>NW_025333921.1:5000000-10000000 GCF_019186645.2 Phyllostomus hastatus | reverse complement strand
AACAGAACCACAGAAATGGAGGTCACATGGAGGGTTAGCAACAGGGGGGGGGGTGGGAGGAGGAGAGAGGGGGAAAAGGTATAGAGAAAAAGTAGCTTAGAATGTAGGTTGAAAATAGATAGGGGGAGGGCAAGAATAGTACAGGAAATGTAGAAGCTAAAGAACTCATAAGTATGACACATGGACATGAACTAAAGCGGGGGGGAATGTGAGTGGGAGAGGGGGTACAGGGTGGAGGGGAGAGAAGAGGGAAATGGGACAACTGTAATAGCATAATCAATAAAATATATTTAAAAAAATTTTTATAGGATCAAAGACATTATGTTGATCAGAGACAGAATAAACCCTACAAAGCAGAAAGAGAAGGGTTGCTTTGACCAAAACTCTACAGCAACCTAGAATTTAATCTGGAATTTATATTATTTCCTACACCAACTAAGTAATAGAACACTCTTAGATAATTAGTTTGTGCAACAGTGCCTTTACTGTTTGTTTCTTTGAGAATTTTACTTCTGACAACAGTTCCATGTACTTCCTCTATGTTCAGTTATCTAATCTCATACCAAATCTTCTCTTGCAATTTTATGCCTATCCCACAGGATGAAATGGAGAACTTGGAAATTTGTGCTCCACTCTTCTACTACAGATTTCAGCATTAAATAAGGCTCAGAAAAGGGGGCTCAGATGGTATACTCGTCAGTCCACAAGACAGTGAGAGTGTCACATTATGTCAGGACTGTCCTATCTTCATAGTCTCAGAACCCGAAAACCCTCCTGAGCAATTTACCTTAAAATGTTCTTCAGCACCTCTTTAACCCTGCAGAGGTTGCGGCTGATTTGAGAGATACAAACTGTTAAATATTGTTACATATATCATGTGCATAGCTTCAAGGTCATAGCTAGCTGTGCATTTGTATGTGACTAATGTTAAACCATAACATTTAAGCCATCAGGTTGGTTATAATACATGTTTCATAAAGGTGTGTCATATTCGATAGTAAATTGTATCAGAGAGATACTGCAAACTCTGAAGTCACTATTGGTGTAGTTGGGTTTTTCCCCACAAACTTCAAAGTCAGTAATGTGTTGTTGTTGTTGTTGTTGTTTGTTGTTGTTGTTGTTTTATGGTTGAAAATGGCTGGAAAAAAATATATTGATTCTATAATCCAAGATATGTTGAAGAACTTCAGCAAATGCTACTTTAATTGCTTATCAAAATATTTTTGCAAGTGTTTTGAAAAGTACTTATGCCTTTGCAATAGCAATATTATTTGCAATGATTGTTACAAATGTTTTGCAAATCCAACCTATTGAAGATTCTGATTAATTAATGTTAAAAACTCTTTGGTTGTATTTTTTAGCAATACCCATGTTTCTGGTTTTTGAAAAGAAAAAATTTTATTCTTTATGTCTCTATATTTCTTTAATAATTCCTAGATTGTAACTGAAAATAAATAATGTTATGTATTTTATTGTATAAATATAATAAATGGCAACTTGCAGTGTCTATTTTTTTTTACATTTCAGCATATACTAGTGATGAATGTATGTCTCAGATACACACAACCTATGCTTGTAATGTTTTGACCATGACCTCTGCAGGTTTAACATCTTTCTAATTCTTTGAGAATTTCATTTTATCCATTACTAAGGAACCTCCCTTAAAACCTTCTTCATTTGAACACAATCATTGATTTAGGGAAATAAAAACATCAAATAATTTATAGGAAAGATTTAACACATTACTTTTCCCCAAAGAAGCTTTATTTAGCCTGTAAAAGATGATCAAAAGCTTTGAAAGAATCTAAATCCACCTAATCATAAGGGACTTCATACTGGCACATTCTGGAAGCCTTGTTTATCCCACAAATAAAGCCATTCATTATGTGCTTTTGTTTCCCAGCATTTCATTAACTCATTTTGCACAGCACATCGAAAACATTTTTTCCTGATTTTTTTTTTTACCATTCAGAAAGAAAGTTTGTCTATACTTAAGTAAGGCAAATACATTGTATTAACTACAACTGCTTAATGTCAAGCCTTAAAATTCTTGCCGTGCCAGCAATGGGGCCTCCTCCCCTCATCTGTGCCTGCACCTGCTAAAACAAGAAGTTTTCCACCGAAATGTCTATTTAGACATTTTCCATTAACAGGATGCCTATTACTCCTTTAGCAGATTGAATTCACCAGATTTAGATCATGTTGGGAGAGGAGAAATACTGGGCCCTACCTGTCTTAATCTGATTTTTAGCATTAAAAATAATATTCTTATATTAGAAGGACCTCAGTTCATACAAATTTTGGGACAAGGTTGTCAAGAGATTAAGTACTAGAAGAGAATTATTCATCCCTGGTTTAAATTCCAGAATGTACCGTACTCCACATTACAACTCTCATTTCATCTACAACATTTCAGTTAGGGCTCTGTGTTGGAGGTCCCAAGTCCACCCCCACATTCAGTGATTTGCTAGAATTCACTGAACTCTAGCTAGGACAAATAGCTGTGATTTATTACAGTAGAAGGACACAAAGCAAAACCAGAAAAGGGAAAAGAGGCATGGGGCCGAGTCTGGAGGAAACCAAGCACAGGCTTGCATTCTCCCTGCCTGCATATCAGATGAGGTGACAGTCTCTGTGGCACCAAACTGTGTGACACATTTGAAGTGTTGTCAGTCTCATTAGAGATGCAGCGCCCAAAGTTTTTATTTTGGGCTGGTCACAGGGGCACCTCTGCCTAGCACATACCAACATTTCAGAGCATTTCAGACTCTCAGAATGAAAACAGGTGCGAAAGCATAAGGCACATTGTTCAAGCAAACATTTTGGGCTCAGTGAACCACCCTTATCAGTTATGGAATGGAGGAAACAGTCCCAAAATCTGAGGCCCAGAAACCAGACAAGGACTAACTTTTCAAGCAGACTTTCCTAAACACAGCAGTCCCAGACCAGCTATGTAAACTCTTCTGCATGGTTTCCCCAAACCCTGAAATTTAGATCTTGAACTTCCTTCCAAATCCCTCACCCCCTGTAAGATTAAGCCTCCCAAATTTTTGCAAACTGAGTAGAGCCCTTTCTGAAGGTCTTCAGCCGTGTTTTTCACTTGATTGTTTTGCCTCCACTGCCTCATCAAAGCCAGGTATCAAAGCCAGGACAGCTTTGTGCTCCTTCTGACTCCAATATTCAAGGTAGAGTAGCAGCCAAGAGCCAGTACAAAGACCCTACACACATTTGCGATGGTCACATTCATCCCTCCTTGCTTTTTCCCAGACCGGTCCCTCTCACCACATTCTTTTCTCACTTCCAGCAGTGTTTTTCCTGTTAAAATAGGGGTGGCAACCACACAGAATTATTTTAAGAATTAAACCATGCCCAGGCAATTCCCAGGAGGGAATACACCATATATAATGGCAGGCTTATGAAATTCTCCAAAAACTCATCTCTAAAACAAAGAGTTGCTTTAGCACTTATTTCAGCTACTTATCAGGCCCTTATATAATCCCCTTCCCTAAGAGCTCTGCTGAGCCACCTGGATGGTAAGCACAGATTTGAACATTTTAATATACTCCACATAAAATTATCCTCAGGGGATTTCCCAGATGCTCCTAAATTTGCAAGCAAGAAATGAACCTTTTACAGAGATCTGTGGCCTCAAGAAAGAAACGTTTAGCAGGAACTTTTCTGCCCCTCTGAAGCACCATTTGACATTGTAATTTTGTAGCAATCTAATATTCAGGAATATCTGCATCAGTATGGCTCAAAATTCCTCCCTTGCAATATCAGGTCTTTGCAACACAACATCTCATTTTCCCCATATCTATGAAACTGAAGCTGCACTTTAGAAACTGTTTCTCCCAAAGATTATTTTTAATTCAATTTAAATTAAGCAAATGTTTATTTGAGCAGCTTAAACTCTCTGAAGGACACTTAAACTGATGATAATTATTTAAACATTCATATACTCATATGCAGTTCTCCTGATTTATCCTCCAATCAACATAATTCAAAATTATATCTATGGAGAGAGTTAGTTAATTCATATCTTTTATGACAGGAAAAACATTTATTTTGAGGATTATTTTAAAGGAAAATTAAATGATTGAAAGTGACTCCTAAATTTTTACCTCCATACTATATAGTTACAAGATAATCTATACAGCCTTGGGTAAAGTTTTAAAACCTAAAATTCTTGTTAAAACCAAAAAATAAGAATGGCAAGCTACATAATAAAGCCTCATTGAAATAAAGCTGCATTGAAAGCACTGGATTTGTCTTTGAACTCTGTCTCAACACATCTAAGTTTCACTATCTTAATCTACAGACAAAAACAATGAAGAATAAAAAAAGAATATAAATGAGCCCTAGCTGCGGTGGCTCAGTGGATTGAGCACCGGCCTGCAAACCGAAGGTTCGCCAGTTCAATTCCCTGTTGGTGCACATACCTGAGTTGAGGGCTGGTTCCCATTTAGGGGCAAAGAAGAGGCAACCGATTGATGTCTCCCTCCCTCTCTTTCTCCCTTTCTCCTCTCTCTGAAAATAAATAAATAAAATCTTTTTTTAAAAAGAATATAAATGAAAGATATAAATCCATTCGATAAACTGTGGATAGTGACCTATGTCACTATCCATTATCATGGATCCATGGATAATGGATCCATGGATAATGTATCCATGTCTATACATTAAATTAAAATTATGAAATAAATAGGATCAACAAATTTTCATTAACCTCTTGAGTTTCCATTAGCTCTATCAGCATTTTGCATGAGGATGATAGAGCTATCATATCTTTGCTCTTAGGACATGTTCTTTGAAGGCCAATTCATCTTTCAGGTTTTTTTAAGGTTTTATTTATTTATTTATTTATTTATTTATTTATTTATTTTTAAAGAGAGGGCTAGGGAGAGAGAAATAGAAGAGGAGAAACACTAATGTATGTGAGAGAAGCACTGATTGGTTGCCTCTCGTAGGCCTCAAATGGGTACCTGGCCCACAACCCAGGCATGCGCCCTGACAGGGAATCAAACTAGTGACTTTTCAGTTTGCAAGACAGTGCCCAACCCACTGAGCCACAATGGTCAGGCCAAAGGCCAACTCAGCTTTGTGGCTATAACAAAGCCTAGAATGATATTTTGCATAATATAAGGACTCAATAAGTACTAATTGAATTAGTATAGAAATTAAAGTATTACTCTGTTTTTCATAGTGACCTATGCTAGTAGATTAAAAGAAAAGGTACACATGCCATATTCAAATAAATCACAGATTTCTATTTTAAAACCTGGATGGCCAGAGCATAAATATCAATAGGCTTTTAATGCAATGGGCATAAAAAAAGACATGGAGAAATGAGGCAGGACTTAAAGATGCAGGTAAGTCTCAAATTTAGAATAGGTAGGATCAGTGGAAATCACTGAAGCAACCTGGACACATAGAGTCAAAAATATAGTAAGAGGACCAGCAGTTGAAACCTGAAAAGCAAGTTGAAGCCAAGGAACAAGTAGAAAATTATATATACAAATATACAGGGTCAGCACAAATAACGCCCTGTTTTTATTACAAAATCTTTTCCTACAAAATCATAAACATGTAAGTCTGCAACATAACAATATCACACTTAAGCACACCATATGACATTTTAGGTAAAATGTTCAAATTAAAATTATAAATTATTATATCCATATTATTACTCTACCAACCACACTCAAGCAAGTGTCACTTCTGCTGGATATATATTATTATATATATACAATTTCCAACCATTTTTATGAAAGAAAATTTTCTTTTAAGCTCCCTGGGTCAGTAGGAAGAGCAATCCACAAATCTGGCCCACCTCAGGTTTATAGAAGATAAGTGGAAATGCTTGGTTAGACTGTAGAGTAAACAGCCGAAAGCAAAACCATGAGATTTATCCATAAGGAAACTCTAAAATATAAACATAATATTTCCTACTTCTGTTTCCCCATCTTTGGGGAAAATGGACCATGCTTCTTTACATAGCAACCCTTCTTCCCTTCTTATAAAGTTGAGACAATGTGCAGGCGATGGAAAGTTTTTTACTTCTGCAAAAAGCTGTATCTCATCCAGTCACAGGAAGCATCCTGGCAGCATCATTTGAAACACTGTCAGTGAGATCAAGCATAAAATGCAAAAGGGGGTTTCCCACTATCATATACATACATGGTATAACCAAGGAGTAACCCAAGATCATGACTTCCCAAAATATCCTCTAGTCTACAACAACCGATGTTCCCAACATTAAAATCTCTACTTTCAGTTAAGATGTTGTCTTCAGGTAGCCCTTGTGGCAGACTCTGGTCAGCAGAGTCCTTCTGTTGTGGCTGAAAGAGAAAATAAATGCACAGGCGACAGCAATCCTGTGGAGAAAAAGGGGACAGCACAACTACTCTCTCAAGGGGAGAGTGTCTGTGAGTGCCTCAGCCACTCTCTCAAGAGGAGAGCATGCCAACCCTTGCCTAGACAGGCTTTTATTGTTTTTCTTGGGTGTTATATCAGAGAAGGATTTATTATCTATTACATAGAATATTGTTGTCTACATTTTAGGTACAATCAAGGAAATGAAAATAACATGCAGAGGGGAATGATCATGAGCTGATTAGCTCTGTCCTTGGGCAAATTCACACAGGCTTTGGAAGTTACCTTGAAGATAGACAATACACATTTGTTGTTTTAGACCAGGGTGATGGAGTTTTAGCAAGAGCAAGCCGTAACAGTCAGAATGCATTTTCTAGGCCTGATTCCCATGGGAAAACTCAGTTTGAAGGTCTGGCTCCTGCTTACCACTTCGCTTCTGTAGGTTTTCCATACAGAGCTGAGTCACATTTGCCAGACTGAAACAAACAAGTTCTCTACAAGCCCTTATTAAAATGCATGTTTCCTAGAAACAGTAAAATATTAACCCACTGAGTGGTTACTCAAACTGTGGCCCATCGATACCATGGAATGCCACTCAGCAACAAAAGGAATGAAGTACTGATTCACACAACTTGAAATGATAAAATTATAGAAATCCCAGTATTATGCTATAATATTGTATAATCTTTAAATTTTGCCTCAATTCTTCTCTCCTCTACTGCATTATAGGTTTGCAAGATGGGGAAACTGGAGTAAAATGTACACAGGTTTTTTCTGTATTATTCCTTACAACTGCATGTAAATCTATAATTTCCTCAAAATAACCACTAAACTGTACACAAGTTGCTTGAGAAAGGCTCTCCATGAGTCCCCAGACTGTTCTCATGAGACTTCACCTAGTCTATTCTGACATGTACTTCCACCACGGGATCCCAGGGCAAGTGTTTGCGTAGAAGATCTGGTGCATCTGGCCACCAAGAGGGCACCTAAAGCTCTAGCAGTCTCCCCTCTCTCCCTGGTGGACAGAATCTCCGTTGATCTCCAGATGTTATGTGAGCACCACCTGTTAGCTTTGTTCGTCTGTGCTGGGGAGCCCAGCAGTGGGGTTGCAACCCCACTTTCCTCAGGGACAAGCTTTGCAGCTGACATATCTCTGTACATACTCAGCCCTGCATGTGGGCACAGGCTGGCCCTCCTTCCTATCAGACTTCATGTGCCTTCTGTAAATCCTTGGCTGTAAGACTTCTGTTCAGCTCATCTCCCATTGGTTATTCTGGTTCATTTTTCTACAATTTAGTTGTAATTCTGATTTGGGGCTGGGAGGAGGCAGGTGCAACTCCCACCTATTCCACCGCCATCTTAAGTCTCCGTTAAACATTTAACTTTTAAAATATTAACCATTAACATAATTTTACATATTGGATACACTCTTACCTGAAAGCATGGTCATGGGACAAAAATAAGCCAAATGAAGGTTGAAAAACCATGTAGTCTAGCAAAATGAGCTTCAGAATTAGAAAATCTCCATTCAGTCCCAGAGAGTTGGGACTGCTATGTGCTATTAAATTAAGTGACTACTTGGACCCTCAGTCTTCTCATTTTTAAAGTGGAGTTAGTAATGTCTCTGTTTCAGGGTTTCTGTGAGGAATAAATTAAATAATCATTATCTGGCACCTTGGTTGGCACTCAGTAAATGGGATCTATTATTGTTATCAGGTGAGCAATAAAGAGATAAAACATTGGAGCTTCCCAAAAAGGACAAAACTGTGGGATATACTGGAAGGGATCCTGGAGGCTCAATGCAGCGTGTGACAAACAGGTGCTGGAGCACTGTGAGGACCAAATTATTTGCAATACCCACCTGTTTATTTCCTTCTGGGATGATCCCCACCAATATCTACTTGGCCAGCTCCTTTTTTTAAAATATATTTTATTCATTATGCTATTACAGTTGTCCCATTTTCCCCCCTTCATCCCCCTTCACCCTGCACACCCCCTCCCACCCACATTCCCCCCTTCAGTTCATGTCCATGGGTCATACATATAAGTTCTTTAGCTTCTACATTTCCTATACTATTCTTACCCTCCCCCTGTCTATTTTTTATTTACCATCTATGCTACTTATTCTCTGTACCTTTCCTCCATCTCTCTCCCTCCCACTCCCCTGTTGATAACCCTCTGTGTGATCTCCATTTCTGTGTTTCTGTTCCTGTTCTAGTTGTTTGCTTAGTTTCTTTTTGTTTTTGTTTTAGGTGTGGGTTTGCTGTCATTTTACTGTTCATATTTTTTATCTTCTTTTTCTTAGATAAGTCCCTTTAACATTTCATATAATAAGGGTTTGGTGATAATAAACTCCTTTAACTTGACCTTATCTGAGAAGTACTTTATATGCCCTTTGATTCTGAATGATAGCTTTGCTGGATAGAGTAATCTTGGATGTAGTTCCTTGCCTTTCATGACTTGGAATACTTCTTTCCAGCCCTTAATTCCTGTAAGGTCTCTTTTGAGAAATCAGCTGAGAGTCTGATGGGCACTCCTTTGTAGGTAACTGTATTTTTTTCTCTTGCTGCTTCTAAGATTCTCTCCTTATCTTTAATCTTGGTAATTATGATGTGCCTTGGTGTGTTCTTTCCTGGGCCCAACTTCTTTGGGACTCTCTGAGCTTCCTGGACTTCCTGGAAGTCTATTTCATTTGCCAGATTAGGGAAGCTCTCCTTTATTATTTGTTCAAATAACTTTTCCACTTGTTGCTTTTCCTCTTCTCCTTCTGGTACCCCTACAATTCAGATGCTGGAACATTTGAAGATGTCCTGGAGGTTCCTAAGCCTCTCCTCGTTCTTTTGAGTTCTTGTTTCTTCATTCTTCTCTGGTGGAATGTTTCTTTCTTACTTCTCATCCACACCATTGATTTGAGACCCAGTTTCCTTCCCATCACTATTGGTTCCCTGTATATTTTCCTTTGTTTCACTTAGCATTGCCTTCATTTTTTCATCTAATGTGTGACCAAATTCAACCAATCCTGTGAGCATCCTGATTACCAGTGTTTTGAACTGTGGATCTGATGGGTTGGCTATCTCTTCATTGCTTAGTTGCATTTTTTCTGGAGCTTTGATCTGTTCTTTCATCTAGGGATTTTTTTTGTCTCAGTGCACCTGTTATGTAGTAAGGGGTGGAGCCCTAGGTGTTCACCACGGCAGGGCAACCCATGTTGCTGCTTTACCATTTGATGCTGTATGTGGGGGAGAGGTCCGGGAGGAAATAATAGCACTTGCTCTGCTGTCTTCCCCCACTACCCACAAACAAAGTGGGCCCTTCTGGTGCTGATTCCTGGATGGGTTGGCTTGTGTACATTCTAGGGTCTGTCCAGTGAATCTTCTGTGAGTCTGGGAGTCTCTCCTGCTGCCGCCTCAACCCCCACAGGTGTTTTCAATCAGAGGTTTGAGGCTTTATTTCCTCGAGCTGGGATCCTGGGTTGTGAGGTTATCTCACTCCCCAGGTATTCCTCCCTGTTTATCTGCACATGAACGTGGGAACACTGGCTCCACCATCCACCACCTTGCTGGGTCCGCCAGCCAATGCCTTGCCCACCCTGGTCCTCCACCGCTGCTTTGCTGAGAGTCCTCTCTGCCAGGCTGCCTGTTTCTGCCCCTCCTACTGATCTGGATGGATGTTTCTTCTTTAACTGCTTGGTTGTCAGACTTTCACACAGTTCTATTTTCTGTCAGTTCTGGTTGTTTTTTGTTTTTAATTTGTTGTTGCCCTTCTTTTGGTTGTGTGAGGAGGCACAGTGTGTCTGCCTATACCTCCATCTTGTACTTGGCCAGCTTCTTCACTTCATCCATGTCTCTACTCAGATCAGCCCATGGAGAGACTGAACCTGACTATCCTTTATAAAATAGCACCATCACTGTCTGTGACCCAACTTTATTATCACCTGAAAGGTATTTATTTCATATCTATCTATTCTTTACGCTAAGCTTTAGTTGCTGCTGTTGTTGTCTACAGGGCCTTGCACTAAGCACTAAGAATAGTAGGGCAACCAAAAGCAGAAAGACTCTTGATGACCTGAAATGTTCAATCATTAACCAAATACATAGTTAATTACTAACTGAAATAATGAGCTATAAAGGGAGGAAGATAGGATTCTATACATGTATACAACAAAGGAATCTCCACTTGTAAATGAAGCCAGGCCATCTGGTGTGTGGTATCTGACCAGAACACTGCCTCTCCTGTGCTCACCCCAACACCTGACCAAGTGCTCATTGTTTCACTTGGCAGCTGACTGAGGTTAAGATGGGACTTAGGGCCGGAAAGAGAAGCCATGGTTCAATCTCAAAAATGAGTCAGCTGTACAATGTTTCAGGCATTTGTTCAGATAAAAACACAAAGGTTTTTCCATTTAACACTATTTGTTTTGTGTATATTTTTTATTCTTTCTAAGGAGAGGTGATTATGCTTGCCTGGGATTCATGCCTACTTGGTAAACATTCAGGATATAGGTATTAAGTAGGAAACATGTTTATAAAACAATGAGAACCACAAACACTTGTATATACATGGCATAACTACTAGGACTAAGAACTAAGATCACCAGGGTCAACATGACTATGTTTTTTTCCCAGAAAAGTTAAGGCAATAAACCAGCAAATAACTTTACTGCTTTGAGATCCCTGAAAATTCATTTATGAGACAATACTCTGCTTCCTGGGGCAGACAGCTCACCTATCAAACAACAGTCTCTCTTCAAGACATGCACCATGCTTTGTCCATCAAGCCAAAGCTTTCATGTCATAAAATCTTCCCAGTCAACTTGTTCCCTGCTTTGCAAGGCCCATCTTAAATTCATCCAGCCCATTTTTATTAAACTGACTGAAAAAATCACTTGTCACAAGGACAAAGGTAGCATCTACAAACTATCATTTGACTAACAGTTATTTTCTCTTTGGTTTGCTTCACATCCTTAAATGTACAATAAGAATAAGAATGCCTCAATCAAAAGTACTAGATATACACATTATTTCACTTATATGTGGAATCTAATAAAGAGAATAACAAAATAGAAACAGACCCATAGATATAAAGAACAAACTGACAGCTGTCAGAGGGGAGGGATATAAGGGGCTGGATGAAAAGGTGAAGGGAGAAAGCAAAAACAAGAAAAGCTCACAGATGCAGACGACAACAGTATGGTGATTACTAGAGGGCAAGGGAAGTGGGGAAGTTGAAAGAAGGTAAAGGGGGTAAAATGGTGGTGAAAGGAGACTTGACTTGGGGTGGTGTACATACAATATACAGGTGGCATATATATAATTTTATTAACCAGAGTCACCCCAATAAATTCAATAAATAAAAATAATTAAATTTAATTTAAATTTAAATTTAAAAAATACTAGGTACCCTAGTCAAAGTTATCAGGCCTATTAAAAATGTCCAATATATTAAACAATAAAGATGGAGACCCCAATTATTACAAGTGTGCTTATTCTGTTGACTTGATAGGGAAATAAAATAAAACTGACCTCTTTCCTATTGACCAGCATTTATAACCCTGAAGTGTATTGCTGTATAATGTTGCATTTTCCTAGAATTGTCATCTTATTCTTACCTGTTCTTCCTATACTATTCTTACCCTCCCCCTGTCTATTTTCTACCTACCATCTATGCTACTTATTCTCTGTACCTTTCCCCCATCTCTCTCCTTCCCACTCCCCTGTTGATAACCCTCTACGTGATCTCCATTTCTGTGTTTCTGTTCCTGTTCTAGTTGTTTGCTTAGTTTCTTTTTGTTTTTGTTTTAGGTGTGAGTTTGCTGTCATTTTACTGTTCATATGAACAGTCAATGTTCATGAACTAGTCTTTTACCACAAGAACTGTAAACACTGAAGATTCATTATTTATAAACCTGTAAATGAGAAAAATTTGCTTAGTTAGGATGTAGTCATTATATACATATAAAGGAAAAAGTTGTCTATTAGCACAACTGCAAAATATGTCTGATCACCTAGTGCACTATAATAAACCTTCAATGAGGAGAATGATTATTGAGTACAGCAGAAGAAAGGAAAGGAACTCAGAAGAGGGGTATTTATGAATGTCATTTCTGGGCTTGCTTTTTATCCATATAAGTATGCCATATTCAATTCAGGATTAAGTTCTTTCAACCTCTCTATTTAAGACTTAAGTATCTGTAGTTTGCTTATTTGCTAATCGAGCCACCATGTTGAGATTGCCCCTACAAGTAAGATATGGATGATGAGGTTCATTCTTAATCCGATGACAACCAGATTGAAGCAATCCATTGAAACAACTGGCAGACTTACCACTAGAAAAACTCCAGTTTAAAAAAGGTTAATAGAAAATTTTTATTTAATTCAAATTACTTTGCAAAATGTCTATATAAAGCATCAAAGAACAGGTAAATAATAGCAATAGAACTACATGAAGTGTCCATAAACATATTAAAACTCAATATAAAAGTATCTGATTCTAATAGTTATAAATGCTGAATGACAAAATATAATATTACTTCTTCCAGACCTAAAACTCTACAAATATCCTTATCTAATTTCCCTATTTTGAGCCACTGCCAAGTCTCTGTCAAGGTGATGACAAAATGAGTTCTAATAAACATAGCTTTGCTATATTAACAGATTGTCTGATAAAATATTGGGCATTGGACAAGAGTACATATGTTATGACTCCACTTAGGAACAGTATTGAATAGCAGAAAGTATAAATAAGGACTGTATTACTGATGGTATTATAGATGAGACAGTTTTCTTTTTTACAATGATCACTACTTTCAAATGGTATGCATATTCCTGGCTCATATTTTTACTTTTAAAAGAAAAAGTTAATATTTTAAAGAACCACATAAACTAATTGTCTTAATTGATTATTTTAAGTCTCAGGCAAGCAATTGTCATTTACACTGAACCCAGTGAATTACTGAAGCAATATTACTGGTTAACATTTGTTGGAATAAGTTTGGGGAGTGGAGTCTGTTATTATAACACAAGGGTTCCTTTGACATTCTCCGAATTAAGTGGTATGAAAATATTCAGCCTCCCTCCCTTTCTTTCAAAATTGAAATCACTAATATAAACTAACAGTGATAATATAGTTTTACCAAAACTAACTATACATAGAGAAAAGCAAAAAAATAGAAAACAGAAGAACTTCCAGTAAAGATGGAGACATAGGTAGACACACTTTACCTCCTTGTAAAACCACAGAGAAAATTACAACTATATCTCAAAAAAAATTAGCAACGAGAGTTGTTGGAAAATTGAGCTGTATGGAAGTCCACTACCCAAGGATTTAAAGAAGCCATAGTCATCCAGAGGGGAAGGAGGGGTGGACTCACGGAGATGGGTACAAAGGCATGGAGATGCAGTGTGGTGCAGAGAGGAAACAGGTGGTCCCACAACCATGTATGGTAGATAAAAGTCAGAAGAAATACCTTGGGAGTAAGTGATCTCAGCCCCAGACCTGACCACGCAGCCCAGAGTCCCAGGGCCAGGAAGATAAATCCCCATAACTTCTGGCTGTAAAAACTAGTGGGAGTAGGGATAGCAGAAGAAACTGCTAGATTTTTAAGAAAGTTTGTTTAAAGGGTCCACACAGACTTAGAACTCATAACTGATAGGCACAAAATAGACAGAGGGATGTCAAGGAAATGGAGAAGCCAAAGAACTTACATGCATGATCCATGGACTAAGGGGGTCATGGCTAGAGGGAAGGTGCATACCAAGTTGAGGGGATAAAAGGGAGGAAAACTGGAACAACTGCAATAGCATAATCAATAAGATATGTTTTTTTTTAACTGTTTTTCTTTTTTTTTTAAGATTTTTATTTATTTAATTTTAGAGAGGGAAGGGAGGGAGAGAGAGAGAGAGAGAGAGAGAGAATCATCAATGTGCGGTTGCTGGGGGTCATGGCCTGCAACCTAGGCATGTGCCCTGACTGGGAATCGAACCTGAGATGCCTGGTTCACAGCCTGCACTCAATCCACTGAGCTATGCCAGCCAGGGCAATATGTTTTTAAAAAATAGAAAACAATGCCCTAATTTGAGTTGCTACTACATCAATAATTTATAATCATGTCTACTTAAATGACTGTAGAGGATGCCGTCCAGCAGTATCCATCTTGGCTGCAGATGTTCACCGAAACACGAGAAAAACATACACAGAGACAACCAGGTCCTGTGGGGGAATAGGAGCAGAAGGGCCACTACTCACAAGGGGGGTGCCTTGGCCACCCTCTCTCCTGGAGGGCACCATGGCCACTCCCTCTTGTGGGGAGTGCCCCATGTCCATACCCAAGCAGCTTTTTATTGAGAAAACAGACTTAGTTTGTGGATTCACAGTCTGGCAGAAAAGATCAAAAGATGTAGGCAACTTACAAAGGTGAGGACAGAACTCCCGCTGTGATTCCAGGCAAGGTATGTGATCTTTAACATATGAAAGAGCTACAGGTTCCAAAAGTTTTCTGCCTGTGCTTTTAAATTCCAAGATAATAACATCCTCCAGCAAACAGATCTCACAGGATCTTGCATATTCTATGTCCCAGGCCTGATTACCCCAGGGATCCACCATTTCTGGTCTGGGCTGTTTCACCCCTGCAGGCCTGAGTTAACAGAGAAGACAAAGGCAGCCAGGAGACTTGGATTTCTCACATCCAAGAGCAAAGACTCAGGCTTTGACAAAGCCGAGGGAGCAGGGGTTGATGTCGATCACCCCTTCATTTCCACAACCCCGTGAATTTCTTCCCTCAGGCCATCCCACATGATCGAGTCTATCTTAGATTCATTCTCTTTCTTAGAGAATTGTTACCCGTCATTGACTGCCAATTATGCCAGGGAAATAAGTTTTGTCTCCTTAGTGGCTCCTGGTCCGGAGGTCTCTCACTCAGCCTAAGTCATGGGGGGTTATAGCTCCCTGAGACCAGGCAGGGCGGCCCCCAACAAATGATGACCCAAAGTAATACATAGCCCAAAGAGAGCGTCTGTCACATGCTGAAAAGTTACCCCTTGAGTTCACTTGCTCACTCCCAGGTTTAGATTTGTTAAGGTTTCTGTTTTGCTTTGTTTTGTTTTATTTTGGAGTGAGTTTGTTTTTGGCACCTTTGCAAAGACTATTTTGCACATACATCATTTATATTCAAATTTACTATTTTTCTACTTTAACACAGTTAATACAATTTAATCTTTTACAATGAATTATTTACCCAATTCATCAAGATTTATTAAGCTTGCTAGGGCACTTTTCTAAATTGATCTACTGATAAAATGGGTACTCCTGGGCTTCTTGTTAAGGTAGAGTAAAAGCAATGAGGTCAAATTCTAAATGTGATTTTTTAAGAGGCTGTTCAATTCTATGTTAAAAGACACATCAATATTCCTAATATATTCAAATCTTTTCAAGACTTCCAGGGCTCTGACTCTTTAGAATGGAGATATCCAGTAAGCTCAAAGCATGGGATATAGGCTGGTATCGTGACTCAGAGAAATCTGTCCACATGCCTCTTAGACTCTCATTTACAATATATGAATTAACTTAGGTGATAAGTTAATTTAAGTTGCATATTTAGGCACAAGGATATTGAGTTCCTCGGGTAAATTTTAAATAATTTAAATGTAATCATAAAGCTGAATATAATTTAAAAGTCATTAAAAATTTACCAAAGAGCAGAATTGATCTTTCTTTAATAAAACCAAAGTTCTGAGAATAATGCAAATATTTATTAAGAATCCCTACAGTATAAATTATTTCTAACCAGTAACTCTATTTCAAAAGTGCTTAGATGAATAAAGTGATTTAAAATACTTTGAAGATATATTTACAAATTATGTTTTTAAAATATACAATATTTAAATGGAAAATAAATTTCAAACTAATAGACTGATTGTCTCTGGAGGGTGATTGTTTTTTTTTTCTTAATGGTTTTCTACAGTTCCCAAGTTTTCTTCATTGAATATTGATCAATTGTATAATCATAAGATACAATTTGGGGTGGGGAGTATTTTAACAAAGAAAATAATACTATACAATCAAGGCCTGTAGTTCAATTCTCCCCACTCTCTTACCTGCCTCTTAACCAGCAGATCTTATTGGAAATTTAATATTGGTAAATTCAAAAGCATAAACAGAATCTCCAGACTTGCATGTCAAAGAATTATAAATCATAGAATTTCCTGCTCACAGGAAAAATGATGTAGAAAAAAATTATATAAGGTTCATATCATGCAAAAATGCAGAACACTTCTTCATAACTCATGTTAACCATGCTGAATATGTTCAGACTTAGTTGTTTCAGGTTTGTGTATTTTACTTATATAAGCCATCTTTTCTTTTTTAAGAAATGTACAAAAATGCAATAGAGGTACTTTTAACAAGGCAATGGTCTGAACTCAGTGAAGACTTTATTATCCCACTTAGCACATTATTCTTGAGATCAAAGTTTGTTATTACCTTTTCTAAGATGACACCAATCTGTCCCATAGTATTCTGTTCAATATCTTCCATTTAAAAATTTCTTTGCTTTCAAATCAAAGGAAATATTAAGGTACATGACATGTCTCTGAAGATTTCAGACTCTAAATGCTTTGGGCCTTTAGAAGTGCAACTATAGAGAAACCACAAAGAACTACAAAGCAGCATGAAATATGAGCCATGGTCCTTGTATAGAATATCGCCAAAGAGGATATTTGGCTTGAGGGACTCAGTGATTTATTGCTGTTCAATTACCTCCAAAGAAAACACAGCAATGTCTCTGGAATAGACTTTAGAAACATCTCTAGGTGTCAACCACAAGAGAGAAAGAGGAAATGGCTTAGCATATAGACTGAGTCTATCTCTGTCAATAATACTATAAAAGCATAATATAAAATATTTCTGAGTCCCCCCTGGCTACCAAGAAAGACCAGGATCTAACCTCATAAACTCATAAGCTCCTGATTTACTGTCACCATTTCAACATGTTGGCTCACTTGCTATTAATGAAGTTGAAATCATGATATTCCTTTTGTAAGAAATTCTACTTTCATGCTTCCTGGTTCAGGAATCAAAAAATAGCTGGAGTAACATGGTGTCAGGTGTATGGCTGTGTGGTAGGAATACAAATATAGAGAATGTGACAGTGATAAATTGCTGATATACCAAAATCTGCTACTGATAGAACAGTAACTGCTTTTATACTAGTTATTATTTTTAGTAATGAAAGTCCCAACCACTCAGCCATGAAAAGGAAGGAAATCCTACCATCTGCAACAACACAGATGGACCTTGAGGGCATGATGGTAAGTGAAATAAATCAGACAAAGACAGCAACCGCATGGTATCATATACATATGGAGTCTGAAAAGGCCAAACACATAGAAACAATACAGTGGTGGTTACCAGGGACTGACGGTGGGGGAGATGGGGTGATGTTGGTCAAAACTACCAGTTACAAGATGAATAAATTCTGGGGATCTAGTGTACAGCATGATGATTATAGTTAATAACACTGAACTATATATACTTGAAATTGTCTAAGAAAGTAGATCTAAAATATTCTCACCACAAAAAATGTTGTACTTATGTGACATGATAGAGGTATTAGTTAATGTTATGGTGGTAATCATTTTGCAATATATAAGTGTATCAAATCAAACTTACACCTTAAACTTACATAATGTTTCCCATCAATTACATTTCTATAAAACTGGGAACCTCAATCACTGATGACAATTACTATATAAATACTTCTTTAGGAATATATGGCTTATTGTAACAGATAAGACAAACTCTTGCTTTATATTTCTTCATTGGTACTTTGTGTTGCTTAATTTTTTAACATTACACTAATAATTAACATCTTCCAGAGTCATTGGGGGAAAAAACCTAATCAAAAGGACATAAGGGATTGATTTTGATTTCTCTGTGATAGTGCTGTTAAATGCATATTACCAAGACAACTGTACTGACATATTATAAAAAGTCTTCATTTAGCCACATCTATCCATCACTCACTTATGGAACATCTATTATCTATTACTATTTTGCTCTGAGGATGCAAGAAAAAAGAAGAAAGGAAGGAGGTTTTGGATTCAGATCACCTAGTAGTAAGGCATAATTTTGAGCTGTACCTTAAAATTTAAGATTATTATGATTATTAAAACAACTATTGAGATGTTGTATTAATTCCATTAAGCCAATAAAAATTTTTTTAATTCTGAAATTTAAAAAATTGTCTTCATTCCATACTGAAGAAAATGCTTGGCTCTGGCTGGCATAGCTCAGTGGATTGAGTGCAGGCTGTGAACCAAAGTGTCGCAGGTTCGATTCCAAGCCAGGGTACATGCCTGGGTTGTAGGCCATAACCCCTAGCAACCACACATTGATGTTTCTCTCTCTCTATCTCCCTCCCTTCCCTCTCTAAAAAACAAATAAATAAAATCTTTTAAAAAAAAGAAAATGCTTTATTTCATGTCACTACATGTTAAATTCAAAATGAACTAAAATAAATAAATATTTCTAACATGCTCTGAATTTAAAGAAAAAAGTATTCTCCTGCTACATGACCATAAAAATAACATAAGTAATGTTGTTATAAGTAAAAGCTGCCCACTAAGAAGTAATTATTTTTGGCCACTTCATTAAAAATATCTATATATTAATGCCTTTAACCATGAACTACAGAAGTATTTATTACCAAATCAGCACCTTCATGTCTATGCCCCAGAGTTGAAAACAATTGCTAAATCATAAGAATGAAAACAAACATTAATTTGAAAAAAGCTGTTTATTACATTCACAGCTGGAAAGCTAATAAACTTTGGAAAGATGTTTTCTACTCTAGTCCAATTCAAATGATAGCATCTATGTCTTCATTTAACTGAAAATATGTCTCAAGGAAAGAGATTAATCTCTAAATCCCTGCTATTCGTCATCAAAGGCAAATTAGGTAAACTGCTTGCTTCCTGTTTCACCATTTCATAATTGGTAAGATTCTCCTGCAAAGATTCTACCAGTTAAATCTCTAAGAGTAAAGTGTCTTTATAGTTGAATACATGCGAGTTGGTTTAAATAAACAACTTTTACATTTTGTGAACTAAATTATAGCTAATCCGAATGGGTTAACACATCATTCAACTACCAAATTCAGTCCTGACTAAAACTAAAAGGGTCTTGTGCCTTTGAGGGTCTTTTCATGTCCCTGTCTTGCCCTTCAGTCACCTCTCTTCCCTTCACTCCAGGTGCCCGGTGCCTGGTCCATCTCTGGATGTTGGCAACGACGGTGCTCCAGTTAACTCCTCTTTCCTGCAGTCTATTAAGAGCTGATGTTACTATTTTTTAAAGTGGTTTTAATTAATTCCCACTTGATCTGTGTTTATTCTCCCAAGGGTATTTGCCTTTTAAGAACAAATGGAGGAAAAAAAGAACAAATGGCTGTTAGTTCTAAGTAATCAGTCTTTTATTGTGATAATTTAGGAAGTCTAACAAATCAACATTTAAAAAATTTCAAGCAGTTTGCACAGGGCAGAGTATACTGGACTGAAAGACTTCTTAGGTAACCCCTTACTCCAATAAAAGAAGGTAAAGAAGGTTTACCTTCTTTAAGGTTAATAAATAGATTTAATCATTCCTTCTATTTCTTTGGTATACTATAAATATCTGTTTATTTACTCAGTTGTAAAGTACTTCATTCAACCTTCATTCAATATTCGACATTCATTATCACTCAACATTCAAATGTTTGTCAAATGCACATGCTGTTCCAGGCTTCCTTCTGGGCCTATAGATGCAGTGGTGAAAAAAGAACAGTGCACCTGCATTCATGGAGGTTCTGATGGTATAAACCATACAGCACAAAGTAAAGAAACAAGTGAATGAGATAAGTCCATGTCCTAAAAGGCCCATGAAAAAATATATAAGTTTCTGTGGTAGCATGTGCCTGGGAGAAGCTCCTTGAGAAAAACATGATCGAGGGAGTCCTCTCTGAAGAGCTGACCTTAACCTAAGACCTTAAAGGGTGAGGATGAGCCAGCCAGGCAAACTGCTGGGGAAACAGCATTTGGGCAGAGAAAAATGGCACCCACAAAGCCCACACCACAAGAAAAGACTTAGCATATTCTAGGAACAGAAGGGAGGCCAATGTGTTGGAGCATCAGAAGAGACCAAACAGTATGACATGAATTGGACATACAGATAGGAGCCTGGATTTCCTTCTCTGTAACAGTAGAAAGTTGTGCAAGAGTTATAATGTGGAGATAGGGGCCTAGTCTGATTTATATTTTAGAAGATCAGTCTACCCGGTTCACCTAACCAAGGGTCTTTTTTCATCTTAGCAGCTAAGAGAGCAAGCTTTCATCTTGGACTGCGTGGGTCAAATCCTGCCTCCACCACTTACACAGTAGTACCTTTCGACCAGTTTCAGAACCACTCTGAGCCACTATGCCCTCATTTTTAAAATAATAGTACTTATAAGATTGGTACTTACTCATACAAAACAGGATTCTTGATCCCACCTCTCATACCTCACTAAAACTGCATCTCTCCCAGTCTTCTTGGTTTCAGTAAATGTCTCTACCCACTGCCACTCAGTTACTTAACCAAACCCTAGTTCATCATTTTCCCTCACATCTGATTTATCATTCATTTCTACCTTTAAAAACTGGTATCTAAATCTTACCACTTGTTATAGATTAAATCTTTGTGTCCCCTCAAAATTCACATGTTGAGGCCTAACCCCCAATGTGATGGTATTTGGAGGTGGGACCTTCGGAAGATAAGTCATGAGCCCTCGTGAATGAGATTAGTGCCATTATAAAAGAGGATCCACAGAGCTCTCTCACCCCTGTCACTGTGTGAGAACACAGAGAGAAGATAGCCATCTATGAATCAAGAAGCAGTCCGCCCCACCCTTACTGGACACCAGATCTGCTGGCACCTTGATTTTGGACTTTCCAGCCTCCAGAACTGTTGGAAATCAGTTTCTGTTGTTTTTAAGTCACCATGTCTGTGGCACTCTGTTGTAGCAACCCAAACTGACTAAGGTGGCACTTCTTGCCATCTCCACTGCTAAAGCACAGCACATGCCCCTTCCATCTCTGTCTGAGTCTGTGGCAACTGCCTTCTAACAATGATTTCCTCCACTCTCAGCACCTCCAGTCTTCTCTTCATACAACAAAAAAGCAATCTTTTAAAGGCAGAACTCAGATCATATTGCTACCCTACTTATAACTCTCAAATAGAATCCTATCATACATGAAATAAAATTCAGACTCCTTATCATGGTCTATGAGACCCTAATGACCTGATTGCTACCCACTTCTCTAACCTGATCACCCACTGACTTTCCTCTCCCAGGAAATACAAACTCAATCCTGTCTTAGAGCTTCACCTTGCCCACTTCCCACCATCACCCCTTGCCTAGAATGCTCTTCTAATTCTTTACCTAGTTACTCTTTTTATCATTCAATCTTCCACTCTCCACACATATGTCACTTCCACAAACAGTCCTTTCCTGGTTATCCAGCTAAATTTCCTGCCTCTCAATCTCAGTTATTCTTAAGCTGTTTGGTCTTGGGACTGTTCTGCACTCTTAATAAGTATTGAAACCCCCAAAGAAATTTTGTTATGTGGATTGTATCTATTAATTTGTAATTTAGAAATTAAAACTAGGATATTTTTAAATTATATCTTTTTTGTATCATTTCAAAATAATAATATCCAAAGTAATAAAATATTTTTATGAAAAATATTTTCCAAATACCAAAAAACTGGGTAAAAGCAGTAGCATTGTTTTACATTTTTGAAGACCTCATTAATGTCTGGCTTAAGAAAATAAACTGGATTCTCATATTTGCTTCTGCATTCAATCTGATATAAACTGGTCTTTTAGTTAAAGTGTATTAGTAAAACCCATCCTCACACAGATGTGTAGTCGGAAAGTAGAGGAATATTCTGGGTTTTTATCATTGTACAGGTAATCTGGTACTATCCCAAACTCAACAAGTAGACGTTTCTTCAATGTTAATGCAATAGAGAATCTGAAAATTTTGTTACATTAAAATTTATTGGTCTATCTTGCACTTTGGATTTGATATTGTAACATCACTGAGTTATACTTATCTTGTAAATGTTGATTGTTATATTTTCTTATAAAATATCAAACACTCGCCCTGGCTGGCATAGCTCAGTGAATTGAGCATGGGCTGCGAACCAAAGCATCACAGGTTCGATTCCCAGTCAGGGCACATGCCTGGGTTGCAGGCCACAGCCCCCAGCAACCGCACATTGATGTTTCTGTCTCTCTCTCTTTCTCCCTCCATTCCCTCTCTAAAAATAAATAAATAAAATATTTTTAAAAAGTATCAAACACTCACACTTATTAATATCACCGTCAATTCATCATAAAAGTCTTTAAGTACTGGAAAGTTATCAACCTTTGAGGGTAGATAAAAATTTTCTAAAATTAGCCCTGGCTGGTAAGGCTCAGTGGATTGAGTGCTGGACTGAGAACCAAAGGGTTACCTGTTTGATTCCCATTCATGATACATGCCTGGGTTGCTGGCCAGGTCCCCAGTTCGAGGTGTACTAGAAGCAACTACACATTGATGTTTCTCTCCCTCTCTTTCTCCCTCCCTCCCCCCTCTTTAAAAATAAATAAATAAAATAAAAATAAAAATTTTTCTAAAATTATCATTTTTCCTGAGCTCTCAAATTTTACCCTTGACAACAAATAGTTATTTTCCTTAGAAAGACAGGTTCATTTTGCCCATATTTGAGAAAATATCAGCAAAAAAACAATTATAATTTAGTTTCTCTGTCAGTTATCTTTCAAGTAAAATGGGAGAAAAATGTCTACTTCAGCTCACAATCAAAACAATGCACAAGTATTTTTCTCAAGATGGCCATCGGACTATGAGTATTTTCTATTTAGTCATATAGCCTATTATAAGTATATACTCAAGGGTTAATATTTCATAGAATGAGTAAATTATACTGTTTGTCAGTGAAGTGAAATTAGCTATTTTATTTTTATTTTTATTTCTTGCTAGTGCCTAGTAGTGAAAAATACACTGACTTTTTAAAAGTCCAGTGTCATTGCCTTGATTGGCTGCAAGGCACAGCAGTTTTTTCACTATTGCTAATACACCACCATCACTGAAAATCTCAACAGAGTAAAAAAGAAAAATTATATGTATAATTATGAAAATCATTTTAATCTTTTAACCTCCTAAACGTTTTCAGAGTTCTCTAAGGATCCATAGACTACACTTTTAGAACCATTGTAGTAAACTATAGGAGATGAGAGAGGCATTTTTGAGGGAAAATAAAATGGCATTCCTGAGATGATAAGGAAATTTTTAATATAGCCTGGATATTATGTTATATTATTATTATTGAATTATTGATTATATTAGATCTGATCAAAGTATTTTTGTTATGTAAGCGATTATCCTTATTTTCAGGAGATAAATGTTAAAGGATGTACGAGTAAGGTGTCATGTCATCTACAACTCTAGGATACTACAGAAAAAACATTTTATATATATATGTGTGTGACTGTGTGTATAGGGAGAGGAAGGTGGGAAGAAAGAAAGAAGGAAATAGAGGAGTTCAGGACATACAGCCTCAAAACATGTTGCTTTGGCATGTTGATGATGATTAAAAGCACTTGAAAATAGCAGGTACAAAAAGAACATCTGTCACAGAGTCCCAAACAAGTTGGACCCAAGGGAACACACACCAAGGCACATCATCATTACATTACACAAGATTAAAGATAAGGAGAGAATCTTAAAGGCAGCAAGAAAAAAGGAGACAGTTACCTATAAAGGAGTGCCCATAAGACTGTCAGCTGATTTGTCAAAAGAGATCTTACGGGCAAGAAGGGGCTGGAAAGATGTATTCACAGTCATGAAAGGCAAGGACCTACATGTAAGATTACTCTATCCAGCAAAGCTATCATTTAGAATGGAAGGGCAGATAAAGTGCTTCCCAGATAAGGTCAAGTTAAAGGAGCACTTATTATTTGAAAATATTAAAGGGAATTATCTAAGAAAAAGAATATCAAAAATAACAACAGTAAAATGACAACAAATACACAACCATCAACAACCAAACCTAAAAAAAAAAACTAATCAAACAACTAGAACAGGAACAAATTCACAAAAATAGAAATCACATGGAGCGTTATCAGTGGGAAGGGGGAGAGGGGGAGGATGGGGGGAAAGGTACAGGGAATAAAAAGCATAAATGGTAGGTATAAAATAGACAGGGGGAGGTTCAGAATAATATGGGAAATGGAGAAGCCAAGGAACTTATATGTATGACCCATGGACATGAACTAAGGTGGGAGAATGCTGGTGGGAGGGAGAAGTACAGGGCAGAGGGGATTAAAGGGGAGAAAAAATAGGATAACTGTAATAGCATAATAAATAAAATATATATATATTTTAAAAATCTGACCCACCCTCCCCTTTTCATTCCATATGGCTCCCATGTGAAAGAAGCCTTCCATATATCAGGAGAAAAGAAACATGAAAATTCTTACAACCAGAGATAGGAAGTTATACAGAGAAACCTGAACAGACACTTAAACAAATTTCATCTTCCTTAGTCTCCCATATATAGTTGAGTTACTTTCCTACTTTTGCCATTCTTTTGTCAGCCTAATGCTTAAGCACCAAGGCCTAACCATTTTGGGGGGGGGGGGGTCTCCATTTTTCTGTGAGGATTCCCATACACATGTAAAATTTTATTAAATAAAATGTGTGTGGTTTTCTCTTGTTAATCTGTTTTTTGTTAGTTTAATTCTTAGACCAGCCACAGAACCCAGAAGGGTAAAAAGGTGGTTTTTTCCTCCCCTATAGAAGGAAGGAAGGAAGGAAAGAAGAAAGGAAGGAAGATTCCTATTTAACTATAACTTCTCAGTGATAGCAGAACATTAAAATAATGGTGAATATCCCTGGCCTTAATTTTAGTGAACTTTATATATGTTTACAGCATCAAAGAGAGAAAGAACATCTTCCAAGTTGTAGCAATCTATGTGAATATGCTGCTTTACTTCAAACTACTATTAATACAACTGTACTGCTGCACTCACTCCAGATTTATTTGGCAAACACCAACTGGGTACATACTACATCAGATGTCTTGGCAATTTCAACCATGTATATGCCTTGATTGCTGCTATGATACCATGTTCTCAAACAGTTGCAATTCAAGAAGGACAGGGACATGCTCTGGAGGGATTTATATGCTACAAAAGTTTTAAAGAGAAGATCCTTCCAACCCCACTGAACAAAGGCATTTAAAGGGTATTGGTACCTGAGCCAGAAAGAGAAGGAGCATAATTCCAGGACCCTCCTGATGGATTCACAGAGAAAAGACTTCCAGGAGAGAAGGAATGAAACACAGTTCACAAATTCAGATGTATAAGAAATAAACACATTGACAACAACTCATGTCTTTATTTTATAAACTAGCAGAAAATACTTAGCTAGTCCTATCTCACAGGACAAAAGCCATTTTCTCAGGCCCTCTGTCCCAGAGTTGGATGGACCCGATAATTATTTTATGAGCTTTTATCCTCAGGACTAGAAAATTACTGGCTCTGAGACCTATGAAACAAGACCAGACCCTGAGCCCAAAGATAATGTCACCCAAAGATAACGTCGAAACACATCGCAGCCTAACTGAAACATTCTGATCTACAATCACCCCATCACCCCTCGGGGCTTATGCTGGTGTACATCTCTGCACCTAGCCCCTTCCCTGCCTTGGAAAAGTAAAAGTAAGACCTTTGCTCTCTGCACATTCTCCTCTTTGAGAATTCTTTCACAGCCCATGTCACTGACCACCCTAACAACATCTTTTTCCAAAAAGTTGTTGACACCCATTATCTCTGATGACATGGCCCATTCGGTTTCTTTGGCTCTGCATTTCTGTCCCACAATGGTGGAAGAGAAATCTTCTATAATGCTGTAGGGTTCCCATTTGCCTAAGTGCAACAGACAGCCACTTCCTCTCCAGTCTTACAGCTGCCCTGACAGCACTGGGCAGCCAGCGGGTCCCAAGGGCCTCTGCCCCTCCTCTCTCTTCCTGCCCTGATGAAAGTTCTTTCTAGTCTGGTATAGATTATGCCCTTGCTCTTTTTCCAGCTTCTGGTGTTCTACTCCCATAAATTTTCTTTCCAAAAAGATTTAGGATTTTGAAGCATAAAGTTGAGAGACATTCACAACACATGCCTATTTTTTTTGTCCAGTTATATCCCTTCTCTGACTAAATGAGCCCCAGATTGACTGTTTGCTTGAATAGGGAGTGAGAAAATACATGGGAGAAGTTTTCAAATATAATGTAGGCTATGATATTTATAACGGCTTTCAGATATCAAGAAAATCTTCCCCTGAAGGATTTACCTGAGAGATTCTCCTCTCCTGTGGTGATAGTGTGGGAAGGAAAAGACTCATTTATCTGAAAGCACTCAAAAAAAATAATAACTTGTTCACACAATAGTCCTGACTTCATTATATTGTCATTTTTACAGTTATAGGGGAAATGAGCCCAATAAATCATTAAGTAACATTCTCCAGGAAGATTCAGAATAAAAGTCATTTGCTCTAAGAACATCAGCTATATCAGTATGAAATCATTTACTCAAGGTATAGCCAGGGGGTCCTAGGACTAGGATCTTCTAATGTGGCCACTAAGCAAATTCAGCAACAGGAAAGATATCACCCCTTGGAAGAAAAGCAGCTTTATTATAGAGAATGCACCATAAGTGCCACCTAGTGGTACAGTTGAGTAAAACCCCAAAGTTCTGGTCTGTCAGCAAAACTGAGCAGTGAGGGGTCTCCAGAGCACAGCACCTGAACATCTCCATATGTTCCAACCAGAAAACAAAGCTGTTTTCAAAAAAACTCGGCAGCTTGGCCACCTGGAAATAGCACCATGTCTTATTTCCATAGTGTTCAAGTCTTAGAACCTACCTCGCCATAAGATTGCACTGACTTCTTTTAACTTTGTACAATTTATATTATTCAACTCCCTTTCATTCCTGAAATTACTTAAATTACTGTCTCCCCTGATGTCTAGACTTACCAATCACAATCAAAATCTCCTAACCAACACTAACAATATCACAGATAAAGAAGATACAAGCCGGGTACACGTTCATAGGACTAGACCCCTGAGGCAAAGTCTCCATCCGAGGTCTCAAATTTGCCCCTCTCTATTGGCCACAGTGATTTGAGGAACTACAGGCAACCATAGTAACATCATGGAGGAAAAACACCTATCATTTTACTGATAAGGAAACTGAAACCCAAAAACGTTTTTATATGTATGGTTTGACAGACTTAATTAGTGATACAGTTGAAATTAAAAGACTTTATTATTTTTAATTATATTTTACTGATTATACTATTACACTTGTCCCAGTTTCTCCCCTTCTGCCCCCCTTCCAACCAGCACCCTCCACTCCCTGGGCAATCCCCCCACCACTATTCATGTCCATGGGTCATGCATATAAGTTCTTTGGCTACTCCATTTCCTACACTGTAGTTTACATCCCCCTGGCTATTCTGTAACTACCTACTTGTACTCCTTAATCCCCTCACCTCTTCACTCTTTCCCCTATACACCCCTTCCATCTGGCAACCATCAAAAGAATCTCCATATCCATGATTCTGTCTCTGTTCTTCTTGTTTGCTCAGTTTGTTTTTTTAGATTCAATTGTTGATAGGTATGTATTTATTGCCATTTTATTGTTCATAGTTTTGATCTTCCTTTCTTAAATAAGTTCCTTTAACATTTCATATAGTAATGGTTTGGTGATGAACTCCTTTAGTTTTTTCTTGTCTGGGAAGCTCTTTATCTACCGTTTGATTCTAAATGATAGCTTTCCTGGGTAGAGCAATCTTGGCTGCAGGTCTCTGCTTTTCATGACTTTGAATATTACTTGCCAATGCCTTCTGGCCTGCAAAGTTTCTTTGGAAAAGTCAGCTGATAGTCTTATGGGAACTCCTCTGTAGGTAACTAACTGCTTTTCTCTTATTGTTTTTAACATTCTCTCTTCATCTTTTAACCTTTGGCGTTTTAATGATGATGTGTCTTAGACTGGGTATCTTTGCATCCATCTTGTTTGGGATTCTCTATGCTTCCTGGCCTTGCATGTCTATTTCCTTCACCAATTTAGAGAAGTTTTCTTTCATTATGTTTTCAAAGAGATTTCCAGTTTCTTGCTCTTTATCTTCTTCTTCTGGAACCCCTATGATGCAAATGTTGGAATGCTTGAAGCTGTCCCAGAGGTTGCTTACAGTGTCCTCATTTATTTGGCTTCTTATCTCTTACTGTTCTATGTGGTTATTTTTTGGTTTCTTATGCTCCAAATCATTGATTTGATTCTCAGCTTTATTCACTCTACTGTTGTTTCCCTGTAAATGGTTCTTCATTTCAATTAGTGTATCCTTCATTTCTGACTGGACCTTTTCTATGCTACTGAGGCCCTAAGTTCCTTGAGCATCCTTATAATCAGTGTTTTGAACTCTGAATCTGATTGTTTTTCTCCATTTTGTTTAGTTCTTTTTGATCCATTCTTTCACTTGGGCCATGTTTCTCTGTCTCATTTTGGAAGGCCCCCTGTGTTTGTTTCTATGTATTAGGTAGAGCTGCTATGACTCCCTGTCATGCTAGTGTGGCCTGATGTAGTGTCCTATAGGGTCCTGTGGCATATCCTCCCCTTTTCACCCAAGGTTGGTACTTGAGGGGCACCCTTCATGTTGGGCTGAGTACACCTTCCTATTACAGTTGAGACTTGGTTGCTGGTGGCAGGTCAATGGGAGGAATTCCCAGGCCCATGAGTTGCAAGAATTAGCTGTGATCATTGACCACCAACCTCTGCCCTCCTTGGAGGATGCTCTGACATGGTCTGTAGCTGTCCACTGGGTGAACAGGCCCTGGGTTTTCCCAGGTGTTGAAAGCCACAGTCAGACCCCACCTGTTTTGCTGAGAGCCACTCTCCCTGAGTTGTAGGTCTTCCTGAGGTGTCTGCCACTTCTGCCATGGTTGGAGATTTTAGGCAGAGCCAAGCTGTGAATCTAGGCTGGCTGCTGCTATTGCTGTGGCTGGAGCCACTTAGCAAGAAGTATGGGGGCTGGGGGTTCACTGAGGCCAGCTGTCACTTATTTGAAAGGATTTAGGAAGCTGTGAAACATGAGCCAAAACCAGTCATTCATATGGAAAAGCTACTGTTAACAGCTGTAAATTGGGTGGGACAGAGCTTCAGAAGATCTCCGGGGCTGGGCATATGGTGTCAGCCAGGTTGATGGAGTCTCAGATATGGCATGTACCTGCCAGCTCTGTGGCTCTGTCAGAGTGGGCTCAAGAAAGAGACAACGGCTTCTGCCCACCCTTCTGTGTGGCAGAAAGCTGTCCCCCAGCCCTTGCATTGATACCAACCACTTCAGTTCCTCCCTGTATGCCACTGGTACCTTTCAAGCTGCTACCTCAGGGCTGGAGCTCAGAAGGAGTGAGTCTGAGTAAATCCATGTATGGGCTCTTTAAGAGGAACTGCTTAGGACTCCAGAAGTTTCTTCCACCAATTCCATGTCTTCTGGTTTTTTGCAGCCAGAAGTTATGGGGACATATTTCCTGGCATGGAGGGCCAGGTGTGGGTCTGGGACTCCTACTCCTGAGGTATCCCCCCAAAATTTGTATACACCACACATGGATTTGGGACCAACCTGTTCCATATCTGTACCCCCCTTAACAGTCTGGATAGAGTTTCTTTAATTTCATAGTTGTCAGACTCCTATTTGACTCACTTTTTGCAAGTTCTGAGTGATGGTTATTTTATAATTTCATTGTAATTTTGATGTGGTTGTGCGAGTAGGTGAGCTGTATTTACGTATGCCACTATCTTGATCAGAAGTCAAGCCAAGCTTTTAAATTTCTAGTCCAGAATCCTTTCCATGTAATTCCTCAGTATCTAACTTCCCCCTGGAATATTTTTAGCACAGAAAGTAGAGTCAAAGAAAACTACTGTGATTCCTGGCCCAGGTCCTAAACTCAAGTTTGCAGAATGAGGTAACATTTAATAGGTGATCCACAAACCTTGCCTTCTAATGAAGTTTTCATCATTGGGCAATGTTTCACACTGCTGTTGAGGACCAGGCACCACCAAATCATATTTGATGCTGTTTTGTTGGTGTTATATAGTATTCAGCACCCAAGCATGGTCATTAATGTATTCCCCTTCCTATCCTGTTTCCAAAACATTTTTGATCAATGTGTGAGGGAGGACCCCACCAAAAAAAAACAGAAGTATCTTCTGCAAGCCAAGACCTTTGTGGTACAGGCTTCCCCAACTAGGCAAGTGTTCTAGGAACTCATATGTATCAATTTACCAGCTGGCATTATTGTGATAGGCTGTGTTCAGCTTCAGTGAATTTCCTTTCCTTTTTTTTTTTTTGAAGACTCAACACGTTTGCCTATTTCATGATGGGTAATTTATGAGTGCACCAGCCCACACTGCACTGGCTATTCAGCAGTTTCTGACCAAAAACAGCATGACCCCCATGCCTAACCCTCCCTATTCACCTGATCTCACCCTGAGCAACTTCTTGTTTCCTTGGATAAAAAAGTCCTCAAAGAGAAATGTTTTGCTGGTGTTAAAAGGTAAAACAAAAAATGGCAGAAGCACTAAAAGGTATCAAAATCAAGGAGTTCAAAAACTGTTTTGAGCAGTGAAAAAACACCTTGATAGGTGTATTGTACCAAATGGAGAGCACTTTGAAGGTGACTGAAGTTTAAACATGTAAAAATAAATACACAATTTTTCATACATAAATTCAGGGTTTTTGGGAATTTCCCCTCATATACTGTCACTTTGTTGTAAGTGCTTACGATTATCATCTTACGTATATTTTCATAAGTCATACTTCTTGCTTTAGGGGGGAAAGTTTTCAAAATATAAATATTGGTTTGCATCTTGCAGAGGACATAGTTATAGATTCTCTCCTAAATGCAAAAAAAAATCAAAATTAACAAAACTTTACTAATATCTTTATACCATTATACACAAAGCTAAGGTAAAATCTCATAAATATTTTAATATTTAAATATTAAATATTTATTTTAAATTTAAATTTAAATTTAAATTTATTTAAAATTTAAATATTTATTTTCTGAGATTTATTGTTCATTTTCCTCTGAGAGTCTTCACACTAAATGAAAGTAATGTTTTTAAACCAACCTTCCATAAATGTAGATAGCTTTCTAAAGTATGAGAAAGTTGACTTTTTATTTATTTTAATTAAAAATAATAAAATAAATATTTAAAACCAGTTATCCTTTTACACTCAGTCTTTTATTTTTTCAGTTTCTAATTGTTCTTTTCTTAAGCTAAGCAATGCTTGGCTTTACCATTTTTGCCTCCAGTGAAGTTCATTTAAAATTCTATTCTTTATTTTTTTATCTAGTCACACATCTAGCAGAAAAAACATAATTCAAAAGAAAAATATTGAGCCCAATATTCCAATCACTTAAATTTCCTGAAAAATGAATGCTCTCCTACCTCATTTGCAACCATGAGCAGAGTGTCTGTTATGCCAGGGTGAAGGGTGAGAATTTACAAGTCACGATCTTGACAGTCCTGAAGCTAATGAGGGCAAGAATCCATGCTGATGTAAGCTGGTCAGCCCGGTCCTTTCCTATAGGAATGAGCCAAGAGTCATTATTAAATCTCAGATGTTACTGCTGGAGACTTAATAGCCTCACCCCAAGCCATTTTTATTTCTTCTCCTAAATAAAGTTTGCTAGAATTCCCTCTGCTGTGAAGCAAAATTGCTGATTAGTCAAATGGGACTTAGACCTTCCTTCACTGGTCTAGTAAATGGGTTCCCTGGCTGTGCGTTGTTCTCCCCCCGAGTGTTTCTGGGCACCATTTCTTTCACCCACCGACCCTTAGCATCACCTCTCTGTAGCCCCACACCAGGAAGTGAAGATGATGATGATAGTCTGAGCCATTAATTTGTAACTCTTCTATAATTGAGGTTATATTCAAGAATGTGAAAATATTTGGCTAAGAAAAATAAAACAGCTTTCTATGAAACCTGCTCTTTATAGCACATTAAGCTAAGTGTCATTTTCATGAAGATCATGCAGCAAGTAAAGCAGCTTTAAAAGCATTTCTTGTCCTTCCTTCTTTGCCTCAACAATCCCCTGCCCTCCCCACCACCACCACCTAAATTCTGAGAGATCCAATTCAAGTCCTGATACAAAAACATTTCACATGATGAAATTTACTAAATTCCGATTCCTGTCAAGCTTTCATGTGGACAAAAATAACTGCCAGAAGGACCACAAATTTAGAAGTCAACAGTTAGAAATTTCTTAGAAACAGAAGCAGATCATAAAAGAAATTGAAGATGTTGCTAGCATTTCATCTCTGTCTCCATGGCGAAATGAGTAGTTTCTGAATCAGTGGTGGAGGAGGAGGAAGCTGGGTATCAATTTCCTGTGCATCTGATTCACCCATGGAGTCCAAACATGAGCACAGCAGATAACAAGAGCAAAGGAAGGGATACGTGATACCAACCGAAGTCTTGTGAACTATATTTTGGCACAGTATCAGAACCCACTTGGAATACCCACTAGAAAGTTCAAAAGAAAGTTCACATGCTTCGGGCATGTGCAGTTAATGTAATCTATCCAAACAGGAGAACCCTGTTTCATCACACAAGTGTCTGTTCTGATGATCCAGGTACTAAGCTAGCAGGGAGCATCTTTGCTGAAAAAGAAGGGGGAAGCTTTACACCTACTCAGAAAAGACATTCCCCGTGGCTAGAAAGGAAAAGAACAGAAGGAGAAAAGTGCCTTTAGTGGAGAAAAGTGGCCCTGCTGAGCCTGTTACCTCCCAGCTGCTCTATCTGCAGATGCATTTCTTCTCTTTGCTTCTCTGTTTCTGACTCCCCATCTGCATTTCTCCACTTTAAACTTTTGATGAATTTTCACACGTCTCTGTAGTGATTTGGCTGCACTATGATTAACGACAGACTGAAGTACCTACTGTAGCCCCTTCTGATATAGGATGCAGTTGGAAAGCAAGTCACACCTGCCAATGAGGGGCATTTTATCCTAACAGCTCATGAGCAGAATTGTCAGTCTAGACTCACAGGAGAATCAAATTGCCTATCGCAAAGGAAGCACCCCTATTCCTTAAGTGTATTGGGGAGATACAGCCAAGTGACAATTCTTCTAATCTACTAACTCACCTATTTGTGAGGTAATCAGTTACAGTTCTAGATCAAATCTTTATTGACCTAGGCTTTGTATTAGGCACAAGATAAAACAGAGGAAAAGGCAAACCAAACGTGAGCCTTACTCTTGAATTTAAGAATCTAGAGCATGTCCTCTCTGCAGCTACTCTGGGGGCCTCCCTTCACAGGCCTCTATTAAGACACAGGCCACTCAGGCTATGTCTGGTTGAGATGAGTCAGGGCTGAAATCCAACTTGCACTCCACTCTCCAAGACTCTACCCTGCCCAGAAGGGACACCTTTTAAAAAGTCACGCATAGGCAGCACCAGGAGCCATAGCCCTGTATTAAAGCACTGTTCCCCCTGCCACTGGAGATGCTGCACCTTTCCTTGCCCTGGGGTTTCCAATCCAGCAGAAGCCACACACACCTGTTAGACCTCAGCCCCACAGGCTACAGTTGAGGTGAATTAATAGGAGTCAACAGGAGCATTCAGCTTACAGAAAAATGCAAAAATTCACACACTATTGGGACAATAATAATGCAGCCAGTCTCAGATTTCTTGGAGCATTTGACCTAAGCTACTGTTTCTTTTGTCATTTTATTTTAAAGTCTCAGTCCAGCTTTTCTCTCTGAGCTAATAGGCACTCAGAAGTCCAGAGTTCTTTGCCCAGAATACATTCCCTTTATCATGTATTTTTCCCTCCTAACCAGGGCAAGAGCTTTTCTCCGACTTATTACATCCCTAGACTTATAATAACCAGTAAATTTGCAAAAAAGCAAAACATGGCTAAGAAGGAAGCCAAGTTTGAGTAAATGATTTGTACATAAAGATAAGGAATTTCATACAGTTGATGTGCTGCTAGCCAGTTCTGCAGCTTACAGGAGAGGGAAATGACACATTTTTATCGCTTGTCTGCTGCCTCTGTTGCAAAGATAAACCCTTAATTGGCAAACCTTACTATCTAATGGCTTTTTACTTTATGGTCTGATAGAAACAATCTGTCCAGGCTTTGTGACAGAGTTGTTTTATAAATCCTTACTAATAATGGAGGGGAAAGACTGATAGCGCTTATGTTCTTATTTTGGCATTAAAATTTTACACTAGCTTTAGTCAAAACAAATACTGACCCTGTCACTTGAAAATGTAATTATTAGCCATCTTTCAATTATAAAGAGTTAGCTCCTAAAGGTTAGTTTTACACATAGCTCTCTGGCAGCTTACATATGGTTCTTGCATGAATTGTTTGAAATCTGTTTAGCCCATAAACATATTCCATCCCCCCAAATCAAGTATTTTGCATTTTAACACAAATTGTGGATTGTCTCCCCATTCCCTGTAATTGAGAAGCAATTAGAAACTGCACGTGAATCCAGTTTCCATGTAAGATTAAACACCAGTTTCATCTTGACAAGCAAGCAGCCATTAACACGTGCATTAAATGGTACCTAATAATCATTAATCTTTCTGATTGTTTCATCAAATGAATTACCCCTGTCACTCTTTTAACACAACTTGCCTCCCTAGCACAACAGTCTTTAGATGATATCACATGGAATTGTCTGTCTAACAACCACTCAACCAACAGAAAAAACTTTAGGTTATACTACAAGGAAGAGAGTCCAGAGAAGGTTAACCTAAGAGCATAGGTTACATCTAAATATATTCCTATTATCTGCAGCAACCCCTCAATGACATGACCCCTTCCCCATAAAACCAATATAAACCCTTCCCGTGACCTTTTTCAGCCTCTACACAAATTCCAGGCAGCCATGAAGTAAAGAAAAGTCTGAACCCAAACTCCTGGAATGCCTGCTTCCTCCTCCAGAGAAGACTATGTCTCTCTGTCAGTCAAGATTTGCCTAACACATCTTCTCCCAAAGCCACCAACTCCTCCAGCTTGGGTTAGACATGACTCCATCTTAGCACTTACTACAGATTCATAAACATCTGTTTAGATGTCTTTTTCTCCACCGGAATATGAATCCCTTGAGGCCAACTATAGTGTATTTAGGTCTCTGTATTCCTGGTGCCAGCCATGCTGTCTGGAACATAATAAATGCTCCATAATTGTTTGTTGAATTTAAGAAATGAAAACATAAGGATGGAGCAATACATTCCCTCCAGTGAAAGACTGGTTGGGAATGCCTGCTCTACCCATTAACTTCCTGAAGAACTACATCACTACACAAGGTGGACTTCCCTTCAAAGTTCCAATCACTTTCAACTTCCATAGCACAGTTATCTCAGTTTCAAGGATGATGGTATACAAATGTGGCGAGTTCCTTCAGTTCATTGGACAGCTATCCCTGTCACATGTCAGGTCAGTCCTGAAGAACCAGGTGATACAGAATGCTACCTACAGATTTTACTATGGAAGAAGCTAGCAACAGGAATACCTCATTTTGCCATGTATAATGTGCACTTTTTGCCCAAATTTTTGAAGGAAAAATAAGGATGTGCATTCTACATGGGTAGTACTAATTCTGTACCTATATAAATGTTTTTAATTCTTCTATTTATGCTTACACATTAAAAGTGTAACTCTAGAAAGCAATGACAATATCTGTATGCAAAATAACACCCTGGAATACGATAATTGGTTTTGTTTCTAATTATAAATAAACAGATAATTGAATTTAATAAAAAGTTAAAATGAAAATTTTTTTCCTGAAAGTTTGGGCCAGAAACACGGGTGCACATTATACATGGCAAAATATGGTAGTTACCAATTAACCATTTATCTGTGGGTTTTAAGTCCTCTAAATCATGTTCTCATTATCTTGGCTTCTAAACTCTGAAAGTCCTGAGAATCTTGCCTTTTTTGATATGCAGGTAAAATTGTCATATCCACTCTGTAGTTGTTCATGTTAACTAAAAGAATATGTTTCAAAAATATGATTTCCTGACTATTGCTTTCATTTAACCACATGTACCCTTTGTTAAGTCCTTGAATGAGTTTGCAATTCAACCTCTGAGCACAAATCTACCCTCAAGAAAATAGACAAACTTTATGATCCTGAAAATTGCATTCTATTACTTCTTTAATGAAAAAGAATACATATATCGCCTTTGACTAGACTGCCTTCATGTAGATTTATGAAAATTTGGCAACTTTAAAAGTTGAGTCTTGATGTGTCTGCCTTACAAACCCATGCAGTTCTCTATTTCCAGTTTAAATCACTAAGGTAAGCTGCTCACGAGCTGAAGCAGCAGCAATCATCTCTCCATCTGCTACACAGCACCCCAGAAATGCCGTGGGTGCAAGGAAAGTGAAGGGTAGGAATGGAAAGAATGTCTCTGCTTGTTTTTTAACTTACATGCCCAGAATAAATCAAGCCCTAGAATCTAGCTGCTAAGGAAAAGGGGAGAATCTTTGGCATTTCCATAGGAAGAGGTGGGTCAGTTGGCCAGACACAGGAAGATACCTTGTGAAGGTGTTAGGGGGAGTAAAATCAAACACAAAGCAATTCTAAATCAGTGTAATGTTAAAAACCTAAAACAATACATTAATCATTAAGAAGGGATGGGAGAGAGGTGGAAAGAAAAGGCAGACAACTGTACTTGAACAACAATTTTTAAAAGTGAATATTGCAATAAAATGAGATACTGAATTTTCTGGTTTCCCAGTGCATATAAAAATTATGTTTATACTATACTGTAGTCTATTGTGTGCAATAGCCTTATGTCTAAAATATATATACATGTGTACTTTAAAAAAAAAAGACCTCTTTTTAAGGGCTCTCTCTCTCCCTTGCTGGGCTGTAAAATTATTCTTCCTTAAAGCCTCTAGAAGTGAAACAAGAAAATGTACCTCAAAAAAAGTGAGAAACATTCAGTTTCAGGTGATAGGAGCACACCCTTTGACATGTGGTTCCTCAACCAGGTGATTACACCAGGCAAAATGACAAGTGAAATCCTAAGTTTCGTGTGTCCTAATTAAAAAGAAGTCAGCCTGCAGACTCTGGAACCAAGGTTGACAAACTCTCCACACTAAAGGCTATGGCCATCAGAGATGTAACTGTCACCATGACTGGTGTGGCTCAGTTTGTTGGAGCATCGTCCCCATAACCGAAAGGTTGTGGGTTCAGTTCTTGGTCAGGACACATGCCTAGGTTGTGGGTTATCTCCTTCATCACAGGTTCAAGTCTGGGCAAGTAAGGGAGGCAACCAATTGGTGCTTCTCCCTCCCTTCCTCTCTCTCAAAAAGCAACGAAAAGAACGTCCTTGGGTGAGTATAAAATAATAATAATAATAATAAATATATGTAACCTTTAAAAAGAAAAAGAAATGCAATTGTCTATTATTATCCCTTCTATTTGTTATTATTCTATTCTTAGCTGACAGTTACTCTGTCAGCATTAAAGCATGAGTCAAACTTCTGACTGATCAAAAAAGCACTGATTAATATTGACACAAGAAGAGTTCTGTTGAAACTGCAGGATCTTCCTCCAAACAGTGCAAGCACACAAAGCCACAATTGCTACTGCAGTAACCAGCTTGCACAGCTTGTTATTTTTAACTACGTCCTTTCCACAGTTAGGTCTCTCCTTTGAAACAGTGGATTATTGTTCAGCAACTTCTAAACAAGAAGGATGTGCACACAGTCCAGCAGGGACCCAGGAGGACTCTCAATGCCTCTCATGTTAGATTTGCTAAGAAGAAAGTTAAGGCACACTGTGTGTATTAGAATATTAATTTTAGGCAAACAGCATCACCCACACAACATAACACATCTCAAATGTAAAAGCAAAGATGCTGAGAACTTACATCTCAAAGCCCATGGACTCTTAACAGCCAGTAAAATTCAAAGTGAACTCTAAGTATTTTTCATATGTTGTTGATCAACATCTGGAGGCTTCTGTAGTTCTACATTTTTTGTTTGTTTTTAATGTTTGTGTAGTACATGGTTAGGGCAGCAGTTCTCAACAAGGGGTTACTTTTATCTCCCAGGAGATACCTGACAATGTCTGGAGACTTTTTTGGTTGGCATGACTGTGGGGGGCGTGAATGGGTGTAACTGGTGTCTGGTGGGTAGAGACCGGGATGCTGTGAAACATTCTCTGGTGCACAGGATGGCCTCTCAATGGAGAGTTATCTGGCTCAAAGTGTCATTAGTGCCATAGTTTAAAAAAATAAAAATAAAAGGGGGAAATAAGAAATATTTTATTATTTAAAATATTTTATCCAACTAATGCATGTTCATAATTTTAAAAGTTAATAGCACTGATAAAAAAAAAACTTCTCTTGACATACTCATATCAACAGTTCCTATTTAAGCAAGCTTAGATGGTGTTTTTGATACTTTATTTTTGCAATAGGAGGATTTAGCATTCTTTCAGTACCTCACTCCTTCAATTAATTCCCTGTATAATTTTCCATTTTTTCTTTTTTCTCTTTCTTTCTGGAAGGTTTTCTTAACTTTATTTCCAACTCTTTTATTGAACTTTAATTTCAGCTGTTGCACCTTAATGTTTATTCCCAAAGGCTTTTTCTTAATATATTTTTTAATAGCAACCTGTTTTTGTTTCATGAATAAACTGTCTCCTTACATTCCATTCAGGGTATAAACTATATTATTTTTTAAAGTTACTTTTGCTCACTGGTTTGCTTCTGTTTCCTCTGAGATCTATCTTTTGTTTGTTATGGTCCTCTCTTTAATACAGGAGCATTTACTTAACTAATTCACATGCTGTCCATTTATGTTTAAAAGTGGAAAACTAAACAATATGCATGGTTGAGTAGGGCATCCCTCTGGGGACTTCACAAAGCACAGCCTGGTGGCAATCAGCCATACATAGTTCCAGCTGCTGGTATTTGTATTGGTCAGGATGGACTATGCAAATAACCCTAGGTTTCTGTGGTTCACAACATGGGGTTCTGTGTCTACTGCAGGCCATGTGGTCTATAGGCCGTTGTGTCCCTCCCGGTGGCTTAGGCATCTAGGCAGCCGCCAGGTTGCTGTTCCTTCATGCCAACACAGTTTCCATAGTCATTACTGATGAGTGATCCTTATCACTTCCCTTCACAGCCCATCAGCCAGAAACAGTCACCCAAATCCATGTAACTGCAATGGAGTGGGGAGCAAATGAATATTAAGTAAGGAGCCATTAATTGATCCATTGGCCAGACTTGCACATACAGATCTATCTTAAAAATGAGAAAAACATGCAGAAATGGTGTTTTGAATATTAGAAATGCTTAAAACATTGAACAAAAATATGAGTATACCTGTAATTACTCTCACCAAATTTGACCTAGTCTTTGCCCTTTCTGCTTTTTTTATTTTTAAATTACAGTTGACGTACAATGGTATGTTAGTTTCAGGTGTACAACCCTATAGTTAGAGAGTTATATAGCTTGTGAAGTGATCACCCCAATAAATCTAATACCTATCTGATACCACACACTGTTGTTACAATATTATTGACTATGTACCCTATGTTTTAGATCCCCATGACTATTCTGTAACTACCAAATTGTTACCTCTAAATCCTTTCACCTTTTGCACTGATTCCCCACAACCTCTTTCCCAACCAAAAACTGTCCAAATATTGTCTCTATTAATCTGTTTCTGCTCTGCCTGTTTATTTTGTTTTTTAGATTCCACATATAAGTGAAATCATATGGCATTTGTCCTTCTCTGTCTGACCTATTTCGCCTACCATAATACCCTCTAGGTTCATTTACATTGTTACAGACGACAAGACTTCATTCTTTTTTATGGATAAATCATATTTCATTGTATATATTTACCACTTCTTTTTCCATTTAGCTATTGACAGGCACTCAGGTTGCTTCTATGTCTTGACTGTTGTAAATAATGCTGCAATAAATATATGGATATGTCTTTTTTATTTAGCATTTTGGGTTTTTTCAAATAAATACCCAGAAGTGAATTTTCTAGGTCCTTCTTTGTCTCTTGTTATAGCCTTTGTTTAAAGTCTGTTTCATCTGGTGTAAGTATTGCTACTCCAGCTATGTTACACTTTCTTTCCATTTTTATGATATATCTTTTTCCATCCCTTTACTTTCAGCCTGTGTGTGTCTATTAATCTGATGTGAGTCTCTCGTAGACAGCATATATAAGGGTCTTGTTTTCTTATCCATTCAGTCACTGTATGTCTCTTGATTAGAGCATCTAATCTATTTGCATTTGAAACAACTATTGATAGATATGTATTTATTGCCATTTTATCATCCATATTTTTATCTTTTTATTTATTTACTTTTAAGAGAGAGTGAGAGGGTGAAAGAGAGGAAGAAAAATATGAATGTGTGAGAGATGCATCAACTGATTGCCTCTCACATGTCCCCAACTGGGGACCGGGCCCACAACCCAGGCATGTGCCCTGAGTGAGAATTAAATTGGCAGTCTTTCAATTCACAGGCTGGTGCTGAATCCACTGAGCCACATCAGCCAGGGCTCATATTTTTATCTTTTTAAAAAAGACCTTTTAGTATGTCTCATACTAGTTTGGTGGTGGTGAACTCTTTTAGCTTTTTCTTATCTGGGAAGCTCTTTATCTGTCCTTTGGTTCTAAATGATAGCTGTTCTGGGTAGAACAATCTTGGTTGTAGGTCCTTGCTTTTCATCACTTTAATATTTCTTGCCAGTCTCTTCTAGCTTGCAGAGTTTCTGTTGAGAAATTAGCTGACAGTCTTATTGATGCAGACACTGGCCCACAGTGTCCATGTCATTATGGATGAAATGAGACATTCACACAGACTACTAAGTCCAGGGGAGGAAAAGGGACAGCATGGCTTTTCTCTCAAGGGGAGCAAAAGCCGTGGCCTCTACCATGACAGGCCTTTATTTCTATCTCCAGGCACATTCCATTATGGTCCTCATTTACTATGCACAAGTTCGCTTTAGGTAGTTACCTTTTACAGAAAACAAAGGAGCCAATGCTGCTAATCACATCACAGAAGAGGGATATTTGCAAATGAAAAGGCAAAAGTGGTTGAACCAACTACACTCATCCTTGGAAGGTTTAGCATGGATGATAGGAAGTTGCTTTGCAGTAAATGTCCTCAATTCAGGGTGAGGGAGTTTTAGCAAAAAGCAAGACTCATAGCAGCCTAGGTACATTGCAGGCCTGATTCCCCACAGGAGAACCTATCCATGGGCGTGGGTCCTGTGCATCTCTGAGTGGGAGCTGGGCCCACACCACACAAAATGGTCTCTTATATCTTATGGGAGCTCTCTTGTAATTAACTAACTGCTTTTTCTCCTGCTGCTTTTAAGATGCTCTCTTTGTCTTTATTCTTTGGCATTTTAATTATGATGTATCTTGGTGTGGGCCTCTTTGGGTTCATCTTCTTTGGTATTCTCTGTGCCTCCAAGACTTGTTTATTTCCTTCAGCAGGTTAGGGAAGTTTTCCAACATTACTTTCTCAAATAGGTTTTCAGTTTCTTATTCTCTCTCTTCTCCTTTTGGCAACCCCATGATATTAATACTGGTACCCTTGAAGTTGTCTGAGTCTCCTTACACTATCTTCATTTTTTTTTCTTTTGCTACTCTGATTGGGAGTTTTCTGCTTCCTTATATTCCAAATTACTTATCTGATTCTCTACTTCATCTACTGTATTGCTGATTCCCTGTTATTTATTCTTCATTTTAGTTTGTATATCCTACATTTCTGACTGGTTCTTTTAATGGTTTTCATGTCTTGTTTTTATGCTATTGAAGTTCTCACTAAGTTGCTTGAACATTCTTATAACCATTGTTTTGAACTTTATTTGGTAGTTTGCTTGCCTCCATTTCATTTAGTTCTTTTTCTGGAGATTTCTCCTGTCCTTTCATTTGGAAAATATTTCTTTGTCTCCTCATTTTGGCTGCTTCTGTGTGTGTGTGTGTGTGTGTGTGTGTGTGTGTGTATGTGCTTCTGTGTATTAAGTAGAGTTGCTATATCTCCTGGACTTGTTAGAGTGGCCTTATGTAGTAGGTGTCCTGTAGAGCCCAGTGGCATAGCCTCTCTGGTCACCCTATCTGGGCACTCCAGGTGCACCTCCTCTGTAGGCTGTGTGCACTGTCCTATTGTAGTTGACCTTTGATTGCTGTTGACATGTCACTGGGAAGTATTGACCTGAAGACCAATCAGCCACAAGGACCATCTGAGACTACAGCAGAGGAACAGCTGTGCAGGGACTGATACCACAAAGCAGGACTGTCTTAAGTGGGACTTTGGTGCCTGCTGAGTTCACCCCTTGTGCTGCTTGTGAAGGTGGTTAAGTTGTAATCCAGCATAGTCTAAAGCTGTCCACCAGGTGCACTTTCTCTGGGGAATCCCAGTGGTGTTGGGAACCACCCTGCCTGGTATCAGAAGCTGTAACCCCCGCCTAGGCTAAGGCTAAGGGAACACCCTTGGAATCGTAAGCCAGCAAGGAGACAAAAACTTATCTCCCTAGCAGGAGCACTACTTTTGCTGCTTCATTCATAACTGAACCCCAATGCTTGGTCGGTTAGCCAAAGACAGGTAAGATTCCCCAAGGGGGGAACGATCTAAGACAGGCACGATCACGTGGGAGGCCCCCAAAAGAAGGATTTTGGGGGCTACAGCAAAAGGGGGTGATGGACCCTTGCTCCTCGGCTTTGACATAGCCTGAGTCCTCATCGTCTGGGAGAAAATCTCCTTATCTCTTGGTTGCCTTAGTTCCCTTCTCCACCTAAGCCTGAAACAATGACAGGGTGGTGCAGCTCTGTGCTGAAAAGGGCGGGTTCCCTGGGTGATCAGGCCTAAGAAAGAATATGTAAAATCCTGTGAAACCTGCTTTGTTTAGAATGCTCTCAGTTGGATGAGAAGGGTCCAAGGAGGAAGTTAGTTTGTTCCTTAAAAGTCTTACAGCTCTTTGACCCTGACTCAAAATAGACCCGCAGAGTTCCTTGTTATCTATTGTTCCTTACTTCCTCGTAATGAGTAATGTACTTTACCTGAATTATTATGCAAAACGGGCCCAATAAAAGCCGGTTTGGACGTTAAATCAGCGCGCTCCCCACTAGAGGGGGTGGCCATCCCATCCATACTTCTCCACAGAAACTAGTCTGTCTCTGTGCATGTTTTTTCTCGAGTTTCGACGAGCCATCCACAGCGTTCCGTGATCACTGCTGGCCAGTGACCCACGCATCACAGTGGTACAGGTCAGCCACCTCCTGTGCCATGCACAGGGCCACTGGCATGAGTTAAGAGTGACCTGCTGATGACTGCTACTTTTGCTTGGCTTAGAGGTGCCCAAGTGAGGCCACACTAAAAACTGAGGCTGGCTACAACAAATGCCAAGCTTAGGGCCACTTAGCAAGAGTTTCAGGGCATGCCAATGCCAGATGCTGCTTGTTAGAGTGATTTTAGGAAAGTCCAAAGCATGAGCCAAGAAAGGCCATTTGGTGACAGTGGCTTGAGTGGAACTGAAAGCTGGGTGGGATGAAGTCTCAGCAGGACAGGCTGAACAGTGATAACCAGGTTGATAGAGACTCAGATATAAAGCCCACCTGCTGGCTCTTGAAGGAGGGCTCAGCAAAGGGATAATAACCTCTGTCAGCATTTCTGTCTGGAAGAAAACTGTCCTTCCAGGTCTTACCCTGATGCCAAAGAATTCAGTTCTTCCCTGTACATCCCTAGTGTCTTTATAGCTACATCCCCAATGTAGAAGCTCAGATTGAGTGAGTCCAAGTAAGTCATTGTGCTGGCCTTTCTAGAGGAATGCCTGGGATTCCAGAAGCCCTCAGTCTCTCTTAGCCACTATCCCTGCTGATTTTTACAGACAGAAGTTATGAGGACTTCTCTTTGCAGCACTGAACCCTGGGCTAGGGGTTCTGATATGGCATGAGGACTGTCACTCTTCTATAGCTGAGATATTCCTCCTGAATTTGAATCACCACATGAGGGGTGGGACCAGCCCCTTCCACATTTCCATACCTCCTACCAGTCTCAATGTGGCTTCCTCTTTATATACCTAGTTGTAGGACATCTACCAGTTAGATTTCAGGCAGTTCTGAATGATGGCTATTCTATAACTTAATTATAATTTTGATATGATTTTGGGGGGTTCTAAGTATTGCATTTACCTATACCACCAATCTTGACTGGAGCTCTCTTTCTGCTTCTTTAAGAATGGGATTGCTCAAAGAGAACAGAAATTTATAAAAATCGATTTCTGTTTTTTGAACCTTGACCATTTGAATTGGTGGACTGAGTAAAAAAAAAATTGCCTTCCCAGTGTGGGTGGGCCTCATCCAATCCACTGAAGACCTGAGTAGAACAAAAAGGTAAAGTAAGGGAGAAATGGCTTCCTCTAACCAACTGTGTTTAAGCTGAGACACATGTCTTTTCCTGCCTTCAAAATGAGAGTTGGGAGAGAGAAGGAAGATGGCATCATCATAGGAGGGAACAGATTTCATTCTCCCTACACATGGGAGAAAATCCTGGCTGATCTACGGAGTAGAGGAGCAAGCAACCAACATACCTCAACATATATGAAAATAAAGGACCAAGAATTGTGGCAGAACCGAAAAACCAGGCAGTGAGAGGAGTGCTGCAAGACAGTAGGGTCCCAGGGACCAGTGTGGTGTCTGGGTGGGAGCTGCAGCCCCAGAGCCACTGCCTGCTGCTCGGTTTGCCACACAGTCTTTGGGAGAGAGCTGGGGCAACTGCTCCCTCCCCAGCCAAACAAGGTCTGAGCATACCGGGAGGAACCCAGTTGCTAGCAAACACACAAGAGCTGTGAACAATCTCAGAGGCTGTGGACACCGGTGGGGTTGAGTCTCGCAACCAGCCCTGACCCCCACGGTCACTGGTGTGGATGGGGAGTTGGGCTGTGGGAGAAGCCAGGCCACTATATGGAGCAGCAGGCTTGAACAGGAGGAATTTCTCAAGAAGAAGGAGTGAAAAGATGGACACTGTTTGGAGAATTCTCCTACAACAATCGCTCCAGCCTCCCTGCCACCAGCTAGGCAGCAATTCCAAGGTTGCACTGATGGTTGTGCTTGTGTGGAGGACCCTGTGCACCTCTATAGCACTGGGAAGAGTGAGGCAGCCTGGCTGAGGGAGCGCACAGAAGTGCACCCCGGCACCCCAGCCCACAGCGGTAACCCTGGGGAAAGGCCTGGTTCCCACACCCAGGGCGCAGGGGAGAGGTGCCAGGATAGCTCCCCAGAGAGTGTGCTGACTGAGTGTAGATCAAGAAGGAAGAAAAGCCATACCAGTCACCCCTCAGCCTGCCACAGCCAGCAAGATCAGAAAAACTGGTTTGACCACTTTAAAACCAAGAGGCTTTTAAATTTTATTCTATTTTTTTAACATTCTTAATTTTTTTTTATTTTTATTATTTTTATTCTTTTTCAATTTCCCTTTCCTCTCTTTCCTGCTTTCTTATTTTATTCCTTCCTACTTTCTTTCCTCCAATTTTATCTCTTCTTCCTTTCTTCATCTGCCTTTTTTTTAAAAATACCTACAAGTGAGATAAAAACCTGGAACTGTGAAAAGACCAGAATTGAACCCAAAGAAGGGGCATCACAACAGCTGAGATAGTGAGACAAATTTCACTCTATTACAGAGAACCTGCAAGTTATTGCATATTTGTATTATTATTATTAATTTCCATTTTTTGAAATTTCCACTTTGTATTATTATTATTAATTTCCATCTTTTTTTAATAGTATTTTTGCATTCCTCTTCTTTCTGTATAGTCTGCATTGCTAGGCTGGTTATATTGTACCACCTGACAGGTTTCCTCTGATATCTCTTTCATAGTGTATTGCTAATTTACTGTCCTTCACCTCACCTGTGTCTCATTAGCATACTACTCAAGGTTCTATACTCCCTATTCTTGTTATCTAGATCTCATAGATTCTGTCATATGATTGTTGCTGTAATATTACTGGAAATAATTGCTGTTCCATGCAATTGTAAATACTTCACAACACCCCTCCCAAATCTTAGCCCACTTCACAGTTTCCTGAACTCTATTGCTGCAGTGGTTAACTCAACTCTCTCACACACTACGCCTATTTGCTATCCTTTACTCTCACATTACCTCAAAATCTGACCTCCCACAAACTCACTGCTTTCTAGATCCAACTCACAATACTTCCTTCCCCAATAAGAGTCTTATCTTTTTTCCAGCCTTTCTAAAAATCAGCTAGCTGGGTGGAAGATCACAGTTAACACTATACATAGCCAAAGGATCTCCTATCTCTTCTCTACTGGCTGCTACTGTAAATATCAGAGAATACTTTCTTACTGTCTTGAACCATTTTTCCTTCCCCCTCCAAATGACCACAGAAAAGAGTAGGTGGAAGAGGTGAACACCAGGATACCCACTGGAAGAGGAAACCCAACAACAAAGGAACCACTAACAGATAACAACAGAAGAAAGTGAAGGAGGAAGTGGAAACCATACAAACCTCAATCCAGGACCTATCTAGAAATACAACTAAACAGCAGAGACACTACCCAGTATAAACAATTGAACAAGAGCAAGAGAGAATCCTCAAAACCTTATACATATGGAATAACCAGCTTCAACACAACCTGCCCTCACCAGCACAACAAAATACAAGAGGTAGAGGGCAGAGTGACCCTCATATAACCAGCTGGTGGGAAGGAACCACCAAAGAAAGACCCAGCAACAATCAAAACCCAAAGACAAACACAGAGCCAACTTAAATGACAGCCCAAGACCAGTGAGCTCGGGAGATCAAGGAAACTGCACCACTGAAACCAACTGGTATTCTATCACAGAAGTTCACACCCCAAACCCGGGAGCCAGAACAGATCAATTTAAGAAGCTGAGGCTAACAAGAAGAGTCTCACAAACAATAGGAAGACAAAGAAACAATCCCCAAATGAAAGGAAAGGAGGAAGCCTCAGAAAGAATGCTAAATGAAATAGAGACAACTCAACTATCAGATATTCAGTTCAAACCAATGATTTTCAAGAAGCTCAATGAGCTCACAATGAGCTACCAGAAATGACAGGGAAGCTACAATGAGCTCACTGCAAACTATATCAACATAAAAAAGGATATAGAAACTATCAACAAGGGCCAAGAGGAAATGATGAATACAGTTTCTGAACTGAAGAACACAGTAGAAGGAATCAAAAGCAGGACTGATGAAGCAGAAGATCAGATCAGCGAGCTAGAGGACAAAGTAGAACAAAACACCCAGAAAGAGCAAGAAAAGGAAAAGAGGCTCAGGAAGAATGAAGAGGGATTAAGAGAAATGCAAGATAATATGAAACGTAATAATATCCATATAATAGGGATACCAGAAAGAGAAAAAGAAAAGCAAGGGATAGAAAACCTATTTGAAAAAGTAATGGTGGAAAACTTCCCTAATTTGATGAAAGAAAAAGTCACAAAAATTCAGGAAACACAGAGAGTTCCAATCAAGAGGAACCCAAAGAGGACCACTTCAAGACATATCATAATTAAAATGGCAAAATACCAAGGCAAAGAGAGAATCTTAAAAGCAGCAGGGGAGAAACAGGAAGTAATATGTAAGGGAGCCCCAATAAGGTTAGCAGCTGACTTCTCAATGGAAACACTCCAAGCCAGAAGAGAATGGCAAGAAATATTCCAAGTAATGAGAACCAGAGGTCTGCAACCAAGGCTACTTTACCCAGCAAGGCTCTCAATCAAGATAAAAGGCCAAATAAGAAGCTTTTCAAACAAAAGAAGTCTAAAAGAATACACCTCCACCAAACCAGCTCTGCAAAGAGATGCTAAAAGGGCTGCTTTAAGAAAAGGAAGGAAAAGAGAGAGAGGAACACAGGTACAAAAATGGCAATGAATAAGTACCTATTAGTAATAACCTTAAACGTAAATGGATTAAATGCTCCAATCAAAAGACATAGAATAGCTGAATGGATAAGAAAGCATGACCTACACATATGCTGTCTACAAGAGATCCACCTCAGGACAAAAGATCTACACAGACTAAAAGTGAAGGACTGGAAACAAATTTTCCAAGCAAATGGACAGGAAAAAACAAAGCCGGGGTAGCAATACTCATATCAGGCAAAATAGACTAAAAAAAAAGGGCCATAAAGAGAGACCCAGAAGGTCACTTCATAATACTCAAGGGAAGAATCCATCAAAAAAATTTAAACATTGCAAATATATATGCACCCAACATAGGAGTACCAAAATACATCAAGAAAATCTTAGAAGACTTCAAGAAAGATATTGACAGCAACACAATTATAGTAGGGGATTTTAACACCCCACTGTCAAAAATGGACAGATCTTGCAAACAAAATATCAACAAAGATACTGTGGCACTGAACAATGCCTTAGAGGAAATGGACTTAACTGATATACATAGAGCCCTTCATTCCCAAAGAAGCTAAATGCACATTCTTTTCAAATGCACATGAAACATTTTCAAAGATAGACCACAAGATAGAACACAAAGCAAGCCTCAACAAATTCAAGAAAATAGAAATTATACCAAGCATTTTCTATGACCACAAAGGATTAAAACTACAAACCAACCCCAAGGGAAGAAACCCAAAACATTCAAAATCATGGAGATTAAATAGCATGCTATTAAACAATGAATGGGTCAAAAATGAAATTAGGGAAGAAATCAAAAAGTTCCTGGAAACAAACAAAAATGAACTTGCAATAACCCAAAACTTATAGGACACAGCAAAGGCAGTCCTGAGAAGGAAGTTTATGGCCATACAGGCATACCTAAAAAAAACAGAAACATTTCAAACAAACAACCTAACCCTACATCTACAAGAACTCAAGGAACAACAACAAAGACAGCCCAGAGCAAGTAGAAGGAAAGAAATAACCAAGATCAGAGCAGAATTAAATGATATAAAGACTAAAAGCACAATTCTAAGGATCAAAGAATCCAGGAGCTGGTTCTTTGAAAAGGTAAACAAAATAGACAAGCCTTTAAGCAGACTCATCAAGAAAAAAAGAGAAAGGATCCAAATAAACACAATCAGAAATGAAAGAGGAGAGATTACAACTGACACCACAGAAATACAAAGGCTTGTAAGAAATTACTACGGAGAAGTGTATGCCAAGAAATTTGAAAACCTAGGTGAAATGGACACATTTCTAGAAAAATATAATCTTCCAAAACTCAATAAAAAAGAAGCAGAAAGCCTGAACAGACCAATAACAGCAAAAGAAATTGAAGCAGTAATCAAAAACCTCCCGACACACAAAAGTCCAGGTTCAGATAGTTTCACAGAAGAATTCTACAAAGCATTTAAGGAAGAGCTAATCCCTATTCCTCACAGACTACTCCAAAAAATCCAGAATGATGGAAGACTCCCCAACTCTTTTTATGAAGCTAGCATCATACTAATCCCAAAACCAGATAAAGATACAACAAAGAAAGAAAACTTCAGGCCAATATCACTGATGAGCATAGACACTAAAATCCTCAACAAAATATTGGCAAACCACATCCAACAATACATTAAAAAGATCATACACCAAGATCAAGTGGGATTCATCCCAGGGATGCAAGGATGATTCAATATTCACAAATCAGTAAATGCAATACATCACATAAACAAAAGCAAAGACAAAAATTACATGATCACATCAATAGATGTGGAAAAAGCATTTGATAAGGTACAGCACCTGTTTCTGATAAAAACACTCAGCAAAGTGGGAAGAGGGAGCATTCCTCAACATAATAAAGGCCATATATGAGAGACCTACAGCCAACATCATACTCAATGTGCAAAAACTAAAACCTTTTCCACTAAAATCAGGAACAAGACAAGGTTGTCCACTTTTACCACTTCTATTCAATATAGTCTTGGAAGATTTAGCCACTGCGATCAGACAAGAAAAGGAAATAAAAGGCATCCAAATCAGAAAGGAAGAAACAAAACTGTCATTGTTTGCAGATGACATGATAGTGTACATAGAAAATCTTATAGACTCTGCCAAAACACTGCTTGACCTAGTAAATGAATTTGGCAAAACAGAGGGATACAAAGTCAATATCCAGAAATCAAAGACATTTTTGTACACTAACAATGAAACAGGAGAAGCAGAAATCAAGAAAAAAATCCCATTCAATACAGCAAAAAATAAATAAATAAATAAATAAATAAATAAATAAATAAATAAATAAATAAATAAATAAATAAATAAAATACCTAGGGATAAATCTAACCAAAGAAGTAAAAGACCTCTATGCAGAAAACTACACAACACTCAAGAAAGAAATTAAGGAAGACACAAACAAATGGAAACATATACCATGTTCATGGACTGGAAGAATTAACATCATCAAAATATCTATACTACCCAAAGCAATTTACAGATTAAATACAATACCTATTAAAGTACCAAAGGCATATTTCACAGACATAGAACAAACACAACCATAAATGACCCCGAATAGCTGCTGCAATTTTGAGGATAAAAAAGCAAAGTACAAGGCATCACAATACCTGATACCAAACTGTATTTCAAGGCCACTGTAATCAAAACAGCCTGGTACTGGCATAAAAACAGGCACATGGACCAATGGAACAGAACAGAGAGCCCAGAAATAAACCCAAGTCTCTGGTCAATTAATATTTGACAAAGGGGGCAGCAACATAAAATGGGGTAAAAACAGTCTCTTCAACAAATGGCGTTGGGAGAACTGGACAGTTACGTGCAAAAAAATGAAACTTGAGCACCAACTTACACCATACACAAAAATAAATTCAAGGTGGATAAAAGACTGAAACATAAGCCATGCCACTATTAAAGCCCTACAGGAGAACCTAGGCAGGAAAATCTCAGATATTTCATGCAGAAACTTTTTTACTGATACATCCCCCAGAGCAAGGGACATAAAGGAAAGAATAAACAAATGGGACCTCATCAAAATAAAAAAGCTTCTGCACAGCTAAAGAAAACAGTATTAAAAGAGAACCAACTGTATAGGAGCACGTATTTGCCAATGATACCTCAGACAAGGGTTTAATCTCCAAAATACATAAAGAGCTTACATGACTCCACTCTAAGAAGACAAGCAACCCAATTAAAAAATGGGCAAAGGACTTGAACAGACACTTCTCCAAGGAGGACATACAGAGGATCCAAAGACACATGAAAAGATGTTCAATATTGCTAGCTATCAGAGAGATGCAAATTAAAACCACAATGAGATACCACTTCACACCAGTCAGAATGGCCATCATAAACAAAGCAACAAACAACAAGTGTTGGAAAACTTGTGGAGAAAAGGGGACCCTAGTGCCCTGTTGGTGGGACTGCAGACTGGTACAACCACTAGGGAAAACAGTATGGAACTTCCTCAGAAAACTAAAAATGGATCTGCCTTTTGACTCAGCAATTCCACTGCTGGGACTATACCCTAAGAACCCTGAAACGCCAATCCAAAAGAACCTATGCACCCTAATATTCATAGCAGCACAATTTACAATAGCCAAGTGCTGGAAGCAACCTAGATGCCCATTAGTAAATGAATGGATCAAAAAACTATGGTACATTTACACAATGGAATTCTATGCAGCAGAAAGAAAGAAGGAGCTCCTACCCTTTGTGACAACATGGATGGAAATGGAAAGTATTATGCTAAGTGAAATAAGCCAGGCAGTGAAAGACAAATACTATATGATCTCACCTTTAACAGGAACCTAAACAACAAAACAAAGAAACAAGCAAAATATAACCAAAGACACTGAAATAGAAAACGGCTGACAGTGTTCAGAGGGGAGAGGAAAGGGAATTTCAGGGGAAAAGGGGAAAGGTTTACAAGAAGAAGCATAAAGGACACATGGATAAAAAACTAGGGGCAGGTGGAAATGGGAGTGGGGGCAGGGTGGGTGCGCTGAGATGGGAGTAAAAGATAGAAAATTGTACTGCAACAATTAAAATAAAATTAATAATAATAATAATAATAATAATAATAATGCCTTTAAAAAAATCAGAGTTGGACTGGGTTTTCCACATGTGGCCACTCTATTCACCTCTATGGGCTTTCTCACAACCTGGCTTCGAAAGCAAACATTTTAAGAGAACAAGACAGAAGTGTGCTGTATATTTATGACCTATATTTATAACTTCAGAGTCATTTAGCCTCACTTCTGTCAAGGCAATCATGAAGTCCAACCTAGCTTCAAAGATAAAGGACATAAACTCCAGTGCTTGACAGGAGAGTGACAAGGCTTTAGGAAGGCATGTGAGATGAGAGAAATTGTTGCCTAAGACCAGGAAACAAGAATTTACCATTATAGTCCTACCTAACCACTCATATAAGAACTTTACTAATGAACAAATTCCATTATCATTTATGCAGCCTCACCATGTCCTGCTGAATGAAATATCCTCCAAGGATCAAAACACAGCAATTCAGAAGAAATGCAAAGCCAAAACTCACAAAAAGTGAGGCCTAGTATGTAATATTCGAAAGGTAGCAATGTTATCCATCATCTTCTCACTCTGGCAGTATCTAGAGGAGTAGGTAAAGAGAGAGACAAATCGGTCTGTACCTCAAGTATAGATGATGACCTATTTCACGAAAAAAAAAAGCTGTAATGAAAAATGAAAAGTGAAAAATGAAAAATGAAAAGCTTTTTCATTTTCCTCAATATCTAAAGGTCACCAGAACATAAGATAAGGATTAAGATCTCACAAATAGATCTATATGCTGGAATTTAATTGACAAATTCATCCATTAAATAAATTCAAAAATGCTTTAGTTTTTACAACATAGCCAGAAATTCAATAGGAACAAGACAGTAATTCATTGTTATAAGTGCTATGTGGAAAAGAATGGGGGATGCTCAAGACAGATATTTAGCTCACTGCTCATAACCATCATCCATACTGATGGGGCTGCTCTCTGTTTTGTTTATTTGGTTCCTGTGCCACAGAATGTGACAAATATTTTCAATAGCACCACTGGTGGTATTTGGGAAAATGAGAAGCTATTGAAGGGATTTTAATTAAGAGAGCAAGCCAATTAGATTGGCCCTTTGAAAATATAATTCTGTCTGCCTGTGAAAAATTGAGGGGTAAAGTAGCAAACAGATACTAGGAGGCAATTTCTAGAATTCAGGGAAGAGAAAACAAAGTTAAACATGATGAAGATGGAGGAAATTGAACAAATTCATGATATTAAGAAGGTAGAACTTAAAGGATTTTGTGATTATTGGATATAAGTGAGGCCAAGAGGAAGTTGTGTGGCAATAGGGGGCAATTTTCAAAGATGACCTTCAGATTTCTGATGTGTCACCTGGGAAGATAGTGGCTGCCAAAGGCACAACACTGTGTGACGTATAACCAATGAATATTGCAAGGCATAAAAACAACAGTGACAGCTTAGTTGCAGCTAAAACAGCCAAGGATGGCAGGACATCATAAGGATGGTACTCAGATCTGGTTTGGATGGGGAACAGAAACCAAGGAGTTTAGGCAAGTGGACAAGATATAGTTCCCTCTCCCCATTTATCTCCTCTGCCCCACACACACCGAAGACATGAAGATTACAGTTATTGTAACACAGCAGCAGTGTTGACAATGCCCATGTTAGACAGTGTTGGAGCAGTGAAGGACCTGGAGGTTTCTTTAGGGGACTTAGTAAATTGGAACAAAATGGGGAGAGATTGAGTCCCATTGGAAATACCAAACTCACTAAGAAGAACAGAACCTAAGTCCTGTGCATTCTATTCTTCCCCCAAGGAATACTTTACTAGCCTTTCTATGCCAAAAAAAGGTACCCAATAGAGCAAGATTTCAAGAAAGCCAATAAACTAGCATGTCATGACCAAGAAATTAAGATTATTATAGCCACATTCCTTCAACAACTGAACTTCCTGAAATGAAAAATCCTGAAGTGGAGTTGTAGAAGTTCAACCACAATAGTCTTCAGGAAACAGCAAGCAGAAAAGTATAGCATCAAGTCTTGGAGAACTGTCAATATCAAGGACTCTATGTGGTAGTTGCTTGCTCTGGAATTGTTTCTGGGTCATCTCTCAGTTCTGGAGCCACCAAAAATGCACCTATATTATCATGGAATAGCACTTGATATTCTCTCTAATTCTGCAAGTTTTCCTTAAATTATTTGATTTATAATTTATATTTAAGTAATTTGTAGTTGTATTCTATTTTCAAATCTCTTTGTTTAATATCTAAATAATCTTTCTAGGGATTTCACCTTCACTGAGGCTCTTCAAAAGCTCAATCCCTCCATGTTATCTTATTTATCACCATACTCCACAGTTTTGTTTCCTTCTCTCACTAGCCTAAATTCCATAATGTAATCTTTTAACTACTCTCTTGCCAGTGCTCTCCACCTACTAATTCCCTTATCTTTCTCTCACATCCACTCTACAAATTCTAGATAAATTCAACAATCAGACTTCTCTGATCTCACACCTGGGATGCTGAGAGCTTCTCCTGAAAACTATACAAATATGTAGATTGATGGCACTGTACTCTGGGTTTCTGATCTCCAGGAGGCCCCCACACACATGGCCCTTGTCCTATTCAGGTCCTCTATTGATTCCAAGAACAAATATTTCATTACTTCACTGTTTCACTCATGCTGCTGTCACAAATATGCTAAATCCTAACAATTCTTTGCAAACTTCATTTTCCATAAACTCTTTGGAGCACTTAGATGCTTGGGACCTCTCCCATCATCTTTAAACGCTCCTTCCATTTTACTTCAATGATATCACTCTAACCTGATTCTTTTACTGTGTACTTAACCATTCCCTCTTAGTTTCTCTGAAAGGTCCTCTAGCTATTCCTAAAATATTGGTATATTTTTGTTGTGTTATTAACTTTCTTCTCTTCTCCATTGACATACAACCCGAGAAACTTCATCTACTTTTAGAACTGTGAATGACTACAAATCTGTATCTTCAACAAAGACATTGTCCTCAACTTCAAGGCAAAAGCTACAGATACCTCTGCCTAATTCAACATATATAATAAGGATAGTAAGAACAAACTTACTATCCTTATTATTTCTCCCCAATTCAATTTCAACTGTTTTTTCTCATATTCACTGTCTTAGGATTTGCAATCACTAGTCTTCCAACCAACAAAGACAAGTCTAAGAATTATTGCATATTTCTCATGTAACCTTATCCCACAATCAATTGTCACCAAATTTTATTTATTTTATTCCCAAACATTTTTCTTCTCCATTTTCTAAAAACTGATTATGCTACTTTCTATACCTTACCTCTTTAGTCATACAGAATTTAGAGGATATTACCTCCAAATCCAGGTTATTTTATATCTCTGTGGCTTTTCTTGACTTGTTTTATTATCTTCTTTTTCTCATACACAATTTTCAAGACTTAGCGAGTGCATCTTCTCAGTTAATTTTTTCTTAACCATCCACTCAGACTCATACTCACTGAAACTTTACCCCCCTACTGAATCTCATATATACCCTTATCAAGCATCTCTAATACAGTATCTACTTATACCACTGTTTACATGGCCATATCAATCCTATATTAAACCAAAAGATCTCTCTAGAAAATGATCAGTTTTGATTTTGCTTTATATCTCTAAAACCTAGCACAATATCTGGTTCAGTAAATGTTTGCTGAATGAATGAATAAATCCAGAACAGTGAGGAGCTCCTGTAATACATTATTTTGTGTAGCAGTGTAGACATTAAGATCAGGCACTTTGGAGTCACACAAATATGGGATTAAGTCCTCAGTTTAACAATGTATAAGTTGCTTTTCTTTGGCAAGGTAGCCTCTCAAAATTTCTCTGTCCTCATCTATAAAGGACTAAATGATAAAATATATGAAAAAAAAAACAGGAGGCAATTGGTGTCTTATGGGGACTTAATACACATTAGTCATTAGTATTATTATCCTATCCTTTTGTCTATATTTTTTGCTCTGCCTGATGATTCCCCTCCCCCGGATACCCTTTCTTTATTTTTTTTAATCTAGCTAGCACCTTGTCTTCTTTTAAAACTCAAGTATGTTATTGTCTCCTCCAGGAATCTTCTCTGACTTCCCTCCATCCCTTATAATTTAGATGGTATGCTTGTTTTTTTACCTATCTCATAGTACCTTATGCTTTCTCTCCCACAGTACATATCATACACAACACGAGTTTGTTTACTTTTCCAACTCTTGCATTAGACCATAAACTTGATAAGGTATGTATTCTACCCCCCAGGACCTAGCAATATATCTACAGGTCCTTTGTACTGAATAAATAATCACTGAAAGGAGAAATACTGTCTATTAAAGTACTATGAATGTGGTGGACTCAGAAATATTTCTTAATGATTTGATGGTGTCAAGTGGGTGTCTTACTGCACCCTATAATGTTATTTGGAACAGATTAAAACAATTCCAGAGTGAATTAAATGGTGCTACTGAGAACAGAAAGAAATTAAGTAGCCAGCTATGACACTTCATTACTGTCCACATAGATAAATTGTGTGTAGCAAATTCCAAGCAAGCTGTTGTTTAAACATATTTGCAGCACTATCTACAACAAAATTCCAAAAAAAAGTAAGCAGAAAGAAACATGGAGGAGTGATGTCAGAGAAATGACATTATGAGAGATCCTCTTGGTCTCTCCCCTTAAAGTTTCAATGATGTGAACAGCTATAACTTAACAATGTATACCCTGCTCAGTGTATAAACAAACCTATGATCCATGAACTGAAATAGCTACAGGTAGGAAAGTGGGAACAAACAGAGGAGGTGAGAAAGGAGAAAGGCTCAGATGAAATACGAAGGCAGCCTTTCTGCTGGGAGGTCAATACCAAGCTCAACTCAAAGGAGGGGAGGAATCTGGTTGTGGATGATACTCCCTTCAGCTGGGAGGAGCAAAGAGATTTGGTGGGCATTTCCAGAGGAGCAAGTAGTATGAGCTACAGCTGGGCCAAGTGCCCTGAGAAGGACACAGCAGAGGGGCACATCTGTGGTTGTTGGTGGTCATACTTCCAGGCAGAGAAATAAAGCCACTGAGCCCTGCCTTCTTGCAGCCTCTCAGAGCTCATCTGCCTTTGCCTTTTGTGTTCAGTTGCAGAGCACATTATCTGCAAACCTAAGAATTGGTACTACAGAATTACTTTCTTCCCTGACCAAAGGGCATACTCCGTGATCCCTCCCAGGATCAGGGCACATGAAGAACCCAGCAGAGATCCAAGGTCAAGGTCAACTTTACTGAGAGAACAAAACAACAAAGAAGCTAGCCACTTCCCCCAACCCACCCCACCACCACACATCAAGGTTACACTGACAGCAGCATCTGGCTGCAGGGGACTGGGATTTCACAGAGCTAAAAAACTTGTGACTTACTGCCACCTACTGGGAAATAAAAAAAAGACCTCTTCATATTAATCTACTACTCAAGTGCCACTAATCTGCCAGTAATCTGCTAGACAAATGCCACTCATACATAGATGCCTAGACAGAGAAGGAATCTATCAACTACCATGAATAACCAGAGTAGAGAGGCCCCTTAGAAAGAAAATGAAAAGTATTCAGAAAACAAACTAAAAGACATGAAAATATGTGATATAAATGACAGAATTCAAGACTGCACTTGTAAAAATCCTCAAAGAGATGCAAGAAAATACAGACAGGCACCTCAATGCACTCAGAAAACAAATCAATAAACAAAATGAGTACTTTATGAAAAAGACTGAAACTTGAAACAGGAACCAAAAAGAAATTCTAGAGATGAATAACTCAATAGAAGAGGTCAAGAGTGAACTAGCAAGCATAGAAAAGAGTGGACCAGATGAAGGAAGAAATAGTGATATCAAAGATAGAAATCTAGAAATGATGTAGAGGGAACAAGAGAGAGACTTGAGCATAAAAAAAAAAGATGAAAGAACTCTGCAAGAACTATCTGACTACATCAGAAAGAGCAATTTAAGAATAATAGGCATACCAAAAGAAGAAGAGAGGCAGAAGAAAGTGAAAAACTTATTCAGAAAAATAATTGATGAGAAATTTCCAAACTTATGGAAATAACTAGATTCTTGAGTCAAAGAAGCAAACACAAGACCTAGTTGCCTCAATTCAAAAAGGCTTCACATGGTATTAAAACTGTCAAAAACTAACAACAACAACAAAAAAGAATTCTCAAGGCAGCCAAGGAAAAGAAGAAAGTAAACTATAAATAAAAGCCCATTAGGTTATCATCAGATTTCTCAGCAGAAATTCTACAAGCCAGAAGAGAGTGGAACCAAATATTCAAGCTACTAAAAGGTAGAAATTACTGCTCAAGGATAATATGATAATATACAGCAAAGTTATCCTTTAAAAATGAAGGGGAAATAAAGACTTTTCCAGACATACAAAAGCTGACAAAGTTTACCACCAGAAGACCTCCACGGCAGGAAACACTCATGCGGGGGTCTCTACCTGAAACAAAAAAACAAAAGGTCACAAAAATACAAGTAAGATCACCAACAAACTAACAACATAAGCAAAGATAATTTGTAACAAGAAAAACAAAAAAGGAAAAAGGTTAAAGTTTTAAATTTGCAAAAGAGGATTAATATCAGAGGCATTCCAAAGAAAAAGGAATACTGTGTGTATGAAACTTCCTTTTTCATAAACCTAATGGTAACCACACACACAAAGCCAAATCTGAGATATATAGCTTTAAAAAAGAGGAAACAAAGGAAAGAAGTATGGAGTACCACCAACAAAAAAAAATAGATGGAACCACAAAGAAAAAGAACAAATGGAGGCACAGAGCTACCAGAAAACAAAAGAAAAAATGGCTATAAGAAATCTTCATACATCAATAATTACCCTAAATTCAAATGGACTGAATTCACCAATAAAGGGGCATATTGTAGCAAATCGGGTCAAAAAACAAAACCCAACTATATACTGCCTTCAGTAGACACATGTAAGCTGCAAAAACAAAGTTAGATTTAAGTGGAAGGATGGAAAATGATTCCTCAAACAAATAGCATTCACAGTAAAGCAGTATAGCCATATCTATATCTGACAAAACAGATTTCAAGATAACAAAGATAAGAAGAGACAAAAATGGACATTCTGTAACGATAAATAGGACACAAAATGATGAAGACATATTATTTCTCAATATATATGCACCCAATCAGGGAGCACCAAAATATATAAAATAACTGCCAGCAAAACTAAATGAAGAAACACAGCAAAAACACAATCACAGTTGGGGATTTTAATACTTCATTGACAGCTCTAGATAGATCACCCAAACAGAAAATCAATAAAGAAATATCAGTCCTGGCTGGTGTAGCTCAGTGGACTGAGCATGGGCCTATGAACCCAAGGGTTGCTGGTTTGATTCCCAGTCAGGACACACACCTGGGTTATGGCCCAGGTCTCCAGTAGGGGATGTGTGAGACACAACCACACATTGATGTTTCTCTCCTTCTCTCCTTCCCTTCCCCTCTCTATAAAAATAAAAATGGATAAAAATTTTATACTTAAAAAAAAAGAAATATCAACCTTAATTACACATTAGATCAAATGGACATAATTAATATACACAGAGTCTTTCTTCCCAGAACATCAGATTATATTTTCTTCTCCAGTGCACATGGAACATTTTCAAGAATAGACCATATACTGGGTCACAAAACTAGCCTCAAGAAATTCAAGAAGATTGAAATTATACCAAGCATATTTTCTGACAATGCTTTGAAATTAGAACTGCAAAAAGGAAGTAAACAAACCTACAAATATGTGGAAATTAAACAGTATACTACTACAAAATGTCTGTGTCTGTTGGGAACCAACCTGCCTGGTTTCAGAAGCTGTAATCCTCCATGGCTAAGGCTGAATAAAAGACCTTGGGACCATAAGCCACTAAGGAGACAAAGCTTATCTTCTAGGCAGGGGTGCTGCCTCTGCCCCCTTTACTTTACCCTGCTTGGCCCCAGGCAGATGACTGGTTAGCCAATGACAGGTAAGATTCCTCAAGGAAGGAACAACCTAAGACAGGCACACTCACAAAGTGGTCATCAGGGAAGGACTTGGGAGACTAGAAAAAGTGGGTGATGGACCCTTACCCTTTGGCTTTGACATAGCCTGAGTCCTCATTCTGTCTGTAAGAACTCTCCTAATCTCTTGGCTGTCTTACTACCCCCACCTGACTTAAGCCTGAAACTATGCCAGAGGGCAGTGCAGCCCTGGGCAGGAATAGGCAGTTCCCCAGGGTGATCGGGTCTAAGAAAGAATGCATAAAATCCCATGAAAATTGCTTTGCTAAAAATGCCCTCAATTGTCTTATTAGGGTCCAAGCATAAAATGACTTTGTTTCCCTAAGTTTTATGACCCTTTAGCTATCTGACCCTGACTCAGAATAAGTCCTCATAGTTCCTTGAATGTTATCTATTATTTGATCATTACTGCCTGACAATGATTGATGAGCTTTACTTGTATTCCTGTGCAAACTGAAACCAATAAAAGCCCATTCAGGAACAGGCTCAAGGCCCTTCTCCTCTGGGATACTGGCCATCTTTCCTCCCCAAGCAGATCGTGTATTGGTAGACTTATTCTCATCTGCAACAGCCGGGGGTTGGGGGGGCTCTGCTGGACAAAACTCTCCCACACATATCAGAGAAGAAATAAAACATGAGATCAAAAGTTATATAGAGACAAACAAAAATAACAGTACAAAATATCAAAATTTCTAGAGTTAAGCAAAAGCAGTGAGAGGAGGAAAGTTGACATCATTACAGGCTTATCTCAAAAAACAAAATCCCAAGTAAACAGCCCAGCAGTACATTTTAAAGAACTAGAAAAAGAAGAACAACTCAAAGTAAGCAGAAGAAAGTAAATAATAAATATTAGATCAGAACTGAATGAAACAGAGAACAAAAAGACAATACAAAACACCAATGCAACAAAGATCTGATTCTTAAAAGATGAACAAGATTGACAAAACCCTGGCTAGATTCACTAAGGGAAAAAGTGAAAATACTCAAATAAACAAAAACAGAAATCAAAGAAAAGTCACCACAGATATCATAGATATACAAAGGATCATACTAAAGTACTATGAAAAATTATATGTCATAAACCTCAATAACCTAGAAGACATGGATAAATCCCTAGAAATATATAACCTTCCTGGACTGAATCATGAAGGACTGGAAAATCTAAATGGATAAATCAACAGTGAGGAAACTAAAATAACCATCAGGAACCTCCCAAAAAATAAAAGTCCAGGATCAGATTGTTTCACTGGTGAATTCTTCCAAACATTCATAGAAGATTCAATGTCTATCTTTCTCAAACTCTTCAAAAATATACAAAACCTGACAAGGAAAACACACAAAAAAAAGAAAACTGCAGGCCAATAAATATTTGATGAACACAGATGCAAAAATCCTAAACAAAATACTAGCAAATCAAATACAACAATGCATTAAAAAAAATAATGCATCACAATTGAGTGGGGTTTAGTCCAGGGGCATAAAGTTGGTTCAAAATATGCAAATCAATTAATGTCACACACTATGTTAACAGAACAAATGACAAAAATCATATGATCTTATCAATAGATGCAGAAAAAAGCACTTGGTAAGATACAACATCCATTTATGATTAAAATACTCAATAAAATGAGTATGGAAGAAAAGTACTTCAACATAATAAAGTCCATATATGACAAACCCTCAGACAGCATCATACTCAGTGGTTAAAAACTGAAAGTTTTTTCCTCAAAAATCAGAAACAAGAAAAGAATACCAACTATCACCACTCTTATTCAACATATGTCTGTAAATCCTACCCAAAGCAGTCAAGCAAGAGAAAAAAACAAAAGCATACAAATTGAGAAGTAAGGAGTAAAAGTGTCACTTTTGGCAGATGACATCATTCTGTATAAAGAAAACATAAAGATTCCACCAAAAAACTACTAGAAACAATAAACAATTACAGTAAAGTTGAGGATACAAAATCAATGTACAAAAAGCCACTGCTTTCCTACATACTAACAATGAAACAAGAAAAGAAATGAAAAAAAAAGCCAATTCCGTTTACAATTACAACCAAAATAATAAAATGCCTAGGAATAAACTTAACAAAGGATGTGAAGGACCTATATAATCAACACTACAAAAGATTATTAAAAGAGATTGAAAAAGACACAAAGAAATAGAAAGATATTCCATGTTCATGGATTGGAAGAATCACCATAGCTAAATGGCCATATTACCCAAAGGAACATACAGATTTAATGCAATCCCCCCCATCAAGGTTCCAATGTCATTTTTCAAACAAATGGACCAAAAAATTACCAGATTTGCATGGAACCACAAAAGACTCCAAATAGCCAAAGTAATCCTGAGAAAAAAGAATATAGCTGGAGGTATCATACTACCTGGTTTCAAATTATACTACAAAACAACAGTAATCAAAACAGCATGGTATGTCAGAAGAATAGTCATACACACCAGTGAAACAGAACTGAGAGCACAGAAGTAAAAGTACATGTATATGGGCAAAATGTTTTTGACAAATTAACCAAAAACACACAATGAAGGGAAAAAAGCTTCTTCGATAAATGATGCTGAGAAAATTGGAAAGCCACACTCAAAAGAATGAAACTAGATTACAATTTGTCCCCATGTACAAAAGTTAATTCAAAATGGATCAAATACTTATTATATACTATCTGAAACAATAACTTACATAGAAGAAAACATAGATACTAAACTATGGACTTTGGCCATGGAGAACATTTTATGAATCTGATCCAAAGTCAAGGGAAGTAAAAGCAAAAATAAATGAATGGGATTATATGAAACGAAAAAGCTTCTGCATGGCAAAAGAAACCAACAACAAAACAAGAAAGCAAACAAACAAATGGGAGATGTTATTTGTGAACAACAGCTCCAATAAGAGGTTAGTATCTAAAAGATATAAAGAACTTGTACAACTCAACACCAAACAAAGAAACAATCCAATTAAAATATGGGCAAAGGACCTGAACAGACACCTCTCCCAAGAAGACATACAAATGGCCATCAGATATATGAGAAAATGTTCAATTTCACTTTCTATTAGGGATATGCAAATTAAAACTACAAGAAGATACCACCTCACACCTGTTAGAATGGTTATTAGGTAATAACAAGTGTTCGGTTGTAGAGAAAAGGAACCTTCATTCACTGCTGGCAGGAATGTAAACCAGCACAGCCACTATGGAAAACAGTATGGAGGTTCCTCAAAAAATTAAAAATAGAGCTGCCATATGACCCAGCAATCCCTTTTCTGGTTATCTACCCTAAAAACTCAAAATCATTTATCCACAAAGATATATGCACCACTACATTCATTGAAGTATTATTCATGGCAGCCAAGACATAGAGACAACAAAAGTGTCCTTCAATAGATGTTTAGATAAAGAAGATATGGGAAATATACATCTTCTTTATATATATACACACTATGGAATACTACTCGGCTATAAGAAAAGATGAAATACTGCCATTTGGAACACATGGTGGACCTTGAGAATATTATGCTAAGTGAAATAAGTCAACCAGAAAAAGCTAAGCACCATACAACTTCATATATGTGGAATATAAATCTGAAACTTATAGACACAGAAAACAGTATGGTGGTTACCAGAAGAAAGGGAGTAGGGAGGGAAGTAGTAAAGGGTGAAGGGGGCCAAATATATGGTGACAGAAAATTATTTGACTTTAGGTGGTGGGCACACAACGTAATATACAGATCATGTATCATAGAAATGTACACTTGAAACTTATATGACCTTATTTACCAATGTCACCCCAATAAATTTAATTTTTAAAAAAGTGAGCAGAGAAGGCTAACTCAAATATAATAGAATAAAAATTAGTAGTAAACTCATTTAGTCCCAAAATCTATTTCTTTTCAGGCTTCCATTGTTGTTGTTATTATCATTATCATTATTATTATTAATGTTCATTGCTTTATTCTCTGTTCTGCTTAACACAAGTGAATTAAGCTATGAACCCTTGTCTTAATTTCCACACATCACTATAATGACAACTGCAGAAAATAGCAAATTTGTTCATGTAATTTGAAGTGTGACTTGTGTTTCACAAAGATAAATTCTTCCCTGAAAACAGCATGGAATCCTAAGATAATGGTTTAAAATACTTATTTATAATAGAGAAGGCAGACAGACTCTTAATCATGGCATGACTTAATTATGCAGCATAAGGATAATTAGCACTATTGTAATATATTACTAATTCATAAAATGAATTATCTCGCTTCAGTTTTCAAAATAGAAAGGGTTCTACCCATTATTGTATGAATACTTAGTTTAAGTGACTCTTCTAGAATTTGTCCACTGATAACTAACTGATAATTTTTTTATTTCTTTCTCTATACCTGAATTTCAATACCTTGCAGTTAAAAGTAGAAAAGCTGAAAATGCAAACCTATTGGCCATTTCAATTTTTATTATTCATTGGGCATCAATTTTCATTATCTATTTACCAGTTTTTAAATTCATTTCAAATAGTTCCCCATACTGTTCTGTTATCTTTGCCATTGATACATGAGTGGAAGTCAGCATTATGAATTTGTGCCTGTGGTATGGTAAGGTGTGGTGAGAAAGGCAGAGAAATGCCTTGGAGATTACATAAGTCAATGGCTAAAAAAAGTATGTCATAGTTGTTTCTAATTCTTCAGAAGTATAATTTGATATTGCTATAAAAATGCCTTGTTTTCCTTTTCAGCTTCAGGTTCAGAATTCATTTTTAAAGTGGCAGAATATTCTTTTAGCCATCATTTATTAGAAAGGAGACCGTGAAGACAAAACATCACTATTTTTAATGTCACCTGCTTCCAATAGTATTTTCCCTTTATTACTTTGCCATTCATTGTAGAATGCATTCCAGGAATACGCTCTAAGCCAAATGTATATTGCTGGAGAAAGATGGCTATTTTAAATTCTTTATTTGATGTGTTTTTGCCACAAATCTTAAGCATCCTTTATTTCCTTTAAGAAAAAAAGGAGAGTTTGGGGGAAAAAGAAACTGTCATTATTCCATTAGAGGCCAGAAAACTACAAAACTAAATAAAGGATTGAACAAATTTCAGGATTATCTAAATTCCAGCATACCCAAGGAAAGTGGGCTTAAGGAGCTTAAATTCTCCTGAAAGTTGACTCAACCCTTCAACTCACTTTCAAATTGTAGGATACAATATATTGGACAAGTTTATACATTTAGCCTTGAGAAATTCAATATGTAAATCAGGTTTTGAGGTCATTTATGAGAATAGAAATGTAATCACCTCATTTTGGTGGAGTCTTCATTCCCACCATGCTTCACTTCAGAACCACTGAACTCATTTCAGATCAGCTGTACAGATCAGCTTTATGCGCAGGCTTATCACAGATGTCTCTCGCATCAACATTAATGAGACATGCCTTTGTCAGGATTCAAGAATCCAGTCTCTGCGACATTGCACTAAAATAATTTGCCACAATGAAAAGCCCTGGAGAATCAAAGGAGACAAATTGATTAAGAAATTCCATTTGCAATTAATTACAGAAATTGTAAAATTTACAGAGGTTAACCCAGTGAGATATTTACTTTGATTTCCTTTTCTGAGTAATATACCACAGCCTAGCCTTATTCTTCTACATATTTCATTATAGAATAATACTCTCCATTTTCTGTTTAAAATTTTTATATTTAATTTAATTGCATCAAGTACAAATGTTTAATTAAATATTTTTATGTAAAGACAAATTGACATGGCAATATTATTGGTCTTTCTCTATACTTAATCTCCTCCCAGACACTCAGATGACTTCTTCTTGACAGCACCACTCTCAAAATCAGTCATAACAATGGAAGTCTAGCTTATGCGTGTGAAGGACACAATCACTTAAAGCTGACATAGTCATATCATTGACCTTGAGCGGCTCCTGAAGAAAAGGTACTGGCTTACTGAGCCAGTCAAGTAGAAAGTAGAAACCATCATTTTCAAGGTTTCAAGGTAGAAATCCTCAGGGACAATCTTTTATCAGTGTCTAAGTCCTGATTAACTGTCTTAACTCACTATGATTAATAACTTCTAAAACTCTGGGGCACCAAGTTTCTTTGTATGTTGTATTATATAAACCTTGTAACTGGAATGTTCTTCAAATGAACATCATAACCTATATATAAAATATCAACAACTGTAACATATAATTACACATTGTGTCACTGAGTTAGTGTGAAAAACATTTTTCGGTGAGAGCTCTCATTCACTTCAATATCAATGTCAATTTCTCACCCAAAGTACATATCTCATCACACAGGGAATTTTTCCTTTATCAACAAATTACATCCCATTCTTTCTGTTTACATAAGTCACTAGAACTCTTAGAAAGCCCACTAATGTTTTTTTTCTTAAACTGAGATTTCTCATAGCATTTAAAAATCTGTTTAAAAATCTATGTCACAGCTCTGCATATTTTAAAAAATAAAGTTCAAGTTCCAACATCAATGCAAGTTATATAAAATTTAATGGACTATTATCAAAAGTAAATAGGACAAAGTTTTCTATCTTTAATCAAAAATAGGATCAACCACAAATTTTTGCCACAAAAATTGTGACATGGGCAAAAAAAGTTGTATTGAAATATCACAGTCTTCCCCTGTGAGATGGAGAAAATGAGACCCTAAAATTTTTTTCAATCGCCATCAGCATAGTCTTCAAACAGACACCAAAGATGACTGTACTGTGTTAATGATCACATTTCTGGTAGACTACACAGGCATCCACTTTAGTCTCATTCACCCTCACAAAGCCATTTTATTTCAAGTCCACAAGCACTCAGGAAAGCAGATACGCTACATGCTTCCAGGTTCTCCCTAAGTGTGTTCAACAATATGCAACTCAAACTTTTGGACTTACTTATTCGTATCTATACTTATCTCCATACTGCATTCCAAGGTAGCTACACCAATCTACATTCTCACCAACAGTGCAAAAGCGTTCCCTTTCTCCACATCCTCTCCAGCATTTGTTATTTTTTGGATTGTTGATGATAGCCATTCTGACAAGTGTAAGATGATATCTCACTGTGGTTTTAATTTGCATTTCTCTGATGATTAGTGATGCTGAGCATCTTTTCATATGTCTATTGGCCATCTATATGTCCTCTTTGAAGAAGTGTCTATTCAGGTCCTTTGCCCATTTTTTAATTTGGTTGTTTGTTTTTGGTGTTGAGTTTTAAAAGTTCCTTATATATTTTTGTATTAACCCCTTATTAGATGTACTGGCAAGTATGTTCTCCCGTTTTGTGGGCTGTCTTTTTATTTTGTTGATGTTTTCCTTTGCTGTGCAAGAAGTTTTTAGTTTGATATAGTCCCATTTGTTTGTTTTTTTCTTTTGTTTCCCTTGCCTGGGGAGATACCGCTGATAAAATATTGCTACAAACTATGTCCAAGATTTTGCTACATATGTTTTCTTCCAGGACTTTTATGGTTTTAGATCTAACATTATGTCTTTAGTCCATTTTGAATTTATTCTTGTGTGTGGTATAAGAAGGTGGTCTACACTCAATGGGCAAAAAATACAAGCATTCCCCTTAAGATCAGGAACAAGACAGGGATGTCTACTTCCACCTCTTTTATTCAACAGAGTACCAGAAGTTTTAGCTACAGCAATCAGGCAGAAGAAACAAAACAACCGAATTAGAAAGGAAGATGTAAAACTGTCTTTCTTTGCAGATGACATGATACTGTATGTAGAGAATCCCAAAGATTCCACCAAGAAACTACTACAACTGATAAATGAATTTAGCAAATTAGCAGGATACAAAATTAATATCCAGAAATTAGCTGCATTTTTATATGCCCATAACAAACTAACAGAAAGGGAAGTTAAGCAAACAATCCCATCAACAATTGCTTCAGGAAGAGTAAAATACCTAATAAACCTAACCAAGAAGGAAAAAGCCTTGTACTAAGAAAATTATAAGACACTAAAGAAAAAAAAATAAACAGCATAAAAATAAGGGGAAGCATATACCGTGCTCATGGATAGGAAGAATTAACATCATTAAAATGTCCATATTTTGTAAAGCAATCTATAGATTCAATGCAATTCCTATCAATATTCCAATGACATATTTCACAGAATTAGAACAAATATTTCAAAACTTTATATGGAATCACAAACACCTCACATAGCAACAGCAATTCTGAGAAAGAAAAACATAATTAGAGGAATCACACTACCTAATGTCAAATTGCACTACAAGGTCATAGTAATCAAAACAGCATGGTACTGGCATAAAAACAGACACATAGATCAATGGAATGGAATAGAGAGCCCAGAAATAAACCCACACCTTTATAGTCAATTAATATTCGACAGAGGAAGCAAGTACATACAATGAGCTAAAGATAGTTTACTCCTTACATGTCTTTTCCATGTTAATCTTACTTGATGGTGTAGCTCAGCTCCTGGTAATATAAAGTTTCTTTGGTCTTAATCAAAAAAGACAAAAATTGATTCATAGAAGGAAGAAATGAATACACAGACACATGATTTCTAAGGTGTTGATACATGGTCATTAACCATTCTAGGAAGGTTAAACCAGTATAGTCCCCAATAAAAATCAGCAACATTTTTCTTTAGCACAAGGTTTGTGACAGATGGTAAGTCCATCTATTTCTGCCCCTGGTTAAAAAATGCACTACTTATGTCTGAAAAGCTAAATGACTACTGACTTTCTGTAATATAAACCAAGAGAAAATGTACAGAAGTGGAGCCTTAGGAGCAAATGACCTTGAGATGTCTGTTTATTGGATTCACTCACTTTTAAAGTAGGATCATTTTGAAGAAAAATAAAGGTTCATGCTAAATAAATATCTCTCCTTTTATGCAAAAGTCCATATAAAAAGTAGTTTACTTTTGACCGAGCAATTCCACTGCTGTGATTATACCCTAAGAATCCTCAAACACCAATTCAAAAGAACCTATGCACCCCAATGTTCATAGCAGCACAATTTACAATAGTCAAGTGCTGGAAGCAACCTAGGTGCCCATCAGTAAATGAGTGTATCAAAAACTATGGTACATTTACATGGTGGATGTAGCAGGAAGAAAGAAGAAGCTCCTACCCATAATGACAACATGGATGGAACCGGAGAGCATTGTGCTAAATGAAATAAACCAGGCAGTGAAAAGCAAATATCATATGATCTCACCTATAAGTAGAACCTAATCAACAAAACAAACAAGTGAGCAAAATAGAAAGAGAGATATGGAAATAAAGAACAAACTGACAGTTACCAGAGTGCAGAAGGAAGGAGGATAACGGGGTAAAGAAGGGGAAGGGTCATCAAGGAACATGTATAAAGGACCCATGGACAAAGCCAAAGGGGGATAGGACTAAGGGTGGGAGGTGGGGGTGGGTGGGGCAGGGAAAACTGGTGGCAGGAAAATGGAGACAACTGTACTTGAACAACAATAAAAAATACTTTATGTTAATAAAATGATATAATTCCCATACAATATGAGATATAAGGGACAGTTACTTTATATATTTACTAACTGGTAAAAGATACAAATGGAGATTATCATGCTTGTATCAGTTAGCAATTGCCAATTAATTAACAAACAACAACAAAACTCAATGGCGTAAAGCAACAGTCATTTATTATTATAGTTCACAAGTCTGTGGGTCTCCTAGAGGTCAGCTCAACTGAGCTGGGCTCACCTATGAATCTGAACATGGGGACTCTGTTTTAGGTTGGCTTTTGCTAGGACATCCCTGCTCCAGTGTCTCTCATCTTCCTCCTAGGACCAGGAGGCTAGGCTGGGCATGACTTTCTCCTGGTCTTGGCAGAATTACTAGAGAGAAATTAAAATACACAATCACTTCTTCAAGTTTTTGCTTATATCATGACTTCTAGCATTCCACTGGCCAAAGCTAGTAATATGGCCAAACACAGAATCAGTGGAAGATGAAATATATTCTACCTATTGATGGAAAGGTTGGTAAACACCTGGCAAAGGGTGTGGCCATCAAAGAGGGGTAAATAATGAGGGTCATTAAAGCCATCTACCACATAACTGACAAAAAGTTATGAACAATAAATGGGATGAATATTAAATCTACAAATCATGTTTACAAACATTTAGAAAATAATGGAAATGTGTCCGCTTTCTTATTTGCTTTATTTACAACAGCTTCCACCAAGACTTACTTGTCTGTATTTGTGTGTCCCCTGGTTGAAAACTGACATAGCCAACTGATCATTCATATTTATCAAGTTCTTTGGTAAAGAGCCTCCAATCACCAGGGAAGTGCTGTGATTTCTCCTCCGTGACCTGACTATCAGGTGGTATGTTACTTCCAAGCTAATTCCACTATATATAAAAATATTTGTTAGCGATCATGCCCCAAACAGTCATATAACATTATTTTTTAAGCTTGGTGAAGTCCATGCTCCACTCTCCCATTAAGCATTCTGATCAGTGCAATGCATAAAATGTGTAATTCAAAGTGGACACAATAATATTCTGAAGGCAACATCAACCAACTCTCTAGAAATCAAGAAATGGAGTTAGTGCAACTCCAGGTCTAGGTCACTATTAACACTATTTTGTGTAAGTGAGTTTTTTCTTCAAATTCCCATGCCTTGTTTTTGCAATGGAGATAATGAATGTACAGTTTTAGCCATTAACATTTCTTAAACACCACTCATTTCAGCATGAAATAATGATTTCTAACACCCCTTTTGTTAACTAATAAACAATTTGGTGCTGGTTTAAATGGTGATATTTAAATTGTTTGTCATAACATTCTCTAGAATATGTATTTCTCATTAAGTTACTTCAAAGAGTAACCAACAACCCAGGAATATAAATTCTGATTCGGGAACCTCTGATGTTAACTAACAGCCCCTTAGCTATAAAAAATAAATTAACTTTAAACCCATGATAGACTTCACACTGTTTATACTGAAATATTTTAAACTAAATTACAGGCAATTGGGACAATTGTAATAGCATAAGCAATAAAATATAATTTCAAAAAATAAATTACAGGCAATATAATCCCCATATAATACAAAATATAAAGGACAATCTTTAAAATAAATTCTTGCTTTATAATTGTATAATATCCAACAGATCCCTCCTAATACATCTCCCTGTCATCTTCCAATACTGAGAGTCTCAATTTTAAAACTGGCTCTTCTGGAGTTTTGCTTTATTCTAGGATTTGGGATATTTCTTTCTCCCATTTTGAAAGACTCCCTGTGTTTGTTCCTATGCATTAAGTGGAGCTACTATGTTTCCCAGGGTTGGTAGAGTGGCCTAATGTAGTAGGTGTCCTATAGGGTCCAGTGGCACAGCCTCCCCAGTCACCCAAGCTGGGCACTACAGGAGCATTCCCTTCATCACCACCCCATGTAGGCTGTGTATACCCTCCTCTTGTAGTTGAGACTTTATTGCTGTTTGCATATCAATGGGAGGAATTTATCCCTAAGCCAATTTGTTGCAAGGACTGACTGGGATGGATAAGTTGTGCTGGGCCTACTACACATAGCAGGACTTATTTAGCAGGGTTCTAGTGCCCACTGAGTCTGCCCCTTGAGTATGTCTCTTGTGGAGGTGGTTGGGTGGTTCTTCAATGTGGTCTGTGTTGGGGTCCACCCTGCCTGGTCTCAGGAAGCTGTAACCTCACCCCCCATGACTTAGGCTGAGTGAAAGACCTCCCGACCAGGAGCCACTAAGGAGACAAAACTTATTTCCCTGGCATGAACGCTGCCTGTTCTAATGCCTGGCTTCCCTTTTGCATGGTCAGCAGTCAATGATGGGTAACAATTCTCTAAGAAAGAGAATGAATCTAGGACAGATGCGATCATGTGGGAATGCCCTAAGGGAAGAGACTCAGGGCTGTGGAAGTGAAGGGATGATGGACATCAACCCCTCCCCCCTCGGCTTTGTCAAAGCCTGAGTCCTTGTGAGAAATCCAAGTCTCTTGGCTGCCTTTGTCTTCTCTGTTAACTCAGGCCTGCAAGGGCAGCCCAGACCAGAAATGGCAGACCCCCAGGGTAATCAGGCCTGGGACATAGAATATGCAAGATCCTGTGAGATCTATTTGCTGGAGGATGTTATTAACTTGGAATTTAAAGGCACAGACAGGAAACCTTTGGAACCTGTCATCCTTTCATATGATAAAACCTCAAACTTTGCCCAGAATCACAGCAGGAGTTCTGTCTGCACCTTTGTAAGTCACCTACATCTTTTGATCTTTTCTGCCAGACTGTGAATCCACAAACTAAGTCTGTTTTCTCAATAAAAATCTGCTTGGGAATGGAGATGAGGTGCCCTCCAGGAGAGAGGGCAGTGCCCTCCACGAGAGAGAGTGGCCCTTCTGTCCCTATTCCCCCACAGGACCTGGTTGTCTCTGTGTATGTTTTTCTCGTGTTTCAACTAGTATCCACAGCCGAGATGGATACTGCTGGCCAATATCTGCCACAGGTCTGAAGCTGTCCACCAGGTTTACTGGCTCTGAGACCCCCTGGGAGGACCCACTGGGAGGAGCAGGGCAAGGTCCCTGTGTTTTGCCTAGAGCCACCAGGCATAAGCTACAAAGCAATCTGCAAATGGCTACTTCTTGTGCTGGGCTTGGAGGTGCCCAGGAGAGGTCAAACTGTGAACCAAGGCTGGCTGATACTAGTGCTCTGCCTGAGGCCACTTAACAAGAGGTATAGGGCGCACCAAGACAATATGCTATTCATTTGAGAGGTATTAAGAAAGTCTGAAGCATGAGCCAAGAAAAAGAATTTATATGGAATAGTTACTAGAAAGAGATTGGGTGGGCCCACAAGATGGGTAAGGTGGGGTCTGAAAAGAATCACCAGGGTAAGGCAAACAGTGATAGCCAGGTTGATGGAGATTAACATATGGCACCTGCCTGCCAGCTCTAAGGGGGGAGGGCTTGTCAAAGGAACAATGGCATCTGCCAACACTTCTGTCTGGGAGAAAGCTGCCCCTCCAGCTTTTGTCCTAATGCTGGACAATTCAGTTCCTCTTTGAGTGTTCCCAGACCCCTTCAAGTTGTTGCCCCACCACTGGTATTCAGAGGGAGTGAGTCTGAGTAAGTCCATGTATGTGAGCCCTTTAAGAGAAACTGCCTAGGACTCCAGAAGCCCTATATCAAAGTCAGCCACAATCCTCACTAGTTTTTAGAGACAAAAGTTATTGGGATTTCTCTTCCTGGCACTGGGACACTGGGCTGGAGGCCCTTGCTCCTCAAAGGGACCTTCACAGCTGAGATACCCCTCCAAACTTTTATCTGCCATGTGTGTGTGGGACAACTATATGGTTTTTTTCTTTGATTATTAGCACAGAAAATATTTGAGTAAATTCCTAATGATTAAACTATCTTTGAACTTCTGACCAATGTGGAGGCATAGGTAGATACATTTTCCCTCCTTGCACAACCAAACGAAGGACAACAACAGTTTAAAAACAAAAAACAACCAGAACTTCAGAAAACTGAACCATATGGAAGTCCCACAATCAAGGAGTTAAAGAAGAAACTGGTAGGAGAGGAAAAGACAGGCAGCCAGGGCACAGCAAAGTGGCAGATGGAGGACTAGGCAGGTGAGGCTTTGGCTGCTGGTCCCACATTTGCATGTGAATAACCCAGGAGGAACAACTGGGGAGAAAGATAGGCAGTAAAACCCAGGGTTCCAACACGGGAATCAAAAGCCTCAAAACTTCTGGCTTTAAAATGCTATGAGCAGTTGCAGCAATGGGAGAAACTCCCAGCCTCACAGGAGAGTTCATTGGAGAAAACCACAGGGTCCTAGAACATACACAAAACCACCCACCTGGGAAACAGCACCAGAAGGGCTCAATTTGCTTGTGGGTAGCGAAGGAAGTGACTGAAAGCCAGCCAAGAGCCCAGCAAGTGGCATTGCTCCCTCTAGGACCTCTCTCTCACATACAGCACCATAGTATAGCCACATGGGTAGCCCCGCCCTGGAGAATACCCAAGGCTCTGCCCCTTACAATGTAACAGAAGCACTGAGACAAAAAAAAAATGGCCCAAATGAAAAACCAGATCAAAATTCCAGAAATAAAACTAAGCAATGAAGAGATAGCCAACCTAGCAAATGCAAAATTCAGAACACTGGTTATCAGGATGCTCACAGAAATGGTTGAGTATGGTTGCAAAATAGAGGAAAGAGTGAAGGTTATGAAAAGTGAAATAAGAAAATATATAGGGAACCAGCAGTGAAAGAAAGGAAACCAGGACTCAAATCAATGGTTTTGACCAGAAGGAAGAAATAAACATTCAATCAAAACAGAATGAAGAAACAAGAATTCAAAAAACTGAGGAGAGACTTAGGAACCTCTGAGACAACTTTAAAAATTCCAATATCTGAATTATAGGGGTACCAGAGGAGAAGCAGAAGAGCAAGAAATGGAACACTTATTTGAAAAAAATAGTAAAGTAGAACTTTCCCAATCTAGCAAAGGAAATAGATTTCCAGGAATTCCAGAAAGCTCAGAGAGTCCCAAACAATTTGGACCCAAGGAAGCACATACTAACGTACTTCATAATTACATTAGTCAAGATTAAAGAAAAGGAGAGAATCTTAAAAGCAGCAAGAGAAATGGAGACAGTTACCTACAAAGGAGTGCCCATAAGACTATAAACTAATTTCTCAAAAGAAACCTTGCATGCAAGAAGGGGCTAGAAAGAAGTATCCCAAGTGATGAAAGTCAAGGAGCTACATACAAGATTGTTCTATCCAGCAAAACTATAATTTAGAACATAAGGGAAGATAAAGTGCTTCCCACATAAGGTCAAGGTAAAGGAGTTCATCACCACCAAGCCCTCATTATATGAAATGTTAAAGGGACTATCTAAGAAAAAGATGATCAAAACTGTGAACAGTAAAATGACAATAGATTCACAACTATCAACAACTGAACCTAAAAAAACAAACTAACTAAGCAAACAACTAGAACAGGAACAGAATCACATAAATTGAAATCACATGGAGGGTTATCAGCTAGGTGTAGAGAGGGGGAGAATGAGGGAAAAGGTACAGGGAATAAGAATCATAAATTGTAGGTACAAAATAGAGAGAGGGAGGTTAAGAATAGTATAGGAAGTGGAGAAGCCAAGGAACTTATATGTATGACCCATGGACATGAACTAAGGGTGGGAGGGGAATGCTAGTGATATGGGGGTACAGAGCAGAGGAACAAAGGGAAAAAAATTGTGACAACTGTAACAATATAATCAATAAAATATACTTTTAAAAACTATTTTTGCATTGCGATAGTATTTACCATTTCTAGGTGTTTAAATTTCTGAATTAAAAAAAACCTGCCCTGGTTGGTGTGGCTCAGTGGGTTGAGCACCAGCCTGTGAGCCAAAAGGTCACTGGTTCAATTCCCAGTCAGGGCATATGCCTGGGTTGCAGGCCACGTCCCCAATTGGGAGTGTAGGAGAGGCAACTGATCCATGTATCTCTCATGCATTCATATTTCTATTCCTCTTTTTCCCTCCCTTACCCTCTCTCTAGACATAAATAAATAAAATCTTTAAAAAAAATTTTAGAAGTCTTGAACTTATAGTAAAAAAACAAATGGGTTTTCTTCTCTTTTTAACTATGACTATTTTTGTTCATATCACAAACTCTTCAAATTGCTGACTATAACTGCCATCTTTATTTCTTTATTTAAAAGATTTTTTTTCAATTACAGTAGACATACAGTATTGTATTAGTTTCTGGTGTACAACCCAGTGATTAGATATTCATGTTAACTTAAAAAGTAGTCAACCCAGTAGTACTAGTACCCATGTAACACTATACATAGTCATTAGAATATTATTGACTATATTCCCTCTGTTGTATTTTACATCCCAGTGACTATTCTGTAACTACCAATTTGTACTTCTTAATCCCTTCACCTTTTTCACTCATCTCCCCAAACCCCCTCGTATCTGGCAACCATCAAAATGTTCTGTATCTATAAGTCTATTTCTGTTCTGCTTGTTTGTTTGTGTTTTTTAGATCTCACATATAAGTGATTTCACCTGGCATTTGTCTTCCCCTGACTTATTTCACTCAGCAAAATATCATGGAAGTCTATCCTAGTTGTAGATGGCAAGATTTCTTTTTTGTATGACTGAGTCATATTCATATATATATATATATATGTATATATATATATATATGCACCACTTCTTTTTTTATTTTATTTTTTTCATTTTTGTGAGAACTAACATCCTTGGCAATGTTCATGTTTCTATGGTGTGGGAAACCAACCTGCTTGCTCTGAGGGACCCCTGGAGTACCACATGATACCTCTATGGGGAGGGGGGAGCAATACTCCACTCCAAATGGGGGGACTGTCTCAAACAGCCATCTTCTGAAACTGAAGTCTGGATTTCAGAATCATTAAAGCAGGAGCTAAACAATGGGATCTTTGGGACTGGCTCCTCACCCATGGCAAAAGCCAGCTTCCCTGGTATGCTCAACTGACCCTTAATCCTACAAGCCTCCCTTCAAACCGCCCCCAGGCTGGCGGCCCCTGCCATCAATATGCAGACCTGGCCATCACCCAGAGGATGTGTAAGCAAATCTGGGCAAGACGACCTTGTTTCTGCAAGTTTTTGTCATGTCACTGAAAAATACCTTGGGTTAAGAAAAACAATGGAAAAGGCTGCTCCATTGTCAGCATCCCACAAGGCTTGTATTTTGTCCATCATACTGTAGAAGACTAGAAAGCCAACTCAAATACCTTTTGTTTGGTTTGTCCCAAATGGTATCAAAGTTAGAAACATAACTTTGGAGTACCTACTTCCTGAAACATGACATGGCTTCATGGATCTTGTCACTGGAAGTGACTTGGAGAGGAGACCAGGCTCTTCTGCAGGTTGGGGTTCTGGCTGTGCCTGTTTGGACTGTGAAGAAACAAGTACATGATTTTGCAGCCTGGAACTTTGCATCTGTGCAACTGGCGGAGGTGCAGTTTTTGTAGTGGGCCCTAAAGGTCCCTCTATTACTGTACATCTTTTGGCATAGATGACATATTGTAGGCAACCCAGAAGGCAGGCCGTGGAGGCTCTGGTCAGCCTTGTCCATCAGGACACAGATGGGGTACTCATCATCCCCTCAGACAAGGCTCAGACCATCACAGGTCCCATCACTGTCCTCCATAAGCATGATGCTTTCCTCAATGGCCCCATCTGAGTCCCATAAGGAGCGGCTGCTGCTCTCCAATTTCATGCTGGAGGTAGTCCTCAAATCCAGAATGGTTGCCTCACTCGGTGGCCCCAAGTTGTAGCTCTCCCAGCTGGCGCTGTGGACTTTGGTGTTGAGATCCGCCCTGCCTGATCTCAGAAAGCTGTAACCCCCATGGCTAAGGCTGAGTGAGAGACCTCCAGACCAGTAGACACTAAGGAGATAAGCTTATTTCCCTGGCAGGAGCACTGTTTCTGCTCCTTGCCTGGCCCCCAATGCTTGGTCAGTTAGCCAATGACGGGTAAGATTCCCTAAGGGGGAAATCATCTAAGACAGGCATGATCACGTGGAGGCCCCAGAGAAGGACTTGGGAGGCTGTGGAAAAAGGGGGTGATGGACCCTCGCCCCTTGGCTTTGACAAAGCCTGAGTCCTCATTCTGCCTGTGAGACATCCAAATCTCCCAGCTGCCTCTGTCTCTTCTGCCCAACTCAAGCCCATGACAATAACAAGGGGTGGTGCAATCCACACTGGGGACTGCGGACTTCCCAGGATGATCAGACCTGAAAAAGGAATATGTAAATTCCTATGAAACCTGCTTGCTGAGAATGCTCTTAATTAGATTATGAAGGCCAGGGCAGGAAATGAATTTAGCTCCTCAAGTTCTGTAGTTTTTTAGGTGATAAGACCCCAACTCAGTGGGAGCCCTTTTTACTTCTTTGAACATTATCTGTTGTTTGATCCTTACTGCCTGACAATGATTAATGAACTTTACCTGTGTTCCTGTGCAAATTGAAACCCAATAAAAACCCTGTGAAGGGAAGGATTGGGGCACTCTCCTTTGAGAGAGTGGCCAGACCGCTCCGAGGCACCCTCCCCTTGAGAGGGTAGCCGGGCTGTCCCTTTTCCTCCACAGGACTCGGTAGTTCGTGTGAATGTCTCATGTCTCATCCATGACACCACGGACACTGCGGGCCGGTGTCTGCATCACTTTGGCCTTTGGGTAAACCAGACTGCCCATCCTACTGGTTCCCTTGAAGATGACACATCTGGGAGGCTTGCTGTGTGAAAGCCATGGTAAGGACACCTTGGTAAGGCATCTTTACCAAGTCTTCTAGGAGCTGTGCTGCCTAGAAATGCTCTTCTCTGCTCTCCACTGCCTCTTGGGTCAATACTTTTCCATGAAGGTTTAGGTTTAAACTGTCTCTGTCCCTGCTCCTGCAGGACAGGAAGGTGGTTGCACAGCCCTCCACCATGTACCACTTCTTTACCCATTCACCTACTGATGGACACTCAGGTTGCTTCCATATTGTGGCTATTATAAAAAATGATTCAATGAACATGTGGTTGTCTGTGTCTTTTTGATTTAGTATTTTGGGGTTTCTTCAGGTAAACACCCAAAAGTTATATTGCTGGATCTTTCTTTGTCTGTTATTATAGCCTTTCTTTTAAAGTCTGTTTTGTCTGGTATAAATATTGTTATCTGTTGGGAACCACTCTGCCTGGTTACAGAAGCTGTAACCCCCTACCCTGCCATGGCTAAGGCTGAGTAAAAGACCTTGGGACCATAAGCCACTAAGGAGACAAAGCTTATCTTCCTTATAGGATCACCACCTCTGCCCCCTTTTACTTCACTCTGCTTGGCCCTGGACAGATGACTGGTTAGCCAATGACAGGTAAGATTTCTCAAGGAAGGGATGACCTAAAACAGGCATGGTCACAAAGAGGCCCTCAGGAAATAACTTGGGGGCTACAGAAAAAGGGGGTGCTAGACCCTGGACCCTTGGCTTTGACATAGCCTGAGTCCTCATTCTGTCTGTAAGAATTCTCCTAATCTCTTGGCTACCGTACTTCCCCTGCCTGACTTAAGCCTGAAACAATGCCTAAGGGCAATACAGCCCGGGGCAGGAATGGGCAGTTCCCCAGGGTGATTTGGCCTACAAAAGAATATATAAAATCCCGTGAAACCTGCTTTGCTAAGAATGTCCTCAGTTTTCTGATAAGGGTCCAAGCATAAAATAAGTTTGTTCCCTGAAGTTTTATAGCCCTTTAGCCAACTGACCCTGACTCAGAATAGGCCCTCATAGTTCTTTGAATGTTATCTATTATTTGATCATTACTGCCTGACAATGATTGATGAGCTTTACTTGTATTCCTGTGCAAATTAAACCCAATAAAAGCCCATTGAGGAACAGGCACCTGGCCCTTCTCCTCTGAGAGATAGGCCACCTTTCCTCCCCAAGGAGATCATGTCTTGATAGACTTAATCTCATCTGTGGTGGATGAGGGGGCTTTGCAGGTAGAGCACCACCCCCCCTCACACAGTTATCAAAGAATTTTTGTTTGTTTCCATCTTCATGAAATATCTTTTTCATTCTTTTACTTACCATCTGCATGTGTCTTTCCATTGACAGTGAGTTTCTTATACACAGAATAAGTAGGTGTCATGTTTTCTTCACCATTCAGCCTCCATATGTCTTTTGATTAAAGCACTTAATACATTTGCATTTAAAGTAATTATTGATAGATATATATTTATTGCCATTTTATTATTCATATTTTTCTCTTCCCTTCTTCCTTTTATTTTTTAGTATATTTTATTAATTATGCTATCACGGTTGTTCCATTTTCCCCTCTTCACTCCCCTCCACCCTGCACACCCCCTCCCACCCACATTTCCCCCTTTAGTTTATGTCCATGGGTCATACATATAAGTTCTTTGGCTTCTTCTTTTCCCATACTATTCTTACCCTCCATCTGTCTATTTCCTACCTACCAGCTATGCTACTTATTCTCTGTACATTTGCCCCCTCTCTCCTCCTCCCACTTCCCTGTTGATAACTGTCCATGTGATCTCCATTTCTGTGGTTCTGTTCCTGTTCTAGTTGTTTGCTTAGTTTCTTTTTTTGTTTTAGGTGTGGTTGTTAATAATTGTGAGTTTGCTGTCATTTTACTATACATGTTTTTTTATCTTCCTTTTCTTAGATACATCCCTTTAACATTTCCTATAATAAGGGCTTGGTGATGATGAACTCCTTTAACCTGACCTTATCTGAGAAGCACTTTATCTGCCCTTCCATTCTAAATGAAAGCTTTGCACAATAGAGTAATCTTAAATGTAGGTTTTTGCCTTTCATGACTTGGAATACTACTTTCCAGCCCCTTCTTGCCTGCAAGGTCTCTTTTGAGAAATCATCTGACAGTCTGATGGGAACTCCTTTGTAGGTAACTGCCTCCTTATCTCTTGCTGCTTCTAGGATTCTCTCCTTCATTTTAATCTTGGGTAATGTAATTACCATGTGCCTTGGTGTGTTCTTCCTTCGGTCCAACTTCTTTGGGACTCTCTGAGCTTCCTGGACTTCCTGGAAGTCTATCTCCTTTGCCAGATTGGGGAAGTTCCCCTTTATTATTTGTTCACATAAGTTTTCCACTTGTTGCTCTTCTTCTTCTCCTTCTGGTACCCCTATAATCCAGATGTTGGCATGTTTAAAGATGTCCTGGAGGTTTCTAAGCCTCTCCTCATTTTTAAAAATTATTTCTTCATTCTTTTCTGATTGGATGTTTCTTCTTCCTTCTGGTCCACACCATTGATCTGAGTCCCAGTTTCTTTCCCATCACTATTGATTCCCTGTACATTTCCCTTTATTTCACTTAGCATAGCCTTCATTTTTTCATCTAATTTGTGAGCAAATTCAACCAATTCTGTGAGCTTCCTGATTGAACTGTGAATCTAATAGGTCGGCTACCTCTTTGTTGTTTAGTTGTATTTTTTCTAGAGCTTTGATCTGTTCTTTCATTTGGGCCACTTTTTTTTTGTTTTGGCACACCTGTTACATAGTGAGGGGTGGAGCCTTAGGTGTTCACCAGGGCAGGGTAACCCACATTGCTGTGTTGTGATGCTGTATGTGGGGCAGGGGTCTGAGAGGGAACAATGGCACTTGCTCCACTCTCTGCCGGCTCCCCACAAGCAAACTGGGCCCTTCTGGTGCTAATTCCCGGGTGGGTGGGTTTGTGACTGGGAATCGAACCTGCAATGCTTTGGTTTGCAGCCTGCGCTCAATCTACTGAGCTATGCCAGCCAGAGCAACTTTTTTTTTTTTTTGGTCTAGAAAGCGTTTTATCTGTCCTTTCATTCTAAATGATAGCTATTCTGGGTAAAGTAATCTTAGTTGTAAGTCTTTGCTCTCCATTACTTTGTATATTTCATGCCAATCCTTTCTGGCCTACAAAATTAGTTGAGAAATCAGCTGACAGTCTTATGGGCACTCCCTGTAGGTAACTAACTGCTTTTCTCTTGCTGCTTTTAAGATTATCTCTTTGTCTTTAACCGATGCAATTTTAGTTACAATGTGTCTTTGTATGGGTCTCTTTGGGTTCATCTTGTTTGTGACTCTCTGAACTTCTGGGACTTGTGTGTCTTTTTCCCTCACCAAGTTAAGGAAGTTTCCAGTCATGATTTTTTCAGATAGGTTCTCAGTCCCTTGCTGTCTCTCTTCTCCTTCTGATAATCCTATGATGCAAATGTTGACACATTTGATGTTGTCCCAGAGATCTCTTAAACTATTCTCATTTTTTAAAATCTTTTTTTCTTTTTGCTGTTCTGATTGGGTGTTTTCTGATCCCTTATTTTCCAAATTGCTGAATTGATTTTCTGCTTCATCTAATCTGCTATTGATTCCTCCTAGTGTATTCTTCATTTCAGTTTCTGCATTCTTCATTTCTGACTGGTTATGTTTTTTATGTTCTTTTTATATGGTTAAAGTTCTCACTAAGTTTCTTGAGCATCATTATAACCATTGTTTTGAACTCTGTATCTGATATTTTACTTGCTTCTATTTCATTTAGTTCTTTTTCTGGAGATTTCTCCTGGTTTTCATTTAGGACATGTTTCTTTGTCTCTCCCTTTTGACTGTCTCTCTGTGTTTGTTTCTGTGTATTAGGTAGAGTGGCTATGTCTCTCAGTCTAACCATGGTACCTTTATATAGTAGATGTCCTTCAGAGCACAGCTGCCCCATTCACCCAAACCAGGCACTCCAGGTGCACCCCCACATGTGCTGTGTGCAATCACCTGTTGTAGTTAAGCCTTGATTGCTGTTGGCACATCAGTGGGACAGCAGCCCCCAGGCTGATCAGCTTTGAGGACCCAGTAACCACAGCAAAGGAGCTGTTGTGCAGAGGTCAAACCCACAGGGCAGAACTCACTTCAGTGGGACTCAGGTTCCCACCTAGTTCACCCCTTGAGTGTGTCACTTGTGCAGGTAATTGAGTGGGGGACTGGAATGGTCTGAAGCTGACCACCAGGTGTGCTGGTTCTGAGGCCTCCCAGGAGGGACAAGCCAAGGTCAGCTGCCCAGAATAAGCTACAGAGCAATCTGCAGATCACTGTTCTTGTGCTGCACTTGGAGATGCCCAGGAGTGCCATGGTGTGGAGAAAGTCTAGCTACTGCAAGTGTCAGGCCTGGGGGCACTTAGTAAGAAGTACATGGTATGCTGAAGCTGCTTGTTTAGGGCTTGTGAACCTTTGAGAGAATTTAGCAAAGGCTGCTGCATGAGCCAAGATAGACCATTTGTCCATCTTCATTTCTTCAGTGCCCCTAAGTTCCTTAAAATCTTGCATCTATAGCCTGGCACTGATATGTAAGATCCATTCTTAATTCTTAAACAAAAATCTCTCTCAGCATTTGATACTGTTGACTATCATCTTCTTCTAACACTATCTTGGTTCTGAACCAGCCCCTCTTCCTTCTCCTTCCCCTCACTTGTGACTGTGCACTTCACCTTCCACCCCACACACATGCATACCTCTTCACCTTTGCACCTCTTTGAGGAAAAAATTTCTCTCCAAATTCACTTTCATAGAGAATTCATCCATCTCCTCATCAACTGAAATATTACTCAATATTCAAGATCACTCAATTTTTTTTCTCCCACACTGACAGCAACTAAGCTTCAAAATGCTTTACCATGTCCAAAAAGCTATCACATTCTCATTTCATACTCTAGTTTCTTTTTAACTCACTCCCATTTTCCCTTGCATACAGCCTACACCTTATCATCTAGTCCTTGAGTTGCATAATAGCTGATGCACACATGTATAATCCATATATATGTATATATACTTGTGTATATATTATATATTATATACACAAGTATATATACACAAGTATATATAAATAATATTATTTATAGAAATACTTATATAAATATATAACATATATAACACAAATATAGATATAAAGGCATATGGATAATTTCTCAACTACCTTATAAGTTCCTTCAGGGATGATGTATTTCTATATAATGTCTCTGGTTATAATTATATATCTATCTAATGTTTCTATATAATGACACAGTAAAACATAAAAGTACTTAAGGAATAATCATTGAGAGTATCATTGGAAAGTAAATATCCATTTATGCATAAATAGAACAAAGGAAAAATAACCACTTAATTTCTTATTGCAAAAATAATAGGTAATTGTTACTGAATAGTTACATGTGCCAAGAATTACCGTGAAAGCTTTCCATATTTTTAATCCTCAAAAAAAATCATATGAGGGAGGTACTGTTATTATCCCCATCTCTTACATGATAAAATTGAGGCAAAGTTAACTTCAAGGACAGTAAATGGTGAGGTTAGACTTTAAATTCAGGCAAATTTTATTCAAAAATCCAATATGCTTATCTACTCTGCTACACTGTCGTTCATAATTCTGAGACTACAGATTTAAACTTCTGGTTCTACCAAATGCTTCTGTCTTTTATAACCTTCATGTCTGCATATCAATGTCACAGTGAAAGTTTCAACTTCAGTAGAAGAGAAAAGTCCCTAATAAGTTCATAAATTAGACCTCTGTTAATATATCAGCTTCATATGTAAATGATTTATATGATATACAGATGATCTATGTCATCTATATCATCTATATAGATGATTTTATAATTTTTCATCCAAATCAAGACATTTTTAGGAGTAAAGGTGGTGCTATAATTATTATATATTACTCTATAGCAAGTTATCCCAAAATTTAGCAGCTTAAAACAACAAATACTCATTATCTCACACACTTTCTCAGGGTCATAAATCAAGGAGTGGCTTACCTGGGTGGTTCTGTCTCAAGGTCTCTAAAGAGGTTGCAGTCAAGATATAGAGTCAAACTATAGTCATCTGAAGGCTTGACTGGGCTGGACAATATGCTTGCAATATGCTTTCAAATAGCTATTGACAGGAAGCTTTAGTTACTCACAAGAACCTTTCCATGAAAACTGCTCCCACATGGCATCAGGATTCCAGGAGGGCAAAAAGGAGGAGGAGGAGGGGAGGAGGGGAAACAGATATGAATCATAGTGCTTGATATCTAAATTTCAGAAGTAACAATCACTTTTTCCTTATTCTACTGTCCAGACAGACCTACTGGTGCCATGTTGGAGGGAATTACCTAGGATGTGAACACTGGGAGGCAAAGATCACTGGGCACATCTTGGAGGGTGGCTACCACAGGTGCTATTAATAATTAGCTAGGAAAACAGGCATAAATGAAAGCATTCATCCTACTTAACTCATGTCTTAATTTATTTTTATCACATCAGAATATAATTTTCTATCTATAAAATTATTTAGTTCAATCACTAAGTCCCTAAAATTTCATAATAATTGCCACAACCCTGCCCTCCTCACTCCCACCAAATTCTTCTCATGACATTGCTATGGATGTCACCAGCAGTAATTAACCAGTGGCTTTCTAACCAGCTCTATTCTCTTCTATTGAAAATAAAGGATTCTTGCTCCTCTCTGTCCCTCACTATTTCACCTGCACCCCCCCAATATTCATAAATATCTATTCAGCTGTCTTGGAGGTTCTTAAATAATAAGAATTTCAGGCTTCTTGCCAAATATTAATGATATTAAAAATAAAGTACTTTACAATTTAAATAGTCCTGATAAGACTAACCCTGAAATTACAATCATAATATTTTTATGACAGATCAATATACTGGGAGAGGAAAGCACTAAAAACTAAACAGGATTTGCTAATAATTGTTGGTATTTCCTACCCTGAGTATTTATGTTCAATAGTTAATTTTTCCATTATGTTATTTTAATAACTTCCAAGTGACCTTGGCCCTGTTGATACTGTAACTCACTTTCTAAGTCTTTAGAACAAGTGCTAAAGCAGTGGCAACATGTATAGGTTAAGAATTTGGCTATTAAGGTTAATTAATTTTTTTCTGTTCTGGGTTATAATATGAAACATTAAGCAGGTCTATCTATACCCTGATACAGGACAAGAAGAAAAATAACAGTGAATGGTACCATATTATTATGCTTTAAAACTGAGTTAAGTAAATCAAGCATGTCAGAATAACAATCTTTTCCCCCGATAAACATTAAAATAAGGCAACAAAAATAAAGAATTGTAGACATTAGAATTATTTGAGAAAAACTGAAACTATTCTCTTTTTCACCCTGTGCATATTATGCAAGACTGTCTGTACAGAGGAGAGCTCATTTAAGCTGGAGAATGTGATGGCTGTCCCACATACAGCAATCACCTTCATCATATTATAGTCAGAGTGGTAATTTGGGAGCCAAGCTTAAGACCAGAGAGTCCATTCGTGATTCAGTGCCATCGATATGTTGATTTGCAGAAGAGAGAGGAAGAGACTGAGATTGAGAAGGGGGAAAATAACAAGCAGAGACTATACCTTCCCCCTCTTGTTTGTTCAACCTCAAGACCAGGGAAGTCAGGAACTAACTAGCTAAAAAGTGAAAATGACTGCCGAGCAAAAAACAATGAGCCAGGAGAAACAGAAATAAATCACTTCACTGATGTCTACCATGATTCATTACTTACATTCATGCAATTTCCAGAACCATCTTGACAAGTCCTATTAGTAAGGATAAAGAAAAGTAACTACTTGACTGGAATACATTAAATTGCTTTCCTTCTTTCTCCTTTCATTTGTGTTGGGGAAGCAAGTTGGTTGCTATTTTCTGATTTCCCCCCTATGGATAATATATCTTCCCATCATTTGTAAGCCCAGATCCTATTTCTCCTTCCAATTTTAAAACAAACCTCCTGCCAGTTGAAGCTGACTTTCCCTTGCTAGAGGCTGGGTAATTCCTCAGGGACAGCACTGTCTCATTAGTTACTTGAATATTGTTTCCTTAGTGGAGTCATGCCAACAAATTTTTTTTCTTGTTCATCTATTCCCTTCTAGTTCAGGAACCAGGACCAGAGGGGAATTGGCTTACTCTAAGTTAAGCCACTTTATTCCAAAATTTTTCTAGCTCTAACTTGGGAATATTCATTCAGGCACTCAGAACATCTGCCATGAGTCACATTTACATGTCTTTAATCTTACACTGTTAAGCATCTGCTAGAGTTATGACAAGACCCCCGACCTGCAGTGATTGCAGAACACTGCGGATGGCTCGTCGTAACACGAGAAAAACATACACAGAGACGACCAGGTCCTATGGGGAAATAGGGATGGAACGGCCACTGTCTCTAGTGAAGAGCGTCTTGAGCCTGAATCTGAGAAGGCTTTTTATTAAGAGTACAGACTCAGTTTGTGGATTCACAGTCTGGCAGAAAAGATCAAAAGGAATAGGTAATTTTCAAAGGTGCTGACAGAACTCCCGCTGTGATTCTGGGCAAAGTTTGGAGTTTTATCATTTGAAAGGACTACAGGTCCCAAAGGGTTAGTTTTGGTTTCCTGTCCGGGCCTTTATATTCTAATTTAATAACATCCTCCAGCAAGCAGATCTTATAGGATCTTGCATATTCTATGTCCCAGGCCTGATTACCCCTGGGGCCCGCTGTTTCTGGTCTGGGCTGCACCGCCCCTGCTATTTCTGCAGGCCTGAGTGGGGCAGAGGAGACTAAGGCAGCCAGGAGACTTGGATTTCTCACATCTAAGAACAAGAACTCAGGCTTTGACAAAGCCAAGGACGCAGGGGTTGATGTCCATCACCCCTTCATTTCCACAGCCCCGAATCTCTTCCCTGAGGCCTCCTTGTGATCATGCCTGTCTTAGGCAAGTCCCTCCATGGGAAATCTTACCCATCATTGGCTAACTGATCAAGCATAGGACGCCAGGCACAGAACAGGCAGAGTTCATGCCAGAGAAATAAGTTCTGTCTCCTTAGTGGCTCCTGGTTCAGAGGTCTCTCACTCAACCTAAGTCACTCGGGGTTACAGCTTTCTGAGACCAGGCAAGGCAGACTCCAACAGAGTTATTCTTGTTCCTCTCTTATTTTTGCAACACATAAACACAAATATTATTTAACAGAAAAGAAAGTTGTAAACTTTCCCTTTGTTTCAATAGATCATAGAATAGATATTCCCATGCAAAGAGAATGTTTTGGCTGTTTATAAACAGCATAAAGGAAAAGAGTGTTCAATCATATTTGAAAGAAACTGCAAGCTAACCTTATTCCTTACTTTGTGTTTTCTAATCAAACTAAGCTATTTTTCTACTCTGTTCAAAATTGCCCAGTTTTATGTCTAGATTTTAAGGAGTTTATAATAATATAGCTTGCTCTTAGACTGAATTTCTGATTATGTACACAAATTCAATTAAATTGGCTGTTGCCCATCAAACATACTCCACATTTTTTGTTTACTACTGGTTGTCACAGCAATGGGGAAATGGAAACTGGGGCATATCAAACACAGATATGGTGGCTTGCACTTTCATATTTCCTCCAATTTGCACATTATAATTATTGCATTCATATAATATATATGAATGGAGTAACTGGCATGTGCTAGACAATAAAAAATTCAAAGAGACAACATCCTTTCTCTCCAGGAAAATACAATTTCTGGAATTTTCAGTTTATTTTATTTTTAATCTTAACCCAAGTAGTTTTCAAGTGTTCTTAGCTGGATTACCTTATTTTTTGTAAATCTAATATGATTTAATATATATAACATATACAAGCAGAAAAGTTGAGTCAGCAGCCGGCCCAGTGGAGGGCAGCCAGTCTGAAGCCCTGACACTGAGCCTCCAAGGCAGATGATGAGGAACCTCTGAGAATCCTGGGGCCTCACAGCTTCCTTAATTTAGGAACTAGACAATCTGCTTATTTTTTAGGTTAAGAAAAAAAAGAACATGAGTTAGAGGTACTGTACAACTTACCTAGAGTTGTCAGTGAGCCAGAGGCTTCCCCATTACCATCCATGTCTCCTTATACTCAGGTTCTGGGTGTTTGTCAGGGAGCCATACCATTTCTGACTTTAAGTAGTGTTAATGCTTTGTCAAAAATAGTTCTGCTTTTCAATACCTACCTTTTTAGTCTTGGTGAATTCTTTTTTAATATACTTTATTGATTATGCCTTCACAGTTGTCCCCTTTCCCCCTCTTATTCCCCTCTACCGCACACCCCCTTCTCCCACCAGCAACCTCCCTCCCCTTAGTTCCTGTCCATGAGTCATATATATAAGTTCCTTGGCTTCTACATTTCCCATATATTTTTAACCTTCCCCCTGTCTATTTTGTACCTACCATTTATGCTTCTTATTCCCTGTACCTTTTCCCCCATTCTCCCCTACCCACTCCCTACTGATAACCTTCTCTGTGATCTCCATTTCTATTATTCTGTTCATCTTCTAGTTGTTTAGTTTGTGTTTGTTTTTTCAGGTACAGTTGATAGTTGTGAGTTTGTTGTCATTTTACTATTCATAATTTTGATCATCTTCTTTTTCTTAGATAAATCCCTTTAACATTTCATATAATAAGGGTTTGGTGATGATGAACTCCTTTAACTTGACCTTATGTGGGAAGCACTTTATCTTCCCTTATGTTCTAAATTATAGTTTTGCTGGATAGAACAATCTTGTATGTAGCTCCTTGACTTTCATCACTTGGGATACTTCTTTCTAGCCCCTTCTTGCCTGCAAGATTTCTTTTGAGAAATTAGCTGATAGTCTTATGGGCACTTCTTTGTAGGTAACTGTCTCCTTTTCCCTAGCTGCTTTTAAGATTCTTCTCTTTAATCTTGGCTAATGTAATTATGATGTGCTTTGGTGTGTACTTCCTTGGGCCCAACTTCTTTGGGATTGTCTGAGCTTCCTGGAATTCCTGGAAATCTATTTCCTTTGCCAAATTGGGGAAGTTCTCTTTCATTATTTGTTCAAATTAGTTTTCAATTTTTTGCTTTCTCTTCTCCATCTAGCACCCCTATAATTCTGATGTTGGAATGTTTAAAGATGTCCCAGAGGTTCCTAAGCCTCTTCTCATTTTTTTGAAGTCTTGTTTCTTCACTCTTTTCTGATTGGATATTTCTTTCTTCCTTCTGGTCCATACCATTGATTTGAATCTGGGATTCCTTCCCTTCACTGCTGGTTCCCTGTATATTTTATTTCACTTTTCATAGCCTTCACTCTTTCCTCTATTTTGTGACAATACTCAACCATTTCTGTGAGCATCCTGATAACTAATGTTTTGAACTTTGCATTTGCTAGGTTGGCTATCTCTTCATTGCTTAGTTCTATTTTTTAAGCTTTGATCTGTTCTTTCATTTGGGCCTTATTTTTTGTCTCAGTGTGCCTGTTTCATAGTAGGGGGTGGAACCTTAGGTATTTGAGAGGAAAGGGCAGCCCACGTGGCTACACTATGGTGCTGTATGTGGAGGAATGGTCTGATAGGGAACAGTGTCTGTAGCTTACCTCTTGGCTGGCTTTCAGTCACTTCCTCTGCTACCCACAAGCAAGTTGAGCCCTTCTGGTGCTGTTTCCTGGGTGGGTGAGTTTGTGTACATTCTAGGACCCTGTGTGTTTCTCCAACAAACCCGCCTGTGAGGCTGGGAGTTTCTCCTGCTGCCACAACCCTCACAGGTTTTTTCAGTCAGAGGTTTTGAGGCTTTATTCCCCATGCTGGATCCCTGGGTTGCTCAGTGTGTCTCAGTCCCCAGTTGTTGATCCTGGTTTATCTGCATGCAAATGTGGGACTGCCCACTGTGCCAGCTGCCACCCACCCCAGTCCTCCAGCCATCACCTTGCCATGAGTCCTCTCAGTCCTGGCTGCCCATCTCTGCCCCTCCTACCAGTCTGGATAAATGTTTCTTCTTTAACTCCTTGGTTGTTGGACTTCCATACAGTTCAATTTTCTGGCAGTTCTTGTGGTTTTTTGTTTGTCATTTTCCTTCTTTTGGTTGTGTGAGGAGGTACAGTATGTCTACCTACACCTCCATGTTGGCCAGAAGTCCTAAGTCTTGGTGAATTCTTCAGATAGATTTGATTATATCCTAGAAGCAGAAAAAGAAAATGCTGATGTTAGACCTTAAGTTAATTTCTAAAAACCTGGTTTCTTTCATAAAGTAAATGAATGAGAAGAGAGTAGTGCATCAGCCCCTCCCAGAGAAAAGAAAATATTTATTCACCTTCAAATCACTGACAGAAATTCCTATTACTAGTACCTCTCCTAGCAAATAGCAATCATGCATACCTCCAGGAAAATAAATAATGAAATGACCAACACTGTTGTCTGTCCAAGGTTGCTGTCCCTCACAGACTTTCTCCTCTGTTGCTTTGCCCTTTGTACTTTTGCCCCTAGGTGCTGCTCACATCCTCTTTCAATACCTAGACATGAAGTTATGTCACAACCTTTGCCTGGGCTTGCCCATGTCATGTATCTCACTGCTAATAATACATTCCCATGGTTAAGAATACAGTGACCGCTGGGACAGTGGTCAGAACAGGAATAATGGTTCCCATTGTGCCTCATTGGCTCATTATTGATCATGGCTATGCATAGACTTGAACTATTATAAAAATTAATTTGGGCTGGCTTCATCTCTAGCCCTTAATCAAAATAAAACATTCTTTCTCACCTAATCAAGTAGTATATATTCATAGCCAAGAGTCTAGCATATTTTTATGTAAAATAAAACATTAATTGTTACCCCATCCTATGCTGGTAAAACACTAAACCTGCGCTCCTGAGGTACATTGCTTTTATACTGCAGATATTGGAATGTGACCCTTACCATGATAGACTGATTAAGAGTAAAATTGTATGGCATCCCAGCATGCAGCCTGCCTTTAAACATCTAAAAGAAAAAGGAAAAGAATGAAGAATAATGAATTACAAAGGTAGTTGGAGCTATCAAAAAGTACTTAATTTAAAAGTATTTCCCATAGCTGTGCTTCAAGATGTTGATGCTCATAGCCAAATCAGTTTATAACTCACCTGTATTAAATCTCTTAATTATTCAGTTATGGCCATGTATACAGCTTAAAGAGGCCAAATGACTTCCAGGATAATTGCTTTCTTTTTTGTTTTTAATACACATTTAATTCCTTGAAAGAACCAATCAAATATATCAAAGGATTTCTTCAAAATCTGTTCTGTTAGGTAGCCAATATGTTATGGAAATATTCCCAACAATATCCAGGAATCTTGGAGCTTAACACCCTTGATTTATTATCCTCACTACTCAATTATCTGATATAAGAAATAGCTTCTCAGTTTTTATATTTGTGTAAAATAAGGCATAACATCATTTTATCATGGAAGTGTTCACTATAATAGTGAGTTGTTTTACAATTTCACACTTAATTTTTCATGATTTTGCTACCCTTACTGGTTTGACTTCATATATATACAAATTAGGTCCCTTGATGGTTTTGAATATGGAAAATAAGATATGTTATGTTTGTAGTAAAATAATATTAAAACAGATCCACCCCACCTATGCTATGTAAAGTAGCTTTCTAATAAAGGAAAAAGAATATAAAGTCATCCAAACTCTTTGAATATACCATAGGCCTTAGTTACAAACAAAGATATGTCCTAAGACCTTCATGAATCCCAGATTTGTGAATATACTAAAGCATATCGTTTCCTCCATAAAATTCAATGAGGTACAACTGAAAAATTTAGATGATTACTTCAGACTTAAATGATCCTATAAATAAATATAAGATTGGAGTCATTTGTATAACTATTAAAATGAATTCTGCCTCTAAAATAAACTCACCACTACATTACATCATGTCATTACTGTAGTAATGTGACAAAAAAAATTAACCAAGTCTCTATATCCTGATAGCTTAAATTGGCCATGCCCAAGCATGCAGAGACAAGTCCTTGTGTGGGAGCTGAATCCACTTGCCACACACAGCTGTATCAGACCAGCATCAGCCTAAGCTTTCCCTAATTCTCACAAACACTCTTTAGATTATACTAATGACTACTTCTACTAACTTTGGACAAGCCAAAGTTGCTAATAAATCATATGGTTAGAGCCCAAATTGTTTTTCCTAGTCTACCTGTTAGCACTATTGCTTACTTAGAAGGAAACATCAAGTACCTAGAATCTTAGCCTAGGGGAAGATGACTGTTGACTGTCTTACTCCTGTGTGTCAGAACAACCTTGGCAGACCCATGCTTGGACTGTTCAGCCTTTCCTGTCATCCCCAAAGGCAGGATGGGAGGGAGAGTCACCCTTTGTGGCACCAGGTAACATAGCTCATAGACCTGCACCAAAGAAGATATCAGAACTAGAATAATGCCTGGTATATTCTTTGGAATGGAGTGTCCAACAACAAAAAAATAGGATGCTAAATGCAGGTCAGTTTATTTCTGAGAGTAAGAGAACAAGGAGTTTTTATGCAAGGTTTGGATATCAAAAGAGTTTTAATAGCTGGAGAATTAGAACAAGCAGAGAAAATCTGAAACACAGTGAAACTGGGGCAGATGATCTCTCTGCACTCGTGACTCAAACCTTTTTGACAGCAGGAGTGAAAGAGGAACAGCTAACCCTGCTAAAGGAGGAACTGTGCCAAACTTCAAGGACACTAGGGAGGACAAAATAAAGTTCCCTCCTTTTTCTGTTCAGAGGACAGGATGACTGTGCACCCTGTGGGTACTGGGGTGACTGGTACAGATTTCCAGGTGAGGTCCCCAGGGACTTCCAAGTAAACCTGGCTACAGGCCATGGTTGTAAATGATTATGCTAGGAAAGATGGCATCACTCATATTAGAAGGCAAATCAGGAACTTGAGCCACATTACTTGAGCACTGATTCTCAGGTTCTGGGTCCAGCCCTTGATCAAGGAGGAATGGGCAAAGAGGGTGTCTACGGATAGCAAGGGAAGTTTTCTGATGATTTTCAAGTAACTCTGCCCTACAAAGACAAATGAGAAAAATCTCTGTAAGTGGTCAGAGATACAGAGGCCCCCAAAGAGACCTGAAGGAACACCAAAGGCTTCAAATTTGTGCAGGAAATATAACTGGAACTAAGAAAAGTTCTAATTTACTAGACTTTTCTGAAGAGGTAGTTAAGCATAAATGCAGTTTCTAAGTTAATGTTTTTATCTGTGAGTATTAAAATGAAGGCACCAAATCTTTTTTCCTGAGTCTCTGAGATTGGTTTACTTGTGTTCAGAGGTTCAAGAATTTGCTTCATTGGGAATGTACACCTAGTGGGCAAAGCAGATTTACAGTGTGAGTACATGAAATACAGAGTTCATTCTTGTATTATTATTTATTATTAATTTTTGTATTACTTATTTGTATTATTCATCTTCCTTTTCTTAGAATGTGACATTGTGACATTCTTTTGAGTTAATAAAGCTATTTTAATTATTATAATATACATGTCTTTCTCTATACAAACAACGTAAACTACTTTTTGCCCATCCCTGTACATTTCCTTTGATGCAATTAGAAACAAACTTTTTGAAATTTCTGCTTGGAATGGGTTTATGTGGTGTATATGGAGCCTGACCAAGTTGACTGATTAGATATTTGATCTAAATGTATGGGACAGTAAAAATCTCTATAACTTCATCGTTTCCAGGATAGTCCAACATTCCCATGTACACTGCATAGCAATTGTCTTGAAAAAGTTGAACTAAATCATTTGTATAAATATAATTGTCTTATATTACTGACATATCTATTTCAGGAATAAACTGTTTTGACTTATGCCTGAATTACACCCAACAAAAAGAGATAAGAGAGGGTATAATTTGACAGCAATACGCCCAGAACCACAGTAATCAAAATGGTCTTTCCGGAAGCTAAGATTTTAGAAGTATACTTTTTATTCTCATATCAGTTTAGAATGTTGGCATGAGGCTATAACTCCTGCAAACATCAGCACCACTGGTCTCATCACTTTCCCAGCCCTTCTTTAATCAAGAGTGATTTGTTAAATAGAATCACAATTACGCATTGGAAATGTTTTCTCCTTGAAGTTCTTTATATTAAAATATTTTAATATAAGCTAAAGATGAAAGATGCAATACTAGTGGGAAGGTAAAACCTTTTATTGCTGCAATTTTTTACCCTGTGCTCCAAACTTAAAATCAAATAAAAATGTTGTTATATTTCACTCTTTTATAGAATTTTACACTTTAAATAGCATTTTCTATTTTTTCCCAATGGGCGACCATGCTATTACTACCAAATATAAAATTAAGGATATGACTTTAGTTAAAATTATGGCATGTATAAAAAGCATTTTATGTAATTTATAAAGAAAATTGATTCAAATAATGGTGTGGAAATGGAGAAAACTGGGGAAGGATTTTTAAATTAAACTTGAGAGCCAATGTTCTTCTTATTTTGCCTTTCATTGTTACCTTTAAGTTGCAGGCACCCTGGGAAGTGGTGTAGTGAGAGACAATTCTCCATGGTCTCTGACATTTCTTGTGAGCAGGGGCAGCAATTGTTCTGGACTACCTTCTAAGAATGCTTGTATAGCAGCATGCTGTTCAGTATAATAGAGAGATTTCTCTCTCTTGGGCAAAGTTTGGGCAGGCTAGCTTGCAGTTCCTTAAAAAAAGATTGGGGTTTCCAAATTTACATACCTCAGCCACCATGCAAACCCCCAAGTGCCCACCGAGGCCTGCCTCCATGTAAGCCCTGTGGAACTTGGGGGTAAGGGAAACCGAAGGGAGCACAAGCTTAGTCTGACAGCTGTGCCATGGGTAACAGAGTCCTGTGTCTTCTACCAGTGTGGGTGAAACTGTGTGGGCTAATGTGCAAATAAGGTAAACTTTTAATCCTTCATAGTTCTTGATACTGGATACACTGTAATTTGGGGGCTTTCTTGTGTCCCCTGGACAAAAAAAGCTGGAATTTTTTATTAGTATTATTTCAGAAAGTTTAGACTTGAATGATGCTGATAAAACGCCCTTCAAGCCATTTCTAAAATGTGGGATCCAAGATTCAAAAAGGAAGAAAGAAAAGAAAATGGAGACTTTAAAGCTTAAGAAGCAACACTGTAACTTAAATTCATGAATTGGAGAGCCCAAATGTAATATAGTGCATATTAAAATTAGCTGACAAAGGAAAAAGCAGTAGTTCATAAAAACAAATAATTAAATAACAAGCCCTTGAACCTGGTAAAAGCTGAGATAAATTGGAGCCATTAACCTCCAGAAACACTTGTGACCTCTTCTCTTTAAACCTCATTCTTTGCCTAACTCGTGGGTCCTGGTTTCTTTCTTTGTGGATTGATATTTCACTTAGGCTCACCACCTCACCTCGGGGCTTGAATTGGACTATCAACTGCCAGCAAGAGATTTTAACATGTCACAAGGTCAGTAGAGCTCCTTTGGCTTGCATGTATTTCATTTGTTTTGATATTACCTTGATTTCTGAGCTACCTCAAAAAACTATAGAATGTGATGGCCAGGAGAAGGGGAGGGAAAGAGAATGACAAAGGAAAAATTCATCAAGTTCATGCCTCCCATTTTATAGATAAGGAAAGTAAGATGTAGAGAAATTAGGATATAGTATCCAAGTTGATATTACTGTATCTGAATCTCATTATGATTACATAGGAATTCATATCACAGGGCTCTCTGAAAGCAAGTCATCACTTCTGAGGTCCTTATTTGACAGTATCATTAAATTATTTTTGACAAATATTCTTCTTTTTCTGATATGGTCTTCAGAGTAAAGTTGCTTAACTGTAAGCTATAGGAAGTCTCCTTTTAAGATCTTTGAGACTTGAAAAGTTTTTAAAGAGTTGTCTATAGCATAATTTATTCTAATAATAAACACTGTAAAATGGTATATTTCAAATGGTTTTTTAAAGTGGACTAAAAATTGTGAGAGATCTTCAAAGAATGCCATGGGGTAAAGAAGGATTTACAAACCTGGAGAATTGTTTGAACCAGCCCGCATTTGTTCCCATGTTTCAATCTCCCCAAATCTGGACAACTTAAGGTGTTTCTAGGTCTATAGTTTTCCATGTATCTGGCCTATAGTCTCCAGTACATCTCAGTATTTACTAATGTTCTTCAAGATTAGTTTATTTTCAGCCCTGGCTGGCGTAGCTCAGTGGATTGAGCGCGGGCTGCGAACCAAAGTGTCGCAGGTTTGATTCCCAGTCAGGGTACATGCCTGGGTTGCAGGCCATGACCCCCAGCAACCGCACATTGATGTTTCTCTCTCTCTCTATCTCCCTCCCTTCCCTTTCTAAAAATAAATAAATAAAATCTTTAAAAGAAAAGATTAGTTTATTTTCCCATTCACCGTTCTACCTCCAAGATCACAAAATCAGCCTGTCACTCATGCAGTCACTTATAGGACTAATACTCGGCACCAATGCTTGTCACCACTGCTAGGTCAAATGTGTCTTTCCCAGCCTCTCTTTGTCCTTCTTCTGTAGGAATCTTTTGCCTGGTGCTTTGGATTAAATCTACCAACTATCTAACCTTAGCTCAAAACCCAACCCATCTGATTGTTGACACTACAGTGGTTCCTCCTCTTGAATTTACTGAATCAGTCTTCCTGGCTCCAGGACAACCAGCACTCATGACTAACACATAAAGAAGCCAATAGCAGAGAATTGCAAGATGGAGGCATAAGTGGTTGCACTGTATGTCCTCACGCAACCAAAACTAAGGACAACAAGAATTTACAAACAAAAAACAACCAGAACAGAGAGAAATGAACCAAACAGAAGCCTGAATACCATACATCCAGTCTGGTGAGGAGGGGCGGAATCGGAGGCCTATGGAGAGGGGTCGAGGGGTCCCAGTAAGAAAAATTGGTGGCTGACAGGCGCATGCACACGCAGGGCGCAGACCACAGTTGGAGGACCCTAGAAGCACAGGGGCAGCTGACAGACCAGTGGCAGACCGTGGGCCATGGGAGGCAATGAGCAGACCCAGTGAGGCGTGGAAGGCAGCTGGCTGTCCGCAGCCGCACCTTCGCATACAGACAAACTAAGTGAAAATGGGCAGCGTGACACAGACTGCGCAACCCAGGGACCCAGCTCAGGGGAAACAAAGCCTGAAGGCACCAATTGAAAACACCTGTGGAAGTTGAGGCCGGGAGATTCTCTCAGCCTCACAGGAGGCTCCTTGGAGAAACCCACAGAGTCCAAGAGTGCACAAGCCCACCCGCCCGGAAGCCTGCACCAGAGGAGCCCAATCTGCTTGTGGAAGTGGCAAGGGGGACTGGAGTCCTGTTGAGAGCAGAACAGGCGCCATTGTTCCCTCTCAGACCCCGCCCCCACATACAACATCACAACCCAGCAACGGAGGTGCCCCGCCCTGGTGAACACCTAAGGCTCTGTCCCTCATACGTAACAGGCGTGACCAGACCAAAGGAAAAAAATAAAATAAAAAAGATGGCTCAAACAGAGTTAAAAGCCCCAGAGCCAATTTTTTTAAGCAACCGAGAAATAGCCTATCAGATGCACAGTTCAAAGCACTGGTGATCAGGATGCTCACAGAATTGGTGGACTTTAGTCATAAATTAGATGAATAAATGCAGACTACAATAAGTGAAATGAAGAAAAATGCACATGGAACCAATAGTGATGGAGAGAAAACTGGGTTTCAAATCAATGGAAGGGACCAGAAGGAGGAAAGGAACAACCAAACAGAAAAGAATGAAGAAACAAGAATTCAAAAAATGAGGAGAAGCTTAGGGACCTCCAGGACACCTTTAAACGTTCCAACATCCAAATTATAGGGGTACCAGAAGGGGAAGAGGAAACACAACAAGTGAAAAAGTTATTTGAACAAATAATAAAGGAGAACTTTCCCAATATGGCAAGGGAAATAGACTTCCAGGAAGTCCAGGAAGCTCAGAGAGTCCCAAAGAGGTTGGACCCAAGGAGGAACATGCCAAGGCACATCATAATTACATTACCCAAGATAAAAATGAAGGAGAGAATTCTAGAAGCAGCAAGAGATAAGGGGACAGTTACCTACAAAGGAGTTTCCATCAGAATGTCAGCTAATTTCTCAAAAGAGACCTTGCAGTCAAGAATGGGCTGAAAAGAAGTATTCCAAGTCATGAAAGGCAAGGACCTACATCCAAGAATACTCTGTCCAGCAAAGCTTTCATTTAGAATGGAAGGGCAGACAAAGCATTTCTCAGATATGACCAAGTTAAAGGAGTTCATCATCACCAAGCCTTTATTATATGAAATGTTAAAGGGACTTATCTAAGAAAAAGAAGATAAAAATTATGAACAGTAAAAAAAGACATCAAACTCACAGTTAGTAACAACCATACCTAAAACAAAAGCAAACTAAGCAAACAAAGAGAACAGGAGTGGAACTACAGAAATGGAGATCACATGGAGGGTTAGCAACAGGGAAGTGGGAGGAGGAGAGAGGGGGAAAAGATATACAGAATAAGTAGCATGGGCAATAGGTAGAAAATAGACAGGGGGAGGACAGGAAGGGTATAGGAAATGTAGAAGCTAAAGAACTTATGACACATGGACATGAACTAAAGGGGGGAATGTGGTGGGAGGGGGTGTTCAGGGGGAAGGGGAGTGAAGGGGGAAAATGGGACAACTGTAATAGCATAATCAATAAAATATATTTTAAAAAAAGAAAAAAAAGGAAACCAACAGCAGTTCAGGTCTTTGTCCTCTCATAGGTCATTAGGAGACAATTTTCTTGAAGATAGTAGCGTCCTCTAACAATCTCTTCCCTTCTTAGGGCCTCAGATTCCTCCTTCAAAACTTGTTCTATCTTTACCAATTATAAGATCATTTCCCTCACAGAGAAGATAAAGGCCAAATTTGATTTGTGAATTCATCCTCTTTTTCACCCTTTAGCTTTTCTATCAGTCCTGAGCAGGACATGTCACTTCTTTGACTTTCTTATACCCTAAAATTTTAAAAAGCTTTTTCAGTCTCATCACATTTTTTACAAGACTCAACTCATTTGAAGATACAGGCCTTCTCATTCTATTCTTAAAAGTCTGTGACAGTCATAGTTCACTGTAGTCATGTGCTCTTCCTTCTACCTTTAGTTCATGATATTAAAAACCTGAGACTTCTGGCCACGATGGAGGCATAGGTAGACATACTGTGCCTCCTCGCACAACCAAAAGCAGAACAACAATTTAAAACCAAAAAACAACCATAACTGACAGAAAATTGAACTGTATGGAAGTCTGACAACCAAGGAGTTAAAGAAGAAACATTCAACCAGACCAGTAGGACGGGCAAAGTTGGGCAGCTGGGGCAGAGATGACTCGTGCCAAGGTGGCAGCTGGAGGACCAGGTGGTCTCACATTCTCACACAGATAAACCAGGCAAAACAAATGGGGAGTGGGACAGACCACACAACCCATGGTCCCAGCACCAGGAAATAAAACCTCAAACCACTAATTGAAAACACCTGTGAGGGTTCAGGTGGCAGCAGGAGAAACTCCCAGCCTCACAGGAGAGCTCACTGGAGAGACCCACAGGGTCCTAGAATGTACACAAACTCACCAACCTGGGAATCAGCACCAGAGGGTCCAGTTTGCTTGTGAGAAGTGGGGAAAGTGACTGAAATCTGGCAGAGAGTGGAGTAAGTGCCATTGTTCCCTCTCAGACCCCTGCCCCACATACAGCATCACAACACAGCAATGTGGGTTATCCCGCTCTAGTGAACAGCTAAGGCTCCACCCCTCATTATGTAACAGGTGTGTCAAGACAAAACAAAATGGCCCAAATGAAAGAACAGATCAAAGCTCCAGAAAAAATACAGCTGAGCAACAAAGAGGTAGCCAACCTATTAGAGCCACTGTTCAAAAAACTAGTAATCAGGAAACTCACAGAATTGGTTGATTTTGGTCACAAATTAGGTGAAAAAATGAAGGCTATGCTAAGTGAAATGAAGGAAAACACAGGGAACCAATAGTGATTGGAAGGAAACTGGGACTCAAATCGATGGAGTGGACCAGAAATAAGAAAGAAACATCCAATCAGAAAAAAATGAAGAAACAAGAATTCAAAAGAATGAGGAGAGGCTTAGGAACCTCCAGGACATCTTTAAATGTTCCAACATCTGAACTATAGGGGTACCAGAAGGGGAAGAAGAAGAGCAACAAGTGGAAAACTTGTTTGAACAAATAATAAAGGAGAACTTCCCCAATCTGGCAAAGGAGATAGACTTCCAGGAAGTCCAGAAAGCTCAGAGAGTCCCAAAGAAGTTGGACCCAAGGAGGAACACACAAAGGCACACCATAATTACATTACTCAAGATTAAAATGAAGGAGGGAATCCTAAAAACAGCAAGAGATAAGGAGACAGTCACCTACAAAGGAGTTCCCATCAGACTGTCAGCTGATTTCTCAAAAGAGACCTTACAGGCAAGAAGGGGTTGGAAAGAAGTATTCCAAGTCATGAAAGGCAAGGACCTACATTCAAGGTTACTCTATTGTGCAAAGCTTTCATTTAGAATGGAAAGGTAGATAAAATGCTTCCCACATAAGGTCAAGTTAAAGGAGTTCATCATCACCAAGCCCTTATTATATGAAATGTTAAAGGGATGTATCTAAGAAAAAGATAAAAAAATATGAACAGTAAAATGACAGCAAACTCACAATTATTAACAACCACAGCTAAAACAAAAAGAAAAAGAAACTAAGCAAACAACTAGAACAGGAACAGAACCACAGGAATGGAGATCACATGGAGAGTTAGCAACAAGAGAGTGGGAATTTACCCTCTCTGTCTTCTAAAGCCCAGGCTGGCTGTCATGCCCAATATTCCTCACACTGGCTAGCACTGAGGCTGTCGTCCTGCAGTCACATATGAAAGGGTTAGAGTCAGAAAGACCTGGAGTATAATTCTATATTTGATCCATCACATGATTGTGAAAACCATTGTATAACTTCTCTGAGCAGCAATTTCATCATCTGAATTTTTTCATTTTAATATCTACCTCATGAAATTACCAGGAGAATTAGTGAAAAAATATAGTATATATGAATTGACTACCACTTTGCTTGTTAAAAAATCCTCCCCTGCTCATCACCAGAAAATTTCTCTTGTTGGGCAGAGTTAAATTCCAAGTAGTCGATCTCTTAATTAGTTAGAAGTTGTTAGTAAAGCCAGTCAAAAACATGTGAAATGGTTTTGGTTTTATAAGGGGTTTAGAACATTCTAGATAGCTGAAGATGCACATCAGTACTACAGGTTGCCTATATGGAGGTTTCTGTGATCTGATCATGCAAACTAACCATCCCTTCACTTGACAATGTGCTCAGTAGTAAAATTCCACTATAATGTTGTTTCTCTCCCTTTTTAACCTGGGTTTTCTCATGGCTGTATTTGTCATTGTTCATGGCAATATTCTTCCCCTTCCTGATACGTCTATTTTCTGGAATAACATGTTCTGTCACTTGGCTATATTTCAGTCCTGAGTTTCAAACCACCTATGTTTCCTAAATTTACTTTGTTGAATACTCATATCTGTATAACACAAGGGAGAAATCTGAGGAGACAGGTGGCAGTCTTCATCTCTTCTTAATTGTTCACATTAATCTTCTTAATTCTCCAAGTCATATATAGTATGTACCATCATTTACCCACTGTTTTCATTAGTTTATCTGAGTATTTTACTCTTTCTCCCTTTATATTCAATTTAGCACCCTCTCCTTAAATTAATCTGGCTCTATCCACACATACCCTCTTCTACTTTTATGAAATGCATTAAGCAAGAGTTCAATAGACTGAGAAAACTGTACTTGAACAATGATTAAAATAAAATTTTTTAAAAAAGAGTTCAATAGACTAGTATTTTAATCCACAGGACATACAACTCTCATTCACAATACACACATGCAACTATTCACCTCCCAGGTCATCTTATCTCTTCCTATGTATAAATATTAAGTAAGAATAAGAAATAAGTTAAAAGCTGAGCTCTTAATTGCTTCTATAATGGTTAGATATTTTAAAATGGGCATATTTTACAGGCAATCCTTGACTTCCAATGTTTCAACTTATGATTTTTTGACTTTACAATGATGAAAAAGCAATATACATTCAGCAGAAATCATATTTCAAATTTTGACTTTTGATATTTTCCTGGCCTAGTAATATATAGTAGAATATTCTCTGGTGATGCCAGGCAGAGGCAGTGACTCACAGCTCTGTCAGCCACACACTCACAAGGGTAAACAGCCAATACTTCAGTGTACTCATTGTGTTAGATGATTTTGCCCAACTGTGGGCTAATGCTAGTGTTTATGGTAAGCTAGACTAAGCTATGATGTTCAGTAGGTTACAATATTTTCAACTTACAATGGGATGATTGGATCATAACTGCATTATAAGTCAAGGGACATCTGTACTTTTATAAAACAAAAATCAAAGGTATTTAAATTATAATTCTAAGGACTTTAGAGAAGCATTCACCTTAGTAAAACAAATAAGCTTTGCTACAAAGCAAAGAAAGAAATCCTGCTTGATTGAAAGTTCATGATTTATTTTGTGTGCAGCTACACAAAATATCAATGTTTTCAGGAACAGTTGCTCATTCTCTTTTTATGGTAATACACAAAGAATGATAATAACAGTCATTGGTAAGACATTTACTATAGGTCTTATTGTCTCCAATCTTCACTCCACCCCAAATGGTAGACATCATTCCCCTCATTTTCAGCTGAGAAAATTGACACTCAGGGACATGAAGGGGCTTACCTTCTGTCACTCAGACAGTTATGGGCAAATCCAGAATTTGAACTAAGTTTGTCTAACTTATACTCTCTCAAGAATGTCACCGTGCTTCTCTGTGTATTGAAATGTAATATAGAAACTTCTCAGGCTACTGCAGGCCTTTATTAGGCTACTGATCCTTTTATAAGGCTCCCAAGAAAAAAAGCAGTTTCATACAACAACTCAAGAATCAGAATAGAGTCAAACTTCTCAAGTGCCATACTGAAAGGTCAGTGGCACAATGCCTAGAAAATTATTTCTAGAATGTATTGATTATTTCCTAAAATTATATGCCAGAATTTTATAGCAGCCAAACTATCAGATGTGAAGACAGACTATATTTTCAATCTTTTTTTGTGTATCTTCTAAAGAAGATGAATAGATGCAATACCTGATATGTTTGAACATGTTGAAAGGAGATAATAAATACATAGGAAACAAAACAAAAGAAGACAATTACTAACCTCAAGGAAAAAAGTTGTGTATACATGACTACTGTGTGGGTCAGCTATCAACAGCAATGTAATCATAGCATTGTAAACACTGAGTTTTGAAGTAAGCAAAATTACAGTGTAGCTCTACAGAGAGGATGAGGGATGAGAAATGTGGGTGAATGCATATATACACTAGTGAATGTGTGTGCTAGGGGTTAAGTGTGAAAAAAAAGCTAAATTCTTTATTTAAAAAGTTGTTATCTCTCATAGGAAGGAGTTAATAGATAATACCTAAAACTGATAAATTTAGAAGTAACAATATACCATAAGCTTATTTGGTGATAAATGATGAAAAATTGTTGAAAATGGTTATCTATGAAAGTGTTTGGAAAGCAAGAGGATAGGGGAGCCTGCTGCTTTTTGAAACAAGCCTTGGTTTAAACTGTTTCATTAAAAACAAAAAGAGCCCTGATCAATGTGGCTCAGTTGATTGGGCATTGCCCTGCAAAGCAAAAGGTCACTGTTTCAATTCCCAGTCAGGGCACAGACCTGGCCTGCAGGTTCAGTTCGCAGGTCAGGGTGCATGAGAGAAGCAAAAATTGATGCTTCTTTCTCACATCAATGTTTCTCTCCCTCTCTTTCTCCCTCCGTTCCCCTCTCTCTAAAAAATAAATAAAATATTTAAAAATAAATAAAAGCAAAAAGAAAACTAATCTTAAAAAGAGAGGGAGGAAGGGCAGTTGCTCTCAAGGTGTCTGTGATTTAATAGAAGACATCAAATAGTAATTGACTAAGTAGTATTAGAGGCATGAAGAAGATATTTGGAAAAAACATAAAACAATATCTTCATTCTTCTTTGAGCAGAAGGAGGTGGTGAAAAGTTGCACAGATTGATCTTCTTTAGTTAGAACCTTAAATTTTAAATTTTCCAGTCAGAATAAGAGGGAAAAGATATTCTAATCTAGTCAGGGAAAAGAGCATTAGCAAAGGCATGGAAGCATGAAAGTACTTTCAGTTCTCAGGAACTCTGTCTCATTAATTACAATGGCTAAGGCTATCCTGTAATAAAGATGAATGACAGGTGGGGCTGGAGAGTTTATTTGGGTGTAGATTACAAAAACACCTTATATATCAATATATAGAAAAATATTCTTAAAGGCACAAATCCAAGTGAATATAGTGAATGACATCACTATCTACCCAGTGGCTTAGTCTGTACCTCAGAAGTCGTTCTTAACAGTCTTCCCTATCTCTTAATCCACATTTCTTTTTTTTTTTTATTAATCATTGTTCATATACAGTTTTCTCCTTTTTACTCCCAATCCAGTTCCCCCTCCCACCCACCCCCCTTCCCTCCCATTACCACCCTCCCCTTAGTCTATGACCATGTGTCCTTTAAGTTTGTTCCTGTGAACCCTTCCCACTGTCCCCCTTAAATTCCCTCTTCTCTCCCCTCCGGTCACCATCAGCCTGTCCTCTATTTCAGTGTCTTTGGTTACATTTTGCTTGTTTCTTTGTTTTGTTATTTAGGTTCCTGTTAAAGGTGACATCATATGGTATTTGTCTTTCACTGCCTGGCTTGTTTCGCTTAGCATAATGTTTTCCAGCTCCATCCATGCTGTTGCATAGGGTAGGAGCTCCTTCTTTCTTTCTGCTGCATAGAATTCCATCGTGTAAATGTACCATAGTTTTTTGATCCATTCATTTACTGATGGGCATCTAGGTTGCTTCCAGCATCTAGCTATTGTAAATTGTGCTGCTATGAACATTGGGATGCATAGGTTCTTTTGAATTGGTGTTTTAGTATTCTCAGGATAGAGTCCCAACAGTGGAACTGCAGGGTCAAAAGGCAGATCCATTTTTAGTTTTCTGAGGAAGTTCCATACTGCTTTCCATAGTGGTTGTACCAGTCTGCAGTCCCACCAGCAGTGCACTAGGGTCCCCTTTTCTCCACAACCTCTCCAACACTTGTTGTTTGTTGCTTTGTTTATGATGGCCATTCTGTCTGGTGTGAAGTGGTATCTCATTGTGGTTTTAATTTGCATCTCTCTGATAGCTAGCGATATTGAACATCGTTTCATGTGTCTTTGGATCCTCTGTATGTCCTCCTTGGAGAAGTGTCTATTCAAGTCCTTTGCCCACTTTTTAATTGGATTCCTTGTCTTCTTAGAGTACAGTCGTGTAAGTTCTCTATATATTTTGGAGATTAGACCCTTGTCTGAGGTGTCATTGGCAAATATGTTTTCCCATACAGTTGGTTCTCTTTTAATTTTCATACTGTTTTCTTTATCTGTGCAGAAGCTTTTAATTTTGATGAGGTCCCATTTGTTTATTCTTTCCTTTATGTCCCTTGCTCTAGGGGACACGTCATTAAAAAAGTCTCTTCTTGAAATGTCTGAGATTTTCTTACCTACGTTCTCCTCTAGGACTTTAATGGTGTCATGTTTTATATTTAAGTCTTTTATCCACCTTGAATTTATTTTTGTATATGGTGTAAGTTGGTGTTCAAGTTTCATTTTTTTGCACATAGCTGTCCAGTTCTCCCAACACCATTTGTTGAAGAGGCTATTTTGACTCCATTTTATGTTGCTGCCTCCTTTGTCAAATATTAATTGACCATAGAGACTTGGGCTTATTTCTGGGCTCTCTGTTCTGTTCCATTGGTCTATGTGCCTGTTTTTATGCCAGTACCAGGCTGTTTTGATTACAGTAGCCTTGTAATATAGTTTAGTGTCAGGTATTGTGATCCCTCCTAATTTACTCTTCTTTCTCAATATTGCAGCAGCTATTCGGGGTTGTTTATAATTCCATATAAATTTTTGAAGTGTTTGTTCTATGTCTGTGAAATATGCCATTGGTACTTTAATAGGAATTGCATTGAATGTGTAAATTGCTTTGGGTAGTATGGACATTTTGATGATACTAATTCTTCCAATCCATGAACACGGTATATGTTTCCATTTGTTTGTGTCTTCCTTGATTTCTTTCTTCAGTGTTGTGTAGTTTTCTGAATACAGGTCTTTTACCTCTTTGGTTAGGTTTATTCCTAGATATTTTATTTTTTCTTTTTTGCTATTTCAAATGGGATTTTTTCCTTGATCTCTGTTTCTGCTGTTTCATTGTTGGTGTACAGAAATGCCTTTGATTTCTGGGTATTGACTTTGTATCCCGCTGTTTTGCTGAATTCATTTATTAGGTCAAGCAGTTTTTTGGTAGAGTCTATAGGATTTTCTATGTATACTATCATGTCGTCTGCAAACAGTGATAGTTTTGTTTCCTCCTTTCCGATTTGGATGCCTTTTATTTCTTTTTTCTTGTCTGATTGCTGTGGCTAAAACTTCCAGTACTATATTGAATAGAAGTGGTGAAAGTGGACAGCCTTGTCTTGTTCCTGATCTTAATGGAAAAGGTTTTAATTTTTTGCCCATTGAGAATGATGTTGGCTGAAGGTCTCTCATATATGGCCTTTATTATGTTGAGGAATGCTCCCTCTATTCCCACTTTGCCGAGTGTTTTTATCATGAATGGGTGCTGTACCTTATCAAATGCTTTTTCTGCATCAATTGATATGATCATGTGGTTTTTGTCTTTGCTTTTGTTTATGTGATGTATTACATTTACTGACTTGCGAATATTGAACCATCCTTGCATCCCTGGAATGAATCCCACTTGGTCATGGTGTATAATCTTTTTAATGTATTGTTGGATGCGGTTTGCCAGTATTTTGTTGAGGATTTTAGCGTCAATGTTCATCAGTGATATTGGCCTGAAGTTTTCTTTCTTTGTTGTGTCTTTATTTGGTTTTGGAATTAGGATGATGTTGGCCTCATAAAAAGAGTTTGGGAGACTCCCATCTTTTTGGATTTTTTGGAATAGTCTGTGAAGGATAGGGGTTAGCTCTTCCTTAAATGCTTTGTAGAATTCTCCTGTGAAACCATCTGGTCCCGGGCTTTTGTGTGTTGGGAGTTTTTTTGATTAGTGCTTCAATTTCTTTTGTTGTTATTGGTCTGTTCAGACTTTCTGCTTCTTTTTCATTGAGTTTTGGAAGATTATATTTTTCTAGAAATTTGTCCATTTCACCTAGGTTTTCAAATTTTTTTGGCATACAGTTCTTCGTAGTAATTTCTTACAATCCTTTGTATTTCTGTGGTATCTGTTGTAATCTCTCCTCTTTCATTTCTGATTGTGTTTATTTGGGTCTTCTCTCTTTTTTTTCTTGATGAGTCTGCTTAAAGGCTTGTCTATTTTGTTTATCTTTTCAAAGAACCAGCTCTTGGATTCATTGATCCTTAGAATTGTGCTTTTAGTCTCTATATCATTTAATTCTGCTCTGATCTTGGTTATTTCTTTCCTTCTGCTTGCTCTAGGCTGTCTTTGTTGTTGTTCCTCGAGTTCTTGTAGACTAGGGTTAGGTTGTTTGGAAAGTTTCTAACCTTTTTAGGTGGGCCTGTATCGCTATGAACTTCCCTCTCAGGACTGCCTTGGCTGTGTCCCATAAGTTTTGGGTTGCAGTGAGTTCATTTTCATTTGTTTCCAGAAACCTTTTGATTTCTTCCCTAATATCATTCTTGACCCATTCATTGTTTAATAGCATGCTGTTTAATCTCCATGATTTTGAGTGTTTTTGGTTTTTTTCCTTCGGGTTGGTTTCTAGCTTCAGTCCCTTGTGGTCTGAGAAAATGCTTAGTATGATTTCAATTTTCTTGAAATTCTTGAGGCTTGTTTTGTGTCCTATCATGTGGTCTATCTTTGAGAATGTTCCATGCACATTTGAAAAGAATGTATATTTAGCTTCTTTTGGATGGAGGGCTCGGTATATATCAGTAAAACCCATTTCATCAAGGGTATTGTTCAATGCCACAATATCTTTGTTGATATTTTGTTTAGAAGATCTGTCCATTTTTGATAGTGGGGTGTTAAAATCTCCCACTATAATTGTGTTGCTGTCCATATCTTTCTTGAAGTCCTCTAAGATTTTCTTTATGTATTTCGGTGCTCCTATGTTGGGTGCATATATATTTACAATATTTATGTCTTCTTGATGGATTCTTCCCTTGAGTATTATGAAGTGACCTTCTGGGTCTCTCTTTATGGACCTTCTTTGGAAGTCTATTTTGTCTGATATGAGTATTGCTACCCCAGCTTTTTTTTCCTGACCATTTGCTTGGAAGATTTGTTTCCAGCCCTTCACTTTCAGCCTGTGTAGGTCTTTGATCCTGAGGTGGGTCTCTTGTAGACAGCAGATATGTGGGTCATTTTTTCTTATCCTATCAGCTATTCTATGTCTTTTGATTGGAGCATTTAATCCATTTACGTTTAAGGTTATTATTGATAGGTACTTATTCATTGTCTTTTATGTATATGTGTTCCTCTCTCTCTCTCTCTCTCTCTCTCTCTCTCTCTCTCTCTCTCTCTCTCTCTCTCTCTCTCTCCCCTCCTTAGAGCAGTCCTTTTAGAATATCTTTAAGAGCTGGTTTGGTCAATGTGTATTCTTTTAGACTTCTTTTTGTCTGGGAAGCTTCTTATTTGGCCTTCAATCTTGATCGAGAGCCTTGCTGGATATAGTAGCCTTGGTTGCAGACCTCTGGTTCTCATTACCTGAAGTATTTCTTGCCATTCTCTTCTGGCTTGAAGTGTTTCCATTGAGAAGTCAGCTGTTAGCCTTATTGGGGCTCCCTTGTATGTTATTTCCTTCTTCTCCCTTGCTGCCTTTAAGAGTCTCTCTTTGTCTTGAAATTTTGTCATTTTAATTATGATGTGCCTTGGGGTGGGTCTCTTTGGGTTCCTCTTGATTGGGACTCTCTGTGTTTCCTGGATTTGTGTGACTTTTTCTCTCGTCAAATTAGGGAAGTTCTCCTTCATTACTTGTTCAACTAGGTTTTTGATCCCTTGCTCTTCTTCTTCACCTTCTGGTATCCCTATTATACGGATATTATTACGTTTCATATTGTCTTGCATTTCTCTTAATCCCTCCTCATTCTTTCTGAGCCTCTTTTCCTTTTCTTGCTCTTTCTGGATGCTGTTTTCTACTTTGTCCTCCAGCTCGCTAATCCGATCTTCTGCTTCATCGATCCTGCTTTTCATTCCTTCTACTGTGTTCTTCAGTTCAGAAATTGTATTCTTCATTTCCTCTTGACCTTTGTTGAGAGTTTCTATTTCCTTTTTCATGTTTATATAGTTTGCAGTGAGATTGATGTAGTTTCCCTCTAATTTCTGAAAGCTCATTGTGAGTTCATTGAACTTCCTGGTAATCATTGTTTTGAACTCACTATCTGATAATTGGGTTGCCTCTATTTCATTTAGCATTTTTCCTGCGGCTTCCTCGTTTCCCTTCAGTTGGCGGTTGTTTCTTTGTTTTCTCATTGTTCGTGGGTTTCCTTTTTTGTTCTTCTTGTTTGTTAATTTGAACTGTTCTGGTTCCCTGTATTTATGGTGTGAACTTCTGTGGTAGAATTTTTGTGTGTTTCAGTGGTGCAATCTCCTTCGTGTATCCTGGTGGTCACAGCTTCCCCCTACTCTTTTTTGGGATCAGTTGGAGGAGTAAGGCAAAATGGTTTAAAACAGCAAGATAGTATACTATGATATTTACTTTAGCAGCCAGTAGAGAAGAGATGGGTTATCCTTTGGCTCCTTATAGTGTAGCCGTGATCCTCCACCCCCCTATCCACGTTTTAGAAAGGATGGAAAGAAGGTAAGACTCTTATTGGGGATGAGAGGATTGTTAGTTGGATCTAGAAAGCTGTGAGGCTGTGGGAGGTCAGCTTCTAAGGTAGGGTTGGACTACAGATTAGTATATAGGAGTAGTGGGTAAAAGAATAGAGACAACCCCCACAATAGTATAGTTCAGAAAATTGCAAAGTGGGCTGAGATCAGGTAGGGGTATTGAGAAGCATTTACAATTGTATAGACTAGGTCTTACTAGCAGTAATAGTAAAGTGACAGTCTTGTGGCAGAATCGATGAGGTCTAGATAACAAGAATAAAGAGTATAGAACCTTGAGAAGTGTATTAATGGAACGCAGATGAAGGATAGTAACTTATCAACATCTTGTGACTGAGATACCAGGGGGAACCTATCAAATGACAGTATAACCAGCCAAGCAAAGAAGATTATACAGCTAGAAAAAGAGTACCAAAATATTATTAAAATAAAAAATGTCGTAAAAGTGAGAAAAAAGATAATACAAATTTACAGTAACTTGCAAGATTAAAACAAAAGGAAAGAAAAGCAGAAGATGTGGTGCAGGAGAGCTAAATTTGGAGTGGAAAGAATAATATTAGGTTGAATGGAAGAGAAACATAAGGGATTGCGATATAAAAAATAATGAGAATTGAAAAAAAAGTCACATAAAACACAAGATAAAATCAGTCAACCAACAACAGCCAGAGAAACCAATAAAAACCAAACAAAACCAACCAACAAACAAACAAACAAACAACAAACAAACAAAAAACCTCTTGTTGGTTTCTAACTGGCCAGACCAGTTTTTCTGATCTTGCTAGCTTCAGCTGGCTGAGGGGCCTTTGAAATGCGTCTCTCTCTCACAACCAGAACTCAGCAAGTCTGTCAGGTACCCGGGGCGCTCCAAGACACACTGGTGCGAGAGAGTGTCTTCCCGATGAAGGTGCGGGAGCCCAGCCGTTTCCAGCTCCGTGTTCCCCGCCAAACAGCTCTCCGACGGAATGTTGGCGCCTTTCCCGGCTCTCCAGTCGGGCTGGCTGGAAATCTCTGAGCCACCACTGAAGGAACGCGCCCAGCCCCTCGTCCCTCCTGGGATCGCAGCGCGCGCGATTCCTGCCTCCCTATGGGGCTCGAGCCGAGCGCGGCAGGCTTGTGCTCGCTACCGCTCTGCACTTCCACCGGGCTAAAGATGCCCCTGGTCCTGTTGGCTAGAGGCTCTCACTTCTCGGCCTCTGGGCGGGATTTCATATTCCCTGGGCGATTTTTTCTCAGTCCAACTGGCCAATCTGTTCCTTCTAGCAACCCGTTCTCCCCTGGAGTTGCTCACCCCCGTATTCGGGGGGAGGGAGGGAGCAGCAATTTCCCTCTCCCGGGATCCCTGGGGCAGAGCCCGGAGCACCGGGCGGGCCTGGGGTCTGCGCACCCCAGACCCCGCGCTGATTCTTGGGCCCCTTTTGTCCTGTATCCGTCTTCTTACCGTCTGGTTTTCCAGTGAGTGCAATAATTTCTGATATCCTGCTTTCAAAAGTGATTCGGCAACCCAGCCCACTTGCTCTGCCTCTCCACCGATCCGCGAGTTTCCCCCCTCTTCACAGAAGCCGAGAAAAACGCTGCCTACAGTAAGGCCGCCATCCTTAATCCACATTTCTGACCCATCACCAAATGGCACTTGGAGTAAACAAAGACTGTGAGCACAAGGAGGTGGGAGCTTTTGTGCAATACATTAGCTACACAACTACACAGGGCAGCATTGTCCACCTTAGTCCAAATTCCTACCATCTCCCACTTGTATTTAAAAAAGCTTCCTAAGTCATCTCTACAGATGATTCTTCCCCTTCTATTCCCACTGGCAGCCAGAGTGATCTCATCAAAATGTAAATCTTACATGTCAACTCTCCTATTTAGAGTAGTATTATAGTGCCTTTCATTTCTCTGAAGATAAAAACTAATGTCCATAACATGATCTTCAGAACTCTGCAGGGTCAGATGTGAGTGGCATCTTCATGCTGTCCCTCCATGATATAGGGCCACTTCTTTCTTGCAGCCACAATAGCCTCTTCCAGTAATTTTAACCTTACATGTACCTGCCACTGCTGCTCCTTTACACATAATGCTCCTCAGCCTTGAACACTGTCTTTCAGTACCTCCCACCTCTCCCATTACCATTTTCACATTTGCTTAATTAATTTTCCCTCATCCTTCTGATGTGTACCTTCGGGACAACATGGGTATATCTTTTGAGACACTGATCAGGACTGTAATTTTAAATTCATTTGTAAGATTATCTAACTACAGTCTATCTTCTTTTTCATACAAAAGTTTAATGGAAGCAGAAACAGCACCTACATCAATATATATTTCCTTACTTCATAAATGAATAAATAGTGTTCTTAGTGATATCTACAAAAAATACTGTAAAGGTCTCAGAGAACAAGATAAACTTTTCTTACACAGCAACAGTTCCTGAAAAGGTGGCTCCTTGATGCCATGCATACAATCCAAATGGACACAAGTTGTCCTGAAATAAGGTCCACTTGTGAAACACATGAAAATACACAAATAAACATAACATGTAATTGGAAGTAAAGTCTGAACTGGTGCACTTAAGATTTTATATAATCTAAGAAATACAGGAGATTTTTACCATATTTTAGGTGACCCACCTTAATCCTCTCTGATTTTTTTTATTGTTGTTCAAGTATAGTTGTCTCCATTTTCACCCCATCGCACCCTCCTACCTCCCACACTTGAACCTACCCCCTTTGGCTTTGTCCATGTGTCCTTTATACATGTTCCTTGACGGCCTTTCCCCTATTATCCCTCTCCCCACTCCTCTCTGGTTACTGTCAGTTTGTTCTTTATATCAATGTCTCCAGTTGTGTTGTTGGAGAGGTTGTGGAGAGGAGGGAACTCTAGTGCACTGTTGGTGGGAGTGTAGATTGGTGCAGCCACTGTGGAAAGCAGTATGGAATTTCCTCAGAAAGCGAAAAATGGAACTGCCTTTTGACCCAGCAATTCCACTGCTGGGATTATACCCCAAGGATCCTGATTCTTATTTTCATCTTAAATAACAGCGCCATGCTGAGAACAGAGTCTGAGGAGGTTGATAAAAATACAAAATTTATTCAATAAGTAGTCTCCTCTTCCATTTCTTCCTGAGTAAATAGAAGTGTCATCCTCACAAAGCTCCTAGCCATCAGCAAGCCAGATAATCCATCTGTTTTTTAATTAAACGGACTGCACACTGCTTCATTTGAATTGGACACTTTCCAATTTTTCTAAAGCTTTTTCTATCCACAGAGCTCTTTATCTATTTTTTTTTTAAATCCTGGAATGATTTTTTGCTAAAAGTGAAAATCATAACTTGCCAATGTATTCACTTCCTGATCCCATTTTTAAACCATATGTTATCTCCAAAAAAACCAATGATTACTGTTTTAATTTAAGTAACCACAGGTATTTCAGTGCTATTATGTATTTTCTTTTCAGATGAGTAGCAAGAACAAAGTCACCAGTAAATACCAGCAGGAAAACATTTTTATCCTATTAATAATAACTCAATAAGTCACTCAACAACTGTCCACTCATTTATTTCACTCCTTTATTTTGATAACAAAGGTGTATATTAAACACTTGTCAAGCCCTCAACTAGGGGGAAAGATGAAAGTTATGATAGGGGACTCAAGACTTGCAAAATTTTAGCTTAAGGTAAAAAGCTGTAAATCTAGCAAGTAATGTGTATGTTAAGCTTTTGTTTCAGAAACTATAGATAAGGCCCATCCTGGCTCCTGGGAAAAGCAGCCAACCACCTGGGGCACTGGCTAGAGATTACCACCTGGGGACATCCAAGCCTTTGTTCCAGGAAGAGTAGAAGACCACCCCTCTTCCTTGGAAACAGCTAACTGCCCAGGACAGGAATGTTGCAGCTTCTGAATCTCTGCAATGATTCTCACTGCACCTTGTTTGTCCTCCCCCACTCCGTTATAAAAGATCTGGCCTGGAAAGAGAAGGGAAGATAGTTTGTTAGGGTATGAACCCACTTCTCAGATCTCCGGCCATCTGAATAAAGCGCCCACAAAAGATTCAATTACTGTCATTGCTTATTGAATTTGGTAGTGACAGGCAGCCCCAATGTCGATGTCTTTTCCGGTTACAGTTATAGTACCTGCCTTCAAGAAGCTCAGAGTCTAGTCCAAGTGAAAGAAAATTAAAACAGTTTGGATAGGTGCCAAGAAAGAATGCAGTCTTGCCAAGTGAAAGAGTTAACAAAGAAGGAGAATGGACAATAAGGTTGAGGTAATTGCATGTTTGGAAATTAAGGAACTGTAGAAACTCTAAAAGATTAAATTAAACATGCTGGAAAAGTGAGTAGGATTTATGTAAAAAACAGAACTTGAAGAATTTTGATTTTATTTGAGAGTGTAGAGAATCGATCATCAAATTTCTCATTTTTTTATAAAAACTATCTTGGCAGTGATATGAAACTGATCTTGAAGGCAGAAAAGCTTTCCGTAAGTCTAAAAACAGTAATTCCTGAAATAGAAGACAGTTTCATATTACCATAAAATAAAAAGAAGAATATTACACCTAACCTCTCTAAAGAGGTTTAAAATACTCTTCCTTTGCAATACTAATAATTTATTATAAAAATTCAGCAACCCAGCTATATAAAGATTTAAAAATTGGTCTCAAAATTATCAACAATTAATATCTAACTTTATTTTTAATGTGACCAAGACAGACTTAACATTCCCCTCAACTTCACTAAAGCTGGGATGAGCTTCTTTCTGAATTTAGGCCCCTGACCTCCCTTTTACTTGGGGCATTTACTTTGGAAAACTTGAGATTGTCAATTATTTCTCTGCCCTTTTGAGATGCAAATCTTCCCCCAGCCTCTTTGTCAGTTTTATAACCAAGGAATGCCTTTCTCAGGGATCTAAGGGCCATCCCTTTGAAATGTAATCATCAAGAAAGATAGTATTCCTATACCCCAGTCTCTCTGGGAGGGGTGAAACCCAATATCAATAAATAAGAGCCAATTAGCAAACACAGATGGCCTAATCACACTGACCACACTCTGCCCAAATGTTCTCCAGTTTTCCACTAGCCTACCCTAGTGCTTAAAGAAGTCTCCCACCTTTGCTTTCAGTGAAGTTCAGTTCCTCTCCCCTGTGGCGCTCCTGTCATCTTTCACATCTCAGCTTTTTACTTCCTCTAGGAAGTCTGTGCTACCAGTCCTCCAAGTCCAGGTCTAGAAGCTTCTTCCACCTTACCTTGTATATATGGCATTTGTTATGGACTGGACATTCGTGTCTTTCCCACCCCCAGAATTCATATGTTGACACCCTATTCCCCAATGTGATGATATTAGGAGTTGTGGCCATTGGGAGATGATTAGGTTAGGTGAGGTCCTAAGAGTGAAATCCTCATGAATGGAACTAGTGCCTTGTAAGAGTTATGAAAGAGCTTCCTTCCCCTCTGCTCTCTGCCATGCAAGTCTACAATGACTAAATTAGTAACTCCACCAGGATAAGGAGCATATTATTAATAGTTGTGTTCTTTATGATATATATAGTGTTAATAAATAAATATTTATTGGATGAAGTAGTAAATGATTAGGAAAATGGTCCAAACTTCCCTTCAAGTCAGACAATTGATTAGGCTCCTTGAATTTTCAAAATAGGATATCAACTATGTCTCTTCCTTGTCTGTTTTCATGCTCTGTGGTCCTGCCTTCAATCTTTAACAGAAAGCACCAGCATGCTATACTCTTGTCAAAAGCTACAACCTCAAGTTCTCTGTTCTTCTCATTCTTTAGAAACTTAGCCAAGAGAATTCAAGACAAATTGCTCTTGGAATAAGCAATCTACTTTTCCTTTATATGTGCTAAACTATCTTTTCCTTTACATGTGCTAAACTATCTATAAAATCTAAGAGGAAGACAGTTTCATATTTCTATAAAAATGAAAAGAGAAATCCAGCTGAACCACCAAAACTCTACACATTTGTACAATACTACTTTAGTCCCTCAAAGGTTCACCTGAGGTCATTACACGGAAAGACTCCAGGGGCATTATACACTTAGAATTCCTTGTGAAAAGCACACTCCCTCCCCCCACTCCCTTAGTACACACTTTATAGCATTGGAATTTTATATTAAACAGCATCCTATGTAGTTATATAAAACAGTGATCCTAGAATCACCTCACTGAGTTGCTCTTTTTGTTAAGCCTCTGGCTTTTATAAAAAGCTGGAAACAGACACAAGAAATTTACACCTGCATTTTCAGCAACAATGCTGACAATGATATTGTCCTCTTCAATAATCAGTGTCCTCTATATGAATTCAAACAAAGAAATGTATTTTTAACTTGCTCTTTGCACAAATCCAAACCTAGATTTTTCAAAGAAAATTAGTAAAATAGACCAAAAAAAACTATCAAATCTAGAGAACTAATGAGGACTCCATTGTTTTGTCTCTAAATAAGAAGAATTTTTCTGTGGATTGGTCAAATTCCTAAGTAATCTTTGAATTATAGTAGGTATCTTTTGGGAATGTCTAACTTTCATGATGCTGGAAACATAAGACAGGGCCAAATGTTTCACTTGCTTGGGAAGGGTACTCTCCCCACTTATACTTCATTGCTTTCCTTCCCTTTAGAAAGACAAGTTGAAACCACAGTAAGCCTGTGGAGAAAGGAGAGTACTTTGATCTGCCTATTCTGGGAAAAAGAAGCCCACCAGAACTAATCTATGTCATCAGCATTAGGGATCACACTAGATTTTGAGTAAAAGCACGAGTTAAAAAAAATACATGTATTCCTTTTTCTGGTACTGTCCCCTATGGATATATTTCCCCTAAGGAGTAGGGATGGAAGGATCGATTGAATATTTAATACAATGCTTTATTTCACAGGAGTATCCATTTTGACAGATTTAGAAATAGCTAAAATTTTTCAAAAGAGAAAATGAGAATTTAAATATTAAAACATATTATAAAGCTATAGGTGTTAAAATGTGGCATTTCCAGACAGATAAATTGAACAGAATAGATTTAGGCAAAGGAATGGCATAATCATGTTTGGATTTTGAAAGACAATGTGGAGAATGGATTAGAAGAGAGTTAGAGTAGACGCTGTGATAACACTTTTTAACCTTTTGTGTAATCCACAGAGACAGTAATAGGGGCTTCAACAAAGGAAATGGCAGAGGGAATAAAGATAATGTACAGATCCAAGACATATTTTTAAAATTAGAATCAACATAACTTCTAGTTGATGAGATGATGAAGGTAAGACAGAGAAAAGAGGTAAGGATAGTTCTGAGCTTCCTAAATTTACCACCTGGTGGATAACAGTGCCACTCTCAGAGACTGGAAACATAATAGGGGTAGAAAGTCTGAAAGAAAGGTATTGAATAGGGTTTTATAATATTTTTAGTGTAAGATAATTGCATGATAAGCAAACAGAGATAAGGTGGTTATTGATTTTGAGTTGAGAGAAAATTGTGGCATGGAAATGTCGATTTGGGTAATATGTATCTAGGTAGTTCTTAAAGCCATGGTGGTGTTGAGTACTATCCAAGAGAGTGTGTATAATGAGAAAAGACCTTATGGCAAGACTTTGACCATTACCTAAAGAATAGTAAAGACTGATCGAAGGAGACTTAGAAGTTGGATTAAAAATTGGGAGAATTATGTATAAGAGCAACTAAGGGAAAAGGGTTTTTTTTAGAAAGAAGTTTGTGTGACACTGAATGAACAGTGTCAAATGTTACTGATCAAGTAAAAAAAAAAAGAGAGAGAGAACTGAAAATGTTCATTAGACTCAGCAACAAAGTCAGGACCTTGACAGAAGTAGTTTTGTAGAACAAAAGAATGCTCTATGGGAGAAGATTGAGAAATGAATGCAAGTGAGAGAATAATCATAGGGAATAGAGACAACAGTTCCAACAGTTTCAAATGTAAAGAAGAGGAAAAAAGAGGGGAAAGGCAAGATGAGAAGTTGGACATTACAAGGAGGTTTTATTGATATAACTGTTTCTTTGTTTAGTCATTTGATTAGTTGGGGGGGGTTGTTTGTTTGTTTTTAAGACAGGAAAATATTGAGTATGTTTGAATGTTTATGGAAAGGTATGATAGCCATCCACCAAGATGATGCCAATGATCCCTGACTCCTGATATAGTGTAAGATAATTGCATGTAAGTGTAAGATAATTAATGTAATACCCACTCTACCCCCAACACACACACACAATGAATAGTACAGGTCTATGTAAATAATATAAGAGTGTGGAAATAATGAAGTGTGACTCCTGAAGTTAAATGATAATGTGACTTCTGCTTTGTTCTCTTGAATTAGTAACTCTGAAGGAAGGCAGCTGTCATGTTACGAGATCACTCAAGCAGCCCTTTGGAGATATCCATGTGGCAAGGTACACACTCATCCTGCTCACATCTAGCAAGGAACTGAGGCCTCCTGCCAACAGTCATGTAAGTGAGCCATCTTGGAATAGATTTTTCCATCCTCAATCAAGCTTTCAGACGATTGTCAGCTGGGGCTGACATCTTGACCACAGTCTCAGGAGAGATCTTGAGCCAGAATTGCCAGGTTTAGCCACTCCCAGATTCCTGACCCACAAAAACTGTGTGAGATAATAAATGTGCATTATTTTAACCTGGTAAATCATTACGAAGCAATAGATAACTAACACAGAGGTTATAGTATTAAAAGGGAGAGGTTAAAAATACAAGAGAAAGAGGGAATCATTGATATATAAGGTATCTGGGGAGATAGAAGAAGTGTTCCCTAAGTGAAATGATCTAGCTGCAGAAGGCACAAAAAATGCCTCTTTCACTTCATAGGAGGGAAATAAAAGAAAAGCTTCACAAGGTCAAGCTGTTGGTGAGTGGCCGTGAATGAGGAAGTATGCATCTGATGTTTTCAGATTTCCCCATAAGAAGAAAGTGGGGGAGGTAGGGAGTTTTAAAGTTTGAAGAAAGTAAAGAAATTTTATGTAGTTGCTATAGAGAATAGGAAAGAGGTGACTACGGAAACAAAGGATTTCTCAATAGCATTGAAAGCCAGTAGGTGTCAGAGATGATGATTTTTTCATGTAACCAATCTGTGAATTTTATCCAAAATAGAAGTGAACTACAGGAGTACCTGTTGGCAAAGCCTCACAAAGCAGCTTTGGATCATACTTCAAATTAAAAGAAAGTTACCTTCACTATGGTCTAATCACAGTGTGTGATTAAAAAATGGCAGGTGTAACTGAAGGGAAGCAATGGGCTTTAAATGGAAAGGCATTGGAAACTGTGCCTAAGGAAAGTTAGACTAATACCCCCAACCGTTGTTGTGTAGAGTTATGGCTACGTAATTAGTTTTTTAAAAGGTCAACCAATCTAATCATATAGGAAATTATTAGAAATATTTTCTGAGTACTATTAATAATTTATTACTTCTTGTTCATTCATCTAAATATATCTCCCTTATCTTCCAGCCTCTCTTATTCCTTTAAGAGGCAATTTAATAGAGTCTAATGGAACTCTGTAAAAAATAAGGCAAAATTTACCTCCCTTCATGCTCATATGTAATAAACTGCACTCTTCAGAATTGCCCATCATATACATTTTACCCATTGAACACAATATGCATATACTCATAAACTTAACAATAAATATAAAATTATTGTTATGATCTAACTTACACAATAAAGTTTTCTCTGTAAAATGAATACCCATCAATGATATTCAAATAACAGCAGTATACAAACCAACTTCAATACAACTAGTTCTAGTTTACCTCTTTAGATACTTAATATTAGTTCCAAGATAAACCAGGTTTAGAAAGATACCTACAATCCCACTATGCATTAGCTGAACAATGATATCTTAAATATGAATACAATTCCCTTGTATTTAATAATACTTATTAAAGGATAAAATATTTCATACAAATAAGAATTTTTAGGCCCCAAGATATGAAATGCAATATTTTTTAGCCATGACTATTTTAAAGAGGCATCTTTCTGAAAATACCTTGGGCTTTATTTCTGCAAACAAAAACACTCACTAATGCAAACAGATACACTGCCAAATCATTATTCCCAACCTTATTAAGGCAAATAGCACCACAGACTAACCTGAAGCACTATAAATAATGAGAGTGCTAAACTGAATCCAGTGAATAATTCATGAAACCTAATTCTTCCAGTTTCTCTGGCAGTTCTCTCACAGCTGGCTGAAATAATACACAATGATTACAAAGATGTATCATCTGTATTATTGGTGTGTATGCCTTATCTATTAACCTAGCTCATTTATTTAAAAAATAATAATTTCACTGCTACTTTGTATTCTAACTATTTATTTTTAGGACAATGTGGTGAAAATGTTTCTTTAAGGAGTTTAAAAATGAGATAATGTCCAGGGGATGTCTGCTTCACACTTGAGACTTGATTTAGAGGTGAAGTGAAGCTCCAAATGTAAACTGGTACAGCCTGTGGCTCTCAGAGGCACTGTGCTGCATTTCTGGTCCAGTCCTTTCCCAACATAAAGGAACATAGTTTCATCAAAAACAGTCCTTGGGATTAAGTGAGCTGAGACACTGGATCTATTTCTAGATCTGCCATTGACTCGTTTTGACCTTGGCCACATAGAGAAACTTGCCTGGACTCTCTTCTTTTATTATGTCACATTAGAATATGGACTGCAATAACTATGATGTTTCCTCCGTTCTTCATATTCAGCCATCTACGTCACTAACAAATTGATACCCCAGCTTCCAACCATGGCCCAAATAGTAGTGTTCTTTCATATTTGGGCCACAGTTTTTGCAGGGATATAAGAATCATTAAATAAGAAATAGGTCTATTTCATTCAGCAACATATCCTTAGCACTTAGTATAATGCCTAAGCCATCAACCATTTCAATAAATATTTATTGAATAAACAATAAAACCTATTCTGGACTTTCGGCCAAGATGGAGGCATCAGTGGACACACTGTGCCTCCTCGCACAACCAAAATTAAGGACAACAGAAATTTAGACACAAAAAAAACAACCAGAACAGACCGAAAATTGAACTGCAGGGAAGTCCCGACAACCATTCATCCAAACAGGTAAGAGGGGTGGAGACGAATCACAGCAGGAAAAAGCAGTGGCTGGCAGACCGGGTGCACAGGGCGCAGGCGGCTAGCAGACCCAGGGGCAGACCCCTGGCACGGACTCGGAGAAGGAACAAGCAGAGTCAGTGAAGTGAGCAAGGCAGCTGGCTGTCCACAGTCACACATTCATTCCCAGATAAACCATGTGAAACTGGCAGTGAGACAGACCACGCAACCCAGGACCCCAACACAAGGAAATACAGCCTAAAAGCACTGATTGAAAACACTTGTGGAGGTTGAGGTGCCAGGAGAGACTCCCAGCCTCACGGGAGAGTTGACTGGAGACATCCACAGGCCCTAAAATGTACACAAGCCCACCCACTCAGGAACCAGTACCATAAGGGCCCAATTCACTTGTGGGAAGCGGCAGAGGGGACCGAAATTCGAAAGAGAGCAGAGCAAGTGCCATGTTCCCTCTCTGACACCGCCCCCACAAACAACATCACAACCCAGCAACGTGAGTTGCCCTACCCAGGTGAACATCTAAGGCTCTGCCCCTCATACATAACAGGCTTGACAAGACAAAAACAAAAACAAAAAAGGCTCAAACAGAAAAACAGATCAAAGCCCCAAAGCCAATACTTTTAAGCAACCAAGAGATAGCCAACCTATCAGATGCACAATTCAAAGCACTGGTGATCAGGATGCTCACAGAATTGGTTGATTTTGGTCACAAATTAATCAACAAATAAAGGCTACAATAAGTGAAACGAAGACAAATGCACAGGGAACCAATAGTGATGGAAAGGAAACTGGGACTCAAATCAATGGAGTGGACCAGAAGGAAGAAGGAAACAACCAATCAGAAAAGAATGAAGAAACAAGAATTTAAAAAAATGAGGAGAGGCTTAGGAACCTCCAGGACATCTTTAAATGTTCCAACATCCGAACTATAGGGGTACCAGAAGGGGAAGAGGAAGAGCAACAAATGGAAAACTTGTTTGAACAAATAATAAAGGAGAAAGGAGAACTTCCTCATTCTGGCTAAGGAAATAGGCTTCCAGGAAGTACAGGAAGCTCAGAGAATCCCAAAGAAGTTGGACCCAAGGAGGAACACACAAAGGCACACCATAATTACATTACCCAAGATTAAAATGAAGGAGAGAATTCTAGAAGCAGCAAGAGATAAGGGGACAGTCACCTACAAAGGAGTTCCCATCAGACTGTCAGCTGATTTCTCAAAAGAGACCTTGTAGGCAAGAAGGGGCTGGAAAGAAGTATTCCAAGTCATGAAAGGCAAGGACCTACATCCAAGTTTGCTCTATCCAGCAAAGCTTTCATTTAGAATGGAAGCACAGATAAAGTGCTTTGCAGATAAGGTCAAGTTAAAGGAATTCATCATCACCAAGCCCTTATTATAGGAAATGTTAAAGGGACTTATCTAAGAAAAAAAGATAAAAAAACATGTATAGTAAAATGACAGCAAAGTCACAATTATTAACAACCACATCTAAAACAAAAAGAAACTAAGCAATTAGAACAGGAACGGGACCACAGAAATGGAGATCACATGAAGGATTAGCAACAGGGGAGTGGGAGGGGGAGAGAGGGCTAAGTAGCATAGATGGTTGTTGGGAACTGCCCTGACTGGTATTAGAAGCTGAGACCCCCGCCTAGGCTAGGCTAAGGGAACGCCCTTGGAACCGTGAGCCGGCAAGGAGAAAAAAGCTTATCTCCCTGGCAGTAATGCTGTTTCTGCTGCTGAACCCCAAAAAAAGCTTGGTCGGTTAGCCAAAGACGGGTAAGATTCCCCACGGGAGGGAACAACCCAAGCCAGGCACGATCACTTTGGGAGGCCCCCCAAAAGAAGGACTTGGGGGGGGGGCTGCAGCAAAAGGGGGTGATGGACCCTCACTCCTCGGCTTTGACAAAGTCTGAGTTCTCAGCGTCCGGAAGAAAATCTCCTTATCTCTCGGTGGCTTTAGTTCCCGCGCTCCACCTAAGCCTGAAACAATGACGGGGAAGTGCAGCTCGGTACTGGGAAGTGCGGATTTCCCGGGGTGATCGGGCCTAAGAAAGAACATGTAAATTACTGTGAAACCTTCTTTGTCCAAGAATGCTCTTAGTTGAATGAGGAGGGTCTTAGGAGGAAGCTAGTTTGTTCCTCAGCCTTACAGCTCTTTGACCCCCAACTCAATAGACCGGCAGAGTTCTTTGTTTTATATGTTCCTTACTTCCCCTAATGAGTATTGTACGTTACCTGAGTTATTATGCAAAATGAGCCTAATAAAAGCAGGTATGGACGGTGGATCAGCGCGCTCCCCACTAGGGGGGGGTGGCCATTCTGTCCCTACTTCCCCACAGAAACTGGTTTGTCTCTGTGCATGTGTGTTTTTTCTCGCGTGTTTATCGTCGAGCCATCCACAGTGTGCCGTGGTCACTGCTAGCCGGTGACCCACGCGCAACAGATGGTAGGTAGAAAATAGACAGGGGGAGGGCAAGAATAGTATGGGAAATGTAGAAACTAAAGAACTTATGACACATGGACATGAACTAAAGGGGGAGAATGTGGGTGGGAGGGGGTGTGCAGGGTGGAGGGAAATGAAGGGGAGAAAATGGGACAACAGTAATAGCATAATCAATAAAATATATTTTTAAAAAAACAATAAAACCTATTCCTATTGAAAAACATAATATCAATCCTAAGTTTGTATTCTTGTTTCACACAATATTTAATATAGCAAAAGTTTGGAACAAGCAAAACCCCTAATTACTGGCAGCAGCTATAGATAGGAGAATTATAACAAATATGTTAGTATTTTTTTCTCACCAAACAATCACAGCAACATATTCTCCAAAGTTTATTATGAAGCAAGATTTCAAATATATTTTTCTATTACTCTATGTATGTAGACTTAGGACTAGCTTTCCAAGGAATCATCTGACTGTCCTTTCCTATAGTAATCCTATTGTAAAGGAACAAATACTGTCCCTCTCCTAATACATATGCACACATATGCAAACTTAAGTCTGTCTGTCCTCCAACCACAGATTCAAAACTATACACACTGAAAAGAAGTTTAAAGTAGGTACCATGGAAGATTCTAAAAGTGAATACTCTAGCTTCACCAACTTCATGCTTACCTCAGTCTATTTTGCATTTTATCTCCATTGTTTGATACAACTTCTGGTTCTATGAAATTTTGGCGTTGTGTCAAAGAGTCAAGGGTCCTGGAGCAAATGCTGTAAACATTTTGGTTACAGAATAGACAGAGAAGAGATGCAAATAGGCCAAAATTCAGTAGATGAGGCAAGTTTTAGGAGGAATATGGTTGGTTGCAGATGAGGCTGACAGTACAAGAACACATAGTGAAGAAGAGAGGTGCCCCAACAACCCTTACAGAGAGTTGCAATACTCCTAAGTGGACAGCTGCAGGGAAGAGATGATGTTATGTTTTACAGTGTGCCTCGCTGAGTGGGTATTGTCTTGTGCTTGCTGGGGTACTTAGTGTCTTTCCCCCAGCCCACAACCAGGTAATTCTCACACAGGAGTCTTCAATCAGCGGGCACCTTATTGACTCTTAACTGCCTGACTCATGCTTGCACAAAAGCAGCAAACTCTCTTCAAGGAGCCAAGGTATCCCAAGACATTGGAAAATACAACAGAAAGGAAAGAGAGAACAAAACTCTCCTCCAAGCACAAGGGTGGCAAGGAGCTGTCTTACCCATCTGGAGTTTCCACAAAGACCTCCTGGCTGACTTGCCAAATTATTGCAGATAGAGATGGCATCCAGGTTCTTGGTGGTCATGAACAAAAAATTGAACAGACTACACAAACATACTTAAGAAAAGCAAGTGAAACTTATTAAGAAAGGTACAGCTCTGGCTAGTGTGGCTCAGTGGATTGAGCACCAGCCTGTGAACCAAAGGGCCACCAGTTCAATTCCCAGTCAGAGCACATGCCTGGGGTGCCAGCCAGGTCCCCAGTAGGGAGCACACGAGAGGCAACCACACGTTGATGTTTCTTTCCCTCTCTTCCCCCCTCCCTTCCCCTCTGTCTAAAAATAAAATAAATAGTCTTTTTTTAAAAAGTGCACTTCCCAAGATATGTGAGTAGACCACCTCTGACCACAAAATGACCCCCTCTGCTGAAATGGTGCATGCTTTATCGGATCCCATAATTCTCCTTGATAGCCCATACTGGGGAAGAAACCGCAATGCTAATTTATTATAATGAGGCAAAGGTGATACAGCAGTTAACTGAAGATCTGGCATGAACGTGTGGCTCCTTGCCAGGTGTCACAAGGTGATTCTCAGAAATCAGGATGTTGACTGATGACAGCTGGAGTGTCTTAGGACTTCCTATTCTATCTCCAGCGACACTCAAAGTAGGCTATTGTGTGTAATATTTTTTGTTGTGTAGGGCTGAACTCTTCACTGTTTTACTATTGATTTTTAAATTTTTTTGTTAAATCATTTGGTATTCCTTTAATTATATGCTTATTTTATATTACATTGGTAGATGGCCTCCAATAATAGACAACTAAGTGTATCAGTTAGGATTCTTCAGGTCCCTAGTAACAAGGCACTAAAATTATAAGAAAATTTATAATCTCAGATAAAAGAAAACCAATACGTAGAGTAGGCTACAAATGTAATTGTTTTAGTTACTCACTAAAGTCATCATGGACCTGGGCTCTTTCTATTTTCCATTATGCTATCAGTAGTATTGGGCTTCAAACTAAGGCTTGTTCTTTTTGTGATTTTTACTGGCTGCAATGTGGGCTACATGATTACTTATTCATGTTCAACTATAGAGAGACATCAGTTTTTGACATCTGTCTTAGAAAGAAATAATATTTCTAGAAACTTCTAGCATTTCTCTTCTTATATCTAACTGATAACGCTTATGCCACATACTCATTCCTAAACTATCATTGGCAAATTTGACCTTAGATAAATATCTAAATTCATTTTTCTTTTTTTAAATATAATATATTGATTATGTATTACAATTGTCCCAGTTTCTCCCCCTTTGCCCCACTCCATCCAGCACCTCCAATTCCCTCCAGCAATTCCCCACTTAGTTCATGTCCCTGGGTCATGCATATAGTTCTTTGGCTTCCCCATTTCCTATACTGTTCTTAACACCCCCCTGCCTATTTCATACCTGCCAATTTTACTTCTTAATCCCTACACGTTTTCCCCCATTCTCCCACAACCCCCTCACAACTGATAACTCTCCAAATGATCTCCATATCTATGATTCTGTTCTGCTTGTTTGCTTAGTTTGGTTTTTAGATTAAATTATTGATAGTTGTGAATTTATTGCCATTTTCATGCTAACAGTTTTGATCTTCTTTTTCTTACATAAGTCCCTTTAACATTTCATATAATAATGGCTTGGTGAAGATGAATTCCTTTAGCTTTACTTTATCTGGGAAGCACTTTATCTGCCCTTCCATTCTAATAGATAGCTTTGCGGGATAGAGTAATCTATGTTGTAGGTCCTTGGTTTTCATCACTTTGAATATTTCTTGCCAGTCTCTTCCAGCCTGCAAAGTTTCTTTTGAAAAATCAGCTGACAGTCCTATGGAAACTCCTTTATAGGTAACTCTCTGCTTTTCTCTTGTTGTTTTTAAGATTTTCTTTATCTTTTACCTTTGGCATTTTAGTTATGATGTGCCTTGGTGTGTTCCTCTTTGGGTCCATTGTGTTTGGGACTCTCTGTGCTTCCTGGACATATATGTCTATTTCTTTCACCAAATTAGGGAAGTTTTCTTTCATTACTTTTTTTAAATAAGTTTTCACTTTTTTCCTATTTCCTTCTCCTTCCAGCACCCTTATGATTCAGATGTTGGTATGTTTGAAGATGTCTCAGAGGCTCCTTAGCCTATCCTCATTTTTTTTATTCTTTTTTCTTCTTGCTGTTCTGATTGGTTGTTTTTTGCTTGCTTTTGTTCAAAATCATTGGTTTGATTCTTGGCTTCATCCCCTCCACTGTTGGTTCCCTGTGAATTTTTCTTTATTTCACTTAGTGTAAGCTTCATTTCTGCCTGGGTCTTTTTTATGCCATTGAAGTACCCAATGAATTCCTAGAGCATCCTTATAATGTTTTGAACTCTGCACCTGATGGATTGCTTATGTCCATTTCATTTAGTTCTTTTTCTGGAGTTTTGTTCTGTTCTTTGGTTTGGGCCATATTTCTTTGTCTCCTCATTTTGGCAGCCTCCCTGTATTTGTTACTATGTGTTAGGTAGAACTACTTTGACTTCCTGTCTTAGTAGCTTCGCCTATGTAGAAAAGCAACCAGTAAGTTGAATGAGGCAGAGCCTTAGGTGATTGCTGAATTGGGGGGGAGGGACTCTTTTCACTGCTTTGTGGCTCTGTGAGGAGGACTCAGAGAGGGAACAATGCTGCTGCCTGGCCTCGGGAGTTTTGTCCATTTGGAAGCTGCATCCTGGCACTCGCCCTGATGCCAGTCACTTCAATTTCTCCCCATATGTCACTGGTGACCCTCCAGCTGTTGCTCTGGTGCTGAAGCCCAGAGGTAGTGAGTCTGCCTAGGTCATAAGTCTGTTGCAGGCCCTTTTAGATGAGACTCCTTAGAATCCCACAGCTTCTTCCTCCAGCCCAACCCCCAGTTCTTTTTATAGCCAGAAGTTACGGGGACTTATTTTCCTGGTGCTGGACCCCTGGGCTGGGTGGTCTGGTGTGGGTCTGGGATCCCTCACTCCCAAAGTATCTCTCCCAAATTTTATCTACCACACATGGGTGTGGGACCCCCTGTTCCATATCTCAGCACCTCTCTGCACCTACGCATGCCTTTTCACATCTATGCCCCTCCTACCTGTCTACATGAATGTGACTTCTTTAATTCCTTGGTTGTCGTATTTCCATACATCTTGATTTTGTGATGATTCTGGGTGATATTTGTTTTGTAGTCTAGTTGTAATTTTTGCTGTGGTTGTGTGAGGAGTTCAGCCAGGTTTACCTATGCCTTTATCTTAACCAGAGGTATCTGAAATCTATTTCCATTACTCAATGTGATAATGGAAGAATAAATATTGGATGTTTAGTATGAGGGTCACCATAATTTATTAAGTGGTTCTGGAATTATGTGCTATATTTTATGGCTTATGTAAAAATTTTTCATGCTCTATCATTATTCAAAGCACAATGCAGGACAATTCATAAGTTATGGAGGCTTTTATTAGCTATAAAATTTCTTTCATATATTAAGTGGTTGTAATAGTCTGCTTTAATAAATTTCAAATATATTGGAACTCAAAATTTGCAATGCTTCTCTCCCCCACTGCTGTCCTAAGGCAAGAAGGATTCCTGAGGAAGGGAATATAGGTTGGTGTACCTGTGTTCAAGGCTGGTATACCCTTTCAATTGGTACTACTCTAGAACAGGTGAGGCATTGCTTCCCCTTTCCTGCCTATATCACCTTTGTTTGCACCATCACAGGAGGACATTAACAGGCACCTCCTGATCCTTTGATCTCCTTAGCGCCCTTCATAGTCACCCTACTCAAGCCATTGCACAGCCTTTGATGGTTCATTCCATGTGGGAACAGGGGACCTATTACCTGTATCTCCTGAAATCCCTTTGGGGGTCTTCCAACCCAGGTTAGGTTTGTAAAAAACTTAGAATATTCTTGCTCCCTTTGCATTCTTGAAGAGCCAAGGAAACTAGTTTTAGTTAACCAATTCCCTCTCTGGTACTTTACAGAGAAGAGGCATACCTCTTCTCTTATGTTTTACTCCTGTAGATCCTTGGGACATGAGAGACCCTGGCCCACATAACTGGAGGATTTTTTCCTCACACTCAGGAACAGTTTGTCTGGATTGAGCAGTTTTTCTTTGGTCTCCAGTCTTTTGGGGAAATATTTCAAATGACTGGTATAATTCTTTCTCTACAACTCCTTGCAGGAGGCCAACTTATCCAGACTCTTCATGAGGCAGGCCATATATAATTTAACCAAAACCTCTGAATTAGATACCAGCAAAAAGGGTACAATTAGTCCATGGCAACTCTAGTTTGTTTTCTTCTGGCCAGCATACTCAGTTATTAATGGGACAACACTTTATCAGCTGGTCAGTCCCTGATATTTGTAGAAAGCTTCAGAAATTACAAATGTGCCCACAAACTCCTATGGTGCAGCTGATAGATACTGCCTTCTCAATCTTTAACAATCGTGACTGAGTAGTAAAGAAAGAGCAGAGCCACCATGAAGATGAAAAAAGGGAGGAAGAGCAGGCCAAACTAATAGCATTAGCTATTAGCAGTGCCCTTGTCAATGTCCAGCCACCTCCAGGTAACCTGGGAAAGCCACGAAAATGTCAAGGGCAAAACAGCAAATATGCTTTGAATGCAGACATCCTGGACACTGGGCAAGGTGTTGCACTAGGCCACCCCCATAGCCATGCCCCATGCACACACACATGTAAAGTGCAAACCCTGATCCCTGGCCCTGGAAGTTAGACTGCCCCCATTCCCAGAGTGAAAAGATGTCATCACCTAAGGTCATGGGAGAACTTAAGGACTGAGGGTGCCTGGGGAGCAGACTGGCCCCAGCCTACACCAGCACCTCAATCTCTACTGAGGAACCCCAGGTAACCCTTGATGTGGCAGGTAAGAAAATTAGTTTTCTTGTTGATACTGGGGCCACTTACTCTGCCCTCAGTTCTTAGAGTGGACTTCTCTCCTCTAATTCAATTAATATTACGGGGATTGAAGGGAAATCTCAAACTTGTTTTTATACACCACCTGTATTCTGTCAATTTGAAAGCCAAATTTTTAGATATTGTTTCCTAATTATTCCACAGGTATAGTGGAATAGGTATCTAGTGGAATAGGCACAGGTATAGCTGTTGCATAGGACATCTGCAACGTCTTGGACAGATAGGAGTGAGTTTGAAGTTTCACGAGGCCTGAGTTAAGATCTTTAAAATCATGTTAGCCAATGAAAGAAAGTAAACTAGAAAATGGCATCCTAGAATAACTTTTGCAAAAAAGTAAGCTCCCTAGTTTGGGACTCTGGGGTTCCTGGAAAAACTAAAACTTCCATCCAGTTCAAATTTGCTTAAATCCTGGGACAGCCTATCCCCACAGGAAATAGTATCCTGTCAAATAGAAGGCCCTAGAGGGTCTGCAGCCTATTATAGAGAAATTTGTAACACACAGGCTGCTAGTACCCTGTCAATCCCCCTGCAATACTCAGATCCTCCCCATTCTTTTTTTTATGATGATTATAGCATAGCTGGGATATTTTTTATTGATTATGCTATTACAATTGTCCCATTTTCTCCCCTTCATTTCCCTCCACCCTGCACACCCCCTCCCACCCACATTCTCCCCCTTTAGTTCATGTCCGTGTGTCATGAGCTCTTTAGCTTCTACATTTCCCATACTATTCTTGCCCTCCCCCTGTCTATTTTCTACCTACCATCTATGCTACTTAGCCCTCTCTCCCCCTCCCACTCCCCTGTTGCTAATCCTTCATGTGATCTCCATTTCTGTGGTCCCGTTCCTGTTCTAATTGCTTAGTTTCTTTTTGTTTTAGATGTGGTTGTTAATAATTGTGACTTTGCTGTCATTTTACTATACATGTTTTTTATCTTTTTTTCTTAGATAAGTCCCTTTAACATTTCCTATAATAAGGACTTGGTGATGATGAATTCCTTTAACTTGACCTTATCTGCAAAGCACTTTATCTGTGCTTCCATTCTAAATGAAAGCTTTGCTGGATAGAGCAAATTTGGATGTAGGTCCTTGCCTTTCATGACTTGGAATACTTCTTTCCAGCCCCTTCTTGCCTGCAAGGTCTCTTTTGAGAAATCAGCTGACAGTCTGATGGGAACTCCTTTGTAGGTGACTGTCCCCTTATCTCTTGCTACTTCTAGAATTCTCTCCTTCATTTTAATCTTGGGTAATGTAATTATGGTGTGCCTTTGTGTGTTCCTCCTTGGGTCCAACTTCTTTGGGATTCTCTGAGCTTCCTGTACTTCCTGGAAGCCTATTTCCTTAGCCAGAATGAGGAAGTTCTCCTTTCTCCTTTATTATTTGTTCAAACAAGTTTTCCATTTGTTGCTCTTCCTCTTCCCCTTCTGGTACCCCTATAGTTCGGATGTTGGAACATTTAAAGATGTCCTGGAGGTTCCTAAGCCTCTCCTCATTTTCTTAAATTCTTGTTTCTTCATTCTTTTCTGATTGGTTGTTTCCTTCTTCCTTCTGGTCCACTCCATTGATTTGAGTCCCAGTTTCCTTTCCATCACTGTTGGTTCCCTGTGCATTTGTCTTCGTTTCACTTATTGTAGCCTTTATTTGTTGATTAATTTGTGATCAAAATCAACCAATTCTGTGAGCATCCTGATCACCAGTGCTTTGAACTGTGCATCTGATAGGTTGGCTATCTCTTGGTTGCTTAAAAGTATTGGCTTTGGGGCTTTGATCTGTTTTTCCATTTGGGCCATTTTTTTTTTGTCTTGTCAAGCCTGTTATGTATGAGGGGCAGAGCCTTAGGTGTTCACCCAAGTCAGGTAACCCACGTTGCTGGGTTGTGATGCCGTTTGTGGGGGCAGGGTCAGAGAGGGAATGATGGTGCTTGCCCCGCTCTCTCTCAAATTTTAGTCCCTTCTGCCACTTTCCCCAAGTGAACTGGGCTGTTCTGGTGCTGATTCCTGGATGGGTGAGCTTGTGTACATTCTAGGGCCCTGTGGGTCTCTCCAATGAACTCTCCTGTGAGGCTGGGAGTCTCTCCCTGTGCCTCAACCCCCACAAGTGTTTCAATCAGTGTTTTGAGGCTTTATTTTCCAGAGCTGGAATCCTGGGCTGAGCAGTCTGTCTCATCCCCCAACTTCACCTTGTTTGCCTGCATGTGAATGTGGGACCACTTGGTCAGCCAGCCTCCCTGTGCACCTCACTGGGTCTGCCAGCTGCCACCCCATGCCAGGGGTCCATCAGCCACTGCCTTATACGCCAGGGTCCAACCCCTCTCTGCCTGGTGTCCAACTCCACTGCTCCTACTGGACTGGATGAATGTGTCTAACTCCTTGGTTATCAGACTTCTGTACAGTTCAATTTTCTGTCAATTCTGGATGTCTTTTTTTGTTTCTAAATTTTTGTTGTTCTTAATTTGGTTGTGCGAGGAGGCACAGTGTATTTACCTATTCCTCCATCTTGGCCGGAAGTCCAGATCCTCCCCATTCTTAAACCAGCAGAGGAGTACATACTAATCCAGCATTTAAGACTAGTCAATGAGGCTATCATCCCCCTACATTCTCTTGTAGCCAACCTTACACCATACTCATTCCAAGTGCTGGACTGTACTCAGTGGTATACAGTTTTAGACTTCAAAGATGCTTTCTTTTGCATCCCTGTCCACCCAAATTCTCAATATCTGTATGAATTTGAGATGAGAGACCCAAAAATCATAACCCATCGGCAATATACCTAGGTGGTACTACCACAGTTATTTAAAGGTAGCCCTCATTTGTTCTCAAAAGCATTAGAAAAAGATATAAGGTAATTGCAATTACAAGAAGGAGCCATCTTACAAAATGTACATAATATCCCAGTCAGAAGACCCCCGAAGGAAGCCTCAGGTTGTGACATTATCCAAACTCTGAACTTCCCTGGGGACCGGAGATATCGAGTCTTTAAGAAAAAGGCCCAAATTACCAGGAAAAAGGTAAATGATTTAGGATATAGCCTAACCCCAGGATCTAGAACTGTCACAAGAAAGAATAAAAGCAATCACTGAGCTATAACCACCCACTACTAAACAACTCCACTCTTTCTTAGGAATCGCTGGCTTTTGCAGAGATTGAATCCCAGGCTTTGGACTAATCATAAAACCTTTATACAAAGCTATTAAGGGACAAAAATGCCTCCCTATAGAGGATATAAATACTTATTACTCCTGATAGATACCTTTACTGGATAGATTGAGGCTTTTCCAACAAGGATGGAGAAGGCCACAAAAGTAGCAAAATCTCTTCTAACAGAAATAATACCCTGATTTGGTTTTCCACACTCCCTACAAAGTAATAACGGGCCATCCTTTACCTTTAAGATTACTCAATCTATCTCTGAGGCTCTAGGTATAAAATATTACCCCCATTCCACTTGGAGACCTCAGTCCTCTGGGAAGGTAGAGCAGGCAAATCAGACCTTGAAAAGGGTATTGGTAAAGCTCTGTCAGAAAACTTCTGAAAATGGATTTAAATTACTATCTACAGCACTCATAAGAATCAGGGGCTCCCCTAAGGCTGATACTAGACTCAGTTTATTTAAGATGCTATATGGTAGACCTTTACTAACTCTAGATCTGATATTTGATAGAGACCCACCAAGCAGTTAAATATATAATAAACTTAGGACAGGTACAAAAAAACACTACCAGAATATGGAAACAAGGTCTTACCCACTCCCAAAAGAGAATTTCAGTACCCTGTATCTCCAGTGGATTGAGTACTTCTCAAAACTTGGAAAGAGGAATTTCCTACAGATCCACTTAGCCCTAAATGGAAGGGACCCTATCAGGTTGCCCTAAGTACCCCTATGGCTATGACACTGCTAGGGTAGATAGTTGGGTCCACATTTCTAGAATAAAACCAGCCCCTGTTAACTCAGATATTCCCCCAGGCCAGCAGAAGAATCCAGACTCCACCTATACCTGTGAACCCTTAAAAGATCTCAAACTCCTGTTCAAGAAGAAAAACCTTAAAGATAAGTAATAGTTAATTTTCAATATGAAAAATCTCTTTACTCATTTATATTTTTAGCAGTCTTTCCTATTGCTACTCCTTCTTGGGTCAATGACTCTCCATTCCAAATAAGCCAGGATTTGCTCTGGAGCAATACTTTCAACAATTGCTGGGTTTGCCATTGCCAACCACAATATAGTGGGCAAGAATACTTTGAGCCAAATGAACTATAGTCTTTGATATTAATGTTTATAGGAAATCTGTTAGGAATTGCAGTCCAGTGTATTAAGTGGACTGGCATGGTGGGCCTTGGTCTCTAGGATTTGTAACACTATTCTCCAAACAAATGTAAATAGTCACTAACAATCCTGTCAACCTCATCTGACTCTCTGGATCTCCATGGAAAAAAGAGAGAACCAGGGCTACTCACAATTGGAATAGTAACCCTAATAGAGTCACTCCTGAGACAGGCTGAAAGAGTATAACAGCTATTTCCATTGTTGTTGGAGAAGCAGGACATGATTTCAAATTGCTTCAGAAGTCTCTTGATTTACTAGCACACATGGTAATAGACAATAGACTTGCTCTAGATTATTTATTGGCCCAGGGGAGTGGGGTTTGTGCTACAAATCGAACAAACTGTTACAGCAAGCAACATGGCTAAAAGAATTATATTCTGGGAACCCCAAAACTATCTGGGATACCACTAAGGGATACATTCCCTCAGAAACTTTGTTTCTACTTCTGTTAGGACCTATTATAATCATCATCTTAATTCTAATCTTTGGCCTATGCATCTTTAACCTATTAATTAAATTTGTATCTTCTGGACTTGAAGAGCTCCACATCAAAATGATGATGCTCCAGGATTTTCAACCAATCCCTAATTAATCTAGGCTAATACTTTCCCACACACAGCATCCATGTCTGTCTCAGCAATTCCTATTTAACCTGTAGGTAAAATAGGGTGAGAGTTTTGTGGTTCTTGGCAGGCAGGGTCTACTGTTCCTTTCTAGCAGGAACTAGCTACAGAAAATTGATCATCCTCTGTCAGCAATCCCAAAAAGGCACTTTTGAGAACCATGTCTCTTAGGGGAAAGTTGAGGCAGGAGATAAAATAGGAAGTCCTGAGACAATGCAGCTGTCATTTACTCAGCATCCTGATTTCTGAGAATCCCCTTGAGACACCATGTAAGGAGCCAGTTGTGCACCAGAGCTTCAGTTGACTGCTGATACAACATTTTCTCATTATGATAAATTAGCACTGCAGTTTCCTCCCCTATGTGGGCAATCAAGGAGAATTATAAGGCCCAATGATGACTGCGCCATTTCAGTCAGAGGTGGCCTGCTCCCATATCTTGGGAAGCATACTTCTCTTAATAAATCTCTCTTGCTTCACTTAAATCTGTTTGTGTAGTCCATTCAATTCTTTGTTCATGACCACCAAGAGCCTGTATCTTGTCTCCATATGCAACATGAGCACATAGTATTCAGAGAAAATGTTTCCTATTTGATTAATCAAGTTTTTATCTGATTGTTTACAAGCAATTTTTTAAAAAGTTAAATATAAAAGCTATCCTAAGAATGAAACTCTATATGTCAGTCTATCATTGTAAAAAAAAAAAAACACTTTATGGAAATAATAGATGGAAAAGGCCTGCCTGGTTTGTCCTTTTGCCAAGGCATGAGTTTCTTACAGCATATTTTTTCATTGCAATTATACAAAAGGTCTCAATACTGAGGCCTTAGTGAATAAACTGACTTCTAGCTGGGATTCCCGCCCCCCCCCCCCCAAGTAATAGCACTACAAATGTGATCAAGTAAATTACTGAGGGATTTCATCCTATTCTGTAAGTCTCCTGGTCTGTTCTGAGGTGATAATTTCTAAATATAGAGAATAGAAAAAGGGAAAATGTTGTGAATATTTCAGAGTAAACTCAATACCCAAGAGAGAAATTAAATTCAACAGAAAGAGTTGAAAAACATTCTCAGCTTCCATCACAGCCACAAACAGATACAGAGTTTGTGTGGAAGTAAACTTTCTTTTTTTTTTTAAAATATTTTATTTATTTATTTATTTTTAGAGAGGGAAGGGAGGGAGGGAGAGAGAGAGAGAGAGAGAGAAACATCAATGTGCGGTTGCTGGGGGTTATGGCCTGCGACCCAGGAATGTACCCTGGCTGGGAATCGAACCTGGGACACTTTGGTTCCCAGCCCGAGCTCAATCCACTGAGCTATGCCAGCCAGGGCTGGAAGTAAACTTTCTAAAAGTTGTTCCTATTAAAAGGGCCATAAAACAACCTCAAAAATCTAACTTGCCATCACTAACTAACACACATCAATCACAGCAAAATAGTCAGGCTTCACAATTTCTTAAAAAATACTTATTCTTCCAAGTTTTACTTGTGCCAATCCCTTTGTTTAGGACTCCCCTTCCACCACACCCTGTCTCTTCCACTCTTCTCCTCTCCTTCATCACCTCTCTTCTTCTCTCGTCAATCCTATTCTCCACTCCTCTTGCCCTCCAATTCCCACTCATCATTTCAAGTCTAATTCAAGTGTGACCATATGCCAGAAGAACCTCCCTGAGCATCCCTCTCCTCTGGATTCCTATAAAGGAAAGTCCATGCCAAAAACCAATATATCCTGATTTAATTAGGCAGAATGGTGCAATGAGCATAGCGTTTAAGAAGAAACAATAACTCAAAGGCCAGCTCTGACACTCAATAGAATACCCTCACTAAAATCAGAACTTATTACTATTATTAATAGCAATAACAATTAACAATTATTAAAACCTGACTCTGCTACTTAGTAATTTTATGATCTTGAGCAACACATTTAACCTACCAAAACCTCAGTTTCCCTATCTGTAAAATGAATAACATCTGTTTCATTAACCTCATAAAGTTGTGAGTCTTGAGATAAGATAATGATAATAGTGCTTGTAATAATTTTACAAATATCTACATGAGGGATTCTAAGAAAGCTATTAAATATATTCATTAAAAGATTATTAATAGCATGGGGAATGCTTATATTTTCATGTCAAATTAACTGAGAAAAGTGACAATTATTCAACAATATAATTAAAAACTACATAAAAAGTTCATTTTATATGGCTCTAATGAAACATACCAAATAAGTAATAATAGTTTTCAGTGCAGGGACTAATGTGAAGCTAGTGAGCTGCACACAAAATTTAAGGAGACATTCCCTTTTCCCATGCAAGTAAGGTCAGCCTCCTTAAATTTTGTACCAAAGATAATATTCTGGATACCCAGATAAAGTTGCAATTCTGGGACAAGATAAAAACAACAAGAAGGAAGCAAGCCCTCCTCCCTACCTACTACTTTCTGATCCCCTTCTAGCGGGGCACCTCCTCTGGCAGATCCTAACAATAGACAAGAGTTGATGACTCCCGATCCCCAGCATTATAGATTATAGAGGGTCATTTGCTCCTGAGAAACAGTGGCTAAATAATTGGCATACAAATTAACTAAAACTTCCACTAGGAAGACTATGTCTTAACAGTTTTTCTTCTAATTAAATTGTTTCTAAAGATAAATTCTGACAGAAGGCAAAGGCCCAACTCCCAGCTAGAGGAGAGCATAGAGTAAAGACAGGAACCTATCATAGATTTGCATGTAATAAAAGGGCTTACCTTGGGTTGGAAACAGAACCTGCCTGGATTTTTTTTATGTTAGTCAACATATGATTTCATGAACCAATAATGATCAATTTTTCAAAGAAATAACTCAGTGACAATGCAGATAGTATAATGCTGTGGTTGACATCATGAATGTCCAAGTCAAATCACCCAGTTTCAACTCCCAGCTCCATTAATAGGCCTAATGACTTAAAGCAAATTACTTTAATTTCTTTGTACTTTAGTTTTCTCACCTATAAGACTAATACAATATTAGCACCTATCTGATAGTGTTATTGTACATTAATGAGTTAATCTATATGCAGTGATTAGAGTAGTGCATGGAATATAGTAAATGCTTAATAAATTCTGGCCATTATTGGGGGCTGATGATTTAAATTCTTCCTTTAGTTTAAAAAAATATAAATGCTTCTAGGGATAACATTGTGACTTGTGGTCAGTTATTTACACCAGACTGTAAATAAAGATCTGAGGGCAGATTTGGAAGAAAAACATAAGGATTCAGGAGTGAAGATTTAGGAAAATACATGAGTACTATGTTTATAAAAAATAAATGATAGAAATAATACACTGTAAGATCCACAGTATTTTTGCTCATGGTTATATCTCTTGCATAGTGTCTGACATATAATAAATATCACTAATTATCTATGGAACAGATTGCTTGAATTTAATTATTAAGAAGTATTGAAAGTAAAGCATGTAAATGATATTTCTTCCTCAGTTTAATCTTGAAGGAGGTTGTTCAGTGCTTGAAGTATGACTCTAATAGATACTATGTGTCATTGTAGGTTGATTGGTTTAAATGTGGAACAGGAGGACCTAGTATTCCTTTTTTCCCTTCCACTAAATAAAATCATAAAAGGTATTTGGAGGGAATCTAATAGTTACATAGAGCTATGTATGCAAAAGTGTTCTCAAGAAACTCACTGAAGGAGACACAATTTATAATCATGAAATAATTAATGATTATCATCAGAGAGCATATAGCAAAGAACCAAATTGTCTGAAGTAAACAGTTAAGTACCATAGAAGTTTAGTGATAGAAGGGACAAATCATCAACCTTATTGAAGCTACAAGGACCTATCTTCTCCGGTCCCATACAACACTTCCCAGTATCAATGGTTCCAAAGGATCTGGAGCAACATAATTAAGTCAGAAGTCACTTGACTTGCAGAATCTGAGATTTTACTGGCAACATAATGTACTTCACACCATGGAGATCAAAAATATAAACCCTGGCTGGCGTAGCTCAGTGGATTGAGCGCGGGCTGGGAACCAAAGTGTCCCAGGTTCGATTCCCAGCCAGGGTACATTCCTGGGTTGCAGGCCATGACCCCCAGCAACTGCACATTGATGTTTCTCTCTCTCTTTCTATCTCCCTCCTTTCCCTCTCTAAAAATAATAAAATATTTAAAAATATATATATATAGTCTCAGTCTGATACAGAGAGAAGCTTTCACAAAGATCTTCTAAGTCCCCACATCACAACAACTCTCTAAGTTTTCCCAGTGTCCCCCCTCTCAATATAGCACGTACATCCATGTATCATGGAAAAGGAAAAAGAAGCAGGAGAAGGAGTTTGGTCAGGAAAGAAAGCTTGCTGTCTTTTTCATAAGAGGTTTCTAAACCTATCTATCTCAGTGGCTTTATCTTATTCTTAGATCTGTTAAATAGGCCATGAAAAAACTCCTTGATCCCACAAGAAAGCCTCACAAATCTTAAATGTATAGATAATGAAAGAAATCAGTCTTTACCATTTCACCTTACCTTTGTTTTCAGACAAAGTAATCGATGACAAGAAAATGAGACTTTGGATCTCACCTAACTAGTTTTCAATTAGCAAAGCGTTCTTCAAACTTTACTTTGCAACTCTTTAGTGGATCATGAAATCCATTTTTAAAATTATGTTATATATTTGTATTTAGGTTTACATGTATATGGATTGTGATATAAAATGTATTACTATGGGCCACAAGACAAATATTTGAAAAACACTAGTCTGATCTATTAACAGGAAATGAGATTTTAAAAAAAAGGAAATATACCATATTGATACCTAGCCATACAAAGCCTTATGGATATAATTTTCAGCAAATGAGAGGGGTGGATAGGTCATCTGATTTGCCAGATCTCCTTATAGTATCAGAACATTGCCAATCATTAATATGATAGTTGATAGTATCATAGAAGGACCTGGCGAGAACTCTATATTTGTATGTTGGGTTCACTGTCCCTCACCATTTACTCCATTTACTATATCATGATTGTCATTTTCCCAAGTCTGTAAATAAAGATATATGCCTATGGATGTTGAAGAGTTTATATATTTATATACAAAATATATAATACAAAGTTTTGTGTCTATGTACAGAATATATAAGTGTAAATGGCATTTCTTATTAATATAAACAATGCTGGAGTCATTCATAACCAAGTTTGTTAAGGAAATTTTATCCAGTAGGACACATGCAACATAGGCAATTACCTCATAGGTTGTGGGGAGAATGCCCTGAAAACACAAGCTGCAAGATATGATAAGCTCTCTGCAGCCAGGTGGCCGGCAGGCAGCTGACAAGGAACACAGATCAATGTCTGCATGAAAGGGCTTCTTCCTTCATTCCTATCCTGCTGTTTCTTGTTTGTTTACTCTAGAAAGTTCAGCCCCCCTAGTGCCAAAACTGCCCTGAATATCAATACAGGAATAGACAGAGCAGTCTCCCTCATTACCGTTACTGCTAATTATTTTATAATCCCTCTTTTACCCCTTTTTAGATGATGTGCATTGCATGACATACATGCTAGTGTAGGTAGCTAAATATTAATAAAGGAAGGAAGAAAAGAAAATCAGACATCACTAAGGATAATAAAGTGGGAAGTTGGCAGATAATAAACCTGCTTGCTTCTCTAGAAAGTTACATCTTCATACACTCCCCAGAGCACCCTCTACCTTTGAGACCTAATTCCCCAAAGCAGGTATGGAGGAATAAAAACAGCAGGAAAAACTTTTCTGCTGGGTGCATGTGCAGTAAAAACAAAGATGGCAATCATAGAGGCCTGTCCGTCTAGCATGGGAAAAGGATTGGCTTGGATAAGAGACACAGAACCCCAAAAGATCTAAGAAATAGATTGGTTAGGGGGAGGATCCAGTGCAAGCCTAAGAAAGCTTGGGAAATTGACTGGTTAGTTTGAAAAGGGTGTCTGGTCCTTTCTAAGCCCAAAGTAATACAGTCCCAACTTAACAAAGAAGCTCTCTCCCTTGCCTAGTAACACTCACTCACCCGATTGGTTCATGCATTTTCTCTCCATAGGAACCATGTGGCCCTATCAGCCTCCCATCAGGTTCCAAGTCTTTGGACTTTCTGCTCAGCAGGACAAATGGAGATAAGATATCAGGAACCCAGGATCAGTCCTTTGATTTTGCCTCTACAATGACTCTCACCACGAAGCCTGAATCTCCCACATGTATGTCTCCCAGAAAGCTTTCCTTGAGATTCTGTGCGAGAACCCCACTTTCACCACTAAGATACAAGCTAAACTGACAAATTCATTAGACTGATTGCCATACTTCCAGGCTGTATGTATAGTTATTTAGACATCTTCATAATAAAATCATTTTCTTATCCATACATTTCTCATCCACACAAACTCTAAATCAAAAAGAAATGGAAAGGCTAACTGAAGCCTATAGAACTTCCCACAGAGCAGCATAAATCAATTTCACTTCAGTCTCACCTCTTTATCCCCAAATATGATCAGCTACACTACCTATAACTGACATAAATAGAAGAAAGAAAAGCATAAGGGAGAAGAGGTGGGGAGGAAGTACTATTAAACTCCATTTTCATAGCCCTTAACAATTTTACTAAAGCACTTACATATATTGTACATTATAACATTTTATCAGGACTACATTTTAGTGTTGTAGATAATATCATTTCTCTTCATTTTTCAAATAAGGGTTGGAGGCTCAGAAAGGTAAAAACAAAGCCAAGACTCAAACCCAATCCATCAGATTCTACCATCTACCACCACACTGCTTGTCTACTGATTCAGGTACTTTGGACTTGTTCAAACAGGATGAGTTTGAGCCCAGATGAGTACCTAAGGCCCCGCCCCCTTACAACCTATCAGCTGCTCCAAGACAAGGAAATAGCAAGGAAATAGCAAGACAAGGCAAATGAAGGAACAAAGCAAAGCCTCAGAAACAAAACTAAGTGAGGAAGAGGTCGTCAACCTGTCTAATGGAGAATTTAAAGCCCTGTTAATCAAAATGCTCACAGATCTGATTGAGCTTAGTCGAAAAAAGAAAAAAACAAATGAAGGATATCCAAAGTGAAATAAAGCAAAGTATTCAGGAAACCAAAAGAGACAAGAAGGAAATCAGGACTCAAAGCAATGATTTGGAACAAAAGAAAGAAAGAAACATCCATCCTGAAGAAAAAGAAGAAACAAGAATTCAAAAAAATGAAGACAGGCTTAGGAACCTCTGGGACAACTTGAAACGTTCCAATATCCAAATCATAAGGGTGCCAGGAGAACAACAGCAAAAAATTGAAAACTAATTTGAACAAATAATGAAGGAAAACTTCCCCAATCTGGCAAAAGAAATAGACTTCTAGGAAGTCCAGGAAGCCCAGAGAGTCCCAAAGAAGTTGGACCCAAAAAGGAACACACCAAGGCACATCCTCATTAAGTTACTGAAGATTAAAGATAAGGAAAGAAGCCTTTAAAAAGCCAGAAAAAAAGGAGACAGTTACCTACAAAGGAGTTTCCATTACACTATCAGCTGATTTCTCAAAAGAAACCTCACAGGCAAGAAGGGGCTGGAAAGAAATATTTGAAGTCACGAAAGGCAAGGACCTACAACCAAGCTCTCATTCAGAATGGAAGGGCAAAGCTTTCATTCAGAATGGAAGGGCAGATAAAGTGCTTCCCAGATAAGGTCAAGTTAAAGGAGTTCATCATCACCAAACCATTATTATATGAAACATTAAAGGGACTTATCTAAGATAAAGAAGATAAAAAATGTGAACAGTAAAATGACAACAAACTCACAAGTATCAATAAATGAACCTAAAAGAAAAGAAAAACAATGAGAACAAAAACTAAGCAAACAACCAGAATAGGAACAGAATCTGAGAAATGGACATCAAACAGAGGGAGCTCAGTGGGGAGGGGGAAGGGAGGAATATGAGGGAAAGGGGACAGGGAAGAAGAAGCATAATTAGTAGGCATAAAATAGACGGGGAGAGACAATAATGGTATAGGAAACAGAGTACTCAAAGAACTTATATGTATAAACCATGGACATGAACTAAGGGGGAGGAATGCTGGGGGGTCAAAGGGAGGGTGGAGGGGGGAGAAAGGGGGAAAAAATTAGGAAAACTGTAATAGCATAATCAATAAAAAATACTTAAAATGGTATTCAATAAAACATTTTGAAATAATAAAAAAAAATTAAATTTGGATGACAAGGGTGTCTACGTTAGCTTGCACAGCTGTCTTCCCTTCCTCCCTACAAAACAATGAGCTCCTGAGCCAGTGACTTGTGTTTTCTTAATCTAAGCATCTCCAGCCATAAACACAATGCTCAGCATTCAGCAAATGCATACTGGATGAACAGACAGATGAATGGATGAATGGGTGGATGAATGCATGTTTCAACTGCAATATTATGAGGTGTCCTTTCCCCTAGAATCACCAACAGATTCTCAGCCTTGTTCTGCTCTCAGGCATTGCCAAGAATATGACTTTCCTGTGTCCCTTATGACATGACAGTGATGGAAAAAAGGAAGAAAGATCTTGGAAGGCTATTTTCAGACTGCCAGACATTAAATAAGTGCAAGGAACTTAACAATTGTGTGTGACTGACTAGAAATAGAAGCAGAAGTGCATAGCCCATCGTAGTTAATCCCACCCCTAGTTTTTACATTTGATGCAGTTTAGGATGAGGTAAAGGCTTCCCAAGCTGCAGCCTCCACCTTTCAGAAGAAAACAAAATAAAATAAGTACATAAATAAACAAACAGGATGAGTTGAAATTATTTTTTTGATAGCATAGGGTGGTGTATCATCTCAATCTCCTTTAACCTTACCTGCAATTTTACACAATGTTATAAAGGCCTCATTAATATCTGGCTTTGTAATAGGTTCCTGCTACTACTAATTATTGTGGTTGATAGCCATCCTAAGCATTTGTGATAATTATGTATAACAGAGCAAATACACTCCTTGCCCCCATTTTCTCAGAGCGAATCTAATTTCTAAATCTGAACCTAGCAATGAACTAGATATGATATTCAAAATTCAGGGTCAAAATCAGGAAATTTTGTCATGTGTAACTCTGTAAAATATATACACAGGATCACTAAAAAACCCAAGTTAGGGTGGTCTTAGGATGTCCCCCTGCTTACATGAGTGTGTTTTCTGGGAAAATCAGTGTGGATGTGAAAAGAAACATCCTACCCAGTGACTTAATCTTTCCCAGTCTCTTATATCCAAGAAAATGATAGAAAATATATTAACCAATTGAAAGGAGAATATCACTTTGATGGTATAGCATTTTATTTTTAAAAATTATTGAACACCTCTAATGTGCATGTAAAAATAGTGATGGTGGTAGAGCTTCAGAAACCCTTTGGATCAGTTCCTGGCAAATGAACAATAATTGTTCTTTGACATCTCATCTTGATGTTCCTCTTTTTCTCTCTGTCTTGCTTTCTTTCCCATAATTACAGGCTGTAAGTCTGACTTAGAACTCAAAGTTCCTAACTGAGACCACTTATATCTACATAAGTGTCACAGAAAAAAACAACCCTGACTCTCCACTTGCCCTGATTTAATACGTAACATCTCCAAAGGGTTTTTAAATTATGTTCAGGTATCCTTTTGGGGGGTATGTTTTCTGTTTGTTTGTTTCCTTGGAGTTTATTGCTTTGGTTTTTGTTTGGTTTTGTTGTTTTTATTGTTTAGTTTCTTTCTACAATTAGAATTCCATATAATAGAGTTTAGTAATGGGAAAAAATTCCCAAATATGACATAATGAGATTACATACAGTATACATACACACACTACATAATACAAATCTAAATTTCAAATAATCAGATCCAAAAGGAAAAATATAAGAAATATCAGAAAATAAACTAGACTTATTGCAGTTAAGAAAGGTTATCTTTTCTTTCTTACTATATTGATATTTTTATCACATTAGTATTCATCCTTTAGTACTATTCAGTCTTAACAGATAGTACTACTGTTCCTTGAAAATAGTTCTTATTGTGCATTCCAAGTAAATCTTCTATTTTAACCACTTGAAATGAATCAGGAACACAATATTTAATGTTATCCAGTTGTAAACTTTTTGTCAAGTGAGTATTTGCAACAATGCATAAAATTGAAATTTCAATTTGATTTGAAATTGGATTTCAACTGAAGCAGACATTGGGCTTAATATTGGCTGTGTCTGTAACTGACATAGGTCATTTTGAAGTTTCACATTCACAACTAAGTGTTATCCTGCAAATAGTGTTGAGTGTGTGCCCATGAACATTTCCTGTTAAAATGGCTGAAAAGAGCATATAACTGTCTTGATCTATCTCATTACTGAATATTCCAACTCGCCCTGTAATGTGCTACAGATGCAACAATGTTTTCAAAAACTAGTGTCTGGTTCTTATAGATAGTATCCCTCACAAGAAAATAAAAACTGACAATTCAAGTTGATGTGAAAAGGCACAACCTAATGTCCCAAGATACCACTCCTTCTTTCTGACCTCAATCTATCATCCAACAAATTACTCTACCATAAGTGAACTGAGACATTTATGCATACAGAAAATTGCTTAACATTGCTAGGACAGCACATGCCATATTGATGTGCATGAAAACTCTGTTTTAGAAAACTCAACTTACAGAGTCATTCTCATCAGGCTTAGGTAAAGTGAGATTCTAACCTAGCCACACCTTATAAACTGAAAGTCTCAGAAAGCAGGCACTCAAAATTCTTTCCTGGTTCTTTCAAGAGAGGTAATGAGATACAATATAAAGAAAAGGGAATTGGCTATCAACCTCTACCCTAAGGAAAGTCCTAAGTAGTCTAGAGGGAGGATGATTTTTTTTTTTGCTCTAAATTCTGCTTTCCCAGTGGCATAGGGGAAAACAGAGAACAATTGTAAATCAGAATAGGAGACAGCATTTCAGGAGAATGGGGAAAATCAGAATTTCTCAGAAGGTTTCCTAGGTCTTTGGTCAAGTTCAGATTAATATAGTCATCTTAAACTATTGGGCTGGCCAAAAGTTTCATTCATTTTTTTCCATAACGTGCTCTAGTAGCATTTAGTTGTCTTTAGCATCATTCAAAACAATTTTGTTAGAGTGTATTTCGATAGCTGTCATATCAGCATACATTTTTTAGAAAAACTTATAAAAATTGGTAAATTTTTGTATAGCCATTTTAACATTGAAAATGAAAGAAAACACACAGCCTTTTCAGCATATTATGCTTTATAGTTTCAAGAAAGCTAAAAATGATACTGAAATGCAACACAAGATTTGCGCAGAGTATGGACAAGGTGCTGTGACTGATTAAATGTATCAAAAGTGGTTTGCAAAGTTTCATGCTAGAGATTTCTTGCTGAACGATGCTCCACTTTGGAGTAGACCAGTTGAAGTTGATAGCAATCAAATCAAGACATTAATGGAGAGCAATCAACATTATACCACATGGGAGATCGCCAACATACTCAAGTTTTTAAATCAAGCATTGAAAATCATTTTCACCAGTTGCATTATGTTAATTGCTTTGATGTTTGGGTTCCACATAAGTTAAGCAAAAAAAAAACTCTTGACCGTATTTCCACATGCAATTCTCTACTTAAATGTATAAAATGTTTTGTTTTGTTTTTTTAAAAAATGGTGATGGGTGATGAAAAGTGGATACTTTAAAATAATGTGGAATGGAAAAGATCGTGGGGCAAGTGAAATGAACCACCACCAACCACACCAAAGGCCAGCCTTCATCCAAAGAAGATGCTGTTGTATATATGGTGGGACTGGAAGGGAGTCCTCTATTGTGAGCTCCTTCTGGAAAACCAGATGATTAATTCCAACAAGTACCAACTGAAAGCAGCACTTGATGGAAAGCAGCCCAAATCAGTCAACAAAAAAACATGTCATCTAAAGGTATAATCCCAGCAGAAGAATTGCCCAGTCAAAAGGCAGTTACATTTTTAGTTTTCTGAGGAAATTCCATACTGTTTGCCACAATGTCTGCATCAGTCTGCATTCACCCCAACAGTGCACTAGGATTCCCTTTTCTCCACAACTTCTCCAGTACTTGTAGTTTGTTGATTTGATCATGATGGCCATTTTGACCAGTGTGAAGTGGTATCTCATTGAGATGAATCCTGAAACACCAATTCAAAATAATCTATGCACCACAAAGTTCATAGCAACACAATTTACAATAGCCAAGTGCTAGAAGCAACCTAAGTGCCCATCAGTAAATAAGTGGATCAAAAAACTATGGTACATTTACATGATGTAGCAGAAACAAAGAAGGAGCTCCTTCCCTTTGTGAGAGTATGGATGGATCTGGAGGGCATTATGCTGAGTGAAATAAGCCAGACAGTGAGAGACAAATACCATATGATCTCACCTTTAACAGAAACCTCATCAACAAAACAAACAAGCAGGCAAAATATAACCAGAGACATTGAAATATAAAGAACAAAAACTGACAGTAACCAGAGGGGAGGCAGGAGAAGGATAATGGAGGAAAATAGGAAAAAGGCCATCGAGGAACATGTGTAAAGGACACATGGACAAAGGCAAAGGGGGTAGGTTAGAGGGTGGGAGGCAGGGATGGGTTGGGTGGAGGGGATTGTGGGGGGAGAATGGAGACAACTGTACTTGAACAACAATAAGAAAAAACATTCCAAAAAAATATATAAAAGAAAAGAAAACACATAATCTTCCATCAGGATAATGCAAGACCATATGTTTTTTTGATGACCAGGCAAAAACTGTTACAGCTTGGCTGGGAAATTCTGATTCATTACCATATTCACCAAACATTGCACCTTCAGATTTCCATGTATTTCAGCTTTTACAAAATTCTTTTAATGGAAAAATTTCAATTCCCTGGAAGACTGCAAAAAGCACCTGGAAGAGCCCTTCCCTCAAAAAGATAAAAAGTTTTGGGAAGATGGAATTATGAAATTTTCTGAAAAAATAGTAGAAGGTAGTGGAACAAAATGGTGAATACATCATTCCATAAAGTTATTGGTGAAAATAAAAATCATGTCTTTAGTTTTACTTTAAAACCAAACAAACTCTTTGGCCAACCCAATAGAAAGGAAAGACAGCTAGTGCTGGAGAAAAGACCAAAAGGGAGACCCTAACTCCCAAAGGGAATAATCCTCCCATTCATTGTCCAGCTTTTCTCAAGGCTGAGGCATATGCAAAGTCCACTGAGCCAGCAATAAATCAACAACCCAGGGCCCATATGCGTAGAGGGTTTAGGCCTTAACTTGTGCCTGACTTTGCCTCGGCACTGCAGCCATTTATCTCCCAGTCTGAACCGACCTGGGCTGATATATTTTACCAAGTAACAGTCCCACTTCCTCAAATGAAGAAAATCTGGCATTTGGTACCTAAATCACAGAAACCAGATAAAAGACAAATGTGTTCTTTTCTCTCTGCTCTACAGGCATGACGTACACTACAATACTTTCTTTTTTCTCTTTCTATTGTTGTTCAATTACAGTTGTCCCAATTTTTCCCCTGTTGCTCTCCCCTGCCCAGCCCAGCCCCTACCTCCTGCTCCTTCACTCAGTCCTTATCCTGTTGTCCATAACCATGGGTCTTCTGTACATGTTCCTTGACTTGCCCCTTCCTCTTCTTTCCCTGATTAACCCTATGCCTCCCCCCTTGTTACTGTCAGTTTTGCTCTTTATTTCAATGTCTCTGGTTATATTTTGCCTGCTTGTTTGTTTTGTTGATTAGGTTGCACTTATAGGTGAGATCATATAGCATTTGTCCCTCACCTCTTATTGGCTTATCTAAGTGGCTTATCTAAGTGGCTTATTTCACTTAGCATAATGCTCTCCAGTTCCATCCATGTTGTCACAAAGGGTAGGAGCTCCTTCTTCCTCTCTGCTGTGTAGTATTCCATTGTGTAAATATATCATAATTTTTGATCCACTCATTTACTAATGGGCACTTAGGCTGTTTCCAGCACTTGGCTATTGTAAATAATGCTGCTACGAACATTGGGGTGTATAGGTCCTTTTGAATTGGAGTTTTCAGGATTCTTAGGGTATAATCTCAGCAGTGGAATCAGTGGATCATCAACTTTTCCTGTAAGCTGTATGTACTTTCTTATTTAAAATTTTTTTTCCATTATTATATTGTTATTGGAACCCCAATGTTTTTTCTTTGAGTCTACCTGCCTGCATGCACTGGCACAAAGAAATGCACAAACAGAAGTTTGCAGTATAGAAAGAAAAATATAGTTTAATATTTAATTAGCCAATACAGAGACAGGGAGCTTATCCTCTAAAAACTTGGCTTGTTGACAGCAGATAGTTTGCAGATTAGGGCAAAATCACAAGTCATGATGTGTTAGAAGGTATGGTATCATGCTAGGAACTGATTTGTTGGAGTTGAGGTGAGGAGAATAAATAATTTCTTTAAGTCTTGTGGACAGCTCTGAGTTTTATTTCAATGTCCCTCTCTCTGGTGTCATGGGAAAATAGCCAGGGGATCATTCCACTTTAGGGCTCAGGAGCTGAAACATAACTTAGGTCAAGATGTTATTTTTAGCCTGACAGAGGTCTGGACCTTGTGACGATTAGTCAGGTCCAGGCTACTATCTTCTGCTACTTTGGGGTTGCTGATTATGAAAGGAAAGGCTAGGTGTCTGGGGGACGGAAGAGAGAGAGAGAAGGAATTTCTAGAGCTAAGATTTAAAAATAAATTTAATCAGTCACAGATACACTTGTTCTCAATATCTGAGTACTTTTTTTTACCATCTGTTGTCTGTTGCAACTTCAGAGATGCCAGTTGTCATTGTCGATCATCCATGTCTGGCATCCTCTTCCTAGTTTCTTTCATCTTCGTCTATTTTGCATTCACTGTAATCTTACGCCTTTCTTCCACCACATTAATTTAAAGGTCAACTGTATTTTCTGTTCTTTATTCTTTTAATATATTTAAAATGTTGTTATCTTGGTGAGCTTCCTTGATATTGAGCTTATCTTTTTAGTTCATACTGTTGTTTTATATTCTTGTCTTTCAGACTCTCATTTCATTGACTTTGTTTTCATATGAAATTATATTACAGCAAGAAGCATGTACAAGGAAACAGTTTCTTTTACTGAAATTATAATTTATTGCAGACATTTCATCATGTCTTTTACATGTATGTTTCAGTCTTTGTTTTTCTCTTAGCACATTTGTAGAGTTTCATGTCATTTTTTTATCTTACATATGCTGAAATGGGAACATTATTCAGACTTTATTTGCTCTAATACAGTATTTTGCAATCATTTTTATTTCTTCATGTACAGTCTCTCATTAAAACTGTACAAGAAGCTCTGGCTAGTGTGGCTCAGTGGATTGAGCACTGGCCTCCAAACCAAAAGGTCACTGGCTTGACTCCCAGTCAGGGCACATGCCTAGGTTGTGGGCCAAGTCCCCAGTTGGAGATGTGCAAGCGGCAACCAATTGATGTTTCTCTCACACATCAATGTTTCTCTCCCTCTATTTCTCCCTCCCTTCCCTTCTCTCTAAAAATTAATAAATAAAATCTTTTTAAAAATTAAAAATAGAAATAAAAAGATTGTACCAGAAGATACAACCGTTGAAGAGGAAAAAAAAATTTCCACCCTGAAACTGCCTTTTGGGATGTCGATTTTAAGCTGTGTATTAGAAACAAAAGACTAAGAAAGAACTTTTAACCCTCCCTCTTCCTGCCTAAGAGATTCAGATCAAAATGTTATTGTATATAATTAGCTAACTTGTTTATGATTTGCTGTGCTCATTAAACTTTATGTTCTTTCTGTTTTCATAAGGTGTGTGTCTATGTCCTCATTTACCTGGTTGTTTGTTTACAGAGTATAGACCTCACTTTAGAAGCCCATCTTCATCACCACCTCCTAAAATGAGACTCAATAGCTTAACAGGATTGACTTGTTGTAAAGACTAGATGGTTGAGTCAGTGAAGTATGGGGTGGTCTATCAGCTTTGCTTGAAACTCCTTTCCCTTTTCTGTCTAAATGTTCAAACAGAAGAGGTCCAAAGGTCTTCAGGAGAGAAAATCTTAGGTGTTAAACTCAGCCTAATTTGAGTTAAGTATGGTAAACAAGAGGGCTTCAGGAAGGTGTAACAAACCTTCTTCCAGGGAAGCTACTCTTCTAACTTAATCTGGGACGCTGTAAAGTCAGTCCATTCCTGTCACCTAGTTTTTACCTCTCACCAGATCTTTTGTTGCTATAATTTTCCTCATTTCTCACTATGCCTTTTTAATCTTCTTGTCAAATGTTTACTCCTAGACTATAACAAAGGTACCAATTTGTCCAACATTGCCAGCCTCTAGACATCATGTATGCTGCCTCCCAGGAATAGCAGACTGACCTGGACTTTGCAAAATCCCTCTTCCCTGCGTGAAGACACCCCTTCTCTTTTTGTTTCTTTCTTCCTTTGTCAGATAGGAAGAACCCCTGGGCCTGGGGGTAGGCAGGACTACAGCCCTTGACAGCAAGAAACAGATACAGAAAATAAGACCTTCATCCATTTACCCTTGTATAATTATAAGACCCATGGCTTCGGGGGGGGGAAATGTGAGCGTATGTAGTTAATGGACTTGATTCCTGATAATTAATAAAGGAAGGAGGCAAGTGAATTGGACATTCTTGACTGTAATGGGCTATAAGCTTAGCCAGGAAGCTACAGGGAATCACAGCATTGCCTTGCCAAGAACCAATACCCCTTCCTTCCCCACTCTGGTACCGGATTATTGGGGAGAGCAGGGAGGAGGTAAGTACATGCTCAATAGAAGGCAAAATGGCACAGGAGGAGTTGCTTGACCATAGAGGCCTGTCAGTCTAACCTGGAAAAGGGGTCAATTGGCTGGGTGGTAGACATATCAGAAGCCTGCTAAAGGTTGCAAAGTTGATTGGTTATTTTGAAAAAGTTCCTGGTCCTTCCCAAGCACAACATAATATAATCCCAGGGAACAAAGAAGAGCCATCTTGGTGACCCATGCTCACCCCATGAGCTTGCATGTTCTTTCTTTATAACCATGTGTCCCTGGCACCCACATGGCCAATGGCCCCATGGACTCCAAATACAGGCTCCAGAAGGAAGCCTGCATACCATAGCATAGCAACAGAGTGCAACTGGGAATACATGCTAAACTAGCCAGATGGTGTGAAAGGTTAGACTGGACTAAGCTTTATTATGACACAGAAACTTTAGACAGGGGCCTTTGTTTTGGCCTTGTGAAAGATGTCGTTGGACATTTTCCCATGGCAGGACAGATGGAGATAGAACACAGGGACAGCCTTCTATTTCTTCTATTTTCACCCAAATAAATCTTGCCGCCCCACAATCTCCCATGCATAAGTCCATGAAGTGCTTTTCTTGGGATCCCCTGAAAGAGTCTCACTTCCACCAGCAAAAGAAAGGCTTACTCCAGGAAGGGACTCTTAGGATGTTGCTCAGACTAATTTGAATTAAGTATGGTAAGTACGGTAAGGAGGGCTTCAGGCAGGGGCCTATTAGTTAGATATCCCCTGTGTCCCATTGTTTCTGAGCTGCCATGGGTGTTCTGTTCTTCCTCAACAATCTGCAAATATCCCATTTTCACTACTGAAATCTAAGACCCCATGCCCCACCTCTCTCCTTTGTCCAAATGCTTTATGTATCCAATGTTGCCTCACTATCTGAGGCATTTTCATGCATATGTGAATTCCCTATGTGCATGTATTAAAATTTAATTTTTCTCCAGCTAGAACTTTGAAAGTAGGAGAAAAAATATTATATATTTTTTAGTTCCCACACCCTGCTAATGTCTACAAAGGGGGAGAAAATAATAATGTATTTTAAGTACATTTTATTGATCATATTACAGTTGTCCCAATTTTTTCCCCTTTGTCCCTTCTCCCAGTACCCCGTTCCCTCCAGCAATCCTCCCTCTTAGTTCACGTTCATGGGTAGTACACATAAGTTCTTTGGCTTCTCTCTTTATTATTCTTAATCTTCCCCATCTATTTTGTGCCTACCATTTATGCTTCTTATTTCCTGTATCCTTTCCCTATTCTCCCATCTCCCCCTCCCTGATGATAACCCTACATATGATCTCCATTTCTGTGATTCTCTTCCTGTTCTAGTTGTTTGCTTAGTTTTTGTTTTTGTTTTTTAAGTTCAGTTGTTGATAGTTGTGAGTTTGTTGTCATTTTACTGTTCATAGTTTTTGATCCTCTTTTTTTTCTTAGATAAGTCCCTTTAATGTTTCGTATAATAATGGCTTGGTGATGATGAACTCCTTTAACTTGACCTTATCTGGGAAGCACTTTATCTTCCCTTCCATTCTAAAGGAAAGCTTTGCTGGATAGAGTAATCTTGGATGTAAGTCCTTGCTTTTCACAACTTCAAATACTTTCCAGCCTCTTTTTGCCTGCAAGGTTTCTTTTGAGAAATCAGCTGATAGTCTCATGGTAACTTCTTTGTAGATAACTGTCTCCTTTTCTCTTGCTGCTTTTAAGATTCTCTCTTTATCTTTAATCTTGGGTGACTTGATTATGATGTGCCTTGGTGTGTTCCTCCTTGGGTCCAGCTTCTTTGGGACTCTTTGGCCTTCCTAGACTATTTGGGAGTCTATTTCCTTCACCAGATTGGGGAAGTTTTCCTTCTTTATTTGTCGAAATAAATCTTCAACTTCTTACTCTTCCTCTTCTCCTCTGGCACCCGTATAATTCAGATATTGGAACATTTAAAGTCCTCCCAGAAATTTCTAACCTCTCCTCATTTTTTTGAATTCTTGATTCTTTATTCCGTTCCAGTTGGAAATGTTTATTTCTTCCTTCTGTCCCAAATAGTTAATTTGAGTCCAGAGTTCCTTCCCTTCACTGTTGGTTCCCTGTATATTTTCCTTTATTTCACTTTGTAGTCTTCATTTCTTCCTTCATTTTGCATCTGAATTCAATAATTTCTGTAAGTATCTTGATTACCAGTGTTTTGAACTCTGCATCTGACAGGTTGTCTGTCTCCTTGTTGCTTAGTTCTTCTTCTGGAGTCTTGATCCATTCTTTCATTTGGGCCATATTTCTTTTTCTTGATGCTCCTGTTATGTTGTAAGGGATGGGGCCTTAGGTATTCACCAGGGCAGGACAACCCTCTTCACTGTGTTGTGGCTCTGTATGTGGAGGAGGGGTCAGAGAGGGACAATGCTGCTCAGTTGCTCCGCTCTAGCCCCACTTTCTGTCACTTCCCTCACTTCCCACAAGCAGATTTTGTGCCCTTTCATGTGCTGATTCCCAGGTGGGTTCATTCTAGGATCCTGTGGGCCTTTCCAATGAACTCTCCTGTGAGACTGGGAGTTTCTCCTGCCTTCACAACCCCCACCAAATTTTATAGCTAGAGGTTTTGAATATTTAGTTTCCCAGTCAGCCAGCACCACCCCCCCGCCCCACTACCTCCACTCCCAACCCCCTTCTCGCACCTTGCCATGGGTCTTCTCCACCCAGGTGCCCATCTCCACCCCTCCTACCAATCTGGATGAATAATTCTTTAACTCCTTGGTTGTTGGAGTTCCATGCAGTTTGATTTTCTGACAGTTCTGGTTGTTTATTGTTTTTAAATTGGTTGTTACCTTCTTTTGGTTGTGTGAGGGAAAAAAATGTTTCTACCTATGCCTCCATCTTGACCAGAACTCAATAATAACTAATATTTTTTAAACACTTCTATGTGTCAAACACTCTGCTAAGTACTTTAAGTTGATTATTATAATTTATTGAAGGGAGACACTAAGAAGTAGACCTTAAGAGAATAAGATCTGGATCAAATTGTCTAGGCTTAAACCTACACAGTTTATCTTGGGCTAATAAGTAATTTAATCTTTCTAAACCTGAGTTTCCCAATCTCTAAAATGAGACTGACAAAAATACCTAAATCATTGTTGGGGGTGGGAGTAAATAAAACAAAACATTAAAAACACCTATGAGGCGCTTAGTGTTTGTCAAATGAATGAATGAATGAATGAATATATATTCTCCAAATAAAAATTATAACTGAAGTTTGAATAACTTGATTTGAAATTCAACTAAATTTGTGAACAGTGCTTTTATCATTTTTTTCTGATACAAGTACAGCTGTCTCATGCAAAGATGTGGGTTTGAAACAGCAACAATTTTTTAGCTTGATGCCTCTGAGAAATTGAAAGAGGAGGCTTGCCATCTAGTGGAAACCTTTCAAATTCCAGTGTTTTTTCTGAGTTCTGGCAAATTCTTGAATTCGAGTTAATTGATGATCTTATATCTTTTGTGAGAAAGTTTCTTCATGTAGTTTTCTTGCATACATTTATGTGGGAAAAGGCTCTGTGATAGAGTGAAATAATAATAATCCAGCTCAAATTATCCTCATGTTGCTGGTGAAAATAGGATTCTTACACAGAGTTATGAGAAGAGCATTTTAGGGACCCATGCATAGGAGATTGAGGTATAGTGGCAAGGTTTATTGGAGTAAAAATTAAGGATTGACCCCTGGTGCCTGGTGTCTCATCATTGACCAGATAGCTCAGCTCCATCCTGCTGTGGAAAAAGTCCAGCCTCTGGAGGCTTAACTCTGCACCTGCAACAATTAGGCCCAGCAGGGCCAGGACTCAGAGATGCAGGACTTCTCTGTGTTTCATTTCTCCACCTGCATGTCTACCACCAAAGCTGCACTTGGGCCAGTATGGCTCCTGGGCCTGCACAGTGGCCACAGAGAGATAGTATGCAAACAAATGAGCAAATGCACAAACGAACATGTGCTACCAACAGGGTCATTGTTAAGTTTTAAGTATACTACCTCGAGCTTGGGAAAGAGCAGGCTTTCTTTCAAACTAACCAATTCCTTTCCCATGCAGGCTTATGCTGGGTTTTCCCCCTATCCAATCCAGTCTTCTTCTGACATTCCCCAGGCTAGACTCCACCCCTTTTTGCTATTTTTGGCTTTTACTACTCTACTGTATATGCTTCAAAGTTTTGCCTTGTCATCTGGTTTTCACCACACATGCACCTGGCAAAGAAATTTCCCCTGCTGTTTTTATTCTTCCCTCCATAATCCCAGCTAATGACTGGTAGCCAATTCTTCCCACCAGTTTCGTGGATTAAGTCCCCTCCACAGAGGATGCAGCTGTCCCCTGGGGAGCCCGTAAATACTGTGGCTTCCTAGTGAATCAGGCTTAATATCCAATTCCATATGACCTTTTCCTTAACTAACTAGCTACCTATGCTAACACTCTGATCGAACAAAATATGCTCTACAAGATAACACTTATGTCATAGTATTTTCAGGTCAGGTTTGAAAGAAAATGTCAGAAAATAACAAATACATCTCCTTTTAGGAGATGTGGCATCTCCTAAAAGGAGATGTAAAAGGAGATTCCTTTTACCATCAAAATACAACCTAAACAATTTTTTTTTAATCTTCACTTGAGGATATTTTTCTTTTAATTAATTTTAGAGAGAGAGGGAGGGAAAGAGAGAGAGAGAGAGAAACTTCAGTATGAGAGAGAAACATCGATCCATTGCCTCCTGTACACACCCTGACCAGGTAACAAACCTATAGCCTAGGTATGTGCCCCGACCTGAAACGGAACCTACAACCATTTGGTGTACAGGATGATGCTCAACCAACTGAGCCACCTGGCCAGAGCTCCTTTTTTCTTAATATGTTATTGTGTTTAATAAGACTTCTTGGTTTGAATTTAATATTATTCCTTTAATCACCATAGAAGTACAATCTTAAAGTTGTCAAGTCTTATGAAACTAACTCACATCTCAAGACACAAATTACACTGTTAGGGTCATGAGCAATTCTTAGATGAAAAAGTAACTAATCTACATGTTGAATAAAGTTCCTTCTCTCTAAAAATAAGGAAACTTGACAAAGGTATGAGTGATAATTCTTTAAAAAGGCAAGTAAGTGGATTCCATTAAATTATTTGAAAGGTTAATGGTTATAAAATATAATGAGACAGGAGCATGGTTAGGAGAAAAATACACCAGTGAGACAGGAAGAAATGCATTTGTGCATAGAATAGGATAGTCAATGGTTCCCAGAACCTCCTCTCCTGTCTTTCAAGGTCACATTTCAATAAGGCCATTTTTTACTTTCATTTCCATTCTCAGCTGACCCATTCATAAACCAAGCTTGAGGGTTTTTTTACTTGTCCTTCAGGTAGTCATAAAGAATCCCCCATGGAATCACAGGCATGAGCTGAGGGAAGGGCACTGATATAATTGTGCCACAGTTGTCTGTGATAACTGCTCATGAAGCTTGTTTGTGCCATCTGGTCGTGCTTATACTTGCTCCCAAATGCACCACTTCCATCTTACAAAGTACTGTTGCTGAGACTGTGTGACCTTATTATGGGGTGGGAGGGGAAGAGTTTGACAGGAATCAGTTCATTACAGGAATTTCTAGATAGGATAATCCCTTGATGTTCCATGGCCAGGCAGGACCAGGAGTACATCAAAAAATATATAATTCTTGCATGTTTGATTCTAGGTAGGGCACATATCTAGGTTGCGGGTTTGATCCCTGGTTGAGGCACAAACAAAAGGCAAATGATTGATGTTTCTCCCACACATCAATGTTTCCCTTTCTCTCTCAAATCAATAAAAGATATCCACAGGTGAGAAGATTATATATATATAATCTTAAATATATATAAGGGAAGACCATTACCTTCTGAAGGGCAGGCCCCTTGTAGCACAGGCTTCTCCCACTAGTTGAGTGTTCTAGAAACCCATCTGTGTCACTGTATCAGCTGGTGTTATTGTAAGAGGCTGTGTTCACCTTCAGTAAATTCTCTTTGAAGACTCAATGCTTTTGCCCATTCCATGATGGGTGATTTATGAACACACCTGGCCGCACTATGTTGAGTGTTCAGAAGTTTTTAACCAAAAATGGCATGACCCCCATGCTCTACCCTCCCTGTTCGCCCAATCTCATCCCAAGTGACTTTTTTTTATTTTCCTGGTTGAAAAAAGCCCTCAAAGGGAAATGTTTTGCTGATCTGGAAGAGGTGAAACAAAGAAACAGTATAAGCACTAAAAGGCATCAAAATTGATGAGTTCAAAAATTGTTTTGAGCAGTGGAAATAAGTCATGATAGGTGTATTGCATCAAATGGAGAGTACTCTGAACATGACTGAAGTTTAAACATCAAAGAATAAATACCAATTTTTTATAAATAAAAAATATTATATATGTGTGTATAATATATATTATATATGTGTGTATATATATTTTTCCACTGAAAATGTCTAGGCCTTGCTCCACAACTCAAGGGGCTTATATTATGATTTTTCTGCTGGGGTTTGCCACAAACTCCATGCAACATCTTTGCTCACCAACACTTTTACATCATAGACTTTGCCAAATCATAGGGTCCAAGTGGCAGTGGTGCTTGTACCACATCCTGGACCGGTTGCTGAACTCTTTCCTAATCTAGATCCCATTTAAAGTAGTCATCCTTTATATATATCTCTTTTTCCCTCCCTCTCTCTCTAAAATTAATTAAAAGAAAAATACTCTCAAGTGAAGATTTAAAAAAAAAAATTGTTGCCCTGGCTGGCATACCTCAGTGGATTGAGCGTGGGCTGTGAACCAAAGGTTCGATCCCCAGTCAGGGCACATGCCTGGGTTGCAGACCACGGCCTCCAGCAACCACACATTGATGTTTCTCTCTCTCTCTCTCTCTCTCTTTCTCCCTCCCTTCCTTCTCTAAAAATAAATAAATAAAATAAATAAAATCTTTAAAAAATTGTTTAGGTTGTATTTTGATGGTAAAAGGAATCCCTTTTACATCTCCTTAAACAAGTATTTGTCTTTTCTATTGTTATTTTCTGACATTTTCTTTCAAACTTGACCTGAAAATACTATGACATAAGTGTTATCTTGTAGAGCATATTTTGTCTGATCAGAGTGTTAGCATAGGAAGCCAGAGAATTATACTTAGGTATAGAATTATGCTGCCTCCAAAACTCAGGGGCCCACCAGTATTGTGCTTCATTTTCAATGTAGGAGATACAAGACAAAATAAGTTGTCTTTACTTTGGAGGAGCTATCCAGTCACAACACTGATGAATATATGCCTAAAATATTTATAGATGTGGCAGGCACTTGAATCTTCATAAGATTGTCTCCCGCATTCTAGATCACATGTCTTACCAGTACCACCACTGTGCTCACTCTTTTGCAAATCCAACCCAATCAACATAATGTCATCAAAGTAATTGGTTAAAATAATATACAGTGCAGGGTGTCAAGATCATCCATATCTCCATAGAATATATTGGGTTGGCCAAAAAGTTCTTTTTCTGAAAAATAAAAGACACATTTTTCATTTTCACCAGTAACTTCCTTGATTTAGATATTTTGAGTATGCTGGCTGTCTTTCGCATGACATAACATCGAGTATTCTCAATTAATGTCTTGATTTGATCACTATCAACTTCAACTGGTCTACATGATATTGGAGCATCATCTAGAGAAATCTCTAGCACAAAACTTCACGAACCACTTTTGGCATGTTCAGTCAATCACAGTACCTTCTCCATATACTGCATAAATCTTTTGCATTTCAGTTGCATTTTTTACCTTTCTTGAAATAATAAAGAGTACTATGCCGAAAATGTTGTGTATTTTCTTCCATCTTCAATATCTAAATGGCTGCACAAAAATTTGCCAATTTTAGTAAGCTTTTATTAAATGCACACTGATATGATAGCTGTCACAATACAATCTAACAAAATTGTTTTGAATGGAGTTGAAGACAACTAAGCACTACTAGAGCCATCTTATGGAAAAACAACAAACAAACTTTTTGGCCCACGCAGTATTATGACAAAAGACAGGAAACCAAAACAGTCCTAGGACAAATGTATAAATGAATATTATTACCTACTTCATATGAATTGGTTTTTATTCTCTTTTTTAATTGCATTAGAAAATAATGCATTTTCCAACATTGTGGCCACTCAACTCATACCTGTAGCCAAATTAATCTACTCCAGCAAAAGTTCCTTATTAAGCACACTGAGTACAATTATTTAGCTAGGCTTATGGTAGTCTACAATCATTCTTCAAGAACCATTGAATTTTTCAGGGGGCAGGTAATTTAAATAGACGTCATAGGGAATACTATTCCAACATCTAACTAGGAGTTGGCAAACTTTTTCTGTAAAGACAAGATTATAAATATTTTGTGTATGACTTTGTGGGTCATACATGTTGGGAACCACCCTGCCTGGTTTCAGAAATTATAACCCTTCCTGGCTAAGGCTGGGTAAAAAGACCTTGGACCTTAAGCCTGAAACAATGCTGGAGGTGGGTAAGGCCCTGTGCTAGAAAGGGCAGGATCTCTAGGGTGATCAGGCCTAAGAAAGAATGCATAAAATCCTATGAAACCTACTTTAATACCCTCAATTTAAACTATGAGGGTCCAAGCATGAAGTAAATTTGTTCCCCAAAGTTTTATGGCCCTTTAGCTATCTGACCCTGACTCAAAATAAGCCCTCAGAGTTCTTTGAATATAATCTTTTGCTTGATCATTACTGCCTAACAATGATTGATGAGCTTTATGTATACACCCCATATTTTTGTGCAAATTGAACTCAATAGAAGCTTGTCCAGGCAAGGGTTGGGGCCCTCTCTTTCATTGAGAGAGTGGCCATGCCATCCCTTTTTCTCCATGGAATTTTTATAGTCTGTGTGAATTTGTCTCATCTCATTCATAATGCCACAGACACTGCAGGCCGGTGTCCACATCACTTACGGTCTCTGTGGCAACTACTCAACTCTGCCATCACAGTGTCAAAGTAGACAAAAACAATATATAAATGAATGAGCATTGTTGTATTTCAATAGAATTTTATTTACAAAAACAGGTATCAAGCAAAGAACTTGGTAATAGCCACCCTATCTTGTTTTCTGTACATAGGTGTATTAGGTCTTTTCTCTGTAAATCTCAAATACAGAGAATTTCATCCACTAGCACATTACCTTTTACTAGTTTACCCTCCCAATTTGCCAAAGATGAAACCTTAACAATGAACCATAACTTTGCAGGAGCTGTTTGAGCTCTTGATTGTGTGCCAGGCACTGAATAACCCAGGTATAAAAACTCATCTTATTGACTATTTTTTTCAGCTTCCTCTCAGTACTAACTTCCAGCAATTTGCATTCTCTAGAAGTAAATGGACAAGAGTTGGAGGTACAAGATGTTTACTAAAGATCAACACCTATGAAATGAATGGGGAGAAAGGAGGATTGGGGAGAGAAAGAAATTAAAATATGACATTGATCCAGCAAAGCCTCAGCCAATTTGGCAGCAAGCCCTGGAGGAAGTAATTCCCATCAAAGTATTCTGGGATGTGCCAAAATGGCCAGGCCTTTATACCTCACTCAGTCGCCAAACACAAGCTTCCCAGAGAGGATATGACTTCAGGTAAAGTGGTTCTCTGTAGCCAAGGAAGACACTGGAGAGACAGGTGTGGTAGGTTGAATGATGGCCCCAAATATGTCCATGTCCTACTGGAAACTGTGAATGTTAAACTATATGGTAAGAAGGACTTTGCATATGTAATTAAGTTAAGAATTTTGAGAAGGGAGAATGTATTTTGGGTTATTGGGAGGGGCAGGAGGGGAGTAGCAGGGGAGCTAGTATGGCCACTGCGGTTATTAGAAGAGGGGTGCAGGAGTCCATCGAAAGAGAAGGACATGTCATAATGAAAGAAAAGATTGGAGTAATATGCTTTGAAGATGGAGGGAAGGGGCACAGGTCAAGGAATACAAGTGATCACCACAAGCTGAAAAAGGCAAGAAAACAGACTTTCCCTTTGGAGCTTCCAGAAGGAACCAGCCTTACCAATGTTCTTAGCCCAGTGAAACTGATTTTGGACTTCTGTCCTCCAGAACTACATGTTTATAAAAAGACAAATACGTGTAAATTTAAACCACTAAGCTTGTGGTAACTTGTTTTAGCAGCCATGGGAAACTAATATAGCTAAAAATCTGGTTGGTGCATGCCCCTGTTCACCTCCCAATGCTAAAGCCATGAAGCCTCTGTCTTTGAGTATTCAAGGAGATACATAAGCTCCACTCTAACAACTGCACCCCAGAAAACAATGTACTAGAACAAACAAAATGAAGCTGACAGAAAAAAATGATTGCATGAGATTAAAGACATTCTGTAAATCATGATGGATCAGTCATAGTCTTCCATTTACGGGTAGGGTGCAGTGATCATTCTAGAGATAAAAGGCAATGTTGGTCATGAAAGCAGCAGCCAGACTTAAATGTCAGGAGCTCCAAATGAAACCAGCTTACACACTAGATTCTTAAATACAAAGACCAGTTGAGATCCAGAAATATCACCTATTGATGAGATAATCTGAATGTCTTTTGTCTTGTGCTTCACAGAACACCAAAATAGCAAATAACTGCCAAAGATTTTTATAAACATGGGAATGGCATATTCTCCAAGACTGCACTGGTATAAGTTCATCAGTGGAATTTCTGGAAATTCCTGTTCTACCATGCAATATCAATATTTAGGGTATATTGATCCAAAAGGTAAAACTTAACCAAGATTCACAGGCATTGGAAGTTGGTAACTATGTTTAATGAGACACTGGTTGGTTGAGATGGACTAGGGCATAATGCTTAATTATGGACGAAATTGTTTCTTTCCCTCCCTCCTCTACACACCCCTTTAGACCCTTTCTGATTCCTTGTCCTCTGGTAACATTCCATGTTTCCTCCTTTTCCCACATCCCCACCAGGCTTGGTTTGGTAAGAGCAGGCAAAAGTAAAACTAGAAGGCAGCCAAAATACTCCTGCTCCCAAGGTAGCAAATGCTTATGTTCTTGGCATCTGTTTCTTCAAAATAGATGTAGTATGTGGAAGATCACAGCTTACTTCCATCTTTCCCATCCTCAGGAGAATCAGAAATGTAGGTTTAGCTCTGAAGAAACCATCCTAATAGAATAGTTATAAGGCTAATTTCACTAAATTCAGACTGTAAATTGAATTTTGAGGTTTTTATTGCTCATTACCTTACTCATGGCTGTGGGGGAAGAGCAAATTTTTCAAGATTATATCATCAGGGCAGAGGGATTATTTCATTGTATATTTTCTTCTAAGACAGGGGTAGAAATATGACATAAATCTAGTATTGGTTCAATGGCCAGTTTACTTCACCTCTGGATTGTGTTGATAGTCTTTACAATGTGCTTTGAACCACACTATTTGAACCTTAGACATTAGTTGGTCTTAGCTTTTATTTTCCAAGAAAAAAAAATCTGCAAAAGAAAACTCCCAAATTCCAGCTGAAATAAATTTTACATTTGTAATATTCTCCACTCCCAAGTCTAGATGAGAATAAACAAAACCTAGGGAAATGCTTTACAAAGCCTTTTATTTAAAATGACTCAGGTTTAAAAAAAAGGATAGAGAAAGATGAGGGAGAAGCTTTAAAAAGTAAAGCAGCAAATGATAAGATGTATTTAAATACAGGAGTGGGCAAAAGTAGGTTAATAATAATAAATAACACAATAATTAATACATAAATAACAGTACAAGAATAAACTCTGTGTTTCACTCACAACTCTAAACCTACTTTGCCACCCATGTATTTGTTAAACTACACAGAGCACTTAAATGGCTGAGTGTGACTGAGTTGAATTGTTCTCCATCCCATGACTATTTTGTATGACAGCCCTTGATACACTTTTCTAATTTTAGTTTTCCATTGCAGTTTACATTCAAAATTATTTTGTATTCATTTCAGGTGTATAGCATAGTGGTTAGACAATCATATCCTTTACAAAGTGTTCCCCCAAATATTTCCAGTATCCACCTGACACCATGCATAGTTGTTACAGTGTTATTCACTGTATTCCCTGTGCTATCCATTCCATGACTATTTTGTAATTACCCATTTGTACTTCTTAATCTCTTCACTTCTTCACCCAGCCCCCCAACCTCCCTCCTCTCTGGCAACAATTAGTTGGGTTTTTTTTTTTCTGAATCTATCAGTCTTTTTCAATTGTTTGTTCATTTATTTTGTTATTTCGATTTCACATGTAAGTGAAATCATATGATAATTGTCTTTCTTGGTCCAACTTATTTCACTTAGCATAATACCCTCTAGGTCTATCCATACTGTTGCAAAGGGTAAGATTTCCTTCTTTTTTATCAGCTCTTGATCTCATACATTAAGCAGACATAAACCATTAAAAAAGAGAGAGAGATTTCTCATGTTTTTTAAAGACATCTGAAAGGGTGGGGGGGACCTGTATGTTTCATGTCCTCTCTCAGGAAGCTTCTTTTTAAAATAAGGCTCTTGACTCCTTCTGTCACTAGTAACGGGTATACACTAACCTGCCTTAGTCCATTCCCAAAGTGTAAGCCTCAGCAGGAAACAGAGGGGATGCTCAGTTAAGGTTTGAAGATATTTTAGTAGATGATCTACAGATGTGTGAAAGGAGTTTAGAGATTCAACAAGGATGTTGAGTACTCTGGGACTATTACCACGTCTAGACATGCTGGAGCTGAGGTGATGGAGGAGCTGGGAGAATAAAGACCTATAGTTGTACAGCTGCAGTCACAGCCAGAACATAGCTGCAAGGCAGGGTCAAAGAGAAGGCAGAAATATCCTGATCTCTCCCTTCTCTCTCCTCACATGCTTCAACCCCTTGCTGATGCCTCCCATTGCCTGAACCAACTAGAAGCCAGAGGACAAGAAAGTCTATGCAGCACAGTTTTTCAGGTTTCACCTCCAGGGGCAAAGAGTATAGCAGAGAAAGGTAGAAGATAAATCTGGGGAAGGGGAGTAGGGAAAACAGAGAAAAACTAGCCCAGCACTCAGGTACCTTACCTATTAATGACAAATAGTAGCACGTAACAACCCATGCTCTTCTAAGAGCCTCTTAAGAGGTGTCCCTGGGGAGGTTCATCTCCAAGGATCGATGATGTACATGTCTCAACACTGAGAGGCCACCTCTCTCACTAGAGCAGATACAAACTAAGTCTCTTAAAGAGCATTCTGAGATTCTTGCATTACTTTAGACAACTACCAGAATTTCCAGACCTACTCTGCTTCACTCAAGGAACAAGCCACAAACAACTTTTCTCTTAATTTCTCCATTGCTTTGAATATTAGGTTTCAACTAGATATTTTGCTGCAAGCTATATATTTTATGACAAGGTAGTTATATCAGTTTTTGGAAAGACCAATTAAGTATTTTAGGATGTTGCCCTGGCTGGTGTGGCTCGTGGATTGAGTGCTGGCCTGTGAACCAAAAGGTCACCAGTTCAATTCCCAGTCAGGGCACATGCCTAGGTTGTGGGCCAGGTTCCCACTTGGGGGTGTGGGAAAGGCAACCACACATTGATGTTTCTCTCCGTCTCTTTATCTCTCCCTTCCCCTCCCTCTAAAAATAAAACCAATAATATATTTTTAAAGTATTTTAAGATGTTAACTAAATTCAACTCACACATGACAATATATTAAACAAACATAAATACATATATGGATACTAGAAAAATTTTAGCATTAAGGAAATAATGAAGGTATAAAATACATAAAATGGGGTCACTTAAACCAAGTTGCTAAAATTGTTAACATTATGAAGGTTGAAGCATGAAGAAAGATTCCATTCTTATTCCAACTAGCCTGGGAATTTAACTTTTTAAAAACTTTCCAGTCTTGTGTCAATGCTTGAATATGCAACTGGACCTCCAAATAATCCTATAATTACCCTCAAAAGGACTCATGTATCCAGACCACCTGATTCCCCCCTCCTAAAGGACTCACATGTACACCTACCTGAGATCCATTATCCAGAAAACCAGAGCTGACCAAACCACCTGGTGCCAATCTTCTGGGCCACCTGGCATCCATCAGCCTGACTGCCTGTCAGCTAACTAATAACTGTCTGCAACCAATCCTAGGGCTAAGATTGCAGGAATAATAATTCTCAGAAATATACTTCTTGCTATAAGGACTTTTAACTATTTTTCTGTGGTTTTAAACACTTCTGGGTTTTTTCCTAGCTTTGTTTCTAATTTGCAAAATCTAAGACCCTTAAATAAATCTTTCTCACATTTCTAGCAAAACCTCGACTCATTTTGAGTTTGTTCAATAGCATGAACTAAAAACGTAATCAGTTCTTAAAAATCACTTTAACTAAATATAAATATCTCATACCATTTGAAACAAAAGAGAAAACAAAGGAAGAGAAGAAAAGCTATTTGATTTTTTTAAATGAGTAAAATAAACTTTAAGGCATACTTATTACATAAAATAATGGCATTTTTATTTTTTTACACAAAAAAGGCACAAAAAAGTCAGGTTATTGCCATTTAAACTATATCACACATTTGAATTATTTTTACTCTTCATAAGAAAACTAAATAAATCTTCTGAAGCCCAGACCAATACTTTTTCTGGTATGACCTATTTCTGTGGTAATACCATTCTCCATCAAATTTCCCAAACCAGGAACAGGAAGGTTTTGTTTTAAAAATTTCGATCTCCCAGGTCTCACATCAAACTGGCCATTTAACTCTGTCAAGCATACTCCTGTAATCAGTCCCCAACCTGCCCATCCTTACTTCCAAAGTTTTGGTCAGGCTCTCTTCTAGTCCTGGCTTGACTGCTACAAAAGCTTCTGAGATGGACTCCCCATCTATAGTGTCAGCCTGAAGCAGGAGACAGCATAGGAAGAACTCTGAGACTGTAATACTGCCATTGGCCAGCATTTATCACCCTAGTTGCCAGGAAACGCCTTTTACCAATTAGGTGAAATAAATAGTAAACCGAGGCAGGGAGGTGGAAGGAGACAAGTCTCACATGCTAACTCAGCAGTCCTAAGCTTGTTCTGATAATATTGCCAGGTGTTTCAATATCACAAGAAACACTACATTAGCAAGAAAGAGCCCATAATTCGAGTTTGGTTCATTGCCTACATCTGGTCACTATCTGTCTTACAAGAAAGTCCCTGATGCTTATAGAAAGAGCCCATAAATAACTTTGGAAAGTGCTCCCAAATTTAATTAACTGCCTCCTGTCACATATTTTACAACAGGATGACCAAATGGAGCCTGGAGCAAGATAAGAATTCGGGTGAACAGACCCCCATTCATCCCTAAATTTGGGTAGTCACATTCCCCCAGGAAAGCTGGCGCCACATTTACCCATTAATCAATATGTAACCTTTTTCCCTCCTAGCCCACAAACTATGTAAGTCCTGAGAACAAAGGACTCGCCCTCTCTGTCTCGGAGGCTCAGGGGGCTCTTGGCTCTCTGGCCACAGGGCCTCTGGCCACCTGGCCTTAGGCTGCCCAGGGGCTTGCCACCCTGGTCTTCAGCCTCTCTTGCTTTTCTCACCCTGCTTTGCCCTGCAACTTTTCCTTTCACCCCCTACTCTACCCAGTTCTGTTCTCTTCCATGGAAGCGAGCCACTAATAAACTGATTACATACTACTAGATTTGCTGATATGTAATTCTTTACATGCGTCTGCAAGAAGAACCAGGTCTCTCCCATCAACAATCCGACCCTAGTTAGTTCTCCACACACTCAGTGGTCATTCTAAAATTCAAATGTTGGTGAGAATGTGTAGAAACTGACTCACTCATACACTGCTGGTGGTATAGTAAAATGGTACAGCCACTCTGGAAAATAATTTGGCAGTTTCAAAATAACCAAACGTACACTTACCATATAACCTAAAAATTATACTCCGGGGCATTTGCCCGAGAGAAATGCAACCTAAAGCCACATAAAAACTTGTAAGTTATTATTAATAATTTTAGCAGTTGATAAGCTTTGAATTTTATATTTATTTCTCTTGTCTTGATAGTGAACATACTTGCTATTTAATAATGGATTAGACCAGACCATTATTACTTACAGCAATAGCCACAATTGGTTCCCAAACCCCATTCTTTCTCTACAGGGTGATGCAATAAAAGCCATTTGGTTATATTTGCATTAATAAAACAAGGGATGTTGCTCTGCAGAAGAGGACCTTGAAATTATGAATCTGAGAGCTCAGATAGTAACTGCTATAGAGCTGCCCTCCCATCTCCTGAGAGAGAACAAATAATTTATCTCCCTTAGGTAAACAAGGCAAGTGGAATAGAAACAGAGGGCTCTGGATTTCACTTCTTTGGAATGTACCTGGTAAAAGGAGACATACTTTATCTTCAGTGCAGCTCAATTTTCTTTAGTCAGAAATATGATGAAGTAAATATAGCAAAATAAGTAATTCAAAGAGTCCATTTTTAACATCAAAATATCAGACAAAACAGAACTCTGGGACATAGTCAAAGGTATACAGCAACCAAGAAAATGCTGAATCAAGAAAGAGGTAACTTAAAAGTAGTAGTAAAACTTTATGAGAAGGATTTTTAATTACCCTTACTGCATCTCCCTCCTTGGTTTGGTGATAGTTTTGAAGACAGCACACCGTATTCCTAGTGTGGGACTCTGGTCCCTGGTTCCAGAGGAAGCAGAGCTGACTTTATTCTCAAAGATTGTACTGCTCTGTTCTCACCTTTTGGGGGCCTACCTGGAAGAATGCTACAAGGTGCTTGCCTTTGTTTTGATTACTTGGAACCAACTCAGAACAGAAGAATGGCTGCATAGAGAGAAGACAATGCTCAAAAAAATTAGAAGACAAATAAACAATATGCTGCTGTCTGAGGCAAAAGATTACTGTCGAGGCAAACATTACATGCACTGAAAACCTGGAAGGAAAAGCTAGAAAGAGTTCTCTGGGAAGTTAGGGTACTTAAAAGTACCTGAATATACTGGGGAATTCGAAAGCCATGGACCTGTCTAGCACAGAATATATCCTTAGAAATAACCTAAGAAGACCCTAAGCTTTTATCTCTGGTGAAATTTTATTTTAATGTATTATTATTCTATCTTATCTTACTTTATTTTCTTTTGCTTTTCTATTCTATTCTAGAATTCAGGGAAATCTATGTTGAACACTAGTTGAACATAAGCTAAAGGAACAGAAACTTTAGAGACCACACATGACACAGAACACACATTTTACAAAAATTGTGTATAAAATATCACTAAATAAGCAAACAGCTACAGCCCACAGTATACAAAAGAAACAAATCCTCACAAGGAAAAATGATATGTTTCCAGAGTTAGCACATTTTAATATTCAAATATCTAATTTCTAACAGAAATTACAAAGCATGCAAATAAACAAGGAACTATTACCCATTCACAAAAAAACTTACAGAAATTAATTCCTAAGTCCCTCAGGAAGCATAGACATTGGACTTAGTAGACAAAGACTTTAAGTCAACTACTCAAATTGCTAAACTAAACAATAAGCAAAGATTTGAATGAAACAAGCAAAATAATCTCTCAACAAACAGAAATACCAATAAAGAGACATAAATTATAAAAATAAGCCAAACAGACATAGTGAAGCTGGAAAGTACAATAACTGGCCCTGACTGGTGTAGCTCAATGTATTGGGCATCATCTGGCAGACCAAAAGATTGCAGATTTGATTCCCAGTCAGGGTACATACTTGGGTTGCAGGCCAGGTCGTAGGTTGGGGGCGCTCAAGAGGGAACCTATTGCACATCAGTGTTTCTCTCCCTCACTTTCTCTCTCACTTCCCCTCTCTCTAAAAATAAATAAATAAACTCTTTTTTAAAAAAGGAAGTGATAAAGAACTCACATAACTCTACTCCAGGAAGACAAACAATCCAATTAAAAAATGGGCAAAGGACCTGAACAGACACTTCTCCAAGGAGGACATACACAGGGCCCAGAGACATATGAAAGGATGCTCAGCATCACTAGCCATCAGAGAGATGTAAATTAAAACCACATTGAGATACCACTTCACACCAGTCAGAATGACCATCATAAATAAATCAACAAACAGCAAGTGCTGCCAAGGCTGTGGAGAAAAAGGGAACCCTATTTCCTTGTTGGTGGGAATGCAGACTGGTACAGCCACTGTGAAAAACTATGAAATTTCCTCCAGAAGTTTCTATTTTCCACAGCTTCAATCCCCACTGGTTTTACAGCCAGATTACAGGGACTTATCTTCCCAGCACTGAAACCCTGGGCTGGGGACCTGGTGTGGGGCTGGAATACCTTGGTCCTGATATCCTTCCCAATTTTTATCTGTCATATGTGAGTGTAGGACTAGCCCATTTTGCATCTCCACCCCTCCACCTAGTCTCAGTGTGGTTTCTTTAATTCCGTAGTTATAGGACTTCCAGTCAACTTAATTTCTTGGTGGTTCTGAATAATGATTGTTCTGTAGTTTAGTTGTCATTCTGATGTGTTTTTGCCAGGAGGTGAGCAATGTTTACCTACACTACCATTTTGACTGGAAGTCTAAAATGAAAATTCACTAAAAGTTTACAACAGTATATTTGAACAAACAGAAGAAAAAAAATGAGTGAAGTTAAAGAAAGGTCAATTGAAAGTATCCAGTTTAAGAAACATGAAGAAAAAGAATGAAGAAAATGAACAAAGTTCAAGATACATATGGAAACCATCAAGTATATCAACATATGCATTCTGGGAGTACCAGAAAGAGAGAAAGGAGCAGAAAGAATATTTTAAGAAATGGCCAAAAACTCCCCAAATTTGATAAAAGACAAAAATATACAAACAAAAGAAGTTCAAGAATTCCAAAAAGGATAAACACAAAGAAATCCACAGCAAGACACGTTATAAACAAATTATCAAAAGACAAAGACGGTCCTGGGCAGGGTGGCTCAGTTGGTTGGAGCATTGTCCAGTAGACCAGAAGCTTGTGGGTCCTATCAGGGCACCTGCCTAGGTTGTGGTTTCAGTCCCTGGTCAGGGCACATACAAGAGGCAACCATGGTAGTTTCTCTCCCTTTCTTCCCTTCTCTAAAGTCAAAAAGTACATTCTTGAATGAGTATTAAAAAAGACAAACACAAAAAGCTGTAATAGATTATCACATACAACAGAACCTCAATATCATTAAAATCTGAGAAACCATGAGAAACCATGAGAAACCATGGAGGCAAGAAGGCAGTGAGATGACATATTTGAAATGCCAAAAGAAAAAGACTGTCTAAAAAGAATTCTGTATCTGGCAAAAATATTCTCCAAAAATGAAGGAGAAAATAAGACAAGCTAGATAAACAAAAGCTGAGGGAGTTTTCAGTAGTAGGCCTTTTCTATAAGGAATGCTAAAGGGAGTCCTTCAGGCAGAAATGAAAGAATGATAGGGGACTCAAGACTTGGAAAATTTTAGCTTAAGGTAAAAAGCTGCAAGTCTAGCAAGCAATGTGTGTGTTAAGCTTTTGTTTCAGAGACTATAGATAAGGACCCTCCTGGCTCCTGGGAAAAGCAGCCAACCTCCTGGGGCACTGGCTAGAAATTACCGCCTGGGGACATCCGAACCTTTGTTCCAGGAAGAGCAGAAGACCATCCCTCCCCCTTGGAAACAGCTAACTGCCCAGGACAGGAATGTTGCAGCTTCTGAATCTCAAAGCCCTCACTGCACCTTGTTTGTCCTCCCCCACTCCCTTATAAAAGATCTGGCCAGGAAAGAGAAGGGAAGATGATTTGTTAGGGTATGAACTCACCATCTTCTCGGATTGCCAGCCATCTGAATAAAGCGCCCATAAAAGATTCAATCACTGTCATTGCTTATTGGATTTGGTAGTGATAGGCAGCCTGAAAGCCGGTGTCTTTTCCAGTTACAGGAACACTGCATAGCAACTTGAAACAGTAAGAAGAAATCAAAAACTCAGATAAATCAAACAACACAGGTAAATAGAAAAGCCAGTATTCTTGTATTTTGATTATAGCTCTTTTTGTTTCCTATATAACTTAAAAGACAAATACATAAAACAATAATTATAAATCTTTTGAGTTGGCTGTTGGAAATCGTCCTGCCTGGTTTCAGAAGCTGCAATCCCCCATGGCTAAGGCTGAGTAAAAAGACCTTGGGACCATAAGCCACTAAGGAGACTAAACTTATCCTCCTGGCAGGGGCACAGCCTCTGCCCCCTTTATTTCACCCTGCTTGGCCTCTGGAAGATGGCTGGTTAGCCAATGACAGGTAAGATTCCTCAAGGGAGAGATGACCTAAAATGGGCACAAAAGGGCCATCAGGGAAGGATTTAGGGGACTATAGAAAAGGGGTGATGGACCTTCACCCCTGGGCTTTGTTATAGCCTGAGTCCTCATTCTGTCTGTAAGAAGTCTCCTAAACTCTTGGCTGCCTTACTTCCCCCACCTGATTTAATCTTAAAACAATGCCGGAGGCCTCTGTGGCCTTGTGCAGGAACCAGTGGCTCCCACCTCCATCAGCAGCGGAAGAAAGAATGCATAAAACCCTCTGAAACATGCTTTGCTAAGAATGCCCTCAACTTAAATGTTAAGGGTCGAAGCATAAAATGAGTTTGTTTCCCAAAGTTTTATGACACTTTGCTGTCACTCTATCTATCTCACCCTGACTCAGAATAAGCCCTTATAGTTCTTTGAATGTTGTCTATTTCTTGATCATTACTGCCTGCCTGACAATGATTGATGAGTTTTACATGTGTAAATACTTCCTGTATTCCTGTGCAAACTAAACTCAATAAAAGTCCATTGAGAAAGGGGCTTAAGGCCCTTCTCCTCTGAGAAATTGGCTACCTTTCCTCTCCAAGCAAATCAGGTCTTGGTAGACTTGTTCTCATCCTCCATGGCCAGAAGGGCTCTGTGGGCAGACAACCCCCACCCCCGCTGACCACATATGGCCAAAAAGTCCATTTAGTTTTTTTTCCATAAAATAAAAGACACATTTTTCATTTCCACCAATAATTTAATTGACTTGGATGTTTTGAGTGTGTCGGCTATATCCTGTGTGATATAACATTGATTGTTCTCAAATAATGTCTCAATTTGATGGCTATCAACTTGAACTGGTCTACCCAACCCTCGAGTATCATCCAGCAAAAAATCTCTAGCACGAAACTTGGCAAACCACCTTTGAGATGTTCAATTACTCACAGCACCTTTTCCACACACTGCACAAATCTTTCTTTGCATTTCAGTTGCAATTTTACCTTTCTTGAAATAATAAAGCATAATATGCCAAGAATTGATCTTCAATATTAAAATGGCCACACAAAAATTCACCAATTTTGACAAGTTTTTTTTCAAATGCATGCTGAAATGACAACTGTCACAATGCAATTTAACAAAATTGTTTTGAACAAAGTTAAAGACAACTAAGTGCTACGACAGCCTTCTTATGGAAAAAAACACAAACAACTTTTGGCCAACCCAATATGATAATGGACATATTATTTGATTTATAAAGATATAATTAATGACAGTAACAATGTAAAGGCAGAGACAGAGCTTTAAAAGAGCAAAATTTTGTATACTATTGAAGCTAAATTGGCAACAATTAAAATTAGATTATTATGCATTTAGGTAAAAACAATCCACTGACAATGGAGAAATGGACAAATACAAAGGGATAGATACATATGATGGAATATTACTGAGCCATAAAAAGAAATGAAGTACTGATACATGCTACAAGTATATGAACCTCAAAAGAATTATGCTAAGTGAAGGAAGCCAGACACAGCAGACCACATATTATATGATTCCATTTATATGAAATAACTAGATTGGTAAACTCATGGAGACAGGAGGTAGATTGGTGGTTGCCTAGAAAAATAGGGAATAACTATTTAATGGGTATGAGATTTTTGAAGTGATAAAAATATTTGTAGGTGCTGGTTGCACAACATTGTAAATGTACCAAACACCACTGCACTCTATACTTTAAAATTGTTAATTTCAATTTCTGTTAATTTCAATTTCTGTTAATTTCATCATAATTTTAAAAAAATAAAGCCTTAATCATGCAAAAACATGAAAATATTCACAGTGACCTACAGTTATACACAGCATTAAAAAAAACAGTAAATATAAGAAGAAAATATCAGCATGGATTGTGCACAGTAAAGTACTGTTTTAAAAAGTCTTATTTTAGTTATATGCAGTTTTTGTATTTATTAGTTTATTAGGTAACAATGTGAAACATATTTCTTACTGTGTTTTACAACAAAAACATTAAAAGTCCCTTAAGAGGATCTTCTATTATAATTGTTAAATTGTCCTTCTGTGACAGCTGTGAAAGTGTGCAATTCTAATCTCCTTTCACGAAAGAGTGCAGTTGCTCTATGAGGAGTACAGTTAGCTGACAGCCTTCAACAAACAGCATTGCATTCAGGATCTGTTAAAGTCTTGACTTCGTTAAATGGTGTTGAGAAAAGTGGACAGCCACGTGCAAAAGAATGCAACTGGACCACTATCTTAGACCATACATAAAAATGAACTCAAAATGGATTGAAGACTTGAAGATAAGGCCTGAAACCACAAAACTACTAGAAGAAAACATACAGTAAGCTCCTTGATATCAGTCTTGGCAAAAGTACTTAAGATTTGGCACTAACAGCAAAGGCAACAAAAGCAAAAATAAGCAGTGGGGCTACATCAAACTAAAGCACTTCTCTGCACATCAAAGAAAACCATCAACAAAATGTAAAGGTAACCCATGGAATGGGAGAAAATATTTGCAAATCATACATCTGATAAAGAGTTAATGTTAAACACATAAAGAACTCACACATCCCAACAGCAAAAGAAAATCTGATTTTAAAGTGGGCAGAGAAACTGAACAGACATATTTTCAAAGAAGACACACAAATGGTCAACACGTACGTGAAAGGGTTCTCAACATCACTAATCCTCAGGGAAATGTAAGTTAAAACCATAATGAGATGTAATCTCACACCTGCTAGGATGGCTGTCATCAAAACCACAAGAGATAATGTTGGCAAGGATGTGAAGAAAGGGGAACTCTACTCCACTGGTCCTGGAATTTAGCTTGATCTAGTCACTGTGGAAAAGAGTATGGAGATTTCTCAAGAAATTAACAATAGAACTACCATATGAACTACCTATTAACAATAGAACTACCATATTCCAGTAAGTCTACTGCTAAGTATAAATCTGAAGGAAATGAAATCCCTTTCTCAAGAAGATAACAGCACCCACATCTTCATTGTAGCATCATTTATAATCACCAAGCCATGGGTGAACAACTTAAGTGTCCACTGATGGTTGAAAAAATGTGGTGTATATTTACAATGGAATATTATTCAACCATAATAGAGAAGGAAACCCTTCCATTTGCGACAATGTGGATGGTCCTTGAGGCACTATAAGTGAAATATAACAAAGAACAGGTTGGTCCTTTGACGAAGGAGGGGCACCGGGAAGAGGAGAAATGGGTGAAGGTGATCAAAAGGTACAAACTTCCAGTTATAAAAAAATAAGTCCTGGGGATATAATGTACAACATGGTGACCATATAATTATTATATTTAATAATTACAGTTAATGACACTGTATTATATATTTAAAAGTTAAGAGAGTAGATCTTATAAGTTCCCAGCACAATAAAAACAATTTTAACTGTGTGGTGTTGGATGTTAACTAGACTTACTGTAGTGATCATTTCACAATATATAAATATATCAGATCATTATTTACACCTGAAACTAATATAATGTTATATGTCAATTATATCTCAATTGAAAAATCTTTTAATTAAAAAAAATTTAAGGCTTTGAGTCAAAGTCATGTTCTTTCCAGGCAGGCCCCACATGATGAATTCCAGGAAGTGCCCATTTCTGCCCAGTAAAGGACTCCCCTATTAAGCTACCTCAAATCTCCCTTTTGGGTTAGCCAATACTTTGTCAATTCTACATCGCAATTTTAGCTTCCCTCTCCCCAATTCTGTTTCCTTTGCCCCTTTTCCTTAAAAAAATGTCAGAGCTGCATCAAGGTCTGAAGATTTACCAGACCCAATACATCCTCATCCCCCTTAAATTTTCACAGGCCTTATCTCCCAGTAAATATCTTACACTCCTAAATCCATCTTACCCTAACCTTCTAGCAGGATCTGAACTGATACATCTTCATAGCACTTACTATAATTCACAATGTTGTTTATATGTTTGTGTGTTTGTATATTATCTCTATCACATTGCAACCTCCTTCGGTGGCAGTCTTTTCCACTGAAGGGCTCTGCTCTCATAAAGCCTGGGTAACCTCCCTGTCGACTCCATCCTCATCCTTGCTCTAGGCCCAGACAAGTCAGTAGTGGTTGTACAGTTTTATGTTACATAAGGGATCACAACAGAGAGGACTAAAACCCCATTTCAGAGCTATCTTCCAAGGGTAGGACTTCTCAATTTTGGCATTATTGACATTTTAGATTGGTTAATTCTTTGCAGTGCAGAGGTTGTGCTTGCACATTATGGGATGTTTAGTAGCATTCCTAAACATCTAGTCTTCTACTAACTAGATGTCAATGGCCCATCTCAGTTGTGACATTTATGTTTACATGTCCCCAGGGGTGGAAGGGTGGGGGTTAGCAGAGAAGTCCCTTCTGGTTGAGAAACACTGGCCTTGAAAAAGAACATCTTTTTTCTAATTTTCCCCAAAATGCCATATGGTGAATTAGAACCCCTGCTAGAATTTACCATGGTCCTGGCTAAGCAGATGAAGGCTAAGCAAACCCAGATGATTTAGCAGTAATTCCCAAACAGTGTGAGGTTTTCAGTCCCTTGGTTGTGTCTGTCCCTTGGACCCTAGGTGAAATTGCATGTGCTCCTATGAGTTACAGACTTAGGACTGAGCAGAAAATCTCAGGTGGCTGACTGTGCCTAATGGAAGCTTTCTGCTCCTGGCAGACAGAAAAATTTAAAGGAGGGCCCATACAGGGAGTCACCATTGGTGTTCCAATGGACAGATGAACATTCTTTTGGCCTCTATGTCTTCTCATCACAAACTGTTTTACCCAGTTTTGCTTGGAAAATCATTAATCATCTTTATGTAAATTTCTGTTTCTGTTCACCCTGAAACATGCTACATACTGGTTACTTCTTACATAAGAAGTGCCTAATTTTTAAAAAAGTCTGTAATTCTGAGTGACTGACCTTAATATTTCAAGGTACCTATTTTGGCTTATTGTGTGAGCCATAGCTATCTCCATCATCCAGCATAGAACCTCTAATATCTCTATTTCAGATGCTTTGCAGTGTGAATGCCGGCTCTTCAAAGTTTTGGGGGTGTTCTTTTAGATTTTATTTATTTATTTTTAGAGAGGGGAGAGGGAGGGAGGGAGGGAGGGAGAGAGAGAGAGAGAGAGAGAGAGAGAGAGAGAGAGAGAGAGAGAGAGAGAGAAACATCAAATGTGCGGTTGCTGGGGGCCATGGCCTGCAACCCAGGCATGTGCCCTGACTGGGAATTGAACCTGAGACACTTTGGGTCGCAGCCCGCGCTCAATCCACTGAGCAAAGTTTTTCTATTCCACACAGTGTATTTCATACGTGCCACTTAACATACATTTTAAGTTTGGCTTTTCCCACAAATTTGGTGTAAATCCATGTCCTGCCATTTCCTCATTATGCTGCACAGGCAGAAACTTCATTTTGTCTCTGGATTTGCTTCCCCTCCAACCCCACTCCAACTGGTTTTATTTCCTCACTTGCATTCATTTGCATACTTTAAATGTATATTTTGGATTCTGAATATTTGGTGTGCACGACTTAGTGGGTACGTAACCAGAAAAGACACGGGTGTTCAGGCTGTCACTACCAAATCCAATAAGCAATAACAGTGATTAAATCTTTATGGACAATTTATTCAGATAGCTGGTGATCTGAGAAGATGGTGGGTTCATACCCTAACAAACCATCTTGTCTTTTCTTTCCAGCCCACATCTCTTATAAGGTTGGGGTGGGTGTATAAACAAGTTGCAGTGAGAGCTTTGAAATTCAGGGAGGATTAGGTGATTGAAGCCACAGCATTCCTGTTCTGGGCAGTTAGGGTTCCCAGGAATGGCAGTCATCTTATCTTCCTCTAGCACAAAAGGTCCGGATGTCCCCAGGCAGTAATCTTTTAGCAGTGCCCCAGGAGACTGGCTGTTTTCCCAGGAGCCAGGATAGGCCTTATCTGTAGTTTCTGAAACAAAAGCTTTAACATACACATTACTTGCTAGATTTATAACTTTTTACCTTAAGCTAAAATTTTCTAAGTCTTGAGTCCCCTAACAGATCCAGGATTTAGAAAGGGGGATTGCAAGACACTTTAATAAAATCCATTACAACCTTTTCAGTCCAGTCTTAATGGAGAAAAGCGACATATGCCTCTAGAATGTTGAGGAATTTTCACAAATGAAACATAGAATAAACTTCTGTCCCAAATGCGGTGGGGGGGGGGGGTGCGGGGATGGAGGGAGCAGGGCAGAATTCCTGGAAAAGACTCAGGGCTGGAACTGGAAAGGGTTTAGGGCTGAAAACCCTTATTATTCGTGTTGCTCTTCCGTGTCAGCGAGCAAGACTGAAAGAAGGCGCTCTGTACAATGCCTCCAGCCAGCGACTACGTGTTGCTGGGGCGCTGGAACAAAAATACACCAATCTTCCCGGTGGTTAAATCAGTGGACAGCATTACTGAGTATAGGGCTCATTCGAGGCGCCACCGTCACAAACGACACTGCAACACAAAATCATACTTTCTGAGATAATAGCTCAAACTAAATAACCCAGCGCTGAGTATAAATTTGCATTCAGCCCATTATCTCCTCAAAAACAAGACGTTCTTTCTGGGTCTTAAATATCTGATACCTTCAGAAAACTACCAACTCCACGGAACCTACTCGGCAGGTCGGGCGTATAAGCAAGCACCGCGAGCACGCGGACCAGGTACGCGTGCAGCTGCGAAGGACCAAACTTTAATATCCTGAGCGCGCAGCCGAGGAATGACGTACGCCTGTCTGGCGTAGGTCTCCCTGCCGCAGAGCTTAATGGGTGGAACGGCGGAGCGCAATATGGCGCCTGCCGCTTGAATACGAAACGAACTCTGAGGAAGACCGGAGAGGCGCTACCGGTACCCATGGTAACTTGGGTTACCGACCTTTTGTGGAAACTGTATTGCCTACGGGGCGCAGAGGCCGCCCCCAGTTTTCGTGAGTCCGCTTGAGACGCACAGTGACGCAATTCCAGAGCGCGCCGGTGCCCGGTTGGCTGGCGGGCGGGCTCTTCAAATTTGAATCTTACATAGTTGTGGGTGTTAAGGAGCTCCTGGCTGCTGGTTGGTGCGGGCGAGGGTCGGAGGCGCGACCCTGAGACGCCTGGGCCCGCATCCACACTAAGCTGAGTCGGGACCGCTGTCGCCTCTGTCTGCCAGGCCCTTCACTCCAGGTACGGCCTTCTGTCCCTCCGCTTCCCTCCTGCCGCCGAGCCCCTCTGGAGCTGCGCGTCCCAGCCCTTGAGCTTTCTAGGTCCTCGAGAGCTTTGTAATATTTCTGTCTTTGGCAGTAGTTTCACAACTACTCACTTATTCGGTGTGTGCATTTGTTGCGTGTCTACTGCATATCAAGAAAGTAGCCCACTTTCGTTCAGATTTGTCTAGATGTGTGCTCTAGGCCTTTGTTCTAAAATCACTTCTGGCGTGGGGGTGCTGGCGGGGGACTTGACTTTAGAAAATTACCAAGGAGGAAAATTGTGTGCATCGCTGCCCGGTTTTTCACCTTGGAACCCAAGATCCACAGGGCTGTAGAAACAATTGATCCATCCAACTTTTGTTTTGTTCTGATTAAATTATGTATTGGTTGCGAACATTTTAGATGTCAAAACTAATTCGAAGATGAAAGGCCCCTTCATCCTACTCTTCAAATATAAACACTTTACAGTTTGGTACGGTTTCAGATTTCCCCCCTGCTCTTACTTGCGTGTGTGTGTGTGTGTGTGTGTGTGTGTGTTAACCGTAACGCGATTGTATGTTCTGTCGTGCTTCTTTTTTACTTAATATGTCCTAGCTATTTTTATGTCATCATATAATGTGTTTTTATTGAGTACATAGAATTCAGTTGTATGGATGTAGCAGAATTTTGTCCTGTATTAGACATTTAGATTGTTTCTAATTTCTTTCGTATCCTGGTGAACGTCCCTAATACAGTGCCTGTTTAAAAAACTTGGGCTTAGAAATCAGATAGTTTTGGATCCAGCTCTTAATCATTGTCAGTGGGACTTTGGGGCAGGTTATTTAACACCCTGTGCCATAATTTCCTCATTTTCAGGGAGTTTCTTGATCAGTGGAGTGCACACCTGTATTTTGAAATTAAGCTTTACCAATCTGATAAGTATAAGAAGTCTTACTATTTTAATTTGCATGTATTCATTTATTAGTAAATGGAGTGTCATTTTACTCATTTATTGGCCTTTGTAATCTTTCTGTTAATTGCCTTCATCAGTGTCCTTTGTCTATTTTCTGTATTGATCATTTTTAAAATTGATTCATTTGTTCTCTTTGAATGTTATATAATTTAGTCTCTTTGTATAACAGGTACTGCTTTTTTAGGGGGGTTCAAATTTACCATTTACCAGTTAATTAACAAGTCCTCTCTCATTTTTCCCAACTCAACCTCCCAGTTTTGGTTAGTGTGCCTTGGAATTTTTTGCCCATTCCATTATCATAATTAGAGGTAGTACTGCTACCACTACAGTGAATTCCTAGAAAAAAATTTCATGTCTTTTTGGGAAGAAAAGTAATCGTTATATTCAGTATCCTGTTCATTATAACAGTTGTTTAATGTTTATATTTACATTTACTATGAATGCTCATAGCTAGCCTGTTTATCTAATGGTTTTCCCATGCCTGAGTTTTTAATTTCAATAAATAACAGTTTTTTCCTAGTATATCAACATTTGTCAGTTTTTAGAATAAATTATAAGGATTAGATTTTTCCAAATAGCTTTAAGCATTTAATGAAAGCACAAGCATACCATTTTAGAATTCACCTGCTTTTTCCCAGTCCAGAAAGAAGATAACCATTTTTTTGTTAGTGACTTCTGTTGAGTCAAGTATACTAGGCCTTCAAGACACTGTTCTTTCCTTACTTAACTTGAGGAGTGCCAGTTACTGGATCCCCATTTTTAATGTTTCTCTGTTTCATTGGAGTCTGAGCAGCATAATTTGTTTTCTTTGATTTGCTCTTCTTTTAAGTAGGAGGAGAACAGGGCCTTCAGGTGTTTCTTGATGGCCTCTACCCCATGGTGTTTTGTTTTTCTTCATTGTCTATTCTGCAAAGCCTCTATGGTCAGAGAAAATCCTAGGCGATTTGTTCCCCCTCTGTTCTTTGTTCTAGATCAACCATAGTGAAACTACTGTCAACTATTGCCAACTCTTTTGGCTTCTATTGAGTTGCTATTTACCACATGGTAGGAAAGAAGGGTTTTTTGAAGATGTTTAAAATTTTGATGACCCATCTCTCCATCCTACCACACGGCTGAATTGAGAGGGAAGAGATTGGGAAACATGGAAGAGGCGATATGAGCTGATCTTGGAGCCTTTCAATATGACCATAATTATCTGCCTTTAGATGCAGTTATGTGTGCCTACTACACATTGGGCTTATTTTTAGTTCTGCTAGTTAATTTATAGTTTATACTTCCTGTTGAGCTTTTCATTAGGTTCTAAGGAATTGAGATTGTGTAAATTTGCACATACTTTTGTATTTTTTCATACAGTTTCCCATTTTATTAATTTTTGGTTTTGGGAATTGAAAATAAACAGCTAGTGAGTAGTGTAACTGCTAGCACATAATTTCCATAATACCACTAGCACATTGCCATATAATTATGTGTTAGTGCATCTTTGTTGAATTAATATTCTGTGGAAGAATTAATTGGTTTTGTATCATACAGCTAGACTCCCAAATACTTTTCTTTATCAGCTCTTGTTATTGAGAAATATTTCCTTCTCTTTTTCTCCTATAAACTATTGGATAAAATAGTTTGTATGTGAATTTTTAACTTGCATATTTATTTCTAACAGAAGTTAACTGTACATTAAGATTTTTGATGTCTTTGGTCTAGCTGCATTAGTATTTTCTGTGATAGGCTTTTTATGTTTATATAATGTCAAAGACTTAATGGAATAGTTATAAATTCAGCAATAAGAGATGCTTTAAATTTAGACTAGTAAGCTCTTTGGGTTGAAATATTTTACTTATTTACCAATTATTACAAAATGCAGTTATATAGCTTATCATCTATAATCTTAATTTCTAGGTGTCAGATATAAAATTTGTATATAAGAAACAAGCTAAAACAAGTGTAAGACCATGTATGCTCAAGTACATGATTCCCTTGAAAATTCCTAAATAGCATGAAAAGAAAATTTTAATTAGAATGATTTAAGGGCTTTTCAACTAAAATCTCAAATTGATATGTTCTGTGACATAATAAAATCAGAACTGGGGATTATTTACCTAAAAACTTGAGTTGATTTTTCAGATTTTATTAGGATATGTGATTGTATCTGCTGCCTTAAAATTTAAGTACCTAAAGGGAAAAACTATATTTGTGAAACTTAATCTTTTGTAACCTAATATACTGCCATATGCAGGTGTCCTTTAATGCTTTTGATGCTAATACTAGCTTGGAACCTCCCAGACTTGAGGTTTAAGTAAATTTCAAAAATGACATTCAAAATTCAATTCTTAGAGCTATTAAGTACATGTTTTGGTGAATCCTACCTTTTTGTTAAGAGATTATGTATTCAATAGATAAACTGTTTATCTATTAGAAAATAATAAAATGAGGTTTAACAAAAATATAAAATCTTAATCTGACTTGTTAGCTATAGGTAATCCAGTGTTGTTATGAACCAATTAAACCTTTTCATTAGTATAATGTTGTTAAGGAAAGCAAATATACCTAACTTTTTTTGTACCAGAGCATGATAATGGTTGCTTTCAAACTGAATTACAGGTTCTTCTGGGCCCCTGCTGAAGATCTGTCCTTAAAATTGTGTCTGAATAAGTTTTCTAATAGAGGAAATCCTGTTTATCAAGATGATTACAACACCTTTGAAACGTCCAGGAATTCACTTGTCCTCAGAGACATCTTCTCAAAGGAGAAATATGCCCATTCATGCAGTCTTTTTTGATAGCATTCCTTCAGGCACACTTACTCCTGTAAAAGATTTGGTGAAATATCAGAACTCCTTTTTAAAATTGAATGACCATAAGGAGAACCAATTCTTAGAAATGCCAATTTCTAAAGATAAAATTGTATTCCAATCTACCATGCTAGCAGAGCCTTGCACCTCTAATAGTTTTCTTAACATCAGTGCTATAAAGCCCAACAAGGATGTATTGAAAAATAAAGCAAACTATGAATCGCCAGTAAAAGTATTTCAAAGAATGAAAGAAAAAGTAATGCGTAACAAGCAAGAACAAGCATCAAGAAACAATAATGTGTTGGAACCACCAAAAAGTGAAAGTAACAAAATTTTCACACGTAATGGAGCTGAGAAAAGAGTGTTACAGCATACCTACCTCTGTGAACAAAAGGAAAACAACAAATCACTTCATTCAGAGAACAGCTCATTAAAAGGTTAGTTATGTGTCGGTTAAAAAGCTATAATGTGTTATTGTATACAGCACTATTTTAGGTACTCAGTATACAGCAGTGAACAAAATGAGTAAAAATCCCTGCCCCCATGTAGCTAACTCACATTCAGGTGGTGGGGGACAGAAGCAGTAAGTAATTTTATGGTACAGTAGAAGAGAAGTGCTATGGAAAGAAAAAGAAGGAGGATGAGGGTAGTTATAGCAGGTTGTAATTTTCAATGTGGCGTTCAGGGTATGCTTCAAAGAGAAGTTGACTTTTGAGCTGAAAAATTGAAGAGGATGATAAATATATAGATAGGTATCTTGGGGAATGGGGAAGGCTGGTGTAGACAGGTAACAGCTGTTACAGATGCCCTGAAATTTCTGTATAATTTCAGGAGCATGCCTCACAAATTCAAGGACTAGCTATGAGATTAAGGTATCGTGCAGTGAGTCTGCAGAGCTGGGCAGGCGGAGATAAGTAAGTGGGTTGGGTAATGTAAGACCTTTAGGTCAATGTAAGAGTTTGTGCTTTTACTATGAGCAAAATAAGGAGCCATCGGAAGGTTTTGAGTAGAGAAGTGACAAGACCTGACTTACATTTTTAAAATAGCACTTTTGCTGTTAATTTGAAATGGTTACTGCAGTAATATAGGTGAAAGATGGTGTTGGCTTGGTCCAGGTGGTATCAGTGAAGGTAAGTAGAAGTGGTGGAATTCTGGATATATTATAAAAGAAAAGCCAATCACATTAGCCCATATATGGGATATGGAATGTTAGAGAGATATAAAGGATGACTCCAGAGGGCAGGTTTTTTTATTTGTTTGATTTTGTTGTTATTACCCAAGCAACTGGAAAGATGGGGTGATTGAACTGAAGTGGTACAGACTAAAAGAGTGAGATCAGGATCGGTTATTTTTGTCACATGAGTTTTGATATATCTGTTAAAAATTGAAGTGTAGATGTGAATTAGGCTATTGAAAAAAATATTAGTTGGAATTCAGTGAAGTACTATATTTTTCCATTTATAATGCACTCCTGTGTATAAGATGCTCCCGTGTATAACACGCACCCATATTTTTGGCCAAAATTTTCAGGGGGAAAAAATCTTTCATTTTAATTTTTTAATTCAATTTTTAATTTATATTTAGATACTTGTTTTTGTATTATAAAGGGATTTTAGCATTATTTCTTGACATGGATATTGTTATTGCTTTCTAGAGTTACACTTACTTAATGCATAAGCATAAATAAAAGAATTAAAAAACATTTATATAGATATGGAATCTGTACTACCCATGTATAATGTGCATCCTTATTCTTTCCTCAAAAGTTCGGTGGGAAAAGTGCACATTATACTCAGCAATATATGGTGGTCCAGGCGTGAAAAATATATTTGGGAATCATTAGCACCTAAATGGTCTTCAAAGCTATGAAATAAGATGGGATCATCAAGGAGTAAGTGTAAAAAGAAAACATTGAAGAATGAGCCCTGTGACACCCCAAAATTTGGAAGTTAGAATACAAGATGTAGAATGGTGAAGACCACTTAGAAGAAGATGAGGAGTGATACTTTGGAAGCCAGAATAACAAAATGCTTTAAAGAGTCATTAGCTGTGTCTAATACTACTAATCAGTCAGGTAAGATGAAGGCTAAAATTTGACCATTGGATTTAAGAATGTGGATGTTGGCCCTGGCTGTTGTGGCTCAGTGGAGGTCTGCGAAGCGGAACGGCACCAGTTTGATTCTCAGTCAGGGCACAGGCCTGGGTTGTGGGCCAGGTTCCTAGTAGGGGACACATGAGAGGCAACCACACATTGCTGTTTCTCTCCCTCTCTTTCTCCCTCCCTTCCCCTATCTCTAAAAATAAATAAGTAAATAAAATCTTTAAAAAAAAGTAGATGTTATTCGTGACTTTGATGAGAGCAGTTTTGGTTGAGTAATAGAAGCAGAAACGTGATAGAAGAGGGTTCAAGAGGGAATGTGCAGAGAGAAATTAACAGTAGTGAATATAGACAACTCTTTTGAGGAGAACTAAGAAGTATGAGGAGAAGCTTTTAATGGATTTTATTGTTTTTAATGATTGGTGAAATAACATTTTTGTGTGCCTTTGGGAATAATCCAGTAGGGAAGGAAAAACAGATTGGAAGCCTAATACCCTTGAGTATTTATACTCAAGGGTAGGGAAGGAAAAACAGATTGGAAGCCTAATACCCTTGAGAAGGAATAAAATCTAAAAGTGGAGATTTGATTTTAGCTAGGAACATAAATATATCATAAATCAAACAAGAAGATAGGCAGTGTTGTATGACTTCAGATATAATCTGAAATGGGAAGTAAAGTCATTAGCTGAGAGTGAATGTAGGAAGCAGGTATTGAAATTTGAGGAGGTGGAGGTTTGAATAGTGTAGGAGAGTGGAAGAGTGAATGGTCGAGGCTTAAATTTGATCTCCTGGACGACACTAAGAACCTACTTGAGATTTGTGGGCATGAATTTAAATGAGACCATTCAGTATGGTTGTGAGTTTTCCTCTGGCCCTATTAGCTACTTAGGTGCTGGTGGGAAATAGGCAGGGAGTTGGATTCTTTCAGGATTGTAATTTTGCCAAGTAGGATGAAATGAGAAAAAAACACAGTAGTTGAGGTTGTATATGTGTGGCGGATACCGGCCAGCAGTATCCATCCCTGCTGCAGATGCTCATTGAAACACGAGAAAAACATACACAGAGACAACTGGGTCCTGTGGGGAAATAGGGACGAAACGGCCACTCTCTCTAGCGAGGAGTGCACTGAGCCCTTGCCTGAGAAGGCTTTTTATTAAGAATACAGACACAGTTTGTGGATTCACAGTCTAGCAGAAAAGATCAATAGGAATAGGTAACTTTCAAAGGTGCTGACAGAACTCCCGCTGGGATTCTGGGCAAAGTTTGGGGTTTTAGCACTACAGGACCTAAAAGCTAGTTTCGTTTCCTGCCTATGCCTTCATATTCTAAATTTTTTAAAAAGATTTTATTTATTTATTTTTAGAGAGGGAAGGGAGGGAGAAAGAGAGAGAGAAACATCAATGTGCGGTTGCTGGGGGCTGTGGCCTGCAACCCAGGCATGTGCCCTGACTGGGAATCAAACCGGCAATGCTTTGGTTCACAGCCCGCACTCAGTCCACTGAGCTACGCTAGCCAAGGCCATATTCTAATTTAATAACATCCTCCAGCAAGCAGATCTCACAGGATGTTGCATATTCTATGTCCCAGGCCTGATTACCCCAGGGGTCCGCCGACTCTAGTCTGGGCTGCACCACCCCTGTTATTTCCACAGGCCTGAGTCAACAGAGGAGACAAAGGCAGCCAGGAGACTTGGATTTCTTACAACTAAGAACAAGGACTCAGGATTTGACAAAGCCGAGAGGGCAGGGGTTGATGTCCATCACCTCTTTATATCCACAGCCTGAAGTCTCTTCCCTGAGGCCTCCTGTGATCATGCCTGTCTTGGATGATTACCCCCATGGGAAATCTTACCCATCATTGGCTAACTGATCAAGCATAGGAGGCCAGGCACATAACAGACAGCATTCATGCGAGGAAAATAAGTTTTGTCTCCTTAGTGGCCTCCTGGTCCGGAGGTCTCTCAACTCAGCCTGAGTCACAGAGGGTTACAGCTTCCTGAGACCAGGCAGGGCAGACTCCAACATCTACTTAGGTGCTGGTGGGAAATAGGCAGAGAGTTGGATTCTTTCATGATTGTAATTTTGCCAAGTAGGATGAAATGAGGAAAAAAACACAGTAGTTGAGGTTGTGTGTGAAGGTGGTAACGACAGTTGGCCATGAAATTTAAGTTGTTTACACAAGGAAAAGAGGACCTAAAGGAGATAAAAAAGTGAGAAGTGTAGGTCTTATGGGGATACTAAGTATATTTAAGAGAATGATCTGGAAAGATAGAAAGTGGTCAGAAATGGGACCTGAGAGATGTTAGTTGCAGTAATTAATAAAGATATTTTACATGTGTTACCTTTTAATCCTTTCAGCAAATGCTGTGGTAGATGCTCATTGAATAGTCTAGGAAATGTGACTTACAAAGAGGTTTTATCTGCCCTGTGTCTCACAGATTAAGTGATGGGCTGTGAATTAAATACAGGTATCAGAAAGCCCATGACTTTAATTACTACACCATAGACTAGGGGTGCACTATTGCATTTCAAAGACAGTGATATATTTTGACATTAAAAAAAAAAAACAGTGTTTTCTGGGGGAGTTTAGGCTGGAGTTGGGAGAGCACATAAAATGATCTGTTTCTCCTATAGCCTAGGACAAATGGGAGAAACAAATGAAATAATGAACATTAAAGCTTGTTTTATATGTAGGGTGGCATTAGAGGAAGAAATAACAGACTGCTTAGAGAATCTAATGACTCTTTCCCCAGAAAAGACACATATCTACAAATACAAATTTTGTCTGTACTTTCAGAGATCTGTTAGAGAGCCTCTGCATGAATGTTGGACTCTCAAATAAATGACCTGGGTTATACAGCACATTATATTTGATTAAATTACCTGCTTTACTGCCTTGCCCTGCCATTTCTATGGATCAAGTTAAAGAAATAGAAATTTATCCTTTTATGACACATGTCATTATACTGAAAACTTTACATTAAGATTTCTAAGACCAAAGAAGCATAGTTATTAAAGTATAATCTTTCCCAATTTTGTTAAGTATAATAGTTAAATTTTAAAATTAAATTTATTGGGATAACATTGGTTAATAGGGCCATGTAGGTTTCAAGTATACATTTCCATGATACCTGATCTGTATATTGCATTGTGTATGTACCACCCATAGTCAAATTATCTTTGTCACCCTATATTTGGCCCCATTTACCCTCTACCACCCTCCCCTTCCCTCTGGTAACCACCATCCTGTTGTCTCTCTGTGTCTCTGGGTTTCAGTTTTATATGCCACATATGAGGGAAATCATATGCTTCTTAGCTTTTACTGACTGATTTATTTCACTTAACATAATATTCTCAAAGCCTGTCCTTGTTGCAAATGGCAGTATTTCATCTTTTCTTACGGCTGAGTAGTATTTTGTAGTATATATGTACCATATCTTTTTTACCCACTCCCCTGTTGAAGGACACCTTCATTGTCTCCATGTCTTGGCCACTGTGAATACAACAAACATAATGGTGCATATATCTTTGCAGATACATGATTTTGAGTTTTTCAGGTAGATAGCCAGAAAAGGGATTGCTAAATCATGTGGTAACTGTATTTTTAGTTTTTTGAAGAATCACCATTCCATAATGGTTGTACCAGTTTACATTCTCACCAGCAGTGAATGAGGGTTCCTTTTCTCCACAACCTTGTCAACATTTGTTATTACCTTGTCTTATTGATAATAGCCATTCTAACAGGTATGAGGTTGTATGTCATTGTAGTTTTGATTTGCATTTCCCTAATAGCTAGTGAAGTTCAACATTTTCTCATCTGATGGCCGTTTGTATGTCTTCTTGGGAGAGGTGGCTGTTCAGTCCTCTGCCCATATTTTGATTGGATTGTTTATTTGTTTGGTGTTGAGTAGTATGAGTTCTTTATATATTTTGGATATTAGCCCATTATTGGAGCTGTTGTTTGCAAATAACATCTCCCATTCGGTTGGTTGTCAATTTCTTTTGCTGTGCAGAAACTTTTTAGTTTCATATAATCTCATTCATTTATTTTTGCCTTTGCTTCCCTTGCCTTTGGGGTCAAATTCATACCACATTCTAGACTACCGAGGTCCATAAGTTTAGTACCTATGTTTTCTTCTATATATTTCATTGTCTCAGGTCTTATATTTAGGTCGTTGATCCACTTTAAATTAATTTTGGTACATGGTACTAACTGTAGTCTAGTTTCCTTATTCTGCATGCAGCTTTCCAATTTTCCCAGCACCATTTATTGAACAGGCTTTCTTTTTTACACTGTGTGTTTTTGGCTCCTTTGTCAAAAATTGTTTGCACATATACCTGTAGTTTTATTTCTGGGCTTTCAGTTCTGTTCCACCGGTTAATGTGTTTATTCTGCCAATACCATGCTGTTTTGATTATCATAGCTTTGTAGTATAATTTGAAATCAGGTAGTGTGACACCTCTGGCTTCATTCTTTTTTTATCAGGATTTCATTGGCTATTTGGGGTCTCTTGTGATGCCATGCAAATCTGGTGATTTTTTTTGTTCTATTTCTTTAAAAAAGGACATTGGAATTTTGATGGGGAGTGCATTAAATCCACATGTTGCTTTAAGTAATATGCCCATTTTAACTATGTTGATTCTTCTAATCCATGTACATGGGATATCTTTCTATTTCATTGTGTCTGTTTCAATCTCTTTTAATAATGCTTTGTAGTTTCCTGTATATAGGCCCTTCGCATCTTTTGTCAAGTTTACTCCTAGGTATTTTACTTTAATTAACTTTATTTTTAAGTATATTTTATTGATTATGTTGTTAAACTTACCCTAATTTTCTCTCCCTTTGTCCTACTCCACGAAGGAGTAGGTTCCCTTCCCCGCTTCCCTCTAGCTGTCCCTCCCCTTATTTCATGTCCATGAGTCATGCATATAAGGTCCTTGGCCTCTCCGTTCCCTATAGTGTTCTTAACATCCCCTTGTGTGTTTTGTACCTACTAATCATGCTTTTTAATCCCTGTACCTTTTCCCCCATGCTCCCCCTTCTTCCTCCCAACTGATAACCCTTGTGATCTCCATGTCTATGATTCTGTTCCTGTTCTAGTCGATTGCTTAGTTTGTTTTTGTTTTTTTACATTCAGTTGTTGATAGTTGTGAATTTATTGTCATTTTAATATTTATACTTTTGATCTTCTTTTTCTTAAATAAGTCCCTTTAACATTTCATGTACTAATGGCTTGGTGATGATGAACTCTTTTTAACTTTACCTGGTCTGGGAGGCATGTTATCTGCCCTTCCATTCCAAATGATAGCTTTGCTGGGTAGAGTAATCTAGGTTGTAGGTCCTTGTTTTCCATGACTTTGAATACTTCTTTCCAGCCCCTTCTTGCAAAGTTTCTTTTGAGAAATCAGCTGACAATCTTATGGGCATTCCTTTGTAGGTAACGCTTTACTTTTCTCTTGCTGCTTTAAGATTCTCTCTTTATTTTTAACCTTTGGCATTTTAATTATGATGTGTCTTGGCGTGTTCCTCTTTGGGCCTAACTTGTTTGGAACTCTGTGTGCTTCCTGGACTTGCATTTTTATTTCCTTGCCAAATTAGGAAAGTTTTCTTCTATTTTTCCAAATAAACTTTTAATTTCTTGTTCTTCCTCTTTTCCTTCTGACATTCCTATTATTCAGATAGGAACAATCTCTTTTGGAGATTTCCTATTATTCAGATAGGAATAATCTCTTTTGGAGATTTCCCAGAGTCTTCTTATACTCTCCTTGTTTTTTTGTTTTTTTGTTTTTGTTTTGAATTCTTGTTTCTTCATTCTGTTCTGGTTGAATTTTTATTTCTTCCCTATGTTCCAAATTGTTGATTTAAATCCTGGCTTTCTTCCCTTCACTGTTGGTTCCCTGTAGGTTTTTCTTTATTTCATTTGTTATAGCCTTTATTTATTTCTTTATGTTTTTGCTGTACTCAGTAATTTCTCTCAACATCCTTATCATCCATGTTTTGAACTCTGCATCTGATAGGTTGACTATCTCCATTTTGCTTAGTTCTTTTTGTGGGGTTTTGTTCTGTTCTTTCACTTGGGCCATATTTCTTTGTCTCCCCAAGTTGGCAGCCTCCCTGTATTTGCGTCTGTGTATTAGGTAGAGCTGCTGACTCCCTGTCTTAATGCACCAATTAAGTTGTAAGGGGTGGGGCCTTAGGTATTCACCAGGGTGGGGCAGCCCGTTTCACTGCTTTGTGGTGCTGTATGTGGACAAGGGGTTAGAGGGGGGACAATGCCACTGCCTGGCCTCTGGAGACTTACCCAGCATTCGCCCTGTTTCCATTTGCTTCAGCCATTTCCCATATGCTACTGGTGCCCTTCTGTCTGCTTCCTTGGTGATGATTCCCAGAGTGGGTGGGTTTGCTTATGTTCTAGAACAATGCAGGCCCTTTAAATGGGCTCTCCTGAGAAATTGGCAGTTTCTTCCACTGCCCCAACCCACTGCTTTTTATAGCCAGAAGTTGTGAGGCTTTTTATCTTCCCAGTGCTGGAACCCTGGGCTGCACAGTCGGGCCTGGGACTGGAATTGCTCTCTCCCAATGTATTCCTCCCAATTTTTATCCGCTACACATGAATGTGGGACTACCTGTTCCACTGGCTCGCCACACTGCACCATATCCTCTCCATCCCAGCTCCCCATCTCCGCCCCTCCTACTGGTCTGGATGAATGTGACTTCTTTAAATCCTTGTTTGTCAGACTTCCATACAGTTCAATTTTCTGGCAGTTCTGGGTGTTCTTTATTTAGGGGTTAGTTGTGATTCCCTTTCTTCCCTTCACTGTTGGTTCCCTGTGGATTTTTCTTTATTTCCCTTGTTGTAGCCTTTATTTCTTTCCTTATGTTTTTGCCATACTCAATAATTTCTCAATGTTCTGTATGTTCTAGAACCATGCAGGCCTCTTTGTGGTTGTGCAAGGAGGCGAAGTGTGTCTACCTACTCCTCCATCCTGACTGGAAGTCTGTTTTATTTTTATATTTTATTTTGGTTGCAATTGCAAAAGGAATCGTTTATTTTTTTCTGAAATTTTATTGATAGTATACAGGAAAACAATGGATTTTTATACATTGACTTTGTATACTGCAACTTTACTGTATGTTTATTGTTTCTGATAGTTTTTTGGTGGAGTCTTTAGGGTTTTCTACATACAGAATCATGTCATCTGCAAAAAGTGATACTTTTACTTTTTCCTTCCCAATTTCTACTCCTTTCTCTTGCCTGATTGCTCTGGCTAGGGTTTCCAAAACTATATTGAATGTGGGTAGTAAGGGTGGGTATCCTTGTCTTTTCCTGATTTTAGTGGAAAAGCTTTCACTTTTTCACCATTAATTATGATATTAACTGAGGGTTTGTCATATATAGCCTTTATTATGTTGTGGTACTTTCCTTTTATATCCATTTTGTTGAGTATTTTTTAATGTATTATTGTATTTGATTTGCTCATATTTTGTTTAGGATTTTTGCATCCATATTCATTAGTGATATTGGTATGTAGTTTTCTTTTTCAATGTTACCCTTGCCAAGTTCTGGTACCAGGGCTATGTTGGCCTCATTAAAATTGTAAGGAAGTATTGCCTCTTCAGTTTATTTGGAAGAGTTTGAGGACAGGTATCAAATATTCTTTGAATATTTGGTAGAATTCAGTGGTGAAGCCATCTGGTCCTGGACTTTTATTTTGTGGGAAGTTTTTGATGGTTGTGTCAATTTCCCCACTGCTGATTAGTCTATTTAGATTTCCCATTTTTTCATGATTTAGTCTGGGAAGGTTACATATTTCTAGAAATGTATCCATTTCTTCTGGGTTACTGAACTTTGTGGCACATAATCATTCATAGTACTCCAGTATGATCCTTTGTATATCTGTGGTATCTGTGGCAACTTTTCTTTCACTTCTGATTTTGTTTATATGAATCTTTTCTCTTTTATCCCTAGTGAGTCTAGCTCTAGTGAGTTGTCAATTTTACTAATCTTTTCAAAGAACAAGCTCTTTGTTTTCTTAATTTTTCGTATAGTCTTTTTGTTCTATATTCAATTCTGCTCTGACTTCTATTATTTCCTTTCTTCTGCTGGCTCCAGGTTACCTTGTTAAGTTGTACTGTTAGATTAACTTGGGGTTTCTCCTATTTCTTGACATAGGCCTGCAATAATATAAACTTCCCTCTCCCTGGTTGGTGTGGCTCAGTGAATTGAGTGCCCGTCTGCAAATTATAAGGCTGCTGCTTCAATTCCCAGTCAGGACACACGCCTGGGTTGGTCAGGACACATTCCTGGGTTGTGGGCCAGGTCCCCAGTTGGGGGTGTGCAAGAAGCAACCAATTGATACATCTCTTGCACAGCGATGGTTCTCTTCCTCTTTCACCCTCCCTTCCCTCCTCTCTAAAAATAAGTAAATACAAATCTTTAAACTTCCCTCTTATTACTGCTTTTGCTGCTATGTCATTCTGTCATTCTCCTTTTGCTCTATTTGCTCCACTTGCCCACCTTTAGATGTTTCAATGGATGGATCTCTCAGGCATGTTTGTGTGTTGAGCAGGGAATCTTGTCTTGAGATATGGCTGTTCAGATTGTTGAAACTTCAAGGAGGGGAGATTAAGAGGATCTCTCATGCCACCATTCCTCTGACCAACACTTGAAATTAAACATACATTTAGTTTTCCTTCTCTGGCATAAATTTTAAGTCTATTACCTTTCTTTTTGTGTGTGAAATAAACATTTCTATATTGATCTAGGAGGTATAGTAGAATAAAATATAAGCAGTACTTGTAGTTTATGTTGTCCAGTTGATAAGCGTATCAGCATTGTGCTTTAAAGACCTGCTAAAGAGCTGTTAAAGGGTTATAAGTTATGATTAAGTTTGCTATTGAGTCTCAACATTTTGATTTTTAAAGTATAAGTTATATCTCTTCCACTGTTCTTTCACATTTTAGGCATTTATAGCAGCCTGAAGCAGAATCAGGATTTTCAAAACTGGCTGGACTTTCATATGTAATTTTAGCATATATGTACGTGATTTGTGTCAGCACCAGAATTTTATTCCAGTTCTCTAGGCTTATAAGTCCAGTGGTATACTTTTGTCTAGAGCTTGCAAGTTGTGACATGGAGAAGTTTTTAAAAATTCTTTCTTAGCACAGGAATCAAGTGAAAGCATGAGAAGATTATAAAGGGTAAAACTTATGTAAAAGTATATATACTATACTGGTCTGGTTGTTACTGAACCTAAGTCTTTATTTCAAGATTTTTAAAAGGCATTTTTTTTTCCTTCTCAGTGACTAATATCAATACAACTCAACTTCTTTCTTCAAAAAAAATCTCAGACTCAGCCCAAAAAGTTCCTCTAGAACCATCAAGTAATATTTTACTCCCAGTAAAGCCAATGATTCAATGTCAACAGGCAAAGAAAACACCTCTGCACAACTTAACTTATGGTAAAGTGCTTTTGGTTTTGTTCCTTAGTCTGTTATTTGAATGTATTGTTAAATGTTCTGGATAATTATTTCCCCTGTGTAGGCAACAAGCTTTGACTGTGGATGAAAGATTAAATCATAAAAGCCAGAGGCACTTGGAGAAGGACTGGGCAGGAGGGTGGAGTTTCATAACCCAATGACTTCTTTTAAATATAAACAGTTATAAATTGTCCCATTTCTCTTTTAAATTTCATATGAATTTTCTACAAACTTGGTTTGACTTTGTGGTTTTTGCAGAGCTTCCAATTCTGAACCAAGAATGTGAAAATATTTCAGCTGCAGAAGTCTCAAATAGAGTGTTAACTAGATCTCAGCTGGGGAAACAAATTCTTCTTTCAAAGGAGAATACAATTGCAACCACCAAGTTCAAAAAGAACATGTTTGTTTTAGAAGGCATTGATTCTGCCTATGAAAAATCCCAAAATACTACTGTTGAGACTCTCAATACTAACTGTGTTTCTATTAAAAATGGCTGTCAATTAACGGTTTCTGATAGTAAAGTAACAACAAAAGGAACTTCACGACCAGAAATTAAGGAAGGAAATGAGAAGACAATGCCCGGCGAAAGTGCTCTTCCAGGTTCTGTAAATGACACATGTAAAATTGTGCTTGCAACTCCAAGAGTCGATGTAACAATACCTCGGAGATCAAAAAGATACGCTTCAAGGCTTCCTCTGCCAAGTATATGTCAAACTATCACAGATGGAGTTAAAAATAATAAGGTAGGAAACCCTTAAGGCAGATGTGTGTGTGTTTTTTATTTTTTTATCCCCATTCTTCAGGAGCTTGAGCTCTTATGCTCTCTCATTATTAACAGTGCCTTCATGTTTGTTTTTTTAATTATTTAACATAGAGGCAGTGTGGCCTAATGTAAAGAGTAGTGGTTTGAAAGTAAGTAGACACAGGTGTTAAATCTTATGCTGTATTATTAGTTGTATAGCCTTCAACAATTTACTTACTCCCTTTGAGGATGAACACTAATTCTATTTCTGTTTGTAATTATTTTACCTGATTTCTGCAGTACTATTAACAGAACAATAGAGAAAGGAATTACATATAGCATCTAAGGATTTGGAATTTTTTTTCTGTTGTAATATAGTGACCAATAAAAGACTTCAGACCATCAAACTGTTAATATTAGGACATTCTCTGAAGAAACTGGAATGGAACAAGTGCAAGGAGAAAGATACAGTGTAAAATTGTTAAAAGTTTGCCCCTTCATTTTTAAAATGCTAATGGTGGTTTTTTTCCAGACAGCAGCCAGAGTCTTTATTTAATCCTCAATTTCCACCCAGCAGCTCCTTAAAATATTAAATCATGTCATCCTCTGTTCAAAAGTTTCTAGTAACTTCTTATCTCAAGAGAGAACACTGTCCTGGCTGGTGTGGCTCAGTTGGTTTGGAGCGTCATTCCTTACACTGAAGGGTCACGGGTTCAATTCCAGGTTAGGTACATGCCTAGGTTTTGAGTTGAGTGCTTGTTTGGGCAACTGATCAATGTTTTTCTTTCTGTCTCCTCCTCCCTCCCTCCATTCCCCTTTCTCTAAAATCAATAAGCATGTCCTCAGATACGGAATGAAAAAGAGAGAGAGAGAAAACACTAAGCTTTTACCGTGATTTACAGGACTATACATAATTCAGTCCTGGAGATATTCAGCCTCATCACATAGTCTTCAGCAAGTATTTGCTGAGTGAATATGAAAGCAGTATGGTACAGGACTCTGGAGCTAGAATTCCATTTTTACAACCCATCTGTGCCACTAACGAGCTGTGTGTGACGTGGACAAGTTATTTATATTATTCAACTAGACCTTACAGAGTTTCTTCATTTGTAAAATGAAGTTAATAGTACCTGCCTCCCTAGTGGTGTGAGGATAGCATGAGTCAATGCATCTGAGGTACTTGGAACACTACCTAGTGTTAACTTTTACTTTTGAAACCATTTGACTTATTCTTTGATATATCTCAGGTAGTTCCAAATGTGGAAGTAGAAAAAAGAGATTTTGTTGTTTCTTCCCTGAGTCCTACTTATATTTTTTTAAATGAACATAATTTCAGAAGGGCAGTAACTAAGAATATCATTCCATTTTAACATCTTTTCTTGAGTCAACATAAAACTACCATTGGAGAATTTACCTTTATATATAAATTTATGATTTTATATATAAAGTACATGACTTGACAAATTAGTTATTTTATGCCTTTGGGCTATATATCTCATCAGAAATAGTTCAATGTTAAATTATTACACAATAGAAAAAATAATTTCTTAGCACAGGTGTTCACAGAAGTTTTCCTTTATAATAGAATTTTACTTGCCCTAGAATAAGGAATTCTCTGAGCTGTTCAGATATTTACTTTGGAATAGAATGTTGTTAAATATAGATTATTAGCAATTATCTTTAAAGCTTATAGAAAATTGAATGCAACTTCAACTTTGCAAAAAAATATGATGTAATTTTTCAGTGATAATAGTGATGGTGACATGTATACTACATAGCTGACTCATTTTCTCCAAGTTATTGGGTCTTTTGGTGGGAATTGATGTTTTAATGGCTTTCTTAGGATTTTAGGTAATTTTTTTTGCCAGTAGTGAGATATTAGATATTAAGAATAGTTAAAATATAATTGATTCTGGATTGTAGAACATACTATAGTACTACTACAGTTCAGTCTCTTGCCATTCACCTTTTCTGTTTATTGTTTACAAGAGATTTTAATCTTATTGCTATTTCAAATAGAATGTGATTTTTATATAGATGTGCACTAAGGAATCATTTGGATTACTAATGAATTTTTTAATGTAAATTGATTTCGCAATATTTATGTTACAAGTAATGCAGAAAGTATATACTTTATTTTATCCTTGATTAGGTAGTCCAACTACAGGAATGGATGATTAAAATCATCAACAATAACACTGCTATATGTGTAGAAGGAAAACTGATGTGAGTATAACATTTTAATATTCTTTTAATAAAATAAGACACTGTATATCAGGTTAAAAGGAGAAGCATGAGAAATATTATTTTCCTGTAAAACGACTGTCTAACTAGGCTGCAAACTGAAGGCAAAAAGTAAAATGACTATACATGTTGATTGTAACCAGCTTTCCTGTTTTTGCCTTTCAGGTTATTTTTAAAATAGTGACAGCTCAAATCTTTATATGCAATGCTTTATTTTTTTCCCAGAGGTTTAGTAAGTTGACTGGTATTCGCTGCTTAATTACGTATGGTTAGTTAATATTTACTACATGCATTTCAGTCCAGATTCTCACATCTAAATTGGGACATCCAGATATAAATTAGTGATCAAGCCAGTGAATCAAAATTAATTAAAAACTTTGCCATACAGCTACATAATAAGTAATCATTGGCACTTTCTGGTTCTCCCTAAAGTGAGCATCATCAGGTAAGTGGGCTTTGCTTAATTCTGCTAATCTATTAGCACCATTTCCTGTTCAAAATCAATTTCTTAGTAGTAAAAAAGAAAAAATCATTAAAAATTTATGTAGTGAAAACAATACAGTATATCACTGTTAAAGTACTTACCTGGAAGTTTGTAAGTGGAATGTATAAAATCTGTTTTGCCCACTTCATTTCTGCCTGTTCGTGCGCATTTCCTGAATATCCAAAATGCAGCGTAGATTGCCTTGCTTGGAATCCCACTGCTGCTGCTTATTGACTGTATGACTTGTGCAAATTCTGTATTCTCCTTCATTCTCAGTTTTTTCATTTCTATAATGGCAATAATAATGTCTTTTGGGTTATTTGAGGTTTAAATTAGCTATATTTTTAAGACTTGAGAACAGTACTTTGAAGTGTTATTTAAATGTTTGTGAAATAAAATTAATAAAGCAAAAAAAAACAGGATGAAAAGTAATACTTTATTAAGGTACAATGTATGAATTTAGTTCCATTTCACCAAATGAAAGGAACTTCACTTTCTTATTACGCTTAGATATAGTATGTTTATTATTATCTAGTGAACTGAAGAATGTTCAACTAATAGATCTTTATATTTCATTCTGTTTTGTATTTATTCTTAGCTTCATTTAAGAAAATATTAAGAGAGGATTTATGGGTAAATGATTGACATTGCAGTTTGTTTTCCCTGGAACTTCTTTTTTGTACTTTTCAAAGAGAAAGGTAAAAATATTGGGCTGTATAGGGATGGTAAAAAACCCACAAGATTAACCCAGACCAATGTGTCTCAGTTGGTTCAAAGCAAAAGGTCACCAGTTTGATTCCCAGTCAGGGCACATGCCTGGGTTGTAGGTTCAGTCCCTGGTTGGGGCACGTGCAGTAGGCAACCGATCTATGTTTGTCTCTCATATCAGTGTTTCTCTTCTTCTCTTTGTCCCTTCCTTCCCCTCTCTCTAAAAATAAATAAAATCTTAAAAAAAAAAAACTCGCAAGATTAGATGGATCCAAACTGTATTATTATATGAAATCTAATACAGTACAGGCCCTGAGGACAGGGACAGGGAAGTCATTATTTGGAAGCTTAGCCTCAGTTAAGATGGAATTGCAAGCATTGTCAACACCATATATTTAGAGATGTTACCTGCTTCCGTGCTAATGATAATGATATATTAGGGGTATGGTTTGGTCACGGCGCAGTTTCTTGGCACATACTCTGAGGACCACATTAGCCAAGCAGTTGAGTTCTGCAGTGCTTGGCCCTCAAATGTCTTATAATTAGATTAATAATATTGTTAATATAGCTGGAATACAAATTTATTACTTTATATTATAAATATATACACTTATCTATGTACATTGTGACTGACTACTGGTAAAATATGAATTTTTTTGCCTTAACTAAGCTATTTTTTCCTCCTAGAGACATCACTAACATATATTGGCACAGTAATGCAATCATAGAACGAATTGAACAAAACAAACTTAGGACATTATCAGGCAACATTTATATATTAAAAGGAATGATAGATCGGATTTCCATGAAAGAAGCAGGTAATGACTGATTGTTGATTAATAAGTTATTTTAATAAGTGAAGCAATTAACCATTTTTCTAATACTAATATACATTTTTTTACTTTCAATTGGGTGTTTTAAAGTTGTGAATCAACCGTAATTAAAAATTAAAACAGGATTGATCACACTATGTACAACTATTTGACTGTTTAAATAAGTCTAGTGATTTTTTTTTTAGTTCAAGTGAAGTGTTTCTTATTTGGTAAGAATTGCTTTATGAGAATGTAGTTTAACTCCCTAGGTCCTCTTTTTGTTAAACCTGCCCAGCACAACCTGTCTTGGCATAATCTAATTTTCTGTCTGAAAGTGACTGAAGAAAAACACATCTGAACAGTCTACTTTAAATTTATGATTATTAGGAGCAGGTTGTGGTCCCTTAGTGCCCCTGGTCTCCTACCACATTTCTCTAATCCATTCAATTTCCCATCCTCCTTGATGACTACTTCATATTTTTACAGATCTCCAATACCCCCTTCCTCCCTCTTTCAGATTGGGAGATGGGATAGGGGAGGGAGGGTATCACCCGAGCAATAGGAACAATCAGAAGAGAACGTTTTATCTACTGACCTGCTTGCATCTGGACCTCCTTTTATATGGATCAACAGTCCCTGTTTCTGTCTGTGTCAGTCTCTCCATTTGTACTCTAGCTCCCATTTCCCCTCTTAACTCAAAGATATCACTGCAGTGATCCTCCCTTCTGTCAAAAACAATCCCTCTTTTTTTTTTTGAGAGAACAGTCCATCTTTTAACCACACTTCTTTCAACCACTATTGCTCTTAGTGACAGCAAAATAACTCAGAAGATTTGTTATATCTAATTACCCTTGAGGTTTTTCCCATTTTTTCTTGAATTCTCTTTAATCATGCTTTAATCTCCAATTCTTCACTGAAACAGCCTTTATCAAAGTCACCAGTGGCCCCCCCCCCCCGCCCCATTGCTAAATCCATTATGAACTTGACACAGTTAATCATACTTAACTCCTTGAAACACTTTCTTAATTTGGCTTCTGGAATACCATATTCCAATTTTCATGCTGTCTTACTCCCTGTGGTTTCTTTGTTCATTTTTCCTTCTTTGCATCTTAATAATAGGGTAGATTAGGGCTCTTTCTATATTAAGTGCTGTACCAATTTCTTTTAGGCTTTATTTCTTACCTATATGGTGACAAGTGCCAAATTTGTATCTTTAACCAAGAATACTCCCCTAGCCATTCAACTCCTTTTCCATCTGTTCATTTGACATCTCCATTATGATGTCTGCAGCCATCTCAGACTTAATACAATCATGCATTGCTTGATGACAGACATATGTTCTGAGAAATGGTAAGTAGTTTCGTTGTTGTGTGGACATCATAGAGTGCACTTACACAAACCTAGATAGTATAGCCTACTACACACCTAGGTTGTGTAGTATCGTGTATTGCTCCTAAGCTACACACCTACACAGCATATTATTCTACTGAATATTGTAGGCAGTTGCAACACAATGGTATTTATGTATCAAACATAGAAAAGGTATAGTAAAAATATGGTATAAAAGATAAAAATGGTAACCTGTGTAGGTCACTTAACCATGAATAGAGATTGCAGGACTGGAAGTTGCTCTGAATGAGTTGAGAGAGTGAGTGGTGAGTGAATGTGAAGGCCTAGGACATTATTGTCCACCACTGTAGATTTTTTAAGTACAGTATACTTAGGCTACATTAAGTTTATAAAAATATTTTTCTTTAATAATAAATTAACCATAGCTTACTGTGGTTAATTTTCAACTCTGTAAACTTTTTAATTTTTTTATCTTTTAAACTGTTTTTGCAATAACTTAAAACATAAATATTGTAGAGCTACACAAAAATCTTTATATCCTTATTCTATATTAATAGCTGTAAGTAATGCACTCACTGTGACATCATGATGGTACAACATCAATAGGTGATACAAATTTTTGACATCATGCCAACTACAAAGTCACTAGGCACTACAAATTTTTCAGCTCCATTATGATCTAATGGGAACACCTTCATATATACAGTCCATTGTTGACCGAAACATCCTTATGCGGTACATGACTATATATCTAAAACCTGATCTTCTCCCTTAAATCTGCATAGCCTACAGTTTTCCCCCTCTTTCCATGCTTCCATTGGCTAGACAGAATACTCGGAGACATCCTTAAATCCTGAATTTCTCTCATACCCACACCTGTAGTGTGTCAGTACATCCTATTAGCATTATCGCCATAATATATCCGGAACCTAGGCTTCCCTCAACCTCCTTACTGGTCTCATTGTTTCTCCACGTCCACAGACTCTTTTCAAAATAGCAGCTATTACAGTCCTGTTAATGTCAACTCCTATGCCCCCTCTGGTTGTAATATTTCCATAGCTTTCCCTCTTACCCAAAGTAAAAGACTGGGGCTGTAAACTGACTCCAAGGCCTTGTATCCTACGCTCCTATACTGCCTCTGTTACACATCTGAGTAGCCTTCTAGTATTAGCCTCTCTCCTCACTCCACTTTAACTAGGCTCTTTGTTCTATAAGTGGACCAGGCACACATGTGCCTCATAGCCTTTTGTTCTCTCTGCTTCCAGTGTTTTAACTTCTTATTGCCACATGGGTTACTTCAAGTCCTTCAGAGCTTTACTCAGATGATGCCATTTCAGTAAGAACATCTGTGACTACCTTTTTAAAAATGCTGTTGGCATGAATACTCTGGTACCTGTATTCCCCCTTAACTGCATAATTTTTCTCCATAGCGTCAATGACCATCTAACAAGATAGTTTATTTATTGCTTTGTTTTCTGTTTCACACTAGAAGGCAAGTTCCATGAAGGCAGGGGTTTTGGGTTGTTTTGTTAATTGCTGAATCCTCAGTGTCTGCAACAGTGCCTGGCACATAGTAAACATCAAGTATATATATTTTTAATGATATAATAATTGACATCTCTTTAAATTTCTAGTTTTTTAGCTAATTTTGTTTGTTTATCGTTAAATAGGATATCCAAATTATCTCATAAGGAAGTTTATGTTTGGCTTTCCAGAAAATTGGAAAGAGCACATTGATAATTTTCTAGAACAATTAAGGTAAAGTACTTTTTAACTTTTAAAAAAGACAGTTTTATTGAGGTATAATTTACATTTGATAGAGTGCACCCATTTTAGGTATACAATTTAATGAGCTTTTAAAAATGTATATACTCATATAACCAGTGTAAAGTGGTTTTAATTTCTTTTTATGGAAATGCCAGTTATGAAGTTCTCTTTCATCTTAGACTCAAAAGGCAGTAATACTTTTCTTGAATTTCTGTCATATGGAATAAATCTAAAAGGTAAATAAAACCTTAAGACATTTCAAGGAGTTGTTCTTAATCTACCCTTTAAGAGTCAACTAGTTGTTAAACACGAGTCTGAATGAAGTTCTTGGTCTTTTTTTCTTTCATTCATTTCCTCTGTAGTTATTGTATTGGTGCAGGAAAAGAAGAATTTGATTAATTCTTGCCCTTATGAAACTCATAGGGATTGAACAACAATAAAGTAAGTTTTAAAAAAAACCTCATAGGGGATAGATTGATGTAAGTTTATTCATTGTAATGCAGTGTAATAAGTTATAACAGGTTGGTATTTTTCTATAAAGGGCCAGATAATGTTTCTATGGGCATGTTCCTCTATTACCCTACTCAACTGTTTTTAGAGGAAAAGCAACCATAGACAGTACTTGAATGAATGAATGAATGAGTCTGTGTTTCAGTAAACTGTATTTACAAAAATAAGCAGCTGAGGCCCTGGCCACATAGCTCAGTTGGTTAGAGCATTGTCCCAACACGCAGAGGTTGCAGGTTTAATTCCCAGTCAGGACACGTAAAAGAATCAACCAATGAATGCATAAATATGTGGATCAACAAATCAATGTATATATGTCTGTTTCTCTCTCTCACTCGCTCTTGCTTTCTCTCTAAATACATAAATAACAGAATAAGCAACTGATGGGATTCGTCTTGCAGTTTTCTCATAGTATCAGCTTAAGTAGGAAATACAAAAGCATGGATTAGGAAGCACTTGAGGTTATATTGGAATCTTTTGACTTAAGATACTGTACATGAGTTTTTGTGGGGAAAGGTGTGGAAGCCATAAAGGCTTAAATAATCTAGGATTAAAGTAGTCTTTACTGTAGTGAAGAAAGCTTCACCTAAGAGAATTTCTTCTTTCTTTTCTTTTTTTCTTTCTGTCTTCCATCCATCCTTCCTTCCTTCCTTTTTCTTTTCTTTTTTTCCCCTTTCTTTCTTTCTCTCATAGGTATAGGGTTATAGTTAGGGTTAGTGTCAAAGGTTAGGTTAGGGTTTGGGTTGGGTTTAAAATTAGGGTTAGGGTTAGCTTTAGGGTTAGAGTTAAAAAGTTCAGGATTAGGATTAGGGTCTTTGGTATAGGGTTAGGTTTAAAAACTAGGGGTAGGATTAGTTTTAATTAAGGCTAGGTATAGTATTTGGACATAGTGTTAGGGTGATGGCTCAGGTTAGGGTTAATTTTAGAATTAGAGTAAGTATATGGTTAGGGTTGGGGTCAAGGTTAGAATTAAATTTAAAATTAGTAGCAATGTTAAGGTTAGAGTTATGGTTAGGGTTGTTATGCTATAGTTGGGGTTAGTAGGGTTATGTTTAGGGTTGAGGTTAAGCATAGGAGAATTTCATTTATTTGTGGGGGGAGTTGTTTTCATTTTTTTGAGACCTTTAGAGGAAAAATACTGTGTTTTTAGGGCCTATGAAAAGAAAAGGAGAGACACACAAAAACAGAAAAATGGAAGAATTGTCCCTGACATAGGAAAATCAATGAAAAATGATGCAGGAGAAAACCGAACATATGTCCTCCAAAGAACCAGCAGAATTTATGACTTTGATTGTAAACATTTAGGTATGTTTGCTCTTTTCTTCTCCATTGGTAACAGTGATACATTCTTACATAAGCCCCACATTGTTTAATTGTTTACAGTGCATATAGTATTGAGTTCACATAATGTCCTAAAATTTCTGCTTTTCCACTACTAGAGAAGAAACTGCAAAGCAGGTAACTCACAGTCATCATTCAGCTTGCATCATTAAATATCTTTTAATTAACCACACTACCAAGAATCCTGGTAAACATATCAGTGGAAGATAATTGTTCTTTCAGTTTCCTAGACTCAAGATATTGAGGCTGCCAGCCTACCTCACACCTACATTAAAGATGCCTTTATATTTGTATTAAATTTCATTCCTGTTTATGGACAAAACCAGTTTGCTTTTATGGAAGAAATGGCATGTGGTTTTGAATGACCATTGCTATAAAAGTAGCTGGCAAAACTGTCATCTCTTGGCCAACATTATAATTTGCCTCGCATCCCAACCCCTCCCCAGCCCCCTGTGGGAAAAAGCATGAACATAAATTAACTTACTGCTTTTTCTAGATTATAATAGATGAGTAAAAGTTACTAGCATCTGCTATATAAATTTCTGCTGATTCTACTCTGACCTTGTAATAAAGAGCTTTCCAGAACTTTAAGAGTTCAGGATTGCTTCTACCAAAAACATGATACCCATACTGGATGTCAGTCCTCCATCCCAGTGTACCCCACTTCCCTGTGTCTGTATTGCCCCACCCCCTTTGAAACTTTGCTTATCCTTTCTGCTACAAAGGAATGGATTAAATATGCAGATGACTACTTGCTTAGAAATAGCTAAAACTTACTCTTTATTGTTTCTCCAGTTCCTTCCCGTACCTTGCTCATTTTATTGAAAGTCATCCTATTGCCTGTAAATTAGACATATTGCTTGTTGTCATTGCTAGGTTCTCTTCAGTATTCTGGAGTTCTGGGGCTACAAGAATTGCTGTGTACCTTTTAGTCTTAGATCTTAACATCTTTCTACCCCATCCGTCCTTTCTCTTAGAGTAGTGTTTTTAAGGGATTTGCTAAATTGTGAATGTTACTGGTAAAGTGTTTGAGGATATAAATGTAAAACACTGAAGTTTAGTAAACTTTTATATGCCAACTGTGTCCATAGGAAAATCAGTCAACAAATATTTTTAAAGCACATTACATGAGCCTTGATCCATGTTAGTTGCTAGCTACTTAGAGATGAATAAGATGAGATGCCACCCCCTTTGGGATGCTCAAGCTTAAGGGGTTGATATTGTCTTCTGTTTTGGATATATCATTTTTCTAGTGTGATTTGTTAGATCTTTGTTTTATAAAACTATTAAGACATTGTGTGTTCTCATGTTATATATAAGTTACTTTGAGTGGTGGTGGTCAGTGCTGTTACTATATTTAATATCATCATTACACTTTTCATGAGAAAATCACTGAAATAAAACAAAACCTCTTCTAGCATTAAACGACTAAAGTTATGCAAAGGTACCAACCAATGATAACTTAAGATGATGTGATTGTGTGTATTTTAGTGATTCACCTAAAATGTGGTTTTGCATATTTAGTGCTATAATCTGTATGTCATAGCATTGCTATTATTTTATCTCTTATTATACTTGACCAGAGTATATTATAAATGATCTATTGAAAGATAAACCTCCTTCACTATACTGTAATAATCTCAAGAGCAGACCATCCATTATGTATCTTCAAGTACAGCTTCTCAGATGCTAAAAATGTTTTCATGGTTTTATGAGTACTTTTTAATTTATCTGGATTTGAGCTCAATAACTGTTAAGCTTATATTGTATACTGTATAATTTGGTTTTGCTTAAAATTTTAATTAGCATGGATTTAGTTATACATTGGTGTATATAAAGTAATTGAAACATAAGAATTCAATATACATGAAGAAATATCAGAGAAATAGAGTTACTAGCTTGCTGTTTAGTTGATATGGAGTTAAGATGAACAGCAATTTATTTGCAAAACAGTTTAACATTTCTATTTTGCCTGTAGATGTGACAAAGGAGATCCAAAGTAGATAATAATGAATAATATGGCTATTTTTTTTAAGAGAGTAAAAGTAATTTGAACAAAACATCGCCCTATGCAGAGTGATTCTGTTCAAATTGCTTTATATCATAATCAAATTTAACAAATATTTATGACATTAGATTACACAGACTTATCTTTTATGTAATTATTTGTTGAAATCTCCATCCTTATACTCATAGAACTGAAGAATAATAAACACAGTAAGTCGCCAGTAACTACAGAATTAAACATTTGCCAGAGTTATCACCAAAATAAGCCACCACTCATGTTCCCAAGTGACCAGATAGATAATACTGTTCAAAGTGGAGGAGAATATAACTTATCTAATCAGGTAAGCTTTTACTGTACACTGTACAGGGGTGGTGTGACACTGAAAAGGTTTGGGACCAAATCAGAAATTATGAGTTCTGTTTGTTAAGTATCACTTTCAATAGTTTTGACACTGTAAGTAAATGTCTTAATATTTGCTTTCCCAGTGTCTCATTAGAAAAAAATAGGCAACAATAACAAAAGCTCTTAGCTCTTAGCTCTTAGCTCTTAGTTTTAGCTCTTAGAGTAAGGCTTAAGTAAAGTATATTATATATGTATGTATGTATACATATATAAGCACTTTTCAAATAGCATTATTCAATTAGTAAAGGAAATGTGTGAGAATGTCAGTACCCACATGGTGCTTCCAAAGCTTGAGCTCTGAATGCCTCCACAAAGGAAATTTGTATGTTTGACTCAATACTGTGAAAATGCTTGAGGTCATGTTTATAGGCAGTACCTGTTATAGTAAAAATTTACCTTTTGATTTTGAAGGAATTGATTGGAAAAAAAGAATGTAAAAAGTTGTCTTCAGAGAAACTCAAAAATTGTAAAAGAAGAACAGATGAAAAGATAATTGAGAGTCAGAAGCAAGGTAATACATTTTTATTGGTTTTGTAATAAATAGAAAGCTATTTGAAATTTAAAAAAATTTTTTTTTAATTTTACTTATTTATTTTTAGAGAGGGAGGGGAGGGAGATAGAGAGAGAGAGAGAAACATCAATGTGCAGTTGCTGGGGGTCATGGCCTTGCAAACAAGGTATGTACCCTGACTGGGAATCAAACCTGCGACACTTTGGTTCGCAGCCTGAGCTCAATCTACTGAGCTACACCAGCCAGGGCTTGAAATTTTTTAATATAATAAAAATAATCTCATAAATTCCCAAATCTAAAATGGTAGACCAACTATTTCAATGCTCTTTCAGTGATTAATAATGTTTGATACTATTTTTTTCACAGAAGAATGATGTACATAGAAATAGTTCATTACATTAAGTATTAGATTCCATTATAGGTTTGCCTTCTTTGATCTGGGTATTTTTTAATAATTTTGTATAGAACACAAAATGTATATTTTATTAAATTGGTAATTAACCAGAAGTTAGTTTTGTATAAATGTGGCTTTTCAGAGTGATTTCATTGAAATCCCACATACCAGAATGTATAGAACCTTTTCTCTGTGCATTAGCAAGTTTATAATTTCATGTTGAGTTAAATCTATCAGCTTAATAGCATTTTTTCTATTTTATAATGAAATTAGTAAAAATGTTTTGGTCAAAATTAGAAAGTTTGGAATTGAGCATTTGAATCATATTTTTGTGAAAATTAGAAGAAAACACTCTACGCATAATGTGAAGATAAAATTATTTCATTAAGAAGCCTTGTAGAAGCTTTCTTGATTTTGATTAGTACCACTTCATGAATTATAATTTATAAGGTTCTTTTCTTGTCATTCATCTTTAACACGACACATAGTATGTATAGATTGTTGACAGTATGTCACTGATGATTGGTGTGATCATTTATAATTTGTATCTATTTTATAATTACAATTGGATCATTTAAAGTCAGAAATTAAATAGTTTGGCTTCTGGTTTCTTAAGTTTTAGATTTGAGAATTTCATTTTAATTTGCTTTAGCCAGTGACATGTTATAATAAAGACTTGTAGGTTCTATTTTGGTTGTTATGCCATGATGATTCATAAAGGTTTTAGGGATTCAGCAAAAGAGTATCTTTTATGTCTACCATCAGGGATGAAAATGAGGCCATGCAGATAAAGTTCCATGTTCTCCTCATTCCATGCTTAATTAATACAGCTTCTATTTCATATATTACACACCCAGTAAGGTTTTAGCAACCCTATTGTCTTTCTTATGTCTTTTAAATATTTTAGCTCCAAAGAGTTGATATAACAAATATTTATTTAGCATGTACTATATACGTGAAAAGACTTTGAATTAGCATCAGCCAAAAAAATCCAAAAATGAAGACAAAGTATATTAAGTATTTTTTAAATATTTTATTTATTTATTTATTTATTTTTAGAGGTGGGGGAGGGGGGATTGAGTGAGGGAAGGAAACATCAGTGTGTGGTTAACTTCTCACATGCCCCCTACTGAGCACCTGGCCCACAACCCACGCATGTGCCCTGACTGGGAATTGAATCGGCAACCTTTTAGTTCACAGGCTGGCGATCAGACCACTGAGCCACACCAACCAGGGCTAGCTAAGTTTTCAGTCCAGTTGAAAGATAAGTGTAATTATATGCAGGGTACATTGTCAGACGTGGCCTTATTTAGAAGTGTTCTGGAAATTTGAGGGAGCCTTCATCCAGAGGTAATCAGGACAATTTGTGGACTAGGTAAGTTAGAGAATAGAATTGAAGCATGTAGTGATTTGGTTTGAAAATATGAAGGAAACTTTCCAAGTATAGTGAAGGCTGAGAATTTTAAAAATTTGAGAAACAGTGGTCTCATAGACACAGAATATTATTCAGATGTGAGTACAGTAAGAGATTAGAACTACACTGAAGGGCAGGTGGAGGAGTTCATATGCACACTAAGTAGACTGTGAGAAGTCATGGACAGGATGGTATAAAAAATAGTGTGTTTATGATCGAAGGGGCAGTAATCTAAACAGATTCATGCTTCAAGGAGATTAATATGACAGTAGTGTGGACAGTGGGGTTTATGGGAAAAATAGTATGTTTTATATGTGAAAATAGTTTTTCTGTATTTTGTTTGTAATTTGAGATTTTAATCTTTGGTTTTGTCTTACGAAATTAAAGAGCAAACTGAAGAATCGAATGTATCCCTTGATATTATCATCTCAAGAGAATCACCTTTCTCAGACAAAGAAAGAAAATATATGACTGCTAACCAGAAGAAGGCTTATGTTGTAGTAACACCTCTGAAATCTAAAAATGTGATAAAGCAAAAATGTGTGAAGTATAATGTGTCCTCTGCTACCATTAAAGCAGTAACAGATTTTATAGTGCCAAAGCTTCAAAGAGAAAGTGAATCAGACTTAAATGAAACTACATGTCCTATCAGTAAGCCCAGAAAGACTTCCAAAAAAGCATTTGAGTGTGGTGCGGGTCATGAAAGTGGAAACAATGAAGATAGCATTGAACGAGATATACTCACTGTCAACCAGAAAATTATACCTAGTTCTGAAAAGAAACAAATGGTCACTTTTGACTTTAAGGAAAATACAGCATTGTTACCAAAATTGAAGAAGATTGAAAAGCAAGTAACTATGTCATTCAACAAGCATCAGTCCTCAGATTTGTCTGCTGACAAGAGTGAAACAGAAAAGAAAATTAGAAGAAAAGCTGGAAGTGTTAAGGAAATCAAAGCAAGAAATACCAAAGAAACAGTAGTTCACCAGAGGAAAAGCAGAAGGGATACCACAGGGAAAATCCCAGTGATTTCTGAAACTGAAGGAAGTGAAAATGAATTTCATATCAAAAAAAAGAAAGCTAGATGTTCTAAAAAAAATGTTCAGAAATCCGGTATTAGGAGTGAGTTGCCAATTTCTGACACAGTGAGATCTGAGATGAAGAGTTATTCCTTAGAATGCTTACCTGGTTTAATTCAGAATGAGGAATGGAATGAAAAAGAAATACAGAAGCTTCATTGGTAAGTAGTTAGATTTGATTCTGAAATATCTAGAGTGACCACAAAATAGTTGAAGACATAAGGAACTCCAATGAGGAGCTGATTTAATGATTAGAAATTATTAAATGGAGTGTGTAATCCAAAAACACATGGAGAGAAATTTCAATTTATACAGAGAATGGGGGAAAAGTGTAGATAACTGCCAACTAGATGGTACTTTGTGGCCATCTACATGGCCTACATGTGAAGAAACTTCCTCACATGTAAGTGAACTTCTTTTCTTTTTGTTCCCATTTAATATTTCAAATACACCCCTTCCCCCACCCGCCTATCCACCAAAGAAAGGAAACTATGTGAGGGGATGGATGTGTTAATTAACTTGATTGTGGTGATTTTACTGTGTGTGTGTGTGTGTGTGTGTCTGTCTCAAATGACCATGTGTAGACTTTATATGTAGTTTCACTGGTTGATTATACCTTGATAAAGCTGGGAAAAATATTTCAACACAGCTGTACATTTTAAGGAATATTTTATATTCCTTAAAGCCCTGGTTGGCGTAGCTCAGTGGATTGAGCATGGGCTGCGAACCAAAGTGTCGCAGGTTCGATTCCCAGTCAGGGCACATGCCTGGGTTGCAGGCCATGACCCCTAGCAACCACACATTGATGTTTCTCTCTCTCTTTCTCCCTCCCTTCCCTCTCTAAGGATAAATAAATAAAATCTTTTAAAAAAAATATTTTATAATTAAATTCACCATTATAAAACCTTCAAACATAGAGATTTTTTTAATAGTTCTCTGTCCTGCCCCACCCCACCATCCCTCCCACCCCCCCGTTTATGGAGAATAGTCTCAAAGGTTTCCAAGGTTTCATAGTTGATGCTGCTAATAAGAACTGTATTTGGCCACATAGACCTGACAAGCAATATCAACAGTCTAGTAGTATTAGAAGCCAGATCATAGTTGATCAGTGAAGAGTGAATAGAAGAATAAAGGCAACTTCAGTGGACAACAAGAAATCTGGCAATAATAGGGAACAGAAAAATGCATAGATAATAGAAGAGAGTGTAAAGATAAGGGAAGACATATGTTTGGTTGCTTACTTAATTTGTAAGATGGCTTATGCAGTAGTATGATGGTTTGCTGATAGAAATGATCTAGTAGAAAGAAAGGAAGCTATGACTGATAAAAGAGATAAGGATAGCCCTGACCAGTGTGGCTTAATTGGTCATCCCACAAAGCAAAAGGTCGCCAGTTCAATTCTTGGTCTGGGCACATTCTTGGATTGGGTTTGGTCTGCAGTCGGTCAGGGTTTGTGTGTGAAAGAGCTGATCAATGTTTCTCTCATTGATGTTTTTCTCCCTATTTCTCCCTCCCTGTCCCTCTCTCTAAAAATGAATAAATAAAATCTTTAAAAAAGAGAGGATAACATAGAAACATGCCACATTGTGTTCCACTCCCTTATGTACCTCCAAACCTTGTAACATTTGGAATTCATTTTCAAATCTGCCTCCCTGAAATTCTCTCAACACATCCCTGTGCTACTATATATACTCTTCCTTTTTCAGTTGCCTAAATGTTCCTTCTCTTTCTTCAGGCAGAGAAGGTAATCTTCATTCTTTTTTTTTAAAGTATATTTTATTGATTATGTTATTACAATTTTCCCAGTTTTTTTTTCCCTTTATCCACCCTCCAACCCCTAACCCTCTAGTATGCCCCCCCACCTCCTTAGTTCATGTCCATGGGTTGTACATATAAGTTCTTTGGCTTCTCTATTTCCTATAGTATTCTTAACCTGCCCCTGTCTATTTTATGCCTACCATTTATGCTTCTTATTCCTTGTACTTTTCTCCCACATTCCTCCCCTACTTCTCCCCACTGAAAACCCTTGATATGATCGCCATTTCTCTAGTTCTGTTCCTGTTTTAGTTGTTTGCTTAGGTTTTCTTTTTGTATTTTAGGTTCAGTTGTTGATAGTTATGAGTGTGTTGTCATTTTACTGTTCCTATTTTTAATCTTTTTCTTAGATGAGTCCCTTTAACATTTCATATAATAAAGGCTTGGTGATGAACTCCTTTAACTTTACCTTATCTGAGAAGTACTTCATCTGCCCTTCCATTCTAAATGAAAGCTTTGCTGGGTAGAGTAATCTTGGATGTAGGTCCTTGCCTTTCATGACTTGGAATACTTTCTAGCCCCTTCTTCTTTTTTATATTTTTAAGATTTTATTTATTTATTTTTTAGAGAGGGAAGGGAAGGAGAAAGAGAGAGAGAGAAACATCAATGTGCGGTTGCTGGGGGTCATGGCCTGCAACTCAGGCATGTGCCCTGACTGGGACTCGAACCTGCGACACTTTGGTTCGCAGCCCGTGCTCAATCCACTGAGCTATGCCAGCCAGGGCTAGCCCCTTCTTGCCTGTAAGGACTCTTTTGAGAAATCAGCTGACAGTCTTGTGGGAACTACTTTGTAGGTAACTGTCTCCTTTTCTCTTGCTGCTTCTAGGATTCTCTTCTTCATTTTAATCTTGGGTGATACAATTATGATGTGCCTTGGTGTGTTCCTCCTTGGGTCCAGTTTCTTTGGGACTCTCTGAGCTTCCTGGACTTCCTGGAAGTTTATTTCCTTTGCCGGATTGGGGAAGTTCTCCTTTATTATTTGTTCAAATAAGTTTTCCACTTGTTGCTCTTCCTCTTCCCCTTCTGGTACCCCTATAATTCAGATGTTGGAATGTTTAAAGATGTCCTGGAGGTTCCTAAGCAAGCCTCTCCTCATTTTTTTTGAATTCTTGTTTTTGCATTATTTTCTGGTTGGATGTTTCTTTCTTCCTTCTGGTCCATACCGTTCATTTGAGTCTCAGTTTCCTTCCCATCACTGTTGGTTTCCTGTACATTTTCCTTTATTTCACTTAGCGTAGCCTTCATTTTTTCATATAATTTGCGACCAAATTCAACCAATTCAGTGAGCTTCCTGATTACCAGTGTTTGAAGTGTGCATCTGATAGGTTGGCTATCTCTTCATTGCTTAGTTGTATTTTTTCTGGAGCTTTGATCTGTTCTTTCATTTGGGCCACTTTTTTTTTTTTTTGTCCTGATGCGCTTGTTACGTGGTAAGGGGCAGAGCCTTAGGTGTTCACCAAGGCAGCGCAACCCACGTTGCTGCATTATGGTGCTATATGTGGGGGAGGGGTCCGAGAGGGAACAATGGTGCTTGCTCTGCTCTCTGCTGGATTTCAGTCACTTCCTCTGCTTTTCACAAGCAGTTTGTGCCCTTCTGATGCTAATTCCTATGTGGGTAGGTTTGTGTACGATCTAGGACCCTGTGGGTCTCTCCAATGAACTCTCCTTTTAGGCTGGGAGTTTCTCCCACTGCCACCTCAACCCGCATAGGTATTTTCAATGGGTAATTTGAGGCTTTATTCTCCCCACCTTACCCCACCCACCCCCATGTGCTGGGGCTCTGGGTCGCACAGTCCGTCCCGCTCCCCAGTTGTTTCTCTTGGTTTTTCTGCATACAAATGTGGTACCACCCAAGTCTGCAATCCGCCACCTTGCTGGGTCTGCCACCTGTGGCTACCTTGCCATGAGTCCTCTCCACCTAGCTGTCCATTTCTGCCCCTCCTACCGGTCTGGATGAATGTGTCTTCTTTAAGTCCTTGGTTGTTGGACTTCCATACAGTTAGATTTTCTGTCAATTCTGGTTGTTTTTTGTTTTTTAATTGTTGTTGTCCCTATCTTGGTTGTGCAAGGAGGCACAGTGTGTCTACCTATGCCTCCATCTTGGCCGGAAGTCTGTCAGGTAATCTTCATTCCTATTCTCCAGGGTTTTTGGTTTGGCTGCTTTCTTTTTTGTCAGTGATGTTTTCCTCCCAAAATTCTAACTTCTTCTTTGTATAGGGACTTCCAAATCTGTGTCTTTAACCCTGAATTCTTGTATTTAGGCTTATATTTCCTTTGCTTGTTGGAAAACTGTACATTAGTCTCACCCATGTATCTAAATATATCAAAAAACAAATTTATTTCCCCTGCTTGTATACTTTTGCCTGGCATTTTTATTTCTGAAAATGGAGTTTTTTTCAGTCAACTAGGTTTGAACTCTTTATTATTATTGAGTTTTAAAACATTTAATTAATTCCCAGGGAGCTATAGATTCTTCCACAGTGTCATTCCATCTGCACATTCTTCCACAGGGTCATTCCATCTGCACCCTTTTTCTTGAGACTGCTCTTTTTCAGATCTTTAATGCCTGTTGCTTAAACTATGGAAGTAGCCTTCTATTTGTACTTTGTTCTTTTCATCTGTGTAGTCTGTCATATACATCTCCAGATTAGTCTTAATGGATAGTTTTGGTACTAGAAAATCAAAAACCTTCATTGCATTCTTACTAATCTTTAATTTATATGGAGATTTTTCTGTCTTGCATTACAGCACATAATATATTGACCTCAGTTATTCTTTCCAGCTTATCCCCCATCATTTTCTTATAATAAAAGGTTCTCAACCTTTGTTGTGTATTTAGATCATCTAAGGAGATTTTTTAATGCTTCAACTGCAGCATTAAGGCTACTAATGCTGGATTAAAGCTACTACTACATGCATGCTTTTGCTTCTACTATGTAGCTATAAAACCTGGACAGAATGCATACAGCAGCTTTTTGTTGACTCAGGAAGATAAATAGTAGCCGGTCAATTGGGAAAGATTAAAATTTAAGTACTACCAAACTGTCAGCGAATTTCCGGTTTTCCTCTGGTATCCCCCAAGCTAAACTTAAGGCTGCTTAACACTTGGAAGTGGGCACTGTGGCACAACAAAGTGTTAAGAGAAGCCCTCCAGTTCTGATGTGAGGAGTAGGAAAGGGTATTACTAACACTACAGAATTACAGAAACAGTAGGGGAAATGCCCCAGTTCTCTTTTTCTCGTTTCTCTTATACCCCAGTTCCGTGCAGTCCTGCGGGGATGAAAATCACAGCAGCCAATGGGGCCCACACATACCTAAAATTCTGAAAGTGGGGGACCTTCCTCTCCAAACAGAGAAGTAGAGATCTCAAGAGAGTGGGGCAAATTGTGTTCTGTTTTTCTTTTTCTGTTCTTTGCTTGGCACTGGAAAAAGATTCAATTGTAAGAAGTGTATGACACCAATCCAAAAGAACCTATGCACCCCATTGTTCATAGCAGCACAATTTACAATAGCCAAGTGCTGGAAGCAACCTAGGTGCCCATCAGTAAATGAATGGATCAAAAAACTATGGTACATATTTACACAATGGAATTCTATGCAGCAGAAAGAAAGAAGGAGCTCCTACCCTTTGTGACAACATGGGATGGAACTGGAGAGCATTATGTTAAGCACAATAAGCCAGGCAGTGAAAGACAAATACCATATGATCTCACCTTTAACAGGAACCTAAACAACAAAATAAACAAACAAAGAAAATACAACCAAAGACACTGAAATAGAGAACAGGCTGACAGTGTCCATAGGGGAGGGGGGTTCAGGGAAAAGGGGGGAGGGTTTATAGGAACAAGTATAAAGGACACAGGGACAAAAACTAGGGGTGGTGGAAATGGGAGGGAGGTGGGGAGGACTGGGGGTGTAGGCTGGGATGGGAGTAAAAGAAAACTGCTTGAACAATAATTAAAATAAAAATAAAAACAACAACAACAAAAGTGTATGACAAAGCTAGGTAACAAAAGCCTCCAGCTTTCTGCTAGAGAACCAAAAACAGGAACCCTAAGGAATTTGTTGCAGAGAGGGAGGAGCTAGCTAAAAACCCTAGAAAGCTGTTTATGAATTTTGGGCTTGCCCCTGAGAAAGGTGGAGTGGCTATACTATTACCTGTGAAAGACTTCAGTAAGAAGAAAATTAACAGGGATAAAGAAGTACTTTACAAAATAGTAAAAGTGTCAGCTCACCAGGAAAGCATAACAATCCTCACTGTGTATGCAACTAACAACGAAATCTCAAAATACTTGAGTCAAAATTTGACAACTAAAAGGAAAGGACAGAACTGAAAAGATAAGCAAATCCACAATTAATACTGAGAGACTTCAATGGTCTTCTTTTAGTGTTGGAAAGAACTAGTAGAAGGAAAATTATGAAGGGTATAGAAGAATTGAACAGTACTATCAATCAACTATTTAATAGCTGTTTATGGAACAGTATACCTGCTAATGAGTGGAGGGGGATATGTTCTTTCCAAGGGTAGGTGGATGATTCATAAAGATAGAACATGTTTACTAGATGATAAAACAAATCATAAAATAGTAACTGACATCACCCTGGCTAGGCGGTTCAGTTGGTTGGAGTGTTGTCCCATGCACCAAAAGGTTGTGATTCAGTTCCTGGTCAGGGCACAAACCTAGGTTTCAAATTTGATCCCCAGTCACCAATCAATGTTTCTCACATCGATGTTTCTTTCTCTCCTCCCCACCCACCGCCTTCTCTCTCTAAAATCAATAAACATATCCTTGGGTGAGGATTTAAATAAATACACAAAATAGCTGACAAAGTGTGTTGTATGGCCATAATTGAATTAAACTACAAATCAATGAAAGATAACAGGAAATCTTCCAAGTGCTTGAAAATTAAATAGCACACTGTAAAAACCTATGGGTCAAAGAGGAAGTTTTAAGGGAAAATATTCTAAACTGAACAAAAATGAAAATATATCAAAATTTGCAGTGTAAGTCCAGAAGTTCGTAACTTTATCTGGTGGTTTTACTGAGTTCTCTTCCTGATTCCCATGGTACTTCCTGCATAAATTAATTTGGAGCATTTTTGATGAATGGGCTATTGAGTAATGAAACAGAACTGTTGATACTTGTAATGACTTGAATAAGTTTCAAAGTCATTAAGCTGAGTGAAAAAATTTTATATGGTCCCATTTATATGAAGTCCTGGAAGAGACAACTAAAAAGAAAACATCAGGGATCGGCAGTTAATATAGTGGTGGGTGACAACAAATGGGTAGGTAGCACTAGGGATTTTTTTCAAAACTCAGACCTGCAGCAATTCCTTTGTAATTTACCATACAATAAATATAAACTATAATATTTTTAATTCCTTAATTATATGTTGTTTCCTCATCTTCATTTCTTTGCCAATATAGTTGCCTCTTTTTCATCCATTATATTTTTAATCCATCAAATTATCTCACATTACCTCCTTGTAATATTTCCTTGTCATCATCTATTTCTACCACCCACTCAGATATAATGCCTCTTTCTCAAAAATGCAACATATTGCCACCCCTGACCCACTAAATTGTCAGGGATAAAGCCTATGAATTTATTTTACTGGTTTGCTTTTGTTTCTTTGTGTTTTTGCTACGAGCTCCACAAGTGATTCTTAGTTGCAGCCTACTGCTTTGTGTGCCACATAGTGCATAGTCACTGTAAGAAGTTTATGAGAATGTTTCAGGGAAATCTGACTTAGCTCAGACAGATATTTGAACTAAGATCTAAAGGATAAACAATTATTTAAGCCCAAGATTCATGAGTACATTTTGATAAGAATAGTATGTAAAAGTACAAAGAAAGCATATTTAGAAATATTAAAAGCGGGCCAAAATAACGAGTATAGAAAGTGAGGGTAGACTGGACAACCAGGCAAGGAATAATGGAGGTTATATTAAGTGTTTTGGTTTTTATGTTAAGAATAATGAAATGAGTTTTAAGTAGGAATGGAGTGATTAGATTAAATTTGTCTTTTAAAATTATCTGGGAGGAGACATGTTAATTATGGACTAGTTTCTTATTAAATGCATTGAGTGTTTTTATTATGACAAAAGAGACCTTTTAGGCTGGTCTACACTTGAAAATTAGCTATATACACATCTAAGTAAGCTTGAGCCCCCAAATCTATTGTTCCACTTTAGATCAAATGTGGGTTGATTAGTTATGAAAAAGAGTAGATCATTAACAGTATATAATAACCATAAGTACTTTTTCTCCTTTTCTACATGGAGTGAATGGTATTATGTAGTTAGCTGTTACCTGTTCACAAGAGCTGGTTTCTTAAATTTTCAGGAATCCTATAAATTTATTGTTTAACAGTCATTGAATATTAAAAATAACTATACTCTAAACTCATCACTTCCTAATTATTTTAGTACATTTTACTATTATATACATATATATATACTTAAGGTTCTTGACATCTATTGTACGTGTGTGATAGAAATTCTACATAATGGTGTGTCATGGCACATTTATTTATTTTTTTTTAGTATATTTTATTGATTATGCTATTACAGTTGTCCCATTTTTTTCTCCCCTTTATTTCCTTCCACCCTGCACACATTCTCAAACCAGCATTCCCCCTCTTTGTTATGTCCGTGGGTCAATCATATAGGTTCTTTGGTTTCTCCATTTCCTATACTATTCTTAACCTCCCCCTATTTTGCACCTACCATTTATGTTTCTTATTTCCTGTACCTTTTCCCCATTCTTCCCCCTTCCCCTCCCTGCTGATAACCCTCCATGTGATCTCCATTTCTGTGATTCTGTTACTGTTCTAATTGTTTGCTTAGTTTTTGTTTTTGTTTTTTAGGTTCAGTTGTTGATAGTTGTGTGTGTGTGTTATCATTTTACTGGTCATATTTTTTATCTTTTTCATAGATAAGTCCCATTAACTTTTCATATAAGGGCTTGGTGACAATGAACTCCTTTAACTTGACCTTATCTGGGAAGCACTCTATTTTCCATTCTACATGATAGGTTTGCTGGATAGGGTAATCATAGATATAGGTAGGTCCTTGCCTTTCATGACTTTGAATATTTCTTTCCAGCCCCTTCTTGCATGCTTCTTTTGAGAAATCAGCTGATAGTCTTATGGGAGCCCCTTTGTAGGTAACTGTCTCCTTTTCTCTTGCTGCTTTTAAGATTCTTTCCTCTAGCCCTGGCTGGCGTAGCTCAGTGGATTGAGCGAGGGCTGGGAACCAAAGTGTCCCAGGTTCGATTCCCAGCTAGGGTACATTCCTGGGTTGCAGGCCATAACCCCCAGCAACCGCACATTGATGTTTCTCTCTCTCTCTCTCTCTCCCCGCCGCTAAAAATAAATAAATAAAATCTTTAAAAAAAAAAAAAAGATTCTTTCCTTCTCTTTAATCTTGGGTAATGGAATTCTGATGTGCCTTGGCATGTGCTTTCTTGGGTCCAACTTGTATGGCATTCTCTGGGCTTCCTGGACTTCCTGGAAGTCTATTTCATTTGCCAGATTAGAGAAGTTCTCCTTCATCATGTTTTCAAATAAGTTTTAAATTTCTTGCTCTTGTTCTTTTCTTTCTGGCACTTCTATGATTTGAATGTTGGAATGTTTAAACTTGTCCCAGAGGTTCCTAAGCCTCTTTTCATTTTTTTTGAATTCTTGTTTCTTCATTCTGTTCTGGGTGAATGTTTATTTCTTCCTTCTACTCCAAACCATTGATCTGAGTACCAGTTTTCTTCCTGTCACTGTTGGTTCCTTGTACATTTTCCTTTATTTCACTTTTCATAGCCTTCACTTTTTCCTCTTTTTTTTTTTTGCAACCATATTTAACCATTTCTGGGAGCATCCTCACTCATTACCAGTGTTTTGAACTCTGCATCTGATAGGTTGGCTATCTCTTCATTGCTTAGATGTGTTTTTTCTGGTACTTTGATCTGTTCTTTCATTTGGACTATTTTTTTGTTGTCTTGGCGCACCTGTTATATTATAAAGGGCGGAGCCTTACAATGCCAGAGTGGAGCAACCCACATTACTGTATTGTGGATGTATGTGGGGGAGGGGGTGGTCAGAGAAAGAAAAATGCCACTTGCTCGGCTCGCAGCTCTTTCAGTGCCTTCCCCTGGTACCTACAAGCAAATTGGGCCCTTCTGGTGCTGATTCCCAGGTGGGTGGGTTTGTGTACATTCTAGGACCCTGTGGTTCCCTCCAAAGGAATTTCCTGTGAGCTAGGAGTTTCTCCTGCCGCCTCAACCCCCACAGGATTTTACAGTTAGAAGTTTTGGGGTTTTCTTTTACTGCACTAGAACCCAGGGTTGTACAATCTGTCATGCTCTGTACTTGTTCCTCCCAGTTTATCCACACACAAATGTGGGACCGCCAGTCTCTGCCTCACCCACCTAGTCCTCCAGCTGCCACCTTGCCATGTGTCCTTTCTGCCCTGGCTGCTTGGACCAACCCCTTCTGCATCTGTGCCCCTCCTCCCAGTCTGAATAGATGTGGTTTCTTTAATTCCATAGTTTTCAGACTTCCATTCATCTTGATTTCTGATGTTCCTGAGTGGTATTTTTTTTATATTTTAGTTGTAATTTTGATGTGGTTGTGTGAATAGGCAAGCCATATCTGCCTGTGCTGCTATCTGGACCAGAAGTCCACCATGGCACATTTCTTATTTCTCATTTAGTGACATCACATTGATAGCTTGAAATCAGCCACCTTACTGGTATCTACAATATGGAAATTTTCAAACACTGCAAAGAAGGAATTTTTAATCCCAGAGAGCTGTTTGTTAAAAATTTATCAGTATAACACTATACATTAATTGGTGAGTTAAATAGATCTCTACAGGCTGAACTGTCAGACTAACCACAATGTATAAAATCTATTTCGGGAGAGTGATGGTGTAGTACAATAATATGTGTACCAAATTCTAAATAATCATTTACAAATGAACTTTCAGAATGTAACTCATTTGTTTAAATGAAGAAATACCTGATGTTGACTTAGCTTTCTCCTATTTCAATTTTCATTTCCCTAAAGTATTATGTCTAAAATACTCTGTTCTGTAAAATATAATACTATAATGAAAGCAAGCATAATACTTTTGATTGAGTTTATAACCTGGAATACATATAACCTAAGAACTCATCTTCCAATACATTTTAGCACCGGTGACATTTGAGCAACAATGTACAAAACGTAGTCATGCTAGAGTACCCCAAAAGATCAAATCATTGATTAGTTGGACTTAGGAACAAATGTCTTAAGTCTGGGGATGATTTTTCAGGTTAGAATGCAGCAAATTAGAATGCATCTACTAAATATGTTAAATTACATCTTCATATTTTAAGCACTAGTATAAGTTACTGAGTATAGGGAGTGATACCTTCTTTCCAAATAGTTACCTATAGAATGATTTTGGTAAGATTCTTTTAACTCAGTAAATCTCATTGATTTAGTGATATACATTCAGGAGGTTATTTTTATTTATTTGAATTTCTTATTCCTTAACTGGTTTTGGTCTTCCATAGTGCTTATGCATCTCTTCCTAAGCAAAAACCTGGTTTCTGGTCAGATGTAGCTATGGCTGTAGGTTCTTGGTCTGCTGAAGAATGCCAGAGGAAATACATGGAAGATTCCCAAGGAAATGGATCCCAGACACATGTGACTAAGAAAAAGCCAGCCAATCCCAAAAGCAAAAAAAATGGTAAGCTTTATAGTAAATAATTTTTCCTAATTCTCAGTATCAATTTCTAATCACTCATTAGACATGTTTTATGTTTACCTATGCGTCTTATAATAGCTGTTTTTTTACAGTTTTAAAGCTAGAAAGAACTCCAAAGGTCAGCTGTTTACTTTTGAAATCTTATCTAGCTAATTCCATCAGTTACCTTTAGCAACCTTGTGCTTTGAGTTTGTTCTAGGAATTCTGCATTTGGATCCAGAGATTATAGTATCTGGATTATTGTCCTCAAGGTCTGATTTTTGGGTGCTTGGGTAGGGTCCCCTAGTAATTCATAAGAAAACTCAGAAGAAATTTAGTTTTCATGGGAGGAGTATACACTTCTACCCAAAGTTTATGCCAGAGAAGTCCTATACTAAGCTTTAGGGAGTATCCAGTATCCCTATTCTAATTCAATGAGGTTTATATTTTAGCAAAATCAACAAATTTGTCATCAGTAAGAGGAGTGTGGGAGGTAACCTTTCTCATGAGATAAAGACCTTTTCAACTGTACCCTGCTTAATCTTATATGTATTGTCTTCATGGGTATCTTACAGGCCAATCATATTATACCAAGCACAGTATAGAAAGGATCATTTGTTATATAGGAAACTTATAAATGTTAATAAGAGAGGATAAGTTTACTTAATTTGAACATACAATTTAGATTTTACCAAGTTTGTTAACTTTAGAACACTTAGTCTAAATGACCAAGTTCTTACCAAAATGTTTTGCTGACTCTTAAGGCAAGAGAAAGAGAGATGATACGGATCAGGAGCAAACTATTAAGATAACAGCCAAAGTGGGAACTCTTAAAAGGAAGCAGCAGATGAGGGATTTTCTGGAACAGTTGCCAAAAGATGACCATGATGATTTTTTCAGTACAACACCTTTGAAGAATCAAAGAGTACTGGTAAGAATTTTGAATGCAGAAATCACTGTTTTCTTTATATTGACTTTTATATCTCTTATTATTATACATGGTTAGTATTCATCCCTAACATTTAGTTCACGGATTGATAGTCTCCACAGACATGACTAAGTGTAGTACAGGAAGCAGTCTACCAGTACATGCCATTCTCATGAGTGTCCAGAGTCCATCCTTCAGTGGGGTTCACAGATAATGTTTATAGAATCAAATAGAAAACCCAGAAATAGTCCAAACATATATTTAAAATTCAAATGCAATGAGGCAAAATTTTTTAAAGAAAAAAGTGACAAGAAAAGATGGTACCTATTGTATAGTATATTCAGGGAAAGGATTAAGTGATAGCACAAGTTGACCAATTTGAATGTCTAAAACAATTTTTGTAGTATGAAAAATCATATAACTAAAAACTTCATGATTAGAATAAAATATTTGCAAAAAATAAAACAAAGCCTATAGTATTTGTAATATGAAGAACTCACTCATATGTTACTGGTATATAAAAAATGTCAAGATCACAGAAAAAGTTTTAAAAAATGATATTCACAGGCTAATGAATTAGTAATTTCACCTTTGCTTGTAATGTAAAGCATTTTAGGCTCAATAATAATAAAATCTATGTAAACCAGAAAAAGAAAAAGTCTGAACAAACTGGCCATTTTATTTGTGATCAAAGGAAGACAAAGTAACTTATATGTAAGTATATCTTCTAAATTACAGAATCATTTTAAAAAGTAAGTTAAAATATCCACTAACAAAAAGCTATGGAGATGTTGATACAGTTATACGTCAGTGGATGCAGAGTTGAAGCATACCATTTGAAAGCATTATGGCAACATATGACAACTATAAACATTAATTTTACTATGGGAATTTATCCTAAGAAATTGAAAAGAAGACAAAAATCTTCACAGAGAAACTCATTGCAGGTTTATCTTTACAGCAAAAAAAAGAAAAAAACTGGAATCAATGCATTTACGCACTAAGCATGTTCTTCATAAACATGGTGAAATACAGTACAAATATTAACTGCAGATTTGAGACTGTTTCTTGAATCTAAATACAAATGTTAAGAATATTAGGGTCAAAGTAGTACAAAGAGAGATGGATCTAGACACCTGGACTATTAAGTGTAAACACTGAAAGAATTTTTTTTAGTGAGCTAGACTTAGGGATACTTGTTTCATTTACCCCTTTTAAAAATATTATTAAATTTTAAAAGGCTAAGCAATGCTTTAATAATTTAGTAACATTATCTGGGGCTCCTTTGCCTACACGGGTATTTTAAGGCATTTTAAGGTAGCCATTGAGGCTCTTAATCTGTTCTCTGCACAACAACCTTTGGGAATTGTACCCATTATATTAGTCCACCAGCATTTCAGGTTCTATATATGTTTTGGACTAAATGCAGTAGTCTCAACATTTCAAAAGCAAAGGTAATAATAAATAGAGAAAGTAGCAATTAATTCATTTTCTCTGGCATACTTAAGTCTACTTTCTCTAAGGTTTTAATATAAAGGTAAGTGAAATATTAATTAAAGATTGAATTGCTTATTGCACATTTATACACACAAAAGTTTAACACTGCTTGAGTTCATATTAAGTACCATGCATAATAGTAAATAAATTACAGTTTTGTTCTGTATGGTCTACACAAGAAGTCAGCAAACTGTCCCCATGGGCCAAATTCAGCATACCACCTTTTTTTGTAAGCAAAATTTTATTGGAACACAGATGAGCCCAGTGTTTACATGCTGGCTGTGGCTGCTTTCCAACTACAACAGCAGAGTTAGTTGCCTTGTTGAGACTGTATGTGTGGACCACAAAACCAAAATATTGATACTTACTATCTGAATCTTCAAAGAAAACATCCGCTGACCCTGGTCTACAAGCTTTTAGAAATAGATGTTACTCTTTACATCTTTACACAACAGAAACTAAGTTTTTTTAGAGGAGAAGCCTACTAATTTTTTTAGAGAGTTTTAAAATTTTATTCTATTTTATTTTTTAATTATATTTTATTGATTATGCTATTACAGTTGTGCCAGTTTTTCCCCCGGGCTCCCATCCACCCAGCACCCCCTCCTCCCACAGACAATCCCCCCACCAATGTTCATGTCCATGGGTCATGCATATAAGTTTTTTGGCTGCTTCATTTCCTATACTGCACTTTACATCCCATAGCTATTCTGTAACTACTTATTTTTTACTTCCTAATCCCCTCACCTCTTCACCCATGGCCCTACATGCCCCTCCCATCTGGTAACCATCAGAACACTCTCCATATCCCGGATTCTGTCTCTCCTGTTTAATTTGTTTTTTAGATTCAGTTGTTAATAGATACATATTTATTGCCATTTCATTGCTCATATTTTTTATATCTTTTTCTTAAATAAGTCCTTTAACATTTCATATAATAATCATTTGGTAATCATGAACTCCTTTAGTTTTTTCTTGTCTGGGAAGCTCTTTATCTGCCCTTTGATTCTAAATGATATATTTGCTCAGTAAAGCAATCTTAGCTGTAGGTCCTTGCTCTTCATAACTTTGAATATTTGCCAGTCCCTTCTAGCCTGAGAGAATCTTTTAAGAAATCAGGTGATAGTCTTATGGGAACTCCCCTATAAGAAACCAACTGCTTTTCTGTTGCATTCCTCTTAAAATGCTTTTAAGATTCTCTACCTTTCACCTTTGGCATTTTAATTATCATGTGTCTTAGAACGGGCCTCTTTGCATCCATCTTGTTTGGGACTCTGTGCTTCCTGGACTTGCATGTCTATTTCCTTCACCAAATTAGAGAAATTTTCTTTCATTATTTTTTCAAATAGATTTCCAATTTCTTGTTACCTCTGTTCTCCTTCTAGCATCCTATGATTTGAATGTTGGAATGGTTGGAGTTTTCCCAGAGGCTGCTTGTACTATCCTCCTTTTTTTATATTCTTTTTTCTTGTTCTGATTGGTTGTTTTTGGTTCCTTACATTCCAAATTACTGACTTGATTCTTGATTTCATTCACTCTACTGTTGTTTCCCTGTAAATTGTTCTTTATTTCAATTATTGTATCCTTCATTTCTGACTGGATCTTTTTTATGCTGCTGAGGTCCTCACTAAGTTCCTTGAGCATCCTTACAACCAGTGTTTTAAACTCTGCATCTGATAGGTTGTTCATCTCCATTTCATTTAGCTATTTTTCTGGAGTTTTGATCTGTTCTCTCATTTGGGACACAGTTCTTTGTCTCCTAGTTTTAGCAGCCTCCCTGTTTGTTTCTGTGTATTAGGTAGAGCTGCTATGACTCCCTGTCTTGGTAGTGTGGCCTAATATAGTAGGTGTCCTGTAGGGTCCAGTGGCACAGCCTCCCTTATCACCCAAGCTGGGTACTCAAGGTATGTCCTTCTGTGGGCTGAGTACACCCTCCTCTTGTAGTTGAGACTTGATTGCTGTTGGCCGGTCAATGGGAGGGATTTACCCAAGCCAGCTGGCTGTAAGGACTGGCTGTGACCACTGAATACTAACCTCCTTCTGTGGAGAATCAGCCATGCAGGGGCAGGGTGGTAGTGCTCTGATGTGGTTTGCAGCTGACCGCTGAGTGCGCAGGCCAACAAGGTCAGCACCATTTTTGTTTTCCCTGGGGACACCCTGCCTGAGTTATAAAGCAATCTGAGATGATTGATACTTATGTTGGACTTGGAGATTCCCAGGGGAAACCAAGCTGTAAATCTAGGCTGGTTGTTGCTAGTACTAGGTCTAGGGCCACAACAAGAGATATGGGGACTGAGGGCTTACTGAGGCCTGCTAGGATTGTTTGATAGGATTTAGGAAGTTGTGAAGTATGAGACAAGACCAGTCATTCATATGGGAAAGTCTCTGGTAACAACTTGGTGTCCCTGTAAGCTGGGCAAGACAGTCTCAGAGGATCTCCAGAGCAGAGAAAAAAGTGTTAGGTTAATGGAGTCTCAGATATGGCACCTGCCTGCCAGCTCTGTAGCTCTGTGGGATCAGGTTGAAAAAGGAACAATGACCTGCCTTTCTGTCTGGGAGAAAGCTGTCCCCTAGTTCCTGCCTGAAGCCAGACACTTCAGTTCCCCCCCCCATATGCCACTAGTGCCTTTCAAGTTGCTACCCTGGTGCTGAAGCTCAGAGGGAACGAGTCTGAGTAAGTCCATTTGTGGGTTCTTTAAGAGGAACTGCTTGGGACTCCTGAAGTTTCTTAAACCAACTCAGTCCCTGCAGCCAGAAGTTATGGGGACTTATCTTCTTGGCATTAGAACACGTGGCTGGAGGGCCTGGTGTGGGGCTGGAACTCCTTACTCCTGAGTTATCCCTCCTGAATTTTTATCCACTGCTCATGGATGTGGGACCACCCTGTTCCATGTCTGCGCCCCTTCTACCAGTCTGGATGGGTATGGTTTCTTTAATTCCGTAGTTGTCAGACTTCCATTCAACTCAATTTCTGATGTTCTGATAATGGCTGTTGTATAATTTAGTTGTGATTTTGATGTGGTTGTGTGAGGAGTTGAGTCATGTTTATGCCCCATCTTGACTGGAAGTTCCTCAGTGCTATATCTCTGCCTACTAATATTTTTCATTATCTCAGAAAATTATAAGACAGAAAAAAGTTATCAGCCCACCAAAACCATTTTGTGACAATCAACAATTTTATTTTTAAGGCTTCTTGCTAATAATGAATATTTGCTTTCTAGCTGCCGAATTTCCAGTACAGTCAAGAAGAGGAGGATATTCTGCCAAATATGGACAGAAATCCAACAACTCCGTCATCAGTTATCTTTCCATTGGCAAAAACTCCTCAGTGTCAGCATGTCAGTCCTGGAATGCTAGCCCCTATAAACAGGTAAATATTTATGATACTATAATTCTCTGCATCAGCATTTATCACTTTATGAGTTGAAGAGAGTAGATGTCAATAATGAGAAAAGTCATTGTTAGTTTAAAAAAATTAAGAATAGTTCCTAGAAGTCAAGGATAGACAGTTTGAGCAAGCAGAGGAGTTATTCAATAATGTTGGGATACACTTTATGAGGATAAATTCCAAGTGAATCAAAGTTTAAACTATAAAATATACCTAAAATAACTTTGGAGAATTATTTTATAATCTAGATTAGTGAAGTTCATTATAACTAGCAAAAAGAATGTTGTCATCTATATTTTAAAAATCTTACCTGCTACCCAGCAACTGTAAGTAATCAAAAGATGACAAATAACAATGGTTGGAGAGGATGTAGAGGGAAAGGAACCCTCATACACTGCTAGTGTGAAAGTAAATTAGGACAACCATTATAGAAAACAATATGGAGGTTCCTCAAAAAATTAAGAATCAAGTTACCATTTGACCCAGCAATCCCTCTTTGGGGTATCTACCCCCCAAATTTGAAAATATTTATTCATAAACATATAGGTGCCTGTATATTTACTGCATCATTATTCATGGTAGCCAGGACATGGAAACAACCCAAGGGGCCTTTGGTAGGTGATTGAACAAAGATGAGGTGCACACATACAATGGAATACTACTCAGCCATAAGAGCAGATGAAATACTGCCATTTGCAACAAAATGCAGGGATGAGTATCATGCTCAACAAAATATGTCAAATAGAAAAGTACAAGAATCATGACTTCATGCATATGTGGGATATAAAACAAACCAACAAATGAATGAATAACAACTCATAGACACGGAATAGTTGGTTGTTGTCAGAGGAGTAGGAAGGTCAAATATATGGTAATGGGAGGAGACTAAACTTTGGGTGATAAACACAATGCAATATATGATGATGTCTTACACTGTACACTTGAAACCTACTCGTATATAACCTTTTTGATCAGTATTATCCCTATAAAAGACAAATAACAGTTTGCGGAAAGACTGTCAAATTCATCACAGGAATAAAGCTATTTCCCTGATACAGCACTCCTACAAATTAGGAAAGCCATTCTCATGAATTGGCAGCAAGAAGGTAAATTAGTTCAGTCTCTAAAGGCAGCATTTTGTCAATATATATCACAATTATAAATGTACATACGCAATCCTACTTTTAAAATTGTGAATGTTCAACTGATTCCTTGTTGTATTGTTTATAATGGCAGAATACTGAAAACAACTCAAATATCTTATCAAAGAGACTCATTCTGGTACATTGTGTAGCTATAGAAACTAATGAAGTTTTTTATGTACTATTATGATAAAATGTCCACAATGTAGTAAGTGGAAAAAGTTACATACAATGAATTAATTGGTTGCCATTTATGTATATAGGGGTAATATATGTGAGTGTATGTATATTATAATATAATGTGTATTATAGTATATGTACATAATTGCTTTATTTAATTAAAGACCTCTGAAAAGATACATAAGAAATTGAAAACACTGTTGGATTCCTAGGGAGGGGAACTAAGATATCTTGGGAGACTTTGAATTTTGAGCTATGTGAATATAGGAACTGTTTGAAATATAAATAAAATCAAGAAAAATAGAGTGGCCAACAGTAAAATATCACAGAGAAGAGATAGAGAGTAATAAGAAGGCCTAAAAATAGGACATTCCATCTTGCGTTTAAGCAGGACAATGATCACCTAGTAAGAATAATTTCCATGGATGTGAGAAGGAGAAGCCAGACAATAATGACTCAAAAAACAGTATTCAGTACTCTCATGAATCCTGGTAGAATTTTAATTTGCATTTATTTGGCAAAAACATTTTTCCCTAGCAAGTCACAAATTATTTTTGTTTATTTTTTAATTTAATTAGTTCTAAAATGATAGGTTTGGGCAGGTACATATATACATTTGTAGCAGCAAAAATGTTCATCATAAAACCTAACACTGAAAATTCGGAATTGACCCAAATATCCAATAACAAGAAAAGTTAAGAAATTAGGATTTGGGGCCTTCTGCACTCCCTCCTCCCTTTCCCTGGGCACCACTCTGTGCTCCCGGCTCCCGCTAAGCCAGCGCCTCTGCATCTCCGTCTGGCCACCATCATGAGTATCTACAGGGACCTCTTCAGCCATGATGAGACATCCTCCAATATGAATCGGGAGAAGCAGAGGAGCTGTGCCTTAGAGGTGCAGGGTAAGATGGTCAGTAGGACAGAGGGTAACAGGGATGACTTGCTCGTTGATGGAAATGCCTCTACTGAATGCCCCAAGGCCAAAGCAGCTTCATCACTGGAGTTGGTATTGTCCTAAGCCATCATGTACAGGAAACCAGATTCACAAAAGAAGCCCACAGAAAGTACATCAAAGATGACATGAAACCAGTCAAAGGGAAGCTTTGAGGAATAGGGACCTGAAAGAGTGAGCTTTTTATAACAGGGGTTGCAGAACAATCAAGCACATCCTTGCTAATATGAAAAACTACCACTTTGTGATGGGTGAACACAATGAATCCAGACGTATGATTGCTCTGCTGGACTACAGAGAAGGGTGCTATCCACATATGATTCTCTTTAAGGATGGTTTAGAAATGGAAAAATGTTAACAAATTTGGCAGTTTGGGTCTATCATTTAACATCGTAACTGGCTGCTGCTTTTCATCTACATGCCAGGACTAGAACAAATGGCACTTAACATTCTTTTGCGCGCTCCATTTATTTGACCTTGATTCGGAGTGGAGGCATTGTTTTTTTGTTGATTTTTTTGTGTCATGTAATTTTCTATTTATTTTTAGATCTAGAAATTCAGTTTTAAGGACAAGGAATGTATTATAGAACTATGAATTCATTGTAGAATTAAGATTTTTTACACCTGAAACAATATAATATTGCATGTCACTATAACTGAAAAAGAAAAAATAAAGTTAAAAAAGTTAAAATTTAACTTCATATCTAGGAGTTTATCTTTAAAACAAGAAATTTATCCTTAGACATAGCAATTCAGTTTTGGGGACTAGGAATTTATCTGTAGAACTAAGAATGTATCTTTAGTACTAGATATTCATCTTTAGATCTAAGAATTTATCTTTAGAAGTACAATAGAAATTTACTTTCAGATCTAAGAATTCATTCTTTGGCACTATAAATGTATCTATAGAACTAGGAATTTATCTTTAGAACTCATAATTTGTACACCTGAAACAAACTATTGTGTGTCCACTGTAATTGACAAATAAAAATTATTTACAGTAGAAAAAAAATAAAGTCATGTAATTTTTAAAAGATAAAATGCAGCCCTGGCTGGCATAGCTCAGTGGATTGAGCGCGGGCTGGGAACCAAAGTGTCCCAGGTTCGATTCCCAGCCAGGGTACATTCCTGGGTTGCAGGCCATAACCCCCAGCAACCGCACATTGATGTTTCTCTCTCTCTCTCTCCCTCTCCCTCCCTTCCCTCCCTAAAAATAAATAAATAAAATCTTGGGAAAAAAAAAAAAAGACTTTTTAAGGAAAAAAAAAAGATAAAAGGCATTTAAACTCAAATGAGAATTAGGATTTGTCCATATAATAGAATATGTAGGAATAAAAATCATGCCTTCAAAAATTTTTAATGACAATAATGTCCAGTGGATAAGAGTTTTAAAGCTAACAAGTAAAACTATATACAATATGATCCCAATTTACATAACACATGTACATAAGAGAAAGGAAGTTTCTTGACCAAAAACATTATCAGCTATTACCTCAAAGTTCTAGAATTACACTGATGTGGCTTGTGGCGTGGGGGGGGCTTTTTATTATTATTTTTACAATTAAGGAAAAAAGACTTTCTTAAAGCATATGATGGACTTATATAATGAATACATTTTCTAAAACTTTTATTTTAAAAAATAAGTTTCCTAGGCCTCCTTTACTGTCTCTTCACTCACACCAGCTCTAGTTGACTTCCTTTTTATAACAGTTTTAAATAATGAAAGTTTCTGTCACTTCAGAAGTGATCTCATTGTACCTGACAACAGACTCTTAATTAAATTTATCATGGCGACATTGGTTACTGAGATTATATATGTTTCAAGTGTACATTTCCATGATACATGATCTGTACATCATACTGTCAAATCATCTTCCGTCACCATTTATTTGGCTCCCTTTTTACAACCACTCACATCTCCCTTACCTCTGATAACCACCATGTTGTCTGTGTCTGAGTTTGCTTTATATCCCCCACATGAGGAAAACCATGGTTCTTAGCTCTTTCTGGCAGACTTTGCTTAGCATAGTATTCTCAAGGTCCATCCATGTTGTTGCAAGTGGCAGTATTTCATTTTTTCTTATAACTGAGCAATATTCCATAGTACATGTACCATATATTCTATATCCAATCATCTATTGAAAGACATTTCTTAAGTTGTTTCCATGTCTAGGCCGCCATGAATAATGCTGCATTGTACATAGGGGCACATACATCTTTGCAAATAAATGTTTTCATTTGTTCCCCCCAGAAAGATTGCTGGGTCATATGGTAGCTCTATTCTTAAATTTTGAGGGAAACTTCCATACTGTTTCCCATAGTGGCTGTACCAGTTAACATTCCCACCAAACTGAACAGGGGTTCCTTTTTCTCGACAACCTCTCCAACACTTGTTATTACCTGTGTTGTTGATGATAGCCATTCTAACAGGTGTGAGATGGTATCTCATTGTAGTTTTTGATTTGCATTTCCCTATACCTAGTGAAGTTGAACATCTTTTCATATATCTGCAATTTGGCAATTTGTGTGACTTGGGAGAGGTGTTTAAGTCCTCTGCCCATTTTTTTAAATTGGATTGTTTGCTTGGTGTTGAGTTGTATGAGTTTTTTATCGAAATTCTGGATATTAACACCCTATTGGAGATGTTTGGTTGCAGAGATCATATCCCATTCAGTTGGTTGCCATTTTGTTTTGATTGAATCTTTATTGTTTTATTAAGTATTCTACTATTGATGCTATTATAGTTGTCCCACTTTTTCCCCTTTGCTCCCCTACACCCAGCCCACCCCAAACTCCCACAGTTAATTCCCACATTGTTGTCCATGTCAGTGGGTCATTCATATGTTTTGACTAATACCTTCTTATTTTGTTAGCAGTTCGCTGTTCAGAAGCTTTTTTAGTTTGATATAGTCCCATTCATTTGTTTTTGCCTTTACTTTACTTCTCTTGCTTTTGGGATCAAATTCATTAAAATATTCTCCATGGCCAAAGTCCATAGTTTAGTACCTATGTTTCCTTCTATGTAATTTATTGTTTCAGAGCTTACATTTGAGTCTTTGATCCATTTAACTTTTGTACATGGGACAAACTGTAGTCTAGTTTCCTTGTTTTGCATGTGGCTTTCCAATTTTCCCAGCATCATTTATTGAAAAGGCTTTCTTTTGTCCATCATGTTTTTGGCTCCTTTGTCAAAAATTATTTGCCCATATATATGTAGATTTATTTCTGGGCTCTCAGTTCTGTTACACTTGGTCTGTGTATCTGTTTTTCTGCCAATACCATGTTGTTTTGATTTTCATTGAAGTCAGGGAATGTGATACCTCCAACTTTGCTCTTTTTTTCTCAGGACTGCTTTGACTATTGAGGGTCTTTTGTTGTTCCACACAAATAATGTCACTGAGCTTTTGATGAAGATTACATGAAATCTGTATATTGCTTTGAGTAATATGCAACAGTGTGTGTGGTATACATTATACCTTGATACAGTCACACATTTATAAATTTCTACATGTCAAACTTTTAAAGTTGCTCCATAATAGTTATAAAGCAAAGCATAATCATATAAGACCTTGGAGCCAACAGAAAGAATTAGAATAGGTGTTGAGCTGGTAGTTACTGTTAGAAAAAAGCAAGCTCTGGCTCGTGTGGCTCAGTGGATTGAGCACCAGCCTGCGAACCAAAGGGTTGCCGGTTCAATTACCAGTCAGGGCACATGCCTGTCTTATGGGCCAGGTCCCCAGTTGGGGGCGTGCAAGAGGCAACCACACATTGTTATTTCTCAACCTCTCTCCCTTTTCTCTAAAATAAAATTTTAAAACAAAAAACAATTCTGTTTGCCAACAATTTTCATCTCTAAATTAATAGTCAAGACTATTTGCTAAAAATGAGAGGGGAAAGAACTAAGGTAAATAGAAATGTAAAAAACTTCATAGTTGGTATTGGGGAATGTAAGAAAGATGTAACTGTAAATAAAAGGCTTGTTGAAAGCTATAAATTAAGAGTTTTCATCAGCAGGTGTATCCTTTAAGTTACCAACTTCACGATTCCATCTGGACAGTGAAGGAAGTGACAAGGAAGAAGTAAAAGATGTAACAAAAGGGAGCCCAGGGATGAGAAGTCGTGGTCAGTTTTGGGAATGAGGCAGCAGCAAGATAGAGATGGGAAAGAGCACAGATAGAACAATGAACAATAAGCAAAACCATAATTTCCTAGAATATTTTTATTTGATATTTGTTTCCTTTAAATGTTTGAAGCTTTTTGTCCATCTATCTCTCTGGGTATCCACCATTGTCTTTTTACAAATGGAAAAGAAAACACTTTTTAAAGATTGAAACACATCTTAAATTAATTTTGCCAACTGCTGTTTAATTTGTGGATAAAAGTATGGTAGTTGATATGGACTTGTAATTATTTTGTATTCAAACAGGAATGATTGTGATAAATATGTTTTTCATATGCAAAAAAAACATAAAAGTAAAGGTGGCATTGTCTGGGGCAATCTCAAGAAAAAAACAGTAAGTATTTTTATCCTTCACACCAGATTTATTCAATGCATATCTAGTAAACAGCTATATAATACATGGCAAATTGTGGGAGTCATAAGTTATGTAACATACCTTACCCTCAAGGTGCTTACAGACTAACACAAGTAAATGAGAATACAAGGCTATGAATGAGGTAAGCACGGTACATAAGTGCTATAGGGTTACAAATGGCAATTGATAGACTAAAGCATTTGAGGAAAGTGAATAGTAAAACATTTCATTCAGAGATGCCCAGTGGGGAAAGTATGTATAGACCAGGGAAGGATATTTCAGGCAAGACACAAAAGCATAACATCTGTTCAATGATAAGGGAATGATCCAGACTAATTGAGTTATGATTGTCATAGAATCAGAAACTCCACCAAATCCCATTCAGCTTTAGGATGGTTTCACATTCAGCTACATGATTTATATCCACAGATCAAGATTTAAAATGTAATTACAGAAAAAAATTTAACTCAGAGTTGCCTTATCCCTTTGATAAAAATATTGGGAGAATCCTTTATCCTTTTGAATTAATTTTTAAATATTTAGTTTGCTTTTATTTTGGATATCCAGATAAATGTGCAAGTATTCTGAAAAAGCTAATTCACCTCAAATTTCTTCAAAGTGAATAGCTAATTTTAGAGAATGAGAGTTTATGGAGGTAGTAGAATGGGGAATGATGCCTCATCCCCTGAAGGTATATTCCCTCTGACCAGGTTATGGCCATCTTTTCCTCCCTCACCCATGTTGAAATATATTGCACACTTGCCAGAGTAAAATTCCATCAGTCTCTAAACTAAACATTGGGATTACTTAAATCATATCCAATCTTTATGGGTATCACTTGTCCACAAAAAATGATACCTATAGGAACCTTGGGTTAAAATCAGCCTGGACACTAAATTCTTCAAAAGAAATCTCTACTCCATAATCGAAGATGTAGACAGACTCCTCTCTTGGTGTTTAGGTTCCCCTTTTCCAGCCCCACATTCCTTACGAAAATGAAATTTTGGTTTGTTGCAAAGGACCAGGAATCACTATAGCATAGTGAGACTTGCCTTCTAGTCCCTGTTTTGCCAGTAGAAGTTGGTTTGCCTTGACAAGTGTTTCTCAAACTTGAATGTGCATGAAAGTCGCCTAAGAATCTTGTTAAACCCTAGGATCTGATCCACTAGATTTGATTCTGCATTTCTAACAACCTCCCATTGATGCCCCTGCAACTCACCCACAGACTATACTGAGTAGTGGCAAGACCCTCATCCACTGTTCTCTTAAAAATGATAAGTTCTGCCCTGGCCTATATGGCTCAGTTGGTTGGGTGTTGTTCTGCAAAGCAAAGGTCACTGGTTCAATTCCCAATGGGGACACATGCCTGGGTTGTGGGTTCAATCCCCAGTTGGGGCATATACAAGGGGCAAACAATTGATGTTTCTCTCCCTCTACGTCTCCCTCTCATCTTGTCTCTATAAAAATAAATTTTAAAAAAATTTTAATGAGAAGTTTATATACGAGCCCTTCCTATTAAAAACTTATCTCTGTATTTCTGGCATCATTTTAACTGCTTGTTTACTTCTGTTTTTCTTAATGGGTTATAATTTGAGCCACCAAACTATAGCATCTTTGTGATTTAGCCCCATTTTTTCATAGACTACTATCAGTGGCCAGTGTGTAAGGAAAAGAGCAAAGGATTTAATGTTGAAAGTTCTGGTGTGGAGGTCTGACTCCCCCATACCAGCTTTGTAACAAAGGAGGCTACTTGAGCTTTCTAATCTCATTTTTCATTTGATGACCTGGGGGTCATGATAATAATTGGTTTCTCTCTCCACATGACTTTGAGAGCTAAGAAATATAACCCTGTTTTGACTTATTTCACAGGAAAAAATATATTTACATCCCATTTTCTGAACACGAGTTTGTATCTCAAGTTTTCTTTCAAAAAAAACCCCAAACTTCCCTTAGAATAGTGGTTATACTGTCATGTTTTCTTTTCTATTTCTTTTAATTCATTAAAGATAATCAGCTATGGCCAATAGTTTAGAAAGCACTCATTGATGTAAGCATGTATTATATACATCTAAAAGCTTACAAAATTTTTTTTAAAAACTTTTAATTTATTCTACCATTATGGTTTAAAAATTGACATAGAGTATTCCCCAGTGGTTGCAGTACATGCAACCTACCCACTGTAGCCAAGATTTTATAAAGTACAGAGAATTTGCTCCAGCTGGTGGCTCAGTTGGTTGGCGCATTGTCCCGTGCACCAAAGGGTTGCAGGTTTGAAACCTGGTAAGGCACATACCTAGGTTGCAGGTTCAGTCCTCAGTTGAGGGGTATATGGGAGGCAACCAATTGATGTCTCTGCCTCATCAATAAACATACCCTCAAGTGAGGATTTAAACAAATAAATTAAAAAATAATAAAGTATAGAGAACTTTATAATATTCCTAAAGTAATGTCATAGAATAAGTACTCAGTAGATTTTGGCAACTTTCGGGGCCCACAGACATCTTTTAACTGCTGCTGCATTAGTTTGTAATGTGGGAAACAACACTGAGTAAGTCATGGTTCTTGCCCCAGATAAATTCAACATAAAAGAAAATTAGACATTTCACAGATAATTATAATGGGACTAGGTGTTGTAAGTACTGTGGGGATAAACCATGCTTACTTTTGTCTAGGTTTGAGACAGGCTTCACAGGAAGTGCCATTTTGCTGTTAATATGAAATGTCTTACAGGTTGAAAGTGACTTTTCAACTCCAACATCAAGAAGAAAAACCCCATTTAACAAAGGTAATACACTTATATCTTTCTTTTTGTATTTCAGTTCTATTATAGGGTAGTCTCTTTATTAACATGGTACTAAAATTGACTGCTCAAGTGGGCAGGCCTACCATTTGGTTTATTTTAGTTATTTTTGTTAAAATTGAAATTACTTTTAGAAATGTATTGTTCTTTTTTTATTAAACTTAGGAGAAAACTCTAATATTGGAAAACTTTTCACTAATGCTATGGAGTCTTTGGATGAAGAAGAGCAAGATTATTATTTTTCAAACTCTGATTCTGCATAGTAAAAATGAGAAAACATTTCCAGTATTTTTATCAAGAAGCAGACAGCTCTTTGTACCTTCACTTGGAGTACATATATTTTCTATAACTTATTTTGAAATTGTGGGCTCCTTTTCAAAGATTGTACATGTTTGTATTCAAAACTAAAGATCCTTCTATAGAATATTTGTCATTGCTGCAGCTTACTAAAATTATAAGGAAAATTGATTGCTTGTAGATATTTCTAAATTTCTGTTTTTGCTATGTTAAAATATATGTATATGTAAATGGTCTCTCATAAGCATCTAAGTTTAAGAAAATCATGTTCCAAACTGAATTGTTTAAAAGCTTTCAAGAAAATGTTGCTATCTTTAAGGGAGGAGGTGGGGAAGAATAAAAGATAGATTGTACTGGTAGCTACTGAGTAAAACTAACATTTTCCAGTACTGCATATATAGGCCAGAGTTGATATGATGTTTACATGTTGTTGAAACTATTTGATATGCTTTCTTTTCTCCAGATTGTTTTTCTTAAAACTTGCAATTGGTATATCTATTGAACCTATGTAAATTTTAATTTATTGCTTTCTCATTATTGTATTAGATAGGATCAGAGAACAGATTTTGTTGCATTCTGAAGCCTTATTTACATATGCAAACAGCTTAAATTTGGTCTCAGTATTAAAAAGACTAGATGAGACAGACGTTCAAGTAGTAGGTCTGCTATTGTAAGGAGTCAAGTTAACATGTCACAGTAAACATTGTTTTCCTTTCAGATAGCTCTTTTAGGGGAGAAAAAAACTTATTTTAGCTTATTCTGCCATTATGTTTTAAAATTTGACACAGAATGTTCCTCTGTGGTTACAGTACACGTTCACCTACCCTTCTCTCCAGTTAGGTTGTTCAAATAAAATTAGTTTGCTTTTATAATATTTGCGTTTTGGTTGTTTGTTTTTTTTTCCTCAGAACTTGTTAATAAAGAACTGATGGTAACCAGAGGGGAGGGGAGAAGGCGAAAACAGGGGAAAATAGGGTAAGGGCCATCAAGGAACATGTATAAAGGACACATGGACAAAGCCAAAACGGGGGAGGATTCAGGGTGGGAGATGGGGATGGGAGGCAAGGGAGGAATGGAAACAATTGTACTTGAACAACAATTACAAATTTTCTTGTGTCTTAAGAATTTAGTCTAATAATCAGCAGTTACATAATATAGGGTTCAGAGAAACACGGGATTTAAAAAGAATGATGCAATTAGACTGAGATCACTCTCCTTTAAATTCCCATGCTTTTTTTCTGCCACAGGGACTTGATGCATAGATGTAGTATGGAACAAATTAAGGTTATTTTAGAGTGGCTGTAAAAAATAAAGAGTTGTAGAAGTTAAGTTGCCAGTATATTTAGTAGTTGCCATTATATTTAGTATAACACAATGCTGCTTGATATTAATATAGTGTTTTAGGAGTTAGAAGGTAGTTAAATTGCTTATTGGGCAACAAAAAGTAATTTTGAAATAGCATAGACTTGATACAAACCAAAGTGTGACCACTTCCTGCCCCCACACTCACCATAGTTCCTGTGTCCTGTCAGAACTACTTGTAAGTCCTTCCTAGTCTAATTTTATTGTATCCCACCTGCCAAGTTCCAGGTTAGTCCCATTTCTTTCCATGAGGCCATAAGGTAAGCTGGCAGGGTTTAAGGTAACCTCCAAAGAAGACTTAAAAGTAGAAAAGAAAGGCTTTAAGGGCTCAGAGAGAAAAATAGTTAAGATGGAGTGGTAATCAATAGTTTGATAGTTAAGTGCTACCAATGAGACCTACTGCAGCTTAAATATGAATAAAGCTCTTTACACAACAAGCATAAATAAATCCTCTAGTTTATATTCCTCACACCATGTTAATTCAGGACATATTTTGCCTGATGGGTGGACATAGAATCTTGACACATAGAGTCTGCACGGGAGATGCTGCGAGGTGGTCATTAGCCCAGGTCAGTGTGAGGTTGTTGAGGAACTAACTGCAGGTTTGCTGCAAACAGCTGGGCAGAACACTACCAGATGTCCCCCCACCCACACGCACTGCTGACGCTACATCAGGAGCAGGAAAGCGAAACAGCAAACTGAAACCAGAAAGAGACCCTGCTTCCTTCTGACAAAACTTAAACCATTCTCACTATAGGTAAAAATGCTTCAGAAGTCCACTCCATTATGGCAGAGGGTACTGAAGGGTGAACTGAACCTGAGGGATAATATATTGGAATTTATACTGTCCCAAAGGAGCTAAATATACAATTATAGTAACATTTTAACATCTAGTATCTAGTTCCTGTGTTCTGGTTCTAGAGTTCCATAAATCACATGTTTCTGGGCCTCACTTTTATCATCTGATAACAAAGGAAAGAGAAAAACAATTTGAATTAGTTAAGCTCTGAAGTGCTGCCAAGTTTAAGGTAAGAAAGTGCTCTGCTGTGACTGGCTTGAAAACCCAACAGTGTAACAAAAAAAGGCAACCAGAGAATGAAGGGACATAAATGCAGGGAAATGTCCACCATGAAAGGCTGCTTCAGCACTAGAATGACTAGAAGGGCCCCGCTGTTACAGGTAAGAAGAATATGGTGCCGTCTTCAAACAGGAATAGCCCCACAAACAGTGGTGGGTCACAATGAAAGTACACATTCAGTAGCTCATCTACAAAAAAGAAATTTTCCAAGTCCAAACCCATATATCACTTCTTTGAATATGGTATCTTAAAGATTTTATTTTTTTAGGGAGAGGGGAAGAGAAGGAGAGAATCATTGATGTGCAAGAAACATTGATTGGTGGTCGCATGCCCCAAGTCAGGGGCCTGGCACACGACCCAGGCATGTGCCGACCAGCAACCAAACCAGCAACATTTTGGTTCGCAGGCTGGCCGCTGAGCCGCCGAGCCGCTGAGCCACACCAGTCAGGGCTACGCTAATAGGATTTCACCTCTTGATCGGGCTTCCTTTGGTAAGATTAATACACTAAGTTACACTTTCAACTTTCCTAGTTACTGGGCCATTCATCTCACAATACACCCAAACCTTATCCAATGTCTATGTAGATTCAGGACATGTAAAATATTCTAGATATTATAGGAAAAATTGTTTATGGCCATTAAGTTGGCAGAAGTCAGATGCATCAGCCTATTAAGCTAAAAAATGACAACAGTACAAAAAAATCTGGAAAAATTTCAAAATCATGTACTCTAGCTTTTTACTTTCCTAATAACACTTTTAATAACCTCAATAAAAATACAGTTTTTTAGTCCAGGTAATCAAATGATTATTGAACACCAGGTTTTTAAAAATATATAACCTATGTAAATAAAAAATACAATATAAAATAACATGGAAATACTCTCTTATTTACATATTTTAAACTGATAACCACAAACCACAGCAATGATTATTTCAGTGCATTTGGTGTTGTGACAGTTCTTGGATAACCGCACTTGAGCAGTCTGATCATGCATCAGATTACCGTCTACCTTGGTTAAGACCATTTGGTAACATCTGCATGTCAAAAACATGGTGAATATATCTACAGATCTCCTCGGCCTTTTGAAGAGTTACTTGTGCATACATGGAGATTTCCTCAGGTGAGCTGGAAAATAGACCAAGAAAAACATTACACTAGAACTTTTTGACTTATAAAATTTAATCTTTCTTAAAAACCACCAAATATAAAAAGCCTTTAAGATAATAATCTCTTTCTAAGAATTCTACATCCAGTAATGTTTTTAGCATTAGTTGTATTCCCTATATTTAAAATCATTAACAATTTCAACCTCTAGCCTATTTTCTAAAATCTTTTTCAAGCAATGTAATAATTAAAAAATAGCAAATGTTCAACTTGAATATTTTTCTGGTTACAGAACTAAACATATACAAAATTGTTAGAATGCAACATCTGATGTAAATGCTCTCTGTCTAGTTCCATATAGAGCTCCAAGCTCCTCAAAGGCAATGCCTGTCCTTTTTCCCTCCATTGGTGTCCTCTCCTTCATGCAGTGACAATTAGATGCTGGCAAAAAGAAAAGTCTCTCCTGAATGAAATGCTCTAACAGACTACTCATATACTTTAAAAAAAAAAAATTAAATGTATATGAAATGCTTTTAAGTAGCCACTTAAAAACATTAAAACAGATATACATACCTGTTAGTCATCTTTTTCACAGATGAAAACTGGTAACACATATTTAATGCAGTTATATAACTTACATTGGGAATACTTAGATAAAATTGAAGTGCTTCCCATTTATTGCTATTCACTGCTGGAACTTGAATACCAACATTCTTTCTTTGTTCCAATAAAGACAGATCCTTTAGCAAATCTGCCGTTTCTTCTTGGCAGGAACTGAAAAGAATTCGAATTCCAGCACTAATTAAGGTAGTCAGCAGGTTGTCATAGCTCTTCGTTCTCTTAAACATCCTGGAGGTGTCTCCTAAGTATTTCATATTTAGGAAAATGCAAACCTTAGTAACTTATATTAACTAGAATCATTAATACTAATATAAAAAGTCCCAAGATCTTCACCATTAAGGAAAATAGTGCCACATTATTATGCTAATGAAAACCCTACCGCTAAAGATTTAAATTGTCCAATATCTGAGAGAAAACATGGAAACCTGTCTTTATGAGTGTGTTGAATTGGAATCAACATAGGAAAGTGAGTAGGCAGGAAAATACTTCTATTCCTAGACAATTCATTCCTAAAAGCCAAGAGCACACTACTTATGTCTAATGTAATTCTTCATAATGCTAGCCCTGATAAAAAGGTAAGTACTGGTTTAACTGGTATAAAATTATTTTATGTATTTATTTCAACAGTAACTCAATACTCTGCAGACCCATTTTAATGTCATCTTTAACTCTTGCCTATTAATTTACTTCCCTAAATTTCCCATTTACTTTCTTCCCATATTCTACCCATATTCTTTTTGGGCATGCTTCATACTCCAAAAGAAAAGATATTCTTCCATAACTTGCCATGTTACTTTCCTCTTTATTCCAAATTATTTTCTTTATAAAGGAAATAAGATGAAATTATGTAGGTGAAGATGAAATTACAGAATGTTAGCACTAAGAGGACTCAAAGGATCACCTAAAGCCCTCACTTGTCAAATTTAAAAGAAAAAGCCCAAACAGGATTACTGAAAGACAGAATGACTTATCCAAGACCATCGGTGACATAATGGGGATGAAAGGCTCATTGTTGGATCACCAAACCGGCCACAGTATTTTCTTTCACCTAATGACTATACAATTCTTGAATTCTTCCATAGCGGCTTTCACCTACATTATTTCATTTAAACCTCATGATATTACAAGATGAATAAAACAAGTATATGTACTCCTCAGAGGGAGTGATTTTTCAATGCAACGTCACATAGCCATAGACACCAGAAGTCTGCATCTTCTGATTCCATATCCCACAATCTTTTCACTCTTCTCGGACGCTCCCTGTAGAAATCGTCCAAATGAAGCTCCAATCTGCATTCCCAAATGCATCCTAGGCATCCATTTCAGTGGCCCATTGGAACCCAGTCTTAATGTGTCCAAAACTGAACACCCTTGGCCCTCAAATCTACCAATTCTCTTATATTTATAATATCAATAAACAGCACCACTACCTAACTGTCCAGTAACCAAGAAATTGGTCAACCTAAGATTAACTCCATCAATTCCTGCTAATCCTGCTTCCCAAACCACCTGAATCCTTTTTCCCCACCACTGCCTTTTTTAGGGTCCACATCCTTTCTGGGGCTCCTGAAAAAGGCTTATGATTGGTTCACCTGCCTTCAATTTATTTCTCTTCAGTTCTCATAAGCTGCATTCGAACACAGTAACTACTGAAAAACACTACGTAACTACAAAATGACATTCATGAGTCAGGTATGTCACACATCCTGACGATAGAAGAATGAACTAATCAACAGTCAACTTCTTTTACAACCTTAAAAACAAAAACATTAAAATACAAACCTGTTTTTTCTCTGTCCTTTTCCACAATCACACATATTTTTTCAAACATGCTCTGCAGGTACTGGATCTGGTCAATGAACTTGTTCTTATTACTACTGTTTAACATCTCAGAGCGAGACCTCCTTTCCACCACCATGCGGTTACTCACAATGTAATCACAACCATTAAGAGGACAAACCTCTACATGAAAGCCATGAATTGCTCTGAGAGAAGAAATGACTTCTGAACCAGAAGTGATTTCACGACTATCTACAAGAATACATGTTCTCTGGCCTTGCTGTGGGAGTCTAAGGGAAGCACATGTGCCAGCCAAACGTAGTCTTGAATCAGAACAGGAAGATACTGAAGTGCTAGAATCTTCCAGAGCACAACCAACCTGAAAAAGTGGAAAACATGGATCACAATAAGTTCAATATATATTAGCGCCGTAAGCCCGAAGTTGATTTTCTTTACTGGTACTCTTTTCCTTCCTTCAGCATGACCAAAGTGACGATGTAGATCACAGGTGTCAAACACAGGCCCGGGGCCGAATCCAGCCCTCCCCCTTGTTTCTACCTGGTGGCGGCGCTGAGCTCTCACTTAACTGTTAAGGAGTAGTTACATTTACACAGTCCTAAAGTTACATTTGGCCCCATAAAGGCAACCATGAGGCTGATGTGGCCCCCTGGTGAAAATGAGTTTGACACCCCTGATGTAGATGAAGGACCAAGCCACCACTGCAAACCTATTAGGATGGCTACAATTTAAAAACCAAAAAACGTGGGGGAGAAAAAGGATGAGAACATGAAAAAACTGGAACATACATTGCTGGTGGGAATGTAAAATGGTGTAGCCACTGTGGGAAACAATTTGGCAATTCCTCAAAAAGTTAAACACAGAATTACCACATAAGCCAGTAATTCCACTCCTAGATGGAATGCCTTCCCAAATGTAGTGAAAACAGAGATTCAGATACTTGAATACCAATGTTCATTAGCTTTGGAAAATTCTCAGCCACTGCCTGTTCAAGTGTATCTCTTACCCTGTTTCCTCTTTTCCTTGATTCAAACACATGTGTTTTAGACCACTGATACAGTCCCACCGCTTTTGGATGCTCCATTTGTTTTTCACCCTTTGTATTTCAGGTTGGGTAAATCTATTGATCTTGGTTTAAATTTATTAGGTCCTTTCCACGGCTGTGTTGAGTCTACTGTTGGGCCCATTGAAGTCATTCATCTCACTTACTGTGTTTTCCATTTCTAACATTTCTACCTTGTTATTCTTTATATTTTTCATTTCTTAGATGGTATTCCCTTATCTAGTCATGCATTTTTGTTTTACTTTTCATTCCACTGGAGCCTTTAACATAGTAATCCTATTTTAAATTCCCTGATAGGTCCAAAATCTGTGTCTTATTGGGTCTGTTTCTTAAGAATGTGTTTCTTCCTTCTCTATGTACTCTGTAACTTTTATTTGAAAGCCAAACATCTCGTGTGAGACAGTAGTAATTGAGGTAAATACATTATTTATGCCTGGAAACAGGTGTGCCTTTCTCGTACTAGGCCTTGGTATTCGGCATTGAGTAAAAATTGAGTTGGGTTTGTTTTCTGAGATGACCTTTCAAAATGTTCTCTCAGTTTAGGTCCTTTCTGTGAGCCTGAACGTCAGGAAGCTTCCCTCCCCATCCTGTTGTTCCGATCAATAGACTGCTTTTATTTGTTAGTGTTCGCTAGCCTGGTGGGAGGAAGCCACTAGGAGCATCTTGTTGCAGGGAGGGTATTCTCTCTCGTCCTAGTTCAGCCAGTCCTCAGCAAGACTTGTGTGGACTTATGTCCCTGGGTCTCAGAGGTGCAGCCTTCTCTGTGATCCTGCCCTGCCTCCCAATGACTGTAGGCCTCACATGTTCTAGGCTCAAGTTGTTGTCCTGACCCCTTCTCAGGTACAGAAAATGATTTTTGTTGTTGTTCCCTTCCCCCATCAGCAAAGGTGCTTCACCTAGGCCCGAAGGGCTTTAGGGTTTGCTGCTCTATCCCTAGTGGTCTAACGCTTTCTGTTCCACAGGAAAAAGAGGGGAGATGGAAGCAGGTGAGGTCTGGTGCCTTTCCCACAGTAACTGCTGCTCACTTATCCAAGGCCTACAGCAGGAAAAAGCCTTTTTCTTATTCTCAGTCTTTCCTGTGAACACCTGGTGAGTCTGTGGAGAGTCCATGGGTGGCCAGTTCCCCATCTGCAACTCACAGGAGTTCTAATGCTAGTCCATTACTAAACTTTCATGCTAGTCCATTGCCTTTTGTAATTCATTAAAGTTTTAGCTGAATTCTTCTTACCAGATTGTGCAGTGCCCAGTGACTCTACCAAATCAGCAAGTCTCTCACTGAAGGCACCTGTCTCCTCAGGTATCAGACTTGTTTGCCCTGCAACCACAGCTCCGAAAAAATCAAATAAACTTATGATTTTGTAGATTATCTGGATTTTTGTGGTGGTTGTTATATGGGTGGGAACAATGCTCTTTCCACCTTCCTACATCCTAAGCTAAAGATGGAAGTCCTAATCACTCAGAAATCTTTAAAATATATTCAATATTCAATTTCAAACCCCCCCCAAAAACCCCAAAATAAAATAAATGTAATGAAGGAAGAAATGACCACTAAAAAAACATTTAAAAAGAACCCTAGAAATATATACTTTTCTTGGAGCAGAAAATGGCTTTCTAAATATGACATTTAAGTCATATTTAGAACTAAAGAAAAAAATCGGGACTGTATGCAAAAGTCAACCCTTCCTATGGCAAAACCACTACAAACAAAACAAAAACGTAAATAGCAGACAAAGAATGCTGTTTGCAATATACATGACAAAGTAAAAGTTAACATTTTTAGTATCTAATGGTTTTTGATAAGATGTTCTTTCTCAAATTTACCTCAAATTCTTTGCCCTTCTCATTTCAAGTGAAATAAATTATGCTATATATGGAATTGTTGTATTAGATGTAAAAGAAACACATTTCTGCTAAAATCTGTGTATCCTTTTTCCACAATCCTCAAAGTATTACTAGCCTATATCTATTTTTTAATTCAAGCATACCAAAGTAGAAATGTAGATATTGCTCCCTGGGTCTCAAAGTTCTGTGCATATATTCCCTACCTTGACCTTTGGGATTGCTATCCTTATATTACAGCTGAGAAAACTGAGGCTCAGAGAAATCAAGTACTTTCTTGATCTCCAATCTATTATGAGACTTAATCTAGTTAACTCTATCCTCATTATACTTTGAAGTAACTTTGTGTAAAAAAAGCCGGGGAACAATTTAAAATTGGCCAATCTGAGAGCCCACTGTGTGTTCTGCTGCTAGGAGCATGCTGCTAGGGCAGAATGGACAGAAACACCTGGAATCAAAGAGAACAAGAAGTCTAGGTCTGGGTCTCTCCCCAAAATGACAATCAAGGATGTGAGTATTTACAATTAAGGATTCCTATTGCTATGAATTTAATCCCTATTTTAGTAAAACTACTTACAGTAAATATAAATTCTTAAAAACTAAAAATGGCTTTAGGGATTATTTAAGCAATAGCAAGATATGGAGAAGCTGGAAATGGAACTCCTCAGCTATTCTGGAAGGAAGGAAATGAGATGATGCCTCTGACCTCCTCTCCCCAGCAACAAGATGAGAGGTACACACCTGCAGCCTTCAGCAGGGGGAAAGAAAAGTTAATCTGAGTGGCGGGCCAGGGATGGGGGAGTACTAGTTCTAAGCATGTAATTTCTGGGGTTTTTTTTCATCTTGCAGAAAGCCCATTTTCCTACAGCCTTTTTAATAAAATTAGCAAGTTTCCTTACAGTATTATTAAGAAAACTATGAACACATTTAACAAATTACAACCCAAGTATTCATATGTAAATTATCCATAAAATTTAGTGTGCTGTTTTCTTATTTGAAGACTTCCATCATTAGCTAACTTTTCTTTGACCTAATTATTTAACACAAAACACACAGTAAAGCAAAACAAAACAAAAACACCTATTGGTAAACATGAAGACTTTTTCCTCTACTTTGATCCATACCTTCAAATGAACTGGAAATTTGCTACAGTCCTTCTGTAAACCAACAGCAGTGACTGATGGTGATGTAGATTCAATTTTATTATGGCTCTGAGGTTTGGAGTACGAGATGTCAGAAACTATATCCTTTGAATTAAGTAGTGTCTGCTGCCTCTGCTTTGGCACTTGAGTGACAACTGGATTAGAATGGTCCTTGGGCTGTAAGGAAGATCCCGAAAGCACTGAATTCCAACAATGGCCCTGCTGTTTGCTCTCTGTAACAGTGCTGGGGTTAGCCACAGGAATGGATTCTCTTTTATCATTTACATTGTTTTCCTCCTCACTTGAATCATCCAGTAAAATAATTCTGGATAATTTCTTTTTTGAACGTGCACTCTGTCTCATCTTCATTTGTTTTAGCTTTACTGCACGCCGGGTTTTATATTTTTTACTCCCACTTGCAAAGCAATCTTCAGTTATTAAATTAAAATCAACACGCACTTCTTCTTCACTTGATTGGCTTTTGCAAGATTCTTCTTCATGAACACAAAAACTGTCTTCTAAGTAGGTTTCATCTTGCTCAGGAATCTACAATAAAAATACATATAAGAATATTACAGGGCCTGACTGGGGTGGTTCAGTGGGTTGGGTGTCATCCCGCAAACCCAAGGGTCGCCAGCTCAGTTCCCAGGCAGGGCACATGCCGGGGTAGCGGGCCAGGTCCCTGGTTGGGGGCACTCGAGAGGTGGCTGATCTATATTTCTCTCCCTCTCTTTTTCCTTCCCTCCCCTTCTCTGTACAAATAAGCAAATAAAATCTTTTAAAAATATATTACAAATTTCTTTCATAAAATCAGCGGGTAATTAACATACTCTTTAATATACATGAGATTTTAATGAATATTTATTTCATTTTATTTTGAGTCATTTGCTCAACTAACATATACCGATTATATCCTCTATGGGAAAAGTGAGGACTTTAAGGATAAAAAAAAAAAATTATAATTTACCCTCAAGAAATTAACAGTCCGCAGGCTACGAACCAAAGTGTCGCAGGTTCGATTCCCAGTCAGGGTACATGCCTGGGTTGCAGGCCATGACCCCCAGCAACCACACATTGATGTTTCTCTCTCTCTCTTTCTCCCTCCCTTCCCTCTATAAAAATAAATAAATAAAATCTTAAAAAACAAAAACAAAAAAGAAATTAACAGTCTAGTAAGGAAACCACCCCAAAAATATGCAATAATTTATAAACAATGCTACAAGTGCTATATAATAAAGATAATGGAAGTACAGAGCTATGAATGGCCATGTGACCAAGCTGAATATGGCAATTTATAAACATGTAAAACTAATATAACAATGTAAAATAATCTATGATTTTTAGAATTAACATTTTTATGAAAAAATAAATTTTCAGAAGAAATGACAACATATAAGAAAAATTTAACTAGTAGATGCTGAAGTTTTATTCATAGCCTTTAAACATTCTCCTAATGAGAAAATAATTTAATGGTCTATTCTACTTAACTGAAATTAAAGAAAGACAATTTGATCACATTAAGACTAAAAGAGATTTTGAGAATTCATTTAGTCCACCTTCCTGACTGGACAGGAATCATCCCCATTAGCTCTGGAAATCCAGTTTTAGAAACAAAATGGAGGTTTCATTAACAAGAACATATTTCAACATTACCATCAGGAAATTCTCTATAATGTCTCTAGAGTCCATACCTGTGAGAAAATGTTCACGTTGTTATGTTTCTCGTGGACCATTTTGTACCGACGGATCATCAATGGACTACGCAAAGATTTCGCGTAAATAGCTCTCATTTCAGAATCTGTGTAAAGATAATAAGAATTTTATATAGCAAAATTATTAAAATGAAAACTAGAAGTTTTTAATTTTGACGTATTCCAAATTCACATGATTCAAATCTTGTAGAATTATTTTATACAAAAGGTTATTTAATATATAAAAAGATGTCTGAAAACTAATTCAAAATGCAAAGTTTGAAGTTTGGCCTTTGAAATCAGACCATCTAGCTGGGTGATCATGCACAATTTATTTAAGCTCTCCACTTTAGCTATCTCTAATCTGAATTCCTATTTCCTAATCTGGAAATGAAGATTAGGATAGTGCCTTTTCATACAAAATAAATATATGCAAATACCTTACAACTGTACCTGATTTATAAAAAGTATTCAATGAAACGTAAGAAATCCAGGCTAAAAAAAATTTCAAAAATGTCAAAAGCCACAGACAACAGTATACATGTTTCATAATTTTCAGTCAAGCAAAAATTTGAAAAAACACATGGTTTTTATTTATGCTTATATATTAAGGTTACAACCAGAAAGCAACTTTATTTTTTCCATACTTTTTGAGGTGATTAAATTTATTGACATCCATTATTTTGAGGGATAACTGCTAATTTAATGATTATAGTGCTTGGTACAAGATATATAAATTTTTCTTTGATGAGTATTTCCCTTATCTTCATTCTATAGCTAGCTTCAACTATTCGATAACCTCCTGACTTACATAAATCCCTACAAACTTAGTGGGACCCTTACTTCCAGTTTACTGTTTAGAAGGACTTAAAATCAAGATTTCATAGATTTTTTCATTTGTTTCATACATTTGTTTTTTAGGTGTAATGTATATGCAGTAAAATTCAGCCTCTGTGGGGTACAGTTCCGAGTCTTAACAAATCCATTCTTATAGCAACCACTAATCTGTCTGCTGTACCTATAGTTTTACCTTTTCCAGAATGTTGTATAAATCAAAATACACAGTATGTAACCTTTCGAATCTGTCTTTCTTCACCAAGCATAATTCATGTGAGATTCATAAGCCTCTCATTTTTTCAGTTATAGCAAAGAGTACTTAAGAAACGAAACATGAAAAACAGATGTGAATTTTGCAGTTATTAAAAAAACGTTGAAATCCTACATATTTCAAACATATTGTGTCTAAAATGAAGTTTCGGATCTCCCCACTCTTCATCTCCACTGCTCCACAGGCCGCCTCCCGACATCAGACAGCAGCAACTCTGTCTTCCTGTCACTCAAGCCCACTCACTCCTTTTTCTCTCTCATCCACCCGAAAATCCATCCTTGTCACCCACTCATTGCCACCACCTCGGCAGGAACCACTGTCATTCCTTGATCAGATCACTGCAACAGCCTCCAAAATGGTCTGTTTGTCCACCTTTGCTCCCCTGTAGGCAGCCATTTGTTCAACACAGAAGGCAGAGTGACACTACTACAGTGAGTCAGACCATGAGCCGGCTGCTGGTCACCTGTCTGATCTCACTCTCTACCACCCCCTCTACCTTACTCAATTCTGGGAACAATGCCTTCCTTGCACATGCCAGGCACATGCCTGCCCAGGACCTTTGTACTGGCTATCTTCATGCATCAACATTCTCCAACCAGATTATACCATAAACTTGCAAAAGCCACTTCTGTTAATGAGTATCAAGGGCATCATATTAAGAAAACTTATTCTGCAAACCATATCAGGAGCAACAACTCAGCACTGAAACCTGTCCTTAACACTTTTTTTCTTTAAAGGCATAGACCTTGGGAAACTTTGCTGTCTTAAATCATCAGGGACTGCAAGAGCAGAATAAATGGCAAGATCTATAAAAGATCAAAACACTGAAAAGCCCAACAGAATCTTTCCTATTTCTATTACAGCCAACCTGAATCATCTTCTCTTCATTATTGTGTATAAGATCTGCTCAAGCATTGTTTGGAGAGACTATTTACTGAAAGTACATATCCCCTCCTCGGCAAATTTGATCAATTTAGCTTTGTGTCTCAGCTGGTTTTCACAATCCATGTTGCTAAACCCATCATCTCCTTTTGGAGTTTGATAAATGTCATCTTCTCAATGAGTTCTACCTCTCAATACCTTATATGAAATTATATCTTGTCCATTATTAATACCCTAACACCTGCCACTCCAAATCCTCACCTTACTCAATGTTTTCATTTCTCTCTATATTTTTCATCTTAAAATATACTAAATAGCTCAGGCTGGTATGGCTCAGTGGATTGAATGCCGGCCTGCAAACCAAAAAGGTTGCTGGTTCAATTCCTAGTCAGGGCACATGCCTGGGTTTCTGGCCAGGTCCCCAGTTGGGGGGTATAGGAGAGGCAACCAATCAATGTTTCCCTCTCTTTCTCCTCCTCTCTCTAAAAATAAATACAAATCTTTAAAATATACTAAATAATTTAGTTACTATGTTTATTGTTTGTCTCCTTCCATTCAAATGTTAAGGGCAGAGATTTTTGTCCATTTTGTTCACTGATATGTCTTTCTCAAGAACTTTACATAGTACCAAGCACACAGTAGGCACTAAATAATTGTTAAATAAACATTTGTCACTGAGTCAGCCAGGTTGTTCTGGAGAGAAATAATCAAATTAGCAAGTCTATAAACAACCAAGTCTAAGATAAATAATACAGAATTTGAATGGAATTGACCAAATATTTCACAATACCAAATTTAATTCCCTTTGAAGTCAAGAGTCTCTGAAAAGTAACTAAAATACTTAACTACAACCATATTAAAATCATAAAAATTAAAAGAAAAAGCATCATTACATCATTTACCATTTATGGCCTGTGAAAGTTGAGTCTCATCATTTAAGAAGTCAAGTAATGAGGAATCTTTTTCATTTTCTGACTCATCATTTTCATCTGATGAAACACATTCTGCATCTTCTTGGGAAAGTTCTGCTTGATCATCTAAAAACGTTCTAGCTACAAACTAAAACAAAGTATAGAAAATAAGATGATACTGATGAGAAAAATCATTTCTTTCCCTTAAATAATTGAAAATAGTTCTGGAAAATGGATTTTTTGCAAATGCTTTTTAAGGCAAAAAATGAAAACAGAAAACTGAAGGAATACTTGATAAAATAGCATACCTATTCAAATTTCTTCTGATAATTCTTTTTTTTAAAGATTTTATTTATTTATTTATATTTAGAGCGGGAAGGGAGGGAGAAAGAGAGAAACGTCAATTTGCAGTTGCTGGGGGTCATGGCCTGCAACCCAGGCATGTACCCTGACTGGGAATCAAACCTGCGACCCTTTGGTTCGCAGCCCGTGCTCAATCCACTGAGCTACACCAGCCAGGGCTTCTTCTGATAATTCTTACAAGTAAAATAAGTTCAAGAAACATGTCAGCTTGCTGAATGTTTTTCTTATTTTTTTTAAATAAGCATAAAGTTTCCCAAGTATTCTGGCTATTTAAAATTTTGCCAGGAAAATACTGCACCACAAAAGGACTAATCAGAAAAAAAGGTATTGAGCATTCTTTTCCAAAGATTTGAATACTGAATAGAGATAAGAAAAACAATACAATGATTGTAAAAGCAAATATTCTAAAACACAGATTTCTGTCTGTATATTTTCTTCAATTTGAATCTTAAACTCAGTATACTAGTTTCTTCACTTAGTTATTAAAAAGAACACAACACTGCAAGATACTTTCAAAACACAAAAAGAAACAAAACTACAATACCTTGAGATACTAATTCCATTTTAAAAGGAAAACTAGGGTAAAAATATTTTTGAACTTGGGATTTTTTCCTATAAAGAAACTATAGACAGAAATCTATATCCATGTAAAATCTAATGTTCTTTAATACATATATAGTATACACACATTATCTATAAATTAAAAAAATGAAAAAAGTTTACCTTCAGGCGACTTTGTCTCTTTTGGACTTTGGTGCTTCTTTTGGCATTCCTGTCATGACCCTTGAAGTTGTCTAGTTGTGGATGTTGTTCAGGAAAATCCTCGTTCTCGTCACTGGATGATAATTCTAACTATAAAAATTCAAAACTTCTTGCATAAGAAAATATAATTGGATTATTGCATCTTAATGTATTTCTAAAAGGTTTTTGCTTTTATTTTCATTTTATAAAGTTTTCTTGATTAGAAAAATAAAATGCTCTCACAACCCAGAACCCTGTTACAAACACATAAGAATTGATAATAAGTATTAAAATACTAAATTAGGTAGCTCCAACCAAGATAGAGGTGTAGGTAGAAACCCTTCGCTTCCTCGAACAACCAAAAGGAGGATAACAATTAATCTAAAATCAATAAATAACCAGAAGTGCCAGAAAATCGAACTGCAAGGAACTCCGACAACCAAGGAATTAAAGAAAAAAATCAACCAGAACAACCAGACCAGTAAGAACCCATAGCGAGGCTGGCTGAGAAAAACCACAGCAAGAGTTTGAACCACGCGGGTAGAGTCGGCTCAGAAAAACCGAAGCAAGGTGGTGGACTGGGCAGGCAAGGCTGACTGAAGAGGAAACTGAGACTCAGAGCTTACTGTGGACTACAGTAGTTGCCATGGTGGGAGAAACTCCCAGTATCACAGGAGAGAGTCCATTGGAAAGTGCACTAGAGATAAGCAGGCGAGCTGCATTGTTCCCTCTCTGGCCCCTCCCCCACAGGCAGCCCCCCAGTGCAGCAAGGACAATTGTCCTGTGGGGTGAATACCTAAGGCTCCACCCCCTTACAACATATCAGCTGTACCAAGACAAAGAAATATGGCCCAAATGAAAGAACAGAGCAAAACTTCAGAAGGAGAACTATACGATGAGGATATAGCCAACCTATCTGAAAGAGAATTTAAAACCCTGGTAATCAAAATGCTCACAGGTCTGATTGAGCTTGGTCAAAAAATGATGAAACAAATGAAAGATACCCAAAATGAAATAAAGCAAAATATTCAGGGAACCAACAATGACAGGAAGGAAACCAGGACTCAAAGGAATGATTTGGAACAAAAGGAAGAAATAAACATAAACATCCAACCAGAACAGAATGAAGAAACAAGAATTCAAAAAAAGTGAGGAGAGACTTACAAACCTCTGGGACCACCCGAAACGTTCTAATATCTGAATTATAGGGGTACCAGGAGAAGAACAACAGCAAGAAATTGAAAACTTATTTGAACGAATAATGAAGGAAAACTTCCCCAATCTGGCAAAGGAAATAGACTCCCAGGAAGCCCAGAGCGTCCCAAAGAAGTTGGATCCAAAGAGGAACTCACCAAGGCACATCATCATTACATCACCCAAGATTAAAGATAAAGAGAGAATCTTAAAAGCAGCAAGAGAAAAGGAGTTACCTACAAAGGAGTTCCCATAAGACTGTCAGATGATTTCTCAAAAGAAACCTTACAAGCAAGAAGGGACTGGAAAGAATTAATGGAAGTCATGAAAGGCAAGGACCTACTTCCAAGATTGCTCTATCCAGCAAAGCTTTCATTTAGAATGGAAGGGCAGATAAAGTGCTTCTCAGATAAGGCCAAGTTAAAAGAGTTCATCATCACCAAGCCCTTATTTTATGAAATGTTAAAGGGACTTATCTAAGAAAAAGATTAAAAATATGTTCAGTAAAATGATAACAAACTCACAATTATCAACAAATGAACCTAAAGAAAAGAAAAACAATGAAAACAAAAACTAAGCAAATAACTAGAAGAGGAACAGAATCAGAGAAATGGACATCACATGGGAGGGATTTTGGTGGGGAGGGGAAAGGGAAGAATGGGGGTAGAAGGTACAGGGAAGAAGAAGCACAATTAGTAGGCATAACATAGACAGGGAGAGGTTAAGAATGGTATAGAAAACAGAGAATTCAAAGAACTTATATGTATGGACATATACATATGTCCACAGTTCATGGACATGAACTACGGTGGGGGAATGCTGGAGAGTTGCAGGGTACAGGGCAGAGAGGGGATAAAGGAGGAAGAATTGGGAAATAGGTAATATATGTAATATAAGTAATATATATAATTCTAGTATAGTATTTATTCAATTTAGTATTATATAAAATGTATTTGATGAAAACTTATATTTTTCAACTGTTTTCTTTAGAAGATCCTAAAGGGCTCAGCAAATATAATTAAGTGTGTAAATATAGGTATCAGGATCAGGCCAAACACATATAGGAGTCCTTTCAAACCAAGAAACTAATATAAGAAAAATAAGTTTTGACTTGGAGCCCTATCACTGTATCTTTTACAGAAGAATATAAAACTGATCAAAAGAATCAAAATAAGTTTATCAAAATAATTTCAATTAAGAGGAATAAAATTTAGTTTAAAAAAGATTGATCATATTATCAATATTTTAATACACTTCTGATAAGTCAATCAGACATTCTACTTAAAGTAGCAAGTTAAAGTGACTTTTCTCATTTTATATAAGTATACAAAGTTATTATGGACTTAATAGGGGAACTCAAGAATTAAAGATTTAGCTTTAGTTATAGGTGATAGGCTTAAGTGATTAAGGCATGTGGAAAGTTCTTGTTCCAGGAACTGTAATACATGACTCCAGGAGGTTAACAAGCAATTCAACCTTGACTGTAACTCTTATTTGATTAACTTTTTTCCCCAAACCCCTTAGCTACCCTTTTCTTCTCCTCATAAAAAGGTCAGCTTGGGATGGGACAGTTTCTAGGGTCAGATCTGAATAAAGTGCCATACAAATTCAATCCTTGTCTCTACTTATTGATTCTGGTAGTGCCAGACAGTGATGGGGAACTCAAGGGTGGAAAACTTTAGTAGTTAATGCATGTGAAAAGCTATTGTTTCAGGAATTGCAGGTATGGCCCACCCTGACTCCTAGGATACAGCTAAAGACCTCTACTAGGGGCACAGCTAGAGACAGGCGAGCCACTGTGTTCCAAGGAGAGTCAGATGACCACCTAGGGCACAGTTAAATGCTCAGGGCAAGAATGCTGCAGTTTTTTAAATCCAATCTTCCCTGAATTTCAAAACGCCTCACAGCACCTTGTTTATTCCCTGCTATAAAAAGCTTGGCCTGGAAGGAAAAGACAAGATGGTCTGTTAGGGTACAAACCCACTATCTTCTCAGCTCGCAGGCCATCTGAGTAAAGCGCCCATAAAGATTCAATCCCTGTCTCTGCTCATTGGGTCTGGTAGGAGTCAGGCAGCATGATTGCCGGCTTTTCCGGTTTCAGCGACACAAATGCCAACTTTTCTAGTTTCAGACTGGTTGCAATTTTAATTAATTTTGCACAAATGATTCTATATTTTATCAGAGAATTAAAGCACACAAAATATCCTAATTTCAAAATGTAGTTATCAGCTATAAGCTGATGACAAATGAGTATTATCAGCCTTAAGACCTGCCTCCTACCCAAACTTCATATTCTCATAGTCACCAATGCCTGCCAGAAACCAACATTTCACTCTCACACAAAAACCTCAAATGCAAACACACTCAACACTGAACTTTTCTTTCTTGTCTTTAGATTTGCGACACATCTGCCAAACAGCCCAAGCCAAAAACCAGAATCATATTGGACACCTTCCTTTCTTCCTTATAAACCCATTCAGTAAGCACATTACAGAATAAAGCCTTCCAAAAACAGACCCAGATTTTTCTCTAATTTTACTTCTTGGCACTCTTTGTAGTTACATAGAATTAATAAAGAGATGCTGTCCCAGCTGTGTGTCATTCTTTAAGCTGTCTACTCTGTCAGACAGTGCCTTCCCCTCTCCATTCTCTTGCCTACGGCCACAAATATGCTTTTAACATTTAATAAGGTTTTATCTTCAAGAAGCTTGCCAGAACTCCCAAGGGCAAGGCTAAGGGGTCATCTTTTCTTATCACTTAACTTAAAAGATTACCCATTTACTCATCTTTCTCTCCTAATCGATTATAGGTGACCTAAGATAGTTCCAGCATATTATCTTTATAGTACCCCCAGCATCTTATACAGTAGATATTGTACACAGTAGGTAGATATTTAATGAACATATGCTGAACCACTGACATGTACTAACAAAAGTAGGGATAGTTTTTAAAACAAATATAAAATTAAAGTAGAAATTCCAATCACATAGGATTTACTATCTTTCTGTTACTACATATCTATAAGATCAAATTTACCTACATTTACCTATACACATATTATTTCTGTAATATTTATTCAAATAGGCTTTGAGTTACTATATACTACTATCTATACATTATTTGTTTACTTACCTTCTTTGGAGGAACCCTACGCTTTTTGACAGCATGAAGTGGAGAATCAATTTCACTATGTTTCTGATCCTAGATAAACAGATAAAGCAAAGGGTAAAAAATAAAAAGACATAAAAAGAAAGAAAAAGTCTTTATATGATCATATTAATGTGATTACTGAATGACTTACCTCAGGAGATTCTAAAATATTTCCTTTTGCTTTTTTACTCTTTCTCTGGAAAATCTCACCACCTTCACTTTCATTGCTCGTTAATTGTTCATCTATAATTTATTTAAAAATAATGAATCTGGTCAATAGCTTCAAGCTTATCATATCACAACTATTTTATTGACAAGTACAATAAGAATTCTTTAATCTCAACACTTACTCTAAAAAAGATAGCTTTTCAGAAGTTTGGCCAAAAACTCAGCATGAGAAGAGACAGAAAAATAAAATATTGCCAGTGAGAAAATTGAGATGATAACTTTTGCTAATAAACATAAATTTGACTCAGATTCAATTTTACAAATTAACTGAAAAGAAGCCAGAAGATTATAAAACACAATTCTATTAGTCAAAGGTTCTAGTATTTATCTCTAAAAACCTATGATAGTCTTCCTGCTCTTTGTGTCTTACTCTCTTTCTAGATAAAGGAGTTCAAGCATGAAAATGCAGGCTATAAAACAATGTATAAGCCCTGTCTGGTGTACCTCAGTGGATTGAGCGCGGGCTGTGAACCAAAGCATCGCAGGTTCAATTCCCAGTCAGGGCACATGCCTGGGTTGCAGGTCATGGCCCCTAGCAACTGCACATTGATGTTTCTCTCTCTCTCTCTCTTTCTCTCTCCCTCCCTTTCCTCTCTAAAAAACAAACAAACAAATAAATAAATAAATAAAATTTTTTTAAAAACAATGTATATAAAGCTTAATGCATGCATGTATGTATGTAGTATATATGTGCATATACATGTGTTTGTGCCCACACACAAAATTAAACACTGGTAAGGTAAACACTAAAATGTTGCAACTAGAACACATCTGGGGGAATGAAAAGATTACTAAAAACAAAACCCCCATGTATGAAATGAGATGCTTCAAATATTTAGGTATATCAACAAAGCTTTAAGTCTGCCCTTTCATAAAATTTTGATTGAAGATGCTTCTTTGTGTCTTTATGAACTCTTCTGTAAGAGCTTTATCATTATTTTAAGATATGTTCATAAATTCTTTCATATATCTCCCCTTTAAGAGAAGAATCAGAACTCCTCTCCCCTCATGTGTCAGGCAGATTTAGTCACTTGCTTCTTAAGAAAAAAAAAAGAATATAATGAGCCCTGCTGGTGTAACTCAGTGGATTGAGGGTGGGCCTGAGAATCAGAGTCATGGGTTCGACTGCCAGTCAGGGCATATGTCTGGGTTGCAGGCCAGGTTTCCAGTAGGGGACATGTGAGAGGCAACCACACATTGATCTTTCTCTCCCTCTCTTTCCCTCTCTAAAATAAACAAATAAAAAATCTCTAAAAAAATTTTTAAAAAAGGGGAAGGGGGAAAGGGTTTGCAGGAAGTAGTATAAAGGACACATGGACAATAACAAGGGAGGGGTGGAGACGGGAGGGAGGAGGGGAGGGCTGGGGGGTAGGTTGGGATGGGGGTAAAGGGCAGAAAACTTTACTTGAACGACGATTAAAATAAAAATAAAATAAAATTTTTTAAAAATAATAAATATAAAACATTTTTTAAAAGAATATAATGAAAATGAAGATTTGTTACTTCAGGTTATAAATGTCCTTGAAGCCTCATCATTGCTCTCTGCCTCACTAACTCTGGAGGAATCTAGATGCTATATTGTAAAGATATAAGAAGAAACCCTATGGAGAGGCCAATGTGGCAAGAAACTGAGGCCGCCACCAGCAGCAATGTGATCCTCTGAGCTTACCCAAGCCTTCAGGTAACTTCAGCCCTGGCCAATATCTTCACTGCAACTTCATGAAGTATCCTGAGCCAAAACCATTCACTAAGCCACTCTCATATTTCTGTTCCACAGAAACATGTTTGTTGTTTTTAACTATTAAATATTCTTTTGGGGTGGGGATAATTTGTTATGCAACAGGAGATAATTAATACATATTGTGGTACCTGGAAATAGGGATTTGCCATACCAAAAAACTAACCTCTGGGAGGAGCTATAGAACTTGTTTGGGGGCAGAAGCTGAAAGGACTTTTGAGGAGAGTTTGGTGAAAACTTGAAGAAACTGAAAGGAATTGTTTATAGGAACAATTTCTAAGATTAATGGCTATTGAGGAGGCTATGGGTGAGAGGTTAAAGTAAGGAAAATCTTTAGAAACCGGAGGAAAGAGAATCCATTATGTAGTACCAGTCAATTGAGTAACCTTACAGTAACACAGAAAGTAGAAAATATACCTAAAGAATGAGGTGATCTAGCTAAGGAGATGTCTAGACAAAATGTTTAAAGTATCATCTTAGCATCTTAAGGTGCTTCTTGCTGTTAAAGTAAATTGCAGGAGGAAAGAGATAAGCTAAAGAAAGGACTATTGCGCATGCAACAGTTGAGACTTGCAGGCTTTGAAAATTCCCAGCTTCTCAAGCTGGCAATGTTAGATTAAGCAATCATCGGGGCTAAGATCTAATCTAGAGGACTACCAGGAAAATATTGTTCAGATGAAGCTGAGGGTATAAGCAAATGCTTTTAAGACCTAAGAAAGATCAAAGGTGGTCCCCCCGAGTACCTACTACTCAGTCTTATTTTAAGGACATTTCCCTCAGATCCTCTCAGGCCTTTTAGGAAGATTCAAGAACTATCTCTAGACATCTCAGCAGAAACTCAAGGCAGAGAAGAACTTAGCTGCAAAATAATTGTGGGCAAGCTAGTGTTTAATGGAATGAACCCCAATAAGATTCACAAGAAATCCAAAGATTTCTGAGAATTCATGGGAAGAAACACAGCCAGCTATGACTAAAAGGGGAAAGACAGGACACAAAATGAAAACAGGGTTTTGGATTCCCAAATTTTTGCTGAAAGAAAGTATGCAGAGAAACTCCGCAGGTGCTATCTGTTAGGGAAAAAGGTGCTACCAAGCATCCAGAGAACAAAGTCAAGAACCATAGAGAATTATTCCCAAGCTATGAATCCTAACCAAGGAACTTCCAAACTCAACTCTGCTGGATTTTAGAATCTTATGGACCAGAGATACCTGTGTGCCTCCCATCGCCCCGCCCCCCACTTTGAACAAGCCATCTTGGAAGAAGATTGTCCAAGTCTAGCCAAGTGTTCAGATGACTGCAACCCCAGGTGAAATCTCAATTATAACCTCATGAGAAATCCTAAACCAGAACCACCCAATTCAGAAACTCTTGAATTCCTAAACTACAGAAACTGAGATAAATGTTTATTTTAAACCACTCTTTGTGAGAATAATTATTTACACAGCAATAAAAAAACTAATACAAATTAACCCAGTACTGTTCTCCTCACACTATGACAATAAAATATCCAACCAGACAAATAAAACTTGAATAAATCCTTTTTTCTTTTTTTTGCAAATAAGCACTCTGCAAGAAAGGTAGAGTTAAATGCAGGGCTCAGCTATAATAACCAATTCCAGGACGCTCTCCCTGTAACTACTTTAGTAGAGTTTTAATGAACTATTTTTGTATACACACAACATGACAAATGACTTTAAGTCCTCTATTTCAATTAGGTGAAATAAAAACATACTAAATAATACTCTAATAAATAATTCCCTAATATATAAGTATTCATAATTATATTTCCCTTGGTTAGTAGTTAAGTGAAATACTAGAAAAAGTTTTAATGCAAATATGACACAGACAAAAGAATTTTCACCCAATAACAGACTTAATATAAAGGTGTTCAAGCAAATATGGAAGGCTCATAGGCAACATATACTTAGTAAAAATGCATGTGTCAGAGTATATCCAAAACTAGTCAATTTTTGGAAATTAAACATATTTCCACAACTTACTTTTAACAAGCTTTCATCTTAAATAAAACATTCATAAATCATGCCCTCAATGCTACTGAGAATAGCATAAGAAAAAGATTTATGAGGAACTCTCATTTTATTCCCCAAGTACATTTTTCACAGCCATAAGGAGTAAAATCCATAAATGGCCTGCTGTAATAATCTATACATAAACTAGAATTCAGTTTTATAACAGGACTTAAAGGCTACCTTAATAATATTAATATTAAGCATCTATTACCTTATTTTCCAGTTTTTCTGTAACCATGTAAAATTAGATATTCTGTAGTCTTGTCTCAGTCCTCCAAATACAGTCTTATTTCTCAACTACTTTAATATATTAAACCCTCTACTTTACCCTATGCCCCCAAAATCTTATGCTTCTTACACTTTTCCCCACCATTTTATAAATTCTCTCTGTATTATTTTCAACATATTCTATATTCCTAAGGAGCCAAAATTTTAAAAATCTAAAAATTTTTACATCTTATCCAGTTCAAAATTTTGACATTTTCCATATCTCCTAAATATCCACTATCTTTCACTGCCTAGCTTATTTCACTTAGCACAAGCAGAATAGAACCAGAGACATTGAAATAAAGAACACACCAACATTAACCAGAGGAGAGGGGGTAGGGGAATAATGGAAAAAAGGGGAAGGGTCATCAAGGGACATGTATGAAGGACACATGGACAAAGCCAAAGGAGGGCAGGAGGGCAATGAGGGGGGCGGCGGGCAGTGGTAGGGGGGAAATGGAGATAACTATAGTTGAACAACAATAAAAAAAATCCACTATGTTATTATTCCTTCAGTACTTATTTATGAATTTTTACTGATATCTTTTCAAGTGTATATATCACACAAATGTTTGATTTACAATCAAGGGCTAAGGCCAAATCTTACACTTCTACATTTCACAGTGTAATACCTTTCCCATAGCATGCATGCCATGTATATGTAGATAAAATAAATCTCATGTCAGTAAGAATCAACTAAAGAAATATATCATATATCAATTATCTAATTTAATACACCATATGCTGATAAATTACATTTTGAAAAATTACAGAAGTTTATACAGAGTAATTACTCTAGAAAAATGTATGTTTTATAAAGATGAACTCTTACCTCCAACAGAATTACAGGTTTGACATAGACTGATTTGTTCCTCATCTTTAGCCTTTTCTGTAGAAAGTCCTGAATCATCAAAAGTTGAATTCAATGTTTCTTTGAAACTTTGTAGATTTTCCTTTCCTTTATTAGAATCTAGCAACCTAGGCATTTCCTTTCTCTTTTTAGAGTTCAATGTGTTTAACTCAAAAAGTGGTGTACTCATAACCTTTTCCCCTACTGGCAAAGAAAATTGAGAATAACCAGGAGACATAAATTCTTCATTTTTGGCTGTACTCAGTGGAAAATGCACAGAAGCTGGACTCTGCTTATCTTCACTTGATGAAATAGCAACAGATCTACTCTTAGAACTATCAACATGATCTCTTGGTATTATGGCTTGATTTGAAACATAATTTATATCACTTATCTCCTTGATATCTAAACACCTTCCAGATAGGGCATCTAAAATTTTATTCTTATTTGTATGTGATGCATGTTCTAATATTTCATCATCAGAATCTGGAATAGAAAATCCTAAATCAAAGGTAATAGAAAATAAATCCTTAGAGCAGTCATAAACATATTCATCACTCTTTAGTTTTTCCTCATGTACACCTGTCAAATCTTCATGGGATTTCCAGCTCTTAGGATCATAGATAATTTGATCTTGTGGTTCAGAATCATTGTCTAACAAGAGTTCATCAGAAATTAAGAACTGAGACACTGGTGCTATTTTGTTTATACAAGTGCTGTCTGACACACATGAAGATTTACATTCATTATTCGAGGGAGAAAGGCTCACATCATTAAACTCTGTATCTTCAAATAGCTGTAAACTCTCATTCTGATCAGTGAGCAATATGGGGAGCTCACCGCTATCAACACCATGATTGTTTTCTTCAACAAAATACTGTGGAGGGCCTATGTTTATTTGAGTATGATTGCTGGCTACTAAATTTTCATCTTTAACATCTTTATGCGCTTTATCATCATAGTCACAGAAGCTTGGCTCATCAAAAATCTTATCATTAGTTGTACTATAAATGCAACTTTTTTCAGAAGGATGATTACTAAATTTAAGTGAATTCAATTCTGAATTCTGTCTAGAACTTATGGCTGAATGTGACATCAAGCAGGTAGACTTATTCTTTTGTAAATACTCTGTGTGGGGTAGGTAAAGCAAATTTTCAAGTGCAGAACCCTTAGTAACTTCATGTTCCAAATTTGAGAGTGCACTGAGAGACGGAGGAGAATGAGATAAAAATTCCTCTACCTTAACTAGCACCTCTTTTGTTGGTGAATAACAATTATAAAATTGGTCATCTGCTCTAGCTATAGCAAGCTCTTCTTCAAAAGAAAGAAAGAAGCTAGATAAAACAGATTTCTCATCACTAAAACTGTTATAACCAGAATCTGAAAACTGTCCAGCAAGAGGACTAATAGATTTATTTGTAATCTGACATTCAGTTAATGGCCTACATGGGTGGTTTACAACATCTGCACTGACAGCGCATGGGGCAGCAACTTCATCTGTACCTGATGTCCCTTTACCATTGAGGTCTACCTGAAAAATATCTTCACCAGTAGAATTGCCATCAGGAGCTAAAGAACCCACATCATTATTTTCTTTTTTAGGCTGGTCTTTTTTCAGTTTTTTAGAAGCTTTTCTCTTTAGAGAAACAATTTTAGTAGGTTTGATATGATTTTGTTTAAAAATTTCAGCACATTCTTCATCAGATTCTGTCATTGAAAATGAATTGCCTTCATTTATATTCTTTGTAAATGAAGATTTCTTGTTACTAGTAAAGGTGCCATTGGCAAGAAGATTATATTTGTTCCTGTGAGCACTAAATGTTGAGCTAACATCTTCCATTTGTAAATAAGATTTAACTTTCAATTCATAGCTGCATTCTCCCTATAAAGAAAGAAAATGAAAAAGTCACAAGGAAATAAAACAAAAAAGCCAATTGTCTCTCTTTTTTAAATATTTTATTTATTTATTTATTTTTAGAGAGAAGGGAAGAGAGAAAGAGATGGAAAGAAACATTAATGTGTGGTTGCCTCTCGCATGCCCCCTACTGGGGACCTGGCCAACAACCCAGGCATGTGCCCCAACTGGGAACCCTCTGGTTCACAGGCTGGTACCCCATCCACTAAGCTACACCAGTCAGGGCCAAAAAATTCAATTCTAAGAGATGAGCTTTACTCTATGTTAAAATATTTTCCAAACAATATTATATTATTCAAATTATTTTCTTTTATACCTTAAAAATTATTATAATAAACCAAATAAAATTATAAATGACACTACTATGAAATTACCATAATTTTTTAAAATTAATCACTTGATATTTTTGTATGCTCAGTACTTAATATAATACATGGAAGACCCATAATGACTATTTATAGAAAGAACAAATGTAATGAATGCACAAAAGATTATAAACATTTTCTCATTTCTAATACTTAACTGAAAACAGATATTTATGAAATTTATATATTGACTATATAAATGTAAGACACACTTCCATGTTAAATTTCTTCTCTTTTTGAAGGTAAACTAAGAACAATTTTTAGAACATCTGAAATAATGGTACCTGTCTGTCTACCAGGCTATAGGCTAGTATATACTTTTTTTTTAAGATTTTTTTTTTTATTTTTAGAGAGAAAGAAAGGGAAGGAGAAAGAGAGGGAGGGAAACATCAATGTTTGGTTGCTTCTTATGCACCCTTGGGGGCCTGGTCCGCAACCCAGGCGTGTGCCCTGACTGGGAATCGAACCAGCACCCCTTGGTTTGCAGGCCCACACTCAATCCACTGAGCTAATGGTATATACTAGCCCTGGCTAGTATTTTTAACAAATTTCCCAACCAAGAACTCTTACTGTGAATTCCAAGTCTTGCTTATCTCTAAGTTCAAAACTATAGTCCCAGCCCTGGCTGGCATAGCTCAGTGGATTGAGCGCAGGCTGTGAACCAAAGTGTCGCAGGTTCAATTCCCAGCCAGGGTACATGCCTGGGTTGCAGGCCATAATCCTCAGCAACCGCACATTGATGTTTCTCTCGCTCTCTTTCTCTCTTTCTCCCTCCTTTCCCTCTCTAAAAATAAATAAATAAAATCTTAAAAAAAACAAAAAACTATAGTCCCCACCACTCCTGGCTCATCCTTTCCTCTTCCCCACAACTGTTACTTTAGGTCACAATTCCTCTACTACTCAGGAACTTAAACAGTTACTGCTCTACGTTTTCAATAGTGAACACAATAAATATTAATGAGAAAATGTCTGTCTCCTTGGTAGTATGTATGTTCCCACTGATAGAATACCTTATCTGGCTTCTTCACTAATGTAGCTTCCAGGACAAGAACAGAGCATGGCATACACAGGACACTAAATAAATATGTTTTAATTTGATAGTACAGCCCTGGCTGGTGTGGCTGAGTGGATTGAGCACCAGCCCATGAAAAGAAAAATCTCTGGTTTGATTTCCTATCAGGGCACATGTCAGAGCACATTGCAGGCCAGGTCCCCAGTTGGAAGCATGCAAGACACAGCCAACTGGTGATGTTTCTTTCCCTCTCTTTTCCTCTCTCTAAAAATAAATAAATAAAACCTTTTAAAAAATAATTTGATGGCACAGGTTTTACTCAGATTCACAACTTATTCCTTTATTTACATGTATTCATGAACAATAACTAATAATAAAAAAGGCAGCTACAATCTACTGAGTACTTACTATGTGTCAGGTACTATTCTAAGTGCTTGACACATATCAAAATCATTTAATCCTCACAATAATCCTATGAAAAAGGTATTATCATTACCCCCATTTTATTCGTGAAACAGAGGCACAAACAGGTTAACAGGTGCACAATTAGTAAGAAGTAATGTTAGGATTCTAACTCAAGCATTTTGGATTTCACCCTCATAATAAGTTCATCATTCTGACTCTCTCAAGGAACCAACAGTTCTCCAAACTACCTCCAGAATATGAGAGATATACCAAATGACTCATGTGACAGACATTTCAATAAATCCCGTCTAACAAAAATCCTAAATTAGCTTTACAAAGTTCATATAAATTATTAAACATATTAAAATTTTACTTTGGTCTATCAATAATTTACAGATGATGTTCTTCTAATTAAGTCTCCTCCTCCTACAACAGTAAACTGGTTCCTTATTGGGGCGAAAGGAGCTATATAAAATAATATTCCAGCTACCATTATTTATAATAAATACTTATTTCTTATAATAATGACTTCAAATTAAGAAGAATAAAGATCAAGCGTTCTACTTTCACCATGATACCAGCAAGAGAAAGTTACAATAAAACCCTACCTCTTCATGTCTCATTCCCTCTATCATTTGCATAATAGTTATAAAATGATGGCAACGATCCGAATGGTCAACTTGATATGTAGGAAGAGGATGATCTTGCCATAGTCTCCATTCAGAGAAAGAGAGTTGATGAATTCCACTGCTTGGTTCCTGAGTCTTGATTAATTATTTTAAAAGTAACAAAAATGATAAAAAGCACTCAGATTTCACAAACTGATTTTTTAAAAAACCACACAATTCACTGAAAATCAGCCTAACATAAATAATTCGAATTCATTTAGATACTATCAACTAAAATCCCAGGAAAACAAAAAAGAATTTCATAAAACAAAAAGAATTTCATAAAACAAAGTTCCCCTTTAAATGTATTTTAAAAATAAATGTTATATGAGTTACTGCTTGATCTTAGTCCTGTTTATATAGTTCTGTGTTAACAATAATATTTAAGAAAATGTAGTTTTGGCCCAGATGGAGGTGTAGGTAGATAAACTTCACTTCCTCGCACAACCAAAAGAAGGAAACAACCAACTGTAAAACTAAAAGCAACCAGAACTGCCAGAAAAACAAACTGTATGAAAGTCCAACAATCAAGGAGTTAAAGAAGAAACATTCATCCAGACTGGAAGGAGGGGTGGAGATGGGCAGCCAGGGCGGAGAGAAGGTGTGGCAAGTTGAGGCTGGAGGACAGGGCAGGTGAGGCTGGGGCTGGAGGACCAGGTGGCACAGATAAACTGGAAGGAACAACTGGGGAGTGAGATGGGACCACACAACCCGGGGTTTTAGCATGGGGAAAATAAAGGCTCAAAACCTCTGGCTGTAAAATCCTGTGTGGGTTGTGGTGGCGGGGGAAACTGCTAGTCTCTTCAAAGTGCGGGAAGAGCTGAGTAAGCAGCATTATTCTATGATGCCTCCACCACATATAGCATTACAGGGCAGCACAGTGAAGTGGGCTGCCCACCCTGGCAAATACCTAAAGCTCTGCCCCTTACAACATAACAGGTGCTCCCAGACAAGGAAATATTGACCAAATGAAAGAACAGATCAAAAATCCAGAAAAAGAACTAAGCAACAAGGAGATGGCCAATCTATCAAATGTAGAGTTCAAAACACTGATAATCAGGATGCTCACAGAAATGATTGAGTGCAGCCACAAAATGAGGAAGTAAAGGCTATACGAAGTGAAATAAAGCAAAATATACAAGGAACCAACAGTGAAGAAATGGAAACCAAGACTCAAATCAACCATTTGGAACAAAAGAAAGAAATAAACATTCAACCAGAACAGAATGAAGAACAAGAATTCAAAAAAAAGAGAAGAGACTTAGGAACCTCCAGGACAACTTTAAATGTTCCAACATTTGAATCATAGCGGCACCAGAAAGAGAAGAGGAAGAGTAAGAAACTGAAAATTTATATGAAAAAATAATGAAGGAAAAATTCCCCAATCTGGCAAAGGAAGTACATATACAAGTCCAGGAAACGAGAGTCCCAAACATGTTGAACCCAAAGAAGAACATATCAAGACACAACAGAATTAAACTGCCAAGGATTATAGATAAGGAGAGAATCTTAAAAGCAGCAAGAGAAAATAAGAGTTTCTACAAAGGCATTCCCAGAAGACTATTAGCTGATTTCTCAAAAAAAAAAAAAAAAAAAAAGTCTTACAGGCAAGAAGGTGCTGGAAAGTATTCAAAGTCATGAAGAACAAGGACCTACAACCTAGATTACCCTATCCAGCAAAGCTATCACTTAGAATGGAAGGGCAGATAAAGTGCCTCCCAGATAAGGTCAAGTTAAAGGAGTTCATCATCACCAAACCCTTATTACATGAAATGTTAAAGGGACTTATCCAAGGAAAAGAAGATCAAAACTATAAACAGTAAAATGACAACAAACTCACAACTATCAACAACTGAACCTAAAAAACAAAAACAAACACAAACTAAGCGAACAACTAGAAGAGGAACAGAATCACAGAAATGACGATCACATGGAGGGTTATCAGAGGGGAGGGGGAAAGGGCAGAAAAGGGGATAAGGTACAGGGAATAAGAAGCATAAATGGTAGGTAAAAACTAGGGGGAGGTTAAGAATAGGAAATGGAAAAGCCAAAGAATTTACATGTACAACCCACAGACATGAACTTCCCTTAAGCGGGACATGAACAACCCACTTCCCATGAGGGGGAATGCTGGAGGGAATGAGGGTATGGGACAGAGGGGGATAAAGAGGAGAAAAAAGAATAGGATAACTGTAATAGTATAATCAATAAAGTACACTTAAAAAAAGAAAATGTTTGGTTTCAAAACTACTATTTATATCCTATAATCTAATAAGGAGACATACATAATCTCTCAGTGATACTAATCCAAATTTTCATGCCTGCTGCCATTCTTCACTTTCCCTGTTAGTGAATAAAAAATACAAATGCTGAAGAGCCATATATTTCAAGCACTATAACTCTGAAATAAATCTTTCCTAAGGTTGTTTTTTTAGCTTTTGGGGTACAAAAGTAACCTTTGACAAATTCTCTTGGCTTTCATTAAGTTCAAATTAAATTTTAATGCTAAATGAAATAAGCCAGGTAGTGAAAGACAAATACCATGTGATCTCACCTATAAGTGGAACCTAATCAACAAAACAAACAAGCCAGCAAAATATAACCAGAGACTTTGAAATTAAGAACAAACTGACAGTAACCAGAGGGGAGGTGGAAGGGCATAATGGGGAAAAGGAGGGAGGGTTCAGGAAAAACTATAAAGGACACAAGGACAAAATCAATGGGGGTGGGATCAGGGGAGGGAGGTGGGGATGGCTGGGATTGGGGGGAGTGGTGGGGGAAAATGTGGACAACTGTACTTGAACAACAATAAAAAAAATACAAATAGTTTTACTGTAATTTCAAAACAAAGAAATAGAAACAAGTCTGAACACAGATGCTCATTACAGCATAATTTTATGTTAGTAATGTATTGAAAAGAATACTAAAACACAACAGGGAAATAAGTCAAAATATGGTATAACTGCAGGGTAACATAACAATCAAACTATGCCTATATAAACATGTTCATATGGTAGAAAGTAACAAAGAAAAGGCAGAAGTTATATAAATATATTATGGTCATGTAAAATATGTGTGTGTATATGCAATAAAGAATATAAGAAAATTAGAAGTTTTACACACTTACATTTTAATATTCTTTTTAAAACTGTTTACATTCTTAATTTTTTAGGTTGACATTCTGATCATAAACATCTCTGTACTCCCAAAGTTACTGAATAATCACCATAAAGAATATCTGAAAACATGTTCCACTTACCAATCTGTTTTCCTCATTTTGTAAGGACAGAAACTGAACTGGAGGCAATGTTATTTCTTTAATTTCATCGCTGTCTCTTAATCTATAAAATCTGTTCCATAATTCAAATTCTTCTTCTGATAAGAAACAATCTTTCTTTGAATTACTTTGCCTCATTCCTATAAATTGAAAATTGAAAAAAGGTTAAAAAAAAAGACAAAAAAAAAAGAGGTTAAAAACATGTTCTAGGCAAACACAAAATATACATCAACTGTCTACTCATTTCTGCTAAACCACTGATTCTATTCCTTACAGCCAGTATTCATAATCACCCTAGTTTTCACTTCCTGCTTCTACATATCTACCAAACTTCTCTTACCTCTTTGAAAGCACACCCTCCTGTCTAAGAGCTAACCTTCGGTAACGACATCATTAACAGAACAGAGCCAGAGAGGCAGGCTCTAGGCCCTGGCTTCTTTTGGACTCGCTTCATTGTGTTGTCTAACCTGGCATGAAACAGTCAGATAACTTACAAATCAAAACTAGTATCATGATTCTATCATGTTATTAGAAAAGTTATCTGAAGCTTGGGGGGGTAAGGGGGAGTGATGCAAAGACAACAAAGGCTTTTCAATTGTCTTAAATTGGGAGGTAGGGGGAGGGAGTACAGAGGGGAGTGGAAAAGATCTACTGTTTTTTAAAAAATGACATAATAATATATGTTTATAAAGAACAAAACAGTAAATTAACCCTTTTTCATTTCCATAATCTCTATAGAGGAAAATAATTGCCAAGCTGGAAAGGATAGTAGAAAGCAGAACTCTGGCCTAAAACAGATGGGGGCAGAAATAAAATCAGAAAGACTACTGAATTAGGCCCTGGCTGGGTGGGTAAATTAGTTGAGTGTTATCCTTTACACCAAAAGATGTGGGTTCGATTCCTGGTTGGGGCATGTGCAAGAGACAACTGATCAATATTTCTTTCTCACACTGATATTTTTCTCTCTCCCTTCTTCCCTTCCTCTCTCTCTAAAAGTCAATAAACATATCTTCTGGTGAAGCTTAAAAAAATTTTTTTTAAAGAAAAACAACTGAGTTACAAAACAGGAAACTTCAGTCTTAGCTATTCCTGAACATTATAACAAGCTTTTATAAAATAGGGGGTTTGAACTAAGTGATCACTAAGGTCCCTTTTATTTTTTATTTTTAAAGATTTTATTTGTTTATTTTTAGAGAGAGGAGAAGGGATGGAGCAAGAGAGGGAGAGAAACATCAACATGTGGTTGCCTCTCACATGCCCCCTGAAGGCATACCTGGCCTGCAACCCAGGCATACACCTGACCAGGAATCAAACCAGCGACCCTTTGGTTCGCAGGCCCACACTCAATCCACTGAGCTATACCAGCCACGGTGGTCCCTTTTAGATCTAACAATCCAAAGCTCTAACACAGGGGTGTCAAACTCATTTTCACCAGGGGCCACATCAGCTTCATGGTTGCCTTCAAAGGGCCGAATGTAATTTTAGGACTGTATAAGTATAACTACTCCTTAACAGCTAAGTGAGAGCTCAGCGCTGCTGCCACATAGAAACAAGGTGCCTGGTCGAATAAAACAAGGTGGAGGGCCAGATTTGGCCCACAGGCCTTGTGTTTGCCACCTGTGCTCTAAGACTTTTGAAATAGGAAAGAATTCAACTTTCCTAGTCGCTTTTAAATAAATTCAGTCCTCTAAGTTCAGATGAATTATATACTAATATATAGATTACATTTATACACACAATCTTGGCAAAGTGAATCACTAACACACTTGAAAAATCAGGGAAAATGAAAAACAGTACAGAAAAATAAACATGAGCTAATATCTCAATTTTTTAAAAAAAGGACAGGTATTATAACACTACTCACATATATGCTTGTCTAACCACTAAGCTGTACATTCAAAACCAATACATAATTTTAAAAATTTAAAAACTAGTGAAAATAAACAACTGAGTTTACTATTAAAAAAAAAAGAATTATACTAAAAACAATTGCCATCCATTCCTAGTAGCATTTTAAAAACAATTATTAAACTATGGTTAATCAACATTTATAAAAATACAAGAATAATTTATGCCAAACTAGTCAAGTTTTGATGCTATTACTAGTTTAATATACTCAAGAGAATTCAAAACATATACCGTCTTTTCATTTTAACCAAAAATTTGGCAAAGTCTTGTAAAATGACAGGTACAGTCCTATTGAATGGATATGTATTATCTTTAATAGGCATATCCAAAAAGCATTAATTAAGGGCAAGAACATTACAAATTAAAGTGAGTTCAAAGCAGATGACGAGAAGGAAAAGGACCTGGAAACAGTATGATTTTGAAAACCTTGAGAGGTACTCTCTTCAAATACATCAACAACTGCTACATAGCTAAACTAAGAATCATAACTTTCTTTGTATCTAGAAGACAAAATTAATTCAATGAAAAAAGGTACAAAGACAGATTTTTCAACATAATAAATTTCTTCTATATAGGGTGATTCAAAATGGAATGAATCCTCATATAAAAAGGTACAATTTCTTTTAAGATAGATATTCAAGTTGAGGCTGGATATTCATTTAACAAGAATGCTGCAGAAAGCACTCCTACCTTGACAGGTAATTGGACCACAGGATCCCCAAGATTCCTTCCAAATCTTTTAATACAATTACATGATTTTACAATTCTTTAAAAGCCCTCCTTAAAGACTAAAATTCAAAAGAAAACTTTTTAATTGCTCATTTTTTCATAGTGTTAATATTTCAATATAGTTTCTTGATATCACCAAAATCTCTGCAGTTTTTAAGCCAGCAACACTCATTACTAACTATGCTCCCTGGCACCAAAGTGTTTTTCATTGACTCAATATCACCAATAACTTGGTCTAACTTCACTACAAGTTGAAAAAGAAAAAGAAAATGAATTTTCGCCTTTGCAGAAAGGGAAAGAACCATTCTCCCTCAATTTTTTAGAACAATTCCAGAACACCTAATATTTGTAAATCCTTTCTTTAACCCTTTGGTGTGCATGCAAATCTTTGTAAAAGCCAAGCAAGCCTCTAGCCAGCTTTTCAACCAGAAATGTTTTTCTTAAGGGCCTAGGAGCTGTCTCTATCAAATGTAAACATCAAGAAAGGTAGTATATCTACCTCCCAGTCATCAGAAGAGTTTAGCTTAGGCACCTGTTCTCTTAGCTGTCACTATCTGCCTGTTGCTTGTCATAGAGATAAGAGAAATTTTATTATTTCTTTGGATAAAGACAAGTAGCTAACACAAGTGGCTACCTCAATTACCAGGTGAATTTGGGATGAAGTATGAAAAAACATATAGCAAACGGTACTGTCCTATTATGTGAGAGCATGTTACAGTTGATCTTGAGAATATGTATGTAAAGAATTGTAAGGATTTATGCCCTGGCTGGCATAGCTCAGTGGATTGAGTACACGCCTGCAAACCAAAGGGTTGCTGGTTTGATTCCCAGCCAGGGCACATGCCTGGGTTGCAGGCTATGTCCTCAGTTGGGGGAACATGAGGGGCAACTACACCTTGAAATTTCTCTCCCTCTTTCTCCTTCACCTCCCCTCTCTCTAAAAAATAAAGAAATAAAATATTTAAAAAAAAATTGTAAGGATTTAAGGGGATGGATAGAATTTCTTTTTCTCTTCATATTAATCTTAGTAAATGGCCCACAGTGCATATTTTAATCTAGTTTAATTCTTATTCAAAATAAAGCTTCTTTCTTTTCTACATTTTGTAAAAAGGATTCTCTTGGTTGGTAGGATATTTGAATTTTCCCAGCACTGAGTTGCAATCACTCTGTACTGCCCATGCGTCTTTCCCTTTACTTTGGATACATCCCTTCCAAAGAAAACACCCATAACATCCTAGAATACACATTGAGTTCATCAAAGAAGAAATATGATATATCAATACATGATACATATATACTGATACATATATCAATATATGATCTGCTAACTAACAACAGGAAAAATATGAATGTTTAAGATGTCAAAATTTTTATTTACCATTCCTACAGGAAAAAATAGATGACTTACGCTGTAATTTCCGAGAAGTCTTCTCTGGTTCATAGACACCATGTGTGATGAACATTTTATGTAATTTTGGATTAATTCCATCAGGAACCATTCGTGGACTTGCTTGGTAAAAATGAAGGACCTGCCTGTTACCTGAAATAGCTTTATAAATACTTCTTTTGTTGGACTGGCTTTGATTATAAGTCTGTAAAAACAAATAAATATCAAATTACATTATTTCTTTAATAATCAGCCATAATAAGCAATTACTTATATTAGTTTGGGTTTACTCTAAACAGTAAATTAAACTCTGATCCACTTACTTACAGAACGGAATATCTGTTGCCTTGAATTTGAAGCCTGGTCAATTAACTCTTGATCAAAATCTATTATTATAAGTGCTACCTTAGTAATCATATTACACAAAGGAAATCTATCTTTTTTAGTATCTTGCTGTTTTTGAATAAGACTGATTCATTGATAATACAAAAATTGTACGAGCTACCACACATAACATTTATTGGGGTCATTTCATAGGTAAACTAAATACTACACAGGAATATACTGTGATCACATGAAAAATATTGAGAAAAATTCACTATTCAGGATAATTTTTTTAAATCACAAATAGGGTTTTTTGTGAATCACACATAGGGTTTTTTTGTTATAGAATAGATGTAACACAGAATAGACATAACCATCTGTCATCTTGTCATCAGCATGACCTTCAGTCCTGGTCTGCCATTTTTGACCTTGGAACACATTTTGTCCCAGGTAAGATGCGTGCCATGGAAATAAGTCAGTGCTTCTTGACCTGAACATCCTCAGTAATTAGCTTGAATTTTCTAAATGCAATTTCATCATTCTGCAGGTCCAGTTGAGGCAGGAGATAGAATAGGAAAGAGGAAGTCCCTGGGACCTGGCTGCTGACACCAACAGAGCGGCTCACCACATTCTTCAAGAATGTTGTGCCCTGATAGCCTTTGACATTTCTGGCTTTCTGAAAATGCCTGGCAGAAAGCTGTCCCTATACCTAAGGACCCCAGGTGACCGATGTTTTACTTTTTCCCTACTATAATATCATTATAATAGATTAGCATTATAGTTTGACCCTCTGTGTGGGCAATCAAGAATTATGGGAAAACACATACGCAGAAACATAAAAGTTATGTAACCACTCACACATGCACTGTAAGAGCCCGCTGATAGGAACAAATGGGTAAAAACCCAATAAAAGCCACACCCCTTCAGTGGAAGGTGCCCATTCTCTGGTTAGAAGTGGCCCACTCCCATATCTTGGGAAGTGTACTTTTCTTAACAAATCTTGCTTGCTTCACTTTACTCTGTGTGTGTAGTTCATTCAATTCATTGTTCACAACCACCAACAACCTGGTCCCATCTCCACATGCAGCATACTAGACTTATTTCAAAAACACGACCCTTGAGACCATTAGATGCGATTTTGGTTCTTTGAGTTCTTGTGACTAATGTGTTTCCAATATTTCTTATATTGAGCATAGGTGGTGCTTTCATATCACACTGATTTTCTGAGAAAATGGATCAACCATTTTTTTCTTGACTCCCTTTTTGCCGCCGTTCTTAATGCACTTGTTCTTGCCGACCACCATGTAGCATACTCAGCTAAAAGGTGTCAGGTAATTTGAAAAGGGTATATAAATGTTTAAAATCAATTTTTAAAAACTAACATAATTAATGAAAAAGTTTTTAATGTGAAACTATGTATTTGGCCACAGAAGTAGTCCCACTGAGTTACAAAAGTTAGTTAATACTTCTTAGTGTAATAAACACAAAATATTAGGCACAACATTGTATTTAGGAAGGTCTGTCATCCAAGACTGTAGCAAAGTATAAATGTAAACTCAAGTTCCTTATCACTTAGAACAGGCACCAGCAAAGTTTTCCATAAGGAGCCAGACAGTAAATATTTTAGTCTTTGCATATTCTTGTTGGTTGGTTGGTTGATTGATTTAGGGAACTCTTTAAAATGTAAAACCATTCCCAACTCATTGTAGTCGCAAAACTAAAGATAAAAAACAGGCCTTGAAAGCACAAGGATATAGTAAAACAAAGTAATACATATTAATTTTTGTGTGTAGGTATCTAAATTAATACTAAAGTACAAATGTTTCTTTATACGGATAAGAACTTGAAAAACAATCCAGTTGAAAACTCTCCTAAGAAAAAAAGAACCCGCAGAATCTTATAAGAATGGGACAAAAAAATCAACCAATTCCTTCCAGGTTGTTTGGATTTTCAACCTTAACAAATTAATATTTGTTTTTTGGCTGTATTTCTCAAATTTCAGTTACAAAGTATGTTTCTAAAAGTCCACTTACACGTTCTTCTCGTCCTTCAGCAAGGATAACGACAATCCTGCCTTGACGTTTGCGGCCTGTCCTCCCCATTCGTTGTATAAGACGAATTGGGCTCTTCTGCGCGTCAAAACATATTATGAGATCAACTTCTCCTATATCTAAACCTTCTTCGCCAACACAAGTAGAAACCAATGTATTGTAACCACCACTACGAAACTGTTTCACTACCTAAAATAAAAATGATTTTAAAATAATTAGATGCAAATGTAAAAGAATTATAGATCAAAACAAACTCCACTCCCCTCAAAATGGTGAAGTCAGATTAAAAATTAGCATCTAGGATACTAGTGAATAGGAAAAGAAGTGGCAAAATGGCAACATAAACCGGAAGAAATTGTCGTAAACTACAAAGGGCAGTCCTAATTTCTTTGCTTTAATAATGGCTGTGAATCCAAAAAAGTCTGTTAACAATTTATACATGAATAGGAAACTCCAAATATTATTTTAGCATCACTAACACAGGCATCGACAAGTTAGTGGTCCAGAACAATTACTACTATATATATATGTCATACCCTCGACCTAAATTATTGTTAAGTGTATCTAAAGTAAGAATGTTTTGTTACTGCTAGAAGTTGTGGATGAAAAAGGAGTAAGAAATCTAACCAAAGGTAACCTCACAAAGTGTTTGATCATAAATTCCTAAGTGGGTAGGTCAGAGTAGGTAGTTTCACCCCAGGCTTTAGTAACAGGTTTATCTTCGCATTAAGCCAGACCTGTCCTTTGTTCTTGTGCACTAGGTTAACACACCTTTGAAATGCCTTTGTTCAGACCCCTCCAGAGAGCACTGATCTTAACTGTCCTATAATCTAATCCCCCACCTACATATAATCCTCCTAACTGTCCTCTCATTCATTCCAATGTAGAAAAGAAACAGCAATTGTCATTTTCCAAAGTATTTAAACTCTTACTTGCCAGCATTGTCAGCATTGTTGTCAGCATCAGTTTGGCTCAAATAAACTTTTATAAGAATTCTCTACAGGCTTTGCCACTCTTACTCCAATAAATTCATACTTTACCTTTTATACTGTCATTCCAGTGAGCGATAGCAGAATATGCCACCCCAAAATATGACTGTATAGGTTGTCTAATTATTTTTTTACATCTCCTTATTATTCTTTAATATAACTAGTAACAGATTAATAAAGAATGTCAAACAACTTCCCTGTTAGTTAACACTTATAAACTAATTGTTATTTATATGCCTAATATTGGTATTTAAATTTGCCTAAAGTTTGAAAAATAAATACATATCAGATGTTATTTACTTAACCAGAGAAAGGAATAGTGATTAAGTAACTTCTACCAGGATTTATAACCTACTGATCCTATCATTTTTTCACAGCTTACCCTTTACCCTAGCTTAAATTCTATTCCCTTGCTCCTCCTCACTCCATATTCCTCTGACTAAACTCCAGCACTGGATATCTCCCACTTTCCAGGAAGTCTGAGCCTGTACCCATGCAGAATGTGGCTGGAGTAAAACTTCAACCATGCCGATTTCACACTAACTCAATCTCTCACCTTCAATGGGCCTCTGGTATTATCTGAAAATCATTTTGTATTTCCCTAACCCATTCACTGTCTCCAGTCTCCTGGATAACTATACCCTATTCTCTCCTCTCTCACCAAGCTTCCAACCTTTCCTCCCCATCCTCACTCTCAGCTGATGACATGGCAAAAACTGGGCAAACAAAAAAGATCTTCCACTAGGTGTCACAGCCATATCTCTACCACCCACCTATACCTGTGCCTATATAGTCTACCTCTCCACCTATTGTTTTGGATAAACTATCCACGTTCTTAACTGAGATCCATCTCTATAGTTTTGTTCTTGACCCCAGCCCTTTCCCTCCTCTACTCAAAGATCATTCCAGCAATACTACTCTCTGCTCTTATCATTGATTTCCTTTATCAATTGATCATTCCTATCGGCGTACAAACACACTGTTATACATCTCAACATAAAACAAACAAAAAGCCACTTTCATTTTTGCTCTCCTTTACAGCAAAAATCCTTGAAAGGCTTGTATGCTTGTTATCTCCAGCTCCTTTCAGATGGCTTATCTCCACCATTCCACTCAAACTGTTCTTTTCAAGCTTAATTTCCTTCTCATCTCTTAATCCAATGGTCAATTCCCAGTTATCATTTTACATGACCTACCAGCAGCATTTACACATATAATTTGCCTCCTCACTTGACCCCAGGACACCACCTTCTCCTGGACTTTCTCCTATTTCACTAGCCACTTATTGTGGTTCCCTACGGAATCATAATTATTGCTGTTGTTCATAACAAGGGAGTTCCCCTCCCCACCTCCGCTGCTCAGTTTTTGGATATCTTCTCTATCTCCATTCAGTTATCCAGTCTCATTTATATGATTATTTCCAATCCTAAAACCCATAAAACAAGATGTATATATTCAATTGTTTTTTAAAGATTTTGTCTATTTTTAGAGAGAAGGGAAGGGAAGGAGGGAGAGAAACATCAATATGTGGTTGCGTCTCAAGCGCCCCCTACTGGGGACCTGGCCCACAACCCAAGAATGTGCCTTAACTGGGAATTAAACGGGCCGACCTTTTGATTCACAGGCTGGTGCTCAATCCACTGAGCCACACCAGCCAGAGCTATATTCAATTGTTTATTCAACATCTCTACTTGTTTATTCAATACTGTTACTCAGTAGTCCATGAACTGTCTATTACTGGTGCTAGTTCACAAACTGTTTATTACTGGCCAACAAGAAGTACAAATACTAAGAGTAAGAGTTTAGAAGCTTGACAGGGTAATTCTGTTTATTAACTCAAATAATAAAAAATTTGAACGTAAGCTTTCCCAGTAACTTTACTCTTCAGGTAATTTATGTCTATTGCAATGTTCAAAAGTATCTGTCTGTATTAGGGAAAATAAACTGGTCCTCCATCAGTTTTCATAGTTTGAAAATCACTAATCTCACAGTCCTGCCAAAGTTAACTTGTCCAAAACTAAGTACCTGATATTCTCTCCAAAATGTGCTTTCCCTGCAGTCATACCTATTTTAGTTTACAGCAGCTCTTTTTAGTTGCTCAGGCCAAAAACCTTGGAATCAACCTTCACACACCTTTAGCTTGCATCCCACTCTAATTTGTCAATAAATCCTGTCAGCTTGACCTTCAAAATATATCCAGAATCCAATCATTTCTCAAAACTTTCCCTGCCAACATGGTTGCACAAACCAACATCATCTTTAGCTTGAATTATTGTAGTAAATCTTCCACTCTAATCCTCCTGTTTCCATTTTTTGCCCTGTAGCTTATTCTTAAGACAGCAATCAGTGTTATTATTTAAAAATATATATCAGGCCATGATCCTTCCCAGCTCCAAAGTCTCCAAAGGCTTCTTCCCATCTCAGAGTAAAACCCAGTATCACTAACATGGAAATTACCTACAGAATCCTAAACTCACCCTCTACATCCTCTCTGACTTCACTTCCTGTCTCTAAATACCTGAATAATTTAATTACAACTATTTGCATGGAAGCTTATTTCAGAATAAAAATGCTGTTAATAAAGCAATTATGTACAGTTGTAATAAAAAGAGTTGTTACTGTGGCACACATAAAAATATAGACTGGTGCAGCATAGCTGGTGAGGCATTGTCCAACAAACTGAAAGGTCACAGGCCCAAATCCCGGTCAGGGCACAAGCCTGGGTTGCCGGTTTGGTACTGGTCAGAACGCGTAGGAGAAGAAACCCATCAACAACCAGTGTTTCTCTCTCACACCAATGCTTCTCTCCCTCTCTTTCCCCCTCTCTTCCCCTCTCTTTAAAAATAAAGTCTAAAAAAAATAATAGAATTCCTCATCTACTAATGTTGACAGAATTGAGAAAGTATCTATCAAAATAAATTAGACAATACAGATATACCTAATTGTCAGTGAGTAGACCTATAGCTAATCTGCAAAAACCTGTATACAGTTTATGAAAATTAATAGTCTAAAATTTCCTCCAAAAAAAAAAAATATTACAGTACTCAGAAAATTTATGACCTCTTATTTAGAGCACACAGTAGGATTTTTAAATAACATAAAAAAAAAGGTTAACTGTTTGTAATAAATAACTATAATGGCTTAAATAAAACATTTATTGAAGGCTCTACAGTACAATTTCATTTAATGCCTACAACTTTATGAAGTACATTTACATATAAAGAAAGCTAAGGCACAGGGAGTAAGAAAATATAAGAACCAGGATTCCAGCCCAAGCAGTATGATCCCACAGCCTTTCTATTTAACTACTACACTTTGCACTTACTTGAAAAAGAAGTTTCAAAACCACAAAAAACACTTTTTTGTCTTTCAAAATATACCTACCTTTACTTAAGTTTTACTGTAAAATTATCTTTAAGAAGTACTAAAATAAGCTAGTCAGAGAAAGATAAATACTATTTGTTTCACTCATACTGGAATCTAAAAACAAACTGAACTCACAAGCAAAACAGAGACAGACATAGAGAGCAGGCTGACAGCTAAGGTAGAGGGGGAGGGCAGAGGTGGAGGAGTAGAGCAAAAAGGAAAAAGGATTCATGGACATGGACAGCAGTGTGGTGATTGTCGGGGGGTCCGTATAAGGTGACTAAATGGTAATGAAAAAAATACGATACAACTTTTTTCTGGAAAAAAAAAAAGAAGTAGATAATTAACCTGTGAGTTAAAAAAGCTTAAGTACAAAGCACAAAGCTAATCAATTTTATTTTTATTTTCACCATCTCCAAAAGTAATTACCTCCAGTTGCTCCTTCTGAGTAAAACCCTTCATGCTCTTCCCTTTTGTTGAGGCATGGCCAACAAAAGTCATTGCTCTGATAATTGGCTGATGCTGTAAAAGCATTTCTGCAATTTCTTGAACACTATCTCGAAATGAAGAGAAGATCATAACTCTGGTCTTGTCACATTTCTTTTCAGATGTGTTTTGAGCTATACAACAAAAAATATTTAATTACAATTCTTTTAAAAAAGGCATATAGATGAAAACTAGTTCAAAAGACAAGCCTGAAATTATATTCTAATGAAAGACAATTCTTAAGACATCTTAAACCTTCGTTGATTTGTCTACCTTTCCTAATAATTTTAATAACCTTGGCTTCTAATCTCTCATTAGTTGTCTTAAAATATAATCCTAAACAAATAAAAAACAATGACCTGAGTCACTTTGACTAGTCCTTCATTTCATGCATGATGCCTATTATTCCACTTTGCCTTCTACATCAGAAGTGCAGAACTATAGAGTTCCCACTGATTTTTTAAATCTTCCTTTTCCTTTCTGATCACTGTCCTAAACCAGGCCATGGCATTCTACCCCAAATCTACGATTCTTTCAAATTCTTCAATAACTGCAGAATACACCCTACAGTCAATCATAAAGCTCCTCCCAGTGTCTCTGTGCTTGGGAGGTAGTAGAATGCATAAATGAGAACACGATCTCTGAGTCTGGGCCACTTACTCTCCCGGTGATGTGTGGCCATGGTAGTGATTTTTCTCTAAATTTTAGTTTCTTCACATCCACAATGGACTGAGGTGATAACTAAATGAACTAGTAAATATAAGGTATGTAGACTTGAACATAGCAATGGGTTAATATTTGCAAGTTACATAGGGTTTACTCTAGTTGTTATTATGTTTCCTTTGTTTTTGCACTTGCTTGGGGCTTTGACAATCCTTCTTTCTCCCATATGAGTTATATTATATTAATCATCATGTGTGTGCCAGGGACTACACTAAACATTTTATAGATTAACTCATTTAGTCTTTATAACAATCCCAAGGACTAAATTACCTGATACACATAAAGTTAATTCATGAAAAAGAAAAAGCAGCTGTTAGAGGAAAATTATTCTACAAATACCTTGTTTGAGTCACCACAGCATCAAGCCTCTATATCTGACCAACAGCTTCTTTTTTTAATCAAAGATAATTTCTATTTTGAAATAATTTCTATTTTGAAATAATTTTCAAACTTATTTCAAAAAGTTGCAAAATTAATACAAGTAGCTTTCCCCTGCCAAGACATTTGAGAGTAAGTTGCTGGCATGATAGCTCACCACCCCCTCATGCTTCAATGTATAAACTGTACAAACAAGAGTATTATTCTATGTAAAGACAATAAACCAAGAAAATCAAAAAATTAACTTTGATTCATTATTACTATCTAATTTATAGGCCTTATTCAAGTGCTGCCAATAGCCTTAACAATGTTGTTGAGGGGAAAAATGCACCAATCACTTAGAGCTACTTTCAGTGCAATGCCTATGTCTCTCAGCTGGCTGCAGCCTGCCTGCCTGTCTTCATTCCCCTGAAGCTCCACTACCGAAATCAACAACTTCCCCCTAATGCCCAATTCCACGGACACTTTCTAGTTTACTTCACCATGGGTCTCAGCAGTATTTAACACAGTCCACTCCTTCCTACTGAAAGTTTCTTCCCTCAGCTTGTCTGACACTCTATTTGTTTAGTTTCTTTCTTAATCTTTCTTGTGGCTTTTTTTCATCTTAACTTTAAATATTGGTATTCTTTAGGACTACATTCTGGCCCCTCGTTTGTTACTAAACTGTATTCCTGGTGGCGTCATCACATCCATTCTTGAAATTTTAAATACTTCCTTTATGCTGATGACTCCAAAATTTATTCAAGTATGTGTAAATAGATAAAAATAGCCCAGACTATTCTTCTGAGATCCACTTTTCCAATGCCCACACATCTCCATTTAGATGTCTCAGAAGCATCCTAACATGTTTGCTTTTTCTTCTCTATGTTGTTCTTAATTTTCTCTTTGCTCATATAATCTTCCATAAACACTCCCCCATATGATTCCTTTCTTTTCTCATATCCTACATCCAATCCATCAACAAATACTGTTGGTTCCAACTTCAAAATATATGTAGAATCTATGACCACTTCTGAGCACTTCCACCACCACTGCCTTGGTACAAGCCACTGTTATCTGCTACCATCTTTGACTATTGCAATAGCCTATTGAATTGATCAATAGCTACGCTCCACAAAACACCCAGAGTGATCTTTTAAAAATGTAAGTAAGATCATGTCATTCTGCTACTCTATATGCCTTTGTGATGGTTTCACAAAACATGCAAATTGATAGAATAAAATCTGAAGTCCTGACTTGGCCTCCAAGCCCTACATTTGCCCCTGGCTACTTCTCCAGCCTCCTCCTATACCGCTGGTACCCTCATTACACTACTCCAGCCAATCTGTTTTTTTTAACTGATCCTTAATCATACCATATACCTTAATGCTACAGGGCCTTTGATTCTGCTATTGTCTCTGCCTGGAGTAACCCTCCCACAGAAATCCACAGGGCTTGCTCCCTCACTTCCATCAGGTAAGACCTCAAACATCACCTTACAAATGGTTTTCTCTAACACTCAATATTAACCTCCTTCATGACTGACTATCTCCTTACCTAGTTCACTTTTCCTTACCATCATATTATTTATTGTTTTATTATCTGCTTCACTTACAGTGCCCCAGACTGACTTTTCTTTTTCAAATACCTTGCAGTATTCTTAAAATTCCCACCTATCCACCCAAAATTTCTCAGTTTCTTTATATTCATTATTCTCAGAGTTTCTTTATAATCATTATTCAGAGTAATTAAAAGCTCATGTTCTCTATAAGAATTGTAACACAAACAAATGAGTCAGTTTTAACTTTTACAATAACTGTCTTGCTGTGAAGCTATTCAATATGACCTACCATTCCATGACTTGAAGTGTTCAACTACAATTTCTTCTAATTTCTTTAATTTAGGATGACTATAGAAAAATTTTTTTTCTCCTGTAAAAAATAAAAAAACAAAATAGTATTTCAGTATTTTTCCATATTCAATTACATCAATGTATTTTCAAAACAGATTTGTTGAAAGTTTAAATACGCAGTAGCATCTGGATAGCATATAAGCCTTATTGCAAAATAAACTTTGAATTTTCATGAAAATTTCATTCTGAAGGAGGATCCACACAGAAATCAGCAGCAATGTAGAAGGAAAAAAAAAAATACTCATTCAAGCTCTAAATCGGTTCTTGGTAGTTCTAAGAATTTTTTCACCACCAGTGACAACTACTAACTTCTATAATATTACATACTGCTTATATCTTCATCCTATGTCATTCCATTTATTGTATTTTAATTATTTATTCTATTCTACTTATCCCTTTAATTATTTAACAAGTCTACTACTAAAGAAATATAAGTATAGACATGTGGATCAATGAAGTAAAATTTCACAATCCACCTTGATGAAGAGAACACAATATAAACTTTTAAAAGAAAAACCAGACCATTTTCGATAAGAGAAGTGCCACTTGCTGAAGCAGTACGTGTGCGTGCAAACATGCACTCCAGATGACTATAGAGCTTCATGAAGTCCTTGTTGCGGCTAAGTTCATTTTTTGTTCGAGTCATTCCTTCAGAAATTAAGAAAAGGTTTTACCAATAAATAAGTTTAATAGCAAAATCAATCAAATTTATAATGTAGTTTAAAAAATTAATCTTTAGGGACTTGCGGCAAGATGGAGGAATAGGTAGATGCACCGTACCTCTTCGCACAACCAAGATTAGAACAACAATAATTTACAGACAGAATAAAACTCAGAACTGACAGAGGATTTATCTGAATGGAAGTCGGACAGCCAAGAAGTTGAAGTAGACCCATACATCCAGACTGGTAGGGGACGACGAGCCAAGCGGGCGCAGGGCTGGTGCAGGTCGGAGGTGCGTGGAGGTCGGGGAAAATTTGGCGCGAAATCAGCACGACAGCCATCCGGGGCACAAGAACGCAGCGGTGATCCCTGCGGCTGGCAGACCCAGTGAGGCAGCGATTGTGGACCAGGGCAGAGCTCTCAGCCCAGGATCCCAGAGAAGGGTCTGAGCCCAGGAGAACGGAACTACCGCCATTGTTCCCTCCCACTCCCGCCCCCGCCCCCACAGATAATGTCACAATCTAGCGACTGGGGTGCCCAGGCCCGGTGAACACCTAAGGCTCTGCCCCGCACCGTAACAAGAGCAACCAGACCGAAAAAAAAAAAAAGGAGAGACAGGGAAAGACATAAGACATGTTTCCAACAGAACAGATCAGTCCCACAGGACTCATCCTTTTGAGCGACCAAGAAATAGCCAATCTATCAGATGCACAGTTCAAAACACTGGTGATCAGAAAGCTCACGGAATTGGTTGATTTTGGGTGCAATTTAGATGAAAGGATGCAGGTTACCATAAAAGAGATGCAGGAAGATACGCGGAGGAGAGCCAATAGTGAAAGGAAGGAATCTGAGTCTCAAAACAATACAGTGGACCAGAAGGAAGATAGAATCAACCAAGCAGGAAAGCATGATGAAGTAAGAATTCAAAAAATCGAGGAAAAGCTTAAGAGCATCCAGGACACCTTTAAACGTTCCAACATCCAAATTATAGGGGTACCAGAATGGGAAGGGGAAAAGCTACAAATTGAGCACATATTTGAACAAATAATAAAGGAGAACTTCCCCAATTTGGCAAAGGGAACAGTCTTCCAAGAAATTCAAGAAGCTCAGAGAGCCCCAAAGAAGTTGGACCCAAGAAGAAACACACCAAGGCACATCATAATTACATTAGCCAAGGTAAAAATGAAGGAGAGAATCCTAGAAGCAGCAAGAGATAAGGGGACAGTAACCTACAAAGGAGTTCCCATCAGACTGTCAGCTGATTTCTCCAAAGAGACCCTACAGGCAAGAAGGGGCTGGAAAGAAATATTCCAAGTCATGAAAGACAAGGACCTACATCCCAGATTGCTCTATCCAGCAAAGCTCTCATTTAGAATGGAAGGGCAGATAAAGTGCTTTTCAGATAAGGTCAAGTTAAAGGAGTTCATCATCACCAAGCCCTTATTTTATGAAATGCTAAAGGGGCTTATCTAAGAAAAGAAGATAAAGAAAAGACATGTATAGTAAAAGGACAGCAAACTCACAATTATTAACAACCACACCTAAAGCAAAACCAAAAGAAACTAAGTAAACAACTAGAACAGGAACAGAACCACAGAAATGGAGGGCACATGGAAGGCTAGCAGCAGGGGGGTGGGAGGAGGAGAGAGGAGGAAAGGGTATAGAGAATAAGTAGCATAGAATGTAGGTTGAAAATAGATAAGGGGAGGGCAAGAATAGTACGGGAAATGTAGAAGCTAAAGAACTCATAAGTATGACACATGGACATGAACTAAAAGGGGGGAATGTGGGTGGAAGAGGGGGTACAGGGTGGAGGGGAGAGAAGGGGGGAAATGGGACAACTGTAATAGCATAATCAATAAAATATATTTTTAAAAATTTTTTAAAAAGAAATAAAAAAATTAATCTTTAGTAATGAATGCAAGTTTTTCAAATGTAAACATGAAAACCAGCACCTTTTTTCCAGTTACACATTTGCATATGAATGGCTTGCCTTTTTTCCAGCAATTTATCAAAAACAAAGAAATATGGCCCTGACTGGTGTGGCTTAGTGGGTTGGGCACCATCCCACAAATGGAAAGGTCACTGGTTCAATTCCCAGTCAGGGCACGTGCCTGGGTTGCAGGCCAAGTCTGGGTTTGGGGAGTAAGAGAGGCAGCTGATTGATGTTTCTCTCACACATCAAAGTTTTTCTCCCTCTCTTTCTCCCTCCCTGCCCCTCTCACAAAAAAGAAATAAAATCTTAAAAACAAACAAACAAATATGGTCATTTTTTATAAAACTATTTCATTACTTTTTAAAGCATTTTTAAGTACCAAAACTACTTAACTTCAGCAAAAATTATACATGTAAGTATTTCCTTAATTTACCTTTAGTTCCATCCATAATTCCACAAAGGAAGAAATATAATGATCTCATTCCCATTTGTTGCAATAATTCATAACCATGATACAGACTAATACAAAGAGCAAAATCTCCTTCAATTATACCTTGTTGTATTCCCTGGAAAAATAAACATATATCAAATTTAACCAGAAAAATAAAGATATATGTTCCATGTAAAACTTACTGGTTCTACTCAATGTCTAGGACATTATTATGGAAAGGTGTCAATGTATTTTCCATATAACACATCAGTTCATATTTTTTTTGTTTAATTCAATAGAAAACTTACATTTTAAAGAGAGCAGGTGAAGGAGGGAACTATTTATCATATACTGCTTTTTTATAGGTGAATTATTAGCAGCATGAGGTCTGTCCAGAAGGTATCCAGCCATGTAATACGAAAAAGAGAGACATGTACTGAAGACACAAGATACAGGAAACACTGTATATAGGACAATGACGCCTCAGTCCCCTTCAAAGTAGGTACCTTGGGACCTCACACAGTTCTCCCAATCACCATCAGCTGCCCTGTTGTATTTTCCTGAATCTCACTGAGGGTCTGAAATCTTCCTTTTCAGAAGTGATTTTAATTTTGGGAGCTGCCAGAAGTCATAGAGCATCAAACCTGGGCTGTAGGGGGCTGAGTCACCTGGGTGATTTGATGTTTCACCAAAAAACTCTGCACAAGACATGATGCATAAGCGGGCGTGTTGTTGTGATGAAGTTGCCAATAACCAGGTGCCCATAGCTGCGGCCTTCTGAATCATCTGAATAGTTTCCTCAGAGGAATATTCAAGCTTAACGCACAATTTGATGCAGATTTGTTATTCTACTCATTCAGTCATTTTGAATTTGATGGCCACACAGTACACATGCTCACTCAAAAGCATCTATTGCTTCCAATGACAACAGCGAAGTCATCATTGCTCACACACGTGCATTCCAGTCCACTCTCCTTGGCTGCCAGGTTGTATGAATGTCACACAAACCATTCTAGTTATATTAACAATGGTTGGACTTTTTCCGGATAGACCTCGTATATCGTTTCATTTGTCTTTCAAAAATATTTAATAAGCATCTTCTATGTGTCAACAATCAAACCAAACATTTGGTATAGAATGGAAATAAGTGAGATAGGGGCCTATCCTCACAGATATTATAGCATCAGGATAAATAATTCATCAGACTGTTTAACACTAATATTTTACACCAACTATACACACCACAATAATAAATGACACTGAGGGGACACTGTTATAAGCATATTACTTATACAAATATATTTATTCTTAATTCCTAGGAAGTAGGTACTACAGTTATGCCCATTTTACAGATGAAAAAGCTCATACAGGTGGTAAGTAATAGAGCCAGTATTTGAACCCAGGGAATTTGGCCATGTTCTTGTGCTTTTAACCTCAAGGAAAAGTGAAGTACACATTCTGTTTATGGGACCATAGAATAGGTATATCTATATAGTGAGATAGTTTTAAGACCATTGAGAATGTATTTTAATTATTTTCCTTTACTAGAGACAAAGATTATTATTCTCTGGCTCATGTTTTTACTAGCATTTAACATCAGTGATAATTATTTTAAACATTTCCATGATAGTGATAAATGCCCTACAATGGCAGCTTAATTACTTAAAGGTGTAAAATCAGCTTTCTGTAAAATATAAAATGTCAATAAAATACAGTTCAGCGGTTTTAGATTTACTGTTTAAAATGTCAATGTATCGTCAACTCCTAGTAGAAATTTTAAAACATTTATTAAAGTTTAGTGTATTAAGCCCTGGCTGGCGTAGCTCAGTGGATTGAGCGCAGGCTGTGAACCAAAGTTTCCCAGGTTCGATTCCCAGTCAGGGTACATGGCTGGGTTGCAGGCCACGGCCCCCAGCAACTGCACATTGATGTTTCTCTCTCTCTCTCCCTCCCTTCCCTCTCTAAAAATAAATAAATAAAATCTTAAAAAAAAAAAAAAGTTTAGTGTATTACACTGTAGTTGCTTAGAAAGGGTTCCTTTCCTGGTTTCCCAGACACTATGAAGTCCACATTTCTTGTGTTACATTTAGAGCTACTCCCAAGTGGTCACGCCTAGATTAACTATCGTCTCTGACTTCCTCAGTCCTTTACCTGCGGCAAATTGGTTTACTCACTGTCTTCTTACTTTCATTCATTCACCTCTGTTCTTTTGCACAAGAGTTTCTTCTCAGTTCCAAGAAAGACTCCTTTTTGTGCTTGCAAACATCTCTTGATTTTGGACCTAGGTTGATGACTATGTTCCTGCCTGGCTATTTTTTCTATGGCAATTAGAAATAAGAAGCTTACCATGATGCTTCATCCAACCTCAGCATTGACAGTTAAAACAAAATGCTATGGGACTAAAAGTTAGTTAGGACCTACCCTCTAGCATGGCCCTTGGCCTTTGCAAAAAAGAAATGAACTAAAGACCAATGCTTAATTAAAAGTTTCAGGATAAATTTATCTTAATTGAAATCATAAAATTGTATTCCTGTTCAATTTTTCAGTTTTTATGAAGTATATAAATCATATCATAATTCTTGATAAACTAATAATATATATACCAAAAAAATCATTATTTCCATTTTATCCTGGGGCTCAGTAAAAACTTAAATCTATTATGAAAATTTATTTTAAAATACCTACCACAAAATTTGCAGGTGGGTTTTTTCTAAATTGATCCCTTGCCAGAATTAGCTGGTATTTTGTTAGATTGGGGATATCCCTTCTCATCAAAAGATTCCTCTGAATCAAAGAACTGGCAAATGATTCCAAAATCTGTAAATTTCAAAGAAATTTAGTTTAATCTTTTCTTAAAGTCCTTTTTCAAATATAATCATTTTATCACATACTAACACAAGAGTTATATGTTAAACTATATATTAAAGTTTATCCTAAAATGAATTTTTAAATAAACGCAGAAAAGATCATGATAAAATTTTAAAGTAAAAATTTTAAAGTACTTGACATTTACCCCCAGTTAACATTCATGTGTGAGTAAGCACAACCATTTTTTAGGCCCAACTATAACTGAAGGACATAGGTGTTTATGTTTATTTCTTAACTCTCTCTCTTTCCTCAGCCTAAGCACAATGAAAGGATGGCCTTGGTTTCTTCACTGTTGCATCTTCAGTGCCCAGAACAAGGTCTGACACATAGGCAAATATTTGCAGACTGGTGACTAAGTCAAATGCTTTGAGTACATTTAATTTCATTTGTTGATTCATTATTTTAAGAAATACTTATTAAGCATCTATTATATATCAAGCACTGTTCTCAACACTGAGGATATTGTGGCTAAGACGAATGAAACCTCTACTTTCATAAAGTTTATATACAATGGAAGCAAGTAAAGAATAAAAAAGAAGTGTTGCAGGTTCGATTCCCAGTCAGGATACATGCCTGGGTTGCAGGCCATGACCCCTAGCAACCACACATTGATGTTTCTCTTTCTCTCTCTCTCTTTCTCCCTCCCTTCCCTCTCTAAAAATAAATAAATAAAATCTTTAAAAAAAAGAATTTATTTTAAAAAAATTTTTTAAAAGTGAAGAAAGGAAGTAGAGAATTTCAATTATGATAAATGCATTTAAGAACCTAAAATACAGTAATGTTGGAGTCTTTGAGGGGAAAGGAGTCACTATCAAATAACGTGGACAAAGACAGTCTCATTAAAAAGATAATATCCAACATCTGAATGATGAGGTGTGTCTAGAATGAGAGGATCTGAGGACAGAGCATGCCAGAGAGAGGAAACAGAAGACAAAAGGCCCTGATGAAGGAACGAGCTTAATGCCATAGTGAAGGAAAAAAGAGACCTCTGGATGAAGGTGTACTATAGTAATATATAATAAAGTAGTCAAATTTTTGCCTGATTTTTACTTCCTAAAATAGACCTATTTAGTTTTTTTGTTTTTAATCCTCACCCAAGGATATGTTTGACTTTTAGAGAGGAAAGGAGAAAGCAAGTGAAAGAGAGAGACAGAAACACTGATCAGTTGCCCCTGGTAGGCACCCCCACTGGGGATCAAACCTACAACCTAGGTATGTACCCTGCCCAGGAATCAAACCTGCAACACTTTGGTGCATGCCACAACACTCTGACTAACTGAGCCATGCAGCCAGGACCATTTTAGTATATTTTTCTTTTTCTTCCCTTCCTACTTTGCTGATCACACTGCCTAAAGAAGCACTCTCTCAGCCCTGGCTTGGTAGGTTAGCTGGTTAGAGCATTAGCCCGATATGCCAAGGTTGAGGATTCGATCCATGCCCAGGGCACATACAAGAATCAACCAATGAATGCATAATTAAGTGGAACAACAAATTGATGTTTCTTTCTCTCTTTCCCTTCCTCTCTCTCAAAATCAAATTTTTTAAAAAAAGCACTTTGAAAAATACTGACAAAATTAAATTCTTATTATAGCGATTATACAAATTACCATTTTTAAATTCCTGTAAGTAAAATAATTTTATTTTTAAAAGATTTTATTTATTTATTTTTAGAGAGAGAGAAAGAAGAGAGAAACATCAATGTATGGTTGCCTCTCATGTGCCCCCCACTTTGGATCTGGTCGACAACCCAGGCATGTGCCCTGACTGGGAACCAAACCAGAGACCCTTTGGTTTATAGGTTGACACTCAATCCATTGAGCCACACCAGGCAGGGTGTAAGTAAAATAATTTTAATCATAAGCAAATATATTAGTATTTAGGGGATGATTGTTGGAAAGACTTTGCCTTAAATGATTAATTATGCTTAGAAATTTGTTACAAATAATTTAAAGACAAAATATAAACCATATTCCTATAAAACTTCACTTTAAGAAAGATTTATTAAAGGTTAAATGATAGATGAATGTTTTGGTTATACATTCCTGTATCAAGAATTACTTCAAAACATCATAGGTCAAAACAATAATTTTATTTGCTCATGATTCTGATTCTGTGGGTAAGAATTCAAGTGATTCACTGAGACAGCCTAGGAGCTATGACACCACAAGGACAATGAGAACATCTAGTGCCTAGATCTTGGTTTCTACACAGCATTCTTCCATAAAAGGAACAAAGATTCCTTGGAAAGATGGTTGGTTCCATGGCTGGGACAAGAAAAATACCAAATGAACATAAAATATCTTGTAATGCCAGAGAGACAGGAAGTTTTCCCCCTCAACCACACTCCCCCAAAAGTACATCTTCAAGAACACACAAGCCATCTTAAAGGAGGCCCCAATGGCCAAAGCTGGTACAATCTGAGCAACAAAATTAATAATAGTACTGGATTTAACCCACACAAAAAAATATCTATTAGTCTATACTGATATAAAGAATTGAATTAATAAGAGAAGAAACAACTTCATTATTGAAGAATTCAAATTAACAAATGTAAAAGAAATAAGGGAAAGAGGGAACACTGATTAGGTAAACACTACAGAAATAGTTGTACGCAAGCACCACCATTATTATGCTAAAATTAGTGGGCAAAATATGTTGAGAACAGAATATTTTCATATTCTTAAAGTATCTCCCCTGGGGAACTCTCTAAGCTATTTTTGCAAATTTCCTGACATCCACAATTGCTGCAAATGTTAAAAATAAGAAATAAAAAAAGTCTGTCAGGGCACTGTGCTGATAGCTTGTCTCTGTACTCCTGATGGAGCTTCAGATGGCTGGGGGGTAGCTGAAAAAACCCAACGGGGGCCATATGTCTGCACCTTCAATTCTAGTTACTTATCTACTGGTTTCTTCTTCTCCCTTCTCCTCAACATGGCTAGATTGGGTTTATCACATCTATTGGTCAAAGTCAGCCACAGAGCCAGTTTAGTTTCTAGGAAAGGGAAAATGTATCATGTCTCTCAATGGGAGGAATGGCAAAGAAGCCACTTTAATCCATGACAATGAGGATATGAAAATAAAGTTTTCTCCTAGGATGGCACTAATTATTAACTACTGGAAAAACATTGTGTTACCTCAAATTCTCCCACTGAAAGTGATAACAGTGTAAGAAGTTTCTCAATAACTATAATATTCGCATTTGGACCAGATAATTCTTTATTCTTTGTTGTTGGGGGGAAGGGCAGGCTCTCCTGTCCACTGCAGAATGTTACACAGCATTCCTGGCCCTCTATAAACTAAATGCCAGTAGCAAGTCCACTCCCCATCCGCTCCAGATAAGATAACCAAAAATGTGTCAAGACATTGGCAAACGTTACCAGATGGGCAAGATTGCCTCCAGTTGATCAGGGAAAATATTGAAAATATATTTCCTTACAAAGAAATGTCTGGTTGAATCTAGGTAAGTGTTACGGGTGTGATCGTTACGTGAAAAGTCACTGAGCTGCACACTTACGTTTTAAGCACTCTGCTGTGTGTGTATATGGGAGGGTCATACTATAATTAAAAGAGTTACTTAAAAAAATACAAAATGAGCCCTGGCTGGTATAGCTCAGTGGACTGAGCGCGGGCCTGTGAACCAGAGAGTCATGGTTTGATTCCCAGGCTAGGGCACATGCCTGGGTTGCAGGCCAGGACCCCAACAGGAGAAGCAGGAGAGGCAACCACACATTGATGTTTCCCTCTCTCCTTCCCTTCCCCTCTAAAAATAAATAAAATCTTTTAAAAAATACAAAATGATATAAAGCTATTATTGACTTTAGAAATGGTATATCATTTTGTATTTCTTCTTTGTCAGTACATGTAAAGAATGGTGCTATATCCAAAAATTTTAATTTCAAATAATTTTTCAACATGTTAATTATAAACTGATAACCACATAGTCTCACAGCCAGATTCTATTAAGTACAGTAATTACATTGTCAGTTCATTTATTTGAAACACTGAACTGTGATGAGAATTGTTTACCTGTACATATGCCTTTTGGATGGCTGCAAGTTCTTCACCAAGGGGAACAACAAGCTTTTCAACTCGTCTTTCATGAGAGTATGGCAAAATATCCTGGGAATCTTCAGAACGAAGTTCTATCTGCCCAATTAGTAGGTTAGTAATAACCTGTTGCACAGCCTACAGAAAACCAATGAAATATTATTATAAATTACATTACATATTAAATATTTTACTTTGTTACCAAAAGAAATAAGATAGTAAAATTTTGAAAGAAACATTAAAAATTCACACCATTAAATGTTTATTTAAAAAACTATAAAAACCATCAGAAGTGACACAACTAGTACATGCCCGACAAGTTAATCAAATGTATTTGCACTCTCCAATAACAATGATGTATTCCATCAACCTTTTACAAAGATACAGACAACAGAAGTTTCATATCAGCAAACTAAATCCCTAAAACATTGTAACAGTAAATTTTAGAGCCAAAACTAGAATCCAGATTTCCTGATTCCTTGCAAATACTTTCCAGTGATATTTGTGGGAGACACAGAGCAGTCTTGTTACTATTAAAGAATAAAAATGCATCTTACATTTGTAAGGAATACCATAAAATCAACCTGTTAAGAATTTGAGAGTACAGGACCTATACTAAATCAAGTATTGATAAATTACCAGAATATTTTTCATTTAAATCAATATATATGATGTGAATCTATTTGTGGGAATGAATTTCATTCACCCAAATATCATAAAGGAACTTAATTGTAAAAATACAGAATAAGAGCAAAAAGATAAAACCTGTTGGCATGAACGACTATACCATTAGACTATAGTATTGACAACGTAATTAAAAACTAAAGAGGGGGAGAGGTAGGAGGTGGGACATAAGGGATAGGGAAAGAGAGGGAGAAAGAAAGACTCAATTGTAAATGTATCTAAAAATTAAGAGCTTTAAAAAAAAAAAAACTTGAAAAGCTTAATGGGCTTAGTTTCTGACAAAAAATTCCCAAGGGCAAATAATCACGTCTTAATCACCTTTGTATTCCCAATACCTGGGCCTAATAGGTACTTTACTATAGTTATAGAAAGCTCACATAAATTTAAAATCTAGAGTAAATTTGTAACCATTTTATAAACATGAGTAATACTTCAATATTTTTAATCATGCATCCATTCCAGAAAGGTCTAAGTAACTCCCACCTGCCAGGTATTGAGCTGATAACAGAGCTATAACTGAGATAGATATCATCCCTGCATTCATGTAGCTACTATTTTAGTGGATCAAAGTGTCAACAAATAAATGAACAGGCAAAGGAATCACAGATTATGATAAATATTAAGAAAATCACAAGATAGGGGAGCTGACTTTTCATAGCTTAGGGTGGATCTCTCTGAAGGGATGACAATTAAGCAGAGACTTAAAAGTTCAAGTCTCTACTAAAAGTAGGCATATTTAAACAAAGCTAGGGGAAGGAGCAGAAATAAAAATTTCAAAAAATCATCAAGGCTATGCCCAGAAAAAAGAAAGTCTTACAGATTGGCAGAGTTATCTTAGAAAGTATCCAAAGCCAATACAAAAGCTCTTTCAGAGCTACCAAACTCAGAATGTCATGGATAGCACCCAAAATCTGCATTTTTACCAGCCTCCAATAAAAGAAACCAGCACTCCCTGGGCAAATGGTTGTTTCCATGGGTAAAACAGGAAAAATACCAAATGAACATAAAATATCTTGATGCCAGAAAGTTAGGAAGTTGTGTGTGTGTGTGTGTGTGTGTGTGTGTGTGTGTGTAAGTGCTTTCTAGACCCTGGCCGGGTACCTCAGTTGATTGCAGCACCATCCCAATTTACCAAGGCTGTGTGTTCATTCCCCCATCAGAACATATACAAGAATCAACAAATGAATGAGTAAATAAGTTGAATAACAACTAATCAATGTTTCGCCCTCTCTCTCCTCTCCCTCTCTTTGTGTACAAATCAATAAATGAAAAAAAATTTTAACAAAACTAAAAAATTGTAGGGAAAAAGGTACTTTCTAATGGACACAAAAGCCATCTCACGGATATTCCAACGGTCAAAACTGGAACAATTTGAGCAACAAAATTAATGGTGGTATTGGATTATAGTCCATAAAAAAAAACCATTAGTCTACATTAACATAAAGAGCTGAACTAGGGTGAAGAAGGCAGCATAGGTAAATATGGCTCACCTCCTTGCACAACCACATCAAAATTACAGCTAAAATATAGAACTATTACTCAGAACTGTAACAAATCGAGTTGAATGGAAGTCTAACAACTATTAAATTACAGAAACTATATCCATCCAGACTGGTAGAAGGTATAGGACTGTTCCAGACACGGAATAGGCTGGTCCCACACCCAGGCATGATGGATAAAAATTCGGGAGGGATACCTTGGAAGTAAGGAGTTCCAGTCCCACACCAGGGCCCCCAGCCCAGGATTCCAGGGCCAGGAAAATAAATCCCCATAACTTCTGGCTGCAATAAACAGCAGGGACTGAGTTGGTGGAAGAAAATTCTAGAGTCCCAAGCAGTTCCTGTTAAAGAACCCACAAACGGACTTACTCAGACTCACTCCCTCTGAGCTTCAGCATCAAGGTAGCAGCTTGAAAGGCACCAGAGGCATACAGGGGGGAACTGAAGTTTCTGGCATCAAGGCAAGAGCTGGGGGACAGCTTTCTCCCAGACAAAAAGGTGGGCAGAGGCCATGGATCCTTTGTGAACCCCGCGCCCCACACAGAGCCAGCAGATAGGTGCCATATTTGAGACTCCATCAATCTGGCTAAGGCTGTTTGCCCTGCCCTAGAGGTCCTTGAGACTCTGTCCCACCTAGCTTACAGACACACCTGAAGCTGTTAACAGAGACTTTTCCATATGAATGGCTCATTTTGGCTCCTATATCACAACTCCCTAAATCCTATTAAACAAGCAACAGCAGGCCTCATAAGTCCAGTCTCAGTAAGCCCTCAGCACCCATATCTCTTGCTAAGTGGCCCCAAGCCCAGTATTAGCTACAGTCAGCCTAGATTCAAAGCTTGGTTTCCCCCAGGAATCTCCAAACCCAACATAAGTATCAACCATTTTACATTGCTTTATAGCTCAAGCAGAGTGGCCCAGGGTAAAACACAGGTGGGCGATGACCTTGACCTGCACCACCCAGGAAACCGTATAGCCTGCTCACCCAGTGGACAGCTATAGACCACAATGGAGCACCACCACGCCGCTCTTGCACAGCTGATCCTCCACGTAGACCGGAGGTTGATGGTCAGTGGACAGAGCCAGTCCTTGCACCTGACTAGCCTGGTTAAATCCCTTCCACTGACCTGCTAACAGCAACCAAGACTACAAGAGGAGGGAGCACTCAGCCACATGAAGGGCACACCTCGAATACCCGCCTTGGGTAATAAAGGAAGCTGTGCCACTGGATCCTACAGGACACTTACTACGTTAGACCACACTACCAAGATAAGGAGTCACAGCAGTTCTACCCAATACATAGAAACAAACACAAGGAGGCTGCCAAAATGAGGAGACAAAGAAACATGGTCCAAATGAAAAAATGGATCAAAACTCCAGAAAAAGAACTAAACAAAAGGGAGATAAGCAATCTATCAGGTGCAGAGTTCAAAACACTGGTTATAAGGATGCTCAAGGAACTTAGTGAAGACATCAAAAGGATAAAAAAAAATCTAGTCAGAAACAAAGGCTACATTGATTGAAATAAAGAATAATTTACAGGAAGTCCTGGCTTGTGTGGCTCAGTGGATTGAGCACTGGCATAAGAACAAAAGGGTCACTGGTTTAATTCCCAGTCAGGCACATGCCAGGTCACCAGTAGGGGGTGCATGAGAGGCAACCACACACTAATGTTTCTCTGCCTCTTTGTCTCCCTCCCTTCCCCTCTGTCTAAAAATAAATAAAATTTTTAAATTAAAAAAAGAATAATTTACAGGAAACAACAGTAGAGTGAATGAAGCCAAGAATCAAATCAATTATTTGGAACATAAGGAACCAAAAAACGATCAATCAGAACAAGAAGAAAAAGGAATGTAACATAACGAGGATAGTGTAAGCAGCCTCTGGGACAACTCCAAGCGCTCCAACATTCACATTATAGGGGTGCCAGAAGGAGAAGAGGAAGAGCAAGAAATTGGGGATCTATTTGAAAGAATAAGGAAAGAAAACTTCCTTAACTTGGTGAAAGAAATAGATGTGCAAGTCCAAGAAACACAGAGAGTCCCAAACAACATGCATGCAAAGAGGCCCACTCCAAGACACATCATAATTAAAATGCCAAAGATTAAAGATAAAGAGAGAATCTTGAAGATCAAAACTATGAACAATAAAATGGCAATAAATACAAATCTATCAACAATTGAATCTAAAAAACACACTAAGCAAGCAAGAAGAAGAGAGACAGAATCATGGATATGGAGAGGGTTTGGGTGGTTGTCATATGGGAGGAGGGTGTGGGGCAAAGGATGAAGAGGTGAGAGGTACAAACAAGTAGTTACAGAATAGCCACAGGGATGTAAAGTACAGTACAGGAAACGGACTAGCCAAAGAACTTACACACACGACCCATGGACATGAACAATAGTGTGGGGATTGCCTGAGGGAGTAGGGGATGCTGGGTGGAGGGGTACATAGGGGTAAAAACTGGACAACAGTAATACCATAATCAATAAAATATAATTTTTTAAAAACTTACCTTGTTGCTAAAAGGTACTATGTATTTAGGCCTAAGATGATTGCATTTGTACTAAACATGTACAGACTTATTCTTCCTGTCATTATTCCCTAACTACACAGTAAAACAACTAATTCCATAGCATTTACATTGTATTGGGTATTATAAGTAATCCAGAGATGATGAAAAGTATATAGGAGAATGTGTGTATGACATTTTATGTAAGACACTTGAGCATCTGTGGATTGTGGTATCCATGGGGTCCTGGAACAAATCTCTTGAAGATACAAGGAATGACTGTAATTTCACAATGGAGAAATTGGCACCTTCAAAAAATCATAATTGACAGCACCAACAATAAGGCATATCAACACCATGTATTCTCTAATAAAATGTGCTGAGAGAGACAGCTCTTCTGGAGTATCCTTGCCAAAAACTCTACTCACAAGAAAATATCAGCCAAACATAAACTGAGGGATATTCTGCAAAATAACTGGTATCCACCCTGCAAGAACAGCATGAAAAACAAAACAAGGTCACAGAAGACCAAAAAAGACAGAGGAACTATCACAGTAAGAAGGGCCCAGGAAACGTGACAACTAAATGCAATGTGGGATCCTGAACTGGAACCTGGAACAGAAAAGAACACTGGCAGGAAGAATGGCAAAATTCAAATGAGGTCTTCAGATTAATTACTAGTATTGCACCAATGTTAATTTCCTGCTTTTGATAATTTTACCATGGTTATATAATATGTTAACATTAGAGAAAGTTAAGCAAAGGATACACAGATACTTCAATTTTTACAAATATTCTGAAAGTCTGAATTTATTTCAAAATAAAACTTAAAAAAAACTTTTTAAAAAAGACTTTATTATCTTTAGAGAAAGTGGAAGGGAGGGAGAAAGAGAGGGAGAGAAACATCAATGTGTGGATGCCTGTTGTGCGGCCCCAACTGGGGACCTGGTCTGCAACCCAGGCATGTGCCCTTGACTGGGAATCGAACCAGGGATCTTTTGGTCTGCAGGCTGGCACTCAATCCACTGAGCCACATCAGCCAGAGCTAAAAGAAAACTTTTAAAGAAAACAGTATAATTTAACGAACAGCTTTAGGTGACTCTCATGCACACTTAAGTCTGAAAACTACTAATGTAGAAAAACCCCTGCAAACACAAGGGAGGCATGCTACAGAAAATGTTGGAGTCCTAAACTCAAAGTAAATACTATAGTGGAAAACTTCCCTGGCTGTTGTGGCTCAGTGGATTGAGTGCCAGTCTGTTAGGCAAAGGATCACCAGTCTGATTCCCAGTCAGGGCACATGCCTGGGTTGCAGGCCAGATCCCCAGTAGGGGTTGTTTCAGAGGCACCCATACATGGATGTTTCTCTCCCTCTCTTTCTCCCTCCCTTCCCCTTTCTAAAAATAAATAAATAAAATCTTTTTTAAAAAAAGAAAAAAGAAAACTGATCCAGCCACTTACAACAGTTCTTATTTTTGTAACTGTTAATAAATGGAAAAACATTTTACTTACCTTTATATCACTACCTGGTGTGGCACTAAGAGCCAATATTCTAAAGTGATTTGTATATTTGACTAGTTCTCTTACAACCTTAAAAAAAGAAAAAAAGTTCCTTGATTTCATACATCCATTACAAAAATAACAATGATTCTGTTAAATAAACCAATATATTTGGTACATTATCATTATTCCTTTATTTAGAATACTGATGGTCTAGTGGATGGAACTATCATTAGTTATATCCAGAGAGCAAATAATTTAGGTTTATAGTCTACACCATTAAAAAAAGACTTCAGGGTTTCTTCTATATATATAAGCTACGACATCAGGCCTAACAGTGGCAAATGGAAGAAGAGAAAGTGCACTCTCCATTGCTTAGACCACAATCCAGCCTTACAGCATACTCATATGCACACTTACCAGATTCAGATACATCATAACATAAAAATAGGAAAAAATTAAATACTAATGTAAAAGGAGATTTGAAATGAAAAAAAAATTGTTTTAGGATTTTAAGAAGTTAGATTGTATTAGAAGGCTCACAATTTTTCAATTAAGTTTATTCATAAAAGAATAAGGTTAATTGGGAGTTATTTTAAAAGTTTAACTTTCCTTTTAAATCTTAAAACGTTTTCTCAGTGGCACCAAAGTATCCGTCTAAGCTCTCCAGTTTAAGTTCTACACCACTTCCAATATGATTAATACTGGATAATTTGGCAGATTCACATATGCCCCTTTGCACAAGTCCTCAATACAAGACAAAACAACCGCTAAGTAAAATGGGGTGCAGAAACAGCTCTTAAGACCCCAGTTTCCCACTAGCTATGGAAACAGTAAAATTAGATTATTTAAAACTACTCTAATTTCAACCCATGTCAAGGATGAATTCAATGAGACTCACACTAAATCTTAATTAATATTCAAAAAATATTAATTCTGGAGGATTTTTAAAAAGCTTTTATTTATTTTTAGAGAGAGGGGAAGGGAGAAAGAGAGGGAAAGACATCAATGTGTGGTTGCCTCTCACATGCCCCCTACTGGGGACCTGGCCCGCAACCCGGGCATGTGCCCTGTGGGAATCGAACCATTGACCTTTTAGTTCAAAGGCTGGCACTCAGCCCAATGAGCCACACCAGCCAGGGCTATATGTAATTCTGGAGCTTTTTTTTAAACATTATACCTAATGAATATAAAGATACAACATTATACTTAATGGAGACTTAAATAGAATTGTTCTAATTAAAAACTGATGTAAGACAAAATGTCCCTAGTACCTGACTTTTTCCAGAAGGGATTCTCAAGCGTTTTGTAGAAGAGGAAATAGTGTTATGTTTGAAATCCTGGAAGCTACGTTCTTCATGGAGCTGTTGGAACCTATACCTGGAACATTCAATGTAGCATAAACTCTCAGGGATATTGGGTAGTAATGGAGTAAATGCATGTCTCATTGTACTCAATAAAAGCATAAGCCTTGTAATTGAAACAAGAAATCACCTAATGCCTAGAAATTTCTTGAAAATAAATGAGTTGCCTGGCTAGTGTGGCTAAGTGGACTGAACATAGGCTACAAGCCAAAGAGTTGCCAGTTCAACTCCTGGTCAGGGATAGCCTGGGTTGTGGGCCAGGTCCCCATGTGGGGGCATGCAAGGGGCAACTGATTGATGTTTCTTTGCACATCACTATTTTTCTTTTTCTTTCTTTTTTCTTTTTTTATTTTTAGAGAGGGAAGGGAGGGAGAAAGAGAGCGAGAAAGAGAAACATCAATATGCGCTTGCTGGGGGCTGTGGCCTGCAACCCAGGCATGTGCCCTGACTGGGAATCGAACCTGAGACACTTTGGTTCGCAGCCCATGCTCAATCCACTGAGCTATGCCAGCCAGGGCTTAGATCACTATTTTTCTCCCTCTCTTTCTTCCTCCCTTCCCCTCTTTCTAAAAATAAATAAATAAAATATTTTAAAATAAAGAGAAGGAAAATAAATGAGTTAAAGTTGCTAAATATAAGCTAAATCTACAAAATGAATTCCACAGTAGAATAAAAATTTGTACATGCTCCTGAAGCAGAAACCTTAACATAGTTGGGAATTAATTTAATGTGGAAAAATACAAATGAATAGAAAAATATATCCATTTCTTGGCTAGGATCAACTCTAAGAAAGATGACATTTTCCAGAAGATAATACAGAGATATAATACAATGATACTTAAAAGGTTCCCAAGGAAACAGCTTTATAAATTCACAAAATGACAGTGAAATTCATCCATTTGCACTAAATGAAATCAATGTTCCTTTCTATCCTTATCTGATACCCTCCCTAGTATCACCAACATTATAGTTTTAAGTATCTACCTCCTACATGCTGGTGATTTCCAAATCTGTTATCTCCAGCTCAGAATTGTCCAGTGAGATCCACACTTCCATCACCTACTGCCTAGTATACATCTACAGCTAGATTCTCATAGACACCTCAAATTCAACAATCTAAAATGGCACTATCTTTCCTATCTTTCCATAATACCCCAAATCTTCTCTGCTTCCAGAACTCTTCATCTTGACTAGTAACACCAACATCCTCACAATCTTCCAATAGTCAAATAACTGGGAGTCATCCTAAATTCCTCCTATCCCTCATTTCACACACTGCCTTTAGCTTTCTCTCCTCTACTCCTTTTTAAATCTTAGGTATCTTCCAGCTAAACATTTTTTGAGTCTCCACCACCTAGATCCCTTACACTCTACAAAGAGCATTTGAATTGGTAAGCACAAAATACAAATGCCTTCATGACCTGGTTGTAAAGCACCTTACCAGCCCATAGCTCACCTCTTCACCTTTGTCCTTCGTATTCCTGTAGTACTTAACTGGAAGGCACTGTTAGGTGTGTTGTATACATTATGTGATTTAATCCTTAAAACACCCTTAACAGTTAAGTATTACTTTACCTACCTGCCAACAAGTGACACTGCATATCCACTACCAATTTTGGGATTACCTTAGTTCCAAAACTCCACCCATACCCTGCTGTGAATCACTACCTCAATAATGACTAAGCTTTCATCATCTACATCTGACACTAATGGCTTTGTTAACCATTTTTTTTAAAAGATAGCAGATCACAATCTGTTCTAAGATAGTAGTAGATAAGGCCTTTCATAATAACTTCATCAATCAATAACATCCATCATTAATAATTATTCCCCAAAATACTCTATAACAATGTTTACACTAAAAAATTACTTTTAAATGAAATATTACCTGGCAATAAGCATAGTTCCCAAGAGCTTTATGAGCTTCATCAATAACTAGACACTTTATTTCAGCAGCAGGACAAGCTCCTCTAGAAAGATCATTTACCATGACTTGAGGTGTAAGAAAAATGACTCTCTTATTGCACCATATTTCCTTCCTGGTGGAAGCTTGAGTAGATCCTGCAAATAAAAATGACACTGGGTAACAGATGGGGTATATATACACAGTAGCTTCAAAATGCTCTAACTAGCTACAGGGATTCTCTGAAGACTGAGTCAAGCAATCCTATTTATTAGGGCTGGACTTGCTACATGTACAGGAGTACCTCAGAGACATAGCACGTTCGGCTCCAGACCACGGTAATAAAGGGAGTGGTAATCTTTTAGCTGGTGGAGGCTCTTGCTTTCAATTTGTAAAAAAGTGAAACATCTGTGAAGCACAAATCTAAATGCAATGAAACGTATGCCTGCAGATGATGTTTTAGGGGAGAAGATGCAAAACGAAGATATGATCTGGGGACTATTCCACATGGGTCAGGAATTTCTTTGGCTCAGTTTCCAACAGAATGTGTCCTTTGTCCCACCCAGCTCTTTAATTTCAAATTAGCCCACTCTTTCTGAAATACCTGTCATTTCGGCCATGTGGGACTGCGGGATACCCATCACTCGGTAGCAAGCCTCAATCTGCTGTGTCACCAAAGGTTTCGTGGGGGCCATGAAGACTACCTTGCCAGACGGGAACCAGCGGTAGAAATTGTACATGACCACGGCGGCAATAAAGGTCTTTCCCAACCCGGTGGGCAGACACACCAGCGTGTTGCAGAACAGAGCGGCCCGGGAGATGTGCAGCTGGTAGTCCCGCACTGGGCAATTAGTAGGATAAATCCATAGGGCGCCCGCTGAGGTGCAGAACCCGCCATTCTCTAGATTCAGCTGCCGCTCTGCTTCGTACACAGCAACCAGGAACACGTCGTCGTCCGACTCCGGCGGTGAGTCTGCAGCCTCTGCGGCGGCAGAAAAACACGCCCCGGGGCTGCCGGGGCTGTGAGGTCGCTCAGTTCTAGAGCTGCAAACCGGAGCCCCAGAGGATCGGAAGAGGCTTGCGCCCCATGTCTGGAAAAGCGTTCTTTGCCGTCCGCTCATTAAGCCTACGACCACCAAGGGCTTCTCTCAGACGCCAGCAGCTGCTGCAGCTGAACTGCCACCCATTCGATCTCCATCTGTTACCTCCGCAAAGAACAGTGGAACCAGAGGGCGGGACTGAGGTCAGTTTAGCCACTTGAAAATGCCGCCACCGAGTTTACGTTAGGAATATGATTGGGTGGCTTCCCGGAAACCCTCCCCTGCCCTCCAGAAGAGGCAGGCACATTGTTTTGGAGTTACTCTAAATTTGGTCCCCTATTCGGATTTTTATAGACTCTAAGTTTGAGTTCCTTTTCCAATGACTACATGTCAGGGCGTCATTGCTAAAGTCAAAACGCTTAAAATAATAAAAGTAAGTAATCTTGAGATCCCCAGAACAACAGATACCCATATTTTTGTGAACTTAACGTTATTGATCATCTAATGTGCTTTATTATTTGTTGGTTGTGTTTTTAAATGGGAAGATTAGGTGAAACCCGAAATTGTTTAGATTGAATTAAATAGCTTATTTTTCTGTCCAGGCTGAGAAAACAAAATGTCAGTTCTCTTTTTTACATCATTAGGAGGGCAACCCATTATCTTAATATTTTCATTGTTAAAAGGGAACTAAACGGTTTGGTCCTGATATTCATTGAAAAATTCTAAAGAAAAAGGCATTCTGGTCGTCCTTTACATTGGTGTGATATTGATGAGGGGCTCGAAAGTTGGAAATTTTTACTTTAATTAATAGCTAATAAGGTTAGTAATCAATGCATATAAAAGCTGTTGTTCCAGGAACTGAAGTTATGACCCACCCTGACTGCAGGAGACCATAAACAGTTCCACCTTTGTGCCTCAGGAGGACTGCAAGCCATCGAGATGGCATCTGAGACATTGTATTCGAGTGAGATGACCACCTCCCAGGACCCAGCTAAAGACCACCGACCACACTGAGAATGCTGCAGTTTATTTTCAATCCAATTAACTTTTCCCTGCATTTCAAACTCCTTACCTACACTTTGTTCTCCTTATAAAAAGGATCATTTTAAAAATGGAATTCAAGATGGTCTGTTATGGATGGTTCAGTATGTCTACTCTAGCAATAGCTTTCTTTCAATTTTTTTTAAATGAGGATTTAAGTTATGTGAGCCAAACTGATGACATGCCAGAAAGCAAGATCTCAAATTCTGCAGAAAATGACAGTTTTGTGGTTTCTTTTTACATATTTGGAGTCAAAGAGGGAACACAAGAAAGATTACATGAAGGTGGGAGAAAGCAAAGTACATGTTAACTAGATTACATGCTCCCTTTGCTGGAGGCTGTAAAAACAGCACCAGCATGTTAGACAGGTAGAATTGAGTCAGGATGGTAAAAGGCTAGACATTCCTTGGCAAGTAGAGTAGGGAAACTGAGACAGATAAGTGAACAAAATAGCTAAGCAGTTTATAGCCACATACAGAAGGTCATCTCCGTAGAGATAACATCTAGAATTCAGTTGTATCTCAGCTCCAGGCCCAGAAAAGCAGAAAAACCAGGTGGGCAATGCCAGGACCAGCTGCAATGACTAAAGACCCCTGCCCTGTCATAGACCAATCAGTGGAGACCATAACTCTAAAAGAGCACACCTGGAAAACTAATAAATACTCTGCTGAAATCCTCCCTTGAGACCTCCTTAAGATTCCCACCTGCAAGAGAGACAAAAAAGCCTCAAGACAAAGGACCTAGTGAGCGCTCACGTTCTCTCTCTCTCTCTCTCTCTCTCTCTCTCTCTCTCTCTCCCTCCCTCCCTCCCTCCCTCCCTCCCTCCCTCCCTCCCTCCCTCCCTCTCTCTCTCTCTCTCTCTCTCTCTCTCTCTCTCTCTCTCTCTCTCTCTCTCAATCCAATTCCTTTTCTCTCTCCTTCCTTTTCTTCATCCTCCACAGGATCCTATTTCCTAAGCTCTAAAGGATCCCATGAGACTTGCAACCAGGGGAGAAATGGGCAGTGGCACCTCGTTTTTCTCTGACTTCCCAGTGAGTTAAGGAAGGCCAGCCTAAGTATCATGGCTTCTTCTTCACTAGGCCCTTTGTCTCACTGACCCCAGTTTCAACAAATACATCCTCATAGTCACTTGGACTCATGTTGTGAAATCTTTCCTTTATGAAGCCAAGAACCCACATGCTACCAGCTGGTCCTAAGCAGATCTGCTCAATCCCAGGCCTCCTATCTGGTAAGTCAGATGGATTCTGTTCAGCAACCTCATACTTGAGTTCTGGCTAAGAAAGAATTCAGAACCAAGACTCAAAAATACAAAACGAAAGTTATTTAGAAAGTCACAGAGGGAAGAAGTGAGCTGTAGAAGAAATTGGGCTCAGGAAAAAAGTAGAGAGGCAAAAGAAGGGGCCCTTGGAGCTCAGGAGAGAGAAAGGTAAAGATAATGCCCCCAGATGGACAGAGCAGGGGAAAAGAAAAGGCAAGGGCAGCTCCCCAGAGTGAGAGTGCTCTAGCAATAGCTTTCTATATCAGACTGCTCCACTCCAAACCTAGGCCTTAATCTCTGTAAATCTGTTTTCTTGTATTTTGAGGGAAAGTACACACATATTATGAGGTGTTTTGAACATTAATAACATCACCCTCATTACCAAGTTGTTTTATTTGGTCAAGTTCTAAATTTGCTTTTAGACAAAGTGTTTCTCTTGTGTTTGTATTTTTAGGGGGAAGGGGACAGGTGTATTTTAGTTTCATTTGTATTAGTCTCAGAAGGGAGATGGTTGGATATGGGTTGTTCCGATGGACAAGGACTGAGTCAATTTAGGTGTGAATATTAGGCTACAACTAGATAAAATGAGATTAGATGACTGAACTCTTGTTTTGTTTATACAGGTTATAGACTTTAAAGGCATAACAGCCATAGGTAAAAAACAAATGTGTGTAATCAGTGGTAAATATAACTACCATTACAAGGGTTCCAATTAAGAGGTGATGACAGCTTGCAGTCAGGCAAGGGCCAATCAGGGAAGGGCCACATTAAGTTTTCACCCAGCCTTAACAAAGAAGCCCTCAAAGCACAGCCTCCCCGTCACTCAAAGGACAGGCCCCAATCCCGAGGGGTAGCGCTATGACCCCGCCCCCTTCAGCTCCGCGCTGGGGGCCACCCACGCCCCGGGGGCGGGGCGATGCCAAACCGAGGCGGGCTGGCTCAGTAAAGCAGCGGCAGCGGGGGAAGATGGCGGCTGCCGTTCCACAGCGGGCCTGGACCGTGGAGCAGCTGCGTAGCGAGCAGCTACCCAAGAAGGACATTATCAAGTTTCTACAGGACCACGGTTCAGATTCGGTACCAGAGGCGGCGGGGCGGCCGGGCTGGTGCGGCCAAGGGACGCCTCATCCCCCCCGTAGCTGTCCGTACATTCTGTATTCCTCGGATCCCCCGCCCTCGTTGTCCCGCTGCCGGTGGCCTGGAAGGCCGGAGAGGCCTCGCGTGCGCTCGGAGCCACGCTCCCGCCCCTCGGGCTGGCCCTACTTGGGCGAGTGGAGCAGCTTTACCGCTTGCGCTCGCAGAATTAGAAACACATTGGGATCCTTGAATGAGGATGGAGGCCATGAAATAAAGGAACCCTGGAGATGCTGGCAGCTGAGGCGAAGGGTTGGGGGTGTTGCAGGGGGTAGGGGTGGAGCGGGTGAGGACTGGGGTGCGGGCTGTTAGGGAAATGGGAAAGGATATGATTTCTGTGGGAGAGATGTGTGCACGCCCTGCCTTTCTCATCAATTCTAATACTGAACACAAATGCGTGTGATTTGTTTAAATCCGTAGATTTCTATTTTAACGTTTTAAAAATATGAACCCTTTAAATGACCTTTTCACTTTTATATTGGGGAGTTACATGAGCAATTCATGTACAGCTCTCATTATTATAAACCAAGAAATCTATTAGGCATTCTTTATAGTACGCCCTGTATTTTTCACTAGTCTCCATCTTAACTATCCGTCTGTTGTCACAAGTTATTTTTGTGAGATGTTTTTTCCTTCTGAAATTAAGATCATTCATACCTCTTAAGTTGTTGAACGATTGTACAATTTGTTATGCCCAAGGCATCGCCCACTATCAGAAATAGAAGCAGCAATCTGCATCTTGTTCTCTACAGTTTAGTTTAGGTTCTAAACTAGCATTTAGAAATAATGTTTCTGGGTTCCTTTAAGAAGATTGTAGTTTTTCACTTTGAGGGGTCTTGAAGGGGAGATACAATTACTCTCCAACTTCCATCTCCACGCTCCTGAATAAGCATGTCGACATCAGCAAACAATTATATATCTATAGCAAGAACTACGCTCAGTGTATGGAAAGACAAAGATGGAACTGGAAAGACCATGCTTCAGGGATACCATTTTAGTGGAATTGTTTTAAGCCAATTCGTACTTCAATTAAACATTAGAGTAGTCACTTATTAACATGTCAATACTCCATCGAATTCTTATGAAACAAATCATCCCAATGTGGAATCTAATGTAAAACCAATTTCAAGAAAGGTAGAGTATCAAAATACTTTTTTTTAAGTCACCACTTGTAAGATTTTATTTGTTTTTAGAGAGAGGGGAAGGAAAGGAAAAAGAGGGAGAGAAATGTCGATGTGCGAGAGACAGATTGGTTGCCTCTCGCACGCCCCCAACTGGGGACCTGCCCCACAATCCAGGCATGTGCCTTGGCTGGGAATCAACCAGCTACCCTTTGGTTCGCAGGCCAGTACTCAATCCACTGAGCCACACTAGCCAGGGCCCAAAATATTTTTACATTTTTAAGTGCATATTCTCCAGTGTTCATTTACATACTTAAACCTAATATATTTGGCAATCACCAGTTTATTGCTCTGAAGATGTCAAGGTGATGTTTATATTTTGGATATTTATCTGGAATCGTGCTAAAGAAATCACAAGAGGGCTAAAGTAGCTTATTCTTTTAAATCAAAATAGTCTTTTGGTATCAGCCTTTATCATTTAGAAGTGGTAGAGAAAAAGGAGAGAAGAAATACAATAGTGTTAAAATTTCTAATTGTTTTATCAAAAGGTTAAATAAGAGAACTGAGAAAGTAAGAAAATGAGGGATCAAGCAAGGACCATAGGCAAAAAAAGAAGTATAATAACATTATTAAAATCCCCAAGTTACATGATTTTGACTTGAAGTTATTTTGATGAATTGATATTCCAATAGTATTTTGGTTTCTATCTGCCAATTTAGTCTTATGTTTGAGAGAAAGGTAATTCTGTTGTGGATTATCCTTATAACCACTTTCTGATGCACATGCTGTTACTAATCTTCCGCTATGATAAAGAAACAGCCTGGAGGAAAATTTAGTCCCTTGTCTGAAATCAGCTAGGATTTTTTAACCCAGATGGTCTAATCTATCATATTGTTTGGACTATAAGACCCCTCCCCCCCGCCCCAATTTGGGAGAAATAATGGTTGTTAATGCTGCTGAGTTCTGTTTATATTTACACGTTGGTGAAATGTTATATCATTAAATACTTTACCACATTTTTTGCTTCAAAATGTTTTTCCCTATTTTCCTCTAGAACATAGGTGCGTTTTATGGTCTGAAAAATACAGGTAACTCCACAGCCCATAAACTTAACCACTGTATATCCAGCATTGTGTAACAGTGCTTCTCAGTCTACCAGAAATGGGTTACAGATATTTCAAGATAGCTGTGCCCAATCTTGCTGGAGGCTCCCATTATGCCAGGAGCAGCTTCACCCAGTTACCAAAGTGTGCTTGCTGTATAAATGTGTTTTTCTGTGAGTTCCATGATGGAAAAAGAGTTAGTACACACCAGTGTGACCCCTACAAAATAAATATTACAGTTCCACTCTCACAATTCTTGTATGTACCCAATGGGGTTTTTCAATCTTATTTAAACTTTTTTAAAAACTTTTATTTTTAGAGGAGGAGGGAGGGAATGAGAGAAACATCAATGTGTGACTGCCTCTCGTGTGTTCTCTAGTGGGGACCTGGCCCACAACGCAGGCATGTGCCCTGACTGGGAGTCGAACCAGCAACCCTTTGGTTCCCAGGCTGGCACTCAATCCACTGACCCACACCAGCCAGGGCCTTAAACCTTTTTTTTGTTGTTGTTATGAAGTAGGATATAAAAGTCTTTCATTTTTTTCTGTCATTAATAGTGTTATTGAAAACAATTACATAAAAGATCATTTTGTAATTTTATACCCTCATATGAGAAACTATCTCGACTAACCAGCTTTTTTCTTGGTAGTTTCTTGCAGAACATAAGTTATTAGGAAATATTAAAAATGTGGCCAAGACAGCTAACAAGGACCATTTGGTTACAGCCTATAACCACCTTTTTGAAAGTAAGGTGAGTATTGTTATATATTATTGCCAGAATATCACATTTTGGATATTCCCAAAAATAAGTTTGAATGCACTTATCTGCAGAATATGTTGCAAGTTTTTACACCTGCAGTTTTTCATAACTGTAACCATAAATGCTGGCAGTCAAATCTATTGAGGCTTGTCTGCAGTTTAGCAGGATGTTTTGATATTTTGAAAGGGACCAGATTTTTAAAATAATTCTCTAGTTAGTTTAAGACAACAAATTCTTAAGGGTACTGAATAATTATAAATTTGAAGCAAGTTCCATTTATTTTTTTTTTTAGAGGGGAAGGGAGGGAGAGGGAGAGAAACATTCATGCTATAAACATTGACTGACTCTTGTACACACCCCATCCGGGGACTGAACCCACAACCTGGGTATATTCCCTGACCTGGAATCAAACTGGTGACCTTTCACCTTGCAGGACAATGCCCAACCAACTGAGCCACATGAGTTAGGGCAGTTCCACTTCATTAATGAGCTTAAAGTCTTTGTTACACTTATGCTGAGCCTTTAGATAAATTTTAAGAAATTCTCCAGTATGTGTTCTCTATGAAATGACCACCTTCCACAAAAAAGAATCTTTATTAAAGAGTTATTTGAACAGTATTCATATTCAGGTTCGTTTCAGAATTTATACTGTGAGATGGTTATAATTTGGTGATTAAAATGCTTAACATAAGATGCTTCCTTTGTTCTTACGAAGTTCCTATTGGTGCAGATAAATGTCCATGTATTTGAAAGGCTAAATTTATCTATAGGTCTCTCCTAGCTTTTAGCCTGAATATGAAAAACATTAAAATATTTCCCTTACAGCGTTTCAAGGGTACTGAAAGTATAAGTAAAGTGTCCGAGCAAGTGAAAAATGTGAAGCTTAATGAAGATAAACCCAAGGAAACCAAGTCTGAAGAGACTCTGGATGAGGTTTGTATATAGTATTTTCTTATTTGGCTCTCATGAGAATATGAGAAAAGTATTTGATTTATAGCGCTGATTCTCATAGTGATAGGTAGGTGAGTGTGGTCACTTAACAGTGAGCTAAATGCTAATTGGAATGTATCTCCCTTAGGTGTAACTGAATCAGAAAAAAAGGCCTAAAGGGGGTTAGGGAAGCCTAAGAACCAGTGCTTTACCATTATGAAGCCTTTTGGGAGATAACTCTAGCTTTGTATTTTATATTGCCTCTGTGTGTTGTCAGAATTTATGAGCTGTCAAAGCTATTTTAAGGTCCTACTTCTATAGCCAAGTTGGACTGAGTGAAAGAAACTTCATTTTGATTATTTTTAGCTTTTTCAAATGTGCATGGTGTCCTTGGCAATAGGAATAGTCCAGGCCTGGCTGTAGGGTGTGGGTTCATCTTCTCATCTTTCCCAAATGTTTGAAGAACCAGATAAAATCATTTCTGCAAATGGACAGCCTTTGTGCAGCTAAGGACAGCTCTTAGAACTGCCTCCATAGAGCTTAGCTGATTACAATCTTGACACTTCTGATAATATCTCAACTAAGCTCACTCATTCCCAGCAGCCTTAGTATCAGTGATAATAATCTAATAATAGTAGTTGTAAAGAGATACAACCTATTGATAAGAGGTAACATTTGGGTATTAGTGGAAAGAAGTATAAATGTTTTATGACTAAAGCTAGTTAATTTGCATGATCTCTTCCTATTGATTGAAAAGTACATATTAATGTTTATAGGTATGCACACACAAAAAGCAATTTTGAGGTTTACCACAACTATATTATTTGATAAATGTTATACTAGGGAAATATTGAGCAGCTAGTGAGGTAAATAGAGGCTTAATAATTACTAAAAGGGTTGCAAAAGCAATACAGTCTACCTTTCAGAATATTAGAATAAGGGAGGTATGAGGCAGCAGATAGTATGCATATCATTAAGAAGTTAAGAAAAAGAGAGTTACAAATAAAAGTAAAAGGCTGTAAGGGCTGAAGACAACCTAGAGAGATCTTGTGAGGGTCCTAAACTATATCCTTTTATTTCATTTAACTGGCAGCCTGAGCCCAATTATGTGCTTTCATTGTCTTCCTAACACCTGGATTCCATAGCCTCTTGGCCAATACCTTGCTGATTCCTGCTGTCTGCTCCCTCTGTTCATGCCTTGGGAGTGCAGAGCAGGCACTATGAAGAAAAATAATCATGATAGGTGTAATGGGATTGGTATAAAGTTATGCTTAATATCAGCCAAGCATGTTTTCTAATTTCAGTGCTATTTGGCAACCTTTACAGTATCCTTCACTCAATTCCTTGTCACAAATTATTAGAAATTGTTGAGGAAAGTTTGTTAAGTATGAATGAATACTGGACAAGAGAGAAAGTACAAGGGTGGGCAAAAGTCGGTTTACAGCTCTAATAAAATAATAACACAAGAATAAACTTTGTTTTGTGAACTCAAAATTGTAAAGCTACTTTTGCCCACCCCTGTAAAAGTTGGGGGAGGAACTCACACTCAACAGTTGCAAATGACTGTGAAAGTATTCAAGCAGAAAACTGCAAGATTCATCCTTTAGAATTCCTTCACATTTAATCATCACCAAATTCTGTTGATTCTGTATATATGTATCTCAAAACCATACATTTTTTGTTATCCTCACTTTTAGCACCCCAGTGTAGACCTAGACTACTAACTGCCTTTTCCTCACTTCCACTGTTGATTCCCTATCTGGTTCCTCACACTGGATACAGTGATCTGTTTAAAATTCAAACCCAAAATTCTCTAACTTTTCTTAGAAGGTTTTTTTTTTAAAAAATCCTCACCAGAGAATATGTTTATTAGATTTTAGAGGAAGGCAGGGGAAACCATAGATCTATTGCTTCCTTTACAAACCCTGATGGGGGATCAGTCCCTCAACTAGGCATACTAGGTATGTACCCTGACTGGGAATCAAACCTGCAATCTTTTGGTGTACAGGACGACACTCCAACTAACCCAGGCACCCAGCCAGGGTATCTTGGAAACTCTTATTGGCTGCTCAGTGACTTGAGGATGAACTCCCAGATTCTTAACATATACTACTTGTCTTCCAGCCTCATCTCATACCATTCTCTTCATTCCTTCCTTGCAGACTATTTTCTTGCCCTGGAAATGCTGTTCTCTGTTGTAAACCTTCCCTCATCACCTGAATAACCTCTTTTCTTTCAGAATACAGTTCAAATATTCTTTCAAAGTAACTTCTACCGCCTCTAGCCTCTACTGGTTTGTCACTGTCTCATTCCTATCATAGCATCATCCTGTGCTTCCTCTATAGGTCTCATAACATATGTAATTATACACGTCCATCTACATTTTCCGATAGAAGGAGGGCCAAGACCAAGTCTGCTAACTCACCCACATATCTCTAGTATCTAAAACAGAGAACATGCTCAAATATTTCTTGAATTAATAATAATTATGTACTATATATAGTCTCATTTTCATTGGCTATGATATAATCCATTTCACTGCAATTGAATGACTGCAATTCACTGCATTTATTCTCAATGTCTCTATATCTCTGGGTCTAGAAGTACCTAGGTCAGACCCAATCTTGGGAATATAATTCTTTCCATCACTTTGGACTAAGAAATTGCTGCAAAGCCAGGAAGTTACCTAAAAGGTGGGTTTAAGCATATAACTCTCCAGGAAGGCCAGCCTTGGAACTGATGTGACTTCTTACTATGAACCAACCAGATCCTTGCAATTAAGGATCTGTGTTTTCCAAACGTAATTACATTAGACTCCTTTTCTTCTAACGATGTTAATGCCAAGGAATGAATGATCCATAAAGGACACTTTGTGAAACACTGAAATGGAGGCTACCAGTGGGCAGACTGGCACGTTCACCATTAAGAATGAACCAAAACCACCAATTTAATGTGTGTTTGAGTTGTTATTCAAGGACCTCCTTTAATGTAGATAATACAATATGCCCATGCTGCCTGAGACAACAAAGAGGGAAAAATGGAATGACAATATTTAAATGTGGTTATTGTTCACTAATCATATATTATGCATTCATATAATTATATGTAATTTATTGAAGATATTCTCACATAAATATATGTAGTCATTCTTATTTTGTAGCTTCTAAATTTTTAATTTAAAATTATTTTCAAGTTTGGGACCATAACGTTACTAGATTTTTGTCACATTACTATATATTTTTAAACCATTTGTTTAAAAATAAGCATGTTTCTGATACAAAAACATGCTATTTTTAAATACAAAACAGAATGATAGAATAACTTAACACCTAGAAATGAACATATTTAACATTCAGAATGTTCTTTAATATATATGCATATATTTTTTTTAACTACTTATTTCTTTTTTTTTTTTTTAAGATTTTATTTTTAGGGAGGGAAGGCAGGGAGAGAGAGAAAGGAGAGAGAGAGGGGGAGGGAGGGAGGGAGAGAGGGGGAGAGAGACAGAGAGAGTTCAATGTGCGGTTGCTGGGGGTTATGGCCTGCAACCCAGGCATGTACCCTGGCTGGGAATCGAACCTGGGACACTTTGGTTCCCAGCCCACGCTCAATCCACTGAGCTATGCCAGCCAGGGCTTATATGCATATATTTTTAAAGTTACAATTTTACTGTAGTTAGAACTTTGTTGCTTTTTCATATAATGTAAGAATTTTCCCATAGTATTAAAAACAATACTATATTACTATAAAATGTGTGGTTATTTTGCCATTATAACAGCATACTGGGTAGTTAAATATTTTTCCCTAAGTTTCATATTACTTCCTGAGCATATCTGTAACACTTTGAACATCTTCAAACTGCATTCCAAAAGAATTGCACCGTCACACTGCTACCACTAGATACCTGACCATTTATAGTACCATAACGCAAGCTTGCAGTGAGAGTGGGAAGTTAATGTCTACTTTTATAATGTACATTGTATTCAAGCTATAGATGTGATTTACTTTTGATCTGGGGTGGCAGCCTAGCTGTACTTCATAGTGCTAATTCTTACTCTGGAGTGGACAGGGCTTGTTACCCTATCCAGGCCTTACTTTTTATATAAAAGATATGGGAAAGACTGTCAGACTGCTGTTAAATTAAATGAATTGACATAGAAAATGACTTGTAGTAAAAGGGTAAAGAGCATGGGCTGTATGCCCAAGCTGACTGGTTTCCAATTCTGTTCAGTCACCTAGGAGTGACTTTGCAAATTACTTAACCATTTTGTCCTTTTTTCCTTATCCACAAAGTAGGGATAACAGTACCTGCCTCAAGCAGAAGTGAAAATTAAAAATCAATTTATTACAAACTACTCACAGGGATGTAAAATACAACATAGGAAATACAGTCTATGATATTGTAGTAACTATGTGTGGTGCCAGGTGGGTACTTGAAATATCAGGGAGATCATTTTGTAAATGATGTGGTTGTCTATATACTTTGGTCTACACCTGCAACTGATATACTGAATGTAAACTGTAATTAAAAAACTAAATATTTTTTAAAAGGGGGAAAAATAAAGTGATCACAAAAGAAGTTAGTTTATATAAGGTATTTGGAATAGTGCCTGACACATAAGGGTGTTCAATAGATATTAACTAGTAAGATCAGTAGAGGTTAATTATCATTGTCACTGTTTCTTAAGCTGTTTGGGTATGCTGTCTAGTCAAAAGAACAGGGCCTTTGGATTCAGACAAATCCAAGTCCATATTCATTCTCTACTACTCATTAGCTCTGTTGCATAAATTCCCTGAACCTAAGTGTCTTCCTCATCTGCAAAAATGCAAGTGACACCTTCTTCAGAGGAGGATCGTTAGGATTCAGTGGAATGTTATTTAAGTGACTGGTAAACAATAGGTGCTTAATATCTCTTACTTCCTTTCCCATTATTAAATGTTTTACACTATTAAATGTCTGTATATTATCCTGCTTTGTTCTAGGAAATATGCATGTTATGGTGCTGTCTATAGATCATTCCATTTATTGTGTGAACTTCAAGTTGAGAAACAAATGCATCATTACTGTATTTATTCTCATTAGGTATAATAAAAATATTTGGTAATGTCAATTATTGGTGCTAAAACCATTCACATCTTTGAGAAAATGTCACAATGCTTTATTTAATGCCTTATGATTTTTTTAGGAATAAAATAATAAATATTTTAACCTTGGGAAATAATTGATTTCATTTTATAGTTTGTTGAATAATTAACAGAATCTTGCAAAAGCACATTTCCAAAGAAGCTAGAAGTTTTTGTAAATTAAATTATAAATATCATTACTCAAAGAGCAGGCAGACAGCTCTGCAGAGGGGGGATGGCAGGATGGAGCAAAAAAAAAAGACTCATAGACATGAACAATAGTGTGATCATGGGAGGAAGGGATGGATAGAGGTGGCAGATAGTGTAAGGGGGATAAATTATACTGGAAAAAATACAATTCAAAATGCATCTGTGATGCTTCCTGCTCCTCCAGCCCCAATCTGTCACCTAAGCCCCCATTTCCTTCCAATAAAGCCATTTCTGGTCATAAAAATATATATATATTAGTTACTAGTATTCTCACTACAGACTTGAAATGAGATAGTGACCTTTTTTAACTTGGCAGTGAGCTAAAGGCAAAATAGTTACTGCATCTGTGACACTCCATGACCAGACTTAGATCACATGGCTGTATTAAGTATTCCCTTTGTTGTCCTTCTAAAAGGAGGATATGAGTTAAGAACTCTGTTTTCTCTCTTTTAGGGTCCACCAAAATATACAAAATCTGTTCTTAAAAAGGGGGACAAAACTAACTTCCCCAAAAAGGGAGATGTGGTTCACTGCTGGTATACAGGAACACTACAGGACGGGACTGTTTTTGATACTAATATTCAAACAAGTAAGTCTAAATGTAATTATTTCTCTCTGGATTCAAGGCATTACAAAACACAAGTCCAGCACAAATAACACCCCTTTTTTATTATAAAATAATAAACATGTAATTCTGTAATATAACAGTATTATACTCAAGCATACCATGATATTTTAGGTGAAATATTCAAATTAAAACTATAAATTATTACACCCATATTATCACCCTACCAACCACACTCAAGCAGGCGTCACTTTGGCCGGACCCTGTATTTGTAGATGAATAGTTCACAGTACCTTTTTCTCAGCTATCACTTTTTTCCAGAAGTCTTTTGCATCTGGGATTTACTTGGAGGAGGTCTTCAGTTCACTGCTTATTGGCTGTATAAGTAAAGACCTCTTGGCCATTGAAGAGCAAAAAATAGCCCTGGCTGGTATAGCTCAGTGGATTGAGCATAGGCTGTGAACCAAAGGGTTGCCAGTTTGATTCCTAGTCAGGGCACATGCCTGGGTTGTGGGCCAGATCCCCAGTAGGGGGCGTGCAAGAGGCAACCATACATTGATGCATTGATGTTTCTCTTCCTCTCTTTCTCCTTCCCTTCCCCTCTCTAAAAATAAAATTTTTAAAAGGGCAAAAAAATTAGTCTAAACTTGGTTAATAATGCTCCCCAAAGTAAAGCCTTTAGTTTGTTAATGTAAAAGGCAGGACTCTACATTTTAGTGGTTGGTGTAAATATAGGTCCTTACCCTTTCCCTTTTAGACCCTTTTTGCATTCAGAATTTTCTTAATTACCTAGCTTTCTGAATTTTTTTCAAATGCATAGTATGATACTTCTGAAATCAAGTGAAAAGACTTAAATCTCTATGTTTTCTCATTGGAACTTCATCATTAATTATAAGGAAAATCTGTTTTACAGGTTCAAAGAAGAAGAAAAATGCCAAGCCTTTAAGCTTTAAGGTTGGAATAGGCAAAGTTATCAGAGGTGTAAGTAAAAAGTGGTAATGTATCATTAGATAGATTCTGGCACATGATATTTGTGGCATGGTGCCAAAAAGAATTAAGATTGGGGATATCATGGAACAGCCTTTGGAGTCTGACAAATTAGCATCATCATCACTAACTGTTCTGGCACAAGTTAGTAAGATCTTCTGGGTCTCGGTTTCCCCACCTCTAGAATACAGTATTTGAACTACTCACAGGGTAGTTCAAAGACTATATAAACATCAGTTAAACCATGTAATATAGCACTCAAATATTTCCCTCTAGCCTACCCCTTTATTACTTTTTTCTTCGTAAAGTAGTTCTTAGAATGTTTGGCTTTATAAATTTATCTTTTAACATTTCTTGTAAGATGTGCCTTGGCCAGGTGGTTCAGTTGGTTGGAACTTCAGCCTGTACAATAAAAATTTGCAGGTTTGATCCCTGGGCAGGGCACTTATGGGAGGCAACCAATCAGTGTTTCTCTCCCTTAAAAAAAAAAAAAAAAAGATTCTTGTAAGGTGTTCCTCGGCTGTTGTACCACTTACAACATCATCAAGAAAAGTAAGATACCTGTTCCACCAAAGTACTAATAAAAGCAAGAGTGTTCTGTCGCCCTCACCTCTCGCTACCTAGGTCCAAATACCAGAAAACCTTTCAAACTTAAGTATGCCTTTACCTATGAGAGAGAACAGAAGGAAACTTTAGGTGAAAAAGGGAAGTTAGGCTTCCGATATACCAGACCATTACAGTGTACAAGAGGTAAAATAATAGAGCTAACTATCAGCTTCACTGAATCGGTTTATGTTATGGCCCACTTACTGTTTGTTTTGAATTGTCTTCACTTAGGACATCAAATATTAATAACTGAAACACATTTTTAAATGTTAGTTACGAGAATCCTTGGTATGTTGTTCTTTGTACTAAGACCTAAAATATGGTTTAGTAATTTCCAGAGCCCAAAATACAATTTGAACCTTAAGGTTTAATTGAAATTAACCTTACCACTACCTGATTACACTAAGTTGATTGCAAATACTTGTCAAGTTGAACTATTTTTCTATTATAACTAAATTTGCTTACCGGTGTATTTCTTTTAGTTAACCATATTCCTAATTTCCAGTATGTCCCAAATTATCCTTTGAACGTTACGTGACTTAAATTCCAAGAGAGTATGTATTAGTCATATATTCTATATCCTTTCATTGTGTTTACCTATTTTTGGTCAATGGCTTTAAGATCCAAGCTTGGACAAAATGTAGGGGCAACCCAGAAACCTCCATCATTTCTTTGAGTAGTTTTATCTTCTCCAAATTTTTTAATGCTCTAGCATATAGTAGCATATAGTTTGTTTTAGCACCAGCATGACTCAACTAAGATAGTTTTTACAGTGAGTACTTGTTAGTTTTTCCCTATAAAAATAAATTCAGAAGTTTTCCCCATGATATAAAAGTGGAGCAAAGTTTTATGATAATGCCAATAAACTAGTTTCCATAATGTTTCCACATTACAGTTTACACAAATACTTTCTTTCATATTATGTCATTGAGGTGTTACACTGAAAAATTACTGTTTGAGATACCCTTTTCTCATTGAAATAAAGGACAATGATTTGAGGACTCACCCAAGGATATTACCCTAGGACATAATAAAATCCAGCAACATTTTTTTTTTGTATAGACTCTTGCTGTCTTCTGGTTTTGCATGTATTTTTGAGAATCATTAATTCTGACTTGATATTCTTGCTTTTAGTGGGATGAAGCACTCTTGACTATGAGTAAAGGAGAAAAGGCTCGACTGGAGATTGAACCAGAATGGGCTTATGGAAAGAAAGGACAGCCTGATGCCAAGTATCCTTTTTACTTTGTAATTAAAGAAAGGAAAAAAAAAAAAGAAAGATCACCTGAAGATATAAAAGATGTTTAGGTTAACCTCAGTGTCAATAATCCTGTTCAAATCAGTATTCCTGATATTTAGATGCTTTTGTGTCAGCACCTCCAATATAGACAATAGTTAATATTTTCTGTGATTCAAGCTTGAGCTGGAATCTGCCCTGTCATTCATGCTCTTAATTTTCAAGACTTAAATTGTGAGGTTTAAGTTTTCCTCTTTGGAAGGCACTTGTTAATATTTGATGGGTTTACTTGAAGGAGTTAAAGAGATGCTCAATACAGACAACTATAGCAAATTAACCATGGGATGCAGATATGGCTCATGGTAATTTTTTTGTTATAGTATACTTTTAGGAAATTAAAAATGGGATTACCAGTTGTGAAATGAAGGTGATCAGGGTCCAACATACTATAAATATTTGTGATTAGTACTAATAACAACTGTTTTTCTGATAGGCCCAGTTCATGAACTTTCTTTTTTTTAAAGCAGAAAAATCCAAGAGCTATGTGGCAGAGTAGTCTTTTCTATTGTTGGTTCCATCCCCATTGGATTAGTTGAACCAGTTAGAGTAAGTTTTAAAAAAATTTTTTGGAAATCCTCTCTACTCTTACCAATTTAAAGTATTTGGGAATATAATCTCTTTTAACCCTATCAAAATAAGATGGCCAGCTGCAGCTCCCTCTCTCATGTGAAGCATCTTAAGATCAATCAGATAAAAGTCACACTCACCTGTAAAGTCAGCATCTTAAGATTCACAGCAGATATCAAGTACCACCTGATAGGAACTTTGATTTAATATATACCCAGCTATATTGGTATCTTTTTTTGAGTACTAATATAACAGTCTTCATTAATTGGTGGCTAATTTGGGAGTAGTAGTTAAACATCCACTTAAGGAAGATCCTAGTACAAGCTAAACTTAGCTAGTCAGCCTATAATCTCCATATGCAGATACCTCTGTTTGGAACCACTATGTATTCACCTCTGAGCCACAATGCCCATATTTTTTGGAGTTCATTGCCAATATTCAGTCTAAATAATTTTAATTTTAGACTAAAGTTGTTGGAAGTGAGGAGAGCAGCAACTTTTATCAAATATACCTTGACAACTTCAACAGGATTCCACCAAATGCAAAACTCATTTTTGAAGTGGAATTAGTGGATATTGATTGAAATAGCAATGCTTCAGATCTAAAGATGTCAGCAATGGCCTTGAAGAAACTTACGTAATTAATTACAGTTGGTTACTATTGTAAAGGTAGAGTCAACTGGAAAATTCAAGGAGTTGTATTAGAACTCATTTACTTTCTCCCCAAACTTTTAAGAAATGTAATCCATTATAAATCCCTTAAGTTTAAAATATTTCACTACAGCTTGTGTAAAATACTGGTTAAGGAGAACTCATTTTCCTTTTACCTCATCTTGTAGGTAAAAGGCTCAATAAAAATTTACCCATACTTTGATTTGTTTGCTGTTAACATTAATGTTCTGATTAGGATCACTAAGACTTAAATACAGAGTAATAGTCACTGTCTAGATGGATTTTCCAAGGATACTCATCTTAAAATCTTTAAGTATTCCTATACAGTGAGAAGGCAAAAGCAGAGATTAAGAGGAATGAAAAAGATAAGGGTCTAAGAAATTCTGGCAAGAAGATAATAGTTGAATTCAAGAAGAGCATAGTTCTTGAATTATCAAAACTAGTAAAACACCAACCATGGTTAATATTACCTAGGTGATCCCACAAATAAATTCGTAACAATTAGTAGATGAGTCTTCAATTTTATTACAAAAATGAAGATGATCAGTTTGATCAAAATGAAAGCTTGCTCACAAGTTTACATGAATATTGTACATACAAAGTCTCCTGAAACAACATTTTTGATATGATTTTCATTTTTCTTAAAGGGATGCAAACATTCCATTTTCTGATTTGAAATCTCTACTCCAAGACAGAATATTTTAATAGTGTATCTCTTCTGCAGTTAGATCAAAATTGACAAGGATAACTGAAACACACAGACAAAACCCGGTCAGGAAAGATTAAAAATCCATTTTTGGTGTTTTTTTGTTTTGTTTTTACAGAGGATGTAAATCCTTAATAATCAGCCCTTACGTAGTTTCAGAATTTTTGTACTACACTGACGTTATTTGCAGTCAGTTTTTTTCCTACCCTTAAGGCTACAAAACTCTGTTGCAAATGCATTGCAAAAGAATTCTAGACCACTTAATGCAAAAATCAAAAAATAGTTCTCCAATAAAAAGTAAACTTTATAAATGGTAGGAAATAGTATCTGTGGTTTGCTACTAAGTGACATTTTCCCCTATTACTAAACAAATCATATTAAACAGAAACAGGGAAGACAAGTTATCAAATACAACAAGCTTATGCTATGTTTACATCCCTCATTAAAACAAAAAAGTCTCATACTTTTTGCACACTCCATCTGATATTTGTATTTTCCCATCAAGTTGGAGGGGGAGGATAATACTGTCCATAATTCCAAGGATTCTGGTAATTGTACTGAAAGGAAAAAGCAAACATGTTAGCATACTAGAACTATGGCTAAGTCCATAAAAAATAACTAAAACAAGTATGTGTTCACTGCTGAAATTTCAAGACTTAACCACAAAATAATAATGTATGATAAAATCTGAAACAGAAGCCGAGTTGTTTTTCTATTAAAAAAAAAGACTATCCTACTTTATGCCTTTTTAATAACAACTATGAACAAAAAACTCATTTATGACTCCGTAAACTCACTTGATACCAGGCACTGTAATTATATGCAGCTTGGTTTGCCTGTAAATCACCATCAATCATCTGTGTAGATGATGAAGTTGTATCTTCTGTATGTGCTTTCTTTTCTTCTGGTTCTTCTGATCTAAATAAAAGGTAAAAAGAAAATTTAAAAACTTTAGATAAGCACTTCAACAAATAAATAAACATCACTTGTGTACATTTGTTTTACTGACATTCTTAACCATTCAGTTGTATGCAAATTTTTTAAATCATGAAAGTATCTGAATTATCAACGTAAGGTAACATTAAAAATATTTGTATTTAAAGGCATTTCCACAATGAAATATCTTCTTTTAAGCATCCCTTCCCGATTCAACAAAATGTACATACCCATTTTCTGCTTTCCTTTTTAATGAATCTTGTTCTTTTAGGAGTGTCTGGTGTTCATCATAAGCATTCAGAAGCCTAAGAAAATTAAAATAACATACCATTGGAATATACAAAAACCAAAATGTTAAATTTTTCAAGTTTTTAAATTATTTATTAGTAACACAAAAGAACATCCTTTGATTTTTTTTTTTTTTCCTTTTTTAAATAAGCCAGCAGGCAAACCTGTCCCCACATACCTTTTTTGATTTATTTCCTTTGGGAAAACACACTGCCATGTACTTTCCTTCTCACTCTGGGTGGTTCAAAGATACAATCCTAGCTAATTACATTATACCCTTGACTGGTTTAGAGATGAGAATATGACCCACACCAGGAGTCCCATAATTTTTGATGAACTACAGTCAGCTCAAGCTGATGGGATAATGGCCAAGAGCTACCTGTTTTTATCACTTCTAAAACATGGGGAGAACCTGTCTTAGAATCTATGACACAACTAAGACAAGGACCCTGATATTTCTGTCCAGTGCAACATGAGACTTGACAATTTTACAATGTGTATACTTTTGAATCTAATTTAACAATGTTATTGAAGACACCTGCCACCAGGTAAGATAAAGTATTTAAAATTTGGCCATGCGATAAAACAATATAAAACTGCAGTACAACTGGTTATTGATTAAAAATTTTAATAAAGCTGTGATGTGACATATATAACTTAGAACTTTATAAACAATGTCACTTGAAGCCAAATTGCCTTTAAAATCATGATTTCATTTTGCTTTTATAACTTCCTGAAATATTTTTTAAAAGACAAAGATGGCCTTTTTATTAGTTTCTTTCTCTATTTTTTTACTTTTTATAAGATGACCTTATTTTTTTATAGTAATCATAAACCTGAACACAGATAATTAACATCTATGTAGAAATGACCTTGATATTTTACATGCTTATACAACTTCCCTAGGCCTCTTGCATATATACAAATTTAATAATATTTACAATATTGGTCCCTAAATGTTCAACAGGCTATAAAATTGCTCATACCAGTAATTTCAGGTTGAATGTTTACTCATTATCAAGCACTTTAAATGGGCTAATTTCCTTAAGTCCTTTAACAACCTGTACAGATAAAAGAGACTCACTCTCCACATGAAAAATTTTGAAAACTGCAGAATACACAATTCATTAAGTGACAGGACTAGGATTTAAGCCTATATTTGTTTATCAACTCATTACACTGCTACCTAAATTTTTACGTGGCTAACTCACTTTTCATATTACTCCTTTTTATAAACACAACATACTGTCTAATATTAAAGACCTTCCCTAATTATATTTGCAAGGGCCTAATTGGCATTTTTGTACTGAGCCTCTGCTCTGTCTACATATTATTGCCAAATTAAAATGTCATTTAACCTCGATCAAAACTCTTTAATAGCTTCCTACTGTCAACTGTGTACTGCATGTTCTCTGAACCAAGACTAGCTTTTGAAGCACAGCACAATTAACATCACTTTCAAACTTCAGAAAACCCTTCAATCAAGCAGATGTTGCTGTTATATAAACTTTAACTTGCTTCTGCATTTTACCCATTTTTTAGCTTACCAGTATCTAGTACTTAACTCCGCCTCCTCTATGAAGGACAAGTCCATTCTGATCCTGAATCTTAAGTTATATACTACTTTACACACTTACATAGTTCTGTGATCACCATAGCATCTAACTAGAATTAAAGCTAGAATTATATTATCCCATTTTTTATATATTTTCTTCAGTTCAAACTAAACAGAAGACACTAAATATACAGGACATGAGATGGCCAAGAGCAGACTGTGAAGTAAATTCTAAACCCAACTGCACAATTAATAGCTAAGTAACCTTGGGAAAAATGCCCAGTCTCTCTTTAAACCTCTTCATCCATTCAAAGATTAACAGTACCTATACCCCTCACTGTTGGGAACCGCCCTGACTGGTATCAGAGGCTGAAACCCCCGCCTAGCTAAGGCTAAGGGAACGCCCTTGGAACCGTAAGCTGGCAAGGAGATAAAAGCTTGTCTTCCTGGCAGGAATGCTGCTTCTGCTGCTTTATTCATAACTGAACCCCAAAAGCTTGGTCGGTTAGCCAAAGACGGGTAAGATTCCCCACGGGGGGAACGACCTAAGCCAGGCACGATCACTTTGGGAGGCGCCCCCAAAAAAGGACTTGGGGGGGGGGCTGCAGCAAAAGGGGGGTGATGGACCCTCGCTCCTCGGCTCTGACATAGCCTGAGTTCTCAGCGTCTGGGAGAAAATCTCCTTATCTCTTGGTTGCCTTAGTTCCCTTGCTCCACCTAAGCCTGAAACAATGACAGGGTGGTGCAGCTCGGTACTGAGAAGTGCGGATTTCCCGGGGTGATCAGGCCTAAGAAAGAACATGTAAATTACTGTGAAACCTTCTTTGTTTAGAATGCTCTCAGTTGAATGAGAAGGGTCTTAGGAGGAAGTTATTTTGTTCCTCAGTCTTACAGCTCTTTGACCCCCAACTCAATAGACCGGCAGAGTTCTTTGTTTTCTATAGTTCCTTACTTCCCCCTAATGAGTACTATACTTTACCTGAATTATTATGCAAAATGAGCCTAATAAAAGCAGGTACAGACGGTAAATCAGCGCGCTCCCCACTGGGGGGGGTGGCCATTCTGTCCCTACTTCCCCACAGAAACTAGTCTGTCTCTGTGCATGTGGTGTTTTTTCTCGCGTGTTTATCGTCAAGCCATCCATAGCGTTCCGTGGTCACTGCTGGCCGGTGACCCACGCGCAACACCTCACTGGACTGTTACATATTTTACATTAGATAATTCTTACAAAACACTTAACTGAAACCAACCACACACATATATATGTCATTGTATTAAAATGTAACTCACTAAATTTTTTTTAGTTTAATTAAAATATTACACAGGGTGGAAGAAAGAAGGGATTAGCCAAGTAACATACACGCATGACCCATGGACCTGGACAACATTATGGTGATGGCTTCCAGGGGTACACGAACAACAGTATGGAGACTGGGTGGAAGTGGGCAAAAGGAGAAAAAGTGGAGACAACTGTAGCGGCATAATAAAAAATAAATTTTTACTCAGCCATCACAAATGTATACCCCCACATGTAAATACACAGACATAAAAGTACTTATGTTATCAACAGCTGTTTCAATAGATATCTCTAAATCAGAATTATTAGAGAAGACACACGCCTAACAGGAACTGGGATATTTCCTTACTAAAATCAAGTAAGAAGGGAATCACAGCAATACTCTAACAAATTTCTAGTCTTCTATTTATAAATTTAAATCTTAAATCTGTCCTTTCCCAAATCCCTTAGAATGAACCCTTCTACCACCCTCAACTTTCAGCTTTTTACAATACACAAAGATGAGGCCATTAAGCATCATCTGTAGAACCATGTCCATCCTCTTTTCCAATTTGAAATATAATGACATTCCTATTCCATATTAGCCCCATCAGTGCACCTGTAGTGGCCTCTATACTAAAAGTTTCTGCGTTTCAGGGTTCAATCCTTGACCCATTTCTTTTTCAATGGGATTGCTGCTTCCTGCCTTCTCTTAACCACTCATTTTTTATTGCCATGCTAAATGTTGAAATATGGAATGAAATAAAAACCATATGTCCTGCTATTAAGCACACACACATCTGCAAACTGAATCTATCCCACATACACATGAAGAAAAAATAACTTAGGCAAACATTTTAAATTTAACAATATATTAATTTGTAGTAATCATCAAATTCCCAACCAGAATTATCAATGCTCACTTACTATTCAAATAGATAATATAGGATTAAAATCTTACTTATTAACATCTGAACCAAAATCTTCAAGAAATTCCACTTTTCTCTGAGAAAATGTAATTCTCATTTTAATAGGTAATGAACCATGTATAGCTTTGTCAAAACAATTTAGGATATTTTCTTCATTTTGTTTGAGATCACCACTATATTCCATTTCAAGTAAATTGAGGTATAACTTTGTGTTCTCCTGTGTAAAAAATAGTATCAATTAATAATATTTCTTAAGATATTTTGTTTAGACCACAGATATTTAAAATGCCCTAATTTTTGTCTCAATTTGAAAAATTCAATATGGAAAATTGTGCCATATTAGAATGTGTTAAATGTTTTCAGCATACGTTGAAATGGGAAAAAAACTAATCAGCACATTGAGGGCACATCTTCCTAGTGTTTCCCCAACAATATGCAAATTGTTCAATACCAATAAATTAAAAGCCTATAGCCTACCTTGAGTCTAATGTGGCTTGACCTACCATAAGAAATATTAAGTAAAACATTAAAAATTATCTCTGTACTTCCCAATAAATTCAATTTTGCAATGTAGATAATCATCTTAAACGGCAGCTGGAAGCAAACTGTTATAAGCCAGTGTCTTAGACCTGGGATCAGGTAAAAATAGGGAAAAAAATGAGGTATTTCCTATACACTGCCTCTTATCAATTGATATATAAAAGGAAATAGTCTGGAAAAGGAAAATTAGTGTCACTGCTACATTTGCTATAGTGTAGGAGACTGCCATACTTTTGTTCTCCCAGGCCCTCTACTTAAAAGTCAGTAAATTTGCTATAAAATTTCTAAAAATGGAGGAAAAAAAGAGTGCCACAATGTCTACAAACTTAAAAAATGGCAACATCAGTTTAGAGGGACTGTTGTCCTCATTTAGTAATTACATATATTACATACAGACCAAATCTTTCATCATAGTTGCCAAAAAGGAAAAAAAAAAAAAACAAAAACAAAAAACACCACTGGTATTTTAAGATACTCCAAAAAAAATATACATACTTTGTCTCTTTCAATTGCTTCCAAAAGCACCTTTCTTGATTTTGCAAAGTTTTTTTGTATTTTGAAAAGATGTCGGGCTAGTTTGATAGCATAAAACGATGATTCATTATTTGACTTGGCACTCTTAATGGCATCCTGAAGCAAATGTTCAGCTTCTTCCATATTTCCATGTCGTCGTTCTAAACTTACTCTTCTCAAACGAACCATTGCCAGTCCTAGAACACATTCTTCAAATGTTCTCAAGATATTCCTGGCTTCATTAATATTACCTAGAAATAGTAATTCATTGTTTATGCTTTTGTTTAAACTTCTGAAATATCCTTTATGCCAGATATTGCCAAGTAACAGCACACAGGATAAAAGTACCAGCCCTCTTCCTAAATGTAACATGCTCAGTTGTTTATTGTCTATGGCAGCTTTTGGGCTACAATGGCACAGTTGTGAGGAAAGAGACCATATGGCCCACAAAGCCTAAAATATTTACTATCTAGCCCTTTATACAAAATTTTTACTAACCTCTACACTATCCCTTAAGATTCAATTCCTTTATCTTTATCCAAAGGTGACTTAAAATTCCCCAAATATCAACTGAATTGCCTCATTCTTACCCTGCTGTTCCTCAAAAGCTGCCCAAAGCATATGCACCATGGGTTTCTTTGGGAGATGAATAGTGCAAGCTCTGCTGAAGACATGCCTCACTCCTTCGATGCTATGGTTTTCCATGTACTTGGCATACTACATATAGAAACAGAGGAAATACTGAATAATTTACAGTTGAGCAAGCCATTAAATATGTGACAGAACGATAAAATTCTATTTTTAAACCCATTCAGCACCTTTATTGAACCACTAGACTAGTTTCTGTAAGGAAGGACGAAGAGAGGCAACGAGGTTGGCATATGCAGCAGTCAAATCTGGTTGCAAGCAGACCATCTCCTAATGCAACAGATATAGTTATATGAACAACATTCAACAGAAGTACAATAAAGGTTAGTCACTAGATCAATGTTCATAATATATTCAAGTTTCAGAGCATATAATTTTCTTACCTTAATCCAAAACTCCTCATAGAGGGCACATGATATGACACATCTTTCAAAGAGGACCACAACTCGTTCATGAGTCCCATTTTCAATTTCAAATTCTAAATATTCTTTCCAGTTTTTCAGTTGTGCCTTTTCCAATGGTTTCACATGAAAATAAGGTCTTTTAATCTGTAATGAAAGTGACATGGCAATGAAAGTAAACCACCATCACAATGTGCATGAGTACACTAACAACATTATTTAAACTGTAATTGTTCATAAACCAAAAATTTTAATCACCATACTTTATGATAAAAAACATTTAACATTAAAACTCCTCAGGCTTGACAAATGGAAGAGAATATATATTCCATTTACTCGGTTATTTTAACAGAACTACACAATTTTTTTTTATATTCAGAAAATTTTATTCTTTATTTTAAAATTAAACACACCTTAGCAACAGAAAGCAGATCAGTGGTTGTTGCCTCCGGGGCTAGAAGTAGGATGGAGCTACTGACTAAAAAGGAGACAAGGGAGCGACAGAATAGTTCTACATCCTGATTTTTGTGGTGACTGCAATGCACACACATTTGTCAAAAATCATTTTGCTAGCCAGCCACAAAAACCTACATACAATTGGCCCTCCACATCCGAGGGTTTGCATCCATGGATTTAACCAACCACAGATTGAAAATATTTAAAAACAAAAACCCTAGAAACTCCAAAAAGCAAAACTTCAATTTACCACACTCCAAGCACTAGGCTGAATCCACATGAATCAAGTGATGCATAGACATACCCTGCTGTACCCTACATGCAAATGTAGATTATATACATATACTGTGCCATTTTATATAAGCAACTTGAGCAGCCAAGGATTTTGGTATCCACAGGGTTTTTGGAATCCTCTAGGGTTACCAATACTGTATTGCATGATTTCATTAATATAAAAGGCCATAATAGGAAAATCTATAAAAACAGAAAGTAGATCAGTGATATCTTAGGGCTGGGACTGGGGTTAGAAGAGTATCAAGTGAGTAAAGGAATAGAGGGGTGAAGCCCTGGCTGGTGTAGCTCAGTGGATTGAGCACAGGCCTGTGAATCAAAGCATCACTGGTTTGATTCCCAGTCAGGGCACATGCCTGGGTTGCAGGCCATATCCCCAGTATGGGGTGTGTTAGAGGCAACCACACATTGATGCTTCACTCCCTCTCTTTCTCCCTCCCTTCCCCATCTTTCTAAAATAAATAAATAAAATCTTAAAAAAAAAACAACCCTGTAAACAAAAGAATACAAATGAGCAAAAAACAGAGTGCATTAAAAAAAAAAAAAGGAATAGAGGGGTAAGATCTATATGGTAAGGTTTCTTTTTGAGGTGAAAAAAATATCCTAAAATTTACTGACTTGTAGTTATTTGTGAATATTTAAATGAACTATTGAATTATATAATCTAAAGAGATGAACTATACATATGAATTATATCTAAAGCTGTTAAAAACATAAATAAAAAATCAGAATTATAACAAAACCCTCATTTTACTGTATACCTAAAATAGGTGCATTTTGTTGTGTGTAAAGTATAACTCAATAAAGTTGACTTTTAAAATTGAAAAATTATAAAAAGCACTGTCTTCATTAAAGAGATATCTTGCAATTCAAGGAAGTCTAAATCTAGTAAGATTCTGAAACTGATCATGGAAAATGATAAACTTGGTAATGGGAGCAACAAATGGGACAAATACTATGACTTAAATAAGTAAAAGTAAAGGAAAAAAATAAAAAAAATAGTATAGAAAGTAGTTAAAAAAGTAAAGGAAAAAAAGTAGTATAGACATTACTTGAAACTGAAAAATACATCATTCCTCTTACTATATTTTCAAGATAATTACAAAATAAAAGCACTTACACCTTCTTCAAATGTCCACCTTTTACTAACTTCATGCTCATTATAATTAAACATTTCTTGATGAATTTCAATGATTCGATGCCTCATGTTTTCTATTTCAGTAATTAGCTTGGGAAGAAAATGAAAAAATTTAAAGTCACACAAGTTATATACCGAAATGTTTAAATATCACTGCATTTTACCATTATCTATACATAGTTTAGTCTTGGAATAGTGGCAGGTTTTAAACTGTTATCAATTTTATGCAAGTACAATCAACAGTACTAAAATTTGTAAGAGAATTTCCTTACAAGCCACTTTCTAATTTGTTTTTTAAATAGGGCTTGTACAGCACAATTAGGCAAAATATTCTTTTTAAACTATGTCTCATAGTAAAATATATTCTCTACTTAAATTCCTATTTAAACTATACCAGCTAAAGAATTCCCACTTACCTTAATCAGAAATTAACTTTATATGAGCTATAAAGAATATCTCATACACAGTCAAATTGATACAAAGTCTAGTTTCTCAATGGATTTTTAAATCAGTCTAATTAATTACCTTTGCTGGATCAGTGATGTCTTCAATTCCTGATGGCAGATCATCACCAGGTGGACCATCATCACCACTATGTCCATTTACAGAAGCTAATTCCCTTCGCAGCTGAATAAACTGTTCACCAGTCAGAAGATCTCTAGGCAAATTATTCTGTACATGCTCTTTAAATCTAAAACACAATAAAAATACATGCTCTGTTAACTCCTACCACACATTTCTCTTTCAAAGGACCTCTGATTTAAAGAAACCGAAACCACAGCCTACTACTTCACAAAACAGTCTACCGACATCTCCATTTCCTTTCTGCCTTTGCAATAGTATGAAGAAGGCATGGACAGGCATAAAGTCAATCCCAGTTTTATCTATTATTAGTTTGACTTAAGAAACATTTTCCCCTTCTTTTAAATCCTGGTTTCTTCTTCTGTAAAACTGCACATGCCCTATTTTGCAAAGATACTATAAAATTAAATATAGTTATCCATATTGAAATTATAAATGATCACTTGTAAATGATCAACGTTTGCATTTCCTTCCCCACCTCCCAATTATTCATGAATCCATGTGTCTGTATCAAACACTCCACTGAAATTAGCCTTAAGTAATGAAGAACCTTTTACATGCAAAATTAAATGGTCACTTGTTTCATAATACATACACAGCTTCTACTCTAATGATGTCTTCAGTACTTGAAGCTGATAATAAGCACACCTTCCTTTTAGAACATTCTGCATCCATGACTCTGAGTTACCACTTCTTTGGTTTTCCTCCAAGTCTCTGACTGCTTCTTGATCTCCTTTGAGGGTTGCCCCTTACTATCTGCCCCTAAAGACTAAGTATTCCTAAGGATTCAACTCTGCATTTTGTTATCACCTATTTTTACATATTTCTCTGGCAAATCTTATTATTAATACAGTTAAATAATAAGTTCATTATGACTTGGAACTATAACTCAAGCCCAACTTTTCTCCTAAATTTCACATTAATATATCCAATTATTAACAATGCACAAAAAATACACAGCATTTTGCTGTGTGTAATGTGCACTTTTTTGCCCAAATTTTTAAGGGAAAAATAAGGATATGCATTATACATGGGTAGTACCTGAAATACTGTCTATCTGTTCTCGGGTTTTGTACTTATTTGTTACATAAAATTTCTTCTACCATATTATGTTAAAGAATAAATGCTAAACGAACTTTATAATATAAAAAACAAGTATCTAAATATAAAAAATTGAATTAAAAAATTAAAAGATTTTCCCCCCTGAAAACATGGGTCAAAAACATGAATGTGCATTATACATGGCAAAATATAGATTAATTTTAAGCAAAGATCATTTTGAAAAAATATTTCATTTCATTCAAATTAACTCATATATATACACAAATTTTAACCCAATACACTAATTGTAGGAGCTAAATATCTCTACTATCTCAATTTGGAAACTTATATACAAAATGTCTTAAACTGTCTTCACCCACAAATCAACACCCTCCACATTTCTGATCTTGATTAACGATACTATTAGCAAATCAGTTTCCCAATGTCTTCCACTTAAATTAACACCTATATTCCACTGAATACCTAGTTCTACTAATAAACACACCTTCATGCCTTGTTCACTTTTCACCTGGATAAACTGGTCTTCCTGCCTCTAGTCTCACAACTCTCATGCCCACCCCAATACTACTACCAAAAATGTTACCAAAAATTAAAACTGAAAAACAAAAGAGTAAACACAATCATAAGCCCCTCCTGTCAAAATAATTTTAGTAGGTTTATCCAGCAGTCAAGCTAAAATCCAATCTTCTCAGATAAATCTTTCATATTGTGACCAAGCCTTTGACCCAAACCTACCTCTTCAATGTAATTAACGGACATGGTTGTACAGGTACCACATATTCCAACATGAATTTCCCAAGTCTCTTAAAATTGATTTAGGCTATTGACACACCTAGATTTTTAGACTTTCACAAATGTATGCAAATGACATTAGAAAATAATTTAAATTACGCAAAACCTACAGATAAAAAGCTTAACTTGGACCATTTCACTACTGGGAGGAAAAAATGTAGACTGCTTTATTTTAAAAAACATCAAAAATAAAGAGGTAATTCTCAAATATATAGTAACCAAATAAACAATTTAATATTCAGATGTTAAAACTCAAAATGGAGGCCAAAATACAGGCAAGAAACTTGAATAAGATAAAACTGAAAATTACTTACAGAGTATGAATTTAAAATAAGTGCTACATTGTACAGTCTTTCAAATGGTGATAAAATGCATAATACTAAGCAGTAATTTTCCATCAGCTTTTTCTTTAATAAAGAATGGACGAGTGTCTAATATACATTATTCTCTCTTTCTAGGTGTTAAGAAAAAGATTTAATAAGCTTCAAAAACAGATGTGTGAAGGATACAGAAGATAAAACAGTGTTATTAGTGCTAAGATAAATAGGTAAAGTGATGACACAAATGACAGAAGATACTTTCTAATACCTGAATGAACTGAGATTCCCAGAGAAAACATTAAGCTGTATATTCTTGAGAAATAGGAGTTCACCAGAAAAATGGAAGTGAAAAAGGTATTAGTAATAAAAGTATAAAACATCCACCCTTTAGGAAATTATCAGTACAAGGGTATTTCTAGAGGTTAGGAACTTCCAAAAACTAGATCTGGGAAAGACATTACAAAATCCTGATGCTGAGAAAGATTTATTAGACATTTTCTTAAATATTCAGTGTACAAGGTCTGTCTGCAAAAGGACTAATCACTGTTAATATAACAAGAACAGTTTGTGTGACATCAGTGTAACTTAACATCCGAGGAGAGCGGACTGAAATGAACATGCATGAACGACTTAACTGTAGTAGTCACTGGGGACAGCACACACTGTTGAGTGAGCATGTGTACTGTGTGGCTGATGCATGTGAAATGAGCAAGAACAGCAACAAATCTGCCTCAAGTTTTGTGTTAAACTTGAACACTCCCCTGCAGAAACTATTTGTATGATTCAGAAGGTGGCAGCTATGGGCAACTGGTGATTGGCAGCTTCATCCAAAAACAAAAAAACAAAGAAACAAACAAAAAAAACCACGCCTACTCATGCATCACATTTCATGTAGTTTTTTGGCAAAACTTCAAATCATCCAGGTGGACCCAGACCCCCTAAAGCCCAGATTTGGCACCCTGCAACTTCTGGCTTTTCCCCAAACTAAAATCACCTTTGAAAGGAAAAGAGATTTCAGACTGCTGATGAGACCCAGGAAAATATGATGGGGCACCTAATGGCAATTGGGAGAACTGTGTGAGGTTCCATGGTGCCTACTTTGAAGGGGACTGAGGCATCACTGTCCTATGTACAATATTTCTTGTATCATCTTCAATAAATGTCTCTATTTTTCATTTCACATGACTGGACACCTTGTGGACGAACACTGTATATCCAATATGTACATCTGCATAACAGAAATATTTCTACTGTAGCACTTAGAGTACTTTTCTTAACATATTTCATTTCCATGAGGCCAAGCCCACTCACACATAGCTGAGGGATTTGAGATTTTGTTCCTGTAACATAAAAAGTTTATCATCTGTTACACGGCAAGTGCTAACTAAATGACTTTAAATAGGATGAGTATATTATGCAAAAGAAAATATTTCAGTGATCTCAAAGCAGATAGTCATGTGAATCTATTTATACAACTAAGATTTACCTACATAAACACTACTTGTGAGTTTGCTACACACTGATAAAGTGGTTCTCAATATATTAGTGAAAAAAGCACATTAAAGAGTACTATGTATAATGCAATCAACAAATTTTTATTATAAATGTATATGCACTTTTAAAAGTCTAGTGGGAGCTCAGTTAGTTGGCACATTGTCCCAATACACAAAGGTTGCAGGTTTGATCTCCAGTCAGGGCAGATATTAAGAGTCAGTCAATGAATGAACAAGAAGTGGAACAACAAATCAAAATTTTCTTTCTCTCTCTCTATATATTTACATACATTTATAAATATGTTATATGATTTTAAAAATTTATAAATATATACATACATATATAAAATTTTAAAAATAATAAAATTAAAGAAAATATCCTAGTGGAATGATTCATTAAAAAAAAAGATTTGGAGGACATTGTACAAGAACTTCAGGGTAACACCGTCTAGTTTCTAGTCAGCTTCCAACCACTTACTAATGCTGTGACCTTATATGAACAATTTAATCTTTAACAGTATCTATACCTCCCTGATTTACTGTGAGGATTAAAGAAGTTACAGGGCACTCAGAACAGTATCTCCTAGTCATATTTTATTTTCCTTGCTAAAAGTAGGGTTTTTATAATCATAGATTTTAGCTTTATGTTAGATTGTAGAAAAATTGGTTTATGAAAAGGCACCCCTTTTTGTCATGTTTAAAACCTTTGTGGTGATCTATAGATTCAATGCAATTCCCATCAAAATACCAATGGAATATTTCACTGAACTAGAACAATCCAAAAATTTACATGGAACCACAAAAGCCCCCGAATAGGTACAGCAATCTTGAGAAAGAACAAAGCTGGAAGTACCACATTATCTGATATCAAACTATACTAAAAGGATACAGTAATCAAAATAGCATAGTAATGGTATAAAAGCAGACATATAGATCAATGGAACAGAAGAGAGTCTAGAAATAACCCACACCTATATGGTAAATTAATATTTGACAACAGAGGCAAGAACATACAGTGGGGTAAAGACAGACCACTCAATAAATGGTGTTGGGAAAATTGGACAGGCACAAAAAATGAAACTAGACCACCTTCTTATACCACATAACAGGTTTATCCAAAAGGTATCCAGCCATGTGATATGAAAAATAGAGACATTTACTGAAGAAGACACAAGGTACAAAAACACTATATGTACATGGGACAATTATGCCTCAGTCCCCTTTAAAGTAGGCACCTTGGGACCTCACACAGTTGTGCCAACTACCATCAGCTGCTCTGTATTACGTTCCTGATCTTATCTATGATCTGAAATCTCTTCCCTTACAAAGGTGATTTTAGTTTTGGAAAAAGCCAGAAGTCACAGGTGCCAAACCTAGGTCGTAGGGTGGCTAAATCACCTGGGTGATTTGATGTTTCACCAAAACACTGGATGATATGTGATGAATGAGCAGGCACGATGTCATGATGAAGCTACTAATCACCAGTTGCCCGCAGCTACAGCCTTCTGAATCACCTGAATGCATGCACATTCCAGTCCATGCTTCTTGGCGGACAGGTTACACTGAAATTGTGCAAACCATTCTTGTTATATCAACAATGGCTGAACTTTTCCTGCAAAGACCTTGTACAAGAGTGAACTCAAAACAGATTAAACACTTAAATGTAAGACTCAAAAGCATGAAAGTCACAAGAAAACATAGGCAGTAAAATCTCAAACATTTCTCTTATTTTTTCTGATATCTCCTGGGCAAGGAAAAATAAGTGAGATTACATCAAACAAAAAAAAACCCTTTACACAGCCCTGGCTGGGTAACTTAGCTGCCTAGAGTGTTATCCTGATAAGCAACAGTTGCAGGTACAATCTCCAGTTAGGGAAACCAATGAATACATGGATAAGCGGAACAACAAACAGATGTCTGTCTGTCAGTCTGCCCCACCATCTTTCTCTAAAAAATAAAATATAAGTCAATAAATTAAAAGAAAAAGATTCATTCTTATTGAAAGTTACTGCACAGCAAAGGAAACCATCAACAAAATGAAAAGGAAAAAAGGATAAATATTAAAAAACATTTTTAAGCCCTGGCTGGCGTAGCTCAGTGGATTGAGCGCGGGCTGGGAACTAAAGTGTCCCAGGTTCGATTCCCAGCCAGGGTACATTCCTGGGTTGCAGGCCATAACCCCCAGCAACCGCACATTGATGTCTGTCTGTCTGTCTGTCTCCCTCCCTCTCTCCCTCCCTTCCCTCTCTAAAAATAAATAAATAAAATCTTAAAAAAAAAAAATTTTAAACAGAAAAAAACAAAACACTGAATGGGAGAACATATTCCCCAATAATACATATAAAAGGTTAAAATCCAAATTTTACAATGATTTCATACAACTCATCAAAAAACAATCCATTTAAAAAATGGGCACAGAACCTGAAGAAGCACTTCTCCAAAGCTGACATAAAGATGGCCAATACACATATGAAAAGATGCTTAACACCACTACCATCAGACAAATGTGAATTAAAACCACCATGACATATCCCTCACACCTGTCAAAATGGCTATCATCAATAAATCAACATTCACAGGCCAGCAGAAAACTGAAATACAGCCATGCATTTTTATATCTTTCATTTTGTTTTTTTGATCAAGTTATTTAAAATTGCCCTACAACTTACCATTTGCATGTGTGTAACCCACTCTTGTAAAATAATCTTTCCATATGTCTTTGTTTGAAACAACAACAAAAAATCAACAAACAAGTTAGTGAAGAAGTGGAGAAAATGGAACTCTCCAACACCATGGGTAGGAATGTATATTGGAGCAGCCACTATGGAAAGCAGTTTGGAGTTATCTCAAAAAATTAAAAATGAGCCTGACAGGTGTGGCTCAGTGGTCTGGGGGTTGTTCCCACAAAACAAAAGGTCACCAGTTCAATTCCCAGTCAGGACACTTGCCTGGGTGGCAGGCCAAGTCCTCAATTAGCAGCATGCAAGAGGCAACCAACTGATGTTTGTTATCGCACATTGATGTTTTTCTCCCTCCCTTCCTCTCTCTCTAAAAATAAATAGTGTAAATAAATCTTTTTAAAAATTAAAAATGTAACTGTCTTATGATTTAGCAATTCAACTTCTGGGTATATACCAAAGAGAACCAAAATACTGATTTGAAAGAATATATGCACCACTATGTTCACTACAGCATTTTCCTTCTTTTCCCCCCAAGATTATTATTTATTTACTTTTAGAGAGAGGGGAAGGGGGGGAGGGAGAGAGGGGGAGAGAGAGGGAGGGAAAGGGAGGGAGACAGGGAGGGAGGGAGGGAGGGAGAGGGAGAGGGAAACATCGACGTGTGGTTGCCTCTTACATGCCCCCAACTGAAGACCTAGCCTGCAACCTAGGCATGTGTCCTGACTAGGAAATCAAACCAACAACCCTTTGGCTTAGGGAGGGGGGAGAGGGAGAGGGAAACATCAACGTGTGGTTGCCTCTTACATGCCCCCAACTGGAGACCTGGCCTGCAACCTAGGCATGTGTCCTGACTAGGAAATCAAACTAACAACTCTTTGGCTTGCAGGCCAGAGCTCAATCTACTAAGCCACACCAGCCAGGGCTTACTACAGCATTATTTATAATAGCCAAGATATGGAAGCAGCCAAACTGCCAATCAACAGGTAAGAGGATAAAAAAGATGTGGGGTAAATATGTAAAATGGAATATTACTTGGCCATAAAAAGAATAAAATCTTACCACTTGAGAGCGCATTGAGGGACCTAAAAATTATTATGCTTAGTGAAGTCAGTCGGAGAAAGATACTACCACATGAGAGGACCCAAGATGGCAATAGAACATGTAGAAGCTACACTAACCTACCACAGGACGAAACTGGAATTAGAACTAAGTTATAGAAAATCATCCAGAACCACCAACTGAACACCGATTGGATAGAAGCATTATAAACACAGGCAGATGAAGGAAGCCACTTCACCACAATGAAACTGGTAGGGAGTGCAGAGCAGGCATGAAAAGACTGGCTGGGCTCCCACGGGTGGCAGCAAAAGTTCCAGAGGGATATTCCTGAAGACAGGGGATTCCCCCTGAGGTGGGGTCTAAACCCCAAGCTGGGCTACCCCAACTTACAGCAATAGAATCAGGAAAGGAACCCAAATAAGATACAGTTGTAAAAAATGGCAGGGTTTCTGTCTACCAGGGAGATATGGCTAGAGATGTAGACAGTGTCTTAAAGGGCCAACACACAAAATGCCATTTACAGCCATTTACTCTGGGCTCCAGCAAAGGGAGGGCAGAGTGGACTAGAGACAAGGGAGTAGAGTCTGGGACTGGTGATTCTAGGGAGAGAACTGAACAGTCAGCCATCAGGATCCCTATGCTGAGTCATTCCCCATACTACAGGAGCCATCTCAGGCAGAGTACTCCCCACCAAGAGGCATCAGCCTGAAGGACAATAGCCCTGCCTATAGGCATTACTCTGCCCACCTTGTGGTGCTTAAGCCCTGCAGCTGATGAGTAGAGCTGTGAAGACATTAAAACTGATTAATGCTACAGAAAGTCTGCGGGCAGAGGCAGATCGCTGGGAGCTCTAAGACTTCAGTAGAGTCTTCCCTGGGCCTGGCAATAATAAAAGCCAGCCTTGAAGTGCAGCCAGGTTCTTTTTGCACACACAAAGGGCCCAGGAGAGGAAGCCACACACACGGTGGACCACTGATACCTCCAAATAGGTGGCCCAGGGCAAGTCAGAAACAGGGTATGAGTTAGGCCTGCACCAGAGTCTTATAGATCTACCTGTTATATAGAAACAAACATAAAGAGGCAGCAAAAATGGGAAGACAAAGAAAAACCCCAAATGAAAGAACAAGAGAATTCTCCAGAAGAACTAATGAACAGGAGGCAAGCAATTTATCAAATAGAGTGTTTAAAGTAATGATTATAAGGATACTCAACAGCATGAACTATAAAATATTACAGTTTAAAGAAGCATATACTTATCAACACAGTTCTATTTTCTTGATCAGAAAGACTGAGACCATATCAATTAGATACTTTGAGTATATCAGAACTTGCACACAGAAATAGCTGTTTTAACAGTTCTAATTAAAATGAAATGATACCAGTTTTAACGGAAAATCATAGTAGGAAATTGAAATGAAACGATTTTGATGCTTTGACTATAGATAGGGCTTACTACATAAAATACATACTTCACCATTTAGATATAGATATTACATGAATCACAAGCATATACATTGAATATATCAGTTAAGTTTTAAACAAGCATCTATTATGTGCCATGTACAGGGTTAATTTAGTACTGCAAACAATAATTAAAGTAAGATTCTATTTACTCATTCCTTCACTAATCTGAAATACCTCAGTCAAAAGACAAGATTCCTGTTGTTTCCTCACCTATAAAATGTAAGGAGAAACCGATGTCTAAAAACAGTAAAATTCCTAACGAGTTCATAAGATACATGGGAAAATGTCTAAATTTAAAAATGTATAAATTGTGATTCTGGACAAAAAAAATAACATTCCCGCTTGCATCTAACAGACTTAACGTTTCAAGAGAATTATAATCTCCACTATTATGAATTAATAGCCTGAGTAATCACAGATTTTAATGATCTAATTTTTCCACCTACCTCTGAAAATGATGACTATACAGCTGTGTTGGAATACCAAGAATACGATCATATATAGCTGTAACTTCTCTCAGGTTTCCCTGTTCATTCTCCCAGTTTATATACATTTCCCACAGTCTGTCAGATCGGAAATCTGTTCCTGCAGCTAGAACAGCGTGCTCAAAAGTTCTGAAAAATTAAATTACCCTTAAATTATCTTTCTAAGATAAATGCACCTTAAAAATATTATTTCTATATTTTGCAATATATACGAATATCGAATCATTAAGTTGTATACCTCAAACTGATACACAGTAGCTACCCCTTATCCACAGGGGATTAGTTCCAAGACTCCCAGCAGATGCCTAAAACCACAGACAGAACTGAGTCCTATCTATTTTTTTTTTCTATACATACATACATACCTCTGATAAAGTTCAATTTATACATTAGGCACGATTAACTAACAATGAAGTAGAACAATCATAATATATTATAATAAAGTTACGTGAATGTGGTCTCTCAGCAAACTAGCACAAACTTATCTTTCCTTCTTGATAATTTCATGATTAGAAGATTTGCTCTTACCGTAGATCTTAGCGACCTCAGCATACGACATTTTTTCTTTCCTTATTAAGTCGATAACTTTCACCTTTTCACTTAAAGGAAGCACTTTACGGCTTCTCCTTGGCATATCTGAATCACGAGAATCACTACTCTTGCGCTTTGGGGCCAATATTAAGTAAAATAAGGGTTACTTGAACACAAGCACTGCAATACTACTACAGTCAATCTGAGGGACTAACAAGCAGGTAGCATATACAGCGTGAATATGACGGACAAAGGAATGATTCCAATCTCCGGTATGAGAGAGAAGGAAGTCACAAGATTTCATCATGTTATTCAGAATGGCACAGACCTTGAAACTTATGAATTGTGCCCTGGCTGGTGTGGCTCAGTGGATTGAGCGATGGACTGCAAACCAAAGGGTCAGTGGTTCAATTTCCAGTCAGTGCACATGCCTGGGTTGCAGGCCAGGTCCCTAGTAGGGGCCGTGCAAGAGGCAACCACACACTGATGTTTATCTCCCTCCCTTCACTTCTCTCTAAATATAAATAAACAAAATCTTAAAAAAAACTTATGAATTATTTATTTCTGGAATTTTCCAATTAATATATTCAAACCATGGCTGACCACAGGGAACTAAAACTGTGAAAAGCAAAATTGTGGATGAGAGAGCCACTACTACAATACATATCAATTAAAATTCAATTTAAAAAACTTTAAAAATAAAATAGGTAATGATAAACTAAAAATATTTAACTGCTTCCTATACAAATAGATTAAAAGAAGGAATAATAAAGAAGTGTGCAAGAGCTGCTTAAAAATGTGAGAAAACATAAAGGAAATAAATATACTTTTATGTAGTTTTACCATAAAATTAAAATTCAAAACATACACACTGCAAACATGTATTTGTTAAACTTGAAATGTTTGCTGAATAGATTCATTTATGGCAGAAGATACAGACAATTATTATCAATTTAAGAAATAATTTTCAGGCAAAATAACTCTCCAAAAAGGGATCCAGCTGCCTTGTAAAGTAATGAAAAGTATACATATATCTTAAAACTCTCAAAAATCTTTCCTAATTCTAAAACTCAACAATTAGTCCTGGCCAGGTAGCTCAGTTGGTTAAAGCATCACCCCTATGCACCAAGGTTGCTGGTTCAACCTCCAGTCAGGGCACATACAAGAGTCAATCAATGAATATATAAATAAGTGAAACAACAAATCGATTTCTCTCTCTGTTCTCTCCAACTCTCTAAAATAAATAAACAAGTAAATAAATAAATACAAATAAAATTCCAGCCCTGGCCAGTGTAGCTCCATTCCATGGAAGGGTATCATCCTGCAAACTGAAAGGTTGTGGGTTTGATTTCTGGTCAGGGCACATGCCTGGGTTACAGATTCAGTCCCTGGTTGGGGCACGTTGGAGAGACAATGGATCATGTCTCTCTCCTCATCTCTCTCTCTCTCCCTTCCCCTCTCTCTAAAATCAATAAGCATCTCCTAGGGTGAGGGTTAAATAAATAAATTTATTTCCATAATTCTAGTTTATTACAAAAATATATATTTTTAAATACCGAACTCATGTCAAGACATTTCTGTAAACAATTTTAATCATTAGATTTGAAACCCCAATGGGATAAAACCTTTAGATACATATTTTCAAAATAAGTATTTTAGAATCAAGAGGGATTTTTAACAGTCTCCAACTATACTACCTAAATTAATCTATAACTTTAACAGGATCCCAATCAAAGCTCTAAGAAATTTTGGGTGAATAGCAAAGCAAAAATTCTAACATACATTTGGATTACAAAAATGTAAAATATTTTGTGTAATGAGAATGCAGGAGTTTTTCTGAAAAATAATCAAAAGAAATTAGGAAGCTATAGTAATTAAAGGTATGGCACTTGCCTGGGAACAGAAAAATGTTTCAAAAGAACGTATCAGTGTATACTGAGTATTCAGCATATGATAAAGAAGGTAGTTTAAATCAATGCAGAAAAGCTGGACTATTCGATAAATTTAAAAAAAGGTTAATCTCTACTTCACAAAGGACACAAGCAAAATGACAGATAAATGATTTTTTAAAAGCTATTTTAAAAAACAGAATACAAGATTTATTTATTCTTGGCAAGATAGGCACAGAACTCATAAACCAATATAAGACTGAACACTGAACAACAGCAACAAAACAAAACCTCTGTATGATAAAAGCATACCCTAAACAAATCAAAAGGTATGCCAAAACTGTAGGAAATATGTTTGATATATACAGATAAAGGATTAAGAGTGTGTGTATATATACATGCATACATGCATATATTTGTGTGTAAGGTTTTTAAGAGAGTAAAATACATGTCACAGCCTCTGCAGAAACCCAAAATGATTCAGGAAATTAATGCACCAGGCACTAAGAAAGTGGAGGAAGTTGGAAGAGGAAAGATAATAAAAAGATAGAATATTAAAAAGAAGATCTGATTAATGAAGGGTCAGAAATATGAAACCTTATTTCCTGCCCAACTATGGAAATTCAGAAACTAGGTACACATTCCCCAGAAATTCAAATGTTCCTTCAATGAAGAAACTGCTTGGAATGGGAATAAGATATGATGTCATCACTGGGACTCCAACAATCCCAGTAGCTACCTGATCACTTTACTGTTAGGTCCTCCAGGCCAGCTAAAAATGGATCCCAATACAAAACACAGAGAACTTCCATTCAGTTTACTAATATCTAATCCAGAAATCAGACATGTCAGAGATAAAAACAAACAAAACAAAAACTTCAGAGGAACAATGCTAGGAGCAGAGAAAAACTTCCAGTATCCTTAATATCCTCAAAGAAATAATAAAAAGAGCCCTGGCTGGTGTAGCTGAGTGGATTGAGCACTGGCCTGTGAACCAAAGGGTCGCTGCTTCCATTCTCAGTCAAGGCACACACCTGGATTGAGAGGCCAGGCCCCCAGTGGGGGACATAGGAGAAGCAACCACACACTGATGTTTCTCTCCTTCTTTTTCTCTCTCCCTGCCCCTCTATCTAAAAATAAATAAATGAAGTCTTAAAAAAAAAAAAAGAAAAGAAAGAATAAAAAGATATGCAGCCATGGGAGAAAAGGAGAATATAAGAAAAGGAACAAAGAACAAGAAAGAGTCTTGGATATTAAAAACAATAGTGAAATCCAAGGAAAAAATATCAAAATATGAATATACAGAATAGAATTTCTAAGAACTGAAGAACATAAGCATTCCAGATTGAAAAGGCCCACTAAGAAAACACAAACCGATTTAGGAAAAAAAAAAATCCATACCAAAGCACATCATTAGAAAATTGCATTCAATCAAAGATAAGAACAGTTTAAAAGCTTCTATGAGGAAAGAACAAATCATATTAAGAGAATCCAGAAGAATGATATCATACTTCTGAACAGCAACACCAGAAGCTGTAAGTGAATGAAGAGATACCTTCAAAGCCCTACAGAAAAATTACTTTCAACTCTACATCCCACTGGACCATCAATTTGGGTGTTTGAGTCATACAGGCCTTGATTTTTTTTTCCCCCCAAGCATCCTTTATCAAATAATAGGATGTACTTCTCTAAAAGGTAAGCATGAACCGAGAAAGAGCAGGATCTAGTAACTCTTAATAAATAGAGCCAGAAACCAAAAATGAGGTAAAGACATATCCTAGAATCATGATAAAAAAAAAAATCCCCAAACTTAACTGAACAATAATTTAAATTAAAAAAAAAAAAATCCCCAAACAACTGCTGTGTGGCAGAAAAAGAACAGAACCACCAGTCCAGATTACAGAAGAGAAGGTACCAGGAGAGACAGCTCCAATAGGGAAGGGAAGGGAAGGGAAGGGAAAAAGTGGAATTTATAGATTTCAGTGTGTAATTAAGTTCTTTTAGAATTTTCATATTAGGTTGAATTTTTAACTCCCAAAAATAATTTACAAAGCATCTGTACATTATGTAAAGTAGTTTTAGTACAGACTACTGAAAGTAGCTGTTGGAGAAGGCGAAAAATTTCTATATGTTCCAAAAAATCTAGGCAAATGGAAAAAGGGGGAAGGAGCAGAGCAGTAATTAACTCCAGGAAAAACAAAAGGCTATGAAGCCTACCCATTTGGAAAAATGAGGAATGGAATGACAGGACAGAAATGAACTAAAATTCTTAGGCTACCATAACAGACTCATAATGTCCTCAGCTAATGAAGACAGAGAAAAAGCAGCAGAGAGCTACTACTATAAGCATGTTAGAAAATACAAGAAACAGCTAAAATATCTGAAGAGTGGTAGAAGGTTTACTTTTTGTTACAAGCAGTTCAATCCTGACTTTTCAAACTACATATACATGCTTGAATAGAAATAAAAACCAAAAAATTTTTTAAATCCCTAAAGTAAGTAAGAAAAAGATAATCCAAAGGTAAAAAGAGCAAATCATATGAACAGGCAATGTGAAAATACCTTATACAAGCATATAAAAAGATGGCAAACCAGGATAAGTGATTTAGAGATATGTAAAAAAAAAAAAGTGATACCACTGAGAAGGTTAAAGATAAATGTGCTGTAGCTATGGGAAAATGACTACCCTCACACACTGCAGGGCTTTAAAATACCACTTTTGAAGACAAATTTGATAAAATATAGCTATGTATTCCCTTTGACAGAATTCTTTTTGGAACATCTCTATACAAATACGCTTACAGAGATGTTCAGTGAAGCACTGATTATTCCCTACAAATAAGAATTTGGTACCTTGATATAGTACCAAATTCTTGATAGTGTAAAATAATTTGCAATGGTTAAAAAATTATGGTTAAGATTTCAAAACATTCTGTTAAAAAAAGGATATGGTATACACATATATGTGCATCTGTATGTATCTGAAAGAACATACATCAAGCCATTAACCAGGAGAGTGGAACAGGGGGGTATGAAATGGAGGGGGACTTTATTATCTGCTTTTTTAATAATCATGCATACATTTATTACATGTATCATTCTTTTTGAATAGTGAAAAATATATGGAAGTCAAACTTTTAGTTTAACATTCATGAATACTTCTATTATCAACATAAGAATACTTGACTTATAATTTACATCTTTGAACACAATTGAGTATCAGAGTTTCACATACCCTCTTATTGTACTGTTTGTCTCAGAATCCCCAGGGTCCAATGTTTCCTTTAAGAAGTTTATATAATGTATCCAAAGGTCAACACTAAGAGGTATTGCCTGAAGCCCCCGGCGGTACACCTAAGAAGAAAACAACAAAACTGTACTTCAAATATTTAATTACGTATTAACAGAGAGGCAACACTGTGTTATCCGGTGAACCTTAGAAATACTAATTACTGGAATTTTGTTTAAATAATCTACCATTACCATTTGGGTGGAGGTTGGATAGAACATGGCAATGTTCTGATCCCCACGTGCAGAGTCTTGATCTTCAAAGCGCAGCAGTCCCTGCATTCTGACCGGGTTGTGTGGGCAGGCTTTGGGTTACAGACCATAGGGCACAGACCCATTAGAGCACCAATGACAGCGTCTGACCAAAAATGCAATAAGACGTAGCAAATGTGACTAGCAAACCAACTATATTGTTTGGAAAATGAGAAATAAATGTAAGTGAGAGAAAAGCCCTGCCCTACTTGTTAAGCTGCAGTGTAATACAGAGGCTTGCACTGCAAAGCTTGACAAACTGTAGAGGTTTAACGCACCTGCCAACAAAGAGAGAAAATATTAGCTACAAATGCCACAAGAGTGACAAATGCAAATAAAATACCCTATAAAATTGTTTGACCAAAAATTGTAGGTACTGCCAGCCAAAAAAAAGTTTTTGTTTTGTTATTTGGCTTACAGTACCTAATGGAAATAACTTTGTTCAGTGATGTACGCACCTCATCTGACTGTTTAATGTTGTCATGCCGCTTTTCAAGGTCTGCATATTTTTTCCAGTAACCATAGCAATAGGGATAGTGTATGAAAAATTTGTCAAACGCTTTCCTGGCAGCCATCAAGTGATTCTGATGAAAATAAAATAGGGTATTTAAACATCTTGGAAGTTTTCGTCACAAATATATTTATTATAACTTTCAAATGTATTACCTCAAATTAAAAAAAAATGACAGGTATAAAAACCATGCACAAAGCAGTCCTTTTATCTGCAAATGCAGTCTTACGCTTGAAACAAAAGGAACTAATTCTGTCAAACTACAAGGTAACTTTTCATTCACAGATTTGATACACAGATACACACACACAAATTATTACAAATATTAGACTTTGTACTATAAATGCCATAAGGTTTTTTGAAGTTAAAAAAATGTATATATCTAATGTTATTCAATTTAATCTAAAAACTAATTTTCAAAAGGCAACTTTAATTATAAAACAATAAGGCCCAGTCTAATAACTAATTAATCCACCCCTTTAGTCCCATTTAAAAAACTACTAACCTCCTGTTCTACATACTGAAGCAAATACACCCAGCCTGTAAAATCCTGAGGATTATTTTCTACAGTTTTCCAAAATTTTTCATAATCTGGAGGGAAATTTGCTTCCGTTTCTGTTACTGGAAGGTCCACAGCATTTGCTATTTCATTTTCTTCTGTAGTTGCATTCACATTAGGAGATCCATCAGGTGACTGTTCCATTTCCGTAACATTCATAATTTCAGTAGTGAAATCAGCAGACTGTTCTACCACTACCTCTGAACTATTGTCTGTGCTGCCATTACTAGAATTTTTGTACTCATCCATATGAGAATTTTGCATAGCTGTTTATTGTCTTCAATTAATAATCTGTAGAAACAAAAATACAGAGAAACACATTCTAAAGGCTTATCTGGCATCATCAAAACCACTTTTTAAAAAGGCTCTTATTAGCTATAAAAGAAACATTAATTTGATTATTGATCTCACTTATAACTCCTAATTAGGTTTATTAATGTCAATATTATAAATGAAGTTCTGTAACATAAATTTTCCCCAAATTTACCATTTTACTATTAGGTGTTTGAGTAAGAACTAAATAAAATAACTAAGAGCTTATGTCCTTCATCCATAAAACAAGTAAGGATTGTGCCTACTCCCTAAAGAAGCAATTCTATCTGAATTCAATGACTCTTAGCTAGTTAAAAGTATAAAATTCAGATTTCCGACCAAGATGGAAGCATAGGTGGACACACTGTGCCTCCTCACACAAACAAAATAAGGATAACAATGATTTAGAAACAAAATAACAATCAAACTGAGAGAAAACTGAACTGTATGGAAAGTCCAACAACCAAGGAGTTAAAATAGACACATTTATCTGGACTGGTAGGTGGGGTGGAGTTGGATGACCGGGCAGAGAGGGGTTGAGGGACAAAAATCGGTGGCACCAGGTGCACAAGGCACCCCAGGTGCGCAAGATGGCAGCAGGAAGACCCTGGGCACACCCTGGGCACACTGGTGGCAGCTGGCAGAACCTGGGCCAGGGGTGGCAACAGGCAGACCCAGCGAGGTGGTGACTGTGAAGCGAGGCACTGTGTGCAGGGCGGCTGGCTGACTGGGTGGACCCACATCCAGTTGCAGATAAACCAGGCAAAGTTGGGGAGCAAGACAGACCATGCAACCCAGGGTCCCAGGGTCAAATATTTCCCAGCCAGGAAATAAAGCCTCAAAACACCAAATGAAAACACCTGTGGGGTTAAGGCACAGGGAGAGACTCCCAACCTCACTGGAGAGTTCGTTGGAGAGACCCACAGGGTCCTAGAATGTGCACAAGCCCACCCACATGGGAATCAGCACCAGGAAGGCCCAGTTTGCTTGGGGGAAGCAGCAGAGGGGACAGGGGTCCAACAGAGAGCAGAGCGGGTGCCACTGTTCCCTCTCTGACCCAACCCCACATACAGAATCACAACCCAGCAGCTGGGTTGCCCCGCCCTGGCAAACACCTAAGTCTCCACTCCTCATACGTAAAATGTGTGCGTCAAGACCGGAAAAAAAAAAAAAAAAAAAAAGGGGGCCAAACGGAAGAACAGACCAAAGCTCCAGAGCAAATACAACTAAGTGAGGAACAGATAGCCAACATTGGATACAATGCACAGTTCAAAGCACTGGTGATCAAGATGCTCACAGAACTGGCTGAATTTGGGAGCAAATCACATGAAGAAATGAAGGATACACTAAGTGAAATGAAGGAAAATGCACAGGGAACCAATAGTGATGGGAAGAAAACGGGGACTCAGATCAATCGAGTGGACCAGAAGGAAGAAAGAAACAACCAAACAGAAAAGAATATAAAAACAAGAATTCAAAAAAATGAGGAGAGCCTTAGGAACCTCCAGGACATCTTTAAATATTCCAACATCTGAATTGTAGGGGTACCAGAAGGGGAAGAGGAAGAGCAACAAGTGGAAAGTTATTTGAATAAATAATAACGGGGAACTTCTGCAATCTGGCAAAGGAAATAGACTTCCAGGAAGTCCAGGAAGCTCAGAGAGTCCCAAAGAAGTTGGACCCAAGGAGGAACACACCAAGGCACATCATAATTACATTAGCCAAGATAAAAATGAGGGAGACAATCCTAGAAGCAGCAAGAGATAAGGAGACAGTAACCTGCAAAGGAGTTTCCATCAGACTGTCAGCTGATTTCTCAAAAGAGACCTTACAGGCAAGAAGGGGCTGGAAAGAAGTATTCCAAGTCATGAAAGGCAAGGACCTACATCCAAGTTTGCTCTATCCAGCAAAGCTTTCATTTAGAATGGAAGGGTAGATAAAGTGCTTCTTAGATAAGGTCAAGTTAAAGGAGTTCATCATCACCAAGCCCTTATTAAATGAAATGTTAAAGGGACTTATCTAAGAAAAAGAAGATTAAAAACATGCATAGTAAAATGACAGCAAACTCACAATTATTAACCACACCTAAAACAAAAAAAAAAACCAAACTAAGCAAACAACTAGAAGAGGAAAGAACTACAGAAATGGAGATCACATGGAGGGATATCAACAGGGGACTGGGAGGAGGGGAGGGGAAGGTACAGAGAATAAGTAGCACAGAAGGTAGGTAGAAAAGAGACAGGGGAAAGGGCAAGAATAGTATGGGAAATGTAGAAGCAAAAGAATTTATGACACACAGACATAACTAAAGGGGGGGAGTGTGGCTGGGAGAGGGTGTAGAGTGGAGGGGAATGAAGGGATGGGAAATGGGACAACTGTAACAGCATAATAAAATATATTTTTTAAAAAGTATAAAATTCAATGTCTGAATGTTATCTTGCTATTAATCCTAGAAAATAGTAGATCTTTAATATCTGTTGCAAAGGCTAAAAGTAAAATAATAAAACAAAATTTGATCATGGATATAAATGTTTTAGAGGTAAGTTCACCATTTAGTTCAGGTTAAAGCTTTAGAAAATAAAAAGGTTATATTGTTAAAATATAGCTACACATTTATAATAAAATTTAAATCCTAGCAGCTGATCTGATTTTACTATAGAAGATATAAATCAAAGTTTTAAAAAATTACAGTAGTGGTTTCTAAAGTGAATAAATGAAAATTTTACCATCTGGATAGTAACTGTATAAAATCATTTAAATTAAGTCATCCTGTTGTTAAGGCCATAAAATAATAAGGGATTATACATTTATGCTATCAGGTAGTACCACAATATATTTTGATAGTTGACTCATCTCTTTCACTATCAGTTTAAATGGAAAGTGAACCATTAAATTATAGGACATGTCTTTCAAGTGAAAGATTATTCTCCAAACTAAACAGACCGTTAAGACTGGTTTACTAATTCTGCGTATTTTATGTTATGAAAATAATCAAACAAAAATACTTATTAGTTTAAGAACATTCATTACAATACCATTTTATAGCAAAAAAAGACAAAAGTATTAAGAAGAGGACTGCTTTAGTAAGTGGCATATTTATCCAAAACTTATGCGACACAGCGAAGGCTATCCAGGGAGGGAAGTTCACAGTGATATAGGCCTACCTAAAAAAGATAGAAACATTTCAAATAAATAACCTAACTCTACACCTACAAGAACTTGAAGAATAACAAAGACAGCCCAGAGCAAGTAGAAGGAAGGAAATAACCAAGATCAGAGCAGAATTAAATGACATAGAGACTAAAAGCACAATTCTAAGGATCAATAAATCCAGAAGCTGGTTCTCTGAAAAGATAAACCAAATGGACAAGCCTTTAAGCACACTCATCAAGAAAAAAAAAAAGAGGGCCCAAATAAACACAATCAGAAATGAAAGAGGAGAGATTACAACTGATACCACAGAAATACAAAGGACTGTAAGAAATTACTATGAAGAACTGTATGCCAAGAAATTTGAAAACTTAGGAGAAATGGACAAATTTCTAGAAAAATATAATCTTCCAAAACTCAATGAAGAAGTAGAAAGCCTGAACAGACCAATAACAGCTGACAAAATTGAAGCAGTAATCAAAAAGCTTCCGATACACAAAAGACCTGGACCTGATGGTTCCACAGGAGAATTTTACAAAGCATTTAAGGAAGAGCTAACCCCTATCCTTCACAGATTGATTATTCCAAAAAATTCAGAAGATGAAAGACTCCCAAGCTCTTTTTATGATGCCAGCATCATACTAATCCCCAAACCAGATAAACACACAACAAAGAAAACTTCAGGCCAATATCGCCAATGAACATAGATGCTAAAATCCTCAACAAAATATTGGCCAACCATATCCATCAATACATTAAAAAGATCAAACACCATGACCAAGTGGGATTCATCCCAGGAATGCAAGGAAGGCACAATATTCGTAAATCAATAAACTTAATACATCACATAAACAAAAGCAAAGATGAAAATCACATGATCATATCAATAGATGTGGAAAAATGATTTGATAAGGTATAGTACCCATTTATGATAAAAACACTTAGCAAAGTGGGAATAGATGGAGCATTCCTCAATATAATAAAGGCCATATATGAGAGACCTACAGCCAACATCATACTCAATAGGCAGAAACTAAAATCTTTCCCACTAAGATCAGGAACAAGACAAGGATGCCAGCTTTCACCATTCCTATTCACCCTAGTATTGGAAGTCCTAGCCACAGCAATCAGACAAGAAAAAGAAATACAAGGCATCCAAATTGGAAAGGAAAAAGCAAAACTGTCATTGTTTGCAGATGACATGATAGTGTACATAAACTCCTATGGACTCCACCAAAAAAAACTACTCAACCTAATAAGTGAATTTGGCAAAACAGCTAGATACAAAGTCAATATTAAGAAATCAAAGGCATTTTTGTACATCAACAATAAAATATCAGAAACAGAAATCAGGGGAAAAAATCCCATTTGATATGGCAACAAGAAAAATAAAGTACCTAGGAATATACCTAGCCAAGGAGGTAAAAGACCTGTACTCAGAAAACTATACAACACTGAAGAATGAAATTAAGGAAAACACAAACAAATAGAAGCATGTACCATGTTCATGGACTGGAAGAATTAACATCATCAAAATGTCCATACTACCCAAAGCATTTTATAGATTCAATGCAATCCCTATTAAAGTACCAATGACATATTTCACAGATATAGAACATTTCAGAAATTTATATGGAACCATAAACAACCCTGAATAGCTGCAGCAATTCTGAGAAAGAAGAACATAGTAGGAGGGATCACAATACCTGATATCAAACTGTATTACAAGGCCACTGTAATCAAAATTGCCTGGTACTGGCATAAGAACAGACACATAGACCAATGGAACAGAACAGAGAGCCCAGAAATAAACCCAAGTCTCTACGTTCAATTAATAATTCGACAAAGGGGGCATAAGCATAAAATGGAGTGAAAATAGCCTCTTCACAAATGGTGTTGGGAGATCTGGACAGCTACAAACAAAAAATGAAACTCAAGCACCAATTTACACCATACACCAACAAAAACGCAAGGTGGATAAAAGACTTAAATATAAGTCCTGACACCAGAAAAGTACTAGAGGAAAACATCAGCAGGAAAATCTCAGACATTCCATGCAGCAACATCTTCACTGATATGTCCCCTAAAGCAAGGACCATAAAGGAAAGAATAAACAAACGGGACCTCATCGAATTAAAAATACTTCTGCATGGCTAAAGACAACAGCATTAAAATGAAAAGAGAACCAACTATATGGGAAAACATATTTGCCAATGATACCTCAGACAAGGGTTTGATCTCTAAAATATATAAAGAACTCACACAACTCCACTCCAGGAAGACACAGAACCCAATAAAAAAATCAGCAAAAGACTTGAACAGACACTTCGCCAAGGAGGATATACAGAGGGCCCAGGGACATATGAAAAGATGCTCAGCATCACAAGCCATCAGAGTGTTGCAAACTAAAACCACAATGAGATACCACTTCACATAGGTCAGAATGGCTATCACAAACAAATCACCAAACAAGTGTTGGAGAGGACGTGGGGAAAAAAGGAGCCCTAGTGTACTTTTGGTGGCAATGCAGGCTGGTGCAGCCACTGTGGAATACACTATGGAATTTCCTCAGAAAACTAAAAATGGAACTGCCCTTTGACCCAGTAACTCCACTGCTAGGATTATATCCTAAAAGCCCTGAAACACCAATCCATAAGAACCTATGCACCCCAATGTTCATAGCAGCACAATCTACAATAGCCAAGTGCTGGAAGCAACCTAAGTGCTCATCAGTAAATGAATGGATCAAAAAACTATGGTACAAGCCTCAGCTGGTATAGCTCAGTGGATTGAGCGTGGGCTGCGAGCCAGAGTATTGCTGGTTCAATTCCCAGACAGAGCACATGCCTTGTTTGCAGGCCAGATCCCCAGTGGGGACCACATAAGAGCCAATCACACATTGATATTTCTCCCCCTCTCTTTCTCCCTCCCTTCCCTTCTCTCTAAAATAAATAAAATCTTTAAACACACACACACACACACACACACACACACACACACACACAAAACCTATGATACATTTTCACAATGGAATACTACGCAGCAGAGAGAAAGAAGGCACTCCTACCCTTTGGGACAGCATGGATGGAACTCAAGAGCATTATGCTAAGTGAAATAAGCCAGGCGGTGAGGGACAAATACCATATGAACATAATCAACAAAAGAAAAAAGCAAACAAAATATAATCAGACATTGAAATTAAGAACAATCTAACAATAACCAGAGGGGAAGAGGGAGGGTACAATGTGGGGAAGGGTTTTCATGGACACATGGACAAAACCAAGGGGGAGGGTGGAAACAAGGGAGGGAGATGAGTTTGGCTGGAACGGGGAGGGAGGGAAATGCAGACAACTGTAATTGAACAACAGTAAAGTTATTTTAAAAAATAAAAAGAGAATGCTTTAGCAAATGGCATATTTATATACCAAATTAAAAATTAATTTGCAATATTAATTAATGCAATATATTTACAATTAATAATGCAATTAATTATTGCAAGTATATATGCAATACATGTATCTGTAAGGATTTATACCAAATAAAGTATTTTATACCCAATAAAAATGTTGATTTTTGTTAACAGTTGTTTTCCTCAAATTACTGGGCTGATGCTTTCTTCTTTTGGCTTATCTGCAATTATTTAACAGAAGTGAAGGGAAACAAAGGACAGGTTTTGTTTTGCCTTAAGAAAAGCCAGGTAAAGTATACCAGTGGTTGGCTGGCTACTTTTCTTTCTTTCGTTTTTTGTTTGTTTGTTTGTTTGTCTTTTGCAATTTTATGCCTACTTTAAAAACCTGGGTTTCATTATAGTCTACACAGAAATTCTCAAACCCAGCTCCACAAGTTACTTAGTAAGTTAAAAATACAGATTCCTTGGCCCCAAATCCAATGATTCTGAGGTCTAGCCTTACATTCAGAAAATTGTATTATACTTCTATCAAGTTCTCTAAATATTTCAGGGAACAGAATCTATTCACGAGTGAACCGTGAACAATGGAACAGTTGCATCAAAGAACATATGTATATTTAATTTGGGAGGATGCTGAAAACTTATCTCTGGAAAAGTTGCAGTAGCCATCTGACAAGACTTATAGTTGCTTACCAACTATCTCCTCTCACCATCTTCCTAATAAAACATCGTGTTTGTTCAGAGAAGCAAGACAGCTAACCTATGTAAGGAGAGATCAGGAGACTGAAAAGGACATACACTGCAGAGCTCTGGAGAACAGACTTTGCTTTCCTGATTAAAAAATTAAGAGAGAGGGAGAGTGAGTCATGCCCCTAGCCAGTGTGGCTCAGTTGGCTGGAGCACTGTCCAGTACACTGAAAAGCTGCGGGTTCAATCTCTGGTCAGGGCACATGTGAGAAGGCACCCAATAGATGTTTCCATCTCTCATATTGATGTTTCTCTCTCTAAAAGCAATGGGAAAAAATGACCTCATATAGCAGGATTCAAACTACAATAAGTCGTCCCCCCTGCTCAAAATAACATTGTGTCTTAACTATATCTGTCTGCTATGCTCCTGTGCAGCCAGGGACACTTGGTCTCATACGTATCATTAAAAAAAAAAAGTCCGCAGGTGAGAATAAAAAGAGAGAGAGAGAAACAGAGTCACAAATAATATACAGGTATGTTCCATCACTCTTTCTTACCTTGACTGTGAGCATATCTGAAATAACCTATGTACATGAAGCAGTCAATAGGGACTGGCCAGAAAAATTAAGAATGCCAGCTCTGACATCATCAAGATATTAATAACAAACACAGTGCAAGATTCATACAATGTGAGAAAAATAAATCCCTAGTTGTTTAAACTACTATCAATTGACAGGTTTTCCATTACTCAAAGATAAATGCATTCCTAACTGATTAATCAATGCATGACAATGTCAATTTCTCCATCTCCCCTTGTCAGCACTAGATACCATGAAACTTAATTTTTGCTCATTTGTCTTAAAAATAAATAAGTAGCCCTGACTGGTGTGGCTCAGTGGATTGAGCGTCACCTGCAAACCAAAGAGTCACCAGTTCAATTCCTGGTAAGGGCACATGCCTAGGTTGCGGGCCAGGTCCCCACTAGGGGGTGGACAATAGGCAACTACACATTGATGTCTCCCCCCCTCCCCCCCTCCCTTTCCCTCTATCTATCTATCTATCTATCTATAAATAAATAATCTTTTTTTTTAAGAATAAGAGTGGCACTTCATTTTAATTTGCATTTTCTACCTATGAGGAGAATATCTAGTTCTTTTTTTTTTCTTAAAAGCCTTTCCACATCCTTTGTCCATATTTTCTACTGCATTACTAATTTTTCTTCTCACTGGTTTGTACATGCTCTTTGTAAACTAAGGAAATCAGATCCTTATGATTTATATTGTAAAACATTTTTGTTAGTTTTTCTTCTTACTAGTTTTAGGCTCTTTTGTGTGTATAAAGGGCATCTTTTAAATTGTCAAGTACATATGAAATCCAGACTTCAATGTTTATTACTTCAAAATGTAGTATGAAGCAAACTGTTTCATAGGATAAATTTAAAATATAAATCAATAGACTTTTTGGCACTGAATGTCACAGGAAAAATTAGCTATGACCAGGTAAGTCAGGGGAATAAAAAAAAAAAGAACAAGAAAAAGAAAGGAAGTCAAGCAGGGACAAAAAAGTTCTCAATGCCTAATGTTATCTAGCACTCTATTACATTCTTTGTAGAGAATAGCTAAATATAAGTTCACACTCAAAGGCAGGGATGTCCAATCTTTTGGTGTCTCTAGGCCACACTAGAAGAAGAAGAGTTCTCTTGGGCTACACATTAAAGACATAAACACCAACAAAAACTGATGAGCAAAAAGTGTCCATGCATAATTTTCGTGATATTCACCACCACAGATAAGCAAAAAAGTCCTCACATAATAACCTTTATTATTCAGAGTGCCCTTCTGATAATCTTTTAAAATCATCAAACAGGTCCCAAGTTTGTGATCACTAATATAGAAAATGTACATACCTAAGTAATAAACTTTAGCAATAAAATTATGTAATGTTTTAAGTAAATTTATGATTTTGTGTTGGGCTGCATCCATAGCCATCCTGGGCCATGGGACTAGTCGGAAAGAGAAAAACATGGAAAACAATGAGAGAGAAAGAAAGAATTTCAAATGAGACAAAAAAAGATTACCGCAACCAACTGAAAATTATAACCATATAGAAAAGCTTCATGAAATATATAACTGTTAATTTTGAAAAACTATAGGTTTTGAAATAATAGAAAAAAATAACAAATTACCAAAGAATAGGGAACTGCCCATTTAACTTATGAGTTCAAACCTTCTTGACAGTTCCCAAGAAGTCAGAAATTAGGATTAGTTCAAAGACAAGACAGATTGAACAGAATGAAGAGGGTTTGCATTATGGAAGGGTAAGTAGTGGAATAAGCAGGGTAAAGCCAGAAGCATTTGAGAAGAAATGTTATAAAAAGAAAATTTACAGAGGGTTTTGAGATGTTTGAGAAGAAATGACAAGAAGAAATTCTACAGAGGAATTTGAAAAGAAAAAAATACAAGAAGCAAATCTAGTTGGTACATAATAAAGGAGACTCCAAAGCATTAGACTACCAGAAAAAAACAGGTTCCTTTCTTTACTGACTGACTGTCATACACTTCTTTTCCAGGTTTAAACCATTTGAGGCCCTAGAAAAAAGAAATCCGAAAAGCTTCTCCATTTATTTCCCTCTCTTCATTCTTCTTTAAAGACACATCTAAAGATTGTGCATTTGCAAATGCATTTGTAATTTCCAAATGCAAATTAGTTATTACTTTTTGTCTTTTATCAAAAAGCAAAAGAAGACTGCTGGTTGATACATTCTGAGTCATTTACTACCTACCCTACTCTAATTGCATACTTAAACACGATGTAAGGGTTTCTTCTAGAATCAGCAAATTTACCACATTCCCGCATCTTCAGATTATCAATTACTCCACTGCAATTACACTGTTGTAAAAAGAATTAAGAACATCAGCCGTACCCATAAGAAAATCAATGTACCAAAATAATAGTTATTTTTTAATGTTATTCCAACATATTCTTCATTGCGTGGCAATTACTAGAACCAGTGTTTCTTAACAACAACCATAACTTTCAACTAACATTAAATGACAAATGGGTAAAAATAGAAATAATGTATCAAAAGGAGAAAGCCAACATGTGATAGTAAAATGAAGACAAAACCAACAGAATAGTTACAAGACACTTTCTCATACATAGGCAAATGCTCTCTGACAAAGGTGTCAAATGCAAAAGAATGAAGTTGGACACAACACCATATAGAAAAATTAATTCAAAATGCATCAAAAACCTAAATGTAAAACCAAAACCTCTTGCTGGTGTGGCTCAGTGGATTGAGCGCAGGCCTGTGAGCCAAAGGGTTGCCAGTTCAATTCCAGGTCAGGGAACATGCCTGGGTTGTGCAGGCCAGGTCCTCAGTACAAGGCATGTGAGAGGCAACCACACATTGATGTCTCTCCCTCTCTTTCTCTTCCCCATCTCTCTAAAAATAAGTAAATAAAATTAAAAAATTAAAAAACAAAACAAAAAAATCCCAAAACTCTTAGAAAACATAGGAAAAAAGCTTCACTGATACTAAGCTTGGCAATGGTTTCTTGGATATGACACCAAAAGCACAAGCAAAAAAAGTGAAAGCAGACAAATGGGCCTAAAGCACACCTTAAAACTTTTGCATACCAAAAGACAACAATCAAGAGAGTGAAAAGGCAACCCACAAAATAGGAGGTATTTGCAAATCTTAATATCCAGAATATATCAAGAACTCCTAAAACTCAATGATTAAAAAAAATCAATTAAAAAATGGGCAAAGCACTTCCTCCAAAGATGATACACAAATGGCCAATAAGCATGTGAAAAAATGCATGTGAAAACACCACTAATCACCAGAAAATTCAAATCAAAAGCATCAGATATCCCCTCACACACAGTAAAATGGTTTAATAGCAGCAAATAACAGAAAATAACAAGTTCTGGAGAGGATGAAGAGAAACTGGAATTCTTGGGCACTAACGGTGGTACTGTCAAATCACCATAGAAAACAGTACAGAGGTTCCTCAAAAAATTCAAAATAGCCCTGGCTGGTGTGGCTCATTGGATTGAGCACCAGCCTGCGAACCAAAGGGTCTCTGGTTTGATTTCCAGTCAGGGCACATGCCTGGGTTGTAAGCCAGGTGCCCAAATGTGGGCCGCACAAGAGGCAACCACACATTAATGTTTCTCTGCCTTTGTTTCTCATTCCCTTGCCCTCTGTCTAAAAATAAATAAAATCTTTTTTAAAATTTCAAAATAGAACTACCATGAAATCCAAAAATCCAACTTCAGGTATATATTCAAATTAACTGAAAGCAGGATCTCAAAAAGCAAACCCATTTCACAGAAGTGCTATCTACAAAGGCCAAGAGGAGGTAGCAACTCCAATGTCCATTGATAGATAAATTTATAAACAAAATTTGATATATATAAATACATACAATGAAATATTATCCAGCCTTTAAAATGAAGGCAATCCTGTCATATGCTATGTGGATTGGATGAACCTTATGCTAAGTAACATAAGCCATTCACAAAAAGACAAATACTGTATAATTGTACTTATGTGAAGTACTTAAAGTAGTGAAACTCACAGAAACAGAAAGTATAATGATGGTTACCAGGTACTAGAAACAGGAAGAAAGGGGGTCCATGGATTAATGGTAAATTGTGTTCAATGGATATAGTTTCAGATTTGCCAGATGAAAAAGTTCTGGAGATGTTTCACAACCATGTGAATATAGCTAACACTACTGAAATGTACACATAAAAACAGTTAAGGTGAATTTTATGTTACATGTTTTTTTTTTTTTTAAAATAAAGGTTTTATTTATTCCTTTTTAGAGAGGGGGAGAGAGAAAAAGAGGGAGAGATTCATTGATGCATGAGAGATACATCGATGAGTTGCCTCTCACAGGCTCCCAACCAGGCACCTGGTCCATAACCCAGGCATACGCTGACTGGAAATCAAATGGGGGACTCTTCGGTTTGCAGGCCAGCACTCAATCTACTGAGTCATACCAGCCAGTGCAGTTATGTGGTTTTACCACAATAAAACAAAAAGGGAAACAGCTAAATTGTAAGTAGATTACAAAAAATAAAGTACAAAAGACTAGGAATTTCCATATCCTTCTTTCATCACAAGTAGTACAGGATGGTAAATAGTACAAAGAATGTTGTTGGGGGGGGTAGGGGGGAGTAAGTCCTGATCCCAAGTCAGTCTTATTTTTCATATTAAATGGGACTAATGAGAATTGCATTATCTGCTTCACAGGGCTATTTCGAACACCAGATAAGATAAAATCATGTGAAATTCTTAAAAACTAAATTCACAGAAATGGAAGTATCACTGCAAACAATTAATTTCTTAGAAAGTACTATCCAAACTTATGGTGATATACTTTAAAATTAGTGAGGAAAACAAGATGAACTTCACAATGCATTTTATATCTATTTGAAGCTTTAAGAGGAAAAAAAGACTTCAAAAAACCTGATAGCCAACACAGAGTTGATCTGGAGGTATGTTATTTCTTGTTTTGTTTTGTTTTTCTTCCAATTTTAGACATCTTTTGCTGCCCTTCTATCAGAGATTTGGATTTAGCTATTATACCAAATACATGTGCACAATTTCCCTTTCTGTGCTCCCAATATAACTCTACCAGTTTGGAATTAAATCAATATTCAGATTTACATTAGTATGCCTATATAAACATTCTTCTTATTATCTTATATACTATAATTACATTTCCTTGCTACTACCTCTTTAAATCTTTCCTCTTTAATTTTCACATGTTTGGCTGTGCTTGAAAATTGACCCCACAGCCCTGGAGAGCTCTTATATAATTCCCTCAAAAACAACTAGCTCTCATACTCATCAATTCCATGTTCTCTTCTGGAGACATTCTTTCTAAAACCATCAAACCTTCTCCAGCATTCAGACTGATTTGCCTTGTCTAGGTTTGTCTGTTCGTTTTGATCCAAAGAATTCCCTTCACTTATCTCCTGGGATAAATCTTATTTATAACAGCCAAAATACTTACTTTCTTAATTTACTCGCTCTTTTAGAGAATCATTTCTATAACTTTCTAAAAGAAAAGAGTATGTGGGGATGAAAAAAATTAAAATTTTCTACTTCTAAAATACTCAAAATTGAATGATAGATTGAGTATAAAATTCTATAATGAAAATAATCTTACTTAAGAGTTTTGAATTAATCTATTCACTGTTTTCTAGCATCTACTGTTGCTACTGAGAAAAGCTGATGCTATTTTTATTCCTCACTTTTATGTTTGACCTGTATTTTTTTCCCATGGAAGCTTTTAGTTTCTTCATTATGTTCTGAAATTCTATAACGATGTGCCTTAAGATGAGTCTTGACCATTCATTTTGTGGGCCTCCTTTAATTTAAACATGTACATCATTCAATTCTTAGGTTTCATATTTATTTGCTAATTCTCTCTCCATGGTTGTCTGTTCTCTGTCGATTAAATTCACAATAGTCAGGTGTTAGACCTCCTGGATTGATCCTATATTTTTCTTATATTTTCCCACATTTTTTCCCCATCTTGAGTCATTCTACTCTGACATATCTCTCTTACTGGATTTTTAATGTATGAATCAAATTTATAATTTGTTTTAAAATTTTACTTATTCATTTTTTTAGAAAGAGGGGAAGGGAGAAAGAAAGAGAGGGGTAGAAACATCCATGTGAAAGACAAACATCAATTGGCTGCCTCTTGTATGCACCTCAACCAAGGACGGAGCCCTGCAACCCAGGCATGTGCACCCTGACAAGGAATCAAACTGGCACCTTTTGCTTTGCAGGACAATGCTCATTCTGTTAAGCCACACCAGTCAAGGCTCAAATTTTTATTTTTAATTTCTCTGAATAATCAATTTTATATTCTCTTATTCCTGTTTCACTGGTACAATATCTCCCGTTATCTCTCTATAATTTACTTCAAATTTTCTTCTGTTCTCAATACTGTCTCTTCCGAGTGCCTTTTGACTATTTGTTTGGGTTTCTCAAGTACAGTGATCTTCAAACTTCTATTGAGTAAGTATTAGGCATCACAAAACAAATTAGAAACCAGATAAAGTTTGGCAACTGTGGGAGTCAGTGCAGGATGACATTCTGTTGGGAGGTAAGAGAAACCCGCTAAATGTCAGTGCTTTACATCATTCCCCTTGGGTTGTTTTCCCAAAAAGAATATTTCAATTTATATTAAGGAAGCCAACAAGCATTCTGGGAACAAAAAAGACAGAGTTAGAGATCTCACCATTCAATAAATAAACTTTTCATTCAATTTCCCATTTTCATTAATTAATACTCTTCACCAATGTTCAATCTCCCACCAGATGTGCCAAAACTTCCACAGTGCCACCCTCTTCAAATAATGAACACCCAGGTTTTTGCTGGCTATACTAAATGGAGAAGGCAAGTCTAGAGTCTAAACTATACCAGATTTTCAACCAGTCCTGAAATTTTTAGTAGCACCACAGATTTTTGTCCTAAGCTATCTCATTTTCTCATCAACACACTCCTTGGGTGGATAATGTGTTCTTCTTTGATACATTTTTTAAACATTTTTCATTTATTATTTATTTTTAGAGAAGAGAAAAGAGGGAGAATGAGAGGGAGGGAAACAGGAACATGCGCCAGATATATCCATCAGCTGCCTGTCACATGGCCCCAACCAGGGACAGGACCTGGTGCACAACCCAGGCACCTGTCCTGACTGGGAATCGAACCAGCGACCTTTTGGTTCACAGGCCAGCATTCAATCCACTGAGCCACACCAGCCAGAACTGATATACCTTCTTTACTTAGCTACCAGACCATCTCCTAGTGCTACTCCTTCCTACCTCACTATTACTCCTAAGTGATAGTCTCCTGAGACTCTGGGTACTCTTCTCCTGCATGATCTTTAACAATAAGAGTGTCCCAGAACTTAGTCCTTGGTCATTCTACCCTTCCATATCTTCATTAACTTCCAATCTCACATGATTTTAAATACTAATTAATAACGCCCAAATCTCTACCTCCTGCCTAAACCTCTTTTCCAAACCCCAGATTCATATATCCAACTGCTACTTGACCTCACCCGCAAAAATACAATCACTCAAATTATATAATGTCCTTGCGTGAACTGATCTCTACCCCCCCAAAACCTGCTCTATCCACAGCCTTTCACATTTCCGCTGATAGAAATGCCCTCCCCTTCCAGCCACTCAAATAAAAAATCTGGAGTCATTCTTGATTCTTCTCTTTTTCTCATACCCAGCCAACCAATCTGTTATGGGATCTGTAAAATATACTCAGAATCCCACTTAAAACCCTTGTTCAAGCTACTCATCTCTCACCTAGAATGCTAATACAGTCTTCTGTAACCTATCATAGGCTTCCTGATTATTCACTTTTGCTCTACTCCACCCCTTCTTACCTGTCTCCAGGCTGTTCTCAACACAGCAGATAGTATTCTTCTTCAAACATAAATCAGACAATGTAATCCCACTGCTCCTTCTCAGAGAAAAAGTTGATGTCCTTCCAATGGCCCATTGCCCTTCCCATTATTTACTTCTTTGACCTCATCTCCTAGTACTCTTACCCTTTCTTACTCAGCCCCAGACATACTGACATCTTGCTGTCTCTAGACAGAACACACTATCCAGCTTTAGAGCTGTTTCCCCTACCCTGAGTGATCTTCCAGATACCCATGTGACTACCTTCCTACCTTCCACACCTCCTCCTTTGTCACCCTCTCAATAAGATCTACTTAGACCATACTATTTAAAGTTGCAGCTTGCTCCCATCCCCAGTATGCCTGATCCCCTTTATCTTCCTCTACTTTTTTGCTTTTACCCATAGAATTTACTATATTCTTACATAGTAAACAATTTACTTAGTATACCCTAAACATAAGAATTAACCAGCTTGTTCTTTTTAGTCATACTACTCATCCTATAGTTTAAGTAATCATATCTCCCCACTAGACCAGTATTTTTCAAATGACAGACTACTTCAAGGGTGTCCAACCTTTTGGCATCTCTGGGCCACACTACAAGAAGAGTTGTCTCGGGCCACACATTAAATACACTGCAACATGTAATCACATAAAAAAACCTCATAATATTTTAAGTAAATTTATAATTTCATATTGGGTCATATTCATAGACAGCCTGGGCCGCATGTGGCCCATGGGCTGCAGGCTGAACATCCCTGCATATCCTCTTCTCCCTTTTAGAAAATGACAAATAATCTAACACACATATGCAATTCAACTATTATATACAAACTGTAGTGAATTGCCTATCACACTGAAGACACTTATTATTTTTAAAAGAATGAAAGAAAGCATGTCTTCATGTACTGCTATGATTTCAATTAGCTATTAGTGACAATAGTTAGAGACACTATTTAGTGAACAAGTATTTTGTTAATTCCACTCTCCCATTCTTAAGAATGGGGAAAAGAAAACTTATTAAGTAACTTGTCCAAGGTTACATGAGTAGTAAAAGACAGAGTCAGGATACAACCCTATCTTCTCTAGCATAAAAACTCTTGCCTATTCTCTAATAAATTCTACAACCCAGATATTCTATTTCTGTTGAGGTTTTGTTTTGTTTTCCAATTCAGCTCCTTTCAGCTTCACAGTCTTAGTGTATGCAGTTTCTTCCACAGGGAATGCTCTTCCACCTCTATCCCACCCCAAGATTCCCATTCAGAACCTTCAACCTAATTGAAGCCATTCTTCTGGACAAAGTTAAAGTATCAATTCCTGAAAAGTATTCCCATACCCCCTAATCAGTTAGGTTCTTCCAAGGATGCTTCCACAACAATCAGTCTTTTTCTCCATAGCACACATCATATTTGTGATACCTGTTCCATGTCTGTCTTCCCTACTAGAATGCAAGTTTCTTGCCAGTAAGGACCAGACCTATCAATAGCAGGAATATAGTATATCTGGAGGCCTAGAACCCATTCAATTCACTAAATAACAAATAAATAGCCTCAAAGTCCTTAGTCACCACCCCCACTCCACCAGACTAAAACCTAGTATATTACTTCATAACCAAGATAGGAGTGACATAATGAAGTGCTTGGGCTTTAGAGTCCTGCAGAACTGAATTAAGGATCTGGCCCAGCTACCCATTAGGGAACTTTGGGCAAGTTACTTAACCTCTCTATGCCTCATCTGCAAAATAATCCCACACACCTTGTTATAAAGATTTTCCTCTTCTTTTCATTCCCACTGCTATTGTTATAATTCGAGAAATTATAATCTCCCCTCCTGAATCTTTTTCAAACTTCAGAGTGCTTCAAACCAGCTTCCCCTGCCCACCTTTTTTTAAATGAAAACACACAGAATAAAAAAAAATGCACACACACTTAAGGGCTTATTGTAGAAATACACAGAGAATTCAACTACTGTTATTGGGCTGCAATGTTACATGCATATAACACAGGGTGGGGAAAAACTAGGTCTACAAAACAGAGTTTATTATTATATTATTTATTAATCATTATATTATTTTCCATATGAACTGTAAACCTACTTTTGCCCCAACCTGCATTATGGGTTGCAGTAAAAAATATGTGATAAACATTGCTACACTATTACTATGATAAATTTCTATTAATAGAATATTACACTCAGTGAGAACAGAGGCCTTTGTTTTGTTCACTACTGTGTCCCTAGAACCTAAAGTAGTGTCTAACAGTATATGAAAGAATTTGTTGAAAAAGTGAGTGCTATAACTGGTCCCAACTTAACTTTTCAAATGAAAGTTTCCTACTTCATCCAACTCACCAAACCACCAATGCTTTTTTTTCACTACATTGCACTTTCTTATAAAATCATGAGGCATAAATTCTACAAGTACAAAAGAGAACATAATAAAATAAATACGCAGTACAGGAAAAATACAGTTCTATAGTACGCCTTTAACTTTTAGTTTAGTTATGATATACATTAAACTTCTTTTAAATCCTCACCAGAGGATATATTTATTGATTTTTTTTTAAAGAGAGAGAAAGAGAAGCAGGGGAGAAAGAGATCAATCAGTTGCCTCCCTTCCATGCCCTGACCCAGGATCAAACCAGAGAACTTTTACAAAAATTCTTTATTTTTAGAGAGAGGGGAAGGGAGGGGGGGTACATCAATGTGTGATTCTCTCTCCTGCCCCTGACTGGGTACCTGGCCTGCAACCCAGGCATGTGCCCAGCCCAACAGGGAATCAAATCAGTGACCCTTTGGGTTGTAGGCCAGCACTCAATCCACTGGGCCACACCAGCCAGAGACCATTTTGGTGTACAGGAACGATGCTCCAACCAACTGAGCCACCTGGCCAAGGAGGCATACATTAAATTTGTGACTAACAATTCAACGTGCCATGGTGAAATTTAGAGGATGAATTAAATAACCCATGCATAATTAAAAATGGGAAGTTTGATCTCATACCTTATTTTTTAATACTATATTAACTCTACACCCATAGAGTCAAGTGATTATCCTCATTAACAGAGCAACACATAAAAATCTGAAGACATCACTAAGGACTGAAAGTCAAGAGTTTGAGGAATACAAATCAACAAACTTTGCAACCTACAAGTTACTCTATGCCTCATCCACAGGTAAGACTCAGGCTGCTAAAAAGAAAAAAAGAAAAAGACTCTCATAACCAATGGTTTTAGCAACCGTTTTCAGAAACTAAGTAGAATGGTCACAGGTTGGCCTTTTAAAAGTTTCCAACTATTAAACACTTATTATGTTCCAGAAACAAGAATAAAACATACATACACACACTTATAAAACCCTGCATCCCTCAGATTTTTTTTAGGAAAAAAAATCATCATTTGGCTGCAACTACTAGTTTCTCCTTTGGGTATTTAAAAAAAAATCCTATGCTTTATGCATAATTGCTAACATACCATGGTTCTGTTCTTTCCCTTGAAACACAAACACAAATTTTATCATTTGACTTATAAAATTATTTTTCTTCTTCAAATAAGTAAAAATACTACCAAATACTGTGACACTAAAAATTTATGCTTTTCAATTTTCAAATATTTCATGCCATCTACTAATAATTAGCCAACTTTGGCCAACCCTAATTATTCTCGAGTTCACAATCTAAGAATTAGTCTTCCTCAGTAAAATTCCTTTCATTCACTTTTTGCCTACCAAAGGCTGTAGAGTGGAAAGTTCCAACTTTTGCAACTCTAGAATGAGATTATAAGGGGGGGGGGCGGGGAAGAATACCTAACAGTAGTTTGTTTTTTCAAGCCTCTTAAGCTCCTACAGAACCCAAAACACTTAAGTTTCAACCTGAGCTTCATCCCTCCATCTATGAAACTTGCTTTAAATTTCAACCTTTCCAGCTGTAGAAAAATTTAACGTATTTCTGAACAGACTGGATCAGTTGCCAGATCACCTTAAAGTAACAATCCAATGGCATAAAATAACGCAGTATTCTAGTATCATCATCAATCATACATTAAGAGCAGTATTACTTATTAACTTAAACATTATTCTTTAACAGATTTCTTCAAAAGGTCTTCAATGTCTAAATTTCTCTGCTTCTATCCTATCCTGGCAAAAGTTTTGGCTTATCTCTGGCGTGATGTGCCTGAGGGTCCCCAAAATGTGGCTTATGTAGTCAGAATGCAGAACGCGTCCTACAAGACGCCTAAATTAAGCTTTATTAACAGAATTTGTATTGTATTTCACTACGCTCTGTCGGCTACTAGTGAGCTCCTTCCACTTCTAGTCGTCCCAGCCACACAGTTTCCAGCTCTTGAAGGGAGCAAGGGCTTCAGATTTACCCGCAATTCGCTTCGTAAAATCAAGGTGGAGGCCCACATTTCCCCGCCCCTCAGAGAAACGTTTGTCTAAGAAAAGAAACCTCGCACTGCTCCACCAACAGGTGGGAAGGGGCAAGGAATGGACAACTGGGCGCCGAAGGCAGGGTAGGCCAGGCCGCAAACCCGGCGGGAGACTGAGGACCCGGCCCCAGTGCGGCCTGAAACAAGGCAAGCCTTTCGTGCCCAGCGGGTCACCCCCGCCAGCCAATTCCAACGCGCCCACCCCAACTGACCTGACGGTGGATGCGACTCAATGCCATAAGCCGCAGACGGGGTTAACAGAGCCGAAGACAGCACTTCCACGGTTTCAATCCCCACACCCCTCACAGCACCGCCACCAGCGCCTCAGCTACCTCCTCGGAAGAGAACGCGCGGCGCGCATGCGTCGATATTCCAGGAGGTCACGTAGTCACGTGGCTGCGCTGCGCGCCAGCCGCGCCCAACGCGGGATCGAGAAGACCACGCCCCGCCCCGGGGCACTAAAGGCGGGCGGGGCCGCGGCTCCTGCTCAGTTTTCCCTCTGTGAGGACTTCCCCAGCTGACAGCGTGTTTTGGTTTTTTGACACCCCGATCTTAAAAACAGCCAGCATCCCGTCCTTCCGCTACCCCCGAAGAAAAATATTGTTATTCTTTTTGGGCAAATCTAAGGTTTCCCAACAATTGCCCAGGTTTTACCCCACGACCTTAAAATCGACACAAACTAAACTCCAATACCCTTTTGAAGAACCTTGGGTGGGTAGCTCAGTTCATTAGTGCGTCGACCAGTCAGGGCACATACAAAATATGATTTCTAGATCTAAGATTTAAAATTAAATTTAACCAAAGTCATAAGTACCCTCGGTTTCATTCATCAGAAATCTCCTAAGGAGCACATTTGCTTCCAAATATAATCAATCTTCTTACTGTTTGCATTCCACTTTCATCAAACTGCATCCAATTACAGCTTTCCCTTTCTTACTCTTCGAGCTCACTTTTGTTTTTTGTTTTTTAATTCTCCAGCAATGCACCCATGCTTTGTACTGGTTTAAACAGTAATTTTTCGATGTCTCCTATGGGGAAGGGGCAGTGAAGCGCCGATAAACTGGGAAGGCATGTGTAGTTTGCAGCGGGCTTTAAGTGCCACTGCCTTCTTCACTCCTTTTCTGGTCCTTTCAACCTTTTCTAGTCATCTAAAATTCTTCATCAGTAAATGAGATTAGCTAGCGCTGAGACCCCATCCCCCTCTAATAGCCGTTTTGCAAAACTTCATCTGCTTCAACTTTATGTACTGTAAATTAATTGGTTTCCCTTTATCTAGTCTCCTACAGATTATCTTTGAAGCCAGTGATACTGCTTTTACGCTCCTGTTTTTCCCCACTGCTTATAAGAAAAACCTAAAACTTTTAACATTGATAGGTCTTTCATAATCATGTCAGCCTTCTTACTGGTTTCTGACTTCCCATAGTTCCACAAAAACCAGTGTTTCCTTTTATGTGTCTTTTTGTTCCTTTTATATGTCTAAATCTTTCTGTCTGCATTTCCCTCTGTCTAGAATGTTTGCACCAGTGATGAAAGCAATTTAAAAAAATTCATTTCGCTTGTGTGGACTTTAAAATAAATTGTACACCAAAATATAAGCTTTGGCAGGAAAAACGATATACCAAATACTGTAAGTTAGAGGGTGGCAAGTTCTAAAATATTGTAAAGTCAGATATTCTCAGAAACAGACAGAACAAAGAAATTGGACAGATGAGGAAAGATATTATTTATTAGTGTAATGAATTTCTTCCATTTGCTTCTCCAGATCAATAGCCCACCCTTCTCCAAATTCCATTCTCCACAGATTGATCCTTATGAATTATATCCCTTTCTCCCTGGCTTCTAGTTGGGTCTGGCCAACAAAGAGTCCTGGAAGAATGGAAGGGAGGAGTGAGGTCAAAATGTTTGTTTCTCAAGCTTTCTCCACATGAGGATCTCAGGTCTTATCAAGGTGGTCCTCTCTGTATCACTTTGTTCTTCTAGGTTCCAGGTTTCCTGAAAACCCACCTTTGCAAATGAGGCAGGAGGTAGTCAGGAAGGAAGCTCCAGAGGCCCCACAGGGCTGAGGTAGAAATCATCTATACATGACAAAGACCCCTAAGATGGGTTGTTCCTGTTTTCTGGGATAACTCTGAATCATAGAATGCGCCTGCGCACTACCCCTGATTCATTATAATATCATTATAATGAAATAACATTGTGGGACTCCCTTCTCCAGTAGCCAATCAAGAAAGTCATGGGAAACCACGCATGCGCAGTAGCTTTGAAATCCAACTCCTTGTACCTGCGCAGGAAAAGCCCGCCAAAGACTAGCAAGGGGGCTTCTGCCCCTATAAGAATAGAATCCCCCAGCCCACATGCCCTTTTTTTTCCTCGGCTCACTCCCGTGTCCTGTGGTGTGTACTATCACTTAATAAACCTCCCCTCTTTCTTTATGCTATAAACTTTGTGTGTTCGGTTCAATTCTTTGTTCTTGATCACTAAGAACCTGGTTACCTGTGCACACCTGTGCACACCTGTGACACAAATAGTGCTTTATTAACCACTTCTCAAAGTCCCCTGATGTTGATATGCCATCTATTTCCCTCTGGGATCCTAACTGATAGAAAACAAAAAACTTCTTGTGATATCCAGTGTTAATCACAACTTCTGGGCTATTCAGTATAAAGTTCCTGCTTATTTCTACAAAATGTAACATGCAATGAAAATGTGCATAAAAAACTGCATGGCTCACTTAATTTACAGAATATGGAATTTGTCCATTTATATTGTGCATTTACCACTAAATTCAGTGTAATTCACCTATAACCATGTATCCTTAGAGTGCTAAGTACATTCCCTTTGCCAAGAATTTAAGAAATACACAGGTGAAGGTGTTATTGGTTGAATTTTTTTGCAGCGTCTGGAAGAATTTCCTAATACCCATGTGGGAGGATAGGTTTATGTGGTGAACTTTATTAACTATATAAAATTAAGAGGGTTCCCCTCCTGATTTCCCAATGTCCGATCTCTGTCTCACCATGGAGAACATCCAATCTTGTCTTCAGTAGGGCCAGAATAAAGGCCACTGCCCAGAGTTTCTGCTCCATATTAAAGTACGATCCAGTCCAGCATCTAATTTAGCGTGTGCTTCCAGCTGCAGTCCATCACTGTGCTGAAGTATTCAGGCACTCTCCTGGAGACCATGTGCAGAGCCCACACAGTAGTGGCTATGCAGCTGCTAGGGCCACATGACCATGGACAGAACAGGCACATGAGGGTTATTGGGCAACAAAAGGGGGGAGCTCTTCTTTGTTCCCTAGTTTGGGCTTGGAAAAGACCAGAAGCTTTTCCAAATTGGTCAATAAATTTCCCAAGTTTTTGTGGGCTTTGGAAGGATTTACACCCCCTAGTTAGACTGGCAGGCCTTTGTAGTTCAGCACCTCCCTCTATGCCCCCTCCATCCCCATCCCCTGCCCCCAACAATTAGGTGCTGGAGTGATGAAAGGAGGAGTGCTAATTCCCTTGGTAGAGCAATGTTATAATCACCTGGAGTGTGAAGAGCTGTAGCTTCCTGGCAAAGTGAAGAGGCTCATGCTCCCCATTTTATTAAGCTCAATGTCTAAGTCCCTTTGCCCCCCCCCTTTTTATGAATAATTAGTTAAATACCAACAATAATAAAGGGTGAGTCAGGATCTTTGAAAAGTATTAGTGGTGGTTCTTTTCAGCTGGGGAAATACTACAATTGACACAGGTGCCATGATTTCAAAGGTAATACAGATTCCTAGATGGCAGAAAATTCAATTATCAGAGACAAATGGACATGATTAAGTATAAGGAGCAGGACCTTGCAGTAACTGAATGATCTGACCAGCAGGGATATTTAGTAATATATAATTGATCATGGGATCAAAATAGATGAGTAAAATACTACAGTCAGTTGTTCTATATTTTAAAAACCCCTCCAAACTAGTGAAGAGAGCCACAATCTCTCACCTACTCTCCTAGGACCCCTTGAAATAAGATGAGGGCAAATAACCCTAGAGAAAAATTCTGTAGTAATATCACTATGACTATTCCTCCTATTTTTCCAAAGAGACCTTTGAAGACTTATCAAAGAAGCTTCACACTGGAAAGCTTACTTTTTTTTTGTAGACTTTATTTAATTTAGAGAAAGGGGAAGGGAGGGAGAAAGAAAGGAAAAGAAACATCAATGTGAGAGAAAAAACATCCATCAGTTGCCTCTCCCAGACACCCTGACCGAACCCACAACCCAGGCATGCACCCTGACCAGGAGTCAAAACAGAGATCTTTTGCTTTGCAGGATGATGCCCAACTGAGGCACACCACTCAGGGGAAGTTGTGCTTAGTTTTGAGAATTTACTGGACACTGGTTCTAAACTAATACCAAGTCTTGGAGTCATAGAATGCCATCAGACAGAGTGGGGGTTTTAGAATATGATAGGTTGTAGGTTAGATTACTCCCACCCATTCCCACTATGTTCCTATTACTGTCTTCTACTATTGAGACTAGGAATTAAGTACTCAATTTCCTAGCCTCCCTTGAATCGAAGCATGTCTAAAGAGATGTAGACAGAAGTACCTAGGAAGGGCCTTCTTTCCTAAATAAAAAAGCAAAGCCTCACTAGAGAAACTCACTAGTGTAATGCATTTTAACTGTTGACTCCTTTATCCTCCTAATCTAAGTGTGTCATCAATTCAGTTTCAGTTCTACCCCGAATACCTTCCAGGTCCTTTAATTCTCACTGCTTCTACTATAGTTTACACCTTAACTATATACAGTTTAGCTCTGAGCTCTAGCTAGTAAATCACTACACTCTTCTTCAAAACATTGCACAGGCATACACTATCAACCCTTCAGGCTGGAACGTTTGATGAAATCTATTTATCACAGGTGGGCTTTTTTCATTGGTGCCTCCAAATTGATTTCCTTGCCTGTAACCTTTTCTTGCTCCACCCAACTATCCCTCTGCTACTGGTTAAATTATTTTAAATACACTCTTTTCAGTCTTAAAAACATGCTTCCTATCTCCAGAATACATTTCAAACTTATGTATCACTCACCATTTTATTCAAGTGCTCTTTATTTAGTACCCAGTACAGGCCAAGGTACTATTCTAGGAATAGTAGTGAAAAGAAAAACTCATTCAAAATTGGTCATAGTTTGGTATTACCAGATCATTCTAACATCATTGTGCATAATATTGTTTCACACCTTCCATGCTCTACTAGTTTTTTAAAGAGTATTTTGCTAACTCTGCAATTTACTTTAGTGACTTTAAATCTCAGCTTATCCCATTGTTCTGCCCAGAATTTGAATTGAATTTGTTCCCTTTTACAGTACACAGTATCAGACTATAAATCATTAATAATAATACTACAGTGCTTAGTTGATTTTGCCTTTGCTTGACATATTCAGCGAGCTAATGAGCAATGGCATAAGGTGGCTTAGCTTATCCTAGCACTAAAGATTTCTATAGGGTTTCTGCTCATCTTTCATCTTCATTTGCTGCTGGGAATAAATTATCTTCATAGAGAATTCAAGTTTTACAAAAATTTTCTTATACATAATCCCATTTTAATTTTGGACCTCAAAACTCCAGTATATATATGTAAAGATTTAGCAGATAATAAAACTGGATTCCAAATCCATGCTTTCTGAATCAAAGTTTTATGCTCTTTACCTCTATAATTTACTTGTTTCCCTCACTCATCTCCCTTCTGGTCGTATCACTGTCTACCTTCCTTAGCACTTTACATTATCCACTATTGTCTCTTTTGGCCATATTTTCTCTTCATATTACCTTTATTTTCAGATTCTCTTCAGATTACCTTTGCTTACCGTAATTTAATTTTATTAAATAAGCAATACATATTGTTCATTTCTGAAAAAAGGGAAATTGCATATTAGGACATTGAAAAAAACTTAATTTTTTTTATTTTAGAGAAAGGGGATAGGAGGGAAAGAGGAAGAGAAACCTCAATTGTAGAAATATTGACGTGTTGTCTCTCATATGTGCCCCGATCATTGACTGAACCTGCATCCCAGGCATGTGACCTGACTGGGCATCGAACCAGAGACCTTTTGCTTTGCAGGGTAATGCCCAACCACACAGGTCAAGGCAAAACTTATTATTTATTGATTTTGAGAGGGATGGAGAAAGAGAAATGATTTGTTGTTCCACTTACTTGTGCGTTTATTGGTTGATTCTTTTTTGGTTTTGATGCTATATTCACTATAATTGGTTAATTCTTGTATGTGCCCTCACTGGGGGGTTGAATCCACAACCTTGGGGTACCGGGATGATGCTGTAACCAACTGAGCTAGTCACCAGAGCAAAAAAAAAAAAAAAAATCTTCTTTACCCACAGTTTACCACCATTAACATGTTGGTGTATATACTCCAGTTTTATTTTATGTGTGCATATATACTTGATAGAGACACTGTACTTATTTTATAATCAGTCTTTTTTCCTTTAACACATTATGAACGTGTCCTGTGATTAAAGTATTTCATATATTAATGACATATAAATTCCACTGGGTAAGTATTCCATTAAAATGTTTTTCTCTTATTTTTAGTTGCAGGGCCAGTTAGACTTTTATAATTATCACTGCTTGTAAAAAAAACACCCTTTATTCCCCTTTATTCAGTCCTTCAGCTTTTCTTTAGTTCTTTCAATGAGTGATCAGTCTCCAATTCTTTGTTGACTTTTGGGTCAATAATAGTTCTTGATAACAGTGTTAGACTTCTGAGTGCTCAATGTCAAGAAGTTACTTAAAGTAGAAAATTCTTTTAGGCTTGGGACTCTGTTGTAAGTTGACTAGTTTCTTTATAACAAGAGAAAACACACAGATTATGTGAAGTCTTTACCTTACTAGTAGTGAGGGGAAGGGAAGGGGAAAGAGAGAGAAACATCAATGTGAGAAGCTCTGATGAGTTGCCTCTTTCATGTGCCCTAACTGGGGACCAAACCTGCTACCAGGAATGTGCCCTGACTGGGAATCAAACCAGTGGCCTGGTTTGTTGGGTTTGTGGAACAACACCCAACAAACTGAGCCACACTCATCAGGGCAGTAGTAGTGATTATATTTACTTTCTTAAGTACTAAGTTCAAACTATATATATTTAAAATAACAGGTAAGTAAGGAATAGTTTTCTTTCGCCTTTAAAATTTTAAGTTTACCTCATCCAACAATCAATCAATGCAAACATAGTAGGCACATTTGCAATGACACAAAGTCAGGGGTCAAAATTAATAAAATGCGGAATCCATAGTTATGGTCTCAATGCTTATCATAAAGGGTTGAAGCATGTTTAATGAGGCATTCAGATTTACAACTAAGGTTAAAGAGTCTAAACCAGGTGTTGGCAAACTATGACAGAGGCTTGTTTTTGTTTGCTCTGAACTAAGAATGTTTTTCACATTTTTAAAGACTTGTAAAAAACAAAAACATAAAACAAAGAATATGCCACAATCTGTCCATAGCGTACAAAGCCAAAAATATTTGCTTTCTGGCCCTTTACAGAAGAAATGTGCCAACTTTAGATCTAAATTATAGGACTATAAAATGCACTTGGAAGAAAAGATCAAGTATTTAAAAGTATGTTTGTAACTATAAAACAGTACATATAAATAGAAAAAGTAACCAGGTCTTTACTCTCCTTTCAGCTTAGTTGCAAATGACATAAAAACTCAGGTTTTTGTTTTATTTTTAGAAGTCACAGATTAATACAAAAAATCACAATTTGAAAAGCACCCAAATACATTTAAAAACTGGTTAGTGACACAAGAAATAAAAGAAAATGAAAATAGATCACAACTGTAATAAAGTGATCATAGAGTAAACTACAACATAGAATCATAGAATTTTAGAATAAGATGGGACCTTAAAAATCATTTGGTTCAACTCCTCACATTTTAGAGATGAGAAAACCAAGGCCTAGCCCTGGCAAGGGACTCACCCAAGGTCACATAGCTATATTTCTTCAAAGCTATTATCAGTAGAGATAGGTCAATATTTTACTATATGTTGATATATTTTTCCATTTTAACATATAAAGGATTTGGAAAAATAGGACACCTTTCACACATCTACAGAAATAAATCCTTTTATTTTATAACATTCCTTTTCTTTAAGATGCATACAGTACTTATAGCCCAAGAATTCTGAGAAAAGCTATAGAAGACCTGGCACTATTTTTGAGAATTACACAACTGGGCAGCAAAATAACACCTTTATAAATGTCAGGACATATAGAAATAAAATTTAGTGTTTGCCCCCAAAACAGGGAAGTTACATTCAATACATTTTCTTTAATGTGCATTTTTAAAATGTTTAAATGTTTTCTAAAACTTTGGTCACCATGCTTTATTATAATTAGTTAAGCTTCACAATATGTCGATGATTAAACCCAAGTGGTAAGCAAATGTTTAACATTAACACAAAACATCAACAGCAAGCTAATACTGCACAATCATATTAGCAGACTGATATGAGAAATACATACTTTTCAAATAGCACACAAAACTTTGTGATATAACATAATTCAATGACTTTTCTTCCACTTCATAAAATAAGGTTGAGTAATGAGACATAGAAGAACATGATTACACAATAAAAAAAGTATATTTTTTAATTACAAATCTTATTGTACATACAGGGCAACAAATTGTGACTTCTATAGAACAGTGCAAATGAGCAGGAGTTTACTCAAAAATACTAAAATTGGATTCACTTCATGTGACTCAGATTTTATGAGTATTAAGGTATATTAATTATTTTAGGTTTTTGTTTGATGGGACAAGTGGTACGTTTGATATAGGATAGATGTATACTTACAGGCTACAAATAAAAATAGCCATTAATTTAACTTACTAAATGAGAAGTACAGGCACTGAAATTGTAACTTTAAATGTTCCATTTGTCATCATGTAAACAGTTCTGTTCATCATACCATATTTCATGAAAGATTCATAATTCATTTCAAATTGTCATATTAAGCAATTCCTCTAAACTCTTTTTAATATGTGGTGGTTGAGATGCAGCCTGATTTAACAGATTCTGGCCCATCTGTGTAAAAAGTGCTTTTGATAATTTAGCTGTGGCTATTCGTATATTTCCTCCAGCTCCAGGCAGAGAGCCACTATTTGTCATGTTCCCTAAGAGATGCCATAAAACAACCAACACTTTCTGTTCTGTCGCATGGGGCTTTCTTTGATAGAGTTCCATAACAATATCTGAAATACAAAAATATGGTAAACCATGAGGTTTAAAAAAATAAATTCAAGTTCTGCTCATTTAAAAGCATATAAAATATATACTAAACTTATTCTCAATGCCATTTTTCTAAAATTTTAGGCACCCTACAAGAAGTAGGTCAGAAACTTTCACACCAAAGGTTGGAATCTTCAAGTATTAGAATTTCATATACGATGATTAGTTCAGACAAAAGTAGTAAAGATGGTAATGAAACCCATAGCCATCTCAATGTTTTCCAAATGCAGTTAATTAAAAATTTAAACACTTTTGATCCATGGACCTTTTATCAAACACATAATTTGAAACAGCAGTTTTCTATAAACACCAATATTTGATTTTAATTATTTTTACTTATCCTGCTTATTTATATTAATAGGAAGACTAAGCACTTACTGTAAAAAAACTGGTAAAATTATTTTAAAGAAAATTTAGGGCATAAAAAGATCCTCTTTAAGATCCTAAGAGGATCTTAAAAGATCCTCTTGCGGATCATTATAGAATTTATTTCTACCTCATGGGTAATGATACTGAATTTGGTAGCTATCCCAAAATTAAAATAAAATATCCATTAGTTTATCTTTAATTAATAAAATATTTATTTAGAAATAACAATTTAAAAATATTTACCAGCAAGCTTTTCGGTCATATCCTGTTTTGCTTTTCCATTTAAAAACTGAGCTTTTGTGCAAAATGGCTGCAGAAGCAAGTAATTATCTAAACAAAAAAAACACAGAGACATGTTTAAAGAATTATGAGATCTTAGTTTTCAATTACACAGCATTGAAAGCAAAAAAATATGCAAATGATTACAAATGTGTTAAAAAGATTTTAAAATCTACCTTGCTCACTACTATTAAAAAATTCTTTACCCTTAACAGAGTAATATTCTTAGAGCAAATGAGACATAAAAATACAACACAAAATATTAAAGGAGCTATCATATGGTGAATGTATACATATGTAAGGCATATGTTATAGGTACATATATGTGTAGATATACACATACATATATATATCTCCATCCAGAAAAAGTACAGCCATTGTTAATATAATGAAAATGGATTGCAAGACACCGACAGCCAAGGAGAGTGGACTGGAATATGCATGCATGAACAATGGTAACTTCACTGTACTAGTCAGTGGGGATGAAAGATGCCATTGAATGAGCAAGTGTGCTGTGTGGCCTCACATTCAAAATGAACAGGTAGAGCAACAAAATTGCACCAAATTTTGCCTTAAGCTTGAACATTCCTCTGCAGAAACTATTAGGATAATTCAGAAGGCTGCAGCTATGGGCAACTGGTGATGGGCAGCTTCATCATGACAATCCACCTGCTCATACATCACATCTCATGCAGTTTCTTGGTGAAACATCAAATCATGCAGGTAACTCAGCCCACTATCAGCACAGATTTGGTGCCCTGTGACTTCTGGTTTTTCCAAAAACTAAAATCATCTTTGAAAGGGAAGAGATTTCAGACCATCAGTGAGTTTCAGTAAAATACCACAGGGCAGCTGATGGTGATTAGGAGAGCTGTAAGAGTTACCAAGGTGCCTGCCATGCAGGGGACTGAGGTGTCATTGACCTATGTACAGTGTTTCTTGTATCTTCTTCAATAAATGTGTCTATTTTTCATATTACATGGCTGGATACTTCTGGACTGACCTCATACATAAAGAATTGTTTATCTTCTAGGTATCTTATTCTAAATGGTACTTATATAGGTTTTTCATAAAACAGAAAAATGATTGCTTTTGGGGGGGTTTATCTTTACTGATTTTGCCAAAGTTTTTATTTTGAAATGATTATAGATTCATAGGAAGATGAAAAGACAGTACAGAGAGGTCTTGGGTGTCTTTCACCCAAAGGCAACATCTTACACAATTATAGGTGCCTTCTACTTTGATCTTACTCTTTATTGTACTTTTTTTCCATTACCATTTAGTCCTCTTATGGCCACCACCCTCCAGCACCCCCCACACCACTGTCTATATCCATGAGTCCTTTTTCCATTTTGCTCAATGCTTCCACACCATGACCTCCAAACCACTATTAGCTGTCACCTTGCTCTCCATCTATGAGTCTGTCTCTATTTTGCTTGTTAGTTCAGTTTATTCATTAGATTCCACATATGAGTGAAATCATATGGTCTTTCTCTGACTGGCTTATTTCACTTAGCATAATGGTCTTCAGGTCAATCCATACTGTCGCAAAGGAGAAAATTTTTTTCTTTATTAAGGCCAAGTAATATGCCATTGAGTAAATGTACCATAGTTGGTTTATCCACTCATCTACTGGAGGACATGTGGGCTGCTTCCAAATCTTGGTGACTGTAAATAATGTTCCAATGAACATGAAGGTTCCTATCTTCTTTGAAATTAATGGTTTGGATTTCTTCAGATATATTCCCAGATATGGGATTGCTGGGTCAAAAGGCAGATCCACTTTTAATTTTTTGATGGATCTCTATACTGTGTTCCAAGGTGGCTGCACCAATCTGCATTTCACCAACAAGGCAAAAGGGTTGCTCTTTCTCCACATCCTTGACAGCACTTGATGACAGCAATTCTGACAGGAGTGAGATGGTATCTCATTGCGGTTTTAATTTGCATTTCCTTGAAGATTAGTGATGTTGAGCATATTTTCAGATGTCTATTGGTCATCTCTATGTCCTCTTTGGACAGGTGTCTATTCAGATCCTTTGCCCAATTTTTTAATTGGGTTGTGTTTTTTTTGGTGTTGACTTTTCTATTTTATAAATTTTGGATGTTACTCTCTCATCAGATGTATCAGCAAATATGTCCTCCTATTCTGTGGGTTGTCTTTTTATTTGGTTGATGATTTCCTTTGTTGTGCAAAAACTTCTTATGGGCAGATAAATATTGCTACCAGCAATGTCCAAGATTTTGCTGCCTATATTTTCTGTGATTTTTATGGTTTTGGGTAGAGCATTTAAGTTTTTGATCCATTTTGAGTTTATTCTTTTGCGTGGTGTAAGAAGGTGATCTAGTTTCATTTTTCTGCATATACTTGTCTCCCAACACCATTCAATGAATAAACTACCTTTAGTCCATTTTATGTGCTTGCTTCCTGTGTTTCATATTAATCGACTATAAAGGTGTAGGTTTACTTTTGGGCTCTCTATTCTGTTCCATTGCTCTATGTGTTGGTTTTTATGCCAGTACCATGCTGTTTTGATTACTATAGCATTATAGTACAGTTTTCTATTAGGTAGCATAATTCCTCCAACTTTGTTCCTTCTTATGATTCCTGTTGCTACGCAGACCCTTTTGTGGTTCTATATAAATTTTTCAAATATTCATTCTAGTTTTGTGAAATATGTCACTGGAATCTTGATAGCCATTGCATGGAATCCGTAGATTGCTGTGGGTAGTATGGATGTTCTAATGATGTTCATTCTTCTTATCCATGAGCATGGTATGTGCTTCCACTTATTTGCATATTTTCCTATTTCTTTCTTCAGTTTCTTGTAATTTTCTGAGTTCAGGTCTTTTAAATCCTTGGTTAGGTTAATTCCTAGGTATTTCATTCCTTGTATAGCAACTGTGAATAGGATTGTTTCCTTAACTTCCTTTCTGCTGGTTTGTTACTGGCATATAAAAATACAAGTTATTTCTGAATATTAACTTTGTATCCTGCTATTTTGCTGAATTCATTTATCAGTTCTAATAATTCTTGGTGGAAATTTTGCGATTCTCTATGTATACCAGCAAGTCATCTGCAAATAATGACAGTTTTACTTTTTTCTTTCCAATTTAGAAGCCTTTTATTTGTTCTTCTTGTCTGATTGCTGTGGCTAGAACTTCCAGCACTATGTTGAAAAAGAGATGACATTCCTGTCTTGTTCCCAATCTTAAGGTGAACACATGTAGTTCTTGCCCATTGAGTATGATGCCAGCAGTCAGTTTCTCATATATAGCCTTTATTATGTTTAGATATGTTCCCTCTATTCCCATTTTGCTGTAAGTTTTGATCATAAATGAGTGCTGGATTTTTAACAAATACTTTTTTTTGCATCTACTGATATGATCACGTGGTTTTTATCCTTCATTATGTTTATGTGGTGAATCACATGTATTGATTTGTGAAAGTTGTACTGACCTTGTATTCTTGGAGTAAATCCCACTTAATCACAGTGCATGACCTTTTTGATTCATGGCTGTAGTTGGCTCGCTAATATTTTGTTTAGGATTTTAGCATATATGTTCATCAGGGATATTGGCCTATACTTCCTTTCTTTGTTTGTCTTTATCTGATTTTGGAATTAAGATAATGCTGGCCTCATAAAATGAGTTTGGAAGCCTACTCTCTTCTTGAATTTTATGAAATAGTTTGAGAAGTGTTAGTTCTTAGAATTTTTGGTAAAATCCACCTGTGAGGCCATCTGGTCCAGGGCTTTTGTTTGTTGGCATATTTTGATTACAGTTTCAATCTCACTAGGTGTAATCTATCTATTCAGATTTTCTGATTCTTTGTGATTTATTTTTGGAAGACTATGTTTCTAGGAATTTATCCCTTTCATCCTGGTTGTCCTGTTTGTTGGCATATAGTTGATCATAGTATTTTCTTACAATCCTTTATATTTCTTCAGTGTGTCCTGTTATTAATCCTCTATCATTTCTGATTTTATTTATTTGGGCCCTTTTTCTTTTTATCTCGATGTGTCTGATTAAAGGTTTGTCAACCTTGCTTTATCTTTTCCAAGAACCATCTCTTGGGTTCACTGATCTTTTATATTGTTTTATTACACTAGTTTTCATTTATTACTGCTGTGATCTTTATCATTTCCTTACTTCTACTCACTTTGGGCTTTATTTGTTGTTCTTCGTAAAATTCCTGTAAGTGTGAAGTTAGACTGAGCTTTTTCTTGTTTCTTTGTTTTTGAGGTAGGCCTGTAATGCTATGAATTTCCCTCTTAAAATTGCTTTTCAGTGTTTCACACATTTTTGGATTGTTTTGTTCTCATTTACACTTGTTTCAAAGTATCTTTTCATTTCTTCCTTGATCTCACTGTTGATCCATTCACTGTTTAATAACACATCATTTAGCTTCCATGTCTGCATGATTTTCAATGTTCTTCTTGTGAATTGATTTCTAGTTTCATAGCACAGTGGTCAGAGAAGATTCTTGATATGATTTCAACCTTCTTAAATTTTTTGAGGCTTGTTTTGTGTCCTAACGTGGTCTATTCTAGAAAATGTTCCATGTGCACTTGAAAAGTATGTATATTTTGAGGCTTTGGGTGAAATGCTTTTAAGATATCATCAATTAAATCCATCTGATCTAGTGTGTCGTTTAAGGCCTCTGTATCCTCTTTGATTTTCTGCCTGGAAGATCTATCCATTGAACTCAAGGGGGGTGTTAAAATCCCCAACTATGACTGTATTTCTATTGCCATCTCCCTTTATGTCCATCAAGACTTGCTTTACATACTTAAGTGTGGCTACGCTGGGTGAGCAAATGTTTACTAGGGTTATATGTTCTTGTTGGATTGTTCCCTTTATCATTACGTAGTGAACTTCTTTATCTCGTATTATAGCTTTGGTTTTAAAAGTCTGTTTTGTGTGATATAAGCATTGTTACACCAGCTTTGTTCCCCTTTACATTTGTATGAAATAGCGGTATTGGGTATTCTCATGATGCAGATGTTGTTACATCTCATGTCATCCAATAGTGTTTCCCTTTCCTTCTGGTTTGTGTGTATCTTTCAATCTGAGATGGGTCTCTTGGAAGCAGCAATATATGGACTTTGTTTTCTTATCCATTCAGCTATCCTGGGTCTTTTGGTTGGAGCATTTAAGCCACTTAAGCCAGGTGATTATTAATAGATACGTATTTAGTGCCATTTTATTATTACACTGTTTTCCTCTGTTTTTTTTTCTTTTTTCTTTCTTTTTTTTCTTGTTCTTTTTCTTAAAGCAAGCCCTTTAACGTTTGTAGCAGTACTGGTTTGGTGTTAGTAAACTCCTTTAGCTTTCTCTTGTCTAGAGAGGTCCTTATTTCTTTGATTTTAAATGATAGCCTTGCTGGGTAAAGTAGCCTTGGATGTAGGTCCTTGGTTTTCATCACCTTGAATATTACACACCACTCCCTTCAGGCCTGAAATGTTTCTGTTGAGAAATCAGGTGACAGTCTATCTGGTGCTCCACTGTAGGTAACTACCTCCTTTTTTCTTGTGGCTTTTGGGATTCTCCCTTATCTTTAAGTCTTGTCATTTCAACTATGATGTGTCTTGGTGTGGGCCTCTTTGGGTCCAACTTGTTTGGGACTCTCTGAGCTTCCTGAACTTGTGTGTCTTTTTTCCTTCACCCATTTAGGGAAGTTTTTGGTCAATATTTCTTCATATAGGTTCTTGATCCCTTACTCACTCTCTTCTCCTTTGGGTATTCCCATGATGCAGATGTTGTTACATCTCATGTCATCCAAAAATATTTCTTAAGCTCTCAGTTTTTAAAGTTTTTTTTTCTTTTTGTTGCTTTGCCTGCATGTTTTTTGCAGACAGGGCAGAAGACCCTGTCTTTCAAAACATTAATTCTATCCTCTGGTTTATCTAACCTACTCTTTATTCCTTCCAGTGTATTCTTTATTTCAGTTATGCATTCTTTATTTCGGACTGGGCCTTTCTCATGGTTTCTATGTCTTTTTTCAAGCTGTTGAGTATCCTTACAATCATTACTCTATCTGATAAATTGTTTGCTTCCATTTCATGTAGTTCTGGAGAATTCTCTTGTTCTTTCAATTGGGGCCTGTTTCTTTGTCTTCCCATTTTTGCTGCTGTTTTTATTTTTCCCCTTAGATGTTAAACTTTCAGTGATATAGCTATTTGCTATAATCAGCAGCCCAGCTTAAGCTCTACAGTGTAGGGCAAATTAATTCCAGCAGGCAGGACTATTGGTTCCCCTCTGGCTGATGCTACTTGGAGAGGAGTGCTCTCCTGAGAAAGATGGCTTAAGCAGTATGGGGCGTGACTCAGAGCAAGGATTCTAATAGCTGTTCCTTCAGTTCTCTCTCCAGAGCCACCAGCCCAAAATTCTCCTCAAGCATCTCTAGTCCACTCTATCTGCTCTCTCCCTGAGCCCAGGGTGTTTGCAAATGAAATTTTGTGCACTGGCCCTTTAAGAGCCTCTCTGCATCTCCAGTCATCTCTCTCCGGCAGACAGAAACCCTGCTGCTTTTCACCATTAGATGTTATCTGGGTTCCTTTCTGGCTGTGGTGCTGTAGGATTGGGATCCTGCTTGATGTTTAGACCCCACACTTCTCAAGGGGAACCCCTCAGCCACTGAAATATTCCTCCAGAATTTCAGCTGTCACGTCTGGGAACCCATCCTGCCCTTGTACCTCCTCCACACTCCCTACCAGTCTCACTGTGGTGAAGGGGTATTCTGTCTGTCCTTGGTAATAAAGCTTCTCTTCAGCTAGTGTTCAGCTAGTCATTTAGGATGATTACTCTGCAACTTAGTTGTAATTCCAGACTGGGCCTGGAAGAAGATTAATGTAGCTTCCACTTTCTTCTGCCTTCTTGGATCTCCTTCTCCTGCTTTTTGAAAGTTCACTTTATGTCACACTACTTTTATGAGAGACTTACATTAGTACCTGGTTTTGTTAACCAAAAGAAATCCCAAGATAATTTTTACTTTTATGGAAAAAAAAGACGAAAAAACATTCAGCACTTGTTTGTAGTGAATCAATATAGAGGCAGTGTGCACCCCACTGCCTCTGTATTGGTGGAGTGGAACCATCAAGCTCCTTCCCCAGCAACTACAAGTAGTATCTCAGCATCAAGTTGCCACAGATTTGAACTGTGTGAGTATTTGTGCTTTATCTTGGTTTACTTTGTGAATCCATTAGAAAGATGTCTCCTAAGGTAACTGCTTTTTCAATTTAGGCCATTTTGAATTTTGAAAGGTTTGGACTTTACTTTTGGATATCAGGGGATACCTGTATAGCACAGTATCAAAACAAGAACTCTGACATTCATTGATACAATATGTGTACTTAGTTCTATGTCATTTTATCATGTGTAGATTTGTGTAACCATCACTACAATTAAGATACAGAACTATTCTATCATGACAAAGATCTCCTTAGCACTACCTCTTTATAGTCCCACTTAGTACCTCTCCTTAAACTGCCCCTAAACCCTGACAACCACTAATCCATTTATATCTTTGTGATTTTGTCCTTTTGAGAAGGCTACACAATTGAAATTCTATAGCATGTGACCTTTCAGGACTGGCTTTTTTTCACTCAGCATAATGCCCTTGAGATCCATCCAAATTGTGCTGTGTGTCAACAATTCATTCCTTTTTACTGCTAAACAGTATCTATGATATAGAAGTATCACAGTTTGTTTCACCATTAACCTACTCAATTACATGTAGGTTGTTACAGTTGGCTGTTACAGATAAGCTGCTATGAACAATCGTGTACAGGTTTCTGCATGGACATGCATTCTCACTTATATGAGATAAATGCTTAGTAATGTAATTAGTGAGTTATATGTTAAGTACATGTTTAGTTTTTTTTTAAGAAACAACAAAACTATTTTCTGAAATAGCCATCACATTTTATTTACATTGTTACCAGCAATGTACAAGACATTCAGTTTCCCTGAAACCTTGTAAGCATTTTGTGTTTCACTATTTTTTATTTCAGTTGTCTTAATACTTGCTATAGAGTGAATGTTTGTGAACCCCCTCAAAATACATATGCTGAAATCCAATCCCCAGTGTAATGGTATTTAAACATGGGCCTTTGGGAAGTGACTCAAGTCACGGATTGGATTAGTGCCCTTATAAAAAGCCTCAGAGAGCTCCTGTGCCCATTCCATCATGCGACAACAGAGCCAGAAGATGGCTGTCTATGAAACCAGACTGTGGGTTCTCACCAGACACAGAATCTGCCAACACCTTAATCTTGGACTTCCCATCCTCCAGAACCACGAGAAGGAAATGTTTGTTGTTTTGAAGCCAGTCTGTAGTTGTTATAGCACCCTAGAACAATTGTATAGTGATCATGGTCTTAATTTGCATTTGCATTTCCCTAATGACTAGTGATGTTGAACATCTTTTCATGTGTTTATTTACCATCCATATATACTCTTTGGTAAAAAATTTTTTCATGTCTTTGGCACATTTTCTAATTGGAATATTCATTTTTTCTTCAATGTTGAGTTTTGAGAGTTCTTTCTATATTCTACATATAAGTTCTTTGTCACATATGTTGTTTACAAGTACTTTGTCCCAATCTGTAGTTTATATTTTTATCTACTTAACACGGTATTTTGCAGAGCAAATGTTCTTAATATTGATGAAGTCCCATTTATTAACTTTTATGGATCATGCTTTCAGAGTCATGCTAACAATTCTTCACCAAGCCCTAAGGTCCTGAGGATTTTCTCCTATATTATCTTCTTTAAAAGTTTTATAGCTAAGTTTTTCATTTAAATCTATGATACACTTTGAGTTAATTTTGTATAAGATGAGTGGCTGAGGTAGGAAAAAAACAGAAAAGTCTAGATAAAAGGAGAGAAAGTCAATTTAATGGGGTAACATTTAACCACTAAAAGTAATTTAACATATACTAAGTAAATGAAGAAACTTTATGGTAACATTAAATAATAAAAATTGAATTGTTAGGATTTCAGCATTATAAAAAATATATAAAATAAGAAAGTACAAAAGTAAAGTCCAAGTAACTGGAGTGCCAAAATAAGATCCCTTACCTACATGCTGACTCAGTGCCTGAACAACATTTGTGGCAGCAGCATAGATGCCTGGATTCTTGGAATTCAGATTGTTATCAACTATTGCTGGAATTAGCATGTTGATTATAGGAGATAAGTTGTCTTTAAGTAAAGGAATCATTTTGTGCATTGTTTCCAAAGCAACCAGATTTACTTTGCTATTAGAATCATGAAGTCGAGATTTAAAAGCATCAAAAATCTGAAAGTAAAATGGTAAATTATTTAACATGAAATAATATTTTTAACTATTGTATTTAAATTTCTTTTGGTATTTCATGGTTTTCCCTTTAGCATACTGTTTAAACACACATACACACACTTTATTTAACCTGAATTTAGAAAATGGAAACTTCGTAAGAATTTTAATGACAATTCTAAGTGTTGAATATTCTTATAGCAAAAAGGGAAGACCTCAAAAATCACCCCAGAAGACATCCTAATAAATTAAGGTTGAGAAATTTTACTCAGTAAGCAGATGACTGATTTACAATAGATGTGATAACAACGATGTTTTCTAAAAGGTGCAGGTTAGCTTAGCTAACTCTAAGAACCTAAGAGATATTTCTATTTTTATCTATTCAGCGCAAAAGTAGACATATAAATTTTACTGGAGAGATTTCATTTAGGTTTCTTATGAGAACTTTAGCTGAAATTTTACAGTTAAATTTTATTATTACTTCTTAACCTCATTACCTTAACAATTCTTCGTTGTTCTTCAGAATTCTTAACTTTCATAAATTAAAGACAAAAAAGTGAATACTAAGCAATACTTAAGTCACATCAGGTGAGTGAAGAGCTATTCTGTGAGGCTGAGACTATTAATTAATAATTCCTGATATATAAATATGCATTTTAAAATATGTAGGCGCTGGCTGGTGTAGCTCAGTGGACTGAGCACAGGCCTGTGAACAAAAGCATCGCTGGTTTGATTCCCAGTTATGGCACATGCCTGGGTTGCAGGCCATATTCCCAGTATGGGGTGTGCTAGAGGCAACCACACATTGATGCTTCACTCCCTCTCTTTCTCCCTACCTTCCCCATCTCTCTAAAATAAATAAATAAAATCTTTTAAAAAAATTTAACATGTCTAAATAAATAAATAAATAAAATATGTAAATTTTTTCATGTTAAGAACATTCTTCTTAGGAAGAATCTCTTCCTAAGAGATTTAGGAAGAACAGTCGTCCTGAGATTTATTTTTACTCAACAAAACCAAAATATGTAAATTTCTGGTTCCTATGACATGGTAATATGGTACTTTTCTTCTGAAAATTAATAAGACAACACCTCTAGAATTAAAAGAGTAATTAATTATAGTATATTTGCCAAACTTAATGCACATAATAAAATTAAAACTGGGATTTAACATTTATTACTCTCTCTCTATTGCTTGTTATCCTAAAAGTAGGTATAGACATTGGTATATTTATATGTTTAACCTCTATACAAAAACTTTAATATATACATTCTAGAGTAATATTAATTAAGCCTCTTAAATATATACATCCCACAGTAATATCAAGTCTCTGGTTTTTAAAATAGTTACTGATTCATTCAACATATACTCAACTGAAAGTTGGGTTTTAAGAGCTTTCAAGGAGTTAACATCTAATGGAAAGATTCATACAAATAAGGAGCTATCTTGTTACTTACTGTTCACTAGTTACTTTGACTTGTTCTAGAATGCTTTCAAAACAGCAAAACTTATTCTATTCTTTTCACTAAGGTTATTTTAACATTTTAAAATAATATATAAAGTACTAAGATTTAGGGCAATTTTTTATACTAATACACTTTATTAGCCACAGACAGAAAAAGAAAATTAATTTTGTTGTGTCCTTACCTTTACAATGTTTCCAACAACAAGCTCTTGATTATTTTCAGTATCTGATAAAAGTTGCTTAATCCCATTAATACGATCACGAAAGTCTTTTGCATTTAATAAACCTGTTATGACTTTGACATACTCAGCACTTTCTAAGGAATTATGAGGAAATGATTTTCTGGTGACTTCACGAATTTCAGTTACCTCTCTAAAGTAAAAGGAAGGTAAATTTAATGTCATTATTAATTTCTTATAAAAATACATAATAAATAATTCTCATTATATATTTATTTTCTAAGAATTCACAAAATAATCTAACCAAAAGCCCATATACCTGTGTTGGGACCTCCAAGATCTCCCCTGGATTTGGTGATTTGTTAGGAAGCATGGGGTTCACCATGCAGTTTTACTCACAGCGAGCATTTATTACAGCAGAAAGATACAAAGCAAAATCAGCAAAGGGAGTAGGCACATGGGTCAAAGTCTAGAGGAAACCAGATGTAAGCTTGCTAGGGTCCTTTCCCAGTGGAGTCACATAGTATAGACTTAATTTTTCTAGAAACAAATTGATAACCCATGTGAAATGTTGTCTACCAAAGAAGTTTATTACATGGTTAGTGTCCAGAGTTTTTATTGGAAATTAGTCATGGTTGGTTCTCTGTCTAGAACATACCAAAACTCCAGACTCCCAAAAGGAAAAAACTTCAGTATAAACCATTCTGATTGCCCAAATAAACTAGGCACCATAAACTATGCTTATTAGTTAGGGAATGGTGAAAATTATCTTGGAATCCTGGTTCATAGGTGCCAGGCATAAGCTAACTATGCAAGTAGGCCTTTTAAAGGACTGCAGTTTCAGGCCTTCTATGTTAACCTTTTCCTATGAAACAGACATGTGAATATGCAAGGAAAAATTAGAAATTTGAGACCAGCAGGATTTCAATGACTTAGTATTGGCAGCACAATGTTTTCCATTGCTATAAAAGGGTGACTCAATGTAGTAGGTGATAATACCTTTGAAACTAAAGAGTCCTGCAAATTGACAGGTCCTAAAGAGAATGGTAACAATTGCCAGTTACTACCATTTCACCGACTAGCAGTATAAAAATCAATGCTAAAGTTGTCTTAAGTGTAGTGATTTAACGAATGACTCAGAATTATTATAAAAGTAGATAAAGGATGATGATCTAAAAATACAGAGCTTGGAAATATTTATCCATTATTTATAATGTTTAAATAAATTAATCTGAGGTAATTTGTAAAATGATTAATTCTATTCTAATTAATTCTATAATAAGAAAAACAAAGGATTACATTTATATTTAAACTGAGGACTATACAATATAAGACATAAAAGGTGAATAAACAAAAAGATTAAAACAGAAGAACACCTCAAGAAGCCATCTAATTACTGAAACATATTTATAAAGATGGCTTTTTTATTGTTCAAAACAGGACAGATTTCATAGCAAAATAACACATAATACACTTTAGGGGAAAGATAAAGTAACATGAAAGAAGTCACTATGTATATTAACATTAATAAATTTATTTAAAAAGAGAAGACATTAAGAATAATAGGACATAGATACAAACATCATCAACAAAAATTTCATAAATTATAAGAATCATACAAAATGACCAAGTGGGATTTATTCCAGGGATGCAAGGATGGCTCAATATCCACAAATCAATCAACGTGATACACCACATTAACAATAATGAACGATGAAAAGTCATACGATCATCTTAACAGATGCAGAAACAGCATTTGTTAAATCAACATCTACTCATGATAAAAATACTCAACAAATTGGGTATAGAGAAATTGTACCTCAACATATTAAAGGCTATATTTGATAAGCTCACAGCTATTACCACAATCATCAACAAAAAGTTGAAAGTTTTTCCTTTAATATTAGGAACAAGACAAGAATGCCAATTCTCACCACTTTTCTTCAACATACTACTAAGAGGCCTAGCTGAAGCAATTAGGCGAGAAAAAGAAATAAAAGGTATTTGAATTAAAAAGGAAGAAGTAAAACAGTCTTTATTTGCAAGTGATATATTATATATGGAAAACTCTAAAGGCTCCACCAAAAAACTTTTAGACTTAATCAATAAATTCAGGGAAGTTCAGGATTTGAAATCAATATACATATTCAGTTGTGTTTGTAAAACACAAAAACACAACACAAAGTTTATAATTATACACTATCAGAGAAATTAAGAAAACAATCCTAATTATAATTACATAAGAATAAAACACCTAGGAACTAAGGAAGTAAAAGACTTGCACACCAAAAACTGTACGACAATGATAAAAAAAAAAACTGAAGGAAAACTTGGAAAGAAAAGAGCTGTGATCCACCCCTTCCACTGAGAATGTACTTTCTTCTAAGGAACCTCAGTTGTGTGGATGCAGGTGTGCCAAGACAAAAAAAATGGCCCAAATGGAAGAACAGATCAATGCTCCAGAACAAATACAACTAAGCGACAAAGAGATAGCCAACCTATCAGATGCACAGTTCAAAACACTGGTAATCAGGATGCTGACAGAACTGGCTGAATTTGGTTGCAAATTACATGAAAAAATGAAGGCCACGCTAAGTGAAATGAAGGAAAATGCACAGGGATCCAACAATGATGAGAAGGAAATTGGAATTTCAATCAACGGTGTGGACCAGAAGGAAGAAAGGAACATCCAACCAGAAAAGAATGAAGAAACAAGAACTCAAAAAATTGAGGAGAAGCTTAGGAACCTCCAGGACATCTTCAAATGTTCCAACATCCAAATTATAGGGGTACCAGAAAGAGAAGAGGAAGAGCAAGAAATTGAAAACTTATTTGAACAAATAATGAAGGAGAACTTCCCCAATCTGGCAAAGGAAATAGACTTCCAGGAAGTCCGGGAAGCTCAGAGAGTCTCAAAGAAGTTGGACCCAAGGAGGAACACACCAAGGCACATCATAATTACATTAACTGAGATGAAAGATAAGGAGAGAATCTTAAAAGCAGCAAGGGAGAAGGAGACAGTTACCTACAAAGGAGTTCCCATAACATTGTCAGCTGATTTCTCAAAAGAGACCCTACAGGCAAGAAAGAGCTGGAAATAAGTATTCCAAGTCATGAAAGGCAAGGACCTACATCCAAGATTGCTCTATCCAGCAAAGTTATCATTTAGAATGGAAGGGCAGATAAAGTGCTTCTCAGATAAGGTCAAGTTAAAGGAGTTCATCATCACCAAGCTCTTGTTATAGGAAATGTTAAAGGGACTTATCTAAGAAAAAAAGATAAAAAATACGAACAGTAAAATGACAACAAACTCACAGTTATTAACAACCACACCTAAAACAAAAACAAACTAAGCAAACAATAGAACAGGAACAAAACCACAGAAATGGAGATCACATGGAGAGTTATCAGCAGGGGAGTGGGAGGGGGAGAGAGGGGGAAAAGGTACAGAGAATAAGTAGCATAGAAGGTAGGTAGAAAAGAGACAGGGGGAGGTTAAGAATAGTATAGGAAATGTAGAAGCCAAAGAAGTTATATGTATGACCCATGGACATGAACTAAAGCGGGGGCGGAGGGGATGTGGGTGGGAGAGACTGTGCAGGCAGAGGGGAATAAAGGGGGCAAAATGGGAGAACTGTAATAGCATAATCAATAAAATATACTATTTAAAAAACTGAAGACACAAATAAATGGAATATATTTTGTGCTAATGAATTGAAAGAAATATTATTTTTGAAATGTCCATAGTATCCAAAGCAGTCTATAGGTTCGGTTGAATCTCTATCAAAATTCCAATGTTATTTTTCACAGCCCTAATATTTACATGGAACCACAAAAGACCCAGAAGAACCAAAGCAATGTTGAGAAAGAGAAACATAGCTGGAGGCATCACATTTTCTGAATTCAAACAATATTACAAAGCTACAGTAATCAAAACAGTACAGTATTTGCATAAAACAGGCATAAATTAATGGGACAGAATAAAGAGCTGAGATGAATCCCCACATATATGTTCAAATAATTTATGACAAAGGAGTCAAGAAGATATAATAAAGAAAGGATAGTTTCTTCAATAAATGGTGTTAGAAAAGGTAAACACCCACATGCAAAAGAGTAAAACTGGACCCCTTTGCTACACTATACAGAAAAATCAACTCAAAATTAATTAAGGACTTGAATGTAAAACCTGAAACCATAAAACTGCTAGACTAAAAAAAGGTGGTGAGCTCATTGATGTTGGTATTGGTAATGCTGTTTTTGGATCTGACACCCAAAACAAAGGCAAGAAAAGGAAAAATAAGCAAATGGGACTACATCAAACTAAAGAGCTTCTGCAGAGTAAAGCAAGACATCAAAAACTTGAAAAGGCAATCTACAGATGAGAGAAAATATTTTCAATCAATATATCTGATAAGAAGTTAACATCCAAAAATATAAAGGACTCATCTGATGCAAAAAAAAGCAATCTGATTAAAATATGGGTAAGGGAACTAAATAGACATTTTTCCAAATAAGACATGTAAGTGGCCAACGGGTACATGAATGGTGTTCAACATCACTAATCTTCAGGGAAATGCAAATAAAAATTATAATGATATATCACCTCACACCTGTTAGAATGGCTATTATAAAAAAGACCAGAAGCCCTGGTAGGGTATGTTCTGTTGGGTAGAGCATCATCGCAATATGCCAAGGTTGCAGGTTCAATACCTGGTCAGGGCACATACAACAATCAACCAATAAATGAACAAATAAGTAGAACAAAAAATCAGTATTTCTCTCTCTCCCCTCTCCTCTCTGTCTAAAATCAATAAATTAAAAAAATTTAAATTAAAATAAAATAAAAAGCAAGAAATAAATGGTGGCAAAAATGTACTGAACACTTGTACACTCTTAGTGAGAATGTAATCTGATACAGTATGGAAGTTCCTCAAAAAATTAAAAAATAGAACTACCATATGATCCAGAAATTGCACTTCTGGTTTTATATCCAAAGGAAATAAAATCACTACCTTGAAAAGATATATGTACCACTAGGTTCACTGTAGCATTATGCATACTAGTAAAAGCACAGAAACAACCTAAGTGTCCTAAGTGTCATGGATGAATAGATAAGGAAAATGTGGTATATATACACACAATAAAATGTTTTATTTTTTATTTTAATTGTTGTTCAAGAACATTTTTCTGCCTTTTACTCCCACCCCAGCTCACCCTCCAGCGCTCCCCACCTCCCTCCCATTTCCATTCCTCCCTAGTTTTTGTCCATGTGTCCTTTATACTTGTTCCTGCAAACCCTTCCCCTTTTCCCCTGAAATTCCCTTCCCTCTCCCCTCTGGTCACTGTCAGCCTGTTCTCTATTTCAGTGTCTTTGGTTATATTTTGATTGTTTGTTTGTTTTGTTGATGCTTCCTGTTAAAGGTGAGATCATATGGTATTTGTCTTTCACCGCCTGGCTTATTTCGATTAGCATAATGTTTTCCAGTTCCATCCATGTTGTTGCAAAGGGACAATGAAATATTATTTAGCCACACAAGGAAGGAAATCCTGTCATTTGGGACAACATGGATAGGCTTTGAGGGCATTATGCTAAGTGAAATAAGTCAGAGAGATAAAAATATTGTATGATCTCACTTCTATGTGGAATCTAAAAAAAAACAAACTCACTGATAAAGAAACAGATTGGTAGTTGCCTGAGGCAGAGAGTAAAATGGGTGAAGGTGGTCAAAGAGTACAAATTTCCAGTTATAAGTTTGTACTGGTGACTACAGTTAACAATACTGGGCTGTATATTTGAAAGTTGCTAAGAAAGTTAATCTTAAAAGGTCTTATGACACAAAGAAATTATATAAGGTGATGGATGTTATCTAAACTTATTGTGGTAATCATTTCACAATACATACATACATCAAATCATTATGTTGTACACCTTAAACTAATGTAGTGTTATATGTCGATTATAGCTCAATAAAATTGAAGGGAAAAAGAATGAATATAGTCATGACACATTTATAAAATATATTGACTATTCAAAGTAAATGTAACATTAATGTATTGTAGAGACTATAACATAGGTAGAAGTAAAATGTATGACAAAAATAGCATAAAAGATGAAAGGGGACATAAAAATATACTGTTGTATGGTTATTTTATACCTAAATTGGTTTAATATTATTTGAAAGTAGACTATTAGAAGAGGAAGATACATACTGTAAAGTATGTATATCACAAAGTCTAGATCAACCACTTAAAAATGATGAGGTGATAAATGGAATACAAAAATAAACACATATTCACACATCAATCAAATCAAAAGAAGACACAAAAAGAGTAAAAACAGAAACAAAGACTATAGGACTAATTGAATAATACTATCAAGATGATAGGCTTTCTTTCACCCAACTATATGAGTAATTAACATTAAATATAAATGGTCAAATTCCCCAAATAAAAGACAGAGATTGTTAGACTGAATAAAAAAGCAAGACAATCATATACTGTCTACAAATAAAACCACTTAAAAAATATATACTAGGATATGCAAGTCAAAACCACAATATGTTAAAGAAAAATTATTCTGACACTTGCAAAATAATACAAAAAACTTTATTCAAGACTACTGCAATACGGATCATGACTACTGCAACAGGAGAGAAACGTGTGTTCAACTCTGAATGCCAAGACAAATGGGGATTTACAGCCAACATACATAGTGAGGGGATCACTGGACAATACTTAGAGGAAACATCAAGTAGGCCACGTATTTATACATCAAAGGTGGAAGATGAGGAACCCAGTCAGATAACAAGGGGAAAGAAGGGAATGACTTAGCAGGATTCTTTGCTAAGACTGACTTAGGTAGGCCAAGAACAGTGCCCAAGCAGAAAGCCCAGTGCAAAAGAGGGCTCAGAGAAGCCTGTCTAAAGTTTGGTCAAAGAGACAGACAGTGTGTCAAATGAGATACCAGTTTATATCCACTTGGATAACAAGTGTTGATGAGGATGTGGAGAAATTGGAACACTCTATTGCTGGTGGGATTGTAAAATGGTGCCACTTAGAAAACAGTCTGGCAGTTAGTCAAAAGGTTAAACATAGGGTTATCCCGTGACCCAGTAATTCCATCTCTGCATACCCAAGAGATGGAAATATGTACACAACAAAATCCAAAGATCCATCAACTAAGGAATAAACAAATACCCATACAATGAAATATTTAGCTCTAAAAAGGAATGGGCTATTGATACACACTACAAACTTGGATGAACTCTGAAAACATATTAAATCTAAGAAGTCAGTTACAAAAATCCTTGTATCATTTGATTCCATTTATATGAAATGTCTACAACTTTAAAATCCACAGAAACCAGACTGCCTACAGTTGGAAATGGAAGATGGTGGGGAAATGAGTATGGACTGATAATGAGTATGGGATTTTTTTTTGAGGTGATGATAATGTTCTACAATTGATTGTGATGATGGCTACACAGCTTAGTGAATATACTAAACACCACTGAACTGTATGCCTTAAATGGCTGAATTACACAGTATAAGAATTAGATCTAGTTATTCAAAAAATGACATACCAAAAGAAAGAGATATATCATACAAACACTACTGAACTATTAGATAAAGTAGACTTTAGGAAAAGGAATACTAACTGTGGAAAAGAAACTTCATAATGATAAAAAGGTCAATTTATCAAAAAGTCATAAGTAAACATATCTGAACTTAATTACATTGCACCAAAATACACAAAGCAAATAGAGATAGAATTGAAAGTATAAGTAAACAATTTGATAAATATGGCTGGAGATATCAATACTCCTATCTCAGAAACTGACAGAGAACAGACAGCAAATCAGTTACGATATAAAAGACTTTACTAACACAATCAATCAATTTAACCTGACATTTTATAAAACATTACACCCAGTAAGAATATAAAAACACCTATTCAAGTAAATATAAAAATATTCTCTAATAAAGTACATATTGGACCATAAAAGAGTAATTTTAAAAGAACTGAAATCATATGGAGCATAATTAATGACACAACAGAACTATTCAAAATCATGAATAAAAAGATATTTGGAGCCCTGGCTGGCATAGCTCAGTGGATTGAGCACGGGCTGCAAACCAAAGTGTCGCAAGTTCAATTCCCAGCCAGGGTACATGCCTGGGTTGCAGGCCATAACCCCCAGCAACCACACATTGATGTTTCTCTCTCTCTATCTCCCTCCCTTCCCTCTCTAAAAATAAATAAATAAAATCTTTAAAAAAAAAGATATTTGGACAATCTCCAAATATTTGGAAATGAAACATACTTCCAAGAGCTCCCATATGAAAGAACATATTCCTGTATTAAAGAAAAAACCACAAGGGTATGTATTACCTAGCATTATTCAATACCGTCCTAACATTATCAGTAATAAGACAGAAGAACAACATCCACCTCGTGAACTGATGCACTGAGAAGGGCACAACGTAATTTCTGTGTTCTTGTCAAAACTGCATAAATGTCAGCTGTTAGAAAACATCAAATAAATCCACAGCATTTTGGTCAGAGAAGATTCTTGATATGATTTCAACCTTCTTAAATTTTTTGAGGCTTGTTTTGTGTCCTAACGTGGTCTGTTCTAGAAAATGTTCCATGTGCACTTGAAAAGTATGTATATTTTGAGGCTTTGGGTGAAATGCTTTTAAGATATCATCAATTAAATCCATCTGATCTAGTGTGTCGTTTAAGGCCTCTGTATCCTCTTTGATTTTCTGCCTGGAAGATCTATCCATTGAACTCAAGGGGGTGTTAAAATCCCCAACTATGACTGTATTTCTATTGCCATCTCCCTTTATGTCCATCAAGACTTGCTTTACATACTTAAGTGTGGCTACGCTGGGTGAGCAAATGTTTACTAGGGTTATATGTTCTTGTTGGATTGTTCCCTTTATCATTACGTAGTGAACTTCTTTATCTCGTATTATAGCTTTGGTTTTAAAAGTCTGTTTTGTGTGATATAAGCATTGTTACACCAGCTTTGTTCCCCTTTACATTTGTATGAAATAGCGGTATTGGGTATTCTCATGATGCAGATGTTGTTACATCTCATGTCATCCAATAGTGTTTCCCTTTCCTTCTGGTTTGTGTGTATCTTTCAATCTGAGATGGGTCTCTTGGAAGCAGCAATATATGGACTTTGTTTTCTTATCCATTCAGCTATCCTGGGTCTTTTGGTTGGAGCATTTAAGCCACTTAAGCCAGGTGATTATTAATAGATACGTATTTAGTGCCATTTTATTATTACACTGTTTTCCTCTGTTTTTTTTTCTTTTTCTTTCTTTTTTTCTTATTCTTTTTCTTAAAGCAAGCCCTTTAACGTTTGTAGCAGTACTGGTTTGGTGTTAGTAAACTCCTTTAGCTTTCTCTTGTCTAGAGAGGTCCTTATTTCTTTGATTTTAAATGATAGCCTTGCTGGGTAAAGTAGCCTTGGATGTAGGTCCTTGGTTTTCATCACCTTGAATATTACACACCACTCCCTTCAGGCCTGAAATGTTTCTGTTGAGAAATCAGGTGACAGTCTATCTGGTGCTCCACTGTAGGTAACTACCTCCTTTTTTCTTGTGGCTTTTGGGATTCTCCCTTATCTTTAAGTCTTGTCATTTCAACTATGATGTGTCTTGGTGTGGGCCTCTTTGGGTCCAACTTGTTTGGGACTCTCTGAGCTTCCTGAACTTGTGTGTCTTTTTCCTTCACCCATTTAGGGAAGTTTTTGGTCAATATTTCTTCATATAGGTTCTTGATCCCTTACTCACTCTCTTCTCCTTTGGGTATTCCCATGATGCAGATGTTGTTACATCTCATGTCATCCAAAATATTTCTTAAGCTCTCAGTTTTTAAAGATTTTTTTTTCTTTTGTTGCTTTGCCTGCATGTTTTTTGCAGACAGGGCAGAAGACCCTGTCTTTCAAAACATTAATTCTATCCTCTGGTTTATCTAACCTACTCTTTATTCCTTCCAGTGTATTCTTTATTTCAGTTATGCATTCTTTATTTCGGACTGGGCCTTTCTCATGGTTTCTATGTCTTTTTTCAAGCTGTTGAGTATCCTTACAATCATTACTCTATCTGATAAATTGTTTGCTTCCATTTCATGTAGTTCTGGAGAATTCTCTTGTTCTTTCAATTGGGGCCTGTTTCTTTGTCTTCCCATTTTGGCTGCCTCTTTTGTGTTTTCCACCTTAGAAGTAAACTAATCAGCCACTAAAACCATCTGTTGTTAATCTAATCCAGCTGTAATCAGCAGTCTGGCTTAATCACCACAGGGCAGGGCAGAGTAATTCCTGTAGGTGAGACCATTACTTCCCCACAGGCTGATGCCACTTGGAGAGGGGTGCATTTCCTGAGAAAGATGGCTTCTGCAGTATTGGGAAAACTTGACATAGGGATCCTGGAAGGGACTCTTCCAGTTCTCTCCCCAGACCACCAGTCCCACTCTCCTCAAGTGTCTGTAGTCCACTCTCCTCTCCCTCTTCTGGCGCCCAGGGTAAGTGGCTGCATATGAAATTTTTGCATTGGTCCTTTAAGAGCCTCTCTGCATCTCCAGTCGTCTCTCTCTGGCACACCAAAACCTTGTTGCTTTTCTCAATTGGATGTTATCTGGATTCCTTTGTGACTCTGGCACTGTAGGCTCGGGAGTCCAGGTTGCGGTTTAGACTCACACTTCTCTGAGGGAATCCCCCAGCTGCTGAAATATTCTTCCAGAACTTCAGCAGCCACTTGTGGGTGCCCTACCTGCCCTCTCACACTTCCTCTGCACTGCCTACCAGTCTTGTTGTGGTGAAGTAGTTTCTTCTGAAGCCTTGGTTATAAGGTTTCTCTCCAGCTGGTGTTCAGCTGGTTATTCTGGATGATTTCTCTACAATTTATTTGTTACTCCAGACTGGTCCTGGGAGGAGGTTAGTGTAGCTTTCACTTAGTCCTCCACTGTTTTGGATCTCCCATTTTACTAATGTTTCATACATGTAAAAGCAAGAAGGTGTAAGTATATTTATACTTGCCTTTTAAATCTAATTACCTCACACTTCCTAAGTCGTTAACAACTTTTACAACTCCATTAAAATTTGGTAAATACCTCTGGGACAGCTCATGGAAACATCCAAATGAGACTATTATCACTAGGGAGTAATTTCTCTAATGATGTGGGCTATAAATGATCCTACCTTTCGGCTGAATTGAAAACATCTCTAGAAACAGATGATGACCTTGTATTTCCAACACCACCAGTATGAGATCGTCTTCCTTTTGCTGAAGGGGTATCTAGTGGTAAATCACCCAAACCCTATAAGTAAATATAAGGAAGGGCAGTGTAATGAAAGCTTTATAACTAGTAAACTGAAATAACTCTTAAAATGTAATTTTCATAAACACCATTATTGATCTCTTTTTAATGATTGAAACATTTTCCTCCCATAATACTTGAAATCATTCACAAATACAATATGCTTCATTTGAGTAAGATTAGTTTTTTTTCATGGTTATTTTAGTAAGTTCTATATTAATGAAGCTGAAGTCTTTAACACCAATAGGCAGAAAATATGTTCTAAAATGCGTATTACCCTATATCTCTGAAATACCCTTTCATAAATTAATACTTTGCCCAAGGTTATCAGAGAAATAACATAAATTACCACAGAAAAATTTTACAGTATTAAACATATTTTTACAAAAAATAATTTCTAAATGCAATACTTTTTTACAAGACAATTTCACATTTTCTTTTATTTGGTATTCCCTAAGCCAATCATTTCACAGACATTTCTGAATCCCATTACCTACCAGGATAAACGGGGCTTCCCCCCAAGGAACTCCCTATCAATGGTCTGCAGTGTGGTAGAAGCTCTAATAGTGAAACATACAAGTTAAATAAAACAGGCACCCAGTATGATAAGCATCACTACCCTCATTTTATATGAATAAAAATTCTGGTTAAAGAATGATGTGCCTAAAATTATATATAGTTGCTAATTCTCAGAGCTGATTCGAACCCAAGTCTTATAACTCCAATAAGCTACACTACATTCTACCTATCATCAAGGTTCTGTTTAATAAACATTTAGTAACACCATGAATGTCTACTTAGCACTGCCAGTGCTGAAATGATACTGTAGACACATTCTAAATATAAATGAAAAAGTAATTATTTCTTTTACCATCCTGGGCAAATGAACTCTGCTTTGAAAGCTGTTTATATAATAAAATTTTTCCACATACCTTGTGTCGTAAGCTCTTAACAGATTCCTTAATATATGGCAAATCTTTAGATGGGACATACTTTTCCAGCATTTTATCAAAGTTAGGATGATACATCAGGAGGAAAAGCATCTTTCGACCATAATACCTGTAAATATTTGAGAAATATGTAAATAATTTCACATCTTAACAAGCTCAATTTCTGTTCTTAGATATGAAGAACCAAAAGCGTTGATTCTATATTTCAGGCACCTAGGGTACGTATCAAGGCTGGCCTCTGACAGAGCTGTAAGTTAGGAGAAGTCCTGGGCTTCTTGTCCAGTGACCTTTTGCTGCTCATCTGCTTCCCAGATGTTTTGGCCTGAGTCAACCTTTCCTTGGTTCTGTATTTCTGATCCTCTGTCTTTTTTCCTAGTCACAACTTACCTGGGTTTCAACTTGTCAGAAACCTATTCTCTGCTATATAAAACACACGCAGGGTTAGTTGATAAATTGTGGTTGGTATATTAATGAATGTGTGATGCTCTCTGAACTAGTTTTTTTATGTTATATGATTTTTAAAATAATTGTCTTAGGACAATACTTTAAGTGAAGATAGCATTCTAATGGCAGACTGAAATATCATGGAAGTGCATATTGAAGATATCTTTGGATACAGAGATTTTACAGTATCTTATAACAACACCATATTACTATTTTTCAAGGAAGGTTGGCCCCAAAATAAATTACAGTTATACTTTTGCCTATGTATACTTAGTATAAGTATACATATCTTATGTATACTTAGGATATGTATATGGGACTAGAAGAACCAGAGAAGGCAATGCTTTTGAGGGGAGAGGGGTATAGGCTGATCTCAGTATCATATATATCAACAGGTTCTCAATATAATGAAATTATAACAAGAGTATAATAGAGAATAAAAATTACCTTTTCTTTCCCCAGAACCAGAATAAAGTCTACACCCACAGAGCAGCTCCTAATCAGTTACAGTTTCAAAGACAATTCTAACTTTTAGCCCTTATAGTCTTTAGAATTTTAAAGACTATCAGTTTACCACAGGCCCTAACTTGGGAATGGCTAAAACAAACAAGCAAGCAGTGGGAACACAAAATGTGAGAAATATTAAAACTGGAAATTTATAACCATTTTATAATTTTAATTTCCCAGTAAGAATCTAGTGACAAATGGATAAGAAGAATTACTATGCCATTAAAGAAAAGTGACAACACAAAACCACTATTATCTTTCATTGCTCCAAATCAGTGTATTATGATCCAGCCCTTCTAATTTGTTTTGAACATTACTGTGGCATGCAGAACTTCTAAACGGTGCCCTAAAGATGTCCTGCTCTTTCAGAATTATTTTATGGTATCTGGTACAGCTGATCTTAAGGTAGGGAGGCTGTTAAGAAACATGTATGAAGGACCCATGGACAAAGCCAAAGAAGGGTAGGGATGAGAGTTGGAGATGAGGGTGGGTGGGGCAGGGGAGAGTGATGGGTGAAAAATGGAAACAACTGTACTTGAACATCAATAAAAAATATTAAAGCATAATTTGCTTAAAAAAGAGATAGGGAGATTATCTGATCAAATCTATTCACATGAGCCTTAAAAGCAGAGCGCTTTCTGTGGCTCACAGCAGAAGAGATGCTAAGCATGAAGAGGATTCAGCTTGTTATTCAATGGCCACAGATGGAGGGGGCTGCATGGATGCATGAGAAGGAACTCAGGTAGCCTTAAGGAGCTGAGACAGAACCCTGACTGACATCCAGCAAGGAAATGGATAACTCAGTCCTGTAACCACAAGGAACTAAATTTGGTGAAAAACCTAGAAGCAGATTCTTCTATAGATCCTCTAGATTAGGGTCCAGCACTGTGATCACCTTGATTTCCACCCTGTAAGATGCAAAATCAAAGCCAGTTGAGCCCTGCCAGACTTCTTACTTAAAGAACAGTAAACTAAAAACACTGTGTGGGCCCTGGCTGGCGTAGCTGCTCAGTGGACTGAGTGTGGGCTGCAAACCAAAGTGTTGCAGGTTCGATTCCCAGTCAGGGTATATGCCTGGGTTGTAGGCCATGACCCCCAGCAACCACACACTGATGTCTCTCTCTCTCTCTTTCTCCCTCCATTCCCTCTCTAAAAATAAATAAATAAAATCTTAAAAAAACAAAACTGTGTGGCCTTATACCACTATATTTGTGGTAATCTGTCATGCATCAATAAAAATGAATATATTTACCTTCTATATTAGCTTTTCGTATAATGACTTCTATAGGATTAACTCGAGCTACCTAAAGTAATGGGCATCTTTGTCTTAAAATGTTAAAAAATTGATATCCTTTTTTACTTTAGTTTCTATGAACTCAGGAGTCATTCTCTTACTTTCTAATCTAACTTCATATATAACTGACATTAATTTTTAGACTTTGTGTGGGGTATTATCAATTACCCACTCCAACCTTCCTAATTTTATAGACAAGGAAACAAAAGCTAACAAAGGATGAATAACTTCCTTAAGGGAAAACTGTGATTGGGGCTAAAAATTGAACCTGGGCTTCTGACGAAGTCCAAAATTTGTCACCATTACACCTATTGTACCATCCATCTGTTAATTATTTTGTCATCTTTCTGTGACTATTCTTAACCTTCATAAAATTGTTCTTCCAGTACAGATGGAAATCAGAAATTCATGGAATTTTTCTGAGTACAGGTATCTCCTGTTGCAGGAGATAGTATGCAATCTATTTTCTCATGTGCACTTAATTTCACTGATTTTACCTAACTGCTTGGAAAATACATCATTTTCCCCTAAACCTTACATTACCCACAATGAAATTCTTCTGCCACTATTCTGCCCATAGAGAATATTGCTGTTTTTGTGCAGTTAATCCCAGTGACATGGCATCTTACTACACAGAACTATGTAGTGTCATGTATAAATTTGGAGAATTCACTATACACTCCCCCAAAATCATTTACAAATTGGTTAAATAAAACCATTCCCCTAGCACCATTCCTTGGAGACACCACCTTTCCATTTAGAAAAATGTTGATTCTTTTTAAACTTTTGTTTCTTTTTTTAAAACCTTATACTAAGAGATTCAGCAAATATTACTAGCAGCTATTGACCTGGTTTCTTGTGAGCTGTCTTGAGCAAACTTAGCAGCAGCTGGTAATATACGATCAGCCATATCTTTTGTTCCAGATAAAATATGCTCCAGTTCCATAAATTCCAATGCATCTGATAGGTGCTGTGCTGTACATCTTCTTACTGCAGTGTGTAAATGGCTACAAGGAAACATGATGAATTAGAACAAAGTTCATATATGAACAACTTTCCTAAGATACACCTTTAAAATTACACGATTAAACTACTACTAACCTTCACCACCATGAAAGTAAAAATGACAAATTATTTGCATTAGCTATCCCTCCATAAGAAGTTAAAAAAAAACAAAACACCAAAAAATTAAGTTACTGACGTTTAGTTTTAGACCTACAAAAGTAGGTAACATTGTTAGAATGGTAATATTATTCTTTGTAAGGTCAGTACCTAATATAATATTTATCACATCCAAATTATTGTTTTATACATTTAACAGTTTATTTTTAAAAAAATTTTAGTTGTTTATTTTTAAAGAGAGGAGAAGTGAGGGAGAAAGAGAGGAAGAGAAGTATCGAGGTGTGGTTGCCTCTTGCACAACCCCTACTGGGGACCTAGTCCGCAACCCAGGCACATGCCCTGATTGGGAATCAAAATGGTGACTTTTTGGTTCACAGGCTGGAGCTCAATCCACTGAGCCACACCAGCTAGGGCCACATACAAATTATTTAATAAATGTTTTTCAACTGAAATAATACTGAAATCTGCTTGTTTTTGTTTATACCTCAGATTATAAACAAATGCACTTTTAGTTTAAGGACATATTAGGATTATTTTGAACATTACCTTTGTCCTCCATTGATAAGAGAAACAATTGCACGTGCAGGAGTTACATTACTGACCATAGCTTTCAAGGCTTTGTCAACATCTTCTCTTATAAATGTGTTTGATTCTCCTGCCTTATGCAACAAAACTTTCACTGTAGTATCTAGTTCTTGATCCATGCTCTTTTTCAGATAAGTGAAAAGATCACTTAAACACACCACAGCAGCTCGAGAAACTCCAGAGCGTAAATTTTTCACCTAAAAAAAATTTCCAAAATGTACATTTTGCTGATATTCTGAAAGAAAATCAGTAATAATGACTTTGAAACCAAATTTACTGTTAAAGTAACATGTTTTAATACACATTATGTCCTAAAAGTTAACATTTAATACATTTTTTAAAATGTTGCCAAGTAAGGCATGAGCTACTTAAACTATAGGTGGCATACTCACATCATCTAGTATAGTTTTTTAAAAGATAAATGTGGTTTATTCATTCTTTGTTACTGAGACAATCCTTAACTCAGCTAAAGATAAGATTACCTCTTGAACTACTGCAAAATTTGTTTCATGCAACTTTGTGTTCAATATTTCAGAATGGAAAGCAGCTAAGCATCTAATAAAATTTAGTCCTTCAATTTTCTTCTCCCTACGAGAAAAAGAAATGACAAAATCATTTATTAAAATGAGGCAGGATGTCTTCTTTTGTGTGTATGAAATACTACCAATAAGGATATCTTGTCTATTTTCCCTTGTCATGTAGCAATCTCAAATAAAAAAAAAATGTGAAGTTGTGTTTGCTCTATAGTTCTCTTTCATGATTCAAAAGATTTAAGAGCCAAAACCACTTACTGACAAACTTAAGTTCATGTTCTATAAATAAAAGGTACATTTTTCCCCTAGTGAGACTGTCATATTATTTCTAGAGAACAGAGGGAAAGGAATGGCAAACAAAAGGTGAGGGAAGCAGTAAAACAAAAATGGAAAAAGAAAAGTACCTGTTACCTTGTTGGTGAATATATAATTCAAGGACAGAAAACCACCAAAAGGTGGTTCTGTAATTTGTATTTCTTTTACATTATCTAATGCAATGATTTTCACCCTTTTTATCTCATGACACATATAAGCTAAGTACTAAAATTCTGCGACACACCAAAAATATCTATTTTTTGCTGATCTGACAAAAATAGGCATAGTTTTGATTCATGCACACCAATGGCTACTGTTGTGTTGGCTGTTGTCATTTTTTTATTTGACAATCTCAGGAAAAAGAGGTCAGTGCCCCTGAATAAATACTAAGGTATTGCATGTTTTACAAATTCTTATAGCACACCTGTTGAAAATCTTTGGCCTAAGATAATGAGCCAAATGAAGGGTAGGTGGATACTAACAACAACAGGGTTGATTCAACTGGAACTTAGATACAACATTTCAAATTTGATGGTTTTCATCTTGTGGGTTTGACAATGTGAGCTAAGAGGAGATTCCTTAGTTGGTAATATTAATGGTGATTATATTTTAAAGCATTTAAATTCTCTGAGAAGTTATGGAAACAGAGAAAAGATCTAAAACTCTAAGGTGGTAAGAGTAAACCTACTTAGTAACTGTGTGGTATGCGCTGGCTGGGTGACTCAGTTGGTTGGAGCATCATCCCATGCACCAAAAGGTTGTGGGTTCAATCCCTGGTCAGGGCCATACTGAGATTGTGGGTTCAATGCAAGGTCAGGCCACATATGGGAGGCAACTGATCAATGTTTTTCACATCAATGTTTCTCTCACTTCCTCTCTCTCTAAAATCTTTGGATGAAGATAAAAAAGAATAGTAACTATCTGATTCAAAACTCATTTATTGGATAAACATAAAACAGTTTATAATTACAGTTTTGATGTAGAAACAACCCAATTCTATATACATGATAGTAAACAGAAGATAGAGTTGATGGAAATAGAAAACAATTAAAAAATAGTGGCTAAATTTTTTCCAAATTTGATCAAAATTATAAACTCTTGGAGTCAAGAATAAGCCCCAAACAGGATGACCACAAAAAAACACAATATGAGACATCATAATCAAAGTGCTAAAGAATGTTAGAGGTAGCCATAGAAAAAAAGACACACAGCATACAGAAGAAAAATGATAATAATTTCAGAAGACTTCAGGTCAGAAATATGAAAGCCAGAAGCTAACTGAACAAATATAAGTGCCGAGAGGAAAAAAAAATTAACTTAACAAATCTTGACTATAGATGGAGATTTCAAAAGCCCTTTCCTAGTACTTGATGAAACAAACAGAAAATCAATAAGGATGCACAAAATTTAAACACTATCAATTAACTTAATCTGCTTAACATTTATAGAACACTACAACCAACAATAGCAGAATACAAATTATTTTAAAGTTTATGTGAAATGCCCATCTGAAAAAAATAAAGCATCTCTGTACTCATGGATTTTATAATGAGAAAACAAAAAAATACAAGGTCAGGTAGCAATATGGGATATTAAAAATAAAGCAGCATAAGAGGATGGAGAAGAAAACTATTTCAGTGAGGGTCATGAAAGAAGGCTTTCCTGAGATGTTATTTGACAGGCATCTGAATGAAGTGAGAGAGAAAGCTATGGGGAAAGTGCTCAAAGAATGAAGTGCAAAGTTCATGAGGTAGAAACGAGCTTGAGAGTTCAGAAATCAGCCAGATGGTTATGGTGGGTAAGTAAGGTAGAGAGCATGGTAGAAAAAAAGGCTGCAAGAATCAAGGCATAGAAAATGAAGGACCTTGTAAGCCCCAGTAAGCAGTTAAAAAATTTTTGTTTCTTAGTGTTTTAGAGAGCATTAGAAGGCTTTATATGGGGAATTTCATGGTCTGATTTGTGTTTTAAAAGCATAACTTCGGCTGTTGTATGAGGGGCGCAAATAATGGATGCATGGAAACCAATGATGTCACTACTAGTCATGTGAGAGGCAACTGTGACTTAGATGAAAAGAATAGAGACTGCAATAAGTAATTGGGTTTAGGATTATGTTCTATAAATAAATAAACTGATGAAATGTGAAGAAGAAGAAGTTAACACTTAGTATGAATGAGTAAATGTGCATGGCAGGGGCATTAACTAAGATGGTAAATACTGAGGGAGAAGCAGATTTGGAAACAGAAAGGGAAATAAAAAGTTCTGTTTTAAGGATTTCTGCATGTATCTTCATGAAATATATTGGGTATAAATCTGTAGTTTTCTAGTCTTTCTATGGTTTTGATATCAGGGTAATAGGGCCTCAAATAATAAGATGAAAAATACTCCACCCTCTTCAATGTTCTACGTATTTATGCAGAACTGATTTCTTCCTTAAATGTTTGGAATAACTCACTAGTGAAACCATATGAGCCTGCAGTTTCTTTTCTGAGAAAGCATTTTAGCATAGGAAGGGAAAGAGAGAAACATTAATAGGAGAGGGAAGTATCAACTGGTTACCTCCCTACTTGACGAGACCAAGGACGACACACACCAGGCATACCAGGACAAGGGATTAAACACGCCCAAAATGGGAAACAAACTTATAACATAAGTATGTAATCCGGATGGAAATCAAATGCGCAACCCATACATTACAGGATGATGCTCCCACCAATAAAGCCACACTAGTCAGGGCCCAAATATGAAATTTCCTTTACATTTATTGTTATTTTTAAAAAGATTTTTCTTATTTTTCGAAAGAGGGGAAGGGAGGGAAGAAGACATCAACGTGTGGTTGACTCTTGAATGCCCCCATACTAGGGACCTGGCTTGCAACCAAGGCATGTGCCCTGAATGGAAATCAAACTGGTGGCCTATTGGTTCGCACACTGGCACTCAATCCACTGAGCTACACCAGCTAGAGCCCTAATATGTTTTTATTTTGAGTGTTTTTTTTTAAATTTTATTTTAATCATTGTTCAAGGACAGTATTCTGTCCTTTAATCCCATTCCAGCCCACTGACCCATCCCTTCCCACCTCCCTCCCTTTTACACTCCCCGCTAGTCTTTGTCCATGTTTCATTTATATTTGTTCCTGTAAACCCTTCCCATTCTCCCCGGAAATTCCCTCCCCTCTCCCCTCTGGTCACTGTCAGCCTGTCCTCTATTTCAGTGTCTTTGACTATATTTTGCTTCTTTGTTTTGTTGTTTAGGTTCCTCTTAAAGGTGAGATAATATGGTATTTGTCTTTGACCACCTGACTTATTTTTCCCTTACCATAATGCTTTCCAGCTCCATCCATACTGTTGCAAAAGGTAGGAGCTCCTTCTTTCTTTCTACTGCATAGAATTCCATTGTGTAAATGTACCATAGTTTCTTGATCCATTCATTTACTCATGGGCACCTAGGTTGCTCCAGCACTTAGCTATCGTAAATTGTGCTGCTATCAACATTAGGGTGCATAGGTTCTTTTGGATTGGTATTTCATGGTGTTTAGGATATAGTCAAAAGGCAGATCCATTTTTAGTTTTCTGAGGAAGTTCCATACTGTTTTCCATAGTGGTTGTACCAGTCTGCAGTCCCACCGACAGTGCACTAGGGTCCCCTTTTCTCCACAACCTCTCCAACACTTGTTTGTTGTTTTTTTATGATGGCCATTCTGACTGGTGTGAAGTCATATCTCACTGTGGTTTTAATTTGCATCTCTCTGATAGCTAGTGATATTGAACATCGTTTCATGTGTCTTTGGATTTTCTGTATGTCCTCCTTGGAGAAGTGTCTGTTGAAGTCCTTTGCCCATTTTTAATTGGGTTGCTCGTCTTCTTAGAGTGGAGTCATGTTCTTTACATATTTTGGAGATTAAACCCTTGTCTGAGATATCATTGGCAAATATGTTTTCCCATACAGTTCATTCTCTTTTTAATACTGTTTTCTTTAGCTGTGCAGAAGCTTTTTATTTTGATGAGGTCCCATTTGTTTATTCTTTCCTTTATCTCCCTTGCTCTAGGGGACATGTCAGTAAAAATGTTTCTGCGTGAAACATCTGAGATTTTCCTACCTACATTCTCCTCTAGGACTTTAATGGTGTCATGGATTATATTTAAGTCTTTTATTGAATTTATTTTTCTGTAAGGTGTAAGTTGGTGCTCGAGTTTCATTTTTAAAAAGATTTTATTTATTTATTTCTATAGAAGGGAAGGGAAGGAGAAAGGGAGAGAGACAATAAATGTGTGGTTGCCTCTCACATGGCCACCACTGGGGAACTAGCCTACAACCCAGGCATGTGCCCTGACTGGGAATTGAACCTGTGATGGTTTGGTTCGCAGCCCACACTCAATCCACTGAGCTACGCCAGCCAAGGAGAGTTTAATTTTTTTGAACGTAGCTGTCCAGTTCTCCAAACACCATTTGTTGAATAGGCTACTGTTACTCCATTTTATATTTCTGCCCCCTTTGTCAAATACTAATTGATCACAGAGACTTGGGTTTATTTCTGGGCTCTCTGTTGTGTTCCATTGGCCCATGTGCCTGTTTTTATGCCAGTATCAGCCTGTTTTGATTACAGTGGCCTTGCAATATAGTTAAGTATCAGGTATTGCGATCCCTTCTACTTTACTCTTCTTTCTCAAAATTGCAGCAGCTATTCAGGGTCATTTATGGTTCCATATAAATTTTTGAAGTGTTTGTTCTATGTCTATGAAATATGCCATTGGTACTTTAATAGGTATTGCATTGAATCTGTAAATTGCTTTGGGTAGCATGGACATTTTGATGATGTTAATTCTTCCAATCCATGAACACAGTATATGATTCCATTTGTTTGTGTCTTCCTTGATTTCTTTCCTCAGTGTTACAGAGTTTTCTGAATACAGATCTTTTACCTCTTTTGGTTAGGTTTATTCCTAGGTATTTTATTTTTCTTTTTGCTATATCAAATGGGATTTTTTTCTTGATTTCTGCTTCTGCTGTTTCATTGTTGGTGTACAAAAATGCCTTTGATTCCTGAGTATTGACTTTGTATCCACTGTTTCGCCAAATTAATTTATTAGGTCAAATAGTTTTTTGGCCAAATCTATAGGATTTTCTATGTACACTATCATGTCATCTGCAAACAGTGGCAGTTTTGTTTCCTCCTTCCCGATTTGGATGGCTTTTATTTCCTTTTCTTGACTGATTTTTGTGACTAAAACTTCTAATACCATATTGAATAGAAGTGATTAAAGTGGACAGCTTTGTCTTATTCCTGATCTTAGTGGAAAAGATTGTACCTTTTGCCTACTGAGTATGATGTTGGCTGTAGGTCTCTCATATATGGCCTTTATTATGTTGAGGAATGCTCCCTCTATTCCCACTTTGCTGAGTGTTTTTATTATAAATGGGCGTTGTAACTTATCAAATGCTTTTACCGCATCTATTGATAAGATCATGCGTTTTTGTCTTTGCTTTTGTTTATGTGATGTATTACATTTACTGATTTGTGTATATTGAATCATCCTTGCATCCCTGGGATGAATCCGACTTGGTAATGGTGTATGATCTTTTTAATGTATTGTTGGATGCAGTTTGCTGATATTTTGTTGAGGATTTTAGCATCTATGGTTCATCAGCGATATTAGCCTGAAGTATTCTTTCTTTGTTGTGTCTTTATCTGGTTTTGGGATTAGGATGATGTTGCCTTCATAAAAAGAGTTTGGGAGTCTTCCATCTTTTTGGATTATTCGGAATAGTCTGTGGAAAGGGGTTAGCTCTTCCATAAATGCTTTGTAGAATTCTCCTGTGAAACCATCCAGTCCCGGGCTTTTGTGTGTTGGGAGTTTTTTGATTACTGCTTCCATTTCTTTTGCTGTTATTGGTCTGTTCAGACTTTCTGCTCCTTCATTGAGTTTTGGAAGATTATATTTTTCTAGAAACTTGTCCATTTTACCTAGGTTTTCAAATTTATTGGCACACACTTCTTCATAGTAATTTCTTACAGTCCTTTGTATTTCTGTGGTATCAGTTATAGTCTCTCCTCTTTCATTTCTGATTGTGTTTATTTGGGTTTTCTCTCTTTTTTTTCTTGATGAGCCTGCTTAAAGGCTTGTCCATTTTGTTTATCTTTTCAAAGAACCAGCTCCTGGATTCACTGATCCTTAGAATTGTGCTTTTAGTCTCTGTGTCATTTAATTCTGCTCTGATCTTCGTTATTTCCTTCCTTCTACTTGCGCTAAACTTTCTTTGTTGTTGTTCCTTGAATTCTTGTAGATGAAGGGTTAGTTAGTTTGAAATGTTTCTATCTTTTTTAGGTAGGCCTGTATCGCTATGAACATCCCTCTGAGGACTGCCTTCACTGTGTTCCATAAGTTTTGGGTTGTTGTGAATTCATTTTCATTTGTTTCCAGAAACTTTTTGATTTCTTCCCTAATTTCATTCTTGACCCATTCATTGTTTAATAGCATGCTATTGAATATCCATGATTTTCAGTGTTTTGGGTTTTTTTTTCTCCTTGGGGTTGGTTTCTAGTTTCAGTCTCTTGTGATCCAAGAAAATGCTTCGTATGATTTCAATTTTATTGAATTTGTTGAGGCCTGTTTTGTGTCCTCTCACGTGGTCTATTTTTTTAAAATATTCCATGTGCATTTGAAAAGAATGTGTATTTGGCTTCTTTGGGATGAAGGGCTCCATATATATTAGTTAAGTCAATTTCATCTAGGGCATTGTTCAATGCCACAATATCTTTGTTGATATTTTGTTTGGAAGATATGTCCATTTTTGACAGTGGGGTGTTAAAATGCTCCACTATAATTGTGTTGCTGTCAATATCTTTCTTGAAATCCTCTAAGATTTTCTTTATGTATTTAGGTGTTGCTATGTTGGGTACATATATGTTTATAATGTTTATGTCTTTTTGGTGGATTCTTCCTTTGAGTATTATGAAGTGGCCTTCTGGGTCTCACTTTATGGCCCTTTTTTGAAGTCTATTTTGTCTGATATGAGTGTTGCTAACCCGGCTTTTTTTTCCTGTCCATTTCCTTGGAATGTTTGTTTCCAGCCCTTCACTTTCAGCCTGTGTAGGTCTTTTATCCTGAGGTGGGTTCTTGTAGGCAGCATATGTGCGGGTCATGCTTTCTTACCCATTCAGCTATTCTATGTCGTTTGATTGGAGCATTTAATCCATTAACATTTAAGGTTATTATTGATTGGTACTTATTCACTGTCTTTTATGTACGTGTGTTCCTCTCTCTCCCTCCCTCTCTCTCTCTCTCTCTCTCTCTCTTTTTCCTTCCCTTTCTTAAAGCAGTCCCTTTAGAATCTCTTGCATAGCTGGTTTGGTGGAGGTGTATTCTTTTAGACTTCTTTTGTCTGGGAAGCTCCTTATTTGGCCTTCTATCTTGATTGAGAGCCTTGCTGGATAAAGTTGTCTTGTTTGCAGACCTCTGGTTCTCATTACTTGGAATATTTCTTGCCATTCTCTTCTGGCTTGGAGTGTTTCCATTGAGAAGTCAGCTGTTAGCCTTATTGGGGCTCCCTTGCATGTTACTTCCTGTTTCTCCCTTGCTGCCTTTAAGAGTCTCTCTTTGTCTTGAAATTTTGCCATTTTAATTATGATGTGTCTTAAGGTGGGTCTCTTTGGGTTCTTCTTGATTGTGACTCTCTGTGTTTCCTGGACTTCCATGACTTTTTCACTCATCAAATTAAGAAAGTTTTCCATCATTACTTTTTCAAATAGGTTTTCTATCCCTTGTTGTTCTTCTCCTTCTGGTATCCCTATTATACGGATATTATTATGTTTCATATTATCTTGCATGTCTCTTAATCCCTCTTCATTCTTTCTGAGTCTCTTTTCCTTTTCTTGCTCTTTCTGGGTGTTTTTTTCTTCTTTGTCCTCCAATTCGCTGATCCAATCTTCTGCTTCATCGATCCTGCTTTTCATTCCTTCTACTGTGTTCTTCAGTTCAGAACTGTATTCTTCATTTCCTTTTGGCCCTTGTTGATAGTATCCATTTCCTTTTCCATGTTGATGTAGTTTGCAGTGAGTTTGTTGTAGTTTCCCTGTAATTTCTGGTAGCTCATTGTGAGCTCATTGAGCTTCCTGATAATCATTTCTTTGAATTCAGCATATCAGAGATGAGTTGTCTCTATTTTGTTTAGCATTCTTCCTGAGGCTTCTTCCTTTCCCTTCATTTGGGGTTTGTTTGTGTTCTCATTGTTCGAGACACTCTTCTTGTTAGCTTTTGCTTCTTAAATGGATCTGTTCTGGTTCCCTGAGTTTATGGTGTGAACTTCTCTGGTAGAATACCTGTGAGATTCAGTGGTGCAGTCTCCTTAGCATATCCTGGTGTTCACAGCTTCCCCCTACTCTTTTTTGTGATCAGTTGGGGGGCAAGGTAAAATGTTTTAAGACAGCAAGAGAGTATTCTATGATATTTACAGTAGCATTCAGTAGAGAAGAGACAGGAGATCCTTTGGCTATGTATAGTGTTAACTGTGATCTTCCACCCCACTAGCCACTTTTTAGAAAGGATGGAAAGAAGATAAGACTCTTGTTGGGGAGGCAAGGATTGTGAGTTGGATCTAGAAAGCAGTGAGGGTGTGGGAGGTCAGATTCTGAGGTTGGGTGATAGTAAAGAATAGTAAATAGGTGCAGTGTGTGAGAGAATAGAGTTAACCAGTACAGTAATAGAGTTTGGGAAACCAAGAAGTGGGCTGAAATCTGGGAGGGGGCGCTGTGTAGTATTTACAATTGTATGGGATAGCTCTTATTTACAGTAATATTAGAGCAACAATCATATGACAGAATCTATGAGATCTAGATAACAAGAATAGGGAGTATAGAACCTTGAGTAGTGTACTAATGGAACACAATTGAAGGACAGTAAATTAGCAACACACTATGAATGAATTAACAGGGGAAACTTATCAAATGATACAGTATAACCAGCCAAGTAAAAAAGACTATACAGAAAGAAGAGGAATACCAAAATATTATTAAAATAAAAAATGTAAGAATGAAAAAAAGGTAATACAAATATGTAGTAACTTGCAGGTTCAAAAAAAATGGAAAAAAGCAGAAGATGGAATGAAGAGATAAATTTGGAAAGGAAGAAATTACACTAGAGTGAAAGAAAGAGAAGCATAAGGAATTGGGAGATATAAATATAATAAGAATTAAAAAATAATAAGTTACTTAAAAAAAAAAGATAAAACCACAGAATCGAGCAAAAGAAAAAATAACCTCTTGTTGGTTTCTAACTGGCCAAACCAGTTTTTCTGGTCTTGCTGGCTTCAGCAGGCTGAGGGGCAAATGGAATTGCTTTTCTTCCTTCCCAGTCAAAACTCAGTCAGCCTCTTGGGTACTGTCCCCAGGGATAGCCTCGAGTTCTCCCCAGAGCTGGTCTGGAGCGTCTCCGCAGGGCCCTTGGTGTGGGTCTGGGTGCTCTTAAGACCACTCTCTGGAGCTCACCACCGTGGGCTGTAGGATCCCATGGAGCTCCTGTGCCTTTTCCGAGTTCATGGTGTGAGATCCGAGGATCCCGAGGGGGCACACACTTTCTCCGAGTTCAATGCCATGGGCTCCAGGATCCCGTGGAGCATTTGCACCTTTTCCTTGTTCAGGGCTGTGGGGTCTGGGTCTTCCACAAAACCACACTCTCTCTGGGTTGGGGCTGAGGGCGCACGGCAAGGCCGCCCCTGGTCACGCAGGCTGGGGCACATACTCTTGGGCACATACTCTTCCCAGGGCTATGCATGGGTGCTCACAGCCCCTGTGTGATTGTCTCTCAGTCCTCACTCCCCTCTCTGTGCCTTCAAGCAACCAGGCCTCCCTTGGTGCTGCTCAATCCTTGTTTGGCAGGGGAGGGAGCGGTTGACCCTGTTCTCTCCCCAGTGCCCTGAGGTGGACCCAGGAGCACCGATCCTGGGGGCTGCAACCTCCCTGGTCCCCGCACTGATCCCTGGGCCCTTATCATCCTGAAGCAGTCTCCTTACCTTCTGGTTTTTCAATGTCTGCTATGATTTTTGATGTCCTATTTTCATAAATGTTGTGATATTGTTAGCTTTTTGCTCTGTTCCTCCACAGATTGGTTTGTTTTTCTCCCATGCGTAGGGGGAAGTGGAATCTGCTCCCTCCTACCATGCCGCCATCTTCCTCCCCCGAGCTTGAGTGAGTTTTGATAGTTGGTGTATTTCAAGGAATTTGTCCATTTCACTAAATTGTGAAAATTTATGGGCATAAAGCTGTTTATCACACTCCTTTATTGTTTAATAGCTATATGATCATTAGTGACATTCCTTTTCATTCCTGATGTGATCATGTTTCTTCTCTTTTTTCCTGTTATGTCTGACTTGTGGTTTATCAATTTTATTAATCTTTTCCAAGAACACACTTTTGCTTTCACTGATTTTTTAAAAAATTGTATTTTACTAATTATGCTATTACAATTCTCCTGATTTTCCTCTCTATGCCCCCCTCTATCCAGCACACACCATTCCCTCAGACAATCCTCACACCACTCTCCATGTCTATGGGACATGCCTATAAGTTCTTTGGCTACTCCATTTCCTATATTATACCATCATTTCCATGCCTATTCTGTTAACTACATTTTTGTACTTCTTAATCCCCTCACCTATTCTCCCCTGCACCCCTTCCCATCTGGCAACCATCAAAACACTCTCTGTATCCCAATGCTGTCTGTGTTCTTATTTGCTTAGTTTGACTTTTAGATTCAATTATTGATAGATATGTATTTATTGCCCTTTTATTGTTCATAGTTGTGATTTTCTTTTTCTAAAATAACTCCCTTTAACAGTGTTAGCCAAGTTGATGGAGACTCAGATATGGCACCTGCCAGCTGTAGGGAGAGGGCTCAATAAGGGACAATGGACTCTGCCTGCCTTTAGGTCTGAGAGTAAACTGTCCCCAAACTCTCTCCTTGATGCCAGACAATTCATTTCCTCCCCATGTGCCACTGGTGCCTTTCAAGCTGCTACCCTGGTGCTAGAGCTCAGAGAGAGTATATCTGAGTTTGTCTGCGTGGGGGTTATTTAGGGGAACTGCTTGGAACTCCTAAGTTTCTCCCACCAACTCAATCCCTCTTGGTTTTTGCAGCCAGAAGTTATGGGGGCTTATCTTCCTGGCATTGGTATCCTGGGCTGGGAGGCCTGGTGTGGTGCTGGGACTCCTCACTCTCAAGATATCCGTCCCAAATTTTTATCCACCACACATCAATTGGGAATAGCCCGTACCACATCTCCACCCTTCCTACCAGTCTAGTTGGTTGTGGTTTCTTTTAATTCTGTAACTTTCAGTCTTCCATTCAACTCAATTTCTGACAATTCAGAGTGATAGTTGTTCTACAATTTAGTAGTCATTCTCATGTGGCTATTCGAGGAGGAGAGCCACAATTACCTATGCCACCACCTTGACTGGAAGTCTCTCACTGATTTTTAAAAAATTTCATTGATTCTGTTCTGCAGTACACTGACTTCCATTGTATGTTCATTTTTTCCTTTTGTGCTTATTTTGGGCTTCATTTGCTCTTTTGTTTCTAGTTTAAGGTTAAAACTTACTCTTCTACTCTGATAATGGTGTTAGAGTGCTTTAACTTCCCTCCTCTAATGTGCCTGCATCCCATTAATTTTTTTAAATGTTTTATTCTTAATTCCTCATTTCTAATTTAACTGTACTGTGGTTACAGAACAAAATTTGTATAATTGGAATCCTTTAAATTATTTATTTTATGCTGTGTAATATAGTCTTTAAGTATATTTTATTGACTATGCTATTACACTTTTCCCATCATTTTCTTCTTTCTTCCCCTCTACTTTGTATCCCTCTTCCCTCTCACATCCCCCTCCTCCAACTTAGTTCATGTCCATGGGTCATATATGTAAGTTCTTTGGCTTCTCCATTTCCTATACTATTCGTAACCTCTCCCTGTCTATTTTGTACCTAACAATTATGCTTCTTAATCTCTGTACATTTCCCCCCATACTGCTCTTCCTTCCCCCTCCCAGCAGATAACTCTCCAAATGATCTCCGTGTCTATGATTCTGTTCCTGTTTTGTTTTTTTTTCTAGTTTGTTCTTTTAGATTCAATTGTTGATAGTTGTGAATTTGCTGCCTTTTTAATGTTCATAGTTTTTATCTTCTTTTTCTTAAATAAGGTCCTTCAACACTTCTTATAATAAGGGCTTGGTGATGATGAACTCCTTTAACTTGACCTTATCTGGGAAGCACTTTATCTACCCTTCCATTCTAAATGATAGCAGTGCTGGATAGAGCAATCTTGGATGTAGGTCCTTGCTTTTCATGACTTCCAACAGTTCTTTCCAGCCCCTTCTTGCCTAGAAGGTTTCTTCTGAGAAATCAACCGAGAGCCTTATGGCAACTCCTTTGTAGGTAACTGTCTCCTGTTCTCTTGCTGCTTTTAAGATGCTCTCCTTATCTTTAATCTTGGGTAATTCAATTATGATGTATTTGGTGGGTTTTTCCTTGGATCCAACTTTTTTGGGACTCTCTCAGCTTCTTGGACATGTCTAATTCCTTTGCCAGACTGGGGAAATTTTCCATCATTTTTTTTCCCAATAAAATTTCAATCTCTTTCTCTTCCTTTTCTCCTTCTGGCACCCCCATGATTCAGATGTTGGAACGTTTATAAAGTCATCCCAGAAATTCCTAAGCATCTCCTCATTCTGTTTGAATTCTTGTTTACTCATTGTGTTCTGGTTTAGTGTTTATTTCTTCCTTCTCTTCCAAATTGTTGATGTGAGTCCCAGTTTCCTTCCTTTCCTTGGTTCCCTATATATTTTTTTTTTATTTCACTTTGTACGGCTTTCACTTCTTTTATCTCATGACCGTACTCAAATAATTTCTGCGAGCATCTTGATTACCAGTGTTTTGAACTCTGCATCTGATAGGTTGGCTATGTCCTCATCGCTTAGTTCTTTTTCTGCAGTTGTGATCTATTTTTTCATTTGGATCATATTTCTTTGTCTGGGCATGCCAGTCTGCATTAGTGTTTCTTCTTTAACTCCTGGTTTGTCAGACTTCCATACCATTCAATTTTCTGGTAATTCTGGTTGTTGTTGTTCTGAAACTTATTTATTTTTAGACAGAGGGGAAAGGAGAAAGAGAGGGAGAGAAACCTCAATGTATGGTTGCCTCTCACATGCCCCCCACTGGGGACCTGACCTGCAACCCAGGCATGTGCCCTGACTGGGAATTGAACCAGTGACCCTTTGGTTCACAGGCAGGCGCTCAATCCACTGAGCCACACCAGCCAGGGCTGTTTTTTGTTTTTAAATTGGTTGTTTCCTTGTTTTGGTTGTGTGAGTAGATGAAGTGTATGTATATCTAGCTCCACCTCCAACTGGGCCAGAACTCACAAGCTACTCCCTTGTGTGTATTTTTTGTGACATGGTCTTTTTTCATAAATGTTCCTTGTGTACCTGAAACAATGTGAATCCTATTGTTTTACGTGGAATATTTAAACATGTCAATTAGTTCAATAGTGTTCAAGTCTTGTATATTCTTACTGATTTTCTTTCTACTAGTTCCATCAATTAATGGGAGAGGGTAACTGAAATTCCAACTATGTTATTTGTTTATTTCTCCTTGCTGGTCTACCAGTGTTTGCTTAATGTATTTTGAAGCTCTGGTATATGGTACACAAATGTTTAGGATTTCTATGTACACTTGATGAATCACTCCTTTTCATTATAAAGTGCCCCTCCTTATTTCTGATACAGTAAGACAAAATTTTTAAATGGCACGACAATTCCTGTCTAGACACCTGTATAATACGTTTCTCTTGAGGGTGCATAGATGGGATGTCACTTCACTCAATCATGCTACATTACATGGCAAAAGGAAATTTACAAGATGTCCTATGGCTCACTGATTCTCTCTTTATGCATTTCTTCTAGCTTTCTTAACACATGGATTAGAATTGTAACTATAGTAATAATATCCTTTTTATGAATTTTTTGTATCATTTTTGGATTACTTTCAATTGTTTAATTTTTTCCCTCTCATTACAGGTTGTATTTCCTTACTTCTTTGTAGGCCTAGCAATTTTTTTGCCTTGGATATTGGTAAATATCCAAGCATAGTGACTTTCACATTGGATATTGTTGTATTCCTCTAAGTATTAAATTTTTTCTTCTTTTTTTGATTCCAGAGAGGGGGAAGGGAGGGAAAAAGAGAGGGGAAAAAAACATTGATGCGAGAGAGAAATGATGATCGGTTGTCTACCGCATGTGCCCCAACTGGTGACCAAGCCCACAACCCAGGCATGTGCCCTGACCTGGAATGGATCCTGCCTACCTTTTGGTTTGTGGGATGATACCCAACTAAGCCTCTCTGGCCAGGTCTCCTAAAAATATTTTTGAACTTTGTTCTGGGATACAGTTATTTGGAAAGTTTGCTCCTGTTAGGCCTTGATTTTAGGCTTTGTTAGGTGAGACCAATCCAGTCTTTAGCTTAGGGCTTCTTCTTTCCATAGATAAGACAAACCTTTTGAGTGTTCTACCCAAAGCCCTGTGAATTATGAAGTTTTCCACATTGCTTGTAGAAAGGACATATTCTTGGCCTAGTATATACTCTAGGGATAGTTCCCTGTAACTTCTTCAAGTGGCTCTTGATCTGGTTTCAGGTAATTTACTTGCATGCATGCCCTGACCAGTACTCAGCTAAACATTTGAGAAGAATCCTCTGATGGTCTCTGGGTTTCCTTGTAGAGGTCTATCCTCTCTGGCATACCGCCCTGCAAATTGTAGCTACCATGGCCTCCCTATACTCCCAAGCTCCATCTCCATGTCTGTTGATATCTAGATGGTTTCTCCCCCCTTGAGCTGTGACCTGGAAACTCTGCAGGAAGTAAGCCAGGACAACGATAGGGCTCACCTTGCTTATTTCTCATCTCTCAGGGATCACTATATTTCACTGCCTGGTGAATGATATTTTGAAAACCATTGTTTCATATATTTTGTATGATTTCTTTACTTCTTTCAGATGTGAAGGCAAATCTTATGTTTGTTAATCCACCTTGGCAGAAAGTAGAAGTCCAAGAGTTCTATTTTGGACATATTAAATATGTCTATTGGCATCCAAGTAGAAGTATCAAGGAGGCAGCTTAACTACAGGTTTATAACTCAAGAAAATACCATGGACCCAGATATACATTTATGAGAAATCAAGAGTACAGATGAATTTTAAAGCTATGAACCTTAGTGAAAACTTTTAAAAAAGGTGTTGGTAAAATATGGTTCACAGACCAAATTTGCCTCTGCCAGATTTTTTTAAGTGAAGTTTTTATAAGTACAGTTTATTGGAACACAGTTGAGCCCATTTGTTTTTATAGGCTAAAAGGCTGCTTTTGTATTACAACAGCAAAGTTGAGTAGCAGTGACAGAATCAATCTGGCCTGCAGAGCTTAAAATGCTTCCTAGCTGGCTCTTTACAGAAAGATTGATCTATGGAATGAATGTAGATAGAGAATAGCAATGGGCTGAATTCTGGAGCACACCTCATTTTTGAAGTAAACAAAAGAGAAAGCATCAGAAAGTACAAAAGTAGGAAATGAATCATGACTCTGATTTTCCAAGGTGAAATGAAAAAAAAAAAAAGTGTATTAAGAAGAAGGGCGGACTGACCATGTCAAATGTTGCAGAAGGCTAAGATGAGGACTAATAAATGATGAGTGTAGATTTAGCAAAATGGTCACTTTTGTAGTTTTAGTGAATTGGTGGTCATTGTGGGAAGGGCTGAAAGCCAATTACGGAAGATGAGAAGAGAACATGAGGTGAAAAACTAAAGACAATGAATTAGCCTTCTTAAGGACCTTAGCTAAAAAAAGGGCAGGAAAGAAATGTGAAGAAAATGTGCAATTTAGGTAGGTTTTTAAAAAATAAAAGCTATGATAACACATTCTATGTTGATGAATATGATCTAGTAAAGAACCAAAACTGATGATAAGGTGTAGGATGGGGATGGAAACAGATAATGAAGGGACAGAGAAGTAAATTGGACAAGGGCAACCAGTGGATGATACAACTGAAGCAAGTGGGGTGGGGCACCACTGTCTTTATTTCCCTGAGTTGGGCTGAGCTGGCTGGGTGGCTGCTGTAGCTGTATTAGTAACGGATAAATATTTCCAGGATTGCTAGAGGGTGTATTTCAGAGAAACACTTGGAAAAATGGTGATATTTATATTCTAATGCCAAAATGTTTTTATAATCTATAATAAAGCTAAACTATGCCCTTATAGTATATAAGTTATAATATAACTGGTAAATATAGTAATGCTAGAACCAAAGTTCAGCTACATTAATGAGTTAAAAAAATTCAAACTACCTAAGAAGTAAAATAATTATTTCTAAGACTATTTTAATAGGAAATGTTTCAAGGTTTTTAATTAAAAATTTATAGAAAAGTTTTAGAACTCAGTTTTAAGTTAAGAATGATGAACTTACCAATCCTCATCAGCCAAAAGCTTCAGGGCTTCTATCAGTGCTATTTCTGGTTTGGAAAATGGTCGTAGGTCTGACGAATCCATTATTTCTGGACTATGAGTAACAGAAGGCATCCTTTCTTTATACTGTGGAATGGCTGCAGGAGATGCTTCACCTAAAATAAAAAAACATTAAATAAAGCACCAGGGAACTCTGATACAAAGAGATACAAATGGTATTCTGATTACAGATGCTATAAATATTTCTTATAAGAACTAGTACTATTTAGTGTCCAACAAAAATAAATTATCCAAATACCAAAGCTATTTAAAACTTTACTTTTTATACACAAAATTATTAAATTACATATAATGTAAACATAGATGGGATTTTCAGTTATGAGTCATATAACAAAGACTAGCTTCCAACACTTGGCTATTATAAATTGTGCTGCTATGAACACTGGGATGCATAGGTTCTTCTGGATTGGTGTTTCAGGGTTCTTAGGACATAATCCTAGGAATGGAATTGCTGGGTCAAAAGGCAGATCCATTTTTAGTTTTCTTAGAAAATTCCATTCTGTTTTACATAGTGGTTGTGCCACTCTGCAATCCCACCAACAGTGTACTAGGGTCCCCTTTTCTCCACAATCTCTCCAACACTTGTTTGTTGATTTGTTTATGATGGTCAGAACAACAATTAAAATAAAAACATTAAAAAATTTAAAAAACACAAAGACTAGCTTTAAGAACTAAGAAGCATATGATCCCACTTTGTACAATCATGAATATATACCTGTTTTACTATATAATGGATAACTAAAAATGAAGCTTCATGGCATCTGCATATAAAGTTCTAGTTGGATTTTAAAAATATCAATTTTTGCTATTGGCACAGAACTAATAATAATATATCACAAATTCTAAGCCTATGTGTAGTAACAAGAACAATGTTTTTTCCATAATCGATTATTTTCCAGATGCAAGACATTGCCTTCGATGTTGGGGAAACAAATCATCATCTCTGAGTGCTCATGGTAATTAATGCCCTGAGGGTACTGCACAATGTAAGGCATGAAGTGGAGGTGTTGGAAAGGAAAAGATCAAAAAGATCAAATAGAATGTGTGATGGCTTTTATAAAGGGGTAAAGATTTATTAGCTATTTTTCATGTTTATATTACTCTTAAAAAGGTAGTGTTAGGCAGTAGGAAATCACTACCATAAAAGTATTTATCAATCATGCTATTTGTAACAAAATGTTACGTGAAATACATGAGATATACAAATATTTCACTTGATGTTGTATGCTAATTATGGGTTCAAATGCATTTAAAATTCAAAGGCAATAAGGTATTCCCAATGTTAGTTTACTTTTACTTATTATTTTGTGCCAAATCTTATCACTGCTTTTAAAAACTTTACTAGATTTAATTTTCTCATAAAAGCTGAGTTAGATACTCTCATTATTTCTATTTCGCTGCTGTGAAAATAACTGAGTTTAATACAAGGTAAAAAATTTATTCAAAGTCTCAGTGATAATGAGTGTCAAAGGCAGGATTTAGATCCAGGTCCACTATCACCTTTGATTTTGTATAAAGAGGTTTAATGAAAACTTCCCGCTTTCAAGAAATTTATCACATACCTGACAGGGATGTTCAAATAGATAAATATGGCATTTTGGGTTACTATAGTGATAAATTAGTAACAGCTTTTGCTAAAATAAATCATACATGATAAAAATGGTTTGACAACAGATATAATAAATAGGCCTAATTTTAATTTTTTAAAAATTTTATTTATTGATTTTAGAGAGGAAGAGGAAGGAAGGGAAACATTGATTTTTGTTGTTCCAGTTATTTATTCCTTCATTGGCTGATTCTTGTATGTGCCCTGACCAGGACTCAAACCTGCAACCTTGGTATATCAGGAAGATGTTCTAACCAACTGAGTAACAGTGTTAGGCAAAAATAAAAAAAATTCAATTACACTTCACATTCAATATTATTTTGTATACAAATATGGAATGCTTCACAAATTTGCGTGTCATCTTTGCACAGGGGCCATGATAATCTCAGTGTTGTTCCAATTTTAGTATATATGCTACTGAAGCACTCACCCTCATGTTATTATTTTTGGTGATTCGGCTGTATTCTCATTAGGTTTCATATATAAGACTGGTATGTATAACTTGAACAACAATTAAAATTAAAAAAAAATCCTAACTTAAAAAACAAAACAAAACTGGTATGTATAAATAAAATACTTCAGCTTTAGAATGTCACAACCCAGAAAGAATAACAAATACAAAATACCAGCCATTATTTATTAAGATTTTGCCTGGCATTGTGCTAAGTGCTTCACTTACATGATCTAATTTCATTCATTCAAGAGCCCTATCTGAGTTATATTATTCATACATTATGAAGAAATTGATGATAAAGTTTTACATATTCCTTTTTCTATATCTACTCCACCTCAATTATAGAAAGAATAAGTCATTATGGAGATGTAGACAAACACCAAATTTTCAGCCTTGTAAGTTATATCAGTATTCATTTTTTCATCTGAATACACCTGAAAAAATGAAACAAAACTAAACAAAATTGTAGTCTGGAAAAGGAGCTATTCTGAATATGAATATCAATCTCAAGCAGTTATGATCAAACTAAGTTTTTTTTTTTCAACTTCCCCTGTAGACTGATATTTTTATAAAATACAATAAAAGTGTCATAGTGATATCACACTGTTAAAATAGTTTCTGAAAGTTTACTTTCACTTTTTGTACTTATCTTGTAAGCGTATTGTTCTGTCAAATAATACAAGGGTAGACTTTAAGGAAGCACTCTCCTTATACTTCCTAGAAACAAAAATGTGAAGCCTCCATTATAGGCAAAAATCACAAAATTGGTTGATGTCTCTAGCAAGAGTGAATACCTGAAACTTTATGACTTGTTGCTATTTGTACTATTTGCTACTGCTAACTAATAGCTTAAGTAAGGAGTTTGGTGTGCTTTTCTTCCCATAGATTCCCATTTCACTATTAGTGTCCCACCTGACACTAACAGTGAAATTATTTGAGAATGCTAACAGGCTTAAACTTCATGAACACCTAACACTTAACCAGTTCTTAGGGCCATGTTTATCCAGTAATTTTATAGGCCAACATCTCTCATTAGGTATAATCTCAACAATTATTAGTTCTGAGGACACAAAATTTTTTTAAACAAGTTTTATCTTATTTTTTAAAATTGAGGTATGATCAACAATATAGCATTATATTAGTTTAAGGAGAATAACATAATGATTCAGTATTTGTAGACAGTGCAAAATAATCACTACTGTAAGTCTAGTGACAATTGTCACCATATAGTTACAATTTTTTTCTTTTAAAATTTTCATTAATTTTTAGAGGGGAAAGAAGGGAGAAAGGGAGAGAAACATCAATGTGCAAGAGACACACACATCGATCAGCTTCCTCTTGCACGCCCCCAATTGGGGACCTGGCCCACAACCCAGGCATGTCCTTGATTGGTAATCGAACTGGCAACTTTTTGGTTCAGAGGCAGGTGCTCCATCCACTGAGCCACATCAGCCAGGGAAAATTTTTTTTTTCTTGTAATAAGAACTCATTTTTAAAAAATATTTTTATTTATTTTTAGAGAGGGGGAAAGGAGTAAGAGAGGGAGAGAAACATCAATGTGTGGTTGCCCCTTGCACACCACCTACTGGGGACCTGGCTTGCAACCCAGGCATGTGCCCTGACCGAGAATAAAACCGGCAACCCTTTGCTTCGAAGTCCAACACTCAATCCACTGAGCCATATCAGCCAGGGCAGAACTTTTAAGATTTACTCTCTTAGCAACTTTCAAATGTACCATACAGTATTATTAACTCTAGTCACCACTCCGTACATTATATCCCCATTGCTTATCTAATTTATAACTGGAAATTTTGTACCTTTTGACTCCTCTCACCTATTTCACCCTCCCCCACCCAAACCTCCTTTTTGGTAATCATTTTTAGGATACAGATTTTAAACAGTTTTCAAGACATCTTGCATTATAAAAGAAATACAAGCTAGAAAGAACCTCAGGCATTTATCTAGATTAGTTCAAATCTCTTTTATATTTATCTTTGAGAAGGTTAAATATGTTGGTCAAGGTCATATTGCAAGGTAAATATGCTGTACAAACCTACAGTATGTGTAGGCTTCAGAATGTGTCAAACCCTATAGTGGTTGCATTTTGATTAGGAAAAAATGTTTCAGCCCTTGGTGCTTGCTTGGGAATTGTCACACTTACTAGAACTTGTATGAATCACAACGCCGCCCCACAAAATAAAAATGCTTCATTACTCAGCCCTTGTTGGTTTAGGCACTCATCATGAGTTTCAGAACAAATTAACAATCAGTACTGAAGTACCAATGTATTTATGTATTTTTTTCTATACTCCCTGGTTTTCTTGTTTGCTATCTAAACTTCAGACCCCATAAATTTAAGATTGTTTATTATAGTTTACACAGATTATTCCTCACAAATAACTAATAATAATAAACAAAAATAATAATCCTTACTACTGTTTGTTTTAGTTCCCACAATGATTCATTTCAATTTCTGATTTAACTTAATTGCTACTATAACTAAGACCTCTTCAATATTTTTAAAAACAGTACAGGAGCTTACTCTTGGTCAGGCACAAAACCCTGGAAGTACTCAATGAGAAGCTGAATAAATGAATTATTGCTAGTTTTGAAATGCCTTTGTAAGTAGCGTTGGCACAAATGGAACATTTTGAAAGACTAGGAGATAGGATCACACTTATCTGTGTTTCTATGGAAACTATTTGAATATTTGTTTTATATGGATTTTTACTCAGTTTTCAAATGCTACTAATGAGTGCCTCTCAGCTACCAAGCAAGCATCTGTAGCTTGCACATTGGCAGAAAGAGCCAAAAGCTTAGTATTGTGACCTGTTTTATAAATAAATTATCTTAAAAATTAGGCAGTGGGATATATTTAGTGTGACCATTTGACACGGCTCACATTGCATGTATTTTCACAAGTGGAAATTAATGTTTTTATTTCCCCAAAGGCTGAGAAAATTATCCTAGAGGACTGAGGAGTTGATGGTTTTTGTTATTTTAAAACTCCACGGGCATGCCCCTTTCTGGTTGGGCATTTTTATTTCCAGTATGTGACTCCTGTATAAAGTTGGCTGTGGATTCTCACAGGGAAGAGCAGATCTGGTCCTATGCCAGTAGAAGGAAATGGATGAATAAGAAAGGCCCATATCCCCTGCTGCTGACAGTGGCCAATGTCTGCCATAGTGGCTCAGCCCTATTCCAAATGTCCACAGAGGTAGCTGTGACGTGGCCCAGGGCCCCTTGTTAACTAACTGGCCTGCTCTTGTCAAAGCCATGTCCAGGGAAGGTGCACTAGGCCCTTGGAGGCCTGCTTGAAGAGACTAGGGACATTGCCTTTCCACCTGGACTTCACTCCCAGGATAAGTTGCACAGTTACAAAAGAGTCAGCAATGTAGTACAGCATTTGGCAGTCATTTTAATAAATTCAAACACAGTTAAAAAAAAAAACACAATACAGGAAACATGGAACCTACTCCTGGCCAGGTATAGAACCTTTAAGTACTCAGTGAGAGACAGAATAAATGATAAAGATAATTTTAAAAAATCATGACCTAACACAAACCAGCTTCACAACCTCAGTTACCTTACCTATAAAATGGGAAATCACTCCTCACCAAAACAGATATTTGCAGGGAATACAGAAGAGATCTTTGAGATAATGTGGACTTTTAACATAATTTAAATATTTATAAGGGCAGAAAATGAGGCCTGTTTCCAGGTCACAAATCTAATTAAAAGGCAGAACTGATATTCTGTTGGGGACCACTTTGTGTGATACTGGGAATTATAGCCCTGTGCAAGCCAGGCCTTGAATGAAGGTCTATAATGTAAGTCTTAACCAGAACACTGGGAATGCTGGGAGGCAGGCATGACTTGGTACCAGCACTGAGGGTTTCCATGGGAAATCAGGTCTAAAGAATGCATTATACCCCTTGAGACTTGTTTTGCATTAGCCCTGTTGCCAGGAATCAGATACCTAAATCCAAAGCAGAAGGAGTGAACTAATCTCTTGAACCATGCCTTAATGACCCTCTGGAGTCAGCATATCTAACAGGTCCTGACCCAAGGCAGACCTCTGGTTTCCTCAATTGTCATCTATAGATAATATCTGTTTTCTGTAACTATGGCCTTTAGACATTGATTGATGAGCTTTGCATGCATGCTGTATACCCCTGAACATATAGTTCTTAATACAAAAGCCTCAAGGCTCGGGGCTTCTCTCCTCTGAGAAACTAGGCAGCCTTTTCTCCCCAAGCAGATCTTACGTTGATAGCCTCATTTCACCCTCATTTCACCCGTGACTCCAGGACACTGAGGAATGGGGTCCCCCACATCATTTAAAAAGCCAGATCTATCCAATGACTCCTACTAATTTAGTGCTCTCTCCATCACAAAGGAACTATCAGATGTGGTCTCTTCAGTTTAACAAGCATTTGTGACATTACTCTTTACATTTAAACAAGTTGACTTACGTGAATCTGAGAACACTAAAGAAGATGACCTTTTAAAACTGGCCCCATCTTTGAAAACAGGGTTGAAAGTAATGTTCTCTAAAGAGCAACTCTCATTTTTAGATATTCCCACCTCATCTTCAAAAATATTTAAGTCTAGAAAAGAGAAAAACAATCAATCAGCTTTCTCTTTATGAGAAATAATATTTATTATAATAGAAGCTACTGGGTCTTGCAAAGTTCAACATATTCCACTAATAGCCATGCATATCAACTTCAGCTAAATGATAGTACACTAGCTTTCAAGAATTACTAGTTAGAAAAACACACCACAAGCAAAATTCCACTTACTTTCAGATGCCATTTTCTCAGTTCCTATATGTTTCATTTGTCCCCCAGGATTCTGTTCCTTCTTTTCACAATCTTTAATGTCAAAAGGTTCTTTTTCCTCTCTTCTCTTTTGTTTTATCTTGTCAAAAGTAGATTTTGAAATAGAGATTTTGATCTGCATGAAAGAGTTGAAATATCTGAAAGTATTCAGGAAATTTGACATTTAAAATAACTACCTTCATCTGAGACAACTACTTATAGACATTAAATATCTATATACAAAATAAACTATATATTTCTTAGTTCTTATTTCAGGAATTCTAAAATAGAGTAGAATTATTTGGTACTAATATCCAACTGAATTTGTACCTCAGGATATTAGTCTGTTACTCGATTATATCCCAGAAAATTATTTATGCATACACATATATATATACATGCACAGTATAAAATATACTAGATGCTTTATACCAGAATGTGAATATATTTGGTGGAAAAGAAAAACAATTTATTATTTAAATGACTGAACATCAGAATTTTCAATTATATTAAAATTTTAAAAATTTTAATTGAATACTTTCACCAACCCAAATCTGATACAAAACAATAATTTAGTATAGGCTTAAAGTTACCACCCTAAAAATTAAGCAAATACCCTTACATCTTTTTCATTCTCAACATCAAGATATGATGGAATACTCTGTTGAACTGCTCTTCCATAAATCCCTGATGGTGGTTCAATATTTTGTTTAACTGAAAATTTATCCCCATTTTCCACAGAAGATATCACTGATTGGCTGCAGGTTGCTGGTGCTGAATTTGGACTTCCAAATACACCTGAAATCAATGAACAATCAAATTACCATTGAATATTTATGTGATGTCCCTCTGGGTAACACAGTTTAAGACAAGGCTCTTGTCAGCCTGGCTTGGTAGCTTAGAGTGTTGTCCCAATATGTCAAGGTCGGGGGTTCAATCCCCAGTCAGGGCAAATACAAAAATCAACCAATAAATGCATAAATAAGTGGAACAACAAATCAATGTGTCCCTCTGTGTTTTTCAAGAAGAACTACCATTTAAATTTAAACTATGGTAAAACTGCCTTAGCTATCCTAAAAAGGTATTAGAAGTATCCAAACTGTAGCTATTATGTACACAAAAAATGTCTTCTCATGCTCTTTAAAATCAATCAATAAAAATTTAGCCCTGCCTGGTGTAGTTCAGTGGATTGAGTGAGTGCAGGCTGTGAACCAAAAGGTCACCGGTTCAATTTCCAGTCAGGGCACATGCCCGTGTTGTGGGCCAGGTCCCCAGAGGGGGCCACATGAGAGGCAACCAAACACTGATGTTTCTCTCCTGCTCTATCTCCCTCCCTTCCCCTCTCTAAAAAAATTAATAAATGAATTTTAGAAAATTAAAAAAAATTTTTAAAAATACAAGGCTATTGCCTTCAAGAAATAAACATAGTTAACATAAGAAAAACATAATAATCATAAACATAGTTAATAAGAAAAACATTAAATAATCATAGAACATAAAAGCATATACCTTAACAGAACGATAAGAGTATCACAAGACATAATGTCAAATGACATACATAAGTGCTGAATTTACAGGAAGAAAAGGCCAGTATGCTCTATGTTTGAGATGGTTTCAAGGAACAAAGATTTGAGTGGGGATTAGAAACACAAAGGATTTGGAGACAAGAGGAAGAGGGAAGGACATCCTATAAAATAGGGATGCTTAATAAGCAGAGCTAAACAAGTATAAAGCCTGTATGTGGAGTGAATAAATTAGTTTGGTTTGTCACGAGGCAAGTAGAAAAATAACAGAAAATAAGTTTGTAAGAGTAGGTTGGAAGCAATCTGAAAAGGACCTTAAAATAACCTAATGAGACTCTATCAGGCAAGGAATTTAGAAACGCTTTCCAGACATTTCATTCTATTTACCAAAAATAAGATGTATACTCTTGATGCCTATCATTATGTTCTAGTTTTTCAATTAAAAAATAGACTAGTTGGGATGTGGTAGGGGAATCCTTTCTCAATGTGTATGGATGTCAAATGATCAAGTTTTATACTTTAAATATCTTACAATTTTATTTATCAATTAAAAATCAATAAAGCTGGAAAACCCTACCTAATTTTAAAAGATATTTGCAAATGTGTTTCAAAGGTCCCCTAAACCCCCTGAAATACATAACAGGTGTTAATTCTGATTTGGCTAGACACTATATAAGCAGTGATAAAATTATATTGTTATATTGATTACTAAAAGCTTACAAATAAGAACTACCATTTTAATTTAAACTATGCTAAAACTGCCTTAGCTATCCTAAAAAGGTCTCAAGTATCCAAACTGTAGCTATTATGTACACAAAAAATTTCTCTGAAAATCACTGACATGAATTTACTGTAGTCTAGAGAATAGAAATGTGAAGTATTCACTTCTAATTCTTTTTTTTAAAGCATTCTTTTTTTTTAAGATTTCATTTATTTATTTTTAGAGGGGGAAGAGGGGGAGAAAGAGAAAGAGGGAGAAACATCAATGTGCGGTTGCTGGGGGTCATGGCCTGCAACCCAGGCATGTGCCTTGACTGGGAATCGAACCTGCGATACTTTGGTTCGCAGCCCGCACGCCAGCCAGGGCACTTCTAATTCTTTTAATTTAATAACTTTTCAAAAAGGAAGTTCTATTCAGCACCTGAATCACACTCTATTCTTTATTGATATATTTTGCTTATGTGTGAAGAACATAAAATATAATTAGAAAGCTAAATAACTTTAAAATACCTTTTCCAACAACTACTACTGAATCTTCTGATAAGGTATTTGTGGATGTGATGTCACAACTGGAAATTTGTTGTAAATTTGATGATGGCCCTGTAAATCCTAGAGAAAAAAAAACCCACATTTAAAAATACTTATTATATACTATATAGTATTTTAGGATAGCATAATATGGTATTTTATTTTCCTTTTTTACAATGTTTTTATTAAAAAGTGGAAATTTATTTCATACAAAGAATTTACAATGTATTTACTCACACATGTTCATTAATTCAACAAATATTTATCACTAGAATACTTAGTATAAACTAGGCACCAGAAAGAAAAGAAACCCTCCTTCCTTTAAGAAGTTTACACATGCCTGGGTTAGTGGGAAAGATGCACAAGAAAATAGGCAGAGCATGACTGTCAAGTAACAAAAGGGTAACCATGAAGTAAAGCCTCTAACCCATGGAAACGGATCAAGTCAATCTCATAGCAATCTGCACTTTCCTAGGTTAACTTTTACCTGAGTTTGTAATTATTTATTTAATTATCCTCTCTCCCATTAGACTTTAAGCTCTATGGGGATAGAACCTGTGTCTAGCTTTGATCATCATTCTTTTCCAGGGCCAATTAGTACAGTGCTTGGCACATAGCAGGTATTCAATATATCTATTTCAGATGAACGTTATAAGGCAGAAAAAATAAGCAAAATACAATTAATTTAGGGCCTATGAAAGAAAACTATGGTAAATTTAATTTAAAAACTGCTTAAATAAATTAAGCAAATATCCAGTCAAAAGAGAGGTATAGTAAACACAATACTTGAATCCTCCTACAACCAAATCAGAATTACAACTAGACTACAGAACAATCATCACTCATAACCTCCAGAAATCTAGATGAACTGAAATCCTACAACTAAAGATATAAAGAAGAAGCCACACTGAAACTGGTAGGAGGGGCAGAGACAGGGAACAAGCTTATCTCACATGCACATGAGGGAGATAAAAATCAAGAAGGATGTCTCAGCTCTGAAGGTGCCCCCTGAAGAAGAGACAGAGATCAAAGATTTGAAAAGCTATGGGAAAGTGACAGAAAACTTCCCTAACCTGGTGAAGGAAATAGACATTCAAGTCTAGGAAGTGCCGAGAAATGCAAACAAAATGAACCCAAAGAGGCCCACATGAAGACACATCATAATTCAAATGCCAAAAGTTAAAGACAAAGAGAGAATCTTAAAAGCATCAAGAGAAAAGCAGTTGGTTACCTACAAGGAAGATCTCCTAAGACTGTCAGCTGATTTCTTAACAAAAACTTTGCAGGCCAGAAGGGACTGGCACAAAATATTCAAACTAATGAAAAACAAGATGTACTCTACCCAGCAAAGCTATCATTTATAATTGAAGAACAAAGAGTTTCCCAGACAAGAAAAAGCTAAAGGAGTTCATTATCACCAAACAAGTATTGTAAGAAAAGTTAAAAGGGCTTTTTTAACAAGAAAAAAAGATTAAAAACATGAGTAATAAAATGACAATAAATACATATCTAGCAACAATGAACTTAAATGCAAATGGATTAAATTCTCCAATCAAAAGACATATATATGGAGGCTGAATGGAAAACAAAACAAGACCCTTACATATGTTGTATACAAGAGTCTCAGTTCAGATCAAAAAATACACGTAGCCCTGGCTGGTGTGGCTCAATGGATTGAGTGCTGTCCTGAGAATCAAAGGGTTGCCAGTTCAGTTCCCAGTCAGGGCACATGTCTGGGTTGAGGGCCAGGTCCCCAGCAAGGGGCATGTAAGAGGCAACCACACACTGACTGATACTTCTCTCCCTCTCCTCCTCCCTCCCTGCTTCCCCTTTGTCTAAAAATAAATAAATATTTTTTAAAAACCCCATACACTTAAAGACTGAAAGTAAAGGGGTGGAAAAGATATTCCCTGAAAATGGAAACAAATAAGCAAACAATCAAAAGCTGGGGTGGCAATACTTATACCAGACGAAATAGACTTTAAAACAAAGACTATATAACAGGAGACAAAGAAGGACCCAGTAGTTCCAGCTCTGGGTGTTGATCCAAAGAAACCCAAAGCACTAAATCAAAAAGATATACACATCCATATGTTCAATGCAGCATTATTTACAACAGCCAAGATATAGAAGCAACCTAAGGGTTCATCAACGGATGAACAGATAAAGCAGTGGTAGATATGTACAATGGAATATGACCCAGCCATAAAAATAGAATGAAATCTTGCCATCTGCAACATCATGAGTACACCTAGAAGGTATCATGCTGAGTGACATATGTCTGACAGAGGAGTACAATGTTGTATGATTTCAGTGACATGCAGAACCTAAAAAACAAAATAAATGAACAAGCTGAACAGAAACAAGACTTTAGATACAGAGAATATTCTGACAGTTGCCAGATGGGAGGGGTGTTGGGGAGATGGTGAAAAAGGTGAAGGGATTTCAAAGTATAAATTGGTAGTTACAGAACACTCATGGGATTGTAAAGTACAGCATAGAGAATATAGTCAATAATACTGTAGTAACTACATGGTATCTAATGGGTTCTAGATTTACTGGGCTAATCACTTAGTAAGTTATATAATGTCAAATCACTAGGTTGTACACCTGAAACTAATATAATAGTGTATGTCAAGTATAAGTAAAAAAATAAGAAATTATTTAAAGTTAAAAACAAAAGCAAAGAGTAGAACATGTATAGTATATTTATTATTTGAACAACCTATTTATGTATGCTCATATCTTTGTATGAGCATGAAAAAAGGCAATAATAATAATTATATGTATCAGACAAAAATAGTAAATAAAATGTGACAAAAATTAAGCAGATAAATTACTTTGCTAACTTGCTAAAGCTAATGACTTGTTTTGGCTATGAGTGAACATGGCAGAGATTAAAGAAAGAAACCCATGTAGGTGATCATTTTTCATATTTTCCTTTAAGTATAGTTTGGGATAATCAAAATTAATGTTCACTGTAACAGCACATGCCAACTAACAGAAACATCTGATAGCCCCAACAGGTGTTCAGTAACAAAGGGAAGAAAATTTCAGTAAATGAAACAATTTTCTCAACAATAATCTGCAAACATAAAATTTATATATGAACTACCAAGAGATGATTCAATAATTAGACAAATTTCATGAGAAAGTATATAAAATACATGTTACTTTAAGTAATTTTAACTTCATTTATCAGAGAGGCTGACATAACTAATCATTTTTAATATTACTTTTAATTTTTACACTATATTTTCTTCTAAATGAAGATATACTAAAAGAAATATTGCTCAAATTTCACTTCTAAAATATAAAGGAAAATATTTTAAAAGATCCTTTAGATATAAACTATCCTTATATAATTTCTTTTTGTTAATTCTGTCTAATATACTCAAATAGAGAAAGAGAAAATATTAACTCATGGAATCTAGTTTGCTGACACTCTAAGCATCCATTATCAATCACTTTCTCAAGTCATTCATTGGGTTCCAGATTGTTATCATGTTAGAAAATGAGCAGGTTCAAAGGGTAACCCGCAGAAGAGAGGAATAGGAAAAAGAGATAGTTTTGAGATCTAATCCTATAAAAGTCTGAGTTTTCTTACAATATGAATTCACTCAAATATGCAACTCATTGTGATATTTCTTCTGGAAGCCTTTTCATTCACTGTACCACTGCACTCAGTATTAAGCAGATTTGAGAATGTAATTTTTAAGTGACTATGCCCACGGCTACACTATTAGTTTTGAATGGCTCATCACCACTCCATTCCTTTAACATGTGGCACTGAACACCTTTATATACAAAGCATAAGAGGGATATAAGGATAACAGTATCTTTATTTTTAAGTATCTTATCCTACTTCAGCCCAGGACAGTGGGGAAAGGTTTCTAAAGAAATGGCTTTCAGAATTCAAAGAGCAGACAGGATCTGGACACATTAAGATTGGGAAAGGGCATGCAGGCAGACCATACATGCTAACTAAGAAAACTGCTAGTATTAAAAATGCGAAAGCATAGGACATGAAAGGAGGTACAACAGTATGAAATCATGCAAAAAAAAAAAGTTAAGCTAAGGTAAGATTCTTAAGGATACGAAAAATTAAGCTACAGAGTAGAAAATTTATTATGTGGGAACAGGGAACCACTGAAGATTCTGAAAATGCAAGAGAGGGTGTCTTTACTTTAAAAAGGGAATTCTGGATGAGTATGCAGCCTGCATAAAAGGGACAAAAAATAAAAGGCAAGATGTCTGAGCTGAAAACTCCTGTAATTATCAGGGAGAGGTAATGAAGGCCCAAGTTAAACTGAGAAGTACTGGTAGGATGGGCCACTGACTAAACTTGGAGGGTAAGGAAAAGATGCTAGTTTTAAGTCTCCATAACTGGGAAAATGCTGATGCTACTAACAGAAATGGATAACAAAGGAAGAGAAACATGTCTGAAAGGAAGGTAAGTTTGGGTTTGAACATGTTTATTCTTGTTGACTAGAGAGATCATTGTTGGTTTAGAATTGGAAGTGTGAGTGTGAAGTAATTTTCTGGAGTAGAATTAACTGCTGGTCAAAAGATATACATATTTTTATGATTCTGCTATCCAAAAATGGATAGCACTAGCAGTGAATGAATATATTTAGCAATTATTTCAAAACAATTATCATTATAAAAATAAATATATTAAAAAACCCCTGTCATTCTCTTTTATAGAAACAATGAATAACTCCCCTGGCTGGTGTATATGGAGTGCTGGCCTGAGAACCAAACAGTCACCAGTTCAATTCCCAGTCAGGGCATGTGCCTGGGTTGCAGGCCAGGTCCCTAGTAGGAGGCATGCAAGAGGCAACCACACATCGGTGTTTCTCTCCCTCTCTTTCTCTCTTTCTTCCCCTCTTCTAAAAATAAATAAATAAAATCTTTAAAGAAAAAACCACAATGAATAACTGATCTCTTCCACAAAGAACAGATACTGAATTATATTATAGATTAAATTCTAAGGAATTTACAAAACAAAAAAAAACAGTTTCTAACCAAGATCTCTTAACTCAATTTGAGTTATTTCCACAAAAAATATACATGTCCTAGAATGCCTAATTGCCTGCACACATATGACTTATAATATCAGAAATAACAAAAATTGACCTTATTACAACCACTGTTGTCATACAAAAAAAAAAAATGACAGCTTCTTACACTTACTGGATGATTACACTTATACTTACTGGATGACTTCCAATTATTCTATTTAAATATTTATACCCTTCAAAATCACTCCTTACCCAAAGGGAAATTTTTAAAATGTAGATATAACAAGATCTCTGAAAAAAATGGACAGGGCAATAACAGAAATGCTACTTGCTAACTAAGTTAAAAAAACAAACAAAGAGTGTAAATTATTAGGGAAAACAAAGAAGCCTTCCCAGGTTCTCCTACAGGGAAATTATTATACATTCCGGTTTGTAGTTCTACTCAAGGTTGCAGCCTAAAGTAAGCATTTGAGAGTCATTTACTCAGATGATTTCTCCACCGCATCTTAGTAGTAAAATGTGTTATTTAAAAAGTGTGTGTGTGTGTGTGTGTGTGTGTGTGTGTTGTGTGTTCTGGGGGGTAGGGGACAGTATCAGTAGGGATTCCCTAGTTTTAACCTGTTAGGCAGTTGCTACCCTGCAATGCCTCCTCAGGCAAGCCCGTAAGCCAATAGATGAATTGGTGTGTTCTTCTACTTAGCTAAGTTATTTAAGTAACAACATTATCAACAGCAGGGTAAGAGAAAAAAATCTCAAAATGGAGAAATCTCAGTTAATGTTTCTTTATTGGCATGCTTAGGGAGGATTCTGATTTAGAGACATTCAATCTTAAAATTTAACTTGTCATGAAATTTACTAACCTTTTGTATGCTTATGTCTTGGGTGTTCCTTATTTTGTATTTTTAAAACACCAGATGAAATGTCATATGGCCTATTATCTTCAAAATCACCACATCCAAACCCCGAGTTCATACGCTGACCAATTATGCTTACATTGGTTGTTGCAATCCCTATAAAATAAAATACATAAAAATATTTATTTGAATGATTTAGGTAATGGGATAGAGAGATATATACCTCCCCTCTTAAGTCTATATTGCCTTCTAGCCTTTTAAAAATGTCAGTAACACAGCAGTTGAAATGATAACATTACAGTAATTTTTTAAATTGTATCTTATCTTAAATTTTTTAATACTTTTTACTTACAAGCAGGTAAGAACATTTATTATAAGCCATCCTACAACATTTTATAAAACAGGCTTTAAAATTACAATGAAATACAAAATTCAATGTTAAAGAGATAATCAAATATGTATTTAGAAATATGATGAGCATTTAATGTTTAAATGACATTTTAAACTTTACAACAAAAAGAATAAACATTACCTAGAATTTTAAACTGTGTCTTGAGAGGTGCCTATATTCCTCATTTCTCTCTTTGCTCCTACTCTTGTGTAATGTATCTATCCTGGTCTGGCTGGTGGGGCAGTACACTACATAGTCACTAAGAGCTCATAATCTGGAATCTCGCTTCCTGGCATAAAATCATAGCACTGCTATTTAAACCACTGACAGAACCTGGGCAATACACCTAACCTTATTTGTAAAATGGGGGTAACAGTAGTACTTCTTCCACAACTGCTGTGAGGATGAAATGAAGAAAACAGATGTAAAGGGCTTAGCACAGTGTCTAGCATGTTATAAATTCCCATGTTAAACTATTTGAATTAAAAATAAATCAAAACCCTACATAGACCTCTTTTAACAAATTTTAATCTATATGTTTAAATGTTTAAACTGACCACCCTATACTAATACTTTATAGCTGAGAAAAACCACAAAATGTCTACTAAATGAAAACTCTAGGCAATTTATATTTGAGTCACCATCCATTTTTATATATAGCTCTTAGGTAAACCACTAAATAGTAATATTATAAAATATTATAAAACATTACAAAAATATAACGTTTTCAGCCCTGGCTGGGTGGCTCAGTAGGTTGGAGCATTGTCCTGTACACCAAAAGATTGCAGGTTCAACCCTCAGTTGGGTCACATACAGCAGGCAACCCAATCAATGTTTCTCTCTCACATCAATATTTCTCTTGAAAAAAAGGAATCAATAGAGACATATCCTTGAGTGAGGATTATAAAAACAAAATACATAAAAATCAACCCAAATGGATTAGGTGATAAGTTCCTTGACATCAGGCCTAGTGGATACTTTTTTGGAATTGACACCAAAAGTAAAGGCAACAAAAGTTAAAAATAAGCAAGTGGGATTACATCAAACTGAAAAGCTTCTGCACAGTAAAGGAAATCATCAACAAAATGAAAAGGCATTTACAGAATGAAAAAAAATATTTACAAATAACATACCTGCTAAGAGATCAATTTCCAAAATATATTTAAGAAATTTATGCAATTCAATAGCAAAAAAAATTAACATCCAATTTAAAAATGGGCAGAAGATCTGAATAGAAATTTTTCCAAAGAAAATATAAAGATGGCCAACAGGTACATAAAAAGATGCTCAGCATCACTAATCATCAGGTGAATGCAAATAAAAATCATGATATATCACCTCATACCTGTTAGAATGGCTACTATCTAAAAGACAATAAATAAAAAGTATTGGTGAAGATGTGGACAAAAGAGAACACTTATGTACTGTTGGTGGGAATGTATTTACATTCCCCCCAATTTACACCCCCAATTTGGGAGGAAATGGGGGTGCGTCTTACAGTCTGAATGTAGCTTTACATTTACATTTACATTGGTGAAATATTATGTCATTTATGTTATTAAATATTTTACCACCTTTTTTCCCTCAAAAATTTTCCCTATTTTCCTCCTCTAAAACCTAGGTGCGTCTTATGGCCCGAAAAATACCCTAAGTATCTACCTATGCATGAATAGATTAAAAAGATGTGATATATATACACAATGGATTAGCCATAAGAAAAGAATGAAATCTTGCTATTTGTAACAACATGGATAAAGCTTCTGGGCATCACAATATGTGAAATAAGACAGAAAGAGACAAAAATACCGTACATTCTTCCTTATATATGGAATAAAAAAAGGTTAAAGATATAGAGAACAGACTGGTAACTATAAAATTCTAACTCTTAAATGTACTCATTATCATTTTTGACATCACTTACAATAAAAATCATACTTTCTATAAATCATATTTATAAAACAGTCATACAATACCTATAGTGGGGCTTTGTTCAGCTATCTGGAAGATTTTATTCTTTGCAGAAGAAAGTCTTGTTACACAAGGTTTTGATCCAAATGTTGGAAATACATCTGACCTAAAATTAAACAAAGTAATTTCAATGAATTTTTTAAGATCTTCAATCAAACATTCTTTTTTATTGGTACTCCTAGTTCACCTTTTGAACTTCCAACCTTTTTAACATACAGTCATTCTTAATTATTCATGAAATGATGGCCAAAGGAATGTAAAACTCTCCAACTTTTACTGTAGTAATCTTCTGTTGGGTCCAAAGAACTACTAATCCAAAGAGAGTCCATTCCAAACTAAATGAAATGATTCTAATTATCTAATTTAATATCTTCCTTCATATACAATAATATAAAAAGGGACTTAACTATATGATAAATAAGAGATCAGCAACAAATGAGTTTAGTAAATAATACCACTTTCCTCTTGGACTACCATTTGCTGTATTTTCCTGACTTTATAAAAGGTCTACAGGCCTTGTTTCACAAAGAAAGCAAACCAAAGAATGTTAATCTTACGGTAAGGAAACTTAAATAAGTGTTGTAAGGTCAGTAGTCCAATGATATATATCATAAAGAAGAGTTATTATGAAGGAGTAAAATTCTCCATAACTGGGTAGGCATATTTGTTCATTGGCCTACCAAGAAATCAGTTAAACATTTTAGAAGAGTAATTTCTCTACAAGAGATTACTATAAATTTACATTTATACTCAGGATAATTCACTTGTATGAAAGAAAGTATTTCAGTCTCTAGAAAAGTGGTTCTCAACAATTTTTTCTCCCCAAACCACTTAAGGATGAAGGCCCACCATGAGGTAGTAGTGGCTTTCTTTGGCCATGATTCTAAAGGCAGGATGTGAGTTGCTTGGGAATAATTGCTCTAACGCTATTAAACTTAAATGCAGAAATACTAAATTCATTAAAGATAATTCAGTCCATATACAAAGGTATATTGAACTCACTTCTCAGAGTTCAATATTGGAAGGAATTAACTCCATGAGGCAACAGAAGGAATAGTGAATTCTAAATGTCAGAATATTAGGTGAATTTCTTTTCCCAACTGGGTACCAAATTAGTTACAGGACCTTGCAACTGTAGTAGTACATGACGTAAAATTTCACATTCATGGAAGATAAGGTAAGGACTTCAGGTCTAAAAGGTAAATATGTATTTGAAAAAGATAAATATATATTTGAAATGTCTCATAACAATGAAAAAATAGTTACTTTACCAGCCCACATATCTATTCAGAATTCATTTTGCAAAAAATGTTGCATTAGTGTACCTAGGTAATTACAACAAAGGACTTTCCAGTAAGAAAAAAATTTGCAAAATTGCAAAATAAGCTGCTATTTAAATTAAAAATGAAAATGAAATCATAGGATGAGAAAAACTCACAACAGGACACAAAAATTCAGTTTAATTCTATGAACTGCTGAAATAAAACACCTTTTTTCATTAAAGTTAATAGAACACCATCTCTCTTTTGACTGCAATTTCTATTTATTGTGCTTCTAGTTTACTTAAGTGAAAATAAATTTAATTTCAAATATTTACATCTAACAGCTGTATATAAATATGATTCAGGATAAAATTAAAGGAAATAAAATTAAAAAGTCTGACAAGATTAAGTGCTAACAAGTATGTAAAACAATTAGAACTCTCACACATGGCTGTTGGGAATGTAAAATTGCAAAAGCATCGTAGAAAACTATTTAACAGTTACCGAAAAAGTAAATGTATACCTACCCTATGACTGAACAATTCCACTCTTAGGTTATTGTCTATAACAAAGAAGGAAAGGATTCTCTAAAATTCTAAAATTTTGTCACAGAGATCTCACAAATAAAGTTGGGATCACTGTTTAAGACTTAATAGTTTACTGAGGTAATCTTAAAAAAAAATCTGTCAGATTGCTATGCTGAAAAATATTCTCTGTCAGTGTGGGGTTGCCAGGACTCCAATTCCAACACTTGCTTTAAGATGATTCCTAAGAGGGCTGCAAAAACTATAGCATGAAGTCCTAAGTTTCTACAAAATAATGGAATATAAGAAACCATAGAGTAACAGCTAGGTGGTGTTTATGCATAAATTAGAGGAAACTGGTGCTGAGCTCTAAATGAAAGCAGTAATATCAACTATAGGTCAATTGCCAAAGAGTCAATGACCCATAGAAGAGCTAAAAAACAAGGAATATTGTGGTAAATTTTGGACAGGCAATTGAAAAAAATGGGGTTTGGGAGAATAGCTATCATACATATTAATTTAGATGCTCGAGATTACAGCTGGGAATGTGTTCTATCTCTCCACCGCTACCTCAAACCAAAGCCAAGCAAAGTAGTATGTATAAACTTTCCCATTGTCTTTTAAATGTATTTTAACACCTTAAAAATTAGAAAATTGTTTTAAAGGTGTTTTCAAATATGATATTAGAGCTTCAGAAATAGATTACAGATTAGCCTTCATTTAACAAATTAAAACATAAAATACATTATTCTCTTTCCCTGGGGAGTAGTAGACAGAGAAGAAGTCAATGATTCTTGGCTATAAACTCCACTTTCACTGTAAGAGCTGATGTTTGGAGAGGAAGACCGAGATGGAGAATCCACAGTCAAGTCGAGCTTAATTGCAGAATCAGGGCTTTCAAGATCAGAAGTACTGCCACTCAGTTTTGCTCTTTTCTTAGCTGCACTGTTACGAAGGGACCTAAGAGAGCTCTGCATCTAAGAAAAAATAAAAATAATTAACTTTACAAAAGAATTATATTAGTAAAAGTTATCTTTGATTTTTAAATCCATTAATCAAATGTAGCTAGCCACTTTTCTTCAGTCCAGTACTAACCAGATGGATGTTAGCATTTCTGCACATAGTATAAATAAAGATTTCCTCACTTAGGTATTTATAAACAACCCACTAGGTTGTAGACTCCTGAAAAGGAAGGATCTCAAGCTATTATTCACCATGGCATTTCCTGCACTGGACACAAAGACTAACATATTGTAATAATTCAATTAGTAAATGAATCACTGAATCAGATGGTAGGCAGCAGAATGAGTTAAAGTCACAGAGGTCCAGCTAATCTTACATCACTTGTGTGCTTATGTGGCTATTTAGAAGTACTATGAAATTAGCAAAAAGTAATCCATTTTCTAAATATTAAAGTTCACATCCACCTTGCCAGAGTTCAGAGAATAATAGATCATTTTATGTAACTCCTAAAGCCAAGTATTTTTTTAGAAGTGCAGAGCAGAAATCATTATTTGAAACTAATACATTAAAGTTGGGAATAAAAATATGAACAAATTAAGAAACATAGAAGTATACATAAGCTGTATTTTGTTTACACTTTGATTATAACAATTATAATAGTTGATTCAACAGTATGGCCATTTCTCTAGTAAATCTTTGAAAGATTCAATATCCAAAAAGAGTAGTATCCTCTTACATTTACTAATAATTGTATTTTAAAAATTACCCTTTTGCCCTGGCTGGGTAGCTAAGTTGGTTACAGCTTGATATATTGAGATGTCAATATATCAAGGTCATGGGTTCAATCCCTGGTCAGGGCACATAAAGAATCAACTAATGAAGGCATAAATAAATGGAACAACAAATCAATGTTTCTACCACTGTCTCCCTGTCTGTCTCTCCCTTTTCCTCTCCGTCTCTAAAAAAAATTTTTTTAGATTACCCTTTGAATTACACAATAAGAGAAAAAGGCTTATTTTTAAGTTATAAACACAATGTGAAAACATATAATCAGATGACATTTATGAATTATTGTAGTTTAGTGCCTTTTCTTTAAGTTTTCTCTTTAAATAAATTCCCTTCCAAGTACCACTGAAAGACAGTGAAAAAATAAACACAAAAATATGGAAAGATTTTTTACAAGCAGAATTTGGAATGATTAACTCATTAAGAACCAATTTTGGTACTTTATTAGTTTTACACATGTTTATTGTTAAATAAATGCTTTTAAAATATGCATTAATATTTACTTTTATTGAGCAATCTATACATGATGCTTACATCTTGCTTACATCTTTAAAATTCATTAAAAAGACCACAAAATGATCAATAGCTAGTGTTTCAGTTTACATAGTTAATAATGTAAAACACTGTTTTAAACCTGACATCAGGCAAACTGAAATGATGAAAAGCAAGCATCTATGAAAATAGTGCTCTGAATCCAAAGTAATATAGCAGCCACATTCCCTCTCTGGCATATTAATATGTACAGTTATCATATTGGCAATACATTTTTATAGTTTAAATGGAGTGACCTAGGATTCAAAGATGAGTATCCAATATAATCTCAATTTCATAAGATAAATAAACTTACACACATGCACAAAAGACATGCTCAAGAATGGGGAGGGAAGGGCATTATGTCTCATTTATTTAACAAACCATAGAAATGATCGTTGAAAGTATAGTCCTGTGTGTCTCATTTATTTACAAAACAAACAAATGACAAATTTTCATTTGGGAAGGGTTAATGCAAGAGTATATTGCTATATTATTCTTACTTTTAATTTATTTATTGATTTTAGAGAGAGAGAAGAAGGGGAGAGAGAAAGACAGGGACAGACATTGATTTGTGCTCTACCTACATATGCATTCTCTGGTTGCTTCCTGTCTATTCCTTGACTGGAGATCGAACCCACACCCTGGCATATGTATTGGTGTGACGGTCTAATGAACTAATAAGATACCTGGACAGGGCACCTTCAATTAAAAACAAAAAATATATATATACATAGAAGAAATACTTGAAGTGAAACACATTATAGTGTGTTAACAGTAGGTTATTCTAGGCAGTGGGATTTGGTGTGATGAATTTTCTTCCTAGTACTTCACTAAAGTTTCCACATTTTGTATAATGAATGTGAAATATTTTTATAAATATGAAAACATGTATTGGGATTAAACAGTACTTGATTTTTACTCAAATAAAACTACTATATTATAGAAAATTACAAGCATTTAAAAATAATTAGAAACAATATTTAGTTCTAACCTCTTCTTGATCCAAATCTTTATCCTTGATATTTAATTCTGAAAGATCAATTTTAAGACTATCTTTCTCATTCTTCCAAATATCATCAGACTCTTTCTTTTTGGGTCCCACTGTACTTAAATTGGCTTTATCAGGCAAAAGGCTGATTCCCCTTGGTATGGGAGGGACAGGCTTAGTCCCATTCAGGCCCCGTCGGGAGGATGGTGATCTCACCAAAGCAGGTGTAAGTTGAACTGGAGAAGGTTTGTCTTGAGAATTTTCTCCTGCATAAAAAATGTACATTTTACTTTTTATCTTTTTTTAATTTCAGAGAAGTAGAAGTTTTAATCACAAGTGTTTCAAATATGGTGTTTCTAAATTAAAAGTCACATTATCTTTTATTAGAAATAGATTACTACTTAAAATGAGATAAAAGTATCACTGTTCCCTGAACGAACATAACAAAAATGAGACACCACAAATTTATTTACTAGAACAGCTACTTTTCTTGCTTCATTTAATTATATAAACAACATTTGAAGGACTACTATATGCAAAGCAGTAACACTGGTAACTGAGGAGAAGTTGTTGAATAATGTCTCAGCTTTCAATACAATATTTGATCTTGTAGGAAAGACAAATTCAGAAAGAAATTATTAATACAAAGGAATGAAGGTTCAGTGCTAACACAAAGTGATAAAATTGACTGAATATGAGTCAAAGTGACCTTTTGTTTACAAAGTAGAACATCAGCACCATTTAAAGGTGAAACATCTTACCTCAGACACTGAGGACAGAAAAGCATGTGCAACATAGTGGTTGCCTTTAACAGATTTTTATTTGAGACTGAATCTGCCTTGAATAAACTTATATGTTGATTTCATGATTTTGGAGTGAGCTATTGTTAATTTACTTAAAAACAAAACTCATGAAAATAATTTTAACATACACCAAGCATTCAATAATTATTGAAAGAGTACTAGACATTACAGTATTTATATGAATGACATTTTATATTTGTAAAGCTAAAATTCATTAGTAGGTCTCAGGCTGTTTAAGGTCATGTCCATTACAAAGCATTATTTTTTGCCTAGTTCTGAAAAAGGATTCTTAAATGGCAATATGAGAAAAAGAACTGACAATTTCAACTGAATTTTATATTACACATTTGATCTAGTTAACATATTGTTAAATATTTTTCCAAATATTTACTAATGCACAGAAATAAATGTAATTTATAAGCTTTCATAAATTTAATAACCCCAACTTAAAGCATAAAACTAAATTTGAAAAAAAAAAGCATTAATTTTTACCATCATTTCTTCCTGTGGGGCCAGATGATTTTTGGCTGACAACCTTTTTCTGAGGACTTGGTTTTGATATTCCTTCAAAGCTTTTAAGAGGCCAGGAATTTGAGAAATTAACAGAATTATCCTGAGACTTCTTTGGAGATACAGTAAGAGATGTGTGTTTTGGGCTGGTTCGAGGTGATGAGAAAGGATAGGATGGAAGGATGTAGGCTCCTGGACTTGTATTTGGGCCAGAGTATGATGAAGTACGTTCTGTTTGACTACCAAATGTTTGCTGTGTCTTACTGCCAAAATTTAGGCTAGGATACACTGTAATAAAACAAAAGAGAGTATATTATTCCCATTAAGCTGTATACCTGAAAGCAATACAAAATTGAAAGAAAAATAAGAGACAATATGTTCTCTCTCTCTCTCTCTCTCTATATATGTACGTATATACACTCCTTTGTGTGTGTGTGTGTGTGTGTGTGTGTGTGTGTATATATATATATATATATATATATATATATATATATATATATAACAATTTAAAGATTTTTGCTTTTCACATTAAGGTTTTTTCCATCTGGCATTTATATTTTTGTATGTAATTACAAATATTAAAAAATTTTGTATATAATTATAAAAATTTTTTGTATGGAGTGAGGTAAAGATCTAATTTATCTTTTTCTATATAGATAGTACAATTTCCCAGTGCTACTTTTTGAGACACCTGTTCTCTCCCTTTCATCCATAAATTTCCTATATATTATTTGGGTCTATTCTTAGATGCTTCTTAATGATTCCATTACTCTATCTATCTATGCTTATTACAATGTTTTATTTATAACTGCACTATTTGATAAGTTCCCTTCCATTTTGGTCTTTTTAGAATTATCTAGGCCACAGGTGTCAAACTCATTTTCACCAGGGGCCATGTCAGCCTCACAGTTGCCTTGAAAGGGCTGAATGTAATTTTAAGACTGTATAAATGTAACCGAGTTAACCACTCCTTAACTATAAGCAAGGAACTCTACATTTGGCCCTTTGAAGGCAACCATGTGGCTGATGTGGCCCCCAGTGAAAATGAGTTTGACACCCCTGATCTAGGCCATTCTTGACCCTCCTCCTTTTTCTCATATGAATTTCAAGATCAGCCTCTTAGGCTCTATAAAAAATCCTGTTGAGATTTTGCTTGAAATGACACTGAATTTACAGAGTAATCTGGGAATAGCTATCATTTTTCTGATTGAGTCTCCCTATTTAAAAATATGGGGTCTTTTAATTTACTCAGGTCTCTTTCTAGTCTCCCAAAGAAGTATTTTAGTTATCATAATAAAGGATATGCAAATCTTTGTTAGATTTCCAAATATTAATAAATCTTGCTGATACTACAATTCCTTAAAAACTGTATTTTCTGATTTTACCAGCCAAGATGAGGCATAGGTAGATAAGCTGTGCTTCCTACACAACCAAAAGAATAACAACCAATTTAAAAACAGAAAACAACCAGAAATGCCAGAAAATAGAACTGTATAGAAGTCTGACAACTAAAGAGTTAAAGAAGAAACATTCATCCAGACGAGTAGAAGGGACGCAGCCAGGCAGCTGGGGTAGAGAGGATGTGCAGCAAGGTGGTGGCTGGTGGACCTGGCAGGTGAGGCAGCAGCTAGCAGACCAGGCGGTCTCACATCCAGGTATGGATAAGCCAGGAGGAACTGGGGAGTGAGACAAACTGAGCAACCCAGGGTTCCAGCACCAGGAAATAAAGCTTCAAACCTCTGGCTGTAAAAATCTGTGGGGGTTGTGGAGACTGGAGAAAAGGCCAGTCTCATAGGAGAGTCTCTTGGATTGGCCACCAGGTCCTACAATATACACAAGCCCACCCACCCAGGAATCTGTACAGCATCTCAAAGGGCTTAATTCGTTTATGGATAGTGGAAGAAGTGACTGAAAGCAGGGTGAGAGTCGAAAAAGCAGCAGTGTTCCCTCTAGGATCCCTCTCCTACATACAGCCACAATGCAGGAAGGTAAGTCACCCTGCCCTGGCAAATACCTAAGGCTCTACCCCTTATAATCTAACTGGTGTGTCAAGACAAAGAAATATGGCCAAAATGAAAGAACAGATCAAAACTCCAGAAAAACAACTAAGTAATAAAAAGATAGCCAACCTATCAGATGCAGAGTTCAAAACACTGGTAATCAAGATGCTCACAGAAATGGTTGAGTATGGTTGCAAAAATAGAGGAAAAAAGTGAAGGCTATGAAAAGTGAAATAAAGAAAAATATACAGGGAACCCACAGGGAAGGGAAGGTAACTGGTACTCAAATCAACAATTTGGAACAGAAGGAAGAAATAAACATAAAACCAGAATGCAACGAATAAACAAGAATTCAAAAAAATGAGGAGAGGTTTAGGAATCTCCGGAACAACTTTAAATGTTTCAACATCTGAATCACAGGAATGGCAAAAGGAGAAGAGGAAGAGCAAGAAATTGAAAACTTATTTGAAAAAATATTAGAGGAAATTGTCCCCAGCCTGGCGAAAGAATTAGACATGCAAGTCCAGGAAACTCAAGAGTACCAAAGAAGTTGTATCCAAGGAGAAACACACCATGACACATCATACTTAAGTTACCTAAGACTAAAGATTAAGGAAAAAATTTTAAAAGCAGCAAGACAACAGGAGACAGTTACCTACAAAGGAGTGCCCATAAGACTCTCAGCTGATTTCTCAAAAAAACCTTGCAGGCAAGAAGGGGCTGGAAAGAAGTATTCAAAGTCATGAAAAGTGAGGACCTACATCCAAGATTACTCTATGCAGCAAAGCTACCATTTAGAATGGAAGAGTAGATAAAGTGCTTCCCAGATAAGGTCAAGTTAAAGGAGTTCATCATCACCAAGCCCTTATTATATGAAATGTTAAAAGGACTTACCTAAGAAAAAGATGATCAAAACTATGAACAGTAACATGACAACAAACTCACAACTATTAACAACTAAACCTAAAACAAAAACTAAGCAAACAACTAGAAGAGGAACAGAATTATAGAAATGGAGATCACATGTCGGGTTATCAATGGGGAAGGGACAGGGGAGAGAGGGGGGAAAAGGTACAGGGAATAAGAAGCATAAATGATAGGTAGAAAATAGACAGGGGGAGGTTAAGAAGAATATGGGAAATGGAGAAGCCAAAGAGCTTATATGTATGACCCATGAACATGAACTAAGGAAAGAGGGGGAATGCTTGAGGGAAATGGGGTGCAGGGAGAAGGGGGGATAAAGAGAAGAAAAAAATGGGACAACTGTAATAGCATAATCAATAAAATATGCTTTTAAAAACCCTACATTTTCTGAAAGTAGCTGACGTTCAGGAACTTTACTACATCCTAGTATTACACCTGACAACCTTGCTAATTTATTTAATATTTTAATAGTTTTCTGTGTATGCTTTAGGATTTTCTATTTAGATAATCTAATCATGATAATAATAGTAATGGTGTTATGATGATCATAACAATGAGCTAATGTCTATTGAGCTCTTACTATGTGCCAAGTGATGCTCTAAGCACTTTATAGGTATTAACTAATTTAATCCTTACAAAAATGTGGGTAGGTATTATTTCTATTGTACAGATTTAAAAACAAAGTACAAAGGAATATTAAACGAATTACTGAAAGTCACACTTAGGACATTATAAAACAGAGATATCAACCCAGCCATTTGGGCTCCCAAACCTGTGCTCTAAAACACTACATTGTACCATGTTTTTATCTGGGAATAAAGAAAACTTTTGTTTCACTCTCATCAACTTGTGCACTTTTAATTTTGAGCTAGGCATTCCTGAAATAGGTAACACAATGACTACCAAGTTTTTATGACTAATTTCCCCTTAAAATCCAGACTTAACATCAAAATGCTACTCGACATCCCTACAGAGACAGATGTCCCAAGCATTACATATCCAAACAAAACTCTTGGTATCCAAGGCAGATCTGTTCTTTTCCTCATCTTCATCTTTTTGGTAAATGGCAGTTTTATTCTGCAAGTTGCTCTGGCCAACAGCACTGGACTCATCCTTGGCTCCTCTCTTCTCTCGAACTTCGTATCTAACCCATTAACAAATCTCACTGGCAATACAGGGTGATCACTAAATCTGGAAACTTAGATGAATACAGAATAAATGGCTTATTCATATTACATTATTATACATGTAAAATAGTTTCCAAACTTTACAGCCACATTGTCCATCAGAATCCAAACACTTTTCAACACTTTCATTGCTTCTTCTCTAATACAAACCACGTCATCTATCACCTTTACAATTGCCGTAACTTCCTAATTCATTTGCTTTGCACTTGCCCCCTCTCCTGCAAGGCCTATTCTCTACATGGCAGCTCTGTTCCTTTTAAAAGGCAGTCAGATGAAGCCATTTCTCTTCTCAAAAACCTACAATGACTTCCCAACCCACTCAGAATAAAATCCCAAATTCTTACCATGCCCTACAGGGCCACATGTTAAGTCCTATAATTATTCTCCGCCTTAGTCATTCCACTGACATCCCTGCTTTTTATTCCTAGAAAAAGGCCAAATATGGCCTTACTTCAGAGCATTGGTACGCTGTTGTTCTCAATGCCTGGAATGTTCTTTCTCCACATATCCATGTGGTCTAATGCTTCATGTCATTCAGGTTTCTGTTTCAATGTTCTTGCTTCAGAAAGTCCTTCCCTCTCACATTCTGTCCCCTCACGCTGCCTTATTTTTCTTCAAAGCACTTATTTCCATTCTTATTGCTCATTAATTATCTTCTCCTCTATTAGATTTTGATCTTTAGATTTTTGAACCATGTCTAGTCTCAATTAGAGGAATTAATAATAAATGCTCAATAGCAGTGGTAACAGTGAACATTTGTTCCTTGTACCTGACTTTAAAGTGAATTATAATGTTTTACACCACTAAGTATATTTGCTATTGGTATTAACAGGTATTATTATCAGGTCAAGAAAGTCATTCTTACTTTGTTGTGAGTTTGTAATTATGCATGGATATTGAATTTTCATCAACTGCTTTTAGTGTTATTTACTAATACAATTATATGGTTTTTCTCCTGCTACAATAAAGCTCACCTACAGGTTATTCTGGAAAACATCAACTTAGTCATAATATGTAGCATACAAATTTTAAAAACACATTCCTAGACAATACATAGATTTGGTTTCTTAAAACATTATTTAGGACTTCAACTTTTATAAAAGAAAGACTGGATCACCATTTATTTTTCTTTATTCACTGAACTTATCTGGTCATGATACTAACAAGGTTATACTTATTTCATAAAATGAATTAGGGAGCCTTCTTTCTTTCTTAACTATCTTAAATTTGGATAAGATTTACCTCTGCCTTGGAGATTTGACGGAACACTAGGAAAACCATCTGGGCCTGGGATATTTTGTTTGTTTTTATGGGTAAAATTTTAAACCTAAAATTTCTTTAATAATTATAGATCTGTTCAGTTTTTGTATTTCTAAGATAACTTTGACAAGCTTGTTAATTGTGTTGTTCAAATACACCGCATCATCTAATTCAGCAGTCCCCCATCTTTCTGGCACCAGGAATGGTTTTTCCATGAACAGTGAGGGGTGGGGTATGGGGGGCGGTAGAAGGCAAAGCTGGGCGGGACCAGAGGGGGAGCTCAGGTTAGCTTCACTTGCTCCCAGCCACTAATCTCCTGCTGTGGAGTGGGGAGGGAAGGGGACGGAGACAGGAGGGGAACTCAGAAAAGCTTCACTTGCAGCCTAGTTCCTAATAGATCACAGATGGGATCCTCACTGATGTGGCCCAGGGGTTGGGGACCCCTGACTAATCCCAAACATCTTTATCCTAATAAAATTTTCCACTAACTTTTGTAGATTCGTTAATTTTATCCTTGTAATTTTGTCAAATTATACATATACACTCACATGTACATGTATACACACATTTTTTAAGTCTTACCTTCTTAGTGAATTCTTTTTTTTATCATAATGACCCTTTTTAGCCCTGAAAGTGTTTTTAGCTTTTAGTACATACATTTACCTTAACATCAATATTTTTTTAACCTGCTTTGACTATTTGTCTAGTATATAGTCACCCCCTTATCATGGGAGATAGGTTCCAAGATGACCAACAGATGCCTGAAAACAAGAGATCGTGCCAAATTCTATATATACTGTTCTTCCTACACATATGTAGTATCTATGACAAAGTTTATTTTATAAGTTAGACACAATAAAAAATTAGTAACTAACAATAAAAAAGAACATCAGGTGCAGTGGTATAGAACAATTGTAACAATTTACTATAATAAAAGTTACATGAATTGAGCCCTGGCTGGGTGGCTCAGCTGGTTGGAGCTTCAACCATACACCAAAAGGTTGCGAGTTTGATCCTCATTCAGGGCACGTGCCTAGGCTGCAGGTTCAATTCCTAGTGCAATCACATATGGGAGGCAAACTAATCGATGTTTCTCCGTCTCTCTCTGCCGCCCCCCCCCCCCCACTCCCCACCTCCTCTCTGAAATCAGTAAACATATCTTTGGGCGAGGATTTAAAAAAAAATTTGAATGAAGTGAATGTGGTCTCTCTTTCTTTCCAAAACCTTATTGTACTATACTTACCTTTAAACTTAAAGGGGCACTTCATGCCTTCTTTTTGGCATATCTGTATTTGCAGCATCACTACTCTTTTGCTTTGGGGCCGCTACTAAGTAATACATGAGTTACTTGAACACTAGCACTGTAATACCACAACAGTTAATCTGATAATCAAGACAACTATTAAGTGACTAATATGTGGGTATTGTATCCAGAATGGATGCATTGGACAAAGGAATGATTCATGTCCTGAGAGAGACTAGTGAAACTGCAAGAGATTTCATATACTACTCAGAACAGCACGTAATTTAAAACTTACTTATTTCTAGAAAGTTTCTATTTAGTATTTCTGGATCTATGCCGAGTGCAGGGGAACTGAAACTGTACAAATTAAAACCATAAATAAGGGGATTAATGTGTGTGTTTTCCATGCTTTATAGTCTCTTTCTACTTTGATCTATTATAGGTGTGACTTAAAACATAGCATTTAAGTTTTTAAAAGTCTAATCATTTCTTTTATTTAAATGGTATGTTCTGTTCTGTCTAGTTACTTCTATAGTCTTATTTTGTGCTTCCTATTGTGTTTTTTTCTTTGATACTTTTTTCTTCCCTTTTCCTGCCTTTTCATTTTACTCTACAACTAATATAAAAGTCTACTTATAACCTTTTAGGGGGTTCCCTTAAATTTTCCTTCAATATCTTTTTTTTAAGACTTTCCATGAAAAAGATCTAGCATATGCATACTAACAAGTACAAAGTTCTTCTGAATACTTAAACAACTATATATATTATAGATATCATTTACTTTTAATTTGTATCTGACATGGTTAGAATCTCTACTTATACCTAGACTTTATTTGGATGGAAAATGGGTTACAGTGGTCACACATTTACATATAGAACAAAAACATTGATTTCCTGATTTCAATGTTTTATTAGTAAATTCTGATGCTTCCATGTTAGTGCCTCATTATATATTACTTTTATTAAGAGATGTAAATATATTTCTTACAAACAAATAAAAAATCACATCTTTTATGCATATAAATGGAAACAATGGTATGCAACAAAATGTACCAACACTTTCAATATTTAGTGTGGCTCACTGCAACATTTAAATTGGGACAGGAAGGACTCCCTGTCAAGATGGAGGAGTAGGTAAATGTGACTTGCCTCCTCACACAACTTCATCAAAATTACAGCTAAACTATAGAACAACCATCATTCAGAACCATCAGAAAATCAAGCTGTATGGAAGTCTGAGAACTAAGGAATTAAAGAAACCACATTCAGCCAGATGGTTAGGAGGCACAGAGAGGTGGAGACCTGAAAATGCAGAACTGGCTGGTCCCAAACCTATGTGTGGTGGATATAAAATAGAGGGATATCTCAGGAGGTATCCAAACCCATATCAGAACACACTGGCTAGGGTTCAAGTGCCAGAAAGGTAAGTCCCCATAACTTTTGGCTGTAAAAACCAGTGGATGTTGGGTCTGCAGAAGAAACTGCAAGATGCTTAGGCCTCTCCTCTTAAAGGGCCCCACACCACACACAGACTTACTCAGATTCACGCCTTCTGGGCTCCCACACCAGGGCAGCAACTTGTAAGACGCCAGTGGCATACAGGCAGGAACCAAAGTATCTGGCATCAGAGTAAGAGCTGGAGGACAGCTTCTTCCCAGACAGAACTGAAGACAGAGGCTAGTGTACCTTTTCTGAGCCCTCCAACACAGAACCACAGTATAGCAGCACCATACCCAAATCTCCATCACCCTGGTTCATACAGTAAGCCCCGCCCTCATGATTACCCAGGCATCTGCCCCAGCCAACTTACAGGCCACCTGAGCTGGTAGCAGTGGGTTTTCCATGTGACGGGCTGAGCTAAGAACAGGCTTCAGACCTTCCTAAATCCACCCAAACAAGCAACAGCTGAGTCCAGCCCCCTATACCTCTGGCTAAGTGGCCCCAAGCCTGGCACTAGCAGGAGCCATCTGTAGATCACTTTACAGCTTATGCCAAGGGGCACCACACAGAACATAGGATGACTTTGGCCTAAACAACCTGGGAAACCCCAGAGACTTCACACCCAGTAGACAGTTACAGACCATGTCAGAGCACCACCTAACCACCTCCACAAGCCATGGAGGGAGGTAGTTGCTGGTCAGTGGTCATAGCCAGTCCGACACCAGCTCTCTATACTACATAAATCTCTCCCATTGATCTGTTTAGGGAATATTCAGCCTAAACAGAGGGCATACCTCCATCCAGTACACAGCTTGGGAGATAGGGGAGGCTGTGCCACTGGACCCTACAGGACACCTACTACATTAGAGCACACTACCAAGACACGGAGTCAAAGCAGCTATACCTAATACATAGAAACAAACAGGGAGGCTGCTAAAATGAGGACACAAAGAAATATGACCCAAATGAAAGAACAGAATAAAACTCCAGTAAAAGAACAAAACAAAAATAGAGATAAGCAATCTATCAGATGCAGAGTTCAAAACACTGGTTATAAGGATGCTGAGGGAACTCAGTGGGTACTTCAACAGTATAAAAAAGACCCAAGCAGAAATGAAGCATATACTAATTGAAGTAAAGAACAATTTACAGGGAATCAACAGTGGAGTGGATGAGGCCAACAATCAAATCAATGATTTGGAATATATTGAAGCAAAAGACATCCAATCCATACAGCAAGAAGAAAAAAGAATCCAAAAAATCAAGGGCAGTGTAAGGAGCCTCTCAGACAAGTTCAAACATTCCAACATTTGTATCCCAGGGATGCCAGAAGAAGAGAAAGCAAGAAATTGGAAACCTATTTGAAAAACTAATTTAAAAAACCTTCCCTAATTTGGTGAAGTAAATAGACAAAGAAGTCCAAGAAGCAGAGAGAGTCCCAAACAAGATGGATGTAAAGAGGACCACACCAAGACACACCATAATTAAAATGCCAAGGGTTAAAGATAAAGAGAGAATCTTAAAAGCAATAAGAAAAAAGCAGATAGTTACCTACAAAGGAGTGTCCATAAAACTATCAGCTGATTTCTCAAAAGAAACCATACAGGCTAGAAGGGGCAAGAAAGAAGTAATTGAAGTCATGAAAGGAAAGGACCTACATCCAAGATTATTCTATCTTGGATAGAATAATCAGCAAAGCTTTCATTTAGAATGGAGGGGCAGATAAAGAACTTCCCAGACAAGTAAAAGCTAAAGGAGTTCATCATCACGAAACCATTATGATACGAAATGTTAAAGGGACATATTTTTGAAAAGATCAAAACTATGAACATTAAAATGGCAATAAATAAATATCTATCAATAATTGAATCTAAAAAACAAAATAAACAAGCAGGACACAAACAGTATCATAGATATGGAGGACATTGGGATGGTGGCTAGTGGCGGGAATGACAGAAAAGGTAAAGGGATTAAGAAATACAAATTGGTAGTTACAGAATAGGAAGAGGGATGTTAAGAGCAAGTATAGGAAATGGAGTTGCCAAAGAACTTACACACATTACCCATGGATATGAACAAAGGAGGATCGCTGGAGGGACTGTGGGGTGCTGGGTAAAGAGGGGCAAAGGGGGAAAAATTGGGGCAACTGTAATAGCATAGTCAATAAAAAATAAGAAATAAAAAATAAAATAAAATAAAATAAAATAAAATGAAATTAAACAAAACAAAACAAAATAAAATAAAATAAGTTGGGACAAAAACTTCTAGATGATTTGGCATGTGGCATTCACACATCAGGTCCTTCAGAAGCACAATGGAGAATGTTAGCTGAGAAGGTGGTGGTCCTGACCTTCTCAGGACCAAGACTTAAACAACTAGTAAGTTATATAATTTTTAATATATAACTGTAATAAAATAAAATATAGTAGTAATAAAATATATTACTTCTAATGTCAAGTAAGTTAAATCTTGACATTAGAAGAACATGGTATCTTTTTAGCAGCTGCTCTAATAATTATTCTGAGAGGCAGAAAATTAGGTACATTACAAAGACCTGATTAAGCACTGAGAGTGAGGTAGTCTTCAAAGGTACTGTAACCATTCAGAGATATCCTAAACAGGAGCATGCTAAACAACAAAGAATTTTCTCCGCTTCTACTAATTATGATTTCCAAAGTTATCTAGCCAAGATTTGGGAAATAACTATATTATTAAGAAAGATTTGGGTGGGTGAGCTGGACTGGGAGTAAAAGGGAGAAAACTGTACTTGAACAATGATTAAAAAAAAAAAGAATTCCATGAAAAAAAAAGATAGACTATTTTATTGGGAACAACACTACAAAGAAAAACTTTATGGAGTCATGTGGACCTTTGCAGTATGTGAAAAAAAATGTAGCTAAATATTAAGTGCAATATTAACTAAGTCCTCTTTACTAATTTCAAATAGGCATTACTTTTTCATCAACAAATATACACAGAAGTACATCCCTATCATTCAAAAAATTTTAATAAGTATATGACAAAATTAAAATATATCTAAAAATATTTGATTTGATCCTAGTTTTAAATAATAATTGGTAAAGCTATTAATTAGCATGGAAAACTTTAAAACCCCTTCAAATCCAAAATCCATATAACTGACAGCCTCAAACATTCCTTTTGTTCTATAAGAGATCTAAAATGATAGTTAGTCAGGAAGTTATGGTTGCTAATAGGGGACATAATAAAATCTAAATAGCCTTAAAATTTTAAACTATTATTGAAAGTAACTGTCTTCTGCTAACACAATACTCCTTAATGGATAATGTTACTCTCAATTACTTGGTTTTAAAATGCTCATCTTCACCATGAGTAGTAACTCACCAATTTTAATCCGTCATATTTATATCATGATTATGAAATCTATCATTTTAGGGTAATAGTTATAAAATGATATTAAAATTTTTACTAAAATATAACTTTTTTTGGATGAGTATACCTATACAAAATAACATACAACTAACTAGATTTGGAAACCCCACATAATATTTATAAATCATCTGTATATAAATAAATTTGGAATTTAAACCTTTATCTTGATGACTGTTAGTTGTCCCCAGGTACTGTAAATCAGAATCCACACTTCCAGTTTTACCACGTATCTGTGAAAATCCAAGCTGTCCACATTTCTCAGAAAGATTTGTTTGATGTGCTCCAGTAGTGCCTTTAGAAGGAAGGAGGAGAAAAACATAAAGATAAAAGTTACCTCTATTTCATGAATACATCTAATTTCATAAATGTTGGTAGTCATTTGTGTGGGAATAAATACAGCAGTATATGAAGTGACCCAGGCAGGCATGAAAAGGAAAAGCTTTTGCTACTGGCAGATCTGATTAGTGGCAGGATTAAAAAACAGAAAACAGACAGGTAAAGTGCAGATAAAAGCATACTGAAAAATGTAGACAAAAGCAGTTTCTTCTTATATGTTCCCTTCTCTTACCACGTAATGTTCCTTCAGACATGGCTCTTTTTCTTCCTAGTATTTGTAGTAAACATTCTACCCTAAAAAACCTGCAGAACTCTCCTACCTTCTTTCCTACCACAGCTTCCAACCTTATCTAGGTACACAAAGTCTGTCCAGAAAGTATCCAGCCATGTGCTGTAAAAAAGAAACATTTATTGAAGAAGATACACGAGACAAGAAACACTGTACATAGAATGACTCCTCAGTCCCCGTCAAAGTAGGCACTTTGAGACCTAACACAGTTCTCCCAGCATCTTTCCACTGCTCAAAACACTCTGCAAAATCCTTTGCTGGAATCACCATCAGCTGCCCCATCATATTTTCCTGAATCTCATCAGTGGTCTGAAATCTCTTCTTTCAAAGGTGAATTTAGCTTTGGGAACATCCAGAAATGGCAGGGCTCCAAATGTGGTTCACTGATAGGGGTCTGAATCAAGTTATTAGCAACTGCAGCACAATGGTCCTTCTGCTCTGGCAGCAGAAGCCATGGAACAAATTTTGCCACAAAAATTTTCATGCCAAGATCCTGAATCAAAATTTCAAACACCAAAGTTTTTGGTATCACCAAATTAGCTTCTAGTTCTTGCATTGTTAGTCGCCAATCTTTGTTGATTGCAGCCTGTACATGTTCAACATTCTCAAGTGTTCTGCTTATTGCAGGCCTCCCAGAACGTGGATCACTTTCAACAGATTCTCAACCACCTTTGAAGTGTCTGTGCCACACTTTTATTTGTGCTGGACTCATTTCATCATCCCCAAAAGACTTCTGAATCATCCGAACAGTTTCCATAGAGTAATGTTCAAGCTTAAAGCAAAATTTGATGCAGATTCATTGCTGTACTGGCTAAGTCATTTTGAATGTGACAGCCACACAATACATGTGCTCACTCAAGGTGTCTACTGCACTCCCTGACCACTACAGTAAAACTGTCATTGTTCACACATGCACATTCCACTCCACTCTCCTTGGCTGCCAGGTTACATCAATGTGGTACAAACCATTCTCATTACATTAATAATGGCTGGACTTTTTTTGGACAGACCTTGTATTTCCCAGATTGTTTTCCCTCTCCTGTGACTGGTTCAGGTTAATCCTGGGCAGGGGAATATGTCAGAACTAAAGAAGGTAATAATGAACTCTCTGGCATTCATTTACTCATATATAAAATGAGCCAATCCCTTGCAGTTCTGAAACTATGATTTTTAAAATTCTCTTCTTATAATTTCAAGCTCCTTTATCCTTCATGTACTGGACATATTTTAAGTTAATTCTCATCTTTTTTCTAAAATATATTTTATTGATTATGCTATTGCAGTTGTCCCATTACCCCCACTTCATTCCCCTCTACCCTGCACACCCTCTCCCACCCACATTCCCCTCTTTAAGTTCATGTCCATGTGTCATAAGTTCTTTAGCTTCTACATTTCCCCTACTATTCTTGCCCTCCCCCTGTCTATTTTCTACCTACCATCTATGCTACTTATTCTCCATACTTTTTCCCCCTCTCTCCTCCTCCCACTCCCCTGTTGCTAACCCTCCATGTAATCTCCATTTCTGTGGTTCTGTTCCTGTTCTAGTTGTTTGCTTAGTTTCTTTTGCTTTTTGTTTTAGGTGTGGTTGTTAGTAATTGTGAGTTTGCTATCATTTAACTATACATGTTTTTTATCTTCTTTTTCTTAGATAAGTCCCTTTAACATTTCATAAAATAAGGGCTTGGTGATGATGAACTCCTTTCACTTGACCTTATCTGAGAAGCACTTTATCTGTCCTTCCATTCTAAATGAAAGCTTTGCTGGATAGAGCAATCTTGGATGTAGGTCCTTGCCTTTCATGACTTGGAATACTTCTTTCCAGCCCCTTCTTGCCTGCAAGGTCTCTTTTGAGAAATCAGCTGACAGTCTGATGGGAACTCCTTTGTAGGTGACTGTCCCCTTATCTCTTGCTGCTTCTAGGATTCTCTCCTTCATTTTTACCTTGGGTAATGTAATTATGATGTACCTTGGTGTGTTCCTTCTTGGGTCCAACTTCTTTGGGACTCTCTGAGCTTCCTGGACTTCCTGGAAGTCTATGTCCTTTGCCAGAATGAAGAAGTTCTCCTTTATTATTTGTTCAAATAAGTTTTCCACTTGTTGCTCTTCCTCTTCTCCTTCTGGTACCCCTATAATTTGGATGTTGGAACGTTTAAAGATGTTCTGGAGGTTTCTAAGCCTCTCCTCATTTTTTAAAATTCTTATTTCTTCATTCTTTTCTGATCGTATTGTTTTTTTCTTCCTTCTGGTCCACTACATTGATGTGAGACCCAGCTTTCACTCCATCACTATTAGTTCCCTGTGCATTTTTCTTCATTTCACTTATTGTAGCCTTCATTTTTATGTCTAATTTGTGACCCAAATCAACCAATTATGTGAGCATCCTGATCACCAGTGCTTTGAACTGTGCATCTGATAGGTTGGCTATCTCTTGGTCACTTAAAAGTACTGGTTCTGGGACTTCCATTTGTTCTTCTGTTTGAGCCATTTTTTTTTCTTTGGTCTGGTCAAACCTATTACATATGAGGGGTGGAGCCTTAGGTGTTCACCAGGGCGGGCACCCCAGTAGCTGTGTTGTGATGCTGTATGTGGGGGTGGGGTCCAAGAGGGAACAATGGTGTTGCTCCACTCTCCGTTGGACCTCAGTCTCTGCCACTGCTTCTCCCGAGCAAACTGGGCCCCTCTGGCGCCATTTCCCATGTGGGTGGGCTTGTGCACCCCGTGGAACTTTCCAACGACCTCTTTGTGAGGCTGGGAGTCTCTCCCTGTGCCTCAACCCCCACAGATATTTTCAATCAGTGCCCCAAGGTTCTGTTTCCCAGCTCTGGGATCCTGGGTTGCTCGCAGTGCCTTGTTTCACAATCGCTGCCTTGCTGGGTCTGCCGGTTGCCACCCCTCAGCCGGGGTCTGCCAGCTGCGGTCTTGCATGCTCCAGATGCCTTATGCACCTGGTCCCAATGCTCTCTGCTCTGCGTCATGACCTGTGCCTGGCTGCCCGACTCCACCCCTCCTACTGGTCTGGATGAACCATCTATAGATGTTAAAATAGACATCTATTTTTAACTCCTTGATTGTTCAACTTCCATATGGTTCAATTTTCTGTCAGTTTTGGTTGTTATTCTGTTTCTAAATTGTTGTTGCCCCTATCTTGGTTGTGTGAGGAGGAATAGTGTGTCTAACTATACCTTCATCTTGGCCGGAAGTCTTAATTCTCATCTTGACGCTTTGGTTAATCTCCTTACCTTCAACAGTATCTCTCACCTCACTGTCAATCACAAAACTTTCTCCTCTTTAAAGTCCAGCTCAAGTACAAGCTCTTTCTTGGAGTTTTCATGGATTACTTCAATACCTATGATCATTTGTTTTCTTGAATCCCATATAATTTGTATCATCCAATCCAGCTTTAGGTTATATGCTGTTTTATCATCCAGTCATTGAACATTTACACTACTAGGGAAGAGTTTCTCAATGACACAGAAACCATGACCCTTATAAAAATCCAAAGTTAAGGGTACAAGCATAACTGGATATCTTCTAGCATTTCTTTTTCTCTATTAAATTATACAATCATCACAACACTTCTTTTTCACACAAATACCATGAAACATTAGTGCATAAAGATCTATAAATTCTCTTAGGGTAACAGTGGTTTCTAAATATTATGTCCAAACTCATAACCAACAAGTTTCAGTAATTGATAACATTTGGGTAATAAATAAATGTTAACATCTGTGAGAAACTCATCTTATTTTATAAGCCATTTTCCCTCTCCAACTGGTTCATTCTGTTAACACATTATTGTTTTCCTAATTAGCTGGGTGCTAAGTCTTGATATCTTTCTCTACTCCCCTTCTTTATCTCTTCTATGTCCAACCATCATATTTTCCTGATTATTCTTTTCTATACCATTTGTAAACAACCTTATCACCCTGTTTTTTTTCCTTAACATCAACAAAACAATCTCCATTAGCTCCCTATACTTTACAAGTATTTGCTCAAATCTTTAAGCCTAGCCACAGGGATCCCCATACCAAATTTATCTTTGACCATCTAAAATGAATCTCGCCTTTCTACAGCTCCCAGAATATCTCATGCCTATTCCTACCGTAAGCCTTTGCTCTTCTCATACTTCCCATCTAACCACTTGTATCGCATACATCCTAAAACAATGCAATTCAAGTACTGTCTCCTCTTCAATGCCTTTTGTATGACCATGACAATGTCCTCTGAACAACTGTTAACATTTACTTTCTATAACACTTACTTAGACAATTAAACATCTTTACACACAACTAAACATCTAAACATCTGGCCAAAAAAACCATATGGCACTTTTGACTTTCTTGCACACCCACACTCCACACCTATCCATCAACAAATCTTGTCAACTCTACCTTTGACGTATAATCAGAATGTAATCACTTTCACTACATTCACTGCTACACTGGTCAAAGTCTCCACCAACTATAACTTGGATTCTTACAACAGACTCTCTGTTTTTGCCCTTGCCCACCTTAAATCTAATTTAAATGCAATGTCCAAAAAAAAAACCACACAAAAAAAAACACAACCAAACCCTGGAAAACACAAGGCATCTAATGTTACTTTTTTCCTCAAAATGTTCCTCACTCAGAGTAAAAGCCCAAGTTCATTCACTAGCCTACCAGGTCTCACAAATAAGAACTCCCTAATATGTCTAGAACCATTTTCTACTTGTCTTTCCTTTCCTCATTCATTCCAGACTTATCAGCCCCTTTGATCTTTCTCAAACAGGTTTCATAATCTCTACTTACTCTTCCCTCTTCCTGGAATTATTTGCTCTTTTCTCAGTATCTGTATGGTTTGCTTCCAAGTATTCCTTTTTTAATATGGCCTCTTCTTTCACCACATTATTTAAAATAGCCCTTCCTCCATACTGCTCTTCTCTGCATAATTTTTTCCATAGCATCTACCATTATCTAATTTAATATATTTTGCATTTACTTAATGTCTGCTTCACCCTAAACAGAATGCAAGATCTACAAGGCACAAAGTTTTCTCTTTTGTTGACTGTTATACCCTCACTACTTGGTAAAGTACTCGAAACATAAGAGATACTCAATATTATTGACTTACATTAGGATTTAAAGGGTTTCAGTGAGAAGCCCCTCTGGGGTCTTATGAGATAATTTATGTCAACATGCCCTTTCTTACCACATCTTTACCAACTATTTATTGAATCTGAATTGTCTGCTACATTTTTAAGTTCTATGAGCCCTTGAATAAACTATGAAGTTTAGGGAAATCTTTTACTTATTCAACACGTCCATTACCTCCACCTATTACTTACCAGCAGCACATACAGGAAGGGAATCTGAGTTAAAATCCCGACTGTTTTGAAATAAATTTCTTGATACTCTTTTTCTGCTAAAACATAAATCATCACTGTCTGGCATTCCTTGGGAGGGCTTTAATTTTGAAGATGGGATGAAATCATATGCTGAAAACTACAGAAACAAAATAAGTTAGCAAATTTGTGTTAAGTCTATAATAAATGAGATAATAATTTAGACTGAATTACAAAATTCTGACTAAAAGAAAAAACTAAATTTATCAAATATACAATGATAGAAATAAATATGCATATATAGTATGGTACAATAACAGTATTTTTCATTTTATGATAGAAAACCCATTTTTCTTCTTTCTTATTACTTCTCCCCAAATCTTTTCTGTATCTTACCTTCCTACAGTACACATCGGGCAACTTAGAAAGAAAGAACAATAATAGCAAAAAGAAAGAAATGTCACCTTGAATAGAGAAAATAACACTTTTCATTCAACAACATAGCCCATCACACTATGCCCTCTGTGTTTCAGCATTAGACAATAAATGACAAGTGGAAGTCATTCAACTAGCAACCATCCCACTCAACTACTATTACTGAGGCAACATTATTATTCATAATCTGCAGCCCAGATGTAAATGTATACATAGTCACTGTTCCCTTAAAATACAGAGTGGGGCAAAAGTAGGTTTGCAGTTGTGAGTATGTGAAACAGAGTTTATTCTTTAAAACACATTTTTAAAAAATTTGTTTTAGAAAGAGAGCAGGGGGAGGGAGGAGGGGAGAGGGTTGGGAAAAGGGAATGAGGGAAAGAGTGAGGGGGAGAGGAATGTCAATTTTGTTGTCCCACTGATTTTATATATTCATTGGTTGATTTTTATATGTGCCCTGACCAGGATCAAACTAGCAACCCTGGTATATTGGGACAATGCTCTAACTAACTGAGCTACCCAACCAGGGCTACAGAATTTTTATTCTTATTATTTTTGTATGAACAACTGTAAACCTACTTTTGCCTCACCCTATATTTTCTTATGATAGGTGTTTTAGTTAAAACAATGTATATAACACTTTATATATGTCTAGTACTTTATGGTTTCCAATCCCTTCTTCACATACTCCCTTTGATCCTTGTGGTACAAAAGTGCCAGGATAGAATTTTGAAATTCTACCTAATCATAGTTAAAGAACTAAATGAGAGCATGAGTCAAATGTTCAGAATTCTTCACCAATGACTTCAATTGTTTTGGATCACTTAATATTCAACAAGGCTACAAAGCATTTTAAAAACTGAATGAACAGACTAGAAATTATACTTACTGTCTGTGTATTTATTTGGAGTTTTCAGACACAATAAAATCTAATCAAATCTAGACATGTGGTGAACTATAAGCCTTCTCAATAATGCCTCTTCACAAATGTTGCCAATTATCAAGCAGCATTAAAATACAATAAAATTAAAGCAAGGTCTGTTTGAAAGCTTTTTTTAAAGATTTATTTATTTATTTTTAGAGAAGGGAAAGGAGGGAGAAAGAGAGAGAGAAACATTAATGTGTGGTTGCCTCTCACATGGCCTGCAACCCAGGCATGTGCCCTGACTGGGAATCGAACCTGTGATGTTTTGGTTTGCAGCCCGAGCTCAATCCACTGAGCTACGCCAACCAGGGCTGTTTGAAAACTTTTTAGCTACTTGTCAATTAAAAGAGAAGCTTATAAACTACTAAATATACCTTAAGGAACTTGGTATTCCTCATCAAATTTTGTGAAAAACCTGTTAACTCCTTCAAAAATTAACCCAGAAAATACTGAGAAAAAAAAAAAATAAAAAGAATGCCTCAGAACAAAAGGCCTGACTTTACTTTATCAAAATATAATACTATAATTTCTATGACTAATTATATAATAGTATTAAAAAGACTCAATGGAATATAAAGGAAACTAATTACAGTCCATTTCTGATTAGTTACATTTAAAGACATACCCAGTAAAAATAGTAATCCAGAAAAAATTCTCCAGTATAGGATATATTTTACATCAGATTTATTCTGTAATTACTTTCTGCTTAGGCAACAGAATATTTGTATGTATATGCCAGATACAACAACTAGTGGTGGAGATGGTGATGGTGATAAAGGGGGCAGTGGCAGGAGTGGAAAATGTGTGTGTGAGTGAGGAATTTTCAAGAATCTATGAGAAATCAGTCAGGGATTAAAATTTGCTACAGAAAATTCTGCAAATATTTAAAAGCAGACTATCTGTAGGACATACTATTATTAACATAACAGGCTCTTTTTGGTCTCATTTAAAATCAGTCAAATGATTTTTCATCAGGATAAGCTTTGATGGAATTAAACAATGAATAAAGGGAAAGGAAAATGAGAGTAAAAGAGGAAAGTACAGACATATTTATAAGCTAAATTTACAAAATGTGAAACAGTCTGTTTAGAGCACCTTAGGAACATGGCACTGAGCTTTTGGTCTTTGAAGTTAATATCTAAAATTTTAATTTGTTTGATTCCTTAGAGTTAACGGTAAATGAAAGCATTATAAAAGGCAAGTTTCACACAACATTAACAAGGACTTCAAATTCACAGTCTTACCTACTATTTTAATTATGCATTTGATTCTTTATATATTTTTCATAAAAGATTCTGCATCCTAATAATGTTTTTTATTTCAGTTTTGGCAATGGGTGTAAAAACACAAATACAATTTAATTTTATTTTGGTATAGAAGCAAATTATCAGAAAAAGACCTTTTAATAGCTAATGCCCTCAGAAATCACCTACATTCCTGCATTTTTGAACCCATACTAAACTTAATCTTGATCTCCAGTTTTTGTAGCCTTTCATCTTCTGCCCGTTCTTTTTGGTTTTGCCTTGACTCCAACTTTGTCCCTTAATGGTGGTCATTAAGTTTATTCCAATTACCCAAACTCTCCTGGAACATCTTTGTGTGTTTTTTCAAATCACTTTCTATGCACACTTTAAGAAAACATAGTTGTGATACTATGTATATAAAATTTTATATGTCACATTTGCACATAACATTATAACAAAAGTATTTCATATGTGGTCAAAACCTGTCATAAGTGCTATAAACTTTAATTACAAAAGTAGTAATTGCTTATCATTAAAAAACAAAACCAATATAGAAGTGAGATATAAAATGAAATTCTTTTTGGACACCCCTTCACTAGAATCCTATTGATAAACTCTAATAACCCATCTTTTTCTATATGTCAACATTCTTCAGTAAGCTATTTTAAAAATAAAAATAAATCACATAATACACTGGCACCTAGTAAGTACTCAACATGTTGTACACACCCTTCCATGTTAATCCATACATATCTGCTTATTCTTTATAATGGTTGTCTAGTATTCCACATTAGGGTTGGACTTGTTTCCTACCGATAGACTTTTTTTTTGGTCAAAACTTTTCACTATTACAATCTTGTAGTCAACATTGTTACACACATTTCCTTGTGTATCATATTAGCATTTCTGTAGAACAAAATACTAAAAATGAAATTGTTAGGTCTAATGATATAAACTATTTTTAAAGGCCTCATAATATTCTTTTGACTAGATAAGCCATTCTCCTATTATGGAACATTTACTTGGGTTACTTCCAATATTTTTTTTTATATTGTGATAAGGAAGAAATTTCAGTGAGGGAAATGGTACATACCTGGCTTAAGATAGTGCTGTTTGAAGGGGACTGACAGACTTTGAAAAGGTTGTCACACATATTACACAATTAAAGTACATTTTTAAAAAAACCTCAAAATGTTTTCTTTGCTATCCTTAGGTTTCCCATACAAGGGCAAAATACCCAGATAGAACTCTGTACCTGTCAGCTAACCAGTACCAATAAAGTGTACTAACAAGACTTACTACATCTAGTCTGCAATATGTATTTTTTTCTTTCTCATTTCTGGTTTTTCCTTGATTTAGCCAATTAGCTGACTCTCTTACATGAAAGAAAACAAACTGCAAAATAACAAACCAAAAGTTTCTGACTTCTTGCCTGATGTTTATTTATGGAGGTTTCACTAATACACTGTTCTTCTGGGTCCCAACATGAGAAGCAAACACATGGCCTGAAAGTGTACCTTTTCTGAGACTTGGATCCTCTCCTGAACAGTATGACTCTTACACAGTCAATGTGATTCTGGGAAAAGCCTGCTCCTGGTTCTTATTTTGACTGAGCACATGGACAACAGTATCCACACAGATGGCAGCAGTGGTGAAAATGGGTTTTGACTTTATGGTCTATTTTGTGATTTCTGCTGGATGACAGTACCCTCCCTGGTCAGGTGGCAGCTGACAGGGAATCTGGAACCTTGTTTCCTTAGTGTTGTGTTCTGTTTATGTTTGTTTTTAAATGTACTGATCTGAACTCCTTTATGCTAATAAACAGAGATTACTCCCCCCATTCAAAACTTAGTTTTTTTAATGTTTACTTATTATGGACCTAATACCTGTAAATACCTATAAAAATCAAATCCCTATACCAAAGATGAAATAATATCCATAACATCCAAAGTCAGCTTTCTTCAATTTCTCTAAATGAATGACTAACTGCAAATTAACATTACTTTAGAATTCTAAAGCTAAAGATAGTAAAGAAACTTATTTAATTATAAGTTGACAAACCAAGAAAAATGATGGTTTTCAAAAGCCAAACAAAACAATTACTTAACAGTGTTCCAAACCTTAAGTGAACTGTCTTTTAGAAGCTAAGTAAATTCAGTGTCATTATTGTAGATGTGGACATTGAAACACAAAGCAAAAAACAGGATGCCTCTCCAAATTCCTGGGAATCACAGTTCTCAATCTATTAGTTATCTATTGCTGTGTAATAAATTATCCCAAAATATAATGGCTTAAAACAACAAACATCTTCCTGTGGACCAGGAATTTGGAAGTAGCTTAATTGATGGTTCAGATTTCTCCGGAGCTACAACCAAGATTTAGTTTAGCTAGGCTGCTGTTAACTGAAGGATCACTGAAGTTCACTCAGATGGCTACTATCAGGAAGCCTCAGTTCCTTGCCATTTAGGCCTCTCCAAAGGACTTACAACATGGCAGCTGGCTTCCTCATGGCAAGTTACTTGAGAAAGAGAGGAACCAAGATGGAAGTCATGGTGCCCTTTTAGGACCTAGTTTCTTAATCCACAAATCATGAATTCCTACTTTAATTATTTGAAGTAGGTCCAGACACATTCAAGGAGAAGGGCAATTGAACTCCAATTCTTCAAAGAAAGAATCTCAAAGAATTTGAGGAAATACTCATATATTTAACACCAATCACTTAATAATTATGCTTCCTTGATGAACTTAATGAATCCAATGATGCTTAATTATGTTTTGTTTTTGTTTCTTTAGCTGGTCAATATTGCCTTCTTTTTAATTTATCTGTCATAACCTTTTAAAGCAGAATGTGACTTGAACATTACATTTCTATTCACAAAACTTGCTCTGAGTTACTTTCAAATGGCTTTAAAACATGCCTAGGTGAGCTTATAATTTTGTTACTCTAAACAATACTTTTCTTTGGAAACAAGCCCTACAGATATGAAATATGTTTATTTTACCACTTAAATGATTATAAAAGAGATATGAAGTGTGTAGTGATAAAGCTAATGAAAATGCAGTTCTTGGTTACATGACTTAGTTTTTTTCTGTGTCTGTGGGGAACAAAAGTGGGTTTCTTTGGATGAAGCTGTATTTAATAGGTATAGCTGACACTACCCTAGGTAAAAAAAAATACAGGGAAATATAAATATGTATACAAAATAACGGGTATGTTTTATCCATTTATTAAGGGAATTGTAATAACTCTTTTAAGATGGTGAAACATTATAGCATATATGTTATTTGTTTTTAAGGTTTATTTTTTAAATTATCAAAAAATTGTTTTTAAGTTGTTAAATAGATCATTTACACTGAGAATAGATATACTTTTTGGTTGTTCATGATTTCAATGAGCATTAAATATAAACTTTTTTTGACTTCGGGACAAGATGAAGGTGTAGGTAGATATACTTTGCCTCCTCACACAACCAAAAGAAGGACAACAAATTTAAAAACAAAAAATAACCAGAGCTGCCAGAGAATAGAGCTGTACGTCAGTCCAACAACCAAGGAGTTAAAGAAGAAACATTCATTCAGACTGGTAGGATGGGTAGAGAATGACAGCCGGGTGGAGAGAACAAGTAACAAGGTGGAGGCTCGAGGGACGGGAGAGGTGGCAGCTGGCAGAGCGGGTGGTCCTACATTTGGGAGCAGATAAACTGGGAGGAAAAACTGGGGAGTGAGACAGACTGCACAACCCAGGGTTCCAGCGTGGGAAATAAAGCTTCAAAACCTTGACTGCAAAAACCTATACCCATAAGACTATCAGCTGATTTCTCAAAAGAAACTTTGCAGGCAAGAAGGGGCTGGAAAGTAGTATTCAAAGTCATGAAAGGCAAGGACCTACGTCCCAGATTACCCAGCAAAGCTATCATTTAGAATGCAAGGGCAGGTAAAGTGCTTCCCAGATAAGGTCATGTTAAAGGAATTCATCATCACCAAGCCCTTATTATATGAAATGTTAAAGGGACTTATCTGAGAAAAAGAAGATGATCAAAAATATGAACAGTAAATGACAACAAACTCACAACTATTAACAACTGACCCTAAAAAAAAGTAAAAAAATAAAAACAAACTAAGCAAACAACTAGAAGAGGAACAGAATCCCAGAAATGGAAATCACAGGGTTATCAGCAGGGTGGGGGAGAGTGGAGGGGGGGAAAGGTACAGGGAATGAGAAGCATAAAAGGTACAGGGAATAAGAAGCATAGTAAGGTCCAAAATAGACAAGGGGAGGTTAAGAATAGTATAAGAAATGGAGAAGACAAAGAACTTATATATGTATGACCCATGGACATGAACTAAGGGGAGGAATGCTGGTGGGAGGGGGAGTGCAGGGTGGAGGGGAATAAAGGGGAGAAAAAAATGGGACAACTGTAACAGCATAATCAATAAAATATTTAAAAAATAAATAAAAATACATTTTTCATATTTCTCAGACGACCCAATAAAGTTTTAAGGAGAAATACTACTCATTTGAAAGAACCCTACATCTATACTGATATTAAATATGCTTTTAGAATTAATCATGATTTTCACAAGCTTTAAAACTAAGGGTATTTTTATTCAGAAACTCCAATTTTTTAAAAGAAAATTAAAGACTACTTATAGAAAACAATCCAACATCTAAGGAAAATCCCAGTTTTCAGGACTAAGTTCAGATCAAATACATTAGTGCAACTTAATAACTTTAGTTTTTCTATTACTTTAAATTTGTCATACTGCATCTTCTAAATCTTTCCCACATTCCTCAAATACCCATCCTCTATTTTCCATTCTCAGCTCGTGTGTTTGTTTACCAGAATATTGAAGGCAGTATTAGAACCCTTCTCTCAAGATGTGGTTCACAAGTCAGCAGCATCACCAACACCTTGGAGCTAATTAGACATATAGTCTCAGACCTTATTCCAGACAAAATGAATCAGAATTTGTATTTTAATGAGATTCTGAGACAATACATATGCACATTAAAGTTTGATATACATGGTTCTGGAGCTCATATATTCTTTCGACATATACACACATGTATACCCTTCTTGCTATCTCAAAATTTTTCTGTATCTTAAGTCATCTTCCTGATGTTTTTCCTTCAATTCCAGAGGAAAAGACTTCCTCTTCTGTTCCAAAACTATCCTTTCTCTACACCTGGGTTCTTGACTCATTCAGTCTTTATTTAAGGACATTAATTCCTTGCCTTTTTGTCTCAAATGTGATTGTCAAATATGGTTACAGGGAATAAACTGTACATATCTTGTATGTCTAACATCTACCACAGTGCAATACAGAGTAGGCATGTTAAATTCACAGGTGTCTCCTTTCTCTGTCTCTCTTTCGAGTTAGGTGTTTTCCTATTTAAAAACACAGTAATAACTCATCCTGCTACATCCTATAATCTTGCTTGGTCTTTCCTTTCACTGTCGAACCCTTCGATATTATCTTTTAACAGATACTTCTTGATTTGAATGGTGGGTGCATCACCATGGTTAATACTGTTACAAAAACAAACAAAAACCCAGTCCCTATTATCACAGTGCTTACCATCATTGAAAAGAGATAAGACATGGCTCACACGTGCTAAATACCAAAGGGCAAAAAAAAATGCCAGGTAGTGCTAAATTTAAAGAGTACTCTATAGCTTCACACTTGGCTTTGCATAGTGAAAAAAATTAAAAAGATGTTGAACAAGTGCTTGCTGCCTGTATTTCTTTACCAACTCATCTCAAAACTTTTATATTTGATTTCTGTGTACAACATTCTTCTAAAACCACTTTTTCATGTTCCAGCAACCTTTCAATAACCAAATCTACCATGAAGCAAGTATGCTCCTTCCTTTTAGTCTAGTTTACTTACTACTATGACTCTTACTATATTGTAAAGAAATCTGTTAGGAAAAATATAGCTCATATGGTAGCCAGCTAGTTATTTCTGATTACTTGACCCCACTAAGCCATTAAAACATTCACAATAACACAGAAAGAGATGTAAGTTAGATCATCAGAGGAATCTGGTTATCAGTCTATTATATGTGAGGACATAAAAATAATAGACTAAATGGTGGAAACAGGAATAAGTCTAAATAAGTCTAAATATTCAAAAGTAAGGAAGGTTATAACAGACTAAGATAACTTATGATCTAATATATTTTTGAATGATTTTATTTATTTTTAGAGAGAGGGAAAAGGAGGGAGAAAGAAGAGAGACATCAATGTGCAGTTGCCTCTCATGCAGCCCCTACTAGGGACCTGGGCTGCAACACAGACATGTGCCTTAACTGGGAATTGAACCAGCAACCCTTTGGTTGGCAGGCCAGAACTTGATTCACTGAGCTACACCAGCCAGGGCTATTATGACCTAATATTAAACAGCCATTAAAGATCCCACTATAGCATGCTTTATTTGATGTTGAAGAAAAAAATGTTCATGGTAAAGTAGATAAAAAGAGAAGACTTTTATGTATGGAAAAATAGAATCTACACCTGTATACATAAAATGAAATGATACTTGAAGTACAAGTCAAAAAACATTCACTGTAGACCTCTCTTAGTAGTGGAATTGCTGCAAATTTAAATTTCTTCTTTGTGCTTTTTCATATTTTACAAATTTTCTATAATGAGCACATATAACTTGTTTTACAATCAGAAGTATTAGAGGAAATAAAAAAAAAATAAAATTAAGAGAAAAGTACCATAGAAATTATCTTACAGGTAGCAGGCTGAATATATAAGAACAAGTCATGATTTTCCATTTTCATTGTCCTCAATCTCTTCTGCATTTAACTGTACTGATATACTTCCTGAAACGCCACTTCTAAACCCTTGTTCTTTCTTGGTTATCTTCCAACTCTTACAAATCCTTTCTCTTTACCTTGTTTGGTTCTATCTCCTACTGCTATTCCTTAACTGGGACTGTGTGCCAAGGTCAAGTCTTAAACACTCTGCTTACAACCATTCATTCTCAGTTTCAGCAATTACTTCTCAGTACTGTTCCTTCTAAGATTTACACCACTAATTCTTTCTTTATCTTCTGAATAGCAGTGTTTAAACTCAACTGGAATATTCTATCTTCTTCCACCTAAAATTAATTTTCTCCCAAATTAATTTCCTCTTTTTTGGACTTTCCTATGTGTATTCATGAATCTGTTATGCATTTCGTCACCTTACTCAAAATTTAGAGTTACGCCTCTTTCTCTCCCTCTCTCTCTCATTAACACTTAGTCACTGAATCCTTTGAAGTATCTCTTACATATAGCACTTTCTTTCCACTAAGTCTCCAGCTTCTCTGAAACACACACAAAAACACCACACAACTTACACATTACTACTGTTGTGATTAATTTTCCTAACACACTGCTTTAAAAAAAAATCCAAGTAAAAGCAAGGGAAAAAAAGAGAAACTAACTAAACTCTGTAGTCTCAAATCCCTGTCAAAATTAAGAGGGTAAGCTAAATTCTAGTCTCCTATCTAGCCCCTCCCTCCCTCTTCTTATTTCCTGCCACTACAACTACAAAAATCAGGCTTCCAAGCAAACCTGGCTATTTATCTTCAAAATGAGCTACAGAAGTATGTATTGGGTTGGCCAAAAAGTCCATATGTTTTTTTCCATAAAAGACACATTTTTTCATTTTCATCAAGAACTTTATTGATTTGGATATTTTGGGTATGTTGGCTATCACCTGTGTTCTATAATGTTACTTGTTCTCAGTTAGTGTCTTGACTTGACTGCTGTTAACTTCAACTGGTGTACCCGACCATGGGGCATCATCCAGCAAGAAATCTCCAGCATGAAACTTCGCAAACCACTTTTGACACAGTCCATCAGTCACAGCACCTTCTCCATACACTGCACAAATCTTTTTTTTTGTGTTTCAGTTGCATTTTTACCTTTCTTGAAATAATTAAGCATAATATGCTGAAAATGTTGCTTATTTTCTTTCATCTTCGATATTAAAATGGCTACACAAAAATTCACCAATTTTGATTTTTTTAAATGCATGCTGATATAACAACTGTCACAACACAATCTAACCAAATTGTTTCAAATGACATTAAAGACAACTAAGCACTACTAGAGCCATCTTATAGAAAAAAAAAACAGATAAACTTTTTTTGCCAATCCAATAAATGAAACATTCTTGAGTTTTTCTGGAAGCTTTGCTTTTAATGTCACTGACCAATGCTACATGTGGACAAGAGAGAAATAACAGATTAACAGTAACTGTTAATACTGAGGCAGAGCTGGGTAAGAGCCCGCACAAATAACACCAGGGACCAACACATTCTGGAAAAGACAAACTATGGAATAAAAAGATCAGTGGTTGCTAAGAGTTAGGTAGGGAATGAAGGAGGGGTAAATACTCAGAACACAGAGGATTTTTTTTGCAGTAAAACTATTCTGTATGATACTACTGTACAATGGTGTATAATGGGCATGGGTACATTTGTCTAAATCCACAGAATGTATATCACCAAGAGTAAACCCAAAGTAAAGCTATGGACTTGGGGTAATAATGATGTATCAGTGCAGGTTCAGCAATTGTAACAAATGTACCACTGTGGTGTTAGATGTATTGCGGGAGGTTGTACATGTGTGGGTACAGGGGGTATATGGGAAATCTTTATACTTTTTGTTTAATTTTACTGTGAACCTAAACTGGTCTAAAAATGTTTATTATAAAAAAAACTGCACACATAAAAATAATTAAACATGTAATCCCTGTCTTAAGATAATTTCCAATGTAGTTCTTCTACCATTTCTGAGCAAGAAAATATAACTTAATTTCTTACATAAATTTTAATTTCACCAAAAGCTTGCAAACACAACATATGCCTACATTGAAATTTCAGAAAGGCATCTTACATAAATTTTAATTTCACCAAAAGCTTGCAAACACAACGTATGTCTACACTGAAATTTCAGAAAGGCAGTTGAAGCACCAAAGTTCATAACTTTGGGAAAGTGCCCCAATTTTAATTAACTGCCTCCTGTCACATATTTGCTTTATAACAGGATGAACAAATGGAGTCTGGAGCAAGGTTAAGGATTCAGGCTGACCCCCACACATACCTAAATTTAGGTAGTCACATTCTCCCAGGAAAACTGGCACCACATTTACCCATTAATCAATATGTAATTTTTTCCTCCTATCCCACCAACTACGTAAGTTCTCAGAACAAAAGATTCTCTCTCAGCAGCTTGGGGCTCTGGGGCACTCTTGGCACTCTGGGTACTCTGCCTCAGATCAGGAGGGGGGGGAGGTGGCTTCCCACCCTAGTCTTCAGCAGCTCTTACTTTTGCCACACTGCTTTGCCTTGAAACTTTGCCTTCCACCCCCCACTCTAGCTAGTCCCATTCTCTTCCAGGGTAAGAGATCACTAATAAACTGATTGCATGGAAACAGATTTGCTGATCTGTAATGCTTTACATGCACCAGCAGCAAGAACCAGGTCTCTGCCATCAACAGAAGGAATGAGAAAATTAGTTCACCTCAATCTCTTTAAGGTCAACTAAAAACAGGACTAATTTCTTATTTGCAAAAGTGATCTACATACTCTGCCCCTGCCTACATTTCTAGTGTCTTCTGTTACTTCCCACCACAAAGCCTTATTTAGCTATGCAGAAACTCACCATTTCTTAATCTGCTAAATCCTTTCATAACTCAGTCTCTGAACATATACTCTCCTGTTCTGAAATTCATCAGGATCCATGCACACTTAGCAAACTCCTATTCATCTTCTATCACATTACTTGAATCACAATCACCCAGAAAAAAATTAAGAAAAGTTTGAACATAGAACTCTAACTGTGGGATAATTCTAAGCAGAAAAAGAACTTCAAAGAAATCTTGAACTTTATTTAATAGGTAGTTATTGTTGTTATTGGTGTAGTAATTATTTTTTGTGTATTGCAGTATACAGCATATGAGTAAGTATGACTGGAACTGGGAACCCGAGTTTTATTGTGGGCAATACAAATAGGGACTAAAATTAGATGAGGAAGAGCCCTGCAGTGCTGAATTTGAATTGAAGGTACCAGCATGAATTCATTAAAAAAAAAAGTCCTTGCTGGTTCTTCCAGGTGAAAGGGCCAATCTACAATGGTAGGCAATAGCAATGAGTACATCTATACACAGACTTTGGTTTCTGAATCATATGCTTCAATAAAAAAGCAATTCTAGGGCCCTTGGGAGGAAAGAAAAAGGTTGATTCTAAGTTTGGAGCCAGAAAAGTACAAGGTAAGCCTGGGCATCATGTTATGTTTAAGTTAAGGATTCAAAGAGTCATGTCAAAAGCCATAGGAGCCAGTTACTGGTCAAATCTTTGAGACAATTTTAGCATCAACAGTAATACTGATGTAATTACTTAAGTACAGATTTTAAAAAAGAATGCCAAGTGACAAATATAGGAGAAATATTAGAATTTCTTAAAATGATACAGGTAAGGACCATTAAGGAAAGCTAAGAACAGCCCTGGATGGTGTAGCTCAGTGGACTGAGCATAGGTCTGAAAAGCAAAGGATCGCTGGTTGGATTCCCAGTCAGGGAACAAGCCTGGGTTGTGGGTCAGGTCCCCAAAGAGGGCCCTTGACAGGAACCACACATTGATGTTTCTCTCCCTCTCTTTCTCCTTCCCTTCCCCTCTCTAGAAATAAATAAATTAAAAAAAAAAAAAAGAATGCTAAACACAGTGGGTGAAAGGTTGTTAAGGTATTCATAGGTTCTCAAAATATAATTTTATAACTCACATGCTAACTATAAAGAAGAAAATAAACCTTTACAAGGGTGGGATCTGGCTATCACCACCTTAAGCAAGTGATAAAATTTAGCATTACCAATAGTGGGACAACCTGGTATTATATGTCTTGTGGTGTGATGCAAAGTTAAGTTCACAGCATCTCTCTTATGCAGTGTTTCTGCTAAAACTGTTTATGTTTAATGTAATCAAAGGAAAACAATCAGATAAGAATGTAGGAAATTCTACAAAACACTACTCTAGACTCTTCAAAAAACTCAATGTCATGAATAAACAAACAAACAGGTGGGCATGTTGTTCTAGATAAGAGACATAGGGTTCAGCACAGGTAATGCCCCTTTTTAATTACAAAATCATAAGCATGTAATTCTGTAACATAACAATATCACACTCAAGCACACCATGACATTTTAGGTGATATGTTCAAGTTAAAACTACAAATTATTACACCCATATTACTACTCTACCAACCACACTCAAACAGGTCTTACTTTGGTCAGACCCTCTATTAACCACATGGACCTGTATTAGATCCTGGTTGATAAAAGTAAAACAAATACTGTAAGACACATTTGGGGGACAACTAGAAAAGTTTAAATACAGGGTTTATGTTAGATATTACTGAATTACTACTGATATTCTGAGATGTGATAATGATATGATGGTTACAAAAGAGAATATCATTCTTAATGAGATATATGTAGACATATTTAGGAGTGAAATGTTAAGATAGCTGCACTTTCAAATGGTCTGGCAAATATAGAATACATATGGCAAGATGATAACAACTGAAGAATACAGATGAAATATAAGAATATTCATTGTATTATTAAGTTATCTGTATATGTGAAATTTTCAAAATTAAGGATCTCAGTTCAGATGTCATATCTTGGAAGGCTTTTTTGACTTTTCTAGTGCAATTATTTTTTCTGTTTTCAGTATTCCCACAAGAATCTTTATATTCCTATTTTAGCACTTAACAAATTTGTAACTGCCTGTTTACAGGTCTGACTTTGTGGAACCCATCTTGTTTTCATTCCCAGAACTAAGCCCTTTATCTGGCGGTACCTAAGAGGTTAATAGTGTTTGTTGTATGAATAAGATAACCGATATGCCAAAGGGATAGGTCAAAACTGCAATCCATGTACTGTCTCTATCATATCATGCCTAGAATTTAATGAAATCCACCAAGCAGAAAGCCTATTAAACATTCCTATGTGATCAGTACCATTATAACAGACACCAACATCAGCAAATTGATTTAAAAACAAAGCGTAACAATATTAAAGCAGCCTCACCCTTAAATCATGACAGATGTTTTCATTTTAAATTTTTGTTTCAACACAAGTAAATTAAGATGCATACCTGTTCTATCTCCTTGGAATTGGAGGTCTGGTTTTCGCCCATGACTCCAGGCTGCTCATTTTCCCACGGTAATTTATTTTTTCCTTTTCCTGCACTTAAAACCCTTCGGGCACAAACAGTTGGACTGTAAGATCCGTAAATCTGCATGCTATCCCTTGTGTGGTCACCACAGTGACAGTACGCACTCTGAGTTCTGTTACCAGCCAAAAGCCAGTCTGTATCTGCTCCATGTGCCAAATGGCTTGACCTACCCTGGGCAGATGATGGCATGAGTATCGCATACTCTACAAATCCCTGTTCTGTTAACCTTGGGAGGGTTTTCCTAGCCAATCTGGCTTGCACAGCATTCATCACTCCATCTCCATTATCTTGTAGTTCAACAGCATCCACAGCTTTGAAAAGAGTGCTGGTTTTACCTGAGCCCATTGATGATGCCAACACAGCAAAGGCTTCGAGAGCTGCTTGGCGAACCCTGCGTTTGCTATCTACTAGAGCTGGGGCAAGATCAAAAGACAGCTTGGTTAAGTCAAAATCCTCACTGGGATAAGTCAAGAGGGAGCAAATGCAAATATTCACCACCTCCTCCCTTACTCTGGAATGCTTATGTTTGAGATGTTCAAGGAGTAAACAAAGCACCTGTTGAGGACCTACTTCCTTCATTAGCTTGAGGAAGATTTTCATGTACTCTTGTTTGATCACCAACTTGTTGTCTGCCAGCACTTTGACAGAAGCTGCTATAACTGGTCCCAAGAAGTGTTGTACCTGCTCTCCAAGGCGAATAACCAATAAATGCAGAACCTGAAGTGTGCCATGGACCACTCTGAAGTTAGAATCGTCTAACAAATTATAGAGCAAGCTAATAAAACTGACAAGGCTAGAATGTGGGGTAGAACTAACGTTAAACCGTCCCATCACCTGTTTTAATTCCTCAACAGCCTGAGTCCGGTTCTTATAGTCTTCCTGATCTAACAATCTTGAATGAAGCTCCTGAGGAATAATCCCAAATTTAAAATTGCTGTTGGAAGTGGTCACTGCATAGGGAAGGGGATCTTCAGGAAAACCACAGGCTTCAAGTTCCAAATAATAGGGAACCTGACTGCCAAACTGGGACTCCAGGCGGCGATTGTAGTGTCTCCTCAAGGCAGACGGCAGGCGAGAGATATAGGACTGAAACTTCTCTTGGCCAAGTCGCTCCCCAATTTGTTGAAGTGCACAGAAAGCTGTCTCAGATTCTTCTTCTATCTCCTGATCGCCAAGCTTTCGGGCCAAGGATATTATCACCTCAGTAAGATCTAGGCCGAGCAACAAATCCTCAGTAGTAAGCAAGATAGGGAACAGGAGCGCTGTGGAAGCTCTAAGCCGGGCATCAGTACTTTCCAATCCTTGCTGTATAAGTGTTCTCAGCACCTGTCCAGCACTACGTTTCAGACATATGTGTAAGATCTGCAACGCATCTTTCCGCAGGGCTGGATTCTCTTCCCGTAAAGAGACAACCAATTGAGGCAGAAGTGCTAAGCTAAAGGCCTCTTCTAGTTGGCCTGCCTCCCCCTGACCCCGAAGAACGTCCGAGAGGAGTTGCAAGCAAAGTCGTTTCTCATCATTATCTCCTTCTACAAGCACTCGACCCAGGGCTCGATACAAGGCTTCCTTCCGTCTGGGGAAGCCAAGCCGACCACCCCGCCGCGGCAAAACAGCCTGCAAAGCCTGGAAGGCCTCAGAAGGATCCGGCGCGGTCCGGAAGAGTTGAAGGAGCCGACTTTCCTCTTCATCTCCCCCTGACAAACTACCTCCAGACCCATTCCAACTACTTGAGATTGCCTCTGCGGGCATCAAGAGGGTTGAGGCCAGAGGCGAAGGTGTAGGGGGACAGGAACTATGGTCTCCTGAAGCTCCGGGGCAGCAGTAATTTTTCCCGTCTCTCATGGTGCCCCCACCTCGACTTACATCACTCTCTGGAGCGGAAGGAAGACTGCGGCTCTGGGGGCGATAGGAACATTGGGGTGGAAGGGGATGCAGCAGGAGCAGTGCGGAGGGCGCAGCCGCCATGAAGGGTCGTTAGGAGGTGGAGGCTGGAGGGAACCATCGTCTCCAAAGCGCTTGATGGAGCCCAACCTTCTTGTCCCTCTCCAAGTCCCAAGCTGCAAAGGTGGAAAAGCAGCAGTTTCAGCCAGGTGCCCAGCCGCCCCCAACACCCCCCAACTCGGAAGCCTTAGGCAAAATGGCCCCCGCCTAAGCCCCCGACCCCACGGCTACCACCCGTAACCAGGGGTGCCACGTGACCAAACCCATCGCTTCCATGGTGATGTATCCAGCGCGGACCTCTTGGCCCGGAAATCAACCTGCCTGGTGACCGCTGGGTCATGTAGTTCACATCAGGCGTTAAAACTAAGTCGAAGTCTCCTGGAAAAGGAAGTGAAAACGTCGGGAGTGTAGCAGGCTTAGAGAACGAATCAACAACTGAGAAAGCAAGGAGGGTGTGAGTATGGGAGGAGGCGGGGAGTAGCATTAGGCGGAAGTGACTGTATCCTGGTATCCTAGTTCAGGGCGGAAGTTCCCTGCCCCACCCGTGAGAATTGAGGTTTGACTAGAGGCAAGGGAGGATCCAGCCCGGATTCCAGTTGTTCACGGCTCTTCCTGTCGTTGCCGGCGCGATTCCTTGGACTCAGGTATTTTCCTTTTGCTGTCCCCCTGCAGCGCAGGCATTAGCAGAGTTTTGCCGGAATGCCATTGGTGATGGAGAGAGGTAAAGAAATAAACAGGAGCAAGCCGAGAGAGAGGAGACATCTTGTACAGGAGTAGTTTAGCTTTGTAAGCGAGTTGCAATCTACAGCCCTGAGGAAGTGCCGTCCCTTCCCCCTGTGGTCCGCTTACTGGGACCAAAGTTGCGCATCAAGGCCAAGCTCAGAGTTTACGTACTTCTTTCAAATCCTGGTCTTTTGGGCCCTTTCTCTCCCTGCTCGTCTCCCTGACCCCTCATTCCCTACTTTACTTAAGCTCGGCGGTGAAGGATTCAAGGTTTTATGTCAGTTTTCCGTACCACCATCACTTTAGGTTCTTTTTGAAAACATAACCTTGGAAATGTCTTTTTCTGACCCCAAAGCTAAACTACCTCTCCCTTATATGTTCTCAAAGTCTCCTAATGCAGTTCCTCTGTGGGACTCACCCCTCCCACCCCCTCTTGTCACCCCAGCCTCTCTGCAGCATCTTCCTGTGTCTCTGCAGCCTTTCAGTCTCCTGGAAACGGAGATTGCAAAGAAAATTTTAGTTGGGGTAGAAGATCTCGACATCACAGTCCTAAGAGACTTATGCTGTGTAGATTTAAGGCTGATACTAGACGTTATTTTAGATAAAGTGTGTATTTGACGTGCATTTTCTCCTTGTAAATGAAATTTAAGCAGTCACATTTGAAGAGATGGGGTGTCTGGTGTAAGGCTGACTTCTTCAAAGCGTGGAAGAGAATTTTTTTGTCTTTGAAGTAATAGCACAGTTACTTTTGAATCACCCAGTGAGAAAAGTCTGGATTTTCATTTGAAGTCTCCAATTTATACACTTCAAATGCAAGTGTTCTATCTGGCTCTGTGCTACTTGGGATGTCTCTTAGATACACTTGAGTCACATGTGACAAACCACTTTATAAATAATGTTGCTGAATAACTTAAGAATAATTTCTGGATGTTTTCTTAAAGCTCAATTTGAATACCATAGGTTTCTTTTTTCTTTTGGGACTAGAGTAAGTGTTAATAAAGTTTGTGTAAACCATGCAACCTGGTTTTGGTTTTAAGTTCTACATTGTTCCTTTAAAATTACACATTTTGGTGGTTAAATGAATCTACCTAAATTTGATTTAGCTATATTTCAGTAGATCAAAGAAAAAACATTCTCTCTCTCTCTTTTTTTTTTTTGTAGGAACAGGTTAAGGGCAGGGAGAAAAAATCCAAGAGATGCTTGTAGCAGTTGTCAGTAAGAAGGAATGTCTGGTTTTCATATTCCCAATGTATACTTTTACTCATATATTCTCAGATTTCAGGAACCTAATTCAAACTAATCTGAATAAGAGAATGATTTACATTTTAGAATGTACACATTAGAATGCTGGTTTATGTTGGAATAGGTTACCCTTTTCCAGTGATTAGAATTTTCAGGCTGAAAATCTAGTGCACGCCTTCCTATATCTGAGAGCTTGGGACTAGTAAGTAGAGGTTTTCTTGTAATCATGGAATCAAAGAAAAGGAACTTAAAAAGGCTTGAATGATAGTCATCATCAAAGTTACGGTATAAGCTTAAGAGTTATCCCTTGTCCCTATAGAGAATCCTTCTCCAGGGGCTTAGATACTTAAAAGAACCAGTTACCATGTCCTTTTCCTTAGAACAAAGCTGGATAAATCTTCATTTGACTACTTTAGCAGATCCTTGTGGGTAGATCACTGTGTTATAGATTGCAATTTATCTGTTACATTTAATTTCCTGGATGAAGACTTGGAATATGCATTAGTCTCCATGGATATTTAGGAAATGAGATCTTAACAGCATGACATATCTTTTTTTTTAAGATTTTATTTGTTTATTTTTAGAGATGGGAAAGGGAGGGAGAAAGGGAAAGAAACATCTGAGAGAAAAACCTATTAAAGCTCCCAAATAGGTATGTGCTGTGATCCTAATCAAACTAAGGACCTTTCCACTTTGTGGATAGTGCTCAACCACCTGAACCACACTGGTCAAGGAAGGATCACATATCTTACTAATTATCTTTTAGGGTTATTTTGTGGAAAATGAATCTCATCCATTTAATGTGCATTCTGTTTATTTCTATTACAAAGATTTTTTAAGTCTTATTTTTGAGTTCTAGGAAATTCTAGGAGTTTATTGACTAGAAAAGCCTTTTATATTGAGTCATAGATATAGATAAGTCAAAAAAATTAATTCCAGAATAGGGAAATATACTGCTAGGTGTATTAATAGTACACCCCTGAAAGTTGAAAGGAGTTAATTATGCATACATTGAAAATAGCAAATTCAGGTAAAACAGGTTAAAATATCAGTGATTTCAAAAAAGTTTAGTTGAAATAAGGGATTACAGGAGTGTTTCTGATATGTAACTTAATTTTTTGAGCTAAATTTAAGCAAGGTAAACACAAGTGCTTTAAAAATATCCTTTATTTCCTTTGTCAATGATAAGATATTAGTTGGTTAAATGAACCACTATCGTTTTTTCGGTGTTTTTACACAAGTGTTGCAGACTTCAGGAATATTGAAAATCATTGTGAGTTCTGTAAACTATTAAGAATTTTGTATAGCTTAAGAAGTTATTGTGAAGAAATACTATGCAATAAATATTAACAGATAATTATAATACTACCACTACTTATTGAGTGTTTGCAATGTGCCATACAGTGTGCTAGGTACTTACTAAATTTTAATTCATTTAATTCTCACAACAAATTTTGGGGGTTACATTTTCTACATTTGTATGATGGCACACTTTATGGATGTTTCAATTGGAGAGAATTGGACAGAGAAAGAAAATAAAATTCAAATTAGCCAATTTAGCTACTTGGTTGGAGTTTTGGAAAAGTTTTGGTAGGGGAGAGTGTTTAACCTATAGGATAAAGTTAGATTTTTCCATTATTGGTCATTCATATCTTTTACTATATTGATGTATTATTTGATTATATAGATTTTAATCTTTGGGGGTTTCTGTTTTGAATCTTTTTAGTTTCTTGTTTGAATCAAAACTTTAAGAATGTTAGGAAATGATGAGCTTAAAAAAATTCAAGAAATTGACTTCCGGCCAAGATGGAGGCCCTAGATAGACACACTGTGCCTCTATGCACAACCAAAAGAAGGACAACAACAAATTTAAAAACAAGAAACAACCAGAACTGACAGGAAATCAAACTGTATGGAAGTATGGCAACCAAGGAGTTAAAGAAGAAACGCTCCCTCAGACTGGTAGGAGGAGACGTGCAGCCAGGTGGAAAGGACTCACAGCAAAGCAGCAGTTTGAGGACCAGGGTGGGCAAGGCAGCGGCTGGCAGACTGGGTGGTCCCTCATTTGTGTGCAGATAAACCAGGAAGAACAACTGGGGAGTGAGATAGATGGAGCAACCCAGGGTTCTAGCTCAGGGAAATAAAGCCTCAAAATATATGACTGAAAACACCTGTGGGTGTTGAAGTGGCTGCAGGAGAAACTCTCAGCCTCACAGGAGAGTTCACTGGAGAGACCCACTGGGTCCTAGAACGTGCACAAACCCTCCCACACGGGAATCAGCATCAGAAGGGTCCAATTTGCTTGTGGGTAGTGGGGGAAGTGACTGAAAATGGGCAGAGTGGAGCAAGTGGCACTGTTCCCTCTCAGCCCCTCCCCCACATAGAGTGCCACATTGCAGTGTTGTGGGTTGTCCTGCCCTGGTGAACACCTAAGCCTCTGCACCTTACTATGTACAAGGCATGCCAAGACAAAAAAAAAATGGCCCAAATGAAACAACATATCAAAGCTCCAGAAAAAATACAACTAAGTGATGAAGAGATAGCCAGCCTATCAATGTACAGTTCGGAACACTGGTAATCAGAAAGATCACAGAATTGATTGAGTATGGTAGCAAAATAGAGGAAAAAGTGACGGTTATGTAAAGTGAGTTAAAGGAAAATGTACAGGGAACCAACAGTGATGGGAAGGAAACCAGGACTCAGGTCAATGGTTTGGACCAGAAGGAAGGAAGAAACACTCAACCAGAACAGAATGAAGAAACAAGAATTCAAAAAAATGAGGAGAGGCTTAGGAACCTCCGAGACAACTTTAAATGTTCCAACATCCAAATCATAGGGTTGCAGAAGGAGAAGAGGAGGAGCAAGAAATTGAAAACTTACTTGCGGAAAAAATAATGAAGGAGAACTTCCCCAGTTGGACCAAGGAAATAGACTTTCAGGAAGCCCAGAGAGTCCCAAAGAATTTGGATCCAAAGAGGAACACACCAAGGCACATCATCATTAAGTTACCCAAGATTAAAGGGAAGGAGAGAATCCTAAAAGCAGCAAGAGAAAAGGAGACAGTGACCTACAAAGGAGTGCCCATAAGACTATCTGCTGATCTCTCAAAAGAAACCTTGTAGGCAGGAAGGGGCTGGAAAGAAGTATTCAGTCATGAAAGTCAAGGACCTACATCCAAGATTACTCTATCCAGCAAAGCTATCATTTAGAATGGAAGGGCAGATAAAGTGCTTCTCAGATAAGGTCAAGTTAAAGGAGTTCATCATCACCAAACCCTTATAGGAAATGTTAAAGGGACTTATCTAAGAAAAGGAAAATAAAAAATATGAACAGTAAAATGACAACAAACTCACAGCTATTAACAACCAAACCTAAAAAAAAACAAAAACAAAAGCAAACAACCAGAACAGGAACAGAATCACAGAAATGGAGATCCCATGGAGGGTTTTCAGTGGAGGAGTGGGAGGGGAAGAGAGGGGGAAAAGGTACAGAGAATAAGTAGCAAAAATGGTAGGTACAAAATAGACAGGAGGAGGTTAAGAATAGTATACGAAATGTAGAAGCCAAAGAACTTATATGTATGACACCTGGACATGAACTAAAGAGGGGAATGTGGGTGGGAGGGGTGTGCAGGGCAGAGGGGAAATGGGACAACTGTAATAGCATGATCAATAAAATATATTTTAAAAATTTTAAAAAATAAAGCTTTCCATGTGCTATGAAAAAAATCAAGAAATTATTAGTTTCTTTTTACACATGTGGAATTGGAACAGGTGTTCTGGATGTATATCAGTGATATACTTTAAATTACTTAGATTTCCTGGCTGGCATAGCTCAGTGGATCGAGTGCGGGCTGTGAACCAAAGCATCCCAGGTTCGATTCCCAGTCAGGGCACATGCCTGGGTTGCAGGCCATGGCCCCCAGCAACCGTACATTGATGTCTCTCTCTCTCTCTCTCTTTCTCCCTCCCTTCCCTCTCTAAAAATAAATAAAATCTTTAAAAAAATAAATAAATTACTTAGGCTTATGTTCTAAAGCCATTGTGCATATCTAAGTCAAAACTATAATTTTATACAGAAATCCAAGTTTTGTTTCATTTTAAGCACTAATTTGTATAAGTTAACAGAATTTCATATCCATTGCAACCAGTTTTTCAGTGGATGGGTTAATTATGTAACTTTTAGTTTTCAGTACTGGCTTTGTGGACTTGCTTTCTACTATGTCATTCCTGAATCTGTGATGTAGTGATTCATATTATAAACGGCACTAATTTTACTTTTGTTTCTCCACGTATAAAGTCAATCTCAGTAAAAAGGAAAATACGTCAACTTGTAATATAGACTCAATGGTAAAATTATGTGCCATCATTAGTTGAATTCTTTGAGGGAAACTGAACTGTGGGAAAGAAATATAAGAAAACAGCTGATATGATAAAATACTTTCTTAAATTCATAAATTACACATTTTACAGAAAAGTATTTGTCTGAATTTTTTAAAAACAATCCTCATTTCCCTTCACCATTTATTTGCTTTCATTGTAACAGATAATTGCCTCCCAACTGATTTCAGCATGACTGTTTTGTAACTTAGGTATCAATTAAGTAGTTACTAAACACACACCTTGACCTTTATTAGCTTTGTTTTAAAACCTAAAATTGTGAAGCTGCCATAGGTAATTTTATCTAACATTGTCTTTATGTTGTGAATATTTATGTAACAGGAATGTGATTAGAAGTGAATAACAACACTATTACCTTTTTAAAAACTTTTCAAATGAATGCCATTTATTCAATATTGACTAATTCCGTTACCTGGATTTGGAGTATACCTAAAATTTGTTTTATAATACCAAAATTAAAAACAAAATAAGTATGGCAGAGATGTGGAGGAAGAAGAATCAGTCTTTTTATGATATAAAAAAGGGAAGTGGATGTTTCATAGATTCCTCTTTATTTCATTTCAAATCCTTTTTGTATTTTGTATCTGATCTACATAGTGTTTGTTTATATTTTATATATACATGTATATGTATGTGATCTATCCTTTTTGGGTTTCTAGTCTGCACTTTTTTTTAGTTTCTTGTTTGAATTAAAACTTCAATAAGATTAAAAAATTATGAGCTCGTGAGGCAGTATAGCGTAGTATTTAAGAACACTAGAGACAGAGTTTCAAGGTTTAAGTCTTCCCTTGGGTTTAATTCGTGCCTCAGATTTCTTTACAAAATAGGAGTAATAATAACAGTGCCTATATTGTGGTGTTACTCTGCAGATGAAAGCTTAGTACATACGACAGTCATACAAAGGCAGCATTTGTAAATATATTCAGTAAGTATTTTAAGCAGGTCATTGTTCAGAATTTTTAATTTTTAATGTAATGTATAGAGAACATTGTTCTAACATTTAAAAAAAAGTAAGGTCCCAGTAATGTCTCTTAATTAAGCGATCTTATTGACTCATATGAACTCTTTAAACTTCAGATTCTACATGTATAGATCTCATGCCAAATTTAGTAGCTGATATATGCATAACATTTCAAAAACATGCAAAAGTAGAATAGAATAATATGATGAACCCTCATGTGCCTGTCAGCCAGCTTCAATATTTATCAACTCATGACATCATCGCTATCTCTGTCTACTCTGTTATCCTATATTAGTAGTTTGAAGCAAATCACTGAGATTATATTATTTTATTTATAAATATTCCAGTATGAATATGTATGTATAAAAGATAAAAACTCTTAAAAATGTAACAACAGCCATGGCCAGGTAGCTCATTTGGTTACAGAGTTGTCCCCATACACCAAGGTTGCAGGTTTGATCCCTAGTCAGGGCACATAAATAAAAGAATCAACCATTGAATGCATAAATAAGTGAAACAACAAGTAGATGTTTCTCTCTCACTTCCTCTTTCTCTCTAGAGAAATAAGTAAATCATTTTTTAAAAATTATAACTATGAGATCACTGTTCAGCAATAAAATATAATAATGATTACTTAAGATAATCAATAATCTAGTCACTAAAACTTTGTAGTTGTTCCCTGTGGTGTGTGTACATATGCATGTATATGCACATGCCTCTGTGGTTCACATGCTATATTTGGTTAATACATCTTTAAGTTTATTTTAATCTGTAGGCTCATTCTCTTTTTATTCCTTTTAGTTTATTATTGAAGCATTTAAGTTATTTCATAAAATTTCTTAGGTTGTTTTTGCTGATTCCATCTTTCTGCTTTTTCTGTTCTCTGTGTGTCAGGTAAATTTTTAGTTGAATCTATATTGTTGACTACATGTTTGATTTTGGTGTGTGGTGGGGAGTGGTGCAAGAATATGCACCACTGGTGGTTTTATGGTCTTCCATCAGAAGACCCCAATGTCTGGTTGTCTCTTTGTGATGTTAGCAGTACTTCATAATTAGTGCCTACCTCCATTAATTCATTAAGATTGCAGAATGATAATATTCTGTCATTTCTTCTTTATTTACTAACTGGAATACTTTTATAAAAAGAAAGCTCATCTGTCTGGTAAGCCAGTGGTACAGTTAGTACCACTAACCAATGTACCAACTAACCACTAACCAAGTAGGAAACCAATGATAAATGCTTGATTCTTTCTTTTTAGTTACTAGGTTCTCAATAATGACTTGATTGATTAGCATCCTCCAGTGGCGAACAGTAAGAACTTTTTTAAAGTATAATGTTTATTGTTATGAACTCATGAATTTAAGTATATCTGATGTGTCTTAATCAATTTCATTTACTATTATGGAGCAGTTTGTTCCAGCTTTTGCTAGTGAGAGCTTGCTCACTTAGTCTCCTAATTTTTTATGACCTTAATCATTGATAGCTTTCTTGCTACCTAGTAAAGATTTCAAATTTGTCTGGACATTTTTCTGCCCCTTGGCCTGAAATTAGCCATTTGGCCAAGGAGTTATGTTCCCTTGAAGGGGAACAATATTTAGGGACCACATTTGAATGCCATGAGTGCTCTTTGCTACTTGGTTGGCCATAGTTTCTCACACTTTCCAGTAGACAGAATTAGATGATATAATTATTTTCTTCCTTAAAATAATATTATGTATATTTTATACATTTTTATATCTCTTACATGTATTTTATGTTGTATACATAGGTTATGTATTAGTGTATGTTTCTATATATATTCTGTATATAATTTTATTTATTATGTTTCTATATAATTTTATTCAAAATCAGACTACAAGATTTACATTTAATGTCTCAGTCTTACATTTTTATCTTTTTCTCCCATACTGAGAATCCCAGATCACAATGACCCTGGGGATGATAGAATTAGAAATGTCTTGTAATGATGGATTTGTGACAATGCACTGATAACATTTTCAGAATACAAATGTCACTTCCAACAGTAATGTGATTACTGCAAATGGTGTAAGATTTGGGGGTGGGGGTGCATATCTTACTAGGGATGGTATAATAAATTACTGTTTTAAAGTTATTTGAAATGTTATGATTAGAAATGTATGATTAGATTGGGCCTTTGATATCATATCTAAAAAGTTACTGCTGTACCCAAGGTCATCTAGATTTTTCTCCTGTGTTATCTTCTAGGAGTTTTATAGTTTTGCTTTTACATTTATATCTATGATCTATTTTGAGTTAATTTTTATGAAGGATGGGTATCCAAATAGTTAACGGAATCATTTGTTGAAAGACTTTTCTCTGTTGTGTTGCCATCACTGCTTCATTAAAGATCAGTTGACTGTATTTCTGTGAGTCTTTTTCTGGGCTTTTCATTCTGTTCCATTGGTCTATTTGTTTTTTCACTTGCGACATACTGTCTTGATTACTATAGCTTTGTGATAATTCCTGAAGTATTGTTAGTTCTTCATTATTGAGTTAGCTATGAGTCTGTTGCCTTTTCATAAAACTACAAAATCAGTTTGCAATATCCATAAAATAACTTGCTGGAATTTTGATTGGGATTACATTGTACCTATAGTTCAAGTTGAAAAGAACTTGCATCTTAATAATACTGTCTTCCTATCCATGAACATGGAATATCTTTCCACATTGATTTGGTTAGTTCTTTGATTTCTTTCATTAGAATTTTGTAGTTCTTGTCTAGATCTTGTACATAATTTGTTAGATTTACACCTAAGTATTTCATTTTTTAGGTGTTAGTGTCAATGATAATATGTTTCTAATTTCAAATTCCGCTTGTTCATTGCTGGTGTATAGGAATGCGATCAGCTTTTGTATATCAACTTTGTATTTTGCAAGCTTACCAAAATTGCTTAGTAGTTCCAGAAGTTTTTCTGTTGATTGTTTTGGATTTTCTACTTAGACAGTCATGTCATCTGCCAACAAAGACAGTTCTATTTTTTCTTTCCAGTTAGTATACATTTTATTTTCCTTTATCGTCCCATTGCATTAGCTAGCTCTCTTTTTTAAATCCCTATACTTATTTTTTTATCCATTTGTGTTTCCTGTTAATCTTTCTCTTTTCAGTCTGAAGTTATTCTTTTTATCAAATCAGACAAATGGGGATTGAGAGGGGTATGTTTCATGAAACAGCACACATACTTAAATTAATTAAATTAATTGCATGTAAAGGAATTGAGTTTTTAAATGCTTGTAGACTTCCAAGTAAAGTTAATTTTGACTGAGCCTTTTGAGAATTTGAACTGAGAGAAGAAATGTAGACAAAATCTGTCATATGGTAAGAAAATATTTGTGCAGCATTGTAGTCAATTACATGGCATGTATTGGATTGAAAAGGCATTGTGGAAAAAATGGGACTTAGTGAAAGTGATTATGAGAAGAGGCACTTCAAATAAAATGAGGTTTAAGTTCTGTCTCCTGGCACCTCAAGTTATGTAGAACTTTATAAAACCATTTTCATGTAACCTTTTGAGATAGATGGGAGGTATTATTTTACAAATGAAAACATTGATGTTTAGATTAAGAAATTTACTAATACTATATAACAATATGTGACCTTAGTTAGGACTAAAACTTACTATCTGTGTTACCAATGTCTCTGTTCTTCGCTGTTATCATTTACACCTTGGTTGCCTTGCCATAGTACCATACACTAATAACTCTTTAACAGTTTATTGTGTCTTCATGTGCATTATCTGATTAGATTCTCTGAAGCCTTATGAGATACGTAGTTTAGGTATTATTATAATTTTACAGATAAGGAGAATAATGATGAGATAAGGTAAAGTTAACAATGTAAAGTAGGTAGAACTGCTTTCTTAATCCCATCAGTTACTTTCTATATCTGCTTGCCTTTCCTATTGTTCATTTTTCACTTTTCAGTCTAGATATTGACTTTTCTATTAGCCTAGGCTAAAAGAAGTTCAATAGGTTAAAAAGGTCAATACCATAATAAGTAAAATAACAGATGCAGATAGAAACTTATGTGTTCTAGTTTCTGTCTTCTTTCTTACCAATACTCTATTCTGGAATTAAGTACCTATTAGAAGACCCACCAGTTTCTTGAGACTTGTTTATACCATGAATGAGAATTATTCTAATAGATGTGTGTGGGATCATTTGGAAAGATCAGAAGTGGTTTGTGATGTCAGCTGTCAAGTGGCCATATTAATACAATGTGTTAACCTAAAATTGTGTTGAAAAATGTGAAATGATGAAGTTCTAGACGAAGATAAAAATTTCAATATTTGGATAGCTCCACTTAAAAATGCACAGGAATGAAGTGTTATACTCTCCTACCAATAATTATATTATTTAACAGTGTTGGGACTATTTTAACTTATTGATAATACTTTAAAAATAGAAGCTAAATCTACTTTTTCATTATTTCCATGACTTGTGTTTTAGGTATAAATGAGACAGGAAGGAGACAGTTTATATTGTGTTGCTGTTATATATTTTATCTATTTTAAGCAGCTGCTACAATCCAGTTTGAAGTATCTATGTATTGATTTCTCATGACTGACTTAAATTACTACAAAGTCAGTTGCTTTAAAAAAACAAATTTATTCCCTCACAATTCTAGAGATCAGACATCTGAAATTAGTATCACTGGGCTGAAATTAAGATGTTGGCAGGGCTGTGCACCCTCTGTAGTCTCTAGGGGAGAATCTGTGCCTTCTTTCAGCTTTTGGTGGCTGCCAGTATACCCAGTTTGTGGTTTCATCACTGTAATCTCTTCTCTCTGTAGCAGACTACCCTCTTCTTTTCTGTCTTTGCCAAATCTCCTTCCCTTTTCTTATAGGGAACCTGTGATTATATTTAGGGCCTACCAGGATTATCCAGGATAATCTCCCCAACTCAGAATCCTTAATAATATCTGCAAAGTCTTTTTTTTTTTTTTTTTTGCCATATAAAGTAGCATTCAAAGGTTTCCAGGATTTGGGGAGCCATTATTTAATCTACTAGAGTCCTTATTGCCTTTCACTTTTTCTCCTTTTTTTCCCCTCATCTCTTTTCTCCTATTTTTATTCTTTTTCATCTTTCAGAAGCACATGGTGGCAAGCAGATTGGATATGATCTGAATTTATGAACACAAGTTGAGTAGGTATGGTATAGATCAGTGAGTGACCCTTATTGTCCTTACTATAGAACATCAGATTGTGTTCACATTAACTTTTTGTCATCATCAAATTAGTTGACAATAGTGGTACCTTTGTAAAGTTTAGCACCCTTTATCAAATAATTATTGAATCTTGGGTAAAGTATGTGAGTTAACTGATATTTCTTTCCAATGAAAGGATGTGTTGATTAGATTGGCAGTCATTGACGATATTAGGAAAACAGCCAAATAGCTACTCACATTGTTTCATAATCAGTTTTATTAAGGAAATGTTTTCTCACCTTTGCATTTTGTTGTAGTTGTAGCTCAGACTTGAATGGAATGAAGGTAAACAGGAGGGTTGGCAGGCTTCTGATCCAATAGTTCATTGTCAAGAGACCTTTGTGGTCTGGGGCATAACACATAGCCTTTGGGCCTCTGTTCTTAATATCTAGACTAAAAGGAGTTGAATTATATGACTGGTAATATCTCTTTTAACTTTAAAAGCTTCTGTCTGGTATTTAGCATTAACTATTTAAAATAAAACAACAAACAACAAATCTTTTTTATTTTGTACTATTAAGAAAAGAATATTGGCAAGATTATTTTGAATTAACTGTTCATGCTTTTTATTTTTCTGTAGATGGACCACACATCCCCAACCTACATGCTTGCTAACTTAACCCACTTACATTCTGAACAACTTCTACAGGGTCTGAATCTTCTTCGTCAACATCACGAACTCTGTGACATCATTCTTCGAATAGGTGATGTTAAAATCCATGCTCACAAAGTGGTACTTGCCAGCATCAGCCCATATTTCAAAGCTATGTTCACTGGAAACCTTTCTGAGAAAGAGAACAATGAGGTTGAGTTTCAGTGCATTGACGAAACTGCTCTCCAGGCCATCGTGGAATATGCCTACACAGGAACTATTTTTATTTCACAGGACACAGTTGAATCTCTCCTTCCAGCAGCAAACCTACTCCAGATAAAACTTGTCCTGAAAGAATGTTGTGCATTTCTTGAAAGCCAGCTTGATCCTGGTAATTGCATTGGAATTTCTCGTTTTGCAGAGACATACGGTTGTCGTGACCTTTACTTGGCAGCCACTAAATACGTATGCCAAAATTTTGAAGCTGTTTGCCAGACTGAAGAGTTTTTTGAGCTTACACATGCTGATTTGGATGAAATTGTTTCCAATGACTGTTTGAATGTAGCTACAGAAGAGACTGTTTTTTATGCACTTGAGTCTTGGATCAATTATGATGTACAAGAACGCCAGAAATACTTAGCGCAGCTACTTAACAGTGTGCGATTACCATTGCTGAGTGTTAAGTTTCTCACTAGACTATATGAAGCAAATCATCTTATTCGTGATGATCGCACTTGTAAACATCTTTTGAATGAAGCCCTAAAGTACCACTTCATGCCTGAACATAGACTCTCTCATCAGACAGTCTTGATGACACGACCTCGCTGTGCTCCCAAAGTACTTTGTGCAGTAGGAGGAAAATCTGGATTGTTTGCCTGTTTGGATAGGTAAATAGAGGATTGTTGTTAAAGATTTTATACTTTTTAAATGTATTTTCCATGTTTTTAGAATAGTTTGAATTTCTTATTTTTTTTTATTTGTTTCTCCTTGCTTTTTCTCTTCTTCCTAAACACTTAACCTGGTTGTTTTAATCACATTGTCATCCGTCCTCTACAACTCTCAGTTATTAACACCCACCTGCACCCCAGTGCACAAACTTCATGTCTTCTGTTTACTCACTAACTTTTCTCCTACTTCATGTCTTTTTTTTTCTTTATAAAGTCATTTGTATCTTTATTTGAATCACACCAGGTCAGAGAGATTTATTATTGCTAGCTATATCAGAACATGCTAAAGAGAAGAGCTAGGAATCTGATGAGGGAGACTGAGGACAAGATTGGATTTGTATGAATCCAATGAATTAGAAGAACCACCAAAGAAATAAGAAAAAATAGGAAACTGATAGAAATCATGGACTTTATGTGTGATTTATTTTCTTCAGTATAAATTTTTTAATGACAGTTGTAGAAAAGTTTTCTAATAACCTGGATCTGTCAGATGATCTCTATTAAAAGACAAATAATAAATATTTTACACTTTGTGGCCATATGGTCTCTGTCATAACTACTCAACTCTACTATGTGTGAAAGAAGCCATAGGCAATACATAAATGAATTAGCTTAGCTGGGTTCCAATAAAACTTTTATTCACAAAAAGAGCTGGTGGGCTAAATTTGCCTCATAACCATAGTTTGCCAATCCCTGCTTTAGAGTATACAAGTAACTTTTATACATTGAAAGTATAGCTGGATGTTACCTTTGCCTTTCCTTTGAATGGAATTGCTTCATGAAAACTTTTATGTTGGATATATTTCTTTAATTCTGTGGATTTCTTTCTATTTCTAAAAACTTGGTTGTTTGTTTTCCCTGCCTCAATGGTAAGACACTGTTGATGTTTTATTGATGTCAACTGGTATATTCTATTGATATATACCACTATTGATGTCAACTGGTATATTCTGTACCTTTTTGAAAAGCCTCAGTGTGCATTTAATATTATCGTTGAAATTGGGCTACAAGTAAAAATATTAGTATGGTGAACTACGTAAATTGTTTACTCTTTTAAGATTATTTATTTGGGGGGGTGGGGAAGGTAAGGAAAAAGAGAGGGAGGGAGCTCTGGCTGGTGTGGCTCAGCATATTGGGTGCCAGCCTGCAAACGGAGAAGTCACTGGTTCAGTTTCCTGGTCTGGTGCGTGCTTGGGTGCATGCCTGGGTTGCGGGCTGGGTCCCTAGTTGGGGGCATGCCAGAGGCAACCCATCAATGTTTCTCTTGCATGACAGTGTTTCTCTTTCTCCCTTCTTCTCTCTCTAAAAACATTAAATAAATAAAATCTTTTAAAAAAGAGAAAGAGAGAGGGAGAGAAACATTAGTGTGTGAGAGAAATATTGATGGGTTGCCTCTCGCATACCTCCAATTGAGGACCTGGCCTGCAACCCAGGCATGTACCCTGACCAGGAATTGAGCTGGTGACCTTTTGGTTTGCAGACGATACCCAACCCACTGAGCCTCACTAGTCAGGGCTGTTTACTCTTCCTAAAGGCATTGGTTATTGGCATGAAGTAAATCATATTAGTCAAATGTTATGACAATACCAAATATGAATTTACATTGTAAAAATTCTTGAGCAGTTACCTTTTGGTGTCTTGAGTATTAAAAAAAATAACCAATTATTGAAGAGTTATAAGAACTGTTAATATCTGTAAGTCAGTCATCTTTCATCATAGAATCTATCAGAAGAAAAAATTGTGATATTATTTATAACTATAGAAAAATTAGAATCAACCTGAATAATTATTCAGTTTAATTCTACAAAAAATAATAAACACCTGTGCATCAGACACTGTGCTAGATAATGGATTTTTAACAAGTTCATAATTTAGTGAAGGTGACAAATATTTAAATAGGTAATTATAATGCATATTTTTAATATGATGATAAAGATCATTCTATGGAAAATATTAAGGAGAAGCACCTATCCCATTTGGGGAATTTAGGGAAGATATTGTGGAAAAATTAATGTCCAAGCTGAGTGTTAAAGGCTAAGCAAGGGCCAAGCGAGAAAACAGTGGAAAGGTCACAGGAGGTACACAAAGATAAAGTCGTATGTTACAGTACAGGCTATGCAGGAAATGAAAAACTGTTTGGTATTCCAAAGTATACAACTTTTACTATCAAGTAGCAGGCCAAGTCAAAGAAGGTATTGTGTTCCATGATGACAGAGGATATTTATTAGGTGGGTTAAAAAGCTATTTTAAGAATGGTAGTAAAATGATTTTATATCAGATCATTCTTGACTGTTTCATGGAGATGTATCAAGGTGGCCAGGATTAATATCATAGTGATTAGGAAAGAGGTTATTGTAAAAGTAAGTACAGGCAAGAGATTATGAGGTCCTAAATTAGGGTAGCAGTAGTAAAGATAGAGAATGGGGTATTCATTTAAGAAATGTTTTGAGAGACCAGATTGATAGGATTTCACTGAATGTATAAGAGGTGATAATGAGAGGGGAAATCAAACATGAGTAAGATATTAGATGAATGGTTGGTTAGGTTATATACCAAGAGAAAGAGAGAATATAGGAGGAGCAATTTTACAGGGCAAATAATATGTTTAGTTTTTGAATACTGTGTTTGAATTGCCTATTAAATATCCAAGTGAAGGATATCCTAGTACTAGCTGGATATAATTACAGAGCTCAAAAATGAGGTCAGTGTTGGAAATTCGGTAGTTAGCATATAGTATAACTTAGAGGTATAAATTAAACCCGTAACTTCCTTTCACTCAGGTAATTACAAGGAGTTCTGTGCTAGGAACCTGGGACAGAAACCAAATATTTTTTTATTATACTGTTATTGTATGACCCTATGTACCATCTAATGTAACCTAATTGCCCAGCTTATTTGTTTTTGACTTCTTAAATCTGCTTTGTCCTCTAGAACTCACATCCTATTATAAGAAAAATCTCCTTTATCCTTAACTTCTTGCTTTCTCTAATGAAATAGGGCTGAGGCTTAAGGATACTGTTTTTCCTGTCTCAAAACTTTTTTCCATACTTCGTGTATCACAAGTCCTAAAAGTCATTAAGTACTTTTTCTTGTTTTGCTCCTCATAGCCACTTCCAAAATTTCTTCATCTCCCCTCCCTCAAAACCCTCCACTCATGTCAAGCCTTTGCCACCAAGCTGTCACGTGATGTCCCTCCTGTTACCACCATCTGCTGTTCCTTCAGTAATTTCATTTATTGAGGATTTTTATAAATGGTTGTCTTTCTCATCATTTACATAAATAATTATTCTTACTGATGTCAACATCCACATAGTATAATCCACAGGTGTCCAGCTCCTTTGCCTCTCTCCTTGAACTCACTTCTACCAATCTTTTCTGCCTTACTTTAGGCACCTATTTTCATGGTTATACCCTCAACTTTGTTATTACCTGTGACTTGAACACTTTGAAAATCTTGGTTTCAGACATTCCACTCTCTGTCCACCACCTTCTTTCTTGCCAGCTTATTTATTTCAGTACACCCACTGCAACCATTCTTTGTACCCTTCAAGATTTTTAGTCCCTTGGCCTTCTAATCAGTAAAATTTATTGCTCCTCAACCACCACATGTCCTCACCTTCGCTCTTTACCCAGGTTAGATTCCAGGAACATCGATGTTATCATTACTTTGAATATACTCATGGCCCTCTTACCAGTCTTTCCTTCCACTGTACTCATGTAGTTAAATTCAGTTTCCCACTTAGTCCGTGGCTGTACCTGAGCAACAGAATGTGGCTGGAGAGACATATATCCATCTTAACTGGTCTCACTTAAGGCTCTCAGCACTCTCAGTCACCCCTATGTGTTTCCCTAATTAATTTACTCTCACTTCCTTGGAGGACTGTTTTACACCATCTGGTTTCTCCATAAAAACAGCCAAAAGGCCCTTACCCTCACATTCCAACTCTTCAGTTGATGACCTTCTCTCTTACTCTACTGAGAAGATAGAAGCAATCTGAAGAGAGCTATCTCACTTCCCATCACCAAATCTACCAATTTATTAGTAAGAACAAACCCTCCACTTTTCCGTTTATTCCATTCACCACTTTCCATTCCGTCTCTCTACACAAGGACTTTGCTTTTACTGTTATTCTGTCACTGTTCTGTATTATCACTTTCTCTCCCACTCTACTGCATAGTAGCCAGCAGCATACAAACGTGTTCTAGTTTAAACTCCCAGATTAAATTAATCTACCTAGGACTCTGTCGTCTTCCTTTGCTCTTCTTTATAGCTGCCTCCTCTTCATTGTAAAAGCCTTGGAAAAATTGTCTATACCCACTATTTTATCTTCCTTATCTCCCATTCTCTCTTGAGCCACTCCAGTCAGTATATGTCCCCACCATCTGAGTGAAACTGCTCTTCTTAAGATCAAATAGTTTCCTGATGTATTGTTCTCATTGGAACAAATTCACGTTTTTAAAACAAGCAATATAACAAGACTACATTTAGTTATTCAGTAATTATTGAATGAATTAATGTATTTTGACCATATATGATAAAGAAAATATATTTTTATGCTGTGCATTTTGAGCCTGGGACATTGGATACTTTCCCAACTTTTTTTTGTAATGAAATATCTATAAATTCAAGAAACCATATATAATATGTATGATAGATACCCAAGTATCTATTAACCAGCTTAAGAAATAGACTAATAACAATATCTTTAAAGTCCCCTTATGCCCCTGCTAGAAGCTATCTTCTTCCCTCCCCCAGAAGGAACCACTGTTCTGAATTTTCTGTGCATTATCCCTTTGCTTTGTGTTATAATTTTGCTGCATCTTATAAGTGTCCTAATATATCATTAAGTTTTACACATTTTTATATAAATGAAGTAGTATTATATATATTCTTCAGATATGTATTTTCTTGTTCAACAGTAAATTTACAGAATTCATCTGTGATACTGCATGAGGATATAGTTCATTAGTTTCATAGTATATGGACATAATATTTTCTACAATGAACACATTAATTACAAAAATAAATTGAAGTCTATACACATACAGAAAAGTTCACAAATTCTAAGCTCAGGGAATTACCACAAAATGAATATTACGAACCTGAAGTTCAAGAAATAGGAAACATGACCAACACCCAAAAATCACCGTTGAGCTCCCTCCCTGTCCTCCCCAAAGGTAATGTTTTTGAGCTTCATATAAATGGAACTACCCATATTTTGCTTTGTATAATGTGTACTTCTTTGCCCAAATTTTTGAGGGAAAAATAAGAATGTGCATTATACATGGAGAGTACTAATTCTTTACCTATATAAATGTTTTTAATTCTTTTATTTTATGCATTAAAAGTATAACTCTAGAAAGTGATAACATCCATATGCAAAATAATACCCTGAAATACAATAATCAATTTTGTTTCTAAATATAAATAAAAAATTAAAAGATCTTTTTTCCTGAAAGTTTGGGCCAAAATTATACACAGGGATGCATTGTACATGGCAAAATATGGTATATAGAATATATTCTTTTGAATTTGTCTTCTTTCCCTCAATATTATATGCATAAGTTTCATCCCTGTTGCATGCAGTTGTAGTTTGTTCAGTTTCATTGATGTGTGGTATTCTCTTATGACATACCACAATTTAACTATTTTTTGGTTGATGAACATTTGGCACATTTAAAAACATCTAGTTCTTAACTTTTACAAGTAATATTTCCATGAACTTCCTTGTACATATACAATGTGTACCTTTTTTTTGTGAACATATCTAAGAATGGAGTTGTTCAGTCATAGGGTGGATATACCATCTTATTTATCCCTTCTCCTTTAGATGGATGATTGTGTTGTGTTGCTATGAACATTTCTGTGTATGTGCTTGGTATAAAACTGACTGTAATAGGCACTCGGTAGAAGACATACATAGGAATGAAACTGCTGCGTCAGAACGTGTATATCTTCACTTTTATCAGATAATGTGAAATTGTTTTCCAGAGTAGATTTGTCAGTTTACACTGTCACTAACAAAGTATTCATTCCTTGTTCCACATTCTTGCCAATAGTTATTAGCTATTATCTGACTTTAAATTTTCCCAGTCTAGAAAGTGTGTCATGGTTTATTGTGGTTAGAATTTCATGTCCCTGATTACTAATGAAAATAAACATTTGTATTTGTTTATGGATCATTTTGATTTTTAAAATTTAATTTTTTTCTGCTTATTCTTTAGTGTGGAGATGTACTTTCCTCAGAATGACTCTTGGATTGGTTTGGCACCCTTAAACATGCCTCGCCATGAATTTGGAATATGCGTTTTAGACCAAAAGGTGTATGTTATAGGTGGTATTGAAACTGACGTGCGTCCTGATTTCACTGTCAGAACACATGAAAATTCAGTAGAATGCTGGAATCCTGATACAAATACCTGGACTTCTCTTGAGAGAATGAATGAGCACCGAAGCACCCTTGGAGTAGTAGTACTTGCAGGAGAACTTTATGCTTTAGGTGGTTATGATGGACAGTCTTACTTACAATCTGTAGAGAAGTATATTCCCAAATTAAGAAAATGGGAACCTGTGGCACCAATGACTACAACACGAAGTTGTTTTGCCGCAGCTGTGCTGGATGGAATGATATATGCTATTGGTGGGTATGGTCCTGCCCACATGAACAGGTACTTAACTTAAGCTGTAGATTTTTTAAGTATTAACAGTGATCTCTGATTTTTAAACAATTCTTGTGTATAAATTAACTTATCTTTTTAATTTTTAAAGTGTATAATATTAATAGACATTTTGAAAATTTGATATGCTCCCTGATTATAACTGTAATTGTTTTACTTGGGGATTTAGTACAAACCTAAGAATCAGTTCCTCTTACTATATTTTACTTTCGTTCAATCAATATAAATGGATTTTAAAATTCAGAAATCTGAAAATAAGATAAAGTTAGACAACTTTAGACTCTGGGTGTGTGTGTGTGTGTGATAGGCCTGTTATTGCATTACCTAGTAGAATAAAAACTTGAAAAGTGTAATTTTTGTATGCTTATACATTACTATAATGCATCATATAAACTTAGAGCCTTATTTAAATACTTCTTTCTGGATTCTTACTCTATAATCATGTGTTATGTGATGCTGTTATGCTACATGCTGAATTTGAGATTTCTGTGTATTATCCTGTCAATGAAGGAGAAAAATATATCAGAAAAATAAACACATAAAGTGACTGCTTATATGGAAAATTAATCATAATTCTGAACCTTTGTTGAAAATTGATGTTCCAGACATTTTATCTCTAATACTAATTAGAGTGGTATATGGTTTATTATGAGCATTTTAATGAAAGAATACATTGTGATTTGTTAACTGAGAAAGCAATGGCACAACAGCATCTCATCTATAAATACTTTAGTGTAAGCTAAAGTATTCTCTTTTTCTGTTGTTCCCTTAGTTGAAGGAAAAATATTTGGGTCCCAGGCAACATTTCTATTATTTGAAAAGTTGCTGACAGAAATTTATAAGATGAAAGGTTAAGTGTTTTAGTTTTGAGATAATGCTCTTGAACTTTAGGTTTTTGCTACAGTTCATTGGTGACTCTTGTCCAATGTTTTGCTCTAGTGGTTTTTATCCTGGTGACCTTTCAGAAACAGTTATAGTTTAGCTATATCCCAGTCTAGTCTACAGTCTTGTCTCCATTCAGAACTCCAGAATTATGTCACTGACTCTCCAATGCTTTAGGATTTTTTGGAGAGGTTATGTTAAGACCAGAACAAGCTCAACAAGCTTGCCTTTGTGCCCCTTCAAGGAAAAGCATAGGCTAAAAGGCCTTCTGGTATTTTCTAGAGAAACTTCTTTGGAAATTCTGATTTGATCTGGATTTTCATAATACAGCTTGGAAATGCCAAGTGTTCTCTGGATTGCAGATTTGACTTAGATCCCTGAATTCTCCTAAATCACTCTGAGATTTGTATGATTAGCTAGTTAATGTTATGAAGTCTGCAGTATTTGCTTTGTAATAAACCACCATGAATTCTCCTATATGAAAACAAAAAATCCTCTTCTTTCCTTCCCTCCACTTTTCCTTAGCTGTGTAGAAGTCTTAGTGTCCTTCGAATGCATCTACATTCAGTTGGTGATTTTCAAAATCCTTTCACATGCATACATATCTGACTTCATTCTTATGTGAATCCTTTGAGGTTGTATATTGTCATTTTTGTGGATGAGACAAAATGACTTAACCAGGGTTACACATATCCATAATGGTAAGGGTAGGGTTTATTCAGCCCTAGATATGCCTCATTAGCACTTCAACCCAGGTTTTCTGACTCCAGAAGTTCTATAACCTTAATATACTTTACTGCTTCACGATAGATAATGGGATGGCATATGATTATTTTTGCACCTGGTCCACAAGGTAATCTCTTATCCCTGCAATCTCACTAGCAAAATCTAAACATTTGGGACAAACTACTCTGGTTTTTTATCTGACTTTTTATTTAACTTTTAAGAGTTCAAATGGTGGGGTTTAGTTTTGCTTTAGTAGGAAGAATGACACAGACTATGTGAATTAATTTTCTTCTGTGAATATTTGCAGTGTGGAACGTTACGATCCAAGTAAGGACTCCTGGGAGATGGTTGCATCTATGGCAGATAAAAGGATTCACTTTGGTGTGGGTGTCATGCTGGGCTTTATTTTTGTGGTAGGTGGACATAATGGTGTCTCACATTTGTCAAGTATTGAAAGATATGACCCCCATCAAAATCAGTGGACTCTGTGTAGACCAATGAAAGAACCCAGAACAGGTAATAATAACTTAACTAATTTCTAACATATAGCACAGTGTTTTTATAGTGATGGAATATGATAGTAAACAGTATTACTTGTTCAGGGGTAAAAAACTTTGAGGTAAACTGCAGGCAACTAGATTAGACAAAATTGCATAGATTTTTTTAGTGTGGTTTTACTATGCCAATGTGCATATTATCATTTTGAGAAATGCTGGTAATAGAATGTATCTTATAGAAGCTCTTTTCATTCATATAACAAATGTCATCTTTCTGTATTTACACACACACACAATCTTCAGATGTTCTGTTTTGTTGCTCACTTTCAAATGTTCTCTCCTCCTCAAGGGTTATAGCTGGTCAATAAAAAGTTGGATTTCAGGATTCCTAGAGAAAAACAAACACATCAAGGAAAAGAAGAAATTATCTTTGAGCCCTACTGAAATCACATTATTTTAAAGGGAAAGTGTTTAATTATTGGTGGAATACTTTAGGATATTCTTTGAATTTGTGACTTAAGAAACTCGTGAAACATAAACTTGCAAAGAAAACTGAAAGGACAAAATGGAATGAACTGTTTAATTGTTTATTATAATTAGTTCCCATGATGTCATTGGGAGAGAAAGCCATAAAAAATTGAGCATGTAAAAAAATTCAGGCAGCCTTGTTCTTTTTAGAACTATGACATATAAAGTAGACTTTTTAGAGCAGAAATTGTGTAGCTCAGTAGATATTTTAAATATTTCAATATATAGGTTTCCCCTACTACTTGAAAATAGAGTATTCCTATGAAACCTTTCAGTAAGCTGAAATGGCTAAAACCTAGAAGCAGTTATGTTAGGACATACCTTTTTAATGGATGCCCAGAGTAAATTGAGATAAAGCACAGATGCTCACAGACACAGGTCAGAGCTCTTGTGGCTTGATGCTGAGCTACTGAGTGTGGTTCCCGGGGAAGGAGGTTGTCAATGCCACTCTCACCACATAGGGTGCATGCTGCTTCTATACCTGCTGGCTGCAAAACAAATGCTGAATGGTAGTTTCACTTTTTGCCATTTCTTATAAAAACAAAAATCTTCAGATTTTTTTTTTATTAGTGAAACGTGTACAGTTGACCCATGAACAGCATTAGTTTGAACTGCTCAAGTTTGCTTACATAGGGATTTTTTTAATACTGTAAATATATTTTCTGTATCTTAGGATTTTCTTAATTTTTTTCTCTAGCTTGCTTTGCTGTCAGAATATGGTATATACTGCATGTAATTATAAAATATGGGTTAATCAACCATACGAGTGTATATTATCATTAAAACTTAGAGTCAACAGTAGGCTATTAAGTTTTTGCAGTCAGAAGTTCTACTTGGATTTTTGATTGTGCTAGTGTTGGTGTTCCTAACCCCTGCATTGTTCAGGGGTCAACTATACTAATGTAAGGTAGGTTTTTCATAAAAGCAGAATGGTGTAATGTGAACTTCTGAAAAGAAGGGGATACTTGTATTTGAAAACCTGGTAAAAATGAATGATTTTTTTGTAAAATATATGTAAATATGAACTGAGAAGAAAGCTTATGAAAAAATATATAGTACATTCTTTTTTTCATGTTCATTCTCCTTTAAAAACATTGTATTACAAACATTTTGAGTCATAAATAATCAAGGTGGGCAGTGCACTTTACTGCATTCTTTTTTTTTTTTTACTTACCCAAGACTTTATTTAAAAAGTACCTACCATATGTGTAATCCTGTGCAAAATATTAAAGGAATACAAAGATGACTTGAAAAATAGTGCCAACTCTCAAGGAGTTCATAAACTAATAATAGTGACAAATAATTTAACAGAAACTATAGAAAAGGAGTTACTGCATTTTTAATATTAGTTTCCTGTGAAGGAAGAGGGAGGGAGAGTAGGATTGGGGAGCAAAAGTGAAGAAAGACTTCAACTCTTACCTTACTTTTATATACAGGGATGTTACTGTATTGTTTGTATGATTAATAGATTGTTGAAATGTATTTTAAGAAAACATTAAGATATCAATTGACTTATTTTTAGTGAGAAGTTTACGAGATGTTTAACATGTTTTTTCTCCATTTTAATCACCTTTTCTAGGAGTTGGTGCTGCAGTAATTGATAACTACCTTTATGTAGTCGGTGGTCACTCAGGGTCTTCCTATCTGAACACCGTGCAGAAATATGACCCTATCTCAGATACATGGCTGGATTCAGCTGGCATGATATACTGTCGCTGCAATTTTGGATTAACTGCACTTTGACAAGTGTGGACTCATGGAAATAGTGAGGTGATGAACCTCATGTCGCATGAAAGGATGCCCAGTTTTCTAAAACTCCAAAGCTGCATTGCTTTCTTTTTAACTTGAAATGACATGAAGACTCCAAGTTTTGTTGGTACTTTGAACTGAGAAGTAGCTTTGGTTGTTCTTTATTACACAGTGAATGGATAATCAAAAAAAAAGGAAAGATCTTGCTAATTGAATTGTGCACTTTTCCCCTGCTAATACTAGGATAAAGTAGTTTTATGTTTGTAAGTGTATATGTGGGGAAAACTTTTTTTTTAAGTTTTAGCTCTCTTCCTCTATATGTACCATGATTTACCAGGATAAATGATGTTTGGATGCTGGAGTGTAGTAAATGACTGGACAGAGTGCTGATACTGTCTGTTGGGTATAAATTCATATGCTTTACACTTTAAATAAAGGGCTGCTTTTTTGGTACTTTTAAGGGGTGTAAATTATATGCCATAGTGGCTCACCTGGACATTCTTTCTGCTAAATGGCTTTAGGACTGGGAACATAATAACTGTGCAAGACAAATGCTTTTACTATCATGATATTTGGGGGCCTATTTAAAGAAGTCATATTTACTGTTTATATCTTTTTTATATGGGCAGGTTAATGCTGGTTGAATTTACTTACCCATCTATGCTATGCTAAGCATGGATAGAGTTAAGCATATCAGTTTAATTTTTTAGTAGTACAGCAAGCTTCCCCGTGTTGATGTAAATATTTGACAAATGTTTAGTATCATACTTAGTGTATATTAGTTTTTCATACATCCTTATAATAATTTCAGTTTTTTAAGACATTCGTTTGCTTTTTCAAGTGTTCCAATATAAAAATGGTGCTAAATGTAGGAACTATAACAAAGCTATAACAATGTTCTTTTGGATGTTCAGTATGAGATATGCATGACATGTTTTGATAGTATTTTTCATTTTTACTGGCTTGATTTATTTGTACTTATTAAAAATGTTAGTGAATATACTAATGATAGCATCCAAAAATCACATAAATACCCATGTTCTGCTTTCCATAGTGATTTAAAGAAAGATACATTTTGATCTTTCTTCTTGTACTAAATATTACATGTCCTTAAAAATAGAAATATATACATTAAATTTAAAGCACTGGGCAGTTATACATTACTCTGCATTTCTTAGGTAACTGAATATTTTAAAGTTACTGAGGAAAACTGGAACTTAGTGTTTACTTGAGTAATGGTTCTAAATTTGGTCCTATTTTGACTAAAGAAGTGCTCTTTTAAAGCAAAATTGTTTATTGCCAAGTGACAGTGTATTTGAAAGAAGTGGTTGACTCATTTTGTTTTAGCATGTTTTAGTGAATGTCTATTAGTCTTGAACACCTAACCTTGCATTTTTATCAGGATGTCGGTACTTTTATTTTTGGTACTATAGTCATTTTCTTTTCTTTTCCATGTTTTCTTTTTTTTTACCTGCCCACCATCTCTTTATAGTCTCTGCAAAACCAGTGTATATTTGTAAGAAAATTTCATACTGCATTCTTAAGTGCCATGTTTTAAACTATTGTTAGAAGCCATTCTTAATTATAAAAATGTAAGTTCATTTGTTAGCATATGTGTTATTTCTTGAAAACTGTAGCCAGGCAATTTGCTGTTATTCCTTGTTCTTCCATAAACTGCCAGTTGTAGATTTAAATATATACTACCAAACTATGTAAAAATCACCTTTAAACATTAGTATCATGCTTTATGAATATTTGCACAGATTATAAAACCTTGCAAGTGACTTTTAGTCTCTTCTAACTAAGAACTCAACAGGAGCTACTAATAAACTTGACAGGCTGAGTATTTTCTATGTTGCTTGTTTAAAAAAACAATGATATATAGCAATAACTTTTTAATTGATTTGAATAAACTTATTGAGTAGAAACAAGGTGCACTATTGTGATTGGCCTAGACTTTATTTAAAGAAAAGCAGTTTAAAATAGATTGTATCACATATGTATACGTCCCAACTTGATTTTCTTTTTATTTATGTCAATAAGCTTGTTAAATACATCCTGTTGTTCTATTTTTAATCCTTTATCCCCAGAAGGGAATTTGAAAGACTACAAAATTATTTTAATTGTAAACAAAGCTATACTATACATTTTATTTTAATAGTGTTTTACTCTGTATCATTGCCACTACCAAATTAGTATAAAATACATACTTCATTTGATAAATTAGATCAAAGACATATATTGATCATTGCTTTGGAAAAATCCAAATTTGATGTTGAAGAATACTGAATGTGAAACATTTTGGGCAATAATAGGACTCATGTACCAGAGAACAAATTTTTTTTTTAAGATTTTATTTACGCATCTCTAGAGAGGGAAGGGAGGGAGATAGAGAGAGAGAGAAACATCAATGTGTGGTTGCTGAGGGTTATGGCCTGCAACTCAGGCATGTACCCTGGCTGGGAATTGAACCTGGGACACTTTGGTTCCCAGCCCGCACTCAATCCACTGAGCTACACCAGCCAGGGCTCCAGAGAACAAATTTTGAAACCTGTAAAAGGAAGAGGGAAAAAACCCCCAAATTTAACTATATTTATTTCAGGTTTGCCAAACCTACTGTACTACTGTTCACAACTGGAGGTATTAATGTGACCTGACAATTAATAACTTTACAACAGGGGCTTTTTGTACAGATTTTTGAGAAGTTTATTTATGAATACTCTGCTGACAAATTGTGAATTTAAAGCTACATGTGTCTTATGTTAAAAAAGATAAAGATATTTGATTATAAATTCACAGGGTTAAATATCAATATATTAGAAATCAATGAAGAGACAGTTAAGGTTGCCCCCCAAAAATTTTGAAAAAAATGACAGTGATAAATTGTCTAAATCAATTGGAAGATAATTGCCTTTTATAATTATGTTACAAAGACTTAACCATTTAGGAATGTTTGACTATTTAGTATTTGTTGAATATAGTAATAGAACTTAAGTGCTTTTTAATGTAGCCCAAAGGATATTTATGTAATTTCTACTTGTCATTGCTAATATTGTTTTAGATATGAATGAATATAAAATTATAGGGAGTGATATCAAGTGTTAGGAAAACATTAGGTTTGAAAATTATTTTGATAATTTGACAAATATGGAGGGCCTATATATGAGATATTGTGATAGATACTATAGAAACTAGAAATGTAAACAAGTTTTTCACTCAGTAAAATATAGTGAGGGAGACCTCTACCCAAAGAACTATTATGGCAAAGTGTGAATCTAATTCTTAATCTCCACCATCATAAGAAGTAATTAGAGACCCAGTTTATGTATAAACATTTGTGTCCTTTAATGTTCACTTAAGTTTTATTGGCATGAAAGAGAATTATTTTAAAAACCTAATGTCTATAGAAATCCAAATTTCCCGGAACTTGATAATGTATTTTCTAGTAGAAAAACAAAATTATAGAAGCTTTAAAAAATACTAACTATATTATCAAGGCTCTGGCTGACATTGAAGGAAATATATGTACATATAATGCTCTGTTTTGTGTTTTGGTGTTGAATTTCTGGTATTGTCACCTAAGTGCTCATTTTTAGGAAAATCAGATTCTAGAGTAAATATACTGCTTAAAGTTTAATGAACATGTGATAACCTCTATAACCTCTGTAGTCTAAAAGTTAAGAAATTACAAGATGCCACAAGTCAAGTTAATATCCAGTTCTACCTTTTAACCCATTTTCTCTTTTGTGAAATGGCACTTTAAATCAGACGTGTTTTAATTATTCTGTGGCTGGATATATATTGGATTTTCATTTCCAGTATATTGATTCAGTGTTCATATACATTTGCAAAGAGTCAAGAATACAGTTAAGTTTTAAATACTATAGGTTTGCAAGTTATTGGTATGAATGTGGAGTCATAAAAGTCCAGTTCTCTGCAGAGAGAAAAATTGTTATCCATATGGTTTTTTATACCTATTTAACTAGAGATAATTTATTGTTATTTTTGCTGTTACCATGTGTAGGTCCCATTTATTTTAAAATACCAAGCAAAAAGTTCCAAGTTTGCCTTAAAATACAAATGAAATCAAAGAACTGGATGATAATGCCTATATTTTTGCCTTATGAATTCTGCTGTATCATAAACCAGAGATGGTTCTGATTTTAATAGGATTCTGAAATTTTGTAGATGTAGAGTACAGATATATGTACTCTCTTGAAAAGAATGTGATCTAGTTGTGGATTATGTTAATATTTAAATGTTTCTGTGTCTATATTTTACCTCTGAATATGTATCTTTTTAGCATCAGGGTTTCATTTTATTTTTGTTTACATAGGAAAGTGACATTTAACTTGTTGAAAGTTGTATTTTGTTTTTTATTTTAAAAGTTCTTTGTACTATTGTGGTAATGCTCTGTAATGACTATGGTTAAATTTCATTTAATGTGAAATGTTTAGAATAAATTTGAAAAACATGACTTTGTGTCAATTGTGAACTAACCTAAGCTAACTTAGCATGCTCAGATTTTAGGTTCTTCTTGGTAAACAGTTGGTAGCCACAAAAGTTGAGGTGGGTGTAGGGTAACCACACATTCACACACTTATTAAAGAAACATTTATTAGCAGTGCAGGCACAAGAGTTGAGCTGATAAGTTCAATGCAGTCCCAGCTTTCTATCCTTTAGATTCTGTAACCACTCTTACAAGAAAGGTTTATTTGAGGCAGACAAGGTAACATTCAAGAGGATTTTTTTACCCTTTGGGTGGCATCAGGTAACCAGCCACTCTCCTAAAGGGAAGAGCTGTAAACAAGAAATTGAGATCCAGATGCCATCTTTAAGGAAGTTGTAAACCACAGGCTTGAATGGATTCAGATAACCTGTCCATGCAAGGATTGGAAATGTCTCATATTTTTAGATACTCTTGAAAAGGGACTTTTGGTTTAATTCTTGATTTGTAATGAGTTTTTTCCCCCTTAGCCTGAAAATCATGGTATCTATCAACATTCACATAATTACCTATTTGATTTATTTTAATCATACTTTTAGTTTTGAAATAACAATATGATACAAATAAAAATGAATGCAGTTAAGATGTCTTTATAATTTTTTTTGTCCTTAGAATATATTTCACAAGGATAAACAATAAAAATACCCCTGGTTTTAGAGTTAAATACAGTAAAATTTTTATTTGGTTAAAGCATAATTGCTTTACATTTACTGTACACTTAGGTTATTTTCATTACTATTTTCATTTCTAGGGATATGTTTTTAATTTTATTTTTAAGTGATATAAATATTTACCTGACTCCAAAGTTGAAACTCTATGAGAAGATGGATTCACAAAAGGTTTGTCTGCATTCCCATCTCTTCCACTCTGTTCATTTTTATCCCACTGTAGGTAATCACATTTATTAGATACTGGTTCCATTGTTTCATTTTGAAAATATGAGTACACTACCTTCCCCATTACCTTACAAAACAGCATACTGTAAAAACAGTTTTAAACTTTTTTTCTATTTAGTATATTCAGAGGATTATTCCATATCGATATACAAGTTTATTTTTCACTGGAGCCTGAAAGTCCAAGACCAGAATGTCAGCATGGCTGGGTTCTGGTGAGACCCTTCTTAGACTACCTACTTCTCATTGTACACTCAAATGACAGAGAGTACAAAGGGAAGAAAGCTCTCATGATTCTTATTACACAGACCCTAATCTCATTCATGAGGTCTCCATCTTCATGGCCTCATCTAATCCTAATTACCACCAAAAAGTCCCACCTAATACCATCACAAGAAGGTGGTTAGGTTTCAACATACTAATGCTGGGAAAACATGCAGTCTGTAACATTGTCCAATTCTCCCAAGTGGTTATACCATTTTCTATTTGCATCAACAGTAGACAGGATTGTCTTACAAGCTATTTTCATTAGTCTACCTACTTGAGGCATATTAAAAGATAATGTGTGGCCTCAGGATCTTCTTGGCTCAAATTACGTCTAATATTAAAATACAAAGAAAAGTTTCAGTTCCAAGATGGTAGGGAGTAGGTGGATGTTATACTCATCTCGTTCTAAAACCAAACTGAAATTACAGTGGAAATACAGAGTAAGCAACATGAATAACCCACTAAAGACTAGCTGAAGAGGTCTTATAACTAAGGATTTACAGAATAAGCCACATTGAGACTGGTAGGAAGGGCAGAGATGTGAAAAGGGCTGGCCTGCTCCCGTGGGCAGCTATTGAGATTCTGAACGGATATCTCAGCTGCAAAGATTCCTCCTGAGGAGCCTGGAGTCTCAATCCCATGCCAGGCTCCCCAGCTCAGAGCCCCAGAACTGGAAAGAGGCAACCACATAACATCAGGTTGTGAAAAGTAGTGGCAGTTCTATCTGCCATGGAGAGATGGGAGTCTGCTAGACACAGATGCCATCTTAAAGGGCCAGTGCACAAAATCTCATTCTTGGTCACTCACCCTGGGCTCTAACAGAGGGAAAGGAGAGGGAACTAGAATCATGTGAAGAAAGATGGGTTTATGGCTCTTGGTAGAGAGCTAAGTAGATAGATATTGGGATCCCTGTGCTGAGTCATTCTGCACCACCTTTCTTGGGTGGAGCACTCCCCTCCATACAGCATCAGCCTGGAAGAAAGCAATAGCCCCACCATCAAGAGTTCCTCTCTCCACCCTGTGGAGCTTGTGACCTGCTAAGGAGTCAACTGCCTGGACTGAAGCATAGAGGCAGACTTGGGGTATCAGTGACTGAGTCACATGGATTTGGGGTGGGGCCCATCCCCCAACTTCTTCATGAACTTGATTGGCACCTCCCACAAACAGGATATCTGCTAGCTCTTGGAGAATGCTCCAGGCTCCTAGTGGAGGCTTGGCTGCACCCAGGATAGGCCAAGCTGCTCTGCAAAACTGGCTTTTATCAGCAGTGGGTTCAGGAGTGGGGCAGCAAATATTCCAAGGCACCACAGGATCTGCCTCTGCCTTTCTCTGCCTACTGGCCTACTGTCAATCTTAGACTAGCCACAGACCCAACTGTTTCTGAGAGGGCTTCTGGTGGAATTGGGGGGATAGAATTTCTGGATCACCTGTGGGTGGTGCCTTTCAGACTTGAGAGAAGAGGGTGGTGTGTTCCCTTAATAAAGATCAAATTTTTATCTAATTTAAATAAATTACAACTCAAAAGTTCCGAGCCACCAATCTGTCTGTTCAGGATTATTTTCCTGAACTCAGCAGTTTGGGGCCTCTAGAGCCTAGATATTGGGTCTGACGGAAACCAGGAGGGTGTTTCTATGGCTCTCCGGTGAAGAGGAAGTGCCAGTCTGGTTCATAGGAAAGTGTGTGGAATGGCTATGGCCTAAAAGCAGTCTTTGAAGCCCCCTGAGTCTGTATATGTTGCTGTCTCCTCAGCAGTAGTTAAGATGCAGGGTGGGATAGAAGAAAGAAGAAAAGAAAAAAACCAAAACAAAAACCTGAAACAAACAAAAATATAGAAAAAAAAGGTATAGCGTAGAGTGAGCAGGATTCCAGATGGGGGCGGGGGCAGGGGCGGGGGCGGTGAGTGGTATCCCACAGTGTGGGATAATTGCTTTCCCCCTGGAGGGATTTGATCTTCTCAAGAAAAATGGTTGCTGTGGAATCCAGATATATCCTGGCACAGAGACCCCCACACCTCTCCCCAGTGCCCCCCACTCCAGACTCCCCTTGAACAACTCCAGTCTGTGCCACCCTCCCTTTGCTGGAGCCCAAGGTTAGTGGCTGGAAACACAAACCTGTGCTTTGGTCCCTTTAAGAAAAAAAAAATAGTGGCTTTGTTTGCAGCATGGTTCCACCTCTCCCCACCAGACAAAACCCCACAGTCTTTCACTGCCGGGTGCTATATGGTTGGCTGCTCCTGTCATTGGTGCTCTGGTGCTTGGGAGCCCAGCCTGTGGTCCCAGCTCCTTTCCTCTCAAGGGGAAAGCTGTCACACCCATGCTGCATCCTCAGCCTGCAGCCTGTGTGAACAGGGCTAACTTCTTTCACATCCCAGCCCTTCCTACCAGTTTCAAGGTGGTTTTTGCCCCTCCTGGTCAAAAGTCTCTTTTCCAGGTAGGCTTCAGATTATTTCAGGTGACTGTTCCCTTCTTTAGTTTTATTTACATGATAGTTCTTGGAGAAGGTGTGAGATGTATATTCTCCTATTCTGAAGCCATCACACAATCTCTAGATCAGATGGATTTAATTAATATCTTCAGATCATTTCATCCCAAAGCAGCAGAATATGCATTTTTTAAGTGCACATGGAACATTTTATAGTATAGACCACATGTTAGGACACAAAACAAGTCTCAGTGAATTTAAGAAGATTAAAATCATATCAAGCATCTTCTCTGATGATAATGGTATGAAACTAGAAATCAGTGACAAGAAAAAAACACTGAAAAACACACAAAGATATGGAGGATAATCTGTTCATCACTAAATAATGAATGGGCTAATAATGAGATCAAGAAATAAAAAAACATACCTTGAAATATATGAAAATGAACACAAGAACCAACATTTTTTGGACACAGTGTAACCAGTCCTAAGAGGGATATTCATAGTATTACAGGCCTAACTCAAGGAAAAAGAAAAATCTTAAATAAACAATCTAACTTTAAAGTAACTACAGCCCTGGCTGGCGTAGCTCAGTGGATTGAGCGCGGGCTGGGAACCAAAGTGTCGCAGGTTCGATTCCCAGTCAGGGTATATGTCTGGGTTGCAGGCCATGATCCCCAGCAACCGCACATTGATGTTTTTTTTTTCTCTCTCTCTGTCTCCCTCCCTTCCCTCTCTAAAAATAAATGAATAAAATCTTTAAAAAAATAAAGTAACTAGAAAAAGAACAACCCAGCCAAAAATGAGTAGAAGAAATAATGAAGACTGAAACAGAAATAAATAAAATAGAGTTTAAGATTGTCTAAGGGAGTGGGGGTCTGGGTGGAGGGGGCTAAGGGGAAATATTGAGCCACCTGAAATAGTATAAATAATAAAATATAATTAGAAAAACAATGTTAAAGATCAATGAAACCAAGAACTGGTTCTTTGAAAAGGTAAAGGGTCATCAAAGAACATGTATAAAGGACCCAGGGACAAAGCTAAAGGGGGATAGGATTGAGGATAGGAGATGGGCATGGGTGGGGCAGAGTAAAGACACCTGTATTCGAACATTAATTTAAAAATGATAAAAAAGGTAAACAAGATTGACAGACAGTTATCCACTCTCATCAAGAAAAAAAGAACCCAAATAAATAAAATAATAAATGAAAGAGGAGAAGTAACAAATTACTCTACAGAAATATGAAGGATTGTAGAAAACATTATGAATAACTATATACCAACAAATTGGAAAATGTGGATGAAATGGATAAATTCATGGGAACATACAATATCCCAAAACTGAATCAAGAAGGATCAGAGAATCTAAACAGACAGATTACAACTAGTGAAATGAAGGAGTAGCCCTGACTGGTGTGGCTTAGTGGATTGAGTGCTGGCCTGCAGACCAAAAGATTTCTGGCTCGATTCCCAGTTAGGGCACATACCTGGGTTGTAGCTAGATCCCTGGTTGTGGGCACATGAGAGGCAACTGATTGATGTGTCTCTTGCACATTGATGTTTCTCTCCCTCTCTATCTCCCTCTCCCTCTCTCTAAAAATAAATACATAAAATCTTTTTTAAAAAAGAAAATAAAGTAGTAATTAAAAACTTCCAACAAATAAAAGTCCTGACCAGATGGCTTCACAGGTTAATTTTACTAAACATTCAAAGAAGAACTAGTATCTATTCTCTCAAATTATTTAAAAAAATTCAAGAGCAGAGCAGACACCCCACCTCATTTTAGTAGATCAGCATTATCTTTCAAAAACTGGATAAAGCCAATACAAACAAACAAAATTATAGGCCAGTATCCCTGATGAACATAGATGATAAAATCCTCAACAGAATATTAGCATATTGGATCTAGCAATACATTAGAAAGATCATACACTATGGTCAACTGGGATTTAATCCAGAGATGAAAAGTTGATGATACAATATCTGCAAATCAATAAATGTGATATACCACATAAATAAAATGAGGGATAAAAAAATCACATGATTATATTGATAGATGCAGAAAAAGCATTTGATAAAATCCAGTACCTATTTATGATAAGAACTCTTTGCAAAGTGGACATAGAGGGAACATACCTCAACATAATAAAGGCCACATATGACAAACTCACAGCAAATGTCTAACTCAGGGGGCAAAAACTAAAAGCATTTCACTTAAGATCAGGACAAGAAAGGAAAGTCTGCTTTCACCTCTCTTATTCAACATAGTGCTGGAAATCTTAGCCAGAGCAATCAGAGAAGAAGAAGTAATAAAAGGATTCTATATTGAAAAAGAGGAAGTAAAATTGTCATTATTCACAGATAACATGATACTCTACACAGAGAACCCTAATGATTCTGTCAAGAAACTACTAGAAGTGATAAATGAGTTCAGTAAATTTGTAAGACATAAAATAAATATTCAAAAACCAGTTTCATTTATATAAACCAATAATGAACTATGAGAAAGGCAAATTAAGAAAATAATCTCATTTATAACTGAATCAAAAAATACAATATCTAGGAACAAATTTAACCAAGGATGTAAAGGACTTATACTCAGAAAATTATAAGACTATAAAGAAAGAAATTGAAGACACATTTATTGTAAGCGTATGTCATGTTCATGAATAGAAATAATTAACAACATTAAAATGTTCATAGTAGCTAAGGCAATCTATAGATTCCATGCAATTCTTATCAAGATACCAAAGGCATATTTCACAGAACTAGAACAAATATTCCAGAAATTTATATGGAAACACAAAAGACCCAGAATAGCCACAGCAATCTCAAGAAAGAACAAAGTTGGAGGTGTCATACCACCTGATATTGAACTGTACTACAAGGCCATAGTAATCAAAACAGCATGGTACTGGCATAAAAACACACATATAGATCAATTGAGTGGAAAAGAAAGCCCAGGAATAAACCTACACCTTTATGGTCCATTGATATTTGACAAATGAGGCAAGAACATACAATGGGGTAAAGATAATCTGTTCAATAAATGGTTTTGGGAAAGTTGGGCAGCTACATGCAAAGAAAAAGGAAGGAAGGGAAGAAGGAAGGAAGGAGGGAAGGGAGGAAGGGAGGGAAGGAGGAAGGAAAGGAGGGAAGAAGGAAGGGAGGAAGAAAATAGAACACCTTCTTACACCATACATGAGAAATGAATTAAAAACTTTAATGTGAGGCTTAAAACCACAAAAATCCAAGAAGAAAAAATAGGCAGTAAAATATCAGACATTTCTCATAGCAATATTTTTTTATATATATCTCCTTGTGCAGGGGAAACAAAAGAAAAGCTAAACTAATGGGACTACATCAAATTAAAAAGTTTTTGCGCAGGAAAGGAAAACATCAACAAAATGAAAAAAAAGACCCATTGAATGGGAAAACATGTTTGCCAGTAATACATCTGTTAAGGGGCTGATATTCAAAATTTACAAAGAACTTCTATAACTTAACACCAAAAAAAAAAAGCAAACAAACAAACAGCAAAAAAGGTCCAGTTAAAAAACAGACAAGGGACTTGTATAGACACTTCTCCAAAGAGGACACACATATGGTCAATAGACATATGAAAAGTGTCAACATCAGTAATCATCAGAGAAATACAAATTGAAACCACAATGAGATATTACCTCAAACCTGTCAGAATGGATAGTTCTAATATCAATAAATCAACAAACAACAAGTGCTGGCAAGGATGTGGAGAAAGGGGAATCCTTTTGCACCTGTTGGTGGAAATGCAGATTGGCTCAGTCACTGTAGAAAGCAGTATGGAGATATCTCAAAAATTAAAACTGGACTTCCAGCCAAGATAGAGGTGTAGGTAGACACACTGTACCTCTTTGCACAACCAAAATAAGGACAACAAAAATTTAGAAACAAAGTAGCAACCAGTACTGACAGAAAATTGAACTGTACAGAAGTCTGACAACCAAGGAGTGAAAGTAGACACATTCATCCAGACCTGTAGGAGGGGCAGAGTCAGGCGGCAGGGCAGAGAGGGGTTGCAGGAAAGAAAAAAAAAAAAAGCAGTGGCTGGCAGATCCTGGGTGCACAAAGCAGCAGCTGGCGGACCTCAGGTGTGCAAGGCAAAAGCGGGAGGACCCAGCAAGGTGGTGGATTGTGGAACAGGGTGAGGTGGTAGCCTCACCCAAGGTAGCTGGTGGACCGGGTGGTCCCACATTCCCACACAGATAAACCAGGCAAAACTGGGGAACCAGACAGACCGCACAACCCAGGGTTCCAGCTCAGAGAAATAAAACCTCAAAACACCAATTGAAAACACCTGTGGCAGTTGAGGTGCCAGCAGAGACTCCCAGTCTCACAGGAGAGTTTGTTAGAGAGACCCACAGTGCCCTAGAATGTACACAAACCCACCCACATGGGAATCAGCACCAGAAGGGCCCAGTTTGCTTGTGGGAAGTGGTGGAAGTGACTCAAATCTGGCAGAGAGCAGAGCAACTGCCATTGTTCCCTCTCGGACTCCTGCCCCACATACAGCATCGCAACCCAGAAACTGGGTTGTCCCACTCCGGCAAACATGTAAGGCTCACTACATAATACGCATGTCAAGATGAAAAAAAAAAAGGGTCCCAAATGAATGAACAGATCAAAGCTGCAGAAAAAATACAACTAAGTGTTGAAGAGATAGCCAATCTATCAGATGCACAGCTCAAAACACTGGTGATCAGGGTGCTCACAGAATTGGTTGAATTTGGTCACAAATTAGAGGAAAAATGAAGGCTATGCTAAGTGAAATAAAGGAAAACATACAGGGAACCAATAGTGATGGGTAGGAAACTGGGACTCAAATCAATGGAGTGGACCAGAAGGAAGAAAGAAATAATCAAACAGAAAAGAATGAAGAAATAAGAATTTAAAAAATTGAAGAGAGGCTTAGGAACCTCTTCAAACATTCCAACATGCGAATCATAGGGGTACCAGAAGGGGAAGAGGAAGAGCAACAAGTGTAAAAGTTATTTGAACAAATAATGAAGGAGAACTTCCCCAATCTTGCAAAGGAAATAGACTTCCAAGAAGTCCAGGAAGCTCAGAGAGTCCCAAAGTTGGACCCAAGGAGGAATACACCAAGGCACATCATAATTACATTACCCAAGGTAAAAATGAAGGAGAGAATCCTATAAGCAGCAAGAGATAAGGGGACAGTCACCTACAAAGGAGTTCCCATCAGACTGTCAGCTGATTTCTCAAAAGAGACCTTACAGGCAAGATGGGGCTGGAAAGAAGTATTCCAAGTCATGAAAGGCAAGGACCTACATCCAAGATTGCTCTATCCAGCAAAGCTTTCCTTTAGAATGGAAAGGCAGATAAAGTGCTTCTCAGATAAGGTCAGGTTAAAGGAATTCATCATCACCAAGCCCTTATTATAGGAAATGTTAAAGGGATGTATGTAAGAAAAAGAAAATAAAAAACATGTACAGTAAAATGACAGCAAACTCACAATTATTAACAACCACACCTAAAACAGAAACAAAAACAAACTAAGCAAACAACTAGAACAGGAGTAGAACCACAGAAATGAAGATCACATGGAGGGTTAGCAACAGGGGAGTGGGAGGAGGAGAGAGGGGGAAAGGGTTCAGAGAATAAGTAGCATAGATGGTAGGTAGAAAATAGACATGGGGAGGGCAAGAATAGTATGGGAAATGTAGAAGCTAAAGAACTTACAAGTATGACACATGGACATGAATGAACTAAAGGGGGAGAATGTGGGTGGGAGAGGGTCTGCAGGGTGGAAGGGAGTGAAGGGGGGAAATGGGACAACTCTAGTAGCATAATCAATAAAATAAGTTAAAAAATTAAAACTGAAACTTCCTTATCACCCATTTATTCCACTTGGGAATATATCTGAAGAGATCCTAACCCTATTTTGAAAGAATATATGCACTCTTATGTTTATTGCAGCATTATTTATCATAGGAAGGATCTGGAAGCAGCCCAAGTGTCCATCAGTAGATGAGTGGATAAAAAAATCAGTGGTACATTTACACAATGAAATACTACTCAGCCACAAAAAAGAAGAAAATCTTATCCTTTGCTACAGCATGAATGGACTTGGACAGTATTATGCTAAGTAAAGACAAGTACCATATGATTCCACTTACATGTGGAATCTAATAAACAAAATAAGCTAAGAAAATAGAAACAAACTCACTGAGACAGAGAACAGACACAGCTGTCACAGGGGAGGGGAGTTGTGGAGTTGGGTGAAAAAGGTGAAGGAATTTAGCAAAACAAACAAACCTCATAGACACAGACCACAGTATGATGAATACCAGAGGAAAAGGCAGTGGGCAGAGGTAGAAGAGAGTAAAGGGGTATAAATGGTGATGGAAGATTTGACTTTGAGTGATGAACACACAATACAATATACGGAGGATGTATTATAAAATTGTACACCTAATATTTATATAATTTTATTAACCAATATCACCTCGGCTAATTCAGTAAAAAAGAAATAAAAAGATTCTAATTTTTATTGTACTTGAAAAAATTCTTTAAGTCAGTTACTGAGTGAAGCAAGATCTAAATACAAAGGGACCAATCACTTTTGTCATTGTGATCAGAAAGAAAAGTCTCGGAAAGGATATTCTTGTTTGTGCCCTTAGGAGAGTTAAGAATTTAAATAGCAGTGGTCCTAGATTCTATTTGAGTAAGTGGTTCCCACTGTTTATACCAGGACCATGTGTCAAAAAGTTTAAGAGGAAGATTTTAAAAGATTTTGAATAAAAGTTTTTGGACAATATATGTTGTATAATCTGTTTTGAGCATGAACAAGATGAGATATTTCATTATTTTTTAGTATCTTGGGAAATTTAAGCTATTCACATTTCTCCAACATTTAACTTTTGCTTTATTTGTTTGTGCACTTCAAACTAATTTACATATTTAACATTTTTCTGGTTTAATATCATAATTTATTCTGTGAGCTTAATTGTCACAAAAATGTCAGCAATGGTTTTCAGCCTAATCACCTACTAATTTCATTTCTTAATAAAATATTGAGATAGGTATAAAAATAACAGTAACTACCATCTTCATGGTGTTTACTATGTGCCACACACTAGATGCTATACAAAATTCATTTAACCCTCACCACAACCTTGTGAGATCTATTCTATTATCTCCATTTTACAGTAGCAGCAGAACAGAGATGTTAAATAGTAGGCTCAAAGCCACATAATCAGTGACCAAATCAGAATTTGAAACCAGGCAATCTGGTTTTAGACTGCAGGTGCTCAACTGCCATTCTTTTGCCCCTCCCTTATAGACCATTCTGCATGGCGTGGGCCCAGCTCCCACTCAGAGATGCACAAGACCCATGCCCACAGATAGGTTCTCCTATGGGGAATCAGGCCTACATTGTACGTAGGCCACTTTGAGACTTGCTTTTTGCTAAAACTCTCTCACCTTGAATTGAGGCAGCAAGTGCTTACTGTAACTTCCTAAAGTATATGCTAAACCTCCCCAGTATGGAATGTAACCAGTTCAACCACTTTTCCCTTTGTATTTGCAAATATCTTTCTTCTGTGATGTGATTAGCAGCATCTTTTTTGTTTTCTGTAAAAGGTAACTGCCTGAAGCAAACCTGTGCTTAGTAAATGAGGACCATCATGTAATGTGCCCAGAAAATCAATAAAAGGCTGTCAGGGCAGGGGCTGAGTTTTTTCTCCTCTTCAGAGAGAAGCCATGCTGTCCGTTTTCTTCCACAGGGCACGGTAGACTGTGTGAATTTCTTGTGCCTCATCCACAATGTGGCGCACCCCACGAGCTGAGGTCTGCATCACTCCCTGACAGCATAAAACTTGGTAGTGTAGGACTGGTGATAAAACAGATAATTCAGTGGTAGTGTGGTCACATATGATGATTCACTTTGAAAGTCTGCAATTCCATTATCTTTTTTCCTGAGTAAAAATGTCAATCCTGAATCAGGTCTTCTGGCATTTCTATAAGCTCTCTAGGGATAGGAATTCCTAACTCTTTCAAAAGAAGAAAAAAAGCATAGAAGAGTCCAGAAACCATGAGAGTTGGGGAAGCAGATGAAGAAACTTACAAACATTTGAACTGGGGTGTTGTTGGCACAGAGCATAGCTAAGTTCATCAAAGACATCACCACTAAATGTTATCCCCAAGTTATGTGTGTGTATAGTGTCATAGAACAGAAAGAGACTTGGACTTGCCTCACCCAAATTGTAAGTATATTAATCCTTTAAGGCCAGAAAGTTCCTTTACATTCCATACTGAGGAACTTTTGTCATATACTGTTTAAGTAGAAGACTACAAGAGTTGGAAATCCACTCCTGATGGATTATGGATGGTGGCAAGGTAGGTAAGAGTGGAGCCCAGTTCTCCCTGTGTCCAGTTGGAACACTTAGCTGATCTTCTGAAGAACAGAGTGAACAGCCAATGGAATCCCAGCTTATATGAAGTTTGGAGGGAAAAAATTACAGAGGACATTGAAAAACAGACAATGAGGAGATTGCACTGGGACAGTAAGGTCCCTAGAATCTGTGCAGGGACCAAGGCTGCTGCAGCTCCCAGACTGGTGCCTGCTGAAGGATATTGGGAGGAGAGTAAGAGCACCAGCTCCTGCTCCTACCAGAACAGGGAGGGCAGCCCAGCACCAGGAGGGACTCTGATGCTGAAGAGGGAGACGCACAGAGGTGGTACACATTCGCTGGGGCTGTGGTTGCCAGCACCAGAGAAATTGGTGTGCCAGGCAACACCTGGAGAAGGGAGGAGTTGGACTGTGTCAGACCCTGACTTAGATAGTCTGCAGACTGGTTGAAAAGTTGGGCTGTGTGAAAAGCCATGTGCTTGTTAAGAACTGCAGGCAGCTGCTTTGTAAGGAACTCTCCAGCAGTGGCTGGGTCTCCCTGAGGGTGATTTCAGCAGCATGTACCCAGAGTGAGTGGTTGAGCAGAACTGTGCATCCCATTTGTCTTCCACTGCACTCCCAGAGTGAGTGACTCAGCAGAACCATGCGCCCTGCTTGTCTCGGGTTCTGCGCCCGAGATTGATCATGCAGTGAGCAGCTGAGTGGCTGATTTGAGCTTGGCAGTTCATGGAGGACCTGGGCTGGAGGCTGGGAAACTGTGAATATTGTGATCCAGAACTGGTCCCCATCCTTTCAAAATCATAAGAAGGGAGAAAAAGCAGAGCCCATCCCCATTCTTCCTGTGGCATCCAGGAAGACCAGCAGAACTTGCTGAACAGGTTTAAAGTCAGCAGGATGCTTATTATTATCTTTTTTTCTTTTTGAATCCTCTCTCTTTTTTCCCCACTTTTCTTTCTTCCCTGAAGTGAGACAATGAGACGTGGAGTTACAAAGGGACCAGAGACAGATCAAAAGGGGGAGCACAAGGCTAACTCCCAAAACTGAGAAACTGAGACAAATGTCACTTTGCTATCCCATAGAGCTGGCGTTTTATTTTGTATGTGTATTATTATTTTCTTGTCATTATTTTTACCACTTTAATTTTATTAGTATTTTTTAATTTCTCTTCCTTATGTTTAGTTTTCCCATTTTATTTCCCTGTTTAATTGCATTGTTTGACTGATTTTCCTTATTCTCTCTTTATTGTATTTTAATTTTCCTTCTTTCAGTTCATCCGTGTTCCAATAACACACAACTCTTGATTGGGTACTTTCTATTCTGGTTATCCAAATCATATATTTCCTGTCATATTATTCTTGTTCCAGTACTATTGTAAATAATTTTTGTTCCATACAACTGTGCATACTACACACCAACCCTCCCTGATCTTAGCCCACTTCACTTTATTCCTGAGCATTATTATTGTTGTGGTTAACTCTACTATTTCTCACACTACACCTAATTTTTATCCTTTACTCTTACTATATCTTATCATCTAATCTTGCATAAGCACTCTGTTTTCTGGATTCAGCTCACAATCCTCCTCCTCCCCTCTAACAAGAGTCTTATCTCTTCATCACCTTTTATAAAAGTGGCTAGTTGGGTGAAATATCACAGTCAACACTATACTTATCCAAGGAATCTCCTATCATTTCTCTACTTGCTGGTACTTTAAATCTTATAAAATACTTTCCTGCTGTCTTAATTCATTTTGCTTACCCCCTGCCACTGATCACATACAAGAATACGTGGGAGCTGTGAACATCAGTATACCTGCCAGAGGAGAAAAAACACCAACAAAGGAACCACCAAAAGGTAAAAACACAAGTACAACAAGACAGCCCACACAAACAGAAGAAAGGGCAAACCTAGAGCGTCCAGACAAGGAGATCAAAGAGACCACACCATTTAACCTCACAGAATTCCTACCATAGAAGTTCACCCTACAAAGACAGCTAGTAAAGCGAAACATTAGGAAGCAAAGAAACAAACAAAAAGAGTCACCTAAAATGGGGAGACAAAAAAAAGAACATTCAATCAAAAAGAATGGAAGACTACCTACTAAAAGAGCTAAATGAAATGGAGGTAACCAAACTATGAGATATAGAATTCAAATTAGTGGTTATAAAGATGCTCACGGAACTCACAGACAACTACAAGGAACTGCATGAGAATTACATCAGCATGAAAAAGGAAATGGAAACTATAAACAAAAACCAAGAAGAAATGAACAATAAAATCTCAGAAATAAAAAATACATTAGAAGGAATTACAAGCAGACTGGATGAAGCAGAGGATCAAATTAGCAAGTTGGAGGACAAGGTAGAAAAAAAAATACCCAGGTAGAGCAAGAAAAGGAAAAGAGACTCAGAAAGAATGAACAGGTGGTGAGGGAGCTGCAAAACAACATCAAATGTAACAATATCTGTACAATAGGGATACTAGAAGGAGAAGGAGAAGAGCAAGGGATAGAAAACCTGTCTGAAAAACTAATGATGGAAAACTTCCCTAATTTGATGACAGAAAAAGTCACACAAATCCAGGAAACACAGAGAGTCTCAATCAAGAGGAACGCAAAGAGGTCCACTTAAGACACATCATAATTAAAATGGCAAAATTCCAAGACAAAGAGAGAATCTTAAAGGCAGCAAGGGAGAAACAGGAAGTAACATACAAGGGAGTCCCGATAAGACTAGCAGCTGACTTCTCAATGGAAACACTTCAAGCCAGAAGGGAATGGCAAGAAATATTCCAAGTAATGAAAACCAGAGGCCTACAACCAAGACTACTTTATCCAACAAGGCTCTCAATTAAAATGGTAAGCCAAATAAGAAGATTCCTAGACAAAAGAAGCCTCAAAAAATACATCTCTTCCAAACCAGCTCTGCAAGAGATGCTAAAGGGTCTGCTTTAAGACCAGGAATAAAAACAGTGAGAGAGAGGAGAAGACAGGTAAAAAAAAGCAATAAATAAGTACCTATCAATAATAACCCTAAACGTAAATGGATTAAAACCCTAATCAAAAAACATAGAATAGCTGAATGGATAAGAATCATGACCCACACATATTCTGCCTACAAGAAACCCACCTCAGAACAAAAGACATACACAGACTGAAAGTGAAGGGCTGGAAACACATTTCAAGCAAATGGACAGAAAAAAAAGCTGGGGTAGCAATACTCATATCAGACAAAATAGACTTCAAAAAAAGGGCCATAAAGAGAGACCCAGAAGGTCACTTCATAATACTCAAGGGAAGAATCCATCAGGAAGACACAAATATTGTAAATATATATGCACCCAACATAGGAGCACCCAAATACATAAAGAAAATCTTGGAGGACTTCAAGAAAGATATTGACAGCAACACAATTATGCTAGGGGATTTCAACACCCCACTATTAAAAATGGATAGATCTTCCAAACAAAATATCAACAAAGATATTGTGGCTTTGAACAATGTCCTAGATCAAGTGAGAAAGTAGAAGGAAGGAAATAACCAAGATCAGAGTAGAATTAAATGACATAGAGACTAAAAGCACAATACTAAAGATCAATAAATCCAGGAGCTGGTTCTTAGGAAAGATAAACAAAATTGGCAAGCCTTTAAGCAGGCTCATCAAGAAAAAAAGAGAGAGGACCCAAATAAACACAATCAGAAATGAAAGAGGAGAGATTACAACTGATACCATAGAAATACAAAGGACTGTAAGAAATTACTACAAAGAACTATAGGCCAAGAAATTTGAAAACCAAGGTTTAATGGACAAATTTCTAGAAAAATATAATCTTCCAAAACTCAGTGAAGAAGAAACAGAAAGTGTGAACAGACCAATAACAGCTGATGAAATTGAAGCAGTAATAAAAAAACTTTTGACACACAAAAGCCCTGGACCAGATGGTTTCACAGAAGAATTCTACAAAGCATTTAAGGAAGAGCTAACCTCTATCCTTCACAGACTATTCCAAAAAATTCAAAATGATGGAAGACTCCCAAACTCCTTTTATGAAGCCAGCATCATTCTAATTCCCTAACCAGATAAAGACACAACAAAGTAAGAAAACTTCAGGCCAATGTCACTGATGAACATAGATGCTAAAATCCTCAACACAATATTGGCAAATTGCATCCAGCAATGCATTAAAAAGATCACACACCCTGACCAAGTGGGATTCATCTTGGGGATGCAAGAATGGTACGATATTCACAAATCAATAAATGTAATATATCACATAAACAAAATGTAAGATAAAAATCACATGATCATATCAATAGATGCTGAAAAAGCATTTGATAAGGTACAGCACCCATTTATGATAAAAACACTTAGCAAAGTGGAAATAGAGGGAGCATTCCTCAACATAATAAAGGACAACCCTTCACCCTTTTCCTCTGAAATTCCCTCCCCTCCCCCTCTGGTCACTGTCAGCCTGTTCTCAACTACAGTGTCTTTGGTTATATTTCATTTGTTTGTTTGTTTTGTTGATTAGGTTCCTGTTAAAGGTGAGATCATATGGTATTTTTCTTTCACCGCCTGGCTTATTTCCCTTAGCATAACACTTTCCAGTTACAATTAACTGAGGGAGGGGTGGAAACATGGGAGGGAAGTGGGGAGCACTGGGGTGTTGGGCTGGGATGGGGGCAAGGCAGAAAACTGTACTTGAACAACAATAAAAATATAAATAAATAAATCATATATAAATACACACACACACACATAATAAAGACCATATATGAGAGACTTATAGCCAACATCATATTCAATGGGCAAAAACTAAAAACTTTCCTACTGACATCAGGAACAAGACAAGGTTGTCTACTTTCACCACTTCTATTCAGCATAGTATTGGAAGTCCTAACCACAGCCATCAGACAAGAAAAGGAAATAAAGGGCATCCAGATTGGAAAAGATGAAACAATACTGTCATTGTTTGCAGATGACAGGAGAGTGTACATAGAAAATACTATAGACTCCACCAAAAAACTGCTTGACCTAATAAATGAATTTGGCAAAACAGCGGGATACAAAGTCAGTATCCAGAAATCAAAGCCATTTTTTGTATACCAACAATTAAACATCAGAAACATAAATCAGGAAAAAAAATACCATTTGATATAGCAACAAGAAAAATAAAATACCTAGGAATAAACCTAAGCAAGGTGGTAAAAGATCTGTACTCAGAAAACTACACAACACTGAAGAAAGAAATTAAAGAAGACACAAACAAATGGAAACATATATCATGTTCATGGATTGGAAGAATTAACATCATCAAAATGTTCATACCACCCAAAGCAATTTATAGATTCAACACAATATCTATTAAAGTACCAATGGCATATTTCACCGATATAAAAAAAAACACTTCAAAAGTTTATATGGAACCATAAATGACCCCGAATAGTGATGTGGACCCTGGATCGCGGGGTCCACATCATTATGGATGAAATGAGACATTTACACAGACTACCGAGTCTGGTAGAGGAAAAGGGACAGCATAGCTTTTCTCTCAAGGGGAGCAAAAACCTCGGCCTCTGCCATGACAGGCCTTTATTGGGTTTCTCCACCCATTACATGACGGTCCTCATTTACTATGCACAGGCTCGCTTTAGGTGGTTACCTTTTACAGAAAACAAAGGAACCAATGCTGCTAATCACATCACAGAAGAGGAATATTTGCAAATGAAAAGGCAAAAGTAGTTGAACCAGTTACACTCATCCTTGGAAGGTTTAGCATGGATTTTAGGAAGTTGCTTTGCAGTAAATGTCCTCAATTAAGGGTGAGGGAGTTTTAGCAAAAAGCAAAACTCATAGCAGCCTAGGTACATTGCAGGCCTGATTCCCCACAGTAGAACCTACCTGTGGGCGTTGGTCCTGTGCATCTCCCAATGGGAGCTTGGCCCACACCATGCAGAGCGGCCTCCCACAGAATAGCTGCTGCAATTTTGAGAAAGAAGAGCAAAGTAGGAGGGATCACGATACCTGATATTACAAACTGTATTACCAGGCCACTGTAATCAAAACAACCTGGTACTGGCATAAGAACAGACACATGTTCCAGTGGAACAGAATAGAGAACCCAAAAATAAACCTAAGTCTCTACAGTCAATTAATATTTGACAAAGGGGGCAGCAGCATAAAACGGAGCAAAAATAGCCTCTTCAATAAATGGTGTTGGGAGAACTGGACAGCTACATGCCAAAAAATGGAACCCAATCAACAAATTACACCATACACAACAATAAATTCAAGGTGGATAAAAGATTTAAATATAAGTTTTTACCCCATTAAAGTCCTGCCGGAGAACATAGGCAGGAAAATCTCAGATATTTCATGCAGCAATATTTTCACTCATATGTCCCCTATACCAAGGGCCATAAAGGAAAGAATAAACAAATGGGATATCATCAAAATAAAAAGCTTCTGCACGGCTAAATAAAACAGCATTAAAATGAAAAGAGAACCAACCATATGGGAAAACATATTTGCCAATGATACCTCACACAAGGGTTTTATCTCCAAAATAAAGAACTCACATGACTCCACTATAAGAAGACAAGCAACCTAGTTAAAAAATGGGCAAAGAGCTTGAACAGACACTTCTCCAAAGAGGACATACAGAAAGTTCAGAGACATATGAAAAGATGTTCACTATCGCTAGCCATCAGAGAGATGCAAATTAAAACCATAATGAGATGCCACTTCACAGAGGTCAGTATGGCCATCACAAACAAAGCAACATACAGCAAGTGTTGGAGAGTTTGTGGAGAAAAGGGAACCCTAGTGCATTGTTGGTGGGATTGCAGACTGGTGCAACCACTATGGAGAACAGTATGGAATTTCCTCAGAAACCTAAAAATTGAACTGCCTTTTGACCCAGCAATTCCACTGCTAGGGTTATATCCTAAGAACCCTGAACTATCAATCCAAAAGAACCTATGCACCCCAATGTTCATAGTAGCACAATTTGTAATAGTCAAGTGCTAGAAGCAACCTAAGTGCCCATCAGTAAATGAATGGACCAAAAACTATGATACATTTACACAGTGGAATACTATGCAGCAGAAAGAAAGATCTCCTACTTTTTATGACACAATGGATGGACCTGGAGAGCATTATGCTAAGTGAAATAAGCCAGGCGGTGAAAGACAAATACCATATGATATTACCATTAACAGAAACCTAATTAACAAAACGAACAAGGAAGCAAAGTATAGCCAAAGACATTGAAATTGAGAACAGGCTGATAGTGACCAGAGGGGAGAAGGGAGGGGATAATGGGGGAAAAGGGTGAAGGGTTTACAGGAACAATTATAAAGGACACATGGACAATAACAAGGGGGGCGGTTGGAAACAGGGGAGAGACCTGGGAAGGACTAGGGTGGTGGGGAAGGGTGGGAGAAAAGGCAGAAAACTATACTTGAACAACAATTTAAAAAAACGTTTAAAAAAAAGAGTTGGAAATCCAGTCCTGTCCCTCCACCAAGTCCAGTCAACATATTCACCAAGTATTTTTTAAAAAATTTAAAAAGATTTTATTTATGTACTTGTAGAGAGAGGAAGGGAGTGAGAAAGAAAGGGAGTGAAACATCAGATTCTCACACGTCCCCTACTGGGGAAGTGGCCTGAAGCCCGGACATGTGCCCTGACTGGGAATTGAATCAGGCATCTTTTGGTTTGCAGGCTGGCACTCAATCCACTGAGCCACACTGGCCAGGACTCACTAAATATTTAAAGAGGACCCATCACAATGACCCTTTCACTCTCAAGTCTCTTCTGTCTTATTAAAAATAGAAAGTATTTGAGATTAATTCTTGTGAATTACTTTAGCTACAACAAATTTCTTTCTAAATTTGATGGTGTTTGAAAATTCTTTTATCTATAATTTTAGGGTTTATAGCTTTCTAACAGAAATTAAAGGTCATTAGGCTTTGTGGGTAGAGGTAGAGGCAGTAGGACTTGACAATTGTCCTTGAAATCACAAACTAGACAATCTTTCCTCCCCAAACCTTCTACAGGAATGCTAGGCAGTAACTGTGAAAGGCTTAAAGACCTCACAGCAGATGTGTGCCAATCTGCACTTCCTCTGTACTCTCGAAGCCCCACGTGCTTAACCTGCCATAGTACTCACCTCTGTACAATCACCAGGCTACTCATCTTTCCCCTTTTCTAGACGTGTATACATTCAGAGCAGGAATTACATCTAGTTCAACTACCAGGTAGTAGATAGGTATCTAGTAAGTGAACGCCGTGGAGAAAGTATGTCTGATGTTATTTTATTTTGGCTTGTAGCCCCAAATCAAGTTTAGCTTGGTTGGGTAAAGATTTTTCCAGCCAGCCATTTCCCCCAAGTCTTAACCTGGTGGCTTCTTGGCCTGAGCACATATCAGCTCTCATTTCCTGCCATCTTCTCTACACTTCTCCTTTCCCTCTGCCCTAAAATTTCCGTATGTTGAATGTGCAGAGATGTTGTCTACTTTACTACTCATCACAAGCTCCCTCAGATAGCTTTTCCTACTCTACCTTTAAAGCAATCTAATCATGCTCAGTGTATTTTAATCTTCAATTACTCCTGTTAGATTAACAGGGAAACAAAGTCTATTTGGTTGTATCCTTTTGGGAACAATGTATACCACAGGGTCTTGCTTCCAACTCTGGCACCTGGAATACTAGTTTTGAGATGCAGGTAGAACATAAAGGAATGATAACCTTCATAAAATAATGAATTCTTGAAAGCTTGAGAAGATAAAAGCTTCTGAAACCAAGTGTCCAGGTATAAAGAAATGTCTGAACAGGTGGCCACAGCAGTTTTCTTCACTCACTTCCTTCTCCATGTTTTCTCATGTTGATTATTTCTGTCATCGCTGTGTCAAACCCTAGAGGTACATGTCTCTTATTTCAAAGCCCTAACTCATTGATTCTTGGTCCTTCGACTTCAGTATGAGGGAGCCATACTGGGTGGAGAAATCATGGCTGATAATTTTCTTTACACTTTTTATTTGGATTTACTGATTTTTTTACTAACTTATATGCACTTTTATAATCATGTTTAAAAAATAAAGCTATAGAACTCAAGAAAAACAGAGAAGTGATGAAGTTATAGATTTCTAATACTACCAGAGTTAACTTGTCTACACAACTCCTTTGCTCCCCAAGTTCCTACTCCAGTTTATTTTTTAGGACCCTGCCAGAGCAGCTCACTTTGTCATTTTCAAGATTTTCCTCTTGATAGCTTACAGAGCTCATTGAGAAAACAACAGATGAACTATAGAACTAACTGCTTGTTGCGGGTAAATAACCCAATATACCTCCTCAGATAGATAGCAGCATATAAACAGTCTAGTTCCAGAGACTCCCCATTAACTTCTTCCCCAGTCTCCCAGAAATAGAGTAAAAGGTTATGTTTTCCCTGGGATCAAATTAAATTTGGAGTTAAAAGTTGTCCAGGTGACCAGATAGTGAAAACTGGGCCACCTGGGTGGGTTAGACCCTGCTAGCAATACATCATTAAGATGCACTTCAAAACCTATGTAGGTTTAGCTTTTTATGCAGAATTTGATGCTGATTTTAAATGTTAGAGCATTAACAAAGACGAGAATATGGGGTGGGGCAAAAGTAGTTTTATAGCTGTTACTACTGTATTATTTTCCATATGAACTATAAGCCCACTTTTGCCCACCTGGTATAAATGATTACTTTGGCTATAGTTTAGTATTTATTTCAGTCATTTTTATGTGAACTACTTCCCCTTTCTTCTTATAGTGCATTACAATTATTTGCAAATAATAGTCATCAGTTCACTTAATTATAAACAGTTGATATACTTAACAAGTACAGCTTTTTATCATAGTAGTTAACTGCTTACATATAGCTTATTTGCTCATACTCTAAGAATGAAATAGAATATAAAATTCACCCTAGTAAGCACGCAAAATCTGCCTGAAGTCAGTTATCTTTCGTTTTTTTCCTCTGATTGTGTCAGATCCAGTGAGAAGGCCTCACATACTAAATCAACTGTAATAATTAGTAGTGAAAAGCCATCCTGAAGGGATATATCTAAGTAAGATCACTTGCTAAGTTGGGAGGGAAAAGCTTCTTTTGCAGAAGAGAGGGAAGTTGGAAATTCTTCCTTAAATTTGCTGTATTTATTCTTTATTCCCCTATATGGCTATGGTTTTAAAATCACTTTTGCTCTCCCCATAGGTATAGTTATGATTTGTGGGATTTTGATTATTCCTTCATATCTTTGCCCCACCTGTCCAATTTCTGTAAGAGTGTTTAAGGTTATAGAATTTTCTGTACCCTCACCTTCACATTCTGCAGACAACCTAGTTCATTATTTTTCACCACTTTTCTATTATTTGGTAAGCAGGGAATAATTTCTTCTTTCTACTAAACAAACACCACCATAAAAATAAAGTACCTATTATCCTTAAACCCCACCATCTTGGGTCCAAAAGACATACTTAAATTCCATTACAGATTAAATCTATTGCTGATATGAGTTACTGCCTAAAAAAAAAAATCTATGAAGTTCATTTGTAAAGAGAATTTGGGAGACTTGCCTGTACGTGAAAGAGGTAGAAAAAAATGTTTATTAGCATGTTCAAGGTAGTCAAGATTTTAACAAACATCTAAATCCTCACAACAACCCTGTGAGGTAGGTAAGTCATTGTTTTGTGATAAACTAGTATCATTACAATTAAAGTGCAAGTTCTAAAAAAATAAATCTGCAGCAGGAATAATTTTGCTAATGATACCATTTGTGTATACGCTAGAATTTGTGTTTTTGCATACTTTGATTCATGCAATAGAGTGTCCCCAGAAAAGTTTACTGTAAATCAAATCCTATTTAAATGCATGCAGGGAACTATTTAAATAAACACTAGGGTGAATTTATTTTTGTAAAATAAATCACTACTTTTTATCTCATGTAAAAAAGGAATTTTCATAGTATTTGCTCAAAGTGAGGCATTTTCAGCAATGTTTCACTCACATTTATACATTCTTCAGCAAGTTCTCTCAACATGGCACCATGCCAATGTAAGACAATTTACTGAATTAAACCTAGCAATTTGGTATATGGCAGTGACCTGGGTTATCATGTAGAAATTTCCAAATATAGTGCACTCAATCTCAACCCAAAACCTAACTAAGGTGGACTGTTTAATGAAATGTAAACACTAAAAAAAGTATAGTAAACTTCAAAATGTATTTTCCCTTAAGAATATTATTTAATTTTTTCCCTTTAAATTTCGAGAGAGAGAGTGAGAAACCTTAGGGTCTTTGACCCACAATATTCTGTTATCTTTACAATTCTAGTGATTTCTATTGCAAATCAAAAGCTCGTGCTACCAGTATACTACTCATAAAGGAGCCAGCAGATGTTACTTGAAAAATTTGTTTTTTTTTCCTGTGCCAATATGACTTACTAGAAAAATACTTCCAAGTACCCATGTTCTCTTAAGTATATATTTAAAATACATTTCTACTGTTAACCCAAAATTTGTAAACATCCAGTTGCTTAATTTTTTATATTTGTCTTATGTGCAAAATACATTTTTATTGGAGAAGTTCCATTATATTTAATTATGAGATAACTGCTTAGATTAGTTACATGATTTATTTTTAAAAATAACTCTAATTAGGCTTAGGAACTTAGTTAATACTTCAGATCCACTGGCAGGTTTATAATACTTCAGCAAGTGTGGTTAAAGAAATTTGCCATTATAAAGAAATCATTCAAGCCCAGAAAACATTCTCACCAAAAATTTTTAAAAATTGCTTCAGGGAAATTAGGCAAAACAACAGGTAAAATAGACTAAGCTGTCTACGACTTGTACATTCAAACATATACTAGGTCCAGTAATGCACTTTGGATTAGAGTGAGGTAGGGCAAAGGAATATTGTCAGACACATTTTGAACTGTGAAATTTATAGAAACAGAAACACTGACTTCTACCCAGGTTTCATTTGGATATAACCCTCGCCCCTCAAAGTTGAGAATTTAAATGACAAGTGTTTTCTTAGATTCATGGACAGAATTATAAAAAATCTCTGAGGTACATATAAATAAAAAATACAAAGATATATTTTATTTCAACATAAAATATGCTTGTATAAAAATAAACCTGGATATAGAAAAAAGAAATATAAACATTTTTGCATAGATTCTCTATATAAAACATTTACCTGGGACTAAACACTGGAAAATACAACTCTGAAACTAGTATAGTTGAACTATTTCCTTGGATACCAAGAATATACAAAATAAAAGCCCTTCATCTTGGGGAGCATGGGCAGGAGGGAAAACAATTAAATTTAGCATCAGTCTATATTTATTTTTCTGTTGCTCGAATATAAACCAATGATGACAACAGGAGAAACTCTGGGGGTTTATTTAGCAAAATTAAATTCACATTTCTGAGGCCATCATAGTGCATCCAATGTCCATCAATCTGGAAAGCTGCAGAATAATGATGTTCTTCTTTGTTAAATAATGTGGCACCTTCCAACAAATACCTGTAAATTCAATGACAATGTAGAGCAGAAAATGATACTTTGTTCTTAAGATAAACGTTCCTTAAATTCTTAAATAAGGAGTAAAACTTGAGATTGTTTACAGTCTATTCCCTAAAAAACATATTTACCTGAAAACTAATGTACTATAATTGTAATTTGGAATAAAATATTTAAGAATGTTTAAAATTGATACAATTTAAGAATTAAAAAATATGTATCTTAATTCATAACCTGTATGGTTCTATTAAATAAAACATACAAAAAACTTTTAAAGCAAAAAGTTGAAAGAATGTTGTATGTCCTAATTTATATGCAGGTATTTTTATCTATAATGATGACAGTAGCATTTTATTTTTAAATGATGACTTCATATTACATACTACTTTTGACTTGAAATACCATAGCCAGTATTACTACATGTATGTACTATCCTAAACACTTTTTATGTGCTATCTCATTAAATTCTCCCAGTAGCCCTGGCTGGTGTGGCTCAATGGATTGAGTGCCGGCCTGCGAACCAAAGGATCGCCAGTTTGGTTCCCTGACTGGGTTGTGGGCCAGGTCCCCAGTAGGGGGCGTGCAAGAGGCAACCACACATTGATGTTTCTCTCCCTCTCTCTCCCTTCCCCTTTCTCTAAAAATAAATAAATAAATAAATAAATAAAATCTTTAAAAATTCTCACAGTAATGGCAACAGATAAAAACTGTCATCTCTGTTTTATAGATAAGAAAACTGATGAGTTAAACTGGTTGTTACTGGCCTAAGTGGGGCTGGATTTGAACCCAATTCTGCCTATTCCATAATCCAAGCACCTAACCACCATGCACAATGCCAGAGGCTAATTTCCCGTATAGGTTCTGAACTTATCTAAGATACATAAATTTAGAGATAGCATGATCTTTTCAATATTTCCTTAAGGGCTGGGCAAAACCATAATAGCATAGCAGAAAAATATAAAATACATTTATTTTTACTAGTTTTATGAAACAAACAAAAAACACCTACTTGTGATCAGATAAATCCAAGTGATAGGGTACATATGCCAGATCTTCAGATTTCCAGTGCTGCATATTTAAGACAACAAAAGGAGGTGCCCCATGGCAGAAAACTCGTTGGGAGAATTCTCTTAAACCACCACACCTAAAATTGAAATAGGCATGAACTTTATTAAACTTGCAATAAAGCTGCCTTTGATCACTTTTGGGTTATCTTTATTACTTCATATCATAATAAACATAATTACCTATTTTAGGTATTGGTAATAGTGTGGCTATATTAGTACCTTATATGGGATGGGCAAAAGTAAGCAAAACACAAAGTTTATTCTTGTATTATTTATTAATTATTGTATTATTTATTTGTATTACAACTGTAATCCTACTTTTGCCGACCCTTGTATATCTATTCCCACAATTTACAAACTCTGAGATTCTACATACAATAAATGATATTTTTAAAACTCCAGGAAAAGCTAGCCATTTTATTTAGGCTTACAAAAGTGAGTAGCTTTTGTTTTTATTCTTTTGCTTTAAAATTTTTTTTGCTTTTATTTTTAGATATATTTATCTTTGTATAAGATGGTTTCAAAGGGTATTTCCCTTTGAAATGGCAGAGAAGGCAGAGAAGGGAATAATATAATTCTTACAGGCCTCTTTGATTGGATAAAATTCCCAAATTGCCTCCTTTCCTCATAGGATGAAGCAAGTTCTATTTTCTTAGCAGCATCAAGTATTAAGCATAGGAATCAGAATACAATAAATACAGTTATACAGTAAAATCTTGATTAACCGGAATGTTCGTGGTACAATATTTTGGTTAACAAACATTATTGACTAAACTAAGTTAACAGAAAAATCATTTTGTTTCAGTATTTGTTGCTTAAATATATTAGTTCACTTTCTGAACTTAAGTACAATTAACTGAACATATTCTATTCTCTCCTTTTGTAATTAGTTAGCTCTCAGATCATCCTTCTGTAGATATAGAAACTAAGAGATTGGGATGAATATATTCTTTCTGCCCTTTTGGATTTCTTTTCTTTAAGCTATGTTAATTTTTTTGGTTGTAATTTACCTCTTTCTCCCAAATGAGGAGTGCAGAAAAAATCCAGTTAACTGAGGGTCCCGATTAATTGGGTTCTGGTTAACAAAGGTTTTATTGTACCTACTCAGCAGTGGGGGAAAAAAGAAAAGGCATTTGCTTTGTATTTGTCAATTAACTGTAATATATTCTACTTGATAGTGTCAATGCAGCATAAGATAGTATAGGAAACTACAAGGTGTTAAGATTAAAAAAATATTAGACTTCCTTTAACATCAAAGAGCATGTCAGTCCATGTTTCTTTATAAACAATGCAGAATACTTTCACCTTAAATGGCTATTATATACTCACCCACGTTCTTCACACAGTTCAATCCTGGAACAGAATAACTCATCGACAGCCAGTCGTATCAAGTTTCCATGTGGAATTTCTTGGGGAGGACTACAACAATTGCAAAATGCATATAAAAACTGCTTCAACATTTTACAGGTAAATACATTATTAGGATTACAAAATTTACAGGTTGATTCATGATTTGCAAACCAAGTAAAAGTATAACCTCTATTATTTACCTTTGTCTTGTAGATAGTACAGAAACTGGTTAAATTTAATAAATGTTAACGTATGAAGCTTTCTAAGAAACATTACATCTTCTTATAAACTGAAATATGCAGTTGTTGTTACTTAAAAAAATTTTGCAGCCCTGGCTGGTGTGGCTTGGTGGGTTGAGCAGGGGCTTGTGAACCAAAAGATCACCAGTTTGATTCCTGGTTAGGGCACATGCCTGGGTTGCAGGCTAGGTCCTTGGTTGGAGACCTGCGAGAGGCAGCTGATAGATGTTTCTCTTCCTCTCTCCCACCCTTCCCTTCTCTCTAAAAAAATAAATAAAATCTTAAAAAAATTTTTTTTCCCCAGAGGATTCAATAGAAAGGGTTCTGGTCTAGGGGGAACAAAGTAGGACCCAGAATCAGAGAAGCAACTGGTTACTCAAGTTGCTAGACTAAGTTGCAGCCACTGTTGCCCTCAGTTACCTGATTTGTTAAAAATTTTTTTCCTACACATTTCAGAAGTTGTTTTAAATATAGGATTAAAAAGACAGGCGAAAGCTTAAAAAAGTTATATAGAGTATGATAATATTTTATTAAGAAAGGCATGATATTAGTATCAATAAAATATTATAAATATTTCAGTATAGTTCTAAAACATATGCAAATTAAAATATTAGTTAAAAGATAAATTTCTGAAATGCTTTTTAATCCATTATGATTTAGAATAATGGAACTTTTTTGCCTGATAGATTTCAAAATCAACATCCTCATATCAGTAATACAAGAAAATGGAAAAAGTGTATTTCAAAAAAGAGAGACATTAATTGCTAGTCTAAAAATAATAAAATACCTTCAGTTTTCCATAAGTATCATGATAGAGTTAAATATCCTATAAAGAAATGTGAGTTTAATAAGTTAGGGTGTGGGATGTATACCCCCCAAAGAGAACAATTTAGGCTGTTTTTCTGGACCATAGGGCCAAATGCACTTTCTGAAAACAATGCCATTAGGTCTGTTTTTCTGCCCTGTTTTTCCCCCCACTGGCCATTATCCTTTTCCCAGCACATGTCCCCTTTCCGGCTTCAATGTTTCCCCACACTCTAGCTACCAGGACTTGCCATTTTGGCCTTCTTCCCTGTCATTCACCAGCTTGGAGGACTGTCTTCTCTCTGAAACTCAAAAATACTTAGCAGGGTACCAGCACCTTTCCTAGCCAGTGAAAATGCTGCTCATTAGCCACATCTCCAGGTATTAGGATTCCAAGTTTGTGATTTCTGTCTATAACTAAGCCCTGGTCATAACATATAGGAGTACTTTCTTCCTTCTTGTTCATGTAGATTTCACCCACCAGAGATCTATTTAAGGGGTAAAACATGTTGGAAACATATATTGGGTAGCGTTCTTCAAGAGGTTACATTTGTGACACTGGAATTATCTAGTCACATTAGTAAATTCAAAGCAAAAGCAATGTATCTTGCACTCTGAATAGTTTATTATTTTGCAAGAGAAATATTAGTTGGTTTTTTAAAGTAAATTCTAAGATGTTTGTATGTTTCTGTCATGGGACCTACTGAAGAGTCTTAAATTTGTGTGGTTGATTTATGTGTAAGTAATTACACATAATCCTGTACTCTAAGAAGTACTTTGACTATATATACAGATTTATATTTATAGCACTTAATTCAAAAAGTATATTATTTCTGGTAAAAGTGACAAAACAGACTTTAAACAACATAAAGCAGACTTTACAGCAACTTACTTTATAGTAATTGTGCGCTGCTGATCTTCCTGCATGCGAGTTGGGCATCGCCAGTTGGAACAGTAACTCTCTTGTATGGTAGACATGAGATTTTCAAGATTTTTTGTAAAATTATCATGTTCATTCCCAAACAAATCAATTATTAATGAAGCTTTATAAACTTCAGATTTATATTGCTGTTTTTCCATCTTGTCCCAAATCCAAAGTAGCTTCACAGTTGTAAAACTATAGGTGTCCATTAAATAAAGAAAACAGTCTATAAACTCTCTACCTAAATGAAGAGAGAGTTCTCTGGGAAAATTTTCATTTTCATGAAGAATGACATAGAGTAACATTAAGAATCCATCTATGGTGCAGGTATTTTTCAGTCTTATTTCAACATAGAGTGGGGTACAGGATACTGCTTTGCGGCCAGCTTTGATAGTAAAAACACCTCCCCAAGGAAGAACAGGCCTCCAAAATGAGCGATCTTGGTTATAGTTATTTTTAATTGATGCTTTGATCTCTTCAAACAGTGTCTTCATCCTGTATTTTAAAGGTTAAAATAGAACATGCATGTGACTACATGATATCTTTTAATGGAAATAAAGCTATCTAAAGACTTCAATTAAATTTGGTTAAATGGCCTCCCAATATAATAAAATTGTTTAAAACAATTCTAGTTATGAGTCATTTTGGGGGCAATATGCATGGTCTTTGGAAAAACCATGTAAACTGCAACCTTTTTTTGAGGTGAAGAATAGACATTTGATAGTTTATATTAATCATACTGCAGATTTTATCTGTGCTATAGGAAAACCCTGTAATAAAAAAACTTAAATGAAAGCTAAAGATACAATCTAAATTTGATTGTGTACTTTCCTAATGTAAACCTCTTCCTACCATCCTCTAATATATAAGTGCTGCTTCATTTTCTTAATATGTGTAGTTTCGCTTATAAAATGAATATACTACAAGGAAATCCTTATGTGGGCTACAGAATAATGACCAATTATCTCTGAAAGATAACATAAGAGTAGTCATGAGAACTTAACTGAATAGTAGCATAGCTAACACAAAAATAATTTCTATGAATGCTGGGATTTTTACTGGGATTTTTTACAATTTAGGACCATGCTAGATACCCTATTGAATTGGCCAAAAATTTCATTCTTCTTTTCCTGTAAGACAGCTCTAATAGCACTTAGTTGTCTTTAACTTCATTTGAAACATTTTTGCTCGATTGTATTGTGAGAGCTGTCATATCAGTGTGCATTAAAAAAGTGTCAAAATTGGTGAATTTTTGTGTAGCCATTTTAATATTGAAGATGGAAGAAAATATATAAGCAACATTCTTGGCATATTATGCTTTACTATTTCAAGAAAGGTAAATACACAAATGAAACACAAAAAATGTGTGCAGTGTATGGAGGAGGTACAGAGACTGTTCCAATGTGTCAAAAGTGGTTGGCAAATTTTTGTGCTAAACATTTCCCACTGGATGATGCTCCACAGTTGGGTGAACCAGTTGAAGTTGACAGCAATCAAATTAAGACATTAATTGAGAACAATCAACATTATACCACGCAGGAGATAAACAACAGGCAAATATCCAAATCAATAAAGTTGGTGAAAATGAAAAATGTGTCTTTTCTTTTATGGGAAAAACCATATAGACTTTTTGGCCAACCCAATACAATTTGGATTACAGAAGCCATGCTGTGAGATCTGATTCATATCTTCAAAAGTATCCTGATTCCCTTCTCTGAATGTTTTGGAGAATTTGCTGAGGTGTCCTCCCTATTTAAATCAGCACCTATCCTTCCCCTAACTTTGAGGATAGCTAAACATTTTGTTTTTTAAAGTCATTGACAGTATTCTAATAAACACATTCATATCATATGTATGTTATATAAAGCAACATTTAAAAAAAATAAAGAATGAGGTTCTAATGAAATAATGGAGAAATTGCTCCACTTGGGACCAAAAAAAAAAAAGTCCAAACAACACCATAGTGTTTTCCAGTGTGGTACTTTTATGGAAAAGGATACGAGTATTTTTCATGAATAAAAGGGAAGTCGGAAAGAGAAGTGAGTGACTGAGATCAGTGTCTTATTTTGACCATCTTTTGAAGTTCCACACCCTCCCAAGCATAACATGAATCCAACACTCAATACTGCAAACCTATGTCTTTATTTGCACAAGAAATTTTGTTCAAACTGATTTTACAATACTACAGACTAAAAATTCAGTTCCAAGATATATTAAACACATCAATAGTATGTTTGGCCTGAAGAAAGATAATCTGCACGCTAAAATGTTCAACACTATATTGAGTCTGAAGTACAGATGTTTATATATAGTAACAGGTTGGTTCTAGGCAACCAATTAGGAATAAGAGGGAGTGGCAAATTTGGGACCTAGGAAAACAGTTTCTTATTAAGAACATTTCCAGAGAAGATTTGGAAAAAAAAAATCGTAAGGCATTCAAATACGTTAAAAATAAAAATAACTTTCCTTACGTCTTATTTCTGTTGAATATAAAGAACTTTAGAGCAAGGTCATAAAATCAAGAGCTTGAGTTCAGATTCCTAAATATTGCATTGAAAAGAAATACTATGTCTCCAGTGTTTTTTTCCCTAATTATCTTTTGAACATGACCGAATGAATAATAACTATAGCGCTATAAATCAACAGTTATACTCTAAAAGAATTAAATTACAATTTTATATGTATATATGTAAAAAAAAGAGGGGACAGAGTATTGGAAGAACTAATAGACACAGTCTAGTATTCGCACTAACGTGATTTTTTCCAAAGAAACTACTAAAAATTAATTAAAAAGATGGAGAAACAGCTACAAAGAGCTTTACTTAAACCTGCCTTGTTTTCGCCACACCTTCTAAGATTGTTCGTTAGGCACTGTTTTGGAAGTCCTGGAGGAGTTATTCGGTTGTCTTTATTTTCCTGCCTCAACAGGCCCTGCAGTTTGAATAAACCTGCTCAACTCGCCGACCTTTTATTTCCTTGAAAAACACCACCTTTTTTTTTTTTTTTCTTCCCAGTCATTTCCAAGGGTGACAATCTGTACTCCACTTTAGTCATGAGAGCTAGACCATTTGCCAAAGGCACTGACTGCCGGAAGCCCTAAAAGCTCTGGGGTCCTAAAGGGCCCCTCTGGAATCAGCGTTCCAAGAAAATTTGAAAAATGGCCACGCGCTCCCCTCCGAGCTGCACTGGGCTTCCGGCCGGGACACGCCAGGCGCGCGGTGGGCACCCGGCAGAGCCCCTCCACACCCCAGCCACACCCACCCAGCCCACGGCCGGCCACACCCTTGAAGGCCTGGCACCGAGCACTGGCTCCGCACCGCGGGCGGGTCCCCGGACCAGAAGCCAGTGCAGAAGGCTGGACGCCCCCGGTCGCGTCCGGGCAGTGGCCCCGCAAAACGCAAGGGACTACGGGCAATGGGCTAGAGAACTGGGCCGCGGAGGGCATTCCCACACGCCACAGTCTCTGCACTGGGAAGCGGACTCTTCGTACCTCCCCGGGGACCGAAAACCGCCGGTGCCGCCGCCCCCGTCGCCGCCGCCGCCGCTTGCTCATTGAGAGCCCGGGCTGCCGTCGCCGACACATCTACTAGAACCGCCGGCTGTCTCGACCTCCCCCGGCGTGAGTGCTGGGCTCTGGCACCGTCTCCATCGCACCCGCCGCGGTGGGAGCCACAGCAGTGGCGCCCAGACCCGATCCGACAGGACCCACGGAGCCAGGACCGCGGGACGCGTTGCTTCTTTTTACGGAGGAAGACTCAGCCTGACCTCCCCCTCCCGTCCCCCAGGCCCCAGTTCCCAGACGCTTGACGGCACTCCTGCTGCGCAGGCGCAAGGACGCCTTCGCCAAACGAGGGTCTGTCGGTTGTGTTTACAGCACTCAGCTTCGCCCAATGGGAACCAACATCAGGTGCGGAGTGGCGGGACTTCTGAGAGAGGGGCGGGGTTTAGTGTTAGAGGCTGAGTGGAGCAGCCAAAGTGGGCAGGGTTCGCACGGAGGCGGAGGGTTAGCTTGGCTTTTTGAGGTTTGTACCATTTTTGGATCTTGATTTGAATTTGATTTTAGGTCTTGTGATCTCAAATTCTTAACGCAGAAAGGGCAAGCTTTGTTTTCTCAGGAAGTTATAATTAGTTAAGCTTTTGATATAAGTATCTATTTAGAAAGAAATGAGTTACTGCTAGTATGTTAAATGCTGTCCTTAGTGTTGAAGGCAATGCTTGGCCAAAATTTATAATGGAAGTTAGTACCATTCAAAGAAATTAATAGCTTTAGCCCGATGTAGAGATCAGAATTTTTTGTTTTGGATATGATAAGGACCATACGTTAAGCGACAGCTGGAAATTTAAGCTAGAGTTGCTAAACGCTGGAATCGGTGGGCTCCACCATAATACCTGTTCAGTAGGCTCTAGTTCTTGTATCTTCCCCTAAATGGTCAAAGCTCACATGGTTCTGCTCCCATAGAACACACTCCACCCTGGAAAAATACCTCTACCCACAATTAGAAATGGGATACTGTTACAGAACAAGGCGGGCAGGGGGAGGAAGCCTCAATTATTGGCCCACCCAGCGACTAGAAAAACTGTTACAGAGCCCACACACACAGGGCCAAGGGGGGTTGTTACTATATTCTGTTACTGAAAGGACCCCCCACTAGGTCCGATTGTCCATTGCCATAGGAAAGACGTCTCTCAATGCCAGAGATTTGTGAAAAGGAAAGGAAATGTTTGTTTAAAGCTATACAGACTTAAAGTGGTGACCTAATGTGTTTATTAAAATGCCAAATGGCCTACTGGCAAGAGTTCTTTCACACTTCTTCCAGGCAAAGTCTCTCCTGCTTCCCAGGCCAAAGCCACGTAGTCCTGTTCTACCAAAGCTGCGGGGGTCCCCAGTCTGGTCAAAACCGCATGGTTCTTTTTGGCAAAGCTGTGGGGAGGAGGGGTTTGCCGCTCTGCCAAAACCGAGTGGTGGTACTCTGCTAAAGCTGCATGGTGATTCTCTCTACCCAAGCTGCGGGGGTCCCCACTCTGCCAGAAGTGCGTGATTCTCCCCTCTATTGCCACAGCTGCTTGTACTCTCTGCACTGCCACAGCTTTGTGGTCTTCCGTGCATTGGCTGCTGTGTCTCAGTTTAAATCCCGGTGCCAATCTTCCTCTCTGGCCCCATTTCTGACTCCTCCCACAATTGGCTGTACTTGCCAGCACTCTTGTATCCTTCTAGCTTTACTGGCATGCCATAGTGAGTCTGGGCATGTGTGGTCCCATGGCATGGAGCCAATCATCTTCAAGCTCTCATGCAGGCGCTGTAAACTGGGGGACCTGCCCCCCAGTTATATCTTGGGTGGAAGTTACTCCCTTTTCCCTGGCTCAAAGCATGGCCACAGCTATTTAACATATCTATGCAACCAGTTAAAGGTTATAGATATGTTAAATGACCATGCCAGAGGTTAGCTGCTGTACAGAGGGCTGTTGCTGTACAAAACAGCCCTGCATGTTCCTGCTGCATGTGTCCCTTCCCCCAACTCACACCTGTGAGGGAAGGGGTGAGGACATCCTAATATTTCCTAGACACCTTGAGTTCTGGACTTCATTACAAATCCCTATTTGGGCCCCCCCTCTTGGCTGCACCCTGTTTCAATACTGTTGAGATTTTCCCCATCTAGTTGTTCAACAGATGATAATTGTCTGGAAAGTGAAGATTAACCTTTAGAATACACAGTTTGGGGAGCTCAATGGCGGCCCAGCACATCATTGTGGTCCTTATTTACACCAGAGTCTGGCAGAGGTTGGATGCCTTCTTCACTAATGTGATGGTCAGCCAGGCTATGGACCTCGTGGACCTCTTTCAAGGAGTCTAGTGATGGAGGGATGGAGGCTGGGAGAGAAGCTTGAATTACAGAAGGTAATTAGTATCAGTGGAATGGAAAGAAATGGATATCTTTCAGAGCAGAGGGGGAAGAATGATGGCTCTACCCCCACAAAAAGAATTAATAACTGTCACAGTCTGCTCTTTTTAGTTTTTTGCTTTTTTATTATGGTATTTCACAGGAAACTGAGGCTTTGAAAGATAGATTAAATAGCTAGTGTGTCTACATTGGAATTCACGTGTGAAAAAGTTCACTCTTAATATTAAAACTATTCTGCAAATAGAAAGTCCTTTAAAAATGCTTATAAATTAGCCCTGGATGGTGTGGCTCAGTGGATTGAGCACCAGCCTGCAAACCTAAAGGTTGCTGGTTCAATTCCCAGTCAGGGCACATGCCTCGGATGCTGGCTAGGTCCCCATTTGGGTGTATGCGAGAGCCAATTGATTGATGTTTTCTTCCCTTTCTCTCTCTCTAAAAATAAATAAATAAAATCTTAAAAAAATAAAGTTATTAAAAATCTTTATAAATTGGATATGTTTAACTGACACTCTCTCATAAGACATGGAATTTATTTTATACTGATTGGGTCATTTTTTTCCAGAAAACAGACCCAATAGTGGTGGTTGTCACCATTCCTAGAGAACAGTGGGGAGATGGCTTGTTAAACTCAGGTTAGGCTTGGTTAGGGAGAAGAAGCATGGATTCCTTGCATACTTGGATAGCTCACAAAACTCATGAGGCCTTTAACCTAGATTTCATTTTGCTTCATTTCTCCTTCCCTCAAAGTCTGACTGTTGAGTTGCAGTTTTTCTTAAAGAGCTTTATTGAGCTATAATGGACAGATATAAGGAGCAGAAAGTATAAACCATCACTACAATCAAGTGAATATATTCATCATCCTCAAGTTTTCTCATATCTCTTTTTAATTTTTCCTCCTATCCATCCTTGCCTCCCACACCTAAGCAACCACTGATCTACTTTCTGTCACTTTAGATTCATTTGCATTTTCTAAAGAAATATACATATATAGAATCAGACAGTATGTATTATTTTGGGGGGGCATCTGGTTTCTTTAACTTAATATCATCTTGACATTCATCTATGTTTTTCTGTATATCAGTAGTTGATTCTTTTTTATTGCTTTTTATTGTATTCTATTATATGGATATATTACAATTTACTTATTCACTTATCTGTTGATGGACATTTGGGTTGCATATTTAGAATGTAAATAACTAAAGTTATTTAAATAATAACTTTATTATTGTTTTCCAGAACGGTTGTGGTTGTACTATTTTACATTCAGATTAGGAGTATATTCAAGTTCCATTTTCTCTACTTCATCGCTAGCACTTGTTATGTCAATTGTTTTTAATTTTAGCTGTTCTAATAAGTGTGTAGTCAAATCTTGTTGTGGTTTTAATTTGTATTTTCCTAGTGACTAATGAAGTCAAGCATCTTTTTATGTGCTTATTTGCCGTTTGTATATCTTTTTTGGTTAGGTGTCTTTTCAGATCTTTGACCCATAAAGTTGGGTTGTTTGTTTTAGTTTATTAGAGTTCTTAATGCTTTCTGGAAACAAATTCTTTATCAGATATAGACTTTACAAAGATTTTCTCTCAATATGTGTTTTTTTCCCATTCTTTTCACAGTACATTTTTAAGAGCAGAAGTTTTAAATTTTAATAAAGTTCAAACTATTTTTTCATGGATTGTGCTTTTGATGTCATGTCTAAGAAATCTTTACCCACTCTAGACTCACAAAGACCTTTTCCTATGTTTTCTTATAGAAGTTTTCTAGTTTAGGCTGTAGTATATTTAGGTCTATGACACATTTTGAGTTAATTTTTATTTATAGTTTGAGACATAGATCTATGTTCATATTTGTTATGTATGGATACCCAATTTTTCAACAGTATTTGTGGAAAGTCTATTCTTTTCTACTGTGTAGCCTTCATGCTTTTGTCAAAAATAAGTTGCACAATTATCATTTCATAAGCATTTCATTTAAGATTTATTGATTATCAGTGGTGTGTCACATAGTGTGCTAGCACTGGAGATACATATCAGTAAGTATTGAAGCCTTCTTAGGTTACAAAGACTAGAGACCAGATATTAGTAACTTAAAATAAGAAATTTATTGGAAGGATGTGAGACATAATAGAGTTAAAGAAAAAGACAAAAATCAGGTCTTAGCTATCTTGATTGATCAGAAGTGTTGTAGTTTTCCAAAGGACAATGAGATACTATTAACAGAAGAAGAGGGAATGGAGTTGTGCAGATACCTCATAACAGTGCTTCCCAACACTTTTTACACTCACACATGATAAATAATCAGAATTGGGCAGTGTGCAAGGATAAGATGATGGAGATTAGGAGATGTCTCTGTAGGGTGTGGTAAAAAGTTTGTTACATTTTTCTTTATATTATGTAATTGTAAGGAAAAGACAAAGTATTATGGAGATATGAAATATTGAATTTATATAAAGTATATTCAAATTAATGAGAAATTTAAGCTTGTTTCCATGACATGGTATTTATTTCAAATCTCCATTCAAACCTAGCTAATATATATAAGGAAAGTATATATATCATAATAGGCATATCTGTTGATGAATTTTCACCAAATAAACACACTTGTGTGTTCCACTTACATATACTTGCATAACAAATCACCTCTAAATTTAGTGGCTTAATATAGCAACATTTATTTTGCTTACGAATTTGCAATTTGGTCAGGGTTTGCCTGGAATAATTTAAAGGCTGGGGGCTGGAATCATCTGAAGGCTCCTTCACTTACATATTTGGCTGTTGATGCTACCTGTTGATTGCGATCTTAGCAGTGTCTGTGACCAGAATACATCCAAGTGATTCTTTGACTTTTTCATAGCATGATAGCTGGGTACCAAGGGTGAGCATCCCAACAAAGAGAGCCAGATAGAAACTCTACTGCCTTTTCTAACCTAGCGTTGGGAGTCATGCAATTTTAGTTCCAGTGCATTCTGCATAATGGAGGTGAGTCACTAAGTCTAGCCCATATGCAAGGGGAAGGAATTGGACTTCACTTTCTGATGGGGAGAGTATAAGAGGATCTGTGGACATGTTTTTAAACCACCACACTTATCTAACCAGCTCCCTCATCAAGAAGCAGAACATTATCAAAACCTCACAAGGTTATCCTGATTTCTAATAGTATAGATTAGTATTGCCTGTTTTTGTACTTTACAGTAATGGAATCATACAATAAGTACCATTTGTGTCTAGCTTTTTTTCTCTCAGTATTGATTTTGAGATTCATTCATGTTGTTCCATATAGATTGTTCTTAATACTGTTTAGCATCCTATTTTGTAAATAGGACATACATTTTTGTCCTATTTATTGTCGATAGGCATTTAGGCAGTTTCCAGTTTTCGGCTAATAGAAATTCTGATTTAAAATTCTAGTACATGTCTTTTGTTCCTTACGTATGTTGAGAATATGTGTAGGAGTGAAATTACTGGGTTTCAGATATGCATATGTTAAACTTCAGTAAATCTAATAGGTCTTTCACAGATAGTGTTAAGGTTGAAATTCCTTGTAATAATGAAAATGGGTTTATAATCAATTCAGATTTTTCACATCAAATACTTAATAATCTGGTCAGCAGAGTCTGCCGAGCCCAACAGTCTAGTCAGCCCTGCCATGGTATCAGCTATGTGAGTGAGGCTGTCATGAACTCACTGAGCCTTTCTCATTCACAGGTGAATATCACTGAGCAATTTTCTTTGATGCCACAAGGAATAGAAAGAGCACCTAGCCAAAACCTACCTAAATTCTTGATTCTCTTAATTGTGAGATATAATAAAATCCTTGATTTAAGTAATTATTTTTAAAGTAGCTATACAGCAGTAGGTAAGTGAAACAAAATTTTGGGTGCTGTTGTAACAAAAACCTAAATTTGGCATTGGCTTTGAAGCAAGATGTCAGGCAAAAGTTGAAAGGACTTTGAGAAGACTGTTAGTGGAATCCTGACAGGCATGGAGGAGGGTGTTCATGAGGACTTAAAGGAAAGTAAGGAAAATGTTATTGGAACATAGAGGAAAGAGGATCTTGTTGTGTCATGGCAGATGCTTTAGCAAATGTTACAACATGTAGATTTACAAAATGTATTTAATGAACTGATTGATCTGGCTAAGGAGATTTTGAGACAGAATGTTGAGTGTCAACTGTTTTTTGTTTGAGTTTTAACTGTATCATCAGGTATGGATAAACAAAATGTACTAGAGAAGGAACTGTTCAGTCTGCAAACAGAATTCAGAGAAACTATGTAGGAATAAGATCTGAAAGTGAAACAATTTTTTATCCTTAGTTTGTCCCAGCAGAAAGGTAGAGCTACAGGACAAAGATCAAATTCAAAGCCCAGTTAGAAATGCATGGATTTAAGGTAGAGTTGAAGCCAAGGTTGTGGTTATACAACTTTTTAAAAAACATGTTTTATTGATTATGCTATTACAGTTGTCCCACTTCTCCTCCTTTATTCCCCTCTGCCCTGCACACCCCCTCCCACCTGCATTCCTTCCCTTTCCTCTTAGTTCATGTCCATGGGTTGTACATATAAGTTCTTTGGCTTCTACATTTCCTATGCTATTCTTAACCTCCCCCTGTCTATTTTCTACTTGCAATTTATGCTACTTATTCCCTGTACCTTTTCTCCCATACCCTCCATCCCCTTCCCCGCTGATAACACTCCATGTAATCTCCATTTCTGTGATTCTGTTCCTGTTCTAGTTGTTTGCTTTGTTTGTTTTTTTTTTTCATCTTTTTTAGGTTCGGTTGTTGATAGTTGCAAGTTTGTTGTTAAAACTTTTTATTAAGAGCTCAGAAGCATATAAAAGGGCTTGTAAATTTCTTAAGGACTTATAGTATAGACTCTCTTAAACACTAAGGCTTGTAAAAATCTTGAGGACATTGTCCTACAGCAGCCTTCACAGGGACCCCAAGGTAGAAAAGGTCTTATCTAGAAGGTATTGTAGATGTGGCCTTTATCTAATGGAATAGGTTATAAATTGATACACACACACAAAAAATCCACAAAGTCTGTATAGTGATTATATAAGCTTAAATTGAGAAAAAACAAACTAGAGTCTGTAGGAAATGAAGAGACTTGCACCTTCAGATATCTATGGGCAGGAAGTTGGCTAAATGGGCAGCTGCAGTAATGGGATATTTCTAAGGAAAAAAGAATGACTTAGAAGGCAAAACCAAGATCTCAGAGGGAAGAGCCAAAAATCATGGAAAGTCTTTCCCTTGAAGCAGGATTGAGCCCCCATCATATACTCGTAGCATATGTCTAGTTGGATTTTACAACTTTGTTGAATTGGTGGCTTCCTATTTTCTCCCTATATTAAATGGGTATTTATTTGTTGCAGTTACTCTGTGCCTGTCACACCACCATATTTTGGGTCTGTGTGGAACAGATTACTTGTCTTTTCAGCTTGCATGTTTTCAGATCAAGATTTGAATCCCAGAGGCTGCATGGGCCCTCATCTGTACCTGGATGTTAGGATCTGAACTTTGAACCTGAGCTTGATGCAACAATGGGATCAGAATTTGGGCGAGTCTTGGGAAGAGGTGAATATATATTGTATGAGGGAGGAATGCAAAAATTTTGGCCAGAGGGAAGACTGGCAATTTAAAATAATTTCCTCAGATTCTTTGACATTCCTCTCATCTAGAAGTCTATGTTCTTTTCCTTTGAAATAATGAGATTATGATTGCTTCAACTAATAGGGTATGGCAGAAGTAATGGCTCTGTGATTGCTGGGTCTAGATTACACAAGACCATATCAATTCTATCTTATTTGCTAGAACTCTTGCTCCTAAAGCCATTAGTTAAGAGGTGTGACTACTCTACGGCCCCATGTTAGTGAGGCCATGTGTAGGCTCTTTGGTCCACAGTCCATGCTAAGCCTGACCTTCTAGCTGTGTCTGCCTATGTGCTAGATATGTGAGAGAAGCCACGTCTCTGGAGCCAGATGCATGAATGACTACTACCTAGTGAACTCAATTGATGGCACATGGGAAGGATCACCCAATCAAGTACTGAATAAATCTCTTGACTTACAATATTGTGAAATATAGTAAGTCTGTTGTTTCAAGCCACAGAGTTCCATGGTGGTTTGTTACCTAGTCATATATAACTGGAATGTATGTTGATGACGATTTATCTCTGCTTTTGTATTTCTGAAAAAATGTTCATTTTGCCTTCATTTTTAGTCATTATTTTTGTTAGATATAGAATTTTTGATAGGCTGTCTTTCAGAACTGAGCAATTATTGTTTTCTGACTTGCATTCTTCTCTTAAGTAATTCTTACTGACCCTAAATATAGTGTATCTGTTTTCCTCTGGGTATGCTAAAGATTTTCTCTTTGGTTTTTAAAAATTTGATTACTATGTACCCCTCCCTCCCCTTTGATGCCTTGCTTTATTGAGCTTCTTGGATCTATGGGTTATGTTTTTCATGAAATTTGGAAAAACCAAACTGCCATTATCTTTTTTTAAATTTTTTCTTTTTAAAAAATATTTTTATTGATTATGTTATTACAGTTGTTCCACTTTCCCCCCTTTATTCCCCTCTGCCCTGCATGACCCCTTTAGTCCATGTCCATGGGTCATACATATAAGTTATTTGGCTTCTACTTTGCTCATACTATTGTTACCTTCCCCCTGTTTATTTTGTACCTACCATTTATGCTTCTTATTCCATGTACCTTTCCCCCTATTCACCCCCTTACCTCTGATAACCCTCCATGTGATCACTATTTCTGTGATTGTGTTCCTGTTCTGGTTGTTTGCTTAGTTCGTTTCTGTTTTTGTTTAGGTTTGGTTGTTGATAGTTGTGAGTTTGTTGTCATTTTACTATTCATATTTTTGATCTTCTTTTTCTTAGATAAGTCCCTTTAATATTTCCTATAATAAGGGCTTGGTGATGATGAACTCCTGTAACTTGATCTTATCTGGGAAGCACTTTATCTGCCCTTCCATTCTAAATGAAAGCTTTGCTGGATAGAGTAATCCTGTAGTCTTGGATGTAGGTCCTTGCCTTTCATGACTTGGAATACTTCTTTCCAGCCCCTTCCTGCCTGCAAGATTTCTTTTGAGAAATCAGCTGATATTCATATGGGAACTCCTTTGTAGTAACTGTCTCCTTTTCTCTTGCTGCTTTTAAGATTCCTTATCTTTAATTTTGGCTAATGTAATTATGATGTGCCTTGGTGTGTGTTTCCTTGGATTCAACTTCTTTGGGACTCTCTTGAGCTTTCTGAACTTCCTGGAAGTCTATTACATTTGACAGATTGGGGAAGTTCTCTTTCATTATTTGTTCAAGTAAGTTTTCAATTTCTTTCTCTTCCACTTCTCCTTCTGGCACCCCTATGATTTGGATGTTGGAATGTTTAAAGATGTCCTGGAGGTTCCTCAGCCTCTCCTCATTTTTTTGAATTCTTGTTTTTTCATTCTGTTCTGGTTGAATCTTTCTTTTTTCCTTCTGGTCCAAACTATTGATTTGAGTCCTGGTTTCTGTCCCATCACTGTTGGTTCCCTGTACATTTTCATTTAATTCACCTTCATAGCCTTCACTTTTTCCTCTATTTTGCCACCATACTCAGCCAATTCTGTGATCTTCCTGATTACCAGTGTTTTGAACTGTACATTGGTAGGTTGGCTTTCTCTTCATTGCTTAGTTGTATTTTTTCTGGAGCTTTGATCTGTTCTTTCATTTGGGCCATTTTTTATGTGTGTCCTGGTGCACCTGTTATGTAGTAAGGAGCAAGGCCTTAGGTATTCATCAGTGCAGGGCAACCCAGGTGGCTGCTTGTGGCTCTGTGTGTGAGGGAGGTGTCTGAGAGGGAATAATCCTGCTTGCTCAGCTCTCTGCTGGTTTTCAGTCACTTCCCCCACTGCCCCCAAGCAAATTGGGCTCTTCTGGTGCTGATTCCCAGGTGGATGGGGTTGTGTATGTTCTAGGACTTGGTGGGTCTCTCTGAAGAACTCTCCTGTGAGGCTGGGAGTTTCTCTCACCACATCAACCCCCCACAGATTCTTTCAGTCAGAGGTTTTGAAGCTTTATTTCCCCGCACTGGAACCCTGGGTTGCATGGTCTGTTTCATTCCCCAGTTGTTCCTCCCAGTTTATTCACTTCTAGCGGTCTTCATGAATGTTTCTTCTTTAACTCTTGGTTGTCAGACTTCCATACGGTTCGACTTTCTGTCAGTTCTGGTTGTTTTTTTGTTTTTAAATTTGTTGTTGTCCTTTTGGTCATGCAAGGAGGCACAGTGTGTCTACCTACGCCTCCATCTTGGCTGGAAGTTCCAGTCTCTTTAAAATATGTATTCTTTTTGTACCAGTGTCTCTCTCCTCCCCAATTATACAGATGGCAGCCACTTACTATTATCTCATAATTCACTGAGGCTTTGTTCAGTTTTTAGCTGTTTTTTCTGTGTTCATTAAGGATCATTTCTATTTCCACTCTCCAAGTTTGTTTTCTCTTCAGTATAGTCCGATCTGCTCTGAAGGCCATTCAGTAAATTTTTCATTTTTTAGGATAGACCACATGTTGGGACACAAAATAAGTCTCAATAATTTGAGGAAATTGAAATCATATCAAGCATCTTTTCTGGCCACGATGGTATCAGCTAGAAGTGAATCACAGGAAAAAAACTGGAAACACACACACAGGCATGGAGGCTGAATAATATGTTGCTGAACAATGAATGGGTTAACGAGGAGAACAAGGAAGAAATAAAAAAGATATCTTGAGACAAATGAATATGAGAACACAATAGCCCAAAATTTGTGGGAAAGGGCAGAAGCAATCCTATTACAGAAATATATAGCATTACAGGCCTACCTCAAGAAACAAGAAAAATATCAAATAAAAAATCTAACCTTATACTTAGACAGAGAACAGCAAACACAGCCTAAATATCAGTGTGGAAATCAATGAGATAGAATTTAAAAAAATATAAAAGATCAATGAAACCAAGAGCTGGTTCTCAGAAAAGACAAACAAAATTAATAAACCTTAACCAGACTCATCAAGAAAACAGAGGATCCAAATAAATAAAATCACATATGAAGGAGAAGACATAACAAAGACACCACAGAAATACAAAGGACTGTAAGAAAATATTACAAACAACAAATTGGGCAATCTGGAAGAAGTTGATAAATTCCTAGAAACATACAATTTTTCAAAATTGTCACCAGTTGGTGTGGCTCAGTGAACTGAGTGCTAGCCTGTGAGCTGAAGGGTCACTGGTTCAATTCCTGTTAGGGCACATTTCTGGGTTGCAGGTCCCCAGTTGGGGACCATGTGAGAGGCAACCATACATTGATGTTTCTCTCCTCTCTGTAAAAATAAATAAATAAAATCTTATTTAAAAAGAGGGACTTAAAAAGAATAAAATAAATGAATTTAAAAAGCTGAATCAAGAAGAAGCAGAAAATCTGGACAGATTGATTACAGCAATGAAATTAAAGCAGTTATTTAAAAACTTCCATGGACTGGATGGTTTTACAGATGAATTTTACTTAACATTCAAAGAAGAGTTAACATTTATCTTTCTCAAACAATTCCAAAAATTCAAGAGGAGGGAAAAGTCTCAAGTTCATTTTATGTGGCAAGTATTATTCTAGTTGTAAAACCAGGTAAAGATACTACAAAGAAAGAAAACTATAGGTCAATATCCCTGATGACTATAGCGGCAAAAATCCTCAAGAAAATATTGGCAGACCAGATGCAGCAGTACATTAAAAAGATCATACACCATGATTGAGTGGAATTTATTCCTGGAATGCAAGATTAGTACAATATCCACAAATAAATAAATGTGATACACCAAATAAACAAAATGAAGGTTAAAAGTCATATGATCATATTAATAGATGTAGAAGGACACTGACAAAATCCAGTACCCGTTTATATTAAGAACTCTCAGCAAATGGGGAATAGAGGGATCATATCTAAAGATAATAAAGGCCTTTTATGACCAAACCACAGCTAATATTATACTCAATAGGCAAAAACTACAAGTGTTTCCTTAAAATCAGGAACAAGACAGGAAGGTCCACTTTTACTACTTGTATTCAGCATAGTACTGGAAGTCCTAGCCACAGCAGTCAGACAAAATGAAGATATAAAAGGCAATTAATTAGGAAAAGAAGAAGTAAAACTTATTATTTGCAGATGACATGATACTGTATATAGAGATCCCTAAAGATTCCACCAAAAAACTACTAGAACTGATAAATAAATTCAGTAAAGTGACAGTTTACAAAATAAATATCCAGAAATTTAGTTGCATTTTTATACACCAATAATGAACTGTCAGAGAGGAAAACTAAGAAAACAATCTCACCTGGCTGGCGTAGCTCAGTGGATTGAGCGCGGGCTGGGAACCAAAGTGTCCCAGGTTCGATTCCCAACCAGGGTACATGCCTGGGTTGCAGGCCATGACCCCCAGCAACCACACATTGATGTTTCTCTCTCTCTATCTCTATCTCTATCTCCATCTCCCTCCCTTCCCTCTCTAAAAATAAATAAATAAAATCTTAAAAATTAAAAAAAGAAGAAGAAAACAATCTCATTTACAATTTCATAAAAAAACACCTGGGAATAACTTTAACCAAGTAAGTAAAAGACCTGTGTGTGGAAAACTATAAGACACCGAAAAAGAAATTGGAAAAGAGACATGTTCTCTAGGCCAGGACCATGACACATATAACATGCCAGCAAGCAGATAGTGACTGACAAGCAGTAGAAGGGCACCATGGACTGCATTGTGCATATCCCCAAGGAGCAGAGCAATGCTGTCCTTCTGGAGGGGCAACCTGGCAAATGTCATCTACTACCCCACGCAAGCCCTCAACTTCACCTTCAAGGATAAGTATTATATAAACAGGTCTTCCTAGGGGATGTGGACAAGCACATGCAGTTCTGGAGGTATTTTGCTGGCAACCTGGCCTCTGGCAGTGTTGCTAGAGCCACCTTCCTCTGCTTTGTATACCTCCTGGATTTTGCCAGAACCCATCTGGCCACCCATGTGGGGAAATTGGGCACCAAACTGGAGGCCAAGGGCCTGGGAGACTGAAGATCACCAAGTCTGATGGCATCCGGGGCCTGTAACAAGGTTCCTACATCTGGTGTAGGGCATTATCAACTACTGGGCTGCCTACCTTGGTGTGTACCACCATGCTGCCTGACCCCAAGAACACCCATATCTGGTGAGCAGGATGATCACTCAGACCATGAGGGCCTGGTGGGCATGGTCTCCTACCTTTTCCATGCCATGCAGAGGTTGATGATGATGCAGTTGGGTGCAAAAGAACTGACATTATGTATAGGGGGACTGTGTACTGCTGACAGAAGATCTTGAAGGTGGAGGGGGCCAAGGTTTCTTCAAAAGCACCTGGTCCAATGTCCTCAGGGGCATGGGCTGTGCCTTTGTGCTGGTCCTGTGTGATGAGCTGAAGAAAGTCATCTAGGTGTGTCCCTCACCTAGACATGGGGACCAGGAGAGCCACATAGAATACTTCACTGTTAGAAACTATTGCTCTTACAGAAATTTTAATGTTCTTGCCCAGCCAGATCATGTGTAGAGTTCTGGGGAGGACTCTAGAACACTCACTGTGATGAGGGCAACTGTTATCTTGATTCTATGCATTGATTGGGGGGAGGGGAACCCTGACATCCTCCTAGGTCCACAGGCAGGGACACTCTGCCACACAGGCCTAGAGCTCAGGTGTTCATAGGACCAGCTGTGTTTAGTGTTTATTTAAAGGAAATCATGCTGCCCATTTGTAGTTAAGCATTATCCTCTCTGCACAGCCAAATATTTGCTATTACTTCTATGTTGGGCATTCTGCAAACAATTAAAACCAGACACAGAGTAAAAAAAGAAATTCAAGAAGATAGAAATATGGAAGTGTATACTGTGCTCATGGATAGGAAGAATTAACATTGTTAAAATGTCCATACTACACAAAGCAATCTATGGATTCAACACAAGTCCTATAAAAATGCCAATGATATAATTCACAGAACTAGAACAAATAATCCAAAATTTATATGGAACCACAAAAGACCCAGAGTAGCCACAGCAATCTTGAGAAAGAAGAACAAAGTTGGAGGCATCACGCTACCTGATATCAAGCTATAGTACAGGGCCATGGTCATCAAAACATCATGGTACTGGCATAATAACAGACACACAGAGCAGTGGAACAGAGTAGACAGTTTAGGAATAAACCCACGCCTATATGGTCAATTAATATTTGACAAATCAGGTGAGGATGTACAGTGGGATAAAGACAGTCTATTAAGTAAATAGTATTGGGAAAACTGGACAGATATATGCTAAAGAATGAAACTAGACCACCTTCTTATACCATGTTAAAAAAACTTAAAATGGACTAAAAATTTAAATGTAAGACTCAAACCATAAAAGTCTTAGAAGAGAACAGACTGTAAGATCTCTGACATTTCTCTTAGTAATGTTTTTTCTGATATATCTCCTTGGCCAAGGAAACAAAAGAAAAATAAACAAATGGGACTACATCAAACTAAAAAGTTTTTGCACAGCAAAGGAAACCATCAATAAACTGAAAAGACATATTCAAAATGAATGGGAAAACATATTTGCCAATGATACCTCAGATAAGGGGTTAATATCCAAAATTTGCAAAGAACTCATAAAACTCAACATCCAAAAAACAATCTGGTTAAAAAAATGGGCAAAAGACCTGAATAGACACTTCTCCAAAGAGGACATAAAGATGGTCAGTAGACATATGAAAAGATGCTCACCATCACTAATCATCAGAGAAATGAAAATTAAAACCACAATGAGATATCACTTCATACCCATAAAAATGGCTATCATCAATAACCAACAAACAGCAAGTGCTGGTGAGCATGTGGAGAAAAGTGACCCCTCGTACACTGTTGGTGGGAATGCAGATTGGTGTAACCACTATGAAAAACAGTATGGAACTGCCTTGTGACCCACAGATTCCACTTATGGGAATATATCTGAAGAAACCAGAAACACTAATTTGAAAAAATTTATGTACACCTATGTTCTTTGCATTACTTATAATAGCCAAGATATGGAAGCAACCCAAGTGTCCATCAATAGACAAGAGGATAAAAAAACAGTGGAACATATATACAATGGGATATCACTCAGCCATAAAAATGAAATCTTACCATTTGTGACAGCTTGGATGGACCTAGAGGGTATTATGCTAAGTGAAATAAGTCAATCAGAGAAAGACAAATAAACACCAATGATGTCACTTATGTGTGGAATCTGAAGAACAATATAAATGAATAAACAAAACAGAAACATTGATACAAAGAACAGACTGATGATTGCCACAGGGGAGGAGGGTTGGGGGACTGGGCGAAAAAGCTGAAGGGATTGAAAAGTACAGATTCGTAGTTATAAGATAGTCATGGGGATGTAAAGACAGCATAGGATATGTAGTCAATAATACTGTAATAACTATGTATGGCACCAGTTGAATACTGGAAATATGAGGAAGAACACTTTGTAAAACATTTGTCTAATCACTATGCTGTACACCAGAAACTAATACAAAATAATATTGACTGCAAACTATAATTTAAAAATTAAAAAAAGTAAATTTAATTTTTTTTCAGATATTGTATTTTTTTAGTTGTAGAATATATTATTTCTTTTATATTTAACAATTTTCCCTTTGAGGTGTCCTGTTTTCTCTTAATTACATTAATGTTTTCTTTTAAATCTTTTACCATATTTATAATAGCTGTGATAAAATCCTTGTCTGCTAACTTCATTGTCTCAGTCATTTCTAGGTCACTTTTTATTGACTGATTTTTTTCTTGGTTATAGGTTATATTTTCCTGCGTGTCTACATGCCTAGTAACTTTTAACATATGCACTATATAGTGGATGTTATGTTTTTGTGAGTCTAGATTTTGTTGTTTTTAATGGAGTGGTTTCCTCTGGCAGGCAGTTAATTTACTTATATATCAATTTGATTTTTAAAGCTTTTAAAAATGTTCAGCTTTGAGATAATTCTATATTCTCATGCAACTGGAATAAATAGTAGAGATCTTGTGTACCTTTCACCTAGTTTCCTTCAATGGTAACTAACATCTTGAATGACTTTGGTACAATATTAGAAGTAGAAAATTTACATTGTTACAACTCAGGGATGGTATTCAGATTTCACAGTTTTATATGCATTTTTTTTGTGTGTGTGTACCTTTAGTTCCATGGAGTTTTATCACATGTAGATTTTGTGACCACCAACACAATCAAGAAACACAGTAGTTCTACTGTAACTGGGCAACCTGGGGTCTGGCTGCTTGCCACCATGTACACACATAACATGAAGATTTGTGGGGAAGAAAATAGGTTTTTATTAACAGGGTGCCCGATTTGAGAGGGTTGGGAGCATTCTTGGTCCTAGCCAACTTCATCCACAGAGCACAGAGATTCCCTTCTTCCCCAAAAGATAGAAATATTCAACAAATAAAAAGTATGTAAAAAAAGAAAACCAAACCAGAAGTTCCTCTTCATTTCTTATCTGTAGCCCAGGGTTATTACTCCAATGGGTGTCTGTCTCTCCACCTCCGGGCTTTTTCTCTCTGGTGCTCACTTGTGAGGTCAGTGTCTCCATTGCCCTGCAGCAGCTTCTTTTCCCCTCTCTTCCCCTGTGGGTCTGGGGTGTACTGCCAGATCACTCCAGAATCTTGCAGGGATAGCTCCACGCATGGGGCCCCGGTGCTTGGGGCTGCCTGTGCCCCTGGGGCCAAGAAACATTCCCAGCTCACACCTTCATTTGCTGCTCCCAGCCTCCTTGCAAAGCTGTCTGGGCGAGAGCGCAGGGGCTGGTGCCAACAAGACACACATCGCAGTGCGGGACTTGCGTTCCAGGGGCTGGCTTCTGACCAAGCGAGGCATAAACCCTCAGCGCTCCTGTCGGGGTGGGGCAAAGCAACAGAGGGCACTGGGTGGCCTGGCATCTGCCACTTCCCTGAGTGCTCCAGCCCTCAGGAGAAGGAAAGAGAGGAAGACTTCTGCCTTTCTGTTTTAAAGCCCCCTCCAAAATCCCACACACTGTGGGAGTGTCCACCTTTTTAACCAATGTGTGCTAATGTCAGCCATGTTTGCCTTTGCTGCTCTTTCAGCTGCCATGATCTGTCACAAGTGGGTAAAGTCTTCAATCAACGGGTAGGAGCACCAGGTTTTCTATATTGGCCACAGCTGGGCCGTCTGGCCCTCACAGCTCAAGCAGGTCCTCACAGCTGTGCAGCCTGTGTCAGGAGCTACATTGATATTTGCAGTAGCCAGAGGGTGTGGAAAGACTATCAAGCCCTAGCTCGGGTTTCAGTCCTGAGCTGCCTTGCAGCCCCTCCTGAAGCTGGCTGCTCGGTTGCTGGAGCAACACTTGCTGGCTTGTTTACAGTTGCCTCAGGTTGTCTCCCTTCTCTGGCAGCTTCTCCTGTCGGATAAGGCAAGCTGCTTCAATCTGTCACCTCAGCAGCTGTTTCAATTCACCCTTCTGGGGGGAAGTACTGGCTCTGGCAGATCCGGCTTCCCCTGGACTAGGGTCTCCCCCACCTCCCCTTGACTTGGGTAGACCGCCGTGTACACTTATCACAAGAATCTCTTGTGATACCTTTTTATAGCACACTGGGTTGTTTGCTGAGGATATTTCTCTTGAGATTTATCCAAGTTGATGTGTGCAATAATAGTTTATTTCTTTTTATTGCTAAGTAATATTCTGTTATGAATGTACCACAGTTTGTTTAACTATTCATCTGTTGAGGGGCACGTGAATTGTGTCCAGATTTTGGTAATTATGAATAAAGCTTCTATGAACCTTTCTGTATAGGTTTTTGTGTGTACACAGGTTTCATTTTTCTAAGATAAATGCTATCATTAATAAATCAAGAGACAACGAGTGCTGGCGAGGATGTGGAGAAAAGAACTGCAATTATTGTTGGTGAGAATGCAGACTGGTGCAGCCACTGTGGAAAACAGTATGGAATTTCATCAAAAAAACTAAAGTGGAACTGCCTTTTGACCCAGTGATTCCAATGCTGGGAATATGAGGCCTGTACAGAAAGTACCCAGCCATGCAATATGAAAAATAGAGACATTTATTGAAGAAGACACAAGATATAAGAAACATTGTACATAGGACAATGACGCCTCAGTCCCCTTCAAAGTAGGCACCATGGAACCTCACACAGTTCTCCCAATCCCCATCAGCTGTCCCATTACATTTTCCTGAATGTCTTCGAGGGTCTGAAGTCTCTTTCCTTTCAAAGGTGATTTTAGTTTTGGGAAATCTGAGAAGTCACAGGGCACCAAATCTGGGCTGGGGTGGAGAGGTGCTGAGTCACCTGGGTAATTTGATGTTTTGCTAATAAAATCTGTAAGAGACATGATGCATGAGCTGGCACGTTGTCATGATAAAGTTGTTAATTACCAGTTACCCATAGCTGTGGCCTTCTGAATCATCCAAATAGTTTCTGCATAGGAATGTTCAAGCTTAATGCAAAATTTGATACAGATTCATTGCTCTACTCTCTCGGTCATTTTGAATGTGACAGCCACACAGTACACATGCTCACTCAATGGGGTCTACTGCCCGCCCTGATCAGTACAGTGAAGTCATCATTGTTCACACATATGCATTCGAGTCTGCTCTCCTTGGCTGCCAGGTTACATTGATGTCACACAAAGAGTTCTTGTTATACTAACAATGGCTCAACTTTTTCCAGACAGACCATATATGTAATCATATATAAATTTACCACGTTTGTGATTATAGAACTCCTACCACCAATAACTTTTATCAGTAGAAGAAAAATCAATAAATTTTATAAAAGTGTTTAAAATGTATTTCACTGGTTTTTCTATTGGGAGAAACAGAATTTAATGATGGTCAATGTAGGGAAACCAACCTGTTTCCTTTGCAGGAGTTTAGGCTGAAAGTTCGTGTTTGCAATTCAGGTAGCAGAAAGCCAGTTTATTATTTGGAGTTATCCTTTTGTAGATAGATCAGTGGTTGTCTGTACTTGCTAGGTTTCAGAATCATTTGCAGAATTAAAGAAATAGAGGTATGTCATGGGGATGTAAAGTACAGTATAGGGAATATAGTCAACCGTAATAACTATGTATGGTGCCGGGGGGTACTGAAAATATTAGGGGATCACTTTGTAAATTATATAATTATAATCACTATGCTGTGCACCTGAAACTAACATGAAATAATATTGAATGCCAACTGTAATTAAAAATAAAATAAAAAATACAGATATGAGGATTATACACCTAAAGATTCTGAAACAGTAGGTTTGGGTAGGGCCTAGAAATCTGTATATAAAGAAAAGCTTTTTTCGGTAACTCTGATGTGTTCCTTGGTTTGAGAACCACAGAGAAATGGAATATAAATATTAATTAGTAAGAAGAGTTAGCTTGAAACAAAGGGTGTATTGGGGAGATAAAAACACAGATATACTCTACTGAGGCCCACCTTTCTGAGTATGATGTAAAGACTTCTGGTGGTACAATAATTTATTATGGGCATTAATCATTTAATCTTTAATTTATTCATTCATTTTTCTTTAATCTTTATTGTATTTTTTCCATCATTGTTTAGTCCCCTTATATCCCCCACCCCCCAGAAGTCACAACAATGTTGTCCATGTCTGTGAATCCTTTTTCCTTTTTGCTCTACCCCTCTTTCACAATCTCCCCCCTCCCCAACTAGTTGTCATCTGCTCTCCATCTATGAGTCTGTCTCTGTTTTGCTTGTTAGTTCAGTTTATTCATTAGATTCCACATATAAGTGAAATCATATGGTATTTGTCTTTCTCTGACTGGCTTATTTAGTTCTTTAGCATTAAGCATTTAATCAAATTATGCAAAGCTATTGGGGTTACCGAATTTCAAGCAGGGACATTTCTGTTGGAGTTATTGTACAAGCTAAGTATAGGATACACCGGTTACAGTTTGAAAAATATATCTTCTCTTAACACTGGTTTTCACGGATGTGGTAGACAACCTCCTAAATGGCTTCCAATGATCTCTACCTCTTGGTATTCACATCCTTGTGCAGCCTTCCTCCCCTTGGATATGAACTGTAACTAATGACTTGCTTCTAATGAAAAGAATATGCAAAAATGCTGGGATGTCACTTCCAAGATTGGGTTATAAAGACTGTGACATCTGTCTTTTTGACCCTGTTTTATTGACACTGTCTTGTCCTTTTTTGGTTTGCTTATTTTGATGAAGCAAGCTACATATTGGAGAGGTCCAAGTGGCAGGGAAATGAAGGCAGCCTCTCACCAACAGCCAGCAAGGAAATGAACCTTGCCAGTAACCAATCACATGAGTGAGCTTGGAAGCACATCTGTCCCCAGGGAAGCCTTGAGATGACTACAGCCCCAGATGGCATCTTGATTGCAACTTGTCAGAGACCCTGAGGATTCAGCTAAGTGGTGCCCAGATTCCTGACCCAATGAAATTGTGACATCATAAATGTTGTTTTAAGCCATTAATTTTTGGATAATTGGTTTGTAATAATAGGTAAAAATACAATGTGAAACTTAAAATAAAAATTTTAATATTCTATATACATACTTCAAGGATTATTGGGACTTGGAGGTTACTTGCTCTCTTAGACCTGGGTTTTGGTTATGCAGTGATGACTGCTGAATTGTTGTACCTTTCTCCGAGTCTCTTTTGTTAGTTAGATCTGGATTTCTGTGTTTCCTTTGCAATCACTCAATTCTGAATTACATTGCTGCCCACCCCACATGTTAATTTGGTCCAGGGCCAGGATGAATGTGAGGCAAAGAGAAACTTAGGTAGAAAATTAACAAGGTCCTAGGCACCACACCTGGCTCTGATTCAGCCAATAGAGCTGGTTTTGTGTCTTAGTTTCTATTCTTATGAAGTTATCTGTTTACCTATGATGGTGTCCTAATGCTTTAGGAGAAATTGAACTTTGTCCTATACCTAAGTCTAGGTAGATACCTAACTAGTATGTATATGTCTTTGTGTGTGGCAAGTATGCATTTGTGTAAATCTATTTTCCTACACATTCTGCTCATCCCTTTCTTAATGTCCCCTCTCCAAGGGAGGAACAGTTGCTAATCTGGTTGGCTAGGGCCCAGGACATTCACTGGGCCCTGCATTACTAGTAGGCAGGGTATTGTGCTTTAAATGTCCTTACCTATAAATGGTATCCAATTTTGATTTTCCTCCCTTCATGTGGTAAGCATATCCCAACAGGTGCTGTCTTTCTAGAGCAGCCCAGACATTTTTCTCTGTTTTGTGTCTTGAATTGTGTTGAGCTTTTTAGACAAAATTGTCTGTCTGTCTTTTTTTCCCCACCCTTCTATGTCTGCAACTGAGTAGTTACATGATGGCAGAGTCTGTTTTCTCTCAAGCCCTTCCATTTTCGATTTTGGGGGAGGAGATGGGAAGCCCATTTAAGCTTCATTCTTAAGGACTAAGAATGTCATTCTTAAGGACTAAGGACATTCTCCGGACTAAGCCACATTCTTCAGCCCAGCTTCTGTCAGACCTTAGCATTGGCAGTTATTGAGTGCTGGCCTGGCTGTTAATAACGTAGTAATTTCCCCGCTTTCTTTAAATTGAGATTTTATTTATTTATTTTTAGAGGGAGGGGAAAGAAGTGAGAAAGAATGAAGGGAGAGAAACATCAATCTCAATTGGTTGCCTCTCACATGCTCACAACCAGGGAACTGGTCCTCAATCCAGATATGTGCTCTAACTGGGAATTGAACCACTGACCTTTTGGTCTGCCAGTCAGGGCTGATCACTTTTTCTTAATTATAGCTCTCATGGTTGGAAAATGTGCAGGCAGAAGAAGTGAGGATAGGGCAGGATCTGAGCTTAATATGAGCCTAATGTCATTCAAATCTCACCTTGCACTCCTAGATAGTGCTGTTCACTGTGGGGTGAGTATAAAGAGAGAGCCTAAGATTTAAAATCAAGGCACTGTGTGGGAAGACTTTGGCTTTTAAGTGGTATGCAGCAGCTGGCTTCAATTGTGGCAGTCCAGCTGGAGCAGATGGTACTGCTGGCATGGGGCCGTGGCTGGGGTTGGCAAGAAAAAGAGTTCATTTTGGGGTCAGAATCAGGTTTGACTGAGACCAAAGCCTGAGTGAGCAGGTGTTGGAAACTGGCCTGCCTGGTTTCAGAAGCCGTAACCCCCATGGCTAAGGCTGAGTAAAAAGACTTTGGGACCTTAAGCCACTAAGGAAACAAAGCTTATCTCCCTGGCAGGGGTGCCACCTCTGCCTTCTTTCCTTCACCCTGCCTGGTCCCGAGTGGATGACCGATTAACCAATGACTAATAAGATTCCTCACAGGAGGGATGACCTAAGACAGGCATGGTCACAAAGGGGTCCTCAGGGAAGGACTTGGGGGGCTATAGAAAAAGGGGGTGATGGACCTTCGCCCCTAGGCTTTGACATAGCCAGAGTCCTCTTTCTGTCTGCAAGAAATCTCCTGATCTCTCAGCTGCCTTACTTTCCCTGCCTGACTTAATCCTGAACCAATGCCAGAGGTGGGTGCTGCTCTGTGATGGAAAGATTGGGTTCCCCGGGGTGATCAGGCCTAAGAAAGAATGCATAAAATCCTGTGAAATCTACTTTGCTAATACCCTCATTAAAATGATAAGGGTCTAAGCATGCAATGAGTTTGTTTCCCCAAAGTTTTATGGCCCTTTAACTCTCTCACCCTGATTCAAAATAAGCTCTCATAGTTCTTTGAATGTTATCTATTGTTTGATCATTACTACCTGACAATGATTGATGAGCCTTAGTTTTACACCCTGTATTCCTATGCAAATTAAACCCAATAAAAGCCCATTGAGGAACAGGCTCCTGGCCCATCTCCTTTGAGAGTTCAGCCACCTTTCCTCCCCAAGCAGATTGTGTCTTGGTAGACTTTTTCTCACCCATGGTAGCCAGGGAGGCCCCTGTTGGCAGAGAACCACCGCCCCCCCCCCCCGCCCCGCCCCTCAAGCAGGAATCTGGTCTTACTAAGAGGAGAGAAGTGTTTTTTCAGGGTGAGGAAAGCCTTTTTAGGAGCTTGTAGACTTGCAGAGACAGCGTAAGATGTTAGAGCAGAATGCATAGGGAGAGGGCAAACTCTCTGGGATTAGAGAAAACTAACGTCAGAATGACAGGTCTTCAGTGCTCAGGCTTTGTGAGAATGTGTTTTGTGATTAGGTAGCATGAGCCCATTCTCCTCCTCACCCCGTATCTGTTTTTTCAGTAAGGGTAAGTTTTGTTCTCCAAGGAAGATCAGGTCCTTTTGCAGTAGGTAACTAGGTGGTAGTGAGGGGTTATGATTTATTTGGGTTTTTATTTTTTGACATTGCTCTTGGAGTAGTGAAGATTAACTAAGGCCTTGGGAACTAAAAAACTGAGGAAGAGCAAGTTTTGATGAGAAACCCTTGGCAAAGTGTGCTACTTTCCCCTGGACCCCAGGAAAAAAAAAAAACCAGCAACTGCACAAATTACCAACACCTTGAATTTCTGTAAGTCCTGGATTTAATTGAATTCAGTTGCATTTAATTATATAAGCTGTAGTCTCCAAATGTTTAGCATGGACTGACCAGCATCCTGGCAGACAGAAACCACAGAAAATTTTGCTTTTTTGTTGCCCATTTTTTTTTGGTCTATTCTCCTTTTCTGAGATAATACAAATGGTCTTGGTAGGTGATAGCAATGTGGGAACTTTGCTTTGTCTGGGAAATGCCACTGGGGCAGTTATTACATTTGGTTCTAAATTTTTAAATGGATATGGGAATGGCATTGATGTTCATGTGTGTTTCACTGATATGTTGAGAAGAGAAATTAGACACCTGAGGGTTGAGGATAGGATTAATTTAATTTAGGTGGTGCCGAATGAACACCACTCATTCTAAGGGGAGACCACTAGGCTGCAGCTGAAGCAGGCAGCCATGTCTCTGTGGTTACCCTCCTGTGGACATTGAGCATAATAAGAGATTGAAGGAGAGAACTATGGGTCCTAATTTCCTCGAGACTTTTATTTCTTCGTATTTGGACTTTAATTTCTCCATGTGAACTTAAAAACAAAAGGTGGGGGTTAGAGGTGTACTAACTTAGATTGCTAAACTCTTTGGTGAAGTGAACCTGTTTTGTTTTTTTCTTTCTCATTGCTTTTAGAGAGAGAGAGAGGAAGGGGGAGAGAGAGAAGGAGAAAAATATTGATGTGAGAGTGCCAACAACTTAATTTAATTTTAATTTATTACTCATTGGATTAGAGCATCCATGTTCACTATTATATATTTAAAGTAATGCTGTAGCTGTGGGCAATGCAGGCAAGGCAGTACCAATGGTTAAGATGAGGCATACCTGTATGTCCCCTATTTTATATTCAACTGCCATAGAAGTAGAGGAAGTACCTTGTTTAAATACAGTGGAAATCCCTGGTATTGATTAAGTCTATGAAAATTTGTCAGTAGATGTATTTCATCATATGATATTCAAGTTAATTCAGAACTTACGTTATATAAGCCCCAAAGCCAGTCAGTGCCCTTTTATCTTTTGGTGCATAAATTCTTTTAATAAATTCTGGATTTCCATTTGGATCAAGTTGTGGACTTTCAGTTTTTTTGTTTGTTAGTTTCCTCTCCCTCTATCCCAACATCTTTCTTTTCCTTTTTTTTGGGGGGGGGGGTGGTGTATGTGTGTGTGTTATTACTGGATATGTTTCAAGGGTGAGGATGGTCCTTGAACCTGCTTATGCTTATAAATTTCTTATCCAGAGAGCATCAAATCAGCATCATCAAGGTTAGGAGCTTTCCCTGTGGCAACACTTATTTTATGGGGTTTAAGACCATAGGTTTAAGTCAGGTTTGACTTAGCCCCTTTGCTGCGCCAAAGAATGCCATGGGTGTTTTTTTCATATAACCCTGAGGATTAGATCTCAGTTATAACAGAGGCATTTAAGAGTCCTGGTGAGCCATTTGCTTTTAGCAGCCAAGGAACTCAGCACACCATGTAAATGGCTGCTTTCCCCCTTCTTCTCGTTCTCCTCCTCCCTCCCACCTCACTTCCTCTTTTACCACCTAACTACTGCTCTTTCGTGAATGACACCAATGGACTTGTATGTTGCACAGGGTATATAATCATTGAGAACTTCATACAGCAGGGACAGTGTTTGTGAGACACAACCAATTGGTTATAGGGTTAGTCTTTCCCCAGAGCCAAGCATCAATCATAGCTCCATTCTAAGACACATAGGTAGGTCTGGGCTGAAACACATGAACCACTCTTTGATACTTGGCATTTAGGGAAAAGAGTACAGTATATTTTTTTCTTTCTTCACCTTCACCTTGGGAGTGTACAGATCACTTGAGGAGCAAAAGTTATGGCAGTGAGAAGAAGGACGGAAGCACTGGGACTATGATTCTCCTCTCCTGTTCACTGATGGCAGGAGAAGCAGCAGCCAGCAGGCTGGTTTTGGCAGTAATACTCTATCTCCTGATTATTCCTTGATTAATAAACCCTCTGGTATTCATGAGAAAAAGAACTAACAGTTTTTGAGATCATGGCAGTCACTGTGCTAAATATTCTTGTTACAGAACACAAGGGGACAAGGGGGGGACAAAGGGCGATATACTATTACCTGAAAGGAACCCCCCAGGTTTGTTGTGTCTGCCACCTTGTAGGGAAGACATTTCTCAATGCCAGAGATTTGTGAAAAGGAAGGGAAATGTTTATTTAATACTATACAGACTTAAAGTAGTGACCTAATGCCTTCATCAAAATCCCAAAGCCCCTTAAAACACCCACAAACACACACAGTCCTTCCTTCCCTCTTTGTCCAGTCTGGGGTACCGTATCTCAGGAAAAGAAATAGAAGTCCATGGCTTAGGCAGCCCTTGGTACTTCTCAATAATCCATCTCAGCTGGTAGGCCTCCTTCGGTTCCTGCCACCATCAGCTGGGTTGCCAGGATCTCTGCTAAGGCCACATGGTGATTCTCTCACAGGGCTGCAGAAGTCCCCACTCTGCTAAAAACTGAATGGTTCTCTCACACGTCCACAGCTGTGTGGCTCTCCTTTCTATTGCCACATCTCCATGATTCTCTGCAGTGCCATAGCCCAGCGGTCCTCTCTCAACGGCTGCTGCGTCTGGGTTTAAATCCCCACGCCAGTCTTCCTCTGCAGCCTCATTTCTGACTCCTCCCACAATTGGCTACACTGCCAGCACTCTCATATCCTTCCAGCTTTACTGGGCTGCCATAGTGAGTCTGGGCAGATGTGGCTGAATGTCCTGGAGCCAATCTTCTCCAAGCTCCACGCAAGTGCTGTAACTTGGGGGACCTGCCCCCCAGTTACGTCTTGGTGGGGAAGTTACTTCCATTCCCCTGGCTCAAAGCATGGCCACAGCCATTTAACATACTTGTGCAACCACTTAAAGGTTATAGATATGTTAAATGACCACACCAGAGGTTAGCTGCAAAGCTATTGCCAATCAAAACAACTCTCAATAGCCCTGCTCCATGTGTCCCTTCCCCCAACCCACACCTGTGGGGGGTGGGGCGGTGAGGACATCCTAATATTTCCTGAACACCTTGAGTTCTGGACCCCATTTCAAATCCCTATTTGGGGCCCCCTTCTTGGCTGCACCCTGTCACATTCTCTCCTTGAGAATGTGTTGAGGTCTGTCCTGCCTGGTCTCAGGAAGCTGTAACCTCCCATGGCTAAGACTGAGTAAGAGGCCTCCAAACCAGGAGACACTAAGGAGACAAAACTTATTTCCCTGGCATGAATGCTGCCTGTTCTTTGCCGGTCCCTAGTGCTTGATCAGTTAGCCAATGATGGGTAAGATTTCCCATGGGGGGAATCATCTAAGACAGGCATGATCACGCGGAGGCCTCAGGGAAGGACTTGGGGGGCTGTGGAAATGAAGGGGTGATGGATATCAACCCCTGCCCCCTCAGCTTTGTCAAAGCCTGAGTCCTTGTTCTTAGTTGGAAGAAATCCAAGTCTCCCGGATGCCTTTGTCTCCTCTGCCCAACTCAGGCCTGCAGAAACAACAGGGGTGGTGCAGTCCAGACCAGAGTCAGTGGACCCCCAGGGTAATCAGACCTGGGACATAGAATATGAAAGATCCTGTAGAATCTGCTTGCTGGAGGATGCTCTTTAATTAGAATATGAAGGCATAGGCAGGAAACGAAACTAAGTTTTTAAGTCCTGTAGTCTTTTTAAATGATAAAACCCCAAAATCTCAACCAAGAATCCCAGCAGGAGATCTGCTAGCCGTTTTCAAAGTTAACTACTTGTTTTATCTTCCAGGCCAAACTGTAATTCAAAAATTGTATCTGTATTCTTAATTAAAGCCTGCTCAGGTGGGAAAATGGGAAGCTCTCCACTAGAGAGAGTGGCCATTTCATACCTATTTCTCCACAGGACTTGGTTGTTCGTGTGTGTTTTTCTCATGTTTCAATGACCATTTGCAGTGATGGATACTACTGGCCAGTATCCATCACAGAATGTAAGCAGACTGGAGAGCTTTCGTATAAAAGATTTAAAAAGAATCTCACATCAGCAATTCCTCTGCAGAGGTCTGGTAGCCTGAGCACAGGCTGGTGAAGGACAGAACTGCTGGCTTTCTGAGGCTTGTTTCTGGAGCAGGGGAGGTGGGAAGTGGCAGATGCGGTGCAGGACACTGATGGCAGCGGGGTCGGGTGGAGGGAGGATGGGAAAGCATCGACAGCGGCAGCAGCAGCAATGATAGTACAATGGCAGTGAGGATGGAAGAAGAGGAATTCTTGTTACAAGGCGCTTTATCCAGAAAGCAGAGCCAGACACTAGAAGGTGGATGAAGGTAGTTTATTTGAGAAGTGATTCTTTGAAGCAGGAGAAAAAGTGTAATGTTTGCTTGAAATGGCGAGGCTGGAAGTGAGCTGTTTGCCACTGTCATGGCTCAAACCAGAGGTGGGCTTTGAGGATGCAATGTGGACACACTGGAGGCATTTACTTTTGTCCAGCCCTCACATAGCTCCTGTTCAAATGTACCTCACGTCAAGACTACTTTTTAAAAAAAATATAGTTTATTGGTTATGCTATTACAGTTGTCACATTTCCCCCCTTCATTCCTCTCTATCCTGAACACCTTCTCCCACCCACATTCCCCCCTTTAAGTTCATGTCCATGTGTCATAAGTACTTTAGCGTCTACATTTCCCATACTATTCTTGCCCTCCTTCTGTCTATTTTCTACCTACCATCTATGCTACTTATTCTCTGTACCTTTTCCACCCCTCTCCTCCTCCCACTCCCCTGTTGTTAACCCTCCATGTGGATCTTCATTTCTTTGGTTCTGTTCCTGTTTTAGTTGTTTGCTTAGTTCATTTTTGTTTTAGTTTTAGGTGTGGTTGTTAATAATTACAAGTTTGCTTTCATTTTACTATACATGCTTTTTATCTTCTTTTCCTTAGATAAGTCCTTTTAACATTTCATAAAATAAGGGCTTGGTGATGATGAACTCCTTTAACTTGACCTTATCTGAGAAGCACTTTATCTGCCCTTCCATTCTAAATGAGAGCTTTGCTGGATAGAGCAATCTTGGATGTAGGTCCTTGCCTTTCATGACTTGGAATACTTCTTTCCAGCCCCTTCTTGCCTGCAAGGTCTCTTTTGAGAAATCAGCTGACAGTCTGATGGGAACTCCTTTGTAGGTAACTGTCTCCTTATCTCTTGCTGCTTCTAGGATCCTCTCCTTCATTTTTATCTTGGCTAATGTAATGCCTTGGTGTGTTCCTCCTTGGGTCTAACTTCTTTGGGATTCTCTGAGCTTCCTGGACTTCCTGGAAGCGTATCTCCTTTGCCAGATTGGGGAAGTTCTCCTTTGTTATTTGTTCAAATAACTTTTCCACTTGTTGTTCTTTCTCTTCTCCTTCTGGTACCCCCTATAATTTGGATGTTGGAACATTTAAAGATGTGCTGGAGGTTCCTAAGCCTCTCCTCATTTTTTTGAGTTCTTGTTTCTTCATTCTTTTCTTATTGGATGTTTCTTCCTTCCTTCTGGTCCACTCCACTGATGTGAGTTCTGATTTCCTTCCCATCACTATTGGTTCCCTGTACATTTTCCTTTATTTCACTTAGCATAGCCTTCATTTTTTCATCCAATTTGCAACCAAATTCAACCAATTCTGTGAGTACCCTGATCACCAGTGTTTTGAACTGTGCATCTGATAGGTTGGCTCTCTCTTCATCACTTAGTTGTACTTTTTCTGGAGCTTTCATCTGTTCTTTCATTTAGGCCATTTTTTGTGTGTGTTGTTGCACCTGTTATGTAGTGCGGGGCAGAGCCTTAGGTATTCACCAGGGCAGGGCAACCCAGTCACTGGGTTGTGACACTGTATGTGGGGCAGGGGTCCGGGAGGGAACAATGACACTTGCTCTGCTCTCTGCTGGATTTCAGTCCCTTCTGCAGCTTCCCCAAAGCAAACTGGACTTTTCTGGTGCTGATTCCTGGGTGGGTGGGTTTGTGTACGTTCTAGGACCCTGTGGGTCTCTCCAAGGAACTCTCCTTTGAGGCTGGGAGTCTCTCCTGGAACCTTAACCCCCCACAGGTGTTTTTAATTGGTGATTTGAGGCTTTATTTCCCTGAGCTGGAACCCTAGGTTGTGAGGTCTGTCTTGCTACCCTGGTTTATTTGTGCATGAATGTGGGACCACCTGGTCCACCAGCTGCCTTGTGCACTGTGCTCCCTTCACAGTCTGCTGCTTCTCTGGGTCTGCCAGCCGCCACTTTGCTGCAAGTCCTCTCTACCTGGCTCCCCAACTTCACCCCTCCTACTGGTCTGGATGAATGTTTGGTCTTTAACTCTGGTTGTTGGACTTCCATACAGTTCAGTTTTCTGTTGGTACTGGTTGTTTTTTTGTTTCTAAATTTTTGTTGTACTTATTATGGTTTTGCAAGGAGGCACAATGTTTCTACCTATGCCTCCATCTTGGCTGGAAGTCTCCAAGGCCACCTTGTCCCTGAATCTTCAGGAGCTAGCTGAATTCAATACCTAAGTAAGACTTACTAGTGGGTTAGAAGAACAAGCATTAGTCCCTGCCATTGCAGTGGGTCACAAGGCCATGATTCTTTTTTTTCCTGTCCTCTACCACTCATTCCAGATTTTTCTTAGTCAGCACTTGGTGGGTGTAGTTTGCTTGTCTGTCAGGGTGATCCAGAAAGACTATCATCCCTGAGGGGTCTGAACTTAAAGTTGTCTTGCTCTTTTCAGGTATGAGTTGTTGCAGTTGCCTGTTAGCTCTGTTGACTGGACATGGAAGCACCAGAAGATGCAGGTGCACATCCCAGATACCAATACACCTCTCTGTGCCCCCATTACTTAGCAGCAATCTTGGTTCCTCATGGTAATTAGAGTTCACTTCCCTTGCAGCATATTTACTTTTCTTGTTATCTGCTGGGCCATGGACATCAGGATATCAAAGTGATCAGGTCTCTATAGTTTCAGATTCAGTGCAGTCCTTGCCATGCCTCCTGGTGGAAATAAACTCTTCTGAGAACCAAGACCCAAGATCAGACAGCCCAGGATGGTGGGAAGGGAAGCACACATTCTGTACACAGAGTCACTGGGAGTGATGGAGAGATGGGCCAATACAACATCCACCTCTGGCTCTGTACCCATATGGTCAGCTTTTGGGTCAGAAACTCTGTATCAGCCATTGGTTGAACTGCGTGTACTGCATCCTGGAGCACAGTGTCCCTGTCTTGTGGAGTATTATCCCTGAATTGGTGCCTCAGCTGACCTTTAATACGCTATTCCAACATTCTATTAGTTAGTTACTTCTGCATGAGTAAAAGCTCACCTAGAACTGTCCCCCAAAGTTGCTGCTGAAATCAGGGGTAGGCTGATGGACTTTTAGTCAGGCATCTGCTTTAGGGGAGAAATGTTAGTATTATTTAAAATGACCAGAGACATTGTGAAGGCTGCCTTAATTTTTGCCTGGGGAAGGGAATTGATCTAGCTTCACAGATCATATATTATTTTCTAGCTTTACTGAGGTGTGATTGACAAATAAAAACTGTATATATTTACAGTTTTTGTAAATTAAGGGATATAATGTGATGTTTTTATATACATAAATGATTGCCACAATCAAGCCAATTAACATATCTGTCGCCTCACATATTTATCATTTGTGTGTGTGTTTAGAACATTTAGGGTCTACTCTTTTAGCAAATTTCAAATATGCAATGCATTATTATTAACTGTAATCACCATGCTGTACATTAAGTTTAAGGACTTATTCCTCTAATAACTGAAAGTTTGTACTCTGACCAACATCTATCTCCTCAATCCCCACCATCTCCCTATCTTTCAGACTGTATTTTGCTATTCTAGTCATTAATGGTGGTTGCCTTCCCAGAAATCTTTTTGTTTATTGTCTCCTCCCTCAATTTCTTTTTACTCACTTATATGTTGATTTTCAAGTTCCATTGTTAACTCACTCACCCTTATATTTTAGGATTCCTGGGAAAATGCATGTCATTTACTTTAAAACACTCTGACCTTTATTTTTGATTCAGAAGCCATTTCTATTTCCTGCCAAGGCAGGAGGTCTTTGAAAAGATTACTCTAGAATTTCACATCCTTTTCATTTTACCTTTATTGTTCTTGCATGTGTTTTAGATTTTCTAACAGTTTATACCATGCTGCATGGTATAGGTTTGTTGCTCTGCCTCCAGATGGCAGTGCAGTACCATCAAAGAAGCTCATAGATTTTTCTGTTCTCTGTGTGCAGCTGGTGTTCTTGCTTCTGTAAAGATGATTTTCACTTTGCCAGTGGGAGTGTCTTCTCCTTTAATTATTTCCTCTTTGACCCAATCCTGAAACATTTGTGAACTGGCATAAAAGTGAAGTTTGCAAAACATCAAGGTAACTACAGGGTGCTGGATTGGGTTCAGGGAACCGCAAAGTCACAGAACCCATTAAACTTGGCATTTTATTTTATTTTTTAAAGTATTTTTATTGACTATGCTATTACAGTTTTTCCAATGCCCCCTTGCCCTCCCTCCACTCTGTCCCCCCAATCCTCCAGCATTCCCCACCCCTTAGTTCATGTCCATGGATTGCACATATAAGTTCTTTGAGTCCTCTGTTTCCTATACCATTTTTTATCTCTTTGTCTATTGTATACCTACAAATTATACTTCTTATTCCCTGTACCTTTCCCCCTTATTTCTCCCTTCTCCCTATCCACTGAAATCCCTCCATGTGATGTTCATTTCTCTGATTCTCTTCCTGTTCTAGTTGTTTGCTGAATTTTTGTTTTTTGTTGTTTTCTTTTCTTTTAGGTTCATTAGTTGATAGTTGTGAGTTTGTTGTCAGGTTACTGTTCATATTTTTTATCTTTTTCTTAGGTAAGTCTCTTTAACATTTCATATAATAATGGCTTAGTGATGTTGAACTCCTTTAACTTGATCTTATCTGGGAAGCACTTTATCTGCCCTTCCATTCTAAATGATAGCTGTGCTGGACAGAGTAATCTTGAATGTAGGTCCTTGCCTTTCATGACTTTATGGATACTTCTTTCGAGCCCCTTCTTGCCTGCAAGATTTCTTTTGAGAAATCAGCTGATAGTCTTATGAGAACTCCTTTGTAGGTAACTGTTTCCTTTTCTCTTGCCTCTTTTAGGATTTTCCCTTTATCTTTAATCTTGGGTAATATAATTATGAAGTGCCTTGGTGTGTTCCTCCTTGGGTCCAACTTCTTTGGGACTCTCTGGGCTTCCTTGACTTCCTAGAAGTGTATTTCCTTTGCCAGATTGGGGAAGTTTTCCTTTATATTTGTTCAAATTAGTTTTCAATTTCTTGCTATTGTTCTCCTTCTGGCACCCTTATAATTTGGATATTGGAATGTTTCAGGTTGTCCCAGTTCCTAAGTCTCTCTTCATTTTTTTGAATTCTTATTTTTTTCCTTTTCTTCTGGATGGATGATTATTTCATTTTTTTAAATATACTTTATTGATTATTGTTGGGAACTGCCCTGTTTGGTTTCAGGAGCTGTAACCCCTCATGTCTAAGGCTGAGTGAGAGACCTCCAAACCAGGAGACACTAAGGAGACAAAGCTTATCTCCCTGGCAGGAGTGCTGCCTGCTCCTTACCTGGCCCCCATTGGTTGGTCGGTTAGCCAATGATGGGTAACATTCCTCAGAAGAGGATGGACCCAAGCCAGGCACGCCACGTGGGAAGGCCCTCAGGGAAGGATTCGGGAGGCTGTGAAAAATGAGGGTGATCGACCCTCACCCCTCGGCTTTGACAAAGCCTGAGTCCTCATTCAGCCTTCGAGAAGTCTCAAACCTCTTGGCTGCCTTGTCTCCTCTGCCTGACTCAAGCCTGTAACAATGACAAGGGGCGGTACAGCCCTATGCTGGAAAGTGGTGGGATTCCCATGGTAATCAGGCCTGAAACAAAAAGGATATATAAAATCCTGTGAAACCTGCTTTGCTGAGGATGCTCTTAATTAGATTATGAAGGCCCAGGCAGGAAATGAATTTAGCCCCTTAAGTTCTGTAGTTTTTTAGGTGATAAGACCCCAACTCAGTGTGAGACCTTTTTAGCTCTTTGAACGTTATCTATTTGTTTGATCCTTACTGCCTGACAATGATTAATAAACTTTACCTGTATTCCTGTGCAATTGAAAAGCCAATAAAAACCCTGTGAAGGAAGGATTGGGGTGCTCTCCTTTGAGAGAGTGGCTAGGCCACTCCGAGGCACCCTTCCCTTCAGAGGATAGCCAGGCTGTCCCTTTTCGTCCACAGGACTCGGTAGTTCATGTGAATGTCTCATGTCTCATCCATGATGCCGTGGATACTGCAGGCGGTGTCTGCATCAGATTATGCTATTACAGTTGTCACATTTCGCCCCTTTCACTCCCCTTCACCCTGCACACCCTCTCCCACTCACATTCCCTCCCTTTAGTTCATGTCCATGTGTCATACTTATAAGTACTTTAGCTTCTACATTTCCCATACTATTCTTGCTCTCCCCCTATTTTCTACCTATCATCTATGCTACTTATTCTCTGTACCTTTTCCACCCCTCTCCTCCTCCCACTCCCCTGTTGTTAACCCTCCATGTGGATCTTCATTTCTGTGGTTCTGTTCCTGTTTTAGTTGTTTGCTTAGTTCATTTTTGTTTTAGTTTTAGGTGTGGTTGTTAATAATTACAAGTTTGCTTTCATTTTACTATACGTGCTTTTTATCTTCTTTTCCTTAGATAAGTCCTTTTAACATTTCATAAAATAAGGGCTTGGTGATGATGAACTCCTTTAACTTGACCTTATCTGAGAAGCACTTTATCTGCCCTTCCATTCTAAATGAGAGCTTTGCTGGATAGAGCAATCTTGGATGTAGGTCCTTGCCTTTCATGACTTAGAATACTTCTTTCCAGCCCCTTCTTGCCTGCAAGGTCTCTTTTGAGAAATCAGCTGACAGTCTGATGGGAACTCCTTTGTAGGTTACTGCCTCCTTATCTCTTGCTGCTTCTAGGATCCTCTCCTTCATTTTTATCTTGGCTAATGTAATGCCTTGGTGTGTTCCTCCTTGGGTCTAACTTCTTTGGGATTCTCTGAGCTTCCTGGACTTCCTGGAAGTGTATCTCCTTTGCCAGATTGGGGAAGTTCTCCTTTGTTATTTGTTCAAATAACTTTTCCACTTGTTGTTCTTTCTCTTCTCCTTCTGGTACCCCTATAATTTGGATGTTGGAACATTTAAAGATGTGCTGGAGGTTCCTAAGCCTCTCCTCATTTTTTTGAGTTCTTGTTTCTTCATTCTTTTCTTATTGGATGTTTCTTCCTTCCTTCTGGTCCACTCCACTGATGTGAGTTCTGATTTCCTTCCCATCACTATTGGTTCCCTGTACATTTTCCTTTATTTCACTTAGCATAGCCTTCATTTTTTCATCCAATTTGCAACCAAATTCAACCAATTCTGTGAGTACCCTGATCACCAGTGTTTTGAACTGTGCATCTGATAGGTTGGCTCTCTCTTCATCACTTCATCACTTCATCACTTCATCACTTGTATTTGTTCTGGAGCATTGATCTGTTCTTTTGTTTGCACCTTTTTTTTTTCTTGACTAGCCTATTACGTATCGGGGTGCGGAGCCTTAGGTATTCACAAAGGCGGGGCAACCCATGTTGCTGTGTAGTGATGCTGTTTGTGGGGAAGGGGTCCGGGAGGGAACAATGGCGCTTGCTCTGCTCTCTGCTGGACTTCATTCCCTTCTACAGCTTCCCCCAAGCAAACTGGGCCCTTCTGGTGCTGATTCCCTTGTGGATGGGCTTGTGTACATTTTAGGATCCTGTGGGTCTCTCCAACAAACTCTCCTTTGAGGCTGGGCATCAGATCAGGTCTCTCCCGGCACCTCAACCCCCACGGGTGTTTTTAATCGGTGATTTGAGGCTTTATTTCCCTGTGCTGGAGCCCTGGATTGCACAGTCTGTCTCATTTCCCAGTTTTGCCTGGTTTATCTTTGTGCAAATGTGGGACTGCCTGGTCCACCAGCCGCCTTGCATGCCAAGCCTGTCCATAGTCTGCCGCCTTGCTGGGTTTGCCCATTGCCACCTCTCACCTGGGGTCTGCCAGCTGCCACCTGCACACCTGGGGTCTGCCATCCATTGCTTTTTTGCCTCGACCCCTCTCTGCTCGGCCACCTGACTCTGCCTCTGGTCTGGGTGAATATGTCTGTTTTAACTCCTTGGTTGTCGAACTTTCATACAGTTCAATTTTCTGTCAGTACTGGTTATCTCTTTGTTTCTAAATTTTTGTTGTTCTTATTTTGGTTGTGCGAGGAGGCACAGTGTGTCTACCTACACCTCCATTTCGGCTGGATGTCTCCTGGATGATTATTTCTTTCTTTTGTTCCAAATCATTGATTTGAGTCCTGGTTTCCTTCCTGTCACTGTTGGTTCCCTGAATATTCTGTTTTATTTTACTTTGGGTATCTTTCATTTGCTCTTTCATTTTGTGACCAAGATCAGTCAGTCCTGTGAGCATTTTGATTACCAGGGCTTTGAACTCTCCATCATATAGGTTAGCTATCTCCTCATCACTTAGCTCTCTTTCTGGAGTTTTGCTCTGTTCTTCCATTTGGGCCCTATTTCTTTGTTTCAGTGAACCTGTTAAGTTGTGAGGGGGTGGGGACTTAGGTATTCACCTGTGCAGGGCCACCCTCCTTTCTGTGCTGCAGCACTACCTGTGGGGGAGGGGCCAGAGAGGGAACAATGCAACTCCCCTGCTTGGCTCTAGGCCCACTTTCCAATGAAGTCTTGTGTGAGACTGGGAGTTCCTCCCACTGTAGCAACCTCCGTTATAGTCCACAGTCAGCTGTGAGTCTCAGTTTCCCATTCATCCAGCCTCACCGTGGGTTCTCTCTGTCTGCTTATCTTACAGGTCTGGTTGTTCTGGTTGATTTTTTTCTTTAATTTCTTGGTTGTTGGAGTTCCACACACTTTGATTTTCTGGTGCTTTTGGTTGTTTATTGTTTTTAGATTGGTTGTTATCCTCCTTTTGATTGTGTGAGGAAGAGAAGGGTTTCTACCTGTGCCTCCATTTGGCCACAACCTAGACTTGGCATTTTAATGATAACAAAAATAAGGATAGCTTACAACACGAAGAATTCCTGGTCATACTGACATGTTATTAGGGTACCTACTACAGAAATTGAGTGCTGTATAGCACTTCCAATTTAGCATCACACATCTCAATATTCACAATCCATAGGTAGCATTTATTGTTATTTCTCAATTAGCACAAATAATTACTCACCATCACCATTTCAATGTTTTGCTATTATGGGTAATTTTATTACAGAGGCAGGTTCAAGAAGGTGTTAGTCTATTTGCCATCCCTTTCCTCTTTCCTGCCATTTAAACCTCCAGACATGTGCCTGTGACCCTTTGTCTCTGTCAGTGAGTTTGATTCCCTTATGAGCTAGTTAACTTTGCTTCTTTCCATGCCTTCAGCCTGGACCCTTAACACTAGCCAGGCTCTTTGAAAATGTATTACCGTGGCCTTGAGGGGGATATGGAGTGGGAAAATGTATTCTCAGTGCAAATCCTTCATTACCAGCAAAGAGTCAAGCCAGTCTCTCCAGCAAGGCTTTACTGCTGTTAGCAGGGTGATGGATGGGCTGAATGCTTGAAAGGTTATGGATTGTCACTTGAATCACTGTATGTTCCTTAGCATTCCCCTGCTACCATTCCAGTTCAGGGATTATTGCTTACGCTTCCATGATACTTTTCTGGCCTTAAGCTCTCCCTTGCACAGCTTTGTGTCTCTTTGTAACTCACAATTCTTCAGTAACTCCCCACTACCAAATGAACAGCCCAATTTCTCTAGCTACCCCTTGTGATGTAGCCTCAAGACACTGTCAGTTTTTCTCCACAATACTGTGTTCCCCAGAAACCTGGACTACTCAGTGTTACCTGATGAAATGGAATGATGTTCAGTCTCTGCCCTTTTGCTCACACAGTTCCTGTCTCTGGAATATGCATTTTCCCACCTCCATTTCACTGCTGAGATGTTAGCAATTCTTCAGAACCTGGCTGATATTTAACCTCTGCTGAGACACAGTCCTCTGTACTCCATACTGGAAGCAATTTTCTGTTTCTGCACCATCCATAATGCTTTGTTTTTGTCACTTTTATGGCATTTGTAGTATCTTTTATTACAGTTATGTATTCATATGTCTTGTCCTTCCTGCTGGAGTGCAGGCTTCTTAAAAAAGACAGGGATTTTATCATATTCATCTTTTTATTTTTCTTAATACCAAGGACATAATAGACCAGTGATCACTTTGAGACATAATGTGTACATAAAATCCCATTTTTGTAACAGTATATGTATGTACTTAACTGGTGAAATGGCAGTTTTCCTGTTGTCATAGAATTCTGGCTAACTCCTCAAAGCTGCCACACTGGACAAAAAGTACCACCACATTTTTAGAAGAGATGCTAGGTTACATGCCAGTACACTTGTGAGATATTGGACCAGACTGGCCCAGTATCCATCAGCAGCAGCAGCCTGTTTAAGTAAAGCCTGAACATTTATTGAGAGGATTCTTTGATGGGAGTTTGTAGTAAATGGGTCTTTGAGTCTTCTCCACAAGTCAAATGGAGAGGATCATAAGAGGAACCCTTGATGAGGTCAAGGGGTACTTGTATGAAGGGGAGGCTGCATTTTGCTCCTCTGCTGGATGTTTGTTGAACAGAACAAGTGTATAGATGTGGCACATGAGAGATTTAATGGATACCTGTGCCCAGGACTTTAGGGACAAATATAAGGAAGATTGAAATTGATGACTGCCTCTCACTTGGACACTTCTGACTTTGGAAGGCTGCCTGAGATATGGCAGAAATGGGAATAGGTTGGGACAGAGATTTGTGAATTCTGTGAGCCATGTAGACACTAAAGATGGTGTTAATGGTCTTTATAAAGTGTCTTATCCAAGAGGGCTGCTTGCTTTGGGAAAGAGCTTCAGTAGAAAGAAGCTGTGGATGAACCTCAGAAGGCAGGTACTAGGGGAGTGTTTGTATCCTGGAGAACATCATTGGTGTCTGGATGTTACAGGTGGAGGTGCCATGGAGGTGCACAGGTGTCTGTGCACCTCCAATAAAGATGAAATAAATGCTCTTTACCCTATGAGAGAGAACTAGAATTTGATTGCGTAATTGACACAGGGCAACAGCTGAGTAAAAAGGCCTTGTCTTCTCATCCCTTTTGCTAGTCGGACCCAGACTCCTGTCTGAGCCAGAAGAAGAAGGGAGGAAGTGAAACAAGGAATGTGAAAAAACAAGTCTCCTTCCTTTGGCTCCTGGCCCCCATAGGTCTCTAATCCTTACATTATTTCTGAAGTGGGGAAGAGGATAAGCTCTTCCTCTGTAGCTGAAAGTGACTTGCAAAGCAGTGGGTTCCACTCATGTGGGGGAGGAGAAGGGAGAGCTGACAGATTCAATCTGAAGGAGGTAGTAAAAAAAGAGCTTTCCTGTTTGCACACTGCCATTTAACCCATTAAATAAAACAGACACATCTGTCTATGTATCTATCCACCTATCTATTGTGGGATTATATTTACATTTTTTAAATTTTTGCTTCTCTAAATTTTCTAGTTTTTTAAAAAATAAATGTGTCTTATATAAAAATATAAAAATAATCTCATTGTAATAGACAATTCAAAAAAATCAAAGTTTCAGAAGAAAATAAAATTACTCACAATTTACCTGTCCACATACAACTGTTGATATTTTTACTTATAGTATATTTTCTATCCACATAGTTATTTTTAAAACATAATTGTAATAATAGTATTTATGTAATTTTGTGTTTGTCTATTTAATGTAGCACTCACCTATGACTTTAGATATTTTGGAAAATGTGGAAGACAAATTGTAGAGGAAATAGAATGCATTTAACCTATCTGTATTGCTGGACATTTGGGTTGGAAAGTGCTTCAGGAGTTTGACCAGTGTGAGGAGCCTGTGCATTCCAATCCATCCCAGTTCCTGCACCAGGTTGTATCAGCATTAGCGTTGGGTGTGTCAAAGGCCGGACAGGCCCAAAGATCTCTGAATTTGGCAGATACATTGCTGAAAAAGCTTTGATTGTTACAGTAGACCAGAAGAGGGAAAGAAGGTGGGTAAAAATATTTCATAAAGTAAAAAGTATTTTGATAAGGAAAATTATTTATACTATTGAATAAAGCTGAGTTAGAAATTAATATATTATGATTGCATACCAACTTGTAGTTCAAGTAGAGCTTTCATAAATAATTTCTCTCTCATTTTTATAACATTTCAGAATAGCTGCTTATGGTAGAAATGAGCAAGAACTTTTATCTTTCTTTCAATTATTTCATGCAGAAGTAATATGTCATTGCTCAGAGTCACACAGCCAATAAATGACAGCTAGGATTTGAACTCGTGTCTTATGTCTTCCAAATATGAGTGCATTTTTCACAACTTGCTGCCTCAGTTGAACACTGTAAAAATCACTAGTTCCTCAATATTTCACCAGTTTATCTCCCCAAGAATGACACTACCAAAGAGAGGAATTCTATGTAGTTATGAGCACAAACTGGAGACCATGTAACATTTTCCATCTCCAATTTCTAGCTATATTCCTCAATAGTTTAACTATTTTGTGACAGAATGTCATCTAGCAAATTAGAGCTTTTTGTAATTCTATTACTGTTAAACAGTTTATAAAAGGAGGTATACCAGATGATTGGTTGTCTTATCCAAAATTTGAAAGTCCTCCCTCTTCCCATTCTCACTGTTTATTTTAGGAAATCAATGGTATATACAACTAAAATTAGATTTCAAAGGTATTTTGAGATTTAGGAGAGATCAATTGGAAGGAAGATAGTGACCCTGGTTACTGACATGTAACTCAGAATACTTAAAAATAAACTCCAGTTTTTATAGTTCCCAGATCAGAGCTGTTTCTATTATGATACACTGAGATTCTGGGTCAGTGTTGTATATGTGAGGGACACATCTGTTCCAATCAGGGCAGCATGGCAATTTCTGGGCTTTTACAGCCACCCTCGAACCTAGACAGTGTGTATGGCATAAAGACCCTTGGGACACCCCTAATGACTTAAGATAGTACAGTTTGGTGAAGGATCTCTGGATGGTGAAATCTAGACATCTGGTCTTATTAGCTTCCATATTGTACCAGTGCCTTTACACTTGTTGTTCTCTTTTCCTGGAATGCTCTTCCCCCGGGTATGTCTTGTCCCCTGGTTTCATTTACTTCTTAGGGAAACCACTCTTGACCTCTTATCAAATGTGGCACTTCCTGTCTTTTTTCACTTTCTACCCCCATGTTCTAGATTTTTCCTAGTTCTTATCATCATCTACCATTACATTCTTTCTTGTCCTCATGATAGTATGACAAATGCAAGCTCCACGAGGGCAGGGACTTTGTGTCGAATCAGCCTGATTATCATTTAGAACAGGAACTGGTACACAGGAACCAATCAACTTTTCTTGAATGAAAAAAAAAAACCCCTTTAGTAGTAGTTGTGTATTTAGAATCATGTTTCAAAGATGACTAGTTTAAATAATCTTATGTATCATCATAATAAAACATAATGTTATTTATATAATAAATATAATGTATGCATAATATTATAGTCTTTCTGCCAAAAATTTTCCCCATTTAAATGCTTTATTTGAGAGGTTAAATTTGAAACATGATTTAAAAAATTGAATAAATTTATTTTTTAAAGGGAATTGATAAATCTCACTCTTGCAACATGCATTTTTAAAGATTCAAGTATTGTTTAAACCCTCATTACTGCTGAAAATATTTGCATGTGAGAGATGAAATAAAAGTGCAAGACTGCTTGTTAAGCTACTTGTTATCTTCTGAGGATTGCTTCTCTAATACCAGCTAGCTTCATGCATCTAAGTTTAATGTTGAACCTAATATAAAACTGAATTCAGAGAGATATCTTACTGTTAAAGTCTTAAATCATTACTTTAGTCCAGGGTTTCCCAATTTGCCTCATCATTGGAATTACTGGGAACACTTGCCACAAATAAAGCCCGCCCCTTCCCCAATCAGAATCACTGCACAGGAAGGTCTAGGAAACTGTATTTTTCACCTAGTGATGCTTTTTATCATTAGAAAATTTTGAGAAATTGCTTCATACCAATGATTCTTATCTTAAGTACAACTGGGGAACTTATAAATGTGTGTTTGTGAATTCTGTCCTCAAGTACCTAGATTTTAGAAGATGTGAGTGGTCTATTAACTACCCCTGAAAAAACAAGGGCTCAGGAGGGTCAGTGTCAAGGATCTGGCTCAGCAGAATGAGGCCTATGGTCATCAGTGATTGACAGCTTATCTTCTTTAGAAATCCTGGAGGGCAGGCAAATGGTGAAAAGACAGAATAGGAAAGAGCCTTAAGCCAGGAATCATGGCATATTAACTTTCAGAGCTTGAGAGTAAGAGCCTAATTTTAACATGGAGTCCATCTGAACCAAGTTGCAATTTGTATGCCTGCTGAGATAGTGGACACTTGTGGGTCTGGATTTGTGGGAAGAGCAGCAGGATAATTCCAACTGATTAGGAAATGAAATAAGTATAATGGCAAGGAGGTGGTGATACTGCTTGAGGAAAGAGGCAGGAAGCTTTAGCTGCCAGTGGTTTCCAATAACCTAGATTTCCTTTGTCTCAAAATTCCTTCCTTTATGTATCATCAAAGAGTGATCTTCAGATAATGTAGGTTTCTGGGCCCTATGTTAGATTTATGGATTAGAAATCTGTAGGTGCGATACCAGGGAATTGCATTATTAAAAAGTCCATAATGATTTTTATACATACTGAAGCTTAAAAATCATGACCTTATCCAAAGTTCTGAAGCAGAAATATGTCTAGGTAGGCATATGTCTAGATAGGTAAAAATGCAAGCCCACTGGGAAGGATAATACATGAAATAGATTATCAGACATTCAATGAATTAGCTCTCTGGAGGAAAAAGGAGCTGAGATAATAATGTGGGGGTGGAGGAAGAACAAGTAAATCAAAGCAAAGGCAAAAAATCTCTCCTAGTTGGGTCTGAGTTGGTTTTCCATTTATGTGGGGGAGAAGTATTCAGAGGGATAGGAAAACTGGGGCCTTTGCAGATGAGTCAAGTAGCACCTTCAACAGAGAAACATACTGGTGTGGCTGGTGCAGAGCAACAGGGCATTTCTCTTATAAAATGAAGAGATGTTTTATGGGAGAGTATAATTGCTCTCCCTGAAAACTTAGGGCTGTACTCCAGTGTTTTTCAGTTTTTTAATAATTGTTACAGTTCTATTACTTATTCCTTTAACGACCCCTGTCTTTATTTTGCTTGCAGGCTTAAAGGGTGCTTTGGTTCTAGTGACTAGTTCTTTTAAAAGAAGTATTCTAGAAGAAAGAAAGGATTTTGAAATGAAACTCCCATAGTTCATAGATAATTTCTGTGGGAATATGCAGTGATCCTCTTTTCCACTTCTACCCTTATAAAACAATCATTGGATTTCAATTTTTGTCCTTTTAAAAGGACCCAACATTTGGAGCAATGACTCACCCTTCTCAATGTAAATTATTAAACTGGCATTTTGGGTTAAGAATAACTGTTGTGAGTTTGACATCTAGTGGGCATGAGTGATCTTCTAGGGACTCATGACTTTTGGGTAACCTGATAAAATTGAATTTATTAACTTGCAAAACAAAGAATTAATTTCTTCTGATCTTACCAAGATGTAGATGTCCTGTGTCAGAACATCTACCTATCAGGTTGAGGAGGACAGTATATTAGTTACCTATTGCTGTATAACAAATTACACCAAAACTTTGGTTCTTTAAGCAGTAAACATGTATTGTTTATTGTGGCTCAGAAATTCAGTAGTAGCTTTAGCTAGATGATTCTTGCATAGGGTCTTTTATGAAGTTGCAGACTTTATGGGAGTTGGAGGATTTGCATACAAAGTGGTTGGTTCATGTGACTGGCAAGTTGGACCTGGCTTATGGTGGTAGGCCTTAATCCTTCCTGTATGAGACCTTTCAACACTCAGGGCTTCTTGAATGTCTTCATGACATGGTAATTGGCATCCTGCATGGTTGGTAATCAAGATAGGACAAGGCTGAAGTGACAATGTCTTTTATTTCTGCAGTTGTTGTCACACAGGCTAGCCATGATTCAGTGTGGGAAAAGAACATGTAAAGGCATAGGTATAAGAAGTACCAGGAGGCAGTGATTACTGGAGGATTCTTAGAAAGCTGGCTATTTCAATACCAATACCACAACATCACAAACACACTATTCATCACGTATTTATGTGCTTTATGCTTCTTTAAATTAAAATATAATTAAGTTATAATTTGTCAGTCTCCATCTTTTAAGTAAAAATATCATTTGCTTTTGGTTTTCCTTGGGAATGGAAACCAGATGAGCAGTCTTTGGAACAAGAAAAAAATCATAATTTCTTTCTTATTTAAAAACATTCTGTGACTATATACTACATTTAGGTTTGGTTTAAAGTCTCTGGTTGTGTGTCTTTGCATGTAGCACTTTTCATTTTGTTCTTTGGCTAGCAGTGAAACTCCATGGATATAAATATCATAAGGAATATTTTTCAAGATTTCATGTAGAGCAATTTTTAGACCTATTAATGCAATTTATGTTTATGCATGTCTTCTCAAGTTTTCAAGTAAGAATATTTATGTAGTGTTATTCCTACACTTTCAGAAATGTATTATAGAAATTATTATCATTGAAGAATTTATTGTTTTTCTGACAGTAACATCTTTGCTGCATCATTCTTAGAGGAAATTTTCTTGACAGCAGGATTTGTGTTCTATGTCTAGAAATAGTCATAAAATATATCCATTTCTCTGAAAATCTCAAAGGAAGAGTTGCTGTGATAAAATTTTTTACACAAATATCTCACATTTCCAGCTTTGACAGCAGCTCCACAATTCTATGGGGAAAAATTGAATATGTACATACATGTAAGAACAAAATACCTTGAATATATGAATAGTAACTTCTATTTCAAGAAGAGAAGAGAAAAAATATTTATCCTAAATTTTATTTTCTAGCTTTATAAACACTTGTACTAAAAAGATAACTCTCTCACTGACCACTTACAGGTAGCAAAGAACAGTGATCCCTTAATTATTAGTCTACATGCTTGCCAACTCAGACTTTATAAATGCTATTAGGTGAGGTGAGAGAGCGATGGTTTAGGGACATGTTGTGAATCTAGGAGAATGTCTCTTTAAGCCAGAAGGTAAATTGTTGGAGGCCCAAGGTCTTATGGACAATAGGATGCTTATGAGATATTAGGCAAAAAGATGAATTGGAGAAAAAGTACTAAAAAATTTAGATTGTAGTTATATCACTGTGATTCTTTGGGCCATCTAGTTGGTAATCATGACCTGTATAAAAAATTAAATGGGCAGGCAGTGGAAAGGAGAGGGAAGTGTTTGATATGGAATTGGACCAGTCGCTCCTGGTAGAACAAGAATGGCAGAGCCACATGTGGAGATGAATCAAAGTAAAGCAGTGTGGAGGGTGTGGAGCAGGGTGGTCCCTTGAAATGCTGCATGTGATGCTGTGATATCTTTTGATTGAGCATCTTTTGAACATTATGGCATCAAAGGAGATGGAGTACAGAACAAAAATCCCTGTCCACACTGAATTTGCAGGAAGGCTATAGAGATGGACTAGAAGCTGGCAAAGCAGTTACTCTTCAACAAGGCTTCAATCAGACCTCTGGCCAAGATGGAAGCATAGGTAGACACACTGTGCCACCTTGCACAACCAAAATAAAGACAACAAAAATTTAGAAGCAAAAAACAAACAGAACTGACAGAAAATTGAATTGTATGGAAGTCCAACAACCAAGGAGTTAAAATAGACACATTCATCCAGATTGGCAGGAGGGGTAGAATTGGGGAGCTGGGATAGAGAGGGCTCATGTGACAGGGAGGCTGGCAGACCCCAGGCACTCAAGGCAGCAGTAGGCAGACCCAACGAGGCAGTGGATTGTGGAGGGGTGTGGTGCACAAGGTGGTTGGCAGACCTGGCAGTCCCATATTTGCATGCAGATAAACCAGGTGAAACTGGGGAACGAGATAGACTATGCAACCCAGGGTTCCAGCACAGGAAAATAAGGCCTCAAAACACTGATTGAAAACACCAATGGGGGTTGAGGTGCTGGGAGAAACTCCCAGCCTCACAAAAGAGTTCATTGGAGAGACCCACAGGGTCCCAGGATATAAACAAATGCACCCACCTGGGAATTAACACCAGAAGGGCCCAAATTGCTTGTGGGTATCAGGGGAAGTGGCTGAAATCCAGCAGAGAGCAGAGCAAGCACCATTGTTCCCTCTCAGACCCATGCCCCACATACAGTGTCATAACCCAGCAACTGGTTTGCCTTGTCCTGCTGAATACCTAAGGCTCCTCCCCTCACTACATAACAGGTGCAACAACACACACAAAAAAGTGGCCCAAATGAAAGATCAAAGCTCCAGAAAAAATACAACTAAGTGATGAAGAGATAGCGAACCTATCAGATGCACAGTTCAAAACATTGGTGATCAGGGTACTCACAGAATTGGTTGAATTTGGTTGCAAATTGGATGAAAAAATGAAGGCTATGCTAAGTGAAATAAAGGAAAATGCACAGGGAACCAACAGTGATGGGAAGGAAAACAGGACTCAAATCAATGGTTTGGAGCAGAAGGAAGAAAGAAACATCCAATCAGAAAAGAATGAAGAAATAAGAATTCAAAAAAATGAGGAGAGGCTTAGGAACCTCCAGCACATCTTTAAACATTCCAACATCTGAATTATAGGAGTACCAGAAGGAGAAGAGAAAGAACAACAAGTGGAAAAGTTATTTGAACAAATAACAAAGGAGAACTTCCCCAATCTGGCTAAGGAAATAGACTTCCAGGAAGTCCAGGAAGCTCAAAGAGTCCCAAAGAAGTTGGACCCAAGGAGGAACACACCAAGGCATTACATTAGCCAAGATAAAAATGAGGGAGAGAACCCTAGAAGCAGCAAGAGATAAGGAGACAGTTACCTACAAAGGAGTTCCCATCAGACTGTCAGCTGATTTCTCAAAAGAGACCTTGCAGGCAAGAAGGGGCTGGAAAGAAGTATTCCAAGTTATGAAAGGCAAGGACCTACATCCAAGATTGCTCTATCCAGCAAGGCTTTCACTTAGAATGGAAGGGCAGACAAAGTGCTTTCCAGATAAGGTCAAGTCAAAGGAATTCATCATCACCAAACCCTTTTTATATGAAATGTTAAAGGGATGTATCTAAGAAAAAGAAGATAAAAAACATGTACAGTAAAATGACAGCAAACTCACAATTATTAACAAGCACACCTAAAACAAAAACAAGAACATAAACAAAAACAAACTAAGCAAACAATTAGAACAGAAACAGAATCACAGAAATGGAAAATCACATGGAGAGTTATGAATAGGGGAGTGGGAAGCGGATAGAGGGGGAAAAGTTACAGAGAGTAATTAGTGTAGAAGGTAGGTAGAAAATAGACAGGGGGAGGGTAAGAATAGTGTGGGAAATGTAGAAGCCAAAGAACTTATAAGTATGACACATGGACATGAACTAAAGGGGGGGAATGTGAGTGGGAGGTGATGTGCAGGGTTGATGGGAGTGAAAGGGGAAAATGTGACAACTGTAATAACATAATAAATATATAAAAATATATGTAAATACATGTAATATATGAAATACATAAAAAAACAAAAACAAGCCTTCAATCAAGGTTATAAGAAGGTGCAGAAGTCATTATGAAGTATGGATAACTCAGAGGAACTTTGAGTGCTTTGCTCTCCTGGTGTCACCATGATAATAGTTCAGCTTTGATCAGTAAAATAAATAATCTTCTGGATGCAGTTGACCAGTGCGAAGAGCATGTGCTCAAACATCTGAAATCAATCACCCCACAGCCCCATGTTGTCCATTTATTGGACTCCATTCAGGATATGGACCTTTGTCATGTAGTTCCAGCTGAGAAAAAGACGTATGAAGCTAAAAATGAAAGACACTGTGAAAATAATGCTGAGTTTAACAAAAATTGTAGGAAGAGTCTTAGCAGGGTAGATTGTTCATTTTCAGAATGTTGTGCAATGGAGAAGCATGCACATTTTGAAAACCCAAGCCTCACTTGGATTTTAGGACAGCCATTTTAGTAAAACAGCTGGGAGTATCAGTAGACATATTACAGTACCTCGAGCACTTTGAAATTATCTTCTTTTGTAATGAAAATAATGTTCAGAACATTCCTTAGAGCATTTTGTCTGTTAAAAAGCTTACCAAAATTTGCACTGGTTTCTACATCGAACACTTCACTATCCTTCATGGAAATTTGAAACATCTTCAGAAACAAAAAATGGAATATTTCCATGTGACTCAATATATGGGATTGAGATATATATGGGGTTTAGAAAGAGTTTGAGAGAAAATTGAAGGTTATTTGACAACTGAGCATGATGAACTTATATTTGAATTGAGGATCTCAAGTGGACCTGCTAAGCTTAGAGATCAAATCACAGGTTAGTGAAAAGAATGCTAGAAGAAGTTTCTTTAAACAGCTGCCTTAACTTTACAGCTACTTTTTTGGTACATGGGATGGGCCTTAATCCAAATTTTGTTCTAAACAAATCTACCTGAGCAAGAGTTGAAGTTCAGATTCACCCTTAGGACTGTAGTTTTTCTTGGGCCCTTTTCCAGCTGCAGTTTGCGTTCAGTATGGAATGATAGAGGAAAAATGTTTTTGGAGTCAGACTTATGTTTGAATCTGGTGTCTGCCACTCACCAGTTCTGTGGTCTTGGGAAAGCTACTAAATCTCACTGACTCTAATTTTTTCAGTTTGTAAATTGAGGATAATAGTACTTACTCAAGGGTAGTTATACAATTTGTGGGGGCTCACAGCAAAAGGAAAATGCCAGTAAAAAAGTGCTGTTAAAAGTACTGATATATAAAGCTTTTTTCCTTTATAAATATTTTATTATTCATAATGATGTGATCATTATAAGCATAGAAAAATTTAAAATTTAAATTATTACCATAAATTTTACCACTTATGTTTGTATTGTATATATATTGTATTGTATTATATATGTATTTGTACATATATTGTGCAAATACATGCCAATATGTATTTACATATATGTATTTATGATTATAAATGCAAATATAAGGGCATTTAACTTGTATGTGGAATCAGCAGCATTTCATAGCTCATATATGCATATGTATTTCATTCTTACCAGAATAGTGGGGAAAAACTGCAAAACTAACTTTTTATTTTATTTGTTTACATGTGCACATTCCATCAACACTCTCTACCTTCAGCTTACTGATGAGGAAGGAGTAAAGCGGACCTGACTGTGCATTGCCTTATCTTTCTCCCTTTTTCTATGTCATCATTTTCAGCATTAGTGGTACTGGGAAGTGACAAGGTAAAGCAAGCATATGATAGGGTTCCTTAGTCCTTCACATTTCATAGAGTACCATTACCTTCTTTTTTTATTGTTGTTGTTGTTGTACTAAACAAGCCCTGGTTCAAAGGATAAAGCATGGACTCTGCTTTCTCAGTTACAGATGTGTTGTATGGAATATGACCATAGGATTCTGGTGGACCCACTATGTTTTGGATTTTAGTGAGACCCAAATAAGCATGTTGCAGAAGCTTATTGGATAACTTGGAGTGAGTGGCAAGTTAAAGCTGACACATACATTCACCTACTTTGCTCATATGCATACTCCATTGCCACACTGGACTTCACTTATAAAACACATGCTGAAAAAACAAACAAACAAAAACCACATTAATCTTAGGAGAGACTGTTTGGTTGTTGGTTCTCCCAGGTATATTTGCCTCCAAAGTTTTCTAAGTAAATGCTCGTGTGTCTTCTGTCCACTCTTGCAGGAATCTATCCCTAAATCTTTCTATCTTTTGGGCCTTCCCAATCAGATATTGTGGCTTAATGGGCAAAGAATACCTAAGAGGCTCCAAGTAGAAACTATACTTATAAATTTAACTATCCTGTGTGGGGGAAACATGTGAAAATACAAGTAAACTTGGGAAAGTAACAGATTAATGAAATAATCTATTTTTTTTTTTTGCAGGCCAGTCCCTACCTAAGTACTTTGCAATTATTATCTCTTTTATTTCTCACTATAATCATTTGAATTAGGTTCTTTTTTTTTCCATTACACAGATACAAACATGGCATATGACAGGCAATATTGATCATTATTGCCTTCATGAAAACTAGTTTATTAGATAGTGTATTATTCAGTTCTTGTAACAATAATTCTTAATAACAGATCATCTCAAAAACTCATTGTCTTACAAAGACAAACATTTATATATTTTTGTTCATGGGCCTGTGGGTAGGTGTGGCTCTGCTGTGTTTGGCTGGGATCAGTTGCATTTACATCTGCTACCTAACTGTTCTCATTTTCCCAGGGCCAGTGGCTACCGGGGGTGTTATTTCTCTCATGGCCGATCACAGGAGTACAGAAGCACAAGCCAAGCTATGAAGTCACACATAAGGTACCTGTTTATGTCACATCCACTAACATTTATTGACCAAAGCAATGTCAGTATCAAAGTGGCAGGAAAGTATATTTTACCCACCATGGGAGGGCACTGCAAAGTGACTTGGCAAAGGGTGTGGGTGCATAATCTATTATAGGGGAGAACTTGGGACCAATAACTGAATCAACTTCTAGCTGGGAGTAGGGCACTGAGAAGCTGTGAATCACACTGGGTGGATGCAAGGGAGATAAAGAGAGAAGGTGATGCATGGTGTACTGTATGGCAGGTCTGGCACAGAGCAGCAGGAGGGGTCCAGACCAGGTGGCAGGCATTCCAGAAAGGAAAGTAGCATCCTCTCATCTCCTTTTTCCAAGCGCAAGACAGATTATCTGCCTAGAAATTTATTTATGATTGTCCCCACAAATAAGGGACCATTCAGAGAGAACAATGGCAGCACAAGACCCCAGGGTCCATTTTGAACCATTACACTATCCCACCCCGGGGGAGCACTGATAAGGGTTTGTGGTCACTGCTTATTCTCAGCAGATTTTTATGATGTTCATTAAAAGGCTGGCTTGAGTTTCCTTCATTGTGGCACAAATAATATTCTAAGTAGCTTTTCTAAAAAAAAAATCCCACTGCTCATAGCAATGAGAATGCTTCTTAATTTAAGGGCTATATTTTGGATCAGAATCTAATCATTGGTTCCTTTGGGGTTTTGACAAGATTTTCTGGGAAAGGGATGCCATATTATTATCCCAGCTGCCATGGACAATCTGAAGTTATAACCAAATTAATAGCATTTTCAAACTTTTTATAATTTGTGGTTTGGGGAGATATTCTAGCCTTTGCAAAGGAGGGGATAAGATTAGAAAGATGAGTCAGAGTCAGATGATAGAAGGCTTTGGAAAACCATGATAAAAATTTTGGATTTTATATAGGATTATTGAGGGAAGAAAAGAAGAGGAAGTGAGAAGCTAAGATTGTTTTTTTAAGAAAGATAACTCTGACAGCATGGGGAAAAATGGATTTGAGAGAAGATAATGGATAGTAGGTAGGGACACCAGTTTTAAATTTAATTAATGGTTTAAGCAAGAGACAGTGAGAGCAACCATATTCTCTTTCTTGGGAGCAACCTGTTTTGGGTATTCTTTTGAGAACAATTGTTTCTAATATTCTCTAGTACCATCAATTCTAAAACAAGAAAATTCTGGAGGGATTTAGATGGAAGTACCATCTAATTTTCAGATTTATTTTTTAAAAAAGATTTTATTGATTTATTTTTAGAGAGAGGGGAAAGGAGGGAGAAAGTGAGGGAGAGAAACATTAATGTGTGGTTGCCTCTCACATGCCCCCTACTGGGAACCTAGCCTGCAACCCAGGCATGTGCTCTAACTGGGAATCAAACCGAGGACCCTTTTCTTTGCAGTCTGGCGCTCAGTCCACTAAGCCACACCAGCCAGGTCAGATTGATTTTACTTAAAAATATATCTTAACATGCTTGGCAAGAAATAGGTGTTTATTGTTGGTTAAATTAAAAAATTAATTGAGTTCTGTGGGGGAGTTTTGTCTAGGAGAACCTGCCCCCCAGTTCCCCCAGCTGTTGTGGATGAGAATAAGTCTACCAAGACATGAATCGCTTGGGGAGGAAAGGTGGCCTATCTCTCAAAGGAGAAGGGCCAGAAGCCTCTTCCTCAATGGGCTTTTATTAGATTCAATTTGCACAGGAATACAGATAAAACTCATCAATCATTGTCAGGCAGTAATGATCAAACAATAGATAACATTCAAAGAACTATGAGGGCTTATTCTGATTGGGGTCAGATAGCTAAAGGGCCATAAAACTTTGGGAAACAAACACATTTTATGCTTGGACCCTTAACAGACAATTGAGAGCATTCTTAGCAAAGCAGGTTTCACAAGATTTTATGCATTCTTTCTTAGGCCTGATTGCTCCAGGGGACTGCCCATTCCAGCACAGGGCCTCACCTGCCTCCAGCATTATTTCAGACTTAAGTCAGGTGGGGGAAGTAAGGCAGCCAAGAGATTAAGAGACTTCTTGCAGACAGAATGAGGACTCTAGCTATGTCAAAGCCAAGGGGTGAGGGTTTATCACCCCTTTTTCTATAATTCCCCCAAGTACTTCCCTGATGGCCCCGTCGTGACCATGCCTGTCTTAGGTCATTCCTTTCTTGAGGAATCTTACCCATCATTGACTATCCACCCATCCACCAGGGGCCAAGCAGGGTGAAGTAAAGGGAGCAGAGGTGGTGCCCCAGCCAGGAAGATAAGCTTTGTCTCCTTAGTGGCTTATGGTCCCAGGGTCATTTACTCAGCTTTAGCCATAGGGGGTTACACCTTCTGAAACTAGGCAGGGTGGTTCCCATCAGAGTTCTACAAGCAAACTACTAGTTTTTTCTCTTTCTTTGGTTGTTTGGTTTATGGAAAGAAAAAAACAAATGTTCTTGTAGTATACACACAAAGAAAGAAGCATTGGTAAGATTCAAGCCTTTAAAGGGGAGCCATAGGTAGACACACTGTGCCTCCTCAAACAACCAAAAGAAGGACAACAAATTTAAAAACAAAAAACAACCAGAACTGACAGAAAATCAAACTGCATGAAAGTCCAGCAACCAAGGAGTTAAAGAAGAAATATTCATCTAGATTGGTAGGAGGGGTGGAGATGGGCAGCTGTGTGGAGAGGACTTGTGGCAAGGTGGCAGCTGGTGCACTAGGTGGTCCCACATTCGGTGGGAACAAACGGGGAGCAAGATAGACTGTGACACCCAGGGTTCCAGTGTGGGGAAATAAAGCCTCAAAGCCCCTGACTGAAAACATCTGTGGGGGTTGAGGTGGCAGCAGGAGAAACTCTCAGCCTCATAGGAGAGTTCCATGGAGAGACCCACAGGGTCTTAGAACGTACACAAATCCACACACCTGGGAATCAGCACCAGAAGGGCCCAATTTGCTTGTGGGTAGTAGGAGAAATGACTGAAAATCCACAGAGTAAAGAGCAAGCAGCACTGTTTCCTTTCAGCCCCTCCTCCACATACAGTATCACACAGCAGCAATGTGGGTTGTCCTGCCTGGTGAACACCTAAGGCTCTGCCCCTTCCTACATAACAGATGTGCTGAGACAAAAAAAAGTGGCCCAAATGAAATGGATCAAAGCTCCAGAGAAAATGTAGCTAAGCGACAAAGAGATAGCCAACCTGTCAGATGCAGAGTTCAAAGCACTGGAAATCAGGATGCTCACAGAAATGGTTGACTATGACAGCAAATTAAAGGAAAAAATGAAGGCTATGAAAAGTGAAATAAAGAAAAATGTACAGGGAACTAACAGTGATGGGAATGAAAACAGGACTCAAATCAATGGTTTGGAGCAGAAGGAAGAAAGAAACATTCAACCAGAAAAGAATGAAGAAAGAAGAATTCAAAAAAATGAGGAGAGGCTTAGGAACCTCCAGGACATCTTTAAACATTCCAACATCTGAATCATAGGGGTGTCAGAAGGAGAAGAGGAAGAGCAAGAAATTGAAAACTTACTTGAACAAATGATGAAGGAGAACTTCTCCAATGTGGCAAAGGAAATAGACTTCCAGGAAGTCCAGAAGGCTCAGAGAGTCCCAAAGAAGTTGGACCCAAGGAGGAACACACCAAGGCACATCTTACATTAGCCAAGATGAAAGATAAGGAGAGAATCTTAAAAGCAGCAAGAGAAAAGGAGACAGTTACTTACCTACAAAGGAATTCCCCTAAGGCTATCAGCTGATTTCTCAAAAGAAACCTTGCAGGCAAGAACGAGCTGGAAAGAAGTATTCCAAATCAAGAAAGGCAAGGATCAAGAAAGCTTTCATTTAGAATGGAAGGGCAGATAAAGTGCTTCTCAGGTAAGGTCAAGTTAAATGAATTCATCATCACGTAAGCCTTATTATATGAAATGTTAAAGGGATGTATCTAAGAAAAAGAAGATAAAAAACATGTACAGTAAAATGACAGCAAACTCACAATTATAACAACCACACCTAAAACAAAAACAAAAACAAACTAAGTAAACAACTAGAAGAGGAACAGAACCACAGAAATGGGGATTACTTGGAGGGTTATCAGCAGGGGAATGGGAGGGGGAGACAGAGGAAAAGGTATAGGGAATAAGTAGCATAAATGGTAGGTAGAAAATAGATGGGGGAGGGGTAAGAATAGTATGGGAAATGTAGAAGCCAAAGAACTTACATGTATGACTGTTGGGGCCCGTCCTGCCTGGTCTCAGGAAGCTGTAACCCCCCACGACTTAGGCTGAGTGAGAGACCTCTGAACAACTAAGAGACAAAACTTATTTCCCTGGCATGAATGCTGCCTGTTCTGTGCCTGGTCTCCTATGCTTGATCAGTTAGTCAATGACAGGTAAGATTTCCCATGGAGGGAATCGCCTAAGACAGGCATAATCACGTGGAGGCCTCAGGGAAGGACTTGGGGGGCTGTGGAAATGAAGGGGTGATGGATATCAACCCCTGCCCCCTTGGCTTTGTCAAAGCCTGAGTCCTTGTTCTTAGTTGTAAGAAATCCAAGTCTCCCGGATGCCGTTGTCTCCTCTGTTGACTCAGGCCTGCAGAAATAACAGGGACAGTGCAGCCCAGACCAGAGTTGGCCGACCCCCAGGGTAATCAGGCCTGGGACATAGAATATGCAACATCCTGTGAGATCTGCTTGCTGAATTAGAATTTGAAGGCACAGGCAGGAAACGAGACTAGCCTTTTAGGTCCGGTAGTGATAAAACCCCAAACTTTGCCCAGAATCCCAGCAGGAATTCTGCCAGCACCTTTGAAAATTACCTACTTGTTTGATCTTCCCTGCCAGACTGGAATCCATTAACTGTGTCTGTATTCTTAATAAAAACCTACTGAGGCAGGGGCTCAAGGCATTCTCCACTAGAGACAGTGGCCATTTCATCCCTATTTCCCCACAGGACTCGGTTGTCCCTGTGTATGTTTTTCACGTGTTTCGATGAGCATCCGCAGCAGGGATGGATATTGCTGACTGGTATCCCCCAAATATGACCCATGGACATGAACTAAAAAGGGGGAGTGCAGGTAGAAGGGGTGTGAAGGGAGAAGGGAATAAAGTAGGGTAAATGGGACAAGTGTAATAGCATAATCAATAAAATATATTTTGAAAAAAATATCTAAAGAGTAAAAACATGCCTTTGGTTTTGCTTGTTGTGGGTATTAGCTTCTTGTCTATAAAGGCCTTATGTCAGAGAAATTTGTTGTCCAAAAGACAGATTTACTGTTTTTGTCAAGCACACCTGGGATCATACGTGGGGCCCTTCAGTTCAGGCTGAATTAATATATCCCCCACCATACACAGCTTAGAGTGGAAGAGAATGAGTGTAGCTTCTCTATTTAATGCAACTTGTACGGGGGCATGGATACATCAAACAAACTGACAGTTGTCCGAAGGGGGGGGGGTCTTGGGGGATGGATGAAAGAAGATGAAGGAATTAAGAAAAAAAAATATGTTTTATATCATCTATGTATCATCTATCTATCTATCATCTACCTATCTATCATCATCTATCTATCTATCATCTATCATCTATTTATCACATAGACTCAGACTATAGGGTGGTGATAGCTAGAGGGAAAGGAAGGTGGGGGTAGGTGGAGGTCATCTAAGTGGAGATAAATGTGACAGAAAGAGACTTTGCTTTGGAGCAATGGGTGCACAAGGTAGTGTGCCGATGATGTTTTGTTGAGTAGTACAGTTGAAACCTGTATAGTTCTAGGAACCAATGTCATCCCAATAAATTTAATTAAATTACTTAATGACCTATTCTATTCATTCATGATAATTTTTACTATTTCTAGAGCTGAATCTAAATGCCTTTGAAGAAAGATGTAGCTTCTCAACTAGTAGGGCCACATCTTTTCAATGTGCTTTCCTCCATTCACCTCTAAGGCAAGGGTGACTATTTTGGGCTTATATACTTCATAGCTGCTGAAGACACAGCTCAAGGGGATAATAGTCTCAGGATGTCAGTCATACTGCCTTACCTCTTAAGGACTCATCAACTTGAGCATTCCAAAGTGTTTTCACTTTCTTCCTGAGTATGGTATAAATTGCTAGAAGTTAGAGCTGGTACAAAACAGCATTTATATCTCTATTACTACATCCATCTGACAACAAATTCTGTCATATTTTTTCTTTACTGGATTATGGTTATACATTTCTGAGTTAGTTTATCATAGTTCTTTTTTATTTTTTTCCTTTATATTGAATTTATTGGGCTGACTCTGGTTAGTAAAATTATACAGGTTTCAGGTGCACAATTCCACAACACATCTTCTATACATTGTATTGTGTGTTCTCCACCTCAAGTCAAGTCTTCCATCACAATTTATCACCCCATGCCCTCCACCTCCTCACTGCCTCCCCCTCTTTTTTTTTACTTCTTTACTTAATCTTTTCACTCCTCAATCCCTCTCAACAGCTGTCAGCCTGCTGTCTGTCTGTGACCCTGTCTCTATTTTCTTTGTTAATTCATTTTTCTTATTACATTCCACTTATAAGCAAAATCATATGGTACTTGTCTTTCCTGACTGGCTTATTTTTACTTAGCATAAGGCTCTCCAGGTCAATTTATACTGTTGCAAAGCATAAGATTTCTGTCTTGTTTAGAGTTGAGTAGTAGTATTTCATTGTGTGAATGTACCACAGCTTTTTTATCCACTCATCTACTGATGGACACTTGAGCTGCTTCCAAATCTTGGCTACTGTAAATAACGCTGCAGTGAATATGGGTTGCCTATATTCTTTTGAATTATTGCTTCAGGTTTATTCAGATAAATTTCCAGAAGTGGAATCCCTGGGTCATAAAGCAGTTCTATTTTTAATTAAAAAATATGTTTGTTGATTATAGAGGGAGACAAAAGAGGAGAGAGGGAAACATTGACTTGTGAAATATTGATTTGTTGCCATTCATACGTGCCCTGACTGGGATAGAACATGGAGCCTAGGCGCAAATATGTGCTCTGACCAGGAATCAAATCCCCAAACTCTTTGGTATATAGGCTGATGCTGCAAGTAACTGAGCCACACTGGCCAGGGCCTATTTTTAAGTTTTTGAGGTAACTCCATACTGCTTCCCACAGTAGCTGTACCATACCACATTCCCATCAACAGTGCACAAGCATTCCCCTTTCTCCACATCTTCACCAACACTTGTTTGTTGACTTATTGATGATAGCCATTCTGGTAGGTGTGAGGTGATATATCTGGGGTTTTAATTTGCATTTCCTTGATGATTAATGACGGCAATCATTTTTTAATATGTCTATTGGCCATCTGTATGTCCTCTTTGGAGAAGTGTCTATTCAAATTCTTTGCCCATTTTTTAATTGAATATTTTTGGTGTTTAGTTGTATAAATTCTTGTAAATGTTGGATATTAACCCCTTATCAGATGTAGCAAGGAATACATTCTCATATTCAGTGGGTTGTCTTTTCTTGTAGTTGATGGTTTCCTTAGCTGTGCAAAAATTTTTTAGTTTGTAGATTTATTTATTTATTTATTTATTTATTTAAATACTCAGCTGAAGACATCTTTTTCATTGCTTTTATTTTTTAAACTTTAAAAATAAGTAAAATTATTTATTTATTGTTTTAATCCTCACCCAAAGACTTGCTCATTGATTTTAGAGAGAGGAGAAGGGAGGGACAGAGGGAGAGGAACGTCAATATGAGAATCATTGATCAGTTGCCTCTCATCTGCACCCCAACTGGGGACAGAATCCACACCCAGGCATGTGCCCTGACTGAGAACCAAACCCACAAACTTTTTGTTTACAGGATGATGCTCCAACCAACTGAGCCATATTGACCAAAGTTTTTCGTTGTTTTTAGAGAGAGAGAAGAGGGAGAGGAACAGAGACAGAGACATTGATGTGAGAGTGAAACATCAATTGGTTGCCTCCCATATCTGCCTGAATTGGGTATGGGACTTGCAACCTAGGTATGTACCCTGACCAGGAGTTGAAACCATAACCTTTCAGTTATGCAATGATGTACCAACCAGCTGACCTTCACTGGCCAGTGCTGTTTGTTTTTTCTTTTGTTTCATTTACCCAAGGAGACATATCAGAAAAGAATATTGCTATGAGAAATGTCTGAAATTGTACTGACTATGATTTTTTTCTAGGATTTTTATGGTTTTGAGTCTAACATTTAAATCTTTAATCCATTTTAAGTTTATTCTTGTGTATTGTGTAAGAAGGTAGTCTAATTTCATTTTTTGCACATATTGGGCTAATTTTCCCTGTGCCATTACCCCATTGTATGTTTTTGCCTCCTTTGTCAAATATTAAGAGCTCAGAATATCATAGTTATTCTACTCCAATAATAATGTACATGAGTCTAGGGATGATTATTACCATAACTCTATAACTCAGCTCTCCCAGGCTATTGCTAGTACAACCAATTTAAAGATTGGTATAAAGATGTGTTGAATTAGCCTTAGCTGTGATGATTGGCTTTTTAAGAAAATATGTAAATAAAGGAAACTGTCTTTGTACTGCAAGCAGGGGCTACAGATGTTCTTGGAATATAATAGGGACTCTAATGAGAAACTTAAAGGAAATAAGCCTACAGTTATAACAAGGTTGACTTCATTTCTTATAAGCTATTGGATTTTTTTTACCTGTGTGGAAATCAGGCTTTTCAATACCAACTCAGAGGTTGGTACTACCAAGTAATTGGCTAATTGTTCTATGTAGCTATTAGATCATTCCTATTGAATGACTCCCCTATAGCTTTAATAGATTATATCTTCTCAAAAATATCTAAAGGGATAATATTTTTATTAGGGGTAGTAGCTCTCCCAAGAGTCTTTTAGGACATGGTGATTCTAGTCATAGAAATTGAATAATCCAGATGGTCTCAAAATTTGCCCCCAACTTTATAAATAATCCAGTGGAATAAACATAAACAAAATTATTACAGATGAAGTAATAGCCTTGCATTTTCTTTTGGTCAGCCAATGGTGAATATGCACCACTAGTGAAACTTTATTTTGTACCTGGATTAACACGGGGGTGGTGGTGGTGGTGGTGGTAAAACAATCTATATCTCAGCAAAATTAAAAAACAACCTGATCATCTAAGATAGGTTTTAAGGAGTTGTTGAATCTTGTTTTCTTAGTCCAGGTGGGAAATCATAGATCATGGTTCTAGAGTGCCTTCTTATAATACTTCAGTCATTCTTGTTTTTTTCATAGTTATGCCATGTTTATTAGCCAGAGTATTGAATGCTTTCACACACCAGTCTCCTAACAGATGATCTAAAAACTGATAGAGATAAAACCATGCTGATAATCACAGAAAGTCAAAATTAGACCTCCACAAATTAAACAACATCTCCCCAGAGAATCAGCAGTAATGGTGGAGATCTGGACATTCTTGGTGATCTTTCCTGAAGTTTTGGCTGAGAGAGGACCAAAAGGAGATTGAGAGTAAAAAATAAATAAACAAATAAAACTCTCCACAGTCCTAGAAAAATATTGACAATTCTGCAGCTATGATAGGGCTAGAACTTGTTTTAAACCTGTCATTGATTGGTGACAATAATCACTAATGGGTAATGGCCTCACTCCAGTAAACACACTTTTAAGGCTGACATCAAATTTCTGCCTTTGTAATCAACATAAAACATGCTTTTAAGGTTGATGTCAACTTACTCTCACCTCTGTAATCAATAAATGTTTTCCAAGAATGCTTTATAAGATCAGAAGTTTTTTTCTGCATGACCAGCATAGCTCTTTAGCACTTAAAATAAGCATTAATTTTATCACTGTGCTTTTGGTTTTAGATTTTAAATAGTAGTCTCAACCTTTGACAGGGGATAAGAGACAAGTACTGCTCATTTATTCATGGCAATAACTTCAGACATTAAAATACAATACCAAGTTTGTTTTCTTGCTTTTCACAATCATTTTTCACTCAGGATCTTGGAGGACAAAGGCAATGTCTAGACAGGATGTAGACCTTTCCAGTTGTGACAAAGTGTGACCACTTCAAAAGTGGATATCTAAGGTAAGTGGGTAAAAGATGGAGATTTTTGTGGTGGGGAGAGTTTATGGAACATTAATGTTAGGTGTGCTTTCTGCTTTCCTACAGCCTCATGAAAGGAGAGGAGAAAGTTCTATCTATCCTATCATGTCCTGATGTTAGGCTCCCAAACAAATTCTCTTTTAGAATTAGAGGTATTTAATATGGACACATGGTGGTAGCTTCTTGTCTGGAGCTCTCTGAGAAGCAGAACATATAGGCATGACCAAATTCTGCAATTGGGTGCACAGCAGAAAATTGGCAGAGTACATGTTCTGTGAGAAGAAGGCAGAGAGGGCCCAAATTCCTTTGGAGCTGAGCCTGTCATTGTTGATATTAATACTTTTCCTGGAGGTTTGGAGAAGGATAAAGAAAATATCTAGGGCTGTAGACTGGACTCACACAGAGAGGCTTTGGAGAAGTCAACCAGCTGTGAGTTGAGCTGCAAAGTGAAGCCTTTCTCCTAGTACTAAGCAGTTGAGGAAATACCGCCCAGCTCAATGCTCGGCGACCATCAAACCTCCTATATAGTGGAGCCAGTGGCTGGATGCCACCAGCACCAGAAGCCAGATCAGGGGGGTTGCCAGCAGCCAGGGCCAGAAGAAACAGGGCTGTGAACCAGCTGTGCAAACTGTTTCTTATAAGCAGAATCTCCCTGTCTTTACTGACTTGCTGCCAGGAAGCAGTGAGCTGTTTCCTCTGGGAGTTTAGAGTGAAGAGAGGGTACCAGGGAAGAAAACTCAAAAACAAACCTTTGAGCTGTGAATGGTGACTGAGATAGTACTTGAATTTTACTGAAAGGGAAGATGTTTTAAATGAAAAGTGAGTTAAAATTTATTATATTTGACTGTGTTTATCAGGATGGAATAGATTACATGGCCTTTTTGGGGGCTGACTGGGAGTTCAGAGCCAAGAAAATTATGTATAGTTGTATAATAAGGATAGTCTGTTTTTGGGGGTTACTACTTGTTGATGACCCTTTAAATAATATCTGCTATAACAGTGACCTGGAGCTTCACTGTTCCACATCACCTGGCAGGGCTCTTCCTTCTGTATTTGTTTCTGTGCTGGAAATTTCACCAGTCCTAATAGAAGGGATATTCAGTGGCAGGGGACAGCATCAGAGTGTCAACAGGCTTGAGCTCAGTGATGTTCAGGGCCAGCTGAGATTTAAAGAATGAGGAGTTAGCCATGTGGAGAGTCATGTGAGGAGTGAAAAGGAAGACCAAACGGGAGTTATCCTTCAATCTCCCCTTTCTCTTATGTTCTTCAACCCATCTCCAAAAATATATCTGGAATCTATCCATACCTGTAGCATATGCAAATTTCCTGAGGTGGAAAAGAGTGTGATGAGCTACAGGAAGAGTGACTGGAGGTCTCAGAGCAATGTGGACAGTGGTGAGGCATAGGTGGGGGTTTGATATTCTAAGACATCATGGGAAGGCTAAATAGTTTGGATTTTTACTCTAAGTGAAATAGGAAGTTACAGAAGGGTTTTAGGAAAGGAAACAAACTGGTTCAAAATATGTGTTTAGGATTACTTTTGTGTCCACGTATCTAGTGGACTGGAGTAGGGCAGTGGTGGAAGGGAGATCAGAGAGAGGGTGGTTGTGGTAATTGGGTAAGAGAAAATGGTCACTGGCATGCCACTGGTGCAGAGGAATAAAAGAGGTATGGGTAGATTCAAGACGTATTTTTAGAGATGGCTTGAGGGGCATAAGAGGAAGAGTAGAGTTCACGGTTGACTTGTCTTAGATAGGATCAGTAAGGTAGATGCCATCCTATCCAACTGATAGACAAGATGATAAAAGGAGTCCCATTTTGGATACGTTAAAGTTGAGATATTTGTAAGAACTTCAAGTAAAAGTTTTAAGTGGCTGTTGTCTTGAGGCTGGGACTTGGAGGAAAAAGTCTGAGCTAGAGTTGCAAATTTGGGGATTGTCAGCATAAAAATAGTCTATATTTCTGTGAAAATGCTGAGGTCACTTAGACAGTGAAGACAGAGGAGAGAGGACTACCCAGGAACCGACACTGAGCTGTGGATGATACCATCCAGCAGTATCCATCTTGGCTGCAGATGCTCGTCAAAACACAAGAAAAAACATACACAGAGACAACCAGGTCCTGTGGGGGAATAGGGACAGAAGGGCCACTCTCTCATGTGGAGAGTGTCATGGCCACTCTCTCTAGTGGAAAGTGCGCCATTTTCATTCCCAAGCAGATTTTTTTGAGAATACAGACTTAGGTTGTGGATTCACAGTCTGGCAGAAAATATCAAAAGAAGTAGGTGACTTACAACGGTGCAGACAGAACTCCTGCTGTGATTCTGGGCAGAGATTGGAATTTTATCATATGAAAGGACTACAGGTTCCAAAAGTTTCCTGTCTGTGCCTTTAAATTCCAAGTTAATAACATCCTCCAGCAAACAGATCTCACAGGATCTTGCATATTCTATGTCCCAGGCCTGATTACCCCGGGGGGGGTCCGCCATTTCTGGTCGGGGCTGCACCGCCCCTGCAGGCCTGAGAAGGGCAGGAGACAGAGGCAGCCAGGAGACTTGGATTTCTCACAAGGACTCAGGCTTTGACAAAGCCAAGGGGGCAGGGGTTGATGTCGATCACCCCTTCATTTCCACAGCCCCGAATCTCTTCCCTTAGGACATTCTCACGTGATTGCATCTGTCTTCGATTCATTCTCTTTCTCAGAGAATTGTTACCCATCTTTGACTGCCGATCATGCAAAAGGGAAGTCAGGCATTAGAACAGGCAGCGTTCATGCCAGGGAAATAAGTTTTGTCTCCTTAGTGGCTTCTGGTCCGGAGGTCTTTCATTCAGCCTAAGTCATGGGGGGTTACAGCTTCTTGAGACCAGGCAGGGCGGTCCCCAACACTGAGCACTGCAAAATGTATGGGTAGAGGAAGAAGAGCCAGGAAGTAGAAGGATGTGAAATGACCAGTGAGAAAACCTGGAATGGAGTCATAGAAACCAAGAAAAGAGAGGAACTGAGACTGGGAAATAATACTGGAAAGTCTAATAAGATCAGAATAAAGAAAAAGTCCATTGAATTTGGCAGTCCTGGTTTTGATACTTAAATATAAGTGTTTGGTTAATTTTTTGCTTATATAGTTTTAAAAACTGTTACTGATAAGGTAATCCAATAAGAAATAGTCTGTATTTTAAAAATTTATTTTATTTATTTTTATTTTTTAATTACATTTGATAACAATATTATATTTCTTTCAGGTGTACAATGTAGTGATTAGACATTTCTATACCTTACAAAGTGCTTACTTCAGTAAGTCTAGTACCCTCAATCTGATACCATGCATAGTTATTATAATATCCCTATGTTGTCACTGTTTTTATAACTGGCAATTTACACTTCTTTTTAAAAAATAATTTTTTTATTTTTTCTTTTCGATTGAATTTATTGGGATGACATTGGTTAACAAATTTACACAGGCTTCAGGTGTGCAATTCTACAACACATTACCTGTATGCTGTATTTTGTGTTCACTGGGGGTTAATATCCAAAATTTATAATTTGTACTTCTTAATCCCTTCAGCTTTTCACCTAGTCCTCCAACCCCCTCTCCATTTGGCAACCATCACTTTGTTTCTGTTTTGTTTATTTATTTATCTTGTTTTATAGATTCCACATAGAAGTGCAATCATATGGTATTTTTCTTTTTCTGACTTATTTCACTTAGCATAATACCCTCTAGGTTCAGTCATGTTGTTGCAAATGTTAAATTTCATTCTTTTTTACAGCTGAGTAATATTTCATTGTATATATGTACCACATCTTTATCCATTCATCTATCAGTGGACACTTAGGTTGCTTCAGTATCTTGATTATTGTAAATAATGCTGCAGTGAACATGGGTGTGCATATATCTTTATATGCACACCCTATATCTTCTAGTGGTTTGTTTTTCTTTGGATAAATACTTAGCAGTGGAGTTGCTGGGTCCTATGGTAGTTCTATTTGTAATTTTTTGGTGAACCTCCATGTTATTTTCCATAGTGGCTGGACAAATTTATAATCTCATCAACAGTGAATTTTGGAAAATTGGGGCCATTTATTATATACCTGATATTATACCAGGTGGCAACCATGGATTTTATTCAAGTATAAAGTCAGCCCTTGTTATGGGCTCAATCTGCTGTTAACAATATAAATTCATGCAGGAAGGCTGGACTAGCACAGGTATACATTAATAACACTGCATTGATGTACAAGTGCATTTCTGAAGGCAGTTTTGTTGGATTAAAATGAAAACAAAGCCTGAATTATATTTTGAAATCCATTAGGTGATGCAAGAGAATTGGATTGGAGGCAATTACCTGTCAGCTCCTTTTGGAGGTAAAGCTTAAAGATTTCTTACAGCCATACAGTAGAAATTGTCTGGCATTTCTGCCTCATAGCTGAAGTAATAACTGGGGACCATCTGTGGAGGACCCAGGGCCAGTGTGGGTCTTATTCATTCCATGTTAAATAGGACATGTAACAAACACTCACGTCAAACACAAGGGAGGCCAGTGCCTGTAGATCTACTTCTCTCTACTTCATGGACTCTTGTATTCCTGAACCCTTGGATTCTAATTTTTTTGGTTACTGCTACAATAAGAGCGTAATTGTAAACATGTATTCTCTTTTTTGTGTGTGGTCTTTCAGATTACAAATAAAGCTTTCTTTTTCTTTTTCTTTTTTTTTGTGAAGAAAGGTTAAATAGCAGCATTGATACATTCCATCATTTTAGTTGTTAGTTACACTTTGAATTTATAATTGCTAACACTTAAAAACTGGGTACAGTACAGATCCACCTTGAACTGCTGACAGTTAATTACTTTAGACAGCTATATTCAGTCTTGATTTTTGTTCTGAGTATCAATCAAGAGAAAAAGAAACAGACTCTATTTTGAGGGATTTTATGTTTGACCTAGAATTTTATACACAGCCAATGTATTAATCAAGTGAAAACAGAATTGAGGAATTTGCAGTCTGAAAGTACTCTAAATTTCACATCCTGTATATCTTATCCTAGGGACCTACCAGGGTAGACTCCAGCAAAATGAGAGTGTAAACTCAGAAAGAGGAAGGTATCAGGGTCTCAAAATAATTGAAAAGAGTGAAGGGAAATGCAATATTCCAACAATGCTGCAGGCCCATAGAAAACAAGGGCAGGAAGATAACTACAGAGAGTCACAGAAAGAGGTTTCTTGTTTTTGGAAAGAAGGTGAAAAGTAGATGAAAAGCTCGGGAAACATGACATGAGGATAAAATAAAGGAGATTGGTGGTATGTAAAAAGAATAAAATAAATTTGTTTCAGAAACATTCTCTATTGAGTAGGGACACTGGTCCCATAAAGAGATAAAAGTAATCCTCGTACATGACTTTGAAAAAAAAAAGACTTCTTCCTGGAACACACAGCTCTCTGTTGGTAGCATCTTTCTTAATTCAAAGTCAAGTCTTACCATGTCTAAAATGTATACAAACATATATACATACCTACATTTTAAAATGATCATTGCTTATGTGTTTCTATAGTTGGATTGGGATAAATTATTCCAACTGCACTCCCCTCAGTCTTTCATTTAGCTTGCTTTGTGAATAAAAGAATGCCTTTGTAAGGAATAGAAGCAAAAAGAGCAATGGATAAATTGGTATCTGACCTTGTAAATTGGGCTTTGTGTGCTTCAGACAGAATTTATAAATTGCATTTTTGTTGTTAATCTGGAAACCTTGACTTTGGAAAATGGGAAATTTATATGAACAGAGAATGTGCTGGTAATTCAATTCTCTAATGTGCAGTCTTTTTAAAAAGATTTTATTTATTTATTTTTAGAGAGAGGGGAAGGGAGGGAGAAAGAAAGGGAGAGGAACATTAATGCATGGTTGCCTCTCACATGGCCCCCACTGGGGACTGTCCTGCAACCCAGGTATGTGCCCTGACTGGGAATCAAACTGGCAACTCTTTGGTTCACAGCCCACACTCAGTCCACTGAGCTACACCAGCCAGGGCCTCTAATGTTCAGTCTTTTACTGCAGAACTGAGTAGGGTACAGAGCTGACCACCGTTTAGGTGCAGGGATGGATCTTGCAATAGAGTATGGACATGCTTAGGACACCAGCAAAAACCATGTGCCTGCACTGCCAAACAGGAAATTCTGAACCTGACCTTTGCAAGTAGAACACTACACAGAGGCTATTTTCATTTTAGTGTGTATGTGATTTTTGTGTCATTTTGAAAACTTACATATGAAATACTGTCATACCTCGGTACTTGTTGGCTTCAGAACTCATTAAACCGTGTACTTGTTGCATTTTGATGAGGAAAAAAATGCTCCATCACTTGTTTGCTTGGTACTTGTCAGTTTCAGCGCTCCCCAGGAGTTCTGGAATGACTTAACGAAGAGTACCCAGGCACCACCATATTTAATCTCTTCAGTGCTTAGGCCTCTAAAGAGCCTAATCTGACTCTTGATGGGCAGATGGTAGTCCTCCATGGTGAAATTTGGAGGGATCTCAAGAATATAATTTAGTCATTTAAATTTCTCTGTGATGTATGAGTGTAAAGAAGCCGAGAACTTATTTGCCTGAATTCTGGTGTGTGTTGGGAGTGTAAGGAACTTTGGGTTTTCATGACAAAGATAAATAGTTCAGGGGAAGTATTATGTTTCCTGGGAGGCTGTAAGAGTTACATTCTTAATATGCTAGATCTAGTACTTATTTACTATATGTAGAACATCTTTTTGGTACTTGGGATAAATATGCTGGATTAAGTAGATATTTAGAGAGTTAAGTTGATTTAAATATATATATAATTACCAAACATATGTAAATACCATACATATGTAAATATATGTATGTAATTACCAAGATAATATGCAATTATTGTAGAGATTTTGTAAATAAGTAAAGGTATAAAGAAGAAAATAAACACTACTCATTATTCCATCACCCAGAGATAGCTGCTTTTAATTAATATCTGTGTGTATGATTTGAATCATATTTGTAGCTATATGTATATCCAGAAAATGCTGTGGTTTGCTTTTTGGGTTCCCTTCTTTACGGCAAAAGTTTTAATAATGAAATATTAAAACCCTTTTTGCTTTTTAAATTTCTTTTTTCATTTGTACTATAACTACTGTATTTTGCCGTGTATAATGCACACCTGTGTTTTTGGTCCAAAGTTTCAGGAAAAAATCTTTTGTTTTAATTTTTTAATTCTTTACTTATATTTATATATTTGTTTTTTTATTATAAAGAGATTTTACATTTATTTTTGAACATATAATAGTACAAGAAATTTTATGTAACAAATAATTACAAAACACCAGAACAGACACAAGGCATTTCAGGTACTACCCATGCGTAATGCTCATCCTTACTTTTCCCTCCAAAATTTGGTCAAAAAAGTATGTATTATACATGGCAAAATACGGTATATTTTAAACCAAAAGTTAACATTTTGTATTACTATAGTGTCTAATATAGTGCTAAGCATGATTAGAACTTCAATGAATTGGGATGTATTTTTAAAAATTATTTATTTATTTTTAGAGAGAGAGGAAGGGAGGGAGGAAGAGAGGGAGAGAAACATCCATGTGTGAGGGAAACATGGATCAATCGCCCTTTGCATACCCCCAACTGGGCATCTGGCCGGCAACTCAGGCATGCACCCCAGCTGGAATCGAACTGGGAAAAACCTTTCAGTTTGCAGGCGGTGCTGAGTCCACTGAGCCACACCAGCCAGGGCAAATTGTTATGTAGTTACGGATGTCATTTTTCCCATTATAATCCTATTTTAGTTTTTAATGCTCCAGAAGTATTCGTGGTTATATACAAGGGTGGGTAAGTTTAAATTGTAATACAAATAAATAATATGATAATTAATAAATAATAATACAAGAATAAACTGTTTCACATACTCACAACTGTGAGCCTACTTTGCCCACCCCTGTATACTTCCTTTACAGTAAATTTTGTTGAGAGGCTCATTTGCTGCCCAAGGGTTACCCCTGGTCAGAGCCCTTACAGCTGGGAGTTTGGCATAACTAAATAATGCCTTCTCTTATTTATGGTCTGATTTTTTTTGGTAACTGGTCTAGCTTCAGGTATTAGTTTGTAGAATTAAATTAGCTTTGCCCTTTTATGATTCTAATCACTTGCAAATATAAATGATTCACTCATTGCATTCCTTATTAAGTGCCTTCTTATCTTACCTACGCAGTTATAGGTAGAAAGATGTCAAATGGTTCCATAAATGCAGTTCACTTGAATTTTGGGTTAGGAGAGAAAACAGGGTCATTTTAGGCTACTATTTACAATGAGCAAACTTCTGGGGAAAGAGGACAAAAGAACAATAATATGAGCATTTATGGTCTTTTGAAATTGAAAAGGAATGGCTGTCTCAGAAAACAATCCAATTAAACTGTGAGACATGAGATAAGCTCTTTAGAGGCTGACAGTTATTGCAATTCTAGACAATTCAATTTTAGTTAGGAATAAATGGCAAACCTGTTGGTTTTGTCACATAAAATACAAATGGGCAGAATATTCTACTATGCTCTTCCAGGATGAGTTTCCAACCATAGTAAAACTTCTCAAGAAATATAATAAAAATTGGATATTAAATTTCATGCTGTCTTTGAGTGTGCATCTGTGTTCCAACAATTTAGCTAATCTATATTAGAATGTAATAACTTGAGTCAACAAGCCTGATGAATACATTGTAAGTGCAATCACACAGTGATAAAGGGACATGACTTTTTTGTGAAATAGATTTCTACTTTTTTTCTTCTATAGGCTAGATGAAAGTAAGCTAATGAGAGTATAATTTTAACAGACATCTTCTCTCAAGGATTTCTTCTTCTTTGACCAATTATAATTTTATTTAATTTCTATGTATTTTCTTCCTTTAATTGACTAGTGTTCAAAGGTTTTTATACATTTTTTCAGAACTTCATGCTATATTTTAATGATTGAAAATATAACAGAAATAGAGCACACACAGCAACATCAGGAGTCCTTACTGCCCTCCTCCTCAGGTTTCACGAATTTCTCCCATTGCATTGCATGGGGAGAAAACTGTAGGTCCTCATCCCTAGACCAAATTAGCTTCAGGAAAATGTGGGTAAATCCTGGAGGCCTGAGGCTGCATAATAATCATTTAACTTGAAACCATATGTGGAAAGATAGGACCATTCAGATTATTTTAAACATGGAAGTGTAAGAGGGTGCAGCCAGGGGGCCCCCAAAAGAGGAATTTGTAATGGGGTCCAGAACTCAGGGTGTCCAGGAAATATTAAAAATATGGGATGTCCTCACCCCCACAGGTCTGAGCTGGGGGATAGGATACATGGAGCAGGGCCATTGAGTTGTTTTGCATAGCAACAGTCTTGCAGATAACCTCTAGAATGGTCATTTAACACATCTATAACCTTTAACTGGTTTCATAGATATGCTAAATAGCTATGGCCCTGCTTTGAGCCAGGGAGAAGGGAGTGACTTCCACCCAAGATGTAACTGGGAGGCAACTCCCCCTGGTCACAGAGCTTGCTGTGAGAGCTTGGAGATGATTGGCTTCACAACAGGGGGCCAGGCCTGCCCAGACTTACCGTGACAGTGCAGAAAAGCTGGGAAATACGGGAGTGCTGGCAAGTGTAGCAGATTGTGGGAGGAGTCGGAAATAAGGTTGCAGAGGAAGATTAGCGCTGGGATTTAAACCCAGGAGCAGCAGCCATGACAAGAACCAGCACTCAGCTTTAGCAGAGAATCACGTGACTTTGGGTCTCCCTTTTCCATGCAGTTTAGAAAGCCAAAAGCAAGATGTAGCAGTGATGCAGAGATCTCTCAGCAGTTCAGAAGAATGCAGCAGAGATGCTGCGGGAAGGAAAGGGGTGAAAGGACTGTTGCTGGTGGGCCATGAGAAGGTCTCATGTGGTTTTGGAATAAGAACTGGAGATCCTGGAGACACAGCTGATGGTGCTGGGAACTGAGGAAGACCTACCAGCTGAGCACAGATTACTAGGAAGAACTGGGGGCTGCCCGAGCCACGGAATTCTATTTCTTTTCCTGAGATATGGTACCCCAGACTGGGCAAAGGGGGGAAGGAAGGCCTGTGTGTGTTTGTGTGTGATTTAAGGGACTTTGGGATTTTGATGAAGACATTAAGTTATTACTCTTAAGTCTGTATAACTTGAATAAATAATTCCTTTCCTTTTCCCCAATCTCTGACATGGAGAGCTATAATTCTCTGGTGATGGGCAAGGTGAACCTAGTACAGGGGGATCCCAGGAGAAGGAGGGGTCAATTCGGTAACTTTGTGGGACCCCCTTCCCTGGTGGCCAATTGGGGAAAATCATGGGAGACCACATGTGCAGTAGCTTTAAAGTAGTACAACTACTTGCACATGTGCAGTAAAAGCCTGACAAAACTAGCCAGGAAGGATCGCCCTATAAGAATAGAGTTCTCCAGCCCATGAGGTCAATCTCTGCTTGGAGTTGGCCTGCTCCCATGTTGTCTGCTATAAACTCTGGGTGTTGGGTTCAATTCTTTGTCCTGATCACCAAGAACCTGGTTACCTGTGCCCACCTGTGACAGGAATACAACCTTTTGCTTTTCTTCCCTTTATTCAGTGTACTAGATGTACAGGAAACAAGTATTTTCCTTTGGTTTGATGATTGAACCCTCCCTGCTCACGAGGACAGGAAAACCACTGTTTGGTGGCTAAATTGTGTGTTCAACACTTATTCAACAACTCCGTTGAGCATGTCGAACACATCAGGCATTATTCTAGGTACTAGTTTACATTTTATGTAAATGATTAGGAAGATGCATAAGGAGAAATGTAGAGGGAGGGCTATACAATTATAAATACAAATATCTGATTTCAAAAAAGTGCTTTGAACAAAATAAAGCAAGTAAGGGAGGGAAGTTTGAGGGATTGAGGGCTCCTGGAGTGAGGAGACTATTTTAGGTAATGACTTGGGCTCTAAGTTTTATCAGTTACTGAGTCCATTCAGATTGCTATAACAAAAATTCCACAAACTAGGTGGTTTATAAACAACATACATTTAGTTTTCATAGTTTTGGAGGCCAGGAAATCCAAGATCACGGGTCTGGAAGATTCAGTGTCTGGTGAGAACCTTCTTTCTAGAGGGCTGTCTTTTCCCTGTAACCTCATGTTAGCTGTGGCTAGGGAACTCTGAGATCTCTTTTATGAAAACACTAATCCCACTCATGAGGACTTCAGCCTAATGCTTTAATCATGTCCCAAAAGCCCCACCTCCTCATATTGGGTATTAGGTTTCAACATACGAGTTTTAAGTGGATTTGAGGGGGGATCCCCAAAACCAAAATTATCTTTTGGAGGGCAGGCCCCTTATAGTACAGCCTTCCTCCACTAGATGAGTGTTCTAGGAACCCTCTATATCAGTACTAGCTGCAGTTGTAAGAGACTGTGTTTGACATATGCCCATTTCATGATGGGTGATTTATAAGTGCACCTGCCCACACCACACTGAGTGTTCAGCAGTTTTTTGACCAAAAATGGCATGACCCCATGGCCCACCCTCCCTATTCATCTGATCATGCCCTGAGCAACTTTTTTTTGTTTCCCTTAATGACAAAAGTCCTCAAAGGGAAACATTTTGCTGATATGGAAGATGTGAAACAAAAACAAAAACAGGAGAAGCACTAAAAGGCATCACAATTGAGGAGTTCAAAAACTGTTTTGAGTGGTGGAAAACATTTTGATAGGGGTACTGCAAATGGAGAGTACTTTGAAGGTAACTGAAGTTTAAACATGTAAGTATAAATGCAGTTTTTTAAAATACCTTCTGGTTTTTTTTTTTTTTTTTTTTTGTATTTCCCCTCATATAAACAGTCAGACCATAGCAGCCACCAAGGTGTTTTGTTAAAAAGTAGGGACGGTAGGCTTTGAAGGAAGAGGCAGCGTTGTCCTGGAGAAGCTGGAGGGAGCACAGAGACACCATCTGCGGCTAAAAGGGGGAGGAGCTCTGTGTGTACTACTTGTAGAGTATACTGCCTTTGGCTGTATTCCAAAAATGTAGCCAGACTACAGATGGCAGGTTGTGTGACAAGGGAAGCAGCACCAAGTGCTGGGTTTCCAAGCTCAGCAGATTCTCATGACCCATTTGTAGAAGGAAGCATTAGAGGACTTGAAATAAACTGCTGAGACCAGCTTACAGGCATGAGGTCTTTGGGCAGATGACCAAATGGCCTTTCATTTGTGTTGGTGTTAGGTAAGATCATGGAACCTTGTTAGCTGAATCCTAGGAGTGTATGTGGGAGCACCAAGACGCTTGGAGTTTTTTGCTGGCCAAAAATTATATTGATTTATAGTAAATAGAGGTGGTTTTTCTTTCATATGTGAGTTTGACTGAGATTAATACAGGCTATATTTAAATCACTTTGATCCAAGCTGCATTTCACCCTCTTCTACCCACTCCAGTCTCATCATGCTCAAATGGTAAACACATTTATTTGTCTCTTTCAAATATTTCAACCTGAACATTATTTGAACAGTCTTGCTCTCTGGAGTTTACCAAAGATTTGATCTTTTATGGCAATATTTCAGAAGCTTAAGAAAAGTTCACTAAGGGAAAAGTTAATTTTGTGGCTGAACCTTATGATCAGTTTTATATGTTAAAGTGCTACTTTTTTTTAAGGAAACCAAACTTTAAGTCTTAATTTTTAAAAAATATCTGTTCCCTTTAAATAGGGATGCTTTGATGATGAAAACTATGATGAAATAGATTGCTTTGATATCATTTTTTTTCAATTCTAGAAGGCCAAGGTATTTTGGCAACTTTGAGATTTGAGAAAGGTCTAAATGACAATTCTTGTCTTTTCCTCAGAAAAATGGTTGTGAAGAGGTTTCTGTGCTAATATTTACTATTTTACCAAAATAATTATGGGTTATGATTCATTGGATTCTAGTGTTTAAAAATCTGTGACTAAAAGTACTGTGTAATAAAATAAGGCTGATATTTTACTTAGCTGCTGTGATAATTTTTCTCCCTCTTCTTTCCTTGAAAGGAGATGCTAATGTGCTCCAGTTTGTCTGAACCAGGAATTGGAGTAGACTTACATGATGCTGTGTCCCCTTATTCTAACTCTTACTATGTGGAACCATTTATGGAGAGAGTCACATACTCTACTTGGGAAAATATTTCCTCCTTCTCTAACAATAGAACCTCCCAAGTGAAACCTTTCCCAGCTTTCCCCAACCATGCTTATCTTCGGTGTTTTCTCCATTCTCATGTCAAACTCCATGGTGGGATAAATTGCTAAATAACACCTCTTCATCAATATTTCCATCAAAGAGAGACTCTTAACTTGGAAGGCTACAACCTGAGCTGGGGCCTTTACTTGGAAGACAGGGTGCACTTATGTGACTCTCTGCTTGGTCTCAGCCCATTTGAACAGGACCATAATTTTTTCCCAAATGAAATGAGTTGAATGAGTTGCCCTTTGTTTCTCTATGGCAAGCCAGAGCACTACTACTGGAGAAGTGTTCTTTTTTTCTACATGGAGACTCACTGTCTCCAGGGAAAGCTTATGTGTCATTGAGACAAGTGCTTATTTAATTGGTTCCTAGTTGGGGAATCAGCAGGCTTGCCACTGTCACAGGAGGGAAGCTGGAACCAGAATTGGGGGACACATGTTCACTTTGGTTAAAGAACTGAAATAGAATGTGGATAATATCGCTGTTCACCACTTGAGGAAGCTGGCGACCTGAGGAAGACATTGGGAATGGGCTCTTTTATGTGTGATGTAGGGAGTGGGTGAGCAAGAACAGCATCCAGGGCTGTAGAAGCACTGTGAGTGTTATGTAATAGGGAATTATTATAGGTATTAGAGGTATACATTTGAGAAGGTAGGCAAGCAAAGGTATGGAAGAAGAGTTACAGGATCAGAAGAGAAATGGCACACTGGTCCATCTGAGAAGCCAAGCATGTTCAGCCACCAAAGTGGGCTGTGAGGGGAAGGTCTATTGTCAGTTCTTCACTTTGTGTGGCTACTGCCTCTGGTGGGTCTGCAGCCAACTGTCTGGTGGTGTGCCTGGGGTCAATGAGGTCAACATTTGGGAACAAGAGTTGGACATAGAACAGAGGAGAGCGATGAGGAAATGGGACCTTCTCCTTATGACTGCATCTGTCCAGCTCTGTGTCTGTCAACAAGACCTTCAGAAAGTAATGGTCACTGCTTTCCTTCTGGTTTTTAAACTTCATGCAAGTTCTTCTGTCCCACCTATCTCAGAATCATACAGGGAAGGGGATCCTGGGAAATGTCTTTGCTTAGTTTAGCAGTGTAAAGCCTCACAGCAGGGCTGTGAACCTGAGGGTTGTGGGTCAGATCAGAAACAGACAGCTATGAGGGGATCCCTCTCTTTTGTGAGGGATGAAGGCCAATGTCTTGAGATGCCTCATGTAGTAAATGGTGTGTAGAACAGTCCAAATTATTCAGAATTTTACTTTGTCCATTCTACACTGTATTTTTCTTCTAAATTCCCCTGCAGTAAAGGACTTCATAGTTACATTGGTATCTAATAGAGTTAGCTTTCTGGAGGCCAAATAGGACAAAGTGGCAAAGAAAGAAGGGCTGTATAGTATTATTTATGATTTGGATAGTAGCAGAAAAGTCAGTTAAGAGTAGCTTAAAACAACAGAGATTTATATTCTGCGTATGGTAAGAAATCTGGATAAAGCTTGTCCTGAGCTGGAGCAGAGGCTCAGTAACATTGAGTAGAACTCAGGCTTGTTCACTCTCTCTTCTTACTGTTTCCAGCATGTTGATTTTTTTTGTTTGTGTTTGTTGCCTCGTGGTCTTAAGATATCTACTTCAGCTCACGACATTGCATTCTACTCTATTAAGATAGGAAAAGGCAGAAAAAGCCCAAAAGCTTCCTCCCATTATGGAAAAGGCTTCCCAGAAGTTTAATCTCAGACTTCCTCTTCTCGCTTATTGGCCAGAACAGTGTCACCTGATTACCTGTAGTTACAAAGGAGTCTGGGAAAGGCCCTCTGGCCAAGTGGAAAGGTGTTACCATGAATGTTTCAAATTGATCATGATTTAGCTCTTGGGCCAGCAGGAGAAAGCCTGACTTCCCCAATATTTACCTGGATACAGAATTGATGTTCTGCTTGTACAGAGGGAAGAAATAGTAATGGTGGGTGGGAAGATATCTAAAGAAGCCAAAGAACAGGGTCTGCAACTGGGTATTTTGCTGTTCCTCAGATGGTCCTGGGTCTCTGGAGAAAAGGGAGCATCTATTTTTTGAGTGGACTGTGAAAGTCCTAGAGAAAAATTCACCTGCTCTGGAGGAAATAGGACCAAATATTCTGAACCCTGACAGTTAACAAATGTCATTCTTTAAATTGGAAGGGAGGTGATGGTGGGGTTGGCATCTGGATTTTATCTCTACTATGACTCCTGTGCTAGCCTATTAAAAATATTCATAAGGGAGACATGTGCTTAAGGAATGAGAGGAGAGTACCATCAGAACTACAGCAATGTTAAAGATTGTACATAAATTAGTGATCCCATTATTTTCTCCGTGGATCTCTAAGAATGGGAAGATCAGATCATACCTTTCTTTACTCTTTCCTACTCTCTAATATGCCTTTCTTCATCCCATCCTCTAACTTCTGGTTGCTCTATGCTGCTCAAAATTTCTAGGAAGTTCTAAATTCTCATGTAATAACTATACAGAATTGGTAATTCTATGGGCAAGAAAAGATCTCTCTGGTATGTACTCGAAAATGGCTTCTGTTTCTGTGGAGGGTCATCATCATATTATGTATTGAATCTCCAGCCCTAATTAGATTTGAATTGTGTCATTTAGTCTTGTATGTAGTTGGTGTACAATAGATATTTATTGAGAGGCAGCATGGCAAAGTAGAGTCAGACAGACCTGGGTTTGGGACCTGTTGGGACCTGATTCAATCACTTACTGGCTGCATTATTTATGACCAATCACTTAATCTTTCTGATCTATAACATGTGAACTAAAAGGTCTATCATTCAGAGGTTGTGTGATTCTCATCAGCTTTAAAACATATTTCTTAATTTTCCACTAAATCAACCTCCTACAAAAGCAAGACCCCCCACTGTCTTAGTCAGCTTGGACTACTATAACAAAATCTCATACGTGGTGGCTTAAACAATAGCCATTTAGTTCTTGCAGTTCTGGAGTCTGGGAAGTTCAATATCCCAGCTTTCATTCTTGGGTGACGCCATTTTCTTGGCTTGTAGATGGCCACCTTCTCACTCTATCCTCACATACCAGAGAGAGGAAGCTCTGATGTCCCTTCTAATAAGGGCAACCTATTATGGAGACTCCATTTTTATGGCCTCCTTTGTATCTATTTACCTCCTCTCTTAGTCAGTTTGGGCTGGTATAATACAATGCCATGTACTGGTGGCTTATAAACAGAAATTTAGAACAGAAATTTATTTCTCACAGTTGTGGAGGCTGGATGTTCAAGATCAGGGTGCAAGGGTGGTTGACTTCTGATGAGAACCCTTTTCTGGGTTACAGACTGCTGATTGCCCTCTGTGTGGTCTACCACATGGTGGAAGGGGTGAAGGAAACTCTCTGGGGTCTCTTTTATAAGGGCACTAATCCCAGTCACCTCCCAAAGGCCCCACATCTTAATACTAACACATTGGGGATTGGAACTTTGACATATGAATTTTGAGGGGACATGTTTGTCCATAATACCCATAAATCCCAAGAGACCATGTGTACACTCCCAACTTTTCATCAATCTCACAGCTACTTTCCTCCTTTTCTAGGAAAATATCTCAAAATACATGTCTATTTTCATTGTTTCTATTTTCTCATCCTCCATTCACCTCTCAGTTAAATCCTGAAATAACTCACATATTCCTAACTTGATCCTAACATTTCAGCAGCATTCTATCCTGGTGATCATTCACTTTTTCCACTCCATAGACGTTGCATTTCCTTGGGTTTCCTCCTACTTCTCTATTCACTCCTTGTCTTTGGAGCTCATTAAACTTTGTCCTAGTCTACTCACTTCATATTTATACACTAGGTATTTCCACTTATAACCATGGCTTCACTTACCGCTTACATGTAAATGCCTCCCAAGTCCATATCTGTATTTTCTCTTGTATCCAAACTTGCCAACTTCTTGACATTTCTACTTGGACCTCTCAAGGTAGAAAAGCTCAGACTCAACTTCACACTCAATAAATTCAAAATAAAGCTGTAATTTTTTCTCCTACAAATTTTGTTCTTACCCATTTCCCTATCTTTGGGGTGGTTCCATTTTTATCTATCCACTTTACAAGCCAGAAATATGAAAAGACCTTTATCCATCATCCCTACCTCCCTGCCATAACTAAGCAATTAACATGTTCCTCTGGCCTTATCTCTTAAATATCTCTTGAATCTATGTACATCTTCCTGTCTTCACTGCTCTCACTCTCTTTCAGTATAGCATTTCCTTACTCTAGACACTGAAATAACTTCCTACTTGCTGCCTTTCAGTTGTCCTCACTAATTCAGTTGGAGTGCTCTTAAAATTTAAAATTATATTATCCCCTGCTTAAGAGGCCTCCATAGTTTTTCAGGTTAAAGAACAAAAGCTTTAACTCTTGGCCTGCAAGTATCTGCATGATTTGGTTTCTGTTTCCTTTTTCAGCTTCATTTCATAGCACACCTTCCCATCACTGCTTGTGTTGTAGCTACATTGATGGTTCCTGGAAAAAACCCCTGCTTCTTTCCAATAAAGGGCTCTGGGCAAGCTTTCCCTCAGCACAGCAGTGCTGCTTCTCCCTTCAGACTTAACTAACCTTTGCTCATTCTTCAGAATTCATTTTTCTCTGACTCTGACTAACTCATTTTATTGACTCTGACTCTAAATCATTTTACTGTTCATAGTTTTGATCTACTTCTTTTTCTTAGATAAGTCTCTTTAACATTTCATATAATAATGGCTTGGTGATGATAAACTCCTTTAACTTGACCTTATCTGGGAAGCACTTTATCTGCCCTTCCATTCTAAGTGATAGCTTTGCTGGATAGAATAATCTTGGATGTAGGTCCTGGCCTTTCATGACTCGGAATACTTCTTTCCAGCTCCTTCTTGCCTGCAGGGTTTCTTTTGAGAAATCAGCTGATAGCCTTATGGGAACTCCTTTGTAGATAACTGTCTTTTCTCTTGCTGCTTTTAAGATTCTCTCCTTATCTTTAATCTTGGGCAATGTAATTATGGTGTGCCTTGGTGTGTGCTTCCTTGGGTCCAACTTGATGGGGACTCTCTGTGCTTCCTGAACTTGCATGTCTATTTCCTTTGCCAAATTAGGGAAGTTTTCTTTCATTATTTTTTCAAATGAATTTCCAAGTTCTTGCTCTTTCTCTTCTGCCACTGCTATAATATGAATATTGGACCTCTCAAAGTTGTCCCAGAGGCTGCATATACCACTCTCATATTTTAAATCCTTTTTCCTTTGTGTTCTTATTTGTTGTTTTTTTGCTTCCTTATATTCCAAATCATTGATTTGATTCTCAGCTTCAGCCACTCTACTGTTGTTCCTCTGTAAATTGTTCTCTATTTCAATTAGTGTATCCTTCTTTTCTGACTAGATATTTTTTATGACATTAAACTCCTTACTAAGTTCCTTGAGCATCCTTATAACCAGTGTTTTAAACTTTGCATCTGACAGATTGCTTATCTCCATTTTGTTTAGCTCTTTTTCTGGAGTTTTGATCTGTCCTTTCATTTGGGCCATGTTTCTTTGTCTCCTCATTTTGGCAGCCTCTTTTGTTTGTTTCTATGAATTAGGGAGAGCTGCTATGACTCCCTGTCTAGGTAGTGTGGCCTGATGTAGTTGGTGTCATACAAGGTCTAGTGGCACAGTCTCCCCTATTACCCAAGCTGGGTACTAAGGTTGCGCCTTTTGTGTGGGCTGAGTAAACACTCTTCTTGTAGTTGAGCCTTGGTTGCTGTTGGTAGATCAATGGGAGGGATTTGCACAGGCCAGTCAGCTGAAAGGACAGGCTGTGACCACTGACCACCAACCTCTGACTTTTGTGGAGGATCAGCTGTGCAGGGACAGGGTGGTGGTGCTCCAACATAGTCTGTAGCTATCCACTGGGTGCCCTGGTCCTATGGTTTTCTGGATGTTGTAGGCCAAGGTCAGCCTCCTCCTGTGTTTTGCCTAGGGCACCCTGCCTGAGTTGTAAAGCAATCTGAGATGGCTGCTACTTGTGCTGGGCTTGGAGATCCTGGGGTGAAGTCAAGCTGTGAGTCTAGGTTGGCTGCTGCTAGTGCTGGGCCTGGGATTCACTGAAGCCAGCTGTTACTTGTTTGAGAGGGTTTAGGAAGTTTTGCAGTATGAGCCAAGACCAGCCATTCATAGGAAAAGCGGCTCGGGTGGGCCTATAAGTTGGGTGGGCCAGAGTCTTTGGTGATCTCCAAAGTGGGTCAAACAGTGTTAGTCAGGTTGATGGTGTCTCAGATATGGCACCAGCTTGCTGGCTTTATGGGGGGAATGTTTAGTAAAGGGACAATGGCCTCTGGTCACCTTGATGCCAGACACTTCAATTTCTCCCTGTATGTCACTATATGCCTTTCAAGTTGCTACCCTGGTGCTGGATGGAGGTCAGAGGGAGTGAGTCTGAGTAGATGAGTAGGTGAGTCCATGTGTGGGTTAAGAAGAACTGTTTGGGGCTCCAGAAGTTTCTTCCACTAACTCAATCACTGCTGGTTTTTACAGGCAGGAGTTATGGGGACTTATCTTCCTGGCCCTGGAACCCTGGGGTGGGGGTCCTAGTGTGGACCTGGAACTCTTTGCTCCTGAGATATCCCTCCCAAATTATTTCTACCACATGTGGGCATGGGACTAGCCCATTCTGCATCTCTGCCCCTTCTACCAGTCTGGATGGATGTGGTTTCTTTAATTTTGTAGTTGTCAGACTACCATTCACCTCAATTTCTGAGAGTCCTGAGTGGTGGTTGTTCTATATTTTAGCTGTAATTTTTTAAAAAGAGTTTATTTATTTATTTTTAGACAGAGGGGAAGGGAGGGAGAATGGGAAGGAGAGAAATATCACTACCTGTGATTGTGACCTCAGTGTGAGATCACAATCTCACACTGAGAAAAACATCAGTGTGTGGTTGCCTCTCACATGCTCCCCATGGGATACCTGATTCACTACCCAGGCATGTGCCCTATGGTGAACCAAACTGGTGACCTTTTGGTTTGCAGGCTGGTGCTCAATCCACTGAGCCACACCAGCCAAGGCATATTTTAGTTGTAATTTTGATGTGGTTGTGCAAAGAGATGAAGCATGTCTGTTTATACTGCCATCTTGACTGGAAGTCTAATTACCTTTTTAAAGGCCTTATCTTTAAACACAATGACATTCTGAGGTATTAGGCTTCAATACATAAATTTTGGGGGGACACATCAGCCCATGAGATAGTTATATATTTATATTCAGTTCAAGGTTTATTTTTGTCTTCTCCAGTATCTTATGAACTCAGTGAGGACAGGGATTGTGTCTCTATTGAGCCTTTCTACACTAGTCTATTTGTTGAATAAATGATCATGAATTAGGAGAACCCAGCAGAGTGTGTGACATAATAAAATGCCCTACAAGTGGTAGATGCTATTAACAACTGTGATGATGAACAACTGGTTTGGCTGACTTAGGGGATCATTCTTATTTTTGTTCTTATAATCTAGTTGTTGGTCTTATTAACATTCCTAATGAGTATTTCTGAGGTCCTGCTGCTGAATGAAATCTTCAGGCTTCCTTGTAAGGGTTTAACCAAGAGAGTATAATATAATACCAAATGGTACTGACACAGCTTCAAAAATCACAGATTAGTAATAATGGATTTCTTGTGTCTAATCTAACTTCCTTGTAAAAAAGATTCTCTTAAATCCGTTTTAATAATTAAGTGTTAAACTGTTTCCTGAACTATTCATATTCCCACTCCTCTCTGTTATAGAAAAATATAAATGAAAAATAAAAAATCCTTGGTTATATTCTATTCAACACAATGGTTTTAACCCACTAATCTTCATTATAAATTGTGTAATATGGAATCCATAATTAATAAATACTATTCAAAGCTCATAAATATATTTTATGCCTACTGTATTATGTTGGATTCATTGCAATACTCTGTTAGACTTTTATATATGAGTATTCTTTGAAAGAATAATGAACATATATTAATATTTCTCTTAAATATATTTCTTTTTTTCAGAATTTTAAGGTAAACTAATTGATTAAAACAAAAGAACAAAGGTTGATGTGGTGGGTAATGGTGATTTCACCTGTTCGGAATTCTTTCTATACAAACAAAGGATGAGGTATAGCTGACATAAAGAGCATATGAACAATCTACCTATTCTTTAACTAGTTTTCCCCCAAATAATAGGAAAACTCCTTGGGCCAAGACCACAAAGTTTTACATTTGCTGTTTGCCAAAACATGTAATTCATCTGTCTGATCACTAGATGTCACTGTTGTTTCATTGCAAATTCAGGCTGAGGCGATACTGGAGCCTAGGAGGATGGTATCTGCTAGTCAACACACTGCTCCCCCTTGCTGGTTTCTAAGGACCGGGAAGTTCTTGTAGCATCACAGAGACGAAAAACACCTTACTACTTCCACACAGGCTGCACAGAATATACATTCTTTTATTGGGCTAATGAATGATGAAGGGCAACAAATTTCAAAGAGCCAAAGGCCATTTTTGCTTAATAATAACAACTGCCAAGAGGCATTGAATGCCTATTCTGTACTAGGCATAGTGTTGAGTATTTTACACAGATTTCTTTTATTTAATGCTTTCTTAGAACAGTTGTGGGAGGAATTTCACTATTATTATACTCAAGTTTCACATGAAGAAACTGAGGCACAGAGAGGTTAAATAATATTCTCAGAACCACAGAACCAGGAAATAGCAGAAAATGAATCCAAACACAGGGAGGCCAATTACTGAATTTATTTTAACTTTGCCCTTAGCTGGTATACAATGTGGACTTGCCTTTAAATTAATCACAACCAAGAACAATCTTTGTGCAAAGTGTACAAAATAGTTCTCTTGAAAGAAACCCATTTAGGAATGACTCTAAATATAAATTGGGTATTGTAACTTAGTATAGAATGCCCTAGACTATGAAATCCTCATTTCTGAAGTATTTTTAGAAAATGTAGCCATTTTTTTTGCCTGTTTGAACACCACCCAGTCACAAAGTGATGATGTTTATACAGCCCTGTGGGGAGGGTGTGTGCTGGTTGGAGGGTCTTGCACAGCCATTTGTTGGTGGTAGCACTTCTGGGCTATACGTAGTGGCGGTAGAGCAATGATATATGAGTTCTAATTGATGCCTTTTTGGTGGTCTGAAGGCCAGCATTGTGGAAACCTTTTGAATGAACCATGGAGAGATTCTAAGTAACTAATCTAGCTAGCAGGTCAGTCAGTTAAGTAAAACATGGATCATTGAGACAATTGATCAATATATATTAAAACATTAAAAAATACATAAAATTTAACATAACAATTCCCTTCTAGGAACATTTCCCAAGAAAATATTGTTTTGAATAATCAATGCATCATTATTTTTTCTTCTTTTTCTTTTATTTTTTACTGTTTTTTCCCCATTATCATTTATCCCCCATCCCCTCTTCTACCTCTACCTACCCCCACCCATAATCACCACACTGTGTCTGTGTCCATGTGTTCTTTCTCTTTTCTTCTTTTTTGCTCAATCCCTCCACCTCTCAAAGTGTTATTTATGTAACCTGAAAGAGAGATCAGTTACATACAGTTTAGTTACTAAAATAAGTAGAAGAAACATCAGTTGCCTCCCGATTGATGTTGCCTTCCACATGCCCCTAACCAAGGACCTGGCCTGCAACCCAGGCATGTGCCTAACCCAAAACACTAATTCAAAAGAACATAAGCAACTCTATGTTCATTATAGTTATTTATCATCACCCAGTTATGGAAGCAGTCCAACTTTCCATCAGTAGATGAGTGGATAAAACAACTATGGGTCATTTACACAATGGAATACTGCTCAGCTGTAAAAAAGAAAAAAGTTTTACCTTTTGCAACAGTATGGATGAACCTGGAGAATATTTTGCTAAGTGAAATAAGCCAGTCAGAGAAAGACAAATACCAAATGATTTCAGTCATACGTGGAATCTGATGAACAAACTGAACTAACAAGCAAAGTAGAGACAGACTGACTCATAAATAGAGCAGGATGATAGCTATGGGGTAGGGGAGGTTAAGGGGTGGAGCAATCAAGCAAAAAGGAAGAAGGACTCATGGTCATGGACAACAGCATGGTGACTGCAGGGAGGATGGAGTATAAGGGTGCTAAATGGTAATGAAAAATACAATAAAAATGCAAAAAACCAAAAAAACCCTAGAAGAATACTTAATGATGTGAAAAATGCTTATAGTATATTATTAAGTTGGTAAAACAATGTTCCATGGGATCCTAATATTACAAAAACTAAAATCATTTTATATATATTTATATAGGCATAGAATGAAGATTGAAGCACACACAAAAATGTTACTATTTATTTTTTAGGTGACTAGATAATAGATGACTTTAGTTTTCTCTGAATTTTTACATATTTTTTCTTTTTTAAAGAAGATTTTATTTATTTAGTTTTTAGAGAGAGAGAAACATCAATGTGTGGTTGCCTTTCATGCACCCCGGCCCCCCCCACCCCGCCCTGCCCCGCCACTGAGGACCTGGCCCACAACCCAGGCATGTGCTCTGAGTGGGAATCAAACCAGCGACCCTTTGGTTCACAGGCTGACACTCAATTCACTAAACCACACCAGTCAGGGCTATTTTTTTCTTCTTTTTAAAAACAGGTAAGTAATGTGCAACTTATCAATTAGAAAACATCTCACAATCTATTTATATTTTAATGCCTGGTTTTGAAACTTAGGCTTGTTATTTAGAAACACTGATTATTGCCATTTGTTTGTTAAAATGATGTGTGCATGCAAGTGTGTATGGACAGGAGGACAGGAGGAGCTCAGAAGAGTTACTCAGTTTTATGTATCTCCAAAGGAAAGTCAGATGATTAAGATAAAAAACCTTGGTTGCTTGATTATGCAACCTGATGATCAGTGAAGCTTTGGTTAAGTGTTTGTCAGAAAATTTCTAATCTAGTGTTTCTAATGAGGGCCATCAAACTGTGTATAGGCCAACATATTTGAAGGCACTGTCCTTTGTGGTTAGAGGGCTTGTCCCATTTAGATCGTATGTAGTCTTTTTTCTTGTTAACATGAAAGCAAAGTGATTTATGGGATACTTTAGAATCTGTTGCTGCTTTTATTTTTATTTTAATTTCATAAAGTATATTTTATTGATTATGCTATTACCATTTCCCCAATTTTTCCCTCTTTATCCCCCCTCGGCCCTGCACCCCAACCCTCCAGCATGACTCCTGCTTAGTTCATGTACATGGATTGTACTTATAAGTTCTTTGAATTCTGTTTCCTATACCATTTTTGACACTCCCCGTCTATTTTATGCCTACTAATTATGCCTCTTCTTCCCTGTAGCTTTTCCCCCCATTCCTCCCTCACCACTGAAAACCCTCCAGTGATGTCCATTTCTCTGATTCTGTTCCTGTTCTAGTTGTTTGCTTAGTTTTTGTTTTCATTGTTTTTCTTTTCTTTTAGGTTCATTTGTTGATACTTGTGAGTTTGTTGTCATTTTACTGTTCATAGTTTTTAATCTTCAATTTCTTAGATAAGACCCTTTAACATTTCATATAATAAGGGCTTGGTGATGATCAAGTCCTTTAACTTGACCTTATCTGAGAAGCATTTTATCTGCCCTTCCATTCTAAATGATAGCTTTGCTGGATAGAGTAATCTTGGATGTAGGTCCTGGCCTTCATGACTTGTAATACTTCTTTCCAGCTCCTTCTTGCCTGCAAGGTTTCTTTTGAGAAAGCAGCTGATAGCCTTATGGGAACTCCTTTGTAGGTAACTTTTTCCTTTCCTCTTGCTGCTTTTAAGATTCTCTCCTTATCTTTAATCTTGGGTAACTGAATGATGATGTGCCTTGCTGTGTTCTTTGGGTCCAACTTCTTTGGGACTCTGGGCTTCCTGGACTTCCTGGAAGTCTATTAACTTTGCCAGAATGGGGAAGTTTTCCTTCATTATTTGTTCAAATAAGTTTTCAGTTTCTTGCTGTTGTTCTTCTCCTTCTAGCACCCCTATAATTTGGATATTGGAATGTTTAAAGTTGTTCCAGAGGTCCCTAAGCTTCTCTTCATTTTTTTTAATTCTTATTTTTTCATTCTGTTCCAGTTGGATAATTATTTCTTCCTTTTGTTCCAAATCATTGATTTGAGTCCTGGTTTCCTTCCTGTCACTGTTGGTTCCCTGAATATTTTGCTTTATTTCATTTTGGGTATCTTTCATTTGCTCTTTCATTTTGTGACCAAGATCAGTCAGTTCTGTGAGCATTTTGATTACCAGGGCTTTGAATTCTCCATCATATAGGTTGGCTATCTCCTCATCGCTTAGCTCTCTTTCTGGAGTTTTGCTCTGATCTTTCATTTCCGCCTGATTTCTTTGTCTCAGTGAACCTGTTAAGTTGCAAGGGGGTGGGGCCTTGTGTATTCACTGGGGCAGGGCCACCCTCCTTGCTGTGATGTAGCATTACCTGTGGGGGAGGAGCCAGAAAGGGGACAATGGAAATCCCCTGCTTGGCTCTAGGCCCACTTTCCAATGAAGTCTTGTGTGAGACTGGGAGTTTCTCCCACCACAGCAATCCCTGCTATAGTCCACAGTCAGCTGTGAGTCTCAGTTTCCTATTCATCCAGCCTTAACGCAGGTTCTCTTAGCCAGCCTCACCATGGGTTCTCTTTGTCTTCCTGTCTTACAGATCTTGTTGGTCTGGTTGACTGTTTCTTTAATTCCTTGGTTGTCAGAGTTCCATGCAGTTTGATTTTCTGGCACTTATGCTTGTTTATTGTTTTTAGATTGGTTGTTATTCTCCTTTTGGTTGTGTGAGGAAGCAAAGGGTTTCTACCTACGCCTCTATCTTGGCTGGAACTTTATTGCTGTTTTAATTTGGCTCCTTTACCACCTTGATTGATCCTTTTGGATTTGTTGTTCCTTCTTTTAATGTGATGTTACACACTACAAAAATTCTTTATTTTATGAATGTTGAACATTATTGAAATCACATTCTAATTAGACAGTGAATGCTCAATTAAACAATTCTGACATGGTCTCAAACTTTTGGCGATTTTACTCAGCAATTTCTTCAAACATATTCATCTGCCTTTAAAATAACTTTCGAGTTTTGTGAAATGAAGGCATTTACCGTGAAATTATTCTTTTAAATTGGAATTATATCAATCAATGTGTGTCTTTAACATGCTGAATTTTATGAAGCATCTGCATTAAGTGCCAGACCTTTAGGTGAACACCCCTTCATTGATCACAGCCTGAGCAGGAGCAGAGGATGGACGGAATCATGACTTAATAAATGGTCAATCTTGTGGCAAACCTGTGACCTTCTAGTCTCAACCTTGCAAAGGCTATTGGTGACAACTGTGGCTAAATTGATGTTACTCCCCTGAGGCTTGGAACTCTGGCTGTAAACTCATATTGAGTTGAAAATGTTAAATGCCTTGTTTCCAGTAGTCTGTCTTATTTTTTAAATTAATAAGTAACCTGCAATTCCCCCCAACCCCCGCCCCGCCCAGTGACTACTTGCTTTGTGCTTCCTTACTGGGAGGACTTCCTTTTGAATATGTATGAGATTTTGTCCTTTGGCATGTTTTGGTGTACACTATGTTGATTAGGAATTATAGTAGGTGATGTGAATCTTCCTGCTGGAAGTCAGGATTCAAAAGAGTTTTACCGCTGAGAAAAATCTGAAGTTCATGATGCAATGTGTTGTGTAGCCAGCGAATCTGGTTGAATCAAATTACTCAGAGTCATGGCTATAGCCTATAATACAGTAAGTATTGCTCAAACTGGCCTTAGCTTCCATTTTCTTCCATTAAAATACCATCCAAAATTAGAAGTACCACAGTGAAATGCATTTAATGTAGCTATTTTGATGGAAAATGGCACCTTTAGCTGCATCTTTTTTTTTTTGTACTTGCTCATAGGGTTCAGTAACTGAAGCTGTTTTCTATTTTTTTGCTTTCTTTTTCTATTCTATTCTTTTTTTTTCTAAGTTGTGTTCATGTGTGGAAGCACAGGTTATAAATGGAAAAACCATAGGGAAATAACCTAGACTATACAGATTTCCCTATGTTATTTAGAGCAGGAAAGTGTGTTATTAAAAAAGTCGATTTTTGCAATAATCCACTCAAGTTTAACTTCTTTTGCTAGGTACTGCAATGTTTAGGGGGAAGAAAAAGACAAGATGCTTATTTAGAAAATACAATTTTGAGTTTTACTTGATGCTGTATAAAGTAGAAGAATGGAGGCCACTGAAATTTTAAAAAGTAAGGTAACAAATGTGACTGATTATATTTTAATGACAAGTAGAGATGATACACTGATTACAATCTAAATTTTAAAATTAGTTTATATTAAGAAGCCTAAAATTTATTTGACAGGCTGTTTAACCTAGCCTAAAAATCAGGCACTATCCTAAGTACTTTAAGCCTCATAACAACACTATGAATATTGATACTATAAGTATAATCAGCTACCCCATTTTACAGATTATACTGTTTTATAAAAGGGAAATTTGGGCTCCAGAGAGTTTTCTAAATTGAAGCCAGGACATAGAAACATTGTCAAATAAAATGTTGAAGCATTATAACTTTTTAATTTTTAATTTTGCATGTTCAAAATCCATTTTTTTCTGAAGAGAGGAGTCAATTATAGTGCATTTAATCTCTGCTATTTTTGTTTTTCTTTGAATTATTATATGTGATAAATAAAGCTCAAATCATTATTTCTCTTCTTCCTTTAGCTTAAAAATTTGGCTCTAGGTGAAATAGACTCTGCTGTGCTGACCCTGGCTTTTAAAAACTCTGTTGTATAAGCTATAAATGGTTTCTTAACATGCCCCTCACACCTCATATATCTTTGTCCACAAGGACTTTAGAATAACAAAATGTACATCCAAGGCTTTGCCATACACAGTGAAAATAAAAAGAGGAGAGGGGAATTCATTTCTCTATCAGGGTGGCTTCAGCAAGGGAGAGGAAGAAGTAAAAGGATGAATGATTTTTATTGGTCTATAAAAGAATTGGTGTGCTTCTTTTTCTGGTCTCAAGGATTCAAGTTGTGAATGAAGATGTATCCAAATGTTTGAAGTAGTGTTTAAAGGATTCTTGTATGTGCCTTTGTCCTCCTTGCTCTTATTTCAGATAACCCCTTTCTTGTGTTTCCTTTCAATTTTGTAAGGGAAAAAAGGAAACAAATTCCTTCTCCTGAGATATTACCGAGAGGCACAGGTAAGGAGAAGGGACAACCAGGAAATAATAGGGAACAAATGGATAGAGGAGAGCAATTAGCTCAGTATATTCATGCTGGAAAATGTTTGTCTCAGGCCACAGTGGGATCAATTTTAGAGCTATAGTTTGTAGTCTGTGTGTGTGAGAGATAAAACAACTTGCCTGAACACTTGCTTATGACTAAATTTCAAATCTCTGTCTGGTTCCAATTCCACACAAAATACGTGAGCTTAGTCTTTATTGATATCCTGCTTCAGTGTATCTCAGTGGTGTATTGGGCTACAGAGGAAAACGTAATTCCAAAAGATGGTAGTTTTTAAAATATATCTTGGTACAAGAGACTCTTGACACATCTGTCCTGATCTCTCAGATTCTATTAATGAGAACCTTGGCAAATTGATTAGAGTTACCAGTACTTGTGTAAGGTCTGGGGCTATAACCCTGAGCTCATGAGGAGCTGAAAATTTTTAATCCCTAGTTCCCAGATGTCCCTTTTAGCATCCACAGCAGCAATAAAAAACAAACCAGCAACTGTAATATGTAGTATACTCAGAAAAAATAAATCTCAGTAAAATGTAACTCTGTAGAGTGCTGCCTGTTTGGCTTTATACCCTCTGCTTCCTCCTCCTGCCCCACCCATACCCCAAGTCCTGACTATGGTCAGGTAAGACCAACCCAGTTAGGGCCTGGAATGGGTTTTTATTCTGGATTTTAATGAAAATACAGAAGGCTATGTTTAGAGTTAAAAAAATAATAACATTAGAAAAATATACATTTATTATGTATGTATACATCTATACACAAATCTTAAGCTCAGTGAAGAGAGTTATCATGGTATAGGGTTCACTGTTGAATGTTTAATTCCTAGTATAGTGTCTGACACCAGAATCACAATGTGTTTGTTAAATAAATTAAAGAAATAGTGCAGTATAAGAAAAATTTCTTTGAGCATACTGATGATAACCTTTACTTAGGACGACTAAGAAAATAGTTCTGAATATTCTGCTCCTTTGGGATTTCTCTTCCCTTCTCGTCTCTTATCAATTTTCCTTACTATCCTTTGAAACATTCTCTCTCCATCCTTTCTTACCTTTCTTTCTTCTTTCTTTTGTCCCAGGCATGAACTACTACATTTCTCATGCCTTCAGTTCTGAATTGTCAACTTCTTGCTTTAGGACCCCAATCAGAACCACAGAAATGTCACAGTGTTTGCCCAATATTTGCTCAAGGCATAGCCTATCAGCAATGAGCCTCTATCCCTTGATATTTAGAGATGGTCTGCATTTTTGTAACATGTTCTTCAAAATGCTGGTGCCCCACTTGATTAGTTCACTCCTCTTGAGTCTCCATTATGCAGTTCATCGATAGCTTCTTCTGTAGCACCATTAAGAATATTCACACCTGGAGAGAGAGGAAGATGGCAGCGTGGTAGGAGGAAGCAGATTCCACTTCCCCCTACACATGGGAGAAAAACTACCAATCTTCAGAGGAACAGAGGAAAAAGCCAACACTATCACAACATTTATGAAAATAGGAGATCAAAAATTGTAGAGGACATTGAAAAACCAGATGGTAACGAGGGTACTTCAGGATAATAAGGGCTCAGGGATCAGCGCAGGGACCAGGGAGGTTGCAGCCCCCAGGCCCAGCACTCCTGGGTCTGCCTCAGGGCACTTGGGAGAGAGCTAGGTCAACTGCTCCCTCCCCGGGCCAAACAAGGATTGAGCAGCACCTGGGGAGGCCTGGTTGCTTGAAGGCACAGAGAGGGGAGTGAGGACTGAGAGACAATCACACAGGGGCTGTGAGCACCCACGTATAGCCCTGGGAAGAGTGTGTGCCCCAGCCTTTGTGATCAAGGGTGGCCTGGCCATGCGCCCCTGCCCCCTACCTGGAGAGAGTGTGGTTTTGTGGAAGACCCAGACCCCACAGCCCTGAACACAGAAAAGGCATGGGTGCTCTGCAGGATTCCTGGTGCCTACGGCCGAGAACTCGGGGGAAGTGTGTGCCCACTCGGGATCCCTGGAGCTCACACCGTGCACCCAGAAAAGGTGCAGGCATTCCACGGGATCCCAGAGCCCATGGCGGTGAGCTCCGGAGAGTGGGCTTAGGAGCACCCAGACCCACACCAAGGGCCCTGCGGAGAGGCACCAGACTGGCTCTGGGGAGAGCAGGAGGCTAGCCCTGGGGACAGTACACGAGAGGCTGACTGAGTTCTGACTGAGAAGGGAAAAAAGCAATTTCAATTGCCCCTCAGCCTGCTGAAGCCAGCAAGACCAAAAAAACTGGTTTGGCCAGTTAGAAACCAACAAGAGATTTTTTTGTTTGATTGTTTAATTTTTTTAAGTAACTTTTTATTTTTTAATTCTTATTATATTTATATCTCTCAATTCCTTATGCTTCTCTTTCTTTCACTCTAGTGTTATTCTTTCTCCCTTTCCAAGTTTATTTCTTCTTCATTCCATCTTCTGCTTCTTTTCCTTATTTTTTTGAACCTGTAAGTTATTGCATATTTGTATTATCTTTTTTCATTATTCTTACATTTTTTATTTTAATAGTATTTTGGTGTTCCTCTTCTTTATGTATAGTCTTCTTTGCTTGGCTGGTTATACTGTATCGTTTGATAGGTTTCCCCTGTTACCTCATTCAGAGTGTATTGCTAATTTACTGTCCTTCATTTGTGTTCCGTTAGTACACTACTCAAGGTTCTATACTCCCTATTCTTGTTATCTAGATCTCGTAGAGTCTGTCATATGATTGTTGCCCTAATATTACTGTAAAAAAGACCTATTCCATACAATTGTAAATACTACACAACCCCTCCTATATCTTAGCCCACTTCACAGTTTCCTGAACTCTATTACTATAATGGTTAACTCTATACTCTCACACACTACACATATTTACTATTCTTCATTCTCACCCTACCTCAGAATCTGATCTCCCACACCCTCACTGCTTTCTAGATCCAACTCACAATCCTTTCCTCCCCAACAAGAGTCTTATCTTCTTTCCATCCTTTCTAAAATGTGGCTAGTGGGGTGGAAGATCACAGTTAACATTATACATAGCCAAAGGATCTCCTATCTCTTCTCTACTGGCTGCTACTGTAAATATAATTGAATACTTTCTTGCTGTCTTAAACCATTTTGCCTTACTCCTCCAAATGATCACAAAAAAGAGTGGGGAGAAGCTGTGAACACCAGGATACCCAGAAGAGACTGCACCACTGAATCTCACAGGTATTCTACCACAGAAGTTTACACCACAAACCCAGGGAAACAGAACAGATCAATTTAAGAAACAGAGGCTAACAAGAAGAGTCTCACACACAATGAGAAGACAAAGAAACAAACCCCAAAGAAAGGGAAAGGAGGAAGCCTCAGAAAGAATGCTAAATGAAATAGAGGAAACTCAACTATCAGAGATTGAGTTCAAAGAAATGATTATCAGGAAGCTCAATGAGCTCACAATAGCTACCAGAAATTACAGGGAAACTTCAACAAACTCACTGCAAACTACATCAACATGAAAAAGGAAATGGAAACTATCAACAAGGACCAAGAGGAAATGAAGAATACAGTTTCTGAACTGAAGAACACAGTAGATGGAATGAAAAGCAGGACTGATGAAGCAGAAGATTAAATCCGTGAACTGGAGGACGAAGTAGAAAAAAAGCACCCAGAAACAGCAAGAAAAGGAAAAGAGACTCAGAAAGAATGAAGAGGGATTAAGAGAAATGCAAGATAATATGAAATGTAATAATATCAGTATAATAGGGATACCAGAAGGAGAAGAAGAAGAGCAAGGGATAAAAAACCTATTTGAAAAAGTAATGATGGAAAACTTCCCTAATTTGATAAGAGAAAAAGCCACAAAAATCCAGGAAACACAAGAGAGTCCCAATCAAGAGGAACCCAAAAAGGCCCACCTTAAGACACATCATAATTAAAATGGCAAAATTTCAAGATGAGAGAATATTAAAGACATCAAGGGAGAAACAGGAAATAACATACAAGGGAGCCCCAATAAGGCTTGCAGCTGACTTCTCAATGGAAAAGCTCCAAGCCAGAAGAGAATGGCAAGAAATATTCCAAGTAATGAGAACCAGGGGTCTGCAACCAAGGCTACTTTACCCAGGAAGGCTTTCAATCAAGATAGAAGGCCAAATAAGAAGCTTCCCAGACAAAAGAAGTCTAAAAGACTAAAGACTACACCTCCATCAAACCAGCACTGTAGAGATACTAAAGGGACTGCTTTAAGGAAAGAAAGGAAAAGAGAGAGAGAGAGAGAGAGAGAGAGAGAGAGAGAGAGAGAGAGAGAGAGAGAGAGAGAGAGGAACACAGGCATGTAAATGGCATTAAATAAGTACGTATCAATCATAACCTTAAACATAAATGGATTAAATACTCCAATTAAAAGACATAAAATAGCTGAATGGATAAGAAAGCATGACCCACACATATGCTGCCTACACAACCCACCTCATGATAAAAGACCTACACAGGCTGAAAGTGAAGGGCTGGAAACAAATTTTCCTAGCAAATAGACAGGAAAAAAAAAAACTGGGTTAGCAATACTCATATCAGACAAAATAGACTTCCAAAAAAGGGCCATAAAGAGAGACCCAGAAGGTCACTTCATAATTGTTGGGAACCGCCCTGACTGGTATCAGAAGCTGAAACCCCCGCCTAGCTAAGGCTAAGGGAACGCCCTTGGAACTGTAAGCCAGCAAGGAGACAAAAGCTTGTCTTCCTGGCAGGAATGCTGCTTCTGCTGCTTTATTCATAACTGAACCCCAAAAAGCTTGGTCGGTTAGCCAAAGACGGGTAAGATTCCCCACGGGGGAACGACCTAAGACAGGCACGATCACTTTGGGAGGCCCCCCAAAAGAAGGACTTGGGGGGGCTGCAGCAAAAGGGGGTGATGGACCCTCACTCCTCGGCTTTGACATAGCCTGAGTTCTCAGCGTCTGGAAGAAAATCTCCTTATCTCTCGGTTGCCTTAGTTCCCTTGCTCCACCTAAGCCTGAAACAATGACAGGGTGGTGCAGCTCGGTACTGAGAAGTGCGGATTCCCCAGGGTGATCAGGCCTAAGAAAGAATATGTAAATTACTGTGAAACCTTCTTTGTTTAGAATGCTCTCAGTTGAATGAGAAGGGTCTTAGGAGGAAGTTATTTTGTTCCTCAGTCTTACAGCTCTTTGACCCCAACTCAATAGACCGGCAGAGTTCTTTGTTTTCTATAGTTCCTTACTTCCCCCTAATGAGTACTGTACTTTACCTGAATTATTATGCAAAATGAGCCTAATAAAAGCAGGTATGGACGGTAAATCAGCGCGCTCCCCACTAGGGGGGGTGGCCATTTTGTCCCTACTTCCCCACAGAAACTAGTCTGTCTCTGTGCATGTGTTGTTTTTTCTCGCGTGTTTATCGTCGAGCCATCCACAGCGTTCCGTGGTCACTGCTGGCCGGTGACCCACGCGCAACACATAATCCTTCAAGGGAAGAATCCACCAAGAGGACATAAATTGTAAACATATATGCACCCAACATAGGAGCGCCCAAATACATAAAGAAAATCTTAGAGGACTTCAAGAAAGATACTGACAGCAACACAATTATAGTGGGGGATTTTAACACTCCACTGTCAAAAATGGACAGATCTTCCAAACAAAATATCAACAAAGATATTGTGGCATTGAACAATGCCCTAGAGGAAATGGACTTAACTGATATATATTAGACCTCTCCATCCCAAAGAAGCTAAATACACATTCTTTTCAAATGTACATGGAACATTTTCAAAGATAGACCACATGATAGGACACAAAACAAGCCTCAACAAATTGAAGAAAATTGAAATTATACCAAACATTTTCTTGGATCAGAAGGGACTGAAAGTAGAAACGAACCCTAAGGAAAAAAACCCCAAACACTAAAAATCATGGAGATTAAATAGCATGCTATTAAACAATGAATGGGGCAAGAATGAAATAAGGGAAGGAATCAAAAAGTTTCTGGAAACAAATGAAAATGAGCTTACAACAACCCAAAACTTATGGGACTCAGCAAAGGCAATCCTGAGAGGGAAGTTCATAGTGATACAGGCCTACCTAGAAAAGATAGAAACATTTCAAACAAACAACCTAACCCTACATCTACAAGAACTCAAGGAACAACAACAAAGACAGTCCGGAGCAAGAAAAAGGAAGGAAATAACCAAGATCAGAGCAGAATTAAATGACATAGAGACTAAAAGCACAATTCTAAGGATCAATGAATCCAGGAGCTGGTCCTTTGAAAATATAAACAAAATTGACAAGCCTTTAAGGAGGCTCATCCAAAAAAAAAAAAAAAAAGAGAGAGAGGACCCAAATAAACACAATCAGAAATGAAAGAGGAGAGATTACAACTGACACCACAGAAATACAAAGGATTGTAAGAAATTACTACAAACAACTGTATGCCAGGAAATTTGAAAACATAGGTGAAATGGACAAATTTCTAGAAAAATATTATCTTCCAAAACTCAATGAAGGAGTAGAAAGCCTGAACAGACCAATAACAGCAAATGAAATTGAAGCAGTAATCAAAAAACTCCCAACACACAAAACCCCTGGACCAGATGGTTTCACAGGAGAATTCTACAAAGCATTTAAAGAAAAGCTAGCCCTTATCCTTCACAGACTATTCCAAAAAATCCAAAAAGATGGAAGAATCCCAAAACCTTTTTATGAGGCCAGCATCATCCTAATACCAAAACCAGATAAAGACACAACAAAGAAAGAAAACTTCAGGCCAATATCGCTGATGAACAAAGATGCTAAAATCCTCAACAAAATATTGGCAAACCGCATCCAACAATACATTAAAGAGATCATATACCATGACCAAGTGCAATTCATCCCAGTGATACAAGGATGGTACAATATTTGCAGATCAGTAAATGTAATACATCACATAAACAAAAGCAAAGACAAAAATACATGACATGATCATATCAAGAGATGTGGAAAAAACCTCGGATAAGGTACAGCACCCACTTATGATAAAAACACTCAGTAAAGTGGGAATAGAGGGAGCATTTCTCAACATAATAAAGGCCATATATGAGAGACCTACAGCCAACATCATACTCAATAGGCAAAAACTAAAATCTTTTCCACTAAGATCAGGAACAAGAAAAGGCTGTCCACTTTCACCACTTCTATTCAGTATAGTACTGGAAGTTTTAGCCATAGCAATCACACAAGAAAAAGAAATAAAAGGCATGCAAATTGGAAAGGAGGAAACAAAACTTTCACTGTTTGAAGATGACATGATTGTGCACATAGAAAATCCTATAGACTCAGCCAAAAAAACTGCTTGATGTAATAAATGAATTTGGCAAAACAGTAGGATACAAAGTCAATATTCAGAAATCAAAGGCATTTTTGTACACCAACAATGAAACAGCAGAAGCAGAAATCAAGAAAAAAATCCCACTTGATATAGCAAAATGAAAAATAAAATACCTAGGAATAAACGTAACCAAAGAGGTAAAAGACCTGTATTCAGAAAAATACATAACACTGAAGAAAGAAATCAAGGAAGACACAAACAAATGGAAACATATACCTTTTTCATGGATTGGAAGGATTAACATCATCAAAATGTCCATACTACCCAAAGCAATTTACAGATTCAATGAAATACCTATTAAAGTACTAATGGCATATTCACAGACATAGAAAAAACAGTTCAAAAATTTATATGGAACCATAAATGACCCTGAATAGCTGCTGCAATTTTGAGAAAGAAGAGTAAAGTAGGAGGGATTACAATACCTGATACTAAACTATATTAGAAGGCTACTGTAATCAAAACAGCCTGAAAACAGGCACATGGACCAATAGAACAGAACATTGAGCCTACAAATAAAAACAGGCACATGGACCAATGGAACAGAACAGAGAGCCCAGAAATCAACCCAAGTCTCTATGGTCAATTAATATTTGACAAAGGGGGCAGCAACATAAAATGGAGTAAAAATAGGCTCTTCAACAAATGGTGTTGGGAGAACTGGACAGCTACATGCAAAAAAATGAAACTTGAGCACCAACTTACACCTTACACAAGTATAAGTTCAAGGTGGATAAAAGACTTAAATATAAACTGACATATTAAAGTCCTAAAGGAGGACATAGGCAGGAAAATCTCAGATATTTCATGCAGCAACATTTGTACTGATATGTCCCCTGGAGCAACGGATATGAGGGAAAGAATAAACAAATGGGACCTCATCAAAATAAAAAGGTTCTTCACAGCCAAAGAAAACAGTATCAAAATAAAAAGAGAATCAACTGTATGGGAAAACATATTTGCCAATGATACCTCAGACAAGGTTTTAATCTCCAAAATATATAAAGAACTTACACGACTCCACTCTAAGAAGACGAGCAACCCAATTAAAAATGGGCAAAGGACTTGAACAGACACTTCTCCAAGGAGGACATACAGAGGATCCAGAGACACAAGAAAAGATCCTCAATATCACTAGCTATCAGAGAGATGCAATTTAAAACTACAATGAGATACCACTTCATACCAGTTAGAATGGCCATCATAAACAAAGCAACAAACAACGAGTTTTGGAGAAGTTGTGGAGAAAAGGGAACCCTAGTGCTCTGTTCGTGGGACAGCAGACTGGTACAACCACTATGGAAAACAGTATAGAACTTCCTCAGAAAACTAAAAATGGATCTGCCTTTTGACTCAGCAATTCCACTGCTGGGACTATATCCTAAGAACCCTGAAATACCAATCCAAAAGAACCTATGCACCCCAATGTTCATAGCAGCACAATTTACAATAGCTAAGTGCTGGAAGCAACCTAGGTCCACATCAGCAAATGAATGGATCAAAAAACTATGGTACATTTACACAATGGAATTCTATGCAGCAGAAAGAAAGAAGGAGCTCCTACCCTTTTCAACAGCATGGATGGAGCTAGAAAGCATTATGCTAAGTGAAATAAGCCAGGCATTGAAAGACAAATACCATATGATCTCACCTTTAACAGGAACCTAAACAACAAAACAAAGAAACAAGCAAAATATAGTCAAAGACACTGAAATAGAGGACAGACTGACAGTGTCCAGAGGGGAGAGGGGAGGGAATTTCAGGGGAGAATGGGAAGGGTTTACAGGGACAAATGTAAAGGACACATGGACAAAAATTGAGGGGGTGGACAGCATGGAAATGGGAGGGAGGTAAGGAGGGATGGGTGAGTTTGCTGGAATGGAAGTAAAGGACAGAAAAGTATACTTGAACAATGATTAAAATAAAATAAAAATGATATATACCTAAGTAAAAAAAGTAATCTTCACACCTGACGTAGCAACTCACATGAATTAATTATCCTTTTATGTAGGTCACAAAGTTATTTATTGAACACTGAACCATATATTGAAGACTCTTGGAGTTACAATGAAGGATAAGTTATTGTGTTGCCCAAAAAGTCTGTATAGTTTTTTCTAAAAAATAAATGACACATTTTTCATTTTCACCAGTAACTTTATTGATTTGGATATTTTGAGTATGTTGGCTGTCTCCCACATGGTATAACATTGATTGTTCTCAGTGAATATCTTGATTTGGTTGCTATCAACTTCAATTGGTCTACCAGACTGTGGAGCATTATCCAGTGAGAAATCTCCAGCATGAAACTTTGCAAACCTCTTTTGACATGTTCGATAAGTCACAGCACCTTCTGCATACACTGTGCAAATCTTTTTGCACTTGAATGTTTACCTTTCTTGAAATAATAAAGCATAAGATGCCAAATTGTTGCATATTTTATTCCATCTTCTATATTGAAATTACTACACAGAAATTCACTAATTTTGATATTTTTTTTAAAAATGCACACTGATAGGACAGCTGTCACACTACAATCTAACAAAATTGCTTTGAATAAAGTCTTTTTTTCTTACATTTTATTTTAATCATTGTTTAAGTACAATTTTCTCCCTTTTACTCCCATTCCAGCCCACCCATCCATCCCTCCCCACCTCTCTCCCATTACCACCCTCCCCTTAGTTTTTGTCCATGTGTTGTTTACATTTGTTCCTGTAAACCCTTCCCATTTTTCTCTGAAATTCCCTCTTCTGTTCCCTCTGGTCACTGTCAGCCTGTCCTCCATTTCAGTGTCTTTGACTATATTTTGCTTGTTTCTTTGGTTTGTTGTTTAAAGTTAAAGATACCTAAGCACTACTAGAGCCATTTAATGGGAAAAAACCAAAAAAACTTTTTGGCCAACTCAATATAATCTTTCAAATCCCATACCAATTTTGGAGGTCAGAAAAATATTCGAAAGATAAATGAAAGGGTGAAATAATGTGAGAAAACAATAAGCTATCAAATATTTTCTAGTTAAATGCCACAATTTTTCATATTTGAAGAGACATTTGGCATCCTCTGGAGTTTAATGTAGTAGTGCCTTTAAGAAGGACTGAAATGAGAAGAGGTGATTTTAATGGAGGAAATATAGTATTAGAAGTGGGTACATGTGGTGATTGCTGGGGGGAGGTGGGTGGCTAAGGGGACTAAATTGTAATGGAAAAACATAATAAAGATTATGTATTTAAAAAAGAAGTGGGTAAATTAATTTTATTTCTCCAACTTTGTCAAAAGAGTGCTTTTAATTTTTTTAGAATGAATCATTTTATACTTTGTATTTTTCCCTTTTTAAATTAGAATTTTTAATTAAAAATTTCTCCAAGTTTTTTTTAAATCACAGCATTTTTTTAAAGATTTTATTTTATTTATTTTTAGAGAGGGAAGGGAGGGAGAAAGAGAGAGAGAGTAACATCAATGTGTGGTTGCTGGGGGTCATGGCCTGCAACCCAGGCATGTACCCTGACTGGGAATTGAACCTGAGACACTTTGGTTCGCAGCCCGAGGTCAATCCACTGAGCTACTCCAGCCAGGGCTCAAGTTTTTTTTTTTTGAAAATTGAAAAATGAAAGAGTAGTTAAGAGAAGGTATTAAAGAATGAAGAGTTTTTTGGGGGAGAACCTTTGTTCGCTCTTCCTGGTGTTTGCTTTCCGTCAAGATTCCAAATAACTTGATTTGGGATTCAGGTCTGTCTGGCCATTGCTAATATAACAAGAACTAATATAATCTGAAAGCCAGGGAGAGTGGACTGGAATGTGCATGTGTGATAAATGACTTCACTGTATGGACAGTAGACACCATTGAGGGAGCATCCGTACTTTGTGGTCATTGCATTCAAAATGACTGATTGAGTAGAGCAATGAATCTGCATCAAATTTTGCATTAAGCTTGAACATTCCTCTGTGGAAACTATTTGGATGATTCAGAAGGTTTTGGGGATCATGCAATGAGTGCAGCGCAAATAAAAGTGTGGCACAAATCTTCAAAGATGGTAAAAGTCTATTGAAAGTGATCCACATTCTGGAAGGACTGCAACAAGCAGAACACCTGAGAATATTGAATGAGTGCAGGCTGCAATGAACAAAGACCTGTGACTGACAGTGCAAGAACTAGAAGCTGATTGGGGGATTCCAAACACTACTGTGTCCGAGATTTTGATGCATGTGCTTCACGTGAAATATGTCATGGCATGTTTTTTCCCCATGGCTTCTGCTACCAGGCCAGGAGGAACAAAGTGCTGCAGTTCGTAATGACTTGATTCAAACCACTACCAATGAACCAGATTTCCTCAAGAAGGTCATAACCTGAGATGAATTGTGGGTCTAGGGCTATGATCTGGAAATTAAGTCATCCCAATGGAAGGTGTTGTCCATCACGAGTTTCCCCCTCTAGGCCAAACAATAAGGAGTACTACCTCAATGTTTTTTGTCTGTTGAGAGAAGCAATATGATGAAAATGGCTGCAGCTATGGGCAACTGGTAGTTGGCAGCTTCATCATGACAAAATACCTGCTCAAGTATCATGTCTTGTGCAGAGTTTTTTGGTGAAACATCAAATCAGCCAGGTGACTCAGCACCCTTATAGCCCTGAATTGGTTCTCTGCAACTTCTGGCTCTTCCCAAAACTAAAATCACCTTTGAAAGGGAAGAGATTTCAGACTGTCAATGAGATCAGGGAAATATGATGGGGCAGCTGATGGCAATTCCACCAAAGGATTTTGCAGTGTATTGTGCAGTGGAAGAGATCCTGGGAGAAGTGTTTAAGGCCCCAAGGGGCCTACTTTGAAGGGGACTGAGGCATCATTGTCCCATGTACGATTTTTCTTATATCTTGTGCTTTCAATAAATGTCTCGATTTTTCGTAGTAAATGGCTGGATACTTTCTGGACAGACCTCATAAATATGAATCTAATCTTTTTTTTCACTCAGGAGAGAAGAGCCTTTTGGCAGCTGGCAATGCTTTTTGGACCCTTTATTTGACAGGGAAGGTTTGTAAGGTGATACTATTTTTGGAAGATTAGTAAATGCTCTTTGGAGTAAAGGGGAAAGAGGTCAGAAATGCAAGTTCTCAGGCATAGCCCCAGATCTGTATTAAGAACTAATAGACTAATGGAATGTTCCAATGGCCTAGTGCCCATTTAAATTTATAAGAAATTTCAGAATGCACTTTACTATGAGAATGTCTATTAAAACAGTATGGTCCTTGGATTTAGGCACCCCAGAGAAATCTTCAGAATGCCTGAAGCAAAAAAGTTGAAAGTTAAGATGATACTTGGCCTTTTCAAATCCTCAAAGTTGGTTTACTCACTGCACTGCTGAATGAACAGAAAGCAGAAGCCCATGAAAACCTAGATGTCTTTTTATTAAAGATCCATTTCTAATGTATTTATGAATTATAATAAAGGTGACTATATACACTAAAGAACAAAGATAAAATACTTGCATTATCACACAGCAAAATATGTTACAAATCTATAGCAACTAAAATGGTATGATGCTGGAAGAAGAGTAATGAACCAAATCCATGCATAAACAAGGATTTAATATGTTATAAAGATGACATTTCATACTTGAGGTAAGACAGAATTATGAAAGATGTGGCTTTTGAACAATTAGCATATTTGGAATAAAGTAATTTATCTCACTGTATACAAAAATAAACACAAGATGGATTAAAAATTTAAATGTAATATATAAAGTTCTAAAAACTGAAAGTCAAAAGAATTTTTAAAAAGGAAAGCAAATGACAGAGTTGAGTATCTAGAAATAAAAGCTTCTGTAGGCTGAGAGACAGAAGACAAATGACAGATTGGGATAAAATATTCATAATACATGTATAACAGAGTCTTAATGTCTGGTACACACAGTCTCTATAGACAATGAGTAAAGCCAAGCAGTCCAATGAGAAACTGAGCAACTTATATGATGGGTTATTAGGGAAGAAAAAAAATACAAGTGTTAATAAATATGAAAATACTCAAGTGCAGAGGGAATCAGAGAAAAAAAGTTAGAACAGTGATGAGATACAATTTTTTTTTCAGATGCTATATTTATCTACCAGGCTGGGAAAATTGTTCTGGCAGAGATGAGGGAAAATGTAGGTTCTCTTCAGCTCTGTTAGTAAGAATACAATTTAATACAGTGAGGGTTTTTTTTTTTCTTTTGGAGGGCAATTTCACATTACTTAGCTAAATAAAAGTGCATAAATTATTTGTCATAGAAATTTTATAGAGGTTTCTACTCCAGGGGAACATTGGTATACTTTGATAAAGACAGATATACTGTTTGTAGCATATGTCTGATCATTTTGAATTTATTTTCTTATATTGTATAAAGTAAGGGTCCAGCTTTATTTATTTGAACGTATATAACTAGTTTTCCCAGAATCATTCACTGAAAAGGTTGTCCTTTTATCATTGATTGTTCTTGACACCCTTGTCAGAAATCAATTGACCAGCTATGTGAGCATTTACTTCTGGGTTCTCTATTTTATTCTATTGATGTATACATCCAGACTTATGAAAGTATGATACTATTTTGTTTACTGTAGTTTTGTAGTTTACTGTGAGTTTTGATATCAGGAAGCATGAGTCCTCTTTGTTCCTTTTCAAGATTGTTTTCCCATATATATAGATTTTCTTTTTTTTTACTTTTAACTCTAAAATTTAATGAATTGTTTTGTTTTATTTTATCATTTTTCTATTACAGCTGTCCCAATTTTTTTTCCCATTGTTCTCCCCTGCCCTACGCTCCCCTCCCACAGTCAATCCACACACTGTTGTCCATGTCTGTGGGTCCTTTATATATGTTGGTTGACTAACCCTTCCCCTCCTTCTTCCCCCGCTCCCCCTACCCCCACTCCTGTGATCACTGTCAGTCTGTTCTTTGTTTCCATGCCTCTGGTTCTATTTTGCTCATTTGTTTTTTTCTTTATTAGGTTCCTCTTATAGGTGAAATCATATGGTATTTGCCACCTGACTAATTTCATTTAGCAGAATACTCTCCAGTTCCATCCATGCTTACATGGAAGGTAGGAGTTTTTTCTTTCTTTCTGCTGTGTAGTATTCCATTGTGTAAATGTACCATAGTTTTTTGATCCACTCATCTACTGATGGGCACTTAGGCTGTTTCCAGCACTTGTCTATTGTAAATAATGTTGCTATGAACATTGGGGTACATAGGTTTTTTAAATTGGTATTTCAGGCCTCTTAGAGTATAATCCCAGCAGTGGAACCACTGGATCAAAAGGCAGTTTCATTTTTAGGTTTTTGAGGAAATTCTATACTATTTTCTACAGGGGCTGCACCAGTCTGCATTTACACCAAGAGTGTACTAGGTTTCCCTTTTCTCCACATCTTCATCAACACTTATTGTTTGTTGATTTGTTAATGATGGCCATTCTGACTGCTGTGAAGTAGTATCTAATTGCGGTTTTAATTTGTACCTCTCTGATGGCTAGTGATGTTGAGCATTCTTTCGTGTGCCTATGGGCCCCCTGTGAAGTGTCTGTTCAGGTCCTTTGTCTATTTTTTAATTGGATTGTTTGTTTCCCTGGTGTTGAGCTATATGAGTTCTTTATATATTTTGGGGATCAAACCCTTGTTGGAGGTATCATTGGCAAATATGTTTTCCCATGTGGTTGGTTCCCTTTTCATTTTGATGATGTTTTCTTTAGCCATACAGAAGCTTTTTAATTTGATGTAGTCCCATTTGTTTATACTTTTCTTTACTTCCCTTGCCATAGGAGATACACTGGCAAAAATATTGCTGGGTGGGATATCTGAAATCTTACTGCCTGTGTTTTCCTCTTGGACTTTTATTGTATTATGACTTATATTTAAGTCTTTAATCCACTTTGAGTTTATGTGATATATGGTGTAATTTGGTGGCATAGTTTCATTTTTTTTGCATGGACCTGTACAAGTCTCCCAACATCATTTATTGAAGAGGCAATTCTTACTCCATTTTATGTTCTTGCCCCCTTTGACAAATATTAATCGATCACAGGGACATGGGTTTACTTCTGGCTCTCTGTTCCATTGATCTATGTGTCTGTTCTCATGCCAGAACCAGACTCTTCTGAACAGTGGCCTTGTAATATAGTTCCATATCAGCTATTGTGATCCCTCCTACTTTGTTCTGCATCAAAATTGCTGAGGCTATTCAGGGTCATTTTTGGTTCCATATAAATTTCTGAAATATTTGCTCTAAATCTGTGAAGTATGTCATTGGTATTTTAATAGGAATTACATTGAATATATAGATTGTTTTGGGTAATATGGGCATTTTAATGATGTTAATTCTTCCAATCCATGAACACGGTATATGCTTCCATTTATTTGTGTCTTCCTTGATTTCTTTCTTCAGCGTTGTGTAGTTTTCCAAGTATGGGTCTTTTACCTCTTTGGTTAAGTTCATTCCTAGGTATTTTTTTCTCTTGTTGCTCTATCAAATGGGATTTTTTCCCTAGTTTCTGTTTCTGATGTTTCATTGCTGATGTACAAAAATGCCTTTGATTTCTGAATATTGATTTTGTTTCCTGCTCTATTTGCCAATCCATTTATTAGGTCAAGTAGTTTTTTGGCGGATACTATAGGGTTTTATATGTACACTATCATGTCATCTGCAAATAATGACAGTTTTACTTCCTCCTTTCCAATTTTGTTGCCTTTTATTTCTTTTTCTTGTCTGATCACTATGCCTAAAACTTGCAGTACTATGTTGAATAGAAGTGGTGAAAGCAGATACCCTTATCTTTTCTCCTGATCTTAATGGGAAAGTTTTCAGTTTTTGCCCATTAAATATGTTGTTGGCTGTGGTTTCTCATCTGTAGCCTTTATTGTGTTAAGATATTTTCCCTTTATTCCCACTTTGCTGAGTGTTTTTATCATAAATGGGTACTGTACTTTATCAAATACTTTTTCCACATCTGTTGATATGATCATGTGATTTTTGATTTCATTTTCTTTATGTGGTGTGTTACATTTACTGATTTGTGAATATTATACCATTCATTCATCTCTGTAATGAATCCCACTTGATCATGGTGTATAATCTTTTTAATTATTGCTGGATCTGGTTTACCAATATTTTGTTGAGCTATTTAGCATCTATGGTCATCAGTAATTTTGGTTTGTAGTGTTCTTTCTTCTTTGTGTCTTTACCTGGTTTTAGAATTAATATAATGCTGGTCTTTTAAAAAGAGTTTGGGAGTCCTCCCTCTTCATGAATGATTTGGATTAGTTTGAGAAGGATAGGTGTTAGCTCTTCCCTAAATGCTGGGTGGTTTGCCTGTGAAGCCATCAGTCCAGGACTTTTGTGTGTTGGAAGTTATTTGATTACTGCTTCAATTTCACTAGTTGTTATTGCACAATTCAGGCATTCAGCTTCTCTTTGATTCAGTTTTGGAAGATTATATGTTTCTAGAAATTTTTCCATTTCACCCAGGTTGTCAAATTTCTTGGCATATAGTTGTTTATAGTAATTTCTGACAGTCCTTTGTATGTCTTTGGTATTGGTTATAATTTCTCCTCTTTAGTTTCTGATTTTACTTATTTGAGTCCTGTCTCTTTTTTTTTCCATGATGAGTCTGGTTAAAGGCTTGCCATTTTGTTTATCTTTTCAAAGAACCAGCTGCTGGATTTATTGTTTCTTTGAATGGTTGTTTTAGTCTCTATGGCATTTAATTCTCCTCTGATCTTGATTATTTCCTTCCTTCTACTTGCTCTGGGCTGTGTTTTTTGGTTATTCCTCTAGTTTTTGTAGATGAAGGATTAGGTTGTTTATTTGAAATGTTTCTATTTTTTTTTTTTTAGGTAAGCCTGTATTGCTATGAACTTCCCTCTCAGGACTGCCTGGTGTACCATAGGTTTTGGGCTGTTGTGTATCCATTTTCATTTGTTTCCAGAAACTTTTTGATTTCTTCCTTGATCACATTTTGACCCATTAATTATTTAATAGTGTGTTATTAAGTTTTCATGAAATCAAACATTTTTGAGTTTTTTCCTTGAGGTTAATTTTTAGTTTTAAGTCATTGTGATCTGAGAAGATGCTTGAAATGATTTCGGTTTTATTGAATTTTTTGAGTCTTGTTTTATGTCCTAACATGTGGTCTATCTTTGAAAATATTCCATATGCATTTCAAAGGAATGTATATTTTGCTTCTTTGGTTTGCTTCTTCTTAATTGATATATATATCAATTAAGTGCATTTGATCTAGAGTGGTGTTCAATGCCACGATGTCCTTGTTGATTCTTTGCTTGGAAGATCTATACATTATTGACAATGGGGTGTTAAAATCCCCTACTATATGAGTGTGTTGCTATCAACATCTTTCTTGAAGTCCTACAAGATTTCCTTATATTTCAGTGCTCCTATGTTGGGTGCATATATGTTCACAGGGGTTATATCTTCTTGATGGATTATTCCCTTAAGTATTATGAAGTGTCCTTTGTCTGTTTTTATGGCCTTTGTTTTGAAATCTACTTGGTCTGATATAATATTGTACCCCAGTTTTTTTCATGTCCATTTGCTTGGAATATTTTTTTCCATCCCTTTCCTTTAGTTCCTGTAGATCTTTTGTTCTGAGGTGGGTCTCTTGTAGACAGTATCTATGTGGGTCATTCTTCTTATCCATTCAGCTACCGTATGTTTTGATTGGATCATTTAATCCATTTACATTTAAAGTTATTATTGATAGGTATTAATTTATTGCCATTTTTCCCTTTGCACCTGTGCCCCCTTCCCCCCCCTTTCTTTCTTCATCTTCTTAAAACCATCCCTGTGGCATCTCTTGTATTGTTGGTTTGGTGGAGATGTATTCTTTTAACCTTTTTTTTTTTTGGTCTGCGAGACTCCTTACTTTGCCTTCCATTTTAAATGAGAGCCTTGGAGGGTAGAATAGTCTTGGTTATAGGCCTTTGTTCTCATTTCTTGGAATATTTCTTGCCATTCTTTTCTGGTCTGTAATGTTTCTTTCAGAGATCAGCTGATAGCCTTATTGGCGCTCCTTTGTATGTCACTAGCTGTTTTTCCCTTACTGCCTTTAAGATTCTCTCTTTGTCTTTGAATTTTGCCATTTTAATTATAATGCATCTTTGAGTGGGCCTGTTTGGGTTTGTTTTGATTGGGAATTTCTGTGTTTCCAGGACTTATGTGACTTTTTCTCTCATCAAGTTATAAATGTTTTCTCTCATTACTTTTTCAAACAGGTTTTTTATCCCTTGCTCCTTTTCTTCTCCTTCTGGTATCCCTATGATATGGATATTATTATGTTTCATTTTGCCCTGTAGCTCCCTTAAGCCCTCTTCATTCTTTTTTAGTCTTTTTCCATTTTGTTGCTGTCTGGTAATTTTTTTCTATCTTGTTCTCCAGCTTGCTGATTCAATCCTCTGCTTCATCTTACTTGCTTTTAATTCCTTCTGCTTTGTTCTTCATTTCAGATATTATATTTTTTCATTTCCTGCTGGCTCTTATTGATAGTTTCTATGTCCTCCTTCATGGTGATGTAGTTTGCAGTAAGTTCCTTATAGCTTCCCTGGAGTTTTTGTAGTTCTCACTGAGCTCATTGAGCATCTTTATAACCACTATTTTGAACTCAGTGTCTGATAGTTTGCTGGTCCCAATTTCATTTAGCTGTCTTTGGGGGATTCCTCCTTTCCTTTTGGTTGGGGGTTGTTTCTTTGTCTCCTCATTTTAGGTGACTCTTCTTGTTTGTTTCTCTGTATTAGATTGATCTGCTTTGCCAGCTATCTTTGTGGTGTGACCTTCTGTGGTAGGAGAACTGTGGAACCCAGTCATGCAGTCTCCTTCAATGCATGAACTTGATGCTCTTGGGATGCCCTTTATACCATTTATATCAGCTCTCTGGTTGTAATTGGTTTTTGGTTGTTATTGAGTCATTCTTTGGTGGGTTTTTCCCTCCGGCTGGCTGACTGAGTCACTCCACCCATGATGCATTTTATACTGTAGGTACTGCCAGAACAAAACCAAACAACCCAGGAAACAAGCCTATACCTGTAAAAATAACCTCCTTCTACAATCACACTATCAGCAAATGTACCAATATTAATAAAGGTATAAAGAGATTAAGATTGGATTATGAAAGGAAAAATGATTATGAGATGACTAACTGAAATAAAAGTGATTTTACAAGGGTAGAAGGAAGAACAATAATAAGACTGGTGAATAGAGACAAGGTGAAGTGAGAAAGAAAATAAAATTTATGTTGTAAATGACAAAGGGAGGGGAGAAAGTGGAATGGAGTAAGAGAAGGGCAGCAGATAATATTTGATTTAAACAGAAATTTAAAAAATGTATATGTAGTGAGAGAAATAAAAAAAAAACAAGAAAAAATAAAATTAAAAAAATAGGGACCAAATTGGAGAAAAATATCCATCACAGCAATATCAACAACAAATGAGCTAAGATGAATATAGATGGGATGGGAATAAGAGGGAAAAAAGGAAGAAGGACAAGCTTAAGAGATGTCTGTAGGAAGAAGAAGTGATTTTGAGCAGATAGAAGGAGTAGAGTACTAAGTGTGAGGAATGAGACTCAGGCTGAGACAAGGAGGAAATAAAATTTTAAATGAAAAAAGAAAGAGCAGGAGGAAGGTAAAAATGGAGTAGGAGAGGGGACTGGTAAAATCTGAATTTTGAAATGTAAAAATAGTGATGATCTAGAAACAAAAAACAACCAATTGATAAAGATGAAGAAAGAATGAGGGCATTTTAAGAACAGGAAAAAGAATGTGAGATGACTCATAACAAGCAAAAATGGTTTTGAGAAGCTGGAATGGGGAGAAATAGTAAGAGTACAGAATAGAAACAAGTCATAAAAAGAGAGAAAATATAATTTAAAACAAAAATAATTAGAAGAAGGAAGAAGATAAAATGTAGTAAAGGAGGAGCAAAATACGAGATTTAAAATAAACTATAATAAAAAAACTGGTGACGTATTGGGCACAAACTTGGACAAGAAATGAAAGTTAATAAGCTATGCAGGAGAGAAAATACTGCCAATCATAGAGAAGACTGTGGTGGAATTCATCTCAATAGAATTTAGTGTTAATCATTGTCTTCTCTTTCTGAATCTGTCCTTGCTAATGTCAGATGATATCCCAGTCTGGCCCTTGGCAGCCTGTTCCAGATTATAGGTGATCCACAGTCTGGCTGTCTGCTTCAGATTTGGCTGAGCCCCATTGTTCTCCCCTGCTGTCATTCCATCAGCCCTGGGCTCTGGAGTGGTTCATTTAATGACTGGAGAGGATATCCAGTGCCTTCTCCACCGGCCTCCATAAGGGGCCTCTGGTGTATTGGGTAGGTGGGAACTATGGGTCACCCCCAGGGGGCACTATTCACTCTTCAGGGATGATGGTGGGAGTATTTTCCTGTCTTCTCACTACATGTCTTAGTCTGTCCCAGATTCTTTCCAATAATGTATGGTTTCTGGTAAATCAGCTGACCCTGTCCTGTGGTGGTGGGGGGTTGCCAATCTGTATAAAAGGGGCAGCTATTTTCTGCTTGGTGCAAGCAACAGCTCTGTCTAGATGCCAAAGATAGGTCAGGCCCTGAACCCTGCCTTTTGTGACCATGTCTATTCTCTCTACTCTGCTAAGTTTAGTGGATCAGGGCCAAGGAACAGTGTAGCTTGTAGTATTTGGTGAAGGGCCCTTTCAGAGCTTTTCCTTCTTTCCCCTGTGGAAATGTACCTAGCAGGAGACTCCTAAATTTGGCTTCACTGACCTGCAGAGCTTGTAATCCCACATGTTGGTGGCTGGGCTCACTTGTGAGATTTGGCTGGCTGCAGCAAATCTCAGTTCTTCAGCTCCTGACTTCCAGACCCCAGACTGCTGCTCTCTTGCAGGAGGTTCAGGCTTGAATTCTCTACTCTGAACAGCTCCCTGCTCATCAACCCTGCTGGTTTATGTCCTACAGCCCCTTCACTGAGACTGTGTCCCTCTGAGTACTTGGCTAGCAAAGCTGCTGCGCCTGCATGTGAGCCCTGGGCCCTTGCTGAGTCTCGGGTCTGCCTCAACTCCCCTTTTAACATTTCTGTGTGGCCCCCACACTGCAGCACTGATCCCTGTGAGGCCTGTTCTCCATGACACCCCCCCCCCCCCAAATCACAGAGTTTCTCATGATCAGTGCTGGCCACTGCCTTTCAGAGCTCCCAACAGTTTTAGGTAAAATTTCTCTCTGGGTATTTCTTGGATGGCATTGGGAAGAGCCCTGCAACCATAATGTAAGACAGGGCAGTGGTGGGGTGCTAAGCCCTCTCCCTCCAGAGATCTTCAGTCTCAGGCAGGCCTGCTGCCGCCATGCTCTTTCTAGAGCCCATATCTCCCCGCTGTCTCTCCCCACCCCTATAGTTCGCAGCTCCTCAGCTGATCTGCAGCTGCCCTGACTCTGTGCAGCCAGAAGTGCTGGGCTGCGCAGCAGTAGTTGCTCCACTTGGAGAGCCCAGAGCACTGGCTCCTGAACATCCTGCAGGCGGGCAGGCTCTTGCCCACTCCCACGCACTCTCTATACTGTCGTCCACATATGTGCTCACTTATACATGCTCTCACTCTCTGCTGGCCTCTTGAGTCGACTATGTTTTGGCTGTAACACTGGTCTAGATCTGGGAGCAAGTGGACAGAGGTTCTAGCTACTCTGCCGCCATCTTCTCTCTCTTCCTAGCAGCACATTGAATGGCGACAGGAAAGCCCACTGAAGGGGATCCCTGCTCTCCAGCAAGTGGCCGCGGCCATTACCCAGCACGACTTACTGCTCTGCTTTTTGGTCTATGTCGTCTGGCTTTGGCCAATCTGCTCTGTATTGTAGATTTTCCTAGATGTCCATTGTCAGGTTGAGGAGTTCCCTTAACTTCCCAGTTTGCTGAGGGTTTTTATAATGAGAGTTTGTCAAAAGTATCATTTATTGCGATGATCTCATGGTGAATTACACTCAGCTTTGGATGTTAAAGCAATCTTGAATTCTTGGGATAAATAGCACTTAGTTATGATGTATTATTCTTTCTTTATGTTGTTGGAATCTATTTGCAAAAACTTGGCTAGGAATTTTTGCTTCTATGTTCATGAGGGATATTGGTCTTAATTTTCTTTTAATGTCCTTTTCCAGTTTTGTTAGCAGGGTAGTGCTGGGCTTACAAATGCAAATGTTCATTCCTTTTCAATTTTCTGGAAGAGTTTGCATAGAATTGGTGTTACTTCTTTATTATTTTTTAATTTCTTGAAAGGAAGCTTGGATTGATTTTAGATTGTTCTCTCCTAGGATAAACAGTTAATATTCTAAACTTCAGTCTAACCACTGCTTTAGTTGCACCTCACAAACTTTGATGTTATATTTTATTTTTTGTTCAGTTCAAAATAGTTTCATTTTCCCTTAAGATTTCTTCTTTTCCCTATCTATAAGCATGTTCTTTAATTTTCAAGTGTTTAGAGGTGGTTCTATTTTTCTGTATTGCTCTGTAATTGAATTCCGTTATAATCAGAGAACATACTTCTATTACAAATTTCTTCAGGTTCAGTGATACTAAAAGTTCTGATTTCCTTCTCTGCTTGCCCTGCTAGCAGATGCACCAAGTATTCTGACCAGGATTTTGGTTGCATTCAGTGGAACAGATAGAAGGCAGCTCTGGAACACATGAACCAGCTTTACATGCAATGTCCTCATCCCCGCTGGCGCCCCTCATATCCACCCAGCCTGCCATCCTGGAGTACCCTAGGCCAGTCTGTGAGTCCCACTGCCAAGGCTGACTTTTCCAGAAGCAAAATTAGAATTTCTTTTTTTTTCTATTCCAATATCAACTTTATTTGTTACATACTATCTGCAAATATTTGGAAATATAATACCACGTAATAGGATCAAAATGTGAAAAATTTAGAGATAATCCAACAAATATATACAAAACTTAGTTACTGAAAATTACAATACTGCTGAAAAAATCAAAGAAGACCCAGTTAAGTGGGAGAGATATACTTTGTTCCTGGGTCAGAAGATAGAATTTCTTAGTTGTCAATTAGAAATTACTTTCTGTTGCTGCTGCTCTGATGATGGACTATATCTGGGTCCCATGTTTTCCTTTGCTGTTGTTTTATAAAAATAAATTCTTCAGTGGTTGCTTAAGAAAGGATGTTTGAGAAATAAATTTTAATATTTTTTACATGTCCAAAAATATCTCATCCTCATATTTGATTAACACTTTGGTTTGATATAGCTTTGTGGGTTAAAAATGTATCTCCCTGGAACAAACTGGAGGTTGCCAGATGGGAGGGGGCTTGGGAGGCTGTCTGAAAAAGGTGATGGGATTGAGAAGTACAAATTGGTGCTTAAAGAATAATCATGGGGATGTAAAGTACAGTATAGGGAATATAGTAAAAAATATTCTAATAATTATGAATGGTCTCATATGGGTACTAGAATTATTGGGGGATCACTTTGTAAATTATATAAATGCCTAATCACTATGTTGTACCCCTGAAACTAACATAAAATAATATTGAATGTCAACCATAATTTAAAAAATTGTACCTCCCTCAAAATAATGAAAACATTGATTTCTTATAGTCTACATTCCAGTAGTGGTGTTGAGACTTGCCATTGTTTCCTATGACTTGTACATTGTGTGTGTACATACGTATACACTCTCTGGATTCTTTTATGATCTTTCTTATCAGTGTTTTAAATTTCACAATGGGGAGTCTTTGAGTGTGTGTATATTTTATTTATAAAGAACTGTGTTAATAAAAAAAGAGATCATCTGATGGGCTTTGGAAGATGTAAGGATGTGTGTCTTCTGAGCTCTGCCTGGTTGGGCCAGTGCTGTGAGATGGATGGATGAGGGAGTTTGGGTACAGTTGTCTGACATGGAATGTACAGAAGAGACAGGGATGTAGAATGAGACAATGGGATTGAGACAGTTTGGGTATTTTGTGCAAAAAGCAAAATGGAAAGATTTATTTTAAAAGACATTGGGGTTCTTTGATCACATGTCTTGTGTAATATGATCCCAGAGTAAAATTGGATGAGTACAAAGAACTATTGTCTTTAGCTTAAGTCAGCAGGCTTAGTTGGCCATAGAAGGACTGTGCCATAGCCAAAGTCATTGTTGGATCAGGTCAGATTTATACTGAGGAACCTTTCTCTCATAGTTATAAGACTTGTTTCATTGTGGCTTCTGATCCCACTGACATACCATTGTTCACAACAGGGTGTGGAGAGGTGAAACTCTTACTAGGAGTGTGACTGAACCCAATGTCGCATTGACAACATGATATAGCACTTGTATAGAAAAAAATCATTATTTGTTATTAGAATATTTTTCACATATTTGGAATTGAAAGCATATTGGTTGACATACTTACTAACTTGTATTATATTTATATTGGTAGCTATTGATATTCTAAGTGTTAAATTTTGTTTTCCAATCAACCTAATTTTTGAAAGGCATTTAAGTTAATGAGGAATAGGCACATTTTCCTTATGGATGAATACTGAGTAAAACAGAGAAAAACTCACACCTATTGTCTTTTTCATTTGACTCTTTGGATATCGAGGACTTTCCTTTAGTGTTTAAATTTTGTAATCTCCAAAATTCTATACAAGCAATATCTGTATAACAAAAGATATCTGCATTATTATTGTGTTTCTTTTTATGTATTTGAACATTACAATGCAAGCTTATAGTTTTAATCCCCAGTTTTGTCTTACAAGTGGTTATTATACAAGTGTCATTTTTATATGTGTAGTAGGCTTATTCCGTCAGAAGTAGCTTAGGGATTATCAACATGTAATTATCCCTAACTTTTTAATTTAAAGGAACAACTAATAAAAGTAACTGAATTTAGATGGCTAACAAGTTTTTTCCAATGAGCAAGTTGTTCATTTAAATGCTACAGGCTGGTAATCTAGTGCTGTTTTGTGGCAAACTCCTTCTTCTCATATATGTATGGATATTACAACCTCTGAGCAAAAAATTAGTAAGTGTACATTGTAAGTGTACATGTGAGTTTTAGGTATGTTAATATCCATGCTGAGTAAGAATACTACCTGAGAGATGGGCATGTGGGCCCTCATGTTTGAGCTGAGTAAAAGGAAGAGAAAGCTTTGAGAAAAGCCAGAAGTTGAGAAAAATAAGAATGTTAAGTTCTTCCAAAGCCATTTTGTAGAAATAGGAAAGCAGAAAGAATGCTTTAGAGGCACTGTGTTCCTCCAGCATGTGCTGAGCCACTTTTGTCTGTGCCCACCTATGCACTTTAATTAGAGACAGGCAGAAGTGGTATGCTGAAGCATGTATTACCCACAGGACTTGGACTTCACATAGTCCTGGTTCTGCCCCTTCTTAGCTATGAGGTCTGAGGTTATTAACTGCCTTACTTCTCAATGTCCTAATCTGTAAAGTTGGCATAATAATACTCATCTCATAGGGTTGTTCTAAGAGTTAAATGCAATGATGTATATAAAAAAACTTAATGAAATGCTACACAGGACTGGCTCCATAAATGGAAGCCAGCCATTTAAAAAATTGTAGTTATTGTTATTAAAGGAAATGAAGAACAACAGAGAGTGAAAGGTCATTTGGCATGTGAGAGGATTAAAAGCTAAGAAGAGAGTGAAGCAGAATGTTATGTTTCCCCTAGGCCTACCTATCTGTATATACAAGGGTGGGCAAAAGTAAGTTTACATTGTGAGTATGCAAAACAGAGTTTATTCTTATATTATTGTTTATTAATTATTGTATTATTTATTTGTTTTACAACTGTAAACCTACTTTTGTCCACTTCTTTATATAAAGTTAGAGGGTTTTATGAAGCTGTTTACATTGGCAGAGTGAGATTAGTGGCTGATATATCATCAAGTAAAATTTACTCAGTATTCAGCTTCTCTGATTTGAGCCTTTTTTTTGAATAGGTGACAGATTTCTTTATCAACAGTATCTGAAATATTGCCTATATTCTTCACTTTATTATTTCTTTGTAGATTCAATGAAAATGTCTGAAACAACCTCATGCCACGCTAGAGGCTTGGCAGGAGCATAACTGGGCTGTTCAGGGGGCAACTGTGATTGCATAAACTGAGGCTCATAGAGTTGGGAAGTCAGTGGTCAACTCTGGCTAAGATCGAGCAGACAGGGTGCTTTTGAGTGAGGTCAACCTTAGAGCAGGTGTGCCTTCTCTAGTGGTGGTTTCAAACGTGTCACAATCAATGGAAAGACACTGCAAGTCTCCTCTCCAGCAGGCAAAAAGTTAAAATCAAATAAAAAGTGACAATTAGTCTCTTACTTTAAATTGATATACAATTTCGCATTATTAGCCTTCGGTTTTTTTTTCCTCCTTTCTTAATCAAAAAGAGTGTACTGGGTAATCTTAAGAATCCCTTTGAGAGTTGTGTGTGTGTGTGTGTGTGTGTGTGTGTGTGTGTGTGTGTAGGAAGGGGGCATTGGGGGTAGGAGAAACATGGTTATTGACAGCCTACTGTGGCCAAGCCCTCATACCAGCACTCAGTGGATGAGGGACATTATCTCATTTTAATTCTCTTAGCATACCAAACAAGAGGCCCTGTTCTCCCATAGCACAGAGAAGGAAATTGAGTTTTAGAGAGTTTAAATAACTCTCTAAATAAGTATCAGGGCTGGATTGTATCACAAGTCTGGGTCTAATTTTCTGATTCTGTAACTGAATGATCTGGAAGCCAAGGATTTTAGTTTTCAGGGGAGCCAACACTTTTGTCTGACTTTTGAAAATTAGAATTGAGTGCAAGAAAAATCCATAAGGAAAAGTAACAGCAATAGACTTCATTTACTTATTATTTTAAGTATATCTTTTGATTTTTCAATTATAGTTGACACACACTACTATATTAGTTTCAGGTGTACAATGCAGTGGTTAGACGTTTATATAACTTACGAAGTGGTCACTCTGATAAATCTAGCATCCAGCTGACACCATATATAGTTTTTACAATATTACCAACTATATTGCCTATACTGTACTTTACTTTCCCCAGAACTATATTTATAACTGATAATTTGTACTTCTTAATCCTTTCACCTTTTTCACCTATCTCCTCAACACCCTTCCCATCTGTGACCATCAAAATATTCTCTATCTATGAATGTGTTTGTTTTGTGTGTTTCATTCATTGTTTTTTATATTCTACATGTACCTGAAATCATATGCTGTTTGTCTTTCTCTGAGTTATTTAACTTAGCATAACACCCTCTAGGTCCATCCATGTTGTTTCAAATGACAAGATTTTATTCTTTTTATGGCTGAGTAATATTCCATTGTATATGTATACTATTGACTTTTATGCATTTGAGTATTGATGAATAGGTTGCTTCCATATGTTGGCTATTGTAAATAATGCTGCAGTGAACATTGGAGTTTATATATGTCTTTTGAATTAGTGTTTTGGATTTCTTTGGCTAAATACCCAGAAGTGGAATTGCCAGGAAAAAAGGTAGTTTCATTTCGAATTTTTTGAGGAATCTTCATACTGTTTTCCACAGTGGCTGTACCCGTCTGCATTTCCACCAACAGAGCATGAGGGTTCCTTTTTCTTCATTTATCCTTGCTAACACTTGTTTGTTGGTTTATTGATGGTAGCCATTCTGGCAGGTGTGAGGTGGTATCTCATAGTTTTAATTTGCATTTATGTGATGATTAGTGATGTTGAGCATCTTTTCACATTATTGGTCTTTTGCAGTCTTCTTTGGAGAAATGTCTATTCCGGTCCTCTGCCCATCTTTAAATCAGATAGTTTGCTAATTTTTGGTGTTAAGTTGTAGGAGTTCCTTATATATTCCAGATAATTTCCCCTTATCAGACATAAATATTTTATTTTTCCAAGATGTCCAGAGAACATTACATACATAAATAAACAAATCTTTAGCCCATCAGTTGGTGTTGGTGAATCCACTTATATTTTTAATTTAACTTATTTATTTTTATTGTTCAAGTTCAATTGTTTCCATTTCTCCACCATCAGTTTCCCCCGCCCCCCCCCCCCACCTTCTACCCTTGATCCTACCCTCTTCGGCTTTGTCCATGTGGCCTTTATACATTCTTTGACTACTGCTCCCCTTTTCCTCCTGTTATCCCTCTCCCACCTCCCCTCTGGTTACTGTCAGTTTGTTCTTTATTTCACTGTCCTTGGTTATATTCTGCTTGCTTGTTTGTTTTGTTGATTAGGTTTCACTTATAGGTGAGATCATATGGTATTTGTCTTTCACCACCTGGATTACTTCACTTAGCATAATGCTCTCCAGTTCCAGCCATGCTGTTGTGAAGGGTAGGAGCTCCGTCATTCTGCTGTGTAGTATTCCATTTCAAGATGACCTTCCCTGCTATGCCTTCTCTTATCAAATCCTATTCTCTCTGTCTTTTTAAATGATTCCTCAAATCCCACTGTCATTTTGAACTATTTGCCAATAAGTGTGGTTTAGAAGTTTTTCTTATAAACTTATGTGGAATATCTTTCTGCCCATTTGGCTTATTTAACTATTGTTTAGAAGTTGGCAGTGTTAGGCATGTTTTCATGGATATATGCTTACATTGCCTATAATAGTGTAACTGCCTTGGCTACTTTAACTCATACTGCCTTACTTTATGCATAATTACATACTTGTAGAACAACAGATTCACATTTTTTTCTCCTTTTTTCAGGTTCACATTTTATAGACATAATTCACCTGAAGAAAATATGTACTAAAAACTGAGGTTACACAGCATATATTGTGCTTAAAAGTCCAGTGTCGGGGGCCCACACCTCACAGTCTGATCCTGGCACCATTTACCAGTCATGTGATGCTGGACATGTTCCTTAGTTTCCTTGTCTGAAAGATGATAATGGCACTTACTTCCTAGGGTTGGGTGGAAAGAGCAAATGAACTAATAGTTTTAGAGTATTCAGAACAGTGTCTGCTATTACAAGTATAAGAGTATGCTATGATTATTTTTAAGACAAAGATCTATAAAACAGACAATTGTCATTATTTATTTATTTAAAATTCTGTGACTTGTGGACCTGTAAAATAAGTTAAATTAAATTGTTTTAATAGTAATGAAAGTTCTAAAGTGTAATTAGATGTGTTAATTGATATGCATATTGAGGAAACGATAAGTCAAAGTAACACAATTTTTTGGTAAATAAGCATGAACAATCTAAAATCTATTCTCTCACCTTCTAGAATGGTAAATTCACAAATGCTAGGAGTACTGGAAAGAGATGGCAGGATGCCTGTTCCTCCTTCCATAACTGTGAAGAGGTGATGATGGGCACCTCAGGCCACATTCAAACTCCCATGCCAAGTAGGAGAGCTCTTCACAGATCCTTCTTTGATATCAACTTTACCAAAGGTAGCTGAATTCTCCAGCTGCGTAGTTTGAAAGCAATCAAATTCCCAGTGGGAGAATAAGAGACTCACCCCAAGCATGTAGGCAGTGAAGATTCATTTGAGAGTAACAAGTTCAAAATTTTAATGCAGCAGATTTTAGTATCCTCATCTACATTTCATCAGGGCAATTGGAATGATATAAAGTCTATCAAAATAAAATTTTCATTTTGATACATATTACAAACCTCAATCTACTATTTCTTACCCCTAAGAATATAACCCTTTTAAGAGATACTCTTGAAGACATGCTCCTAAATTGAGACAGGTGCTTAATGTTTTTCACATAAGCAATATTCTTTCAGAAAATTACTTGTATTACAGGATAAAACTCTTCTGAAGGTTGAAATTAGTACTTATGTGCAACACATTTTTGAAACCTGAAATTTAAAAAGTGCAAGAAATATTCGAGTACCATTGCTTTTTAACAATTAGTAGCAATATGAAAATATAGTTCCTTATGACCAGTTATTTAAAAGCAAAATTTCTTATGCTATATCAATAATTCTGTTATTGTTATTTTATGAAATATAAGAAAGCCCCCAAAATGTCACTAGAAATATGAGGCTCAAATGTGAGTTTTTTATGTTGTATATGAATGTTTAGCAAATGGAGGTGGTGCCTGAGATGTGCCACGATCACATTATTCTAAAATTGGTGCTACCCCTGTAGCTCACTGGCCTCCACCTGTACTCTGAACCCACAAAGTAAGCTCTCCAACCTCCCAACCTTTGATTTTATTCATCTTCCCTTCCCTCTCTGGCTTGGAATGTTTTTTCTCTAGATCAATATAAATTTTTTCTTTTCCCCTTTAGATCTTTACTAAATATCATCTTGGGACAGGATAGTGAGAAGCTAGGAAAATTCCTGGGTAATAGAATGGGTAAACTGAGACAAGAAAATTGATGCCAAACAGTTTGAGCAAGTTACAGCCAGGTGGTGAATTGCAAGAACTTAGCTCCCCTAACCAAGGACACTTGAGAGTGAATGGTTTATACCTCTCCTCCCCAACCAAAAAATATATAGCTTAAATTTTCCTGGTCTGAGAAATAGTGAATAGAGAACCAATTAATGTCATTTGTGCCAACTAAACCTAAGGTCAGATGAAGTCAGGAAAAAATACAATCCCTATTTAAAGCTAGATAGACAGAAGATAAAAGTAAAACAGTATAGCAGACCAAATAATATTCCCAATCCACTCCCTCCCCACGCTCTCATTTTGACACAGAGGCATATTAAAAATACACCTGGAAAGCTAATGAATATTCTACCGAAACCCTCCCCTGAAACCTCCCCTAAGATTCCCACCTGCAAGAAAGCCTCAAGACAAAGGACCCAGCACCCCATAGGCCACATGTGGCCCAGGATAGCTATGAATGTGGCCCAACACAAAATTATAAATTTACTTAAAACCTTTTTTTGCTCATCAGTTTTCATAGTGTTTGTGTATTTAATGCATGGCCTAAGACAACTCTTCTTCCAGTGTGGCCCAGAGACGACAAAAGTTTGGATGCCCCTGTGAGGTAACAGGCAGCTGGCAGTTTGTCCCTGGCTAATCCCCTGAACCTGTTTCCAAAATCCCCTTTTCTCTGATTTCCCAGTGCAGCCTAGGATCTCCTTTTGCTTCTTCTTGCTAAGCCATTCCTTGTTATACTATCCCCAGCTTTAATAAATGTATCCTCATAGTCACCTTGACTCGAGTTATAAAGTCTTTCCTACACAAAGTCAAGAAATCATGCACTTAAACTGGCTCCAGGCAGACCAACTCAGGTCTAGGCCCCTTTCCAGTAAAAATTTCAGTGAGGCTTCTTCACTATTCCATCTAAAATTGTACCTTCCCCTGACATCTCACAGCCGTTCCCTTCTTTTCCTCTAGGCACTTACCATTGTCTAACTTGTTTATGTCTGTCTGCCTCCCCAGAAAACTATAAGCTCCTTATCAGCAGAAGCCTTGACTATCATATTTACAGTCATATTTCTAGAGCCTAGAATAGAGTCTGGCATTTAGTAGGCATTTAAAACATATTCAATGGATGAGGAAATAAACAATCTTTTATATGTGACTTGACATTTATAAGTATGTCTGATGTCCTGGGAACTTCAAACAAAATAATAAAGCCACTATGAAAAGAACAAATATATAGAATAAATCATTATTTTTGTAACATTCTGCATATTTCAAAAGCAATGCTGTTCATAATCTTTTCCTTCCTTAGTTGTTTTGTTTTTAACCAGCCATTATTTTCAGAAACAGCTATGTTGGACTGTGCCTAATTCTTTTTCAGTGCTCTATTGTGGAGGAATATGTCTCTGAGGATGCTAATCTGTCCTTCATTGTCTTGCCTCTTCAGTATATACTGTGCTCTTCATTTGGGACCCACTCTTTCAAAAGGTTTTCATATATAGACAAACTTGGATTTGTCTAATGACTTTCTAAAAAATTATATTTTATTGATTATGCTATTACAGTTGCCCTAAGTTTCCCTGTTGCCCCTCTCCACCCAGCACTCACCACTCCCTAGGCAATACCCACACCATTGTTCATGTCCATGGGTCATGCATATAAGTTCTTTGGCTACTCCATTTCCTATACTGTACTTTACATATCCATAGCTATTCTGTAACTACCTATTTGCACTTCTTAATCTCCTCACCTCTTCACTCATTCTCCCACACCCAACTCCCCCCCTGGCAACCATCAAAATGCTCTCTGTATCCATGATTCTGTTTCTGTTCTTCTTGTCTGCTTAGTTTGTTTTTAGATTCAATTGTTCATAGATATGTATTTATTGTCATTTTATTGTTCATAGTTTTGATCTTCTTTTTCTTATATAAGCCCCTTTAACATTTCATATAATAATGGTTTGGTGATGATGAACTCTTATTTTTTTCTTGTCTAGGAAGCTCTTTATCTGCCCTTTGATTCTAAATGACAGCTTTGCTGGGTAGAACAATATTGGCTGCTGGTCCCTACTTTTTATGACTTTAAATATTTCTTGCCAATCCCTTTAGCCCACAAAGTTTCTTTTGAGAAATTAGCTGGCAGTCTTATGGGAACTCTCCTGTGGGCAACTACCTTCTTTTCTCTCACTACTTTTAAGGTTCTCTCTATGTTTAACCTTTGGCATTTTAATTATGATGTGTCTTGGAGTGGGCCTCTTTGTATCCATCTGGTTTGGAACTCTCTGTGCTTCCTGGGCTTGCATGTATATTTCTATCACCAAATTAGGGAAGTTTTCTTTCATTATTTTTTCAAATAGATTTCCAATTTCTTGCTCCTCTTCTTCTCCTTTTGGCACCCCTATAAAGTAAATGACTGTTGGACCACTTTAAGTTGTCCCAAAGGCTGCTTACATTATCCTCATTTCTTTAAAATTCTTTTTTCTTGTTGTTCTGATTGGTGTTTTTTTCCTTCCTTATGTTCCAAATCATAGATTTGATTCTTGGCCTCATCTACTCTACTGTTGTTTCCCTATAAATTGTCCTTTATTTCAATTAGTGTATTCTTCATTTATGACTGGATCTTTTTTATGTTATTGAGGTTCACACTAAGTTCCTTGAGCATCCTAATAACCAGTGTTTCAAACTCTGCATCTGATAAGATTGCTCACCTCCATTTTGTTTAGCTCTTTTTCTGGAGTTTTGATCTGTCCTTTCATTTGGGCCATGTTTCTTTGTCTCCTCATTTTGGCAGCCTCTTTTGTTTGTTTCTATGAATTAGGGAGAGCTGCTATGACTCCCTGTCTAGGTAGTGTGGCCTGATGTAGTTGGTGTCATACAAGGTCTAGTGGCACAGGCTCCCCATCACCCAAGCTAGGTACTTGAGGTGCACCACATGTGTGGGCTGAATATACCCTCTTCTTGTAGTTGAGCCTTGGTTTCTGTTGGCAGACCAATGGGAAGGATTTACTCAGGCCAGTATGTTGCAATGACTAGCTGTGTCCACTGACAACCAACCTCTGCCTTTTGTGGAGGATTAGCTGTGTAGGGGCAGGGTAGTGGTGCTCCAACATGGTCTGTAGCTGTCTGCTGGGTTAACTGGCTCTGGGGTTTCCTGGGTGATACAGAACAAGGTCAGCTCCCACCTGTGTTCTTCCCAGGGCCACTGCATGAGCTTAAAGCAATTTGAGATGGCAGCTACTGTCCTGAGCTTGGAGATTCTGGGGTGAAGCCAAGCTGTGAATCTAGGCTGGCTGCTGCTAGTGCCAAGCCTGGAACCACTTAGCAAGAGGTATGGAGGCTGGAGGCTAACTGAAACCAGCTGGTGCTTGTTTGATAGTATTTACAAACTTGTGAAGCATGAGCCAAGACCAGCCATGCTTCATATGGAAAAGAAATGGTTAACAGTTTGGTCCAACTGGACCAATAAGTTGGGTGGGACAGAGCCTCAGGAAATTTTCAGGGTGGGGCAAAATTTTAGCCAGGTTGATTGAGTCTCAGATATGGCTCTTGCCTGCTGGCTCTGTGGCTTCTTGGCTTTGTGGAAAGAGGGTTCAGAAAAGGGACAATGGCCTCTTCCCACCTTTCTGTCTGGGAGTAAGCTGTTCCCCCAGCTCTTTCCTTGAGGCTAGATAGTTAAGTTTCTCCCATATGCCACTAGTGCCTTTCAAGCTGCTATCCTGGTGCTGGAGCTCAGGGGAGTGAGTATAAGTCCATATGTGGGTTTTTAAGAGGAACTGCTTGGGACTCCAGAAGTTTCTTCCATTAACTCAACCCTTCTGGTTTTTGAAGCCAGAAGTTCTGAGGACATATCTTCAGAATATGGCACTGGAACCCTGTGCTGGGGGGCTTGGTTTGGGGCTTGGTCTCCTCGCTCCCAAGATATCCTTCCAAATTTTTATCTATCACATGTAGGTGTGGGACCACCCTGTTCTGCATCTCTGCCCTGCCTGCATGCTTGGATGGGTGTGGTTAGACTTCCATTCAACTTGATTTCTGACGGTTCTGAGTGATGATTGTTCTATATTTTAGTTGTAAATTTGATGTGGTTGTGTGAGGAGGCATGCCATGTTTACCTATGTGGCTAACTTGACTGGAAGTCATAACATTTATTAAGGTGCTGAAGTTTAAATTTTAACTAAATCCATGTGTGAAAAGCAGTGCAGGGTGATTCTAGTAATTGACATTACTGTGTTAATTGCAGATTTCTCAGGGATTCATTTTAGCAGCATAAAACACAAAACAGGGGCTTAAATAAGAAAGGGACTTGTTTTTTTCTTATGTAATTATTAGTCCAGTTCCTGGAATTGGCTTGATGGCTCCAGGTGTCAGGGCTGAGATATCTGCTATTTTTCTGGCCCCTTTCTCAAAGTCTAAAGAAGGAAAATGAAGGGATAGCAAAGGACAAAAATGATTGTGTTAACTGAGTTAGAGTCCCATTTTTTAGGAACTTCTCCAGCAGCCACAACAACAATTTCCACTTCCATGGCATAGGACATATGTTTTATGTCCTATGGCCATCATGTCTGCAGGGGAGGTGGGAATATAGTTTTTTTTTTTTTCTTAAGCACGTGGGCAGTGCCAGCAAAACTGGTATCCCATTAATAGGGAAGAAGGGGAAAATGGACATTGAGTAGGCAACCATTAGTCTCTGACAAAGTAAAATATACTTGAAAGGTAGATAACATTTTTGTCTATTCATTTATTATTTCACAGAAATGAAATATCCTGGTCTATATCTTCCGGAGGAGCAGCATTAGGAATATTACTTGCAGAAAATTGCATTCCAATATTTTGGAAAGCATGTAAATAAAATACTCTTTACAAACACAGTGTAGCTGATAAATGTAGATTAGAGGTAAGAAGATATGTTAAGTTCTACAACAAAGAACAATGAACATAATATCTACATTTTTTATTTGTGAAATACATTGCTCAGAAAAAGTTCTAACAGACCAATGAATTAAAAAATCCTGGTGACTGTGAGAGCATGTGTGAGTGAGCATGTGTGTGGGCAAGTGTGTGGGCATGTGTGTGAGTATGTGAGTGCTTGTCTTCTTGTAAGGCCACTCAGGGACAGGTGGTCTGGGCTTGCCTGGTGAAGTTCCTCCTGCCCCCACCACCTAGCCTGGCCGTTTTGGCTGTGTAGATTTGGAGTGGGAGCCATTTTGTGGAATTTACCAAATCCTCCTTGGGAAGAAGCTGCCAGAGCACCTGCACCTTTGTTCCTGGCCTTGCCTCTGTGCCCTCCATGCTGGGCAGGGCTGCACACCTGGCCACCACTGGGAGCCAGGGGTCCAAGAACTACAGTCCTTGCCAGGGAGGGGATTGTCTGACTGAGCAGTTTGCAGATCAGCCAATAGCCAGGAGCACTGGGGACAGAAGAGATGGCCTGAATAGCACTGGCTACACAGGGCATGGCAGGGGCACAGCAGGGGCACAGCAGGGGCATGACAGGAATATGGCTGTGTGAGCCTGAGGTCAAGACTCATTGGAGGGAGCAGTGTGAGCATCCCATCACTGTCCAGTGTCATAGTTTTGCTGCTGGACTCTTCCCTTCCTTCGCCCACCCCATCAAAATGATATGAGACTTGAAAGAAGATGATGCATCCAGGATATATTCTATTGATTTAAGAGAGAGAGGGCGAGGCACTGATGTGAGAGAGAAGTATCAATAGGTGGTCTCCTCTTATTGCCGTTACTGGGGATCCAGCCTACACCTAGAAGCCCTTTCAAGGCAGAGGCAGTCTTAGTATGAGTTGAGCCCCTTTGGTCAGCCAGTTGGAGGAAAGTTCCCACCAACAAACAGGCCAATAATGATTGGGATCCAAATACAAAAAGTGAGTCCACATAACTTGCATAAAGGATATTCCTAGAGCATCCAGATCAGGAGATCAAGGAGTCTGCCTCACGCGGGCTCTCTGCACTGGGAAGAGATGGAAACTACTGGAGAAAAACCCACCATATTTTTTTTTCTTCAAAGGGGCAAAGCACAGGTTTTGTGTTTATGGCTACCCACCTTGGGCCTCAGCGAAGGGTGGGTGGTGTGGACTGGAGTTGTGCAAGGAGAGTCTGTAGTGGGAAGCACTGGAAAGAGACTTAGGGAAGTGCCTGTGGGATTTTTGGGGCCCAGATATTCCTGGGCTCCATAGCAGTGACCTTTCTTGAGAAGAGCTAGCTCCTCCCAGAGGGAAATCAATTACCTTACTCTCTGGGATACCACTCCCCCACCCTCTGGAATTCCTTTTGCAACAACCTTTGATATCTTGTTGCTCCACTCAGCAACTTTTTTTCTTTTTTTGTTCTTTTTTCAGTTTTTCTCTGTCTTGGTGTTCTGTTTTGATTGCTTTTTTTTCTTTCTTTTCCCTCATCCTGGATCTTAACCATTGCTGATGAGACAACAACATAAACAGATTCAGGGATCATCAGAGACTGGTAATAGGGCACAGCCAAACCATACCTTGTCCTGGGAAATAGACTAGTGCTTCCCACTTACAGGAGAACCACAGAAACACCTCTTCCTGGCATTCAGCAGACCCTAAATCTGGGTTCTGGAAGCCTACTAGGGGACTTGCTCTACTGAGTATAGGGAAATAATACTGGACAGTCTCAGACTAGCAGCTCAGGAGGGAGGTAACACACCCATCATCTTCCCTGAAGTCTGAAAGGTACCTGACTTCGGAGATCCAGAAATCACAGCCACCTGTTTCCAACTATTCCAGCTCTCAGAATTAGTTGGGTCTGTGATCAGTCTAAGATTGACAGGTGGCCAGCAGGCAGAGATAGGCAGAGGTAGATCCTCTTGTCACTTGGGACATTTGCAGACATACCCCTGGACCCATTGCTGATAAAGGCCAGCTTTGCAGAGCAGCTAGGTCCACCATGGGAGCCAGAACACCCAGAGGAGTCAGCCACAAACTGTGGTTCACATGTAGCTTTGAAATGGTAACCAAGAGCCAGACATAGACAGTACCTGATATTGCCTTACACCAGATTCAGACATTAGCAGGAAGACACCCAAGGAGAAACCATAAGGCAAGATCTAAATTGTTCTGAAACAAATCCACTTGGTTCTTTTTTATTATCTTAGCTATTTTTCTTTTTCATAGACTTTTTATTATTATTTTGTATGTTCTTCCTTTTTCTTTTATTTTTTGCTGCTCTAATTTTTCCTTCATATCTCCTATTCTACTCTTATCTTTGGTTACTCCACTGTTCCCTTCTTTTCTTTTATTATTTTTGTTATGTTTTCTTTGTTTCTTTTCCCTATTATCCTCTTTCAATTGATTATGAGTAGTAGTTCTTTTCACTTTTCTCCTCTTATAATCACTTTCTTTTATGTGGTCCTCTCATATATTTTTTCCTTTCCTTTTTCTCTAATATTCCATTTCCCTTTCCACTTTCATTATTTTTTGCTCTCTTCTCATTGATATTACTGTGGTAATCAGAAGGGCAGTGCTTATATTAGAGTTGTTCTTGTATTGTTTTGCTTCATTCTGTCAATGCATATACAATACCATACAACATGTGGTGGGGGTGGAGACTCTTAGTCAGCAGCCAGAGGGGAGTGTTCACCAGTGAATGGACCATTAACAATCAAGACCCAAATACACCAAGAGAGTCCACATAACCCACACAGAGGACATTCCTAGAGTATTCAGATCAGGAAATCAAGGAATCTGCACCACTGGGTCCCACAGAACTCCTAACATGCAAGGCCACTCCTCAGACAAACAGTCAAAGCAATCAATCTAATACATAAAAAAACCCTGAAGAGTCAACTAAAATGGGGAGACAAAGAAACACCCCTAAATAAAAGAAAAGGCAGAATCTCTAGAAAAATAGCTAAATGAAATCAAGGTAATTTATCAAACATAGAGTTCAAAGTAATGGTTATAAAGATACTCAAGGAACTTAGTGAGATCTACAAGGAACTTAGTAGGAATGACATCAGCATGAAAAAGTGCATAGAAACCTTGACTAAGAACCAGTTTGAAATGAAGAATGCAACTTCTGAAATGGAGAACACACTAGAAGGAATTAAAAGCAGGCTAGACAAAGTAAAGGATCGAAATAGCAAGTTGGAAAACAAGATAGAAAAAACACCCAGCCAGAGAAACAAAATGACAAAAGACTCAAAAAGAATGAGGATATTGTAAGGGAGCTTTGGGAACATGAAATGTAAAAATATTCACATCAATATGAGAAGAAAAGGACCAAGTGATAGAAAACCTGTTTGAAAAAATAATGATAGAAAAATTCTCCAACTTGGCAAGGGAAAAAGTCACACAAGTCCAGGAAGTACAGAGGATCCCAATTAGCATGAATTCAAAGAGGTCCACCCAAGACACATCACAATAAAAATGGAAAAATTTAAAGAAAAGGAGAATCTTAAAGGCAGCAAGGGAGAAAGAGCTAGCAACATACAAAGGAGCTCTAATAAGGTTATCAGGTGACTTCTGAACAGAAACACTACAAGCCAGAAGGGACTGGAATGCAACATTCCAAGTAATGAAAAGCAAGGACCTGCAACCAAGATTACTCTATCCAGCAAGGTTCACATTTAAAATGGAAGGCAAAATAAAGAGTTTCCTAGAAAGAATAAGGCTAAAAGAGTACATCTCCATCAAGCCAGCATTGGAAGAGATGCTAAAGGGACTAATTAAGGAGAAGAAGAAAGAGAGAGAGAGGGGTAGGGGAACACAGGTACAAAGGGAAAATATAGCCATGAATAAGTACCTATTAATAATAACCTTAAATGTAAATGGATTAAATGCTCCAATCAAAAGACCAAGGGTAGCTAAATGGATAAGAAAATAGGACTTTGCATATATACAGACCACAAGAGATCCGCCTCTGAACAAAATACATATGTATATTCTGAAAGTGAAGGGATGGAAAAAATATTCTGTGCAAATGGACATGAAAAAAAAAGCTGGATTAGCAATACTTATATCAGACAAAGTAGACTTCATAACTAAGGCCATAAAAAGAGACAAAGAAGGTCACTACATAATACTTAAGGGAGTAGTTTAACAAGAGGATATAACTGTTGTAAATATATATGCACCCAATATTGGTGCATCAAAATATATAAAGAAAATATTGGAGGACTTTAAAACACAGCAATACAGTCATTGTATAGGATTTTAACACCCTATTATCAACAATGGATAGATCTTCCAAACAAAAAAAATATAAAAAAATTGCAGGATTGAATGAGATTCTAGGTCAGGATTGTCAAACTCATTTTCACTGGGGGCCACATCAGCCTTGCAGTTGCCTTCAAAGGGCTGAATGTAATTTCAATTTCAAATGTAACTACTCCTTAACTATTAAGGAGTTCTAAAATTATACTTTAGACCAAAATGAGTTAATTGATATTTACAGAACACTTCACCACAAAGAAACAAAATACACATGGATCATTTACAAAGATAGACCACGATGTAGGACACAAAACAAGCCTTAACAAATTCAAGGAAATGGTAATATATCAAGCATCTTCTCAGATCACAATGACCTGAAAGTAGAAACCAAACTCAAGAAAAAAAATCTCAAAAACATTCTAATAAATGGTGGCTGGATAACATGTCATTAAATAATGAATGGGTTAACAAGGAGATCAAGAGAGAAATCAAAAAGTTTCTGGAAACAAATAAAAATGAACACACAACAACTCAAGACCAATGGAACACAGCAAAGGCAGCTCAGAGAGGGAAGTTCATAGCAATACAGGCCTACCTAAAGAAGATAGGAGAATCTCAAATAAACAACCTAACTCTACAGGTAAAAGAACTAGAGGAAAAACAACAAATGAAGCCCAGAGCAAGCAGAAGGAAGGAAATAATCAAGATCAGAGCAGAATTAAATGACATGGAGACTAAAAAACAATGCAAAGGACCAATGAATCCAGGAGCTGGTTCTTGAAAAGATAAACAAAGTTGACAAAGCATTAACCATATTCATCCAAAAAAAAGGAAAAAGGACTCATATAAATAAAATCAGAGATGAAAGAGGAAAAGCAACAACTGATACCACAGGAATACAAAAAAAAAGTAATACATCGCTATGAACAGCTATATGCCAAGAAATTGGACCAACTGGGTAAAATAACCTTCTAGAAACATACAGTCTCCCCAAACTGAATGAAGAAGAAGCTGAAAGTTTCAAAAGACCAATAACTAGCAAAATTTAAGCAGTAATCAAAAAACTCCCAGCACACAAAGCCCCAGACCAGATGGCTTTATAGGTGAATTCTACCAAATATTCAAAGAAAAACACCTATTATTCTGAAACTATCCTAAAATTTGAGAAGAGGGAAGACTCCCAATCTCTTTTTATGAAGCCTGTATTATCCTAATTCTAAAACCAGATAAAGACACACTACAAAAAGAAAATTATAGGTCAATATCTCTGATGAACATAGATGCTAAAATCCTTAACAAAATACTAATAAAGCAGATCCAGCAATACATTAAAAAGATGATGTAACACGATCAAGGGGGATTTATCCCAGGGATGCAAGTATGGCACAACATTTACAAATCAATATATGTGAATCATCACATAAACACAGTGAAAAGCATAAATCACATGATCATGTCCATAGATACCGAAAAAGCATTTGCTAAGTCCAGTAGTGATTTATGATAAAAACACTCAGCAAAGTGGGAGTAGAGGGAGAATAACTCAACATAATAAAGGCCATACATGAGAAACCTACTGCCAATCTCATACTCAATGAGCAAAACTGAAAGCATTTCCCTTAAGATCAGGAACAAGACAAGTGTGTTCACTTCCACCTCTATTATTCAACCTAGTAGTGGATGTCCTAGCCACAGCAATCAGACAAGAAGAAGAAATAAAAGTTAGCCAATTTGAAAAGGAGGGAGTAAAACTGTCATTATTTGCAGATTACATGTGCAATGAAAATGAGATGAGTGTGCAGTGAAGACCCTATAGGCTCCACCAAAATACTACTTGACCTAATAAGTGAATTTGGCAAAGTAGTAGAATACAAAGTCAATGTTCAGAAATTGATGGCATTTTTGTACACCAACAATGAACTTAAGAAAAAGAAACTAAGAACAAAAACCCATTTATTATAGTAAAAACAACAAAAAAAATAAAGTACCTAGGAACAAATTTAACAAAGGTGGTTAAAATCCTGTACTAGGAAAACTGTAGAACACTGAAGAAAGAAATTGAGGAAGATACAAATAAATGAAAACATATACCCTGTTCATGGATTGGAAGAATTAACATCATTGAGAATCTGGACAACTGCTTGTTGGCTTGTTATAGAAGAAATTTATGCATACTGAAGAAAGATTAATTAGATGCCATTTGAGATTCTTTCCAGCTCTAAGATTCTGTTTTCACTGCCTGAGCCGAAATTTGTTCCAGTGAAATGGTATGAAAAGTATATCTTGTTTTCATTGCAATTGTGTAAAGAGTTTGATTCTAAAGATTAGCAAGCCATCTTCAAAAAGAGGCCCGAGCTCAACACAATAATTCTGAATTCACAGAATAACAAAGCTACCATGAAATAACTGCCAGATATGTCAAATTCCAAATGAAAAGGGTTCTGTTTTTCAATTCCATTAAGCAAGAATAATAAAAAGTGTTAATGCCTAAGTATGAAGAATGATACCAATTATGCTTTGCCAAACATTGAGTGATCACATAGAGATACCACATGATTTACACTTAATGAATTTCTCACTTCATGAATTCTTTATTTAGCCATTTAGATTTTAACTTCAGTGAGGACCATCCACTCTTTGATTGGGGGTGTAGAAGTCCAGAGACTGAAGTTTGATTATGAATAATTGCATCCCAACTGAATTCTTATTTTTAACTCAACTTCTTCACTATGTTCTCTCAAAACAAAATAACCTACCCTATCAAACGTCACCACAGAAAAAAATAAGTTAAAAAATTTTGCATAAGAGTGCCAGGAAAATGAATGCAGAAGATTGCAAAAAAGGAATTAACATCATTAAAATGTCCATAATACCCAAAGGAATCTATGAATTCAATGAAAACCTTATTAAAATACCAATGACATATTTCACAGATTTGAATAAATACTTCAAGAATTTATATGCAACTAGAAAAGACCCCAAATAGCTACAGCAATTTTGAGAAAGAAGAGCAAAGTAGGATGGATTACAATACCTGATATCAAACTATATTACAAGCTCACTGTAATCAAAACATTCTGGTACTGGCATAAGAATAGACATATAGATCATGGAACAGAATGAAGAGCCCAGAAACATGGAGAGTTCCATGTTTCTATGATCAATTAATATTTGACAAAGGGACCATGAGCATACAATGGAGTAAAAATAACCTGTTCAATAAATAGTGTTGGGAGACGTGGGCTGGTACATGCAAAAAATGAAACTAGAACACCAATTTATACCATACACAAAAAAAGAAACTCAAAATGGGTAAAAAACTTAACTATAAATTGGTATATCACAAAAGTTGCAGCAGAAAAATAGGCAGTGAAGTTTCAGATATCTCATATAGCAATGTTGTTGCTAATATATCTTGTAAGGCAAGGGAAATAAAGGAAAAATAAACAAATGGGACTACATCAAATTCAAAAGCTCTGTACACCTAAAAAAACCATCATCAAAATGAAAGCAAACTGATGTATGGGAGAACGTATTTGCCAATGATGCATCAGACAAGGGTTTACTCTCCAAAATATATAAGGAACTCATATGACTTAACACCAGGAAGATAACGATTCAGTTAAAAATGGGCAAAGGACCTGAACAGACACTTCTACAAGAAGGTTGTACAGAAGGTCCATAGACATATGAAAAAATGCTCAACATTACTAGCCATCAGAAAGATGGAGATTAAAACTGCAATGAAATACCCCCTCATACCTGTCAGAACATCTGTCACTAATAAATCAACAAACAACAAGTGCTGGAGAGGATGTGGAGAAAAGGGAACCCTAGCACAGGAGAGGAATGTAGACTGGTGCAGCCACTGTGTAAAACAGTGTAGAATTTCCTGAAAATATTAAATATGGGGCTGCCTTTTGATCCAGCTATCCCATTGCTAGAAATATCCCCTAAGAATCCTCAAACACCAATTCAAAAGAACTTATGCATCCCTATGTTCATAGCAGCAATATATACAATAGCCAAGCGCTGGAAACAGACTAAGTACCCATCAGTAGGTGAATGGATTAAAAAACTGGTATATTTACACAATGGAATACTATGCAACAGAAAGAAAAAGGAATTCCTACCCTTTGCAACAGCATGTATAGAACTGGAGACTATTATGCTAAGTCAGGGGTGTCAAACTCATTTTCACTGAGGCCACATCAGCTTTGTGGTTGCCTTCAAAGGGCCAAATATAATTTCAGCTCTTTAACAGTTAAGAAACAGTTACATTTATACAGTCCTAAAATTATGTTGGTCCTTTGAAGGCAACTGCAAGGCTGATGTGGTCCTCAGTGAAAATGAGTTTGACACCCCTACACTCAGTGAAATAAGCCAGTTGGTAAAGGACAAATACCATATGATCTAACTTAAAAGAGGAATCTAATGAACAAAAGAAACTAATGAGAAAAACAGAACCAGAGACATGGAAACATGGACAGACTGACAGTGGCCAGAGGAAAAGTGGGGTGGGAGGAATGGTGGGCAGAAAGGGAAAGGATCAGTCAAAGAATGTGTATGAATGGCCCATGGACTTGGACAATAGTGTGGGGATTGACTGTGGGAGTGGGTGTGTGCTGGGCAGAGGAGTGCAAAGGTGGAAAATTGGTACAACTGTAATAGAATAAACAAGTGTAAAAGAAAGAAAGAAAGAAAGATTAAAATATCAGCACAGGTTTAAATCATAGTTCAGAGTAATTCTGGATGGGTCCAGGTGGATCATAAAGATATTTAGTTATAGATTGTGTAATAATTAAAGGCTCAGTAGATTGAGTGCCAGTCTGCAAATTGAATAATTATTTAGGTTATATAATAAAGTGCATTATTTAATAAATCAAATTTAATATTTTACCAGATAGATTATGTAATTAAAATAATTATATTTTGCAAACATAAATAGTTTATAGTATTTTCAGCTCATCTTTTTGATAATTAAACTAGAAGAATATTACAAATAATGATCTTATATGTATTTCTATAAGTCATTTAGAATTACTTTAATGCAGAATAATTTTTAATGTTTTTCTGTTATAGAATTCCATTTTTTAACTAAAATTCATAGCAACCAGAAAATACATTGGGAAGTCATGAGTAGTGATGATTTTATATTCCTAAGGAAAATCTCTAAGGTATTTTATTTATATTTTACTCTAGTAACTACTTTGGAATTAACTTTAGGAAGCTTGTCATACATGTTGTAAAAATACTAATTGGAATGAAAGAATTGAATCCCCAAGGAAGTAACACACTTTAATTTTTAAAATATTGCCTGTAATTATATAATAAGTTGTTTTAACCCTAGGGTAAAGTTTTTTTTGTATTTATCTTAACTTTAAATGAATGAGAACCTTACTGAGTTTACATTGCATATTGAATTGTAGTTGTCCTCATTTTCTTGATTGTAAATGATGGACGTAGAAAGCTCTCTTATTTTCTATAATTTTTTGGCTTAGGAAATGCATTAGAGATCTAATGATATTATGTATTTATTTATTTATCTATTTATAATACTCATTACTCGGCTTTAATAATTATCAATATTTTGCCATTCTTTGTTCATCTATCTCAATTTTATTTTCATCAGTATTTTAAATCCAGACAGGTCATTTTATTGCAAATGCTTCAGAATGTACCTTTGACTTTTTTAAAATCTTCACCTAGGGCCATATTTCCATTATTTTTTTAATTTTCTCTTTTTAAATAGTATTTTTATCATTACCATTTATCCCCCTTATACCCTCTTCCACATAGATCCACCTCTTCCCCCAACAATCACCATACTGTTGTCTATGTTCATGAGTCCTTTTTCTTTTTAGCTCATACCTCTACCTCTGACTCCCCTCCCCCAAGATGTCAGCCTGCTCTCTATTTATGAGTCTGTCTTTATTTTGCTTGTTAGTTCAGTTTGTTTATTAAATTCCACATATGAGTGAACTCATGTGGTATTTGGCCTTTTTGACTGGCTTATTTCACTTAGCATAATGTTCTCCAGGTCCATCCATGCTGTCACAAAGGGTAAAATTATCTTTTTTTTTATAGCTGAGTAGTATTCCATTGTGTAAATGTACCATAGTTGTTTTATCCACTCATCTACTGATGGACACTTAGAATGCTTCCAAATCTTGGCTATTGTAAATAATGCTGCAATGAACATAGGGGTGCATATGTTCTTTTGAATAGTGTTTTGGGTTTCTTGGGGTACATTTCCAGAAGTGGACATTGTTCATAGAAATTTTTTTCTGATATATCTCCTTAGGCAAAAGAAACAAAAAATAAAAACAAAAAAATGGGTTTACATCAAACTAAAAAGTTTTTGCATAGCAAAAGAAACCAGCAACAAAATAAAAAGCAACCCACTGAATGGAAGAACATATTCGCTGATATATCTGATAAAGGGTTAATATTCAAAATTTATAAAGAACTTATAAATCTCAACACCAAAAAAATCCCCAATCAACCCAATTAAGTAATGGGCAAAGGACCTCAATAGTTACTTCTCCAAAGAGATGGCCAATAGACATATGAAAAGATGTTCAACATCACTAATTGATATAGAAATGCAAATTATAACCATAGTGATATATCATCTCATCCTGATCACAATGGCCATCATCAGTAAATCAACAAACAACTGTCAGAAAGGATGTGGAAAAAGGGGAATCCTTTTGTGCTGTTGGTGGGAATACAGACTGGTATAGCCACTGTGGAAAGCAGTCTGGAATTTCCTAAAGAAATAAAAAATGGTACCGCCTTATGACCCAATATAATGATATTTAGATTAAGTAAGGCTCAGAGGACATAAGTATGACTCACACATTGTATTTGGATTCAAGATGCTTCTATTTGATGAGAGAAACAAAGGTATGAGACATTAACTTCCTTTGTGGTTGAGGGCTATGCTAGAAATATGAACAAAGCGCTGTGGTATCTGGAGGAGGGGGAGATGCTGCCACAGGAATCATGGAGGGAGATGACATTTGACATGAGTCTTGAAGGTAATTTGCAAGGAGAAAAAATTAGGGATGAATATTTCAGGGAAAGAGCAAGAAGCAGGTGGTACTAAAGGAGAATTCCCTGAATGCATGCACTGTGAGGAGGGGCAGTGAGTAGTGGTGCTTGGCAAGTAGCTGAGGCTTACTGTGAAGGGCTCAGTATGCCTTGCTAGGAACTTTGGATTTCACTAGTAGGCACTGAAGGGCTTACTGAGTTTGTAAGCACCACAGTGACATGACCAGATTCAGTTTTAATAGATATGATAGTAATGATAATTAAGAGGACAGATTGGGACATATAGAGATTGTTGGCAAGCAGGTCACCAGTAGACTGTTGTTGCAGCCCAGGTGACATGATGAGGGCATGAACAAAATGGCCATAAAAACATAATTGAATAGGTTATTCTGGAAATGTATCTATTAGGATTAAGTATCTGCTTATAGCCATATGTATGTTTGGGTATGGGAATCGTGAGTACCTAGAGTTTAACTGTGATATTTCTAGCTTAGAAAATGATGTAGCTATCATTTAATGAAAATAAGGATTAGGGAAGGAGACCAGGCATTTTAAAACAAGATAATGAATTCAATTTGGAATATTTATTTTCAAAAGCATCTATCTAGTAGGCAGTTGGAGATAAGAATCTAGGAATAGAATCTGAGAGAGAGACTGTTCTTCCCCATATAGATAATATAATGTTGATAAAAGACCAAAGAGGAAGGTATATTATCTCCATTTTGCATATCAACTGAGACAGAAAGAGGTTAAGAGACTTTCAAGGTCACTAGAGATGGTGAAAGGTTACAGTGATGGTGAAAGTGGACATGTAATCCAGGTCTTCTGATCCCAGGGTCTATTATTTAATTTCTTTGTGCTTCAGTTTCTTCATATGTAAGGTATGGACAATGATGCCTTCCTTATATTACTTATAATAAAGTAAGATACAAAGTACCATCTAATGACACAGGAATGTAGTCAGATAGTCATTAAAAGTCTGTTAACTTCCTACTTTCCTTCTTTTGTCTACAAATGCTAATATGGCCTGGCAAAGACTATCTCTGACTAGACTGGGATCAGGGTCCTCTAGGCCCTGTTTTTATCCAGTTCTTGTTCTTTAGCCCTGTCTTAAGCCTGCTCAGTCCAGTTTTAGGAACTATCTGCTAAGTCATTTTAGAAAGATACTATTAAGTTTTTTAGCAAGAATCTCCCTACCCTTGAAGTTTTTTCTTAGTAATTTCTTATCCACTGGCATCTCCCCCTGCAACTCTGCTCTTTGGCTACAAATCATTACCTGTCATTGCTGTATTTGGCCCTGAACCCAGTCTTTCTTCCCTATATCTGGTGGTCCTGATACCTATTGCAATAGTTCTGAATAGTTTTTCTTAAGAGGTGTCAGAAGTTTTTTTTCATTAACAGGGGCTTAATACGGCTATGCCTAAAATATTACAAGAGGTTCCTTAGTTTGACAACCTCCTATGTGTCCAGCATATTATCATTATTACCCAGGCATGGTTGTTCAAACATGTCAGAACCAGACAGCACTAAGTGCACCTCAGGTTCAGGCTAGGATCCAAGAGACAAGATCATGGGGACAATCAGTGTTGAAAATAGAAGACATCAGAAAATGTGGGGCTGAACAGTTGAGCCAGAGTGGTGGTAGTGGATGGGCCTGGAAAATGGGGAGATAGCCAAGATTGTGGGAAATAAGAATATGAGAAGCAGGTGCTGAAGTGATCTAATTCCAGTGGGAGAGATTTTTCTCTAGCCTGGGGATGCTCTTAAGAAGTTAAATGTTTGGACACTATATAATGGTAAAGGAAACAATGCAACAAGAGGATATAAACCTAGTAAATGTTTATGCACTTAACATAGGAGCACCTAAATATGTAAAGCAAATCTTGAGGGATATAAAAGGAGAGATAGACAGAAATACAGTACTAGTTGGGGATTTTAACACCTTATTAACTTCGGTGGATAGATCTTCCAGGCAGAAAAATCAACAAGGAGACAGAAGCCTTAAGTGATACACTAGATCAAATGGATTTCATTGATATCTTCAGAGCATTTCACCTAAAAGAAGCAGAATATACATACTTTTCAAGAGGAAATGGAATGTTTTCTAGGATAGATCACATGTTAGGAGACAAAACAAATCTCACTAAATTTAAGAAGTTTGAAATCATATTTAGCATCTTCTGTGACCACAATGCTATGAAACTAGAAATCAGTCACAAGAAGAACACTGAAAAACATGCAAAGACATGGAGGCTAAATAACACATAATTGAACAATGAATGAGTCAACAATGAGATCAAGGAAGAAACCAAAAGTTACCCTGAAGCAAATGAAAGTGAGGACATAACAATCCAAAATAGGTGGGACACTTGGAAAGCAATCCTAAGAGAGAAATTTGTAGTATTAGACGTCTACCTTAAAACAAACAAACAAATAAGAAACTCAAATAAATAGCCTAACTTCATACTTAAAGAAACTTGAAAAGAACAACAAACAAAGCCCAAAGTGAGTAGAAGTAAGGAAATAGTAAAGATCACAGCAGAAATAAATGACAAACAGTCTAAAAAATAATATAAATCATCAATGAATCCAAGAGCTGGTTCTTTGAAAAGATAAACAAGATTGACAAACCTTTAACCAGACTCATCAAAAAAGAAAAAAAAAAAGAGAGAAAGGACCCAAATAAATAAAACCAGAAATGAATCAGGAGAAATGACAACTGACACCAAAAAAATACAAAGGATTGTAAGGAAATATTATGAACAATTATATGCCAACAAACTGGACAACCTGGATGAAATGGATACATTCCTAGAAAAATACAATCTTTCAAAACTAAATCAGTAAGAATCAGAGAATCTAAATAGAAAGACTATACCTAGGGAAATTAAAGTAGTAATAAAAAACCTCCCAACCAACAAATGCCCTGGGCTTGCTGGCTTCACAGGTGAATTTTACAAAACGTTCCAAGAAGAACTAATACCTCTGTTTCTCAAACTGTTTCATAAAATTCAGAAGGAGGGAATACTCCCAAACTCATTTTATGAGGTCAACATTATCCTAATTCCAAAACCAGATAAAGACACTACAAAGAAAGAAAATTATAGGCCAATATCTCTGATGAACATAAATGCTAAAATATTCAACAAAATATTAGCAAACCAAATACAGAAATGCATCAAAAAGATCATACACCATGATCAAGTGGAATATATTCCAAGAATACAAGGTTGGTACAACATTCACAAATCAATAAATGTGATTCACCACAAAAACGAAACTGAAGGATAAAAACGAAGTGATATATCAACAGATGCTGAGAAAGCTTTTGATAAAATCCAGCACCCATTCATGATAATAATTCTCAGCAAAGTTGGAAAAGAGGGAATATACCTAAATATAATAAAGACCATAAATGACAAACCCACTGCCAGCATCATACTCAAGGGCCAAAAACAACAAGTATTCCTCTTAAGATCAGGAACAAGGGATGTCTGCTTTCACCTTTTATTCAACATAGTAGTGGCATTCCTAGCCAAAGCAATCAGAAAAGAAGAAGAAATAAAAAATATCCACATTGGAAAGGAGGAGTAAAACTGTCTTTATTTGCAGATGGTATGATACTGGACATAGAGAACCCCAAAGATTCCACCAAGAAACTACTAGAACTGATAAATGAATTCAGCAAAGTAGCAGGATACACAATTAATATCCAGAAATCAGTGCCTTTTTATATGACAATAATGAACTAAGAGAGGGAAATTAAGAAAACAGTCCCATTCACAATTGCTTCAAAAAGAATAAAATACCTAGGAAGAAACCTAACCAAGGGTGTAAAAGAGCTGTAACCTGGAAATGATAAGACACTGAAGAAAGAAATTTAAGAAGATACAAATAAATGGAAGCACATACCATGTTCATGGATAGGAAGCATTAACATCATTAAAATTTCCATACTACCCAAAGCAGTCTATAGATTCAATGCAATTCTTATTAAGATTCCAATGATGTACTTTAAAGAACTAGAACAAATATTTCAGAAGTTTATACGGAAGAACAAAAAGTCCCACATGGCAACAGCAATCCTGAGAATGAACAAAGTTGAAGGAATCATGCTACCAAATATCAAACTATACTACAAAGCAACAGTAATCAAAACAGCCTGGTATAGGCATAATAACAGACACATAGATCAATGGAATAGAATAGGGAACCCAGAAATAAATCCACACCTTTATAGTCAATTAATATTTGATAGAGGAAGCAAGCACACACAGTGTACTCAAGATAGTCTATTCAATGGTATTGGAAATATTGAACAGATACATGCAGAAAAATGAAACTAGATCACTTTCTTACATCACACAGAAGAATCAGTTCAAAATGTATCAAAGACTTAAATGTTAGACCTGAAACCATAAAATCCTAGAATAAAAAACATTGGCAGTAAAATCTTGGACATTGCTTATAGCAATATTTTATCAGATATATCTCCCTAGGCAAGGGAAACAAAAAGAAAAAAAAAACAAATGGAACAACATCAAACTACAAAGTATTTGCACAGCAAAGGAGATCATCAACAAAATAAAAAGATAACCTACAGAATGGGGGAACATATTCACCAATATATCTGATAAGGGGTTAATATCCAGATTTATAAAGAACTTATAAAACTCAACCCCCAAAAAACAAACAACCCAATTAAAAACTGGACAAAGAACCTGATAGACACCTCTCTAAAGAGGACATATAGATGACCAATAGACATATGAAAAGATGCTCAATGTCACTAATCATCAGAGAAATGCAAATTAAAACCACAATGAGATACCATCTCACACCCGTGAGAATGGCTATCATCAGTAAATCAACAAATAACAAGTGTTGGAGAGGATATAGAGAAAGGGGAACCCTTTCACAGTGTTGGTGGGAATGCAGACTGATGCAGCCACTGTAGAAAGCAGTGTGGAGATACCTCAGAAAATTAAAAATGGATTTGCTTTTTGACCCAGCAATCCCACTTTTGGCAATATATCTGAAGGAACCCAAAACACTAATTTGAGAGAACATAAGCAGCCCATGTTCACTGTAATGTTGTTTACAGCCGCCATGATGTGGGAACAGCCCAGGTGTTCATCAATAGATGAGTGGATAAAACAACTATGGGACATTTTCACAATGGAATTCTAAGCAGTGGCAAAAAAGAAAAAAAATTTTACCTTTTGCAACAGTATAAATAGACCTGGAGAACATTATATCAATGAAATAAGCAAGGCAGAGAAAGACAAATACCATATGCTTTCACTCATATGTGGAATCTAATGAACACACTGAACTAAAAAGCAAAACAGAAACAGACTCATAGATAGAGAATAGATGACATCTATTGGGGGCGGGGAGGTTAGGGGGTCGATGGGTTGAACAAAAGAGAAAAAGGACTCATGGACATGGACAACAGGTGGTGATTGCTCTGTTGAATGGGGTATAAGGGCACTAAATGGTAATGGAAACCAAAACAATAAAGATTAAATTAAAAAAAAAAAACAAGTTAAATGATTTTGGCTCTCGTATGAAGCCTCTTTGGCTCTCTTGGCATGTGACACACAGTAGACTCTGAAGATGGAGACCAGGTCTGGTGTTGCAGATACATGCTTTCAAATCAACACAATGAAGATGATTGTCCTAGATAACCTGCTAGGGGAATGAGATTTTGTAGTTATGAAGAGCTGAGAATTATCATTTATGTCAGTATTACTAATTTTTAAATACCAGAATATAATAACATTATTCAATATTAATATTATCATTATCATAATTGATTGTGGGGGATAATTTAGAAGGCATTAAATGATATAAGGACTTCAGAGCTTTCCTTAAAGATGTCAATTATCTTTGTGATATAAGTGTGTGAAATGGCTGATGGAGGGAGTTCTATTGCCTCTAGTACTCCTTAACCCTCATGAGTGTTCCAGACTGACATACAGAAGGTGGGTGGGCAGCAAGGTGAATTGCAATGGTCAAATAAAGGGTAAAGGATGTTTAGGGAAGAATCAAAAGAAAGGAAAATAGTTTAGCAGCATATTAGTGTATGCTCATTGGGGTTTTCCAAAGTTCAGAGTGTTACAAGTGTAAAATATTAGAAATAAAAATATTCAAACTGAATTTAAAGGTGTACTGATTAGACTACTGGCATACTTTGTATGGTCAGAAGGAAACGCTAATTGTATTTAGGACTCAGTGAGAAGGGAGAAGGACAGAGAAAGACTGGAAGGCAGACCATTGCCTATTATGTGTTGTGCCCTAGGTGGCCCTACAAGGAGGTTGTGTGGGAGGGAGCAGGCAGTGCAGCAATGGCCACTGTCAGGAGGAACAGGAATAGTTACCTCCTGGGCTTCACCTTACTGTGTGTCTTTTAGCAAGTGGATTTTCTCTAATTTGGGGGACAAGGATAATCAAGAATTAACCATATATCTTTCTGTGAATGTTTATATATAGTTATTATCAGAGTCATAGAACTGAATGAGATATTAAGGATTAATTTAACATATAAAAGGTAAATGAGCCCTGGCTGGTGTGGCTCAGTGGATTGAGCACTAGCCTGCGAACCAAAGGGTGGCCGGTTGGATTCCCAGTCAGGGAACATGCCTGGGTTGCTGACCAGGTCCCCAGCAGGGGGCGTGCGAGAGGCAACCACACATTGATGTTTCTTTCCCACTCTTTTTCCTTTCCTTCCCCTTTCTCTAAAACTAAATAAATAAAATCTTTTTAAAAAGTAAATGATATTTTCCAAAGTCACACAGTTTTTAATCTAAAATTAAAAGGCAAAAGTGAGGGGCAACAAGCATTTATTTAAGGTCAAAAGAGAATAGCTATTCAGTAAGCACAGACTGAGGCAGAAACCAAATGGTATTCTGACTAGGAGACAAAGGTGAGGGGTATTTATGAAAAAGGAAAGGGGAATAATTACATCAACAGAAGGAACACTATTGTTCCTTTCTATTGGTGCTGATAACATAACATAGGGATGCTGATTTTAAACAATGTTTTAATTTTCAGTCCAGGAGTCATCAGATTAATAGATATAATGATATCTGCCTCCTTGTTATCTTTGCAAACAGTTATTTGGAACACAATGCTACTTTAGACCCAGCTCGAAGGTTAGTTATTTTGCTTTGTTTTAACATTCCAAAATTTTGAGGCATATGACATACAAGACAGTTTCTCTGGGAAACATGGCAGCTCAGACTCCATGTTAAAGTGGGTCCATTTATAGTATTTCTTACATAGTCCAATTTTGAGAAAATAAATTGCTTATAAAATAATTTAATAAATGCCAGTATGTGTGATTTTCTGTGAAATATAAATTTTAAGGACGACAGAGATAGACCGGAATTCTAGCTTCATAACCTCATTAAGTTACTTAAATCTCTGAGTCTGTTTCCTCATCTGTAAAGTGAAGGCAGTGACACATATGTGAAGAAGTACTGTGAAGATAGATGATGTATCTATAAAGTCACTACTATAGGATAAGGTGTCTTATTTTTAAATAAAAGTGAGGTTTTTCTTTTACAGACTTTTTCAGTTTAAGATGTCTTCTGGATAACTTTGTCAGATTTCTGGCTTTTCAGTAGACTTTGTCAAAAAAAAAAAAGAAGAGGAAGTTGCAGAATTGTCAACCCCTGCCCCCCACCCTGACTTAGCCCACTCTGCTTTTCATCCTGGCAAAGGGCAATTTAACTTCTGTTGGTGTTTGGTTAGTGCAAAGGTATCCACTAGAGCACTCAGAATTGAGACTTTTGTAAGCCATACGTGTGAATTTATTCCACTGCTATCTTAACCCTTGAATTCCTTTCCAGTTGTCTAAGTGGTCAGACTTCAGGCTAGCAATTCCTTTTTAAATTTAAAAACTTTTTTTTGACAAGAGGAAAATATTTTATTTTCTTACTGTTGTTCAATTACAGTTGTCCCCATTTCCCTCTATTACTCTCCCCTGCCCTACCCACCCCCACCTCCCAAATTCAATCCTACCACACCTGTCTTTTTCCATGGGTCCTTTATACATGTTCTTTGATGATCCTTTGCCTTCTTTCCTCTGTTATCCCCCTGCTCTGGTTACTGTCAGTTTGTTCTTTATTTCCATGTCTCTGGTTCTACTTTGCTCGCTTGTCTGTTTTGCTGATTAGGGTCCACTTATAGTTGAGATCATATGGTAAAAACTCTTATTTTCTTTATAAACCCCCAAAAATGCATGTAGAAAAGTTAGAAAACTCATATAAACAAGGATAAAAATATTTTTTTCTATGTACATTATGTATGTTTTAATAAAAATTGAATCATGCTATGTATAAACTACTTATATATAAACTATTTAATAACTTGCTCTTTTCTATACTTTATTTTTGCATATACAGGCATTTCTGGAAAAAATGAAATGTATGTTCCTGAAAAATGTTGTGTTTGGCAAAAATGCACACTAAAAATGACAGGGCTTAACTGGAAAATAAGGTTAGAGCAGGATATTTAAAATCCAAACAGATTTGTAACCAGAGCACTAGGACAATCATTAGTACCCAGGGAGCTAACTAGGACTGCCAGGCAGACACTTCAGCATGACTATTGACTGGCATTTCAGATAAAAAAAAATTTAGGAAATAGAGGGGCAGTGCCATCAACAACACTTTAATTAGATCTTGTGGAGTGTGCTGAGCAGGAGTATGCACAATTAAATCTAAATATAGCTCTAACCTTGTAGAGCTACCATCGAGGTAGGCATGGATGCCAGTGAAACTGACCCTGAGCTGGGAGCTACACCTGTCTGGGAATGCCTTTCTGAGGAGGAAGGCACTGTATAGTACACTGTGTCCTCCTCAGATTCATATGTTGAAGTCTTAACCTCAATGTGCTGGTACTTGCAGATAGGGCCTTTGGGAGATAAACAGGTTTAGATGAGGTTATTAGGATAGACCCCCATGATGGGATTAATGTCCTTATAAGAAGATACCAGAGCTCTGGCTGGCATAGCTCAGTGGATTGAGCATGGGCTGTGAACCAAAGGGTCACCAGTTCAGTTTCTAGTCAGGGCACATGCCTGAGTTGCAGGTCAGATCCCTAGTGGGGGCCACGTAAGAGGCAACCACACATTGATGTTTCTATCCCTCCCTTTCTTTCTTCATTCCCCTCTCTATAAAAATAAAGAAATAAAATCTTAAAAAAAAAGAAGACACCAGAAAGCTTGCTCTCTTTAACTGTGTGAGAAAACTATAAGAAGGTGTCCATCTACAAGCTAGGAAGAGTTCTCACCAGAAACTGACTCTGTTGCACTTGATCTTGGACTTCTAGCCTCCAGAGATGAGAAAAATAATTTCTGTTGTTTAAGTCTCCCAGTCTATAGTATATTTAAAGCAGCATGAGCTAAGACTGATGGGCTGTGAGAAATGTATTTATCTGTTTGTTAATTTTTTATTATGGAAAGTTTCAAGCATACACATAAGTAAAATATATAATATATTAAAAAAACTAGCTTTGACACTTATTATTTTTCCAATTGTTCCATCTCTTCAACTCTACCCCTTATTCCTTTTTCCCCCTGAAGTATTTTAAAGCAAATTCCTGAAATAATACTATTTTACTTTTGAATAACTCAGTATTCAGTTCAGATAAGACAAAAAAAAAACTATAAGCATAATGTCATGATCACACCTAACAAATTTGATGATTCTTTTTCTCTTTTAATTTAATTTTAATAATTTTTTATTTCTCAATACATTTGACATACTATATTATGTTAGTTTTAGGCATACAACATAGTGATTAGATATTTATATAGCATACAAAGTAACCTCCTTGAGAAATCTAGTACCCATCTGACACCGCACATAGTTATTACAATATTAATGACAACATTTTCTATGCTGTCCTTTACATGCTCATGACAATTTTGTAACTACCAATTTGTACTTCTCAATCCCTTCCCCCTTTTCAGTCATCCTTGCAACCGCCCTCCTATCTGGCAACTGTCAAAATGCTGTTTGTATCTATGAGTTTGTTTCTAATTTTTTTGCATTTTATTTTATTTTTAGATTCCATGTATAAGTGAAATCATATGGCATTTGTCCTTCCCTGACTTATTTCACTGAGCACAATATCCTCCAGGTCCATGTATGTTGGTACAGATGGGAAGATTTCATTCCTTTTTATGATTGAGTCATATTCCATTGTAATGTACATCACTTCTTTATTAATTTATCTATTGATGGACATTTAAGTTGTGTTCCATATCTTGGCTATTGTAAATAATGTAATGGACATACGGGTGCATATGCTTTTTTAAATTGGTGTTTTGGGTGTTTTTTTTTTTTTTTCCCTAGATAGGTACCTAGAAGTAGAACTTCTGGGTCCTTCTTTGTCTTTTGTTATAGCCTTTGTTTTTGGAGCCTAGACTCCAAAATGGCCTTTGGAGTCTATTTTGTCTGGTATAAGTATTGCTACCCAGCTTTTATTTTCATTTCCATTTTCACAAATATATTTTTCCATTGCTTTATACTCATTCTGTGTGTGTCTTCTGATCTGAAGTGAGTCTCTTGTAGACAGCAAGTGTAGACAGCATTAACTGTTTTGCCATCATATGTCTTTGGAGCATTTAATACATTTACATTTAAAGTAATTGTTGATAAATATGTAGTTACTGCCATTTTATTTATACTTTTGATATTTTTTCTTTTTCTCATCCTTCTTTCCCCCTCCTACTTTTTCATCTTCCTCTCCTTCTCCTCCCATTTCCTCTTCTTCTCCTCCTCTTCCCCTTCTGTACCTTTAATGTTTCTTATAATACTGGTTTGGTGGTGATAAACTCCTTTACCTTTTTCTTGTCTCAGAAGCTCTTTATCCTTCTTTCAATTACAAATGATAACTTTGTTGGGTAGAACAATTTTAGTTGTAGGTTCTTGATCCATCCTTCCTTCCTTCCTTCCTTCCTTCCTTCCTTCCTCCCTCCCTCCCTCCCTCCCTCCCTCCCTCCCTCCCTTCTTTCCCTCTTATTTTCACTATATTTTAATTTAGACTGATACAGTTGCATATAGTTAGAGATGAGGGAGAATGATCCCTAGATAGTAGTGGGAATGAGTAGTGGGAATGAGAGCATTTTAGTTACAACCTTCCCCATACTACAGCTGTATCACTGATGGCCAATCTGGGTTGCTCTTGCTGGCCAGGTTCCAGGTTGAATGTTGAGGAGTCTGTTGTGGCTGGAGGCTCCATGGTGACCAAGCAGTCTCTTTGCTGATGGCTCATGAAAGGATCTTCTGTGGAGGTGGGCTTTGAGCTCATCTTTAGGAGGCTGGGCAAGGTAGCAGTACAGTAGCTGCCCAATGACTGGAGTCCATGTCTCACTGTCCATGTCCTCTGGTGGAAAGCACTGATATATCCACCCATTATTAGTTTCTTGGCGGGTCACTTATTTATAGTCATACTTGTTTGGTCTGTTTATAGCTGATTTTATATATGATGTGAAATGTAGCTTGCAAAAGTCCTGGCTATACAGATTGAGGCAAAGTGCCAACTCACTGACAAGTTCAGCATGAAGAAAGTGAGTGTGTGGGGATCTAGTCATCATTAGACAATGGTAGGTGAGAGAATGAGTCATTAGATATACCCACCCTTGCCAACACTTGCAGAAAGGTGAAATCACCTACTGGCTGTTGAGGCAGAAAATTACATCCCTGGTTCAAGAACTGAGGGAAGGAAGATTCAAATGCTCAAGGCAAGGGCAAGTGGAGAAGCTTATTGGGAACTGACCTGCCTGGTATCAGAAGCTGTAACCCCTGCCTAGGCTAACGCTGAGGGAACAACCTTGGACTGTAAGCCAGCAAGGAGACAAAAGCTTATCTCCCTGGCGGGAACGCTGCTTCGGCTCCTTTTACTTCACCCTGCCTGGCCCTCAATGCTTGGTTGGTTAGCCATTGATGGGTAAGATTCCCCAAGGGAGGAATGACCTAAGACAGGCACAATCATGTGGGAGGCCCCCAAGGAAGGACTTCAGGGGCTACAGCAAAAGCGGGTGATGGACCCTTGCCCCTTGGCTTTGACATAGCCTGAGTCCTCATTGTCTGCAGGAAAATCTCCTAATCTCTTGGCTGCCTTACTTCCCTTACTCCAACTAAGCCTGAAACAATGACAGGGTGGTTTAACCCTATGCTAGAAAAGGCAGGTTCCCCGGGCAATCAGGCCTAAGAAAGAATATGTAAAATCCTGTGAAATCTGCTTTGTTTAGAATGCTCTCAATGAAATGATAAGGGTCCAAGGAAGAAGTAAGTTTGTTCCTTAAAGTTTTTTACAGCTCTTTAGCTATTTGACCCTGACTCAAAATAGGCCCTCAGACTTCCTTGTTATCTATTGTTTGATCCTTACTTCCTGGCAATGAGTAATGAGCTTTACCTGAATTATTATGTAAATGAACCCAATAAAAGCCTGCTTGGGTGGGAGAATGAGGCGCTCTCCCCTAAGGAGGGTGGCCATGGTGCTCTCCACTAGAGAGAGTGGCCATCTCATCCCTATTTTCCCACAGGACCTGGTTGTCTCTGTGTATGTTTTTCTCATGTTTCGACAAGCCATCCGCAGCATTCTGAGGTCACTGCTGGTTGGTGGCCATGACAGAAGATGGTGGAGATACTAAAAATGCTCAAGTCCCTGGAAGATGTCATGAAAATCAACACTTTGCCAGGAGCCTTTCTAAACCTGACAGAAGGCCAAGAGTCAAGCCCTGATGGTTCATTTCCCAGGAGTGGATCTTAAAGTAGCACTGTTTCCTCCTCTCCCTTCAGGCCTCCCTGGCTGATAGGCTGTATGCCCACTTTTAGCTCCACCTCACAGTCCCTGAGGCCTATGGATGCAGGGGGGGACTTCCCTCTGAGCTACAGTTCTTCCTCCTCCACATGCTGCACACAGCAGTCAGCTTCTGCATGGATGATTGCTCTGGAAATAACATGAAACTTCCTGAAACACACCAAGAAATTGGGAAGGGGGGTGGTTTCTTTATAGTTACAGAATGTTTGGATTCTCTCCGAGTAGCAACAGAAGGAGTGCTACACTTAGAGGTGCATCTTTCAAAAACTTCAGGCCAATATCGCTGATGAATATAGATGCTAAAATCTTCAGCAAAATATTGGCAAACTTCATCCAGCAATACGTTAAAAAGATTATACACCATGACCAAGTGGGATTCATCCCAGGCATGCAAGAATGGTACAATATTCACAAATCAATAAACATAATACACCACATAAACAAAAGCAAAGACAAAAATCACATGATCATATCAATAGATGTTGAAAAAGCATTTGATAAGGTACAGTACCTATTTATGATAAAAACACTCAGCAAAGTGGGAATAGAGGGAGCATTCCTCAACATAAAGGCCATATATGAGAGACCTACAGCCAACATTATACTCAATGGGGAAAAACTTAGAACTTTCCCATTAAGATCAGGAAGAAGACAAGGATGCCTGCTCTCACCACTTCTCTTCAACATAGTACTGGAAGTCCTAGCCACAGCAATCAGACAAGAAAAAGAAATAAAAGGCATTCAAATTTGGAAAGGAGGAAACAGAATCACTGTTTGCAGATGACATGATAGTGTCATATGATAGTGTACATAGAAAATCCTACAGACTCCACCAAAAAACTACTCAACCTAATACATGAATTTGGCAAAACAGTGGGATACAAAGTCAATACTCAGAAATCAAAGGCATTTTTTACACCAAAAATGAAACATCGGAAACAGAAATTAGGAAAAAAAAGTCCCATTTGATATAGCAACAGGAAAAATAAAGTAGCTAGGAATAAACCTAACCAAGGAGGTAAAAGACCTATACTCAGAAAACTATACAATACTGAAGAAAGAAATTAAGGAAGACACAAACAAATGGAAGCATGTATATGCTCATGGATTGGAAGAATTAACATCATCACAATGGCCATACTACCCCAAAAGATTCATAGATGCAATGCAATCCCTATTAAAGTACCCATGATATATTTCTCAGCTACAGAACATTTCAGAAATTTATATGGAACCACAAAGGAACCTGAATAGCTGCAGTACTTTTGAGGAAGAAGAGCAAAGCAGGAGGGATCACAATACCTGATATCAAGCTGTATTAATGAAAACAGCCTAGTAGTGGCATAAAAACAGGCACATGTCTGTGCATGCCCAGCTAGTGATCAGCTCAGGAACATCACTTGACCAGTGCCGGAACAGGAAGTGTCTGCACCTACAAAGCTAGTGATAAGCTCGGGAACACCTTGTTATCTACGCTGCTCCGCAGGTGAACCTCGCAGGTGCGGCAAGTGATCACCTCAAGAGGTGGCACCTGATAAGCACGGGAACATCACGTGACCAGTGCCCGAGGGGCAAGTGTCTGCCCAGGCGAAGCTGGTGATCAGCTCCGGAACATCAGGTGACCAGTGCCGGCTCTTAGGTGAACTGCGCATTAGGGGCACGTAACAAGCTCAGGAGGTGGCACGTGATAACTGGGAACACCACATGACCAGCCCTGGAGAGGAAAGTGTTTTTGCCTGCGCAGCTAGAAATCAGCTCCAGAGCATCACTTCACCAGTGCCTACTGGGCAGGAGAAGCAAGCAGTTGCGGCACATTATCAGCTTGGGAGACCACACCTGATAAGCTCGGGAAGATCACGTGGCCTGCGCCAGTGAGGCTCAGGTCTGCTGCAAGCGCAGCTAGTGATCAGATTGGGAACATCCTGTGACCAGCGCCTGCTTGGCAGGTGAACCGCACATGCATGGCACGTGACCAGCTCGGGACACAGAACTTGAGAAGCTGGTGAACGAGAGGTGACCAGCGCTAGCTCCGCAAGTGTCTGCACATGTGCAGCTTGTGAAGAGCTCTGGAACATCACGTGACCAGTGGCAGCGTGGCCAGTGCTTGCACACGCGCAGATGGGGGATCAGCTCAGGAACATCACGTGAGCAGCGCTGGCAGGGCAAGTGTTTGCATCTGCACAGCTAGTGATCAGCTCAGGAACGTCCTGTGACCAGCACCCACGCTGCAAGCGATCTGCACAGGCCCCCCCCCCCCCGCAGGTGGTCACCTTGGGAACAGCAAGTGACCACTGCCAGCTCCGCGACTTGGGTGTGGGGGCACAGTATAACCTCGGGAACATCACGTGAGCAGTGCCGGCTCCACAGGTGAGCTGCGCATGCTGGCCACCTTATCAGCGTGGGTGACGGTCCAAATAAGTTCTGGAACATGAGGTGACCAGCCCCTGGTCTGGGTCTATTCTCACTTTGCTTAGAGTTTTCATCATAAATGTGTGCTGGATTTTATCAGATGCTTTTTCTAAATCCATTTATATGATCATGTGATTTTTATCTTTCATTTTGCTTGTGTGGTATATCGTGTTTATTGATTTGCAGCTATATTATGCACCTTGCATATCAGGAATAAATTCCACTTGATCATGGTGTATGATCTTTTGAATGTATTCCTGTACCTGGTTTGCTAAGATTTTGTTGAGGATTTTAGAATCTATGTTCATCAGAGATATTGGCCTATAATTTCCTGTCTTTGCCATTTCTTTATCTGGTTTTGAAATTAGAATAATCCTGGTCTTGTAAAATGAGCTTTGGACTCTTTACTTCTCTTGAAATTTCTGGAGTAGTCCAACAAAGATAGGTGTTAGTTTTTCTAATGTTTGGTAAAATTCACCTGTGAAACCACCCAACCCAGGACATTTGTTCACTGGGAGTTTTTCAATTACTATTTCAATTTCTCTAGTTGTAATCTGTCTAGATTTTCTGATTCTTGCTGATTCAGTTTTGGAAGATTGTATATGTTTAGGAATTTTATCCATTTCTTCCAGATTGTCCAATTTCTTGGCATATAGCTCATAATACTTTTTATTGTCATTTGTCCTTCTGTGGTATCTGTAGAGGGCTCTGCCTGCAGGGCCCCCCTGGCTGCCACAGATGAGACTAAATCTACCATGACCTGATCTGCTTGGGGAGGAAAAGTGGCCTATCTCTCAAAGGAGAAGGGTCAGAAGCCTGTTCCTCAATGGGCTTTTATTGGGTTTAATTTGCATAGGAATACAGGGCATATACTCAAAGCTTATCAGGTCATTGTCAGTCAGTAATGATCAAATAATAGATAACATTCAAAGAATTCTGAAGGTGTATTTTGGGTCAGGGTCAGATATCCAAAGGGCCATAAAACTTTGGGGAAACATGCTCATTCTATGCTTGGACCCTTATCATTTAAATTGAGGGTATTAGCGAAGTAGGTTTCAAAGGATTTTATGCATTTTTTCCTAGGCCTGATTACCCCAGGGAACCTGCACTTTCCAGCACAGAGCTGCACCTACCTCTGGCATTGTTTCAGGCTTAAGGCATTGTTTCGGGCTTAAGTTGGGTAGGGGAAGTAAGGCAGCCAAGGGATTAGGAGAGTTCTCCCAGACAGAATGAGAACTCAGGCTATGTCAAAGCTGAGGGGTGAGGGTCCATTACCCCCTTTTTCTACAGCTCCCCAAGTCCTTCCCTGAGGTCCCCTTCATGACCATGCCTGTCTTAGGTCATCCCTTCCTTGAGGAATCTTACCCATCATTGGCTAACCAGTCATCCACCCAGGGCCATCAGGGTGAGGTGAAAGGGGGCAGAGGCAGTGCCCCTACAAGGAAGATAAGCTTTGTCTCTTAAGTGGCTTATGGTCCCAGGGTCTTTTTATTCTGCATTAGCCAGGAGGGGTTACAGTTTCTGAAACCAGGCAGGGCGGGTCCCAATTGGTTATCAGTTGTTACTTCTCCTTTTTCATTTTTGATATTATTTTTGGGGTCCTGTCTCTTTTTTTTCTTGATGAGTCTGGTTAAAGGTTTGTCAATCTTGTTTATCTTTTCAAAGAACCAGCTTTTAGATTCATTGATTTTTTTGTATTGTTTTTTTTTTTTGGCTCCCATTTATATCTACTCTGATCTTTAACATTTCTTTTCTTTTACTACTATAAATTTTGTTGGTTGTTGTTTTTCTAGTACCTTTAAGTGTAAAGTTAGATTTTTTATTTGAAATTTTCCTTGTTCCCTGAGCTAGGCCTCAGGGAACAAGAAATGGTATAAATTTCCCTCTTAGGACTCTTTTTGCTATGTCCCCCAAATTTTGGGTTGTTGTATTCTTATTTTTATTTGTTTTAAGTGTTGGGGACCTTCCTGCCTGGTTTCAGGAAGTATAGCCTTGCCAACAGGCAAAAGGGCCCCAGGGCCAGGGCTAAGTGAAGAGGCCTTGGGGCCATAAGCCACTAAGGAGACAGAACCTATCCTCCTGGCAGAGGAGCAGCTCCTCCCTCCCTCACATTACCCTGCTTGGCCCCAGAGGATGGCTGGATAACCAATGACGGAGATTCCTCAAGGAAGGAACAACACTAGACAGATGCAATTGCGAAGGGGGCATCAGGGAAGAACTTCGGAGACTATAGAGAAGGGGTAAAAAGACCCTCACCCCTCAGCTTTGTCATAGCCTGAGTCCCATTCTGTCTGTAAGAAGTCTCCTAATCTCTTGGCTGTCTTGCTTCCCCTACCTGACTCAAGCCTAAAACAATGCCAGAGACAGGTACAGCCCTGTGCTGGAATGTGGGGTTCCCAGGGGCAATCAGGCCTGAGAAAGAATGCATTAAATTCTATGAAACCTGCTTTTCTATGAGTGCCCTCAAGTTAATATATACTGAATGTTTAGGGTCCAAGCACAAAATGGGTTTGTTTCCCCAGGTTTTATGGCTAATTGGTGTCACTCTGTCTACCAAACCCTTACTCAGAAAGACCCTCGTGATCCCACAATTGTTATCTTTAAACCATATATCCTTTCTTTGATCATTACTGTTTGACACTGGTTGGTGAGCTTTACATGCATGCTATGTATTCCTATGTAAGCTAAACTCAATAAAAACCCAAGGAAAGAGGTGCTTGAGGCCCTTCTCCTCTGAGGGATTGACTAGGCTTCTCTTCCCAATCAGATCTTAGATTGGGCATTTTTATTTCATCTGTAATACCAGGGAATTCTGCAGGATGTAGTCTACCTCATTAAAGGTAACTTTTGATTTTTTTCTGTATTTTATTGTTATACCCATTCATTGTTTAGTAACATGTTATTTAGCCTCTGTGTTTGTGTATTTTCCTCTTTTTTTTTTCTTGTGATTGATTTCTAGTTTTATACTATTAAGATCAGAGATGATGACTGATATAATTTCAGTCTTTTTAAATTTATCCTAGAAAATGTGGTCTATCCTAGAAAATGTTACATGTGCACTTGCAAAGACTGTAGATTCTACAATAGAGTAATCCACTGTTTGTGGCTGCCTCTGCTAGGACTTGGTATGGGTGGGAAAGACCAAACTGTGCACAACACTGGCTTGCACCAGCACTGAGTTTGGGGGCTGGTCAGCAAAAGGTTCAAGACATCCTGAGAACTGCCTCTCCCTTTTCCTGCTGGCTGCCTGTTAGGCTCAGTCACTAAAAGACCCTTTGGTGCTACTCAAGTTGCATGAGTTCAGTTCTTAGTGAATCACAGGGAGAGGCAAGTAGTGTTCATCAGATTGGTATAGGTATAAACTCAGTGCCAGCACTGGGTCTAAGGCCGCTCAGCAAAAGTCTGAGGTCTATCTGTCCCCCAGCTGGTACCTGCACACTTTTGTAGTTGGGCATGGTCTCAGGAAGTAGTCAGGGTGAGGCCAGCATTGTTCATCAGGCCTAAACAGACCAATATTTGGCCATGGAAATAGAGGGCTCTGTACTGGTTGGTAGTGTGAGGGAAAAGTGACTCCTGTCCCAGAGCTGGAACTCAGTCTGTCCCAGATTATGCTGGAAACCTGATCTCAGCTGGGTGGGGCTGCTTGGAGTCAGAAAAGTGGTGCCACTGGGAATCCAGAGGGTGAGGTTGATGGATCTCCTGTCTTGGGTAGTACTGTTGCTCAGGTTTCAGGAAAGGGGGAGGAATGACCCCCACCCCAAATGCCACATATCTCTGTCACTGACACCCCCTGAGTCTGTCTGGATATCTACACTCTGGCCCAGGCAGTTGACTCCTCAGCAGGGCATGAGCTCCACTTGTATTCAGTAAGATGTTACATGGGCACCACTTCCCAGCTCTGGTGCTCTGGGCTGGGGAGTCCAGCTTGGGGTTGAGACCCCATACTCCTCAGGAATAAACTTTGCAGCTGAGGCATTCTTCTGGAATCTCACCAGCTTCCTGTGGGAGAAGGGCCAGGCCTTTTTGAATTTCTGCCCTTCCTACCAGTCTTGATGTAGTTTCTTTAAAAATTTTTTTTAATATATATTTTATTGATTATGCTATTATAGTTGTCCCATTTTTTTCTCCCCTGTCCTGCAACCCTCCTCCCACCAGCATTCCCCCACCTTAGTTCATGTCCATGGGTTGTGCATATAAATTCTTTGGCTTCTCCATTTCCCATGCTATTCTTAACCTCCCCCTGTATATTTTGTATCTACCATTTATGCTACTTATTCCCTGTACCTTCCCCCCTGCTCCCAGGTGATAACACTCCATGTGATCTCCATTTCTGTGATTCTGTTCCTGTTCTAGTTGTTTGCTTAGTTTTGTTTTGTTTTTGTTTCCTTTTTATGTTCAATTTTTGATAGTCTTAGTTTCTTGTCATTTTACTGTTTATATTTTTGATATACTTCTTTTTCTTAGATAAGTCCTTTTAACATTTCATATAGCAAGGGCTTGGTGATGATGAACTCCTTTAACTTGACCTTATCTGAGAAGCACTTGATCTGCCCTTCCATTCTAAATGATAGCTTTGCTGGATAGAGCAATCTTAGATGTAGGTCCTTGCCTTTCATGACATGGAATACTTCTTTCCAGCCCCTTCTTGCCTGTAAGGTTTTTTTTGAGAAATCAGCTGATAGTCTTATGAGAACTCCTTTGTAGGTAACTGTCTCCTTTCCTCTTGCTGCTTGTAGGATTCTCTCCTTCTCTTTAATCTTGGGTAATATAGTTATGATGTGCCTTGGTGTGTGCTTCCTTGGGTTCTACTTCTTTGGGACCCTGAGCTTCCTGGACTTCTTGGAAGTCTCTTTCTTTTTCCAGATTGGGGAAGTTCTCCTTTAATTATGTTTTTAAATATGTTTTTAATTTCTTGCTCTTCCTCTTCTCTTTCTGGCACCCCTGTGATTTGGATGTTGGAACATTCAAAGTTGTCCTGGAGGTTCCAAAACCTCTCCTCATTTTTTTTTGAATTCTTGTTTCTTCATTCTCTTCTGATTGAATGTTTATTTCTTCCTTCTCATCCAAATAGTTGATTTGAGTCCTGATTTCCTTTCTGTCACTGTTGGTATCCTGTACATTTTCCTTTATTTCACTTTGCATAGCCTTCACTTCTTCCTCTGTTTTGTGACCATACTCAGCCATTTCTGTGAGCATCCTGGTTACCAGTGTTTTGAACTCTGCATCTGATTGGTTGGCCATCTCTTCATCACTTAGTTCTATTTTTGGAGCTTTGATCTATTCTTTCATTTGGGCCATATTTTTTTGTCTTGACACATTTGTTATGTAGTAAGGAGATAAGCCTTAGGTATTTGTCAGGGCAGGGCAACCTGCAGCTGCGTTGTGGCATGATATGTGGGGAGGGGTCCAAGAGGGAACAGTGCTGTTTGCTTGGCTCTCAGCTGGTTTTCAGCCACTTCACCCACTGACCACAAGTAAATTGGGCCCTTCTGGTGCTGATTCCTGGGTGGGTGGGCTTCTGTATGTTCTAGGACCCTGTGGGTCTCCCCAGTGAATTCTCCTTGAGGCTTTTCTCCTACTGCTGTAACCTCCACAGGTTTTTGCAGTCAGGTTTTGAGGCTTTATTTCCCTGTGCTGGAAACCTGGGTTGCACACTTTGTTGCTCCCCAGTTTTTCTTGTCTCATTCCCCAATTGTCCCGCTAGGTTTATCTGCACACAAATGTGGGACCTACTGGTTCACTAGCCGCCGCCTTGCCTGCTCAGCCAGCCACCAACTGGTTGGCTGCAAGTCCTCTCTGCCCCGGCTTCCTGTCTCCTCCCCTCCTAGTAGTCTGGATGAATGTTTTCTTCTTTAACTTCTTGATTGTTGGATTTCCATATAGTTCAATTTTCTGGCAGTTCTGGTTATTTTTTGTTTTTAAATTTGTTGTTGACCTTCTTTTGTGTGAGGAGGCAAAGTGTATCTATCTATGCCTCCATCTTGGCTGGAAGTCTTTGATGTGGTTTCTGTAAATCCTTCATTATAAGACGTGTATTTGGGTAGTGTTCAGCTTTTTATTTAGGTTCATTTTTCTATAGTTAATTGTAATTTCAGTTTTGTCTTGGGAGGAGGTGAGTGTACCTTTCAGCTACTCTACTGCTATCTTGGATCTTCCTAAAGCTGCATTTTTAAAATGTTAGTCTTATCATGGAAACATCTCTGGGATACATGTCCAACTAGTTCCTCCAACATGCTGTTTCCCAGAGGTACAAATCAAGGCTGAATCAGGAAAGTTCTTTGTTTCTCCTTCAATTTTAAATAATATCTTTATTTTGTAGAGTAGTCTTGGATGCAGGTCCTTATTTTTCATCACTTTGAATATTTTGTGCCAGTCCCTTCTAGCTGAGTGTTTCTGTTGAGAAATCAGCTGACAGTCATATGGGAGCTCACTTGAGGTTACTAATGGGAAAAAATGGCCCTTCCCAGCAGCACACAACTTGGTCTCTCCCTGTGTGATCTGGCACCCCACAAACTTGCCTGAATTTTCTTACAAGCTCCTCAGTAAAGTCTGCATATATTGGGACCAGGGTAGAGGCTTAGATAGACCACTCCATTAGAAGCAATTCTGGCAGGGAGGGGTTTTTACAAATCCTCAAGCTGATGGTGTTTGGAGGGGAATGAGTGACCTAGGAAAGATGGCATCTGTATATAGTGTGCAAGAAGGACATGTCACTCCAGACTTTTCCTCCTAGCTACACTGCTCAGTCTCTCTCTGTATGACTCCAGTTCCCTCTGAGTTGCTGTCCCTCTGCTAGAGCTCAGGGTGAGTGAAATGACTGTGATTATGGACACTGGCCCTTTAAGAAAGTATTTCTTTTCTCACCAGGGCAAGTGGCATTCCTGCTGATTTTCATAGCCAGATATTTTGTGGGCTCCTCTTCTTAGCTCTGGTGTTACAGGTTAGGGAGCCTAGTGTGGGTCTGAGGCCCCTCACTCTTCTGAACAGACCCCCGCAGCTGAGGCATCACTCTGGATTCTCAACTTCTGTGTGTGATTGCGAGGTCAGCCCTTTTCATGTTTCTGCCCTTCCAGCAGTCTCCATGCAAGTTCCTCTCTATATCCTTAGTTATAAGACTTCAGTTCATCTAGTCTTTAGATGGTTATTCAGGTTGATTTTTCTGTATTTTACATCAAATATTATTTTGTATTAGTTTCAGGTGTACAGCATAGTGGTTAGTCAATCATATTTTCTGTATTTTAGTTTCAGTTGTGATATGGCTTTGGGAGGAGGTGAGTGGAACTTTCAGTGACTCTACCATGATCTTTCTCTCCAGACAGTCCTTGCTTTTCATCACTTTGAATATTTTGTGCCAATTCCTTCTGGCTTGCAAAGTTTCTGTTGAGAAATCAGCTAACAACCTCATGGGAGCACCCTTGTAAGTAAGTAGCTGTCTTTCTCTTGCTGCTTTTAAGATTCTTTGTCTTTAATCTCTGGAATTTTAATTATGATGTGTCTGGTGTGACCATCTTTGGTTGCATCTTGTTTGGGACTCTGTGCTTCCTGAGCTTCTCTATTTTCTTTTCTAGGTTATGGAAGTTTTCTGTCATTATTACTTTAAAGAGCTTTCCAACTGCTTTCTGTCTCTTTTCTCCTGGTACCTCTATAATGTGGATTTTGTTATACTTCATGTTGTCCCAGAGGTCTCTTAACTGTTCTCATTTTTAACTTCTTTTTTTTCTGCTATGATTGGCAGTTTTCTGCAATATTGTTTTCCAAATCACTGATTCGATCCCCTGCTTTATCTAATCTGCTGCTGATTTGCTCTAATGTATTTTTTCACTTCAATTATTGTGTTCTTAATTTCCAATAGGTTCTTTTTTATGGTTTCTATGCCTTTGTTTATACTGATAGAGTTCTTACTAAGTTCTGTGAGCATTTTTATAACCATTGTTTTGAACATTGTAACATCAGGTCAATTGCTTGCTCCATTTCATTTAGTTCTTTTTTGACGATTCCTCCTTTTCTTTAATTTGGTGCATGTTTCTTTGTTTCCTCATTCTCCCTGCCTCCCTGTGTTTGTTTTATGTATTAGGTATGTTATATCTCCCTCTCTGGGTATGATGGCCTTATTAGTACATGTTTGTGGGGCCCAGTGGCACAGTGTCCCTTTTTACTGGGAGAGGCTAAGCTGAGAACTGAGGCTAGCTACTTCTAGTACTGGAGTTGGGGCTACTTAGTAAGATATAGTGCATATACTGAGGTCGGATGCTACTTATTTTGGGTGTGTGAATCTTTGAGAGGTTTTAATAAAGCTTGCAGTATGAGCCAAGGCAGGCCATTTGTAAATGGCTGGAAAAGCTGCTAGAAGTGGCTTCGGTGGGCCCACAAGCTGGGTGAAGCAAAGTCTCAGGGTATCACCATGGTAGGGTGAACAGTGTTAGCCAGGTTGATGGAGACTCACATAGGGTGCCAACCTGTGCCTGTCTGCAGAGGGCTTAGCTAAGGAACAATGGCTTCTGCCAGCATTTCTGTCTGGGAGAAAGTTGTCCTCCAGCCATTGCCCTGAAGCCAGACAATTCAATTCCTCCCTTATGTTTCTGACACACATTTTGATTTGCTGCCCAGCACTGAAGCTAAGAGTCAGTAAGTCTGTGTGGGCTTTTTAAGAGAAACCCGTTGGACTCCAGAAACCATTTGTCTCATTCAGCTGAAATCTCTGCTGCTTTTTACAGCCAGAAGTTATTAGGATTTCTCTTCCCAACACTGGAACCCTGGGATGGGGAGTATGGTGTAAGGCTGGGACTCCTTGCTCTGCAGTGGGTATCTTCACAGCTGAAATATTCCTCCCAATTTTTAAGTACTGCTAGTGGTTGTGGCACTAGCACATTCTGAGCCTCTGTTTCTCCTACCAGTCTTGATATGGCTTCTTCTGTATATCCTCAGTTATAGGACTTCTGTTCAGCTAGACTTCAGTCAGTTTTCAAAGATGGTTGCTCTATAGTTTAGTTACAATTTTGAAGTGGTTGTAGAAAGAGTGAGTATAGTGTTTATGTACTCTGCCATCTTGATGAGCCCCCCCAATGCTTTAATGTCATATAGTATCAAATCTATGGTCATTTTTCTAGTTAACAATACTTTTTGTAGCCTTGGTTAGGTGGCTCACTTGGATGGAGTGTCACTTCGTACACCAGTAGGTTTGATTCCCAGTCAGGACACATACCTAGATTGAGGAATTGATCCTCAGATGGGGCACATATGGGAGGCAACCAATAGATGTTTTACTCTCATATCAGTGTTTCTCTTTCTCTACTTTTTCTTTCTCCAAAATCAATAAACATATCCTTGGGTGAGAATTAAAAGAAAAACAAACAATGGCTTTTTGTAGTGGCATTCTTCAAATCATAATTCACGGGAAAATCTACAAATTTGATTTGATTGTGTTTTTAATTAGTTTTTTGTTAACTTGTATAGTTTCTTTTTGAAAATATTAGCAAATATATATTCATATTGGTATTTCCTATTTATTACACACATCTTATTGTTCAGCTTTTCGCTGTATTTTATGTAACAGTTAAATCCTGGATACCAGTACATTGCTATACAAAATTGCTATCAATTCTTTTTTATAATTGGATTATTTGTTTTTTTTGGTATTGAGTTTTATAAATTTTGGTCATTAACCTATTATCAGATGTATCAGTGAATATGAGACATCACCTCACACTGTCAGAATGACTATCATCAATAAATCAACAAACAAGTTCTGGCAAGGATGTGGAGAGAGGAGAACACTTCTGCACTGTTGGTAGAAATGCAGATTGGTGTAGCCACCAGATTGGAAAGCAGTTTAGAGATACCTCAAAAAATTAAAAATGGAACTGCCTTGTGACCCAGCACTTCCACTTCTGGGAATTTATCTGAAGACCCCCAAAACACTAATTTGAAAGAATATATACATCCCTATGTTCATTGTTTATTTACAATAGCCAATATTTGGAATTAGTCCAAGTGTCCATTAGTACATAAGTGGATAAAACAGCTATAATACATTTACATAATGGAGTAGTGTTTGGTTGTAAAAAAAAAAGAAGAAAATTTTCCGTTTTACAACAGCATGGATGGACCTGGAGAACATTATGCTAAGTGAAATAAGCCAGACAGAGAAAGATAAATACCATATGATTTCAAACATATGTGGAATCTAATGAAGGAACTAATAAGCAAAACAGAGACAGACGCCTAGATAGAGAGCAAGGTGACAGCTCTGGGGGTGAGGTTAGGGGTTGAAGGATTGAACAAGAAAGAAAGAACTCATGGACAGGAATACTGGTTTGGTGATTGTGTGGGAAAGGGGGTTGGGTGGAGGTAGAAGAGGGTATAAAGGGGATAAATGGTAATGGGAAAAATACAATAAAAAATTTAAAAATGTCTTTTTATAGCTGCTTAGTACCTTATTGGTAGATATACCATATTTTATTTAATGAATCTTATATTGGTGGTATTTGGGTTATTTGCAGTCTTTTCTCATTATAAATCTTGTAAATCATGCCACAATAAATAGTTTGTGTATATTTTATGTTCTTAGGCACTTGTTTTAAATTTTCCAAAATATAGACCAAAGGGTTCCTTTTGTCAGGGCAGCTGTTGAGCAGATGCTTTTTCCTTTCCTAATGTTGATTAGAAGTCTACTGCTTTTATTCTGTTTCTACTTATCTAGAAAATAATCACACATGAACCAACATGATTACATTTTATACTGACATAATCCCACTATTTATCAATCATGTATATACAGAAATATGTGTACAGGAACTTGTGTTGCAGCAGGACAGACTACTTGTACACAGTCCCACGCCTACATCCTTCTCCCCTTTCCTCCTTATCTTACAGTACACATCTACATTATCATTTGTAATGGCTGCTACATTAGCTATCTATTGCTAAATAGGTAATTATCCCAAAACTTAATGGCTTAATGCAACACTTATGTGGGTTGAGCCTGCAAAAATATCAGTGCTCAACTGGGGCAGGATTTACTTGCAAGCTCACACACATGCTCTTTGCAGCCCATTGGATTGCGACCTTAGTTTTTCATTTGTTGGTTAGAGGCCACCCTTAGTTCCTTGTCATGTGGGCTTCTCCATAGAGTAGCTCACAGCAGCTGGTTTCTATCAGAGGAAGTGAGAGAGCAAGAGTGGGTGACTAAGAAAGAAGTCAGAGTCTTTTCGTGACTCACTCTCAGAAGTAACATCTTATTACTTCTGCCTTATTAATTAATTAATTAATTAATTTATTTATTTTTGGTTAAAAGCAAGTCACTAGGTTCAGCCAACACTTAAGGGGAGGGGATTCTACAAAGGCATGAATATCCAGGGTAGGGCATCATGGGGATTATTTTGGAAGCTTGCTTACCACAGTTGCATAGCGTCTCATTGTGTGGATTATGTTATAATTTACTTAACCAATCTTTTATTGCTTGAAATTTAGATTGCTTCCAATCACATTACACTCTATAACTTTCCACTATCTTCCACATGCCTATTTTATGCCTAAAACTCCAAAAATCCAAGCTTCAAAGCAATCCTTTCTTCTTGTTACTCTCCTACAAACTCGTGTAGAATTCTAGTGAATAACATTTTCTTTATTTTTGTTGCACATATTTTATATCAAAGAGGTATTGGTCATTTATCCTTGAATATATTCTCAAATTTAGAATTGATATCCTATATATAAAGTGCTCTTCTAATTCAATAAAAAAGACAATGTTCTCAATATAAAATCAGGCAAAGAAAATGAACATGATAGAAATGACAAATTATTGATATAAAATATGAAATTAGAGAAAGATAAATTATGATGAGATATATTTCTAACTACTCCAATGGTCAGAGATTATAGAATAGCTTAATACCTAATGTCGTCAAGGATACCAATAACCAGGTATTCTCAACATTCCTGGAAGAAGGTTGCATTTGTACCTTATGGCTTGTTAATTTACTTTACCTAGGTCTTCTGTCTCTTCTGCATCTTGTAGCTAAAATGGGAGTATAGATTTTTTCCAGTGTTAGTTGTCACTGTTGGATCACTGTCATTATATTCAAGATCAGAAAACCTGTCAGTGAAGTGAGAACACTTTATCAACAGAGGCCATGCCATGGTCACTTTATGTGTGTAGATCCTGACAAAACAATTCTCAAGTTGCCAAAGAGGTCAAAGGCAGTCAAAACAACACTGACAGCTATAACAGAAACAGACTTCATTGTTAGCCATGAGGATGTGGGTGCTGTAAACAGAAACATTGATATGTGCCTGGGAGTACATGAAGTGTACTGCATAATACAACAAACTATTTCTATGATGTGGGAAAAAAAGTGTTTTTGTAAAACTTCACTTAAAGAATCTTAAGTTTCTCCAATTAAATTTTTTTGTAAAGAGGTCACATTTTTATAAGCTCAAGCAGTCTCACTGGGTCTTTTGTCCTCTTCTTAGAAATCAGTACAATGAAATGGATTGAAACTGATTTTCAGATCTTATAAAGGAAATGCCATATTGTTAAATTAACGTTTCATTCAAAGGTGTGTATTTTTGCTACCCTATCTTCCAACAGGCTTATGTATGTTTTATGATTTTTTGCCAAGTCTTTGTGTCCATTGTCAATAATCCTTGACACTGATGTAATACAGCAATTAGGTCATTTGCCTATTTACTAACATAGGGCATGTATTTTGCTTCTTCCAGTTTGGCAATTTTCTACTGACCTTTTTAAATTTCCAGTTAACACAAGATATATGAAATTAATAACTTCTTTAATTTGAGAGGCTCCCCCTATTTGTCTTCATAGCTGAAAACACTTTCCATTTAAATATACTTAATTATAAATTTTCCCATATTTTATAGAAAATTCACAAACTTATCAGTCTCTTATTAACAATGATTTAGCATATTCTACTTATAAAATTACTAATTCAGCCATTCTTTAGGAATCTTTTTAAAAAAGATTTAACAAATTCATTTTATGCTTATGAGTAGTCTGTAAGCCTCCACGTGGGCCAAATGATTTAAATAATGGTGAACTAATTAACATTCTATGTATTTGTTTGAGTGACTAAGGTTATATCTTTTGAAGAATGTTTGGTGTGAAAAGCTGTGACTTTGTAAGGACTGAGATTATCAGTATTCTAAATAAAGCGACAAAGGGCCATACCAGGGTAGCGTGATATTTTAAGAAGTGGCACATTAATCGATTACAGATCATCTGGTGGGGTAAGGGTTAAACTCTTACTGTAGGATCTAGCAATGTGATGTAATTACTTTTGATGGAAAAGCGTAAGTAGAAAGCTTGGAACGAAGAAAATTTGATAATATAACTTGAATAGAAATTCTATATAGAACAAGGAAATTTTAAAGTATCTTTTAAGTGCTATAATTTTTTAAATGTTTTACATTTTTCTTCTGTTTAGTCTTAGCTTATATGGTGTGGCTAGGAGACAGAAGAGCATGATTTTAAGTCAGTGTGAGTTTGGTTAGGACTTTTAGCATCTTCTAAGCTTTTTAATTAATGAAATTTAGGAGTTGTGCTAAATGATCTTTATGGTAGCATTTGACTTGTAACTCCTATGATCATATTTTGTGTAAATGGTATGTTATCTTATTTCTGATTATATTTTAGAATAGCACCTAATCAGATTTGAAATGTAAAATAAACAAATGTGAACATTTTAAAATTTTCTGTCCTATTGCTATCATTTTAATTGTGAAGCCTATTTCTTATTTATGCCTTAATCTTCTGAAAGCTAAAGCTAGCTGTTAAATAGTTCTTCTAATTAGTATGAATGGTTGTAGTATTTAAAATCCTTGTCCGGCCTTTGATAAGATCAAAATTAGAGTGGATAATATGCCTTGGTTGAACATTAGCATGCAAACCATGAAACTTGAAAAGATGTGTTTAGGCTCTCCGAATAAAGCAGAAGGCAGCATATTCTGACAGCTGTGAGAAACACAAAAAATATTAATGGTGGCAGTTAGAGAGTCAGGCAGAGAATAGCAATGCACAGGTGCATTTTCCCTAGTGCATATATTTCTTCTTTAGTATTCATGATAAGTTTCAAATACCTTCATCTTTACACAGGAATTAGAAAACAGTTCAGAGTTATTAGTTCAGCTGAGAAATAGCTTAGGACAGCTAAAAGAACAATCTCTAAAGCGGGATGTATATTTGTCATAAAGTAGTCTTCTATGATAATGCTTTATATATCAGCATACTTCCATTTTTCTTTTCTAATAAAAATATCATCATTTAGCTCTATGGTTCTTTTAATTCTATTTTTACAACTTATCTTAGTAGAGTGAAAAATGCCATTAATTGCAAGTTGTTCTATGTGCTTCATTGGCCACTATCTTTTAATACAGTTTTCCAATATCCATCTCTCAACATTTTGACTTTAAAGGTTGAAGTGTCACTATATGATTTAGGATAATTATATGAAAACACCTTTGAGTCAATATAAAAATCCATCACTCCAGAGTAGCAAAATTATAGAAATGTGAAGCATTAATTTTCACTTGACTATGTCTGTGCACATGATCACATTGAATGCTTCTGCACACTCTACAAAAGCCCCAAACATACCAGAAATAGATAACTTGAGTACTCTATTCTCAGAGTTATCAGGAGATATGATACAGTGTGCACAAACAGGTTCCTAGTGATACTGTATAGCTATCTCTCAAGTTCATTGTCAATGAACAATGTGAAACATTTGAGTTTTGATTATCTATTCCTTATCTTCAAACCTCTAGTCAACTCAACTACTTAAAGAAAAGTGGTGGAAATAGTGTCATGTTGCCCTAGATGCATGAATAGCACAATTCAACCAAGTCACTGAAGGAAAAAAATTTTTCTCTACAAAATCCAGAATAAAGACTTGTATGTTAGTTTTCCTAAATGTATACTTTGAGAAAAAAGTCAGTTTGTAAATCTCCTTTTATAATGGCAACCCACATATCTTAGAATATGTACCAAGAGTGCCTATTTAGAATTTTTATTAAAATGTAAATGAGCCAGACTTAGCTCTAATTTTAAATTCTGTCTCTTTAAGACTGTTAAATGCTATTCAAAGATCTCAGCTTGGACCTGCTGGTATTTTAACAACAGCAAGATGGCTGACATTATTTGCTGTTATGATGACACTATATGCCACTTTTGGAGTCTATCATCTTGGGATCAGTATATTTTATAACTTTGGAGAAAAGATCATATCTTCTTTGAGGACAGGGAAAAATGAATATTTTTTTGTGTCTCCTTTGAAGGTATCTTCCACCCTCTAACCCTTGCCTCACATTTCTCTTTCTCTAATCATTATGTCCCTGAAGTTCTTCTGAAACCTTCCCTTGCTTGTTTATAATATAGTAGTACAGGGTGTTACAACTTCATCAAATTCCAAATTGCCCGATGTGATGTATCAAGTGAGACTTGAGATCAGTTATGAAATCAGTAATGAGTGTTCATACATGTACAATCTCATTTACAATTGCATTAAAAATACTCAGGAAAAAATGTAACCAAGGAGGTAAAAGATTTATACTGTTAAAACTAGAGACATTGATGAGAGAAATTGAAGTAGACACAGATGAATGGAAGCATATACTGTTCACACGGATGGGAAGAATTAATATAATTAAAATGTTCATATTATACAAATCAATCTATGGATTCAGTGTAATCCCCAATAAAGTAACAATGACATTTTTCACAGACCTAGAACAAATAATCCTAAAATTTATAGAGTCCTAAAAGACCCCAAATAGCCAAAGCAATCTTGAGAAAGAACAACAAAGGTAGAGGTATTATGCTTCCTGATTTCAAACTATAATGCAAAGCCATAGTAATCAAAAGAGTATGGTACTGGCATGAAAAACAGACACATAGATCAATGGAACAGAACAGAGAGCCCAGGAATAAACCTTCACTATATTATTAATTTATCTGCAAAAAGGGGGCAAGAATATACAGCATAAATAATGCTTCTTTTTTATTATAAAATCTTTTATTAAAAATCATAAACTTGCAATTCTGTAACTAACATCACACTCAAGCACACCATATGACATTTTAGATGAAATATTCAAATTAAAACTATAAATTATTACACACATTTATTACCCTAACAAATACACTCAAGCAGGCTTTACTTCTGCCAGACCCTTAACATAGGGAAAATACAGTGTCTTTAAAAATGATATTGGAAAAAAAATGGTGTTGGGAAGACTGGACAGATATATGAAAAAAAAAAGAAAGAAGGAAAAAGAGAAAAAACTAGATCACTTTCTCAAACAGTATATGAAAATAAACTCAAAATGGGTTAAAGACTTAAATGTAACACCAGAAATTGTAAATATTCTAGAAGAAAACATTAGCAATAAACTCTTTGACATCAGTCTCAGCAATGTGTTTTTGGGTGTGTCTCTTAACGCAAAGACAACAAAAGCAAAAATAAACAAATGGGACTATATCAAGCTAAAAAGCCTTTGCATCACAGAGGAACTGATCGAGAAAATAAATAGGCAACCTACTGAATGGGAGAAGATATTTGTCAAAGATATCTCCAGTAAGGAATTTAATATCCAAAATATATAAAGACTCATACAACTCAACATAAAAAAAATCCAATTAGAAAACGGGCAGAGGACCTGAATAGACATTTCTCTAAAGAGGACTTATAGATAGCCAACATGAAGAAATGCTCAATATCACTAATTGTCAGGAAAGTGTAAGTAAAAACCACAATCAGATATCACTTAACACATGTCAGTATGACTATGATAAAAAACAACAAAGAAAAACAGAAAGGATGTGGAGAGAGAACCCTCGTGTGCTGTTGATGAGATTGTAAATTGGTGCAGCCACTGTGGAAAACAGTATGAAGATTCCTCAGATACCTAATTAAAATAGAACTACCATATGACCCAGCAATCCCATATCTGGGTATTTATTTACCTTAAGTAATTAAAACACTCATTCTAAAAGATATATATACCCCTATGTTCTTTGCAGCATTATTTACAATAGCCTAGATATGGAAAAAACCTAAGTATCCATTGATAGACAATTGGATAAAGAAGAGGTGGTTCAGGTTCCAGCCAAGATGGAGGCATAGGTAGAAACCCTTCACTTCCTTAAACAACCAAAAGGAAGATAACAACCAATCTAATATCAGTAAAGAACCAGAAGTGCCAGAAAATCAAACTGCATGGAACTCTGACAACCAACGAATTAAACAGTCAAACAGAACAACCAGACTGGTAAGGCAGCCTGAGGCGAGAGAACCTGAGGTGAGGCTGTGGTGAGGTGGCAGGCTGCATGGGCAGGGCTGACTTAAGGGGAAACTGAGACTCAGAGCTGACTGTGGAGTACAGTGGGGGTTGCTGCTATGTGAGAAACTCCCAGTCTCACACAAGAGTCCATTGGAAAGTGGGCTAGAGGCAGCAGAGGAGCTGCATTGTTCCCTCTCTGGCCCCTCCCCCACAGGCAGTGCTGCAGCACAGCAAGGAGGGTTGCCCTTCCCCGGTGAATACCTAAGGCCCCACCCCTTTACAATTTAACAGGTTCTCTGAGACAAAGAAATAGGGCCAAAATGAAAAAGAGCAAAACTTCAGAAAGAGAGCTAAGCAATGAGGAGATAGCCACCCTATCTGATGAAGAATTCAAAGTCCTGGTAATCAAAATGCTCACAGAATTGATTGAGTTTGGTTGAAAAATGAAAGAGCAAATGAAAGATACCCAAAATGAAATAAAGCAACATATTCAGGGAACCAACAGGACAGGAAGGAAACCAGGACTCAAAGCAATTGTTGAAACAAAAGGAAGAAACAAACATCCAACTGGAACAGAATGAAAAAATAAGAATTAAAAAAAATGAAGGAAGACTTTTGAACCTCTGGAACAGCTTGAAATGTTCCAATATCTGAAGTATAGGGGTGCCAGAAGAGGAAGAACAAAAATAAGAAATTGAAAACTTATTCGAACAAATAATGAAGGAAAACTCCCCAATCTGTCAAAGTTAATAGCTTCCAGGAAGCCCAGAGAGTCCCAAAGAAGTTGGACCCAAAGAGGAACTCTCTAAGGCACATCATTATTAAGCTGCCCAAAGTTAAAGACAAAGAGAGAATCTTATAAGCAGCAAGAGGAAATGAAAGAGTTATCTGCAAAGGAGTTCCCATAAGGCTTTCAGCTGATTTCTCAAAAGAAATATTAGAGGCAAGAAGGGGTGGAAAGAGGTATTTGAAGTCATGAAAGGCAAGGACCTGTATCCAAGAATACTCTATCCAGGAAAGCTATCATTTAGAATGGAAGGGCAGATAAAGTGCTTCTCAGATAAGGTGAAGTTAAAGGAGTTCATCATCACCACGCCCTTATTTTATGAAATGTTAAAAGGACTTATCTAAGAAAAAGAAGATAAAAAATATGAACAGTAAAGTGACAACAAACTCAAAACTATCAACAAATGAATCTAAAAAAAGAGAAAGAAAAACAATGGAAACAAAAACTAAGCAAACAACTAGAACAGGAAGAGAATCAGAGAAATGGACATCATATGGAGGGTTTTCAGTGAGGAGTGGGAAGGGAAGAATAGCAGGAAAAGGTATAGGGAAGAAGAAGCAAAATTGGTAGGCATTAAATAGATGGGGAGAGGTAAAAAATGGCATAGGAAACAGAAAACTCAAAGAAGTGATATGTACAATCCATGGATATGAACTAAGGGGGGGGAACTCTGGAGGGTTGGGGGTGCAGGATGGAGGGAGTATAAAGGGGGAAATATTGGAAAAACTGTAATAGCAAAATCAATAAAATATACTTAAAGAGGTGGTTCATACATACGATGGAATATTACACAGCCATAAAAATGAAATATTGCTATTTGCAACATCATGGATTGATCTGGAGGGTTGTGCAAAGTGACATAAGTCAGACAGAGAGAGACAATGGCATCTGATTTCACTTGTATGTGGAATATAAAAAATAAAATAAGTAAATAAACAAAAACAAACTCGTAGAAAAAATTGGTGGTTGTTAGATGGGAAGGGGTTGGAGGCAAGGCCGAAAAAGATCTAGGGGATTAAGATGTACAAACTACTACTCTGGTTGGTGAAGCTCAGTTGGTTGGAGTATCATCTCATAAACCGAAAGGTTGTGGGTTTGATTCCAGGTCGTGGCACAAGCCTAAGCTGCAGGTTCCGTCCCCAGTCAGGGTGTGTAGGAGAGGTAACCTATTGATTTTTCTTTCTCAAATGGGTGTTTATGTCCCTCTCTCTCATTTCCCTTCTTTCTAAAATCAATGAGCATGTGCCCTTAGGGTGAGGATAAAAAAACAAAGATGTACAAATTGCTAGTTATAAAATTAGTTATGGGTATGTGAAGTATAACATACAGTCAATAATATTGTAATAATTATGTATGGTGCCAGATGGGTACTAGATTTATTGTGGTGATCACTTTGTAAGGTATATAAATGTCTAAGCACTATGTTGCACACCTGAAAATAGGATCATATTGTATGTCAACTATAACTAAAAATAAATTTAAAAAATAATAAACAAAACCTAAAATTAGATAATAAAATTGTACAGAATTTGACTTTTCACCACAAAACACTTAAATTCTGAGTGCATATGCATTAACTAGTAGTATGCTTTTTCATTTTGATTATCTGTAATTTTGTTATATATACACACATATATATTTTTTATGTGTATTAATTGTGAACATGCTTTCCTGAAATTAAAAAGGCTGTCATATTAAAAACCAAAATAACTTGTTCTGCAACCTCACTGATCTCATGGTGGTACATCATTAAGACAGTATAAACAAATGTGTAGGTTGTACTGAATTCTTTTCATTTAAGACATATGGTGTGAGCTCAATTGCCAGTTATGGGGTTGCTATAGCCAGAAAGGTGCCTCTTACAGCACAGCAGGTGACTGCTTTCCTGGGTTACTCAGGACCCATTAGAATCAAATCTTTATCTATTTTGATTTTACCACAGCTGGATTTCATATCTTCCTTAGTCCTTCATCTGGACAAATAAAAGCAGTCCCAAACTATTTCCCAGAACATAAATACTCTCACTTTTTTGATGGGACATAGAATCCATGGTCACTAGCCTCACTAAGGGAAACTGTCCCTAGAAGCATTCTCTTTTCTACATTGAACCCTGTAAATTATTTTTTAAAAACAGACCTGTAGGTCTGATTTATGCTTTGTGAAGTTTGTGATTTATGTTTCATGGAGTCTTTGGCTACTTTGCTTCCTCATTCCTCAATGCAAGTCACTACTACTTCTCAAGCTAGTTTTACAATATTTTTGAGATGGGATCAGAACAAAATTAAAGGCAGTTTTGCAGGTAATCATTGGGTAAAATTATGTCTGTATAGGGGAGAGAAGGTTGGGTAGGAGACAGAAGAGAAAAGCTTATGGATACAGAATGCATCTATAATGGAGAATGTTGGGAAAAACATAGAGAGGTGTGATTTATTAATGGGAATATAATGGATAAAAATCCAATCTGACCACAATGAGATATCACTACCTGTTAGAACAGCTAAGATAAAAAATAGTGATAATTCTAAATACGGGCAATGTGGAGAAACTGGATCTCTCATATATTGCTGGTGGGAATTCAGAATGGTACAACCATTCCAGAAAATAATATGACAGTTTCTCAAAAAGCTAAATGGGCATTTACAATAAGATTTAGCAATTGCACTCTATGGAAATTTATCCCAAGGAAATGGAAACCTATGTTCACAAAAAAACATCTGCATGAATGTCCATATTAGCTTTAATTATAATAACAAAAAATAGAAAGAACCCAAATGTCCTTCAATGATTAAATAGTTAAATTCTGGAACGTCCATACAGTGGAATACTACTCATCAAAAAGAACAAACTATTGATACATGCAACAGCCTTGATGGATCTCATGAATGTTATTCTTAGTGGAAAAGATATCAAAAGGCTGCATGCTCTATGCTTGCATTCATATAGTCTTCATGAAATGATAAAACTATAGAGATGGAGAACAGATTAGTGGTTGCCATGGCACAGAAACACGGTAGGGATGAAGTGGGTGGTGATAAATGGTATAGTATGAAGGAGTTCCTTTGTAGTGATAGATCAGATTTATATCTTGATTGTGGTGATGGTTTCACAAATCTATTCATGAGATAAAATTGCATAGAACCGAAAACACATACACATATTAAGCACATGCATGTAAAAATGGTGAAAACGGAAAAAATTCTGTAGTTAACTTAGGCTATGTCAATAACATAAATAATAAATATTATTAATAATATTTTATCAATGTAAAATTTCCTGGTTTTAATATTATACTACAGTTGTATAAAATGTCACTATTGGGGGAAATTAGGTTAAGGTTCCAAAGACTCAGTGTACTAATTTTACAACTTTTTGTGAGTTTATAAGCATTTCAAAATAAAGAATTTAAAAAATTCATCCAGCCTGTTTTTGTTTTAATTGTGTACACCAAAGTTCCCCCTGTTTCTATAGTGTAAATATTTACCATGTCTTTGGTTAATCACAGTGTATCTTGTACTATTTTGGAAGATCACATTCATTTGTAATTATATGAGATAAAGACACTAGCTTAGAATGCCAAATTGAGAAGTCAAAGTGTGTTGGACTGAAATGTAGGCTAAACATCACACTGAAGGGAAGAAAGTAACTCTTACTTGGCTCTGTAAAGCTGGATCTCACCTCTCTGCCACATTTCATTAGTGGACAAAGGAGTAAGAATGCATACTCTTTTGTTCTAAGGATAGATCATGGGACATGGATTATTAATTTTCTGTATATAGAACATTGATGATGTGTGCATAACAAAGAACAAGAGCCTCATCATCACCCCACAATGAAGGAGCAAGAAATGTACAAAAATCACTGTAAGAGTAAAGCTAGCCAAGAGAAACAAGCAGATCTTTAATAACCATTGTCAAAATTTACTTGGGAAGGTAGATTATCCTGAAAGCAGAAGGATGAAATAGCAAGATAAGCTTAAGCACATTCTGATAGGCATGGACAAATAGAAGCCAAATAACAAAATGAACTAGAATTCAGTGCTTTCATTCTCTATTTATGTGGTAACTGCCTTAAGAAGCTGAAAGCACCATCAGGCAAAGATACTGGATTTAATCAATGATAGTTTCCTAATTATTTTTGGCTCAGAGTATGTCTCTAGAGTTTTCAAAATAGTTAAAAATCCAATAATCCTCTCCAGAGGCTGCATGCCTGGATACCCCAACCTGCTTCCTTCTGTGTGAGCAATCATGTGTTCCATCAGCTAAGACAGGTATTGATCATGTATGATGAACTATGGCTAATTTCTTTTTTACAAGAAAATAAATAATTTTGCGGCTCATTAGGCTGATCATTGCTCTGATTTGTTCAACCTTTGCTGTGCTTTTTTATCAGCTGTTTTTTTCAGACCTCATTTTCCCTCACAAAGCTTCAGTAATCAAATGAATTGCTGGACCCATCAATCTGATGCCATGACCTGTTAAAATGGGATTCATCAGAAGAATTCCATTATGTTTTTGTTAGAAAAGTTGTCAGGAATATTTCATTCTGCTCTCTGGTTCCATTGAATGACAGGTGACTGAGACACACATGAAGGAAGTGAAGCATTTATTAAGGGTTTTAAGTTGAGATCCAGACTGAGTCAAAGCTTCCTATGTGTAGTCTTCTTTGCAGAAAAGATTTTCCCGGTCATGAGTAGACAATTAAACTTGGGATCTTCTTTTGAAAGATTAACCTAGGTGGGAGTGTACTTTGGGTTTAAATACCAAATATGTTCCTGAAGACCCTTCTACCTTCCTCCCCCTTATTCCCCTCCCAACTCCCCTCTAGTTACTGCCAGTTTGTTCTTAATTTCAATGTCTCTGCTTACATTTTGCTTGCTTGTCTTTTGTTTATTAGGTTCCACTTATAGGTGAGATCGCATGGCATTTCTCTTTCGCCACCTGGCTTATTTCACTTAGCATAATGCTTTCCAGATCCATTCATGCTATCACAAAGGGTAGGAGCTCCTTCTTTCTTTCTGCTGCATAGTATTCCAACCAAAGGGGGGGTAGGATCAAGGGTGGGAAGTCGGGATGGCTGGGGTGGGGGGAAGTGGTGGGGAGAATATGGAGACAACTATACTTGAACAACAATAAAAAAATGTGAAAAACAAAACAAATATGTGTTTGGGCAGTAGCAAGTCCCCATGGGGGATTTAAGTTGGAAGTAGAAACAGCATGTACAAAGAAACTTTTAGTGTGATTCCTGTTTGTCTTAACAATAATCACTCACTGAAGCAATTAACCTGCAAAATAGAATCATGGATTGAAATGGAAAAAGGGACTTTTATTGAACAAGATGCAAATCAGTTCCAGTATGTCCATTCCAAGGATGAAAATAGTGATCAAGAGTAAGCCTGACCAAACTTGAGGCAATCTTCTTGACCATAAACCACTGACCTCCTTTTACAGCATTTACTTTAGAAAACTTGCCATTGCAACTTCTTTCTCTGCTTCCTTGAGATGTACATCTTCCACAATACCAAACTGTTTTCTGCTTCCTTTGAAATGTAATCCTTGAGAAAGATAGGGCCCTAGTCTTCCAGTCGTTGTGGGAGGGTAGAAGCCTACCTTTCATAAGCACCAAATAGCAAATGCAGATGGCGTAAAATATTGACTAACCTTTCCCTAATGTCTTTTAGCTCAGGGGTCCTTAACCCTCAGGCCCTGGACTGGTACAGGTCACGGGCCTGTTAGAAACCGGGCTGAGAGGGAAGCTTGCCCCAGTTGTACCTCCAGTCGCTGTCTCCGGCCCCACAAGGCACCCGCCTCCTTGCCTCTGAGCCCCTTTTCTTGCCTCCACAACCTCCTAAGGCAGTCCACAGCAGAAGGTGAGCAGCAGAGAGCAAGTGAAGCTCCCCAGGGCTCTGCCTCCTGCCCTCTCACCCCTGTCAGTGGAAAAACTGGTGTCAAAAAAAGTTGAAGACAGCTGCTTTAACTCACCCCAGCCTTTAAAAATCCTCCTGCCTTTTATTTCATTGCAGTTGAGTCCCATCTCTTTCCCTTGTTGCAATAATCTCTTTTTTCTATTGCAACAGTTTTGAATAAAGTTTTCTTCGACTATTTAACTTGTCTGGGATAATTTTTCTTTCACCATAGATCCCAGAGAATTTTAAAATTGTTTTTGCTATTATAGATGTCCAATTTTTCCCCTTTCGCCTCCCTCCACCCATCCTGCATACCAGACCTATAGTCGATCCCTACACTGTTGTCCATGTCCCTTGAGTCCTTCTTGTATGTTCTTTGACTAGTCCCTTACCATCTTTCAATCAGTCCCCACCTCCTCACCTCCCTGCCTTACAGCTGTCAGTCTGTTCCATGATTCCATGCCTCTGGTTCTATTTTGTTGGTTAGTTTATTCTGTTCCTTAGATCCCTCTTAGAAGTGAGATAATATAATATTTGTCTTTCACTGACTAACTTATTAACTTAGCATAATAGTCTCCATTTCTACCCACACTGTCACAAACAGCAGGAATTCCTTCTTTTTTGTTTATGTAGCACAGTTTTGAAATCCATTCATCTACTGATGAACACTTAGGCTGTTTCCAAATCTTGGCTATTGTAAATAGCACAGCTATGAACACACAGGAGCATAAATTCTTTTCAATTGGTGTTTTGGGATTCTTAGAGATTATTCCCAGCAATTCCATGCTGGGACAAAGGGAGTTCCATTTTTAGTTTTTTACTGTTTTCTACACTGGCTGCACCAGTCTGCATTTCCACCAACAGTGCACTAGGGTTCCCTTTTCTCCATCATCCCCAGTACTTGTTTGTTGATTTATTAATGATAGCAGTTTTGGCAGGTGTGAGGTGATATCTCATTGTGGTTCTTAAAAAATTATTTATTTATTTTTATAGAGAGGAGAAGGAAGAAAAGAGGGAGAGAAACAGTGATATGTGAGAGAAACACACATCATTAGTTGCCTCCCGCATACTCCCATTTGGTGACCAGGCCCACAACCCAGGCATGTGCCCTGACTGGGAATTGAACTGGTGACTTTGTTGTTCACAGGCCAGCACCCAATCCACTGAGTCACACCAGCCAGGGTTCTCATTGTGGTTTTAATTTGCATCTCTCTGATGGCTAGAGAGGTTGAGCATCTTTTCTTATGTCTATGGGCCATCTGTATGTCCTCCTTGGAAAAGTTTCTACTCAGGTACTTTGCCCATTTTTTAATTGGATTGTTTGTCTTCCTGGTGTGGAGTTGTATGAGTCCTTTATATATTTTGGAGATTAAACCCTTGTTCAATGTATCATTGGCAAATATGTTCTCCCACATAGTTGGTTCCCTTTTCATTTTGCTGATATTTTCTTTAGCCAGGAAGCTTTTTAATTTGATGTAGTCCCATTTGTTTATTTTTCCCTTTATTTCCCTTGCCCTATGAGATATATTGGCAGAAATTTTGTATGTGGGATATTTGAAATTTTATTGCCTATGTTTTCCACTAGGGTATGTATGGTATCCAGACTTACATTTAAGCTTTTTATCCATTTAGAGTTTATCCTGATGTATGGTATAAGTTGGTGGTCTAGTTTCAAGTTTGTGCATGTACCAGTCCAGCTCTCCCAACACCATTTATTGAAGAGATTGTCTTTACTCCATTGTATGCTCATGTCCCCTTTGTCCGATATTAATTGACCATAAAATCATGGGTGTATTTCTGGGCTCTATATTTTGTTTCATTGATCTGCAAGTTTGGCCTTATGCCAGTAGCAGGCTGTTTTGATGGCAGTTAAAGTGGACTTGTATGATAGTTTTATATTAGGTATTATGATCCTTCCAACTTTGTTCTTCTTTGTTAAGATTGGTGAAGGTATTTGGATGCTTTTTTGTTCTGTATAAATTTTTGGAATATTTGTTCTAGATCTGTAAAGTATGCCATTGATATTTTAATAAGAATTGCATTAATTCTATGGATTTCTATGGTTAGTATGGACATTTTATTGATGTTAATTCTTCCAGTCTATTAACAGGTTATATGCTTCCATTTATTTGTATCTTCCTCAATGTATTTCTTTAGTGTTCTATTGTTTTCTGAGTAAAGATCTTTTACCTTCTTGGTTAAATTTATTTCTAGGTACTTTTTTGTTTCTGCTATATTACATGGAATTTTTTTCTTAGTTTCTCTTTCTGATAGTTCATTATTGATGTACAAAAATGCCATTCATTTCTCAATATTGGCTTTCTATTCAGTTACTTTGCTGAGTTTACTAATTAAGTCTAGTAGTTTTTTGCTGGAGTCTATAGGGGTTTTTATGTACATTATCATGTCATCTGCAATAATGACAGTTTTACTTCCTCCTTTCCAATTTGGCCTTTTATTTATCCTTCTTGTCAGATTGCTGTGGCTAGAAGTTCCAGTACTATGTTAAATAAAAGTCACTCTTGTCTTGTTCCTGATCTTAAGGGAAATGCTTGCACACTGAGTATGGTATAACCAGTATGTCTCTCATATATGGCCTTTATTATGTGGAGGTATGTTCCCTCTATTTCCACTTTGCTGAGTGTTTTTTTTAAAATCATGAATTGGTGCTATATTTTAGCAAATGCTTTTTCAACATCTATTAATATGATCATGTGATTTTTGTCTTACATTTTGTTTATGTGGTGTATCACATTTATTGATTTGGAAATATTGTACCATACTTGCATCCCTGGGATAAATACCACTTGATCACGGTGTATAATCTTTTTAATGTATTGATGGATCCAGATTGCCAATATTATGTTGAGCATTTTAGCATCTATGTTCATCAGAGATATTGGCCTGTTATTTTCTTTCTTTGTAATATCTTTACCTGGTTTCAGATAAGGATAATACTAGTTGTATAAAAAGTGTTTGGGAGTCTTCTTTCCTCTTGAATTTTTTGGAATAGTTTGAGAAGAATTGAAGTTAGCTCTTCTTTGAATGTTTGGTAAAATTAGCCTGTGAAGACATCAGGTCCAGGGCTTTGTGTGCCCGGAATTTTTTTTTATTGCTGCTTCTATTTTGATAGTCTATTCAGGCTTTCTGCTTCTTCTTGATTTGGTTTTGGAAGATTGTATGTTTCTAGAAATTTCTCTATTTCACACAGGTTGTCCAGTTTCTTCACATATAGTTGTTCATAGTACTTTCTTATAATCCTTTGTACTTTTGTGGTATTAGTTTTTACCTCTCTTCTTTCATTTCTGAGTTTATTTATTTGATTCCTCTCTCTTTTTATCTTGATAAATCTGGTTAAGGGTTTGTCAAGTTTGTTTATCTTTTCAAGAACCAGCTCCTGGATTCATTGGTCCTTCACATTGTTTTTTAGTCTCTATGTCATTTAATTCTGCTCTGATCTTGATTATTTCCTTCCTTCTGCTTGCTCTGGGCTTTGTTTGTTGTTGTTCCTCTAGTTCTTTTACCTGTAGAGTTAGGTTGTTTATTTGAGATTCTCTTATCTTCTTTAGGTAGGCCTCTATTGCTATGAACTTTCCTCTCTGGACTGCCTTTGCTCTGTTCCATTGGTCTTGGGTTGTTGTGTGCTCATTTTTATTTGTTTCCAGAAACTTTTTGATTTCTCTCTTGATCTCCTTGTTAACCCATTCATTATTTAATGACATGTTATCCAGCCACCATTTATTAGAATGTTTTTGAGATTTTTTTTCTTGAGTTTGGTTTCTACTTTCAGGTCATTGTGATCTAAGAAGATGCTTGATATATTACCATTTTCTTTTCAAGAACCATTTTCTTTTCTTTCATTTTCTTGAATTTATTAAGTCTTGTTTTGTGTCCTGCTGTGGGAGAACTCTGTCCCACAGAGCTCTGTCAGCCTCCGGAGATGAGAATAACACTACCAAGACATGATCTGCTTGAGGAGAAAAGGCTGGCTAATCTCTCAGAGGAGAAGAGTTTCTGAGGTCCTTTCTCCTGAGGCTTTTGTTGAGAATAATAGTGCAGGGGTATACCATATGCATGCAAATTCATCAATCAATGCCTAAAGGCCATAGTTACTGAAAACGGACATTATAGATAATGATAGGAAACACAGAGATCTGCCTCAGGTCAGATGCTGCTCAGGTGCTGCTGATGCCAGAGGGTTGTTAAGGCATGGTTCATGAGATTAGGAGTTCATTCCTTCTGCTTTGGATTTAGATATCTGATTCCTGGTAACAGGGTTATACAAAGCAAAACAAGCCTCAAGGGGTACAATGCATTCCTTAGGCCAGATTTCCCTGGGAAACCTTGGTGCTAGCATTTGGTCATGCCTGCCTCCCAGCATTCCCAGCATTCTGATCAAGACTTACAGACCCTTATTCAAGGCCTGGCTTGTGTAGGGGCTACAATTCTTGATACCCCACAAAGTGGTCCCCAACATCCTATATCATGGTCTGTCTTTGAAAATGATCCATGAATTTGATAAAACTGTGTATTTTGTTTCTTTGGGGTGAAATCTATCTCTTTCTTAAAGTTCTCCAATATTTTCTCTATATTTTAGGTATACCTTTATTGGTTGCATATATGTTTACAATAGTTATATGCTCTTGTTGAACTACTCCCTTAAGTATTATGTAGTGACCTTTTGTGTTGCTTGTTAAGGCCTTTGTTTTGAAGTCCATTTTGTCTGATACAAGTATTGCTAACTCACCTCTTTTCCCCATCCATTTGCACAGAATATTTTTTTTCATCCTTTCACTTTCAGCTTGTGTACATCTTTTGTTCTCATATAGGCCTCTAGTGGTCATGATATATGCAAATCCTATTTTCTTATACATTTAGCTACCCCATGTCTTTTGATTGGAGCATTTAATCCATTTACATTTAAAGTTTTTTTTTTTAAAGATTTTATTTATTTATTTTTTTAGAGAGGGAAGGGAGGGAGGGAGGGGGAGAGAGAGAGAGAGAGAGAGAGAGAAGGAGAAAAACATCAATGTGCAGTTGCTGGGGGTTATGGCCTGCAACCCAGGAATGTACCCTGGCTGGGAATCGAACCTGGGACACTTTGGTTCCCAGCCCGCGCTCAATCCACTGAGCTATGCCAGCCAGGGCTAAAGTTTTTATTAATAGGTACTTATTCATGGCCATATATTCGTTTTGTACCTGCATTCCTCTCTCTTTCTCTCTTTCCTTCTTATCAAAGCAGCCCCTTTAGCATCCCTTATAATGCCTACTTGGTGGAGATGTACTCTTTTAGCCTTCTTTTGTCTGGAAAACTCTGTTTCTCTGTCCATTTTAAATGAGAGTCTTGTTGGATAAAGTAGTTGGTTACAGGTTCTTGCTTTCCATTACCTGGAATATTTATGCCAATCCTTTCTGGAATGTAGTGTTTCTGTTGAGAAATCAGCTGATAGCCTTATCAGAGCTCCCTTATATGTTACTAGCTGTTTCTCCCTTGCTGCCTTTAAAATTCTCTCTGTCTTTAAATTTTGCCATTTTTATTGTGATGTGTTTTGGGGTGGGCCTCTTTGGGTTCATCTTGTTTGGGACTCTCTGTGCTTCCTGGACTTGTGTGACTTTTTTCCTCACCAAGTTAGGAAAGCTTTCTGTCATTATTTTTTCAAACAGATATTCTATCCTTTGCTCTTTTTCTTCTTCTGGTATTCCTTAATGCAAATATTATTACATATCATGTTGTCCCATAACTCTCTTAAACTATCTTGGTTCTTTTTGAGCCCTTTCTTGTTTTGTTGTTCTGACTGGGTGTTCTTTTCTACCTTGTCTTCCAACATGCCAATTCGATTCTCTGCTTTGTCTAGTCTGCTTTTAATCTTTCTAGTGTGTTCTTCATTTCAGATGTTGCATTCTTCATTTCCAACCGGTTCTTAGCCATGGTTTCTATATCTTTTTTCATGCTGATGTCTTTCCCACTAAGTTCCTTGTAGGTCTCACTAAGTTCCTTGAGCATCCTTAAAATCATTACTTTGAACTCTATGTCTAATAAATTGTTTACTTTGATTTCATTTAGCTGTTTTTCTGGAGATTCTGCCTTTTCTTTTGTTTGGTGGTTGTTTCTTTGTTTCCCCAGTTTAGATGTCAATTTTGTTTGTTTCTATGTATTAGATTGATTTGCTTTGTCTTTCTGTTTTTTTGGAGTGGATTTATGTGTTAGGAGTTCTGTGGGACCCAGTGGTGCAGAGTCCTTGATCTCCTGATCCAGATGCTCTAGGAATGTCTTCTGTGTGTTATTTGGACTCACTCATTGTATTTGGGTCCTGATTGTAATAGGCACATTTGTTGGTCAGAACTCCCCTCTGGCTAGCTGACTAAGGTGCTCAAACCATACTGTCTCTTGTACACTGCTGTATAGGTGCTGGCAGATCACTGCAAAACTACACAAAACAACAACATAGCAACCCCTCCCCCAACCACAATAGCAATGAAAAAAAAGAGCAAGGAATAGTAAAAATGGAAAGAGAAATGGAAGATTGGAGAAAAGGGAAAAGGAAAAAGAATATGAGAGGAGCAAAAAAAAAGAAAAATGATTATGAGAGGAGAAAGGTCTAATATGAGTAATGAATTAAAAGAGGAAAATGGGGGAAAGGAACACAGAAAAAGTACCATAAATAATAAAAGAAGAGAGGAAGTGACCAATGGAGTAATCAAAGGTAAGAGGAAAATAGAAGATATGAAAGAAAAGATAAAGCACCAAAAGTAAAATAAAAAGAAAATATAGATTACAAAAGTGATGAAAAGACTATGAAAAAGAATAAAATTGTGAAAATAATGAAAAAATACCAAATGAATTGGTCTGAGCAGAGTTGGTATTTGTCTGCTGGTTTCTGTTTTTGGATGCTGCTCTGATGTCTGAAATATGATGTCAGGTGCTGCCACATCTGGCCCTCAGCAGCCTTTTCAAAGCTACATGCAATCCACAGTTTGTGGCTTATCTTCTTGGCTTGGGTGCTCCCAGATTGGGCCAAGCTGCTCTGTAAAGCTGGTTTTTATCAGCAATGGGTTCACAGATGTGTCAGTAAATGTCCCAAGTCACCACAGGATTTATCTCTGTCTTGAGAAGGCTTCTAGGTTTGGGTTGGATCCCTAATCAGGGCACCTACAGGAGGCAACCTACTTCTCTCTCACACTGAATCCTATCTCTGCCTTTCTCCCTCTCTCAAATCAGTAAAATATATACTGTATACTTCATCTTCTTTCAAGTCTCATATTATCCTGTTATGGTAGGGGATGGGAGAGAAGAGTCCAGCAGCAAAACCTAACATGGAACAATGGTAGGATGCTCATGCTGCTCCCTCCATTGAGTCTTGGCCTTGGGCTCTCACCACAGCCTCTGCAGCCAGCACCACCCTGGCTGCCTCTCTCAGTCCTTCCCTCTGCATGTGCTGCAGCCCTAGAACCCTCTGGCTTCTGGGAGCAGGGTGCACAGCCTGGCCCAGTGTAGAAGATGTGGCTGTCGGGAGCTGACCAACAGCCGACCCTTGACACAGTCAGGACAGATGAGACTCATCTGCACAGCAGAGGCGACTGTGGCTGGATCTCCTGTCTGTCTCTTCCTGTGTGCCTGTCCCTGATAGCAATGGTTGGTGGGATTTTTGGACACTTATGCTTTATAACAAAAAATCTGCATCATGACTCTGATTCTGCAAGAAATGACTTATTGACCACAGAATGGAAATCTCTAATAACCCTAATGCTGCCTACTTCCCCCACCTAGAAAGTTAAGGACACAATTAAACTATGGGCAGATCAGCTGCCAGAACGCTGGAGGAAGCTGTTGCTAGGAATGCCCCTTAAAGAGTCACCACTTAAAAGCTCAAGATTTATTAGAGCCACTACCCCTCCCATACCCTGGACAGGAATGTTTATTGATGGGACCAGGTGGGTAAAGAAAGAAGGAGTTTTAATTAAAAATAATAATTGCAATACATGGAAACGAATACAAAACATCGCCCCCCCCCCCAAGATGTATAAGTCAACAGACCTAGGCAAAAGACCATTTATCTGACTTAGACACTCTAACCTTAATAAACAATAGCTGACTTTTAAATCACCCTTGCAACATTTTAATTTAGGCCAATCTATAGAACCTTATTAGACATTAATTATTAATTGGCACCTGAAAGTTTGTGCCCGTATAGCTTCGTTGGCTATCTGATTGATAACCCTCTTGGTCAAAATAACCTTTGTTTAACACAATTGATCTGTAAAACCTTCTGTACTTTTCTAAGTTGTGTCTTTGTTTAACATGATTGATCTGTAAAACCTTCTGTACTTTTCGAAGTTATTTCTATGGTAACTGTTTCTGTTTTAATAATCATACTATATACCTGCTCCATTGAGTGTTGTATAACCTCCCCTATAAAAATAAAGATTGATTCTTCTTGGGGAGTCAGTAAGGCCTAGGGAGCCTGGCTGTCCTCTGGCATCCCACCTGGTGTCTCGTTCCATTTTCTTCGCCAGAGCCCTTTCTCCTTCGGGGACCCTGAGACCCTGGCATGTGGCCACTCTGGCAACTTCTTCCTGAGGAGGACTTTATAAATTTCACAAAATGGCATATGCTCCAAACCTATGCAGCAAAAAGTGCCAGGTCAGGTGGTGTCTGTGGCAACAGAGCTCAGACCACCTGCCTCCTAGCACCTGCACAAATGAACACTTGCATACTTGCACACTCACCTGCATACACATTCATCACACATACTCACACACACTCAACTGGTATTTGAAGTTTATTGCTTTGTAGTTAACTGCAAGATAGGTCCAGGGCTGGGTGCAAGTAGATAGAGCTTCTAGCTATTCTGCAGCTATCTTGGAACCCATAATTCCAGATAATTTTTTTTTACTTTATTTTTAATATCTACATCTCTGTTTGGATACATTTTAAGAGTACTTGTGTTACAGGGTGCAGCCAAGAGGGGGGACCCCAAATGGGCATTTGAAATGGGGTCCAGAACTTTAGGTGTCCAGGAGATTTTAAGATGTCTCCATCCCCCCACCCAGGGTGTGGGTTGGGGGAAGGGACAAATGGAGCAAGGCCACTGAGATCTGTTTTGCATAGCAACAGCCTTGCAGCTACCCTCTGGCGTGGTCATTTAACATATCTATAGCCTTTGGCTGGTCGCTTAGATATGTTAAATAGCTGTGATCATCTCTGAGCCAGGGGAATGGAAGTAACTTCCCCCACCAACACGTGACTGGGGCAGATCCCCCAAGCTACAGCGCCTGCGTGGGAGCTCGGAGAAGATTGGCTCCAGGACATGGGGCCACACCTGCCCAGACTCAAGATGGCAGCCCAGTAAAGCTGGAAGGATACGAGTTCCGGCTTGTGAAGCCGAGTGTGGGAGGAGTCGGAAATGAGGCTGCAGAGGAAGATTGGCCGCGGGGATTTAAAACCCAGACTTGGCGGCCATTAGGAAAGAGAACTATGCGTCTTTAACAGAGTGAGGACTCTTCCTTCCCGCAGCCATAGGAGAGAGAAACACGTGGCTTTGGCAGAGTGGGGACTCTCCCCTTCCCGCAGCCCTGAAAGGGAGAAACACGAAGCCTGGACAGAGCGGGGACCCCCACAGCTTTAGAAGGGGGAACCACCACCTGGTTTTAGCAGAGATTCCGGCGACTCAGCTGAGGGTGCCGGGAACCCAGGGAGGTCTCCCAGTCGAGAAGGAGGACTAACTAAGAGCCAGAGGACCGTCTGAGCCATGGACTTCGTTTTCCTTCCCTGAGATATGGTACTCTGGACTGGGCAAAGGGGGAAGGAAGGAAGGACTGTGTTTGTGGGTGTTTTGGGGGACTTTGGGATTTTTGATAAAGACATTAGGTCACTACTTTAAGTTTGTATAGCATTAAATAAACATTTCCTTTCCTTTTCACGAATCTCTGGCATTGAGAGATGTCTTTCCTCTGGCAGCGGACATAACGGACCCGGGGCCTTCTTTCAATAATAGTATATCGTTCCAGGCCCCCCTTGTTCTGTTCTGTAACACTTGTGCATTAGGTTAACCCAGTTTTTACCCTGTGTCATAATTTATTAGATCACTTAGAAAAGCCATAAATGTCATTCAGGATCTAAGCTCCCTTAAAAAGTAATGTCAGTATCAACTCTAGGCAAAATTGTGTGGAATACTCCCTTTTCTATTTTCAGCATGTCTCTCTCTGGTTGCCCCATGACAGTGAACTCCCCTGGTTTTCTGATAGTGGGACGCCCTCCTTGCAGAGCTAGGTTTACAAAATCAGCTGTGCAAGCTGCTTTTTATTCTAGGCTTGATCCCCTGCTCTTACCTTTGATATTTTCTTGTATGTCTCATTATGGATTTGGTTTTGTTCTAAAAATGTTTTTGTGCCTTTTACAGAGTATCTGTCATTAATCAGTGGAAATGGGAACTATTGGCTCTAGGTTCAGAGACACAGCCTAATGGACACAGAACTAAGATAGTGATCTGGTCTATCCTTTAGAGTGAGTTAAGTTTTATTGTCACAGAGAGCAGCAGTGACTGCTAATCCTGGAGACCCAGGGTCTGGTCTGATAATCAACAACCAGCTCAATCCCTTAGTTGGGTTGATATTTTGGGTCAGTGAACCAGGTACCACATGCCTTTAAATTATATTATTTTGTAGGGCATATTGCTAAACTGGGCATGGGGTATATAAAAGGGTCAGAAAATACGAAGCCTCATGTAAAAGACAGTAGCTTTAAGCCATTGCAAGAGGTGCCTAATTAAATGTAATTTCAACAACTATCTTGCTGATAAGATACTGTACCCTGGAGTGAGATTGGACTGGCCCAAGTCTTCTCAAATTTTGTTTCCTCTGCTCACTTGCCTCTGCCAGTTACAGCTCTTGGCTGTTGTTCCTTACTCTTCACTGGGCATTATTCTGATACATAAATAATGATTCTGACTTTGAGTTTGACTTTGTTGAAACTCTTACAAAAATGACCTACTATGCTTATCATTTTGGCCTTGCCATTACTGGCCTTAAAAAACTCTGGAATTCAGACATCTTGGAAGACAGAAATTTTAATTAAATCATGGAGATTTTTAAAGTTGAAGCTGACTATAAAGCCAGAAAAAAATAGCATCCTGTATTACTAAATGACATCAATATGTCAAATGATGCTTTGGTTATGTTAATTGGGAAATAAACACACATGTTGTAGGTATAACATGATATCCTTGACTTCATTAGCCTGTGACTGTAACAGGGTGCAGCCAAAGAGGGGGGCCCCTCTTTGAAATGGGGTCCAGAACTCAAGGTGTTCAGGAAATATTAGGATGTCCTCACCCCCACCCCCTAACAGATGTGGGTTGGGAGATGGGACACATGGAGCAGGGCCATTGAGAGCTGTTTTACATAGCAACAGCTTTGCAGCTAACCTCTGGTGTGGCATTTAACATACCTATAACCTTTAACTGGTTACATAGATATTTTAAATAGCTATAGCCATGCTCTGAGCCAGGGGAATGGAAGTAACTTCCCCACCAAGACATAACTGGGGGCGCAGATCCCCCAAGTTACAGTGCCTGCGTGGGAGCTTGGAGAAGATTGACTCCATGACATGGGGCCACACTTGCCCAGACTCATGATGGCAGTCCAGTAAAGTTGGAAGGATATGAGAATGCTGGCAAGTGTAGCCAATTGTGGGAGGTGTTGGAAATGAGGCTGCAGAGGAAGATGGGCACAGAGATTTAAACTGAGACACGGCAGCCACTGGGGAGAACCACGCGGTTTTGCCAGACTGGGGACTCCTGAGGCCATTGTGCAGAGAAGACCACGTGGCTTTGCCAGGGTGGGGACCCCCACAGCTTTAGAAGGGGAACCACCACCTGGCTTTAGCAGAGATGCTGGCGACACAGCTGATGGTGCTGGGAACCGAGGGAGGCCTACCAGCCAAGACTGATTACTAGGAAGAACCGGGGACTGCCTGAGCCATGGACTTCTATTTCTTTTCCTGAGATATGGTACCCTAGACTGGGCAAAGCGGGGAAGGAAGAACTGTGTGTTTGTGGGTGTTTTAAGGGACTTTGGGATTTTGATGAAGACATTAGGTCACTACTTTAAGTCTGTACAGCATTAAATAAACATTTCCTTTCCTTTTCATGAATCTCTGGCATTGAGAGATATCTTTCCTCTGACGGTGGACATAACAAACCTGGGGGGTTCCTTTCGGTAATAGTATATTGCCCTCAGCCACCCCAGGCCCCCCTTAATTCTGTAACATGCCCATAAAATATAGTTACATATTTAGTTTTAACAACCAATTATGTCAGTTAACACCCTTATGAGTCATCCAAAATTAACTCCTCCCTAATGCCCACTATGAGGCCCTTGGGTGCCCACAATCCAGTCTGCCATTTGGTGAGGGCTTCCCATTGACAGTGCCTGTTTTTGGAATGCCAACATCCATGTCAGTGTTGGTGTCACTAAGTCACTTCCTGTCCTTGGCATGCCAGAGAAACCTTGGATTCTCTGTTGAAATGGGGAATCTAACTTGTTTTCTGCTGAATGTCACACTTTGTTAATAGGGCCTAGAAACTCTCTTGAACAGTTGCCCATGTAAGCCCCTTGGCTATGATCTTAACAAATCTCATGTTAAAAAAATGTTGCACTTGTTCCCAATGGTACTTATTCTTTTCTCTTTCCCAATTGCCCTTTTCTTTCACCAGTGTGCCCCTCTCCCAAAAACAAATGTTTCTTTCTGCCCCAGCTATGAACTAAAGCTTGTGGGAAAACTTGATCAAAGGAAATATATGCCAGGGGGGACATGGAGCTTGGGGGAAGAAAGGTGGGATATTACTTTCAGCAGCATCTGGATTCCAACTCAGTGAGGCAACAATGTCCTGGTTGGCTAACATAAAGAGACTTGGTATAATAGAAACCCTCATCTACATCAAAAGCCCTTTCCTTCCTTCATTTCCAAGTCTCCTTGGTTGTCCTGTTTCCTTAGAGCTGCTCTCTGCCAGAAGCTAGGCTAAAAGCCCCCAAAGAGCAGTTCTAGAAGAGGCTAGTGTCAGGAAAATGCACTGACCTGGTTTCTGGGTCTCTGAAGTAAAAGCACGGGGTGGCTTGGAGGTCAGCTGGTAGTGGCTGTTATTGTCAGTGCTTCTGCTGCTACCTCTTCCCCTGCAGAGAGAGGAATCAATCAGATGATGAAAAGGCAAGAATAAAAACATAAGGGGTAGAAAACCAATAGGGTCAGAGGACTTCAATTTATCTGTCTGAAGCAGGGACCTCTCAGGCCAACATGAAGCATTTCTCTATAGGAAATCTTAATTGACCTTATTTGAATCAGCGTGTTTTTTCTTTGTCTCTCTTGCTTAAGCAAGGTGAGTGCCAGGGACAATGACTGTGAATTCTATTCTCACTGGGGCTGGAGGTGCATTCAGCTAATCTGGTAATTCTAACCTGGTTAATCTCTTTCTTCCCTTGAGATTGGAATTTTAGGATTTTGATGCCCAGTGATAAATGAGGATCTGATGATAAGAGATAACTGGGAAACCATTATCCCTCCCTATGTTTTACAAGGTTATTATGAGTCATTCAAAAGATCCTCCAGTTAAGAAAAATTTATACTGCATTTTAGGAAAGTTTAATATGAATACTTTTTTTATTCATTGATAATTCCCATTTTATATGTTATGGTTGCAACTGTCTCCTCATTTCTGAAATATATGCATGCCACCAACAACATTTTTAAAAATCTAAACCCCCCCCGCAAACAAAACATCTAGCAATCCCCAATTTAATACATAAATGACTTCTAAAAGAGCCCTGAATGGCCATACCCTTAAGCATTAATCCCTCAGGACAATGAGGTTCTGACCCCCATAAAATCTTAGAAATGAAGCCTGGGGTCTGTTGACCACAGAGACAAAGTTCTGATCAAACTAGAGATATCAATTAAGCTTCAGTTGTGTTTCCGCTCCCGGACCAGATAAACAGCAAGGCCAGGTGGGGTGATTAGTGGCTGACATCAGGACCAGCTGTGATGACTAATGATCTCCTGCCCTGGTGCTGACCAGTCAGCAGAGACCATGGCCCTGAAAGGAAACATTTGGAAAGCTGAAAAATATTCCGTTGAGATTCTCCCTGAGAGCTCGACTGAAAGATCCACCTTTAGAGAGTAGATAAAAGCCTTCAGAACAAAGGACCAGGAGCTTGCTCTTTCTCTGGAGCACACCCAAGCCTTTCCCCACCTACTTTTTTCCTCAGGGCGCTCTCTTTCCCTCTCTGGAGCTTACCTGTGCTTTTGCTCCTGCTCCTTCCCCTTCCCTCAGTCATGTTCCCTCTGCCTTTCTTTTTCCTAAGCTGCAGGCCCATTCTTTTGCCTTTGTAACTTGTTTCCTGAGCCCACACAGCTCAGGTTTCCTACCTCTGTGACTTTTTAAATAAACTTTCTCTTATAATTTGAGTTTCTTGGCTCTGAATTCCTTCTTTGCCTAACTCAAGTACTGAGGTTGCTGAACCAGGGTCTGGTAACTTTCCGGTGCCTTTTCACTACTAACAGCTTCATGTTCTAAGCTGGTTCACCTATGGCATATCTTGATTTCTACCTTAAGAAAGGGAAAAATAAGTGGATTAAGTGACTCTCACAGCCATTTTAAGTAATCCTGTTACTGGTACAAGGTTTGTGTGCCTGATGCTTCAAAATTTTTTAAAAAATGGGCCAATATTGAAAAATCAGAGTTTGGAGTAAGGAAAAGTTTGTTGATTCTGAAGACCCACCTTGATAAGATGTGGGGGACTCATACCTCTTACAAATCCATTTAAGAGAGCTCCATCCCTGTCTGGAATGGCTCAGTTGGTTGGGCATCATTCCACAAAGTGAAGGGTCACTTTGGTTCGATTCCTGGTCAGGGCACATGCCTGGGTTGCATGTTTGGTCCCAGGTCAGTGTGTGTAGGAGAAGCCTCTGATTGATCTTTCTCTCTCATATCAATGCTTCTCTTCTCTTTCTACCCCCTCCCTTCTCTCTTTAAAAAATCATAATAGAATAAAAAAATAAAATATTAAAAAAGAGGGCTCGGAATTTAGGCATCTTTTATGTCAAGGAAAGGGGGGAGGAGAGAAGCAAGAGGTAGGTGTGGACCATAGACAGTTAGGCACTGACAGGGATCCAAGGAAGAGTAGAACATTTCTAAATTATTTTGTTTTTGCTTGGTTTGTTGACCTGCATTAATCTGAGTCTGGTCTGGAGAGTCCTGTAAATCTTTGATAAAGTGTTACTATTTTGTGCAGGTTTCCCCAACTCCTTGGGAAAGTTGTCTTCTGACAAGGAACTGTTCTTGCAAAAACTCAAGCCTCCAGCCAGAATTCCTCTAGTTAATTAGCATATCAATAGCAGGAGCTATTAGCCTAAAGGCCAAGGGAAAATTAAAGGCCAGGTTACAATTAAAATAGAGAGAGCAAGGATTTCACTCTGTTACAGTCTTATTGGCTGCAAAAGATACTGGGGAATATAGAATCCACTCATAACTGCAAGAGGGCTTGGAAAGAGCTTAGAAGCAATGTACCTATCAATATTTGAGGAATGGTGATAGTAAAAGACAGAAAGAAATAAGGGATATTGTAGGGCAATGAACAGTTTTTATTGCAAATGTACAATCTCAAAGACGTAAAGTTAATCTGTGGATAAATAAATCCCTACTCTGTGCCTCCTTGGGTAAATCAATGTTTAGAATTGAAGAAGTCAAAGAATGCCAAAAATCTAAAATTATTTTTTGGCAGCAATCCATCCAATGAGGAGGTTATGAGCATTTTACCCACTGTTGCATATTTCAGTCTAAAGTTCACATACAGTTTAGTGATGTTGTTACAGAACAAACAAGAGGGTCCTGGGTCGATATACTATTGTCGAAAGAAACCCCCAGGTTTGTTATGTCCGCTGCCAGAGGAAAGACGTCTCTCAGTGCCAGAGATTCGTGAAAAGGAAAGGAAATGTTTATTTAATGCTATACAAACTTAAAGTAGTGACCTAATGTCTTTATCAAAAATCCCAAAGTCCCTTAAAACACCCACAAACAGACACAGTCCTTCCTTCCTTCCCCCTTTGCTCAGTCCAGAGTACCGTATCTCAGGAAAGGAAATAGAAGTCCATGGCTCAGGCAGTCCTCTGGTTATTCCCAGTTAGTACTCCATCTCGACTGGGAGACCTCCCTGGGTTCCCGGCACCCTCAGCTGAGTCACCGGGATCTCTGCTAAAACCAGGCAGTGGTTCCCCCTTCTAAAGCTGTGGGGGTCCCCACTCTGGCAAAGGCACGTGGTCCTCTCTTCCCAGGCCATGGGAGTCCCCACTCTGCCAGAGCCACGTGGTACTCCCTCTCAGGGCTGCGGGAGTCTCCACTCTGCTAAAGCTGTGTAGTTCTCTCTTCAATGGCTGTGTTCTTCTCTGCACTTCCACAGCCGCACGGTTCTCCCTCTTAATGGCTGCTGTGTCTGGGTTTAAATCCCCACGCCAATTTTCCTCTGCAGCCCCATTTCCGACTCCTCCCACACTCAGCCTCACATGCCAGAGCTCACACACTTCCAGCTTTACTGGACTGCCATCATGAGTCTGGGCAGGTGTGGCCCCATGTCATGGAGCCAATCTTCTCCAAGCTCCCATGCAGGCGCTGTAACTCCGGGGACCTGCCCCCCAGTTACGTCTTGGTGGGGATGTTACTTCCATTCCCTTGGCTCTGAGCATGGCCACAGCTATTTAACACATCTAAGCGACCAGCCAAAGGCTATAGATATGTTAAATGACCACGCCAGAGGTTAGCTGCAAGGCTGTTGCTATGAGAAACAGCTTTCAAAGGCCCTGCTCCACATGTCCCTTCCCCCAGCCCACACCTGGGGAATAGGGGTGAAGACATCTTAAAATCTCCTGGACATCTTAAGTTCTGGACCCCATTTCAAATGCCTATTTGGGGTCTCCCCTCTTGGCTGCACCCTGTAACAATGTGTAACATGAAAAAGGAAAAATAAAGAGAAGCAACAATAGCAATGTTTTGATTGTTAAATCTTGATTTTGGATTCTTTCCTTCAGAGGGCTCAAATGGTAATGCCAACACCAACATGAATTCCTTAGTAACTATGCTTAAAAACCAGGAAATCAAACCTCTCTGGAGGTGTGCCTTGAAGAGAAATGGCCAGAGTTGTTTTGCATTACTCATTGTCCATTACAGTCACTTCCTAATGAAATTTCATGTCTGTCTTGATTACATTGCACCTTAGGAAGAGAAAACACCTGGGAAAATAAAATTGTGTCAAGGTCTTTAATAGGCTTTTGTTGATCTAGCTACCACTGACTTTATTAATTTATTTTTATTTAAAAAATCAATAAAAAATTAGCTACCACTGACTTTACAACAAACAGATTCCCCTGCTTGTTAGTCCAAATTCTCTATCACCTATATCTTCTGACATTTCACACAGGTCATTAGAAACACCTTTAGGCATGGGTGACATCAGGATCATTTTAATTAGAAACTCCATTATTCACTGAGATTAGTTAACCATGCAGTATTTAGGGAATCAGCAGTACAAGTCCTCTGGTTGCTAGTTGTGGTTTCTGTATCCTATAGGGATGACACTGAAGGAAATCTAGAAAGTCATTTAAAAATAAAATAACTCTCTGTGAGAAGCAAAAATATCCTGAGCCAGTTCCAGAAAATAATTTGAAAAATTGCTTACAAAGTTACTCTGTTTGCATGTGTTACATTTTGGTTAACTTTGTTCTAATTATAAGTTTATCACCAACCTGAAAGTGAGAGCTTAGCAACTAGAGCTGATTACAGAAACATTTTCTCCCAAACTCTGAATAGCTTTGTACCCCCCTGGAATGTAGATGGTATATGCACCCTGGTTATACATGTCAGTTTGTCTCAGTTGGTCCTGCTTTATGTTGTTGCCTCAAGACAATTAAGAGTGCAATCCTTTCACTCCTCAACAGTGTCCCTGGTTGAATGACAAATTATGTAGCGAATTAAAGTGAAAGACTTTTATTTTTAAAGTACATGTTCTTTTATGAGCTTAGTAAGGATTGGATATAATGATAGTAGGTTTAATACTTGATGAGGGAGGGATATAAAATTTGAGCAGTGGGTAATACCACTTTTTTCCTCCAATTATACATGACAGAGTTCAAGTTTATTATTGTGAACTTAGACTGCAAACATTCATAGACTTGACATTTGAAGATCCATGATATGAAATACAGAAATTTGGCAACACACATACTAGAATTGTGCTACCTTGAGCCCACTGCACTGCAGACAAGTTTTTGTGGAACTTTATACTTTTCCTGAAGCCTTAAAAACTTTGATTTTTACTAAATGAAGCAAGATTTGAGGCACTGCGCCTTTGTACATGTTATATTTTCAATAAAATTGAAGGGCACCATTGTTCTGAAGTATGCTTATGGTTCACAAAGTATTTAACTTTTAAGCTATGTTTTGTTAAACACTGTGAAGGGTCTAAGATGTTACTTTCAAATTACCAAGTTAGCCTGCCATGATTTCAGTGATGCTGGCCAAAGACGTGAGAACCCTAGGTCAGAGAAGAAAGCTGTTGCTCATGGCACCACAAGAAGCATACACTTTACGTTCATGTCAGTTCTCTTGTTTCCTTAGTCCCACGGGTATAATGGGTAGCCATGCAGGTGGATGATAATCATACAACGGGTGTGCCTCATAACTGAGGAACTCGGAGTTTATAGAACTCCAATATTTCATAACAGGCTGCAAACAACACTGTCGAATTTTTACCCTGGAGGCATTATCTTTATTGTGCTGGGTAGCAAATAAGTATGCCCTCTGCTCTCAAGGAAGATAGCATGTTCATTCTGTTATACAAACATCGTTGAAAAGATAGTCTGGAACAAATTCTGTCAGTGCCTCTGCTTGCCAGACATGCAGAACCATGAAGGACTTAAGGAAAATTTTCTCCAAGCATATCTTTGTAATACAGATTTGTGTTTCTAGGTTCATGTTTTATGTGTAACATTAGCTGTCCAATTACCAAATCTTTATTTCCTAATCATCTTCAGTGATAGATTGAGGAGATGTTATTCTTATCTTATGATCTCTTGACTGCATTCTCATTTTATATTATCAAAAATATAAAAATAAAAAAGGAGTGCATATAAAGGGTTGTTAGAGAAGATTATATCTGCTCTCATTTCTTCTTCTTATATTATGAATTCTACTGTTTAAAGAATTACATAGATATTTAGAAAACATGGGTACTCTTTTGAGTAATTTATGTAACCGAGAGTACAATAGTAACCACTCCAGGAGTTTATTTAGCTCTGGAGGAGTTTGCCTTGCTTGTATAGTGGAGGATGAATGTTAAAGATGACTGTGATATTTTATGCCTGGAAGAAGCCTCCAGCAGTAACCATAGCTCAATGAATATATTGATTTGATGACTGAGGTTGCCAGATGTCTTTGAATCCTTCATTTCCTCATACATTTTCCACTTTGTCATCTTTCCAGCATCTCTGCATTTCATTTCCTCAAAATATGTAAGTTCCTATTGATTTTGCATTCAAATAATCAAAAAGCCCAGATGCTGAATATTTTTTTGTGTGTGTGTGGAGTGGAAGTTAAGTTTATAATATACTTTTTATAAGAAAAAGAAAATAGAAGGATAATACATAACAAAGTTCTACAAGGCTTAGTTCAAAATATAACTACTACAGTATGTTTTAGGGTCAATGCAGGTCAAGTTCAGCTTTCTAATTCTAGTAATAACAAATACAACAAATCTGAACATAGCAACTTAAAGGCAAATTGTTTGCAAGGTATGTGCCAGGTACTTTTGTATGTTATGGTTTAATCTTCTGAACAGTCCTTCAGGGTAGGCATTAAATCCAACTTACAGATCAGAAATTGAGGTTCAGTGGATAAGGTAACTTGCCATAAAGAGATTGAAGATGGTGGTGGAGTAGGTGGAATCTACCCTCACTTCCTCCCTGGATGAAACTGGAGTTACAACTAAATTATAGAATGATAATCCTGAATAACCAACTGAACACCAGCTGAAGAAAAGTCTTATAACCAAGGATTTATAGATGACACCACATTGGGAGTAGTAGAAAGTGTGGCTATGCAAAAAGAGCTGGCTCTGCTCCTATGGACGGCAGCAAATATTTTAGTAGAATATCTCAACTGTGGGGGGTTCCTCTTGAGAAGTGTAGGGTCTGAACTCTAAGCTGAGCTTCCTGAGTTGGGAAGCACCAGAGCTGGGAAGAGGTGCACACATAACATCTGGCTGTGAGAAGGAAGAGGCAGAAGTCTGCCTGAGACACAGGAACCCTCTTAAAGAGCAAATGCACAAAATTTTGTTTACACCCACTCTCTCTGAGCTCTGGTGGAGGGATGCTGGAGTTGATTAGAGTTGTGTAAGGAGAGTCTGGGGTTTGTGTCTCTGGGGAGAGCTGAAGAACAGTTTCCAGGATCCCTCTGGTGAGTCATTCTGCCACACTACAGACACTGTTTGTCTTGGGTGGAGCATTCCTCTCCCTGCAGTATCAGCTAAGAGGAAAGCAATAGCCCCACCCTCTGAACTCCCTGTAACTCCAGTCTGGGGATCTTAGGCTCTACTGAGAGTACAGTTAGAGGCTTCTTCAGTGACTGAGCCTAGCAGGTAGCCAGCAGGCAAAGGCAGATGAAAGTATATCTCTTGGTGCCTTGGGACTTTTGATGATCTGCCCCCAGGGTCAGTAAAAGTAAAAGATGGCTTTGACCACAGCTATGTCTTTCCCATGTGCATCCAGGCCCAGAAGAGGTAGCGACAGGCTGTGGGTCACTAGTAGCTCCAAACAGATTGCCCAGGGCCAGTCATAGGCAGCATCTGACATTGGGCCACACCAGAGTCCCTTCTAAGAAGTCCAGAAGTAACACACCCAGAAGCCAGCTTCAGACAATATCAGAGCAGGATCCAATAAGTTTCACAAGCAGCACATCCAAAGGGAGATCTTGGCAGGCACCAAAACTTGCTGAGAAAAATTTTGCTCTGTGTGGTAAGCAGCTGCAGAGCAGCTCACCCACCGAGGTCAGGGTTAAGCCTCACAGCCAGCCTGAGGGTTCCCTTGGATGAATAAACCAATAGCAATCAAAACTCAAGTAGAACAGAAGGGCCCACATAACTCACAGGAAGGACATTCCTGGAGTACCCAGTTCAGATGGTCAAGAAGACCGCAACACTGGAACTTACCAGGACACCTACTACATAAGGCCACCCCGTGAAGACTGGGAGTCATAGAGTATCTAAAATACAAAGAAACGAATACAAAGAGGCAGTCAAAATGGGGAGACAAAGAAGTACCTGCCAAATGAAAAAACAGGAGAAATCTCCAAAAAAAAAAAAAGAAAAGAGAGAGCTAAATGAAATGGAGGTATGCAATTTAACAGGTGTAGACTTCAAAGTAATGGTTACAAGAATACTCAACAACATGAAAAAGAACATAGAAACCATAACAAAGGATCAATCAGAAAAGAGGGATACAATATCTGAAATAATACACTGGAAAAAGTAAACACTAGGTTGGATTAAGCAGAAGATCAAATAAGTGATTTGGAAGACAAGGTAGAAAAACACCAAATCAGAGCTGCAAAAAGAAAGTTAAAAAATGAGGATAATTTAAGGGACCTTTGGGAAAACATGAAGTATAACTGCATCTATATCATAGGGGTACCAGAAGAAGAAAAGAGAGAGCAAAAAAAAAAAAAATTGAGAAGCTATTTAAAGAAATGATGACCAAAAACTTTTCTGACTTGGTGAAGAAAAAAGACACAGAAGCCCAGGAAGTGAAGAGAATCCCAGACAAGATGGACCCAAAGATGCCTGCACAAAGAGACACCATAATTAAAATGGCAAAGGTGAAAGATAAAGAGAGAATCGTAAAGGTCACAAGAGAAAGGCAGTGAGTTACCTACAAGGGAGCTACCATAAGACTGTCAGCTGATTTCTCAACATAAACTTTACAGGCCAGAAGGGATTGGCATGAAATATTCAAAGTAAAATCTACAATGAAGACTACTTTACCTAGAAGGCTACCATTTCAAATTGAGGGAGAAATAAAGAACTTCCCAAACAAGAAAATGCTAAAGTAATTTGTTACCACCAAAAGAGTATTGAAAGAAATGTTAAAAGGCTGGCAAAAATAAGAATAAGAAATAGAAAAGAATAAGAATAAGAAAACAAACATAGTTCAAAGAATAAAATGGTAATAAATATGTACCTATCAAAAATCACATTACATGTAAATGGTTTAAATGCTCTAGTCAAAATACATGAGGTAGCTGAATGAATAAGAAACCAAGACCCATCCATATACAAGGTCAGTACAGAAAAAGTCCAGCCATTGTTAATATAATGAAAATGGTTTGTGTGACATTGATGTAACTTGGCAGCCAAAGAGAGTGGACTGGAATGCAAGTGCATGAATGACTTCTTTGTACTAGACAGTGGGTGCAGTAGACACCATTGAGTAAATATGTGTACTGTGTGGCTATTGCACTCAAAATGATTGAGTAGAGAAAGGAATGTGCATCAAATTTTGTGTTAAGCTTGAACATTCCTCTGTGGGAACTATTCAGATGATTCAGAAGGCCACAGCTCTGGGCAACTGGTGATTCACAGCTTCATCACAACAACACGCCTGCTTATACAGCTTATGCATCTTGTCTCATGCATAGTGTTTTGGCAAAACATCAAATTAACCAGGTGACTCAGCACCTGCTACAGACCAGATCTAGCATCCTATGATTTCTTGCTTTTTCCAAAACTAAAATCACCTTTGAAAGGGAAAGGATTTCAGGTCATTAATGAGATTCAGGACAACAAAATGGACAGTTGATGGCAATTTGGAGAACTGTGTTGACACAAACCCTGGCTCGTGGGGTCCGAGGCATTATGGATGAGACACGAGACAAATTCACGTGGACTACTGAATCCTGTGGAGAAGAAGGGATGGCACAGACACTCTCAAGAGGAGAGCACACTGACCCTTGCCTTAACAAGCTTTTATTGCTTTTCTGTGCACATTACATGATGGTCCTCATTTACTACGCACAGGTTCACTTTAGGTGGTTACCTTTTACAGAAAATAAAGGAGAGGATGCTGCTAATTACTTCAAAGAGAAGGGTGTTGAAGACCAAGGCAAAAGTGGCTGAACTCATCACACTCCATACTGCAGAGGTTTAGCACAGACTTTAGGAAGTTACAGTAAGCACTTGCTTCCTTAGTTCAGGGTGAGGGAGTTTTAGCAAAAGTAAGTCTCAAAGCAGCCTAGGTACAATGCAGGCCTGATTCCCCATGGGAGAACCTATCCATGGGCATGGGTCTTGTGCATTGGACCTTGCTTTCCACTGGGAGCTGGGCCCACACCACGCAGAAGGGTCTCCTATACTGTGTGAGGTCCCAAGGTGCCTACCTTGAAGGGGACTGAGGCATCATTGTCCTATATACAATGTTTCTTGTATCTTCTTCAATAAATGTCTCTATTTTTCATATTACATGGCTGAACACCTTCTGGAAAGACCTCATAGATGCTGTCTGCAAGAGAACTACCTCAGAACAAAAGATACACACAGACTAACAGTAAAGAAATGGGGAAATATTTCATGTAATTGGAAAGGAAGAAAAACTGGGGTAGCAATACTATATCCCACAAAATAGACTTTAAAACAGAGGCTATAGAAAGAGACAAAGAAGGACACTACATAATAATAAAGGAGGAATCCAAAAAAAGATATAAGTATTATAAACATTTATATACCCAACATTGCAGCACCTAGACATGTAAAGCAAAGCAAATCTTTATGGTTGGACATAAAGGGAGAGATTGACAGAAATATAGTCAAAACAGGAGATTATAATGTCCCTTTGATATCAATCGATAGATATTCCTGACAGAAAATCAACAAGGAAACAGTTACGTTAAATGACACACAAGATCATATGGATTTACTTGCTATCTTCAGAGCATTTTACTCCAGAGCACCAGATATATCTTCTTTTCAAGACCACATAGAACATATTCTAGGATAGACAATATATTATGAGAGAAAACAAATCCCAATAAATTGAAGAACATTGAAAGCATATCAATCATCTTCTCTGGCCATAATGGTATGAAACACACATCAATCACAAGAAATAAACTGAAAGACACATGAAGACATGGAGGCTAGATAACATGTTATTAAACAATGAATGGGTTAACAATGAGATGAAGGAAGAAATAAAAAGATACCTTGAATCAAATGAAAATGAGAAGAAAAAGCCCAAAATCTATGAGCGACAGTGAAAGCAGATCTTAGAGGGAAATTCATAGAATTAAAAGCCTATTTCAATAAATAAAAACTCAAATAAATAATCTAACTTTACACTTAAAGAAATTTGAGCCCTGGCTGGCATAGCTCAGTGGATTGAGTGTGGGCTGCAAACCAAAGCATCGCAGGTTTGATTCCCAGTCAGGGCACATGCCTGAGTTTCAGGCCACGGCCCCCAGCAACTGCACATTGATTGTTTCTCTCTCTTTTTCTCCCTCCCTCCCCTCTCTAAAAATAAATAAATAAAATCTTAAAAAAAAGAAATCTGAAAAAGAACAACAAAGGCTAAAGTAGAGGGAAAGAAATAATAAATATCAAAGGAGAAATAAATGAAATGACTATAAAAAATACAAAGATTAATGAAACCAAGAGTTGATTCTTTGAAAAGGTAAATAAAATTGACAAACTCATTAAGAAAAAGGTACACTTCCAGCCAACTTCGGGGTTTAATAGATACATTTTGTCTCCTTGTACAACCAAAAGAAAGACAACAACAAATTTAAAAACAAAAAATAACAAGAACTGCCAGAAAACCAAACTGTATGGAAGTCTGACAACCAAGGAGTTAAAGAAGAAACATTCATTCACACTAGTAGAATGGGTGAAGATGCACAGCTGGGGTGGAGAGGGCACACAACAAGGCAGCAGCTGGCAGGCCAAGCAGTCCCACGTTTTCATGTAGATAAAGCAGAAGGAACAACTGGGAAGTGAAACAGACTACACAACCCAGGGTTCCAGATGGGGGAAATAAAGCCTCAAAACCTCTGGCTTTCAAATCATGTGGAGGTTGCAGAGGTGGTGGGAGAAACTACCAGCCTCACAGGAGAGTTTGTTGGAGTGGAACATAGGACCCTAGAACATACACAAACCAACCTACCAGGGATTCAGCACCAGAAGGGCTCAATTTGCTTGTGGGTAGTGGTGGAAGTAATCAAAAGGTGGTCAAGAGTTAAGCACGTGGCATTGTTCCCTCTTAGATCTCTCCCCACACAGAGAGCACCACAATGCAGCACCCTGGGTTGCCCCACCCTGGTGACTACCTAAGGCTCAGCCCCTTACTACATAACAGGCACACCAAGACAAAAAAATATGGCCCAAATGAAAGAACAGATCAAAGCTCCAAAAATAGAACTAAGTGATGAAGAGATAGCCAGCCTATCAGATGCAGAGTTCAAAACACTGGTAGTCAGGATGCTCACAGAAATGGTTGATTGTGGTTGCAAAACAGAGAAAGAAGTGAAGGCTATGCTAAGTGAAATAAAGAAAAATATACAGGGAACCCACAGTGAAGGGAAGGAAACCAGGACTCAAATAAACGATTTGAAGCAGAAAGAAGAAATAAACAAGAATCCAAAAAAATGAGGAGAAACTAGGCAACCTCTGGGACAACTTTGAATATTCCAACATCTGAATCCTAGGGGTGCCAAAAGGAGAAGATGAAAAGCAAAAAATTGAAACTTATTTGAAAACATAATGAAGGAGAACTTCTCTAATCTGGCAAAGGAAATAGACCTCCAGGAAGTCCAGGAAGCTCAGAGAGTCCCAAAGGAGTTGGACCCAAGGAAACACATACCAAGGCACATCATAATTACATTAGCCAAGGTTAATGACAAGAAGAATCTTAAAAGCAGCAAGAGAAAAGGAGACAGTTACTTACAAAGGAGTTCCCATAATACTATCAGCTGATTTCTCAAAAGAAATCTTGAATGAAAGAAGGGGCTGGAAAGAAGTATTCAAAGTCATGAAAAGCAAGGACCTACATCCAGGAAAGCCAGTATTTAGAACAGGAGGGCAGCTAAAGTGCTTCCCAGATAAGATCAAGTTAAAGGAGTTCATCATTCCCAAGCCCTTATTCTATGAAATGTTAAAGGGACTTATTTAAGAAAAAGAAGATGATGAAAACTATGAGCAGTAAAATGACTACAGACTCATAACTATCAACCTAAAAAACAAAAACAAAAACAAACACAAACTAAGGAAACAACTAGAACCAGAACAGAATCACAGAAATAGAGGTCACATGGAGGGTTATCAGTGGGGCGGGGGTGGGAGGGAGTGAGGGAAAATGTACAGGGAATAAGAAGCATAAATGATAGGTGCAAAATAGACAGGGGGAGGTTAAGAATAGTATGGGAAGTGGAGAAGCCAAAGAACTTATATGTATGACCCATGGAGATGAACTGGAGGCAGCAGCGGTGGGGGGGGGGTGTGGGGGGGTGGGGGGGGGGTGATGCTGGTGGGAGTGCAGGCTGGAGGAAAATAAAGGTGAGAAATAAATGGGATAACTATAATAGTATAATCAATAAAATATATCAAAAATAGAGAAAAGAAAAAGAGATCCCAAATAAATAAAATCAGAAATTAAAGAGGAAAAGTAACAAACAACAGAAAGAAATACAAAAGGTTATAAGAAAATATTATGAATAATTATATGCCAACAAATTTGATAATCAGAAAAGAATGAATAAATTTCAAAAACATACAGTCTTCTAATACTGAATCAGGAAGAATCAGAGAATTTGAATAGACAGATTAGAACTAGTGAACTTGAGGTACTAATAAAAAAACTTTCAACAAAAATAGTTCTAAATTGGATGGCTTCACATGTGAGTTTTATCACACATTCAAAGAAAAACTAACACCTATCCTCAAACTCTTCCAAAAAATTCAAGAAGAGAGAGGACTCCCAAGCTCATTTCATGAGACCAGCACTATCTTAATTCCAAAACCATAAATTGACATTACAAAGAAAGAAAATTGTAGGCCAATATCTATGATGAACATAGTTACTAAAATCCAAACAAAATAACAAACTGGATCCTGCAAAACATTGAAAAATTCATACAGTATGATCAAGTGGGATTTATTCCAAGGGTTCGAGGTTGGTACAATAGCCACAAATCAATAAATATGATAGATCACATAAACAAAATGAGGGATAAAAACAACCTGATCATATAAACAGATGCAGAATGTAGCAGTTGATAAAATCTAGAACCCATTTATTATAAAAACTCTCAACAAAGTTTGAATAGAGAGAACATGCCTCAAGGTAATAAAGGCCATATAATACAACCCTACAGCCAACATCATACTCAACAGGAGAAAACTACAAGTATTTCTCGTGAGGTCAGGAAGAAAAGAGAGAGGTCCATTTTCACTACTACACTTATTCAACATAGTAGTGGAAGTCTTAGTGAAAGCATTCAGTCAAGAAGAAGAAATGAAAAGCATCTACACTGGGAAATATAGTAAAACTGTCTTTATTTGCAGATGGCATGACACTGCATATAGAGAACCCTAAAGATTCCACCAAAAAACTACTAGAACTGATAAATGAATTCAGTAAAGTAGCAGGATACAAAATAAATTATCCAGAAATATTTTACATTTTTTAATACCAATAATGGACTATCAGAAAGAGAAACCAAGAAAACAATACCATTCACAATTCCTTCAAAACATGTAAAATGCCAAGGAATAATATTAACCAAGAATGTAAAAAGCTTGTATTTGGAAAATTATAAGACCCCAAAGAAAGAAACTGAGGAAGATATAAATAAGTGGAAACATATATTGTGTTCATTGACAGGAATAATTAACATCATTAAAATGTCCATACTATCCAAACTAATCTATACATTCAACACAATTCCTATCAAAACATCAATGGGATATTTCAGGTAATTAAATCAAATATTGCGAAAATTTATATGGACCCACAAAGACACCAAATAGCCACAGCAATCTTGAGAAAGAACAATGTTGAAGAAATCATGCTACTTGATATGAAACTATTACAAAGCCATAGTATTAGGGGGGACATAGTGTTAAAAAATAAAGCAGAATTAATTTTTTTAAAAATTGTGTATTTATTCTTACATGTTTAAACATCACCTTCAGTCTTCACTTGATGCACTACACCTATCTAGACTTTTTCCACAGCTCAAAGCCATTATTGAATACATTGAATTCTATGTCTTTTAGTACTTCCGCCACTTCTGTTTCACCTCTTCCACAGCAGTGAACACTTCCCTTTGAAGACTTTTTTCATCCAGGGAAACAAAAAAGTCTCATGGTGAGATCAGTTGAATAGAGAGAGTGGAGTATGTGGTCACGTCCTTTTTGGGCAAAAATTGGTGAACACTCAGTGTGGTGTAGGCAGGTGCACTCATAAAGCACCCATTGCCAAATGGACAAGTGCATTGAAGGAGTCTTTGGGACTTCTGGTCAAGATGGAGGTATAGGTAAATGTGACTCACCTCCTCAAACAACCACAGCAAAAATTAGAACTAAACTACAAAACAACTATCACCCAGAATCATCAGAAAATCAAGCTGTATGGGAGTCTGACAATCAAGGAGTGAAAGAAGACATATTCATTGAGATGGGTTGGAGGGGCAGAGATGCAGAGACACAGAGATGCAGGATGGGTGGTCCCAAACCAATGGGTAGCAGATAAAAATCAGGAGGGATATCTTGGGAGCCAGGGACCCTAGCCCTGCATCAGGGCCTCAGTTCAGTGTTGCAGTTCAAGGAAGAGAAGTCCTCATAACTTCTGGCTGTAAAAACATGGTGGGGGTGTTGAGGAAGCAGAAGAAATGGTGGGATTCTTAGGTGTCTCCTATGAAAGTGTCTGCAATGGATTTTGGACTTACCCAGAATAACTCCCTCTGGGCTTCTTCAACTTGAAGGGCACCAGTGACATACGGAGAGAAACTGAAGTGTCTGGTATCAAGACAAGTGCCAGGGGATAGCTCCCTTTCAGACAAAGCTCCAGAGGCCAGGTAGCAGCCATTGCCCCTTTTCTGAGCCCTCCCCAACAGAGAGCCACTGAGCAGTGACATTATATCTGAGACTCTATCAACCTGGTTCACATGGGTTGCACTACTCAGGCAATTACCTAAGGCTCTGCCCCATCCAACTTATGGGTGTGCTTTTTTACATTAGTCCACTCTACTAAGATGAGGAGTCAAAATAGCTCTACCTAATACATAGAAACAAGCACAGGGTGGCTGCCAAAATAGGGAGACAAATAAATATGGCCCAAATGAAAGAACAGAACAAAACTCCAGAAATAGAACTAAACAAAATAGAGGTAAGCAATCTGTCAGATGCAGAATTCAAAACAGTGATTATTAGGATGCTCAAGAAAGTCATTGGGTACTTTAACACCATGGAAGAGACCCAGGAAGAAATAAAGTTTACACTAAGTGAAATAAAGAAAAATTTACAGGGAATCAGCAGTGGAGTGGATGAAGCTGAGAATCAAATCAATGCTTTGGAACACAAGGAAGAAAAATAAAAACAGGACAGCCGAGAAGAAAAATGAATTAAAAAAAAAACTGAGGATAGTGTAAGGAGCCTCTAAAACAACTTTGAAAGTATGAACATTTCAATCATAGGGGTGCTGGAAAGAGAAGAGAAAGAGCAAGAAATTGAATACTTATTTGAAAAAATTAATGAAAACTTCCGTAGTAATTGAAGGAAATAGACATATATGTCCAGGGAGCACAGAGGGTCCCAAACAAGATGAACTCAAAGAGGAATATACCAAGACACATCATAATTAAAATGTCAAAGATTAAAGATAAAGAGAGAATATTAAAAGCAGCAAGAGAAGAGCAGTTAGTTACCTACAGGGGAGTTCCCATAAGATTTCTAACTGATTTCTCAAAAGAAACTTTGCAGACAACAAAGGACTGGTAAAAAGTATTCAAAGTGATGAAAAGACCTACAACCTAGATTACTTTGTCCAGCAAAGCTATTATTCAGAATGGAAGGACAGATAAAGTGCTTTCAAGACAAGGTAAATCTATAAGAGCTCATCATCACCAAGCCATTATTATATGAAATGTTAAAGGCACTTATTTAAGGAAAAGAGATAAAAACTATGAACATTAAAATGGCAATAAATTCACAACTATCAACAATTGAATCTGTAAAATAAATTAAGCAAACAAGTAGAACAGAAACAGGATCATAGATATGGAGATCATTTGGATAATTACCAGTTGGGAGGGGGAAGGAGGAGAATGGGGAAAAAGATGCAGGAATTAAGAAGTACAAACTGGTAGGCACAGGATAGGCAGGGGGTTGTTAAGAACAGTTTAGGGAATACAGTAACCAAAGAACTTATATGTGTTATCCATGAACATGAACTAAGGGAGGAATTGCTGGAGGAAACTGGAGGTACTGGGTGGAGGGGGGCAAAGGGGGAAAATTGGGACAACTGTAATAGCATAATCAGTAAAGTATATTAAAACGAAAGAGTCTTGAAAAGAAATTCACTGAAGCCAAAAGCAGCCTCTCACAGCAATGCCAGCAGGTACACTGATACAGACAGGTTCCTAGAACACTTACCTAGTGAGGAAAGCCTGTATTGTAAGGGACCCACCATCCAGAAGATAATTCTGTTTTTTGGGGGGACCCCATAGGCAATTAAAATAGCATGGTACTAGCATAAAAACATATAGATCAAAGGAACAGTATGAAGAGCTTTGAAATAAACCCACCACTATATAGTCAATTAATATTTGACAAGAGACAAAAATATACAAGAGGGTAAAGATACTCTATTCAATTGATATTTTTGAAAATTGGCCAGATATATACCAAAGGAAAAAAAAAAGAGAGAGAAAGAAAAGTAGACCACCTTCTTACGCCATACACAAGAATAAACTCAAAATAAATCAGACTTAAATGTTAGACTGGATACCACAAGAAGCCTAAAAGAAAATATGGGCAGAAAATTCTAGGACATTTCTTATAGCAACATTTTCCTTGATATGTCTTCTTGGGCAAAAGAAACACAAGAAAAATAAACAAATAGGACTACATCAAACTAAAAGGTTTTGCACAGCAAAGGAAACCATCAAAAAAAGGAAAAGACAATCCACTGAATGTGAGAACATATTCTCCAGTGATACATTTGCTCAGGTGTTAATATCCAAAATTTATAAAAAACTTATAAAAGTCAGAACCAAAATTACAAGCAATCCAATTAAGAAATGGGAAAAGGACCTGAATAAAAGGGTCAAAAGAGGACATACAGAGAACCAATAGATACATAAAAAGGTGTCTATGTCACTAATCATCAAAGAAATGCAAATGAAAACCACAATGAGATATCACTTCACACATGTCAGAATGGCTATCATCAATAAATCAGCCAAGTGCTGTTGAAGATGTGAAGAAAAAGGAATCCATGTGCATTGTTTGTTGGAATGCAGATTGATGCAGCCACTGTGAAAAGCAGTGTGGAGTTACCTCAAAAAATTAAAAATGGAGCCGCTTTTTGACTGAGTGATTCTATTTCTTGGAATTTATTTGAGGATACCAGAAACACAAACTTGAAAGAATAATGCATCATCGTATTTATTGCAGTGTTATGTGCAATAGCCAAGATTTGGAAGCAGTCCAAATGTCAGTAGATGGGTGGGTAAAAAAGCAATGGTACATTTATATAATGGAATACTCAGCAGTAAAAAAGAAGGGAATCTTTCTCTTTGCAACAGCATGGATGGACCCGGAGAGCATTATGCTAAGTGAAATAAGCCAGCCAGATTAAGACAAATACTGTATGATTTGATGAACAAAATGGACTAACAAGCAAAGCAGAGATAGAATTAAAGAGCAGGCTGACAGCTTTGGGAGAATTTGGGCAACTTGGTTGGTGGGTGGGTTTAGGAATTGAGCAAGAACGAAAAAAAGAAAAAACTCATGTATACAGAAAAATGTGTGGTGATTGTGGAGGGGAGGGAGGTTGGGGTGGTGGAGGAGGGTATATGGGGGATAAATGGTGATAGAAGGAGACTTGACTTGGGGAGATGAACATATAATACAGCATTCAAACCCTAAGTTTCAGTGGGTTAAAATCACAAATGTTTATTTCTTAGTCTCAGTACATGTCTATCATGGGGTGGCTTTAGGAGCTTTGTATTGCTTTGTCTAAACCACAGGCTGGGAAGTAAGCACCACCTGGAACATTGCAATGGCAAAACTAACAAAAGGTAGTGGTAAAACACACACATACTCTTAACACTGTAACTTACAAGTCACACATGTCCCTCTTTTTTGTTTCATTTGCCAAAGCAAGTCATATGGCCACATCTAACTTCAAGTAGGCAGGAAAGTGCATTCATGCATACCACATGCCCAACATGAGATAAAGTCAGTATTTGTGAACACCTTTCATGATTAGCACAGCTTCTCATAACATTTCTCCAGATTAGCACAACATGAATTTAGAACAATATATATATATATATTTTTTGCCTGACCAGGCACACTGGTTAATTTTAAGAGCAAAGGTTTTTCTAGTGTATTTGATTTTTTTGGCCTTGAATATTCTAAAACAATATGATTAATAAAATCAGCTTTTCTATTTTCTCAACTTTAGCATCAAGTTCTACTCCATTTCAAGGATTGAATGTAGAGGTTGGACAGCTCATGGAAGAGCAATGGGGGGGGGGAATGGGGACAAATGTAATTGAACAACAATAAAAAAATTTAAAAAATTCTGCCCCATTTCAAACAGCCTTGAGTGTAGGCCCTACAATAACTTTCCAATTGATTATAATCTTCTATTATTCGTTCATCAAGTGTATATTGAGTGCCCAGCACTAGGGGTGCAATAGTGAACAAAATAAACCTCGTCATGGAAATGTTGTTTTGGTGTTCTAGAGTTTCACCATAATGTGTCTAAGTGTAGATCTCTTTTGATTTGTTCTGTTGGGATTTGTTGGACTTATTAAATTTGTGAATTCATGTATTTTTATCATTCCTCAGCCATTATCTCTTCAAAAACGGATTCTCCCCTATTCTCTTTCTCCTAGGACTGATTAAACTCTTGTTAAACCTCATCACTCTATCTTCCAGGTCTCTAAATCTCTTTTTTTTTATTCTTTCTTGTGTTTCTTCTAGCTTCATTCTAATATTCTTTTCATATCTATTTTAAAGAAGTTATCTCTTTAGTTTCTGTCATTGTGTTAAATGTTGTTAAACACACTGTGTTACGGAGTTTATAATTTCAATTATTATTCTTTTTATACCTAGACATTTTATTTGGTTCTATAAACTTGTCTTGGTTATTCTTTATGGTATTTTGTTTCTTGCTCATATTTTTCAAATTTGTATACTAGATCTTTAAATATAACATATTAACACTCATTATTTTATATTCTGTCTGTTAGTTCCAATATATTAGAAAGTCTGCTGGTTGCCTGACCAGTGTAGCTTGGTTGAGCATCATCCTGCAAAGCAAAAAAAAAATGTCACCAGTTTGATTCCCAGCCAGGGCACCTGCCTGGTTTGTGGGTTTGGTCCCTGGTCAGGGTGCATGCAGGAGGCAGCCGAAATAGGTTTCTCTCTTGCATTGATGTTTTCTCTCCCTCTCTTTCTCCCTTCTTTTCCACCCTCTCTAAAAATACATAAATAAAAGTCTTTAAAACAGAAAGTTTGCTGATTCTCAGTATTGGTGCTTTGTTATCCTTATATTCAGTGATATCTGGGTGAGTTGCTTATTTTTTTTATTTTCATACAGGTACTTGTATTAAAAGATGCTCAACTTCACTATTAGGGAAATTCGAATCAAAACTACAATTAGATACCACCTCACATCTGCTAAAATGGCTATTCTCAACAAGACAGCTAATAGGAAGTGTTGGAAAGGTTGTAGAGAAAAAGGAACCCTCATATATCACTGGTGGAAATGTAAACTGATATTGCCACTATGGAAAACAGTATGGAGGTTCCTAAAAAAATTAAGAATAGCATCTCCAAATCAACTGGCTACCCCTCTTCTGGGTATCTACCCAAGAAACTTGAAAATATCTGTTTGCAAAAGTATACGAACCCCTATGTTTATTGCAGCATTATCCATGGTGGCTAAGACAGGGAAACAACTGAACTGTCCTTCACTAGATTACTGTATAAAGATGTGGTACATATACACAATGGAATATTAGTCATAAGAAAAGATGAAATACTGCCATTTGCAACAATATAGATGGGTCTTGAGAATATGCTAAGTGAAATAAGTCAAACATGAAAGGTTAAGAACCAAATGATTTTATTTGTATGTGGGACATAAAACTGAAAACAACAAATGAACAAACAAATAAAACAAAAACTCAGAGCTACAGACAACAGTATACTGGTTACAAGAGACAAGGGGGAGCTAGGGGTAGTGAGGGGTAAAGGGGATCAAATATATGGTGATGGAAGATAATTTGACTTTGGGTGGTGTGCATCCAGTGCAATATACAGATCATGTACTATAGAAATGTACGCTTGAAACCTATATAAACTTATTTACCAATGTCACTCCTATAAATTTAATTAAAAGTATTGATCTCAATGTATTAATCCATGAAAATGACCTCCCTCCCAATGTCCACAACATAATTCCTGGTAACTGTGAATATGTTGCCTTACATGACAAAAGGGACATGAATACATGATTGAATTAAGGATCAAGAATGGGAAATCCTGGATTATTTGGATAGGTTCAAAGTAATCTCAAGGACTCTTAAAAGATGGAAGAGGGAAGAAAAAAAGAGTCAGAGAGAGGTTTGAAGATGTTACACTGCCGGCTTTGAAAATGGATGAAGGAGCTGTGAACAAAGGAATGAAGATGGCCTCTAGAAGTTGGAGAAGGCAAGAGAACAGTTTCTTCCCTAGAATTCAGAAGAAAAGCAGCCCTCTGGAGTCTCTTTGATTTTAGCTCAGTAAGTGAAGTTTTGGACTTCTGACTCATAGAGGTATAGAATAGCTTCTGACCACTAGAGAATAAATGTGTTGTTTTAAACCACTCTGTTTGTAGTCATTTGCCACTGCAGCAATAGAAAACTAATTCAGTTGTCTGTGACTTTGTCTTCATATCTCACCACCAGATATCCTGCACTCTACTCCCAGCACTCTGCCCAACCTGCTCTCTCAAAGATCTCTGTAATCTACCCATCACTTGCCAGTGACTTCTTTGAGATTGTTTCAAATGTGAGATTTTATTGTCTTTAGGGAAAGCTTTTCTTGGCAGTCCAAACTATTCAGACTTTGAACTTTGATATTTAAAATTATTACTCAGTTTATTAAAGTTACAAATGAAATAAACTCAACAACAACAGATTAAACAATAGTCCTTTCTTTAGCTCTCAGGTTCACCTTACAAATCTGATTCTGTTTATAAGCTCAATAAATTTTAATTATCACTTTTCAAGGGGTATTTGATTAACATTTGAGAATAGTTACAAACTTAGTTAATTAAATTCACTTAGATGGTTTAATCTTTATTTATAAATTTAATATATTTGATTTGTCTCATTAACACTAAAATGATTTATTTTAATAAACAAAATCTTTTAGGCTTTTAATTAACTCTAATGACTATAAAAACCCTAATAAACTTGTTCATATAGTGAAATTTGATTTATCTAAATAGTAAGATGCCAACTAAAATTGCCAATCTAAGTCAATTACTCAAGTATCCCTTAAAAATAATTTTGCATAACTTAAATATATACAATTTTTGTCAGTTAACCTCAGTAAAGCTTAAAAAATAAATCAATTATTCAATTATACATTTTAAAGTAGAATTATAAGTCTAAACTCTTATTTGAATAGACCAAATATTCTTAAATGATACATGTATATGAAATACCAATGTACAAACAAATATTAATACTAAGGTTTTAACTCTTTAACAATTCTATACTTGCTTTTAAATCTTACACAATTAGAAACAACTATATTTTGCCAAACATTTTGAGAGAGACCTTCCAATTGATTGAAATAGAATAATAAAAAGAGATTTTGGCCAAGACACCAACTAGATTCTTGTATTGATACTGATGGGATAAAGGGCTGTGATTTAGAATCCATAACTGAGGTGTTAAAACAACCACCTCTTCCTTAAACTTATAGTTGTCAACTTGAAGAGTCCATTTTGACTTGTTTTTCTTTTTCCCATCTTGGTATGATCACTTGCAAATTCCTTCATATTTGTCATGTCCTCGACCTGGTTTTTACAACTGTTTTCTTTTTTCTATAAAAACTCGAATAGCTCTTGCATTAGAAAAAATTCTTTGTTTAAATCACTTTGAACAATGCTGTTGTCTCTTTATCTGGGAGATTTTTAATCCACATTAGGATAGCAAAGCCTCTCAGAAATCCTAGAGTGAAGACATTATGTTATTGTGGTTTAACCCAGTATTTCCAAAATTGAATGAACGAGAACATTTACCCCCTTATACCATGTATTAACACCTGACAGGCTTGGGAAATGCTACTCAAATCTCTCTGTTGCTTTCCATTCTCATTACTCTCACTTTAACTTGGGCCTTCCTTATCTCCCACCTAGACTAGTCTCTTTAATCTTCTAAATAGAATCTCTGCTTCTTTTCTCTCTCATTTCAATCTATTCTTTGGACATTGCCAGGATGATTTTTCCATAACACATTTCTACACTTGATCTTAGTCAAAAGGCTGAGAAGCTATCATAACACATTTCTAAATGTTTCTCTGCTTTGTTAAGAAGCAGAAACATGGAAGGATTGGGGATCTGGAGACTTTAATTCATATCTTGCCTTTGCCATGAACTAGCTGTGTAATCTTGGAAAATTCATGTTATTTTTATAGGTCTTTTTTTTTTCAACTGAAGAATCAGCAAGTTGTTCTAGATGGCTCTATATTTCCTTTCAATTATAAAATTCTATAAATCTAGAATTAAGTAGAAATTTCTTCTTTTGCCTTCTATGTAATTACTTTGGCCTACTTCTTTCCAACTTAATTTCCTATTCTATTTCTTCTTAACTGTACAGTTCAACCAAAGTAGATTGGTACTTATTTCCCTCTCTGCATATTATGCCATTTTGATGCTTTTATTTTTTACTTCACCTCCCTTATATCACAGATTTATTATGCCTGCCTTTAACATTGATAGTCAATTTTAAGATGCATTTCAGTTATTATCTCCTTCAGGAAAGACCTAACACTTCCTCAATTAGTTGGGATTTCGGTGACTCTCATTGCACTTTATACCTCTATTTCAGCTCCTATTGTTCTGCCTTGACTTCTGTTTCTGCACATGTCCCCTGTACCCATTAAGGTATAAACTAAATTAGTGACAATTACCTTATTCATAGGCACTGAACAGAAGTCAGCAACTGTCTTATACATAGTCATTCTCCCCAGGACAATCTATTGCCAGCCCTTGAGATAGTTAGGTGATCAGTTAATAATGTTTAATTGAAGAGGAAATTTTGATTTATTAGAGATGCGCTTGAGTAAAAGCCGACCTCATAAAAGAAATACTGATTTTTCATTGGGAAATAAGTGTGAAGAAGGTTTTTAAAACTGTTTTGGGTGCATATTATAAAATGGTGGGTTTTTATTGTTAACTATACATGAAAGTGTAAGTTGGAAAAATTACTTATCCAAACTCTTGGGGCTTAGGTGCTACTATTTCTTGTTGTCTGAATGATGATCTCTTCCTTAGAGGTTTATAGTTCTTTAATTTTTTCCCATAATGATTTAAATAAAAATAGCAAGTGAAGTGAATAAATGTCCCTCTATTAATAGGAAAACAAAGGCTGATATAATCTTGTCAGTTTGATTATTTCATTACCTGCCAATTTATCTTTGTCTGAGATCTGAGTTCTTATTTGAACTTCATTTTGTAGGTGTTCCTTAGACATTATATCCCAAGTCCCACAATAGTGAAATTAAGCCAGAATGATTGCAATTCAGTACCTAGATCCTATGTATTGCTTTTGTAAAAAAACAAAACAGAAACAGCTTCTAGTAGCACTTCCTTGTGTTTCTTGAATCTTATACACATGTATATATATTAGATAAATGAAATCCTGCCACCTTAAATTTGTTCTCATAGATTAAACATGAATTCTTTTCCAAGAACCTTGGAGTAGCTTCTGTTAGGGGATGCTGCCATGATCAGAAAAGGGAAGAGTGTTGTGCTTGCCATTTGAATAAGGATTTTAGTGAGGTCCATAATGCTGAGCTGGTTAAAGGGGAAGCTTGAAATATACATCAAAGGGAATTTATTCTAAAAGCTAAAAATAAAAAGGACCGTTTCATGGAGAGGTGCTAATAAAAAATTGTGGATTGTGAAAAAGAGATATCCTCTGGAAAAAACAGTCTGAAAAGGGAGGGCATAATGTTAGCTGGTGACAAATACCATCATCCAAGATTTCATATGTATTGAAGAACTAGTGTCACACTGAAGTAAGTGCTAATTTAATAGATTTTTTTGATTTAGCTCTTTCAGAAGCTCTTAGTATTCACTGATGATTAGAACAGAGGAATTTAATTTTAAGTAAGAACAACCATGATCATGGTTTTGATACCACTAGAAGCTTGCATCCAGTTTTACTTGTGAATACATATTTTGCTTTGTTGAGTTATGGTTAGTATAGCTTTAAGTTTAGCTATCTTGGTTGGTTGAAGTCTACTATTCATGAGGCTGAAGTCAAAGCCATCAATTTATCCTCTCAAATGTCTGTTATGTTATGCAGAATAATCCTCTATTATGAGACTACAAACAATGCTAGAATTCTAGGTGGCCATTTCACACATACATGTTACTGATCAAAACATGGTTGGCTAAGAGAAAACCTATTACTCCTGTTTGGAAAAATAGCTGAAAATGCAAGTTACGCTGGTAGCAGTCAATAGCTTCATTTTCATATGTAAAATAATAATGCATACCTTAATGTGAAAGGCATGTCAAATCATAATACAGCTAATTGTGCATGGAGCATACACAATTTATTCAAATTAAAGGTTTTGATATAATTATAATATTTATTACACTATGTTTTCTTTTCAGCACAATATTCTGGAAGAACACATTTGTTTATTCGGAAAAATATGCATCCAGTGTATCTGCAAATAGAAGGTACTTAGCAAGATAGAGAAAAGAGTGTGTTTGTGGAACCATATATTCCATTTGCACAAACGAACTTCAACATGGATATGTTGTGCACCTTTGGAGGATTTAGCTTTGCAGGACATTTTATAAAACTCCTATGCATTTTATAGCATAGAGATCTCTGACAGTGGATACATTCACCTAAATTATGATTTTAAAACATATTTTATTGATTATGCTATTACAGTTGTCCCATTTTTTCTCCTCTTTATTTCTCTCTGCCCTGCACACCCCCTTCCACCAGCATTCCCCCACCTTAGCTCATGTCCATGGGTCATACACATAAGTTCTTTGGCTTCTACATTTCCCATACTATTCTTAATCTCCCCCTGTTTGTTTTGCACCTACCATTTATGGTTCTTATTCCCTGTACCTTTTCCCCTATTCTCCCTCCTCTTCCTACCTGCTGGTAACTCTCCATGTGATCTCTATTTCTGTGATTCTGTTCTGTTTCCAATTGTTTGCTTAGTTCATTTATGTTTTTGTTTTTGTTATTTTTAGGTTCAGTTAATAGTTGTGAGGTTGTTGTCATTTTACTGTTCATATTTTTGATCTTCTTTTTCTTAGATAAGTCCCTTTAAAATTTCATAAAATAAGAGCTTGGTGATGATGAACTCCTTTAACTTGATCTTATCTGGGAAGCACTTTATCTGCTTTCCCATTCTAAATGATAGCTTTCCTGGATATAGTAATCTTGGATGTAGGTCCTTGCCTTTCATGGCTTTGAATACTTCTTTCCAGTCCCTTCTCACCTGCAAGGTCTCTTTTGAGAAGTAAGCTGACAGTCTTATGGGCACTCCTTTGTACGTAACTGTCTTCTTTTCTCTTGCTGCTTTTAAGATTTATCTTATTGTTAATCTTGGGTAATGTAATTATGATGTGCCTTGGTGTGTGTTTCCTTGGGTCCAACTTCTTTGGGACTCTCTGAGCTTCCTGGACTTCCTGGAGATTTATTTCCTTTGCCAGATTGGGAAAGTTCTCCTTCATTATTTTTTCAGATAAGTTTTCAATTTCTTGCTCCTCTTCTTTTCTTTCTGGCGCCCCTAGGATTTGGATGTTGGAATGTTTAAAGTTGTCCCAGAGGTTGCTAAGCCTCTCCTCATTTTTTTTTTTGAATTCTTGTTTCTTCATTCTTTTCTGGTTGAATGTTTCTTTCTTCCTTGCTCCAAATCATTGATTTGAGTCCTGGTTTCCTTCCCTTCACTGTGGGTTCCCTGTATATTTTTCTTTATTTCACTTAGCATAGCCTTCACTTCTCTATTTTGCAACCATACTCAACCATATCTGTGAGCATCCTGACTACCAGCGTTTTGAACTCTGCATCTGATAGGTTGGCTATGTCTTCATCACTTAGTTCTATTTTTGGAGATTTGATCTGTTCTTTCATTTGGGTCATATTTTTTTTATCTTGGTTTTCCTGTTATGTAGTAAGGTACTGAGCCTTAGGTATTTGCCAGGGCAGGGCAACCCACATAGCTGTCTGTGGGAGAGGGGTCTGAGAGGGGTCTGAGAGGGCCACTTGCTCAGCTCTGGGCTGGCTTTCAGTCACTTCCTCCACTGACCACAAGCAAATTGGGTCCTTCTGGTGCTGATTTCCTGGTGGGTAGGTTTGTGTATGTCCTAGGACCCTGTGGGTCTCTGTAACTCACTCTCCTGTGAAGCTGGTAGTTTCTCCCACTACCTCTGCAACCACCACATTCTTTGACAGCCAGAGGTTCTGAGGCTTTATTTCCCTACACTCAAACCTTGGGTTGTGCAGTCTGTCTTGATCTCCAGTTGTTCTTTCCAGTTTATCTGCATGCAAATACGGGACTGACTGGTCCACCAGCTGCCCCCTCGCCTGGTCTGCCAGACACTGCCTCGCCTGCCCAGGCCCTTCAGCTGCAGCCTTGCCATGCGTCCTCTCCTCCCCATCTTTCCCGCTCTGCCCCTCCTACTGGTCTGAGTGTATGTTTCTTCTCTAACTCCTTGGTTGTCAGACTTCCATACAGTTTGGTTGTCTGGCAGTTATTTTTTTTTAATTATTACTGTTCTTCTTTTGGTTGTACGAGGAGGCAAAGTGTATCTACCTAACCATTCATCTTGGCCATCCTAAATTACAATTTGACAAAAGAAAGATGACTCTCATTATAGTTCCAAATGAGTTTGGGTTGGAGCCTGGGATTCTTCCATACCTTATGTTTTAAAAATTTTGGAAGCTTTGCTTTGGTAGCAACTATAGCTAAGATCATTCTTTGTCAAATACATGACTTGCAACTTAAAATTAATTCTGGCAAAAATAATAAATGTTAATACACCAAATGTCCCAGTATAATTGCTACAAATCTTCATCATTATATAAGCCATCTTTTGTCTATGATGCAAAGGAAATTGATGTTCACAATTATGCCTACAAGGCATACCAAGATATGAAGAAGGCAAGAAATTAATATGTTAAATTATACTTAATGCAGTTTTTGAGTTAGTGTATGTGATTGTATTTTGTTTGACAGGTGATTATTCATGTATGGTATATGAAGTAACTTTCAATTTTCCAGAATAGAACATATAAAATTATGAACAGGTTAAATTCGAAAGACATATTTGTATACCAAGAAAAAAGTCACGAATGAGATGGAATAAATATGTATAGTCTCTTCAAGGATCATGTTTATTCTGCAAGCATTGTTACCCTATATAGTCAGAACAATTTCAGCTTAACTGTAGATAAACATGCCAAAGAGAAACAGCTAAAGTTCAGAGAATTTCAGAGAAAAAAATTCACTCTTCCTTGAAATGTTTTGTTCTAATGATCACAGGACAGTATGAAGTATTCTGAAGTCAGCAATTCTAAAGAAGTCTTGGTGTTTTGAGGGACAGATTTCTTCTAGTCAATTATGGCAGAACAAAGTAGTATATAATGAAAATAAACCAAGGGTAACAAAGTTTTTGTTTGCAAGAGTTGCCATTTGTAGAAATTGTCCTTTTATAATCTCTGTTTAAAATCTTTTTTCCTGAGTAAACAAATTTAAATGGCTGTTCTTTGCAGAGAAGTTCGACTCTTTGTATAAATTGAGAAGCAGGATCCTTACTTAGTACGGTGAGAGTCAGCCCACGCCCTGTTGCCGTAACCTGGGCTTTCTAAAATTCCCCACTTTTAGGCATGTGTAACACCAGGCTAATTTTAATTGGGAAAAGTATCTTCTAAGCATATTTTGATGAAACTCAGTGTTACAGAATATTTGTCCATTGTCATTCATTTCAATATTCATGCTTAAAGTTTGGGGTTCTGTTGGATGGACAGAAGTTATTGACTAAATCATTTCACAGAAGTCTAATCATTCATAGTTAATAGATAAACTTTGTTGAATGGCCAATAAGAATAATAACTTCTGTTTTAAAATTAATTTAATTTTAATTTTTATTGTTGTTCAGTTATAGTGGTCCTCCATTTTCCCCATTGCTCATCTCTATCCTGCCACCAACCTCTCCCATAGTCAATCCCCCCCATTGTCCATGCCCATGTGTCCTCTATTCATGTTCCTTTTCTTGCCCCTTACCCTACTTTTCACCACTTTCCATGATAGTAGGCATATATGACTGAATCTTATTCCATGCTGTCAAATGATAGGATTTAGTACTTTATACAGCATTGCTTGGCATGCAGTATTCTCTTGGGGAAGTTGACATCCTACCTTCATGAGATATGACCAGCCCAGGAAAACATTGCTGACATTAAGTTCTATTTTTGCTGATACTACACAAAACTGTAGGATTTCAAATGTGGCATGGCTCCAGAAATGTGTGTTATTTTTCTTAGACAGCAGAAAGTAGTACAATGAAAAAGTTACATCTGGTGTTAGTTGTCATTTTATTTATCAGTTCACACCTTCATCACCATGACATCAACTTTTCAGGTGTTTTGTAACTGAGAATTATGTTGGTCAACTGCATCAGGGAGTCAAAATAGTCCTTCCAGTATAGTTTTGTGTTTTCAAGTTATTCACAGATTAATTGTTTGACACTCAGAGCATATTTTCTCATTGAAAAGCTATATTGGAAATGATAGATACATTTCCAAGACTATTTAACCTATAATGCAGCTAAAATTCCCCACAATATTACATAAAATACAAAAATAATGACATTTTTTAAGCATTTTAAAATGTAAGGGAACATAGAATATATTATCAGAATTTAGAGAATACTCTTCTGACATTTTCAATATTAATATTGAAACAGATGTGTAAAAGAAATGAAAACGCTTTAAACTTTTTTCCAAATGGTAGTGCCTATGGAAAAGCAGGTTTGACTTGAAGGTGAAGGAGTAGATAGACATGTTTGAGAAGATTCTGAAAAAGACTATTGGCATTTTTAAAGAATTTGAAGGTAAAAGGTTTCACATCTTTTCTATGTAGAGCTTAATTTAAATTTCCTTTTTTAAATTTAAACTTTTTATTAATAAAGATATATATCATTATCACTTCTATGGAGGTGGACCGTGACTAGGTTAAAATTTATTTATTTATTTTTTGTTGGGAAGAAGGGAATTCATAAGTGAAATAAAATCACAAACCTTTAATTCAGAAACCAGCAATATTTACTATATAATACTTAAAGCAAAATTTCTCTATTTTCAGTTCTTTCTGTATTAACTCATAGGCTCCTTTCCCTCAGTAGGTTGCCTTTCACTATCTCTCTTTGTCTTATAGCCCACTTTCCTATCCTTCCTCTTTCCTCCCCTGATCTGTTTTTCAGAGAGCACATAAGAAATTTATGATTTAACTTTCTTATACTAAATACCCACCACCTTCATTCTTTTTCTCTGCCTAATGTTACTATAGTATTTTTAATTTCTTACTTGTACTTTTACTTTTTTAAACATAAATAATACTTCTTTATTCCTAATTTCATTTTATCTATTCATGTTTTAAATTGTTGTTCAATTAGTTGTCCCAGTTTTTCATATTGCCCTCTTCTACCCCACCCCCCACTCCCTTAGTCAGTCCCCACTCTGTTTCCATTACCATGGATCCTTTATACAAGTTCCTTGACTAGACCCTAAATAATATTTCTTAACTCCTTACTTTGTAACTACTTATACTCTTCAGCTCCCTTTCTTACTTTCATTTTCTAAGTTCTATTATCCACTCTCCTACCTTGAGGCAAGGGTAATAACTGTCACTCAGTAGTCATTCCTCCCTCCACCTTAGTAATAGAATCTCTGTTTTAGCTGGACAAATGACTGCCCAAAATAGAAACTATTTTTCCCATTCTTCCTGAGACTGGTGTGACCATGTGGCTGACCAATAGAATGTAAGCGGAAGCGTCAACTGTGATTTTCAGGAAATATCTTTAGAGGGAAAGGCGACATTTTCCCCCATACCTTCCTCTCTTCTGAAATCTGGAATGTACATTGTACATCTAGTGCTTGGGCAATCATTGTAGGTCCTGATGGTAAGTCCTGTGTTGGTGGAAGGAGCCTGGGACTCCTCTGATGGGTGGTGTTCTACCAGCCTTAGGCTGCTTATAGACTCTCTTCACATGAAAGCTTATGTCATATTGTTTTGGGTGTCTCTTAGCTGAACCCAATCTAATACAATAATAGTTACACTTTGTTTTGTATCCAAAATTAGATCCTTTATGATTAGCCTATAGTTTGATTTCAACAGTTGAGAGCCATAAATAGTATTTATATAATTGGGTAACTATTGTTCAGTACAAAGTCAAGAAGTTCTCATTTTTATATGTTTGCAAAATTAGTCTACATTTTTTTCTCTCAATTTTCTACCCAATTCTCCAAAATATCATCTTTAAAAAAAAATTCCGGACATCTGGCAAGATGGAGGCATAGGTGGATGCACCGTACCTTTACGCACAACCAAGATTAGAAAAACAAGAATTTAGAGCCAGAATAACACCCAGAACTGACAGAGAATTTATCTGAATGGAAGTCGGACAGCCAAGAAGTTGAAGTAGACCCCTTCGTCCAGACCGGTAGGAGGGGCCGAGAGGAAGAGTGGGCACGGGTTGCGGTGCGCGGAGATTGGGGAGAACTGGGCACAAAAGGCAACCAGGAGCGCTTAAGCCTTCTGGGACTTGAAAGTTTGCAGCAGTGGACCCTGAGTACATAGGCGGCGGCTGGCGGACCCAGTGAAGTGGCATTGTGGACCAGGGTAGAGCGCGCAACCCAGGATCCCAGAGAAGGGACTGAGATCCCAGGAGAATGGAGCTACCGCCATTGTTCCCCACCGGCCCCACCCCCGCCCCCGCCCCCGCCCCCACATATAACATCACAATCTAGCGACTGGGGTACCCAGCACACGTGAACACCTAAGGCTCCGCCCCTCACCGTAACAAGAGCGACCAGACCAGAAAAAAAAAGAGAGAGAGAGAGAGAGAGAGAGAGAGAGAGAGAGAGAGAGAGAGAGAGAGAGAGAGAGAGAGACATGTCTCAAACAGAACAGATCAGTCCCCCAAGACTCATCCTTTTGAGCGACCAAGAAATAGCTAGTCTATCAGATGCACAGTTCAAAACACTGGTGATCAGGAAGCTCACGGAATTGGTTGATTTTGGGCACAAATTAGATGAAAAAATGCGGGTTACCATAAAAGAGAAGAAGGAAGATGCACGGAGAACCAATAGTGAAGGGAAGGAAACTGGGACTCAAAACAATAGAGTGGACCAGAAGGAAGAAAAAAACAACCAAGCAGGAAAGAATGAAGAAATAAGAATTCAAAAAACCAAGGAGAAGCTTAGGAACCTCCAGGACATCTTTAAACATTCCAACATCCGAATTATAGGGGTACCAGAAGGGGAAGAGGAAAAGCAACAGATTGAGCACGTATTTGAACAAATAATAAAGGAGAACTTCCCCATTCTGGCAAAGGAAATAGACTTCCAAGAAATCCAAAAAGCTCAGAGAGCCCCAAAGAAGTTGGACCTGAGAAGAAACACACCAAGGCACATCATAATTACATTAGCCTAGGTAAAAATGAAGGAGAGAATCCTAGAAGCAGCAAGAGATAAGGGGACAGTCACCTACAAAGGAGTTCCCATCAGACTGTCAGCTGATTTCTCCAAAGAGACCTTACAGGCAAGAAGGGGCTGGAAAGAAATATTCCAAGTCATGAAAGACAAGGACCTACATCCCAGATTGCTCTATCCAGCAAAGCTCTCATTGAGAATGGAAGGGCAGATAAAGTGCTTCTCAGATAAGGTCAAGTTAAAGGAGTTTATCATCACCAAGCCCTTATTTTATGAAATGTTAAAGGAACTTATCTAAGAAAAGAAGATAAAGAAAAAACATGTATAGTAAAAGGACAGCAAACTCACAATTATTAACAGCCACACCTAAAGCAAAACCAAAAGAAACTAAGCAAACAACTAGAACAGGAACAGAACCACAGAAATGGAGATCACATGGAGGGTTAGCAACAGGGGAGTGGGAGGAGGAGAGAGTGGGAAAAGGAACAGAGAATAAGTAGCATAGAATGTAGGTTGAAAATAGATAGGGGGAGGGTAAGAATAGTATGGGAAATGTAGAAGCTAAAGAACTTATAAGTATGACACATGGACATGACTAAAGGGAGGGATATGGATGGGAGAGGGTATACAGGGTGGAGGGGAGTGAAGGGGGGGAAATGGGACAACTGTAATAGCATAATCAATAAAATATATTAAAATTAATTCCTTGTGGAGAGCTCCTTCCCAGAGCTCTGTACCTTCCTGTTCCAGTTTTGGACTTGATATTTTCCAAACTTGCTGTACAGTAGTTGCACTGAGCAGTGCTTTCAGAGAAAGTGGATTAAAAGGGCCAAGTATGAAAATGACATCTTCCAATCTTCATTTAACAGGTCAGTTGTGAAAAAGAAGCTGGTATCTATAAAATGCTTCTATGGGCAGCCTCCCCATTACTTTCCTTCAAATATTGTCCACCATTCATATTTTCCTATCATTTCTAGTTCCTCATACAGTGTCAGCCTAATCCAATTCACAGTTTTTCATTTTGGTTTCATTCTATCTTAGATTCATTGACTCCTGTTTTGATGCAGACTCTGGCCTGCGGGGTCCATGTGTTGTGGCTGTGACAAACAAATTCACACGGACTACAGAAGTCCTTTGGAGAAAAAGGGATGGTATGGCCACTCTCTAAGTGAGAGAGAGGGCCCCGACTCCTGCCTAGATAGGCTTTTATTGTTTTTCTGGGTTCATTACATTGAGGATGGTCCTCATTTACTATGTGCAGGTTCACTGTAGGTGATTACCTTTTACAGAAAACAAAGGAGAAGATGTTGCTAATTACATCAAAGAAGAAGGATATTTTCAAATGCAAAGGGAAAAGTGGTTGAGCTGGTTAGACTTCATACTTGGAAGGTTTAGCTCAGATTTTAGGAAGTTACTTTAAAGATATGTAGTAAACATTTGCTGCCTCAATTCAGGGTGAGGGAACTTTAGCAAAAGCAAGCCTCATAGCAGTCTAGGTACAATGCAGGCCTGATTCCCCAAGGGAAAACCTGTCTGTGGGTGTGGGTACTGTGTGCCAACCTTGCTCCCCATTGGTTTTCTGAATCAGGGGCTGGGCTACATTCCCCACTGTCATGTGTAATGGTCCCCTATACTGTTTTTCTTTGTATGTTTTTGTCTTTTACTTTCTCAGCATTTCTGAGAGTCAGTACAGTGAACTGGACAAGTGCATGGTCACTACAGTTAGGTAAGCTGGGTGTTATTCTAACACGATTACTGTTTGGTTGCATACTTTTAAACAAGTTAATAATTATCCTCTATCTAAGCCTTAATTTCCTCATTTATAAAATTGTGATAATGGTAGTACAAGCTTCATAGGTTTGTTGTGGAACTAAGTGAGTTGATCCATGCTTAGGGTTTACCACAGTACCTAGAACATAGAAAACATACAATGTTACTTATAGCTAATACTGTTATCAGTAGTGCTAGAGAGTGAACCAGCCAAGGCCACATATACAAGAGCCTAGTTCAAACCCAACATGCCTCCAGTGCCTGAGTTTTCAATGACCCCATAGTGCTGTTTCATGTGGAGTGTGTGGTATTGGTATGAGGGCTTCTGTTGGGGAACAAGCTACCATCTAGAACAATGGTTTGCAGTTATATGTTTGTATGGCATGTGGGAGATGGGAGCTTAATGTGAGGTGGGGAGCAGAAAACCCTGGTATTTTAAGGAGACCTTTCTAAGTACACATGTCTGAGACCCCTTTTGAGAAAGTTTGATAAGCTCTTCAGGGTGGGTTGTGGCAGGGATGTGTATTTTGAATTAGCTTCCCTAGTGATCTGATGTCCTTTCTGGTTCAGAAAACTGATTTGGTGAAGTTGCTACATTTTGCTGAAGTGGAATGAATCTACTAACAGAAATCCTAGGAAATTGGCCAAGAGAAAATTAAATAAAAAGAAAGAAAAATATTCCTAGACTCAGTATGCCTTGTGAAACATCCATATCAAGCAACACATTTGTTTCATATTTTCACTGCTGTGATACATATTTCTACATGCAAAACATACTCCAGAAGCCACATCAATCTCTCTCTTTTAAAAACAAAATGTTTACCTAGTTTCTATTCAGCTAGTTTTTCCCTTTGATAAATGTTTTAGTTAACTCTTACAGTAACAGAATTATAACCATCCCCAAAATGCCCACTGTCATAAATTATATTCATACAAATAATTCAATGATGATCAAAGAAAAGAAAAAAAGAAGAGAAAAGAGAAGATCATTAAAGATTTTCTGGTACTTTAGCAAGAATGTGTCACATTGTTCTTTTATCCTAAATTGTGATCACTAAATCATACTGTGTATTAAATCTGTAGATTTTAAACAAGATTCTTCTTTTATTATAACATAAGGAGTTAAGAAGCAAATAACTTTAGTATGATAGAAGTAAAAAAAGGGAATGCATATTAAATAGCTAACACTCATATAGGATTTTCTATGCATTGAGGGCTAAGTGCTTTACATATAAGAACTATTTAACCCTTGCAGCAACCCTGTGAAAGAGGTCTAGTTATTTCATGCCCACTTTTATATGAGGAAATGGGAAGAGGTTAACATGCCCAAGTGGCCCAACAGAGCTGGGGTTTGAAGCCAGAGGAGCCTGGCTGCAGATCTGTGGGTTCAAGCATACTGCCTTTCCCTGAACCAAAGGAGAGAGGAGAATGGAAAAGGAAGCCTGTGACAAATACCTAAAGATATGATGTGATAAACTTAAAATAAATTGAATAATTTTTTTTATTATTTTAGTATGTTTCATTTTTAGAGGGTTATAATTATCTAAATTTTAGTTCTTCAACTTAAATTTTTCATATAGGACACTAGCACTTCCTACTGATTCATCATTATATCACCCAGGGGCATATCTTTTTCTCTGCCGTCTCTCTACCTCAAGAACTGTGAGGCTATCCCTGGCTGGTGTGGTTCAGTGGGTTGAGTGTTGACCTGTGAACCAAAAGGTTTCCAGTTTGATTCCTGGTCAGGGCACGTGTCTGGGTTGCTGGCCGGGTCTCCATTTAGGGAACTGATCCATGTTTTGGTCCATGGATTGATCCATGTTTCTCTCCCATATCGATGTTTCTCTCTTTCTCCCTTCCTTCTCTCTGTCTAAAAAGTAAATAAAATCTTCAAAAAGAAAAAAAAGAACTATTAGCCTATATGGTAGTGTATATATGCATACAGATGCTTGTGTTATTTTGGGATAATCCAGTGCTTCTCAAATTTTAATTTCCATCAGAATCACCTGATAGACTCATTAAACTCAAAATCCAGAGTATCTATTTAGAAGCATGGAGTGGAACTGGAGAATTTGCATTTCCTGTCACCACTCCTTTATTGAGACATAACTGGCAAAATTATAATATGTTTAAAGCATACAACACAATTATTTGATACACATATACAATGTGAAATGATCCCCACAGTCAGGTTAATAACACATCTATCACATCACAAAGTTACATTTTTTTGTTGTGAGAACACTTAACTTCTATTCTCTCAGCCAATTTCAAGTATATAATACAGTATCATTAACTATAACCACCATGCTGCACATTAGATTCCAAGAACTTATTCACCTTATCATGGGAAATTTGTGCTTTTGACCCACCTTTCCCCATTTCCTCCAGTTTACAGGCAACAACACAGACACCATCTTACTCTTTGTTTTATGAGTTTGATTTTTTAAAAAAGATTACACAAGTAAGTGATATCGTACAGTATTTGTCTTTTTCTGTCTGGCTTGTTTTACTTTGCATAATGCCCACCACTTTCATCCATGTTGTCACAAAGGCAGTATTTCCATCTTTTTTATGGCTGAATAATATTCCATTGCACATATACCACATTTTCTTTATACATTCATCCACTGACAGACACGTAGGTAATTTCCATATCATGCTCCAATGAACCTGCTGACCCTTGATCTTGGACTTTGAGCATACAGAATTGTGAGGGAGTAAATTTCTGTTGTTTAAGCTACCCACTCTGTGGCATTTTATTGAGGCAGCCCTAGCAAACTAGTACAATCAGCAATGGAGAGATTATCAATGTTTTTAGAAAGTAAAAACAAAAGTAAAAGAGATCACCTGCAAAAGAATGAGATTCAGACTGACCTTGGACTTCTTATTAGCAGTACTGGGAACTAGAAGACAACAAAACAATATCTTCAAAATTTTAAGGGAAAATAATTTTTAATTTAGAATTCAGTACTCAGATTAAATATCAATCAACTGCAATGGCAGAATAAAGGTACTATGTAAGATCTCAGAATGTTTTTCCTCCCACACATTATTACTAATGGTGCTTATTTGAAGATATATTTCATTAAAAAAAGATGTAAATCCAAAAAAAAGGAGGAGATCAGCCTCCGAAAAAATAGGCCAACATAGAAGAGATGGAGAGAGGGTACCAGTAGAGGTGTGGGCAGGGTCAAAATTTAGCTGTTGATATCCAGATGTCCAGGAACTGATTCTGCAGGACAGAAAAAACCCCTTACTTCCACTCACATAGGCTGCCAATTTTGGAAAACAGAAATATATTCCATGAACTATTTGAGCATAATTTTACCAAAAAATTATTGATTTATCAGAAATTCAAATTTAACTGGGAGTCCTGCATTATATCTGCCAACTCCATACTAGTCCGAAGGCACTTAGTTGCTGTGTTTCTTAGCACCTCGCACAATGTTTAGCTCGTAAGAAGCACTGTTTCAGGTGTCAATGAAGTGTCATTCAGAAAGTTTCTGCATCATAAGGATGATGAAAAATTAGACAAACAGACAAACATAACCAATTAAGAAACTATAAGGGACACTTGAGGGGCTCAGGATATCTAGCCATTTCATCACTTCTGCATAATTTCAGAGATAGAACATTTACAGATATGTCTCATAAATTTCACATTTGTTTGTTCATGAAACTTTACTTCATCTGCAAGCCCTTTAACACACCCAGAGTCCATAATATATTATAGGCATCATTTGTCCTAAATCTAACATTTAACTTTGCAACATATACATTTTTTGGTAATTTTTATTTAATGTCAAATTTCTTGTATTGATTAGTTCTTTCAAAATATTGTACAAGTATTTTATGCTGTGATACATGGATTTGGAAGTTTTGCATAAAATTCTATTTTACTGAAAAGATAACAGAAACAAAATCTATTGATTAGAAGGGGCAAATTTTGGTGGACTATTTGGAGTAATTATAGTTCTACATTTAAAAGATACGTATTGCAACAGTAACCATGTTGTATTTATCATTCAGAAACAATTTCTTGAATTTTTTCTTGTTTTGAAGAGGTGGTAGAGTGATAAGTTAAAATTCACAGCTCATCAGCATGAAAGAAGATGAAAAACAGGCATTTCAAAACAAACCTTTAAATGTCTAAAAATCTAAGAAATGCTTCTTTATGAATTTTTCACAGTTTGTTTTTTTCTGGGGGAAAATACATTTGATGTGCATTTGATTGACTGCAAGACAAAAGTCAAGTTGCTCTAATTTAAAGTGACTTGCTCTTATCATACAGTGTCATCTATTATTTTCAGCAGAAATAGAAGAAATTGAGTGAGAAAATTGAAAATCATTTTAATGCTCCCCAAAGAAATTGTAACATGAGCTGGAACATATGGGTAATTTGTGAGGTAAAGTCAGCCATGGAGTCTGATTATCTTCAATATAGTTTTTGTGGCTGAAGTTTTCTTTCTTTATTTTATTGTTGTTCAAGTACAGTTGTCTCCATTCCCTCCTCACTCCCCACCACCCATCCCTACCTCCCACCCTGGATCCTACTGCCCTTTAACTTTGTCCTTGTGTCATTTATACATGTTCCTTGACAACCCTTCCTCTCTTTTTCCTGTTATCCCCTCCCCTCTCCCCTCGGGTTACTGTCAGTTTGTTCTTTATTTCAATGTCCATGGTTGTATTTTTCTTGCTTGTTTGTTCCATTGATTAGGTTCCATTTATAGGTGAGATCATCTTTTCTAAACTAAGAAAAACTTCCCTTTTTTGAGAGAAAAATCTGATCAGACATCTTCAGATTTCTGTTTCATTTTTTTTAAAGTAAATTTTATTGACTATGTTATTACAGTTGTCCCAGTTTTTCCGCTTTTGCCCCCCTCTGCCTGGTATTCTCCTTCTCTCCAGCAATCCCCACCGTAGTTCATGTCCATGAGTTGTGAATGTAAGTTCTTTGACTTCTCTATTTATTATACTATTCTTAACATTTCCCTGTCTATTTTGTACCTACCAATTATGCTTCTTAATCCCTGTACCTTTTCTCCCATTCTTCCCCTTCCCTCTTCCTGCTGATAACCCTCTTAATGATCTCCATCTTTATGATTCTTTTCCTGTTCTGGTTGTTAGCTTAGCTTCTTTTTCTGTTTGTTTGTTTATTTGTTCGTTTTTTAGTTTCAGTTGTTGACAACTACGAGTTTGTTATCATTTTGATGTTTATAGTTTTGATCTTTGTTTTCTTAAATAAATCCCTTTAATATTTCATATAATAAGGGCTTGGTGACAGTGAACTCCTTTAGCTTTACCTTGTCTGGGAAATACTTTATCTGCCTTTCAGTTCTAAGTGATAGCTTTTTTGGATAAAGTAATCAGGGTTGTAGGTCCTTGCTTTTCATCACTTTGAATACTTCTTGCTTGCAAAGTTTATTTTGAGAAATCAGCTAATAGTCTTATGGGAACTCTTTTGTAGGTTACTCTCTGCTTTTTTCTTGCTGCTTTTAAGATTCTCTCTTTATTTTTCACCTTTGACATTTTAATTATGATGTGTCTTGGTGTGATTCTCTTTGGGCCCAACTTGTTTGGGACTTCTTTGCTTCCTGGACTTGTATTTCTATTTTCTTCATCAAATTAGGGAATTTTTCTTTCATTATTTTTTAACTTTTCCATTTCTTGTTCTTCCTCTTCTCCTTCTGGCATCCCTATGATTCAGATGTTGAACTTTTGAAGATGTCCCAGAGTCTTCTTATTTCTTCCTCATTTTTTTTTGAGTTCTTGTTTCTTTATTCTATTCTGTGACTGTTTATTTCTTACTTAAGTTCCAAATCATTGATTTGAACCCTGGCGTCTGTCCCTTCACTGTTGGTTCCCTGTGGATTTTTCATTTCACTTAGTGTAGCCTTCATTTCTTTCCTTATGCTTTTACTTTATTACTCAATGAGTTCTTTGAGCATATTGATCACTAGTGTTTTGAACTGTATATTCTGATAGGCTGGCTATCTCTGTTTCATTTAGTTCTTTTTCTGGGGTTTTGTTCTGGTCTTTTGTTTGGGCAATATTTCTTTGTGCTCCTCAATTTGGCAGCCTCCCTGTGTTTGTTTCTGTGTATTAGGCAGAGTTGCTTTGATTCCCTGTCTTAGTGCACTTGTTAAATTGCATGGGGCAGAGCCTTAAGTGCTTTCCAGGGCAGGGCAACCCACTTCACTGCTTTGTGGCTCTGTATGTGGGAGAGGGATTGGAGAGGGGACAGTGTCATTACCTGACTGCTGGAGGCTTGCTCAGTACTCACTCTGCTTCCAGTCTCTTCACCCACACCCACTTCCTGGATGTAACTGGTACCCCTCTAGCTGTTGCCCTGGTGTTGGTTCCCAGAGTGGGTGGCTTTGTAAATGTTGTTTTGTGAATGTTGTTGGGCTGTTTGGTCCCTTTAAATGGACTGTCTTGAGAGATTGGAAGCTTCTTCCACTGCTCCAACTCCCACTGATTTTTATAGCCAGAAGTTGTGAGGTGTTATTTCCTGGCGCTGGAATCCTGGGCTATATGGTCTGGCTCTGGGCTGGGATTATGCTCACTTCACAGGTGTCCTTCCTGACTTTTTATCCAGCAACTATGAATGTGGTGGGTAATTCTACTGGCTGCTGCCACCATCTTGATGTGCAGCCCCACTACTATCATGCTACATCCTCTCTGCTCTGACTCCCCATCTCCATTCCTCCTACCTGTCTGGATGAATATGGCCTCTTTAAATTCTTGTCATACAGTTTCTGGCAGTGCTGGGTGGTTTTAGTTTTGAGGTTAGTTGTGATCCTTCTTATGATTGTGCAAGGAGGTGATGCGTGTCTATCTATACCACCACTTGACTGGACCAGAAGTTCTGTTTCATTTTTTTAAGATTTTATTTATTTTATTAATTTTATTTTTAGACAGAGGGGAAGGGAAAGAGAAAGAGAGGGAGAGAAACACCAATGTGTGGTGCTTCTTGTGTGTTCCCTACTGGGGACCTGGCCCACAACCCAGGCATGTGCTGGGAATTGAACCAGCAACCCTTTGGTTTGCAGGCCAGTGCTTAATCCACTGAGCCACACCAGGCAGGGTCTCTGTTTCATTTTTAACTGGGGTATTAAATAAGCATGACTCATGAGATGATAAAAATACAACCCTACTTTTGCCCCTTATTGTTCTTTCAAAATTTATTTAATGAGATGTTCTTTCCTTTCCCCAGGATGGAGGGCTTGTTCCATTACTTTTTTGCTCACATTTAGGTAACAGACTATACTAATGTCACATTAGGTCAAAACCTTCTGACAAATGACCAAAACATTAATGTTGAATTTCTCCTTTCTTCAGTAAGGCATATGTATTGAAATAGAGAAGGGCCTTGTGCTTTCCATCCGTTATTATTTCTCCTCCTTTCCCAGCTTGCTAACTGTGTGTTTTGATCTTCCACTGTTAGGGCCCAGAGGGAGAGGGGTTTAAGGGAAAAGAGTACAGTCTTCAGTGGTCATGTACTTAGAACAAGCTACAAAATTTTCAGGGCCCACTACACAAGTGACATGCAGGGTTCTTTGCTCAACAAGCAGGAAGAAGTTACCTTTAAAAGTCCTAAAATATAAAGCTTTTTCATTTTTTTCATAATCTCTCTCTGGAGTTGTCATGCTGTTTTTATTTGCTGTTTATTGTCAATCCAAGAAAAATTAAAATTAGTACAATTTTATTGTTCATTTTTATATTTTGCAGTGCTGGTTCTCAAAGTAAACACAAGGATGTTTAACTTGTATGCAAAATTCCTGAAATGCCAGCTTGTGTTTTGTAGCTAGAATATCCATGCACAGAACAGTGAAAATGATGTACAAAACAAACTCCTTGATACACACACATTCTACTAACACTCTGTCTTGGGTTTACTAATAAGTAAGGCAGGACTGAAAGGAAATAAATTATAAGTAGTCCTGTCTTTCCCTTTCCTTCTATGTCATCATTTTTAGTGTAAGTGTTTAGTTAATTCAGAGAAGTAAAATGAGTAAGAAAAAATATGTCTAGGGTTCCTCAGTAATTTGCATTTCTTAGAATGCCATTGCCTGCTTTTCATGTTTGAAATAAGTTCTGATTCATATGTAAAGCATAGCCATTGGGGCCTCTCAACAGCCTCTGCTTACTTGGTTATACACATAACATGTTCACATTGTACTCACTTTGAATTTCACTGAACTCCCATGCATCCTGGGCCCAGTGAAATTCTCTTCTCCATGGGTCATCATAAATTCTCTGTGCAAATGGGGCAGCGAGGAATGACAATGGGACCTCATCCCATTGGACTTATAAAACATTAGTTGAAAGATACAATTATTGAAAATTTGAATATTCAGAACATTAAATCAAGCATGGGGCCTTTCTAAGTGTTGGGCACTCTGTAACTGCACAGGTTTTGCATGGCATGGAGCTGCTTCTGAGTGCCAGTTGTCCTTCACACATAGTATCTTGCTGTTGGAGTCCTATGGACCCTTCCAGGTGGTTCACTCAAGCAGACTTTCAGCTGCATCTTGGGAGACCCACATCTGATCTACATTCAGTGCTCATATATGGTTTCACTGCACAGGTAGCTACTTCTTACATGCAGCAACAACCCACCCTTATTTTACCACCAAAGCAGCTCCCAGTTTTCCTAGGGAGACAGTTGACCTTTGTATCCTAAGATGCTGTAAGACACATCTCATAGATGGTCTCACTATAGTACTGTCCTAGGTTTGACGAGAAGGAGCAGAACTCTCTTGATCCTTTCTTAGAGATCTGATAGGTTAGAACTCATAATACAAGTTAGAACTCACCTTTTCTCCCCAAATCCTCTCCCCAACTCTACTTTTTCAAGTCTTATATTTCTCTATGGGTATAAACCAGGCTTTGATCTACAATAGTTTTCAAATGATGTCTTGAAAATCTGCATATGGTTTTCCCTCAAAAATTACTTTGGTCTCTGATGTCCACCTTATCTTAGTGCCTCAGCTGAAACTTCCAAATTAAACATTCTGCTCCATGTAAATTATCATACTGGGTGTAAAGCATGATATAGGCACAGGAATTGGATGTGTTAAATCATTGGTCTGTTTGAGTTTTGTTGAGGCCATACAAAATTTGAATGCCTGTGAATCTTCTGCCTTAGGACAATATGCTGCTAAGCTTTCAACCTGTCTAGAAGCTCATTAAATTGGATTCCCAGACCCAATTCTAACAGAGGACATAGGGGCTTCCCTACACCAACAAGCAATTATTGGCCACCAATAGGGTGTCCAAGAATTTGTCTCAATTCTGACATTGTCTACCCTGAAATAGCATCAGTGTCCATAGGTTAAGGGTTCATTTTATAATTCCCACCCCAACACACATATTCAAATGCCACCTGAAAAGCCCGGGCTCTTACCTGTTCTTCTGCGTGATTGGCTACAGATCAGAGATTTCAACAACCCCAGCAACTCAGAATGTCAATTGCACGTCCAGGTTGTTACCTATATTCTTGATCCAGTGGCTATAACTCAGAGGTTCCCACAACCATCTCCTAGTATTCAAATAATTTGCTAAAGTGGCACACAGAACTAGAGAAATATGTTACTAGATCATCAACTTATTGTACAAGTAGATAATTTAGGGATAAGCAGATGGGAGAGATGCATAGGGTAAGGTATATGGGAAAGGGCTCAGAGTTTCCGTGCCTTCTCCTGCCTTGCTGCTTTCCCTGGATCTCCACTAGTCATCAGCCTAAAAGATCTTCAAATCCAGTCCATTTGGTTTTTTTTGGAGGCTTCATCAAACAGTCATGATTGATTAAATCATTGACAGATGGTAATTGATTCAACCTCTAGACCCTCTCCCCTCCCCAGAGGTGGGGGGTAGGCCTGAAAGTTTCAGCCCTCTAATCTCATGGTTGGCTCCACTAGCAACCAGCCCTTATTCTTAGGAGCTTTCTAAAAGTCACCCTATTAACATAACAAAAAACACCTTTTTTACACATTGGGAAATTCTAAGCATTTTGGGATCTGTTAGCCAGGATCTGTGGATGAAGAATAAGTATATATGAGAAGTATATATTTTGGTCATTTGAATGACAAAATATATATTTCTTATAAATGACAATCTTATACTTATGAAATAGGTACATTGATCAAAAGCAGGCTTATTATGTGTTAGCTTGAGGAATTCAAGTGTTTTCTCTATATATTGGTAACACATTGCTAATGAATGTTTCACCTAGGTCTGAATTATTTGTGGCAATTATATGCTATAGGAAAAAAAGCAGAGCTCCAGTGTCAGGGAGATATGCATATGATTTTTTTCCCCACATCTTATTATCTTGTGGAAGTTACTTAACCTTCTAAGCTGTAATTCCTCTTTGTAAAATGGGAAAATAATACTTTCTAGGGCTATTTGATAATACAATGTAAGTGAAAATTCCAGAGGCTCAACCAAAATTACTTGTCTTGATGAACATCATTAATTTGGTGGAAAGTTTCAAATTTATTTGATGGAGACAAAATTGTTATTTAAACAGCCACTGACAACAACCCCTTCTTATAGGAGTAGTATATATTGCCTTTGGTTTAGCAAAAATCTTTATGATGCAGCTTTTGCTTATGGAAATACAGGCCTCAAGATATGTGCAAGAACTGAGAGGAGCAGAACTTAAGTGCCCTGTATAATAAAGTAAGGAATTTGGGGTTTAACCCAAACATGGCTCTGTTGTCACATCTATCCCTATCTTCTACCCAAGCAAACACATGTCACTAGGTAGTAATGAGCAATATAAATTTTAGGAAGGTGGAAGGGTGTCATTTTACATCTCAGGTGAATAGCATTTCATTCCCAAAAGCCCATTAGATGTACCTTTTATCTGCACAGTTGCTCTTCTTTGTGGCCTTTAAGCAGCCTCTATCTCTTGGTTGTAGAATCTTCTTAACTCCCAATCTTCCTCATAATAACAGGCTTTTCATCATTTTTTTTCTTGTCATAGGAGTTTCCAGGAATAGCTTAAAAGTAAGAGAAGAGGGCCTGGAAAATGTGCAAAAAGTGCACAGAACTTCAAGTACCATACTTTGTGCAACTTCAGACAGATGCAGCCCCTCGCCCAGAACATGTGCCCCAGATTATAGAGCAGAACATGAGCTGCATTTTAGTCCCCAACTCACCACTTTAGCCAAGCACCCTTGTGTAGTGAACAACCTGTACAATCCATGTCATGGCCCTCGAGAGGGAGGAATGAAGTGGCAGGAGGAATCTTTGGGAAAGGTAAGAATTTGCATTTGTCAATGCCTAGTGAGCTGGGATAATTTAAAAGACTGGATTGGCAAATGTTCAATGTTAAAGATATATGCTATGCAGCAATAAATAATTTCAGTTACCCTGGAGCCATCAGTAATAAAGTCATGAGTTGGTGGTGTTTTGAACAGTGAAGGGATTGAATATGAGTTCACCTAATTGAACAGAGACTTGAGATAGAAATATGATTGGTGAGTAGAAGCAGCTGTACTGTTGGGTGATTTAGGTGCAGTCTTCAGCCTAACCATCCTTTCACAAATACCCTAGAAAGGTGTGATTTGATTACAGGGGCAGGCAGTTGCTTGGATTTCATTTCTATGAATGGATTCCACCAGTAGAATAAGGGAGGTATAGAGAATAATGATGAATAGCATCAACTCAGACCATGGGAGTTGTATCACAGTGTGGTATACTCAGTGTAGGGGATTTGCTAGTCATCCTCTTGCATAATCTTCTCTCCTTAGGTTTGGGCTGGATTTACTTAGTAAAAGTTATTCACTTTTAGGAAATGGAATTTAGCAGATTGATTTTACTGTCACTTCTGAGAATAGGTTACAAAAAGACTATGGCCCCTATTTTGGGTACTCTTCTTTTATTTTCTCTTACTTGCTCTAAGGAAAACAACTAGCTGCCATGTTATGAATGGCTTTATGGAAAGGTCCATGTGGCAGGAAACTGAGAGAGGCCTCTGACCACCAACCATCAGAGAGCTGAATCCTTCCAACAGCTACATTGGAGAGCCTGGAAGTATATTCTCCCCCAGTCAACCCCTCAGATGAAACCTTAGCCTTGGCAAACATGACGACTACAATCTACAATACAACTTGAGGAAGTGGCTCCCAGCTTTACTTCTATCTCAGTTCCTTATTGTTGTGTAACAAACTACCTTGACACTTAGTGGCCTGAAGAAACAACAACATTTATTATCTTATAGTTTCTGTGGGCCTGAAATTTAGGTGTGGCTTACCTTGGTGGTTCTTGCCTGAGGTTTCTCTTGAGGTACAGTCAAGATGTTTTTTGGGGCTACTGTCACCTCAGGGATTGACTGGAGGTAGAGAATCCACTCCCAAAGTGGCTCAATGTAAGTTGATGGTGGTTGGGAGCCTCAGTTCTTTGACACATGGCCCTCTTTTTATGACTTCTTGCATGTTCTCACAGTTTGGCATCTGGCTTCCTTTGGAATGAGGGATCCAAGAGAGCAAGGTGGAAGCTGAAGTGGCTTTTATGACCTCATATCACAAGTCACATACTGTTAGTTTTGCCATAATGATTGACCCACAGACCATCCCTGATATAAACTGAGAGGGACTATCCAGGGGTATAACTATCAGGGACCAAGCTATATAACTTTTGATTAGTTGCTCAATGTTACTTAACTTCAGTTTCCTTGGCTTTGACATGAGTATATTAATGGTAGCTGTATTATAGGGTTGTGAAGATTAAACATCTTATTTCAGATATTAGCAATTAGCAACCTGTGTGTGTGTGTGTGAGTAAAAATTAATGGGTATTTTTAGTACGCCATCTTGAGTTGTAAGGGCTTATTTGTGTGCTCAATAAATGTTAGCTATTTTTATCATTATTATTACTAGTTATGAAGGTATTATTTCTTATTTGCAGGGCTGGTCCATCTTTCTTCACAGTGTTTCAGAGGAATTCCATAAATGATTTGTTATGTGATCATCTTACATCTGAAGTTCATTGGGAAGCTATCTAATGGCAGCTCTTGATTAAACTGCATCTAACACATTATGACCTAATAAAATATTCTGGCTAGTAAGAGTGCCTCATTACATGTCACAGAAATGAAAAGTGTAGCTTCTAATATAAGTATGCATCCTTAATATGCTGGCAAAGAGCTTTTTGCCAACAGGGTCAGCAGGATACAGAATGTGCCTGATCTACAATATCTGCAGGTCAGTTTAGACATTATGAGTCTTGTTCAGACTGTGGAGGGATGTATTATATGTGCTTTTAGTCTAACGAAGGTAAGTAAAACTCTTCAAGAAAATGGGATACAATTTTAGAAATAATTTGGTTGTAAGACACAGAAACTCAATCAAGGTTGTTGAAGCATATGTTCATTTATTAGAAGTTACAGATTGCAACTACTGGAAATAGGCCTCATGAGACTGGAAATTTATCAGGTGATCTTTATTTTTCTCTTGCTACATGGTCTTCCTATCTCATCTTGGGGTCTCTGGGGGTAGGCAGCTACTGAGATATTCCATAATATGACCATCCTCTTCTTAGTAGTGATGCCCTATGTAATCTTCTCTCCTTGAGTGTGGGCTGGGCTTATTGACCCACTTCTAAAGGTGGAAGATCCTTCTGAAATTTGCTCTCTGACCTTGCTCAAGTGACTAGACAATTTTATAGTTTAAACACTGATTCTGTCTACCTGAAGAACCGCATTCTTTGCATTGGTCCATTTAGTTACAAAACTTGTTTTACTAGTTTAATTTGCAGGCTCCAAAGAGGAACTGGGATGCTGGACCCTGCCTTGTACTGTCTCCCTTTGCTAAGCGTTTCTTATGACTCCAACTTTTTGGCCATGTCTGGTGAGTCTACCTGCTGACCATGAGTGGATTGAAACCATTGTTCTTATCTGACAACCCCACTTGCTGACCACTGAGTCATCAGACCCCTGAAAATCCAGTGGCTCACAGCATGAATGGTGTAAGTTCATGGTTTTTTCCCTGGAAACCCATCCTTTTGACCAGCAACTCCTGGCAACTCTCACCTTTAACACTTTTGCCTTATTCTTACCATCTTAGTGTCTCCAGTTTACAAATCATATCAGGAAAATAAGCTATCTTTTATTCCTCAGAGGAGTCTTGTGGAATTTTATTTATACTTCAATCTTGGGGGTGCACATTTTTTCTCTCTCTCTCAGCACACCTGTGCTGGGGGAAGCCAAGTGCCATGTTTTGAGTAGCCATATGGAGATGCCTAGATGGTGTGAAGGACAGAGGTCGTCAGTCCAATAACCTAGGAGAAACTGAGGTCCTCACTCTGAAAGCCTGTGAGCAACTAAAACCTGCCTAACACCATGTGAACTTGGAGGTGAATATTTCATCTCCAGTTGAGTCATTTGGTCTTGAGATGGTTGCAGTTCAAGTTGACAGCTTGACTGTAACCTCAGGAGGCACTCTAAGCCAAAATTTCCTAGCTGAACTGCTGCTGATTCCAGACTTATGAAAAAATGAGACAATAAATGTTTGTTATTTTAAGCTGCTAATTTTTGGTATAATTGTTAAGGGGCAACAAATAATACAGATTTTGGTGCCTAGAAGTAGTGTGCTACCATGATGAAAACGTGATGTGAGGGAGTGGCTTTGGAACGAAAATTAAGCAAAGTGTTCGTGAAATTCTAAAGTGTCTTGAAGAAGCTTTTGATAGCATAACCTTGTAGAAACTTTATTTAATATGACCTTTTCTCCTTTCTTTCCCTTTTGATTCAAACTGGCCTCATGCAACACCCTGACAGGCCTACCTCCTCTCTTGCACCCCACTCCCTTAATCATTGAGCTCTGAGGATAATGAGGTTCTGATCAGCATCAGATAATCTTAGGAACAATGCCTGGTGTCTTATGACCACAGAGATAGAGTTTCAATCAAACTAAAGATGGCATCTAGGCCTCATTTGTGTTTCAGCTCCAGGCCCAGAAAAGCAGTGAAACCAGACAAAGTGATGCCACTACTGACATCAGGACTGGATGTAATGACTAATGACCCCTGTACCCTGGCACCAACCAATTAGTAGTGACCATGACCCTGATCATGCCCCTAACTCCCTTAGTCACCATAGTTAGTGATTTTTCCCTGCATATAACCCGTCTCCTGGAAGCTATCCTAAGCCAGGTCTTTGAGCATTTGCTCATCTGTGTCTCTGAGTGTTGGACACTTCCTAAAAATAAACACTTTCTTTGCTGTAAGCTCCTGTTTATGCCTTATTAGGCTTTGACGCAGACCCCTTTTAAAGGCAAGCAGACCCCTTTGGTCTAATAACAACAGAAGCTTCTTGGTATTTTATAAGGCTGAGGGTGAATGCTGGCAGTAACCTAAGGGAAAGGGGGATCATTGTCATGCAATGAAAGAAAATTTAGCAACATCTTTGCTTATAGTAATATAATAATTAGAAAGTGCACTTTTATAAATTGGATGATCTAGCTAAGGAGATTCCCAAGCAAAATGCGGAGGTGGGAATGTTAAGTAAAAAGAAGCCAAGAGTTGACAGTTTTGAAAATTCTGTTTTTCCAGGTGGCAACTGGTGCCAAAAATTAAGAAATGGCTTTAGATCAAAGATCAGATCCAGGGCACTGCATGGAGAACAGTGGTCTAAAGATGAAGCAAAGGATGTGACAGAACTTTTGCTCACATCTCAGAAAGATAAAAGATTATGTAATGGGGTACAGCCAGGGTTCCCCCAAAGAGGGATTTGTAATGGGGTCCAGAACTTGGGGTGTCCAGGAAATATTAAAAATATATAGGATGTGGCCTAGCTGGTGTGGATCAGTGGATTGAGTGCCAGCCTGCAAACCAAAGGGTTGTGGGTTCGACTCCCAGTCAGGGCACATGCCTGGGTTGCTGGCTGGGTCCCCAGTTGGGGGTGCATGAGAGGCAACCATACATTGTTGTTTCTCTACCTCTGTTTTTGCTTCCTTCCCCCTCTCTCTAAAAATGAATAAACAATATCTTAAAAATATATATATAAGGGATGTCTTCACAGAACTGGGGGATGGGACACATGGAGCAGGGCCATAGAGAGTGATTTTGCATATCAACAGTTTTGCAAATAACCACAGAAACCGTTATTTAACAAATCTATAACTTTTGACTGGTTTCATAGATATGTTAAATATCTGTGGCCAGGCTTTGAGCCAGGAAGATGGGAGTAACTTTGACCCATCATGTAACTGGGAGGCGATTTCCCCTGGTTACAGCACCTGCATGAGAGCTTAGAGATGGTTGGCTATATATCACAGGTCCACACTTGCCTGGACTTACTATGGCAGCCCAGGAAAAGCTGAAATAGGAATGCTGCCAGGTGTAGGCCATTGTGGGAGGAGCCAGAAATGGAGATACAGAGAAAGATTTGAGCTGGGATTTAAACCCAGGTGTGGCAGCCCTGCAGATGGGAATCACATGGCTTTGGTGAGGCTGGAACCATGGGGCTTTGGGGTTCCCTTTGCTACAGGTCTTAGGAAGCAGGAAAGACCTTGCAGGGAAGGGAAGGAGTGAGAGGACTATTGCTGGTGGGCCATGAGAAGGTGCCACATGGTTTTGGATTAAGAAATGGAGATCCCAGAAACACAGCTGATGGTGCTCGGAACTGCGGGAGGCCTAGGAAGAACCAGGAGCTAGCCAAGCTGTGGACTTCTAGTCTTTTCCTGAGATATGGTACTCTTGACTGGCTGGACTGGGCAAAGGGGAGAAAGAAGAACTATGTGTGTTTGTGGGTGTTTTAAGGGACTCTGGGATTTTAACGAAGACATTAATTCATTATTCTAAGTCTGTATAACTTTTGAATAAATAGTTCCTTTCTTTTTCACCAATCTCTGGCATATGAGAATTATAATTCCCTGGCAGTGGGCAAGGTGAACCTAGTACAGGGCAACCCTGGGAGAAGGAGGGTCCATTCGGTAATAGTATCTTGCCCCCCTTACAGGTCCGTCCTGTAATAATTATGCCCTAGCGAATGTCATTGACTGAATGTTAATGTCAATCAGCTGCCTCTCATAGGCACCCGACTGGGAACTGAACCTGTAACCTAGGCATGTGCCCTGCTCAGGAATCAAACCTATGACATTTTGGTTTACAGGATGATATTCCAACCAACTGAGCCACACTAGCCAGGGCTTTCTCCCTCTCTTGGATTACTGGTAGTAAGGGAAACGAGCTGCCACGGTGTGAGTAGACCTATGGAGAGTTCCATGTGGTGTTGCAAGGAACCCAGCTCCTTAAGGGCTTCCTCTGAGGAGGAACTGAAGCCTGCCAACAGTCATATGAATGATCCTGGAAACAGATTTTTTAGTCCCAGTCTGGTTTTGCGATCCTTGAAGTCCCAGATGGCAGCTTGATTGTATTATGAGACCCTGAATCGGGATGACCTGATTCCTAACACTCAGAAACTGTGAGATAATAAGTGTTTGTTGTTTTAGGGCACCGAGTTTTGGGCAATTTGTTACGCAGCAATAAATACGACATTCTGCTTTCTCTTTTTCACAGACTGGCTTCTCTGCTGACTCATTTCTTCCACACAAGATTGCTTTGCTTGCTGACCATAACTGACGGACTTAGTCACTCAGTCCCAATTTCAAATTTTTGGAGAGAAGGTCTCATAGGAACTCATCTTGAGTCAAAGGTCCCATTCTAGTTCTATTTCCTTTACCCAGAAATGGTGGAGTGTGAAGTATGTAAAGCTGCTTTCTCCAGGCTGTTGGCAAGTTATGCTTTTATGAAGACAGTATAGAGGAATCAATAGACCTTATAGAACTGGTATTTTGAGAAAAGGTGCCCCAGAACTGTTTTTGTATCTGGCAAAGTGAGCTGGATTATTCACAATTGTGAATCCAGAGGCTGTAACATATTTAAAAACTCAGTAAAAATGCCATAGGATGCTATAGCATTAACACGGATACTTTAAAATAGTTATGTATACTAAGTGGAGGTTAATGCTGGTTGCAACTCAAAGTATTAGTAAAGCTATTTCCACAGTATTTTCACAAGATAGTTGAGCTGATCATACTTTTTTCAAGGTACAACAACACAGGTGATAACTGGAACTGTCTGGAAAGTATATTGAGTGACTCCAGGAAGATGTTCTCGTTCATCAGGAATGATTTAGAGTGTGTCAGGCAGGAACTGGCTCACACTTACAATGGAGAAGGAGGACTGCTATGTATGCCTAAGGGCACTAGGAGTTACAGGTAACATTTTGTTTCTTGGGTACTTTATAGTTGCAAACTGCCGTGATTTCTTTTTAAGAGTAGGTTGAACTCAGATTGTATTACAGTGATAAATGACTGTGTTGTTGGAGCCTTACTTCCTTTTCCCTTTGATTAGTGTTACCCTGTATAGCACAATAACTTAAATGTTCTGAAGGGGATTGTAAAATATACCCTAAAAATAATAAAAAATCACCCACCTATGTGTTTTAGCATTAGAGAAATTAAAGTAAAAGAAGACTAGAGTAAAATCTTTAAAACAAAGAAGACTACATGTATCATAGTATCAAAATGGCTTTGAATGCAAATATGTGTAAGATAATACTTATAATTGACTAGTTAGTATAATTTTGACAAGGAAGCTTATGCAGTGGGAGGCAGAGGCAGGTGAATTTGCATATACACCTCATGAATTCTGGGACAATGGGCCAGGACTTCTAGTTTCTCAAGGGCACCTAGGAATCTTATGAGGTCTTTGGGGTCCTTGGACCTTAGGATTTGTCTCCCAGATGCTAGATTTATGACTAATGATGAAGGAGGTAAAAGAGGCTGCTCTAGATGTTGATGGAAGGATTCTGTGGGACAAAGAAGTTGCTCTGAGGTGGGAGAGAGTTGATGGAATAAGTCACTTTTAGATAGAGGGCATCAACCCCTGGTCCTACCTCCTGGGAACGTGGTGTTAGTTTTGGCACAGAGTTTTGTAACAGTTGATGAGCAGGACTGCCTTTTAGGGCCAATAGGGCTCCAATCATGTAGATCACAGGTGGCAAACACAAGGCCTGCAGGCTGAATCTGGCCCTAAATGGTAGTCCTGCTCATCAACTGTTACAAAACTCTGCCAAAACTAACACCACGTTCCCAGGAGGTAGGACCTGGGGTTGATGCCCCCTATCTAAAAGTGACTTATTCCATCAACTCTCTCCCACCATGTTTTATCCAGCCTAGCAACTCGTTTCTACCTGGTGGCAGCATTGAGCTCTCACTTAACTGTTAAGGAGTAGTTACATTTATACAGTCCTAAAAGTACATTCAGCCCTTTGAAGGCAACCACAAAGCTGATGTGGCCCCTGGTGAAAATGAGTTTGACACCCCTGATATAGACTAAAGACCACCTGTGACTAACTAGTTGAAAGAAAGACATCTTTTCTATTGTTCATTTGAGGCAGAAGATACAGCAAACTCCCAATAAGGCAGGTGCCATTAGCTGCTTCAGAAAAGGTTTGGCCAAGCCTGAGTTCCCTCAGGTCACACATAGGGGATGTTGGTAGAGGACTAACCAAGCACTCAATGTTCCTACTCATGATGGTGGTGTGATCCAATTCCTTTCCAAAAAGTTTTTGTGTCAATTTCTAGCTGGGGACTCGAGGAAAGGTTGAATGGATGATCTGAAGTTTAACCCTCCAACCCCCAAATTAGGCCACATACTCTAATAAGAGTCCCTCTGGGGGTTGACATGCTCTAAAGGAAATATAGACTTGCCTGTGAAAAATGACTCTATAATCAGAAAATATGTATTCTCATTCAAACTACAAAGATCCTGTTTTAAGATTTGTCTGCAAATGGAAATTGGCTATTGACTCCCAAATTTGCATATGAAGCACCAATAGGGACAACCAAAACATGTTCTGTCTGTGCAGATCAGGCAGCTTTTGGATGTGCTAATTTAAGCACTTTCACATGGCTGGGGCAAGGTGGCCATTGACACCCAATCAGTTGGCATGTCACGTGGGCTCTGCAATTTGCATCAAGGGGCAACAAAATTCTCATTCTTTCTCTTGCCATTATTATGAAAGAATTTCAGTTTAAGGGGAAAGAGTAGAAAGTAGGGATAAGTACACATTTCTGTTCTACAGGTACCAATGTACTGAAATGTACTTGTAAGTTAAGATTCTGCACTTTCCACTGCATTATACAATAAAATGCTAGATGTATGCTGAAGCAAGGCATCTTTGTTGAGACTAGAAAAAATCACCCCAGCAGAGTTCAGTTGTAGTTGTGATTCTTCTATTAAAATCACTAAGGAAGATTTAAAAAGAAAGTCTGGTTATCCATTGCAGTAGACTGTTCTGTGTGATGTGGGCCCAGCTCCCACTGGGAGATGCACTGGGAGGACCCACACCCACGGATAGGTTCTTCTGCGGGGAATCAGGCCTGCAATGTGCCTAGGCTGCTATGAGTCTTGTTTTTTGCTAGAACTCCCTCACCCTGAATTGAGGACATTTATTGCAAAGCAACTTCCTAAAAACCATGCTATACCTTCCAAGGATAAGTGTAACCAGTTCAACTACTTTTGCCCTTTCATTTGCAAATATCCCTCTTCTGTGATGTGGTTAGCAGCATTGGCTCCTTTGTTTTCTGTAAAAGGTAACGCCTAAAGCTAATCTGTGCACAGTTAATGAGGACTTTCTTGTAATGTGCCCAGTAAGACAATAAAAACTCATTGGAGCAAGGGCTGAGGCTTTGGCTCTCCTTGAGAGAAAAGTCATGCTGTCCCTTTTTCTCCACCGGACTCGGTAGTCTTGTGAATGTCTCATTTCATCCATAATGATGCGGACAGTGTGGGCCGGTGTCTGCGTCAATCCATACCAATTAATTCAGAATCAAAGCATCAGTATTTATTAAAGATCTCCAGGGGATTTCAGTGCAAAATTAAAATTAATGAATTATATATTTGTAGTTCTGAATGCTCCTCAGAACTACAAATATGGAACTCAGGAATATGTACATAAAGCTACCCCCACTAAGTCACATTTCTAACCCTTGAGGTAAAGTCAACTTGTCCTGGTAGCTAATAGTTTGGTCTGAGTCAGTCTCCATTCTTCCTCCCTCCTTCCCTCTCACCCTTTTTCTCTCTCTCCCTCCCTCTTTTTCTCTCCCTTCTTCCTTTCCTTTCCTTTCCTTTCTCCTTCCTTCTTCCTTCTTCCTTCCTTCCTTCCTTCCTTCCTTCCTTCCTTCCTTCCTTCCTTCCTTCCTTCCTTCCTTCCTTCCTTCCTTCCTTCCCTCCTTCCAATCCTTACCCAAGGATATGTTTATTGATTTGAGAGACAGACAGACATTGATTGGTTGTCTCCTGTATGCACCTCAACCAGGGATCCAACCCTCAACCCGAGTTATATGCCCTGACTGGGTATCAAACCTGCAACCTTTGGTGTACAGAATGATGCTCCAACCAACTGAGCCACCTGGCCAGGGCTCTTTCTCTATTGAATATCTACCTGCCTACCTACCTATCTGTCTATCCATCTATTTGTCTATTGTTCTATCTACTATCTATCTAATCTACCATCTATCTATCTATCATCTATCCACCTCCCTGTCTACCTATCTATCTGTTCATCCATCTATCCATCCATCTTGGAATGAAAGGTTGTGGCTTTTCTGTGGAGAATCATAAATAAGGGTGATCCAGGAATAAGTAATTTAATAGGCAGTTATTCATTAAAGATTTTTAGATAGCAAAGAAATATGATTAAACTTACTTTAAAGGGCACCTGGCAGCAGTGTTAATAATGTATTTCATAATGGGAGAGTGAACCAGGTCAAGCCAGAAAGGAGGTTATTTTGCAATAGTAAGGTGAGAAGGAAGAAAATCTCTAGGATTTTGATGATAAAAATGAATAGGAGACTAATAGGAAAGGCAGAGCATTTAAAAAATAATGGTATTTGCCTCACCAAAAATTGGAAGGACTTGTGAAAAATCTGTCAGAATGAGTATTGGGGAACCCACAGTTCTTTCTCAGGATCAGGTTAACTTTCCCCATTCTCCTTTTGCTTGCTGCACAACCAAGACTTATGCCTGTTTTTTTTTTTTTTTCCCAAGCTACCACCATTCAGTTCATCCCTTGAGTTTGCCAGGACTGATCTTGGAATTGGACACAGTCTTTCATTTTTTACCAGATTGGAAGGCAAACACTCAGGCACTTGATACCTTTAAAGTTTTACTGTGTATCACTATAGTTTTTTTTTTTTTTTTTTTACCAACGGGGACCTGGGGCATCATTCTTTTCACTGTTTGCACTCAGCCCGATATCAATTTCTATATCAGTTATCTCCTACCACAATAATGTTGGGTGACAACCACCCAAAACTCAGTGACTAAAACAATGCATTTTTTTAAACTTGCAAGGTTGCAGTGAACTGTGTTGTTCTTTTGGTATTGGCTGGGGTAACTCAGGTGTTGACCAATCGTGATTGGGGAATCACATATTTGGGTGTTGTATGGCCTGTTGTCTAGTCTAGAGAGGACTTATCTGGGACAATTGGGGCTTTGTTCCATGTCTCTTCCCGTAGCAGGCTAGCCTGGGCATGTTCTCAGAGCAAACACAGAGAAGTAAAAGAACCAGTGGGAATGTGGAAGTGCTTTTTTAAACTTCTGCTTGCTAACATCCCAATGGTTAATGCAAGACACTAGGTTGAGCCCAGAAGCCAGAGTGGGACAGAGCACCCTGCTCAGAGTGGGAGGGCACTACAATGTTATAGGGCAATGGTAGGTGTAAAAGAAAGGGCTGAAGAATTAATGTAATGAATCCTCCATTGTCTTTTTTCTCATTTCCTCTATTACTTAAATGAGGGGTCAGCCTGCACCCCCTGTTCACACTCAAAGTCTTCACAAAAGCAGCCCAAATAGAAACTCTGTTAAATTCTTTGTCTTTATTCCTGGATTGATGTTTTAGCACAAAGTTCTGATTCCTTAGTAATAACAACAACAAACTTAATACTACCGTTAAAAGTGATTAAATTCATTCTACATAAATCATTCAGGTTACTTTACTGGCATTATGGCATTATTTTGTCCTCATAACTAATCTTAGGAACATCTAGTCCCATGTAACTGTAATAGGGGGGTCTGGCCAGATCACTGGGGACAGGAAGAAACCCTGATCCGGTGTGAGATGCTACCCCCACCCCTGGAGAAGAAAGGGGTCACAGGAAACCCCAAGTATAGATTGAAGCAGCATCTGGAAAAAGAACCTACCTTCCTAGGGAAGAGATGGACCCCAGAGGGGTTAGGAAGTGCCAAAGGCAGCTGGGATTGAAATCGGGAGCTGGGGCATGCTTCCATACCCCTCAGACAACCTTAAACACTAATGCCGCTTGTGATACGGCTTGCACAGAGACTGCATGGACTGTAGGGGCTGAAAAGGTCATGACACACATGTAACAAGATGATGCTTCACCCTGGCCAAGACGCTTGTGCCTCTGCACTGGGCTAGAAACTCCCCCCTTTCTGGATCATGGTGGCCAGAGGAGGGGCAGAGATGCTGCGATGAGTGTGATGGATTCTCACCTGGATGAACGGTGCATGTGCTAGTCTAGCAAAATGTTTGAACAAAGGGGAAAAAACCCTCCTACTGGCTTCCCGCATGTGTGGGATTTTGGGCCGGGACTTTAAAATTGGAGTACGTACAGGGAAGCCCGGGGCTCATTCTTTGCCATTGCAAGCCCAGTCAGGGGTTGGGGGCCAGAGCTTCTTGGGCCAGCGGACCCTGGAGAGCACATGGCCAGACTCCAATCCCTGTGCCCTTTCCCCATAGAAAGTGGCAACAGCATGCTGCGCTGGGCAGCTTGGCTGGACCAGATGCACTGATGCACTGCTGAGTTAAGGGCCTGAGGGAAAGAATGCAAGCGTGGGGCTGATGGGCAGTGGCTAGAGGAAAGAGGAGCATGCCGGGAGAAGGATACCGGTGCACACAGACTCTAAGAGACACCTGGCGCCAGACTGTGACCAGGAATCTGCCAAGCCGCCTGGAAAATCATGCTGCTGCCACTGGGGTATCACAAAGGATGATATACTTTTAAATAGGAGAAGGGATTCCAAGTTCATCCTTGAACTGAGCTGGCTAGGGGTAGAAAAGTTATTTGCCTTCGAATGTTTTACAGGGAATGGGCTTTGAGGCAGAGCCCATTATGCTTAGAAAAATTGCACAGCCTTTGAATAAACAACCCCTTTCATATTTCACCAATCCTCTGCCTCTGGAGTTTACTGGTGGCAGGCGGCAGAACACTGTGTGGCTGTACAGTAACATAACAACTGAGGAATTGAAGTTGAAGGGATTAAAAATCTTATACCAAGTTAACATTTCAATATTTCTAATCGAAGAAGTAATGTTTTATTGTGCAAAATATAAGTTAGCAAAGATAAAATATAATAGCAATAACCATTCCCCACTTTGCTGAATGAATTCCTTTATTATATATTTTGAGAGCAGATATTAAGGAATGAACATTTTAATAACTGAGACATGGGAAATTAGCTTTATTGATAATATGTACTGACTTTATATGAACAGCACAAGGCTGCACTAATAGATGGCATTTATATGGAGCTGAAATCAATAAGATAATCTCAGCTCCATATTTTCTTATGTTAATAAAATTTTTTCTAAATTTATGATGATATACATAACAGGGTGTATAAACAACAGAGCAGAAAGAGGGAATTGTAATTAGAAAATTATGAAACTGTTTTCTTCCATTATCTTGCATGAAGCAAACAAGGTAGGTAAGAGGTACGTTTTACTCACTCACAGAGGCATGTAATATGTAAGCACAAGAAAATGAGCCATTTCTAATAAATTTCAACTCAAAGCATCTATCAGACTAAGAAGTAAGATTAGAATTTATGTAAAAAGGTTTTATAACCCTGTAGTTCCCCAGATTTTCTTCTAGCATGTGATGATGAAATTTAGGTCAAATGCATGGTGAATACCAATAGAAATTCTCTGAGAATTGCATCCGATACTGATGACATCATTAAGGAGGCCATGAGCATGCCACTAAAATGAATGTTCCATATTGTTAAATTTTATCACTTTTAAAAGCCAAATTAATTATTTTTATTTTAAACCATTTTTTGAAGGAAACCTAACACAAATGTGCTATTTTTCTGCTTCTTAAACTGAGCATACTAAATATTTTATTCACTTTGTGATGACTAGGTCTCAGGTTACCATTATGAATAATTTTTGTTTTATATGTTAATGTAGTGTTTCCCTCTGGAGTTAGTGAGTTATGTCAGTCTGTTTGATAAATTACCTTAGGGTTTTTTTTTTAAGATTTTATTTATTTATTTTTAGAGAGGGAAGGTGGGGAGAGAGAGAGAGAAACATCAATGTGCGGTTGCTGGGGGGTTATGGCCTGCAACCCAGGCATGTACCCTGGCTGGGAATTGAACCTGGGACACTTTGGTTCTCAGCCCATGCTCAATCCACTGAGCTACACCAGCCAGGGCACCTTAGGTTTTTTTAATGAGTTCTGGTGATTCTCTTGCCTGTGTTGTCCCTTCTTTACTCTAGGCTATTTCAATTTGATAATTCCCTTTCCTTGATATTTTTAATCTATTTTTTCCCTGTAATCTCTATGTTGTAGGAGACTGTTCTTCATGGCATGGGACCAGCTCCCACAGGGAGATGCACAGGCCCTCGCCGATGGGTAGGTTCTCCCATGGGGAATCAGGCCTGCAATGTACCTAGGCTGCTTTGAGTCTTGCTTTTGCTAAAAACTCCCTCACCCTGAATTGCATCAAATATTTACTGCAAAGTAACTTCCTAAAATCCATGCTACACCTTCTAAGGATGAGCGTAACCGGTTCGACTACTTTTGCCTTTTCATTTGCAAATATCCCTCTTCTGTGATGTGATTAGCAGCATCCTCTCCTTTGTTTTCTGTAAAAGGTAACCACCTAAAGTGAGCCTGTGCACAGTAAATGAGGACCATCATGTAATGAGACCAGAAAAGAAATAAAAGCCTGTCATGGCGAAGACTGAGGCTTTTTTCTCCCCTTGAGAGAAAAAGCCATGCTCACCTTTTTCCTCCACAGGACTTGGTAGTCCATGTGAATGTCTCTCCCCTGTTCACAATGTCGTGGGCCCCATGAGCCAGGGTCTGCATCACTATGTCAGTATAAAATAGATAAACATTCAAAGTCACTAGATTAAGTTATATACTAAATTATTATTTAGTAGCCGTTTGCCTAAGAGTCCAAGTCCCACACTTCCGAAGATATAAAAATGGTCAAAATATGTTTTAAATGCCAATACCATATTTCATTGAATCTAAGATGTCATTATAATATAGACCACTGTTACACAGACTACTAAGAAAGAAAAAAGTTACATAGTATTGTTATGGAAAAGATAACTCAGATGGCCTCAGAATTTGCGAAGTGGGGTTTATTCACGATGCGGACCCAGAGGAGATAAAATTCCAAATTCTGGGCAACGAGCTTAAGCTGGAGTTTGCTTATATTCTTGTTACAAGGCAAAAAGTAGGGGCGGGGAACAACTGCTAAAAGCAAGCATACAGAAGCAGAAAGCGAAGGTTAGTGTATGACCTTGAGATAACTGCTTATCTGGGAATGGCTGCTGGTCAGCTCCTACCTAAGAATGACTACTGCTCAGCTATGTCCTGTCACAATCCCCCCCTTTGATGCTATAAGGTGCTTTTATCCCTTTAGCATCACTATACACCTGGCTATGCGGCTGATGTCATGGGGAAGGTTGTAACTGCTGATACTGGTATTGGTACCACTGGAGGGCTAACGCCTTGGCGGCTGCCTTCTGAGTCACTGTGGCCTCCAGGTGTTGGACCAAGGTTTGGAGGATGCAGGGCCCCAGAGTTATGCCTAGGAGAATTATGAGGATGGGCCGCAGAACAGGCAATATCCACCTTAGCCACATCTGTGGATTGAATCCAAAATTCCAATCCTCTAGCTTTTGGGCCCAGATTCTAATGTTATCCTTTAATTCTTTTACCTTTTTTGCTACTATACCGGATTGGTTGACAAAACAGCAACATTCTCCTAGGAACATACATGTTCCACCTTTCTCTGCAGTAATGAGGTCTAAAGCTCTCCAATTCTGAAGGGTTACCTCAGCCAAGGAGTTTATCTGCTGCTGCAGGGTGGTCAGGGAGTCGGCTACGTTGTCCATATCTTCGCTCAGCTGAGCTGACAGCTTATAGTAAGTGGATGCAGACAATCCCATTGCCCTGACTCCTGCCCCGACCCCCACTGTAAGACTTGCCCCTATAGCTATGGCGGCCCCTACTCTTCTCTTACCCCAGGAGGCTTCCTTTATTTTAGGTTGCAGTAGTTTCTCATCTCGTTAGGGGTCCGGATGCTGATGCTAGGGGCTAGGAAGACTTCAGTGCAGATCCCGGTCTAATCCTGGGACAGGCACTTGTAAGCTGCCTTCTCACAGAGAAGGAAGATTCCAGGTTCAGTACAAAGGCTGCTGTTGTTGGGAATATTACGTTGACCAGAGCAGAGCTGGGGGTTGAGCATTCCCACATTGTTCCTCGGCTCTGCGGTCCGGTTTGCCACCAAACAGGTTAAGTTCATTCCCTTAGCATCTAGGAAGACAACGGTAGCTATGGGTCCTTGGATCACGGTAGGACCTGTGTCTATGGGCTTACGAGCCCTGTTCTAGCTCGGGGGTACTAGAACATCTAGAAACCCTTTTTCTTTTATAGGCAAACATACCCATCATTCTTTTGTGGAGTTAGTAACATTCTGGTATGCTGCATACATGGCGTGGACCATGTACTGAACTTGGACTGCTGGGCTCACCCTCTGCTGGGCCTCCTGAAAGGCCATGAGGTTAGCCCCTTTGTAGATGACTGCTTCTTGGGCCAACTGGTTTGCTATTTCTCTTGCAGCCTCTTTCTTAGCCTGTTCAAACTCTGTCTGGCTCATTGTACTCAGCTGGCGGTAGTAGTTTCAACATACTTGTTGGCCGGGGTATCCATGTCCCTGACACTTTAGGGACTGGTATCCTACAGGTCCTTCTGTTATTCTAGTCTGGTATAATTTCCCTCCCCAAGTACAGGGGAGTTGGGGCTGTGGCCAAACTCAACCTGATGGCATGGAGGTGGAGGAGGTGAAAGCTACGGCTGGAAGGGGATAGGTCATCACTGCCAAGCCTAATCCTATGCTCGGGGGCACTACATTTACAGACCAGGGCTGAGATAGACCCCACATTTGTCAAACAAAGCATACAATATATCCAACTACAGAGACTAAACAGAGATAAACTACTCCTAGGGTGACTTGCTCCCCGGGACTCCATTCTGCCGGGGTCACAGTCACTAGTCCAATTCCCATTAGTCCTGTGAAGATGTCAGTTATAGTCAGGAACCTGCGAAGCAACAGTCCATCCCCTGGTGTCTTCTCCACTGGTTGGTGTCCTCTGGAGCCTCAGTGTGGGTAGCCTGGGTGCAGGCTTGGTCTTCAGGTCCTCAGGATCTGCTGCTGCTTTGGCCTCGCTATAGTGGATCCAAGAGGTGATTCCTGTAACTTTAAGGGCAGTCAGGGTAGTTAGTAACACCAAATGTGGCCTGGTCCACACAGGTTGAAGTGGTTCTTTTTCCAGTCCTTTACCATACATAACTTCCCCGTTTAAAGAAGTGTGTTGGCCCCCTTGGGCTAGGGGTCTCTGGCCCAAACTGGCCCCGTTTATCTTCCCTAAAGTTTCCCCTAGCTTCTGGAGATATTTTGTCTGCCCTAATTCACCTTGCAACCAGAGTCCCCCCTTTCGTATGCTGAGAACTGGGGGAGGTCTCCCCAAAACTAGTTTATATGGAGTATATCCTGAGGGGTTAGGGGCATTTCTAACCCTAAGCAAAGCTAGCAGTAGCAAGTCCGTCCAGAGCAGTCTAGTTTCCTGGTGAAATTTAGCTAAGGTTTCTTTAAGAGTCTGGTCCATCTGCTCTACTTTCCTAGAGCTCTGGGGTCAATAGGCAGCGTGCAGCTTCCACGTGATGTTCAGAAGTTTGGCTATTTCTTGGATTAGTTGTGAGATGAAGGCTGGCCCGTTGTCACTTCCAATGGTTAGAGGCAATCCGTACCTTGGGATGACCTCTCTCAGGAGGGCTTGGGTGACTTCCCGGCTTTTCTCTGTCTTGCTGGGGAAAGCCTCAACCCATCCAGAGATGGTGCACACAATTACCAGGAGGTATTTTAATCCTCAGCTAGGCTTGACTTCAGTAAAATAATTCATCCAGGAGCTTCAGCAGTGTGTGTGTTCCCTCCCAGCACCATTCCTGGGATGGAGCCACCGGGAGGAGGTCGTCCATGTACTGCAGAATCGTCAGGTCTGCCCCCCCTCAGCAAGGGGCTTCAGGTCCCCTGCTAGGGCTTCCCCAAATAAGGTTGGGGAGTTCTTAAACCCCTGGGGCAGTCTAGTCCAGGTTAACTGAGTCTTGACCACAGTGTGGGGATCTTTCCATTCGAAGGCAAAAATGGGTTGGCTGGAGGGTGCCACAGGAATGCAGGAAAAGGCATCCTTCAGATCAAGGCAGGTAAACCACGTTGCTGTTGGGGGAAGTTGGCTCAGGAGGGTGTATGGGTTCGGGATGACTGGGTGGAGGGTGACGGCTGCTTTGTTGATGGCCCGCAGATCCTGGACGGGCTGGTACACGCTCCCGTCCAGCTGCCTTCATGGGTCTGGGTAGGTGCGGCCCCATGTCATGGAGACAATCTTCTCCAAGCTCCTACACAGGCGCTGTAATTTGAGGGACCTGCCTCCCAGTCACATCTTGGGTGGGATGAGTCTTTTTTATCTCCCTGGCCCAGAGTGTGGCCACAGCTATTCAGCATATCTAAGTGACCAGCCAAAGGCTATAGGTATGTCAAATGACTATGCCGTGGATTAGCTGTAGAGCTTTTGCTGTACAAAATAGCCCTGTATGTTCTTACTCTGTGTGTCCCTTCCCCCAACTCACACCTGTGGGGGAAGAGGTGAAGACATCTTAAAATCTCCTGGACACCTTGAGTTCTGGACCCCATTTTAAATGCCCATTTGGGGGCCCCCCTCTTGGCTGCAGCCTGTAACAATCTCTCATTTCAGATATACACCCACTTTAAATTCTTTTAAAGGATAATGGATAATGGTCTTATCTTCTTGTAACTACTTCCGGCTGGACATGGATGTCGTCTTACCTACCTGTGGGTCAAGGGTGCCCTGAAAGGTGGCGGGGGGGGGGGGTGTGCAGCACAGAGGGAGTCCTTCCTGTAAGGGGAAGGACCTTACAGAATCCTGGTCAGTTGGCTGTCACCAGAAAGTCATAGGCTTGGTGTCCAAACACTGGCATTACTGGATTGTTGGCATCCTGGTCATATTGTGGAGATGACAGATTTGGAAAGAGTTGAAAGGCACAATTAAATCATAACCACTAAATGACAAAGGCAGGAACTTAAGTAAAGAATGGCTTATCTGGACGAAGGTATACAAGGCATGCTACACCTATCCAAAACTCTTGTGATCCATTATACTTCACTTGGGCTGAGGGGAATATGTTAGGATTTCCCTCCTTTCAGATATCTGAGCCCTTCCTGTCCAAGCCATCAAGACAGAAAGGGAAAATCAATTCTAAAGTGAAGCCCACAGATCACCCGAACCGCTCACTAACCCCACCACTTGGTTCAGACAAAGTGTTGAGTTTCAGGGGGTGATGATGAAAAATGGGCTCCTTAAGTGAGGCCTATATTGCAACCAATCACTCAGGTAATGAAGTCATAGGCATACGTCCTATGAAAACAGAAGAACACACAGGTTAATTCACACAATAGTCCCCAAACCAGCCTCTGTGCCTGTGAGACTGTCTTTTGGGGAGACATTCAGTTGCAAGGTCTTTCCTGCAATGACATTCAGCAATGGCAGTTTGACAGGTCCTCCATACCTGTAAATTGTACATCTTTGATGATATTACAAAACCAGTTTTAACTTTCAAGCAAAAAGAAACTTTCAAGACAGTTAGCTGCGTCATTCTGATGTCCAATACTGAGCATTGTGATTTTCCCTGAACCATAATTTTTCTCCTTAAGATCACTCTCACTTTTATTAAAGGGACTACTTTGAGTACCACTTTTCATTTTGACTGTTTGTTTGCATAAACACACCAAGAGCAGCGTGGATCACTTATGATCTTTAAGTCTGCTTTGCTGGAACTCACACAGGGAACTTTTAGATTGACTTCTCACTCCGCCCCTCAAGGCACAGAAGCAGAGCCACACATCCGCCATCTGGCTTTTCCTGTACCAGTTGTTTCACTCAAATCCTTGAGGCTTCCATCGTGCCCACAGCTTCCTTTTTGGCCGTCTTTCATGAAAGCAACCTTTGTTCCTTCCCTGGAAAGACTGCCATGAACCGCACAACCAACCAAAGTACCAGGCATTTCTTGTTGGCTTATGTTAGCTTTGCAAGTCAATCCCAGTTCCTCAGGGCTTTCTGGTGATGACCAGAACCCATACATGCCTCCTTCAGGTGTGACATTCCAGTCAAAGTCTTGGTTAACAAAACCCCTATTAGTGGCTGATCTTATTGGTTTTATGCAAAGAAACCTTATGTCTTCACTTACTCCTTCAGAATGCCAAATTCTGGAGGGATCAGGTAGGGAGAAAAATACAAAGCGTGAAGGAAAGTCCTTTCCCTCCTGATATCCATTGGGCTTCTCAAAACCTTCACTTCCAGACATTCTACAACACTCACAAACCCTCTATTCTTTCTTTCATACAGCTTCTGGTATCCACCAACATTGCATCTCCATGCCTTCTACCTTCTACTATTAACTAACACTATGTAATTCCTTCCTAAAACTTTTATTTTTCCATTTATTTTTACAGTTTTCCACAGACCTTTATTTTCATATCTTATACTTTTTTTCATTTACTTTCCTACAGAGTGTGAAGTTTCAACCTTCCCTGGAATCCTCAATTTCCTTTTCAGAGCAGACACAGAGCAAAATTCAAAACACAGAGTTCCAGAACAATACACAGATAGAAGCATTCTCTTGCACCAATGTACCCATTGATGCCTCGCAGAGTCATGCTCCTTCAGGCCCGGTCTCTTGGCAGAGACATGCTGCTTTGCCTCTGGCTGAAGCACTCATCAGCCCCAAATGACCCTCCCTGGGTCCCGAGTGGCAAAGGCATTCTCCCCAGTCGGTTACAGCGACCTTTCCTAGGTCTTACAGGTGACCTTAAACAGGTCTTCAAGTACAGAGGGTTTCTGATCAGAAACAACATCAACGGCAGAGACTTGCTCTTTTAGATCTGGTCTCATGGAAGAGACATGCCCCCCATGATGAATTCTCCTGATTGTCACTGACAGACAAGGGAAGGGATTCTCAGGTTGCTTGCCTTGCCTCTCCCCTCTCAGGGTACTTAGGCCCGTCTTAGCTAAGGCTGCCCATGTAGAATTTGGGTTAAACTCCCAGCTGTTATGCCGTATGACAGACTGAGGAACCACAGGTTAGGGCTCACTCACACTCCGTAGGCTTCCACCCATGGAGCAATAAACACAGTCATTCACACAAACACACTGAGTTTATTACATTCCCACCCGCTCGAAATGTGGGAACCCTGCCTGGGCCTTCTGGCCTGAGGGGTGATCAGTCCCTCCTTCCACCACAAAGGGTAGGCCTGGTCTTGGGTTCCTGGTCCCCGGGGCACTTACCAGATTGGAACCTTCCCAGATTCCACCAGTTCGCATCCTGCCAGCCTGAGTCAAAGTGCGGTCCGGGGGCCAAGCCTGCGATACCCAGGATGTTCAGGACCTGAAATCACCGGGGCGCGAGCGCCTCCTTATCACTGCCGGGCCCCACCAGCCGCCCCAAGGCCACCTTCATTGGTGACAACAGCCTGCTCGTGTGAGTCGTTTCCCAGTCAGGGAACCAAAATGTTACAGAAAAGATGACTCAGTTGGCCTCAGAGTTTGCGAAGTGGGGTTTATTCATGCATGTGGACCCAGAGGAGATAAATTCCAAATTCTGGGCACTGAGCTTAAGCTGGAGTTTGCTTATATTCTTGTTACAAGGCAAAAAGGAGTGTGTGTGTGGGGGGGGAGGGGAACAACTGCTAAAAGCAAGCATACAGAAGCAGAAAGCGAAGGTTAGTGTATGACCTTGAGATAACTGCTTATCTGGGAAAGGCTGCTGTCTGGGAATGGCTGCTGGTCAGCTCCTACCTAAGAATGGCTACTGCTCAGCTATGTCCTGTCACAGTATAAGATGCACCCCCAATTTAGAGATGTTATAATTTGTAAAAATACAAGTATTGGAGATGAAATATGATATATGACAAGATAATATTCTGGGTGGTGGGGGGTACATCATTGACCAAAGAAGACAAATATGCTTTGATGGAGCTTACATTCTAAAGGGGGGGGGGGATAATTAAATAATCATGTCAGGTGATCCTTAGTGCTCTAAAGGAGAAGCAAAACTAGGCAAGGAGTAGGAGAGTGACCAGTATAAGAGAGGGTATTCTTTTTTATAAGTACTTGGAAAATCAGAAAAGGCATCTATAATGAACAGATATTTGAGAGGGAACCAGAAGGAAGGGAAAGAGAGAGCCATGAGGAAAAGATAACTCCAGGTAGTGGGGACAGTGAGTACAAGGACCCTGAGATGGGAGCATGTTTGGGGTGTTGAGGAAGAGCAAGGAGGCCAGCATGGCTGCAGTGGAAGAAAGTATGAGATGATAGCAAAGAGATAGACCATCTGTCTCTTTAGGCCAGGCCTTCTAGCCATGGTAATAAGAACTTTGTGTTGTGCTCAGTGATAGACAGCAAGCTATGCAAGGATTTTCAGTGGAGTTGTTATATGATCTGATTGTGTTTTAATGGAAACATTGTGACTGCTGTGTGGAGAAAGACTATTAGGGGACAAGGGAGTGGATATGCCAAGATCAGTTAGGAGACTGTTGTAATTATGCAGATAATGGATAATGGAGCAGTGATGAAGGTGGTAAGAGTTGGTCATATTCTGGACATATTTTGAGGGTCAGTTTTATAGAATTTGATGATGGTTTGATTATGAGGAGGGTGAGTCAAAGATGATTTTAATATTTTTGGCCTACAAAGGAACAGAATTGACATTTATCAAGATTGAGAAAAACTGAGGGAGAGGGGATAGGGTAGAGGAAGAAGAGACTGGTCTTATACACATTAGTTTTGAAATGTCCTAGCTATCAAGTGTAGTGAAAGAGGTGGTAGGATACAAGAATCTAGACTTCAGGGGAGAGGCCCAGATCAGAGAAATAAACTTGGGAGCCAGAAAAAGAGTGAACAAATGTGTCAATTGCTTCTCACAGATTGAATAAAATAAGAACTAAGAACTGACATTGGATTTGTCGGTATTAGAATGTGAGAACATATTGGAGTGGATTCAGGAAAGAATAAGAAGAAAAGAAGTGGACACAATTCTTTCAAGGTGTTTTGTTTTAGTGGGGGGCAGAAATATGGGGTGATTATCACTCCACATTAAGTCTGAAACCTTTTCCAATTACTTTTAATATCATACAGTTGGAGGCATAGCAACAAAATATTGGGGCTGCAGGGAAGGTTAATTCTCTGATGTCATATCTCAACACACTTGGTCAAGAAATGAAGTAAACTCAAGTATACTTTCATTCCAAGCAAAACCATATGCTCTTTACTATTTGCGTTGTTTTTTTTTTTTTTTTTTTTGAAAATTTAGGGTAGCATTGAAAATAAAAAGATAAGATTTGCAAACATAGGATCCAAAAGGGCCAGTCACCTTGTACACTAGAAGTCCCCACATTAGTCTAAGTGAAGATATCTGTGTTAACAGGTGCCCAGGCAGATACTACCTTGGGCTTCAGATATCATTGTATGTATTGACACTTCAGGTACTACCTGTCTGAGAGGATGGCTGAAAATTCAACAAGGACTCAGAACAGATGAAAATATAGGGAGGTTCCTGTATGAAAGTCCTGCTAGGAATTTGAGTAGTTATTGTACTGTACATCTACAGTGGGTAGCTTATAACCTTTTAGAAATAAGTATTTGAGGATTGAATTGTGCTTCAGTTATCTGTAACATCCAAAAAAGTATAAGTATAGCCCTACTACTATGCAATTCTAGATTTTGCTGGCTGGATAACCCCCAATCCTGACTTGTTTCTTCAGAATCCAGTCTTCTCAGAAGTTCTCCAAGTGGTTTTTTAAAATGCTTGTGGATCAGTCGCTGCTGTCACTGCTCCACTGGGACCAATGCCAGCCATCCCCTCTGCCCTGGCTGGTCTCATGTTCTGCTGTGTCTCCAAGCTGCTTTCCTTTCATGTTTCTCCTGGGTACAGGCAGGTTCAAATAGCTATTTCAAGATAGCTATAATTGCCACTTTCCTCTAAATGTTAGGTTCCTTTGATGAGTCTTATTCATTAGGCTAAATATCTTCTTCCCTTGGAATGGTTTCTTTCCTAGGGACTCTGTAGTGCTCCTGGGCAGTTGACCTTATCCCTCTCCTCACCATTGTCTGCCCAATGTGCCATGTGTGTCTGAGCTCTAATCTTGGACCTTATTTAAGTTCCTTGCCTTTGAGTCTTCTTCCTTCTTATAAATCAGCGAATGTAAAGAGGTACCAGGAGCTGTGCCCTGAATCCACATTGCCCATGGATCCACATATCATCTATTTCCAGGCTAACTGGAAACTTTCAGAGCACAGATGGGTTTGGGAGAAGGGGAGGAATATGGTGGGTATGAAGTCTCTGCATTTTCTCCATGCTATAGTAGCTCAGATCTTTGGAGAAGCAGAAAAAGAAATGGAGTTGAATTCTCTAAACTGTCATAAAAACTCCTATTTCAGGGGTTTAAGTTGATGGTGGTTATTTCTGGGATTTGGAAAAAGTCTGTGCATGTGTGCGTGCGCACACTCATGTGTACCTGCTAGTCTGTCTGCTAGTCTGCCAAAGGTTTTCAGTTGCTTTTGTTCTTTATTGAGTGTAAGACATGACTTAAAAATAAATTCCATGATGGATCGGCTCTTGAAACTTTGAGAGTTGAGATGGGTGAAGAATGTGTTGGAGTTTCACTCAGAATTGCTATTAAAAAGCCTGTGTGTATAGATGATGATGATGCTACTGACACATGCTGTTGGCAAAATGAGTGTTTAGTGGCTGTTTTGTTCCTCCCAGCAGCAGGGATGAGTCTGATCTGAGCCATCCCTGCAGCTCTTCTGGTTCCCATTTGTGAAATGGTTGGCTGCTTGTGGGGAGGAAGTCGATGTCTGGGAACCATTTTCTTCATGCAATGTTAAGTGCTCCTGGTGGACGCTGCGGCCAGAGGGGTGATGAAAACCTGGCAGATTATTGTTTATCTCAAGCAGCTTATGATGTATTCTCCTACTGAGAGGAAGTAAAAAAAAAAAAAGAAGTAGAAGAAAAGGAAGCTGCAGTAGGCAGGTGCTGACGCCTTCCTCTCTTTCGTTGCCCCCTGCTGATGGGTCTTGCTTTTGTGGCTGAGGGAACCATGTGGGCAGCACAGCCCATGTGCTCAGAACAGCTGCTCATAAATCAGCAGAGGCAGCAGGCAGGGGAAACACTAACATGTTACCCTATAAAATATTTAAAGGAAGCTGTGAATTTGGTTTTCTTTTGATTAGTTCTCCAGATCTATACTTCAGTAGCATTGCTACAGGGTCTGAATCAAACCAGAGGTACCCCAAGAGCCCATTTAAGTGCTTTGTAGTGTTTACTTAATATTTTAAAGGCAAAAAAAAAAAAGAACAGTTTGGAACATTGAGCACTCCAAGAGAACAAACCTATTTATGGGCTCTGAGGGCATTTCACCTTTAAGACAGTGAAGCTGCCAAAAAACTATAGAAGTCTTTCATTTTTTTTATAACACTAGATAAATTGTGGGATGAGTCTGCTTCAGTGGGGTCTTTTAACTCTTCGTGTGCTGATTTCTGGTGTGGTAAGCATGGCATGTAGATAAAATACATCCATTTATTTTGATGCCTCCCATGACTTTTATCTAGAATGTTTTAATAAAAGAAACAACCAAATGTGTTTTTCCACGATATAGGACTTGAAATGGAGACAAAAGAAATATAATAGAGTTGACCCCTGATTCAGAATTAGAAAACCTGTGTTCTACTGCTGGCTCTTCACTTCAGAAGTTAGGTAACCTTGGGAAAATTCGGCCTCATCAATTACTAGTTGTGTGATGGTGGGCATGTGTTTTCTCATAGGTAACATTGTTACAGAACATGGGGGCCAAGGCCCAAGGCGGGTATGATATACAATTACTGAAAGGACCTCCCACTAGGTTCACTTGTCTGCTGCCAGATGAAAGACGTCTCTGCCAGAGATTTGTGAAAAGGAAAGGAAATGTTTATTTACAGGTATACAAACTTAAAATAGTGACCTAATGTCTTCATTAAAATATCAAAGTCCTTTAGGATACCCACAGATGCACACAGTCCTTTTTTCCCCTCTGCCCTCATTTGGGGTACTGTATCTCAGGAAAAGAAGTAGATTCAGGCTCCCAACACCATCAGCTGTGTTGCTGTGAGGATCTCCAGCTTCAGACCCCAGTTAATCCAAAGTCATGTGGCACCTTCTCATGGCCCATTAGCAAAAGGTCCTTTCACCCTTTTTCTTCCAGGCAAAGTCTCTCTTATTTCTTAAGCCATGTGGCCAAAGAGTGCACCCCAAAGCTGTGGGGTCTTCACTCTCACCAAAGCCACAGGGGGTCCCCTATCAAAGCTTTGGGGGTCCCCACTCTGGCAAGGCCAGATGGTTCTCCCTTCTATTGCTACAGCCACATGGTTCTCTCCCTTCACATGGCTGCCTAGTCTGGGTTTAAATCCCCTCACCAATCTTCCTCTGTACCCCCATTTCCGACTCCTCCCACAATTGACTACACTTGCCAGCACTCCCATATCCTTCCAGCTTTACTGAGCTGCCATAGTGAGTCTGGGCAGGCGTGGCCCCATGGTGTGGAGCCAATCATCTCCAAGCTTTCATGCAGGCACTATAATCAGGGGGCTCTGCCCCCTAGTTACATCTTGGGTGGAAGTCCCTCCCTTCTCCCTGGCTCAAAGCATGGCCACAGCTGTTTAGCATATCTATGAAACCAGTTAAAGGTTATAGATATGTTAAACGACCATGCCAGAGGTTAGCTGCAAAGCTGTTGCTATGCAAAACAGCCCTGCATGTTCCTGCTGCATGTGTCCCTTCCCGCAACTCACACCTGTGAGGGAAGGGGTGAGGACATCCTAATATTTCCTGGACACCTTGACTTCTGGAACCCATTCCAAATCCCTATTTGGGGCCCCCCTCTTGGCTGCACCCTGTTACAACATAAGAAGAATTAATAATGCTGCCCTCTCCATGCTATTATGAGAATAAAGAGTGCACATACAGTGCCTAGCACAAAGCTTTGCTCTTTACAAGGGCCTGATAAGGTCAAATGTTTCTAGAACTAAACAGAAAGCATTTGATTTTATTTCTATTTTCTTTTTTGCTGTTCTTCCTTTTAAAATTAAATTTATTGAGATGATATTGGTTAATACGATTGTATAGGTTTTAGGTGTACATTTCTGTGATACGTGATCTCTATGTTGCATTGTGTGCCCACAACCCAAAGTAAAGTCTCCTTCTATCGGCATATATTAAACACCCTTTACTATCTTCTTTTCCCCTTCCCTCTGGTAACCAGAATATTTTTGTCTGTGTATATGAGTTTTTGTGGGTTTGTCTTTCTTGCTTGTTCATTTGTTGCTTTCAGTTTCATATCCCACACATGAGTAAAATCATATGGTTCTTAACTTTTTCTATCTGACCTATTTTGCTTAGCATGATATTTTCAAGGTCCACTCATGTTGTCACAAATGGCAGTATTTCATCTTTTCTTAAGGCTGAGTAGTATTTCATTGTATACATGTACCACATCTTCTTTATCCAATCCTCTGTTGAAGGCCACTTTAGCCATTTCCATGTGTTGGCCACTGTGAATAATGCTTCAGTGAACATAGGGGTGCATATATTTTTGTGAACAAATGCTTTCAAATTTTTGGGGTAGATACTCAGGAGAGGGGTTGCTGGGTCATATGGTAACTCCATTAGTTTTTTTGAAAAAACTTCATACTGTTTTGTGGGGGGCCAGGGCTCTGACTGCAGGCCCCCCCACCCCCCCACCATGGTTGAGAATAAGTCTACCAAGATGTGATCTGCTTGGGGAGGAAAAGTTGGCCTATCTCTCTAAGGAGAAGGGCCAGAAGCTTCTTTCTCAATGGGCTTTTATTGGGTTTAATTTGCATAGGAATACAGGGCATATACATAAAGCTCATCAAGCATTGTCAGGCAGTAATGATCAAACAATAGATAACATTCAAAGAACTCTGAGGGCTTATTTTGAGTTAGGGTCAGATAGATAAAGGGCCATAAAACTTTGGGGAAACAAACTCATTTCATGCTTGGACCCTTATCATTCAAATTGAGGCTATTAGCAAAGTAGGATTCATAGGATTTTATGCATTCTTTGTTAGGCCTGATTGCCCCAGGGAACCCACCCTTTCCACCAGCACAGGGCCTCACCCACCTCAGGCATTGTTTCAGGCTTAAGGCATTGTTTCAGGTTTAAGTTGAGTAGGGGAAGTAAGGCAGCTAAGAGATTAGGAAACTCCTTGCAGGCAGAATGAGGACTCAGGCTATGTTAAAGCTGAGGGGTGAGGGTCCATCACCCCCTTTCTTTGTAGTCCTCCAAGTTCTTCCCTGAGGGCCCCATTCATGACCATGCCTGTCTTAGGTCATCCCTCCCCTGAGGAATCTTACCCATCATTGGCTAACCAGTCATCCACCCAGGGCCAAGGGGGGTGAAGTAAATGTGGACAGAGGTGGCACCCCTGCCAAGGAGATAAGCTTTATCTCTTTAGTGGCTTAGGGTCCCAAAGTCTCTCACTCAGTTTTAGCCATGGGGGGTTACAGCTTCTGGAACCGGTCAGGATGGTTCTCAACACTTTTCCACAGTGGTTATACCAGTTTACATTCCCACCAGCAGTAAAAGAAGGTTTGTTTTTCTCCACAGACTCTCTAACACTTGTTATTTGTTGTCTTGTTGATAATAGTCATTTTGATAGGTGAGAGGTGGTATCTCATTGTAGTTTTTTTAAAATATATAATCTTTATAATATTTTTCCACTAGCATTTAGTTCTCTTACAGCCCCTGTCCCCAGCAATCAACACCCTGTTGTCCATGAGTCCTTTCTCTTTTTTGTTATTTCTCTAATAGCTAGTGAAGTTGAGCATGTTTTAATACATGTGTTGCCATTTGTATGTCTTCTTGGGAGAAGTATTTGTTCAGGTCCTCTGCCTATTTTTTTAATTGAATTTATAGGGGTGACATTGGTTAATAAAATGATATCGTTTCAGGTATACAGTTCTATAATACATCATTTGTGTATTGTTTTGTGTCCACCACCCCAAGTCAAGTCTCCTTTCATCACCATTTATCCTCCTTTTACCCTCTTCTGGCTCTCTCACCTCCTTTTCCCTTTTATAATCACCACATTATTATCTGTGTCTATGAGTTTTTTCTCTGCTTAATTCCCTTACTTTTTTCATCTAACACCCAACCCCTTTTCTCTCTGACAGCTATCAGTCTGTTCTCTGTATCTATGAGTCTGTTTCTATTTTGTTTGTTAGTTTATTTTGTTCAGTTGATTCCACATATGAGTGAAATCATATGTTACTTGACTTTCTCTGATTGACTTATTTCACATAGTGTAATATTCTCTGGGTCCATCAATTCTGTTGCAAGGGTAAGATTTCCCTTTCCTTTCCTTTCCTTTCCTTTCCTTTCCTTTCCTTTCCTTTCCTTTCCTTTCCTTTCCTTTCCTTTCCTTTCCTTTCCTTTCCTTTCCTTTCCTTTCCTTTCCTTTCCTTTCCTTTCCTTTCCTTTCCTTTCCTTTCCTTTCCTTTCCTTTCCTTTCCTTTCCTTTCCTTTCCTTTCCTTTCCTTTCCTTTCCTTTCCTTTCCTTTCCTTTCCTTTCCTTTCCTTTCCTTTCCTTTCCTTTCCTTTCCTTTCCTCCTTCCTTTCTCCCCCTTCCCTCCCTCCTTCCCCCTCTCTCTCTTTCCCTCTCTCTCTTTCTTTCTTTTTTTGGCTGAGGAGTAGTACATTGTGTAAAGGTACCACAATTCTTTTTTTATCTGCTCATCTACTGATGGGCACTTGAGCTGCTTTCAAATCTTGGCTATTGTAAATACCACTGCAATGGACATAGGGGTACATATATTCTTTTGAATTAGTGTTTTGGGTTTCTTTGGATATAGTCACAGGAGTGGAATTGCTGAGTCATAAGGCAGTTACATTTTTGATTTTTTGAGGAAACTCCATACTGCTTTCCACAGTGACTGCAACAATTTTCATTCCCATGATCAGTGCATAAAATTTCCCCTTCTCCATATCCTCGCTAACACTTGTTATTTGTTGATCTGTTGGTGATAGCCATTCTGACAGGTGATATCTCATTGTGGTTTAAATTTGCATTTCTCTAGTGATTAGTGACATTAAACATCTTTTCATATGTCTATTGGCCATCTGTATGTCCTCTTTGGAGAACTGTTTATTCAGGTCCTTAACCTATTTTAAAATGGGATTTCTTTTTTGGTGGCGGGGGGGGGGGGGGTTGAGTTTTAGAAGTTCTTTATAAAATTTGGATATTAACCCCTTATCAGATGTATCATTGGCAAATATGTTCCCCCTTCAGTGTGTTCTCTTTTCATTTTGTTGATGGTTTCCTGTGCTGTGCAGAAACTTTTTAGTTTTTAATTTTTTTCATTTCCCTTGCCCAAGGAGATATATCAGAACAAAACATTGCTAGATGAAATATCCAAGATTTTCCTGGTTATGTTTTCTTCTAAGATTTTTATGCTTTCAAATGTAACATTTAAGTCTCTAATCCATTTTGATTTTATTCTTGAGGAATGTGTAAAAAGTTGGTCTAATTTAATTTTTTTCCATGTATCTGTCCAATTTTCTCAAGCCATTTATTGAATAAACTATTGTTACCCCTTTGTATGTTTTTGCCTCCTTTGTCAAATATTAGTTGATCAATCATAAAGGTGTGGGTTTATTTTTGGGCTCCCTATTATGTTCTATTGATTTATATGTCTGTTTTTATGCCAGTACCATGCTGTCTTGTTTACTATGACTTTATAGTATAGCTTGATATCATGTATCATGATTCCTCCAACTTCGTTCTTCTTTCTCAAGATCTCTCTTGCTATTTGGGGTCTTTTGTGGTTCCATATAAATTTTTGGAAAATTTGTTCTAGTTCTGTGAAATATACCATTAGTCTCTTGATTTTGCATGGTAAGTATAGATTGCATATATTGCTTTGATAAGTATAGATAATTTGATGATGTTAATTCTTCCTATCCATGAACACAGGATATGTTTCCATTTATTTGTATTTTCTTCATTTTCTATTTTTAGTGTCTATTGTTTTCTGAGTACAGGTCTTTTACATCCTTGGTTAAATTTGTTTCTAGGTATTTTTTGTTGTTGTTGTTGTTGCAATTGTAAGTGGGATTGTTTTCATAGTTTCCATTTCTGATACTTCATTATTGGTGTAGAAAAATGCAACCAATTTTTAAATACTTATTTTTAATCCTTCTACTTTACTGAATTTATTTTTCATGTCTAATTGGTTTATGGTGGAATCTTTAAAGTTTTCAAAGTACGGTATCAAGTTATCTGCAAATAATGAGAGTTTTACTTCCTCCTTTCCAATTTGGATGTCTTTTGTATCTTCTTGTCTGATTGCTGTGTTTAGGGATTCTGGTACTACGATGGATTACAGTGGTGAAAGCAGACATCTGTGTCTTGTGCCTGATTGTAAAGACAATACTTTTGTTTTTTGTTCATTGAGTATGTTGTTGGCTATGTGTTTGTCATATATGGCCTTTATTACATTGAGGTATATTCCATCTATTTCCACTTTGCTGAGAGTTTTTATTATAAGTGCATGCTGGATTTTATCAAATGCTTTGGCAGCACCTGGCAGCATTTGGCAGCACTTGATTATGTGGTTATCCTTCATTTTGTTTATCATGTTTATTGATTATAGATATTTTAAGAACCTTTCTTTTCCAGAATGATCTTTTGAATGTATTGCTAGATCTGATTTGCTAATATTTTGTTGAGGATTTTAGCATCTATGTTCATCAGGGATATTGGCTTATAATTTTTCTTTTTTGTTGTATTGTTATCTATTTTTGGAATTAGAAAAATGCTGGCCTTATAAAATGAGCTTGGGAGTCTTCCCTGCTCTTGAATTTTTTGAAATAATTTGAGAAGGACAGGTGTTAGTTCTCCTTTGAATGTTTGGTAAAGTTCACCTGTGAAGCCATCCAGTTCAGGACTTTTGTTCATTGGGATTTTTTAAATTACTGCTTCATTTTCACTAGTTGTAACCTGTCTATTCAGATTTTCTGATTCTTCCTGATTCAGTTTTAGAAGATTTTATGTTTCTTGAAATTTACCCATTTTTTCCAGATTGTCCAATTTTGTTGGCAGATTGTTTTTCATAGAACCAGTTCATGGATACATTGATCTTTTGTATTGTTTTTTAGACTCTATTTCATTTATTTCTGCTCTGATCTTTATTATTTCCTTTCTTCTAATCATTTTGGACTTTGTTATTCTTTTTCTAGTACCTTTAAATGTAATGTTAGATTGTTTATTTAAAATTTTCCTATTTCTTGAGGTAGGCCTGTATTGCTATGAATTTCCTCTTTGGAACTCTACATTGTATCCCATAGATTTTGGATTGTTGTGTTCCATTTTCATTTGTTTCAAGGTATCTTTTGTTTTCTTCCTTGATTTTGTTGTTAACTTATTCATTGTTTAGTAACATGCTATTTAGCCTCTGTTTCTTTGTATGCTTTTCAGTTTTTTTCTTGTGACTAGTGTCCAGTTTCATGCCAATATAGTCAAAGAAGATGCTGGATACGATTTCAATTTTTTAAAATTTATTGTCTTGTTTTTTTTTATCCTCACATGTACTTTATCCTAGAAAGTGTTCCATGTGCACTTGAAAAGAATATATATTCTGCTACTTTGGGGTGAAATACTCTGAAGATATCAATTAAATCCTCATTTAAAGTTGTTTTTTTCTTTTTGCTGCTTGATTGAGTGTTTTCTCCTAACATGTCTTCCAAATCACTGATTCAATTCCTTGTTTCATCCAACCTATTGTTTATTTTTTCTAGTGTATTCTTCACTTTAGATATTATATTTTTTATTTATGACTGCTTTTCAAGAATTTTTTATGTCCTTTTTATGTTGCTGTAGTTCTCACTAAGTTCCTTGAAGATCCTTATAATCATTTTTCTGAACTCGATATCTGATAAATTGCTTGCCTCCATTTCATTTATATCTTTTTCTGGAGATATCTCCTGTTCTTTCCATCTAGGAATTTTTTTTGTCTCCTCGTATTGGCTGCTTCCTAGTGTTTGTTTCTAAGTATTAGGTATATCTGCTGTGACTCCCAATCTTGGTAGGTGGTTTTATATAGTAGGTGTCCTTTGGGATTCAGTGGTGCAGTTTTCTTGATCACCTGATCTGGGTGTCAGAGAAATGTGTCTTGTGTGGCTTATGTGGTTCCTCATGTTGTAATTGAGTCTTGATTGCTATTGGCTTATTCGTGTATGGAATTGACTCTCAGGCAGCTGACTATGAGGATCAGCCTTGACCGCTGTGTACTAGTTGTTTGTAGGCTCTGAGCATACTAAGTATAACTTGCCATAGCAGGATATGGTATCTGCTGAGATCTCCCTTTTAGATATGCCACCTATGAAGCTAATTGGGTCCTGCTCTGTTGTCTAAAGCTGACCACTGCATACATTGCTTCTGGGGCCTCTTCGATGTGATTCTGGTACAAACCAATGAATGTCATATGCTTCCTGTGACTGGCTCTGGGTGACCTGTTTGGAGCTACAAAGCAATCCAGTTTGTGTTTGCCTCTGCTGGCTTGGGTGTACATGGGAAAGACCAAATGGTGCATCAACAATGGATTCCACCAGCACCCTGTCTGGGGGCAGGTCAGCAGTGGCACAAGGCACCCCAAGATCTGCATCTTCTTGCCCTTGTATCCTGGCTGCCTGTTAGACTTACTCACTGAAAGAGTCTCTGGTGATACTCGAGTTTCATGAGGAAGGTTTTCAGGTAAAGGCAAGTGGTATTTAACAGATTGATACAAGCTGAATCTTGGTGTCATGCTGGGTTTGAGGCCATTCAACATTGTCTCAGTTTATACCAAATCTAGCTGCTACGTGTGGAGTGCCTGCAGAGCTCTGTGGTGGGACAGGGTTTCAGGGAGTGGTCAGGGTGAAGCCAGTGGAATTTATCAGTGTGAAGGGAGTCCTCTGTAATGGTGGGGCATGCAAGGGAAAAATGGTCCTCATCCTAGAGGCATATAACTCAGTCTGTTCCAGATTCTGTGAAGAATCCAGCTCAATAGGGTAGGGCCACCAGGAGTCAGAAGGGTGGGGCTTGTGGATCTCCCACAGGAGGGACTGCTGGTCAAGCTTGGGGGAAAGAGGGAGGAGTGGCCTCCCTCTCAGAGCTACACAGCTTAGTCACTGATGACCCCTAAATCTGCTCAGACATCTATACCCCTGCTTAGGCAACTTACTCTTCAGTAGGGTGTAGCTCTACAGGTTGGGGCAACAGAGAGTTCCAGAGGGTGGGGCTATTGTATTCCCCCAGGTGCTGACCACAAAGGAGTGCTCCACCCAAGAAAGCTGGAGCCTGAAGAGTGGGAGAGTGACTCAGCACAGGTATTGTAGTCACAAACCCAGTGTCTCCTCGTTTGACTCTAGTCCACTCTGCCCTTCCTGTGTCAGAGCTTAGGGTGAGGGGCTGCAAGTGAGATTTTGTCATTGGCTCTTTAAGGGGGCACCTGTGTCTCTTGCAGATTCCTGTTTCCTACCAGGCAGAATCCCTGATAATTTTCAAAGCCAGATGTTATGTGGGTGCTTCTTCTAGACTCTGGTGCTCTGGGCTGGGGAACCAGGTGTGGATTCAGACCACATGCTCCCTATGGGGAACCTTTACAGCTGAGATATCCCTCCAGTATCTCAGCCACTGCCCCTGAGATGAGGCAGCCCTTTTCTTAACCCTGCCCTTCCTACCAATCTCATTGTGCCTTCTTCTGTAAATCCTTGATTTTAAGACTTCTGCTCAGCTACTCTTCTATTGGTTCTTCAGGTTGATTTTTCTATATTTTAATTGTAATTCCAGGTTAGTCTTGGGAGAAGGTGAGTGTAGTTTCCATCTATTCTGCCACCATCCTGGATCTCCCTAGTTGCTGCTGAGAAGTCTAATGGGCTTTCCTTTATAGGTTTTCTTCATTTTTTTTCTGGCTTCCTTGAGAATTCTTTCTTTGTCATTTATTTTTGACAATTTTAAAACAATGTGCCTTGAAGAAGGCCTTTTTAGCATAGTTTTCATATTTCTTTCATTTTTTAAATGCCCAAGTCTTTCTTTTCTTCACCTCTGTGTCATTTTCAGACTTCTATCTTGGTACCACTAATTCTTTCCTCCATCTAGTCAGCTGTATTTTTTTATGCTTGCTAGGTCATTCTGTATGTTTTTTATTGAGTTATCAATCTCCAGAATTTATATTTGGTCCTTTTTTAAAGTTTAAATCTCTTTGATAAAGTACTCATTTTGTTCATTGATTTCATTTCTGAGTTTTGAAACTTCCTATCTATGCTTCTTTTATCTCATTTTTTTTTACAACTGCAATCATGAATTCTCTGTCATTTAAATCACATATTTTGATGTTTTTAAATTTTTTTCTGGAGATTCTTTTTTTTCGGACCTCAAGCAATTTATTAAGTTGCTTTATATAAGATTAACAATTTCCACATCACCCTCTAACACCAGCCCAGTGTCTGTACCAAAGCCACAGCCCTTTTTTATTTTCTTTGTGAGCTACCTCATTAGCTTGGTTAGTCATAGTGTTTTTTTTTACCATTCATTATCCTTTTATTTTTGATTAGACTGGTAAATTTTTTTTTTAGAGGAAGCCAATGGAGTAATAACAGGCCATTTCTAATGCAGTAGACTTTTCTAATAAAATAAATCCCTTTTCTGGCATTTTTACAGTCCTTCTTATTCTCTCTGCAATGTTACCAGAAACATGTTCTGCCTTTTCTTGTGCTTAAATCTGAAATACAAATCTGTTTTGATGATTGAGAGGTATTTCTCCAGTAGATTGATAAGAAGTCTTCCTAATGCTTTCCAGTAGGTGGCGCTAAACCACAAGTTTAGTTTTTTTGTTTTGTTTTGTTTTGGTCTTATTTTTTATATTGCTTGCACTGCTCTGGCTGTTCAGATCTCTGTGGAGTAGTGGAAATGGCCTTTGTTCCCTGGGAAGGTGGGCACCTGCCCTGTGACCCAGTTGCCCTGCAACGCCATGGGAATGGAATGGACAATGGGGCTCTAAATGGTGAAATCCCAGTGCTGTCCTCTGCAACCAGAAGCTGTCATCAGTGCAGCTGTGAAGTGTGGGGTTGGGGTGAGCTCGGGAGATTTGGTTGCTTCTTTTGTTGCTTTGCCATACCAGTAATGGTGACTGGGAGATCTTTGCTGCCTCCCCTCTGTGTCTCCACACAACCCTGGATTAATTGCACAGTGTGCCTGTTCTCAGGGAAGAAGTGTTTCTGTGGTACTGATTTTAAGGTTTACATGTAATGTGTTTTTACCTGGTACTCACTGCTATAGCTTCTTCTGTGGCCTGCTACCCCTGAAAGGGTTAGGAAAAGCAAGATCTGGGAGAGTGAGGTGAATGGCCAGATTCCCTGGCTTTGTTTCTCTGTCTGGAATGCCTATTGCCAAACAATTGTGCCTACACCTCTGTGCTTCGTTACTGCCCAGGTCACTGAGCTCAGCTGCAGCTCACACTGCCCACTTCTGCAGGAATGCTGACTTATCCCTTTGCTCCTCTTGGTTGGTATGCCAATGGCAACCTGTGTCCTCTCCTTTCCCAGCTGAGCCCCACAGTTAGCTCTGGGCTATAAGCTCTGATCTGGGCTCTGTCTCTTGTCCATTTCACCTCTTCTTCCTTTCCACTTCCCCATTTTGCTCGTTCCTACCCATTTTTAGATTGGTCAATGTGCAGATCTCTTAGACGTGTTTGTGCATTGAGCAGGGAATCCTTCATTAAATTATAGCTGTTGAAATTGTTGAAACTTCAAGGGAAGAGACTAAGGAGACCTCTTACACTGCCATTTTTCTTTTTCTTTTTTTAAAATATATTTTATTGATTATGCTATTATAGTTGTCCCATTTTCCCCCTTCACTCCTTTCCACCCTGCCCACCCCCTCCCACCCACACCCCCCCCTTAGTTCATGTCCATGTGTCATAAGTTCTTCAGCTTCTACATTTCCCATACTATTCTTGCCCTCCCCTGCCCATTTTCTACCTACCATCTATGCTACTTATTCTCTATACCTTTTCCCCCTCTCTCCTCCTCCCACTTCCCTGTTGCTAACCCTCCATGTGATCTCCATTTCTGTGGTTCTGTTCCTGTTCTATTTGTTTGCTTAGTTTGCTTTTGTTTTAGGTGTGGTTGTTACTAACTGCTAGTTTGATGTCTTTTTTTACTGTTCATATTTTTTATCTTTTTTTTCTTAGATAAGTCCCTTTAACATTTCATAAAATAAGGGCTTGGTGATGATGAACTCCTTTAACTTGACCTTATCTGAGAAGCACTTTATCTGCCCTTCCATTCTAAATGAAAGCTTTGCTGGATAGAGCAATCTGGGATGTAGGTCCTTGCCTTTCATGACTTGGAATATTTCTTTCCAGCCCCTTCTTGCCTATGAGGTCTCTTTTGAGAAATCAGCTGATAGTCTGATGGGAACTCCTTTGTAGGTAACTGTCCCCTTATCTCTTGCTGCTTCTAGAATTCTCTCCTTCATTTTTACCTTGGCTAATTATGATGTGCCTTGGTGTGTTCCTCCTTGGGTCCAACCTTTTTGGGACTCTCTGAGCTTCCTGGACTTCCTGGAAGTCTATTTCCTTTGCCAGATTGGTGAAGTTCTCCTTTATTATTTGTTCAAATAACTTTTCCACTTGTTGCTTTTCCTCTTCCCCTTCTGGTACTCCTATAATTTGGATGTTGGAATGTTTAAAGATGTCCTGGAGGTTCCTAAGCCTCTCCTCTTTTTTTTGAATTCTTGTTTCTTTATTTTTTTCTGTTTGGTTGTTTCTTTCTCCCTTCTGGTCCATTCCATTGATTTGAAACCCAGTTGTCTTTCCATCACTATTGGTTCCATGTGCATTTTTCTTTATTTCACTTATTGTAGCCTTCATTTGTTCATCTAATTTGTGACCAAAATCAACCAATTCTGTGAGCATCCTGATCACCAGTGCTTTGAACTGTGCATCTGATAGGTTGGCTATTTCTCGGTCGCTTAAAAGTACTGGCCATGGGGCTTTCATTTTGTTTGAGCCATCTTCCCTCTCCCCCTTTGGTCTGGTCTCGCCTGTTACATATGAGGGGCAGAACCTTATGTGTTCACCAGGGCAGGGCACCCCAGTCGCTGGGTTGTGATGTTGTATGTGGGGGCGGGGTTCGAGAGGGAACAATATCACCTTCTCCACTCTCTCTAGGACTTCAGTCCCTTCTGCTGCTTCCCACAAGCAGATTGTGCCCTTCTGGTGCTGGCTCCCAGGCAGGTGGGCTTGTGTACTTTCTAGGACTCTGTGGGTCTCCCCAAGGAGCTCTCCTGTGAGGCTGGGAGATTCTCCTGGTCTTAGCTCCCACAGGTGTTTTCATTTGGTGCTTTTAGGCTTTATTTTCCAGCGCTGGGTCCCTGGGTTGCGTGGCCTGTGTCGCTGCCCGTTCTTGCCTAATTTATCTGTGCGCCAATGTGTGACTGCGGACAGCCAGCTGCCTTGAGCGCCTCACTGGGTCTGCTCGTTGCCTCCCAAGGCCAGGGTCTGCCACCAGGTCCGTCAGCTGCCCCTGCGCTTCTAAGGTCCGCCAACTGCCACAAGTGCCCTTGCACCCACGTCTGACAGCCACCGCTTTTTCCTGCTGGGACCACTCGATTCCTCTCTGTAGGCCTCCGACTCCACCCCTCCTTACCAGTCTGGAAGAATGGTTGTCAGACTTCAGTTCATTTCTCTCTGTTCTGGTTATTTTTTTGTTTCTAAATTTTTGTTGTCTTTAGTTTTGGTTGTGCGAGGAGGCATAGTGTGTCTACCTACGCCTCCATCTTGGCTGGTGTCATTTTTCTGATGTCACCTAATTTTATTTCTTTTTAAAATTTGTGAAATGGTGACAATAATATGCATTGCAAAGGGTTATTATTAGTTTTTTGAAACATATTTTATTGATTATGCTACTACAGTTGTCCCAAATTTTCCTCTTTGCCCCCCTCTGCCTGGTACCCCATCTCCGTCCAGCAATCTCCCCCACCTTAGTTCATGTCCATGGGTTGTACATATATGTTCTTTGGCTTCCCCATTTCCTATACTGTTCGTAACATCCCCTTGTCTATATTGTATCTACTAATTATGCTTCTTATTGCCTATATCTTTTCCCCCATTCTCCCCCTTTCCCCTCCCAGCTAATAACCCTGCAAATTTTCTCTGTATCTATGATTCTGTTCCTGTTCTGGTTATTTACTTAAGCTGTTTTATTTAGATTCCATTGTTGATAGTTGTGATTTGTTGTCATTTTAATATCCATAGTTTTGATTTTCTTCTTTTTCTTAAATAAGTCCCTTTAACACTTCATTTAATGATGGCTTAGTGATGATGAACTCCTTTAGGTTTAACTTGTCTGGGAAGAACTTTATCTGCCCTTCCATTCTAAATGATAGCTTTGCTGGGTGGGATAATCTAGGTTGTAGGTTCTTGCTTTTCATCACTTTGAATACTTCTTCCCAGTCCCTTCTTGACTGCAAAGTTTCTTTTAGAAATCAACTGACCATCTTATCAGAACTCCTTTGTAGGAGCTCTCTGCTTTTCTCTTGCTGCCTTTAAGATTCTCTCTTTATCTTTAACCTTTGGCATTTTAATTATGATGTGTGTTGGTATGGTCCTCTTTTAATACATCTTGTTTGGGACTCTCTGTGCTTCCTGGACTTGTATGTCTATTTCCTTTGCCAAATTAGGGAAGTTTTCTTTCATTATTTTTCAAAAAAGTTTTCAATTTCTTGATCTTCCTGTTTTCCTTCTGGCATCCCTATGATTAAGATGTTGATACATTTGGAGATGTCCCAGAGGCCTCTTATACTATCCTTGCCTTTTTGAATTACTTTTTCTTCTTGCTGTACTGGTTGAATGCTTATTCTTCTTTATGTTTTAAATCATTGACTTCAATCCTGACTTTCTACTCTTTACTCTTAGTTCCCTATAGATTTTTCTTTATTTCACTTAGTGTAACCTCCATTTCTTCCTTTATGTTACTGCTGTTCTCAATGAGTTTTTTGAGCATCCTGATCACCATTGTTTTGAATTACTTATCTGATAGGTTGGTTATCTCTGTTTTGTGTAGTTATTTTTCTAGGATTTTGTTCTGTTCTTTAACTTGGGCCATATTTCTTTGACTCCTCAATTTGGCAGCCTCCCTGTGTTTGTTTTTGTGTATTAGGTAGAGCTGCTCTGAATTCCTGTCTTAGTAGTGTGACCTATTGTAGAAAAAGCACCTGTAAATTGTGTGGGGCGGAGCCTTAGGTAATCACCAGGTTGGGGCAACCACTTTGTGGCTCTGTCTGGCGGGAGGGTTTGGAGAGGGGACTGTGCCACTACTTGGCCTCTGGGATTTGCTTCGTACTCACCCAGTTTCCATTCACTTTACCCACTCACGGTATATGACTGGCATCCTTCCAGCTGTTGCCCTGCTGCTGAATCCCAGAGTGGGTGGGTTTGCATATATTGAAAGTCTGTGAGGATTCTTTCAGTGGAGTCTCCTGAAAATCCAGCAGTTTCTTCCGCCGCCCCAACCCCCAATGGTTTTTACATCTAGAAGTTATGCGAATTTATCTTCCCAGTGCTTGACCTCTGGGCTGTGTCATCTGGCCTGCGGCTGGAATGGCTCTCTCCCAAGGTATTCCTCCTGATTTTTATCTACCACATGTGAATGTGGGACTGTCTGTTCTCCTGCCACCACCACCTCTCTGTGCCACAATAGGTCTTCTCACTTCTCTGCCCATCTCTGCATCACCATTCCTCCTACCCATCTGGATGAATGTGATTTCTTTAACTCCTTGGCTATCGGATTTCCATACAGTTTGATTTTCTGACAGTTCTGGGTATTATTTGTTTTGAGGTTTAGTTGTAATTCTCTCTGTGGTTGTGCAAGGAGGCAAGGTGTATCTACTTATACCTCCATCTTGATCAGAAGTCTTGGTTATTATAAGTTTTAAATGAATATGATGTGTTTGTACTTATATACTAAGTGCCATATAAATGTAAAGTATATTTATAATCATAATAGATGTTGAGAGCTGGCAAAGAAGATGGGTAAGTAAGAGAGAAGAAAAAAAAAGTAGAGAAGACAGCAAGAAAGTTAGGAGTAAACCTGTGGAGTGCTTTTCACATTATTAGATGTAAAGGAATTAAAACTACTGCCCAGAACAAATCAACTCAAATCCAAACACAATTACCAAATCCAAACCAAACCAAAGTTTATCAACAAACAAAACTGAAAAACTAAACAACAGTGAGTCTGCTAGTGTGCTCGGGGCACATTAAGTTGTTCTTCCCCATCTTAAGAATACATTCATTATCACTTTCTTTTTAGGAGAACATGCTAGTCAGTGCTTTTGGGTCCAAGATAATTATGAGAAGAATGTTTTGAAAATAAAGTGAACCCAGTTGCTGAAGAACACTCCACAGAACTTCCTGCTTTAGTCCCAGAGCCCCTTTTCTGGCCCAGCCCAGATCCTCCTGACCAGACAGCCTCCATGAGTGTCTCTTTTTTCTTTTCTTCTTCTTAGAACTTTGAATAAAAAGTGTAGGAAGAGGGGTCTTAGTGTCTAACTCCTTGCTTTTTTACTTTGACAGAACATAAGCACCATGATTTTTTTATTTTAAGAATTTTTATGCTGACAAATATGTGGTAATAATTAGGGGATATTAGAAAATGAGGAATGGCCAACAAAGAAATGATAAAAATTTTATAATAGTCTCAACAGTTCCACTACTAATAGTAATGCTGTAACCAAACAAAAGGGAGGTTTGGCTGCCTGCTGCAGCAGAAGCCAAACTCCTGAGGCAGATGCTGGAGGTTTTATTTACATGGCAAATGACTTGGGAGAATGGTGGACTCCCATCTCAAAGAACACGTCAATCTTTCTGCTCAAGCCCAAGGTTCTTATAGGGAGGTGGTGGGGAGAGCTATTTTCCCTTATCCATTCATATTTCTAGCTTTTGGTGTGTAGGCCCTATTCATCCATACATCTAGCTTTTGGCATACTCAGGTCCTATCCATCTTTCTAGCTTTTGGAATGCTTGGGCCCTGTCTATTAATTTTTCTAGCTTTTGGTGTGCTCAGTGTAAGAACATCTCCCCTGCCACCATCTTGGCCAAGGGGGAGACTCCCTGGTGCTCCAGCTGACTCTCTGGTTGAATGTCTATGGTAACAATGCCACCATGTCCATAATATTGTAAAGTAGGAATGGAACTACAGAGTTAAGTTTCAGTCAGGTTCACTGAAATTTTTCTTTTAAGAAAGAAAGTGAAAGTGACTATTATCTCTTGTATGTTACACACCTTAGTATATAAGACCCCACAGATATGCGTGCACATATGAATCTTGTTCCCTACTCTGTCACAGCTGGGCAGATGTTACTTTGGTATCTCTTGAAATCATTTTTATTTCCTTTGTCATGCACACAAATCTGTAAAGAAACCCAGAAGATTGTTTTCATACGTAGAGAAGTTCATGTGAGTTGATGTGAAGTAAACTGTCAGGGAGGTGGGGGGAGCTTTTCAGAATCGATGAGAACACTAATGATGAATTAGTTACTAGAAATTAGCCTAGGCTCAGAAATCAGGACTCAAATAAATCAGAAGTTACAAGTCAGAAATTTAATAGCATGTGAAACATGCCCCACAATGATAGTTCATATAGTATTTATTGTCTCCTGATATTCAGTGCTTTAAGAAATAAAGGCTTGGAAGGGCTAAGTAAAAAGGGTTTGGGCCCTTGGGAAATTTTTGCAGAGTGCAAGTTTCTAGACTAATTCATATGGTATTATTTCTGGAATATAATGATAGTTGTATGTGGATTCCATTTCTCCTTACAGTTGTGGGTGCTGGTGAGCCTGACAAAGGAGTCACTTATCTAGGTGCCCATCATGATGTGTGCATTGCCATTCCAGAAATCCTGGGAGCTCAGTGAAAGCCTTCTTTCCTTCACCCTGGCAGTACACTCTATGGAGGTTTACTTGAATCAAACAAGAAGACTAAAGCCCTGGCTGGCGTAGCTCAGTGGATTGAGCACGGGCTGAGAACCAAAGTGTCGCAGGTTCGATTCCCAGCCAGGGTACATGCTTGGGTTGCAGGCCATAACCCCCAGCAACCGCACATTGATGTTTCTCTCTCTGTCTCTCTCTCTCTGTCTCTCTGTCTCTCTGTCTCTCTCTTTCTCTCTCTAAAAGTGAATAAATTAAAAAACAGTTACTTTAAAAAAAAGAAGACTAAAGACAGCTATTTGATGCTGAAATTAAAACATAAATATTATGGGCTATGTCTTTCTTTATTAACCCTTAACGTTATGTTCCCAGCATTCACAGGGAAGCCAAACATATAACTCACAGGGTCAGGCACTGTTCTAGAAGACAAGAGTCCGGGAAAAGTATCTATAGATTGAAGAATGGAGACAAGAGAGTAAAATTGGAGTGAGAAGCAGAAACAGTGCATCTTTATTTTCCCCTATGTTTTGTTAGCAACAAGTTGTCAAGGGGAGCTTTCAAGACACATTAGTTTGAGAAAGAAGAAAACAGACAAAAAGATCCACCATTAGATATAAATTAAAAGGCATTTGTATGAATTGCAAGTATTTTTCTCTTACAAAGAGGATTATATATTATATTTTTTAAACTAAAATTTGAAGTTTGGCATTTGTGCCTTTTAATTCTCAGATCACTTATTACAACTTTTCTTTGAGGTATTAGAATAATGCTCTGAAGGATATTGATAATGCAAATGCTTTCTAAGCCTCTGGGGATTGGGTAGAGTTTGGAGTGACTTAAGGGCAACCAGACAATGCTTCATTATCCAGGAAACTGACCCTTCTCCCATCTGCTGTAAATGAGATCTGAAAGCTTTCTCCATCCTATTATCTTGTCAATTCCTACCATCAGTTTCTAACAAGAGAATTGAAATGCAATATAGCTTTGGCTGAAAAAAAGTATTAGGATTCAGTGGACTGTACTTGGCTGCAAATACAAATGGGTAATATTTAGCTTGTTATATGATTCTCTTCATGCAGATTGCAATGTTTACATCTTGTAATGAAGTACATGTTTCTTTGTATCAGTGGTTATCAAGTGGAAATCTTTGGGGAATAGCAAGATGGACCAAAAGGGGTTCTCTTGGACACCTATGTATGAACATTGACTCTTTACAGCGTGAAGTTGAAGATGAACATAGGAATTCACAGAATTTCTTCTATGAAAATTACTCTTATTTTGTCCCTTGCATACATTCAGTGTACAGGTCTATTTTAAAGCTGTATTCTCAAATTTTTGCTGTTGCCCATCAGAAAATTCATTCATGCGTTCAAAGAAATTTTTTTCCCAAATGGTAGGTGAGCATGTGGCATAGTTGTATTTAGAAGGAAGGAAAAAGATGAAGAAAAGATTGCATATATATATTTCTCACAAAGTGATCTGGTTAGACTTTTGGTTGCAAAGAGCTCAGCCTGAATAAAACTAGTGCCTATTGTAGGGCTATGTGTGGACTAGCACTGGGATTGAAAGGCTAAGTGGAACTTAAACAGCTCTCATTTCTAGCTTTTTTCCCTATCTGCCTCAGGGTCTTTTTCAGGGTCTCTCCCACAGCATCTCTGAATCATTCTGCATCACAAGAATGGTAGTAGAGCCATTTGTTCTCTACTGCTTTCTGTTATTTAGAGCTTTAGTTCCTTCATAGTTTTGGGTGGTATAGGGCCCATTGTAGTCACCCTATTTGACTCCTTCCAGCTTCAACTCTTACTCTAGATTGCCCAGTCTTCCGTGTTTCTGCATTCATATTCCTGAGAGTAAGCATCTTATTTTCCTAGCTCATTTTTGTATTCAATATTATACTGTAAGTCATTGGCAATCCTGTAAATGAAATGCAAAAGAAGCCACAGTTCCCTGTAAGCTCACACTTCCAATTTTGTAACTCTTCCCATCAAGTGATGAAATCTATTTCTCTTTCTTTGAACCTGGCCTAGATTTGTGACTTGTTTTGGCAGGTTGAATGAAGCAGAAGTAAAGTATGCTTGGTTCTCTAGAGGGCTTGAGTACTTCCTCTCTTTCTCTTGGAGAGCTACCATATGAATATGCCTAGGTTGCTGGAGGTTTAGAGACCAAGCAAGCAGAGATAGCCAGCAACCAGCCACCTGGCAGCTGACTACAAATGCATGAGTGAGCTCAACAAAGATCAACCAAGTCTGACTCAGATTGGCCAATATATTCCAGTAAAAATTACTGCCCAGTTTAGTCATGAGATAAATAAATAATTGTTGTTTTAAGCCATTATTTTTTAGGGTAGTTGTCACACAAGAAAACATATCTATTATTCTCCTTTTAGTCTTATTAGCCATGGAAAGTAGCATGGTGTCATTATGGAATAAAACATGGCTCTTTGTCTCTTTCTCAGTGGTTATAGGCAAAGCAGTTTTACTTAGAAAGGATGTAGGTTTTCATATATTCAAAAAACACTTATTGAGGGCCTACAATGTGCCATGTACTTTGCTAAGCAATAGAAATCAAGGGTGGTAAAAAATATACAGAATGCCTGCTGTCAAGGAGCTCATAGTATTGAATAAGTGGAACTTTTAGTTACTAGGACAGAAGACATTAATTTTACAGTCACCCCGAAGAATATTTAATTACAGACTGCGATAAAGCTCTTATGTGAAGACACACATTTTTACAAGATCAACAGCAAAGACCTAGACTGGGTCTGAAAGGCTTACTGAGTAAATGGTGCTTGAGCTAAGATCCAAAAGTCGATAAGGTTAATTAGAAAAAAGAATAGGGACAGAGACTTGAGGATGAAATGAACATCTTTTCAGCATGTGCACAGGTCTCATTATGGAAGCGAATGTAGCAGATTTAAGAAGCTGAAAGAAGGTTGTTGTGAATGTGACTGGAATACGGAGGGGGGCAGTTAGGAGATGTAGGTGGAGATATATTCTGGAGCTTAACACATGGGGCCTCACAGGGTATGTTATGGATTTTGGAAACATAGAAAGCTATCGAAGTGTCTGGAAAAGGAGGGGAAGCATGGGGCACATGATTAGTTTTGTGTTTTGGATGGGTCCCACTGTATGCAGTGTTGAGAAATGATTGAATTGAATTCATACTGAGTTTATGTGGAGAAATCAGCTAATAGGCTAGTGTGTTGTGATGATGAGAGATGATGGTAGCTGGGATTAAAAGACTAACTGGGGGAAGGCAGGTCTGAGAGATACTTAGGAATTAAGACTAATAGTTAACACCAAGTTTCCAGTACTTGACTATTATAAATAGCACTGCTATGAACATAGGGGTGAATAAGTTCTTTTGATTTGGTGTTTCAGAGTCCTTAGGGTATAATTCCAACAGTGGAATCCTAGGTTAAATCCATTTTTAAACTTTTGAGGAAATTCCATACTGTTTTCCACAGTGGCTGCACCAGTCTGCATTCCCACCAACAGTGCACCAGGGTTCCCTTTTCTCTACATCCTCACCAGCACCTGTTGCTTGTTGATTTATTAATGACAGATGTTCTGACAGATGTGAGGGAGTATCTCATTTTTGTTTTAATTTTTATCTTTATGATGGCCAGTGATGCTGAGCATCTTTTCATATGTCTCTGGGCCCTCTGTATGTTCCCCTTGGAGAAGTATGTAATTCAGGTCTTTTACCCATTTTTTAAATTGGATTGTTTGTTTTCCTGGTGTTGTCATGTAAGTTCTTTATACATTTTGGAGACTAAAACCTTGTCCAACGTATTGTTGGCAAATATGTTCTCCCATGTAGTCAATTCCCTTTAAATATTTATGATGGTTTCTTTAGCCATGTAGAAGATTTTTAATTCGATGTTCCATTTGTTTATTTTTTCCTTTGCTTCCCTTGCCATAGGAGATATATTAGCAAAAATGTTGCTATTGCTATAAATCTGAAATTTTCTTGCCTATGTTTTCCTCTAGGACTTTTATGGTGTCATGACTTACATTGAAGGTTTTTTTGTTTCCATTTTAAGTTTATTCTGTTTTGTAATTTAAGTTAGTGGCCTAGTTTCATTTGTTTGCATGTACCAGTCCAGTTCTCCCAGTATTATTTGTTGAAGAGACTATGTTTACTCCATTGTGTGCTTGTAGTGTTTTTTTGTCAAATATTAATCGCCCATAGAAACATGGGTTTATTTCTGGGCTCTCTATTCAGTTCCATTGATCTGTGTATCTGTTCTTATGACAGTACAAGGCTGTTTTGATTACCGCAGCCTTGTAGTGTAGTTTGATATCAAGTATTATGATCCCTTCAACTTTATTCTTCTTTCCCAAGATTGCTGAGGCTATTTGGAGTAATTTTTGGCTCCATATAAATTTTTGGAATATTTCTTCTAAAACTGTGAAATATGTCATTGGTATTTTAATAAGGATTGCATTGAATCTATAGATTGCTTTGGGTAGTCTGGACATTTTAATGGTGTTAATTCTTCAAATCCATGAACACAGTATATGCTTTCATTTATTTGTATCTTCCTCAATTTATTTTTTCAGTGTTCTATAGTTTTCTGAGCATAGGTCTTTTACTTCCTTGGTTAGATTTATTGCTAGGTATTTTGCTTTTTTGTTGCTATAGTATGGGAATTTTTCCCTTGTTTCTCTTTCTGGTAGTTCATTGTTGGTGTCCAAAAATGCCTTTGATTTCTGAATATTGACCTTCTAATTCCTCTATTTTGCCAAATTCACTTATTAGGTTGTGTAGTTTTTTTTAGTGGAGACTATAGGGTTTTTTAAATGTACAGTGTCATGTTGTCTGCAAACAATGATAGTTTTGCTTCCTTCTTCCCAATTTGGATGCCTTTTATTCCTTTTTCTTGTCTGACTGCTGGGGCAGAACTGCCAGTACTATATTAAATAGAGGTGGTGAAAGCAGACAGCTCTGGCTTGTTTCTGATATTAAGAAAAAGGATTTTAGTTTTTTCCCATTGAGTATGATGTTGGCAGTAGGTTTCTCATATATATGGCCTTATTATTTTGAGGTATGCTCCCTGTATTCCTACTTTGCTGAGTGTTTTTTTTATATATCATCAATGGGTGCCATACCTTATTAAAGGCTTTTTTCTGCATCTATTGATGTGATCATATGGTTTTATCCTTCATATTATTTATGTGGTGTATTACATTTAGTGATTTGTGAATGTTTTACCATTATTGATCTCTAGGATAAATTATACTTGATAATGGTGTATGATCTTTTTAATATATTTCTGGATCCAGAGGATTGCCAATATTTTGTTGAGGATTTTAGCATCTGTGATCATCAAAGATATTGGCCTGTGATTTTCTTTCTTTGCTGTGTCTTTACCTGGTTTTGAATTAGGATAGTACTACGTTGTAAAAATAGTTTGGAAGTCTTCCCTCTTCTTCAATTTTTTGGAATAGTTTGTGAAGAATGGGAGTTAGTTTTTTTTGATGATTGGTAAAAATTCTCCTGTGAAGATATGCAGTCCAGGGCTTTTGAGTGCTGGGAGGCTTTTTAAATTATTACTTTGATTTCACTAGTTGTTAGTAATCTATTCAGGCTTTCTGCTTCTTCTTGATTCAGTTTTGAAAGATTGTGTGTTTCTAGAAGTTTATCCATTCCACCAACACTTTCGAATTTCTTGGCATATGCTTGTTCATAGTAATTTCTTATAGTCCTTTGTATTTCTGTGGTACTGGTTGTTACTTCTATTTGATTTCTGATTTTATTTATTTTGGGTCCTCTGTCTTTTCTTTTTGATGAGTCTGATTAAAGCCTTCTCAATTTTGTTTATCTTTCAAAGAACCAGCTCCTGGATTAATTGATCCTTGGAATTTTTTTTTTTTTGTCTCTATGTCATTTAATTTTCCTCTGCTCTTGATCCTTCCTTCTACTCACTCTGGGCTTTGTTTGTTGTTGTTCCTCTAGTTCTTTTAGATATAGAGTTAGGTTGTTTATTTGAGATTTTTCTATCTTCTCTTGCTATAAATTTCACTGTCAGGACAGACTTCACTGTATCCCACAGATTATGGGTTATTGTGTATTCATTATTATTTATTTCCAGGTACTTTTTGATTTTCCCTTGACTTATTAACTCATTCATCATATAATAATGTTATTCATTCTCCACGTATTTGAATGTTTTTGAGTTTTTTACTTCTGGTTGGTCACTAGTTTCAAGACATTGTTTTTCTTTTTCCTTTTTTTTAATTTTTTTAAGTTGTTGTTCAATTATAGTTGTCTCAATTTTTCACTGCCCTACTCAGCCCCACCTCTGACATTTAATCTTCCACTCCCTTGGATTTGTCCATGGGTCCTTTATATGTGTTCCTTGATGACCCTTCCCCTTCTTACCCCCATTATTCCTCTCTCCCCTCCCCTCTGCTCACTGTGGGTTTTTTCTTTATTTCCATGGCTGGTTGTATTTTGCTCACTTGTTTGTTTTGTTGATTAGGTTCCACTTATGGGTGAGATCATATGGTATTTGTCTTTCACTACCTGGCTTATTTCACTTAGCATAATGCTCTCCAGTTCCATCCATGCTGTTGTATAGGGTAGGAGTTTCTTGTTTCTGCTGTACAGAATTTCATTGTGTAAAGGTACCACAGTATTTTGATCCAATCATTTACTGATGGACACTGAGGCTGTTCCCAGCACTTGGCTATTGTAAATTGTACTACTATGAACATTGGGGTGTATAGGTTTTTTTGAATTAGTGTTTCAGGATGTTAGAGTATAATCCCAGCAGTGGAATTACTAGGTCAAAAGGCAGTTCTATTTTTAGTGTTTGAGGAAGTTCCATAATGTTTTCCACAGTGGCTGCACAAGTCTGCATTCCCACCAACAGTGTACTAGGGTTCTCTTTTCTTCACAGCCTCTCAACACTTGTTTGTTGATTGGTTTATCATGGCAATTCTGACTGGTATGAAGTGGTATCTTATTGTGGTGTTTCTTTTTTTTTTTTGAGAGCAGGATCTATTTTACTTTATTTATTTTAATTGTTGTTCCAGTATAGTTTTCTGTATTTTACTACCATCCCAGCCTACTGCCCCAACCCTCCTCTCCTCCCTCCCATGTCTACGCCCTGCTCCTTGTTATTGTCCATGTGTCTTTTATACTATTTCCTGCAAACTTTTCCCCCTTCCCCTGAAATTCCCTTTCCTCTCCCCTCTGGTCACTGTCAGCCTGTTCTCAATTTTAGTGTCTTTGGTTATATTTTGCCTGTTTGTTTGTTTTGTTGATTAGATTCCTGTTAAAGGTGAGATCATATGGTATTTGTCTTTCACTGCCTGGCTTACTTCACTTAGCATAATGCTTTCCAGTTCCATCCATGCTGTTGCAAAGGGCAGGAGCTTCTTCTTTCTGCTGCATAGAATTCCATTGTGTAAATGTACCATAGTTTTTTGATCCATTCATTTACTGATGGGCACCTAGGTTGCTTCCAACATTTGGCTATTGTAAATTGTGCTGCTATGAACATTGGGGTGCATAGGTTCTTTTGGATTGGTGTTTCAGGGTTCTTAGGATATAATCCTAGCAATGGAATTGCTGAGTCAAAAGGCAGATCCATTTTTAGTTTTCTGAGAAAATTCCATACTGTTTTCCACAGTTGTACCAGTCTGCAATCCCACCAACAGTGCACTAGGGCCCCTTTTTTCCACAACCTCTCCAACACTGTTGGTTGCTTTGTTTATGATGGCCATTCTGACTGGTGTGAAGTGGTATCTCATTGTGGTTTTAATTTGCAACTGTCTGATAGCTAGCAATACTGATCATCTTTTCATGTGTCTCTGGATCCTCTGTGTGTCCTCCTTGGAGATATGTCTGTTCAAGTCCTTGGCCCATTTTTTAATTGGGTTGCTTGTCTTCTTAGACTAGAGTCATGTGAGTTCTTTATATTTTTTAGAGATTAAACCCTTGTCTGAGATATCATTGGCAAATATGTTTTCCCATACAGTTTGTTTTCTTTTTATTTTAATACTGTTTTCTTTAGCTGTGCAGAAGCTTTTTATTTTCATGAGATCCCATTTGTTTATTCTTTCCATCCTATCCCTTGCTTAGGGGCATATCAGTACAAATGTTGCTGCATGAAATATCTGAGATTTTCCTGCCTATGTTCTCTTCTAGGACTTTAATGGGGTTAAGGCTTATATTTAAATCTTTTATCTACCTTTCTATATAAATATTGAATTTATATTTGCGTATGGTGTAAGTTGGTGCCTGAGTTTCATTTTGTTGCACGTAGCTGTCCAGTTCTCCAAACACTATTTGTTGAGGAGGCTATTTTTACTCCATTTTATGTTGCAGGCCCCTTTGTCAAATACTAATTGACTGTAGAGACTTGGGTTTATTTGTGGAATCTCTGTTCTGTTCCATTGGTCCATGTGCCTGTTTTTATGCCAGTACCAGGCTGTTCTGATTGCAGTGGCCTTTGTAATACAGTTTGGTATCAGGTATTGTGATCCCTCCTACTTTGCTCTTCTTTCTCAGAATTGCAGCAGCTATTCAGAGTCATTTATGGTTCCATATAAATTTTTGAAGTGTTTGTTTTATGTCTGTGAAATATGCCATTGGTGCTTTAATAGGTATTGCATTGAATCTGTGCATTGCTTTGGTTAGGTAGTATGGACATTTTGATGATGTTAATTCTTCTGATCCATGAACACGGTATATGTTTCCATTTGTTTGCGTCTTCCTTGATATCTTTCTTCAGTGTTGTGTGGTTTTCTGAATACAGGTCTTTTACTTCTTTGGTTAGGCTTAGCATAATTTGCATCTCTCTGCTTGCTAGTGTACATTCTGTTGTGCATCCTTTCATATGTCTCTCAGCCCTCTCTATGTCCTCCTTGGAGAAGTATCTGTTCAGTCCTTTGCCCATTTTTTAACTGGATTATTTGTCTTCCTTGAGTGGAGTTCTGGGGGTTTTTCATATATTTTGGAGATCAAAACCTTGTCTGAGATATCATTGATAAATGTTTTCCCATATGGTTGGTTCCCTTTTCATTTTGCTGATGTTTTCCTTAGCTGTCCAGAAGCTTTTTAATTTGATAAAGCCCCATTTGTTTATTCTTTCTTTTATGTCCATTGATCTAGGGCATGTATCAGTTAAATATTGCTGCTTGGAGTATCTGAGATTTTCCTGCCTATGTTCTCTTCTAGGACTTTTATGGTGTTGCGATATAATATTTAAGTCTTTCATCCATCTTGAGTTTGGTTTTTTGTATGGTTTAAGTTGGTGGTTGAGTTTCATTTGTTTGCATGCAGCTGTCCAGATTTCTTATCAGTATTTGTTGAAGAGGCTATTTTTACTCCATTTTAAGTTCCTGACCCTTTATTGAATATTAATTGACCATAGAGACATAGGTTTATTTCTGGGCTCTCCATTGATGTATGTGTCTGTTGTTATGCCAGTACCAGATTGTTTTGGTTATAGTGGCCTTGTAATATAGTTTGATTATCAGGCATTGTGATCACTCCTACTGTATTTTTCTTTCTCAATATTATTGAGGTTATTTGGGGTTCTTTCTGGTTCCATATAAATTTTTGAAATATTTGTTTTATATCTGTGAAATATGTCATTGGCATTTTAATAAGGATTGTGTTGAATTTATAAATTGCTTTGGGTAGAATGGAAATCTTGATGATGTTAATTCTTCCAGTCCATCAACATGGCATATACTTCCATTTATTTGTGTCTTCCTTAATTTCTTTCTTCAGTATTGTGTAGTTTTCTGAGTACAGGTCTTTTACCTCCTTGGTTAGGTTTATTGTGAGGTATTTTATTTCTCTTGTTGCTATAGTATGTGAGATTTCCCTCTCCTGATTTATTTTTTCTGATATTTTGTTGGTGTACAAAAATGCCTTTAGTTTCTGAATATTGACTTTGTACCCTGCTGTTTTCTGAAATTCACTACTTAGGTCTCCTTTTTTTTGGTGGAGTCTATAGGGTTTTTCATGTATACTATCATGTCATCTGCAAACAATGATGGTTTTACGTCCTCCTTTCCAACTTGGATGCCTTTTATTTCTTCTTCTTGTCTGATTGCTGTGGCTAGAACTTCCAATACTATGTTGAATAGAGGTGGGGGAAGCAGACACCTTTGTCTTATTCCTGACCTTAGGAGGAAAGCTTTTATTTTTTGCCTATTGAGTGTGATGTTGGCTGTAGGTTTCTTGTATATGGCCTTTATTATGTTGAGGTATGCTCCCTCTATTCCCACTTAGCTGAATGTTATTTTCATAAATGGATGCTGTATCTTAAATACTTTTTCTGCATGTACTGATATAATCATGTGATTTTTGTCTCTCCTTTTCTTTATGCGATGTATTACATTTATTGGTTTGTGAATATTGTACAATCCTTGCATCCCTGGGATGAGTCCAACTTGATCATGGTGGGTAATATTATTAATGTACTTCTGGATGTGGTTTGCCTATATTTTGTTGAAGATTTTAACATCTATGTTCATCAGTGATATTGGCCTGAAGTTTTCTTTCTTTCTTCTGTCTTCATCTGGTTTTGGGATCAGGATGATACTGGTCTCATTAGAAAAGTTTGGGAGTTGTCCATAAACTTGGATTTTTTGGGGGGTATAGATTGAGAAAGATGGGGGTTAACTCTTCCCTAAATATTTTGTAAAATTCTCCTGTGAAACCTTCTGGTCCAGGGCTTTTGTGTGCCAGGAAGTTTTTGATTACTGCTTCAATTTCACTAGGTGTTATCAGTCTGTTCAGGGTTTTTGCTTCTTCTTGATTCAGGTTTGGAAGATTGTATGTGTCTAAAAATTTGTCCATTTAACCCAGGTTTTCAAATTTCTTGGCATATAGTTGTTCATAGTAATTTCTTATAATTCTTTGTATTTCTGTGGTATTGGTTGTAATTTCTTCTCTTTCATCTCTGATTTTGTTTGTTTGGGTCCTCTCTTTTTTCTTCTTGATGAGAGTGGTTAAAGGCTTGTCAATTTTGCTTGCCTTTCAACAAACTTCTTTCCTGGATTTATGATCCTTTGAATTGTTCTTTTCATCTCTATGTCATTTAATTCTGCTCTGATCTTGATTATTTCCTTCCCACTCACACTGGGCTTTGTTTGCTGTTGTTCCTCTAGTTTTTGTAGATGTGGGTTAGGTTGTTTATTTGAAATGTTTCTATCTTTTTTAGTAGGTCTGTAGTGCTATGAACTTCCCTTTCAGGACTACCTTCATTGTGTCTCATATGTTTTGGACTGTTGTAGGTTCATTTTCATTTGTTTCCAGGAACTTTCTGATTTCTTCCTTGATCTCATTTTAACCCACTCATTGTTTAATAGCATACTATTCAGTCTCCATGTGTTGAATGTTTTTGAGATTTTCCTTGAGGTTGGTTTCTAGTTTCAAGCACTTGTGGCCCAAGAAAATGCTTGATATAATTTCAATTTTCCTGATTTTGTTTAGGCTTATTTTGTGTTCTATCTTATGTTCTATCTTTGAAAATGTTCCATGTACAGTTGAAAAGAATGTGTATTTTGCTTCTTTGGGATGAATGTTTCTGTATGTATCAGTTAAGTCCATTTGATCCAGTGTGTCATTGAATGCCACAATATCCTTGTTGATATTTTGTTTGGAAGATCTGTTCATTATTGAAAGTAGGGTGTTAAAATCCCCTAATATATGTGTGTTACTGTCTATATCTTACTTGAAGTCCTTCAAGATTTTCCTTATATATTTGGGTGTTCCTATGTTGGGTGGCACAGTATTTTTTAATAGTGCTTTTGACCTAGGATTCCACTGCTGGAATTATACCCTAAGGATCCTGAAACACCAAATTGAAAGAACTTATTCACCCCTCTGTCTAATAGTTCTCCTCTTCCTCCTCCTCCTCCTTGTCCTTCTTTCTTCTTCTCCTTCTTCTCCTCCTCCTCTTTTTTCCTCTTCATCGTCCTCCTCCTAATCAAGCATTCTCTTTAACATATCCTACAATTGTAGTTTGGTGGAGATGTCTCTTTTAGGGTTTTTTTTGTCCCCCTCTGGGAAACTCCTAATTTCACCTCCATTTTAAATGACAGCCTTGCTGGGTAGCATAGTCTTGGCTGTAAGTCTTTGCTTTTTATTACTTGGAATAATATGTTCATTCCCTTCTAGTTAGTAGTGTTTCTGTTGAGAAATCAGCTGGTAGCCTTATTGGAGCTCGATTGTATGTTACTAGCTGTTTCTCTCTTGTTTCTTTTAAGATTCTCTTTGTTCTTAAATTTTGCCATTTCAATTATGATGTGTCTTGGAGTGGGCCTCTTTGGGTTCATCTTGACTGGGGCCCTCTACACTTCCTGAACTTGCTTTACTTTTCCCTCACCAAGTTAGGGAAGTTGTCTGTCATTATTTTTTTCTAACAGGTTTTCTATAACTTGCTCATTTTCTCCTTGTTCTGGAATCCTGATGGTGCAAATATTGTTACATTTAATGTCCTGCAGCTCCCTTAAACTACCCTCATTCTTTTGAGTCTTTTTTTGTTTTATTGCTCTGGATGTTTTTTTTTTTCTACATCCTTTTTCATACATCTATAGTTCCCACTAAGTTCCTTGTAGTTCTCACTTAGTTCCTTTAGCATCCTTAAAACAATTACTTTGAACTCTGTTTGATAAATTGCTTGCCTCACTTTCATTTAGCACTCTTTCTAGAGATCTTCCATACCTTTCACTTGGGGATTGTTTCCTTGTCTCCCCATTTTAAGTGGCTCTCTTTGTTGTTGAATATTAGATTGATTTGCTTTGACTCCTGGTGTTTGTGGGGTGGCCTTTTGTGGTAGGAGTCCTGTGGGACTTAGTGGTGCAGTCTCCTTTAACTCCTGACTCACATACTCTAGGGATTCCATTTTTGCAGTTTATGCATACTGTCTTGTTATAATTGGGTTTTGGTTGTTTTTGGCTCATTCATTGGTGGGTTCTCTCCTCTGGCTGGCTGAGAGTCACAACCCCCACTACATTTTTGTGCCATTGTACAAGAGTTGTCTGAACAAAACAAAACAACCTAGCAAATGACACTCACACCAGCAAAAGTACCCTCTGCTACCACTGCAATATCAACAACAAATGAGCTAAAATTAATAAAAGGTGGAAAGAGAATAAGTACATTATACAAAAGGAAAAAATGATAAAAGGTGACTAATGGAAAGAAAGGTGATTTTTGAGAGGGTCGGGGAGGGAGAAATGATAAGAGTAGGGAATAGAAACAAGGTGAAGAAAATGAGGGAAAAAATTACTGTATAAATAAAATAGGGAAAGAATAGAGGAAATTGGAGTAAAAAAAAGAGAAGACCACAATATGAGGTTTGGAGGAAAAAAATAGTGAAAAAATAGGAACCAAATTGAAGAAAAACAACCACTGAAATGATTTCCATGACAAAAGAGTAAAGATTAATAAAGGTGGAAAGAGAATAATATAACAAAGAAAAAAGAAAAGAAAAAGATTATGAGATATTTAGAGGAAAGAAAACTGATTTTGAGAGGAGAGAGGGACAAAAATAATAAGAGTAAGGGTTAGAACCCAGACTAAGAAAGGGAGAAAAAAAATTTAAAATGAAAATAAGACAGGGCAGGAGGGGGGCAAAATGGAGTTGGAGGTGGGAGCAGTAAAATATGAGATTTAAAATAAAAAAATAGTGAACATTAGGGATAAAATTGAAGAAATGTAACAACAGTCCCAATATAAATGACAACAGAGCAAATATTAATAAAAGTGGAATGACAAGGATATTATAAGAGAAGGAAAAAGAATGTGAGATGACTAATGGAAAAAAAGGTGGTTCTGAGAGTATGGAGGTAGGAGAAATAGTAGGAGTGAGGAATAGAAGCAAGGCATAGAAAGGGAATAAATACAATTTAAAACAAAAAGAAGAAAGAGAAGGATGAAGGCAAAATGGGGTAAGAGAAGGGAAGAGTAAAATATTGGATTAGAATTAAATCTAAAACATAAAATGAAAAAGAATAATAAAAATAAAAACTCTCTTAAATTATAAAATAAATAGGAACAAAATCAAAGCCAAAGAAACAATGTTAAATAGCTATGCAGGAGAAAAATAGTGCAAATAATGAAAAAGAATGAGGTGGAATTCATCTCAGCAGAGTCTAGTGTTTGTTGGTCTACTGTCTTCTCCTTCAAGATCCATCCCTGATGTCAGCTTGTGTCCTAGTCTAGCTTTAGGGAGTCTGTTCGAGGCTACAAGTGATCCATAGTCTGTGGCTGTCTCCCTCAGGCTTGGCTCATTCTTGCTGTTCTGCCCTGCTGGCTTTTTATCAGCACAAGGCCCAACAGTGGTTCATCTAACATCTGACAGCACTGCATGTACCATCTCCATCTGCCTCCAGAAGAGGCCTCTGGTGTGATCAAGAGGGTAGGATTGATGGATAATCCTCTGAGGGGTTCTGTGCAGCCTTCAGAGAAGATGGTGGGTGTGTTCCCCTATCTCTGTACCTCATGTCTTTTCTAACCCAGATTATTTCCAATAATGTATAATTTCTGATAGTTAGCTGTTCTTGTTTGATGTGAGGGGCCAGGCTGTGTAAAACACTCAGCTCTTTCTTGTTGGCACTGATGGCAGCTCTGTGTGAGAGCTGCCATCTGGGTGGGGCCCTGAATACCTCTTGCTGCACCAATTTCTAATCTCTCTGCTCTGCTGTTTTCAGTGCAGTAGGACTCACAGAGGAGCCAGCATAGTGTCTGATAAATGTTCATTAAGGGCTCCTTTGGAGATCTTGTTCTTTGCCCTGTGGATATGTACCTGGCAGGGGGTTCTTGAGCCTGGCCTTAATGTTCTGTAGGGTTTGCAATCCTGTGGGTGGGGGATGAGCATGCCTTCCCCTTCCCAGAGGTTTTTACTGCATGGTTGGAGTGGTCCTGCATGGCTGCAATGAAATTCAGATGAATTTCATTTCAGCTCTAGCTCATCCAGTTCCCAGCTCACTGCTCACACAGGAAGCTGAGGTCTAAACTCTGTGTTCTGCATGCAGTCCTCTACTTGCCAGCCTCATTGGATGGGACTCCACAATCCCTTCACTGTGCAGCTTTCCACTATTCCTGGTCAGCTGGGTTAAGTGTGCACAAACCATGCTTTCAATATGGCCTCTTTGCTTGGCAGGGCAGCTGGGCAAACGTGCTGGTTTCCTGCTCAGCCACATCTCTGTTTACCCCTTTAAGAAAGTCCCTATGTGCCTCTGACACTACAGCTCCAAGCCACTTTCTGGCTCTCCATACACTCCACTTCCCAAAAAGACAAAAAGTCTTCCTTGGTCAGGGCTGGCTATTGCCTTCCAGTGCCTCTGGCAGTTTTTGAGCTAGAATTTCTCTCATGGATGCTCCCAGCTGCTGCTGCAGCTATGGACATTCTGCTCACTGTGTATGTGCAGCCTGAGTCTCTGTATATTTTCCCAAGTATCTCCTGATTAGGGTGGGGGGTTCCTTGCACAGGACCAGGGCCCCCTGCTCCCAGAAGGGCAGGAGTTGCCAGGCTGTATTTTCTCTCTTGTGTTCTCTTGCTGCAGGTACCTTGTGCAGGGTATTTCCCCTTCAACTTATAAAATCTCTTACCAGACACTGCAAAGCCTCCTCTGTACTCCCTGGCTTAAAAAATTCATATCAGCTAAGATTCCATTGATTGTTTAGGTCACTTGTCAGAAGATCAGCTGAAAATCCATGGTCATAAGCAAGTGGGCTCAGCTTCCACCTACTTGGCTGCCATCCTCTCCTACATGTTGAAGTTTCTTAAGGCTCAGTCCTGTAGACAAACCCTATAGTGGTCAAGCGACGGACATAAATGAAGAGAATGAGTCAAATGGAAGTGTGTCAGACTAGAGAGCTTATGATCCATCTAGAGTGTGACTGCAACACTGCTCCAGCTAGTTTTTGCCATGCTAGAATGGGAACTCAAGGTTGTCTGAGGTTCTTATGTTTTTTCTTTGAATCCCAAATTCCAGACAGCCTCTTGCAGAGTCAGTCCTCTGGAAATGTGCTTAGTGAGTGGTAAGAATGATAAGAATGAAATTATTTAAGAAAGGAAGATCTGGATTATCTGGTCAATTATTAATTTTCATCTTCTTTTCAACTTTAATCTTCCCACCCCCTTTTGGTATATATGAAAGGTGACAGAGTTTGTAAAATCAATATTTATGGCATAAATATCTTACATTATTAGGACACATTTAGGGAAATGTTAAAAATTTTTCTTAGTTAACAATCTTTCATATTACCTTCTAGTCATTAAGAATATATTTAGAATATAAACAATAAAATTAATAATCCCATGTCACTTCAATAAAAATATTGACATAGGGAAGTGTCTGATATAGTTCATAGGTAATGAATTAAAATACATTGTGTATCAAGGAGGAGTGGATCATTCTTTTATTTTGTATCTAATAGGTAACTGAATTTGTGACCTCTGCATCTTTATGACTCATGCACAGCTGTCATGGAAATCTCCTAAGGTCTCTTTAGTCAACTGCAGTTTCACTTCCAAGGTCATATTGATTTTATACTATTTTGTAGTTGGCACATTTTGACATGAACCATAGATGCTATTTTGAAGTCTCAGTCCTTTTATTAGGTCTTTAAATCAATTACTACTAATATGCTGAGAAATTCAGAGTTTTCAACCATAGGCACTCTTGTCAGAATTTCAACTTGACAGCATATAAGATTGGAAAATAAATGAATTGAATTGAATCCAAGTTTTCTGACACTTAGATCAGGGTTTTTTTCCCAGTGAAATCTTCTGCTTAATAGATGTTAATTTACTTTAATCTACCCAAGTTAACTGAATTGGAGATCATAATATGAGCACTTTACCTCATATTTATATGCTTATGTTTGAAAGAAATTTGAGGTTAGAAAGAGGACTGAGGTGGTTATGTTAGGGATGGTGTAGTGGGGTGAAGAATTAGGCAAAGATTGAGATGATTTTAGATGTTTACACTTCAACCAAAATTTATGTGTGGACTCATATTCAGTTTTACTTTTTTTCTATTAATTTTTAAATTGTTCTTTCTCCCCCTACTCTTCCTGCTCCATTCCTTTCTCTCTTTAGTCTACAATTTATAAAACTAAAGCATTTTTTGCTTGTTGAATTTAGTGAATAAACTACTTCACTTAAATTATAGTTAAATAGCAAATGTGTAAGTATCTGTCTTTCTTTCAAAAGATAAACATAATCTTTCTTTCTTAAAAAGTATATAGTTCTGTGGCTTTTATATATCCACAGAGTTGTGCAAATGTTACCACTATCTAATTCCAGTATATTTTCATCATCTTAAAAAATAACTTGTATGCTCCAAAAATTCCACGTTTGTGCATATATCTAAAAGAATTGAAATTAAGGTCTCAAAGAGATATTTGTGCATTTGTGTTCCTAGCTGCACTATTTACAATAACCCAAAGGTGACAGCAACCCAAGTGTTCATCAATGGATTAATAGGTAAATACAATGTGATATGTGTATATATATATGTGTACATCATATATATATGATGGAATACTATTCAGCCTTAAAAAGGCAAAGACATGCTGACTCATGTTACAATATGGATGAACCTTGAGGACATTATGTTAAATGAAATAAGCCAGTCACAAAAAGACAAATACTCCATGATTTCACTTATATGAAGTAACTAGAGTAAAATTCATAGCAACAGAAAATAGAATGGTGGTTGTCAGGGGCTAGTGAGCAGGGATAAAGGGAAATTAGTGCTTAATGGATACAGAATTTCAGTTTTGCAAGATAAAAAGAGTTCTGGATGGTAGTGATGATTGCACAGCAATGTGAATGTATTTAATACCACTGAATTGTAGACTTAAAAATGGTTAAGATGATTGATGTGTATTTTACTACAATTAAAAAGAATGAAAGAAACTCTATACCCATTAATAGTTACTTCTCACTCTCCCCTCCCACAACTCCTGGCATCTATTAATTTACTTCCTGTTTGTAGGTTTGCCTATTTTGGACATTAATGTAAATGGAATGACACAATATGCCTTTTGTGTTTTGATTATTTCACTGATAATTCTGTTTTCAATATCCATTCATGTAGTAGAAGGAATCATACTTCATTCTTTTTTTATGACTGAATGCTATTGTATTATATGACTGTAACACATTTTGTTCATTCATCTGCTGGGCTTTTTTCCACTTTTTGGCCATTGTGAATAATGCTGTCATGAACATCTGTGTGCATGTCTTTGTGTGGATAGGTTTTAATTTCTTCTGGGTAAATACTGAAGAGAATTATTGTATCATAGGTAATTCTATGATTGACATTTTGAGGAGCCATCATACTGTTTTACAAAGTGGCTTCACCATTTAACATTCCTACCAGCAATGTATGAGTGTGCCAGTTTCTCCACATCCTCATCAATACTTGTTAGAGTCTGTCTTTTTTATTATAGCCATTCTAGTGTGTGAAAGTGGTATCTCATTTTGGGTTTGATTTGCATTTCACAAATAATGAATGACATTGGGCATTCATTTAATGTGCTTGGTTATTTGTATATCTTTTTTGGAGAAGTATTTTTAATTAATTATTTTATTTTATTTTTATTGTTCCAGTACAGTGTTCTGTCTTTTACTCCCATCCCAGCTCACTCCCACCCCCAGTCCTCCCCACCTCCCTTCCATTTTCACCCCCCCTAGTTTTTGTCTATGTGTCCTTTATACTTGTTCCTGTAAACCTTTCCCCTTTCCCCCTGAAATTCCCTCCCCTCCCCCCTCTGGTCACTGTCAGCCTATTCTCTATTTCAGTGTCTTTGGTTATATTTTGCTTGTTTGTTTGTTTTGTTGTTTGGGTTCCTGTTAAAGGTGAGATCATATGGTATTTGTGATTCACTGCCTGGCTTATTTTGCTTAGCATAATGCTTTCCAGGACCATCTATGTGGAGAAATGTTTTTAAATCAGGAAGATTGCATCCTACAACTTTGTCTTTTTAAGATCGTTTTTATTGAGTACTTTGTATTTCTTTGTGAATTTTTGGATCACCTTGTTAATTTCTGTGTATAAGCCAGCATGAATTTAGTAGTGACTACATAAATCTATAGATCAGATGGTGTAGTATTGCAATTTTAACAGTATGCCTCTCCTGAACCATGAACATGGGCTGACTTTCAGTTTGTTTAGACTTTCCTTCAGTGATGTTTGATAGTTTTCAGTATACAAGTCTTGCATCTGTTTGGTTAAATTTATTAAGGATTTTGTTCTCTTTGATGCTATTAAGGATTCACTTGTTTGATTCATTTCATTTTCAGAGTGTTCATTGCCAATATATAGAAATATAATTGATTTTATATATTTCTTCTGTATCCTGTGATCTTGCTGTACTCATTTATTAGTTATAGTAGTTTTTTTGTTAGTTGTTTTTAAGTGGATTCATTAGGATTTTTTTCTATCCAAGATTCTGCTATCTTTGAATAAAGACAGTTTTACTTCTTTTCCAATCTGGATGCCTTTTATCTCTTTTACTTACCCAGTTGTCCTGGCTTGAAGTTCCAGTACAATGTTGAATAGAAATGGTGGTAGTAGAATTAGCTTCTTGTGCTCTATGAGGAAAATGGAACCTAACAATCAGGAAGTATTTAATATGAACTGTACCAGGAAGTATAGTGCTGTGGTTACAAGAAAGTGTCTTGGAGTTAGAGAGTCAGGATTCAAATGTTAGTACTTTCATTTGAATGATTTTTTGTAACTTTAGGGAAGATACTTAATCTATTAACTTTGTTATTGCATGTAATAATATGGAAACTATAATGTATCTAATGAGAATTAAGTAAACTAATGCATATAGTGTTTAGCAGAATGCCTAATGTTATTCTTAGTAACATTAGGTAAATGTAATCCATTATTATCATTATTTTCCAAATATACACCTTCTTAAAACAATCAAGATTTTTTAAATTTTAATCATTGTTCAAGTACAGTTTTCTCCCTTTTACTCCTAATCCAGCCCACCCACCCAACCCTCCCCACTTCCCTCCCATTACCATCAATATATTATTAACACTATGTCTTTCTACATTTGCCCAAATTATCTTTGCCCCTCTTTTCAAGGGGCTTCTGTTTATTTATTTAGAGCATTAATATTCTTCTTTTTGTTACTTACTGTCCACTTCCTACTGCAGCAATAAATGAATTAAATAGTAAAGTGACTAATGTTGATAGCATATTATAAATTTCTATTAATTTTGCCATTGCTTTATAAGAGTGAGCTTATTAAATATTGAATACTTTCCTGTTTCCACCTTTCACAATGCAGATAGTATTTTAAGAGGAACTGAGGAAGATTACCTAATACTTTATACCTACATGCTCTTCCTAAACAATTTTTTTTTCAACAACATGACATCAAATGCCATCTATTTGCCAAAGGCTCTATAATTTTCACTTCTAGCTTAAACTCCCTTCACCCTCCTGGCTCTCCATTTCTTTTTGCTGAGCTTACAATTTCCTCATAGATACCTAGACATTTTCTCAACCAATGTCATTACATTCCTTCTTCCCTCCATTCTTGGTTATGCCATCCTTATGTCAGAGGTACTTAAATCACTTAATCATTTGTCAGAAAACTTGGTGTCATTCTCTCTCACCACCTAAGCCCAATTATTCACTAACTAACTAACTCACTGTTAATTTACTTGGAAGTCTCTGCTTTAAATATATTTTGAATTTATCCCTACCTCTCCTCCCTCACTGCCTTAGGAACAGCTGCTGTTTTCATTCAATCTTTGCTGAAGTTAATTCAGTAGTGTTCTAATCAGTCTCTCTGTCTCCAATTTCTTCTCATACAGTTCATTCTCCTCACCTGTCCCAATACCTGGTTTTCTGAAGCATGTCTCTTACCACAGGGATTCCCTGCCAGAAACTTTACGTAGTTTCCCATCATGTAGAGAAGGCCCAAATGCTCTTCAAATGCCTTAGCATAGTGCACCAGGCCATATAAAATCTGTGCCAGATCTGCTTTTTAAACTTGTTTTCTGCCACTTCTCGTACAGTCTTACCTTTGGCCATTACTTCAGAAGAAAGAGGGATGAAGTGTTGGTTAGTTGTCATGTGTTTCACTCCAACTGCTTGTTATTCTCAGAACATGCCATAATTTTTCATGCCTCTTTTTTACGTGGAGTTTTTCTTTCTTTTTTTTTTTTGTGTAGTGTTGTTGCCGAGTCTATGCTTGTAAGATCTGTGACTTTACTCACAACTCTTACAGCCCGTTGGAATAGCATCTCTCTCTCTCTTTTTAAAAACAAGACTTTCTTGCCTTCTAGGTTGTGAATGCTTTTAGAACCAGGACTTAACCTTCTTTATTTCATTAGATTCCAGTATTGTGGTGTTTAGAACATTGACATATTAATAAATATTTGTTAAATGAGTGAATAAATGAATAAATATAAAACAGGTGACACCTAAAAAATTGTATTCTGATGATTAAATTGTCATAGTACTTTGTATGATTTTAAGTGAAATGTGACCAGGGGTTTCAAGCTTCAGAAGACTGTTATATATATTCTTATGATATTTGACATGTTAATCTTAGGGAAATGGATCAGTTACAAATGCTTTTTCAAAGGGTTAATTTCTTACTATAAGTCATTGCTAAAGAATAAAATTGATGAGAATGTGCTGAACAATAATGTGCAAGTCACATTACTGTGGACGATCAAGCTGTGAATCACAGTAAAAGGGAGAATGATTTTGTGTTGTGGGTTTGAGACTCTGCTTAGTGGTAGTGCCAGCTCTGGTAGCACATGGATGCTGCAGATTAAATTTTTCAAGCATTTCACAGCTTAATGTTGGACACATTGATCACTATTTTAAAAAAATACAGGAAACATCAAGAGTACTGCAAGCATTTGTTATGCACCAAAATAGATGTACATGCAAACATACATTTCTCTTTGATATTACTGAATGATGTTACATAGGTGAAGCATGCATTACAAATGTGGCAGTTGCTGAAGACAGAACATGAAAGACAAGTTTATATTAAGGTTTAGGCCATGGTTCACCTTAACATCATTAGATAAATTATGAGATAAATGGTACTAGGTGGTGATGTGTTGGAAATGGCCAGTTTTGGGTGAAGAACAGAAACATAACTACTAAAATATTATAAAATCCAAGATCCTAAATAATATATCTGAGCAGAAGAGAAAAAATAACTTGCACAAATTTAAGTAATAACAAGGAAAGTAGATTGAATTCTTGTACTTATAGAAATTGTCCTAATGTAGCTGATTTTAGAAGCTTACAGAAAGTATACACCTCTAGAAATACTTCAGATCTGCATACTTGGGTTCAAATCAGATTTTCAATTTCCTTTGTGGTAATAAGAATAAGAAACTTAGTAATGGACATTAGCCATCTTGGAAATGTATAGAGAAGACTCACTGTGAGGTGGAAGGAGAGCTAAACTGGAGCTCTGGATACAGGAGCTCTGGCCCTGACTCTGACTACGGCTTTCCATCCCTGGGCAAATGTCTTGATTTTTAAATTTTCTTCTTCATGTGACATAGGCATAACCATAATGCTTTCCTCTTTCCTTCCCTTGCTCAGAGTTCTATTGTTGGAATCAAATGAAATAACATAAATTAATTTTATTCTTTTCTGTACCTTTTCTCTATAATGTTCAATAAACACAGAAAAGAGATTTAGTGACAACTAATGCCTTCAGGGCTTGTGCAGAAAAAATGAATTTGGATGATTAGGTAGAGGGTGTATAATGAAGGAAACAAGGAGGAAAGCAGAGGGAAGGTGAATGGGGTTCCCCTAAAAAGTTTAATGCTATGAGATTAATAATTATTCTTTTCCCAGGCTTTATGAAATATTGTGTCTTTTATGTGTAAGTACCATTTGTGAAATAGTCTGTTTTCTTTAGTTAGACCCTTATGAGAACTTATTTATTTTTTTAAATGATAGGAGGATTTCTTACAGAACAACCAGAGAATTATAAATGGGAATCAATTCTACTAAAATTTCATTGATTTGGGAACTGTGAGTGAACAACTAGAGCACAAGATGAGAAATGGAGAAGAAAAATGAACAGTACCCTTAAAGAGTCAATAATATGAAATTTTCTTCTTCCCTGATCTCAAAACTTTGCCTTTTAAAGCATTACATCATAGTACATTGATGACTAAAGTAAGCATTTTGCATCTCCTAAGACAGCAGTGAGGGGGCAAGTTAAAATTTCAACAGGATATATTCTACTGGGAATGGTCAAAAGGAAAATTACTTAAAGTGGGTAACAATCAAACCTTACCCTATTTTTTTCAAAATGTGTTAGTGACATATCAAGTTTTATTCCCGAGTGAATACTCATTGCTGGTTTAATCTCTTCACATCCATTTACTAGAAGAACTGAGGCATGCTTCTTGTAGAAACTATGAAAGTAACACTACATTTAGTCAGGAGAAATCGTGAATCTGAGACTCCAAATAGAACAGACACTATTGCCTATTCACTGTCAAAGAATAAGATAATTTATTTTCATGAAGTGCTTCTGTTTATCAGTGTCTAGTTGAGTATTACTATAAAGGTAAATAGTTTTATATTGAGAAAGAGCAATGGGTATCTGCTGTTGTAAATGTGAAGGATCATAGACACTTAGAATTTGTTGTGCTCCTTAATCCCTTAGATAGTTGCCAGTTTTCTCCATGGTAGCATTCAAATTGATTTGTAGTTTGGGTCCTTCTATAATTCTCTTATTCTATATTCAGGGAGAATTAAATAAGGATGTTATAAGCTTCCGCAACTAACCAAGAGAAGAGGTAAAGGGAGGGGGAGTGGAAAGGCTGAGGGATGGTCTTTAATCCTGTGATCCCTAGATTGTGTGCACGTAGCCTGAGGGATGGAGAGCCCATAATCCTCTGACAGCTGGGCTGCCCAGCTTGGCCCAGCACCAGAAACCAGAGACTGGAGGGTGAATGAGGCCACCCATATACACTGTGGAATATTTTGATGCTTCATTCTCTTTCCTTTTCCCTTTTTCTTTTTGGTTTGCTTTTATTGTACACACTGTGTTATTGTGAAAATGTGATAAAAATGAAAATACATTTGATTCCTTGGATTTGTTGTGAGAGTGGTATATGTGTGTAAAAACTATGCTTTTTTTGTAAGTAAAATCTAAAATATTGGCTAAATGAGCATTATTCTCTTCAAATGAGAGAAGCTCATTTTGTTTTCAAGAAGACTGTACGTAAAAACAGGCACATCTTTAAAATAGAGTTTGGCAATAACAGTTTGGCTATTCTTTATCTACTCATAAGTACATTCTAATTTAGAGAAGACTTTAAATCCTTTCTTTGCCCTTTTCTTTTAAAAACATTTAGCATTAAATTACTCTAAATAAACTTTTCAGAAAATATAGAAGAAAAGTCCATTAATAATTCACTTTAAAAATAATTCAGAATAACTGTTACTTGTACAAAATAATGATATTTGGGCATATTATATTTTAGTGACTAAAAATTATCTTCTTATAAATGAAAACTCAAGAATTTAGTGTATCAGGAATTCAGGAAATCAGGAATAGCTATTTAAAAGCTATTCTATAAAGTGTGCTTTGGCTCTCTGTCTTACTAGCCAATGTTTCTTTCCTCTTCTTTTGTTCCTGCAAACATTCATATGATAAACAATAAGGCTTATTTATGCAACTCCAGAAACCAGGGATAGGACAAAGTGGAGTGGGATATAAAAAGTTTATGTAACACTGGGAACCAGGTATAGGATCAACAGATGAGAGCATATATTTATTCAATGTAATGCTCCCATCCAAATTCTATATATCTTCCTATCTATTCATATATCATCTATCTAGTAAACATTTTGTTGGTTTTATTATTTATTAAAATTTTATTGAATTTATTGGGGTGGTATTGGTTAGTAAATTATATAGGTTTCAGGTGTACACTTCTATAATACATCATCTATACACTGTATTTTGTGTGTTTACAACCAAAGTCAAGTCTTCTTTCATTGCTGTTTATCCCCACTTTATGTTCTTCTACCTTTCTCCAACCCCCTTTCCTTCTGGTAATCATCATACTGTTATCTGTGTCTATGAGTTTTTTTCTTTTTGCTTAGTCCCTCTACCTTTTTCACCCCGTCTCCCTCACCCCTCTCCTTTGTCTGCTGTCAGCCTGTTTTCTGTATCTATCAGTCTGTTCCTATTTTGTTTGTTTACTTTGTTCTTTATATTCCACATATAAGTGAAATTATGTAGTACTTGTCTTTCTCTGGCTGTTTTATTTTGCTTAGCATAATACTGTCCAAGTATCTATGCTGTCACAAAAGGTAAGATTTCCTTCTTTTTTTTAGGGCTGAGTAGTGTTCCTCTGTATAAATGTATCACAGCTATTTTATTCACTCATCTACTGATGGGAACCTGGGCTGCTTCCAAATCTCAACCATTATAAATAATGCTGCAATGAACATAGTGGTGCGTGTATTCTTTCGGGTCAGTATTCTAGGTTTCTTTGGATATAGTCCCAGAAGTGGAATTGCTGAGTCAGAAGGTATAAATGTTTAATAAATAGAGGGTCAAAAAGTGGAATGGTCCCATTTGTTTATTTTTTCCCTCATTTCCTTTGTCCTAGGAGGAATATTGGCAAAAATATTGCTACATGAGGTATCTGAAATTTTACTGCCTATGTTTTCTGCTAAGATGTTTTTATGGTATCATGACTTATATTTGTCTTTTATCCATTTTGAGTTTATTCTAGTGTATGGTATAAGTTGGTGGTCTAGTCTCATTTTTTTGTATGTGTCAGTCTAAGTCTCCCAACACTATTTATTGAAGACACTATTTTTACTCCATTGTATGCTTGTGCCCTTTTTGTCAAATATTAATTGATCATGGAGACATGGGTTTATATCTGAGTCCACTAAAAAACTGTGGTACATTTATACAATGGAATACTATGCCGCAGAAAAAAGAAGGAATTCTTACCTTTTGCAACAGCATGGATGGAACTGGAGAAAATTATGCTAAGTGAAATGAGCCAGTCAGTGCAAGACAAATACCATATGAGGAATCTTTTAAGAGCAATCTAATGAACAAAATAAAATAATGAGCAACATAGAGGCATAGAGAAGCAGAGGCATAGAGTCATGGAATAGACTGACAGCAGTAGAAAGGGAGGAGGGAGGTGGGGACTGATTGAAAGAAAATGAAGGTATTGGTCATGGAACATATATGAAGGACCCATGGACATGGACAAAGGGGTGGGGATTGACTGTGGAAGCGGGGGTGGGCTGGGAGGAAGGTGGAGAAGGGGGAAGTAATTGGAACGGCTATAATAGCATAAACAATAAAACATTAAAAAAGTGGAATGGTTTGCCTTGGAAAATAATAAATTTCTCTCTACTGAAAATGTCAATTGGAAGCTGACTAATCATTTTTTTAAATATGTAACAAATAGAGAGCGTAGGACTAGAGGGCCTCTAATATACATGGACTCCAATGTTATATAAATGTTTACAGGGAAAATATGAGAAGGTGATAAGAGGGAGGACATATTAGACTTTGTTTAGCACTACTATCTCATATCTAATAAGATAGTCTTTATTATTTTCCCAAGCACATGGTTAACTCTTTCTTTTCATGGTTATTGTAATCCTCTGAGCCTTTCCTCTATGAAAATCATTATATTTATTGTTGAAGATATTCATTATATTGCTTATGATAAAAATTTTCCAGAAATATATTTCTTTTCTTACTGGGTTTATTTCTATATTGTGAAAATAGATATACATGACAGAGTTTTTTATTTTCTTTGTGTTGGTTACTAGAAAACTTTTTGTTAAATTTGGCTTCTGCTTTATGTAATGTATTTGGTATATGTAAACTGATTTCTGGCTTCATCTTGTCTTTCCTATTCATATTGTACCTGCTCACCAATGATATCCACCCCTTCTTAATTTTCTTACTTTACCCTCCTTCAAATTTTGTTTGATCTTGCATTAAATATATTGTAATATCTCTGAAACATAGTAGAATAAAAAAAATATAGATAAATAAAATCCTGATGCAAGTTCTACTTAAAATTACTCCATATCCAAAATATTTTCTATGATAACACCCACTTCCTCAGTTCTGATATGAAAAAAAAATAAAAGATAAAGAAAAAAATCTTCCCCAAATTTCATAATTCAACATATTTGTGTAGTGTTTTGCTTTAATATGGTGGGTAGAACAATGCAATTTATTTACTTTCCTTAATTACTCAAAGGCTATTGAAATCATATTATACTTATAGGAAGGGAATAAATTGAAAAATAAATGCAGATAATGAGATGTGGGTATGAGAATGGAGTGGGGCTAGGGTCAGTGGACCAGAGTCTTAAATTTCTGGTGGACTGAGGTTAGAAGGGATACATAAAATACAAATGGGAAAGTAGATGCCCAGAACTATTTGTCTATATCCAGGAAAAAACTGTAACTGTGGTGGTAGCCCTTCTCTTCTCAGGAATCCTGGACAGGTTCCAAGTAAGTACAAGGGCAAGATACTCCTGTGGCACACTTCACAAGGCAGTTGATAAAGGGCTGTATTCAGAGCAGGTGGGCCAGATCCCTTATTTACTGTCCACTCCCTTTCCCTCCTTCTTCTTTCTCCCACAGAGTACCTCCTGCTGAGCACAAGCTTCCCCACACTCACCTCCTAGACTGGCAAACACAGTATGGAAAGCAACTACACTCTGTCAGGGGGCTTAGTTTGAGTGTTGGTCCTGCAGAACAGTCTTCCTTATGTTAGCATGGAGAGTGGAATCTGGGTGGTTTGCTGAATCATCATTTATTCATTCTTAAATGAATTTGTCAGTGGACATACCCAACCATAATCACAGAACTTGCAGCCAGCTCTTCCATCCAAAGTAAAGATGTGTGGTAGGAAATCAACCTGTACAATGACAGAAAAATTTTAGTAACTGATGGTAATTATCTAGTTATCATTTAGAGATACTAATAGGCAATCAAGAATCTTTCCAACATGTTCAGTGAGCCAATGACACAAAGAAGAAGGACTATCAGGATAATGAAATGCTAGAAATGCAATTATCAGGATAATTCAGGAAACAAAGGATAATTTAAAAAGTTGCAATTTAGCCCTGGCTGGCGTAGCTCAGTGGATTGAGCGCAGGCTGCAAACCAAAGTGTCGCAGGTTCAATTCCCAGTCAGGACACATGCCTGGGTTGCAGGCCATGGCCCCCAGCAACCGTACATTGATGTTTCTCTCTCTCTCTCTTTCTCCCTCCCTTCCCTCTCTAAAAATAAATAAATAAAATTTTAAAAAAAGTTGTAATTCACTTCTCAGGGGCATTTGAATTGATATGATATTCTTAAATATTGCTGACTATTGCCAAAAAAGGAGTAATTAGAAAATAAAGGGAAATTAAATATTTAAAAATATGCTTGCTGAAATGAAAACAAATTATTCAATGCAAGAGCTGGAGAAAAAAGTCAAGGGAACATGCCAAAATATGAGCTAAAAGTAAAAAAAATAAAATGAGAGAAAAAATTTATAAAGCATGGAGGATCAACATGAGAGCTCCATTATATGTATTCACCAGGAGTTTCAGGGGAATGAGAACAGAAAAAATTAAATAGAAATAAAAGTGTTGGGGCTCCTGAAAGATGACACAAACCTTCAGATTGAAAAGGTGGGGTTGACTTCTACCTAATGGACTATATATCTTGGTGACATTTAGACATCAAAGAATAAAAGAAGATTTTAAGGGAGAAGAGATTACCAACAAAGGAATGGCAATCAGAGTGACATCAGACTGTTCAACCAGCACACTCGATTCTGGATGACAATGAAGCAATTTTGTATAGTTTTGAGAGAAAATGATCAGAAGCTTTAAGGATGAACTGTTAAGTGTGAGGCCTTCAGGATACATTTGTAGGAATAGATGGATTTAGAAAGGTTAGCTTTTATGTCCCTGTTACTTAAAAAAATTATGCAAGGATGAATTTCTCTAGAGGAAAATGGAGTCTGAGAAAGGAAATTACAAAGTCTAAGAAACAATGAACCTAATCCAGGAGTTTCAATGAAAAGAATACTTGGGGAGTCAGTAGTACAATAGGCTTGAACAGCAATTGCTCCAACTGGAACTAGAGATTAGAAAGAAGGTTTATATTCAAAAGGAGCTAGATATTTCTTTTTTTAACAAAGAATATAGTAAAGTGAAGTGGCATTCACTTGATCTACTTTGAAGCAACTCACTGGTGACATTGAAATCCTCTTCTCAGCTCCAAAGACCTTGATCTCTTGGTGATGTTCACCTTTCCTTTAGTTCTGGTTTATTCCTATTTGTGTTATTTCTTGTTATTCTTCTTCCTATGAACTAAATGGTAAATTGAATTACCCCTGTTATATCTCTTATGCAAACTGTGTCTGCTTATATCATAGTTGCAGAGCAATTGTATTAATTCAAATAAATTTATTTTTCTCTAAAGACTTAAAGATACTTTTTTGGTAATTGTTACAGAAAGCAAAAAACTTTCTGGTAAACTAGTTTGGCTGTCAGTAATGTCTCTATGTGTTCTTTAAAAGCATGAAGATAAGAATTCTTTCTATTACTATCAACTTATTTCTCCTCAAATAGGTTCAGTGATTGCTCCATTAAATCCAGGGGATTTTTCATTGATGAGCATGACTAACCCAACCTGATGTGGCCCATAATGTAAAACTAAGGCATAAAAAGTCTTTTTAGGTCCAGGAAAGGTTTACCACTAATTTTGAAAGCTCAAGGAAGTAAGTTTATCCATCAATCACAGTCTTAAAAACCTTATTTTTTAAAAGAGGATCTATATTCCAAAATATAAAGTACTTTAAGAGAGAGCAGTTATACTCAAATAAATTTATTATGACTGTAGTCAGACATGCATAGTACTAAATATTTTCTTTGTACAGAATTTAACCTATCCCTAAATTTGACCCTTTTATGGATTTTTATTAGTGGCATAGAAAAGATTAAAAGTTAGTGGTTTCAAAAACTCATGGTTTCAGCTTAGATTTTTATCTTAATTTGAATAAGACTTTCAGAGGGAAATGAGATATCAATATTTCTGTATTGGACCCTCCATACTCATGAGAAATGACAAGAATTCTTTTGTTGAAGAAGCATTTTTATTCTACATTAACAAAAGTGAAAGGAATCTTTTCAGAATTTAAATTGGTATTTTTTTAGGGCTGTAATTAAAAATATTAAGGGAAATAGGGGAAGAGTCATCAAAGAACATATACAGAGGACACATGGACAAAGCCAAAGGGGGTAGGATCTTGGGAGGAAGGTGGGGATGGGTGGGGTGAGGGACAGTAGTAGGAGGAAAATGGAGACAACTGTACTTGAACAACAATAAAAACATAAAAATGTTAATTTCTGTAACAGTTTTTTTGAAGTATACTTTATACATCATAAAATTTGCTCAAATATATGATTCTATGATTTTTACTGTTTGCAGAGTTGTGCAATCATCACAATCTAATTTTGCAATCATCACAACAATTCTAGTTGTGCAATCATCACAATCTAATTTTAGATTAGATTTCTATCATCCCTGAAAGTAACCTCCTGTCCATATGCAGTGACTCTCTATTCCCACCCCCAGACCAAGGCAGTCACAAATCTATTTTCTGTCTCCATAGGTTAGTTTATCCTGGACATTCCATATAAGTGAAATCACATAATATATGGTCTTTAGAATCTGGTTTCTTTCCTTTGCACAATGATTTTTGACATTCATTGACCTTACATCAGATCCCAGGGTGGGACCAAAAGAATGGAATTATCTTCTGGAGGGTGGGCCCCTTGCAGTACAGGCTTCCCCCACCAGGTGAGAGTTCTAGGAACCCATCTGTATCAGTATGCCAGCTAGTGTTGTTGTGAGAGGCTGTGCAGTTTCAGTGAATTTTTTGAAGACTCTTTGAGTGTGTTTGTCCACTGCATGATGGGTGATTTATGAGTGTACCTGCCCTGGATGAAAAAAAAGTCCTCAAAGGGAAACATTTTGCTGATGTGGGAGATGTGGAACAATAAATGGCAGAAGCACTAAAAGACATCAAAATCAATGAGTTCAAAAACTGTTTTGGGCAGTGGAAAAAGTTCTTGATAGGTGATAGGTGTATTGCATCAAGTGGAGAGTACTTTGAAGGTGACTGAAATTTACACATGTAAGAATAAATACATGGTTTTTTAAATAAATAAATTCCATTTTGGGGGATCCCCTGCATATTTCATTTTCAACATCCATGTTGTATTAGTACTACATTTTTGTTCTCAGAGAAGAACAAACAGGCTAATTTTCATTTTTTAAAATATGTATCAGAGTTCAGAATAACTAAAAAAAGTCTGTAGTGTAGAGAACATAAGCCATTACAAATTATATCTTATCTGACTTATCTGAATGTTCAAGACAGAGAGATTTTGGTTTTTGGTTTGTTTTTGTCAGCTGATTTCATTTCCCCAGTTAATTTCTGTGTATGGACATAACATGACTAATCTCTGAGCAAAATGATAGTTACTTTGCTATTAAAAATTCAAGGCATTTTGCTGTCTCATAATTTGAGCATGTTTATCAATTTCCCTTTGATTAATTTGAATTCTGCTAGCACTTGTCTTGTAATGAAAATTATTCAGGGTTTTAAAAATATTTTTAATATATTATTTTCTTTTTTCTCATTTTGCCAGAGTGTTGTGCTGAGGTGAGGTGGAAAGAAGTGATATCAAAGTTAAGAGACTATGGAGAAGTAGGACAAAAAGAGAATAGACCTCTTTTCTGCTCTAGCTTTCTAGTTTCTTTTGAGTACTGCCTTGTTGTCCTTGAAATGTGCAAATTGTTTTCAAGTACAAAAAGAATATGGGCAGCAAAATCTTGGACATTGCTCATAGAAATATTTTGTTGGATATATCTTCCCAGGCAAGGGAAACAAAAGAAAAAAAAATAAACAAGTGGGACTACATCAAACTAAAAAGACTTTTCACAGCAAAGAGAAACATCAACAAAATAAAGACAACCCACAAAATGGGAGGACATATTCTCTGATTCACCTGATAAGAGGTTAATATCCAAAATTTATAATGAACTTACAAAATCAACACCAAAAAACCAAACAACCCAATTAAAAAATGGGCAAAGGACCCAAATAGACACTTTTCCAAAGAGGACACGTGGATGGCCAATAGACATATGAAAAGATGTTCAATATCCCTAATCATCAGAGAGATGCAAATTAAAACCAAAATGAGATATCCTCTCACACCAGCTGGAATATCTATCATCAATAAATCAGCAAACAAGTGCTAGTGAGGAGGTGGAGAAAGGGTAACTCTTTTGCACTGTTGACGGGAATGCAGGGTGGTGGAGCCACTGTGGAAAGTATTATAGAGATACCTCAAAAAATTAAAAATAGATCTGCCTTTTGACCCAGCAATCCCACTCCTGGGAATGTATCTGAAGAAACCCAAAACACTAATTCAAAAGAGCATAAGCACCCCTATGTTGCAGCATTACTTACAGTCACCAAGACATGCAAGCAGACCAAGTATCCATCAGTAGACTAGTGGATAAAACAACTGTGGGACATTTACACAATGGAATACTACTTGGCTGTAGAAAAGAAGAAATTTTACCCTGTGCAACAGTATGGATGGGCCTAGAGATCAATATACTAAGTGAAATAAGCCAGTCAGAGAAAGACAAATACCATATGTTTTCACTTATATGTGGAATCTAATGAACAAACTGAACTAACAAGGAAAATAGAGACAGTCTCATAGATAGAGAGTAGGATGATAGCTAAGGTGAAGGGGGAGGCTAGGGGGAGGCTAAGGTGGGGAGATTGAGTAAAAAGGAAAAAGGACTTATGGTCATGGACAACAGTGTGGTGATTGCAGAGGGTTGGGGGTATAAGGGACTAAATGGTAATGAAAAAATACAATAAACATTTTTAAAAAGCATATGGCTGGGGTGGGGGGTATGGTGGAGGGAAAATGGAGACAATTGTACTTGAACAACAATAAAAAAATATGGTTGGAATCTTAGAAAATGAGAAATGTTTTAGCCCTGGCTGGCATAGCTCAGTGGATTGAGCGCGGGCGGCGAACCAAAGTGTCGCAGGTTTGATTCCAGTCAGGGTACATGCCTGGGTTGCAGGCCACAGCCCCCAACAACTGCACATTGATGTTTCTCTCTCTCCCTATCTCCTTCCCTTTCCTCTCTAAAAATAAATAAAATCTTTAAAAAAAAAAGAAAATGAGAAATGTTTTAAATAGGGATTACTGGCTTACGTAGTGCAAATATGTTTCTTTTTACTCAATTATATGTTTGCACTTCTTTATATTTCCTAGGTTACCTGAACACTTATGTTACCTCATAATTGTATACAATCTATTTTATTTTTCCATTTGTTTGGGGGCACTCATGGCTTTTGGTGATTATCTTTCCTTGCTTCCTGGAAAGTGCTTATGAAGGGTGCTGACTGACCCCCACTTTATTCTTTATTTCATCTACGAATATCCTTAAAGTAATCATATTTATTTTCCCCAAAGTTGCTGGAAAGATTACTTAGCATTTTCTACAAATACTTTGTAGTTTCTATGTTTTTGACATCCTGTTTTATAATTTTAAACCTATTGTTTCTATCATCAATAGAATAATAAACCTGTTACATTAGAAGTAAGTTTTTATATTGAAATAACTTGGGACTTAGGCTCAGTTTGCATGTCTCCTACCTAATTTTCTAGCTGCATAACTGTGGAGAAATGTCTCTGAGCTTCAATTTCTTGAACTCCAACATGGGGCTAATGCCATGAGTCCTGTAGTGTTAGTAAGAGAAATAGCTAAAATAATGCACTTACGTAGGAATATAGCTTTTGAATATAGTAAGTGTTCAACAAATATTTGATTAATTTTTGACTGAGTAAATTGTTTTCTCTTGGTGTATTTTGCTTTGTTTTCCTTTTCTCAATACCTTATTTTATATTGTTTTCAAATTTATCCTATATTATATAATCTTGGAGCCATATTTCAGTTTCACTCTTATTGATGAAATTAGTGGTGATTATCAGGAGGTATGTCCATTATTAGTCAGAAAGAATAGAATAGTTATTGTGACTTTCAATGGATCGACATTTGAAAGTAAATAAAAGTAATTTAAAAGCTATAATCAATAGTGACTTCTGGAACTTGTACTACAAAATAAATTTAGTGACTCTGTTGGCTGATTAATATAATAGCCAATGTCCCTAGAGGAGGTGGTATGGATCCCAAAGGCTTTTGGTCTAGCTATTTAAAATTCTGTCTTCTCATTTTGCTTCATTATACCAGTCACTTCCCAAAATAAGTTCCTTGGTGTCGCTGCTTATTGACAGTATGGTTTGTTGTCTGTCTTCACTAGTCTATTCAATATAGTGTGTCACTGTGTTGAAAGAACAGTTAACAGTTGCTCTGCCATAAAGGTTATTTTAAAGTGCAGCTTCTAGTAACTTACATGTCACCAATTCTTTTTTTTTTTTTTTTGAATTCTTGTCTCTCTGCGTTCATTTCCTTCACACAGTTTCTGCAGATTCAGTTAGAGTTGTGCTGGTAGAAGAGACAGAAAAGCAAATGAAATACAAAAGGAATCTCTACAGTGATAGCTTCAGAGAGGCCAAGAAATCAGAAACAAGCAGCATTTTTCCATCCCGTTCTTGTTCATAGCACCCCCAAGGAGGAGAGAGAAAGGAATGAGGATGGCAGAGGGGCACCATGGATTTCCCCATGGCTGTCTCTGGGTTAGGAAGTGGCAGCAGGGGCTCACGTTTTGAGAACAAGCAGGAATTCAGAAAAAGTACCCTGATTTGCTGTTAAACATAAAAATAATGTGATATGTGCAATATATTTTACCTTTGTATAATACTTATGATATTCAAAGTACTTTCACTCATATTTTCTTATTTGATACTCACTAGGATCACAGTAGGCTGTGGTTGGTTTATTTTCAACATTTTATTTGTAAGAAAACTGAAGTCCAGAGATACAATGTGAGTTGCCTTCTTTTCTACTACAGTTTTCTGCCTTCTACAGTGGAAACTTCTTGTGAAACAGAATTTGCCATGGTCAAGTTTTCCAATGATTCCATCTCATCTCCTGTGACATTTTCTTTTTCTGCCACCATTGTGATAGAAGGAATGAATATCTTGGTCTCCTAAGATATTGCTGGGGGCTTGGCAACTAACCAACTAAGGAAGTAAGCAAGTTCTTAGTGCTTGAGCTCTAGTTTCATTTCTTTGGTTGCTCCTTCTCTTGCAGTTGTCTCTTCTTTTTCAGGCCACAGTGTTTCAAGTCCCAAATGAAGAATTTAGTTCTGATAAATGATTATTTTAGTGTAAGATAGTAAAGTATGCAAACTGTTGAGAAATGTTTTCCACTTAAAAAGAGAATACAGGATGAATTCCTGGATGTAAACTTTCACAGATTGACCATTTTAAATCAGGGAGACACTTTTAGGCACCAAGGGTTTCCTGGGGCATTACATATCACAACTGAGATGAGTGCCACTCTGTTGTACACAAAGGCTAGTGCATTATTCAGCAATTATGAGCTGGGATATCATATGTTTATAAGGTCTGAAGGATTCAGCTAAATGTTTGAGGCCACTAGTCTTACATGTGGGTACCTCGCTGATTGGTGGGATTAGAGGATATACTTTATAATAGTAGGAATGCATCAATAATGAGAGTATGACAGAGAAAACCCCTCCTCTGAAACCATATTTGTTAGGTATTGGGTGTGTGCCCATGTAATTTATATAGTCTTTATATTACAGTGATTCACTGATAATCACTGAAGTGGGGATGCTTTGAGTTCGGGTTTTAGAGCTTTTATCTCTGGGGAACTGTGTTTCTTACCAGCAGTTCTGTTTGGCAGTCAAATCACATTAGGAGTTTTCACCATATTATTGAAATTTTATGATGAGTTGGTTAATTAAAAATACCAGGTAACAAAGATGACATTTTATTTAGAAAATTTTGGTGTTTATATATTTCTTCCCACTTTACCATAAGGGTGGGTGATAGGGACCATAAGGGTTGGTCATAGGGATATATCATGAAAGTCTAGAAGCTACATTTTTAATAAACTTCCAGTAAGTGTTCTCTCTAATACAAATGTGCATCAGAGATTTTATGGCAGGAGAGAAGTGCCCTGGTACAATGATACAGCAGTCTGTGGCTGGCAGGCTTTCCCATATAATAGCAAATGGCCCCCAGCTATAATAGATAGGGTAGGACAGCTGACAGTGGCCAGCCCACAGACCCATCCAAACCCACATGAAGTAGCCTGCTGCTGGCCAAGTTCATTTCTATGGGTCTCCAGAGACTCTGTGGAGTCAGTACAGATGTTACATATGCTCATTTACTGTCCAGAGGAACACAACTAAATACTTGTCTCTCTGTGCTTTTTGGTGAAATGCAATTCCTGTTCCCTGCAGTGTCAGCTCAAAGGCACTAGTGGAAAAGAACCCACAATTTTTTTCCCTATAAAAAATGGAATTTTACAACTTCAAAACTTAGACAAGATTTTGGTTGTGAATTCTGAATTTTTATTCCTTAAGGCATCAAAGATATTACTTTAGCCTGAATATATTCAAGGCAAAGTATTACCTTGCTATAAGAAAACTTTAGTATGATCTCTGTAGAAGACTAAATTTTTATAGAAGTCTATATTATTGGCACCTTTAGAATGAGTTACTTGTCAAATATACTGTTGTAAAAGTGGGTTTATTGGTGGGAATATTTTGGTGCCATTTGTTTAACTGGAGGACAATATCTGAAAATATAATAGATATAAGTTTAATGTTATTTATTCTTTATGACAATAATTAGCCAAGATACTGCCTCTTCCCCTACCTCCCTAATAAACCACTTATGGGAACTTTTAGTTTGTGATAAAAATGGTGTATCAGGACTAAGGAAAAGGGATATTGTTATATTTTCCACAGATATGTGTTCACAGGTGGGAGGGGAATGAAACGTCCTGGGGTAGAACCCACTCCTTTCTATCACTAGTACCTGAAATATACTGGATGCTCAATAGCAGTTTCATCTGCTATTTCAGCACCTTTATCCCCCTGTAAATGGCTTCTAAGCTAATAATGGAAATCTCCCAGAAATATTTTGTGTGTACAATATCCTGAATAAATCTTTCCAGTGATTGCATGACCCTTCTTTTTTCCTTCCTTTTTGTTTGGACTTTCTTTTGATTTGTCCTCTGGCACTTGGGTAGACTACATCTGTTGGGTGTCTGTCTTTCACTGATAGCCTAAAGTCTTTTAGGGGCTGAAGTCACATTTGTATTCTTTAGTGTCTTTAGCATTTCACAATCTATTCTATATTCTACTAAGAAGCAGTAATAAAACATGCTTTTGCTTTTAGCTGTGTACTTTTCAACATGGGAACCAAGAGGTTTGCTCTTACCCTATACCCCTACACTACTAAGGCTCTGTTAACTGAAGCAACTTGTCTGCCTGATCACATCATACCTTTGGGTTAGGTGCCCCCCAGGAGTCACCCCATTTCTTCATTCTATCAGACTTTTGGTGAGGAGTCATGCCTTGTATAGATATATAGCTCCCACTCATGGTAGAGTCAAGCCACTTCCACCACCAATCTCTTTTTTGTTGTTCCTCCCCCTCCCCATAGATCAATGCAAATTGAATTTCCAAAAAATAGGAATCTCTGCTGTGTAAAACCAGCTTATTTTTGTCAAGAACAGAGCTATTTCAATTACTTGTAGTAAGCAGTGCTCATTTTATTTCAAAGACTCTTGGGCACTTACTAGGAGAGCAAATTAAAGTCATCACTAACTAGGAGGGTAAATGAACCAGGGTTAGACTTGAAGCAAAGTTACTGCTGGGTGAACTAGGGCTGGGGTTAAATGGGGTCAGGGGTGGAATAAGAAGAAATAAAACATTAGTGCTCTTTCATTAATGCTGCTGATGAGTCTTTTTCATATAAGACACTAGAACAAACCTAAAATAAACCTTCTGAAGAGAGAGGTAAAAAAATTACAAAATTGTAAGAACAAATATCATTATAGCATGTTTGAAGTTGTTTCCTTTTACATACTTAAATACTAAGCCAAATACATGAGAAACTTTAAATATATATTTTACTTAAAACATTTTATATGTGGGCTGTCTCTGTCATGAGACAGAAAATTATTTAGAGTCATGGGAATCAACAAAGTAGGTTACATTTGACTCACAGTAGCGATATTTTCTACATTCATATTTCAAGGCAAAAATTCAGGCTATATGGGGTAGGTATAAAATGAAAACAGCCTTGCTGGTGTGGCTCAGTGGATTGAGTGCTGTCATGTGAACCAAAGGGTTCACAGCTTGATTCCCAGTCAGAGTACATGCCTAGGTTGCGAGCCAGGTCCCCAGTAGGGGGCACATGAGAGGCAACCACACATTAATGTTTCTCTTCCTCTCTCCATCCCTTTCCCTCTCTCTAAAAATAAATAAATAAAATCTTTAAAATGAAAACAAACTGGAGTTATTTATTTACCTCCAAAGGACTGTTTTCTGGACCCAAATAGCATTTTTTTAAGATTTTATTTATTTATTTTTAGAGAGGGAAGGGAGGGAGAAAGAGAGAGAGAGAGAAACATCAGTGTGCGGTTGCTGGTGGCTGTGGCCTGCAACCCAGGCATGTGTCCTGACTGGGAATTGAACCTGCAACACTTTGGTTCGCAGCCCACGCTCAATCCACTGAGCTACGCCAGTCAGGGCCCAAATAGCATTTTCATCTTGCTTATGCTGAATTGTTCGAGAGAACAAATCAGTATGGCAAAAGTCAACATGCTGGAGGGGTTCACACACAGATTAAGTCTCCTTAGTGAGCTCAGTTTCCACACACTCTAAATCCAGAGATCCAGGTCTTCTCAGGGTTTTTCTTGAGGGCCTGTGCACACAGTTTGGGTAGATTGCTTTTACTTTTCTGAGTCATAAAATGAAAGAATAGTTCTCAGCTGGTGGGCCTCAACTCTTAGTGTGAATTTGGGTTTTTTGGTGCCCAACCCCTCTTTTGTGAGGTTCTGATTGATTGGTAGTTCTGGGGAGGGGGGTCTTTGAGTTGATATTTTACCAGGTGATTCTGATGTATTGCTAAGGTCTGAGACCACTTATCCTTTTAACAAATGGCTGTGGATTTGGCCCAGAGAGAAAAAATTGGTTGCCTGTGGAGACTACCCTGCTTTTGTTGTTGTTGTTGTTGTTGTTGTTGTTGTTGTTGTTGCAAGAATTCACTAGTGAAAATGAAATTAGAAGAGTTTGCTTTTCTGGCCTGGTAACCCACTTAGCCCAGTTGAGTGACCAGTTCAGTATTGCATTTCATGATATGACACCCCTGGCACAAAGTGCTTGATCTATGCTTTTTTATATGAATAAAACAAGTGCTTAAAAAAAAAGGAGGAGTGTTATAAATTGGCTTAGGGTTGCACAGGTGGGGGGCTGCCATTACTCCGGTGGAATTACTGATTAGGAATGGATTAGAAATGGAGTTGTGGTCAAGGTTTGGGGTATGGTCCAAGAGATTATATGATCTTTCCTACATCTTCCTTTCTAACACAAAATTGTAAAAAAGTCCACTTGTATTGGGTGAATGAGTTCAGTTGGTGGCAGCAAAGTTCTGTTGCAGAATTCTGTGAGGCTCTGGTCTTGGATATTTTGCAGAAAGCCAGAGGGAACAAAGCAGCATGTATAATAACATCCATGTTTTCAGTTAACCTGCAGAGCTTTTAATTTATTGCATGTGCTCAGAAAAAGGAAAAATATGTAAAGGGAGATTTCTTGCTGCCTTGGTCTAAATCTAATCCCCCTAAATACATTCTTTGTTTCCAAATTCAGAAGTAGTGTAGCATCAGCTTCAGATGAAGGATTTAGTCAGGTTGTGATTCAAAAAGGTGGGCATCTGAGGATTTATTTTTGGTTGTCATGTAAATTTATTAAAATGGGAACTTTGATCTTGACATACATCCAGACAAGATTAATGATTTAGCATCTGGGGAAATCAAGTTTTTGATGCAATGAATGGATAAGGAAGGATTTACAATTTCACATTGGCAAAGATAAGAATTTAGTATTTAAAAAGCTATTTTAGAATTTTAGTTTAATGGGAACTGCAATAAGTGCCAAAAAACATTAGGTGGTATCTGACTAATATATTGACTAGAAGCATTTGTAAGCAATAAACAGATGGAAATAAATGAACAAAGATGAAATGACAATTGGAAAGTTAGCACTGTGGATAGATAGTGACATTTTGTGGTCTGTACCACAGCTTTCTGCCTATGCCCTGGTGGCTGAATTAATCCTCATGTCTGTAAAATTGGGTGTTAATTCAGGGCCAGATAGAAAATTGAACCCTAAACTAGCCCACTGATTGCCTTGTAGTTGTGCCAATAACTTCACCTAAGTGATTATCATCCAAAATGATTCATGCTTTTGGAGAAACTGTCACTATTACTGTCACCATCACTGGGAGGTGCTGGGGATGGGAGGAAAAGCCATATGTAAGTGGATGAAATGGAGGTTTAGGAGGGACTCCAGCAAAACTGCTTACATATTATGAGAAAACTGACCTTCTAATGAGAGACTACCAACTAGAAAAAGGGTTAAAATGTGAAAACATTCAAGATTAGTTATTTAAGTACTGAATATAAATACTTTGATATGATGCTTTTATTATGGTGCTAAGCATGAAAACATCAGATGATTACTAACTTTTCTAAATTCAGATTCAGATTTGTAATTTTTTAATCTCTTTTTTACATGGTTTTGATTACATAAAGGTTTTTTGGAAATAAATATGTGCTTTGCTATTAAAATAATTTTTACTTAGCTTTATAATTACATTAAAGTTGACAGAAAGCTTAAAAATGTGAGGTGGTTATTTATTAACTTCAAAGTACTATAATTCCATAACATTTACATTCTAAAAGTAAGTTATCCAATGTGAGCTTAAGTCAAATAGACTCCATCAAAGTTAAACATTCTAGGTTAAAATTTCAAAGTAGTTTGGAATGTAATCATATAAATCCCATTTAAAGTAATGGGATTTTTCAAACTGGAAATATCCCATGTGCACAATTTTGAAAATATGTCCTGAAATATACTTTTTCTGTCTTTGTCATTATATTGTCAGTCACATCAAAGTTTCTTTCTTCATCTTTCAGTTTTGAAAATATAGCAAGGCTACAGAATGTTGTGAACATAAACTTTTCACTCATGAGGAATTTATGACTGAATATTAGAAAACACATATAAGAAATTTTGTAACAAGATACTTCTTTTATTAAAGCTGAGTTTAAAAAGAATCTGCTGTATATAATTTCCTAGGTCAAACACAAAATGAATTATTTCATATACTTACTGATTTTTTAAAAATTATTTTAACTTTTTCTATTTATTTAATTTATTGGGGTAACATTGGTTAACAAATTATGCAGGTTTCAGGTGCACAGTTCTACAGCATATCATCTGTACACTGTATTGTGTGTTCACCACCCTAAGTAAAGTAGGAGTGGATTTTTAGAAAGTTTAATGTGTATGCAGATTGTAGTTTTCTAATAAATAGGGAAATACTGACCCAGGTAAGAAAGAGGGTATTTTTGCTGGAGCCATGTCATTATGCAGAAGACACAATATGTAGTTTCATGCCTAAAAGAAGGTGCCCAATGATAAACCCAATGGTAGTGGAGAAAGAGCTATAATATGGAAGGAATCATGTAAATGGACATTGAAATTCTCTTGATAGAAGATAGGAGAAATATTGGAGAGTGCTACATCCAGACCAGACTAGAAAAATGAGGGTGTGTGACCCAAGGGTTGATAGATAGTTGAGACGAGGAAGAACATAAGTGCAATTGATGGTGAGACTAGAAAAATGAGGGTGTGTGACCCAAGGGTTGATAGATAGTTGAAACGAGGAAGGACATAAGTGCAATTGATGGTGAAGCATCAATTCAGAGGGGTTTGGAAAAGCAGGGTTCTCAGGAGTCTTCTTTTAGGGCAAGTTGAAAGGAAATTTCCAAGAGAATTTGAGAATGCAGTTTTCCCTACTGAGCGATCGTGGGTTCTAGACAACACAGTAAAAGAGTTTCAGAAGTGGGAAGGGATTGGAGATAGGGACAAATGTAGGATGTGTGAAGTTATAGGAAGATTAGAGTAGAGGAGATGAGTGGAGACCAGGACTCCTAGGCTTATATGGTCTCTGTCCCAAGCTGCAATAAATAGCGTAATGAGACTAATCCTAGTGACTCAAGGCAGATGGACACTGAGATTTTGAGTGTTGTAGGTTGACAGGAAAGGATACGTGGCTTTCTTTTCCTCTTCTTAAAGTAGATGTATGTCTCACTTTGAGCTCAGGATTCCCTCATGACCCTTGCTGATAGAGGGTAGGACTCTCATTTAACTCTCTTTTTCATGCAGAGTATGTCCCAGAATTTAAAAGGTTTTACATTATGTCGAGTAACAGCAGTTTTTAGAGCATATGCATTAGGATCATACGTACCACTTTGATTTTGTTAAATTTCATTTTTTGGTCCTTTGGTTAATTTAATAATCACAGCCACGAATCAACTTTTGCTTTTTATTTCTAATTCAAATTTTGAGTTTTCTCTCTCCTTCTCTTTTTTAATGCTAAAACCCTTCACCACCCCTCACCCAGCTCAACCCATCCCACAAGAGGTGTCAGCCTGAGCTCTGTGTATCTGTCTCTATTTTGCTTGTTAGTTCATTTCATTAGATTCCACATGTGAGTGAAATCATATGTTTTTTCTGACTAGCTTATTTCATTTAGCATAATATTCTTCAGGCCCATCTATGCTGTTGCAAAGGGTAAGATTTTCTTTTTTTTGGTGGTTGAGTAATATTTCATTGTGTAAAAGTACCACTGCTTTTTTATCTATCCATCTACTGATAGGTACTTGGGCTGCTTCCAAATCTTGGGTAAGGTACATAACACTGCAGTGAGCATGTGGTGAATATATTCTTTCCAATTAGTGTTTCAGATTTCTTTGGATAAATTCCTAGAAGTGGAATTAGTGACTCATAAGGCAGTTCTATTTTTAATTTTTTGAGGTAACTCTACACTGCTTTACTCAGAGGCTGCACCCATCTTTCCCACCAACAGTACACAAGGGTTCCCCTTTCTACACATCCTCACCAATAGTTGTTTGTTGATTTACTGATGATACTCATTCTTACAGGTGTGAGGGGATACATCATTGTTGTTTTAATTTGCACTTCACTGATCATTAGTGATGTTGAGCATCTTTTCATATGTCTGTTGGCCATCTGTATATTCTCTTTGGAGAAGTGTCTGTTCAGGTCCTTTGCTCATTTTTTAATTGGATTGTTTGTGTTATTTTTTATGTTGAGTTGTGCAAATTCTTTAATTTTTAAAAAATATTTACCCATTTTCAGATTTATCAGCAAATATGTTCTTTCATTCAGTGGGTTGTCTTTTCAATTTTTTGATGATTTAATTTGCTATGCAAAAACTTTTAAGTTTTATGTAGTCCCATTTGTGTGTGTGTGTGTGTGTATATATGTTTGTTTCCCTTTCCCATGGAGGCACAGCAGAAAAAATATCATTACAAGAAATGTTCAACATTTTACTACCTATGTTTTTCTAGGATTTTTATAGTTTTGAGTCTAACATTTAAGTCTTTAATCTATTTTGAGTTTCTCTTGTGTATGGTGTAACAAAGTGGTATAATTTCATTTTTTTGCATGTATCTGTCCAATTTCCCATCACCATTTATTGAATAGACTGTCTTTACCACATTGTGTGTTTTGTTCCTTTGTCAAATGTTAATTAACCATAAAGGCATGAGTTTATTTTTGGGCTCCCCATTCTGTTTCATTGATCTCTAGTTCTGTTTTTCTTTTCATGTGAGTGCCATCCTATTTAGATTATTGTGGCTTTGTAGTAGATTCCTCCAACTTTGTTATTTTTTCTCAAGATTGCTGTTGCTATTTGTGGTCTTTTGTGGTTCAATATAAAGTTTTGGAATATTTGTTCTAACTCTGTGAAACACACCATTGGTATCTTGATAGGAATTGCATTGAATCTATAGATTGCTTTGGGAAGTATGGACATTTTAGTGATGTTGGTTTTTCCTATCCATGACCATGGTATATGATTCTGCTTCTTTGTATCTGCTTCGATTTCTTCAGTGTCTTATAATTTTCCAAGTACATGACTTTTACATCCCTGGTTACATTTATTCCTAGGTTTTTATTCTTTCTGAAGTAATCATGAATGGGTTGTTTTCTTAGTTTCTTTTTCTGATAGTTCATTCTTGATGTATAAAAGTGCAACTGATTTCTGGATTTTTATATTGCATCCTGCTACTCCACTGAATTCATTCATCATTACTATTAGTTTTTTTGGTGGAATCTTTAGGGTTCTTTATATACATTATCGTGTCAGCTGCAGATAATAAGACTTTTACTTCTTCCTTTCCAATTTGGATGCCTTTTATTTCTTCTTCTTGTCTGATTTCTGTGTCTAGGTCCTTCAAAACTATGTTGAATAAGAGTAGTGAAAGAAGACATCCCTCTCTTGTTCCTTATCTTAGGGGAAACTCTAATAGTTTTCCCTGTAAATTATGATGTTGGCTGTGGGTTTGCCATATATGGCCTTTAATATGTTGAGGTGTATGTTCTCTATTCCATTTTTTATTCAGTTTTATTTTATCATAAATGGGTGCTGGATTTTATCAATTGCTTTTTCTGCATCTATTGATATGACTGTGTGGTTTTAATTTTTTCATTTTGTTTTTGTGGTGTATCATGCTTATTAATTTGCAGATATCATACCAACCTTGCACCACCAAAATAAGTGCTACTTGATCATGGTGTATGGTCTTTTGAATGTATTGCTACATCCAGTTTGCTGATATGTTCTTGAGGATTTTAGCATCTTTCTTCATCAGGGATATTGGCTTATAATTTTTTTAGTGTCTTTATCTGGTTTTGGAATTAAGGTAATGCTGGCCTCATAATATACACTTGAGAGTTTTCCCTCTTGAATTTTTCAGGCTAGTTTGAGAGGATAGATGTTAGTTCTTCTTTGAATGTTTGGTAAAATTCACGTATGAAGCCATCCAGTCTAGAACTTTTGTTTGTTAAGAGTTGTTTGATTACTGCTTTAATTTTACTAGTTGTAACCTCTATTCAGATATTCTAATTTTTATTATTCTGTTCTGCAGGATTGTGTTTCTAAGAATTTATTCATTGTGTCCAGATTGTCTAATTTGTTGGCATATAGTTCTTTTTTGTAAAATTATCTTCCAGTCCTTTGTATTTTTTTAGTGTCAGTTGTTACTTCTACATTTTTTTTTCTGATTTTATTTATCTGGGTCCTCTCTCTCTTTTTTTTGATGAGTCTGGTTAAAGGTTTGTCAATCTTGTTTATCTTTTCAAATAACCAGCTCTTAGTTTCATTGTTATTTTGTATTTTTTACAGTGCATTTCATTTATTTATGCTCTAATCTTTATTATTTCCTTTCTTCCACTCACTTTGGATTTTGTTGTTCTTTTTCTAGTACCTTTAAATATAAAGTTTGATTGTTTATTTGAAATTTTTTGTTTGTTTCTAGAGGTAGGCCTGCAATGCCATGAATTTTTCTCTTGGAACTGCTTTTACTGGTTTCATAGGTTTTGGGTTGCTGTGTTCTCATTTTCATTTTTTCATGGTGTTTTTTATTTCTTCCTTGATTATATTGTTAACTCATTCATTGTTTAGTAATACATTATTTAGTCTCCATTTCTTTGTGTGTTTTTCTGTTTTTTTTTTCTTTCTTGTGATTGGCTTAGAGTTTCCTACCATGATGGTAAAAGAAAATACTTAATATTTTTCAGTCTTCTTAACTACATTGAGATTTGTTTTATGCCCTAATATGTGATCTATCCTAGAAAATGTTCCATGTGCAGTAGAAAAACAAATATTCTCCTGTTTGGGGGTATAATACTCTGAGAATATTAATTAAATTTTTCTGAACTAGTGTGCCATTTAAAGCTTTTGTTTCCTTGTTGATTTTCTGTCTGGAAGATTTATTCATTGATGACAATCAGGTGTTAAAATCTCCTAATATGCATGAGAGCCCAGCAGGTGGAAGCTGACTCCATTTCCTCTTTCACTCACTTTGGATTTTAGGCTGATCTTCTGTTAATTAACCCCAACAATCAGCAGAATCTTACCTGATATGAAGTTTTGAAGCAAAGAAGTACAGAAGATGCTTTGTACTGTCCAGTAAGGAGACATTGTAAGTTAAAGTGGAAATGCCATGTGCACGGTGCCTGCAGCAGTGAAGAGACCAGACTGAGAAAGCAGCTTTGGAGCTTCTTCCTGTCTTGAAGTAGGGGCCATTAGTCCCATATAGGAATCCCCAACCCTAACAGGGAGAGACTTGGAAGGACATATGGAGTCTGGGAGACCCAGTTACACAAACACAGTGAACACTATGTCTATAATGTAGCGCCAACCTGGAGAGTGCCAGATTCAATCTCCTAAAATGATCAGGTTGCTGCACCTGGGTGTGTAACAGGCACCCTGAGGCTGCAGCCAGCAGTAATCATGACAGACATTTTGCTTTTTGGTGAGGAATATGTGTAGAGAACCAGACAGTGACTCAGTACTGTGGTAGGGGTACGACATAGAGTCTTTTTAAAAAGGACCTGAAAAGTGGTTGTGCAAAGACCTCACAGAGAGCTGCTCTTTCCACAGACCAGATTGAAAGTGCAGTTAATTCCCATTGAATCCAGCTGGGCAGAGAGTCCAGAGAGTTGTGCAACAATGGGTTTGCTGGGCCCTATCCAGCTTGGGTAGCAGGCTGGTGGCTGCACAAAACACAGAGTTCTAGGCTGCATCTCCTGCAAAGGCAGTGGGCTGGGAGTTGGATGGAAAAGCGTTTCGTGTCAGAGATTCTTTGCAGTCAGGCTGACACCCTTCCCACTGCAGAATAAAAACATCTATAAAGGGTATACCATTTCCCATCCGCTTCCTCTGGACTAATTCAGGCCAGGCTCAGGGGCTCTCTGCTGGGTGCATATCTGCCAATAAAAAGGGGAGTCCTTTCTGAACTTTGCTCAGCCATAACAAGATATTCTGGTTCCTTGGGCCCTATTTCACTGAAACCAGCTGTGTAGAGAGGAAAGGAAGAAACCCCTAAAAAATGGCTAAGTGAAATTGAGGCAAGCAATTTATCAGACATAGAGTTCAAAGTAATGCTTATGAGGATGCTCAAGGAACTTAGTGAGAACAACAAGGAGCTTAATGAGAACTACATTAGCATGAAAAAGGACATAGAAAGTATGAATAAGAACCAAGTGGAAATAAAGAATAAAATATTTGAAATGAAGAATACACTAAAAGAAATTAAAAGCAGGCTGGATGAAGCAGAGAATTGAATCAGTGAGTTGGAACACAAACTAGAAAAAAAACACCCAATAATAACAATAAAATGAAAAAAGACTAAAAAAGAATTAAGATAGTGTAAGGAAGTTTTGGGACAACATGTATGTAAAAATATTTGCATCCTAGAGATAACTGAATGAGAAGTTAAGGGGCTTGGTATAGACAACTTGTTTGAAAAAAATAATGACAGAAAACTTCCCTACCTTGGTAAGGGAAAAGTCACAAAAGTTCAGGAAACACAGAGGGTCCCAATTGAGATGAACCCAAAAAGGCCTCCCACCATGACACATCACAATAATAATGGTAAAATTTAAAAACAAAGAATCTTAAAGGTAGCAAGGGAGAAATAGCTAGTAACATACAAGCAAGCTCTGATAAGGCTATCAGCTAATTTCTCAACAGAAACACTACAAGCCAGAAGGGACTGGCATGAAATAATTCAAGTAATGAAAAGCAAGAAACTGCAACCAAAACAACTGTTTCCAAGGCTCTCATTTGAAATGGAGGGAGAAATAAAGAACTTTCCAGACACACAAAAAAAAGGCTAAAAGAGTACATCTCCACCAAACCAGCATGGCAAGGGATCCTAAAGGACTGCTTTAGAAGAAGGAGAAATATATATAGAGAAAGAAGAACACAAGTACAAAGGGAAAACTTGGCAATGAATGAATACTTATTAATAATATTTTAACTGTAAATGGATTGAATACTCCAAACAAAAGATATAGGTTAGCTGGATGGATAAGAAAACAAGACCTGCATATAGACTGTCTACAAAAGACCCATCTCAGAACAAAAAATTTGCATGGGCTAAAAGTAAAGGGTTGAAAAAATATTCCATACAAACAGACATAAAAAAACATAGCAATACTTATTTCAGAAAATATAGACATCAAAACAAAAGCCATAACAAGAGATAAAGAAGGTCACTATATAATACTTAATGGAGTAATACAACAATAGAATATAAACATATGCACTGAATATAAGATCACCTAGTCTACAGCCATACCACCCTGAATGCACCCAATCTCATCTGAATATAAGATGACCTAAATATATAAAGAAAATTCTGGAGGACTTTAAGAAAGAGGTTGACAGCAATACAATCATTGTAGGGATTTTAATACCCCACTGTCAACAATAGCTAGATCTTCAAAACAAAAAGTCAACAAGGATTTTGTGGCATTGATGACCCTGTAGGTCAAAAGGACCTAGTTGATATTAACAGAGCAACCCAAAGAAGCAAAATATACATTCTTTTCAAATACATATGCATCATTTTAATAGACAGACCACATGGTAGGACCCAAAACAAGCCTCAACAAATTTAAGAAAATTGAAATCATATCAAGCATCTTCTGGGATACAATGGTTTGAAACAAGAAAGCAACATCAAGAAAAACAAAACTAATAACATACGAATCATGAAGGCTGAATAACATTCTATTAAATAATGAATGGGTTAACAATGAGATCAAGGAAGAAATAAAAAAGTACATGGAAACAATTGAAAATGAACACAGAACAAACCAAAACCTGTGGGACACAGTGAAGGCAGTCCTGAGAGGGAAGTTCATAGCAATACAGGCCTACCTAAAGAAAACAGAAAAACCTCAGATAAACAATGTAACCTACATTTACAAGAACAGGAGGAACAAAAACAAACAAAGCCCAGAGAGAGAAGCTAGAAGGGAATAATTAAGATCAGAGCAGAATAAATGATAAAGAGACTAAAAAACCAATTCAAAGGATCAATTAATCCAGGAACTAGTTCTTGAAAAAGTAAACATAATTTACAAACCCTTAACCAGACTCATCAAGGAAGAAAGAGACAGGACCCAATAAAATCAGAAATGAAAGAGAAGTAAGAACTGATACCACAGAAATGCAAAGAATGGAAATTACTATGAACAACTACATGCCAAGAAGTTGGACAATCTGGGTGAAATGGAGAAATTTCTAGAGACATATAATCTTCAAACACTGAATCAAGAAGAAGCAGAAAACCTGCATAGACCAATAACAATGAGCAAAATTGAAGCAGTAATTAAAAAACTCCCCACACACAAAAGTGTTGGACCAGATGGCTTCACAGGTGAATTTTAAACATTCAAAGAACTAACACTTCTCCTTCTCAAACTATTCCAAAAAATTCAAGAAGAGGGAAGACTCTCAAACTATTTTTACAGGATCAGTGTTATCTTATTTTCAAAGTCAGGTAGTCACAACAAAGAAAGAAAATTACAGGACAATATCTTTGATGAACAGAGATGCTAAAATAGTCAACAAAATACTAGCAAACCAGAGCCAGCAACACATTAAAAAAATTATATACCATGATCATGTGAAATTTATTTCAGGAATGCAAAGATGGTACAATATTGACAAATCAATAAAGGTAATGCATGACAATAACAAAACAAAGGGCAAAAACCACATGACCCTATCACTAGATGTGGAAAATGCATTTGATAAGGTATAGCACCCTTTTAATATAAAACACTTAGCAAAATGGGAATAATGGTAGCATACATTTATCAACATAATAAAGACCAAATATGAAAAACACTGCCAACATTATACACAATGGCAAAAACTAAAATCTTTCCCTTAAGATCAGGAAACAGACAAGGGTGTTCACTTTTACCACATTCTTGTTCAGCATAGTACTTGAAGTCCTTGCCACAGTTAAGAAAAAGAAAGACTGTATGGGAGAACATTTTTGTAAATGATACATCAGACAAAGGTTTAATTTCCAAAATATATAAAGAACACATATGACTCAACAAAGACAAAGAAAGCAAAAAAAAGTAAGTGAAGGACCTGAACAGATACTTCTCCAAGGAGGACATACAGAAGGCCCATAGACACATGAAAAGATGCTCGACATCACTCATCATCAGAGAGATGCAAATTAAAACCACAATGAGATATCATCTCACATCTGACAAAATGGCTATCACTAATAAGTCAACAAAAAACAAATGCAGGTGAGGGTGTGGTGAAAAGGGAACCCTAGTGCACTTTTGGTGGGCATGTAAGCAGCCACTGTAGAAAACAGTATGAAATTTCCTCAAAAAATTAAAAATGGAACTGCCTTTTGACCCAGTGATTCCATGGCTGGGATTATACCCTAAGAATCCTGAAACACCAGTTCAAAAGAACTTAGGCACTGCTCTGTCCATAGCAATGTTATTTACAATAGCCAAGAGTTGGAAACAGCCTAAGTGCCCATCAGTAGATGAGTGGATCAAAAAATTGTGATAGATTTTCATAACAGAATCCTACACAGCAGAAAGAAAGAAGGAATCCTACCTTTTGGGACAGCATGGATGGAACCAGAGACTATCATGTTATTTTCAATAAGCCAGTCAGTGAAAGACAAATACCATACAATCTCACTTATAAGAGGAATCTAATCAACAATATAACTAATCAGCAAAATACAACCAGAGGCATAGAATCAGAGAATAGACTCACAGAGGTAAGAATGGAGGAGGGTGGAGGGTATTGTTTGAAAGAATGTGAAAGGATTAGTCAAGGAACATGTATGAAGGACTCATGGACATGGACAACAGGGTGGGGACTGGCTATGGAAGTGGGGGGAGGGCTGGATGAGGGTGGCAAAAGGGGAAATAAATGGAACAACTGAAAAGCATAAAAATAAAAAAATAAGAAAATAAAATATAAAAATATATAAAAAACACAAAAATCTCCTAGTATGACAGTGTTATTGTCGATTTGTCCTTTTATGTCCATCAATATTTGCTTTACATACTTGGGTGCTCCAGTGTGGGGAGCATCTATGTTTACAAGTGTTATATCCTCTGTTTGGATTGCTTCTTTGATCTTTATGTAGCCCTTCTTTGTCTCTTTCTATAGCCTTTATTTTAAAGTCTGTTTTGTCAGATATAAATATTCCTATCCCAGCTTTTTTTCACTTCCATTTGCATGAAATATTTTTTCCATCTCTATTTTGTGTGTGTGTGTATTTTTGATCCTGAGGTATGTGTCATGTAGACAAAATTTATAGGGGTCTTGTTTCCTTTTCCATTCAACTACTTTATGTATTTTGATTACAGTGTTAAAAGTAATTTACATTTGAAATGATTATTAGCAGGTATGTATGTATTGCCATTTTATTCTTTTAACTATTTTCCTCTATTTTTCTTTTTTTTCTTCTTCAAGCCTGCCCTTTAACATATTTTTTGTAATACTAGTTTGGTTGTAACAAACTCCTTTATCTTTTTCTTGTCTGAGAAATTCTTTATTTTTAAGTGATAGCCTCGGTGGGTAAAGTAGTTTTTGTTGTAGGTCCTTGCTTTTCATTACTTTGAATATTTCATGCCAGTTGCTTCTGGCTTGAAATGTTTCTCTTGAGAAATTAACTGACAGTCTAATGGGAACTCCCTTGTAGGTAACTAATTGTCTTTCTCTTGAACTTTTAACATTCTTTTTTTGTCTTTATCCTATGCCATTTTAATTATGATGTGTCTTGGTGTGGGCCTCTTTTGATTCATCTTGTTCTGGACTCTCTCCGCTTCCTGGACCTATGCATCTTTTTCCTTTTCCAGGTTAGGAAAGTTCTTGCTCATTATTTTTTTCAAATACATTCTCAATCCCTTTTTGTTTCTCTCTGGTCCTCCTGGTACCCTTATAATGCAAATGTTGTTATGCTCCATGTTATTTCAAAGGTCCTTTAAACTAGCTTCATTTTTTAAAGTTCTTTTTTTCCTGCTCTAATTGTTTTTTCCTACATTGTCTTCCAAATTGCTGATTTGATCCCCTGCTTCATTCCACCTACTTTTTATTCCTTCCAGTGTATTCTTCATTTCAGATATTTTATTCTTTCCTTTCTGACTGGTCCTTTTTAAATGATTTCTATGTTCTTATTCATGCTGTTGAGCATCTTTATTACTTTGAACTCTATATCTGATCAATTGCTTACCTCCATTTTATTAACTCTTTTTCTGTGTATTCATCCTGTTCTTTCTTTTGGTGACTGCTTCTTTGTCTTCTCATTTTGGCTGCCTCTTTGTGTTTGTTTCTATGTGTTGCTAGATTTGCTATGACTCCCTGTCTTCCTGGGTTGGCCTTCAGTACTAAGTGACCTGTGGGGTCCAGTGGTGCAATTTCCTAGATAAACTGAGTGGTGCTTCAGGAATGTCTTTGTTGGATTATGTGAGCTCTACTGGTGTAATTGAGTCTTGATTGCTATTGGCCCATTCATACATAGGATCAGCCCTCAGGCTGGCTGACTGTAAGGCTCAACTTGACTGCATTGTGCAAGCTGCTGTGTATGTGGTGACCACACAAAGTGGTATTTGCCTCAGCCAGGACTGGCCTCTGCCAAGATTTCCCTTAATATATGTCAGCTGTGAAGTTTATGGACCCCACTCAGATGTTGTCTCAAGCTGGGCATTGGTTGTGTTTGTTCTGGGCCTCTTTGGAGGGACTGTGCTGCAGGCCAATAGAAGAGCCTACCTGTGACTCGCCCACAGCAACCTGTTTAGAGTTACAAATGATCCACAGTTTGTGGCTGCCTCTGGTGAGCCTGGGTGCCTGCAGGAAAGAACAAGCTGCAACCCAAGGCTGGTTCTTACTAGCACTTGGCCTAGGGACTGGTCAACAAGTCTCAAGTCACTTTGAGACCTGCCTCTGCCTGCCTCTGCCTGCTGGTTGCCTGTTAGGTTCAGACACTGAAAGAACCTCTGGATGTAGTCCTCAGCAGGGTGTCAGCCACACAGGTTGGGGTGAGAGGTTTTCCAGAGGGTGGAGCTATTGCTTCTTCCTAGGCTGATGCACAAGGAGAGGAGTGCTCTACCCAAGAGATATGGCATTTGTGGTATGGGAGAACAACTCAGTATGGGGATCTTGGCAGCTGTCCCTTCAGCTTTCTCTCCAGAGCCACAAACCCCAGACTCTCTTTATGCCCTTTCTCTGCCAGAGCCCACAGTGATTGAATTGTGAATTAAATTTTGTGCATTTTTCTTTAAGAGGGTGCTTGTGTCTCCAGCAGAGCCCTGTCTTTTTCTGATAGACAGAAATCTCTCTGATTTTCACAGCCAGACGTTGGGTGGTGCCTCTTTTTGGTTCTGGTACACTAGACTGGGGTTCCTGGCTTGGGGTTTAGACCCCATACTTTTCAGGGGGCAATCCCCACAGCTGCTACTCATGGGAGCCTAGCCAGGCCTTTTGTGTATCTCTGCCTTTCCTACCAACCTCGATTTGGCTTCTTCTATAAATCCTTGGTTATAAGACTTTTCTTTAGCTAGTCTTCAATTAATCATTCAGGATTTTTTTTTTTATAGTTTAGTAGCAATTCCAGATTGGTTCTGGGAGGAGGTGAGCATAGCTTCTTCCTACTCACTGCTGTTCTGGATCTCTCATATATACTTGTTGAAACTGATGTGGTCGTTACTTAGTGTTTAAATGAGCTTTCAGAAATGGACTCTAATGTGAATCAGACAAAATTAAAGGTTGAACATTCCAGGTTAAAGCTTGAAAATAGTTTAGAATGTAAAGTCACTTCAGGAAATTTTGGATTAGGTGGACTTCATACCTTTTTGTGCATATAAATTATGACTGATTTTGACAGGCAACAGGGCTGTTCTTAGAGAAGGTGCCATAACCAGTGATGATGGTCCACCATCACCTGATTGATTTCTGTCTTTCTGTTAAGGATTCTGCTGCTAAATTGGCACCAATATAATTAAGAAATGGGAATATTTAAGAGTGAAAGTTGCAGACACATAAGGTTTTTCTATATATTTTTTCTCCCTCATAGTCTCTTTCTCTTTCCCTCCTTCCACAGCATGGGCTATCTAGCCTGTTTTGCCTGGCCTCTTCTCACCTGTACATTGTGAAGTACATATGTAACAGTGGTTCTAAGTGGCTTTTGAGTCAATTGTTAAATTTTCAGGAATTTTGTGAACCTGTTGTCAAATACAACCATTATTAAAATTAAATTATATAAACTTACAATTAATTTATATTAAGACAAAAGTATTAACTACTCAAAACTCATTACCTCTTTTTTTTACTACTTTAAACCATTATCTCTGCTCTTGAGATTTTATACATCAATTGTTTTGTGGAAGAGACACTGCCATTCATCTCTTCCGAAGTTGGTCCTGAGTGGTGTTAAATTGGTGGTTTGAAATAGGCCAGATGGGGCTCTCTACACCATAGAAATCAGCAAATTGTGAAAATTATGACTTGGTTTAGTATCTTTTCTGTTGTTTATATTGTAAAAGTGATGCAGAATATGTAAAATGCTGATTAAAGAAAGTATTATGTGTACAGTTATTAAATTGTGAGTAGCATAAAAAACATGACAAACTTTTTTCCAGTAGTCAAAAACTAAACTATTTTCCAAGTAGCCAAGAAGTCCCTCACATTGTTGGTAAGTGAGTAAATGTCTTGCATAGTCTGTTTTTATTTCACTATAGTCTTATTCCTTAACATAAGCAAAATTATTGTCACCTTTTGTGGCACGCTACACTCATTTATTAATGATATGACTGACTTCTTGATTGAATTTGATAGTAATAAAGTATATTCATATTCTCATTTTCTGATACTTTTGTTGGACATAGAATTAAAAATATTGATAATGGATTTTCAAAAAACATCAAGTCACACTGAAGTGATAAGCATGTGGAATTTATAATAAATAATATTGCATATTTTATTATTTGTAAATTATATATTATATATCTTTTATGTCAGCAAAAGTTATAATAAGCACTCATGTACATACACACATACATACATCAGACATCTTTACTGGAGATCTGGTAATCAAACATTTACCAGCTCATCACTGCATATATTCCTTGGTGGGGTTGGAAAAGTCATTTAGTTCAGATTTTCTGCATTTAGATATTGGCTGGAAGGAAATTTAAAACAGCCCAACCTAGTTATATTTTATGCTAAGCTGGATAGGCAGCTGCTAATATGTGATTTCCCTTTCAAAATTTCTATTTTCATTGCCAATGTATTAAATTGTAGTATTAGAGATTTATTACTTTGGGTTCTGATACTTTTTGATCTTCCAAGTAGTAATTTTAAAATGGAAATGTATGTTTTGGGAATACCAGTTAAGATACAGTTTTCTCATAGATATGTATTTCACACCCACCTCTACACACACCTGCTAAATCATAACTGTAGATAGTGTGGTCCAAAGAAATAGTGTTTTTAATATGTACTAAACCAGTATTTGGGAATCATTACTTGAACCTTGTGTTAAATATAAATAGCCCAGAGGAACAAAAATGTAATTCAGCACTGCCATAGTTAGACAAGATTAAGAGGTAGTAGACATCAAGGCCTTGTGGACATAGCCCTTCTCCTCCGCCTCCCTCAGGCCCCTGAAGCTGAGTGGATAATGAATCCTGGTAGGAGGCATGCCAAGCACAGCCAAGCTAATTGTAAAAGGAAATTCTCCAGATACTCACATTGAACTATTTGGAAAAATATTAGAAAGAAGTCTCCCCTATTCCTTATTGCTCAGGCAGGGACTACTATGCTGTGTCTTCAAGTGCAGTGTTGTGAAAATCAGAGATTGTTCATCCGTTTTGTTTCAGCCAGCTATATGACTTCCCAGCATGCATGCCCATCTGTCCAGCAATAAAACCTTTAATTTTCCATTCCTGTAGTTTTTACAGAACTATTGGCAGAAAATGAAATGATCATGATTCCGTATGTATGGTTGGTCATTTTGGATCCATACTGCTCTTCTCTGAGACTGCTACAGGGTCCTGTAAAGGGCTTACCAGGTGTCCAATCTAAATTGATGAGAACAATCACTCTCTTTCTAACCTGACACATCCAGTTTGTCTGGAAATCAGCAGGCTTTCCTCCAACCATCCAATTAACACCTAATTGCTTGTATTCCAAGGAGAAGGTGAAGGCTGCTAAAACTACTGGGTAGGATGTTTATCTAACTTTTACTTTTTAGTCATAGGTGTGGAGTTGTAAAGAAAAGTTTGTACTCAAAAATCTACTAAGTAATGAGTAAGTGGTTCAAATATATATTTCTCATTTCATGAGTGGCTGGGCAAGTGTAATTAAATGATTTTAGGGATAAAAACTAAGAAAAAATTCTAGTTCTGTGTGACTATCTCTTTTCTTACAACCCCAAAGTAAAACTATATACATACATTTTACCTTTAAATTTTTAGTTATATGTTTGATATAAGTTATTTTGGTTAAATAGTTTATTTATTTATTTGTTTGTTTATTATTTATTTATTTTAGTTCATAGACTCTGAAACAGTAGAGAGGGTAACTGTTTGGTCAAATTATTTTGTGTATGGGGTTGCCATAGCATTTGGAAATACAGATAGTATTATTTTAATGTGTATTGTAATATGATAACAATAAACTATTTATTTTGTATTTATATTTCCAAACTTGGTGGTCATCCCTTACAACTCTGAGTAAGCTATATGCCAGATCTGGTCATGCACAAAAAGAAGGAGAGGGCGTTTCCCCCATCTCAGCACAGCTGACATTCAGTTGGGTCAGGTAAAAACTTTCCATGTAGGTGCTAGAGTCATATCACATTCGGATTTAATTTAGGCAAATTGACCACGAGAAAGCAGGGGAAGAAAGTGAGAGCAGAGAGCAATTTAAACAATAGGGGTGATTTCACCATTCTATTCAGGATGTCTGTTACCCATAGTAAGTGTGAGAGGGGAAGTGTTAAGCTGCTGTTCTTCCTCAGGTGTTCTCAGTTCCTTCATGCATCTCACAGCATGGAATTGTGATTGTGGTGTTTAATGGTAATGATTTATTAATACAATGTGGATACCAAACACAAGCTAACTCTTTCATCTGTTGTTAAACCAAAACAAATAAGGTCATCTACCCTGCAAGGAAAACTGTGATAAATTTACTAAAAGATGGTGTATTAGTCGCCAATGCTGGTCTCCCAGGAGACTTTTAAGCATAATTTTGACCATATTCAACTTTTTTCTATTGAGTTAGAAAAGCATAAAACCTAACTAGGAGAAGGCAAGTCCACTGTGGTTATTTTCCTTTTTACTACATAGCTGTAGATGGTTAGTTAAAAATGAAGACAATTCTTAGTCACTAGTCTCAGAAATCCTAGACAAGTAGGATTTCTTGGTGGAATTGTCTTGGTGTCATTGTCAGAAAAACATAGAATTTCTGAGAGAAATAAATTATTTTGTTGTGTTCAGCAAAAGTAGAAAAAGATGAATTGTAGAGAGAATAGTGAACACCAGGGTTTAGTGGGGTATTAGGAGTATATAAAGCAGAGGATTAAAAAATAAAGTTAAAAAATAGAGAAGCAGAAAAAGAAAGAGACAGGTAAAAGAGAGCATGGGGCCTTAAACAGCATGAGTTGTTTAGCAGGAGAGGCAGAATCACGGATATGGTGATTGCAATGTCTGAGCACTGAGCTTCATGCAATAAGAGTATGTGGTACCTTTTAAAATACAATTGTGTACAGTTCAGGTCAGTACCAACTCAGTAGAATAGAGAATGTGAGATGTATGGCAAAATAAAGGCAGACAGAGAGATGAATTGACCTATTGACCTAATGTAATTTGACTAGAAAAATTAAGGGTGGAAATAAATTCAGATTTGGTTCGGTTACTTATAAATATAGATGCTATTATTTTTATAACTAGTGTGGGGTGTTTTATTAAAGTGTCTCATTAACTTTAATTACATGCTAACCTATGTTTTAATATGTTCAGTGTCCTGTCTTTATTTCTTAGTGTTTGTATTCTGTAGCTATTCCATAATTTTTTTAACCTAAGGACTCATATTTTATTTCCTTGATTCATGCTCTTCCTTGGCTTGCAAATGCTCTGAGACCAGGTTGAGAGTGGGTTAGTGGGTTCATGGGATAGAAGACCAAAGTGGGAAGTAAAAGGACATGAAGGTGCTCATGCAGTTTGTGTTGTATTGTGGTTGTAATGGGTTACCACCAACTGAGTGACCATATGATTAGTACCATTCACTCTACTTTGTAAATATTAAGTATAAACAGGAAAAGGAGTCACACAAACTCATGGAGGGATTTTAAGTAGGAGAGTAACATGGGTTGATTTACATTTTAAAAGTTCATTACTCCTATTATGTACAGATTGTGGAAGAAAACAATGGAAGCAAGGAGCCAATTATGCTGCTGAAGTTTTCCAGGCCAGTGACTAGCACAGCCAAGATTAGGGTGGACACAGTGGAGATGGAAAGAAGTAAGCACATTGGTGTTCTTTAGAGGTAAAGCTTTATAATATTGAAATGATATCTTTTATTTGCTTTAAAGTTATTTTAAATAATAAAATAGACTTCTGTATACTATTATAAAACCAGTCTGTTGCCCTGGCTGGTGTAGCTCAGTGGATTGAGCGTGGGCTGGGAACCAAAGTGTCCCAGGTTCGATTCCCAGCCAGGGTACATCCCTGGGTTGCAGGCCATAAACCCCAGCAACCGCACATTGATGTTTCTCTTTCTCTCTCTCTCCCTCCCTTCCCTCTCTAAAAATAAATAAATAAAATCTTTAAAAAAAAAAAACCAGTCTGTCAAAGTTATTAGCACTTATAGAGGTCATGTATGTAAATTCTCACTATAAATGAATAAACTTTTAAGTAAATATTGGAGAGTAAATAGTAGAAAGAGCACATATGTGAGCAATCAGAAAAACCTGGTTTCTCATCCCTGTTTTACCACTTATTGACTTAGACCTACGCATATCAATTATCTATAGCTGTTACTAGTTACCCCACGATTTAGCAGCTTAAACACAAGTATTTATGTTCTTCTGCTGTTTCTGAAAGTAAGGAATTTCAGACAGGTTTAGCCAGGTGGCTGTGGCTTAGGGCCTCCTGTGTGGTGTGTTTAAGATATTGACCCATGCCACAGTCGTCCAAAGGCTTGGCTGTAGCTGGAAGAAGTGCTTCTAAGCTGAATGAGGGGGTCCTCAGTTCCTAGCTTCACAAAGTTTACCATAGTGTTATGTTATGAACTGAATGTGTGTGTCTTTCAAAATTCTACATTGGCATTTTAACCTCCAATATGATGTGTTTGGCGATGGCCTGGTAGAAGGTGGTAAAGATTAAATGAGGTCATAAGGGTGGGGCCCTAATCTGATATGGCTGCTGCCCTTATAAAGAGGGCAAGAGACGACAAAGCTCTACTTTTCCACCCTGTGAGGACACAGTGAGAAGTAAGCTCTCTGCAAGTCAGAAAGAGAGCTCTCATTGGGTTCTGAATCACATGGTACCTTGACCTTGTACTTCCTGTCCTCCAGAACTGTGAGAAATAAACTTCCGTTGTTTAAGCCACCCAGTCTGTGTCATTTTGTTGTGGGAGCTCAAACTGACTAGTACAGGCTGCTTGACTATTCTCATGTCATGACAGCTAGTCTGCCCCAAGGTGAGGCTTCCAAGTCTCAGTGTCTTTTACGACATAGCCTCAGAAATTACAAAGCAAAATTTTGGCTGTATACTAAGTCACTAAGTCCAGCCTACCCTCAAGAGGAGGAAAATTAAAATCACTTTTGCAAAGAATTTGTGAATCAAATATTTAGATTAATATTTAGAATCATATTTTAGAATTACCACAAGGCCTTTAGGTAAGCTTCTTTTTTTCCTTTTATGAAGTGAGGCCAATAATAAAGCACAGTGAAAGGATTAAATTATGTAGATTGTGTATTATCATGTAACTGCCTAGGTGGTTGCTCAATAAATGTTTCCTTCCTTGATAGTTTAGAGATAATCTGGAAGCTAACAGATGAAAAGTAGGACAGTGCAGTTCTTTTGTCTGACTTCTAAATATGTGTTTTATCCTTCCAATATTCATGATACCATTTTTTTTGCATCAAGTGAACACATCTTAAACTCTAGTTATCTAATCAAATTAAGCACATAAATTAGTGACAATCTTCTTTTTTCTCCCTGAGATGAAAATAAAACCTCTCTTAGGAATTTTCTGAATGTAGAAACTATTGCATATGTCACTGATGTATTTTCTTAATTTTCTATATATAAACATTTTAAAGAATAAAAATTTAAATTACAATAATGTATCTTTAATACAAGTGAGTGGAGATTAGTACTATCTAAAAATGGTACTATCATAATTAAAACAACATTTCCAACTGTAGGCTTATTATTTTAGCATGTTTCCAGCTGTGGGTGGCCACATATCTTTAGGCATAATCACATAGCAGTATGCATTGAGTGACCTTCTTAATTTGCATTAATTCTTGCATAAACTCAGAAAAAATCTGTACCAATCAGGATGTGATTAGAACTTATCATCTTGCAAAATCTAACTATACTGAAGTGAGATTCAGGAAGAAGCTTTGACTTCTACCAAATTATTTTTTGTTTTTACTTATTAAGGCTATCTACTCTCTGAGCTGCATGATTTGGATGAGATGATGGTAAATGTGTTATGAAGTAGGACAATGATCATAGCAGGAGGCCATTGTACTGATTTTTTTGAAGGTCAGCATTTATTGTTTGATGTAAACATTTAAAAAGTTGGAATGACAGAAATAACTGAGTGTCATTTATTTCAATGTATGACATGGTTATTTCATTTTTTTAGTAAACACTTGAAAAAATGTAGTGTAGAACAATGCAAATTAGACCCCTGATTTGGGCAATGTCTCTCTTGCCCATCATCTCAGGAGTCAACATAGGGCTGAACAGATATGACTATTGATATTTGGGCCGCATTAATTAGCAAATATATAAGTTTAGTGCATAAATAAACAGAACCTGAGAGAAGAGATTTTGGTTTTTTTTTTCTATTTTTTTTTTATTTTAATCATTGTTCAAGTACAGTTTTCTCCCTTTTACTCCCATTCCAGCCCACCCACCCAACCCTCCCCACTTCCCTCCTATTACCACCCTCCCCCTAGTTTTTGTCTATGTGTCCTTTAAATTTGTTCCTGTAAACCCTTCCCATTCTGGCCTGAAATTCTCTCCCCTCTCCCTTCTGGTCACTGTCAGCCTGTCCTCTATTTCAGTGTCTTTGACTATATTTAGCTTGTTTCTTTGTTTTGTTCTTTAGGTTCCTGTTAAAGGTGATATCATGTGGTATTTGTCTTTCACTGCCTGGCTTATTTTCCTTAGCATAATGCTTTCCAGTTCCATCCATGCTGTTGCAAAGGGTAAGAGCTCCTTCTTTCTTTCTGCTGCATAGAATTCCATTGTGTAAATGTCCCATAGTTTTTTGATCCACTCATTTACTGATGGGCATCTTGGTTGCTTCCAACACTTGGCTATTGTAAATTGTGCTGCTATGAACATCGGGGTGCAAAGGTTCTTTTGTATTGGTGTTTTAGTGTTCTTAGGATATAGTCCCAGTAGTGGAATTGCAGGGTCAAAAGGCAGATCCATTTTTAGTTCTCTGAGGAAGTTCCATACTATTTTCCATAGTGGTTATACCAGTCTGTAGTCCCACCAACAGTGCACTAGGGTCCGCTTTTCTCCACAACCTCTCCAACACTTGTTGTTTGTTGCTTTGTTTATGATAGCCATTCTGACTGGTGTGAAGTGGTATCTCATTGTGGTTTTAATTTGCATCTCTCTGATAGCTAGCAATATTGAACTTTGTTTCATGTGTCTTTGGATCTTCTGTATGTCCTCCTTGGAGAAGTGTCTGTTCAAGTCCTTTGCCCATTTTTTAATTGGCTTGCTTGTCTTCTTAGAGTGAAGTTGTGTAAGTTCTTTATATATTTTGGAGATTAAACCCTTGTCTGAGGTATCACTGGCAAATATGTTTTCCCATACAGTTGGTTCTCTTTTTATTTTGATACTGTTTTCTTTAGCTGTGCAAAGCTTTTTATTTTGATGAGGTCCCACTTGTTTATTCTTTCCTTTATGTCCCTTGCTCTAGGAGACATGTCAGTTAAAAAAGTTTCTGCGTGAAATATCTGAGATTTTCCTACGTTCTCTTCTAGGACTTTAATGGTGTCAAGGTTTATATTTAAGTCTTTTATCCACCTTGAATTTATTTTTGTATAAGGTGTAAGTTGGTGCTCGAGTTTCATTTTGTTGCACGTAGCTGTCCAGTTCTCCCAACACCATTTGTTGAAGAGGCTATTTTTATTCCATTTTATGTTGCTGCTTCCTTTGTCAAATATTAATTGACCATAGAGACTTGGGTTTATTTCTGGGCTCTCTGTTCTGTTCCATTGGTCCATGTGCCTGTTTTTATGCCAGTACCAGGCTGTTTTGACTACAGTGGCCTTGTAGTATAGTTTAGTGTCAGGTATTGTGATCCCTCCTACTTTACTCTTCTTTTTCAAAATTGCAGCAGCTATTTGGGGTAGTTTATGATTCCATATAAATTTTTGAAGTGTTTGTTCTATGTCTGTGAAATAAGCCATTGGTACTTTAATAGGTATTGCATTGAATGTGTAAATTGCTTTGGGTAGTATGGACATTTTGATGATGTTAATTCTTCTGATCCATGAACATGGTATATGTTTCCATTTGTTTGTGTCTTCCTTGATTTCTCTCTTCACTGTTATGTAGTTTCCTGAATACAGGTTTTTTACCTCTTTAGTTAGGTTTATTCCTATGTATTTTATGTTTCTTTTTGCTATATCAAATGGGATTTGTTTTCTTGATTTCTGCTTCTGCTGTTTCATTGTTGGTGTACAAAAATGCCTTTGATTCCTGAGTATTGACTTTGTATCCACTGTTTTGCCAAATTAATTTATTAGGTCAAATAGATTTTTGGCCAAGTCTATAGGATTTTCTATGTACACTATCATGTCATCTGCCAACAGTGACAGTTTTGTTTCCTCCTTTCTGATTTGGATGCCTTTTATTTCTTTTTCTTGTCTGATCACTGTGGCTAAAACTTCCAGTACTATATTGAATACAAGTGATGAAAGTGGACAGCCTTGTCTTATTCGTGATTTTAGTGGAAAAGATTTTAGTTTTTGCCTACTGAGTATGATGTAGGCTGTAGGTCTCTCATATATGGCCTTTATTATGTTGAGGAATGCTCCCTCTATTCCCACTTTGCTGAGTGTTTTTATCATAAATGAGTGCTGTACCTTGTCAAATGCTTTTTCAGCATCTATTGATATGATCATGTGGTTTTTGTCTTTGCTTTTGTTTATGTGATGTATTACATTTACTGATCTGCGAATATTGTACCATCCTTGCATCCCCGGAATCCCACTTGGTCATGGTGTATGATTTTTTTTTAATGTTTTATTTATTTTTTTTTTTAGAGAGGGAAAGGAGGGAGAAAGAGAGAGAGAGAAACATCAATGTGTGGTTGCTGGGGGCCATGGCCTGCAACCCAGGCATGTGCCCTGACTGGGAATTGAACCTGCGACACTTTGATTCGCAGCCCGCGCTCAAACCACTGAGCTATGCCAGCCAGGGTGTATGATCTTTTTAATGTACTGTTGGATGCGGTTTGCCAGTATTTTGTTGAGGATTTTAGCATCAATGTTCATCAGCAATATTGGCCTGAAGTTTTCTTTCTTTGTTATGTCTTTATCTGGTTTTGGGATTAGGATGATGTTGGCATCATAAAAAGAGTTTGAGAGTCTTCCATCTTTTTGGATTTTTTGAAATAGTCTGTGAAGGATAGGGGTTAGGTCTTCCTTAAATACTTTGTAGAATTCTCCTGTGAAACCATCTGATCCAGGGCTTTTGTGTGTTGGGAGTTTTTTGATTACTGCTTCAATTTCATTTCCTGTTATTGGTCTGTTCAGGCTTTCTGTTTCTTTTTCATTGAGTTTTAGAAGATTACATTTTTCTAGAAATTTGTCCATTTCACCTAGGTTTTCACATTTCTTGGCATACAGTTCTTTGTAGTAATTTCTTACAATCCTTTGTATTTCTGTGGTATCTGTTGTAATCTCTCCTTTTTCATTTCTGATTGTGTTTATTTGGGTCCTCTCTCTTTTTTTCTTGATTAGTCTACTTAAAGGCTTGTCGATTTTGTTTATCTTTTCAAAGAACCAGCTGTTGGATTCATTGATCCTCAGAATTGTGCTTTTAGTCTCTATGTCATTTAATTCTGCTCTGATCTTGGTTATTTCCTTCCTTCTACTTGCTCTGGGCTGTCTTTGTTGTTGTTCCTCGAGGTCTTGTAGATGTAGGGTTAGGTTGTTTGTTTGAAATGTTTCTAACTTTTTTAGGTGAGCCTGTATCGCTATGAACTTCCCTCTCAGGACTGCCTTGGCTGTGTCCCATAAGTTTTGGGTTGTTGTGAGTTAGTTTTCATTTGTTTCCAGAAACCTTTTGATTTCTTCCCTAATATCATTCTTGACCCATTCATTGTTTAATAGCATGCTATTTAATCCCCATGATTTTGAGTGTTTGGGGTTTTTTTCTTTGGGGTTGGTTTCTAGCTTTAGTCCCTTGTGGTCCGAGAAAATGCTTGGTATGATTTCAATTTTCTTGAAGTTCTTGAGGTTTGTTTTGTGTCTTTTCATGTGGTCTATCTTTGAAAATTTTCCGTGTACATTTGAAAAGAATGTGTATTTAGCTTCTTTGGGATTGAGGGCTATATATATTAGTTAAGCCCATTTCATTTAGGGTATTGTTCAATGCCACAATATCTTTGTTGATATTTTGTTTGGAAGATCTGTCCATTTTTGATAGTGGGTTATTAAAATCCCCCACAATAATTGTGTTGCTGCCAATATCTTTCTTGAAGTCCTCTAAGATGTTCTTTATGTATTTGGGTGCTCCTATGTTGAGTGCGTATATATTTACAATACTTATGTCTTCTTGGTGGATTCTTCCCTTGAATATTATGAAATGACTTTCTGGGTCTCTCTTTATGGCCCTTTTTTTGAAGTCTATTTTGTCTGATATGAGTATTGCTACCACGGCTTTTTTTTTTTTTCCTGTCCATTTGCTTGGAAAATTTGTTTCTAGCTCTTCACATTTAGTCTGTGTAGATCTTTTGTCCTGAGGTGGGTCTCTTGTAGGCAGCATATGTGTGGGTCATGCTTTCTTATCCATTCAGCTATTCTATGTCTTTTGATTGGAGGATTAAATGCTCCACGTTTAAGGTTATTACTGATCGGTACTTATTCATTGCCATTTTTGTACCTGTGTTGCTCTCTCTTTCTCTCTTTTCCTTTCTTTCCTTAAAGCAGTCCCTTTAGCATCTCTTGCAAAGCTGGTTTGGTGGAGGTGTATTCTTTTAGACTTTTTTTGTCTGAGAAGCTTCTTATTTGGCCTTCTGTCTTGATTGAGAGCCTTGCTGGGTAAAGTAGCCTTGGTCGCAGGCCTCTGGTTCTCATTACTTGGAATATTTCTTGCCATTCTCTTCTGGCTTTGAGTGTTTCCATTGGGAAGTCAGCTGCTAGCCTTATTGGGGCTCCCTTTTATATTACTTCCTGTTTTTCCCTTGCTGCCTTTAAGATTCTCTCTTTGTCTTGAAATTTTGCCATTTTAATTATGATGTGTCTTGAGGGTTGCCTCTTTGTGTTCCTCTGGATTGGGACTCTCTGTGTTTCCTGGATTTGCGTGACTTTTTCTCCCATCAAATTAGGGAAGTTTTGCATCATTACTTTTTCAAATAGGTTTTATATCCCTTGCTTTTCTTCTTCTCCTTCTGGTATCCCTATTAAATGGATATTACTACGTTTCATATTATCTTGCATTTCTCTTAATCCCTCTTCATTCTTTCTGAGCCTCTTTTCCTTTTCTTGCTCTTTCTGGGTGATTTCTTCTACTTTGTCCTCTAGCTCACTGATCCAATCTTCTGCTTCATCGATCCTGCTTTTCATTCCTTCTACTGTGTTCTGCAGTTCAGAAATTGTATTCTTCATTTCCTCTTGGCCCTTGTTGATAGTTTCTATTTCCTTTTTCATGTTGATGTAGTTTTCAGTGAATTCATTGTAGCTTCTCTGTAGTTTCTGGTAGCTCATTGTGAGCTCATTGGACTTCCTGACTATCATTGCTTTGATCTCAATATCTCATAGTTGAATTGCCTCTATTTCATTTAACATTCTTTCTTAGGAAAGAGGAGGCTTCCTCTTAGGAAAAAGGAAAGGAGGAGGCTTCCTCTTAGGAAAAAGGAAAGGAGGAAGCCTCCTCCTTTCATTTGGGGATTGTTTCTTTGTCTTCCCATCATTTGTGAGACTCTTCTTGTTATCCTCCACTTCTTAAATTAATCTGTTCTGGCTCCCTGGGTTTGTGGTGTGAACTTCTTTAGTAGAATAGCAGTGAGTTTCAATTGTGCAGTTTCCTTGATCTCCCAAACTCACTGGTCTTGGGCTGTCATTTAAGTTGGCTTTGTGTTCACCTTTGGGTTTTGATTGTTGTTGGGTCTTTCTTTGCTGGTTCCTTCCCACCAGCTGGTTAAATGAGGGTCACTCTGTCCACCACCTCTTGTATTTTGTTGTGCCAGTGAGGGCAGGTTGTGTTGAAGCTGGTTCTTCCTTGTGTAGAAGGTTTTGAGGATTCTCTCTTGCTCTTGTTTAGTTGTTTGTATTGGGTACTGTCTCTACTGTTTAGTTGTATTTCCAGATAGGCCCTGGATTGAGGTTTGTCTGTTTTTTACTCCCTCCTTCACCTTCTTCTGTTGTTATCTGTTAGTGGTTCCTTTGTTGTTGGGTTTCCTCTTCCAGTGGGTATCCTGGTGTTTACTGCGTCCACCTATTCTTTTTTGTCTTGTTGCAGCACTCTCTTTAGGGTCTGTTTTTTCAGTTCCGTCACAATCCTTGGTCCCGTATTTTCACATATGCTGAAGTATGTTGGTTGCTTGCTTCTCTACTCCATAGATCGGTCAGGATTTTCTCCCCTGAGCAGAGGGAAGCGGAATCTTCTCCTTCCTACTCTGACGCCATCGTAGCCCCAGATTGAGAATTTAGTTTTGGTAAACTGCAAGGTTAAAGAAGATAACAGTTTCACTTAGAAGTATTATATGGATTTGTCTTATCAGAGTACAGAGCCAATGCCTTAGTGACTCTGACTGATTTTTTTTATGATCACAAGTTTATTCAACACAAAATAATTCCTCCAACTTTACTGAGGTGGTTGACCACATCCATGACCAAATTTACCTCTACTCTGGAATTCAGCTGCTGACCCAGACCTTGACTCGGCTGCTTTCTTGTCAGCATTAGGGGGAACAGCGCTCCGTCTGTAGGTATCACTGTCAGCTTCCCCTCAGTGTGAGTCTTGAAGGTTGCTTGCTCTCCAGACCTTTGCACCGTGGTTTACCAGTTTCAGGCTGCCTGCAGCAAAAGTGACAGGCATGATCTCAGGGGTCAGGTGGAGATAATCATGGAGGTACTGGATGCCCTGGATGGTTAGGTACCAGTAGAAATATCTCCAGGCAAATTTTCCCCTCATATAGCCTCATGATTTGAGAGATTGCATGGTCTTCACATCCTTGTCTTCCAGCTCAGGGTGTTTAGACATGTGCACATCCCTCTTGGCCACCATCACTTCCTCCTTAAAAAGGAGTTCATAAATGGCAGTCTGGTTCTTGGGCACCAATGACCCACCAAGCAAAGGCTTCATCCTCTCCTTGTAGGCACCCCCCCACAATCAGGCCACCAGTCTTTGCCAACAGTTCCCTGCTACCCCCCCAAGTTGTGCCTCTAGCTCCTCTAGTTGCTCAGAAATGGGTGTGTGGAGAGCAGGAGAGCGCCCAGAGCTCAACAACTGGGAAGCACAGCCACTGCGAGAGGGCCAGGATGTGAGTCTGACTCATCCTTAATATTAGTCTCCATGTGGGCAGGGTTTCTATGATCACTTAATTCCTAAGTGTGATATTATTTTGTATGGTTTCCAATACAAGTGGTGATTTGATCGGGAGTTTTATCTCAACTACTACCATATATATGTCCTGTTTTGTTCTTGCCTTTCTCCAGAGATCCTAACTTATATACAACAACCTCTTGTTTATCTCTAATAGGGTATCCCACAGTATATTTAAACTCAACATTTCCAAAACAAACTCTTCATTTTGTCCTCCAAACCTTTTCCTGCCCCTCAGTCTTTTAATCCAGGGAAGCCCCTGCTATCATTGACTTCTCATGCCAGACACCTGAGTATCATGCTTGGCATTTTCTCCTCTGCTACTCCCCTTTCTCCCTTGCTCTATTTCCTCTACATACATATTTATTTTATCTCCTAAATGTCACTCTAGTCTGTCTCCTTTGCTCCCACCTCTGGCTACCACTAGAGTTAGACTTTTATTATTTCTCTTCACTGGTCATCTGGTTTTTCATCTTACCTTGCTCCAATTTTTTTTCTGTAATATAGTCAGAGTGATATTTTAAAATACAAATCTGATCATGGTACTCTTATCCATAAAGTGTTCAGTGGCATCTCAGCTTAAAAGTCAGTCTCTAGCATAGTATATGTTATTAAAACTCTGGGTTACACTCTTCCACTTCTGTGATTTATTTCTTTCACTTAATTGTAAGTACCTGGTGTTGGGGACCGCCCTGCCTGGTCTCAGGAAGCTGTAACCCCCCATGACTTAGGCTGAGTGAAAGACCTCTGGACCAGCAGCCACTAAGAAGACAAAACTTATTTCCCTGGCATGATCAGCAGTCAATGACGGGTAACAATTCTCTAAGAAAGAGAATGAATCTAAGACAGATGCAATCACGTGAGAATGCTAAGGGAAGAGACTCACGGGGCTGTGGAAATGAAAGGGTGATCGACATCAACCCCTGCCCCCTCAGCTTTGTCAAAGCCTGAGTCCTTGTTCTTAGATGTGAGAAATCCAAGTCTCCTGGCTGCCTCTGTCTCCTGCCCTTCTCAGGTCTGCAGGGGCGGCCTAGACCAGAAACGGTGGACCCCCAGGGTAATCAGGCCTGGGACATAGAATATGCAAGATCCTGTGAGATCTGTTTGCTGGAGGATGTTATTAGATTAGAATTTGAAGGCACAGACAGGAAACCAAAACTGCTCTTTGAACCCAGTTAGATAAAACCGCAATCTCTAACCAGAATCACAGCAGGGGTTCTGTCTGCACCTTTGTAAGTCACCTACTTCTTTTGATCTTTTCTGCCAGACTGTGAATCCACAAACTAAGTCTGTTTTCTCAATAAAAATCTGCTTGGGAATGAAGATGGCACACCCTCCAGGAGAGAGGCAGGAGAGTGGCCATGGCACTCTCCATGAGAGAGAGTGACCCTTCTGTCCTTTTTCCCCCACAGGACCTGGTTGTCTCTGTGTATGTTTTTCTCGTATTTCAATGAGCATCCGCAGCCAAGATGGATACTGCTGGATGGTATCCTCCACAACCCAATCTTCTAGATATATTGCTACATGTGCTTCCATGTCTTGGCATTTGTAGTTTCTTTATTATCTTGTTCATAGGTTGTTGGTCTATCAAACTTTTACCCACCCTTCAAGATGTAGCTCAGAGGTCACTTCGTATGAGGACATCCTAGATTCCACCAAGCAGGGTTAAATCTTCCTTGTGAGTTCCCACTGTGCCTTCTGTTTGTTTCTGCTAGGGTATTTATCAAATCATATAAAATTAGTCAGATACCTGATTGTTTTGTCTATAGACTCTGAGATCCTTGAGAGAAGGGACTATATGTTTCTTATCTTTATATTACCAGTGCCTAGTATGGAACTTCAAAGATAATAAAAACTTGACAAATGTTCATTAAATAAATGAGTAAATCAAAGTGTCTTAGCACATGCATAGCAGTAGTGCATAGAAAAATGATTCTTCAGAAGTGAGACATTCATCAGAAGATCACTTCTTGTGCATATTCTTAATAAAAACATAGACTTGCAAATTTATCACTGTCGGAACTATGATGAAGAAACTTAGAATCATTACATTTATTTACAATGAACTTTGGTTATCTGGCACCCTCAAACATCTGAGTGACACTGAGCCCAAAAGTAAGAAGTATTCAAAATGACAGTTTTCATTTGGAAAAATATTCCAAATTCACTTGCACAATGTGCAAAGACAATGGAAACCACAGCACAGTGATGTTAGTTCATTCTCTATATAAACAGAAGGTGAGAAGGGCTCTGTAAGATAGTGATGTTAGTAAAAGGCAGACTACCTGTGTGAAATCTGAGTCACAGAAGTCATGGGTGATAGAAAAAAGAGATGAGAGAGAAGCAGAGATTGGAAGCAAAGGTGATGATAACAATGACATTGCCAGGGATTTTGTATCATTCACTCTGACAGTCTTAGAAGAAATCCAGAAACAATAAATCCAAAGTTAGAATAGGCTTTCTGTGTGTGGGTGTGTGTGCCTGTGTTTATATCCTCCTACACCTTACAGTTTTAGAAGTTCCAATTATTAAAATGGAATCCAGGAAGCTAGTGTTTCTAGAATAATGCATTGGTAGATAATGCTGGATAATGGATGGTAATGGAGATTTTAACATGGCAGTTTTTTAAGGTCAGGGACTGTGTTTTAAAACTCAGTTTTGGATTCTTTGCTATATGTAGAAGCCTGCATGTGTTACATGCCATTGAGTTGCTCCAACTCCTGGTGATCTTATGAATGAGTGATGTCCACAATATCCTGTCCTCAGCAGCCTTGCTCCGCTCTGGAGACACATGCCTATGCTTTTTGTCTTTTCCAAAGATCTCGTCCTCTTCATGATGTGCCTGAATTAGGCCAGCTTCATTTTTGTCACAGTAAAGTTTTGTTATTTTTGCCTCCAGTGATGTTTTAGGATTAATTTACTCTAGGACCCACTTATCCATCTTTCTGGCAGTCCAGAGTATCCCTAAAGTTCTCTTCCAATACTGTACTTCAAACAAACTGGTTCCTTTCTTATCAGCCTTTTTCACTGTCCAAGTGTTCCCTCTGTACATAGTAATAGGGAATATGAGGCAGTGGATCATCTTAGCCTTGGTCTCCAGTGACACATCTTTGCTATTGGTGATCTTTCTTAAATCTTCCATTTCTGCCTTACTGAGTCTCAGCCTTTTCTTGACTTGCTTGGCTGCAGTCTTTATTTGAATTGATGCCTGAACTAAGGTAAGCAAACTCTTTAACAGTTTTGATGTCCGTACTGTTTTATAACTCATGCATTTCTTTTCTAGTTATGATTTTTGTTGCTTTGATGTCCAAATAGAGTCCTGCTTTGGCACTTTGTTCTTTCAGTTTCACCAGAAGTCATTTAAAATCATCACTACTTCCAGCCATTAAGATGGTGCCATCTGCATATCTTAATTGATATCGTATAACATTTTTTACTCTTTCTTCCTCTGGGTTTACCCCTGGGTTTTATATATGTTCTGCATACAGATTAAGCAAATAGGAAGATGAAATATACTCTTGTCTGACACCTTTGCCTTTGTTTGATACCTTGTCTGACACTTTTGAAGTAAAAAGTAAAGAAAAATCAAGATGTATGATAGAAGGAACTAAAAATTATTAAAGACAGGCTAGAGTCCAGAGATAAAGGTGACAAAAACAAGGGTAGCATCTTGAATGCAGTTTCAATGGCTAATTATAAAGTTAAAGAAATTTTATGATTTTCAATGTAAGGAGATAGAAGAGAAGAACCAAAAAGGTAAAACAGAAGATCTCTACCAGAAAAGTCAAAATAAAAGGAAAATTCAAATGTAGATTAGAATGCTGAATAACCAAGAAGGAAGCACTTTATCTGACCAGAAGAAAATAAAGAGACGATGGAAACAGTATACTGAAAATCTATAGAGAAGAGGCAAAATAATAAAGATACCTTTGAAGATGGTTCCTATGAGGAAGAACCTGTAACTCTTGAAAGTGAAGTGAAAGCTACCCTGAACGTATTGGGAAGATACGCCCCACATAAGTATTTTCCTGACTGAGTGATGGACTGTTGTGGCTCCTAAGGAATGTCTGTTTTCAGATCTTATTTTGTATAATGTGTCTTTTAGATCAGTGGTTCTCAACTGAGATAGTTTGGCCTGACTGTAAGAGGAATTATGAAGAGGCTGTCTTAGTGTTTGGACTATTATAACACAAATACTATGGGCTGAGTGGCTTATATGACAAACATTTATTTCTCACAGTTCTGGAGGCTGGGAAGTCTGAGGTCAAGGTGCCAGTAAACTCGTGTTTGCTGAGGTCCCACTTCCTGGTTCCCACATGGCTGACTTCTCTCACTGTATCCTCACATGATGGAAGGTGCAAAGGAGCTCTCTGGGTTCTCCTTATAAGGACACCTAGTTATTTCCCAGAGTTCCTATTATCACCCTGGGGTTAAGATTTTGACATATGAATTTTGGGAGGGGTACAAACATTTAGTCTACAATAGAGGCAAAGTTTATTTTGAACACTTTTACCCTTTCTGGTGCTTCCAGTCACTGGGCCCAAAGTTTCACATCTTCTTTTATAAAAATTTTAAAAATTGATTTTAGAGAGAAAGGGGAAAGGGGATGGAGAGAGAGAGAGAGAGAGAGAGAGAGAGAAAGAGGGAAAGAGAGGGAGAGGGAGGGAGAGAGAATGTCAATTTGTTGTTCCACTTATGTATGTACTTGTTGGTTGCTTCTTGTATGTGCCCTAACTGGAGGTCGAAACTGCAACTATGTTGTATTAGGATCATGCTTTAACCAACTGAGCTACCTGGCCAGGGTGCTTCTCAACATTTTTATTAAAACCCAACTACTAAGTTTAGCTCACTAGAGGGACTTCTATTCACCACTGTCTTTCAGGGTCTCTCCTCAACAAGGCTGTACTGTGGCAGCAATATTTTCAGCAAAAATTACACTCTACTTCTTGAGTTGCCAAGAAGTTTTTTGAAGATCAGAGTTTATATTTTCCTCTAAGAGAAGATGTTTTTTAAAAACTTGAAAATTTTTAGAGATTTTTTTGGAATAAATGCCCCATTCTTTTTCAAATGGTTTTATAAATAGTCATGTTTCCCTCAGTTATAATTATGAAAGTATTACATTGCTTCTACTTATAGGCAGAGAAAATGGTCAGTAGTTTCAGTATGAAACTCTTTAAAAAGATTTTGTTTAACAATTAGTATGTGATAAGGAGCTTTCAAGCAAAAGTTAAATTCCAATCTCTGAAACAATTAGTGTATAATAGATATTTTAAACAAAAGATTAAATTTGCAAAACAAGGTTAGCAAGTCTCTTGATTCTCCAGCTATCTGAATATTTGAGTATCATTTACTAAAGAATGTAATGTTTCATTTATCTTCAGAAGTTCTTTAAAAATAGCAAACCATGCACACAATGTAGTTGAAAATCCATAAATTCAAACTATGTAACTTCATGAACAGGATGACTTTACTACTGTTTAGAAGATCTAGTATTATATAAATGTACTCTTGAAACCTATACGATCCTATTAACCAATGACACCCCAATAAATTTAATAGAAAAAATAATTTGTGTGTGATTATATTATCTTAGTGATAAGGAAAGGAGAGTCAGTGTCAGAATATTGTTATGATTGTCTCTCTTTTCATATGAGAGTCACATTCAAAATGTTTAGATAAAGAAAGTGAATATTCCCAGTTGCATTGTACTATAAATTGGAGGTCATTTGGTACATGTTACCATGACTAGTCTTAATTCTGTCATTATTAAACTTTGTCTTCCTAAGCAAGACAGCATTGAGTTAACCATGATTCTCTGAATTGATCTGAAGAGTAAACAATCTGAAGAGGGGAGCAAGCCTGTCTGGTGTGGCGGATACCGGCCAGCAGTATCCATCTCTGCTGAGGATGCTCATCAAAACACGAGAAAGACATACACAGAGACAACCAGGTCCTGTGGGGAAATAGGGACAGAAGGGCCACTCTAGTGGAGAGCATGCCGTCTCCCTTCCCAAGCAGATTTTTATTGAGAATACAGAGTTAGTTTGTGGATTCACAGTCTGGCAGAAAAGATCAAAAGAAGTAGGTGACTTACAAAGGTGCAGATAGAACCCCTGCTGTGATTCTGGTTAGAGATTGGAATTTTATCATTTGAAAGGTCTAACAGGGCTCAAAGGGCTAGTTTAGGTTTCCTGTCTGTGTCTTCAAATTCTAATCTATAACATCCTCCAGCAAACAGATCTCACAGGATCTTGCATATTCTATGTCCCAGGCCTGATTACCCTGGGGGTCTGCCCCTGCTATTTCCTACAGGCCTGAGTTAACAGAGAAGACAAAGGCAGCCAGGAGACTTGGATTTCTCACAAGGACTCAGGCTTTGACAAAGCCAAGGGGGCAGGGGTTGATGCCATCACCCCTTCTTATCCACAGCCTGAGTCTCTTCCTTAGGACATTCTCACGTGATTGCATCTGTTTTAGATTCATTCTCTTTCTTAGAGAATTGTTACCCATCATTGACTGCCGATCATGCAAAAGGGAAGCCAGGCATTAGAACAGGCAGCATTCATGCCTGGGAAAGAAGTTTTGTCTCCTTAGTGGCTTCTGGTCTGGAGGTCTTTCACTCAGCCTAAGTCATGGGGGGTTACAGCTTCTTGAGACCAGGCAGGGCAGTCCCCAACAGTCTGGGAAAGCAGCGGCCTTGGCAGAGCTGGAAGAAGGCAGGAGGGAGGAGAGTACTGTAAAAGGACTCAGCCCCATTCAGGAGATGTGACCACTCTGAGCTCCTTTTTAACTCTGACAAATGAGTCTGAGACTGATACTGGACTCCACTCTTAGGACTTCCTTCTTGTTATTAAAAAAAGGTTTTTGACTGCTCTTACATTTCACAGGTACATTTCTTTTAAGTTTTTACTACTCAAAATGTGGCCTGTGCACCAGCAGCAATGGCATCATTTGGGTGCTTGTTAGGAATGCAGAATCTTGCATTATTGGAATCAGAATTTGCAATTTAACACAATCTCCAGGTGATCTGAATGCATATTGACATTTGAGAAGCACTGGTCTGTCTCCTTTTCCCTCATTTTTCCTTTTCATTTTTTCAGTTGTATCTTCTAGGTCTTCTACTGGGTTAAAAATTTTAGCAAACACATTTTAGCTCTCCATGGCAATTTTTAAAATTCACTGAATGCTCCATTGGTATAAAATCCTATTCTAGTCTTTAAAAAAGATACAATTTACACACAACATTATATTCATTTCTGGTGTGCAACGTAATGATTTGATATTTGTATATATTGCAAATGATCAGCACAGTAAGTCCAGTTACCATCTGTCACTACACACAAATATATTTTTCTTGTGATGAGAACTTTTAAGATTTACCCTCTTAGCAACTTTCAAATATATAGTCCACTATTATTAACCATAGTCACCATGCTGTACATTAAATCCTCATGACTTATTTTATAGCCGGAAGTGTCTGCCTCTTAACTCTTAACCCTACACCTATTTTGCTCCTCTCATCCTCCTCACCCCAGACCTCTGGCAACCACTAATCTGTAATCTGTTCTCTGTATCTATGAATTGAGTTTTTTTATTCCATTTATGAGTAAGATTATATGGTACTTATCTTTCCCTGTCTGTCAAGACTTGGAAGCAACCTATGCTAATCTTATAGGTACAGTGTTTTGTATTCTTAGACTCTTAGAATCTTAATTAGGATAAAAATTAAGTTTTTCTCGATTTTTTTGAATTATCAACAATTTTGGGTCAGCTGTTCTATTTGTTTGCCTTTGATTTTTGGTTTTGTGTGCTTTCCCCCAAATCTTGGAAATTCCTGTTGTGTATTCATATTCATGGGGAAGGTGTAGTTGAAGTCTCAAGTGCTACCCCTGTGCCCTTTGTATTAGGCAGAGAGGAGTGGCCTGCAGGATACCTGTGGGAACCATTTCCAAAGGGATATAGGATTTATTCTGATGGCCCAGAGGTAGAGGATCAGTTTCTTTAGAGCAGATGTTATGTCTTGTGAATGGATGCAAACTCAGTGGAGGGCCAAAATATTTGGCAGTAGAGAGGGAAAGCAGGAGAGGAGTAATTGTATAGGCAGACATAAATCCTATAGATTTCTGCTCCTCTTTCCATTGCTATCCTCTACCTCCTGTTTTGCTTTTCTGGGTCTCTTCTGGGCTTTCTTAGATGGACCAGGGGCCATCTCTGCAGTAGGCTTTGCTGTGACCTTTCTGGATTGTTGCTTTCTCTGTCCAGCTTCCAGAAAAATTAATATCCCTACTCTGCTCAGTGAATGTTCTTTTTCCTGTTATTAGTGTTCCTAGGATATTTTTGTCATTTTTATTTTTTTTACTATCATGTCACTGGGAATTTTGCAGATTGAGAGTTAGATAAGTACATTTGATTCTTAATCTTTACTACAAGACTATTTTGATGGTGACAGCATATTTTTATGCAGATTTTATCCTTTATAACTCACTGTGTAATCCTGTAGGAATTTTTCTAATAATTATAACAAGTCCTGTATTGACATAATTTTCACACAATCACACATACCAAGAAAGAAACTACAGCTGATATTGACCAGAATATGATACAATCAATACAGAGCAAAAGTTTTTTTCATGCATCAATGTGCATGCACACACTCATGAACATGTGTACTTACACGCACATGCACTTTTCTGTGGGTAGGTGAACAGGTATAATACAAACTGGATACTGACACTTGAGTGATTACAAAATGATCATGTTTTGAATTTTTATTTAGAGAAGTATAATTTTTATCATGTCTCAGAATAAACCTCTGGCTCCTGTTTTACAACTTCTAGAGTTGGTTTTATATACTTTGGTGGTCATTTTATATCGCTGACTCTGTAATTTCTATTTCCATTGAGAAGTTGTGTGTAGGTGGGCTATTTACTCCTTCCAAGATATCATCCCAATCCTATTCTTATGCGAGGTAATTGAGGTAATTTTTTCCTTCTACCTTGTGGTCAATTCTCTGACTGTCTTCATTCTTTTCTCCACCATTCATGTCTTTGGTGCTATTCATGTGGGCTTTTGTAAAAGCATCCTAAGACATGTCAGAATGCTTTGACCAAAGCTCCATTATTTTCCATCTACCTCTCTAAAGTTCCTTTAAGTTTCCCATAGCAAAAATATCTACACCTGTTTTGTTATCTACTTCATTTCTTACTTTTTTTCCCTGGGTGTCAATTTTTATTGTCAGTGAGTAATATAATGCTAGATTTTTAGGCTTCTTTTAGATAGAAAAAAATAGCAATTCTGTTTCCTTAAAGCCAAATCTAAGTCTAGGCAAAAATGGTGGTCCTTAAGTAACTTTAAGTTATTTTACATGCAATGTGTTAATTTGCTTATTATTTCCTGAGCATTTACTATGTCACAGCACTAGGTTAGGTGTTAGGATTCAAAGTTGAATAAAACCTAGTTACTATTCTACTATGGGTTTGTAATTAAGTGTGTGTGGTGCATGAAAATGAATATGTAATTTATACACTTTTGTTAGAAATTTAACTATGGAATCCTATCCAAAATAGTATCATTGCTTCTATTATTCTTGAATCCTTTAAATTTTTTAGTTTCTTTCCTTATGTTTGCATAACTTTTGGTCTGCAACCTTGGGAGTTTCCCTGGGTGAAATCTGAAACTGGATCCCATACACAGAGGGCAAGGAAAACTGAAGAAAGAGGCAAGCCACTCAGATTGGTAGTGGCAAGTTTAATAAGCAAGGGAACTTACATAGGGGGTTTGTTCTGGGAGGCCACTAAACAAATAGATCGTCATGCCTGCCTGCCAGAATCTTAAAAGTTTTTTATAGAGGCCTTAACAGGGTTAAATCAGGCATACAGTCTAGATGGTCTCAACAATATCTTCTCTGTCAAGGCTATGTCCTTGAAACTGGATTCTGCTGTGGCAGTGGTAGGCAGAATGTACATCCAAGGACTGGGTGGGGGTTGAGAAGTTTCTAAATACCCAAGGCCAGCTCTCAAGTCAACCAGGGGTCAGGTCCTCCCCATAACTCCATAACCTTCTCCAACAATAACAGTTAGAATGGGTTGAATGGTGGCCTCCTTTCTGAACAAGGGAATATTTTCTTATTTGGAAAAAGGGTCTTTGGCGATGTAATTAAGTTAAGCATCTTGGGATGAATCATCCTAGATTACCCTGGTGGATCCTAATGACAAATTCCTCATACAGGACAGAAGAGAAGACACAGACAGAAAAGAGAATGGGAGGTCAAGATGGAGTCAGAGACTGCAATGATGGGGCCACAGCCAAGGAATGCTGATGGCCACCTGAACCTGGAAGAGGCAAGGGAAGATTTTCCTTTAGAGCCTCTGGAAGGTGTGTGGCCCTGCTGACCCCTTATCTTTGGGCATCTGATCTCCAGAACTATGAGAGAATAAATTTCTTATATTTCAGGACACTAAGTTTGCTGTACTGTTTATGGCAGCCTGAGGAAACTAATAAATCAGGGGAGACCATCATTAATATTTATGGCTTCCTCTGTGGTTTATTTTAGCAAGAAAAAAGTCAGGTAAGTACCCAAATTTTTTGTGAGTTGATGTGGAGAGTTTAAAAGACAGTATCTTGTGGTTACATAAAAATGATGTGGATAGGAGCCTAAGGTTTATACCCATTACCTGAGAAAGTGAAATCAGGTGAGGTTAGGAATGTGATGTTTAATTTTCTAACTTTTTACATGGCATTCTGAAGGTTGTATTTTAATTTTATTCTTTCAATGAGTGATACAGTCCAATCTGAATGCAAAAAATATTTCATGGATATGCAGAGACTAAAAATTAATTGATAACATTATGCTGACATTTAAACGTTAATGTATAGGTAGGCTTGATTACTGAGAATTAAGAACATGAATATAGTGATAGAAAATTTTGCATCTCCTGGAAGCTTGTCCAAGAGTAAGACAGGTAAGAAGTCACAGCTGAAATAACCATACGTGGTAGGCTATAGAGTAAGTACTTGTAGTAGGGTGGCAAATATTAAACTATTATTCAAATCTAAAAGGAAAGTAGTAGCTCTTCTAGTCTTTTAAATTATAAACTATAACATGAATTCAGAGAAATGCATAAAATAATGAATCACTGTAAGATAAAATTCTATGTGACTACAACTTAGCTCAAGAATAGAATATTACCAACACCAAGGAAGCCCTGCTAGCCTTTCTCAACTACACTCTTCTAAGTATTCATCGCTAACTACTTGAGTTTTACTTTGGTTGTTTTTAAATTTTGTATAAATCATATTATATCACATATAGTCCTTTGATGTGGCTTATGTTCAACATTTTGTTTGTTTCATTTACCCATGTTTCTTGAGATTGTAGCTCACTCATTTTCATTGCAGTTTGGGTTATTTCCAGTCTTGGGCTTTTACAAGTAATGCTGCTGCAGACATTCCTGCATATGTGTTGTGGTACATGAATGAATACATTTGTATTGGGAGCATATCTAAGGGAGGAAATGTCTGGGTATGTGTATCTTGAACTTTGATAATGGCAAATTGATTTTCAAATTGGTCATATCAGTCTTTGATGTAATCTGTTGGAGACTTCATGTCCTTGCCAAAACTTGGTATTGTAAACCTTTTCCATTATAGCCATTTCTGGTGGATATATAGTCATACTTCATTGTGGTAATTTTCATTTTTACTACTTTACTAAAGCTGAGTACTGTTTTCTATGCTTACTGGCCATTCAGATTTCCTTTTCTTTCTTTTTTTTGGGGGGAGGAATTGACTATTAAAATCTCTTGCCCATTAAAAAAATTGATTTGTAGTAGATGCTTTACACATTTTATCTACCAGTCCTTTGTTAGTTTTTTTGTGTTGCCAAAATATTCTCCCACTCCATGGTTTATCTTTAATTTACTTAATGATGTGTTTTGGTGAACAGAAATTTTAATTTTAGTGTAGTTCAATTTATTATTCCTTTCCATTATGATCAGTGATTTTTCCATCCAATTTAAATAACCTTTTTCTTACATAAATTAGGAAGATATTCTCCACTATTTTCTTCTAGCCTAGAGCTACCCAAGAGAACTCTAAGAGGTACATGCATAACTTAAAAATTTTTACATTTAAAGAAGTAAAAGGAATCAGGTTAATTTAATTTTAATAATATATTTTAGTTTACCCAACATATTTTAAATATCATAATTTCAGCATGTAATCAATATAAAATGATCAATGAGCTATTTTACATTTTAGAAATCATGCTAAGTCCTCAAAATCATATCTCAATTTATGGTAGTCAATTTCAAAATTTTCAAGTGTTTAACAGCCATATGTGGCTTGTGGTTTCTTATTGGGCAGCACAGTTTGATTAGACATTTTGTTTTGGTACCTGGACTTGATATTTGTGTATGGAGTAATGTAGTGATCACTTCATTTTTCCTCATATGGTAATTTAATTGTCCTAGGTACATAAATTGAGAAGAACACTTTCCCTACTGCCCTGCAGTGCCATCTTTGTCATAAATAAAATGTTCATACACAAGTAAGTCTCCTTCTATGCTTAAGAAATGTTTATTTTCCACAGATAAATCTAATTTTTCTCATGAACTCCACCATGTTGGCTAGTGAGATTAAAAAGGAACAAATTATAACTTTCCATCAATTGAATCTGAGACTGCCAGTTTAAACACAGTGTTTTGGGAAACTCACTCTCTTTTGGTAAGTGCTCAGCATCTCGAATTTTTTCCTATTCCTCCTGCTTCTTTCCCAGACGGTGTCTGGGTATGTGGGGCATTAACATGACCTTGTGGTGCTGGGGAGAAAGGATCTCAATCTGCCAATAGGTCCTTTGCTTCCCTTTGTGCCTTGTTGGTCCCTACTGCACTATATTCATTATGATACAGTTCTTGGCCTCTTGGCTGGGGTCTGCTGATGTGTGGCAGACAAAATTGCATTTTGTTTTCTTGCATTAGACTGAGCCTGACCTCAGTGGTCAGATTTGGCACTACTGTGTTTTGCCTGAGCTGCAGTCCCTTCTGAGTTTGAGCCATTCACCCCTCCCTTCCTGCAGCCCATGGCTGTCCAGTTCACAGTCTTGGGAGGAGTCATATTTCCCATCACCATAAGAGCACCACAGGCCCTTAACTCAGCTCTTTCCCATGTCTTGCAGTAACTTTGAGGTCCCTTCTTTATCAACTAGTAACCAAGGGAGGCTAAAGAGTGTTTACTCCAGCCCCTTTCTCTGCCTGTTTATATAGATCATGAATATTGTGTTGATGCAGCAACATCTTGTATTGATGTGGGGCCATCCTTCTCTACTCCTGAGTTCCAAATAGGGCATATTGCACAAGATTCCTTAATTCTTCTGACATACTTCCTTCCTGGGATTTTGTACCAGGTGTGTATGATATGTCCGATGTCTCTCCCTATAGGCATATCTCATGGTACTGTGCTATACTTTATTGTGTTGTGTTTTTTACAAATCAATGGCAAGGTGCTCCACTAGCAAACCTATTACAACTCACCCGCCCCCCTTTTTTTTTGTAGTAATCTCTTTACTATGGTGCTCTGGAATCAAACCATGGTGTCTGTGAGGTATGCCCATATTTCTGTCTTTCTGCAGTACACAGGCTTTCATGGGCAGGCTTTCTTGCTTTGTGTGTGGTAGGGACTATTATTATATCCTAGCCTGAGTTACCTCTACTCATGGCACAGAGACAGAGGTCTGGCTCTTGATACGTTAATTGAGCTTGAAGAATTTGTAATATGTTTCTCTTTCAACCTAGGCTAACTTTCAAGACAATTAAAAAAGTCTAATTTGACAGTCAAAGCTGAGTGATGACTTTATTGTTCTAGCTGATGTCAGCCCTTTTTTGGCCAGTAAGTCACAAGACAGTATGATTTACATGATGTGAAAGTGCATCCAAAAATATTTCAAAAAATATTATCCCCATTACACTACTAAAAACAAAAGAAAAAAAACCGTTTATTTTCCACACATGTATGCCAAATGAGTAAGAGTGAGAGATAAAAGGGAAGCCTGGAAACAGAATTGTGAATCTGTCATTTAAGCCAGGACACCTGCATGAGAATTCGTTTTCTACATGAAAACAGCTGCAGAGTTTTAGAGTCCTAATGAAACAGGGAAATCACCTGTGCAAATAGAGCACACTGAATTGATTATAGCACAGGTAAATGTCAAATTATATGCATAGGTATGAAATAGCATATAGCCTGTGATCTGTTAAGAAATCTGGCAATGTTAAACATGGTATCTTCAACAAATCGTTTATTATAAAACTTTAGAAAATACAGATAAAATTAAAGAAATAAAACTGACTACAAACCTCACCAGCAGATTGCTTCCAGTCTTATTTTTTGTCATGATCAAAGGAATGAGAGGGAGAACTGAAGGTTATTGAGAGGCTAGCTCATTCAGAAAAACAGAGAGCTGTGGGTAGGGGAAAATAACATGTAAAAGGAGGGACAGCTAGCCCATCCATTGATGTTTGGAAATATTTAGCTGGGAAGTTTACAGGTGGATGGGAAAGAGACCTTGGGGACAATTGCCATTTACAGGAAAGAGAGGACAAAGGCCAGGGAAATGGAATTTTGAAGTTTTTCTTTTGAGTTGCAATTCCGGTAAGGTAGACCTGGTTCTTTGGAACAGTCCTCCTATTAAGGAACATCATGGAAGCTGCCCCTGTTCCCTGTTATACACATATATTTAAAGACATCAGAGTGGTATACTGCATATTTGAAATTTTCTGAGAGACTAGATCTTAAAAGTTCTCATAAGAAAAAATTTTTGTGACTCTGAATTGTGGTGGTCATTTTGCAATATATACAAATATTGAATCATATTGTACACTCAAAATGTCTATAATGTTATATGTCAATGCTATATGTACCTCAATAAAAAAAAATAGGCAAAGTGGGCACCAAAAATTTAGTAAAAATTGTAAAGAATCATGGGACTCAAATCTGGGAGAAGATAGAAACCCAGAGAGGCAAGTAAGTAATTTGGAGCCACTTTTACTCCAACAGCCTCTGATTATTCATGAAGGGATGGATGAGAGGCTGCCATTTTGATAGTTTCCCAGAGATAGGGGGACAAAAATTGATGTGTACTAGTCAAGTGGAAACCCTGATTATTCTTTCATACTTTGAGTTGGAACCTTGGGGAGATTTTACCCTGGAAGTAAGAAGTGATGGGACATAGACTGGTCATTGCAAGGACTATAGCTCAAATCTAAATCACTTCATTCCCTGGAATTGGATTAAGGTCATCTTGGATTGCTACCTTCTTCAACAATCTGCTGCAAACAAATATAAATCTTCCTTAAGAAAAAAATCACCCATTGTGTAAATTTTTTTTCTATAATTTTTCTTTAAAAATATACCTAACTCTGGCTGGTATGGATCAGTGGATTGAACACAAATCTGCAAACCAGTTCAATTCCCTGTCAAGGCACATGCATGGGGTGTGGGCCAGGTCCCCAGTTGGGGGACATGCAAGAGGCAACCACACAGTGATGTTTCTCTCCCTCTCTTTCTCCCTCCCTTTCCCTCTCTCCAAATTAATTAATTAATTCTTGATTTACAGCTTTGCTAACACTCTATATTGTCAGAGTTCTTAATTTTGGTAATTTAATAAATTTAAAATTATATATAATTAATTAATTTACATTTTTTCTAATTAAAGGTGAGCATCTTTCTATTAGTTTATATGTATTTGTATTTCCTCTCTTGTAAAATGCTTGTTCATGTCTTTTGATCATTTTTCTATTGGACTTTCTGTCTTTTTCTTATTGCATTGTAGAGTTTCTTTATGTTATATATAAAAGTTATCTGTCAGTTATATATATTGTAAATACCTTCCATTTCACAATTTGCTTTTCCCTTTCTGGTATTGTAGATGAAATAGAAAATTTGAAATATATTGTAGTTGTATTTGTTTTTCTGTTATGATGAATGACTTTTCTGTCCTTTTAAAAAGTTCTTCCTTATCCTTAGGTGATTGACTGGGATATTCTCTATATTTTCTCTTAATCATCTTAAAGAAGCAGTGATAAAGAACATTATTTTTTTATTAATTTAAATAAATGCTTCAGAGTTTTGTAACTTCTCTTTCTCAGGCAAGAATGTTTTTTTCTTTTCCCAGTTTTCCAAGAGTTTTCTTTTTAATCATTAATAGATATTGACTTTTATTAAATGTCTTTTCTGCATTTACTTAATTTTTTCTTCACAGTTTATTTTCTTCAGGTTCTAATCTGCTCTTTAACCTAACAATTCAGTTTTTAATTTCCACTATAACATATATATTTTATTTCTTTTTTTAAGATTTTATTTATTTATGTTTTAGAGAGGGAAGTGAGGGAGAAAGAGAGAGAGAAACATCAATGTGCGGTTGCTGGGGGCCGTGGCCTGCAACCCAGGCATGTGCCCTGACTGGGAATTGAACCTGCGACACTTTGGTTCGCAGCCCACACTCAATCCACCGAGCTACGCCAGCCAGAGCTATATTTTATTTCTAATAGTTCTATTTGGCAACTTTTGTAAATCTACCAGGTCATTTTTGACAGTTTCTTGTTTAGTGCTCATTTTTATGATTTTATATTTTATTTTTTTCAAACATTTCACACATTTATATTTGGTTTTCCCAAATGGTTTCTTTGCAGGTCCAAATCTAATGTTTACCATTTCTCCTTTTTCTCTTGATTTGGGTTAATTCCTTTTGTAATCGTTGGTTGTGTGTTTATATTTGGAAATCCCAAGGGATTACAGTGGTGATCTTTTCCTCTGGAAAATATTTTATATTACTTATAAGGGGAAGGTACAGATATTTCCCATAATCCCTGCTTCCAAACATGCATTGCCTGTCCCATTATCAACATCACTCACCAGAGTGATATTTTTTTAACCAAGAATGAACCTACATTGGCTCATCATCATCACTCCCAAGTCCATAGTTTACTTCAGGGTTTGTTGTTGGTGCTGTATATATATTCTATGGGTTTGAAAAAAATGTATAATGACATATATTCATCATAATACCATGCAGAGTATTTTTACCACATTAAAAACCCTCTGTGCTCTGCCTGTTCCCTTCTCTTCTCTCAGGTACCTGCCCTGGCAACCACTGATGTTTTTATTGTCTTCATAGTTTTTCCTTTATCAGAATGTCATACAGTTGGAATCATATGGTGTGCAGCCTTTTCAGATGGGCTTCTTTCACTTAGCAATATGTATTTAAGTTTCCTTCATGTATTTTCATGGCTTGATAGCTCATTTCTTTCCAGAACTGTATAATATTCCATTGTTTTGATATACCACAGTTTATTTATCCATTTACCTACTGAAAGACATCTTGGCTGCTTCCAAGTTTTGGCAATCATGAATAAAGATTCTATAAACATGCATGTGCTGTTTTTTTGTGTGGATATAAGTTTTCAACTCCTTTTGGTAGACACCAAGGAACAAGATTATTGGATTGTTTGGTAAGAGTATGTTTAGTTTAAACCTCCAAACTGTCTTCCAAAGTGGCTGTACAATTTTGCACTCCCACCGGCAATGAGTGTTTCTGTTGCTTCACATCCTTGCCAGTATTTAGTGTTGTCAGTGTTCCAGATTTTGGCCATTATAATTGGTGTCTTGAAGTATCTCATTGCTATTCTAATTTGTGTTTCTCTGCTGACAAATGTTGTGCAGCATCTTTTCATGTAATCATTTGTTATCTGTATGTCATCTTTGGTGAAGTGTCTATTAAGATCTTTGGCTCATTTTTAAAAAAATTTACTTACTTGTTTTTAGAGAGGGAAGGGAGGAAGATAGAGAGAGAGAGAGAAGCATCAATGTGCAGTTGCTGGGGGTCATGGCCTGCAACCCAGGTATGTACCCTGACTGGGAATCAAACCTTCGACACTTTGGTTCGCAGCCCGCGCTCAATCCACTGAGCTACGCCAGCCAAGGCTCTTTGGCTCATTTTTTAATCATGTTGTTTGTCTTCCTATTGTTCAGTTTTAAGAGTTCTTTGTATATTTTGGATAGTGGTTCTTTAGCAGTATCTTTTGAAAATATTTTCTCCAAGTCTGTGTCTTGTCTTCTAATTCTCTTGACATTCTCTTTCACAAAGAAGTTTTTAATTTTAATAAAGTCAAGCTTATCAATTATTTCTGTTAAAAAAACATCAAAACACTTAAGGTCATCTATGTTTTCCACTGTTTTTTTTGAGGTTTTATAATTTTGCATTTTATATTTAGGACTGTGATCTATTTTGAGTTACTTTTTGTGAAAAGTTTACTTTCTTTTCTTTATATTCTTTTTTAAAAAATTATTTTATTTATTTATTTATTTTTAGAGAGGGAAAGGAAGAGAGAAGAGAAGAAGAGAAACTTCAATGTGTGGTTGCCTGTTGTGTGTCACCAACTAGGGACTCAGCCTATAACACAGGCATGTGGCCTAGACCGGGAATTGAACTGTTGTGCCCTTGATTTGTAGACCAGCACTCCATCCACTGAGCCACACCAGCCAGGGCTCTTCATATTCTTATTTATACCCTTCTCTGTTCCCACCATTATACTTGTCGTTTTGAAAAAAAGACAAAAAAACCTGGTTGCCTTTATGATTTACCTGTAGGTCCTCTACCATAATGACTTTTCGTACAATTCTGGCATAGAGTCATTTTTGTCTTCCGAACTTTCTTACTGCTTATCTCTAGCACTCTCGTGCCATGTGTTTTGATTCCTACTGGTTAAATTTGCATAATTATATAGTATGGAAATATATATATATATCATCCTCAGTAGATAGTAAGATCCTGATCCTGGTGGATAGGTTAATCGATTTGAGTATATGTGTTTTCATCATTCCTGGAAATGGTCAAAGGTGCTCCTCTTTCCTATGCTAGCTTTCTTTACTTCCAGACTATTCTAACAGTTGCTATTGACTTTGGCAACTTAATTTTCATAAGAAGGTAAGGAAAAAAATATCTTAACAGGCTAGGTATTTGTTGAGAGACTATAATATGAAAAATATTTTGTTAGGTAGTGTTAGAGCAAACATGATTGAATAATGTGGTGCCTGTCCTCAGCAACTCAGAATTCGGAAGGAGAAGACTGCATTTACCAAAAATGAAAAATTGTTTTCAGTTGTAGCAGCAAGTGAACAGTGTTGGTTGAGATTGTGCATTATTAAGAGAAAAACTTATGGGTGCTTGTTCCAAAGGCTTGGTATTGCTCCAACTCTGCATGCAAATATAACAGTAGAACTGGAAATATGAGAAGACATGTGTCTTTTATGTGTATTACTTTGTGGGTTACTTCTAAAACAGTAATATTAAAATAACAAGCAATATAAACTATATTTCATATAACATTTTATATATAATTTTGAATTTATGTCTATTTATATCTCTTTCATAGTGGTCTTTTTCAGATTTAAGGACTTTGCATTGTCAGATTTAATGCAATAATTATTTTCTATTACTATCAGGAAATATTTAATACAAATTTTAAGAAATAAAAAGATTTATATGAATTTTTCAAATGTAGTGTCTTTTTGAGGCAGTTGACTACTCTGGATTTGTGAATTGAGAAAAGTCATGTGACAGCAAGATGGTTTCACTTAATGTTTGCTTCAGGAGACACCTACTGATAGGCTCTTTGGAATGGGAAGATGGAGATGAGGAAGTGAAAGGAAAGGTTGAAGGAACTGCATAAATAAATAGGATACTAAGAACTCGTGCAAACGATTTCATTTTTAGTCTAAATGTAAAATAAGACGTATTTATTATTTTTAAGGAACTAAAACCTTACAATTTGCTGTAACAACAGGGCAAAACCACTAGAATATTATCACCTGAAGAAATCTTGTCAGACAGCCTTTTGATTAAGTATGCAATGGTAGAATAAAGAAGCCACCAGTTAAGTCATTTTTAATGTAATCTTTCACCCATTGTTCAAACTGAATATTTTATATTTCTATCTAAGAATGTAAAGCAAAAATAACAATGACAACAACAGCTACATTATGTTGAAATTATGGGTACATGAAAACAAAAATAAGAAACAAGATATGATTACTGTTTTTGAATGAAAAAAATAGGATTAAAAATTTCATATGTTAATAGAATATGTTTATTCAATGAAACTTATACTACATCAGGTTTCTAATTCATGTCCTTGTTTTGGGAGTGAGCTAGGATAACACTGTTAAAAACAAAATTCAAAGATCATACATTTTACAGATTGTATTTGCTTTATTCAATAATTCACTATTTGGATAGCAACCAATTTAGCAAATAGAAAGGAGCTCTGAAGAGCTATCTGAACTGAAAGACTTTTATAGGCAGAAGGGGGCAGGGCAAAGAAGTTACACAAATAAAGAGTTGATTGTTTGTGGCAAGGTCACATTCCTTTAGGGAATGTCAAAAGTCTATCAAGCACGAAGTGCTGACCAGGTACTTCCAGATTAACTGGTTTAACATTCTGTTCCTGGGGGAGTCTGGAACTTCAATTAATTTAGATATTAAGTCTCAGTTATGTGACATGGAATTTAGCACAAGTGACTCCATTTTGAACCTGTCTCTTTTTTAACACTCTTAACCATAGCTCAGCAATAGTTCATTAGACTGTAAGCTCTGTTTTAATGAGAATAATTTCTGTTTTTGATAACTCTTGAGTCTCCAGTGCCCAGTGAAATGCTTGACAGATAGGAGGTCCTTAGTCAATATTTTTGAAAGAATAAATGTTTACCTATATATGATTTGGCTTGAAGCAAGGAATTAGGCCAAAGAATTTTCCAAGATTCTTAAATATTGTCATGAAATTAATGCAATAAGACTCACACATTTTACTTACGGGAAAATGTGGATTTCTCTCAGTGTGTATTTAATCTTAATTTATCCATGAATTCAGTAGCCTAACTTCATAATTTTTATGCCCATATCAGAGAAGAAGTAGCCCATTTGAAAAGGCAAAAAGTGTATATTAGTAGACATTTAGTAGCCATTTCTTTCCTGATTTCTTTTTAAGCAGGCCTTAGTGTTTTTACTCTTATTTAGCCAAATCTTCACAGGTAAATAAATGTTGATTGTGACAGTCTGATCTTGGTGGTCTTCCCTTACAACTTAATACTGGGCAGGAGTTGTAGTCATGGACCATGACACGAGAACTCCCATGAGGGGCTTTAGGGAAAATTTCCTTTCTTTTAAAATGGGACTTGAGACAGGGAAGATAGCAAATTATGTCCCTGCTCGATGTTGTCTGCCTGTGATAAGGTAATCTGATAAGATCCTCATTGGAACTGTAAAGGGAAAGCCAAGAGAATTGTGGAGAAATTGAACTGAGCTCTGACTCTGATGAACAAGCAAATTTATAAACCCTTGAGATTACCTCTAGGTTTTTCAATTGGTGAGATAAAGTGTCCTTTAAGTCACCTTTAGCTGGGTCTTGTCACTTGCAGCTGAAAGCATCCTTACCAATTTGGGAAGGCAAATGACAGCAGAAAGAAGAAAGAAGAGAATTATAGACTTAGAATGGGCCTTAGAGACCATTTAGTCCAACCCATTTCCCCTACTATAATCATTTGCATGACATTGACAATTTGATACAGAGGTAGAAACATGAATCAACAAGGTAAAATTACTAGCAAAGAGTGGTTATCTGGGGCCATTTGGAATAGAGGTAAATATTCAATATACAATTCAGTGGGGAGAAGGCATCTTCTTTACAAAAAAAATTCTGAGTCAGTAAAGGGAAATTATTTTCTGTCTACTTTGATTAAGAAGACTAGAAATAGTTCTAGAAAGTTTTCCATTCTAGATGATAAAAGTAATTTGCTCTTTAAAGCTATAATCTTAACTTTTTAGAATAACTACATTTCTGAGGGTTTTAGATAGCTGAGAATTAACTATGTTACATACTTTTTTTAAAAAAACATTAACAGGCCTGGAGAAGAGTGTGTGTTTTTTTTTAAGATTTTATTTATTTATTTTTAGAGAGGGAAGAGAGGGAGAGAGAGAGAGAGAGAGAAACATCAATGTGTGGTTGCTGGGGGTTATGGCCTGCAACCCAAGCATGTACCCTGGCGGGGAATTGAACCTGTGACACTGTTACATACTTTTCTTAATGGAATTAAAATACAAAAGAAAGGTATAAGAAATCAGCTTCTTAAAGTCTGTGTTCACAGAGTGAAATTTTGTGTTAGTTATTTGTAACTTGGAATGTATATGCCTGGAGTTATCAGGATATGAAAAGCAAGTATTTTTAAAGATTATCTTATGATATATATTTACCCCAAGGGAAATATATGAGGTCTGTCTGGAAAAAATCCAACCATTGTTAATATAATGAGAAGGGTTTGTGTGACATCCATGTAACCTGGCAGCCAAGGCGAGTGGATTGGAATGTGCATATGTGAACAACGGTTACTTCACTGTATTAGTCAGTGGGAGCATTAGCTGCTGGTAAGTGAGCATGTGTACTGTGTGGCTGTCGCCTTCAAAATGACTGAGTAGAACAGCAGTTTTGCATCGAATTTTGTGTTAAGCATAAACATTCCTCTGTAGAAACTACTCAGATGATTCAGAAGGCTGCCGCTATGGGCAACTGGTGACTGGCAGCTTCATCATGACAATGTGCTTGCTCATGCATCACGTCTTGTGCATGGTGTTTTGGCGAAACGTCAAATCATCCAGGTGACTCAGCCCCCTTATAGTCCAGATTTGGTGCCCTGTGACTTATGGGTTTTCCCAAAACTAAAATCACCTTTGAAAGGGAAGAGATTTCAGACAGTCAATGAGATTCAGGAAAATACAACAGGGCAGCTGATGGCTATTGGGAAAACTGTGTGAGGTCCCAAGGTGCCTACTTTGAAGGAGATTAAGGCATCATTGTCCTATGTATGTTTTTTGTATCTTGTATCTCCTTCAATAAATGTCTATTTTTCATATTACAAGGCTGGATACCTTCTGGACAGATCTTGTATGTACATATATTCACACTGAAAACAATATTATGAATACTTCCTAGCTTATATTCTGGAGACTCATTACTTGGGTCTCTCTTACTTTCTGATTATTATTTTTACCTCAGTCATTTTTAAACTTGAATTTTGGGATTCAACTCATTTTGGATTTATTTCTATCCACCAATATACATTCCATCCTGCAGGAGAATTGCAGCAGGGGGATGTGATATAAGCAGAATGATTTCTTATTCCATTTGGTTATTATTTAATTGTTGAAATCACATAGGTAGTATAATTTTTTAAAGTATCATAAGTATAATTACAAAAAGATAAGTTTATAAAATATGTGATTAAAAGTATTTGTGGCACTAACAAAATTTTGTCCTCCACTTACTAACCCTGTGACCTTGGGTGAGTCACTTAATTTCTTTAGCCTTCAGTTGCACATCTCCAAAGTGGGATAATATCTTATTTGCTGTAGTCAGGAAACTGCATAAATTAATGTCTTCCTTTTAAACTGTAAGAGCTATTCAACATCCTATGGCTTTGCATTTTATGTAAAGTCAGTAAATATATTAGTTGTCTATATTTCCTAGACATTTTTTCGGAATTACAAATGTTCTGCAAGATGTATTCTATATATACCTTAAATGAAAATCTATTTCTGATGAAATATGCATTTTCAGATATCCACTGCATTTCATAAGTGGATTCATACTTTAAAGAGAAAGTAATCATTAGGCTTACCATGTTTTTAAAAGGGCTTGGTTTGAAACTTGAAAAAAAACTACTTAATTTAATAAATACTGTGTTATTTTTTAAAAGGAAATGATGACCAACTAATTATTTTGTTATTAACTACTTGAGGCCAGAGGGAAAGAGTTGGGCCCATCTAAAAGGTTAGCCATTTTTACCTGAATCTGTAGGAAAACTATAAAAGATAAACCATAGCTGTCTGGGTGACTTTCAAGTGTGCAAATTTGATTAGACCAATTCATGGAGAATGCTTGAAACCTGATAGCAGGGTTTGCCTCTTGATTAGGGGACACTGTCTCTGCTGCTTACCTTTATGTGGTTAGGGGTTGTGTGTAAGTGTAGGGTTACTTTTAACTATTTGCTTGGAAAATTTAGAAGAGGAATAGGATTAGTGTGGAGAGTTCCAGTCTAGTCCTTTGTCTCCTGTAGGAGGGTTTTTCAAACTCCTGCTCTAGGTGCCTATAGACTCATGTTTCACTGTCCAGTATTCTTAGAACCCAGGAGGTAAGCAGGAACATGTGTTCATGTTGCCTACATCAGGGCCTTGGGGTTTCCTGACTACCTCCAAGAATCTTGGGACAAAATGGAAGTTGAAAGAGAAGGCCTAGAACAATTAGTGGAACTCTAAATCCTACCTACGAATTCAGAAATGGGTGCTCTTGTTACAGAGTGGACCTGGGGGTTATGGGGTCCCTCTCTCACTGTGGGCACTGCCATGGAATTGGAATTATGGTTCTCAATGCCAGAGTTTGGTGAAAAGGAAAGTAATTATTTATTCAAAAGTTATACAGGTTTAGAGTAATGGCAGAATGTCACCATTAAATAGTCAAAGTCCCTTAAACCACCCACAAACACACATGGTCCTTTCTTCCCACTTTGCCTAGTCAGGCCAGTCAAGGGTACTGTATCTCAGGGGGAAAAAAACAACAGGAGAGCTTGGCTAGCTCCTGCTTCTTCCCAGTCATCTGTGCTCAGCTGGCAGATCTCCTGCAGTCCCTAGCATCATCAGCTGTGTCTCTGGGATCTCCAGTTCTTAATCCAAAACCACATGGCATCTTCTCATGGCCCACCAGTGAGAGCTTTCACCCCTTCCCTTCCCTACAAGGTCTTGCATTGTCCCCTCCCTAGTCCTGCATTGTCTCTCCTGCTTCCTATGCTGGATGGTTAAGGGAGCCCCAAACCATGTGGTTCCTCCCAAAGCCACGTGGTTAGAATCCACATGGCTGCCACGCCTGTATTCAAATCCCTGTGCAAATCTTCCTCTGCAACCCCATTTCTGACTCCTCCCACAATTGGCTACACCTGACAGCATTCCTGTATTTTTCTAGCCTTTCTGGGCTGCCATAGTAAGTCCAGGCAGGCATGGCCCCATGGCATGGAGCAAACCATCTCCAAGCTCTTATGCAAGCACTGTAACCAGGGAGAGCTGCCTCCCAGTTATATCATGGGTTGAATTCACTGCCATCTCCCTGGCTTAAAGCATGGCCACTGCTACTTAACATATTTGTGAAGCTAGCCAGCTGTTATAGATATGTAAAATAACTGTTTTGGCATATCAGGCATGAAGCTGGCCAACTGTTGATAAACAAAATAACTCTCAATGGCCCTGCTCCATGTGTCCCATCCCACAGTCCATACTTGTGGGTTGAAGATATCCTATATTTTTATATTTCCTGGACATCCCGAGTTTTGGACCCCATTACAAACCCCTCTTCAGGGGGGCCTGGCTGCACCCCATTACACTTTCAGTTTGGGTCTCATGTAGAAACTTGGATTGAACACTCTGATTCTCTGGGAGACTAGGGTGCTTTTCATATTCTTGCAAGGAGAACTTTGAGGAAGTTCATTACTTTTCCATTTGGACATTGGAAAAAATATTCTGCATGTATTTGACAGCCATTTAGAGAAAATTACAGATCATTCTGACAAGGATATTCAATTCTTTCTGTGATAACAAAGTCGCCTAAGGCATGAATAGAGACAATTAAAAATATCTCTTAAATTGATCTGAGCAGAGAGTTTTGTGACCTTAGGTATGTCTGAGGTAACTTGGCCTGTAGACCCTCCTGTAATAGACCTTCCCTACCCCATCTCTGGAAGTCTCAGGTGCTGTTAAAAGGTCATTCAGATATGCTTAGAGGCTTAGGGAAACATTCCATTCCAAACTCCTGCTGTGTCCCCTCTCCATCCACACCTTCTCTTCTGGTCTAAATTCCAAGCTTACACCTGGTTTCTGCCTCTGTGCCTGGTTCTGATGCCTCAAATAAACTGCCTGGACATGGTCTTTAGATAAACCTTGGGTCTACACTCTGGTTCCTTGGCCAGTATACTTCATTGGAGGTTGGTCCGGACCTCAGGATTCTAGCACAGATCAGCAACCAGGTGACTTGAAATATCAACCATTATTAATGACAATTAGAGAACAACAAACTTCATTTCTGAAATAAAAATTTTATTTATTTATTACTACCAAGATACTAATAGTAATAGAGCCATAATCACCTCCATGTACTATGCTATCTATCTGTCTCCTATCATGACTAGGAGAAAAATTTACTCAATTTATGATCATTGCACTATTTAGCAAAATTTGTTCTTGGAAAGCATTTTTTTTTCAGTTATAATATAGGTTCCTTTTGCAAGGAAGAGGTTTGTCTATTGAAAGAATATACCAAAACTTCACAGCTGTGGTCTCCTCTTAGAAGGGCTTTTCTTTTTTTTTTTCCATAATAGGAAGATACGGGAAAATATCTTGGGAGTGAAAATAATTTCTTTTTAAAAGTCAGCATGTTTATTTTAACTAGTAACAGTTATAAATGAAAGTACCCAATACTCTATAATTCTATTCTGTAATAATGACTGAGAAATGTGAGAAATTTTTCAACTTGGAACATAAAACCAGGATGCCCACCTTATCCTGTGATTTTTATTGTGTGCTAAATAAGGAAAAAAACAAAGACTGGCATTCAACTGTTTCAGCATGTTAGTAAATTCTTTCCCTGGATCAATAGTAAATGTAATCAAGGTAGCATTTAAATTAATTAGGCTTTCTTTGAGTTTAAGTTACACAATGTATTTTGTTTTCTAAACAAACAAACCATGTTTGAATGAGATTTAAAATGCTTTACTTTTCTGACTGATGAATTTGATGAGATTTTGCTACATATATCATTTCTAATTCAGGGTTCAGAATACAGAAGTCCCTTTGAAAGTTAATATGAGTTGTCACATAAACAAAGATAAAAGAAAATTTAGTTGAGTGTGCTTCACGTTTTGTGCACAGATGGCTCATCTTGATGATTTTCTCTTTTCAGAGTGGGCTGCTCAAGCTAAACCATATTATGCTCTTTCATAGGCATTTGCTTTGTTTTCTTCTTTTTGAGGTATTTTGTTTCCAGGGTAGGGTTTTTATGTAGGCTTTTTTGTGTGGCAAAATATGTTTTAGATATATAGATCCAAATACATTTAGATAATATTAATCTGTCTCCTTCTGAAAAATAAATTCTCATGAGGAATTGAGCCAAAGCATTCAGGAATACTAATTAATTAAAATGGTCTCAGTTACCCACTGAGCACATTGCTGGGCAGGTTGCCACCACATGGATGAATGTTACTACCAGTTTATGAAGAAGCAGGAATTATACCTTGGTGTCCAGGTACCTGCCATTGAGGAAAGTGTCCACACCAAATCCTGGAAAGCTGCTTGTTTTACTTCTCTCAGTCCCCATGCACCCCTTTTGGAATGTCTATGGATAGGCCCAGGAATCTGTTTTGATAAATCAGTGAATTAAATAATTGGCTCTAATTGGTGGTACCCTTTCTTTCTTTAATTTTAATTCACAGTGTGAAGGTTGCTTCCCCAGTCTACTTACTCCATGTAACATGAAGGAGGAATCTAAGGGAGTGCTTGCTAGAAGGAAAAGTCTTGGGACATCTTGTGGACTAAGGAATGACGTAGACAATAGCAATTTGTTGAAATGTTCGGAAGGATTGTCTCACCAGACAGTTAGGACTGTATAGTGGGTATTGTGTTTGTATCCCACTATCCTATCTTTCTCTCTTCCATTGTGTAGTAGCCCTGAGGTTAGGGGTGGCATGAGACAGGGAGAGAATGACTGTACCCACAGTTTTAGGGGTGGGTCCTAATTCTTTTAAGCCTAACAAGCTAATCACATTCTCTTTGTCCCTGCATTCAGAGAAGAAAAGTCTAAGAAAATCAGAAATTATAAAAGACTTTTTTTCTTTTTTCACAGCAGAGAAGAAAGACACTGGATGGCGCTTATTAAAAGGAAAGTGGAGAGCAGAAGGAAAGAAACCAAGCTGGTCTGCTGAATCAGACCAACAATGAAGTCTTCAATTTCTATCAGCTTTCAGTTACATGAGTCAATAAATCCTCTTTGTTGTTGAAGTCAGTTTGCACTGGGTTGTGCGTTACTTTAAAAATGAGTAGTCAGGGCTGATACAGAATGCTAGTTTCGGAAGGAACAGAGAAAGAAGTGGCTTTAACCAGTCTGATTGACCAATTTCAATATTTAGAAAAGAATAAAATACAAAAATGTCATTTTGAATGATACCCTCAACAATACACTGAATGGAACCTAGAGATACAGAATAGGGAAATAAAATCTAGCCCAATGGCCTTTTAGTTTAATTTAAAAGGCAAAAATGAATAGCTTGCCAGATGGAAGAGCATGATAGGCATCATTAAAAGGCTAATTAATTGTCATTTACCCAGATGAAAATTTCTCTATATTATTTACAAAGTCTTGTTTTGAAAATATTCCTTTAAATTCTTTTGCATGTGGTGGATCTTTTAGAAATCACTAACTAAATCTTTAAAGAGTTTTTACATGACTGATTTTCAAATGGATTCTCAGTATGAAGATGGCACAGAATGATGATAACATCAATGAGAGCTCAGAGTATCTGGCTCTATGTATGCAAACTAAATGTTAATCAGGTCAGGTAAATATGGGAAAAAGAAATTCTATGCAGCAGAAAGAAAGAAGGAGCTCCTACCCTTTGCAACAGCATGGATCGAACTGGAAAGCATTATGCTGAGTGAAATAAGCCAGGTGGTGAAAGACAAATACGATATGATCTCACCTTTAACAGGAACCTAAACAACAAAACAAACAAATAAGCAAAATATAACTAAAGACACTGAAATAGAGAACGGGCTGACAATGACCAGAGTGGAGAGGGGAGGGAATTTCAGGGGAAAAGGGTAAGGGTTTACAGAAACAAGTATAAAGGACACATGGACAAAAACTAGGGGGCCGTGGAAATGGGAGGGAGGTGGGGACCACTGAGGGGGTGGGCTGGGATAGGAGTAAAAGACAGAAAACTGTACTTGAACAACAATTAAAATTTAAAAATGTTAAAAATAAAAATTATATTAAAAAGAAAGTTTATCAATCAAGGGAAAGTTGGAAACAATAAATTTTGTAGATTCTTAAAATTAAATGCTCATCATCAGGCCTAGGGAAATCACTTTTGTTTTATTTATTTAGTGAGTATTTGTTAAGTATCCATTTTGTGCCTAGTCTATACTCAGTGCTCCATGGAATAGCCTGCAATCTAAAAGTTATACTTCACATTGTAACTCATCATCACTGCTTCTGTGAACCCTTCCTTTCTTGGTCCAGATCCCTTCCCTGACCCATTGTACTTGTAAAGGCACTGCATCATTTGACTTTGTTACACACTATTCTTTCTTGTATTCTAATGTATGTTATGTAGTAAATTGAAAGGATTTTGAAGACCACACACCTATGTGTGAATCCCAGTCCCTCTACCTATTATTATCTGTATACTTTGACAGGTCTCTGACATTCTCTGAACTTATTCCCTGAACCTTGGGTGCCTCATCTGCAGTGGGGAGGATAATGATTCCTATCTCCCAGGGTTGTGGTTGTTGTGAGAACTAAAGGACATAATGAAAGTGAAGCACTTATCCTAGTGGCTGAGTGCTAATGAGCATATATAATAATATATAATTATAATATATTTTAATATATTTAAAATAATAGATTTTACAAATTTTTAAAGACTTTATTCTTGAATTTAAAAGTAGATATTTATCTTAAGCTAATCATGTTGAGCTAGATATTTTACATAGTTAATAAATGTCTGTTGAATAGAAATCAGTTCTTGCTTAAACTTTGAGAAAATATAAAATTTTGAGACCTTGTTATTTATGCATATAGTATATAATTTATAATCCCAAATTACCAATAATTGGATGTCTTGAATTCATAAAACATTTTGCTACTTTTAAAGCAAATGTAATGTGGAGGGGGGCTAAGATGATGTCGGAGTAAGAAGGAGCAGATTCAGCTTCCCTCTGCTCGGGGGAGAAAATCCTGACCCATCTATGGAGTAGAGAAGCAAGCAACCAACATACTTCAGCATTTGTGAAAATAGGGTACCAAGGATTGTGGCGGAACCAAAAAACCGGACCCTAAGAAAAGTGCTGCAACAAGGTAGGGTCCCGGGGACCAGCATGTGGTCAGGGGGCTGCAGCCCCAGGCCCAGGGCCCCGCTGCTGGGTTTGCCACAGAGTCCTTGGGAGAGAGCTGGGACAACTGCTCCCTCCCCAGCCAAACAAGGTCTGAGTGGCACTGGGAGGAATCCAGGTGCTAGCAAACACACAAGGGTTGTGAGCACCTTTGGAAGCTGTAGACACCGGAGAGGCTGGGTCGTGCAGCAAGCCGGGACCCCCACAGTCACGGGTCTGGCTGGAGAGTTTCGCGGTGGGAGAAGCCAGGCCACTGTGGGGAGCGGCAGGCTTGAACAGGAGGAATTTCTCAAGAGGAAGGAGTGAATAGACAGAAACTGTTTGGGGAATTCTCCTAAAGTGATCAGTTGCTCCAGCCTCCCTGCCACCCAGCTGTGGGTGTGCAGGTGCATGTGCAGGGAGAGCATCCCTGCACCCCAGTCCACAGCAGTAACCCTGGGGAAAGACCTGATTCCTACACCCAGGGCGCAAGGCTGAGGAGCCAGTGCCAAGGAAGAAAAGCAATACCAATCACCCCTCAGCCTGCCGCAGCCAGCAAGAGCAGAAAAACCGGCTTGGCCACTTTGAAACCAAGAGACTCTTTAATTTGATTCTATTTTTTAAACAATTTTTAATTTTTAAATTTTTATTGTTTTTATTCTCTTTTGATTTCTTTTTCCTCTCTTTCCTGATTTCTTGTTTTATTCCTCCCTCCTTCCTGTCCTCCAATTTTATCTCTTCTTCCTTCCTTCACCTGCCTTTTCTATTTTTACTTTTTAAAATTTTTTCTAAATACCTACAAGTGAGACAAAATCCTGGATCTGTGAAAAGACCAAAGTTGAACCCAAAGAAGGGGCATCACAACAGCTGGGACAGTGAGATAAATTTCACTCTGCTATTACAGAGAACCTGCAAGTTATTGCATATTTGTATTATTATTATTTTCCAGTATTCCTACATCTTTTTTAAATAGTATTTTTGTATCCCTCTTCTTTTTGTATAGTCTGCTTTCCTAGGCTGGATATATTGTATGACCTGACAGCTTTCCCGATATCTCTTTCCATACTGTATTGCTAATCTACTGTCCTTTAACTCACCTGTGTCCCATTAGCACACTACTCGAGGTTCTGTACTCCCTCTTCTTGTTACCCAGATCTCATAGATTCTGTCATATGATTGTTGCCATAATATTATTGTAAATAACTGCTGTTCCATGCAATTTTAATTACTTCACAACACCCCTCCTCCCCCAGATCTTAGCCCATTTCAAAGTTTCCTGAACTCTATTACTTTAGTGGTTAACTCTATTCTCTCACACACTACACCCATTTACTATCCTTTACTCTCACCTTACCTCAGAATCTGACCTCCCACAACCTCCCTGCTTTATAGATCCAACTCACAAGCCTTCCTTCCCCAATAAGAGTCTTATCTTCTTTCCATCCTTTCTAAAAATCAGCTAGCTGAGTGGAAGATCACGGTTAACACTATACATAGTCAAAGGATCTCCTATCACTTCCCTACTTGCTACTACTGTAAATAGCATAGAATTCTCTCTTGCTGTCTTAAACCATTTTGCCTTCCCCCTCCAACTGATGACAAAAAAGAATAGGTGGAGGTGGTGAACACCAGGATACTCACTGGAAGAGGAAACCCAACAACAAAGGAACCACTAACAGATAACAACAGAAGAAGGTGAAGGAGGGAGTAGTAACCATACAAACCTCAATCCAGGACCTATCTGGAAATACAGCTAAACAGTAGAGACAGTACCCAATACAAACAACTGAACAAGAATTCTTCAAATTTTATACACACAGAAGAACCAGCTTCAACACAATCTGCCCTCACCAGCACAACAAAATACAGGAGGTGGCGGATAGAGTGACCCTCATTTAACCAGCTGGTGGGAAGGAACCAGCAAAGAAAGACCCAACAACAATCAAAACCCAAAGGTGAACACAAAGCCAACTTAAATGACAGCCAAGACCAGTGAGCTTGGGAGATCAAGGAAACTGCACTACTGAAACTCACTGCTATTCTACTAAAGAAGTTCACACCATAAGCCAGGGAGCCAGAACAGATCAATATAAGAAGCGGAGGATAACAAGAAGAATCTCACAAATGATGGGAAGACAAAGAAACAATCCCCAAATGAAAGGAAAGGAGGAAGCCTCAGAAAGAATGCTAAATGAAATAGAGGCAATTCAACTATCGGATATTTAGTTCAAAGCAATGATTGTCAGGAAGCTCAGTGAGCTCACAATGAGCTACCAGAAACTACAGGGAAGCTACAATGAACTCACTGAAAACTACATCAACATGAAAAAGGAAATAGAAACTCTCAACAAGGGCCAAGAGGAAATGAAGAATACAATTTCTGAACTGCAGAACACAGTAGAAGGAATGAAAAGCATGATCATTGAAGCAGAAGATCAGATCAGCGAGCTATAGGAAAAAGTAAAAGAAAACACCCAGAAAGAGCAAGAAAAGGAAAAGAGGCTCAGAAAAAATGAACAGGGATTAAGAGAAATGCAAGACAATATGAAACGTAATAATATCCATATAACAGGGATACCAGAAGGAGAAGAAGAACAAGGGATAGAAAACCTATTTGAAAAAGTAATGATGCAAAACTTCCCTAATTTGATGAGAGAAAAAGTCACACAAATCCAGGAAACAGAGAGTCCCAATCCAGAGGAACCCAAAGAGACCCACCTCAAGACACATCATAATTAAAATGGCAAAATTTCAAGACAGAGATAATCTTAAAGGCAGCAAGGGAGAATCAGGGAGTAACATACCAGGGAGCCCCAATAAGGCTAACAGCTGACTTCTCAATGGAAACACTCCAAGCCAGAAGAAAATGGCAAGAAATATTCCAAGTAATGAGAACCAGAGGCCTACAAACAAGACTACCCAGCAAGGCTCTCAATCAAGACAGAAGGCCAAATAAGAAGCTTCTCAGACAAAAGAAGTCTAAAAGAATACACCTCCACTAAACTAGCTCTGCAAGAGATGCTAAAGGGACTGCTTTAAGGAAAGAAAGGAAAAGAGAGAGTGAGAGAGGAACACGCATACATAAAAGGCAATGAATAAGTACCTATCAATAATAACCTTAAATGTAAATGGATTAAATGCTCCAATCAATAGACATAGACTAGCTGATTGGATAAGAAAACATGACCCACACATATGCTGCCTACAAGAGACCCACCTCAGGATAAAAGATCTGCACAGGCTGAAAGTGAAGGGTTGGAAACAAATTTTCCAAGCAAATGGACAGGAAAAAAAAGCTGGGGTAGCAATACTCATATCTGACAAAATAGACTTCCAAAAAAAGGACCATAAAGAGAGACCCAGAAGGTCATTTCATAATACTCAAGGGAAGAATCCACCAAGAAGACATAAGTATTGTAAATATATATGCACTCAACATAGGAGCACCCAAATACATAAAGAAAATCTTAGTGGACTTCAAGAAAGATATTGGCAGCAACACAATTATTGTGGGGGATTTTAACACCCCCACTATCAAAAGTGGACAGATCTTCCAAACCAAATATCAACAAAGATATTGTGGCATTGAACAATACCCTAGATGAAATGGGCTTAACTAATATATATATAGCCCTCAATCCCAAAGAAGCTAAATACACATTCCTTTCAAATGTACACGGAATATTTTCAAAGATAGACCACATGATAGGACACAAAACAAGCCTCAACAATTTGAAAAAAGTTGAGATCATACCAAGCATTTTCACGGATTTTCACAAGGGACTGAAGCTAGAAACCAACCCCAAGGAAAAAAACCCCCAAACACTCAAAATCATGGAGATTAAATAGCATGCTATTAAACAATGAATGGATCAAGAATGATATTAGGGAAGAAATCAAAAGGTTTCTGGAAACAAATGAAAACTAACTCACAACAACCCAAAACTTATGGGACACAGCCAAGGCAGTCCTGAGAGGGAAGTTCATAGCGATACAGGCCCACCTAAAAAAGTTAGAAACATTTCAAACAAACAACCTAACCCTACATCTACAAGACCTCGAGGAACAACAACAAAGACAGCCCAGAGCAAGTAGAAGGAAGGAAATAACCAAGATCAGAGCAGAATTAAATGACATAGAGACTAAAAGCACAATTCTGAGGATCAATGAATCCAACAACTGGTTCTTTGAAAAGATAAACAAAATCGACAAGCCTTTAAGCAGACTAATCAAGAAAAAAAGAGAGAGGACCCAAATAAACACAATCAGAAATGAAAAAGGAGAGATTACAACAGATACCACAGAAATACAAAGGATTGTAAGAAATTACTACAAAGAACTGTATGCCAAGAAATGTGAAAACCTAGGTGAAATGGACAAATTTCTAGAAAAATGTAATCTTCTAAAACTCAATGGAGATGAAGCAGAAAGCCCGAACAAACCAATAACAGCACATGAAATTGAAGCAGTAATCAAAAAACTCCCAACACACAAAAGCCCTGGATCAGATGGTTTCACAGGAGCATTCTACAAAGCATTTAAGGAAGAGCTAACCCCTATCCTTCACAGACTATTTCAAAAAATCCAAAAAGATGGAAGACTCTCAAACTCCTTTTATGAGGCCAACATCATCCTAATTCCAAAACCAGATAAAGACACAACAAAGAAAGAAAACTTCAGGCCAATATTGCTGATGAACATTGATGCTAAAATCCTCAACAAAATACTGGCAAACCACATCCAAGGGTACATTAAAAGATCATACACCATGACCAAGTGAGATTCATTCCAAGGTTGCAAGTATGGTACAATATTCACAAATCAGTAAATGTAATACATCACATAAACAAAAGCAAAGACAAAAACCACCTGATCATATCAATAGATGCAGAAAAAGCATTTGACAAGGTACAGCACTCATTTATGATAAAAACACTCAGGAAAGTGGGAATAGAGGGACATTCCTCAACATAATACAGGCCATATATGAGAGCCCTATAACCAACATCATTCTCAATGGGCAAAAATTAAAATCTTTTCCACTAAGATGAGGAACAAGACAAGGATGTCCACTTTCACCACTTCTATTCAATATAGTACTGGAAGTTTTAGCCACAGTGATCAGACAAGAAAAAGAAATAAAAGGAATCCAAATCGGAAAGGAGGAAACAAAACTGTCACTGTTTGCAGATGACATGATAGTGTACATCGAAAATCCTATAGACTTGGCCAAAAAACTGCTTGACCTAATAAATGAATTTGGCAAAACAGCGGGATACAAAGTCAATATCCAGAAATCAAAGACATTTCTGTACACCAACAATGAAACAGCAGAAGCAGAAATCAAGAAAACAGATCCCATTTGATATAGCAAAAAGAAACATAAAATACCTAGGAATAAACCTAACCAAAGATGTAAAAGACCTGTATTCAGATAACTACATAACACTGAGGAGAGAAATCAAGGAAAACACAAACAAATGGAAATATATACAGTGTTCATGGATTGGAAGAATTAATATCATCAAAATGTCCATACTATCCAAAGCAATTTACACATTCAATGCAATACCTATTAAAGTACCAATGGCTTATTTCAAAGACATAGAACAAACACTTCAAAAATTTATATGGAACCATAAACGACCCTGAATAGATGCTGCAATTTTGAGAAAAAAGAGTATAGTGGGAGGGATCACAATACCTGACACTAAACTATACTACAAGGCCACTGTAATCAACACAGCCTGGTACTGGCATAAAAACAGGCACATGGACCAATGGAACAGAACAGAGAGCCCAGAAATAAACCCAAGTCTCTATGGTCAATTAATATTTGACAAAGGAAGCAGCAACATAAAATGGAATAAAAATAGCCTCTTCAACAAATGGTGTTGGGAGAACTGGACAGCTACATGCAAAAAAATGAAACTCGAGCACCAACTTACACCTTATACAACAATAAATTCAAGGTGGATAAAAGACTTAAATATAAACCATGATGCCATTAAAGTCCTAGAAGAGAACGTAGGCAGGAAAATCTCAGATATTTCACGCAGAAACTTTTTTACTGACATGTCTCCTAGAGCAAGTGACATAAAGGAAAGAATAAACAAATGGGGCCTCATCAAAATAAAAAGCTTTTGCACAGCTAAAGAAAACAGTATCAAAATAAAAAGAGAACCAACTGTATGGGAAAACATATTTGCCAATGATACCTCAGACAAGGGTTTAATTTCCAAAATATAGAAAGAACTTACACGACTCCATTATAAGAAGACAAGTAACCCAATTAAAAAATGGGCAAAGGACTTGAACAGACACTTCTCCAAGGAGGACATACAGAAGATCCAAAGACACATGAAACAATGTTCAATATTGCTAGCTATCAGAGAGATGCAGATTAAAACCAAAATGAGATACCACTTCACACCAGTCAGAATGGCTATCATAAACAAAGCAACAAACAACAAGTGTTGGAGAGGTTGTGGAGGAAAGGGGACCCTAGTGCACTGTTGGTGGGACTGCAGACTGGTACAACCACTATGGAAAGCAGTATGGAACTTCCTCAGAAAACTAAAAATGGATCTGCCTTTTGACCCACAATTTCACTGCTGGGACTATATCCTAAGAACACTAAGACACCAATACAAAAGGACCTTTGCACCCCGATGTTCATAGCAGCACAATTTACAATAGCTAGATGCTGGAAGCAACCTAGATGCCCATCAGTAAGTGAGTGGATTAAAAAACTATGCTACATTTACACAATGGAATTCTATGCAGCAGAAAGAAAGAAGGAGCTCCTACCGTTTGCAACAGCATGGATGGAACTGGAAAGCATTATGCTAAGCGAAACAAGCCAGGCAGTGAAAGATAAATACCATATGATCTCACCTTTAACAGGAACCTAAACAACAAAACAAAGAAACAAGCAAAATATAACCAAAGACACTGAAATAGAGGACAGACAGTGACCAGAGGGGAGAGAAGAGGGAATTTCAGGGGAGAATGGGTAGGGTTTACAAGAACAAATTTAAAGGACACATGGACAAAAACTAAGGGGAGGGTGGTAATGGGAGGGAAGTAGGGATGGTTGGGTGGGTGGGCTGGAATGGGAGTAAAAAGGAGAAAACTGTACTTGAACAATGATTAAAATAAAATTTAAAACAATAAAGCAAATGTAATGTATTTGGCATAATTTAATTCTCTCTGTTATCCCATGATCTGTTCTGGGTAGGTATGTTTACATCCATTTTATGGATATAGTATTTGGGGATCAGGAAAGTGAAAAGATGGCACTGTCTGTAAGTGAAAGAACTGAGTCAAAGTCTGCTGAATATGATTCATGGTTCCCTTCTGTAAAAATGACATCGAAGTCACCTATTTTTTAAATTGTTTTTTGTGATTTATCTTTGTGAATATGGGAACTACTGCAAACTATTCAGAGTAACACTAGCTTCCTGGAAGGGTTGGTGGATAATAGGAAAAGAAGAAAAAAGTGCTTTAAGAGACTTTTTGGAAAATGATTAGAAATCTTTGAGGGAAGAGTGTTATTGGTATTGGTGTTGTATAACTCTAAATTTCTGAAAATTTTGGGAAGAATATTAATTGTTGCTTTTCAGATGTTTTCTGCTTTTTAGCAATGACCAGGTTTCAGAGACAATTATTTTTCTTCAGATATTTATCTTGTAAAGAACTAAAAGGGGAAAACAAAAACACTTGAGGAGAGGACTGTAACAGAGAGAAAAAGGTTATTTTGCTCCAGAAAATGGTTTCAGATGGCCACACATAAACTGATTGTTGCCGAAGTAGCAGCAGTATGTCAACAAAATATAAAGATAATATTTCTATATTAAAGGCTTTACATTCTTAGAAGTATAACAGGCCACTGAAATGATAATTTCTCAAGAAGTAATTTTAGCAATGCTAAAAATAGCATCCTGGTATAGTTTAACTTGATATAAGAATCAATTGAGTATATAAGTTTTTACAGCAAAGGCATTTTACCAACCTATGTCTTCAGTGGAATTGAATATGTGGGGTCAACACTGAACACATTAAGCCAATGAATTGTACAGAGATATTTTAAAACTGTGATTTGGAAAAAGGTAAGGTTAAGTGTTTAGCAATCAGTATGATGGAAACAAGGAAGCCTTAATTTGGTTTAAGTAAGATGAATACAAAAGTCCATAAATTTTATTCAAGTCTTTATCTACAGGGTAGGTAGGACATATTTTTAGTCAAGTACTTAATAATAATTAATTTGATTATTTGGGGACACAAAAAGAGAACTGAATTTAGAAGCTTGGGTATTGAGAGAGGAAAAAAATGAAACAATGAATTCAGTGGAAAAATTCTCAGAAATGAGTATGAATTCAACAGAGGGCCATTGATAAGAGATGACATTATAAATTAGAGATGTCAGAGAAGGCATTAGTGAAGAGGAGGGTTCTGTGTTAATGAATGCTTAATAAAAGCCACTGGAGGCAAGAAACGTAGAATGTACAAAAGTCAAAAGGATAGGAATTAGCATGATACTTGCAACAAACAAGGAGGAGATTGTCCATTTCAGCCACATTAATCTTTTCCTGATTTAAATTTTCATATATCTCATCTTTGTGATTTACTTGGCAGTAATTGTATATTATTATATTACATTGTTTAAAATAATATTCTGTGCAACAACTATAAATTTATTAGCTAAAACCAACACCTATTTATTATCTAACAGTTCTGTGGATTAGAAGTCCAGATGTGCTCAATTGGATTGACTGCTTGGGATTTTTGTGAGGTTGCAATCAGGTGTCAGCTAGTCTGAGCTCTGACCTGTAGACATTGGTGGATAATCTACTTCCAAGCTCATTGCAGCTGGCAGAGTGCAGTTCCTTGGAGCTGTAATGCTGAGGTTCCTGTTACCATGTTGGCTATTAGCTGGAGGCCTCTTTCAGTTTCTAAGGGCTGCTTGCACTTCCTGCTACATGGCCTTGTTCATCTGCAAGCCAGAAATGGCATGTCAGGTCCTTCTTACTCTTTGAATCTTTCTGACCTCCTCTTCTGAGACTAGCTGAAGAAATGGTTTTGTACTTTTAAAGGGTTCATGTGATTATATTAGTTTCACCAAGAAAATGACTTTATCTTGTAGTCAACTGATTAGTAACCTTAATTACATCTGCAAAATCCCCTTTGTCATGCAATATAACATAATCACAGGAGTGATAGGAGGAAATTGGAGGTCATAGGAATCATCTTAGACTTATGTCTACCACATTTACATTATTTTTATTTAGCAATTTCATGAATATGTATTTTTTAACATACAACTCAATTGTAAGCTGCCTGATGATAGGAAGAGAACTTTTACTTCACTAATGTTCTCCACAGCATTTATAACAGTACATTCTTGTTAAGTAATTCTTGAATTAAATTTCTTTGTGCTTGAGAGATAAAAATAAAATATGCCTGTTGTCTTGAAGGCTTTTTATTCATTAAATCTGTTTCTCAGATCTGGAGCTAAGTTAGGTGTCATTCAGTTGTCTAGAAATGTTCAAACTGATCCAGCAAACTTATTCAGTTATTTCAAGTAATATGTTCTATAGGTTGGATGTTGATTGCTGTGGCACATTGGGTTTTAGAATGCAAGTTTCTGCAATATACAGAAGAAAGTCATGTATGTTATGCATAATGTCTTCCATTGTTAAGGCACAATAAATAAATCTGGAGTAAGGATAAAATAGCATGTTTATGAGTTTTATTGTATTGGTATATCTAATGCTTTATCTTCAAGTTTTAGATTATATGATTAAAAATTCAAGTTTATTTTTCAAAGTTTTTGAATAATGTAAATGTTTAGAAAAGGTAGAAAATTCACTACTAACAAAGATGGATTAAATATATTTTAAAGCAATGCAGTAGACATTTCTTTCTATGAGAAAGAATATGTGCATGCCATCTTCTGATATCATCCTGGTAGTTAGCTATGTGACAAAATTTTGAATTCCAAGTCAGGAAAGAGAAATTATTTTTTTAAAACTTATATTTTCCACCCTAGTTGGTGTAGCTCAGTGGATTGAGCGCAGGCTGCAAACCAAAGTGTCGTAGGTTTGATTCCCAGTCAGGGCACATGCCTGGGTTGCAGGCCACAGCCCCCAGCAACCGCACATTGATGTCTCTCTCTCTCTCTTTCTCCTTCTCTTCCCTCTCTAAAAAATAAATAAATAAAATCTTCAAAAAACTTATATTTTCCAAGAAGAGCAAGAGAAAACCTACAATCTACAGACAGCGGTATCAGAGTATTAATGAAGAGATCCAAAATGGTGGAGGACCAGGTGGATGTTACACTTAACTTCTCCCAAATAAAACTAGAATTACAGCTAAAGTATAGAACAGTTGATCTGAATAACCAACTGAAAAGTAGCTATATAGAAGTCTTATAATCAAAGATCTATAGAAGAAGCCACACTGAGACTGGTAGAAAGGTGGAGATGCAAATAAGGCAGCTCGGCTCCTGTGGGTGAAACAGATTTTGGAGGGATATCCCAGCTGAAAAGGTTTCTCTTGAGGAACATAGGATCTCAACCTTATACCAGACTGCCATCCCAGAGCAGCAGAGCCAGGAAGAAGTACCCACATAACACCTGACTGTGAAAATCAGCAAAAATTCTGTCTGCCATTGAGAGATGGAATCTTCTAGAGACACAGACATCTTCCTAAAGGGCCAATGTACAAAATCTTGATCACAGCCACTCAACATGAGCTCTGGCAGAGAAAGGGTGGAGTGAAATAGAATCATGTGAGGAGAGATTTGGGTTTGTGACTCTTGGAGAGAACTAAGAGGAAAGCTTCTGGGACCCACACTGCAGATGCCATCTTTCTTTGATGGAACATTCCACACCTTATGGCATCAACCTGGGGGAATGTAGTACTCCCACCTTCTGCACTCCCAGTCTCTTCACCCTTTGGAGTTTATGCCCTGCTTAGGAGTCAGCTGCTTGGGCCAAGGTATAGAGGTCTGGGATGAATCAGTGATTCTCAGTGACTGAGTTATGTGACTTTGGGACAAGGGCCATTCCCCTCACTTTCCTGTGAACCTGACATATACCTCCCCTTTATGGGAAATCCTCTACTCCACCTTCCAGGCTCTAGGTGGACCCATCTTCTTGACTCCTTATGGCCCCACCCTGCTGAAGTCTAAGCAGAATCCAGAAGAGATTAAGTTGTGCAGCTGTGGAATGAGAACCACTCCTTCCACCTTCCCCCAGTCCTGACCAGCACCTCTCGCTCATGGAAGATCAACTAGCCCCTCGATCCCAATTCTGTGGTACCACCCTCTTGGACTTGGGCTCCTGGCAGAATTTTGGAAAGACTGAGTTGTGTGGCTCTAGGATAGGAGACATTTTTTAACCTTGTGTGCCCAAATAGTACAAAGCCTTCCCTTCAAGAGGCTGAATCTTGGTCTGTTTGGGCACAATAAACTTTCTGGCCTTACCCTGAAGTCTTCTGATGAGACCCTGGCATACCACAAAGGTCTGTGGACACCTTGTGTCATGCACCTAGAGTTGATATAACCCTGAACATTTGCTGAGTGGCCACAGACCCAGCACTGTCACTGAGTTTGAACCATTAGTGAACACCACTTGCCCCAACTTGGTGGTTCACTGGGAACCTACCTCATGCAACTTGAGTACCATCAAAAACTCCTTCAGTAACTAAAATTATCAGGAAGCAAGCAAATGGAGGCAGATGGAGATAGATCTCAGGGTGCCTTGGGACTTTTGCTGACCTGCCTCAAGTTCATGCTGGAAAAGCCAGCCTCAGTGTGCAGCTTGGTTCTTCCTGTGCACAACCAGGCTCAGCAGAGTCAGCCAAAAACTGTATATCACTATGTAACTCCAAACAGTTTGTGCAGAGCCAGTCACAGGCAGCACCTGACATTGGACTGTACCAGAGTCCCTTCCAAGAGTTCCAGAACAAACAAACCCAGTGGCCAGTTTCAGACAACATCAGAGCACAATCTACTTACTTTCGTAGGTGGCATATACAAAGGGAGATCTCAGCTGGCACCAGACACTGCTGAGGCAAAATCCACCTTATGTGGTCCATATCTGCAGAGTAGTTTGTACAATGTATTTGAGGTTGATCATCACAGTCAGCCAGCCTGAGGGTTGACCCCACACACAAATAAGCCAATTTCAATCAAGACTCAATTACAACAGGAGGGTCCACATAACCCACATAAGACACATTCCTGGAGCATACAGATCAAGTGATTGAGAAGACTGCCACTGGGCCTCAAAGGATACCTATTATATAATACCACCCACCAAGACTGGGAGTCATAGAAGATCTACCTAATACATATAGAAAAACATTAAGAGGTAGCCAAAATAGGAAGATAAAGAAACATGCCTTAAATAAAAGATCAAGAGAAATCTCTAGAAGACTAAATGAAAAGCAAAGAATTTATCACATGCTGAGTTAAAAGTTGGTTATAAAGATGCTCAAGAAACTCAGTGAGAACTTTAACAAAGAGATAGTAGGTATATAAAAAAACCAGAAACCATAAAAGTACAATCAGTCACAAGTGAAGAATATAATATCTGAAGTGAAGAATGCACTAGAAGGAATAGAGAGTAGGTTGGATGAGGTAGAGGACTGAATCAATGATTTGGAAGACCAAGTTGCAGAAAACATCAAATCAGAGCAGAAAATAAAAAATGAGAATTAAAAAAATGAAGACAGGTTAAGGGACCTTCAGGACAATATGAAGAGTAACAACATCTGCATTATAAAGGCACCAGAAGGAGAAGAGTGAGGACAAGGGACTGAAAACCTATTTGAAGAAATAATGGGAGAAAACTTCCTTAATCTGGTGAAAGAAACAGACACAAAAGTTCAGGAAGCACAGAGAGTATCAAACAGGGTGAACCCAAAGATTCCCACACAAAGACACATCATAACTTGAATGACAAAGGTTAAGGACAAAGCATCTTAAAAGTAGCAGAAAGAAGACAGTTACCTACAAGGGAGCTCCCCTAAGACTCAACTAATTTTACAACAGAAACATTTCAGGTCAGAAGGAACTGGAATGAAGTGTTCAAAGTGATAAAAAGCAAGAACCTGAAACCAAGACTACTTTACCCCACAAAGCTAGCATGTCAAATTGAAGAAGGAATTCAGATTTTCCCAAGCAGAAAAAGCTAAAGGAGTTCTTTACCACCAAACCAGTATTACAGGAAATGTTAAAGGTCTTCTTTAAGGAAAAAGAAGAAAAAGAAAAAGAAATAGAGTAACATAGTTACAAAGAATAAAATTTCAGAGACCCAAGATGTCAGAGGAGTAAGTAGAAGGTACACTAACTTCCTCGCAGGACCAATATGGAATTACACCTAAATTGTAGAAAAATTATTCAGAATAAACACTGAACAATAGCAGGACAGAAGCCTTATAACCACAGACAGACAGAAGAAACAGCTTCATCACAGCGTGACTGGTACAGCCTACAGAAAACACATGAGAAGGCTGTATGGGCTCCCACAGGAAGCAACTGAAGTGCTGGAGGAATATTTCAGCATCTGGGGGGCCATCCTGAGAAGTGTGGGGTTTAAAACACCAGCTAGGCTCCCCAGCTTACAGCACCAGAGCCAGAAAGTCTCTGGCCTTTGATAACATCCAGCTGTGGAAAGCCACAGGATTTCTCTCTGCCATGGACAGATGGCTAGAGTAACAGAAACCCTTTTAAAGGTCCAAAACATAAAATTTCACTTGCAGCAACTTATCCTGGGCTCTGGCAAAGGCGGGGAGACACTTGAGGAGAGACTGGGGATGGTGGCTTTGGGGAAACAAATGAGAAAACAGCTGCCAGGACCCTGGTGGTGAGTCATTTTGCATACTACAGGAGCCATCTTGCTCAGACAGCACAGTCCCCTCCAAGTGTCATCTTCCTGAGGGGAGGCAAATGCTTAGTCCAGGAAGCACTGAGCGTCCCAATCAAGATGAATCCAAAAGGGACCACTCCAAAACACATCATAACTAAAACGACAAAATTTAAAGAAAAAGAGAATCTTAAAGGCGGCAAGAAGAAACAGCTAGTAACATACAAGGAGCAGTAATGAAGCTATCAGCTGATTACTCAACAAAAACAACACAAGCCAGAAGGAAATGTCAAAAAATATTCCAAGTAATGTAAAGAAAGGCCAGAAAACAAGGATACTCTACCCAGCAAGACTCTCATTTACAATTGAAGGTGAAATAAGGTGTTGCCCAGACAAATAAAAAAAAGATTAAATGAACATATCTCCACCAAACCAGCATTACAAGATGTGCTAAAGTGACTACTTTAGGAAGATGAGAAAAAGAGAAAGAGAGAGTGAGGAACACAAGTACAAAAGGGAAAAATGGCAATGAATGAGTACCTATCAATAATAACGTTAAATGTTAATGGAATAATAATCATATCAAAAGATATAGGGTAGCTGAATAGATGAGAAAACATGACTTGCATATATGCTGTGTCTATAAGAGACCCACCTCAGAACAAAAGATGTATACTGACTGAAAGTGAAGGGACAGACAAAAATATTCCAAGAAAATGGACATTAAAAAGAAACCAGGGTAGCTATACTTATATCAGACAAAATAGATTTCAAAACAAAAGCCAAAAAAAGAGACAAAGGGTGACACTGTATAATACTTAAGGGTACAATCCATCAAGAAGACATAACTCTTATAAATATGTAGTCACCCAACACAGGACCACCCAAATATATAAGGAAAATCTTGGAGGACATCAAGAAAGATATTGAAAGCAACATACTCATAATAGAGGATTTTAACACCCTATTGTCAACAAAGGATACATCTTCCAAGCAAATAATCAACAAGGATATTGTGGCATTGAACACCACTCTAGATCAAATGGACTCAATTGATATATACAGAATCTTTCACCCCAAAAAGCAAAATATACATTCCTTTCAAATGCACATGGAACATTTTCAAAGATAGACCACATGATAGGTAAAAAACAAAAACAAAAAAACAAGCCTCTAAAGACAAGAACATTGAAATCACATTAAGCATCTTCTCAGATGAAAACGGCTTGAAGCTAGAAATCAACCTCATGGAAAAACTCAAAAAAAATCAAATTCATGGAGATTGAATAACATGCTACTGAACATTGAGTTGGTCAACAATGAGATCAAAGAAAAAATCAAAAAGTTTCTGGAAATAAATGAAAATGAACACACAACAGGCCAAAACCTATTGGACACAATGAAGACAGTCACGAGAGGAAAGTTGATAGCAATACAAGCCTACTGAAAAAAGATAGAAACATTTCAAAAAACAACCTAACCATAAATCTACAAGAACTGAGGAATAACAACAAATCCCAGAGTGAGTAGAAAGAAGGAAATAACCAAGATTATAATCTTCTAAAAATGAATAGAGAAGAAGCAGAAAACCTGAACAGACCAATAACAATTAGTGAAATTGAAGCAGTAATAAAAAACTGGCACACAAAAGTCCTGGACTGGACAGCATCACAAGTGAATTTTACCAAACAATCAGGGAAGGGCTAACTCCTATACTTTGCAAACTATTGCAAAAACAAACAAACAAACAAACAAACCCAAAACAAGAAGAGGAAATACTCCCAAACTCTTTTTTTTTGAGCCAGCATTATCCCAATATCAAAACCAGATAAAGACACAACAAAGAGAGAAAACTACAGGCCAATATTGCTGATGAAAATAGATGCTAAAATCCTCAACAAAGTATTGGCAAATGGGATCCAGCAATATATTAAAAAGATCATACAACAAGATCAAGTGGCATTCATGCCAGGGATGCAAGAATGGTATAATACTTACAATCAATAAACATAATATAGCACACAAACAAAATGAAAGACAACAATCACTTGATCATATCAATCAGTGCAGAAAAAGCATCTGAGAAAGTACAGCACACATTTATGATAAAAATGCTCAGCAAAGTGGGAATATAGGGAACATACATCAGCATAATATGATACATTTACACAATGGAATTTTTTTTGGTTTTAAATATTTTATTTATTTATTTTTAGAGAGGGAAGGGAGGGAGAAAGAGAGAGAGAGAGATACATCAATGTGAGGTTGCTGGGGGCCGTGGCCTGCAACCCAGGCATGTGCCCTGAATGGGAATCGAACCTGCGATGCTTTGGTTCACAGCCCACACTCAGTTCACTGAGCTATGCCAGCCAGGGCTACACAATGGAATTCTATGCAGCAGAAAGAAAGAAGGAGCTCCAACCCTTTGTGACAGAATGGGTGGAACTGGAGAGCATTATGCTAAGTGAAATAAGCCAGATGGTGAAAGACAAATACCATATGATCTCACCTTTAATAGGAACCTAACAAATAGGATTCCTTTAATAGCAATCAACAAAACGAATAAGGATGCAAAATATAACCAAAGGCAGTGAAATTGAGAACAGGCTGACAGTGACCAGAGTGGAGAGGGGAGGGATTATAGGGAAAAAATGTGAGGGGTGTGCAGGAACTATTATAAAGGACACATTGACAATAACAAGGTGGGTGGAAATAGGGGAGGGAGGTGGGGAGGGCTGGAAGTGGGGAGGGGTGGGGGACAAAGGCAGAAAACCATACTTGAACAACAATAAAAAATGTTAAAAAAAACATAAGAAAGGCCATATACAAGAAACCTATAGCCAACATTATACTCAATGGACAAAAACTAAAAGCTTTCCCCCTAAGATTTGGACAAGACAAGGATGTCCACTTTCACTACTTTTATTCAAAATAGTATTGGATGTTGTAGCCACAGAGATCAGACAAAAAAAATAATGAAATGCATCCAAATTGGAATGGAAGAAGTAAAACTGTCATTGTTTGCAGATGACATGATGGTGTACATAAAAAAAAAACAAAACAAACCTATAGACTGCACCAAAAAACTACTGGACCTAATAAGTGAATTTGGCAAAGCAACAGGATATAAAGTCAATATTCAGAAGTTGAAGGCATTTTTGTATAATAACAACAAAATGTCAGAAATAGAAATCAGGAAGAATATCACATTTGCTATAGCAACAAGAAAGATAAAGTACTTAGGAATAAACCTAACCAAAGAGGTAAAAGACCTGTACTCAGAAAACTACACAACACTGAAGAAAGAAATCAAGGAAGATACAGCTAAATGGAAGTATATATCATGTTCATGGATTGGAAGAATGAACATCACTCAAATGTGCATACTACATATAGCAATTTATAGATTCAATGCAATACTTATTAAAATACCAATGACATATTTCACAGATTTAGAACAAATATTTCAAAAATTTATATGGAACCATAAATGGCCCTGAATAGCCTCAGCAATTGTGAGAAAGAAGAAGGAAGTAGAAAGGATCACAATACCTGATATCAAACTATACTATAAGACCACTGTAATCAGAAAAGTCTGGTACTGGCATGAGAACAGATACACAGATCATTGGAACAGAAGAGGGAGTCCAGAAATAAACTCATGACTCTATGATCAATTAATATTTGACAAAGTGAGCAGAAGCATAAAATGGAGTCAAAATCATCTCTTCAACAAATAGTGCTGGGAGATCTGGAAGGGCACTTGTTAAAAATGATCTCCAACTTATGCCAGATACCAGAATAAAACCATAATAGTTAAAAAAGTTAAACATAAGCCACAACACCATAAAAGTCCTAGAGGAGAACATAGGCAGTAAAATTTCAGATGTCTCACACAGCAACATATTCACTGATACATCATCTAGGGCAAGGGAAATAAGGGACAGAATAAACAAATGGGAGCATATCAAATTAAAAACTTCAGCTTGGCTAAAGAAATCATCAACAAAATGAAAATGGAACCAACTATATAGGAAAGCATTGGCCAATGATTCCTCAGACAAGGGTTTGATCTCCAAAAATATGTTAAGAACTCATATGACTCAACACCAGGGAGACAAATAATCCAATTAAAAAATGAGTAAAGACCTGAACAGTGACTTCTCCAAAGAGGACATACAGAGGGCCCATAAACACATGAAAGGATGCTCAGCATCACTAGCCATCAGAGAGATGCAAATTAGAACCACAATGAGATACCACCTCAAACTGGTCAGAATGGCCATCATTAATAAATCAACAAACAAGTGCTGGTGAAGTTGTAGGGAAAGGGGAACCCTAGTACACTGTTGGTGGGAATGCAGAGTGGTATAGCCATTGTGGAAAACAGTATGAAATTTCCTCAGAAAACTAAAAATGGAACTGCCTTTTGACCCAGCAATTCTACTGCTGGGATTATACCCTAAGGATTCTGAAACACCAATTCAAAAGAACCTATGAACCCCAATGTTCATAACAGCATTATTACAATAGCCAAGTGCTAGAAACAGCCTAAGTTTCCATTAGTAAATGAGTGGATCAAAAAATTGTGGTACATTTACACAATAGAATACTACACAGCAGAAAGAATGAAGGAACTTCCACCTTTTGAGACAGTATGGATGGAAACAGAGAGTGTTATGCTAAGTGAAATAAGCCATGTGGTGAAAAATAAATATCATATGATCTCACCTATAACAGGAATCTAATGAACAAAAGAAACAAACGAGCAAAATAGAATCAGAGTCATGGAAATAAGGAACAAACTGAAAAGGACCAGAGGGGAGAGTGGAGGGGGATAAGGGAGGAAAGAAGGTGAAGAGTCTAGTTAAAGCACAAATATAAATGACCCATGGACATGGGCAAAAGGTTGGGGATTGACTGTGGGAGTGGTGTTTGGGTGTGCAGTGGAGAGCAATGGGGAAAACTGGAACAACTGTGATGCAACAATATTAAAAACAAAAAAGAAAAAATTGCAATAAATACATACCTATCAATAATCATTTTAAATGTAATGGCTTTAGTGTTCCAGTGAAAACAATAGGGTAAGAGAATGGATTAAAAAACAAGACCATTATAGATGCTGTGTACAAAAGACCAACCTCAGAAGAAAAGACACAGAGAATGAAAGATAAGAAATGAAAAAAGATATTTCATGTGAATGGAAATTTAAAAAACCTGGTGCAGCAATACTTGCATCAGACATATAAGCCTTCAAAACGAAGGCCATAACAGGAGGAAAAGAAGGATACTACATAATCATGAAGGGAGTAATCCAAACAGAGGATATAACCTTTGTAAACATTTACACACCTAATTCACATTTTAGGTGTAGTAGCACCTAAACATCTGATGCAAATCTTGATGGACATACAAGAAAGTCTGACATAAATACAGTCATAGTAGAAATTTTAACATCTCATTGACATCAATGGATAGATCTTTCAGATAGAAAAGCAACAAGGAAAGAGTAGCCTTACAAGACACACTAGATCAGATGGATTTAATTGATATCTTCAGATTATTTCACCCAAATGAAACAGAATATACATTTTTTTGCAATACACATGGAATAATTTTTAGGATAGACCACATGTTAGGAAACAAAACAAATCTCAATAGATTTAAGATGATTGAAATCATGTCAAGCATCTTCTCTGAATGTAATTGTGTGAAACTACAATTGAATTACAAGAAAAAGAACTAAGAAAACACACAAAGACTTGGAGGCCAAATAACACATTATTAAAAAATGAATGGGTTAACACTGAGATGAAGGAAGAAGTCAAAAGATACCTTGAAACAAATGAAAATGAGAATGCAACAACCCCAAATCTACGGGACACAGTGAAAGTAGTCCTTAAAAGGGAGACTCATAGTATTAAAGGCCTACCTCAAGAAACAGGTAAAACCTGAAATAAACAATCTAACTTTACATTAATGGAACTAGAGAAAGAACAATGAGCAAAGCCAAAAATGCATAGAATAAAGGATATAATAAACATAAGAGCAGAAATAAATAAAATAGAGTCTAGTAAAATTATACAAAAATCAATGAAACCTAGATGGTTCTTTGGGAAAAAAAAAAGATTAAAAAAACTTTAAAGAGAGAGGGCCCAAATAACAAAATGAAAATAAGAGACGTAACAACTCACACCAAAGAAATAAAAAAGAATGTAAGAAAATATTATGAATAATTATATGCCCCCAAAATGGAATAATCTGAACAAAATGGATATATTCCTAGAAACATACCATCTTCCAAAATTGAATCAGGAAAAGTCAAAACATCTATATAGACTCAGTATAGCTAATGAAATTGAAACAATAATTTAAAAAACTTGCAACAAAGAAAGGTCTGGATTGAATGGCTTCATAGGAAATTTTTACCAATCAGTCAAGGAAGAACTGGCCATTGCTAGACTTCTGGCCAAGATGGAGGCATAGGTAGATTCACTGTGCCTCCTCACACAACCAAAAGAAGGACAACAGATTTAAAAACAAAAAACAACAAGAACTGCCAGAAAGTTGAACTGTATGAAGTCCAACAACCAAGGACTTAAAGAAAAAACATTCATCCAGACTGGTAGGAGGGGTGGAGATGGGCAGCCAGGGTAGAGAGGACTTGTGGAAAGGTGGGGGCTGGAGGACCTGGGTAGGCAAGGTAGCAGGTCTTGGACCAGGCAAGGGGGTGGCTGGTGGAATGGTGGTCCCACATTCACATGTGGATAAGCCAGGAGGAACAACTGGGGAGCGAGGCAGGCCACACAACCCTGGGTTCAAGTACAGGGAAATAAGCCTTGAAACCTCTGACTGAAAAAACCTGTGGGGGTTGAGGTAGCAGGAGAAACTCCCAGCCCCATAGGACAGTTAATTGGAGAGACCCACAAGGTCCTAGAACATACACAAACCCACCCACACAGGAATCAGGCCCATTTGCATGTGGGTAGGGGCAGAAGTGACTGAAAGCCTGTGGAGAAGGGAACAAGTGGCATTGTTCCCTTTTGGACCCCTCTTCCACATACAGTGCCACAATGCAGAGACATGGCTTGCCTCACCCTGTCAAATACCTAAGGCTCCACCCCTTACTACATAACAGGTGCACTGAGACAAAAAAAAAAAATGGTCCAAATGGAAGAACTGATCACAGCTCCAGAAAAAATACAACAAAGCATGAAGAGATAGCCAGCATATCAGATGTATAGTTCAAAACACTGATAATCAAGATGTTCACAGAAATGTTTGACTATGGTCCCAAAATTGAGGAAAAAGTGAAAACTATGAAAAGTGAAATAAAAGAAAATGTACAGGGAACCAACAGTGGAGGGAAAGAAACCAGGACTCAAATCAATGGTTTGGCACAGAAAGAAGAATAAATATTGAACCAGAACAGAGCGAAGAAACAAGAATTCAAAAAGATGAGGAGAGGCTTAGGAACCTCCAGGACAGCTTTAAATGTTCCAACATCCAAATCATAGGGGTTCCAGAAGGAGAAGAAGAAGAATAAGAAATTGAAAACTTATTTGAATAAATAATGAAGGAGAACTTCCCCAATCTGGCAAAGGAAATAGATTTTCAGGAAGTCTAGGACGCTCAGAGAGTCCCAAAGAACTTGGACTCAAGGAGAAACACACCAAGGCACATCATAATTACATTACTCAAGATGAAAGATAAGGAGAGAATCTTATAAGCAGGAAGAGAATAGGAGACAGTTACCTACAAAGGAGTTCCCATAAAGCTATCAGCTCATTTCTTAAAAGAAACCTTATGGGAAACAAGGGGCTGGAAAAAGTATTCCAAGTCATGAAAGGCAAGGACCTACATCCAAGATTACTCTATCCAGTTAAGATATCATTTAGAATGGAAGGGCAGATAAACTGCTTCCCAGATAAGGTCAAGTTAAAGGAGTTCATCATCACCAAGCCCTTATTATATGGAATGTTAAAGGGACTTACCTAAGAAAAAGAAGAAGATCAAAAATGCAAATAGTTAAATGACAACAAACTCACAACTATCAACAATTAAACCTAAAAAAAACAAAAATGAACTAAGATAATAACTAGAACACAGAATCACAGAAGAGAATCACAGAAATGGAGATCACATTATCAGTGGGTGGGGAGCAGGGGGGAGAACAGGGAAAAAGGTATGGGGAACAAACAGCATTAATGGTAGGTACAAAATAGAGAGGGGTAGGTTAAGAATGGTATAGGAAATGTAGAAGTCAAAGAACTTACATCTATGACCCATGGACATGAACTAAAGGAGGGGAATGCAGAGTGGAGGGGAATAAAGTGGGGGAAATGGGACAATTGTAATAGCATAATCAATAAAATATATTTTAAAAAACTAACATCTCTCCTCAAACTACTCCAAAAATTGCAAGAGAAGGGAAGACTCTGAAGCTCGTTTTATGAAGACAATATTATCCCAATTCCAAAACCAGATGAAGGCACTACAAAGAAACAAAATTATAGTCCACTTTTCCTGATGAACATAGATGCTAAAATCTTGGACAAAATATTAGGAGACCAGATACAGCAATACATTCAAAAGCTCACACACCATGATCAAGTGGGCTTTATTGTGGTGATGCGAGGTTGATACAATATATGCAAATCAATAAACATGATGCATCATATAAAGAAAGTGAAGAATAAAAATCACGATCATATCAATAGATGCAGAAAAAACATTTAATACAATTCACCATTTGATAAAAACTCTCAGCAAAGTGGGAATGGAAGTATCATATCTCAGCACAATAAAGCCCATATATGACAAACCCACAGCCTACATCATACTCAGTGGGCAAAAGCTAAAGTGTTTCACTTAAGAACAGGAACAAGATGTGAATATCTGCTTTCACCATTCTTCTTCAACATAGCACTGGAAGTCTTAGCCACAGTGATCAGACAAGAAAAAAAAATAAGAAATAAAAGGCATTCAAATTGGAAAGGAAGAAGTAAAACTGTCTTTATTTGTAGATGACATGACATTTTATATGGAGAACCCTAAAAGTTCCATCAAAAAACTACTAGAACTGACAAATGAATTCAGTAAGGTACCAGGATATAAAATATATACTCAGAGATCAATTGCATTTTTATACACCAATAATGAACTTTTAGAAAATGATACAAAAAATCTCTTTATAATTGCATAAAATATAAAATAACTAGGTTAAATTTAATCAAGGATGTAAAAGACCTGTACTTAGAAAATTGTGATATCCTGAAGGAAGAAGCTGAAGAAGATATAAATAAGTAAAAGCTTATACCATGTTCAAGGATAGGAAGAATTAACATCATTAACATGTCCATATTACCCAAAGCAATTTATAGATTTAATATTGTTCCTATTGAGATACAAATGACATATTTCACAGAACTGGAACAAATACCCCTAAATTTATATAAAACCACAAAGATCCTGAATAGTCACAGCAATCTTGAGAAAGAACAAAGTTGGAGGAATTAGGGTACCTGGCATCAAGTTACACTACAAGGCCATATAACCAAAACACCTGGTGCTGGCATAAAAACAGGAATAAGGATCACTGGAACAGAGTAAAGAGCCCAGAAATAAACCCATGCCTTTATGGTCAATTAGTATTCGACAAAGGAGACAAAAACATACAATGAGGTAAAGATAGTCTATTCAATAAATAGTGTCAGGAAAATTGGACAATGCCAAAAAATGAAATTAGATCACCTTATGCCATATGCAGAAATAAAATTATAATGGATTAGAGGCTTAACTGTGAGATCTGAAACCATAAAAATTTTAGAGGAAAACATAGGCAGTCAGATCTCGGACATTTCTTGTAGCACTGTTTTTTTCTAATTTGTCTCCTTGGGCAAAGGAAACAAAATAAAAAATAAACAAATGGGACTGCATGAAACCAAAATGTTTTGCACAGCAGAGGAATCCATCAACAAAATGTAAAGACAACCTAATCAATGGGAGAACATATCTGCCAATGATACATCTGATAAGGGGTTAATATGCAAAATTTATAAAAAACTTATACAACTCCTATGAGTAGATGAGTGGATTAAAAAACTGCGGTACAGATACACAATAGAATACTACACAGCAGAAAGAAAAAAGGAAGCCCTTTTGCAGGAGCATAGATGGAACTGGAGACTATTATTCTAAGTTAGATAAGCCAATCAGTGAAAGACAAATACCATATGACCTCATTTATAACTGGAATCTTATGAACAAAATTGACAAGATAAAAGAAACAAGAGACCATGTTAGAACACTGTAATAGAACACCATGTTAGAGACCGTAACAGAACATGTTATGTTTCCATAAACATGGAACAGACGGAGCTGTAGGGTGGGGGGTGGAGGAAAAGGGGGGAATGGTGGAAAGAAAGGGAAGGGACTAGTCAAAGAACATGTATGAATGACTCATGGTCATGGACAATGGAAAGGGGTTTGACTGTGAGTGAGAGGGGTGGACTGGGTTGAGAGTGGCAAAAGGGACAAAAAAAAGAAACTGGGCCACCATAACATAATAAACAGTAAAAATAATAAAAAAGAACGTATACAACTCAATGCCAAAACCCCTACCCCCAAAAGAAATACAAATAACATTTCAATTAAAAAATGGGCAAATGACCTAAATAGATACTTTTCAAAAGAGGACATATAGATAAATGTTCAATATCCAAATGAAAATATGTCCAAGATCACTAACCATCAGAGAAAGGTTAATTAAAACCACAATGAGATACACCTCACACCGGTCAGAATGGACATCATAAACAAATCAACAAACAACAAGTGTTGGAGAGGATGTGGAGAAAAGAGAACACTTGTGCACTGTTGGTGGGAATGCAGACTGGTCCACCACTGTGGAAAGCATTATGAAGTTACCTCTAAAAATTAGAAATGTAGCAGCCTTGTAAGCTAGCAATTCTACTTCTGGGAATGTATCCAAAGAAACATAAAACAGTAATTTGAAAGAATATATGCACCCCTGCATTCATTGCAGTGTTATTTAGGATAGCCAAGATCTGGAAACAGCCCAAGTGCCCATCTGTAGATGAGTGGATAAAAAAGCAGTGGTACATTTACACAAAGGAATACTACTTGACTACAAAAGAGATGGAAATTTTACCCTTTTTGTCAGCATAGATGGACCTGGAGAGTATTATGCTCAGTGAAATAAGCCAGTCAGAGAGAGACGAATACCATATGATTTCACTTTTTTTGTGGAATCTTGTGAACAAAAGAAACAAACAAATAGAAACAGACTGATCGATACAGAAAACAGACTGACGACTGTTAGGGGGGAGGGTGTTTTTGAGGCTGTGAAAAAGGTAAAGGGATTAAGACCCCCCACCAGAACTCAGAGATACAGACCACAGTATGGTGATTACAGGAGGGAAAATGGAGGTGAAGAGGGAGAAGAGGATAAAGGGGGGATAAGTGATGATGGAAGGAGACTTGACTTGGTGTGGTGAACACATAGTACAATAACAGATGGTGTACTATAGAACTGCACACTTGAAATGTATAATTTTATTACTCAATGTCCTACCAATAAATTCAATCAAATTTAAATAAAAAGAAAGGTTAATAAGTTAACTTGTAATTATAAACAGCATTTTGAGTACTAACTGTGAAAGACCAGAAAGGCATCACTCTTACAAATTTTCCAGAAAAGAATTGTTACATTTAACTCTTAGTGGGTCATCATTATTTTACATGGTCTTTGTTTGCAAGTTAGAAAGTTACCTGCCAAAAGGAATTTGTATGGTCACATAGCTGTTATCTATCTCAGCACCAAATCCAGGACTTTTTTAACCAACTACACATAAAGGCAGAATAATGTGTTTTAAACATCTTAATAATTGTGCAAATGCTATGGTGTTTTTTCTGCGGTAGAAAAAATCGATATCCAGAGGCATCTGACAACCTTTAGCAAACTTATGCTGGAGTAGGCACATTTTGAAGAATCCCTGTTACCTGCTGCCATTCCTCTAATCATTAACTTCCTTTATGATTAGCCCTAATAATTAGCTTTCTCTGAGGAACAAAGAATGGAATAATCATCTTTCATATTTCAAGCTGAGATGCCAACATTTATTGTCTGTTCCATATTTATTATCACAGCAAACTTGTGCTTGAATTGTTTATGGAGATGAGAGTTTAAATCATGGCTTTCTCAGTCGCCTTTTTTGGCCAGTGAGAAGAAAGAGAGACAGCAGAAGGAAGAAGAATATACCTTTAACTATGGAGAGATAGTGTTTGGTACTTTCAAGGAGAAAATATTAAGGAATGAGTTTTAAAATTACAAAGTCTATGTTATGTACAAATGCACTGTTTTTCAACATTATCTGTTTCCAAATAGCATTTTGGTCTCTGTAAAGATTTCTTCATTGTAAAACACAGGAAATAACATTGACTTGTTAACCAGCTATGTTTCACAGATGCCTTTCTCACATTTGAAATGAAACCTTTCAATAAATCTATCTCTCTGAAAAGGAGTATATTCAAAGTCAGCAGTGGCATTTAGTGACACAAGAACAGTACTTTTTCTTCCCTCTTGTGCCTCTGTCTAGAACAGAATAAGAACAAATTACAATAGCAAGAAGTTAAGTTCTTAGAGAAGTTTTCATTGGAACTGTAGAAATAGGCAAGCTGGTGTGTTTGCTAAGCGGAATTTCAAGTAGCTGACTAGGGATAACACAGACTTGAGTTTTTAAAAAGCTCACTGCTGAAAAGGCTATAGAAATGCCATATATTACTTGTGGCATCATGAATATTTCAAAGTATGGCATTATAAAATATTTAAATGTAAATATTTTGATGTGAGAGTCTTAATATAGTTGCAGCACAGTAAGATTAGAAAGGTCTCATATGTAGCATTTTAATTAAAACCATAAAGAATACTCTTTTAAATTCTATGCAAGCTCTTGTTTAAATTCAATATAAAGCTTGCCTTTCATTGATTGCTTCTGCAAATTATGTGTCTCAGTCACATTTTTTTTTCTTTTTTAGACAAATGAAAATCCTTCTGCTTGGAGTTTTCTGAAGTAATTTATTTAGAGTATTAAGCTTGCAAAGACTGGTTATGTGAACCTTATTGATCATATACCTTTCTGGATTTAGAGGAACATGTATACTTTAGTATTACATTTATTGGACATACAAGCCTTTATGTTTTGATGGAACCAATGAAAATAATCTACTTACTTTCATATATCCACTGTATTTTGATGCAGCACTGTGATTTTCCATAGGGAAGTATCTTGTATAAACTTTGACCATCATTATTGTTATCATCAGCATGTACTAAGTGCCTAAAGTAGTAATAGAATGGACTAGAATATTTTTTATCTCAGAATGCAAGTATGCAAGTATGTTTGAAGCACATGTATATATTTATCTTGTATCTTTATATAAGTGTGAACTATGGTGGTGGGCAACAGTTAGGAAGTTAACATTTCATCGATTTTTTCATTCATTTCTCTTTCTTTGCTTTATCCACCCAACAATTAGTCACTGAGCAGTTGCTATGATCTTGGCAGTATGCAGGATCTGGAGGGTAAAAGAGTAAAATAGATCAATCTTTGTCTTCAAGAAGTTGACATCTTGTTACCATATGACCCAGCTACCCTTGTTATGGTTATATACCTAAAAAAGTGGAAAACTTTTATGCTGCAAAAATATATGCACCCCTCTGTTTATTGCAGCATTCTTCGTGCTGTCTAAGACAAGGAAGTAACTGAAATGTCCTTCAATAGATGATTGGGTAAAGAAGAGGTGGTGCACACATGCAATGGAATACTACTCAGCCTTAAGAAAAGATGGAATAATGCCCTTTGCAACAACATAGATGGACTTTGAGAATATCATGCGAAATGTAGTAAGTCAGAATGAGTTAAAAACTATATGATTGCACTCATATGTGGGATATAAAACTGAGAGCAACAAATTAACAAACAAGAAGAATAAACAAATGAAACTCATAGACACAGACATAGTAGTGTGGTGGTTACCATAAAGAAGGGAAGTGGGGGTGTGTAACGGTAAAGGTGGTCAAATATATGGTGATGGAAGAAAATTTGACTTTGGGTGGTGGGCACACAATGCAATGTACAGATCATGTATAATAGAATTGTATACTTGAAACCTATATAATTTATTGACCAATGCCACCCCAATAAATTTAATAAAATATAAAAAAATAAAATAATTTTTTATTTATCGATTTTAGAGACAGAGAGGAAGGGCAAGAGAGAGAAAAACATCAGTTTGTTGTTCCACTTATTTATGCACTCACTGGTTGATTCTTGTATGTTTCATGACCAGGGTTGAACCCACAACCTTGGTGTATCAGGACAATGCTCTAACCAACTGAGCTGCTCAGTCAGAGCCTAAAATAAAATATTTTCATACACTGGGGAAAAAGCAGAAGTTGACATCTAATTCCAGAAACAGAGAAACATAAGTCTTTTAGTTCCATACTTAACATCCCTTTTGTACATCTCCCTTGCCCCATAGTATGTCCAGTCCCTGTTAGTGTATAATGATTATTCTAAAGCTGAGACTCAGAATCTAGGCCTTAACTTCATGGTCATGCCACCCCTTATTTTTCCAGCCTTCCTTGGAGCTAGAGCTGGCTGAGTGACTCAAGTTTGGCCAGGGAGACAAGATGCATTTTCTGGAAGGGTTTAGCACTAGGAAACATTTTTGCTGTCCTGGTAAATGAAACTATGCTGATGCCACCACCCCTTCTCTTCTCTTTTACCCTCTTTCTCCTGTCTTAAGTATGAACATGAAACATTAGCAGACACCTGGTGACCATGAGGAAAAGGCCAAGAGAATTTCAGATACCACTGAATCGAATCAGTGACAGTAGTCCCTTATCTCAAAATTATTGTTATATGAGAAAAATAAACTATTACCTGAATCACTATTAGTTGGATTCTCTGTTCCTTCAAGTAGAATGCATCCTAATTTGTATAAAGAGTTAGAGGGCAGTTAAAATACAGGGTAATAAATGCTGTGATAGCGTAAGTACAGGTGATGTTTCACCACACAAGGGGATTCCTATCATTGGGACTCAGAGCAGGCTTCCTGGAAGATTCCTAAGGTGATCTTCAATCTAACTGGGGTTTCTGGCACAATCTATCTTGTGAGTCATGAGTATTATAATCCCGATGTCCACTAAGAATACTTGTGTGAAATGTGTCAGCTTCTTGATTTCTAGAGACAAGCAGCAGTGTTCCTTTATTATTGATGTGTCTATGTTTCTAAGAGGATTTTATCTATAATCTTACAAATGAAGATGGTAGTTTAATTTTGTACTAGGATGAATTGGTCATGATATGATCAGAGACTCCAATGTTGCCTGTTAAAACAAACGTAGTTTTAAGTAGCACTGCTTGAAGGAAAGGCACTTAGCCACTCCGTGGGCCACTTCTGTGCAGAAGTGGCATTGCCTTTGACTCAAATCTCCTTTGGGCATGTCAATTTTATAAGATGACAACTTACCTCCAGCTTGGCTGGCTGTTGAGGCATAGGAAGCTGTGCTTAGCCTGTGACCTAGAATAATAACAATCCAGGTACTTGAAAGAGGCTATCTGGGGATCACCATTGCTCAATATGTACTGAAAGCTTGTTTGAAAGAAACAGTATATATGCAGGTTTGCCCAAATGATTTGTAGTCTGTTTTGAAATGTGATTGCTAATTCATGATAAGTAAGCAGAGAACTGTATTCTCACTCCATTTCTGGTCTTCCCTGCAGAATTGCTTTTTCCAAGTTGCACTTTTAACATTGCATCACTCTACTTTGAGGGTGCTGAAAGAAATAGTCCTGTGAAACCCATTGTGACATTTACTGTAAAGCTGTCATGAAGAGTGTTGTTTACTACCTCATACAGTTTACTGCCTCTAAGATCCACCTGAAGAACATCTGTTTGTTCTTTGTCTTAGGAGGAATTGTGCTTCTTCTAAGGAATTAGTGGGTTTTATCTTATGGACACTTAGTAGCTTGTAATAATTAATTCCTGGTTTTCCTTCCTGGTGTGATTGATATCATTCCCAATGTTTGGCTTACTTCTGGATTAGAACAGGCTTTAGACATGTTTTTCTTTCTTTCTTTCTTTCTTTCTTTCTTTCTTTCTTTCTTTCTTTCTTTCTTTCTTTCTTTCTTTCTTTCTTTCTTTTTCTTCCTTCCTTCCTTCCTTCCTTCCTTCCTTCCTTCCTTCCTTCCTTCCTTCCTTCCTTCCTTCCTTTCTTTCTTTCTTTCTTCTCTCTCTCCTTCTTCTCCTTCCTTCCTTCCTTCCTTCTTCTCCTTCCTTCCTTCCTTCCTTTCTCTTTCTTTCTTTCTTTCTTTCTTTCTTTCTTTCTTTCTTTCTTTCTTTCTTTCTTTCTTTCTTTCTTTCTTTCTTTTCTTCTCTTCTCTCTCTCTCTCTCTCTCTCTCTCTCTCTCTCTCTCTCTCTCTCTCTCTCCTTCTCCTTCCTTCCTTCCTTCCTTTCTTCCTTCCTTCCTTCCTTTCTTTCTCTTTCTCTTTCTCTCCCTCTCCCCCTCTCTCCTCTCTCTCTCTCCTTTTACTAATCTCATTCATGGGTTCATTTTGCATTTTTTTTTTACTTGCATGCTTCTTTTCTCCCCTAATTTTTTATTTTAAATTATATTTTGTAACATTGAATGAATTTTTGCATGTATTATATTTTGTAACATTGCATGAATTTTTGCTAAACATGTCATATCCTCGCTGGTATAAGGCAAGTTATGTACATATACATACAACCAAGAATACATGAAAGAAGGAAGCATTTTGCCTATAGCACTTCAAAGTCAAATCATTATTTCCACTGGTCAATAATGAGTTTAGAGTAGGAGTTGCCTCTGAAAGGATGTCCTCCACATGACTCTTAATATTAGAGGAAATTTTTTTTGATGGACTTGGAGAAAATTATGCTAAGTGAATTAAGCCAGTCAATGACAGAAAAATACCACATGATCTCACTTATATGTGAAATCTAATGAACACAATAAACTAATGAATGAAATATAACAAGCTTAGATACATAAAACAGACTGACAGCTGCCAGAAAGGAGGTGGGGGATGGGATGAAAGATAGTAAAAAATATTTATGCACAACCCATGGACATGGACAATAATATAGGGATTGGCTTGGGGAGGGGAAAGGGTGGGACTGGGGGACATGGGGAAAGGAAGAAAAAGCTGGAACTGTAATAACATAAACAACAAAATAAAAAAAAATAAAAATAATAGAGGAAATGTTTTTAATCTCCATCCTCCACCCTTGAGTTTATTTTGGCTTAAAAGTGTTGAGAGAGAAAGGGTTGAGATAGAAAGTTTTCAACTGATAATTCTCACAGCAGTGTTTACAATTAAAATGGAAGCTTGGAGAGAAGAGATTGAAAAATGTGCAGGGAAGATTTTCCTTTCTTATTTTCCTTTAAGTGTTAACTCCAAATCATATTTTTAAAAAAGATTTTATGTATTTGTTTTTAGAGAGAGAGGAAGGAAGGGAGAAAGAAAGGGAGAGAAACATCAATGTGTAGTTGCCTCTAATGTGCCCCCTACTGGGGACCTGGCCCACAACCAAGGCATGTGCTCTGACTGGGAATTGAACAGGTGACCCTTTAGTTCTCAGGCTGGCACTCAATCCACTGAACCACACCAGGCAGAGACAAATCAGATTTTTTTAAACTTGTGACGGTTTGGAATTATATGGCAATCTAAGTGCTATCACTTAAAAAATACTTTTCTTTTATAATCACAGACATTAATCATAACCAGGCTTGGCTGAGTGGCTCAGTTGGTTGGAACATCATCCTGTGCACCAAAGGGTTGCAGGTTAAACCCTAGGTCAGGGCACATACTTAGGTTGTGGGTTTGATCCCCAATATTTCTCTCTTTCTATCTCTCTCATTTTCCCTCTTTCTAAACACCAGTAAGTATATCCTTGGTAAGGATTAAAGAAAAAAACTAAACATCGGAGCTAGCACATTTAATATTCTGATGTCTAGCTGTTGTGTACTTAATAGTGGATTAACTTAATGTTAACCATACTTTTAATTGTATAACTTTTGTTGTACAACACTTTGGAGAAGATGGATAGTCATTTTATGAAGATAGAGATATATAATATATCTATTTTTGTCCTTGAACCATTAGTGATTCATATAAAAATGTGAGGAAGTGAGCAAGTTTGGAACAATAAAAGACTAAAACACAATTAAGGAATACCCGTCCTTCAGGGATTTGCCTCCCTGACACCCAGAAAGATTCACAAAAGAATCCAAGGGAACTATTTCCTACAGGGATCTCTGGCTTCTTTAATGGAATAGTGAGCAGGAAGGGGAGGACTTTCTTCCTTCATTTATTGTCATTCAACCTCATTATGGAGACTAAGGTGAAGCTAAGGGAAGATGATTACTTTAAGCATGAAGAGGAGATTTGGGTTGGATATCACTTTCCCGGACTAACCTAACCAGGTATTTTGCTAAAGACAGATCCTCAGTTGTCATTTTTCTAGATCCATGAGAGGATTATGTAGTCAAGGTCAAGGCTTCCTTTACTTGTTCCTGAGTTCTCTGTTCTGTGGAATCTATGTTGGTGGGGAGAGAATTTCCAATGAGTTCACATGGTCCCTTTCCATCTCCAACACAAATTGTCACACATGCACACACACTGGAGAGGAGAGAAATTTGCCACATTTAGCTAACCTACTTGACTGACCCTTAGGGATCCTGGGTCAGGTATCCCTTAATCCCAGCAGCTGAGGATATGGGAACTGGAGGCTGGGAGAAAGAGTGTTTACTAAAAGTGAGTTTAAAAAAAGTAAATTTTATTTGTAAGCACATAAAATATTTATTTAGGAAAAAATATAGTTGAGATAATATCCTGAGATATACATCTTTTATTCTCCCTGCATTTTTAATTTTTCCTTCCAAGGAGTCAAACGGGTTATATGCTCCTTTGTGTTTATTTTCTCAGGGGGTAGATGTAGTAGGCCAACCCACAGTGTTACATGCCAATCATTTCCCTCTCCTGGCTTTTGTTTTCTTAAGATTCAACCCCAGAGTTAGGAGAGTATTTATAGGTATAACACAAAGTGTCTCATCCAAGAGGGAGGAGTTTCTTGAAGTGAGAGAGAGACATAGAGAGAGACAGAGACAGAGCAAGAAAAATTAAGAGCTTACAGTCCAATGTCTGCAGTGTCTTCATCAATATGCAGACACTGGCTCACAGTGTTCATATCATAATGGATGAAATGAGACATTCACACAGACTACTGAGTCTGGTGGAGGAAAAGGGACAGCATTGCTTTTCTCTCAAGGGGAGCAAAAAGCAATGGCCTCTGCCATCTCAGGCCTTTATTGGGTTTCTCCACCCATTACATGATGGCCCTCATTTACTATGCACAGATTCACTTTAGGTGGTTACTTTTTACAGAAAACAAAGGAGCCAATGCTGCTAATCACATCACAGAAGAGGGATATTTGCAAATGAAAAGGCAAAAGTAGTTGAACTGGTTATATTCATCCTTGGAAGGTTTAGCATGGTTTTTAGGAAGTTGCTTTGCAGTAAATGTCCTCAATTCAGGGTGAGGGAGTTTTAGCAAAAAACAAGACTCATAGCAGCCTAGGCACATTGCAAGCCTGGTTCCCTATGAGAGAATCTACCTGTGGGCATGGGTCCTGTGCATCTCCCAATGGGAGCTGGGGCCATGCCACACAGAACAGCCTACTACATGCTGTAGTGCTGGCTAAGTCACAGAGGGTGGAGAGGGATGAACTGCTGGGACCCTTGGCCTTTTCTTACATAGCTCACTAATAAGGAGTTTATTTGTGATTCTTTTCCTAAACTAGTCAGTCCACAAGTTTTTCTGAGCCCCCAGAATCCTTTGCTAGGATGCCTGTGGCCCTATCTACCTCTCTACAGCACACAGATATTTTCTCTCAGGGGCTTTGCTGCTCACCCTAGCAGTTTTGGTGGTAAAGGTCTTCTGTGCTCTGCAGACCCACAGAACATACACACTCTTTCTCTTTTCTTTCTATCCTGGAGAAAGTCCTTGTTTTTCTTTCTGGGGGGAAATCTCTTTCTCTTCATGTTTTTGGCTAATATGTTGTCACTGTATAAGAATCCTCTTCTTTTAACCTCCTCTATGGACAGAAGGAGCTGCAGGGCTTAGGCTTTGGAAGATAATAGAAAGATTATTGGATGCTTTTCTCCTTTTTCCATGTTTATCTTCAACAAAGAGCACAATCTGGTTGCTTACATCAACTAAGGAAAGAAAAAGAGAAAATGCATGGAGAAATGCATTATTCAATTGCAGATTTGTATTTCAAAATGTTAGCTTAGCCATATGGGGTATTCTGAGAAGAGTGGACAAATCACAGTTAATTTGGTAAATATTTACTGAGCTCATCTGTCAGGATCTACTGGAAATATAGACTTCTCTGTCATCCCACCATGGCCTTATATGGTTTTAATATTTTTCAGGTTATGTGGCAGTGACTACTTCAAGCAATTAGTAAATGGATATAGAAGTTACTGCCTTCTAAAAATTGTGTAGCCAGAACATAGATTGCAGGTTGTAATATACCGGTCTTCTAATCCACAAATATGTGAAATGAAGAGCAGAAAGGAGCAACACAGAGAATGGAACTAGGGAAATGCTATTCCCTCCACATTTTGAGAGGATGCAAAGCTTTATCTCTCAATGTGAGGGAGTTATTGGGTCATGTCTTATATTTACAACCAATTTTTATGAGTAGCTTCTTGTCTCTCATTATTTCTGTCTCTCCATTTAGCTTATTTTTTCAGGTTTTTTTTTCAATTTTGAAAAGAAATTAAATCAAGATTTTACATATTAGTTTTACTTGCAAGGTTTTCCTGTAGCTCTTTGCCTGTGAACTAAACTTTGATGTAGAGCTAGGCTCTTTGTGAAGTCTATCCCTCCCTCATACTTTGGCTCTTTTTTGTTTATAAATATCTGGGCATGAAATGTACCTGATGGCCCACTGAGCCATATAAAGGATTTCTGAAAAGTAAAGAAAATGACTATGCTGGCAGCTCCTAAAGTATTCACCCAGATTTTGTGTGAAGCAGTTCAAAACCTCTCCTCCACACTGTCCATAGCGGGTGTTCCCCTGGAGGGTTGCATTTCCAGGAGCTGGTGCTGGTTCCACTATGGTTTGGGTTAAGGTGGTCTTGGTGAGGAGGTGTTGTTTTTCCAGTCCTCAATTCTTGCTGTATTCTGAAAGACATGAGGGATACTTACTGATCACTTGGCTCCAGAGGGGCCTTGCCAAAATGACTCCTTGGGCATCTGGAGAAGAGCTCTTTGTGCCTGCTGTGTGATTGCCAGGTGCACACCAGTTCCAGGGTGCTTTTTAATTGGAATGGCTGTTCAAATAGTAAGCATGATTTCACAGTTCTCATTTTCCCCTGCATATACTCTAGGCTTATACTCTTTAAGTAAGAGAAAGAACAGTTTATTTTTCAATATTGAGTTCTCTTTTCTGTTTAAAAAGAGCCCATGGGATATTTCAAAGAGGTTCAGGAAATGAGAATGATTGACTGAATGATCTGTACTGGTGTAAATTAGCAATTTATGAAAAACAAAGGGAACTCTTCTGATCCCTATTACTATATGGTTACCCTCAAAGCTACATTCTCCTCTCCTTGCCACATAAGTGGATTCTGTTTGCCCTCCACCAGTCAAGGATATTTTAAGAAAAGGAGTCAAGTGAAAGGGTTCTTTGAAAAAAAAAGTATACTGTTTGGTGTTCCAGTCAGGCTCACCTCAGGTCCACCTCTGCCTACCGTAGAAACTTTGGGCAGGAGTTAGGAGCTCAAATTCTGTCTATGAGGTTTTTATTTCTTTTTGTTTGCTTAATCCTTTTACCTTTTCACCCAGCCCCCCTAACTCTCCTCCCCTCTAACTGTTGTCAGTCTGTTCTCTGTCTCTGTGAGTTTGTTTCTATTTCATTTGTTTATTTTGTTCATTAGATTCCACATATAAGTGAAACCATATGGTGCTTATCTTTCTTTGACTGACTTATTTCACTTAGCATAATACTCTCAGATCCATCTATGAAGTCAAAAAAGGTAAGAATTCCTTCTTTTTTGTGGCTGAGTAGTATTACATTGTATAAATGTACCATGGCTTTTTATCCAATTAATCTACTGATTGGCACTTGAGTTCCTTCCATATCTTGGCTATTATAAATAATGCTGTAATAAACATAAGGGTGCATATATCCTTTTGGATCAATATTTCAGTATATTTCTCTAGTATATACCCAGAGTGGAATTGCTGAGTCATAAGACAGTTTCATTTTTGACTTTTTGCAGAAAAAGAGTTCAAATCTAGCAGTCTGATTCTTACTACTTGGGTGTCCTTGAGCAAATTGTTTAACCATTCTGTGCCTAGTTTTCTAATATGTAAAATAAGAAGAATGATAATGGATCAAGCAGCATATTACTTGCTAAGAGCTCTGTAAATGCCTGGCACTGGGTTAACTAGGACTACTGTTACCCACCAGACTTTACTCTTAGATTCTTACTGCCTCACAGTCTGGCAACCTCTCCCTTTGTGATCTCAACCTTGTATCTCAGATTGAGGTTTTAAAGGGGAGGAACAATCTAGTAAGTTTTTATGATCTGTCTTACTGTTTCTGTGAGTATGTGTGCCTGTTATTAATAACTAACATAACAACTAGAGTCTGTTGACTCTACTGTTTAGAAATCATTTTTACTATCTTTATAGAGTTTTAGCCTCAGAAAAATTCTGTGATGTTTAAAGTTGATAGGAAGTGATGTCAGCAAGATGGTAGAGTAGGAGTTATCTACTATCATCCCTCTCCAAGAACACTGATTTTGATGATCATCCATAGACAAGAATACTTGTGGTAGTTTTGGAATTCCAGCATACCTTCAATGTACAACAAACTAGAACAACAAAACAGCAACAAAACAAAACAAAACAAAACAAAACAACAACAACACAACCATTCAGGAACAGATGCATTGAAGAGGATAAAAAAAATGTATCACTATTACCAGAGTCACCATTCCCCCAAGGTGGCACAACTCAGTGCCAAGCAAGATTCCCTTGTTCTGAGATTCTTGCTTAGGGGAAAGTGAGGAATAACCCCTATCCCCCACCTGCTATGAAAGATGTTACCAAAGTGATCGACTTTCTTCTCACCGCACCTTAATTACTGAGGTGATCTACATGCCTGAGGGGTTTGAGATGCTGGGAATATAGTAGCTATGGCTTGGAACCCATTGATGTAACATGGATCTTACTATTCACTTTATGGTCTCCATCAGCCCCAAGCTGCTCAGGACATCCTGCCGTCAGATTCCCTGAACAAGCCCACAGACATGCCCAGTGCTCTTCATGCCTCACCCATTCATCCCTATGGCTGGCTCCCTGTGAGTGGGGAGTGTAAAGCTTTGCATGTAGTTAGTGTTTATGTGCAGAAAGCCAGCCTGACTGTGCTAGATTGAGAGAAAGCACACATACCTGAGCACACATTTCAGGGGAGCCTCCTAGTAAAAGCAAATAGGAGGCTCTTAGCTGTTGGTCTGGTTTTTCAGGATTAAGAGAAGGCATATAATTTAAGAAGTCCCCCTTGAGAGAGCAAGAAGTGTAGAGAAGGTGCATCTAAATAAAAGGGCTGAGAAAGCCTCAGAATCCCTATCTAGGCTAACTGGTGATGGTTTTTATCACATAAAACCAGTCAGTAAAACCTGGAAGAGGTGACTGCTTCTTGAAATGTGAAAACAGAAATGTAACATGAAAATCAACAAACATAACAGGACTAAAGTAACAATAATTTTCTAGTAACAAACCCTTCAGAAATGGAGATCCATAAATTACCTGATAAAGAATTAAGAATAATTATTTTAAGGAAGCTATAGAAAACACAGATAGAAAACTCAACAAAATCAGGAAAATAATACATGAACCAAATGAGAACTTTATCAGAGACTTAGAAATTATAAAAAAGAACCAAGCAGAAATTCTGGAACTGAGAAATATAAAATGAATGGAATGAAAAAAATGCAATAGAGCATGTCAACATCAGACTTTACCAAGCAGAAGAAAGACTCTGTGAATTCAAAGGTACATCATTTAAAATTATCTAGCCAGAGGACAAAAAAGAAAAACAATAATGAAAACAGTGAAACTAGCCTATATGTTATATGGTACATAATCAAAAGCAATGAGTTATAAATTATGAAAATTGTAAAAGGAGAAGAAATGGAAAAAGGGGGCCAAAACCTTACTTAAAAAACAGCTAAAAATTTCCCAAATCTATGGAGAGATATTGGTCAGGGTCTCCAACCAGATTCAACTCAAAGGAGTCTTTACTGAGATACATTATAATAAAACTGTAGAAAAAATTTTTTAAAGAGAATTCTGAAAGCATCTAGACAAAAGAAACTCACCAACTATAAGAGAACCGTGAAAAGGGTATTGGAGGGCTTCCCAGCAGAAAACTTACAGGCCAACAGAGGGTGATGATATTGAAAGCACTGAAAGAAAAAGGCTGTCTAAAAGAATTATTTTATCCTCCCTATATTTTGGAGATGTCCTTAAAAAAATGAAGGAGTGATAAATATTTTCTCAGATAAAAAAAGCCGAGGGAGTTTATCACCGCTTAACCTGCCTTACAAGACATGTTAAAGGGAATTCTTCAAGCTGAAATAAAAATATACTAAGCATTGACTAGTGGACAACTGCTGTCATGGCAGCATCAACTGCTCCAGGATGAAGTTCTCTGAACTCTCAGAAGCTGAGTCTTGCTTTTACTTGAAAAATGACTACTTCAGAGAGGATCCAAGATGGCAGAGGAATGAGTGGAAGTTACACTAACCTCCTTCTGGGACCAATCAGGAATTACAACTAAATTGTGGAGAAGTCACCCAGAACAAACAACTGAACAATAGCAAGAGAGAAGCCTTATAACCACAAATAGACAGAAGAATCAGTTTCAACACAATGTGACTGGTAGGGAGTGTGGTACAGACTGAGAGGGCTGGCTGGTCACCCACAAGTGGTAGTTTAAGTGCAAGAGAGATATTTAAGTGGCCAGTTGGATCCCCTGAGAATGGTGGGGTCTAACCTAAGCAGAGATCCCCAACCTAGAGCACCAAAGCCCAAAAAGTACACAGATAACATCCAGCTACAAAAAGCTGCAGGGATGCTGGAGATGCAAAGAGCTATTTAAAGGAACAACACACACATTTTCACTTGCAGCCACTTACCCTGGGTTACAGTAAAGGTGGGGAGATGGGGCAGAGTGGACTAGAGATGCTTGAGGAGAGACTGGGGATGGAGGCTTATGGGGAGAGAACTGAGAGAGTAGTGGTCGAGATACTGGCACAGAGTCATCACCCATACTGAAAAAGTTGTCTTGCTCAGGCAGACCACTCCCCTCAGAATGGCAGTAGCCTGAGGGAAAATAATAGCCCCACCCCCAGAAGGGAATTTTCTGGCCTCACCACAAAGTGCTTAAGCCTGACTGCTGAATGCAGAGTGACTAGATTGTGAAGGAGTCAACCCTAGGCAGTATATCCCTGGATGTCTAGAACAGGCTGCCTAAGGTCAGAATGAGGTTACCATCTGATGTCACCAGAGGTAGACCCAGAAAGAAAAAAAAACAGTGGTAAATACTAGATGCTGCTGAGGTGAAATCTACTGTGGTCTTTTCCATGATTTGTGATATTTTCTCTCCTGCATAGCTTTCTAACATTCATTTCTTGTCCTTCAAGTTTGTGCTTATTAAGTCACTAGATTTCATACTATAGTTTATTTCAATTTACATATTTTGCCCCTCTCTTCTTTCACCCCATTTTACCTTCTTCTTTCCTCTTGTTGTTTTCATTTTAAATTTTGTCTTCTCTCTTGCTACAACTTGCTTCCATTCTGCACTGTTACTCTCTCTCACATCCAGCCTCTCAAAACCAATTTTCCTGTGAATGGTCACCTCACATTCTTTTCCCCAAGCTTGATATACCCATATTCTCTCTCTACCTTTAGCAATCTTTGCTCATTGATTGTGGATAGGGTAGTTATAGCATTTTTCCAATTTTATCTCTAGATCTGCACTAATTTCATATTTCAAATCTCAAATTTTATTGTTCTCCTTTCCTACACTTTTTTTGGTCTCAAATTTTAATTTTCTTTCTCTTAGCCTGTTTTTATTTCTTTTTTTTCTCTTTCATCCTGCCTTTTTCTCCTTTCTTTCTTTTTTCTTTTCTTTTCATATCAAATTTTAATTTTTTCCCTGTCTTATTGTGGTTTTTGTTCCTCACTCTTAGTATTCCCTCTCCCTTTTTCATCTCGAAATCATTTCCCTTTGCTAATAGACATCTCTTAAGCTTTCTTTCTTTCTTTCTTTTTCTTTCTTTCTTTCTTTCTTTCTTTCTTTCTTTCTTTCTTCTTTCTTTCTCTCTCCCCTTCTCATTCGCATATGAACTATATTAATTTTAGCTCATTTGTTGTTGATAGTGCTGTGGTGGATCTTTCTCTCCAATTTGGTTCCTTTTAAAAATTACTTATTTACTTTTTCCCCCTTTCTTTCCCCACCTTTTGATTGAATGATCCAATCAAAAGACATACAGTAGCTGAATGGATAAGAAAACATGACCCATACATATGCTGCCTAAAAGACCCACCTGAGAACAAAAGACCTTCACAGACTAAAAATGAAGGGTTTGAAAAAAGTATACCAAGCAAATAGGGGGGGAAAAAGCCAATATAGCAATACTTATATGAGAAAAAATAGACTTCAAAACACAGGCCATAAAAAAAAGAAACAGAAAGACATTTCATAATATTCAAGGGAAGAATCCACCAAGAAGATATAAACATTGTAAATATATATGCACCCAATATAGGGGCACCCTAATATATAAGGGAAATCTTGTAGAACTTCAAGAAATATATTGACAGCAACACATTTATAGTAATGGATTATAATACTCCACTGTCAAAAATGGATAGATCTTCCAAACAAAATACCAACCAGGATATCATGGCAATGAATGACGCACTAGACCAAATGGACTTAACTGACATATGTAGAACCTTTCATCCCAGAGAAGCAAAATGCAAATTCTTTTCAAATGTACATGGAACATTTCCAAAGATAGACCACATAATAGGACAGAAAACAAGCCTCAACAACTTCAAGAAAATTAAAATTATATCAAGCAGTTGCTTGGACCACAAAAACTTGAAACTAGAAATCAACATCCAAGAAAAAACTCAGAAACATTCAAATTCATGGAGTCTGAATAGCATGCTATTAAACCATGAATGGGTTAATAATGAGATCAAGGAAAAAATCAAAAGGTTTCTAGAAACAAATAAAATTGTACACACAACTCAAGATCTATGTGACACAGTGAAGTCAGTCCTGAAAGTTCATGGCAATAAGGCATACCAAAAAAAAGATAGAAACATTTCAAATAAATAACTTAACCCTACATCTACAAGAACTAGAGAAACAACAACAAACAATGCCCAGAGTGAGTAGAAGGAATGAAATAACTTTGATCAGAGTGGAATTAAATGACATAAAGATTAAAAGAATAATTCAAAGAATCAATAATTCTAGGAGCTTGTTCTTTGAAAAGATAAACAAAATTGACAAGCCTTTAACCCGACTTATCAAGAATAAAAGAGCACCCAAATAAATAAAATTAGAAATGAAAATAGAGAAATTACAACTGATACCACAGAAATACAAAGAATTGTAAGAAATTACTACAAACAACTATATTCCAATAAATTTATAGCCCTGGGTGAAATGGGCAAACTTCTAGAAACATATAGTTTTCCAAAATTGAATGAAGAAGAGGCAGAAAGCCTGAATAGACTGACAAAAGATAATGGAATTGAAGCAGTAATCAAAAAACTCCTGGCACAAAAGTCATTGACTAGACAGTTTCACAGAAGAATTTTACAAAACATTTAAGGATGAGCTAGCCCCTATCCTTCTCAAATTATTCCAAAAAATCCAAGAAGAGGGAAGACTACCAAATACTTTTTATGAAAGCAGCATCATCCTAATCTCCAAACCAGATACAGACACAACAAAGAAAGAAAACTACAGGCCAATATTGCTGATGAACATAGCCACTAAAATCCTCAACAAAATACTGGCAAAATGCATCCTGCAATACATTAAAAACATCATACACCATGATCAAGTATAACTCATCCCAGGGATGAAAGGATGGCACAATATTCATAAACCGATACATATAATACATCATGTAAACAAAGGAAAGACAAAAATCACATAATCATATCAATAGATTCAGAGAAAATTTGATAAGGTACAGCACACATTTATGATAAAAACACTCCATAAAGTGGGAGTGCAGGTAGCATACCTTAACACAATAGAGGCCATATACGAGAAACCTACAGCCAACATCATATCCCGTTGAATATATTTAGCCTGTTTAGTTTCAACAGGCTAAAACTAAACTCAGTGGGAAAAACCAAAACCTCTTCCACTAAGATCAGGAACAAGACAAGGATGTCCGCTTTCACCACTTCTATTCAACATAGTATTGGAAGTTCTATCCACTGTGATCAGACAAGAAAAAGAAAGAAAAGGCTTCCAAATTAGAAAGGAGGAATAAAACTGTCAATCTTTGCAGATGACATGATAGTCTATGTAGAAAAATCTATAGACTCCACCAAAAAACTACTTGACCTAATAAGTGAATTTGCCAAAACAGTGGAATAGTCGGTCAATATTCAGAAATTGAAGGCATTTTTGTATACCAACAATGAATGATCAGATATTAGGGGAAAAATCCCATTTGCTATAGCAACAAGAATAGTAAAGTACCTAGGAATAAACTCAACCAAGGAGATAAAAGACCTGTATTCAGAAAACTACAGAACACTGAAAAAAATTAAGGAAGACACAAATAAGTAGAAGCATATATCATATTCATGGATTGGAAGAGTTAACATCATCACAATGTTCATACTACCAAAAGCAATTTATAGATTCAGTGCTGTCCCTGTTAAAATACCAATGACATATTTCACAGATATAGAACAAACATTTCAAAAATTTATATGGAACCGTAAATGATCCTGAATGCCTCAGTTCCAATATAAGTAAGAACGTACAGTATTTGTCATACTCCGTCTTATTTTACTTAGCATAATAATCTCCAGGTTCATCCATGTTGTCACAAAAGGTAATATTCCCTCTTTTTTATAGCTGCATAGTATTCCATTGTGTAAATATATTGAAGCTTTTTAAAGTATATTTTATTGATCATGCTGTTACCATTGTCCCAACTTTTTTCTTCCCTTTATCTCCCTCCTCCATGCACCCGCCCACCTGCCTGCACTCCCCTAGCCCTTAGTTCATGTCCACAGGTCATACATACAAGTTCTTTGGCTTCTCCATTTCCTGTACTATCCTTAACCTCTCCCTGTCTATTTTGTGCCTACTTATTATGCTTATCATTCCCTGTTCCTTTTCCCTTGTTTCTCCCCTTTCCTCTCCCTACTAACAACCCTCCATGTGATCTCCATTTCTGTGATTCTGTTTCAGTTTTCATTGTTTGCTTAGTTTTTGTTTTTGTTTTTTAGGTTCAGTTGTTGATAGTTGTGAGTTTATTGTCATTTTACTGTTCATAGTTTTTGATCTTCTATTTCTTAGATAAGTCCCTTTAACATTTCATATACTAGGGCTTGGTGATGATGAACTCCTTTAACTTGACCTTATCTGAGAAGCACTTTATCTGCCCTTCCACTCTAAATGATAGCTTTACTGTATAGAGTACTCTTGGATGTAGGTCCTTGCCTTTCATGACTTTGAATACTTCTTTATAGCCCCTTCTTGCCTGCAAGGTTTCTTTTGAGAACTCAGCTGATAATCTTATGGGAACTCCTTTGTAGGTAACTGTCTCCTTTTCTCTTGCTGTTTTTAAGAAACTCTCCTTAATTTTAATATTGGATTAACTTAATTATGATGTGCCTTGGTGTGTTCACCCTTGGGTCTAATTTCTTTGGGATTCTCTGGGCTTCCTGGACTTCCTGGAAGTCTATTTCCTTTGCCATATCGTGGAAGTTTTCCTTCATTATTTGTTCAAATAAGTTTTCAATTTCTTGCTCTTCCTTTTCTCCTTCTGGCACCCCTATGATTTGGATGTCAGAGTGCTTAAAGTTGTCCTGGAGGTCCCTAAGCCTCTGCTTATTTTTCTGAATTCTCGTTTCTTCATTCTGTTTTGGTTGGATGTTTATTTTTTCCTTTTGTTTCAAATCATTGATTTGAGTCCTGGTTTCTTTCCTGTCACTGTTGGTTCCTGTATATTTCCCTGTATTTCACTTTGTGTAGCCTTCATTTCTTCCTTCATTTTGCAACCAAGCTCAATCAATTCTGCAAGCATCCTGATTACCAGGGTTTGAACTCTGCATCAGATAGGTTGTCTGTCTCCTTGTTGCCTAGTTCTTTTTCTGGAGTTTTGATTTGTTCATTCATTTGGGCCATATTTGTTTGTCTCAGCACACCTGTTATATGTAAGGGGTGGAGCCTTAGGTATTAGTCAGGGAAGGGCAACCCTCTTTCCTGGGTTGGGGTTCTATCTGTGGGGGAGGGGTAAGAGAGGGAACAATGCTGCTTGTTCAGCTCTCATCCTACTTTCCATCACTTACCTCACTTTCCAAAAGCAGGTGGTGACCTTTCAGGTGCTGATTCAAAGGTGGAAGGTTTTGTGTACATTTTAGGACCCTGTGGGTCTCTCCAAGGGACTGTTGTGTGAGACTGTGAGTTTCCCCCATTGCTGCAACCCCCACAGATTTTTTTACAGCCAGGAGTTTTGAGTCTTTAGTTTCCTACACTGAAACCCTGGGTTTTGTGGTCCATCTAGCTCCCTCATTGTTCCTCCTGGATTGTCTGTGTGCGAACGTGGGATCGCCAGTGGTGTGATGCCTTGCCTTGTGTCCTCTCCACCCCAACTGCCTACCAGTCTGGCTGAATGTTTCTTTAGCTCTTTGGTTGTTGGACTTTCATACAAATAATCTTCTGGAAGTTTTGCTTATTCTTCGTTTTTAAATTGGTTGTTATCCTTCTTTTGTTTGTGCCTGGAAGTGAAGGAGTTCTGCCTACACCTCCATCTTGGCTGGATCTCTCTTTACTGAAGCTTTTTTATCCACTCATTGACTGATGGGCACTTGGTCTGTTTCCAGATCTTGGCTATTGTAAATAACATTGTTATGAATAGAGGGGTGGATATATTCTTCTGAAATGGTGTTTCTGGATTCTTAGGCTATATTCCCAAACATGGGATTACTGGGTCGAAAAGAAGTTCTGATTTTAGCTATTTGAGGAAACTTCATATATTTCCACAGTCTTCTTTCCTACCAAGAGTGCACTAGGGTGCCCTTTCCTCCATATCCTCACCAGAACTTATTATTTGTTAATTTATTGGTGGGAGCAATTTTGGTGGGTGTGAGGTGATATTTTATTGTGGTTTTAGTTTTCACCTTTATGATGATTTGTGACATTGAGCATTTTTTCACATGCCTTTTGACCATTCGTATGTTCTCTTTGGAGAAGTGTCTGTTCAAGTCCTTTGCCCATTTTTTAATTGGATTGCTTGTCTTCCTGGTATTGAGTTGTATAAGGTTTTGGTATATGTATTTTGGAGATTAACCCTTTATTAAACATATCATAGATGAATATGTTCTCCCATACAGTGGGTTCCCTTTAAATTTTGTTGATGGTTTCTTTTGCTGTGCAGAAGCATTTTAGTTTGATGTTTACATTTTACATTATTGTTTATTTGTTTATTTTTTTACTTTATTTCCATTACCCTTGGAGACATATCCAAGGGTATGGATTAGAGCAAAAATATTGCTCTAAGAGATGTCTGAGATTTTACTGCCTATGTTTTCTTATAAGATTTTTATGGTTTTGTGACATATTTAAGGATCTTACCCATTTTGAGTTTGGTCTTGTATATGGTATAAGAAAGTGGTCTATTTTCACTTTTTTCCATGCATCTGTCCATTTTTCCTAACACCATCTATTGAAGAGACTTATCTTTACCTCATTGTATATTCTTGCTTCTTTTGTCAAATATTATTTGGCCATATAAGTCTGCACTTTCTGTTTTCTTCCAACTTTCCACGTGTCTATTCTTATGCCAGTACCAGACTGACTGTTCTGATTACAATGGCCTTACAGTATAGTTTGCTATCAGGTGTTGTGATACTTCCCAATTTGTTCTTTCTTAAGATTACTGAAAATATTTGGGGTCTTTTTTGGTTGTATGTAAATTTTTGCAATATTTGTTCTATATCTGTGAAGTATATAGTTGGTATTTTAATAGGAATTGTGTTGACTCTACACATTGCTTTGGTAGAATGGATATTGTAATGATGTTAATTTTTCCTATCTATGAAGATGGTATATGCTTCCACTTATTTGTATCTTCTTCAATTTCTTTCTTCACTGTCTTATAGTTTTTTGAGTACAGATTTTTACTTCCTTCATTAAATTCCTTGGTGAAAACACAGCAAGGCAGCAATTTTCAAGCCAGGAAGGGAGTTCTCACCAGAAATCAAACCAGCTGACATCTTGATCTTGGACATTCCAGCTTCCGGACTATTAGAAATTAATTACTTTTGGTTAAAAAAGAGAATGAAAGATAAAAATCACATTATTATCTTACTAGTTGCATAAAATGTTTGACAGAATTTGACATTATCTTATGATAAAAACTCTCAACTCTGTGCACATAGAAGGAACATATCTCAACATAATAAAGGTCATATATGACAAGCCAAGAGCTAACTTCATACTTAAAAATGAAGAGCTAAAAGCTTTTTTGCTGAGAACAAGAATAAAACAAGGATTTCCACTCTTCCTATTTCTATTCATTGTAGTTTTGGAGATCTTAGCCAGAATAATTAGGTAAGCAAAATAAGCAAAAAACAAAGAAATAAATAAACTACATCGAAATCAGGAAGAAGTAAAATTGGCTGTTTGCAAAAGACATGAGATTACATATAGAAAATCTTACAGACTCTACTAAAAATCTTTTAGAAGTAATAATTAAATTCAGTAAAATTGTAGGATACAAAATCAACATATAAAAAATGGTCACATTTTTATACACAAACAAAAAATCTATCTGAAAACACCTTAAAATCATTTCATTTACAATATCATGAAAAACAAAGGTATAATACTTAGGGATAAATTTACACAAAGAGGTAAAAGACCTGTACTATGAACACTATATGGCATTGATGAAAGAAATTGAAGACACAAATAAATGAAAGTATATTTCATGCTCATGGATTAGAAGAATTAGTACTATTAAAACACCCATAGTAATCAAATCTATATATAGATTCAATGCAATATTGATCAAAATTACAATGGCATTTTTGACAAATAGAACAAACAATCCTAAACTTTGTAGGTAACCACAACAGACCCTAAACAGTGAAAGCATCTTGAGAAAGAAAAAAGCTGGAGGCATCATACTTCCTGATTTAAAACTATGTTACTGGGCTAATACAAACAGTATGAAAGTGTCATAAAGACAGACACATAGACAAATGGAACAGCATAGAGAGCCTATAAATAATCCCAGCTAATTTTTGCCAAGAGCACCAAGAATACAAAATGGAAAAAAATAGTCTCTTTAATATATGGTGTTGGGAAAAATGGATAACCACATGAAAAAGAATTCAACTGGACCACTGTCTTACACCATTCACAAAAATTAACTCAAAATGGATTAAAGATTTAAATATAAAAGATGTAACTTTAAAACGACTAGAAGTGAGCATAAGGAAAAAGCTCTTTAACATTGGTGTTGACAATTGTTTTGATATGACATCAAAAGCAAAGGCAACAAAAAATAAAAATAAACTAATGAACTCCATCAAACTATAGAGCTTCCATATGAAAAAAGGAGTGAAAGCACAACCCATGGAATGGGAGAAAATATTTGCAAAATATATATGTGATGAGTTAATTTCTAAAGTATATAATGAGTGCATACAACTCAATAGAAAAAAGCCAAATAATCAGATTAAATAATAGGCAAATGACTTGAATAGATATTTTCCAAAGAAGACATTCAAATGGCTAACAGATATATCAAAGGGTGCTCAAAATCACTAATATATATTTCAGCCATAAAATTGAAGGCTATCTTGACATTTGCAACAGTATGAATGAACCTTGAGGGCATTTTGCTAAGTAAAATAAGTCCCCTAGACAAAGACAAATATTGTATGTTCTCACTTACACGTGGAATCCTCATAAAGACTTGTATATTGGTTAGTATGATATTCAAGTTTTTGTTCGTGTTTGGGGGGTATTTGACATATATTTACTTATATATCTGTCTCCCTGTATTAGACTATATGTTCCTGAATGCAGACACTGTATTTTACCTACCATGGTTAGTAATGGTGTGAAGGATGTTAGCAAGTACTTCTCAGATAATTATGTTTGTCAAAACTTGAAGTGATTAATATAAAAGACAATGTGGAAATCTGCAAATCAACCTTAGTACTTGGAATTAAATCTTTGAAAGCTTTATTTAGTCTTTCGAACAAGAGCTTATTCTTAAGGATTTCTAGGATTATATCTTCAATGTGATGTCATCTATTCCCTTGTCACTTGTATAATGTTAGAATTTTTTACACTGCCTTTTTATTACTCTTAATTGTATGATCCATAATCAGAAAGACTATATTGAAAATTGAGGAAAAGAGATTTACATAATAATAATAATACCTTTTTCATATTTATTTTTGGTACTAAGCGAATCATGCCACAAGGAAATAAGGTAACTAAATATATTAAATGAAGTACAATACTTATTCTATTACCTGCCATTTAAATGTGACTATGAATTTTAAAACATAATCTCTTTATTTAACAGATATCTCAATAAGGATTATATTGGTCAGAATTTTACATGAGCTGACTTTGTAAACTTCTTGAATTTAATAAATGAAAAAAGCCATTGACCAAGGTATTCTATAGGTTACAGGGAAAATATAAATGTGGTAGCCACCCTCCAAGATGGCCCCCAGTAATCCCTGTGTCCTGATATGCAGTTTTTATAATCCATTCCCACATTGAACAAAACTAATCTGTTTAGCAAGGTAACGTGGAAATGACAGTTCGTCAGTTTGGAGGCAATGCAGTGAAAGACATTATTTGATCTCCTTCACATTATTTGTCTTGCAGGAAAATCGATACTCAAGCTAGCTTAGATAAGGGTCCCCAAGCAACCCCATGGAGAGGCCACTGCGGCAAGGAACTAAAAGCTCCTGCCAGTAGGCAGGACTATCCTGTCTAGTGCATGAGTGACCTACCCTGTCAGTGGATCATCCAGCCCCACTCCAGTCTTCTCATGACTGTAACCCCAGACAACTTGAGTTCCACCTCACAAAAGACCCTGAGCCAAAACCACCCAGCTAAAATGGATTCTCGACCCACAGAAACTGTGAGTTAATGAATGTTTATTTTTTAAACTGCTAAATTTGGGGACAATTTGTTATACAGCCATAGATAACTCATCAACCTTACCAGTGTTGGGAACAAGGAAATTAAGAACTAAATTTAACCTTAATAGACAAGAATCACATTGTAGCTAAAAAGAAATGATAAAAGAGACAAAGTACAGTCAAAGCAAACATCCTGTGTCTAGCAGACGCTCTCCCCTGGGTAGGCTAGATAAGCAGTGCTTTGTAGTTTTTAATGAGAAAATAGAAAACTAGCTAGCTAGAGCCAGGAGATTACTAGGTTAATGAACAAACATCCTGCCTTCCCGTCTTATGCAAGAATGCTTGGTTTGAAATTCCCGAGCGCGGTCTTTGTAAGCGAATTACTAACTGCCACGTCTGCTTCTGTATAACGCTTGCTTGCCCACCCATATATAAGAACGTAGTTGTAAGCGCTCAGCGTGTCTCTCGTCTCTCGTCTCTCGTTTGCAGCTCCTTGCGGGCACTGTGTCGCTGGACACTTTGAGAGTTCGCCCCTGCGCAGGTTAAACTTGGCCAATAAAGTAACATCTTTGATGTCCTGAAAGTCTCCGATATTTGTTCTCGAGTTTGCTGGATGCTACAACCAGCAAAATTTATATTTCCTCCTTGCTTTTCCAATTTTATTGTCACTACTTTGTAATACTGCTAGAATTTTGGATGCCGCAGGAGTTGGCACCCCAATGAGCAGGTGAGCGGTTTCTATAAGGGGGGTCTCAGCTCTTGTTTTAGGGCCATAGCACAGATAGACGAGACATGTATAAAACTAAACCAGCCAACACATAAACTAACACCAAATAAAAGCTCTTTTCTGTTATAAAGCCAGTGATATTTGGGAGGTATGTGCTTGGTGTAATGGTTTTAAAATTGTAATTCCTAGTTCATCTCAAGAAACAATATTATAAATTATGTACTTGCTGTCTTTCAGTTGTATACCTTAACTAAAATAATATTAACTTTTTGGAGACTGAGTACTAAAATACAAGCATAGGAGTCTATTTTCCACTTTTAACACTGTTCCTTCATAAGAAGCCTTCTGACCTAAAATTATCTTTTGGAGCACCACTGCTTTTTCAGTTGATTACCTTTAATTTAAGTGGATATCAGCTTTAGTTTTCAGAATCTTGGCTGTTTAAGCAACAGTTCATATCACTTGTTTCTTAATGATTCTATTTCCTGGTGGTGCCACCACCCACATGGCAGTAGACTACAACAAAGAAGCCTTCCTTTGGCCTGCCACATTACATTCTGAGAAATGGCATCTCTAATAGGATATTTGGCTAATCACTAGGTTATTTGGTAGTGAAACACAATCCTTCAAATTTCAGCATATAAGGCAAGACAACAAAAACAAAAACAAAAAAACTCCTCTCTTATTCATGCTGCAGGTCTTTTGTGGGTTGGCTGCAGCTCTGTTCCACGGCATCTTCACTCCAGGATCCTGGCTAATGGAAAAGCTTTTTCACTTCAAAATTGCCCGTTGTTGTGGAAGCAGGAAATGATAGAGTGGCAAAGCTTGCGTTTCTCTGAAAGCTTCTACTTGAAGTGATATATGACCCTTCCCACAGTTCATTGGTCAAAGCAAGTCATATGCTTCTCCTGCATTTAATAGGGTGAAGATGTTTAATCTTCTCAGAGGAAATGCAGTACATTTTTGTGAATAGTTACACAATCTACCACAGTATTAAAACTGTTACATTTTTCACAAGTGATTTTGGGAGGAATATTTTAAAGCTGAGAGTCAGACATTTTACTCACAGAAAGCTATATCAAAACAATGGTGGGAAAGAAACTCATGCTCTCAGAAATGTCTGTACTCTATTGTAAAGCAATTTCCCTCAAGAATGGTTATGGGAGTGTTGTCATTCCTTAGTGCTTGTCTAGGTCTACTGCTCTCAATGACTTCCCTTTTGCCCTGGTGTCAGAGTTAACCTCCCAGCCTCCACCCTGAGCACTGCAGGGCAGCAGTGCCAATATATCTCTGCCAGGGAGGCCACTGGGTCTTCTTGGTCTCTGTCCCTTTGTTCTGACCCAGCTCTCACCATGCACAATGAAGATAAATAACACCACTTTAATGTAAAACAGTCTATTTGTCATGTAGCATTTTCTTTCTTTCAGGAATTCCTTTTTACAAATTGAAGCAATTTTTTCCCACTTTTTTCTTAGAATATGCATTCCTGGTAAGGATAGTTAAAGAGTGACTGACAAGTTACTTAGCTGTGGTTCTCTCAGGTCTTGGGGAGTTATTTACGTTTTCATTTAATGTGTGATTGGTTCTGTAAGAGCTCTGAGCTATGCAGACTATATAAGGGAAGTAATGGCATGGAAAATCCAAAACAATTTGTATTTATAACTTTCAAATGATCTTTGTTTCCAGGACATTTACATTCTTAACAAAATTTGATGTTACTAGTGTAAAAATTAGTTTGTCTTCCCAGAGGAGGCTATGTGCTGTTGTGTGTGTAGCAAACTGGTGACCAGACAGTTTTCTCAGCTTTCCCCAGTTGTTGTTCCTGCTTTTATGATGAACCAGTTATGACCTGCCTAGAATGCCACTGTTATTGCTCACGTGAATTTTCTTTTCTCCCTCAGCAGAGGTGAATATTTTAGATTCTTCCCATAAAAAAGATCTGTTCTAGCCTGGGCTGGAGTAGCTCAGTGGATTGAGGGTGGGCTGCGAACCAAAGTGTCGCAGGTTTGATTCCCATTCAGGACACATGCCTGGGTTGCAGGCCACGGCCCCCAGCAACCGCACATTGATGTTTCTCTCTCTCTCTCTTTCTCCCTTCCTTCTCTAAAATAAATAAATAAATAAATAAATAAATAAAATCTTTAAAAAAAAGATCTGTTCTAAACCATCAGAACCCTGTTAGTTCATTGTACATGTGACAGAACTTCTTCCCAACAATGTAATGTGTTTGCCTTTAAACAAATATTTTCTGACGACCATACCTTCATTCATAGCAATACAAAAGTGGAAAAATTGTCACATATCAACATCTATCTGTGAATATGGTCATTAATTATGGTGATATTTGTTCACCACAGTAATAGAATCCAATCCTTCTATCTATTCATCATTTGTTGACTATAAAATATGTATCAGGTTCTAGGGTAATAAACAAATCAATAGCTTTTGCACACCAGAGGCAAAATGGAACCAATTGAGTGTGGGAGGACTTACATGAAAAATAAAGCAACTAGACAGAAACTACAATGGTGGCAGTTTTGGGGCTTGAGTTGGAAAGTTTTAGTTTTAGGTAATAGTTAATAAGCTTAGTAGTTAATGTATGTAAAAAGCTGTTGTTTCAGGAACTGAAGGTACAGTCAACCCTGATTCCAGGAGACCACAAGCAATTTGAACTTTGTGCTTCAGAAGAGACCTTAAGCAATCAAGATGGTATCTGAGCCATTGTGTTTCAGGGAGAAACATCCATGTCCAGGGCACAGATAAAAAAATCACTCAGGATACAGGACCCAGATAGAAAACCACCATGTAGCAGATAACAGGAAGTTAGGGAAATTGCTGGACTGCAGCTTTTATGTGATTAACCTCTTTCCTGAATTCCAAATACACTTTTTCTCCCTTGAATTTCAAATCCTCCACATACACTTTTTTTTCTTTTATAAAAGAAAAAAAGACTGGCTTGAAAGGAAATATAAGATGATCTGTTAGGGTACATAACCTACTCTTTTTTCAGATCGCTGGGCATGTGGATAAAGCACCTATAAAGATTCAATCCTTGTCTCTGCGTACTGGTTCAGTAGTGACAGGAAGCACAAATGCCGACTTTTCCCAGTTTCAGCGGGAATTAAGTGTTATGGGATCACTGATATCTAAATAGGTCCTGGAAGGCTTGCTAATGTGGGGGTCATTGAGCTGAGTCTTGAAGGATAGGTGAGAGTTGTTCAAATGGAAAAGAGAGAGGACAAAAAAGACCATTTGAGAAGGGGTGACATTGTGTTAGAGTATAGAGGAGAGAAAGAGGGAGGTTTTTTTTTTGTTTTTTTTTTTTTAAGGGAATGGCTTGAAATCTGGCTTGAAGGGAGCCCAGTGTGTGTGAGTGTAATGGGAGCTGGGAAATGAGTGTAGAAAGGTGGGGACCAGATGAAGATGGAAAGCAACTGAAAGATTTTGAATGTGGTAGACATATGTGCTTTAGAAAGATCACCCTTGCAATTGCGTGAAATTTGCATGCCAGTGAAAAATTGACCTCAGATTTATAAAAAGACATTAAAATCCTAAAACACCAAACATAGACAATAATCAATTATCAATAAAATTGATTTAACTTTTGGGTAATAGCAAACACTTATTTGAAATTTACTTTGAATAAGGCTCATAAGTTGCATGTTCTAATTTAATTCTCACAAGAACTATGTGGAGTAGGGAAACTTAAAGTTGAGAAATATACCCAGAAAATTTAAATGCTGGAACCAAGTATTAGTTCTCATTAACCTCAAATCCAATGCTGCTGCCATAATCCCTTTTTTCTCTCTGCTTTCAGAATTCATACTCAAGACACAGGCAGGCAAATGTATGTGTAGATATACTTCTTTAAACAAGGACTTTTCTGGTTCAGTGTTCTAGACTGAGTCCTAGTTTAAGGATCAAACTGTGAGATATAGATTGGGTGGGAAAAATAATTTAAAAAGATGGAGGACTGTATGGGAGAATAAGCCCAAGTCTCATGATTATAATAGTCTTTGCTGAGAGTAATTTATCTATAAGTAGCAAAAGATGATAATAGAGATAACATAAAAATGTAATCTGTGAGCAGACTCAAGGAGTTCATCGACAGGTGTAGAGTAAGGAATGTCACAAATTACATCAAGAAGTTGAAAAATTCCATATGGTATTTAATTAGCATTTATTGTTCTTAATTAAATAAGATATACCAAACACAGAAAGAATAAAGGGGGAGAAAATGTGACAAAAAGAGATCTCAAAACCCAGAGTATTAATGGGTAGATTTTGGTCATTCTCCCATATTCTCTTTGATGCCTACTTCTCTTACATATTGCTAGTTTTCAAGCATAAAAATTTTATTAAATTTGTTATGGCCAATAAGATATTTTATGCCTGTTCAAACACTTTCTTGATAGTGATATTAATCTAACATATTAAAAAATTATTTTAATTTCAGAAATTCTTTGTTTTTCCTTTCAATCTGTCATTGCTTAAGATAACAGAACAATGAACATTTATCATTCATTTCTTGCATCTTTAAATATCTTTCAGGACACTGTGAAAATGTATTAATATTTCTTTTATAATGCATTTTTTGTGGTGCATTTCAAGCTGAAGTGAGGTTTAACTTCTTAGAATATATCTCTAACTTTTAGGGTGTACTAAAAAAAGATTATATAATATCTTTAATTACCTGCTTTGAAAAGCTCATAAGCACCAACAAAATTATTAATCTTATGATAAATATGAATGTGAAAGTAGCTTTTATTTGCTTTATTTATTTTCTTCTTTTATATCTTAAAAGAAGAATGAGATTTACAATATTAATTGTGCTCTCTTTATTCATTATAATTTTACTGATTTCCATTCAATTGAAGATGTTTACATATTGCAATTGAAGTTTTTCTCCTGAATAGAAATTCATTCCAAGGGCCATTGCAAATAAAATTTAGTTCAAATAATTTTGAGGCATTGCATCTATTTCTTGTAAGTTCTGCTATATACTTCATGTCGAATAATGCAAGGGATAGCTCATTAGTTGTTCACTATTTAAGTAAAGTGGTACTTGATTTAAACATGGTAAACCACATATATATTAGTTTTATTCTGTTTAGCTATGGTTTCATAAAATGTTAATGTGACATGTACCTATAATATGTCATATAATTTATTTTAATAGTCCAAAGACTATAAAAAAAATAAGATCTTTATTTTGGAAAACTCAAAAGCAAAGAAAAGGTATCTTTTTTTAAAAGATGAAAAGAAAAATATAATGGAACCACCTTTTTTCTTATTTTTTAAAATATATTTTATTGATTATGCTATTACAGTTGTCCCTTTTAGCTCCCTTTATTTCCCCTTCACCCTGTACACCCCCTCCCATCCACATTCCCTTCCCCTTAATTCATGTCTATAAGTTGTACTTATAAGTTCTTTGGCTTCTACATTTCCTATACTATTCTTAACTCCCCCTTTTTCCTACCTACCATTTGTGCTACTTATTCCCTGTACCTTTCCCCCCATTCCTGCCCTCCTCTTCACCACTGATAACCTGCCATGTGATCTCCATTTTTGTGATTCTGTTCCTGTTCTAGTTGTTTGCTCAGTTGGGTTTTGTTTTGGGTTTTTCTTTTTTTTTTTTTAGGATTGGTTGTTGATAGTTGTGAGTTTGTTGTCATTTTACTGTTCATAGTTTTTATCTTCTTCTTTTTCTTAGGTAAGTCTCTTTAAATAATAAGGGCTTGGTGATGATGAACTTCTTTAACTTGACTTTAACTGGGAAGCACTTTATCTGCCCTTCTATTCTAAATGATATCTTAACCGAATGGAGTAATGGATGTAGGTCCTTGCCTTGCATGTCTTCGAATACTTTTTCCAGCCCCTTCTTTCCTATAAGGTTTCTTTAAGAAATGAGCTGAAAGTCTAATGGGATACTCCTTTGTAGGTAACTATCTCTTTTTCTCTTGCTGCTTATAAGATTCTCTCCTTATCTTTCATCTTGAGTAATGTAATCATGATGTGCCTTGGTGTGTGCTTCCTTGGGTCCAAGTTCTTTGGGGCTCTCTGAGCTTCCTGGACTTCCTGAGAATCTATTTCCTTTGCTAGATTGGGGAAATTCTCCTTCATTATTCAAATAAGTTTTCAACTTCTTGCTCCCCTATGATTTAGATGTTGGAACATTTAAAGTTGTCTTGGAGGTTCCTAAGCTTCTCCTCATTTTTTTTTTTTTTGAATTCTTGTTTCTTTATTCTGTTCTGGTTGAATTTTTATTTCTTCCTTCTGCTCCAAACTGTTGATTTGAGTCCTGGTTTCCTTCCAATCACTGATGCATTTTTCTTTATTTCATTTTTTATAGCCTTCACTTTTGCCACTATTTTGTGACCATACTCAACCATTTCTGTGAGCATCCCAATTACTAGTGTTTTAAACTTAGCATCTGATAGGTTGGCTTTCTCTTCATCACTTAATTGTAATTTTCCTGGAACTTTGATCTGTTCTTTCATTTGGACCATTTTTTTTGTCTTGGTACACCTGTTATGTAGTAAGGGGTAGAGCCTTAGGTATTCACCAGGGCAAGGCAATAAACATCACATTGTTGTGGTGCTGTGTGTGGCGGAGGAGTCTGAGAGGGAACAAAGTAGTTTGCTAGGCTCTTGGCTGGTTTTCAGTCACTTCCTCTGCTACCCACAAGCAAATTGGCCCCTTCTGGTATTGATTCCCAGGTGGGTGGTTTTGTGTACTTCTAGGACCCTGTTGGTCTCTCCAGCAAATTCTCCTGTGAGGCTGGGAGTTTTTCTCACTCAACCCCCATAGGTATTTTCAGTCAGAGTTTTGAGGCTTTATTTCCCTACACTGGACCCCTGGGTAACATGGTCTGTCTCATTATCCAGTTGTTCCTTCTGGTTTATGCACATGCAAACGTGGGACCACCCACTCTGCCCACGGCCAACATGTCTGGTCTTCTAGCTGCAGCCTTGCCATGAGTCCTCTCCACCATGGCTGCCTGTTTCAACCTCTTCTACTGGTCTGGATGAACGTTTATTATTTTATCCCTTGGTTGTCAGACTTCCATACAGTTTGATTTTCTGGTAGTTCTGGTTGTTTTTTGTTTTTAAATTTGTTGTTGTCCCTCTTTTTGTTGTGCATCATGTGTTACCACCCTCCAAGACCAGTCAGGTCCCTGGTATTCATGCAGTTAAAAAACTATTAATGGAGCCATTGGGATTTCTGACATGCCTTTATTCATCAGTAGGTGAGCCACACATCCTCCAAGCTGCATGTCTATCTGCATGTCTCATGTCATGGTCCTTGCTTCCCAGCGTGGCACCTGTCCCCTTGCATGTCTCTCATCATCATTGCCCCCAGCAGGGAGTCCCTACCTGTTTAAGTACTAGAAGGGAAAAAAGGTGGCAAGATGCCAGAAATTATATAACATAATATAATTCTGCTCATGCGAGCCCACCTCATGTTATGGGAACAGTTTATTGGATCCAGTCTCAAGGCTATGAGAACACTGGTTATCAGGCCCCTCCAACGCTATGGGAACACTTCTTCTCTTAGCTACTCAGACACCTGGGTGAGGAAGCCAGACTGCCTCCACTACACACCACATTTTTTTAAAGGACTTAACTCTAAAGTAAAAGATAGGCAGGAAATTTTTTCAAAGAAAATCAGGGTTTATATTTCAGTGATTACCTAAATATTACAAGATCATGTTTGGTAGGTGAAATATCAAAATGAAAATTTTCACTGACTCATGTGAAACACAGTAAGTACTCTGAAGGTCTTATTCACATGGCAATAAGAATAATAATGGAAAATTTTCTTAATTTCTTTTAGCTCAACCATTTAGCTCACAGTATGCCTGAAAGCATATATTTACACCCATCAAGAATCACTTACCATTCCTTGCCTGGTAGAAATATAATTTCCATCTCATGGGAGAAATTTACCAATTCAACTAATTTGATCTGTTTTTAGTAAAAAAATCACCAAATATTTAATAAAAGGAGAAATTAAAGAATGAAACACAAAGAAAAGTTGGAGGGTGATGGCTAACATTCATTAATTTGATCATACTCATGTTTCAGTGTTTCATTGTATGTGTGTCAAAAGTTATCAAAATTTATACTTTAAATATGCATTTTTTTGTATGTCAATTGTACCTCAATAAGTGTGTTAAAACAAATATCAAGTTCATGTCAGGATTTACCTTTTAAAATAATTTCACTAATTGTTTACATGATTGGGAGACAATAGGTATTTTGTGTTTCTGGACTTATGAGCAGAAGCCCTGGCTACCTTTGTTCTAGGCTATCTCTTGATGGTTGTAATAAGTGAATGGCATTGGAAAACAGAGATGTGTCTCGCTCTGGGGCAAAGAGCAGGTTTGTTTATTGTCTGGTATGACAAAGATAATGCCTTCCTTTGGGGAAAAGGGCAGGCATGCTTACTGCCTGTTATAAAAGATCTGAGTTCCCTGGGCTTGGGCTTTCTCTCTGTAAGGCAATGCATGGCACGTCCTTTTTGACATCACCCTTTAGAACTGAGGTCTGGAGACGTGGTGCAAATGATGATACTGTAGCTACTATATTGCTGTAAGGATAACTTGAACTTTCTTTTTAACATAGGAATGTCTTTTGCCAGGCTCTGTGAAATGATGGCTGTCTAACTTATAAGCTTTCATGTTTAATAAAATCTCAGATCCTTCAAAATTCTTGACAGTTTTGGTAATGAGGATGGGATGCTGAGATATCACTTTCTGGAAGAGGAAGAAGAGGGCCTTATGGCTGATAAATAGGACTTCAGAGAATTCTATGAGGAATAGATAGCAGACATGTTGAACAAACTGAATGGTCAACTGGACAATCAGTGGTCTTCCACTTTACCATCAGGCAATGAGGAAAAATTTGGGATGCTATTACAGGCTTAGTACTAGGAACTAAATTGAAAGAAAGCTGTTGGAATGGTCCTTTGCTTTTTTCTAACTCTCCTCTGGGTGTGAACAATTTTTTGTCAATCTGGTGGCCAGCCTCAGGTCCACCCCATTGTAATAACTATTATTAAAATTTACCCCAGCAGGGCACCAGAAGGTTCTGACCCCTACCTGACAACAGTTAATAGGAATTCTTCTGCTTGGTCTCAAAGTAGGGAAATTTGCAACCAAATGTCTAGTATAAAACATCCTCAAATAATGCTATTTCATTGAACATAGTTTTGTTATAATATTGATGAGATGCTTAGGATCTTAACTCTTGTTTATATCAATTAACCTATAGTAAATTTGGGTTTGTTTCACTTGAAGTCACAAAGCCTATTGATGGCATTGAGGATTTATTGTACTTGGTTTATTTAAGAGATGAAAGGGCAGGGGATGGGGTGTTTGTTAAGGAAGAAAGGCAACAACAGGATCCTCACATACCTGAGTGACTCCTGCAGCCTGCCATGCCAATCTTAGACCTACTCAGAGATGACAGTAAAGATCCTCAGAATTTTTTCCCTTGTAGTTTATGGTTGTTGTAAGGGATCCTTGGGTTTTGGGGAAGAAATTTCCCTGAGAAAGACAAATTTCTGTGGGAAATCATAGATGAGGCATTAAAAAGTATCTAACTTGGATTTAAAATGCTGATGGCGACCAATGGGTCATGAGAAACTGAACAAAATTTTTAGATAAATCTTTATAGTTAGTACTGCAGCCCTAGAAAACTCATCCAGTCTTTACATTGAAAAGAAGTTATGAGATGTTATCATGGTAATGGAATTAGCAGATGCCCTTAATTAAGATGAATTTTTAAAAAGTCATTGTTAGGTGTCAGCCTGGAGTCAGGCAAAGGGCATAATCCAGTGGCCTCAAGTGGAATACCCTGTGGCTATAGCTGTTCAATCAAGGAATCCCCAAAACTAAAATAGATGGTGTCAGCCATGAGAATATTGCCATCTGATATAGAGTGTTGGGTAGGTGGAAAACATTAGAATTTCATTTGGTTGAGCCATGAGCGATGCCACTCAACACTGAAAGTAAATGAGTCTTGCTTACTGGTGCAAAATGAGTTTTTTATCTTGGCACCTCCCCATAAAGTCCTTTTCCACTCCCTTGTCTTTTCTATTCTCACCTCTATCCCAGGTACTTCATGAAAAAATATGAATAGGGATGAGGCTGAGGTCTTTCTGTCCTCAAGAGGACCAAGGGAGATTAACACCTATTTAAGTATGTTAGAGACCTTTGAGGAGGGGAAGGTCTCAAACTTATATGACTCTATTGGGTACAGGTATTTTTCTTTATCCTCATCCAAGGACATTTTTTTTTTCATTTCTTTTAGAGAGAGAGGAAGGGAGAGAGGCAGGGAGAGAAATATATATAGAGAGAGAAATATCGATTGGTTGCCTCATGCATCCAGACTAGGAATTATAGACACCCAGACCAGGGATCAAACCCGCAACCTAGGTATGTGCCCTGACAGGGAATCAAACATGCAACTTTTTGGCTATGGGATGACATTCCAACAAAATGAGCCACACTGGTCAGTCAGGGCCTACCTTGTCTTAAGGAGGAGTGTATGCAGAGATTCCACTGATTGAATCATGGAAAGTTCAGAGTTAGGATGGAAACTAATGTACACTTGTGAGTGAGGCCCTTTGGGCCAATTTAATGTATCCTCTTGTTGCTTCTATATCTGAATGTATTGTAAAAATTGATGCAAATATGGTTGTACCTCCTGTTCCTTAAATAACAAAGGGAATTCTGATCAGGAAGAGCTATATGTAGGAAAGTCATATTACTTTTTGGGTCCCATGACTCTGATGGCCCCTCTGAATTAAGAGTGTCAATGACTAATAACTTTTCCAGTCGGAGCCTCTGATAAAGAGAGCTAGCTTCCAACTGGAGGCATGCCTTAGGGTTTTAGACGCATCGCTTCTCTTACATTGATATTGGCACACCCTTCTGAAAAGAATATTAGTTTGCTACTTGACTCTTTGTCAAAACTAAATGTATGACCCATGAGCACTTTTGACTCTCTATCCCAGGGGTGTCAAACTCATTTTCACTGGGGGCCACATCAGCCTCACGGCTGCCTTCAAAGAGCCGAATGTAAGTTTAGGACTGTATAATTGTAACTATTCCTTAAATGTTAAGGAGCCGAATTACATTCTGCTCCTTAAGCAGATACCTGAGGGGTATCCAACTCATTTTCAAACTCAGTGAAAATGAGTTTGATACCCCTGCTCCATCCTGATACTCCCATTTTGAGGTGGGTCAACTCAAATTCAACAACTAAGATGAAAAGGCCCCCAAAAGTCTTACTTACCAAGTGGAAATGGTATATTCAATGTGGTCTGAGCAACATCTTGGCTTTATATGAAAAAGTGACAGTTATCTCTTTGGAGAATGGGAGTATGTTTGGGCCTATCTCACTGATGGGTCATTTAAGCTGAAATCCAAAGATGTTTTCTAGGCTGCGAAAGCTGTTCAGCTTCAACACGAGGTATGTAAAACTAAAGATGGGCATGATTACTTTGCACAGCGGGCAGAAGTCAATGTCATTCTCATGCCTCTAACCAATATTCCCCCTGATGAACCTTGTTATATTTTTACCAAATGTAAGCAATTATGAATGTCCTAGTTGATTGTCTATCACATAGAAAACTGACTGGCAACTTAAAGACATGCCTCTTGTCTGGGTCACTCATGTGGGTGCCATGACAGAGGCTCATTATATGACAAGAACAGCTAGAATAAGCATGCTGTGTCCAGATGGCTATCATTGCTTCCTGATCTAACATTGCCCGAGACATGGCAACATATCCACTATCATATACTAGGTACAAAATAAAGAATTCTATGTTTCCGATGCAGAGGCTACTTCTGCATAGGAAACTTTTAACTCCTGCTGAAAGTAAACCCTTTTGTTCTTCAACAAGGGATGCTACAATCCATTGGGTTGGGGACCTCCACCAGTTCTGGCAGGCTGATTATATTGTATTGTTTCCCTACTATTGACACATTTTATGGTTATACAATTGCTGTTCCTGTCTGATTAGCTGAGTCCAGCCACACTATTGTGACCCTTGAAAATAATCTGTGTTATATATTTGGCTTTCTGGACCATCTGCAGTATGAAAGTGATGTTTATTTTATCACAAAAGCCACTCAATAGTTGGCTGACAGTTAATGTTATGATGGGCTTTCTCTGCTTCCTGCCATCCACAGAGGTTGTTGAGCATTGGAACAATCTCCTCAAAAATTGGCTTAAAGACATTTTAAATTCTACCATCCTCACCTCATCCTGGCCCATACTCAATAAGGGAGTTTGGTTACTGAGTGGGGCTTTCTCCAAAAAGGGATCATCTCCTCTCATTTGTTTCTTGGGCAATGATCAGAATGAAAGGTAATGGGGGCATTATATACATCTATTTTAAAAATTAGGGATTCTCCATAACTATTCCTGTACATGATGCTCTTTTCTGTCCCCATACAGCAAGCCCAGATCAGCTTTTGTGATGCATATGAGTGGAAGCTCATCAAAAGGGGACCTGAGGATTCAAACCAAATTCTTATTTTGCCATGTGGATTTCCTTGTTCAGTCAACATGGTCCTAGACCATAAGCATAATGACCACTTTGCTGAGTACACTGTTTGCAAGTTTACCTACTATAGTCCATATGGATTAAAATGGGGAACAGAATGGGTGTCTGTAAATTTCATTTTAAAAAGTGTTCTTTCTCTCTTGTATCTTATTCATCTTAACAGACAATCTGGGTGTGGCTGTAGAGGATTGGAGAAAGAGGAAGTCATAGCAAGGGAGTGGGCTGTGCTAATTTTGCCACAGTAGAAAGAGAACAACTGTCCCTGATCCTAGGAATAGAACACTTTAAGCCCCAGGAGGTACAGAGAAGGACACATTAATGATATTTGATTTTCAGAACTATTCTAGGAGACTTTCTCACAAAGGAAAATTCGCTAGGTCATTTTCCCAAACTCTTGCAATAGTCTTAAATTTTACTGATTACTGGATGTGCCATTATTTTCCAGATAGCTAACCACAATTTGATTACTGTTCTTCTTAACCTTATTGAGAATCTATTAGAAACATCAGGAGATAGCCCCAACTCCAGCACCTCCCATGCAAAATATCTGCCAATGAATGCTATCAGATGTTTTTCCCACACCCATAGCATCACTGTCATTCTCTGATATGGATGAATGATGCCCACTTCTTAGTGTGGACAAACAGCATAGGTTGAACTTACTGCCTTAAGCATTTCCTCCAAAAGCAAGGACTGGACTCAATTTTTCTAATTGAACTAGGAACCTTAAGGTGTAGAGTTGGTGAGGAGGACATGTTGAAGGTGTCAGTCTCTGCTTTCTGGCTGATGTAGTTGCTTCTTAGGTGGCCCCTAAATTGTAAACAACACTCTCCGAGGGCACTGCATCTGTTCAGGACTATATTTCTTGTGGGGAATCTAGGCACTAACTTGTTTTCTACCAAAAATATAGTGACCAATACCTTAGGGGTGATGATAAGAGACTTTTAAGTGCTTTATTCAATTAGAAAAGATGGTATAAAATTTGTCCCTGAAGTGATCCATGACACCACCTGGATCCCAGAAGGCATTCAGATCAGCCTAACTCACTAGACTGTGCTGTCATAGATATAAAATTGTCTTACTCTTCCTCCTTACAGGATAAGAAAGGATTTGTGCATTTTCAAATGCATTCTTTCATACCTGGATTCATCCCTTGAATCAAATAAAAATATCAAACATAAACTTGAGAATAGCATCTAGCTCTCTAAGGTACACCAAAATGTCTGAGGTCAGTAGTTGCTGAACTTTTTAAATAAAGACCCAAGAGTAAATTTTTTTCATATTTGCAGGCCAAAGCTGACACTAGTAATACCATTGTGGTCCTTGAAACTAATTTGTGTCATTTACGTGTCTTTGCAGACTATTTGCAGTCTGACAGTGATGTATTTCTTTTTACCACAAAGCCACTCAGCAATGACCTAATGGCTAAGGTATTCTGAACTCTGACATTGAGGTATAAAAATGACAATAGATAATACATAAATGAATGTCCATGGCTGTGTCCCAGTACTTTAAAAACTGATGACAGGCTGGATTTGGCTTGTAGGCCATGGTTCGCCAGGCCCTGGTATATAGGACTTGTTTAGCTGGTATGTCTGGGGCTCTGGAAGATATGGTTAAGGCCAATATTGTAGGTTGTTTTCCTCCTGCCACTTAGTGGCTTTATTAAATATTAGATGAGACAAGTTGAACATGGTTGATTCTGGCCTTTGCTGGTCAAATTAATCATTATAGCTGATGGAGTATTATACTTAATGGGAGCATTTTCCAGAAGCTGAGACAATATAGTAATGAGATGTGAGTGTCACTGCAAGATAATTCTCCAAGGGTTTCTTTTATTTCTGCAAGCAGAGGCACTGGCTGTCTTTGTTCTGAAATATTTATTTGAGGAGCTTTGTATAGCAAACAACCTTGAAGGTAGAGAAAACATCTGTCACTGGAACAAAAGACAAGTTTGCTTACTCCTCAGTAAAGTAAAAGTAAAGTCTTTCTCCTGGGGAAAGATCAGGTAGGCTTATAGCTCCTTATAAAAAAAATTGAATTCTCCAAGTTTAAGGTTCTTTTTCTGCCACAGCCCACTGTATATGTAAGCAACACTGGTCCTTTCCTCATTGGCCTTGGGAATTGAGGTTTGGGATGATGGTAGAGATGCTGATACTTCAGCTACTGCTATTGCTGTGAGAAATAAACTGTTCTTTGTCTCTGATAGAGTCTTGTGTCTTCTGTCAGCAATCATGAAATTGGTGGGCAGCTAGAGAAAAATCTCAGACCTAGATCTTGACATGCACCATAAACAAACTTAAAAAAGACCATTCAAAATTTGTATGAGTTTTTACACAATAATTTATCACTTGTTTCATACGTTAAATGTTTTTTTAAAACCAGCTTTTAAAGAAATAAATGTCTGACTTCTCAAAGTAGTTGTGTTTTAATGGTGACAAGTGGTAACATGAAATATATAAGATGTGACTATAGAAAAAGCAAGGGACTGGGAGGTGGCTGGCCTGAGGAAGAGGTGGGGCCCTGTCACAAACTAGTATTTATTATGTGATCTTGAAGAGTTAAGACCACCTGATTAGGCTCAGGGACATCATTTGCAAAACAGAAGGGTTAAATGAGATTGTTTTTGAGACTTTCCAGTGTGAAATTAAATCGTTTCCTCTGAGATACTTTTTCCTGAGGTAGTTTTTCTTATAGCACAGATTTGAGAGACTAGAATCTTTACATATTGAAAGAAATTGCTTTTGTCCATATTGCTTTTCAGATCTCTTTTTTCTTCCCAAAATGTGTTAGCCCAATAGTTTTTTCTGTCAATATGCAAAATATGGAAAGGATAAGTTTTTCTTCTTTGTATCTTTTTGTGTCATAAATTAGGCTTTGTGAAAAGCGTTCAGTTACCATGGTGATACCCACTAAATAAATGTAAAGGAAGAGACTTCTCCATTTTAAATAGAAATTGTGCATTCATAACACATTAACTATGCACTAGATTCACTGGCTTCTTTAGCAAGAGGAAAAAGGACTCATGGACATGGACAAGTGTGTTGATTGTGGGGTTGGGGGAGGGGAGTATAAGGAAACTAAATGGTAATAGAACAAACACAATACAAAACAAGAAGTAGCTGACAATAATGCTAAATTTACTATGGTTTCTCTCTAAAGAGAGCAATAACTAATGATAAGCAGTGTTTTGAGGTATATAATAGGATATGTGAACATTAAAAAGGATTTTTGTGGTCCTGACTGATATAGCTCAGTGGATAGAGCACAGGCTATGAACCAAAGGGTGGCCAGTTTCATTCCCAGTCAGGGCACATGCCTGGGTTGCAGGCCAGGTCCCCAGTGGGGGCCATGTGAGAGGCAACCACACATTAATGTTTCTCTTCCCTCTTTATCTCTCTCCCTTCCCCTCTCTCTAAAGACAAATAAAATCTTTAAAAAATTGAAGATGTTTTTATGCTTAAAAAAGATTTTTGTGAATTTAAGGAATATAAACTTGTATATACTGGTGGGAAAGTATACAGTGTATACTATCTGAAGTGTATAATTTTATTTCAATTCTAATCTTATGTTTCTGGCCCAAAACATATCTAAAAAAGATTTATTTGAGTTCTTCCTTTATCTAGCCTGCCTTATCATAATAGATTCTATTTCTTATTTTAAAATATAACAACAGAAGTCAAGATAATTCTAACAGTGCATATGAATTTAGATGTTGTTTAACATTTTATATTAAATAGTATTGTATCTTATATTGCCCAAAACAGCCTTAGAACTAACCAATTACAAACCTGATAATAGTCAAAATTATTTTCATTTCTTTTTATGGGGGTGAATTAAGTGAATTAATAAATCATTAGAAGTCTGGTAATAGTACTCTGAATTGGTTTTTACATTTTAGTAAAGAAGAGAAAAATTTATTACAAATAATAAGATGTAATTTTTGTAAAATGAAAAATATGATTTAGAAAGAAATCTAAAGTTTGTTCAAATAAAAGTTAGCTGTTTTTATGGGTCATAACTGAAAACTGGTGGCATAATTTTTTAAGCTCACAGAAAGCATTTGGCAAGAGCTTATTCAAATATTCACTGTGGGGCATAAGGTACAAAACTTTTCTACTCCTAATGCCTTCTTCCATGTGGAGGGCTTTTCACTAGGTTGTCATGCTTACTTTCTTGGCATGCCCTTACTCCTTTTTCATAAAGGGAGGACAGTGGCTTAATCTGGTGAGTTTGGAAGGGCAAACTAAACAAATGAAGATTAAACCTCTTTTTCTCACCCTCCTTTTTTGTAGCTAGCTGCCCACAGAGGGTAGGCACATATTCTGGCCTACTCTCTGGGTTGTTTCGTAACTGTGATCTTGTTACAGAACAGAGCCAAGGAGGGTGTATGATATGCTATTACTGAAAGGACCCCCCACCACTAGGTTCGCTATGCCAGCCACCACAGAAAAGATGTCTCTCAATGCCAGGGATTTGTGAAAAGGAAAGGAAATATTTATTTAAAAGTTATACAGACTAAAGTCCTTTAGAATACCCATAGACACACACAGTCCTTCCTTCTCCCTCTGCCCAGTCCGGGGTACTGCATCTCAGGAAAAGAAGTAGAAGTCCGCAATTCAGGCTCCCAGCACCATCAGCTGTGTCGCCATCAGGATCTCTAGTTAATCCAAAGCCATGTGACACCTTCTCATGCCCACCAACAAGAATCCTTTCACCCCTTTTCTTCCGGGCAAAGTCTTTCCTGCTTCCTAAGCCACATGGCAAAAGGGAACACCCCTAAGCCACGTGGTCCCCACTTTGCCAAAGCCTCATGGTTCTCCCCTCACATGGCTGCTGCATCTGGGTTTAAATAACCACGCCAATCATCCTCTACAGCCCCAGTTCCTACTCCTAAAATCGACTACACCTGCCAGCATTCCTGTATTCTTCCAGCTTTTCTGGGCTGCCATAATGAGTTTGGACAGGTGTGGCCCCACAGCATGGAGCCAACCTTCTCCAAGCTCTCATGCAAGTGCTGTAACCAGGGGGAGCTGCCTGCCAGCTACATCCTGGTTGGTGGTCATTTCCATCCCCCTGACTCAATGCATGGCCACAGCTATTTAACATATCTATGAAATTAGTTAAAGGTTATAGATGTGTTAAATGACCATGCCAGAGTTTAACAGCAAAGCTGTTGCTGTACCAAACAGCTCTCAATGGCCCTGCTCTATTCCCCCAGCTCAGACTTGTCGGGGTGAGGACATGCTATACGTATTTTTCTAATATTTCCTGGACACCTTGAGCTCTGGACCCCATTATAAATCTCTATTTGGCCCCCGCTCTTGGCTGCATCCTGTTACAATCTTCCATGTCCAAAAGTTTAATGAAACCCAGTGCAATGAAGAACAGGGTAAGTAATTCTGTAGTTTAGCCTTAAGGAGCCCAAAAGCTTTCAGATTCAGATTATATTCTACAATATCAGTTTTGTGATAACAGTGAAAGTAATATTTTCATCTTGAAGGTTTATTTGTTTAGCCAGACATGGCTAATACAAAACATTTGCTTGAATTATCTTTCTTAAATATTGGTAATTAAAATAGCTCTACTTATTGGTATTTAACTTAATTCATCTGTGCAATTCCATTATTTTATTTTTTCTTTTTATTTCTGATTTGCGTTTCCAATTCCTTCTTCCCTGTAGGCCCCATTCTAAAATGTGATTTTCGTATGCCTTGAATATGTATACACCCTTAACAAAATATAATTTGAATAGTGTATATTTTTAAATTTACATAAATGTATATAACATATATGAAGAGATATGTACCTTTTTCAACTTTTACACCTTTCACTCAAAATGATTTTGCTACATACATATACCTAGAGATCTCTGCAGAACATGCACTTTTGATGGACTTGCTTCAGTAGAGAAGGGAATGTCTGAGAACAGGTGTATGAGAAGCAGCAAATGCTGAGGTGTCTCTCTATAAGAGGTTTTTATGCTTTTGCTTATTGTGTATCCTTCATATGATGGGCAAAAAACAATTAACTTGCAGGTGAATCTAAACTCAGTTTCAGATACAGGTAGTACTTTTTTTTTGTGGTGAAATTGATGGGAAAATTGAAGGAAAAAAGAGACACTTAAGTGAAAAGCAAGAAATAGATACAGTGATAAATTGTTGTGGTATTGGAAAGAGCCAGGAACTAAGCTTGAAACACATTTTCCCCCCACTTACAGCCACTGATTGACACATGAAGGAAACTGCAAAGAATACACATACTTCCTATAGTACCCAGAGAACTTGGATTTGAACAGTAGCTGTTTGACCAGAACTGGAAATAAAATCTCTAGATCTTGAAAGAGAATGTTTTTATCTCAAAGTAACTTTTGTTTATTGAATACCTACTAGGTTCTATGCATCTCACATGTATTATCACATTAAATTTTTTTATAAGGATTCTGTGAAAAAGAAATAATTTTTATTCTCATTTTACAGCTGAAGAAGTTGAGGATACACCATTGTGAGAGTCAAATCCAGGATTTAAAATCAGTCTATTTTTGTCTAAAATTCATGTTATGGTACCTCTCTCAAGAACAGAATTTTAAGAACAGAATTCCTTTAAGAACAGAATTTTCAGTGATTTCTCCTTACAGTTTATAGTAGAGCACTGCTGGTGTGAAATTCAGTTGTGAACAGAATGGTTTCAGGACAAGGACAGTGAAAAAAGGGCAGGTAGATCAGCATCAAGTTTGGGACAATGAACTTTATACACTGGGCAGGGAATGGGACTTCAAAGACCGTGAAGTCAGTGTGTTAAATGAAGCACAGCCAGAACCATACCCACAAGCCATTTGTATTTCCATGTGTATTTATATAGATTACTTGCTACTTAATTTAACCAAAGGCAATTCTTTCCATTATATGCTGTTTGTTTTCCCAAACTAACAATTTTGTAGACCATTTGAAGTCCCAAGGTAAACAAACAAACATGCCATAAGACAATTTCCTTAGGCATCGTAAAGGAGAAATACCTGAACTAGGTGTACTCAGTCAACAATTATAGCCATTAAGTTATGGCTTCAGCTGAGCAACTGCCATCTAGGATATAGATCCAAAAAATGGCCTCTCTATTCCTTTTGATGACCAGGCTTTCCAGTTTCTACTGGAATGTGTCCAAAGTATCTCACAGCCACAACATTTCTTTTGTTTCTTGTCTGTTTCTCTTCCCATTTTTTTCCTTAATACTCTGATCTCTGTTCCCCTTCTTAGCACTTCTCTCTTATTATTTCAATAATTAGCAAATTAATAATAAATTTTACTAAATTCATTACTCAGGCTGTATGAGGGAGATTTAAAAGATACTCCCATTCTACAAAAAGAGAATGGTCATTATGCAGTGGGACCATTAGGTATGTAAATAGAGTATTTAGTCTAATTACACATTGAATACTAATTCTAGCACATGCATATAATATCTAAGGAGGAGAGAAAATTTAGGTTAGGATATTCTGGATTTTGTCCCTCTGGTGAAACAGTAATGGATTTTCTTTTTCAAAATAATTTACCCCTCTGCAAGGCTTTTAGCAGACCATTTGCTCATACCAAACGAAGCAAAGACCTGTCTGAAAGTGAACTGTTTGTCCTGTTCTTTTCAAATGGAATTGAGAGCCTAGTGAGACTATCTCCCTTGAAAGTTAAGCTTTATGTGAATTGGAATAATGGTTCACATTAGCCAAAACAAAGAATTCCAGACCTGTATGTTGCCAATATTTGTATACTTCAGTGCCAAATATTAGATGTTAATTTTCAATTAAGTATGAAGTACAGGTTTGGTATGATGTAGTCAATTAAGATCCCAGCTAATTAAAAAATACTATTTTGAGGTCATTATTTTCTGAAAATATAAACATGTGGTATAATTTATTATTTAATACATTTATCTGTATTTTTTCTACTTAGGAAGAATAGAGAATGACTTGTATATATAACTTATTGGGAAGATGAAAAGTCAAAAGTTGTAGGAAAACTTTGCTTCAAAAGTAGAAAACCTAAATATATTCTTAACCTTCTTTAATTTTTTTTATTCTACTGATTTTTGATACTTATATGAGCTGGAAGAGGATATGTGGTTAAAAATTCAGAAAACATACCAAGGACTTTGAAATCAGGTTATGTTCAAAATAGTATCCCTGATTTATTTTTCTTTTAACAAACCCAGAATTACTTACAAAGAAATTTATAATACATCAGCCAGTATGACAATGTATCAAAACAATGATATTTAAAGGAAAAATATCACAGAAATACTCAATAGATGTTCAAATAAACATTTGTTAACTACTTAAAGGAAAATGGGTGATAAACTGCATTCCTTACATAGCTACACAAAATTTCCAATTGTTTTAGAAGCTCTGCTAAAAAATCTTAGGTAGCCTCCTGAACAGTTGATATTATACATGAGTGAGCTTATTGGTTAAAATTCATGGGCTTTTCCTACTTAATACTATCTGGTAAAATAAAATTTCACTCAATTTACAATTCTTCCATAGTGGTTGTATTATGAGAAGAGTGCTGGCAAAAAATGCTAACTAATCCTTTTGGCATAAATTTCAATGTACCCCATTTAAGATGGTGGCAGTGGGGTTAGAAAGAGAGCTATGGATACAAAAGATTTTAGAGCTGGAATGGGCAGAACTTGGTGAATAGGTGAGAGTGAGTGCCTCAGGGAGACTGTGCAGATTTCTGGTGCATGCAAGTGAATGGATGAATTGAAGACAGAGTGTGCAAGTGCAGCAGGAACAAGATTTAGACTCAGGGAAGAGGAGTTCAGTTTTAAACAAGATGACCCTGTCAAGTAGCCCATCCACATTTTCTTATTTTCCTCCACACTTATTTGGAGATTATTCTCGCTAAACTTTAATAACTTGTAGGTTTTGCTTTGTCAGTTACACTTAAGAAATTTTTGTTAATATAATCATCTTTCCAACTAGATTGTAAACTACTTGAAGGCAGGCTCCATTTATCTATCTATCATCTATCTATCTATTTAAAAATATATTTTATTGATTATGCTATAACAGTTGTCCCATTACCTCCCTTCATTCCCCTCCACTCTGCACACCCTCTCCCACCCGTACTCCCCCCCTTTAGTTCATGTCCATGTGTCATAAGTTCTTTAATTTCTACATTCCCCATACTATTCTTGCCCTCCCATCTATTTTCTACCTACCATCCATGCTACTTATTCTCTCTAACTTTTCCCCCTCTCCTCCTCCCACTCCCCTGTTGCTAACCCTCCATGTGATCTCCATTTCTGTGTTTCTGTTCCTGTTCTAGTTGTTTGCTTAGTTTGTTTTAGCTTTTGTTTTAGGTGTGGTTGTTAATAATTGTGAGTTTGCTGTCATTTTACTATCCATGTTTTTTATCTTCTTTTTCTTAGATAAGTCCCTTTAACATTTCATAAAATAAGGGCTTGGTGATGATGAACTCCTTTAACTGACCTTGTCTGGGAAGCACTTTCTCTGCCCTTCCATTCTAAATGAAAGCTTTGCTGGATAGAGCAATCTGGGATGTAGATCCTTGCCTTTCATGACTTGGAATACTTCCCAATCCCTTCTTGCCTGCAAGGTCTCTTTTGAGTAATCAGCTGACAGTCTGATGGGAACTCCTTTGTAGGTAACTGTCTCCTTGTCTCTTGCTGCTTCTAGGATTCTCTCCTTCATGTTAATCTTGGGTAATGTAATTATAATGTGCCTTGGTGTGTTCCTCCTTGGGTCCAACCTCTTTGGGACTCTCTGAGATTCCTGGACTTCCTGGAAGTCTATTTCCTTAGCCAGATTGGGGAAGTTCTCCTTTATTATTTGTTCAAATAACTTTTCCACTTGTTGCTTTTCCTCTTCCCCTTCTGGTACCCTTATAATTTGGATGTTGGAACGTTTAAAGATGTCCTGGAGGTTCCTAAGCCTCTCCTCATTTTTTTGAATTCTTGTTTCTTCATTCTTTTGTTTGGTTGTTTCTTTCTTCCTTCTGGTGCACTCCATTGATGTGAGTCCCAGTTTTCTTCCCATCACTATTGGTTCCTGGTGCATTTTCCTTCATTTCACTTAGCATAGCCTTCATTTTTTTCATCTAATTTGCGAACAAATTCAACCAATTCTGTGAGCATCCTGATCACCAGTGCTTTGAATTGTGCACCTGATAGGTTGGCTATCTCTTGGTTGCTTAGTTGTATTTACTCTGGAGCTTTGATCTGTTCTTCTATTTGGGCCATTTTTTTTTTTTTTGTCTTGTTGTGCCTGTTACGTATGAGGGGTGGAGCCTTAAGTGTTCACCAGGGCGGGGCAACCCAGTGGCTGGGTTGTGATGCTGTACGTAGGGGTGGGGTTCAAGAGGGAACAATGGCTCTTTCTCTGCTCTCTGTTGGACTTCAGTCCCTTCTGTCACTTCCCCTAAGCAAAGTGGGCCTTTCTGGTGCTAATTCCCATGTGGGTAGGCTTGTGTACGTTCCAGGACCCCATGGGTCTCTCCAGCAAACTCTCTTGTGAGGCTGGGAGTCTCTCCCCCACAGTGATTTTCAGTCAGTTCCCTGAGGCTCTATTTCTCGGGGCTGGGACCTGAATTGCACACAGTGCCTCGCTTTACAATCGCCACCTTGCTGGGTCTGCCCATTGCCACCCTGGGCCTGAGGTCTGCCAGCCTCTGCCTGCTTGCCCAGGATCCGCCCACCTGGGTGGTTTTGTGCACCTGGGATGCCTTTTGCACTCAGTCCCAACACTCATTGTGCCGTGACCCCTCTCTGCCCAGCTGCCTGACACTGCCCCTCCTACCGGTCTGGATGAATGTGTCTATTTTAACTACTTGGTTGTCCAACCTCCATACAGTTCAAATTTCTGTCAGTTCTGGTTGTTATTCTATTTCTAAATTATTGTTGTCCCTATCTTGGTTGTGTGAGGAGGCACAGTGTGTCTTCCAATGCCTCCATCTTGGCCAGAAGTCTCCTTTTATTTTTTTCTGTTTGATATACTTCTAGGATTCTAGTAAAATCCTCATACAAGGAATCAATATTTATAACCAACTTGCCATTAATTTCTCCATGAGTTATGTGAGCCTTTGATGGCAGACATGGTTCACCAACTATCTGTCCTCTCATTTAAAAAAAAATAAAAAAGATTTAAATTAAAAAAGATTTGGATTTGAAGGAGTTATTGAAATATATTTTAGAAGTGTTGAGAACTTAGAAATGATTTTAATATTATGCTCTATTATTTATGTGAATTAAAAGTCCTGAATAAAACATTCACATTTATTTTTAGTTTACCTGAGAAAGAAGAAGAAAAGATCATAGAAAAGTCACTCTCTGAAAAATATTTTTATTTCATCTCAATATTTTCTTTTTAAGAATTCTTCCATTTGTGCTATCAAATATGCAACAAAGGTAATGATAGTGCTGGTCACTGCAGTAGAAATTCACATATACTTTTTTGGGGTTTTGTATACTCTTAATAGAAAGCAATATGCCTTTATGTATTAAAACTCCTGCAGTATTTATTAACTTTGACCCAGGGATGTCATTCAGGAATCTAAGTGAAATAATAAAAAATTTTATTTATGAATTATTTTTAGATATTCATAACCTTATATATAATAATTAAACTTTTTAAGTGGCATAAATGTTCAACCACCTAGACTCATGGAAGTATTATATTAACTGTACCTTCTTTTTCTATTCTCATTGTATACATCCAACCTTCACTATAATCACTCTTCTACAAAATGTTCAATAGCTTTGTTTCCCTCTTCTTGCTCTATTTCATAGCAAAATTGTGTCCCTGGAAAAACTCAACTACTGGATTTCTCCATGCCTGTATTGCTGCAAGTAAGAATTGCTGGGGAAAAACACACATCTTTTAAGTCAGCTCTCACTTTATCTGGTCCCTTAAGTCTGGAAATTGCATTCTCTTGTGCTCAAAAAAGATTATTTCATACCTGTACACCTTCTCCAATCTTCTCAAATGTCTATTCTCCCTGGCTTTTGAAGGATGACATTGCTACATGCTATGTAGAAAAAGTAGAAGCTGTTACACAGTAACAACAGATGTACTATTTATATATTTCAACCCTCCCTTTTTCTTTCTGAGACAGTATGAAGGGTCCTGTCTCCTGTGGAAGATGAAATCCTCTGTGTGTGCTGAGTCCCATCCTCTTCCATCTTTTTTAAGACCTTGCTGAAGTACAATACTCATGTTTCTCCTTCCTTTCACCATCCCTATCATTTTTAGGTTTCAAACATGTTTTTTAATCTTTCATTATTTAAAACAAAAAAACAAACAAGTGAACAGTCATATATTTTTTAACTCACCTCTCTTTCTGTAATGTCTTTTATAGTCAAGATTCTCATAAAAGTGGTCTACATATGCTATCTTAATCACCTCACCCCTTATTCAATATTTGGCTCCTGCCCCACCTCTTATCTAACCTTCTGTCACTGAGATCATTATAGAATCTGTGTTGCTAAATCTAGTGGGTCATTTTCAGTCATCAACATATTTAGCCTCTTGTTGACATGTTGCATAATTTCCTGTCTTTGGAACAGTTGTTTTTCTTGATTTCTTCGACACTCCCCTATCCTGATTTTGTTCTTACCTTTCTGGTCATTCCTTTTAAAAATTCCTTTTAGGCAAAAATTTTTGCCTAAAACTTTGTCTTAGTTTGACATATAACTTTTGAGTTTCCACTGTACTTTTTGCTTACTCTACATACACTTCCTAAAATAGTACACTGACTCTGAAGACATTAGATACTATCTATTTATTAACATAGTCTTCTACCCAAATCCTTTTCAGAGGAACTATTTGTTCTGCTCTTCTCAAATGGAATATGGAGCCTAGTGAGACTATCTCGCTGAAAACAAATAGAGCTTTATGTGAACGTAAGCTTTATGTGAATTGGAATGTTTCATCTTAGCCAAAACAGAAAGTTCCAGACCTGTGTATTGACAAGTTCACTTTGGTGTCTCATGGGTAGCCCAGGTTTGGTGTCTTCCCTTCAGATTTTCTTCTCCATCATTGTCTCCCAATTCAGCAAATGAGGCCTTAATTGCTCCGTTTCTCAAGCTCTGAGTTATCCTACACATCAGCTTTTTATTTACCTCCCATGTCGATCTCATCACCAAATCCTGTTGATTCTATTTTCAAATATTTTTTTCATATATCTGTTTCTCTTTCTTCCCATTTCTCTGTCTTGGCCCTAACCAAGGACTGTAACCTGAATTGTTACAATGATCTCTTATTGTCTCTCATCTTCCACTTTTCTCTCCTATAATCCCTCATCTGCCTAGCAGTCAAAGTGGCCTTTTCAAATGCAAATCTGATCATATCCCTTCAAATGAATCAAATTTCATTTGGTTTCTCACTGAATTTGGGATAAAACTCACAATCCTGTATATGCCCAGAAAGACTATGAGAACTCTGCCTCTGCGACCTTGCTAACCTAATGTTGTGTCAAACTCCTGGTCCCTGCCAGCCTGTCCCTGACCCATCACACTGGCCTTTCTGTTCCTCAGACACTCTGGAGCTCGCTCTTAGTTCAAAGACTTCAGTTTGCTTGTTTTCTCCTCTTTTCTTCACCAGGCTATTGCCTACTTGTTCCATAGGCCTCATCTTACACTGTGCTTTCTCAGGGAAACCTTTCTTGACTTTCCAGATTAGGCTGAACTCCTAGATGTTTTGCTTTCATAGGACTTGTGTGTCTTAATAAAAATAGCTATCTAAGTATTCATGTATGTAATAACTGTTCAGTGTCTCTCTCCACAGAGATCCATTCAGGGCTGTATACTGAGCTTAGCATAGTGCCCAATAGGCAATAGGTCCTCAATAAAAATACTTTAAAGTGAAGGAGTCAGCAAATTATTATACAGTTGTCAAAGACTATATTTTATCATAATGATGTAAGGAAATATTTGTGATTCATTCAAAGTAAAACTGAAGAGTATAAAATGGTATTTAGAATATAATCTTAAATAACTTTTTTTTGCAAAAAGTTATTTATTTGTTTTCATATGGAAAAGATGGGAAAATCCCCCACACCGTAGCTTTTAAAATTTTTGGAAGCATTCTAGGGTTTTAGAATTTTAATATTTGTAAATGTAGGGATGACAGGTGATTTTAATTCTTTTTACTTTTCTGCATTTTCTACATTTCCCACTGCAACCTCATTACCTTTATCTTTAGAAAAAGTAAACGTTCTTTGAAAAGAAAAAGATCAGTTATTTTTACTATATTAAAATGCATGCTTATTTCAGATCTTTTGTAGTATTACCTTCAGCTTCCTTAAACCTTTGCAAATCTCCATTAAAAAAATATGATGCTCCAGTACAAACTATCTTTGTGTTCAATGATCAGCTGCAAGAAGAGGATATACCAACTCACAAATACAATGCTTGTGTATTGCAGGGTACTAAGGTTTGTAATTCTGATCCAACTAGCAGGAGAATTAGTCAGGGTCAGTGCACAAAGACAGTTTGTTCAAATATATTCAGTAAACGGCTCACTGGAACATGACAAAAATCCCTTATCTTTGGGAAATGTATGACTTATTTATTAGTGTAGGATTTTTGAGAAAAGGATACAGGTAACAAGCTGTGAAAGTCTTCAGCTGTTTCTTTCTTTTACAGTACAGTGCTTAAACATTTAAAAAGAAAACCTTAATTTGCAAAGTTACATTGACATTGTAATTTTTGCATATTTAATAAGCCTTAGCTACTTTAACTGAAAGTGGAAATTTTCATGGAATGCTACCCTTTTCATTGCTGCACACATCTTAGATTTAATTTGGCATGGGACGCATCAACCTTGGCTCTTAGAGACAAGGTTAGAAATCTGTAGTACATGAAAACAGGCTCCTCTAAACACTATTTTTTCCACTTGCTACACATTCCATGCCAGCTTTGAAAAGAACACAAAGTATGAAAATGATCCTTTTTCTTAGCTTGACAGAAAATTATTAAAGTAGATGCAAATATTTTACTTTTTAAAATAGAGGGAAGAGCATTTCTCCACATCTCCATGCCTCTTAGAGTGCCTACAAGGTAGGGCTTGTCATACTATAAAGCAAAACATCAGTGGTGGAGGTTTTGCATGTTTTGCATATTGCTGCTATTGTTTAATAGTCTTCTGATTTTGTTTGATTTTGTTTTTAAGTAGATAATCCAACTAATCTTATTAATATAAAAAATACATTACTTGGCTCTGACCAGGTGGTTTAGTTGTTTGGAGCGTTGACCCATACATCAAAAAGTTGTGGGTTCGATTCCTGGTCAGGTCACACATCTGGGTTGCCAGTTTGATCAATCTGCAGTAGAGGTGCGTGCTGGAGGCAACTGATTGACGTTTCTCTCTCACATTAATGTTTTTTCTCTCTCTCTCCACCCCCTTCCTTTCTCTATGAAATATATATATGCGTGTATATATATATAATTTCAAATGATATATCCCAAAATTTTAATGCTTTTGAAAAATTTCAGATGTGTATCAAAGCAACATTTTTGGTTGAATTTAAGACATTAAACAATTCAATCCCCTAAATGATGTTCATATGTTTTCCATTTTTCCCTTAGAAAAGAAAGATAAATAGTTTGCACTTATAATGATATATATCCAGTGTACCCATTTGCAAAAAACTCATTAATAAAATTAGCTTTCTTTGAAATATTCCTTGCACTATGATTCACCTGAAAAGTATGACTTGAATGAAGCTAGGAAAGTTTCATAAAATTATGTAGGGAAGACTATTCATTGCATGTAATAAAATCTGGCTAAGGAGAAAAGGGGTTTATTGACTCATAACTGAAACTCCCAGCCACAGGTCAGGCTTTATTTGAGAGCTAAAATAAAGTACACAAGACTTAATTTCTCTTTACCTCTCAGCTCCCTCCACTTCCTTCCTGTGTATCAGCTTCATTTCAGGCACCAACTACACCCTCCTTCACTCTCCTTCCTTTTTATGCAAAAATTTCTCTTTCATAAAATTATAATAAACATCATTGGAATTGAGTTTCTTTGGCCTTGATTGCCCTAGGTTGGGTTTCCAAAATTAAATCCCCTGTTTATCAGGTGTGATGACCTGATGGGCAGGATCTGAGGCACACGCTAGCTCAGAGTTGAGGGTGAGTTCTATCCATCTGCTCTACATGGACGGAGAATGGGGAGAAGCAGGTGCATAATAACTATTATATGAATATTGGGGATTTGACACAGTCAGGGAAAAATGAAATATATTAATATAACTTCATAAACTTTTCTGCCTATGGAGGTTATAATTTAATATAGATCTTTATCATCTATCTTCTATCTATCATCATCATCTATTATCTATGTATCTATGTACCCATCTATCTACCTATCATTTATCTATCTTCTCAGATTAGGAGAGGTGAAAGCCTTGGAAGACATCAGATTTTGACATCACTGAAGGCTAGGAGACTGTTTTTCCCAATGCCAGGCAAACCTATCATTATGAATAGTGAAGAGGAGCATGTGCCTTAGGTGACTGCTGCTGTGTGGGCTATTAAGGAGACATTGTGAAGGGTATCTTTTGATCTGATGGGCATTTTGTGGCATTTAAGTTTGCTTTGTCTAGCTGATATATTAATTATCTCATATGAGCAAAACAGTTTTGGGTATTTAAAAAACAGTCAATAATGAAACAGCAGGTCATCTTGTTATCCTAAAGTTATGGAATTTATATTGCTTGTTGCTAATATAAGGCAGTTTGTAGCTCCTGAAGGCAATACCAAGTTGGAGGCACATGGGGTTTGTAATAAATTTAGCAGGTTGCCGACTTTTGAAATTGGCCTGGGAAATATAGAGACTCTTTAGGCCCACTAGAGGTCCCTTAGGAAAGGAATATATTTATAATTTTATTTAGATATAGTCTTTACCTTAGGCACTGTACTGAAAGGTCAGGTGAGGATATTTGTGAGATAATTATAAGATAGTATGTAAAATAAGTGAATGCTTACAAATGTACTCTTATAAGTTAGTTACACTAGCAGTTATATGTTGTTCTATTTCTTCATTCATATGTCTACTTGGATGGCCTCAACATTTTATGTGAGGATGAAGAGGATAGTCTCTTGGAGCTGTTCTTGAAGCCATAATACCTGAGGTCTTACACGGTCTCTTGGAATCCTATGAGGGGACCAAAATAAGTCCCAGAAATCTCCTGAACCTAGAATGGCATTTTCAAGTGAGTCTCACCAAATGTATGTTCCTGAGTTCTCCTTGACCCAAATTTGTCTCTTTTCTTAATTCCTCCTTTTAAAAAATTTCTAGTAAATAAGAAGGTACAGTTTCTGGTTGGCCTGGAATTCAGAGTTCTTTGATTAGCATTTAATTTCACTATTGAGTCATGATCAGAAGGCTATTTGAAGACTCTCTAATATGAACAAGATAGTGCAATGACACACACAACTGGTGGTTAGCAGGTGACACAATATTAACATTGTAAAGGTAGGACTAGTTCAGTGCTCATTTTTGCCCATACAAATTTAACAATGAAAAAATTAAATGTCTCTGTTAGAAAAAATATTGCATTATTCTTAACTGTGTATTTTGACAAGAAAACATTTACAGTTTCCTTGCTGATAGCTTGGAAAAAATGCAATTTATATATCAGGCTTCTTGGTTTTCCTGAGGAGAAGTCATAATGAAATACTTAAGATTGTTTCAAAAGCAAATTTTAGTAAAAGTCTGCCTTAGTGAGGTTTTAAAATTTTACCCCTATCAGGAGGAAATTATGTTTCTTGAATAAAAAAAATGAATTTTCCCTCAACAAATTGGAATGAGGAAAATCAGTAAGGGCTTAGAATTTAGAAAATAAAGTAAAATGTCAACTATAGATATGATAGGTCCTCCCCTCCATCTGGTGGTAGCATTGGTGTAAATAAGAGATTGTTAAGCGGGTAATTTAACTGAAAAGCAGATGATGCTGTCTTTTCTACTGACTAGGGTCTATTTCAAGTTCTCATTAACATAGGCACAAAATGGATTGAAGAAAGTAAATAGGTCAACAAACTTCAAGTGCAATTAAGTTCTCATGTGTAGGGCAATAACTTTGGCCCATGTCTTCCGAACTTTTAAAATTACCCCAGTGAACCAACAGGAACTTTTAATGAGACACAAGCAAGGGACACACAGATTCTGTAAGATGGAAAATCAGATAGCTATGGCGAAATTGTTGCTCTGCTGCACATAGGTTTACTCCATTTGCTCTTAATGAAGCATGGCCACTTTCTGTGTTCCTGCATTTAATTCCACTTTCTGTATGTGCTAGTTTCACCTTCCAGAGATAAAGAGACGCATACATTTCAAAGAAATGAATCAATAAAAGAGAAGAAAGCTTTCCCTGGCATAAGATTTTGAAAAAAGACAAGAGAGAAGAGCAGCAAGCAGCATGTATAGTTGAAAAACCTGTGAATTAGGAATCAGAAGTCTGTGTTAATTTTACTTGAGTTCTTCAATTTAGGAGCCATGTGACTGTGGGTAAATTATTCATTGTCTCTTATTCTCAATTACACTTGTCAATGAAATTAAAGAGGTGTTTTAATTAATCCAACTTAATTTTAAACTATGGTAAACGAATTTATTTTTAATGACTAAATATTTTTTAAAACCCTTGTTTAAAAAATCAGGACCCTTTGTATTAGAATTGTCATATGGAATCCACAATTACTTTTATTTTTAGTGCACAATAATAAACAGGCAATTTTGAACCTTGGAGCAAGAGAGGAGTTTGGATTTACTTTGAAAGAGTAGAGGAGCCTGAGATTTTGGAATCAATGGCATTGTACTTCTTTAATTATTACCTGGCCCATTTTTCTCCTATCCATATTGCTCTTTTGGTGTTAACTACCTAGTTTGAGCAATTGCGAACTCGGAACAGCATGGGTTTCATCAGCTTTTATTTTTACTTATTTGTTCGTTTTGGTTTAGCCCTCCTTTCTCTTAGACTTTGGGAGAGATCCTAAGACAAGTTTTTGAGGAGTGTACATATGTGCTTTTTTATAAGTAAAAATCTTATGAAGCAGGTGTCATTGTTATTATCATTATGTAAATTGTCCAGCGTCACATGGTTATTGAGAGTCAGGACTTGGACCCCAGTCTATTTGTTTGCAGGACTCATCCTCTCTGGCAGGCAGGGTAACACGTTGCTTGCCAACAGTGACAACAACCAAAGCAAATCTTGTATCATTGCTCACTGTGTGTCAGGCATAGTTCTGAGTACTTTAGATATACTAATCCTTGTAACAATTCTATGGTCCATGTGGCAGAGGAGGAAACAGCCACAGGAAAGTCAGGTAAGTTTTCTGAGATCACACAGGCAGAGAGCTCCAGAGCTGACCCAGAATTCAGGGCTGTGACTCCACAGCTCTTTCTCTGTCTGTGATATTACCTTTTTCTCAAGCTACTACTCTTCCTCTTGGAGAACTTTGAAGATAAATCTTGCATATTATTACAGTTGTGTTCCTGGAACATGTCCTGAATATTATTCATTGTGACTTCCTCCAAAAGTGAAGAATAGGTTCTGTTAATACAAGAGATAAAGTAAATAAAGTGGGGAAAAAATAGATCTGGGGCAGTAATGGAGAGAATAGCTATGGCAAGAAGGTTACAAGTGGGCCAGCCTATCTGGTAGTGATGGTGTGAAAGAATAAAGAGAAGTTATCTCCTACTCTTCTGCATTGAGCTGAGAGGTTTTGATGTGCATATGTGTGTGTGTAATATAAGAAGATCAAGAATTAGTAGAATGAAATATTGATATGCTATAGCCAAAGTTCTTTGTGTGGACCAAGCTAATTTTGGAGACCAGTAGATTCTGTCTAGGGTAGGTGATATCAAGTGTTTGTCTGGGAGCTCTGACACTCTTCTATGTTTCTTGGCCCAGGTGATTTCTGGTACGTTGTGCCAGCCTGGGCTTGTGGCAGTACACTTATTAACTTAAAGACATGCTTTGAACCTGGTAGGTAACCTTTGTGCTGGTGAGGTACTGCAGTCATCTCTAGTGCTATAGGACATGTAGAACCCCATGATTTTCACACTCTGTATCATTCAGTAGTCAATAAGCTGGGCCCACTATAGTGTTGTTGTCAGATTTGGCAGCGAAAATCAGTGAAAGAAGGGGACATGTAGAAAAGTTTGTGTTTTATAGGTCTCTAGATTTTATATATTTTGTACTAGGGCCAAGGAATTAATTAATCATCAGAGAACTGAATGGAATGGAGAAACAGTCATGTGCTGTTTAGTAACAGGGATATGTTCTGAGAACTGCATCATTTGGCGATTTTGCTGTGCACTTACACCAACCTAGATGGTATTGCCTATTATACACTTAGGTTGTATGCTGTATCTTATTGCTCCTAGGCTACAGATCTATACAGCATGTGCTGAACACTGTATTTGTATATGTAAGCATGTCTAAACAGAGAAAAGTACAGTAAAAATATGGTATACAAGATGAAAACAAAGCATGGCACACCTGTATAGAGCACTTGCCGTGAATGGAGCTTGCAGAACTGGAAGTTGCTCTGGCTAAGTCAGTGAGTGAGTGGTAAGTGTGAAGGCCTAAGACATTACTGTACACCACTGTAGACTTTATAAATACTGTCCCACAACCCTTCTCCTGTTTTCTTCCATCAGGGTCAGAATAGAACATTGAAGCTGTCCATGCTGCTACATGAACAAGGATGTGGGCTAGACTGATTGCAACTATCCAGGAGAAACAGGCTGCATAAAGTGTAAATCACCATAATAAGGATTGTCAGGAGGAATTGAGAGGTGGCCTAAGAATCAGTATGAATAAGAAATCAAAATTGGGAGAGGAAGATGGCGGTGTGGTAGGAGGGAGCAGATTCCACTCCCTCCTACCCACAGGAGAGAAACTAATGGATCTACAGAGGAACAGAGCAAGGGGCCAACAATATCACAACATTTATGAAAACAGGACATCAAAAATTAGAGTGGACATTGAAAAACTAGACAGTAAGGAGACTGCTTCAGGATAATAAGGGCCCAGGGATCAGCGCGGGGACCAGGGAGGTTGCAGCCCCTGGCCTGGTGCTCCCCTGTCTGCCTCAGGGCACTCAGGAGAGAGCAGGGTCAACTGCTCCCTCTCCGGCCAAACAAGGATTGAGCAGCACTGGAGGAGGCCTTGTTGCTTGAAGGCACAGAGAGGGGAGTGAGGACTGAGAGATAGTCACACAGGGGCTGCGATCACCCACATATAGCCCTGGGAAGAATGTGCACCCCAGCCTGTGCGACCAAGGGCAGCCTGGCTGTGTGCCTGCGCCCCCAACCCGGAGAAAGTATGGTTTTTTGGAAGACCTAGACCTTACAGCACTGAACACGGAAAAGGCACGGGCGCTCCGAGGGACCCTGGAGCTTGTGGCGATGAACTCGTGGTAAGTGTGTACCCCCTAGGGATCCCCGGAGCTCACACTGTGAACTCAAAAAAGATGCCAGTGCTCCAAGGGATCCCGGAGCCCGGGAGCCCCCAGTGGTGAGCTCTGGAGAGCGTGCTTGGGAGCTCACAGACCCACACCCAGGGTCCTGTGGAGAGGCATCAAACCGGCTCTGGGGATAGCTCAAAGCTAGCCCTGGGGACAGTATGTGAGAGGCTGACTGAGTTCTGACTGGGAACAGCGGAGGGGGGTGGGGGGGGTGGGGAAGCATTCCAATTGCCCCTCAGCCTGCTGAAGGCAGCAAGACCAGAAAAACTGGTTTGGCCAGTTAGAAACCCAGTTTTTTTTTCTGTTGTTGTTCTTTGATTGTTTGATTTTATCTTTTTTAAGTAACTTTTTATTGTTTAATATTATTTTTATACCTCTCAATTCCTTATGCTTCTCTTCCTTTCACCCTAGTGTTATTCCTTCCGTTTAAATTTATCTCTTCTTCACTCCACCTTCTGCTTTTTTTCCTTTTTTTTGAACCTGCAAGTTACTGCAAATTTGTATTATCTTTTTTTAAATTATTCTTACATTTTTTATTTTAATAGTATTTTGGTATTCCTCTTCTTTCTGTATAGTCTTCTTTGCTTGGCTGGTTATACTGTATCGTTTGATAGGTTTCCTCTGTTATCTCTTTCATAGTGTATTGCTAATTTACTGTCCTTCATTTGTGTTCCATTAGTACACTACTCAAGGTTCTATACTCCCTATTCTTGTTATCTGGATCTCATAGATGATGACATATGATTGTTTCTCTAATATTACTGTAAATAAGACTGATTCCATACAATTGTAAATACTACAACACCCCTCCCAGATCTCAGCCCACTTTGTGGTTTCCCAAACTCTATTACTGTAGTGGTTAACTCTATTCTCTCACAAACCACACCTATTTACTATTCTCTACTCTCACCTTACCTCAGAATCTGACCTCTCACAGCCTCACTGCTTTCTAGATCCAACTCACAATCCTTTCCTCCCCAGTAAGAGTCTTATATTCTTTTCATCCTTTCTAAAATGTGGCTAGTAGAGTGGAAGATCACGGTTAACACTATATGTAGTCAAAGAATCTCCTATCTCTTCTCTACTGGCTGCTACTGTAAATATCATAGAATACTCTCTTGCTGTCTTAAATCATTTTGCCTTACTCCTCCAACTGATCACAAAAAACAGTAGTGGGAAGCTGTAAACACCAGGATACCTGAAGGAGACTGCACCACTGAATCTCACAGGTATTCTACCACAGAAGTTCACACCATAAACCCAGGGAACCAGACCAGATCAATTTAAGAAACAGAGGCTAACAATGAGAAGACAAAGAAACAATCTCCAAAGGAAGGGAAAGGAGGAAGCCTCAGAAAGAATGCTAAATGAAATAGAGGCAACTCAACTATCAGATGTTGAGTTCAAAGCAATGATTGTCAGCAAGTTCAATGAGCTTACAATGAGCTACCAGAAATTACAGGGAAGCTACAACGAACTCACTACAAACTATATCAACATGAAAAAGGAAGCAGAAACTATCAACAAGGGCCAAGAAGAAATGAGGTATACAATTTCTTAACTGAAGAACACAGTAGAAGGAATGAAAATCGAATCAATGAAGCAGAAGATCGGATCAGCGAATTGGAGGACAAAGTAGAAAAAACACCTAGAAAGAGCAAGCAAAGAAAAAGAGGCTCAGAAAGAATGAAGAGGGATAAAGAGAAATGCAAGACAATTTGAAATGTAATAATATCCGTATAATAGGGATACCAGAAAAAGAAAAAGAAGACAAAAAAGAAGATAAAAAGAAAAAGGGATGTAAAACCTATTTGAAAAAGTAATGATGGAAAACTTTCCTAATTTGATGAGAGAAAAAGTCACACAAATTCAAGAAACACAGAGTTCCAATCAAGATGAACCCAAAAGAGGAATACCTCAAGACACATTATAATTAAAATGGCAAAATTTTAAGACAAAGAGAGAATATTAAAGCTAGCAAGGGAGAAACAGGAAGTAACATACAAGGGAGCCCAAATAAGGCTAGCAGCTGACTTCTCAATGGAAACACTCCAAGCCAGAAGAGAATGGCAAGAAATATTCCAAGTAATGAGAACCAGAGGTCTGCAACCAAGGCTACTTTACCCAGAAAGGCTCTCAATCAAGATAGAAGGCCAAATAAGAAACTTCCCAGACAAAAGAAGTCTAAAAGAATGCACCTCCACCAAACCAGCACCACAAGAGATGCTAAAGGGACTGCTTAAGGAAAGGAAGGAAAAGAGAGAGAGAGAGAGAGAGAGTGAGAGGCATATAAATGGCAATAAATAAGTACCTATCAGTAATAACCTTAAACATAAATGGATTAAATGCTCCAATCAAAAGACACAGAATAGCAGAATGGATAAGAAAGCATGACCCACACATATACTGCCTACAAGAGACCCACCTCAGGACAAAAGACCTACACAGGCTGAAAGTGAAGGGTTGGAAACAAATTTTCCAAGCAAATGGACAGGAAAAAAAAAAGCTGGGGTAGCAATACTCTTATCAGACAAAATAGACTTCCAAAAAAGGGCCATAAAGAGAGACCCAGAAGGCCACTTCATATTACTCAAGGGAAGAATCCACCAAGAAGACATAAACATTGTAAATATATATGCACCCAACATAGGAGTACCCAGATACATAAATAAAACCTTAAAGGACTTCAAGAAAGATATTGATAGCAACACAATTATAGTGGGGGATTTCAACACCCCACTGTCAAAAATGGACAGATCTTCCACACAAAATATCAACCAAGGTATTGTGGCATTGAACAATGTCCTAGATGAAATGTAGTTAACCAATATATATACAGAGCACTCCATCCCAAAGTGTTGGGGGCCACCCTACCTGATCTCAGGAAGCTGTAACCCCCTGTGACTTAGGCTGAGTGAAAAACCTCTGGACCAGGAGCCACTAAGGAGACAAAACTTATTTTCCTGGCTTAAATGGCAGTCAATGATGCGTAACAATTCTCTTGGAAAGAGAATGAATCTAAGACAGACGCATTCACAAAGAAATGACAGAAAACAGACTCACGGGGCTGTGGAAATGAAGGGGTGATCAGACATCAACCCCTGCCCCCTGTGGCTTTGTCAAAGCCTGAGTCTTTGCTCTTGAATGTGAGAAATCCAAGTCTCCTGCCTGCCTTTGTCTTCTGAGACCTGCAGAGGCAAAACAGCCCAGACCAGAAATGGCTAACCCCCACGGTAATCAGGCCTGGGACATAGAATATGCAAGATTCGGTGAGATCTGTTTGCTGGGGAATGTTATTAACTTGGAATTTAAAAGCACAGACAGGAAACCAAAACTAGCCTTTTAAGCAATATGTTAAAAGCCCAAACCTTGCCTGGAATCACAGCAGGAGTTCTGTCCCCCACCTTTGTAAGTTGTCTACATCTTTTGATCTTTTCACAAACTAAGTCTGTTTTCTCAATAAAAATCTGCTTGGGTGTGGACACGTGGTGTTCCCCACATGAGAAGTGTCCATTCTGTCCTGATTCTCCCACATAACCTGGTTATCTCTGTGTATGTTCTTTCTCGTGCTTTGACGAACCATCCACAGTGTTCTGTGCTCACTGCAGGCAGGTGGGCATGCATCACCAAAGAAGGTAAATACACATTCTTTTCAAATGTACATGGAACATTTTCAAAGATAGACCACATGATAGGACACAAAACAAGCCTCAAGAATTTAAAGAAAATTGAAATCATACCAAACGGATCACAGCGGATTGACAGTAGAAACCAACCCCAAGGAAAAAACCCAAAACACTCAAAATTACGGAGATTAAATAGCATGCTATTAAACAATGAATGGGTCAAGAATGAAATTAGAGAAGAAATAAAAAAGGTTTCTGGAAACAAATGAAAATGAACTGACAATAACCCAAAACTTATGGGACACAGCTAAGGCAGTCCTGAGAGGGAAGTTCATAGTGATACAGGCCTACCCAGGAAAGATAGAAACATTTCAAACAAATAACCTAACCCTCCACCTATAAGAACTTGAGGAACAACAACAAAGACAGCCCAGAACAAGTAGAAGGAAGGAAATAACCAAGATCAGAGCAGAATTAAATGACACAGAGACTAAAAGCACAATTCCAAGGATCAATGAATCCAAGAGCTGGTTCTCTGAAAAGATAAACAAAATTGACAAACCTTTAAGCACGCTCATCAAGAGAAAAAGAGAGAAGACCCAAATAAACACAATCAGAAATGAAAGAGGAGAGATTACAACAAATACCACAGAAATACAAAGGATTGTAAGAAATTACTATAAAGAACTGTATGCCAAAAAATGTGAAAACCTAGGTGAAATGGACAAATTTCTAGAAAAATATAGTCTTCCAAAACTCAGTGAAGAAGAAGCAGAAAACTTGAACAGACCAATAACAGCAAAAGAAATTGAAGCAGTAATCAAAAAACTCCCAACACACAAAAGCGCTGGACCAGATGGTTTCACAGGAGCATTCTACAAAGCATTTAAGGAAGAGCTAACCCCTTTCCTTCACAGACTATTCCAAAAAATTAAAAAAGATAGAAGACTCCCAAACTCTTTTTATGAGGCCAACATCATCCTAATCCCAAAACCAGATAAAGACACAACAAAGAAAGAAAACTTCAGGCCAATATCACTAATGAAGATAGACACTAAAATCCTCAACAAAATACTGGCAAACTGCATCCAACAATACATTAAGAAGATCATACACCATGACCAAGTGGGATTCATTCCAAGGGTACAAGGATGGCATGCAGATGACATGATAGTGTACACAGAAAATCCTATAGACTTGGCCAAAAAACTATTTGGCCTAGTAAATGAATTTTGCAAAATAGTGGATACAAAGTCAATACTCAGGAATCAAAGGCATTTTTGTACACCAACAATGAAACAGCAGAAGCAGAAATCAAGAAAAAAAATCCCATTTGATATAGCAAAAAGAAAAATACCTAGGAATAAACCTAACTAAAGAGGTAAAAGACCTGTATTCAGAAAACTACATAACACTCAGGAAAGAAATCAAGGAAGACACAAACAAATGGAAACATATACCGTGGTCATGGATTGGAAGAATTAACATCATCAAAATGTCCATACTACCCAAAGCAATTTACACATTCAGTGCAATACCTATTAAAGGACCAATGGCATATTTCAAAGACATGGAACAAACACTTTAAATATTTATATGGAACCATAAATGACCCTGAATAGCTGCTGCAATTTTGAGAAAGAAGAGTAAAGTAGGAGGGATCACAATACCTGATACTAAACTATATTGCAAGGCCACTGTAATCAAAACAGCCTGGTACTGGCATAAAAACAGGCACATGGACCAATGGAACAGAACAGTGAGCCCAGAAATAAACCCAAGTCTCTATGGTCAATTAATATTCAACAAAGGGGGCAGTAACATAAAATGAAGTAAAAATAGCCTCTTCAACAAATGGTGTTGGGAGAACTGGACAGCTACGTGCAAAAAAATGAAACTTGAGCACCAACTTACATCATACACAAAAATAAATTCAGTGTGTATAAAAGACTTAAATATATACTATGACACCATTAAAGTCCTAGAGGAGAATGTAGGTAGGAAAATCTCAGATATTTCACGCAGAAACATTTTTACTGACATGTCCCCTAAAGCAAGGGACATAAAGGAAAGAATAAACAAATGGGACCTCATCAAAATAAAAAGCTTCTGCACAGCTAAAGAAAACAGTATTAAAATAAAAAGAGAACCAACTGTATGGGAAAACATATTTGCCAATGATACCTCAGACAAGGGTTTAATCTCCAATATATATAATGAACTCACACGACTGCACTCTAAGAAGACAAGCAACCCAATTAAAAAATGGGCAAAGGACTTGAACAGACACTTCTCCAAGGAGGACATACAGAGGATCCAGAGACACATGAAAAGATGCTCAATATCACTAACTACCAGAGAGATGCAAATTAAAACCACAGTGAGATATCACTTCACACCAGTCAGAATGGCCATCCTAAACAAAGCAACAAACAACAAGTGTTGGAGAGGTTGTGGAGAAAAGAGGACCCTAGGGCACCGTTGGTGGGATTGCAGACTGGTACAATCACTGTGGAAAACAGTGTGAAACTTCCTCAGAAAACTAAAAATGGATCTGCCTTTTGACCCTGCAATTCCACTGCTGGGTCTATATCCTAAGAACAACACTAAAACACCAATCCAAAAGAACCTATGTACCCCAATGTTCATAGCAGCACAATTACAATAGCTAAGTGTTAGAAGCAACCTAGATGCCCATCAGTAAATGAATGGATCAAAAAACTATGGTACATTTACACAATGGAACTCTATGCAGCAGTAAGAAAGAAGGAGCTCCTACCCTTTGCAACAGTTTAGATGGAGCTGGGAAGCATTATGCTAAGTGAAATAAGGCAGGCAGTGAAAGACAAATACCATATGATCTCACCTTTAACAGGAACCTAAACAACAAAACAAAGAAACAAGCAAAATATAGTCAAAAGCTCTGAAATAACAGGCTGACAGTGACAAGAGGGGAGAGGGGAGTCAATTTCAGGGAAGAATGGGTAGGGTTTACAGGAACAAACTTAAAGGACACATAGACAAAAACTAGGTGGGGGGTGGAAATGGGAGGGAGGTGGGAAGGGATGGGTGGGTGGGCTCGAATGGGAGTAAAGGGCAGAAAACTGTACTTGAATAATGCTTAAAATAAAATTAAGAAAAAGAAATAAAAATGGAATGACGTTGGTTATTAAAATTATACTGGTATCAAAGATACAATTCTATAATACATCATCTGTCTATTGTATCATGTGTTTACTATACCAGGTTGTTTACTTTCATCATCATTTAATCATTTATTCCCTTTTACTCTCTTCTACCTTCTTCCATTCCCCTCATTCCCCTTTCCCTCTGGTAATCACCATTCTGTTGTCTTTGTCTATTACTTTTTTTCCTAATCCCTTCACCTTTTTCACTCAGCCCGCCATTCTGACAGCTGCCAGTCTATGCTATGCATCTTTGAGTCTGTTTCTATTTTTTAGTTTATTTTGTTCATTTGATTCCACATATAAGGTACTTTGGTACTTTCTGGTACTTTCTGGTACTACATGTAAGGTACTTACTTACTCTGACCGGTTTATTTCACATAGTATAATACTCTACAGGTCAGTCCATGCTATTGCAAAAAGTAAGATTTCCTTCTTTTTTATGGTCCTGTGGAAATTAAAAGAAAAGAAATCAAGATGGAGAGATAAAGGAAGACAAGGGATTATCATGGCAATGTGGTTTTGGCCATTGCATGTTAGAGCAGTGGTCAGTATAAGGTTTGTGGTATTCATAAAAAATAAAAAGGTATTTAATATGAAGAGGATATAGAAATGAAGACTCGATATTTTGACTTTAGAAATTTGTTTTTCGTACCATTGTCCGTATCTAGCACAAAGGTTCTCCTAGGCATTCAACTGATGGCAGAAATAAAACTTTTCCATGCTTTACATCCTTAAAACCTGAAAATATTTTCAATGTACAGGGAGGGGCTAGCTGAACACTGCCTCAGAAAGCTTTTGCTGAAGTGGCAGTGGCACTTAATATTTGCTAAGATAGCTCCTGCGGACTGTGCCCTTGCATAGGCTCTGAGATCCTCAACAAAGAATTTGTAGCAATGTACTTTGAAGACTATTAAGCTATACTAGATCTGAAAGGACTACAGTGACCTCTGAATATGTGCCATTAGAGGTGGGACAGGCTCCTCCATGCTGAAATGAGGCAGTGGCTGACCTGGATGTAATCTCTGTATTCTAAATTGAGGTGCTGTGAGTGAGAAAAAAATCAGTTGCCAAGCCCCACAGATACTGCTCCTGTCAGAAGGAATAAAAATCCCCCTGAACCACAGAGCCTTCCATTTCTTATAGAAAATTCAGTTCCATTATAGTGTTATGGGGCCACCATGGTATATGTGGTCTGTTGTTGACAGAAACGTCATTATGTGGCATGTGACTGCATTTATTTAACCATTTTTCTATATATTGAGAACTTCCCAAAGGCCCATGCTTTTGGATTTACCTTGTGGTCCTTTGTCATACGGAAGGAGCTTTCTAACATTTACCCAATATATTGCTCCTTTCCCCAAAGAGAGGTGAGGGAAAGGAAAACCTCAGAATACCTTGACTGGCAACCGTACTTTGGCTGGAAGGAGGTGTCTCATTAAATCAAACACAGCACACTTAGTGGGAGGAATTGTGTGGGATATGGCACCAGGTGTAGTTTCCATGTTGTGATATATGTGTTTGATGTTGGGGAAAAATGTGCTTTTACTGAGAGGAAAGAAAAAAAAAGAACCTTTCCACAGTGGAAAACAAAGTAAAGCCCATGCCATAGCCACCTGGGTATGGAGTTTGTGGAGGCTGGGGAACCGGAAGGAACACATACAGACAGGAACAGTTATCAGAGAGGTCCAATATATAAGCTGCTGCTGAGAGTATGCCAATGACCACAGACATGGGATTGCATCCCTGAATTTCGAGGAACTGTCAGACACCATTTACTGTGCCAGAGACCTGTAATGTCTCCAAATTCATCAGGTGGTAGAGGAGCCCTTCGTGTTTTTGTGTCTGAGTTTTGGTTTATTCCCACACCCCACACATTTCTATGTGATGCTTTATATTCTCCAAGACATTTAGATTCTGGAGTTAAAGATTTTAAATAGACCAAAGGAAGATGTGGCCTCCTGGCCAGGATAGAAATTGTAAGCGTGACTGTTCTTGGCTGAATTGTAGAGAGCAAGAGGCCCCCAACTGGGCCACTTTTTGTAGGGGAACTATTCAGCTTAGTGGAGGACTGTGCTCCATGCCTTAGTGTAGTTCAGGGATTTTCAACTGGCATGCTGCAAGACTTTTTAAAACATGCAATATCTGATTACTTAGGGGTACTGACATCTTTTCCCTTGGACTGTCAAATGAAAAACTGGTAACACCCAACACAACAATAGCTGTACAGTGTGAATGAATAAAAATTCTACCTATTTTTGTCAGATCAGAAGAATTTTAGTAATTAGTTTATGTGAGCAATGAAACAAAAAAGGTCGAAATCGCTGGTCTGGGTGTAGTGCTATTCTGGCTATGCATGTTGACATGGCAGGTCTTCAGGATGGACTGTAGGTGGCAGTGTTGCTGCTGATTTTTAAACAGGGCTCTCTGGGTCCCCAGCACCTTTTTTTTAGATTTTAACAGTACCCCTAACACTTCAACAGCCCTCCCTGCGTATCTGGTAGTGTTATGTTTTACAAAATTTAACCTAATCAACAAGAACATGAATCTGGTGTACTTTAAATTCCCATTTTAAAAAATTAGGAAACCATGGTACAAAGACCTTAAGGATCGTGCCCAAGTTTAGTTGCAAAACTGGGATTTGAGTCCAGATGTTTTGGATCTAGAATTGGTGTCCTTAATTAATATACTTTGCTGCTTCTTGAGGGATAATTTTAGGACTCCGGCAAACCCAGACACGTAGGGGACTACCTGATCCAAATTTCCTGCATCCACCAAGCTGAACATTGTGCTTACATTGTATTGGAAAAGGTAATGTTTCTGAGATGTCTGTCTTGTCAGGTGCTCCACCTACCTGATATCTTTCCCTTAATGTCTCCTTCAGATGCAAGAAGACTGGTATTTTACTTGCAAGTGGACCCTAGACTGATAGATGCCTACAGACCAATATACAAGATACCCTGCTGGGCTGTGGACAACATTATGGATAAGACATTGGTGCAGCGGGCAGAGCTGTGTTAGATTTGAGCCTTTCCATACATCTCCATGCAGTGAATATCAGCCACAGGTTATTCCTGCTGGACTGTGGCCATGTTTTTAATTCAAATGGCAGTGATATATCTAGTGGCACTTACTGACAACAGTGAGGAGTCTGGTGAGAGCACTCTCTAGGACAGCAAATGGGAGAAAATACTGAATGGATATTTTTAGCATCTCAGATATTGGTCTTCAATTTCTATTTCTCCTTCCTTGTTGGAGAACCATGGCCTGAACTTTTCATACTTCCCTTTGTGTCCGTATTCTCTTGTGTGCTCTGCCTGTGCATGCCTCCTGGGTTCTCCTTGTCTTGCCACCCTGGATTGGGAGATTCTCACACAGGGGGCTGTTTGTAGATGCAGAAACTGTGTTCAATCTTATGTGAGAGCCTGTACAGTTGATCTGGTGCCTTTGTTCCTGCCAATGATGCATAGCCCTGTGTTTTTCAGCCAGAGGTTCTCTGACCTGTGGGGTGGGTGCATCAGGTCCTATATTTTTGCACTTTGAGGGTGCTGGTGCTCTGCAAAGAAGAAAAAATCATGGTTTTATCACTTTGCCAGATACATCAGCTCCACTGTGGTAACTCGCTAAGATTTCTACTCAGTGTTCTAAATCTGCTCCTCTGCAGTCGTTTCTGTCTCAGTGAATGGCACCACCACCACAGCCAGTCACCTGGACATCTCAGCTATCGCTTATCTGCAGAGCTGTATTAACTAAATATTGCAGAGCCTACTTTTAATTACTGCTTCAATATGACCTCTCTTTTCTGTTTTTATTGCCCAGTTTAGTTTGTATGTGCCTTATCTCTCACCTAAGTTAAAATAGTAGCCACTCCTCTGAATCCTATTGCTGCCATTCTATTTTTATTTCTATTTCAACCATAACAAAAGATGTCAATCTTCTACTTAAAATCCTAAATGTTAAACATAATATTGAGGATAGAGTTAAATTGTTATGGCATAATCCACAATAACCTTTAATATCTATTCCTGCTTTCCTGTCCTGTCCTTTTGTGTTCTCACATCAACAATTTGTCAGCCATTGCTCTGTGTTGTGCTTTTGCACCTACTTTCCTTGTTCTTGGCATAACCTTATGTTGGGGACCTCCCTGCCTCGTCTCAGGAAGCTGTAACACCCCGTGACTTAGGCTGAGTGAAAGACCTCTGGACCAGGAGCCACTAAGGAGACAAAACTTATTTCCCTGGCATGAACGCTGCCTGTTCTCATGCCTGGCTCCCTTTGCATGATTGGCAGTCAATGACGGGTAACAATTTTCTAGGAAAGAGAATGAATCTAAGACAGACACGATCACGTAGGAATGCCCTAAGGGAAGAGATTTGGGGCTGTGGATAAGAAGGGGTGATGGACATCAACCCCTTTGTCAAAGCCTGAGTCCTTGTTCTTAGATGTGAGAAATCCAAGTCTCCTGGCTGCCTTTGTCTCTGTTGACTCAGGCCTGCGGAAATAGCAGGGGAGGTTCAGCCCAGACCAGAAATGGCAGACCCCTGGGGTAATCAGGCCTGGGACATAGAATATGCAAGGTCCTTTGAGATCTGTTTGCTGGAGGATGTTATTAGATTAGAATTTGAAGGCACAGACAGGAAACCAAAACTAGCCCTTTAAGCAATATGTTAAAACTCCAATCTCTGCCCAGAATCACAGCAGGAGTTCTGTCTGCACCTTTGTAAGTCACCTGCTTCTTTTGATCTTTTCTGCCAGACTGTGAATCCACAAACTAAATCTATATTCTCAATAAAAATCTGCTTGGGAATGGAGATGAGGCGCTCTCCACTAGAGAGAGTAGCCATTCTGTCCCTGTTTCCCCACAGGACCTGGTTGTCTCTGTGTATGTTTTCCTCATGTTTTGATGAGCATCCACAGCAGAGATGGATACTGCTGGCTGGTATCTGCCACAACCTTACCAACTTTCTTCATTTGCTTCACTCCTGATCTTTTTTTGAAGATTCAACCCAGATGTCATCATTTCTGGGAAACCTGCCTTAATCTTCTGGTTTGATTTTTTTTTTCTGTAATGTTTTCTTTCCCAATACTCATTGCAGACCAATATTTCAGCCATTATGGCACTATATTATAACTGTTCATGGTTTATGTTTTGTACTTGGCTGGTATTTTACTTGGTGTCTTCCTTACCATGCTGTGAGAAATTTGAGAGGAAGATGGTGTATTATCAATTTTTCAATTTCCACTGCTTAGCATAGAAAGTGGTGCATATAGCAGATGTTTATAAATCTTTGTTGAATGGATGAGTGGAGAGCACAGATCCTATGTACTGTCTGTATGGTTCACAGGTGGTACAGAGACTGGTGTTCAGGCTATGTTCAGTTTACCAGAGAAGGTTTTCTTATCTCTGGGTATTATTTGAAACTAACCCATAACTCTTGCATCAAATTGAGATTGATTGAAGATTTTTGGTCTCTGAAAGATGGGTAATATTGTTTGACTAAGGTTGCAATTGTCTTGTTGAAGGCTGAGGGATTTCCATCTAAACATTAAAAGAAGAGTCAGAAAACATTTTGACCCTCTTCATCTGAGAAAATGTATCCTGGACATGGGGGCTAAGACTCTCTTAGAAGTAATTAATTACCAAGGGTACCTTTGCTCCCATCTCGCTCATTTGGGGCTGAGAAGCAGTAAATCTAGAGCTGTGTTGGAAACAATGCCCAGGATTATTCTTAAGATGAAGAATTCTACATATCTGCTTTAGGAGGATGGGGTGATAACTGGAATGAATAGGGAGCCCTATTTGGAACTACATAGAAAATGAACTGCAAAAACTCCCAGTCTCTTTTATTTGTTGGTTGGGTCAAGAACTTTGGTATAGGCTCTGTATTAATTAGAATACAGGGTAAGTTGCTAGAAGAAAGAGACCTCAAAATATGTCCTCTCCTGTAACAGTTCAGAAATATGAGGCCTATCCTGGGTGGGTATGGGCTTTGCTCCCTGAGGTCATCAATGGGCCATGGTTCCTTTTGTCTTACTGTCTTTTATTCCTTACATAAGAAGTAGGTAAACTCTATTATACTGTAGAATCATCTGGAAAGTATGCTGGGCTCTATTGTCAAGTTTCTGATTCAGGTCTTCATGGGTCCTGAGAATCTACATTTCTAACAACGTTTCAGACGATGCTGATGTTACTTCTCTTGGAACCACACGTTGGGAGCCACTGTCCTAGGGTTTGGATCTTGTCCACTTGGTCAAAGCTGGACCCATGTTCCTACCATGGAGGAAGGAGCAAACAAAAAGTGTAAAAAGTAAAGCACTGCTGGCAAGTCCCAGAAATTGCTCACATTTCATTGGCAAGATCTTTGTAACACAATTGTCTATAAGGGAGATTGGGTAACTTCTTACTGACAGATTATGTTCCCAGCTAAGACATAGGCACTCTACTGCCAAAAGAAAGAAGGGGGAAAATGGTGGTATTTGCCCAGCCCTGCCCATGTATGGGCACTCATATGTCCTCCTCTGCTCTGGGATGTGGAGGCAGGAACAATTCTACCAGAACCTAAGAGTCTGGGGTGTCCTCAGACCCTTGAACTTGGTATGTATACAATGGCAGTAGTGGCCCAGAACACTGATTTTCTCTATCTCCCTGCTGCCCTACCCCTTTTCCTCTCTCTGCCTCAGACCTCCATATCAGGTGGCATATTTTCTTCACAAGCTGATACTATATAGCAATTGTGTTCTTATCCTGCTGATAGTGGTTGGATGCTTGAGTAGGAATGAAATTCTTCCTGTCCTTCTTGTGGATAGATGAACTCTTAAACCTCTTTCTTCAACTTGAAGCATGACCTTCAAAACAGAATTGTTTTAACCTCCCAGATTGCTTAGCGCAGAAAGTGAAAGAACTGCATTGTATCTAATAAGAGGATTTCTGATGTGTAATAAAAGTGGTCCCTAATGTGGGTTTCACTGAACTCTGGGTAAAAGCTAATATATTTTCTTTCAATAAAATTCTCAGCACCAGAGTTTACATTTTGTCAACAAAAAGCCAGTGAACTTAAAGGTTTTGCTATCTCTGGGTATTATTAAAACATTTCCCTCACTTTATTCTTACTTGCCAAGTTTTTATGACACTGAATTCTATTTCCATTGAAGTTTGTGTAGTATTATTCCCTTTAAAAGAGGTTGTGTGAGAAGGATTAACTTAGTCTGTTTCTCTACTGCTAGCCTACATCTTCATAAGCCATAAAAGCCTAGTGTAACGTCACCCCGGTTGAACTCTTTCTGTGGTGGAAAGATAATTTGAAGCTGAATAGCATTTTCCTGCAGAGGACAGTGGCTGAGCTCAGCCTCTGAAGTTCCAGTGCCTGCCTTCAAATCCTGATGCTTACTGTGTGTACTTGAATGTTTTATTTGAATTTAATAGGTCTTGGTTTTTACTCAGTAAAATGGGGCTACAAATATTACATACCTCACAGGGTGGCTGTGTTAAAGAAAAATTATTCTGAGACTTGTTAAAATGGCAAAGAAGACTTTATTCATGACTGTTGCATTAGGAGTCATGATTAGCACAATGGGGGAGAGATACAAGTCTGAGTACAACAAAGACAACTGGAGATTTATAGCCAAAGAGTAGACTGAGGGGATAAATGGATAGAAGACTACTAACAGAAGACTTCAAGGGTAAGGGGTTCTTCTAAACTGGACTAACAGAATTCGTGCTGAAGGTAGGTCAAGAACTTAGATGTCAAAGGTGGGAGATGAGGAAATTGACCAGATATCAAAGGAGGAAGATTCTTGCTATACTGATTTGGTAGGATTTTTAAAAGACAGGATCAAGGCATAGTCCAGATGAGGACTCAGAGGAACCAGACTAAAATTCATTCAAGGAGACAGTCTATCAGTGGTAAGGCTTGAATTAAATAATTCATGTAACAACATTGGGTCAGTTCCTAGCACATAGTAAAGGATAATTCAATGTGAATTATTATTATTAAGCTTAGCAATGATTACTTCTCTCTGCCATCTTATCAATATATATAAATTGGAGAATTTATTTTCATATCAAAATCCAGAGTAAATGCCATTCAGGTATCTTCTTGAATTTACCAGGAGAAATGTTTCCTTTAAGTTTTTTTTTTGTCTGCTCTGGCTCCCCTGACAGGGTGGTGTGGTGCAAGGCAGGCACAATGACAACTTGGCACTTGAGAGCTATATTCAAAAACTGGGGTGTGAGCTGGATTTTCATCTGCTGAGGAAAAATAGCAAAAATCATGTTTTGAAACACAGTGCTAAAGTCAAACCAGACACATTGCCAATGCTATCTCAATAGCAGGATGAAGCTGAGGTGAAATAATAGCTATTGATGTATGGGATTGAATTGGGATTAGAGCACCACTAGGCTGGAGAAAGTAGAGTGGCAAATTTGGACAACTATCTAAATTTCAGAGCCAGCAGAGCCTGGGATATGGTTTTAACTATTCAGATAGAGCAAATGCATTCTAGGCTAGATTTATTTAAACAGCATATAAAAGGACAATACTGCTCATTACTTGGGAGCTGAAAACATAAATAAACTTTGGATCTGGGGTGCTGGAACTCAAAGGACATGGGAGATTACCATTGTAAAGTCAGATTGTTTTGTTTTGCTGTTGAGTTAGATGAATTCCTTACATATTTTGGATATTAGCTCTGTATAAATATATGGTTTGCAAATATCCCTCCCATTCTATAGACCACCTTTTCATTTTGATTGTTCCTCTTTCTGTACAGAAAGGAGCTTCCAAGTTTGATGAAGTCCCACTTGTTTACTTTTGTTATGTTGGTTGTACTTTTGGTGGCATATCTAAAAAATCATTGTCAAAACCAATTTCAGGGAGTTTTTCCTGGAGTTGTCTAGGAGTTTCACAGTTTTATGTCTTACATTTGTCTTTAACCCATGTCAGGTTAAGCTTTGTGATCTGTGGAAGATAGGGGTCCAGTTACACTCTCTTGCATGTGAGTATTCAGTTTTCCCAGCACCATTTATTGGATCCACCCTTTCCAATTGTGTTAGCTGTGGACTTGACACATATGGCTTTTATTATGTTGAGATATGTTTCTTCTATATCTACCTTGTTGGGGGCTTTTTTTTTTAATCCAAAAAAGATGGTAAATTTTGTCAAAAAAATTTTATGCAGCTCTTGAAGTGATCATATGATTTTAATCTTCTATTCTGTTAATGTGATGGATCACATTCATTATTGATTTGTGAATATTGAATCATCCTTAAATACCAGGGATAAAATCTCACTTGGTCATGGAATATAATCCTCTTAATGTGCTATTGAATTTAGTTTGCTAGTATTTTGTTGAGAATATTTTCATCTATATTTCTCAGGGATATTCTCCTATAGCATCCTTCTTGGCTTTAGTATTAGTGTTATGCTGTCCTTATATAATTAGTATGGGAGTGTTCCCACCTCTTACATTTATTGGAAGAATTTGAGGAGAATTGGTATTAATTCTTCTTTAAGTGCTTGGTATAATTCACCAGTGAAACCATCTGGTCCCTGACTTTTCTTTGTGGAAAATTTTAACTTTTTATTTTTATTTATTGAATATATTTAACATGTAACATTGTGAAAATTTAAGATGTGCAGTGTATTGCTTACATACATTTATATATTGTAGTATGGCTGCTTTTGTATGATATTTACATAAAAACATGGAACACTTCATGAAGTTGCATGTCATCTTTGTGCAGGGGCCTTGTTAATTTTCTCTATATTGTTCCAATTTTAGTATATGTTAATTTCCTCTATATTGTTCCAATTTTAGTATATGTGCTGCCGAAGCAGGAACAGGGAGGTTTTTAATTACTGATTCAATGTCTTTACTTGTTTTGGCCTGTTTAGATTTTGTATTTCTTTGTAAATTAATCTTGGTAGGTAGTATGTTTCTAGGAATTTATCCATTTCTTCTGGGTTATCCAATTTACTTGTCTATAATTATTCATAGTAGTCTCTTATGATTCTTAGTGTTTATGTGTATTAGTTGTAGTATCTTCTCTTTGATTTCCATTCTAACACATTTTATTGATTATGCTATTACAGTTGTCCTATTTTTTCTCCCCTTTATTCCTCTCTTCCCTGCACCCCTCCTCTCACTATCATTACCCCACCTTGGTTCATGTCCATGGTCATACATATAAGTTCTTTGATTTCTCCATTTCCCATATTATTCTTAACCTCCTCCTGTCTATTTCGTATCTACCATCTTATCATATGCTTGTACCAGCATATTATCTATGCTTCTTATTCCCTGTACCTCTTCCTCCATTCCCCCCACACCCTCTGCTGATAACTCTCCATGTGGTCTCTATTTTTGTGAATCTGTTCCTGCTCTAGTTGTTTGCTTAGTTTTTTGTCTTTGTTTTTTAGATTCAGTTGTTGATAGTTGTGAGTTTGTTGTCATTTTACTGTTTGTATTTTTTATCTTCTTTTTCTTAGATAATTCCCTTTAACATTCCATATAATAAGGGTAACATTCCATATAATAAGGGCTTGGTGATGATGAACTCCTTTAACTTTATCTTATCTGGGAAGCACTTTATGTGCCCTTCCATTCTAAATGATAGCTTTGCTGGGTAGAGTAATCTTGGATGTAGGTCCTTGCTGTTCAAGGACTTTGAATACTTCTATCCAGCCCCTTCTTGCCTGCAAAGTTTCTTTTGAGAAATCAGCTGATAACCTTATGGGAACTCCTTTGTAGTAACTATCTCCTTTTCTCTTGCTGCTTTTAAGATTCTCTCCTCATCATTAATCTTGGCTAATGTAATTATGATGTGCCCTGATGTGTGGCTTTCTTGGGTCCAACTTCTTTGGATCTCTGAGCTTCCTGGACTTCTTAGAAATCTATTTCCTTTGGCAGACTGGGGAAGTTCTCCATTATGTTTTCAAATAGGATTTCCATTTCGTCTCTTCCTTTTCTCTTTCTGGGACCCCTATGATTCAGATGTTGGAATGTTTACATTTGTCCCGGAAGTCCCTGAGTCTCTTCTCATTTTTTTGAATTATTGTTTCTTCATTCTGTTCCAGATTAATTTTTATTTCTTCCTTCTAGTCCAAACTGTTGATTTGAGTTCTGATATCCTTCCTGTCACTCTTGGTTCCCTGTACATTTTCCTTTATTTCAATTTTCATAGCCTTCACTTTTTCCTCTCTTTTGTGACTGTACTCAACCATTTCTGTGAGCCTCCTGATTACTAGTGTTTTGAACTGTGCATTTGATAGGTTGGCCATCTCTTCATTGCTTAGTTGGAGTTTTCCTGGAGCTTTTATCTGTTCTTTCATTTGGACCATATTTTTTTTGTCTCAGTGCACCTATTATGTAGTGAGGGGTGGAGCTTCAGCTATTTGCTGGATCGGGATAACCCACTTCATTAGGTTGTGGTGCTGTGTGTGGGGGAGGTGTCTGAGAGGGAATAATGCTGCTTGCTCAACTCTCAGGCAGCTTTCAGCCACTTCCCCTGCTACCCACAAGCAAATTGAGCCCTTCTGGTGCTGATTCCCAGAGGGGTGGTTTTGTGTACATTCTAGGACCCTGTGGGTCTCTCCAACAAGTTTTCCTGTGAGGCTAGAAGTTTCTCCTGCTGTTTCAACCTCCACAGGTGTTTTCTGTCAGAGGTTTTGAGGCTTTATTTTCCTGTGCTAGAACCCTGGGTTGTGTAGTCTGTCTATCTCCCTAGCTATTGCTCCTGGTTTATTTGCACACAAATGTAGGGCCTCCCACTTCACCAGCTGCCACCTCGCCTGCTACTGTCCTGCAGGCACTGCCTTGCTGGGAGTCCTCTCCACCCTGGTGACCCATCTTCACCCCTCCCACCAGTCTGGATGAATATTTCTTCTTTAACTCCTTGGTTATTGAACTTCCATAAAGTTCGATTTTCTCACAGTTCTGGTTATTTTTTTGTTTTCAAATTTGTTGTCCTTGTTTTGGTTGTGTGAGGAGGCACAGTTTATTTACCTACAACTCCATGTTGGCCAGAAGTCCTGTTCTCTTTGATTTCTGATTTTATTTGGATTTTCTCTCTTTTTTCTTAGCATAGCTAAAGATTTGTCAATTTTTTATCTTTTAAGGAAAGCCAATTCTCAGGTTTTTTATCTTTTCTTTTGTTTCTCTTATCTATTTCATTTATTTCTGTTCTGATCCTTATTTACTCCCTCCTGTTAACTTTGTACTTAGTTTGTTCTTTTTATAGTTCACTGTTTATTTGAGGTCTTTCTTTTTTATTATTATCATTGTCAGTTGCTATAACTTCACTCTTAGAACTGGTTTGGATGCATCCTATAAGTTTTGGTATATTGTGTTTTCATTTTTTTTGTTTCAAGATTGTTTTAAGTTCTATTTTTTGTTTCTTCTTTGATCCCTGGTTGTTCAGGAGCATGTTCTTTAAATCTGCATATTTCTGAATTTTTTTATTTCTCCCTGTTATTTCTAGTTACCTTTTATTGTGATCAGAAAGGACACTTGATAAGATTTAAATCATTTTATATTTTCTAAAACTTGTTTTGTGACTTAACATATGATTTATCATACAGAATATTCCATGTGCACTTGAGAGCAATGTGTATTCTGTTGCTGTTGATTGGAATGTTCATATATGTAGTTCAAGTCCAATTTTTCCTTATGGATTTTCTGGCTGGATAATTTATCTACAGGGATGGGGGATAGTAGGTTTACAGTTGTGAGTACTATGAAACACAGAATTTATTCTTGTATTATTTATTTATTTATTTATTTATTTATTATTTTATTTGTGTTCCATACAAACAACTGTAAACCTATTTTTGCCCACTCCTGTATTATTGAAAGTGAGGTATTGAAGTCACTACTAGTATTATATGTATTGCTGTCTATTTCTGTCTTAGATTTATTAATATTTGTTTACTATATTTAGATGTGCAAATGTTGGGTGCATATATATTTATGATTGTTATATCCTATTGATAAATTGAACCTTTTATTATTATGTAATGACTTTGTCTCTTACAGTTTTGGTCTAAAAGTCCATTTTGTCTGATGTAATTATAGTAGCCTCCACTTTCTTTTCATTACTGTTGGCATGGAATATCTTTTTCATTCTTCACTACGAACTTATGGATGTTCATCAGGCTGAGTGAGTCATTTTATTGGCACCATATAGTTTTTTTCTTTTACCCATTCAACGTGCACAGGTAATCTGTGCTTTTCAATGTGACAATTTAATCTTTTTACGTTTAAAGTAATTTAAAAATAAATAAAATAAAGTAATTATTGATGGGTAAGGACTTACTAATACCATCTTCTTGTTTTCTGGCCATTTTGTAATTCCCTTGTTCCTTTACCATCTCTTTCTGTGTTTGTGAATTGATGTTTTTCTGTAGTGGTGTGCTTTAATTTCTTTCTTTTTATCTTTTGTGGATCTACTGTATATTTTTGTTTTGTGATTACCATGAGGCTTACATAAAACATACATACAACAATCTAGTTTAAGCTAATAACAAGTTAACCCAGAGTGTATACAACTCTACCTTTTCTTCCCCCATTTATGTTTTTTGGAAGTATTTTTATTGCTTATGCTATTACAGTTTTCCCAGTCCCCCCCCCCTTTTCTCTCTTCTGCCCTGCCCCCCAACTGTCCAACATTCCCCCCTTAGTTCATGTTCATGGTTGTACATATAAGTTCTTTGAGTCCCCTATTTCCTATACCATTTTTTATCTCTCCCCATTTATTTTATGCCTACAGATTATGCTTCTTCACTGTACATTTTACCCCTATTCCTCCCTTCCCATTCCCCACTGAAATGCCTCCATGTGATAGCCATTTCTCTGATTCTGTTCCTGTTCTAGTTGTTTGCTTAGTGTTTGTTTTCATTGTTTTTCATTTTTTTTAGGTTTGTTGATAGTTGTGAATTTGTTGTCATTTTACTGTTCATAGTTTTATTTTCTTTTTCTTAGATAAGTCCCTGTAACATTTCATATAATAATGGCTTGGTGATGATGAAGTCCTTTAACTTGACCTTATCTGGGAAGCACATTATCTGCCCTTCCATTTTAAATGAAAGCTTTGCTGGATAGAGCAATCTTGGATGTAGGTCCTTGCCTTTCATGACCTGGAATAGTTCTTTCCAGCCCCTTCTTGCCTGCAAGGTTTCTTTTGAGAAATGAGCTGATAGCTTTATGGGCACTCCTTTGGAGGTAATTCTCCTTTCTTCTTGCTTCTTTTAGGATTTTCTCTTTATCTTTAATTTTGGGTAACTTAATGATGGTGTGCCTTGGTGTGTTCCTCTTTGGGTCCAACTTCTTTGGGACTCTCTGGGCTTTTTGGACTTCCTAGAAGTCTATTTCCTTTGCCAGATTGGGGAAATTTTCCTTCATTATTTTTTTTCAAATAAGTTTTGAATTTCTTGCTCTTCCTCTTCTTCTTCTGGAACCCTTATGATTTGGATGTTGGAGTGCTTAAATTTGTCCCAGAGCTTTCTAGGCCTCTCCTCATTTTTTTGAATTCTTGTTTCTTCATTCTGTTCTGGTTAAATGTTTATTACTTCCTTTTGTTCCAAATCATTGATTTAAGTCCTGTTTTCCTTCTTGTCACTGTTGGTTCCCTGAATATTCTGCTTTATCTCATTTTGGATATCTTTCATTTCTTCCTTCATTTTTTGACCAAGCTCAATCAGATCTGTGAGTATTTTGATTACCAGGGCTTTAAATTCTCCATCAGATAGATTGGCTATATCCTCATCGTATAGTTCTCTCTGAAGTTTTGTTCTTTTCTTTCATTTGGGCCCTATTCCTTTGTCTCAGGGACCCTGTTAAGTTGTAAGGAGGTGTGGCCTTAGTCATTCACCATGGTAGGGAAGCCCCCCTTTCTGTGCTGCTATGCTACCTGCCAGGCAGGCAGGGAGGGAGCAGAGTGGGAACAATGCAGCTTGTCTGCTCATCCCTAGCACACTTTCCAATGGACTCTCATGTGAGACTGGGAGTTTCTCCCACCATAGAAACTGCCATGGTCCACTGTCAACTGAGTCTTAGTTTCCCCTTAAGTCAGCCCCACCCACCTGGCCCACAGCCTCACTGTGGTTTTTCTCAGCTGGCCAGTCCTCTCTGTCTGCTGCCTTACGAATCTGGTTGTTCTGATTGATTTTTCTTTAATTCCTTGGTTGTCAGAGTTCCATGCAGTTTGATTTTCTGGCACTTTTGGTTGTTTATTGATTTTAGATTGGTTGTTATCCTCCTTTTGGTTGTGCGAGGAAGTGAAGGGTTTCTACCTATGCCTACATTTTGGTGAGAACCCATTTATTCTTAATCCCCATTTGTTCTTAATCCCCATTTATGTTTTGATGCCACAATTTATATCTTTTTAATGTTGTGGCATTAGTAACAATTTATTGTAGCTATAGTTGTTTTTAGCACCTTTGTCCTTTAAACTTTATACTAGCAAGAAGTGATTAGCACATCACCATATTACACTATTTGGGTATTTCCAATTCAACTATGTATTCACCTTTATCAGTGTGTTTTACATTTTCATATGTGTTCGTGTTACTGATAAACATCCTTTTATTTCAGCTTGAAATTCTTCCAGCATTTTTTATAAGGCAGGTCTAGCGGTAATTAACTCCTTCAGTTTTTGTTTTTCTGAGAAAGCATCTTTCCTTTATTTCTGAAGGACAACTTTGCCAGTTATTAGTTGGCAAGTTTTTCTTCTTTTAGCACTATTAATATATCTTCCCATTCTCCTCTGGCCTTCAAGTTTTCTCTTATAGCCTTTTTTCCTTCTTGCTGCTTTAAAATTATGTCTTTGATTTTAGAGTTTTATTATAATGTGTCTCAGAGAGGCTCTATTTAAATTGATTTTGGTGATTTATGAGCTTTATGAACTCAGGTGTCCAGATTACTCCCCAGATTTGGGAAGTTGTCAGTCGTTATTTCTTTAAATAAGCTTCCTGCCCCTTTTCTTTTCCTTTCTCCTTCTTGGATTCCAGTAATTCATATGTTATTTTTATTAATGGCATCATTTAGTTCATGTAAGCTTTCTTCACTTTTAAAAAATTTATTTAAATTTATTTTACTCTAACTGGATAATTTTAAATGACCTGTCCTCTGCTTCATAGATTTTCCTGCTTAGATGAAGTCTGGCATTAATGCTCTCTATTTTTTTTCTTTTCATTTATTATATTCTTTAGTTCCGATCTTTCTGTTTGACTTTTTAAATGATTTTTATCTCTGTTAAATTTCTAATTTTGTTTATGAATTGTTTTCCTAATTTAATTGAATTGTTTTCTTAGTTTATTGAACTCCTTAAAACAACTAGTTTGAATCCTTTATCTGGAAAATCACAGATCCCAATTTATCTGGGGTTGGTTCCTGGAACATTATGATATTCCTTTGGTGGTATCATGTTTCCTTGATTTTACATGTTTCTTGAAGTCTTGGGTTGCTATCTTTGATTTTGAAAAAGCAGTCTCCCTGACTAGTCTTAACTAACCTCTTCAGTGTGTCTAATCTCAGATTCTCCTTTTTCTCGAACTTCTGTGCTTGATTCTTGGACTTCTGCAAAAATCAGTTATTTTTATGCAGAAGATGATAGAAAACTCCTATTTTTCCATTTTGATGATGTCACTCTCTTAGTTACTTCATTTTGCTTTCACATGTATTATCACTTTAGCTCTTGTTATAAGAAATCTGGGAAATATGACTTCCAGAAATACCAGTACTTCTTCAATTACAAACATTCCCTAACTATGAAAGTAAATTTTAATAATAAACAGAGAGCATTATCATATTTCATTAATGACAACTGTCTATTTCTTCCCTTTCATACCTGTTTTGATGTTTTCCTACCTGTATTGCTGCTTTGAGGGCTGCCTTCAGATGGCATGAATCTCTCTGTTGCTGCTGTCCTCAGCTTATATGTCACTTTTTGTATTTACTGCTGTCCTCTAATGTGGGCCACCTGTGTTCCAATCTGTCTTCACCTAGATTCTCTGGCTTTTAATAGGAAAGCACCTATATTCCATTCTTTATCCAAGTAGAATTATTTTAGTATTTTATTAAGGTGTAATATATATCATAAGTGCATTCAGGTCACTGAATTTTCACAAACTCAACATATACATTCAACCAACCCCTAGTTCAAAAAACAGATTACTAGCTCTGCTGAATTTTTTTCCTGTCACTAATTATCCCTCTCACTGTTGCCTGTACTGAAGGCAACCACATTCTGACCTTGAACAGCACATTTTAGTTTTTTGTGTTTTTTGTATTTTATATAAGTGTAATTATATAGTATGTATCATGTTGGTTTGTTTCTTGTGCTGTCTTATGTTGTTTCTTGTCTCATATTTGTGGGATTCATCTATATTGCTAGAATGTAGAGTGCTCATTCTTATTGCTCTATGTACTCTTTTGTATGATGATATTATTTCATTCATTCAGATGTCAGGAACATTTGGCATTTCCATATTATCACTATTTTGAATAATGCTGCTAATTTATAAAACAGATTTTAAAGCTTTTTCTATTAAAGTTGGAAAGAATATTTGGAAAGTGACAAAGTTACTATTATATGTTGTCTGATTGGTAACCTTAGGAAACAAAAGATTATTCACTACTCTACCTTTAATGTATAATAGGCCTCCTATTAGTATTTTAATACTGAGGAAAATAATGATTTAAATATACCCCGCACAAGATTTCCTTTGGATTTTTCCCATTCACTATTAGTGAGAGTATTTAGCAGTGTTCATCAGGAGATGGTTCTTGACAGGAAATCAATGATTTGTTATAAGATCTTATCAAGAACAGGGAGTGGGCATTGGTTTCAGAAGGGAGTCAGAGCTTTAACTGGTTACATGGATGTCTTGGCAAATTTATTTGAAATAACATAAGAGAAAAGGGGGAACAAGGAGGATATTTGAACACTCAAAATCCATTTTCTAAAAGCATGTAAAAATTTACTATTTAATCAGTCTTCATTCCAAGCTCTCCCTGTGGGCTCTGCCAAAAATACTGTGATAAATCACACATAAAAATTGCATACACTATGCTTTTTATGAAGAAAATTCTGTATTATTTAGCCATGTTTGCAGTCATGTATGTCTGCTGCAAAACACTGGTTATCAATGATTAATGGACAACATACTTGAACAATGCTCTTCTACTTGAGCTAATGAACTAAATAGTTTATTTCATGCTTCATTTCCACAAATAAATGACCATAATACATAACATGATAATTCATGATCTCTTTATAGTGCATTTTCTTGTCTATAATGAACACATACACTTTAAAAATCAAGCTTAGTCAGTCATTGTTGCATTGTGATTTTATTTTTTGTATAGATTATGAAATGTTGCTAAATTCAAAATTTTTACACTGAAAGAAAAAGAGTTGCTAAATTAAGTAACAACCTTAATGGATGCATGAAAAGCTTTAAAAAACTCATAATAGACTTTATTTTCATTTCAATTATCTTCTTGCATAAAACCATAGCTATTCTACATGTTTTTACAAGCTTATAAATAAACATTATTACTTCCTTATGTTTCTATATAGCAGAATTAAGGTTTAGCTTCCTGTATCTAAGGTTTACATCTTTACTTGTGGTTTTGTTTATCTTTAATAGGTTCTTGTATAATCTTTAAATTGGACAAGAATAATCTGTGGGGTGGAATCATCAGGCTGCCCTTATTTTTGACTCCTCTGGTCTTGTCTGCCCTTTAAATCTAAACTATGAAGTCAGTTCTTCTCCTGCTCTTGTAAAGAGAAGCAGACTTTGGAAAAGTGGGTCAGTCTTTAGACTTCTCCTGTATCCCTCAGGTAATGCAAAAGTTGAATAGCCACTAAATGTCACAAATAGTCTCAATTTCACAGTGATGATTTCCTGTTCTGCATAATAATCAAATATCCAAACTTGCCTTCCAGTTGAGACTTCTCCTGATTAGAATTTTTATTCCTCCTTCTTTGTTTTATAAATGTGGTTTTTGGCCCTCTAGGGAGGGTGAAATAGGAGAAGGGTAGCTGGATTCTCTTTTGACTGGCATTGGCATCCTGGTCTGGTTCTTCTCCTAACTCAACAGATGTTTAAAAGTGAGTTGGTGGTACATTTACACAATGGAATTCTACATAGCAGAAAGAAAGAAGGAACTCCTACCTTTTGCAATAGCATGAATGGAACTGGAGAATGTTAGTGTGGTTGGTGACCTGGGATCTGAAAGAATTTACAAAGAGAAGAAAGTACAGAGAGTAAAAGTTTTATTTTACTTTCTCAAGAGAGAGAGAAAGGGCTAAGTGTGCAGATATACACTAGCACTGAGGGGTGGGGGCTTTGAGCTTTTATTGGATTATAATTGGGTTAAAAAAGGTGTGTGTGTGTGGGGGGGTCACTGCCATGAGGCCCCTGGGCTGTTGGTGGTGGTGTAACATGAGGCTGCAGTTTATCCCAATGTTACCTTCTGCCTATAGCTGTATGGAGTGGTTAGTCACTTTTGTTCTTGCTTTCCTGTAATTTCCAGTCCTGGAGACAGAAGCTCAGAAGAGTGCAATGGCAATCATGTTTAATAAGGTGCCAGAATAGTCAGGGGCACTGACTTTATCATTTCATTTCCCTGTTACCTCTGAGAGCTTCCTGTTTGAACTTGATTCTGAATCTTTGTAAGTTCTTCCCTGGGGCAGATGGAAATTTGTAGAAAATCTACTTTGATAAAAATATATGTATAAAAATAAAATGGTCATTGTTATTCTGTTTGTGTAATTTTGAACGTATTAAATAGGTCTAATTAGTTCAAAAACTTATAAAAGGAGAGAATAAATCCTTGACTTATCCCAGTTGCCCACGGGAATAACTCAAAGTAATTTCTCAATTTTTAAAATCTAAACTTTGGGAAGATTGTCAAATATACTTAACCAAAAGATTATAATATATACATTTTGAAAAAAAAACTTTTTTGGTAATAGCCCTAAAAACATTAATTGAACTTAAAGTTGGTTTTAGTTATTAAATATTTTATATAGAACATAAGATCTTGATTAATTTATATAAGCACTTAATATTTTAGGCCAACAGAATATTACACGACAGTTATGTCACACAGAGGCAGAAAACATACCACATGTAACACACAGACAAATGCATATCACATAAAGACCACACACTTGAAGATTGAGCACATAAAGACCATACACATAATTTGAATTACTAATTTTTGTAGAGAAAGTATAAAATTTCTCTTGTTTGATTTTGACAACTTTTAAAACTAGAAAGGGGATGGAAGGTCCTAAATACCAAGCAAGACCTGTGAGACTCTCAGTAAAAGCTTCAAGGACTGTCAGTGAGTGAGTGGTGGTGGAAACAGGCTCGGCTCCAAGGTGTCTAGCAGCAGAGAAGAGCCTGAGTGGTGCTGCTTTGGCCCCTGAAAGGTCAGAAACCTGGTAACAGAAGACAAATGCTCCAGATGGATGACTGGGAGTTATAGTCCACACCAGCAGAGAAATATGAAGAGATAGATGTGTTTAACCTGTGCCTGAGGGTGACCTTACCACTGAGCAGAGCATCAGCCAGATGTCCTGGGAATGGATTTATATTACTCAGACAGGGGACTGAACTCCATGCCAGACAAACAAGGGGAGAGAAAGTACATTTGGGTGTCCTTGGAATGGATTCACCTGATTCACACAGGGGACTCAACTCCACACCTGCCCATGGATGTGTTTATCCTATGCCCTGAGGGTGGCCTCACCAATGACCAGGATACCATCCAGATGCCCTGGGAATGGATTTATCCTACTCAGAGAGGGGATTCAACTTCACACCACACCTTCCTGTCAATGTGTTTACCCTGTGGCATGAGGGTGGCCTTACCAATATCCAGAGGACCAAACAAAAGGGAAGGAATAGGTCTCTTTGAATATCAGGGGTGGTGGGTTGTTGACTCACTGGACCCTGTGTCCCAGGTGTCACCCGGGGATGTTATGTAGGGTGACTCCATGTCCAGAGGGCAGCCTTATTTTCTATCTCAGCATTGACAAAATGAATCTTGGTGAAGGATTTATTCCACAGCTGACAGGTAGATTTCCCCACACTGATGAGGGCAAGAGAGAGTGTGATGACGATGACTCCAGGTACCTCCAGAGTCATCAAAGAAGGTCACCTGAGAGAAATTAGGTGGAGGAAGGTTAGGTGGAGGTTGAGGTTTCTTTCTTCATAAATTTAAAACTTTTACAGCCTTCACAAACCTTTCTGCAGGTTTCACAAAAACTTTCACAAACTTTCTTATCCCTTTAGAAATAACCATCTTTAGAATAAATCACTTTTAATCCCTGTCCTTCAAAATTGCATTTCCATGCCTTATGCCTTCTATTACTAAAGCCATACAAACTTTTTCAAACTTAATTTGAATTTTTAACTTTTAGAAACCTCAATTTCCAATAATGACCAAAACATAAACAACTGACATTCCCTAGATTGACATATGAACACATCTCATGACCATTAGAAACATAGGCAAATACATTCTCTTTCAAGAGACACATCTCCAACAAAGCACAACACATTTATCCACAGGACAAATTCAGTCCACAGCCTCTTTGTAGTAAAAAGCCAAAAGCAGGTCTAGCAATCTATGTTTTGGTATTTCATGTTATTTCAAAATATCTAGACAGCCCCATTCAATAACTTTGATCAGTTTTACTAATTTAAAAAGGAATAGCTAAAATAAATTGATTTGATCAGATATAGCTAAGGTTCCCCCTTTGGATAAAAATTATATCCCCAAATTTTTTATTTTAAGAGATAGTCTAGCCCTGGCTGGCATAGCTCAGTGGATTGAGTGCGGGCTGGGAACCAAAGTGTCCCAGGTTTGATTCCCAGCCAGGGTACATTCCTGGGTTGCAGGCCATAACCCCCAGCAACCGCACATTGATGCTTCTCTCTCTCTTTCTATCTCCCTCCTTTCATTGATGTTTCTCTCTCTTTCTCTCTCTCTCCCTCCCTTCCCTTTCTAAAAATAAATAAATAAAATCTTAAAAAAAAAGAGATAGCCTAGACAAGAGTTCTTGAAGAAGACCAGGTATTTGTATTTCAAAAATGTAGGGAAAGAAAAAGCTTCTCCTAGAAGGATTTTGGTTTCATTAGGTGAAGGGGCAGAAAAGCAGCTTGGGTTTACAATGCCAATTTTTCTGTGCATTGAGAGGCAGACCCAGGATTTAGCAGCTCCTGGGTTTCCAGGAAGAGAATATACAGTATTTTACAGTCTGGGAGGGGGAGAGATTTTCTCCCTCTTTGTAGCCTTGTTTTTATTTAACATGGGCATAGTGGGGCCAAACCCAGTTCCAAATGGGAGTGGAATGCAGGACTTGGGAGAGGCAGGTAAGGAATAGCATCACCTCTGCTGGGCAATATTGATTAGAAGAGTATGGCCTTAAGAGATTAGAGTGCTGCTCAGCTGAAAACAAATATGGGGCTGTCTGGGTGCTAAGAGTTAGGCTGGTTTGAATGAAAAGCCATAGTTGGGAGAAAGAAGCTTGGAATCCCCACTGAAGGTTAAAATCTTGTCTCCTCCTCTTGAGGAATAAATGTAAGGAGGGGTTCCAGATGGTGACAGTAAAGGTCCAGTTGGAGAATAGTATAATTAAGAAATCTGTCCATGGGCTAGAACTCCTGGTCACCCAGTTTGTATTGAGGTCGGGCCATATAGCAATAAAGAATCAGTGCCTGGGCGTGAGGTTGGTAAGTCCAAGAGCCTTTATGTAACAGCCCTATGGGGAATCCTTGGGTGGAGTTGATTGAGTTTTGCCAATGGTAAAACGGGAAGAAGGATATCTCAGAGATGAAGGGGAGAAAGTTTGAGAAGGGTGTCTCCAACTTGAATGACCTAGAGATCTGTAGCCAGAGCTGAGTGTCCTCAATCCTGAGGGCAGACTGAACACAAGGATTTGCCTCAGAGCCAGGTGCTCCTGGGCCCTGAGAGCAGTCTGAACCTGTTGCGGAAAATAACTCACACGCGGGAGAGATGGCGGAGCATAATCCTTTATTATGCGTGTGGGCTCAGAGGAGAAACCCCAAATTCTGAGCAATGAGCTCAAGCTGGAGTTTCCTTTATATGCTTGTTACACAGGCAGAAGGAGGAGGGGAAGGAGTGCAGCTGCTAAAACGGGGGTTAGTGTACGACCTTGAGATAACCGCTTATCTGGGAATGGCTGCTGTCTGGGAACGGCTGCTGGTCAGCTCCTACTGCTCAGCTATGTCCTGTCACAGACCCAGCAGGGAGACGGTTGGAGGCATCCATCCCAGCTGAAACCCTGGGAAAGTGATGGACCCAGTACCAGGGTTTATGACAAAGACATGAGACAAGGGGATAAGCTATCACTTTTGACAGGATGTTTTCATCCCTAGATTCAGAGATTTATTGATTGCTGGCTGTGAAGGTGGGTGATGAGGAGGCTGTTTCCAGAGTCTGGAGAGACAGAGAAGGATTAGAATCCTCTCTCCATAGAGACAGGGTTAGGGGGTAGACCTGGTTGAGCTTCTGCTGCCCACTGCTCCCCTGGTCACAAGTCTCAGGAGGCCAGAGAAGGAGAAATAGAGAATGGCCCTATACTGGTCACCAAAATATTAGGGTGGTTGGTGATGTGGACTCTGAAAGAATTCACAAAGAGAAGAAAGTACAGAGAGTAAAGGTTTTATTTTACTTTCCCAAGAGAGGGAAAGGGCTAAGTGTGCAGATATGCACCAGCATTGAGGGGTGGGGGTTTTGAACTTTTATTGGATTATTGTTGGATTTCAAAAAGGTGTGGGGGGGGGGACACTGCTGTGAGGCCCCTGGGGGTATTGTAACATGAGGCTGAAGTTTGTTCCAATGTTATCTTCTGCCTATAGCTGTATGGAGTGGTTAGTCACTTTTGTTCTTGCTTTCCAGTAATTTTCAGTCCTGGAGACAGAAACTCAGAAGAGTACAATGGCAGTCATGTTTAAAAAGGTCATATGCCTGCTCAGCAAATAGTGCCATGATAGCAAATGGCACTGACTTTATCTTTCAGAGAATATTATGCTAAGTGAAATAAGCCACTTGGTGAAAGAAAAATACCTATAAGACTATAATGAACAAAATTAACTAATGAACAAAATAGAACCACAGGCATGAAAATGTGGAGCAGACTGACAGCCTCCAGATGGGAGTAGGGAGGGGGCTAATGGTGGAAAGAAGAGGAAGGGACTAGTTAAAGAACATGTATGAATGACCCATGGACATGGACAATGGTGTAGGGGTTCTCTGTGCGGGCAGGGGGGTTGGATGGATAGAGGAGGAGGGTAAAGGAGGGAAAATTGAGACAACTGTAAGAGAATAAAAAATGTTTTAAAATAAAATATATTACAATAAAAAAAAGTGAGTCTGTTTCTGGTAGGTGCTAGTGTTATCTCACCTAAGATGTATTTTCTTCAAGAGGACAATGCATCTAATTGACACCTGGTTACTCCTTTTTCAGCCCCAAGTAATCCAGAAGTAACTTTAGATTCTTTCTACTGTGACCTCTTTTGCCATCCAAGTGGTTTTTGAGCAGGGCCTGAAATAACTGACAGCTAGTTGTTTTTCCTTTGTTCACAAAGGGAAATAGTTATACATTTCTGGGAATGCCAGTCATGCACCTCAGAGATAAAGGTCCTTCAATTGCAGAGGACACATGTGGAGTCCTTTGAGTCACCTCATTAAAATCACTTTGCCTGAGATGAAAGCTTGTTTCCTCCTTGCAGAGAGTGGAATTCACAGCATAGGTTCAGTTCTCTTTAAAGAAATGCTTTCTTCTGTATCCTTCTACTTTAAATCCTTTTATACCCTCTATATGAGTGAGTTGAGAACTGTGAATATTTTTTTACATCATGCCTACATTCTATCATCTCCTTTGGGATGTGTTATCTGTTGTGTCTCATTGACTCAGCCAAATATTATTTTTAATATCTTGTTACTTTTATTTTCATAACATTTTTGATAAAGCATATAAGGCATTAAACATACAGATTAAAGCATCATATCCATGACATAGGTTTTATGCAAAGTTGGATAAGTTTTTCATCTATAAGAGTCAGACTTTTGTTTTTTCTGTGATGGAATCATAGGGACCAGCCCGACCTTCTTGACATAAGCAGGAACAGCAAAAACAACAAAAGAAATACATAAAACAAATGTTTTCAGATGTTGAACAATAGGCAACACAGGACAGTGATTCCTTAGAGGAGGGAGACAAACAAGGCACTGTCTTGAGAGGTTTCCAGACTGCAGCAAAACCCGAAAGAATTTATCCTTAGCATAAGAGCATTACAAAAAATGTTAAAGAAAATCCTTCAGGCAGGACAACGAACAATGATATCAGATGTAAATATACATCTAAAGAGAAGAATGAAGGGCACCAGAAATTATAAATATGTGGGTAAGTATAGCAGAACTGGGAGTCATCTCCAAAGTCTCCACTGAAGCCCAGCACTTGAGGATATACTGATTACCAAAAGGGAAAATACGGTATTAACACCTCTTTGGGAAAAGTACCAGATTTTATTATGCCAAAGTGGCTACAATTTTTAACCAAACTTAATGCCTACAAAATCTTATAATATTATCCATGCCTACCTAGAAGGACAAGATCAAAAGTAATGAAGTCTTTGGACTGAGGAAGTTTGCAGCATTGAGATACTCACTACCTTTCAACTTTGTGTTCTACATGTTTAAGAAGAAAAAAAGCAAAAATCTTTTTTGCACACTTTGAGTACATTAATCAAGCAGTGAATATTGCAAAAGCACTTTAAATATTCCATGATAAATCAGCTTTAGGTAAAGTTTTCTTTACTATGGATGGCTGGGAGACTATTTGAATCAAGTGGTTTTTTGCCTGTACAATCAGACAGATGGAGTTAGTTTGGGAGTCTGTGTCATATAGAGGGAGGTGGACTTTACAGATGATCAGTGTGGACAGGGCGCAGGTGCCTCTCTGAAACATTCGTACTCTTCTACAATACATCAAATCCAGTAATGTCACCTTTGAAACACAAAAATTTTAGAGGATCATGTAAGTCAAGAAAATTTTCTTTCCAGCATACTTTGTTATATTTATTGAAGAAAAAATATAAACTTTCTGGATCTTATAAACATTAATGATTATGATTGTTTTTTATATCCAAATTTTTCAATTGTATAAAATTTAAAAATAACAATATCCAAGATCTCCAGAGACTAGAAAAAGGCTCAGGAATCCAGGAAAATACTTCATGGAAGGAAATTTCTAGAGTACTACCTCATGTATCTTTGAAATTATCCTAAACATGGTACGTGTTAGACTTTGAAAGCATTGTTGATAATTTCCTGCTGATACTGCTTTTGTAAAATTACGAATACCAAATATAGAAATTTTCCAAAACAAACCAGTTATTTATTAAAGGATACATTTAGAAAACTTAACTTTTTTTTCTTGAATTGTTAACGAATTCTGATGCAATCACAGTTTGATAGCAGCACTATTTGTTCCTTTCTCTAGGTCGTGTGTAATGTAAACTGGACAGCAGGGCTTTTTACTCATCCTTGTATTTCTAGCATCTCTATATTGTTTTTGAATGAATATTCCTTTTTTAAAAAAGACCCTTTGTAAAGACCAACTGTCTAGACTTTTATCTTATTAACTTGCACATAGCCTCTATCAGTGGCATCCTTTGGGAATAAGATAAATGATAGACAATTGCATATTTAGAAACTCTGATGGCGTAAGTGTCATGGACTGACATATACAAAAAGTCCTGTGAATGATGTAGGATGCTTTTTATGATTTGAGCTTGAGGGAAATAGCAGCCTCAGTTCATCAAGTTGGTGCAATATACAGACACACAGTATTTAGATCAATCCCTTTCTTTCAAAGTACTGGGATAGACACATGGAGTAAGAGAACTGGCATGTTGAGATATTCAATATGCTCAAAAGAATTAATTACTGATTTCTAGACATCTCTATGATATTAATGATACAAGTATTACATGAAAGTATTTCCCAATGTACAGTGACATTTTATCCTTTCCATCATAATTTTACATGAAATATTAAAATTGTTCAGCTCTTTTCCTCAGTGTAACTCCGATGTGATTATAAGAAGATTCCTCTTTAGAGAAATGTCTTACCTTAGGCATCATTCACTTTGGGAGTAAAATGATGTATGTTTATTTAAGTGGTTATAAATACAGTATATAACCTCTGACCATCTTTATCATATTGAATAGGGTAAGCATGCACTGGTCAGAGAAGCACCAGGGACACTGGGCATTGATTTTTGCTTTGTCCCTGAAAATAGCTCCACACAGTCCTTTCCTCCCTATCTATACAACTGAAAACATACATTTAGTATAGTCTTTATAACAATGGGGACTTGTTTACTTTCTTGGTAAGAGAATAGCAAATTTTATACATGTCACTGTTTTTCTTTTTGTTTGTTCATATTGGTATTTTAATTAATTTCAAATGTCATCATGTTGGGTGTTCTTGTCCTTAGAATCAGCTTACCATACCTTGATGAGAAAAAGTATTTTTTAGAGAATCATGACCTCATTGGCTTCCCTGCCAAAATTATAATCACTGATGCAGTAAATAATAAAAATATTTCTAATTATTGGTACAAGTTTGGGTAGTAGACAAGTATCCAAAAAGCAAAAACAATGAATTAAGAAAAAATCCTCTGTTAGCCATAGGACTATTTTTTTTTTAAATTTACAATTCCATTTAAGGGAAAAGTGTAGACTTCTTTATATAAACAAATAGAAATTGGATTGGTCCTTTGGTTTGTGTGCTCATAAATTTACATCTCACCCACTTTGCTTGTCCATTTTCCAAAAATGTATTCATTTATGTTGGTTACTATAGAAACCAGAAGTGCTCCATTTGTATGTAATTCTTTGCACATATTCTTTCCCCTTTCTTGTTTTTAAGTCAGCTAAATTGCTTTATGTGGCATTTTAGGAGAATAACCTTTGTTTGCTTTAAGTCTTTCATAAAAAAAGATTTGTAACTTCAAATGTGTTACTTTATATTAACTAAATCATAATTTCAACTTGTGAATTTTGTTGAAAAATGGCTAATAACAAGACATTTTCTATACTCAAGAGCACATGCACTTTGGGGTTAAAATTGAGTAAGAAAACCAAGGCATCTGCAGACTACTTTAGAACAGCTTTAAATGTTACTTTGCTATACCAAAAAAGAAAAGTTTTAAAATGATTTGCATATTCCAAGGGTGCATATTTTGGCAGACATTACAATCATCTACATGGGAAGCAGTTACTGAGTAACTATTGTGTGTCCAGCATTGTGCTAGACCAAGGGAATTCAAAGACTTGGAAGACAATTTTCTTCAAGGTATTTTCAGATTAATTTGAACACAGAGACTATAGGTAGAATGGAAGCTGTGGGAGTTAAATTCCTTCTATGATGTTAGTCACACACCTCATGTAAAGATGTCTTCCCCACCCCATTTTGTTACATATTTTTTCAGGCTATTTCTCTTACCTTTATAACTCTCCCAATAATCCTAAGGGAGGGTACCATATAGGGCTCAAAGAGCATTCTGGACCTGTAGTCAGGAAACCACAATTTAGCCCTATCTCTGTCTCTAAAGGCTGTGAATCTGTGTTCCCTTGAGCAAGTCTCTACCTTCACTCTATTTCATTGTTTAAATCAGTAAAGTTAGAGAGTAGAGGAGGATTCTTTTAAGATCCTGTGTCACTCTAGGAAATGAATTCTGATTCTATTATCCTAAAAAGTTATTTTCAGACACTATTGGATTCTAAATAGTCTATATATGAAGAATCTGTTGGAATTCCCCAGAAGTCCTTGGAAGTTGTTCCAGGAGTGTCTGCTGGCTAGGAGGGCAATGGACAGGCCTTCTTAGTGTGAGTCACATTGCAGCTTCAGTATGTTGACAGATGTGCAAAATGCACATATTTTAGGAGTTATTTCACAATATGATAGGACCTCAATGAAACAGCCTTGTGCTGGGCCATTAGTGATCCATATTATCTGACAAGGTAATTTGTGGTTAAATTAGAATATTGTTCCACTGAAGAACCTTTTTCATTTAGATACATCATCGGCTCTGAACCCATCTACAGTTCCACATGTATGATGTGAAAACATCTGTCTATATGTTTTTTTCCAAGGTCTCATTTAGCTTTCTGTAAATATATTCAGTCTCTTGGCAAGTGTCATATCTTAGGGAGTTATTGGATTAATACTAGGTTTGCCTATGTCTTCACTTTCATTGTGAATGTATGTGGTCTGCCAGTTTCATAGTTTTATTGCGAGCAACAAATAAGAACATGGATGCGAAATATTTTGTAAACTTGAAAGTGTTATAGAAATACATATATATTATTGTTGATGATAAGTGTTTTTGTGTTCTTCCCACTAGAAAACTGTTATCATTATAATCATGGTGTTTTTGCTTTTGGTAAAAGCAAAAAAGCTTCATGTGTTGAAACAGATGAAGGCCCTAGTGATGGAATCTTCTATTGGAACAAATTCATGGTAAGGAGTTGGAAGGTTGAGTTTATGATAGTATCAACCCATGAGAGCAGAATTATTGTGTAGTAATTAAGTGAGCAGACTTTGGAATCGGAATAGTTTTAAATCCTGGTTCAGGCACCTGCTAGCTGGGTGAATTTGGGCAAATTAACTGAACTCTCTAAGACTTAGTTTCTTCATCAGTAAAATATTAATAATAATTAATTCATGGAATTTTATGAGAATTAAATGAAATAATGGAATATTCAATATATTAGTTTCCTATAGCTGCTCTAACAAATTACCACAAAAAATGGCTTAAAACAACACAAATTTATTCTCTGATGGTTCTGGAGGTGAGCAGTCTGAAGAGGGTCTTACTGGGCTGGGCTGGGCTTTAGCTTACTGGGCTAAAATGAAGGTGTCAGCAGGGCTATGCTGCTTTTGGAGGCTCTTGGGAAGAATCCATTTCCTTGTCTTTTCTACCTTCTAAAATCCACCTACAATTCTGTGGCTCATTGCCCCTTTCATGCCTTCAAAGCCAGCAGCCTAGCACTTTCAAATCAAATCTGTCACTCTCTTCTCTTTCTTTTTCACTTATAGGTACCTTTGTAATTTCATATGGATCACCTGAATAGCCTAGGATAATCTCTCCATTTCAAGGTCAACTGATTGACAACCTTAATTTCATCTGCAGCCTTAATTCTTTTGCCATGAAAGCTAACATATTTACAGGTTCTGAATATTAGAATTTGGTCATTTTGGGAGGCCACTATTCTGCCTATGACACTAAAAAATATTTATTAAATAAATAATGTGTATGAAGTGCTTAGCACTCTGTCTGACATGTGATTGGTCATTAATAGAGATATTCCTCAGTACCATTTAAAGTTCTTCAAATACTTCTTTATTTGGAAGTTAACAAAAATTAGTATGATTTTTAATATAAAATTATAATTAAAGATAATTTTTAAAGGAACACAAGTGATCTGGGGAAATTTAATCAAGTGGTGGCCAGTGTATGGATGAATTGATTCTCTGTTGGAAGAGGAGGGCATTGATCACCTACTGACTTTCAGTGTGGCCCATTTTGTTCTCTACCTCTCCAAACTTTGTTGGAATTATCTCACATGGGAAAGTGTAATATCTTTTAAAAGAAGCTTCTTTTTGTCAATCATCAAGCATGTAGTCATTCTGTAAAGTTCCACCAGGTGCTCTAATATCACTGATACTTACCTGGCCAAATATAAAAGTTAAACATTTATTTTATGACCATTCAGAAAAAGTGGCAGTGTTCCTAATGCAACTCAATATTATTCAGGATATGTACTTACTGGAAAATTTACTTTCAACAATGTAAATTGGTCTGACAATTATTTTTTCCCTTGTATCCTTTTTTGGGTCATATGTTATGAACTCACATGTTGGTTTAATATTTTTTATGATAGGCATAAACACAGGTTATGAGAGGCAGGGCTTATGTTAATGTATGTTAATGTATTTTTGAACAATTTTCTATGGTGAGAATGAATCTTGACAAAATTGTGAAATAGGTCAAGTTTCTTTTCAGTATCTTCCATCCCTTTTTACATTGTGACTCCTATTTCCTCCTTTTTAAAGACATCTAGAACATACATGTTTTCTTCCTTCTGTCCACTATCAAGGTCTATTCTAAAAGAAAAACAAAAAACACCAATATTTCATTTATAAACGTATTATAAAATTAAATCAATATTTTCTTCTCTCATGTTTATTTGTACATTAGATTGTATTTCTTATAGAATGGCTTAGCCTCTTGTTAAAGAAACTTTCAGCAGCAGAGTTGGGGGAGGGTCTTTATGTTTACAGTCACATAAATGTACCTGTAGAACTATCTCTCCCTTCCCCCCAGGTATGTGTGTACTTTCTGATTTAAATAGTCTGAATCAGATTCTGTTTTCTTATTTGATGCAACATTAGTATTTAGTTTGTATTGATATACTTGATTTCAGTTAATACCTATTTGGAATCTCTGCTATAGGTTGAGCCTGTTTTGGTTTGATCTCTGTTAATTGATTTGGCATTCAATCTAAAACTACCATTGGATATAATTGTTTTACATAGCTCTTTGAAAACAACAGAACGCAAAACAGATGGGTAGTTGTGTAGCTGCTTGTTTGTGTGATTGAAGCAGAAAATTTATATCTAGAGTTGAGGTGAGGATGTTTTCCAGTTTTCTAAATGCGTCATCAAATTTTCCTCTTGAGCCCTGTGGGTTTCACGCTTAAAGAGATCTAGCTATGCACTGAATGCAGTGTAGTATAACGTCACGTTGAAATTTGGGAGAGGAGGGATCCCATTTCCTCAGCATGTATTTTTTTGCCGGCAGTGGTGTTTAGTGTGACTCCTGGTGCCAAGGAGTTAGGAACAATGTTACAGTTAGGAACAATGTTATCATCAGAGAACAGTGCTTGGGTTTTAATGCCTTGTAATGCTAGAGCTGACAAGTCATACTTTTAGAATGAATCACCAGAGTCAGGTGCTATATTCCATTTCTGTGTGCAGTAACTTCTATAGTCCACAGACAGCTTTGACCTTTCAGCAAGAGCTGAGCATGTCCAATACAAGGAGTTATATTGTTCTTCTGAGTTAGAACTTCAGTTCTTTATATATTGAATCCCATAAAAAAGGATTATTTCAAATGTCTTCATTTCATAAGGATATGTTTTTTTCTTAACTCCTCTAAGACTATTTTGTTATGTGTTTATTAGGTCATGCATTTCAGGGGTAGTGGGTATGGGGATTTTTTAACCTGCTTGTCACCATGGGGCTATTTGAAGCAAGCAAAATCTGGAAGTTACTTGGGAGGTGCTCTTCCTGTGGACAAAATAGGAAGCACTCAAGTTCTAGGGTCAGTTGTAGTTTAGGTAAAACACAGCCATAATCTGTTGCAAAAACTCAAGTCCAAGTTGGGCCTCTTTTCACCTCTCCACGTGCAGTCTCCTATAGGGCAGAGAGACAAGAAGGTGGGTTTATTCTGGAAAGGGCAGAAACATTTCACAAATGGAAATGGTCTTTTTATAGAAACTTCTGGTGGTGTATTTATGGAAGTGGTCTGCAGTTGTCCACAAACTAAAGTCATAATGACAGAAGGGACAGAAGGGATACTGATATCCTTTTAAATTTTTTTTTCTCTCAAAAAGTTTATAATTTGTCCCTGGAGGATATTTCTAAGCATTTTTCTCCTGGTATTTTAAAAACTTTATCTTCTTTTTTTTAATAAAGAATTTTAATAGCCTTTCAAATTGCTGAATATCCATTTTTCATATTTTTCCCTTGCTTGAGCATTTCTGCCTTTACATAATCATAACATTTCAAACTAGAACTTATATATACTTATTCATATTTCTGTCAAAATAACACCTTATATAAAGTTAAATTAAAAGTTTTAAAAGGAGTGACAGACCAAATAAAAATTTTCATTCAAAGGATTCATTCAAATTGCTGTACATGTAACAATTAATTCTTTAAGCAGGTTTTTATGTCATACATCTAAAGAAGAAACTGAAGTCAGGAGGACCCCAATAAGTTACTCACAAAGGTATGAAAATTTTCATTAATACAATTTGACTAACTTGTATATTCTCTTGATCTGGAGAGATGATATTTTAGGTTTAGAGATCATCTGGAGGGGTAATTTAATGTTCTATTACATTTCATTTTGTTTTGTAGTTTTTCACGTTAGGTTTTAAATCTGCATATGGAATTTTGTTAAGTTCTCTTCATAGTTAATTGTCCTAGGAGAATAGGAAAAGATTCCAAATATTTAGTCTGTAAAGAGATTAGAAAACTTGAGATTAAAAAATGGAATATTTATATTGACCAGTACTGATAAATAAATGCTTATTCAAGAATGTTGTAATCCTTTGTGTTAGGAATTTACTTTTTACTAAATAAGATAAGTACTTTTAATAATTTAAATAAAAATTAATAATTCTTATTATATCCCAATTCTAATGTAGTAACTTTTGTTGTGTGTTGGGCCAAGTTGCAGAACACACCTCTGGTAAAGAAATCACTTCTGTAAGAACTTGTGTCCTGACCACAGGACAGGACTAATGGTTGTGCATCTTACTTTTCTCACAAAACTCATATCCTCTGTAAAAGAGATTAATTCAGAGCCTCATAGCAACTATGCTCTGACCCCAAAGGAATTACTACTCTCTTCTCTATTGCTAAATTATGTCCATCCCAAAGGAGAATTCCTGGGTTATTATATGAGAACTAGGGGTGGGAATAAGGAAGATGACTATTGTCACTGAAACCCCTCTTTCTGATTCCTGTAATGCAGCCTGTTTATTAACAGCTTGATTGGTAATATAACTGATATCTAATTTGATTGTTTCCCATGTGAGTGGATTAAAATAATTGACATAAGCTGATTTTTTCAGTTCCTTTATTTCTTTAGCTAAACTTGTGTCTCACCAAAGTGAAACAGAATACTATTTATCTAAAATATTTAGAGAAAGGAGTGTTTTGGTAACTGTACATTTTTATTATCTGGATTTTATAATTTAAACCATATACCATATAATGAATTCAAAGTTTCTGACATAATAACATCTTCAAATCCTTAGATTTATATAATATATGTATCATTCCTTAGAAGAAAATACTCAATTTGGGTAATTTAAGGAGAGCTTATTAAGGGGACTATTGATAAAAGCCTGGGCAAAGTGTAGGGAATCAAAAATTAGATGGTACCCTAAACTAGTAACATTCTATCACTAGGTAGAAAGGAGAAAGGTGGTTTGTTGATGAGGGAGGGAGAGATAGATGGAGGGAGAAGGGGAAAGGTGGGAGGGAGGGAGAGAGAGACGGAACTGTATCAACAGAGTTCTGTGAATAGGATCTTATAGAAGCTGTGACCTTTCAGAGAAAATCAGCCAGCTCAGAGCAATTCTTAGTGAAGAAGATGGGGTAACCATGCTCTTCTGACTCTTTCAGGTCTCTTATCTAGCTTAGTCCATTTTCTGAATCCAACCCAAGCGAAAAAGCAAGATTACCTGTTGTTGCAGTCCATTGGGCCAGAATCCTGAGGTACAATTTAGGGTGGAAGAGAGTAAAGAGAAGATCTAGAATAGCAAATAGAAGAACATCAGAACTATATGTAACAAGCAAAAAGGTAAAAGGACTCATTAACACAGACAATAGTGTGGTAATTACAAGGGGGCGAGAGGTATAAAGGGGAAAATACAATAACCAAAATTTTTATGCATTTACAATGCATAAATAATAAAATTTAAAGATCTAGAAGACAGTGAAACTCTTCTGCATGTTTTTGGATTATCAGTATGAACATTGGTTCTTTTTTTAAAATATTTTTAAGATTTTTATTAAGTACAGTTGTCTCCACTTTCCCATCCTGCTACTTCCTCAGCTATCCTCATCTCCAACCCTTGATCCTACCCACCTTTGGCTTTGTCCGTGTGTCCTTTATACATGTTCCTTGAGAACCCTTTCCCCTTTTCTCCCCATTATCTCTTCCAACCTCCCCTCTGGTTATTATCAGTTTGTTCTTTATTTCAATGTCTCTGGTTATATTTTGCTAGCTTGTTTGTTTTGTTGATTAGGTTCCTCTTATAGGTGAGATCAGATGGTATTTGTCTTTCACCACCTGCTTATTTCACTTAGCATAATGCTCTCCAGATCCATCCATGCTGTCCCGAAGGGTAGGAGCTCCTTCTTACTTTCTTCTGCATAGAATTCCATTGCGTAAATGTACCACAGTTTTTTGATCCATTCATTTACTGATGGGCACTTAGGTTGTTTCCAACACTTGGCTATTGTACATTGTGTTGCTATGAACATCGAGCTGCATAGGTTTTTTTGAATTGCTATTTCAGGATTCTTAGTGTATAATCCTAGCAGTGGAATTGCAGGGTTAAAAGGTAGTTTCATTTTTAGTTTATTGAGGAAATTCCATACTGCTTTTCATAGTGGCTCTACCAGTCTGCATTCCCACCAACAGTATACCAGGGTTCCCTTTTCTATACAACCTCTCCAGCACTTATTGTTTGTTAATTTGTTTATGATGGCCATTCTGACTGGTGTGAAGTGGTATCTCATTGTGGTTTTAATTTGCATCTCTCTGATAGCTAGTGATACTGTTCATCTTTTGATGTGTCTCTGGATCCTCTGTATGTCCTCTTTGGAGAAGTGTCTGCTCAACTCCTTTGCCCATTTTTTAGTTGGGTTGCTTGTCTTGGAGTAGAGTCATATAAGTTCTTTATATATTTTGGAGATTAAACCCTTGTCTGAGGTATCATTGGCAAATATGTTTTCCCATATGGTTTGGTTCTCTTTTTATTTTAATACTGTTTTCTTTAGTTGTGAAAAAGCTTTTTATTTTGATGAGATCCCATTTGTTTATTCTTTCTTTTATCTCCCTTGCACTAGCATACATATCAGTAAAAATGTTGCTGTGTGAAATATCTGAGATTTTTCTGCCTATGTTCTCCTCTAGAACTTCAATGGTCTCATGGCTTATATTTAAATATTTTATCCACACTGAATTAATTTTTGCGTATGGTGTAAGTTGATGCTTGAGTTTAATTTATTTTCACATAGCTGTCCAGTTCTCCCAGCACCATTTGTTGAAGAGGCTATTTTTACTCCATTTTATGTTGCTGCCCCCTTTGTCGAATATTAATTGACCATAGAGACTTGGGTTTATTTCTGGGCTCTCTGTTCTGTTCCACTGGTCCATGTGCCTGTTTTTATGCCAGTACCAGGCTGTTTTGATTACAGTGGCCTTGTAATACAGTTTGGTATCAGGTATTGTGATCCTTCCTACTTTACTCTTCTTTCTCAGAATTGCAGCAGCTATTTGGGATCATTTATGGTTCCATATAAATTTGTGAAGTGTTTGTTCTATGTCTTTGAAATATGCCATTGGTCCTTTAATAGGTATTGCACTGAATGTGTAAATTGCTTTGGGTAGTATGGACATTTTGATGATGTTAATTCTTCTGATCCATGAACACGGTATATGTTTCTATTTGTTTATGTCTTCCTTGATTTGTTTCTTCAGTGTTGTGTAGTTTTCTGAATACAGGTCTTTAACTGTGGGGCGGGGGTGCTCTGCCCACAGGGCCCCTCGGGCCACCACAGATGAGAATAAGTCTACCAAGACATGATATGCTTGGGGAGGAAAGGTGGCTGATCTTTCAAAGGAGAAGGGTCAGGAGCCTATTCCTCAATGGGCTTTAATTGGGTTTGTTTACACAAGAATTCAGGTAAAGCTCATTAATCATTGCCAGAAAGTAAGGATCAAACAATGGATAACAAAGAACTCTGAGGGCCTATTTGGAGTCAGGGTCAGATAGCTAAAGAGCTGTAAAACTTTGAGGAACAAACTTACTTCTTTTTTGGACCCTTATCATTTAATTGAGAGCATTCTAAACAAAGCAGTTTTCATAGGATTTTACATATTCTTTCTTAGGCCTGATCACATGGGAAACCCACCCTTTTCAGCACAGGGCTGCACCACCCTCTGTCATTGTTTCAGGCTTAGGTGGAGCAAGGGAAGTAAGGCAGCCAAGAGATTAGGAGATTTCTCACAGACAATGAGGAGTTAGGCTTTGTCAAAGCCGAGGGGCGAAGATCCATCACCCCCTTTTGCTGTAGCTCCCAAAGTCCTTCCTTGGGGGCCTCCCACGTGATCGTGCCTGCCTTAGATCGTTCCCCCCTTGGGGAATCTTACCCATCATTGTCTAACCAACCAAGCATTGGGGGCCAGTTATGGATGAAGTAAAAGGAGCATAAGTGGTGCTCCTGCCAGGGAGATAAGCTTTTGTCTCCTTGGTGGCTTATGGTCCAAGGTTGTTCCCTCAGCCTTAGCCTTGGTGGGGGTTACAGCTTCTGAAACCAGGCAGGGCAGTTCCCAACATTTAACCTCCTTGGTTAGGTTTATTCCTAGGTATTTTATTTTTCTTTTTGCTATATGAAATGGGCCTTTAGCATGTCTTGCAATGCTGGTTTGGTGGAGGTATATTCTTTTAGCCTCCTTTTGTCTGGAAAACTCCTTGTTTCACCTTCCATTTTAAATGAGAGTCTTTGCTGGTTAGAGTAGTCTTGGTTGCATGCCTTTGCTTTTCATTACTTGGAATATTTCTTGCTGTTACCTTTTGATTTGTTGTGTTTCTCTTGAGAAGTCAGTTGCTAGCCTTATTGGAGCTTCCTTATTGGTTACTCTTTGTTTCTCCCTTGCTGTTTTTAAGATTTGCTCTTTGTCTTGGAATTTTGCCATTTTAATTATGATGTGTCTTGGAGTGGATGTCTTTTGTCTCCTTTTGATTGAGACCCTCCGTGTTCCCTGAAATTGTATGAATTTTTTCCTCATCAAATTAGGTAGGTTTTCTGTCATTTTTTTCTATCAGATTTTCTATCCCTGGCTCCTTTTCTTCTACTGATATTCCTGTTATATGGATATTATTACATTTCATGTCCTGCAGTTCCCTTAATCCCTCACCCCCCCCCACCCCACCTTTTGAGTCTTTTTTCCTTTTCTTCCTCTTTCTGGGAATATTTTTGTGACTTGTCCTCCAGCTCTCTGACTTGATCCTCTACTTCATCTAGCCTGTTTTTGATTCCTTCTACTATGTTGTTCAATTCAGAAATTGTATCCTTCATTTCCTCCTTGTTCTTGTTGATGGTTTCTATGCCCATTTTCACACTGATATGTTTCTCAGTAAGTTCCTTGTAGCTCCCTGTAGCTTTTGGTAATTCTCCATGAGCTCATTGATATTCTTTATAACCATTGTTTTGAACTCAACATTTGACAATTTACCTGCCTCTATCTCACTTAGCACTCTTCCTGGGGATTCCTCCTTTCATTTTGATTTTTTTTTGTCATCCCATTTTTTGGGGGGAGACTCTTCTTGTTTGCACCTGCTTATAAATTATCTGTTTTGAGTCCCTATATTTATGGTGTGTACTTCTATGGTAGGACACCTGTGTGATTCAGTGGTGCAGTCTCCTTGATGTGCTGAACATGATGCTCTTGGGATGCTCTTTATATGTTTTTTGTTGGCACTCTGGATGTAATTTATTTTATTGTTGTTGGGTCATTCTTCGGTGGGTCCTTCCCTCCAACTGGTTGTCTGGGCTGGGGGTCACTCCCCACCCCCACATCTTGTATGCTGTTGTGCAGGTGCCACCAGAAGGAACCACAAAGCCCAGGAAAGCAAACCCATGTCTGCAGAAATAACTCCCACCCCAATAACACCCAATTCCACTACCAACAGCAAATGAACCAGTATTAATAAGGGTGTGAGGAGATTAGGACTAATATAAGAAAGGATGGTGAATATGAGATGAGCTACTGAAAGAAAAATGGCTTTGAGAAGGTAGAGGGAGGAGGACTAATAAGAGTTGGGAGTCAGAGCAATGCAAACAGAGAAAGTAAAATTTACATCACAAATAAAAAAGGGAATGAAGGAGGTGGAGTGGAGTATGAGAAAGGAACCTTATAGTATTAGGTTTAAGCAGAAAATAAAATAAAATAGAGAGAGAGAAAGAAAAAGGAAGGGAAAAAGTAAATAAATAATTGAAATATAGGAATCATATTGGAGAGAAAGACCCCCACAGCACTATCAATAACAAATGAGCTAAAATTAATATAAGTCATATGGGAATAAGAGGGAAAAAAGAAAGAAAGAAAGCTTAAGAGATGTCTAGAGGAATGGGAAATGATTTTGAAGTGATAGAGGGAATACTAAGAATGAGGAATGAAAACCAGGCTAAAGCAGGGAAAATTAAAATTTGAGAGGAAAAGTAAAAGAAAAGAAAGGGAAAAAAGAAGGATGAAAGAGAAAAAAGAAAAAACAGGCTAAGAAAGGGAAAAATTAAAATTTGAGACAAAAATGAATGGGAGAAGAAACAGTAGCATGTGAGATTTGAAATACAAAATTAATGAAGATCTAGAAATTAAATTGAAAAAATGCAATAACAATTACCCTGTTCACAACCAATGAGCAAAGGTTCCTAAGTGTGGAGATAGAACATGGGTCTTTTAAGAGCTGGAAAAGGAATGTGAGATGACCATGGACAAGAAAATTGGTTTTGAGAGCCTGGATGGGTAAGAAAGAGTAAGAGTGCAGAATGGTAACAAGTTGTTACAAGAGGGAAAACAAAATTCAAAACAAAAATAATAAAAGGAAAGAAGAAGGTAAAATGGGTTATGAGAAGGAAGGCGCAAAATATGTGTATTGAAGTAAACTATAGTATAAAATCTAGTGACTTAATATGCACAATCTTGAAGGACAAGAAATGAATGTTAAAAAGCTATGCTGGAATAGCTGGAGTGGCTCAGTAGAGAAAGCTATTCTAAAAAGAAAATATTGCAAATCATGGAGAAGACCACAGTGGATTTCATCTTGGTAGCATCTAGTTTTACCACTGTTTTATCTTTCTGGATCTTCCTCTGGTGATGTCAGATGTTGACCCTGTCTGACCTTAGGCAGCCTGTTTGAGACTACCAGGGATCTACTGTCTGTGGCTGATTCCTTCACTTGTTAATCTAGTAGCTCTGCACTCAGCAGTCAGGCTTAATCACCACAAGGAGGGGCAGAGTCCCTACAGGGGGCAGGGCTATTGTTTCCCCTCAGGCTGCTGATACTTGGAGGGGGAGTGGTCTGCCTGAGCAGGTAGGCTGCTGCAGTATTAGGTATAACTCCACACCAGGATCCTGGATGCTACTCTCTCAGTTCTCTCTGCAAAGCCTCTGTCCCCAGTGTCTCCTCAGATGTTTCTAGTCCATTCTGTCTCCTGTCTTTGCTGGAACCCAGGGTAAGTGCCTGCAAGTGAAAATTTATGCATTATTTCTTTAAACAGCTCTTTGTGTCTCCAGCTGTCTGTCTCGGGCAGAGAGTATTCCTGCTGCTTTTTGCAGCTGGATGTTATCTGTGTACTTTTTGGGCTCTGATGCTCTAGGTTGGGGATCCCAGCTTAAGGTTTAGATTTGATGCTTCTCAACTGGCCACTTAAATACCCCTCCATTGCTGCAGCTGCTGCCTGTGAATGACCAGCCAGCCCTCTCAGTCTGCACTGCACTCCCTACCAGTCACATTGTGTTGAAGCTGATTCTTCTATCCATCTGTGGTTATAAGGCTTCTCTTGCTATTGTTCAGTTGTTCGTTCTGGGTGATTTCTCCACAATGTAGTTGTAATTCCATATTGGTTCTGGGAGCAGGTTTGTGTAACTTCCACTCACTCCTCTGCCATCCTGGATCCCCCTACCCCAGAAATTTTTTTTTGTTAAATTGTGATTAATTTTTTAAATTTATGCAGTTTAAAGACAATTTAAAAATACAAAATAATAGACTGGGAGAAAATATTTGCAAATCTCTTATAAAGCACTTGTACCTAGAATATATAAAGAACTCCTACATCTTAAGTAGCTCAATTAAAAAAAAGATTTTATTTATTTATTTTTAGAGAGAGGGGAAGGAAAGGAGAAAGAGAGGGAGAGAAACATCAATGTGTGGTTGCCTGTTCAGTGTCCCCTACTGGGGACCTGGCCCACAACCTAGGAATGTGCCCTGACTGAGAATTGAACTGACCGCTTTTTGGTTAGCAGGCTGGTGCTTAATCCACTGAGCCACATCAGCCAGTCAGTAGCTCAATTTTTAAATGTTGTCAATTTGTTGATGGGTTTGCTAAACACAGCTTGAGAAAAAAATAATTGTAAAGATTGATAGCACAACTAATTTAGAGTCCTGAGTCCTGGAGGGCCTTTTAAATTGTAGCCAGCTTGTTCTATTATTTCCTCAATGAATATTTAGAGACTATATTCTTATTTTTTTCTGATTAAAGTATAAACACTGCTTATCTTGAAAAATTCAGAAATATAGAAAAGGATAGGTAAACATCTAAAATAACTGTTTAGCTATCCACTAATATACAACCAAGAATTATACCATTCTAATTTTTCTCTAAACATTTTATATGTGTAAAGAAATACATAATGTATTATATGTAATATTCATTTTCTTTTTTTTAAGATTTTATGTATTTATTTTTAGAGAGGGAAGGGAGGGAGGGAGAGAGAGAGAGAGAGAGAGAGAGAGAGAGAGAGAGAGAGAGAAACATCAATGTGTGGTTGCTGGGGGCCGTGGCCTGCAACCCAGGCATGTGCCCTGACTGGGAATCAAACCTGTGATGCTTTGGTTCGAAGCCCATACTCAATCCACTGAGCTATGCCAGCCAGGGCTAATATTGATTTTCTAAATAGCCTCATACTTACAATTTTCATTCTGCTTTTTTCCCTACCTAATATTGGTCATGGGCATTTTCTGTTGATACGTATATTTTATTAACATGTTTTTAATAGTGACATTATTCCAAACTAAAGATATACTATTTGTCCTTTTCTTGTTATAGGTGATATCTAATTATTGTTTAATGTGACAATAAACATCACTTTCCATAATCTTTGAGCTGAAGTTTTTGGAGAGCTGTGAACTATTAAATTTCCATTTTCTCATTATCTGTCATATGGCTTTATCCTCACCACTATTGAAAGTGCTTTAGCTAAATTCACCAATGGTATCCATTTTGACAAACACAGTAGAACACTTTTAGTCTTGACCTGACTAGAGCCATGAGCATAATTTGACACCAGTGACTACACCTTCTTAAAACATTCTCTTCTTATAGCTTCCATGACAACACATTTCTGTTTTTCTGATATTTCTAGCTGTTCATTTTTAGTCATATTTTACCAGCTGCTATCTCTCTTCATTATGTTTAATGTTTGATAACTGAGTGGGCTCAGTCTTGGCCCTCCTGTCCCTCTGCACCCTCTTGCTGAGTGATCATATCTAACCTCATGGCTTTTAATACCATCTATATTCAGTGATCCTCAAATTTATATCTCTACTGCTGACTACTCTTTTGAACTCTGGACCTGATACTCAACTAATGTACCTAACATCTCTAGCTGGTTGTGTCATAGCTATCTCAAAATTAACATATTCATAACTGAACTCTGTACATTGCCTTCATCAACTGCTCATTTCTTTTTTCTTTTTTTTCATCTCAAAAATTGGTATATGCATTCACCCAATTGCAAAAACCAATACTTAGAAATCATTCTTAGCATTTTCTCTCTTTTTACTCTTATATCTAATCCATCACCAAAATCCTGCTGATCTCAGCTGCAAAATGCACCTATATTCTGCCCTCTCCTCCATCTATATTGCCACAAACCTATATTCATTTGCAGTTATTTTATCCCTACTTCTCTTCCTCTACCTTATGTTTAAATGCTTGGTAACTTAGGACTTTATTTTGACCCTCTTTTCTTGTCCACATTCTAGCTGATTTTCATAATTCCTTTCCTCCTGTGATAGACAAATCTTTAAGATGGCCCCAAACTTTCCCACTTCCTGGTCTATATGCCATGTAAAATTTCTCTCCTTTGAGTGTGGTAAGACCTCTGAATATCATGAGATGGTGAAGAGTTGATATAGGATAGTTGATTATGTAATGATATATGATAAAGATGATGTGATTATTAGTCATGTTTGTGATAACTGTGCATTATGTAAGATTTTGTTGTAGCAAATGAAAAATAGATTGTCTTACTGGCTTAAGTAGATTAAAGTGCTGTGTTGTGGGAAAGCCACATGGCTAGAGCTTGAAGGCAGCCCCGCGGAGCTGAGAGCTAATTTGGTTGACAGTCAGCAAGAAAATTAGGATTTCAGTTGTACAACCACAAAGAATTGAAGTCTGTCAACATTTGATGAACTTGGAAGAAGACTCTGAGCATCCAGTGTGGTTTCATCCCAGGCTAACACTGATTTGTATGAGATCCAAGTCAGATACAGATCAGAGGATCTAGCTAAACTGGATCATGATTCACAGAAACTTTAAGATAGCAAATTTGTGTTGTTTTAAGCTGCTAAATTTGTGGTAATTTGTTATACAGCAAAGAAACTAATACACCTTTTCTCCTTGTTGCCATAATCATTCTAAATACCAAGGACAGAGAAAACTTAAAACCTTGTAATATCTTTATAAAATAATTAAAATAAAATAACAATTCTTTATTTTCTAGGTTTATTGATGTATAATTGACAATAGATAGTGTACAATGAAAAAAATGCTTAAAATATATAATGATATGACAATGATATAATCTGGTAACTGTCTCCATTAAGAAAGTATTCCCACAAAGCAATTAACATATTACCATAGGTAGTTATTTTTTATCTTTTAAATATTTAATTTATTTATTTTTAGAAAAAAGGGAAGGGAGGGAGAAAGAAGAGAGAAACATCAATGTGTGGTTGGCTCTCATACACACCCCACGGGGGACCTGGCCCACAGGCCAGGCATATGCCCTGACTAGGAATCAAACCTGCGACCCTTTGATTCGCAGGCTGGTGCTCAAACCACTAAGCCACACAGACCAGGGCTAGATAGTTACTTTTTAAAAGTTTTGGTGAGAATGCTTAAAATTGATTCTCTTGGAGAATTTTAATTATATGATATGGTATTATCATCTATAGTCATCATACTATATTTTAGAAAAGATTCTCAGACTTTATTCATCTTATAACTAAAAGTTTGTACTTTTACCACCCCTCCCCCAAATTTCCCCATCCTCCAGCCCCTGGCAACCATGACTGTACTCTCTGTTTCTATGAGTTTGACTTTTTTAAGATTCTTTTATAAGTGATAATAAGCAGTATTTGTTTTTTTTTTCTGTCTGGCTTATTTCACTTAGCATTTATATACTCCAGGCTTATTTATGTTGTCAAATGGCAGTGTGTTTTTCTTACTAAAGAGTGAATAATATGCATACATATGCATAATATAAATATACATGTTATACAAAGGTACATAATATGTATATACACATAAAATAACACACACACACACACGTCACACTTTATCCATTTGTCTATTGGCAAATAATTTGTGTCCATATATTAACTAGTGTGATTAATGCTGAAATCAACATGGGAATGCAAGTATCTCTTCAAGATAGTGATTTTGTTTCTTTTGGATATATAACCAAAAATGAGATCATATGGTAATTCTATTTTTAATTTTTTGAGGAAGCTCAGTACTACTTTCATTATGGTTGTATCAGTTTATATTCCCAACAAGTATATAAGAGTTCCCTTTCTCCACATACTCCCAAGCATTTATCATCTCTCAGGTTTTTATTTTTTTTTCAATAGGCATGCTAACATGTGTGAGGTGATATCTCATTGTGGTTTTGATTTGCATTTTTCTGGTGACTTGTGATTTTGAGCACCTTTTTACATACCTATTAACCATTTATATGTTTTCTTGATATAAATGTCTATTCTCATCTTTAGCCTATTTTTTCCACTGGGTTATTTCCATTGTTATTATTGAGTTGCATAAGTTTTTAAATATAATTTGGATTTTAATTCCTTATGGGGTAAGTGGTTTGCAAATATTTTCTCCCATTCTACAGGTTGTCCTACCATTTTGTTAATTGTTTCTTTTTTTGCTGTGCAGAAGCTTTTTAACTCAATGTAGTTCCACTTGTTTAGTTCTGATTTTTGGCCTTTGCTTTGGTGTCAAATCCAAAAAATTATTGCCAGACCAATGTTGAGGAGCTTACCCCCTATGTTTTCTTCTAGGAGTTTTATGGTTACAGGCCTTATGATCATCTTTAATTCATTTTAAGCTAATTTTTATGAGGATAACTTTTATAACATAGGCATCTAGTATCATTCTTTTGCATGTAAATACTCAGAGTTCCCAATACCATTTATTGAAGAGGCTATATTTTCCCCATTCTGTGTTTATGGTGCCTTTGTCAAAAATTAATTGGTCATATATGTGTGGGCTTATTTATGGGCTCTCTATTCTGTTCTATTGATTTGTGTATCTGTTTTTATGCTAGCATTACAATTACTATAGCCTTAGTATTGTAGCCTTAGTAGTATTGTTTGAAATCAGGAAGTATGATGCCTTCATCTTGCATTGGCTACTCAGAGTTCTTTGTGGTTCCATATGAATTTTATTATTGATTTTTTTCTATTTCTGTGAAAAATGCCATTGGAATTGTAATAAGGATTTTATTGAATCTATAGGTGGCTTTGAGTAGTGTGGGTATTTTACCAGTATTAATTTTTTCAATTTATGGACATGAAATATCTTTTAATTTGTCTTCTATTTCTTTCATAAATATCTTATAGTTTTCAATATAAAGATTTTTTACCTCTTTGGTTACAATGATTTTTAAGTATTTTATTATTATTATTATTATTATTATTATTATTATTATTAGGTATTGTAAATGAAATTGCCCTCTTAATTTCTCTTTCTGATAGTGTATAAGAATGCAAAATATTTTGTATGGTGATTTTGTATTTTGTAATTGAATTTATTAGTTCTAACAATTGTTTTGGAGTCTTTAGTCTTTTCTATACAAAATATTATGTCATCTGCAAACAAAAATAGATTAATTTTTTCCCATTTAATTTAAATGCCATCTATTTCTTTTTCTTGCCTAATTGCTTTGGCTAGTATCTCTAGTATTATGTTCAAGAGAAGTGGTAAGAATGGGCTTCCTTGTGTTTGATTTTGATCTTAGAAAACCAGTTCCAGCTTTTCATTGTTGAGAATGTTTTAGTTTTAGCTGAGGGCTTATATATGGATTTATAATGTTGAGGTACTTTTTGCATAGAACTAATTTGTTGTTTTTTCATCAAAAGGGATGTTTTTGTCAAATGCTTTTCTACATCTTTTAAGATAATTGTGACTTATCTTTCATTTTGTTAATGTAATATATCACATTTATTGATTTGCATATGTTAAATTATCCTTACATATCAGAAATAAATCTCACTAAATCATGGTATATTCTTTTACTGTGATGTCAAATTTAGTTTAATGTTTTGTTAAAAGTTTTTGTGTGTATGTTCATCAGGGATATTGGCCTAAAGTTATCATCTCTTGTGTTGTCCTTGTCAGGCATTGGTGCCAGGACGGTGTTGACTTCATAAAATTATTTTGGAATTTTTATCTTCTTTTAAATTTTTTTGAGAGAATCTGAGAGGATTTGTATTAGTTCTCAAATAATATTTGATAGAATTCAACAGTGAAGCCAGCAGGTCTTAGGGTTTTCTCTGTTGGGGTAGGGGGCGAGGCAATTATTGATTTAATCTCCTTGTAATTAGTCTGTTCAGATTTTCTATTTCTTCATGATTCAAAGTTGGTAGATTGTATTTTCTAGAAATTTATCCATTTCTTCTAAATAATTCAATTTGTTGGTATATAATTGTTCATAGGAGTCTCTTATGATTCTTATTATTTGTATCTATCAGTTATAATATCTTCTCTTTCAATTTTTATATTTGAATCTTTTTTTCTTAGTCTGTCCAGAAGTTTGTTTATTTTATTTATTTTTAAAAAAATCTTCATTTTGTTAATCTTTTCTATTGTCTTTCTAGTCACTACTTCATTTATTTATGCTCTGATCTTTTGTCTTTGGGATTAGTTTGTTTTTTTTCTAGTTCCTTGAGGTATAATGTTAGGTTTGTTTATTTGAAATCTTTCTTTTAAAGGAAATGTGGGCATTATTGCTATAAACATTCCCCTTACAACTACTTTTGCCATATCTTATAGTTTTTGATATTTTATGTTTGCATTTGTTTTTCTCAAGATATTTTATATTTTCCTTTTGATTTCTTCTTAGGATCATAGGATATTCAGCAGGATTGAATGTTGTTTAACTTTTAAATATTTGTATGTTTTTCTGTGACCTTTTTTAATTGATTTATAATTTTATGGCATCTTGGTTTGAAAAGATGCTCAATATGATTTCAATCTTCTTACATTTTTTGACTTGTTTTGTTGATAATGTGTGATATATCCTGGAGAATGCTACATATGTATGCATGACAAGAATGGTTATTTTACAGCACAATTTACAAAAGCTAGGTGCTGGAATCAACCTAGATGCCCATCAGTAAATGAATGGATCAAAAAACTATGGTACATTTACAAAATGGAATTCTATGCAGAAGAAAGAAAGAAGGAGCTCCTACCCTTTGCAACAGCATGGATGGAGCTGGAAAGCATTATGCTAAGCGAAATAAGCCAGGCAGTGCAAGACAAATACCATATGATCTCACCTTTAACAGGAACCTAAACAACAAAACAAAGAAACAAAATATAACCAAAGACACTGAAATAGAGGACAGACTGACAGTGACCAGAGGGGAGAGAAGAGGGAATTTCAGGGGAGAATGGGAAGGGTTTACAGGAACAAATTTAAAGGACACATGGACAAAAACTAGGGGGAGGGTGGTAATGGGAGGGAAGTGGGGAGAGTTGGGTGGGTGGGCTGGAATGGGAGTGAAAGGGAGAAAACTGTACTTGAACAATGATTAAAATAAAATAAAATAAAATAAAATAAAATAAAAAGAATGGTTATTTTGCTGATGTTGGAAGAAATGCTTATATACGTATCTTAGGTCCATCTGTATCCAATGTTTCCTTATTAATTTTCTATCTGGGTAATCTATCCACTAATAAAAGTGGTGTAATCAATCCTGCCAATGTTGCTGTATTGTTGTCTTCTTGTGCCTCAGATCTCTTAATAGTTGCTTCATATATTTGGGTGCTCTGATGTTGGGTGCATAAATATTTATAATTTTTATATCCAAAATAAAAAAAATTCAGAGAGTCTGTGAGTCAGTGTATAATCAAGCCACAATCAACTTCAAGAAAATCTCAGAAATGCTTTTCTTTGCTCACTTTGCCGTTGCTCCTGCTATAGCAGATTTCTTACAGTTTGTAGAACATGTCATACTTATTCCTGTTAATCTTCCCTTTGGATGATTTCTCAATTGGAAGCTCTCTCCCATAGGCCCTTCTGGTCCTATTACCCTATGTAAAGTATATTCTCTCTTCAGCACTTAACAATATTTTTCACAATCTTTATACTTGTTTATTCAGTTTCTTCCACTAGGCTGTGAGATTCACAAGGATAGTAATTGTCCCTGGAATAGATAGGTGTTCAATAAATATTTCTTGAGGTAATAATCATTTTCAAAAATTAGGTTTCTTCAAGTAGAATTTTTGGCAAATGATATGTATATTTTATAAAACTTTTGATATTAACTTTCAAATTATCCAGAATAAAGATTGTATCAGTTTAAACTCCTGCTATTAATATAGGAGACTATCCATTTAATAATATGTCCCATTTTTTGGTGGATGGCATATTATCTCTAAAAACTCTTTGCTACTTTTACATTGGTATTATTTTAAGTTTAGAAGTGAATTTTATCTTTTGGATATTTATTGTTCATTTATCTTCTCTAAATTTGCTATTTATGTCCTTTGGTAATATTTCATTATTATATTTAAATCAATTTCTAAGATCTTTTAGTATATTAAGTATAGCTCTTTGTCTATGTGATATTTTGTACTTATTTTTCCTGTTTTTTAATTGCATTTTAATTTTGTTTATTTTTAATTCAAAGATTTTAGAATTTTATGGCTTCCATTGTCACCCTTACACTGGAATTGCCCTTACTAAGGCTAAAATTACCAATAAACTTGTAGTTGTCACATTCAGTGGGCATTTTTCAGACTTCATTTAATTTGATCTACTTAATTAAGAACAAAGCGATATAAGTCACAGTTTCGATGGTCTACATTGATTTGGAACATCTCTGCCATCTCTAAATTATAGCATTAAAGTCATTAAAATTATAAATAAAATTAAGTGCCACTCAGCAAATTTGTTTTTGGTAAAATTAAATGCAAGTCTTTGGGTAGAGGCCTTTCAGTAAATTCCTCTGTTTTTTTATGATTATAGGAATGAGTCAAATATTGTATAAAACTAAATGGCAGACTTGAGTCACAGATAAAAATTAAGCCCTAGAGGTTGATAAAAAGTCAGAAGGCATAGCAGGTAGAATTAAAAAATTTAAGGCTCTGAAAAGATATATTCGTTTCCTATGGTTTCCATAAGGAAAATACCACAACTGGGTTAAAATAACAGATATTTATTCTTTCACAGCTCTAGAGCACCATATCAAGGCGTTGGCAAGGCCATAATCCCTCTGAAGGCTCTAAGGAAGGATCGTTTGTTGCTTCTTCCAGTTTCTGGTATTTCTTGGTTCACTGTTTTGTGGCAGCATATCTACAATCCCTGCTCCCATGTCACATGGCCATCTTCCCTCTGTATCATTTTGTGTTCAAATTTTCCTCTTCTATAATAGTACCATTTTAACCTGATTACATTCACAAGACTTTGTTTCCAAATAAGGTCTCATTCACAGGTGCTGGGAATTAGGACTTCAACATATCTTCTTGGTACATACAACTCAACCTATAACAGATGTGAACCAAATGAAGTGGAGACAGCTGAATTATGTGAGATTGCCAGAACAAAGGGTAAACACCAGACCAGAACTAGACAAGACAAATTGGGTAGTGATTAGTTGGCTAGGTAGATCATCAGGGCAAAAGGAGCATTCATGGATGTTAATAAATATGATGAGAAACTGCTTCATGAAATTCTTCATAATTCTATTTGGAATCTCAAGTAAATTTTAATTGATTATTTAGGCATATTAATTTGCTTCTGTTTATAAGATAATATAAAAGGATGCTTACTATGATAGTTTATAGTTTGGTGTATAGTTAAGAAAGATCCAGTTTTTCATTATTTCATGGAGGAAAAATTATAAATATCAAAGAATAGGAAATTGCTCATTTAATTTAACTAAATTGTCAATTCAGTTTATGTCTATAGAAAATTTGACAAAATTTGACTGAAGTGGAGGCAGCAGAATTAGTACAATACATGTAATATTATATTAACCCAATTAGTACAATGCTGTTTTTGACATTTACTTCTTCTTATAAATGGGCTTAAAATAGACTCTGAAGGTACTATATAAAATGTCATTAATTTGATTATGAAATACACATACAGTATTTTATAGATGCAATTGAGAGGCACACCAGACCTCAAAGAGACTGGTAAACAACGTAGTTTCTAAACTGTAGCTGATATGATTAAAACCTATGTTAATTCAATTATAAAATGACTATTGTTTTACTTAACTTTAGTAAATCTTAAAGAGATGTAACACAGTAGAGCAGAGCAAACGGAAATTAGAGCAGAACAAGCTGAGATGTAGGACAAGTATTGTGATTTCTAATCACATTCCTCTGATTACACTGAACAAGTTTTCACTGCCGCTGCCAAGAGACAGACTGTTTTATGGGTTGGGTCAAAAACTTCGAAAAGTGATCATTTATTTAACTAAGATGGCCTAGCTATGGTTATGACTAATGTATGTCAAATAAAGGGAATTATTCAATGGTATTTTATATTTCCTAGGAGCAATATAGTGTAAAAATTTAGAAATATTCTGGGTAAATGAAGTCATAATGATTGTTGAGATTGTTTATTACTTTTTCTCTTGTGATTATACTATATTTTAAAGTTCATCTTTTCCTCTTTATTCCTTCTTAGACTACAGGAATATGTTTTTGCACATCTTTTGACCAATTTTCATTTTTCTAATAAAATTTTTGTGTTTGCAATATAAATTTAAAGTTTTATTTGTATTCCATATAGAATATAGTACTATTTACAGTTTGCTAAATAGAGTTTCCGTTTTTCAAACTTCCATTTAAAATTTTTATTTTCATTGGGGAATTCATTCCTATGTGGTTGTTAAGCAGAGTATGTAATGATTACATCAAAAATTCATTTTATTTCACTTAATATATTTTAAGACTCAACATTATTTGGCAAACTTTGGGTAGAAATGCATTCTGAAATTGTTGAAAATAAAAATATCTAGCATGTCATACTATATATACATTAGTCTCTTTTGGTTCTGAGTGCTAAAGATATAAGAAAGGAGTTTACATGGATATGGACCACAGAACTCAGATTTTTCAAACAATATTAACTTTCTTTCAAGTCACATAAAATATATTAATAGAATATTGTCATTTATATGTTAGCAGTTGTTTTCTCCAATAATTGAAAATAGACTGCAGCATCCTGAGTTCTGCAAATATAACTGTCTTTGATAGTAGGATGAAAAGAACAGAAATTGAGAGTTCAAAAGCATTGACTTTAGCTATTAGAAAGCAGCATTCCTGGAGTTTACCTGATTTTCCTCTGATAAGTTCTTTCTCAATTTGATGTTTCTAACAGATCTCTCACTTGCAGCCATTGTCTATGAGTGTTCACCAGGTTAAAAATCGCTGGGAATACCACAGATGGAACGTTGTAGTGAGAATTGCCTGTGATGTCATAGACCCTTGAGGGAGACTTCTAGAAGTGAAAGTTAGTCACACTAGAGACTAAACAAAAAAGATGCTTACTGAGTAAGGTGGGGTCCAACAAGAGTATAATACAGGATACAGTAATTTGTGGATTACTTTTTTTCTGAGAGAGCTCAACAAAGTAACACTTAATGAAGGAGGGTAAAGGCCTAGCCATCTGGTACATTGTGATTATTGATGATTAATAAATTTGAAATTCACCAGTTTTATATATGGAAGAGAGTGATGAACATGATCAGCATATTTCAGCAGGGAGAAAAGAAATTCGAAAGAGAAGAATACCCAGCCAGCCAATGGTAGACAAATCCCAACAGACTGAAGTATCAGAGAAAAAGAAACCCCTGTCCATGCCGCAATCATGTGACCCCAAAGCTACCCTTAATATTAGTAATATTCCTGGAGGCACAGCCAACTATGAGTCTCTTAGAGTATCTGCTCAGCTTCAGCAAACTTGGACAAAAAGAAAGCATGTGCAAGATATGACTGATAAATCTCTGCAGACAGACACTGATGCAGAAGAAAAAAAAGAAATAGAGTCTGTTGCTACAACAGTGGTACCTGAGGAAAAGCCAGTGGCTATTGAAGAAGCAGCTCCTGAATTTCTAGAGAGTGTTCATGAAGTTGAAATTCCACCAAAGAAACACTCAGCTCAACGCCAAATAGACAGATCTCAGCAGACCAGTTGTACTGGAGATTGGGCAATGAAGTGCATTACTCAAGTGGAAAAAGCAGACAAAGAACAGCAGACCTACTTTGATGAATCAGAAATAATGGTTATTGGCAGACCAAGCAGTTCTTCAAAGTCCAAGGAGGATGTGCAGAAATGTAAATCCTCAGGGAAGATTTTCATTACTGAACAGCCTGTAATAAGTAGCAATGAAGAAATTAGGCAGAAGAGTATCAATAGATCTTCATTTAGTCAACAAATGAAAACAGGTAATTCAGTACTTTCAGATAAGCATGACTTTCCTGCTGAAGTACAGCCATCCAGTGTAGAAAAGATCCCTGCTGAAGTGCAATCTCCACCAGCTAAGACTACTGCAGAAGAGGCCCCTGATGATCTTCAACCTCCACCAGCTGAGGAGGCTCCTGCAGATGAGGCCCCTGCTAAAGTAGAGCCTACCCTTGCTGAAGAGTCTCTTTTAGAAGTGCCTCCCTCTGAAGTTCAGCCTCCAATAGCTGAAAAGGCTCCTGTTAAAATACAACCTTCCCAAGCTGAAGCAGCTCTTACAGAGAAGACCCCTGCTGAAGTTCAGACTCTGCCAGCTGAGGAGGCACCTGAAGAAGAGGCCCCAGCTGAAGTAGAACCTACCCCTGCTGTACAGGCTCTTTCAGAAGAGCCTTCTACTTACATTAATCCTCCATTGACTACAGAGACTCCTATACCAGATGTCACAGAATTTCAATCTTCACCACCTGTAGAGGCCCCTGCAGAATGGATCCCAGCTGAACTTCAGCTTCCATTGGCCGAGGAGCCTCCTACTGAGGAGATCACTGCAGGAGAGGCCTCTCGGGAAGTTCAGGCTCTAGTAACTGAGGGGTTCCCCGCAGAAGAGGCCCCAGCTGAAGTTCAGTCTCCACCACCTGAGGGGTTCCCCACAGAAGAGGTCCCAGCTGAACTTCAGTCTCCACCTGCTGAGGGGTTCCCCCCAGAAGAGGCCCCAGCTGAAGTTCAGTCTCCACTTGCTGAGGGGTTCCCCCCAGAAGAGGCCTCAGCTGAAGTTCAGTCTCCACTTGCTGAGGGGTTCCTCCCAGAAGAGGCCCCAGCTGAAGTTCAATCTCCACCTGCTGAGGGGTTCCCCACAGAAGAGGCTCCAGCTGAAGTTCAGTCTCCACCAGCTGAGGGGTTTCCCGCAGAAGAGGCCCCAGCTGAAGTTCAGTCTCCACCACCTGAGGGTTTCCCCCCAGAAGAGGCCCCAGCTGAAGTTCAGACTCCACCAGCTGAGGGGTTCCCCCCAGAAGAGGCCCCAGCTGAAGTTCAGTCTCCACCAGCTGAGGGGTTCCCCGCAGAAGAGGCCCCAGCTGAAGTTCAGTCTCCACCTGCTGAGGGGTTTCCCGCAGAAGAGGCTCCAGCTGAAGTTCAGTCTCCACCAGCTGAGGGGGTCCCCGCAGAAGAGGCCCCAGCTGAAGTTCAGTCTCCACCAGCTGAGGGGGTCCCTGCAGAAGAGTCCCCAGCTGAAGTTCAGCCTCCACCTGCTGAGGGGGTCCCTGCAGAAGAGGCCCCAGCTGAAGTTCAGCCTCCACCAGCTGAGGGGGTCCCTGCAGAAGAGTCCCCAGCTGAAGTTCAGTCTCCACCAGCTGAGGGTTTCCCCACAGAAGAGTCCCCAGCTGAAGTTCAGTCTCCACCAGCTGAGGGGTTCCCCCCAGAAGAGGCCCCAGCTGAAGTTCAGTCTCCACCAGCTGAGGGGATCCCCGCAGAAGAGGCCCCAGCTGAAGTTCAGTCTCCACCAGCTGAGGGTGTCCCTGCAGAAGAGGCCCCAGCTGAAGTTCAGTCTCCACCAGCTGAGGGGGTCCCTGCAGAAGAGTCCCCAGCTGAAGTTCAGTCTCCACCAGCTGAGGGGTTCCCTGCAGAAGAGGCCCCAGCTGAAGTTCAGTCTCCACCAGCTGAGGGTGTCCCTGCAGAAGAGGCCCCAGCTGAAGTTCAGTCTCCACCTTCTGAGGGGTTCCCTGCAGAAGAGGCCCCAGCTGAAGTTCAGTCTCCACCAGCTGAGGAGGCCTCTGCAAAAGAGACTTATGCTGAACTGCAGGTTCTACCAACTAAAGAAGCTACTTCAGAAATGGTCCCTGTTGACAAACCTCCATCATCTGAAGAGGCCTCTGTCACACACATCTCTATAAAAGATTCCCCTGGTGCTGCTCAGCCTTCACTATCTGAAGAAACCCCTGCAGATGAGGGTCTGGTAGAGAATGTGTCTATTGAATATCATACTTCCAAGACAATAGATGTCCCAGTGGTAAAATCAGAATCAGCAACTTTAAAAGATGAACCAAAATCTGGAGAGTCTTTAGCACTGGAATCTTCCTGAAGAGGTGTCTAATATCAAGAAAGAACAGGTTCCTCCTATTGAAATGGAGGGTGACATCCATATGGAACTAAAATGGAGGCCTCTTTCCCAGCTATAGGGAGGTCTTAACTAAGCTATTAGAGACTAGGGGGTTCTGGAAGGGCATACTTTGCAAAAAGATAGTCATTTGAAAGTAGCTTTGTGAATAAGGAAATGAAAGAAAACCCCAAGATGTGAACTGCTGGTTGGAAAATGAACAATAAAAACTAGTGGTTTGAAATTACTTGTCATATTCATTTAGTCCAGAGTATGTAAAATAACTATTTTGAAATGAAATAAGTTTATAATTGAAATAATTGCTTAAGATATCCTTTTTACACTAAATACTTTTGACAAGGATAAAATATACAGCCATATTTTATTTTCTCTATATGTAGCTTGTAGTGATAAAGGCATTTTCTTCAGTTCCCTTATCTACTTTAAATGCCTTGAGTTTGAGTCACACATCTAAAGTTATGTGCTATTTTCTTTCTCAGTAAGTTCTTCATATCTCTTACTCTCTTTCTATTTGATTCTTTGTGAGACAGACATTTCTATCCTTTACTCACCCCTATCTTCTTGCATATTTTACATTTCAATGTCTAGATAGGGAAACCTATTTTCTTTGTAAAAATCTTCATTTAAATAAAGATAACCATGAATGAATATTTTGAAAAGGTGTGTAAACATAAAGAAAAATATACTTAGATTGCCTTCAGGGCATATTCCCATTTAATTTTAATTTCACTTCAAGTTACAATGTGATGAGTTCTTCTGAAACTTGGCTTATATTTTTGTACTCTGAACTTATGACAAAGAAACTTAGAATAAAGTTGAAATACTATAGTATGTTATTGACAGTTTTAAAGAGTAATTATGGATTATTGTCTATTATTAAAGGACATCTTGATTTTTATGATGATAGCAATTTGGGAAAATAGTCTAAATACAATGTTCTAAATGTGATGTTCTAAAATGAGATGATTCTTATAACAATTTTAATAAATATATTTATTTAGTGAAAACTCTAGGTTGGTGATTCTAAACTGTGTTAAGCTGTGATACATTATAGTTGTTAAGTTTTCCTCATATTCTTCTGTTAAATTTTTCTCAGAATTTTTGTGAACACAGTCACCCCTGGTACACATAAAGGATTGGTCCCAGGCCCTCCACAGATGACAAAATCCCAGAATGCACAAGTCCCATATGTAAAATGGTATGGTACAAAATAGAGCTGTCCCTCCATACCTGTGAATTCCCAATTACAGATTGAAAATACTGTTTTCGATTGTAGTTGTTTAAATTCACAAATGAGGAAGGCATAGATATGGAGGGTTGAATACATGTTGTTGTTGTTTTTTAGAATATGTGACCAAATTTGAGATTGAGAAACATTATTTGAGGCTTGAATGAGGGTTGCTGTTTTGATATTTTCAAGACTGTTTTATGTTTTCTGAGACACTCAAAATCCAGTTAAATTATTTTGTCTAAATTGGAGGGGTTTTTTTATTTCAGATATTCTATTGTGGCTTCTTTTTTGTTTTTTAAAAATTATTTTGGATTTTCTTTTTTTATTCATCTTTATTGAGATATAATTGACTTATAACATTGCATAAATTTAAGGTATACAATGTGATGATTTGATACATGTAACTTTGTGAAATATTTGCCTCAATGAAGTTAAAATATCTATCACCTCATATAATTACAACTTTTTGAGCTGGTGAGATAATTTAAGGTCTACTCTCTTATCAACTTTCAGTATATAATACAGAAAATATCCAGCCATGTAATATGAAAAATAGAGACATTTACTGAAAAAGATACAAGATACAAGAAACATTGTACATAGGACAATGACACCTCACTTCTCTTCAAAGTAGGCACCTTGGGTCCTCACACAGTTCTTCCAGCATTTCTTCCACTGTTCAAAACACTCTACAAGATTCTTTTTTGGGATTGCCATCAGCTGCCCCATCATACAAGTATTTTCCTGAATCTCATAGATGATATGAAATCTTTTCCCTTTCAGAAGTGATTTTAGTTTTGAGAAAAGTGAGAAGTCACAGGGCCCCAAATGTGGGCTGCATTGGGGCTAAATCACCTGGGTGATTTGATGTTTCATTAAAAAACTATGCAGGAGATGAGATGCATGAATGGGAATGTTGTCATGATGAAGATGCCAATCACCAGTTGCCCATAGCTGTGCCATTTTCATTGTATTGCATCTCTCAACCAACAAAGAACATTGAGGTAGTACTCCTTACTAATTGTTTGGCCTGGAGGGGCATAATCATGATGAACAACACCTTCCCAATAAAAAACACAGTTAACATGGTCTTGACCTTGCTGCTGCTTTGCGTGTGGAGAACCAGACAACTTCCATTGGGATGACTGGACCTTTGTTTCTGGGTCTTAGCCATAGACCCACAATTCATCTCAGGTTATGACCTTCTTGAGGAAACTTGGTTCATTGGTAGCAGTTTGAATCAAGCCTTTAGCAACTGCAGCACAATGTTCCTTCTGTTCTGGTAGCAGAAGCCATGGAATGAATTTTGCCATGACACATTTCATGTCAAGATCCTGTGTCAAAATCTTGGGCACAGTATTTTTTGGAATACCCAGATCCAAAGATCAGCTTCTAGTTCTGGCACTAACAGTCTCCAATCTTTGTTAATTGCAGCCCATGCATATATAATATTCTCAGGTTGTGGATAAGTCTTGTGTAGGCCTTCCAGAATGCGGATCACTTTCAATAGATTCTTGACCATCTTTGAAACGTTTGTGTCACGCTTTTCTTTGCGCTGCATTCATTGCATTGTCTCTGACAACCTTCTGAATCATCCAGATAGTTTCTGTGGAGGAATGTTCAAGCTTAATGCAAAATTTGATGCAGATTCTTTGCTCTACTCAGTCATTTTGAATGCAATAGCCACACAGTATATATGCTCACTCAATGGCATCTACTGTCCCCACTGACAGTGAAATCATGCATGTTAACTGCAGTATAGTCATGCACATTAACTGTAACTAAGTACAGTTAATTCATGCATGTTCCAGTCCATTCTCTTTGGCTGCCAGATTACATCAATGTTGTGCAAATCATTCTCATTATATTAAGAATGGCTGGACTTTTACTGGACATACCTTGTATAATACATACTCACCATTTGGCACATCAGATGCCCAGAACTTACTCATAACTGGAAGTTGTACCCTTTAACCAATATCTCCCATTTCCCCCACCCCTTAACTCCTAAGAACCACCACTCTACTCTTTGTTTTTATGAGTTTGTAGATTCCACACAAAAATGATATCATGTGATATTTGTCTTTGTCTGACTTATTTCATTTAATATAATACCCTGAGGGTCCATCCATCCATGTTGTCATCAAAAGCAAGATTTACTTTTTAAAAAAATATTATTATTAGGACTGAACATTATACCATTGTGTATATGTATGCCACATTTGTTTATCCATCCATCTATTGATAAACAGGTTGTTTTCATACCCTGGCTATTATAATGGGACAATGAGTGGGGAAGTACAGATATCTTTTTTAGATGATAATTTCACTTCATTTGAAATTAAATGAGATTGCTAAATCATATGGTAGCTCCACTTTTAATTTCTTGAGGAACCTTAATTCTATTTTTATAATGGCTATACCAGCTTACATTTCCACTAATAGTGTGTAAGGGTTCCCAATTCTCTACATTCTCTCCAGCATCTGCTTTTGTTTGTCTTTTTGATAATAGGCATCCTAACATGTGTGAGTTGATATCTCATTTTGGTTGTGATTTGCATTCCCTGGTAATTAGTGATGTTAGGTATATTGTGTGTTTTTTTGCTATAAAGTTGCATGAATTCCTTGTATATTTTGAATATTAACTCATTATCAGATACATGCTTTGAAAATATGTTTTCCCATTCCAAAGGTTGCCTTTCATTTTGTTGATAATTTCTTTTGTTGTGAAGAAGCTTAATTTGATGTAGTTTCACTTGTTCATTTTTGTTTTTGTTGCCAATGTCAAGAAAATTACCCCTTATTTTTTTTCTTCTAGGAGTTTTATGGCTTCAGGTCTTATGTTCAAGTCTTTAATCTATTTTGAGTTGATTTTTTTTGTATGGCATATGATAAGGGTTCAGTTTTATTCTTTTCTTGTGGTTATCCAACTTTTCCAGTCCTATTTAGTGTATAGACTATCTTTTTCCCACTGTGTAATTTTGACATGTTTGTTACAAATTAATTAACCATGCATGCAAGGGTTTATTTCCAGGCTGTATATTCCATTGATCTATGTATCCATTTTAGTGCCATTAACATACCATTTTCATTATTGTAGCTTTGTAGTATAGTTTGAAGTCAGGAAGTGTAATGCCTCTACCTCTGTTCTTCTTTCTCAAAATGGCTTTGGCTATTTTGGGTCTTTTGTGATTCCACAATTTTTAGAATTGCTCTTTCTGTTCCTATAAAATGCAATAGGCATTTTGATAGGCATTACATTCAATCTATAAAGATCACATTGGGTGGTATGAACATTTAAAAATATTATTTTTTCAAATTCATGAAGATGGAATATTTTAAAATATATTCGTGTAGTCTTCAGTTGGTTTCATCAATGTCTTATAGTTTTCAGTGTAGAGATCTTTCATCTCCTGGGTTAATTTGTTCCTATTTTATTGTTTTTGATGATATTGTAAATGGGATCATTTTCTTAATTTTTCTTCTAACAATTCATTGTTATTGTATAGAAACTCAAGCGATTTTTGTGTTTATTTTGTATTCTCCAACTTTACTAAATTTATTTATTCTAACAATTTTTAGGAAAACTTTCAGAATTTTCTATATAAAATATTATACAATTTGCAAAGAGATAATTTTACTTCTTTCATTCCAATTTGGATGCCTTTTATATTTTTTTCTTGACTAGTTGCTTGGACTGGGTCTTCCAGTGCTATATTGAAAAAAAGTGGCAAGAGCAGGAATCTCTGTCTTGTTTATGATCTTAGAGAAAAAGCTTTCAGCTTTTTATCTTTGAGTATGTTAGTTGTGGGCTTGTCATATATAATGAGGAGCTTTCCTTCTATATATAATTTGCTGATGGGTTTTTTTATCATGAAAAGATGTTGATTTTGTCAAATGCTGCATCTACTGAGATGGTCAAGTGATTAACAACTGCTCCTTTGTTTGCTATAGTCCTCTGGGACTTGTGAACACAAACTTTGTTGGCTTTCAAAAGTAGGCAATTTAGAGGCTCAATCTTTAGGTGGCAGCCTTAAAAGTTGGGGAACTAGATGTGTGGTGCAAATCCTCACTACCCAGGAAGAAGCTGTAGTGTGCAGTTCCCTTCCTTATCATGCCTAGGGGTAGAATTTATGGCAAGAGTATCTCTCAGACTTTCCCACATGTTTGAAGTATTTTCTTATTCACCTGATGTATAAGAGTCATTTACTGGTTTCTGAAATTCTCTCAAAGGGAACTACTCTATATGTCACTGTATACTTGGTGCATATGTGGGAGGAAGGACATTCAGGAAATTTATCACTATCTTCATTTGGACTCCATGTGGAACTTTAGCTAAGAAAAATTTATATGGGAAAGTTTTTTAATAAAAATTCAAGCTCTTTAATAGATACAGGTGTATTTGTATTATTTATTATAACACTGTTACTATTTTTATGTCTGTAGGAAATGTAATGATATTCTTTCTCTAATTATGGTATAATTATTGATACCTTACATCAATATTGGTAAATGATATCTTCTCTCTCTGTCTCTTTCTCTCTCTTTTCCCCACCAAATCAGTCTGGCTTAAGGTTTATTAGTTTTACTGATCTTATCAAAGAATCAATTTTTGGCTTCACTTATTTATATTTTTTTAACATATTTTATTGATTACGCTATTACAGTTGTCCTGTTTTCCCTCCTTTATTCCCCTCCACCTTGTACCTCCCCTTCCACCAACATTCCTCCCTTTAGTTCATGCCCAGGGGTCATACATATAAGTTTGTTGACTTCTCCATCTTCCATACAATTAACCTCCCAATGTCTATTTTGTACCTACCATTTTATGCTTCTTATTCCCTGTACCTTTTACCCCATTCTCCCCTGACCCCATACCCACTGATAATCCTCCATGTGATCTCCATTTCTGTGATTCTGTTCCTGTTCTAGTTGTTTGCTTATTTTTTTCATTGTTTTTCTTTTCTTTTTAAGGTTCATTTGTTGATAGTTGTGAGTTTGTTGTCATTTTATTGTTCATAGTTTTGATATCCTTTTTCTTAGATAAGTCCCTTTAACATTTCATATAATAATGGCTTGGTGATGATGAACTCCTTTCACTTAACCTTATCTGGGAAGCACCTTATCTGCCCTTCCATTCTAAATGATAGCTTTGTTGAGTAGAGCAATCTTGGATGCAGCTCCTTGCCTTTCATGACTTCAAATGCTGTTTTCCATCCCCTTCTTGCCTGCAAGGTTTCTTTTGAGAAATCAGCTGACAGTCTTAAGGGAACTACTTTGTAGGTAACTTTCTCCTTTCCTCTTGCTGCTTTTAACATTCTCTTCTTATTGTTAATCTTGGATAACATAATTATGATGTGCCTTGGTGTGTTCCTCTTTGGGTCCAACTTTGGGACTCTCTGGGCTTCCTGGACTTGCTGGAAGTCTAATCCTTGCCAGATTGGGAAAGTTCTCCATTATTTGTTCAAATAAGTTTTCCATTTGTTGCTGTTCCTCTTCTCCTTTTGCATCCCTATGATTTGGATGTTGGAACATTTAAAGTTATCCTGGAGGTCCCTAAGCCTCACCTCATTTTTTTTTTTAATTCTTGTTTCTTCATTCTGTTCTGGTTGAATGTTTATTTCTTCCTTCTGGTCCAAACTGTTGATTTGAGTCCCAGTGTCCTTTCTGTCACTGTTGGCTTCCTGTATATTTTCCTTTATTTCACTTTTTATAGCCTTCACCTTTTCCTCTATTTTGTGACCATACTCAACCAATTCTGTAGCATCCTGATTACCAGTTTTTTGAACTGTGCATCTGATAGATTGGCTATCTCTTCTTTGTTTAGTGTGTTTTTCCTGGAGGCTTAATCTGTTCTTTCATTTGGGCCATTTTTTTTGTCTTGGCATGCCTGTTATATAGTGAGGGGCAGAGCCTTAAGTATTTGCCAGGGCAACCCACATCACTATGTTGTGGCATTGTACATTGGTGAGGGCTCAGAGAGGGAACAATGCTGCTTGCTGTGCTCTTGGTGGGCTTTCAGTTACTTCCTCTGCTACCCACAAACAAATTGGGCCCTTCTGGTGGCTGATTCCCAGGTGGGTGGTTTTGTGGATTTCTAGGGTTTCTAGGACCCATGCATCTCTCCAATGAACTCTCCTATGAGGCTGGGAGTTTCCCTTGCCCCCGCAACCTCCACAGGTTTTTTGCTTTTTGTCACAGGTTTTGAGGCTTTATTTCCCCATGCTGCAACCCTGTGTTGTATGGCCTGTCTCACTCCCCAGTTGTTCCTCCTGGTTTATCCACATGAAAATGTGGGACAGCCTGATTCACCAGCTAGTGCCTCACCTGTCCAGGTCCTTCAACCGCCACCTTGCCATGAGTTCCTTCCACCCCAGCGGCTGGTCTCTGCCCCTTCTACTGGTTGGGATGAATGTTTCTTCTTTAACTCCTTGGTTGTCAGATTTCCATACAGTTAAATTTTCTGTCAGTTCTGGTCTTTGTTGTTTTTTTTTAAGATTTTATTTATTTACTATTAGAGAGGTAAGGGAGGGAGAAAGAGAGAGAGAAACATCAATGTGCGGCTGCTGGGGGCTGTGGCCTGCAACCCAGGAATGTGCCCTGACTGGGAATCGAACTGCAATACTTTGGTTTGCAGCCCGAGTTCAATCTACTGAGCTATGCCAGCCAGGTTGTCTTTTTTTGTTTTTAAATGAGTTGTTATCCTTCTTTTGGTTGTGTAAGGAGGCATAGTGTTTCTACTTATGCTTCCATCTTGGCTGGAAATCCTGTTTTTTTGTTTTTTAATTTTTTTTATTCTATTGACATCTGGTCTCATTTTTATTATTTCTACTTTTCTTTTTACTTAACTTTTTATGTACTCTGATTCTAGGTTTTTTTTTCAGATAAAATATGATATAATTAATTGAGTCTTTACTTTCCTAACACAGTACTTTAGTGCTTCATATTTCTCTCTCAGCAATGTTTAGTGTAGTCCATAAATCCCAATAACCTTATGCTTTCATTGTTACTCAGTTCAAATATTTTGTAATTTTGTGTTTGATTTAATTTTTATTTTTTAAGATTTTATTTTTGGTCCAGCAAAGATGGAGGCATAGGCAGAAACCCTTCACTTCCTCATACAACCAAAAGGAGGATAACAACCAATTTAAAATCAATAAACAACCAGAAGTGTCAGAAAATCAAACTGCATAGAGCTCTGACAACCAAGGAATTAAAGAAACAGTTAACCAGAACAACTGGACTGGTAAGGCTGAGGATGGAGAGAACCTGAAGTGAGGCAGCGAACCCCATAGGTGGGGCTGACTGAATGGGAAACTGAGATTCAGAGCTGATGGTGGATTATGGTGTGTGCCACGGTGGGAGGAACTCCCAGTCTCACACCAGAGTTCATTGGAAAGTGGGGCTAGAGACAAGCAGGGGATCTGCATTGTTCCCTTTCCCCCTCCACCCCCACAGGCAGTGCTGCAGCACAACAAGGAGGGTTGCCCTGCCATGGTGAATGACTAAGGCCACACCCCCTTACAACTTAACAGGGGCCCTGAGACAAAGAAATAGGACCCAAATGACAGAACAGAGCAAAACTTCAGAAAGAGAGCTAAGTGATGAGGAGATAGCCAACCTATCTGATGGAGAATTTAAAGCCCTGGTAATCAAAATACTCACAGATCTGATTGAGCTTGGTCAAAAAATGATGGAACAAATGAAAGATATCCAAAATGAAATAAAACAGAATATTCAGCAAACCAACACTGACAGGAAGGAAACCAGGACTCAAATCAGTGATTTGGAACAAAAGTAAGTAATAAACATCTAACCAGAACAGAATGAAGAAATAAGAATTCAAAAAAATGAAGAGAGACTTAGGGACCTCTGGTACAACTTGAAACGTTCCAATATCTGAATTATAGGGATGCCAGAAAGAGAAGAATAACAGAAAGAAATTGAAAACTTATTATTCAAATAATGAAGGAAAACTTCCCCAATCTGGCAAAGGAAATAGACTTCTAGGAAGTCCAAAAAGCCCAGAGAGTCCCAAAGAAGTTGGACCCAAAGAGGAACACACCAAGGCACATCATAATTATGTTATCCAAGATTAACAATAAGAAGAGAATGTTAAAAGCAGCAAGAGGAAAGGAGAAAGTTACCTACAAAGTAGTTCCCTTAAGACTGTCAGCTGATTTCTCAAAAGAAACCTTGCAGGCAAGAAGGGGATGGAAAACAGCATTTGAAGTCATGAAAGGCAAGGAGCTGCATCCAAGATTGCTCTACTCAACAAAGCTATCATTTAGAATGGAAGGGCAGATAAGGTGCTTCCCAGATAAGGTTAAGTGAAAGGAGTTCATCATCACCAAGCCATTATTATATGAAATGTTAAAGGGACTTATCTAAGAAAAAGGATATCAAAACTATGAACAATAAAATGACAACAAACTCACAACTATCAACAAATGAACCTAAAAACAAAGAAAACAAAAGCTAAGCAAACAACTAGAACAGGAACAGAATCAGAGAAATGGACATAATGTGGAGGAATTTCAATGAGGAGGGGGAAGGGAGGAATAGGGGGTAAAAGGTACAGGGAAGAAGAAGCATAATTGGCAGGCATAAAGTAGATGGCGAAGGGTCAAAAATGGCATAGGAAACAATAACTCAAAGAACTTATATGTACAACCCATGGACATGAACTAAGGGGGCTGATGCTGGAGGGTTGGGGAGTGCAGGTGGAGAGGGGATAAAGGGGGAAAAATTGGGAAAATTGTAATAGCATAATCAATAAAATATACTTAAGAAAAAAATTTATTTATTTACTTTTAGAGAAAGAGACGGAGAAAAAGGGAGAGAAACATCTGTCTGTGGTGCGCCTCCTACTGGGGGCCTGGCTTGCAACCCAGGCATGTGCCCTGACTGGGATTTGAATCAGTGACCCTTTGGTTTGCAGGCTGGCACTCAATCACTGAATCATACCAGCCAAGGCTGTTTTTTATTTAATTTTTGATGTTTGCCTTACCAAAAAATATATTATTTGATTTCCAAATATTTGGGAATTTTTCATATTTGTTTTCATTATTCATTGTCATTTAATTATTTTTTGTTATAAAATACACTTTGTTTAATTTGACCTTTGAAATTTATTGACTTGTTTAATGGCCCAGCATATGACCTGTTTTGGTAAGTGCTCTGTGTTATAAAATATTCTATTATTTGAGGGTTCTATAAGTGTTAGTTTACAATCAACAATTAGTGGAAAGTGTTGTTCAGTTCTTCTGTATCATTACTTATTTTCCATATACCTGTTCTAGAGATTATTGAGAAACATGTTGATATCCCTGACTGTAATTGTGAATTTGTCTATTTCACCTTCAATTTCTATCAGTTTTAGTTTCATGTATCTTGAAGCTTTGCTTGAGCTACAAAAATGTTTAGAATTATTATCTTCTTGATAAAGACCTCCTTTTATCCCTGGTAATGGCCTCTCCTCAGTAACATTGTCACTTTAGTTTAGGTGCCTAATATCCATCTGTTTTCTTATTGTGGCCATTATTTGCTTTTTTAATTCTAGTTGTTCTTCTAAATAACATTTCCTACATTGGCAGAGATATGCTTAAAATCACAAATCTTCTCATGCAGTCACCTGCTTACAAAAATAAAACCTATATTCTTTAAAATGATAGTCATGGTCCTTTATAAGCTTCTGTAACTTACTTTGTATCACCTTCATTAAATATAGGGTGAGGGAATAAAGTGGAGGTTAAGATCATGACTGTCAGTTTGCAAATCCTGACTCTATCATTTATGAGCTCTTTGGCTAGTTTAGGTTAAATAAGCTCCCTGTTCAATTTACTTATCTGAATAACCAGCATAATAAGAACAACGACTAACCAATAGGATTGCTGTGAAGCACAGAATAGTTAATCCATGGTAAATTCTTTGAACAGCACCTACACAGTAAGTGACAAATACTCATTCTGGTTCTCATTATTTAATTCCTCTTTGTCTGTCCATTCTCTCTTGAACCTGTTTTGATCAGGCTTTCACTTCCACTGCTCTGCTGGCCCTGCTGTTGTAGAGGTCCATGGTGATCATTGCCAAATCCCATAGGTAATCATCCTCATCATATTTAGCCCAACAGCATCATTTGATAGTGGATTGATACTTTCTTCCTTGATGTAGTTTTCCTTCTTTGCTTTCAAGGTGCCTTCCTTCCAATTTATTGGCTAATTATCCTCAGTTTTCTTTGCTGACCTCCCCATCCCCATCTTCTAGCCTCTTAGTACTGAAGAATCCAAGGTTTTTGTACCTGCATCTTCTTTTTCTTTTCTCCCATCTTGTATATTCATTTCCTTAGTAAACTCATTTAATCCTATGGTTCAAAAACTGTTTTAATCATCTGGTGGTTCCCTATCTTTCCAGGCAGACCTCTCAGGCAGCCTACTTAAAACCTTTACTTGTTGACTGATAGATATCTTTCCACTGCAAAGGTGCTATAATTTTACAATAGCCATAATCTTGTTTTTCATCTCCATTAGTAATTTTTTTTTTTGTATCTGAGACAACAAAACTAATTTTCAGAATATAACAGAGTATGAAAGAAGGGAATACTGATGGGGGCACATTGCATCTAGAGAAGTGCAGTTCTGCAAGACAAGGCAGAAGAAAAGGATAAGAAGAAGTGGGAAGAAGGCTTTGCTAGGAGCATATTGTGATATCATAATATCACAATGTGCTCCATTAATTCAGAGTGTCATGTAGCTAAGTAGGAGAAGGGGGTTGGATAGAGTTTCTATTTCCCCTTACCAGAACTCCAAGATCTGAGCCTGAAAAAGAGAACTTGAAGTTATTTTTCAGATCATAAGAAATATTTCTGAGACCAACCAGCAACCATATATAATTCTCAAACCATCCCAAGATTTGTTATTGAAGCCAATTACACAAATTGAGCTGGCAAACCTAAACATAGTTCTGAGAATGTAAAGACATTGGTATCTCTCTGTACAATAGAATATGAATGAAATTTAAATTTTAAGCTCTTGGTTACTAGAATGGCCCTTTAATTTGACACAAGAGATTTATTTTAAAGTGCTTTTGTTTCTATTATGGTTTATCACTGAACATGTGCAATTTCACTTATGCCTGGAAAAAGACTGAAGAAATTGTTACATGGTCATGATGGCTAATATTATTGTTTACTTGGCTAGGCTGTAGTACCCAGTTATTACTTGAAATACTTACCTAAGTGCTGCTGTGATGGTAGTTTGTATATGTGGATGATAGCTAAAATAAGTTGACTTTAAGTAAAGGAAATTATCCTTAATAATGTGGGTGAACCTCAACTAATCAGTTGAAAGGCATAGAGCAAATATAGAGATTTCCTGCTGAGGAAATTTTGCTTCAAAACTGAAACATCAATGGCTGCCTCAGTGTCTAACCTGCTACAGTAGCTTATGCTATGGATTATTTCTCTTGCCCTCCCCCACAATCATGGGAGCCAATTGTGTTTATGCATATATTATACATGTGATGTGCATTTATAATAAAGGATATTATATCTTTTGGTTCTGTTTCTCAGGAGAACCCTCACTGATATAATGGTTATCTTTGAGTTTGGGATTATGGGTGTCTCTTTTTACTTTTCATTTTTCTGTTTATGACATTGTCCTTAATAGACATTTATTACTGTTTAAATAACAGAAGATGAACTGGGTTTGATATACCTCCCCCATTTAGGGACTCAAAAGAATTCTAAAAATTAGACTATAAAATTAAAGTGGCAACATGAGAAATTGTAACTTTTATCTGTGTTAGAGAGATTTTTTCTTTTAAAAATATTTTATTGTTATTCTATTACAGTTGTTCCAAGTTTTCCCTCTTTGTCCTCCTCTGCCCAGCTCACCCTCCGCTTCCACAGTCATTTCCCCACTCTGTTGTCCATGTCCATGACTAGTCTCTTCCCCTTCTTTTGACCTTTATCCACCCCACCTCTGGTCTCTCTCAATCTGTCTGTTAGATAGGTTCTTGCATGCAACTTTAGACCAGCCCAAATTATGTATTTGGAGTTACAAACAAATCTTGATATTTTTTCCCTAAAGCTTGTTTAACAATGTCAGCCTGGGAAGTCAGGACCAGAAAGACTCTATGGCTTTGGTTGAGAACTGGCAGAGAATCAAAAAAATAAAAAACAAATCACTAACAAAACATGACAAATGAAAACAATATCTAACTAATATCACAGAATAAATCTCATTTTCATATTACTGACTCATTTCCTTTTTGATGATGTTTGTAAACTAGCAGATTAGGAAAATATGTTAGACTTAGTGTATCCTGATTTTGACATTTGATGAGATTTCTTTTGATAATGGGAAAATATGGAAAATTGTGGCTAGATATTATTTGATGTAGATGTTGAGCTATTGAACCCACATGATAAAATCTTTAATTAATGCACTGTTATTGGGAGTGGAAGTGAAATGGATTGAGATTTATTATGCAGCCAAAATAATGTTACCCACTGACTAAGTGACTAGAAGTCAATCTCAGTAGAGAAAGTACATTTCACATGGTTCTTAGTCTGGGAATCTAGGTATCTGTGTATGCCATTTACTAAAATGGGAAAATAGACACAGAAACATGTTAGGGAAGATAAATTAGAGACAACCATTTTAAGTTTGAATACTTTGAGTTTTAGGTACTTATAAGACACCCCGTTGGATATATTCAGTAGAGGGCAAAAATGTTTTCTGTAGCTCAGGAAATACCCAAATGCCACATGTGGCTCCAACAGTCACATCTAGGTCTAAACAAGCATCAGTGATTTTAAATGTAAAGAAGGGATATTGAATATGTCTGGGATTATAAATTTTGAGGAATAGTTTTCGAATGGGAGAGAATGAATATATTTATATGGTAAGGAGAAAAGGCTGGTAGGTAGAAATATGTTAAAGCTATATTATTGAGAATAATAAAAAAAGAGAAAAAGCTATATTTTGGCCCTCTTTTTTAGAGGGCCAAATGAAAAAGAATAGTGAGCATAATATTCAGAGCACCTTACTAATGTAAAGCAGGGCTTCTTCCTGCTTTACATTAAGAATAAGAATAAGAATAAGAAGAATAAGAATAAGAAAGAATAAGAATAAAGAAGTAAGAATAGATGTTGGGAAGAAAGGAGTTAAAGCATCAGGCCTGTGATTCATTTCTGCACCGATTACCATGGTGAGGCTTTCAGGGAAAGAAAAGAAGGCAGATAACTCAGCCTCATCTCCCTGTAAACATGGTAACTGATCCTTTGGGCAAATAGGCAAATAATGTTTGTCAGGAGGAGAGTCTTTATCTATGGAATGTCCTTTATAGACTGCCCTTGGCTCAGAATTATTTGTGAAAATGCATCTGGGATTTACAGATTTGTGAAGCATAGCTTATGAAAAATGTCACATAAGTTCTATAATTCTCTGGGGTATAAAATGGAGATATTTCATAACTAAACCATCTTGGTTGTGGAAGGTGAGCCACAAACCTCACTTAGAGACTTCATCTATTTTTCTGTGTCAGATGGCTCCTTGTCCAATGTAGAAAAGAAGGATCCAGGGAGCTATGCAGGGTGTTCCAGATTTCTGTCTCTTGATTGCTAACATGCTTGACTTTATTACTAAAAATTGATATTAGGAAAAGTTCTTGATATGTGTGGTTCTGGTGTGGTAATTTGATACTACGTGTTGTGTCAGATGTTAATTTGGTGGGTTGGGGACATCTTAGGCATGTACTTTTCTAAGGACTAAGATCACCATTATTGGTTAAGAGTAAGGGGTAAGAGTAAGAGTAAATGTTCCATGAAGATTTTGACTGGTATGTGTGGGGGAATGGAAGAGGAACTTGACCAGGAAAATGCAAACTATTGCAAAGAGAGATTGAGATCTAGCTATGGGTAGATAGGATGATAGAAACAAGGTATCCAGAATGTGAGGGAGGCCCCTAACCTGTTCTGCTGTGCATTAGAAATGACATTTTGTCTGGACTGTGATATACTAACTAGAAAACATTTATTAAGGGAAGACTAAGCAGATGTTAGGGACTCAACATTATGTGACATGTTGAACAATGGAAAGATTGGAGACATATAGGTGAGAAAAAAAGAAGCCATAAGCACAAGCCTCAGATAATTGAACTAGAGCCAATGGTTGGAAGTTATGGGGAGGAATTTTATGACAATTTAATGAAGCATTTAAAAAGCTGCCCAAAGACAGAAAGCACAACCTTCATCTAGAGATTTTACTACCGTCTAGAGATTTTAGTGCAACAGGGCTGAAGTGAGGCCCAAGTATGTGTATTTTTAAAAATCTTCTGATTATAATCTGTCATGTAGCCAGATTTGGGACCACTGAGCTGGTTAATGTAGTAGGCATTTGCTCTTCTGGTGCTTGAATTAGTTAATGGTTTAGATCTTTTCTAAACTGAGATTGAGTGAGTCTGCAGTTGACCACATACTACAGACCAACAGCAAATGTTTTTAATAGGTACTGTCCCCTTATGCTGGCTTTTCTTATAGATTTATGGAGCAGTTGGTATTGAATGACTAGTTTATGTTCTGTGGCTGTCTAACACTTAGCCTTCCCATTGTTGAAGAAGTATGACTCATTCACTTATGGGATCTTAATCAGTTGGTGGGAAACTTGACACAAGTGAGCTGTTTAGATATTTATCAGTGTTGAGCTATGTCTGAAGTGCTTGAGTTAGAAATATTAGCTGGAGTGTATTTCAAGGCTAAGTTTGTGAGCTCATGCATAATGAGATCACTTGGGAATTCTAATTTTGGAGGGCTTCAACTCTGGCAGAAGGTGGAGCATGTCATGGGTCCTGGTATGCCATTCTTCATTGTCTCTATCCACCATTAGCTTAATGTTCACAAATCTGGATATAGATTTTAAAGCAATGGCTGAGAAAGTTCTCTCTGCAATATTAATGGAAAGAAAAAGTTACAGATGACACTTCTTTCTACGTGGTGTATTTTCAGCAGTTCTAGGGACAATACAATACCTTCCCAGAGGAGAGGTCAAGTACTTCCTGCCACGGTATCCTATTAGACTTCAACTTGTTTTGTAACCCAAAATATAACAGTTCCTGCTTCCCTGATGAGTTGAGTTTAGCTTTTAACACTTTTCCCCACCTTTGGTCATGTCATCCTCTATGAGAAGACACTCTACAAGCCATAATCACAGATCCTAATTTTTTAAAGATTTTATTTATTTATTTATTTTTAGAGAGGGAAGGGAGGGGGCGAGAGAGAGAGAGAGGGAGAGAAACATCAATGTGCGGTTGCTGGGGGTCATGGCCTGCAACCTAGGCATGTGCCCTGACTGGGAATCGAACCTGTGATTCCTGATTCACAGCTCGTGCTCAATCCACTGAGCTATGCCAGCCAGGCCAGATCCTAATTTTTTAGATGCCCTCTTGGCCAATATGTCCCAAACATCCCTGATACTAAGAGTTATCTGGGGATACTTGTTAAAAATACAACTTCTCTGGTCTTATCCCTAGAAATTCTGATTCATTACTTCTGAATCAGATGTATTAGGGGGCCTGATAATCAGTATTTTTCACAAAGACTCTAGATGGCTTGCTCAACAGTTCCCAAAGGTGACTTCTAGTTAGAATCATCTTAGAGAGAGGTCATATATAGAGATTCCTAGGTCTCAACCTTCATATTGATTAGGACTCTCTGAAAGAGGAATTTGAGAAATCTATATTTTAATTTCCTCAAGGGATACTCAGTATACTCCTGTGTAGCCCCTAGGAATCTTAATTACCTTAGGATTGTACTTAAATAAATGAGATTATCTGATTGGGACATGTAGGAAGAGACATATCTATAGAAAGAATTAAGATGAAATCATCCTATACTGACCTTGGGGACAAAAAAATCAGTTTGACTGAAATTGTAATATCTCTAGAACAGGATTTCTCAGCTTTAGCACTATGGACATTTGAGGCTGGGAAATTCTTTGTTGTGGGAAGCTTCTGTGTGCATTGTAAATGATCATTTCTGGCTTCTAACCGCTAGATTCCAGTAGCACTTCTCTCATTTTATAATAAAAAAAATGTCTCACCCTGGCCAGGTGGCTTAGTTGGTTGGAGCATTTTCCCATACACCAAGAAGGTTGAGGGTTCAATTCCCAGTCAGGCACATACCTAGGTTGTGGGTTCAGTCCCCAGTTGGGGTGTATATGGGAGGCAAATGAACAATATTTCTCTCTCTCTCAAATCAATGAACATATCTTGGGTGAGGATTTAAAAAAAAATGTCTCTAGATGTGGCCAAATATTCTTGGGGACAAAATGACACTCAGTTATATACTGGTGTTCTAGAGAAAGGATAAATCACTGACTATAATTTAGTCAAACTTTTAAAATGTTTAGGCTATAACTAAAAAGAGCTATAGTAATCATCAGGTTTTTTATCCTGTTTCCTCTACACGTGTTCCCAGATATGATATTGATTTCCAAGTTTGATATTGGCAGTATATAAATGCTTTCCAACTACAGAAAAAAGACAGATGAGATATTTGTTTCTTGAATTTCAGGTGTAGTAGGACTCTGGCCTGGATATTGCAATTTAGACCAATTTATCATACTTTTATGGAAAGATGAAAAACTTGATGATAGTGTAGCCCTCTTCATTATGCAAAAATCTTGACTATTTGGGTAAATCCTATGGGTACAGCCTGCAGACAAAATTAGAGAACTATATCTGTCTTCATTCAAATAAGCATCAAGTCATTGTAGGGTAATTTTTTAATTAGGAAAATTTATAATAAAAATGTATGACTGGTAGAACAGTAAAGTTTAAGAAGGTTACTGAACCTTCTTAAGCAAAGGTTCTTTGCTTAACTTTTTAAAAAATATTTTATCACAGATAGAAAATTCTTAGTAAAGAATTGTCATTTATATGAACTTAAATGATATGGTATCATTTTACTCAGCAAACTACAGGGCATGGGGCCACTCTCTCAGACTGCTCTCACTTCTTACTTCTGACACCAATTACAAGTTTGGAGCTCCCAAAGCCACCCTCAGTTTTGATAATTCACTAAAAGGAGTCACAAAACTCACTGACAGTTACTACAGTCACAGTTATCACTTACAGCCAAGGAAGAGACCCATAACACAGAGTCTGGGTCAGTCACAAATATGAAGCCTCCTATGTCCTCAGGATACATTGCTGTCCTATAATTGATGTGTGACAATATGCACAGAATATTGCCAATTCGGAAAAGTTCACCCAAGCCTCAGTGTTCAGCATTTTTATTGGGAGCTTCATTACAGAGGCATGATTGATTGATTGACTGATTGCCCATGTGTTTGATTTCTGATGTTAGATTTCAAATCTCACATTCTAAAACATGGTTGCTTTTTCTGGCTTAGCCAGTCACCACCCTAAGACTGTTGTGTGTGGCCTGCCCTACCCTAATATCTCATGCAGAAGGCTCTGGCCCTAAAACAGACACTTCCATGAGGTATGACATAGGTTACTCCAAAAGTTGAGAACAAATGCCAGACTTCTCTTTGGGCAAACCCACATTCTTTACCACGCATATCTGAGCAATGAAAAATTACTTGTAGAGCTTAATTTTGCCGTGTGTGTGTGTAAATTATTGAGGATCCATTATGCTTCAGATGTTTCACATATATTTTTTCTTTAAAACCTCGCATCAATTTATATGATAAGCAATAGTATGAGAAGACCACAAGCACAATGATTTGACCTCGTATGTGTTATTGTTACTATTTTAATTTTTTTAAATTTAAAATTAAGGTTCTGTCTAAATAGTTGAAAAATTTTCTTATTATTATGCAACATATGACTTGTTAGATAGACTAAAGTCTTCTATTTAGTAAGACCAATGCTTCTCCTTTCCCATCCCTCACTTAAAGTATAGTTAAAGTTTTTGATAAAGATTTTATTTATTTTATTTTATTTTTTATTTTTTAAAGATTTTATTTATTTATTCCTAGAGAGGGAAGGGAGAGAGAAAGAGAGAGAAACATCAATGTGCGGTTGCTGGGGGCCATGGCCTACAACCTAGGCATGTGCCCTGACTGGGAATCGAACCTGTGGTTCCTGATTCTCAGCTCGTGCTCAATCCACTGAGCTATGCCAGCCAGGGCTATTTATTTTATTTTTAGAGAGAGGAGAAGGGAGGGAAAAAAGGGCATGAGAGAAACATCAACATGTGAGAGAAATATCGATTGGTTGTCCCTAACAGGGAAACTGGCCCAAAACCCAGGCATGTATCCTCACCAGAACTGAACCAGTGACCTTTTAGTATGTGGGCAATGCCCAGCCCACTGAGTTATAGCAGAGAGGGCTAAAGTTTTCTTTTTTTTAGTATTTAGATTTACCTTGAAATTTTAAATTACTATTAAGTTACCTGATTTAAATGACAAAGCCAGTACTCAGTGAGCCAGAATGTGAACCTAGTTCCTTAGGTCTCATGGTTTTCCATTATTACAGAGTTGCATGATATCATGGGAGGTCATAATCACAAGACCCTGGGACTGACTAGTACATATGAATAGCCTTTGTAAAATATTTCTGATAATCTGTGGGGACTCAGCAGATTTGTAGAAAGGCTTCTGGTACTCTGGCATGGCATGAAATTGAGAAGCATGTTTTTGTGCCTAAAAGTCCATGTGGCAAACCAAAAACATTGTTTTCACTCAATACCTAGGCCTGCATAATTTTGGTTCATGATTTTCTTGTTCATTGAATAAGACTGCTTTGCCATCTCAGAGACTAAATAAAATTTGGGTCATGAGTGTCCACTTTACAAAAGAACATAGTCTTACTGACTTCTTACCTGCCAGAAATAACATATTTTGTACTCCCACTGACTGTTTGGCACAATAACAATAGAAGAATTATCCTAATTTACATCAGTATTATAAAGCTTTCCTTCTAAATCTAAAATGCTATTAGAACTTAAAAAATCACTTGTGATTCTTTTTTAAAAAAAGGTCCTACTATTTACATAATGACAAAATTTGCCTATTATTCATCAGACTAAAATCTATTCCATTTTTCAAGAGTATTGTCCTCCTTTCTTATTCCCCACATAAGCTATGATTATCATCTTTGCAGTTTTTAGTTAAGATTATTAAAACTATTCTGACTTAGTCCTGGTAGCTACTGAGTGACTTGAATAGTGTTAAGACATTCACAAAAGTTTACTAATGGGCAGGTATCTTTTCTAAATAGAGTTAAAAAAATAAACCATATCACTGTGGTCCACAAGTATCGAAGAGCATAAACAATACTGTTGAAAACTTTCCTGGTGACATGTGCACTGGACCTCTTTGAAGCTTTAATTTTGCAAGTGTCATTTCATAGATCCTCTTTAAGAAATAGCTTTTTCAGATAAACAGGGCTCATTGAACACTGCCACTGGCAAAAGGAATATATTAGGCATCACAATGTTAAGACAGTAAAGAAAATACCTCATGTGCACAATTGTTTGTATTTTTCAGAATGTTTTCAAGTATATCTAACCAACAAGAAAGAACAGTAAGAGTTGTCACTCAGAAATTTTAACTGGTTGTCTTTGATACCTTGTTCAGTGTCCTGCGGCTCTTCTTATGTCAGGACATTTCTGAGAAAAATGTATTGGGCCTTAGAGAAGAGATATTTATTGTTGTTTCACTACCAGAAAACTTGTGCTTTGTAACCCAAATTGTAATATTTTCCTGAGGTTTATTGTCTCTCACCAGTAAGGAAGAAATATAGAAAGAAAGAAACAAATGTAACCAACATGATCAATGATAAAAAGGAGAGGTAGTCAGGGTAGAGTTCTTCCCTTTACAGTGGTTTTTAAATTCTGATCCTAGGGTCAGATCCATTTGAATGATATTGAGCACTTACTGAAAATACAGAATCACCAGAGATGGGACTCAGCACTCAGCATACTTTCTGTTTAACAAGCGGCTCCAGGTGATTCACATGTCCACACATATTTCAGAACCACTGCCAGTGAATCAAATAAAGTGAGAATCATTCTTAGGGGGTCAGTGTCCACAAATAGTGAAGAGCTTAAAGGCAACCATTATAGGGATAGGAATACCTGTTAAGATTAGCAGGTACAGAAAGGGAGGTCACCTTCACTGAGATTGACGGTACCCAAATAGAGCTATATCTTTCTTACACAACAGAGTCATTGGCGGGCAGAAGACACTGGCAGATCCACATGGCAGAGTCAGAAATTTTCTTATTGCTTTTTTGGATATGGAGCATAGGACCAGAACTTCCATCTTTTAAGGCCCATGATTAAATGGAGATCTTGAGAAAACCGATCCTGCAAGGCATTGATAAACTGTCATACATCATTGAGTTTAGAGGGACTTTAAAGTGACGTATAAAATTTGGGTAACATGATATGCCTAAGCAGTTTATATGATTGTCTATACTTTTTTTCATTTGAACTTACAATATTTAATTGTGTGTTTAAATGTTACAAATGCTAGGTTGTCTCCTAGGTTGTTTTCCTAAGTTTCTGGGTGCGGGATCACACCAAGACAATTTCTCTTTGTCATCATGTAACCCAGCTTCATTGTGCATCTGACTAAAGGTTTATATACATTTATATACATTTATATAATTTGATTCTCATAGCCCTAAAATTGTACCTTAGGACAACCCAGTCTCCTTGTACTGGAGATAGAGATAAGAAACAAGTTCCTACTTTCAATGGGTTCTTACTGAAGTGGAGAACAAAGAATACATGAACTATTACTACATGATATGATGGAACTGTGCAAGAGGTCAGTGCAGGTCATTATGAGCTCATTGAGGAGAGGTTACCAGGTCAATATGGGACAGAACAGAGAAGGATTTCATGAAAGTGAGTTTTTGACAAAGGGATATGCTAAGCAGTAAGGTGATGATGATAGATGAGTGGCTAAAACATAAGAGGAATGCTAAGAGGTAGCAGGGAACTTGTCAAGTTCTTACATCTTCAAATAGTTCAGTTTGTCCAAGGCATAGAGTTTCAGGTTAAGAATGGTGAGAGATTGATTACGAAGGTAGTGGATGTCTGTTAAAAGAATTGAGGCAGGAAGTTACTAAGGATTAAATGTGTAGCTTAGAAAGATTTTCCCTGATAGCAGTGTAAAGGATGTACTTCATACTTTAGCCCCAGGGATGTAGGTACTTCTTGGATGGCTACTAAAATAATCCAGATGAGGGCGGAAGTATAGCACTGACAGCAGAAGGAAGGCAGATGTGGAAGATTGACCAAGTATTAGGGAGAGAGAATAGGTAGGACTTGGTCATGGATTGGATAGTGGGTGATGGAAAAAGAGAAGGGTCTACGAATACTGTGAATGGAGGTATCACTCATAAAATGGCAAATCATAGCAAGATTAGTCGCTTTGGGATAATATTATAAATTGAGTTTGGGACATGTTGAATTTTAAATGTTTATGTGACATTCACATGGGAATGAGAACTAGACAAGATCATCCAGGGAGCAGAGGCAAAGTATAACTAATACGGTGATGGTGGTTGTGCTGAGAGAACTAAACTACTGTTGTAATGACAGGTTTTTTCAAAAGGGCAGAGTTGGTGTTTTTTCTTTTTGCATTGCTTTTGATTTTGATGAAGAATTTCAAATTTTACAGTGTCACTTGTTGCTTCTGCTTCACAAGTTTGTAACTTACTTAAAATACTACTGTAGTTTTCCTGTATATGGTAAAAACAAAAATAAAATCTCTTCTGAGGAGTTGTGGTGTCTGCCTTGAGTTGGTGAAAGAGTGCAACAGTGTACAGTTGACCCTTGAGCAACATGGGTTTGAACTGTACAGGTCCCTTATACCTGGATTTTGTTTTCAACTGACAGCAGTTCCATTAACTGCACTTCAGAGGAACCTGCACATATCAAACCCACATTGCTGAAGGGCCAATTTTGCTATTGGGAATCCACATATGTGGAGGGTCAATTGTAGTTCCATGCATATTTCTGATTGTAGGATAGCTCAGTGCCTGTGACCTCTGCAGGAGTCAACTACATACAGTTAAAAAAAAAAGAGAAGTGAGAGAAGAAGACTGTGGAACAAGTTAACAAAGAGAGAGATTTCTATTACTCCAAGCAATACCTGAAGAAATGGAAGAAGCAGGAAAACATATTTTAAAGAACTCTAAGAGGAGGAGAGCATATGAAAGAGATATTGGATAATAGCAACAGACAAACCAAGGAAAATAAATATTAAGTGATATTGACATTAGATTAAGTATGTGAAGAGATTTTAGTAAAAATACATTTACTGATTGATGTGGAGAAAGAGATCAAATTGCATGGATGAAGAAAAAAATATAGTTTATGAACAACATAATATCCTTAATATTCCCTTCAGCTTGACTAAACTTTAGATCAATTTCATCCTCTGACCAGCATTTTCTTAGAATGTTTATACAAGCATTTGCAACTGTAAATCCTTTCTCTGTTCCTTCTAGATGTAAACCCCTCAGCCTCTTGTGAGTTTTACACCCAGAAATGTCATTCTCAAGGATTTGGGAGTCATGCCTTTAAAGAATAATCAGGGAAGATAGGTTCCTATCTCTCAGTCTCTAGGGTTAGGCAGGACCCTAACTTCCATTACTGCCAACTAGCAAACACAGGTGGCTTAATCACATTGAGCAATCTCCTTCCTCTCCAGTGTCTTCCTCTACTATTTCACTCAGATGGTAGAGCTGTGGCTCTAAAGCTATACCTTCTAACTTCCATGTTGGATCTTCATGCTTAACTCAATGTCTTGAAAATTTTGACTTTTACCTCTCCAGCTTGGTATCTGGATTCTAACTCTAGGGTGATGGATGGAGGCCCATCGGCAGTGTTTGTATCACCCCTTTCTTTCACACCTGAGTCAATTAACAATCCTTTTTAAATATGCTTGCATTTCTTTGTTCTAACATGAGGCCAGTCCTCTTTTCCTGAAAACAACAGACTTGGTAGTCTCTCCTCAAGCATTTCTCCTTTCTCTGAGTTTCTTATATTCTACAAGTGGAATATTCAGAATAATACCCTTAAACATTAAAACATTATACATTTAACATTAAAAACAATATAATTAACATGAAAATGACTTAAAGAGTGCTTAAAGTGACTGTTCTGTATTACCTGACATATAATTTGTTCATCCATCCATCCATCCAACCATCCATCCATTCACCTGTCCATCCACCCATACATCTAAACAACTAACAAACATCTGTTATACCAGATACTATGTTTGGCCTTGGGAACATAATTATAATTAATAACACTATATAAAGTCTGCTCATTATTTGTTATCTGCCAAATTATTCAGCTAAATGTTTTATATACATTAATTCATTTATTCCATAAAGCTCCAGTGATATTAAACATTATATTAAGAAACTGGTTCACAAAATTGTGAAGGCTGGCAAGTCCAAAACTGCAGGGCAGGCCAACAGGCTGGAGAACCTAGGAAGCTGATGTTAAAGCTCAAGTTCGAAGGCAGCCAGGAAACAGAATTTCCTCTTCCTTTGAAGATGTCAATCTTTTGCTCTTAAGACTTTCAAGAGATTCCATGAGGCCCACTCACATTGTGGAGACTAATCTACTTTACCCAAAGTCTCCTGATTTAAATGTTAATCTCATCTAAAAATAATTTTGACAGTGATATCTAGTTGGTGTTTGACCAGATATATACCATATTTTTGCCATGTATAATGTGCACCCAAGTTTCTGGCCCAAACTTTCAGGGAAAAAAATCTTTCATTTTATGGTATATAAATAAAGAATTAGTACTACACATGTATAATGTGCATTTTATTTTCCCTCAAAAATTTGGGTAAAAAAAGTGCACATTATACATTGCAAAAGACAGTAAGTACTAGTCTATCTTGGCCTAACCAAGTTCAGATATAAAATTAAACATTGCACTGTTTTCCCTATATTGTATCTTTATATCCTTCAACAACCCTGTGAGGTATTATTATCAATGCTGTTTTATAGATAAAAAATTGAGTGAAAGAGAACAAGTGGTTTCTTTTGGATGACAGAGTTAGTAAATTATAGAACAGGGATTAAAACAGGTAGTCTAATTCAAAGACAGTGCTCAAAACTACAATGCTTTCACTTACAGGTGAAGAAGCTAGAGAACAGAGGTTAAATAACTTGTCACTCAGTTAGTAGGTGATGGATTCAGAATTTGAACCCAGGTCTGACTGTAGAGTCTCTGCTGTTAATGACCACATAATAAACATTCTCTATCTTGGTCCTTATGCAGATGTCAGCATATTAAGGAAGTCACATATAAAAGCAAATAATTTGCATTGATAGAGAGGAAATGATTAATTAATCCTGTTTGGATTGGCTACAGTCTTCCTGGAAAATAAAGCCTGTGAGTTTGGCTTTGAAATTAATAGTTCTTTATTGGTTGGACAAAAGCATATTCCAGGAAAAGTTTATGGCACATGAAAGGAAATGAGTATAAAATAGCAAGGTTTTATCTGGGAAAGAGTGAGCCTATTGGTTGTTGCTTCCACTGGCACAAAGTGCCTGTGGATGTGAGGGTGGGTGAACTGAAGATCAGGAGACGACAATGACCATCCCACCCAGTTGGGGTGGAACCAAAGTTAATTTTGTGGTTCATAAGGACACATTGAGGTATTTTGAATTGAGAGAGACATTATTAGATTTTATCTTTGGTAAACATGATGAAATCTATCATAAAAAATTGTGAGAGACTTTGAAGTAGACTAAAAACATTACTAGGGGTCTTCGGTTAAAATGTATGTGTTGTCTAGAGAACATAGCTGTGGTTTATTTGAGTCTATGAAGTTTGTGTCTTTCATTGTGTGAGCTACTTAAAACTCGGTAAATTGTAGACCACAGCAATGAAAATGACTTTTGTCCATAGATGTGCAAATGAATTCTGTCTGGTGGAAGGAAAATCTATTTCTCTCACTGCTATGGGAAAAGCCAGTTTGCAACTATTTATAAATTCAGTTCAGCTCTCCCAATTAGCCTGTATAAATGTGGCACTTTGAATTTTCCTTTGAACCCATTGCAACATCTTACTAGTTTCCTCATTAATTAATTTGTTGAATAATATCTGTCATATATGTGTATTTTATATCTGTTTGAAAGTCATCATTTTACTTTAAATTTTTTAAACAGGTCTGTCCTAATGGAAGAGATAATATCTGTACTAAGGCAGTGATAGGACAGAGAGTGGAGGGTGGTAGATAAATTAGAGATGGCTTTGGGCAATAGATTGACAAGACCTAGTACTTTGATGAGAGAGGGAGAACAAGCATTCAAAAACAATTTCCAAATTCTGGCATGGTTGATTGCATAGATATGAACAAGAAAAAGAAGATACTAAGGTAGACATCACAGTGGATTATTAAATATATGGTTGTAGAGTTCCAAGAGTATTTGAGGATAGAGGTTCTGATTTGGGACTTGACTTTATACATGTAAGTTTATGGGAATAGATTGAAGACAAAGGGAGAAATGTAAGGTGGAAATACAAGTAGGTCCAGTATATAGCATTTTAGACATGAACAGAATGAAAAGATCTGGTAAAAGAGAATGCAAATCTCTTTTATTTAAAATACTGTTATGGAAGCCAAGGAGCAGTAATATTTTAAGGAGAAAAGACTAATCAATAGTGTCAAATGCTAAAATTTTCAGTCCATTGGATTTGGCCATGTGGAAGTCAGTGGTGGCCATTGCTGCCAAAGTTTAAATGTCAAGATGGGAATATAGAATCAAATTGTATGACAATATTGGGAATTTGAAAATTGAGTAAAAAGCAAAGAAAGCTGTGGAAAAAGGGTCAGGATAAATGCAGAATTATGGGAAAAGTTTTGAGATTGAACATATCATAAGAGGAAGGAAGGAGACATTTGAATACAGTGAAAAGAAAAAAGAATACAGTGAAAAGAGAGGGGATAAATGATGAACACAAAGCTCAAGTTAGACGGAAGTATAAAGGATAATTAATTGCTCATTAGGCCATAAGCAAATTTCACTCAGTATATTTAACAACATAGATTGATTAAATTACTGCTCAGTAACTAAAGAAGATTTAAATCAATTCATATGACAAATGTCTATCAAGATTTATGAGAGCCAGCATTTTTCCTGCTGTTAGTAAGCTCACAAGACCTTTGTCTGTTGAGGCCAATGTTGATCTATTATATTACATTCCTGGCATTGAGGAGAGCACTTACTTGATCTCCTGGTGTGAGGTAGGGATGGACAACATATATTAAGTCATTACCATGTGCAGGTGGGTGAGTATGTCTGTACAATGATAATAATAGTGATATAATAATAATAGTAACTCTTATTTGTATTTACTATATTTACTATAAGCTTAGTACCTGCTAAACATGTCATATGCTTTATTTAATTTGATCTCCATTAATCACTTATTTGTTACTAAGTTTTTGTCCTCGGTTTACAGCTATAAAAATGGAAGTTTAGAGTTCAAATAGCTTATGTACATTTGAACAACTACAAGGGAAAATGCACACTCAGGTGGACTTAGTCCCATTTACCAACATTATTTGGCTTTGGATCTTTGCTTTTCAGTTTAGCATCTGTGGATGGTAGGTCTTGGATCAGAGCCCAGGCAAAGGGCCTTTGGCCCTGCAGCATGAGGAAAATGTCTTTCTAGACCCAAGGCATGGCCATCATTCTAAGATGGGGGTGCTGCTCCACAAACTTTGGGGAAAATAACTGTTAAATGTTTATTATAACCAGCATAGTGGATTCCATTTTTAAAAAATATTTCACATGCTCATACAGAATCATTGATAATTAGTATATAATCTAGGTCTTTTAAATAATTGTATACAGTATGAATTATAGTTTGTTAACATTGTTTTTGAATTATGAAAGAACTTTATATTTCTTAATATGTCTTTAAAGTACTGCTAGTTATGCTGGGTTCTATGTCAGGGTTCATTACTGCTATAGCTTTCAATGAGCAATTTTGATTTCCTTTATGACGATCTATTTCACATGATTTCCACAAAGAAATTTAACATAAGCAAGAGTTGCTTGTACATTTTGTCTTCATATTGTAAACCTTGGCACAGTGGAAAATTCTTTGCTCTCGAGAAATATTGTTCACATATAGAAGAAATGTAAAGATGAAAAATATCTGTCTATAAATACTTTAAAAATAACTCTGTGAAGTTAATTTTATGCTTTAGAAACAAACCCTGAAGGGTACAGATAAATTGCCTTAAGGTCATTTTGCTTTTAGGCAGTATAGTCTAATGCATTTCTAGTATGGAGTCATACATTCACTTTCATTTTATAAGGATCCTGCCTTGGTGCTGAGGGTTTATGAAAGGACTATATGGAAGGGTTAAACAGATAAGGCCTCTTGCAGTACTAAACTTTTAGGCTAGATTTTGAAGTGATTAGGAAGGGTGCTCCATGAGTTGCAAAAGATATAGGGAAATAGAGATTGGAATTTAAAATATCCTCTGGGATGATACGAAGGAGAAATGGTGAATTTAGTCACATATAGAAAGTTAAAGAAGATGGGAGAGGGCAATGCATAGCAATGCAGAGTCTTGAGTAAATGACTCAAGCATTTAAATTGGATCCATAATTGGTGGAAAATTATATCCTTACAGATTTTCGTGCAGGTGCAGTGAAAACAAATGAAAGACTAATTTGTGTCAGAGACAGATGAGTAAGAATAACAGAAAGTTGTTCACCAAATTTCATGTTCAATTTCCTCTATTGGGCACTGAGATACAGCAATGAAAAAGAGAATTCCTTTCTTTAACTCTGTTTGGTCATAGTCTTGGGCAGGAGACTGGAATATACACACACACACACACACACACACACACACACTATAAATAGAGGTGTTGGAACAAAAATAAATTTTAAAAAGTTACTTTTAATTTGAAGAACTAAGGAACATTTAATGGAATTGGTAACTTTTAAACTATTTTTGAAGGATTAGGATGATTTCCCTGGGCATGGATAAAGGAAAAACATTCTAGGTGGAAGGATTGGTGAAGGAGAGAAGTCAGCAGAGACAAGACTGTTGATCAAAGCATTGGAAGGGCCCTGGCTGGTGTGAGTCAGCGGATTGAGCACCAGCCTGTGAACCAAAGGGTTGTTGGTCTGATTCTCAGTCAGGGCACATGCCTGGGTTGCTGGCCAAGCCCCAGCAAGGGGTGCTTGAGAGGCAACAACACATTGGTGTATCTCTCCCTTTTTTTCTCCCTCTCTCCCCTCTCTAAAAATAAATAAATAAAATCTTTTTTTAAGTATAGGAAGGAATATGTAAAATATTGAGAGATTTTTAAGAAACTTGTAACATCACAGTACCTTTAAATCTATATGTAGTTCAAGTCTGGGTAAATGGAAAGACCCTATTTAGTTTGCCAGTGACTTTCCCCCCTACTTCTTCCTTATGTGACATTTATGGTATAATTAAAGAATAGAACTGTGGAATCAAATGTCATTAAAGCTAGATAGGCGGGCATCATAATGTTTATACATACTATGAAATTTAAAGTGTACAGTGCCTTCATAAACATTTCCTAATTCCATCCTCTCAAAAACTATATGAATAGGGAGGGAAACTATTATTTTTTTTATCTAATACAAGGCAAATGAGATTGAAAACACTTGCTGAAGGTTACTCAATTGGTAAGTGGTATAGAAAGTTTTGGACCCAGGTTTCCTGATGTTAAATTTAGTATTATACCACATGCAAACTGACAGAGAAATAACCATTGGAATCGATTGGTGGATAGTACAAGGGGAGCAAGATAATTTTATAGTTTTTGCTTTTAAGAGACAGCATTTTCTCTGTTGGTTGATGGACTAGCTATGAAGAAGCCAGCTGCTGAGATATACTATTAAGCGGCTATATCTGAATTTGAAATCAGTTCGTCTGGTCATGCGCCATTTAGTTGTTATTTGAATGGACAATGGTGAACCTATCTTCTGTAACAAATAGAAATAAATGAGCCCTTATTAACAGGGATCCATTTTCTATCAAGTTCATGTGTACTCATGGTTTTATTGCAAGGACAGAAGGGAGAAAAAGATCCTTTAAGAAATTGCTGTAGGATTTCTAGAAACACAGAAAAATAAATACAATATTACTATTTTCATTATACAGATGGTAGCCAGAGGGAAAGGCAGGTGAGGGGAGGTGGAAGTGGGCAAAGGGAGGATAAATGGGGATGGAAAGAGACTTGATTTTGGGTGCTGAGCACACAGTGCAGTATGCAGTGATGTGTTCTTCAGTTGTACACTTGAAACCTGTATGGGTTTATTAACCAATGTCATTCCACTAAATTCAATTAAAAAATAAAACATTAGAAAAACAGAAAAACACAATACTACTATTTCCTGTATACAATCTTTAAAACCACAAACTAGAAATTTCAATTGTTTTATTTATGGCCTTATCAATCTTCACAATGTTCCTATAAGTCAGGTAGCTGGTGAGAATTACAATTAAGAGGAGAAAAATTTAATACATTTATTTGCTGCAAGGAAAAAAAGTCATAGAAACAGAAGACTTGCAGTAAGAACACTTTAGTTTGAAATATTACATATAATAAAAAAATAAAAAGTTATCCAAGTGAAGAAAAAATTAAATATAACTACTTTGTTGGAATTGAAAATATTTTCTCATAATAAATGAAAATAGAAAATAAATCATAATAAAGGTTAAAAATAGAAAAATTCATGACACTCAGCTAAATTCAATAAACATTTATTGAGTGCCTAATGAATTTAAACTTTAATCATTTTCTGTTTCTAGTTATATTGAAAAATGCTGTTTCTTAAGTGCTAAATATTAAAGGTATTTTTAGAATGCTGAAGAAGTTTCCATGAAAATATAATTAGCACATAAAAATGAGCTGCTTATATTTAATCATATAATAATGATTCTGGTTGTAAGGAAGAAGGAATTAAAATTCTTAGTAGGACCTCTGCTGAAGGGATGCATAAATTATAAAAGAGAAAATAAACACAGAAATAGCCTCTCTATTTAAGTACAGATTCTGGAACAGTTTTAAATAAAGATTATGATTAGCTATTGTCTTCACTATGTACAAAACAGAGGAAAAAGGTAAGCCATATTATGAACAAATTTTCATTGATACTTGGAAAGATTTCCCAGCAGTAATCATTGCCTAATGCAGTGCTAGATTGGGTTTTTATTGATGCAGGTTGTGAAACATTTTGAGGCAAGAAAGGAGCCAGAGATTTAGAGGCATATGATTCGTAAGGTCCTTAGTCTGTGTGTGTGCATGTATTTTAAGATATATTTTCAAGAGACTGTTAAATTCATTGTTAAATTCTATGAAAGGATGGATTGCTATTCTGTTCAGCTTATTTTTCAATTTGTCTGAGTATATGAGTCTGCAAAAGACTGTAGGAAAATGTTGTCATGTTAAATTTCACTATTCTTAGCAATCAAAGTGTGGCCAAAATAATGAAAGATGGAAAAAATCAATTACTTGATATGTATTGTGTACATATTATGAGGTGTCTTCAAATTTTAAAGTAGGCCAAGATGCCGTACCTTTATGTTAGTTAAAAGCCCAAAGCCATGTCTGCCTCTTCTTTACTGTCAGGGTAAAAGTTTCCAGCTGACAGTGCCTTGATTTTCCAGAAGTATATATCCCTCCTAGAAGTACATTGATTTTTTAAGAGAGAAGTTGGTGGATAAGGCAATGCTAAATGTAAAAGAAAGAAGCTTTAAACTTTAGGGCAGAGGAAGTAAAGAAGCCATTATATTGATAGAAGTCCTTTTAATCACACTATAAAAATAACTACCTGTGCTTAAGGTGGGCAAAAGAGCAAGATATAATAAAATAGTAAATTGTTAAAATGACCAAGAAGAAATGAATAAAAGAAATCACAAAAGTAGATGAAAGCTGGGGAAAGAGAAGTAACCTGGTTATGGAGGAGAGATAAAAAGTTTGAGGGAGAATAAAAAGGAGATAGATCACTAAGAAGTATGTCCTGTTCTAATGTAACAAAAGGCAGTGTCTATATGTTACTAAAGAACCAGCCAATTTAGTGTAAGAATTAAAATTGCTGTTTTACATTATGTAGACTTAACCTTAGCTACCTTAGTTTTAAAAATTCCATATCTTCTCCTTATCTTCTTTTCTCACTTCCCACCTGCTCTTGCACTTCTTTCCACTGATCTATTATCTATTATCATCTATCATCTAATCCATCATCTATCTATCATCTACCTACCTACCTACCTATCGACCTACCTATGGATCACTGATCTACTATCTATTTATCATCTACCTATCTTTGTCAGAATAAATGCATCTTTGTGTATTTATTTTGATTCTTATATCAATTCCTTCCAGATGTCACAAGTTGATTTTAGTGTTCATACAAGAGCTTCTAGGTAATTTAAATGTGAACCTCAAAATTAGATCAGTGTTTTTTTCAGTGTGATTCAAGCCTTAAAAAAGTTATACATTTCTGAAAATGCAGATCTATTAAGAATCTTCTATGATGATTGTGATGATGATCTATGTGCTAGATTCTGTATTTATACAAATTTACATAATTTATATACTCTAACATTTGAGATAAATATTAAGTAAATATATAGAAACTTCAAGATCTAGAAACTTAAAAGTAATACAGTTTTCTGATTTTAGGTAGACAACCTTTTTCAAATATGGATGTGAATGTTGAAGCTGGAAAAATGGAGCCAGATGGTATCAGAGGAGGACTCAGGAGGACTGCTGTCAGAAGGCTAACAACAGGGTGAAGTGAATGTCTTTGGTTTTCTGCATTCCTACTGCTTTAAAAAGTTAAAGAAATGCCGAATATTTAACTACTTACAAAAGCACACTCATAAATACATCAACAAAAATTTAAGAATTCTTTTTCCTGTTCTTTTCCTTTTCCACCTTGCATGAATGTCTTTTATCACCCTGCCTAACACTTTTCCTACAAAATTTTTCCTTTTGAAACTTGAGCTCTCCTTTCATTACTTTTGTCATTATGCAAAAGGTGATTTTGGAAAAAAACTTTTAATAATCTTTTACACCATTATTTTACAGTATTGACAACATTCAAGAAAGATGGAATTGGAAGCAAGTTTGATTACTTCCTGATTTCTGAGTATAATTTAGCATTAATTAATTAATTATTTTTCTTGGGGCAGTAGGTGATTCTTTTTAAAAATAATTTATTTATTTATTTTTAGAGAGGAGAAGGGAGGGAGACAGAGAGGGAAACATCAATGTGTGGTTGCCTCTCCCATACCCACTACTGGGGACCTGGCTTACAACCCTAGTCTAGGGTATGTGCCCTAGACTGGGAATTGAACTGGCAACCCTTTGGTTCCCAAGCTGGCACTCAGTCCACTGAGTCACACCAGCCAGGGCATGAGTAGGTGATTTTTAAATCTGCCTGAAATTAGGTTGTTATTTTTATTTAAACCTTTAAAGTGGCTGATATTGGTCACATATTAAAAGTTCAAGGTCTGGCCAGATGATGAAGGGATGGCCAAATAATTTTTTCACCAGTCTGCTAATAAATTAAAAGGCCATTTTTGATGAACTCCATAATCTCTTCCATTAGATTGAATGATTAGGTTTTTCCTGTCTTTAATTTTTTTTAATTAAAATTTTTTTAGCTAAAGAAAGACTACTGAGGACTGGATTTTTTATGCAGAGTGATTCTATTGGTTTTTATAACTATTCTAGATTTAAGTGAAAAATTTTTCAAGCATATATTGATTGAGTTTGGTACAATATGGTATGTATGAATGTGATATGTTATCTATGTAATGGGTTGGTCAAAAAGTCTGTTTAGTTTTTTAAATAAAATAAAAGACACGTTTTTTTCATTTTCACCAATAACTATTGATTTGGATATTTTGAGTATGTCAGCTATCTCCCACATGGGATAACAGCGATTGTTCTCAATTACTGTCTTGGTTTTATTGCTACCAACTTCAACTGGTCTACCTGATCAGGGAGCATTATCCAGCAAGAAATCTCGAGCAGAAACTTTCAAACTACTTATGACACGTTCAGTCAGTCACAGCACCTTTTCCAAACACTGTACAATCTTCTTTTTGTATTTCAGTTGCATTTCTACTTTTCTTGAAATAATAAAGCATAACATGCCAAAAATGTTGATTATTTTCTTCCATTTTCAATATTAAAATGGCTATAAAAATTCACCAATTTTGATGTTTTTTTTAATGCATGCTGATATGACAGCTGTCATAATACAATCTAGCAAAATTGTTTCAAATGAAGCTAAAGACAGCTAAGCACTACTAGAGCCATCTTACAGAAAAACCCAAAATGAACATTTTGGCCAACACAATAATATACTATTATAAAATTATTAGTTTGAAAAAAGAATTTTATATTCTTATGAACCCAACATGATCTTTCCCACCAGAGAAATAACATAAAATATTAGTTTGGCCTCTTATTTTATAATCTGTACAGTTTTGAGTATGTTGTTAGTGTTTTAAAAACAAGGAAATTTGAATTTTAAAGAAGACTTATGAGTTGTAGTTCAATGAAAAACTTAATTTGGGGAAGTATATTGGTTCTCTCCTGTAAATGAATTACCCAAATCTTATTAAGATTAGGTGTATTTCTACCACAGATTTCTTCCTTGCTAGTTGGTTAGAATAATTTTATAGTAGTAGAGGGAAACAGAAAATTAAAATAATTACCTAAATACTTCAAGTGATTGTAAATATTAAATTTAATGAGGCTTAAAAAGTTGTTTTAGGTGACCTCTGAGTCAATTTCCCCTAGCTTACCCTCCTCAATAGCCATTTAAATTTAGTACAAATAATTTTTGGGAGAAAAGAAAGGATATCCCTTAATAGGGGATAATGGACAAAGACTTAGAGAGAAATTGACTTTCTAGTTAGGAAGCCAGCTGTCTGTGTTCCTCAGTTCCCCACATGAGGCTCTAAGAAAGGTTACTCACATGTTCCAAGAGTTCTTCTACATGAATGGGGCTGTTAGGACTTCAGGGATCTCCTGAGAAGGGAACTGTTCCCCAGAACCAGGGTTCATCTCAGCTTTGCCCATTCTCTCCCCTGCTTTTGTTTATTAAAGTTGGGATGTTTTCACTATTGAAAGTCCCTAAAGCTTTATATAAGACATGGGACTTATTTCACACTGACTTTTAAATGTAAAACAATGTTAAATTGGATGTTTTAACCTAGATGTCAATATATCTGCAAGATATCAAGGTAAGTCATGAAACAAAGTTTAATGTGATATTAATAAAACTTTTGTGTATCCATGGGGCATGTCCCCTTTGTTTTATGTCAAGAGAGGAGGGATTCAAGAAACCCCGTGGAAAACTTGATTGGATATCTGCTGGCCAAAGAGGACATTGGACTAACACTAATGTCCTGAAGGTTGTGGAGGCAAGGGCTGAAGAAATGCCATCCAAACTGGAGTGGGCCAGAGGTTCAAGGGAGCTAGAATGGGGTGTTGCTAATGCTGCCCAATAGGGCCACTTAGGGGGCACTCACAAGAAGTTAGAAGGAAAATGTCACATGAATAGAGGCTGGAGAGTGTATAAAGAAACCTTGATTATCCCACCTTGAAAGAGAATAGATTTTCCTGGACCAAGGGACCACATCTGAGGGCTCACTGTAGTGATGGACGGACGTCTCTGAAGAATCCACAAATTCATTCCATCAGAGAAAGGTATAGCTGAAAATGTTTGCTACACCAAGAGAGTGTGAGGCCAGCTTAGGACTATCCACTCAGCTAGTGCTGGGGGAATCACTGGACTGAATGAGTTTTCAGCCAAAGGCAGAGTATAAACTAGCCCCACTGAATATATTTAAAGGGTGATGGGATACAAAAGCATAATGGTGTATTCTGACTATATTCCATGAGTCTTACTTGATAAAGAACCACGTTCATAACTCCCAAGACTTGCTTAAATAGTAGGGGGTCAATTACTACTGACTCAGTTGGTTTAATCTTAATAAGGGAGAAATGTTTGATAAAATTAAACATCAAAAGTTTTAATTTTTCAGTTAGTACAAATATCTATCTATTTCATTTAATAAAGCAACATAATCTAAACAAAAGTACTTACAGTGTGCTTCTTTTTCAAGGTGGGATAATCATAAATCACTAGAATATTGTCCCAGAGTACTTGCTAATTTAATTGTACACTATCAAGTTCTTAGTTTATTTCATTATAGTGTAGGTTAGCATTGTATTTGTAAATATAAGAAGACACTTTACAATTGTTTAATCCCCCCAAAGCCTTGCAATGACAGCAAGTTGGGAAGCCAGTAGAGCTAGAAGCCACTGCCAAGTTCCCATCCATGTGATTTTTCACATTTCAAGTGGATTGCTTAATTATTTGCCTCCCTAGCCCAGAGCACCAGAGCAAGGAAGAACCACCTACATAACATCTGGCTGCGAAAATTAGTGGGGATTCTGTCCACCAGAGAAAGACAGGAGTCTGCTTTCTTAAAGGGATAATTAACAAAATCTCATTTGCAGCCACTCACCCTAGGCTCTGGAGGATGAAGACTGGAGCTGTGTGAGGAGAAATTGGGGTGTGCTGCTCTGGGGAGAGAGTTGAAGGGACAGCCATTGGGGTTCCAGTGCTGAGTCCCTCTCCCACACCACAGAGGGCATCTTTATTGGGTGAAGCACTCTCCTCCATAGGCATCAGCCTGGGGGAATGCAATAGTCCCACTGTCTGGACGCCCTGTCACCCTACCTTGCTGAGCTCACATCCTGCTGAGGAGTCAGCTGCCTAGGCCAAGGTATAAATGTCCAGGTAGACTCAGGGGTTGTCAGAGACTGAGTTGTGTGTCTTCATAGTGGGGGCCATTCCCATCAATTCCTTGTGAACCTGATGGGCGCCTCTTCATCACAGGAGATCCACTACTGCTACCCTCCTGAGTGCTGGTGGCCCCACCCAGATGAGCTCAGCCTCTCCGGGATATGTGGGAAGAATCCAAGACAGACTGAGTTCTGTGGCTCTGGGATGGGGCTACTGTACTCACCATCCCCCAAGCTTGACCAATGCCTCCTCATTATGGGAGATCCACTAGTTCCATACTCCCAACTGCCAGCAGCCTTGCCCTGCTGAGCTTGGGGTCCCAGCATAGTCTGGGACAGACTGAGTTGTATGGCTCTAGGATGAGGATCATTTTTTTTCCCTGCACATGTGAGTGGTGTAAAGCCTTCCCTTCATACAGTTAACTTGGTCTGTTTGGGCTTGATAAACTCTGATGGCCTAACCCTGACCATTCCCTGAGATGCCTCTCCACCACAAATGTCTGCTGGCACCTAGTGGTGGGCAGCTAGACTTGTACTCTGGGACTTTTACTGAGTAGCCCCAGACCTAGCACTGGTACTGCATATGAACCTGTATCAATCTGATGAACACCACTCATCCCTACTTGGTGACTCACTGAGAACCTACGTCATGCAACTTGAGAACCAGCAAAAACTCCTTCAGTGACTAAAATTATCAGGAACCCAGCAAGTGGAGGCAGGTAGAGACTGATCTCAGGATGCCTTGGGAGTTTTGCTGACCAGCCCTTGGGCTCAGTGCTGGTGGGAGCTGGCCTTGGTGTACAATTTGGTCCTTCCCACACATACCAAGGCCCAGCAGAGTCAGCAACAAATAGTGGATGGTTTTGTAGCTTCAAACAGGTTTCTCAGGCAAATCACAGGTAGCATCTGACATTGACCTGCACCAGAGTCCCTCCCACGAAGTCCCATAACAGACATAACCAGTGCCCAGCTTTAGACAACATCAGAGAAGAATCCAATTAGCTTCACAGGTGGCATATCCAAAGGGAGACCTCAGCAGGGACCAGACCAGGCTGAGGCAAATTTTACTTTGTGTGGCCAGCATCTGCATAGCAGCTCGTACACAGCGACCAAGGTCAATTTTCACAGTCAGGCAGCCTGAGGGTTGATCTCACACATGAAAAGGCCAATAACAATCAAGTCACAGTTACAATAGGAGGGCTCTTATAACCCATGCAAAGGACATTCCTAGAGCACCCAGCTCAGGTGATCAAGGAGACTGTGCCACTGGGTTCCACAGGACACCTATTGCAAGACTGGGAGCCATAGCCTTAATAGTAGGAGAAAAACACAGAGTCATCCTGGGTCCATTTCTAGTAACTTGGTACTAGATGAGTCCTGACTATATTATTAGGGCATTTGCCTTGTTCAGATTAAACATAGTGGCACAACTTTCTTATGTCATTGGCATTTTTACATAGTTACTTAAGTTTCTAACACCCTTGCTAGGTACAGAAATAGGTTCAGGGAGAATGAAATTCTGTTTAACATACATTGTTTTCCAAAGCTTTGAGTCTAAAAAGTCAGCTTCCAAATAAAAATACACCCAGACTTCTGGGCCTATGGCACTTCTTGTTCACATTAAATTTCTCATTGCCTCAGCTATTCTATTAACACTTGAAGAACACAGACAATATAGCAGGTCTGGGCAGGGGGCTGGGAGTCAGATAGACCTGGGTTCAAAAGTTTCCAATTAGATCTGTGTGAACCTGGTATATTTATCCTCCCTAAGTTATAGTGTTCTCATATGTAAAGTGGTGAGGAAATAAAACTTATAAAACAGAAAACTTGATTCAGCCTTGGTTAAGGACAAAAGAAGTCACATTTCACAAACAATGATAATGGATTAGAAGGAAAGACTGCAAAGAAAGTGGTGGTGACTTGCCCTGGCAGGGTAGTTCAGTTGTTAGAGCATTGTCCTAATATGCCAAGGTCAAAGGTTCGATCCCCAGTAAAGACACATACAAGACTCAACCAATGGATGTATCAATAAATAGAACAACAAATTGATATCACTCTCTAAAAAGCAATGAAAAGAATTTTAAAGTTCTGCTAAGATAAAGATATTTATATTCTGTGATCAAAGATACACAGTCATTATGCTAAGCAAAATAAGACAGGTGGTGAGGGACAAATACCATATTATCTCACCTTTAACTAGAACATAATCAATAAAAGAAAAAAGCAAACAAAGTATAACCAGAGTCATTGAAATTAAGAACAATCTAACAATAGCCAGAGGGGATAGTGGGAAGAAGGGTTTTCAGGAACTACTATAAAGGACACATGGACAAAACCAAGGGGAAGAGTGGAAGCAAGGGAGGGAGGTGGGTTTGGAGGGGGCGAGGGGAGTGGAGAGAAAATACGCACAACTGTAATTGAACAACAATAAAATTATTTAAATTAAAAAAATACACAATCAGCATAGAACAATTTTCTAATGACAGATGGTTGGGGAAACATCCCTACTTAAGTTCAAACTTACACAGATACTGTCTTTTTGTGTAACACAGAAGGAAAGAAGAAGTTTCCTCCTTAAGAAGACAAGGTGTCATGAGCAAGACAGCATCTCTGAAGGGAGTTACTTACACATGTTCCTGTCTTTTCACAATGTCAAGTGTATTAGGAGAGACTTCCCCAGTTAGCCAGTAGAGTCACATGCAGGTCACACACAGAGAAGGGGAGCTTTTGCAATAGAAAAAAACAGAGCCAGTGTCCAGTGTGAAGTCCTGCTGACAGGCAGCATCTGCAGGTGGAGAGGTGGGCATGGGTCTCAAGCCAGGAAGCTGCATTGCTAACTCTGTGTCTGATGGAGTGGAAGTCTGGTGGGGCTTTGAGCATTACCCTTGGTACAGCCAAGCTTGAAATTCCAATAGTCACAGCTCTGAGTTCTTATAGCCTCAATGAGCACAGGTCCCACTCATATCGATGTCTATGTAGAGCCCTTTTCCAAGTGTCCGGACTTGTGGTTTGGGCATTCCAGGTCCCTTCCAAGGGTGTTCCCATTACACTCCATTACCTCTGTCTTGACATAGCACTTGACATAACTGTCATGGCTAACAGTGACTCCATATTAGATTGTCAAAAGTGTTAAAAAACTCCACTCTGCTCTTACTCTGTATACAAGTTCTTAAGATGTTTAACAATTAATGTTTAGTCTGGAATCTAACCTCCAGAGCAAGTTCCTGGATGCATTATATTTTCATTTAATTTATATAATATATTTGATGCAGGAAATGTAATTCTTCTTTTAAGTTGTAAAAGAACTCAACAACCTTTCTCTGTGTAAGTAGTTTGGGTTCCAACCCAGGTTTCCCTGAGGGCTTGAATGTAAATCACAACCACAGCTTCCAAATTCAAGTGATGGGAACATTGTTTCTTTCACAATAGGAATAACTAATAGTGCCTTTTTCATAGCAATTATTATGATTTAATGAGATAATGAATGCTCAACAAACACAGTCATAAATATTTAATCGGCAGTAGTTATCCTTACTTTGGTAGGGATAGCAACTTACCCTGGAGCCCATTCCAGTATTTTTGTTTATGCCCTCTCACTTCACCCTGCAACCTCTCTCTTTGATTCTGCAAAGTACCAGCAGCACAGATTGTGCAAACAAGAGGATGAAACCTTACTGGAAATTTTGTGCTCTTTTTTTCATCTCAGCAGGACTTGGCTTTCATCCTTTCAAGTCCTACCAATGTTTCCTCGCTGGGATCTGAAAAGGCACCTTAATTATTCTCTAATTCCTACCCCTGAGCAGAGGACTTTGTGCGTTCTTTTTGTCTTTTCCCTCAAATGTAACAAAATCCTGATTGTTCTTGAATTTTCTAAACTGGACAGATCTTTTCAGTTCTTCCATGTACTCTTTGGGATGTTACAGCTTAGTCTCTTTGTTGTTGCTAAGAAGAGCTTCCTGTGGTTATTTCTAGTTTCTCAGTGACAGAAGCTACTGAGCCACAGAAGCCACAGCTTGATGTTCATTTCTGTATAGTGTCTATAAAGTCTATGCGTTTACTAAATGGCTTTATAATTGTGTAAAATTAATGAATTCCTAAAATATCCACAGTGCAAAACAAGTAAGATCTGTATACATTAAGGATCCCATAGAAACAAACACAAAATGTTGTTTTGGATATTTAAAAAGAAACTTATTTTTTGACTTGAGGCATTTAAAAAGAATTTGTATTTTAGCTATTTAATTCTCTGTTATTAATGGATTGGTATTTACCTATAGACCACCTACTTTTATTTTATATGGACTTGAACTGCTGCTTAGTTTTTCTCTGTTAGTTTATCCTACAGTTGCTCTGCAGTTTCTGAAAACAATGTGATGCAACTTAAGCCCTCCTATTGTGGAAGAAACAGGGTTTTGTAATGTGACCATTGTCAGCAGTAGGAAAGAGATCAGTGGGATATTGAAGTCCAGATTCATGGCATACTAAGAAATATGACTTGCAATTTTGTTATACAAACACGTTCCAAAATGAAATGAGAGGCATTAAATAGGACATATGGACAGCTCAAACTATTTAGACAAAGTTCAAAATCAAGATAGAAATATTTCTTCTCTATTTGTTTGGTTTCTAAAAAATGGTTCTTTTATATTTTGATTCACCTCTATTCACTTCACCTTAAAAAAGACCCTAAATTTAGGAATTGTTTTCCCTAGACTTACCTAACTTTATTTTCTTCTCCCACTGTCTATCTTCATTAAATCTTCAAATTTTTATACAAGGGATTCATTAATAATTTACAAATCAATAATTTAATCTACCCTAATGGGAATCTTTTTGATTACTTTAGATGTATGCATTTCCTATGGATTAAGCATTGGTGAAAATCAGGGTTTAAAATAAAATATATATGTTAAAATTTTTATTAGCATTTGGAAAATGTTGGATAATGTTAATTATGTTAATAATGTTAATTATGTTGGATAATACAATGTTAAATTTTCTTAGTATATTTTATTGATTATGCTATTATAGTTATTCCTTTTTTTTCTAAAAAATTTAAAATTGTTTGACAAATTTCCTTGATATAAGTCCTCAGTTATTCTGTGATGTGTAATATTGGGTGTCTTCATGCATTATATTATCTTCTTAGATTTTTTTTTGGATATGGAATCCCTACAGTGAAGAGCTGAAGGATGGATAGCGGAGAGAATGTATACCAGCTTTTTGGTATTCTTTTTTAAGTGAAGTATGCCAATCATGTCCATCTGTCTTACAGTATAATTTCTTAAAAAATACAAAATATAAACATGATATTTGTTGACAACTAACAAGCAACATGAAAAGATAAGGAGACTTGAGTGTAATTGCTGGGGTCATTTTATGTAATAGTAAATGAGAGGACCACACTTTTTCTCAGGTTGGATATATTCAGTAATAAGATAAATTCTATGATGATAGAATTGACTCATTTTTTTCTTTTAAAACCAACTTTATTTGTAAAATTTACATGCAGAAAATGCAATTATTTAAGTATGTAATTAGATGAGTTTTTAAAAATTCTATTTTATTGATTATACTATTGTATAATAGTATATTATACAATATACTATTATATTATACAATATACTACAATATACTAGTATACTAATATATGAGTATATTATACAGTATACTATAATATTGTATAATTGTTGTCCCAATTTTCCCCCCTTCAATCCCCTCCAGCCAGCACTCCCCACTCCCTCAGGCAATCCCTACACCTTTGTTCATGTCTATGGGTCATTTGTATAAGTTCTTTGGCTGCTCATTTCCTATACTGTACTTTTTATAGTTTATTGTTCATAGTTTTGATCTTCTTTTTCTTAATAAATCCCTTTAACATTCCATATAATAATGGTTTGGAGATGGTGAACTCCTTTAGTTTTTTCTCATCTGAGAAGCTCTTTATCTGCTCTTAATTCTAATATCTTTGATGGGTAGATTAATCTCAGCTGTAGATCTCTGCTTTTCATGACTTTGAGTATTTCTTGCCAATCCCTTCTAACTTATAAAGTTTCTTTTGAGAAATCAGCTGACAGTCTTATGTGAACTTCCCTGTAGGTAACTGCTATTCTCTGGATGCTTTTAAGATTCTCTCTTTATGTTTAACCTTTGGCATTTTAATTATGATGTGTCTTGTGTGGTCCTCTTTGCATCCACAAAGAGGACTACCAGGACTTCCTGAATTTGCATGACTATTTCCTTCACCAAATTAGGAAAGTTTTCTTTCATTATTTTTTCAAATAAATTTCCAATTTCTTGCTCTTTTTCTTCTCCTTCTGGCACCCCTATGATGCAAATGTTGGAATGCTTGAAGTTGTCCCAGAAGCTACTTAAGCTATCCTGATTTCTTTGTATTGTTTTTTCTTCTTCTTGCTCTGATTGGTTGTTTTCTGCTTCTTTATATTACAAATCATTTATTTATTTATTTTTAATTTTTGAATCTTTATTGTATTTTGTTCCATTACCACATAGTCCCCTTATATCCCCTTCCCAACAGCAGCCACCACACTGTTGTCCATGTCCATGAGTCCTTTTTCCTTTTTGCTCAATTCCTCGATCCCCTAACCTCCCCACCCCCAATAGCTGTCATCCTGTTATCCTTCTATGAGCCTGTCTCCATTTTCCTTGTTAGTTGTTTGTTCATTAGATTCCACATGAGTGAAATCATATGGTATTTGTCTTTCTCCAACTGGCTTATTTCACTTAGTGTAATGTTCTTCAGGTCCATCTATACTGTCACAAAGGGTAAAATTTTCTTCTTTTTTAAGATTGACTAGTGTTCTATTGTGTAAATATCCCATAGTTGTTTTATCCACTCATCTACTGATGGACACTTGGACTGCTTCCATATCTTGGCGATTGTAAATAATGCTGCAATGAACATAGGGGTGTTTATGTTCTTTCAAATTAGTGTTATGGGTTCCTTTAAATATAGTCCCAAAAGTGGGATTGCTGGGTTGAAAAGTATATCCATTTTTAATTTTTTGAGGTATCTTCATACTACTTTCCAAAGTAGCTTACATCAGTCTTCATTCTCACCAACAGTGCAAAAGCTTTCCCCTTTCTTCATGTCCTTGCCAGCACTTATTTGTTGATTTATTGATAATAGCCATTCTGACAGGTGTGATATAATATCTCATTGTGATTTTAATTTGCATTTCTCTCATGGTTAGTAACATTGAGCATCTTTTCATGTGTCTAGTGGCCATCTGTATGTCCTCTTCGGAGAAGTGTCTATTTGCCCATTTTTTAATTGGGTTGTTTTTTTGGTGTTGAGTTTTTTAAGTTCATTATAAATTTTGTATATTAACCCCTTATCAGATGTTATCAGCAAATCATTCTTCCATTCTGTGGGTTGTCTTTTTAATTTGTTGATGATTTCTTTTGCTGTGCAAAAACTTTTTAGTTTGATGTAGTCCCATTTGTTTATTTTTTCTTTTGTTTCGCTTGCCTGGGGAAACAAAAGAAAATAAAATCCAATAAAATATTGCTACAAGCACTGATTTTGATGCCTATGTTTTCTTTTATGATTTCTATGATTTCAGGTCTAACATTTAAGTCTTTGACCCATTTTGAATTTATTCTCATGTGTAGTGTAAAAAATGGTCTAGTTTCATTTTTCTGCACGTATCTGTCCAGTTTTCCCAATACCATTTATTGAATAAACTATCTTTAGCTCATTGTAGTGCTTGCTTCCTCTGTTGAATAATAATTGAATATAAAGGTATGGGCTTATTTCTGGCTCTCTATTCTGTTCCATTGGCCTATATGTCTGTTTTTATCCCAGTACCATGTTCTTTTCATTACTATGGCCTTATAGTGTAGTGTGATATTAGGTAGCATGATTCATTCAACTTTGTTCTTCTTTTCAGGATTGCTGTTGCTATGTGAGGCCTTTTGTGGTTCCACAGAAGTTTTTGAAATATTTGTTCTAGTTCTATGAAATAAGTCATTGGAATCTTAATAGGAATTATGTTGAACTTAGGAATTGCATTGAACCTATCAATAGCTATGGGTAGTATGGAGATTTTAATGATGCTAATTTATCTTGTCCAGGAACACAGTATGTGCTTCCACTTATTTGTATCTTTCTCTATTTCTTTCTTCAGTGTCTTATAATTTTCTGAGAACAGGTCTTTTACATCCTTATTTAGGTTTATTCCTAGGTATTTTTTCTTTTTATAGAAATTATGAATGGGATTATTTTCTTAATTTCCCTTTCTGTTAGTTTGTTATTGGCATATAAAAATACAACAGGTTTCTGGATATTAATTTTGTATCCTGTTACTTTGCTAAATTCATTTATCAGTTCTAGTAGTTTCTTGGTAGAATCTTTGGGATTGTCTATGTACAGTATCATGTCACCTGCACTAAAGACAGTTCTATTTAGCTTCCATGCATTTGTGTGTTTTTTCAGTGTTCTTCTTGTAATTGATTTGTAGTTTTATACCATTGTGGTCAAAGAAGATGCTTGATATGATTTCAGTCTTCTTAAATTTATTGAAACTTGTTCTGTATTCTAACACATTGTCTATCTTAGAATACATTTGAAGTGCACTTGAAAAGATGTATATTCTGCTTTTGGGGGGTAAAATGCTTTGTAGATATTAATTAAACCATTTGATCCAGTGTGTCATTTAAGGCCACTGTATCCTTGTTCATTTACTGTCTCAAAGATCTATCTATTGAAGCCTGTGGGGTATGTTGACTGTATGTCTTTCAGTCTCTCCCTTTATGTCCATCAGGATTTGCTTCACACATTTAGGTGTTCTTATGTTTGGTGTGTAAGTCTTTACTAGGATTATATCCTCCTTTTGGGTTGTTCCCTTTGTCATTATACAGTGTCCTTCTTTGTCTCTCTCTTTTAAAAAATATTTATTTATTTTTAGACAGAGGGGAAGGGAATGAGAATGGGAAGGAGAGAAACATCAATGTGTAGTTGCCTCTTGCACACCCTCTAGTGGGAACCTGGCCTGCAACCCAGGTATGTGTCTTAGACTGAGAATCCAATGAGCAACCCTTTGGTTCGAAGGTCAGCACTCAATTCATTAAGCCACACCAGCTAGGGCTTTCTTTCTCTTTTACTAAAGCTTTGGTTTTAAAGTCTATTTTGTCATATGTAAGTATTGCTACCCCAGCTTTTTCTTTTTCTTTCCATTTGCATAAAATGACTTTTCTATCCCTTTACTTTTAGTTTCTGTGTATCTTTTTATCTGAAGTGGGTCTCCTGGAGGCAGTATATATATGGGTCTTGTTTTCTTATCCATTCAGCTACCCTATGTCTTTGGGTTGGAGCATTTAAGCCATTTACATTTAAAGTGATTATTAATAGAAACATATTTAGTGCCATTTTATTGTTAGACTAGTTAATTTCCTCTGTTTTTTTCTTTCTCTTTTTCTTCTTTCTCTTCTTCAGAAAGCAAGCTCTTTAACATTTATTGCAGTACTAGTTTGGTGTTAACAAACTCCTTTAGCTTTTTCTTATTTTTTATTTCTTCTTTGATTTTAAATGATAGCCTTGTTGGGTAAAGTAGCCTTGGTTGTAGGTCCTTGCTTTTGATCACCTTGAATATTTCATGCCACTCTCTTCTGGCTTGAAATGTTTCTGTTGAGAAATCAGATGACAGTCTAATTTGTTCTCCCTTGTATGTAACTACCTTCTTTTCTCTTGTGGCTTTTAGGATTATCTCCTTGTCTTTAAACTTTGTCAGTAATTACGAAGTTTAATTATGATGTAAAGTGTAATTACAATGTGTCTCAGTGTAGGCCTCTTTGGGGATCTCTGAGCTTTCTGGATTTGTGTTTCTTTTTCCTTCACCAGATTAGAGAAGTTTTCAGTCATTATTTCTTCAAATAGGTTCTCTATCTGTTGCTTCTCCTTCTGATATTCCCATGATGTGAATGTTGTTATGCTTCATGCTGTCCAAAATGTTTCTTAAGCTCCCCTCACTTAAAAAAAATTCCTTTTTCTTTTTTCTGCTGACTGGGTATTATTTTTACATTTTCTTCCAAATCACTGATTCAATCCTCTGCTTCATCTAACCTACCAGTGTATTCCTTCCACTGTAAAATTTACTTCAGATATTGCATTCTTAAGCAATATATAAGCAAAACCTACTTTGTAAATAAATCACTTACTTTTGCCTATGTAGATAACATCAAGTAAAATCTAAGTAAAATATAAGTATACCAAGGATACTTAAATATTAGTCACTTTTCTCCCTTTATTATTTTCACTTGTGCCAGAGAACATGCTCTTTCTTGTTATATAAGGTAATACTGGTCTCCAATTTCTGTTCTCTATCTTTGTGCCTTTGAATCAGAGGTTGGCAAACTAGGGTCAATGGGCCACATCTGTTCTGTCCTCCACTTTTGTAAATAAAGCTTTATTGGCAAACAGATACTTTCAGTTTTTAATGCATTCTCTGTGGCTGCTTGAATGCTGCCACAGAAACTATATGAACCATGAAGCCTAACATATTTACTACCTAGGCCTTTACAGAAAAAGTTTGCCAACCTTTTCTTTAAATCAATATTTTGGAGCTCTGTTACCTCTTGTGGGCCATGTGTTGGCCCACCTTATCTTGACCATTTTGTAACCTAAGAGAGAGCACTTTTTCAGAAAGGACATTAAAACAGTTAAAAACTTATTTTTAAATTCACATTGACATAACATATATTTTGATTATAAAAAAATAACATTTAAAAATAATCACGATAAGGGTTTGAGCTCCAAAATATATGAAGAACTCACATGACTCCACACCAGGAAGACAAACATCCAGTTAAAAAAATGGGCAAAGGACGTTCACAAACACTTCTCCAAGGAGGACACACAGATGGCCCATGGACATGTGAAAAAAATGTTCAGCATTACTAGCCATCAGAGAGATGCAAATGAAAACCACAATGAGATACCACTTCACAACAGTCAGAATGGCCATCATTAACAAATCAACAAACAACAAGTGCTGGTGAGGTTGTGGAGAGAAGGGAACCCTTGGGTACTATTGGTGGGAATGCAGACTGGTGCAGCCACTGAGGAGAACAGTATGAGACTTCCTCAGAAAGCTAAAAATGGAACTGCCTTTTGATCTGGCAATTCCACTGCTGGGATTATACACTAAGTATCCTGAAACACCAACTCAAAAGAACCTATGCACCCCAATGTTCATAGCAGCACAATGTATAATAGCCAAGTGCTAGAAGCAACCAGAGTGACCATCAGTAAATGAGTGTATCAAAAAACTGGTACATTTATGCAATGGAATACTACACAACAGAAAGAAAGGAGGAGCTCCTACCCTTCACAATAGCATGGATGGATCTGGAAAGCATTATGCTAAGTGAAATAAGTAGGTGGTGAAAGACAAATACCATATGATCTCACCTATAAGTAGAATCTAATCAACAAAACAAACAAGCAAGCAAAATATAACCAGAGACATTGAAATTAAGAACAAACTGACAGTAACTAGAGGGGAGGAAGGAGAGGGATAATGGAGAAAAATAGGGGAAAAGGAAAGCCAAGGAACATACATGAAGTACACATGGACAAAGCCAAAGGGGGTAGGTTGTGGGTGGAAGGTGGGGATGGGTGGAGTTGGGGGGCATGGTGGGGCACAAATGGGGATAACTTTACTTGAACAACAATAAAAAAATTAAAACAATAATAGTAAAAATAATAATGAATAACATTGCAGTTGTATAGCTTGACAGAGATATACTGCTAAATACTAGCAGTATTTTTCTTTTTAAATACTAGCAATGATTTTTCTTTTTACCATTTTTATTGTATTTTTCATTACCATTTATCCTCCCATACCCTCTTTGACCTCTACCTACCCTCTATAATCACCACACTATTGTTCATGTCTATAAGTTCTTTTTTCTTCTTTTTCTCCTTGATCCCTCTACCCCTGCATCCCAGCTCTGGGGTATGGGGGTTGGTGGGTAGCAATGAGATAGATAGGTAGAAAGGTAGGGAGAGAATGAATATGTTGTGTCTCTATTTTATCCATAAGGATATGAAGAACCTACACTTGTAATTTTACTTGTAATTTTTTCTTATCTACATAATTTTCAAAGCAAAGGAAAGGCCACTGTTTTCCAGAAAAGTCTTTGTTCTCTCAATTACTGTCTGTGCTTGCTGTGGAGTGATAAGAATTTCATCTTGCAAAGTAAATTCTTGGAGATGCATATTGTAATTGTCATATGATGATGAAACAAAAGCTCACCAAGCATTGTTGAAAACTATTGTGGCTACTGAAATTTTTCTCTTCAGAGAACAGGTTACTAATATTGTATGAGGCTAGTTATATACCAGCTACCATTGAACTTGTACAATGAAAGTGAAAAAGCAATCATTGTTGGGGAGTGGGGTTAGGGAAGACCAGAACTTTTATGTTAACTTTGATAACAGTCATGGGCAGACTAAAAAAAAATACTATTATCAGGCAAGTTTCTCTCTCTCATTCCATCTTTCTTGCTCTTAAATCTATCTTGAAAGGGAGAGCTCAAATCAGGCAGCTAGAAAACACATGCAAACTCTTGATTGTAGTAAATCACTTAAGAGCAGACAGGTGCATGATACAACAGATGGCTCTAAAGAATGTGGAAATACAGCAGCATAGATGCCAAGAGAAATCCTCTCCCAAAAGCCAGGCTTCTGTTTGAGTTTGTGCCAGGGGTTAGAGCTTAAAGGCTTTACAAAAGTCACTTTGTTTCCAGTGCAACTTTGCATTTTTAAACTTGCGTCTTTTATATGCATTTGAAATGACTTTTGCATTCTCTGATTCATTTTCTATTTCACAGAGACACTTTCCTTTCTAAATATTAAAACTTTCTTCACCTAGGTCTTTTCAGACTTACTGGTATTTTTTACTTCTTTGCTTCATGTCATTTCAGTGAGTGTGATTAAAATAAACTTTCCATTTCTTCTTTCATCTAGTTTCTTTCAAAAGTGTGTGGAGAAAATATTTTTCCACCAGGAGAGTTATCTAAATTTTAAATGGCAGATTTAATTTCAACATGTATTTATTAAATGCTTATTATTGTTAACATACTGCTCTAGGAATTATGAGAGATACAAAAAAAGGACAAACATGGAATCCTGCCTCAAATTTTGTATAATTTAATAATATATGACTTTATACTAGTTATAAAATTTGGGGAGAAAGATAGGTGGATGAATATCAATAAAATAAAATAATATCAATGTTACAATATATGAGTAAGTCCTAACAATAATGCAGGCAAATATTCTCCATAGAATCTTTTGTATGGTTTTAAAGGTTTTATGGAGAGGAAGGGTAGAGAAGTGGTAGAGGAGGGTAGAGAAGGGTAGTGCAGTTTGTGGCTCATATTGCCTGGGTTCAAACCCAGCTCTGCTGCTTATGAAATGAGCAGTCTGGGGCAAGTTACTTGCCTCACCGTTTTCTGTGTCAAATGGTGATATTAATAGCATTTGACTCATACTCAGAACATTAAATGAGGTGATTTCTATAAAGTATAAGAAAGGTATTAGACACAGAGGGAACACTCAATAAATGTTAACTTTTATTTTTACTAAAGATGAGTGGGCTTGTAGAAAAATTTCCCATTTCTACTTTTGCTTTTGAAAAAGAAACATTTTTTTCCTATCTACCTTTTTCATTTCACATCTCTGTGGTCAGTATTTGCTGTGGAAGGCCATGAATAAATGTAGCAAATTGGAATGAAGAATGAGGAATTTGGGTTGTGGTTCAAGAAAACCATGGCAGAGAGAAGAGGAAGAGTGAGGCTTCCTAAGTGTGGAGCTGGCAGAGGCCAATTTTGGAGAGTGAGAACTGAGCATAAGCTCACCCCCGCCCCCAACTAACCATGGCTGGAAGAGTATGAACTGTTTTTGAGGATGCGGACAATCCTGATGTTTAGGGCAGTCGTATTACAAAAAGGAAGGTGGCCACCTCGATTACAGCTATGGAGCTACCTGGCTGTGTGCTACTGTGCAGCCCAGCTGTCCTGGTAGGAATGGTTCCAGGTTGGAGAGCTTTAAAAGCTTTGGGTGCTGAAGACTTAAAGAGGGGCAACAAAGTCCACTTTTCATTAACCTATATAACTTAGCATAGAAAGATACATCCAGAGTTGAAAATTCAGGATTATATCCCATTGGGAAGTCTAGATTATTACCTAGTTTCATCTCTTATTGGTCTCTCTGCCTTAACATTTCTTGAGGTCTGAAGAATCTATCCCTCTGTTGGACAGCCCTGATTATCAGCAAGGCATTTAAACACTGAGCTATGGACAGTCTCCTGGTTGCAGAGTCCCTTCCTTAGGCTCCTACAGCAGTTGCATGTGTGCCTATCTTGACAATTATAATACAGAGTATTGTAGTTGATTGAGTGTTTACTTGCTTTTCTCTCCCATTGGACTCTGAGGTCCTTGGGGACAAGTGATGTGTCTTTCTCTGTTCCTGCAGCTCCTAGCCTGATGCTGATCAGATGTAGGTGCCCAGTAAATGTTAATACACTAGAGTTATACTAAATGAAGCTAATCCATTTAACATCAAATGGCTTATCAAGCCATCAAAACTTTAAGGAACACATCCCTGGCTGGTGTGACTCAATAGATTCAGTACTGACCTGTGAACCCAAAGGTTGCTGCTTCAATTCCCAGTAAAGGCACATGCCTGGGTTATGGGCCTTGTTCCCAGTAGGGGGTGTATGAGAGGAAACCACACCTTGATGTTTCTGTCCCTCTCTCCTTCTCTTCCTGTCTCTCTAAAAATAAATAAAAAAGAAAAAAAAATTAAGGAAAACTGTTATAAACAAGTCTCAAGTAACAGTTATGCATTCATAAACACTATTATTTGTGAAAATACAGCTTGGTATATATTTTTTCAAACTCAATTTTCCTGTCCTTGTAAATGTTTATATTGTACACTTTTTCCAGTTTGTGCACATCTTGAAGGACTCATAGAAGTGTTGGCTGCAAGTGCTGGTTATCTCCTTAAATCACTATTTTAAAGCTTCCCGTGGCTTACCTCAGGAAATTTGGGTATTCACCCCAAGCAGACTGTGGTTTCTTTAATGTCAGGGAGATGTCTTTCTTCTTAGTAGTTCTTATGCCCAGGAACAGTGCCTGGCACTTTATAAATCTGTTCAATATACCCATTAATACGTGATGAAATGAACATTTTCATTAAATTATTAAATACAATGATTTTACTTTGAAAAAAGGAGATTCTGTGTTTCTTTCACCTTTCCCAAAATATTTAGGAAGCACCCTGATTCCTCTTGGAATTTAACATTATTTGAAATCATTATGCCTTTAGTATTTCTGCTTATGATTGTTTCTTTCTTTGCTTGAGTGCATACTTTGAATTTGTCTCAGAAACTTAAGTTTTGGGACCAGGAGCCATATGGTTAACCAAGTCATTTACCAGTATGAAAATGCTTTCAGAGAGATAGGTTTAGGGTTTCCAGAGGAAATAATTTCCCCTCTCAACACTGACAAGAATCTAGGATACTGTCTTCTTACGTCCTGAAGTTACTGACAGCAGTGAGTGTCTTCTGTGTCTATTGCAAATGCAACCTTCCGCAGCAGCCTTAAAGCAGATGTGCTGGCCTCTGGAACATCCCATTAATTAAGGACTTACAGTGGTGTTTCACCTTCCATCCCCTCCATGGCCTCACAGTCAGGTTTGGCTCCTCTTCTTTAGCAAGGGAAATTGAATTTAGAATTCCTAGTGGAGGGTTTGCTCCCTGAGGAGACCATGGACACTGAACTTTTCTGAACGTGTTGTGCAGAGCATCTATCAGCAGCAGTTTGCTTGTTAAAATGTGGACGTCTCACCATTCTGCCGCTTATTTCGAAATAGTGTCTACCCCTTCCTTAAGAGGTGTAATAGAAACACTCCTGGCTAATAAACTATCATCTTAATCATGTCCTCATGAACTTAAACCTTTTTTCTTAAGTGGCCCATTGGTAGATAATGCTAATTTAAAGCCTTTTTGAGATAAACCAGAGCATTAATATATACCTCACTGTGTTGTTAGGGCTATTAAATGAGCTAATGTGGTGAAATTGGTTTGCATTATGGCTAAGAGGTAACAAGCAGTCAATAAAATTTAGCTGTTACTATTACCATTTCTGTAATATATAGGCAACATAAATAAACTTCTATTTATTTGAATAATTTTCTAGAGAGCCTATGGAGAGAGCAATCATCTTATTATAATTTAACCCAAAGATTAAAGTCATAAAAGTGAAGATTTAACATGCATTTTATATCTTATAAATTTATTTTAAATACATTAAATTAGATACCCTGTGAATAAAAAACACATATATGATAAAAATAAAGAAGTCATAAGATCATTTTAGAAGAATGCGTGAATGTATAGGAGTTTGATGTATCATAGTGAGGATGTATGCCAGCACAGCCCTGTACCTTCCTAGGACATAATATTTTTATTTTTTATTTTGAAACCTGATTGGTTCTGATCTTGTTAGCTGACTTTAAAAGGCCATTTCTTTCTCTCTTTTTTGACCTCCGCTTCAGCTTTAATATGAGTTTAAAACCTTAGTTAAGATATGTGGAGTTGATAAATATACATCTAACATAACACACCACAAGTATATGTCCATTGATCATTTTTCTGAATTGGTACATCTACACAATGGAATGCTGTGCAGCAGAAAGGAAGAAGGAGCTCCTACCCTTTGCAGCAGCATGGATGGATCTGGAGAGCATTATGCTAAATGAAAAAGCCAGGAGATGAAAGACAAATAACTGTTGCTCATGAAGAAATTAACTATTTTACTTAAAATTCTGTTGAAAGAGGTAGAGAAACTTGTTTTCCAAAACTAAGATATCAGCAAGGTAGGAAAGACATTTGTTGAGTTCATGGTACTGCTTTAGAATAGGTAGCACAGCCTGGTTTGTAAAATTGCTAATTATCTTGACATTTTTCTGGGCCTTGAGCAGTTTCAAAATATATCTGCATATTTTTACTATCCTGGTCAGAATTTCTTTGCCAAAACTGAATTAAACAGGTGAAGCTTAGCCTGATTTACAAAAGAGGATTATTTAAATGTATTTTTAGTAATGTGGCTTAAATTCCTCATTTACCATTATTACTCGCTGGAACAGACATGTAATTTTTCTGGACCTTTTCAAACTTTTGTGTGAGAATGCAAGTACATAATTGAGGGCAGTTCCCAATCTCTCACCTGTGTTAACTCTGTACTTGTTTTTTAAAAAAGTAAAACATCGGAATAGAAATATCATTCAGAAAGCAGAATTGTAGGTAGTTTTTGCTATTCATATCACAACTAGGAACCACATTCATATGCATACACTGATGCATTTTCAAAGAGTTGACCACAAAAAATATTTGTGCAACACTGAGTTTTTGTTGTTGTCACAGAAATCCAAGCAAGAGGCAATGATGTTGCACAGGTGCTGGGAAGTGGTAGAATTCTGGATATAATTCAAACATCGGGACCATAGAATTTTCTGACATATTGGTGTAAAGGAGTGAGATGATCATATAGCCATAGAATTGAGGAGAGAGGTTCTGGCTTGGAGATGTAAATTGGGAATTATTAGTATATACACAGTATTTAAAGTAATTAATCTGGAAGAGATTGTTGAGAGAATAAATCTACAGAGAAAATGAAAAGGAGCAAGACCTAGGCAATCCAATAAGAGTAATTAGTGGCGTTGAGGGAAACTATGAGTGTGATGTCCTGGCCAAATGAAGAAAACACAGTAAAGGGAAGGGGGTGATCAGCTGTGTGAGATAATCCTAATAGCCAAGTATTATCAGGACAGAGAATTAATTGACCTTTGGATTGAACAACATGATAGACATAAAAACCTGATTGAAGTAGTTACAAGAAAGACTGGGTTGTAAGGCTCTGGAAACAATGATTACAGACAATTTTTAAAGTGTTTTGCTGCCATGAGATGCAAAACAATGGGTGGTAGCTGATGGCAGAAGTGAGGTCAAGTTTAAAAAAATGGAGAACTCCCTGTACTTATTCTCTTGGTAATCTCTTTCAGACTGATAACTTTAAATACTATATACATGTATACATTTGACTGCAAGTGATATTCCAGGGAATAAAAACAGAATGTGCCAAGGTATGGTCTTGGAAATAACATAGTACTTTTGGGGAACTGAATCACTAGCTCAACATGGCTATCGGGTGGAGTGAAAGTAGAGATGAGGCCCTTAGGCCAATAGCCTAAAAGGTACTGAGTCCCTTAACTGCCACGTGAATGAGATTGCAAACTGGTCCACCCTCAGTGAGCCTTGAGTTTTCTACAGCCCCAGCTGACACCTGTATAGCGCCTTGTGTGAGTGTGAGAGAGAAGACTCAGTTAAGCCACTCCTAGGTTCATGACTTACAGTAACTGGGAGATAATAAAATTTAAACTATTTGGTTTTAGAGTGAATTTTTATGTAGCAATAGTTAACAAATATACGATTTCAGAAAAATTATTTCAGATGCCACTGCAGCATCCAAAATAAAGAAGAGCAAGACCAGAGGCATTCACTCCAATAAGGAGGTTGCTTGTAGAAATGCAGGTTATAAGTAACAGTTGCAGGTTACTGTACTCTCCTGAAACCAACCTTCCAGAATGATCTTTTCCCCTTCCACCTGTGGCTGTCAGTCCTCAGAGTATTTACCTCATTCCTCTATGTCAGCCTAATTTTAGTCCTAGTATCTCTAGTATCTCTTTTTTTCCCATCTATGATCTCCAGTTCTTATTATTTATATATTTTTCTTTTGGATTGTTAGTCCTTTGACATAATTTTTTAATTTGGTATATGTATTATTTTTTTCTTTTTTACTACACTTATTGGGGTGACACTGGTTAATAAAATTATACAGGTTCCAGGAGCACAATTTCACAGCACACCATTTGCACACTGTATTTTGCTGTAGTTCATTCAGTCTGCTGTTTGCACCTATATCGTAAGAAATACCCCATGGTCCTGAAAATTCCACAAAAGATTTCAACTTAATTATGGCTTAAAATTCAGCACATTAAGTTTAAGTACTATATGTAACTTGAAAGGTAGGACATTACACAATTTCCACCCAGCAATATCTTAGAATAGATAACTTTATCAAAATAACAGGAACAGGGCCCCAAGAGAACAGAATGTGAAAGAGACTGCTATTTTGGTGCATGAAAGAAGGGAAGGAAAAATATACTTGCTCCGGTGTCTAGGACCTGGCACATTGTTGATGCTTAGTAAGCATTGAATTAATTAATGAATTGGGATATAAAAGCTAAAATTGTTGCCAGTAGAAATAGGATTTCTCCATAGAATTGTTAAAAAAAAAAGCATTTTGGGTACTCATGAATGGGGGGATGTAGCAGTTTTGGCAAGATTTATTGAAGCAAAAACAAAGGACTGCTCCCAGTTGCCTGATGTCTCATCCATGACCAGGTGCTTAGCCCTCTCTCACCACCAAAGCTCGATGCTGCCTGGCCACATCAGGCACTGCAAGTGGGCCCATGTACCTACTACAGGAGAGAGAACTTAACCAATCAAAGCCAACCAATGAGCCATGGGCCTTTGTTAAGCTTTGATTGTATCTTCTTGGGTTTGAGAAGTGTAACCTTCCTTTCAAACTAACCAACCTCCCTAATTCTTCATGGGCTTGTGGTGGGCCCTCCTGGTAATCCAATTATTCCTTTCTTGAATCTTCTGGGTTCTATGCCCTTATGTTATCCCATCTGTTTCTCAAGATTTTTCCAGGCTAGATTCCTCTTCTTTATGGATGCCATTTTGGTTCCTACTGGAACCAAATTGGAAATTCATGCCTCAGCTTAGGAATTTCCTCCTATTGTTTTATCTTTCCCCTCAGTGATCTATGGAAAGGTGCCAGTTGTCCCCTGGGGAGATTGGAAAGCCTGGTCCCTCCTGCCTACTGTCCTGCTGGGGGTGGGGTGGGGAGAGGGAGGGATGTTAATCTCCTTGATATGGCAATGCAGCTATCCCCTGAAGTGTCTGGAAGATGCAGCTTCCAGACTTCATCAAGCTTAGCCAGTTCAGCTCCCTTCTCTTTTGTTAATATCTATCTAGCTGCCTAGTGTAACTGGCTGTGGCCTGAGCACCGCAGAGCCTTGGCTGGGGATGTACATATAGGGAAGTGAGACACAGAGAAGGTCTGCATCTCTGGATCCTGGCCTTCCTGGGCCTGACAGTCGTGGGCATGGGTCTGAGGCCCCTGAGGCTGGACTTCCTCCATAGTGAGAGAGGGCTGAGCACCTGGTTGTGGATGAGACATCTGGCACTTGGAGGCAGTCTTTTGTTTTTGCTTCAATAAATCTTGCCACAGTTGCTCACATTTTCCCATGTGTGTCCGTGAAATGCTTTCTTCCTACTCTGTGGACAAATCCTGTTTTTACTTGTAACAAATGAGAAGACTCTTATATTCAGGGAAGAATATGAGGACTTGGGAGGTTTGGAGGAAGCTAGGATAATAGTGGAAGGATAAAGTGAGGCATGGAAGAGGAATATGGGAAGAGGTGCCATAAATAAACTCCTGGCTTCACAGTTTTATCTATACATCCACACGAAACTGCTGTGGGGAAAAAGATGTGAAAAAGATGAAGATTAACTTACTGTTTAGAGGGTTTGAGGCAGAGCCTTCTATTGCATAGGGGAAAATGGGTTATTTTGTTCCTTAAATATTGAGCTAATATCAATAGATGTAGTTTCTGGAGAAATATTGTTATCGGACAGGGACCGACCCAGAGTAGGTCTGCCTCAGGCCAGCCTGTAGTATTTGGGTTTTTGACTTGTGTAGAAAAGATTTCACAACATGAACTTGTATGACTTGAGAGTATGTTTAATAAGGCTGGGACAGTGAAATAAAGGAAAGATGTAGGGTAGAAGCAGTAACAGAAGAGAGCCTGGGCAGTGCTGTGCTTTGGCTCCCTAGAAAAGTTATGGGAAAGGAGTGAGCCAAGGTGGAGCTGCTGTTAGCTAATTGGGAGGTCAGAGAAAAGGGGGCCCAGGAGCCAGGATGAGGGGTAAATGGGGGTTGCACTGCTGCTGCACACTGTTTGCCTGGCTGCATGTCTCAGGGGGACCCCTAGAGTTTAGGAGGAAATTAAAAGTTCGTTCCCGGAAGGGGCATGGGCATGCTCTAGAGCAAGTCAGCACTGAGTCTTTGTCCTGAAGGCTTTTTATTTTATTTTTCCTGCAAGCGAGAATCTTAGGGGAGGGTTTCAGCAGAATATTCATCAGCTTCCAGATGTATTTTGAATATGCTGATGTATCAGAATGGGAGCATAGCTGGGGCTTGGGATTATTCTTTAGTCTGCTATACTGTTTTACTTTTATCCTGGGTCTGTCTGGCTTTTAATGGGATTTTTGTTATTTATTCTCTTGACTTCATCTGTCTTTCGGTTTAGCTGGTGCAAATGGCATCAATTGGCTCTTCGTTATCTGTTTTGCATACCAGGGAGATTTAAGCTGTGCATTCTTTCATTAGGGAGGAGAGGTATAAACCATTTACTTTCCAGTGTCCTTGGTTAGAGGAGGGAGATAAGGTCTTGTGATTCACCAGTTGGCTGCAAGTTGCTCAAACTGATTGGCCTTGTTTAATTTTTTTGTCTCAGTTTCCCTATTCCACTTGCTCAGGAATTTTCCTAGTTTCTTACTATCCTGTTACAAAATCACTCAACTTGCTCTGTCAATATCAGGGAAAGGTCAATTGAAAGAGGCTTCATCAAGTTCTGTCGTTGTAGGTGAAATTCTATTAAATTTCAGATCTGTGTAACGAAATTTCTCTTATTTCTGCCTCTGGTAGATTTGGAGAGGTTTGGTGTTGGCATTTTACTGAGTTGTACTAATGTTATACTGGATAGCCTGTGCTAACAGGGGCCAGAGGGGATTGTAGAGTTGTAACAAAAAAAAATGTCTATTAATACATTAAGCAACAATACCAAGAATAATATTTCTTGTTTCCAATTTCTAATTATGTAACTCTCATTTCTGCTTAATTTTAGGATGTTCAAGGCATGATTTAACTGTGAGTTTAATTTTACTACTATCATATTTTAGATATGATAGTAGTAAAAAGTGGGGTAAAGATGTCACTTTGGCTGGTATGGCTCAGTCATTGTGTGCTGGCCTGTGAATCAAAGGGTCGCCAGTTCAATTCCCAGTCTAGGGCACATGCCTGGGTTGCTGGCCAAGTCCTCAGTAGGGGGTACACAAGAGGCAACCACACATTGATGTTTCTCTCCCTCACTCTCTTCCTTCCCCTCCCTAAAAAATAAAATCTTTTTTAAAAAAGATGAGGATTTTGTCTATATCTTATATCCAAATTTTACTATTTTTTATTATACTTTCATTTCAATGTAAAATGGTGATACCATTTATTTTAACCTTGAGATTGAACAAATGAGTTGAGCATAATATTTATGATATTAGAAGTTAATATGCTCTTGTCCTATTTCTAAATAAAATGGAGAATTTAAATTTGCTGGGATCACACTTCCTAATGTACAAAGCTTTTATACAACATGTTATGTTTGAAATGAAGCTTTCGGTAATTTCTGCTTAGGAAAAATGAACATGTCAAAATTTCACCCTTTATAGCACATGCAGTAGTTATTTGTGAAGTCAACATATTACTTGACCATCTTCATTATTACTTTATGACTACTTGTGTTTAACTAATAGCTTTTTTTGTTTCATCCTTCTAATGTACTGAAACTTCCACAATACAGCTGTTCTATATGACACTACCTCATTAGTTTGATGCATTTGAGCACACATACTAATAAGAACAGTTACAAGGAAAAAATACTTAATTTTGTTCTGCCCTAGTGTTCTTTTTTGAAGTAAGAACATTTGCCACTAGTGGATGTTACAGTTCAAATATAACCAAAGGAAATATCTCAGCCAAAGGCACAGATGGTCTCATTGGACCCTAGAGGGACTTCTTGTATATATCAGTGGTACTTTCTCCCTGGTTTATCTACCTGTTTGCACAGCATAAAAACTAATTTTTCAGGTAACACTTCCATAGCTGTAATTAACATCAAGGCTGTAATTTCCTAATGTGGGCAAATGATGAGTTACTCAGCTAAAAAAGATCTGCCTAACAGTTTCTAGGTACACTTGCGGCACATTTCTATTAAGAGATTTTCCTGCATGCAATGTGTGGCAACATGCATGTGCATGTGCATTATTCATATGAGTTGCTGCTCCAGCCATTGTCATGCATCACATATTACAAGGTGGGGTCTGTCTTTTCCTGAGGAGGAGGAAGTATGTTCCTTTCAGACAAATCCTAAATTAGAATTTGTGGACCATAACTGACATTGATGGTTTTGTCTGTAATAGACTTGAAAAACACTTCTTTTTCCACTGTGGGATCTTCCATTTGTTGGAAAAATATGTCAGTAAAAGAGTGGAGAATCATACTTTCCTTTTTGAAATTCAATGTTTATTCAACATTACTAAAGTGTTTTATGAAAGAAGGTTCCTATGTAGATTAACAACATCTAGAAAGAGGATAATTTTTTAAAAGATTTTATTCATTTACTTTTTTAGAGAGGGAAGGAAGGGAGATAGAGAGAGAGAGAGAAACATCAATGTGCAGTTGCTGGGGGTTATGGCCTGCAACCCAGGCATGTACCCTGGGTGGGAATCGAACCTGTGACACTTTGGTTCGCAGCCTGCGCTCAATCCACTGAGCTACACCAGCCAGGCTGAAAGAGGATAATTTTAAGGTGCCAAACTACAGCTAAAACCAAATACTAACTTTTAAAAACAGACTTTCAAACCCTTGTCTAAGGTATCATTGGCAAATATATTTTCCCATACAGTTGGTTCCCTTTTCATTTTACTGTTGTTTTCTTTAACCATGCAGAAGGTTTTTGTTTTGATGAGGTCTCACTTGTTTATTCTTTTTTTTGTGCCCCTTGTTCTAGAGGACATATTGGTGAAAATATTGCTGCTTGGAATATCTGACAATTTCCTGCCTGTGTTCTCCTCTAGGACTTTTATGGTGTTGCAAGTTATATTTAAGTCTTATCCACTTTGAATTTAGTGCTGGAAGCAATCTAAAATACTACCAGTAAATGAGTGGATAAAAAAACTATGACACATTTACACAATGAAATACTATGCTGCAGAAAGAAAGAAGGAGCTCCTACCCTTCATGACAGCATGGATGGATCTGGGGAGCATTATGCTAAGTGAAATAAGCCAGGTGGTGAAAGACAAATACTATATGATCTCACCTATAAGTGAAATCTAATCAACAAAACAAATAAGCAAACAAAATATAACCAGAGACATTGAAATAAAGAAGAAACTGACTGTAGCCAGAGGGGAGAGGGGAAATGGATAATGGGGGAAAGTAGAGGAAGATCCCTGAAGGAACATATATAAAGGACACATGGACAAAGCCAAAGTGGGTAGGTTTGAGGGTAGGAGGTGGGGATGGGTGGGTTGGGGCCGTGGTGGAGTGAAAATGGAGACAACTGTACTTGAAGAACAACAAGAAAACACACAAATAAAAACAGAGTTTCAGCAGCTAGGAAAGAGTTAAAACTTCTTTTGGAAATGTACTTTTAGGGCTCTGTATATTGACTTATTAGCAGACTCTGCTAAACTTGATTTCTTTTATTCTTATACTGTTAATTCTATTTTAATTTGCCTAATTCTACAGAGCAACAAGAACCCAAAACTTTAGATATAACAACTGCAAAGAAAGAAGTGTGAGACTGAGATAATGACACTAATCAAGAGATTGCAAATCAACAATATTTAATTCATTTATACCTTTTTTTGAATTGGATGGAAGCTTTATACTTTAAAAGGATTTGATGGATGCCTTAAAGAGGTATAAAATATTAAATACATTAAAGTTAATTGATAGGGAAGAAAAATCTAGAAGTAGAGAAGAAATGTGATAACTGATTTTTTTAAGAAATCTTTTAGAAGGTTGATATAATCGGTGTCAAAGAGGATTGATTATGGAGGTGAAAGAGGGAGGGAGACAAGTTAATGGAATGCTGTGTCTGCTAGAAGGGCTGCCATGCACAAATGGCAATGCAAACCCAACATTCATATTTTATTCTAATCTAGCAAGTTTTAGAAAGCTCACTTCTCCTGCTCACTTTACCTGAAAGCCATTTGGAAATGATCTTGTGCTTATAATTGGTTTTGTGGAGTCCCTGCCCCACTACACCATGGCTCAGGGACTGGCACATGCCAAGTACTTAGTAAATGTTAAATGATTTATTACTAGACTGTTTCATTCAAATTGTGTGGAGCTCTATGCTTTCAACAGAGGATGTTACATTCATGAATATTCTGGATTTAGTGTGCCCTTAATAAATCTATAGAACATTTTATTCTATCCTGGAGGAAAAAATATAAGAAAAAACATTTTTGTCTTTATTTCATTATAGATTCAATTCTTGGTAAATTAAAATAAGCTCCTAAATGTCTGCTAAATGAGCAAGAAAGTGGCTTAACTGTTAATACCTCTGAATCTGAATAATTCAGAAATTAGAAATAATGTTTAGAAACAGGATATACTATATGTTAACATTATATGTTAACAAAGGAGAAAATAATTTGGTCTTTAAACCACAGTGTCCTAGTCCTAAATCCAAAAGGCCTGCTGAATTTAGTTTTTAGATAAAAGGCAACTATAAAGCATTTACCAAACTTTTAGGGAGAGAAACGGGGTGCACATTATACAGAGCTTTGAAACCTGGAGGCTGATCTAATCAAACTGGTTTCCAGAAATTAGTCACTGATCCCCTGCACAGTTCTCCAGTCATACCAGACACTTTGTACTAGGGGGATGTTCTTTTATACTCACTAATGTTGGAGAGACACATAAACTGTAAGTAAGTGAGAAATAAACAGTCAAGGGTTGTCCAGATGGCTGGAGAATGATTACTCATTAAGGATAATGAAGAATTAGATGCAAAAAAGATCCCTTGGATTAAAAGGGTAGGTAATTAAGGAATTTGGAGGAGAAAATTAAGGAAGCTGAACATCTGTCCAAAGAGGTTATTTGAGAAAAGCAACCATAATTAGACAAGACTGTCTTTTATATTATATTTATTTATATGGACAAATGTATAATGGTATTACAGTACTCATCAAAATATGATGTAACATTGGTGTTTAATTCTAACTAAGAATTCTGCCTGATTCTATCATCTTGGGTATTCATCCTGAAGTTCGTGTTCACATTTTTTTCTTCCTTTCTCTTCCTTCTTTCTTTCTTGCCTATGTATATCAGTGTGTGTTTATTTAATACTCAGAGTCTGGCACAAGTAATGCCCCTGATTTATTACAAATTCTTTTTTAAATTTATTTTTATTTTTTATTGCTATTCAATTATAGTTGTCCCACATTTTTCCCCGTTGCTCTCCCTTGCACCGTCCGCCACTGACCCCCACCCTTACATTCAATCCCCACCCTGTTGTCCATGCCCATGGGTCCTGTACACATAATCCTTGACCCTTCCCTTTCTTTCCCATTATTCCCCTCTCTCCTCCCCTCTAGTCACTATCTGTTCGTTCTTTATTTCCATGTCTGTGGTACTGTTTTTCTTGTTTGTTTGTTTTGCTGATTACATTCCACTTACACCCGAGGTCATATGGTATTTGTCTATCACCACCTGGCTTATTTCATTTAGCATAATGCTCTCCAGTTCTGTCCATGGTGTTGAGAAGGGTAGGGGTTCCTTCTTTCTGCTGTGTAGTATTCCATTGTCTAAATGTACCAGTTTTTTGATCCTCTCATTTACTGATAGGCATTTAGGTTGCTTCCAGCACTTGGCTGTTGTCAGTTGTACTGCTATGAACATTGGGGTGCATAGGTTCTTTTGAGTTGGTGTTTCAGGATACTTAGTGTATAATCCCAGCAGTGGAATTGCCAGATCAAAAGGCAGTTCCATTTTCAGCTTTCTGAGGAAGTCTCATACTGTTCTCCTCAGTGGCTGCACCAGTCTGCATTCCCACCAATAGGGTTCCCTTCTCTCCACAACCTCACCAGCACTTGTTGTTTGTTGATTTGTTAATGATGGCCATTCTGACTATTGTGAAGTGGTATGTCATTGTGGTTTTAATTTGCATCTCTCTGATGGCTAGTGATGCTGAACATTTTTTTCACATGTCCATGGGCCATCTGTGTGTCCTCCTTGGAGAAGTGTTTGTGAACGTCCTTTGCCCATTTTTTTTAACTGGATGTTTGTCTTCCTGGTGTGGAGTCCTGTGAGTTCATTATTTATTTTGGAAATCAAATCCTTGTCTGAGGTATCATTGGTAAATATGTTTTCTCATATGGTTGATTTTGTTTCCATTTTGTTAATGTTTTCTTTAGCTGTGCAGAAGCTTTTTAATTTGATATATTCCCATTTGTTTATTCTTTCCTTTATATCCCTTGCCTTAGAGGACATACCAGTGAAAATATTGCTGTATGGGGTATCTCAAATTTTCCTGCCTATGTTCTCCTCTAGGATTTTTATGGTGTCAGACTTATATTTAAGTCTTTTATCCATCTTGAATTTATATTGGTGTATGGAATTAGTTGGTGATCAAATTTCACTCTTTTGCATGTACTTGTCCAGATCTCTCAATACCATTTATTGAAGAGGCCATTTTTACTCCATTGTATGCTCTCACCACATTTGTCGAATAGTAATTGACCATAGAGACATGGGTTTATTTCTGGGCTGTCGATTCTGTTCCATTGGTCCATGCGTCTATTCTTATGCCAGTACCAGACTGTTTTGATTACAGCGGCCTTGTAATATAGTTTCACATCAGGTATTATGGTCCATCCAACTTTATTCTTCTTTCTCAAAATTGCTGAGGCTATTTGGTGTTATTTATGGTTCCACATAAAATTTTTGAGAATATTCTATACCTGTGAAATATGTCACTGATGTTTGATAGGGATTGGGTTGAATCTTAGATTTCTTTGGGTAAGATGGACCTTTTAATGATGCTAATTCTACCAATCCATGAACACAGTATATGCTTCCATTTATTTGTGTTTTTCTTAATTTCTTTCTTCAGTTTTGTATAGTTTTCTGAGTACGGGTCTTTTACGTCCTTGGTAAGTTTATACTTAGGTATTTTTTTTCTTGTTGCTATAGTAAATGGGATTTCTCCCCTAGTTTCTGTTTCTGATATCTCAATGTTAGTGTACAAAAATGTCTTTGATTTCTGAATATTGATTTGTATCCCACTGTTTTGCCAAATTCACTTATTAGATCAAGTAGGTTTTTTATAGAGTGTATAGAGTTTTCTGTGTACATTATCAGGTCATCTGCAAATAATGACAGTTTTACTTCCTCCTTTCCAATTTGGATGCCTTTCATTTTTTTTGTCTGATCACTGTGGCTACAACTTCTAATACTATGATAAATAGACAACCTTGTCTTGTTCCTGATCTTGGTGGAAAGCTTTTAGGTTTTACCTTTTGAATAGGATGTTGGCTCCAGGTTTCTTGTATATGGCCTTTATTATGTTGAGGTAAGTTCCCTCTACTCCCATTTTGCTGGGTGTTTTTATTGCAAATGAGTACTGTATTTATCAAATGCTTTTTCAGCATCTATTGATATAATCATGTGGTTTTTGTCTTTTCTTTTGTTTATGTGATGTATTACATTTATTGATTTGCATGTATTGTACCATCCTTGCATCCCTGGGATGAATTCCACTTGATCAAGGTGTATGATCTTTTTAATGTATTGCTGGATCTGGATTGCCAATATTTTGTAGAGGATTTTAGCATTTATTTTCATCCGCAATATTGGCCTGTGGTTTTCTTTTTTGTTGTTTCTTTATCTGATATTGGAATTAGGATAATACTGGCCTCATAAGTAAAGTTTGGGAGCCCTCCATTTTCTTGCATTTTTTGGAATAGTTTGAGAAGGATCAGGGTCAGCTCTTCCCTAAGTGTTCGAGAGAATTCACCTGTGAAGCCCTTTCGTCCCAGGCTTTTGTGTGACAGGAGTTTTTTAATACTGCTTCAATTTCTCTAGCTGCAATTGGTCTATTCAGGCTTTCTGCTTCTTCTGAATCAGTTTTGGAGAATTATATATTTCTAGAAAATTGTCCACTTCACCCAAGTTTTCAAATTTGTTGGCACATTTTTATTCACAGTAATTTCTGACAATCTTTAGTATTTCTTTGGTATCTGTTGTAATTTCTCAACTTTTGTTTATTATTTTATTTGTGTGGGTCCTCACTCTTTTTTTCTTGATAAGTCTTGTTAATGACCTGTTAATTTTTTTTTAATCTTTTCAAAGAACCAGCTCCTGGATTTATTGATCCTTTGAATTGTTCTTTTAGTCTCTATGTCATTTAACTCTGCTGTAATCTTGATCATTTCCTTTCTTCTACTTGCTCTGGGCTTTGTTTGTTGTTGTTACTCCAGTTTTTGTAGATGTAGGGTTGGGTTGTTTATGTGAAATTTTTCTATCTTTTTAGGTAGGCCTGTATTGCTGTGAACTTCCCTCTCAGGACTCCTTTGCTATGTCCCATAGGTTTTGGACTATTATATGTTCATTTTCATTTGTTTCCAGACACTTTTTAACTTATTACCTGATATCATTGTTTAATAACATGTTATTTGGTCTTCATGGATTTGATTGTTTTTGAGTTTTTTTCCTTGAGTTTCAAGCCATTGTGATCTGAGAAAATGCTTGGTATGATTTCAATTTTCTTGAATTTGTTGAGTCTTGTTTTGTGTCTTATCATGTGGTCTGCCTTTGAAAATGTTTCATGTGTATTTGTAAAGAATGAGTATTTTGCTTCTTTGGGGTGAGAGATTTCATATATATCAGTTAATACCATTTGATCTAGAATGTCATTCAGTGCCACAATATCCTTATTGGTTCTTTGTTTGGACAATCTCTCCATTGTTGGCAGAGGGGTGTTAAAACCCCTTACTATGAGTGTGTTGCTATCTATATCTTTCTTGAAGTTCTACAAGATTTTCCATATATATTTGGGTGCTCCTATGTTGGGTGCATATATATTTACAAGGGTTATATCTTCTTTTTAAAAAAGATTTTATTTATTTATTTTTAGAGAGGGGAAGGGAGGGAGAAAGAGAGAGAGAAATATCAATCTGTGGTTGCCTCTCACATGGCCCCCACTGGGGACCTGGCCTACAACCCAGGCATGTGCCCTGACTGGAAATTGAATCAGCGACCCTTTGGTTTGCAGTCTGCACTCAATCCACTGAGCTACACCAGCTGGGTGGGTTATATCTTCTTGATGTATTACTTCCTTAAGTATTATGAAGTATCCTCTGTTTTTTATGGCCTTTGTTTTGAAATCTATTTTGTTTAATGTAAGTATTGATATCCCAACTTTTTTTCCTGTCCATTTGCTTGGAGTATTTTTTTCAACTGTCCACTTTCAGTTTGTGAAGGTCTTTTGTTCTGAGGTAGGTCTCTCGTAGGCAGCATATGTGTGGTTCATGTTTTCTTATCCATATAACTACCCTATTTCTTTTGGTTGGAACGTTTAATCCATTTACATTTAAGGTTATTATTGATAGGTTCCTATTCAATGCCATTTTTTTCTTTTTTCTTTTGTTCCTCTCTGTCTCTCACTCTTTTCCTTCATGTTTTTTTTTTTAAGAATTTATTTCCAGAGGGACAAGGGATGGAGAGAGGGAGAAAAACATCAGCGTATGGTTGCCTCTGACATGTCCCCAACCAGAGACCAGGCCTGCAACCCAGGCATGTACCCTGACTGGGAATCAAACTGCTGACCTTTTGGTTTGCCAGCCGGCACTCAATCCACTGAGCCACAACAGCCTTTCTCTTCATCTTCTTAAAGAAGTTCCTTTAGCATGTGTTTCAATACTGTTTTGCCGGAGGTGTATTATTTCAGTCTTCTTTTGTCTGGGAAGCTCCTTATTTCACCTTCCATTTTAATTGAGAGCCTCTCTGGGTAGAGTAGTCTTGGTTGCAGGCCTTTGCTTTCATACTTGGATTATTTCTTGCCATTCTTTTCTTGTTTGTAGTATTTCAGGTGAGATCAGCTGCTAGCCTTATTGGAGCTCCTTTGTTACTATCAGTTTCCCCCTTGCTGCATTTAAGTTTCTTTCTTTGTCTTTAACACTTAACATTTTAATTGTGATGTGTGTTGGAGTAGGCCTCTTTGGGTTCACCTTGATTGGGGTCCTCTGTGCTTTCTGACTTGCATGATGTTTCTCCTCACCTAGTTAGGGAAGTTTTCTGTCCTTGTTTTTTAAACAAGTTTTCTATCCCTTGCTCCTTTTCTTCTTCTTGTATTCCTATGATGCGAATGTTGTTACATTTCATTTTGTCCTGAAGTTCATTTAAACCAAGCATGCCCAACCTTTTGGTGTCTCTGGACCACAGTGGAAGAAGAAGAACTGTCTTTGGCCGTGCATTAAATATACAAACACTAAAAAACTGATGAGCAAAAAGAAATGTTTTAAGTAAATTTACCATTTTTTGTTGGGCTACACTCCATGTACCCTGCAGGCCGTGGGTTGGAAACCCCTGCAACTATCCTCATACTTTTTGAGTCCTTTTTCATTTTGTTGCTCTGCCTGGGTATTTCTTTCTACCTTTTCTTCCAGCTTCCTGATTTGGTCCTCTGCTTCCTCCAGGCTGCTTTAATTCCTTCTAGTATATTTTTTATTTCAGATATTGTATTCATCATTTCTTTCTGTTTTTTTAATAGTTTCTATTTCCCTTTTCATGCTGTCATAGTTTGCACTCAGTTCCTTGTAGTTGTCACTGAGTTCCTTGAGCATTCTTATAACCATATTTTTCATTCTATGTCTGAATAATTTCTTGTTTCAATTTCATTTAATTCTTTTGCTGGGGATTCCTCCATTTCTTTTAGTTGGGAGTTCTTTCTTCGTCTCCCCATTTTACATGACTCTTTTTGTTTGTTTCTGCATCTCAGAATGCTCTGCTTTGCTTGCATATCTTCGTGGGGTGGACTTTTGTGGTAGGAATTCTGTGGGACTCAGTGATATAGTCTCTTTGGTCTCCTGATCTGAATGCTCTAGGATTGCCCTTTACTCAATTTGTGTGGGCTCTCCTGTTGCACTTGGGCTTTGCTCATTGGTAACTCATTCATTGGTGGGTTCTCCTCTCCAGCTGGCTTACTTGTTGTCATAACTCCTGCTGTGTCTTGTATGTTATGTACTTTAGGTCTTCAGGTAGAACATTCCTCTCACTGCCCTCTAGATTTTAGGTGAAACTTTTCTTGTTCTTCTAATGCAAACTTCCCATTCTGTTGAGATATTGCCTACTTCATAGTCAATTTCTCTTTTTTTTGCTGCTTCTATAATTCTTTTCTCCCAAATAGTCTATCCTCTCCAGTTCTTGTGCTCTAGGATATAGCAGTGTTTGTTCATGAACTTGTCTGTGCCACTAGCTTCTTCACTTCCTTTGACAGCACTCTCCACAGGGCATGGCACAAATCCTGAGTGCAAAATATTTTATTACAAAATTATAAGCATGTAATTCAGTAACATAATGAGATCACACTCAAGCACACCATATGACATTTTAGGTGAAATGTTCATATTAAAACAATAAAGTATTACACCCATATTATTATCCTACCAACCGCACTCAAGCAGGCATTAGTTCTGCTGGACCCTGAATATTCATTTAATTTACTTCCAATTATAAAAATAATACAAGAATATATCTAATAAAATTTTTTTAAGTGGTAGTGATTAAGAGGAAGTCCCCTCTGGAGGCACTGTCCTACCTACTTCTTCACCTTCAACTATATTCCCCTGTCACCAGGGTTAATTCCTGCAACTAGTTTATGTTGGTTACTCTCTGAAACAACTCTATGTTTACATTTTCAATTTTTAAATAGATTTTAGAGAGAGAAAGGAAGAGTGAGAGGGAGAGAACCATTGAGTTGTTATTCCATTTATTTATTCATCATTTGGTTGTTTCTTGTATGTGCCCTGGCTGGGGATCAAACCCACAGCCTTGGTATATCTAGGTGATTGTCTATCCAACTGAGCTATCTGGCCAGTGCTAACCACTCTACATTCGGATCTTTTCCTAACATGCTCTTTTAAAATGCTAAAACTTTCCCTTGAGTATATCAGAGAAGCAAATATGATGAAGTGAGATAAATTCTTCCAACAGTATGCTCCTTTGTGAACTTACAGAAATCTGACTCTGGCTGATTGTATACTAATATTTAATTGACAAAAAATTTTAAAGTATTTTTTCGTTCTTGTGAGACAAAAAGTTTTCATATAACATTTTTATGCATGACATAAATCTTGAATAAAAATATTCTGATTAATACTGCTTTGACCATTTATATTTATAATACGTAAAATCCACTTTGACCAAATTTAATTTTATCCATTGTTTATTGAGTTTTTTTGGTGAAGAATTTCCCCATGACATGCATTTTTTATTGCACCCATTTTAATTGTTATGACTGCTTTTCAATAGTTATAGTGACTAACTGAATGAATAATGAATGGACAGGAAGACTCCTGCAGTGAAGCAGACTCCCCCTTCAGTGATGACGGTGGGACATTGAATGATGAGCCTTCTAATTAACAGTGGATACACACTGTCATGGGATTTTATCATTGCATTTCAATTAAATGGAGAGGCTCTTATGACAACGAGTCACTGTGCTTTACCAATGAAGTGAGCTTCATTTGGAACCAAGCTGTGCCTCTCTCCCCTTTATCATGTACAAACAATGTGCTCTGAAATAGAACTTATTATCTGCATGCTTTTGTTTATGTTCAGACAACTGTTTCAAATAAAAAATTAAAAGTACAGGGTGGATGCTTGAAATTCCTTTTCTACGACCTTCAAAATTTAGTGACTTCTGACAATAGCATGCCAAAAGCCAGGAAAGAAATGGTGCCCTGTGGTCTTTCCAGAGAGGGAAGCATTGTGCAATTCTGATCTGAACTTAGTTCTGAAGTCTTCAAATATACAGATGTGATGTTATCCCTGAGATATCACTCTTACCTATTTACATTCCAAAGTGTTCCTTTTGTGGTAAGTAAGTGTGAGTCAAGATATAGCCAGAGATTCAGGTATTGTGCATTCAGGTATTATCCACAGCCTTGTTTACCATTAAAAAGCCTACCTTCAGCATGAGGTAAGTGACTGTAAATGACTATCATTGTTGAAGTGGCTACAAATTATTCTAGTGCTTAAACTGAAAATTTTCAGCTACTTCTCTATTCTCTTACATTTTTACCCATGGATAAAAGTTTCTAGTAAATTAGAAAATAAGAGGAAGAAAAAATGAATAACATACTCCTATAGCAAGTATAAAGAGGGATAGAATGAACATCCAGTCCAGTCATGATGACTCAGTCAAGAGTAGAAAAAGTATGTTGCTGACATATGTGTGTGTTATTTATAAATACATATACATACATATATATAGATATGCATATGAACACATTTATTTACATAGTTATATACATTTGAGGGTTTTTTAGAATGTAGAGGAAGGTTGTCTCATACCTTAGTGTCCCATGTTTGTACTCATTTTATAAAAATATCTTTAACTGTGATGTTGCGATCTATGTATAAACCCCTTCACTTTTCTGTCCCATGGAGTGTGCTTTTAGTTTGTCTTTTAACTGGCAGGCTGATCTCCATGTTTCTCCAGCCCAGCCAATGGTCTGCAGTGTTGCCTCTTCATGAGCAGGGCATTCTCCTACATGTCCCCATTAGCAGGTTCCACCAAACTGGATATACTCTGTAGCTCCAGTGAGGTTTAAGAAGATTGCTACTGAAGACTTCAGTAGCAGAGGGCAGGGCAGACTTTTTAAAGCTGGCTTGAGTATGGAGAAGGGAAGACTTGTATTTTCCTTTTCAATCATAGATTTTCACTAAGAATAAGCTACACTTTTCCATCTTCTGTCTTAGGAAATTTGAAATTTGGTTTTCTAATTTCTAGGTTAATAAAGATTGTATATCAAAACAATATAAACATAAACAATAACAACAATGTACAAAAACCCCCCTAAATTCTGGACTGATAGTGTGATGATGTGAAGTTCAAGTTAGAAAAGGAATCACTATTAGTTTTGAACTCAAATTTAAATCTCACTGTAAAATATGAAGAAGTAATTAGAGATAATAGAATACATATGTTAAAAAAACTAAATATTACTAAAAGAAAATCATCATTAGCCATAAGTTCCCAACTTTCACTTACTGGAACCACATTCTCATGTGTATTTCAAGAAACATTAGGTTCTATATGTATACATATCTTCTGTTCTCCCTTCTTAATTGTAAATTCATCTAATACTTGGATGTATTGTAATAAATTATAAAACCTTGGTGGTTGTGTAGGTTTGCTGCCCAGGGATAATGGATCCTAATGGTCTGAACAGAGTTCATCTGCTAGGATTTAATTTCTTTTCTATCCTTTCATTTTTCTTAAGGATAACTTTTTACTCCCCTCAAGTTATAGATAATTATATTATCTTTTAGGTGATCCATTAAAAATACTTGCTAATTTATTTTGATACATTTATTTTAAACTTGTATTTTTCTAAGAAATACATCCCAGACATTTTTATTCTACTATTGACCACACTCATACAGTATGATTATATTGGGTCCGGCAGAAGTAATGCCTGCTTGAGTGTGGTTGGTGGGGTAATAATATGGGTGTAATAAGTTATAGTTTTAATATTAATATTTTACCTAAGATGTCATGTGGTGTGCTTGAGTGTGATCTTGTTATATTACATGATTACATGCTTATGATTCTGTCACAAAAGATTTGGTAATAAAAGGGGCGTTATTTGTGCCACACCTGTGTTTTTGCCATATAGGAGAGGTCTCTCCAAAAAGTACCTAGCCATGTACTGTGAAAAATAGAGAGATTTATTGGAGAAAATACAATATACAAGGAACATTGTACATAGGACACTGACACCTCACTCTCCTTCAAAGTAGTCACCTTGGGGCCTCACACAGTTCTATCAGTTGCTATCAGCTGCCCCTTCATATTTTCCTTAATCTCATTGACAGCCTGAAATCTCTTCCTTTTTAAAGGTGATTTTAATTTTTGAGAAAGCCAGAAGTCACAGGGCACAAAATCTGGGCTGCATCACCTGGATGACTTGATTTTCACCAAAAATCTGCACAAGACGTGATGCATGAGTGGATGTGTTGTCATGATGAAGCTGCCAATCACCAGTTGCCCATAGCTGTGACCTGAATCATCCAAATAGTTTTCATGGAGGAATATTCAAGCTTAACACAGAATTTGATGCAGATTTTTTGCTCTACTCTCTCAGTCATTTGAATGTGATGACCACACAATATATATACTCACTCAACAGTGTTTACCACCCCCACTGACTAGTGCAATGAAATTGTCATCATTCAAGCATGTGCACTCCAGTCCCCTCTCCTTGGCTGCCAGGTTACATGGATGACATGCAAACCATTCTCATTATATTAACAATGGATGGGCTTTTTCCAGACAGACCTCATATGTCCATATAGATCACCTTTAATTGATATTCTTTTGTGACCTCTGTGGGAAAATATATAAGGACAAATCCATGGCAAAGGCTTTTGTTCCACATCCCAAGGTGGAAATTTGATAACTTAGGCTAGAGCATTGGATAGCTCCTTTTGCCCATTTCAGTGATGGTAGGAATTGCAAGTACTTTCTTCTTCAAGCATGAGAAGAGCCTGCATTAACCTAATGGCTTTTTTTAGGGAGTACTTTTATGGAGGCAGCAGATCTGACAAGCAGTTTCAGATTCCCTTACTTCATGTGTATGGGAGAAAGGCTTAGAAGGGAAAAAAGAAAAGAGGAATGGCTGGAATTTCTCTGAGAAGGGTAACATTCAACCCTATCTCTATATTCCAGTGTTTTACAAGTAGGCATGTATAAGAATAATAAAGTCAGCCATTTTTCTGGTCTTTAATTTACTTATCAAAATGAATACCTCACTCATTAGCAGAATGGACAAAAAAACTCCTTGATTTTCTGTAGTACTCTCCTTCCTTTGGAATGAAACATCCTTGGAAGCAGGTGGTAGTAGCAGGCTGGAATGAAATTTGGTTCCTACATGTTGGCATGGTATTTAATTAAAAGGTTAAAATTAATCTAGTGTAACATTGTTATGCTCTTATTATGTGGCACTGATCTTTGGCACTTTGATCATGTTTTTTTTCTGAGCAGGAAGTAATTACTTTTTGTAAGAAATAACCTTGGCCCTACCCATGGATGCTCTCTTGTTTATCTCCATGTGCAGGTGGAGTGGCTTTCTCTTCAAGCGTTTGTTCCTGTCAACTTTCATAAGAAAATGTCAATCGGGCCTCTGGGTTGAGGAGTTGTTACAACATATGGCTTTGCATTTAACCAGAAAAACAGAATCGCTGCACTCCAGGTACTTGTCAGTGAATATAATCTTAAACTCACTGCCATTCAACACTTAACAGAAGCTCAGCTGAGAGAAACAATATTTCTGAAAGATTGTCTGAAGGACATGTGGTCTGTCCATTTACCTAGTTACTCTTAAATCTACCTCATCTGAGCCAGGCAGACAGAAATTCTGGATCACTGTCTGGGAATGCTTTTACTAAATGGTAGAATGGCATTTGCAATAAGCTTATGCTGAGTGATGTTAAAAGGAACAGATCTTTGAAATCCACTGTGTTTACCATGAGGCTATTGTTAATGATTTTCCCTACATTCCACAATTTTCTCTTCATGAAGGCACACAGGAGAAACTTCTCTTTCATGTCAGTACCAGCCATGTATATGTTCTCTTTTGCAACTGGTTTGTTTGGAAACACATAAACACTGAATCATAACTAACTGTGCTTCTGCCCTTGAATTATTTGCTAGCAAGTATAAAGGTAAAGGTAAAATCCATTTGAGGAAAGCATGCGGAATTTGTAAGATATACTTTAAGGCTTAACTTTATGTCTGGCCTCACCTTATTTGACTTTATTTAATTTACCCTTTGTTGTGGGTAAGATAGAGAAGGGCAAGGAAGGTCTACAAAGAAGACCTGATTGATGGAGTCTGCAAGGGCTGTAGTTCCTGGGTGAAGAAGAGAAACCCCCTTCAGCTGTAAAGCAAAATGCTTTGGCCTATAGGTAAATCCACACATAAATAACGTTTCAGAGACATCTAGGTTATAGTAAGTCCCACTGATGTGTCACTGCCTGTTTGGCACTCAAATATTCTACCTCCAGTGGTCTACTTTTTCTTTTTCCTGGTCTTCCTTCAAGGTAAGAGCCCTTCTGGGGAACTGAAGAGGGAATTTGGCAATGGGGTAGATGAGGAGGAGATGGAGTGTAGAAATGATAAGACAGAATCCACAGGAATTTTGTTGCTTTCAGAGCCCTGTTCAGGAATTAAGCAGAAACGTTTGAGTCTGAAGCTAACCATCCAGATAACATACTGGCACTTGGCCACCAAGTGAATGTGTGTGCCAGGTCATTAGTCACACAGATGCTTCCTCCACAGCTTGTGTCAAAGTCTGTCACTGATGTTGACAGCAGCAAGTAAGTCACACTTTCCCGGACATAACTGCTTGCTATAGAAATTATGAACTTTAATTTTCACCAAATGTTAAAGGATCTTTTTGCTTTTTCTAAAATAACAGATAGAGCAGTATTTTCCAAACCCTGCTCTGTGGAGGATGACAAGCGTTTTCCTTCATCAGCCTCTGTGTAATGAGAATGTGATGTGAGGATAATCAGGGAGTTTTTCATGAAGCTCAAGTTACTTCATTTTAAAGTCTGTATTACATTTGGAAATTATACATTTTGTATTTTTAAGTGTTCATATATTTTTCCTTTATGACACTATGATAATAAATTTTTAAAAATGCCTTCTATGATAAAATAGTGATAATAGTAATAGTAATAATCTAAATGAGTCTCTAGGGCTGACAAGTATGGCTGTTCAGGTTGTTTACAGCATAAGACAGTAAAAATTACATGTGAATTACATGTTTGGTAACTATCTAAATTATGGAAACCACTGACTGAAAGGTTGTGAGCTTTTTATGTACTAAATATATCCTTTCCCCCTGCAGTTAGAAAGTTAACTGATTGTTTCACACTAAATATTGCCTCCTCATGAATGATTTCTGTGAAAACATGGTGGACATGAGAATTACCCACATATTAGTAAAAAATATAGTACTGATTAATATGCTTCACTGATGTGAGAAAGAGCCCTTCAAAAGACAGCTTCTGCAACTCAGGGCCCCCACATTTCCAGTTGTCAACAGCGACGCCTCTTTCTCAGGTTGTTGATTGACATTGAAAGGCACTTGATAGCTCCTCAAATGTATTTAATGTGCTACAGTAGAGTGAAAGACAGGAGGGTTCTCATGCATTGTCTGTTGCCCTACTATGTCATCAGAAAACAAGTTTAAATGATTTTGTTCTAGGTCTCTGATCTCCTTTTGTTAGGAAGATGTGCATTGTAGAGAGCCTCTGTGCACATGTGCGTGCATACACACAGTCTTTGCCATTATCCAGATCCATTATGCACAGCTGAAATGGATTGGGATCAGAGTTATTGCAGGCAGGGCAAGGAAATTAAGCACACTAGACACAAAACCAATGCTTTGTCAAATTTAGAAATTAGGTTCTCAAGGTCATACAAATAACAAAGGACATGTCACTGCATGGTTGCTACAAGGATAAGAAAACATGCCTTTTTGGTGTCATAGTTTTTGTAGAACTCCCAATCCTTACTCAATGAACTAAGAGAAGAGCTGGATAAATACATTTCATCCAGTAATTAGTTTTGTGAGACTGAGTGAGTGGGAGTGATATTTGAAACAAAAAGATTTTTATTCCTTCTTTACTAGAATATCAAAAATTTACCCACTGTGGTTAAATATGTTATGGACTTTAAATTATAGAATTCAGTTTTCTTGTCATATTTCTATAAGGGATCATCTTATAAATAGACATTTTCTAGATAATTCTTACATTACTGTATTTGTGGATAACTTTTAATGTGTGAGATTAACAAGTTACCTTCTTGCAACTAATTTTTTTGAGAACATTAATAAGGCATTCAGATTTGGTTTACCCTCCTCCAAGAGCATTACATGGTGAGCCATTTCATCCGCATGCAGTTAGGCTTCAGAACAATGTAGATATTTTATAAAGTGTGCTTTATAATGACTTTGAAATAACATTTTTGATATGATAAAATATAAATCTAGTCTTATTTGAGATGTCAGTAATGATCTCAAAAGTTTCTTTTTGCCTAAAAATTTGAACATTTGCTAATACTAAATATTTTTGTCCTATTAAAGTTTTCAGGAAAAAGGTGGGATATAAAATGTTAAAATTAACTTCTGTTAGTTTTCATAACAATACATACCCGTGTTTTCCCATATTCTCTCCCTTTTCCTTCTGCTACTTCTCTGCTTTAAATTCTTACCACCTACAACTTTCATCACTTTTCTCTCCTCTTAGATTATCTTTTTTCATCCAGCCACTCAGGCCTCTTTGACTATAAACTCTGTTCTTCCCCTATGCAGCACTGATTGCAAAGGAGTTTGTCGCAAGGGTGAAATATCTATTTCTGGAAATATTTGAGCCTAAATTTTAAAGAAATCTAAAAAGTGAATGCTACCTTGAAGCAAACAGGTAGCTTCCTCATGGGGGCCCTCCTAAAATTATGATTGTGCTTTTCATCAAAACATGTCTCATTCATTTACACATCCATAGAATCTATACAATTTTTAAGCAAATGAGATAGATACCGATAGTAAGTGAAATAAATTTAAAATGGACTATATATCTTGCCTCCTCCCAAGAATAGAAACAAGAAGTTGCACTATTATCTTTGGCAATTTTTTTGATAATCCTTTTTATTATTTTTTACTTTTGTTATAACATTTGGATTGGACTTCCTCTAAAATATTTTCTAATCTTAAAGATAGTAAAATAAAGTGCTTATCTTTTTTTTAGTAAGGTGAAAAAGTGAAATTTGCAGTTTTATTTCATGAGTGGAATTGTCCAAACTTCTGTAATGTTTATTTCCTCATCTTTCTTTGAGCTCATTATTTTATCATTCTTATGTTATTTATTTTATAGGCTCTCAGAAAAAAATAGTTTGTTCTGTAAAGCTTAAGTGAGGGACTTTTAGAATTGACAAAATCAAATGAAAAGAAAAGAACTCTAATATCTCAACATGACAAAATAAAATAAGTTCTGAAAAACAGTATGTTAAATGTAGACTACAGTGGAAAACATTAGTTTAGATCACAGCAATGGCTTTCCTTAAGTAAGTTGCCAAAAGGCAAAGTTAGCACAGACTGATCAATAATGATATTTTAAAATAAGAAACTTTGAAACACTTTATAGATGGGTAAATGTGATTTCTCCTCAGCACTTTTCAATAAAAATATTTTTCCTCTCTTTTCTGTGATAGTAAAGTAAAATAGTCAGTACCAAAACTGTTATTTTTTCCCCTACTTTACAACTTGGTTACCTGGGTTAATAGACCAACATCAATCAAGGTTTTGCTTTGAAGGAACTAAATAGCTATAAATACTCACACATGTTTACTCCTTGCTGAAACATAGAAAATGTAAGCTCATTTCTGACTGTGTTTTAGAGTTATAACCCGGTTTATAAAGGAATCTGAGAGCGAGGGTGTTTTTATATTCATATCATTACATGTTTTCTAGTTCTAATGAAGTTAACCACACTTTTCAGTATCATTTTATCACAATGTCTTCTGAAGTGGGGTTCATGAACAACTAGAGTCCTTTAGGCCTCCTATAGAATGGTCTAAAATGGAAGGATCAGATGATATATTTATGAAATTCTCAGACAATGTTGGCAGAAAAACAATTAGAAGAGGAGCAGCAACATATTTTTGTCTTATTGCACCAACTGGCTGCCCTAGTTCGCTGGACCTCGCGTGTCTTCTATACCACACACCCTTTTTGCCATCTCCTTTCTCTGTGAAATGCAAATGACAAAAGACTAAGAATGCTCTGCTGTCTTGGAGAGCTGATTTTAAGAATTAACTTTGTAAGAACTTTTTTGCTAATGCAAAGGCTGGTGGCATTCTGGAGAAATTTGAGTTTTTTAAAAAGGCACCTACTGATGTATTAACTCATATTGGAGTTGAAGCTATGTGGGAGTGTTTTATAAACTGTAAAGTATATTTACATTATAAGGTATTAGTTGTTTACTTGATACAAAGAATAGTTTGATATATATGTATATATATATATATATATATATATATATATCCATCAGCTGCTTATTTTGTCATTAATTTGGCTGGTTAGTTCAATTTCAACAGTGCATTAAAATAACTTCTGTGTGTTCTCCTACATTTCATTGAAAAAGTCTAATTTTTAAAAGAGTTTTAGGCAAATCTTTAATAATAGCACATTTCCTTCTCCTTTAAATGAAACATGGAACTTCCAGGGATTGTCCATAGAAGAGTGGTAGTCATTAAGTGTCTATTGTGCAAAGGTACTGTGTGTTCACAATAAATCTTAAACACAATGCTAATAATATAGACCAAGAGAAAAATTGGAAACAAACAAGAAAAACAAACAAACAAAACCTGATAGAGACAGATAGCACTATGGTGGTTGCCAGAGGGAAGGCGAATGGGGAGTAGTAAAGGGTAAAGAAGGTCAACATTTGGTGATGGGAAATTATTTGACTTTGGGAGGTGGGCACACACTGCAATATGAAGATCAGGTATCATGGAAACATATGCTTGAAACCTACATAATCTATTAACAAATGTCACCCTAATATATTTAATAAAAAGAAAGAAAAAAGCATTAAGATTCAAATAAGCACTTATTGAAATAACTATTCATTTAAATAACTTTTTGCTTTTTTGATTATAAGGTAATCCTAGTATGGACAATAAAGATAGATGTATAATAGTCGATTTCAGAAAGGCAAAGATGAATAATTAGAGGTAAAAGGGAAAACAGAGCAGGAGCTGAGACTGAGTTTCTTTCTAAATCCAGTCTTATTCCAGTTTTGAATTAAAGAAGGAACTTGCATAGTAAGAGGGAAAATAAACAGATTAATTACAAACATGGTAACATTTGGGCTGCATTTTATAAGCAATTGATGTTATATTTAGTGTTTTTGAATGATAATTTTTTAATACTCATATTATGTTTCTTAAAGAGTAAGCATGTATCTGAAATATTGGATATAATTTTAACTAAACAATTTTACATTTAATTAATTTTGTAACATGTTTCTATTTCAATTGTGATATAATGTTTGTGACTATCTCCTCTTTTCTAGTCTCTTAGTATTTTGGTTGTAAGAGTTTACTTAATGAATATCACTGTGATATCATGCATTCTTTAATTCATCCTTCAATACAAAAAGGTGAGAAGCTGCTGTGTGTCAGGCACGTTTTTAAACCTTGGGCATATAGCTGTGAAAACAATCCTACTGTTGTGCAGTTTATCTTTTAGCAAAGGAGATAGAACATATATGAATAAATGAGAACATATATCAATAAATATAAAGCAATAATGCCAAATGATGTGTTATAAAGAAAATAAAGAAAAGAGTTACAAAATTAGGTGATGAAGTATTATCCTTTTTTAGAGAGGGGGCAGGGGATCCTACAAACAAAAATCATAGAGGGAGCTGGAGGACTGGGCCAAGTAACTAAGGAAAAAATGTAAATGAAGGATTAGAAGTAAGATTAGAATAAAGTGCTATCATGAATATGTGTATAACACACACATATACATGTGTGTGTTATACATATATACATGTGTGTATATATATATAAATATATAAATATAATGTTCTAGCATACATATATGAAAGGCAGCACTGAAGTTCTAAGTCATTAATTCTCAGATAAATCACAATATATTCAAAAGCATATATGGTAGCTTCTTTTCACATGACGGAAACAAATCCAGTACTGCAAGCCAGAAACATATTTTTTCATTGAAAAAAATTCTTTTTCCATTCTTTAGGCAATTTCAGGTTGACTTTCTAAAATGAACTAAGATTTAATTTTATCATGATTATATTAAATATGTTAAACTTTGCAGCTCATTTAGATTTATGAAGAGAAAGGCACATAATGAATTTGAATATGATTCCAGCTAAATTTGGAACTCAATTTCTCAAGAAATGAAGAAGTGTTTTACATTACTTAGTAGGGATCACACAGAGTCAGCTGGTTTCTCCAAGAATGGGTGATGCCAAACTAGCTCCATTTCCCTTTTTGACAGAATTGCTAGGCTTATAGACCAGAAGAGGGGTGAATAAAAAGCTTATCTGTATTTTATTAAAGTAACTGAAAGTTTCCTTAAGCTTGCAAAGAGATTATGAGCTGGGTATTAGTATAGGTATGTTTCTTGGTAACTGATTGATAAGGTACATTCCAGTTTGCTACTTTAAAAAAAATTATTTATTTGTTTTTAGAGAGGGAAGGGAGGGAGAAAGAGAGAGAGAGAGAGAGAGAGAGAGGGAGAGGGAGAGAGAGAGAGAGAAACATCAATGTGTGGTTGCTGGGGGTCATGGCCTGCAACCGAGGCATGTACCCTGACTGGGGATCAAACCTGCGACATTTTGGTTCGCAGCCTGTGCTCAATCCACTGAGCTACCCAGTTTACTACTTAAGAGATAAATGTTGGCTTGGAGAAAGTTTCTGGTAAGTGGTTGAGGGATCTGTCCTTGCCCTGTATATTTTAAGTTTTACTAGTGACTTAAATGAATATATTGAGTACTAGTCACACTCGATATACTAGAATGACATGGGAGAGCAACAAAATAAAGTTTCTTAGGAATAAACATTAAAGTTTTATCCTTGAGGTTGGATGGAGGGTATGTGTGGAGGGATTGAGCAAAAGAGAAGAAACTTGTGAACACAAACAACAGTCTGGTGATTGTGGGGGGCAGGGTGGAGTGAGGGGCAGAAGAGAATATAGGGGGATAAATGGTGGTCGAAGGAGACTTGACTTGGGGTAGCAAGCACACAATGCAGTGCACAGATGATGTGTTGTGGAGTTGTGCACCTGAAACCTGTATAATTTTCTTAACTGGTGTTACCCCAATAAATTCAATTAAAACTTAAAAAAATATTAACAAACAAAAAATATTTTATCCTTGGATCAAAAAATCAGCTACAACAGGACAAAATAAGAAGATAGAGCTTAGGAGAAGCATGTGTTGTAAAGTAAGATTTTAATTTAATGTGGGTAAAACAGTTTTATGTGGCTGCCCAAATTGCCACCTTGGGCTGTGTCATTTGAAAGAATCGTGTCTGAAACAAGGGTGATTCATCTTTTGCTCTACTTTCCATTAGCGACACCATATGCCATTTTCAGTTTTAGGCACCAGACTGTATTTAGGGATATATTAGGAAAAAAGAAACCAAGGCAGTGAAAGAACTAGAGAGAATATCACATGAAGAATCATCGCTGAGACAAGAGGATACTTTGCACATCAAAAAGATGTGACAAATCTGAAGACAGGAAAAGGACAAATAAATGGGATCAGATGAAATCAGATTTAAGCTTAACATGACTGCAACCTAAGGATAAATTGGTCCAGAGAGTGACTGTATTAGTTTGTTTGGGTTGCCAGAACAAAGTCCCACAGATAGGGTGGCTTAACCCAGTGCTCTTCAACCTTTTTGGCACCCGGGACCAGTTTCGTGGAAGACAATTTTTCCATGGACTGGGGTGGAGAGGATGATTTCTGGATGATTCAAGTGCATTGCATTTATTGTGGACTTTATTACACTGTAATTTATAATAAAATAATTATACAACTCACCATAATGCAGAATCAGTGGGAGCCCTGAGCTTGTTTTCCTGCAACTAGATGGTCTCATTTGGGGGTGATGGGAGACAGTAACACCCAAAGTGTGTTGCTTATACCAGTCTACTCCATAATCCTGTTTTGGTTGCTACCACTGCCGAAAACCCTGCTCCACAAAGATAGGATGTTTAAAATGGAAGCAGGCTTTTCAATATTTATGTGGCAATCTCAGGATATTCTTCCTTGACTTTAAGCCAGGGCATATGGAGATTTGAAATTGTCTCATACATACTTGTAAGGCCACTGTCTTAAAAGTATGTGATCTCAACCAGTTGATACTCTTCTGGCATGGATAGGGTCGATTCACCTGGCTTATTCACAAATGGGTCGCAGATCCATTCCTTCCAAGTTTAGGGGTCTTTTGTGGTTGGGAAGTAATGCTCAAAATCTTTTGAAAGCTGAGATAAGTGATCATGCACCAGCTGGGAGAAGAAGGCCCTGACTCAGTCTCTTTCCAAATCTCTGCTAAATCTCAGTGTTTACTTGTCACCTCCATAATTCCAGATTGGCTTTGAATGCAGCCACTTTCTCTGTCAAACTGAACATAGTTATCATTCTCCTTGAAGTGAGCAGGTTGACTATGTCACACAAGTAATCAAGTTTTTCGACCCATTCTGTGTCAGTGAAATGTGCTGCCAGTGGTGACTATTTTTCTAAAAGAAATCTCTGGCCCTGGCTGGTGTGGCTCAGTGGATTGAGCACTATCCTGTGAACCAATAGGTCACTGGTTCAGTTCCCAGTCAGGGCACATGCATGGGTTGTGGGCCAGTTAGTTGCCCAGTTGTGGGCATGCAAGAGGCAACCAATTGATGTTGATGTTTCTCTCCCTCTCTCCCTCGTACCCTTCCCCTCTCTCTAAAAATAAATAAATAAACTATTTTTCAAAAAGAAATCTCTGGAGTTGCTCTTATAATTCAAAAACCCTTGCCAGTGAGCTACCTTTAGAAAGCCATCTCACTTCTGTGTATAAGAGAAGACATGTGTGCTCTGTGTCCATCTCCTCACAGAGCTGTATGAACAGATATGAGTTAAGGGCATGTACTTTAATGTGGTTGATAATTTTAATCACATCCTGCAGAACATTCTTAAATTCCGGTGACATTTTCTGGCTAGCCAGCATTTCTCTGTAGACTCACATTCAGAAGTGGCCTCTTTGACCCGAGCAGTGAAACCAGAAAGTCGTCCAGTCATGGCAGCTGCTCTGTCCATGCATATACCAACACAAAATGACCAATTCAGTTTTCCTGGTATGTAATCATTCAAAGGCTTAAATAGTTCTGCAGCTTTAGTTTTGGTTGGCAACAAAAGTACACATAATGCATCCTCATGCATATTCTCCTGAAAAATATATCACACAAAAACAAGCATTGTTGCTTTGTTGTCAGCATCAGTAGACTCATCAACCTGAATTGTGTACCATGGTCTCATTAATCATCTCTAACAATTGTGCCCCAATACCCTCTGCTATTTCATCAGTTCTTCTAGTTATGGTGCTAGCCGAAAAAGGAACACTTGCCACCTTTCGAACTGTAGTCTTTCCTGAAAGTTCACAACAAATGTCCTTGGCAACAGGCAGGATCAACCTTTCACCAGTAGTAAAGGGTTTCTTAGATTTAGCAATGCTGTTAACCACTTAAAATGATGCTCTCAGTGCAGACACCTTTGATGAAGTTTGACCTTCAATAATTGCTTCCATTCTTTGTGTTTGTGTTTTCTTTTGAAAAACTCCAAAGTCTTGTCTGTTAATACAGGGTGCTTGGTCTCCATGTGTTGAAGCAGTTTGGAAGCTTTTATGGCTTCATTGGATAGCTGGTCACCACATTTTATACAAAGTAGTCTTGAATAATGTGAATCACCTGTTGCAATGAACCTGTATTTGAAGTAGGACTCTTGGTGTTTTCTTTTAAATGCAGCTTTCTTTTTGTTGGCAGTCTCATCATTGGGTCTTCCCCCATTTCAAAGAAGTTCTCCAGAGATGTTTGTTTTTCACCCATTTTGTCTAGGGTTAGCTGTGGGCTTACCAAAACTGTGACTGAGACACGTGTACAGTGTGGGAAAGAGGCACGGATGGAAATGGTAAATGAAATAGTGAGTGGCCGGGCCACAGGTGGACTAAAATAAGTGTCATATTCTGAGCTAATGGCTTCCACCAGATGCAGCTTAATTATTACTTGCCCCTCACTGATAGGGTTTTGGTATGAGTCTGCAAGCATCTGATTTATTATGGTCTCTGTGCAGTCAAACCTCTCTGCTAATGATAGTCTGTATTTGCAGCCACTCCCCAGTGCTAGCATCAGCACCTCAGCTCCACCTCAGACCATCAGGCATTAGATTCTCTTAAGGAGTGTGAAACATAGATCCCTTGAGCATGCAGTTCACAGTAGGGTTTGCATGCCTATGTGATTGTAATGCTGCTGCTGATCTGATCAGGCAGTAATGAGAGCAATGGGGAACAGCTGAAAATACAGATAAAGTTTTGCTTGCTCACCTGCCTGCCACTCATCTCCTGATGTGTGTCCCTGTTCTTAACTGGACACGGACTAGTATCTGTCCATAGCTCGAGGGTTGGGGACCCCAGGCTAAACCAACATAGTTTTGTTGTCTCAAACTAAAGTTCTGGAGGCCAGAAGTCTGAGATGAAGGTATTAGCAGGGCTGGGCGCTTCTGAGGGCTATAGGGGAGAATTTATCCCTAGCTTCTGGCAGTTTGTTTGCAATCCTTTGAGCTCCTTGTCTTACAGATACATCACTTCCATCCTTGCCTTCCTGTTCACATGGTCTCTCTGTAGATGTGTCTGTCTCCAAATTTGCCCCCTTTTTTGTAAGGATGCCAGTCATTTTAGATTAGGGAGCCGTGCTACTGCAGTATGACCTCATTTTAACTAATTATATCTGTAATGACCCTATTTCAAAGTGCATTCTAAGGTAGTTGGTGTTAAAACTTCAACATATGAGTTTTTAGGGGATACAGTTCACCCCATCACAGTGATTAATAACTAAATGTCCTCTTAGAAATAAAGACATGGGATTTTTCCTCTAATTTTTTTAAACACCAGAATCGATGAGATGATAGGCTGCTTGAGAAATATATATTTAAAAAATATTTATATTATTATGAAGAGGGTGGTAAATATTTTGAAGAATCTATAGAATATTTTTATGGTGAAATCTCTCATATTTAACTTTCACTTTCACCTGCTAGATAAAACTAAACTTTTCTTTATCTCTCTGAAATATTCTGATAATTGTTGTGCCAAATCAGCAGCTATAGAGTTCATGTCAAATATGACTGTTCACTTTTTCCCCTAGTTGAGACTTTTTTTTGCTTGACAAGATTTAGTTATATTTGCCTCCAAATGTGTTATTCCTGACATGTAAATATAGTTATGTGATTTAACTAAATATACCTAAACTCATAAATTTAAGTGGGAAAAGTTAAAGTTGTTTCTATGGAAATAAGGTTCACATTTTGGAAATATATCATGAGGGCAAATTACATATAGGAAAATAATTGTGAAAGTCTGGAAAAAATTGTCAAATTGTGAAAGGATGTAATTTATTGCCTCCCAAGTGTCTTCTTTCCTCCTTAAAAAATTGAAGTTGGAGATTTTAAAAGATGAATTATGAGCAGTTTTTTGCAGCAGAAATAATAGAGGTTTACAATTGAGGGAGACATTCAAAGAAAGGACCTTGATAGTACATTGAGACAGGAGAGTAAGTCTATCTTTACTTATTTTAAATTAAAATTAAACATTTATATTGCATATTTGGTATTCTTTTAAAACAGGGGATTTAGTTACCATGGCAGGGAGAATGGGTATTGTTAGAGAACTAGCAAGTCTGTCATTGTTAGTAGTACTTCTTTTTGCGTGTGGGTGAAGACTGACCTCGGCTTCAGTAGTTAGCAGCAAGAAGCACTGAATCATGAAACATAAACTACATATACAGCATTCCTATCATGTTTTCCTAAAAACAAGTGGCAGAATTCTAGCAAACTGTTGGTGCTTGATTTTTAGAATGATGGGTATAGGATCTGTTTCTTAATCGCCTTTAGCTGTTGTGACTGCTTTTTACTGCATCCAATCTTTGATCAGGCAAAGCACATTCCAGTGGACAGCTTTACTCCCTTTTAAAAGAAACTGAAAGTCCTGCTTATCAAGTGAGCTGGGATCATGGTATTCATTTTGGATGAGGCAATGTATTCCTTCATGAGGTCAGTTCAATTTGACATTTCTGGGTTACCAGTATTGCCCTTCAAAGTTACATAAGATGTTGGAATTAAACTATCCTGCCTGCTTTTGATAAAACTGATCAAAGAGCACTAAGAGTAATCACCACTTACAATCATAATTAACAAAAATTTTCCATTTCTCTAATCCCTGAACAGAATTTAGACTATTTGTCTAGTGAAATTTAGGATTTGTTACATCCTTCCTGTAATCAATCAAGTGCTCCTAATATAATGAATGTGATGAAGAATAATAATGCTAACACTTAAAAGGTGCCTACTACTTCCAGAAACTATTATAATGCTTTATTACTTCACTTAATCTTCCTTTACCACTCTTAAGAGGTAGGTACCATTTTTATCCTATTTTTTGAAGATGAAGGAATTGAGGCACAATGGTTAAATAACTTGTGGAAGATTGTACAACTGGCAAGTAATAGAACTGGGATTATTAATATCACAATTTATAAGTTACATTTCATAATGTGTAGAGGTAAAGAAAGTCTCAAAACTTGGTTTATACCATCTTATTAAGAAATTATATAAATGAATATCACTGATAAGTTTATTTCCAAACTCACAAAGCTTTATTCACCTTGAATAAGGAAACATGAATATGTTTTAATTTTATTGAATATTTCATTGATGATTCAGTGATTAAGGAGCTGATATAAAATGGTCTTGTGGTCTTTTCAAGCTAAAAATCTTGTTGTTGGCCCCTTACCTCATTCCATATGCTTTTTATCTTATATGTAGATTTTACGAGAGTAGTGCATCAAGTACAATTGATTATAGTGTACCGTATCCCTCAGGAAGGTTGAAAGTAGGTGAAATTAATTGTTCTATATTATTTTTCTCAATAATTTTTTGATGACTGTTCATTTACATATTATTTTTTGAAGTTCTATTTAGAGCACAGGTGGCAAACACAAGGCCTGGGGCTGAATCCCACCCCCCACCTTGTTTTATCTGGCCGAGCACCTTGTTTCTACCCGGTGGCAGCACTGAGCTCCTTGCCCTTGCTAAGGGGTAGTTACATTTATACAGTCCTAAAATTACATCCAGCCCTTTGAAGGCAACTGTGAGGCTGATGTGGCCCCTGGTGAAAATGAGTCTGACACCTCTGACTTAGAGCATTGTTTGCAAAGTTTCAATTTTAAGCCTTATAATCCATACATATACAAGGAAGCCTTGTAGAATCTGGCAATGAAGAAGACTTTATAAAACTTTGCACTCATGAGTACCACAGCTTTGGTTACCTATGTAACAACCACACCAAAAATAGTGACTTAATATAACAATTTTTTACTATTTCCCTTGATTCTGTGGTTGACTGGGCTCAAAAGGTAGGTTCGCACTCTCACAGTCTCATGTGGTTGCATTCAGATAGCAGCTAGGACCCAAGTGGTCTGAAAGCTCCATTGGGTGGACTGTTCAATATGGCTTTTTTCCTTGAACACATCTAATGCTTTTGAACTCCCTGACTTTTCCCTCTACATACTGTATCTTACCTTTCAGCCTCTCAACATGGCTTGGCCTTGTTTTTGCATGGTGGTGCAAGGCCCTCATATTTCTAAGACAGTGGCTGATTTTCAGGCCACTTGAGAACTATGCTGAAAACTGGTATATCACTTCTACTATATTCTATTGGTTAAAATAGTTTAGGACCTGATTAGATACAAGGAACTTGAGAAATAAATTCCACATCTTAATGGGAGAGTACCAAGTTCATACTTCATAACAGCATGTGGAATGGGAGCCTTAGTTGTAGCCATAGTTTTTGTTGTAGATCATGTTTCTGACATATTTCTAATTAGACATGTTTTACATGTGATAATAGGGAGAGAATAGCACAAATACATTGAGTTGTGCCTGCTACTCAGATTAAATTTTACTGACCAGTCAAGTGACTTGCTACATTCAAGGTCATAGATCTTTGGGAGTCTAAGAGAGGGATCAGAAATTCCTGTTTGGTCTTCTGTTATCCAAAGGATCTGGAGTGGACATCTTTTGGAGTCTGTCAATAATGGACAAAAATCTCTAATTGGTCAGCTTCTCTTATTATCTAATCCTTCCCTCTTAGAGGAAGCTGGACACAGGAGCCTAGGCTGGGTGTATGGTGGAGAGTTAGTCTCTAGGTATGAAATCCACAGCAAAACCATAGGATCCTAGTCAAGCAAATTAAAGGGACAAATGAATAGAAATACAGGAAACCATTGGAGGACAGTAAGAAGTAAAAATCAAGGTAGGTGGGAAAGTCAAAAAAATTCTGAGTTACAAGATTAATAGGACCAATAATCTTATATTTCACTGTAGAATGTTAGGATAGGACTTATTCTGCTTAAGATCAGAATTGGTTCACAGTGCTAGTTGAACCGATTGAGAACAATCAGTTCTTTCTGAAGTTGGGAACAGAGAGTCTACCAGGGAAAGATTAATATCTTTCAAATATTGATTTTTCTACTTTACAACTTTCATAGACATGATGACTAATTTGTTAGGATCAAATCAATTTATAAGACTCAAACAACTATCAATCATTTTAAATAACTAAAGTATAGTTTTATAGTATATTTTCATATGGTACATGTAATTTTGATAGGTTAAATGGTAGAATATAAAAGTATGAATATATTTTATTGTTTGTTTTAATTATACATTTCTTAGTCTCTTGTAATCTGAACTTTTTAAGAACTAAGATTTACATGTGAAGATAATGTGAATAACATGCACATTAGTTAATATCCTTGATTACATTATTTTTTGCTAATATTGTTTACAGTAGTATTAATCAATATTATCTTTAAAAAATTGAACACAGGTATGGTTCATTTATTTTTGATGATTTTGTCTTCTTGATAAAGGATGGTAAGATAAAGCATTGCCTAGTCTGGCTGATTTTTATACAATTGTTGGTGAGACTAATAAGAAGAAATACAAGGGAAATTTAATTTTTGAGTTTAAAACCAAGCCAAAGTTTTATATTTCTACAGAGGCTGTGCTTTCTAAGCTTGCCTGAATAGGACTGGAATTGTTCTAGCCAAAGAGAAGTGTTGAATAATGAAGTTTTTCTTAAACTCTGCTAATCTATTTTCAGGTATAACATAGTGAATGAGAATTTAATCACTCCTTCTGAGAAAATGGCAACAGCAATAAGTGGCTGTATACTCTAACAGAGTAGCAGTTGCATTTGGATAGAACTTTTTTTTTAAATCATGTGAATCATTAGCTAATATTTTATTTAATTAATTAGAAAATTTAGAGTAAAATGCTCTGGTTTCAAAACCTAAGGACAGAAACCCAAATCCAAACTTCTTCCTACTAAACTTTTTATATAAAAAACAGCACAAAGTAATTCAATATAATGTGGTAAACAAAATAATTATAGAATGTTTTTCACCTCAGGGAAAAACAATAAAAGAACTTATTTATATGCTAAGCCTATTAAGAGTGTGCATGCCAAATAAATAAATCCAAGTATAGTTAACTTGATTATAAAAAATGGTACTCAAAAATGAAGAGAATAGACCTGGCTGGTGTGGCTTAGTAGATTTAGGCCAGCCTGTGAACCGAAAGGTTACCAGTTCTATTCCCAGTTGGGGCACATGCCTGGGTTGCAGGCCAGGACCCAATAGGGGGCATGTGAGAGGCAACCACATTGATGTTTCTCTCCCACTCTTTCTCCCTCTCTTTTCTTCTCTCTAAAAATAAATAAATAAAATAAACAGAAGAGAATATGTATATATACATATATTATATATGTTTTATACAATATATAAAATATATTACATATAAGAGAATTAATAAATTTTAACATAATCCCTGGCAGGCGTAGCTCAGTGGATTGAGCTCAGGCTGTGAACCAAGTGTCGCAGGTTTGATTCCCAGTCAGGGTACATGCCTGGGTTGCAGGCCATAACCCCCAGCAACCGCACATTGATGTTTCTCTCTCTATCTCTTTCTCCCTCCCTTCCCTCTCTAAAAAATAAAAAATAAAATAAAATCTTAAAAAAAACTTAACATAATTTATTATTTTTAAAATAATAAATATATACCTTATTGTGACTTTGAAAAAGTATTTGAAAACATTATATTGATTTTGCTTGTTCATTTATAATGTTTTTCATTAATGACTATATAATTATGCATGAACAGTATTACTATTTTTATTTTGTGTTTTTTTAATATACTATTTTTAGAGCAGTTTTACATATTCTGGTTTTCATAAAAATTTTCCTATTTAAAAAAATTTTAACTGAAAAGACTACATTTGGGCCATCAGAGAAATTCTTCAAATTTTCTCAAGTTTTATAATTTTGTTGTATATTCTTCATTAGAATTTATATTCTGCCTATTTCTGAAAAGATTTGAAGTGGCTTATGAGATCAGGCATAATGCAAAATAAAGCAATTAAGGATAGAATGAAAATACATCATCTAAATACAGCAGAGTGAATGCGGTAAACATACATTCAAGATAGGTGGTTGTTAGAATTGGGGTACTGATCTTGACTGTAACTTCCTGTCAGGACCAAAAGGAAGATCTTATGGAAATATGGAATTTAAAATTCTGACTAGATAAAGCATTTAGCTGTTAAGGTTTTTTAATTGGTCCTAAACTCAGACTCTAATTTTGTAACTTGTTTAAGAGACATTGTACCAGAAACAGAGTATTGCTTCATTTAAGACATTCTGTTCAAATATAATCATAAAATCTCATACCTCCATGTAATGGTTTCTTAAGTTGTTTTATCTGAAAAGTAATGCATGTGTTTGGGAAAAGTGTAATCTTTCCAAAATGGCATAAAATTAAAATGTAAAGTATCTTTAGTATCTTTACTTTCTCTCACCTCCTCTCCTTTCCTTAGAAGGAGACTTTTGACATTCTGCTTTAAGGTCTTCCAATGGTTGTCTCTCTAACTCTAAATAACACAGTTATACATTACTCCTTGATTATCAAATTAAGCAGTAGTGATAAACTTCCTACTATTGATAAGAAATGGAGTTCTTTTACTTTGCCAAAATTTTTCTCCTCACTCTTTCTCTCATTTTTGTTAGTCATAATATAATTCTCTTTTTGAGTAAAACTAAAACTTTAAATTGTACTTAAATTTGTATTTCCTGAACCATAGACTTGGGATACTATCTCTTGACTCCTCCCAAATGAGAAGAGGAAATTAGTGCCCCTATACTCCTCTCTTTCTCTTTGCCCAGTTTTGCCAGCTCTACCTTACTTTTCCATAATTTGTACAGGTCCAAAGCCCATATACTCAACACTTCAAAAGGCCAAACTCAAAATGTCAGAGTTTGGAGTAAAGAAAGTTTTATTAATCAAGAAGATGGGCCATGGAAGAAGATGGGAGCCCCAGTGGTTCCTCACATCTTTTAAAGAAACTACCAAATTCAGGCTTCTTTTATTTCAAAATAAGGGAAAATGGGAGGAACTGTTTTTTGTTAAACTCAAGCTTCAAGCAGCAATCTCCCAATGATTAGCTTGTCTGTATGCACGACTAAGCAGGAGCTTTTACCTGGAAAGGCCACAGGAACAACAAAGGCCTGAACAAGATGGAGTCAGGGAGACAGAGCATTTTATTCCATTACATAATCTGTGTTTAGTTTATAAAAGTTGAAAACTGATTGCTGGACAGCCAAATATAGGTATTCAGGAATATTGGGTTTTATCCACACACTGATCCTATTTTTAAGGAAATTTAAATTAACAGGTAATATGTGAAAATACAGAACTTTATATATATATATATTCTCCTTTATTTTTCTTCTCTAGAAAAAGGAAAGAGCTGATATTATTGGGCCCACATTTTTGCCTGGTTGTGATTGGTTGCAGCACAGGAATAACTTCAGTTTGAGAGGAGGTATATGGTCATTTCTTCCTAGTCAATTAAACTCACTTTGATGAGTTTACTTTACACTCTTTCCCTTCTAAGCATCTAAGTTTATCCCATAGTTTTTAGTATTTCATTTTATTCTGTAATTATCATTAAATGACCTATGCTTTGTTTATAGAATGCTTTTGTCCTGTGTTCTGGGATACTTTTTGTCTTTTTGTTTTAGTTTTTTGAAAAGATTTATTCAACCCATCAATCATTTCATTTTAACCACTTTATTTCCTGAGTGCAACATATAATGGAGATAATCAAAATCTCTTTGATTTGAGGGTACTTTTTATCTTTTTTTAAGTTTTCTTCTAATTTTCTGAATTATATATTTCTTCTAAAATCTGTTCCTATTGTTCATTTTGTACATTTTTTCTACTAATTGGTTATTTTTGGTTGTTCTTTCAAAGTTGTGAATGCAGGGTTGTTCACTGAATTGGCATCACTGGTTCTTTTCCTTCCTTGACAGCTCCTTTAGCTTCTTTCTCGGCCTCATTCTCCTCTGTTGTTTCACAACTATGTGGAGTGCTTCAGGGTTCAGTTCTTCCCTTGCCATTTGGTTCCCCAAGTGATCTCACTTGTCCCCATGGCTTTAAACAGCAAATATGCCAGTCACTCCATTGTTTAAAATTTCCCACATTACATTTAGAATAAAGCTAAACTCTTCTGACATTACCTGGCTCTTGCTTCCCCTTTGGCCTCACTCATACCTCTCTTGTGCTCATCTGTTATATTTCAGGCTCAGTAGCCTTCTTCCTGTTACTCAAGCATGCCCATCTGACTTCTACTCTAAGAATCCAGGTCACCTAGGTAATCTAGGACCTATTACCTCTGCTTAGCACGTGCTTCTTCTATTTACCTCTCATTATTCAGGTCTCAGCTTTGGTGCCAGAACTTTTGGTGCTTCTTTTTTTCAGAGATCATTTCTAAACACCTCCTCTAAGATGGCTTCCAAGAACCTTGCACTCACAGGGTAATTCTATATGTGACACCTATTGTGATTCTAATAATTTTTCTGTTCATTTTAAAATGTCTATTCTATACCTGAATGAAAGCTCTATGTGAGACCCAAATTGTATTCTATTGTGTTCATAGTCTTTAGAACAGGTTTTGAATTTATAGTGGGTATTCTACAAATAGTTCTCCCTACAGTGTTCAGTACATTTGTATATTTCTCCTCTCTTGTACCTTGTTATTAAAATAACGTTAGGGACAATAGGAAGAGAAAAAGATCCATTTGCTCAGGATGCCATCTTGAAATAGAGAAGACATCAAGTGATGTTTGAAGTTAAAGAAATGACAAAAAAGATCATAATTTTAGAGGACAAATTATTCTTTAAAAGGTTGTTTTTCATCATCACATAATATTTTTCTGTGAGCCACCATTATGCGTTTGATCCCTAAGTGATAAAGAAGATAACTGACAGTACAGGGCACTTTATTATTTTTTTATGCAAAAGTTCAGGAAAGATAGCTTTGAAAAGATATATTTAAAATAGTTATTTATCTGGCTAATAGTGAGAAAATTTTACTCTTAGATTCTCCAAAGTGATTTTATAAAAGTTGTCTTTGGTAATTAAATCTAATTTTATTTTCTCAGATTTCTCTTAGAGAATTTTTTAATAAAGAATGAAAATCAGTGAGGAGACAATTATTTTTCCAAATTTCCCAATGGGATTTTGATTACCAATTTTCATGGTATTTGGTATTTTTCCTTGAAATTATTTTGAAAGTTCTTATGCTTTAAGAGTTTCATTAAATCAAGTGAAGAGAATTTTTTAGCATTAAATTACTGGATGCATAACTGACTTTGATGATGAATACCTGAAGTACATTATATTGAGAAATGATGTTGGCAGATACTCCTCAAAGTTTTAGGTTCAATAAGTATATGTATTGAATTTTTTCTTAGTGTTTCAAATATTGGGCAAACCATCCTTCAAATTCTTCAATTCACTGAAGAGAATTTCCCTTAACAACCATGGAAATGTAGTATAAAAATAAAGAGAATTTCATTTTTGGCATTAACATCTTTATTAAAAAAGGAAAAATATTGTACTTATATTGAAAATTAACTGAAAGCAAGTTTGATGTCCTTTGGAGGCAGGATAGTAAGTAAGAAGCTAGAAAAATTCCTTGACAAGTGAATGGGGAAATTGAGACAGATATTTGAATAGCTTAACAATTTACAGCCAGATAATAAATTCCAAGATCTTATCTTCCCTAACCAAGGATACTTGGTTAGAGAAAATGGTTTACATATTCCAGGCCATGTTGGTGCAGGCTTGCCTCAGTCCTGGTCCCTTTTTAGTGACATTCTTTGATGGTGAAACTAACCAGAGAATGACCCTGAAATGCTCATTTTGATGAATCAGCAGATTAAAGGACACACTTGGAAAGCTGATCAATATTCTATTGAGATCCGCCTCTGAAATTCCACCTTTTAGGAAACAGATAAAAAACCTTAAGACTGTGTGTGCTCTCACTTTTGAGCAAGCTTGTTCCTTCCTTCTCCTCTTTTCTTTGCATGTGTCTTTCCTTTCTTTTTCTTAAGCTCTAAAGGTGTCTATGAGGCTTGCAACCAGGAGAGCAGCAGGCAGTGGCAGCTCATCCTGGGTTAACCCCCTGTCTCCAAGGGCTCTTCTTTTGCCTTGTTACTTATTTCTTGAATCCACACACCCAGCTGGCTAACTTCTTTTGCCTCTGTGACTTTCTTTCTAAAGGACCAAGGCAACCTAGTCTAGACTTGACTCTTCCTGTTTCCAAAGGGTTAAAGTAACTCTGCCTGGACTGACTCCTGCTGCTATGATCTTGCCTCTTCTATCTTCAGCCCTTCCTTTGTTTTACTGTCCCAGCTTCCATAAATGTACTTGCAAAACCACCTGAACTTGTGCTATAAAATCTTTACTGCACAAAGTGAAGAACCCACATAGTCTAGATTGTGTTGGGACAGACCTGCCTTGATCTTCTGTAGATTTCTGAGAAGGGTTTTGAAAATTCATACTTTTGCTGTGAGGTATATTTCAACAATTGATTTTAAATTTGATTGTTTTCCTCTGAATTTTTTTTGTCTAAAATTTTGATTTTACCTGTAACAAGGTGGGAGTTTCATAGTACACAATTTATTCTATATCATTTTCCCTCTCCTTTAATTCAACTTATTTTTGTCAGTTGGACCCATGCTTCAAAGAACTTAGTTTAGTGGAGCTCTCCCAAGTCTTGAGAAAATGACATTTCTTCCATATATAATTTGTTTTTTGTATCTTCTTTTCTTGTATTCTTTACTTTTCTTGTGTACTATATACATTGTTTTCTTCATTTTTGTCTCTACTTCTGTTCCCATTTAATGTTTTGCTCCTGATAGATGTCATAGGCAAGAAGAGATTTATTTTCTCATATAGTATTATTTTATTTATTTAAACAGGAAAGTACTGGTATCCTAGCAGAGGAAAAAAAAATAATACCCCCCCAAAAAAACTTCAATAATTTTATTCTATGGTAATCCTTCTTTCTTCTACCCCAAAATTTTTTCTAAATCTAGAAGATTTACTTTATTTTAAAAGCTATTGGTTGCCTATTCTTTAGATTATATATTGGCCTCAAGACTTTTCCTTTTGAGTCATTTTTTGCTCTTTTTACATGTTGCAAATGAGCAGATGTGATATTCCAAAGCTTCTGGGAAGAAGCCTTAAATGGTGACACAAGTTTTTGGCCATTTCTCTTGCTTTTACCCTCTGCAGTGAGACTGGCATGTCTAAAAGAGGGTATAGGAATGAGAAGACCAATTTAGTGGAGCCACAGCTGATTACAACATGTGCAATGTGGGTAAAAAATATAAAATATTGTTGTAAACCACTGAAATTTGGGGGTTGTTGTTTTGTTACTTAAGCAAAGCTGACTAATACATGGCTCATATTTAGACCTCAACTGACTTCAATTGTTAAAAATATCAGGAGTCTACCCCGGCTGGTGTAGCTCAGTGGATGGAGTGCAGGCTGTGAACCAAAGGGTTGCTGGTTTGATTCCTAGTCAGGGCGCATGCCTGGGTTGTGAGTCAGGTCCCTAGTGGGGGCCATGTGAGAGGCAACCACACATTGACTGTTCTCTCCCTTCCCCTCTCTAAAAAATAAAAAATAAATAGAGCCAAAAAAATATCAGGAGTCTAAATCACTTGATATTGATGATAGACACCCATTATTACACAAGTTTCTCAACTAGTCTCTTTCAATATCTGGGGAAGAAGGGAAAAGCTGAAAAGGGATCCTCCCAAAATAATTTATCACATTTATTAAATATTTCTGATATAAATTGAAAAACTCTGTTCTTGAACAATTTTCATGTGTATGATGATTTAATATTCTTCATAAAGGCTAATTATGTATTTTCATGATGAGAGAAGTCCTTTCAATTTCACTTTTAAATTAATTTTAATTAAATTGTTATTTCATTGAGGCCAATTTCACTTTTTGATTATATAATCTGGACCAGAAACTAACCAACAATATGGTAAATTCTTATTTCAGTTTATTAGAGTGAAAATTTATAACAAAATGAGAATGTCAATTGAATTCCAAGATAAAATTTTCCCACTAAAAATAATTTGGCAATGTTTACAAATTTTTATAATCTTAGGGTTGTTATATAGAAACATAATTTTCATGTTTCTATAAAACAAAATTTCAATAAGAATTTTATTCTTTTGCCCTGGCTGGCATAGCTCAGTGGATTGAGTGCAGGCTGTGAACCAAAGTGTCGCAGGTTCGATTCCCAGCCAGGGTACATGCTTGGGTTGCAGGCCACAGCCCCCAGCAACCACACATTGATGTCTCTCTCTCTCTCTCTCTCTCTCTCTCTCTCTGTCTTCCTCCCTTCCCTCTCTAAAAGTGAATAAATAAAAAATAATCTTAAAAAAAAGAATTGTATTCTTTTTTGAATATGATTTACTTTTAAACTATAACAATAATAATTTCCAAGTTGTTTTTTTTGCTTCTCTTTGTGGATTATATGTATCTATTATATTAAATAAAGGGAAAAGATGTGCTGGTAAAGAGAAAGGTGAGATAACAATTGAAAGCATTCCTCTATTGGAAAAATTAAAGTATTTTCCTCTTTTGTTTATCTAAATATTAGTTTCATTGACCTTATATGAGATATTGTTACCCAGGCTTAATCTGTGAATATATTTTGTCTTTCCTTTTAAAATATATGTTATCATTAAGTTATAGATAAGATGCATTTATGATGGTTTGTTGCCAATAACAAGGAATTTGATATTTGATTTTTAATAAAAATAAGAATAAAGTTTATATTAACAGTATCTTTTTTGCCAGTGTCTGAAGAAAGATAATGTTCATCTCACCATAAAACATATAAAATGTGTAGCAAATTTAAAAAATTTTTATGTGTAGCAAATATATAAAATAACAAATTTTAATGTTATTGCAAAAATCTGTACACTCACAAACCAAAGTCTTTCATCAATACTTTACTAATACTTGCTTTATCACATGTCTATCCTTCTGTCTATTGCTGTAAACATCCACCAATTCATTTTGTTTATTGGGTACATTTCAAAGTAAATTGTAAGTATCAACACACTTTTCCCTACATTCTTTAGCATGCCTATCATGAAATAGAATTCATTTTTTGCTTATAGTCTTTCTTTTGATGCAAAATTTATATAAAATGCAATGCAGAAGTATCAATTACACATCAGAGAAGTTGCGACAAATACATATATCTACATAACCCAAAACACTAACAAGATATAGAACATTACCTTTGCCTGGGAAAGTTCCCTCATGTCCTTTCCCCTTTTTTCTTCACCATCTCTACCTAGAGACTTATATTTGCTCTTTCTTGTACCACTGAATAATGTTTTACCTGGCCCAAGATTGTATCATAAATGAAATCATATAGAGTTACTCTTGTGTAATGCTTCATTCACACAGCATTATGTTTTGAGATTCACCCATATTATTAGGTGTTAGAAAATTGATTTCTTTTATTTCTAACTAGCATTCTATTGTATGAATACATAGCAATTTGTCTATTTTTTTATATTGATGGATACCTGGACTTCTTCTTTTTCATATATTAGAAATAAAGTTATAAAAAATTTTGTTTAAGTTCTTATTTGTAAACATGTAGCTTAAAAAATTTTTTATTGGGTAAATATATGGGATTGAAATTACTGGCTCATAGTGTGGGTGTATGTTCATGTTTGTAGGAAATTGCCAGACCTTTTATCAAAGTGCTTAAGTCATTTTACATTCCCACCAAGAATGCACAAAAACTCTGGTTTCTCCACACCCTCACCAATATTGAATGTTGTCAGTCTTTTTTGATTTTAGATGTTCTATTGTGTGCATTGTAATATCTCTGTAGTTTTAATTTTCATTTTGCATTTGCTTAATTATTGATATTGAACATCTTTCCATGTGCTCAATGTCCATTTGTAAATCCTTTGTGAAGTATCTGTTTAAATAATTTCCACTATTTATTTTTTTCTAGAACTATTTCAGTCCCCATTTTATTGCCTGACTTGAAATATGTTTGTTTTATACCTGAATTTAAAAATAAATGTAGGCTTACTTGTTTCAAGATTATGAGTAGAAGGAAGAATCTTATTGTATCTGTGGAGCTTCTCATGATTTTGTGGCCTTTTGAAGAAACTCTAAATCTCACTTATTTTTACCAAAACTGTTGTACTATACCTTTAATCACGGTGGCAATTTGGACACAAATGTTCCACAATTTCACTTTCAAAGACTTATTTCTAGACTTTTGAAAGGCTTATCTTAATTATGTTTTCCTTAAGAAAACAAAAACTATCATTGGCAAACAAGCTACTGATGAATCTAAAAAAGAAGTACTTTCTTGTACTAATAAGGTTTCTTGTACCAATTTTTCTCATATCAATGTATGTTGATTCCCACAAGTTTTTTAATACAATGACAATAGAAGGCTTCTGTACAGTTATTAGACATGGTCTCTTTTTTAAAAAAATACTACTTGTCTTATTTCAAAACATAATGTTCATTTTCTACTCTTCCTCCTTTTCTTTCTTTTCTAATAAAAGTATTATAGCAGCAGCAGTAGTAGTAATAATAATAAGGGAATCTATGAGTTATCAATTGCTCAGTTTGTGTCAGCTAACATGCTATGTGATTAAAAACACTGTGTGAGTGTATTACATGAGATTGACATTAATTATCCTTAATTTTATAAATGAGAAAACCAAAACAAAGGCAAGTTGTTATTTGTTTGAAGTCGTGGAGCTGATAAGTGATGGAATTACAACCTAAATTTCACTTTTTCTGCCTCCTATTAACTGTGATGTTAATCACAGCTAATTACAGCTTTGGAGATCTCAGACTCATGAGTATGAAATGATTACTTGTGCTATTATACATGTATGAGTCATTCCGATGGTATCGGGAGTGTTATATAAGATGTTCTACAGAAGTGTTCTTATTTAGTTTGGGCATCAGAATCTTAACTCACTTTTCAACTGCAGTCCACCTTGTCTAGGCATATGGTTAAAATGATATCTGGAAGAATTATTTAGTTCAAAGATATAAATATAGCAAATGGATCACCTGAGAGTGAGTACACTGTATAGCATATGGAACATACAATAGTACAGAACACCTACTATGTACTTGGCATTCTGTTAGACAATGTTGAATAAGTATGAATCCTTGCCCAAGAGCTTATCATCTAATGAGGTTTACTAAGATGTACACAGAGAATTTCTGCATAATATAGTTAATTACTATGATAGAGGCATGCAATAGATGATATATCCTATACCCTTGGTGTTTCAGAGAGTATCTTTTAGTCCCTATTTGCTAAGACATAGGTAAAATATGTGGTTAGGGTTTTCTGAGGGAAATGTTCATTGATTTTGATTTTACATTTTATGATATTCTTGTGTAACCTCATTCAGGACTATAATGGCTAATGCTAATATCAGAGACTTCTCTTTTTAACCACTATGCAAAATTTGAGATTTTTAAAACACAAAATCTTAAAGCTTAAATCTGTCTCTTTAAGAGAAAGAGCACAGAATCTGATTATATTTTTCCACAGATTTTTAGGCTCCATCCTTATGGAGGGCTGGTTGTCCTGTTTGCTCCAGGCTGCTGAGAAATTCACATCCCAATGTGAGAAGTCTAAAGACAGAGAATGATCCTGGGGAGTAAAGGGCATAGAGAATATGAAATACTTGGCTTTGTTGTTGGATTTTATTAGAGTAAGGGGCAATGAAATATTCCTTTTATCTGAAAATGAGAAGCTAACAATCTTGATGTTGCCTGTGGTTTATTTTGGGTGCTTTGGAATTTACTATCATAGAATACTATGAAAGAGTGGAAAATGTAAGGATAGTGAGATCAAATGGTTATTTTTGGAGCATTAGGTAACTTCCAGCATGAAAAGGACAAACTCAAGTTCCAAAATATCTGGCTCAGGCAGCAAAAGGAAAGACAGTATGTAACTGTTTTGCAGGGATTCCCTTGTGATTGCAATTAGTGCACTGAGATTGCTGGAAAGAAATTGCAGAAGTTGATGTTCAAGAAGTACATTTTACATTATGCTTAGCACATACATATGTATGGGATATGTGTGTTCATGTGTGTAAACACAAATAAAATTTCCAGAAATGATACTAACCCTTATAGTGTTCCACTCACTGTGATATTTCCTACTCTGTTCTATTCAAAATTTACAGAAACACTACTGTGATATTATAATTTATAAGATACCTGGTCTTCATCCACAATTCTTGGATCATAGCACCATGAACTGTTGGAATTTCCTAAGTGCTGAGAGTGAAAAGGGTGTCTTTTGTTATGTTAATGAGGTAACTTTTGAATTCTGGGGAGGAAGAAAGGGCTAGAAGTTGAATCTGTGACCTGCGATTTGATCAACTATGCCTATGTAATAAAGCCTGCATAAAAACCATAGAGGATGGGGTTCAGAGAGCTTCTCCGTGGGTGAACACATGGAGATTCAGGGAAACTCCACCCTCTTCCCACATATCTTGCCCTATGCATCTCTTCCTTGTGGCTGTCCCTGAGTTATATTATAAACCCTGTTACAGAAACAGCAATCTAGAAAGTAACATGTTTCTCTGAGTTCTGGAATTGTTCTAGCACATTAATTGAGCCCAGGGATGGGGTATAGGAACATCTGATTTATTGCCAGTTGGCCAGAAATACAGTCCACAAACCTGGACTTGCAGTTTGCATTCCGAGCTAGAGAAGGGGTTGGAACCTTCAACCTATTGGTCAGAAGTGCAAGTAACCTCAGGTTGTATCTGCCCTCTGCAGTGTGTATGTGTGTGGAGGGTGGGGGGTAGGGGGTTAGAGGCTTGTAGAACTCACTCTGATCTTGTGAAATCTGATGGTATCTCTAGGTAGATAGCATCAGAATTGAGCTGAATTCTAGAACACCAGTGGGTATTTGAGCAATTTGAATACTATTATAATGTTCCATTCACTGTGATAGTTCTGTTCTATTCTATTCTATTCTATTCTATTCTATTCTATTCTATTCTCCCTGCCTTTGTACTCTTAGTTATATCTCTGCCTACTATTGTCTACAGCTGATTGGAAGGAATATGGGTAGATACCTGGCCCCCAAAAAATCAATCTGTAGGCCAAATTGTGCTATTCAGACACTTGGATTGTTCATATTGTTTCAGGATTCTGATAGATTTTAATTTCTTTACAAGTTCATTTTTTGGAGTCAATTTGAGATTTCTGTTCCTGCATCCAAACATGAATTGACCTGTACTCAGATATTTCCATTGCTGTCATTAAAGCTCAATTAATTCACAGATTAAATGTTATCTTGTATCTAATATATTATTACTCACTGACTAGCCAGTGTACTTGGACTATGTCAATACTCTTTATAACATTGTCCAACAAGTTTTATTTCCCATTGGATTCAGTAAATTTTTATTTTTCTTGGTGCATCATTACTTCTTCAGTGTCAAGCTAAAAAGATATTTTCTCAGAGTCAGTTTCTATTGAGGGACTGTCAGGTGAAAACCTCTCTTCAGACAATCTTGTCTTTCTGACTTCATGTCTTTTGGTTTTGTTAGATAGACCTTATATTTTCAACTTAAGCACTTTTCCTTTAGATGGAGTCTTTGATGTCCTAACCATGGAAAGGAGTCTTCTCCTGCCCCTTTTCTCTTCATAAAGCATGAATTTAGGGCAACTCTATTGATGGGAGAGACTTGGTTCTTTTTACTGATGCATATAAAGAATTATAGATCAGCAAACCTATTTGTGTGCAATCAGAGTTTGCTAGTGATCTATTCCCATGGAGGAGAATGGGCCTAGCTAGGGTGGGGGGTGAAGGGCATAGGTTCAGGACAAAGCAGGGCGGCAAAAGTAAGTGTGGCTGAAGGTCAAGGTGGCAAGCCCCCTGGTGGCTAGTGGCTGGGTGGTCTTAGGCTGGGCAGCCAGCTAAGAGAGTGAGTCCTTTGTTCTGAGGATTTATATAGTTGGCAGGATGGGAGTAAAAAAGTTACATATTGACTGACCAGTAAATGTGGTGCCAGCTTTCCTGGGGGTGGGGGGGGCATGACTACCCAAACTTAGGTATGTATGGGGGGTCTGTTAGCCCAAATCCTTACCTTGTTCCAGACTCTACTTGTTCATCCTGTTGTAAAACAGACATGTGACAGGAGGCAGTTAATTAAAGTTGGGGCAGTTTCCCAAAGTTATTTATGGGCTCTTCTTTGGGCACTGTGGACCCTCTCCTGCCTTTCAGGCCCTGGGATAAAAGCACAGTTTCAAGGCTTTCTTTCTCAGATAGTGGAAATGCTACATGAAATTTCAAGGACTTCCCTCCTCTCATGCTATTATAGTGTTTCTTGCGATGTTGGAACACCTGGCAATATTATCAGACCAGGGTCAGGACCTCTGAGTTAGTGGGTGAAACATGTCTTCCTTCTGCTCCCTGCCTTAGTTTGCTATTCATTTTCCCTAAGTGCAAAAGGTGTTTCCTGGCAACCAGGATGCTAGACACTGGCTACTAATAGCAGCAAAGTCTCAGAGTTCTTCCTCTGCTATCTCCTGCCTTAACTCCACAATCCTAAAGTTTCTTAATAGTTGGAAAAGTAACTTATTTTGAGAATAGAATAATAAGCACCACAAGTAACATTTAAACATTTCAAAAGTCACCTATATTCAACTTAAGGTTAATTTTCCAGTTTCTAAGGCTATAGAATTGTACTGTTTCGGTTTGAAGCCAAATACTTAGGCACACTGCAAAAGAATCCCATTATGAATCTCCCACTCAATTAGCTGTTTTCAAAGGGCAGAGGAAAATAGAAATTTAGTCTTCTTTGTGGGAAGAATAGATAAGAGTTTTATTGGCTAAGTGGTTTTTGAAAGAGAATTTTGGATAATTTTTGCCAGTGAGTTTTACAGTAAATATATTTTCTGTATTAAAATTCTTAAAATGCAGTTTCATTTCCATTCTCATTTAAAAATAAACAAGAGTTTCCTAGGGCTAGGAGTGAGGTGGAGAATCAGGGTGACTTGCTAATGAATATGAAATTTCTTTAGAGGTGATGAAATATTCTAATATTAGGTTGTGATAGTGACACATTTATGTGAATATATTAGATCCACTAAATTGTACACTTTAAATAAATTTCATGGTATATGATAATCTCAATTAAATTTTAAATAACCCTTCCCCACTCTCCCAAGAAGTAAACAAGAGTTGAGCAAGTATACTTATTGGTTAGTTTGGAAGATGTCTTAAGACATCTATATTTCTATAAAAGTATTAGAACTATTGTTTTTTTTTCCCCTAGGGATGTAACCAAAAGCAGGTCCAGCTGCCTGCTGTTCCGAAAGCCAATACTTGAGAGACAGGTGCTGATGTAAAGGAAAGTGGTTTATTTTCAGGTCTGGCTACCTGGAAGATGGGGGCTCACTTCTTAAAGCCCATCTCCTGTTGAAACTGGAAAAGTGAGCATTCACGCTGCCTGTCACTACCAGACCCAATAAGCAGAGACAGGGACTGAATCTTTACACTTTATTCAGATGGTCAGCCATCTGAGAAGACTGTGGATTTGTACCCTAACAGACCGCCTTACATTTCCTTCCAAGCCAGCCTTTATTAAAAGAGGGCAAAAGTGTAGGTAAGGGATTTGGAATTCAGGAAAGAGATTAATTAGATAAAAGCTGCAGTCCAGCAATTTCCCTAACATCCTTTCATCTGCTGACCCATTATTTTCTTTATCAGTGCCCTGGGTGGCAGAGTGTCTCTTCCTGGAACACAGTGGCTTGGATACCACCTTGATTGCTTATGGTCTCTTCTGGAGCACAAAGGTCAACCACTTGGAGTCAGGGTGGGCTGCATTTGCAGTTACTGAAACAATAGCTTTTTACATGCATTTACTCCTAGGCTTACTAACATTACCTTAAACTAAAATTTTCCAACTCTTGAGTCCCCCATCACTGGGAAGATGGGAAATTCACATCAGTGGAGGCAGAGGTTGTTATGAGGAGGGAGAGGGGAACAGAAAAAGAGGACAAGGAAGGGCTTGAAAAAGTCTGTATGTGCAGATGACTCAGTCCATTCCAATACCAAGTGATGGCCCAGTGTGCATCTTCCTAGTTTAGCCATGCTGGCTTCATGGATGAAGGTCTGTGAATCTCCCAGAGCTGGGATGTGTGAAGGTCAGAGTCTATATCTTTTGAAGTTAATTGTACTCTTGTACAAACATGCTGTTTACCTACAAGCTACATATTAGAGTCAGCACTTACAAAACAATGTTAAAAGAATGGTGGGGTGGGTTACAAATTCCTATGGTTACAATTTTCCAATGTGACAGGGACAGGTGATATGACTTTGTTGAATATTTTGTTGGAGAATTACATTAATGTACTATATTTGATAATATTTTGTACTCAAAGGTTTTTCTCTTTTCCCCAATTCTCCCCATTCCATAAGATTAAGAATAGAATTGTTACCAGACAGGGGCCTGGCCCTGAGCTGGTCTGCCTAGGGCCAGCTGTAGTGTGTGGGTTCTTGATTTCGTGTCGTAAAGATTTCACAACATGAGTCCAGGTGACTGTGAGGATCTGTGTGGTAAAGCTGGGGACAATAAAACAAGGAAGGGCTTAACATGGAGGAAGTAATAGGAGAGGCAAGGCTGGACTGCCTTAGCTCGCTGGGAAGTCAGAGAAAAGGGGGCTTTGGGACAGATTCAGGGGATTTACCTGGGACAGACCGCCAGCTGCTCATTGCCTCAGAGTTTGGGAGACATGTGCTTGTGGGGAAAGAAGTGGGGAATGAGAAGGGAAAGAAAATGATGTGTGTGTGTCCCCAGAGAGAGAGAGAGAGCCCGCACAAGCTGGTTCTTTTATTTTGAAGCTTTTATCTCTCTCTTTCTGGTAAGGAATCTTAGGGGAGGCCTCAGGGGAGGGTTTTAGTGGCTGAGCAGGGATCTTTAGTCATCATAATAAGTCCTAGCACCACCCACCCAGATTTGCTGCTTTTCTGGGCCTGGAGCTGAAACACATTTGAGCCCTAGAAGTCCTGTCCTAGATGTTATCCCCAGGGAGCAAAGGGCAGGAGAGAAGAGGTTACCGTGGGGAAAAGATTCTTGTTTTCCCAGTTTTGCCCCCTGCCAGGCACTCAGGGCTTTCTGCCCCTGTGAACACCTGCACCTGGCTATAATTGTTCAGCCCTGGTATTTCTCAATCTTGGTTTCCCTATTCCACTCGCCAAGGAATTTTCTTCACTTCTTACTATCATGTCTGAGTGAATTTCCAAATAAATTCCAATAATATCTTTATTCTGCTGGTGGAAAAGAATTGTACCCGACCTCATGCTTCATCTTTGAGATATTTTAAAGTCAAAAGGAGAATTTTGTTTCCAGGTGATCTAGAGCTAGCATCTTAAAGTTTTCTGAAGAAAATTTTTTCTAACTCATTGAAGAGTAACATGCATCAAGGAGAATTTGGGCTATACATTCTGTGTAATGAAGTTGTGGGTAAGTTTTACTCTTCCTTTTTAAACTTTATATCATTTATTCTAAAATAATTGTTACCTTGAAAATGCCTAATCTTCCAGATTTTCTTATGTGAGCAGTTTCTTCTCTTATCCCATAATCCTTTTTAAAGAATTTGACCTTTATATTTGAAAATAAAAAGGGATACAGACGCCACAAAAACAACAACAAAAAGCTAAAGTATACTGTTATAAAGTAGACAACTTTATAACCACCATCAAAGGAAGAAATAGGACTTTGACAGGAGAAAGGGATAGCTCTGCCACCCCAGAGTTCCCTCGCCCCACTCTGTACCCCACCTCAGTCTGAACCTTTGCTTCACAATGTAACTACTGTTTAGAAAAATAATTACTTCCTTGAATTCCCTTATTGTTTCATCACCCAAGCGCAGATCCCTAACTTAACGTTACCCATTTAAAAATTTTTTCAAGTCCTTTAAGTTTTTTTGATTCATGTTTTTCCCATTCTTTCTAATAGTGAATTTTCTATAGACAGCACATCACAGGGTCATGTTTTTATTTTTCCACTCTGACAATGTGTCTTTTAATTGGTATATTTAGAGAATATACATCTAACTTGATTATTAATATGTTAGGGCTTAAGTCTGTCATTTTATTTCTTGATTTGGTTTTCCCTTTTTTTTTTTTTTGGTTATCACTTCCCTGTCTTCCTGTGGGTTAAACATTTTTTAGAATTCCATTTTGATTTATCTATAATGTTTTTGAGTATATCTCCTTGTATAGATCTTTCAGTGTTTGCTTTAGGTATTATATTACATATATTATATATATATATATATCTATATATCATAGATATATATATCATCATAGTCTGCTGGTTTCATGCTGTTTCCATACAATGTAAATGTGGAATCATGTGTAAAACTGTGAGGTGCTCAGTAAGAACAGCTTAGTCTAATGCTAATTCAAGTGAAATAAGATCCTCTTTTTTGATGCTGTGGTAAAAAAAAATGTAGTAATTCTAATCAAACTTTATGACTAATCATAGTTTGTATAATTTATTTCAATCTGATGCCACTCTTTATTCTGTAAAAGTGAATGGTGAGGCTATTTCTTCTGATATGAAAAGTGAAGAATTACATTCTGAAATGAGAAAAATAATAGAAATATAGAATAACACAACATACACTTACTATTAAGTGACACTGGATTTAAAACATCATTTTTGAAAGAGGAAAGACAATGCTAAGTTATAAGCACAGGATAGGTTTATACTCTTACTTGAAGCTAATAGAGTTGGACACTGAAAAATGAAATAATTACTTATTGTTTGGCATTTAGAAAATCCATTTTATTTAAAGGCCCTGGCTAATAAATATAATATTTTGAATTATACAAAACAAAGTCAAAAAAAACTTTTGGAACAGATCATTAGAAAACTTAATAGCAACTAATATATTTATACCCATTTGGTTGTAAAGTTTGATGTAATCATTAGTTACTGATTTTATAGGAACTTTTCCCAATATTACCAATCAAGTTTCAACTGTGTTTTCAATATTCTTATAAAATTAAATTTATGGTCCATGTGCTAATTAACTTTTGAGTATTTGGAATCAAGTTAAATAATACTGCAACAAAACTGGTAAGAAAAAATAGAATGAAATGCGTCAGAGAGATTCCTGGGTATCTATCAAATTGGAGAGGAGTTCAACTGTTTCTTAGAATTGAGGAAAACAGAAAATGGGCATCTGATTTCCACTGGATCTGGAATAGTGCCTTCAGTCTGTTTCTTTATCCTGGAGATCAGAATAGCTCTCAGCTGTCTTCTGAGCCTTCTATCCTGCAACTGCCTTTCTGCCTGAAGACACTCCGACTGGGAAATGCAGTGTACTTCAAGTTGACTGGTCCTGCCAAGTGTCCATTAAAGGTGCTCCTATTCAACCTTAAATCTTTTGTGTTCAGTGTGGTTCCCTGGATTGCTTTTTCTTGATTCCATATTCTCTGCATTTTGCCTTATTGCACACACTATTGACTCATAGGCCCTTGGTACATTGTCAATTTTCCTCCAGAAGGAAATTTTCACCAATTTTCTTTCTAGGAGGGACAGAAAATATAGGCTATGAAATGTTAATTTTTTTTCTTTTTGAATCGAGAGTGCTTCTGTTGCTCAACTTTTGTTCTGAGTTGAAATTGAGAATATAGTTATGTCCACAGTTTTTGGCTTGAGGTGCCTTACTGCTATCACCATTACACAGGTAAGGGGGCAGGATTGGTAACAAGTCCTTGATTCTTGTAGACCCTGGAGGCATGCCCAGCTGTAGCAGCAATGATCACGAGTCCAGCCTTTCTGCCTTTATTATGATTCATTCTATGTCATTCTCAGAGATCTATTTATGGATATTTATCCCTTCCTAAGTTTTAGAAAAGCCCAATTTTTATACACTGTTTAATTGCTTGTTGCCAAAGTTAAGTTCATTTGTTTCTCTCACTCTAACACTTTAAAATAGATTTTCCTTTCTTATTTGAAACATCTTTCAGTGAAGATAAATGAGCCAAAAGCACGGCACTCGCTGATGTGCCTTCTTCCCTCATGCGGGCTCGATAAAAGCCCTTTCTTTGTTTTTGGAATAGCGTGTTCAAGATCTAGGCTGGCAGCAAGTCAGTCTCTGCAATGTGTTCTCTGCTGGAAGTATTGATCTTCATTCTTTTTCTCTTTTCATTTTTTCCTTCTAGATAATGGTCTAAGAACCATAATTCTGGTTGTGACTGACAAAGCTCCCTATGTAAAAACTCTCTTTCTCCAAATGAACAGCTGAGAAGTTTTTCTGGAAAATATCTTTGTAACTCTCCTCCCCTTATTCATTGTTCATGTTATTGTTTAACTCTCTAACCCTCTGTGCTATTGGGGAAGTTCTTAAACTTAAGAATGGAAAGTACTGGGAACAAACTGGTAGAACATGTCGCTGAGTCCATACTTTCTATTGTTTCGGCTCACATCAGCTGATTGTAGAAGCACTAATTGTATTGAACTACAAATGCCAAAATGAAGTTTCAAAGTTGAGTGATTAATGTCATTCTGGTAAACACATTTTAAAGTTTGACTACAATATCAGCTCTTAGCTTGAGGACAAAAGGAGGGTTGTAAGATTGGAATTGACTCAATGAACCAGCATTACTCCACAACAGTATTTTAATGGTTATGAACAACATATTAGCTAAATAGGTGGGTTATAACATACCTTGATTATGAAAGAGAACTTATCATCCACCAGTTTCACAAATTCAATAAGATTGCTAGTAAATAAGATTTTCAGTGTAGTGAAAAAGATCAAGATGTCATAATAACTTAAAAATGTGTAGCTACAGAAACTTCTAAGCAATACTAAATACTTTTTTGACATGGTAAGTACTTATATGTCATTTTTTCATATTATTTGCACATGTTAGCTTTATATTTGAAAACAAAAGTCAATGTTCTATAAGAATATACCTTAGTGTTTATAGAAGAAGCACTGCTTCTTTTGATTTGTAACACAATCCCTTACATGTGTATTTAAATACTCTTTATCAATCTATAGGCCTTGACAGAAATGTATAGAGACAATTTATTCCTCATGAATTAAGACTTTTGGAGTTTTAAAAACTATTATATTTTATATCTTTCATTCCTGCTCATGCTCGGAAACAAAATTGGGTATAAATATTTGCTGTGAAGATAATTCTGTGGTATTATTTGTATTGTAATGGTGTTAGATATTCTTCATTTGCTCCTCTAAGTCTACTTTTCCCCACTCTACACCCTGCTGTGCCCTTATCCTCTCATTATCCTTCATTTGACTAATGAGAGGTATCAGCAGGAGATGAGAGGGCAGAAGAGAGAGAGGCCAGGGTTTTTCTCCTCTCCTTTCTGGGTCATAGGTGGCTGCTCTCCTCCTGTTAAGTCTATAGCTCCTGGCAGGTGATCCTCTCCCATACCTACAGCTTTTCTCAGGATTGTGGTAACTTTTCTTCCCTTTTCCATTCCAAACCTAAGTTGGAAAGATCTCCTCCCCTTCTTTGGTCAAATAAGGTGCTTCTCTATCCCTTGATAGTTCTTCTTAACTCTTGCTAAATCTTTGTAAACAATTTTCATATTAATTTCCTAGGGCTACCATAACAAGTTAACAGGAAGTTGGTAGCTCAAGCCAACAGAATTCCTCTCAGTTTTAAAGGCCAAAGGTCCAAAATGAAGAAGTCACCAGCCTTGGTTTCTTATGGAGGATAAGAGGAAGGATCTATTCCATGTTTCCCTCTGGCGGCTTTCTGAAATCCTTGGTGTTCTTTGGCTTGTGGATGCATCACTCCAATCTCTATCTTGATCTTCACATGGCTTTCTTCTCCGTGTCTCTGTTTTTACCTTCTTGTCTCTTATAAGGTACCTGCCATAGCATTTAGAGCCAGCCTTCACCTAGGGTGATCTCATCCTGAGATCTTTGCCTTGATTACATTTGAAAGGCCCTTATTTAAAATAAAGTCACAGTCTGAGGTTCCAGGTAGAAATGTTCTTTCTAGGCCACTATTCAACCCACTGCCATCTCTTTATTAAACTCCCTTTACTTAATCCTATTGGGTCCATGACTAACAGAGTTACTGGTTGTAGTATTTCAAAATATGAAAGACTGGAATGTTGTAATGAGCTATTTGATGAAAGAAGATATTCAAAATTAAACAATGGCATGATTAGACTGAAGCTGCAATAGAAACTAGAAATATATTGTTTAAAAGGAACACTAGCAAAGAGTATATTGTTACTGTCTTACAACAGGAAGGCTTTTTTTAAAAGTCCCTTTAAGACAATATATTTCTAGTTCCCTTTGGAAATTCTATTTTACAGAAATAATATTATTAAGTTTATTTGAAGCCTATTCCTACTAGAGAGTGTTTAATAAAAACAAATAAACAAAACCCTGTAATGAAATGAATTAGTTTTATTCTTCAATGTATCACATGTGAACAACTGGGGTCCAGATGTAGGCCTCATATTTCTGAGTTTGGCTTGGTTAAACAGCTGTCCCCCCCCACCAAAGATCTTAGCAGCTCAAAAATTTTTAATTGTGCAATATATCAATAATATTAATATAATTTTCTAGTAGAGGAACTCAAGGAACATGAAGACTCCAATTAAGAAGCTATTTTCCCCATAATGTCAGAAAACACCAACGGAATATGAAAGAGCCAGTCATAGGAGCAGAGGATAAAGCTACAGCCCTGAACAACCTAGGTCACGGGAAAGTGAGGCCAAAAGCTTTCTATAGAACATATAGAATATAAAACCTATGCAGGATACTCAGAAGAGGAAGTACAGTGAGAGAACCATAGAACCTGGCTTCAACCAGAGTTAGGACTATTCTGACAGTCACAGTGGTTTAAGCTTTTTCATCAGTTTATATTAAAATTTTCCCTTCTCCCAGTGTGTTGTATTTAAAGAATTTGTGCTTATTAGCTGTTTATTGTCTTACTGCAGAGTGTCCAGTCATTGTAGATGAGTTCTGTGTAACTCTTTTAACCTTGTCAAGTGAAGAAACCCTCCAGGTTTTGTTAAAAGTAGATATCAAATACATTTTCCTATCCTTATAGTTCAATTCTGGTGAACCAGAGAAAACTGTAACTATGTAACACCCACTCCTTTCAAATGTTGCTTTACTAAACTATTTTATAAAAACTCTGGATGTGCTGCATGGTGTGCAGAGACAAGGTCCTATTTTTGTCATTCAGTTGAAAACACTTGGACAAAATGTTCAAATGGGAGAAAGTAATTGCTTTCTTTGTTTTGTCATTGTTCTTTGAGGAACTTATTTGAAAATGACATTCTCCTTATTATAGAAAATGCAAATCTTCATATTTCTAAGTGTTTCATTTACATTGAACAACCTTGTAAGATTAAAAAATCTTTCTTCTTCCATGGTAGAAATGAAAAATTGTGAAACTGTATATCTGTATATATTTTTATTCAAATAAAAGAAAATGAAATGCCACTTCCTGAGGTAAAAATGTCTTGATGAGTAACAGAGATAACATGGCATGAAAGAGTTCACAGCTGTGATTTGTGTAATACATTATAGTTGACTCACACTGCCTGTTCACATTAATGGCTTAGCATAAACAATTTTTATCAGTGAAATTGTATTCAGATTTAAAAAGAATGATGTGGTTTATGACAGATTTAACTGTAGTCATCAACTATACACCATCCTGTTGCTTTCAGATTATAGATTGAACACATGCTTTTAAAATCTTAATATGTCATATAATCAGAAGTGTTTTGTGTAAATATATGGCTTTGCCTGTCTGATTACAGCATTGGAAGAACATTAAAGTTTATGAGAGTCCTATAAAATTCAACAGTTTGATGGAATACTAAACAGAGTAATTAGTATACTTTATGGAACTTATTCTGACAATGAGTCAGATTTTCTCCTGTGACTCTGGAGTAACTCTTTCAGATCAGTAGTCTACCACTCACCATACGTGAGCAAGGGTGGTGCCTATGTCTGAAGCTCTGGAAAATTAAAAATATTTCTCAAATTGTTATATGACCAAAAAGTGACTCAAATACTGGGAATAGAATGTCTTTAGGATTTTACATGAACCTAATGTAATCCCTCTCCTCCTTTTCTTCATAGATCAACAAACTCTTTCTGTGCAGGCAAGGAAGTAAATATTTTCAGTTTTGTGGGCCATGCTAGTGTTTTTATCTGCCTCGTTACTCATTACTTAATTCTACCCTTGTAGTATGAAAATTGTATAAATAATTAGTAAATAAATGGATGTGACTGTATTCCCACAAAACTTTACAAAAGCAAGTGGGAGGCCTGACTTGGCCAATAGGTTATAACATTTTTTAAATTTAAAAAAAATTTTGTATTTTTCCATTACCATTTAACCCTTTTAAACACCCCTCCTCTCTGCAGTCACCACACTGTTGTCCATATATACCCATGAGTTCCTTTTTTTTTTTGCTCTATCCCTCTACCCCTTAAATTCCCCCGTCCTAATAGCTGTCAGCTTGTTCTCTATGAGTCTGTCTCTATTTTGCTTGTTAGTTCAGTTTGTTCACTAGATTCCACGTATGAGGGAAATCATGTGGTATTTGTCTTTCTCTCACTGGCTTATTGCACTTAGCATAATGTTCTCCAGGTCCTTCCATGCTGTTGCAAAGGGTAAAGTGTTCTTTTTTACTGAAAAGAAATAAAATGGAAAATAGAAAGAGTCAAAAGGATGACCATATATAGGATATAAAACTGAAAGTCATGGACATAGACAACAGTGTGGTGGTTACCAAAGGGAAGGGAGTGAAGGGGCGGTGAGGTATGGAGGGGGCCTAATATACAATAATGGAAGATAATTTGACTTTTGGTGGTGGGTACACAGTGTAATTTACAGATCTTGTATTATAGAAATGTATACTTGAAACCTGTATGACCCTAGTAACAAATGTCACCTTAATACATTTTTCTTAAAGATGATCATTGCATTCAATGAGTCTTCCTACATCTGTTCCAGACACCAAGATACAGAAGTGACCAAAGAGATAAGGTCTCTGCCCTCAGGACACATTCATTTGGAGTAAGGAGAGACAGGTAATATGCAATAAAGAGTTAACCTTTAAAACACAATTTTCTGCTTATATAAATTAAATATATTTGATATAGAAAATAAATTCATAGGCTTTTATTGTTTATTTCTTCTTGTATATATTAATATAATAGTGTTAAGAAAATTTAACTACTGCTGGTTAAGAAAGTCTAAAACCAGACTTCCTAGGTTTGAGTCTGCCTCCTCCAGTTGGAATACTAATATGGAGAGTAAATGAGTTACCTCATGGAAAGGACTTACAACAGAGCTCAGCACATAGTAAGAGCTCAGTAAGTAGTATGCTACTTTTATTATTACTTGACAAGAACACTACATTGATGAATCCTCTGAGAACCTAGAAATAAGATTGTTTACACTGTTTAACTGCAAAATTGATACATCAGAGTAGACATATATGATTTGTCTCAAAAACAAAGGATAGTTTTCAGGGCAAAAAACTATATTGAAACTTTTTGCATAGATTAATATATCTAAAAAAATTAAAATGTCAATCAGAGGCAGCTTTGTTAGCTATAGGAGCACAGATAAAGCAGACCTATAGGATAAATGTGGTATTTCTTATCCAAACACTCCCACAAGGGAGGGGTGTTAGCTTAGCCCACTGTTTCCCTCTGCTCTGGTGTGGGTCCAGGAACAGGTGCCCTGGAGACATGTGCCTGAAGAGAAAATCTTTGTTCTTTTTTTATTGTTGGTCCCCAGATAGTCTTCTTAAGTAGCTCAAACTTGTACTGGAAGCTTGGCTGATTAACTTCTTAGAGCAGTTGGGATTTCAATTCCTCTGTTGGTCTTGAAATCTAATTGGATTTGTTTGACTATATTCTTTTTTTGTTTGTTGTTTTGTGTGTTTTTTGGTGTTTTTTAAAATTATATTTTATTGATTATGTTATTACAGTTTTCCTGATTTTACCCCCTTTACCCTTTCCAACCAGCATCCCCCACTCCCTCAGGGAGTCCCACCACCATTGTTCATGTCCATAGGTCATATGTATAAGTTGTTTGGCTATTATATTTCCTATACTGTACTTTATATCCCCATAGCTATTCTGTAACTACTATTTGACTATATTCCTATCTGGAGTTGTTTTATTTTTTGGTGAGAGAGTACAAGTCTTTGATTTGTATGGTGAACTTTGATATATAGTTTAAACCACATGAAATTGTCAGTTTTGTAGCTCAAAATGATCTGTTATTGGCAGTATCACATGGTTTAATTGAAAACTTGGGCAACCAACTTGAGTCCCTGGTGGGGCTCAGAAGGACTCAGCTCCCTGCCTCTCCCTGCCTTTTGACTTTGTGGCACTTGTCAGAGAGAGAGAAGACTCCAGCCAGCAGGCCAAGTGCAAAGGCAACAACAGAATACATCCTGCCCCTGCAGCCTCTTGACTGCAGGGTAAGAGTGGTTGATGTAAATGCTACTATTGCTTTTGCCAGACACAAAGGGACCCAGCTTCCTCAAGGACTGGTAGACATGGTGGTAAATCTGTTCTCCAGGCTCAGCAGTCTGTGCTGATGAGACCCTTTCTGTAGGGATGACAAACTGTAACCCTTATCTCTCCTCTTCAGCTAGGCACCCTTTTCTTTCTATTGGATCTCAGACTCTGCATGAAAGCTGTCTTTGTTTTGTCTACCTCTGTATGCCTGTGCCTTGTATAAAGGCCCCTCATCTAGAGGGTGGGAATCCCCTCTAGCTTCCCTTCTCAATCACACTATGACACAGCAAGGCCATTTTGGCTTGAAAATAAAGGAAGGGAGTTATAATTGAGTATTCTGGTCCTACTGAAGAGACCATCCCTGTGGTTAGCTTGCATCTGTTTTCCCCTAATAACATAAAACACTTTGTTCATCTAATTCTCCCTTCAGTTTCCAGGCTTAACTAACAACCTTCTGCTTATCAGCCAGCTTTTCATGTCGATGTTCCCTGTCACATGGACTTACAAGTATTCTGTGACATTTGTTTCTTGTTCTGAAATAATAAAATTGAATGTGGATTTATATTATAGTCTGATGAATTCAGTTCATGTGAATTTCTGCTTGTGAAAACTGTCTGTTTACAGTGTGCCAACACCATCTGATTTCCACCTTCTAAGTAAAGAGACCAAGGCAAATTCACCAAACAAGAAATACAGTCCTGTGATGTCTTTTAGAAGTTAGCCATATTTGCCTTTTCAAGTCAGAAAACAAATGCTATTTATCACCATGGGGATGAGCACAAGTAAAAGTTTCTTTTTCTTTGTACTAAATATTTGTATACATTGCCCACCCCCCTTCATAAAAAAAAACTTAATGCAAATATTTTGTAGGATTTTTTCTACCTAGTTGCAGGAAATTTTTAACCTGGAGATTCTTAGGATATTATATATTTTGGGGAAAAAGCATATTATTAAATAACTGTACAATATGCCCATTACATAGGCACACTAGAATTTGCAGAGCAGTATCACTATTGTTCAATATTGAGGGTGTTTACTTATTTTTCATCGTAAATCATTCTATGAGGAACTATCTTCTCAGAACTTTCTTGGGCACTTGTATTATTTTTCCCTTAGTGTGAATTCCTAAAAGTGAAATTTATGAGTTCATATGTGTGGTTATTTTAGTCTCTTGATGTAGACTTCCACTTTTGTCAGTGAGAGTATGGCTTTACACTCTTACCAACTTTGAAAGGGACTTCATTTCACTGCACACTTACCTACACTGGTTTCATTCATATTTTTTAATCTTTGCCATTGTAGTAGGTAAAATATACTCCCACATTTTATGTGTACCTTTTCTTTTACTCCTAGTTAGATTGCATTTTTCAAATGTTTTTTGGTAATCTTCATTTTTCTTTTATAAAACACACTGCTACCACGTAATTGTTGCCTGCACAGCACATAGGAGGAAAGAGTGATGATACTGGGGGTCTGAGACTCAGAGATGCTGGTTATTTGCCTCTTCTTGAACAGTGGTGGGATCCTTGCACTATAGCTCTTTAGTGACTGACTCCTGTGACTGGAAGACCCAGGCAATTTCCAGAGGAGCTTTTACAATAAAAATTGAGGCTTTTCTTGTGGCAAATGATGCCTTTCCACAAAGCAGTGAAGACTGTATCATCAGCCACAGAGAGAGCTACTCAATTTTGTGTATAATAAATCTACCTTCTAACAATCAATTTAAATAATTTAGACACTTACATCCTCTTGGGGCATGGGCATTCCAAACAGCAACCCAGTGATGGCATTTTCTGCATCATCCTGAAGCAAACTTTCTCTTAAAGTCAGTTAAACTTAGTACACTGAAAATGTTGCCAATATACAACATAAGGCATTACTCACAAATAATTTGTTTACAGTTGTTAGACTTACTAAATGACCACCTGAAGCTAACCATCTAGAAAACCTTATGGAACTTCTTACTGGAGAAATCAGTCCTTGGGAAGGTATTTTCTAGTGTTGCCCTTGGACTGTCTTGTCTGGTTCTTACAATCTCTGGAGGGAACCTGAAGCCTGCCTCTCTAAATGTCAAAACCGTTCATCTCAACCAGTGCTCTTTTCAGTCCTTGGGGGAGCAGAGGGAGCGAGGCCCTCATCAGTCTCTAGACTGGCTGCTCTGGCTGAGAAGTCAGGTCTTCCAGGCATGCCACAAGTCATTGTGTTTTCATCTCCCGTCTCCGCTATGTTGTGTGGCTTTCCTTGAACTCCTGACAACGTAATCTGCAGCTTTCTCAACTGACTGCAGCTCTCATCTGGTCATCTATGGGAATCTATTTTTAAATGGGGTAAATGATTATTTTTCAAAACTGTGTATATCCTTTTGAATATATAATTTTATGCAGCGTGATGTTTTTTACATTCAGAATAGTGCTTTGTTGCTCCTTTGTTTCTATTCATCTTTATTTCTTTTCCTTTCTGACTCCCCACAGAAACCTCTCTAAACTATTACCATTTGTGAAATTCCCAAATTCCATGCTGGGCTACTCACTGTGAGCACCACCACCTGAGCCCTGCACCCTCTTGCCTCTTTTTCACCCCTGAATGCAGGCCCAGGTTCAGACAGCCCTCTCTGCTCCAAGAGGGGATTTTCTCTCTCTTTCCCAAGCTGTATTCTAGAAAATACTTCCTCTTTCTTATAGTTCAGTTATCTTCTTTTTATTAGTTTCTTTACAGCATTTAAAAAAAGCTAAATATTCTCCATCCTGAAACATTAATTTCCATGAGCCAAAATACTATCATTCAACTTGAAGCTCATCTCTGTTTACCTTTAACATTAAACTTCTCAACTGACTATCCAACATTCTTGGCTCCATTTTCTTGTCATCAGTTTCAACCACAACTCACTGTAATTTGAGGTTTGATTCTGCTTCTTTCCTGAGACAGTTCTCAGGGACATTGATGACTTTTTAATTAAATAGTCTGTTTTAAGTACTTTCATTCCTTTCCTCTGTGTAACACTAACTAGATACCCATTAACTTTTTTCTGTCACTCCCATGCTCCTATTTTCTCCTGCTTTTCTTTCTGCCTCTGTGAATATTCTTTCTCAGATACCTTCACAGGCTTCTCTGACTGAGGCTACTTCATAAAGCTCTGGATTCCAGAATGGCTTCTTTTGTTCTCTCTCTCTCTTTTTTTCCTTCTCTCTTCTCCACAGGTACACACTCCTCGATGTGCTTATCTCCTGCCATGGCTTCCAATTCTGTTTACTGTATGTAGTAAACATTCTACTGAGGGACAAATGCAACAAACTATACAAATATATACAAACTCAGAAAATAATATAATGCAAATACACATTATAAAATATACAAATTAGACAGTTACAATGCCAGGTAACAGCCATATGCATATGTGTGTCATTGTCAAGATAGTAACCAGCACCAATCATTTTGACCTTCTTAACAATTTACATGGATTATAGTTTGGCTAATTTTAATGAGCAAATTAGAATCAAAGGCACAGAAAAAGAGATGGCATGTTCCATGAGAGCAGAAATTATTGTAGACCCTCAGTTCCCCCAGAGACCCAGGAATAAGGCTTTATACCTCCTGGACACTCAGCAACTTTATGACACTTGTCAACAGTCGCTGTGACAGTGTGTGACTGGACTTGCCTGGGAAAGTTTCTTATAAAACAAAAAGCACAGAGGATAAAAATAGATGCCACTCTTAACCAGCTGCAGTCTCCCAAAGAGTGGTTTTGAGAACCAAAGCTAAAGGAGTAACTTTAAAGTCCACACAATAAACTTGTATTCAAATGTGACCTGTTCCTGGAAATTTGAATAGAAAAATAAGATTCTGTAAGCTATTAGGCCCAGGACTATTATAGATTCTGTGTCTTCCTGGTGGTTCTGATTAAGTAGTAGGCAAAAGTAATTTTACATAATCATGTTAATCAAAAGATGATGGTGTAAAAATGTACGAGATTTTTGAACACTGCAGCTAATTTTAGGAATAATCTGGTCTTACCACTTCATTTTATATGAGAGAAAGTAAAGCTGGAGGGGTTAAATGGGTTCTTCAATTTCACTTAGCTAATTGGTGGTGGCAAAGCAGGGAGAATTCTAGTTTCAAAGCTGAGTGTTTAATGTACTTTATATTATAAAACAGTGCTCATAAATAGTCCAAGCTGTTGTCAATACTGGCAGAAAAATTAAATAAATAGCCCTTTCTCCTTAATTCTGAATCTGTTTATCTGTTCCTTCTTAGACGTATCAGGTGCTGTGCTGGTGAAGAAAAGTGGGACAATTGCTTTACTCAGCATTGTGAGTCAAGTTTCCAGGTGATATTAATATTGGTGATTATGCTGCTAATTTTGCATGGCATCTTTTGTTCCCCAAATGCAATAGGTAGCAATTTCATCTCTACATACCTTTATCCTTTACTTGTTCAACAAATATTCATTTAAAATGTACTTTATTTCTGTCATAATACTGGGAATCAAGAATAGAAAGATGAATTATAATCTGGTCTTTTCATATAAAGGTGATTTTAGCATTCATTGAAGATTAATGTAAATAACATTAAAGTGTTTATTTGCAAATTATAGTATACATAGTCAAAATAATGAATTAAATGCAGTTTAAATATTATAGGTGCTATACACATGTATGCAAAACTATGTGAGTATGATACTGTGTACAGATACAAAGGTAGTGGAAATGGGAAAAAGGGAGACAGAAAGCCATCATGGTGGCAGCAATCTCTGCGTTGTGTTATGAACAATGACAGATACTTCTTAAGAGATCATAATGGTGGGAACGTAGAAGTAGGAAGCAAGAGCTAAGACTCCAGGCAGAAACAGCAGAGGAAGACACTGCATAGAAGTGAGAACTTAAGAGGATGGAGTAGCAGGAGGAGAGAATGACAAGAATCTGGAGAGATAGGGAAGAGCCAGATTTTGGAGGGGCTTTATATGTTCAGGGTAGGGAATTTGTTCTCAGTTCTTGAATTTTGGGGCCCATAATTGTCATCATTTGAAATCATTATTGAGAATGATTTCTGTGTATATGCTTTTACAGTATTTACTATCACATGGGAGAAAGAACTCTGGACTTAGTTTGAGCAGGCCTGAGTTCAAGTTCTTTTACTTTACTTATTGATAATGATAGTTTGGTCACTCATGTAACCTCATGGGATCTTGATTCTTGTATCTCTAACATGGAAAGAATTCACAGGGGATCAAATAAGATAGAAATTTAAAATTTAAAAGTATTTATAATGATAGAGGATTGTTATAATTGATAGGGTGCTGTGTTTCACGTTTGCTTCCAGCTGATCCTCTGGGAGAGCACAGGGGAGTCACCAGATGTTTCAGTGAGAGTTCATTCAAGGAAACAGAAGCCACTCCATGTCGTTTGGTTTGGGTATGTGGATTATAGGACTTTTAGAAGCGACTAGGGAGTGGTTATCAGGAAATCTGCTGCTAAAAGTTAGGGGAGCTGCCTTTGAAGGTCAGAAAAGTAAACCGTCAAAATTTGATGGTTGAAACACCCACATGGCTGGTTTTGAAATACTTGCCTGGAAGCCATTCTGAAAATCATATAACATAACCTACATCATTTTATACCAATTTAGAAAAGTTTCACATTATGTGAAAATTTCTACAAAAGTGATCATTAAGTTTTATAATCACAAGATGAAAGAATGCAAGTAGCATTAGTGAAGTAATGTAAGAAAATACACCAAACAGTTTATGGAATTTTGGGACTGGAAATAACAAATAACTTAAAAATCATGTTAAATAAATGCAACTTCATGTCATACTTTGCAAAATTGAAGGCAAAATATGGCATGAATATTTTAAAGATCCCAATTTAATAGAATATTTTGAAACGTGGGTTTCTCATTGGATTAATGGCTAGAGATGGACAATTGTATGATTTTTAGAGTTTGGAAGAATATTCTGTTTGCAAGTGAATTTTTTAGCAGATTATTAAAGGAATGATTTTAAATACTAATACACAAAAACCACTTTGAAACCAGTGGTAGGAAGTCTCTGAGATGGCTCCCCATGATGCTAACCCTCAGGTCCTCATGAAATACTCTCTCCTTTTCAATATTGTCTGGACCTAGTGGCTTCCTTCTAAGCAGTAGAATATGTAAAAAGTGATGGGATGTCATATCTGAAACTAGATCACAAAAGATTGTGACCTAGGTCTTGCAGAAATTCTATCTTCTTGGTTCTTCTTATTTGCTCATTCTGGTGAAGCCAGATGCATACCATGTGACAGGGAACTGGGGGAGGCTTGTGGCCAACAGCCAGTAAGCATTTCATATTAATTAACTCCATTAATTAATTCATATAATTAATTCCATTTTACATTTAGAAAGTACTTACTCAACCTGAGATGTTAAATGTTCCCTCATATGTTCTTTAGTTTTATATGTTATAATTTTTTGTTTGATCCATTTAAAATTTATTTTAGCATCCTCCTTTTCAAAGTTAAAAACATCCACTATACCATTTTTTATATTCAGAGACCACAATGATCCACCACTGAGAAAATCTTCTAAAAGTTATTCAGAGAATCCTGCAATATAAGACATTTTCCAAGTGACTTCACTAGAGTGACCATTTACTCAACTAGTGGCTTTTTGAGTTGATCCCGATTTAACCCTGAAAGTACTCAGTCCAAATGCTGAGCACAAATGTGCAAGAAAAAAATACTCAGTTCTTAAAATAAATGTTTTACACGGTTAGAAATCATTCCACTTAGGAAACGTGTGAATATTTTCTCTTCACTTTTAAAAAAATCAAATCCTTCTATAAAAGTGTTATTTTCTCCATCTCTATGTGGAGAGCTATAAAAGAATACACATTACAAATAATTAATGACAAAAATCACACATAGAATCAGGGATAATGAAGAAATACCAATTGACTATCAATTATCACTGCATAATGCATAATGGAAACCTTACTGCTGAAAATCTGAAGTGTTACTTTGTAAAATGAGATATACAGATCTGATGCTAGAATAGTTCCATGAATCATTCTTTATGTAACTTTGAAACAAACTGGAATTGTCATTGTACATGACAATCTGATGAAAACAAAGAACTCTTTTGGAAATGCATTTCTTCTAAATTATGGTGGTTGATACAATCCAAATATTGAATTTTTTCCCTGTTAAGAATAAAGTTTTGTATTTGAAGATAAATGTACTGACTGAGCACAAGTTAGCTTAAGCTTTGAGTTATCTTCTGAGCAGTGTGGTTTCACTGATTCATCACCTTTTCTAGCCTAGCTCCCTGTAAAGATACAGCATGTAGTATTTTAGTTCTGGTTCTTATTGTCCAAGGAGTTCAAATCTTAGACTTCACCTTTTGGGGTGTGGTTTAGAATTAATTTCTCTCCTTTGATAAAATACACAACTAAAAACAGTGTTTTTCTATACTGTGTAAATACACTAATAACTAAATTATGTTTCCAAAATGATGTGTTTTTATTTAGTAGAACCTTATAAAAATTGTCATTTTTGTAAATTAAAAAGGTAGCACATCAGCAATTCTATTGAGTTTAACCTTGTTTATAAGGTTCATGACTAAAAGGTGATTAAAGGAAAACACAAATTGGGAGCACATTCTTAAATGAGCTGCCTCTTTATTTTCTTGTTGTCAAATGGTAGAAAGAATTTATTCCCAGTTATGGGAAATATGCTAATTTCCTACATAACCTTTGTACTATCAGAATCCTGGTTTACAAAAGTCTGCAAGTATCCAGTTAGAAAACTTGGTTTTCCAAGAGTCTTTATAGTTAGTTATAGCTATGTGGTATAATTTTGTGATGTAAATGAAGACTATTGAGTGGTGTTCTGGGAACAGTTTTATTGATATAAGGAAAAGATTCACTTGGAAATCAGCCATTTTGTGAGCCCCAAGGTGAACACTACGTGTTAAGAATTGTGGATCAGGGAGCTCCAGAGAATTTATGTCCTTACTAACTTCTGTAAACTACCTTGAACTACCTACCCTCATACTTCATCTTACGTGAAAGAAAAAAAAAAACCCACATTGGGTTTAGCCACTGTTATTTGAGTTTTTGTTATGGGTATATTTGCCTCAGTGGTTCTCAAACTGATGCAAGAAGTATCAGAATTCTGGTAGGTCTTGTTAAAACACAGATTTCTGGGCCCAAGTCCAAAGTTTCTGATTCAATGGTTCTGGGGGTGGATTCTCAAATGTGGGTTTCCAACAAGTTTCTATGTGGTGCTGATGCTGGTGACCCAAAACCTCATTTACAGATGGATTTAGCTGGTAACAGATGTGAAAACAATGATAGGATAATATGTAGGCTGCTTTAATAAATTAGGTACCAATGTACAGGATAATTAAGAAAAACTGCACCTATATCTTCCTGAAGTCAGAGGAGTAAATGGGGAAAGAATTGTAGTTGCAAGAATAAATATGAGTGTCCTAGATAACTAAATGGGAACGGATAGAGAGGAAACAATCAGTAAAGACATGGAAACAGAGAAAAGCATTGTGTTTTCTGGGAACTATGGAGATGCTAGTCTGCAAGCCAGGGGTGTGTGTGTGTGTGTGTGTGTGTGTGTGTGTGTGTGTGGTATTCCCTAACAAGGAAGATTCTATATATGTAAAACAGGAGCCAGATAATGAAAAGTCTTATGTACCATGTCAAGGAATTTAGATTGTGTTCTGTAGTCAGTGGTAAAGACATTAAAAATTCCAAGAGTAGGGACATACATGTTTGGTGTGTTTGTGATAAAAAAGGTGATGCTGGCAGTGTGAAGGACAGGCTTGAGAAACATAAGCATAGAAGCAGAAGACTAGTAAAGGACCATTGCAATTATTCAGGTTGTGCTGATTTTCAGTTTAATGGTTTGATTTTTGTGGGAAGATATAGATGTTGAGTAAGAGTATTATGTGTTCAAAATAATATTTGTGAAAACCTTACTCCTAGATACATAGTAGCACTTAATGAAGTACCACCTTCCTTCCTCCAGTTGCTGTCCTTGAGAGCAAGGCTACTTTCTTTTTCTTTGCCTTTCTTTCCTCCCTCCCTCCCTTCAACAAGAGAAGATGTGATGATGCAAAAATCAGGACATTTCTCTAAGATCTCTTTAATCTATTATAAATATAAGCCAAACCATATATGCTGTCTGGACTTAAGCATTAAGCCTTGGCTGTCTCTTCAGCAGAGATAAGGAGGTTCATGAGGTTCTGTGACAGGGGAGGACCTCTGCACACAGACACCCACTCTCCCATATATCATCACACCCAAGACACACATGAAGCTTTAGGAAATATCCTCTTCATATTTATATCTAACTGGATCTATATAATATTTACATTTACATTTCTTATCATCAAACAAGAGGTGAGCAGGACAATTTAGGATTGGCAAAACTGCTAAGGTATCAGGGATTTGTAAATTGAGCTGCTGCCTTTGTTAGCTGAAATATTTAGAGCCATTGGTAAGGATAGGCCAGGAAGCTGGCTTTCCAGGTTAAATTGACTGATTATATATCATATATCATAATTATATGATATTCATTCATACTCATATATACATATATTACTTGATTATGACACCCAGAAGCTTAGTTTCACTGGCTTAGAAACTCATTTTTTCTCCCTGTTCACTTATGTGTAATCAGAGTACACAGAATGGCAGTAAGGTACCCAAAAGCCAAAACAAAACTTGCTAGAAAATGATTTATAAATGCATGCCAGCTTTTAAATTTATAGCTGGGGTTCAGGAAAGGAGGCTGCAATAGAGGTATAGTGCTTTCCCCAGGACCATCATCATTCTCTTATCTCACGCGCCCATGCTTCCTCCCATGAAGATACTAGGACAATCAAATGATTAATCAAAAGTGTGCTCAGTGAGCAAAGGGACTTGTGTAGTTTTTCAGGACACTTAATCTGGACTGGCTAATGTGGAGGCTGATGACCTTATCCAGTGCTGTGCACCTACTGACCTACTGCTCAAATCTTTTACACAAAAGAATGTGTAAAAGAATGGTGAATCACTTATAAAGTGGTCATCTCTAGCTCTCTTTTCCCCCAAGATTTATGCAAACTACCATATTTCTGGTATTAAAATATTTTCTAGAAATATTGGATATTACTATAGCACAGCTTATGCTAACAATAGTTAAATTTTAGATATTTTGATGCAATTTAAGAAACAAACTTATTCTTTATGTTTAAAAACTATGCTTTACTCTCATTAAAAGTGATTTCTTAGTATGCGCTTACATTTTATAATATACCACTTACTATCTTTTCTATTATAATGAAAACCTAAGTTTGATTCAGGAACACAGGAAAACCAAAACTAAAATTTTTTAAATACCTAAAACATAATAATTGAGAGTGATAGTATATTGAATATATTTTTATGCACTGATTTTTAATAGGATTCTGAATTGTATATTTTCCAATAAATATTCTATAACTTATTAATAGACATCTAGAATTTTCCCAAACTTTTAATAGTATAGATAATGTTCTAATGAAAGCCTCTGTTTAAATATCTATTATTTGCCACTTTTTAAATTGTTGATACATTACAGATGTCCTGCATTTTTACCACTTTGGCTACCTCCACCCTGCCCCTGCCCCCAACCCAGCCTTCACCACACTGTTGTCTATGTTCATGGGGGATGCATATATGCTCTTTGGCTAATCTCTTAACCTTCTTTTATCCACCCTCCTTCTTCTCCCTTCTGAGATCTGTCAGTCTGTTCCATGTATCCATGCCTCTGGATCTGTTTTGTTTAATCACTTTATTTTGTTCATTAGATTCTACATATAAGTGAGATCATATGGTATTTGTCTTTCAATGACTGTCTTATTTCATTTGATATAATAATCTCCAGGTCCATCCATGTGGTTGCAAAGAGTAAGGGTTCCTTCTTTTTTACAGCCAAGTAGTATTCCATTGCATAAACCACAGTTTTTTTATCCACTCACTTACTGATGGGCATGTGGGTTGTTTCCAGACCTTATTAATTGTAAATAATGCTGCTATAAACACAGGGGTGATATACATGTATTCTTTCTGATTGATATTTCTGAACTCTTAGGATATATTCCCAGAAATGGGATCACTGGGTTAAAAAGCAGTTCCATTTTTAATTTTTTGAAGAAGTTCCATATTATTTTCCACAGTGGCTGCACCAGTCTGCATTCCCACCAACAGTACACTAGGGTTCCTCTTTCTTCACATCCTTGTGAACACTTGTTGATTTTTCAATAACAGCCATTCATGCAGGTGTTAGGTGAATTTCATTATCATTTTAATTTGCATCTCTGATGATTAGTGATACTGAGCATTTTTAAATATATCTATTAGCCATCTTAATGTCCTTTTTGGAAAAGTGTCTATTGAGATCTTTTGCCTGTTTTTTAATTGGATTGCTTGTCCTCCTGGTGTTAAGTTGTATAAGTATTATTGGCACCTTTAATTCTTTCCTCAGTAACCATTTCTAGAAGAGTTTTGCCTTATGCATTGTCCATTTGAGTGTGTCAATCTTTTATATGGCCAGCTGAATGCCTCACACAGGGGTGGGCAAAAAGTAGTTTACATTTGTTTGTGTGGAAAAGGACATGCAGGCTATGATTATTAAAATAGTTTTATCAACTCAAAAGAATGTCATTTCCAACTATAGACCCACTTTTGCACACCTTTGTATGCTGATGGTTGTCTCAAGTCCATAAGGTGATATTTTCTAATTGAGATCTCAGAATTTGGCTGTTCTGTGAATTTAGAACCTAAAGTTTCATATATATATTCCCTGTATGTGTGTGTGAAATCTGACATTTATTTGGCAAAGAAGGTACATATATAAATACATATATACATTATAAAGGATATAGAATAAAATGTATATGTATGTATATGTGTATATGTATGTATGTGTATGTGTGTGTGTATACTGTCTTTGAATTTAGATATTTGTTTTATTACCTCTTCTATCAATTCAAATTTAAGTTTTCTAAGTGTTAATTGTGGAATTGTATTTAAAATAAATGATAGAATTTATAGTGAGTTTCACTTTGGGTATGTAGATCTAGTTTATTTGTGCCAATACTATTTGATACGTGGGAAATAACCCATGCTAAATTCTTTCATTTCTACTTTATCACTTTATTTGTTTGCCATTTAAAGATTTTTAGAAGCTACAAGTGGTAGAAAATTGTACTGAAAATTTTATATATGTGGTTCTGGATCAAGTGGTGTGTGTGTGTTGAAAACAGTTGTGTGTGTGTGCCTTTGTCTATCATGGAAACATGTATGCTTTTGTATGTGTTTGAAACATTTATAGCTATTACCTTGGTGTTGCAACACATAAAATAAAATTCTTAGAAGAGAATATGGGTATATCTAACCTACCCAGCAAGGCAATTTTGGCAGAAAAATTTCAGAAGTCTACTCTCTTTAGGTGATTCAATTGGTGTCCGGTTCATTACCTTTATTAGATACTAGGTTATAACCAGAAAGCATTTTTTTTCATATTACTGACTGGTAAAATAGTTAACTTATTCTACCTTTAAGCCAAGTGTTTTTAACCTGGAAAGATGGACTTCTACAGAGCTGATGAATGAGCTGCACAATGTGTGTGAACCCACTAAAATTATACAATCTTAATGTTATGTTTACATGCATTTGTATACTTTTTCCTCTTATAAAAGATTCTATATTTTTAAAATCTCCAAGGGGACTGTGGCACTGAAGAGGGTTAATACCATAGCTATAAGACATATTAGTTATACATCAAAATATAATTAAATAGAATATCTATAAAAATAATCCAGGGATTTTAGAATATTCACTAACATGGTAGTGTGTTTTCAAATGTGACTTTTGCTTTCAAAGTACAATTCAATTTTTATTGTGCTGCACAAACTGGGTAACTGCAACAGACTATGTAATCTCCACAAAGTTTTTTTTTTTAATTTTTATTTTTAAAGAATGAAGATTGTGCAAAAAAACTTAACCATGGCAGTTTTTTGATTATTCAAGTCAAGGTTAATTTACATAATTGTCTATGGTCTTATCTTGAGTTTATTTGTTAATTTTTTTCTAGTAAATGAGGGAACCAGGATGAAAAGAAATTAAGCATGTCAGATACTGGTTGTTATATCCTTTGTTTTGTTAACTTGTCCTACTAGAAATAAACATCCAGAGGATGTATTCTTTCCCATTGGCTCAAAACTCTTCTTTTTACAGAGAGGTACTGAGGTGGGCAGGTGGATCATGCATGGAAAATTCAGCTCTTACAGGCAGCTTGGCCCCAGGAAGCCTATGTTTCCGTGGGAGACTATTCTTTACTCAGAAACAGAATAACAAGGAGCCACCAGTAGAGGGATTCCTGAGTAAATTTCTCTTACTGATAGACATCTAGCAGCCCTCCTGGGGAAACTCCTTTGATTTCCTCAGGCAGTATCAGCTGATAACCAGTGGGAGCCCTAGTGGTACCAGATGGACCAAAGTAACTAAAGTAATATTTATTTGTTTGTTTGTTTGTTTGTTTATTTACTTATAGAGAGAGGGAAGGAGGGAGGGAAGGAGAAAGAGAGGAAGAGAAACATCAATGTGTGGTTGCCTCTTGCATGCCCTATACTGGGGTTCTGGCCCACAGCCAACACATGCGCCTTGGCTGGGAATCAAACCATGACATTTTGGTTCTCAATCCACTGAGCCACACCAGCCAGGGCTAAAGTAATACTTCTAAGGTGCTGAAAATTAAACCACGTTGAAACCACAGCCCAAGATCCATATGCTATACCTAAACAGGGTGACTGCTTACTAAATAAGAGATTGAAATAGGACCCAGGGTCTCCTAACATAGTGGACAAGATATCTAGGATACAATAAAAAAATCACAACTTGAATGAGAAAAGACAGTGCACTGATGTCAACACCAAGGTGAGTCAGATATTGGAATTCTTCTGACAAATAATTTTAAAGCAGTCGACATGTTGAAAATGCTTCAACAATCAATGATAAATTCTTTGATAAACAGTAAATTAAAAATCTCAGCCAAGGTATAAAAGCTTTATAATAAAAGAAAAAAATGGAAATTATAAAACTGAATGACACAATAATTGAAATAAGAAGAATGTCCTGGCTGGTGTGGTTCAGTGGATTGAGTGCCAGCCTGCAAACCAAAGGGTTGCTGGTTTGATTCCCAGTCAGGGTGTTACAGGGTGCAGTCAAGAGGGGGGACCCCAAATGGGCATTTGAAATGGGGTCTAGAACTTAAGGTGTCCAGGAGATTTTAAGATGTCTCCATCCCCCCACCCAGGGTGTGGGGTGGGGGAAGGGACAAATGGAGCAAGGCCACTGAGATCTGTTTTGCATAGCAACAGCCTTGCAGCTACCCTCTGGTGTGGTCATTTAACATATCTATAGCCTTTGGCTGGTCGCTTAGATGTGTTAAATAGCTGTGGCCATGCTCAGAGCCAAGGGAATGGAAGTAACTTCCCCACCAACACGTGACTGGGGCAGATCCCCCCCCCCCCCCCCAAGCTACAGCGCCTGTGTCGGAGCTCAGAGAAGATTGGCTCCTGGACATGGGGCCACACCTGCCCAGACTCAAGATGGCAGCCCAGTAAAGCTGGAAGGATATGAATTCTGGCATGTGAAGCTGAGTGTGGGAGGAGTCGGAAATGAGGCTGCAGAGGAATACTGGCCGCTGGGATTTAAAACCCAGACTTGGCGGCCATTAGGGAGAGAACTATGCGTCTTTAACAGAGTGAGGACTCTCCCTTCCCGCAGCCATAGGAGAGAGAACCACGCGGCTTTGACGGAGTGGAGACTCCTGCATCCCAGAGAGAACCGTGCTGCTTTAGGAGAGAGAACCATGCGGCTTTGGCAGAGTGGGGACTCTCCCCTTCCCGCAGCCCTGAGAGAGAGAACCACGAGGCCTGGATGGTGTGGGGACCCCCGCAGCTTTAGAAGGGGGAACCACCACCTGGTTTTAGCAGAGATCCCGGCTACTCAGCGGAGGGTGCCGGGAACCCAGGGAGGTCTCCCAGTCGGATGGAGGATTAAGTGGGAAGAACCAGAGGATTGTCTGAGCCATGGACTTCGTTTTCCTTTCCTGAGTTATGGTACTCTGGACTGGGCAAAGGGGGAAGGAAGGAAGGACTGTGTCTGTTTGTGGGTGTTTTGGGGGACTTTGGGATTTTTGATAAAGACATTAGGTCACTACTTTAAGTTTGTATAGCATTAAATAAACATTTCCTTTCCTTTTCACGAATCTCTGGCATTGAGAGACGTCTTTCCTCTGGCGGCGGACATAACGGACCCGGGGCCTTCTCTCAGTAATAGTATATCATTCCAGGCCCCGCTTGTTTTGTTCTGTAACAAGGGTACATACCTGGGTTGTGGACCAGGCCCCCAGTAGCGGGTTTTCGAGAGGCAACTACACATTGATGTTTCTCTCCCTCTCTTTCTCCCTCCCTCCCCTCTCTAAATATAAACAAAATATTAAAAAAAATAAAATAGAAATAAATAAACTCACTGGAGTCAGTAGTTAATTATACATAGACAGTTGATAGAGGATTATACATTCATTTAAAAATACTGAGAAGTTATGAAGTATAAGCAAGTCAGATATGTTATCTGTTTGAAGCTTCAGTGAAATATAGGAGACAGGTATTAAACAAATCCCTGCAGAAATAATTACAACTGTGACAAATGCCATGAAGAAAACACTGTGAATTAGTACAGACAATGATTCTCAAGGGCATGAAATTTGAAGGAAAGATGAAGAGAGTTGAGGGTAATTTATGAGGAAAAAAATCTTCTCTTTGAATGGAGTTTACTGAGTTTCCTGTAGTTGTTTTCTGACATGGTCAGCACATGATTGCCTCAGGAGATTCTGCTGCCAGTTCTTTTGATGAAGCATAGTCTGGAATTCTTGTGCTCCCTCTGAATCTTAGGGTTGTGATGAGGTGAGTCAAGGGTGACTTGGAGGTTTCTGGTATGGATTATGGGCTAATATAGCACCATTATTAGGACTGGTTCTAGAGGATGTGGAACAGGTTTGGAACTGGAAGAAAATGAGGTCACTGAATTGGAGCTATCCCAGTTACCTGCTGCATCCTATACGTAGATGGATTTGTACTTTGGAGCTCAGCAGAGGTCAGAGTTAGAGATATGGACTTGCCAATCATTAGCAGAGGTGAAGGTTTATGCAAAGAAGAAATGAGGTCACCAGAAGGGTGTATGTCAGATGGGAAATAAGGTCTAAACCATGAATGTAGAGACTGGGAGAGGAAGAGAGCCTTCAAAGGCTATGAAGACAAGGAAAACAGAGGAAGTAATAAAAGTCAGATAATGTTAACGAAGGAAGGAATGCTTTTGTTAAGGACAGTAACAGTTTGCAACAAGAGCACTGTCAATTCTCTTGAGAGGGGAGGCTTCATTAATAAATTTTAAGTGGAGAAAATGGAGATAGCACAATAGATTGTATTTTTAGGAATTTGGTAGAGAGGAGAAAGAGAGTGGGTCAAGATAAAGATTTTTGTTTTTGATTTTAGTATGCAAGTAGCAATTTGAATGCTTGCAGACTCAGTAGACAGGGAGAACAGAAAGGAAGAAGTTGGGACCCATGTAAGAAAGGGAGTAACAAATGAGGCAAAGTATTGGAAGTGGGGTTGGGAGGTAGGATGATGCCACAGAGGAAGGGACTTTTTTAGCCTTCATTGGATGGTGGAAGGAGGGATTCAATTTTCAATGAGTCAGGTATCATTTACAAAGGGGACAAGGAGTGAAATGTTATTTTCTGATCCACTTGGATTTCCTTGTCATGTGGAGGCAATGTGTCTTGCTAAAAATAATGGGAGAAGTCATAGGTGGTGGGAGTTTGAAAAACACTTTGGAACTATTAAGAGGAACATAGGAAGAGAAAATTGTAGAATTTTTGTGAAGCACTGACATATTAGTTGACATTAGAGGCATCAGTGTGATAGATTCATTGGGCTATTTCTTCAGAGGATAATTTTTTATTGTGAATGTCAGTGTGTATGTGCTAAACCACCTGATCGATTTTAGGATGGGAGTTTAAGGAAATATAGGCACTTGGCAGTTTTCACAAATAAAGCTGAATATGTCATAGCATTGTTACTATCAATGTTTACTTCTTGACAAACCTTGTTCATTTACTAAATATATCTTTAATTAGTTGATTAAAAACATGTTTTTCTCTGTTTTATTATTCTGTAGGTATTTATCCATTGCCTACGATGTACATAGTATTTTATCAGTCCCAGTGGAAAAACCTAGAAAATTTGCAGTTTCTCCTGCCGAAATTGTCCATTTATTTAGAGGGAAATGATAAATAGTACAACGTCAGGGAAGATAAGCAAACATGAAGACGGCTAGTATTTGTGTAAATGTTTACTATGTATCAGGTGTGGGACTGGGTGTTTTATAAATGTCACCACAGAAGCAATATTGAGTAATGATTAAGAGTGTGGGCTCCAGAACCAGATTTTAAATGTCTAATACATGATGGTGATTATTATCATCTAATTGATTTTCATAACAAACACATGGAGTAAGCATTGTTTTCCTCGTGTAAATAAGGATAGCAAAGTTAGAAGGTTACACATCTTGTACAAGATCATACAATTGAGGTAGATTAAGATTCCAGTTTCTCATTGCGCAGCCTATAGTTTTTTCACTTTACTCTGCTACCTCTCACCTCGTGTACAATATCGAACAAATTGCATTTTGCTTTTGTACTTATGCTTGCGGAGTGGGGGGTTTGCTCAGCAGGTGGTGACATTAATCACAGAAAATGTATCAGTGAAAATGAGTCCTAGGGAGGCATTTCAATGAAGTTGTGGGCATTACTTAGAGAAACGAAATTAGAAAGACATTCCAGAAAGAGGAAGTAACACAAGTGAAGAAACAGCCATGAGAATGACTTTTGTTTTAAAGTGTGGGAAGTGATAAGGAGGCCACCCTTCCAGAGTTGGGCTCCATGCTTAGTGAGATGAAAGCTTATGGAAGCACGGCTTTCCTCATGATGATTTCATTTGATTAGTAGCTTTTATTACTTACATGTCCTCTTGACATTATTGCATTTTCTGAACAATGGGAAATAATAATTTATTTTCTTTTCACATTAGAGCAATGCAGTGGGCTCTGCAGTTACATGGCCTTTCTTTTTCTATGAATTATTAACGCCACACAGAATGTTTGCACACAGCGATATTTGCAAATTTAGACTTTGTTATCGATTGTGTCATAAATATAGCTATATTTTACTTGAAGGGTATTTATTTCTAGAGTATCCTAACTGGCTTCTGGATTTTCATCTTGGCTACCCTGCAGTAAAGGATCCTCCTATAGCCATGGTGATCCTTGGAAAATGTAAGTTTTATCAAGTTACTCCTCTGCGCAAAATTTCTAATGACTTCTCTGTTCCCTCAAAATAAAATTCAGTGTTCTTACTACTGCCTACAAGTCCCTAAAGACCTCATCTTTTGCTGACAACTGCTCTGACTCGTCTGCTGCCGTCTCTTTCTCTATCTACATTGCCTGATCCCTCGCTTCCCTCATATCTCTGCTCAAACGTCATCTGATAATTGGGGCCTTTCCTCCTATACTTGATCTAAAATAGCCCAGCTTCTTTCATCTCTTCCCAAATTTGCCCCAGTGCTCTCTATCTTACTTGCCTTGATTTTGTTTATATCATTTATCCACATGACATTACAGATTTACAAGTTTCTTGTCTGTCTCTTCTCACCAGATGTTAGCCCCATGAGAGTAGGAACTTTGTTTTGTGGACATTCTAACATCTATAGTTTTGGCACATAGTAGGTTCTCAATAAACATTTACCAAAGGAATAAATGAGTAATCTAACATTTCAAATTTTTATTGAGAATAATAATACTCTAATATGGGAGCTATGCTGTATTAAAATACCTCACAAAATAAAATAATTGAACCAGACTTGTATTGCAGTGCCAACACATATGACAGCAGGATAGCTTTCCTGATCTACCTACCATTCAGTGTGGTGACAGCATCTCCTAATGCAGATGCCAATACCTTCTTTATAAATTGACTGGGTGGCTCAGTTGGTTGGGCCTCATCCCATAAAGTGAAAGGTCACTGGTTTAATTCCTGGTCAGCGCATATGCCTGTGTTGTGCGTTTGGTGCCCTGTTGGCGTGCATACAAGAGGCAACCTATTGATGTTTCTTTCTCTCTCTTTCTCCTTGCTTTCCCCTTTCTGTAAAAGTAAATAAATATAATATTTTTAAATAAAAATTGAAAACCATTAATGTACAGTGGAAAGTGTTAACAATCCAGGTATGTGAAAAAAATCAACAATAAAAATCTGTATTTTTCTTTTGGTAGGATGGTGAGAGTTTTATGAAAAATCTTGGAAGGGTTATGAATGAGAGATCTAACATGAAAATGAGTTGCACGGCAAGCCTCTGTTTAGGAGCATCTAAGGCAGGCTAGAGTGATTTGTCAAAATCTGAAATACAACAGGAGATAGAGTTATTTCTTCTTAATCATCAACATAGTTTATGAGCTTGGATGAGCTGCCACACAACCAACTGAGGTGTATCATTTCCCCTTGGGGATGAAGCAGACTGTCTTTCCTTTTTCAGAAAAGAGCCAGGAATTGCTGTTTTGCCATCATAGTGGTCTCTGTGGACAGAAGAAGATGTCTATAGAACCAACTGAGGCCAAGTCAACATTTGAGTTTGTATCCATCCAGCTATCCTTGTTCTAAGTAGTTCAACCTTTTTATCCATTCATGAAGGTCAAATAAAAATTGACAAAAAAAAAAGAGTATTGTACTATTCAACCTTAAATTTGTATCATTTAAAAACTTCCTTGAATTCTTCATGTCTACTCCCCTGATTTATTCATATCTAGTAGCCTAGCCAATGTAGACAAATATACAGCAGTATGGGGTATGCTACTTATAAAATATCAAAGACTGGAAGGCCAGCTAGCTCTCTATAGGTTTGTGCTGAAGAGATTGGCAAATTGGTGAATAGTACAGGTTTTGTGGGTTACCATTGGCTTCTATATATGCCAAAAAATATCTCATTTGGACATCCCAGTTTTTTAGAATAGTTTCCATTACAAGTGGAGCTTTCAAACAAGGAGTTAGTCGATTATAGTAGAAATGATAATTGCACATGTTTTGTTGCCTATTAGACAAAAACATTGTTAAAAGTTCTTTGAAACTAGTTTCTCATAAAATTGTGCAAACAGTGTGGACATCATATCCGAGTCCCTGTCAACCTGGCTAACACTGTGGGCCCCTCCTTGGAGGTTCCTGAAGACCTCACCCACCCAAATTGTGGCCCACCCAAGCTGTTTCCAGTGGCTTTTCCATACAAACATGTCTTGACTCGCCCTTCAGACTTTCCTAGAATCAAACAAGCAGTATCTAGCCTCTGTGTGTCCTGTACCTCTCTCTAAGTGGCCCTAGGCCTGGCATTAGCAGCTGCAGGCTTTGATTTTCAGGTTGGCTTCTGCTGGGCAGTTTGAAGCCCAACATAAACAGCCATCTGCAGATCACTTTGTAGCTCAGTGTGTTCCTTGTCAGAATGTAGGCAGTGGCTGACTTTTGCCTGTACCTCCCAGGAAGCTTCAGAGCCACCTCCACGAGTAACATACTCAAGGGGAAGATTCAGTGGGCACCAGAGTCCTGATGAAGTAAATTCTGCTCCTTGGGATAGGCTCTCACACAGCTGGTTGACCCTCCATGGTGTCTGCAGCCAGTCCTTGCAGCTGATCATCCAGGGGATAAATCCCTCCCTTTGATGTGCCAATAGTCTACATGCTGGCTGTGTACATGCTTCTACTAAGTGCAGAGTTCAAAATACTGGTTATAAGGTTGCTCAATGAACTTAGGGGAAGAATAGATGAACTTAGTGAGAACTTCAACAAAGAGATAAGATATAATGGAACTAGAAAACATAAAACAGGACCAGTCAGAAATGAAGAACACATTAGTTGAAATGAAGGTTACATTACAGGGAAACAATGAAACAACAATGAATAGATGAAGCAGAAGTTCAAATCAGAGATGTGGAAAATAAAGGAGCAGAAAACACCCATTCATAACAGCAAACAAAAAAAAAAAGAATCAAAAGAAATGAGGTTAGTATAAGGAACCTCTGGGACAACTTCAAGGGTAGCAACATTCACATTATGGGGGTGCCAGAAGAAGAGAGAGAGCAAGGAATTGAAAACCCATGTGAAAAATAATGACAGAAACTTCTCTCACCTGGTGAAGGAAATAAACATAAAAATAAACAGAATCCCAAACAAGGTGAACCCAAAGAGGATCACACCAGGACATATCATAATTAAAATGCCAATATTTAAAGACAAAGAGAATCTTAAAAGCAGCAAGAGAAAACCAGGTCATTGCCTACAAAAGAGCTCCAATAAAATTGTGAGCTGATTTCTCAACATAAACTTTGCAGGCTTGAAAAAATTGGCACAAAATAGTCAAAGTGATGAAAAGCAAGGATCTACAAGCAAGATTACTCTACCCAGCAAATCTATCATTTAGAATCAAAGGACAGGTGAAGAGCTTCTCAGAGAAGAAGCTAAAGCAGTTCATCACCAACAAACCACTATTACAAGAATGTTAAAGGGTCTTCTTTATGATGGGAGGGAGTTGGGAGGAGAAAAAGGTAAAAGGATTTAGAAGTACAAATTGGTAGTTCCAAAATAGTCACAGGGTATAAAGTACAGCATAGGGAACATAGTGAATAATATTATAACTATATATGATGTCAAATGGGTACTAGTTTTATTAGGGTGATAACTTAGTAAGTTATATAATGTCTAATCGCTGGGTTGTACACATGAAACTGATATTGTACATCAACTGTAATTGAAAATAAAAAAATATTTAAAGTAAAAAAACATGCAAAAGCTGTCTCAAGAGGCTATAGTCATAGTGGTGATATTCCCTTTTATGCATATAATCCCAGAGAAATCTCCCTGATGGTGAAATATATACTCAATTCCAACAAATACTCAGTTTGAGGATGGGAGAATTCCTGGCATTATTGGTCAACATATAAAACTCACTATGACAAATGGTACCATATGTATTGCCTCCAATGTCTGCCACATTCTTTTATCCTGTAATACTAACCTCACACCTTTATCATGCAAACAAACAATCCAAGCCACACATATTCTTTTGCAGATGCTAATGACAGCAATGTTAAAGGGATCCTAGTTCTTGTTTCTGTACTGCTGTACCTCAGACCATCATGTAACATCATGAAAATCATAGGTTTTAAATTAAAAGTGGTCAGCTGCTTCAATGGCTACAGTAGAAGTACTGGGGGATGGATGGCCTACCCCTCTCCTCTCTGGGGTATTCAAACTGAGCACCATACCAGAGCCTTGGAGAGGAACCCTTTCTTTTCGGATCTGTTCCCTTATTCAATACCATCCTTTTTCCTCTTCGGGGCTCAGGAAGACTTTCTTCCCAATAAGGAGAAACCAGGGGTTCAAATTTGGAGTAATGTTGTCTTGGTTAGTTATTCAGCAACAGGGTCCACAGTTTCTGGGACACCCTCGGTCCACCACACAGCCCCTGTATTCATTGCACAATTGACCAATACGTTTCAACTAGGGAGTCTTGCCACTACTGTCAGAGGAGATTTCTGTGAGATGTCTGCCACCCACTGGGTGATGGAGTTAAATTTGCTCTCTTCTTTTAAAAACTTTTAAGCAAAATAGAGACAGACTCATAGGTAGAGAGCAGGCCTACAGCTTGGGGTGGGGGCTGGGGACATGGAAGGATTGGGCCAAAAAGAAAAAGAACTCAGGGACTCAGACAACAATCTGGTGTTTTTGGGTGGAGAAGGTGTTAAAAGGTATTGGAGGATAAATGGCAATGGAAAGAAGTTCAATTAAATGAAAAAAATAAAAGCTTTTGCACTGGGACAAGCAGCATGGGGTGTTTAATATTATCTCATTGTTATTTTAATTTGAAGTTACTTAATGACAAATGATCATAGTATCTTTTCATGTGCTTATTTTTCATTGGTATATCTTTTTGGTGAGATATCTGTTTAGATCTTTTGACCATTGAAAAAATTGGGTTATTTGTTATATTTTTGCTTGAGTTTTAAATGCTTTTTGTATATTTTGTATATCAGTGCTTTATCAGATATGTATTTTGAAAACATTTTTTCCAAGTCTGTAGCTTGTGTCTTGATACAATTAACAATGTATTTGAGGAGCAGAAGGTTTTAATTTTAATAAAGTCTAACATCAATTTTTTCATTTCATGGATGATGCCTTTGATATTGTATCTCTATTTCATTGCTAAATCCAAGGTCACATAGATTTTCTTCTCAATGTTTTGTAATATTGAATTTTATATTTAATTGTATGCTCCATTTTGAGTTAATTTTTTTGTGAATAATGTAAACTCTATATCTAGGTTCATTTATTGCATATGCATGTTCAATTGTTACAACACAATTTATTGAAAAGATTATTCTTTCTCCTTTGTAAACTCCATTTATCCTTTGTTGTATCCTGTAATTCCATTTATCCTTTGATTAATTGACTGTATTTGTGTGGATTTATGTCTTGGCTTTCTATTCTGTTCCATTGATCTATTTGTGTATTCTTTTCCCATTAGTACACTGTCTTAATATAGTAAGTCCTAAAGTTGGATAGTATCTGTTCTCCAATTTTACTTTGCTTTAGTATTGTGCTGGCTATTCTGGGTCTTTTGCCTTTTCATACAAACCTTGAAATCCCATAGCTGATATCCACAAAATGACTAGATAGGACTTTGGAGGGATTCTGCTGAATCTATAGATCAAGTTAGGAGAAATGACATCTTAATGCTTTTGAATCTGTCTATATATGAACATGGATTATCTCCATTTATTTACATTTTCTTTTATTTCTTTCATTAGAGTTTTGTAATTTTCCTCATGTAGTTCTTCTAAGTACTTTGCTAGATTAATACCTAAGTACTTCATTTTTTTTCTTGGTGGTAATATGAAGGGTATTATATTTTTAATTTTAAATTTCAATTGTTTATTGGTGGTATATAGAAATCAATTGACTTTTGGTTTTAACCTTATATCCTGAAATCTTGCTATAATCACTTAGGCATTCTAGAATTTTTTTTTTGGTCAGTTCTTTGGGATTTTTTTGTATAGATAAAAATATCATCTTGGAATTAACACCATTTTATTTTTTCCTTCACAAAATGTATATACCTTTTTTAAAAATTGCACAAGATAAGACTTCTAGTAAGACATCTTTTTTTCTCCTGTCTAAAGGAGAAAGCCTTCAAATCCTCTCCATTATGCATGATGTTAAGCTGGAGGTTTTCAGATGTTCTTAACTAGTTGAGGAAGGTCCTCTCTCCTAGCTTGATAAGAGTTTTTAAAAATTTTTTTATCACAAGTGGATATTAGATTTGTCAAATACTTTTTTTTCTTTAGTTGTTGGCATGGTAGATTACAATAGTTAATTTTCAAATGTTGAACCAGTCTTGCACACCTGTTTTAAGTGCATGTTGGTTATGATGCATAGCTCTTTTTATATATTATTAACTCTAGTTTGTTAATATTTTGTCGAGGTCTTTCGCCCAAATGCAATATGTTTGACACCCTCTTCTATGTGAATGATATCCTGGGCAAATATATGAATCCTGGGTGGCACTTTTTGCCCTGCTGGAGCACAGCAGTAAGAGGTGGCAGGTTATTGGGCTTTTTTGAACACACTCATTCCGAGGTCTCCTAAGCTACAGCCTCTAAAGTTCTCATAAATTCTTCCATTGGGAGGGTAGGAAAGAGCCAGTCCATATTTTCAGGGGTCTATTCTCCTGTCCACACATTTTCCATCAGCACAGAGATTTGATATTTGCATTAAGACCCTCTTCTTTTGGTCCTCAGGCTGTGTTTTCACATGAGAGAGTTGGATACAGACTTCTGTCTCTCTCTGCCCTCCTACTCTCTCTCCTGACTCCTAACTCATACCCTTCAGTTTCTTTATGCTTGCTAAATCTAATAGCTGGAAAACACAAGACTAAGGAAAATTAATAGGCAATTAGCTCCAATGAAAGGGGAAGAGAGCAAAGACCTACAAGTGAACAATAACTTACCTTTTGTCACATTGAAATGTGTCTGGCTTCTTCTTGTCCACTTCCCACCTCAGAATAAACCTCATTTATACCTTTTAAATGAACAGTAGAATGCATCAGGCAGGCCATCAGTTTTGGTGTCAGTTATACAAAATTTTTACACTTACAAAAGTATTTTACATATAGTAAGGGACTCAAGATAAGCTTAAACTTGACTGACATGGACACTATAGGCAAGATTGAAGTGATTTCATGCAGGCTAGTCAGCAGCAGAGGCTTTGGCAGGCATGCTGAGATGTGAGCTACTGCTAAAGTGAGCAGAGAGGAAAAGGGGTGAATGGCAGATTCATGTGGTGACAGAGAGGATCAGTCCAGTAATAAAACTGTGAGCATTTCTAGTGTCTCTGAAAATATTCAATATTTTCCACAGGGAAATGGAGATCCTACAGAGATAGTAATCAAATAATAAAGCCAGTGAAATCTACTTATTACTCCTATTAAGATCCCCCTTTAACCACCCAAGTGTAGGTTGGATAACCCAGGACACAGCAGTAGAAATAGAGCGTAATTCACCTAACAATTTTATTTAACCAGCAAGTAGATTACTGTCTTTTTTTAAAAGTCTAACTTTTTTTAAAGATTTTATTTATTTATTTTTAGAGAGGGAGGGGAAGGAGAAAGAGAGAGAGAGAGAAACATCAATGTGCAGTTGCTGGGGGCCATGGCCTGCAACCCAGGCATGTGCCCTGACTGGGAATCGAAACTGCGACACTTTGGTTCACAGCCTGAGCTCAATCCACTGAGCTACGCCAATCAGGGCGATTACTGTGTCTCTTGAAATATGTCATTGGCCTTTGCTCCAATATCTTTTCTGATTTAAAGTAGATGATCACCACATTTTAATGAACATCTCACATTTTGTAGAATACACGTGACTTTATGAAGTATGTGCTATCACTTTACCAAGGGAAAAGAATCTTTAGTTACTCCTGGTAAACAACTGCCCATGTTCATTTACAAGGACACAAAACATTTTCTCTGTCTCTGCTGCTATTTTCCTGATGTGTCCAGCAGACCTTGACAAGTACAGCACATAAAGCTTATTTCGTAGTGATAGGAGTGGTTCTTCACTTCTGCCTTCAAAACCTTTCCAGGCAAGTCTTCTGTTCCATGAACTGAGACAATCTCACAGATTGTTCAAAATATAACTCGCTTTATTTCACTGGGTTTCTGAAAGCAGCACTGAGCCATTTGTGTCTTGTTATCTCCTCAATTCATCCATCAATTTGGGCTACAGTTTTTTTATGGAACACTAGGTTTGTTAGGGACCAAGATACAAGAATTTGAAATCAGGGTCCTTTGTGCTTGGAAAGGAGTTCTTTGTGATTTCTCACCTGTAAACTCTCAATTTATATTCATTTAAAGTGTTTGGTTTTTATATAAAAAACATGAATTTTCCATAGGTGATGAGTAAAGTGAAAAGAAGTGTCAATTTTTGCTGAGCTTAGAACTGACCTGCTTGAGTGACTATGAGCATCTTAGAAATAAACATTAAATTTAGAAATGTGATATAATCCTCAGGCAGATAGGATATTGTTTTAGTCTTGACAAAAGGAGATTTGTTTTGGTTGATGGTATTCCACCTTACAGATAGTAGAGTTAGAAAAAATATAGTTTTTTCTCTCCTTCCTTTCCTGACAGAAAGAATAGATTAAAATAATACATTTTAAATAATATCCTTTCATTCCATTGAATAAAATCAAGAGTGAGAATATTAGTTTCATTTAGCATTCTATAACTGAGTTGGAAAATTATTATAACTTTACTACTATTGATGCAAAGCAGTGGTTCTCCATGTGTTCTGATCAACAGCACCTGGAAAACTGTTGGAGATGCAAAATCACAGGCCCCACCCCAGACCTACTGAATCAGAAACTCTGGGATAGATGCCCAGCCATCTGTGTTTTAATAAGTAAGTCCTCTAGGTGATTATGGTGTGGGTCAAGTTTGAGAACCACTGGTGTGTAGGGCACTGGTCTCTCATAAAGCCCTTGCAGCTGATTCAATGCCAGGAAGTACCAAAGTGTTAGAATTCCATTTCACACATAATGTGGCAATGAAATGTACATTTTAAGAATAGGTTTTAGAGATAATCCTGTATCTGATTAACTCCTGTTGTAGGGGTAGACACTATATGCTAAAATGGTCTGCTTTTGTGGAAAGGTTAATCAGAGTGTATCTGTTATATTGAAAAAGGAAAATGTATTAGTTTTGTTCATTAGGATATACAGGAGTGGGCAAAAATAGGTTTATAGTGCTATTGTGACATTGTTTTGAGTTAATAAAGCAATTGTATTAATCATAACCTACATGTCTTTTTTCATATGAACAACTGTAAACCTACTTTTGCCCACCCCTCTCCATGCTTATTTAGTGAATCATGGTGTAATATTGAGAGCAATGGTAGAGATTAAAGGTGATCCAAATGGATTTACTCCAATCCATTTTCTCAATGAAGCCTATTTTGACCACTTTAAGTAAAAGAGCAAGAACTCTCTGCTTAGCCCTACCTACCTCTTCTCCCCTTATCAGTCTCTGCTTTTTAATTCTCTTCCAGAGCACATATCACTTCTATAATATTATATATAATTATCTCATTTATTATTTTTGATATTTGTTACCTCATTTCCCCTAAAGAATATAAGCTTCTCAAGGTGTGGTATATTTTTTACTCTTAATGAATGCATTTTCCAAAAACCTAAAATAGTGTCTGATACATAGTTGGTACTCAATACGTGTTTGTTGATTGAATAGACTGTGTAGTGTTTATGTTCTTGCCACTATAAGAATAAAGAAGGTCAAGAGAATTAATTGTGGGAGATTAACCATATTAGAGAAATAATACACCTAAAATTTATCTGGAGAAGAATTAATGTTATTGGCAAAGCTGTGGGATCTTCTTATCACATTAATGATGTCATAATGATTTATGTTACAAAAAAATAGTGTTAACTATAATTAGGTATGGAGTAACAATGATTCCCACTGGCTCCTACATCAGAGAATGGTTACAGGGGGAAATTTGGAAGGCAATCTTCCCCCAAATTGAGGTCCCATGGGCTATAAATAAAGAATTAAAATATTGGTGCAGAAATAAAAGAGAATATCTTACAAATAAAAGACACTGTATGGAATTGTGGGCTCATGAATGTTTTGGATGTTGCATCGCTGGAACCTTCACTGAAAAAACAAGGCTAGAAGGCAGTGTTTTTTGTGAAACAGCCTGTATTGTAATTAGAACACTTGCCTTGATTGTTTCCCCCACCCTTTGCTGCCATTCAGCAGCCCATTGGGATTAGGACAGATAGGATGGGGAGTTCACCAGAGAGTTTGTAGGATTTGTATTCTAACACCACTATCTTTAACTGTGGAAATACTTAAAAAAATAACTTTGCTTCATAATGTTCTTGCCCTAGGCCGTAAGTGTGAGATCATTCCAGGTAGCTGAGGTTGATAGAGAAATTAAATTGTCAGCTGACCCTCTATGTAATGGGGGTGTAGTGAGGTTCAGAACTCAGGGTGCCTGAGGATCTAGGAAAGCTTCCCACTAACCTAGTTTAACGGATTGGAGAAGTGGAGGCCAGACATTGAGAGTTATTTTGCATATCTTTGGTAACTTGGCTAGTTATGCTAAATAGCTGAGCCTACTGTGCTCATGAGTGAGGCAGATGGGCATGACTTTAACCCCTGGTATAGCTGGGGCTTGCTGTGCCTACACAAGAGCTTGAAAACAGTTTGCTCCACAGCACAGGTCCACACTGGCACAGACTAATAATGGAGAAAGGTAGAAAAATACCAGAGGACTGGCAGATGTAACCCATTGTGGGAGGAGTAGGAAATGGGGTTATGGAGGAGGTACAGGGTGAGGATTTAAACTCAAGGGCAGCAGAAATTCTTTTTCTTGGCCACGTGGTTTGGGAAGGAGATGGGCTATTTTGGCCATACAGGGAGTGGTAGTGAGGGAAGAGACGTTATGTCTGTAGTAAGGGATTTTTGCCACGAGGTTTGAAAGAGAGTAGGAGAAGGAAGAAGTAAGCAAGCAGCTACGTAGGTTAAAGAGCGGAATGAGGCTGTTGGCCTGGACTAACAAGAAAGGAGATGCTGCTACTGTGATTCTGCCTATTCTGGCTGACTGTAGAGTGGCAAAGGACTTCCTTGCAAGATCCTGTCCTGCTACACCTGGGTTTTACCTAGACTTTTAAGAACTTTGCCTTTCCTGAGCTTCAGCATGATCCAGGGTAACATGGAACGTGCTTTTCTGAACTATTATATGGAAGCTGATGGCAACGTAGTCCAGATCCTGCACAGATAAAGACATGGGAAACTTTGGGGGATGTTTTTGGCTAAGAGCCTGGTGGGGAGCATGTGAAGTGCTAGGTCTTGTGGGAAAGGAGGGCTCTGAGCTGAGGTGCTCCGAGCCCTCTCAAGGTTGGAATATTGTAAATAAAGACCTTCTCCTTCAAGCATTAATTGCTGGGTCATTTGCCAGGGCACCACATTTACCAGTCTGCTCAATAACATCTACAGTATAGGCATAGGTTACTAAATTTGAAAATTGCATTTTTTATTTATCCTAAATTTTCATCACCTCAATGTGTACTCCAATATTACATTCTTACCCATGCAATAGCTCTTATAAGGAACACATTTTTTCAAGTTATCACTTTCAAATACTTTCTTTTACTAAAGGGAATGCTAATTGTTGAAAGAATAAATTAAACTTTGGAGTCATCTCACTGGTAATCTGAGAACAGCTTAAATTCAGGTGAATTTGCTTCAGTAACTAAATACAAACAAATAAAAACAAACAAGCAAACAAAAATGCTGTTAAAATTAATCATAGTTGATTCTAAAAAAATTAAATGAACAATGAGCTATCATTTTTTTGAATCTGATTTATGTTTTATCACTGGGCTTTTTCTGATTACAACCCAGTAACAGTTAAGAAACATAACCATTTTCCTAAGCTATGGCTATTCATTTCAGCTGTTATCATCACTCACCCGGGCAAACAAGAATGCAAATGGAGAGAGTCTAGCTGGCTTCTGTTCTGTGAGGGATTCTAAAGACAACTTGGCATCTGGCAGATGGAAAATAAAAATAGTGGGTTTATGTTTTGCCAATTATAGATTTCTAAAACAATAAATATGCAAGAAAACATGTTTAAAAAATGAAAAGCAAAGTATTCACAAGTTACTTCAGAGAAATATTCTAATGTTTTAGGTTAAACATGGTTGCTTGCTAAAGAATTGTTTTGTTTTTTGCAAAAGAAAAGCAAATTGCAGCCCCTTGCTGGTGTAGCTCAGTGGATTGAGCGCGGGCTGCGAACCAAAGTGTCACAGGTTTGATTCCCAGTCAGAGCATCAGTGCCTGGGTTGCAGGCCCTGGCCCCCAGCAACCGCACATTGATGTTTCTCTCTCTCTCTTTCTCCCTCCCTTCCCTCTCTAAAAATAAATAAAAATAAAATCTTAAAAAAAAAGAAAAGCAAATTGCATTCACAAGTATGTCTCTGTGTGTGTCCATAAGTATGAATTAAGTGAGACAGGAACAGGGAGGGAGAAAGAGAGAGAGAAAATGAGAAATTGATTGATTGATACCCATTCTGGAAGGTTAAATATGTTTTACTGAAAGCAGAAGCCCATATTGGGGACAAAGGCTAAGGACTCAGTAGATCTTAAATGATGATTTCATAGCCAGAAGGGGATGCTGAACTTTCCATTGCTGAAAATGTCAAGTGAGAAGCTTGTGCATGGGCTTGACTATTTGGTTTGGGTATCTATGTGCCCTAGAACATGGGAAATGCCTGGATGCAAAAATATACATGGAGATGAAAGAGATGTCCAGAATTTTACACTTTTGTAAAATGTAAGCTTTGTTTTTAAAAATATTTTATTTATTTATTTTTAGAGAGAGGGGAAAGGAGGGAGAAAGAGGAACATCAATGTGTGGTTGCCTCTTGCACACCCCCTACTGGGGATCTGGTCCAAAACGCAGACATATGCTCTGACTGGGAATGGAACCGGCAACACTTTGGTTCACATGCCAGTACTCAGTCTACTGAATCATGCCAGCTGGGGCTATAAGGAGCTTTCTAATTGTCTCCAAATATCATTGAACTTGATCCATATAAGTTAACTGAGTCTTTTAGGAATTAGGGTATATTTATACTTTAGGATACTAGTCCCCTAACTTTTTGGTACCAGGGACTGGTTTCGTGGAAGACAATAGTTCCACAGACTGAGGTGGGGAGGGTGGTTTCAAGATGACTCAAGTGTGTTACCGTCAAGCTCACCTCTTGCTGCGTGGTCCAGTTCCTAATAGGCATGGACAGGTAGTGGTCTGGTGGCCCAGAAGTTGGGGATGCCTGCTTTAGGATATAAACACACTCAATTCCATTTCATAGTATAGCACATTTTTCTGACCTAAGTTAACTCAATATTAAGTAAAGCATATTTACAATATAAAATACAGTTACTTTTTAGAAATTTATATTTTAAAATGTCATTAATGTTATTTATTCCTTTCATTTTTCTATGAATGTAACTTTAGAGCTTGATATACATTTCATTAAGATATAACAGTAATCTTTGGTGGGTATTAGACATTGTATCTAGTTAATGGGTCTGGCAAATTTAATCTTTTGGGGCAAGAAAAAGAAGGTAATTAACAAAATCAGTGCCAAACTGTTTCTAGACAAAGGCCTATAAGCACAGGGCATGGGAGTCGTCTGCTCTGGGAGACAAACAACAAAGGTGTGATTTGTCTGTGGAGAATTTAAAAGCAATTATATAATTAAGCAAAAGTCAGTCTCCTACTTATCACCAAGTGCTAGGCCAATTCTAAATGTCCATGAAAAAATAAACCTCCTGCCAGGGTAGTCTGCTTCCAAGTTACTGTTCATAGAACATCCCATTTAATCCTTGCAACAATGCTAGGAATTATTAATGTGACCATTTTACAGAGGAACAACCTGAGGCTTAATGGGGTTTATTTGCCTGACTAATAGAGTCAGGGTAGTGACACAAGGGACCACATTCATAACTGATATGCCATATTGCTTTCCTAAAAGAGTTCAGATTTTAAAATTTATTAAAATTTTATATTTATATATTACTTTTTAAATTTATCTTAATTGAATTTATTGGGATGGCATTGACTAATAAAGTTGTATAGGTTTCAGGGGTACAATTCTTTAGTACATCATTTGTATATTGTATTTTGACCTTCCCCTTGTCCCACCTTTTCCTAATCTAGGTAAAGGACATGATTATTCCATAAACTCACTTCTTTCAGAAACCCTGTTCTAGAAATTTTTACATCCTGTGTAGCATTATTACAGCATTTATGAACAGAAATCAAGCTCCAGATTTTTATTCTCAGAAAGAGAATTTACTCATACATCTTTGACTGATTTTATTAGATCTTTGTCAGATGCAGGCATAATAAAGAAAATGCAATAATCTATAATTCTTCTCCAGAGTTCAGTTGGGTGATTAGAGATTGTACTAGTCAACCACCAGTGAGTAAATGGAAATATGTGAATTCTGCTTCTAGGGTACATTGGGGGATATTTAACATCCTTACAACTGTCAAGGACTCCTCCAGGAGACATTTAGCACAGGGCTGACTATAAGAATAGTACTTCATGTCTATTATTATCTAAGTGGAATATTTTGAGCCTAGACAAGTATGTATGTTTGCACATGTGCATGCATGCCTACTCACACATAGAGATATAGAACAGAGTAAGCATGGAGCAATGAGAAGACATGAGAAACAAGGTCCATGGAGAATAATAAACTCCAAGTTAACCTGTGATCTGTACCAATAGCCTGGGAGTCTAGGCTTAAAGAATAGCATGTGAAAGTAGGGCCTCAGGATTTGGAACAAGGGAGGTAGAGTGAGGTTTATCAAGGACACCAGGATCTGGAAGTTCCATATTGCCAAAAGAAAGACAGGATTCCTGAAAGTGTGAAAGGAGGCCAGGACTAAGACAACTGTCATATGCATGGCCTCCTTCATCATAAATACACAGCAGCTGAGGAATTAAACACTGATAGAAATTCTCTGCTCTTTCATCAGCTAAACTTCTTTTTCATTTCTTATAACCAATATCCTTTTCAATGCTTTTGAAACTCCTAATCTTACTCCCTTTCTCCTCAAAATATAAATGTAATTCCTAATTTCCAATGATTATAAAAGGCACGGGTGGGAAGTCCTTCAACTTTTTTGGTTAAATCTGTGCTCATTTTTTAATTTTTTCTTTTGTGATATAATGAAATATACCTAGGAATCTCGTAAAATACTCTTCCCAGTTTTGCTGTAGATCCCATTTCCCCCCTCATCAGAGACCTTATTGAATCTTGTCCTCTCCTACTTCTTCAATTTCTCTCTACTTCTTTCTTCCCAAAGGAATTTAAACACACTTACATCTTTTGCATCACAAAAACAGCATAGCTAACTCTGCATTCCTTGCCCCCAAATACTCTCTAGCTTGCCATCTTCTGGCTTTTGTGTCCATCCAGTTATGGAAACTATTTTGACCAAGATTATGAGATACGTCTTTGCTGTTAAATATAATGGATATTTTTCAACTCTTTTCTAAACTGAGTTACTATCATTTACTCTCTCCTTTAAATATTCTTTTTTTTTGTCCTCTAGATTACCCACTGTCCTTATTTTTCACAGATTTTTTGGAGCCACTAAACATTTGCTTTGCAGGGCCTCTTCTGCCAGGAACTGTAGCCGCTCCACCTTTTCTGCCTATCTGTACTCTTCCCTTTTTCTGCAAAACCCCTACTCTTGCTAATATCAGTTTTATTCTTATACTTTCCAAGGAGTTTTTCCTGATTTTGAAATGTGTTTTAGGAAAATGAAGAAGAACATTTAACAGACACCAAAAGTGGCCTATAAATTCTAAAATATTTACTCTCTGTATCATCACAGAAAAGGTACTGATTTTAATTTAAAAATTTATACCAAGATAGATAATTCTATCAGAAGGACCATTTTAGGGCAAAGCTGTAGAGGGGCTCTGCCCACAGAACTCCCCTGGCCACCATGGATGAGAATAAGTCTACCAAGACATGATCTGCTTGGGGAGGAAAGGTGGCTGATTTCTCAAAGGAGAAGGACCAGGAGACTTTTTCTCAGTGCACTTTTATTGGGTTCATTTGCATAGGAATACAGGGTTTATACGTAAAGCTCATCAATCATTGTTAGGCAGTAATGATCAAACAATAGATAACATTCAAAGAACTCTAAGGGCTTATTCTGAGTCAGGACCAGATAGCTAAAAGGCCATAACAATTTGGGGAAACAAACTCATTTAATGCTTGGACCCTTATCACTTAAATTGAGGGTATTAGCAAAGCAGGTTTCACAAGACTTTATGCATTCTTTCTTAGGCCTGATCACCCGGGGAGCCTGCCCTTTCAGCACAGGGCCACACCCACCTCTAGCATTGTTTCAGGCTTAAGTCAGGCGGGGGAATTAAGGCAGCCAAGAGATTAGGCATGGGAAGTAAGGCAGCCAAGACAGAATGAGGATTCAGGCTATGTCAAAACCATGGGGCAAGGGTCCATCATCCCCTTTCTCCATAGCCCCCCAAGTCCTTCCCTGAGGGCCTCCTTGTGACCATGCTGGTCTTAGGTTGTCTCTCCCTTGAGGAATCTTACCCGTCATTGGCTAATTGGTCATCCACTTGGGGCCAAGCAGGGTGAAGTAAAGGGGACAGAGGCAGCATCCCTGCCAGGGAGATAAGCTTTGTCTCCTTAGTGGCTTAGGGTCCCAAGGTCGCTCACTCAGCTTTAGCCATGGGGGGGTGGTTACAGCCTCTGAAACCAGGCAGAGAAGTTCCCAACACAAAGCCATGCAAAATGGAATCTATTCAGTAACAGCAAAAGATCTTTAAGTTACCATGTACCATACCTGTAATGTGTGTATGTACACACACACACACATACATAAATCTATTGTCTACCAGAAACTCCTAGATACATTTGATAGGGGACTGAAGAGTTGGAAATTATTAGTTTAAGGTAAATAGTTATAAGCCTAGTAAATAATGCATATGTTACAACTATTGTTTCAGAAACACAGATAAGGTCCATCCTAGCTCCTAGGAGAAACAGCCAACTTCCTGGGCCACTGCTAAAGATTACCACTTGGCGACAAGTGGAGGCATCTGGGCCATTGTGTTATAGGGAGAGACAGATGACCACCCATCCCTGAGAACAGCTAACTGCCCATGGAGAGGATGCTGCAGTTTTTAAATATACTTCTCTATGAATTTCAAAACCCCTCACTGTACCTTGTTTATTCCCTGTTATAAAAATGTTGGCTTGAAAAGAAAATGTAAGATGGTCTGTTAGGGTATGAACCCACCATCTTCTCAGATCAAGGGCCATCTGAATAGAGTGTCCATAAAGATTCAATCTCTGTCTCTTCTCATTGGGTTTGGCAAGTGACAGGCAGCATGAACGCTGATGTCTTTTTTGGTTTCACCCTTTCATTAGCACGTTTTCACAAAGAGTAAGGAAAACAGAACTCTTCTAACCATTCTTTGCTTCTCAGTGAGTAATAGAATTTTTTCAGTTCAAGAAATGCTTTCTAAATTTTCACTTAAAATTTTAGAAATAAACCATTGTTATTCCAGAAAAAAATAAAATCTCTTCAATAAATAAGTGCTGTCACTTCACAATCTCTCCATTTGTTTACATATATTAGTTTAAAGCAATGGGTGCTGGCTATCAGTCCATCCGTAACAAAGTGGCAGTTGTGCTAAGGAAAATACTTTATTCTTAGTGACTGAGTAGATTCTTATTATGATCTGATGTAAATATAGCAACAGCTTGAGCAAAAGATCCCAAGATTTGACTGAAGTACATTCAAATTATAGTGTAGGAAGATCTTTATACAAAATGTCTCAATAGGTTGATGGTGAAATCTGTGTGTTTTTTGACAAGTGACCTACCTTGTCAAAAAGTAAAAACTACCTTCCTCAATTAGTACAAGAGTTTGTGTTATTTTTATTTTCCTATTCATTCTGAAGAGTGTGGCCTCGTATACATGCAAAATGCAAAATTATCTCTCATCACATTTGTGGAGTAATTTTTTGGAAATGCTTATCTATTGGTATTCATAATTTCTTTGGGCTGCACAAGCTAGATAGCCCAAAATGAAATAAAAGTGATTTTTAAGGGACTTTTTGGAATAAATTCCTATTTGTGAGCACATGCAAATTATGGAGGGATGATATACTCATGGACAACTGAAATTATTCTGCAATTTTACCAGATATATTATCTTTATTAAAACTTCAGTGCTGTATATTTATGCATGGAAAAATATCTATGCACTACATAAGTCTGTAAATTATTTGAAAACAATGTTAATTACTGGGGCTTCTATGATTAGACTTGAATTTAGTTTATCACTCTTCTGCATTATACAACAGCATATAATGTGACCCAGAGGGTACTTTATAAAATTAACATCTCTAATGATGCTAATTAAGTTTGATCTTGCCTATAGGATAGGACAATCTTGTAAAAATTATTTTTTAATGTTAACCTGCATGACATTCAATTTTTCTCCATATTAGGTAGCCTCCTTCAAGTTAAGAAAAGAAGTAATTACTTTTACAGTATCATTCTTTTTTTCAGAGAAGCACTGACTTCATATCAGGATTAATAGTTTTACATACCATACAAAATTACCAACACATTCCTTATTTTTATATGTTATTGACATTCAAATTATAATGGCAATTCAATTATACAAATATTTGTTGTCTAGCTAAAATATATACAATACAAGCAAGACATGAAGGGTAGAGAAAATAAGTGGGTGATGTTAGCAGGGTAAATTTTTTGAGGTTGGGATAAAGTCAAATTCACCTTTCTGAATGGCATATCATCTGTACATGCTAGATGCTCATTAAATGTACATGTTGAGTACAAGAGTGAATGCATAATGAATTTAATGAGAAATGGATCTAAGAAAAATGAATAATTTAATGTAATATGACATGAATATAAGTGCCTTCAAAAATTCAAAGTAATGTGAGAGTTCCAAGGAGATAGCAATTATGTCAGGTTAAGTTTGGGGAGGGAAAGAAATCCAGGAAGACTGGCTGTCAAAGGGAGTCTTGAAATGGCATTAGAGGATAGAATAGAATTTCAGCAGTCACAAATGGTTAGGGAGCAGTCCAGACAAGGAGAAGTCACACGAAACCGGGCATAGAGGTGGGAACACATGGCAGGGGTTAGGTGACTAGTGACTACTTAGGATGGGGTCTGAAGTGAAGTGCAGATGGGGAGAATGTGAGAAGATTAGGATTTAACATGCTCTACTAGACTCAGAAAAAAAGGATAATTTGTACTATCTAATCTTATATAGGATTGCCAAACTGTTCTATAATAAAGTATTTAAATAAATCTCTTCAAATTGACAAGAAAATCTAAGTTAACTGTTTTCAAAAAATTGTTCCAGATTTTAAAAGACAGAGTTAGCAGGTAAGCACCTTAAATTAATCTCAATTTGCTTCAGAAGCAGCAGATATAACTTTGATAACCTTTTTAGCAAACACACTGTAAAGTTCTCTCATATTAATTAGTGCTACCTTTTGTGAATAGAATAAACAGATATTTTTTATATATCCTTGTAGTTTAAATTATTTTATTCCCTTACTTCTTATTAAACCATGAAAATATTGGGCAATAAAGTTGATTATAAGAAATCATGTGTATAGTATACATTTAAATTTGGTTCCTAACATTATTCTTTGATTTTTATATATCCTTTTTAAAATTGATATACTCTCACTATTTTAAAAATTTGTATAGCTGATTGACTGTACCTTTATAGAAAGCATTGCAGAATTTTCCTCAAACAATTACATTTCCATTCTATGGCATTGTCATATGGCCATTTGAAATTATAAAAGACAATCATAATGAGAGCAAGCAGATATTCACTGCTGATGAGGAACTCTGTGTGATGCTGCCCCAAAATATATATCTTCCATATCAGTAAGATATTTTTTACTTCTGCCTTTCCCTATCTGCATTGGCACTTTTTTTTACAGAACTAGCCAGTGGTATTCTAGAACAGCTGTGGGGTTCCATCACCCACCTCCAAGAAGTGTGACTCCCAAGGCAAGAGTTTGGTGAAAAAGGAAAGGTTTTTTTTTTTTTTAATTTAAAGGTTATACAGACGTAGAATAATGGCCGATTTCTGCCCTTAAATCCCGCTTCCTTTAAAACACCCAAACACAAATAGTCCTGCCTCCCTCTGCCAAGCCATTCCAGTTTCAGAATACGTCACTCAGAGGTACAGTCTTTCAGAAAAGCAGAAGTCTGCAGCACAGCATTTCTGGTCACAGTAATGGTTCAGCTCCAAGCATCTTTCATGTCTCTGTGTGATTGCCTAGGCAGGTTCCTGCAGCACTGCCAGCTCTGTCATTGTCTTTTTCAGGCAGACTTCCAGGCAGACCTCCTGGCCTCATGGCAGCCTTCTCTCCAGACTTTATGTCTGACCTCCTAGCAGACCTCATGGCTGACTGACCTTCAGACTTTCTGTTCCAAATTTAAATGCTTGACTCAGAACTTCCTGTGTGATCTAACATCCGGCTTTTCCTATGGTGCATTAATGTCTGCCATTTTTGTCAGTTCCCCAGTGTCCTTGACCCTCTTTTGATTGCCATCATTAGTCAGAACAAGAGTTCCCAGCCGTGCATAGGCATCTGGGGAGGACACCTGACCCCTGTGGCTCTTGCAGGTGCCAAATGAGCTTCAGCCCTGGTCATGTCACCAGTTGCTGCACGTTCTTAAAGTCACAATTCTGCAGCTTCTGATATCTTTTCAGGAAGGCTGTTAGCCTGCCTTTGTTATGCAGTATGTCTTACATACTGTATTTTCTGCTCTGTGGACACCCCTCCTGTCCCCTTCTTGCCCCCCTGCATGATTTGGTGGGGGGCAGTGGGGCTCCCCTACCTCAGGGAACCCATGCTCTGTATCTCATTACAATTTCAGTAAAAATCATGTTTGGGGGATTATTGTAATAAAATTTGTGTCACACCAAGGGAATAGTGTAGGGAAGTTAACTTAGGAGATTTGCATGGCAGCTGATTTCCTCTCTTTATTATACCTAGGAGGTAAAACTTTTAAACTTGATTTTCCTGAGGTTGTTTACAGACAGCTCATAAACTAGGAAAAAGACAATAAGATGCAACAATCCAGGGAGAAGAAATATTTGTGTTGAAAGAATATGTTTAAAAATTACTTCTAGTGAAATATTGCCTTCACACTTTAATGGACTTTACTGAAATATTTTGATGTAATAGTAAAATTTGCACTTGTTATTTTTCCTAAAACTCTCCTGAATAGACATTGCTTTCTAGAGGGCTCATGGCATTTATTTGGAGTTAGTGTCTGCTCTTTATAATTCTTCTTAATGAGATAGGATTGAGGATCTCTCATATCACCTCCTGGAGCCTTGCAGTATGGCCTTGTGTATCATCATACATTGGCACAAAGCAACAGTAATGTAATCATATAAACATTTATTAAAAGCTAGGACTAAGAATTTTTCTTTTCTCTGATTCTCTGAACAAAGGGGTCAGCTGCTCTGATCTTAGGCTAGTAGAGGTGTAGTTAAATATATAATAATACCTTAGGTTTACATTAATATTTATAGGTAACATTATTTATATTAATAATATAACAATAAAACAAATAACAATATTTATATTAATATAATAGATAATATTACAGTGTCATAATTATTTAAATTTGTGAATTAAGAAAAGAGTGATTGTCTCTTAATTTCAATGAGTCTCAGTTCCTTTCTCATCTGTGAAGCAGGCTTTAGTAATTACTGTCTTGCCTGAGTTTGCATAGCTAGTGATTGTGTAATTGAAACTCGAACCCAGGATTCTTGAAACCAATATGATAAATGCTCCCCTTTAGGAAAATGTTGGTTGTCCCAGGAAACAACCATACATTATGAAAAGCTGTTGAGTCTAAATCTTCACTCTTTTTCTATTTTATACTTGAGTTAATTGCATGGTAGCAAACATTTGAAAACTAAAACATTTAGTCAAGAACTCATACATTTTTGTCTTTGTGATCCCACAAGATATGTAGAAATGCAAAATGGAGAAAATTCTGAACTAATAATTTAGAGAGCATATGGTCTCATATCTCCTTCTACAGAGAACAACAGTGGATTGATGATTTTCTTTACAAAACACAGCAGGGCTCTCCATGAACCCAGTAAAAACTAGAAATGATAGTATAGTGATGATATTTTTGGAGGTTTTGCTCTTTTGAGTTTTTCATTTAAATACTCCTTTTTATATTTGGAGAAAGGAGGCATTCTGTGACACTCTTAAGAAAAAGTGATCCTGGGCACTTGTGCCATAGTAAACTGGAAGATACATATTCTGGGGGCTTTATATTGAAGGAAATCATCATTTGAATTCTTTGGCTGACTCTCGTTACTGGATTGGTTTAAGGTATTTAATAGTCATGACCATGCTGATGTTATACCCCAACAGAAAAGATCTTCTTTTTTTCTTTTAATGCTTCATTTTTATTTTTTATTTTTTTAATTTTTATTTTAATTGTGGTTCACGTACAGTTTTCTGTCCTTTACTCCCATCCCTGCCCATCCTCCCAGCCCTCCCTACTCCCCTCCCATTTCCACCCCCCTGCCCCCTAGTTTTTGTCCATGTGTCTTTTATACTTGTTCCTGTAAACCCTTAACCATTTCCCCTGAAATTCCCTCCCCTCTCCCCTCTGGTCACTGTCAGCCTGTTCTCTATTTCAGTGTCTTCGGTTATATTTTGCTTGCATGTTTGTTTTGTTTTTAGGTTCCAGTTAAAGGTGAGATTATATGGTATTTATCTTTCACTGCCTGGATTTTTTTCACTCAGCATAATGCTCTCCAGTTCCATCCATGCTGTTGCAAAGGGTAGGAGCTCTTTCTTTCTTTCTGCTGTGTAGTATTCTCCATTGTGTAAATGTACCATAGTTTTTTGATCCACTCATTTACTGATGGACACTTAGGTTGCTTCCAACACTTGGCTACTGCAAATTGTGCTGCTATGAACATCGGAGTGTATAAGTTCTTTTGGATTGGTGTTTCAGGGTTCTTAGGATATAATCCTAGCAGTGGAATTGCCGGGTCAGAAGGAATTTCTATTTTTAGTTTTCTGAGGAAATTCCATGCTGTTTTCCATAGGGGTTGCATCAGTCTGCAATCCCAACAATACACTAGGCCTCCATTTTCTCCACAATCTTCCAACACTTGTTGTTTATTGATTTGTTTATGGTGGCCATTCTGACTGGTGTGAAGTGGTTTCTCATTTTGGTTTTAATTTGCATCTCTGATGGCTAGCAATACTGAATATCTTTTCATATGTCTCTGGACCCTCTGCATGTCCTCCTTGGAGAGGTGTCTGTTCAAGTCCTTTGCCCATATTTTAATTGGGTTGCTTGTCTTCTTAGAGAGGAGTGGTGAGTTCTTTATATATTTTGGAGATCAAACCCTTGTCTGAGATGTCATTGGCAAATATGTTTTCCCATATGTTTGATTCTCTTTTCATTTTAATGCTGTTTTCTTTAGTCATGCAGAAGCTTTTTATTTTTATGAGATCCCATTTGTTTGTCCTTTCCCTTATGTTCCTTGTTCTAGAGGACATGTCAGTGAGAATATTGCTCCATGGAATATCTGAGATTTTCCTGCCTACGTTCTCCTGAAGGACTTTTATGGTATCATGACTTATATTTAAGTCTCTTATTCACCTTGAATTTATTTTTGTGTATGGTATAAGGCGGTGGTCAAGTTTCATTTTTTTGCATGTAGCTGTCCAGCTCTCCCAACACCATTTGTTGAAGAGGCTATTTTTGCTCCATTTTATGCTGCTGCCCCCTTTGTCAAATATTAGTTGACCACAGAGACAGGTTTATTTCTGGGTTTTCTGTTTTGTTCCATTGGTCCATGTGTCTGTTCTTATGCCAGTACCAGGCTGTTTTGATTACGGTAGCCTGGTAATACAATTTGATATCAGTTAGTGTAATACCTTCTACTTTGTTCTTCTTTCTCAAAATTGGTGCAGCCATTCGGGGTCATTTATGGTTCCACCTAAATTTTTGAAGTGTTTCTTCTATATCTGTGAAATATGCTATTGGTACTTTAATAAGGATTGCACTGAATCTATAAATTGCTTTGGGTAGTATGGCCATTTGGATGATGTTAATTCTTCCAATCCATGAACATGGTGTATGTTTCCATTTGTTGTGTGTCTTCCTTAATTTTTTTCTTCAGTGTTGTCTTTTTTCAGTAGTGTTCTGAATACAGGTCTTTTACCTCCTTGATTAGGTTTATTCCTAGGTACTTTGTTTTTCTTGTTGCTATATCAAGTGGAATTTTTTTCCTGATTTCTGTTTCTGATATATCATTGTTGGTAAACAAAAATACCTTTGGTTTCAGAATATTGACTTTGTATCCTGCTGTTTTGCCAAATTCATTTATTAAGTTGAGCAGTTTTTTGTTGGACTCTGTAGGATTTTCTATGAACACTATCATGTCATCTGCAAACAATGATAATTTTGTTTCCTCTTTTCCAATTTGGTTGCCTTTTATTTCCTTTTCTTGTTTGATTGCTATGACTGGGACTTCCAATACCATGTTGAATAGAAGTGGCGAAAGTGGACAACCTTGTCTTATTCCTGATCTTAGTGGGAAAGTTTTTAGTTTTTGACCATTGAATATGATGTTGGCTGTAGGTCTCTTGTACATGTTCTTAATTATGTTGAGGTATGCTCCCTCACCTTCCACTTTCCAGAGTGTTTTCATCATAAATGGGTGCTGTACCTTATCAAATGCCTTTTCTGCATCTATTGATATGATCATGTGATTTTTGTCTTTGCTTTTGTTTATATGATGTATTACATTTATTGATTTGCAAATATTGTACCATCCTTGCCTCCTTGGGATGAATCCTACTTGGTCATGGTGTACAATCTTTTAAATGTATTTCTGGATGTGGTTTGCCAATATTTTGTTGAGGATTTTAGCGTCTATGTTCATCAGGCATATTGGCCTGAAGTTTTCTTTCTTTGTTGTGTCTTTATCTGGTTTTGGGATTAGAACGATGTTGGCTTCATAAAAAGAGTTTGGGAGTCTTCCATCTTCTTGGAATTCTGGAATAATCTGTGAAGGATATGGGGTTAGCTATCCCTTAAATGCTTTGTAGAATTCTCCTGTGAAACCATCTGGTCCAGGGCTTTTGTGTGTCGGGAGTTTTTTGATTATTGTTTCAATTTCATCAGCTGTTATTGGTGTATTCCGGCCTTCTGCTTGAAATTTCTATATGACAAGAAATATATGATTTGGATAACTAGAATAGAAAGTACCCAATCAAGAGGAATGTGTTATTGGTATGTAAGAGAAGTGAAAGAAGGAAAATTAAAATACAATACAGTGTGAATAAGTTAAACCAGTCAAACAATGCAATTAAACAGAGAAATAAAAGGAGGAAAAAGTAAACATAAGGAAGAGAAATAAAAAAATACTAATATTTAAAAGTGGTAAAAATAATAAAAAAATAATAATACACATACACAATAAAATGCCAGCTCTATGGGATAGCAAAGTGACATTTGTCTCAGTTTCTCAATTTTGGGGGTTAGCCTTGTGTTCCCCCTTTGGATTTGTCTCTGGTCCTTTTGTAACTCCATGTCTTATTGTCTCACTTGGGGGAAGAAAAAAAAAGGAAAAAAAAAACAGAGAAGAATAAAAAAAAATAAGCCTCCTTTTGACTTTAAACCCATTGAGGGAGTCCTGCTGGTGTTCTTAGATGCCACATGAAGAGTGGGGCTGGGCTTTGTTTTTTTCCCTTCCTATGGTTTCAAGAGAATGGGGACCAGGTCTGGGTCACAATATTCACAGTTACCCAGCCTCGGGCCCAGGTCCTCCGTGAGCTGCCAGACTAAAATCAGCCACTCAGCTGCTCACAGCATGAGTCAATCTTGGGCTCCCTGTGTCACTCAGTCTCTTAGTCTTGGGCGCACAGCTCCAATCACCCTCAGGCAAGCCAATTGATGCTGAGAGTTCTGTACAAAGCAGCTGCCCACTGTTCTTAACAAGTGCATGGCTTTTCACACAGCCCAACTTTCCAACCAGTCCAGAGACTATTGAGTCAGGGTCCAACATAGCCCAGCTCCTTTCTTCTCCCTGATGTTGCCTGGCACCTCAATTTCTCTGGTGCTGGTGTCACAGTCCCAATGGGTGTGTACTGCCTCTATGTGTGTCCCACTTTATCTGTATTCCCCTGGCAACTTCTAGCACCCAGGTCCCTCCTAGTGCCAGGTTGCCCTCCCTGCTCTGGTAGGGGAGGGAGCTGGTGCTCTAACTCTCCTCTCTGTATCCTGTGGCAGATGCCAGGCTGGGCTGTGGCAGCCTTGGTCCCTGCGCAGATCCCAGGGAGCCTACCATCCCAGTACAATCTCCTTACTGTCTGTTTTTCAATGTCCTCTGTAATTTTTGGCCTCCAAACTTCATATAAGCTGGGATTCCATTGGCTATTCACTCTGTTCCTCAAAAGATTGGCTAGGTGTTCCAACTGGGCACAGGGAAAACTGGGCTCTGCTCCTACCTACTTTGCTGCTATCTTCTTGGATCTACAGGAAAGATCTTTTAAAACAAAAATATGCTATAGAAATAAAGCACTAAAAATTTTGGCTTATTCTTTCCTTTGTAATGTGTAAGTTCTCCACATTTACAGAGACCAAGCACCATTGCCTTAGTGCAAAAAATCTGAGTTTGAAGGCCTAAATGAAGTGAGAATTGTTCTGAAATGGCATCAGTAAAGACTGTGTCTTCCAGCCACTGAAAGAGTGTGGGGTTTCATTTTTATCCTATTGAGGTTTTTTCAGTTTTTTTGTCATATTTCATTGAATCTCAGATGATGCATTGATCTATATTATAACATAATGGTATTAACTGAAACCTAGATTGCATTCTGTCAACTGAATTCCTTTTATTCTAAACTGAGTGAATTCTCTTCATAATAATAAAATAAAAATAATCCAGAACAACAAAATTATTTTTCCAAAGTCTATCAATTTATCAATTCTTAAAAAATAATTAAGCCCCTATTGCCCTTTGAGAAAGTGTTAGGCTGACTGAACATGCCCTCAGTGGACTTACAATTATCTATGCACTTGTAATACAGTGATAAGAGCAATAAAGGGTGAGGTGCAGAAGAAAATACAGTACCTTCGGGAGCAAAGCTGTGTGCATGGGCCAAGACCAGGGCTCTGGAATTAGTAAAGAGACAGTTTCTTTTTCTTCCCATTTTTAAAAATTACATTTGTTGAGGTGACATTGGTCATAAAGATCATACAGGGTTTTCAAGTGTGCATTTCTATGATACATGATCTGTATCAATAATCAATTTTTGGTGACATTTAAACTTTGAATAATTAGTAACACTTGTTTTTCTTAATGAAAACTGTTCTTTTAACTTTATGAAGTTCTAAATATACAATAATTATTAATAATTGCTAGTGATCATGATGTTGCTATTATATAATCATTCCTGACTCTGTAACTGACATTAATAATCCTCTCTTTAAGAGTAATGTCTACTAGTATTTTAGGTTGAGTAATATAAAAATGTTGTTTTTATTTGTTAAAAACAGTTGAATATTGGCAATTTGATATGACCCAATCATACATCTTGCTTGATGGAAGAAATTTCCAAAGTGACTCTTTCATGCTGTCATTTTGTACCTCTCTCCTTTTTTTGTTACCTAGACCAACCTTCTGAGAAGTATAAAATCAATAATTTTTAGTTTTAATAAATCTGGCCCCCACCAAATACCAGAATTTATATATATGTAAACGTGTGTGTGTGTGTGTGTGTGTGTGTGTGTGTGTATAGTTGGTGCCCAGAAGAAAGAGATTTTGAACTAAAGGGGTAGATTCTTGCCTTTAATTTACTCACTCTTCTCCAAGAGAGTTTCCAAATTCTCAAGCTGAAATAAGATACTATCAGATTCCATAAAATAACACCAGTGTTGCCCACATTAAATGATTGTTCTTGGACATGAAAAGCAGTTGACTGATTTGGCATGTAGTAAAGGAAGGTTCGTACCCTCTTCAGGAACTGGCCAGCAGCTCTCTCTCTAGCCAGTTGTGAAGATCATGCAGTTGAGAAAATTAAGATGCAGTGTTCTTTCTGAGGCAGACTTACTGCAATACAATCTACTTTACCCTGTAAACTTTAATATACAGATCATAAATAAGAGGTTTATGAAAATATAAATATAAAACATGATTTTATGTATATTTTCAACTTGTCTACCCACATGTTCATCTAGAAAAAGTTAATATTAAGCAAAAAAAGTAGAAAGTAACTTTTTATTTACAACTTTAAGATTCTGTTTCGGCCCTGGCTGGCATAGCTCAGTGGATTGAGCGCGGGCTGGGAACCAAAGTGCCCCAGGTTCGATTCCCAGCCAGGGTACATTCCTGGGTTGCAGACCATAACCCCCAGCAATCACACATTGATGTTTCTCTCTCTCTCTCTATCTCCCTCCTTTCCCTCTCTAAAAATAAATAAATAAAATATTAAAAAAAAAGATTCTGTTTCTACTTGTTTATAGGAGATAATAGAGGCATCCCATGAAATACAGGTTAAATAATGAGTTTAGAAACTATGGAATGAAAAGTTGGCTTAAAGTAAAGTGGGAATTTATGTTTGGATTCTTCAGTGTCATTTCCTCAGGGGCAATAGATGTGAGCAGGAAAACTAAGAAGAAAGAGAAACTTCTTTGATCCTTGCTTCTCTCTCAGTAGCTACTGTAGGAATGAGAAGCTGAGAATTAGGAGACATGGGAGAAGAAAGGGAAGAAAGCACCCATAAGTCTTTTTATGAATGTTGTTGTGCTGGAAATATAGGCTCCTACTGAAGGTCTCCAAATATCTTTAGATTTTTCATTCAGTTTTGTTTGTGTTGGTTTCATTTGTAAAATATTAGTTAATCTTCAATAAAGGCTATTTCTAGAATGATGAATTTACAAATCAGAAAATGATTAAGATTAACCTAAACCAAAATAGAGAAACTATATCGCTAAACAGATTTCCTGAGGATTAATATTCTTACCTGAAATCCACTGTGCACTGTGTAATTTTATAGATTATTTTATTCTTTTGTAGTTGGTCTGCTATCTACCTCAATAAAACAGTCATAACATTCTAAGTTCATAAAAAATAAGATAACATCAAACCTGATGAGTGTATGTTAGTCATCAGAGAGCAGAGATGACTAGAGAGGACAGATAATAACTGGATTAAAAAGTTTGTTACACAGTTTTAGGTAAGTAATTGTCAGCAAATATTTAATGCAATGTCACTTGAGGATGCATTTTCTATTATTATGTCTGCACATTTAACACTAATGAACTGTAAATATTAATATTTTAGTGACCTTTCCATATTCATAATCTTATCCTATGCAGTAGTGTATTTCTAAATACTTTAAGAACATATACATGTTTCTGTAGTAAATTATGTGACCAATATAAGAAAATATATATATATTTTCACAATATACTTTGCTAAACAAATAATTTGACTTCCACAGCTGAAAGCCATTTTAAAAGAAAGGGTTTACTGAGCTCTAAAGGACCAGGTTCTGGGGCATGAAGTCTAAATCACCAGAAGCAGTGCTGGTGGAAAAGGCAACACGCCCACTGTCCTGAAATTGATTGATGAGTGCTTTTATATATTATGTTTCAGGGAAGAAAGATGTAGTAAATGGTTTTGAAAGAATTTATATTGGCTACAGATAAGGGAGTAGGGCAAGGTGAGGCAGGGGCAGTTCTATGCTAGGAGCACCCTCTGTAAGGCAGAAATATTTACTACTTTGATTAGGAGCAACAGTCCTGAAAGTTCATGTATACACAAAATGAGGTGTAGACACCCCTAGATACTGATTCAAAGTTCCAATGGCATTCGGGAATGTGAATAGTCGTTTGTCAGCTGACACCCAGCTTTTAACTGGCTCTTTTTCTTTCACTCTTCTGCCCACTGTAATTGAATTTAGACTATCTCAGAATTTTTTTCTCCTTACTTTTTAAAAATGGAATGAAATGAGCAAAGCAAAGTTAGGGTGAAGTTGATCTGGGAATTAAAACTATATTAATACCAATTTATCTAATCAGCTAAAGCCTAACAGTAAGCAAAAATTCTATTTTGCAAGTAAATTATGCTTTTTATTTATTTTGAAATTATTTAAAAATTTTATTTTCTCCATTATTTTCACTGACTTTTGAGAATAGGAATAGTTCTGTTACCCTATATAAATTTCTTGTAACCACTTTAGTATTCCCTGAGTATTCCTTCTATTTTTCAGGATACTTGAAATATGGAGCACAAAATTTACCATGTAAATGCGTCATAAACAATTCAGTACTTATTTCCTTTGTATTTTTCTAATTAATTTACTGCATTGGGAAGGTCTCAATACAGTAATTATTTTTTTCTTCCTCTTTCTCTTCCTCCTCCTCTTTTTCTTCATCTTCTTTCTTATAGTCCCCTACATTTTAGGAATATGTTGTTGATTATATTTTATTATTGCTAAGCAATGCATAAGCATTAAAGCTCATAAGTTTTTCACTGTTTGAAATTTAGTGTTTCCAGTACTTTCATCTGCTAGTTAAAACAAAACTGATAATCTATTATCATTCATTTTTATTTTGTTTTTGGTTTTTGTTTATTTCCAAATGCTGTTGTACTTAAGCTGGATGAAACTAAAGAGGCAGGATCTTAGGCTATGAAAAAATGTTTGAATTCTTGTTTCAAACAAGGTTCAAATACTCTAAGTAGGGGCATTTGATGCATTTGAGATTTCTAAGTGGTGAATTTAGATTCCTTGATCTGCAGCACAGCCTTCCTTTTGGGTAGTAATGAGGACACTGTAATTTCATGGGCCAGCTTGACACAGCTTTTTATTGCCGTCTTCTTTCATTATGTTCCACTGGTTATTGAGACATATATCACAAGAAGCAACCCTATATATTAAACTAGAATGTTGGAAAACTTTCTTTAAAAAAGGGGATAATGGAAATAATATGAAGATTGATCATTAGCAGTTTACTCTTAGAATTATATCCACTTCAGTTTATACTGTTTGCAGGATCAAAATAATCAAGCAGTATTCCACTGGAAAGAAAGGAAGCAAATTACTATTTTTTTAAGTTAGAATCTCTGAGCCTTTTGTCAGTGGTTTAGAAAACCACTAAGTCTTTTAAAGTTAAAGGAGAGTGATGAATATTTTCTAAAAAAGGAAAAAAAGTAGAAATGATATATTTCTCATATTTCCATTCATTTAGCAAAAAGTAAAAATGTCATTGTATTCTATAAATTTAAGTGTGTGATAAGATCTCTCTCATTTGTTCTTGGTGGAAATGTAAATTGCTATCATCCCTTGCAAAGGGATATGAAGATAATTAGGCATAATGTCAGATAAAAAGCCAATATATAAAATTATATAGAAAGTCTTAGTTATGATAAAGTAGAAAAATAAAAAATATCAGAAGGAAATGCATCAAAATATAAGTAGTGGTTATTCTTAAGAAATTGTTACTAACCCTCAATATTTGAGTCTGTCCGCCTATGCACACTGGGCAAAAGAAATGCACAAGCAGGAGTTTGCAGTGTAGAAAAGTAGTTTGTTATAGATTGGCCAGTATAGAACAGAGTGCCGGCAAGTTTGCAGACTGAAAGACCTGACTGATGGCATGTAGGTTACAGATTAAGTAGAGCAAAATCACAAAACACCATGGGTCAGGGGTTTGGAGTTGTGTGAGGAGCTGAGTGGGCAGCTCTGAAGTCTGTTGTCTGGTTTCATAGAAAAGTAGCCAAGAGGTTGTTCCATGTTAGTGACAGGGGACTTAAGAGTTGGAAGATTTTAGTTTAAGGTAAATAGTTATAAGCCTAGTAAGTACTGTATATGTTAAAGCTTTTGTTTCAGACCTTACAGATAAGGTCTATCCAGGCTCCTGGGAAAATAGCCAACCTCTTGGGGCACTGCTAAAGATTACTACCTGAGGACAAGTGGAAGCATCCAGGCCATTGTGTTCCAGGAAGAGACAGATGACCATCCACCCCTGGGAATACCTAACTGCCCAGGGAGAGAATACTGCAGTTTTTAAAATTTATTTTTCTCTAAATTTCAAAACCCTTCACTGCACTTTGTTCTCTGTTATAAAAACTCTGGCTTGGAAAGAAAATGTAAGATGGTCTGTTAGGGTATGAACCCACCATCTTCTCAGATTGCTGGCCATGTGAATAAAGCAACCATAAAGATTCAATCGCTGTCATTGCTTATTGGGTTTGGTAGTGGCAGGCAGCCCAAATGCTGGTGTCTTTTCTGGTTTCATTAGGGCTCAGGAGTTGAAATAAAACTTAGGTATCTTTAGATTGCCAGAGGTCCAGACCTTGTGACTCTTAGTTAGATCTGGGCTATTATCTTCTGCTGCCTCAGTGGTTGCTGATTATTCAGGAAAAAGTATAGGTCTATGAGGTACATGTGTGTGCATGGAGGGGATGATTTCTAAACCTAAAGTCACAAATCAAATGAAAATCATGAGGACTCTTTCTAAACAGGGTTATGAGTGTGGGAGAAGAAAAATAATTATCCTTCTATTCTTATAAGTTCTTGGCTGAGACCACTTAATTAAAACAAAACAAAACAACAGATTATCAGAAGAAAAACAAATGGAAATTTAATAACGTGTATAGATCCTGTATACATGAGAAAACTGAGTAGCTCCCTGATATGGTTCAAGCCACCACAGAAAATATCATCTCCAGCAAAGGACAAAGAGAAACACTGTGGGCAGAGAGCCAGTTATGGGAGGGTACCAGGAACAGCACCTTCAACAAGGTTGAGGCTATTGTGCAGATTTAGGTGGCTTCTCCATTGATGAGAATTTGTAGAAACTGAGTCTTCCTTCCCTAGCTGGAGGACATCCTTACAAATGGAAATTTCCCTTGTAAATATAAATTTCTCTTACAAAAGGTAACTTCTACTTATTTTCAGATTTTCTCCTATGTCTGCTGCTCTTTTTTAAAATAGCCTACTAAAATAATTTTTATTTCAAAGAGGCAAATTTTGGGGTGGGAAATTCTTCTCTCCTTCATGGGTAAGCTAATGCCTTAAATACTTTCTTTAATATATATTTAAAATGATTTTCTAATATTTTTAAATGCTAAACTGAGCACATGAGATTTTTAAAGTCCCCAAATTTTATTTTTTAAGAAGAAAAATATGGTGATTTCAATAAACATTATTGTTAGGCATAATGACATGAGGGACAGAGACTGCAACATAATAAATGTTGCCTGAAATTAGATATTGGCTTAGTTATGGTAAGTTTTATATAATTTCAAGTAAATTCATATTTATGAATTTATGAAGGCAGTCTTGTGAGGGAAGATCAGAACAATAGAGGCCTATCTAAAGAAGATAGAATAATCTCAAATAAACAACCTAACCCTATATCTAAAAGAACTAGAAGAACAACAACAAAGTCCAGGGCCAGTAGAAGGAAGGAAATAATCACAATCAGAGTAGAATCAAATGACATAGAGACTAAAAGAACAATTCAAAGGATCAGTGAATCCAGGAGCTGAAATTCTTGAATTCCAAGAGCTGGTTCTAGAGAAGATAAACAAAATGGACAAACTTTTAACCAGACTCCTTAAGGATAAAAAAGATATGACTCTAATAGATAAAATTAGAATGAGAGAGGAAAAGTAACAACTGATACCACAGAAATAGAAAGGATTGTAAGAAATTACTATGAAATAACAATTATATGCCAAGAAATTGGACAACCTGGGTGAAATGGAGAAATTTCTTCCAAAACCAAATCAAGAAGAAGCAGAAAGCCTAGTGAAAGGCTTAACATAACAACTAGTGAAATCAAAGCAGTAACCAAAACACTCCCCACACACAAAAGCCCTGGATGGGATGGCTTCACAGACAAATTTTACCAAACATTCTAAGAAGAACTAATCCCTACCCTTCTCAAACTATTCCAAAAAAATCCAAGAAGAGGGAAGACTCTCAAACCTTTTTTATAAGGCTAATATTATCCTAATTCCAAAACCAGGTAAAGACAAAACAAAACATGAAAACTATATTTCTGATGAACATAGCTGCTAAAATCCTTATGAAAATATTGGCAATCCAGGTCCAGAAGTACAGTAAAAAGACCATATACCATGATCAAGTGGGGTTTATCCCAGGGATGCAAGAATGGTACAATATTCACAAATAAATAAATGTAACACAGCACATAAACAAAATGAAGGACAAAAACCACATGATCACATCAATAGATGCTGAAAAGGCATTTGATAAAATCCAGCACCCATTTATGATAAGCACACTCAGCAAAGTGGGAATAGAGAGAGCATACCTCAACATAATAAAAGCCTTATACAAGGAACCTACTGCCAGTATCATAGTCCATGGACAAAAACTTAAAGATTTTTCCTTGAGATCAGGAACAAGAGAAGGGTGTCTGCTTTCACCACTCTTATTCTACATAGTATTGACAGTTGTAGCAACAGTGAGCAGATAAGAAAAAGAAATAGAAGGCATCCAAATTGGAAAAGAAGAAGTAAAACTGTTGTTTGCGGATGACATCATAGTGTACATAGAAAACCCTATAGTCTTCACCAAAAAACTACTCGACCTAGTAAGTGCATTTGGCAATATAGCAGGACACAAAGTCAATATTTAGAAATCAATAGCATTTTTGTACACCAACAGTGAGCTATCAGAAAGAGAAACTAGAAAAAAAAATCCCATTTACTATAGCAACCTGAAAAATAAAGTACCTAAGAATAAATTTAACCAAGGAGGTAAAAGACCTGTGTTGGGAACTTCCCCGCCTGGTTCAGAAGCTGTAACCACCCCACCAACCTTGGCTAAGGCTGAGTGAGCGACCTTTGGACCATAAGCCGCTAAAGAGACAAAGCTTATCTCCCTGGCAGAGGCGCCACCTCTGCTCCTTTTACTTCACCCTGCCTGGCCCCCAATGCTTGATCAGTTAGCCAATGATGGGAAAGATTCCCGAAGTGGGAAATGACCTAAGACAGGCATGATCACATGGAGGCCTTCAGGGAAGGACTTGGGGGGGCTATCGAGAAAGGGGGTGATGGACCCTCACCCTTTGGCTTTGACATAGCCTGAGTCCTCATTCTGTCTGCGGAAGTCTCCTAATCTCTTGGCTGCCTTACTTCTCCTGCTTGATTAAAGCCTGAAACAATGCTGGAGGTGGGTGTGGCCCTGTGCTAGAAAGGGCGGGTTCCCTGGTGATCAGGCCTAAAAAAGAATACATAAAATCCTATGAAATCTGCTTTGCTAAGAATACTCTCAATAAAATGATAAAGATCCCAGCAGGAAATGAGTTTGTTTCCCAAAGTTTTGTAGCCCTTTAGCTACAAACCCTGACTCAGAATAAGCCCTCAGAGTTCTTTGTATGTTATCTATCATTTGATCCTTACTGCCTGATAATGATTAATGAGCTTTACCTGTATTCCTGTGCAAAATGAACCCAATAAAAGCCCAGCGAGGAAAAGACTCTTTGCCCTTCTCCTTTGAGAGATTGGCCACCTTTCCTTCCCAAGCAGATCATGTCTTGGTAGATTTATTCTCATCCATGGAGGCCGGTGGAGGGGGGCTGTGGGTGGACTCCCCCCCGACCTGTACTCAGAAAACTATAGAACACTGAAAAGAAATTTAGGAAGATACAAGTAAGTGGAAGCATATATCATGTTCATGGATTGGAAGAATTAATATCAATTAAAGTGTCCCTACTACTAAAAGCAATCTATAGATTCAACTCAATTTCCATTAAAATGCCAATGGCATATTTTACTGATCTAGAACAAATACTCCAAAAATTTATATGGAACCAAAAAAGACCCTGAATAGCCTCAGCAATCTTGAGAAAGAAAAACAAAGTTGGAGGGATCACAATACCTGATATAAAACTACATATATGACAAGGCCACTGTTATCAAAACAGTCTGGTACTGGCATAAGAACAGACACATAGATCAATGGGACAGAATAGAGAGGCCAGAAATAAACCCAAGTCTCTACGGTCAATATATCAATATATTACCAAGTGAGCATGAGCATACAATAGAGTAAAACTAGCCTCTTCAATAAATGGTGTTGGAAAAGCTGGACTGGTACATGTGAAAAAATGAAACTCAACTAACAAATTATACCATACACCAAAATAATCTCAAAATGGATAAAAGACTTAAATAGAAGTCATGATACCATAAAAGTCCTACTGGAAAACACTGGAGTAAAATTTCAGATATCCCACATAGCAATATTTTGCTGATAGATTTCCTAGGGCAAAATAAATAAAGGAAAAATAAACAAATAGGACCATATCAAATTAAAAAGCTTCTGCATGGCTAAAGAAACCATCATTAAAATGAAAAGGGAACTGACTGTATGGGAGAACATATTTGCCAGTGATATATCATACAACAGTTTGATCTCCAAAATATATAAAGAACTTATAAGACTCAACACCAGGAAGACAATCAATACAGTTTAAAAATGGGGAAAGGACCTGAGTAGACACTTCTGCAAGAAGGACATACAGAGGGCCTAGAGACATGTGATAAAATGCTCAATATCACTAGCCATCAGAGAGATGCAAATTAGAACCACAATGAGGTATCACCTCACACCTGTCAGAATGGCTATCATCAATAAATCAACAAACAGCAAGAGTTAGTGAGGATGTGGAGAAAAGGGAACCCTAGTGCACTGTTGGAGGGAGTGCAGACTGGTGTAGCCACTGTGGAAAGCAGTATGAAATTTCTTCGAACAATTAAAAATGGAACTGCCTTTTGACCCAGAGTTTCCACTTCTGGGAATATACCCTAAGAATGCTTAAACACCAATTCAAATGAACTTGTGCACCCCTGTGTTCATAGCAGTACTAATTACAATAATGAAGTGCTGGAAACAGCCTAAGTGTCCATCAGTAAAAGAGAGGATCAAAAATCTGTGGTACATTTACATAATGGAATATTGTGCAGCAGAAAGAAAGAAGGAATTCCTCCCTTTTTTGACAGCATGGATGGAACTGGAGAATATTATGCTAAGTGAAATAAGCCAGTTGGTGAAAGGCAAATACCTTATGATCTCACTGATAATAGGAATATAATGAACAAAATAAACTAACAAGGAAAATAGAAAGAGAGGCGTGGAAACATAGAACAGACTGACTATGGTCAGAGGAGAGTGGGAAGGGCAATAATGGTGGAAAGAAGGGAAGGGACTAGGCAAGGAACATGTACGATTGACCCATGGACATTGACAATGGAGAGGTGATTGACTATGGGAGTGAGTGTGGGTCGGGTAGAGGAGGGCAAAGGGGGAAAAACTGGGACAACTGTAATAGAGTGACCAAAAATATTTCTTAGTAGAAAAAGGTGTAAAGTTCTCTACCCAGTTATTATATCACAGCAGGAATTCTCTCCCTTCCTTTATCTTCTTTCCTCTCCCTTCCTTACATATTTGTTGAGTACTATGTGGTAGCATCTTGTTAGGTGTAGAGAATATGAGAAAAATAAACAGCTTCTGTTTCTAAGTATTGAAGTTAATAATATAAATATGGAAAATTTAACTATTTGAAGAATTTAAACTCAAAGAGATTAAAAGGAGAAAAAGTCTTTAGGGGCACACACATTCAAGTTTTATTATTAAGAATCTCAGAAGCAAGATATACTGCTGTATTCTATGTCTAATGTATTTAAGACTGACTTTATAATCCGTTTGCTCAACCAGAATGCTGTCAAGTTGCTGGAATAAAAGAGTTAGGCTTGTTTCTTCTTGAATTATAGAGACAGGGATTGGAAGACCACAGGGGGCAAATCTTTGAAACTGTCCCCGATGTGACATGAACTACTCTCCTTTATCTTCAAAGTAAAAACACAGCTAAAGGCATATAAAAAGGAGGCATATAAAAATAAAAATATTTTTATAGTTGCTCTATATCACATAATCCAATAATTTTAGCAAGATATTTGAAGAATTTCTTTATCTTGTGGATATTTATCTATCCAAAGTCAAGAGTTTAGCAACATGACAATGAAATGAGCAGCTGAAAAACACTCTTAGGTGACCAGTTTGCAATCAAAAGCATGACAAATCCCTGCTATTATTCTCCCTTGCTTTCTTTGTTATTTTCTGTCTTACTCTGTTTAAAGGATGCTCTCATTCAACACAGCATCCTTTCAGTAGCTCATTTCTATGAAATCAACTGCCGATACTAATTGCAGAGCCATAGAACATAAGAAATGGAGGCAGACCTGAGGGATAACATCTTTGTGTTAAGTGTTACAGAGACTGTGATTGCCAGCTGCTGCTGTTTTCTTCTTTCTTCTTTCTTCTTTCCTCTTTCTTCTTCTTCTCCTTCTTCTTCTTCTCCTTCTTCTTCTTCTCCTTCTTCTTCTTCTCCTTCTTCTTCTTCTTCTTCTTCTTCTTCTTCTTCTTCTTCTTCTTCTTCTTCTTCTTCTTCTTCTTCTTCTTCTTCTTCTTCATTTTATTTCTAGAGCGAGGGGAAGGGAAGGAGAAAGAGAGGGAGAGAAACACCAATGTGTGGTTGGCTCTTGCGTGCCCCCAACTCTGGACCTGGCCCACAACGCAGGCATGCCCCTTGATTGTGATTTGAACAGGCAACCATTTGGTTTGCAGGCCTGCACTCAATCCACTGAGTCACACCAGCCAGGGCCCATCAGCTTCTATCTGCAGCAGCTGCACTCATCTTGTTGTCAGTGGGAATGGGGTCTTTCCATGGAGTCACAAGAAAGGCATTGCTGGGAACCCATGCACAAGAAGATAAGGTATAGTGGTAAGATTTATTGGGGGTAGAAATAAAAGATTCCCCCTGGGTTACCGGTGTCTCATCTCAGTCCCAGTGTGGAAGTCCAGTTTTGCCTTCACCTTGACCCAGAAGGAGGGCCAAGGTCCAGAAATTCTGTGTCATCAGTTCAGTCCATGTCTAAGTTCAGTTTAGTCTGTTCAGTCTCTATCCCCATCCTGCATGTGTAGTCTCTGTTCCTGGCTCTGCTCCAGCAGGCTTTATGTGGCTGTTCCCAGGCTCCTGCTTGGAGCTCCACTTGATGCTAGTCCTGCATGACTGCTAAGGAGAGACAGTGAGAAACAAATGGGAGTGCATGAACAATGCATGTTACCAAGAGAGGACTTTGCTAAGCTTTGTTTATATTACCTTGGGCTTTCAAACTGACAATCTCTTTCCCAATCCTTTGCGGGATGTGCTAATGCCAATCAGGTCTTTTTCCCAGGTTAGACACCTCTCTTTAGGTCGCCATTTTGGCTCCTACAGCACATGGCTCAGCAGAAGGACCGCCTCCTGCACAATCTTAACATCTGCTGCGCAGGTGTCCAATAGAGGAGTATCTCCTGCTGTTTCTATTCCTCCCTGGGTAATCCTGGCTAATGATCAGTAACGATTTTTCCTGCCAGCTTCAGTGCTTAGGTCCTGAGGATGGAGGATGCAGTGTTGTCCTGGGGAAACTTAGACTGTTGTGCATTCCTAGTGAATCAGGCTTATTGTCCACTATAACTCCCTCCCATTTATTAATATTAAGTTACCTAAACTAACAATCTTTTGCAGACATATTTGAAATGCAATGAAAATGCTAACAAATTTGCCAATACGTAACCTTTTCATTCTAGTATCATTAATGATCAGGATTACAGTGAGTCATTTCCTTTTATTAACCATATGCAATATGTGGTCATTACTGACCCTTTAATTATAACTGGTAGATGCCACAGAATTTCAAAGCACTCTGAAACTTTCCTATTATTTCCAAACCAAGTATTTTATTTCAAGGATGCCAATATTACTGCTCCAATATTCAAGCATATTTCTTTATTTGTTAAATACTGCATCCTTCTACTCATATACCCACACCTCTACTATCCCCCCAAAATAGTAAATTTTAGTTAATGATAAATAATGTAAAATATGCATATTAAAAATTAATATCTAGATTTCAAAGATCACTTCCAATGTAGATAAAATTATTGATATGCCTGACTGAAAATTATTATTTGTTATTATTACCTTGGGTTAAGGTAATAATAATAATTATCATTATAGCTAATACTTATTTTGTACTTACCATGTGACAGCCATTATGTTGCTTTACTTGGAATTTTTCATTAACTCACACGATATTTGTAATATCTACATTTCATGGATGAGGTTAAGTAATTTGCTCTAATTTTCACAGTTTGAAAGTGACATAACTAGGGTTTGAAATTTTGTCTTTCTGAGTGACTCCAGAACCAATTGTTCTCCCTCCTACACACACATTTAATCACTGCAGTTTAACTTGCCCTTTGTTTACTGTGCTATCCAAGTGCCCATGAAGAAAAATGCATTTATTTAGTTTTTAATTATTCAATCAAAACTTTATTTGAGACTTTTAGAGTCATATTTTTCAGGATAATGATTATGTTTATCATTTCAAGGAAGCCATCTAACTTATGTGTAAGAGTTTGCTGATAACATTTTGGGTGAAGATTTCATGACTGGTACAATTAAAATTCAGAAGTAGTCATAGGATATATAAAAACACTCAAAAACCCCAAAATAAGAAAACAAACCAGCCAATTCAAAAGTGGGCAAAAGATATGAATAGACTCTTCACCAAAGATATAAGGATGGCAAATAAGCACATCAAAAGATGCTTAACATAAATTGTCATGAAGGAAATGAGAATAAAATCAAAGTGATATGCCATTATACATGTATTAGAATAGTTAGGACAAAGCAAGGCAAAAAACCACAATAAACTGATATTAATAATTTTTGGTGAGGATGGAGACAGAACTCTCTTTTATTGCTAGTGGGAATGACAAATTGTGCAACTACTTTGAAAAACAACTGGGTAGTTTTTTTTCATATAGTGTTAAATGTATTTGTGCCTTATGATCCAAAAATCTCACTCCTAGGTATTTACCCAAGAGAAACAAAAGTTCATGTGTACCTAAGGACCAGTAGTGGACATTCATAGCAGCTTTTTTTCATAATTTCCCCAAATAGGGACAATCAATGTCCTTTACCTTGTGAGTGGATAAACCAACTCTGGTATGTTCATATAATAAAATAATACTTAGCAATAAAAAGGAATAAAATATTGATACAAACCAATGACATGGTTAAATTGGAAATGTATTATGCTAAATGAAAAAAGACACAAAAGGCTGTTATATGATATGTGTCAGATACTGGCCAGCAGTATCCATCGCTGCAGATGCTCATTGAAACACGAGAAAAACATACACATGGACAACCGAGTCCTGTGGGGAAATAGAGATGAAACAGCCACTCTCTCTAATGGAGAGTGATCTGAGTCGCTGCCTGATCAGGCTTTTATTAAGAATACAGATACAGTTTGTGGATTACAGTCTGGCAGGGAAGATCAAAAGGAATAGGTAGCTTTCAAAGGTGTGGTAGATCTCCCGCTGGGATTCTGGGCAGAGTTTGAGGTTTTATCACTTAAAAAGACTACAGGATCTAAAAGGCTGGTTTTGTTTCCTGCCTGTGCCTTCATATTCTAATTCAAGAGCATCTTCCAGCAAGCAGATCTCACAGGATCTTGCATATTCTATGTCCCAGTCCTGATTGCCTTGGTGGTCCATCGACTGGTCTGGACTGCACTGCCCCTGTTATTTCTGCAGGCCTGAGTCAACAGAGGAGACAAAGGCAGCAGGGAGACTTGGATTTCTCACAACTAAGAACAAGCACTCAGGCTTTGACAAAGCCAAGGGGGCAGGGGTTGATGTCCATCACCCCTTCATTTCCACAGCCCCCCAAGTCCTTCCCTGTGGCCTCCACGTGATCATGCCTGTCTTAGGCAATTCCTCCCTTGGGAAATATTACCTATCATTGGCTAACTGATCAAGCATTGGAGGCCAGGCACAGAACAGGCAGCGTTCATGCCAGGGAAATAAGTTTCATCTCCTTAGTGGCTCCTGGTCCGGAGGTCTCTCACTCAGCCTAAGTCATGGGGGGTTACAGCTTCCTGAGACCAGGCAGGGTGGACCCCAACAATGATATTCTTCTCTCTGTCAATGTTTTATATGTATATATAAAAGCAAAACTATAAGCACCAAGAAGAAATCAATAGGTAGTGGATTCCAAGGAGTGGGAGTGTGTGAGGGGTTGCTCACAAAGGGGCCACACATGCGAAAATTTTCTTTGGTTGATGGTATGTTCTGTATCTGGACTGTGGTGGTTGTTACAAACAAGACTATGCATTTATCAAAACTCATAGACTTCTACACCAATAAAGAACAAATTTATTGTATGTACACCAAAAAGTAATGGCAGAAAACTTCAAAGGAATAAAAAATAGAGAAGTGAGCAGAAAGTAACCTTATTACATACTGCCTTTGATACCCGCAGGGCATTGAGAAGGCATGGTGTGGTCTTGTGTGTGCGGGTGGGAAAAACCCCAAGAGCACAGACCAGGCATGCCTGATCATTCTGCCTCAGGCTGCAAGCGGTGCATCCCATCTGTGCACATTCTATTAGTGAGAAGTGTTCCTATGATGGCCTCTAGCTGCAAGGAGCAAGAAATGAAATTTAGCTGTGTTTGTAAGAAAATGAAATAATTGAATGAATATATAGCATTGCCTCAGCCACATATTTTTAAAAGATTCATGGCATCTTTTAATTTGTCTTAACATAAATAAATACATTTAATTTGAAAAATTAGGTAAATGGAATGTTTGATTTTTGAATTTACAGCCACCATTTTCTAAGCATAGTCCCAGAGCTAGAATTTGGTCATAGAATTTCAGACACATTTGTTTTAGATCAGTGCCTTTCCTCCACAGATAATTTAGAAGGAGCTGAGTTGTGGACTTGCTTAACAAGGAATAAATGAGTTCTAATTAACTATTGACAGTATCTCTGAGATACTTGAATAAAAAATATATGTATATATGTAAATATGCATTTGTATATATACATATATAATAAGTCCCCAAATCAATGTGCTGTATAAAAGAAGTATGAATATATAGTTTCAGTGAAGCCATAGGATTTGTCCATTTGTATTTATTCAATCTAATATTTTATCTATTCATGCTTTAATTAATTTATAAACTCAGCAAATAACTATTGAGTCCTTAAAATTAGGCCAGGTACCCTGAAAGGACCTAAGGATAAACATAAAATAAATGTTTCCTATCCTTAAAGAAGTAATTTTGTTGGGAAAAGTTTTTGATCACTACTTAAAAACAAAAAGAAAACAAACTATAGAATGAAACAAAACATTCTATTGTTTTGATTCTACAAGTGGAAGGACATATATTCAAAGTGCCAGCAGGCTTAAAGCTGGGGGTGCTGCTAACTTGAGAAAGGGTGAAATCAGATTGAGGGATAGGCCTACATCTGTTTAAGATTAACATACACTTTCTAAAAAGAATTTGAAACAGTGTCACTGAATTTATTTACAACTGAGTAGGGTGATATGTCCTCATAATATATTTAAGTAAAATAGATATATTTTAAATAAAATAATACATTTTGAGAATAAATAGATTGCCTTTTCTGCTTAGGGCCTGTGTTCCTAAATTGGGTTTAGGCATATATGTGGATAACATAATCTATTTGGGTTTTTTATTTTAAAACATATTCTATTTGAAAAAATCTTTGAAGTAAAGCATGGATATGCTCTCATTAATAATCAAGCAATATGACAGCAGTTTTGTAAAATCTCATATTTTTCAAAGCCAGTATTTCTTCAGAGAATATGAATCATGATCATGGCTGTTTCTTTTTTTTTAATTTTAATAGCATCAGAGAACTTTTCCTTAAGAAGTTTGACCTTTAAAAATTGTGTTAGTAATAGAATTTACTGAGGACAAAAAGTTGCATCAAATTATATTGTCATTAACTGAAAAATATTATTTTTCTCCTCCCTATATTATATATGCTTTCTCTTAGAATTAACAAATTTCCTAATTTCATCATATTTCATTAATATTATCAAAATTCCTATAGTTAGGATAGGCTTGTCTGGGCCAGGCTATGGAGCACACAGGACGGGGCAAGTTGAGGAGATGTTGGCTCTGGGAAATGGCGTAGACATGAGGGGTATGACAGATACTGATAGTTTAAACAACACTCTAGATGAAGGACATCTCTCTGTTAATGTGTGTTCTGATGACAAATGAAAAGTGTGGAGGCAAAATGTGGTGTCAGGTTGAACTGGACAGGGCAAGTAAGATACAGAGACTCAGGAGTAATAGGAGTTAGTATTAGAGGCTTAAGCTGGACAGAGAAAAAAATATTTTCCATGGTGAGAATAGTTATTTAAGTTAATGTGTGTGAGTGTGTGTGTTTGAATATGTTGCATGCATGTGAATTTATTTTCTGACTTTATCAGAAAAGGATATACATCAATTGTAATAACACACATACTAGGACCTCTGCCTCTGCTCAGATGGTTTAAGAGGGGCTGAGCAGGCAGCCTGAAACAAGTACAAGACAGAATGAGATATGTAACTAAAAGCTGGTTCTTGGAGAAGACTAGTAATATTAATGAACACCAAAAAGGAATTCCTATAGATGCAGATAAGCTAACACAGAGATCCTAATTCTAAAGAATGTCTTTAATTTTCAGTTTTATAGTGATAGCATCTGTTTTCCTGTTAGCTTTGCACACAGTTGTTTGGGGTACAGTGCAGGTGTAGGCCCAGCCTGTAAGTTATTTTTCCCACTTTTAACATTCCAGCGGTTCGAGGAATAATACGTGCAAGGGGCTCCTCTGGAATGGTGGCACCAATTCCATTTTGAAGTGGTTCCATTTATGCTAGTTTTTACTAATATTCATTGCCTCACATTGCTATAATTTTTCCCTTATGGTGAGAACTTTAAGATTTACTCTCTTAGTAACTTTTGAATATGCAATATTGTTAACTGTAGTTACCAAATGGTACATTATACCCCCAGAAATTACTTGCTTTATAATTGGAAGTTTGTACATTCTGACCACTTTCACCCAATTTCCCCATCCTCCATACCCAACTCTGGCAATCACAAGTATGACTCTGTTTCTGTAAGACTGGTTATTTTAGATTCCACATAAAAGTGAGATCATACAGTATTTTTTAAAAGATTTTATTTCTGTATTCTTAGAGAGACAATAAGGGAGGGAGAAAGAGGGAGAGAAACATCAGTTGGCTGCCCCTAGCATGTGCTTCAACCAGGGGCTTGGCGTGCAACCTAGGTACATGTCCTGACCATGAACCAAACCAGCAACCTTTCACTTTTTAGGAAGATACCCAACCAGCTGAGCCACATCATTGAAGGCAGATCACACAGTAGTTGTCTTTCTCTGTCTGACTTATTTCACTGAGCATAATTCCCTCTATGTCCATCTATATTGTTGCAAATGGCAGTGGTTCCTTTTTATGGCTGAATAATATTCCTTTGTTTATATATACCACTTTTTAAAATCCATTCATCCATTGATAGACACATAAATCACTAAGGCAGCTTTTGACAAATCCATTGTTGAACTTGATATACTCAGTAAAGAGTCAAAGGAAGACTGCACTCTAACAATACAGTTACTGAAAGGCAGCTCCAACTCCATTTTGAAGTGGATCCATTTATGTTTTTTTTTATAATATTAATCATTCCACAAAATTATAGTTTTTTTCCTTTTGATGAGAACTTTTAAGATTTATTCTTTTAGCAGCTTTTACATACACAGTATTACTAACTATAGTCATCATGTTATATATTACACTCCTGGAACTTATAACACTTAGAGATTTATCTGTTTTCATTTTCACCTGCCAACTTAATTTGTTCCTTCATTTATTTAGCTCTTGTTTTAACAAAATATTTTATCTTGATTCAATAAGGTTTCATTTTTTATATTTCATTTTTCATACCAATTCATTGTCTGTATATATTTCACATTTTCATTACTCAGAAATGCATCGTTAGATTCTTAGGTTGCTTCCATGTCTTGGGTATTGTAAGTAATCCTGCAATGAATATCTTTTTGAGTTATTGTTTTTGTTTCCTTCAGATAAATACCTAGAAGTGGAATTTCTGCTGAATCATACGAAAACTCTATTTGTAATTTCTTGAAGGACCTACATATTTTTTTAAATAGTGGTTGCACCAGTTTACTTATTTGGATACCTTTTATTTATTTTTCTTGCCTAATTGCTCTGGCTAAGACTTCTAATACTCTGTTGAAGAAGGGTGGTGAAAGTGGGCATTCATGTCTTATTCCTGATCTTAGGAATAAAGCTTTCAGCTTTTTACCATCAAGTACGATGTTAGCTATGGGCTTGTCAAATATGTTCTTTTTATGTTGAGGCACATTTTCTCTACAACCACTTTGTTCACAGTTGTTTCCATCTTGAGTTGGCCAAAAAAGGTATGTGTAATTTTTATGCATACTATGTTTGCTACATTGTCACTTCAAAATGTCCTGTATTAACATGTCTTCTATGTCAAAGCAAAGAAAACTGCCTATACTATGGGTTTGTCCTTGTGTAGGGCAGCAGAGATAATAGGTTCTTATCACAGATGTGGTTGTTGTGGGTACTTTAATATTTAAGTCCTTATAAGACTGAGGCAAAAATAGATACCACATGGGTATTACAGTTGGAATCATGTGTATCTGTGGAAGACACAATCTTAATGTGTACTCCTTTGACCATAGCTGCAGAAGTGTTTCTTTAAACAAAGTTGTGATTCAATTTAGTCTAGAGAAGGGAAAAAACTATTCACATCCTATTACATTTTAAATTATTTTTGCAAGCTCATTTTATTTGCATAAATATTTTAAGCAACCTAAGCACCAATGTATAACTAAAGATGCAGTTAAACTGAATTGCTTGATACCCATTACTTCATATATAACAAGCTGAAAAGTAAAACAATAAAAACATGTTTAACTTTTTTTAGCTTTTTTAGCTCTTGTGATTTTTTAAAAAACTAAAAAACCTTATCCAACTTGCATGTGCTGTAAAAACAGTTAACAGGGAAGTAACTTGAAATTGTGGCTAATTTTGTTTAATGTCTTATGAAATTTTCATGATCATCCAAGTATAATTGTTAAAAACATGTGTACTGAGGTGATGTAGGTAGAATAAATGTTTTATGAAAGAAATAAATAGAAACATAAACTCTTTTTTACTTCATTCTTCAGTTTAATTTTAATGCTAAGAAATACATTTTATGTTCTCTGGTGTCAACATTTAGCTTACAAAATACTTTCATCAAATTTTTTTCTAGCATTTAGGATGTGCTTTTGAAATGTGACTGACTTTAATTCATAATTTTTACCATTCTTTGTCTTTGATATATTTATTGATTTATAATTATTAGAATTTTAGTCATTTATTTTAACAAAAATAAGTTTAGTACTGCTTATATATGGTCTAAACATCATTGTATTCACTGATGAAGAAATGAACGTGTGAATATACTAAAATATCTTTGAGAAATAAATCCTGGAATATTAAGGCAGTGGAATGTTTAGAGTTTTAAAGGACACACCTGCCAGTTCTGCAGAAGCTAGAATGTTGGCAGGAGCAGCAGCAGCTGGAGAGGGCTGGGAGACCAGTGGGTCAATCATCACATCAGAGGACTTGTATTAAACTGGAGTCAGAGTAGAACATGAAGAATCCTGTCCTATGCATATGAGTTAGAAAGCAGAGGTGATTGAGATTGAAGAGTGACTCATTTGGGGCAATAAGGATAGTATAATTATATTTTTGATGATACTTTTCTGAACCATGTTTTAAATATTTAAATATTATTGACTAATTAGCAGTCTTGGCTTTTTTATTTTATAAGATACTGAAGGAAGATCTCTGAGTTGTATTTGAAGATTTTGATCTACTTTAAGAAAAATTTATGCTTTATTTTACATTTTAAATTATAGGTGAGTTACTAATAAAGATCACAGTGTTTTGATAAATCAAAGAACAGCTGTACTTCAGATTGATATTGGACCTTATAGTAGAAACAACTTTATAATAAAATACAGCTATATATGTAAGGAACTGAATACAAAAATGGACAATGTCCAGACCATAAATAAAAATAGAACTTTGACCCACAACCTCCGCAGCAACCCATCACGAAAGCCAAACTACAACATCTATAGCAGTCAGCTCTAAATGGCAAAGCTTGATCAATAACTTCTAGTTTCCCTTATCATTGCCCAGTTTTTAAATTAGGACCAACCAGGGGAAACCAAATATACTTCCCTAACTAATCTCATAGGGTGCTCCACCTTTACTTAGCCTGTCTCCAATTTTCTCATGCTAATAGCTTTCAACTGGGGACTGCCCCAAGCCTTCCCTAGATCCCACTTTAAAGTTTTTATACTCCTCTGATTGCCTTTGAATTTCCTCCACATGTAAATGATCGTGGTTGACTCCCTAATACAGCAAGGTCTGAATAAATAGCCTTTGCTTGTTCTCATTTAAGTAATTTCATTTATTTCCACATCTGGAAATAGAAAGGTATGGGATATTAAAAATTAATATTGGATATCAGGACATCCAATATTAATATTAGTATCAAGACACTATCATCTAAGATTTTTAAATAACAATTCCAAGGTATAAATAACTCAATATGAAATAATCTCATGACAGTAAAAATTTCTTGAATCAGACAATTCTAATAGAGAAGCAGTCATTTGTAATTTAGACACTAGCTTTCCAACCACTTCTTGATTTTGAAATAGATTTTCACAATCATGCTTTTAAAAGTAACCAGTCATCTGAAAGTTATTTTAATATATAATTTATAGTGTTTTCTTGAGTCATTAACCCAGGATAATACCTGATAATTTAAAGTTTTATCCAGAAAATAATTTTGACTTCCAGTTAGTTGCTGAGAAATATCCAGTATTTAGATAAGAAATTCAATTATCTTTTCACAGAAGTCAAGATGACTAGAGTTCAGAGAGCCATAGACACGATGCTGTTTCATTTTAACGTGCAGCTGAGCCAATTCTGTTTTTAAGTGCATATTTTATTTCAAGAAATTAGATCTGCATTAAGAAATTGGATACTATATTTGTATTTATTGTTTTAAAACTAATTATTTTGCTAATTAATATGTTAAACATGTTCTGTTAAATAATAAAAGCCCTTAACTTAAAAAAAATCAACCTGGAATAGTCTCCTGATTTGTGTTATGTTCAAACACAAATTATAATAGACAATACCATAAGAACTTTTTGAGGAGCTTTAAAAGAAAAAACAAAAAAAAGAAAACACTTGTTAATGTATATCATTTCAATCAGGAAATTCAAGGATTCACTAGTGGTTCTTAACCTTTTCTAGTCTTCATAATCATAATAATGATAGTAAATGCAAATGCACATAGTGTTTATTAATAGTGCCAATTATTGTTCTAAGTATATTATAGGTATGCACTGATATAATACTTTTACTGGTTTTAGGAGGTAAATATAATAATTTATTTCTTAATACTTCCTTTAAATTTATTTTTGTGATCTAACTAAATGGTTCTTACATTTTAGATTTGAATATAATTTAAAATTAAAAAGAATGGAAAACAGTCACAGAGTTTTTCATCAAGTAAGGTAATAAGAAATGATCCACCAGCATCAACACAACTAATGTCAATCTACTGTCATCACCTTTACATTAAATGAGAACTTAACATCGAAACAGTGAGTTCAAACTCATAGTAAAGGGCACATTTTTACTGAAAAATTTAGCTTTAAGAAAAGCTTATTTTATTTCTAACTATTTCAGATTTTAACATGGCTAATAAAAGCTTTATTGATGACTAAAGCCAGTCTGTAATTTTACCCTGAAGAATAAATTAGAAATTTTAATGTGTCTAACTAGTTGATGAAAAACAGCTAATCCTTTTGTCAATATTATTGAACATAAAGAGAATCAAAATCTTTAGTTTTACATGGGTAAATTTATTGATTGCTTGAATTCTTGATAAGTTTCTTTGGCTTAGTGATTGAAAACAGTGAATAATGTATAAGTAGTAATAGAAAAAAAGAAGCAAGACAGCCACAAGTACAAAAAATGGATCCACAGCCACATCCATTTGCCTGTAAAATTGTCAAATAAATTTGTTTCACATACTAAACAGTAAGTTTATTTTTCTCACATTTTTACTTCAATCGCTTGCCCAGGAATAATCAATATATCTCTATTATACCCCAACCAAAGAGCTCAAAAGTTATATGGTTTCTTATATCTTTGAGTTTGCACTTGCTTCTCCAAAGTAGAGGTACTTTGACATTGGTATCACTATACCCTTGGTAATACTAAGCATCACACTTGAAGCTGAAGGGATTTGGTATCTGTTTGTAGAACATGCAAAGCATAACTCATTTTTTTCTTGTAGGGGTTTAACTTTCAAGCTATCTTAAGTTGTTATTTAGATGACAATGATTTTTTAATCAATTATCTCCTCAGCTCCTTGGACAGTCTATAATAGGGATATATTGATTATTGTTGTGAATGAGTGATTGAAGTATAAAAGTTCCAGATTGTCTATTCAGTAATCAGGAAACAGCTAATAAAATGAATTAATGTCAAAATGTTCATTACTGGTTGAAAGAAAAGTTGCATGATAATTCAACTCTGCATTGGGATAAATGATCACTGTGAATAATCTAAGTGCTAGATTAATGTTTTATTAATGTGAAAAAATATAAAAAAGGGGGTATTACTTCTGGGATGGTTATTTTCATCACATTAATGCCTTAAAGTAATAAGAAAATGAATGATATTATGTGGTGGTCACCTAGCAATATATTACTCTAAAATATCTGAAATAATATTGCAAATATGATTATAAAAATACTAATTAGGACAAGTTGATTTGGATAGTAATTTATATACAGCATTCATAGAGAAAAAGATCCTAAATAATAGTTTTATACTGCATAGTAATGTGTTTGATATCAGATATCTCATTTCATTTGAAAAATCATTTTATAATAATTTGCAATGAAGCAAATTATAGTGGATTATATTTTGGTCCCCCCAAAGATATTCCTCCAGTTCCAGGTACCTGTGAATTTATTTGGAAAAGGGTCTTTACAGATTAAGGATCCCTAAGAAAGAGTAAAAATATATTAGGAACTAAGCTTTGGATAAGACCACTAAATGAAGAGAAGTTAATATAAGGAAAGGCAGGTAAGGTAGGAGGCAAACTCTGTATAATTTTGAAATCATAAAAATAAATTATAGTTAGGGAATTTAAAGTAAATAAATGTCTCAAGGGGAGAGCCATTTGAATTACTAATAAAAAATAAACCTATAGTTTGGAAATTATAAAGAAAGACTGTATCCCAAAATGAGATCATTTGAATACCTAGGTGGGTCCTAAGTCCAGTGAACCATGTCTTTAGGAGAGGCAGAGAGAATAAAGCCATGTGAAGATGGAGGCAGAGACTGGAGTGATGTGCCCACAGCCAAGAAATTCTAAGAATTTCTGTGGCAACCAAAAGCCAGGAAAGAGTCATGGGCATACATTCCCTCAGAACCTCAAGAAGCAACCAATTCTGCCAACACTGATTTTATACTTCTGAACTCCAAAACTGTGAGAGGATAAATTTTTATTTTTATTTTTTAAGACATTGAGTTGTAATTAGTTACAACAACTAACACACTTATGCAGAGACTAAAATGTTGAAGAGTATAAAACTGAAACTGATAAGTAGCTACAACATATTGATTCAACAGGAGTTAAATAGAGGATGAGCTCTAAATTTTGAGTCCTATTTTTATTTCTCACCCACATTTGCATTCTTAAATAAAATTAATTGAATTTGTAACAGATCTTGATTTCATGTCATGTTCCACCGGCACTGAAAATAGAGGAAAGATTTAATTGCATATAGTGAAGTCAAAATTTATAAGCAAAAAACTGATTAAAATGAAAATCAACTTGGAATCTAACCATCTAAAATATCTAGGGAAAATACTTCCTGAAACATAAATATTTAGGGGGAAAGTCATTTGGGAGACCTATGAGTGCTTAACTAGAACATGAAAGGTATTAACTAAGTGATATTAATTGCTGTGAAATTAAATAGCTAACAGCAGAACAAAAATCTTTATGCACAGTCTTCCAGTTTTCAGTCAATTATTGTTTGTATAATTGTTAGCAATTTCATCATCTATGCAATCATTATTTAAAATCAAGTAAAATAAGCCTTGGCTGGTGTGGTTCAGTGGATTGAGCACTGGCCTTCGAATCAAAGGGTCCCTGGTTTAATCCCCCATCAGGGCACATGTCTGGATTGCAGGCCAGGTCCCCAGTAGGAGGTGTGTGAGAGGCAATCACACATTAATGTTTTTCTTGCTCTCTTTCTCCCTCCCTTCCCTTCTCTCAAAAAAAATAAATAAAATCTTTAAAAAAAATAAAATCAAGTAAAAATATTTTCATATTTTAGGGAGTTTTTTTTTTTTTTTGCTCCAAACTAGGCTGACTCATAGATAAATTCTCCAAATTGATGTATTTAAACTTACCAAACATCTATTTAATAAAGCAACTGACATAATTTAGGTCAGATAGTTAATCCTCTTAAATGTATTTCAGGAAAAGATTAAGTGTCTTATTTTTAACTTTCTACTCAAGTTATACAGAATTTGGATGGTTACTGCCATTGCCAACTATTATCATAATAAATGTATGCATCTAGATGCCAGAATTTTAAATCCTTCATAAACTTCACAGATGATAGAGTTCTCATTAAACAAACAAAATGTGGCACCAAGCCATGGGAATGAAGAGACGTGAAATCTCACTTTGGATAAATGTCTAATAAATCATTGTTGACTAATTAATTCAACTCTTTTATTTCTATTCTAAGCTTTCTTACTCGATATTAGAATATATAACAAATGGTGTTTCAAGAATATGTTTTGAAAGATGCTATGTCAAAGTAAAGGTTATCTCCTGATGAGATTTTTAATTAATTAGAGAAAAGTTCAGTAGAGGTTTAGTATGAAAAAACTTCACTGTGAATAGGTTTGGTAATGCTACAATATGTTCTAATGTGCTACTGAACAAAATAAGTTTATAAGGCAACATGGAAATATGTTTTAATAACTAAAGTTTCTCTTTATAAAAATATTGTATTAACACTGGTGAAAGCAGACATCCCTGCCTTGTTCCTGATCTTAGGGAAACACTGTTTTTAACTATTGAGTATGATGCTGGCAGTGGGTTTGTCACATGTGGCCTTTGTTTTGTTGAGGCATCTTCCCTCTATTCCCACTTTACTGAGAGTTTTTATCATAAATGGGTGCTGGATTTTGTCAAATGCTTTTTCTGCATCTAATGATATGATTATGTGATTTTATCCTTTATTTTGTTTATGTGATGTATCAAGTTTATTTATTTGCGGATATAGTGCCAACCTTGAATCCTCAGAATAAATCCCACTTGACCATGGTGTGTGATCTTCTAAATGTATTGCTGGATCTGGTTTGTTAATATTTTGTTGGGGATTTTTACATATATGTTCATCAATGATGCTGGCCTATAATTTTCTTTTTTCTAGTGTCTTTATTTGGTTTTGGAATTAGGCTAATGTGGGCCTTAAAAAATGAGCTTGGGATTCTTCCCTCTTCTCAAATTTTTTGTAATAGTTTTAAAAGGATAGTTAGTTCTTCTTTGAATATTTGGTAAAATTAGCCTGCAAAGTGATCCAGTCCAGGGCTTTTGTTTGTCGGGGATTTTTTTATTTTTTAAATTACTGCTCAATTTTACTAGTTGTAACTTTTTTATTCAGATACTCTGATTCTTCCTGTTTTGGAAAATTGTTCATTTCCAGAAATTTATCCATTTTGTACCGATTGTCCACTTTGTAGGCAAATAGTTGTTTGTGATATTTTCTTATATTCCTTTGTATTTCTTTGGTGTGAGTTGTTACTTCTCTTTTATTTCTGATTTTATTTATGTAGGTTATCTCTCGCTCTTTTTTTTCTTGCTGAGTCTTATATACCACTAAAACATATCTCTCTTCAGATATATTCTCAGAAGTGGAATTGCTGGAGTGTATGGCAGCCCTATTTGTTGAGGAATCTCTACACTGCGCGGCTGTGCTAATATTATAATCCTACCAACAGTGTGCAAGTGTTCCCTTTTCTCCACATCCTCACCAGCACTTACTGTTGATTTATTGCTTGATTCTGACAAGTGTGAAGTGCTATCTCATTGTTGTTTTAACTTGCATTTGCCTGATGATTAGTAATATGTAGCATCTTTTCACCTATTAGCCATCTGTGTGTCCTCTTGGGAGAAGTATATTCAGTTCCTCCACCCATTCTTTCTAAAGATATAATTTATTTTTTTAGAGAGGGGGAAGGGAGGGAGAAAGAGAAGGAGAGAAACAATGTGTGGTTGCCTCTCATGTGGCCCCCAATGGGGACCTGGCCTGCAACCCAGGCATGTGCCCTGACTGTGAATTGAACCAACAACCCTTTTGTCCACAGCCTAGCACTCAATCCACTGTGCCACACCAGCCAGTACATGCCACTGGTATTTTAATAGGGATTGCTTTGACTCTGTATATTACTTTATGCAGTAAGGATATTTTAAGAATATTAATCCTTCCAGTCAATAAGCAAGGTATACCCTTCCATTTATTTGTATGTTGCTCAATTTTTCTTTTCAATGTCTTATAGTTTTCAGTAAACATGTCTTTGATCTCTTTGATTAAATTTATTCTAGTTATTGGATACTTTCTGATACAACTGTAAATGGGATTTTTTTCTTAATTTCTTTTTTTGATCATCATTGGTTTGTAGACATAGGTTTCTGTATGTTGATTTTGTATCCTGCAGCTTTACTGAAGTTGTTTATTCTATTGTTTGGTTAATAAAACAGAAATTCGATATTCTGAGAAGTTCAGCATTATGTATTCTACATTTGTAAACCACATTTGGTCTTGCTGCAAATAAGGATATCAACCATGGATCAATTAGTAAAACTCTCGGATGCACTCCTGATACCATGTTGCCATATTATCACTATCATGTATGATTTAATTATTCTTTCTTACTCATCAAAATGGGAGCTGTTATGTACATTACACATAGTGTTTTGATATATGAGCATCTCTCTGAGTTTATGGGACTTTGAATGACCTGCATCATCGTTAACCCCTGTAATAATCAAAGGGTAATGAAGATTGAGCTTTGTGTAGAAGCATCTAATTTCAGTGAAAAACAATAAGAAAATACTATCTCATTAGACAAGCAGTAGTTACTGCCACTGCTTAAAGAAAATGACTTTGTAGTGAAGATAGTCATACAACCTCTTATTTGCCTAATTAGTGTACATGGTTGAGAACAATGCACTTAAAACAAATGGAAGAGACACTTTATCATCTTACCACAAAATCCTTCCATAAAGTTTTTTAATTAAATCTTCAGCATGACAGTATATAATGATAAAGATAATTTCTGTAGCTGATAATCATGTAAAAATATTATCTGTGCCTTAGGCTTTCCTTTAATTACTCAGAGTGCTAACACTTTTGTATGACACAGAAGGAAACAAAACTAGAGATTTACTTACAAACAAACAACAAACAAACAACAAAACCAAATCCTATTCCTTCCTATAACAGGCATAAGATGAGCCAGAATTAGCATAAAATTGGCCTACTGGCAATTTTAAGAAGTTCTCTAAGTAGAGAACTTTTTTGGAATATAGTAAAATGAGATTAGAGCAAGTCATTTCAACCTGTAGTGTTACAGAATGGCCCCGTGGTGGTGGAACTGAATGGACCCCACTTCTCCTGGGGTCCCCTATACTAGGTTCACCTTGCCTGCTGCCAGGGAATTATAGCTCTCAATGCTAGAGATTGGTGAAAAGGAAAGGAACTACTTATTCAAAAATTATAGACTTAAGAGTATTGACTTAATGTCTTTGTTAAAGTTCCAAAGTCCCTTAGAACACCCACAAACACACACAGTCCTTCTCTCCCCTCTTTGCCCAGTCTGGTGGGCCAGGAGTACCATACATATCTCACGAAAACAGAAGTCCATGGCTCAGCTAGCTCCTGGTTCTTCCCAGTAATCAAGCTTGGCTGGCAGGCCTTCTGTGGTTCCCAGCACCATCAGCGGTGTTGCCACAATCTCCAGTTCTTAATCCAAACCCAGGTGGCAACTTTTCATGGCCCACCAGCAAGAGTCCTTTCACCCCTTTCCTTCCTGCAATGTCTCTCCTGCGTCCTTCCAAACTGCTGATAGAGAGCTCTGCATCGCTACTACATTTTGGTTTCCAGCTTCCTATGCTGTGTGGCAAAACTGTGTGGTTCCAAACTTCGCCAAAGCCATGTGGTTCTGACGTGCATGCCTGCTGCCTGGGTTTAAATCCTGGAGCAAATCTTCCTCTGCACCCCCATTTCTGACTCCTCCCACAACTGGCTACACCTGCCAGCATTCCTGTATTTTTTTCTAGCTTTTCTGGGCTGCCATCAGACCATGCAGGTGTGTCCCTGTGGCATGGGGCCAACCATCTCCAAGCTTTCATGCAGGCGCTGTAACCAGGGGAAGTTGCCTCCCAGTTACCCCCTGGGTTGAAGTCACTCCCATCCCCCTGGCTCAAAGTGTGGCCACAGCTACTTAACATGTTCATGAAACCAATCAAAAGTTATTATAGATATGTTAAATGACCATTTTAGAGGTTGTTTGCAAAATTGTTGGTATGCAAAATAACTCAGCAGCCCTGCTCCATATGTCCCATCCCTTGGCTCAGACTTGAGGGGTGAGGACATCCTATATATTTTTAATATTTTCTGGACACCCCGAGTTCTTGACCCAAGAACAAATCCCTCTTTGGGGCAGGGGGCTGGCTGCTCACTGTTATAGTAGGACTTGCTAAAGATATCAGCAGGGATTTTATCTGTTCTGAGAGAGAAAATGTAAGCCTCTTTCACAGGGTTTCTTATGAGAAACTAGGAGAGTTCTTCAGCCTCTCTTTAAAGTTGAAGATATAATAAAAGAAGAAAAAATGAGCAATAGTACTAGTAGGAGATAATACTAGTTACTGTTGATATTGGTTAGTGGTGCTGCTAGGAAGTAATAGCATCACTTGTAACCCCATTCTCTTCCATGCATTTTGCACATGTAGAGCATTTCAACTATTGTACTTAGAACAGAATGTAAAGATGGAAAAATGCCCTTAGAGGTTCATCTAGTCACATTAAGACTTGGTGTTTGAATCATTTCTATAAAATTCCTGGTAATTATAGCCCACTGTTTGCTAGAATACCCACTGTGACATAGCATTTATTTATTACCTTCCAAGAGTGCTTACTGATACCTAAGGATAAGTTTGATTTTAGGGGCTCTTTTTTGTGTGCCTGTCTCCTTATGACTTCCAACTAATATCTTTTGTTTGATTTATATAAACAATAATAAAAATCAATTCCTCCTTTACAGGCTAACCTGTCTATATTCTAACCATCATGCTTTTTGGTATTTTCTTTATGTTGGGCTGAGTCTTTTGTACCACATAAGAAATGAAGCTCATGGGCAGGTCTGGCCTTAAACAAAATTATTTATCAGGTGGTATTTGTCTTTACTAACACTTTCCAGGGTGTTTACCCCAAGAAGTACAGCTTCTTGGTCTCAGTGATTGCCATGTCCTGCTGCAGGTGGAGCCTGATTGCCACTAAGTTACTGACATCTCCATCCATCCCAGCATTCACTGTGCAGTTGAGATTGTAAAATTTTTTTGAAGTTAGCTATCTAACCATTCATTACTATCAACCATTCATTATTATTATTATTTGTTTTATAGGTGTGTTTGTCTTTCTTTTTTATATTGAAAGGGCTTAAAAGTAAGGACAACTGTATTTTTACTATAATCATAAACAGTGTTCTTCATCATTGCACTAGCTAACACTTATTGCATGCAATATTCTAAGCCTTTGCACATACTAACATTTTGAAGTAATTTTATGAAATAGATATGATTATTGCTAGTTTACATATGAGGACACAGGCATAGAGAGGTCCAGCAATTTTTGTCAATATTACACACACAATAAGTGTTGGAATCATTATATGAACTTGGGCCGTCTGGCTGCAGTGCTCACTATCATAACTGTGTCGCATTGCTTCCCACAATTTAAAATAGGAATTTTTATTGGCTATCAATGTACTTTTCTTGGATGCACTCATCTGTGCCTCTGTTTTTAACTAGCACTTAGGTACAAGATCTACTATCTCCTGTGCTTCATATCTTTATTTTGAACTACAAAATGTGCAACTCCATATGAAAGTACTATTGCTAGGTCACTTTTAACCTGTCCCAAAATGAGTTCATCATTTTGCACTAAATATTCTGCCTTCTCTAGTATCTCTTATTTCATTAAATGAAATCATCACACATCATTTTGTCCAAGCCAGAGATTTAGGCTTCCTCCTAGATTCCTTCGATTCCCAAGCTCTATCACCTCCAAAAAAGTCAAAGTCATATAAATTCTACTTTTTCATTATTTTTCTAATCAGCCCTCTCCTCTCTATTTCACTGTGATTATCTTAGGTCAGGTTTTTATAATTTTTCACTTGGACTATTGTAGATCCTGAGAAAAGTTCTCTACTCAAATGCTGCTTTTCAAATAGATCTACCACAGCACAGCCAAGGAATTTTATAAAACAGACTAGTGATCCTGTCATGTTCCTGTTCGAAATGCTTAAATGTTTCTCTAACTCTTTCAAGATAAAAGACAGACTGTAGTAAATCAAAGAAAACCCTTCATAATCTAGCTTCGTTCACCTTTCCAGGCTTATACATTGTGATGCATTCTCAAGCAAACTGCTGTGTGTTCTTCTCTCTGCTAGGATGACCTGCCCCCTCATGGTCTTTCTTTGACCAACTTTACTTGTTTTGAAGATTACCATATTTTTGGGACTATAAGACACACTCCCCCCGCCCCAAAATTTGGGAGGAATATGGTTGTTAATGCTGTTGGTGAGTTCTGTTTACATTTGCATTGGTGAAATATTATGTTATTTATATTATTAAATATTTTACCACATTTTTTGCTTCAAAATTTTTTCCCTATTTTCCTCCTGTAAAACCTAGGTGTGCCTTATGGTCTGAAAAATATGGTAAATCAACTGTTACCTTCCCTTGGAATTGTTCCCTACAGCCACCTATACTCAGATTAATTTCTCTTATCACTCCATATGTACACCTATGCTTTTTCTATGTGATTTCAGTAGCATAGTAATGGCTGTTTTTTTTTAGTCAGTTTTCCTGATGGCTTGTGAGTTCCTTGAGGGCAAATATTGTACTTGGATTGTTGTAGTCCACATGTTGAGCACAGTGCCTGGGAGCAGAGGACACAGCAAAAGTTAGTTGGATAAATGTCAACAGTGCTTCCAAGTCTATTAACAGAAATGGGATAACCTAAGGCTAGGATGGGGAAAGGTTTTTTGATTTTTTTAAAGTTTTTTAAAAATTTTATTTATTATGCACCCATCGGTTGATCCTTGTATGTGCCCTGATTGCAGATTGAACCTGCAATCTTGGTATATCAGGTTTTCTAAGTGCTGATTCTCACCTAGTGCTGAGGAGCTGCCTGGAGCATGATGTTGACATGGAAGCTAGGCAATATTTAGGTGCAGTGAAAGAGTGCAAGTGCACTGAAATTTACCATTGATATTTATTATGAGCCTGGCAGGGGATAGAGAGTAACAGCGTTTCCCTATTTTGATACAGTTTCAAGACTATTTTTCATTAGGATTTGCCTTCAAGATAAGAAATCCTCAAAGATGATAAAGAAATTAATTTCTCTGAAGTTAATTTTTAAAAATAACAAAATCTTTGAGATTTTTTCCAAGGGCTGGAAACTTGCCTTTGTCCTTCATAGTATACCACTGCTTCAACAGAAATAAGCACAGAATGGTAGTTAAGTTCTAAGGTTCGAGTGTTAGGCATGTTAGTCTGAAGCTTTATTCTACCCTTTATCACTTGCTGACCTTGGGTGAGAAACTTAAACATTCCTGGCCTCAGTTTTCTTATCTAGAAAATTAGAGCAATAACACAAATACCTACTATTGTTATAAATCTGTTGTACCTTTATAAGAATAGTTTTATACAATTATTCCAATTTAGAGACTAAAACCAAACAGAATATTGTAGGTTAAATCTAGTTATATGTACCATTGGTAAGCATACTTGGCTTACATAATATGGGACTTCACCCTAATGTGCCTTTATGCACACTACCTGATTCACAGTGGCACTAACTAATTCTAAGCAATTCTGTTTACATTGTAAAATGTGTGATGTCAGCAGATAATGGTAAGTATTGCTATTGAGTTCTTTCTGAATGCTTTCTGTTTGCCTTTTATACATCTGTTAAAATATGTGTAAAGTCTTAGTACAACGTTTGACACATTGACACATAAGTATGCTACTCATAGTATTATTTGTAATGTTTAGAGAAACTAAACCGATGAGGTAGATTTATTTGATATTGAGATATGTGTTAAACTACTCACTGTAGTTAGCACAGATACATTGAATACCTTATGTTTATTGAGCACTTCCTATGTGACAGATAGCTGACTCTAACTTCAATAATCTACATCATATCTTACCCCAGGTAACTCTTGAGACCATGTGATAGATCCAAATGTTGGTGAATGCCCGTTACACTCTGGTTAAATTGAATACAACGCATCACTAAGAAGAGTTAATTATACAAATGATTTTCCAAGGAGGAACTTTGATATGTAAGATATATTTATGGAAACCTCATCCTGTGGCCACTATACTAATACTGGGTTATAGACTAACATGTTACAGTATATGGCACTTTCTCACCAAGATTAGGATTTTAAAGAAGTGTGAAATTACCATAAAGAATGTATTTCTTATCAAATTACCTAAGAGAGCAATTTCTTTTTAAAATTCTATTTAAAGGTGGGGTTTGCTTTAGGGGTTGGGTCCTAAATTTCTACATAACTGAAAGTTAAGCGTGGTAGGATTTGGCCTTAAGAAAAGCTGAACTCTCGATCACACAGCCCTGAGCCTGTGGTGCCTCGGAACACAAATGTTTAAACTGGGCTTGTCAAAACAGTCATGAAGTGTTTTTAGCAGCTCTCTTATTCCATTTTAGAGTTGTTCAAAGAATATTAACATAAAACTGGGGAAATGAGACTCATCTGTATAAGTATGTTTAAGTAGGGATTACATAGAGAAGTTATGTAAAAGTATCTCCACTTCTAAGCATTTGAATGTGGTTCTTAGTCACTTATCCCAAGTTAAATTTAATTGCAGTGGGATTTGGTTTTTACCCTTTATTTTCAATAACAAAAATCACCTCTCGCAATATGACAGCTAAGGCAGCTCTGGAAATTAAGCATTTTGCTGAAGAGAAGGAAAACCTCATCGGTAGGCTCGGTTAAGGGTTTTTTTAAGGAACCACAGTGCTGATTTTCTTCTTGCATTTGGTGGTTTTAGGACAACTGGGTTGTGTGGCTGAGTGTGCTCCAGTGGCTAATTTAAAGTTCTAAGGGAGCTTAAAACAGCATGCATTTTTCATCACAGATAGGTTAAAAGGTTTTGAAAGTGTTCTACCTATTCTTAGGCAGCTGGAATGCAGTGACATTGCACATCTGCCAGGACTTCAGCAAGTTTCGTTCCCAATTTGGCCACATTAAGGACAGCAGGAGAAACTCTTCACATCTTTCCTACAGAGAAATTGACTGCAAATATTTTGGCAACTTCAGCTGTGAGCTGTTCAAGGCTCTACATCTTCATTTTAATATGCATTGCTATTGTTTTATTTGTGTGCCCAAGGAATACTAAATTCATGGTAGACTATTGACAGGAATAGAGTTTGCCACACCAAACATGGCTCTTTCAGATATTGATTATTTAATCTGGTTATTTTTAAGAAACAAAAAACTCCAGAAAACCCTTAGACATTGCTCCTGACTGCCTAAAAGGAGTTGAGATAAACAACCTGCCCCAGGGAGGGAGCTACCATAATAGGTGACTATTGTGTAATGTGAACCTGGGTGTGATGGACAGGAAGGAGCCAGCAAGGCCTGTTTGTTCAAGGTCCTGTCTGTGTCCCATTGATAGAGATAGCCCAGCAAACACAGATTTACCAAATAGTTGCTTTTCCATCTCTATGTGAATTCCCTTCTTGTCCTTTGAAGTCCTAAACCACTAACCTCTACACCATTGCCCCCTCTCCTTAGCTCTCTTAATGGCATATATGCCTCAAGAGCCTGATTTGTCCTTGGATTCCATATTTTCACAGAACACCCCATATATACATAAGTAATTATCTTTAGTTGTTTTCTCCTGTTAATCTGTCCCATGTCAATTTGGTTATTAGACCAGCCAGGAGAACTCAGAAAAAAGGGGAAATCTCCCTTCCCCCACACTGTAAATGATTTAAGGCAGTAATTTTCAACCTTTTTCTTTTTTAAAAAAATTTATTTATTTATTTTTAGAGAGGAGAGGGGAGAAAGAAAGAGAGGGAAACATCAATGTGTGGTTGCATCTCGTTTGCCCCCTCCTGGGGACTTGGCCAATAACTCAGGCATGTGCACTGACAACCCTTTGGTTTGCAGGCTGGCACTCAATCCACTGAGCCACAGCAGCCAGAGCATCAACCTTTTTCATCTCATGGAACACATAAACTAATTACTAAAATTCTGTGGAACACCAAAAAATAGATTAGATTTTTTTCTGATCTGACAAGAAATAGGTATAATTTTGATTCATTCACACCAGATGGCTATTGTTGTGTTGGCTGTTGCCATTTTTTAAAATTTGATAGTCTAAGGGAAAAGGGGTCAGTGCTCCTGACTAAATAGTCAAGTACTGTATGTTTTAAAAATTATTGCAACACATAAGTGTGCTGTGGCACACCAGCTGAAAATTACTGATTTAAGTCATCAGAGCTGCTGGTGAACTGGGACTGCAAATGGAGCATGAGAACTTCTGATTACAGATAGCATGTGTGTAGTTTTCACTACTTTCAGTCTCCATCTCAGCCATACTAGATTGGTTTTCACACAAACACACATTTATTTTTTGTATTCTTGCTGTCATGTATGAATACATATCCTCTAAAAGTATTGTGTAGTCAGTGCATTGTGTTGATGTCCGTACTACCATTTATTCAAAATGAGAATGGTTTGACCAACAGTGACATGTGAAAGAGGGAAAAAAGATGTCAAAATAGAAGGGTCGTTCATGTAGCTATGAGCCATTGCTAAGCCCTGAAGTCATAAATAACGCCTGAAGCCTCGGACCTACTGTGGATAAATAATATGGTATCAAAACCACACCATGGAATTAAAATGCTCCATATCAAACTAATTCTGCTTTACCAGGTACTTCTTCCTATTTATAATACTCTTTTTAAAATTAAAAAAAGTTCCCCAAATTCAGATGTGTATATAATAGGGATGATATACAATTGTACTTCAAGCTGACTGCAAGCAATCTCTCAAAAATAAAGCTAAATTCTGAGTAATAAAATCTACCACATGATTGATATCTTGTATTAAAGTGTGAGTTGAAGAAAGCAATTTTGTTTATGGGAAAGTCTTGGCCTGGCACATTTTTCATGTCACATAAAGATGGAAATCTTACCTTATGGTTGTAGATTACAGTTATATTTCAGCTTCTGTAATTGTAAAAGGACATGCATCTATTTTAAAATAACCATTTTAATATAGTTCTTCCTTCCAATATGTATCATATTCTCCTTTGCTTTCATTCTCATATTAACCCTTTTGAGACTCTTTATTTTATTGTGGTTTACTAAACAAATGCATCTTCCAAAATTTTCAGTTTCAAAATTGCTGTGTGTTTGTGAGTACTTTATGGTGTAAAGAATGAGTTAAAAATGTAAAGCATTGACTTGACATTTAAAAATATTGTGAATGGAAGTAAACTTGGTCAGCATGTTCTTATTTTTTTTCTGTTCAGGGGAGAAATGAATAGTGATATTAAAAATCTTGCAGAATTTCTGAAGTGTATCACTTTCTCATTATTTTGTATCAGATACTTTTAAATGCACAGTATTTTATAGTTTACAAAATACTAACACACTCATTAATATTCATCTATATTTTAAATAGCAGTTAATATTATTACTATTTTTATTTTACTATTTAATATACCAGGAAATAGAGATTAAATAAGGTTAAATGATCTACTCAAAGATGATCTTCTAGAAGACAGGTGGCAAACACAAGGCTTGAGGGCCGAATCCGGCCCCTCCACCTTGTTTTATCTGGCCCTGCACCTTGTTTTTGCAGGGCAGCAGCGCCAAACTCCCGGCCCCTAGTTAAGGAGTAGTTACATTCATATAGTCCTAAAATTACGTTCGGCCCTTTGAGGGCAACCGCGAGGCTGATGTGGCCTCCAGAGAAAACGAGTTTGACACACTTGATCTAGATTCATTCCAATGCTAATTCAGGTCTGCATTTTATCTTCTGGTATCATAATTTCAAGTTCTTTTCCACCTTTCTGATTCCTCATGGGGCAGGCTCATTCTAAAATGATTCCCAGTGATTGATTCCTGATATTTGGTATTTACACTATTGTGTAATTTCCTCCACTTCTTTGTGGACCACCTCTAGTGACTTACTTCTAATGAATAGAATATAGTGTAAGTAACGGGTCATTTCTGAGATGAGGCTATACTAACTCTGTCTTTTCCTCTCTTTTGCTCCCTTCTCCATCTCTGGCTGACTTTGATGAAGTCGGCTGCCATTTTTGTGAGGGACAAAGGACTGAGATCCTCAGTCTATCAGTCCACAGAGAACTGAATTTTGCCAACAACACCAAGTTAGCCTGGAAGCAGATCCCACACCAGTGTGCTTTGAGATGAGTGCTGCTTTGGCAGATGCTTTAATTGCAGCCTGGTGGGAAACCCTGAGCTGGAAGACAGAGCTCATATGGGTCCAGGTTCCTGACTCACATAAACTATGAGACAATGCATGTGTATGTGTGTGTGGTCTGAAGCATAGATGTTGTGGTAATATTTTACTCTCCTAGTTGTTCTGTGTCACTTGATATTATTCTCATGAAAGCTCTTATTATCTGAAATGATCATAATTTATTTGTTTTTGTTTATTACTTCTGTTTCTCCAATAAAAATGTCAATCTTGTAAGAGTTGGAACCCTGTCTTTCTTTTTTATCTCAGCATCTAGAAGCTCACCTGACACTTAGTTACTGGTACTCAGCAATGTTTGATTGAACTAATGGAGTAAGGGAGTGAATGAATTAATTTTACCTAGAGTCTCTCTACACCCTTGTTGGTGTCTCTCTAAAATAGAGAAATGGCTTAGGGCAAGAGCATTTGCTTTTTTGTTTATTTGTATCAACAGGATTATTTCACAAATATTTTTTAACCTGCTGCTGATCTTTCTTCTAATAGCTGTTTCACTCTTAAATTCTACATGTCCAAAGGTCTTCATGAACAATATTCTCATCATTTTTAATTTGCATAAAATTAGGAAAAAAACAAAAAGTTTATTCTGTGACATAGAGTACATTTCCAAGTTTGCTTTTCTCTGGATTCTTAGCTTGTGTTCACCAATGTTTTAATAGAGTAACATATTATCTATAGTACTAAAATAATTTTATTTTCCATGTTGTTTCCCTGTGAAAGGTGTTAGCTTCCCATGTCAAGTTCTTAAAAGTGAAAATAAAAAAATACCTTCTCTCTGTCTGTCCATTTTTGTCTCTGTCTTTGTCACTATCTTCCTGTCTTATTCTTCTCCGTGTCTCTCTTCTTATTTTTCCCCTAGACCAGTGTCAGGTTCATAAAAAAATGGGCAACTTCTGGTTTTTGACCAAATTTGGTCTTGGCTTCACTTCTTCCAGTTCTTAGAGAGATTTTTTTTATTATCACTGATGTAGAAGTTCATAAAATAAAGGACTTGTTTCACTTATTGTAAAACCTCTTAGTATTTAAAATGACAGTAAAAAAGTTGTAATCAATACACTTGAAGTTAGAAAGTATTAGAAGTTGTGGGCTAAAGGTGGGGCAAAAATAAATATCAAATGTATTATTATGTATTTTTTGTCCATTGTGTTGAGCTTGATAAGGGATATGTAACTAATCCCCTACATCTTCATGTTTACTAATAATTTTTATTGATGATAATTATATTCTCGAAAACCAAAGTATTCAGATGCCAGTGAGGTAAAAACAACTAAAGATTATAGTCACCAGTTGCCTAATATTACATTATATTGAACCACTTTTGAAATTTAGACCAAATGATTGAAAATTTCAGTCAATACAGTTAACACACACAGTCAATATGTATTCTGCCAATTAAAGGAGACTATAAGAGGGAAAGCAAGTTATGAGGAGAGACTGATAGAAAAAACACAGTCCTTAAAGTTTTTTAATCATTTCTCATAGACTAAGATCTTAACAACAGTCTTCTAGTGAATGAGTTTAAGAATTTGCTTTATAGGCCCTGGCTGGTGTAGCTCAATGGATTGAGCACAGGCTGCAAACCAAAGGGTCACCAGTTCGATTCCCAGGCAGGGAATATGCCTGGGTTGCAGGCCAGGTCCCCAGTGGGGGCCACATGAGAGGCAACCACACTTTGATGTTTCTCTCCCTCTCTTTCTCCCTCCCTTCCTCTCTCTCTAGAAAAAAAAGAGAAAATAATTTGCTTTATAGAAAAAAAAGAAAAGGCATAGGAGAAAGCAAAATAATATTTATAGAGTGCCCTTGATACTCTGGGTATTGTTATTAGGCCCTTCATTTACTTTATCTTATTTAATACTTACAACAGTCTTAAAAGCTACATGTCACCATTTCTGAATGGTTCTGTAACAGGGTGAAGTCAAGAGGGGGGCCCCAAATAGGGATTTGGAATGGGGTTCAGAACTCAAGGTGTCCAGGAAATATTAGGATGTCCTCACCCCTTCCTCCCACAGGTGTAAGTTGGGGGAAGGGACACATGAAGCAGGAATATGCAAGGCTGTTTTGTACAGCAACAGCTTTGCAGCTAGCCTCTGGCATGGTCATTTAACATGTCTATAACCTTTAACTGGTTGCATAGATATGTTAAATAGCTGTGGCCAGGTAGAAGGGAGTGACTTCCACCCAAGATATAACTGGGGGGCAGCACCCCCTGGTTACAGTACCTGTGTGAGAGCTTGGAGAAGATTGGCTGCATGACATGCGGCCACACCTGCCCACTCTCATGATGGCAGCTCAGTAAACTTGGAATAATACAGGAATGCTGGTAGGTGTAGCCGATTGTGGGAGGAGTCGGAAATGGGGCTGCAGAGGAAGATTGGTGTGGGGATTGAAACCCAGACACTGCAGCCATTGAGGAGAGAACCACGAGGCTTTATCCAGAGTGCAGACCCCTGCAGCTTGGGTAGAAAGAATCACGATGTGGCTTTAGTGGAGAACCGTCACTCGGCTTTGGCCAGAGTGGTGAACCCCCTCCCCGCAGCTTTGGTGGAAAGAAGAACCATGTGGTTTTAGCCAGAGTGGGGACCCCTGCAGCTTTGGTAGAAGAGAACTACGTGGCTTTAGGGTGCTCCCTTTGGCCATGTGGCCTGGGAAGCAGGAGAGACTTTCCCAGGAAGAAGGGCGAAAGAATTGCCAGTAGGCCATGAGAAGGTGCCATATGGCTTTGGATTAATTAGAGATCCTGCCTGGACAGCAACACAGCTGACGGTCTCAGGAGCCTGAATCACAGACATTTCCTTCTTTTCCTGAGATACGGTACCCCCAATTAAGGCAGCGGGAGAAGGAAGCACTGTGGATGTTTATGGGTATCCAAAAAAGAGACTTTGATATTTTAATGAAGACATTAGGTCACTACTTTAGTCTGTATAGCTTTAAATAAACCTTTCCTTTCCTTTTCACAAATCTCTAGCATTGTGAGATGTCTTTCCTAAGGCAGTGGACAATTGAACCTAGTGGGGGGGGGGGTCCTTTCGGTAATAGTATATCGTACCCTCCTTGGCCCCTGTGTGTGTGAGTGTGTTCTGTAACAGTTTTTGGCATCCTTGGGTGGGCCAATAATTGCCACCCCCTGGCCTGTTCTGTAACAGCTCCAGTTCTGTCCTCTCACCATGTGCCAGAGCTGACGTGAACAGCACAAATGGTCTGTATATAACTTTAGCCTCAACCAGGCCCTTAACCAACTATGAGTTAGTTTACTTTCCAATTGTACTTACCCAAATAAGATTTTCAACATTCTGTACTTTCTTTAAATCTCTCACTCTTCCCTTTCCACATTACTCCCAGCTGATGATTTTGAATTTCCCTCCAGAGAGAAAGTAGAAGCTATCACACATTGCCGATTTCATTTTCCTATCCCTCTCCCTGTCTACTAATTTACTGCCATCTAACTTTTCCTCCTTCTCTTTCCGTTAACATGGAAGAACTCTATCTTCTTCCATCACATGAATTAGACACTCTCTTGACTTTTCAGAAACTAAGCTGTTAAGTATCCCCCTTCTCTCCCTTATTTTCAACATATTTGACAATTAAATATGCAACATAAGAGTATCTTTTCAATTTTAAATATAGTAAAATATTTAAATATGTTACAAATATGTTTATATGTTATACTATATATTAACTTTATTAGTTGCAAATCCATACAAAAATTAATAATTATTTTTCCTCTACTAAGGAAAATTATAATTTCTTTAAATTATCATTAATGAAATTTAACATTCTTAATAAATTATCATTTATTAATGATAAAAATATTATCATGAATATCTTTAATATTTCTTAGGCTCAACCTTTAAAATATATCCAGGCTACAAATTCTTATACTTCCAGTATCATTATACCCTGATCAAAATCATAATTATTTCTCACTCCAAATCTCTTAGTTGGTCATCCTAGGTCTACCCTCAACTTATTCTCAACCCATGAAGAAGCCAGAGTAAATGTGGTGAAACCCAAGGCAGATCATGTTCAAAATCTTCTGAGAGATTTCTACTTCATTCTGAATAAAAGTTCTCAAAGCGATCTATAGGATCTTACAATATCTGTTCTCATTTCAAATTACCTTTCCTATTGAATCATTTCCAACCTCTACTCCAGCCATAATGGCTTGCTACCTCTTCAGCTCTTCCTTAAACATGTCAGCATGCTTGCAACTGAGACTTTCCCACTTGCTATTACTTCTGCTTATAATGGTCTTTTCCCACATATCTTTTTGGCCCACTAATTTGTTCTCTTCATAGGAGAGGGTATGTTTTATTTACAGTAGCTATTGTATTAGGGTAACAGTAGCTATTGTAACAAATAAACAGCCAAATTTCACAAAGTTAACATAATATGGTTTATTGTTGGCTCACATGTACTTTCAATTATGTTTATGATCAGTGGTTTGGGAGAGCATTCACCCCGACATGGATCATTCAGTGACCTAGGCAACAAAAGTCCTGCTATATTCTAACTTCATCACCAAAGGTCGTTCCTGTCTCTTACAGGCCATGAAACGGAAATGACCAACTTTGCCCCCATTCTTATTCTAGTGAAGATACCCAGTAAGATAGTCATGCCCAGTAGAAATCCTATGGGGATGGAGCCCCTGATTGGGTAGCTACCTTTTAATAGCAACAAAGAACCTGAATACTTGATGAATGACTACCTATCTATGACACATTCTATAAGAGCAGTGATTTTGGACTTCTATTTATTGCTATATGCTCAGCATCTAGAAGAGTTAAACAAATAACTGAAATGCAAACAAATAAAAGAAATCAACAATTTATGGACCCTGCCCAGCCACTATCACTTTGCTTCTCAAGCTTATCAATGTAGTCACTCAATGTTCCTGTTTCACTCCAACTTTCTAGTCATTCGACAGCCCATTCAAATCTGAGTTTCACCAAACCTGAACTTCCTTCTTGCAAATAAATTCATCAGAAACTGTGGCACAATACTAGTTTTCACAGTTTAAAAAAAAAATCTTGTGATTCTCTTTTTCACCTGTGGTGCCTGTCTATTGAAATGGAAGCCATTGTTACTTCAGGGGAAGGCAGAATACAGCTGAGAGTAAAGAAGTCAATATTCAGCTTTAATTCTCCACAGACAACTTTAAAATCTCACAGGAGTAATGATGAAACCTGATTTTTAGCCCCAAGAGTTAAGCAGTTGAGAATGAGAGGAAATTTTTTTCTCTGCACTTTTAAGGATGTTTTTATATAGTAGAAAGCATATTGGGAAATGTGTTTTTGGCTAGATTTAAGCTATAGAATAGTCCCATTATGGCTTGGGAATGATTTCATTTCACTCTGGAAGGTGAAAAATCATCCCTATCCCACAGTGGGAGAGTAGACTTGGCTGGGGAACATGTTAATTTGGGTTTTCTAAGAGCAGAGGTAGTGATAAGGACTTACAGGTAACTCTGTTATTTGGGGAGATGATTCTCAGGAAAAGGAGGAGGAAATGGGGATAGTGAGACCTAAAAACTGAATAAACCAATATAGGTGTATTATTATTAAAGTTCCTATTGTGAGCAATGGAATTCACTTCATTTTGCTGAAACTGCCTGAGAACAAAGGTTACTTTCCAGAACTTTCTTTCCAAAGATGGGAGGCAGAACACTTTATTCATTGGCTCCCATCTTAAACTGGTCAAGAGTTACTTGAGTGTTAACTTCTTTGTACGTCCAGTCTGTGTGTGCCATTCAGTCTATCACAGCATTGGAGAAGGTCCTGGGGAAAAAAGTGTAAAACATGGCAGGATGTCTTAGTAGTGGGATATTAAAGGTATGAAGTGACTTAAAGGTATGAAGACCTTATGGAATTGTCCACTCCAATTATGAGTGAATTGAGGTGTTGCCATTAAGATATACACTGGGCACTATCAGAATTTCATATAGGGAGATTCTGAGATTATAACAGATATTTGGCATTAGTAAGGGACTGTTTTCTTTCTTCCCCAGATTTTTAACTAGAAGAAACTGGAATTTGAAGTAAGATGGCCATATTGCACAAATATCACAAAGTTGGCATGGTAGGGACTTTGTATATCATCAAGTCAGTGCCACCCCAAGCAACAAAAAACAGGCAGGGCAAGCTATGTGGTAACTGGAGGCCACTGAAGGTCTGAGGATGCACAATGACCAGACACTTGCAGTAGACTGCCCAGAGCACGGAGAAAGGAGGGAAGGGCACAGGGTAGAGACTTAGTTTGGTTGAGAACTTGGCCAAAAGGAGAATTCGCCACCTCTAAAGGAAAAAAAAAAGAATCATGTGATATAGAAGCTTATGAATAAATTGAACTGTTCTGGGGAAATGAAGGTCTTTACTTTTTTGATAACCTGAGTTATACTTTCAACTACAATCTAGAATTCACTAGAATTCTTTTGTCTCCATGATCACTAATTTGGTCATTGTTGCTTGCAACCAAGGAAGTCTAACTAATACACAAATTGCTTGCAGAGAATAAATTAGCCAACAACACACTTCTGTTGGAAATGGGATTTGATGTTGTGAAATGAGATCCCAGTTCACATTCTGGAAAGAGGAACTAATAACCCATGAGACAAAAATGGAACCATGAAAGTGAAGCTCTGAGATCCAAGCAGCTGCCACCACAGAATAATTTTTAAAAGAATATAAATTCTAGGGCTGTTGTGTGTGGCGAGTGCTGCTGACAGCATTCTGACAGTGAAAACTCACATCATTAAATTTTCACCTGTGTCGTGGAATGAACTCAAGGGCTTTCCAATTTTGCTAAAAGACATTTTTTTAATAGCAAAAGCGCTGAAGATACTAATTGATTTTTAAGATTTCTGAATTATCTTATCAATTGAAGTCTAAACTTCATTAGGTCTCTTGTATAAAGGTTAGGGAACTAATCAATAACTGATAGAGATTTGATTATGAGAAAAAAAGTATCCAGAAAGACTTAGAGGATCTGGCTGTGCAGTGTGTCAAATTGCAAGTCATCTGAAACTTCCTTTTGGCATGTTGCTTGCTAGAGAAACTGCTAGTCTGCTAACAGGAGGAAGCTAATAGTTCTCTTCATGGCCATGCTGCTGCTTGTTAGTGACCAGAATCCAAATTCCACATTGCCAGGGCATTGAAGACCAGAATCAAAGGAGAAAATGTGGGATAACACACATACAAATTTGAAGAATTTGCCAATTTGAATAACAAAAAATCTGAAAAAAATGAGGGATTGCTTTACCCTTGTAATAACTATGGCAAGTGTAACAAAATTATAATTATGCTTTATTAATATGGCTATAAGTTTTTGAGATTCTGAATTTAATGGATTTGTCAGAACTAGAGCTGTGAATCCAATGGTTTCTGGCTTGAATAATAAAATTCTTTATTCAAAGCTGTCCCATGCTAAAAGACACAAATTGGCCAGCAATCCCCATGTATCATGCAGAACAGAGGTTGTAGGCTGGCAACCTGAGCCTGCATCCGGCCCATCAACAGTGCATTGGCCCACATAGTTTTGGCCTGCCCAATGTTTTTAAAACAGTTGATTTACATGCCAATAAATCTACATAAAAACCTTTATTTACATCCCCTTTTCAAAAGATCTGGCAACACTGAGCTCGTATTCCTACGTGGCAACAATTTGCTGCTGTCTGCTTAAGATGTCACAAGTGTGCTTCAATTTGCTTTAAGCCCATCACTGTAGCAGCTCTATTTTAGTCCACTATGCTCATTTAATTTCCTTTTGTGACCCCTGTGAATATGGAAGGGATAGAAAGACTTTCAATAATAGAACTCTGGATTAGATCTACCCTCTATCCCATCTATTTCCCCAGAGAGGCCTTGAACAATGTGTTTATGAAGAATACACAAAAAATACTTTTAATGATTCTCTAGGCCTGAGACTCTGGTGAAAAGATCTGCAATAGAAATGGGCTGAGGTGTTAGAAAGAATGGGAAGTCTTAGAGAGACTGAGCCCAGGGTGTGGCACTAAACAAACAGAAATAAATGAAGAATATGCATTAGAATGTGAACTTATTTGGACACAGGGTCAATGCAGATGTAGTAGTCTAAGATGAGGCCACACTGGAATGGAGGGGACCCAGGGGTGTGTGAGGCAATATGACTGTGTCCTATAAAAAGAGGATATTTGGACACACACACACACACACACACACACACACACACACATACACGGAGAATACCATGTGCAGATGAAGGCAGAGGTCAAGGTGCATCAGAAGCCAAGGAACGCCAAGGATTGTCAGCAAACCACCAGAAGCTGGAAGAGAGACATGGAACAGATTCCTTTCCATAGTCCTCAGAAGGAACCAAGATATATGCTAATATCTTGATCTTGAACTTTTAGCCTCCAAAATTGTGAAGCAGTACATTTCTGTTTAAGCAATCATTTTGTGGTACTTTTGATACAGCAGCTCTAGCAAACCAATACAGTTCCAGTAGGTTTTGAGGACAAGATCTTTAGCATTCCCTTCTATTCTATTCTCTAATATTCTTGGAATTATTTCTTGTTTGGGGGAAGACTGAGATAAGGTCAAGTTAAAAGAGTTCATCATCACCAAGCCCTTATTATATGAAATGTTAAAGGGACTTACTTAAGAAAAAGTAGATGATCAATAATATTAATAGTAAAATGACAACAAACTAACAACCATCAACAACTGAACTTTAAAAACCCCTCAAAACAAAGCAAACAACTAGAACAGGAACAGAATCACAAAAATAGAGATCATATGGAGGGTTATCAGCTGGGAGGGGGAGAGGGGAAATGGGGGAAAAAGTACAGGGAATAAGAAGCTTAAATGGTAGGTACAAAATAGACAGGGTAAGGTTAAAAATAGTATAAGAAATGGAGAAGCCAAAGAACTTATATGTACAACCCATGGACATGAACTAAGGGGGGGATGTATGTGGGAGGAGATGTGCAGGGTGGAGGGGAATAAAAGAGGGAAAATGGGACAACTGTAATGGCATGATCAATAAAATATATTTTAAAAAGAACAAAAGAGAAAATCTATTTCTATCATTAAAATTTTTTTATCAAAGAAAGAAACAGGCACAGATATAAATATCCCACAAAGCTAGAAGCAAAGAGGTCACTGTGGACCTATTCAAAATCACTGCTACTTCCACAGTTAAAGCTATGGAAAGGGGAAGAGAACTCTACACACACACACACACACACACACACACACACACACACATATGCACAGAAAGACTAGATTAGCACTCTTTTTATCCCCTTCATAGAAATATTTGTTTTTGAGTTTTAATTACAATACAAATAATTATTTATGAGGTTATTTGTCAGTGTATACATCACTACTAGATTAAAATCTATGAAAATAGGCCAGAATTGTGTTTATGTACACTTCATAGTCCCTGGAACATGGTTGGCTCTCAATAAATATTTTGGAATAAATTAAATATTAGTTTTGTCTTATTCTTAAAGTAAATAATAGTCATTAGGTATAATTAACAATAAAATTTTTCTCATAATTAATTAAACTAAAAAAATTTAGTGTCTGTTTTAGAGTTCCTAAACTATCTGCTATCATTAGTTTTGTCATAGAATGCAATTAATCCTTTCAGAATTAATTTTAAAAAGGTTATTTTTCCTCTAATTTTTTTGTTCATTTCATGTATGACTTTGATGATGTACTATTAAAGTACATACTTACATATTATCAAGTTGAATGGTCTAGAATTAAATGAAAGCTCTTTTTAGCAATTGAAAAGTAGAAATTAACATTAATTACCACTGACATAAAACAAAAGACTACAAAACTTTTATTTCCTGATGGGAGATCAATCATATTTAAATGGCTTTTTCTATCTCATAACTTATTGTAAAAGAAATTGTCAAAATTACCCTTGCCTTTTCAAAAACATGTCAATAGTGAGTTGAATATAACTGTAGCAATCATTTTTGTACATGACAACAAATGCTACCAGAAATGCTCAAATGCTTGTTTCACACTAAATGAAAAACAAAACCCCAAAACAGCAAACAAACTTAATCATCAGAGAAATGCAAATTGAAACTGCAATTAGCTATCACCTGTCAAAATGGCTACCATCAATAAATCAATAAGCAACAAGTGGTGGTAAGAATGTGGGAAAAGGGGAACCCTTTGGTGGGAATGCAGACTGGTGCAGCCCCTGAGGAAAGCAGTATGGAGATACATCAAAAAATTGAGAATGGAACTGCCTTATGATGCAGCAATTCCACTTCTTTGAATTTATCTGAAGAAACCTGAAACACTAATTTGAAATAATGTATGTGATCCTATGTGCATTGTAGCATTGTTTATAATAGATGATATTTGGAAGCAGCCCAAGTGTCTATCAGTAGATGAGTAGATAAAATAAGTATGGTACATTTACACAATGGAATACTACTCAGCCATAATAAAGAAGGAAGGAAGGAAGGAAGGAAGGAAGGAAGGAAGGAAAGAAAGAAAGAAAGAAAGAAAGAAAGAAAGAAAGAAAGAAAGAAAGAAAGAAAAGAAGAAAGAAAGAAAAAAAGAAAGAAAACTTTGTCTTTTGCAACAGTATGGATGAACCTGGAGAATATTATGCTAAGTGAAATAAGCAAGCCAGAGAAAGACAACTACCTTATGATTTCACTCATATGTGGAATCTAATGAATAAGCTGATTTAATAAGCAAAATAAAGATGGACTTGCAGATATAGAACAGGCTGACAGCTCTAGGGGCTGAGATCAGAGGGTGGAGGAATGGAGCAAAGAAGAAAAAGAACACAGACAACAGTGTGGTGCTTGTGGCAGGGAAAGGGGTGCATGGAGATGGAAGAGAGTACAAGGGGATAAATGTAATGAAAAAGATACAATAAAAATAAACTATTAAAAAACAGCTCTCCTTTATGTTGGTATTCCCATATACATGTTTACCCAAGTACCCACCTGACAGCACCACCTCAATGTATACTAGGAATTCCAAATTTCCATCTCTAACAAGAATTCTTGGTTTTCCCTGCTTTTCAAAAGATTGGTTTCTATCATTTTTGTCTCACAATTTACTTAATTTCCAAGGCAAAAATTTAGAAGTCAACCTTGTTACTATGCTTTCCTTGATCTTCGCATCAAAACCAAAAGCGAGTCTTGTAGGTTTAAGCTTTACAATATGTATTTAATACCATATGATCTCACTTATAAGTGGAACCTAATCAACAAAACAAATAAGCAAGCAAAGTATAATCAGAGACATTGACATTAAGAACACACTGTCAGAACACTCTCTGACAGTAACCAGAGAAGGGGTGAGGGATAATGGGGAAAAATAGGGGAAGGTCCATCAAGGAACATGTATAAAGGACACGTGGACAAAACCAAAGGGCGTGGGACAGAGGTCTAGGTGGGGTGAAAATGGAGACAACTGTACTTGAACAACAATAAAAAAACACATAAAATAATAAGATAAAAGAAAAGATGAATACTTTCCTCCACCTCTTCTGCCACAACCTAAGCCTATGCTGTTATTTTCTTGGGTCACTTAATAATACCATAGGTGGTCTTCCTGTTTGTATTTATCCCCTCTTTAAATCCTTTTTCCCACATAAGAGATAATTTTACCATCAATGATTTCCCATTTTATTTAGATTAAAATATAAACCAATTATCATAAGCTTAGTATCATCGTTGGGTCCTTGCATAGATGGGGTTAGGTATGGTAAGGATTTGGGGAGAAACAACTTTGAAAGAAAAAGATACACAGCATGATTTGGGAGAGGGCAATGAAAGGTCAATGGAGATCTAAAAATGTCTCCACACCCCAACAACTTCCATGGAGCCTCACTTGCTCACTAAATGACTCCTGAATTGGGTTGACAAGGGGACAGCCAGGCCTTGTACTAGAGTCTTGTTCAGTCACCTGCTGATGTAACCCCAAGGAAAGGATGCCTTTTGCTTAAAAGCCGAGGTGCTGGCATTTAACTATATTCCTTGCAGCTGGGCTGTGCATTATCTCTTGCCCATGGATTTGGGTAGTAAGCTTCTGTGTGTGCTCAGTCTGCAAAGCCTTAGGTACTTTAGGTCCTTATTCAAACCTTTAGACTCAACTCATGGCACCCTTCCTTGCAGTCACTGCTCTATAATTTTCTTGTACACAAATCCTCTCATGCCTTAGAATCTTTGAATATTCTGCTTCCTCTGGAGTACTTCCAATATGTGTTAACTTAATTCTAACCATAAGCCTATCAGATGAGTATTATGGTTATTACCATTTTATAGAAAAGGAAACTGAGGCACAAGAAGGATAAGTAACTTCACCAGGGTTCCACATCTAGTGAATTGTAGGGCTTCTAACCAATGATCCTGGCTCCAGAAGCCTTGTTATTGTGATTATACTCTAGTGTCTTCATAGACTTTCTCATGGCTCGAGGAATAATTACTTCTTCAAGGAAGCAGTCGCTGACCAACCTTAACTTCAGTAATACTCAAATCGACCCCAGTCATTATTTGTAATTCCTACTATATTTACACAGACTTAATCAGTGCAAAATTATCTTTCCCTTGTCTCTGATGTTTATACTGTCTTACCATACACGAATGTAGCCCCTTTAGGTCACGGACTGTGTCTGTCTTTAGTTCACTCTGCTCTCCCTCATGACCATGACAGAGCCTGACCATCCGAGATGCTCTTTAAATGTTTCTTTTTTAATAAAAAGAAATGAATCACCAAAGCTTTTATTCTCTAGGAAAAAAAAATCTTTGGTTGTTATTCATCTTGGAAATAAATTTATTGATAAGTAGATACTGAAATCTTTTATACTTCCTTTTCTTTTGTCTTACCTAAAAGGGTTTCATGTTAATTCACTTCTGTAAATCACTGTATTAAAAGGGAAATTTATCAAATATTAGAATTTTTAAAATAATGTACATATAGATATCTCTTTATTTCTTTATCTATCATCTCTCAATTATCTCCTTACCTATCTATCACCTATTAATTTATCTATCTACACACACATACACACAGCCTGCTAAGGGCCTGCATTACTAAAATAGATAGGAAAAATCTAGGTCTGCTGGGCATTAACATAACTTGAGATCCCTTAGAGGGAATTCACAGCTTCTTATCCATTTATCAGGAAGTCAGTTTGTGTTGTTGGAGCCTCTGACTGAGAGTGATGTCAGGGCCAGGACACAGAAACATGTAATGTGGCCCAAAGGTACACATGCCATTGATATCCTGCTGAGCCTACACCAAAGGGCCTGTGGCTATTAACCATGTTGGGCAAAGGGAGGCACTAAACCTTTAATGGGTTATTAGATTATGGATGGAAACCAACACTAGTCCTTTTTGACATGAAGTTCTATATGGTTCACCAATCAGAAAGGAGACACGTGGGTCAGTTGATAAGTGAAGTCAGACCAAATCCATCCCACATAGGGTTTAATGCTACCACTGAACCATCCTCAGGAGGCAGAATAAGTACTGATATACTAAGTAATTGGTAGGACTCTAAATTTAGTTTTGTGATCTGTGGAGTCAAGGCCATTATATTTGGAAATATTACATAAGCCTTAGGAACTGCCTTCTATTCTTGCTCCCATCCTCCAAACCCTAAGCTAATAAGTCTGCATTGCATTCCTGGGAAAATTAAGAGTTTGGATGCACTGAAAAAGACCTGGAAAATGCAGGAGGTTTAACTCTCCTGTGGGACACAAAATTAGGTAGGTCTTGGAGAATGGTTTAGGAATAGCACCGTTAAAGATACCAATCACAGCTTGTAGTTTCAGATTTGTGTCCTTTCTTGGAGGAAATAAAAATATTCCTTGTAGTTAATATGCAGCTATTGCATATTCTTATTCTTTAAATTTATTAGTAAAGATAGTCAGAAGCAGTTTGCTTTCTCATGGCAGAGCCACAAGCAAGGGTAGAACATCTTCATTGGTTCTCTCTGAAGCTATGCCAATTCTCTCGCTAAGTTTTTCCTTTAAACTTTCTAAAGTATTCATACTCATGTTAATATCATAAATGCTTGCTCTTTCCTTATTGTAGTTATCTTCAGTAGAATCATTACTATTCACATAGAATCTTTAAATGTCTCATATCTTCTAAAGTGTTATACTTCACTAATGAAAGAAATAGCTATATCTGAAGTGTTATTGATTAAAATATTAATTATAATTTAAAAGCATATTATGAATTAGTAGACATTTTGGCAATTTTTAATGACTATATCACTTATCAATACATAAAATTATAGAATTAGAATACACCTTTTTATAATCCCACTAAATGGATTCATTAATTAATTGAATTAAGGATCCAAGCCTGAGTGTCAACTTCTGCTAGCATCAGAAAAAGAAGCAACCAGATATTTTCATGTGCTCTCTGATGTCAGAACCCAGTAGAAACTCTTGTTTATCTTGTCAAAGGGATAGAATTTTGAATTTGGTCAATCATCTCCATCCAGACGGCAATTTGTAGGAAATTCAGAGAACATATTGAACCGCACCATGACTATACAATTAGCAAAATACAGACTAGAAAGAACTTAGGTCAAATGATGTATGTTTCTTCATCATACAAATTGTAGCCTAAATAAATAAATAAATGGCAGAGAGGGAAAACAACTGTTGCTTTGGATTTTCCCTTCATAACACCATCTCATTTCTTTACTATTATATTTGATTAAAAATTTGACTGGGCAAAGAACACAAGATGGCAATACTTTTCTTTCAGTATTTTGAAGGCATAGCTCCATTGTCCTTTACTTTACCATGTGGTTATTGGAAAGTCAGAAGCCCTTCCTATTCCTGTTAGTTTGATTCAGGGCCTTTCATCCCCCTCTCTTACAGTCTGTGGGTATTTACTCTATCCTCCATGTTCTTAAAAGCTGCAATGGTGAAATTGTGTATAACTGTATTTCTCATTCCTTGAGTTGGAAATTTGTGGAATTTTAAATTTGTAAAATAAGATCCTTCAGTTCTGGAGATATTTTAAACATATTATTTGATGTTTTGTTCTGTGAAAATTTAACCACCTTAAAGTGAAAGTTCCTGGGTCAAATAAGATATTAGCACATTAAGTCCAATAATATATTAAGTCAATATATCACAACCAAATGTGATTTATTCTAGAAAGGCAGGTTGCTGTATATTCGAAAATCCATTAATTTGCCACATTACCAATAAAAGAGTAAGTGATAAGATTATCTAAAGATATACAGAAAAAATAGCTGATAACTTCAATGTACATTCATAATAAAAAAATCTCTCAACAAGTTAGTGAAACAAAGGAGATTCCACAAATTTACATATCCAAAAACTTACAACTAACCTCATAATTAATGAAGAGACATTGAATTCTTTACTTTTGACTGTGGGAAAGAAAAGTTATACCCACCATCCTCACTCCCAATTCTTGGTCCTTTCTGATATTCTAGACCCAGATTAGCTTTCTTCTTTTGAATTTCTTCCATTCGGAGGATTAAGTGTGTGTTAGGCAGCCAAGTCAGTTATCACTATTCCAGGTAGGCTCAAGCATATAAAAGTTTGTGTTTCTTGTGAATTATTTTCTTCTTTCTGACTTTAGTGTTATTTATCCTTGTAGTTTTCCCTCACTCCACTGGAAAAAAATCCCTTTTCTGTAATTTTAATAAGGTTTTAGGTGATGCTCCACATGCCACGATTGGTGGAAAGTCCAGTCAGTAGTATTTTAACTTTGTTTACAGGTTTTCTTGGCAGTAGGTAAATTTAAAATTTTTGAGGTTTAAAATGTCAGTCTTTTTATACAGGTCATCTACATTTCTGTTTGTTTAGAAAGTTCACTTCCACCTTGATATAATGAAAATATTTGTCTTCTAATACTTTAATAATGACCTTAATGTCTAACCGTTTAATCAGTTTGATATATGTATGTACATGCACACATGTGTGTGAGGATGTAGAATGAGTCAGGGGCTGACATGATTATCAAATTGATAGCAGATTGTCCAACACAATTTACTAAATGATCTACACTCTCCCTACTGGAGTCAACCCCACTTTTATTTAGACTAAAGTTCTATATATGTGTCTGTGATTTGTTTATGAAATTTATACTCTGCTCCTTTCACATCTTTGTCAATTCCCATATCAATTCATTCTGTTTCATTTACTATAACCACATATTTCAGTTTAGCTGTTGTTGAGGCAATATTTTTAGTGTATTTGCTGATTTTTCTCCATTTGATTTGTACATTACATTTTCATGTTCCATAAAAGTTCTGTTTATACTTTATTTGCAAATACTTTGAATTTCTATATGTATTGTGAGATAGTTAATTTTCATTCTCAGCCAGGTCAGTTTAAGGTACTAACTTTCTGTGGGTGCCGGTTTGTGCCATTTTGGTTGATGACTTTATTCTCATTGCCTAGCCTTGAGTAAACATGCAATATAATATTTATATGTGGATAAATAAATATGCATGTAATCTGTATTTGCTGCAGTAAAATATTAGTTAGCATCAGCCCTACTGAGGGAAAATATCTTCCTTCATTAAGACATGTCCTTAAACTCAGGAAAATCTCAAGCAGGAAAAAGGAAATTGCTTTATATGTGTTTATGAACATACATTTATGGGAACTTGTGTACAAATAATAAAAAAACACATGTTTCACTTTATTTAAACATTTACTGCTAATGACATGATTTGGACTAATGCCAGTAATAGTAATAAATTTATTAAAAATGTTAACTGTATGATGCTTGTGGTTTTAACATTTAATAATGAGGTTTTAAAAAATCTGTCATATATTTCATATTATTACTTAGATACAGTTGTGTTCCTATTTTTTAAAAAAAATTAGCCTTGGCTCTTCAAATGAATATTTCCTTATTTCTTAAAACACTGAAAGAAACTTTTCTTTCTCATATTACCTCATGGCCACCAACCTTACTCCAGTTATTCAGTATTCTAGTCTACACCTTTTTCTCTCCGAGCATCGGGAATAGGGAGCTACTCAGCCCTTGGCTGGATGTTCAAAAATACCTCATTTGTTACTTTCGATAGGCCCTGATTTAACAAATGTAGGATTCTAAGTTTGCAATTTATTCAGACTCTCATTATCTTAGACATAGACCCTGAAGCTGCAAAGATAATAAAATAAATAAAAGAAATTGGAAGCCTTTAGGAATAGATGAATTGCCTCCCTCCTATTACCTGAATTGCTGTCTGTTAATCTTTGGGAGACATTTGAAAGGGGGAGGTAGGTGCATTTCTCTTTTCTAATCTAGATATTGCACATGGAGTAAATGCTTTGATAAAAAGCCATAAAGGGGAATATGATTTATTATAGTGTCAATTCTCTGATGTAAATATTCTTTGAATATATTGATATGTTAAGCTCATAACTCTTGGTTTAATATCAGACCAAAGCAGGGACGTCTGAGAGACTTAGCTAATGCAAAATTTTTCCATTGTATTGTTTGACACCATGCCAACTTAAATCTTTTCCATTCTTCATTTCAAATGTTACAAATAGTTTTGTTCCTGTATTTTCTGCAGAAAAAAAATAACTTAAGCAGTAATTTGCTATTTAGCTGCTATTTGCACGCACATTAAGGACAATGGGAGATAAAATAAGCAAAGTCTTTTCCAGCTGATTAAAAAGCTGTTTCAAATATGAATTACATTAGGTTTTAAAAATATTATGAACTACTTTAAGCTAACTTGAGATTATATTTTATGGTTTGTAAACTGTTTTTTACTAATCAAAATTGTTGACATTATTAGATCATTAAATCTTAGAGTGTTTTTGTTTACTGCTGCATGATTTATTTTGCCATTCTCCTGTGTTATGGAGTGAATTGTGTCCCCCCTTCAAGTTCACATTTTGAAGCCTTAACCCCAAATGTAAATGTATTTTGAAATAAAGCCTTTAAGGAGGTAATTCAAGTTAAATGAGATCACACAGGTGGGAGTCTTGATTGACAGGACTGGTGTTCTTATAAACAGGGAAGAGACAACAGAAATCATTCTCCTCCCCAGAAAAGAAGCCATGTGAGGACACAGTGAGAAGGCACTATGCCAGCTAAGGAGAGAAGTCTCAACAGAAACCAAACCTGGTACCATCTTCATCTTGGACTTCTAGGGTTCAGAACTGTGAGAAATAAATTTCCTTGTTTAAGTGTCCCAGTTGTATTATTTTGTTATGGCAGCCCAAGGGGATGAATACATCCAGTTAATAAATATTTAGTTTGTTTTATGTGTTTTACTATTATCACTTTATTATGATATATTACCACTTACTATTATTTTATTATTTAGTATTTTGTTTTTCAAAATGTTTTACTATTATATTTCTATAAGAGAAATTTTGTCTGTATGTCTTTATGTACATCTCCATATTTTCCTAGTAATATTTGGAATGTGGGAATGCTGAGTCAAGGGATATTACACTTTGGGGTCAAAATGTAGGAGAAATTTTTGTCTAGAATTTTGTTTAAAATTGTTTTATATAAGTTTTTCCTCCCATCAGTTGCATATGAGAACCCCTTTCACCACAGGCTTGCCAAAATTAAATTTTAACAAAAAAAAGTTTTCTGAGAAAAAAAGTACTTTATTTCTTATTTGAATTCTGTTTCTTTGATTATTTTTAAATTTGATAATCTTTACATAATTAAGGGTTATTTTAAGAATTATTTAAAAAATTTTTTTGGCTTATCCTTTTCTCATTTTAATTAAAACATTGATATGTTCAATAGATGGAGGCAAACCCCAATAACATTTTCTTGTAAGAAGTTATACATTGTATTGTTACTACATTACTTTGTGTTAATGATACATCAGTAAAAACTAGGTAGATTAATTTTTACATTTTAACTTTTTTCTTTTTTTTAAAAAAAATATTTATTTATTTTTAGAGAGGCAAGGCAGGGAGATAGAGAGAGAGAGAGAGAAACATCAATGTGCAGTTGCTGGAGGTCATGGCCTGCAACCCAGGCATGTACCCTGGCTGGGAATCGAAAGAATTATTTTTTTATAGTGGATTGTCTTTCATGTACTTTGCCCATTTTTCTGGTTGTGTTTACTTTAAATACTAATGATAAAATCATGAAGGTATACTGCAAAGAAAATCTTCTTCCCTTTTTACTTTTTAACATATAATTGATTTAGGTCTTAAGAAAAAAATAGCTGTACCAGAGCTATATCTCCATTAGACATTTAAAATACTCATTTATTCTTCTATCATTTGATGAAGTTATTAAATGTCTTCTATGTGCTTGGCAATTCCATAGGTCCCAGGATTAGAACACTGAATAAAATACTGTCTTTCCCTTCTGAAATTTCTGTTCTTAAGAAGAAACAACGGGAAGCAAGCAATGTGTCTGGTGGTGTTAAGAGCATACCACAGAGTTAAGGGAACAGGAGGGGCCAGCAGTGGGTGAGGAGGTTGCTATGTTACACAGGTGTGTGAGAGAAGTTCCCTGAAAAAGTAACTCTTGAGGTTTGAGGGAAGTCAAGACTAGGCCAGGTAATCATCCAGAGGAAAAACTTCCCAAGAAGTGCAAAATGCAAATGCAAAAGTCTGCAAACCAATGTATCTTTGTATTATATCAGATTTTAAAAATTGCATCTTGTTGCTAATATTGCATTTTCAAGAACTTACATGATCTACAAGTTTAGTATTAAATAGATGACTCTTTGTTTAAGCACTAAAAAGATTAAATGTGCTAGTCTGTATTCTTTTGGTTAATTGCTCAACAAATAATTTTGAATTAGGCAATTTGGTTAGACATCTTGGGCACTTCAGGAAACAAATAAAATTTTCAACATTTTAATTAGGCTTGTATGTTATTGCAATGTTGAAATGATGATGGTAATTATTTCATGAGTTGATGTAATACTTAGGATTTTTATGGCAGATTTCTGGGCACAGTTTCCGTGGAACAGTATTTGAGAAATTTTATTCTGGTCCTGTGCACATTTTTAAAATAGATTGTTTGTTTATTTGGTGTTGAATTTTATAAGTTTTTTATAAATTTTGGCTGTTGACCTCTGACCAGGTTTAGCGGCAAATATGTTCTCCCATTCTGTGGACTGGCTTTTTATTTTTTTTAATGGTTTCCTCTGCTGTGCAAAAACTTTTATTTTAATGTAGTCCTGTTAGGTAGGATAGGTACTAAGCTAAGTCAGGGAGGAGGAGGGAGACATGTCTCATTCATTGACACAGCAGTCCTCAGCCTGGCCCAATAAGATTGCCAGGTGTTTTGAGAATTACCAGCAGAACTGTGTGATAGCACAGGAAGAAGGGAGCCTTTGATCAAATTCTGTGTGTATCACTGCCTTGAAAGAGCAAGCCTTTGTAATGATTTCCCTAGCTGGGAAAGAAAGCTTCTGTACCAATTTCACTAGCTGAAGAAAGAAAGGCTTTATAACTATATTAATCCCAAGGTCTGGAAGGGAGAGAATGAGGAGAAACCCAGAAGCTGGTTAACATATAAAACTCCTAAATCCCCAAAGTTAAGGCCCTCAAATTAGCTGGGTGCCTACTTGCAGCTTTTTTACTCAAGCATATAGAAAAACTTGCAACTTCATTTCCCAATATGTGTGAGGCACTCAGATTAGATGAGTGAATACTTGCAGCCTCGGTAGTAAGTTTGTTCAAATGTATAGAACAAACTTACTACCTTATTTCTTCTATATTTCATAACTAAACTTGCTACCTCATTTCCACTATACAGATTGTCTCTTGTTTGAATTCATCTGTTGTGAGCAAGGCAAAAACTGAGGAGGGGATCCCCTGCTAGACTTGGGTCTCCCCAGTAACAATCTCATTCATTTATTTTTTCTTTGATTTCCTTGCCTGAGGAGATGAATCAGAAATAATATTGCTGCAAGCAATGTCTGAGATTTTACTCTCTATCTTCTAGAATTTTTATAGTTTTGGATCTAACATCTATCTTTAATCCATTTTGAATTTATTCTTGTGTGTAGTATAAGAAGGTGGTCTAGTTTCATTTTTCTGCATATATCTGTCCAATTTTTCCAACACCATTTATTGAGTAAACTATTTTTAGCTCATTGTATGTGCTTGCTTCCTCCGTCAAATATCAATTGACTATAAAGGTGTGGGTTTATTTCTGGGCTCTCTATTCTGTTCCATTGATCAAAGTGTCTGTTTTTATCCAGTATCAAACTGTTTTGATTACTGTGGTCTTATAGTATAGTTTCATATTAGTAGTGTGATTCTTCCAACTTTGTTCTTCTTTCTCAGGATAGTTGTTGATATGTGAGGCCTTTGTTGTTCCATATAAGTTTTTGAAATATTTGTTCTATTTCTATGAAATATGTCATTGGAATCTTGATAGAAGTTGAATTGAATCTACAGATTGGATTGGGTAACATGGGCATTTTAATGATGTTAATTCTTTCTATTTATGAACATGGCATGTGCTTCCACTTATTGATATCTTCTTCATTTCTTTCTTCAGTGTCTTAAGTACAGGTCTTTCATGTCTTTGATTAGATTTATTCCAAAAAGGGCATACAAATGGCCAATAGACATGTGAAAAGATGTTCAACATTACTAATCATCAGGGAAATGCAAATTAAAACCAAAATGAGATATCACCTCACTTCTGTCTGAATAGCTATCTGATAAGTCAACAAACAACAAGAGCTGGGGAGGATGTGGAGAAAGGGGTACCCTTGTGCACTGTTGGTGGGAATGCAGATTGTCGTAGCCACTGTGGAAAGCAGTGTGAAGGTACCTCAGAATATTAAAAATCGATCTGCCTTTTGACCCATTGATCCCACTTCTGGGAATATATCTGAAGGAATCCAAAACACTAATTCTAAAGAACATAAGTACCCCTTCGTTCATTGTAGCATTATTTACAGTTGTCAAGATATGTAGGCAGCCCAAGTGACCATCAGTAGATGAGTGGATAAAACATATATGGGACACTTACACAGTGGAACACTACTTGACTGTAAAAAAAGAAGAAAAATTTACCCTTTGGGACAGTATAAGTGGACCTTGAAAGCATTATGCTAAGTGAAATAAGCCAGAGAAAGACAAATACCATATGATTTTATTCATATGTAGAATCTAATGAACAAACTGATATAACAAGAAAACAGAGACAGACTCATAGATAGAGAGTGGGATGACAGCTCTGTGGGTGTTAGTGTGCCAAGGATTCAAGCAAAAAGGAAGAAGGACTCATGGACATGGACAGCTGTGTGGTGATTACAGGGGCTAGGTGGGTATAAGGATAAGTGGTAATGGAAAAATACAATTAAAGAATCAAAAAGATATTTTAATATCTTTCCAAGAAAATGTTTTCTTTGTCAAAGAGACTTTGGATATGCTACACATCTTTCCCTTCTAAAGAAAGCTTTCCAGTAAGAAAGTAGAAATGCAAAGGTGTCGGAGACAGTGTGTGCTCATGTTAGCATATTGATAGCGATGTATAATCACAAAAACACATTTATTTCATTTATCTAGTAAATATTTATTGACATGCTACGAGAAACCATCTTTAGAACACCAGATTTGATTATTAGATAAGCATACTGAACTTCATGTTTTTCCCCTCGGAAACCAGACAAGTATTATATTATGAGATACAATGCTTTCCCACATTATAGTTTAGTATTGTAAAATCATCTTTTTACAATTCTTCTGAATCAAGCCTAGTTACAATAAGTTAATATAATATTAAGACTGTGTATTTAAGAATATACTTTATTAGATTGTCATTCATTATCAAAAATCTCTTATTTCCTCTTGAAAAATATAGCACCAAGGAAAAATTCTTCCTTTGTGTGGGCAGATAAACTTTCCCAAGGGGTTTCACTTATTGGATATTCTTTTTCTTCCAATGCCTTGTGAAGCTTTTCAGTTTACAGTAAAACAAGGAGTTACATACTGGATTGGCTAAAAAGTTCATTTGTTTTCCCCCTACCCTCAGCCCTATAAGCTTCTAGTAATGTTTAGTTGTTTTTAGTTTCATTTGAAACAATTTCATTAGATTTTATTGTGACAGCTGTCATTATCAGCATGCATTAAAAAATACACATCAAAATTAGTGATTTTTTTCCTTTTTTTTATTGTTCAATTATGGTTTCCCCATTCCCCCTCATTACTCTCCTCTGCCCCTCCCACATTCTCTTTGTCCATGGGTCCTTTATACATGTTCCTTGATGACCCTTCCCCTTCTTTCCCCCATTATAGCCCTCCCCCTGCCCCTCTGGTCTCTGTCAGTATGTTCTTTATTTCTCTGTCTCTGGTTCTATTTTGCTCCCTTATTTGTTTTGTCGATTAGGTTCTACTTATAGGTGACATCATATGGTATTTGTCTTTCACTGCCTGGCTTATTTCACTCAGTATAGTGCTCTCCAGTTCCATCCATGCAAAGGGTAGGAGTAGTGTAGCCATTTTAATAATAAAGATGGAATAAAATGTGCAACATTTTAGTCATATTATACTTTATTATTTCAAGATAGGTAAAAGTACAACAGAGATACACACACAAAAAGATTTGTGCAATGTATAGAGAAGATGCTATGACTAATTGAATACATCAAAAGTGGTTTACAAAGTTTCTTGCTAGAGATTTCTCACTGGATGATGCTTCATGGTAGGGTAGATCACTTGAGGTTGACAGAGATCAAATTGAGATATTAATTGGAGCAACAATGTCATACCACTTAGGAAATAGCTGACACACTAAAAAATATCCAAATCCATAAAGCTATTGGTGAAAATGAAAAATTGTGTCTTACATTTTACGGAAGAAACCTATGAACATTTTGGCAAGCCTGATATTTGACCTTTCATTGAGCTAATTGACAGATGTACTTTACATTGAATTTTCATTTAGTTTGGGTACTGAAACTGGATATAATCTCAATTTCAGAATTTTAAGAATTCCATCTTCACATGAAATGGTTCCCTCACTTTTGCAGCCCTAAACCACTGCACTTTTGCCCTTAACTCAAGATGGCAGATAAGCCCTGTTTACGGATGGTTGTTACTCACTGATAGTGATATAGCAGAGCTGTGAAGCAGTCCTGGGCCAGGTGACCTGGGGCCAGGCACCTTTCTAGCTGAACACCTTTGCTCTGTTCTTCACTGGTCTTTCCCATGCCCATCTGCTTCACTCTGCTCTGTTCTGTTCTGTGCCCTTCTGCTCTGCTCCATCTTTTGTGTTTTAGTTCAGTCTGGGAAAGGCAGTCTTCAGTTTTCAGTCTTTGGCAGAAAGGGAAAGCACTCTTCCAAAGCAAGATGGGAGCTGTCTTAGATAGGCACATGTTTCCTCTCATGGTCCCTCACTGAAATGAGTTCTCCAAATCCTCACAGTTTGATTGGTTCAAAAGGCACTTTCCTGATTGGTTAGAATAGAGTTGCTCTGATTAGTTGGTGAAGAAGCAAATGGGGAATATAGCTGTGCAGCTTCAGTTGGATGGGGACAGCTTCAGTCCTATTGTCTGAAATAGGATTCCAAGAACTACTTTATGAGGGCTGGCTCAGATGGCAGAAACAGTGCAGGGAGGCAGTCTAGTGCAGGGGTAGCTAGTTTGGTGCAGGCTCCTCCCTGAAGTGCAGTTCCCACAAGAGGCCCCTGTGTAGAAATGGCTGCCAGGCTAGTCTCTCTCTCTCTTTATTTTTTATAAATTTGAGCCCAGTTAACCACCAGAAAGCCCTTTTCATAGGTATTTTTTTTAAGTCAGGGTCCACAGCCTCAGCTGTTAAATTTGTCCTTGGGCCTCCACATACTTAAAGAACCCCTCTATGTGCAAACTAAATTTGATTTTTCTACAGTTATCCTGTCTCATGTCAATCCCTAGACCAGGAAGAACAACTTAGAAGAGTAAAGGAAAATTTCTTCACAGCCCCCCATCTGTCTTATTAGAGAATTTAATACTTAGGAACGAAAGCATTCTAATGGGCTCTCTCCTTGCCACCTATTGTCCTGCATACGTGGTTGCTTGTTTCACTAGGTAACTAGTAGTAATCTCATTTTAAAAAGGCAACTGTAAGTGATAAAGGTTTTATCACTCAATGTTATTTATTTTATCACATATTATTCCCACTTACAAATCATTTTTATTAGTTTTTTGGTTTAGTTGGGTGGATCTTTGAATATTTTTCTCAGAAAATATATGTTAGGAGTGTATTTCCTATACTTCTATGAGTACTTGCATGCATGAGAATTTTATTCATTTACATTCAAAAAAGAATAATAGCTTAGATGGGTTGGTTTTTGAATTGAAATGTTTCCCCTTTGAAACTCAAATTCAGAATTTGTGTTTATTTTTGGAATTAAAGAAGAAAAAACAAATGTATTTAGTATGCTTCCTTTTTATTAACTATGCTTGGTACTAACTAGGTGACAACTTTTATTTGAAAAACTTAAAACTTCAGCTAATCAGAATTTTATTGTAGCATTTCTTATTTATTGCATAGTCCTCACCTCATTTTAAAAATTTCTTTTTAGTATTGCTATAAACTGTATCTTTTGGATACTGTTTCCTGTATCAGTTACATATTGAATTATAACAAACCACCTCAGAACTTATTCTTGTCAATTTAATTTTATTGAGATACCATAAAAAGCTTTTAATTTTGTCAGTATACATATCCAATCTAGCTAAACACAGCTGGACTGATTGTTAAAAACACATAAAGTAACTTTTTTCGGTATGTGTTGAGCCATTATAAATACTGCTTTGCTGTGCCATATAGTTTAATTTTCTGTCCTTTTCATCTATCTTTGTTATCATCCCTTGCATGACTAGCATTTTTACTTCACTTTATTACACATAACTAAGTTAGCTCTCAGGAGTCACCCTGGGCTTGTCCTCACAATACTATGGTGACCTCCTGGTTCTTGCTGCATCGCTGAGCAGGTGCATGGAGGCTGACATCATTTTGCCACAGGCTTGTGCCTGCCAAAGCTATGATTACAAGCTTTGTGCTGCTACCTGTGAAACTATCTTTAGATTAGGGAAAGTATAATAGAAAAAAAACTGATTTATATGGTGAGCCTGAATGAGAACATTTGCTTCCCTTGCAGAGTTGCTTAAATAAAGTAACTATTATGATACTTTGTACAACATATGGTAGGTGCTCCATAGATATTTCCTTCCATCTCTTCCTCCCTGTGTAGAAATGGCTGCCAGACTAGTCTCTCTCTCTCTTTATTTTTTATAAATTTGAGCCCAATTAACCACCAGAAAGCCCTTTTCATAGGTATTTCTTTTAAAGTCAGGGTCCACAGCCTCAGCTGTTAAATTTGTCCTTGGGCCTCCACATACTTAAAGAACCCCTCTATGTGCAAACTAAATTTGACATACTCTGTGTTTTTCCTGATCCACCTTTTTGCTAGGCCATGCAGATCATGCCATATCGGGAGAGCATATGTCCACTAAGTGAAAAAGAAAATGTTTTTCATATTATAAAAAAAGGAGTGTCTTTTGCCCAAGTATGTAGGAGAGTTGAAAGTCCAGACTAAATGCCCAAAGCCATTTCTTTTAAATATGTATCTTTATTGTGTGTGGGTATATATATACCTTGTATACTAGCATGTATTTACAGACTGTACAACAGAGCCGACAGTACAAATGGCTGAATAGTTGACTACTACCTGGTGTGACCTGGGGGCAGTGACTTCATCAGCCATTGACTTCAATTTCAATTATTATAGCTTTGAACTCTTGTCTTCCTTGCCAGAGCTGGCAGAGTCTTAGGAGTTTACTTTAGGTATTTTCAAGTTTCCCCCCAAATGATTTTATCTTGTACTTTAATTTTGATGATAATCATAAAAATTATATAAAACATGTTCTGGATTACCTGATTGAAGCAGAAAAGGTTATTAGAACAAATATGTGACAAAGTTGTGCATCATTCTACTCTGAAGAATGAGCTTTTCATATAGAATGCTACATCAGTGGGGAGAAATTCTGACTTAAATCAGACATTTAATATGCAATCATTTTTTTTAGGTAGGATAGATAGTAAACTAAGGCAGGGAGGAGAAGGGAGACGTGTCTCACCGGTTGGCACAGCAGTCCCAAGCCTGGAGAGATAAGATGGATGGGTGTTCCAAACATCACAAGCAGAGATAGATAGCACAGGAGGAGGGGAGTCCTTGAGACTCTGTGCTGGAAAAGGAAGGCTCTGTTACAATTTCACTAAGACAAAGAGCCTTTACTAACTGAGAAAGAAAGCCTTTGTAGCTGTGCATTATTTCCAAGGTTTAGGAGAGGAGAAGGAAGGGGAACCTAGAAGCTAAGGTCTATACCCCCTGAGGCCCAATAGTTGGCCCTCAGATTAGCTAAGTGCCTTCTTGTAACCTTGGCTCAAGTGTATAGAACAAACTTACTAATAAACTTACTAACAACCTTATTTCCTCTGTATGTGGGGTATTTAGACTAGCAAGTGCTTGCTTGTAGCTATGTGTTGTGCATATTTCATAAATAAACTTGCTATCTCATTTCTATTAAAAGTGTTTGTCTCTCTCTTGAATTTGTCTCTTGCAATCCAGGCAGGAACCAAAGAACAAGCTTGGGGAAGGGAGTGCCCCCTGACTTAGGTCTCTCCCCAATAATAATTTAATCAGTCATTTACTTATCTTTTCATTCAACACTATTGAGTGTTATGGAATAATAAAGGCAAGCATTTCTCTTCTTTTATTGTCTAGTAGGCAGATATTAAATGACTTTTACATATTTAATTATATCTGTTCTAGCATATTCACAGAAATTCAAATTTGTCAAAATTTACTAACTGATATTAATATTTAATGAGACAAATAACATGAAAACTGTTCACTATAAAATTTTAAGTAGGGCCTGAATTAATACAATTATCAGAATTTTCTTCTGGAGTATTTAATACTCTGTCTTAAAATGATCAAACAAAGAAAATGATTAAATAACTTATTTTTGTTCAGTTGAGTATAAGCTTTGCTTATGTTTTGCTGCAATTGTACTAAAGTTGTGAGGCTACTATCTTCTGGACGAGTGTGTGTGCTGCTTCACAACTGTATTTGTAACCAATGATGTGATGTGCAGCTGCAGATGAAGTGATGATAGTAATGTTTCATTTCTCTAAACGATTGTGAGCACTAAGGAAAGTAACCAATTTGGAAGATGATATTTTTGTTGGAAAATTGATGACTACATGGTAATGAATAAATTATTAAAAAGAGATATGAATACTTAATCTTGTCATAATGGAAGCATAGATAGAAAATATTCATTTTTTATGACAAAAATAATTTTACACCATAATATTTTTAACTTTCCATGGGAAATGAGCCATTAAAATAAAAGACTGAAAAATTTTAGGTGGATAATTATGTTTTCCAATTGTAAAATGTATATAAATGAGCAAAATAGGTTGTTTCATTAAAGAAAAAAATTTATATCATTTTACCACTATTCTTTGGCTACATTTATGTGACTCCAAAAAATTACAATAAAATCTAGTACATTATTTGCCTGAATGATGTTTTTTACAATTTTTTACAGTTTTTACAGTTTTTACAATTTAATTTTTTTACATTTTTATATTCATTTTTTCCTTTTTATTAAATTTATTGAGGTGACACTAGTTAACAAAATTATACAGGTTTCAGGTACACAACTCCACAACACATCACCTGTACACTGTGTTGTGTGTTTGCCACTCCAAGTCAAATGTCCTTCCATCACCATTTACCCTCCCATATCATCTTCCACCTCCCCCCACCTCAACCCCCCCAGCAATCACTACACATGGCCTGGGTACATGAGGTTTTTCTCTTTTTTGCTCAGCCCCCTCCTCCACTGCTCCTCAACCCCACACCCATAGCTGTTAGTTTGCTCTCTGAGTCTTTCTCTAGTTTACTTGTAAGTTCATTTTATTCATTAGATTCCACATGTGAGAAAAATCATAGGGTATTTGCCTTTCTCTGAATACATACTTCTCTAAGGAATAGCATAATGCTCTCCAGACCCATCCATGCTATCACAAAAGGTAAGATTTCCTTCTTTTAAATTTTTAAAATTTATTTTTAGAGAAAGGGTAAGGGAGGGAGATAAAGAAGGAGAGAAACACTGATATGCAAGAGAAAAATCAATTGTCTGCTTTTTGCATGTCCTCAACCAGGGACCTGGTCCATAACCAAGGCATGCGCCATGGACATAAATTGAACTGGCAACCTTTTGGTTCTCAGAGCAGCACTCAACCCATTGAGCCACCCCAGCAAGAGAAGATTTCCTTTTATTTTTTAAAGATTTTATTTATTTATTTTTTTAGAGAGGGAAGGGAGGGAGAAACAGAGAGAAAGAGAGAAACATCAATGTGCGGTTGCTGGGGTCTGTGGCCTGCAACCCAGGCATGTGTCCTGACTGGGAATTGAACCTGCAACACTTTGGTTCACAGCCCGCGCTCAATCCACCAAGCTACACCAGCCAGGGTGATTTCCTTCTTTCTAATGGCTGAATAGTATTCCACTGTGTAAATGTACTATAGCTTTTTTTCACACACTTGTCTACTAATGTGCACTTGGGCTGCTTGCAAATCTTGGCTACTGAATATAACAATGCAATGAACAATTAGTGTTTGGGTTTTCTATGGATAAATTCCTGCAAGTGGAATTTCTGGGTCATAACACAGTTTCATTTTTAGTTTTTTGAGGTAACTCCATATTGTTTTCCACAGTGAATGTACCAATCTGCATTTCCATCAAGAGTGCATGGGGTTCCATTTTCTCCACATCTTTAGCAACATTTGTTGTTTATTGATTTATTGATGATGGCCATTCTGATAGGTGCGAGATGGTATCTCATTGTGGTTTTGATTTGCATTTCTCAGATGATGAGTGACATTGAGCATGTTTTTATATGTCTATTTGCCACCTGTATATCTTCTTTAGAGAAGTATCTATAAAGATTCTTTTCCTGTTTGTTGGATTTTTTTGAATTTTAGAAGTTCTTTGTAATTTTTGATATGAAACCCTTATCAGATGTATTGGTGAATATATTTCCCTATTAAGTAGGTTGTCTTTTGATTTTGTTGACAGTTTCCTTTGCTGTACAAAAACTTTTTTATTTTGACTTGGTCTGTTTTATTTTTCTTTTGTTTTCCTTGCCCAAGGAGGCATATTAGAAAAAATATTGCTATGAGAAATGTTTGAGATTTTACTGCCTTTGTTTTCTTCCAGGATTTTTACAGTTTACAGCCTAACATTTGAAGTCATTTTATTTTATTTTATTATTTTTTATTGTTGTTCAATTACAGTTGTCTCCATTTTTCCCTCACTATTCTCCCCACCCTACCTACCCCCGCCTCCCACATTCAACCCCCTCCATTCTCTTTTTCCATGGGTCCTTTATACATGTCCCTTGACAACTCTTCCCCTTCTTTCCCTATTTAACCCCCTTCCCCTTCCTCTCTGGTCACTATCACTTTGTTCTTTATTTCAGTGTCTCTGGTTGTATTTTCTTGTTTATTTGTTTTGTCGATTAGGTTCCACTTATAGGTGAGATCATATGGTATTGTGTTTCACCACCTGGCTTATTTCACTTAGCATAATGCTAACATTTGAAATCTTTAATCCATTTGACTTTATTCTTGTGTATGGTATAACTAGGTGGTCTAGTATCATTTGTTTGCATGTATCTGTCCAATTCTCCCAACATCATTTATTGAATATACTATATGTACCCCACTGTATGTACTTGCCAGCTTTGTGAAATGTTAATTGACAATAAAAGAATGGTTTTATTTCTGGGCTTTCTATTCTCTAATTTATGTGTCTTTTATAATGCCAGAACCTAGCTGTTTTGATTACTATGGCCTTGTAGTATAATATTGATAATCAGGTAGCATGATCCTTCCAGTTTTGTCCTTCTTTCTCAAGATTGTTCTTGCTATTTGGGATCTTTTGTGCTTCTATATAAATTTTTGGAATTTTTTTCTAGTTTTGTGAAATAAGATGTTAGTATCTTGGTAGGATTTGTGTTGAATCTATACATTGCTTTAGGTAGTATGGGTATTTTAATAATGTTAATTCTTCCTCTCCATGAACACAATATATGCCTCTACTTATTTGCATTTCCTTCTGTTTTTCTTCAGTGTCTTATAATTTTTCAAGTTCAGGTGTTTTACATTATTGATTAAATTTATTCCTAGGTATTTTATTTTTTGAAGCAATTGTGTCAGCTTGATATTTTAAATTACTAAATCAGTAAGGTTTTTTAATGGATCCAATCAAATGCTCTTACAGATTCAGATATAAACAAACCAAGTTTAAGATTATATTTCCAGGTTTTGGTGAATGTCTCTCTTAGAGTGAAAGCTAGTAGTTTGAAAGTACAAAAATTAACCCAAGGAATTAGTTTAATTCTATCTCCTGCTTGTGACCGGAGGTCAGCAGGAAAACTTCCTATTTTCTTCTGAAATGATTCTTTCACATATGTTTAAATAGAAGTCAAGAATATCTTTAACATTAGTGGAGGTCAATTACATAATCTCTAGTAAGGTAGTTTTATCATATCAAGAAAGGTGTAAGAAGATACAGTTTAAAGAACTCTTTGTGTGTCTGTATGCATGCACACAGGAGAAAGAGAGAGAGAGAGAGGGAGAGAGGGAGAGGGGGAGAGAGAATGGAGAGAAAGAGAGAAAATGAATCTGCCTGATGCTGGCTGGTATGATGCTGTTCATCTTTGGTAATGAATGAGTAAGCAGTCTCATTGTTGACTTGTTTTCCATGTGATGTCTCTCTCTACCTTTGGTGCTCCCACCCCCACTCACTGCCATGACCCTTCTATAATCTTCTATAATTATGGTTGAGGAAAAAAAAAACTGCTTCTTATCATTCTAAAATATGGACTTAAGCATAGAAATTCTATCCAAAAGTCCACTTTTTCTCTCATTGCTGAAGCAGTTTTCAAAGCACAAGATAAATTTTTGTAGAGTTTATGTTAAACAAAAGGAAGTATAACTTGGAAATGTGTTTGGAATGAATTATTTCTGAAGGGGAAAAGGTTTCAAAATGAGTTTTATATTCTTAAGAGGGAATTATATTCTTTTATATTTTTAACAAGAAATGTTATTTACTCTGGTGTATTTATAAAATAAATGAATAAGCACAAAAAGCTTCATTTTTATTGTTGTTGTATTAACATTGCAGCTATTGTTGTAAAGGTTTTCAGCATGTTTCATAAAAACAGTTTGGAAAATTTGGTTATTTACATATGGCTTAACATGTCACACTTTTCTAAAAGATAGAATATGTTACTCGCCAAATGTACATCTTCACAAATTACTAATTTGGTTTCGATTAAGTAGAAGTAATACATTTTGTATAGAATATCTGTTACATAAATTCTAGAACACTCAACAAATTCAATTGCTATGTATGTCTCTCCGTCATTTCACAAAATAAGTCTTCCATGGTGGATTATTTTCTATAGAAGCCTATCAATATAATTATTTCCCTTTCCTCTTGTGCTATGATGTTTTAACTTGGCGATCAATTTTAACTACTTTTCATTTTTATTGTAAGATATTTATTATACAATAAAGTAATAATATATACTATAACAAATAACAAAGTGATTACTACTTTAAACCATCCAGATGAGGAAATCAAACATCAACAATGTTAAAGCTTCTCCCATCATCCTATGATCTCATTATACCTGCCTTCCCAAGGCAAGTTCCTCTTTCTTGAGACACTCTGTCACTTGTCACTCGGCTTCAGGGGTTCTGTTTTTGCTGATTTCTTCTTACCTTAGTGCTCTTTTAAATCTTTGCAGGCTTCTCCTTTTCCAGACACGAAGCACTGAAAGGCTCCAGGTTTTGGCCCTCAGTCCTCCTTCCTCCCCTACAGTCACTTTGTAGGTGATTTAACTCAGGCTCAGCTTTTTAAAAATCACAATCACCTTGAAGATTTCCCTTTTTTAATCACCAGCCAACTAATACCCTTTGAACCTGAGACTTCTATATCTAATTTCCTAACTTTTCTATTTAGATGATTAATAACCATCTCAGATTCAATGTATCCGAAACCCAAACTTATTTTCTAGCCACCCCTGCCCAGCTTCTACCTCTCACATTTTCCCCAACATTTCCAGATACTTCACCCAAACATCTTTGAGTTTCTTCGATTCTTTTTAACATAACCCACATTTGATGAATCAGGACACCGATTTGCCTCAAAATTGAATCCAGAATCAATCCTCACTACCTCCAGGGTTCCGTTCTAGTTCCTAGGTCCAGGCATTTTCTCTTGAAAACAACTGAGTTGTTATCTAATTAATTTTCCATCTTTCCCCTTTTCCTCTTACAATCTCTTCTCCACATTGCATCCAGAGTGATCCTTGTAAAATAGCTGATCATATCATTTCTTTCCTTAAAACTATCCAGAGGCTTTCCATCTAACTGAGAGTAAAATACAAAGTCCTGATAGTGGCTTATAGGCCCTACTGGTCCCCAGCATCTTCTCTAACCTCATTTTTATCACTCTCTATCCTACTGCCAACCCTCTGCACCCAGCCACATAGACATTCTTGCTCCTCTCGGAATGGTTCAAGCACACCTCTCTTTTATGACATTTGCTTCTGTTGTCCACTTTGCTAATAATGCCACTCCCCTGGAAAGTTATTGTATGCATCTTCCTTTCCATTAGATTTCTTCTCAAATTGTACCTAATCAGAGATATCTTCTGTGACCCCTGTGTGAAGTAGCTAGCCCATGTTCTTCAAGCCCATCAAATCTGCCTTACCTGTTTTGTTTCTGTTTTTCCACAGATAGTTCACCACTTGATAGTAATTTGTTTGTGTCCTTTCCCCACCAAAAAGGATGATGCTGAGAACAGGTTTAGAGGACTGTTTTGTTCACAGCTCCTCTTCATCAACTTATCCATATCAAGTATATGAATAAATAAATCCTGAATTTTGTTTTAATCACTTAATTGCCTTTATAAGTTGCCATTATTGATTTATATGAGGTTGAACCATATGAAATTTCCAGTATTCGCATACAAAAATGGAAATTTCAAATGACTAAATATATCTTCCTTAACTTCATATGACATTTACATTTGAATGTTTAAAATTCATGTAAATTATGTAATCTAATGTGCATTTTAATGAGTTGCTTTTTCATCAGCATTATATTTCTGACATGGTCACCTCCTATATATACCCTGACTGGCAATTGAACTGCAGTCCAGGTATGGGCCCTGACCAGGAGTCAAATGCACAACCTTTCCGTGCATGGATGGGATGATGCTCCAACCAACTGCGCCACTAGACCAGGGCTGCAGTTGCTCATTCTCTGAAGCTACATAATACTGATTTTTGTGAATACACCATGATTTATTTCCTTAGTCTCAAGACTATGGACATTGAGTTGCTTTTAGTTTTTTGCTCTTTCAAACAATTTTGACATGAAATTCTTATACATGATTTTCATGGCCATGTGTACAAGATTTTCTTCTGCTTTATCAGTGTAGAATTGGTGGGTCATGAGGAACACACATTCAACTTTAACAAGGTAATTACAATTTTTTAATGAGATTGTGGTTGTATTGACTTTCATTTTAACTGACAGTTTATACAACTTTGTTAATCTACATTCTTGTTGACGCTCAGCATTGGCATACTTTTAATTTTTGCTATTCTAAGAATGTAAGATGCTATTTGTGGTTTTAATATTGATTTTGCTAATTGTTAATAATATTGAGCATCTTTTCAAGTGTTTTTATGGGTTCTTCACGGATCTTAATCTGTGAGATGCTTATTCATGCTTTGTAACCATTTAGGGGTGTGGTTGAATAATTTACATTGTTTTCTTTTTCTTATTTATTTGAAATAATTTTTTGTATTCACATAGAAATATGCTTATACATTTTCTTGTGTGACTTCTTTTTCTACTTTTAGTGATATAATTTTATGAGAGATTCTGCATTTTAATAATGTCTGATATATATATTTATTTATGATTAATGCTTTTGTGTATTACTTCATATATCTTTCCACATCCAAAGTTATCAGGGGCCCTATTATGAGAGCCAATGCTATAGTTTATGACAGATATAATCAGGTAGTTTTCCTAGTTATAGCTACATTTCCATCTGTTGTATTTTTACTGGCACAAACAAGCACAGCCACTAATAACTTATATAAAGCCGTTTCCCAAGCAAATATTTTTCATATATCTATATAATGAAAGAAAATCAGAATCACTTTACCCTCACATGGAGTGACAAAGTATATATTTATTTCTTGCTTCAGGGCCTCATCAACTCTTTTGCTTTGTATCATAATATAATCTGCGGATAACTTGGTAGGGATAGTGTTATGCTAATTAGAACATTTTTTGGTTATCTCTAACTGTATAATGAATTACCCATACATAACTTAGTAGCTAAAAACAATCATTTTCATTTTGTTCACAGTTTTGGAAATTAGGAATTTGCCAAGTGATTGAATGTATTATTCTGACTTGAGCTTTTTTAGGTGATATGTTGTTGGGGATTTAGTTATTTGAAAACCTGCCTATGCTGGACATCTAAGATGGCTCATTTATGTGTCAGACAGTAGGTTTTGACTTGGTCTTCTTATAGTATGACAAGTGCATTTTGAGAGGGAGTATCCCAAGAGGAAGTAACAAGGAATGAACTTCCCAAGGGTCTATGGCAAAAGTTCTAAATCTCAGGCTTGAAAGTCATGTACCATTACCTCTTATACAAGTCAGGTATTAAGGCCTCTGGATTCAAAGGGAATGTAAAATTAGATTTTACATCTTAATGGGAGGAGTGTAGAAATGTTTGTGTTTGTCTTTATCTCACCACAGACCTGGTGAGTATAAAGAATTAACCCTATCTGCCTTAATAAGAGACATGAATTCAAATCTCAGTGTCCTGTCACATGGGTAAAATTTCTAGTGCTTATTAATTTGGGACATGTTGAGATATCACTTCTAAAGTGAGGAGAAAAATTATTGCACTTTGCCTACTGTAAAAGTAGAGACACTATATTTGGTAGGCCTCATACGATTTGGAAGCAACAGATAGTGACAAACTACAGTGACCAATTTCTAGACAAGCCTTATAGTTCCTAGCCTAGGGGAGCGAGGGGCACTAGAGGAAGACCACCTGCAGTACTCATTCCCCTGCTGCCTGGGCCAAGCTATTCTCTATGAACCATAGAAAAAAGGTCAACAGCTGACTATAGTACTCCAAACTTGGAGTGTCTGAACTAGTTATCATGTGGTTTAGTGAAATATATAATCAGAGGTGCAAAATAGTATCACATCATGAAATGAAAACAATGTGTACAAGACTGGGCACAAGTAGATATAAAGGAACACAAAGCATTTGTAAATGATATAACCTGGTGGCTCAAAATTCAATCATACTTTCTACCACCTCTTCCTCAGCTCATAACCAAAGACTGATGAGGAATACTCTAACTAGTTAATAGAAGGGAAAAGTATTAGTTTAGTATAATGATGGATCTGTATGGTAATATGGTATAAATTAAAATCATATGACTGCTACAGTCTGCTTCTCTCAGGGCTGACTTAGAGTGAAGGAAAATCCATATTTGGTTGGCCAATTCACATGCAAGAAGAAATAGTCTGAGTATTAATCTATGACAGCTTATTGGCACTGGGTAACAAGTTGTCTGGCTAGTCAGAAAATTGGAAAGAACACGATCAGGATATCAGTACAATCTTGTACTGATTTCCTTAAAACTGTGAACTTTAAAACTAGTAATACTTTTACTAAATACCCCTCAATGTGACATCTGGGACTTTGGGGGACATATGTATATGTTTAACTGCTACTGGACACCTTGTTCTGTTTTACTGCTCTATCTGGTTTACTCTTATTTCAATCCCACATCATAGTAATATAAAGATGGCTCAATATCTGGTAGAGTATGATTTTCAATTTTCCCCTCACTATAAAATCCTCCTCTTCATGAGTCTTATGACTTTTCTTTTTCTTTCATTCTTTCACATGTATTTTAGAGTGAATTATCACCTTGCACCAAAGGAAGGAAGGAAGGTAAAAAGAAAGGAAAAAAAAAGAAAGCTAAAGCAAGAAATCTTGGTTGGATTGAAACAAATGTTTTTTCAGGCCCCAAATAAATTTATACTGAAAATTGGTCTTACTTGGTATATCCCTCCATTTATTTAGGTCTTTTAATGTGTATCAGTAAAAATGCTTATTTCCTCATATATGCTTTTAAAACTTTTTTGGGGGACTCATATTTTGTAGTTGTGATGACAAATTACTTGCTTTTCTCCTTTATTGTTGTTACTATATAAAATACCAAAAATTTATTATTTTAATTTATATCAGAATAATCTATTTTAAATAACATTAAAATTAATAAAATGTGATAGATTTTATTAACCTAATTATTTATTTCTTATTAATCTAATTATTTCTGTAAATATTTTTATATATGCATAATAATGACAGTTTCTTAAAATACTTTTAAAACCATGTAATTTCTTTCTATTACTTTTTTATTGTACTAAATAATATTTTAGTTAGATTTAACCAAAGTGGTGTTAGTGGATATCTAATATGATCTATTTTTTCAGATATCAATATAGCTGTGCAAGCTCTAGTGTTTTCCTTTTCTTTCTAATTTGAACTACATGTCTTGAAAAATATTTTTATGCTTCAATTTTTGGGTGCGAAGTTCTTTGTATATTTTCTAAATAAAACGTATTAATAATAATGTTTAAATAGTCTATGTATTGACTCATTTTTAATCTGCTTCATAAAGCTAATAAAATATATATTTAAAAACTATAAACTTTTACACTATAAAATTTCTATGTACATTTCCTGTTTAATCTAGTTCTCTTGAAGATGAACAGGACCAGTGAATATGATGGGCTAATTCTTCTATGATTAGCTATTTAACCAATTAATTAAGAAAGGTTGTTCTGTGTGCCTCATCTGATTGGGTGAGCCCTTTAAAAGAAGTGAAACATCACAGAGATGCTCCTCTGATTGTCTTGAAGGTACAGTTCATGACTTCTATAACTGTAAGGAAATTAAGTCTACCAATAACAACATTAGATTGGAAGAAGATGCTGAGCTTCAAATGAGACCCTGGACCCAGCTGTCAACTGGGTTTGTTTTGTGAGATCCTGAGCAGAGAATCCAGCTGAGCCCTGTCTGGGCTTCTCATAGGAACTGTAAGATAATGAATTTTCATAGGTTTAAACTGCTAAATTTGTGGTAATTTATGTAGCAATAGAAAAGTAAAACAGTCTTTTAACATGTTTATGAAGTCTTATATATTTCCACTTCCTGTCATATTGTTTTCCCCACTACCACCCTGAAAGGTAGTCATTCTTTTTTTTTTAAAGATTTTATTTATTCACTTTTTTTTAGAGAGGGAAGGGAGGGAGAGAGAGAGAGAGAGGAACATCAATGTGCGGTTGCTGGGGGTCATGGCCTACAATCCAGGCATGTACCCTGACTGGGAATTGAACCTGGGACACTTTGGTTCACAGCCCACGCTCAATCCACTGAGCTATGCCAGCCAGGTAATCATTCTAATATATTTATTCTGTATCCTTTTTCTTATGTGTGTATATTCTTGAAAAATACATGTTATTTTATGTTATAAGCTGTTGTGTTATGGCTCTCATTTTAATCCTATAATTTTTTACAAAGAAGTGTTTCTATGAACTATTTAAGTTACATTTATATCTAGCCCATTACTTTTCACAGCCTTCTAGTATTCCATGGTTTGCACCCACCATGGTTTTCTTTTTCTTTTAATTAAAATAATTTAAATATGTTTATTGATTTTAGAGGGAGAAAAAGGGAGACAGAGAGAGACACACACAGAGAAACATCAGTGTGAGAAAGAAACATGATTGGTTGCCTCCTGTTTGTATATGTGCCCTGACTGGGGATTGAACCCACAACCTAGGTATGTGCCCTGATTGGGAATAAAACCCCTAACCCTTTGGTTTAGGGGATGATGCTCCAAGCGAGCCACACTGGCCAGGGCTGCATCTTTTATGTTTTTATGTCTGTTCCCCAGTAATGGCCTTTCAAATTGCCTCCAGCTTCCTCTGTCATGATAAGCCATGCTGCAATAATAATCCCTTTTGGACTTGTGGGCAATTTCTCTAGGATATATGCTCAGGATTGCTGGTTCTCAGAGTATTTGTATTCTTAATTTGACTGAGCGGTATCAGATTGCTCTCCAGAATAGCTGCACATTCTACATTCCCATCTGTACTGCTCGCAGTGCTTTCATATTCCCATGCTGTCTCCAGCAAATTATGCTATCTAGCATTTTAATTTTTGCTAATATGCTGAGCATGAAATTATATCACATTGTTTTAATTTGAATTTATATTTTAAAAACAAGTTTAAGTATTTCCTCATGTCTTTATTAGTCATTCACATTATTTCTTCTGTAATGATATTTGAAATTTACCAATGTATTTTTCCTTTGAAACAGAAGAGTTATTTATCATGAAGTCACATCATGTTGGTGTTCATCCTACTCTTTAGGACTGGGATATTACGGAATGCCTTTCGTTTTTTTGTATTTTTTTATTTTGTTAAGTATGCCTACAAGGATTAATCAAAATTGCTGACATTTTCAGGAAAAGCATACAACATCTTTGCATTTTCTTTTCAGTGCTGTGTTTAATATTATAAACTCATAGAATTTCCCATTTACATAAAGGTCTTTGCTCAGTTAGGTACCCAAGCTTTATTTCTTTTGTTATCATTTACATTAAATTCACTCAAATGGTTAGTGCAATGAATTAATGGTCTTATAAAAAAAACAATACTCCCTTGTCAGAACAGAGTTTACTAAACATAGGTGCAGAGCTGTCTTTGTAGGAATACAGGATTTCATGTAAAGAGACACCAAAAAAGAAAATTTAATGGTCTGAAAATATCATTGATTCCTGTAGGTCATTGATCTTGGGTGAGGTTAATGAAAAAATGTTAAATTTTCTAACAAATATATAAATTTCACTTGCTTTTTCTATATTAGAAATACTGTTCTTCACCCAGTGCCAATTTAATAAAAAGGCAAAAGAACTAATTAATAGCTACTATTATAGCTTCCTCTATTTTTTTTAGAATTTGCCCTTTTACTTAATTCAGTGTTTTACTTGCAGTAGCTCATATAATCCTCAGAAAACTCCTGTGAGATTTATAGTCTTATCAGCATTGTTTTACAAGTGAGAATCTGGAGGCTTATTGTAACAGAGGGTCAAAAGCTTAAGTAGTTTTCCCGTGTCTGTTTTACTATGCTGTGTTGCCTCCATTTAAATTAATGTTCTTGTCATAATGTAGAATGTGAAGGGCTAATGTCATTATGGCCTATTAGAGAGCATATGTGTGAATGATGCTGATATCTTAGCATTGTTGCTGACACTAGTTCTTTGCTAAGCTTGCTCAAAGGTGGAGTAACACTGTGTGTTGAATTGGGCAATATCCATTCAAAATGCATTTTTAAAATTTAGTGGTTTTGTCTTTTCAGCGTTAGTGATTCCTATTTCCTTCCAATCCCTATCTTCTAGTTCTTACATTTTGGGCAGAGCTACACTTAACACTGCAAGGAAAACAGGTCTGAAAACACAAGTAAGCTGCCCTGTTTTTAGAAACAAAATGCTGACATGGTGAAAAGTAATGGGGCTAAATAGACACCACTGGAAGAACACACTCTTGCTGCTCTAACAAGTTTTTACAATTTCTAGGTGAAATTGATCATTAAGGCATTGCTTAGAGATTTCCCTTTAGGTGACATAAAACATTTGCACTTTAAGTAATGTTGTGGTTCTGAATACTGGAAAGCATATGGCTGTTGATATAGCATGTATATACTGAAGTGTTATTTATAATTATTTAAACTTGGGATCTTGTTTTCAAGTCTAATTTTGAATACGTTTTTCTCCCCTGGTGTGTCTGTGTGTCATGGTCGGGAGGGAAGCTAAGGCGTATTATGCCATAGGATCAGACAGTAAATATGATAGTCAAAGAATCTGAGCCAACAATGCCAAATCCTTATTTTCTGACTAATTTTTGAAAGCATAAACAAATGAAAAATATACCCTCTTTTTGGGGAGAAGGAGCAGTGGGAAGCTGATTAAGCACATGGAGAGGAAGTGAGAGGAGAAGCACTACAGAAGTCCCAAGCCCAGGCCATGAACTAGTTTTGCTGGGGAGACAATTACATCCATCTTGTAGAGGGACTCTTCTGATACCCAAATACTCTTCTTTAGTTTTAAGTGAGATAGCAAAACAGGGATTCATGAAGCTGCAGTACGTCCAGAGGACCCATGGAAAATATGTAAGTGCCTTGATTCTGAGTGGGAGACCTGTGGTCTACTTCCACTCAGGGGCCAGGCAGAAGATGTTGGGAATCTGGATACTTGACATTACTTCTACTTTTTCCTTTTATTTTGTCCATGTGTTGTCTAAATAGACTTATTTTTCTTTTTCAAGTGCATGCTGCAAGGAAGTACTGATTTGGCTAGAACTTGTGGGAGGGCTAAGAAAAAAATGGACCAAAATGAAAGAAAATTATTGAAGTTAACCCAAAGAAACCATTCTGAAACAGTTGGAAAAATTTCAGTTGCTTGCCATATGATATATTCCTTTTTATTTTTAATACAGATGTTTTAGGCACTTGTTGACCTAGAATGCACCTATAAACATTCTGCTTTTAACACAGAGGACCTCTTATCACAAATCATTATGTACACTTAGTATTTTAAATTAGCCTTAGGCAGTTTTGTCACAATGTAGCAGCAATCATTTACTTTCTCTGCCACAAATTTATACACAATTGGCTTTCCCTATCAGACTGCCAACTTTCAGTGCTTAGGTAATAGTTCAAGTAAATGGCCACTGAAAACGAAATATGTATGCCTTAGAGATGAGTGTTAAAATGATCATTGCAGTAAGATGTTTCTTTTGTTTAGGAAAGCACTTTGGTGGATCCTTCTCCACCTCAACTACAGCTTCTACTCTGGATGAAAAGTGCTAAATCAAAAGTTGAGCACAATTCTTTTGCATAATATCAAGTAAGAAGGATTTGAGTTTCTCCTGAAAGAGATATGGTGATGATGAGAAACATAGGAATGGAGAAAAGAGGAAGATAACATTAAGCTGGTAGGACACGGTAGGTGATAACTTTGATGTTAGTGAAAATCTGTCATTGGAAACACTGTGTGATTAGTGAGGTTTTGTGGAAAGAAAAGGATAGTGTTTATTGTGTGACAAAGTTATAGAAAAAGGATGGTGCCAAAGGAGACAAGATCAACAATAAAGAACAGGAGAAAAACAAAAAAAAGCAACTGGTATATTAATCTAAAACAAGGTGTTTGAGAGTTGAAAGCTTCAAATTTCTGAAATCTACTATCTGTGTCTCCCTGTTCATCCATCCATCAATGTATTTATTTATGTACATAGCTGCCTATCTACCAATCATCTCTACCCATCATCTTTTAGTGAACTTGTGACTATGGACATCTAGAGATCTTTTAAACCTTCAGACTGATGATATCTTGAAATTACTAGATAAGAGCTTAATACTCATTATTATAGAGGAAATCATTTTATAGACCAGGAACACTTTTAAGTCAGTCCTTGCATTTCCCACTTACCACTGCTTTAAGATGAGAGATGAGCAACCACCCTATTAAATTCAAAAAAATAAATAAAGTAATATTGAATAAAAGATGAGGAAAAATGAGAAATAGGGATTCTGTTTCCAAGTAGTCTTAATAAAAGAGCTAATGAACTAATGGTAGACAAGATTATAGCTTATAGCTAAAGTGAGTTCTTTAGTTGAATTATTTTAAGTAATATATCTTAAACCTTGATTAATAAAAACAATTAAGTTTTAGATGTACCAAGATATTTTCTGAATTTTGAAATGTGGATTCCATTTATTTTTTTTCTTTGTGTATTTTAAAACCATTGGTAACAGAAAAAAGTCATGCAAAGATCTCCAAAATTAAAGATGGATGTTATGACTGAGTTTAAATAGATTTCTGTGGTTTCTTAGATCTTTTTTTATGCCTATCTCCCTTGTCCTCTAAAGAGGGCTTCACTGTAGATTGAACACTTTTTAGACTGAAATTGGGAAACATTCTGTGCATGGAGGTGGAAAACACATTATCTTGTAAGAATGGAAGATGATATAAGGTTATCTTTGAATCTCAAAGGTTTTCTCCCTGGCAAATGAACTATAAAATGGTTTTCTCAATATGAGCCCAATTTAGCACAGTCCTAGGTTTCAATGAGTTCTGGATTTTTGAGGTCAAAAAGAATGGGAAAGTGGGCTCCCTGTGATTATCTCTTATGGAAATTCCATGTTTGTGATCAAAACAGAACTCAAGGATGTCAGCAGGTTTTCTTTTAATCTTGGCAATGTGCCAAGAAAAATATGAGTGATAAAATCAATTACAGCAAGCATACTAAGGTGCTTTATATTTTGTTTCTGGTCTGTTACTCAGTTTTCATCAAAGTTAAAATTGAACCAAGCTTGTATATTTCTCATCAGGAAAACTTATATTGTGTTTAGGAGAAGGGGTAATCAGCAGTAATAGACAGCTTTTAAAAAGAGCACTCCAGTGGGTTTGCAGTCCTTTTTTAATAAATTTTTAAAATTGACATGAGCTTAGTTGGCTTTACTCAATAGCTAAGTAAGGAGCTGTCGGGGGTGACATAGAGGGGAAGCTCCTGAATGGATTCATATCCTACTCTACATGAAAGCTGGAAATATCAGGAGAAAATATTTTCTTTCTTTTTTAAAAAAATATTTTATTTATTTATTTTTAGAGAGGGAAGGAAGGGAGATAGAGAAAGAGACATCAATGTGTGGTTGCTGGGGGTTATAGCTTGCAACCCAGGCATGTATCCTGGTGGGGAATCAAACCTGTGACACTTTGGTTCGCAGCCCGAGCTCAATCCACTGAGCTACGCCAGCCAGGGCGAGAAACTAATTTCTTTAAATTAAGCTAATTTGCTTATTGAAATGTCCTATAGCCACAACTTCTTATAACCCACTTTTATTCAATTATTTCAAATATTTTCTTCATTGGACTCATAGGGAATGCCCATTGCTTTCTATATGTCTATAGAAAAATATTTCTATATGTTCTTTTTCTATTTTCCTATATTTTCTTTTCCACATTTGTTCCTTCAGTTTTAAATACCATTTTCATTACTTTAATATTTCTTTCAGCTATACCCCTGAGATTTTGTATCATTGTAATTCCATTGCACTATTCTGGTAAAATACCATCCTAGATGGGTTTTGGGATGAATTATGTTTTTCTGGGCAGTTCCTAGACAGCTAAACATTCCTCAAAAGTGTAGTAGATTTTTACCTGTAGAAATCAATTTCTCCAAAATTATTTGTTTCTTTTCTTCTCTGATCCTAGTTCCTGACACAGAACTCCTAAATCCCTCGGAATTGCTTGTGTTATGAGTGTCTTCTGTTCTAATCAATCAAATCTCGGTGGGCTCCTGGATAAATTCAGGAAAGGGGGTTAATCCCCAAAAGAACAAACTATGATTAAAAGCTTGGGACTTTGAGCCCCCACTTTCTGGGAAGGGAAGAATTGAGGCTGGAGATTGTGTTAATGATTGATTGTGCCTGTATAATGGAGACTCCATAAAAATTTCAAAAGTGTGGTGTTCAGAGACCCTCCAGGTTGGTGAACACACCTGTGTGCTGTATGGGTAGCTAGCACACCTGTGCTCCACAGGAAAAGAGGCTCCTGTGCTTAGGACCATTCCAGACTTTGCCTTGTGTATTTCTTCATTTGGCTGTTTATTTGTGTGCTGTATCATAAACCTTATCATATAATCAACTGACAAACAGAAACAAGTGTTTTCCTCAGTTCTGTGTGGTGTTCTAGCAAATGGCTGAATCTGAGGAACGGGTCTAAACCTATGATTTGTAGCCAAATCAGACAAAAGTAGTGGGAAACCTAGGGGCTTTGTGCTTATGATTGATATCTGAAATGGAGGGCGGCCTTGCAGGACTGAGCCCTTAACCTACTGATTCTGCACGAACCTCAGGCAGTTAGTGTCAGAATTGCCTGGTGCAAAAAGCCTGTATACATTTGGTGTCAAAATTGTTGTGAGTGTGGTAGTACAGTAAGCATATAGGTTAGCAGAGTGGTTTCTTTTTCACCCACTTACTAACTTACCAGCATCTGTGTTCACTATTTCCTGTTGACCATGAGTTACAGAAGAAAACACAATCCTTTCCCCTGGGAGAGAAGCCTTCCTTCTCTGCTCTGAAATTTATCTCATCCCATTTTCTCAAGGCCCTTACTCTCTGGATTATTTCTTTTTCTGTACATTCAGTGTCCTCTGCTTAATGGCACCTTACTTCAGATGAATATTTGAACATGCCTAGTTCTATAATAAAATTGTTTTTTTCTGTTGCAAATCACCTTAGAGTTGACACTTTCTTCTCACATTGAAGGTTCTTTAAAAAGTTTCTTTTTACACACTGTCTTTATTCCTTTTTCTGTCATTCCATCTCTGCCTTCATTTCTTTCTAATTATATCAGTCAGCTTTACTGTAGTGACAAATAACCCCTAACTCTCAGTAGATTATAAAAACAAACACTAATTCCTTGCTCATGTTACTTGTCAGCCATCCATGTTTGGCTGATTTGGCTCTTCTCCCTGTATCTTAGTATTCTGGGACTCATTCTAAAAGAGCAGTCCTTTTGGAAAATGATGTTTTCATGGCAGAATGGGAAAACTGAGAGCTGGTATAAACAAGGCATGATTTTTAACCTTTTATTTGCATCTGGTTAAGCTTTAATCCACACATTTTTGTGATATTCAGACACAATCACCTTTTGTATAATATATAAACCAAGTGATATAGAAAGTCATTTCCCTGAAGCATAAGCCAAATTAGTAATGAGAACAAAAATTTTGGGCTATGGGTTGTGCTGTCAGTGCTGAGGCCCAGACCCCAAGAAATAGAGGCATCTATGTACCTATATCCATATGATTCATACACACAGAGCTTCATGTACCACAGGAAATCAATACACATTTACTAAGTAAGTAGTCTGTCAAACAGTTTTCTCAGGCATTAAGACATGACTTTTGTTACTTTGAAGTTTTTCTGAAGTAGCCAATCATGGTCAAAAATAAGAAATTCAGTTTTTCATTTTGTGCACCTTCCCTTCCAAAGTAATTAGCTTCAAGTGGAAAAACAATATGCATGCGTACATACATATGTACATACACACACATGCTTACATACATACAAGGTTAGCAAAAGTAGGATTATATTTGTATGTGAAATGCATAATTTATTTATTTATTTTTTTAGTCTCACCCATGGACATGTTTTCACTGCTTTTTTCAGAGAGATGAAAGGCAAGAGGAAGGGAGAGAGAGAAACATCGACTGGTTGGCCTGCTGTATGCACCTGGATCGGCTATCAAACCCACAACCCAAGTATGTGCCCTGACTGGGAATCAAACCAGCAAATTTTCAGTCACAGGACAATGCTCCAACTAGCTGAACCACACCAGCCAAGGCACAGAATTTATTCTTGTATTATTTTCCATACAAACAACTGTAAACCCACTTTTGCCCATGTATATACATGTTTAACATGTATATATATTTAAGTATATGTATACATATTTAAATATATATACACACACACATACACACACATATATATAACATTTGCCTGAAAGTTTTAGATTCTTTTCCAACTATTTAAAGCTATTAGAGATATATTCCTGAGCTGTGCCTAACTCTACCATTCATTCCCATGTGAATTGCCTGAAGTGCTGAACAGTTTTTGGAGAATTGATGAGTCTTAGCAAAGAATTTATATGTTGCTTTTATTCATTTATATTACTTTGGGTTACCAATAAGCTTTATCTGAAACATTACATTTGTCTCTTCATCTGTTTTTTACCTCCAGTTTCCCCTCTTTCCCAAATCCATTCTTCAGAATGACATTTAAAAAAATACAAATCTGGTTCTTTCACTACTTAGTTTAAACTATCAATAGCATTATATTGTCTATATTCATAATGGACACCTCCCTATCCTTCATTCTTTACCCTATTCAATAATCAAGTTTTATAGATTCAACTTCCATATCATCTATCATGTCTAGTCTTTCATTTCTATCCATAGAGCTACTGATAATTAAAGCATCTATCATACTGTGCCTGAATTACTACAGTAGTATCAGAATTAGTCTCTCTTCTTTCAGGTTTGTCTTCCTCTGATACATTCTCTACTCTGCTGCCAGATTAATTATTCAAAAATTAAAATCAGCCCTGGCTAGTGTAGCACAGTGGCTTGAGTGCTGGCCTGTGAACTGGAAGGTCGCTCATTCAATTCGGTCAAGGCACATGCCTGGGTTGTGGACCAGGCCCCCCATTAGGGGGATACGAGAGGCAATCAATTGATGTTTCTCTCTCACACATTGATGTTTCTCTCCCACACATGAATATTTCTCTCCCTCTCTTTCTCCTTCCCTTCCACTCTCTCTGAAAAATAAATAAACTCTTAAAATTAAAATCAGATCATATTAGACACAGGCTAAGCTCTATAATATTAACACACAAAAGTTTTGCCTTTCTCTTTTGACTTTTCTTTCTTTGTGCTAATGACAGTAGTCCTTCAATCTGGAAAACACTTTAGCTCCATACTCCTGTAAAAACACTGTCAACACTGAGTTCGACCAACCTCGTATGCAAAGCCTCTTCTGTATCTTTCACTATCCCTTAGCAGAGAATGCATCATTGCATTCCATCCTTGGTGTTCCTTTTTGATTTTGTTAATGTTTCTTTAATGGACATTATAAAATTCAATTGCCTTAGTTTACATGCCTATATTAAGAATTTTAATGCATTTTTAAATTTAATCTTTAGTACATCTCAGAATGTAGGTATATTCTCTATTTTATATATGTATTTATTCACTCTTTTTATACATATTTATTAACCATCTATTATGTGTAAAGTATTTTTGCTTTGGAGCTTATACAGTGTGTAAGAAAGCCATAGTTCTATAACAGAACTTTAGAAAATCAAGGTTCAAAACAAGTAAGTAACTGAACCTAATGACACATAGTTGCAAACACCAGTGCATGCAGATCTAGGTTTTAGAGGGCATAGAGAATATCATACTTGTGATTTTGTCACTAGTATGTCCTACAATATTTAACCTATTGCAGGTTTATCAAATAATATAGTGAAAATTTGTTACCTTTTAAATATAATTCTCTTATTTGAGCTTGGTTCATCTGCTCTGAAAACTCCATATTATATATATTCCAGCCTGAAAATATTAATACTATGGAAAATGCACTGGATTAAAGAAATTAGAATTACTACTATGACAGTGGATATTTAACTCTATTTGCTTTGCAGTTTTGAATATCCTAATGAAACATGAAGTATGAATGTGAACATGAAGTATGTCTGAAATGCTGTATCAGTCAACATTTATTGAGAACTTCCTATTTAGATATTATGGTATAACTATAACCAAGGAAGAGATGGAATGCATTATCCCTAAACTTTCAGTGTAGTAGGAAGACACGGGTGAGTAAACAAACAACAATAATATAGTGTTATAGGTGGCACCATAACACATGCATATTGGACTATATGTGGTGAAGTTTCTACCATAAATCTAGTTTGTCAGGAAAGGTTTCTGAGAGGAAGTAACATTCAAACTAAAACTCAATGTATGTGTAGGAGTTGGTCTGATGAGTGGTGATGTATAAAGACTTTTTGAAATAGAGGAAGCATCAAAAAGAAAGCACTTTGAGAGGGGAGAATGAGATTTTGGAATCTGACTTTGATATGATGTAAAACATAGTATTTACAGTGTGTGACAGGGTGAGATGAAGCTGATAGTTAAGCCAGGGCCAGATCATGAATGATGTTGCAAGTGATGGGTATCACTTTCAATTTTTATTATGAAGGCTCTGAGGAATGTTAGAGATTTTAAAGCCTAGTAGAAATAAGATTAATAACATATGTCATGTAGCCTCATGGTAACTACAAAGGAAAAACCTATAGCAGCTGCACAAAAAACTGTGATAACAAGTCAAAGCATATTGCCACAAAAGGTCATCAAACCAGAAAGGAAGACAGCAAGAGAAGAAACAAAGAGCAAAGGATCTACAAAACAGAAAACAACAAAATGGCAACAGTAAATTCTAATCTATTACTAATGACTTTAAACATAAGTGGGTTATATTATAGCATGTATATTACCAAAAAGACACAGAAACACTGAATGAATTAAAAAACAAAACCAATGTTGTACTACCTGTAAATGATTCACCTTCTGTAAGGACACACACTGAGATTGAAAAGATGGAAAAAATATCCAAAGCAAATAGTAGCAAAAAGCTAAAAATGGTCACAAGAAATAAAAAAGCTCCTTATATAATGATAAAGAGGTCAATATATCAAGATGATAAAATAATTATAAATATTTATGTATGAAATATTAGAATACTTACATGTATAAATCAAATAAGAAGTAAAGGAAGAAATAATTAGCAAAACAATAATAGTTATGGACTTTAATACTGTTGTATCATAGATAGATCAGCCAGAGAATCGATAAAGAAATAATGAATTTGAACAATACTGTATACTGAGTGAACCTAATAACATATAGAGGATTATATCATGTAACAGCAGCACAATACATATTCTTCTCAAGTGTACATGGAATATTTTCTAGAATAGATCATATGTTAGGCCAAAAAATAAGTCTCAACAAATGGAAGAAAATAGAAATCATATCAAGTAGCTCTTTTAACCACAGTGCTGTAAAACTAGCAATCAACAAAAGGAAGGAAGCTGGAAAATTCACTAGTGTGTGGAAATTAAACACCACACTCATGAACAACCAATGGATCAAAGAATAAATCAAGGGGAAATCAAAATATATCTTAAAGGAAAATAGAAGCACCCATACCAAAACTTATGGGATCCAGAAAAAGCCGTTCTAAGAGGAAAGTTTATAGCTATAAATCTATACTTTATGAAAAAAGAAAGAGTGACCTCCAGTCAAGATGGCCAACCACATCAAAATTACAACTAAATTACAGAACAGCCATCATTCAGAACCACCTGAAACTTAGCTGAATGGAAACATACAAGTAAGAATTTAAAGAGAAAGCCACATTGAGATCAGTAGGAGTGATGGAGAGACAAGGAAGAGATCAGGATGGTCCCACACACACGTGGAGGATAAAAATTGGGAGGGATATCTAGGTTATGGAAGTCCCTCCTGAGGAGTGAGGGATCCTAGTCCCATACCAGCTCCCCCATCCTAGAGTTCCATTACCATGAAAAGAAGTTCCCATAACTTCTGACTAAAAGAACCAGCAGTGATTTATTAGAAAAAATGTTACAGAAACTGTCTCAGATTTTACTGCCTATGTTTCTTCTAGCATTTTTATGGTTTCAGGTATAACATTTAAGTTTTTAATCCATTTTGAGTTTATTCCTGTGTATGGTGTAAAAAGTGGTCTTCTTACATTTTCTTGCACATATCTGTCCAGTTATCTCAACAACATTTACACATGGAATACTACTTGGCCATAAAGAAAGAAGGAAATATTACTTTTTGTGACAGCATGAACAGACCTGGAGAGAAGCATGTTAAGTGAAATATGTCAATCAGAGAAAGACAAATAGCTATGTGTGGACTCAAATGAACAAAATAAACTAACAAACAACATAGAAACAGACTCATAGATACAGGGAACAGACTGACAACTCTTATGGGGGGTGTGGGTTGGGGAACTGAGTAAAAAGGTGAAGAGATTAAACAAAACAAAATAAAACTCATAGATATAAACAACCGTATGGTTATTACCAAAGGGAAAGGTGGGTGGGAAGAAGTAGAAGAGAGTAAGGGGGAAACAAATGGTGATAGAAGACGACTTGACTTTGGGTAGTGAACACAAATACACAATACACAGATGATGTATTATAGAATTGTACACCTGAAACCTATATAATTTTATTAACCAATGTCACCCCAATAAATTCAATAAAAACAAAAAATATAAATAAATAAAATTGAACATGCAGTTATAAATAAAAAAAAAAACAGTGGGGATTGGGCTGTGTAAGATAGAGGACCTCTGGAATCCTAGGTAGTTCCTCTTAAAGGCCCATAAACAGACTTACTCAGACTCACTTCTTCTGAGACTGAGAGCTGGGTAGTAGCTCAAAAGGCTCTGGGGATATATGCGGAGGAACTGATTCTCTGGCATCAGGGTGAGAAGTGGGTGGGCAGCTTTCTGCCAGACAAAAGTTCTGGCAGAGGATATTATTCCTTTTCTGAGACTCCACAACCCTAAAACACATACACAGACACACAGAGCCAGCTTGCTGGTGCTATATCTGAGTCTCTGGAATTACTCTGGAATAAAATATTCCCTGCTCTGGTAATTCCTTAAAACCTCACCTCACCTCACCTAACCTGGGGGCCAACCCAAACTGTTTACAGTGGTTTTTCCATACATAGGGCCTATCTTGGCTCAGGCTTCAGACTTTTCTAAAATCTTTCAAAAAAGTAGTATTTGGCCTCAACATGCCCTGTACCTCATGATAAGTGGCCCCAGGCTCAGAACTAGCAGCGGGCCTTGGTTTGCAGCTTGGCATCCCCTGTGCACCTCCAAGCCCAGCACAAGTAGCAGCCATCTGCAGATTACTTTGTAGCTCATGCTGGTGGCTGAGGGAAGAACATAAGTGACAACATAAATTAACCTGCACCTCCTAGAAGGTCACAGAACAAGCATATCTGGTGGACAGTTTCAGACCATGTCCAAACATCACCCAACCACCTCCATAAGGGACAAACTCAAGGTGTAGATTCAGTGGGCTAAAGTAATTCCTGCTTCATGGTGTGTGCATCTGCACAGTAGATTCTCCACAGTGGTTGGTGATTGCAGTCAGTCCTTGAAGCCAATTGGTCTGGGGATAAATTTCTCCCATTGATGTGTCAAAGAAATCAAGGCTCAACTAAAACAGAAGGGTGTTTTGCCCACATGGTGGGGTGCACATGGAGTGCCCAGCCTTGGTGATTGGGGAGGATATACCACTGGACCCTGCAGAACAAATATCACATTAAGCCAGTCTACCAAGCCCAGGAGATGTATAAGCTCTACTTAATACATACAAACAGATACAGGGAAGCTGACAAAATAAGGAGACAAAGAAATATATTCCAAATGAAAGAAAAAAAAACCCAGACCAAAATTCCAAAAAAAAGAACTAAGCAAAATAAAGATCAACTTCTGTTCAATGCAGAGTTCAGAGTTCCGGTTGTAAGGATGCTCAATAAACTTAGGGAAAAACTAGATGAACTTAGAGAAAACTTCAACAGCATAAAAAAGGACATGGAAATTATAAAAAATAAGTAGTTAAAAATTAAGGGTACATTAAGTGAAATGAAGAATAATTTACAGGAAATCAACAGTGGAGTAGAGGAAGCCAAGAATCAAAGCAGCAATTTAGAATATAAAGGAAGCAAAAACACCAAATCATAACAGCAAAAAGAAAAATAATCCCTCCCCCAACATGAAGACAGTGTAACAAGCCACTGATACAACTTTAAGTGTACCAACCTGCATGTTATACGGGTACTGGAAGGAGAAGAAAGAGAGAGCAAAAAGTGAAAACCTATTTGAAAAATAATGATGGAAAAAATCCCCTAACTTGGTGAAGAAAATAGACATACAAGCCCAGCAAACACAGAGAATCCCAAATAAGATGAATTTGAAGACACCCACACTAAGATATATAATTAAAATACAAATGGTTAAAGACAAAGAGAGAATCTTAAAAGCAGGAAGAGAAAAGCAGTTGGTTACCTACAAAGGAGTCTGCATAAGACTGCTGATTTCTCAACATAAACTTTGCAAGCTAGAAAGGATTGGCACAAAATATTCAAAGTCACAAAAAGCAAAGCCCTACAACCAAAATTACTCTACCCAGCAAAGTTATCATTTAGAATTGAAGAACATATAAAGAGCTTCTCAGACCATAAAAAGCTAAAAGAGTTCATCACCACCAAACCAGTATTACATGAAATGTTAAAGGGTCTTATTTAAGAAAAAAAATAAAAAATATGGACAATAAAATAGCAAGAAATACATATCTATCAACAATGGAATCTAAAAAACAAAATAATCAAACAAGCAGATTAAAAACAGACTTATAAATATAGAGAAAGTTTTGATGATTGCCAGATGAGAGGGGGTTTAGGGAGACTGGTGAAAAAGGTGAGGGGATTAAGAAGTACAAATTGGTTGTTACAGAATAGTCATGGAGATGTAAAGTACAGCATAAGGAATATAGTCAATAGTATTCAAATAACTATGTATGGTTTCAGATGGGTATGAGATTTATTGGGATGATCAGTTAGTAAGTTATATAATGTCTAGTCACTGGGTGTATACTTGGAAATAATAAAATATTGTAATTGAATTGTAATTGAAAAATAAAAACCTATTTAAATTAAACAAAAAAGAAAGACTTTAAACAATGTAACCTTGTACTTAAAGAAACTAAAAGAGAAAGTAAATAAGTAAATTAAACTTAAAGTTAGCAGGAAGCATACAAATGTTATAGCAGAAATGAATGAAATTTAGAATTAAATAAACTAATAAAACTATTTTTTTGAAAACTAAACAAAATAAACAATCTTTTATTTAGACTAACCAAGAATAAAAAGAGAACACAAATAAATAAAATTATAAGGGGAAGAGGAGACATTATCTCTTATATCACAGAAATACAGTGGATTATAAGGGAATGATTATGAACAATTATATGCCAACAAGGTAGTGATAGTATTCAGACATTACAAAATAATAGTAGGATTTTAAGTGATAGTGGAGTTAAGCCGATAGTGGAGTTAAAATAAAAGACAAAAAATTTTATCTAAAAAAATACATGAAGATGAGATCCCAGTTGTTAATTCTTTCCTTTATGTCCCTTGCTCTAGGGGATATATCAGTGAAAATATTGCTGCATGGAATATCTGAGATTTTCCTGCCTATGTTTTCCTCTAGGACTTTTATGGCTGTACTTGAATAACAATAACATTAAAAAAGAGGTAGACAAACAAAACAAAAATACATGAAAAACTTCAAGTGAAGATGGCAGAGTAGGTAAATGTTGCATTTGCCTTCTCCCATGACCAACTACATCAAAATTACAACTAAAGTACAGAACAATCTCCTTGGAGAACCATCTGGAGACTAGCTGAATGCAACTCTTATAACAAAGGATATAAAGAGGAAGCCACATTGACAACTGCAGAGACACAAAACAGGCTGGCCTCATACCCATATTGGGCCATTGAGAATAGGGAGGATTATTTCAGTTGTGAAGTTCACCTCTGAGTAGTGAGGGGTCCCAGTCCCACATCAGGCTCTGCAGTTTGGAGCACCAGAACCAGGAAGAGTAATCCCCACATTACCTGGCTGGGAAAATCCACAGGAACGCCATCCAAATGAGACCTAGAACTGCTGGAAATCCAAGCATTCTCTTAAAGGGCTCAACACAGATTCACTTGCTCACAAATATTCACCCTAAGTTCCGATGAAGAGACAGCAGCTTGAAAGGTGCCAGCAACATATAAGGAAAAGCTGAATTGTTTGGCTTCAGAGCAAGGACTAGAAGGGCAACTGCCATGGTGCCTGAGTTGAGCCCTTCCTTCACACAGACTTCAGGTGCAGGCAGACACCAATCTTGAATCTGTATTACCTTGGTGAAAGTGCTTGCTCCACCCAGGTGACTACCCAAGACCCCACCTATTCCAACTCAGATACCATATGAGTCTCTTTTAGTGGCTTTTCCTTATAGAGAGTTGGCCTTGGCCCACACTGAAGGTTTTCCTAAAAACTCTCAAAGGTCAGTAGGCCCCAGACAGGTGGTTGTTGGTCTCAGTGTGCCCTATGCCTTTTGCTTGGGGACCCAGGCCTGACACTTGTGGCAGTCAGCCGGGGTTAATAGTGTAACTTCTCCCTCATACCTCTGGGCCCAGCACAGGCAGCTACTAACCATCGATCACTTTATGGTTCCTACCAGGTGACCCCAGGTTGGGCACAGGCAATTGATGAGCTTGGTCTCCACTGGAACCCCTCCAAGAGATCCCAGAACCAATACACCCAGTGGCTGGTTTCAAACCACACCAGATCACCAACTGATTAGTTTCACAAATAGCACACACAAAGGGTGGTCTCGACAGGCACCAGAGCCCCAATGGAGCATATCCAGTTCGTTGGGGTCAATCCCACAGCAACTCATCTGCTTCAGTTGTAGCCAGTCCTCACAACTAGTCAGTCTGAGCATCAACCCCATCTCCTGATGTGCCAACAGCAATCAAAGCTCAACTACAACAGGAAAGTACTCAGAACCTACCCCAAGGATACTCCTGGAACACGTGGTTCAGGTGATCCGGGAGACTGTGCCCTGGACCCCCACAAAACACCTAGTATGTAAGGCCACATACCAAGACTGGGAAATGTAGCAGATCTATGCAATATATAAAAACAAACATGGAGGGACAGCCAAAATGGGGAGACAGAAACATGTTCCAAATGAAAGAAGAAGAAAAATCCCCCCAAAGTGAACTAAATAAAATGGAGGCAAGCAATCTACCATATACAAATTCAAAATGATGGTAAAAAGGATACCCAATAAATTTAGGGAAATAGACAAACTCAATGAAAACTTCAACAGAAATAGCAAACATAAAAAGGACGTGGAAAACATAAAACAGAACCATTTGGAAATGAAGAATACAATAACTGAAATGATAAATACACTAGAAGGAATCAACAGCAGATTAGTTGAAACAGAGTACCAAATCAGTAATTTAGAAGGCAAGGTGGAGGAAAATGGCCAATTGGAACAGTAAAAAGAAAAAAAAATTAGGTTAGCTTCTACATATAAGTGAAATCAATCAAACAAACAAACACACAAACAAAATAGAAACAAGACTGATGATTGAAAGAGAGAAGGGGGTAGGGGGGTTGGGTGAAAGAGTTGAAGGGATTAAGAAGTATAAATTGATAGTTACAAAATAGTCATGAGGATATAAAGTACATCACAGAGAATATAATCAAGAATGTTGTAATAACTATTTACAGTGTCAGGTAGGTACTGCTTATGATTAGGGAGGTCATTTCTTAAATCATATACATGTATAAACACCATGCTGTATACCTAAAACTGATATAATATTGAATATCAAGTGCAATTTAAAAAACTAAAAAAAGGTACATAAAAAGATGTAAGAAAATACAAAAACTTAATTTAAAAAATTTTAAAAATGTTGTATGATTGGATATTTAAACCCAAATATATCAGTTATCATCAATAATTATTTTAAATATAAATTATCTAAACACCAATTAAAAGACAGATATCGTCAAACTGAATTAAAAACAATAAAGCACCCCCACCAAAAAAGAAACCCAAACCAAGGCTTTATGATACCTAGAAAAAATTTAATTGAGAAAGAAGATACATTCAGGAAATAATAAGTGTAAGAAAGCTACAATAACTATATTGCACCAACACAGATTTCAGAATAACAAATACTACCAGGGATATGGAGGAAAACTTCATCATGATAAAAAGGTAAATTTATCATTTCTGCATGATTAGGCACACAATAACAAAGTTTCAAAATAAATATATTAAGGAAAAAGTGACAGAAATAGCAGGAGAAACATTTGAATCTACAGTTATATCTGGAAATTTCAACCCTCTGTCTCACAAATTGATAGAATAAGTAGGCATAAAATCAATAAGGACAGGAAACTAAATAACATTATTAGCCCACTTGAAATAATTGACATTTTAGAACATACTACACAACACATTCTTTTTAGTTTTGTAGGGTTAAATCACCAAAATAAACCATATACTTGGCCATAAAATGTCAGTCAATTTAAAAATATGGAAACCATGTAATATATGATCTCTGATCAAAACAAAATTAATTTAGATATTAATTACAGATATGAACCTGATATAATGTCAAATATTTGTTAATTAAATAATACATTTTTCAATAGCATATAGGGCAAAGAAAAAATTACAAAAAATGAAAATATTTTGGATTCTATGAAACTGAAAATACAAGATATCAAAATTTTGGATACAACTTAAGAAGTGCTTGGAAAATTATTTTTATTAAATGCTTATATTTCAAAAGAATAATTGTCTAAAACAACTGATGCAAATTTCTCAACATAAGCAGCTTAAAAATAAAGGAAATGTATCATAAAATAAATAGCATGATAGAAACACTCAAAAGAAAAAAACAATAAATTAGAAAATGAAGTGACAGCTAGGAAAATCAATTAAACCAAAAGTGGTTTTCTTTTAAAAAATTAATGCAATTGATAAACCTTTAGTTAGATTCATAAAGATAAAAAGAGAAAAGAAGCAAATTGTCATAAACAAAAATTCAATAAACATGTGACAATACATTTATGAATTTAGATAAAATAGACAAATACATTGGAAACAGATTATTCAAAATGACTCAAAACAAACAGAAGGTCTAATAGTTACATAAAAGGGAGAGAAGTTAAATTAATAATTAAAGTCTTTTTACACCAAAAGACAAACCAAAAACTCAGGTGCTTGACAGCTTCACTTATGATTGTTAGCAAATTTACAAGAAGGAAATGATATCAATGCATTGAAAATCCTCAAATAAGAAATGATGAGAATTTTTTCCAATTTATTTTATGCAGCCCTTATACCTGTGACTTTGAAACTAGACAAAAATTTACCAGAAACTACAGAGCCAAGTATCTCCTTATATAGAGGCAAAGCTTCTTGAATTATTAGCAAATCAGTCTAACAATATACATGATGACCATGTAGACTTTTCCCAAGGAAGAAAAGGTTGGTTTAAGATTTGAAAATCCATCAACATTATTCACTATATTAATAGATTAAAGAGAAAACTTGAGTGAATATCTCAATGCATGTAGTAAAAGCATTTGACAAAATGCAACACCTATTCATTGTAAAAATTATTAGCAAACTAGAAATAGTAGGAAACTTATCCAACCAGATGAAATGCACCTATGAAAAATCTACAGCTAATGTCATACTTAATGGTAAAAAAAAAAATGTTTTCACCAAAAGTTGAGGAAAAAGGCAAGAATACCCACTTGGACGAGTTTTCCTTGGTATTGTCCTTGGGCTAGAGCAATTAGGTAAAATTAATTTTCCAGCTCAACCCCTCTGTGTCTGTACAGTGCAGGAGTCATCCAAAATTGAAGGCAAATTTTATAGTTAGATTTTGAAGCATATCGCTCTATGTTTCCCTCTCTTATGGAAATCTACCCTAAATTTCCACTTATTCTGTCATCAGCAGGATCTGTCCTCAAGCCAGAATGGCTTCAGAATTTCTACACTTGAAGTGTGCACAGGCTAAGTAATATATTCAGTTAAAAAATAAACATCCTCACAAATTTCAATCTAAATTTTAGCTCTGTCTTTCAAGGGTAGCTGCTACCCTCTTTCTTGGTTGTCTTAATATCACTCTAACTTCTGACTACCTATTTCAATCATCTCTATCATTTATCTTATTTTTTGTTTTTATTTTTTTCTGGAATTCTTGGAGTCTCCCTTGCGCATACATAGTTTGGAGGTTAGCTAAAAACTTGTGCAGAGTTTCACTTTGAGGTTCTCTTACTTCCAGGTTTTCCAGTTAAATGTTTGGCTGATTTTTTGCCCTCAACTCTATCCTTTGCTCTCTTAAACCATGCTGATAAGGCTACCTTTTTCCATTTCTGTAGTCATAGGACTTGAAGACTTTCTTGGCTAAGAATGCAATTATAATTCTTGCTTCTTTCTTTTTCTGTTTTCAAGAATCAACTCTTCTATTTACATCTTCTGTGAGATATTTCTTGCAGCTTCAAGGAGTATATTATTATAACATTTTCTTCAGATTATATGTGTTTTCTTGCAGAAGGGTTTGTAGTGGACACTTCATTCTACAACCATTATCATAAATTCTTCTGTCTCTTTGCATTAACATATTCATATTTTAGTAGGTATTATTATTTGGGTAATTGTTTTATAAATGTGAATTTTTCAGAAAAAATAAAATATTTTCAGCCAGTTGTGAACTCATTTTTATCTAGATGAAAAATTACTTCTATCATTTTAAAACAGAATTGGTAGAAATAATTTCAGAAACAATTCTGTTTCTTCCAAGTCTCTCAAAATCTGCTTTATTTTTAAGTTCAGTTTTTTAGGTCATTAATTTATATGATATATAGGTAGTGTTTTTTAAAAATGACACATTTAACAATGTATAAAGTAATCAATTCTAGGAAGATTTTCAGCAAAGGCAAAGTTATCCTCTAAAATGAGTTAAGATCTCCCAGCTATGTAGTATGTTCGCTTAGGTATCATATTAACACAACAATAAAGAGCAAATATAGGGCATTCCAGTGTAAAGAGTTAAATTCATCAGTTGCCCCCCACCACCCCAAAAAGATTTCTTGGCTTAGAGACAATTGCCTGTATTCTTTGAATTTAGAATTCTTACACAAATAAAAATCTTAACTCTTAATATTCATTTACATTTTATATCACAACTGTTATGATCATTTGAAGAACAAAAAAACATCAAAAAATTCAGGAGTATGTATTTAAAGAGGGGTTCTGAAGAATTTGCTGGGTTTATCAGACCAATATTCTAAGCTTTTACTTCTCTAAGTTCATTTACATTGACATACTTGATTTTTCAAAAAAGTATGTTAGACATACTGAAGAATAATTTTGAGAATTGGGATTTCTACATACTTGTTTTCATTGTGATTAACTATTGTTGTGACTTAGGATAACTTTTTTATTAGAAGTATGTATTTGACTCAAAAGAACTTTGCCCAATCTTATTTGCCATAGGGATTTGTAGATTATCAAATATTTTATTTTTTAAATATCTGAAAATTGAATGTGTGAAAGAATGTAATATGATTATGATGGAATGTTGACAATTTAGAGGATTAGAAGACTGAACTATTAAGAACCAGATTTATAGTAAATGAAATCATTTGCACTATCAATAAATACACTTAGCAATTTCTATTAATTTTTTGGTCTCAGTTTAAACTTCAAAAACAATGTGATGATTAATTTTGATAGCAAAATATAATCTAAATTCTCATATTTAGTTTTAATGAAAGCCTATATTTGAGAAAAACATTTTAGTTATTGTTTTTATTTATATTTTCTTATATACATAGATATAAATGTATAATGAAACTATTTTATATATTTATGAGAAAATATGAATTATATTATCCTATATTTGGAAAAAATCTACTAACTAAATGAAAATACATGTTTGGATAGCATTCTACAAATTCTAAAATTTTAAGCAGGACGTGTGAGCTGTTTTTGAAAAACTTTTTTGAGTAACTTTCAATCTTCATTATGCTTTGCAAGTTTGCCAGAAAGTCTAATAAGCAATAATTTGACAATAGCCAAGATCAATCAAGATAATATTTTAACTCTTCAAAAATGTTTATTTTATTCCTCCATTAACTGATATCCTACTCACATTTACATTATAGTAATTGAATATGCCTTTTCTTAAACCAGCACTTAAAATATGGTCAAACACATTGAATGACAAAGAAGAGGAGAAAAATTATACTGAAAACTTTTGATTGAGCAAAGCTTCAGGATGCAAGTTTAGTTCTCAGTTTTATGACACTCGGGAAAGGTAGAAACAAGAACTTACTGGCAGTAAGCATACCGACAAATTCACTGAAAGTTTATTGTTTTGCTCCTATGTAGTGAATAAAAATAATTATGTGAAATTTGAAAAAAATAATAACAAAACCCATATTGGCTTTGAGGAGTCATCTACTTAGCTTCCTTGCCCAGGATATTGTGAACTTTAATTTGAATGTAAAAGTAATTTCACATTTAAGAATAATTTAAAAAATATATGATCAGTTTATTTTAGAAATATCCATATTTAAATTTCAAACCTATGTATACCTTTAATTTTTAATGTGAAATTGTTTAATCTTTAAGAATTACTCTAGAAAATAATAAGTCCTTACTATTCTTTTTGAAGTCAGTATATTGTAATTCCACTAAAACTGGAGGAAATGACTATTTTGTGATATTCTTTATTCATAAAATGCAAAGTTTTTAAAGTATAAGAAGTTAGAAAATACATGAGAGATAAAAGATTTTTTTAAACAGGTTAATGAAGAAAGAAATAAGTCCGCATATTTAAGGATGACATATTCTTTGTGCTGTGGGGATGTCATAAATCATACAATATTAAAATGTAAACCAAATAATGTATTGTTTTTATAAGGCTTATAGAGTTTGATCTTTACAAGGTTATAACCAATTATTTTTCAAAGGAAGTATACCACTTTACTTTTCGATGGAGTGTGCTTTAAACTCACCATTGCTCCACATCTGTACCAACATCTGATATTGTCAAAATTTTCCTTTCTTTTTCAATCTGATGGTTGTGAAATGCTATCAAATTGGTTTATTGGCATTTTTAGGATGATTAATGTGGCATAATGTGGCATCTATCTTTATATTTATGTCATTTGTAGGGGTAATTAACTTTAATCCAGTAAAATTTTTCTATCTCCCCTTTATGCTTTAGATTTGTTTAAAAATTGTGATACTAAGACCATAAAGATATTGTCATATATTTTGTCTTGAAAGTTTTATACTTTTTGTCTTTCATATTCAGTTCTTTAATTCATTGGGGCTGATTTTTGTGGTTGGTGTGATATAGAGAGTTCACTTTCCCCCTCAAATAAATACTTTACCTGTATTTATTGGATAGTTAATCTTTTCTCCATTAATCTACAATAGAATAAATCAAGTTTTCAGTAATGGGTGGGTCTGCGTCAGGACTCTATTTAGTTCTCTAATATATCTTAATATCTGGTAGTACAGTTCTTTATTATTACTTCTTTAAAAATATATGTTGGCTATTGTCAAACTTTAGCAGATAACTATGATTTTATAATCAGGTTCATAGTTGTACAATAAAGTGATTTTAGTTGGAATTGATTAAATTACAGATCAATTTGACATTTTTGCAAAATTGAGTCCCCTATTCTATGGAAATGAAATATTTTCAATTATTCATGCCACACTCAATATATTTTAGCACAATTTATAATTACTCCACAAAATAGTCACATTTTGTTGTTAGATTTATTTTAAGTACTTTTAATTTTTGATTATATATGTTGATATATATATAGATTATATTATTAATGCTGTATTTTTTGTGAAAAATACAACAGAACTTTAAAAAGTATGTAGTCTGGTACTGGCATAAGAACAGACATATAGATCAGTAAACCGAATGGAGAGCTCAGAAATCAACCCAAGTGTCTGTGGTCAATTAATATTTGACAAAGGGGGAAGGAGCATAAAATAAAGTTAAAATAGCCTCTTCAACAAATGGTGTTGTGAGAGCTGGACAGCTACATGCAAAAAAAATGAAACTAGACCACCAACTTACACCATCCACAAAAATAAACTCAAGATGGATAAAAGACTTAAATATAAGCCATGACACCATTAAAGTCCTAGAGGAGAACATAGGCAGGAAAATTTCAGGTATCCCACACAGCAATATTTTCAACGATATGTCCCCTAGGGCAAGGTATATAAGGGAACAAATGAAAAAATGGGACTACATCAAATCAAAAGGCTTTTCCAAGGCTAAAGAAAACATAAGCAAAATGAAAAGGGAACCAACCGTATGGGAAAACATATTTGCCAATGATACCTAGGACAAGTATTTGATTTCTAAAATATATAATGAACAACACAACTCTACTCCAGGAAGACAAATGGTCCAATAAAAAATGTATAACGGACCTGAGCAACACTTCTCCAAGGAGGACATACAGATGGCCCAGAGACAAATGAAAGGATGCTCAGCATCACTAGCCATCAGAGAGATGCAAATTAAAACCACAATGAGATACCACTTCACACTGGTCAGAATGACTGTCATAAACAAATCAACAAACAACAAAAACTGGAGAGGTTGTGGAGAGAAGGGAGTCCTAGTGCACTGTTGACAGTAATGCAGACTGGTGCAGCCACTGTGGAAAACAGTATGGAATTTCCTCAGAAAACTAAAAATGGAACTGCCTTTTGATCCTGAAATACCACTGCTGGGATTATACCCTAAGAATCCTTCAACACAAATTCAAAAGAACCTATGCACCCCAATGTTCATAGCAGCACAATTCACAGTAGCTAAGTGCTGGAAACAGCCTAAGTACCCATCAGTAAATGAGTGAATCAAAATATGGTGGTACATTTATACAATGGAATACTAAGCAGCAACTCCTACCCTTTACAACAGCATGGGTGAAACTGGAGAGTATTCTGCTAGGTGAAATAAACCAGGCAGTGAAAGACAAATACTATATAATCTCACCTACAAAGCAAGCAAGCCAGCAAGATAGAACCAGAGACACTGAAATAAAGAACAAACTGACAGTGACCAGAAGAGGGCAGCAGGGTGGGGATAATTGAGGAAAAGAGGGGAAGAAGTAACTCAAGGAACATTTATAAAGGACCCATAAGTGCAGACAAAGGGGTGGGCAGAGCAGGGCAGAGCCATGGGAAAAACATGGGACAGCTGTAATTGAACAATTAAAAAAATGTATGTTTAGATTACAAAATAATTTTGTGAAACATCCCTATTATAACCCTCATATCTTCTTTTCTGTTTATTTTCCCACCCCTATATTAGCACTATTGGTTTACTATCAAAATTATTGTAAATTTGAAAAAAACTTGAAATAGGTATGGTACCTTGTTGTTGAAGAGCATCTTGGCTGTCCTTGCACCTCTGTGCATCCTTAGCAATATTAGAATCAGATTTTCAAGTTCCATTAAAAAACTTTTTGAGATATATTTACACTCAGATTACATAGAATATGTACATTAATATGAAAAGAATTAGCATGTTTATTAAATTGATTTATTTAAATCTTAAATACCTTTTGACAAATTATGTCTAATAATGATTTCACTGGTGTTTTGTTTGATATACTTTTACATACTTTATTTTTGATATTTCTAAATTGATCATTCATATTTTTAATTTATTTCTGTTTGGGGAGGCTGGAAAGTAGAAATGTCATGAATATTTATGCTCTGATTTTTATATTCAATAATTTTTCTAAATTCCCTTACTAATATAATAATTTATACATTTTATATTTTGACATATATAATCATATTATTTATGGATGATTAAAGTTTTGTTTCTTTCCTTTAAACAATTATATCTTTGTCCTTTTTTATACTACTGCACTGGCTATAACCTCAAACACCATGCTGATTAAAAGTGCTAATAGAAAGAATCCTTAGTTTGTTTACTAATTTAAAGAAAAACTTTTACTTTTCATAAAACTCTGTTACACAATTTTAGGTACTTTTTATCACATCTAAAATGTTTTTGTTAATAGTTTGCTGAAAGTTTTGTTTTTGTCATTAAAGGATATTAAATTTTATATATTGTAATTTTTGCATCTCAGGATAATATTATTTTCTTTAATAATATGATGAAATTCAATTATAACTTTTCTTATATGTGCTTTTTACTTTTTGAAAAACCTCAAGTTGGTCATGAGGTATTTTCTTTTTAGTATATTACTAGATATATTTTGCCCTAGGATTGTTATATCAATGCTCATTAGTAAAGTCATCTGATAATTCCTATTTGATACCTCAGGTTATGATTTTCGGAAGCAGATGCTGACATACAAAATATTTACAAGGGATCAACATTTGTGGAATGGCGGGAAGAAAGGGGATTGGGAAAAAAAGACCGTTTTCTGTATGTGAGGCAAACCCTGGAGGACTTGGCATATGGAGGCTTCCTGCTGACAGCACTCCCATCAACTGGGAAATCTTGGCTGAAAAGATATCTGGGTTGTACAACTCTATGTCCATACACTTGGCATAAACTGTTCCCTCTCTTTCTTTACCTAGAAAGGTTTGAGTACATTTTGAAGTACAAATGAGTAAATTCTAATTTACATTAGATTTAATTCTTGAATGTTTATTTTAATTCAGCAGTCAAATCACTCATGTCAAGTTTTCCTGAAGGAAGAATTTTGATTATTTAAGAATGTGTTGTACACCATTGTTAATACAATTGACCCTTGAACAACATGCAGGTTAAGTGCACCAAGCTTGGTGCAGTCAAAAATTTGAATATAACATTTGAGTCCCTTAAAATGTAACTACTAATAGTCTATTACTGTTGACCAGAAGCCTTAATGATAACATAGTCAACTAATGCATATTTTGTATATGCTATATGTAACATATACTGTATTCTTACAATAAAGGAAGCTAGAAAAATATTTAGAAAATCATAAAGAAGAAAAATACATTTATACTATTTATTTAAGATGCATGTATAAGTGGATCTGTGCATTCAAACCCATGCTGTTCAAGGGTCAACTGTATTTCTTTCTTGAATGTTTAGAAATATCATCCATAAAATAGTCCATGTCTTGGGAACACTGTGAAGGATCTGAAATTTTAACTTGCTTGCAAGCTAACGAATTGGTCTATTACAGTTTTACGGAGGTTGACAGAAGACGTGAGACTCATGGGTCAGAGGTAAAAGGATTTATTGCTTACAGCTATAGTAATAGTCAGAGTACCTACATTAGTACCAGCTCACCAAACCTCAACTTCTTAAGAGGGCTGGTTGGGTAGTATTACAGGAACTAAACCCTAAAATTAGGGAACCTGACTTTCATAATGGGTAGTAAGCTTGACTGACTTTTGCCAGATGATATTTACCATACTGGAGAATAAGCAAGACTTCTCTTTGCCCTGGAGGGAGACTACATTTCCTTTTCCTAAGGACAGTTGTTCTACAAATATTCTTGAAAAGAAAGTAAGTACTAAAAAAATAAATAAATAAGCCCAAGTCAGCACCTTTGCTTGCAAGATGTGCAGACATAGGAGAGCCCCATGGAGAACAGTTTTGGTAAATTTTAGTTGTTTAGGAATATATCCATTTCATCTATATTTTCAAATCTATTGACATAACTTTATTTATGTCTTTCTTATATTGCCCTGTTCATAGTTTCTATCCTTATAACACCCTTTACTCCTAATTCATTTTATTTAAGCCTTTTCTCCTTACTCTGATTAATACTTTTAGAAGTTTATTTCATTAGTCGTTTCCAACACCCAGCGGTGCTTTGTTGTCTTTCTTCTCAGTTACTCTAGAAAATATAAGTAGACTGTATTTTTCAGCCTCTTTAATATGTGGAATTATAGTTTGGGTTTTAGCTAATCAGAAATTTTAATTGTGCAGAAATGATATTGACGATTCCGAGACCTAGCATGAAAAAAAAAGAACTTCCTTTGTAATTCTTTATCCCTTCTTGCTCTCATCAATTTTTTGATGACTGGATACAAATAACTTAGTGGACTGAGAGGTCTGGGAGAATGTCAATGATACTACAAAGGAAAAATAGAAATGACAGTGATAATTACAATCTGCTGTCCTCTTTACCCCTTGACTCCTTGCCTCCATTGGACGTGAACAATACACATATTTTATTGTGGTAATTCATTGAGGTGATGGGGTTGTCTGTTTTAGCATTTACATATTACAACCCTTTATTGATATTTTTATCTATTGTAAACTTATTTTCTATTGCATTAACGTATTCCCTTTTTAAATTTCCTTTCTTCTACCCTTATTTGATTTTATATATACATGGAACCTCCCCCCAAAATAGAATTTATTTATGAAGACTCGTGTATTTATTGTCGCATGGTTAAATTTCAGTCACCTTCAAAGTACTCTCCATTTGATGCAATGAAATAAACTTATCAAGATGTTTTCTGCACTACTCAAAACACTTTTGAACTTCTCAGTTTAGACACCTTTTAGTGCTTCTGCCATTTTTGGTTTCACTTCTTCCAATCGGCAAAATGTTTCTCTGTAAGGACTGTTTTCATCTGGGGAAACAACCAAAAAATATTTCTTGGGTGAGGTTGGATGAATAGGGAAGGTAGGGCCAGGGGGTCATGCTGTTTTTGGTCAAAAATGCTGAATGCAGCATGGTGTGGGCAGGTGAATTTATAAATCACCCATGATGAAATGGGCAAACACAAGTCTTCAAAAAAAATCCACTGAAGCCAAACACATACTGTCACAAAAATGTCAGCTGTCACACTGATACAGATGGGTTTCTAGCACACTCATCTACCAGGGGAAGCCTGTACTATACAGGGCCTGTTGTCCAGGAGATAGTTCCTTTTTTTGAAAGGGGTGTCCCTCCTTGTATATTTTTAAGTGGATGCTTACATCATTTATCATTCATTTTCGATGTTACTTCTTTCATATGAGCATGTAAAGCCATAAATTTCCAATTAAATATTTTATCTGTAGCCCATAAGCTTTAATGTAATTTTAATTCTGTTGTAAATATTTTCTAATTTCCCTTAAGTTTCTTACTTGACTACCAGTTACTTGATAGTATATTTCTTTTTAACTTAATTAATTAATTTATTTTTGATTTAAAATTTTTTTCAATTATAGTTTCATTCAATATTACTTTGTATTAATTTCAGGTGTACAGCATAGTGGTTAGGCAGTCATATATTTTACAAAATCTTCTCCTTGATATTTCCAATACCCAACTGGCACCATACATAATTATCACAATTCTACTGACTGTATTGAAAATATATTTCTTAGTTTCAAAACATTTGCAAATATTCTGATTATAGTTATTTCTGATTTTCAATCATTTGGTCTGAGAATTATATATAGATATTAAGCTCATGAAAATTATTAAAATATGCTTTATTATCCAGTATGTTATTTTTTTACCAAAACTTCTGTGTGTTCTGGAAAATAATCTTCTCTGTAGTTATTTGGTGCTTTGATCTATGAATGTGCTTTAACTCAGGCTGTTTATTGTGTTTTCAATTTTTCTTTACTCTTAATTTGTTTACCTAATATATTGATATTGAAAGAGCTGTAAAATTGTTCATGATTATGGATTTACCTATTTCTCTTTATGTATTTATTAATTTTAACTATATATTTTGAGGCTTTGTGGCTATTACATAAAGTGAATAAACAACAAAAAAACCAAAATTATAATTTTGTAGTTTAGAATTGTTTTATAATTATGTATTGAAACATCAATAAAGCACTGATGTTTTCTCAGTATGCAGTGATGGAATGCTTTAGGGTCAACTACATATTCAGATTCACAAAATCAGAAAATGCCACACAAAGCACCAATTTACTCAAAGAGGGAAGGTCATGAAACACAGCTTTCCAGCAATGCAGCATCCCCTTCAGGATAAATGTTTCTTGTTGTGGTTTTACAACATTATACAGAGACATAACAGAGCTATTCCCTTTGGCCTCTGGGTGATAATTGAAGTGAATGAAAGGAGACAGTAACACATCAGTGGGTATGGGGTCCATGTTGGCTCAGAGTTTTATGCCATTAAAGGCAATATCTTTTGTTACATTTCTAGGTATATATTCCAAGGTGGCCATAGGAGATACACTCTATAAAGAGATCACTATCCTCAAAGAAGTCTAAAGCTATAGCTTTGTTAAGTATTTAGAGTCCATCCATACTTCTAGGTCAAATACAATGTACGAATCAATGATAATTTTAACAGCAGCAGTCTTTGACTGGGAATACAGCTGATATTCAACTTTTATCAGGTTTCCAAGAAAACAGATAAAAAATTGACTCAAGGTCACTGTGTCCTTAGAGAAGGAGACAAGATTTTGTCCTTTATTTGCAAGTGACTTTATTTTCTTTAGTAATTCCTTTTGCCTTAAAGTATGTAGCATCTGATATTACTGCAGTTATACCAGATTTATTTTACTTTAAAATTTCCTGTCATATCATTTTCTAACTTCTTGTTTTCAAACTTTGTGTATCCTCATGATATTTTATAAGTCTCTTGTTCAGGGCATATAGCTAGATTTCATTTTTAGGTAGCATGACATTATTTTTTATTTAACTGGAGCTTTTTTTGTTTTCCATTATGTGGTTATTGTAATTCCATTTTTATTTTTATTTTTTAATCATATGTAAATAAAATAAATTAGTTTTTTAAATATCACCTTATAGAGTTGGGCAAAAGAAGGTTTTTAAAAAATTTATTGTTGTTCAGTTGCAATTGCCCTACCTTTTTCCACATCGCTTACCCCTACCTCATCCCCCACTACACCCACAGTCAATCGCTGCCTATTGTCTGTGCCCATGAGTCTTCTACTCCGGTTCCTATAATCCCATTTTTAAAAACAAGTCTCCATGCTTCCACTGTTGCTGTTATCTCTCCTTTTAAAGTTTATATATTTTTTCTGTAGCTTCATTAAAGATTTTCAACTTGTTACAGTGTTCTGTAGTTTCACTTAAACTTCATATAGGTGTGAATTTATTTTTATTTGTGTTCCTGATAGTTAGGATTTCTAAATTTGTGGGTCAATCTTCCAGTTCTTTTGAAAAATTCTCATTCTTTATTCCTATAAAATTTTCATCTGCTCAATTCCCTTTATCCTTTATTTGATCAATTTATGATATACTCATTCATTTCATCTCATGACTCTTCATATCTTTTTAAAACTTGCATCTTTTGGCCCTCTTTTGCAATTCTAGACAATTCTTCAGTTATGTCTTATAGATTTCTCATTTTCTTAGCTTTAACTAATCTGCTATGAAAGTTTTAACTTTAACATTGGGTCTTAATTTCAATTATATATATGAAAGTAATTTTTAGGCACTCCTTTTTTCTTTCATAAATACTTTCCACTAAACTTATATTTTAAGCACAATTCTTATTTTTGACACATATATGATATATATTTTAAAAATATTTTTAACCTTATATTTCTAGGAATTATTTTTTTGTTAGATATTACTCTATTGTCTTTGTTCCTCCTTGTCACATCATGATGTCTTCTTAGTTTTAGCTCCTTCTTTTTTTCAGAACATTAGCTTAGGAAATTCTTTGAGATCTCTGGTAAAGAGAAGTTCTTCAGAAAAGGCTGTTTTTGCTTTTGATTGACACCTTTGACACTGGGAATCCCAGAGTATTTTATGCTCAGTTATTCTTTTTTAAGTATTATTTATCCTGTTTTACTGAGATAAATTCACATATATCATTATAAAAGGTGTACAACATGATTTGCTATATGTACATATTGTGAAGTGATTACCACAATAAGTTTAGTTAATATCCATCACCTTGCGTAGTTACAGATTTTTTCTTGTGATGAGAATTTTTAAGATTTACTTGCTTAGCAACTTTTAAATATATACTAAAGTATTATCAACTATAGTCATCATGCTGTATATTATATTTCCCACATTAATTAATTTTATAACTAGAAGTTTCTACACTTTGAACAATTTTGAACACTTTGGTCCAATATCCTCACTCTACCTTTGGTAACAATTAATCTGATCTCTGTTTCAATGAGTTTGTTTGCTTGTTTGTTTTTAGATTGCACATATAAGTGAGATTATACAGTATTTTTCTTTCTCTATCTAAATTATTTCACATGGCTTAATGCCCTCTAGATCCATCCATGTTGTCACGGATGGCAAAATTTCCTTCTTTTATATGGTTGAATACTATTTCATTGTATATATTAATAATCATATTTTCCCTATGTACTCATCTGTCAATGCACACTTGGTTGTTTCTTAGTTGACTTCCTGCTTAAATAGACCCCGAGCTTTCTCTTGTTTGATTCCTGGCCTGAGTGTTAGTTTTTTAGATGATGTAAAAAAATGTTTTACCTGACAATTTTGGTTGTTTTCAGAAGGTTTCTAATCTGAGCACTGATCTACCATGTTTATGAAAATTTATGGCAAAAATTACTTTTAATTCAAAAATTACTTTTAATTACATTTCCTTCACCTACTTAGGAAAAAATTTGTCTTAGTCAAACTGAAAGAATTAATTGTGGGGCATGGCGTTAGTTGGCTTCTTCCCTGTGATTCTGACTCTTGGACAGGCTTTTGGTTCTTTAACAAGCTGGAAACATTTCCTCTCTCTCTCTGTCTTTCCCTTAGTCTCTCCTGTCTCTGTTTCTCTCTGCAACTTTACTTCCACTTTCCATTTTATTTTGTTTCTTCTCCTGTTTCTATCCCCCTTCCTATCTTTCTCCTTCTCTCTTCTGAATTCCCTCCCTTTCCTTCCATTTTCCCTTCTCTCATTATTTACACATTCAACCTCTCTGGTATTCAAATTTATGTTTTTAAGGTGTTTTTTACAAGATGCCATTATTCCTTAATATGTGCTCAGATGTTTTTAATTATATGCAATTTACTGTTTTGTTTTTGTTTGTTTGTTTGTATGTTTGTTTGTTTTATTTTTTGTATTTTAGTCAGGACTGGCATTTGCTTAATGGAGAAAAAATTTAACTAGACATTTCTTCAGAGAATGCATACAGATGGCCAGTAGGTACATGAAAAGATATTCAGTATCACTAATCATAAGGGAACTGTAAATCAAAATCACAATGAGCTATCACTTCTCACCTGTTAGTATGGTTATTATGAAAAATGAAAATAACAAAAGATAATGCTAGTGAAGATATGGAGAAATTAGAACCCTTGTTCATTGTTGGTGGTAAGGTAACCTAGTGCAGCCACTAAAGAAAAGAGTATGAAAATTCCTCAAATAATTAAAGCTAGGACTACCATATGATCTTCTTGTCTATATGTCCAAACTACTTGGAATCAGTATCTTGAAGAGATATCTGTACTTTCATGTATAGTAAAGAGGTGGAAACAACCTAAATATCTATTGGCTTATGAATGCATAAAGAAAAAGTGGTACATATATATACATTGGAATGTTATACATTCCTTCTATACTTCCTTCTATTTTAAGAAGGACTTAAAATAGAAGGAAGTCCTAATGTGTGTGACAATAGGGATGAATCTGTAAAATATCATGCTAAGAGTAATATCAGTCTCAGCTGGATAAAATATGCATGATTCCACTGATATGACATATTTAAAATAATCAAACTCATAGAAGCAGATAGTAGAATGGTGATTACCAGGGGATGAGGGGGAGTTAATTTTTAATGGATATGCAATTTCAACTATGAAAGATGATTAAGTTTTAAGGAGCTGCTGTACAACATTGTGTCTATAGTGAACAATACTGTGTTGTGCACTCAAATCATGCTAAGGGAGTATATCTCATGTTAAGTATACTTACTACAATAAAACAAAACAATAAAATACAAAGGGACAGAAGGAAACTTGGGGAGTGTTGGGGACTGCCCTGCCTGGTCTCAGAAAGCTGTAACCCCCCATGACTTAGGCTGAATGAGAGACCTCCAGACCAGGAGCCACTAAGAAGACAAAAACGTATTTCCTGGCATGAATGCTGCCTATTCTGTGCCTAAACCTCCTAAGCTTGATCAGTTAGCCAATGACCGATAAGATTTCCCATGGAGGGAATTGCCTAAGACAGTCATGATCACATGGAGCCTTCTTGGAAGGAACTCGGGGCTGTGGAAATGAAGGGGTGATAGACATCAACCCCTGCCCCCTTGGCTTTGTCAGAGCCTGAGTCCTTGTTCTTAGATGTGAGTAATACAAGTCTCCTGGCTTCCTTTGTCTTCTCTGTTAACTCAGGCCTGCAGGAAATAGCAGGGGCAGTGCAGCTCAGACCAGAAATGGTGGACCCCTGGGGTAATCAGGCCTGGGACATAGAATATGCAAGATCCTGTGAGATCTGTTTGCTGGAGGATGTTATTAGATTAGAATTTGAAGGCATAGACAGGAAACCAAAACTTCCCTTTGAGCCCTGTTACTCCTTTCAAGTGTTAAAACTCCAATCTCTGCCCAGATTCACAATGGGGGTTCTGTGTGCACCTTTGTAAGTCACCTACTTCTTTTGATCTTTTCTGCCAGACTATGAATCCACAAACTAAATCTGTATTCTCAATAAAAATCTGCTTGGGAATGGAGACGAGGCATACCCCACTAGAGAGAGTGGCCATTCCGTTCCTACTTCCCCACAGGGGATGTTGCCTCTGTGTATGTTTTTCTCATGTGTCGATGAGCCATCTGCAGCATTCTGTACTCACTGGAGGCCGGTGAGTGCGCATCAGGGGAGATGATAGATATGGTCACTACATTGATTGTGGTGATGATTTGACAGATATATACATATGTCAGTACATATCAAATTGTATGCTTTGAATATGTGCCTTCTTTATTAACTATACTTCAATAAAGCTTTTAAAATGTAGCATGGGTAGTTAGTCTTGGGTGCCATTTTAGTTTTTCCAACTTATTCCCTTGGAATTTAACAGAGATGTCTAGATAGTAAGTACATATATTATATTATTTCTATGAAAATATCTGAGGGAAGAAAGAGATTCTGGGCCATTCCTGCCCAATTTTTCAGCATTCATGGATATGCTAATAACGAGTATTCTGTAGCCATAGATCCCCTCAATTATGTATCTATTCCAGGTATTTATATAGTGTTCTCAATTCTTATTTACAGCTTCATCTTCTCCACTTCTGAGAATGTCTGCCCTGCCACACCTTTTTAAGGTTTTCTCTTATTTTTGAGCAAAATAAAAGAGTAGTACTACCTCCTGGGAGTATTTGTTTGGAAAGGCCACTTGTGTTTTCTAACCATCAGAGCCTTCTCTGTCTTTTAAAAAGTTTTCCATTTATTTTGAAAAAATTTTAATTTTTAATTGTATTGAACTTATTGAGGTGGCATTGGTTAATAAACTGTACATGTCACAAGTGTACAATTCAATAAAACATCATCTGCACACTGCATTGTGCATTCATCAGCAAAAGCAAAGTCTCTTTCTGTCCGCATTTATCTCCCCTTTGTCCACTTTCCCCTCCCCCAACCTCTTTCCCTTTGGCTATCACTATACTGCTATTCATGTGTGTGTCATATATATATGTCACATATATCACACATCTGTATATACACACACATATGTATATACACATATACATGCATGTATATGTATATTTCTCAGTAAGGAAAATAATTATGTGTAGATCGAGCCTATCTTTCTCAGGGCCTGTCAAATTTCCAGACTAACTGGAAACTAACTGGAGGATGTTATTAGATTAGAATTTGAAGGCATAGACAGGAAACCAAAACTTCCCTTTGAGCCCTGTTACTCCTTTCAAGTGTTAAAACTCCAATCTCTGCCCAGATTCACAATGGGGGTTCTGTGTGCACCTTTGTAAGTCACCTACTTCTTTTGATCTTTTCTGCCAGACTATGAATCCACAAACTAAATCTGTATTCTCAATAAAAATCTGCTTGGGAATGGAGACGAGACGCTCCCCACTAGAGAGAGTGGCCATTCCGTTCGAGCCATCTTTCTCAGGGCCTGTCAAATTTCCAGACTAACAGTGTTGGAGCAAACTAAGTGGTTTCAAGTTTCCCTTTCTTTAACTGGTACATGAAAAATGTGTTAAATGGGAGTGACTCTTATCTTTTCCTAGATTTTACTTCCCTAAATAATAGAGTATAAAATAGAGATAGCCAGAATTCCCTCTACCTAGGTTCTCAATAACCTTTGATTTGCCTTTGATTTATAATAGTGTATTCTATATCTGGTAGAGATCTCTCAACATTTGTGATATAGGGTTAGGGACATTCCCTAGGTTCAACTTTGGACTTTTGTACTTCTTTTCCACCTGTTCATTTTCCTGTCTGCTCATTTAGGGTTGATTTCAAAGAGGAGCTTGGAAACATGCATTTATCAGAATTCCTGTCAACATACTTTAAAAATATCACTATTTGTTTAATATCTAATCATGATTTATAAATATTTAAAATTTAAAAATTTCTTTTACTAAATACTAAATTACAGAAATAAGTAAAACCTTGAGGCCATTTATAAATTTACTCTATTTTTATACTTTATTTCTAAAATTACTAACTAAACTCTTTATATATTGAATATATTGACAGAAACTGGTCCTTTTATTGTGAAATTGAGTATAATTCTATTGATAGTCTGTGCTAAGTACAGAAAATAACATACTCATTTTCCAGTAGTTAGTGTCTGTTTCAGATTTTCTCATGGTAAACACTGTTCTTTTCCAGGGCATCCTTTTCCCCACCTTCAGAAAAGGTCCAACTTGACTCTGATGTCTACTTTCCAGATTGTTCTATATACTTCTTCATCATCTTCAATCAGGGTAAAAATCAAAGTCAGTGTCTTAGATGTCCTTTTTTTCAGCAGTTGTCAGTCTCTAAAATTCAAGTATGTACTTAGAGAAAAATCTATAACTCCTTTAAGCCATCTGGGATCCATTTAAAATATACTATAGCAGAAAAGAACACATAAATATCACTATTGTTCAGTAGTGCCAACTGTGGATTTGTAAGTATAAGAGAAAATTCAGAACCATATAAGAGTATTTATTATACTGTGGATCCTTATGTAAGGAAAGCATAACTCCTTTTATCTACTTGTGTTATAAAATTTAGGGAGTATAAGAATTATGTTTTGAAATCTCCAACATGATTCAATTTTATGTGGCCTTTCATCTCATTATGAGGATACTGTAAGCTCAATGTATGTGTTTCTAGTCTCCACAGGATAGTTTTATACATATGTTTTATGCTTTAAAATTATTCAGTTGAACTGCAAATAGTGTAAAGTATTTTCTGAAATGACTATTGGGAGTGTATTGTACTTAAGTCTTGGCTATGTGGTAACAAACTACATTTTAAAAACCATATTTCTTGTGTAATTTTTTTATCATGAAGATGTATGAAACATGTAAAAATACTAGTTAGATAAAGAAGAAAGAATTCCTGTCATTCTGAGGTTTAATGTGTTTACTTTCATGTATGTTCGCATTTGCACATTTAAATTGGGTTATGATCTGTAATATTCTGTTTAGCTTACTCATTTAACTTGAAATTATGAGCATTATTTATATGTACTGCTGGGAACTGACCTGACTGGTTTCAGAAGCTGTAACCCCCTCATGGCTAAGGCTGAGTGAGTGACCTTCAGACCATAAGCCACTAAGGAGACAAGGCTTATCTTCCTGTCAGGGGCACCACCTCTGCTCCTTTTACTTCACCCTGACTGGCCCCCAATGCTTGATTGGTTAGCCAATGATGGGTAAGATTCCTTAAGGGAGGAACACCTAAGACACGCACGGTCATCGGGAGCCCCCAGGGAAGGACTTGGGAGACTATAGCAAAAAGGGGTGATGGACCCTCACCCTCGGCTTTGACATAGCCTGAGTCCTCATTCTGTCTGTGCGAAGTCTCCTAATCTCTTGGCTGCCTTACTTCCACTGCCTGACTTAAGCCTGAAACAATGACAGAGGGTGGTGCAGCCCTGTGCTGGAACCCTGGGCGGGTTCCCCAGGGTGATCAGGCCTAAGAAAGAATGTATAAAATCCTGTGAAACCTGCTTTGCTAATAATGCTCTCAACTAAACGATAAGGGTCTGAGCAGGAAATGAGTTTATTTCCCAAAATTTTGTAGACCTTTAGCTAATAGACCCTGACTCAGAATAAGCCCTCAGAGTTCTTTGTATGCTATCTATTGTTTAATCCTTACTGCCTGACAATGATTAATGAATTTTACCTGTATTCCTGTGCAAATTGAAACCCAATTTGCAAATTGAAACCCTGTGCAAATTGAAAACCAATAAAAGCTTGTCAGGGCAAGGGTCGGTGTGCTCTCCTCTTGAGAGAGTGGCTACTCTGAGGAACTCTCCCCTTGAGAGAGTAGCCATGCTGTCCCTTTTCTTCCACGGGACTCGGTAGTCCATGTGAACTTATCTCGTCTCATCCATAATGCCACGGACACTGTGGGCCAGTGTCCATGTCAATATACCATATCTGTATTTGTATCCTTTAATTGCTACATCATTTAATTAAGTGATTATAATACTACTTAATAATCAGCGATTGTTGAACAAAATTTTTCTTTATTATCATAATTCATATGTGTAAATTCAGCAATTAAGTTATTTACAGATCTGTTGAGTGCCTGCTACTGCTAGGACATTAGGTGAAGTGTCACAGATAACGATGAGCCAAGACATGCTATCCTGCCTTCAAATAACATAATTTTGTGGGGGTAGCAGACATTAATCAATGCTCATACAAACAAATGGTAAACAGCGAATGTTCGAAGTGTTTATAATAGAAAAACATCCAGGGCTTTAGATTTCATAACTGGGGTATTTTACTACCTAGGGAGCTTAAGGAAAAGTTACCAAGGATGTGATTCTTGACTAAAATATTAAGGGGTTAATCAGGTGAGTGAGGAACACTAAATGCCCAGGATGCCTGGCAAGTGAGTGTATGAGAATATGAGAACCTGAGGAAATCAATGTGGATGTAATAACGTGAGCAGAGAGGAATTTTATATGAGATTAGGTTGAAAAGGGAATGCAAGGGCAGTAACTGTATGCCCTTGTTAGCTACATTAATTATTTTTATTTTCCTTAAGGTTAATGGGATAGAGGAGAATGAAATTGCCAGATTTGGCACTCCTTCACCATATATGCATCTTTCACCAGCTGAGTGTTTAATGCTGGGGTATAAGAGAATACTGAAGTAAGTAGGATTGATATGGTAGTGTTAGAAATGGGATACATTGAGGGACTTAAAATATAAATGAAACAAAATCTCTAAGATTTAGACAGGGGAAGATGAAGGACGGTTGTAAGCACAGAATAATTGCACAACTGAATGGGTACTGGCACCCCAGCATGAGTAAATATGAAAAACATGGAGAGGAGGGGAACAAACATTATCCTGGATGAGTCACTGGACACCATTCATTCAAAGGAATACAATGTTGACAGAAGTTATCCAGAAGTCTCTCACATTTATTCATGTTGGAATGTGAAACACTGACTGCTCTTTGTTTCAGGCTATCTTTTCAAGGATATTTGCACAGCAAGTAGTCTTGAAAGATGCAGATAATACTTACCTATGGAGCAAAGCGAAAGTTTGTTTATGGCTTTGGAAAATAGCAATGGTGTCTCCCTCCAGAGGAAGGGCAAGCATACCTACTGACCATTAAAAATTGTTTGGGTTCCTAAAGCTTAGGGCTCCTCTCCTGTAATGCAATTTACCATGTGTGTGCAGGTGTACCACTTGGTCTTCTTTCTATCACATGGTGGGAACTAGGTTCAGAAAAGTGGCACAAAATTGTTGATATTCTGGCTACTATAGTAACAGTAATAATAAGCCATTCTTTATCACTGATTGAAGCATCTTCCCCAGTATCATTAAAACTGTGGCAGGCACACTTGTATGGCAAAATCTCAGAGCCTTCAAAGTCCTTGACATTAAGTTCCATTTGATATAAGAAAATCTAAGAGCTATTTGTATATTAATTTCAAGTATGGTACCATTGCTTATCATTTTTATAATGAACTCTTTTTTTATAATTGAGAATTTTAAACTACACATTTTGTTTCCTTTATTCAAGTGCTGATATGCATATTAACATAAATGTTTTTCAAATCTGTCTTTGGACCATCCTATTCTAAGCTGTTTATTACACAAACTATTTTAATATTTATAACCTTAACACTTTTGATAAATTATACATAAATATATATGTGTACATATATATAAATATAACTATCATTATTTAAAACATTCCCCAATTATTGATTTTTGGAAGGAAATATATATCACAAACTTCATATTTTCCCCTCTTGTTTATTGTTATGGCATCATAACATTTCAATCCTCATTCTGCATATTTTTGAGGCATCTATGTTAGACTATTAAGCCCAAACTTTCTTCCTTGTTTTTCTTTGTCAGTCTCAACCAATGAGAACACCCACCAAGACATAACATTTGGAGACATAAGTGTTTCCTAATTCTCATTGTAATCTAACTGAAGATCAATAAAATATGATGGTATCTCTCACTAGATTTTAAAACTACAAAATTCAATATTCTGAACTTTAAAACTAGTCTCATTCTTTGACCAAGGTCAGGCTTTTAAAATATTGTATGCTATTTTATAAAATTTAGAAATGTCATTTTTGGATCTTACTTCCTGGTTGATCTATGCCATATATATGTTACTAGAATTTTTTTTATTTTATTGCCTAAAAAATCTAATCTTAAAATTAGCAAATACATTCTTTTTCTATAATAACGCAAATTATATGGCATCTTATTTTACCTACTATGAAGTTATCTCATTCATATTAATTGGGAAAATGATCAATATTAATTTTAGTTCATTATTTTGAATTATTTTTCTATTTTTAATTATATTTTACTGATTATGCTATTACAGTTGTTCCATTTTTTTCCCTTTTGTCCCCCTCTCCCTGGTACCACCCTTCCCTCAGCAATGCCCCCTTAGTTCATGTCCGTGGATTACACTTTTTGGCTTCTCCATTTCCTATACTATTCTTAACATCCTCCTATTTTGTAACTACCAGTTATGCTTCTTAATACCTGCACATTTTCCCCCCACTCTTCCCTTTCCCCCTCCCAGCTGATAACCCTCCAAATGATCTCTGTATCTATGATTCTGTCCTGTTCTGGTTTTTTCCTTAGTTTGTTTCTTTAGATTTAGTTGTTCATAGCTGTGAATATATTGCCATTTTGATCTTCATAGTTTTGATCTTCTTCTCTCTCTTAGATAAGTCCCTTTAACATTTCATGTTAATAAGGGCTTGGCAATGATGAACTCCTTTAGCTTTACCTTGTCTAGGAAGCACTTTATTTGCTTTTCCATTCTAAATTATAGCTTTGCTGGATAGAATAATCTTGGTTGTAGGTCATTGCTTTTCATCACTTTGAATATTTCTTGTCAGTCCCTTCTTCCCTGAAAAATTTCTTTTGAGAAATCAGCTGATAGTCTTCTGAGAACTCCTTTGTAGATAACTCTGCTTTTTTCTTGCTTTTAAGATTCTCTCCTTTTCTTTAACCATTGGAATTGGTATTTTAATTATGATGTGTCTTGGTGTGGTCTTCTTTGGGTCCCAGTTGTTTGGGCCTTTCTGTACTTCCTGGACTGGTAGGTCAATTTCCTTTGCCAAATTAGAAAAGGTTTCTTTTGTTATTTTTTCCAATAAGTTTTTAATTTCTTGCTCTTCCTCTTCTCCTTCTGACATCCCAATGATTTGAATCTTGGTACCTTTGGAGATATCCCAGAGGGTCCTTATACTATCCTTGCATTTTTTTTAATTCTTTTTTCTTCTTGTTCTGGTTGAGTACTTATTTCTTCTATATATTCCAAATTGGTGATTTAGATCTCAGCTTTCACTTATGGTTCCCTGTAGATCTTTCCTTATTTCACTCCTTAGAAAGGAGTTCTCATGAGACTATCGTATCTTCCTTTATGTTGTTGCCATGGTCAATGAGAGACTTCTGGTCAAGTTGAAGGCATAGGTAGATATGCTTCACCTCCTAGTGCAACCACAGAAAGAATTACAATTGTATCTCAAAACAAATAATACCCAGAACCATCAAAAAATGGAATTGTATGGATCCTTGACAACCAAGGATTTAAAGAAGCCACATTCATCCAGACCTAAGAGGGGAAGAGGTGCCATGAGGCTTGGAGATGCAGTGTGGTGCAGAGAGGACGTGGTGGTGGTGGACCTGGTGGTTCCACATTCATGTATAGTGGATAAAAATAGAGAAGGATACCTTGGGAGTGAGTGATCCCAGCTCTAGGCCAGATCACGTAGCCTAGGTTTTCAGCATTAGGAAGATAAATTCCCTATAACTTCTGGCTATAAAAAACAGTGGGGGTTGGGGTGGCAGAAGAAACTGCTGGATTTTCAGGAGACTTCATTTAAAGGGGCTTCACAGACTTAGAACATATTCAAATCATTCACTCTGGGATTCAGCACCATGGAAACAGCTGGAAGGGCACTGGTCCCATTCAGGAAGTAGATGAGGTGACTGGAAATGGGGAGAGTGCCAGGCAAACCTCCAGAAGCAGACAGTGTCATTGTACCCTCTCTAAGCTCTCTTCCCACCACAGAACCACAATGAAGTGGGTTGCCCTGCCTTGTTGATTACTTAAGGCTCTGCCCCACATAATTTACAGGTGCCTTTTCTACAAAGGCCACACTACAAAGACAGGGAGTCAAAGTGGCTCTACCTAATACACAGAAACAAACACAGGGAGGCTGCTAAAATAAGGAGACAAAGAAACATGTCCCAAATGAAAGAACAGAACAAATCCTAGAAAAAGAACTAAATGAAATAGAGATAACAAACCTATCAGAAGCAGAGTTCAAACATTGGTGAGTTATTTTCCTTTTTAAATTTAATTGATATTTATCTTTTATTTATAACTATTATTTTTTATTTTCAAGTACAAACTTATTTCAATCTTATATGTAAATTGTGCATATAAAATTCTTATCCAATAAATCATAATATAAAATTTTAGTAATAGTATTTTATTTTAAAGAATGTTTAATTATTGAGAAATATGTAGGATCCATGGACACAAAGAGCTTTCTAATCATTTTATTAATACTACAGAAACTAAGCCCTGGCTGGCATAGCTCAGTGGATTGAGCGTGGGCTGTGAACCAAAGTGTCGCAGATTCGATTCCCAGTCAGGGCACATGCCTGGGTTGCAGGCCATGACCCCCAGCAACCGCACATTGATGTTTCTCTCTCTTTCTCTATCTCCCTCCCTTCCCTTTCTAAAAATAAATAAATAAATAAATAAATAAATAAATAAATAAATAAATCTTAAAAAATACTACAGAAATTTAAGATAAAAATAGATGTTTTCATCTTAATTCATAAGGAGATTTATTTTAGTTACCTTTCAGGTATTTTGAACACTGTATGGAGAAATAGTAGAGTCTTTTTAAGTGAAAATGGAATTTAATCCTGATATCCTTGTGAAAGGAAAGAATTGCATTTAATCTTTCCATTTTTATTTTCTTGGTTGTTATTAAAGTGTTTCTCCTCTAATGAATGACTAGAGATGTCATGAGTTAGCAGGATAAATAAGAAAGAAGTTTTACATATTAATTTTACACAAATGTATTTTTTGCATGAAAAAGTGATATGCAGAAACTGAGTGACATAACTGTAATTCAAAATTTATTCTCTCAAAGTGTACAAGAGATATTTGGGAATGTAATTCATGATGAATAAATAAATGTATTACTTATACTCCAAAAACTTGTGTAGGTCAACAGCAGTCTAAAACCTGCAACCTTACTTTTAAGCATTAATTTATATCCTAGGAGGCTGGCTGATTCCATTAAAAAATAATAAAATACTCAGGCTGTGCCTAGATTCATGAATTTCTTTAGATATATTGCTAACTATCTACCCCATCTGTTAGACATTGTAAAATTAATTTGTGTTTCCTTTATTCATTTGTATAAATATTTTAGAAAGGAAACAGTGTAGATTTTTTTAGTGGAACAAAGACACTGAGGAGGAAAATAGAATGCAAACATGAATTTAACCCAGGATAAAATGATAAATAATGTGCTACTTCAGCCTCCCGATGAGTTCAAAAGTTCTCTGATTTTCAAGTATTTTCAAATATTTCAATGTGGAAGACAGATGGAAACATTTTGGTAGTGTTTTAAGCATGGTTGAAAGAGGCTGCTCCTCGACCTGACCTCAGCATTTATGTTTTATAAGAGAAAACTGGGCAATATGACCAGCTAGAAGAAAGTATTTTCCAGCTTTTTTTTTTTTTTTTGGCCATTAGGTATATTCGTATCTCTGACCTCTCACCTACGTAGAAGTCTATGTGTTAGGTGGGACTTCAGGGAAGGCTCCTAAATAAAAGAGCACCTTTTTAAAATTTGTTTTTATTTTTTTGGCCTCCCAATTTCTCCTATTGCTTGCCCATACCAAGGATGTAATCACTGAAGATTTAGTAGTTCTCTTTTATAATGAGGTGGCTTTGAGAACTTGGAGGCTCTGCGCTTAAGGTTGAAATAGTGAAGAAATAGGAGCCTGAGTCCCTGATGACCCTGTAAAGCTGCATTTAAACCCCAAACTGCTTTTTACGTGGGAAGGAATTACCTTTTATCTTGTTTAAGCCACTGACATTTAAACCTGGCTGCAAATTGGAGATACCTGGAGGGTTTTAAATAATTGTGATACTTGGATTTTATCTCAAGAGCTACTGATTTAGTTTATATAGGATGCTGCCTGGACATTGGACATTTTTAAAGCTCCCTAAGTGATTTTAACATGAAGCAAAGTTTGATAACCACTAGTTAAAAAAATCATTTTTGGTACTGTGCAGGTGTTCTATGAAGCTGAAGACAATTATTAACTGATGCATCTATTATACACATTTGGATTTAGGTATTAGTCTTTTGATTTATCACAGCCTATTTGTTAAGTTCTAATAAATCCATAAGGTATGAAATACACTATGTCAAATTTGTTAATGCTAAGCTAATTTCTACCTACTACCAAAGTTAGAAATGTTTTTCATAACTTAACATTTATTACTTATAAATACAAAACAAGTATAAATTTATTTAAAGTTATATAAATACTTTATTAGTATGTCTGGCAAAATATTCCTATGGTAAAATTAAAGAGAAAAGAAGATTGAAATATTTAGATATTTTGTTTTATAAAAGATTATTGGTAATAGAGTTTAAATTTAATAATTTGATCATTTTAATTGATTTAATAACAGGAAATTTAAGTAAAATTTAAATCTTTTGAAAATATCAGAATTTTGAAGTCATCAGGACAAAAACTAAAATAAAATTAAGCATTTATTTATATTTTGTTGATACAGGAACACTACTTCATCATTGACTCAATTTTACTCCTCTATAAAATTTTCCTTTTTCTTTTTGAAATTCTTAATAATATGAGAGGCTAGACAAGGTTCTCTAGATGATATAGAGTCAAAGGTAAAGTAATTTTTAAAAAGTTGACTATGGCTAGTGGGTCATTTTAGAATCCTGGGAACTCCAGACACAGTGAAGTCTGAGTCTATTCACTCACTGCTTTTTTCTACAGACTTCTTCTGGGTATTCTATTTGACAAAGACTGGGGACAAGGGAGGAGATGTGGAAAGGTCTTTCTTAATGGCACAAGTAAGCAAGACCTGCAAAAGTTCAAGGTTTGAGAAGGAGTACTTACAGAAGTCAGAGTCTGTAGCATGAATCAACATTATTTTCCTGGATTACTCTTACAAATTGAAGTGTATATTTTATGTGCTTAGTAAAGTTCCATTCATCTTTTTGCTTGCCAGCTTCCAAGATTGTCGTGCCTCATCTCTTTTTTCCTAATTGGTTTGTTGGTGGAAGCTTATTATCCTTTGCTTTCATGTCAGTGGGGGTTTTAGGAGGGAGTCTATTTTAAATCTGGTATGTTTAACCAAAGTCTTTCTAGACTTGTTTTCCATTTTATCCACTTTTGGGGGATTATTTTATCCTAACTTTTATTCAAGTACAGTAATCCCCTCTTGTCCATGGGAAATATGTCCCAAGATTCCCAGTGGATCTCTGAAACTACCATAGTGCATAACCACACAAACATAGTACTATGTGTGCTTTTTCCTATACACGAATACCTCCAATAAAATTTAATTTCTATATTAAGCATAGTAAGAAATTAACAACAATTTAAAAAATAATATTATAGCAACACACTGTAATAACATTTATGCAAATTGGTCTGTCTTTCTCCCTGATAACTGCTCTGATACCTGAGATGGCTACCAAGGGACTAAGAGCCAGGCAGTGGGGGTAAACTGGACAAAGGGATGGTTTATGTCCTTGCCTGTACTGAGCAGAATAGTGCAAGATTTCATCATGCTGCTCAGACGGCATGCAATTTAAAACTCATGAACTATTGATTTCTGCAATTTTCTATTCAGTATTTTTGAATCATGGTTGAAACTGTGGGAAGCAAAACCTCAGGTAAGAGGGGACTGATAAACCTTTGTGAGTGGGTGTATATCAAGATGGGCAATCCCTCAAATCCCCCAAGTCTTAAATTCCACAAGTGAGATCATATGGTACTTGTGTTTATCGGACTGGCATATTTCACTTAACATAATGCCAGGTCCATCCATGCTGTTGCAAAGGGTAAGAGGTCCTTCCTTTTCATGGCCAAGCAGTATTTTACTGTGTAAATGTACCACTGCTTTTTTGTCCACTCATCTACTTATGGGCATTTGGGGTGTTTCTAGATGTTAGCTATTGTATATAACACTGCTCTGAAAAGAGGGGTGCATATATTCTTTTGAATTTATGTTTTGGGATTTTTTGATGTTATCAATCAAGGATTATGTTGAATCAAAGTTAACTTCAATTGTTGTATTTCTTTTTTTTAAGATTTTATTTATTTATTTTTAAACAGGGAAGGGAGGGAGAAAGTGAGAGAGAGAGACACATCAATGTGGGGTTGCTGGGGGCCGTGGCCTGCAGCCCAGGTATGTGGCCTGACTGGGTACTGAACCTGGGACACTTTGGTTCGCAGCCCGCGCTCAATCCACTGAGCTACGCCAGCCAGGGCTAATTGTTGTATTTCTTAATGTTTTTTCTTATATTCTATATTTGTATTTATTTATTTTTTAGTTTTTGAAACTACACTATCCTGAAGGCAGTACCATGTCTAAGGATATAATTCTCTAAATTTTTAATTTTTGTCCTTATCTTTAAATACTAATGGGTGTGGAAGCTGTAATTAATTAACTATACTAAGTTATTCACCAGTCCAAGGTCCTATCCTATGTATCTTCCTTTTCAGATATTTCTTCTCAGAAAAATTCAGCCTTTAGTTTGTTAGCAAATTATGAATATGACTTCAGCATCTCCTGGTTCTGTCTTTTTCCCTTTCTTCTTTTTTTCGTCTCCACTCTTCCTTCCCATTTTCCATCTTTCCACTCTGTTATCTTCCCTAGACTAGTTTCTGGAGAAACAGTTTACTTTAGGCTCTAATCTGATTCTTTCTCTAGCCCTAAACTGAATCTTAGAATGTTTTCCAGAAAAGACTTTCAATCCTTTGGAACATTATTTCTCAATCATCAGATCATAATAATTACATGAAGCAATAACTAAAATCCATATATTACAGAAAATAAACTCCAGAAGGGGGTTAAAAATATGAAATTTTAACAGATGCTTGGAGCTTCTTACATATTAAAAAAGTCTTCAGATTTTAGTGTGAGCTTAAGTGGACCAGTTATTCTTGACAAATGTAATTACTTTCACTGAAACATACTAGAGGAACCCTTAGGTAGTTGTCAATCACCAGATTCTCTCTGGGCCTTTGCAAGGAAGGACTGCTTCTGGTTTTGGAGAAAGGCTGTTTTTTCCTCTGCTTCAGATGCTTCAACTGAGGCCAGTGCAATGTTTTATGGAAAGAGTGCTGAGTGAGAACCTAAACAAAACTGGTGGTGTGGATGGCAGAGTTAAAAGCAGCAGGGAGTGCATTTGATGAGAAAGTGAAGCTGCCAAGTGGGATAGCTGCTGAAATGGCTGTATCGTTACATAACAGAGAGAAAGAAAGTTTATTCTAGAAAAGACGAGGCTGATCTTCGTGTTACTAGTGCAAAATTGGTTATCACTTTCTTTCTTAAATTACTTGATACCATATTAGAAATTGAATCTAAGAATAAAGAAAAAATAGCAGAGGAAGCAATATTGAATGGCAAAACTATCTTGCCTCCTCGATAGTCCAAGATTGATCATTAAAGATGGGTTTTATTGCCATTGATTGAAGAGCAGTGATATTTTTATTGTCTCTGGGTAGAGAAATTGCTAAAACTAATCACATTATAAAATTAAACAATATTACTCTTTTAATTTTATTCCCTGAATTAAGATTGAACCCTGGACAGTTCTTCAGGATATGTGCTTGTGCTTTAAGTATTGATTAGCAAGTAAAATGATATAATTATACTATGTATCAGATAGGCTATATTTCTTTCGTGAAATATAGGATAAAGTAGGAAATAGTTTTTTTTATTGAAATAAACTCTTTGTTAAAACAATGTCATTGTTAGTTGACCTATGTAGAGGCTATAAACAATGAGTAGCTATTTGTAAATAATTTTGAAATATTTGTTTTAAACACCATAGAGTAGTGTATTTTAACTTTACTTATGTCTCAACTACCTGTAGTTGAGTAGCTTTAATGCCAAATTTGTTTTCAAATTCAGATCATAACTTCTAGGAAGTAATCTACAGTTCTAGCTGCAGGCCTGGGCATGGTTAGCTTGCTCACCCTGGCTGCTGTCATTGCATGGCTTTATTTTGTTCTAGCTTTTAGTTGACTAGAAACATCAATGTGTCTAGATTTGCTGAGTCTTCACCAAAGGTTCTTTGTGCGGTGTCTCTACCCTGTACCAGAGATTAAGTGAATTCATGTTTTCAAACCTTTTCTCTTTCTCTGTTGTCACTCTCCTGACCCTTCAGGTTCTCTTGCTCAATTCAAGATTCTAACTTCTGACCTACTCATATAAAAATGATTCTTTTCACCTGGGGGCACCATTCTTGATAACTGAACATAATATAGACTTCTGATTCTGTATTCATGTTTCTTTTTTAATTATTATTTTTAAAATTATTATTCAAGTACAGTTTTCTGTCTTTTCCCCCCACCCCAGCCCACCCCCGGCCCTCTCTACCTCCCTCCCATTTCCACCCCCATCCCCCTCCCCATTATTGTCCATGTGTCCTTTGTTCCTGCAAACCCTTCACCCTTTTTCCCTGAAATTCCTTCCCCTCTCCCCTCTGGTCACTGTCAGTGTGTTCTCAATTTCAGTGTCTTTGGTTATATTTTGCTTGTTTCTTTGCTTTGTTGATTAGGTTCCTGTTAAAGGTGAGATCATATGGGATTTGTCTTTTACTGCCTGGCTTATTTCGCTTAGCATAATGTTTTCCAGTTCCATCCATGCTGTTACAAAGGGTAGGAGCTCTTTGTTTCTGCTGCATAGAATTCCATTGTGTAAATGTACCATAGTTTTTTGATCCATTCATTTCTTGATGGGCACCTAGGTTGCTTCCAGCATTTGGCTGTTGTAAATTGTGCTGCTGTGAACATCTGGGTGCATAGGACCTGGTACATCAGTGCTGTTAATGGAAGGAAGTCTCCCTCTAAGCATGACTATCAACTAGCTTGCTCTAATAAGTTATCCTGTGTTTGCAAAAGCTGTTCTTGCTACCAAATCACCTAATTTAGGGACAATGCTGTCCTCTTGAACAATTAAAATGGACACTGACTGACAGTGGACAAAAGGGATGAGGAAGGGGGATAATGGTGGAAAGAAGGGGAAAGGACTAATCAAAAAATATGTGTGAATGACCCATGGACATGGACAACAGTGTGAGGAATGACTGTAGGAGTGGGGTGGGCTGGGTAGGGGAGGGAAAAGGGGAAAAATTGGGGGAACTATAGTAGAATAACAGTAAAAAATAAAAAAGAAATAAATGTAAGAATTTTAACAAATATCCTAAAAATTATTGAACATACAGACCTATGGTTTTCTGCAAACATATGCCTCCCCACATTGTAATAGTAGAATAACCTTTGAATTTCATTGTGATTCAATCAAAATATAGTATAGTTGTTAAGAATAATTTTAATAGTTAATAGTTTTAATGACTCTACCAAGGCCTTTTAGTTTAGAATATAGCCATGGAAGGAAAGACCATCAAATTAAACAAATTGATTTTTAAAAATAAATACCAGATTGTAAAGTCCAAATTAGAGTCTCTGTGGGTGAAGCAGTTGGAAAACAGGATATTTAGCTACCAGAGCCATTATAATTAAAATGATATAAATACAACTTTATAATACTGAAATTATCTGATATATAATATTTGAATTTTCAAATTGCAAATGCAAATAGAAACCAAATAAACACTGCAAATTCTAATTAGTTATCAGACAGGAATATAAGGTAAAGTAGTGCAAAACAAAAAATCTTAAATATCAGTGAATTTAATCAGCCTCTTATTTTGACCCTGTACTAGAGATTAATTACCCTGGGGCATTGTATATTTTCTCTCCCTTAGTGTATGTCAATTATTCAATGTTCAAGTCTAGCCATTTTCATGAGCTTATGCTTATTTCTTAAAAAATCTTACAATGTATCCTCAGAAAATTTTGGAAATGCTCATGTATGCTTAGTTAATACCCCAGTTTGTTACAAAGCTGAACACTGGAACTTATTTTAGTTTGTAGTTGTGTGGGGAGGGTACAACTACATGCAAAGATATAAAGTTATTGTGCAGGTAATATTTTACACTGATACTCTCTGCCATAAACATTTGACATGTATGTGCTACATTAATTATAGAAGAGTCTTCTAGAACTCACTTGTCTATTGTTCTCATTTCCTTCTGGGAACATAGGAGGGTTTGCTTCTTTGTACTCTGACAGTTAGTTGGAGCCATGATCTGTGATTGAAGGTGACAGAGACATTTAATTTCTATTATCACCACCTGTAGTGCTCTCTTCACTAGCTACAGTGAAAATGGTCACAAATGCCAGACAATGCAGCTACAGGTGGTTGCGTTGTGTAGCCACTGTGTGGCTGTGGGATAGTCCCCCACCCCTACCTCTCTCCAACCACAGGTTTCATGTGCAAAGAAAAAGAGACTCGTACTATCTTAAGCATGTAAGATTTGAAAAGTTTTTTGTTGTTGTTGTTACCAGAGCATAATTTAGTGTATTCCAATCAACAGATCATATTTTTAGTTGCTTTAGTTAAAACAGCACAAATCTGTCAGATATTATTCTTGTTTTGCAGGTTAAGATACAAACTCCAAAAGTTTTTTTTTAAAAGGAACAATTTCTCAAGGACTTTGAGTATAAAAGGTTAATAAATTAGAGCTAATCCCAAGTCTGGTACTCTTCCTACTTTTCCACCTTCACTGTAAGGACAACTGTAAAATACACCTGCATTGTGTTATATGTGAGGACTGATTTGCTGATTAACACAGGGTTACACAAAGAGCAATTCAGGAAAGGCAGGAGGCAGAGCTGCAGTGATTTTTAGTATTCAGTGTCACTCTATCCAAAGAGACAACATCTGCCACCTTCATTTCCTTGATAGCTGTTGGAGATGCTCTCCGTAGGTTGATGCTTAGCCTGAGGGTAGAAAACCAGCTGAAGGTACTTAGAAAGATTAGCTTTCTCTTAGGTTTAGAAGGTTATATTGGGTATACCCTTCTTCATACAAATGCAGATGGAAAGGTGAATTACTTTACTATTGCTTGTTGCTTCATGTTTCTCAGTTTGGGGGCCAATATAATTTTTAAGGTTTCTTTATTTTTTATAAAAAATATGTGGCCAGCACATGTTCTGATATGGTCTAGAGAGACAAGATCACTGTCAGTAAATTTTAAATAATATATTAATTTCACATAGTGAGTACTGATTATTAGCAGAGGCTAAGAGTTGAGAGAAAGTGTTAAAGGTGAAAATTTATCCCGAGTACTTGAGAATAAGTACTCAGGATAAACTTGACTGTATTTTGACTATATGGGGTTGGCTATATGTGGCCAGAGCACTTACTACCCAGGCACCTTGGACAAGTTACACAACTTCTATTCAGGTGCCTTATCTGTTAAATGAGAGAACAGTAGAATTTGGTGAGTTTTCATGAGATAACATATGTGAAACACTTGACAGAGTGTCTGGGACAAAAAAAGCAATAAAATAATGTTGGTATTAGAAGATTTTCTAATTTTTCAACCAAAAGAAATATAAACTTCTGTGTTAGATTGGAGTTAAATTGATTACCTCCTTTAATACTGTTATTTGAGTTGGAGAAATCAACTTAAACAAGGGACCATCAGACACATTCTTATTTAATTGAACCAGTTCATTGTATTAGTTAGGTTTTGTTAGGTGATGTTGTGATAACAAACGATCCCAAATATCTGTGGCTTACAAAAACAAATATTTAATTCCTGCTCCCATTACATGTTGTCCCTAGATTATCTTAGGTTCTGCTGTATATCTTCTTTATTGCAGGATCAACAATGCAGGTACAGACACCACTGAAGACATTATTAGGTTGATAGCACAGAGAACTAAAGTGGCTGAACCATAGAATACCACTGCATAAAGGTAGTACATGTCACTTCCACAGATATTTCACTGGCCAAAACAAGTCATATGACAAGTCTGGTATCAATGTAATTGAGATATTTAATCTATCTCTTTAGGAGAAGCTATCAATGTTTTTACTGGAATAAAGTCTCTAAGAGCCCACACTTTGGGTATAAATATTTATTACCTTTCCTTCCACAAAGTACATGTATCCTCTCTCCAAGTGTAACATCAGCTATGAAATTATGTTCAGGAGTGATTATCTGTGCATCAGCTTTGGATGTAGTTTTGTTTATCTGGAGACCTGTGAAATATAAAGGGAATTTATCTGCCTCCCCTACAATCTATTTTATAGCAGAAAGAGGCAGGGTAACTCCCACCAAAATGCTACAATTTAGAAAAGGGAAGAATTCGAAGTGTTCAGTAATCAGTGCTCCACTGCCATTTTGAAGTCCTTCTGTGTCGATGTCATAAGGGCCCCTTCTACCCAGGACATGCGGAAAACACTTGATTAGGCCCCTGCTCTCTAGAGGGCTTCATTTTACAACCTGACTCTTAGCTCTTTTGGAAGCACAATGCTCTGAAAAGCATGATCAGCTTTTTATCTGTTTGGTACCATTCAGCCATGGCCCAGAGCTGTACACATAGCTCTTTATAAGAAATGTCTTTTTCTTTAGATTTAATTAAGGGCAAGTTGTATTTATCAGGCTTCCTACGGGAGAGCCAAATCTTCAGTCTCTTTCTTCCAAGCCATTTGTCCAACTGCAATAATTTAATGATGCTGTATTAACCAATTTAGAGGCTTTAAAATGCACTTTATAGCTTCTCTCTGATTTGGTCCTGCCATTAAGATGAGGTTTTGTAGACCTGTGTATAATTCACTTTTTTCTTTTCTATGGTTAGAAGTGAGAACCCATTGCATTTTCCAACTTTGAAGGTCAAAGGATTTCTAAACTCCTTTTTAATCTGTTTGCAAACCAGCTGGTCCTTTCCTGAGCTTATCTATTCCTTAAAGATTTTAAAAATATATATTAAATTCACTCATGCAAAGTAAATCACACCACCAAATTGGGTTTTCCCAATTTATGTAAAGTCCTAAACTCACTAGGTACAGTTATTAATAGGAAATGTTTGCCACTGAGGAGAATGTGCCTCCATTTTTCTTGGCTCTAATAATAGTTGGTTGAATGTACATACTCGAGTTCCAGAGCCAATGCCACACAATTTAGAATTTTTACTGCAGTACCTAATTATATAGCTTTAATAGTCACCTTTCTCTATACTATGCTGCAGTAACAAGCACATTCCAAAATTTAATGGCTTAGAATAATAAAAACTTGCAGATATTACATGACAACTGTGGTTTAGTTGTGGATTTTCTGTGGTTCCGGTCTCGGTATATTTTACTCCAGAATCCAGGCTAACAGATAAGGATATTATCAGGCTTACTTCAGAAAAACAAACAAACAAATGAATTGCCACATGAAGGCTCTTAAAGCTTCTGCTTAGAAGTAGTACAGTCATTATCCCTCATATTTTGTTGGTTGTAGCAAATCATAGGACCAAACCTAACATCAGTGGGCAGGAATTATATATCCAGTTGGTTACAATAGTGGATATTTTCATAAGGATATAGTTTACTACAGTTCTTTTTTGGTTACAGATATTGCTTCTAAAATAAATGGGCAACATTCTTTGAAAAACAATATGATTGGCCTCACCTACCCTCTCAAACATAGTAGGGGGAGCTGAGAAATTTTAGAACTTTTCTATAGAGTAGGGAACTTATGCCTGACAGTTCTTGACACATGAAGCAGGGACACATGAAGAGAATGTATACTGCATGAGGTAGGCAGCTTGGGGAGAAAGAAACAGAGCCAAAGTTTATGTCATGTGTATGCAGAGACCTCTTACACATTGGCCCCACATTAAGGTACTGAGCACTGTATGAGAAGAAATAAGAGGGGAATCACAAATGATACCTCAAAACTGTTTCCTCTCCTGGAGTGGAGTGGAAGTTCTCTATTCTCTGTCAAGCATATATTCCACAACTCTCTAGACTGTTGTTGTCTTATGTCATTGAACAACCAATATTTGTTTCTGTTCTTTTTCCCCCTCAATGACACTCAGCCTAGGTCATGCTTGCCTGAGCCTAATTTTATCAGGCTGCTTCCTCAGTAAGAATCACTGCTTCTTTTTATGTTCCCTTAGGTCCAGGGTAAACATCTCTGCTTTCCCCTCAGAAATCTCTGAAATGGGGTTAGAATGAGACATTAATAAATTAAATCTAAAAACATACTTTATTATTAACTAGAATTTTGTTGCTTATTTTATTTTTCACCTTAAATTATGTCTAGCCATTTTGTTCAGTAGAATTGAGCTTGAGATTAGATAACTAGCCCAAAGTTCAACATAAATCATAATACATTGCCAGGAATATAAAAATTCTTCAAATAAATATCTATATATAAAATTAACCTCCTCACATTATTCCAAAATAATATTAAAGTCCAAAATTCCTATTAAGTTTAATAAAGTTGAAGTATGAAGCCCTGCCCTTTCCAATTTCATATTCTACTCATTTGCTGTCAGACAAATGCTGTATTTCGTTCAGATGCCCGGGTGGAGATGAATGTCTTTTAGCAGCGGCAGCTTGGGCTATCTTCCATCCCATTGGATAGATGTAGTTTGTTTGTATTTACAGAGTTCAATCAATCTAACCTAAAGTCTCTTATGGGAACCCAATTTTCCAAAGAAATGCATAAGAGGACACGACCTATTCCCATATAACAATTTGAAAATAAAAGAGACAGCGAGACAGCCCATCAAGCCAGAATGCCACCCAAATTATTCCAGTACACTTTAGACCCTCCTTACTGGAGGCCAGTGAAAAACTACATGACAGGGATAATTACCTAGAGGAAAGAAGTAGGGGGAGAGGGAGGGAAAAAGAGAGGAAAGGAGGTAGTGAAGGAGAGAGACTGTGATTTTATTCTTGTGAAAATGCATTTCAGCTTAGGTTATTTTTCTGTAATCTATTACTAAAACCCTATCTCCATACAAATTAGAAGTAATCTCCCATTCAAAAGGGACTTATGATTCTATAATGGTCACATATCACATTTGGGCAAAACCCAAGATAGTCTATCGCCTCCTTTCTTAAAGTATGGTATTTGAATTCTTGTATTCCTGTCAAATTTTGAAATTTGCAGCAGTGACAGCTGCAATGCCAGGATTTACTTTAGACTTCTATTTTCCCCTTCAGTTCGATCCCACATACTTAAGGTCTTTCTTCATTTTCACTTTTCCTTTGAACCTTGGATTCCTGACACCCAAGCTGAGGATGGCCCTCTTCTTCCTTTTGTGGACAAAATGCCCACATTTTTAAGAGCCCACTAAACTTGTGAATGTGGTTTGTAGCCTTGCATTCCTTTTTGTCCCACTCTCTTGAACTCCAGCAATGTACACTTGACAGACTTTCTGAATTTCTCTCTTCTGGAGATGACAATGTTGTACTGAAAAGCATTCCTTTGCCTATGAGTTCCCAACTTTACAAATATCCAAGCTCCATTCCATCACCATGTCATGCATGAAATGGTCAATATTTCTTCATAAAAAATACAGGTAAAGAGGCAATATAGTTAATATTTTATGGGGCATTTAGACATAAAAATCTAAGAACCACCAGAGCAGTATATTTTGCCAGAGTTTAAGTCAGTTAATACCTCTATCTAAAAGTGGAAGAGTTTAAAATTTTTTATAGCAACTGGATTACTAGAATGACTAATTTACTGGAGATTTCTCCCCAGACTTTTGCTTAACATTTTCTAAATCATCTTCAGTTGTTTGCAACAATATTTGTATCATTATATAAGGCTTAGAAATCTTTGGAGCTATTAATTTCACTTCCTGGGGGCAATCTCTCCTTTTGCTCATTTTTTATTTCAGTTGGAAGTTATGTCAATATACAGGGTCTGGCAGAAATAATGCCTGCTTGAGTGTGGTTGGTAGGGTAATAATATGGGTGTAATAATTTATAGTTTTAATTTGAACACTTCACCTAAAATGTCATATGGTGTGCTTGAGTGTGATATTGTTATGTTACAGAATTACATGCCTATGATTTTGTTATAAAAATTTTGTAATAAAAAAGGGGCATTATTTGTACTAGACCCTGTATTCTTATGAGGCAGTATCTTCAGGATCTCAGTGAGTAGAAACGTTTATTTTAATATACATTCATTAATGTCTTACTTTTCTTCATATTTTTGAATTTCCAAGTAATGTGTATACAACTGTTATTTCACATAGTGGTTGAATCACTTCTATGTAGCCGAGGAATATGCTTCTCATATGTTTTATTTCTTTGGTACTCTCCTAATCATTTACAGTAGGCCAATTGGGGTTTTAAATATTTCAAATGTTTTTTAGATGGTTCAATTTTTTTCTTTATAATTTGCAAGACTAGGCTATAATATCCACTTTCTTTTTTTCACTCTTTTGCTGTTCGACCCAAACATTTGTTTTCCGATTAGATTTCTCTAGACTCTCCCTCAAAGTGTATTCCATATGAAGACACTGAAACACAAATCTCATCAACCCTGTGACTATAATATTGAATAATTCTACACAGAATATAACCTAGACCAGAATTTTATCAAGTTTTTTTTTCTATTACAGGTATTTTTAGGATGATTTATCCCCATTGTGTCTTCTTTAAAGATCTAACTTCATAAATTTTCTGACCATATTCCCCCAAGAAATATATAGATATGCCTTCTTACATAAAAGCAAAGCAAAACAAAATTATCACACAATGAAAACAGTTACTTTGAAATAATCAATATTGCTTGAAGTATTTTAGACTAATATTCTTAACCCTCCTTTCTGAAAATTTTCTGAACTTCCTCCAACCATCTGTCTCTTTTCAAGCTGAGGATTCCCAGTTGCACATATTATAGATCCTGTATCTGTAGTTTTGAATGCTTCTCAATAGTTTTTGAATGTAGATTGTACCTGTGAGCATTAATTTTAATTTTTTCTGTAATCTTGTTTTCTTTTGTTCTTTAAGTCTCTTTGTGACCCCACACTCTCCTTATCTATTAATAAAATAATATACACAAATATGACTTTATTTCCTTTTATTTGATTTTGCTATCACATTGTTCTTGTTCTGAAAGCAAGATTCAACTTACTTTGACAACTAATGTGGTTTCTCATTGATATCCTGAGCAAACCTGAATACTATTGTTTGAGAATTAAAATTTATAATCATTAATAATGATGTTACTTTCTCTCTATCTTGCCTAAGAATTATATCTCAGTCAAAAAAGAGTCTCTGTTTTCAGCTGAATGGCAAAAAAGTATCATTCCACTATGATGGCTGCAATGCCCAGGTCTCTAAAATCAAAAGCCTTTGTCAGGGCTTAATTAATTAATTAACCATGATCAACCAACTTGAGATTATTGTCTACAATTCAGTAGCAAACCACATGAATCTTAGAAGTTATAATCTGTAGTCTCTTCTTTGTTCTTAGGTGAAATTAATTCATCTACAAAGAAACAATTGAGGCAATGTTTAAGTACATCAAAGTTTAAAAGTGGTGATAAATAGCAAAATGGCCAAAATTCTTTACCCGTTACTCTATTCACATACTTCATTTGATTTTGCAGCTCCTCTCACCAGGGTGGTAGATTTTCTGTGCACTCTCTTTGAACTTGGGCTTGCTTTAAAACTTATTTTGGCTAATAGAATGCTGTGGAATTAATTGTAGTTGTTCTGAGTGTCAGCCTCAGGACAGTGACTTCTTGCTCACTCGGGCCTGCCTCTATCGTGAAAATAATCCCATCTACTTCAGTGCTGCAAGGGTCACATCCAAGAGAGAGGAGTTCATCGTGACTTGCCAACAGTCATCCTATTCCCAAACATGTGAAAAACCCAGTCAAAATCAACAGAGAGCTGTCTGACCCATACCTGATAAAGACATATAATTGAGAACAGGGTGACCTCCCCAAATCCTACAGATTCATGTTAAACCTGTATAGTTATGTTAAGCCATTGACTTTTGGATATTTTGTTATACAGAAATATGGTGAGAGGTGATGACTGATGCACTAGAGCTCTGTGGTCTGTGAGGAATTTATTCAGTATACACCCATTGCAATTTAAGCTTTGGGATTATAACTTTAGTTGAAAAAGAATATAGTAATTTCGTTCAGTGATACCTTCAAAATCTGTTTACAGAAGCTCTGCCAGTTTCGATGTGGGCCTTGAGTGAAGTTAAATGACTACCTGTCTCAGCCTCATCTTAAATGTCAGAAAAGGTCAGGTTGTGTCAGGAATGTAGTCAGATCCATGTTTGTTTTTCCACCAGCTAACAGTACCTGTTTCTAAGGCATGTATCTAATGAAACCAGATTCAGAGCTATAGAAACCTACTATTATACCACAAAAGGTGTTTTGTTTTATGTGTTATTTGGTCCCTTACTGTCCTGATTTATCCCTATTTGTACGGATTTTTTTTTTTGCCTTATTTTGGCCATTCTGAATCAGGCTAAATAATCATACCTTCATTCTTTGAGTACTGAGTCAGTAGAAAATAGGAACAGGAGACAGGTAGGAATTAAGGTATGTCTAGATTGGATAATGAAGGTAGCAGGAACTAGAGGCCAAAATTCAGCTTTGTCTGCTTTTTGGCATAAACTGGATTTCTACATTCCTTCTGTCACTGGCAGAAGAGTTACCTCCCTTTACAGTTTGAGAAGTTAATACAAAGGAAGAAGTTAATATATAGAAAAGGGTAGAGGAAGCATATACAACTAGAAAGCAGGCACTTCAGAGAGAGAGAGAGAGAGAGAGAGAGAGAGAGAGAGAGAGAGAGAGAGAGAGAGACAAAAAAGCTTAGTAGTAGGACAATTTCCCTCAACACAGCAACCTAGTTAAATTGGACCAGGGGTGTCAAACTAATTTTCACTGGGGGCCACATCAGCCTCATGGTTGCCTTCAAAGGACCGAATGTAATTTTAGGATTGTATAAATGTAACTACTCCTTAACTAGGGGCAAGGAGCTGGGCTCTGCCTCCAGGTAGAAACAAGGTGCCAGGCTGGATAAAATAAGGTGGAGGGCTGGATTTGGCCCACAGGCCTTGTGTTTGCCACCTGTGAATTAGACAATGGATCCAGGTTCTTATATGTTTAGGCCACATTTCCTTCTGTACATAGGAGCGAGGGAGCAGATAAAAACTTAAAAGTTTCTTTTGGGTTTGCAGTGCAAATCTTCTACCATCCATGAAATGCATGAAAAGGCTTTTTCATTTATAAAAGTTAATAATGATTCTTAATATTTTTGTGTTAAAGTTCTATATGTCAAATTGTTCAGAACATAAATGACCAAGCCTACTATTAGATTCTCATTCTCCTTCTTTCCTGTTATCCCCCTCCCATCTCCCCTCTGGTCATTGTCAGTTTGTTGATTATTTCCATGTCTCTGGTTCTGTTTTGCTCATTTGTTTGTTTTGTTCTTTAGGTTCCTCTTATAGGTGAGATCATATGCTATTTGTCTTTCACCAAAGACAATGAAATCTAAGAGAAGTGCTACTTCAGCTGGGTTACTTCCCAGCTGAAGCCTTTTAGAACAATGTGTGATTCACAGGATCCCTTCCCAATCTTTGGGAATACTTGAAGCATGTGAGAATATAGAATTCCACCCTGGCTGGTGTAGCTCAATGGATTGCGTGCGGGCTGCAAACCAAAGTGTCGCAGGTTCAATTCCCAGCCAGGGTACAAGCCTGGGTTGCAGGCCATAACCCCCAGCAACTGCACATTGATGTTTCTCTCTCTCTCTCTCTCTCTTTTTCCCTCCCTTCCCTCTCTAAAAATAAATAAATAAAATCTTAAAAAAAAAGAATATAGAATTCCCATAAGCTTAGTAAGATTCCTAATGGAGTAAGTCCTACTAATGAACCACATTAAATATGTAACCTAAAACAGTAATAAACCTTTGTTTAACTACAAATATGTCATGTTTGATTCTTACTATAAAATAACCTTTATTGTCCTTTAGTGTTTTTTTAATTCCATAAGAAATACTTACAGACACTGTAAATGACTGATACATAGGTTTCCATTATGCCGGTATGCACTTGTAATGACTTTAAATTTTTGTTACTGGAGGCTGAAAAATGGAATTTTATTATTTTCAGTGAAAAAGTACTTGGAAAACTGCAGCCTTTAGTAGCTTGGAAGGCAGATAATGTCCTTAATGAACATTTAACTCTAAGACAATAAATAGAAAAATAACATAATGGTAGTATGGTTGCACATAGCTGTTGCCTGCATTTAATGAGTAATTACAAAGAAGAAATAAGCCCGGAATTTCCTGTCATTGTTTCAAAGGATGTTATGAAAGGAAACAGATATTAGAAATTTGGAGGCTTGTAGAGACAGAAAAGATAAAATGAAGAAATGCTTTGACCAATAAAGACAGATTAAATCTCAGCCACAGGCAATACTTAAATCAGAAGAATGGCTGATACATCCATTTTGTTAAAATCTTTAAATCAACTTAGATGTCCTAGTGTAAAGGTCCAACTCAGTGTAAAGATAGTTTCAATAAATCTCTCTAATTAGAAAAAAATAGCTCAAGGTAAAAAGACTGAATATGTGGTTCTTCCACAAAAAGCAGTTAAGTTGCAGAGAACTGTAATGAATTTGAAAAATAAAAAGTCAAATGTATGAGAAAGCAAAGAGATATTAAACAAATGTGAAACTTCTAGCGAAGATTGTGTGGGCAGTACTTGGTACATGAAATAGGCTGGATTCAATTAAATAAGCAGCTTATGAAGTTTTTAAGAGAATCACACTGCCAAAGAAACTACAAGATAGTTTAAGGAGTTCTAAAATTGTCTCTTCAAGACTTGAAATGACTATTGGATCTCCAGCATTCTCCAGGTACTTAATAAGAAGACATATACTTTTTTTTCTAATGCCCAATGTATGACTATGAAACATAATGGGAATAAAATAATCACCCAGAGGCTATAATCAAAGTTCAAATAGAACAATGGATGGGAAGCTCCTTCCAAGGACCAGAATTGTGAACTAATTCAGAAATGTTTTCCATCCTATAGTAGGGAGTCCCTGAATATGTGCCTAGAGGGATTCAGAATGTTACAAGTAACCATTGTCTATGTTTTCCATTCTTCCACTCTCCAAGTTAAAGTCTTCATTGTCATTACACATTCTCTGTTCTTTCATTGTACACTGGGTGTGTGGGAGCACTGACTTAGTCTTGGGTTTCCACATCAAGGAACACGGATGATTCTGGATATTTTAAGTGGAACATTTTGAAGGTCAGATCAAAAGGATCCATAATTGACTATTAGGATTAACAATGCTTGCTCACACAGTGGTATGAATGATTTGGTACAGGAAAACAATTAGTGCCTGGAGTTAATCCTAACTTTTTTAGGTGTTTAAATTCATTAATCATTGTTTAAATTTACCAACTAATTTCCAGTTGGGTCAAAAAAGAAGTTGTCCTACATATTATATCATTAAGTACATGTGGAATAGAGTAGAAGGGCATGTGATATATTTTGAAACATTTAACATTACACACTAAGAAGATTTGACTGATTAGATGATTAAATTCATGCTTCATATATTCCCTTATCAGAGAATGAATTAACATAGGAGAATGTTAAAGATAAAATATAAACCATGATATAGTTTGACAGAAGCCTTGCTAAAAAAAAAAAGTAAATTTGCTAATGACTCACACACAAATGTAGCTTTAGACTTCAAACAGCTGCTTTTGGAAAAATCAACCTTGAAGAGGAATAAGCTTTGATTGCCTGAAGCTAAATTGTGTGCCTGCAAAGCTCAGAAAAAAAATAAAGTAACATTTTGTAGGTGTCAGCATAACTTCTGGCACTTTAATCTTGCTATGAGGCTTGAATAAATGTCATTCGTTTCCCTGTTGGTGTTTATGAGAGCCTTTAACAGAAACATGTTTAGATTATACAAGCCAGAGGACAAGAGCATACAGTACATTGAAAGAGAGCCTGCTTATGCTAAAAATATTTCCATAAAAGGAATGAGTAAGATATGTTGAGAGCTTAAACTATTCTGTTATAAGCTCTCTATCCTATTATTTTTATAGAAGTCAGAGGAGTTTAAATTGAGAAGTTTTTTTGAAGAATAAAAGAATAGCCAACATTTAGATATATAATCACATTCATATGACAGCTCATGCTCTGCTCCTTCATTTCCATTTTTTGTACTATTGTTATCTTTATTCTTCATCATCAGTGATTCACTCTCTACTGGAAAATTTCCATTGCTATACAAGTGTGCTATAATAGCTCTTAGCATACATTTATCATACCCCTTCAGCAACCTCCCCATTTCATTTTTTAAAAAGATTTTATATTTATTTTTAGAGAGAAGGCAAAGGAGGGAGAGAGGGAGACAAACATTGATGCCAAAGAGAAACATCAATCTGTTGCCTCTCACATGCACCCTGACTGAGACCAAATCTGCAGCTCAGACATGATGGGAATTGGTGACATTTCACTTTGTAGAATGACGCCCAACCAGTTGAACCACATTAGTCAGGGCCTCCCCACTTCTTTGTTCACTTTTATATCCCAATTCCTTTAAATGTGCCTATTCACTGTAACCACTTTCCTTAATTTATATAGGTTTACATATTTATCCATGCACAAAAGCTGCTGGTTTCAAGATCATTAGTAGCTTCCATTTTGTTAAATCTGACAATAAAATTATTGTTTTCTTTTTCTTAAATACTAGACCCATTTTTCTTTTTTCTTCTTTTTTAATTAAATTTTTTATTTATATTCATATACAGTTGTCTCCATTTTCCCACCACCACTTTCCCCCACCCTACTCACCCCTACCTCCCACCCTCAATCTTACCTCCCTTTGGTTTTGTCCATGGATCCTTTATACATGTTCATTTATGACAATTTCCCTTCTTACTCACATTATTTCCCTCCCCTGTTGCCTCTGGTTACTATCAGTTTGTTCTTAATTTCAATGTCTCTGGTTATATTTTGCTTCCTTGTTTGTTTGTTAATTAGGTTCCACTTATAGGTAAGATCCTATGGTATTTGTCTTTCACCTCCTGGCTTACTTCACTTAGCATAATGCTCTCCAGTTCCATCCACATCATTGAGAAGGGTAGGAGCTTCTTTGTTCTTTCTTCTGCATAGTAAGTATTCTATTGTGTAAAAGTACCACAGTTTTTGATCCACTCATTTACTGATGAGCACTTAGGCTGCTTCCAGCACTTGGCTATTGTAAATAATTTTGCTATGAACATTGGGATGCATAGGTTCTTTTGGATTGGTGTTTCAGTATTCTTAGGGTATAACCCCAGCAGTGAAACTGCTCTGCCAAAAGGCAGTTACATTTTTAGTTTCTTGAGGAAATTCCATACTGTTTTCCACAGTGGCTACACCAGTCTGCATTCCCACCAACAGTGCACTAGGGTTCCCTTTTCTCCACAATCTCACCAGTACTTATTGTTTGTTGATTTTTTTATGATGGTCATTCTGACTGGTGTGAAATGGTATTTCATTGTGATTTTAATTTGCATATCTCTGATGGCTAGTGATGCTGAGCATCATTTCCTATGTCTCTGGGCCCTCTGTATATCCTCCTTGGAGAAGTGTCTGTTCATGTCTTTTGCCTATTGTTTAATTGAATTGTTTATCTTCCTGGAGTGGAGTCATGTGAGTTCCTTATATATTTTGAGATCAAACTGATGTCTGAGCAAATGTACTTTCCCATATAGTTGGTTCCCTTTTCATTTTGCTAATCTTTTCTTTAGCCATGCAGAAGCTTTTTATTTTGATGAAGTCCCATTTGTTTATTCTTTCCTTTATGTCCCTTGCTCTAGGGGACATATCATTGAAAATATTACTGTATTGAATATGTGAGATTTTCCTACCTATCTTCTCCTCTGGGACTTTTATGGTATCATGACATATTTAAGTCTTTTATCCATCTTGAGTTTATTTTTGTGTATGGTGTAAGTTGGCAGTTGAGTTTCATTTTTTTTGCATGTAGCTTTCCATATCTCCCAACACCATTTGCTGAAGAGTCTATTTTTTATTCCATTTTGTGCTTCTGTGATGCGTGGGTCACCGGCCAGCAGTGATCACGGAATGCTGCGGATGGCTCATAGAAACTCGAGAAAAACATACACAGAGACAACCAGGTCCTGTGGGGGAATAGGGACAGCAGGGCCACTCCTCATGTGGGGAGCACCTTGGCCACCCTCTCTCCTGGAGGGTGCCATGGCCACTCCTCATGTGGGGAGTGTGCCACTTGGCCACCCTCCCTGGTGGGGATAGCGCCCCGTTCCCCCTACGGAGAGGCTTTTTATTGGTTTCATTTGAATAAGAATTCAGGTAAAAGCTCATTACTCATTGCTAGTAAGGATCAAACAATAGATAACAAGGAAGTCTGAGGGCCTATTTTGAGTCAGGGTCAAACAGCTGTAAGACTTTAAGGAACAAACTAACTTCCTACTTGGACCCTTATCATTCAACTGAGAGCATTCTAAACAAAGCAGGTTTCACAGGATTTTACATATTCTTTCTTAGGCCTGATAACCTGGGGAACCCGCCCTTTTCAGCACTGAGCTGCACCACCCTGTCATTGTTTCAGGCTTAGGTGGAGCAAGGGAACTAAGGCAACCAAGAGATAAGGGGATTTTCTCCCAGACCATGAGGACTCAGGCTATGTTAAAGCCGAGGAGTGAGGGTCCATCACCCCCTTTTGCCATAGTCCCCAAAGTCCTTCCTTGGGAGTCTCCCATGTGATCGTTCCTGTCTTAGGTCATTCCCCCCTTGGGGAATCTTACCCGTCATTGGCTAACCGACCAAGCTTTGGGGTTCAGTTATGAATAAGCAGCAGAAGCAGCACTCCTGCCAGGGAGATAAGTTTTTGTCTCCTTGCTGGCTTACGGTCCAAGGCCACTCCCTCTGCCTTAGCCTAGCTGGGGGTTACAGCTTCTGATACCAGGCAGGGAGGTTCCTAACACTTCTGTCCCCTTTGTTGAATATTAATTGACCATAGAAATTTGGACTTTTTTTCTGGGATCTCTATTCTGTTCCATTGATCTATGTGTCTGTTCTTATGCCAGTACCAGACTTTTTGATTACTGTGGCCTTATAATATAGTTTGATGTCATATTGGAGATGCCTTGTACTTTGTTCTTTCTCAAAATTGCTATAGCTATTCAGGGTCGTTTACAGCTCCATATAAATTTTTGAAATGTTTGTTCTATATCTGTGAAATATGTCATTGTTATTTTGATAGGTATCGTGTTGAATCTATAAATTTCTTTGGGTAGTATGGACATTTTGATGATGTTAATTCTTCCAGTCCATGAACATGGTATATGCTTCCATTTACTTGTATCTGCTTTAATTTCTTTCTTCAGTGTTGTGCAGTTTTTTGAGTATAGGTCTTTTACCTCCTAGATTAGGTTTATTCCTAGGTACCTTGTTTTTCTTCTTGCTCTATCAAATGGGACTTTTTTTTTTTTTACTGATTTCTGTTTCTTATATTTCATTGTTGGTCTAAAAAAATGCCTTTGATTTTGGAATATTGACTTTGTATCTCACTGTTTTTCCAAATTCACTTATCAGGTTGAGCAGTTTTTTGGCGAAGTCTGTAGGGTTTTCTATGTACGTTATTATGTCATGTGCAAACAATGACAATTTTACTTCTTCCTTTTCAATTTGTATGCCTTTTATTTCTTCTCCTTGTCTAATCGCTGTGGTCAGGACTTCCAATGCTATGTTCAATAGAAGTGTTGAAAATGGACATCCTGGTCTAGCTCATGATCTTATTGGGAAAGTTTTAGTTTTTGTCCATTTAGTATAATATTGGCTATAGGGTTTTTTTATATATTGCCTTTATTATGTTGAGATATGCTCCCTCTATTCCCACTTTGTTAATTGTTTTTATCATGAATGGGTGCTGTGCCTTATCAAATGTTTTTTCTGAATCTATCTATTGATATGATCATGTGGTTTTTGTCTTTCACTTTGTTTATGTGATGTATTAGGTTTATTGATCTGCTAATATTGTACCGTCCTTGCATCCCTGGGATGAATCACATTTGGTCATGGTGTATGATCTTTTTATTGTATTCTTGGATTAGTTTTGCCAATATTTTTTGGAAGATTTTTTCATCTATGTTCATTAGCAATATTGGCCTGAAGTTTTTTTCTTTCTTGTGTCTTTATCTGGTTTTGGGATTAGGATGATGCTGACTTCATAAAAAGAGTTTGGGAGTATTCCATCTTCTTGGATTTTTTTGAATAGTCTGTGAAGGATAGAGGTTAGCTCTCCCTTAAATGTTTTGTTTAATTTTGAGAGGATAGAGGGAGGAGCACTAATAAGAGTTGGGAGTTTGAGCAATGGAAAGAGGGAAAGTAAAATTTACCTCATGAATGAAAAAGGGATTGAAAAGTGTGGAATGGAGTGTGAGAAGGGAAGCATATAATACTAGGTTTAAAGAGAAATTAAAATAATGTAAATAACATAAAGTGAGAGAGAGAAAGAAAAGGAAGAAAAAATACTACATAATTAATAAAAATATAGGAGCCAAATTGGAGAGAAAGATCCACTGGAGTTCTATCAATAACTAGCGAGCTAAAATTAACATAGGTGATATGGGAATAAGAGGGAAAAATGAAGTGAAGAAAAGTCTAAGAGATGTTTAGAGGATTGGGAAGTGATTTTGTAATGACAGAGGGAGAGGGAATACTAAGAGTGAAGAACAAAATCCAGACTATGTGAGGTAAAATTAAAATTTGGGATATAAGGAAAAAAAGAAAATATAAAAAAGGAGAACAAAAAAATAAAAGATTAGGATGAAAGAGAAATAGAAGAAAGACAAAAAGAAGAAAAAAACAGGTTAAGATGGCAAAAATTAAAATTTGAGACAAAAAAGAGTAAGAGAGGGGTCCAGTAAAATTTGATATTTGGAATACATAATTAGTGAAGCTCTAGAGATAATTTTGAAACAACAACAACCAACCAGCAATGTTTGTTAAAGGTGTAGGGAAAATGGGGGGTATTTTAAGAGTTGGACAAAAGGATGCGCAATGACCATTGACAAGAAAATTTGTTTTGAGTATCTGGGCAGGGGAGAAACAGTAGGAGTGTGGAATGGAAACAAGTTGTAGCTAGAGACAACTCCAAATTTGAAATGAAAATATTGCAAGGAAAGGGGAAGGTAAAATGGGCTGAGAAGGGAGGGGCAAAATATGTGAATTGAAATACACTAAGAAATTAATGTTATAAAGCTTGCAGGGAAGAAAATATCACAAATTATGAAGAAGACCTCAGTGTCTGTCATCTTATATTTACCACTGTTTTTACTTTCTGGGCGCGCCTCTGGTGATGTCAGATGTTAACCCCGTCTAACCTAAGACAGCCTGTTTGATACTTCCAGTGATCTGCTGTCATTGGCTGTCTCCTTCATTTGTTAATCTGGTCACTTTGCGCTCAGCGGTGGGGTTTAAGCACTGTAGGGTGGGGCAGAATCCCTCCTGGGTTGGGGTCTATTGTTTCCTCTCAGGCTGCTGCTGCTCAGAGAGGAGTGGTCTACCTGAGCAGGATGGTTGCTGAGTATGGGGGTTGGCTCAGCTCCAGATCCCAGCAACTACCCTCTCAGTTCTCTCCCCAGGGCTTCCATCCCCCATCTCTCCTCAGGCATCTTAATATTAAAATTCTTACACTTAATCTAACTGGATGTATCAGTAGCATATGACACAACTGATTATTACAATTCCTCCTTGAAACACTCTCTTTACCGACAACCAGTAAATCTCGTTTGTCTTCCATGTCCCTGAGTGGTCTCTTAGATGTTAAAGTATCCTTTCTGGTTGCTACTCATTGACCTGACATTCTCATTGAGTCTAAACATTAGTGTGCTTCAGGACTCAATCTTTGAACACTTTTTCTTTGTCAATATAAATTTTCTAATTTATCTCATTCAGCGATGTGCATTTACATATCATCTGTATGCTAATGACTCCCAAATATATGTCCTCATACTAACTCTTCTCTGAACTTCAAACGCACAAGTTCAACTTACAGTCTTGTAGGTATATCAAACTTAACATATCTAAAACAATGCTTGATTTTCACTACGGAACTTTCAGTCATCTTCAATCTTAGAAGAGCAGTTCTATTCTTCTAGCTGCTCAAGCCAAAACCCTAAAGGCAACAGTTACTACTCCTTTTCTCTCATGTGCCAGCATAAACTGTTGGCTTTCTCCTTAAAATACAGCCAAACCCTAATCACGTGATCCTACCACCAGCCCATGCTCCTTTGTTCAGGCCACCCTATCGCTCATCGAAGTTGTTACATGCTCTTTCTACATGTTTCCAGTTTCCACTTCTCTTGACCTACATTTTTCTTCCTTATGCTTGTAATGTTCTCCATTTTTCTTTCTCTGAAAAAAAGGAAAAAAAATCCGTGTGGCTCAGCTCCTTACTTCCTTCAGATATTTGCTCAAATGTTGCATTACGAGAAAGACCTTTCCTTACTCCTTTAAATAAAAGAACACCTTATTTACTATTACTCATATTTTCTTACTCTGCTAAAGTTTCATTGGTAGCATTTTTTACTTTCTGTGTACTACCCATGAATTCAATTATCCATTTGATTTTTGTCTGTCACACCTTCATGAGAATAAATTTGTAAGTTTTTTAACTGTTGTTTCTGGGACTCTCACTGGCACATAGTAAGTGTTCAGTACATAGCTAATAAACATATCTCAAATTTACCTTGATCACTGTTGTGTCTAGTCACAAAAAATAGTGGCTAAAATTATACTTAAGATATTTTTTAATCTAATGTTCTTTAAGACCCAACTGCTACAACCTATGTTTCTCTTTAGAGTACATGTTTGTACTTGTAATCTTGTACTCTGCTGAAATGGAATGGAGGGAATAAGATAAACCTGTATAACCAATCAGACAAATCAACCCCAACTGAATGACCATAGGCTAGGATGTCGCAGCCAGATTGTACTCAAAACCACAATAAGATGTCTATGACAATGAAGAAAGCACATATATTAAGCCTCTCTTTCTGTTTTTTGTTGGATGAAAAAAATATCAATCATTAGTAAAAAGAGAGAAATCATTTAAAGAGGCCTCACAGCCTCTGATAAATTGACATTTATATAAATATTCCCTTGGAGAGGACCATAGTATTTGTGTCTTAATGTAAATATACCTTCTATAGATTTTAAGATTAATATATAATTAATCAAAATCAGGACCTATTTTTATTCAGAATGTTACTTTTTCAAAAGTCTACAAAGGAGAAACTAAACACTGCTTTTTTTTTACCTCCTAGAGATGAATATATATTTTTATTGGCTTCCTGAATAAAACACTACCTCTTAATTTTTGTTCTTGTCTTAGTGACTACTATTAGTATTTTGTTTTCTCTGTATCCCTCTCTCCTTCTCTGTCTCCCATTCGCTGTTTTCAGGCTTTTTTGGTAAGAGCTTGATTAAGGTATCATTTACATACCATATAATTCACCCATCAGGAGTGTGCAAATTCCAGTTCTGCAGTGCTCACCATAATCATTTGTAGAAATTTTTAATCACACAGAAAAGAAATCCTATAATCATTACTAATCTACTTTTCTTCCTTTCTCATACTAATCTACTTTCTGCCTTTATAGATTTGCCTATTATAAACATTTCATAAACTGAATTACAAAATATGTGATCTTTTGTGAATAACATTTTATTTAACCTGATGTCTTCAAGATTGATTCATATTTTAGCATGTGTTAGCACTTCATTCCTTCATGTTACTGACTAGTATTTCATTTTATGGGTATACTATATTATATTTACCCATTCATTAGTTAACAGACATTTGGGTAGTTTCCGCTTTTTGGCTATTGCAAATAATGCTGCTGAAAATATTCATGTATAACTTTTGCATGGATACATATTTTTATTTCTCTTGGGTATTCCTAGAAGTGGAATACTGGGTTATATGGTAATTCTATATTCAATTTTTGAGAAACTTCCAGATTCTTTGGAAGTGACTGCACTATTTTAAATTTCTGTTAACAATGTACAAGCTCACAAATCACTGAAGAAAAAACCTGAATGGCTCATACTATATATACTGTGAAAGGACAGCTGACTTCACTACTAATTACTTAAGCCCTGACCAGCTTGGCTCAGTTGATTGAGTGTCATCCTGCAAAACAAAAGGTCCTGGGTTTGATTCCTGGTCAAGGCATATGCCCTGGGCTGTGGGCCTGATCCCCTGTTGGGGGGCTTGAGAGAGGCAACTGGTTGATGTTTCTCTCGCACATCAATGTTTCTCTTCCTCACTTTCTCCCTCCCTGCTCATCTCTCTAAAACAAAATAAATAAAAATTTTTAAAAAAGAAATGAAATAACAATAAAACACATTTTATATCTGTTAAATTGGCAATTCTTTTAATCTGATAACACTAAGTGTTGCTCACTTGTGGGAAATAAGACACTCTCTTAGAGAGCTGGTAGGAGTTTAAGTTAGAATAATTATTTTGTAGAGATATTGAGCAATAACTGGATTTGTAAGAGTCTACATCTAGTGATTTCACTTCAGGAATCTTTCTCTTCACTTACAGTTCCCTTCCTGGCTCTGTCTCTTTCTCTCTGTCTCTCCCCCACCTCCAGTCACACATGCACATAGGAATCATGGTTCATATTTACAAAAAACTCACAGAGAATATGTATTGCAACACTTCTATCATAGTAAAAATTTACAAAGAACATTAGGTAATAGGTCAATGGAGAAATAAGTGGTGTTTTAGTCATATAATTGAATACTATGAAGAAGTTAAAATAAATAAACTAGATGTACAGAGAAATCTTTAAATATTGGGTTGGCCAAAAAGTCCATGCACTTTTTTCTATAAAGTAGAAGACACATTTTTCATTTTCAGCAATAATTTTATTGATTTGGAGATTTTTGACTATGCCGTCTATCTCCTGCGAAGTATAACATTGATTGTTCTCATTAATGTCTCGATTGATTTCAGTCATCTTCAGCTGGTCTACCTGACTGTGGAACATCATCTAGCATGAAATCTCCAGCACAAAACCTTGCAAACCATTTTTGACATGTTTGATCCATCACAGCACCTTCTCCACACACTGTGCAAATCTTTTTCTGTGTTTCTGTTGTGTTTTTACCTTTATGAAATGATAAAGCATAATATGCTGAAAAAGTTGTGTATATTGTCCCATTTCAATATTAAAATGGCTACATAAAAATTCACCGAGTTTGATGAGTGTTTTGAAAATGCACACTGATATGATGGCTGTCAAAATACAATCTAGCAAAAGTGTTTTGAATGAAGTTAAAAACAACTAAGCATGATATAAGAGCCATTTACAGAAAAAAACAGATGAACATTTTGGCCAACCCAATCAATAATAATGCTTAATGAAAAAGCAAGTTACAGAATGTTATACCTTGTATATTATAATAAAATTACAATTAAAAAAAGATACTAAATACTGTTAATGGATCCATACACATCTATATTGATTTAAATGAAACCTGAAGCAAACATAGCAAGATGTTAATATTTGCTAAATCTGGTTAATATAAGAAAGTCAGTTACATTTTATTTTTCATCTTTTTCACTGAAATATTTTGCAGTTAAGAGTCCAGAAATAAACCCATCTCTCTATGGTCAATTAATATTCAACAAAGGGGAAAGGAGCATAAAATGGAGTAAAAATGGCCTCTTCAACAAATGATGTTGGGAGATCTGGACAGCTACAAGCAAAAAAATGAAACTAGACCACCCACCAACTTACACCATCCACAAAAATAAACTCAAGATGGATAAAAGACTTAAATATAAGTCATGACACCATAAAAGTCCTAGAGGAGAACATAGGAAAATCTCAGATATTCCATGGAGCAATATTCTCACTGACATGTCCTCTAGAACAAGGAACATAAGGGAAAGAGTAACCAAATGGGACTTCATCAAATTAAAAGGCTTCTGCAGGGTTAAAGAAAACATGAGCAAAATGAATATGAACCAACTATATGGGAAAGTATATTTGCCAATTATACCTCAGACAAGGGTTTAATCTCCAAAATATATAAGGAACTCACACGACTCCACTCCAGGAAGACAAATGTTCCAATAAAAAATGTACAAAGGACCTGAACAAACACTTCTCCAAGGAGGACATACAAATGGCCCAGAGACAAATGAAAGGATGCTCAGCATCACTAGCCATCAGAGAGATGAAAATTAAAACCACAATGAGATACTACTTCACACCAGTCAGAATGACCATCATAAAAAAATCAACAAACAAGTGTTGGAGAGGTTGTGGAGAAAAAGGAACCCTAGTGCACTGTTGGTGGTATTGCAGACTGGTGTAGCCACAGTGAAAAACAATATGGAATTTCCTCAGAAAACTATAAATGGAACTGTCCTTTGACCCCGCAATTCCACTCCTGGGATTATACCCTAAGAACCCTGAAACACCAATCCAAAAGAACCTAATACCCCAATGTTCATAGCAAAATAATTTACAATAGCCAAGTGCTGGAAGCAGCCTAAGTGCCCATCAGTAAATGAGTGGATCAAAATATGGTGGTACATTTACACAATGGAATACTATGCAGAAGAAAGAAAGAAGGAGCTCCTACCCTTTGCAACAGCATGGATAGAACTGGAGGGCATTATGCTAAGTGAAATAAGCCAGGTGGTGAGGGACAAATACCATATGATCTCACCTTTAACTGGAACATAATCAACAAAAGAAAAAAGCAAATAAAATATAACCAGAGACATTGAAATTAAGAACAAACTGACAGTAACCAGAGGCAGGGGGTGGTAACAGGGGAAAGAAGAGGAAGGGTCATCAAGGAACATGTATAAAAGACCCATGGATAAAGCCAAAGAGGGGAAGAGTAGAGGTTGGGGTGTAGGGGTGGGTGGGGCTAGAAGAAATGGTGGTGGGAGAATGGAGACAACTGTACCTGAACTACAATAAAAAATGCAACAAGAAAGAGAAAAAAGAAAAATCTCCAATGGAAATACAGTTACATGATCAGCTTATAAAGCTCTATTTTCATGCTGTCTTAAGGAATATCATTGCAGTATGTGTCCAATCTACTTTTCTCAACCATAGGGCAATTTAGCCATGGTTAGAGATCCCCAATTTATACTCAGAACTGGTCTTTCTTGTGTTTAGATGTCAACTTATAAGAAGTTAGCTAAAACTTATGTATTTATTGAACAGTATTGGCCATGAGTTTAGTTAACCTGGCCATTTCCTAGGCAGGGCCTGGGCTACAGTGTTTGATTTTCATATTGCATTTATTTTTCTTACATGATCAAGGCAGAAGAATCTTGATCTTAAAAAATCAGGGATGTTGGAGTTTATATCAGTTAATGACCTTGATATCAACAAGGGCCTTTTAGGGTTTGGGTTAACTGCTTGCCCAAGAAACAGATACCATCATTTTTAAAATATAAAAATAAAAAGTGTCTGCAACTCCTGTCATATAATGGTACAATGACATGTTTCAATTTGCATGTTTCAAATGTTTAAAACATTATGCTTCAAACATAATTAGTACTAATTTTTTTTGCAGTCACAATATCCCAATTATTCTTGATCCATTTATTCTTCAAGTTTGATTAAAATGAAGTTTGCATTATAATTTAAAACATTCATACTTGTCAATCTTAGAATTTTTAATGACTTGAATATCACATAACCACATACACATACACATACTCTGCTTATAGTAATTCATTATTGTGTACCTGTAAAAAATATTTTTATTTTCAAATTATCTGTAACAAAACGTCAAATCAGTAATATTCTTCTGAGACTATCAAGTGTGAGAGGAAGGAAAAAAAATTCTATCTACTTTTAAAGTTGTTTTTCCACTTAAAATATTTATTTGCAAGGCAGCAATTTGTGCACTTGAGATACTTACCTCAGTAAGTAATTTATAGATTTCAGGATTTATTTTTCTTACATTGTATAAATATCATGATAGATATTAGTATTAAAAATGCTATTTCAATTTAGTTCACTGGCTAACAGTGGACTTTCAACCCTCCCCGGCCAACACATGTTTATAACCTTTCAGTGACAGCAACCCTTGAGGCTGTGGACCTTATAGAAAGTGCTTCAAAAATGTATCTATTACATGGCCAACTACATAATCTACTTTTTAATATTTAGAATATTAAAGTGTATTTTAGCCACTTCTTTCATATTTTAATTTGAAAAAGATCAGTTTCTTTTGTTTTTATCCTCATATTTAGGATAATGATATGATGATATTGAGTATGAAATTTTACCAACAGTAAATCCGAATTTCTAAAGTGAGTATTTGAAGACTTCAGACACTGAGTCATTATAACATATCTTTCTCCCATCTCTAATTTCTGGTGCTGGTAGATTCAATTTAAATTAGTTCCTAGGACTGGCAGGGAGAAAGCATGGAGACTTGTGCCATCATTTACTTACCCCCATGGAGATAACAAATGGCCTCTTATACATGCATATTTAATTATGGAATTGCAGAGTGGAAGAGATTTTTGAGGTCTTGTAGTTTAACCTTTCTTCTAATTCATGAACTTCCATCGGCATTCCATATGGATGGTTACTTAGCCACTGTTTAACACGTGCCGTGCTGATGATCCCACAGCTTTTAGTGGAGTAGAAGAAAGGTTAGAGAAGTCTTGCTCATCTGTATGATGACAGATGATTCTTTTAAATTCAATCTCTTGGCCCCTGTTGTATCTATTATTTATTTCCCTGTTGTATCATAGTATCTATTAGTTTCTTTCACTTGACAATCTTTCAGATTTTTTAGTTTGCTATTATTCTTCTTTAAATTATGTATTCTCTAAAGTAATTCCTAAAAATCAGCTTGGTGAAAATAATGTATTTGGTTACTTAATGATGAAAGACAAATAAAAAGAGAATTATAACTAGGAAAAACAAATGATTATAAGAGCAATACAACAATGAAAAGGGCATAAATATAAAAAAATCTGTGCCTTGGTAATTTCTATGGTTGATCTTCAATTTATGTTCTATTTTTCCTAGTAACCAAAGTGAAAGCTGATGATATAGTTAATTACATAAAGTTTATCCATGTAATCAAAGCTTTTCCTTTGACATAAGTGTGGAAAGGATATATTATATCGTAATTCATGTCTACTGTCAAGTTTTAATGACCAGTATCCTCAATGGCATTCCTTTCACAAACATATTATCAACCCTCCTGTGGCATTTGTGTATAGAACTTTCACAACCTCCGATATATTCAAGGAAAAAAATTGAAATGTGTGATTTATTCCCACGTGAGTTAGAAAAATGGAGAGCAGGCAATTCGTTTAACAAATCTTGGCAGGCTGTATGTTATGACACAATGTTGGTGACAAGGATACTACAATTCCTCAAGATAAGCCATGTCAAGAAATGGTCTTGCTCATCTTTGAAAGACACAATAGGTAGTTATCAGGTGCTAAGATGTCTCTCCATGTCATAGGAGTAGCAATGGTAGGATTCCTGCTGCTCGCCACAGCTGATCTGCCTTTGTTAGTACAGTTCCGGGTGCGGGGTGCACTTCCAAACCCTCCGTGCTTTTATAGGCATGGAAGAGCTCATTCCAAAAGTTCATTCCAGTGTTATCAAATTAAAAATTATTTTTTATCATTTAATTTTTATCATTACCATGGGATCAAAAATTACACAGAAAAGTTAATGAATTTTTCTTTTTAATAGCTCAAAAGTGACAAAAATAATTTTTAAAGTATTTGTTAAGGCAAAACTCATCTTTTCTGGATCAGTCTATTTGTTAGAGTGTGTTTGTTCATACCATGGCGGGTTTTGATTGATAGATAATGCAATAATTTCACAACACCTTGCCTGTGTGTCACTAATAATTGCTGTAAGTAGGTACTTCTGAAGGTAAATTGTTATCTTTATAGCAGTCATTATTTATTAGGAACCTATTTATTTTACATTCTCTCTGATGTACTCTTGTCTTGGGCACAATGAAATGAACATTATTTGATAGAAGATTCTGTTTGATCTAGGCAGTGCTGGAAATTTCAAAATAGCTTTACATAAAATAGAACAGAAAAGGCAAGATACTCACCACAGCCAAACATAATTGTTTTAAAGAATATTAAATAATGAATTAGTTCACTACTTTTATTGTTAAAGAAAATGTAAATAATTAATTAGAAATAAGCATGTCAATAAGAAATTCAGTTTAGTTGTGGTTTACATGGGAACATTGGTACTTTATCTGTGCTGGTAGAGATGTGAAAACTACATAGTTAATGCCTAACTTGAGACAAATTAGAACATTTAGCTCCAAAGGAAACTGGTTCGAATTATCCTGTTTGTCTCTAATTTTTAGCTGTCTCTTTTCATCTGGTCTTTTCACATGCCTTTTTTTCAGGCTAAATGCAATGAGTCCTGACTGTGTTTTTAAACATCTCTGCATAAATAAACAAGTACCTAGAGACACTGTCTCATTTTGTAGTGTTTATTATTACGTATCTGATACTTATTTTTACAAAAGAAAGTATATTTGAGTCAGTACTATTATAAAGTTTAGCTAATCAAACAATTGTAAAGCACTATGTTGCCTAATATGCATTATTCATGCTAATGTGAAGTAATAACAGGATGGGCTCTGCAGCCATTTTCTATCACAAGAGGCTTTGCTTATGAAATTTAGGGAGAAACCCGGAGATTAGAGGCTGGAGGGGAGGGTCAAACACTGGCAGTGCTTTTGACAATTTAGTTCATGGTAAAGAGGGTAGAGGACACAGGAAGTCAATGAGCAGAATCCTAGTCTTACTGGCTTCTTCTTTTCTGATATTCCCACTGCAAAGAGGGTGTGTGCCCTCAGGAACAGACTTGAAGTCCCTTAGGTACTTAGTGGCTCGGAAGCTCAGAGATGAGGTCCCTGAGCAGCCTGGTTCTATGTACACTGACAGACCACTAGGACGTGAATTATAGTTGGAAGTGCGCAGTTGTTATATCTGGAAAAAAGAGGTGTGAAAATCAAATCTCTAGAGCAATACATAGGTCTGGGTTTTTGATAAATAAAAAGGGAAAATGGAATAAATTCACTTAACAGTGTGTCTTTTAAAAGTTTTATTTTTCCTAGTGTGCTTCACTTCAGTTAACAAATGCTGTGAACAGACACTTGATTAGATGCTTTCACTTTTCTGTGCCTATATGTTTATTTATTTTTTGCTTAATCCCTTCATCTTTTTCACCCAGGCCCCAACTCCCACCCCTCTGACAGCTGTCAGTCTATTGTCTGTATCCATGACTCTGCTTCTATTTTGTCTGTTTATTTTGTTCATTAGATTCCACACACAGTGAAACCAATGGTACTTGTCTTTCTCTGACTGGTTTATTTCACTTAGCATGATGCTCTCCAGGTCTATCTATGATGTCACCAAAAGTAAGATTTCCTTGTTTTTCACAGTAGTAATCCATTGAGTAAATGTACCACAGCTTTTTTACCTATTTAGTTACTGATGGACAGTTGGGCTGCTTCCAAATCTTGACCATTGCAAATAATGCTGGAATGAACATAGGGGTGCATATGTTCTTTTAAATTAGTGTTTGGGGTCTCCTTGGATATATTCTCAGAAATGGGATCACTTGGTCATGAAGCAGATCCATTTTTAATATTTTAAGCTATCTCCATACTGCTTTCAACAGTGGCTACACCAGTCTGCATTCTCGCCAACAGAGCATAAGGGTTCTGTTTTCTTCACATCTTTGTCCGCTCTTGTTGTCTGCTAATTTATTAATGCTAGACATTCTGGCAGGTATGAAGAGATACCTCACTGTGGTTTTACTTTGCATTTTTCTGGTGCCTAGTGATTTTGAGTATTTTTTTCATGTATCTATTGGCCATCTGTATTTCCTCTTTAGAGAACTGTCTATATGGATCCTTTGCCCCATTTTTAAATTGGATTGTTTGTTTTTTGGGGAGGGTGAGTCTCATAAGTTCTTTATAAATTTTGGCTACTAACCAATGATCAGATATATCATTGGTGAATATGTTCTCCCATTCAGTGGGTTGTCTTTTTATTTGCTTTTAAGAAGAAACAGGGTGTACAGAGCACAGTGAAAGCTGTGATAGATAAGTTCAGATCTGTCTAGCGCTCCTGGTTTATTGGTCCCAGTGGGACTGCCTGAAAGGTACCACAGGAAAGATATTTCTAGCTTGTAGGCAGTTGAAGTGCTGTAGTGAGGTTGTTTATTAATCTTTAAACTGTACGCTGTTGTGTGTGTGTTTTAGAGCCCAGTTTATCTACTTTTTATGGCTAGCACAAGATTGAAGTTCACCTTCATTAATGTAATCAAACAGTACCATAACAAAAGGTGAAAAAAGGCCACTAGAAATACTAAATCTTTGGCTGATTGAATAACTATAAATTAAACTTAAGTTCACTATTGAGTTAATAATCTGTGTATGTGTTCATGCTGCCCTGTATTGGAAATATCACCGCAGGATAGCAGGCCCGTGCATGATTAGAAAACAACATACAGAAAAGTTATTAGTCCGACTGCAAACGAGAGCAAATTTTGTGTGGCTTAATTCTTTTGGTTCATAAAAATGCCATCAGGGAGAAAATGTACATTTATAGTGGAATTTGAATGTCTGTGTTATTACACCATATTTTCTAAAAGTTTTCCCTTATCATACAGAGGGGAAACTGTTGGGTATTTGAGAAAGTACTTTGGGCACACACACAGTGTGTGTGTGTGTGTGTGTGTGTGTGTGTGTGTGTATTTTTGTGAATAATTTTGTATCTAGTGTGAGGAAACATCACGGAATGATATTCTAATTTCTATATATCTGCTTTCTTGCCAGTGATGTGGGGGAACCTCTTGAGAGCAGACTGAGAAGCAGTGAGCTTTAGAAGAGATGCTTAGCAGGTGCCTCTGAAAAGGAAAGTGAAGAGCTCTCTGAAGGGACCTAAAAATAAAATGTGACTATAACATACGTAATGAAATTAACAGAAATTTAAGCCATTTCCCACAAAGCAAGACTGCACTTTTTCTATTTACATCCACCATCATTCATTTGCAGTGGTTTATTAACTGTATGGAGCTAAATTTAGGAAACACACATATAAGATGTGATAGGATATAAGATGCAAAGTCCAAGGAATTCAAGTGTATACAGATTAAGTACTACCATTCAGATTTGTAGATTATGCCATCAGTCATATCTACAGAAAAAGAATGTTGAGATATTTAACTGTAACAAAAGAGAAGGCAATTTAAGGAAGTAGCAGCATTTATACCCAAACCACTCATATTATATTACAGGAAATCACATGAAATGAAGTGAAGCGTCCCAATATATAATGTTACTTTGTTTTGGCTTCTTAGGAAATTAGTACATTTCACCATAGCCTTTAAGTGAAAATACCACCCAACTTAATATAATGCATTGTTAAATATTAAAAGAGGGACATATGCATCTATTTCTTTCCATAATATTTGAAGGTGCCACACAATTCAGACTTCATTATCCTAAATATCTTTAAAAGTACAAATTTGGTGGTTATATGGCAAAGTATTAGCCATCCTTTTCATGCTACTGTGGAGCATATTCTTTTCATATCTAGTACAGAACAACAGTGTCAGCAATTTGGTTGCCCTATCACCGCCTCCAGGTAACCGTGGAACCGCAGACAGCACTGCCAGATGCTGAGACCTAAGGAAAGACAAGAAGGAAGTGTGACCTTTGTATCAAATTTGTCAGCTTGTGAGGGTTTGGGCTGCTCTCTGTAATAACTGATTTTCAGGTTTTAACATTTGACCGTCCAGAGAAATTAACACAGTTCATAAAAATAATGATGTATAAATGACTGCTACAGTTAATAATGCATTTGCTGTCTCCATTAGTGTAAGTTTGTGTGGTGGATATGGTTTTATATTTAATCTTTTAAAAATGCATGGAGCTTGGCTTAAGGGTGCAACAAACAATTTTAAAACAATTGTCTGTTTCTTATCTCCTGAATTTTGGCAGTCTGTTTATCACTTATAAATCACCCTAAATCTCATATCCTTGACCAATTAATGAATGTGATAACTTGTTTCACATGATAAATTGCAAATAGCATTTCTACTACAGGGTGTTTGAAAGAAATATATACTTATACATTATTTTATTTGTTTATAAGCTATAATTTTTGTGTAGATTTCTTATATGTAGAACTGATAAACTTTGCACATATTGAACATAGACTGTTTATTTCACAGCGAAGTTTTGTAGCAGAAAGTCCATTTTTAGATGTTTAGAGACATGTCTCCATATGTTGCTTTCTGCAGCATAACGATATGATGCACCTTCGTGATGAAACCTGGACTTCTTCCAAAGAGGGAAAGTGATATAATCCTTCTGGTGAACTGTGAAATTCTCCACTTGCACAGCATCTTACCCAGCAGAAAATGAGCATTCTTCATGGACAGCTTTCTTTAGACATCTAAGGCAAAGAATCATGTTTGGAGGATCCAATTCAATGCAAACTTTAGTGGCAAGTTAATTGCTGGGTTTAAAATATTTCTGCACCTATTTTTTGAGGGGTGGAGATAAACTTTCCAGCCATAAAACCCAAGGCAATTTTTATGTTATATGTTGTTTTCAGTGTTGGTATACTTTTGTTAACTTCTATAAACAATCCCTGCAGAGTTAGTGCTGTTGTTTGGCAGTGTCTTTTAATTACACAGAAATCAGGGCAGGTAATATGCTTGTGGTTACCATGGTTTTCATTGTTTAGGTTTGCATTGATGGAAAACCCCATGATTATAAGACATATTAGCTCTTTTGAAAAAAGATATGTATACTATGTCTTACACATTTACATGTGTAAGGCTTTCTCATATGGGATAGTAATTTACAGAAATTTTTTTTGTAAAAATTTTAGAGTGGGGTTGAGCACTATAATACACTGTTTATCAATATGTGGCTATGTTTCAAAAGAATAGGGCACTGGAATCTGATTTGAATAAACCAAACGTTAACCACGTAAAACAAAAAGGAGCTGCCCACCTCTCACAGCACCGGAGGCCGACTGTCACCTGTGACACAGGAGCCCATGGAAACACAGTGCTGTAGAGAATTCTAACCAGTTCCCTGAACACTCTGTTTTCAGGAAAAAAACATGATAATAATCCTCCCTGGATATGTTTTCTTTGAAACTTCTATCTCAGAGTTTATCAATAATGAAGAAATGTTGTGAGGTCCATAGGCAGCCCAGAGCTTTCCAAAGATGCTCACTCAGACTTCTTCGGCAGGACAGCTGACCTCAGTGATGGGAGATTACTGACCCCTCTGTGCACGTCACATAGACTTTAAAAAAAAATTCTCACTTCAATTTTTGGGTGACAACTCATGTTTGTAAACTCTGTCTTTTATTTCATTCAGATAGTTTTAGATACAAAACATTCAATTTGAAAGAGAGATTTTTGTTCCCTTTCTCATTTACCATTCACTCTTTAAATCCACTTTCTTTGTTCATTCCTGTTTGACATTGATCTTCCCTGGGATAGTTGGGAATGTTTATGCACTTCAACACTGGTGAGAACAGGTTTTAAATATCAACTGTGACACTTAAATGTGGGCAATACTTAATACTGGGCTACTTATTCAAATTCTTGGTGCCTCAGTGTTTTCAGCCTTTAAATGGGAATATTACTGATATTACAGAATTGTTATAAGGGTTAAATATAATAATTCTGTAGCAATAAAATGCTTGACACTGAGTAACCATTTCCAAAATAGTTACTTTTAAAAAAAATTTAAAGATTTTATTTATATATTTTTAGAGAAAGGAGAAGAGAGGGAGAAAGAGAGGGAGAGAATCATCAATGTGTGGTTGCCTTTCATGTGCAACCTACTGGGGACCTGGCCTGCAACCCAGGCATGTGCCCTGACTGGGAATCAAACTGGTGACCCTTTGGTTTGCAGGCCCATACTCAATCCACTGAGCCATACCAGCCAGGGCCAAAATAATTATTTTTATTATTGTTGTTTTGCAATGAATCTGGTGGACTTTCCAACTGATACTGACAACTTTTGTGAATCTTTCCCTTGTCTTTTTTTGATGTCACACAGACTTCAAAGTACACATTGCTCCAAATGCTGCATGTGACTCTCTCCACCCCAAAATGTCCCTCCACTAGGTAAATAGTGCAGATCTAAGTATTTGTTGCTTGTATTGTCTGAAGACTTTGTAAGATATTCTTCAAAGAATAGGTACTGGCTTTTCCTTATACCACCTCTAGCATTGTGCATAAATCAGAAATGGGCCATTGTTCACATATTTGTCTCCTCCACTTGATAGTGAGCTCTTTGTTCCTGTAGCTGAAGCACAGTGTGCATTGAGTGTGGAGAGATTGTGCTTGCATGTCCATAATATTAGCTGAACAGATGTGTGAAGGGATTACTGAACTTGAACAGTCCTTCCATCTCTCCGAGGACATCTCTAGCTCCTTCTCATAATTCCATTCTCAAATATAGAAAACTTGCCATGTTTCAGCTTTTAGTATTTTACTCTTTCTATGTACTCCATCCTTGGTTACACCTATCTATTTCCAAAGCTTCAAATGTCACAGTGATGGATGATTCTCTAATCATCTGGATCTCTTTCTGCCCCAGAATCTTTTTATATCTGTATGCTAAAGATTTCAATAGAAATAAAACAATACCATCTCAACTTTTGTTTCCCAATCCAAATCCTTCCTCTTTCTCTGCTACAATCTTCCAATACAGACCTTTTTCCTGTAGCAACACTTCTTTTCCTGTCACCTATTCTTAAAGATTATAAATCAAATAATTATAACATCATGCTGTACTTTTGTAGAGCTCCATTGCTTCCAAAGCTCTTTAACAAACATTGTTTCATTGTACAGTTTAAAAACCCTTAGGTAACATTATTATTCCAGATTTATTAAAGAAACGTTTTACAGTTTCATAAAATTTTCCTAAATCTACATAATTCATTATAATCCCAAAGGATACCATTTATTTCTTGCCCACTTTTACTATCCACACATTATTTTACCCTTATAACAATATTATAGGCTGTTATTTTTCAGAGAAGGGATATCTGAATTTCAGAGGTTAAAGAATGCGACATAGCCTCTTAATTGAACTTTCTCCCACTAATGTTTTTTTCTTGCTTTGTAAACACTTGCCTGACTCACTCTCAGTGATGCTGCTGCTAGAATGGCATCACTGGTCTCATCATACCCTTTTAGTAAATACTCACTGCTTGCTGATACTGCCTGGAAATAATGGGTACTTTCTACCTGGGCATTAAAGTTCAAGATAAAGTTGTCTTAAATTACATTTCAAAGATTATGTCAGATTTTCCAATATTCCATTATATATTATAGTTTAATTTAACTCTTCACCATAACATATCCAAACTTTCCAATATGACATTTTACTTATGTAACTAACTGCCTAAAAAATAAAATCATTCCTATCCTTTGCCAAAGAATGTTTATTCCATTAAGCAGATGTGATCATTTCTTCCCATGATATTTGCACTTTCTCCAGGTGCTCTGAAGATTCTACCTCATCTTTTAGTTTGTACTTTTTGCTTACCTTATCCCAAAGCTATTCTCTGAATGCTTCATGTTTTATGCAATATTTTATATATTGCATATTGTTGGCTAAATTAAATTACATTGTATAAGCCTCTGTTATAGAAAAGACCTAAAACCAGTAAAAATAATTTTAAAAATGTATTCAGTTTTTAATAAATAAAATCCAGATCTGTCCAGAAAAATGTAAATATTACAAGAATGGTTTGTGTGACATCGATGTAACCTGGCAGCCAAGCAGATTGGACTGGAATGCACATGTGTGAACAGTGATGACTTCACTGTACTAGTCATTGGGGGTGGTAGATGCTGTTGAGTGAGCATGTGTACTATGTGGCTTTTGCTTTCAAAATGACTGAGCGAGTACAGCAACGAATCTGCATCAAATTGTGCATTAAGCTTGAACATTCCTCTGCAGAAACTATCCAGATGATTCAGAAGGTTGCAGCTATGGGAAACTGGTGACTGGCAGCTTCATCATGATGATGCACTTGCTTGTGCCTCATGTCTCATACAGAATTTTTTGGTGAAACATCAAATCACGCAGGTGACTCAGTCCCCGTACAGTACTGATTTGGCACGCTGTGACTTCTGGCTTTTCCCAAACTAAAGTCACCTTTGAAAGGGAAGAGATTTCAGATTGTTGATGAGATTCAGGAAAATAGAACAGGGCTGCAGATGACAATTGGGAGAGCTGTGTGAGGTCCCAAAGTGCCTACTCTGAAGGGGACAGAGGCTTCATTGATTTATGTACAATATGTTTTGTATCTTGTAAATTTATTGATCAATAAATGTCTCTATTTTTTATATTACATGACTGGATACCTTCTGGACAGACCTCCTATTACCAAGGTAATCTCAATCATGAGTATTGAAGAGGGAGGAATGAAAATAATGGAATCAAGTTTCCTATTGGAAAATAGTTTTGTTTGCTCATCCTATCCCCAAAGTAGATGTGGCATATGAAACTGGTCCAAATTTACACATTTTGTTGTTTAGTGAACTGGTTCCTGATTCATACATTCTATATGAATGGGATTTCCTACAGTCTGAAGGGTAAGTCTTTGTAGAGTTTAGAGTTCAGTTCACTTTACTTCATGGATAGCATTGGGAAGCAGTAAACATGCATATAATATCCGAAGACATACAGGTTTATTCTGTGTAGATCTAAGGTAAGTTCCTGTCCTAGACTAATAACATTTTTATATTCTGAGTATGAGCCCATCTGTGAGTCTTAAAATTATAGAGAAAATACAGAAATGAGAACAGTTGGACATTTGTATTGTATGCTAGCCTCCAAAGCTAGCTCTGAGCTCTGTACCTCTCTGATAACATCTTCAATAATTATAAGCTCTGTGTGGGATATACATGTGAACAGCAATGAGGAGCAATACTCACCTCACAGAGCACCTCAAGAGGCTACCTATTTAGAACATTTGTATTATATGCTAGGCTCTAAAGCAGGGGTGTCAAACTCATTTTCACGGGGGGCCATATCAGTCTTGTGGTTGCTTTCAAAAAGTCAAATGTAATTTTAGGACTGTATAAATGTAACTGCTCCTAAACTAAGGGCAAGGAGCTCAGCTCTGCCGCTGGGTAGGGACAAGGTATCAAGCCAGATAAAACAAGGTGGAGGGCTGGATTTAGCCTGCAGGCTTTGTGTTTGCCACTTGTGCTCTAAAGCATTGATCTTCAAAGGGGCAGGAGGGATTCCTGGGAGTCCAGGAGCTGTTTCTTTGATAATCCAACTTGTAACTTAAGATAAGTTTCCTAAATTTGTGACTGTTTAGGTTCAGGAATTTTATTTCTATTTGTAATTCTGTCATGTGAAATAGATAATTGCTACTTTTAATATGCACAAGGACTTAACTTACAGACATGGACATGTGAAGATATGTCTAAGTCTTTGTCCTATTAGTAAAAAATATAGCCTCTGAAAATGCACTTGATCAAATTAAAAATCAAAGATGTTTTTCTTGTGATCCAGTCGTAGCACCCATGGAACAATGGGGACACAATGAAGGCTACAGGAACCCTGGCAGCAACATTAGCAAGAGAACTTAACAGGAAGCAAGACTTAGAGTCCTTGACTTGGTTTCAAAAGCCCTTCTGCAACTCGAATTTTTCTCACCTTCCTTGTTCTGCTTCGGCTGACCTTGGTGACCCCAAGGCTTTTTTGGTTTAGGCTGCAAAGTCTGAGGAGTTCAAAGCAACTCAATATTTTTGCCCATGACTCCCATCCCCGCCCCCATGTGGTAACAATATTCAGTCTCATTCACTTGAGTTGAATTCTTAGGGTTCAGTATTTATATGACATACTATTATAATAAAAGTATATGACATTCTCTCTAACAACATAATGATTAGACTGATAGTACAAACAAGAACAGATCCAGAGGTCAGAGCTGCTCACTTCCTGTGGTTTGCTTTAATCCTCAGCATTGACGTCATTGCAGAGCTCTGAGCTGCTATGTGGCACTGAGCTCTGTGAGGAATGTTGGCAGCATCACTTGGAGGTCAACCTCATCAGGTGCTTGGATTGCAAGTCAGGTTGGGAAAGAAAATGAAATGTACACACCATTAACATTTATTAAAACAGAAGATTAGTAACAAAAATATAAATACAAGTAATTAGTTTTATAATCCTAATATTTAGACCATAAGGAGGTATTAAAAAAGGAGAAATAAGAGGAAGTTAAAAGCATACTAACAGTCACCTTAAAATCAACAGTTAATATATAATATAGTTTTTAATATTGATTACAAAAATATAGGTTTAAGCACAATTATTTTTTTAAAGATACTATTTATTTACTTTTTAGAGAGAGTAGAAGGGAGGGAGAAAGAGAGGGAGAGAAACATCAATGTGTGCTTGCGTTTTGTGTGCCCACTACTGGGGACCTGGCCTGTAACCGAAGCATGTGCCCTGACTGGGAATCAAAGCAGTGATCCTTTGGTTTGCAGGCCTGCACTCAAGCCACTGAACCACACCAGCCAGGCCACAATTATTTTTTAAAATAGAAAGGATCCACTTAGTGAATATAATTTTTGAAAAAGTCTGTAAATCATAGGACTAAAAATAAATAGAAGTAACACTAATAAAAATAAATAGTTAAATTGAAATCATATAAGTTATTACAGTGAATGTATGTGGATTAAGTGGGTGATTAAGAAACAGGTTTTGAAATTGGCTCAAAATATAAATTCAAAATAAAGGCTATCAAAATAGATAAAACTAAAATGATAAGGGTTAAAATGTAGAACATTGATATATATTATGCAAATAAGAACATGACTATGAAAATAATTAGTTGTCTAACAAATAGTATGAAGAGAGCTGAATGAATTCATTAAAAAGTTTTTCTTGCCATTTTTTTAAAACAATCTCATCTCTGTGGATTAAATATTAAAGAATAAAAAAGACTAAAAATGATATAAAATTAAACATAAATGTTTATATAATTTTGTAGTGAATTACTCTTTCAAATAAATTGTAAAAATTGGAAAAGATACTGTAAAAATTTAAAGATTGTATTATATATGCATATATATGTATGTATAGGAAAAGTAAAAGCAAGATAAGGATAGAAAAATATTTATAGCATGTGACTGACGAGGTATTAAGCATATATAATAAATATAAATAAAAGTTAGTGTTACTCATAATTAAAACCTGAATGTTTCAGTAGGAAAATTTCAAAGGAGATTAAACAAGTTTGAAAAAAATAAAATGAGAAATATTAAAAAGAAAAATGAAACATGCTCAGACAAAGAATAAAACTAGAATGAACTTTCTCACATTAAAATTAAGTTTTCATATGACCCAGTGTTAGTAGTGTGTTTAGAGGAACAGATCCTCTTTAGGTTTATTACTCCACATAGGTGTAACATCTCTAGAGGACTATTTGACCATATAGGTCAATATCAATAGAATTTTTAATGAAATTTAATTCGTAAATTTAATTCTAGGATTCATCTTAATGAAATCATCATAAACATAGATGAAAATTTGCAAGACTGTTCATTATACTGTCATTTCAGTAGTTACATATATAGAGAATAACCCTGCCCCCAAACAGGAAACTGGTTAAATAAATATTGATTTATTCACAGGTTCATCTCCTGTAAAGCTATTAAAATACATTTTGTAATGATAGTGACTTGGAAATGTAAATAAAATATTTAGTTGTTATCAAAGAAAAATAGTAAAATCATCAACCTTGCTCTTCTTTGGTCAATCCTTTTACATTATTGACGTTTTTGGAGCACTGTATATCGGTTCTCACAAGTCTCATGCCACATGAACTCCAGCTTACTGTAATGAGGAGGAGCAGATGTTGCTTATAAATATTTTTAAGTTTTTTTAGCCCTAATCATTAAGTCTTTCATTATAGATTAATAGATAAGATAAAGAATAATACACTTAAAAGGTTTAATTTAATTTCACAAAAATAGGAGCAGAGTCACTATGTAACTTGAGAAATTGGAAAACTATGAACAGGACATAATTTATTTTCATAAAAATTTACTGAGAGTTGAAAAAACAGAATTTAAGTTATGGGATAACCTGAGATTAATAATATAATGAAATAATAGACAGTATACTGCAGGAGAATGGAAAAGAGATTATTTTGTTTGTAGAAAATGACACCCTATTTTGTTAATTCTAAGTAAGTCACATTCCTGTTCTTTGCCCCAGTGCAGGTATTCTGAAATTAGAATTAAATATGTGAAATTTTACAGTCACTGTCAACCATGTAGAAGTCATGTCATGATTTTCTACTTCAATTTTTGGAAAGATCTAGAAAGAGCTAGCATACAAATTTCTTAGAGTATATGAAACTGAAAAATGTGTAAGTAGAATGGTGAAAAGGACATTTTATTCTGAAAGTTTACAAATTACGGCATTTTCATAGATTGTGGAAGCAAGAATGGGTCATAGATCATTTAATTTACTTCCTTTATTTTATAAATGAAGACACAAAAGCCTAATGTTAAAATATTCATCCAAAGTCATACAATAAGTGAGTGAGAGAGTCACAACTTTGGACAAAAACTCTTGCTTTTTGAAGAATTATGAGTATCAGACTCACATGGCTGTGGCTGAAGAAATATGACTGACTGAAACAGCAGATGACTTTGAGATGGCGGTGACTGGGAGTAACTTAAATTAATGGTGCATTTAACCATGGAAGTTGAACTGGCAGTTTGAAAATTTACCATAGCTTTCTAACTAATTAACAAATTGATGTAAAGGAAAATATTTTCTGCATGGTGGTGGCAGGATGGGGAGAAGATTATGCAAGTTTTTGTTTTCTTTGGATTTTAAGTCAATATTTATATCAGATCTTTTTTCTTTGTGTTATATAAGATAAAGAATAATCGCATAAAAGGTTTAATTTACCATTTGTATCAACCATAAACATGATAGACATCTTTTTTTGCTGTTGCTTTGAAAGGTGAATGTGATACAAATTTTAAATTTTAAGAAGAAAGTACAAAGAAATTGGAGAATAAGTAAAAAAATGTCATATTTAGAATATTAAAGTAGATTTTTCTAGTGAGTTACATAGATTACATTATGGGTAAATTTTGGGTGTCTCTTAACTTAATATTCCTCTAGAAATGGATGAGTATCTAAATATTTTTAAAAGTTTAAAAGTGATAATGACATGCTTTTTTAAGAGTATGAACTTGTACAATTCAAATTCTATGCTGTGCCTGAGTATCCATGGAAAACATGTTGTACTGGAGAAAACATCGTTCTACAAGTAAGCATTGGGATTCTACTCTGACTTCTAACCAACTCTCTAACCTTGGGAAAGTGTTGAAATTTTCTGTTCTTCAATTTTTTCAATGACAAGATACATGATTGGACTACAGTTATGATCACAATAGTGCTAATAGTGCTTGGTTCCATAGTTTAAACGTGCAATTACTTTTGATAGATCCATCCTCTGTTAGTAAAATTAATTAGAAAATCCATGATTTCTGTCTAATTGGCCAATATTTGACAGGAAGGTATGTTGATTTATACATAATTTAAATTAGTAGCAGTAAAATATAAATTTCCTCATCAAGGTTTCCTCAGACTAGATAAAGACGATGGTTTGATTTACAAATGTCAGCATCCAAAGAATGAAAAGCAATAGAGATACATTTCAAACTAGACATGTTGTGGGTGTGTTTGTGGAGATGGGGACTTTCCCATAGTCTTCATACACAGAACAGCAAGAACTCTGGTTAGCACATTGTAGGTGATATTCCTATAATAAATACAATAAAGACTTTTATACCACTGTTTCTCATCATTTTACAGATTGATGGATTATGCCATAAGCAATTTTTGGCAAATGTAATTATTTTTAGGAGACAGAATACAATAAGTTTCTAAGAAAAATAGTATTGGTTTCATCCAAAAGTAAAATTCTGAACAGAGAGGGAATTTGAACAGCAATACATAGTTTATTTTTTTTCATAGTGGTCTTTTTTTTAAAGATTTTATTTATTTATTTATTTTTAGAGAGGGAAGGGAGAGAGAAGGAGAGAGAAATATCAATGTGTGGTTGCTGGGGGCCATGGCCTGCAACCCAGGCATGTGCCCTGACTGGGAATTGAACCTGCGATGCTTTGGTTTGCAGCCCGTGCTCAATCCACTGAGATACACCAGCCAGGGCTTCATAGTGGACTTTTGATCAAGGGTATTTAAAACAAAATTTATTTCATCTGTTATACACTTGAAGTTCTAATATTATTTGTTGTGGATTAAATTGGTCACATATGCCATGACAATAATCTTGACAGAGATTATAGTTAGATAGTTTAGGAAGTTTATGACACTTAATCAGGATGTATATCTGAAGAGAACACTTTAGAAATGTAGTTAATCAAGTTAGTTTGGGTCTATTGCAACACGTGGAAAAATAGGCAATTCTATGATAGAATTCTTTGTCAATAACTCATTTTCCTGGAAATGATTTTATCTACATGCACTCCATTAATTGTCATAGACAGAGAACTGTTTCAAATGCTATTTGGTTGTGTAACTTTAATAAATGTGGTGGGACCTCTATAAGAAAGCACATTACAAATGTATATTTAGATTAATGAATATATTCTCTTTACTGTCAGGAAGTCATTAAATCAGAGAAAGCCAATTGGATATCAGGAAAATTATCAAAATAAAAATAATAATAGGTTTTAGAGTATTTGATTTTAAGATAGATTCAATTGTCAAGGTCATTCCTAGTGCCCCAAATCATATATCACAGAGATTTAAGAACATTTAGACTTCTACTGTCAGCTGAGATATATGTGTATATATATATATATACACTATATGTATATATATATATATACATACATATATATACCTATATATAGATATATATGTATGTATACACACACACACACACACAGAGTCTATAATTTCAAACCATTCAGGTACAAGTTAAAATGCATGGGGAACAAAATCAATCCATGTTTTATATAGTACAATAATTGAAGGTTTCTCTCTAGAGTACTTCTGCCAACCCTAACCTTGATGAGGTATTACTATGCAGATTCTGCCTGAGCATCAGTAATTGGAGATGAAGATTAAGTTTGATTCAGAAAGGTGTCACCCCAGAGAGCCAAGGGTGATGAAAATATCAATACAAGGTAAAAACAAATGCTTTACTTTATGCCAACAGTTTTTTTTTTGACAATTTGTCTAAGCAGGCATAGGACAAGGTTAAGGAAAGCCAGGTGCCTAGACTGGTATTTAAGGAGGCACTGATTTTCAGCTGCAGACAGTTGGAGACAAAAGAGTATGCTATGCAGAAGCAGAGATACAGGGCTTTTTGCCTCAGACATAGTCAATCAGAACTTCAGTGGAGGAGCAGTGCCCTCCATAAGTGAGCATAAGGGGCTCAGCACAGGTGGAGCAGGTGGCTGAAATAAGCACCTAGCAATGTATAGGAGAGTTTCCCTTTGTGGCAAAGGAATCGTTTGCTTGAGGAATCCTTTTGTTGGTGATTTTACATTCTTCAAAGCTGTCTGTACAAAGATAAACATTCTCATAGTATGTATGTAAACAGATATCTAAAAATGTAGCTAATTATACAAAAAAAAGAAGCTTGGATGTTTTAAACAAACTGAAGTGAGATGGAAATCTTACTCTGCCCTTTCAAAGAGAAAGGAGTCAAGTACCTAAGCCAAGCGTTTCCTCCATATTCCAGCATAGAGTAACATTTTTTAATACAATGTACATGCCTTGGTCTTTCCATTTTAGATTCCGTATTTTGTGAGCTTACACTCATGTGATTATTCACACTTTCTCCAAGTTACCATTTAGTAATTCATATTTTAAGGATGCAATCAATCATAACCCTCTTATTTGTTAGTTTCTAGACCAACATAAAATTAGATAAAAACAATATGGAAAACACATGGTAAATCGGGTTTGGAGAATAACATTATAGCCCAAAGTTAAAAGGAGCCTTCCTAATGCTCACCCTACACCAACTCTAGGGAGCTGGACTTGCGAAGCTAACACTTAGCCAGAGGGCCAACGGGAAGGACTACTCCCTGCCTTCTGTAATAGACTGGGTGAGGAAGGGTCTGTCTGGGCTTACCTGTAACAGAAATGTGAAGGAAAGTCTATTTTATTGCTGACCTTCTACTAAAAACAAGAGAGTGTGGGAAAGAAGGGGAGAGTGAGAAATCTGGACCATGGAGCATCAATTATCTTTATTTCAAGATTATCTTTGAACTTTCATCTCCTAGAAAGGAGTAACTCAGAAGTGGAGAACAGAGTAAGAGCCTTCCTCCTAAACCTTCTCTGAAAGGGCAGAAATATCACTAAATGAAATAGCACTAAAGAAGGTTTTCCCTTATGCTTCTGTACCATGTCCTAGGAAAGCATTTTATGTATATTATCTCTTTTTATCCTTCCAAGGAACTTCTGATATAGAGAATTGATATAGCCATTTTAGGAATCCAGAAATTGAGGCTAGAGGAGTTGAGGAACTTGGCACATGAGTGTAGCTGGGATTCAAAATTATGCTCTGAAATACTATGTGGCATGTTACTGTTAGTGCAGGGAGCTAGATATTGGTGGGAAAGGGGGAAACAGAGGGAATTAGACATTGTTGAGCCTGATGGGCAGGGGAGCTAAATTGGATGGTGGGCCTGTTTCCCAGGAAGTTGCAGCATGCATAGGCACCACAGGGCATCGCAGCATTTCCCTGCCAAAGGGGTTAACACTACTGCAGAAAGACAGGGCCAACTTTTCAATTTCCCCAGGGTACAAAGTGTCCATTCCACCATGTGCCCAGACTATGGGGGTGGGGAGGAATAGAGCAACAAAAGAGAAGTAAGCATATGTGCAGTAAAAGAGAAGATGGCGACCAAAGACGACTCTCTATCTGGTCTGGGAAAAGGATTGGACTGGATAAGGGGCACAGAACCCTGGAAGATGTTGGAAATGGCTTGGTTAGGGGGTGGGGTCAACATTAGCCTGAAAAGGCCTGGTGATTGGTAGTTTGAAAAAGCACCTGGTCTTTCCCAAGCCGAAGATAACTCTCTCTCTCTCTCTCTCTCTCTCATTGCTTAATAGTAAGGGCTTGTGAGCTTTCTCATAGCAGCCAGCTGACCTAGCAGCCCTAGTCCTGGGGCTTGCAGCAGACCGTGCTGCAAACATCGTCTAGAGTGCAGCCAGGAACAGGGGCTAGGCCAGCCAGACCAAGACAGGGACTGAACTGGACTGAATCAATGGCGCAGAATTTATGGACACTGGCCTTTTTTTGTGGGCTTTATGAAGACAAGGTTGGACTTTCTTCACAATGGAATGGAAGGAGATGAGACACCAGGAACCTGGGGGCTTTTTATTTTCACCCAATAAAGCTTACCACTATCCTCCTATGTGGGTCCCAGCAAATGCTTCTGAGTCACTGCAAGGACCGCATTTCACCTGGCAACGTGTTCACATATCTTTCTATGGCCCAATTAGAATACCACCTTTCTAAGATGCGTAGTCTATCTGTGTGTATCTAGCCACTCTAAAAATTTTGATCATTTATTTGGGTGCAAATGTTACCTCCTTTACTTGATTTTAAGTTTGGTGGTGGGAAAGGGCTTCACATCTAAATCATGTTTCCATGTCACATAAGACTTCATCCATTTTTATGCAGTTACTTAAATTTTACTTTTGAAAATTAAATAATTTCTTTAATTCTGACATTTAAAAAATGGTATGAATTTGTCACTGCAGAGAAAATTTCTGTTTCCTTTCCTTTAAGATGAAATTGATGTTTTGACATATTAGACATTGTGTTCAGTTGTGCACAGAATTAATCCCTCCATATCAAGATGTTCAATTTAAATTATTTTCCTTAGCAAAAGGCCATTTGGCAAGAAATTTTCTTTTGAACCCCCATAGCTCTTGCGTTGTTGCTGTCATGTTAAAATCCCTAGAGCTGTTTTGTACCATTTGGATTGGTATGTAAAAAGAAAGCTATTATTAACCTGAAACTCTTTTTCTCAACTAGAATTCTGCCTGAGGTCTGACAGGCTTTATTTTAAATCCTACTTCTTAAGTGAGGAGTTTACAAGCAAGCCCTGTGATTCTGAAAGCTAACCATCATGGTGTGTGCATAAAATTTTGAGTCCTTTCTACATCTGTTATCTGTTTGAAAATTCTGACCTGAAGGCACAAAGCATTTGAATTACAGACCATATGGAACATCTGGAAATCTCTCATTTCCATTTGGTGGGCCATAACTAAACCCCAGCTCTTTCCTAGTTAATTACTTAACTCACTAATGATTAGTGTCACATCAGGTCTGTTTCAATTCCCCTTTCTGGCTCAAGAGTTCTCTGTGCCTTTTATTTCCTGCTGTCTTGAACTCTGCTTCACTTGCTCCCCTCCACTCATTTACTATAATGATAAGCCATCCTCCACAAATTATTTTGGTTCAATTAAATATCCAGGAAAGCTAGACACCAAAAACACTATATCTCTCAAGTTAAATGACCACGTGTTGTGAGTACACCTATTCTAAACAGTACTTATAATATTTTTCAGTCATATTCCTCATGCTTATGTAAGAAGCTATAAAAATTTTTGTCTAGAAAATATATGAGGTCTGTCTAGAGGATATCCAGCCATCTAATATGAAAAATAAAGACATTTATTGAAAAAAATACAAGATACAAGAAACATTGTACAGAAGACAATGATGCATCAGTCCCATTCAAAGTAGTCACCTTGGGATCTTACACAGTTCTCCCAATTGCCAACAGATGCCCAATAGTATTTCCCTGAATCTCATTGACAGTCTGAAATCTCTTCCCTTTCAAAGTGATTTTAGTTTTGAGAAAAGCCAGAAGTTTCAGGGCACTGAATCTGGGTGTAGGGGAGCTGAGTTACCTGGGTGATTTGATGTTTCACCAAAAACCTCTGCTTGAGACATGATGCATGATCAGGCACCTTGTTGTGATGAAGCTGCCAATCCCAGTTGTCCACAGCTGTGGCTTTCTGAATCAGCCAAGTAGTTTCCACAGAGGAATGTTCAACCTTAAAGCAAAATGTGATGCAGATTCATTCCTCTAGTTGCTCAGTTTTTAATGTGATGGCCACACAGTACATGTGCTCACTCAATGGTATCTACTGCCCCCACGAACTGGTACACTGACATTATCATTGTTCATGTAACAGGGTGCAGCCAAGAAGAGGGGCTCAAATAGGGATTGGGAATGGGGTCCAGAACTCAAGGTGTCCAGGAAATATTAGAAAAATATATAGGATGACCTCATCCCTCCCCTCTCACAGGTTTGAGTTGTGGAAAGGGACACATGGAACAGGACAATGCAGAGCTATTTTGTCCAGCCACAGCTTTGCAGCTAACCTCTGGCATGGTCATTTAACATATCTATAACCTTTAACTGGTTTCATAGATATATTAAATAACTGTGGCTATGCTTTGAGCCAAGGGGATATAAGTGACTTCCACCCAAGATGTAACTGGGTGGTGGCTCCCCTTGGTTACAGTGTCTGTGTCAGAGCTTGGAGAAGATTGTCTCCATGCCACCGGGCCACACCTGTCCAGACTCATTATGGCAACCCAGTAAACCTGGAAGAATACAGGAATGCTGGCAGGTGTAACTGATTGTAGGAGGAGTTGGAAATGGGGCTGCAGAAGAAGATTGGTGCAGGGGTTTAAACCCAGATGTGGCAGTCATAAGAGAGAAGAACTATGTGGCTTTGGCAGAGTGGAGACCCCACAGCTTTGGTGAGAGTAAGGACCATGTGGCATTGGGGTATTCCCTTTTTCCACGTGGCTTAGGAATCAGGAGAGACTTTGCCTGGAAGAAAAGGGGTGAAAAGACTCTTGCTGGTGGGCCATGAGAAGATACCACATGGCTTTGGATTAACATGAGAAGATACCACATGGCTTTGGAGATCATGATGGTGACACAGCTGATGGTGCTGGGAGCCTGAATTACCAGAAGACTTCTGCTGCTTTTCTTGAGATACAGTACCCCAGATTAGGGTAGAGGGAGAAGGAAGGACTGTGTGTGTCTATGGGTATTCTAAAGGACTTTAATATTTTAATGAAGACATTAAGTCACTACTCTAAGTCTGTATAGCTTTAAATAAGTATTTCCTTTCCTTTTCACAAATCTCTGGCATTGAGAGATGTCTTTCCTCTGGTGGCAGGCATAGCGAACCTAGTAGGGGGTCCTTTCAATAATAGTATATTGTACAACCCCCTTGGGTCTGTTCTGTAACATTCACGAGTGTGCATTCCAATTCACTCTCCTTGGCTGCCAGGTTACATTGATGTGCAAACCATTCTTGTTATATTAACAATGGTTGAACCTTTACCAGACAGACTTTGTGTGTCTTACCAGTTTGATACAGATTTAACAGTTTTACTCTTTATTACTATGCTTTTTAAAATTCCTACCTGAGGACATTTTTTTCATTGCTTTCTGAGAAAGAGGAACTGAGAGAGAGAAACACTGGTGAGAGAGAGAAGCATGGATCAGTTGGCTCCTGCACGAATCATGACCGGAAATCGAACCTGCAACATAGGTATGTGCCCTGACCTGGAATGGAACCTATAACCTTTTGGTTACAGGATGATGCTCCAGCCATCTGAGTCACACCAGCCAGGACTAATTATTTTACTCTTTATGTTAAGTTTTCCTCTCAACATTCAAATATAACAGTAAGTTATATTTATAAGCATCCTTTATAAGCATCCTTATATTGCTCATTAGTTTGAGGAAGAGGTTCAGAGAACGAGAAGTGATTGCATATGCAGCAAACAGCTACTTCAAGGTCTTTTTATATTATATTACTTATATATTATTGTACTTTCTCTACAACATTCTCCTCAGCAAAGCTTGCCCACTTCTAGCCAAGCATGAATCAATTCCACTTGCTTTTCTTTTCAATTAAATATTTGGTAAATTTTTAGAAAGCATGTAGTGCCTTGCAGATGGGAGCCAGCCACAGAGACAGGACAGGAAGGCTGAAGAAAACAATCGGAGTTTTATAGATATAAAAATGAGACATTTTCCTTCTCTTTTCCTTTAAAGATGACCTGTAAACTTTTGGCACGAATGCCACATTCGGAAATATGTTTCTTTATTCTCTAACTCTGTATTGAGATTTTAAAAAGCAATAGAATATTTCCTTGATTTGTACGGGCTTGAGGGCATTGTAACTAGGTATACTTACTTCTCTTCTCTGATCTATGAACCAAGAACTGGACACAGGAAATAGAAATAAAACTATAGGCTTCAAACTGCCAAACCTAATTTCTAAAATGCAGTTGGGACAAGAGTTCTCTCTTTTTTTCCCCCCTGTGGACATAGGGACTCACCTAGGGACTTGGTGAGAGTCATGGAAGGCCAGAGCTTCTGTCCCTGGAAGGAGCAGAGCACAAGGGAGACCAGGTGTGAGCTGTCACTCTCAGTACCACATGCTCTGTTCAGTAGAAAAACACTGGCCAACAGATGGCAGCCTCTCTCCATCTTACCAGCCTGGAAAAAACACCTGCTCTCTCTGGCAAGAGGACTGCAAGAAAAGGCAAGAGCTTCCAATATTTTTGATAGGGTTAATGGCTGTAAAATATGAGTTGGTAAGAAAATGAGGGATAGAGTGCATGGTTCTTCTTACTAATGACATCTCTATTAAGACAGACTGACAGTGACCAGATGGGAGGGGGAGGGAGGATGATGGTGGAAAGAAAGGGAAGGGACTAGTTAAAGAACATGTGTGAATGGTCCATGGACATGAAGACAGTGTGGGAATTGACTGTGGGAGTGGGGGGGATGGCCTGGGTGGTGGAGGGCAAAGGGGAAAATTTGGGACAACTGTATTAGAATAACAATAAAAAGTCTTTAAAAATAAATCCTTCATCTTTCATCTTTAATGTTTTATACACAAGCTAAATTTTTAAGCTTAAACTGCAATTTTTAAAAAAGATTTTATCTATTTATTTTTAGAGAGGAGAAGGGAGGGAGAAAGAGAGGAAAACATCAGTGTGTGGTTATATCTCACATGCCCCCTACTGGGGACTTAGCCTGCAACCCAAGCAAGTGCTCTGACTGGAAATTGAACCAGCCACCCTTTGGTTCACAGGCTGGTGCTCAATCTAATGTTCCACACCCACCATGGCATTGAACTGCAATTTTGAGCTAGATACTTTTATATGTTTAGGTGGTATGACTTTACAATTGTCACAAATGACCATGTATTTTAAAATAATGTTAACCAGGAAAGAGTTTTTAACCTAAAAACCATCATCAGTCTTGGGGCCAGAGCAGTAAAACAAGATTCGAGATTGAGAAGTCTTGGGACAGAAGCATGAACGGGAAAGACAAAAATATTTGGAAGAGAAAGAGAGGGAGAGAGAGATGACTGCTTTGAGAAAAGAGCAGAAGCAAAGAAAGACAGAATGCAGTACCTTGTTTCTTTAATCTATTTTTAGAGCAGTTTAAGTTCACAGCACAACTGAGCAGAAGGTAGAGAGAATTCCCATATATCCTCTGTTTACATATGCAGAGCCTCCCCCACTATCAACATCCCATCCCAGAGTGTTATAATAGAAAAATCTACATCATTATCATGCAGAGTCTAGTGCAGTAGGGTTCAGTCTTGGTGCTGTACATTCTATGTGTTTGCACAAATGTATAATGTTTTGTACCCACCATTATGGCATACAGAATAGTTTCAATGCCCTAAAAATCCTCAGAGCTTCAATTGATTCATCTCTCCCACTCTCCTTATCCCTAGCAACTGTTGATCCTTTAAATATCTCTGTAACTTTTCTTTTTCCAGACTGTAATATAACTGGAATCACACAGATTTTTCAGATTGGCTTCTTCCACTTAGTAACATGCAGTTAAGATCCCTACATGTCTTTTCATGGCTTGATTACTTTATTTTTGCACTGAATAGTATTTCATTGTCTGGATAAACCACATATTAATTATTCACTCATTTACTGAAAGATATATTGGTTATTTCTAGGTTCTGGCAATTATGAATAAAGCTGGTATAAACATCCCTGTTCAAGTTTTTGTGTGGACATAAATTTTCAACTTTTTTGAATAAATACCAAAGAGTATGTTTAACTTTGTAAGAAAGCACCATACTGTCTTTACCATTTTGCATTTCCACCAGCAATGAATGAGAGTTTCTGTTTTGTATCCTCATCAGCATTTGGTTTTGTCAGTTCTGGGTTTTGGCCATTCTAATAGTTGTATAGTGATATCTCATTTTTGTTTTAATTTGCAACTTCCTCATGGCATATGGTATGGGACATCTTTTCCTATGCTTGTTTGCCATCTGTATATCTTCTTGGTGAAGTGTATATTCAGGTCTTTGACCCATCTTTAGTTAGATTGTTTTCTTATTGGGTTTTTAGAGTATTTTTGCATATGTTGGATAACATCCTTTCATCAGATATGTTTCACAAATATTTCCTCACAGTCTGTATCTTGTCTTCTCTTTCTCTTGACAGTGTTTTTTTCACAGAAATTTTTAATTTTAATGAAGTTCAGCTTTTCAATTATTTCTTTCATAGGTTATGCTTTGGTGTTATATCTAAAATGTAATCACCGTATCATGGTCATCTAGGTTATCTTCTTATTTTATAGTTTTGCCTTTTATATTTAGGTTGATCATCCATTTTGAATTACTTATGGTGATCGTTAAAAGGTTTATGTCTAGTTTTTCATGTGCATGTCTGGTTGTTCCAGCACCATTTGTTTAAGAGATCATCTTTGCTCTATTGTATTACTTTCCTTCTTTTGTCAACAATCAGTTGAGTATATACATGGAAGTCTATTTCTGAGCTCTCTATTCTGATTTGGGGCTCTATTTGTTTATTCTATCACTAATACTCCACTACTTTGATTATCGCACCTTTATAGAAAATTCTGAAGTTGGATAGTGTCAACCTTCCAACTTTGTTATTTTCCTTCAATAGTGCCTTGGCTATCCTGGATGTTTTGTCTCTACATATCGTGTTTAGAATTAGTTTGTCAATATCCACAAAATAACTTCCTGGGATTTTGATTGAAATTACAATGAATCTATAGATCAAATTGGAAAAAACTGAGACCTTGATAATTTTGTGTTTTCCTACCCCTGAACATGGAATATTTCTATTTATCTAGTCTTTTGATTTCTTTTATCAATGTTTTATAGTTGTCCTTAGATCTTGTACATGTTTTTTTAGATTTATAGCTAAATATTTAATTGTTTTAGAAGCTAATGGAAATGGTATTGTTTTTTTAATTTTAATTCCACTTGTTCATTACTGGGATATAGGAAAGCAATTGGGTTTATATATTAACTATCAATCTTATAACCTTACTATAATCACTTATTAGTATTGTTTCATTTTAAAAATTCTGTAACTTTCATAAGACTTTATTTTGTCAAGGACAATTTTTATACCTCATCAGAATTTCATTGGTCATTGGAATTTGAGAAAGAAATAGAAGCAGTTTAGATAAGATAATATAGGTAAATAAGAGGCTTCACATGATCAAAGAAAAGCTATATATTTATACTATTTATCAAACCATCACCTATTTACATACCTATTTACTTATCTATCTATCTGTCATCTATCATCTATCTACTTATCATCTATCTTTCTATTTATCTATCTTTCAGATATGTACCAAAGAATGTGGAATTTAGCATACCATAACAACAAGCATCTTCTGCATAGGGCTCTCTACTATTGATCAAAGGGTCAAAGAAACATTTCTACTAAAAAATCATAAACTACTCTCATGATTTTCTAGAGATAAAGCATTAATGTGAGAATATTTGTAATCACCATGCATTTTCAGCTATTCCTACTCAACTTGAAGGCATGGTTTCCTTGAAAAATCCACATTAATGTGAAGTTCTGGCTCCAGTCATAAACTGATTTTATAATATATAGCACTGTAAAAAATATTAACCTCTCTGTGACATAATTTATTCAAATTTAAAAGCTGGAGATTAGTATACACTTTGAAGGATTTCTTTACACTCTTGAGTGCTCTGACTCTAGATGAAAAGAATACACTCCTATGTGTATTCTGAGCAATCCAAATTTCAGAGATACTTTTTGTTTTTAACTATAGAAGATCAGCTTATTATTTATATATTTAATGAACACTAGCTGCTAGCTTTTTTCCTGCAGTCACATTAGGGAAGACCAATTATTCATTTATGTCATTCAAATATAAAGAATTTTTCTAGGACTGTTGAAAAGTCCAGAATTAAAATGTGTGTGGAGTGATGTCAGAGGAATGTCAGTGTGAGAGCTCCCCTTGGTCTCTCCCCTTGAAATTTTAACAATTTGAATAGCTGTAATTCAACAAAGAATTGCCTGTTCAATGCACAAATACATCTGAGGGATCTGTGAATTGAAATATCTAAAATTGGGCAAGTTGGAGAAACCTGGGAGGGATGGTGAGAAGGGAGAAAAGCTCAAAGAAGCCATGGACACAGCCCTACAGCTCAGAGTTCACTGCAAGGCTCAGTCCAGAGAGGGAAAGAATCAAGTTGTGGTTGGCGTACCCTTCAGCCAGGAGGAGCATAGGGATTTAGTGAGCATTGCTGTATGAGTGGACAGTATAAGCTGTGGAGGAGCATGAGCAAGGGTGGAGCACAGGAGTGTGGCCATGTTTGTTTGGCAATCAGCATTTCTGACAGAAAAACAAATTCATGGAGCCTGACCATCTTCCCTTAATCTTCCAGAGCTTGACTCCCCTCAGACTTTGTGTTGGATTGCAAAGCACATTACCTGAAAACCCAAGAACAGGTATTACACATTGAGACTGCACTGCTGAGGGCATCTGGCTATGGAGGACAGCACTAGGACTTCATGGATTTGGAGCCCCATTGCCCACCGAGTTTCCCTGCAAGGTTGATCCCCTGGGACCAGGGTGACTGAATCACAGAGGAAGCACCCACTGTCCCAGGAAACACAGATCATTTTCCACCCTACAAAAATCTGAAAAGCCAGAGAATTACAAGAGTGCTAAAAAAGGTGGTGATTCAGTGCCACCTACTGGAAAACAATAGAAAGACTTCCTATGAATTTACTAGAGAAGTGCCACACATGCATAGATGCCTAGACGGAGAAGTAATCCATCAAATACCATGAATAACCAAAGTAACAAGGCAATTAAGAAAAAGAAAAATCTTCAGAAAGCAAAAATGCATGGAAACATGTCATTTAAATGACAGAGATTTAAGATTGCAGTTCTGAAAAAAACAATGAGATTCAAGAAAATACAGATAGGCAATTTAATGAACTCAGAAACCAAATCAATGAAAAAAAGAAATGAGTACTTTATCAAAGAGATTGAAGATTTAAAAGAGAACCATGTAGAAATTCTAAAGATAACGAACTCAGTAAAACAAACGAATGAATTAGCAAGTACAGGAAATAGAGCTGACCAGATTATGGAAAGAATTCATGATATTTAAGATAGAAATCTAGAAATGATGCAGAGGGAAGAAGAGACTCAGACATTAAAATTGAAAGAACTCTATGAGAACTATTTGACTCCATCCGAAAGAACAATATAAGAATAATAGGCATACCAAAATGAGAAGAGAGGAAGAAGGGAAGAGAGAGCTTATTCAAACAAATAGTTGATGTGAACTTCCCAAAATTATGCAAAGAGCTAAACTGGAGGAGCTTGGATTGGAGAAGCTAGATCCTCCAATCCAAGGAGCAAACAGAAAACCTTATTACCTCTACCGAAAAGGGCCTTCTCCATGGTATGTTATATTAAAACTGTCAAAAATTAATGACAAAGAAAGAATTCTCAAGGCAGCAGGAAGAAGAGTAAAGTTACTTATAAAGGACAGCTGATTAGATTATCACCAGACTTCTCAGTAGAAACTCTACAAGCTGGAACAGAGTGAAACCCAATAGTCAAACTACCAAAAAATAAAAATTACCAGGCAAGAATAATATCCAGCAAAAGTATTTTTTAGATATGAAAGAGAAATTAAGACTTTGGAAACATACAGAAGCTGAGGGAATTTATCACCAGAAGATCTTCATTGTAGACAATACTCAAGGGGTTATTCCACCTGAAATAAAGAACAAAAGTTTAGAAAACTACAAGTAAGATCATCAACAATCTTATAGAATAAATAAGGATAACCCATGACAACAAAAACATAAAAGGGGAAAAGGTAATGGCCTAAATTTTCTTCTTAGACTAAATCATAAAGAAATGGAAAATCTAAATAGACCAATAAACAGTGAAGAAATTGAAACAACCATCAAAAACCTCCTAAAAAAAGGTCCAGGACTAGATGTCTTCACTAGTGAATTCTATCAATCATTCAAATAAGATCTGAGGAAAAGATTAGTTGCATTCAAAAGTAAAATAACTACTGTATATATATACATTTCTTTGTTACAAACCTACTGGAAGCTACACTCAAAAAATTCCACACTGAGACACATAACTTAAAAAATAGGAAACAGAAAAATGGCATGAAATACCACCAAACAAAAACGCCAGGAACAAAAGATAAAATGGCTGTAGGAAATCTTCACACATCAATAATTACCCTAAAAATAAATGGACCAAACTCACTCATGAGAAGGAACAGAGTAGTAGAATGGGGTGGTAGTGGTAGATTGTCAACAACAACAGCAACAACAACAACAACAACAATAACAACAACTATAAACTGCCTATAAGAGACACAACTAAGCTGCAAAGACAAAGACAGATGCAAAGTGAAAAGGTTGACAGTGATTCTTTAAGAAAATAATATCCACAGAAAAGCAGGTATAGCCATACTTATATCTGACAAACTAGATTTCAAGATAACCAAGGTAATGAGATAAAGATGGACACTTTATAATGATAGAGAGGACACTACATTAAAAAAACATACATTTATCTGATGGAGACAACTGTACTTGAACAATAAAAATAAATAAAAAAAGAAAAATTTAATGTTTTAAGAATTTCAATGAAGGGATTAAGCAAAAAGAGAAAAACAAAAACAAAAACAAAACAACAAACTGAAACAAACAAACATTAAACAACCTCATAGGCAATAGTATAGTGATTACCAGAGGGAAAGGTGGGTACAGGGAGGTAGAAGAGGGAAAAGGGGAGATAGAGGGTGATGGAAGGAAACTTGACTTAGGGTGGAGAACACACAGTGTACAGATTATGTATTATAGAATTGCACACTTGAGCCCTGGCTGGCGTAGCTCAGTGGATTGAGCACGGGCTGCAAACTAAAGCATCGCAGGTTCAATTCCCAGCCAGGGCACATGCCTGGGTTGCAGGCCATGGCCCCCAGCAACTGCACATTGATGTTTCTCTCTCTCTCTCTCTCTTTCTCTCTCTCTCTCTCTCTCCCTTTCCTCTCTAAATATAAATAAATAAAATCTTTAGAATTGTACACTCGAAGCCTATATAATTTTATTAAGCAATGTCACATCAATAAATTCAATTAAAATATTAAAGACAAAAAATTAAAAAATGAAAATATACACTTATTAATATAGATGAACCTACACAATCAGGGAACACTGAAATATATAAAGCAACTGCTAACAAAACTAAAGGGAGAAACTGACAAAAACACAATCACAGTAGAAGACCTAATACTTCATTGACATCTATAGATAGATCATCTAAACTGAAAATCAGCAGAGAAATATCAGCCTTAAATGACACACTAGACCAAATAAACATAATTGACATTTATAAAGCCTTTCATTTCAGAATATCAGATTATACACTTTTTCAGTGCATATGGAACATTCTCAAGGATAGACCATGTATTGGGATCCCAAACTAGCTTCAACAAATTCAAGGAGATTGAAATCTTACCAAACATATTCTCTGACCACAAAAATTTGAGATTAGAAATCAGCTGCAAAAATGAAGTAAGCAACCCCACAAATATATGGAGATTAAACAACATACCAGTAAAAAAAATGACTGAGTCAAAGGAGAAAAAAAAGGTAAGGTCAAAAGACATATAAAAACCAAATGAGAGTGACAATACAACATATCAAAACTTCTGGGAGCATGAAAGCAGTAATAAGACAGAAGTTTATATTATTACAGGCCTACCTCAAGAAACAAGAGAACAACCTAACATTACATCTTAAAGAAACAGAAAAAGATAAACACAAGCAGCCCAAAGCAAGCAAAAAGAAAAGAAAAAAAGAAAAATTGAATGAAATAGAGAACCAAAAAAGACTATAAAACTGATTCTTTGAAAAAATTAATAAAACTGACAAACCCCTGGATAGAGTCACTAAGAAGAGAAAAGACTCATATAAACAACATTGGAAATGAGAAAAATCACCACAGACCTCACATACATACAAAGGAGCATACTAGAATACTACAAGAGACTCTAGGACACCAAATTTAATAACCTGGAAGAAATGGGTAAGTTCTTGGAAATACATAACCTCCCTATACTAAATTATAGAGAAATGGAAAATATAAATAGACAGTGAGGAAAATGTAACAACCATGAAAAACATAATAAAAATTAAAATACGAGGACTGGATTTCTTCACAAGTGAATTCTACCAAACATTCTAACAAGATTTATTACCAATCCTTCTCAAACTCTTCCAAAAACTGGAGAAGAGGCTATATTTCCTAACATAACCCTGATATCATAACCTGGTAAGGATAAAAAAAACACCCTACAGATCAGTATCTTTGATAAATAGAGATGCAAAAATTCTAAACAAAATACTAGCAAATCAAGTACAATAAATATAATAATACATTAAAAATAATACACCACAATCAAGTGGGGTTTATTCCAGGGGCACAAGAAAGGTTTAACCTATGCAAATGCACCACATTAACAAAACATAGAAAAAAAATCATATGATCTTATTGACAGATGCAGAAAAAGCATTTGATAAGATACATCATCCATTTATGATTAAAATATCCAATAAATGGGTATAGAAGTAAAGTATCTCAGGCAGCCCTGTCCTTGGAATATGTCTGCTCCTTTCCCCACACCCCTCCCTCAGGCATGTTTTCCTTGCCTTGCTTTCTTCTAAGTTACAAAAGTCTTTTTTTTTTTTTGCCTCTGTAACTTGTTTTCTGAGCTCATTTCTTCTATGACTCACTTCTACCTCTGTGACTTTCCTAATAAACTTTCTCTTGTTAAAACAAAAGAAGAAAAGTACTTCAACTTAATAAAGTTCATATGTGACAAATTCTTATATAATGTCATAGTGAATGGTGAAAAACTGGAAGCTTTTTCTCTGAGATCAGGGACAAGAGAAGGATGTTCACTCTCACTCTTATTCAGCATAGTACTGAAGTCCTAGCCAGAGCAATCAGACAAGAGAAAGAAATAAAAGGCATTCACATTGGGAAGGAAGATGTAAAAGTGTCACTTTTTGTAGATGACATGATGCTTTATGTAGAACACCCTAAAGACTCCACCAAAAAACTATTGGAATTAGTAAACAAATATAGTCAAGTTGCAGGATACAAAATCAGTGTACAAATACTCACCACATCCCTATACACTAAAAATTAAATTTCAGAAAAAAAGAAATATAAAAAACAATTTCTTTTGCAATTGCAACCAAAAGAATATAATACCACCCTGGCCAGGGTGGCTCAGTTGGTTGCAACAGCATCATCCTGAAAACGAAAGGTTTGCAGGTTTGTTTCCCAGGTAGGGCATGTGCAGGAGGCAGCCAGTCAATATTTCTTTCTTGCATTGATGTTTCTCTCCCCTTTCTCATTCTCTTCCCCTCTGTCTAGAATCAATAAAAGAATAAAATACCTAGGAATAAACTTAGCAAACAATGTGAAGGATCTATATATAGAAAACTATGAAGCATCATTAAAAGAGATTGCAAAAGACACAACGAAATGGAAAGATTTTTCGTGTTAATGGATTGGAAGAATCAACATTGTTAAAATGTCCACATTACTCAAAGCAATATTCACATTTAATGCAATCCACATCAAAATACCAATTAAATTTTTTTAAAGAAATATAACAAAAATACCACCAGACTTTTGTGGAACCACAAAAGACCACAAATAGTCAGAGCAATGCCGAGAAAAAAGAACAAAGCCAGAGGTATCATACTACCTGACTTATATCACAGAGCAATAAAATAAAAACAGCATGGTATTAGGAGAAAAACAGACACACAGACAATTGAATAGAATTGAGAACCCAGAAATAAAAGCATGTGAATATGGGAAAATAATTTTTGACAAAGGAGCCAAAAATATACAATAGAGAGAGAAAACCTCTTCAATAAATGGTGCTGGGAAAATTGGAAAGTCACAAGCAAAAGTATGACTCTAGATTACATTTTCCCCCTATATGCAAAAATTAAATCAAAGTAGATCAAAGACATAAATATAAGATCTGAACCAATAAATTACATAGAAGAAAACATAGGTACTAAACTTACGGACCTTGGTCTTAGAGAAGATATAATGACTTTGATCACAAAGGCAAGGGAAGTAAGGGCAAAAATAAATGAATGAGACCAAATCAAATGAAAAAGCCTCTGCACAAAAAAGAAACTGACAATAAAACCAAAAGGCAACCAACCAAATGGAGAAAGATATTTGCAAAAAACACCTTTGAATAGGGGTTAATATAAAAATATATAAAGAACTCATACAACTTAACAGCAAATGAACAAACAATCCAATTAAAATTGGGGCAGAGGACCTAACAGGAGTGTCAAACGCATTTTTATTGGAGGCCACATGAACCTCGTGGTTGCCTTCAAAGGGCCAAATATAATTTTAGGACTGTATAAATGTAACTACTCCTTAACTAGGAGCAAGGAGCTTGGCTCACTGCCAGGTAGAAAGAAGGTGCCAGGCTGGATAAAACAAGGTAGAGGGCCGGATTCGGCTAGCAGGCCTTGTGTTTGCCACCTGTGACCTAAAAGGACACCTCTCCCCAGAAGACATGCAGATGGTCAACAGATATATGAAAAGATGCTCAGCTTCACTAGCTATTAGGGAAATGCAGATCAAAACCAACAATGTGATACCACCACACACACACTTGTTAGAATAGCTATTATCAATAAGACGGGTAATAAGTGTTGGAGAGGTTGTGGAGAAAAAGGAGCCCTCATTCACTGCTGGTGGGAATGTAAACTGGTACAACCACTATGGGAAACAGTGTAGAGGTTTCTCAAAAAAATTAAGAATACAGATACCATATGGCCTAGCAACCCATTTTCTGAGTACACAAAAAATTTGAAAATATGTCTCTACAAAGATATATGCATCCCTTTGTTCATTGCAGCATTATTTGTGGTGGCTAAGACATGGACACAACTAAAGAGTCCTTTGATAGAGGATTGAATAAAGAGATGTGGTACATAGGTATTAAGGAATATTACTCAGCCCTAAGAAAGGATGAAAGACTTCCTTTTGCAACAACATGGATGGATTTTGAGACCATCACATTAAGTGAAATGTCAGAAAAGTTAAGAACCATATGATTTCAAACTCATATGTAGGATATAAAACTGAAAGCAACAAATGAACAGATAAGACAAACAAAAACTCATAGACATAGACAACAATGTTGTGTTTACCAGAGTGAAAGAGGGGTGAGGGTTTAAAGGTACAGGGAGTCAAATACATGGTGATGAAAGAAGATTTGACTTTGGGTGGTAAACACACAATGCAATATACAGATGATACATCATATAATTGTATCCTTGAAACCTATGTAATTTTATTAACCAATGTCACCCCAATAAATCTAATAAAATATAAAAATAAAAGAGATTAATGTGAAAAATAATACTTATGCATGCTCTTATGCAGTGTTTAGATGCTAGTACATATGTGGTCAATATATGTTGAAAATCACTTACAAATAACTATTACTATGTTAATAAGTTTCATTGTGAAAAGACCTCTGGCTCTAGATAAAGGAGAACAGATCATGCACTAAGGATTTTTTCTCCTATCTCTTTAATTCTGGTTTAATAATCATAGGTGTAAAATAGTAATATTAACTGGTATGGAAGAATTATAGACCAGTAACTTGAATAGACTAGTATATTTGTTTAATGTCTTTTTGTTGCCTAAGGTCTAATTTTAATGAAAGCAATAAAGTCATTACTAAAGAATACTATCCTTTTTGCTGCTAAATATTAATAAGTTGTCTTGACAGGAGATCATAGAATTGTGCACTGATGCCTTTCTTTGTATCCCATTAAACTTTCTCATGTAAACTAGAACTCAAACACCTGGTCAGGAATAGAGAATGTTCATTCTTGATTCTGCCATAAACATGTAAAACTTTCATCTTCAAAATTTTATTATTTGCTTACTAAAAATTATTACATAATAGATATAGATTTATCTGTTGAATGTAACCATAGTTTTTTTTTGCTTTTCTTATTGATTCCATTAACTGCTTGCTCTTAAACAAGAGTAAAGTTACACAGCATACAGCAACAATTATAATTTACCCTAGCTATTTGTTGCAATGTAATATTTGTCTATTGATTTTGGTATTTAATTGTTGGAAATGCCCAAATTTTTTAGAAGTTAGAAGTTATAGCACCCTAGTCTGATAGTTACATCTTAGGGAGAGATGCTATCTTTGGGTGACAAGCTTTTTATGCCAGCATAAAAACATCATGGTTTACTTCTATGTAAGGCTATTGGAGTTATGGTAGATTAAGGAAACATCATGAGATCACAAAGCGCATCATGTATTCATGTATTCCTCATACTCATTCAGGACTGGAAAGTATTACCTGTCATTACAAGTTATTTTAAGACTTTGAGTATATTATTAGTTTCAAATTTTTCATGATTGCTTCTTAGATATACAAGAGGAAGAATATAATGGTACTATTAAATGCATGCCCTCTTTTCTAATATCTATCACTTAATGAGAAGCAAAAGGTTTTAAATCATTGCACTTAGCCTGAAGTGTAATGAAACAAAGTGTTCTCATTTAAACAGAAAGAGGAATCAAAATCTAGTTAGGCAATTAACATCTTTGGTTTTTGATCCAATCTACTCCATCATTATGACACCCATATCCTTATCTTTGAGCAAATGCATATGAGAAGCTGGATCTAAGAAGCTGATAAATTGTGCTGGATCTTTTCACATATCATACACTGTAAAAGACTTGAATACAGTTTTATTGCCTATATTCTTTACTTGTATCTTATTATTTACTCTTCTTTAAAGACTATTGATAATACCTTGAAAAGTGTGGAGTTTTGTCCATGTAGAATTTCTCTAGCTTCTGATGACATCGCTGTGTGGTATTTTTCTAGTGTGGCAGGCTTCTTGCAAAGTCTGGAAAGAGGAACAGTAATGCTGAAGAAAATATTTTGAAAAATAGTGTAGTAGAGATTGGGCATTGTCTGGTTCACACAGTGAAAGTAGAGGACCTGCCTCAGAGACATGAAAATGTATGACTTTTAGACTAAATTTGTCTCCATTTATCAAATGACTGAAATAATTGCATAACTCCCAATTTTTGTATATGGAAATATTTTACCAAAATAAAAAATGAGCATTAAATTATTTATCCAAATCTAAATCTTGAATAAAATTAAAAACACAACAACCACTTTTGCTTCAATAATGTAGAAAACAAGATTTTTTATTTGTCTGTTTTGCTTAATTCCTCATATACATGCTCATACTTTCTTTTTATTGTGCTATGGTTTCCCTGATTCAGTTAGTAAATATTTAAAATCAGTGGTTTTATTTATTTGTTAAGAAATACTGAAAATGAATGCATAATTTGAAGAATAAAATTTGAAATTATAAGAATCTACTTTAAAAGTGTTTAGTAATTATATCTTCATGTGACTGATGGCATTGTGCAGGATCAGTAGAGATTAGGTGAATAAGTACATATCAATATGACTGATAATAAGAATGATCATTAATCTTTTTATAGACATAACTTAGAGCTATTGTAAGTTTGGTTCCAGACTGCCACAATAAAGTGAGTCACACAAAATTCTTGTTTCCTAGTGCATTGAAAGTTATGTTTATACTATACTGTACCCTATTAAGTGTGCAATAATAGCATTATATCTAAAAAGCAGTGTATGTACCTTATTGATAAAAATTGCTAACTATTATGTGGGCCTTCAGCAAGTAATGATCTTTTTGCTGGTGAAGGGTCTTATCTGATGTTTAGGGCTGCTGCCTGATCGGGGTGGTGGTGGTTGTAGATTGTGGTGGCTGTGGCAATTAATTAAAATTTAAAAAATTACAGTGAAGTTTGCCATATTAATTGACTCTTCTATTCATGAATGATTTCTCTGTACAATGAGATGTTGCTTGATAACATTTTATTGCAATAAAACATTTCAAAACTGGAGTCAATCCTCTCAAACCCTGTGGCTGCTTTATCAATTAATTTTTTATAATATTCAAAATCCTTTGTTGTCCTTCAGCAGTCTTCACAGCATCCTTACAGGGAGTAGATTCCATCTAGAGAAACCCATTTTTTTGCTCATCTACACAAAGCAACTCTTCATATGCTAAAGTTTTCTCATAAGATTGCAGCAATTCAGTCACATCTTCAGTCTCCACTTATAATTCCAGTTTTCTTGCCATTTCTACCATATTGGAAGTCTCAAACCCTCAACATTATCCATGAGAGTTGGAATCAACTTCTTTTAAACTGTTGTTAATATTGCTATTTTGACCTCTTCCCACAATGATGAATGTTCTTAATAATGTATATAATAGTGAATCTAATGAATTCTTTTTAGAAGGTTTGCAATTAACTTTATCTGAATCCATTAGAGAAATTACTATCTATGGCAGTTATAACATTATGAAATGTATTATTTAAAATAAAATAGTATGACTTGAAAGTCAAAATCATTTCTTGATCCAGGGGCTGCAGAACAGATGTTGCATTAGCAGGCATAACAACAACACTAATTTTATTGTACATCTTCATTAGACTCTTGGGTAACCAGGTGCATTGTCAATATTTTGAAAGAGTTTTTTTTTTTTTTTTTTTTTCCTGAGCAGTTGGTCTTAAAATATTCAATAAACCATGTTGTAAACAGAAGTGATGGCATTTAGGTTTTCTTGTTCCACTTTTAGAGCACAGGCAGAGTAGACTTAGCATAATTCTTAAGGACCCTAGGATTTTTGGAATGTTAAATGAGCATAAGTTTCAGTGGAAAGTCACTAGCTGGATTAGCCTCTGAAAAGAGGGTCAGCCTGTCCTTTGAAACTTTGAAGGCAAGCATTGACCTCTCCTCTCTAGCCAGATGCTTCTTCTTCCAATGCAAGGCTGTTTTATATACATAAAAGCTCTGCTGCTTAGTGTAGCCATCTTCATTAATTATCTTAGATTTTCTGGATAACTTGCTGCAGCATCGATGTCAGCACTTGCTGGTTTACCTTGTACTTTTATGTTATAAAGATGGCTTCTTTCCTTTAACCTCATTAAGCAATCTCTGCTAACTTCATACTTTTCTTTTGCAGCTCCCTCACTTTCCTCAGTCTTCACAGAATTGAAAAGAATTAGGGTTTTGTTCTAGATCAGGATTTGGATTATGGAAATGTGGTAGGTTTGATCTTTTATCCAGTCTACTAGAACTTTCTCCATATCAACATGATGTCTATTTCACTTTTTATCATCCATGTATTCACTGAAGTAGAACTTTTAATTTTCTTTAAGATTTTTTTCAAGCCCTGGCTGGTGTAGCTCAGTGGATTGAGCGTGGGCTGGGAACCAAAGTGTCCCAGGTTCGATTCCCAGCCAGGGTACATTCCTGGGTTGCAGGCCATAACCCCCAGCAACCGCACATTGATGTTTCTCTCTCTCTCTCTCTCTCTCTCTCTCTCTCTCTCGCTCTCCCCGCCCCTTCCCTCCCTAAAATAAATAAATAAACAAAATCTTTAAAAAAAAAGATTTTTCTCTTTGCATCCACAACTTGGCTAATTATTTAGTGTGAAAGGTTTAGCTTTTAGCCTATAGCAGTTTTTTTTTAAAGATTTTATTTATTTATTTTTTACAGAGGGAAGGGAGGGAGAAAGAGAGAGAGATAGATATATCAGTTAAAGTATATTATTTAATTGTTAAGTATTTTATTTTGAAGATTCAGGATACAGTACTGAGACAAAATGAGATACATTTACTTTCTAAACTTCTGTGTTTTTGCCTTATTTTTGCTTTGGTGAGTACAGAAAAAAGTCAGTCATACTGATTTCTGATCACCTATCTCAGGAAATGAAAATGATGTTAAAACCCTTCTTATTTCCCACTCTCTTCCCTCTTGAGTAATTATGCCTGAGAATTAGTTTTGCTAATGGAGGGCTGCATAATTTAGTATTTGCAGAATACTATCTTGGGAGAGCAACTTTGTAAAATGGTATCTTACTGTCAGGTTTAGAATTCAAACAATAAAAATAGCCACTTAGCCAAACACATTTTAGGAGATGTGGGAATAAAGATAGGTTTACCTAAATCACTGACTAGTAAAAGATTGCAGGTACAATGTGGTCTAAGTCACAGCAGAGGCATCTTGGCAACTTTGCCTCTTTATATATCATCATGCCCTGTGTGTGTGTGTGTGTGTGTGCATGTGTGTGTTGCTTCTCCATTAGATATACACACATCAAAGGAATATACCTGTTGTTGCTTTGAATTCCAAAAGTGACATCTGTCCCATGTTCTTCCAAATCTACTTGTATATCTGATTGTTTAATTTTGTATTCTCAATGCCCAAATCTAGAATGAACTCACAACAGATATTCAATTTTTATTTAAACTTTGAAAATGAATGACAATTTTGGTGTAGAAATAATTTACAGGCATGTATGAATCAAAGAAGGTTACAGGGTTGGGGACTAAACAAAGGAAAAATAATTGTGTCACATACAGTAAGGACCCTTGAAGGAAGAACAAGTTGTGATAGAGGTTGTTGGATCAAGAGTTCTGTTGGCACACTAAATTTGAACAGATTTTTTAAGGTTGGAGAAGTTGGAGACAAGTGGATAAGATGCCTGGCCATGGTCCAGTAGAGACTGTGACTGCACAAGAGTCATTAGAGGAAAGAAATGAGGTCGACAAAAGAACTGATGTAGAGAGAGAGGGCTCAATAAAGACTCAGCTTTGGAGTGCTGTAAATTAAGGCTTTTAATTTTGTGTTTTTGACAATGAGTACTTAGACTTTATTAACTTTAAATAGTTATGAAATTGCAGTTGGACTTATGTAAAGATATACTTGATGTGTCTGTATTTCTAACTCATTTTTTTCCCTAAGAAGAATGCCCTATACTGCTCTTTGATGAGTATAAGTTTGATTTCCTTACTACCACTGTTTTTGTGGATCAAGAGGAAAAGACAGGTAGGAATTTCTTCCCTTTGTATTTTTACGTTTATTTCACTCCATGCTTCATGCTTAGTATTTTTATTCCAGTTCCACCCCCCTGTTCATATGTCTGCACACACACATCCTCTTCCTACTGTCAAATTCTTTTCTTCTGCCTGACAATATATGAGTCTGTCCAGAAGGTGTCTGGACATGTAATATGAAAAATACAGACATTTATTGAAGAAGATACAAGATACAAGAAACATTGTACATAGGACAATGGTGCTTCAACCCCCTTCAAAGTAGGCATCTTGAGATATCACACAATTCTCTGAATCACTATCAGCTACCCCATCATATTTTCATGAATCTCATTGATGGATTGAAGTCTCTTCCCTTCTAAAGGTGATTTTAGTTTTGAGAAAAGCCAGAAGTCATAGGGTGCCAAATGTAGGCTATAGGGGGGCTGAGTCACCTGGGTGATTTGCTGTTTAACATAAAAACTCTGAGCAAGGCATGATGCATGAATGGGTGCCTCATCGTGATGAAGCTGCCAGTCATTAGTTGCCCATAGCTGTGGCCTTCTAAGTCATCCTGACAGTTTCCATAGAAGATTGTTCAAGCTTAATGCAAAATGTGATGCAAATTGGTTGCTCTACTCTCTTAGTCATTTTGAATACTACAGAGCCACATAGTACACATGCTCACTCAATGGCGTCTACCACACCCAGTGACTAGTACAGTGAAGTCATCATTGTTCACCCACGCACACTTCAGTCCACTCTCCTTGGCTGTCAGTTACTTTGATGTCTCAAATCATTCTCATTATATTAATAATGCTGGACTTTTTCCAGACAGACCTCATATATAGCCTTTCATGTGTATGTTAATGTATAATGCTATACCTAGAGGAAGAATTATTTTTGGATCATAGAAGATTGTCATAATGAAACTTCAGTAGGAAATCCAAAATTTTTTCTCAAGTGGTTGGGCAAATTTATACTTCAAGGGGCAGCATTGTGAGTGTTACTATTGATTCATATTATTACTACTACCTAGGATACCTATATGAAAGATTACATGATTACACAAGGGTGGAGAAAACAAGACAGGCATCAGATTACAGGCTAGTTAAGATTAGGTTCTCCTGCATGATTTAGAAGAAGGGGTCTGAAAGTTGGTTGGATATTAATTAAGAGGAGAGGTCTGAAAGGTACGTTAATCTTGTTACAGAGAAACAATGGGCAGGGCAACCATAAGCTTTTTAATAAAGGAGTTATGGGCCCCGAGCCTGACTACCCAGTGTGACCTGCCTGTTCAGTTAGGAATTTATTATCAGAGCACCCTGTGAGGTTACTTTCCATAAAACCCCATTTTATCATCCACAATTTTTATTTAACATATAGATTACATAGAATTGTGAGGTATTTTATAAAATATACATATTTCTAAATGTGTTGTATGTTCTAGTCACATTTTTAATTAATTTTCAAATTATTTGGTTTTATTTTAAATTACCTGATGGTGGCCAGTTTTTATGCATTCCATAAGTACTTGAAAAGTATGTACCATTGTCTTAATTTGTGTTTACTTGTCCTGTTTGATCTATAATACTTTTCTTTCTTTTGTAGTACTTTCTTGATGTCTTTTTATTTTAATGGTGTTTTGCTTTTGTTTGCTTCACTTTATTTTTTACCTTTACTAATTTTGAAGTTACAAACTACATTTATATACTTTCTGTGATTATAGTAGCCCCTAGCTTTATCTCCCAGTTTCCATGCTCTTGAGATCAATTAAGTTCCAGACTCTAAACCTGATTTAGAAGATCCCTTCAGGGAAGATATATGCTTGACTGTTCTCTTGTTTCTTTGTAATATTGCTTCTTTATCTCTTCTGCTTTTCAATTGTTTGCCTCATCCATGTTTTAAGAACATATTTTAACATTTAGCACATCATTTGTATATATTTTTAACTGAGAATATTTTCATTACATATTTTACCAAGTTGCTGAAAATAGGAAATTAATTCTTTAGTAAAAATAAATTTTCTAGCAGTTCAAGTAATTTGGGAACATGTTAGGAAGTGCACATATGGACTCAGCCACTCTGACCCACTCAGTTAACTGGTTTTAATTTTTTCTGCCTCCTGAACATTCTCAGATAATGCTCAATGACACTCTCTGTTTCGTTTAACCTTCATAGAATGACATGAGATCCTGAGATTCTTCAGTTCAGCATTTCTGAGATCTTACTCTTACATCAAGGCATGCAGCAATGCATAGTGGCAGAAAATAAAGAGGCAGGCTCTATTTTCTGATGGCCCTAAATTCAAGTGTGGTCACTTACTTGTGTGACTTTCTACACAGTACTACCTTACTTGTTTTAGACTCAGTACTAATATCTGGTTCTGAAAATGAGGATTTTAAAATTCAAGTAAAATAATGATAACTAAGTAAGATAATGTGGATCTGTTAATGTCTTTTGTCTTCAGATCCATCCCCACACTTCTCAATTCTGTTCTCTGCTTTGAGAGGCCCACCTTTATGGACTACAGAGTACTTCAGAGGCTATATAGGTATGTATGACCTGGCACAGTAACTTATGAAAGGTACTCCTAATATTTGTTAAATCAAGAATGAACCCTCAATTACTGTATATTTTATTAATCTTCAATAATAATAATAATATCATAGAATGATAGTATTATACTATATCTAATGTGAACACATTAGCTTATTAAAATATGATAAATGTACAAATAACCTTGTACCTTTTTTGAATTATAATTTAATGGTTAAATTAAATTTTTTCTTTTCACTGTAAAACCCTTTGAAGTTATAACTCTTAAATTATTGATTTTTTTTTGGAAAGTTTCAGAGACATGTTCCATTTCACTAATATTAACAACTGGTATTCACAGCTCTATAATCCTGCATAGTTTTCCCAAAGTTTTGTTTAAATGAAAAAAGAATATTCTAGCTTTTACAGTTCTTTTAGTACACATTTGAATAATTAGATAAAAACAAATGCATTATATATTCTAACAAATTCTAATAGTTATTAATAATTTACTATTGCAGTATTCAAAGTGTTTAACTTTGTCAGTATCCTGCTTTGTAAAGATGACACTTGAAATACATGTTTTGTGCCATGTTTTTCTATTTTGATTAAAGCTCAATAATTATTTGATCTTATATTTCCATTGTTTTATTCCTTACTCATTTCTCATTGCTTATTTATTGTTTCTATTTATGATCACACAGTTTCACTGAGATCTGACAAACTATTTCTTCTACATATTTTCAGGGTTTTTATACATAGAGACTTTTAGAATGTTTTAAAATTTTGATTAAATTAATACTCAGATTATATATTGTATATAAATTATGTTCAAAATACATAATTTGTACACACAGAAACACAAGGTTTAGTTGGATAGCTAGATATTTTTTCTCATGCTCATACAAATATCCTCTAATCACATAAAATTATACAGATACTAAGCTTGTATTGGTATATTTCTAAAAATATATTCCAATTTTTAAAAGCTCACTTGGATTTTGTTACTCTCAAATGTTATTAAAATGTGACACCATTTTTGAATGTAGAAAAGATCTTAAGTATTTTAAAAAATTACATGCATGTTATTGCATTTAGTTACTTTATCAAATAATCTGATACGTCTTTGAATATTCAGTTATTGTATTATCTTCAGTAGTAATTTTTACACAATAAGACATTTAGTAATACAAGCCTACATATTGTGCTTACATTTGGTAGGGTATTGGTGCAGTTTATTTGCCCTAGAAAATAAAACTTAGGTATATAGTCTCTTGTATAAGCATCTTTTACAATCTGGAAAAGGCTTACTCTTCAGCATTATGCATTTACAATGCATTTTTTCCTTTTTGCTAATGTTAGAAGATGGTGAAAAAGCTTCTACTCCTTCTTAAATTATTGAATTAAATATCATTTTCTCTATGAAAACTTTCTTATCTCCCTCAGGCTTAAGTACATTGCATTCTGTGATTCTATTGAATTTTTAAAATATCTTTTACAGCAATTATTATGTTATCATTATTTGAAAACTATACTGAGTACTCATGGAGTATAGATACCACATAGTTCCAGTATGTACTTTCCAGTAATTATCACAATGCCTGATATGTATTTTGTGTTCAATAAATATTTAATGAATACATAAATAAATATTTACATACATACATACATAATTCAGTGAAACGAATCAAAATACAATTAAAGTTGATCAATAGCTATGACTTAAAGTATTACTAACTGGTGAAAAAATTAGGGTATGTCCAGACTTAATACAAAAGAGATAAAAGATAACATAACTCACATTCATTTCATAGTTTAAGAACTTAAATATATTACATATAATTGTACTATTATAGATTATGTAATATAGTGGATACTATTATATAGAAACATGCAATATATTGTTGTTAAGTGCAAAATGCATTTAATTAAACTGCTATTAGCAATTTCTAGTACATAAAGGGGAATATTAACAAAGAGTATGTAGGATTTTCTGGAGAAATATTTGAGAAAGCAAGTGCAATAGTGAAGAAGCATGAACAAGAAGAAATAGGTAAACATTTATTTGTCAGTTTCTTTCAATGTGCATTAAAGACACTTCCATCTGCTTGCAGCTATGAGAGTTCCCTAGATGCTAGTAAGCTTGATGTTATTACCTAGTAATATGGTGTCACTTGCTTTAGCTGATTAGTAATATCTTATATACAGAGTCTGTCTGGACAAAGTCCAGCCATTATTAATATAATAAGAATGGTTTGTGTAATTTTTGCAACATTGATGTAACCTGGCAGCCAAGGAGAGTGGCCTGGAATGTGCATGCATGAACAATCACAACTTTACTGTTCTAGTCAGAGGGGACTGCAGATGCATTGAGTGAGCAGGTGTACTGTCTGGCCATTGCATTCAAAATTACTGAGCAAGCCCTGGGTGGTGTGGCTCAGTGGACTGAGTGCAGGCCTGGAAACCAAAGGGCTGCTGGTTCGATTCCCAGTCAGGGCACATGCCTGGGTTGCACGCCAGGTCCCCAGTGGGGGTGTGTGAGAGGCAATCACACATTGATGTTTCCCTCCCCCTCTCTGTCTTCCTCTCTCTCTCTAAAAATAAATAAATAAAATCTTCTAAAAAATGACTAAGCTAGTAGAGCAATGAATTTGCATCAGATTTTGTTTTAAGCTTGGATGTTCCTCTGTAGAAACTATTTGGATGATTCAGAAGGCCACAGCTATGAGCAACTGGTGTTGGCAGCTTCATCATGATGATGCACCCCCTAATGCATGACATCTTGTGCAGAGATTTTTTGTGAAATATCAAATTGCCCAGGTGACTCAGTCCCGCTACAGCTCGGTTTGGTACCCTGCAACTTCTGTGTTTTCCCAAAATTAAAATCATGTTTGAAAGAAAAGAAATTTCAGACTGTCAATGAGATTCAGGAAAATACCATGGGGGAGCTGATGGCTATTGGGAAAACTGTGTGAGGTCCCAAAGTGCCTACTTTGAAGAGTACTAAGGCATCATTGTCCTATGTACAATGTTTCTTATATCTTGTATCTTCTTTAATAAATGTCTCTATTTTTCATATTACATGGCTGGATACCTTATGGACAGATCTTTGTATATTCAAAGCACACTATGGTGTATACATTTCCATTTATTGACACAGGGAAAATAGACAAATTTTTAAATATTTGGCACTGAAAAAATAAGTGAGTGTACTATAAAAATTGTTAGTTTTTACAAACAATCCTGCTATGTATGAATTTAGCAACAATGCATTATACCCTCACATCTCCATTTTTTAATGATAAACTGGAAAGTTTTAAAACATATTTAGGCCTCATGGAAGGATATGTTTAGTAATTTTAGAGGGAGAGGAAGGGAGAAAGAGAGAGAGAAACATTGATTAGTTGCTTCCTTACACACTATGACCTAGGATCGAACCCCCAGCCTGGGTATGTGCCCTGACCAGAAACCAAACCTGCAACCTTTTGGTGCATGGGACAAGGCTCTAACACACTTTGCCACCCAACTAGGGCTAATGGTAAACTGGAAAATTTTGAGTAAAGTTTTGGTATTGACCAAGTTGTCCTTAATATTCCCCTTAGCTTGACTAGATTTTAGGCAGAATTCTTCCTGAATTTAGACCTCGGCCTCCCTTTTCTTAGAGCATGTACTTTAAGAAATTTGCAGTTGTAAATTCTTTTTCTGCCCCTTTGAAATATAAATTTTCTCCCAGCCTCTTGCCAGTTTTTCATACCAGGAATGTTTTTCTCATGAACCTGGAGGTTATTCCTTTTAAATGTAATCACCAAGGTTAGGGTCCTGTCTCCCAGTGTCTATGGGAGGGGTAAGCCCGATTTTAACAAGAACCAATTAGCAAACAGAGATGGCCTAACTACTTTCACCAACCTCCCCTCTAACAATTTCTAGGACTTTTCTCTTTTCTCACCTCAGTGCTTAAAAATTCTCCACATTTTGTTTCAGTGGAGTTGAGTTTAATCCTGTTTTTATTGAGATAATCTTGACCCATATTGCAATATTCTTGAATCAGTTCTTCCTTACCATTTTTGAATATGTCCAATACAATTTCTTTTTGATAGTATAAAATTTCAATGTAAATTATAAACAAGTTTAGGTATACACACCACCCTAACAACTAACCACATTAAAAAATTTCAGTTGGTAAAATCACGGTTGCTGTGGTCACTTAGTCCAGTCTTTATTTTCTTTTACTCTCTTGTGGTGAGCAGTAAAGCCTATGACAGTGAATTTTTTGTATCAACTTGAAGGGGCCATGAGGTGCCTAGATATTTGTTTAAATATTATTCTGGGTATGTTTGTAAGGAAGTTTCTGGATGAGATTAACATCTGAATTGGTATACTGAGTAAAGCATATTGCCCTTCCTAGCATGGCTGAATTTTGTCTGATCAAGTAAAAACTTCAATGAAAAGAAAGGTTTGCATAAGATGGAACTCCACCTGACGGACTGCATGAGCTGAGATATTGATTTGTCCTCTTGCTTTTGGACACAAACTGAATCATCAGCTCTTAGGTGTCCCACCCACTGGTTTTCAGGCTGAAACTTACATCATTGGTTTTTTAGGTTATCAGGTCTTCAAATTCTAACTGGAATCATGCCATTAGCTCTCCTGGGCCTCCAACTTGCTGAGTCCCAACTTGGGAATTCTTAGTCTTCACAATCATGCAGTGTAAGTCAGTTCCAATCAATCAATTAATCAACCAATCAATTAATATACCTTGTTCGTTGTTTATTTGGAGAACCCTAATATAACTCCATAGCAAGTTTGGTAGAGTTTCCTGAAGGAATAAAGCATTTGGTTACCCTAGTAGAAACTTTCATATGCATTTGGACAAATAATAATCTTCTCTTTTTGCAGATTTCAATCAGAGAAGACATGTGAGTGCCATAACTAGAAATATATTTAATGTCTCTCCAAACTCTAGGGAAAGATTACATGTATTGTAATGTTGACTTCAGAATGATTTTAAAAGCATGCCAACATGAGCCCATGCTCCCCTCTTTACACCTCTTTATGTCAGTTCATCTGTGTCTTTTATGTTTTTTCCTGCATGATATACTATTTTCTCCCTTTTGCATTGTGTCATATCTGACTCTTTAATAATAGTGCATGAAATAGGAAGGCCAAGTACAGTGAACCTTGAGTCACACAGGTCTGTATTTGAGTCTACCTCGAACATTTATCACGTGTTTGATTAGTGGTACTTCTTTAAATTTCCTTGAGCCTCTGTAGTTGTTTCATTTATTTATTGTGAGATTTTCACATTTACCTTATAAATTTTTGTGGTACACTAAAGGCCCACATGTATGTGTCTTTTTGTTAAGAATAACAGAGTTATAGTATATTGTAATAATATTGTGTTAATATTTTTAGACATGAAAAAATTAGTTAGAATATCAGTATGCAGAGCAAAATCAAAGTTTGTGTGGATGAGGAATGATGTGGCTACCATGAGCCTGGGATTTAGGGAAGCTGCTCAAAAATGGTTCCTATGGGTCATGAAAGGCAAGAGGCCCAAGAACCATCCCTGAGTGGAAAACAAGGACATTATACAAGGACTGTGATCCCTGTGTTAAAATTAGCTTTCATAGGACCAAGATATACCCATCTGTTATCTAGTATCTGCGAGTCAACAATATGCAACCAGAATCTGTAATGCCTTTAGAATGAAATAAAGTGACTAGCATATTTATAGAGTGAAGGTACTGAGTACACTAAGTAGTCCTCTTTTATCTGCAATTTCACTTTTTTGGTTTCAGTTATCTGTGGTCAACTGCAGTTTGAAAATATTGAATAGAAAATTCAGAAATAAACAATTCCTAAGTTTTAAATTGTGTGCCATTATGGGTAGTGTGATGAAATCTCTTGCCAACCAGCTGCCTCCCTCCCAGGATTTCAATTACCCCTGTGTCCAGGGTATCCATGCCATACACACACACGCTGCCATTAACCCCTTGGTTATCAGATAGCACATGGTGGTATCCCAGTGTTTGTGTTCAGATGTTGGGGACGGCCCTGCCTGGTCTCCGGAAGCTGTAACCCCCTGTGACTTAGGCTGAGTGAAAGACCTCCAGACCAGGAGCCACTGAGGAGACAAAACTTATTTCCCTGGCATGAATGCTGCCTGTTCTAATGCCTGGCTTCCCTTTTGCATGATCAGCAGTCAATGACTGGTAACAATTCTCTAAGAAAGAGAATGAATCTAAGACAGATACAATCACATGGGAATGCCCCGAGGGAAGGGGCTGTGGAAATGAAAGGGTGATGGACATCAACCCCTGTCCCCTTGACTTTGTCAAAGCCTGAGTCTTTGTTCTTAGTTGTGAGAAATCCAAGTCTCCTGGCTGCCTCTGTCTTCTGCCTGCAGGGACGGTGCAGTCCAGACCAGAAATGGTGGGCCCTGGGGGTAATCAGGCCTGGAACATAGAATAGGCAAGATCCTGTGAGATATGTTTGCTGGAGGATGTTATTAACTTGGAATTTAAAGGCACAGGCAGGAAACCTTTGGAACCTGAAGTCCTTTCATATGTTAAAGACCCCAAACCTTGCCCAGAATCACTGCAGGAGTTCTGCCTGCACCTTTGTAAGTCACCTACATCTTTTGATCTTTTCTGCCAGACTGTGAATCCACAAACTAAGTCTTTTTTCTCAATAAAAATCTGCTTGGCTATGGAGACAGGGCACTCTCCCCAGTAGAGAGAGGGTGGCCGTTCTGTCCCTATTCCCCCACAGGACCTGGTTGTCTCTGTGCTCACTGCAGGCAGGTGAGCACACTTCATTCAGATAACCCTGTTTTACTAAATAATGGCAACAAAGTGCAAGAGTAGCTTAGGCATTGTCCTAGGTGTGTGTGTATAGGAAAAAACAGTATGTAGAAGGTTTGGTTCCATTGTGGTTTCAGGCATTCCCTGGGGATCTTGGAATGTATCCCCGTTGATTAAGGGGGCAAAACTGTCATTCTTCTTAGAACCTCTTTGACCAACACGTGCAACTAAAATAAGAATCAAAACTGTGGCATTTCAACATCTTAATTCCATGGAAATTCAGTATCTTTGTGTCAATGCCATTCTACAAACTATATAGTCTCTTGTTTAACTTCTGACTTAATAGTTTAGGAAAATTAATATCATTTCAGACAAAAACATAATCTCTCCATAAAATTTTCTTATCTTTTTTAAAGTTCAAATTTTATTACCTTTAGAAAATTTTATAGCTGAATCATACTTGTGTACCAAGGTAAATGGTCAGCTAATATAAAATTAACATCACTAGTTGAAGGGATGAAGTATTGAGCACACTACAGTTCTCTGCTATTCCTTGAGAGTTGTTTATTTTTTCCTAGGTGGTGAAGATTTTTTTTTACTTCTTTTCAGCAGACAATAAAACACTCAGACCCCTTGCATGTGTGAAGTAGACTTCATAGAACATGAATATGCATATGTTGTTGGGTCCTTGTTACTCTAGAGACAACGATAATTATGTCAGTCTAAATCTTGGTGATTTAAAGGAAGGTAATGATAAATATTCACACTTTTATAAACTCCTATGAGTTCCCTTTTAATTTGTCTTGTGTGCATTGATAACCAATGGGGAGCAGGTAGAAACTAGAGATCAAGAAACCAATGAACTTTCCTGCTGAGTTTTTGTAACAGTTTTTAAATAAATGATGGTGATGATATAAAAAGTCAATGAATGTTCTGAGAGGGTTGCTTGTCTCTGGTTCAAATGCTTGCAAAAATTCCCACATTTTAGACTAAAACCTAAATGAAAGGGGGAGGACTACTTTTAAAGGTTACATTAATAGTACAAACCTCTTTAATATCTCTTGTACTAAATTCAGCTACCAGTTACAAAGATAGAGCTCCTTATGCCTTTTTTTCTCCCAATTAAGCATTTTCTGTATTAAAAAAGATAAATAGTTCAAGCTCAAAAGAATTTTGATGTTTCTGTCACCTTTAATCCTGAAGATGAAGTTGAAATACTGTGCTGTTTTAATGATTGAAACAGAAGACATTACCTGAGAATTAATAGAGTCTATAAAGTGCTTATGCCTTAGGCTAAACCAACAGCTACATATCCCTTAGTAATACATAGATTTTTAAATCATGATTGAACTTCTGAGATATAATAAAAAACAAATATGATGGAAAAATTTTATTTCTTTGTCTAACATGATATATTTTATGATTAAGGAATAAATACAATTATTTTCTTAAAGGGTTCTTTTTCATATGTGCTCCATTCTTTCACTATGGCTTTCTACCTTATTCTTCAAATGAAATATGTTTGTGCCTCTATGAAGGGAAAGGTACTGTCCTAAGCTCCATAGGGAATGTAAATATTACAAAAACACTTACTATCTTTGTCTTCAAAGCCTGAAAGCTTTGTGAGGATCTGTTCAGGTAAATGAAGCATAAAGTCAATGATTTTAGCATTATGTTAGAGTTACAAAATGCAAAGGAAGAAAGACAGTCATGTTCTCATCACATGTAGAGGAATCCATATAGGCCTCTGATACATGATGAGAGTAGGAGTAGAATTTCTCCCAGTGTATCAGTTAAGATAGGATTCCTCTGTGGGTTGCAGAAACATCTATTATAGGGGCTTAGACAAATAGATTTAATTTTCTTGTGTTAGTAATCTGGAAGTGTATGGTACAGGGACTGTATAACCAAAACTTCCATGAAGGAATCAATAGCTTTCTCTCTTTTTGCTCCACCATCCTTAGTGATAATTGCTCTGTTAAAGATAACGTATACTCTAGGCAGAATGAGGAAGGAGAGAGAAAATATGGTGTTTGTGTACTACTACTTATGGCTTATTGGAAAAATGCTGTCATATGACCCCACCTAGCAGTACAGGTATGTCTAGTTTTTTAGTTTTCCAGTCACCGGAGTAAGTAAGAAAAAGGGATTGAAATTTATGTTGAGTGAGCCAAGTTATTTTAGCTGCAACAATTCAAATCTGTGACTATATAGAACTACTCAGAATCGGGAAGGAAGTGGTATTACTTTCTCTCTTAGTCATTCAGGGCCATAGACTAGGTGGCATAAGCAATAAACCCGTAGTTCCCACAGTTTTGGATGATGGAAAATGCAGGGTCCAGGTGCTACGCTTGACCCTGGTGTCTAGTGAGGTCTGGCTCCCTGGTTTATGGATTGGTGACTTCTTGTTGCACCCTGATGTGACAGAAGGAGAGAGGGAATGAGGCAGGGAGAAAGGGATGTGTGTATGCATATATAATATTTTATGGTAATATATATATCTATGTGTATACACATTCATATATACATTTAGAAACATATAATTTTTATATCTTAAAATAGAATCATATAATTTTCATGAATCTAATTTTTAGCAATTAAAATTTCTCTTGATCTGGTCATTTGATTTTCACTCTGTGTCAGTCAGAAGCTTTTGGATTTGGTTATGGTCAGTAATGTGCTCTCATTGATTTTGCCTGTGAATTGGCAGCTATTACCTCTTTGTAGATTAAAGGATTAGAAGGCAGTATGAAGGCTGCTTTATGTATGAAAATGCTTTAATTAGAGAAACAAATACATTTAACTTGTTGGTAATTAAACTATAAACTTATTAAGGTGTTATAATGAATTTAAATTAGATTTTTTATATTCTAGAGTACATGGTGCTTAGGGTAGCTATTTTTTTTTTTACTGGCAAATATATATATTTATATAGGGCATTAAAGACAACATCTATTCAGCACTTGCAGATTATAAATTTACAAAGCATCTGACATAAATTTTCTCATTTAACTTTTTCAGTAAACCTCTGAGGTAAGTACTATTATCCCTATTTTACCTAGAGGAAAAATGATTCATAGAGATTAAAAAACTTACTAGAGTTGTCAGAATTAAATAACTGTGGAACTGCAGTCAATCTAAGCTGCTTGATGTCTGAAGTTCACCTTGAAACCAACAGCTACATCTTCAAAATTTCTGTTACAGAATGTGAGACAAGTTTACAGTCTTGTCTACATTGCTTCCTGCCAAACCCCTCATGGTTTGGAGTGTAACATTCTGGTCAGGTACTTAGGAAACCGGGGGTCAAGGTGAGCATTGCTGCTGATTAACAACCAGACGCTGACCTTTATTTCCTTGTTTCTGCTAACAGCAGTTGACATACATAAAGCACTTTGTGATGTATTTTTGAGTAGTTGTAATCATAGGCAAAATCACAGGCAAAATAATGCCTCAGAACCTGGTAGTATATTGCTGAATGGAAAGGGGAATTAGGGTTGCTGATAGAATTAGGTTGCTGATCATCTGACCCTGAGATGGGGAGAGTAGCCTGAGTTACCCAGGTGTGCCCAATGTAACTGGAGTTTTTTTTATAAGAGGGAGAGGGAGGCAGGAGAGTCAGTATCTGATTGGGAAGAAGGACCCCAGGAGAAATTCAGGCAGCCTCTAGAAGCTGGAAAAGATAAGGAAACAGGTTTTCCTGTAGTTTCCAGAAGGAACCTTGATTCTTGCCCTGTGTGACCCTTTTTAGACTTCTGGCTTCCAGAATTGAGCCATAATGAATTTGTATTGTTTTAAGGCACCAAGGTTGTGGTAATTTGTTACAGCAGCAATAGGAAATTAGTGGAAGTATCACGACAAACCTTTAAGGAAGATATCATTTCTGTTTTGTAGATGTGGAAATAAATCTCAGAGTTTAAATGGCTTGCTTAAGGAAACTCGACCAGGAGATACCGATTAGGAAATTAACTCAGGTGTTTTAACTCCAAATCCAGTGTGCTTTTTATTGGAAACGAGGAGGGTTGGGTTATACACTCTCTAATATCTTTCCAGCTCCAACATCTAGTGACTTAAAGTGTCAAATGAAATCAAACTAAAATGTGAAAATTTGTTGGCTATATATCTCCTCAGTTCTCAGGAGTGTTTCTCAAGCAAAAGGTCTTGGCATCCTTTTGCTGCAGTGCAAAATAGGTAGGGTTTTTGTCTTGTTTTGTTTCCTCAAATGTAAGCTTCTCTCCTTTGCTCCTGCTTCTGAAGTTTAGCTGCTACGGCTATTTCACTGAAATAGTTTTCTACTTCTGTGACTGTTAAGGACTTACTGATAGCTTACCAAACCAACTTTCTGGAGGCAAAAACTGACTTTTTGCCTGACCTGTTTCTTGAATGAAATGTCTTTTCAACACTTCAGAATATTTTGAACAAGTTGGCATCTGTTTTAAACCTTTTACATTAAAGTTTCTTAGGTATGTGTTGACTAATATATGTGTTTATATACTGATACAATTAAAATATTTGTTTTTATTTCTAAATGTCATTTTTAAGTGTCAGCATTCTATTTTCAGAATATCATTTAATAGGATTTAGAAGCAACTGTGTACAAAAGTGGTCCACAATTGTACAGTATAAGATCTCAGTTTACCTTTTAAAAAAATGGAAATAATCTGTGCACATGGGATAGTGTAAAATGAGAGAAAAAGGGAGTGTTTTTTTTGTGACCAGTTGGGTTTATGTGCATATCTATCACTTGAATTTCATCAATCACTTTCTATAAGCAGTGTCACATATTTGTATAATAAGTAGTCAAACAAGAGAAAGAAAATTATACATGGAGCTCTGCTTACCTGACCTGTGATTTCAAAAAACCCTAGGTCCTTACGCTTGAGCATCATTGGGGGTCCACTTTGCATGGGATTCAGGTAATGGATTTTAAAATTGCATTTAATGAATTTCAATTGGAAATTTTATAAATAAAGCAACAAATAAACTTGACAATAATTTAACTCAGAAAGGAATAAAATTTTAAAAATTTTAAAAGGAATAAAATTGAAGCATAATTTATTATTTATACATAAACTGCAAATATTATTTTAAGTTTTAATCTTTTTTTTAGTAAATATGTATGGAATTCTTGGCTAGGCATGTAGCTAAGGGACTTGTTTTAGTTTATTTTCCCTTTTAATCCATCGTCAAAGTTCTATTTTGTTCACTGATCTCTCCTATGTCTCTTGTGTTTGGCAGCAAAATAAGTACTTCCATGTGCATGGCTCTTATTTCTAATTGCAAAAAGTTATTGGCTTCTGAGAAATTGCCCATAATTTAGACTTAGATACAAAATCTACTTCAGATACACTTGGATTTGCCACTAGTTGCTTATTCTAAGTATAACATACTATTTCTGATACTTGAGAGTTCTCCGCATTCACATGCCTATTGTGGATGACTATATCTGTGTGTTTCTATGAAAGAACACAATATTGGCAGTGGTGTAACAGGGTGCAGCCAAGAGGGGAGCCTCAAATAGGGATCTGTAATAAGATCCAGAAGAACCTGGAGATAATTGGCTCCACACCACAGGGCCACACCTGCCCAGAATCTGGCAGCTACGTAGCCAATTGTGAGAGGAGCCGGAAATGGGGCTTCAGGGGAAGATTAGCACTGGGATTTAAACAGAGAAGCAGCAGCCATTTGAGGGGGGAGAGTCCTGCGTAGCCCTGCAAAAGAGAACCACACAGTTTTAGCAGAGTGAAGACTCTCGCAACCCTGAGGGAGAGAACCACGCGGCTCTGCTAGAGTGGCGAGTCCCGTGGCCTGGGGAGAGAGGACCACGGGCCTTTGCCAGAGTAGGGACCCCCACAGCTTTAGGAGATACGGTACTCTGGACTGGGCAAAGGGGGAAGGAAGGAAGGACTGTGTCTGTTTGTGGGTGCTTTAAGGGACTTTAGGATTTTTGGTGAAGACATTAGGTCCCTACTTGAAGTTTGTATAGCATTAAATAAACGTTTCCTTTCCTTTTCACAAATCTCTGGCATTGAAAGATGTCTTTCCTTTGGCGGTGGACATAACGGACGTGGGGGCTTCTTTCAATAATAGTATATAGTCCCAGGCCCCCCTTGTTTGTTCTGTAACAGGGGGGTGAACCCATTATGATCTGTTTTTGCAGGAAGATTTCTTTCTACACAATCTAAACCAAAATAGCCACCTCACTGCAAAAATTTTTTAAAAAATGGTGCTATGGAAACACTTTGTATTTCAGTTTTGGAAATCTCCAATGGTTGTGCCACATCAAGTTTTTTTGTTATTGCTTTTTGTTAGGATTTATTGTTTAAACTCGTCAGGACTCATCTACTGGTGCCAAGGTGGGAAAGAATATAAAACATGTAGAGGAATGTGGCTGTCATTGAGGAATTTACATTCTTTGGGGCTATAGATTATGCACAAAAAGTTAAATAAATTTCAGTGGCAAATTCATGGTGTGTATGTAAGTGATCCACAAATAAGTTCATATGTTTTAATATTTCATTGAAATGCATAAGAGGCAAACATGGAAAGAAAACATTTCTATTAGTATGGATTATGAATCATTTTAATGCATAAAGGACCACTCCTTGGGCAATTATATCAGGAATTTGATATACCTGAATGTAACAAATGATCAAAACAATGCTATGGTACTTAACCATTTTTCCTATTTTATTGTTCGGGAAACTAAGGGAAAAGTTAAATAACATGATAAAGACCATATGGCTAGAAAGTCATGAATGAAAATACAACCAAGAGCTTTTAATGCCAAAGTACATGTTGTTTCTTCTGTGCTTTACTACTGCTACATCGACAGGAATTGTCTAGTTTTTCTACTCTGGTGGGAAAAAATATATAACTTTATAAAGATGCTAGCAATGTTTTATCAGATATACACATGAAACTTATTTGCTAGTTGAAGACAAATCTTTTGACTTTTAGAAATGTCTTTTTTTAGGGCAATAGTAATAACATTCAAAATGATTCAAAGTAAATAATTTAGACATGGAAGGAAAACAGTGATGTAAGCACTGTTTAAATTGTGAAAAATCAAAAGTGTGTGTATAAGCACATACCATTTTTTGTATTAATTCTATAGTTTTCAATGTTTTCAAAAGGTTTTTTTCCCCTAGAATCAGAATTACTGCCAAGAAATCATTTGTTCATCTAATAGTCATTTTTTGTTAATGAAAAGGAACCAAATGCAGCGAAGTTTAATTGTAGCTGAAATTAGTGTATACTTTTGTATAAAATTATGAATTGACATTCTGAATCAGTCTTAGGATTTATTAGAGGAAATGTAGCAGAAATCGCTATTAATTAACTCCTTATCCAATGTCAAAACATTAGGTACTAAAATCAACAAATTGAATCCCAAAGAGCCCATGTTAAGAGTTTCATAACATGAATAAAATATATTTAGATTATAAAACAATTTTATAGAATGGAATTTAAACATAATGATTTTTAAGGAGAAATATTTTAAATGAATCTGGGACAAATTGGTGTAAGGCTTAAATTTTCAGATATGTATATGTAATGTATACAAATATTTTATATGTTTGTGTGTATGTTTGTATATGTAATCTCAACATACTGAATTTCCAGTTCATAATATTCTAATTTAGTTTACCTTGAAATGCATTTGTTGGTATGTTTATCAATGTTATGACTGTTGGGAAAAAGGAGGATTTCTTTGGATATACATGCATTCTGGTTAACAAGTATTTTATAATGTTTGTTTTTTTGTACTGGTCGTGTGTAGTGAGGTACAGAAATTGCAATGGGAGAGTAATTTAAATGTGAAATAAGGTCAGATTTTCCCAGTCTCTGACAAGTAGAGTGAACCAAAGATAAGTCAGTCTGTGATCTGCCCAGATTAACTGATTACTATCTCAGGCATTTTATATTTACAATACTTCATTCATTCTAAGTTACACATTTTAGTTCACTTTTTTACACCTCTGAAATTGGGATGCATCATACAATTGATGCTGTTTTACAACTGTTGACAAGAAAGCATTTGAAATATAGTTTCCTTTATTGTGCATGTGGGGACTTAATCAAAGATGTTCATTTCCACATCAATTGAGTAAAACTGTAAATGTTAAATTTGACATTTAAGTGTCAAATAATTTGAGAATTACATTCAGTTGTTTCTTGAAATTGTTCATTAATGATTTATAGTAAGATAAAAAATTATTAAAATCTGCAGAATTAAAAATTGGTTGTTTATTTTTTCAAAATATATTTTATTGATTATGCCATGACAGTTGTCCCATTTCCTCCCTTTGTTTCCCTCTGCCCTGCAGCCCCCTCCCACCTGCATTCCCCCTGCTTACTTCATGTACATATAAGTTTTTTGGCTTCTCCATTTCCTATGCCATTCTTAACCTCCCTCTCTCTTTTGCACTTGTCATTTATGCTTCTTATTCCTTGTACCTTTTCCCCATTCACCCCTCCCCCTCCCTGCTGATATCCCTCCAGGTGATCTCCATTTCTGTGATTCTCTTCCTGTTCTAGTCATTTGTTTTGTTTTTGTTTTTGTTTTTTTTAGATTCAGTTGTTGATAGTTGTGACTTTGTTGTCATTTTACCGTTAATATTTTTGATCTTCTCTTTCTTCTTAGATAAGTCCCTTTAACATTTCATGTAAGGGCTTGGTGATGATGAATTCCTTTAATTTGAATTTATCTGGGAAGTACTTTATCTGCCCTTCCATTCTAAATGAGAGTTTAACCAGATAGAGTAATCTTGGATATAAGTCCTTGCCTTTCATGACTTGGAATACTTCTTTCCAGTCTCTTCTTGCCTTCAAGATTTTTTTTGAGAAATCACCAGTCTTATAGTAACTCCTCTGCAGGTAACTGTCTCTTTTGCTCTTGCTGCTTTAAGATTCTCTCCTTATCTTTAATGTTGGGTAACTTAATTATGATGTGCCTTGGTGTGTGCTTCCTTGGGTTCAACTTCTTTGGGACTCTCTTGAGCTTACTGGACTTCCTGGAAGTCTATTTCCTTTGCCAGATTAGGGGAGTTCTCCTTCATTATTTTTTCAAACAAGTTTTCAATTTCTTGCTCTTTCTCTTTTTCTGGTACCCCTATGATTTGGATGTTGGAACATTTAAAGTTGTCCCAGAGGTTCATAAGCTTCTCATTTTTTTGAATTCTTGTCTCTTTATTTTGTTCTGGTTGAATGTTGATTTCTTCCTACTGCTCAAATCATTGATCTGAGTCCCAGTTTCCTTCCCATCCCTGTTGGTTCCCTGTACATTTCTCTTCATTTCACTTTTTGTAGCCTTCACTTTTTCCTCCATTTTCTGACCATACTCAAGCATTTCTGTTAGCATCCTGATTACCAGTGTTTTGAACTGTCCATCTGATAGATTGGCTATCTCTTCATTGTTTGGTTGTATTTTTTTCTGGAGCCTCAATCTGCTCTTTCATTGGGCCATATTTCTTTGTCTAAGGCACCTATTACATTGTAAAGGGCAGAGCATTAGATATTCATGGTTGGGGGGTGGGCAACCAGGGGGTTGTGGTGCTGTATGTGGGGTAGGAGTCCAGGAGGGAACAATGTCATTTTCTCAGCTCTTGGCTGGCTTTCAGTCACTTCCTCTGCTACCCATAAGCCAATTGGGCCCTTCTGGTGCTGATTCCTAGGTAGATGGGTTTGTGTGCATTTTAGGACCCTGTGGTTCCCTCCAGGGAACTCTCCTTTGAGGCTAGGAGTTTCTCCCACCTCTGCAACCCCCACTGATTTTTATAGCTAGAGGTTTTGAAGCTTTATTTCTCCATACTGGAATCCTGGGTTGTGCGGTCTGTCTTTCTCCCCAGTAGTTCTTCCAAGTTATCTGCATGCAAGTATGGGACTGTCAGCCATTGTCTTGCCTGATCTGGTCTGCCACCCAGGGCCTTGCCTGGTCAGGTCCTTCAGGTATCACCTTGCTGTGCGTCCTTTCCACCCCAGTTCTCCATCTCTGCCCTCCTAATGGTCCAAATGAATGTTTCTTCTTTAACTCCTTGGTTTGACAACTGTATGGTTTGACTTCCATACAGTTTAATTTTATGGCAGTTCTGGTTGTTTTTTTTGTTTTTAAATTTGCTGTCCCTCTTTATTTGTGTGAGGAAGCAAGGTATATCTGCCTATGCCTCCATCTTGGCCAGAAGTCCAAGAATTGAAAATTGTGTATTTAGAAATGAAGATCTTGTCCTAGGTGTTGCCTATTGTCAATGTTGTGTCACTATATTCTTAATCCAACAGCGAAGTACTTGGTGTTCATGTCTACAATATATTTATTTGTTTGAGCAACCCTAGGATAATACAAGTAGTTTTATAAAATTGCTAACCTACATTCCATATTGCTAACTTCAACTGGAGTACATGCAGTGTTGCTGTACAGTACATTCTTTCATAAGCCTTATAGTTAAAACCCTGTTTTCAAAAGTTAGGTCAGCTATTAACTGTCTCTTCTGAGAGATTTGAAACTGAGAAGGACTAAATCCTCATTGCTGCTTTAAAGATGGAGGACATAGGGCAACAGGGGTGATGTAGATAGGTCTGACAGCTGAAGTCAGCCACTGCTGACAGCCAGGGAAGAAATGGAATGTGAGACAGAAAACCTAAATGAAATTAAAAGTAGATTCTTTCCTGAAAATTCCAGTAAGAAAAGCAGGTTTACTAACATTTTGATTTCAGCCTGTGAAACCTAGGGCAGAGAAAACCAGCATAGGCAAGTTGGATTTCTGACCTATAAAATGATAAATTTTTATTGTTTTAAGCCATTGGGTCTGTAGTAATATTTCACCACAAAAATATAAAATGAATACAGTACCCTTCCAATGATTCATAACCTTTATCTATTACGAGAAAAGGTCAGACAACAGAAAATACCTAAATCTTCAAAGATGTTGAGGGCATGAAATACAAGGAAGGCCCAGGAGGGGACTACAGTGGCAGTGACATCTCAGTGCAGTGTGAGTTCCTTGATTTGATCTGAAAAAAAAAAAAAAAGACTTTACTGGAAAAAAGTGAAATTCAATAAAGTTTGCCATTTAGCTGATAGCATTCTACCAGTATTAATTTCTAAGTTTTGTGATTTGTACTGTAGTTATATATTATTGTAACATTGAGGAGGTCTTGGTGAAGTTACATGAAAATGCTCAGTACTACTTCTGCAACTCTTTTCTAAATTTAAAATTGCTTTAAAATAAAAAAAAAAAAAACACGTATCAGGGAATGGGGGTAAGCATCTTAGAAAGAAGTCCCGGAGACAGAGGAGTAGTCTATGCTGCTCATCTAACATGCTGTGACAAAAAAATGTGTGGGAAAATGCACTTTGACAATTCAGAGACACAAAGCAGGCATAAATTTAAATGTGTTTCATTTTTATCTTATTTAGATCAAATAAGAGAGTGAAACATCCACTGTTCTGAATTATCATGAATTATATTGAAATTATACATTTATCCTATTAGAGATAGTGAAGACAGGGGTGACAGTGGTAGATATTCTAATTTAAAGGTCCTGTAGTTTTTGTGTGACATTAAAACATATAAAAAATTAAAAATGAAGCATAGGACATATCATGGGTTTTCAAAGTCACTTGCTAGTTTTTGAAAAAGAAACATGGAAGAACAAACAAAGGAGTTTAATTTCTACGCCATATTTCAACTCTTTTGTCACACCAAATACTTCTTGTTTCTCAAATAAAACATTTTATAAGTGATATTTACTTATAATACTCTGTTTCTTGAATAGGTCTTTAAATAATCACAAAGCTAAATAAGAGAAAAAAAAGCTGTAAAATATTCAAAATTGAGGCAACTATCCACATCTATAAATTTTTTGATATTTGAAATCAGGTTAATCAAATGAGTCAAACTAATCTTGATTTTTCACCTATGTTGCCAGAAACAAGACACTTTTTAAAAATTCCTTTTTTAAAACTGTTGTTATTCTAAATGTAATAGCTGTTCATGATATATATATGCAAGCTATTAAAAATTCCATAAATTAAGAAATACTTCAGATTCTGTTGCACAGAAATAATTACCATTAATATTAAACATTACTTCAGATTAGATTTATATATATGCAACTCATTGGTTACAGGGATGATATATAAAAATACATTTCAATTTAATAAATGCTCTGTCATGTGCTATCTAATGAAATAAAATATCTTTTTCTATTTTTTTCTTTAAAAATACAGGTGGGAAATTGTAGTAATTTCTTATCTCCTTATAAATGACAAAATAGAATATTTATAAGCTCTAATATTAAAAATGATATCCAATAAAATATTGTGATATATAAACACATATACATATATGTATATGTAATATCAACTTATTTTAATTCTAGATGTAATTGATTAACTCACTTCTTGAAAATAAGAATAATTTGTATTTTCTCATCTACCATTGCTACATTTCATGATTGATTAGGGAAAGTTTTTATATGGTCAGCCTTCTAATACATACATTCTATTGTATAACCTTAATTCACACAATTATTTAGCAAGAGCATTCTATTGAAATGGATTTGGTGTTTACCACCAGATAGTTACCATGGAATTTTTATTTTGTATGTTTACTTTGATATATTTCTTAATAAGCAGAATTTTTTATTAAAATGTGGTATATTTTTTCCTTAGAAGAGCTTATGAATGATATAGATGCTGAGATGTTATGTAACATGCTTTTTCTGCTTGAAAATATAGAATTTTGTATCTTTTTTGGTTCTATAATTATAGCAAAATAAGTTGGTATTAAGCATTTTGTACCAAATTTGCCTGAAACTCACTGTGGTCTGTCCACTTAGAGATTCCATTTCTTTTATTTTAAGGATATTTTCCCTTTTGATCCACTATCTCTTCTGGTATATTAATCTACATTTTCTCTATGCATTTACCGTGATCAAGCCTACTCTTGGTTAATAATTTGCTTTTCAATTGTGAGTGGTGTCTATTTCATTCCTTGCTGTATCTAGTTTGTGTTCTTTAATGTTATTTTGCTCTTCAATGAGTTTCTTTAGTTCTTAATTTTACATTATTCAATTACTTTATTATCTTATATTTCAGTTCCTATTTACTATATTTATAGTTTCAAAAATTGTTCTAGTGAAAAACACTTACGGTAAATATTCTATTATGTGGAATACAATTGTTTTTCTAGCCTGCGTTTTTCACTTGGCTTTGGCATTCCATATTTCCTTTGCTGCTGTTCAAGTATGTTCTCTGTCTCTCTAAGGAAAGAAATAATTCTCAGTTTAGACATACAGGATTAACCACTGAAAAGATTGATTCTCTGTCCCAATTCTGAAAACTGAGGGAATGCTTGAGAATTTCATCTAGGCTTTTCTGTTTTAACTGTTTACTCAACATTTCGGAATATTAGTCTCTTACTATTCAAAACTGGTATATTAGGGGAAAATATCTGGATCAGATCACCATCTGAAATAATCATGAAAATTCAGTATATTATCATCACTACTATATATAGGGCCTGACAGAAATGTCTTTTTTATTACAAAATTATAAGCATGTAATTCTGTAACATAACAATATTACACTCAAGCACACCATATGGCATTTTAGCTGAAATGTTCAAATTAAAACGATAAATTATTCCACCCATATTATTACTCTACTAACCACACTGAAGCAGGCATTACTTCTGCTGGACCCTGTATATTAAAATTTTATCTTATTACATGAGTAGTTATTCTTTTTTTAAAAGATTTTATTTCTTTATTTTTAGAGAGGGAAGGGAGGCAGAAAGAGAGAGAGAGGGAGAGAGAGAGAGAAACATCAATGTGCGGTTGCTGGGGGCCATGGCCTGCAACCCAGGCATGTGCCCTGACTGGGAATCCAACCTGCGATGCTTTGGTTCGCAGCCCATGCTCAATCCACTGAGCTACACCAGCCAGGCCAATTCTTTAGAAATAATAAGTATTAAAGTAAAAATTGAAACACTAAAATTTGAGTCAAGTAAAGAACACTATTCTAATGTTTAATGGAAAGAAATGTGTGGATGGTTATGCTATTCTTTGGAATTTTTTATATTGTCAAACATTTTAAAATACCATATAAATCACCAATGGTAGCAAGATTAGAGGGAAGTATGTATTCTATACTTCAAATTTTTCCTTGTCTTTCCTGCTGTAAACACAAAACACTATTTTATTTTATGGCAAGAAAATATCTTTAAAAGTGGACACATGTAGGTATCCACATTTTCTACCGTTTTATGACACTTCTGTATTATCCTGCTGGAAACAGCAGTCATTATTGCTATTTCAAAAACAAAGCCTTTAAATTTAGTTGTAGTAAGTGTTGCACTTCAGATCTGGGTTGAATTATGAAAAAATAAACAAAGCATTTTGAAATATTGCTTTAATTATTTAATCTAAAATATGCATTCAACATAAGCATACAACTAAATTCCTCTTTTGGTGCAAATGTCCATCTTTTAAAAAATCTGGCAATAGTTTTAGAAGAAGTTCTTATATTTGAAGAGTTTTTGAATAATGTCTGAAATGCAGTGGGCACTGAGAAAGAGTACCCTATTGAGGCTGCTTTCAGAGGCTCTGGGTTTTGTATGTTCCGATTCTTATGGAGAGATCTGATTAGACCTTTAAGCCTAGGGTTGCCTGCCTTTCACTTTGTGTCCATCTTTTTTTTTTAACTACAGATGCTTTCTTAAGGTCATTTGCCATCAGTTGAACTCCAAGCCCCTGATTGCTGCTCTACTATTGTTGACAAATAGACCTTATGCTTCTAAAAGTAGCTAGGAATTTTAAAAACAGGTTCCTTGACTCATTTATGTATGTCTTACCAATTGTTCTGCTAATCTTATACTTCCTCTATTAATTTCAGTTTTAAAGATGGCAAACTAGAAATTATAGCATAAGGGGAGAATTGTTCAGAGTTAATGTTGAAAAGGAGGCTGAACATTTTTTTTCCCTGCAAGAGATTTTGGCAAATACATACCCATATTCCTTCTATAGTTGAAGTCTCTAATACAACATTCAGCCTGCAAGAAAGAGCTGACACTGTGAACAGAAAAAAACACTGAGCTGGGCAGCTCAAAAGAATCAACCCAAACCCCCCACTTGACAGCAGTAAGTCCACCCTGGGTTACAATTCAGCTGAATTGCTCATGCAAGTTGTCTCCATATATCTGGAATAATTCATCCTCTTTATGAGAAAGGGGGAACATTGTCCAAAATCCACTGTCACCAATTTGTGATTAATTGACATTAGCCAATATGTGCAAGCATAGTAAGAAAAAGACAAGTTAGGAGAACCCCCCTGAGAGGGATTCCTGAGTTGTCTTCTTCAGGTTTAGTTCAGCAGTTGATTAAACAGTTCTTGACCTGCCACTAAGGGTTTCTTCTAAGGAAGCAGATCAGTGAACATGACATCACAAGCCCTCTTACCTAACCCAGAATGAGTAGTAAACATGTCTTCCATCAAGCGCAACTTCAGGATTGTTTTCTTATGTGTGCTAGGTCTTCCCAACATCCTTTTCTAATGAAAGCTATAGAAAAAGACTTCCCCAAAAAGAAATTTTGTTCCTGTGTCATTACCATCATTGGTGGTAGCTTTGTTTTATTTCTAAATAGAGGAGTTGACATGTATCTTTTATCGTGACTAGCTATAAAAACAGAAACAGTATGAATCAACCAGAGATTATCTATAGTCAAAGTAAAAAAAAAATCTGTATCTCTTTTGTTTAGCCTATCACAGTTCCGTTTTTTTTTTTCCTTCTGAGTGTTGCTATTTCCAGAGAGGATGGTAGGAGGCTCTAATCATCAGATGAGTCACTAAGGATTCAAAAAGGCATGCCAGTGATTTTAAATTTAATTTGCCCAACCTGATGTGATTTGTATTACCTATCGTATTTTAAGGACTTTTATAATTGCAAACTTGGTTTCATTCATGGAATCTGCCCAGTTGACACTGATATTTATGACTTATACTGCTGAACTTTTCCTACAACATTATATCTTCCAAAATGTTTCTGCTGTCAGAACTTCAATCGCTCCACTTTCCCAGCTGTACAATGAAGCTATCCTGTATAGTTGAGTGGCCCCCCCTTTCCTTAGATAGCTCAATATAAGAAGCCCTCAGCTTTCTCACTACAAAGAATTAGTCATTTTTGCTGACTTCTCAATATGACACTTGGGACCTATTCAAATCTGATAGTGTTATTGAAACTTCAGCTATAAAACTCAGAGTCAAAAAATCTAATGTCTTCCTTTTCCCTACACCATGGACTTTATGGGCTTGTCTTTCAAGGCAGTGATCCTCTTCTGATGAGGCATGTCAGGAAATGATTCCAAATGCAAAAATCCTGAGCTTCTGCTTATCCTTAATTCTATTTTTCCTACAGGTAACGTTAACAAAATGTTCAGTATCCTAGTTTTTGAAATATACAAGTTTCTGCTAGAAATGGAGATTTACCAACTTTGCTGATTTTTATGTGAGTGGGTATATCATGACTTACTTGGCAAATTATAGACAATTTCTTTCTAGGTCCTCAGTAATGGCAAAATCATATTTAGCACATATTCTTTTTGTCAAGATGCAAGCACATTTGTTAGATATCTAGTCTTAATTTAATTTGCATTAGAGTTTTTCATTCTTATAGTATCTATCTGTTAATTGACATTATCTCAAGAAGTCTGCATTCTATCACCACAATACATCCCTCTCTATGTAGATATGTACTCTTGGATAGCAGCGTCATTTTTCAAGGGCTTACTCTGATCAAATTGTCCTATAGGTTTAAGCAAAGATAGTAAATGCATTTGATGGGAGAATACTTAGCATCACCTCAAAGTAGGTATCTGATAGCTCATGGCAGATTTTATTTCTTTCTCTTCTTTAGTCCATGTTTTCCTGAAATATTAATAGGCACACCAGGATGCACAGAAGAATGCAAATGAATGAGGAATTTTCTAGCTTAATAGGCAACTTCCTTTTGATAGAGGCTTACCCCCTACTGCTTATAGAAAAATCACTGGGAGACTACAACAGCTCTGTTTGTTTCATGCTTAGCATTAAGATATAAAATTAAATAAGCAACTCATTAATTTCACATTATGAAAGTAATTAAAATTATTATTCTTATAATATATGTGTACAGTATTCCTCCTAATTTGTAGTTTTGCTTTCCATGGGTTGTTACCCAAGTTCAACCATCATTCAAAAATATGAAGTGAAAAACTACAGAAATAAACAATTCATTTAAATCACACACTTTTCTGAGTAGTGTGATGGAATCTGGAGCTGTCCTTCCCCATCCAGCTGGGATGCAAACCACCCCTTTGTCTAGTGTATCCCGTTTCTCTATGTTACCTCCTGTTATGCACTCAGTAGTCCTGTCATTTATCAGGTTGTCTGCTGCGCTCTACAGTGCTTGTGTTCAAGTAACCCTTATTTTCCTGTGTAATGGTCCTCAGTCGCAAAAATAGTGATGCTGGCACGTAGGATATGCCAAAGAGAAGTTGTAAAGTACTTCCTTTAAATGAAAAGGTATGTATGTATAAGAAAAAATATATATGTAGGGTTCTGTACTATCTTCAATTTCAGGTGTCCACTGGAGATCTTGGAACATGTCCCCGTTGGATAAAGAGGGACTACTATATAAAAAGTAATTAGCATTCTCATGTTAATTCACTTATGATATATTTGCAATAAAGAGAATACAAGTTTGTAGGTCATGATCAGAAATTCCTGTGACAGCTAAATACACTGTGAGATGAACTTCACAAGTTCCTTCTGTTTCACTACTGCAGGTATTTTTCATGTATGGAGATTTTAAAATATTAAGCCATTTCCTTTTGGCAGCCTAACATCAATATGTAATCAGGTAATAAAAGAAAAAGTATTTTAGTTTTATGTGCATCTATATACATAATTCTATGTTTAAAACATTTCTGTATTAACCATAGAGACTTAAGTATATTAAGAGAAATACTGTATCTATTATTGAAACAAATGTTATAATTAGGCTGATGGTATTATGCACAGCCAAGTGGAAGAAAAGTGTAATTCAGTATGAGACAGTCAGATAATTTTATAGAATGTTTTAGCTGTGGTTCTCTCTACCACCTAATTTCTTTTCTCTATGTAAATAAACTGACATGTAGAGTCAGGAACAATAAAATGAGGATTTTTTGCTAAAACAAATTTCTTCACAATTAACAATATGATTTTATTAATATATACTTTATGTACATTTACATAAAATATAAATATTCCATATGACTGTGATTTGAAAAGTCATTTAAAAATAAAATATAATTGGTAGAGTTGAAAATGGGAATGTTGGCATAGAAATCTCCAAAGGCAAAAGGCTATTGAATTTCTAACACAAGCTAATGCATTTTCTATGTATTGAGCTTAATATAGAAGTTTTTCAGTAGCCTAATTTCTAAGAAAATGAATAAATTAGGTATAATAAAATATTCCCTTGAATAAAGTGTTAAAATAATATTTTAAATTGAAATAATATTTGTTCAGTAAATATTAAAAAAATTGCAACCCAAAGATTTAACACTAATTACATTGCAATCTAAGGCCACCTATGTCAATGCAGCATAGTATAAAAAAACAGGAGGCAGATTTCCTACTAGTGCACATTAAGAATACACGAATTTAGGAATAATGTATCAAACATTTTGCAAATTTTGTGTGCATAGGGGAGAATGCAAATAAGGTCAGCCTTTTAAGCAAATTTGTATCATAATTAATTGTTTTAAATTTTCAAATATTTACAGATTTACAGGAAGTTACAAAGTTGAAAGTTGCCATGTACTCTTCATCCAGTTTCCCAGCATTTATATCTTGTGTAACTATGACACAGTGTATTTGTAATCTATGCCATTTTATCACATATGTAAATGTCTGTAACCACCGCCCCCACTAAGGTACAGAACTATTCTCCCACAGAGATCTGCTGGTGTCTTTGTTTCTTAAGTATGGAAATCTTACTTTTTTTTAAAGTCCTTTTAATCCTCTCCTATTTCTAATGTAACTGTCTTAAATATTTCCTCTATGTACAGACATACTCTATGTACACACACCTATTAAAGCCCACATCAGATAATGTTATACTGTGAACATCAAACAAAATTTAGAACACTTAAGAGGGAAATCTCATGGTATTACCTGTATTTTTGCTTTTGTTCTTTTCAGACATTCATTCTTACAACATCTTGTACTTCCATGACATTTGTCTAACATGTTTAGAAAAGGACTCTTTTTCAGGACATATCCAATTATTCCCAAACAAAGCTAAAGCAAGAGACAACAGTCATTTACTATGTTGCTATTTCCCAATATGCCCATTTCTACTTAAGAAAAAAGATCAAAGATATGCTTTAATAGTGGAATTGGAATTTAGTATAGTTTAACATATATGAAAAGTAAAGGGGAGATTTAGAAAGAAAAGAATAATGTAGGAATCCTGTGCACCAGGACTAATTTCAGTCACAGTGTATGACCAGGACTGATTGATATTTCCATGACATTATTGTCTTGTGGAATAAAATCAATTGAACAGGTGTGAAAGCTAGCACATGAAAACCAAGATGAAAATCAATTAATTTATTCAATATGTTTTGTGTACTTTCAAATATTTCCTCACTCTTATGGCATATATACACTTATAGGTATTCTATATCACTCTCAGGGGTGTCCAACCTTTTGGCATCTCTGGGCCACACTGGAAGAAGAAGAGTTGTCTTGGGCTGCACATTAAATGTATTGACAAATAATCACACACATACACACACACACACACACACACAATATAATGTTTTAAGTAAACTTACAATTTTGTGTTGGGCCACATTCATAGCCATTGTGAGCCTTGTGAGGCCTGTGGACTACAGGCTGGACACCGCTGATTTTCGGAAATGTATTTTAAGAATAAAAGTGTGGACTAGGATGGACATAGGTATTTCTGTGAAGAAAATAGTTTCCCTATGTGATACATTACTTTGGAAAAGGTCATCCATCAAATTAATATAACTAGCAAATGCCTTTTTCTTACAAGAAAAGTATTTTTAAATAGTTCTTATGTTCATATATTTTAAACAATAGCAATGTATTATGAAGTAAAGAGTGAAAAATCTTTCCTTCCACCTTGTCCTATATGTTCAACTAGGTCTAATCCTCTGCATTATATGTGATCTACAATTTTCTTTTACTTATTAACATTATTACTATTGCTAATATCTTTTTGCATTTCTACAAAAGTACATATATACATGGTGGACAATAGTAAGTTTACAGTTGTTTGTATGGAAAATAATACAATAATTCATAAATAATGTAAGAATAAACTGTTTTGCATACTCACAACTGCAAACCTACTTTTGCCACACCCCATAGATTCTTATTTTTCACCATTTATACACTGTTCATTCATTTTCTCCTTAGAGACATATCATATGTCTTATTAATAAGCTCCTTATAGATGGAAACTAGTAAAACAAGGCATAACCTTGTATGCATGACACCTTACCTATGTGATATAACTGGAATATATTTCTAGAAGGTAAATGCCAGCTAAAATAAGAGGGCACGTGACATCTTATACCCCCGACAGTGATCCATGGGAGCACACTTTTCACACAGCTCTGACAACTCACTTTGTTGTAGACCTTTTCAACTCTTTGAAATTCAGTTCTTTAACAGAAATTTTCAATCTGGTAAATTAAAAATATAGGCTCTTCAGTTTGAATTTCTCTTTGTGTAAGTGTAGTCATAAATTCATATATGCTGTACATATTTTTCACCTTTTTAGTTATTTGTGTTTTGACATTGTGTTTTCCCCCTCCTTTGGAAGTTTATACTTTTTCTTGTAGTTGAATTTCTTAATCTTTTCTTATGGCTTTTAGTAATTGAATTATTAATATAGCTTTCAGTACTTCATCTTTTATTATTCTCCATAGCAGTTATCACTTTTTAATATACAAATATCCTATTATAATTATTTATTACATGTATTATATTTCCTGATAAGATCCTAAATGTCACAAGCACAGGGATTTTATTTTACTGATATATTGTCTGCACCTAGAATAGTGTCTGACACAGACACTATTCTATAACTATATTCTATAACTATATAGTTTTATTCTATAACTATTATTCTATAACTATTTGTTGAATCAATGAATGTAGGTTTTCTGGATCAGAATTTTATAGACAGCAACTCAAATGATAGTGTAGAGGTTAGATTAGAGTTGGAGGCCAATTGAGTTCTATTGTCCTTTGCCTTTGTCCTTGTCTTTTGAAAAATAACAAGGAAAAAGATTTAATTAAAGATCAATGATTTAGAGCTAAGTAGTGAGAGTATGTTATACCCATACTGTCATAGAAGGAAAAAAAGAAAAAAAAATCCATTGCCTATCCTTTGAAAGATAATCAACTGGCTGATTTCTTTACATTATATGTGTAACATTTTTCTGGGCTTTCTAGAGAGTAGCTAGTTGAATTACCAGTGGAAGCTGTATGAAGGCACCAATATTCCTTTAGTGTCTCTGCCCATGCTATACTACCTTGTTTTTTATGTTAAAAACTGACACTTTAAGAATACCTTGGCAACTACTGAATTAAAAATAAACTGACCTCATGAAAGAAAATAGAGGTAAAATAAAAAAGGAACTCTATTTCCAAAAGAGAATAGAGATAAAATAAAAAGAAACTGCAAAAGGTTAAATAGACTAGTTAGCAGTTTGTGTTCTGTTAAAGGACAGGATTTGAAAATGTTTGGAGAGTGTAATTAGAAGTATAAATGTGAGTGAGGGTTTGAAAGTGAAAAGACCTAAAAGCTGGGTTTGGTATGGGTAGAAGGCAAAATATAGATTTGCATGTCTTTTTTTTGTGAGACCATGATCAAAAAAAATATTTAAGGGAGCAGTCAATGGTATTTCAGGTTTTCTCTTTGAAATGCACACTAGACAAGCTCTCAAGAAAGATGGTGCCAAAAGTAGAAAGGCAGCTCCTGTCATTTAGCTGTGTTATTCAGACTAGCCAACTGGTGGCATTTCTTCACTTTGACTCTAAGCAATTCATGTTGTTGGAAATAGAAATTTATAAGAGATTCAAACATATTATCTGTGTGAAGGGCATACATAGCTACAATAGGAAAGGCCAAGGAAATGACGGTTTGTGGCAAAATTAAAAAGTAAGGTATTATGTGCTACTGTTTTCCACCAAAATTCAGATATTGAAGTCCTAACCCCCAGTATGACAGTTCCCTACCTTATTTGAAAATAGGGTCATTACAAATGTGAATAGTAAGGATGAGCTCATGGTGGAGTGAGATGGGTCCCTTATCCAATATGACTGGCATCATTTTAAAAATAGGAAATTTGAACACAGATAGCCATTTTGAGAGTGAAGATAACGTAGATTGACAGGGGAAAGAAGGCAATCTACAAGCAAAAAAAGTGGCCTAGAGGAGATTCTTCTTTCACAGCCTTCAAAAAGGAGAAATGCTGCTGACATTTTGATTTTTGGACTTCTGGTTCCAAAACTGTGAGAAAATACATTTCTGTTGTTTAAGGCACTTAATTTGTAGTACTTGGTTATGGCCTTTTAATTTATACATCAAAATTAATATCCTAATTTTTAAAGAAACACAAATTTTCACTGAAAAATAAGTATTACTTTACCTGGTATAGCTCTTCAAAAACAATTCTCATTCCCTTTTTTTTTTTTTTAGTAAAGAAGACAAAGAAATGTGATTTGAAGGCATTATTACATAAAGTGTATGAAAGTAAGTACTATACAGGTCATCATATTTCAGACAACGAGTAATGGAATTTCTGCTCTTGACAACATACAGGATCTAAAGGTCCCACTGGGGTCACAGGAACTTCAATCATAGAACAATGATCCCACCTTCCAGGCATAATGTGCATATCAATTAACGGCTTAATGAAATTCTCAAAGTAGCAGAGAATCTCCCCTGTCCTTAACTTTCTTGGATAAAGGAGAAATCTACAATAGCAAAAAATCATTCTTTGAAATGAAACTCAATGAGCCTCTATATTATTGCTAGTGTTCAAACAGGAATGAATGGGTTTATATCTCTAATGTGGTTTTTCCTTGATCAGAAATAGAATGGAGAATGTATTTTCCCCAAAATTAGGGGGGGAAAGTGTGTAAATACAATGCAAATTTTAATGAATATTTTCAATTAGGATATAACCACAAATTAAAAGCATAGTTTATTTTTGTGTTTTCATAATAAGTTTAAATTATGAGAATGATATAGAAGGTTTATTCTATTTTTAATTTCTTTGACTCTCTGGCTTTACATTTCCTGTTCATTTCAAAGCTCTTAAAGAATCTAAAAGATTCTGTGACAAAAAATAGTTATCTTAATGTCTTTCAAACATTTTAAAAACCATAATTTTGATGTTCTAATTTGCATATTTCATTTAGAGAAATAGTATTTTCCTGACATTTGCCTGACATGATATTGTGTTCTACCTCTAAGGAATCTAGAAAGAGAGTATGTCAAAACACTGGATAAAATCTGTCATTTTGCATGTGTTTGAAAATGAATTGTTTGGTATAACTATATAGAAAATAGCCTTGAATAATTTCTCTAGCTAAGATTTTTCTAAGAAAGATACTGGTGTGGCAAAATCCATATTTTGAATCCAAATACATATTGAGACTATTTTCTTTTTTGTAATTAAATTCAGACTGTTGAAATATGGATTAGAAGAATACTCATATTGTTACTAAAATATATGTTTTGGGCTGTACTGACTTTGAAAATGACCTATATTTAATTTTAATTTGAATTTTTTATTTTTTCACTATTACATTTTATTTTTTAAAGTATATTTTGTTGATTATGCTATTACAGTTGTCCCATTATTTTTAACACATCTATTTCATTTTTCTGGGCCATTTTCTTATTCTTTTTATGCCTACTGTCAGATTTCAATTGATTTTCTGAGGAATATTTGAGTGAAAACATGACTAAATGTTTTTACTTAACCACTTGTAATGAGTTTTTAAAAATAGTTTTTATTGATTATATTACAGTTTTCCCAATTTTAACCCCTCTATTCCCCCCTCCACCCTGTCCCCCAGCATTCCTCCCCATTAGATCATGTCCATGGGTTGTACATATAAGTTCTTTGAGTCCTCTGTTTCCCATACCACTTTTTATCTCTCCCTGTCTACCTTATGCCTACTAACCATGCTTCTTCTTCCCTGTACCTTTCTCCCCCATTCCTCCCTTCCTCCTCCCCACTGAACTCCCTCCATGTGATGTCCATTTCTCTGATTCTGTTCCTGTTCTGGTTCTTTGCTTAGTTTTTGTTTCCATTCTTTTTCTTTTCTTTTATCTTTTAGGTTTATTTGTTGGTAGCTGTGAATTTGTTATTTTACTGTTCATATTTTTTATCTTCTTTTTCTTAGATAAGTCCCTTAAACATTTCATATAATAAGGGCTTGGTGATGATGAACTCCTTTAATTTGACCTTATCTGGGAAGCACTTTATCTGCCCTTCCATTCTAAATGAAAGCTTTGCTGGATAAAGTAATCTTGGATGTAGGTCTTTGCCTTTCATGACTTGGAATACTTCTTTCCAGCCCCTTCTTGCCTTTAAGATCTCTTTTGAGAAATCAGCTGATAGTCTAATGGGAACTCCTCTGTAGGTAACTCTTTCCTTTTCTGTTGCAGCTTTTAAGATTCTCTCCTTGTATTTCATCTTGGGTAACTTAATGATGATCTGCCTTGGTATGTTCCTCTTTGGGCCCAACTTCCTTGGGACTCTCTGGGCTTCATGGACTTCCTAGAAGTCTATTTCCTTTGCCAGATTGGGGAATTCCTCCTTCATTATGTTTTCAAATAAGTTTTCAATTTCTTGCTGTTGTTCTTCTACTTTTGGTACCCCTATAATTTGGATATTGGAATGCTTCAGGTTGTCCCAGAGGTTTATAAGAGTCTCTTCACTTTTTCAAATTGTTTCTTCATTTCTATCTTGATAGATGTTTATTTTTTCCTTTTGTTCCAAATTGTTGCTTTGAGTCCTGGTTTCCTTCCCATCACTGTAGGCTCCCTAAACACTCTGCTTTATTTCACTTTGGGTATCTTTCATTTGTTCCCTCATTTTTTGACCAAGCTCAATCAGATCTGTGAGCATTTTGATTACCAGGGCTTTAAATTCTCCATCAGATAGGTTGGCGATCTCCTCATCACTTAGCTCTCTTTCCGAGGCTCTACTCTGTTCTTTCATTTGGGCCATATTTCTTTGTCTTGGCACAGCTGATAGGTTGTAAGGGGGTGAGGGTGTAGGTATTCACCTGGGCAGGTCAAACCTCTATGCTACACACAGCTGTGCTGCCTGTGGGGGAGGGGCCAGAGACGGAATGGTGTGGCTCGCCTGTTTGTCTCTAGTGAACTTTTTGAGGGACTCTCCTATGAGACTGGGGCCTTCTCCTACCATGGCAACCCCAGCTGTAGCCCACAGCCACCTCTGAGTCCCCTTAAGCCAGCCCCTCCCATGCAGCCACCACCACCCTCAATGTCCATGTATACCAATAGTTTTTCTGAGTTGGCAGGCCAGGTCTGCCACCTTACCAGTCTGGTTGTTCTGGCTGATTTTTTCTTTAATTCCTTGGTTGTGGAGTTTCATGCAGTTTGATTTTTGTTGTGCTTTTGGTTGTTTATTGATTTTAGATTGGTTGTTGTCCTCCTTTTGGTTGTGTGAGGAATCGAAGAATCTCTACCTACACCTTCATCTTGGCCAGAACTCTGCAATGAATTTTTTAGATCACTTTTTAGCCTCATCTGTTGTACTAAGAGTCAAACTATTTCTAATGAACATGGCAATTAATGCATAGCATGGCTACAGGTTGGTGTTGAATATGATGTAGAACTTCTCTGGCTTTGATATTTATATTTTTGACATTAATGCTGCTTGAACTTTAAATAAAAACAATTTCTAACCAGTTTCTACAGGCTACAGAAAGTTTTGGAAGCTTGGTCAATTTTGCTATTCCAGGAATATTTTTAATAAAATACTGGGCAACTAACACAATTGATCAAGGCCAGATAAGCAGGTTAATCAGTTTGATTTATTTTCTTTAAACTTCCACTCTATTGCAATGTTACATGTTTATTTGCAAATTTTCAACAAAAGAAATATTGAAGTTCACTAACAATATAAGAAAAAGGCTACAACACACTAGGAATGCACTCAATTGTCAGTGAGCAGCCCTTTGTTTTTATTCCTATTTATCAAACAATGTCATTCTTGGCATTGTTACACTTGGATATATGACAAACTGGCTCAGTACTTATGACACTGGATTTTAAAATAAATGACTGAAGTACTATTCCATATTAAAAATCTCCAAGTGTTTCTGTTTTTACCTAACAAAAGATGTTCCACCCTTCATTGTCCTGGGCTCTACTACATGAAAATGAACAATCTGATTATTAACCAGCACAACTCTTGCCAATTCTTCCCAGTTAAATATTTACTAGTGACAGATCTTATAGAAAACCATTATTTTCCAACCCAATCAATTTTAGTTGAACTTTGTATGTGGCCATGGATATCGCTCATATTGTACCTATCTATTCACCTGCACAAACAGTATAGAAATAAATTTTTAACTTCTGGATTAAATAGTTTTAATTTTTTAAATTTAACTTATTAGTTGTTAAGAAATTTATACAAAAGACTGGGTTCTACAAAAATTAATATTGTCCTTATAGGAAAGTCACCACTACTATTATAGCTAGTCTATAAGTGTCGAACATGTGTCAAATAATTTAATTCCAGTTACAGCTCTCTCAGAGAAAATACCATTAGTGTTAACTTTGTACTGATACAGAAACTGAAGGAGAGCCAGCTGAGTTGAAGAGATAAGTAATTCAAAGAAAATGTGATACAGATAGTACATGTAGTATAAGTAAATAAATGGTATTCTTTGATCATGCTTGGGACAGAAATCAATTTGGCCTAAGAAGGTAGAAAATGAATTCATGGAGTTGGCAATGTTTGAGCTAAGCTTTGACATAAAAGTAGGAATTTTACAAGAGGAGAAAAATCTGCCAGAGGAAAAAAATACGGATGACCAAGAATAGCTCATCTGTTCTGTTCATGTCAAGACTTTTTCATTAGAAAAAAGTAAACCTGACTAAAGCTAACTCTAGAAATAGGAAAAGACTTATTTTAAAAAGGCACAAAATTCTTAGCGAAAATAGCTTCTGAAAGTATCATGAATCAAGGTAGTCTGTCCATATTTCTGTCTGCTTCTGTCTGTCTGAGCGTCCTCACTGACTGAATTTATTATTCCAAGCAGGCATTTCTTCCTGTTTCTCTTTTCTGATTGACTTCCTCCTCTATTATTTTTAGTTTCCCAGCCCCCAAACCTACATGACTTCCTAGCTGAGTCTTTCATGTATTACTATATTTATTCCTCAATGTACAAATTTCATGTGACAGTAGGGAAATCTGATTGGCCTAGCTCATCTTGTCAGGTCAGAGCACCCAAGTTATCTCTAGTTCATTCAGCTATAACCAGAAGAGTGATTATGACCTATTCAGTTGTTAAGGTAATAAGGCATTCATTAACTGAATCTAGCTGGTATTAATATGAGATAACAATTGGCTCAGTATGGCAGGTATACACACATTTGATATTTAGCAGTAGATAAAGTAGGATTATGCAGGGTCTTTTTTGTCATGCTAATGACATTGATCTTTGATCTCTAGCTATTGGGAAGCTCTAATTTTTTAAAACTTTGAAGTTTCATAGTCATACTAATTCTTTAAAAATAGCACTTCTGGATATGTAAAAAATAAGACAAATTCAAGATACAGAAATGCAGTAGAGAACAGTCAGATGATCCAGGATGGTGATAAGAAATTACTAAACTAAAAATGACAGGCAGCAGTCCCTAACACTGATGACAAATTCAAAATGTCCAAAGAATGTCTTTCTGCTTCTGAAATGTTATAGAGGATGAAGTATTTCTTTACTGTGTAGAAATATTACTGAAAATGGATGAAAACAAGAAAAAATATGAGAAAACAGAAAGATATAAACCAGGATCCAGAAATTGATGAATAAAAAAGCAAAGAAAAGGAAAAAGTAATTGTATGATTTTTATATCAGTTATATAACTTTTTCAATAGGGAGGAAATTGAGGGAGTTCTATCTGTTTAAAAAATAATGGCATGGTTTTTCTTACAGAATAACAAAAGCATTTGTAAGTATGAGCATATTCAAGAAATCTAGAAAGAAGACAGTATTATGAGTTAGTAGTTCTGTGTGCATGGGAAGTTCTCTGTGTCAGGATAAAACTAAACTCAGAAATGGGCTAGTATCAGAACTATGGTTTTTAATGGTCATAACTCTCCAAGTAGGAGGCATTAAAAATCTAATAAATTATGAGAACAACTATAATAAGAGAAAACCACCTCTTAAGCACCCTCATATATCAGGTGTTACACTAAGTACTTTACTTAGGTTATCACATTTAATCTTAAAACATCTTCAGGGTGCCTATAATATTATAACCACTTTACAGATAAAAACATTGAGGCTCAAATAAGTTAATATTCAAGTTATTAACCATTTCAGGAAGAACAGAAAGACCTTAAACCTGTAAGTTTTATGTTGCATTATAATGCCTCCCTGGAGTACTGTTGAGAGCTGACAGTGCCATCAGAAAATGGGAACATGTAATCCTTAAGTCTGCAATACTGAAAATAGAGGCTGTTAGATATAGGTTGACATGAGCTCCACAATGTAGAATTAAGAATCAACATTTACAATGGCACAGATTCAACCTTCTGAGAACAGATTTTTTTTTTTTTTGAGAATGAGGATTTCTAAAAACTGGAAATACTTCTTTTATATAAATTATCTAAATAAAGGAAAAAACATATAGAAGACCAACTGAAGAAATCAAATATATATATGGAGATATTAAATGAGCACAGATTTGAAAGAATTGTACAAATGTTGAAACAAATGGCTCAGAGAGAATATAGATGTAAAAGTGGCATTTATAGTGTCAGGAATACTAAATGACAGACTGTGCTAAAAACCTGTAAAAGTGGTTTTTTAAAAGGATGAGGTATGTGTTTAAACTATGTTAGGAGCAAGAAGGCAGAGAAGCAGAGAACTCTAACACTTGAAGATCTAATGTTAACAAAATAGTAAATGAAATAATGCCATTAAACAGAAACTTAATCTTCAGTCTAAAAGTGTTTAAGAAAGAATAGACAAGAAAAAAATGACATTTATGATATAAGAAACCAAATAGCTGTTGCAAATAAGTTCATTTCTTTTTACAATTATGAAAGAACTTTAATATGTGTTTGCATAGCAAATCATTGTTAAAAATTTTGGAGGAAGAAATATTTTTTACTTTATTTCAGAAATAAGAAAAGAACATTATATAAATTAGGTAAATCTAATAAAACTCTGAGGTTATTAAATAAGTGGTTTATTAAATAAATGGTTTGTAAACACAAAAAATGATACTTAGTCACCATAGGTCTACAAACAAAAGTTCACCAGAAATCAAATGTATTATATTTTCAACATGCTTCAACAGGTGATAGCTATTTGTTCTTTTTACTACACTTGTTTCTATTTCTTCTCTTGTGAAAGAACCATGATTTTCTTTTGTGAGCCATTCCCATACTACTCTTGGTCATGGCGTTGGTAGTACATTGTCCTGGCTTTGCCAGTTAAAGAATTCCATCTCTCAAGCAAGCTAATTCAATTAGCCAATAATACGCAGATGCCTTGGATTTTCTGTTACCATTTGAAAAAAAAGAAACTCCTTCTCTCTCACTGCTAAATTAGAGGAATATGACTTTGTGGCTTCTAGTGGCCATTTTGTATCATGAGGAAAAACTTAACTGAGAATATAGGCACCAAAATAGAACTTCTAAACTGAGAAATGAAAATAGACAGAATTTTAGCAAAATGGTGTGATTATTTGAACTTTGAGTTAAATAAAACATAATGTTTACTTATGCCATTTTGAGTTGGTTAACACTGAAAAGGATTATAATTCTGAAATTGGTCACTGGTCATGGAGTATTACAACTGGAAATCTTAAACTGAGAATTAAGTTTGTTTGCTAAAGAATACAGGATAAGAATTCCCCCAACATTAACTGACACAATACTGATATCTGCTACATAGTGGGAGAAATTACCTATACTGCCATGTTCACACAATTTTTTTTGGTCCTCAGAATTTTAAACCTCTGAGGCTAGGGAAATTTCATGAAGAAATAGCAGTCCTTTAGAATGTATTAATTATTTTTCTGTGGCTTTCAGTAAGTTCCCCCAGGAAAGGGCCTAGCTTCCTCTAAACAACCTATCTGAAAACAGAGAAGGAATAAATACAACCCAGTGAGGAGAAGCTTTTTGTGCCTGCAGCCAGTGGCACAAGGCAGTCGAGAACCTGATCATTCTCAATTTTACAGGACTGTAAATCTTAATACCCTGCCCCAAACTAGAGTTCATGGTGGAAAAGGCAGTGAAGAAGGCATGAGACAAAACGTAATATTTTTTTTCAATCCCGGAGAAACCAGTGTGTTCTTCCAGGTAGCTGTTTTTCAATTTCTAATTGAAAAATTTAAAAATTATTGCTTTTGAAGAGTATAATCCACTGGGAAACACCTTAAAGCAAGGACTCTGGTTAGTTCCATTGTTGTGGAACAGTGACTGAGATGAAAGCCATTATACCTAGAGCTAGGGAGATGGCAGAGCACCAAAGCCTCTTGCAAAAATGAAGGAATTCCCAGTCAGTGGTCTACATTCCAGAATTGTGACTGGACTAAAACTCTGATTTTGGTTAAAGTCCATGAAGTTTTAGTTTCCAGCATATGTTGCATGTGTTGAGGTGGTTAAAATTTATCATCAGAGCATAGATTGCTGGACTATAAGTAACTTTGCCTAAAAGACCAAGCATCATGCTTTTTACTTAGAAGTCCTGTGCTCAGACTCATGTACAGCAATTTAATTCTGAGTGAACCTTGCCTTCCAGTGTCCTTAAAAACTTGAGGGTTTTTTTTTTCATGAAAGGCATGAAAGCTTATTTTTTAAAAAGTGTTATAATGACCAGTATATGCATTATGATGACTTTTCATCAAAGGTTCAAACTCTGTCATAAGCAAAAGCAATCAAACAATTTAGATTTTTCAATTTTTGTAACTATGGCCTTCTAGGCCTACAAAGGCTCTTCTCTATGCACAGACATGATCTTATTTACTGACACAAATAGACTAAAAAACAACAGCAATTTGGGATTTAGAATTATTCATATAGTTGAAAAAAAGCCTAAACAGATGACTAAATACAGAAAAATATACATGTTCAGCATTATATTTAATAGGGAATATGAAGATAATTATATTATAACACAATATAACTGGTCTCAGACTCTTTGTGCCTCATACGTTTTGGTTTAAATACATTTAAATAACCACATTTTAGTTTTCTCTATAATTGAGAGGTTGATCTATTTGGAAATCTTCAGATTCTACCATTAAACATGACTAAAATCTAAGAGGAATTTTGATATTTTTATCGAAAATAATAAAAATAGGATTCAAAAGGCATCTGTATATTAATATTTTTATTTTTCAGGTATAATTTTCAAAAATTTAAAACAATTCTAGAGATATATTTGGCTGTCAAAAAGTCTGTATGGTATATTCTGTAAAGTAAAAGACACATCTTTCATTTTCACCAATAACTTCATTGATTTGGATATTTTGAGTATGTTGCCTATCTCCCACATAGTATAACATCGATTGTTCTCAATTAATGTCTCGATTTATTTGCTGTCTACTTCAACTGGTCTACCTGACCCAGGAGTATCATCCTGTGAGAAATTTCCAGCATGAAACTTCAAAAATCATTTTTGACACATTCAATCAGTCACAGCACCTCCTCCATACACTGCACAAAACTTTTTTTGCACCTCAGTTGCATTTTTACCTTTCTTCAAATAATAAAGCATAATATGCCAAACTATTGCATATTTTCTTCCATCTTCAATATTAAAATGTCTACACAAAATTTCACCAATTTTTTTGCATTTGTTGTTCAGTTACAGTTGTCCGACCTTTTTCATTCCTCTTCCCTGCCCCGTTGCTCCCACTCCCACAGTTAATCCCCCTCCCATTTTCCAGGACCGTAAGTCCTTTATTCATGTTCCTTGGCTTGTCCCTTCCCTTCTTTCCCCCATTATTCTCCTCCCACTGCCCCTCTGGTCACCATCAGCTAGTTCTTTATTTCCATGTCTTTGGTTCTGTTTTGCTCATTTGTTTTGTTGATTAGGTTCCATGTATAGGTGAGATCATACGGTATTTGTCTTTTACCTCTTGGCTTATTTCACTTAGCATAATGCTCTTCAGTTCCATCCATGCTGTCACAAAGGAGTAGGAGTTTTTTCTTTCTTTCTGCTGTATTAATGTATTAACTCCATTACATTGTATTAATTTAATATATTACATTAATATTGTATTGTATTCCGTTGTATTGTATGTATTGTATTCCATTGTATTAATGTACCAGAGTTTCCTGATCCACTCATTTACTGATGGGAACTTAGGCTGTTTTCATCACTTGGCTATTGTAAATAATGCTGCTATAAACATTGGGCTGTATAGGTTATTTTGAATTGGTGATTCAGGATATTAGTGTATAACCAACCCAGCAGACATCACTGGCTCAAAAGGCAGTTCATCTATAGTTTTTTGAGGAAATTCCATGCTGTTTTCCACAATGGCTGCACCAGTCTGCATTCCCACCAACAGTGTACTAGGGTGCCATTTGGATGCATAAGCTTTTTAGTTTGATGTAGTCCCATTTGTTTCTTTCCTTTATATCACTTGCCATAGAGGAAGTATTGGTGAAAATATTGCTGTGTTGGATATCTGAAAATTTCTTGCCTATGTTCTCATCTAGGAATTTTATGGTATCATGGCTTATATTTCAGTCTTTTATCCCTTGAGTTATTTTTTATGTATGGTGTATGTTGGTGGTCGTTTCATTTTTTTTGCATGTAACTTTCCATATCTCCCAACGCCATTTGGGGGGGCTATTTTTACTCCATTTATACTTCTGCCCTCTTTGTCATTTATTAACTGACCAACTTGACATGGATTTATTTCTGGGCTCTCTGTTCTGTTCCATTGGTCTATGTGTCTGTTCTTATGCCAGTATCAGACTGTTTTGATTATAATGGCCCTGTAATACAGTTTGATGTCAGGTATTGTGATCCCTCCTACTTTGTTCTTCTTTCTCAAAATCACTGAGGCTATTTGTGGTCATTTATAGTTCCATATACATTTTTGAAATTTTTGTTCTATATCTGTGAAATATGTCATTGGTATTTTGACAGGGATTTCATTGAATCTAGAGATTGCTTTGGGTAGTATGGACATTTTTAGATGTTAATTCTTCTAATCCATGAACACAGTATATACTTCCATTTATCTGTCTTCCTTAATTTCTTTCTTCAGTGTTGTGTAGTTTTCTGAGTACAGGTATTTTACCTCCTTGGTTAAGTTTATTCATAAGTATTTTATTTTTCTTGTTGCTATAATAAATGGGATGGTTTTCTTGATTTCTGTATTCATATTTCATTGTTGGTGCACAAAAATGCCTTTGATTTCTGAATATTGACTTTGCATCCTGATGTTTTGCCAAATTCATTTATTAGATCAAATAGTTTTTTTCATGGAGTCTATAGGGTTTTCTATGTACACTGTTGTGTCATCTACAAACAATGACACTTTTCCTCCCTCCTTTCCAATTTGGATGCCTTTTCTTTCTTTTTGTTATCTGATCATTGTGGCTAGCATTACCAGTACTATGTTGAATAGAAGTGGTGAAAGTAGATATCCTTCTCTTGTGCCTAATCTTAGGGGAAAAGATTTAGTTTTTCTTGTTGACTGTGATGTTGGCTGTGGGTTTCTAATATGTAGGCTTTATTAGGTTGAGGTATGCTCCCTCTCTTCCCACTTTGCTGAGTATTTTTATCATAAGTGTGTGCTGTACTATATCAAATGCTTTTTCAGCATCTATTGATATGATCATGAGACTTTTGTCTTGTGAATTATTTATGTGATGTATTACATTTCTTGATTTGCATATACTGTATCATCCCTTCATTCCTGGGATGAATCCCACTTGATCATAAAGTACGATCTTTCTAATGTATTGCTGGATCCAGACTGCCAAAAATTTTTGAGGATTTTAACATCTATGTTAATCAGCAATATTGGCCTGTAGTTTTCTGTCTTTGTTGTGTCTTTATCTGGTTTTGTGACTAGGATAATTTGGGCCTCATAAAAAGACTTTTGGAGCCTTCCCGCTTGGATTTTTTGGAGTAGTTTGAGGAGAATCAGGGTTAACTCTTTCCTAAATGTTTTGTAGAATTCTCCTGTGAAGCCGTCTGCCCCATGGCTTTTGTGTGCCAGGATTCTTTTGGTTACAGTTTCAATTTCACTAGCTGATACAGGTCTATTCAGGCTTTTTGTTTCTTGACTCAGTTTGGGATTATATGTTTCCAGAAATTTGTCCATTTCACTCAGGTCTTCAAATATCTTGGCATATAGTTGCTCATAGTAATCACTTATGATCCTTTGTCTTGCTGTATTATCAGTTGTAATTTCATCTCTTTCATTACTGATTTTATTTATTTGGTTCCTTCTCTTTTTTTTCTTGATGAATCTGGTTAAAGGCTGTCAATTTTGTTCTTTTCAAGGAACCAGCTCCTGGGTTTATCAATCCTTTGAATTGTTCTTTTAGTCTCTATGTCATTTAATTCAGCTTGGATACTGATTATTTCCTTTTTCTCTACTCACTCTGGGCTTTGCTTGTTGTTGTTCCTCTAGTTTTTTTAGATATAGGGTTAGGTCATTTATTGGAAATTTTTCTATCTGTTTTAGGTAGGCCTGAATTGCTATGAACTTCCCTTTCAGGGTTGCCTTCTCTATTTCCCATAGGTTTGGGTTGTTCTGTGTTCACTTTCATTTATTTCCAGAAACTTTTTGATTTCTTCCTTGATTTAATTCTTAACCCATTCATTGTTTAATAGTATGCTATTCAGTCTCCATAAATTTTAATATTTTTGAGTTTTTTCCTTGAGGTTGGTTTCTAGTTTGAAGCCATTGTAAACTGAGAAAATGCTGGATATGATTTCAATTTTCTTGAATATGTTGAGGCTTGTTTTGTGTCCTATCGTGTGGTCTGTCTTTGAAAAAGTTTCACGTGTATTTGAAAAGAATGTATATTTTGCTTCTTTGGGGTGAAAGGTTCTGTATATCTGTTAAGCCCATTTGATGTAGAGTATCATTCAGTGCTACAATGTCCTTATTGATCCTTTGTTTGGAAGATCTATCCGTTGTTGACAGTGGGGTACTGAAATCCCCTACATGAGTGTATTGCTGTTTATAACTTTCTTGAAGTCCTCCAACATTTTCCTTATATATTTGGTTGCTCCTATGTTGGGTGCATATATGTTTACAATGTTTATAGCTTCCTGATGAATTCTTCCAGTTAGAATTATGAAGTGATCTTTTTTGTCCCTTTTTATGGCCTTTGTTTTGAAATCTATTTAGTCTGATATAAGTATTGCTACCTGGCTTTTTTTTCCTGTCCATTTCCTTTGAATATTTTTTTCCAACACTTCACTTTCAGTTTATGTAGGTCTTATGTTCTGAGGTGGGTCTCTTCTAGGCAGCATATGTGCAGGTCATGTTTTCTTATCCATTCAGTGACCTTATGTCTTTTTATTGGAACATTTAACCCATTTACATTTAGAGTTATTATTGATAAATACTTATTCATTGTTGTTTTTCCCCTTTGTATCTGTGTTCCTCTCTCTCTCATTCTATTCCTTCATCTACTTAAAGCAGTCCTTTTAACATGTTCTGCAATGCTGGTTTAGTGGAGGTGTATTCTTTGAAACTTCTTTTGTCTGGGAAACTTTTTTATTTTGCCTTTCATATTAAATGACAGCCTTGCTAGGTGTAGTAGTCTTGGTTGCAGGTCTCTGCTTTTCATTACTTGGAATATTGCTTGCCATTCCCTTGTTGGTTGTAGTGTTTCTGTTGAGACATCAGCTGATATTTTTATTGGAGCTCTCTTATATGTTACTGTGGGAGGAACTCTGTCCTGCAGAATTCCTCCCATCTGCCACGGATGAGAAATAAGTTCCAGACACAATCTTGATGTTCTGGCGGGAAAGGGGGTGGTGATTCCCTCTAGTGGGGAATGCCCTGAGCCCTTCTCCCAAATGACTTTTATTGGGAATGGTATATGTAGGTATATACAGCTTATATGAATAGTTCATCAATCAATGTCAAAAAGGCTATAGTCATACAAAAACAGGTATTATCTATAGATAACAACTGAAGAAACATAAAGATTTGTCATAGGTCAGGGTCTGTTAGTCATGCTGATGCCAGAGGGTCTTTAAGATATGTTTCATGAGATAAGGAGTTTACTCCTTATGCCTTGAACTTAAACATCCAGTTTATATCACCAGGGTTCTACCAAGCAGAGCAAACTTTGAAGGACACAATGTATTTATCAGGCCTGATTCCCATGAGAACCCTTGATGTTAAGAGTCGGGTCGTGTCTGCCACCTGCATTGCCTGGTTTTCTAGGAAGACTTAATAGCCCCTTTCAGAGCCTGCTTTCATGGGGCTGCAGTCTCCAAAACCACACAGAGTGGTTCCCAACATCTTCTCCATTTTTGTTTGTTATGGCGGCATAAGCAAAGGCACTAGTGCCTCTGTAATAAACAGAGTTATGCTAGGCAGAGCAGGCTTCAAAGGACAAAATTCCGGCTCAGTGTTTCAGTCCTCTGCTTCATCCAGCCTGCTTGTAATTTCTTTTAGTGTATTTTTATTTCAGATATTGTATTCTTCTTTTCTTCTTTTTTTTTTGTTTAGAGTTTCTATTTCCTTTTTCATGCTGTTGTAGTTCTCACTTAATTCCTTGCAGTTGTCACTAAGTTCCTTGAGCTAACTATTATAATCATTTTTTGGAATTCTATGTCTGATAGATTGCTTGCCTTAGTTTCATTTAGCTCTTTCACTGGTGATTCTTCATTTCCTTTTGATTGGGGGTCCTTTCTTTGTCTCCCCATTTTAGAGGACTCTTTTAATTTGTTTCTATGTCTCTGGAGGCTATGCATTTTCTGTTTGTTTTTGTGGGGTGGGCTTCTATGGTAGGAGTTCTGTGGGACTCAGTGGTTCAGTCTCTTTGATCTTCTTGTCCGGATGCTCTAGAGTTGTCCTGTTTTCCATTTCTGTGGGCTGTCTTGTTGTATTTGGGCTTTACTTGCTGATGGCTTCTTTGTTGGTGGGTTGTCCCCTCCAGAGGGCTTACTGGTAATCACAGCTCCCACCTTGTCTTATATACCATTGTACAGATGTCGATTAACAAAGCAGTATTACCAGAAAACCAAACATATGTCTGTAAAAAAAAAAAAACCCACCACCACATCAGCAACCTCAACCACAATTGTGCAAAAATTAATAAAGAGGAAGAGAGATTACAGATATTATAAGATATGACAAAGGGAATATGACATGACTAAAAGGGAAAAATGTTTTTGAGTCAGAAGAGGGAGAAGAATTCATAAGAGTAAGTATAGAATTGAGATGAACAAAGGGAGAGAACAAATTTTCAAACATAGATAAAACACAGAAGGATGATGGGAAAATGGGGTAAGAAAAGGGAAGAGTATATTATGAGGTTTAAAGTAAAATTAAAAAGGTATTGGACCAATGGCAATATTGTGAAAAACCATAACAGTGTTGACAGCAATGACAGCTGAATGGTGTTTAATAAAAGTGGAAATGGAATAAGAATATTGTACAAACTATAAAAGTGAATATGAGATGTCTATAGTAAAGAGAAATGATTTTGAAAGGATGGGGGAAGCAAAATAATAAGAGTAAGGAGTAAATACCAGTCTGAGAGAGTTAAAATAAATTTGAAATAAAATTCCTCACTCAACTGATCAGGGACAAGGGGAAGGTGAAATAGAATAAGACAGGAGTTAGTACTCTATGGGATTTAAAGTGCAAACAACTAGTGAACAAATAAGAGTTCTGCTGGAGAAGTACAGCAATAAGTATGATATTTCACCCAAGTAGCCACTGTTTATAAAGGTGGAGAGGAAATAAGATTTGTATAAGAGGGGAGAAGAATGTGAGCTGATATATGAGAGAAGAGAACTGAAGTGAGGTTAGATGGAAAAGAAATAATGAGTGTAAACATGGCATTGTGTGAGAGAAAATAAAGTTTACAACAATAGTAAGAAAGCTCAGGAAGTTGGCAAAAGAGATTAGGACCAGGGAAGGGTGCTGTGTGGGGTTTGGAATAACAACAATATGAAAAATACATATACCCTGAATAAAAAGAAAAAAAAGTAAAAGACCAAGAGTAGTGAGTTATTTGGAATACAAGAGAAGTGAAAGAAGGAAAATTAAAATGCTATATGAAAGGGAACAAAAAAAACAAAAAAACCTAAAAAAAGAAAAGAAGGGAAATAAAACATAAGTTTTATTCTGATGAAGAGCAAGGTGAAATTTGTCTCAGCTGTTGGTGTTCACCTTCTGACTTCTTTCTAGATTCATCTCTGGTTTTCTCTCAACTTCAGGTCCTGGGTGGGTCATCCAACTTCTGGCAACAGTACCTGTATATTCTCCCACTGTCTCCAGAGGGACCTTCTGTTGCAATGAGAGGGTGAGGTCTCTGTCTCACCTGAACAATGGTAGGCACTGTTCAGTCTTCTGGGAAAATTGTAGGTGCATTCTCCCTGTTCCTATACCACCAGTGTTAGTAGTGTTAGTATGTCCCAGTTTATTTCCAGTACTGTATAGTTTCTGCTTAAATAGCTGTCATTTTCAGGTAGGGAAGAAGGCAACTGTGTAAAGTGTCAACTTTCTCCTTTGTGGAGTCTTCAGCAATGTGTGTGAGCCAAGTCAGGGCATTGCTCTGAGTTCCTTCCTTCCTTCCTTCCTTCCTTCCTTCCTTCCTTCCTTCCTTCCTTCCTTCTTTCCTTCTTCCTTATTTCCTTTGTATATTTTATTGATTATGCTATTACAGTTGTCCCATTAATTTTTACCCTTTATTCCTCTCCACCCTGTACCACCCATCAACATTCCTTCCCCTTAATTAATGACCATTAAATCTACATATAAGTTCTTTGGCTTCTCCATTTCCTACACTATTCTTAACCTTTCCCTGTCTAATTCATACCTAGCATTTATGCTTCTTATTCCCTGTACCCCCCACCCTGTAGCTTCCCACTCCCCTTCCCTGTTAATAACCCTCCACATGATCTCCATTTTTGTGAATCTGTTCCTGTCCTAGTTGTTTGCTTAGTTCATTTTTGTTTTTGTTTTTGTTTTCAAGTCCAGTTGTTGATAGTTGTGAGTTTGTTGTTATTTTTACTGCTTGTATTCTTGATCATCATCTTCTTTTTTTTAGATAAGTCACTTTAACATTTCATATAATAAGGGCTTGGTGATAATGAACACCTTTCACTTGACCTTTTCAGGGAAGCACTTTATCTGGGAAGCACTTCCATTCTAAATGATAGCTTTGCAGGATAGAATAATCTTGGATGTAGGTCCTTGCCTTTCATGACTTTGCATACTTCTTTCCAGCCCCTCCTTGCCTACAAGGTTTCTTTTGAGAAATCAGCTGATAGTCTTATGGGAACTCCTTTTTAGGTCACTCTCCCCTTTTCTCTTGCTGCTTTTAAGATTCTCTCCTTCTCTCTAATCTTGGGTAATGTACTTATGGCATGCCTTGGTGTGTGGTTCCTTGGGTCCAACTTCTTTGGGACTCTCTGAGCTTCCTGGACTTGTTGGAAATCTATTTCCTTTGCCAGATTGGGGAATTTCTCCTTCATTATGTTTTCAAATAAGTTTTCAATTTCTTGCTCTTCTTCTTCTCCTTCTGGCACCCCTATGATTCAGGTGTTAGAACATTTAAAATTGTCTCAGAGGTTCCCAAGCCTCTCCTCATTTATTTGAATTCCTGTTTCTTCATTCTGTTCTGGCTGAATGTTGATTTTTTCCTTCTATTCCAAACTGTTGATTTGAGTTCTGGTTTCCTTCCTTTCCTTGTTGGTTCTCTGTACATTTCTCTTCATTTCACTTTTCATAGCCTTAACTTTTTTCTCCATTTTGTGACCATACTCAACCATTCCTGTGAGTATCCTGATTACCAGTGTTTTGAACTGTGCATCTGATAGATTGACTATCTCTTCATTGCTCGGTTGTATTTTTTCTGAAGTTTTTACCTGTTTTTTCATTTGGGCTATATGTCTTTGTCTCAGGGCAACAATTATGTTGTAAGGGATGGAACCTTAGGTGTTTAGTTAGGTGAGGCAACCCACTTGGCTGTGTTGTGCTGCTGTATGTGGTGGAGGGGTCCAAGAGGGAAGAATGCCATTCGCTCAACTCTTGGCTGGCTTTCAGTCACTTCCCCTGCTATTCACAAGAAAATTGGGCCCTTCTGGTGCTGATTCCCAGGTGGGTTGGTTTGTGTACATTCTAGGACCTTGTGGGTCTCTCCAATAGACTCTCCTGTAAGGCTGGGTGTTTCTCCCATGGCTGCTGCAATCCAAACAGGTTTTTACAGTCAGAGGTTGTGAGGTTTTCATTTACTAGGCTGGAGCCCTGGGTTGTGTGGTCTGTCTCACTGCCAAGTTGTTCCCCCCAGTTCATCCTCAGGCAAATATAGGATTGCCTGGTCTGCCAGCTGCAACCTCACCTGACCAGTCCTCCAGCAGCTACTTTGCCACATGTCCTCTCTATCCCGGATGCCCATCTCTGCACCTCCTTCTAGTCTGAATGAATATTTCTTCTTTAACTCCTTGGTTGTCAGACTAAAGTTTTATTTTTTCTGGCAGTTCTGGTTATCTTTTTGTTTTTAAATTTGTTGTTGTCCTTCTTTTTGTTGTGTGAGGAGGCAAAGTGTATCTACCTATGGGTCCATCTTGGCCAGAAGTCCTGTACCCTTTCTTAACCTCCTGTTTTCACAGCTTCAGTGGAATAGAGCCCTAGGACCCAGTGTACTTTGTCTCCCTGTGGGGAGTTCAAAATGGGCCCTTTTAGGCATTAGCCTTGCTGTCTTACTCTTGCAAAAAAAAAAAAAAGCTGTCTGTTGGTTGTTAGGCCTGCCCAGCAGTTTTGCAGATCTTTCCAGCTCCTGCAGGCGATGTGGTGTTGGGCTCAGTTATCACTTTCTGGTGGTTCTGCCAATGTAGGTTGATCAGTTTATACTACAGTAATCACAGGTCTCCAGTCCATGCCCTCATAGTACTCTGTAGCCCACACTCTCCACTCTGTACCATTGCACCAGGTTGGGGCTGAGAGACCACCTTGCTTTGTACCCCTTTGATCAATCTTCCAGGTGTACTGAGTGGAAGCAAATCACACCCTCAATCCTCCTTCCTTGTTGGTCAGGCAACTGTGCATGAGAGGTCCCTGCATACCATACCTCAGTTTGCCTTTGAAAAATGTTTCTGTGGGTTCCCCTGTGGTCTGAGCCACTGCCTGACTTTCTACATACTCCAACTCTGGCAAATCAAGAGTCTATCTCAGTCATGGCTAGTGGTGGCCCTCCTCTTCCCCCAGCTCTGGCTGCTGCCAGAACTCCCCCCACCCTCTGGTACAGTCCTGACCAATGACCACTGCTCCAGCTTGGTTGTGCTGCCAGCTGTGTTCTGCCTTTATTCCCCTGGAGAGTGTATGCATTCAAGTTGTTTCTGGCAGGGGTCTGTGGTTGTCTTTTCCTGGAAGGGGAGGGAGTCGCTAGGCTGCTATTCCTGATAGGGCTCATCTAGCACGTTGTCCCCACTACATCTGCGATTTCTGTCTCCAAGCCCAGGGACTTTCCCTGTCTGTCTATAACACCTCTTTACTGCCCATTTTGAAGTATCCACTGCATATTTTGGCTTCCAAACTTCATATCAGCTAAGATTCTCTTAACTATTCACTTTGTTTTTTGGAAGATCAGCTAAGTGTCCCACTAGGGTGCCCAAGAAAGTGAGCTCAGCTCCCACCTGCTTTACCACCATCTTCCACTCCTCCAAAAATTCACTTATTTTGATAAGTTCTTTTTTTAAAGATTTTTAAAATTTATTTTTAAAGAGAGGGAAGGGAGGGAGAAAGAGAGAGAGAGAGAGAGAGAAACACCAATGTGTGGTTGCTGGGGGCTGTGGCCTGCAACCCAGGCATGTGCCCTTACTGGGAATTGAACCTGCGACACTTTGGTTCGCAGTCCAGGCTCAGTCCCCTGAGCTATGCCAGCCAGGGTGATAAGTTATTTTTAATGCACACTGATGTGACAGCTGTCACAGTATAATACAATCTAACAAAATTGTTTTGGATAAACTTAAAGACAACTAAGCACTACTAGTTCCATCTTACAGAAAACAAACTTTTTGTCCAACCCAGTAGAATAAAATTGATCAATATTGAAAAAAAACCAGTAAAACAGTAAATCTGTCCCAAATGAGAATTAGAAGAGTAAGATTATATAACTTTCAAAAAAGGCAACTCCAAGACCAAAAAAGTGGCCCAAATGAAAGAACAGATCAAAGTTCCAGAAAAAATACAACTGAGTAACAAAAGATAGCCATCCTACCATATGCAGAGTTCAAAACACTGGTAATCAGGTACTCACAGGAATATTTGAGTATAGTCACAAAATAGAGGAAAAAGTTAAGGCTATGAAAGTGAAATAAAGAGAAATGTACAGAGAACCAACAAGGAAAGGAAGGAAACCAGAACTCAAATCAACAGTTAGGAATAGAAGGAAAAAATCAACATTCAGCCAGAACAGAATGAAGAAACAGGAATTCAAATAAATGAGGAGAGGCTTGGGAACCTCTGAGACAATTTTAAATGTTCTAACACCTGAATCATAGGGGGTGCCAGAAGGAGAAGAAGAAGAGCAAGAAATTGAAAACTTATTTGAAAACATAATGAAGGAGAAATTCCCCAATCTGGCAAAGGAAATAGATTTCCAACAAGTCCAGGAAGCTCAGAGAGTCCCAAAGAAGTTGGACCCAAGGAACCACACACCAAGGCATGCCATAAGTACATTACCCAAGATTAGAGAGAAGGAGAGAATCTTAAAAGCAGCAAGAGAAAAGGGGAGAGTGACCTAAAAAGGAGTTCCCATAAGACTATCAGCTGATTTCTCAAAAGAAACCTTGTAGGCAAGGAGGGGCTGGAAAGAAGTATGCAAAGTCATGAAAGGCAAGGACCTACAACCTAGATTACTCTACCCAACAAAGCTATCATTTAAAATGGAAGGGCAAAAAAAGTGCTTCCTAGACAAGATAAAGTGAAAGGTGTTCATTATCACCAAGCCCTTATTATATGAAATGTTAAAGGGACTTATCTAAGAAAAAGGAGGTGATAAAAAATATGAACAGTAGAATGACAACAAACTCACAACTATCAACAACTGGACCTAAAAACAAAAAGAAGAACAAAAACAAAAACGGACTAAGCAAACAACTAGGACAGGAACAGATTCACAGAAATGGAGATCACATGGAGTGTTATTAATGGGGAAGGGAAACAGGGAGAAAGCAGGGGAAGGGTAAAGGGAATAAGAAGCATAAATGCTAGGTATTAATTAGACAGGGGGAGGTTAAAAATAGTATAGGAAATGAAAAGCCAAAGAAGTTACATGTACCACCCATGCACATGAATTGAGGGGAAGGATATGGGTCGGGTGGTATGGAGGGCTTAAGTGAATAAACGAGGGAAAAAGAAAAAAAAGACATTAAAAATGAGATCCTTGATGGAACACAGATTAGATACACATATAATTCATGTCCTGCAGGCCAATATATCCATATCTTTTGACTTTATCTTTTATACTAAATAGAAATAGGCAATTAATGTAAATTTATAGACTATAAATTAATTAACAGGAAATAACAAACATAAACACAAAGCACATTTTCATAGATCACAGGAAAATATTTCCACTGACCAATTTCCTGCTTTCATAAAGTTTAAATGTAGCACAACTATACTTATTGATGCATCATTTGTGGCTCATTTGAGTGGGTATGGCCTGAAAAACCTAAACTGCTTTTAAAAAAGAGTGTACCTAGCCCTTCCTTAGGTAATTAAATAATATTTAAATAAAATAATGTCTATTAGATTTCACACATGAATAAAATCATATAGTATTTGTCTTTCTCAGACTGGCCTATCTTATGAACAACTGAACTAACAAGGAAAATGAGGACAGACTCATAGATGGAGAGCAGGGTGTCAGTTAGTGGCAGAGAAGGGTAAGGGTGGAGGGATTGAGCAAAAGGAAGAAGGAGTCATGGACATGGACAACAGTGTGGTTGATGCATGCAGGGCTGGGGAGTATAAGGGAATGAAAGGGTAGTGGAAAAATACAATAAAGATTAAATAAAATACAAAAATGTATAAAATAATGTTTATTAACAGTAGCATATTTTGATAATTTCTAAAAAGTAGTCTTGATGACAAAAAACATTGTTTTATGTGTAGGCCTGCTTATTCACATAGGTTTAGCAAGAGTTGCTAATTGACTATATAAGCCTCAAGTATACTGTGTCAAGTAAGTACTAAGGCTAGAAAATAACTTTCTTTCAAGAAATTTTCATTTAAATATTTTATATACAATACTTTTAAAAAGCCCCCACAATTTATTCTTCTGTCCTGAGGCTGGAAAATCAGGTGAAGGAAACTCTCTCTGTCAGGTTTCTCTGACAATGTATGTAGATTTCAGAGACTTACTGAGGTTCACCAGATTTTCTAAAGTTCCTGTCCTGCCTCACCTTTATCACCACCTGAGAGGTGGAGACCCTGGAACTGGGTGCCACACTAGTTTCTTTGGAGAGAATTGAAAGTGTTGCCTCTATTTATAAAGTGCAATCCTTTTTTATTAATGGTGAGCCTATTATTAAATTGATTTATTAGCCAACATGACATTCCCAGTGATCTCAATTAATTTGTTCATAATTAATTTGATAAATTACACCATAGTATAGAGGAGGATTAACTCTTATTGCACTTAGGTAAATAGAAATATTATAAAAAGTTAGGAGACCAAAGGAAAGTAATTATTACCCAAATCACTTTCATTAGGACAAAATTTCTCTTTTCCTTGAAAAACAAATGATCCCATCACTTTGTGTACAGTTGATGTCTTTGCCATGACTATTTCCAGTATATACTCATCATTCATATTACTTATAACTTTAGCAAAATTAAACTAACCACTCAACCCATATTAATTTTAACTTTCAACCAAATTAGCTACTATTCACAAAGAACACTGGGAGTTAGGTAATTGAAACTTGTATGCAAATTTTGTCATATGCAAGCATTGTAGCAAACACAAAGCTCATGAGCATACCTGTTGACCACCCATAACTACCCATATCATTTTCTCACCAAAGATAAAAGCACTCTGAAATAAGCATATAAAAACTAAAGAATATAATTTTGTGTCTTGTAAAACTGTACTTTGTGACCAATGTTTCAGTAATTTAGTTAGGCAATAACATATCTGCAAAGATTACATATTAATGATCTCCATATTATCCAAACTTTTCAAATTAAGGAGGAATCTTGGAAATTATATTTAGGCTGACATACTACTAGTGAGAAAAATTATTGAAATGTTTTTTAAAATACAGTTTAATTTAGTGGAAACTATAATTATTTTTTAATCTTATACATGATGTAAAAGTAACATTAGCTCATCTAGTAGCCAGTACATGTTTAAGAAGTTTAGAATATCTAGTTCTCACAAGCAAAAAAATACTTGTATTATATATTCAAAACCGAGAAAAATCAGAGAAAACATATTTAACTGGCTTGTTTTTAAGTAAAATTTTCAAACCAGCTGGTTGGTCTAAAATTCATCTTGATTGACTGAATTTACATTCTTATATAAAACTGCTGCTGAAGTAGCAGTTTCTATAAGAGGGATTTTTAAGAGGGTAGCACTTGACAGTATTAAAAGTTTCATTTAAAAGTATTATTCCTGATAATCAGGGAATATATTGTACTTATGTAAACTTGTTAATATTTTCCAAACTAGTCAGAAAAGAGTTGTTAAGAGATTATATGTTCTTATTTATTAATATCATTCAGAAACAGGAAAATATTTCACACTCAATAAAAGGTAAATGCATTTTTAGTTCTTCAGTCTAAACAATTGGTTAAGACAGTAGAAGCAGAGTAACTCATAATTCAGATGTCAAAGGGCCATCCTCCTTTATAATAGTCAACAGGTATTTTTCTAACTGACATGAGGTCATATGTAAAATAAACAAACCAAAAGGCAAAAAAGAAAAAGCAAAAACTGTAGCAAAATAAATTTGCCTTTTGACTGACAGGAAATAGATTTATATCAGAATATAAAACATGAGTCACATCATTGCTACCACCAGTGGGGAACAATTTGTTGATCATTATCATTTGTAAACCAAAATCAAAGTTAGTGAAGAACCAGAAACAAAGAGAAGAGAATCAGGAAAGGTGAAATTCTGTTGTTCTAGTTGCCACCAGGGCAAAAAAGGGCATTTTGGAACTTAAAATAGTTCATAAGATGCACTTTTCAGTTACTCAGTTTTATTGGTTTCCCCAATTGAATTCTCTTATGCATCCTGAAGTAACAATCATACATTTCAAAATAAAATTTTCAGAGAGTTAAAAAAGAATTGTCATGTATTTAAAATGAATGAATGTCAAAGCTAGGTTTATTTTATGAACATGGGAACAGTAAATATAGGCATCAAATTGAGATAAAATTGATAAATACAGACCTGGTTAATGTTCTACAAGTTAATAATAATATAAATTTGAGTTACTATATTTACCTGACAAAAATGTCTATAAAGGGACATATATGTTCACAGTATCTTGACTCTAATTATATGAGGGGGGACCCACCAAAACTAGAATTTATTTATATAAAACTGTGTATTTATTCTTCCATGTTTAAACTTGTCACCTTCAAAGTACCCTCCATTTGATGCAATATACCTATTGATACATTTTCCCACTACTCAAAACAGTATTTGAATTTGTCAATTTTTGATGCCTTTCAGTGCTTCTGCTGTTTTTTTTTTTCATCTCTTCCATATTGACAAGGCATTTCTCTCTGATGACTTCTTTTGTCCAAGGAGACAAAAAAAGAAATTCACTTGGGGTGAGATTAGTTGAATAGGGAGGGTGGGGCACAGGGATCATACCAGTCCAAAACTGCTGAAAATTCAACATGGCGTGGACAGATGTGCTCATAAATCATCCATCATGAAATGAGAAAATGAGCTGAAAGAATTTGGAAAAAATAATTCACTGAAGTTGGACACCTTTCACTACAATGCCAGCTCTTATGCTGATACAGTTAGGTTCCTAGAACACTCACCTGGTAGGGGGGAGCATGTACTACAAGGGGCCCACCCTCCAGAAGATAATTTCATTTTTTTGGTCCCCTCTCATATAATATCAAAGCCAAGCCCAAGTGAGTCACTTTCTAAAATTGAATAATTCTCAGGCTGGATTATGAAACATTGTCCAAACATGATATTGACAGATTAAAACCCCCTCCCGTTTTATTTTCAAATTTTGATTAACTTTTTCTTAGCACCTAAGGGCTATAAGGGACTCTATTGGTACTGAGATACAACAATGAAAACATGTCTTTGTCTTTTTGTAAATTGGAATTTTTGGGGAAATTTGACTACACAAACAGATAAATTTTATAAGTGCTTATAAGTAGCACACAAAGAGATTGCTAAAATGAGAAATAATGGAGGAAAGAGAGGTGCTTCCTTTAAATAAGGTGGCCAGGAAAGACATTTTGAGGGAGTAACATGAGGATAAGACCCAGATGAAGAAGATGAAAAGAGTCATTCAAAACATAGGAGAACCATGTGCAATGTATCTGAGAAGGGAAAGTAACTGGCATATGCAAGAAACTAAAAGGATATGATATTTTAATGGTACAAATAAAACTGTCTGATTACAAAATAAACCCCCCATATAGGATATGAAAAACTCATATTTACCAGAATTTTACGTAGAAACACTATATAAACATTAGTGGATCTTTAGTTGTGTGGCAAAGCTGTCAAGCAAACTAATGTTACAAGGCTGTATCTAAAATATATCTTTTATGAAGAAAGGAAATAAACTCTGGGAATTGAGATAATTGACAAACTGCAGAAGAATCTAAATATGAAATGAGGAAACATTAATAGAAACTACACCATACTCGAAACACTGGGATAAATTGTGAATATATAGAAAACATTGTAGAGATGTAATAGTTATCATCTGGAGAAAGTACTAGTATGACGGAGTATAATTAGATTGATTTTTGTTTGGCTAAGAGTAGAATTAAGCCTGGTGAATAGAAGTTACAGAGAAGCCCATTGTAAGGAGGAGTTCCATCTAAAAATATTCTGTTTCTATTGTAGCGAAGTTGATCATTACGAGACGTTTTCAAATTGAAATTGAAAGACAGCATTTCTTTTCTTGGGAAAGAATCAAAGTATAACATCCAATTTATGATTTTGTCAGACCATCATTTTAGGTTTACTAAGAACGTATTTCTCTATTTCTGAACCTGCTGCCCTATCACTACTTATTGTTCTCCTCTCTCTGTCACTGCCAACAGACTGACCCCCGTGTGGTGCTGCTAGCCATAAAGCATTGTGCATATATTTTTCTTCAATCTAAAAATTAAAGAATGATTGCACTGTCTCAATAGTTATCTATTATTAGAATAGGAAAGGATATTATTATCCTGTTTTTAATGTGCAGTTTATTTTTAGACTTTATTTTTTAATATATTTTATTCATTATGCTATTACAGCTGTCCCATTTTTCTCCCTTTATTCCCTGCCACCCTGCACACCCCCTCCCACCCACATTCTCCCCTCCCCTTTAGTTCATGTCCATGGGTTGTACATATAATTTATTTGGCTTCTCTATTTCCTATGCTATTCTTAACCTCTCCCTGTCTAATTAATACCTAGCATTTATGCTTCTTATTCCTTGTACCTTTCCCCTGCATTCTCCCTGCTTCCCTTCCTCATGAATGACCCTCCATGTGATCTTGATTTCTGTGAATCTATTCCTCTTCTAGTTGTTTGCTTAGTTCATTTTTGTTTTTGTTTTTCTTTTTAGGTCCAGTTGTTGATAGTTGTGAACTTGTTGTCATTTTACTGTTCATATTTTTTTTATCATCTCCTTTTTCTTAGATAAATCCCTTTAACATTTCATATAATAAGGGCTTGGTGATGATAAACTCCTTTAACTTGACCTTATCTGGGAAGCACTTTTTTTGCCCTTCCATTATAAATGATAGCTTTGTTGGGTAGAGTAATCTTGGATGTAGGTCCTTGCCTTTCATGACTTAGAATACTTTCCAGCCCCTTCTTGCCTATAAGATTTCTTCTGAGAAAGCAGCTGATAGTCTGTGGCACTCCTTTGTAGGTAACTCTCTCCTTTTCTCTTGCTGCTTTTAAGATTCTCTCCTTCTCTCTAATCTTGGGTGATGTAATTATGATGTGCCTTGGTGTGTGGTTCCTTGGGTCCAACTTCTTTGGGACTCTCAGAGCTTCCTGGACTTCCTGGAAATCTATTTCCTTTGCCAGATTGGGGAATTTCTCTATTATGTTTTCAAATAAGTTTTCCATTTCTCGCTTTTCCTCTTCTTTTGGAACCCCTATGATTCAGATGTTGGAATATTTAAAGTTGTCCCAGGGGTTCCTAAGCTTCACCTCACTTTATTGAATTCTTGTTTCTTCATTCTGTTCTGGCTGAATGTTTCTTTCTTCCTTCTGGTCCCAATTGTTGATTTGAGTCCTGGTTTCTTTCCTGTCACTGTTGGTTCCCTGTACATTTCTCTTCATTTCACTTTTCATAGCCTTAACTTTTTCCTCTATTTCACAACCATACTCAACTAGTCCCATGGGCATCCTGATTACCAGTGTTTTGAACTGTTCATCACATAGGTTGGCTATCTCTTTGTCTCTTAGTTGTATTTTTTCTGAAGCTTTGAGCTGTTCTTTCATTTGGGCTATTTTTTGTTTTTGTCTTGGAATCCCGTTATGTAGTAATGGGAGGAGCTTTAGGTGTTCACCAGGGCAGGGCAACCCATGTCACTGCTTTGTGGTGCTGTATGTGGGGGAGGGGTTCGAGAGAGAACAATGCTGCTTGCTAACCTCTTGGCTGGCTTTCAGTCACTTTCTCTGCTACCCACAAGCAAATTGAGCCCTTCTGGTGCTGATTCTTGGGTGAGTGGATTTGTGTACATTCTAGGACCCTGTGGATCTCTCCAACAGATTCTCCTGTAAGGCTGGGTGTTTCTGCTATTGCTGCTGCAACCACCACAGATTTTTACAGCAGAGATTTTGAGACTTTCTTTTCCTGTGCTGGAACCCTGGGTTGTGTGGTCTGTCTCACACCCAAGTTGTTCTTCCTGGTTCATTCTCAGGCAAACATGGGACTACCTGGTCCACCAGCTGCAACCTCACTCAACCAGTCCTCCAGCAGTCACCTTGCTACATGTCCTCTCCATCCCAGCTGCTTGTCTCTGCACCTTCTTCCAGTCTGAATGTATGTTTCTTCTTTAACTCCATGGTTGTCAGGCTTCCATACTGTTTAATTTTCTATCATTTCTGGGTTTTTTTTTTTAATTTGTTGTCCTTTTTTTGGTTGTGTGAGGAGTCATAGTGTATCTACCTATGCTTCCATCTTGGCTGGAAGTCTTAGAGTTGTTTTAGAAACAAAGGAAAAATAAGCAGAAGGTAGAGAAATTTCTCACAAAACCCCTGCCCACACTCACACATAGCTTCTCCCATGACTGACAGACACATCATTATCATGCAGAGTCTATAGTTTACATAGGTTTCCTTTTGGTGTTTGAGATTCAGTGGTTTGAGCAAATGTATAATGACATGTATCCACCTTTATATTGTTACACAGAGTAGTTTTACTGTCCTCAAAATCTTCTGTGCTTGATTTATTCATCCTTTCCTCCCCCCAACCCCTGGTAAGCACTGAATGTTTTACTGTCTCCAGAGTTTTTTCCAGAATATTATATAGTTGTAATCATATAATATGTAGCTTTCTCTGATTGGCTTCTTTCAATTAGTAATACGTGCTTAAGCTTTCTTTATGTCATTCAGTGGTTTGATAGCTAATATTTTTTAGTGCTGAATAATATTCCACTGTTCAGATGTAACAAATTTTATCCATTTACCTACTGGGGGCATCTAAGTTGCTTCCAAATTTTGGCAATTATGCATTACACTGCTATAAACATCTGTGGTAGGGTTTTTAATGGACATAAGTTTTCAACCCTTTTGCATGAATACCAAAGAACATGATTGCTGGATCCTAGAGTAAGAATATGCTCAGTCTTATAAGAAGCAGGCAAATTATTTTTCATTGCCACTGGCAATGAAGGAGAGTTCTTGTTGTCCCAAAGCCTTGATAGGATTTGGTATTGTTGGTGTTCTGAATTTTGGCTATTCAAATGGGTGTGTAGTAGTATTTCATTGCTGTTTTAATTTGTATTACCCACAGGACATGATATAGAGCATATTTTCATGTGTTTACTGTCATGTATATATCTTGGTTAGATGTCTGCTAAAGCCTGTGGTCCATTTATTTAAATTGGGTTATTTTCTTTAAAAAATAAAATTATATTTAAGTTTATAAAGTGAGGTTTTGATATACATATATGTAATGGAACAACTACCATAATCAAACTAACACATCCATCTCCTCACATAGTTACCTTTCTGTGTGTGTGTTTTGTGAGAGCAACAAAGTCCCTTTAGCAAATTTCTAGTGTACGATACAATATTATTAACTGCAGTCCTCATGTTGTACATTGGATCCCTAGAGTATATTCATTGTACATGATGGCATCTATGTACTCTTTGAAAGACATCTCCCTATATCCCCTACTTCCTCACCCACATTAACCACTGTTCTATTCTGTCCTTATATGAACTTGACATTTTTTAGATTTCATGTATAGGTGAACTCATGCAGTATTTTTCTTAATATGTCTGGCTCATTTCACTTAACACACAGTCCTCCAAGTCCATTATATTGTCATAAATATCAAGAGCTCCTTTTAAAAGGCTGAATAATATTTATCTGTGTGTATTGTGTATGTGAGTGTGTATGATATCAGTTTCTTTATATCCAGTCATCCATAGACACTTAGGTTGTTTCATATCTTGGCTGCCATAAATAATGTTGTAATGAACATGATCAAGTTGTTTGTTTTCCTGTTGAGTTTTAAGAGTTCTTTGTATATGTTGCATAACAGACTTTTTATAAAAAAAATTTGTATATATTTTCTCCCAATCTGTGGCTTGTCTTTTCATTCTCCTGATAATTGCCTTTTGTCTTTTGCAGAGCAGAAATTATTTATTTTAATAAAGTCCAGTTTATTATTTATTTCTTCTATAGATTATATTTTAGGTACTGTGTCTAGAATGCACATTATAACCAGGGTCATCTAGGTTTTCTCATATGTTATCTTCTAGGAATTTGATAGTTTTGTTTTTTTACATTTAGCTGTGTGACCCATTGTGAGTTAATTTTTGTAGAGTGTAAGACCTGTATCTAGTTATTTAAATCCCCTTTTGTCATGGTCTGTCATTCTTTCCATATGTCACTGGACTTGGTTTGTTAATTTTTGCTGAAATTTGCATCTATATTCATAAGAGATATTGATTTGTTTTTTAAAATATATATGTATAGTTTTCATGTTAAAATAATTACTGGTCTCATAGAATGACTTAGGAAGTATTAATTTTTGCTTCCAACTTCTGAAAGTTATTGTAGAGTATTGGTATAATTTGTTTCTTAAATAATAGGTAGAATTCACTAGTGAATTCATCTGGGCCTTGTACTTTCTGTTTTATGAGGTTTACTAGTTGTTGATTCATTTTGTTTAATAGATGTAAATCTGTTCAGTTTGTCTATTTCTTTCTGTTTGGGTTTGGCTCATTGTGTCTTTCAAAAAATTGGTCTATCTAATTTGGATTATCAAATCTGTGGGCATAGAACCAATCACAGTATTGCTTTATTATCTTTTTAATGCCTATGATATGTATAACAATGTTCCCTCTATCATTACAGATATTAGTTATTTATTATTTATTTGTATCCTTTATTTAAAGTTTCCAGGTTAGAGAACTGTAAATTTTACTGCTCTTTTCCAAGAAGTAGCTCTTGGTTTTGGTTTCATTGATTTTATCTATTGATTTCCCTTTTCTTTTTCTTTTAAATATTCTATTTATTTTATTTTTAGACAAAGGGGAAGGGAGGGAGAAATAGAGACAGAAACATCAATGTGTGGTTGCCTCCTGGGCACCCGCCCACTTGTGGCCTGGCCTGAAACCTAGGCATGTTCCCTGACTGGGAATCAAACCAGCAACCCTTTGGTTTGCAGACTGACACTCAATCCACTGAGCCACACCAGCCAGGGATGATTTTTTAAAATTTTATTAATTTCTCCTCTAAATTCACTTAATCTTTACTCTTTCACTCAAAAATATTTATTGAGTTTAAAAGTATATGCTTGATGCTCTTTCAGTTACCTATTAATTGGTAATGAATCAAAACAGACAAAAATTCCACAACAAAATGGCATGTACAACATTCCTGTGATAGAAGTATTGCATAGGATGTAGATCCCATAGCTGATATAAAGAATAGCAGTTTTAGTCTAAAACTAATGTTTCTGTTTTATGGACTTTAATTTATTGATATGCTAGTGATGAAGAGAAAAAAGCATGGAGTTTTATTTATGAAGTCATTCATTCAGCAGTCCAGATGAGACTTAAATTAGATCACTAGAGTTAAATCTGGGATGGTAGAACTTGAGAATATTATTGATATAAGAGAGATTTATTGTATAATCAAGAGGTTTTATAATGGATCGAGTTGGAGGAATACAAAGTTCAAATATGTTGTGTCAAGCATGATACTGAGGTTTCTTAGTTACTTCCCAGCTTGTGGAATAGATATGTAGTATTGAGAAATAGGAATTATTATTCATGCTAAATAGTTTAAAGTTATATAAGTGCTATAAGTAAGACTTCTGTTTTGGTATCAGTTTTTTTTTAAATAGACCAAACACAAATTATCATTTGCAAACTAAAAAATGTGAGTTGGAATTTCTTATTTTAGGAGTTATTACACAAAGATTCCTGCAAAGTAAAGCCTTGTTGTTCTTGTATCCACTAGGAAAAGTTTATAGAGATAAACACATCAAATACATACTGTATTTATGAGAAAACTGAAGCATTGATATATTTTATGTTCTGAAAATTTAGCACTAGTATTATTTAAAAATTAAATTGTTTTGCTTACTTTCCTTTCGGTGTTTCAGAATAATGGGCAACATCTTAATTTTAAGATACTTAAGTAATGATATATTTAATAATATAACTTGGATCTCTTCATATTTGCTCTATCAAGCAGACACCCTATATTATCCATATTTTTGAAAACTGAAAGAAGGCACTTTTTAATTTATTCACAATGTAGTTTACTCATAAACTATCTAATAATAGGTATATTAGTATATTTATGCAAACATGGCTTAGTTCACTTATACTAAGTGTATATGCCCTATCCTTCTATATAATAGTCTTTAAAAAATATGATGAGCTGTCCAGGATCTCTGCAACGCTTGTGATTATTTTGTTGATGATAGCCATTATAACAGGGGTGAAGTAGTATCTCGTAGTTTTGATTTACAGTTCCCTAATATCTAGTGAATTTGAGTATCTTTTCATGTATCTGTTGGCCATTTGTATGTCTTCTTGTGAGACGTGTTCATTCAGGTCCTCTGCTCATTTTTAAATTGGATGTTTCTTTGGTGTTGAGTTGTATGAGTTCTTTATATGCTTTGGATATTTTAATATCCAAAGTTCTGATAAGGTTTTACCCTTATCAGAACTGTTGTTTGCAAATATCTTCTGCCATTTGGTTGATTGCCATCTTTTGTTTGTTTATTTTGTTGGTGATTTATTTTGATGTGCTAAAGTTGATTGTTTCTTTTTTTTTTCTTTTAGTTTGATATAGTCCCAGTCCTTTATTTTTGTCTTTATTTCTTTTTCCTTTAAGGTCAAATTTATAAAATCTCTAAGGCCAAGATCCTTAAGTTAGCACCTATATTTTCTTCTATGTAATTTATTGTTTCAGATCTTATATTTAGATCTTTGATACATTTTTATTTAATTTTTATATGTATGGGGACAAATATTGGTCTAGTTTTATTTTTTCTCATGACTTTACAATCTCCCCAGCACTATTTATTAAAAGTTCTTTCTCTTCTCTCTTTTACATTTTTAGCTCCTTTATCAAAAAATCATTTGCCCATATACATGTAGTTTTATTTCTGTGTTCTCAATTCTGTTCCATTGGTCTGTGTGTCTGTTTTACTGCAAATACCAGGGTGTTTTGATTATAGTTGTTCTGTAGCCTAATTTGAAAGTGATACCTCCAGTTTTGTTCTTTTTACTCAGGATTGGTTTGGCTATTTTGAGTTTTTTGTGGATCCATAAAAATCTGATGATTTTTTTCATTCTATTTCTTTAAAAGATATTGGGATTTTGATGGGGATTGCATTAAATTTGAATATTGCTTTGGATAATATGGACATTTAACTAGGTTAATTCTTCTAGTCTATGAACAAGGAAGATCTTTGTATTTTACTGTCTTTTTCAATCTCTTAATAATGCTTTATAGTTTCCAGTATATGATTTCTTCATATACTTTGTTAAGTTTATTCCTAGGTATTTTATTCTTTTTTTTTTTGAAGTTACCATAATGACTTACTGAATCAATTTCTAGTGTTGATCGAAAGTTCAAATCATTAAATGGTCAACCTTTCATTCATCTTATAATGAAATCTAAATTAAAAAGCCTAAGAACATTCAAATACACATCAAAAAATTTTTTTAAAGATTTTATTTATTTATTTTTAGAGAGGGAAGGGAGGGAGACAGAGAGAGAAACATCAATGTGCGGTTGCTGGAGGTCATGACCTGCAACCCAGGCATGTACCCTGGCTGGGAATCGAACCTGTGACACTTTGGTTTGCAGCCCACGCTCAATCCACTGAGCTACACCAGCCAAGGCCTTACATCAAATTTTTTACAAGTGTTTTTGAATACTTCCACAGCACCATACAGAAAAAGTAAGATTTATATTAAAGATAAAGAAAATATCTTCTGCATCCCAAAGTATTTTGAAAATCATTATACCATGAGAAAAATCAATTTAGAAAAAAATGATTTTATTATCAAATTGTAAGGGACAAATTTTATCAGTTCAATGTATCTTTTGAATAACAATAAAATCCTTGTGCTTTAGAGACCAATGCAATATTTATCATTGCCTTTTTCTCTTCTAATTCTTTTTTGTTTTCTAATGTTATTTATTTGGAATAGCAAAGATTTGTTAAACATGGTGGTGATATACTGTAATGAGCTTTGTCTGTGAATTTCATTGATGTCATGAATTCTGTAAACATAGATTTTTATTGGTACATTTAAGACTGGTAAGAAGTGTTGAAGCTATTCTTACTCGCTTGACCAGCCTACTTGTGAGCAATATAACACAGTTTTTAGGTGATTGACTAGATTTATAAATGCAGTTATAAACATTTTTTATTGGCTTCAAGACTAAAAGGCAGCCTCTCAGACATTTTTGACCTTCTTTAGGAAATCAATCTATGGTCATACTACCCTGAATGTACCCAATATCCCCTTTCAAGAAATCTGGTTATCATTAAGATAATAAAATTCAAACTCTAGGAACTCCTAATTACTCTGTAACTATAATTATGAGTATTATCAAATACATTTTACATATTCATTATTTATTTGGATCAGATTTATCAGAATATAAAGTACTGGGTTTTAAAACTTTTCTAGTGACTGTTTTCTACTCTTTCTCCTATTAGTATATTAGTTTTGATTTATTAATAATGTTACATTTCTTTCATGATTAGAACAACAACTATGTTTCTCAGACCAATGGGATTCTTTTTAATTTATTCTATTTCATGTGTCAAAATTATAATGAAGGTGCAGGGTACTGTATTTCCTGTGTCACCTCTGGCTCGTATGAGGTTTTGTGTATTTGTGACCAAGTTACTGATGTGGCCATGCACATCCTGCTTGTTCTGCTAATTTCGTCAGACACATTCCCTCAAACAGAAAGAGTACATTTGTATTTCAACTTTTTTAAAGAATTTCTTTACATTATACCTTAAACTTTAAAAAGAGATGATTTGTGTTTGTCTACTTTTGAATCTTGTAAACATAATTTAACATGCAATTAAGAAAATTTAAAAAATCAGAGATATATAGTGTTTTTTATCATGCCTATAAAGGACTGTATAACACACACAGGAAACAATAATGTGTGTCATATTGCCAAACAGCAAAGAATATTAAGTAGGTAAGCACTAAGATTTAAGCAATGCAATACCATGAAGAATGCACTTAAAAAATGAATATATATTGTTTAAAGTTGCAAACTAATAAATTAACATCTTAATATAAATTTGCATATAACATAGACAATTATTAATTGACTCTGATTATAAATTAATGTTATTTAAAAATTCCAGTTGAATAACATTTTAGATAGTATTTCCTACACATTATTCAAAGCTGTCTGGGCATAGACTCTGAAATGCCAATTTGCTTGCAGAATGTTTGTTGAGGAGTCCTCTCAGTATTAACACCTGTGTTATAGATTGATTGTTTTTGCCCCCTCAACATCATACGCTTGAAATGCTAACCCCCAAATTCATAGTATGAGGAGGGTAGAGACCTCATGGTTGGCATTAGTACCTGTATAACAGAGACCCCAGAGCACTTTTAGCCCCTTCTGCCATGTGGGGTTACAGAAAGAAGAGGGCCATCTATGAACCAGGAATCAGGCCCTCACATGACACAAGACATTGTGGCACCTTGATTTAGACTTCCCAGCTTCCAGAACTGTGAGGAATAAATTTCTGTTGTTCACATACTACATAATCTATAGTATTTTATTATAGCAGCAAGAATAACTAAAACAATCTGTGAAGGGGGAATGATGGAGGCAGGATCCTGTACAGGAATTGTAATGACAGGCAGGGTTCTGCAGCTATTTGACACTCAGAATTGTGAGCTGAAACAAGGGGGTTGGAGCTTTGTACCCATGCACAGATCAGGAACTTGGGAGAGGATTCAAGTTGGGGTGAAGCAGCTCCCTTGGGCCAAAGGCATTTCCAACAGAGGAAGTCAACTGCGAACTGGCAGCAGGTGTCACGCAGCTGAGGGAATGAGTGCCTGAAATCTGAAGTGGTAGGGTATAGGCAGCACCCTACCACATCTTACCAGTAACCCAGTGTATCTTGGTGATGTTCAGGACTCCAATACACTTTTTAAATTATCACAAAAAGGTCAAACCAACAAATGTCTAAAGGTGGTACTTATTTAATGTTTTAAATAAAACAGTAATAATATAGTTAAAGGAAACCATTTAAATATTTCAACAGAAGTAAATATAAAAGTAAATTATACATCAATAAAATATAAAACTGAAGGGTATTAAGGGGTCCAGCAGTAAGGACTTAAAAAAAAGCAGTAAAATTTTAAAAAGTAAAATATGCCAAAATATTAACAGTACTAATTTCTTGTTTTAGGTAATTTTTTGGAGTAAAGGGGTTTTTTAATATTTTTTCAATTTTTTTGTCAATGAACATGCATTATTTTAATACATAGTTGATATAAAAAAAGTAACCAGTAACTTGGGAAAATAGCTGAATATGTATAAAAGAAGCTTGAAAGTGAGATGTAGGAATTGTGACATTTTTCAATGCTGGATTTCAGTGTGGTTAAGGACAGGCACAGGTAGACTCTTCTGAATCATTTTGCAAGCCCTGGATTTATTGGTGTTGGTTTACTTTGTCTCTGGGCAGGCAAACTGTTCTTAGTTTTAGCATGGTGGTTTTGCCCCAGAAGTTGCACATTATTTCTGCTAAATTAAGACCACGCTGTCCTGAAAATCAGTATGCAACTATTCGTGTGTAATTTTTGTTGATAGCAGTTATTTTTCAACTTTCACTGCATCCTTGAGGAATTTATATAGCTCTCTTTCAGATGCTTTGTTGTTTTGCTCTTTCATATCCCATGTCCATCAGGAACAGGCATTGACATCACAGAGTAGGGAAAAAGGTGTATCGGTGTTCGTATGGAAAATAATACATTGTTAGTAAATAATAATACAAGAATAAACTCTGTGTTTTGGGTACTCACAACTGTAAATCTACTTTTGTCCCACCCTGTATTGTGTAAGAATTCACTTAATTCTTACTCTTGAGGTTTTCTTATCCAAGAGCTGGAACCTATAGAATATTTATAGAAAAAGTGAGTTATATAAAACTCTGTAATATGTGAGACATTTTTGGAGGAAAGGTATTGGGAAAGAGAGAGAAATAAAATATAAATAAAAAGTGATGCTAAGTAAGGTAAGTAGAAAAAAATTAAGAACAATATGATTTCACTTATATGTGGAATATAAAACTGAAAGTAACAAATGAACAAGAAAAACAAACAAATTCAGAGACACGGCATGATGGTACCAGAGAGAAGGGGGTAGGGGCAGGAAAAGGTAATGGGGGTCAACATATGATGACAGAAGAAGATTTGACTTTGGGTGGTGGGCACACAATGCAATATATACATCATGTATCACAGAAGTGTGTATTTAAAACCTATATAATCTTTATTAATCTATGAAACCAAATAAACTTGATTAAAGCACAAAGAGAAATTAAGAGAAGGAAGCAAAGTAGAATGGTAAGGGAATACAAAAATTATTTCTGGTTGGTATCTCTGTCTTCATTAGCGACAGATAGGTGTATAGATATATATACCTATTGCCTCTGGCTTCAGGGCTAACATCTTCTCTTGGAGGTGCAGAAGAAGGCTATACTGCTTTAATTTTAGCACAAGGGCAATTGTGCTCTCAACCTATATCTTCATAAGGTAAATTGTTTTAGGTATCTGATCTCTAAATACAGTGCTTTTGTATTTGCTGTATTTTTGTGTGGCAAATTGTGAGGCTACAACCCAAATAATGATATGTAGGTATGTGTATATGAAATAATTGTTCCTATAATTGTTCTATGTCTGGCTCAAAGCAAATGTTGACATGTTTATCAGCCCTGGCCTTCTTTCTTGTTATTAGAACACAGCAGTTCCAGAAACTCACTAGAGAATGTTATCTTTTTTAAGCTTTTCCTTATCAGCTGTTTATCTACCAGAAATATGAAGTAAATACCATATTTTATGATAACTTAGTATTTCCAAATATCTATTGCTATATAAGATTTATTATGTTCATTGTCATAACAATAATATAGGCAACTAGCTTCTATATTCCATAATGAGAGGTAAATAGAATTTATATATTGTATACTAAAAGAAAATAATAAAAAAAATACACACACACACATATAAACAAAAATGAGAAAAAAGTTAAATTTAAAATGTCAAATCTTGGTAACTTTACAAAAGTTTGTACATTTAAATAATTATTAGTCTCTTGAATATAAATAGTATTCATAATACTGTACAAATAGCATATATTTTATTCCACAGGTAAATATACTTTTTCAGAGAGACTTTGAAAGAAGAATATTGTTAATATCTTTTATGTATAAGATTAGATTTCAGTAAAAATTTAAAAAGTGAACCAGTGATCCTCAAAGACAATAAATGTATGAATCACACTGAGCATAGAACAATAACTGATGTCTGTAATTATCTTGGGAGAAGTGATTTAATATGGCATCACAACAGAATGGAGAATGTGCTCCTTGATTGTGCTCTTATGTACATTAGACTTCTACAATAGACTTGTGAGTGTGTTGGGATCACACAATACGATAAGAAGCTCTGTGTTAGGATGTGGCTATGGTATCACTAGTTGTTACTCAAGAAAAATGGCAAGGAAAAATAGATAAAGCAGTTATGGATGGAATATAATATTTGTTTTAGAGATGGGTATAAATAAATCAACACACAAGACTGATCATTTTGGTCACTGCTGTCATGCTGGCTTCACAGAACTGTGAGTGCCTGGACTGGAAGGTCCACTTCGGTATGAATCTCTTGAATCCAAGTAAAAGATTAATCAGTAAAATTTGTACAGTAATATAAATGCCAGTTTGACAGTTCTTTTAACTCAAGTTTAATTTAGTTGTTTTTCTCCCTTTATCTCACTCTCTCACACTCAATTTCTTTAAACTATGAGCTCCTCATCTGAGATACAGATGAAAAAATGAAGACGGATGAAGAGTAGCGTGAAAGAAAGTGCAAATGCATACTTTGAGGACCAGAAAATGTGTAGGTTTTCCCATAAAAGAGTCTGGAATGGCCAACAGAATTAATATTAAGCCATAAAAGGATAAGGGAAAAGACATTACCAAAAAAAAGCAAAAAGAAGCCTAGGGTTACATTTTAAGTGACAGCATCAAATTACATCACATTTCTTAAAAAGGAGTTAAGGCAAGAACTTTAAGAACCTTAGAGAACTTAGTAAATACTTATTAAATGTGAGCTGCTCTTATTATTATCTGTCATACAGATTTGTTGACATAAATCAAGCAGAAGTTTTAACTGGTCTTAATTTTTGATATAGCTAATCATGCCCATGTAAGAACATTTTTCTCATTAGAATCTTAACTAATTTTCATAAATTACCTGATTCTTATCATTCTAATGTCAAAAGTGGAATTGAATATGCTTCTCATATTTTATAGGTATCTAGTATTACCTTTTTTGTAGGGCTTTATCATAAATAGAAGACAGGGTTGCTTCCCTTTAATGTCCTAATACACATACATATTTATTTTTAAAATAACCATTCAGTAAAACCTTTTCTGACTTTTTTAGGAGGAAAAAAATCTCACTTCTGTGGACCACATTTAAAAAATTCAAATAGACTTCTGTTAGCTAAAGAGAACATACTACCATCAACATTTTTATCCATGTTCAGAATATGTGCTACTAAAGAGAGAGAGTAAATTTCAAGGGCCATAAGAACTAAGTAGTTAGCAAATTTGCAAGCATTTTAGAGCTTTTAAAATGAAAGTTATAGAGATACATTACAGTAATTTATTTTCCCTCTCTCTTTTGAGTAATTAAAACATTTTTATTCCCAATATGACTGTTAAGTCTGTTTAGCAAAGACTTACTGCTAAATCTGAATCATAGGGTCTTTTCATTCTCTCCTCTTCTGCTTGAAAATGACTGTTCTACTCTATGTGAAAATAAAGGATAAGAAACCCAAACTGATCCTTTGGCTTGCCCTGACTGAAAAATTCTTTGGTATGCTTCTTCCCAGGCCCCTCACCCTCTCGCTTTGGTCATCTTCTCTTCCTAACATTGTTGATACTGTGCTACCTGTTGAGAAAACCACATAGTCATTTCATCTTGAATTTGATTTTTCTTTATCTTCTTCATATACTAGATGGGAAAAAATGCTTTGTAATCTTAAAAGAGTGGTCTTAACTAATCACAAAACTATTCCTCTCCAATTCCAAAACATATTTTGACAAATTTTTTTTGTTGGGAGTATAAATTTTCCACAAATATCATCAATGCAAAATTTTTATCTAGCAGCATAGTTAAACTTAATTTTTTTCTAAATAAACTATGATCACCAATTCATCCTTCTTTTCTCCCAATAAAAGTTCAAGGTAATTCTCCAAAACTAATGAAAACAAACATATTTTCAACTCTTAAGTTTTACCTTTAATCTTCTTTTAGAATATCATATGGAAAATTATTTAGTTTTAAAAAGTTAATTTGAAGAGATGCTTGCTTGGCTAATTCAATGATAAAATATAGACTAAACATTGTTGTTCAGTCTATATTTTGAATATGTATATCTTAATGAACTATTTGTTGAGGGCTAGCTAGCTCTTCTCACTCTAGGTGATGAGATATCTGGATGATAGTCATCACACTTTTACAGACTCTTACAGTGTGTTGAAGGTAGATATGTACAGATACAGCCTTTAAGGGAAATTTAATGAGAACTATTCAACAGAGAAGAGAAGCAAATGATTGGCAGTATGAGAAATTTCATAAACATTGAACTGTTTAATCTTTTTAACTCAGTTGGTAAAATGAAAAGTACATGTAAAGTTACAAAGCACTACAGGGCTTCATATAATAAGTGCAAATTAATTACCATGCTCGATAGATTCTTCAGAAGTTCAGGAGCAGACCTTTTCATTTATGCAAGTTAATAAGTATTATAAGAGGAAATGGAACTCGACAAAGCAAAGAGTGGAATGGGAATTCAAACTAAGACAGCCAACTCTGTGTAAAGTAAGGTGAGTTGAACTCACTAATCCTCCCATGCTTACTTTGTTTTGCTGCAGTAAATGTATGTAGGAAGTTTCACACTGAAGCTGTATGCTAGTCATAGCTATGCTGGAAAATGAGCAATAAGCTGGAAATCAAGAAATTCCCTTTGTGATGTGCTATTTAACATTTTTTGAGTGTGACATTTGCACAAGAAATTAATCCAGTTTCTTGATCTATAAGATGAGGGTAAATAGTATTGAATATGACTCTGTTGCTCACACAATTGTTATATCCATGAAATTAGACAATAAACTTCAAACATTTTTATACAATTAGTATCTACTTTGTGTGTGTATGTAAAATGACTTTGGCCTTACAAGACATAATGAGAAAATGCAAAGTGGCTCATGTCATCTTTCTCCCAACTATTAGTCACTTTTTCTCTTGCTCTGTTAAGTGTTACAATGTATCATAAGTGTGGAATTTCCTCAGAAAACTAAAACACCAATCCAAGGGAACCTATGCACCCCAATGTTCATAGCAGCACAATTTACAATAGCCAAGTGCTGGAAACAACCTAGGTGCCCATCAAGAAATGAATGGATCAAAAAACTATGGTGCATTTACACAATGGAATTCTATGCAGCAGAAAGAAGGAAGGAGATCCTACCCTTTGCAACAGCATGGATGGAGCTGGAAAGCATTATGCTAAGTGAAATAAGCCAGGCAGTGAAAGGCAAATACCACATTATCTCACCTTTAACAGGAACCTAATCAACAAAACAAGCAAGCAAGCAAAATATAACCAAAAACACTGAAATTGAGAACAGGCTGACAGGACCAGAGGGGAGAGGGGAGGGAATTTCAGGGGAAAAGGGTAAAGGGTGTGCAAGAACAATTATAAAGGACACATGGACAACAATGGGAGATGTGGAAACAGGGGAGGGAGGTGAGAAGGGCTGGGGTGCAGGGAAAAGGCAGAAACCTGTACTTGAACAGCAATAAAAAATGTATCATAAATATAGGAAAATATAGGGGTTTGTTGTATACGATGGATTTTCAAGATTAATGGTCCTTATATTAATAGAGTTGGGGACAAAAAGTTTATTTCAAAATTAATCTTGTTGGAAATTCTAAGGTACCCTTTAAATTCCCTAAGGCAGTTATTATAACATGATTTGCTAATATGGAATGAGAGTTAAGTTCTATAGTACTTGGCTAATCAATGACAAATGTGAAACACAGTCTGAATTCTGGAATCTTATTCCATTCTTTCCTGGGTGTATAGAACAATGTGTTTATGTTTTAAATTTTTATTATGTTTGAAAAGGGAAAGTACTGTCACTGAGAACCTCTTGTAATTGCTTATCACTTCCTATTTACCTTAGCTAATCAGAAGCATTAGTTTGCCTATGGGGAAAACTAACATTTATAAGATACATTAAAGATCCTGTTGGTTTATCTTATCTGTGGAAAGTATAAGTCTACTTTCTAACTATCTCTTTGCATAAATTAAGTAGTCAGAGTTGTAAATATATCTTCTATTAAATTGCATTGTGCATGTTTATTTTTTTATATTATTTCTACATACTGTAACTATTATTTCTCTTTCATAATTAAAAATAAACATCTAATTGCTTTTCACTATACTCACCTACTTTGTTAGATTTGATGATATATCATGTGTTCAATGATTTAATTTTTATATGACTACTACAGAGCTTTAAAAAATTAAACTGTATGGGTTTGAAATTAATTACTTTCAGTGTTGTCATCAGTGTTTGGTAAAATATTGAACAAAAATAATATATTAATGCATATTATCTTTCTGATATTACTACATACAATATTATTATCTCCTATGTGAAAATTAATGAGAAAATTCAACACCTATGATAAAATAAGTTGCAAGGGGACTGTCTACCTTGATGATTTTTAATTGATGCAAGAATTGTTGATTTATCACTTTATAGTAGTCAGTGGATTCCATGCATAACTTATATAGGGATTTTGTTTTAAGTAAGATATATATAATTGACTTTTAGGCTGATTTCTAATCATGCTCATGTGGACTTGATAGAAATATGTAGGATTTGAATTGAGACAATGGTTAGATTCAAACAAAATATCTTTAAAATGCAGTTTTATTTACCAGTGCCATTTAAACTAGGAAATTTTTAAAAGAAACTTTATTTACTGGTCCTTTGAACATGATTTAGAAACCCATTGTAAGGCATTTAAAAAAATGGTTAAGCTCTGCCTGGTATGACTCAGTGGATTAAGCACCACACTGTGAAGCAAGGAGGTCGCCAGTTCGATACCCAGTCAGGGCACATGCCTGGGTTGCAGGCCAGATCCCCAGTAATGGGTGTGCAAGAGGCAAGCACACATTGATGTTTCTCTCCCTCTCTTTCTCTGTCCTTCCACCTCTTTCTAAAAATAAATATATAAATAAAATCTTAAAAAAATAAAGTATATTTATAAAAATAATAAAACATTGGTAAATAATTAACATGAATGGGTTATTTGGGGTATATGGCAAGGGGAAGTTGAGAGCCAATCCATTAAATAAAGCCTAAAAATTTCCTTTATGGTGTCCTAGGGTTTAAGCTGGTTGTAGTGACATGGGAAAAACATTTTATACACTGGTATATAGAAATTAATGATCCTAGCTTGGTAGATACAATGTATTTGCAAGATGATTACAGGACTGGTTATAGTTTAATTATAATGGTCTATGTCAGTGTGAGATGTGTTTTTACACAAATGGTTTGCTGGAAAAATTAGAGCTTCTTCAAGATTAATAAATAAAGATGACTGCAGTGTATTCAGTAACAATCTAAAATTTTAACTGCCTTATAAATGTATAACATATTATTTAAAGTTCCTGTATGTTCCTTTCAAATTATGATAATAAGTATTTTAGTTCACAATTAGCCAATAATTTATTAGTTTTCAAGGCAATATACCTATTCCTTAGGTAGCCTAAATTCAGAGTTGGTTTACCTGAGTCACATATTTTATTGAATTTTATAGTAGTTATACACTTATTATTTAAGAATTATACTCTAGGATATTAATAATAAGAATTATAAGACCAAGGATCAAGATATGTTCTCTAACTTTATCACTTGCAGCATAGCTTTATTTTATTTTTTTTATAATAATTATTCCTAAAACTAGTAAAAAAAATAGAGGTTGTGGAAGCATTATTGATCTATTTTTCACACTCCAGTTTTTAAAAATATGAATACCATTGAAAATCTGCCTTTAAACATTAGGATTTTTGTTTAGAAACACACACTATCAAATTTATTGGAGTAACACACATTATTAACACACACTAGAAACACACACCATTAAATTTATTAGGGTAACATTGGTTAATAAGATTCTATGCTTCAAGTATAGATTTCTATAATACACCATCTGTATATTGCATTGTATGTTCACCACCCAAAGTCAACTACTCAGCCATAGGAGAAGATGAATTTCTACCATTTATGACAATATGGATGAATCTTGAGAATATTAAGCTAAGCAAAATAAGTCAGATGGAAAAAGTCAACAACTATATGATTTTACTTATATATGGGATATAAAACTGAAAGCAATAAATGAACAAACAAGACAAAAATTCATAGACACAGAAACAGTATGGTTGTTACCAAAGGTGAAAAGGGATAGGGGGAGGTTGAAGAGAGCAGAGGAGGTCAAATATATGGTGATGGAAGGAGACATTAGGATTTTTTAAATAAATAAACATGAAAATTTTTAGGTGGATTTAATATTTCCAATAGAAATAACACATGTGCCCTGGCCAGTGTGGCTCAGTTGGTTGGAATGAAACATTGTCCTATAACTCAGGGGTCTCCAACCCCCAGCTGCTGACCAGTCCTGGGGCCATAAGAAAAGCTTGCCTCCTGTCTCCTCCTTGCCTCTTCCACAGCAGGCAAGGGAGCAAAGCTCACCTGAGCTCTGCTCTGCCTCCTTCCATCTTCCACAAAACCAGCCCCTGGTGCCAGAAAGGTTGGGAACTGTTGTGGTTAGTGGATTGTGGAGTCAATCCCGTCTGGGCTCTTACAGGAGGCAACCAATCAATATTTCTCTCTCAAATAATTGTTTCCATCCCTTCCTTTCTCCCTTCTTCTCTCTCTAAAAGCAGTTAAAAAATGTCCTTGTGTGAGGATAAAAAAATTTTTAAAAAGAAACAATGCATGTATATTTCATTAATCACATATTCCATGAAATATTATATATTACATGCAATATATAATGTAATAACTTGTTCATAACATTTTATAATTTAATATTTTAATCAATTGCTTGTGTTTTTCTCTAATTCTACTGTGTTTTCTTTTATGCATTAAAAGAAGAAACACACACTATGAAGTATCATGATTCCCTGGTAAAGCAGGACTGGGAATCCCAGGTACTTTTGCAGGGGATTTTATAGAAATGTGTGCAACATAGCAAACATAAAAATATTAATAAAAATGATACAACCTTGAACTCTGCTCTCTGTGAGTAACAATCAAGCTAAGTAGAATTTACTGACTGGGAAATTAGTCATGAAGTAGCTATAAGACAGCATCATTACAGAGCATAAGTGTTAACTAAGTAAAAAAGAACCCAGAATCTATACGAAAAGAGGCAGGGAAATATGTACCTTCAGACATACTGTGGGGCTTATGCAACCAATGATTCCCACATTAGATATTACAGTTTAGGACTTTCCATCTGATCTTAGTCATTCTGTCATAAACTACAATCTCAAAAATGTAAAATTAATGATACAATTCTGAGATTGTAATTTACATTAATTAAATTAAATTTACATTAATTAAAAAGGCAACAATATTTTTACTACAATAATATGTAGATTATAACTAGGAGTTTTAAAAAAATCTGAGAAGATGTAAGGTATGAGATATTTCACTTTGAAATGATGCCTTCTAAGATAGCATTGATAAGCACTTTTAATATTTAGCAATTACAGTGCATAACCAAAAGTCTATTTTGTTTTACATATTGGTGACCACTGATCTGTGATGATATTAAGGATTAAGAACCCTGAAACACCAATTCAAAAGAACCTATGCACCCCAATGTTCATAGCAGCACAATTTACAATAGCCAAGTGTTGGAAGCAACCTAGGTGCCCATCAAGAAATGAATGGATCAAAAAACTATGGTGCATTTACACAATAGAATTCTATGCAGCAGAAAGAAGGAAGGAGATCCTACCCTTTGCAACAGCATGGATCCAACTAGAAAGCATTATGCTAAGTGAAATAAGCCAGGCGGTGAAAGATAAATAGCATATAATCTCACCTTTAACAGGAACCTAAACAACAAAACAAACAAGCAAGCAAAATATAATCAAAGACACTAAAATAGAGTAGAGCTGACAGTGACCAGAGGGGAGAGGGGAAGGAATTTCATGGGAAAAGGGAAAGGGTATACAGGAACAAGTATAAGGGACACATGGACAAAAACTAAGGGGGGTTGAAAATGGAAGGGAGGTGGGGGGGGGCTTGTGGGGTGGGCTGGGATGGAAGTAAGACAGAAAACTGTACTTGAACAATTAAAATAAAATGTAAAAAAGTTAAAAAAAGAATAAACAATTATATAATAATAGCTATACATATACTTAGCATGCCCACTGCACATGCACTTAGCAGTGCACTGCATTACAATGATGTTACAATCAAATTTTGGCTAAATGTGCTGACACCTTTCAGAAATAAAAAAATCTACATTAAAAAAAGGATTAAGCTATTAGAAGCATCAGGAAAGCCAAGTGTGTTTCTACATAAAGTGTCAAATTAGAATGCAATAGTTGTGTTCATTACTTTAATTCTTTTAAATATTTACACTCTATACCAACCATATAAAATACAATACTCTGAGAATAGTTGATTCTTAAAGTGTAAATGTGTTGGTGTTATACTTGGAAGCGAATAAGTTTTTTGGAGGATGTCCTTTATTTTTAATTTTCATGGTATGGTTTTATATTCCTAATATTAGGAATTTAAGAGAATGTGCAGGTTTGAGTTGAACTTAGGGAGAATAGCACATAGGTCATCCAAATAAGCTGCTCCAGGAAAGAGTCCACCGAAGTGGTCATAATTTTTAATCTTTTTACTCTGTTTCAAAATGTTATTTCCCTAAGGACTCAAACTATTAGTAGTGAATGGAGAATACAGTTAGAATAATCTTCCAGTACCAAAATAAAAAATAAAGCCAAACAAAAACATATGTTCTCCCTCAATCGAGTAAATTGAAAGACAGGAAACAGTATACAATCCTGAAGCTGGTCTCGTGACTGCTGGCAATCAACAGAAGCTAGCAGTCCCACTGAGGCTCACTTTAATCTTATTTCTTTGATACTGAGCTGAATTTTAAGACTCCGCACCAGCTGCTCTTTAGAGAAATGCCTTGATACAATATTCTTGACTTGAATTTAGTTACTTGCACATGTTAAGTGCTGTGAGAGCAGATTGAAAATCCTATTTTTGAGTGTTCTCCTGGTGGCATACCAATAAATGGTAAACTGATGATGTTCATCATCCTAAAAGTTATTTTGTAGGCATAATATATTCTTACTATAAGTTGCAGATTTAGATAAAAAGGTTGATAATGAAACTTGACATATATTTTATTGGTAAGAATGGCACAATATTAATATTAATATTAATAATGGTAAGTGGCTCTTGATAAGCCACTTACCTTTTTAAATTAAATTAATTGGGGTTACATTGGCTAAGATTATATAGATTTTAATTGTACATTTTCATGATATATGACCTGTATATTGCATTGTGTGCCCATCATCCAAAGTCAAATCATCTTCCATCACCACATATTTTTTACTCCTGGTTTAACAAAACCAAGTTGGTCAAAATATTTAAATTGTTAGTCAGGTTTTCATTACCATCACATTTTGAAATCAAGTATAGAAATAAAACCTTCTGGGACTTTTCTTGATAAACTAAAATTTGTATTTTGATTGATAAATGAGAAGAATAAAAACCTTTAGGACAGGAGTGTCAAACTCATTTTCACCAGGGGCCACATCAGCCTTGTGGTTGCTTTCAAAGGGTTGAAATAATTTTAGGACTGTATAAATGTAACTGCTCCTTAACTGTTAAGAAGTTAAAATTACATTTGGCCCTTTGAAGGCAACCACGAGGCTTATGTGGCTGCTGGTGAAAATGAGTTTGACATCCCTGCTTTAGGAGAAGTAACTTATCTAAATTCAGTTCATATTATTATTTTTCTTTTATGAAATAATAAGTATCTAAAATAAGTTTTGGATTATGATTTATAAATTTGGTTCTTGTCTTCAAAGAGGAAATAATTTAGTAAGGTACACAAGAATGTGTTATTAAGATGTCAACAAAAGAGCAAGAATAATTTTGAAATACTTTAAAATAACAGAAATTGAATTCATAGTTGAGTGACATTAAAAAGTGAAAATTATGTAAACTCTTTGGATCTAACTTCAATATATATTTAATATTCTTATTAAAACATTAAATTATTCTAATTGATATAATAAAGGAAACCCTGAGTCATTATACTTTTATTATAGCATCATAACCTCATCATGTTAGGAAATTACAGCGGAAAATTTAGGAAGTACTGTTTCCTTGAATAGCTTAATTTATGGCTACTCTCTAATATAATTTGAAGCAAAATATACCAGCTCAAAGCATCTTATGTGCTCAAAACTTAGACTAAGATTAAAAATACTAGTCATCTCATATGTAAGTTCACTTAGATAAGGAATGACATTGCTGTTCCTTCCAAGAATAAATCCATGGATTTCTTACTTGATAGTAGAAGTAATGTGTGTTTTCTTAGCACCACAACTGTAGAAATTAATATCAGTATTAAATTATGGGCAATGTCACAGCATAGACCTTAAGTGTACAACCATACAATCAGATGGCTTTGAGTCAAATCCAGTCTTGATTACTTTTGACTTGGTCAAGTTACTTAATTATCTGAGGCCTCAGGTTTTTCATTAGCAGAATATGGATATGGATAGTCACTGTCTCAGAGGGTTTCAGTCAAGTTAAATGACACATGGCATGTGACATGCTCATTCCTCAAAAGTTAATGGCATGGAAAGGAAAAAAGGACATGTAAAAAATGAATTGGGGTTATTACATGTGGTAGCATAAAGGGATTCATAGAAGAATCAAAATGGATTTCTTGGAAAACTAAAAATTTAGACTGTCAAGGCTTTCTAAAGGAAATCATGGCTGAGTGAAGACTCCCTGAAGGATAGATATTGTTTTACCTGTTCAAAAAAGGTTTTGCCAAATTCACTTATTAGGCCGAGCAGTTTTTTGGCGGGGTCTATGGGATTTTCTATGTACGCTATCATGTCATCTGCAAACAATGACAGTTTTGTTTCTTCCTTTCCAATTTGGATGCCTTTTATTTCCTTTTCTTGTCTGATCACTGTGGCTAAAACTTCCAATACTATATTGAATAGAAGTGGTGAAAGTGGACAACCTTGTTTTGTTCCTGATGTTAGTGGAAAAGATTTTAGTTTTTGCCTATTGAGTATGATGTTGGCTATAGGTCTCTCATATATGGCCTTTATTATGTTGAGGAATACTCCCTCTATTCCCACTTTGCTGAGTGTTTTTATCATAAATGGGTGCTGTCCCTTATCAAATGTTTTTTCTGCATCTATTGATATGATCATGTGATTTTTGTCTTTGCTTTTGTTTATGTGATGTATTACATTTACTGATTTGTGAATATTGGACCATCCTTGCATCCCTGGGATGAATCCCACTTGGTCATCCTGTATGATCTTTTTAATGTATTGTTGGATACAGTTTGCCAGTATTTTGTTGAGGATTTTAGCATTTATGTTCGTTAGTGATATTGGCCTGAAGTTTTCTTTCTTATGTCTTTATCTGGTTTTGGGATTAGGATGATTCTGGCTTCATAAAAGGAGTTTGAGAGTCTTCTGACAGCATGGATAGAACTGGAAAGTATTATGCTAAGTGAAATAAGCCAGGCAGTGAAAGACAAATATCATATGATCTCACCTTTAACAGAAACCTAAACAACAAAACAAAGAAACAAGCAAAATATAACCAAAGACACTGAAATAGAGAAGAAGCTGACAGTGTTCAGAGGGGGGTGGGGAGGGAATTTCAGAAGAATTTCAGGGGCAAAGGGGAAGGGTTTATAGGAACAAGTATAAAGGACACATGGACAAGAACTAGGGGCAGGTGGAAATGGGAGGGAGGTGGGAAGGGCTGGGTGGGTGAGCTGGGATGGGAGTAAAAGAAAATTGTACTTGAACAACAATTAAAATAAAATTTTAAAAAATGAGGAAGGCAAAAGGTGATATGAAATAAAATAAAAGGTTAACAAAAATGTTAATAGTATAGGAAAGGCACTAAGTTATAATAAAATATGTAAATTAACTACTATAATTCAAGGTGTAAAATTTAGGGCAAGTAAAGAAAGGGCTATGGCTTGTAAAAGAGGTATAAATTATTTCAATTTACAGGTAGCTCCCAAGTCACAATCCTTAGAAGCAGTCATATCAGGCTGTGTCTTAGAGTGGGTGATCTCAATATACTCGTGCTTACTGGTCCCTCTATTCATCTTTTCTTTTTACTACTCCTTTTGCCTGTGAATCAAGTTGACTTACACATTTTTTTCCTGCCACTGTACATTAGCTCTTATATATAAAAAGTCAATTTACTTTTGAGTCAGTAATGCATATAATTGCTAAAAAGTTAAAAGCTAGGAAAGAATATACAATGAAATATGTTTTTCTCAATTCCTGTTTACCCATGATTGTTGTAATATTATTGTATAAATAATCTATACATCCAAGTATATGTACTTATTTAGTTTTGTTCTTTTTATGAAAATGAACATTTTTGTATGTGTATACACACACTATTCTGCTCTTTCATTCAGTAATATGCTTCATATCAGTACATACAAGAACCCATTTTTTATTGTATTAGATAGTCAACATTACATTGTATGAGTATGCCATAATTCAATTGTAACAATTCCATTGGTGGACATATAATGCATTTCTAATAAAAATTCTGCATTCTGAAAGACATTTCCTACTTTCCTATTTTTTAACTGTTACAATTTTATAACAGGGTTTTTATTGTGTTATATGTATTCTTTATCATAGAAGTATAGTGAGATATATTAAAATATTTCAAATAGTGACCCATCCTGAAACTTCTGATGAAAACTACAATATTAGTTTCATTTATTATTTGGTTGCTGAATTCTATTGGCTCATAATTGCAGGGTAATTGTGTCCATATTCATGAATTATATTTCTCTGTATTTTCCCTCCCTTAGCATTATTAATGAAAATGTTCCTTTCTTCCTCTGTGCTTTCAATAGTTTCTATCGTGTCAAACATTTCAGCATTTTACAGGAGTTTTTTATAATTCTCCAGTGAATGCTTCTGTGCTTAGAATTTGTCTTTGGAAGCAGAGGTTGATTATCTTTGATGAATGTCTCCTTCCTTTTGTTTTTTTAGATAAGGTGTTTAGCTGACTTGCTAAGGTATCCTGTGCACCTCTCTGTATTTACTCTACATAGGACATAGCTGAACCCTCTGCCAGTTTTGTCTGAGACCTGCAGCTGAAGCTGTCCTTTCTTGATGGGATCCCACTGGGTTACTAATTTTCCTTACACTTGGTAGCTCCTTCTTATTTTTCAGTTAGGAGTTTATATATATAATCTAGTTTCATTGGAGATGGGTTTTATGTTTCTGCATTGATTTTCCTGCCTTGTTCCAGGGAATAGTTCTAAGTATGAAGAAATCAGGTACCTTTTCTTTTAAATTAAATATAGGTTGTTAAGTACTGAATTGTGTGTGCCCTCAAAATTCATATGTTGAAGTCCTAACTCCCAATGTTACTGTCTTTGGAGATAGGGTCTTTAGGAAAGCAATTGAAGTTAAATGAGGACATTAGGGTGGGGCCCAAATCTGATAGAACTAGTGCCTATACAAGATGAGAAACATAAACCAGACCTTTATTTCTGGGAAGGTTATCTGAGGACCTAGTGAGAAGGTAGCTGTCTTCAAGTCAGGAAGAGAGGCCTCCTTGAAAACTGACTCTGAGAGCACTTTGATCTAGCACTTTGCAGTCTCTAGAACTGTGAGAAAGTAAATTTCTATTGGCTAAGCCATCCAGCCTATGGTATTTAATTATGGGAGCCCATGCAGACTAAGACAGATACTAACCCAATGACTTATGAAACATAACAATTCTGTGACTATTTGATATTCTCTTTGAAACTTCATTTTGGCTCTAATTTATATATTTTTTAATTCATATTTTACTTTATTTTTCTCATCTTTTCAACTAGGTTTTAGACTCTGAGGAAAGTTTCCATCTCATGATAGTTTATAGATCTCTATCAACTAACAGAGGGATGAGTATACAAACAGAACACTTGTAATTTGATAGTTTAGGCATTTTCAATGCTCTGAAAGTCAGGAAATTTATCTGGAACACTTTCAGTTTCTTTTTTACTACTGAGTATAAAATTTTAAAGTAAATCCCTTCATAAAGAGCTCAGAAATTTTAAAAATAGCTTCTTAGCAGTTTTTTTTAGTTTGATTCCATTCATAATAGATGAATATAAATGAAGTATTTTTTCTTACTGTGATTATCATAATTAATATAGTATTATACAAACAAGATGAACTAAATGCATTTGAACTTTTTAAGATGAAGATTTAGTCAAGAAACAGAATATAAATTTTAATTAATATTATCCTATTTTATAATTTTGCAAGGACATTTGTACATAGGTATTCAGTATACTAGAAAAAATATTCAAAAAGGATTGCTTTTGTATTTCAAATAACTTTCTAATTAATAATTTTCAGCTTATAAGCACAGGATCTATATTTTTGTCAACATTGAATAAAAAAGCATTTTGATGCCCTGGCTGGCATAGCTCAGTGGATTGAGCACGGGCTGCGAACCAAAGTGTAGCAGGTTCAATTCCCAGTCAGGGTACATGCCTGGGTTGCAGGCCATGACTCCCAGCAACCGCACATTGATGTTTCTCTCTCTCTCTCTCTCTCTCTCCTTTCCCTCTCTAAAAATAAATAAATAAAATCTTTTTTAAAAAAGGCATTTTGAATATATAAACAAATATCAGATTTAGGAGAAATTAATTTCCTTGGGTGAAATTATTACAGAATTTTCATAAGTAATTACAACTTGACATCAAACCTGCTGATTTTAAAGCACTGGACCTGATTTTTAGCTGCTGAGCTGAAAATTGGTGTTGGCAGACAAAAAGGAGCTGGTTTCATTTTAAGAATACAGCTAAATACTAGTTATAAAAATGGATTTAAAATTACCAAGGGGAACATTTTTCACAAGTCTTATGAAGAGAACTGTTAGACAATACTCAATTAATTAAGACACCCAGAGAGTTCTTTTATTCCATTATTCTAACAACTCAATATTTGTCCTAACGGAGATGAAGGCAGGAGATTAAACTTTTGATTTGCTGCATTTTTATTTTTGCCTTTTAAAATGGGCAATCCTGCCTTTCCACACTGGTTTTTGGCATATTAAGTATTTTCCCTCAGCTTTGAACATGAAGCATTATAGGAGAAAAAAGAGGAAGAATGTTTATATAGATTGATCTGTTAGAGGGGGCTATTGCTATTATCAGAAAACATGTTTTTGCTTTTAATAGCATAAATATTATAGACATAATGAAACCAACTTTAACACAAATATGTATTTACTCACATTTTCCCTCCACTGTATTTCATTTAATTTTGAGTATTTTATTAAAATATTTGTGAGGAATATAAAGAAATGAATGGCAAAGTGAGGAGATAGACTTAAAGGCCTTATGCTCATTCATTCATTCATTTAATTTACTGTACATTTCTTTATTTATTGCCATTACTGGTGATTAATCTTGCATTTAAATGACCAAGTTCTAACTATTTCATTTCCTGATACTATCTTTTCTCCAACATGTTATTAAAAGTATAGACATATGCAAAAATATTTTAGTTATTCATCTAATTTTGCAGAGCAATTTCTTGATGTTTGTTGGAGCTTCCAATATTTTAGTAAATGAAGTATACTCTTAACCAAAATCACTTTTGGAGATTAATTTTTAATAAGTTATTTTTCACACCAACCATCAGTATTTTAAAAAACATATGTATTTGTAATTCACTTATGATCTTTGCACTTTATTTTTTAATTGTATTTATTTCCATTACCATAAGTCCTTTTATACCCTTTACCCTCCTACAATCACCACACTCTTGTCCACATCCATGAGTACTTTTTCCTTTTTGCTCAATCTTTCCACCCCAACTTCTTCCCTCCCTTAGCTGTGATCCTGCTCTCTACCTATGAGTCTGTTTCTGTTTTGCTTGTTAGTTCAGTTTGTTCATTAGATTCCACATATGTGTGAAATCATATGGCATTTTTGCATTTTATGTGAATATTTCTCAGCCTTTTGCATTGGAAATTGGGAACACAGTCCTATCAACCTGGTACTTTTTTTTCTTAGGAGAGGGTCAGATGGTAGTAGAAAGTCATGCAGTTTTCAGTAACTTATCTAGGACAAAATCCATTGAAGAAACTTTATATTAATATTATACACAGTTAGAAAAACTTTTAGAGAAAAGTAATTAAATTGAATAGCATAGTGTTATTTTACCAGAGTACAGTCAAGAAGAAAAGATCCCTAGGGGATTGTGAATTTGGGAACATCCTACTTTTGACTTTCAACATCAGTGTTAAAATATAAATGGCAATGAGTCTGAAATATACGCTCACAGAATATGAATTTGCTTACTTTATGTAAAATAAAGGAAAAAAGAAGTACAGCATACTAATATCTCAAGTGTGAAAAGAACATGAGGTAAGTTTAGAAATTGACATTATAATTATTATCCACTCAATGATTAAAATGTTACTGTAATTGTATATAGTATATAAATTATTGGCAATATTTTGAAGGTAGGGAAGGACAGTAGATTTAGTCTTCATATAAGTAATAATGGAAGTGGCTGGCTCAACAGGGAGTGAGCTCTCCATTTGCATGATTACCATTCTTCTCCACCAGTAAAAGTGAGCTGGCTATGTTCAAAAGCAAGATCTGCTTACCTGAGGATTCTTGGCAAAAATCAACAAATGAACTCTTAAGGGTGCCCATGAAGAGTGCCAGGCATTAAAGTCAGAGGAGTAGTGTAAATTATACTATCTAGGAAGTAGATTACAGTGGTATCCAATTTTGCATCCAACTTAAGTAAAGCAGGCAGCATCACTAAAAATCTAGTTGTACAACATAATTATTTACTAAGTGCCTGTAATGTGCCATAGACATCAGAGTATAGTGGTGAACAAAAACAAAACTAATAGTCTCGTGAAAATTACTGACATGTTCAGAAAAATTATCTTTATTATGAGAGTTAAACTACATAAAATCTAAATATTCTTTTAAAATTTTGCTTGTATGGTTATAATGGAGCTAATTATTGTATAAAGGAATGATATTATTAGCTTCGTTTTGTTGCCTACTACAATGATGATATTTATAATGAAGAATATAACCATTTTGTCTAAAGGATCCTTGATGGGACCTTTATGCCTTCAGCAACCATAATGTAGCACTTTCCAGAAACTTCCCTGGGAACTCCCCATGGTCATATCCAATTTTAATTGAACCAATTCTCTAGAAATACTGCACCTTTTATAAATAGAAAAAAAAGGACCTACAGATTTCCCTTGGTTTCTAACTTTCTACACAAAAGCTTTTATTATTTTAATGAGACTGTCTGGCCAGAGTGAAAGTCAGTTGAGACTCAACCAGCATTGACTAGGTTACCATTTAACTTTACTCTGTGCTAATTATATTTTAATTTCCGAGTTCATTCATTTTCCTTTCTAAGACTAAAACTCTGTGACTTCATTTCCTATGATACACTGAGATGTTCTCAAAGGTATGTTAGAGTCCTTCATCTGTGTAAAAATAATCAGATTTTTAGGGCTTACAATATTTGACTTTATATCTACTACTAATTATTGATACTGAATTACCTTTTGAACAGTCTTCTGCATTCCTTGATGATTTTGGCTTTTGTTTCACAACCTTCTAGGCTACTCTAATTTTTACAGTGATTCTGAGGGACTTTGAAGTCTTTTTCCATTATTCTTATGATCATCTGGCATTTTGGCTCTTTGACCTCCTCTCTCTAATGACCATTTTGTCTACACCACCTCATTCACCTACTCCCAGGGTTACATTTCAGGACTGTCTTTTGTTCATTTTACTTCTTCATATAAATTGCATTGTAAAACTGCACATAGGAAAAAGAAAATATTTTATTTCCCTAGTTCCATTCTGGTGAGATGGATACAACAGCATGGCACATTACGAGTTTAGAGCTTATCCTTGACCATCCCAGACATTTTCATTATTGAAAACTTTGAGTTATGGAATAATTAATACAGAAATTTCTTCCTCTGATAATGATCTCATTATTATATTTCACCTGGCCAACATTTCCCACTACTACTGTACTTTGACTTCAAGAAAACTTCTTTCCCACAGACCCAGCTATTCTCTCACTATTAATGAAAACATTTTTTCTTAGTCCTCTCTGTTTCTAATTAACATGCAATATGTTGTCTTTTTTTACATTTTTGTTATTATTATTAACATTTTTCTATTTTTGCTTCTTTCATTTCTGCTTGGAAATATCAAACCAAACCAAAAGCAATGTTCAAGCAAACTTTCTGCCCTCTCTATGCCTACACCGAAGCATCTAAATCCTGCTATAGAAAACCACCCAAATGACCACACTAGTGATACTATCAATTTCTTTAGTAAGATTGTTCCCCTGTTGTCTGCAGTGTTGGAAGAGCAGATCCAGAAAAACTAAGTAAAATTGGGAGTTTCAGATAACAGACAAATATGCAATAAAGAGGAATACAGAAAATAAATGGGTGGGGTTACTCCTTTGAGGTTATTTTCCCCAGAGGAGATGCTATTTATATTCCATTGAGCAATATATGGCAGTACTAATCTCCTCAATCCTTGTCTCTATTGGGTGTTAATAACTCATTTCATATTTTCTAGTGTGTTGGAAACAATGGACAACATCTCAATCTTGTTTTAATTTACATTTTCTTGAGAAATAGTGACATAAACTATTAAAATAGTTTTCTCATCTTTCTATTAGGTCATTTATTCTTTTGCAATTTTTAGAATTCTTGTTAGTGTATGAGTTTAGTTGTTATTTTCTTTCTTATATGCTGTGAATATTTTTTCAACTTGACTTTCATCTTTTATGTTGATCTTTTGTTACTAATAAAACAATATACTTTATGTGGTTTTATTGATATATTCCATAGGGCCACTGCATATTCTATCTTGTTTAAGAAATCCTTTCCTATCATAAATAAAAAAGAAATGTATTTTATGAGTTCTTGTTATATCAAGGATATATTATTCTTACCATAATAATGTTTCTTCTTTTTCAGGTTTTATTTGCATGTATAATATTTTTTAAAATATTTTTGTTCTGTATTATTACATGCTATTTTTACTTTGTCTTCCAAACCAAATATATAACTCTCATTGATAACCATTATTTTGAGGTCATCTATTGAATTATTGTTTAGAGATTTTATTTATTTGCAGAGACCTTTTTATTTCTTTTCATTTTATTACCTTAATTATTTTCATTTATTTTACCATTATAAATAAACTTTTGTAAAAGAGCAGTTTTAGCTTCACAGTAAATCAAACAAAAAGCAGAGAGAGTTCCGATATACCTGGTACAATGACCCCTACACAGAGTTTCTTTCATTGTCAACATTACTGACCAAAGTGGTACATTTATTAAAACTGATGAGTCTACAATGACATTGATGAAACTACCAAGGAGATCTTGGTAGTTTTTTTTTTAATTTTTATAAGAGTTTATATGAGCCAACACTGATGACATATGTTGGGGAGCAAGATCCCCAGTGTTCCCAGTGGTTTTCAAGTTTCATAATTTTGAATAAAGCTGCTATAAAACATCCCATACAGGTTTTTGTGTAGACATGGTTTTCAAATAATTTACATAAATTCTAAAGGGCATGATTGTTGGAGCATATGGCAAGAGTAAGAAACTTCCAAACTCTCTTCCAAAGTGTCTACATCATTTTGTATTCCCACCAGTAATGTGTGAAAGTGCCGACATCCTAACCAGTATTTGGTGGTGTTATAGTGTTCTGTATTTTGGACTGTGTTTTGATATCTTGGTCTAACTTACTTTTTTCTTCATGGCATATGAAATGGCACATCTTTTCATATGCTTATTTACCATTGTATGTCTTCTTTAGTGGGGTGTTCATTCAGGTCTTTTGCCCATTTGTCAATCAAGTTGTTTGTTTTCTTAATGAATTTTAAGAGTTCTTTGTATATTTTGAAGAGTCCTTTATTAGATATGTATTTTGCAAATATTTATTCCAAGTCTGTGTTTATTTTCTCATAATCTTGACAGTGTCTTTCCCAAAGCAGAATAATGAAATCCAGTTTATCAATTATTTCTTTCATTAATTGTGACTTTCGTGATCTATCTAAAAAATAATTTTAATATGTAAGGTCATCTAGGTTTTCTTCTATGTTATATTCTAGAAGTCTTTTAGTTTTTTTTTTTACTTTACATTTCAGTCTTAATTCATTTTGAATTTATTTTTATTAAGGTTTATAAGGTCTGTGTCTGAATTTATTTTTTAACATGTAGATATCTAGTTGTCCTGTCACCATTTATTAAAAGACTATCTTTTTTTAATTGTATTGTCTTTGTTTCCTTGTCAAAGATTAATTCACTATATTTATGTGGATTTTCTTTCTGAATGTGATTTTTTAATATTAAAATTGTATTGGGTCTACCTGCATTGGTTGTATCTGTTATTTTTTGACACTCCTATACCTATTATCATTATTCATGGGAAATAAGATCCAAGACCCTCAGTGGATGCCTGAATCCAAGAATAGTGCTAAACCCTATATATATTATGCTTTGTCCTACACATATATACTTTATGGCTTTTCTTTAGCATACCTGAATTTTCAATATCACTACTATTGCACTTTGTGGCTACTGCTAAGTAAAATGAGGGTTACTTGAACACATGTGGTACAATACCAGAATAGTTGCTCTGATGACTGGGCTAGCTACTAAGTGACTAATGAGTGGGTAGCAGCTACAGTGTGGATATTCTAGACAAAGAGATGAATCATGTTCAGACAGGACAGAGTGGAAAGGCACGAGCTTTCATCACACTGCTCATAATAGTGCATAATTTAAAACTTACGAGTTGTTAGTGTCTGGAATTTTCTGTTGAGTGTTTTATGGATCATCCTTGATGATAGGTAACTGAAAATGTGGCAAGTGAAACCACAGATAAGGGAAGACTGTCGTGACATATCAAATAATGAGACATCAGTCTTCTTGGTAGATATCCAGCGAGTATTTCAGAGAATAATAAACATCTTTTCCCTTTTTGTAAGATTAATCAGTCCCCTGATAGTGTGAACTTTTGTAAGATTCTTGTCCACACCTTGCCTACACTCACATGAAATGAATCCATATCCAATGCCAATAAAACTGTCTTGTAATCTATATAATAGAGGTAATGGGACTTGAGCTATATTTATTAATAAACTTGGAAAACTTTAAGTATTCGAAGATAAGTTCCCATAAGCAAAAGCAGCAAAAATTTGACTGACATTAGGCTAATAATATTGATGGTACTTTACTGCCTTTTTATTCTGCACTACCACAATTTATAGTGCTTTATTTTAAGATTTGGCTGATAGCCAGGATATTTGCTCCCAGTAAAATCAATCAATCCTCTGAATATCTTTGCCAGGTCAATGCAAACACATCTGATTAAATGTTCAAATTCTTAATTATGTGTGCTTCAGAACAAAAAAGAAATGAATGATAAGGTTTTGTTGTGGTTGAACCCATATGAAGTAATATGGTAACTTACCAAAGGAAGTTCAAACATAGTAAGTGCAAATATCCTTCAGTGGAAGTAAGTTGTAATTGAAGAGGATTCTACATGAAAAGGTGTGGGAGATTAGGTTGAATATTTACTGATCATAAGGCACATGTTCTAATATGATTCACACTCTCACACCTTTTATCTTTTTCCCTCCAAAGCAAAGTACAAAATAAAGTAAATTCTATTCATCTAGGTTTATTCCACCACTGAAAATTAAAAAATGAAAGCTTATTGACACATTTAACTTAATTTTCTCCTAAACATTATCCATATGTGTTTATATTTCCCTTGAAGTCAAGCAAAAGATCAATGAAAATTTGAATAATTTGAAAATAATTGTCATTAGAAAAGTCAACTTGAAGTGAAAAAGTAAAATTGAAAGTAAATATTATGAACATATTTTTGAATTATAATAAAATTTAGATGAGATTATGAATTATAACTAAAGTATTAGTCAAGTATTTTGGGGGGAAATTGTGAACATTTCATAAGTAAATAATTTTGGGTAGTAAGGACTTTTGCCTCCTCAGGAAATCTCATTACAGCCAGGAATCTGATACCTATAGAGTAATGAGGACCCTATATTTATGCATATATTACACATTATGTACATTTCCCCTTACATGAATATAATAACACATGTTTGAAACATGAACAATAACATAATAAAAATAAAATTAAAATATAAGTAACCTTCAGTAAGCATTTAAATGGCTAGGTAACATTATAAGCATTTTGCTTATGAAATAAGTGTCATTATATCCATTTTTTAAAAGAGAGTTTGCTTATTTGCCTAAGTTTTCAAAGCTAGAAAGTGGTCTACTGGGATTCACATCATTTACTTGACAATGTGTATAGGTGAAATTAATATGCTAATAAATTTACCAAGAATTTATTGCACATCACCTGTGTGCCATGCACTTCTATGCTATAAGCAAACGGGCAAAATTTCTGTTCTACAGGGACTTACATGATATTTGGGGAGGAAAACATTAGAAAAATGTATACTACGTTGCAGTTAGAAGTAAACATTATGAAGAAAATTAAAGTAACCCAAAGGGTGGAGAGTGATGGTCTAGAATGAGCTCTATGAGGTGGCAGCATCTAAACAGAGACGTGAATTCTGTGTGGAGTGACCAGACCAGATATGTGAATGAACAGAAAGAATTCCAAGAAGAGAGAAGAGCAAGACTTCATGTTTTAGATAGGCATGCACTTGGTACAGTAAAGGAATAGGAAGGTGACTAAGGGAGGAGTCACAGAAAGTAAAGGGAAAAGTAGTAGGAGAATTGAGGATGATATTGAGAGTGAGCTAGGGACCATATGGTATATGCCAAAGGAGGAACTTGGTATTTTATTCTGAGCATGTAAAGAAACAGAGAGTCAACACAGATAGAGTGGCTCTGTCTGATTTCTATTTTATAAAGTTGGCTCTGAGTTCTGTGTGGAGGAATCAGTATAGAAGGAGTAGGATTGAGGCTGTTTCTGCATTGCACCAATCACCAGTAAAGATACCGGGGGTTAGACTGGGGTAGCAGTGGTGGCAGTGATTCTGGATATAGATTGGAATCTGGATGAGTAAACTGCAAGTGCTTCTCTTCTGTGTAACATTTGCAGTTACACGAATCTCTCCTTTTATTTTTTCTTTCTTTAAGACCAGAATACTGCTTTCCTTTGAAAAGAAGGGACAACTCAATAAATTCCAGTTAAACAAATAAATAGCAGAATGTCTCTTTTCTATTTTTTAGATCTATTTCAAAGGTAGTATTGAATAATTTGTTGTCAGTTCGTAATCTGGTAAATTCAGCAAGCTGCACAGTTTCAAAATCATTCTTTTTTTAACTCTAAGTATCTGAATAATCCTAAAATGTGGCCTGTAGTATTGGATTTAAAACTAAATAATTATTTTCTTGTGTAGTTGTTTAGTGAATATCAAATCTTCTAAATGTCACTGATGCTAACCTTTATTGTAGTATATTGATCAAATACATGAGCGCTCCTGGACTTGCTGTTCCCAAAGTCCAGGGTAAGGTTTACTTAGATGGCCAGGAGTCTTGTTCTCTCACTTTTTATAGTATCAGAGTCCAAATATTGATTCATAACCTTTTTTAATATCTTAAAACACCGTCTGAAATATTTTGAAGGAAAAATATTTTGGAGGAGATTTATCACATGGACTTGGTTATATAAGAGATGGTAGTGCTAAGAACATGGGTTAGCAACATGAAGACACCATCTAGTCCCGAGCAAGAGACACAAAGGAAAGACTAAATGTTATCAGAACTTAAGTTTGAAGTCAATCAGAAAAATTCTGAACCATAGTTAATCCCACCATAGGAGCCAGAGTCACAGAAACAAGGCAGCTGCAAGGGTACTAAAATAGAAGGGGAGAGAACATCTTGTCTTCTTTTGCCCTACTCTTTATTTTCCACTGTTAGCAAAATTCACCTAGATACCAGTTGTCTATGTCAGAATTCCTGAAATACATAGTGATCAGGGGAAGGCTGAGCGAAGGATCTCAAGACAAACGTGCTCCTGTCGGCATCCCTTTACTCAGCTCTTTCCTCAGGTATCTCCTTTCAGTCTGGGCTTCTCTGAATACTCCAGTTAAAATTGCTGCCATGCCCCCAGTGTTCTCTATTCTTTCTTACATGATTTTTCTCTATAATATCTATCATCATTAAACATTATATGTTTTGTTTGTTAATAATATGATTTTAAAGGTGTGGATCATTGCTTGTTTTATTTACCGATGTTATGCAAGTACCTGGGACTGTTTCTGGCACACAGCAATAGCTCATCAAACATTTGGGAATGAATAATGGAATGCATAGATAAACTGACTATGAAAATGGCTTCTCACATAAGGAGAAGCTAAAGGAGTTTGTTAAAAAGGAGCTTACCTCAAGAAAAAGAGGAATAAGAGAGAAAAAAACAAAGGAACATAGTCTAAAAATAAAATGGCACTAAATACATATGTATCAATAATCTTTTTAAATGTAAATGTCTAATGCTGCAACCAAAAGACATAGAATAGCTGAATGGATAAGAAAATAAAACATATGTGTGTGTGTATGTATAGGTGTACATATATGTATACACATTTTCACACTATAAGATGCACCCCCCAATTTGGGAGTAATAATGGTTGTTAATGCTGCTGTTGAGTTCTGTTTACATTTACACTGGTGAAATATTATGTTATTTATGTTATTAAATATTTTACCACATTTTTTGCTTCAAATTTTTTTCCTATTTTCCTCCTTTAAAACCTAGGTGCATCTTATGGTCTGAAAAAAGATAGTGTGTGTGTATATAGTACACACACACACACTATATATATATATATATATATATATATATATATATATATATATATACTGTCTTTAAAAACCCACCTCAGATTGAAAGATACACACAGACTAAAAGTAAAGGGATGAAAAAAGATATTTCGTGCAGTTGGAAAGGAAAAAAAAAGCTAGGGTAAACTTTAAAACCAAGGCTATAGTAAGAGACAAAGAATGACAAGGATAATGATAAAGGGAACAATCCAATGAGAGAATATAACCCTAGTAAACATTCATGCACCCAACATAGGAGCACTTAAATATGTGAAGCAAATCTTGACATAAAGGAAGAGACTGGCAGAAATACAGTAATTTTGGGGAATTTTAATGCCCCATTGACTTCAATACATAGAACTTCCAGGCAGAAAATCAACAAGGAGACAGTGGGCTTAAACAACACACTAGATCAAATGGGTTTAATTAATATCTTTAGAGCATTTCACTCCAAAGCAGCAGAATACACATACTTTTCAAGTGCACATAGAACATTTTCTAGGATAGAGCATGTGTTAGGACACAAAACAAGTCTCAGTAAATTTAAGAAGGTTGAAATCATATCAAGCATCTTCTCTGACTACCATGTTATGAAACTATAAATCAATTATAAGAAGAACATTGCAAAAGACACACAGACATGGAAACTAAATAACATGTTATTAAACAATGAATGGGTCAACAACATGATCAAGGAAGAAATCAAAATATCCATTGAAACAAATGAAAGTGAGAACACAACCGTCCAAAATCTGCGGGACACTGGGAAAGCAATCCTAAGTGAGAAATTCATAGCATTACAGGCCTATCTAAAAAAAAAACCCAAAAAGCTCAAATAAACAATCTAATTTCACACTTAAAGGAACTTGAAAGAGAATAATAAAGCCCAAAGTGAGTAGAAGGAAGGAAATAATAAGAATCAGAGCAAAAATAAACAAAGTAGAGTCTAAAAAAAAGATATAAAAGATAAATGAATCCAAGAGCTGTTTCTTTGAAAAGATAAAAAAGATTGGCAAACCTTTAATGAGACTCATCAAGAAAAAAAGAGAGAAGACCTAAATAAATAAAATCATAAATGAAAGAGGAGAAATGAAAACTGACACCAAAGAAATATAAAAGATTGTAAGAAAATATTATGAACAACTCTGCGCCAACAAACTGGACAACCTGGATGAAATGGACAAATTTCTAGAAACATGTAACCTTCCAAGACTAAATCAGAAAGAATCAGAGAATCTTAATAGACAGATTGCAACTATTGCAATTTTAGCAGTAAACAAAAACTCCCAACAAACCAAAGTCCTGTACTAAATGGCTTCACAGGTGAATTTTACCAAACATTCCGAGAACTAACACCTCTCCTCGACATATTTCATAAAATTCAATGGGAGGGAAGGCTCCCACATTCATTTTGCAAGGCCAGCATTATCCTAATTCCAAAACTAGATCAAGACACTACAAAGAAAATAATTATAAGCCAATATCCTTGATGAACATAGACGCTGAAATCCTCAATAAAATATTAGCAAATCAAATACAGCAATGTATCAAAAAGGTCATACACCATGTCAGGTGGGATATTCTGGGAATGCAAGTTTAGTATAACATTTGCAAATCAATAAATGTTATTCACCATATAAACAAAATGAAGGGTAAAAACCACGTGATCATATCAATAGATGCAGAAAAAGCAATTGATAAGATCTAGCACCCATTTATGGTAAGAACTCTTAGCAAAGTGGGAATAGAGGTAACATACTGATACATAATTAAGGATGTATATGACAAATCCACTGCCAGCATTGTACTCAAAGGGCAAAAAGTACAAGCATTTCCCTTAAGACTGGGAACAAAACAAGGATGTCTGCTTTCACCTCTCTTATTCAACATAGTACTGGAAATCCTAGCCATAGCAATCATAGAAGAAGAAATAATTGCTATTCAAATTGGAAAGGAAGAAGTAAAACTGTCTGTATTTGCAGATGACATGATACTGTACACAGACAACCTCAGAGATTCCACTAAAAAGTTATTAGAACTGAATAAATAAATTCAGCAAAGTAGAAAGATACAAAATTAATATAAAGAAATCAGGTGCAATTTTATATGCCAATAATGAACTAACAGGAAGGGAAATTAACAAAACAACTGCATTCATAATTGCTGCAAGTAGAATTAAATGCCTAGGAATAAATCTAACCAAGGATGTAAAAGACTGGTACTTAGAAAATTATAAGACACTGAAGAAAGAAATTGAAAATACAAATAAATGAAAGATTATGTTGTGCTCATGGATAGGAAAAATTAACATAATTAAAATATCCATACTATCTAATCTATAGAGCCAATGCAATTTTTGTCAAGATTCCCATGACATATTTTATAGATCTAAAACAAATATTCCCAAAATTTATATGGAACAACAAAAGGCCCCTCATAGCAACAGTGATCTTGAGAAAGAAAAACAAAGTTGAAAGAATCATGTTATCTAATATCAAACTATACTGCTAGGCCATAATAATAATCGAAACATCCTGTCAGAATGACTATGAACAATAAATTGACAAGCAACTGCTGATGAGGATGTGGAGAAAGGGAAACCCTTTTGCACTGTTGGCACAAATGCAGATTGGTTCAGTCACTGTGAAAAACAGTATAGAGATACTTCAAAAAATTAAAAATGGAACTGCCTTTTGACCCAGCAATCCCACTTCTGGAAATATATCAGAAGGAACCCAAAACACTAATTCAAAAGAACTTAAGTGCTGCAATGTTTACTGCAGGGTTATTTACAATCACCAAGACATGGAAATAACCTAAGTGTCCATCTGTAGATGAGTGGATATAACAACAGTGGTACATTTACACAATAGAATGCTACTCAGCCATAAAAAAAAAAGAAGAAAATTTTACCCTTTGCAACAGAATGAATGGACATGGAGAGTGTTATGCCAAGTGAAACAGTCAGAGAAAGACAAGCACCATATGATTTTACTCCTATGTGGAATCTAATGAACAAACTGAACTAGCTAGGCACATAGAGATAGAAATAGATCCACAGTAGCCTGACAGCTCTGTGTGGGGAGGAGTTAGTGGATGGAGGGATTAAGTAAAAAGGAGAAAGAACTCATGGGTATGGACAACAGTGTGGTGATTGCTGGGGGGAAGAAAGTATAAGGTGAAAAATAAAATTAATTTGAGTTTTTGTCCTGCACAATATTTGAGAAGAAAATGTTTCAATATGTAAATCTTACTATAAACATTCAAAACTTTAAAATAAGAGAAATTTTCTTGATGCTGGATAAATGAAATTGTTCACTGTGTGTGTTATATATAAGTATAATACATAATAAAATATAATAAACTATCAGTAAAACATATAATTTGAGAAAATATAATTTCAAATTATATCACAGTTGTTTGATTTTGGGCAAGTTATTAAACTGCTTTGAAATTGAGGGTTTTTTTTTAAAGGCTTACTGCAAGGAATAAACGAAATGACATTGATCTTTTTAAATTACCTAGCTCATAGAGAATGTCATTGTTAGGATTTTGAAATTCAATTTAATATAAAGGAGGCCCTCCAAAATGAAGTTTATTTATAAAAAATTTTGTATTTATTCTTACAAGGTCAAACTTCTGTCACCTTCAAAGTCCTCTCCATTTGATGCAAAACAACTAATGAGATGTTTTTTCCACTGTTTAAAACAGTTTTTGAACTTGTTGATTTTGATGTCTTTTAGTGCTTCTGCAGTTTTTTTGTTTCACCTCTTCCACATCGGCAAAACATTTCCCTTTGAGGACTTTTTTTATCCAGGGAAACAAACAGTCAATGTAGGGTGAGATTGGTTGAATAGGGAGGGTAGGGCACAGGGGTCATGCATTTTTTGGTCAAAAAATGCTGAACACTCAGTCCAGTATGGGCAGGTGTTGTCATAAATCACTCATCATGAAGTGGGCAAACATGTTGAAAGAGTCTGCAAAGAAAATTCACTTTAGCCAATTACTGTCTCTCACAACAACACTGATACAGATGTGTCCCTAGAGCACTCACTAAGCCTCTACTACAAGGGGCCTGCCCTCCGGAAGATAATTCTGTGTTGTTTTTTTGGGGGGAGGGGACCAAATGCAATTAGAAAATTGCATTTGGTTGGATATGATTTTCATAATCAAAAGTATTGTAAGGTAGATTAAAATATACTCAAATCCTCTAAAATCTATAATTATCAAAATAGAAATGCAACAGTTCTAGTTTGTGCCACCACCTAGATAGATTATTAAACCTTTTTTTGAAATTGAAGAATATGTCATATAAAATTAAATTAATGGTTAATTACTATTTAGGCTGTAAATAGTCATAATGTCAAATAAAAATTCTAATTTTTTAAATAAAAAAATCATACATTAATACTATAGCTTTGCCATCTTTTCTCTGAATTTTTAAATTTTTTTTTAAGTCCTGATTAAAACAACTCAGTCACTCTTTATTTCTAAGGATGACCATTTCAACATAATTGCCTGAAACAAAATCAATCAGATGGTAATATGTTGTTCCTTAAAGGCATGCAGTTTGGGAATATAGCAATTTTTTGGACTATTTATTTCCCCAAACATAAACATAAAGAAAGTGAAGATGCAGTTTTGATTTAAGACATTAAGATTTTTTTTCATGAGGAGTTAACTACATTTTCCATAATATCTGTTTTTATTATTTGGGATTTTATTACATTAATGTGTGAAATGTGTTATAATTACCAGCCCCTAGTAGTTTACAGAAGTACAGCGGAAGTCGCTCAAATTTCAGCTTGATGTGATTAAGAGTGTATAATTAAGAAAAGTTTAATTGTACTACTAAAATTTACTCACAAAAATGCATTAAAACACTACCCAAAGATAGAAGTAACATGGTCAAGGTGAACTAGAGTGATTGTTTTCTGAGTTTTAAATCTAAATAGAGCATGAGAAATAATTTCTATAGTTACAGTACAAGATGATGCTAAAGAGGAAATATGGGGGATTAAATAGGCACTAATTCCCCCACCTAGATACATAATAAATTTTATAATGAGAATTGTTTATTTATCTCTTTACAAATATTTTACTGAGCTTCTCCTACACATACAGCATGTGCTTTGTGGAAAACTCAAAAGGAAAGAGTAAATTTTATTTGCCTTAATGTTACAGAACAGGGCCAAGGGCGGGGGAGGGGGGGAGATATACTATACAAAAGGGCCCCCCTACTAGGTTTGCATTGTCTGCCACCATAGGAAAGATGTCCCTCAATGCCAGAGATTTTTGAAAAGGAAAGGAAATGTTTATTTAAAGCTATACAGACTTAAAGTAGCAACCTAATGTCTTCATTAAAATATCAAAGTCCTTTAGGATACCCGCAGATGTACACAGTCCTTCCTTCTCCCTCTGCCCTAATTTCGGGCACTGTATCTCAGGAAAAGAAGTAGATTCAGGCTCCTGACACCATCAACTATGTCATTGACCAGGATCAAGCCTAGTGGTGTTCCCCTACACCAAAGCTGCGGGGTGGAGTGGGGGTCGCCACTCTGGCCAAAGCCAAGTGGTTTTTCCCTCAATGGCTGCTGCGTCTGGGTTTGAGTCCCCGCACCAACCTTCCTCTGCAGCTCCATTTCTAACTCCTCCCATAATCAGCTACACTTGCCAGTACTCCCATATTTTCCAGCTTTTCTGGGCTGTCATAGTGAGTGTGGGCAGGTATGGCCCCATGTCATGGAGCCAATCTTCTCCAAGCTCTCACACAGGCATTGTAACCAGGGGCAACTGCCCCCCAGCTACATCTTGGGTGGAAGTCATTCCCTTCTCCCTGGCTCATAGCATGGCCACAGCTATTTAACATATCTATGCAACCAGTTAAAGGTTATAGATATGTTAAATGACCATGCCAGAGGTTAGCTGCAAAGCTGGTGCTATGCAAAACAGCTCTCCATGTTCTTGCGCCATGTGTCTCTTCCCCCAACTCACAGCTGTGGCGGAGTGGAGGGGGTGGGGGTTGGGGGGTGTTTAAGAACATCCTATATATCTTTCTAATATTTCCTGGACATCTTGAGTTTTGGATCCCATTCCAAATCCCTATTTACGGTCCCCCTCTTGGCTGCACCCTGTTACATTAATAATTAATGCAAGAGTGTATTAATAATACACCACAAGAGAACTACGGTTCCCAACTCCTGTCTACCCTGTTCCACCCATGTGCAAGCAATAATCATGTGTGTGTATAGCCCTGTCTAGCTCTTCAAGTAGAGAATCAGGCCTCGGATAGTGGCAAGAGTTTCCATTTACTAGTGAGAGTAAGAAAGAAAGAAGCTGTTCTCAGCTTCTGGGATGCTGATGGGGGATGGTGTGGGATGTGTCTGGGTGTTTGGGCTCCTGGCCTCAGCCCCCTTACCCGTGCCTGTGTGTAATGATCCAGTTAATAGGCTCAGTGCTGAGGTTATCAATTCTGAATTTTTGGGGTAAGTTTATACCTCAGGACTTTTCCCTGCTTTGATTGATTTCTGCCACTCATCAATAGACTTTAGCCTCTTGCTTAACCAAGGCCACAACATTTATTCTTGTACAAAATGCTGAAAACATTTAGCAGTGAAAAAGATTTCAGCTAAAAAGATCACCTAAGACTTCACAGAAGAACTTATCATTGAATTTTTCTTTGATAGGTAGATAGGATTTTGGAGCACAAGGACACAGCAGCAGTCCTTTAAAACAAACAATAGTATTAATAAATAAGTAGATAAAAGCCAGCATCTGGAAAGTGCATGGAATATTGAATGAGTCATGAAAGGTATTGTTTGCCAGGAGAGTAGGGAATAGGTAGAAAACTGAATCACTAATACTGGAGAATGAATGCCAGATTATAGACCATCCCATACCAGGCCCCGTCTCAGCCCCATAAAGAAAGCCCAGCCCTTTGCTGTCTTTGTGACCTCTCCTAAAAACAGGGATTGACACTGCTTAGATTATAAAAAGCTTCCTTCTTGAGGCTAGCAAATTTTAGGAACAACGTTTCTGAGACTCATTCTGAAATTATCAACCTCCACATCTCACATCTCTGATTGTGCTCTATATTCTGACTATTCTCCTGGACCACCAGGTCACCTGTATGATTTGCTTTGTTTGGGACTTTCAAAGGCAGGGTTGCTTTATCTCTCTCTAGGAAACTTATTGAACTATGAGGAAAAGGAAAAAATATTCTCAAGAACTTCCTTGTTAATGTTCCCATTTTGAGGGCACTGAATGGCCTTGTTTCCAGCATCCACTGCCTTTTTTCAGATAAAATGTCTAGAATGAAAGACTAATACACCTGCCATCACGGTTCTCCACTTAACAAAATGACTTCCAAGCTCCATTCTCAAGAATGAGTTATCTCATGGCACTTCCAACACCTGAAATAGACTGTAATGTGTTTGCAAAATCTGTACTTAAACACTGGACTAATCACAGTTTTTGGTGACATGTTGCAAAAGTGAGCCTGGATAACTTAAACAGCAAACATAGCAATGTATTGGACAGATTTTAGAACTAGCACAGGTTAACAACAACAAAATGATATAAATGTCATAATCCATTTTGTGAGAAGCAAGCAACAAATGAAGATAGAGCATACCAGAATGCTGCCTTGACTTGCTATCCCAGAAGCCATACACATTCCTCTCTGTTAGATACAATAGATGTCGCAACCACCTCTGGGTGCAGGCTTCTGTCCAGTGTGTGTGTGTGTGTGTGTGTGTGTGTGTGTGTGTGTGTGTGTGTGTGGTTTACTCCAGACTCAGAGTTCTATAAAGCAGCATGTGATTAACCAGAGGCCTGGTCTTCATCCTTGACATTGTAGTGAGAAATTGGGTCCTACCTGCTGCCAAGAATTAGAAAATGGAACACTTCTCCAAAATGGAAAGGTTTGTATGTAGGAAAAAATTAAAATGATGACAGATGTCCATTAGACCTACCTTTTAACTACCAAATATCCACATACATTTTTCTTCCATACCTAACATTTGTATAATTAAAATGCTCCAGAAATTTTTGGTTTCTTTACTTCATAGTATGCCATATACCATCAACCATATTTAGTATGTAACACTCCTGAGTCCAGATTTCCATAAAGTAGCAAGCAAACAATTTAATTTTACTTATATCTGTAAATATCTATAAAATAGCTAGTAAATATACCCATAAAAATCCATTGCATTTTAAAGTTATGTTCTATACATCTTTGGAATCAAATCTCATATATAACCCCCAGAGTTATATTAATAGATATTAGCAGATTTCTTCAGTTTTTTTCATGTGCCTTCTCTTCCAAGTTTTATTATTATTATTTTTTATCCTCACCTGAGGACATTTTTTTTCATTGCTTTCAAAGAGAGAGGGAGGGAGAGAGAGAAACATTGTTGTGAGAGAAACATCAGTGGGTTGCCTCCCATACACACCCCAACTGGGGATTGAACCCACAACCTGGGTATGTGTCCTGACCCTGGATTGAACTCACAACTTTTTGGTATATGAGATGATGCTCAACCAACTGAGTCACACTGGCCAGGGCTTCCAAGTTTTGGCTTTGCAAGTGACCACATTGGGACACATTAGAATATGGTTCTGCATGTATCAGTTTATAGACTAAAATAGGTCATGGGAAAACTTCCTGAAATAAAATAGAATTGGTATTATCATGTCATATAGATATAGAAATAGCATTAGTTTGACCAAGGGAGTGCAATGGTCATTGGGAATCACTCTTGGGCTCTTGGAATTTGTGTGTGTCTACATTGCAGTGTTTGTGGTCTCACTAGTTCCTGACAAATGCCCAACATTTCACAACTTGTGCAAAGTCATGATTCAGTGGGTGTGGTGATTTAAGAATTTTCAGAATCAAACTCTGACTTTGGTTTTGGCTACTATGCTGGAAAAAAGAATATATTATATTAGCGTAATCATAGAAAGTTATTCTGACTCAAATTGTTAGAAGGAGTCCTTCAGGTCTATGACCATGAAATTCATATCCTTTTACCATTCATATTTCTCTATGGTGGGGTCTCACAGACTTCCACAACATTTTGTTTAATTCATTTTCAGATGACTATAGGTGATTATGTAATTAACTATTTCCCCTCTACTGTTAGATTCCAATACTTGAATAGCAATCTAATGTTCTGCCTCCTGACATACAAAGGCCAATTTACAAAAAAAAAAAAATAATTCCCACATTTCCCTAAGGAAATTCTGCCTTCAGTTCAGTTACAGTAATCCATGGATACTGACATTTAATTCATGCAGAAAATAATTTAATGGAAGCATTTTTGCTCCCTGAGTGGGTAAGAAAGGTTGAGAACTGTATTTTGAAAGTAGACAAGAACTAGTGGAAGTTAGGCATTAAACAACCCAGCTCCAACACTGCCATGGCCAGAGGCCACCTCTGCAGTGACCTCTGTAAAATGAGCTTGCCACTGTACTCAGTCATGTATTTCTGTTGTTTCCAACAGATTCCAACTCATTTTCCATTCCTTCTTGTGACATTTCTTTATGACTCACATTTTAGTGGCCACACCTAATTATTTGAACCTGGGTCATTTGCTCATAGGATGTTGGCTCACAGAATATAGGGAGAGGAAAATATCTCTCCTAGGATTTCATGGTGGGTAGATGCTTTACCTCCTCCAGAGACACATTGTGAATGATTTCCTCTAAAACAGGAAGGGGTTTCATGATAAGTCCAAAAAGGCAAATGCCCATATAAAAATTAAGGGTATATCTTCCTTATTTTGTCTTACATTTCTGTTGGACAGTACACAAATGATCCATCCTCATCTTGGGTCTCCTATATCCTGCTGAAAGCAAATGTGGGTGATGCAGACTATTTAGGAGGGAGAGAGAAGCTGTTGGAGTCTATGTGCAGGGTGGGATGTAGTTGTGGTTGGGGTCTATGTGCAGGGTGAGGATATAGTCATGGTGTACCTTGGGGGTGTTTTCTGCCAGGAAAGATTGATTAGAAGGTCAACCAGTGGAAGCTGTGACTCTGTTTTAGGATATTTTTGTAAAAGACAAAATTCTAGGTAAGGAGAAAGTTAAATAAGTTTGTTGAGGTCATAACAAAATAACTGCAGTGACCTTACCAAGAAAAAGTGCCCTAAAGATTGTGTTTAATGACAAGTGCTATCTAAGGAGAAGGGAGAGTTAAAATTTATGTACAACATTTTTTAGCATGGATAACTAGAAGAATGGTGGAGCCACTGGCAGAAATAGAATAGCCAGGAAGAGAAATTTATTGTAGCAGAGGGGATAAATGATAAACACAGTTTTGACTATTTTCCGTTTGATGGTCCAGGGAAAAAGCAAGTTTGGGACATTGTCAGTGAAGAACTGCAGTGTGCAATCCTTCATGATTTCAGTTTGTTTGTTGCTTTGATTTATTAGCATAGGTGATTTCAGGCTCTCAATGACACATGAGATGAGACAATGAATGGCACTGAGCATATGAGTTAATGATCATAAACCAGAAATGGATTGTTTACCATTCCAATGCATAACCTAGAAAATGGATTTCTAAAGTTTTAAAACCACTTGCTGAATAATGAATAGGAAAAAACAAAAACTTAAAAGCATGTGATTTATGAAAGTTATTAACTAAATCCTTTTGAAAAGTCTATACATTATTATTAAGATGAAAAAAGCACTGAAAAATAAAAACTCATAGAAATAATCAATGTAATAAAAAGTGTGTTTATACATTTTAATTTTAATAGAAACTTAAAGTTGAGATAATTTTATTTAAGTTTTAGAGGTAACTTTCAAAGAAATATGTTTTTTGGTATATTTTCAAAATAAACAATTGAATTATGACAATGGGTACATAATTATAATAGGAAAAGTTTAGATATTTACACAAATTGGCAGTACTTAAAAGGAGCATTTATTTTCATAATCTTTATAAACCTATTGAAAAATCCATACATTTACTTGAAATTCTTCCTCCTGTAGACCACTTTCTTATGGAAAAAAACAACAGCATAAACCTGATCACCAAAACAATTGACCAGCACAAAAGATTTTCAATATTGAGGTACTTTCATTTGCATTTTTAGGAACCCTTGTAAGTACTTCTTTAGGGAGGTTATAGAAGTTGAATTTGGTGTGATTTAACAAGCAATTCTAATAATTGATTTATAAAATGAAAACTTTGCAACTAAGGAACCCATAGACAAAGACAGTGGGGGTGGGGGAAGGTTCGAATGTGGGAGGTGGGGGTGGGTAGGGCAGGGGAGAGAAATGGGGGGAAATGGGGGCAACTGTAATTAAACAACAACAGAAAATAAAAGAAAAAGACAGTCTAATGATCTCATGTTCTTCTAGTAAGACAACTATCTAAACTGATGCAGCACTAAACACAATTTTATCTTATTTTTTATGGCCTTGGGTTTTGAATCATGATTCATATTTCTCCTATTTCTAATGTAATTCCCAGTAAATTGCAAGAAAAATTCAGAAATATCAAAGCCTTTTATCCTTTATTCATGTGTGTGTTGGATTTTATGTAATATTTCAAACAGACTAAAGACACTAATTATAATTTTTCTTTTAATGTAATTCCAACCAACATCTAACAGATTTTTTATAAAATTGTGTTTGATTAAAACCAACACTAGGAAAGAATTTGCAAGTTTGTAGATCTTCTGCTATAAAACATTATCTTATTTATGATTCACAACAAAGTTTTAATAATAAGCTCAATTTATATAAGAGTAAGCTTCAAAGTGGACAAGTAACCTCCACAATGAAGAAACAAATTCAGGTTCTGTGCCTTTAAGCCACAAACATAGAATTTTCACCATTAAACTATTTTGAGTACTACTATTTTTTTTTAGTTTTTTTCTGTTTATTTTCTAGAAAGGGAAGTGTTAGAGGGGCACATGACTAGGTTCAATACATTCATGCAGCAGTGAATAATACTTTAGCATATACTACATTCCTGTTATCTTTTCAGGCAATTATGACACAGTGCTAACGTTAAAGGCCTTGCCCTAGTGAAGCATACATTCTATCAAAAATGTATAAATAAAAAAGACATATGTAAAATTATATGATAACTGCTTTTAGGAAAAATACAAAATGATAACGAGATAGAAAATAATGTATTGGGGGGAAGAGAAAGGGCGTGTGTAGCACTGTTACTTTCGAGACTGTCTGCCACTTGAAAACCAGGAGAGACCCATAGAGTTATTTGCAGGGTAGTAGTGCAAATAAGACACTTTCAAAGGTAGAGAAATTTGAAAACCTAGATTAAACTAACACAAACACATATATATTAGCAAATAACTAAATTGGCAAATATTTGAGAAAAAAGAGAAAACATACAAGACCAATAAATTCAATATTAAACAGAAATGACAATTAAATCTACAATGATTCTTTAACCTATGAGATTATTTTTGAAAATATGATAATTCTAAGTTCCAGGAATAATATAATACAACAGTTCAGTTTACACATGAGTGGAAGAGTATAGATCAGCACAGCTGCTTTTGAAAACAATTTATCATTATAGGGAAGCTATCTGTGTGGCATGGTGAATGTAACCCAGCCCCTGATTCAGCAAACCAGCAGGGAGTGAGTCAGCACATAGGACTCCAGCCCACAGATAGGTTTTCCCATGGGGAATCAGACCTGCACTGTACCTAGGCTGCTATGAGGCTTGATTTTTGCTAAAACTCCCTCACCCTGAATTGAGGTAGCAAATGTTTACTGCATATCTTTAAAGTAACTTCCTAAAATCCATGCTAAACCTCCCAAGGATGGAGTGTAACCAGTTCAACCATGTTTTCCTTTGCATTTGCAAATATCCTTTTTCTTTGTAATAATTAGCAACTTCCTTTCCTTTGTTATTTGTAAAAGGTAACCACCTAAAGTGAACCTGTGCATAGTAAATAAGGATCATACTCCATAATGTGCCTAGAAAAGTAATAAAAGCCTGTCCAAGCAGGGGTCAGGGCTCTCTCTTACTCAGAGAATGGCCATGCCATCCCTTTTTCTCCACAGGACTTCTGTAGTCTGTGTGAATGTGTTCGTTGCATCCACAACACATGGACCCTACAGGCTGGAGTCTGTATCATACCATTTTTGGTAGAGGTGAACAAATGTACCCAGGAGAAATTACCACATAGGCTCAGGAAGAGATGTTCAAAAGTAAATGTAGTAGCATCACATGTGATAACAAAAAGCTAGAAACAATGAAAATTTCTACTGATGGTAAGCAGTTAAGATGTTTATGAATTTTCCATATAGTGAAATACTCTGCAAAAGGTACTGCTCATGAACCATGGCTGTAGGCATCACTCAGGAAGGAAGCTATGAGAAATGTCACAGAATGCACACAACTTCATATAATTCAATTTATAGATGTTAATCTTTGAAAAATTATTCAATATATTGATTATCAGTACACTTATAGTAAGGCTACAAATCTCCAAAATATATAAAGAACTCACACAACTCTAAGGAGACAGGCAACCCAATTAAAAAATGGGAAAATGACTTGAACAGGCACATACAAAGGGCCCAGAGACATATGAAAAGATGCTCAGTATCGCTAACCATCAGAGGGATGCAAATTAAAACCACAATGAGATACTATTTCACACCGGTCAGAATGGCTATCATAAACAAAGCAACAAACACCAAGTGTTGGAGAGGTTGTGGGGAAAAGCGAACCCTAGTGCACTGTTGGTGGGAATGCAGACTGGTGCAGCCACTGTGGAAAACAGTATGAAATTTCCTCAAAAAAATAAAAATGGAACTGCCTTTTGACCCAGCAATTCCACCACTAGAATTATACCCTAAGGCTACAAATAAAAGCAGTAGAATAATAAACTCAAAATTCTAGGAAGAATTTATCCCTAGGGAGGAGGAGATAGGATTAGGGAGAAGATATTGTTAGTAGTCTATATTTTTATCTGAATGCATGCAGGTTTTCTTTTATTTTTATTATATGTATATTATACACAAAGATTATATGTATTTTCATTTCTAATCAGTTATATTAAATACAATTATAATGAACAACAATGAAAGGCAATTATGTAGTGGAAATGAGTATATTTAGCTTTTTGTAATAATAATATTGTAAAAGCAAAAAGACATATAGGTGGTAGATGGGGAGGGGACAATGTAGCCAAGGAGAAAGTTTTGTTTATATTGTGGCTTCTATTTTGTAAACAATTTTAAATGGCTTATTTTGCTTTGTTTGTAATTTAATAGAAGTGAGAAGAAAGACTGAAGCAGCACTGTGAATTTTCAGTTACTGCAGCCATATCACTAAGCAGAGAGAGGGGCAGAAATCCAGTCCTACCAATCATTAGTGTGCACTTTGTGCTCCAGCTACACTCAAATGGACATTGGGAAGTCTACAGAATTAGTGTCTTTCACAACACCATACCTGCATGCTGTTTATCTTCAACTGTCCTCTATCACCCTGCCCCTGTGGAGGTTTTCTCATCCTTCAAGAATTCAGCTCAAATGCCAAAACATTACTCAACTTCTCCTTACCAACCCAGTGAAATTAGTTGTTCCCTCCACCAAGATTCCACAGTATTCCTACATATATCCATTGAATTCACATTTATCATTCTGCATGCTGACTTCCTCACTAGTCCGTGAGCACTTTGAGGAATTGACAACTGTCTTATTCATCTGTGTTTATTTTTTCTGCCTAATACTGAGCCTGATATCATCATTCATCATAAAATGTTTATGCAAATGATGAATGGAAAATGAAGAGCTTTCACTTCAAATAACTGATTAAGATGGATTACATGACATGTTTCGAGGGCATGATTAGTCCACCAGGTCTTCATATTCCAAATCATGAAAGTCTACAGTTAAAAGTAAGTGAAGTAAAAGGAATTCACACAAGTTTATATTTGTAACATATAGTAATTACCTCATCTATTGGACTTACTCATATCTAATTTCTTTGATAATGTCTTTTTATCTTTTGTCAAGGTCCTAGCAGTGTCAAGATGCACTCTCAAACTGATTATTTGGAGGTGGTTTTAAAAGTTGGCTGTTTACCAAGATGTGAGCAGAAGGTAGGAAAATGAGCAAGAGGTAGAGTTAGTTAGGCACTAGCAAAAATAGGAAGTGGTACCACCTCTGGGCTCACTACCTCAACTGATTCTCTTCCTGAATCTGATCTTTCACCCATCAATCCCACACCCAATCAGACGAGGAGAGGAAGGGAATGCTTTGGTAAGAATAAACAAAGCAACATCACATGTAATAGCAAAATGCTAAAAACAATTCAAATTTCCATATATCACAGAGCAGGACAGAGATGAGAGTGGCAGATATAAAAACACAAATAGATTATATCCAGAGGAATCACTATTGTTATTATTGATAGTATACTCAATTATGTTTAACATGTACTCTCAAATCATTAAGAAAAGCAGGGTCATTGGGAACATGAATAAAGGACAAAGGGACAAAGCCAAAGGTGGGTAGGATCAAGGGTGTGAGGTGGGCGTGGGTAGGGTTGTGGGGACTAGTGTGGGGAAAATGGAGACAATTGTACTTGAACAATAATAAAAAAAGTAACAAAAAAAGAAAAGCAAGTTTCCTATAAAATAAATAAAATAGTAAAAAACTTAACCACATAAATACTAAGGTTTACTTATATTGAAATCATGTATTATATAATTCACTTAATTAAAATAGTATTTATTGAAAGTATTATCAAGATATTTCTAATCTGAAGATGGACCATAGTTATACTTTATCATTAATTACTTGTAGAAATATCTAATATAATTCTCTTTGTATAGTGATTTGTATTTTATTACTATTTTTTTAAATTTTATTTTAATCATTGTTCAATTACAGTTTTCTCCTTTTTACTCCCAATACAGCCCCCCTCCCACCCTTCCCCACTTCCCTCCCATTACCACCCTCCCCTTAGTTTATGACCATGTGTCCTTTAAGTTTGTTCCTGTGAACCCTTCCCACTGTCCCTTGAAATTCCCTCTACTATCTTCTGTGGGCACTGTCAGCCTGACCTCTATTTCAGTGTCTTTGGTTATATTTTGCTTGTTTCTTTGTTTTGTTGTTTAGGATCCTGTTAAAGGTGAGATCATATGGTATTTGCCTTTCACTGCCTGGCTTGTTACACTTAGCATAATGTTTTCCAGCTCCATCCAAGCTGTTGCAAAGGGTAGGAGCTCCTTCTTTCTTTCTGCTGCATAGAATTCCATTGTGTAAATGTACCATAGTTTTTTGATCCATTCATTCACTGATGGGCATCTTGGTTGCTTCCAGCATCTAGCTATTGTAAATTGTGAGGCTATGAACATTGGGATGCATAGGTTCTTTTGAATTGGTGTTTTAGTATTAGGATAGAGTCCCAGCAATGGAATCGCAGGGTCAAAAGGCAGATCCATTTTTAGTTTTCTGAGGAAGTTCCATACTGCTTTCCATAGTGGTTGTACCAGTCTGCAGTCCCACCAACAGTGCACTAGGGATCCCTTTTCTCCACAACCTCTCCAACACTTGTTGTTTGTTGCTTTGTTTATGATGGCCATTCTGTCTGGTGTGAAGTGGTATCTCATTGTGGTTTTAATTTGCATCTCTCTGATAGCTAGTGATATTGAACATCGTTTCATGTGTCTTTGGATTTTCTGTATGTCCTCCTTGGAGAAGTGTCTGTTCAAGTCCTTTGCCCACTTTCTAATTGGATTCCTTGTCTTCTTAGAGTGGAGTCATGTAAGTTTTTTATATATTTTGGAGATTAAACCCTTGTCTGAGGTGTCATTGGCAAATATGTTTTCCCATACAGTTGGTTCTCTTTTAATTTTGATACTGTTTTCTCTAGCTGTGCAGAAGCTTTTAATTTTGATGAGGTCCCATTTGTTTATTCTTTCCTTTATGTCCCTTGCTTTAGGGGACAAGTCAGTAAAAAAGTTTCTGTGTGAAATATCTGAGATTTTCCTACCTACGTTCTCCTCTAGGACTTTAATAGTGTCACGTTTTATATTTAAGTCTTTTATCCACCTTGAATTTATTTTTGTATATGGTATAAGTTGGTGCTCAAGTTTCATTTTTTTGCACGTGGCTATGTAGTTCTCCCAACACCATTTGTTGAAGAGGCTATTTTTACTCCATTTTATGTTGTTGCCTCCTTTGTCAAATATTAATTGACCATAGAGACTTGGGTTTATTTCTGGGCTCTCTGTTCTGTTCCATTGGTCTATGTGCCTGTTTTTATGCCAGTACCAGGCTGTTTTGATTACAGTGGCCTTGTAGTATAATTTAGTGTTGGGTATTGTGATCCCTCCTACTTTACTCTTCTTTCTCAAAATTGCAGCAGCTATTAGGGGTCGTTTATAATTCTATATAAATTTTTGAAGTGTTTGCTCTATGTCTGTGAAATATGCCATCGGTACTTTAATGGGAATTGCATTGAGTTTGTAAATTGCTTTGGGTAGTATGGACATGTTGATGATATTAATTCTTCCAATCCATGAACACGGTATATGTTTCCATTTGTTTGTGTTTTCCTTGATTTCTTCCTGAGTGTTATGTAGTTTTCTGAATACAGGTCTTTTACCTCTTTGGTTAGGTTTATTCCTAGATATTTTATTTTTCTTTTTGCTATTTCAAATGGGATTTTTTCCTTGATCTCTGCTTCTGCTGTTTCATTGTTGGTGTACAGAAATGCCTTTGATTTCTGGATATTGACTTTGTATCCTGCTGTTTTGCCAAATTCATTTATTAGGTCAAGCAGTTTTTTTGGTAGAGTCTATAGGATTTTCTATGTATACTATCATGTCATCTGCAAACAGTGACAGTTTTGTTTCCTCCTTTCCGATTTGGATGCCTTTTATTTCTTTTTCTTGTCTTATCACTGTGGCTAAAACTTCCAGAACTATATTGAATAGAAGTGGTGAAAGTGGACATCCTTGTCTTGTTTCTGATCTTAGTGGAAAAGATTTTAATTTTTGCCCATTGAGTATGATGTTGGCTATAGGTCTCTCATATATGGCCTGTATTATGTTGAGGAACGCTCCCTCTATTCCCACTTTGCCGAGTGTTTTTATCATGAATGGGTGCTGTACCTTATCAAATGCTTTTTCTGCATCTATTGATATGATCATGTGGTTTTTGTTTTTGCTTTTGTTTATGTGATGTATTACATTTACTGACTTGCGAATATTGAACCATCCTTGCATCCCTGGAATGAATCCTACTTGGTCATGGTATATGATCTTTTTAATGTATTGTTGGATGCGGTTTGCCAGTATTTTGTTGAGGATTTTAGTGTCAATGTTCATCAGTGATACTGGCCTGAAGTTTTCTTTCTTTGTTGTGTCTTTATCTGGTTTTGGAATTAGGATGATGTTGGCCTCATAAAAAGAGTTTGGGAGACTCCCATCTTTTTGGATTTTTTGCAATAGTCTGTGAAGGATAGGGCTTAGCTCTTCCTTAAATGCTTTGTAGAATTCTCCTGTGAAACCATCTAGTCCAGGGCTTTTGTGTGTTGGGAGTTTTTTGATTACCTCTTCAATTTCTTTTGTTGTTTTTGGTCTGTTCAGGCTTTCTGCTTCTTTTGCATTGAGTTTTGGAAGATTATATTTTTCTAGAAATTTGTCCATTTCACCTAGGTTTTCACATTTCTTGGCATACAGCTCTTTGTAGTAATTTCTTACAATCCTTTGTATTTCTGTGATATCTGTTGTAATCTCTCCTCTTTCATTTCTGATTGTGTTTATTTGGGTTTTCTCTCTTTTTTTCTTGATGAGTCTGCTTAAAGACTTGTTGATTTTGTTTATCTTTTCAAAGAACCAGCTCTTGGATTCATTGATCCTTAGAATTGTGCTTTTAATCTCTATGTCACTTAATTCTGCTCTGATCTTGGTTATTTCCTTCCTTCTGCTTGCTCTGGGCTGCCTTTGTTGTTGTTTCTTGAGTTCTTGTAGATGTAGGGTTAGGTTGTTTGTTTGGAATGTTTCTAACCTTTTTAGGTGGGCCTGTATCACTTTGAACTTCCCTCTCAGGACTGCCTTGTCTGTGTCCCATAAGTTTTGGGTTGTTGTGAGTTCACTTTCATTTGTTTCCAGAAACCTTTTGATTTCTTCCCTAATACCATTCTTGACCCATTCATTGTTTAATAGCATGCTATTTAATCTCCATGATGTTGAGTGTTTTGGGTTTTTTTCCTTGGGGTTGATTTCTAGCTTCAGTCCCTTGTGGTCTGAGAAAATGCTTGGTATGATTTCAATTTTCTTGAAATTCTTGAGGCTTGTTTTGTGTCCTATCATGTGGTCTATCTTTGAGAATGTTCTGTGTACATTTGAAAAGAATGTATATTTAGCTTCTTTTGGATGGAGGGCTCTGTATATATCAGTAAAATCCCATTTCATCAAGGGTATTGTTCAATGCCACAATATCTTTGTTGATATTTTGTTTAGAAGATCTGTCCATTTTTGATAGTGGGGTGTTAAAGTCTCCCTATAATTGTGTTGCTGTCCATATCTTTCTTGAAGTCCTCTAAGATTTTCTTTATGTATTTGGGTTTTCCTATGTTGGGTGCATATATATTTACAATATTTATGTCTTCTTGATGAATTCTTCCCTTGGGTATTATGAAGTGACCTTCTGGGTCTCTCTTTATGGACCTTTTTTGGAAGTCTATTTTGTCTGATATGAGAATTGCTACCCCGGCTTTTTTCCTGTCCATTTGCTTGGAAGATTTGTTTCCAGCCCTTCACTTTCAGCCTATGTAGGTCTTTTATCCTGAGGTGGGTCTCTGGTTGACAGCAGATATGTGGGTCATTTTTTCTTATCCATTCAGCTATTCTATGTCTTTTGCTTGGAGCATTTAATCGATTTACGTTTAAGGTTATTATTGATAGGTACTTATTCATTTTCTTTTATGTACGTGTGTTCCTCTCTCTCTCTCTCTCTCTCTCTTTTCCTCCCCTTCTTTAAAGCAGTCCCTTTAGGATCTCTTGCAGAGCTGGTTTGGTTGAGGTGTATTCTTTTTGACTTCTTTTGTCTGGGAAGCTTCTTATTTGGCCTTCTATCTTGATTGAGAGCCTTGCTGGATATAGTAGCCTTGGTTGCAGACCTCTGGTTTTCATTTCCTGGAGTATTTCTTGCCATTCTCTTCTGGCTTGAAGTGTTTCCATTGAGAATTCAGCTGTTAGCCTTATTGGGGCTCCCTTGTATGTTACTTCCTTTTTCTCCCTTGCTGCCTTTAAGATTCTCTCTTTGTCTTGAAATTTTGCCATTTTAATTATGATGTGTCTTGAGGTGGGTCTCTTTGCGTTCCTCTTGTTTGGGACTCTCTGTGTTTCCTGGATTTGCGTGACTTTTTCTCTCATCAAATTAGGGAAGTTCTCCTTCATTACTTGTTCAACTAGCTTTTCGATCCCTTGCTCTTCTTCTTCTCCTTCTGGTATCCCTGTTATATGGATATTATTACGTTTCATATTGTCTTGCATTTCTCTTAATCCCTCTTCATTCTTTCTGAGCCTCTTTTCCTTTTCTTGCTCTTTCTGGGTGTTTTCTTTTACTTTTTCCTCTAGCTCGCTGATCTGATCTTCTGCTTCGTCAATCCTGCTTTTCATTCCTTCTACTGTGTTCTTCAGTTCATAAATTGTATTCTTCATTTCCTCTTTACCTCTGTTGAGAGTTTCTGTTTCCTTTTTCATGTTTATATAGTTTGCAGTGAGGTTGATGTAGTTTCCCTTTAATTCCTGATAGCTCATTGTGAGTTCATTGAACTTCCTGGTAATCATTGTTTTGAACTCACTGTCTGATAGTTGAGTTGCCTCTATTTCATTTAGCATTTTTCCTGAGGCTTCCTCATTTCCCTTCAATTGGGGGTTGTTTCTTTGTTTTCTCATTTTTCATGGGTTTCTTCTTTTTTCTTCTTGTTTCTTAAATTGATCTGTTCTGATTCTCTGAAATTATGGTGTGAACTTCTGTGGTAGAATATTTGTGAGATTCAATGGTGCAATCTCCTTCATGTATCCTGGTGTTCACAGCTTCCCCCTACTCTTTTTTTGTGATCAGTTGGAGGAGTAAAGCGAAATGGTTTAAGACAGCAAGACAATCTACTATGATATTTACTTTAGCAGCCAGTAGAGAAGAGAGGGGTTATCCTTTTGCTCCTTATAGTGTTAAACATAATCCTCCACCCCACTATCCACGTTTTAGAAAGGATGGAAAGAAGGTAAGACTCTTATTGGGGACGAGAGGATTTTTAGTTGTATCTAGAAAGTGTGAGGCTGTGGGAGGTCAGATTCTAAGGTATGATTGGATTAAAGATTAGTATATAGGAGTAGTGTGTAAAAGAATAGAGACAACCCCCACAATAGTATAGTTCAAAAAATTGCAAGGTGGGCTGAGATCAGGTAGGGGTATTGAGTAGTATTTACAATTGTATGAACTAGGTCTTATTAACAGTAATAGTAGAGTGACAGTCTTGTTGCAGAATTGATGAGATCTAGGTAATAAGAATAAAGAGTATAGAACCTTGAGAGGTGTATTAATGGAACACAGATGAAGAATAGTAAATTATCAACACATTGTGACTGAGATACCAGGGAGAACCTATCAAATGACAGTATAACCAGCCAAGCAAAGAAGATTATGCAGAAAGAAAAAGAATACCAAAATACTATTAAAATAAAAAATGTCGGAAAAGTGAGAAAAAGATAATACAAATTTACAGTAACTTGCAAGATTGAAAAAAGAAAGGAAAGAAAAGCAGAAGATGTAGTGCAGGAGAGATAAATTTGGGGTGGAAAGAATAATATTAGGATGAATGGAAAATAAACAAGGGATTGCAAGGTATAAAAATAATAAGAATTGAAAAATAAAATGTCACATAAAACACCAGATAAAATCAATCAACCGACAACAGCCACAAAAACAAAACAAAACCCAACAAAACAAAACAAAATAAGAAAAACCTCTTGTTGGTTTCTAACTGGCCAGACCAGTTTTTCTGATCTTGCTGGCTTCAGCTGGCTGAGGGACCTTTGAAATGCTTCTCTCTCTTCCCAGTAAGATCTCAGCAAGACTGTCAGGTACCCTGTGCGCTCCCAAGCATACTTGCTCTCTAGAGCTCACTGCCAAGTTCTTCCGAACTCCGGGGTCCTGCAGGGTTCCAGCTCTATGATCTCAGAAGGCACCCGAGACGTTTTGGGATTCACTGTGCCCTCCCTGGGAATCGTAAAAGTGTGCTCCCCACCACCAAACTTTTGAGATTTGGGCTATAGGATCGTCCTAAGAGCCACGCTGAGACTCTTCCGAGTTCACAGCATGAGCAAGTCAGGCCTCCTGATGGAGTGCGCGACACCCCCAAGTTCACAGCGAGCGCGAGTCAGGCCTCCTGATGGGGCGAGAGCGGAGTCCTTCCCAGCTCTTCGTTTTCCACCGATCCACACCCCAACCAGGCCAGGGGTGTTGGCGCCTTTCCTGACCAGGGGCAGTCGTGTTGGCTGGGGGCCCTCACTTCTCCCAGGTGTCTGGGTGGGTGTTCATAGTCCCTGGGCGATTTTTTCCCAGACCAACTGGCTAATCTGTTCCTTCAAGCAACACGTTCTCCCCTGGAGTTGCTCAACCCCCGTATTCGGTGGAAGGAGCAGCTACTCCCCTCTCCTGGGATCCCTGAGGCAGACCCTAGAGCACTGGGCCTGGGGACTGCACACCCCCAGACCCCGCGCTGATCCCCAGGTCTCTTTTGTCCCGAAGCAGTCTCCCTACCGTCTGGTTTTCCAGTGATCGCAATAATCCCCAATGTCCTGCTTTCAAAAGTGATTCTGTAACCCAGTCCACTTGCTCTGCCTCTCCACCAATCCTCGAGTTTCCCTCCTCTTCACAGAAACCGAGAAAAACGGTGCCTAGAGCAAAGCCGCCATCTTCCTTCCCTAGTGATTTGTATTTTAAAAGAAGCTTTACCACTATTATCTAATTACTAAGAATAACTCAATAGAATAAATGATAATTTTTAAGATAATACCCAGTTACTTGAATAAAAAATCACACATATGTAAGTTTTATAGCACATATGCAAAGTTGAATATAAATAAAATGGTTAATTGTAGAAAATTGGTTTTATAGCCAAAGCTTACTAGAGAAATAGGAAATATACATTAATTATCAAATGTAAATATTGTGAGCCCTGGCTGGTGTAGCTCAGTGGATGGAGTGTGGGCTGCAAACCAAAGCATCGCAGGTTCAATTCCCAGTCAGGGTACATCCCTGGGTTGCAGGCCATGACCCCCAGCAACCGCATATTGATGCTTCTCTCTCTCCCCTTCTCCCTCCCTTCCCTCTCTAAAAATAAATAAATAAAATCTTTAAAAAAAGTAAATATTTTGTGAAGAATAAAATATAAAATTAACCACATTATTTTATATGAATGTTACCTGTATATAATTTATTAACTTGGGGCATTTAATATCTTTTATCATAACTAATTAAAATATATACAAGATATAAGATTGTTTTAAACACAATAAATGGTCCTTTTCTGGCTACAGTAATATCTTCTTCAAACATGGTGCCTTCCTCAAACATAATGCGGAATGATTTTTTCCCCAAACTATTTAATAGCTGCAAGGAATTTTTTTTTAATATGTAGAGAAATACCACTTTATTTACTAAGGGCTTTAAGTGTGTGTTTCTCATTTCATTTATTTTTTAAAATAATTTTGTAGCTTAACCCCTGACTTCCAAATTAAATAGATATCAGAAAATTGGTAATTTATTATATTCTAAATTTTATGTCTATTAAGTTAATTATATTTGTTAAAAATATTTAAATCATTTTAAAACTTAGCTTCAATAAACACACTGACACATTTTCACATGAATCATATGGATATATAAAATTTGTTCCTAAAATAAAAGTGCTTTATTTTTTTAGATTTCATTGATTTTTAAAGAGCCCACAAAGTAGAGGTTTTTGTATTTTGTTTTGTTTTGTTTTTTGGTATGTACCTATAGAATGGATTTAAAGCTATATCTAAATTATGCCTTCTAAGGTCACTTGTTACAGAATTTTGTGACTAGAGCTTATGCTAGTTAAATTAACTTAATGCAGTTCCACATGATCAAAGGTTAAATACTCTTCAATACAGTCTATAGAAAAGCTTTATGCAGAGTAGACACTTTGATTTTGTAAGGAGTTTTTGTTTGTTTTTAACTGCTAATGGGTTTGAGAATATTGCAGATAATATTGGAAATGGTGTGTCTATTTGCCACAGTGCATTGTTTGAGCTGTGTTTAGGTGTCATGCTCATAAAATCTTTTGAATTTATGGTTATCTTCACTTCTGTCCTGCAAAATCCTTAAGATTGGGACTACATGTCATACACTTAGGAACCTCCTTCTCTGTGGAAATGTTTGAAAGGAAATATTAAATTTCCTTCTGAGTAGTTATGGTAAGTTCCCATTTACTGTTGTCAATGGGTTCTGAGACTTTAAAGGAAACAACTCGTAATGTAATGAAACTGATTTTATCACAGGCTGATTGATGCAAACAAAATTGAGTTCGTATGGATCTATCTCATCAATATTGTCATGAAATGCCTTTGAATGAAACAACGTTATTAGAGGGCCTGTTGTAGTTTCTTTTATCTGAGGGGTACTGTGTATTTTATAAATGATCTTTTCCCTATTCATAGTGCTTCTGAAAGGTTCAAAATAAATTAGCAATCAATCTGTAGTACACACACACAGGTCTTCATTCTATGAGTTTTGTGTATTAAACTCATTCTCGATATCTTGTTTTCCTATGTTTGTTCTCTCACTTTGTTTTCCTCACTAAATTTATTTTATGTTATATATTTGTTTTATATATTTAAAATGGAACATAAATAATTACAAATATAGCAATGTACAATAAAGATTGATTGAATGAATGATAATAATAGGTAAAAGTTATAAAATGTTTTGTGTTTTTAATTTAATCATTCAGACAGTTCAATGGCTCTCATTCTGTTATTAGTCCATTTTTACAGATGACCTAAGTGAGAAATAACCTTTATATAACTTATTGAACACCCATATTAAATAGTGGAGCTAGCATTCAAATCTGTGCAAGCCAGTTCCTGAGTACATGCTTATAAAGACTAAGATGAATACCAAATTGAAACAATCATTGGCTTTAGAGACTCTAGGAAGTTTATGTTGTGACACATGTATCAATCAGTTAGTCATTTCTTCAAAAACACTGTGAAACTGTTACAGTGCAACAAGGGGGGGCTCAAAGGGCAATATACTATTCCCTGAAAGGAACCCCCCAGGTTCGTTATGTCCACTGCCAAAGGAAAGATATCTCTCAATGCCAGAGATTCAGTGAAAAGGAAAGGAATTTATTATTCATTTGAAATAACACAAACTAAATTTCCCTACAAATACATACAGCCCTCCCAGCACCCTCCATGTGGCAAAAGGGAACACTTCCAAAGCCTCATGGTCCTGACTCTCACCCAAGCCGCGTGGTCCCAAAAGAGAGACGTGCGGTCCCAAAAAGAGATGCGGTCCCAAAAGAGAGATGTGTTCCCAAAAGGAGAGACCCCAAATAGCTGCCTCGCTGGGTTTAAATCCCAGCGCCAATCTTCTTCTGCAGCCCCATTTCCGGCTCCTCCCACAATTGGCTACAGCTGCCAGCATTCTGGGCACCTGTGCCCTGTGGTGTGGAGTCAATTATCTCCAAGCTCTTCTGGATCCTATTACAAATTCCTATTTGGGGCTCCCCTCTTGGCTGCACCCCATTACAAAACCAGCAACCTCAAAATACAGTGATTTAAAGCAATAGTGATTCATTCTAATAGATCTCTGGATTCTTTGCGGAGCTGTTGATTTACGCTAGGTTAACATGAACTTCTCTAGGTGGTTGGGTTAACTGATCTGGCTGGACTGGCTGGGTGATTCAGCTCCATATCTTTCCATTCTCCTCCAGGGACTAACACAGGTGCCTGGGTATATTCTTCTCCCCTCAATGACGCAGCACAAGAGAGCAACTAGAAACTCACAAGGGATCTTAAGGATTAAGCTTAGGTTATCATTTTACCTAATTTTATTGACTATAGCAAGTCATATGGCAAAATTCAAAGTTAAAAGGTAAAGGGTACAGACAGAAGTTGAAGAACTGTGTTCAATACAGCAGTCTACCACATACCTTTCCCTTAAAGAGGTCATTGTAACCTGACGTCGCAACAAATGGCAGAATGAGAAATCTCTGTTCATACCCTGTCAGCAACATGAATTTGGCAGCACTTTATGGGCGAAAGTGGCTTTGTGGGAGGTTTGGAATCCAAGTAGAAGATTGTGAAACCCTGACAGTCCAGGATTGAGGAAGCGCCAACAGCATGAGTGACTGTAGTATATAATCTCACATGTTAAAATCTAAAATTGTTTTAGTTTAGGAGTTGGTTAATTACAGCAAATGACTATCTTAGTATTCTTACTGTTGGCCGTAGTTCAGATTTCTAGGTATAGAATGATAAAACTGCCCCTATGTCTCACATGCATGCTTTTCCTTTACTCATGGACTTTTCCCTTCATCCTGAAACTAGCCTTCATCCATTTTTCACAGTCACTCTGCTCTGTTAATAAGCATAGAGAACAGCAACTTGGGAGAAGGGTGATTTTGAAAGTCTTTCCTTCTTAGCAAGATGAGAATGCATATTAAGTATAATTTTATTCATTCAGTATCTTTTCAATGCACAGGTTTTAAAAATCCTGTGACCAGCAAGATTTTGTTTATTCATTTTTAGAGAGAAAGGAAGAAGGGAGAGTGAAAGGGAGAGAAAATCAGTTGGTTGCCTCTTACATACCCCCAGTTAGGGACCTGGCCTGCAACCCAAGTATGTACCCTGATGGGGAATCAAACTGGTGACGTTTTTGGTTTATATGATGTTCAGCCCACTGAGCCACACCAGTCAGGGCCAGAAGAATTTTTTTTGTAAAATAGCTATTGTAATCTGTTCTCAGATATTTTCTATATAACAATGCTTGGGACATTGCACAACAAATGTCTGTTGCTTATTATATGCTAAATGCCATTAGGATGTTCTGTTTAACTGTGTTGATCAGTGTCTCCTCATCAAAATTAATCAATGGTCAGGGAAACTACCAAAACACTCAACCATGTAACCCCAGACTGAGAAAGAAACGATCGGAAGTATATTGCCTGTTACTAACGGAGGAGCAACCAAGTGGAAGTTTGTGAGAGTTCTGTTGTGAAAAATATCTTTATTCCAAAGACCAATGCATAGGAAGAACACTCTGACCACAAGATTTGCAAGCATCACAAAGGGCAGGCAAAATGAATGTTTTTAATAGAAAACTTCAGCTGTAAAAGGAGTTTTTTAAGGTATAAGGAAGAGTAATATTAAAGCTAGAAATGAGTATGAGGGAATAGAATGAGTACATGGTACCTGAACCTGAGCTGGAGGTGTTTGGCCCCAAAGATTCTTTGTTAGAAACTAGCTAATTAATATATTAAAAAATAATCAATATTCTAAAATTTCTGTATTTTCTAACTCATCTCATATTTCAAATCTACTCTTTGTTATTATTCACAGACAACAATTTATTGACTGTCTTTCTCACCTACAAGTAAATATGCATTTGAACATTAACTAAATACATAAATTATTTTTATAGAATTTATTGACTAATAAGAAAGATGAAGAATTAACTCACTGTTAGTATCCTATCCACCTCTGTGTTTTTAATGTATATATACATTAGCTTTTATTTTTTTAATTTACAATTTTTAACTTTTATATTTGTATATACATTTTTTCACCATCAGTGTTCTCAAACTTCAGTGTTCATGAGAATCAGTTAAGGGTTTCTGCAAAATGCAGATGTTGTCCCCAAACATTATGATTTGGTGGATACAGGGCAGGCTGTGATGTCTGCATTTTTAACCAGCACCCCATCCTCAGAATAGCCATGAAAATGAGTCCAAAAGATAGTCAATTAATAACAAACTGGTAAAAAAAAAACTGGTAAAAATATCATAGGTATTACCTGAGATGTAAAGCTCTTTCATTGCTTTCATAAATTTTTGAAGACCTATGTTGATTTGGAGAAGAAGTTAATTCATAACTTGTAGTTTTGCTTTTCTCCAGCATTTCTTGGTGGTCCAGTCATAAAAGTAAAGAAGGTAGTTTTTAGAATTGATCCAGAGATGGTTTTTGGTGTGTTGAATGTGATGCAGAAAATAGGGTTAAAGTGAGCAGAGCGAGTCTATGGTAGGAGTAGGTCAGTAGAGCCAGGAGCTGAGAAAGAATGGAGCTGTGAAAACATGAACAGGCATTGCTGGTACACAGGAAGGGTGCAGGACGGAGGTGTGGGTAAAATGCAAAAGAGAGACCTTGAATTTAAAAGGCAGCATTCAGCAGTCGCCTTTTTTAACTACAAGAAAAGGTGGTTTAATTATCTGGAGTTTATGAAAATGTATATATATAAATATGTAAATACTAAGAAATAGCATTTTGTAGCAGTTTGTATGCATACATCTAAAAGTTCAGTGAATTAAAAAGGAAAAACCTTCTGTTTGCCATAGTTCCAAGGTAATTATCTCCTGTGAAACAAAAATAATGGGAAAACCAGACTTACAGAAATAGTTTTCCCAATCTATGAGTGATTTTATGCCATTTTTACCTACTGAATTAATATAGCTTTAATAAACTTACATAATTATCAAGAAACTTTTCCTAGTCTAGAAATACAGATAATCCAACTGACAATATATGAGGCATGTTTCTTATTTTATACTCTAAACAAACTTCTTTTAATCTACCACTGGGAAAAATAAGATTTTTGAATGATGAACATCTGAAAGATAAGATCAGATAACTCAAATGGATGGAGGTGGGTAACAGGGCTCTCAATAAGATTTCTACTGAAAACACACCGTGGAGGCCTTGGGTCCTATACCTTGAAAAGCATAGGAATGGAGAGCAACATTCTTTATAGCAAGATTGCTTTGCAAAATAAAGTAAGAAGCTGTTTACTGCTTAGGGAAGATAAATTAGTAGCACAGAGGATTTAAGAGTAGGGAGAAAAATAAACACCAAATCTGGGTGATCATATATATTTCAATTAAAAACTGGAGAATTGTAACATTCTTCATACAAAGATATTTGTTGTCAAATATTCAGCTCTGTATACTTGTTTACATGAAGTTAAAAAAATATGACATCAGGTTAAAAAAATTAATGGAATCCTAATTGGTGTTACATAGTAATACTTCTATCTGGCAAGATGATGTTCATAAATAAACAGTCTTTCATTTTCAGAAAAAAATGACTCCAATAAGGTATATCTATGGCTAACAACTGTTGACTCACATTATTAATTGCACGTAAAAATAAATCTTTTTATTAAACAATGGATGAATTTAAGATTGAAGGCGCTATTGGGCCATTTAATATATTTTACACTCAATTGAAATGTATAATGTTCTGACTAAATGAGGTTGAGATTATATCACAATTAGGCATCTACTTTTGTGGTTAAGAGGATGGTGATTACTCTTTGTATTATTGTATGTATTATATGCGCTGTGAAGCTCTTTTGTTCATAAATTGTTACAAAGAAAAATATATATTAATATGTTATGTTAAGCTGATGATTAAAAATTTTTATAATTTAGAAAATAACCTGGTGAAAATATTATACTGTTGAAATAAAACTTGAGTACAGTAGGATCTTTCTGTTTAGGAGTCGTGATGCAAGTGACTCCCGTGAAAGCCAAATTGTGGTCCAATGGACCGAAAAGGGAGGATGCCATAAAAGAAGCACTCTTCCTTTTAAGTTACTAGGTCACTTGATTGACAGTACTGAACTAATTGTCTGAAATAACTGTCTGAGGTGCCAAATATGTGCAAAAAGATATAATTTTACCACTTCAGACTGATTTTTGTTCAGAAGACATTAATGAAAACATTAAACATTTCTGAGGAAAATAAAATTGCTTTGTAATATGCTGTCTGCTTTTTCATGTAGTTATGGAAAATTAGAGATTAAAACATTTTAGTTGAAAGTATTTTATACAAAATACACAAAAGGGCTCTTTATGAGCTTTAAATTTCAAATAATTTTCATGATTCAGTTACTCATTCTTGTCACATATTCATAGTCACAATTTTTATTACTCACACCATTTTTAAAGCAGTTTTATGAACATAAAATCACCAGTTACAGTTACAAATAAAACTAACAGTAGAAATGCTGTGATTGATTTTAAGAGGAGGATAATAGAAATGATAATAAAACTAATCTTACTTCTGAGCACTTCTTTTGTATAAGATTGTTACAGTTTATATGCATTAATATAAATTTATCCTCATATGTGCTCCAGGAAGTTGGGATATTAATTTTCATCTTGCAGTGCAGGAAACCTAGGATTAGAAGAAAACTGGTTTAGGATTACATTGTTAGTAAATTAACAAGGGTGCACATTCAGATTTGCCTGATTCCAAGGATGGTTTTCTTAATGTTTAGACCTGTTATGGAGGGAGAGAGAGAAGGGAGTCAGGAGACACCCCTCCCCCATTTTCATTTTTGTCTTGCTTGCATGACAAGAGATGCATATTGTAGACAGACATGCATATTGGAAATGAGATAGCAAATTTATACACTTGAGCAAAAATCTACAAGCAGGTACTTGGCTAATCCAAGTGCCCTGATTATTGGGGTTTGGGGTTATATACTTCAGTTGGCTTCTGGAGGTACCCTTCTTCTCCCCTTTCTAAGTCTTGGGAATAATGTACATCTACAAAGGCTTTCTTGCTCAGTTAGGAAAGGCTCTTTGTCTTTGTGAAATTGATACAGAAGCTCCTTTCCCAGCACAGATTCTCAAGGATGCATCGTTCTCCTGTGCTATTCCTGATTGCCATGCTCCGGATACCCAGCAATCTTATCAACCTGAGCTCAGAACAGCTGAGTTAATTGGTGAGACATGCCTTCTTTTTTATTTTAGCCCCCTATAATAAGTTCTTTGTTAGATTGTGATGGTGAGGGTCCTGCCTTTATTTCCCCTCTGGCCACTCATTCCTAGCTACTACCTAACAGACCTCGTAGGTGTAGAATTCAATAAGGAGCTAAAAATAAACTCTCAAGTCTTATTAGCAGCAGGTTGTATATAAACTACACCCAGTCTATTATTCTTGGCACTATATCATATACACTGTATCTATTTAATTTTGTGTCTTAATTATAATTCCAGGCATATTGCTATGTTTCTACTTACAAATATGTCTGAAAATTAGCAATCATTCTACTGACAAACAATAAAAAATGATTATTATTTTTGTTTTTTTAGTCTGTAGATTGCTGTGAGTAGTAATGTCATTTTAACGATGTTAATGCTTCCAATCCATGAACATGGTATATCCTCCCATTTACTTGTGACTTTCTTCAGTGATAATTTTCAGAATATCAATCTTACACCTTCTTGGTTAAATTTATTCCTAGATATTTTATTCTTTTTGATGAAATTGAAAATGGCATTGTTTTCTTTATTTCTAATCCTGATGGTTCGTGCTTAGCATATAGAAATGTACCAGATTTCTGTACATTAATTTTGTATTCTCGTACTATATTGAATTTATTTATTAATTCTATAAGTTTTTTGGTGGATTCTTTAGGGTTTCCTATATATATAGTATATGCTATCTTTAAATAGAGAAATTTTTACTTCTTCCTTTCCAATTTGGATACCTTTTATTTCTTTTTCTTTTCTGATTGTTGTGGCTAGGACACTGGTGGGGATAAAATTTGTAAATAGGCTTTGGTAGAATAAATTGGAGTTTCTTGAATGGTTAAATAAAACATGTCCAATAAAGTGCTCATTCTGTTTCTATAGCTACACCTAAAGAAATGTACATTTAGATGCAAGTAGCCATGTGTAGGAATATTCATAGAAATGCTATAATAGCAAAAGCAAGTGAAATAAACTAAAGCTTAAATATTAATCAAAATGAGGAAATGCATAATGTTATATTTAGTCAAAAGAAGTAGAAACAGAAATTAAATAATTTATCTAAAGAAATTGTATCAATATGGAAAAATCTCCCATACATGATGCTAAGTGAAAACAAGTTTCAGCAGAATATGTTCAGGATGATACAGTTTATATAGGTGTTACAAATGAAAAGTAACATTATGAGTTGTTTTCAGAAACTTCCAAAGAAACTCATGTAAATGATAAATACTCAAGTCAGAATTTAATACATCCCTGCAAAAGGAGAGAAAAAAATGCATTTCAGGAAGTATATTCGGGAAGTATCAAGAGTACACTGGCTGAAAGGTACATGAATGTTATTAACTTTAAACTTATTGATATGACTAAAATACTTCATAATAAATTAGGGTCAATCAAAAAGGTAATTACATATAAAGAAAATAATTTATTGTTTATTTTAAAAATAAAACAAAATATAAAAAGATAGACTTAATACCTGATTATCAAAATATTAATCATTTATAATTTATATTATAAGATTATTGAATATTCAGTTAAACTTGACTTGGATTTTATTTAAATTTGACACAAATTTACATTTTAAGTGGAAAAATAAGCAGCTTAGAGTTTTGAAGAACATTCTAAAAGAGAAAATTGATAAGAGGTGAATCCACCATTGACCTTCCAATCAAAGATTCAGTGAACAGGGCTCAACAGGACAGAACTGTCCCTAGGAAAATTCTTGACACACTTGATTACCCATAGGAAAATAATCAGCATTACTTAATATTAAACTACTTAATATTAAGTAATATTACTTAATGTTGAGACTGCACTGTCATGTTATTTATGGTTATTAAATAGTGTATTTCCCCATAATGAGAATGCTGAAAGGTTGAGGAAGATGTTCTGCTCCAATGTTTTTGTGGAACAGTAAGTTAATATGGCTCTATCAAAAATAGAAGACAAATATAGAAACATGTAGAAAGTTACAATATTTCTATTTGACTCCATAATTTCAGTTTTAGTGTTAATCATAAAAGAATAACCTAAATGAAAAATAAAACCTATGTGTGTATATGTTTGTGTGTATATATAGATATATGTGTGTTTCATGTATGTATATATATACACACACATATAGATAGATGTCAAAATATCAAATAGGAATGAAGTTTTCTTGGGCTTGTCTCTAGAAATAATGGTTATGGATACTTGAACTGTTACTTGCAAACTACCAGTGGTCAAATTCAATGTCTTGAATTTCTTTTAATAACCAATGACTAATTGTACATTGTTTCTGTAAATGCATAATAGACATTTGAAGGAACATTTTTAGATAATGATTATTCATTTTTCCTTATGAATCCTTAGTTTTCTAGTCAACTTCTCTTGGTAAACATTATCATTAATTAGCCATGGTCATAGATAAAAGGGTTTGCAGCCTGAGTTTGAAGAGAAAAATTAGCTTACCTACCCGAAAGGTTTTTAACTGATAATGAAACAACTTAAGCCATCTTGACTTTACACTACATAAATTTTTAGTAGAGTACTTAAAAAATCCTTAATCTACCTGTAATAACAATTATAACATTGTGAGTTTACTATTATATAATATTTATCATATAATAATGCAATGATAGCTAATACCTAGAGAGTATTCATAATGGGCTAAGCACCATTCTGACACCCTACATTAAGTTTTCAGACAATTCTCACCACACCCCTCTAAGACAGCTCCTTGCATTATCTATCTATAATTTACCTATAGAGTCTAAGGCACAGAGAGGTTATTTAACTTGTCAAATGTCATAGCCTGCTGGTAACAGAGCTGACATTTGAACCTGGTGATCTTTGTTAGAGATGAGAGAGTATATTACTGACTAGCTATTTGCAAAGTAAGGCTTTGTCATTTTCTTCCACTGAAGAATATTTGAGAATTTCTAAAACTAAAGAAAAAAGTTGACTCTTGAGTCTTCAACTAAATTCTTTATATGAGAAGAACATTAAAACAATGCTGTGTTACTCAAAAACCTATTTTTCAAAATAATAACTTCTATTTTCTTAATGTTTTGTTATTTTTTTCTGCTGCGGAATCTAATTGGAAAAAATCTTAGAACAGACTCTTTGAGCCTGCTCTCAAAGACTAGAACTGAAGGCAAAGAACTTTCTAAAGAATAAGTCCTGTTCCTTGTTTGACAAAACATAGAAATGGTACAATGAAACCTCAAATGCACACTTAGCAAAGAGGAAAAGGAAATCTGTTAAAAAGTAATAGCTATTTGAATGATTTTCCAAGATAAATCAAGTACATTTCATTAAAGTGAACCCTCTTTCATGGGAGTTGTGAGACAGATTGAACCATACTAGAAGTAATTGCAAACTACCTGCAACATACAGTCAATACATGAAAAACAATTAATATATCGTATCTCTCAGTATGTATGTATATCATCAGTCCAGTCTGTCCTTCACCAAAGCAATTTTCAAATATATAAGAAGAAAATATATTTCATTTAAATAAGATACAAGCATTACTTGTGAATTTTTAGGGGAAAATACAGGGTCTGGCAGGAGTAAGTCCTACTTGAGTGTGATTAATAGGGTAATGATATGGGTGTAATAATTTGTAGTTTTACAATCCTGAAACACCAGTACGAAAGAACCTGTGCATCCCAATGTTCATAGCAGTGTTATTTACAATAGCCAAGTGCTGGAAACAGCCTAAGTACCCATCAGTAAATGAGTGGATTAAAAAACTGTGGCACATTTACAGAATGAAATATTATGCAGCAGAAAGAAAAGAGTACCTACCCTTCATGACAGCATGGATGGAATTGGAGAGCATTATGCTAAGTGAAATAAGCCAGGCAGTAAACGACAAATACTATATGAGCTCACCTATGAGTGGGACCTAGTTAACAAAACAGTTGAGCAAAATATAACCAGAGACATGGAAATAAAAAACAAACTGGTGGTGAACAGAGGGGCAGTTGGAGTGGGGTAACAGGGGAAAGAAGGGAAGGGGCAAGCCAAGGCTCATCTATGAAGGACCCATGGGAGAAGACAAAAGGGTGTGGGAGAGAATTTAAAGTGGAAGGTGGGGGGCCAAAGACAGAAAGAGCCCAAATATATATCAATGAGTGACTAGATAAACAAAATGTGACATACTCATACAATGGTACATTACTCAGTCATAAAAACTAGTAAATTATTAATATATGCTACAACATAAATGAATCTTAAAATTATAGTAAGTAAAGAAGACTTAAAAAAAAGTTACACGCAAGACTCCTTTTATATGAAACACCTTAAGTAAATCTGTAAGGACAGAAATTGGTGATTTCTGGAAGGCTGGGAGGAAGGGAAATAGGGAATGACTACTTAAAGGGTACAGAATATCTTTTTGGGGTGCTAAAAAGTGTTTGGAACTAGATAAGTATAGTGAAACAATGTGAATAATTAAATCCTATTTAATTTTACACTTGAAATGGTTACTTTTATATAATGTGAATTTCATCTCAGTGGAAAAAATTTAAAAAGTTAGATTGTGGGTTTGATCTCTGGTCAGTGAATATACAAGAAGCAAACAAACTCAGTACAAGAAGCAATGCATAACTCAGTACAACAACAAACTGGTGTTTCTCTCTCCACCCTGTCTTCCTCCTTCTCTCTAAATAATCAATAAATAAAATTATAGAACATTTCTTTTTTTTTATTTTTTAAAGTATTTTATTTCTTTTTTTTTCTTGTTTTTAAGGTAGATTTTTTTTAAAGATTTTATTTATTTATTTTTAGGGAGGGAAGGGGGGAGAGGGGGAGAGGGGGAGAGAGAGAGAGAGAGAGAGAGAGAGAGAGAGAGAAACATCATTGTGCGGTTGCTGGGGGCCATGGCCCGCAACCCAGGAATGTACCCTGGCTGGGAATCGAACCTGGGACACTTTGGTTCCCAGCCCGCGTTCAATCCACTGAGCTACGCCAGCCAGGGCTAAAATTATAAAACATTTCTATAAAATAAAATGAGATGTTCCCATGGAGGAATTTTAGGGAAAACTACAGTCCTTAGTAACTTATTTTTCTGAATTTTGAAGTGTCAGTGAGAATCAAATACCATTTAAAATATTTAATTTCAGTTGATAAAAACATTGTATAGTAAGTGGAGTTGGAAACAAATTAAGAAAACACCCTTCTCTCTTGTGCCTATTAGAAAACAGAATATTAAAACTTAATACCAAGCCCTGGCTGGCATAGCTCAGTGGATTGAGCGTGGGCTGCGAACCAAAGTGTCGCAGTGTTACAGGGTGCAGCCAAGAGGGGGGACCCCAAATAGGCATTTGAAATGGGGTCCAAAACTCAAGGTGTCCAGGAGATTTTAAGGTGTCTTCACCCCTTCCCCCACAGGTGTGAGTTGGGGGAAGGGGCACACAGAGCAAGAACATGCAGGGCAGCTTTGTAGCTAATCCATGGCATGGTCATTTAACATACCTATAGCCTTTGGCTGGTCATTTAGATATGCTAAATAGCTATGGCCATGCTCAAGGCCAGGGGGATGGAAAGGGACCTCCCTCCCCCCAAGATGTGACTGGGGGACAGGTCCCCCGAGTTACAGCGCCTGCGTGGGAGCTCAGAGAAGATTGGCTCCAGGACATGGGGCCACACCTGCCCAGACTCATGATGGCAGCCCAGTAAAGCTGGAAGGATATGAGTTCTGGCATGTGAAGCCGAGTGTGGGAGGAGTCGGAAATGGGGCTGCAGAGGAAGATTGGCTCGGGGTTGAAACCCAGACACGGCAGCCATTGAGGGAGAACCACCCAGCTTTAGCAGAGTGAAGACTCCCACAGCCCTGTAAGAGAGAATCACCATTTGGCTTTAGCAGAGAACCGCCACTCAGCTTTGGCAGAGTGGCAACCCTGCCCCCGCTCCTTGCAGCCATTGCGCAGGGGGATAAGGCCGTGGTTTTGGCTGAGTGGGGACTCCCGTGGCCCTGGGAGAGAGGACCACGTGCCTTTGCCAGAGTGGGGACCCCCGCAGCTTTAGAAGGGGGAACCACCACCTGGTTTTAGCAGAGATCCCAGCGACTCAGCTGAGGGTGCCAGGAACCCAGGGAGGTCTCCCAGTCGAGATGGAGTACTAACTGAGAATAACCAGAGGACTGCCTGAGCCATGGACTTCTATTTCCTTTCCTGAGATATGGTACTCTGGACTGGGCAAAGGGGGAAGGAAGGAAGAACTGTGTCTGTTTGTGGGTGTTTTGAGGGACTTTAGGATTTTTGATAAAGACATTAGGTCACTATTTTAAGTTTGTATAGCATTAAATAAACATTTCCTTTCCTTTTCACAAATCTCTGGCATTGAGAGACGTCTTTCCTCTGGCAGCGGACGTGACGGACCTGGGGGCTTTTTTTTCCAATAATAGTATATCATCCCAGGCCCCCCTTGTTTGTTCTGTAAGAGCAGGTTCGTTTCCCAGTCAGGGTACATGCCTGGGTTGCAGGCCATGACCCCCAGCAACCGCACATTAATGTTTCTCTCTCTCTCTCTCTCTCTCTCCCCCTCCCTTCCCTGATGCGTGGGTCACCGGCCAGCAGTGATCACGGAATGCTGCGGATGGCTCGTTGAAACTTGAGAAAAAATATACACAGAGACAACCAGGTCCTGTGGGGGAGTGGGAACAGCAGGGCCACTCCTCACGTGGGGAGCGCTTGGCCACGCTCTCTCCTGGAGGGTGCCATGGCCACCCTCCCTGGTGGGGAGAGTGTGCTGTTCCCCCTCCAGAGAGACTTTTTATTGGTTTTGTTTGCATAAGAATTCAGGTAAAAGCTCATTACTCATTGCTAGGAAGTAAGGATCAAACAATAGATGACAAGGAAGTCTGAGGGCCTATTTTGAGTCAGGGTCAAAGAGCTGTAAAACTTTAAGGAACAAACTAACTTCCTCCTTGGACCCTTATCATTCAACTGAGAGCATTCTAAACAAAGAAGGTTTCACAGTAATTTACATGTTCTTTCTTAGGCCTGATCACCCAGGGAACTGCCTTTTTCAGCACAGAGCTGCACCACCCTGTCATTGTTTCAGGCTTAGGTGGAGCAAGGGAACTAAGGCAACCAAGAGATGAGATTTTCTCCCAGACCATGAGGACTCAGGCTATGTCAAAGCCGAGGAGCGAGGGTCCATTACCCCCTTTTGCTGTAGCCCCCAAAGTCCTTCTTTTGGGGGCCTCCCACGTGATCATGCCTGTCTTAGGTCGTTCCCCCCTTGGGGAATCTTACCTGTCTTTGGCTAACCAACCAAGCTTTGGGGTTCAGTTATGAATGAAGCAGCAGAAGCAGTGCCTGCCAGGGAGATAAGCTTTTGTCTCCTTGCTGGCTTACGGTTCCAAGGGCATTCCCTTAGCCTTAGCCTAGGCGGGATTACAGCTTCTGATACCAGGCAGGGTGGTCCCCAACACTTCCCTCTCTAAAAATAAATAAATAAAATCTTTAAAAAAAAACTTAATACCAACAATATACCAAAAAAGTTACCACAACTACTTTTTACTCATTAGTCAATTCAGTCCTGTATAATTAATTCTTTCAAGAAACAAGTCATAGAAATTTCAATAGTCCCTGATACAGTCTGACAAATGTCTGAGTGATGTCAGCTTTAATCTTTGAAGCTTGGTGTAGTCTTTTAAATATCAATAGTTAAGAGAACCTGGTTCACTTTTTCTACACTATTCTGATGCTGCATTTCTTATTCAAGGAACAAGATCTAGCCTCTGAGCCTTGTTGAGAGCTGAAGTCATGTGTGGATGTGACTAAATATGTATGGTTAATTTAATATATTATTCACTGGAGTAAAATACATAACTGTTTCATCAGGATTCCCTCACTGTTTCTTTTGGGAGTCAGAATATGTTTGGACAGTGATAGCATTACCAGGTCTATATAACTTCCAGTACTCTCCATAGTGTGCAATTTTTGACACAGATATAGACATTAATAACAATTCAGCTATACAAAAATACATTTTCAAGATTTTATTTATTTTTAGAGAAAGGGTAAGGGAGGGGGAAAGAGAAGGAGAGAAACATTGATGTGCAAGAGAAACATTGATCAGCTGCCTCTCTTTCACACCCAGATGGGGACCAGGCCTCCAACCCAGGGATGTGCTCCAACAGAGAATCAAAGGGCAATCTTTCAGTTTGCAGTCCAGCACTCAATCCACAGAACTACGACAAACAGGGCTAAAAGTATTTTTGATTTAGCAACTTTTCTCCTGCAATTTTATTTGTTTTTTAAGGGTTTATTTTATTCTTGAGAATAAATTAATATGGAAACATGGATTAGCTGACTGTTGCAGGATCCTCAATGAGGGATTGAGCCTGCAATCTGGGCATGTGCTCTGATGGGGAATTGAACTGGTGACTTTTAACAAGCTGAGCCATGCCAGCAAGGTCTCTCCTGCAGTTTTTATGAAAGTGTTAATTAAAAGTTGTAGAACATATTACACACCTAATAAATACAACTTTAACAAATCCAATACTATATTAAAAGGAAAATATATCATGACTAAGTGGCATTTGTCCCAGGAATACAATGTTGGGTCACATTTAAAAATAAATTAATACAATTAAAAAGATGGCTAACAAAATGTAAAGGAAACTATATTGTCCACTTGATAGACAGGGAATGGACATTGCCAAAATCCAACATCCATTCTTGTTCATTTTTCAGGCAAAGGAGGTTATAAAAGAACTTTTTCAACTTGGTGAAAGTAGTAGTTTCCTGGGGCTTCCATGGACATAGTACCATGAGCTGGGTGCCTTAAACAAAGATAGATTATATATATATATAATATTATATAATAATTATATATATAATATTTATATATTTATATATATATATAGAGAGAGAATCTATATAATGTGTGTGTGTGTATATACACACACACACACACACACACACACACACACACACACACACATGAAACAAAGTCATACCTTCAATACAATGAAAGTATTTGTTTCCTGGGGATGCCAGAAGTTTGGAATCAAGGTGTCAGTAGTGTTGGTTCCTTCTGAGCGCTGTGAGGGAGAAACTGTTCCCTGACTCTCTTCCAGACTTTGGTAGCATCAGGCATTTCTTGGCTTGTAGATGGTGTTCTTCCTGTGTCTTCACATTACCTTCCCTATGTGCATTTTTGTCTTCATGTCCAAAGTAGACATTTAAATGGTAAAGTAAAACTTTTATTATAAAATAACATGATCATCTATGTTGAAAATTCAATGAATTCTACAACACTGTACTAACAAGAGTGTTTTATCAAGGTCAAAGGATGTAAGATTGATATACAAAAGTTGGTATATTTAAATATAGCAGCAACAATTAGATATTGCAATTGAACAGTTACACTAGTTAAAATAGCTTTTAAAAATCTAAAATAGAACTAAATCTGACAAAGTATGTGTATGACCTGAACTCTAAAAAACACAAAATATTGTTGAAAAAGGCCTAAAGAGAATTTTACACTGTGTCAGATTAGAAAACTGAACAGAAGACAGATGTCAATCTCTCCAGATCAGATATATAGATTCAGTGCAATCCAAACCAAAGTTCCATGAGGCATTTTTTGTAGAAATTGAGAAGCCAGTTTTAAAATTTACAACAAAATGCAAAAGACCTTGAATAGCCAATATGATTTTTAAAAGTAAGAATACTCTAATACTAACATCATCTGATTTCAACCAGTATTTCTTTTATCTTTTTTGTACATATTTTATGTATCTTGGAGGTGTCCAACACCTCCATTATCCTCTAATAACCTTTTTCTGTATGTATTTTATTTTGGATTAATTTTATTGTTATGCCTCATGTTTATTACATTTTCTTTGGTGATATCTAATCTGTGGTTAATTTTATCCAGTTTATTTTTCATCTCAGGCATTGCAGTTTTCATTTCTAGAGGTTCTATTTGAGTCTCTTTTCTTACTGCCATATCTATACTTAACTGTTCAATATTTCCATTTATTTTTGAACATATAGAATATATTTTAATATCTTTTAATATTCTTTGCTGCTAATTCTAACAGCTGAATTCTTATCATTTTGGATTGTTTTGATTGATTATTTTTCTTATTGTGGTTCATATTTTTCTGCTCCTTTGCTGACTGGTAATTTAGATTCAATACCATACATTTTGAATTTTATCTATTGGTGGTTGAATATTTTTGCATTCCTATAAATATATTTTAGCTTTGCTCTGAGATGCAGAAAAATTACTTGGCAATGGTTTGAATCTTTTAGTTCTCGATTCCAAAATGTGTTAGACAACACTAGAGCAGCATTTAAACTAAAGCTGTTTCTGTCCTAATAATGAATCAAAAGATTTACCAATGACCTGTTAATTCTGATGTCTTCCAGTTTGTCTGGCCCAGTGGGAATGTCTGCTACTGTTTCCTCCACTCCTTTTGGGTGGTACTTTCCTTGGCCTTGGGTAGTTTACTCATTGCATGTGTTGATCAGTGCTCTGCTGAATACCCAAAGGTGAAGACCCACTGCAAATCTTTGGAGTTCTCTTTCTGTTCAGTTCTTTGCTCTGTGGGTTGTCTCAGAGTCTCAGTAAGTCTGTTTCCCATGGTCTCTTCTTGTCTATGTCATGACCTGGAAACTCTCCTAAAGCAATGAGCTACGACAGTCGTAAGGCCACCTGTTCCTGTCTCGTCTCTCAGGGAGCACTGTCCTTTGTTGCATAATGTCCAATGTCTTAAAAAAACATTGTTTTGTATATTTCAAATGCTTTGTATTTTGCTTGTTTTAAGTAAAATACTAAATCATATTTCTTTTGTAGTATCTTGCTTTGAAGAGGAAGTGATTCTTTACTGCTTAGAAGTAGATATTTTTGTCATGGACTCAAAAAAAGAATTGATATATTTTTAGTTGACACATATTTTGAGGTGAGGAATCAAGTCCAGTGACTTGCTGGCTGACAATAAGTTACTTGATAGTAAAAGTTGATAAGTTAAAGCATATATCCAAACAATTAAAACTGGCTACAAAGAGTGACTTTTGAAGTTTTAAAAATATTGTTAGTGACACTTACTCCAGTCTTGGACTCCAGAGGTCTAAATGTTTAAAAGTTAGAAATATTTTTGCCATTGCTTATTTAGTATTTAAACTTTACCTTAAAAGAATTGTTATAAACAAAATTTTGGGGGGATAGATTAAAAGTGTCAAAGGAAATTTCATATATACATACACATACACAGGAGTGGACAAAAGTAGATTTATAATTGTGAGTATACAAAATGTATAGTCTATTCTTGTATTATTATTTATTAATTTGTATCTTTCCAAATGAACAAATGTAAACCTAATTTTGCCCACCTCTGTATACATATTCCTACATATATTATTTGGGATTACATTATAGATAGAAACTTTTGGCTGACAGATTTCTAATGTCAGTGAAGAAATGTGTTTATTTCAAAGAAATCACTAATTCACTCCCATGCTGCTTTTATATTCCATCAGCAAAAGAATATGTAGGGATATACATACATTAAATACATAACAGGACTGATTTTTAATGTCATTGAAGGGAATAAATGAATTTTCCTTCCTTGTTCTTAGCAATGAGGAGCCAGAAATATGCATATCTAACTAGACAACCATAAAACTCACAGAACCTGCTGATTTAATAAAAATTAAGTTATAAAAATCTCTTATTAAGTTCTACGTATGAAACATTGTTCTAGACATTGCTATTCAAAAATAGATATATATAGTTTCTGATTTTGAGGAATTAGGTTCTGGAGAAGAGGAAAATGTTTGAATCATCTGTTTCATAACCTGTGATAACTGCTGTGGTAGAACTGGGAAGAGCCCTGGCGGTCTGGGAAGGAGTCCAAGAGGAAACTATTCCTGAGCTCAGTCTTTAAAAGCAGAGGTCACGGAAACAGGAGGGATAGGCATACAGAAGTTTTCCAGAGGAAGGCTCCTTTGTGTAAAATTCTTAACTTTACTCCTGAAGCACTAGTCATGTTTAATTTACTGTTAGATCTTTATTGGAATGATTTTAAAACACATTTTGTATCTATAAAATTTTAGATTAGTTGAATAAACTACATAAAGCCCACCTGTGTCTCTAATTGACTGTCCATTTTATAGGTAGGGTATTTTGCAAACACTACATCTGTCAATGACAATCTTCTGCTTACTCTCCTTAATAGAATTCTCTAAATTCCATTAGGAAAATGCCCCAAGTGTTTAAAATGTGTTCCAAGTTCCCTCGTGGTCTATTCACTGATAGTCCCTTTAACTCTATCTCTATTTCATGTTACTTTCCTCAATGCATATAGGGCAAACCATATTTATTTCCATGTTGCTCCTACTTTTAATTTTCATGCTTTCTCTTGCCAACAAACATTTCTATACTGCTTGAAATCCATCTCCGGTGTTTTCCTCTCTATCAGCAGGAGTCTACAGAGATTCCTGCATGCTGAAATATGGCTTTCTCATCCTAAACCTCCCAACGTTTGTTAGTAGTTTTTAAGAAAAATCTACACCACCTTAGAGACACACTAACCCTCACTTACCCTCACTGGCTTTTCATATCTTTACTTGCTAAAGTGAAGTGTGCAGGTCCCCACACTTAGACTTCCCAACATTCTCCACTGTGTTACCACTCTCTGCCTTCTGCCATCACCAATGCTCTCACTGTGTGCTTGACTCCTGGAATGTTAGTCATGAAAGAAGCGTAGACCTTGATGTCACCCTTCATTTTTTCATGGAAAGCTAAAACTTTTTTTAAAAAAAGATTTTATTTATTTATTTTTAGAGAGACAAGGGAGGCGGGGGAGAGAGAGAGAAAGAGAGAGAGACATCAATGTGTAGTTGCTGGGGGCCATGGTCTGCAACCCAGGCATGTGTCCTGACTGGGAATCAAACCTGTGATACCTGGTTTGCAGCCTCCTCTTAATCCACTGAGCTACGCCAGCCAGGGGGAAAAGCTAAAACTTTTGTTTACTAAATCCCATCTGTTTTATTTTATTTAAGGACCTTTCTCTAGCAAATCTTTTCACTACTTAGGGAATCACTGATTTTTCCTTTATTTTACTTAATGATTCTTATCAGCCATCAAACTTGACCACATTTACCCCTCCAGCTACTTCTCAATGATCCATCTCCCTTATTTTCAAATCTCCCCATAAAAGCTGCCTTGTTTTCTTCCTTTCAGGTTTTCTTTTGTTCCTACTTCTTCATTAAACCCGGCCTTCTCGAAGTTGCCAATGATCTGTACATTGCTAAATTCAATTTCCATATCAACTCACACTGACCTTTCAGGAGATGTCAGCAAAATTGTAATTTCTTCCCTATAAAACGTCTTTAATGGTTTTTAGAAAAATGTACTTCCCTTGTTTTCCTACCATCTTGTCTGTTTGGCAAAATCCTTTGTGAGATTTGTGGGATGTCTCTCATCTCTAAAACTATTAGCAGAGGAATGTTCCAGGCTTATCTCTTGGTCATCTCTTCTATCTACATACTCAGTCTATTGGTGATCACCCTCTCATGTATTTAAATTTCTGTCTCCATTTGTTCCAAATGATCTAGTTCCTTGTTTCCTGGCTTGCTTGCACATTTCTGCTATTCTTCTTGTCCTTTCTGTTCTCTCCACTAGACTCCTTGTTGCTGTTTGAGGTTTGTTAGGAATACTTCTACCTTTGGGACTTTGCATTTGATATTTCTTTCTGTCTAGAATGTTTTTCCTCCATACACCTTGGTTGCTCTCTCCCTTACCTCCTGTAAATGCTTGGTCTAATATAACCTCCTCAGTGAAAAGTTTCCTGACTAATCTGTTTAAAATTGACCATCATTTTCACTCTGGCACTGACTATATGCTTTTCCCTGGTTTATTTTTCTTTACAGCATTTATCTTCTAACTTATTATGTGTATTTTACTCATTTATTTATTTTTATTTGTGTTCACCTAATGTAATGTAAAGTCTATGAGACAAGGTTTTTTTTTTTTTTTTACTTCTCTTTTGTTCAGTGATACCTCTCTACTGCTTAGAAAAGAACAAGTCTTTAGGACCATCCATGCTGTATTGTATTTTCTCCTTTTTTACAGCTCAATTGTATTCCATTGTCTAAATGTCCTAAGGTTGTTTTATCTACTTATCCACTGATGGACATTTGGGCTGCTTCCACATCTTGGCAATTGTAAATAACACTGCAATAAACATAGGGGTGCTTATATTCTTTTGAATTAGTGATTTGGGTTTCTTTGAAAATATTCCCAGAAGTGGCATTGCTGGGTCAAAAGGAAGATCCATTTTTAATTTTTTGAGGTTATCTCCATACTGCTTTCTATAGTGGCTGCACCAGTCTGCATTCTCACCAACAGTGCAAACATGTTCCATCCTCGCCAGTACTTGTTTGTCAATATATTAATGATGGCCATTCTGACAGGTATGAGATGGTATCTCATTGTGTTTCAATTTCTCTGATGATTAGTGATGTTGAGCATTTTTTCATATGTCTATTGGCCATCGTGAAATAAACCAGTCAGAGAAACACAAATATCATATGATATTTGATATCACTCATATGTGAACTCTAATGAACAAACTGAACTAAAAAGCAAGATAGAGACAAAGTAGGGAAGTGCTCCATTCATTAATTTATTTATTCAAAAAATATTTATAAAACCTACCATTTATAATGTACTTTTATTTTTTAAAATTTTTATTGTGTTTTTTCATTACCATTTAGCCTCCTTATACACCCCTGCTCCCCACATCACCACACTGTTGTCCATGTCCATGAGTCCTTCTTTTTTCTCAACCCCTTTATGCCCTAACCTCCCATTCCTATAGTTCTGATGAATCTAAAACAAAAACAGCAAGAGTTTTGCTTCCAAATGTCAATAATTAACATATAATAATAGTTTCATGAAAACACAATTTAAAAGCCCATGGAAAAATTGTCTTGAAATTTTATCTTATATTGCTCTTTTCCACTATTTAAGATAAAATGAAACATATTAAACATATTTAAACATAACTATATGTTTAAATCTAAACAAGCTACCTTAGATTATGTGTTATATATAAAGAAAAGTTAAATATATTTCATTTGAAATTAAACAAAAATGCATCTTTGCAGTGAGCTGGCATTTTTGTCAGTATATATATATGGTGTATCACTCAATTAAACATTGAACATCTTTATGTGTCAGGCACTCTGCCAGAATACAGTAATGAACAAAACAAAGTCTCTGTCTTCCAAAACCATGTTTTTTACTGGCTAATTTATATAATAAATAAATCAACACATAAATCTAAAAGATGTCAATAGTGTTATGTTATAGGAAATGGAAAAATTATTCTTAAAATTTCTTATTTTTAAAATTTGTGTAATGGGTTAGGGTAAGGCACAGGGAAAGAGGCAATAAAATATACATTTGTAGGTAAATCTATTCCTGTGGGATGAGATATCTTCAGCTTGCAGGACCTAAAAAGAAACACAAAAACAAAACAAGACACCCATAAATCAACTGCAAGAGAAATCTTTCTTTATTCTTGAGTCAGAAAGTTTGAAATCAAACATGTTTGAAATCAGAAGATGAAGGAGAGATCATCTAGGGGACTGCCATCAAAATGTGAACATTGGGCCTGCTAGAATAAAACAAAACAGAAAGAGGTCTAGAAGTTATTTTTTTCCAACTTAGACTATAAACCATTGGAGAGATTAAGCAAGATAATTCTTGAAATTTCTACTTCTTTGCTAGAAGAAAGTTTAAAATGTACCATGTTTGGTTTATGTATTTATTTTTCTTTGAATTTTGGGGGGTGACATTGGTTAATAAAATTATGTGGGTTTCAAGTGTACAATTCTATAATACCACACCTGTATACCGTATTGTGTGTTCACCATCCAAACTGTAGTCTCTCTTCATCACAATTTATTCCCCCTTTCCCTTTTGTACCTCGCCACATCCTTTTTGTCTTGTAATCACTATGCTATTCTCTGAGTCTATGAGGTTTGTTTTGTTTTGCTTAATCCCTTTACCCTTCACCCACCCCCAGGCCCCATTCCTGCTAATAGCTGTCAATGTGTACAGCTGTTCTCTGTATGTATGCCTCTGGTTCTATTTTGTTTGTTTTGTTTATTTTGTTCATTAGGCTCTACATATAATGAAATCATGTGATACTTGTCTTTCTCTGAGTGGCTTGTTTCACATAGCATAATGCTCTCAAGATCTATCCATGCTGTCATCAAAAATAAGATTGTCTTCTTTTTTTATGGACATGTAATATTCCATTGTGTAAATGCCACTTATCCACTTATCTACTGATGAGCACTTGGGCTGCTTCCAAATCTTGGCTATGGTAAATAATGTTGCAATGGACATAGGGGTGCATATATTCTTTTGCATTATACTGTTTCAAATGATGTAAATTATTTTTATTCTAACCAACAAGGAGGAAAAATCCTAACTTGCTGCATATTTATATACATAAAACTTAGACATAAAATTCCTTTTATTTCCTACTCTGCCACCTGAAGATCAACCACTATTAGGTGTTCCTTCCTGCCAAGATTCTCCCTTTAGTTTCTAAATAGCCCAGAGAAAGAAAAAGAAAAAGAATTTAAACTGCTGAAAATGTGAAAATGTATGTGAAATGAACTACAAAAATACACTGAACAAATTGTGATTTTGTTAATTTTTGGTGAATATAGGAACAAAAAACTAAAGAAAATGTGTGTACCAACTTTAGAAAAGATTTAGTAGCTAATATATTTGCCACCAAAATTATTTTAGTAATAGCATAGCATACCATACTGAAGGAAAAGCATTGATGAAATAAAATGAGGTGTTAAAAGAACTTTGAGAACATTAGTTTGTTCCTTTATTTGGTGTATGTAAGGTTCAGAAGTGAAAAGGGGAAGTGAAGGTGGGGGCAAGAAAATTCTGTCATTTGATCACCATGAGTCTAAAGGAAACTATGCTGGTGAAGACCACACACATCTACATAATAGTCATAAGAAGGGATTACATTGAAATAAAAAGTCAAAAATGAGAAAATGGAAAGTAGCAAGAGAAGATTTATTATTTATAGTTACTTTAGAAATTTTTAGCAGAATTGGGAAACTCAAGATTGGAAAGAAATGAAGAGTTGATGAGAAAGAAAAGATATAGGACTTTTAAACAAAGTTTATATTCTGTCTCAGAAACATGTAAGTATGAAGTAGAGAGTACACAGGATAGGACAGTGGCTGTCTATTGCATGTAATAAACTTTATTTCAAAGCCAAGTTTTAATTTTTCATGCAGTGAGTATCCTGACAGGTCAAAATTAAGCATGTAATCTATTACAGTTTTACTATGTGAGATTGACATGTTTTCTTCATGCAGCTAAAAGAGCAGTTTTGCCCTAAAATTGGATTAATTTTTATTAGTGTGAGTGAATCTTTACACACAAAGTACGGGAGTTACCAGGTCACCCTGAAAAGAAAGCTGAGTCCTTTCTCCTTTCTCACTTGATACTTTTTTGCACATTGACATCACTGCACTAATGAAGTTTGATTTCAAGTTATTTCCACTTGCCTATTGGACAACCTATTCAACAGAAAGTTGAAAAAAAACCTCACTGTTCCAATGGGTACAAATTACATTTTTTCTTTCCAGTCAGGTCAGTATAGCATTCATTTCACTATAAAACTAAATTAAACCAGTGAACTCTTAAAGTAATGCAAGGTTGAAACATAAAAGTATAAATATGAGGCTTAGTCCTAGCCTATAGCTCTCACCTTATAAAAGCAGGCCTTAGTTTTGTGTTTCCCTCCTTTATGTCCACAATTGCTTCTCTTTTCGATGAGAATGAGCTTATTAGTTTATATATATATATATATATATATATATATATATATATATATATATGAATATCTTCATATGCATTGTTTTAAGGACTCTTGAATGGGTATAAATTTTCACTCTGGTTACTCATCCAGCATTTGTGGCTTTCTCTTAAATTTCTCTATTTGGCACTATTAAATATGGCACTAAGTTAGGCTCCCATTATGTATTTACAAAACAAACAAATCAAAGCCCACATCCTAAACCCACATGGAAGTAACAACCAATGAAGTCTCCCTGTGGAGGCTGTCCTCAGGGATATGACCTGAGGAGAAGGCAGCCATTAATTCCAACTGTAGGGATCTGGGAGAATTTAAGAGCAGGGGTGGTGTTGCTGCTGATTCAAAAAGCTGAGTTGAAGGTAGGTAGTGAAAAAACTAGAGTAATCTGAGAAAAATCTTATGGGAAAACATTGAGAGATATGAAAGTTTAAAGACTATTTTAATTTTACTCAGTTCAAGAAATATTTACTTGCTTGATCTTGTGCATGAGGAATGGTTAGAAGTCTGACCATTGTGATTCTGGGTGCATTTCAGACCGACATCCAGCTGGTACACACTGACATAGTCATCCTTAGTATCAGCATTTTGAATGCCGTGATTCTACTGGATAGTCAAGCCTTAGTCCTTCAAATGTTCCCTCTTCTCTGTCTAGCTCAGGACTTATTTGAAATTTTCTATACCTTTCCAAAATCTAATGAAGAAAACAAAAGCCTGTCTGGCTCAGCAAAGCCTCTTCTTGAAGTGCCTGGTTCAGACCGAAGCTTGTCTAGTATCAGTTTTTCAGTCAATAGATTTATCATGGTGGTAATTATGAATTCTGAGTTTAACCCCTGGGTAAATAGATTAGAATGGAAGGAATATTTTAAAAGAAAGATTGAAAACATATTGTGAGGAGCCTTGACTATGATGTTCAGGATGGGGGGGGGAGTTTAATGTTTGTTTGTTTGTTTGTTTGTTTGTTTAAAAAAAGTAGATACCATGACCAAATACTGTAATTATTTTAAAAAATAATTGTAATGGTAAGGCAGTACATGGATTTACATTTGATGTAAGTGTCCAAATTAGCTGGGAGAAAGTTATAATTGCACTAGAGCAAGCGGAATCATGTAAATACTATCCAATGCGATTCTTTGAAATCTGTTCTGCTCCTTTTATGTCTAACCTGTATTATTTCTAAATCATAGCACTTCCTTTAACATTAGTCATAAATTTATGTAAAACACATAAAGATCAGGTCTTCTTTTTTGTGAAGACAGCTGGGGAGAGTGGGCTCAGGTGCCACAAATTCAAGGTAAGTTACCATGCCTGGATTCATTTTCACTCTCTAGGGTTGCAGAAGGACCACCAGAAAAGAAGAGAATGAGAGGAGTGTTGCACAATGAATTCCTCCTGTCTATTCCTTTACTGGGAGGCCCATGTCAAGTATTCAGGATTTTACCAGCTAGTATTCCCTTGTAGATTCCCAACATTTTTAAGAGTTAGTGCTTCCTGAAGAATCACTTTTTTTATATAATTCATGAACTATAGTACCCTAAGTTAAGACAGTATTAATTTCATTTGTTTCACTTTATATTCCTATACCTTCTATTGTCCATAATTAAGTTACTATCTCTTGAAATTATCATTTATTTTGTGATTAGGCTTTTGCAGATGAATTTTTTATTCCCTCCTTTTAATAGTCCATCTGGGAAGGGTTTTTGTTTTGTTTTGTTTTTGTTTTTGGTCTATCTTTAGCAACTATCTGCAACAATTAGTGTAGTTGAATCAGCTTTGCTTTAAGATGATGGATTGACAAACTTTTGGGGAATAACTCCTGCCTATTCTATTTTGTACTTATTATATCTTCCAGGTTAGGCTGATTAATTTAAGGAGCTGACTGTGCCATCTGTGAGATAAACAGAATCTCAGAGTGATACTATGTTCACACTTTGAAAGCAATGTGCATGCTGAAAGAGAGCACTGCCAGGGGAATTTCGGCTAGCTAGCTGGATTTGCAGACACTTCACAGGATAACATTTTGTTGCTGAGTTTAACTAGGATTGTGGTGTGAAACACCACCCTAGAAGTCTAGGAACAGGATTAAAAACATTTTTTAAAGATTTTACTTAATTATATATTATTAATTAATTAATTAATTTATTTATTTATAGAGGGGAAAGGAGGGAGAAAGACAGGAAGAGAAACAACAATGTGTGGTTGCCTCTCGTACCCCTCTACTGGGGACCTGGCCTGTAACTTAGGCATGTGCCCCAGACTGGGAATTGAACCGACAACCCTTTGATTTGCAGCTTGGCACTCAGTCCAATGAACCACACCAGCCAGGGCTAGGAACAGGATTTTATCTGTGCACCCAGATGCCAAATAGTAAGCAGAATGCTTCTTGGTGAGCAAGGTGTTATTCTCTGATGATAGTGTTAAGACGTGTTACGACTAGGCCAGTGGTTCAACCTGCATTCAGTGAAGCTCTGGAATTTCACTGTCCAATATGGCAACTTCTAGCCATACATAAATATTGATCACTTAAAATATGGCTTGTGATATTAAACAACAGGTTTTTAATTTTAATTAAAATTTCAATATTAATTTATTTGAATTAAAGTTAAAATGGCTATTCAATTTATTTTGGAAAACTTGTGACATTGGTATGCAAATGTACTTTTTCAGCTCCAGTTTTTGTGAAATTTTTACACAGATCACATATTTCCTTTGAAAATTAGTGTCTGAATTATGATGCATAGTAAGTAAAAACGTGCAATGAGTTTGAAGACTTTGTAAAAGAAAAAAGAATTTAAAACACCTAATTAATAGATTTTATATTGACTACCTAGTGAAACAGTATGTTTTATGTATTAGGTAAAATAAAACAATGTTATAAAGTTAATTTTACCTATGACGTTTTACTTTTTAGAAAGGTGCTTCCCAGGTAATTTAAAATAACACATGCAGCTTACATGGTACATGTATTCAGCAGAGCAGTTCTAGAGCAGGGGGCCCTGTGGAACAGAGGGGCAGCAGTGTCATCCTCCCATGGCAAACTTCCTTCAACAAGTTCAGCTCTCCTCTTTCATCGTACTTGTACTCTTTATCTCTTTTACATGTTGGCCTTCCATATACGAGTGTAAGATTTATCTCAAGACAGCACTCTGTTACTGAAAATAGTTTTAGAAACTTCATTTTAAATCAGAATGAAGTGTAATACAACAGTATGATGCTACTGGTTCTTGGTTTTTGTAATTTGAATATGATAGGCCTACGTTTGCGTTTTTTGGTAGCTAATCTGCTTGGTGGTCTTTACTTTCTGGATGTATGGTTTGGTGTCTGTCATTAATTTTAGGAAAAATTTTGCCATTTTTCCTTCAATTATTTTTTCAAATGTTATGTCTTCTCTTCCTGGTACTGCAGTTACGCATGTGCTGCCCCTTTGTAACTTGCCCACAGTTCTTGGATGCTCTGTTCTGTTGTTATCATTGTTTTTCTCTTTTCATTTTAGTTTGGGGTTTTCCTATTGACCTGTCTTCAAGATTACAGATTTTTTTCCTTGTCTTGTTTAGTTTATCTGATCAGCCCATGTAACATATTCTTTATTTTTGCTGTGGTGTTTTTGATTTCTAACATTTTCCTTTGATTCTTAGAGTTTCCTACTTTTTGCTTATATTATCCTACTCTTCTTTCATATTGTCAACTTCTTCCACTAGAGACCTCAATATATTAATGATAGTTATTTGAAATTTCCTGTATGATAATTCCAAAAATCTGTCCTAAGTCTCATTCTGATACTTATTTTGTCTCTTCAGACTTTTTTCTTGACTTTAACATGTTGCATTATTTTGTTGAAAGCCAGACATGGTGTATTGGATAAATAGGCCTTTATTGTGAGATGAATGTTAATCTGGCTAGAAGTCAGGTTGTGTTTAATGTTTGATACAGCTGTAGGTTCCCGAGGCTTGAAAATCCTCCAGTGTTCACGTTTCTGTTTTCTTAAATGTCTTTGTGCTTCCCTAAAACAGGGCCTTCATTTCACACCTCTTTCTGTTGTAATCCACCATTGCTACACTGGCTCTCTTTTGAGGGTGTGTAAGGTATAGGAGAAAGTTAATGCTGTGTGCACATGTGATTACACCTCTGTGTTTAAGTGGGTCTCTGTCTCTGGATTGTGACCTTCCAAGTGTTTCTTAGCTTTCCCACTCTGCCCTGTTAAGTGATACAAGAAGATGGAGGGTACTGGAGTCTAAGTGCCCTTACCACAGGTAGGATTAAGTCTGATAGAGTTGTTCTGCTTGGAGACTCACTTTTGGTCATAGAAAAGACTTCACAATGGTTATTCTTTCCCCTCAGCCAGAACCACAAAGGGATTTTTTTTGACTCTTCACTGTAGAGAACCAACTGGGGTTCCTGAAGATAAAATCGAGTAAGGTGCCGGGGTCCCCAGAAAAGGCTAGTTGGAGATGTCTCAACTCCAACCAGTTTACTTTTCCAGAGGTTTCTCCTCAAGGTAAATAAATCACAGCTGTTATCCTCTGGATTCTCCTATATCTCCATATTTTGGGTTGGCTGTTTGCCCTATGGCCTCATTTCCCTGTTGAGCCTAAGAGAAGTTATAGATTTTTACTTCATTTATTTAGCTTCTTTCTGGTATAAAGAATGGGAATGATTACTTTATATTGAATGCATTGGAAGATAAAACCCAAACCAGTATGATACTATTTATATATCACTCTGGATAATGGTGGCTCCATGAGGCTTCTTTCCCTCTGATTCCTATCTTTAAATGATACTCCTCAGATATACAATATCATTTTATGGTATTCCAAATAAGAGATATTTTGCTTCCTTTCATTGGTGCTGATTAAATTAACTTATTTGGCTATCTTTCTCCTCATATAGTGAAAGTTAAGAACATCTAATATTCATACCTCTACTTCTTTAATAAATCACAAATTACCAAATTTGGTGCTATTGGAGGTGCAACAGAGTAAAACAAAATTGAAGCCCCAGTGAAGCTTATCGTGCACATGGAGAAACAAAGCCAACCTTCTTAAAAGAACTAAAAACAAATGACTACTTACTGGTGACATTTGGGGAATGAAGAATGGCTTTCAAAGCCACTCTCCTGTAAGCAGCCATGTAACGTGGGGTCCAAGTGGGCACACGGAGCACAGAACCAGCACAAAATTCCATGGCAATTAAGTCTTCTTACTTTGTAAATGGAAAACATTGACAAGAACTACTTTATAAATAGCCATGGTGAGTTAATGATAGCATATATGTTTTCTAAAAGTTTACTGATGTGACACATAATTTAGGATTTAAAAAAAATAATTTGTCTTTGATATATCACCTGCTTGTTGCTATCATTTTCAGATGGTGCATCTCAGCTAAACTGAGACAATTCAGGAATATCATACAGTACTCAATATTTAGAAATGACCTAGTGGATAATGGAAGTTGAGATTACAGCCCCAGTCTTCACCATGTTCTGAAGAGTGTGATCGGGACTCAGGAAATGAGTGCATCTTCTTACATGTGCACTTCCAAACTGTGGCCCTCAACAGAGTGACTTCACATGACATTTACAACATTTTCCCCTTTAGCAACAGCATGCTCTGCTATTTTTATATTGTTTCCTGTGGGAAATTGCAAAATTTTCAAACAGCACTTAAATACTAGGACTTTTTTAAAATGGAAGATATATTTAAGGTATTTATTTTATGCTATTGTAAGAAATAATAAAATGCATAACATGTATAATCTCAGCAGTAATTATCTTTAATTTCTTTTTAAACTTATATTTAGGGATGAAATAAACTTCCTGTAACCCCTGAGTCAAGCATTAATAAATGAAGGATTTAAGTATGGGAGATTTTATATTATGATCTAGTATGAAAATGCCAGTTATCAAATCTTCCTCTTCTTACTCACTAATATGCAATTTCTGCTCATTTATGTTTTTCTTCTTATAGCCCCATCCTGAAAAGGCAGTATAAACTGATAATTTAAAATGTAGACTCAGCACCCTTAGTATAAATCTGAATTACAAGTCTTATTAGCTTTGCCTGTGGTAAAGCCATTTAATATTTCTGTGTGCAGTTTCCTCTTAGTAGAATGGGGAGTACTACCTATCTCATAGGGTTTTAAAAGAATTAAAGTAATAAATTCCCTTATTCACTAAATATTCTTAAACTACCTACTATGTATTAAGCCCTGTCTAAAGGAGAGTAGTTGGTGGTTATATTAGAGAGATAGTGAGGGAACGTGCCAGGCCTTGTGAAGCAATAGTAAGGATTTTGGATTTTACTCTGAGTTGGGAAGAGAAATGATTAGGGAATTTTGTGTAGAACAGTACTGTGATCTGCCTTGAGATTTTAAGGGATTGTTCCTCTGGCTTCTTGTGGAAGAAAAGTCCATAGGGGAGCACAGGTGGGTGCAGTAAGACAAACTAGGAAACCATAGCCATGGTCTAGGAGAGACATCATTGTGGTTAGATGAGGCTACTTACTGGTGGCAGATGTGATAGAAAGTGCTAGATTCAGGATATATGTGGTAAGTAAAGCCTACCAATAGCCCACCTAATTTTTACCCATCACCTGTGAGAATAGATTTGACTTTCACTGAGTGAGGAAGGCTGAGACAAGAGTAAGGCTTCAGCTTGGGCAGGGCATAGGCTGGGTATGGCCCAGAGCATGGCCTGTCTCATACGGAGACGGCAGTACACGAGCTCTTTTTTTTTTCCCCCATCACACATATTGTTTCTATTCCTGTGTACCATTAACTTTGCTCTTTCTCCTTGTCATTCCAGATTTTTCATTTCCTTCAGAAGCCAGCTGGAAATTCATCAGTACTATTACCCCAATAATTTTCCCTTTTATAAAATTTTATGTGTAATTTCTATAGATTTTCTCATTTAATTCTCTATAGCTTTATATTTTTCTATCATTAAAGGGACTGTAACATTGTGACTGTGTGGGGGTGAGTGCACAAAGCTATCACATTACATCTCTGTAAAACTTTCAGCTGATTTGGTATCTGGCACACCGGCAGTTAACACCTCAAATAGAAAAAGGGAGCTAGTGTTGTTGAGCAATATTCACTACAAATTTTTTCCCTCTGAGAACACTTGCAGGCATTTAAATGTTGGGTGTAGCTGAAAATACAGGCTCAGATATTTTCCAAACAAGGCTCCAAGTGTTATTTGAAAATGGTGATTTTTGTTGTGGGGACATGTTTGTTAAATATTTCTGATATAAGTTCTTATACACTGGTTATTTATTACCTCTTCCACTATAGATGTTCTATTGTTGGAATTCACATGTGATTAAAAACTTTCACATTTTCCGACTTCTATAACTCCATTCATAATATCTTCTCCCCAGAATTCCTTATCCTCCATCTTCTAATCTTTCTTTGTTCAGTACCTCCCTGGTCAATAACCAGATGGGTAGAACAAGAAAGAGTGCAACAGGGAAGGAGAGACAGCTATTCTTTGAACTGGTTACCATTGAAGGCAATCATTGAACTGGTTACCATTGAAGGCAATTGGGCCTCAGTCCCACTTGGTCACCTCTGAGGAACCATGTAAAATACTTCTCAGCATTACCTGCCTGAGACATGACTGAGGAACTATTTGTACTGGCTCTGTTCAGCTCTGCACTTGATAAGGAATGTCCCAGGGAACATAAACACCACATACCCCCACGTTTGTCTTGTGCATTGGCTAAGTGGTTAGTTGGGCTACTGCATCCTGTGTTGAGTTCACTATTTTCCACATTACTATTATCTGGAAAAGAAGAATTATTCGCTGCTTCCTTTCACTCCCCACAACTTCCTGATGTTATATATGGGCACTCTCTGTTTCTCACATCTGAGCAATTTTATGCTTGCTTCTATTTCTATAGCCCATCTTTAACTCCAGCTCATGTGGTCACTGTAAAGAGACTTGGCTACCACTGCTCCAACACCATTTCACCAGTTGAAGACTGTCTGCAAAGGAAAACAGTTTTGAAGTCAACCTTCACATTAAAAATGACATAAACTAGTTTATCCATAAAAATTAATATTTTCACTCAGAAATGTGCACATGTTTAACTGAGTAGAAACTCAAGGGAACTGACACATGTCATCACATGGATGAGACTTTTTTTTAAAAAAGAGATCCTGAGCAGGTGATCCATATTGACCTTAAAGAGGGGGTCTAGGAGTTCCTAACACATCTGCAAATGTAGGGAACCAAAAGATATCATCCATAAGTCAACAACAAATGCTGGCAAAGTTGTGAAGAAAGGGGAACACTTTTGCACTATTGGTGGGAGTGCAAATTGGTGCAGCCACTGTGGAAAGCAGTATGGAGATACCTCAAAAAATTGAAAATGAATCTGCCTTTTGACCCAGCAGCCCTACTCCTGGGGATATATCTGAAGGAACCCAAAACACTAATTCAAAAGAACATAGGTACCGCTATGTTCATTGCAGCATTATGTACAATCAACCAGATGTGGAAGTGGCTCAAGTGTCCATCGATAGATGAGTGGATAAAACAACTATGGGACATTTACATAATGGAACACTACTCAGCTGTAGAAAAGAAGAAAATTTATCCTTTGCAACAGCATGGATGGACATGGAGAACATTTTGCTAAGTGACATAAGCCAGTCAGAGAAAGACAAATACCATATTGAACAAACTGAACTAACAAGCAAAATATAGATAGATTCATAGATGGAGAGCAGGATGACAGCTGGGGGGAGATGGGATAGGGTAGAAGGATTGAGCAAAAAAGAAAAAGGACTCATAGACATGGACAACAGTGTGGTGATTGCAGGGGGAGAGAGGTATAAGGGGACTAAATGGTAATGGAAAAATACAATAAAACACTAATTTAAAAAATTAAAAGGGTATAAACTGTTCATCCATAAAAGTTAATATTTGTACTCATAAATGTCTACATGCTTAATGGAATGGAAACTCAAGGGAACTGGCATATATACTCCTCACAGTGATGGGACTTTTTTTTTTTTTCAAAAAGAGATCTTGACCAGATGATCCATATTACCTAAGAGAAGGGGTCCTAGAGTTCCTAACTCATTTGCAAACTTGAGGAGCAAAACACATCATTAGTGAAATCCAGGGGTTCTGTCAGATAGCCCAACACAAATCTACTGAAGGAAGAAGGGGGTTGCAGGGGATCGCTAGATAAGGAGCAAGATTTCATGTTGTCAAGGATTCTTTTCCCTATAACCTGTGGTGTAGTCTGCAGTAGTGAAGATAGTTTTTACTCCTACATTGTACTTCCCTCTTGGGATTTTTCCCATGTACCTGCACAACCTGGCTTGATGATCTCAGAGGAGACTGAAGGAGCAGAGCTGAATAGGGTGGACAGGACTTCTCACTTCATGCCTTCATTCATTCCAGTAGAGAGGCAGTTAACCACAAATCTGAGTTCTATTTCCGACTAGACATATAGGAAAGGTATAATGATGATATTAAAAATGCATGTAATAAGGTGAAATCACCAGGAGGGAAACAAAGTATTGGGAGACAATTCTCCAAGACGTTTCCACAGTTTTTGTTTGTAACTATCTTTTTTCAAGTATATTTGTGAATATCTATCTTTCAAGTCAAATTGCCTTGGAAGATAAAGATAATATATCCACCTGGAGCAGAATTTAAAGTTGCTTCCTGACCAGGATGATAAAACTAACGACTCCATCCAGCACAAATGTTGGGCATATTTGTAAGTAGTCCTTAAAAGATCAGTTCAGCGCTTTCCTGAACACGTGTTAAATCTGTGCCACAGCATTCACCTGAGTCACTCTGCAGCATGTCTTTGAGCCTCAGGGAAGAAGGGAAAATAATGAAAACATAATGTCGATGCTAACTATTATGCTAAATATAGTCCTTTGTCTCTGACTCGGGGTCTCACATCTTCAACCAGCAGCTATAGAACTTTGACCGGCCAACTTGTTAGTTTGCAATTAGGGTAAAATTTCAGGCTCTTTATCTTTTTTAAAACTATAAATAAAAAGACATGCGAAAGACATAGCATATTGGACTTCTCACCATGTACAGGTCAAGAGAGGTTGAGGATGCAGAAAAGGAAAATAAGAAGGAAGAGCCAGTCATATAGCAGCAAAACCAGAAGAATTTAACTTTTTTTCATGGAATCCTATATTTAAAATATGTTTGAAACATAAGATCGTCTTTATTCTTCTGATGCCAAGTGTTTGGGCAGATATTTGGCTACTGGGTCTAACTAGTGGTAGGAACTTTTTAAGGAAATTAACCAGACCTAAGTCAAATATTGAGAATTTATTACCACTAACTATAACTTATTTACATATTTGTAAAAAAAAAACCCTAAATCTCTAATAAATAAACACTATTAACATCACACAATTAATGCAAATATTTATGAACTATCTTGATTATTTTTAAAACTTTTAAGAATTTTTGAAATAATGTAGATTCACATGAAGTTGTAAGAAATGATACAAAGAGATCCTGTTACCTTTCACTCAGTGGTAATATCTTGCATAATTATAATATAATACACAATCAAGAAACTGACATTTTTGAAACTCATTAACTTCATTCTGATGCCACCAGTGTTGCAGACGTTTATGGGTACAAGTGTCCCTTAGTTCTTGCAATTTTATTATATGTTTACTCATGTGATCATCACCATATTTAAGATACAAAACAATTCCGTGAAAGGGTTCCTTTGCCACACTTTTATAGCCATAGTCACCTCCCTCCTTTCTCAAATAAGAATTAGCCAAGTAAAACACACACATACACACAAAGGAAAATTGGGCAGAGCAAACATGTACAAAAGTTATGTGGCATGAGAAAAGGTGTCAATTTTATAGAATACCAACTTTTCCTCTATATGCTAGTTAGTTTTCCTTTGCTTTTTTATGGCTATACCTATAATCTGCTTTATGTTTGGGGTGAGAACGATTTATCTATCTAGATAGTAAGTAAATGAAAGGATGGGTGGATAGGATTGACTGATAAAGTAAATACTTTCTTCATTTGCAACCTGTTTCTATTTTATCGCTTAATCATTAGCAATTTGCTATACAACTGTTATTAACTTTATTAACATTTACTTATTTAAAAAGTCCATTTAGAAAAAATAGAAATTGATAAGACTATATGATCAATTTAAATCACATCTTTTATGTACCTCCAGGTCGCTGGCTGTGAACGACCTTATGACAGAATCCAGCAATGTGATATAGATGACTGTTTTGTAAATAGATAACTACTGTACAAATATTTTCATTATATAACTCACAAAGGGATTAATTCAGATTTTAAAAATATCACTTCAAAGTGAGAGAGAGGAAGATATATTTTATTTTTTTTGCTAGAAGGATCATTTTTTGCTATTGACAGGTTGTCTATAGTCTCAATTTACAACCTTAATCCTAACCTTTCTTTTAAATTATACCAATTTAAAGTAACACACATGTCTTTTAGGTACTAAGCTTAATGTGAAAACAAATCTTGGTTCTCCTTTCTGACTCAAAACCTGTTCCTTTCTTCTCATTTAATGCCATCAAACTCCCTTGTTTTCTTAGGTTCAAAACTTAGATGCTATCTGAATTCCTTGTTTCCTTCAATTCTCATATGCTCAGCACTAGTAAATCTTGTTGAATCTGTCCTTAAAACATGTCCTGATTCCAAAATACATTGCAGAAATTACTACTACTATTACTACTACTACTGTTATTACTTACTTGACTTGTAGCTAGAAGTGGCCATGTAATATGAAGTAGAAGTATTGTGTAGAAATTTCAAAGAGTCTATTTGTGTGAGCTGTCTCAACAAGATATAAGGCTTTTTTCCCTATCATTTTCCTTTTTCTTTTCCAGAATGCACAATAAGAGGCCTAAAGTTCTAGAAATCTAAGTCATTTGCCCTAGACCTTGCACTGTATCTCCTCCATCTGGTTGTTCCTGAGTTATATCCTTTTACAATAAACTTGTAATCTAGTAAAAAGAAGTTTCTCTGAGTTTAGTGAACCACCCTAGCTAACTAATCAAACCTCAGAAAGAGGCTGTAACAACCTCGACTTTGAACTGGTGTCTGAAGACCAAGGGAGGCAGGGTGTTGCTGGACTCTGCAATCTATAGTACTTGAGGTGGTCAGAGGCAAAGGTAATAACCTGGGCTTGTGATTGTCATCCGAAGTACAAGGGAAGAGGGGAGGCAGTCTTCTGGGACTAAACTTTTAACCTGTGGAATCTGACACTATCTCTTCGTAGATGGTGTCAAGAGTTGTGCTGAATTCCAGAACACGGAGCTGGTGTTTGGATCATTGGTTGGATGGGTGGGGAAGCCACACCCCTCCACACACAGGAAATTAGGTCCAGAAACCCAAAAGGCTCTTTCTTACTTTTTGACCTGACATCAAAGAGCTTCCTTTATTTGATTCACTGGTTCTTCATCAGAGGGACACATGCTTCATTTCTTCTTCCCTATTGAGTCCCTATGTCTAAAACAAGAGGATGAGAAAGGTGATCTAGTCCATATTTCTGAATCAAATATGGGCTCTTTTAAGAGCCAGGTGCTTTTTTAATTGGCTCAGAAAAGAAAGACAATAAAGACAAATTTTACTGAGTGCTAAAAGCAGTGTGTTTACTTTAGGAATTGGATAGTAGCTTAAGGACATTGATCCACAAATGCAGTTTGAATGCTACTTCCTCTGGGAAGCTTTTCAGGTAAAATATTAGACCTGAATTAAACACACCTTCCTGTGTCATACTTAGAGCCAAGTGCATGCCACTATTACAGCATTTGTCTCTTTGCTTTTAAATTGTGTCTCTTGGAATGCACTAAAAGTCTTTTAAGATAGGGTTTGCGTCCTGCATTTTTAGATCTCGATAACTAGGCTTAAGCTAAATGGGAATTGTAAGCTCAATAAATATTGATTGACTAAGTAAATCGGTGATTCAATGAATGATTGGTATAAGGAAAAAGGAGTAGATGCATTACTTATCATTTTGTTATGGCAGATGTAATAGCATAGAGTAGTTGAGAATTGCTTCAGGTTACACAATGATTGACTATAGAGCCGAGACCTTGCTTATTGTTTCATTATTCAATCAGTAGTTTGTTCATTTTATGAAGACCTGCAAAAGCCCTAGAAATGGAGTCATGTAATTTTGTTGCAGATTCCTAGTTTTCTACTCTGTAAAACTGGCATCATTTTACCTCTACTGTAGATTGTTGCTTAAATAAATAAATTGATAATATTAAAGTTTTCAAAATATTCCCTAATTCATAGTAAGTACATAATAAATATTTATATTTTAAAAATTATATTCACATACCGTAAGTAGTCAAGTCACTGTTTTTAGGTTACGTAGAGTCAAGTAAAATGTAAGATATTCCTGATTCAAAAGATGCATTCTTATGCCTGTTCTTAGTTTTGCCAATGGGGAATAAAAAATGTGATGCATTGCATGCACATTGATTTTAGACAATAGATATTATCTTCCTTTGCAGAAATTATGTCAAAACTTGAGAAAATATTTAAACCATCTATGTCATTTGACTTCTTTCTGTTAAGTGGTAGTAACAAATTTAAAAGGTTAGATGTATCAAGTATCTAGTGTTAACATTGTATTTTAACTATTTTTGGGGGGAGTACAGTTTAATAATTTGCTGTCATAATTTAATGACACATAATTTTTTAAAACCCTAAGAATTCTACAGCCAATGATACATCCCAGCAATGAGGATTGAGAGAAGAAGAAAGGAAGTTGTCCTTCCAAATACATTTCTAGAACTCTGTAAGTTAAGCTTTTGCTCCCAGTGTCTTGTGGACCATGGGTGGCTTCATAAATAGGTGGGAGGGAAAAAATGTAAAAAAAAATTAAGTGGAAATGAAACTTAGTATTGATTCCCAGCATGTTTCTTTTTATTGCAAACTTTTCAGCTCTTCCAAAAATCTGAGCCAGCTGAAGTAACTTCATAAATGACATTTCTGGTGAGTTTGCTTTATTCAGTAAGAGTTACAAGTGAGTGTTTCTCTTAAACTAAACTGTAGAAAGATACATTCCTTTTTATTGATGCTGTATTTTTAGTTAATGTTGGAAATAAGCATTATCTTATACTTTATGGGATATAGTAGGACAAATATATGCTATATGCGAAAGAATAAAAAATCACATGTTCAGTCAACAAAATTTATTGAACATTTATTATTTGTATCATCATATGATTCAGAAATCTTTGAGGATATAAACCTGTGAAACTATAATCCTTAGCTTCAAGAGCTTACATTAAATTAGAAGAGTCAATGTACAGTGGAAAAACAGGAAGAAAAAGCTGCTAATAAAATATTTGTGAAAAGAGAGATTATTTTGTCTGAGAAATCTCTCAATTGATTGGTAAAGAAACATTCATGTGCCAAGCAATGACATTTTGGTCAATGATAGACCACACGTGTGTTGGTGGTCCCATAAGATTGTAATGAAGCTGAACAATTCGTATCAGCTCAGGGACATTGCAGCTTTCTGACAGTGTAGCCCAACGCATCACTCAAGTGTTTCTGGTGATGCTGGTGTAAACAGCACATGGCACTGCCAGCCTTATAAAAGTATAGCAAATACAATTATGTATGGTGCTTGTTAGTTGATAATAAATGACTATGTTACTGGTTTATGTATTTACTGCCCTATTTATTATTTTAGGTTATATATGTTCTATTTTTTAAAAAGTTTGCTGGAAAACAGTATTCTGTGTTACTCAGGCAGCAGCCTTATACAGCTTTTGTTTTCTGTGATTCTTGGTTATATGACTTTCTTTTGTGTTTGATTTAACCTCCTGTTGTTTTGTACAGTAACACGCTGTACACACTTGTAGCGTAGGAGCGCTAGGCTATAGCATATTAAGCCTAGGCGTGTGGTAGGCTACACCACTAGGTTTGTGTTAGTGTGCTCTGTGATGTTCCCATGACAAAATCACCTCACAATGTAGTTCTCAGAACCTATCCTGAAATACGGACATATAGATTGATATAAAATACTAAAATATGCCTTAATAAATATTACCTCAATTTGAATGTGGGTATAGGGTTTTACTGTTTCGAAATGTTTTCATTATATTATTTAAGTAATGTAAGAACCATGCCTGCATGCTGCTATTATTGTTTGTTTCACTTTTGTGGAGAATGAAAATGACATTCACGGAAGTCACATTTACAAATTAAGAAAAAGGATACATGTTTACTTTCCAAATTTAGTACAACAGCACTGCTTTCAACTGTAAATCATTGTTTTGATATGCATGTTTAATTACATGTAGGGTAGCATGAGAGGCAATAGAGCAATGCAGTTAATAGTTTGGGACCTGGAATCATACATAGCTGATAGTTTGTTTTTGACATGTAACCAGCTATTGTTACCTTAGTCAAGCTGCCAATTCCTTTTGGCTACATTTTTAATTTAGATAATGAAAATAACAATAGTAATAGACTCACAGGGCAGTATATCATCAGTTAAGGTACTTTCAACTGCAAATACCAGAACAGTGATTTAAATAATATAGACATTTCTGTAAAATAAGATTCCCTTTTTTATAGCAGTTTAAGGTTAAAAGAATTGAGAAATTTCCCATGAATAGTATCCCCTATTATCAGCATCCACCACCAGAGTGGTACATTTGTTATGACCGATGAAATGACATTGACACATATTTAAGACCCAAAGTCTGTAATTTACATTATAGTTCACTCTTGGCATTGTACATTCTATTAGTTTAGGCAAATGTACATGGCACGTGTCTGCCATATGTTATCATAGTAATCTCCTGCACTAAAAATCCTCTGTGCTCCACCTATTTTTCCCTCCCTGCCCTATAGCCCCTGGCAACCACTGATTTTTTTTTTTTTACGGTCTCCATAGTTTTTCGTTTTTCAGAATGTCATATAATTGTAATCATACAGTATAGACTTTTCTGATTGGCCTCTTTCACTTAATAATATGCACTTATGTTTCCACCATGCCTTTTCATAGTCTGAAAGGTTATTGTTTTATAGCAAATAATACATTGCATTGTCTGAATGTACCACAGATCATTTCTCCTTTCACCTCCTAAAGGGCATCTTGGAAGCTTCCAAGTTTTGTGGTTATAAATAAAGCTGCTGCTGCTGTTGCTGTACAGGTTTCTGTGTGGACATTATTTTCATATCTTTGGGAAAGTGCCAAGGAGAATAATTGCTGGATCACATGGTAAGAGTATGTTTAGTTTTATAAGAAACTGCCCAACTGTCTTCCCTTATAGCTTTATCATTTTATATCTTACTAGCAATGAATGAGAGTCTCTGTTTCTCCACATCCTTGCCAGCATTTGGTGTTGTCAGTGTTCTGGATTTTGTCCATTGCAATAGGTGTATAGTAGTTTTTCATTGCTCTTGTTTTCTTATACTTACCTTCTTTGGTAAGGTATCTGTTAAGGTCATAGGCCCATTTTTAATTGGATTGTCTTCTTATTATTGAGCTATAATAGTTCTTTGTACATTTTGGGCAACAGTCTTTTATCAAATAACTTTTGCAAATATTTATCCCAGTCTATTGCTTGTCTTTTGTTTCTCTTGACATTATCATACATAGAGCAGAAATTTTAGTTGAAATGAAGTCCAGTTTTTCAATTATTTGTTTCATTGATTGTGCCATTGTATTGTATCTAAAAAGTTATTGCCACAGCTAAGATTATCTAGTTTTTCCTCTTATGTTATCTTTCAGGATACATTAATTATTTTTCAAGCAGATAGTTTGAGGGTACCTACATACACTGAACTGTTAGTGGCCTATAAATTATTACATAAGAAATTTATTTTCATAATTTTATACAATTAAATAAACTTCTCTAACTTGATATAAAGTAGCTACACATAGACACATAAAAAGAAAAGTCTCTATACCAATGAAGCCGTTATACGCAAATTGTGATATTATGGCTTATAACAAAAAAATGTATGTTTGTTTTTTGTCTTCATTACTGGCACAGATCCCCTAAACCACTTGGAATTTTCTCAGTGATGAGAGCAATTAAGATGTCTTGTTCAGTTATTGAAGTGAATTTTGGAATGCCCTTAGGTAACCTAGAGGAGGGGGTTGGTTGCCAGAGGAATCAACCACGTGATGAATATTTAGTCTCAACACCTGATCTTCTCGAGGAGCAGAGGGAGACTAAAAAAGATTGAGTTCAATCACCAATGACCAATGATTTAATCAATCATTCCCATGTCAGGAAGCCTCCATAAAACCCAACAGAATGGAGTTTGAAGAGCTTCTGGGTTGGTGAAGCAGAATGCGTCTGCAGGCTGGGAGGGTGTGGTAACCTGAGTTATATAGAGACAGAGACTCCTATGTTTTGGAGCCTTCTGGACCTCACCTTATGCATCTCTGTTTGGCTGTTCCTTTGTATCCTGTAATCTCCTTTGTAGGAAAGTGGTAACCTAGTAGGTAAACTGGTTACCTGGGTTCTGTGAGCCTCTGCAGCAAATTAATTGAACCCAAAGAGGGACTCATGGGAAACTTTGATTTCTAGTTAGTTGGTCAGAAGCACAGATAACAATCTGGAGTTGTGATTGGCATCTGAAGTAGAGTAGTATTGTACAACTAAGTATTGTACATTCTGCACCTGGTTTATTTCCTGGTAGACAGTATCAGGTTCAAGTTAGATTTTAGGACTCTCAGACAGTGTCTGCTAAATATTTGAGAATTGCTTGCTGGTGTTAAAAATACACACCATAAATCTACTTATAGAATCAGTAATAATTCATAACTAACCAAGAGATAAGTTAATAGAGATTGAAAAAAAATCTTTTTAACTCCTGGAATTTGCACTTTACAAGGTGAAATAAAACTGACCTAAAAAACATAAAATGTGTTTTGTACCTTCCCACTTTGGTTTCTGTGACTCAGACTTTTAGGACCTAACCCGACTTAATCCTTTGTTGCCCACTCATTTTCTGATGGGCTCCTTTATGAAATAAGTAGAGCGCTGTTTTCTCCATTCTATTTGCCTTGAGAACTTATAGCAACATAATTCCCTGTCCCTCAGCTAAATACTGCTGCAACCAGGCAAAGAAATTTAGCAATTTAACCAAAGAAATTCTTCTTTCTAGAAGATAAGCCTGGTAAAGGAGTGAAAATAGCTTACTTTTCAAAACTCTGAGGATCATTAATGCTTGCTTCAAGACTCTCCATGCCAACTAAGGTAAAATTAGTATGTTGTAAACTTCCTAATTGCAATGAGTTTTCTGCCTTGCAAAATCTGCCTTAAAATCACTGATGGCAGTTCCTAAAAAATCCACCTTAAAATAATTTACCTGAGTCCATTAGACCCTTTATAGCAGGTTCTAAAATGAAGTCTTCCTTTCATTAAACATTGTTTCCTTATAATATTGATGAGATGCCTTAGGAACTTTACTTTTGTTTATATGGGTTAGTCTAGTTAAATTTGGTTTTCATCTACATCCTATCACCTAGAGTCACAGAACCTTTATAGGACTTTAAGTGAGCACTTACTGTACTCCACTGACTTTAACCCCCTGAGGTACTACTAAGATTCAGTCAAAATAGTGTGCTCCCTTACTGCAGTAAGTCTAATAAATTTAGCTTTAGCAGCTAAACCATTTATCAGCTTCCACCTTAACCTTCAGCTGTTCTGAGATCTTACTGCATTCACATGGAGACTGCAAATCCTAGACTATAACCAAATAAGAAATGAGAATTGTGAAGGGGTGGATACCTCAGTTTTAGATTTTGTGAGAAAAGCGCAGTTGGAAGTGTCAGGTGCAAAAAGAACAGGGGTAACAGTTTATATTTCAAAGTAGCTTTCATGTACTGCATTGTCTCAGAGCACCAGACAACCAGGAGGTAAGGGACAGGAAGAAGATACAACTGCACTGTATTTTATTAGAAATGGGAATAGGACTAAGATATGTATACCTCAACTAGGCCACTGATCCCTGATCTAAGAAAGTATTCATCTCCCCACAGAGTGGAGAGTGAACAGAGAAGTCTGTAATTCCCTAACACTTTTGCCACACTAGTTGAGCTTTGGTAGATATTTCAGAATAAATAGAGAGGGGAAAATAATTAAACAGTGTTTGTTTCTAAAGACTTTGTTACTAGAGTAGATTAGAACTTCAATACTGAAATCACCTGAGAAGTTTTGAAATATAACAATGCCCAGGAGACCCTACTGAGATTATGATTTCCTTAATTGGTTTAGGCCCTAGTTCCAATGTGCACATAGCATTGAGAAGTACAGCTCTAGAACAGAGGTTGGCACCTACAGTTTGTGGGCAAAATTTTGCCTGCTGACTGTTTTTGCACAGCTCTCAAACTAAGAATAGTTTTTTCAATTTTCAAAAGTTGAAAAAAAGAGAACATTTTAGGACACATAAAAGTTATATGCAATTCAAATTATAGTGTCCATATTAAAGTTTTATGAGGACATAGCAACTTTTTATTCATTTGCATATTGTTTGTAGTGGCTTTTGTGTTACACAAGCAGAGTTGAGTAGTTGGAACAGAGACTGTATGGCTTACAAAGCCTAAAATTTTAAATATCTGGATCTTCACAAAAAATGTTTGCTGACTCCCCATCTAGGAGATTTAGAGGGACAGCATATCTGTAAGGAGGGTCTGCTGAACACTTTAGAATAAAATTTTAGAAAATTTTTTGAATATGTTAATATATCATAACCATTAAAAATTGATAACAAGTATTTGGAGAAAGGACACTTAGTCACTAATAGTGAAAGCATAAGATAAGATAAAGGTAGGAATTTGGTAAGGAAGGCAGGTAGGTGAAATGCAAGAGAAAAGCTGGACATACTCCTGTCCAGGCTTTTACAATAACAAATCAACATTTTACTCTTCTTCACTATGGTTTCTATTTTACAACAGCAGAAACCCAGAATGGGAGAACACAGACAACATGAAACACATCCAGCTGGTTAACAAACTTACATTCTCTGATGCAACTGCTTCTGCTCAGGGTTCCAACTTTCAGGAAGCAGAACATAATGCGTACTTGAAATTCCTTGCATTATAACTTGTCTAATTCAACCACACTCCTGTATTCTCCATGATCGGCATTAAAGTAGTGTTTCTAACTGCACGTCATTGCAGTTCAAATTTATTATTGTAGCAGTAGACATGAGTGTATTAGGCTTCACAGTTTCACCAGCTATACTCCATATGGTTGCACAAAACAGTGGCAATGAATAGCAATTTATACTATATTATACAGGTTACATATCTTTCTTCTTGGCATTACTGATAGATTTTCTACTTTGCGATAAGCCTGCAAGTATATTAACAATTGGAGATAGTGAGAAACAAGAGAGTTTGAAGAGAGTTATATAGAAGTATAACTTTAAGCAAATAATTTTTTAAAATGGAAAAAAAGCAGGTCAAAATTGGCAAACTGAATATGTTATTTTGGAATTAAAAAGGAACATGAAAATTATTAACAAAAATTCAGAACACAAGTTACTTCTTGACACAGGGAAAAATACATTTTTGGAAGCACACAAGCAGTTCAATGGTAAGACTTTTGGTCACTTGTTTTTAGTGCATACATACATGATTACTTTTTTAACTTGTAAGCTGTACATATTCTCTTGTACAAGGGTTATATTTATGGAAATTACAATATGAAATATTTGAATATAACATTTAGTATGACTGATAGCAGTTTTCAACAGATACAATAAAAATAAATTAAAAATCATGGACCTTTCACTTGCTTACATATGAGTTTTTGTGCCAATATGTTTCAGAAATGTCAGTCTTTTATGTCAAAGACTATTAGAATAATCAAGAAAATAATTTCATAATAACAGCATGAGAACATGACCTGAGAATTTAGTAATAAAAATAGTTAGGTGGAATAAAAAATAAGTAAAATAGGTGTTGGCCAGGTATGCCAGTTGGTTGGAGGGTTGCCTCCATACACTAAGGTTGCAGGTTCGATACCAGGTCAGAGCATATGCAAGAATCAACCAATGAATGCATACCTAAGTGGAATAACAATGATTTCTCTCTCTCTCTTTCTCTCTCTCTCCCTCCTTCCTTCTCTCTCTTTCTCTCAAATCAATCAATAAAAATAAATAAATAAAATGGCTATGATCTATGCATGTAAAAAGATGAGAAGTCTTAAAACTTATTTTTAAGTTACATTCTAGTGCCTTTGGAAGATATTCCTTTTTGTTTGAAAACAAAAAGCATGAATATTTTTCAGCCAAATTGCAATATTTAAATCTTAAAGCATAAAGTGAATTTATGCATTATTTTTTTTTTTGAGGGTAAGTTCTTATATTCTATTTCCAAAGACTGTCCTGTAAGTGAGGCATTTGACTTTCACAGATTTTGCTGACCTTATTCTTTCCATCTGTGGGAGTTTGAGCATAAATTTTTCATAATGCCAAAGTGTAAAATATTTAAATGCTTCATTTCACACCACTACATATATACAGCATATATATAAATATGTATATATATATATCAATGCTTCAGAAATGCTGTATTGCTAATGTTTCATGCAATATATACATGTATATACACATATATATGTACACACATGCACATATATATCTTAAAGGGATTATTGACAATTCCCTTTCATCATATGAACTATACATATTTTATAATACAATATCAAGTTAAATGTTTGGAAAATGAATGACTTTTTGAATGCAATCAGGTTATCAGTTGTAAAATTAATTTTTACTATGAACCTTAAAACATTTAATATATTTACCATATTTCATGGGGTCTAAATTGCAATCTATGATCACACAAGCTATGACTTTATGTAGTGCATTTATTTCTGAATTTATTTTTTTATTTGATCTGATTTTTCTGACTAGCATTACACCCCAAAGCAGAATCTTCTGTATTTTCAGCTCTACCTTAATAATCACTTTCTTTTAACATTCCCTTTTATTCAGAGAAATTAGGTTTTATTCTTTAGCTACTGTAATTTAACATAGCTAATACATTTTACTAAATGGTAAAAGAAGAGCTTTTATATGAGATTCATGTAATTATAACAACTATAAGCATGACTGGCTTCAAGATAGAGCAGATGTTTTCCTGTTTCTAGATTATTAGTGCTAAAAGATATTCTGTAAAAAAAAAAGACATTTTGTAAAAGATCTTCATGCCTTTAGCTTAATTTTGCTGGGAACCTAGAATTACTCTAAGGTGTGTGTGTGCATGTGTGCATATATGTATAATGAATGGTGACTTTAAATATAAAAAACTGGACAAAAATGTAAAGTTTTATGCATTTACCCTGTAAGCTAAGTAATACCAGGAGTGATTTTGATGGGGGACTCAAAAATTGGAAAATTTTAGTTTAAGCTATAGCTAATAAACTCAGTAATCAACTCATGTAAAACCTGTGGTTCTAGGAACTGAAGGTATAACCCATCCTCACTCCAGGAGACCATAAGCAGTCCCACCTTTGTGCCTGAAGAGGACTGCAAGCAATTTAAAGATGGTATCTGAGTCACTGTACTCCAGAGTCAGATGACCACCACCCAGGACACAGCCAAAGACCATTGCCTGGGGCAAGAATGCTGCGATTTTTTAATCCAATTAACTTTTTCCTGAATTCCAAACCCCTTACTTTGTTCTTATAAAAAGAGGCATTTTGAAATGGAATTTAAAAGGGTTTGTTAGGGCACAAACCCACCATCTTCTCAGATTGCCAACCATCTGCATAAAGTGCCCATAAAGATTCAGTCCCTGTCTCTGTTTATTGGTTCTGGTGGTGATAGGCAGCACACCAGCTTTTCAGTTACAGTTTAACCATTTCATCAGATGTCTAGTGTCTGTGGCATTTTTTCATTACCTATATACCCATTAGGTCAATTCATGCTCCAAAATCAACTGAAGAAAGATTGAGAACTTCTGAGTATTCTGTATAGAGAGATCTAATCAAATATGTACTGAGCATCAGTGACCTATAAAACACTGTGCTGGTAAAACTAGACCTCACAGCATCAAGGAACTTACAAGTTTGTTAGGAGAAGATTTGGAAGGAATGTTGGTGGAAGGAAATTGATATTCTCCGGAAAAGAAGATTCATTGTGGAAAGTAATAGGTTATAAATATTCTCCTGTGATAGAAGGGGTGGAGAAAGAGATTTCCACTGGGCTTTATTTTACAGTAATTATTAAAAGTTTTTGAGTATGAAATTGAAATAAAAAAGGAGATGTTTAAAAATATAGAAATGTTTAAGAAGTAGGAAGATTCAGGAGACAGTGGACTCTTGCTGTGGTCCAGATTTAAGATGGTAAGGGCCTGAAACAAGGAGGTAGAGATGAGCATGGCAAAAAAAGATCAGTGTAACAGATATTTGAAGAAGACATTGTAAGATTTAAAATTAATAAAATTATATTAAGATATTATAATATATTTGACAAGGTAGTCAAAGAATATTCTTAGAATCTTTCCTATTTTGCTATGTTTTTGTCACAATACATAGCAAAATATTCAATGGGCTTTGTATTGGGATTACTGGGGTGAAAAACAATTTTATATATATACACACACACACACACACATGGATTTCTAAAAGATATATCAATATACTTTATCAACATGGAATTATACTATAATTTTATTTGTTTTAAGTATATTTTATTGATTATGCTATTACAGTTGCCCCACTTTTTTTCTCCCATTTATCCCCCTCTGCCCTGTACCACCTCTCCTCCAGCAATCCCTGTCTCCTTAGTTCATGTCCATGGGTCATACATATAAGTTTTCTGGCTTTTCCATTTCTTATACCATTCTTAACCTCCCCCTGTCTATTTTCTACCTACCATTAATGCTTCTTATTCTCTGTACCTTTTTCCCCATTCCTCCCCTTCCCCTTTCCCACTGATAACCCTCTATGTGACCTCCATTTCTGTGATTCTGTTCCTGTTCTTCTTGTTGGCTTAGTTTGTTTCTGTTTTTTTTTAGCAAGATAAAAGAAGACAGTTACCTACAAAGGAGTTTCCATAAAACCACTAGCTGACTTCTCAAAAGAAACCTTTCAGGCAAGAAGGAGCTGGAAAGCAGTATTCCAAGTCATGAAAGGCAAGGACCTACACCCAAGGTTACTCTATCCAGCAAACCTATCATTTAGAATGGCAGGGCAGATAAAGTGCTTCCCAGATAAGGTCGAGTTAAAGGAGTTCATCATAACCAAGCTCTTATTATACAAAATGTTAAAGGGATTTATCTAAGAAAAAGAATATCACAACTATGAACAGTAAAATGACAACAAACTCACAACTATCAACAAATGAGCCTAAAAAAAAGGAATCATACCACAGTTTTAAGGAAACAAACTTCATTCAGTGATGAATTAATTACATTTGTGACTTAATAACATGTGACGGAGGCATATGTTATTGATGTTTTTCTCTCAGTTTGATGTTTCTCTCCCTCTCTCTCTCCCTCCCTTTGTCTCTCTCTAAAATCAATAATCATGCCCTTGGTGAGGACAATTTTTTTTAATCCTGGTATCACCAGGCAGTCGTCACTGTGTACTGTCATAGCACTGCTACTGAAGCCAGTCTCTGTAGAGTGAGAGGTGGCTAAACAACCACTAAGAAATAGCAGTATGCTTTAAATTCAGGCAATTATTTATGTTTTGTGTGACCTTGGTAGAAAAGCCAGCTTTTCCAATCAGTATAACTATAAAGCCATTCAAATTTTTCAAAGTTTCACTGAAGAAGGAGGAATTATTGAGCTCACAGAGGCGTAACTAATTTTTTTTGAATCTTTGACATTGGTCAAGATGAAAAAGTTGATTCTGAGTCAACTTTACAAAATTATAATTGTTTAACTTTTGATTAATTATAGTTTTGTGGGTTCATATGTGGGAATTTTTTCATATCTGAAAGCTTTTGGTGTCTCATTAGAATTATTAAAATAGTGAAATTCAAAGACTAAAATCCATTTATAATAATTATCATTTCTGTATTGACTTAGGGTTTGATAATTATATTTAATTATATATTTTTCAACATTTTTAGTGCATTCTTTTTGAGATTTCTTTTTTTAAGATTTTATTTACTTATTTTTAGAGAGGGAAGGGAGGGAGAAAGAGAGAGAGAGAGAAAAACATCAATGTGCGGTTGCCAGGGCCTGTGGCCTGCAACCCAGGCATGTGCTCAGACTGGGAATCGAACCTGTGATGCTTTGGTTTGCAGTCTGAGCTCAATCCACTGAGCTACACCAGCCAAGGCTATATTTAATTTTATATTGATAAATAAAAGAAAAATAGAACAGAGCTAATGTGTATTGTAGATATTTCATGTCTTATTGCTTGTGTTATGTACCTGAGAATAAAAAGGTACTCATGTAGAAATTTCTGTGTGAAATTCTAAAGTCAAAGATGCATGAAACACTCTCATGTCTTGATTAGCAACTAGATTTCAAAGTAATTTGTAATGTCACACTGTTTTAAATTAATAGTTTATTTACTAATTTTTTTTCAAAAGTAATCTATTATATATAAACAGTCAAATGGATTGGTTCAGATATGTTCTCATCTGGCTTCATAGATGCACTTAGATATTTTCTAGCCATTTTTTGTTAGCATATGGGAAATTTCTCCTTTACATATTGTGTAGCTAAAACTTTTATGTGATGTTCTGAGTTTTCTGGCTGTAATGGGAATAATACTTGGTAACCTTCTTGTTGCTCTTTTCCTATATCTCAACTGGTTTCTCAGCTCGTTATCCACAATTTGGGACTCTGTTAAGAACAGGGGAAGCTCGTGTGGTACTAGGAAGGAGATGTGAGATAGGCAAAATCCTGCAGAAAGATCAGGTAGGAAGCCCCATTACTCTAAACACAACTCTGAAGGAGATTCAGGATGTGGTAGCTGGGGGGACAAGTGATTAGATGCCTGTGTGGATCTCTTCTTCAAAGTCGGGTGTCTCATTGAATAGATTGAAGGGAAAACAAAAAACCCAGAACATTCTTTCGTAATTCCTGTTTGGAAACCAGCAGGTTGCTATGCCGGGGAATTTAACAGTATTAGAATGGACATGCCCAAGTCAGGTAAGACTGAATTAGAACTTCCAGCTCCCCACAGCCTGAGTGTACCACCTAAATATTCCCAAGAGTCCAGAAGAATTGATGAGAATGAAGTAATGATCCACTCGAGGCTTGAAGTTGGAACCAAGAGGCTTTTCTCTTGAAAATGGCTATAAATAGGTACAGCAGCACTGGGTGACAACACATTGGCCCTGAAAGCATGTGAGGATGTTTTCACTACAGTCCCCAGTCCAATGACCAGATCCAACTGCTACAGAAAACACCGTGGACACTGTGTAGATCATAGTCTGTTCCCTCTCCCAGTCATGGAATCATTTAAGCCACCTGCTCCTGCAAATACAATTAGGTGTTATCTTGAAGAGAAGCAATCTGGTAAGAGTCAGAGTAATAATTGAAAGACCCTGTATTGACCTTGAAGAGCTGAGTTATCCAAAGATGACTGCTTAAACCAGAAAACAATTCTTCAAATGTTCAGGTTGAAAGACTTTTTCCTCTGATACCCAGCAGAGAATAAGCTTACTTATAAAATTTAAATTGTTATAAAATACAAAGTGTTAATTTTTTTGTTCATTGAGTAGTAGTGAGTAGTTTCAAGTTAGTATAAATGTCATTTCTATATAATTAATATTTTGTTTTAAGACATATATGCATATTTCCATTTAATGTATGTTTGTATTGCTAAAAAGTGTTAAATAGAAACGATACAAGTAGTGTTAAGTTGGCTATTGCTTTTAGTTGAAAACTTCTACAGCAGAGCAACAGATATATTTATCTCCCTTTGTTTCTAGGTTATAAGCTTCCATTTCTTCTTAGATATATTCACCTTGACATCTGCCTGTCAGATAAATTTAGTTGTTTTCCACTGTGTTCTCATAGGATACTGCACCATAGGATGGTGATGCATACACCATCCTGCAGTGTCCGCAGTGTCATGGATGAGACATGAGACATTCACACGGACTACTGAGTCCTGTGTAGAGGAAAAGGAAAGGCCTGGCCACTTTCTCAAGAGGAGAGCGCCCCAATCCTGCCCTTCACAGAATTTTTATTGGGTTTTAATTTGCACAGGAATACAGGTAAAGTTCATTAATCATTGTCAGGCAGTAAGGATCAAACAACAGATAATGTTCAAAGAAGTAAAAAGGGGTCCACTGAGTTGGGGTCTTATCACCTAAAAAACTACGGAACTTGAGGAGCTAAATTCATTTCCTGCCCTGGCCTTCATAATCTAATTAAGAGCATTCTCAGCAAGCAGGTTTCACAGGATTTTACATATTCCCTTTCAGGTCTTATCATCCCAGGATGTCCACAGTCCCAGTGTGGATTGCACCACCCCTTGCTATTGTCACAGGCTTGAGTCGGACAGAGGAAACAAAGGCAGCTGGGAGATTTGGATGTCTTGCAGGCAGAATGAGGACTCAGGCTTTGTTAAAGCTGAAGAGCGAGGGTCGATCACCCCTTTTTTCACAGCCCCCCAAATCCTTCCCTGGGACCTCCACGTGATTATGCCTGTCTTAGATGATTCCCCCCTTGGGGAATCTTACCTGTCATTGGCTAACTGATCAAGCATTGGGGGCCAGGCAAGGAGCAGAAGCAGTGCTCCTGCCAGGGAGATAAACTTATCTCCTTAGTGGCTTCTGGTCCAGAGATCTGTCGCTCAGCCTTAGCCATGGAGGGTTACAGCTTCTGAAACCAGGCAGGGAAGAGCCCAACACACATGCACAATATTTAGATTTAATCTGTATCTTGAAGGAAATTTTGGCCTGTGCCATCCACTGGGACAGTGGCTTCATCAGAGAAAAACTGTCCTTTCTGTGATTTTCAGCCCACGGTGTGGCTGTCATCACATGATAGATGTTAAATAGGATTTGGTATTGAATGAATGTAAACCCAGAAAAACAAAACCAGAACTAACTGGACTATTTATAAACATTTTCTTTTTCCAGTTTTTTGAATAATTTTCAATAATAGAGTGGGGATTGACTGAGGGAATGGGCAAGGGGGTAGGCAGGGCAGAGGAGAGCAATGGGGAAAATTAGGACACCTGTAATTGAACAACAATAAAAAATGTGTTTCACTTTAGCAATTTTATCAAATCTTTGTAAGATAACTCCTACTGATAACATAATTTAATGTTCATTTACCCAAATATTCCAAATGACTTTAGAAATATGAATCCATTTACTTTATGTGCTTAACAAAAGCAACAAATTGGTGCTTTGAGGATTTGCACTCCATGGCAAGGTGGAAGTGTTGTCTGAAAATAGACATAATTATACCGCATCATTATTATACTGCCATTAAAGATTACTTTAGAATATAATTAACCAGAAAGATGATGCATATAATGCATGAATCATCTTTGTGTTTGGTGTTTATCTAGAAAGGAAATAGAAAGTTAATAAGTGCTTTAAGTTAATGAGAGTGTCCCTGAATTCTTGTGCTTTTTCTCTGACTGATTTGAAGTTCAGTTCCATCAGGCATTATCTCTTCATTTTGTAGGAATTCTTAGTTTGTGACATTTCTGAATTAAAAATGAGATGATAATTTTAGATGATTTAAAGCAGTATTTTAAAATATTTTGAATCAATCTTCAGTTTCATTTGCTTAAAATTAAGAATTGTCACCTTTGACTGCTTAATATGATACATTTAATAGATTAGGAGATTGAATACAGAGAGGCTTTTAAATAAAATAAATTCTATTTTAATTAAAATTGAATACTGAATTGAGTGTTGGGACAACTAAACAAATAGAATGTAATTTATAGATCACAATGGAAATTTTAGGAGTTATTTGAATAATAAGGTACTATATAAAAAGTGATGAGAAGACCAACACTAGACAGCTGAGCGACAGTCCATTTACTTCAGTCCTTCAGTTTCGTGGTCTGTAAAGTAGGTAGATTAAACAAAGAATACCCATAAACTAATTTTCAACTTTAAATACTTGATTCATTCTGTGGGAAAAAGATAAACTCCTACAGTGCACCAAAGCAGAGTATTAAAAATAAATAAACATACAAAATTCCTCTAAAAACCCACTTTATCTTTTAAGAAAGAAGGGCACCATCTTGTTTACTCTTTGTTATTTGCAGAAGTTAAAAAAAGAATTTAGTTAACAAATTGGCATATACTATATTTGTAGAAATAATGAGCTATTTAGCAATTAATTTAGAGGAAAAGTCCATTAATAACTGATTTTAATAAGTTATTTGTAGTTTTTAGATGTTGAAGGATGACAAATTCTATTTATAACAAGTAGGAAATAAAAATTACAATCAGAAGTCATGTCTTTGAGGAGTCTCCATTTTTCTGTGTTCTGTGACCATAAAGACTGCAGAAAAATACCCCATTAATTTTTCCCATTATAAAAGTAATGTATTCTGCTTATAACTAGTCAAATTTTTATGGTACATAAAGAGAAAAATACCAGATATCTGGGTAAATAGTGAAATTGCATGAGTCCCTGGCATTTTCTCTTCCATATTCTTCTCTGAAACAATATAATGCAGATGAATAATGTTGAGCATTCTGACTGTTATTCATTTCTTTTCTAATTACTGGTTATAATTAGAGCAGAGGGGAAGTTTATCTTGGGTAAACAAAGAAGGTAGGTGATCTAATTGTTAGACCTGGTCTAATATCTTTGTAAACAATGCATTAACTGAAGATATTTGCTAAGAGGAGAGTCCTTATTTGTGGAATGCTTTTAGCAGGATGTCTTTCATTCAGGATTGCTTATGGCAACCAAAGTTAAGATCTCTGGATTAAGGGGCATGGCTTCCTGACAAATGCCATGTAAGGTAGGTGAACATGTAGATATAAAGGAGACATACTCAATATCCTGAATGCTCTCCAGTTTGAGAGATGGCCTACAATTCTGCCTTGAAATATCTTCCTCTGGGCCATGGGATGTGATGTAGGAGACAAAGGTCTGAGGAGCCACATGAGCTTGGAGCCTTCTTTACATCTTCTGTGCTTCCTGCCTTCTTATCTACTTGAACTTATTATAATGTTTAATACAATGTAAGTCTAACTTGACAATTTAATGTGTCTGTTTGTGTATATAAACTAAAACAAATTGAGATAAAGTATGTAACTAAAGATATCAATTCTATGCAGATCTCCAGGGTAGAGAGGATGAGTAGGACTTCATTTTATTCACACCTGATAGGCCAATAGAAAGGGGAAAAAATATTTTTCCCTATGGCTTTGAAGAAAACATGTAGTTTCCTGAATGTTTAAAGGAGAATGACAATTGGAAATCTATGGACAATTTTCATAGATGGGGTGCTGCTGTTTATAGTTTTGATCCTTGGATGGTGGCATAGTCATGCTGATACTGATGCAGTTCAAGAGAATTTCTCATAGGAGAATTTTACAAAACCCTTGAGGAAGAGATAAACCCTTTCCTTCACAAACTATTCAGAAAAAAAAATCCAAAAAGACAGAAGACTCCCAAACTGTCTTTTAGAGACCAGCATAATCCTAATCCCAAAATTAGACGAAGACACAAAAAAGAAAGAAAGCTATAGGCCAATATTTCTCATGAACATAGATGCTAAAATCCTCAACAAAATATTGGAAAACTGCATCAAGCAACACATCAAAAAGATCATACACCTTGATCAAGTGGGATTCATCCCAGGGATGGAAGGATGGTGCGTTATTCACAAATCAATGAATGTAATGCATCACATAAACAAAGCAAAGACAAAAATCACATGATCATATCAACAGATAAAGAAACAGCATTTGATAAGGTACAGCATTCATTTATGATAAAAATCACTCAGCAAAGTAGAAGTAGAGGGAGCATTCCTCAAAATGATAAAGTCCATATATGAGAAACCAATCGCCAACATCATACTCAATAGGCAAAAACTAAAAGCTTTACCACTAAGATCATGAACAAGACAAGGATGTCCACTTTCACCACTCTTATTCAACATAGTACTGGAAGTGCTAGCCACAGAGATCAGACAAGAAAAAGAAATAAACGGCATCCAAATTGGAAAGGAAGAAGTAAAATTGTCGTTGTTTGCAGATGACATGATAGTGTACATAGAAAATCCCATAGACTCCACCAAAAAACTACTCTATCTAATAACTCAATTTTGAAGAGCAGTGGGATATAGGGTCAATATTCAAAAATCAAAGGCATTTTATACACCAACACTAAAATATTAGAAAAGAAATCAGGAAAAAATCTCATTTGCTATAGCAACAAGAAAAATAAAGTACCTAAGAATAAACTTAACCAAGAAGGTAAAGGACTACTACTCAGAAAACTACACAACACTGGAGGAAGATAATAAGGAAGACACAAATAAATGAAAGCATATACTGTGTTCATGGATTGGAAGAATTAATATCATCAAAATGTCCCTACCACCCAAAGCAATTTATACATTCAATGCAATCTCTATCAAAATACCAATGACATATTTCACAGATATAGAACTAACATTTCAAAAATGTATATGGAACTGTAAACGACCCCAAATAGCCTCAGCAATTTTGAGAAAGAAGAACTAAGTAGGAGGGATCATAATACCTGATATCAAACTATTTTACAATGCCATGGTAATCAAAGCAGTCTGGTATTTGCATAAAAAGAGATACACAGATCAATGGAACAGAATAGAGAGCCCAGAAGTAAACCCAACTATCTGTGGTCAATTAATATTTGACAAAGGGAGCAGAAACATAAAATGAAGTAAAAATAGCCACTTCAACAAATGGTGTTGGGGGATCTGGAAAACTACATGCAAAAAATGAAATGTAACCACCAACCTACACCATACACAAAAATAAATTCAAGATGGATAAAAGACTTAAATATAAGTTGTGATACTATAAAAGTCATAGAGGAGAACATAGGCAGGAAAATCCCAGATATTCCACACAGCAATATTTTCACCGATATGTCCCTTATAGCAAGGAACATAAAGGAAATAATAAAACAAATGGGATCACATCAAAATAAAAACATTGTGCATGGCTAAAGAAAACACTAGCAAAATGAAAAGGGAACAAACTCTATGGGAAAATATATTTGCCAATGGTATCTTGGACAAGGGTTTGCTCTCCAAAATATATAAATAACTCACATGACTCAACTCCAGGAAGACAAACAATCCAATAAAAAATGGGCAAAGGACCTGAACAGAAACTTCTCCAAGGAGGACATACAGAGGGCCCAGAAACATATGAAAGGATACTCAGCATCACTAGCCATCAGAAAGATGCAAATTAAAACCACAATGAGATACCACTTTACACCAGTAAGAATGACCATCAAAAACAAATAAACAAACAGTAAGTGCTAGCCAGGATGTGGAGAAAAGGGAACCCAGGTACATTGTTGGTGGGAATGCAGCCAATGTGGAAAACTATGGAATTGTCCTCAAAAAACTAAAAATAGAACTGCCTTTTGACCCAGCAATTCCACATCTGGGATTATACCCTAAGAATTCAGAAACACTAATTCAAAAGAAAGTGTGCAACCCAATGTTCATCATACCTAATTTATAATAGCCAACTTCTGGAAGCAACCCAAATGCCCATCAGTAAATGAGTGGTTCAAAAAACTGCAGTACATTTACTCAATGGAATACTATGCAGCCGAAAGAAAGAAGGAGCCCCTTAGAGACAGAATGCATGGAACTGGAAAGCATTATTGTAAGTGAAGTAAGCTGGGCTGGTAAAAGACAAATGCTATATGATCTCACCTATATGTATAACCTAATCAACAAAACCAACAAGCAAGGAAAATATAACTAGAGACATCGAATGAGGAACAAACTGACAGTAACCAGAAGGGAGGGCAAAGGCAGGTACTGGAGCAAAGAGGAAAACCATCATCAAGGGACATGTATAAAGGTCACATGGACAAAGTCAAAGGGGAGAAGGATTGAAGATGAAAGGGGCCAATGGGCAAGGCAGGGGAAGGTGGTGGTGGGAAAATGGAGACAACTCTACTTGAACAACAATGTTTAAAAGAGAACTTTCGGCATTCATAAAAACATAAATAATATCACCCTGGCTGGCGTAGCTCAGTGGATTGAGCGCGGGCTGCGAACCAAAGTGTTGCAGGTTCGATTCCCAGTTAGGGTACATGCCTGGGTTGCAGGCCATGACCCCCAGCAACCGCACATTGATGTTTCTTTCTCTCTCTTTCTCCCTCCCTTTCCTCTCTAAAAAATAAAAATAAAATAAAAATCTTTAAAAAAATAAATAATATCACATTGATTAATGTTCAGCAGGCATTATCTTGACTTTTAAAAATTTAAATACTGTTGTGTATATCTTCATTTGTTTATACTCTTGTCCAAATCACAACAATGAGGCAAGTCTTCCATACCTGCATCCAAAAATATCTGGGGTAAAATTTTAAAAAATTTGACAGTTTATTTCTGTTTCAAAGTAACATCTTTTTATATCATTTCCTCACTTGCTGGTTTGCCCATTATAAACTCCACTTACCTGAAAAATAGAGTGTTGATTTTATGTATGACAATAGGCTCACACATACTAGAACACACTTATGGAAACTGCAGTAGCCAAGCATAGTTACTTAATGGTATCCAAAATTTGCTCAAAATTGGAATTTTCCTGTACACAATCAATTAAATCTAAATAAAGAACAAATATGCATGCTTGTATTGATGCAAAAGTTTTTAAATATAATTTTAAATAAATGCAGAGAAAAGATGCTAAAGAAATTTACTTTGCTTTTGTTTATGTGATGTATTACGTTTATTAAAATGCATATATTTTACCATCCTTCCATCCCCGGGATGAATCCCACTTGATCATGATGTATGGTCTTTTTAATGTATTATTGGGTGCGGTTTGCCAATATTTTGTTGAGGATTTTAGCATCTATGTTCATCAGCGATATTGGCCTGAAATTTTCTTTCTTTGTTGTCTTTACCTGGTTTTGGGATTAGGATTATGCTGGTTTCATAAAAAGAGTTTGGGAGTCTTCCAGCTTCTTGGATTTTTTTGGAATAGTCTGTGAAGGATAGGGGTAAGCTCTTCTTTAAATGCTTTGTAGAATTCTGTGAAACCATCTGGTCCAGGACTTTTGTGTGCCAGGAGTTTTTTGATTATTGCTTCAATTTCATTGGTTGTTATTGGTCTGATCAGGCCTTCTGCTTCTTCTTTATTCAGTTTTGGAAGATTATATTTTTCTAGAAATTTGTCCCTTTCACCTAGGTTTCAAATTTGTTGGCATATAGTTGTTCACAGTAATTTCTTACAATCCTTTGTATTTCTGTGGTATCAGTTGTAATCTCTCCTCTTTCATTTCTGATTGTGTTTATTTGGGTCCTCTCTCTTTTTTTCTTGATGAATCTGCTTAAAGGCTTGTCGATTTTGTTTATCTTTTCAAAGAACCAGCTTCTGGATTTATTGATCCTTAGAACTGTGCTTTTAATCTCTATGTCATTTAATTCTGCTGTAATCCTGGTTATTTTCTTCCTTCTACTTCCTCTGGGCTTTGTTGTTGTTGTCCTCTAGTTCTTGTAGGTGGTGGGATTTCAGATTGGTGCAGCCACTATGGAAAACAATATGGAATTTCCTCAGAAAACTAAAAATGGAACTGCCGTTTGATCCCGCAATTTCACTGTTAGCATTATATCCTAAGAACCCTGAAATACCAATCCATAAGAACCTAAGCAATGTTCATAGCATCACAATTTACAATAGCCAAGTGCTGAAAGCAATCTAAGTGCCCATCAGTAAATGAATGGATTAAAAAACTGTGGTACACTTACACAATGAAATACTATGAAGCAGAAGAAAGAAGGCACTCCTACCCTTCGTGATAGCATGGATGGATCTGGAGAGCATTATGCTAAGTGAAATAAGCCAGGTGGTGAGAGACAAATACCATATGATCTCACCTTTAAGTGGAACCCAATAAACAAAACAAACAAACAAGCAAAATATAACCAAAGACATTGAAATAAAGAATAAATTCACAGTAACCAGAGGGGAGGTGGGAGGTGATAATGGGGGGGAAAGGGAGAAGAGTTTTCGGAAATATCTATAATAAAGGACACTAGACAAAACTGAGGTAGGGTGGAATCAGGGGAGGGAGGTGGGGATGGCCTGGGTTGGAAAAAGATATGGGCAGAAAAGGGAGACAACTGTACCTGAACAACAATACAATAAAAATAAATAATAAAAAAGTTAAAAAATGTTTATTGAATATAGTAAAGGTTTGTTTAAAAATAAAGTAGAATACTCATACTGAACGCTAAAGCAATAAAAAATTTGTGATAATTAAGGAATATTTTTGTGCTCTAAGCACTGTTTTAAAATATTTTTTAGAAGTGCTAATTGTCAATAAAATCTGAAAGTGAAATTAGTACATCTAAAAAATGAAGTAAAATTATTTTAGTTACAATACAAAATAATGTAAGGAACAAAACAGATATGAGAATTAGATTGATTGAAAATTGAAGCTTCCTGGAGAAGAATAGTACAAAAATGATAGTCATTTCTTTTTTTTTAGCAGTAACTAATCTTACTTGATTATATAATAAATATATAATTTATACAACATGATAAAAATTTAAATTTTTATCAGTTAGGTTTTAGGCAATATTATTAAAATTTATTATTAGTATGGTGAAAATTTTTATATGTATGAATGTACATTGAATTTTATCAAATATCTTTGCTGATTCTCTGTAGATGATATTTTTAAACTAATATTTTTATGACTGAATTACTTCAAGAGGTGTCCTATTTTTTAACTTTTTGGGTTGCTTGGGAAAACTCAGTTTGTTTATATTTTATACTTCCACTAACTTCATAAATAAATTTTGTTTCTAATTTTTCTTTCTCATTTGCTACTAATATATTGGTGCTTTATAGAACAAGTCAGGAGTGTTTGCATTTTCCCTGTTGTATTGAAAGGTTAACAGTAAAATCATACATTTTTTATATCTTGTGTTTGATAGAACTGTTGTAAAAAGTGAAAGTTTGTTTTGTTTTCATGTGTTTTATATTTATTGATCTCTTCAGGCTTTCTCTTTCTACTTGAGTCAGTTTTGGAAAGTTGGCTTTTTCAGGCAAATTATTTACTTTCTCTTTATTTAAAAATGTATTTGCATTTTTATATTATTATTTTATTATTTCTGTTAATCTCTCCTGTTGTTGTAATTATATCTTTCTATTCCTAATATTGCCTACACCTTAATTTTCTCCTTAAAAATTCTACTAGAGCCCTGAGCTGTGTGCTCAGTTGGTTGGGCATGATCCCACAAAGCAAAAGGTTGTTGGTTTGATTCCTAGACAGGGCATGTGCCTGGGTTGTGGGTTTCATCCCTGGTGAGGGTACATAAAGCAATCAATCAGTGTTTCTTTTTCACATCACTGTTTCCCTCCCTCTCTTTCTCCTCCCTTCCCCTTTCTCTAAAAATAAATAAAAATAAAATCTTTAAAAAAATTCTGCTAGGGTTGTTTTTTTATTTTTATATTTTTACTTCATAATTTAAAATATGTTTTAATATTCACACAGGAAAGTTCCCATATAATAATTATATATAGCAATCACTTTTCACAAACTGGACATATGTAGACAACATACCCAGATTAATCAATAAAATATTTCTCAGACTCTTAAAACCCCTCATGAAGTAGTTGCCACTCCTACTACCACCCCCAGTATGCTATATGTAGACTTCTAATAGCATCATTTTTATCATTTTGGTATTTCCTGTGAAGTCTGATTCTATTAATGATCACTTACATTAAGTTTGTGAAATTCTTTCTTATTAGTGCACTTCATTTTTTAAATATGTTTATTGATTTTAGATCAGTTATTTACATTGTTGGGTAGTATTTCATTGAGCATAATAAAAGTTATTTATCTAGTCTATACTTGGTGAGCTTTGGGGTGGTTTCTAGATGGAGGCTATTAAAATATGAGTGGTATGAGATATAAATGAAATTTTTGTTTTAAGTTCATTAGTTCATTATATTTTTACAAGTGGAATTTCTGGAGCATAGATTATGCACATATTCCATTTTAGTAGATACTAACAAACACTTTTCTAAAATGTTTGCCAAACTAAGCAGCTCACTACTATCACCATCACTATCACCATGGAAAACAGTATATTAAAGTTCCTTTAACCTGAGTGCTTCCCAGCAGCTGGTATTCTCCATTATTTTTCACTTCAATCATTCTTGCAAATGTATGGTAGTGTATCATATCATTGTAGTGTTAATTTACTACATGTGTCTGATGATTAATATGTGTATGTGTATATAGGTGTGTGTGTGTGTATATATATATATATATATATATATATATATATATACACACCTATATATACTTACTGTTAAGTTTCTAAGTTAGAAACTTATTTTTCCTCTTTAATATTTACCCATAAGCTCCTCTTAGTAACTTTTACCAATTACATCCCCTCTTAATTTCCTGGTATGTAAAATAAGTATATAAAACAGAAAGACCTCTAAGTTGCATTCAGTTTTAAATGCCTTATAGATTATTCAATCTATGTAAAAATTTGCCTTCCTATAGTGTGCCAAAACAGTGTTACTAACCAAATTGTAGATACTGTATATACAGAATTAATGAGCTATTTGGAAGTTGATTTAGAAAAAGAATCTATTCATTATTGATGTCAGTGGGTTGTTTTTAGTTTTAAGAATTTGAAAGATAAAAATTCCACTTACAAATTAAATAGAAAGAAAAAAATAATAGAAAATCATATTTTTGAAGACAATAAATATCTTCCTGTTTAAATTCAATATTAAGAACCTTAAAATAGTCTTAATTAACTTTTTCAAATCTATTTATACTTGAAATGTGAGATATATCTTTATATATCAATTTACAGTAGTCCCCCTTTATCCACAGTAGGTACATTCCAAAAGCCCTAGCAGATGTCTGCAAATATAGATAGTACTAAGCCACATATCCAATATACATACAAATATGTTTTCAATAAATACATAACTTTCCCTTTAAAAAAGCACTTATGTGTTCTCTTTTGCGTATACAAATTGCTTTCATCACTACTCTGAAACTTTCGGGTTACTTGGATACAAGCACCGCGATAGCTCAACAGTCCATCTGATACCTGAGGCAGCTACTAAGTGACTGATGGGTAGGTAGGGCATAGGGCATGGATATGTTGGACAAAGGGATGATTCACATTCCTCACGGGATGGAACAAGATGGTATGTGGTTTCATTATAATTTAAAACTTATGAACTGTTTTGGAATTTTTTATTTAATAGTTTTGGACCATGGTTGACCATAACTGAAAGCACAGATGAAGGGAGACTACTGTACTTGATGAATTTGAAAGGTCATTTTTTATCTAAAAAGAAATGAATTAGCTGATTAATGCCACATGAGGGATGAAAGTGTGACATAACATTCTTAGATACAAATAGATGTAAAACTGAGACTTTAAAATGAAGTAGGAGCAAATATTATCAAAAGAATAATTTGACAAAAATAATGTAAGGAGAAGTATAGTTGCTATCAATATGAAAGCCAAATGAGAGGTGTGCAGTGAAGGGTTAACTCAGAAGGCCTGTTATTTAAATCTCATGCATCTGAAAAACTGGAACCAAAGAGATTTAAGCCTTGGAATATTCTGTCTGACAATAGTGGTTTAGTGTTTTTTGTGTGTGTAATTTTTATTTAATTTATTCGGGTGACATTGGTTAATAAATTTATATAGGTTTCTAGTGTACAATTCTATAATACTGCATCTGTATATTGTATTCCACTTAAAGTCTGGTTTCCTTCCATCACCATATATTCTCCCTTTACTCTCTTATACCTCCCACCATCCCCTTGTCTGGTAATCACCATGCAGTGGAAAACAGTGTGGAGTCAACTCAGAAAATTAAAAGTGGAACTGCCTTATGACCCAGCAATTCCACTTTTTGGAATATATCTGAAGAAACCCAAAATACTAATTTGAAAGAACATAACCACCCCTATATTCATTGCAGTGTTACTTACAATAGCCAAGATTTGGAAGCAGCCCAAATGCCCATCAGTAGATAAGTGGATTAAAAAGCTGGATACATGTACAGAAGAAAATACTACTAGGCCATAAACAAGAACAAAATCTAACCTTTTGCGACAGTGTAGATGGACCTGGAGATTATTATGCTAAGTGAAATAACTCAGTCAGAGAAAGACAAATACCATATGATCTCACTTACCTTATTTTTGCTGTGTATAATGTATAATGTGCTTCTATGTATAAAGTACACCTACATTTTGTGTGCAATATACACAAGATTATTATACCCATGGTATGTAATCATTATAACCACGTGTAATGCACATACTTATTTTTCCCTCAGAAATTTGGGCAAAAAGTGCACGTTAGATATCACAAATTACAGTCAGTATATGTGGAATCTAACAAAGGAATTAAACAATAATAGTGTTTTGATATATCTGAGGACTTGGGCCAAGCCAGACAGTTAATGCTATAGTACAGTTAATGGTAAATAACTATTTTTGTTTGCTTAAGGCTTTTTGTCAGCTCTATCAGCTTGACCATCTAGGAGAATGGCCTGGTGCTCCTCCCTGGTTGGCAATACTTCATGCATCATCATACATTGTTGCTGGGAGAAATAAACGCCATCTCTCTGAGTCCACAGTTTGCTCTTGATTACTCCTCCACTTCACCCATATGCCTTTGCCCTTTGCAGATTTTAATCTGTATTATTTTTTGCTATAATAAATCATCACTGTAAGTATACAGCTTTTCTGATTCCTATTCTAATAAATCATCCAACTTAAGGTGATCTTAGGAGCCCCTGACAGAATATATATCTAACTATTGCACTAATTAAATAACCTACCATTCTTTTATCTAAATAACAAACCCTCTAATTGGAATATTTTTGTATATTAAATATAATATAGATGATAAATACGTGAACAGTTGGTAGTTTTTATTGATAGTAAAATTATATTGCATGCTACAGCTAAGGAGAAATATATGTCCTTTAGAGTTGGTTAACAAATAATTTAAAATCATGTTACTAATGACTATATACAAATAAAATAAAAAAAAACACCCTGGCTGGTGTGGCTCAAGGGATTGAGTGCCAGCCTTGGATCCAAAGGGTCCTTGGTTTGATTCTCAGTCTAGGGCACATGCCTGGGTTGTGAGCCAGGTCCCTACTAGGGGGCACTTGAGAGACAACCACATATTGATGTTTCTCTCCCATTTCTCCCTCCTTTCCCCTCTCTAAAAATGAATAAAATCTTAAAAAAATAGAAAGACAGAAAGATGTTGATCTAATGTCTTTTGCTTAGATACCTATGGAACTAACACCTGCTGTTGCAAACACACCACTAGGGCTCTGAAAAGCAGATTCTGAAAATGAGTTATTTGTGTTAAGGTAGGACGAACAGTATCAAGTCCACAGGATGTTTTTTCATAGTTACTGTTGATGCAGACATGGGCCCGCAGTGTCCGAGTCATTATGGATGAAATGAAGCATTCACACGGACTACTGAGTCTAGTGGAGGAAAAGGGACAGCATGGCTTTTCTCTCAAGGGGAGCAAAAGCCTCAGCCTGCACCATGACAGGCCTTTATTTCTAGCTCCAGGCACATTACAGGATGGTCCTCATTTACTATGCACAGGTTCCCTTTAGGTGGTTACCTTTCACAGAAAACAAAGGAGCCAATGCTGCTAATCACATCACATAACAGGGATATTTGCAAATGAAAAGGCAAAAGTCATTGAACCAGTTACACTCATCCTTGGAAGGTTTAGTGTGGATTTTAGGAAGTTACTTTGCAGTAAATGTCTTCAATTTGGGTGAGGGAGTTTTTTAGCAAGAGCAAGACTCATAGAAGCCTAGGCACATTGTAGGCCTGATTCCCCATGGGAGAACCTATCTGTGGGTGTGGGTCCTGTGCATCTCTGAGTGGGAGCTGGGCCCACACCATGCAGAGCAGTCTCATTCATGCTGTGATGAGAAGCTGGTGCTGCGTGAAAATCCATATGGATCCTGAAATGAGGGTGATAATATCCAAACTGATTCCAAAGTTTGAAAAGTTTTGCAATGCTCAAGAATTCCTTGTATACATCCCAGTAATAGATCTTAGTTAACAAATAAATAAAAATATTATTTTATTTCAATTTGTATTCATTATTTTTTCAAATATTTATTAAATTTCTAGGACTTAACTACTCAAGCTATTTAGACCAAACCAGTCAATGAACAACTACTATGTATTTCCTTGGTCTCAGAGTGCCATGGGATAAAAAAAAACACTAAAGGTGTGGACAATAGGGAAAGCTTGTGAATGTTTTATTTATAGTATATTAATGACATAGAATCCCAGGCTTTTCTTATCTCAAATTTATTAAACCAGAATCTATACTTCATAGAGAAAATCAGAAATTTAACAAGCACTCTAATTCTAATGATGTGCATCTACATTTTTAGAATCATTCTTTGTTACTGCCTGTGATTGTTTTTTGTCTAGTAATTGACTGTAGATCTCATGAAGTTCAGCTTAACATATTGTTTATATTAATTATGGTCTATTGATAAGGTGCTTTATATTAACTTTGTTATAGTTATTTTCATTGTTATTACCAGTATATGGGCATTTTTACAGTAGTCCATAAATTTCAAAGAAATTAAAATCTCAAGAATTCACATTGGAACCAATTAGCATTTAAAATGTTTATCATGAAAACTATAATTGTTCCTTAATATATGTACCCTCAGTTAAATTTTAATGAGGTTATTTATTTAGTTCTTTGGACAATAGTCCTTTAGATTCTGCATGTGCCTTTGATTGTGGTTATAAATGAGACAGTGTAAAATAGATTTTTAAAGGAACTTCCACATGAACTTTGATCTGTGGAAGTATTAGTTTTGTCTCTCATTAGTTTACAATAGTTGAGAGTAAAGGGCACCATTGCCTCTTGCAGGAAGACTTACCTTGGTCTAACTGTAGAGAAAGAAAAATGTAAAGAGTATTGAATAAAAGTTAGTTATACAGATTATTCTTTAGGAGATGTATGAGACGGAAAGCTTATGCAATACAATCAGTTGTAAAAAGCAGGGCACAGTGCATTTTCATGATCCCTCATTCACAATTTCTTCTTAGGTGCTCTGAGTACTTCTGTAGTAAACACCAAGTTGATCATGGTTAAATTTAAGCATCAACTACCAAACCTTTATTTTTTAAAGGTAGCAACCATTATTAATCCAAATAATTGGTGTTCCCAAGAAGATACTTTCAGAAATTTGGTAAAAGAAATGTGATATTGAGTTATTAAATAATATTTAGTATTTATTTAATGTCCATTACATATATAATACATATTATGTATTATATATATTAAGCAATATATAATATAACATAATAATTATATAATAATATAAGCAACTATATATAATAAAATAATTATACATGATATAATATGTAATTAAACCATATAATATATATTGAGCTATTAAAATACACAGTATTTATTTAATGTCCATTATATACATATGATATATATATATATATATATATATATAAAGTTTCATGAAAGTGATTGTCCTTAAGATGTTTCCCCAGATAATGAAAATGTTTTATACAACATTGTGCACACATACACACACACACAATACTTGTTAAATAAAAGGAACATGAAAATATTTAGTCAAGTTGATCATAGATTCAAAAAACTTAGCATAGAATAGATATAAAGTTAAAGTGTATAGCAGAAACCAACATGTGTTACAGACTAAATACTTTGTCCCCCTAAAATTCATATGTTGAAGCCCTAATCCCCAGTGGGGGCTGGATTTGGTAATGAGGTCTCTAAGGAAGTCAGTTGGGTTAAATGAGGCCATGAGGATGGGCCTTGATCCAATTAGTTTGCCTCTTCATAAGAAGAGACACCAGGGAGCTGACTCTCTCTCTTTCTGGTGGACATGCACTGAGAAAAGACTGTAAGAGTAGAGTGAGAAGGTGGCCCTTGATCATGGGCTTCTAGCCTTCAGAAAAAGTGCTTTTCTATTCTTTAGTCAGTCAATGGCATTATGTTATAGCAGTCCAAGAAGAAGACTAGGACATCATGTTTATAAAGTTAATATATACTCTATGTCAAATGGGGAACCATTTAAAGATTTTAAGAAAGGGAGTATTATAAAATCTCTCTGGCTGCATGTGGGAGATAGTTATAGGCTATTGTGGAGAAGTGGCCATAAGAAAATTCAGATGTATTTAAAGATGTTGAGTGGCAGAATTTTTAATCAATTCCATAATATAGTGAATGATTAATATGTCTTAGGTTTATTGATTAAGTGATAACAGTAGCATGCAAATTTAAGTTGTGGAGAAAGTTGAGGATGCGTGTGGGTCATACTGAGCTTAACGTTGAGAGCTATTAAATAAAGACACCCCAGAAATTGTCAAGCATATGTCTGGTACTCAAAGGGAAGGGTAAACTAGAGATACAGAATTACTGTTCCTTGAGATTTATGTGTGAATTTAAGCCATTAGGAAATTTTGTAAAAGGATTAGGGGCCTAAGGAAGAAAGCAACTTAAAGATTTAGAAGAGGGCAAAAAGATTGCACTAAAATATGTCCAAATGTGGAGTGGAAAGATAAAGCAAGGAAATTTGGGGGAAACAATAGTGGAAAAAATTTTTCAAAACTGAGATATGATAAGTGGTTTCAAATTGGACATAGTATAGTTCTTCAAAATATGGAGAAAGATATTTCCTCTTCTGAACCTGTTACAAAGAGCAAGATGTGGGTAATGGCAGTCAAAATTACAAACTTCTTTTTTTATTATTTTTATTTTATTACAGTTGTCCCATATTTTCCCTCTTTATCCTCCTCCATCCAGCCCAATCCCTGCTTCCACAGTCAATCCCCACATCGTTGTCCATGTTCATGGGTCATTCACACATGTTCCTTGACTAGTTCCTTCCCCAGTTCCTTCCCCTTCCTTCCACCCCTATTCCCCTCTCTCCTGCCACCCTCTCTGTCAGCTGTCAGTCTGTTCCATGTTTCCATGCCTCTGGTTCTTCTAATTATAAAATAAATAAATTCTGGGGATGTAATGCACAACATGATAACTATAGCTAACAATACTATTTTGTATATTTGAAAGTTTAGAGAATAGATCTTAAATTTTCTCATCAGAAGAAAAAAACTTTGTAACTATGGGAGATGTTTGATGTTAACCAAATTTATTTTACTGATCATTGTGCAGTGTATACACGTATTAAATTATCATATTGTACACCTTAAACTTACACAAAGCTATATGTCAATTATATTTCAACAAAACTGTAAAAAATTAAGAGATTAAATATTCAAGTAGTCATTTCACTTATCAAAATTTAATTTCAAAAACAAATAAAATAAAACTTTGAGTATCCAGCTTGGCTCCCTACATATAGAAATCCTTCTAATATGAAATATTGCTTTAGTTTTCAGGGCACATTAATCATTCAAAATCTTATTAGCTTACATCTCCCTCACTTAATATGGTTTTATAGGCCCTATACAAGTACAAGAGTAACTTATTTGCAAAGAAATATCTAATTTGTATTTTATAAAACATTGTCAATTATTTGCCAAGTCTTTCCCTTTGCAAAAATATAAAGATAAAGGAAATATTTTTAAAATAAATATTAGAGTGTGAGAAAAGAACATTTAATTAAAATAAATGGTGAGCAAAGCCTTGACCCTAAGACATCTGGTCACATAATTAAATTAGTTATGATAGGAAAATGACAGCTTTTATAATAGCAGGATAGTGATTTGAATAATAAATTTTAAATTTCTGATAATTAGAATGCATTTGGTTTTTATTTTACAGTTAAATAATTTATATAGGCTCATTTTTAAATACTCTCCTTAGGAATTCAAATATATTTTAAGTATCATCACCAAGATAATGGCAGCAAAATGTGAAGGAAAATTATTTTTATACTATTTCAGCTTACAGATGAGATTCTTTACTGTCTCACATTTCTGGAGATAAAATGCAGCATATTAATATAGGCAATACACAGCATTGTCCCACATAAATTGCATAGTAAATAAAAGAAAAAAGGAGTTTCAATGGAATGAAAGAATGTTCAGTAAAAGATAGAAAAACTTACAGAGCAGCACTGTTTTTAAGCATGCGATCATTTCACTAGAGTCAGCCTATTTGGAGGTGTGTTTAAAACAGGTACCCATCTTTTTGTAATAGTTTCAGACTATTTAAAGATTTTTTAATTAAATAAATCATATATGTTTATGATTGTTTGGGAGGCTAAAATTTTTAATTTTATAGCCTCTTTTAAAAATAGGATGTAAAATTAGAAATAATAAACTAGGTCATTTCTTTCCATTTATTTATATTGAGAAATGAAATGACAAATTTTTTTTAAATGCTTATTAATACCACAAACATCATAAAATCCAGGAAAAGTAATATTAAATGAATCTTCTGACACATCTCTAATTGTTCTCCTATTTTTGGCTTGAATTTTCATATTTCCTCTTTATATGACCATGACTTTGTAGTAAAAATTTCTATACAACATGGAAAGGTAATTCAGTGTTTTCTTTATTGCAGTTAATCAAAATTTCATTGTTGAGATTTGACTCAATACATGGATAGGTTTATTCCAGCATTATTACAGATATGTAATACACAAACTAGAAATTCAGGTCATTTTTCTTTTGCATAATTGCCATCAGAAAAGTGATGCAGATAGATCCTGGCTGGCAGGATCCTTGTATGTTGTGGTTGCTATTAACAAATATACACGGACAACAGAAGTCCTGTGGAGAAAAAGGGACAGCATGACCACTCTCTGAGAGGGAGAGAGAGGGAGAGAGGGTGAAAGGTCCCTGGTCCCTGCCTGGACAAGCTTTTATTGCTTCTCTGGGTACATTACATTGAGGATGGTCCTCATTTACTATGCATAGGTTTGCTGCAGGTGATTACCTTCTACAGATAACAAAGGAAAGAATGTTGCTAATTACTTCAAAGAGAAGGATGTTGCAGACCAAGAGGAAAAGTGGTTGAACTGGTCACATTCCATACTTGGGAGGTTTAGAATAGACTTTAGGAAGTTACAGTAAGCACTTGCTGCCTCAATTTAGGGTGAGGGAGTTTTAGCAAAAGTGAGTCTCATAGCAGTGTAGGTACAATGCAGGCCTGATTCCCCACAGGAGAACCTATCCGAGGATGTGGTCCTATGTTCTGACTCACTTCCCACTGGTTTTCCACATGAAAGCTGGGCTACAAAAGCTGAGCTACATTTTGATGCCATGCAAAACTGTTCCCCACAGAAAAGGTAAAATAAAATATATTATGTATACATAATTGTACTTAATTATATATACTATATTATTGAATATAGTCCTGATGGAAGATTTGGTCTAGATATTGATTAGAATTAAATCCTCTACTTTTAATTTTGATCATGGAATGTTTGGAAGAAGTTTCATGACTAACTTTTTACTGTGTTCATTTCAAACATTTTCCCCACTGTATTCATACATACAGTGCAAGGGATCATAATGCACATCCTATCAGGATAATATCTCAGCCTCTGCACACCCATGTTCTGATGGTAGGTAAGGTAGCATAGTGGGAATCATCTCTACCAGATAGCTACCAATAAACGACTTAGTGAATGAAATTTATAAAGACATTTCTCCATACCTTAACAAAATGTGACACAGATAACTTTTTTCCTGAATCTCCCAAATGCTCAACCACTCCTTCAACACTACTGTTTATAATGTACAGACTTTTACTTGATTGTCCTTAAAGTATTGCTCTTGGAAAATTTTAAAAAATATATATGATCACATGAACACACAGCCAGAATTTCTCCCAAGGCCCAGAAAGAGGCCCTGGAAATGATTAGCCCTGAATGTTAAGCTTCATTAACTTCACATTAATCTACTTCTGGGCTTCTATTCTTAATCACACATTTTTATAACTACTAAAAACAGATTTTTGGTAATAAAAATAATACATGATATATTTCAGGGACTGGCAAGGTGATTAATTATAGGATGAAATCTGGATTATTTTTTATGAGGAAATAATTACTATCATTATCGTTAGACATGATGTGCATTTAAATGAAGTATTTTTTAAAAATGTTCTGAGTGTCTTGACTTTTTAAAACTTTCAAATCTCATTCTTATTTAAAACTTATTTTTAAAAATAGTATTTTTCAGGAGTTCTGGCAAAGATGGAGGTATAGGTAGAAATGCTTCACTTCCTTGCACAGCCAAAAGAAGGATAGCAACAAATTTAAAGACAAAAAAAACAAAACAAAACAACAAAAAAAAACAAAACCCAGAACTGCTAGAAAATAAAACTCCATGGAAGTCTGACAACTAAGGAGTTAAAAAAAAAACATTCATCCAGACTGGTAGGAGGGGTGGAGATGGGCAGCCAGGGAAAAGGGGAATGGTAAAGTGGTGGGCCACTCAGGTGAGGCAGGGGCTGACTGACAGAGTGGTCCCACATTCACATAGATAACCCAGGAAGAAGAACTGGGGAGTGAGACAGACAGAAAAACCCAGGGTTTCAGTCCAGGAAACTAAAGACTCAAAACCTCCAGCTATAAAAACCTATGAGTGTTGTGGCAGCAGGAGAAACTCCCGGTCTCACAGGAGAGTCCATTGGAGAGGCCAACGGGGTCCTAGAATGTACACAAAACAATCTACCTGGGAATCAGAGCATGAAAGGTCAAAATCCACTTGTGGGAAGCAAGGGAAGTGACAGAAAGTGGGGCAAGAGCCAAGTAAGTGGCATTGTTACCTCTGTGACCCCTCTCCTACATACAGTGCCAGACACAGCAAAGAGGGTTGCCCTGTCCTGGTGAATACCTAAGGTTTCACCCCTTACAACATAATAGGTATGCTGAGACAAAGAAATATCGCCCAAATGAAAGAAGAGATCAAAACTCCAGAAAAGGAGCAAAGCAATGAGGAGATAGACAACCTATCAGATGCCTAGTTCAAAACTCTGGTAATCAGGATGCTCACAGAAATGATTGAGCATGGTTGCAAAATGAAGGAAGAAATGAAGGATGTACAAAGTAAAATAAAGGGAAATACACAGGGAACCAACAGTGAAGGAAAGGAAGCTGGGACTCAAATCAACAAGTTAGAACAAAAGGAAGAAATAAATATCCAACAGGAACAGAATGAAGAAACAAGAATTCAAAAAAGAATGAGGAGAGGCTTAGGAACCTCTAGGACAACTTTAAATGCCCCAACATCCAAATCATAGGAGTTCCAGAAGAAGAAGAAGAAGAGCAAGAAATTGAAAACTTATTTGAACAAATAATGAAAGAAAATTTCCCCAATATGGCAAATGAAATAGACTTCTGGGAAGTCCAGGAAGCTCAGAAGGTCTCCAAAAATTTGGACCCAAGGAAGCACACACCAAGGCACATCATAATTATATTACCCAAGATTAAAGAAAAGGAGAGAATCTTAAAAGCAGCAAGAGAAAAGGAGACAGTTACCTACAAAGGAGTGCCCATAAGACTATCAGGTGATTTCGAAAAAGAAACCCTACAGGCAAAAAGGGGCTGAAAAGAAGTACTCAAAATCATGAAAGGCAAGGATCTACATTCAAGATTGCTCTATCCAGCCAGGCTATCATTTAGAATGGAAGGGCAGATAAAATGCTTCCCAGATAATGTCAAGTTAAAGGAGTTCATCATTACCAAGCCCTTATTATATGAAATGTTAAAGGGACTTATCTAAGAAACAGAAGATCAAAAACTATGAGGAGTAAAATAAAAACAAACTCACAACTATCAACAAATGTACCTAAAAAACAAACAAACAAAACAAAAGCTAAGCAAACAACTAAAACAAGGACAGAATTACAGAAATGGAGATATCATTGAGTGTTATTAGTGGGCAGGGGGAGGAGGAGCATGGGGGGAAGGGTACAGGGGATAAGAAGCAAGATTGGTAGGTGCAAAATAGACAGGGGGAGGTTAAGAGTAGTATAGGAAATGTAGAAGCCAAAGAACTTATATGTATGATCCATGGACATGAACTAAGGGGGGGATTCTGGAAGATGAGGGGTGGAGGGTAGATGAGGGTAAAGGGGAAAAAATTGGGACAACTATAATAGTGCAATCAATAAAATATATTTAAAATTATTTTTAATTACAATTTACATTAAAATTATTTTGTTTCAGTTTCAGATGTAGTGCATAGTGGTTAGACAAACATATATTTTTTTCATCTTTTTTGGACATATTTTTAAATTTTAATATTTATTGTTTTTTTTTCCATACCAATTAGTCCTCTTATATGCCCCTCCCCTCAGCAATCACCACACTGTTGTCCATGTCCATGAGGTTTTTTTTTTTTCTTTCTGCTGTCCCTTCACTCCCAACCTGCCCCCAGCCCCCATAAGTGACATCTGCTCTCCATCTATGAGTCTGTCTTGAGTTTGCTTATTAGGTCAGTTTGTTCATTAGATTCCACATATGAGTGAAATCATGTTATTTGATGTTATACTTCATGTTGCCCAAAATGTTTCTTAAGCTCACCTCTTTTTCTTAAATTCTTTTTTGTTTTGTCTGTTTGTTTGGCTGCTCTGCCTGGGTGTGTTTTTCTACCTTGTCTTCCCAAACACTGATTCTATCCTCTACTTCATCTGACCTACTGTTTATTCCCTTTGATGTGTTATTTTTCTCAGATATTGCATTCTTTATTTCTTACTGGTTCTTTTTTTCAATTTTTTATTTTTATTGTTCAAGTACAGTTTTCTGCCTTTTACTCCCATCCTAGCCCACCCCCCAACCCTCTCCACCTCCCTCCCGTTCCTACCTCGCCCCCTATTTTTGTCCGTTTTGTACTTGTTCCTGGTTCTTTCTTACGGTTTCTATGTCTTTTTCATGCTGTTGAGTACTCTTTTAATCATTACTCTAAACTCTCTATTTGATAAGTTGCTTGCCCCAGTTTCATATAGTTCTCCTGAAGAATTCTGTGTTCTTTCATTTGGGGTCTGTTTCTTCCCATTTTGGTTGCTTCTTTGTATTTTCCCCTTTAGTTGTTAAATAAATCATTCATTAACTGATCAGTTGCTGATATAAGCAAGCTGTATTCATTTGCTGGGTTTAAGCACCACAGAGCAGGGCAGAGTAATTCCTGCATGTCTGCTCCCCCTCACACTGATGCTCAGCACTGCTCATTCATAGAGTAGTGCTCTGCCTGAAAGAGGTGGCTCCTGCAGCACTGGAATGACTCAGCACAGGCATCCTGGTGGCCGTTCCTTCAGTTCTATCCCCAGAACCACCAACTCCAGGCTCTCCTCAAGCATCTTTAATCCACTCTGCCCTCCCTTTGCTAGATCCTAGAATAAGTGGCTGAAAATGAAATTTTGTATATTGGCTCTTTAAGAGGCTCTCTGTGTCTACAGCTGTTTGTCCCTGGCAGAGAGAAAGCCTGCTGCTTTTTTTTTTTCACAGGTGGATGTTATCAAGTCTCCTTTTTGTCCCTGGTGCTATAGGATAGGGAGCCCTGCTTGGGGGTTTAGGCCCCACTCTTCTTGGGCAAACCCCCTGGCCACTGAAATATATGTCCGGCCCTTCAGCTACCATCTGTGGGAGCCCAGCCAGCTCTCTCATGTCTCCTCTACACTTCCTACCAGTCATGTTGTGGTGAAGTGGTTTCTTCCATCTGCCTGTGGTAGAAAGCTTCTCTCCAGTTAGTGTCCAGTTGGTTATTCTGCATGATTTTTTTTTCAGTTTAGTTGTAATTCCAGATTGGTCCTGGGAGGAGTTTACTGTAGCTTCCTCTTACTCCTGTCATCTCTCATTCTTCTTAAGGAAATCAGTTCTTATAATACATGATCTCTTAAGATAAATTATTTTAGCAATGAATAATTAAAAGAATACCAAAGATTATATTAGCAATTTATATTTTTTATTTAATAATGTTTTATTTCCTTAAGAAACAAAAGTATTGTGAAATATTAAAGCTATCAAAAATCTAAATAAAATATGTATTTGATTACTAAATGGAGAATATTAGCTTTCATTTTTATGAAGATGGGTTTATGTGTATCGATCAAGCTTCTACTAGTTATATAATAACAGATTAACAATGTTTAGAAAGAGAAGCTTTTTTAAAAAACATTTTGAACTTATTTGTGTGATAGTGGTTAATACAATTATGTAGGTTTCAGGTATACAATTATAAAATACATCATCTGTATATGGCATTGTGTGTATCAACACTGCAAGTCAAGTCTTCCATCACCTTTTACCCCCTTTACCCTTTTCTACCTCCCCATACCACTTTCCCTGTGATGATTACCATACACTTGTTTCTGTGAGTTTTTTTCTTTGCTTAATCCCTTCACCTTTTCATGTGTGCCCCAACCCCCCTCCTTTCTGACAGCTCTCAGTCTGTTTTCTGTATTTATGTGTCTGTTTCTATTTTGTGAGTTTATTTTTTTCATTAGGTTTTATACATAAGTGAAATCATATGGTATTTGTCTTTCTCTGACTGGCTTATTTCATTTAAATAATATTCTCCAGGTCTATACTTGCTGTCACGAAAGGTAAGATTTCATTCTTTTCTAAGGTCAAGTAGTAGTATTCCATTGTGTAAATGTACCACAGCTTTTCTATCCACTCATCTATTGATGGGCAGTTGGTCTGCTTCCAAATCTTGGCTATTGTAAATAATGCTGCAAAGAACATAATTATTTGGCTTGAAAATACAATCTCTGACAATTTCAATGCATCAAAGCCTATTTGTCAATTACCACTTTCATGCACTTACTTTTATAAATAAATAATGGGAAATAAATCCATAGAAGTTACAAAAGGACTTTTGATAGCACTAATATGTAAATGGATTTTTAGAATTAGCACCATTGGTTGTAGCAAACCCAAATAAATCTCTTGTGACTTGGCAAATGTTTTCCCTTCAACACTGAATTTAATGAAATTTTTTCTTTCTGTGAGTTTTTCACATGGGCTTAATTGTTCACTTATTTCTATTTCATAATGGATATTGAGCACCACTTTCAGAAATGAGATCTGCCTTCTACAAGGAGAAACATTCCAAACAAACACAAGAAGACTTCCAAGGAAATCTGTTGTGCTATTAATAACTAGTCATGTAAAAGTAGACAATAGTAAACCAAAATTCATTTCCACTGAATATTTTCTTTGAATCTCTAAAGCTTTTTATTTTAATTTATATTTTCAAAATATGCCTGAAAAAGAAACAAAATAATTGCACAGGACAATTTGTTGTGGATTCCACAGTCATGTCCAGATGCTCTCCAGACAAACACAGTGGCATTTGGATGTGATTTCTCTAACATGAAGAATTCTGGATATAATTCAAAATCTATGCAATTGTATCTAATCAATATATTAATCTAAAGTAGTCCACATTCTAGGAAACATGTAATAGGTAATAAAGTTGATTCACATTACAAGTACTTAAAATGTATAGGAAAACTCTCATACATAAACATACATCGAAGTATTGCACATTAAGTGAAAATAAAAAGTCTTCTTAAATATGTGCATGACTATATGACAAATAAGTGAGATAGTAACATATTTCTTAGAATTTTTGAATGAAACATATAAACGTATTGCCCAAGAACCTGCTTATATAATGACAAATACATAGGACGATCTAAGGTTAAGGGAAAATATCCAGAGTGAGCAGTCATACAACAGCAGGTTGTTCCAACTTCTGGAATTTGGTGGAATCTATTTTTGATTATGGGAGCAAGCATAAAATGGAAATAGTTTGCCAAAATTCAGAAGCTACATATTCCAATATCTTTAATAGCCAGCAGATTATCACACATATTTGAAGCCAAAAAGCTTTAAAAATAGGAAATTGTGGGCAGTGAGTTGAAGTAGAGGGAACCTATTCCAACTGAAAATACTTGAATACATTCTTTTAAACACCTGCAGGCTACAGATGAACCACAGGACTTGAGTTTGTTACTCCCTGTCATGATGACTTAAATTTAATTTGGAAACAGTAAAGGTATATGTTTCCTTTTTATTACCTCCTGAAGGCTAGGGACTATGTCATAGTCATTTTAAAAAAGATTTTAAAGTCAATTTTAAGGCCTAATTTGCACACAATAAAATATACTGATTTTAAGTGCTCAGTTCTGTATATTTGACACATATGTTAACCCAAATAACCATCATAGTAGAAAAAAGTATATAATATTTCCATCATCCTTAAAAAGTAATGTATCCATGCTACATTCAATATATCACTACTTTCAACACCTGACTTTATTCAAAACTCATGCATTTTTTATCAGTGTAGATTAGTCTTGCCTTCCCATTATTTCATAAAAACAAATTTATCCAATTTGTACTTTTTGTGTGTTTGAATTCTTTTGATTAACACCTTACTTTTGAAAAATTAAGAATATCAGTCATTTGTTGTATTTTATTCCTGAGTATTATTTTATTAAATAAGTAAAACACAATTTGGTCATCTCTTCTATTGATGGACCCTTAGCCTATTGCCGATTATGGTGTATTATGAAAATGTTGCTATGATCATTCAGAAACAAGATTTTTATACATTTCATTTTTCTTGATTGACCATCTATGAACATAGATATCTATGGACCTCTTTAAATAGACAGTTTTATTTATTCCTCAAAGTTTTTGTGTGTGTGTGACCTTTCCTATTTACTTTTTTTTCCTATTGCAATGAATAGGGCCTCCAGTAACATGTTAAGCAGCTGTGATGAGACTAGACATCATGGCCTTGACTTCTGAGTGTAAGTGCCAGTCTCTTGTCATTACATACGACACTAGGTATATATTGTTTATACAATGCTTTTATTAGGTTAAGGAGAATCCCTTCTCTTCTCAGTTTGAATGTTGTCTAACATCTTTTCTGCATCTGAGATGTTATGCTATTTTTCTTAATTTAGTGATTTAGTGTCATATTTTCAAGCAACCATATACTTCTTGGATAAATTCCTGTTGATCATAACATTACTTTTATAGATATGCTAGATATGATATGCTAAAATTTTAAATCACTTTTATTGTGGTATAAATTACATATGTCCTTACTAATATTTAGCTAAGGGTTTCTTTTGTGTCTGTGTTAATGAGGAATAGCTGTCATTAGCTTTTTGTTAATATTTTTCTCATATTTTCACAATAGTGGTTTTATATATTGAGTTTGAGTATGTTTTATGCTTCTCTTTTACTTTGAAAAAGTTTCTGTTAATATTGAGATCATTTCTTACTTAAAGGTATTGTGATTCACCTCAAAAGCCACTTGAATCCAAACTACTTAGGTAAAAAGCCTTTAAAGTGAAATCCAACCCAAGCTGGCAGAGGAGTAATTAGAAGCTATACTAACCTCCTCCAGGGACCAAACCGAAATTACAACTAAATTATAGAAAAATCATCCTGCACAACTAACTGAATACTAGCTGGAAAGAAGCCTTATAATCCAGGACTTATGGAAGAAACCACACCACCACAAGGAGACTGGCAGGGAGTGCAGAAGAGGTGCAAGAGGGCTGACTGGGCTTGCAATGGTAACAGCTGAAGTTCTGGAAGGATACTTCAGTGGCTGGGGGGTTTCCCCTAAGAAGTGTGGGATCTAAACCCCAAACTGGGCTCCCCAGGCTAGAACACCAGAACTAAGAAAGGAACCCAAATAACATCTGTCTGTGAAAAGCAATGAGGTTTCCGTCCACCAGGGAGAGATTGCTAGAGGCACAGAGAGCCTGTTAAAGGGCCAGCACACAAAATTTTGTTTGCAGCCACTTTCCCCAGGCTCTGGCAGAGGGAGGGCAGAGCAAACTAGGGCCATGTGAGGAGAGTCTAGGGTTTTCACAGTGAACCTTTATGATCCATTGAATTTTTGTGCTATCAGTTGCGATGTCTCCCATTTCATTTATAATTAAATTTATTTGAGTCCCCTTAATTTTGTGTGTGGCTAATCTAGATAAAATTTTGCCAATCCTGTTAATCATTAAAAAAAAACCCTCTTAGTTTCATTAATCTTTTCTATTATCTTTCTAGTTTCTATTTCATTTATATCTTCTCTAATCTTTATTTCTTTCTTCTAATATTGGGCTTAGTTTGTTCTTTTTCTTTTCTGGTCCCTTGTGTAAAGTTGTTTATGTAAGATCTCTTTTTGTAGGCATTTATTGCCATAAATTCCTTCTTAGTACTGCTATTCCTGCACGCTATATATTTGGCATGTCATATCTTTCCCTTGATTCCTTCTTTGACTGATTGGTTGATCCAGACACTGATAATTAATTGCCACATATTGTGTGTTTTAGTTTTCTCTCTGCTATTGACTTCGAGTTTTATTTTATGGCGGTGGGAAATATACTTGGTATTATGTTATTTTGTTAAGACTTATTTTGTAGCCTAACATGTAATCTATCTCAGAGAATGCAGAAGGTGCACTTGAGAAGAGAGTGTATTCTGTTGCTGTTGAATGGGATATTTCATATATGTCTGTTATGTTCAGTTGCTCCACTGTGTTATTTCAGTCCTCTGTTTCCTTTTAGATCTTCTGGCAGAATGTTCTGTTCATTATTGAAAGTCGGGTATAAAAATCTCATACTATTATTGTATTTTTATTTTTCCCTTCTATTCTTTCAATGTTTTCTTCACATATTTGGGTGCTCTACTAGGTCCATACATATTTCTTATTACTATATCTTCATGGTAAATTGTTACTTTTATCACTATATCATGTTGTTCTTTGCATCATAAGACAGTTTTTGACTTAAAGTGTTTTTCTCTAATAGGGTGGCCACAGATATCCACTTTAGATATCATTTACATGGAATATATTTTCTACTCTTTTATTTTGACTTGCTGTATTCTTAATTCAAAAGTATTGTAGACAGCCTATACTTTAGTCTTGTTTTTTATTCAATCAGGTAATCTATTTTTTCCATTGGGGAATTTAATCTATATTTAAAGTAATTACTGATAGGGAAGACTTACTATTGCCATTTTGTTCATTGTTCTCTGTCTGCCTTGTGCAATAACATTTTTTCCTGTCTTTCCCTCTCTTACTTTTTCCTTTCCTATTCCATCATTTTGTCTTGTAACATACATTTCTTTCTCATTTTTCTTTTGTATATTTTCTATAGGTATTCTTATGTTTATAATAGTGCTTATATAAAACACATTATAGTTATAAAATCTATTCTCAACTCATAATTTAATTTTAATTACATGCAAAACATATTTTCACTTCTTCCCCTTTCACACACATTTTATGCCATCAATGTCTCAAATTATTTCAATACTTTCATATTGCTATAAAACATACCTATATAAAATAAAAGACTCCCTTTAGCACTTCATGTTAAGTCAGGTCTAGGGGTGGATAAACTCCCTTAGCTTTTACCTGGCAACATCTTTATTACTCTTTCATTATGGAAGGATACTTTGCCAGATATTCTTGTATTCTTGTTGGCTGTTTTTTTTTTCTTTTTGAGCACTTTGAATATATTCTCCCATTCACATCTGATTGAGAAGGTTTGCAAATAAATCCACTGATAGTCTTATTGGAATCTTTCTTGTACACCTGTCATTTTTTTATTCTTTGTTTTTGATTTTTGACAATTTTGTTATAATGTATCTCATTATAAATTTCTTTAGGTTCATCTATTTTTTGTCTGTTGAGCTTCTTGAATCTGGGTGTCCATTTCCTTCTCCAGATTTGAGTTTTGTAACATTATTTCTTCAAGTAAGCATTCACTCCCTTCTCTCTTTACTTTCTGTGATACAAAAATGTGTGTGTGTATATATGTATATAATATATAATATGTATTGTATAAATACATATAATATATATAATGTATATTTTGTAAACAGTATGTATATTTGTATATTGGTTGATTCAGTGGTATTCTATATATCTATTAGGGATTTTTTATTGTTCTTTTTTTCTATTTTCTTTTTGTTCCTCTGACTAGATGATTTCAAATGACTTGTATTAGATTTGCTTACTTTTATTTATTTGATCAATTTTTCTCTTGAACCCCTTTGATGAACCTTTCAGTGTAGTTATTCAATTCTTGAGATCCAAAACTTCTGAGTCTTTTTTATATTTTCTATCTCTTTGTTGAAATTTTCATTTTGTTAATGCATGTTTTCCTTAACTTGATAAGTATCTTTATAATGATTATCTTAAATTATTTTTCACATAATTCATAGACCTCTATTTAGTTATGTTTAATTTCTAGAGATTTATTAAGTTACTTTGATTGAGCAGTTTTCCTATTCAATTGAGTTTCTCATAATTTTGCGTTGGTATGTGTGCATTTGAGAAAACAGCCTTCTTTCCCTGTCTGCATTCATAGGGAAATACCTTCAATGGACAGCTGCTTAGAAATTCTAAGGGCCTTTCATAGTTTTCTGTATATGTGGCTTCCCTGGGCATGTGCTTGTAAATGTCCAGTCGTATTGGCTTTACCAATTTATCTTTTTACGCACTGTGATCTCTTGCTCTCTCTGGCGTCTGTCTGTAGTGCTGCTGGCTTTGTAAAGCAGTAGATGGCTACAGTTCAGTAGGCCTCAGGATCTAGAGTGTTCTGGGTGCCATCAGCCCTTCCAATAAACAAAAAAAAAATCAGCCCTTCAGACATCCCTTGAAAAGCCAGGATGGTAGATGTGAACTTAAGCTTTTTCTCTTTCCAAGTGGGAGCCAGGAGCTGGGAGTTTTCTTATGATCACAGAGTGAAGGACTGTAGCAGGCATATATATGTGTTCATACAGATCCAAAGTCACTTTTGTTCTCAGTGACTCCCAACTTGGCATGCTTTCATTCCAGCTCTTAGATTTGGGACAGACGGTCGTCCATAAAACCAGAATATTGGACACACATTATATCTCTTCTCCCTGGGTATAGAATCCGCCAAGCTAATCAAATTCTGCCTGCTGTACCATGTGTCCTCTGGAGCAGGAGCAAGGCACAAACAAACCTCCCTCCCCTCTTTTGTTCTCATTTGCTCCCAGGCATCCAAAGTATACTGATTCCATCAGCATTCAGAGACAAACAATACAAAAGCCTTTGGGAAAGGCAGCCTCTCACTCCCCCAAAAGACACAGAGTTGGAGGCACACTCCACTTTTTCTCTCCACAAAAAGCAGCTGGGAGTTGTTGTTTTTGATTGATTTGTGCTCCTCTGCATGCAAGACTCTCTGGTGGGTGTAATATACCAGTTATTTCAAACTAGCAGTTTCATTCTCAGCATACCACAGAGCCTGTCTCTTTGACACTCTCCTAAAGAGTCAGAACATTGGGTATATGGTCTGGTCTTCTTTCTTTGTTTCCAAAAGAAGATGAGAGTTGAGATTTTCTTATCCATTGCACTGTGCAGTGCTGGGGGAGGAGGTATGGAGAATGGGTGTCACACATTTTCCTAGCAGTTTCAATGGGTGCACACTCAGCTATGGGTGCAGGAGCCTCTTCACTGATTTTAGATTTCTCATAAAGGGAATTGGTCCATGTATTGTTAATTTAAATTCTTAATAGGGGAGGGAGCATCTTGGACTTTCTCTTCCACAATTTTGCTAACATTGCTCCCTTCAAAGTCATTATATTTAATCTAGCTATACAGTTATAAACTTTCTTCCCCTGACTCCTGTAGAATTTTATTTTGAAATATTTTATAACACATATTTTGCATATATAAAGATTTAATATTTATTCTATATCTCTTATAGGTTACAATTTTCTAAGAAAAGTAATTATGTCTTTTTTCAACTATCAACACATTGACTAACCATTATTAAGAGATCAGTAAATAATGACTAAATAAATAGGTGAAGGAATAAATAAATTATTGTCATATATTTCTTTCCAATTACTGCTCTTATGGGGAAAAAAAGAATATAGTCCTCTATTCTTTAACTATATCTCCAACTCTCATCTTCACATGCTTATGTGAGTAGCTATCATTAAATCCCACTTGCCTTTGTATTTTTAATTTCAATTTCCAATTGTCCATTGCTGCTATCAAAAAACTGTTGTATAGTAGTTTTTTATTCTGCAACCTTACTATAATTATTTATTAGTTTCAGGGGTGGTGTTGTCTTTTTGTTGATTCTTTGGGATTTTCTAAAGTCATAATATTTTCTTTTTGTCTTGATAACACATCCATGTTTATTTTCTTACCTTTTTAAAAAAGATTTTATTTATTTATTTTTATAGAGGGAAGGGAGGGAGAAAGAGAGAGAGAGAGAAACATCAATGTGCGGTTGCTGGGGGCCATGGCCTGCAACCCAGGTATGTGGCCTGACTGAGAATCGAACCTGCGACACTTTGGTTCTCAGCCCACGTTCAATCCACTGAGCTATGCCAGCCACGGCTTATTTTCTTACTTTTTCAATGATACAATGCTATGATGGCTACATAGGAGTATCTTATTTTTATTATACAAATGATAAAACTGAGTCACATGATTAAATAGGAATATATTATTTTATTATACAGATGGTAACACTGAGTCACATGATAAAACTGATTGTTATTCAACATTGCAAAACTTAAATGGCAATTCCATCAGTCTAATGATGGTTCTCATTTTAAGAGACAATTTCCACTATGCCATCTTTCTAATATTGTTTGGAAATGTGGCAAAAACACCACTCTTCTAAGCTTAAGACTATAAAAAAGCTTATAAGACATGCCTAAACACAAACTGCCTGCACTCACTGTTGGTCTTTTCTACCCCTCATTCAAAAGGAGAGTTCTTCTCTGCAACCAGTCATTAGCACAGTGCACTCTGCCACTAACAATTTGATTTTGTGAATTGTTTTCTTTATTTGGGGTACATATTCACATACTGGAAGACAAGTCAGGTGTCCAGCCTACTGCAACTTCTGTCCTAAGCCCTAATTCTTCATTCTCCTGGTAAGTTTTCTAGTTGAAAGTGCTTTGTTGTTGACCAATTGATATACAAGACAATGCTTCCTACCTATGATCCCACATTCAGAATTTTATGAGTTTTTACCATTCCAAAGATACCCAACCAAGATGGCTTTCTTGAGATATTACCCTCTTTCTTCCTGAACTCTATTATTACTTTTATTTATTTATTTATTTCTGTTCATTTTGATATTTTAAAAATAAACTTTATTTTATTTTAAGAATATTTATATATTCTTTAGGGAGGAGAAAACAAGGGAGAAAGAGAGGAAGAGGGACATTGATATGTGGGAGAAACACCATTCTGTTGCCCCTGCATACCCCCAACCTGGGAACTGGCCTGCAACCCAGGTATGTGCTTTTACTAGGAATCAAACCAGGAATGCTTCTTCGGTTTGCAAGATGATGCACAACTCACTAAACCACTCTAGTCAGGATAGAAAAAAAGTAATAAAATTTTATTTTAGAAAAGTTTTAGATTTACAGAAAAGTTGCAATGATCATACAGAAAGTTGCCATATATTTTATACGCAGCTTCCCCTATTTTAACATGTTACATTACTATGGTACATTTCTCAAAATTAATGACCCAATACCAATGATAAATGATGATGATGAAGATGATCATTATTGTTAACTACACTCCATTTATTGAGGGGGGTGGTTATGTTCTAGAAAAACAAGTGGTTGAGAGAGATTATTATGACCATTTTTGGAAAATATAATGAGTCAATGTGACGTATAAGCAGAATCAAACCTTATGATTTTCTCCACTGTCCTTTTAAAACTGTTCTGTGAACTCTTTCTTTCCTGAATCTTGAATAAAATTTAATTCCAATCCCATATTGTTGGGGACTGTGTTTATCTTTACCTGGTGCCTCTCCTTGCTGGAAGATTATACATTCCTGTCCTGATGAATTCAGGTGTAGCCTCAGGTGTATGACCTAAAGAGAAATGATATGTTTCACATCAGGACAGAACCTGTAACAGCCAGTATGGGGTTCACCATGTTTTTCTTTCCCTTCATCATGCAATGAGTAATGTTTCAGAGTAACCCCTCCTCAGCCTGGTTTTCAGAGTGAACCAAAACACACTTAGACTGCAAGAGATGTGCTCTATAGCACGCTGCTTAGGACAAAAAGGGTACATGGCAGGAGTTACAGAGTTCTGCACTCCTGGACCTCCCTAAAACTCTAGGTCGGAGATTCTGGAGTCTATACTGGTGCTCCAAAACAAAAAGTCCTAACTTAACACCTCATTTCTACTGTCTTCTTAGAGCCTTCTTTCTCAGGGCTTATGTGTATAGAAATATTTTACAAAAATTTCACCTACAGCATTGTTTTGAAAACCAGTATTAATGTTTAGAGAGTGTTTGTATAAATTCATGACCACAATAACATGTGGCATCCCATAAATCACTGAAGTTCTGTATTGCTTGTTTTTCTGGAAAGTAGAAATGCCATATTTTAAAGTGATAAAATATAAACTATGTGTATAAGATATAAAAATTAACACATCTTAGGGCACTATTTTTGGCTGCTTTGATAGAAATACACACATTTTAAAAGATATTTTTCAGAGCTTCATTTAAAAACCCACAATAGGTAAGAGATGCATGGATAACCAACATGTCAAATATATGAAAGAACTATGCCTCTTCCCTGTTAGGCAAGAACACATGTCCACTGCCATTATAGATGGGTGGTGTTTGCATCCTTCCTTGTAACTATAGGATGACACAAAAGATATGGGTAGATTTGTCTCTTTCTTACCTAATATCAACGAGCAAGCATTTTCTTTGGATTTGAAACAAGAAAACATGAGTTTCTGCTTAAGATAAATGCTTTATCACTCCCTTTCCTTCTAATTACTTTCATTATATAATTCTACATAACAAACAACCACAATAGTCTGTCACTTTCTTTCTCCATTATAGATGCCTTCTGGACAGAAAATAATTATTGATGTATTGATAAACAGGAGATAAGATTAAAACCACATAACTAGGCATTTGTATACTGCTCACAGGCAGCAATGCTATCAATATGTCCCTTTTGTGAGGGCAATAGGGATAATGGAATGCTCCATTTTGAGAGTGGAGGGATGGTGTTGGCAGTAGGTATTGATCAGAAAAGTGATAAAGATCTACGTGACCCAGGAAATCACCATCCCTTTATCATTATTAACAGGCATAGATTACTGAACCTATTCCTTGTTTATAAAATTCTCTCAAATGCAAATAGGCTGCATGTATCCCCAACCCCTGGCTGTAAACTTCATGAATGTAGGAGCATAGCCACTTTAAACTCAGGACATGTCATTGTTCATTCTAAGTGACTATTAAGTATTTGAATAACAGACAATGAATGAATAGCAAACATAGACCCAGGAAATTCTTGCCTTGTTCCTTGGGGGGAAGTATATAACATCTTACCATTATATACATGTTAGCTATGGGTATTTTTATAGATGTCCTTTATTAATTGAGGAAGTTTCTCAATTCCAGTTTTGATGAGATTTTTCTCTTTAACATCTATGGTGTTTGAATTTTGTCAAAATCTTCTTTAACATCAATTGATATGATTAGATGATGATTCTTCTTTAATATATGGATGTGATTGATTATATTCAGAAAAATAAAAACAAGAAGAGAACTCAACCAAGATGAAACATAATCAGAATAGGCCTCCCTTCATGCTGTACTGTTTCACTGTAGAAGTCTTCAAACATTTAAAAGAGAATTAAAACCAATATTATACCATCTCTTCCAAAAATCTGAAAAAGAAAAAAATTCCAACTCATATTATGAGGCAATATTATTCTGTAAATCCCCCCAGGTAGAAAAAACAACCCAAAAAGAAACTACAGACTAACAACTCTCATAAATTTAAATGCAAATATCTTCCAAAATATTAACAAATAGAACCTAAAAAAATGTATACACTGTGACCAAATGAGATTTATTCCAGGCATGCAATTTCAACACTGTATATATTGTCTCCAAGAAACTCACCTCAGATCAAAAGATACACACAGACTAAAAGTGAAGGGTTGAAAAAGGATCTTTTATACAAATGGGAAGAAAAAAACTGCAATAGCAATATTTATATCTGACAAAATAGACTTTAAAACCAAGGCTTTAGTAAGAGTAAAATAAGAACACTAATAATGATAAAGGGAACAACCTAACAAAAGGCTACAAGGAAAGTCATAGCCTTACAGGCATTTCTCAAGAAACAAGAAAAAGCTCAAATAAATAATCTAACTCTATACTTAAAGGAACTCAAAAAAGAACAACAAACAAGGCCCACAGTGAGTAGAAGGAAGGAAATAATAAAAATCAGAACAGAAACAAATGAAACTGAGTATAAAAAGTGATACAAAAGATCAATGATTCCAAGAGCTGGTCCTTTGACAAGATAAGCATGATTGACAAAACATAACCAGACTTATCAAGAAAAAAAGATAAAGAGCCCAATAAATAAAATCATATATGAAAGCAGAGAAATAACTGACATCAAAGAAATGCAAAGGATTGTAAGAAAATATTATGAGCAATTTCCTTGTCTGGTGTGGCTCAGTGGATTGAGCGCCAGATTGTGAACCAAAACGTCTCCAGTTTGATTATCAGTCAGAGCACATACCTTGGTTGTGGGCCAAGTACCTCACTGGGGGAATGCAAGAGGCAGCCAACCAATGACATTTCTCTCCCTTTCCCCTTCCTTTCCTCTCTCTCTAAAAGTAAAAAAATATGATGAACAACTATATGGCAACAAAGTAGACAACCTGGATGAAATAGATAAATTCCTGGAATAATACAGTCTTCTAAAAATAAATCAGGAAGAATCAGATAATCTGAATAGACAGATTACACCTTCTAAAATTGAAGAAGTATCAAAAAACTCCAAACTAACAAAAGCCCTGGATTAGATGGTTGCACAGGTGAATTTTACCAAACATTCCAAGAACACCTCATCTTTTCAAACTATATCAAAAATTTCAAGAGAAGGGAAGATTCCCAAGATCATTTTACAAGGGTCACATTATCCTAATTCAAAACCATATAAAGACACCACAAAAAAGAAAACTAAAGACCAATATCCTTAATGAACATAGATGCTAAAATCCTCAACAAATTATTAGCAAAGTGAATACAGGAAGACATAAAAAAGTTCATACACCACAATCAAGTGAGATTTATTCTGGGAATTCAAGGTTTGTACAACATTTGCAAATCAATAAATGTGATCTACATCACATAAACAAAATGAAAGATAAAAACCACATGATCACTTCAATATATACAGAAAAGGCAGTTGATACAATTCAGCACCCATTTGTAATAAAAACTCTCAGGAAAGTATGGATAAAGGAAACATACCTAAAAATAATAAAGGCTAACAAAAGGCATTTGCCATAATGACAAATCCACTGTCAGCATCATATTCAATGGGCAAAAACTACAAGTGTTCCCTTTAAGATTAGGAAAAAAACAGGAATGTTCACTTTCACTTCTCTTATTCTTCATAGTACTAGAAGTCCTAGCCACAGCAATCAGACAAGAAGAAGAAATAATTGCTATCCAGATTGGAAAGGAAGAAGTAAAACTGTCTGTATTTGCAGATGACATAATGCTTACATAGAGAATCCTAAAGATTCCACCAATAAACTACCAGAACTGAAAAATAAACTCAGTAAATTAGCAGGATACAAAATTAACAGATAAAATCCGTTGCATTTTTATATGCCAATAATGAACTATCAGAAAAGGAAAGTAAGAAAACTATCCTATTTGCAATTGCTTCAAAAAGGAAAAAATATCTAGGAAAACATCTACCCAAGGATGTAAAAAATTGTACTAAAAAATTATAACACACTGAAGAAAAAATCTGAAGAAGACACAAATAAGTAGAAGAACATACTGTTTTCATGGGTAGGAAGCATTAAAATAACAAAATGTCCATGCTACCCAAAGCAATCTATAGATTCAACACAATTCCATCAACATTCCAATGATGTATTTCACAGAACTAGAAAATATTTCAAAAATTTATATGGAAACACAAAAAGCCTTACATAGCAACAGCAATCCTTAGAAAAAAGAAGAAATTTGGAGGAATCACACTACCTAATATCAAACTATATTGTTAAATATAAGCCCATAGTAATCAAAACTTCATGGTACTGGCATAAAACAGATACATAGTTCAATTGGACAGAATAGGTATCCCAGAAATAAACCCATACTTTTATAGTTAGTAAATATTCAACAGAGGAAGCAGGCACATACAATGAGCTAAAGATAGTTTATTCAATAAATGGTATTGAGAAAGTTGAACAGATATGCACAGAAAAACGAAACTAAACCATCCTTTATACCACACACATTAATAAATTCAAAATGTATTAAAGACTTAAATTTTAGACCCGAAACCATAAAAACTGTAGAAGAAAATATAGGCAGCAAAATTTCAGACATTGCTTGTAGCAATATTTTTTCAGATATATTTCCCCAGGCAAGGGAAACCAAAGAAAAAAATAAACAAATGGGAACATATTAAACTAAAAATTGTTTGCCCAGTAAAGGAAAACATAAACAAAATAAAAATACAAGTCACAGAATGGGAGAACATATTCAGCAATACATCTGATAAGGGGTTAATATCAAAATTATGAAGAACTTACAAAACTCATCACCTGCCCTCCCAAAACAACCAACCCAGTTAAAAAATGGCATAAGGACTTGAATAGATACTTCTCTAAAGAGGATGTGTAGATGGCCAATAGACATATAAAAAGATGCTCAATGTAACTAATCATCATAGTAATGCAAATTATGAGATATCACTTCATATCTGCCAGAATGGCTATCATTAATAAATCAACAAGTAACAAGTGCTGGAGAGGATGTGGAGAAAAGGGAATGCATTTGCACACTTGGTGCAAATGCAGATTGGTGCAGCCAGTGTAAACAGTGTGGAGGTACCTCAAAAAATTAAAAATGAAACTGCCTTACAACTAGCAATCCCTCTTCTGAGGATATATCTGAAGAAACCCATAACACTAATTTGAATGAATATAAGCACCCCTATGTTCATTGCAGCATTATTTTCAATTGCCAAGATATGGAAGCAGCCTAAGTGTCCATCAATAGATGAGTGGATAAAACAACTATGGGACATTTATAAAATGTAATACTACTCAGCCATAAAAAGAGAACTTATCTTTTGCAACAGCATGCTAAGTGAAATAAACCTATCAGAGAAAGACAAATACCATATGATTTTACTCATATGTGGAATTTAATCAACAAACTGATTTAACAAGCAACATAGAAATAGACTCATAGAGTGCAGGCTGATGTTGTGGGTTAGAGGGTGGAGGGATCAAGCAAAAAGGAAAAAGGACTCATGGACATGGACAACAGTGTGGTGATTTAGGTGTGGAGGGGAGTTTAAGGTGGTTAAATGGTAATGGAAAAATACAATAAAATTGTTTTAAAGAGGTGATAAATGTAAAATCCAATTTATTTGATATTTTATTTATATAGAACTATTCAGTTTTCCTACTTTATCCCATGGCTGTTTTGTAGTTTTTGTCTTTCAAGTAATTTCAATTTTATCAAAGTTGTTAAATATTTTGGTATAAAATTGTTCAAAATATTAACCTATCCTTAGGATCAGAAATGATACCGCATTTTTCATTCCATTATATCAGTGACTTTCTTCATAATAAATCTAAAGTTTTATTAATTTCATTAATTATTTTAAGGAAGTTTTAATTTTTTTGTTTTTGTCACTTATCCATTTAGTATTTTATCAATTTCCATGCTTATCTCTATAAGTCATAGAATTTGATAACTTCCAAGCTTAGATAAGCTAGATAATTAGATCATTAATTCTAAATATATTTTTTCTTTACCTAATATATGTCTTTAAACTTAAACATTTCCATTTAAACAGTATTTTAAATGCATCTTTCATATTTGACATATTTTTATTTTTAGTTAAAAATGTTTTATAATACCTCTTTTCATTTTTTTTCACCCATAGATCATTTAAATTTGCAGTATTTAATTTTAAAATGTCTGGAGATTTACCAGGTATCATTTATTATTGATATTTAATATTTTAGTGGTCAAGGAAAATTCTTTTACTGTTTCCAATATTTAAACTTTTGACACTCCCTTTATGATAATCTATCTTTTTTTACTCCCACTTTATTGAGCTCTAATTGACATATAACACTGTGCAAGTTTAAGTATGTGTTTTGAAAAAGTATATTTTACCATTGTTGGGATAGTGCTTTATAAATAGCAATTCATACAAATCATGCTGGAAATTTTGATGAGTATGATTACATATATATTAAGAATTTCTCTGAGACCCCAAGTCAAAAGAAGATGCAATTTTGAAACTCTGTTTGTGACAATTATTAATTTCCTTCCTTTTCTTGAGCTTTCATAAATTTGGGTATTAATTTAGTAGAAGAAAACCAGTTTATGATTTTCATTTTTTTAAAATTGAGATATAATGTATATATAACATTATGCTAGCTTCAGGTAAACAACATAGTATTTTTTAATCTTGGCATAGCACTCCTAAATATGGAGCTATTTGGATCTCAGTTATTATAGGCCCTTGAGAAAACCTTATTGGAGTTCTCATTTCACTGGTGATTATGGTAGCAAAAATTAAAAGCAACCTCTTATATATAACCTGAATAACTAAATTGTAGTATATGCATAGAAATGGTGACGTGATTGTTGCAGATGGGAAGGCAATGGTATTGCCAATGAGTTCCAGCCAATGACTAGCAAGTGAGGTGCCAGGAGATAGAGGCCAATATTTTCCTTGTCAGTATGACAGATGGAAAAGAAAGAGAAAAATTAAAAAAAAAATTAAAAAATAGCAAAACAAAGAAATCTTTTGTGCTGCCTGAGGATGTAACATACCTTGAACTGAGGAGTCTCATTAAAATTGTGTACACTGTAGGCCTACCTTCCTATTATGCACATATTTTTTAAAGAAAAAAATTGAAATTAGGTAGTGTAAAACAGAAGAACCTAACAAACTTAAATGTAAAATATAAGTTGTCACCAGTGAATTTATTCAAATGATCAAGTTAGAAGTAGTACTAATTCTATAAGTTGTTGATAAAACTTGATGAACATGTAATACTTCCCTCCTTTATCTGTGCAACCACACCAACCTGATACCAAAAGAAGAAAAGATGTCACAAGAATACTACAGAACAATGTCTCTTAGTAACTTTGATACAAAATTTGCAAACAATTATCTTACTAATTGAATCCAAACTTATTTTTATTTTATTGTACTAGGTGCCACAATCTAATATGTTATATAGAATGAATGCATCTAGACTTGTAAATGGAAGGTGAAATATAATTTTGTCATATTCCAATTTTTCAACATTGTTAGAGGAAATTGACTGAAGAAAATTAACTAGAGAGTTCTTAATTTTATTTTGTGGTATATATATCATAATACACACTCTATGTGTACTAATTAAAGTTTAGTAAAGGTCACTTGTAAAATGAATGAATGAATGAATGAATGAATGAATGAAATCTAAGTTGTCTTTACTATCCAGCAGAAGGGATCTCAGAATAGAAAGAGCAATTTTATACAAAAATACATTTTCAGTCAAATTTGAGCAATTTCTACAGTGCTTTTAGTAATTATCATTGCTGAAGAAAAACTTGTCAACCTGTTTGTATTTTATTATAGGCACCCTATTTTATTCTCATGTAGCAATTGTGTCTTCTCCTTTGTGTATAAAATATCAAACTGTTAAATAAATTAAATGGCCTTTCATTTCCCCATAAACTTGCTATAAGGTGACTTTGTGACATTCTAATTTTCATCATTCTTATTTTGTCAAGGATTCGCTCATGGGCCATTTCAATGAGGAAACAGCCTTCATTTCTGTAGAATTTTATTACATGATTAAAAAAATTCTCCATCTTATAGTTTTTATTTCCTGACTTTGAAATTTCTATTAGTTTTTTGAGCCATCTAAATTGACTTACTAGAGTTTCTTAACTACTTTCCTATCTTTCTGTATTATTTAGTTTTAATATTTTCTGGTCTTTTTCTTGCTGCTCTATGAATGAATTTCCCTTTGTTGTTCTGTGTTTACTATCTGAAGGTAGTTTTGTGAGGTTCTATGTTCTGTAAAGTTTTGTTGGTGTTCCTTTATTTATATTTGTTTATTTCTTGACACATATTTTTATTGGCTTATTTCCCTTTCTGTTTTATACGGCTGTTGTTTTTTTTTAAAATATGTGATGATCCTTGATTGTCCATTTGTGTTTAATAATTAAAAAACAAAACAAGAAAACACAGTTGGGGCTTTTAGTTTGGGTGTGTACTTTTTTATCATTTTTAATTGTTATTATAGTAAAATTGTCCCAATTTTCCCCTTTTTGCCCTCCTTTGTCCATCCTACTCCCCAATTCCATAGTCAATTTCCACACTGTTGTCCATGTCCATGGGTCATTCATATGTCTTTTGACTACTCCCTTCCCCTTCTTTCCACTAGTATTCCCTCCCCCCATTCTGGTCACTGTCAATCTGTTCCATGTTGCCATGCCTGTGGTTCTATTTTGTTCATTAGTTCATTTTGTTCATTAGTTCATTTTGTTCATTAGATTCCTCTTACAGGTGAGATCATATGGTATTTGTCTTTTACCAACTGGCTTATTTCATTTAGCATAATATTCTCCAATTCCATCCTTGCTATAGCTAAAAGGTAGGTTCCTTCTTTCTTTCTTCTGCATAATATTCCATTTTGTAAATGTATAGTTTTATGGGTGTGTCTTATTAGCTTATGGTCCACAGATTAACATGATTAAGTATTGATATTACTGAAATTTTTCAACCTGTACAATAAAGCACATTCTTTTCTCTTTTTATCTCCCTCCTTTTTTTGATATTTATCAGGAGTTCTGTTATAGAGACCTTATGAGGTAAGAAATATTGACTTTTTCACATAAATTTTAAAACATTCTGTTATTTTAAACTCTATTATCATGTCCTACCACTGCAAAAACTGGTATTTCTAACTCACATATTTCTAAGGGATCTTTTTAGGCAGATCTGCCTTGAACAGATTCCAAACTTGCTTATTTCTAATTTTCAAAATTCATTTATTTCATTTTTAAAAAGTTGGAACAACTTTACTTAGTCTTTAGTTCCTCATCACCTCTCACTTGCCACCAAATGTATTATTTTTTTAAAGATTCTTTTTTAAAGATTTTATTTATCCTTTTCCAGAGAGGGAAGGGAGGGAAAAAGAGAGAAAGAGAGAAATATCAATGTGTGGTTGCTGGGGGCCATGGCCTGCAACCCAGGCATGTGCCCTAACTGGGAATCGAAGCCACCAAATTTGTTAAGGGTACCAATTCTATAATTTTTATTATCTAGATCAGTCAATACTACACTCAGACCAAGATATTTTAAGTTAAATTTAACAAATTTAATTTGTTCAGATTATTTTTACAATTCTTCTGTTGTTAAACAACCAGTGGGGTCCTACTGCTCACTGCCAATAGGCAAAAACTCTAGGAACAGAGTTTGGTGGAAAGGAAAGGAATCTTTTATTTAAAGTATATACAGTTTGAAATAATGGCAGGTTTCTGCCTCAAAGCCAATTTCATCTAAGACACCCCCAAAAAATCACCCTGCTACCCTCTGCCACCCTCTGCCAGCTCAGTTCAAGATTGTGCCAGGAACCTCTTCTCCTGCCCTAAGATATTGTCCTTTAAGAAACGTATGTGGTTTAGCTGGTTTTCAGCTACTGTCTGGCTTCAGACATCCTTCAGTGTCTGTACATCCAGGTATCCTACTCATGGCACACTGTTGTCTTTCTCTGGCCACTTCCCTCCAGTGCATCTGTGTGCCCAATCAGGCAGGAACCACACAGCACAGCTCAAATCATCAGAACCATTGCAGCTTCCCATGCAGGAGAGAGGTGTAGGTGTCAATGCCTGGCTACGTGGTTTCCAGAACTGGCACCAACCAGTCCACTAAGCTGTGTCTCCCACATTGGTGTGGTGGGTTGAGGCACTACCCTGGCTGGAATGGGTGGAGCTGCAGCAACAGTGGGAATCACCATTGCTGACAAGGATCCATTGGAGGAGCAAAGAGGTGGCAGGGGGTAGGTGCCTCAGTGTGAGCTGCTCCTGCTGAGGCCCCCCACTTGAGGAGTGTGCAGGTGGTGGGCAGGCTGATGCTGTGATGAGAGCTGCGGCAGCTTCCTATACAAAGGAAGGGCCCAGGGCTTGTCACCTAGCTGTGCAGGTACTAGGCCCCACCATCCCAAGCCTCCTCTCTTCTCCTTTTACTGGCCTAGTGTCTGCTCTGCTCCAGGTAGGCCCTGGAGTGTTTGGGGAGAGGCACTTGGAATGTTCCTGGACCATGTGGTCCTCAAGGTCCAAGGCCCAGGAACTCCAGCCTCTTGTGGACAGGAAAGAAGGGAAAACAAAGACCATAGGATTTTTGCATGCTCCCCTTATCAAGGCTGCCCCCAATATTTCCTATGTGCAGGAAATAGCTGCGACATCACCCTGGTTGTCAGGGCAAAGTAGACTGTTTCAGCAGCCTCACTGCTGCTGCCACTCATGTCATCCTTGGTGCTTCCCCACCCTTTCCTCATTTCTGGGGGGGGGGCTCCCAATTATAATCCCGCCCTTTAACACTCTTGGAATTTTATAAAGGCAAATGGACAAAGGCCTCATTCTTCTTAACTACTTCCTGCTGGCCAAGATGCATAGTCCTACCTATTCCTTTGTCCAGAAGCCCTTAACAAAAAAGGGTCTGTAGTAGAGAGGAATCTTCACATGAGAGAGAAGGATCTTGCAAAGTCCAGGTCAGGTTAGATGTCTCTGGGAAATGGCATGCATGATGTTTAAAGGATGGCATTGCAGATGAATTGGCATCCTTGTTGCATTCTGGAGGCAACAAATTTGGCAAGAGTTTTAGAAGGCACAATTAAAACTATAACAACAAAATAACCAACAGGGACTAATTCTACAGTGTTTTTGATCAGGAAAGAGTGGCTTCCTTTGTAGAAGGTGTGTGAGGAGTGCCACACCTGTCCAAAGTCCTATTGCCCACTATATTCAACTCAAATTAGGCTGAGGGGATTATCCTGAGATCCCCCCTTTAACACTTTTGGACATATTCTGTCCAAACTATTTAGGCAGAAATGAATAACCATAGTACACTTTTAATCCTTGTCTTTTAAAATAAATGGGAAGGGCCACACTCAAACCCAATATCTGGCAGCTAAAAGTTCTCAAATCTGTAAACACGTTCCCCTACATAAACTTACTTTACTTTTTTGCCATATAAACATTTAAATTTGTTTATAATTTGAAAATAATCTACAAATATATGAACAACCAAGAAATGTGAGACAACATGCTCCCATTTCTCAGGTTCAGATAAGGAAGTGGATAGACTGGAAATACTGTTAAGGAACTAACACATATATACCAATACATAAAAACATATGTAAAAACTTTGAAAATCCCCACACCATCTTTAACTTCTTGAAACACAGGCTCTTTGGTCCCATTTTTTGCCAATAGAGCCTGGAGTATTTTCCATGGAACACCTCAATACAACTGCCTCCACACCACTCTTCCCATAGGCATGTGTTGCCTTTGCAGTGGCCTGGTCAGCCTGCTCTTTAACAATCACAGCATGTCCAGATGACTAGCAATAAACCCCATGAGAAGAGGCTAGTGAAGGCTCTTGTGATGTATAGAAATCCTGTGATGTTGAGTTGGTGAAGGATTCCATTCGAGAAACTTACAAGACTTCTCTTCTTCCCACTCCTCTACTTCCTGTTCAAATCTCCATTATCTTACTGAATGTAAAGCTTAAGTTGACCAGATGAGGCTTACAATTCTCCTAGCATCTTCTCTGATTCACTTGGGGCTGCCTCTGCATTGAAGTGGGGTAGCTTGTTGTCAATGTACGTTAGACATTAAGCAATGATATTTCTCCAGCCTCCATAGAATCTCCTTCAAGTTCTTCCCAGAAAGATTCAGTAACAGGGATGTTATTGTACTTGAGCCAGACTTGTCAGGGTTGATTACTGATATAGGTGCAGTAGTGTCTAGCATTTTTTTGTCCTTCATGATCAAGAACTTCACGCAAGTGATAAGGCACTTGACAAAGGAGAGGATCGCAGTACATCTGCTTGATCATCCAGAGGTCATGGTTGATCTGAGAGATACAAACAACTCTTTTCTTAAATATTGTTACACATATCAGGTCCATAGGTTCAAAGTTATGATTAGGTGAATGTTTATACATGACCAGTGTTAAGCCATAATGTTTAAGCTGGTAGTTTGGTTATAACAAATGTTTCATATGGGTATGTGATATTTGATAGTAAATTGTGTCTGAGAGATACCATGAACTCTGAAGTCAGTTTTGGTGTAGTTTATTTTTTTTTCCTTGAAAACTTTGAAGTCGGTATTGTGCTTTTTTTCATTTGCCATTGATAATGACTAGAAAAATATATTGATTTGACAATCCAAGAGATGATGGAGAACTTCAGTGAATGCTACTCAAGTCCAATGATGCAAATGATAGTCAAATGTGAAAATAAAAGTGATTTAGCTGAAGGCACTGGTAGCCTCTTAGCTGAAGGCTATTGGTAGCCTTTGGAGCCAGATTCAGCCTCCTGGAGGAGCTATGTCTCCTGCAGCCTTGGGCATCACCTGTTGTTTCAGGTGCATGCCTCTACATGAGAGGAGATGTGATTGGAATTCCTTATGAATGCTGGAAGGAGGAATGCCAAAGCTGCCTGCCTAAAATTATCCAAAAAAGAGAAATATCTCTAGGGTGGACTTTCTGGTTCTCTTCTTGTTCTACTTGGCTTTAGTGCTGCTTGGTGGTGTTATGATTTACATCTGCTCAAAAACCCATTATCTGAAAGGCCTGGTCAGGGGAGGTGCACAGATATTTTCCAATATAATTCTAGAATGCCTTCAGAGAGCCATGCTAAGTTTGCTCCATTATTTCTTTCACACACAAAACTATACCTTCATTATCCTACACCTCATCTTGAAAGGAAAGGTTTATACTGACTATATCTGGGAAATATTTGGCTACTGTCAAGAGCTGGACATCTCCTTTTGTTACTTTCTTCTGCCCTATCTGCTGCTGATTGTAAACCTGGTGTTTTTCACCATAAGCTGTGTAACTGACCCTGGCACCATAACAAAATAAAACAAATTATTATTCAAGCTTATGAATTCAATGAAATCACGTTCCTAAAGAAATTGATATGCTCTGCTTGTGACTTAAGGAAACTAGCACGATCTGAACACTGCAGTGTATACCAGATGTATGCACTGTTTTGACCATCACTGTATTTGGGTGAACAACTGCATTGGGGCCTGGAATGCCAGGTATTTCCTCATCTACCTCCTGATATTGACAGTGTCAGCTGCCACTATGGCCATTGTGAGCGCTGTGTTTCTGGTCTGGTTGGTGATGTTGTCAGATCTGTACCTGAAGACTTATACTGATGACCTTGGACACTCCCAGGTTATTGACACTGCCATTCTTATTCAGTACCTGTTCCTGACCTTCCCAAGGACTCCCTTTTTGCTAGGCCTTGTCATGGTGCTGAGCTTCCTCCTGGGAGGCTTCCTGTGCTTTGCTCTACACCTGGCTGCCACCAACCAGACTACAAATGAGTGGTACAGAGGTGATCAGGTGGAGTAAGAGCATCACTCTCATGTGGCGGGGTCCCCATCAGCAGAGCCCCCAGTCTACCAGAACATTCACTCCCACAGGCTTTGGAGCAACCTTGAAGAGATTGTTCTACCTGATGCTACACATTATGAGAAAAAGAAGAAATGAGAATGGAAAGAGTGTTACTGCTTTTGAGATATAGAGTACATTTATTTATGCAAAAAAGTGATTTAGAATACGAAGATTAATGGAAGTTTGTTCAGAAGATTTGGATACTGAGCAAGATATTTCTAGTGAAGAGAGTGAAGATGAATTAGAGATAAATGAAGAGTGTATTTTTGGAAAGAATAAAGAATCAAAATGGAGGGAAAATTCAATAAGACAACAAATTAGAAAATGGCCACAGAATATTTTGTGTCAACTTCCATTAGTTTGACCAAATGCAAACAGTGCCAAGGCAGAACTTGAAACTTGGAACTATTATATCACAAATTATATTTTAAACATAACCTCACAATATACAAATAAATACATCAATTCTATCTTGAGCTGGTTTTCATGAAAAAAACATGCTAAACAAATAGACAAAACTGAATCAAAATCATTTTTAGGCCTTAAATCTAGCTGGTTTGTATCACAGCAATTGGCTAAATTTGCAGGATTTATGGGCTACAAATGGTAGTGTGACTGAACTTTTAGAATTACAATATCTTTACAGAAATTTAGATTTATTCATAATTGTATCAGGTTTGGTGAGAAATTTACCTGCTTAGAACACCTGAAAGTGGATAAATTAGCAGCTGTGAGAGTCATTTTCTCAGCATCTGTAGAAAATTGTAAATTATGTTACTCTATGCGACAGAATGTAACAACAGACAAAATGCTACCTGGGTTTAGAGGCAAATGTGGGTTTAAACAGTATATTCCATCCAAGCCCAGTAAATATGGTATAAAATTTTTGCTATGATTGACTCAAAAGTATTTTATACAGAAAATCTTGAAATATATGCTGGTAAGCAGCCCTTACTTAATTAGTAATAACCAGCAGATATAATTAAGAGACTCGCAGAACCCATTTACTCATCAGAACATAGTATTACAGCAGATAACTGGTTCACTGATATAAACCTTATCTCTGACTTGAAAAAGAAATGACTTTCATATTCAGATCCAGTTAATAAGAATAAATCCCAACTACCCCCTGAATTTGTGTCTTCTAAAAATATGCCTAAAAAAATCCAATTTACATCCTTTTGGGGAAGATTACGTACTTGTATCTCATATACCAAAAAATGAGAAAAACATAATTTATGTTTCAAGTATGCATTTTGATGATGCCATAAATTTAGATTCACAAAAGCCTGACATTATAGACTATTACAACCAAATGAAGTCAGGAGTGGGCACTGTGGGCCTAACAACTGGTACATGTAGTGTGCTCAGGAACACCAGAAGATGGCCTGTGGTTATATTCTACATGATTTTGAATATTTCAGGATAAATGCTCAGACTATTCATATGATGAACAGCAATGTGAAAATAAAGTGCAGAATATTTATTAGAAATCTCATAACACAGTTAGTGTCAGAACAGATAAAATATATTAAGAAATCTCTACAGGTGTATGTGAGCCATCACACCTGAAACTTCATCAATTTCAAACACAAATTGAAAGAAAATCTAACGATGACATAGATACAGCTCCCTTGACAAGCAGAAAAAGAAAAAGATGTGTTAGATTCTATGCATCCAAAACAAATCACTTATCAAAATATTTTTGCAAGTGTCGTGAAAAGTATTTATGCCTTTAGCAAAGTGATATTGTTTGTGATGGCTGTTACAAATATTTTGCAAAGCGAACTATTGAAAATTCCAATTAATTAATGTTAAAGACATTTGGAAGTATTTTTTAGCAATATCCATTATTTGAAAAGAAAAATTGTTATTCTTTATGTTTTTATATTTCTGTTTAATAATTTTATATTATAACTGAAAGCAAATAAAAATCATGTACATTATATAAACATTATAAATGCAAATTTGCAATGTTTTATTTTTATTTTTTTGCATTTCAGCTCATTCTAGTAATGCATGTATCTCTCGGATACATGCAACCTATGCTGTAAATTTTTTGACTGTGACCTTCGTGGGGTTAATAATTTGGGTAGTGCTTGCAATCCAATTCTTTAAATCTTGTATATCTTGTTCAATCTCATTCCTCTGCCTCTGAAGACAGTTCTTAAACAAAGTTTATCTCTTCATCTATAACTGTGTGAGGAGTGGGGTGTGCAGACATTTCCATAGAAGACTGGGAGGATGTAAGGGGCTAATTCATTGCTGCAGAAAAGATACTTTCAACATTCTGAGAGGAGCTTTCTTTACTTATACTTTCCTTAGATGTCAGGTCAGGTCAGTATACCGAAGAAAGAAGTAATGTCATGCATGTACCACTTTGAGACATAGAGCTTTCTGGGGCAGGTTTTGTACTAGCAAATTCAATTACATACATTTCTAGATTTTGCTGCAGGACTTCCACTTCTTCCTTCAACTTCCAAATACACTCTCTTATTTTAAGCATACTCTTCATTTCTGTACATGTCCATGTAAATGATCTGAGGAAATGCCAGCTTATTAGGAATTATTTTTTCTGGCTGACCAAGGGATTGATTATTCTCAAATCTTGAGAGTTCAAAATTCAACACTGGGAGTACTTTTGTAAACCAACACTCCTGTCCATACTTCATTGAATGACTAGAAGGAAGCAGCTCAATGTCATCCTCCACCACGGCTCCTTCCAAACATTTGTCTAAGTTGCAATAACTATTTATATGAAGGGGATTCTGGCTGAAGGTCTTACTGTTAAAAAAAGGAATTTCCTTCACTAACCCCTTCAGTGAGGAAAATACCATAGAAAGCTGCACCACTGGATTTTCAGATTTGTTCCTATGATTGCTGTTAGCATGAACAGCCAGCTGAAACACATCCTCTAGCCAATCCAGGAGCTTTCGTGTAAATTCACTCACATCTTGCTGCTGTTCTTTAGGTGATTGGAATGTTCCCTTTATGAGATCAAAGGCTGCTGAAAGGTCAACAAATCTGTGATTTGATCCCATCATCCAAGCAAACAAATATTTAGCCTCCCACATAAACATGATATTTCTCTTTTCTGTGTGACTTGGACAACTCTCAAATACATTCTGTGGAAGACTGTAGCTGACGACAAGTCTTTGAAGTTCAGGCATTTGAAAGAGAGACTGAATAACAGCACTAAACCAACACGTATTGCCAAAATTTTTTATCCCAACTGGCCAAACATCAACTCACCTCCAGTCATTGGGATTGGGGTTTTCTCCCCAGCCTTCATAGTGTTTCTTTTCGAATGTTCAGTTTCTGCAGGGGTTGCCTCGTGTATTCTATTAATGTTTCTCCTACCAGCCTAAAATTTGGGGGACTTCAGTAGACTCAGAGTAATGGCAGCCTGATGATCATCTTTGTTTCCATGAGTAAGGCCTATTACTTTTGCTAATACTTTTTTGTTGGAAGCACTCCCTTCTACTTCAGGTGGTTCTATAGCAATAGCGTCTTGACTGGGCTCCTTAATTCTATTATTAGTGAGAAGACTGACTATCAGAGTGATGTCACTATTGAGCACATTCAAAGCTTCATGAAGGAAAGAAGGGTCCTGAAAACCCAAGATTTCTTCCAGCTGATTTAACAGCATTTGTTGGCTAGAGTCGTGGCAATCAGCTGCTCCAGCCACATTGTCCTGCTGGAGCTCTTCAGCCTTGCCCTAGAGCCACCAGCCCAGCCTTACAGAAGGCCAGGAAAAAGGTCTTCCTGCTACAATCTTGTATCCCCTGGGTTCAGAGCATTGCTGTGACTTTCCCTTGTCTTACTATCAGGGGTGGGGGGGTGGTTGAAGCCACTTCCCTTCTCTGTACCATCAAGCAATTCCCCATCTCTGGTGAAACCTTATTATACAACAAAATTAATGTCTTAATGTAAGAATCTTGAGCCATTTGGCTAACTTTTGGCAGTATAGGTTCAATTGCATGATGGTACAGTAATCTAGGGAACCATTTAGGGGCCATTTTGCCCTGCAATCTAAATTATACATCAGCCAAACACTGTTGCAAAGTAAATCAATTCCTGTAAAATCTGACCCTGTGGGCTCCTTCCAGGAGCCAAAGCATAACAGCTCCTGGTTGTCTGGATGTATAGACCAGTATGTATGAACACAATGAGGCCCCAGGCAAACTGGGAATATACAAACACAGCTGGCATCAACTCCATTATTCTAAACTAGTGCTCGCTGGCAAGTGTCCTGCCAATCAATCCCATGGTGATCCACAAGCAATGGCCTCCCCAAAACTTGGACAGCTCTTTCCTGGACCCTGGTTTACAGCCCCCAAACTCAGGTGATCCTTTTTCCTTCCTGGGGTCTGTTGCCTTTCCAGACCACTTTTCTTTCCACTTGCCAGGCGTGTTTAAGTGATTGACACCTCTAGGGGCTGGGCAGAGAAAAAATCCCAGCAACTAGGAAGCTCCACAGTTCTACTGCTTGGGGGTGGGGCTGGTGAAGGGCAGGGGAAGGTCAGGCTGCTTTGAGCAGCTAGTGCCCCATGTTGGATGCCATTATTGTAGCCAAACAACCAGTGGGGTCCTGCCACTCACTACCAGTAGGCAAAAACTCTGGAGACAGAGTTCGGTATAAAGGAACAGGAATCTTTTATTTAAAGTATATACAGTTTGAAATAATGGCAGGTTTCTGCCTCAAAGTCCATTTCTTCTAAGACATCCCCCACCAAACAACTCTGGCCCCCTCTGCCAGCTCAGTTGAAAGCTGCACCAAAAACCTCTTCCCCCCACCCCAAAGGCACCATTCTTTAAGAAATGTGGGTGGCTTGGCTTTTTTCCTGTAGCTGGCTGGTTCAAGCATCCTTTGTAATCTGTGCATCCAGGTGCCCTACTCACAGTGAGCTGCACTCTCCCTCTGCCAGTGGTGCTTTCTGGTGCACCTGTGTGCTTAGCCAGGCAGGACCTGTGCAACACAGTCCCAGTTGCTAGTGGCACTGTGGCTTCTCATGCAAGGGAAGAGCATGGGGCTCATCATCTGGCTACATGGTTTTCAAGACCAGCACCAACAGGTCCCACTTGTTGGTGTAGTGTGTCCGAGTACCAGCTCTGGCTAGAACGGGTGGAGCAGCAGCAACAGCAGGAACTGCTGTGGCTGACTGGCCCCCACTGGAGGAGCACGTGGGTGGTGGGCAGTGGCTGCTGTGGTGAGAGCTGCTGCGGCTTCCTATTCGGAAGCACGTGTCTTTTCACCTGCCTGTGCTGCTCCCAGACCTCACCAGCCTCGTTACCAGACTAGCTGCCATTGCATTTCAGGCAGGCCCTGGAGCACTCCGGGAATGTTCTGGTACCACGCGGTCCTCAAGGCCCCAAGGCCCAGGAACACCAGCCCCGCAGTGGGGAAAGAGAGGAGGAAAACAGTAGTGCTTCCTCGCACTCTGCTTTTAAAGGCTGCCTCCAGAATACCCTGCATGCTGTAAATAGCTGTGGTCATTGTTCGGGTTGTCTGGTCAATGTACTTTGGTTTGGCAGCCACACTGCAGCTACTGCTCATGTGCAATTCTGGAAGCTTCCCTGCCCCTCCCTCAGTTCCGGTGGGAGGGTTCCCTGTTATATTTCTACCTAGCATTGGTTTTTGGTAGGTATTATTATTATTATTATTATTATTATTAATCATTACTGATGTTTAGTTAGTACTTTTTAGATTAAAAAGAGAGCAGGTCTTTCCTAACAATCAAACATACACAACAATCTTCTCCTTCACTTGTTTCTCTTTCTTCTTTTATAATAGTAATGTATTCACAAGATCTGTTTATTTGGGTTTTTAGTCTTCACATCATTTCTTCAGCTCCATTGTACCTACTTTTATTACTTCTTGTTATCAAGTTTCCTATTTGCCTAGACAAATTTCCAATTTGTCTATTGTAGAAGACTGTGTTTAAAGTGTGAAAAGATTGAAGAACACTGTGTGCAAATCAGTCAATTTCTCTAGATATCCTTGTTTTTCTCATGGAAGTCATTTTAGATAATGCAGTCAGAATTGCTTTTTGGAGATATTTTCAGCTGTCTTGAATCGTATTGTAAAATTTAATCCGAAAAGTACTATAATTGTACAGATTTCTCTCTGCCTTTAAAGAAAAGGGTATCACAATGCAATGAAAATGTTCAAGATTATTTTTGTTTGTTTCTGAGGGAATTTGATATAAAGCTCAATGTTACCACTTCCTACATTTACTTCTTTAAGATTAAATTTCCTTTTCTATAAAAGTAAAAGTGACAATCTGTGAGATTCTTAGAGAAGTTTCTAGAAGAAAGTATCTAAAAGGAAAACATCATATACAACTTATGGATTATAGAAGCCAATAGAAGCCAGTTAGCTTTTCACCTGTATAAACTTAAATAATATTTTTATTAAAGTAATTCACACACAAAATGAATATGGTGATGGAGAATTACATTAATGAATGTAGAAAATGTGGCCTATTGGGACTGAAAAATTTTAATTAAGTAAATTATCGATAAATTGCCAAGGAGGCAACTATTTGGTCTAGATATAAATATGTCACTAATTATCAAATGTTATAGTACTGTAACTTAAACTAATGAGAAACCTCAGTAGAAAGACTTTAATGATATAATTATTCTCTCCAATAAAATAAAAATTAATTTATCTGGTAGTGTGCTAATTGTTATTGATGTAGGATATTGACAGGGCTTAAAAGCTAAGTGTTGAGTCACTTCAGAGAAAACATCTTATGTTCCAGGACTATTTCAAACATACAGAACAGATGATCTTACTATGCTGACAAAAAAAATTAATCTCAAGTTTTCTAACCTTTTTAATTAACAGATTTTATTTTTGAACAGTTTTAGATTTACAAGAAAAAAGATAATGTAGCGAGTTTTTATGTACCCTCTTAACTTTCTTACACAAAGATCTTCCATTATTATCATCTTCTATTAGTGTGATACTTTTGTTATAATTAATAAACCAATTTGATATATTATTGACTAATGACCATGGTTTCCCTAAGGTTTGCTCTTTGTATTGAATGGTTCAATAGGTTCTGACAAATGCATAGTATAATGTGTCCATCACTACAGCATTATACAGAATAATTTCATGACCATGAAGCACTCTGTACTCAATGTATTCATCATCTATTTTCCCCATCCAGAAAATCACGTGAAATATCATTCTTTTTACTGTCTCCATAGTTTCATCTTTTCCAGAATACCATTTGGTGGGAATAATAATTCTTTGCAGACTGTCTTCTTTCACTTATAAATATACATTTAAGAATCTTCCATATCTCTTTTGACTTGAGAGATCATTTCTTGTTATTGTGAGATAGTGTTCTATTATACAAATATCAAAGTTTGTTTATGCATCCACCTATTGAAGGCTATCTTATTGGCTTCTGATTTTTCACAATTATGAGTCAAGACACTATATTTTGTTCAGAGTTTTTTGGATACAGCTTTTCAACTCATTTGCATAAATATATAGGAAAAATATTGCTAAATTGTATGGTAAAAATTGCTTAGCTTTGTGAAAAACTGTCAGACTATTTTTTAAAGTGGCTATGTCATTAGCATTCTCATTAGCAATAAATTCATTGCTCCACATTCTCACCAGCTAATAATTTGGTATTATTAGTTATTTTTTAAAAATTTGCCATTCTGATGAGTACATATTGGTGTCTTATTGTTATTTTAATTTGCATTTTACTAATGATGTATGATGTTCAACATGTTTTCATATGGATATTGGACATCTGTATATCTTGTTTGATGAAGCATCTATTAGAATTTTTTGCCTATATTTGTTTTTTTTAAATGGTTGCATTTAACCAGTTCATTGTATATTTTAGATGTAAGTTCTTCATTAGACATGGTTTGCAAATATTTTCTTGCAGTTTTTGGATTGTCTTTCTATTTCCTTAAAAGTATCTTTTTCAGAAGATGCATCCTTAATTTTAATGAAGTCTAACTTGTCAACTTGTATTTTTCATGGATTTTTCTTTGGTATTATATCTTAAAACCAGTCAGAAAACTTAAGGTCACTTATATTGACTTCAATGTTATCTTCTAGAAGTTGAATAGCTTTGCATTTTACACATAAGTCTGTGATCCATTTTTGTGTTAATTTTTGGAAAAGGTGTTATTGGGTCACAGCCTCCTCTGGAACTCCCTTGGTAGAATCTGAAATTGGCCTGGTCCCCATATTTAGAGTGCAGAGAGACACCAAATAAAAAGGGAGAATGCTTCAGCTTTGTAGGTGGCAGCCTTAATAAGTAAGAGAACTTACTTATGAGGCTTGTCTTGGGTGGCCATAAGACAAACAGTTTTTCACATCTACCTTCCAAGTCTTAAAAGTTTATATAGAAGCTTGAACTGGTTTCAGTCACATACCCAGCCACCATGGTCTTATCACTACATTATTGTATCTCAGCTCTGTCCTTGGCAGATTCTGCTATGGGGAAGATGAGCAGAGCACATATCCAAAGCACAGGGGAGGGATTAGGGAACTTCCACTTGCCTGGTCCAGCTCGCAGGTAAGCCAGTGGTCTTCTTGATGACTTTCCCCAATAGGTGAAAGGTCTATGTTTAGGTTAGTATTTTGGGGTATTTAGAGATCCATTTTTTTCAGCACCATTTGTTTTAAGCCTATTTTTGCCCACTGAGTTTTCTTTGTTCCTTTATAGAAGATAAATTGATTTTATTTGCATGGGTCTATTTTGGAGCTCTCTATTTCATTTAATTGGCCCATCTCAACTTTTTGGGAAGTAAATATTTTCTTTTATTTCTAGTTTTATTGAGATATAGGCATACAACACTATAATAACTTTAAGAAGTACAGCATCATTTTTGACATATAAATTGTGAGATTTATAGGCTTATACTTACTCTGATGCTATGTTGATCACTGTACTTTTACATTAAGCTTTGTAATTGATTTTGCCAGTCCTGGAAATTTGTTCTTTTTCAATGGTATTTGGCTATTTTGAGTCTTTTACCTTTGGATGTAAACCTTAGAAACAGTTTGCCGAGATTGAGATAACTCGTTAGGAGTTTAAGTTTGCATGTATATCAAACTGGGAAGAATTGATATCTTCAAAATACTGAGTCTTCCTATCTATGAACATGTAATAGCTCTCCATTTATTTATATCTTCTTACATTTTTTATTGTTGTTCAGTTACAGTTGCCCCACCTTTTCCCCATTGCTCTCCCTGCCATATATTTTTTCATCATAATGTTAGAGTTTTCTTCATGTAGGTCCTGTATATGTTTTGTTATAGTTATACCTAAGTACTTCACTTCCTTGATACTAATGTATATATTATTCTGTTTTAAATTTCAAATTCAAATAGGTAATGATTGGTATATAGGAAAACAATTGACTTTTATATATTAACCTCATGTCATGCAACCTTGTGATAATTGCTTATAGTTCAAGGAAGTTTTTTCCCTCTGTTCTTTGGGATTTTCTTCATGGATAATCATCTTATCTATGAATAAAGACAATTTTATTTATTTCTTTTAAATCTATATTCCTTTTATTTTTCTTGTTTATACATTAGCTAGACTCCTAGTACAATATTGAATAGGAGAGGTGAAAGGAGATATTGTTACTTCATTTACTGAATTAGGAAAAAGAATACAGTTTCTCACTATGAAATATAATGTTCATTGTAGGACTTTTCTAGATTTTTAAAAACTCAGAAACTTGAGAAAGTTTTTGGCATTCCTAATTTGCCAAGAGTTTTTATCATAAAATTGTGTTGTATTTTGTCAAATGCATTTTCTGCATCTATTGATATAATCATACAGTTTTTCTTTTTTAGCTTTTTAAAAAATGATGGATTATATTACTTTACAATTAAATGTTTAACCAGGTTTGCATGCCTGGAATAATCCTCCTGGGCTGTGGTGTATAATTCTTTTCATATATTGTTAGACTCAATTTGCTAATATTTCATTAAGAAGTTTTTATTCTGTGTTAATGAGATTATTATTAGTAGCTTTCTTCTCTTCTAAGGTCTTTATCTGGTTTTCGATTAATTAAGAAAAAATAAACCCTCCAGATAGAAATGTTTTAAAATATGTTTTCAGGGAATTAATGTCTTTAATCTTGATTATTTTTCATGAAGATAGAAATAAAACACTTTTTCTCAATAATTGTGTGAGACTATTCAAGTTTAAATTCAAAGTATAGGACAAATCTTAAATTATAGGGCACAATCCATCATCTTATGAAGAAGATGTATCCTATCCAAATTATATACTAGGAATACAGGTGTTGTACCCTTAGAAAATTACTCTAATATATTATCAGATTAAAGGGAAAAGCCATAGTGTAATTTTAATAGATTTAGAAAAGATATTGAAAATATCACTCCTAAATATCACTCCTAAATGTTACCACATTTAGGAAACACAGAAAGGTGTATCTTTAATAGGAAAAATCTAAAAACTGAAAACTATTTTCAACAACATTCTATGTGCAGATCCTTTTATGCCTAAAATCAGGAAATAAACATGCCAACAATCATCTCTCTCTCTTTTTTAATCCTCACCTGAGGATATACTTATTGATTTTAGGGAAAGAGGCAGGCTGGGAGGAGGGAGAGAGAGAGTTGGGGGGAGAGAGAGAAAGAAAGAGAAAGAAACATCTATCTGTTTCCTCTTGTATGTGCCCTGACTGGGGATCAAACCCATAACCCAAGTATGTGCCCTGACTGGAGATCAAGTCAGCAACTTTTTTGGTGTATGGGACAATGCTTTAACCAACTGAGCCACTAGCCATAATTTCTTTTAATCAACATTGTAATAATCAGTTAATTATCAGGTCATAATCAGTTAAATCAGGTAAGCAAAAGATATAAAGGATATTAATATAAAGGATGTTATATAAAAATATTAATTATGCACTTTTCATCATTTGGGGAAGGGGTAAATAAACTAGAGCTAATGAAGTATATTGTTTTATTTTCCTTAAAATAACCAGCATTTGCAACTACAAACCTGATTTCCCCCCAAAATATTAATGGCCAAGTGGTGTCTATATCAGCAGATAATAATAGGCTGATTGAGAAAATCTGTGTCTTCCATAAGGAATCTGGTCTTTACTTTCATTAAATGATATTTATCACAAATTTTGAGGTCTCCAATTATGGAGCTTTCCTGGGGGCTGGTGTGGAGAGAGATAGATTATTTGACTTTTTAAGGATTTATATTAAAATTAGATTTGTTTTTTAATAAATTTATTGGGGTGACATTGGTTAATAAGATTATATAGGTTTCAATGATACATTTCTGTGATACATGTTCTATATATTGCATTATGTGCCCACCACCCTAAGTCATCTTCTATCACTATATATTTGATCCCTTTACCCTTTACTACCCCTCACCCCTCTTTCCTCCGGTAACCACCGTACCGTCTGTGTCTATGAATTTCAGTTTTATATCCCACATATGAGTGAAATTTCATGGTTCTTAGTTTTTCTGACTGACTTCACTCAGCATAATATTCTCAAGGTTCATGTTGTCACAAATGGCAGCATTTCATCTTTTCTTATGGCTGAGTAGTATCCTGTTATGTGTGTGTGCATATATATATATATATGCACACACACATAATATATAGTACAAATAGATATATGTGCAGATTTTATTTTTATCTTTTTTTAAGATTTATTTTTCAGACAGAGAGGAATGGAGGGAGAAAGAGAGAGAAACATTAATGTGGTTATCTCTCACACACCCCCTATTGGGGACCTGGCCCTCAACCCAGGCATGTGCCCTGACTGAGAATTGAACCAGCGACCCTTTGGTTCACAGGCCAACCAACACTCAATCCACTGAGCCACACCAGTCAGGGCTATATCCAGCTTTCTATCAAAGGACACTTTGGTTGTCTACATGTCTTGGCCATGGTGAATAATGCTGCCATGATAGGGGTGCATATATCTTTGCAAATAAATGTTTTTGACTTTTTCTGGTAGATACCCAGGAAGGGGAATGTTGGGTCATATGATGACTGTTATTCTTAATATTTTTTTAAAACCCACTATACTGTTTTTCATAGTGGCTGTACCAGTTTATATTCCCACCAGCAGTGAATGAGGTTTCTTTGAAAGGTTGTGGAGAAAAATGAAATTATGTTTTTAAAGCATCAAAGAAAGTGAACAGAACAGTTCCTTTTGTGGTCTCCTCTTATGACAAGTCATGCCAACATTTTATTCTATCAAACATAACTGTTACAGATGGAGAGAGACCTGGATCAGGAGGCCTCCCTTCCTTCCCCACCTCGGTTCTTGTCTCACCACAAGAAATATTCAAGCAGAAGACAACATGTGTAGTAGAAATGACATAGGAAGTTCATTTATGAAACACACATGAACACAAAGCTGCAAGCAGGCATCCAGCTAGTCTAAATGCCCATGCATAGAGAAAATAAAGTTGTTAGTGAGTTTGTTAGTAAGTTTGTTTTATACACCTGAGCCGAGGCTACAGACGTTCAGGGGTTATTTACCTCAGCTGGCTTTTAGTTTCCCCTCCTTCTTCCCCTTGGGAATAATGTACAGCTACAAAGCCTTTCTTTCTCAGTTAGTAAAGGTTCTTTCACTTAGTGAAATGTTACAGAGGCCCCCCTTCCCAGCATAGACCTCCCTCTTCCTCCCGCGCAACCCCCTCGGTGATGTTCAGAACACCCAGCAATCTTAGACGGTTACCAAAGCCTCTTCTCTCAGCACAGTCTCAAGGACTCCCCTTCTCCAGGACTATTTTGCTTGTAATGCTCAGGACACCTGGCAATCTTATCAAACTGAACTCAGGACTGCTGAGTTAATTGGTGAGACATGTTCCTTTTGGTCCTAACCTCCTGTATTAAGTTATTTGTTAGATTGTAATGGAGATTGTAATGGCGAGGGCTCTACCTTTATTTCTCCTCTGGCCCCTCATTCCTGGCTGCTACCTAACATAACCACTGACCTTCATTTCTAAAATCAAAATGAAATTTTATAATACAAAGTGGCCAAAACATTGACCTGCACTCCACTTTGTTCCTGTACAAATTTTCAGGTCTTTGCACACCTTTTCCATCAATCTCTGATGGCCCACATCTGTCTAACATGCTCATTACAAAAGGGCACAAGGACTACAGCAGGCAGGGTGCTAGGACCTATGCTTTAGTCACACTCTTGCCACAGTAAGCATAGCAGAGTGCTATGGACTGGGATTTGTATCCCCAAAAATGCATACTTTGAAATCCTAACTCCCAGTGTAATAATAGTAGGAGTTGGGGCCTTCAGGAGGTGATTAGGTTGTGAGGGTTGGCCCATCATGAATGGGATTAGTGTCTTTTATAAAAGAGACCTCAGCTCTCCAGCACTTTTCCTGCCATGTGAGGGTACAGGGGGAAGGTGGGAGCCTATGAACTGGAAGAGGGCTCTCACTAGACCCTGACCTCGGCAGCACCCTGATCTTGGACATCTAGCCTCCAGAATGGTGAGATGTAAATTTCTGTTGTTTATAAGCTTTGGTAATTTTTATAGCAGCCCAAACTGACTAAGATACTGGGTGACATGAATCATTTAGTGTTGCTGCACCTTTATGGCTAGAGGGAAGAATTCTATTTAAAAGTATAGTTATGTAACATGGACCATTTAGTGTTTCCACAGGCTTATAGCTGCAGTCGAATTCTGTTTCTCCAGCATTCATAGCAAAAATACAATCAGATTGTCAGGCACATGGTCTAGAAAGATATATGACCTAAGAAGGGCAAAAGATGCTCAATTTATGCTACTCATTGACTTTGCCGAACAGTAATGCTTACTTAGTACTGAAGTTATTAAGTAATAAACTGCTGATCTAATGTTCTGCATCTAATCTTTACTCGGACATATGGGTAATCAGGGTTAGTGACAGAGTGGCTACCCATTATAGGTAGCTCCTCCATAAGAAAGAACTAGATTAGATTCTTAGTATATGTGTTATTTTCAGAAAATTATATGTCTTGGTTGCAATAAGTATAGCACCATTAATTACACTTCATTGCAGTATTATCTGTGTTAAGAAACAGTTAATTACTTTGCTAATGAGCTGGATTCTTTCCCAAAGTTTCTAATTTCTATTGCCCATCTACAGTCTTATTCAGTACTCACTGCTTAAGGGATGATAATGGAGAAAAACAAAAAATAATGGAATTTGGAGATGACTTGATATAGTGTGGTAATTTCTCATACCATCACATACAAAACATTTTTTTAATTTTTCTCAATCAATCAAGACTCACCATTAGAGCAGTTAATTCTCAAGGCATTATAATAAAGTCTCATCCAGAGAACACATTAATTTTCTAAAAAAACCAAGATGTCTATGTTGATTAGTATTTTACCTTGCCTATATTGTTCATAAATGTCAGTGGTAAGTTCATGACCTGTAAAATCCTGAGGTTAAAATTAAGCAGCTATCACAAGTGTACCTTCCGGCCATAAGTAAAAGGCTGATAGAGTCCATTACTCTACTACATATCACTGCATAGTTGTTCAAGAGTGATTATAGTTTTTACTACTTTATAGGATCACCTGAAAGCTTTTTCACATTTTTTATTACTTTTCTTGCTGTAAACTCCAGGAAAGAAAAGAAACAAACTTCACTTTGAATGGAATCCGTTATTTTTCATCATCTGAAGATTTATACTTCAAGTGAATTTTTTCTTTGAGTACAGGAGAAAAGATGCACTTTTTATCTCACAACATTCTCTTAACTGTTTTTCTAGGCACCAGTTTTTTGTAAGAATAAAAATAAGAGGTACTTTTTCTCTGTGTATTTTTACTTCATGTACAACAATTAGCTTTCACTATGCTAGACAAAGAATGCCAACATAAAATGTGCTCCCTTAATAAAGGTCATAGAGATTTCCTAATAAATAATCAAGACCTTTTTCTAAGTCCTTTAATCAATTTAATGTTGTTTTTATTCTACGTGAATGTTTAGATATCCTTTCTTTAACCTTTCCAAGATATGTGAGGGTAAATCTGCTATTGCTTGCTATTTTGAAGACTGTGCATAGCCTTGGTTCCTTGCTGTCCTTGAGTAGACCAGCTGTATAGAACCAGCTGTTTCCCATGGTTAGTTATGAGAATCTCTTGTATTGTGTGATGGGAATGGGGTTGGTTATAAAATGACACCATTTTCTACATGTACTTAAACTCTGAATTGTCTTGACTTAATTATATATGCACCAAATGGATGATGAAATTACACCTGGTTACAAAGGATTTTACACTATTACCTGAGTATCATATATTGTCTGACATAGAAATGAAATACTATCTTAATTACCTGATGCTAATCTATACTTGACTGGTAATGTACCATCTTTTAAGTTAACTGGAACTTCATTTTTTGTGAATATATCCTACTGATTGTACAATACTAATTAGAGTAACTAGTTGCTATAACAACATAGACCCCAAAGTAGAGAATGCTCCAAACACAGTGCAAGTTTCATTTCCACTCACATAATAGTCACAGGTGAATGGTGGCAGATTTTGCACGGTTTCCCTTGTGCTGACTCAGGAACTCAGTCTGTCTTTGCACTTTTGCTTCTCCATTGTCTAGGGCAACACTGTACTATAGAACTTTCTGTAATGATAGATGTATTTTATAATGGTAGTTGCCTAGAGTTATGTGGCATTTGAGCACCTGAAATGTGGCTAGTGTGGCTGAATAATTGAATTCTAATTGTATTTAATTTTAATTAAAATATAAATAATCATGTGTAGCTAGTGGCTATTGTATTGGAGAGTGTAAATCTAAAGTCCTATTGTTGCTCTCTGCATCTTGCTGAAAGAGGGAGTAAGAGGATCTGTAGGACACCTAGCCACTTATAAAAGCCTCGATCTGCAAAAGACACACATAAATTACACTTACAATTGATTGCCTGGGGCTCAGTAACCTGGACATATCAAATTGAGAGAAAGCTAAGCCATGAGATCTTGCTACATGCCTAGGAGAAAGAGAATGTCCACGTCAGCTCAGTGAGAGGCTGGCATACCCTCTTCCACACTGAGCAAAGAAATATATCTATTAAGTATAGGAACACATAGAACCTATTTTTGAAATTTTTGGTTAAGTAATTAAAATATTAAAGAGCCAAGATTACTCTTATTTATATTGACCACATTAGTATCAAAGAATTAACCTTGTTTGATAAATGCATATTTTAATGAATTAATCAAGCATTCAGCTAAGGCAGGTAAAACTTAAATAGACCTTTCAAACTTCACCTGGTCCTTTTCATCTGGATTACATTGTTGGCTGGTCATATACTAGTGGTTCTTATGACCATAAACTGGGATCAGGATGCAGAAAACTGCCTCTTGGAATCATGCCTACTTGATATTCACATGCTCGCATGTCTTTTATATGTCTTTTCACATCCTTTACACATTCCAGTCCCATCAGTCAATGTCACGAACAACTACCCTGGTGCTTAATCCTCCTATGTGGCATCATCTATTTTTAGAATTCCGATTACATCTGTGCTTGCCCTGCTTTTTCCTGGTCAATCTTCCAGCTGACTCTTATCTGCTGTAAGTGCTGACAATCATGCTTACCCAGATATCTGCTTTTTTGGCTGGTTTCTGTTTAATGTTCTATCCTGATCTGAGTTGACCTTACTAACCCCACATATGATTGACTTCCAACCACCCACACAGAAAGCTGAAGAGCCTTCTGGGGCATTTCACCTTTCAATCTGACATGACTTGAACTCTTGATTCTTATTCTTTTTTAAAAATAGGCTTTTCAAATACCTTTAATAAATATCTTCCAGGGCCGATGGTAACTAGCAAACTGTATCTGAAATATACATGACAGGACTAGTGTGCATATACACATACATAGCTATGTTTTTCCTATATTTGCAATGATGCATTTCCATCTACTTTGTATTTTCTCTGCCTACCTTTATCTGCAAGTAATATTTCATTAGTGACCTTGGGTAGAAGAACTACAAAAAATATATGTTAAAAAATTTGTCATAGGAAGGGGTCAAAGATAATATTTCAAGCCTTTACTTTTGGGATGCTGTTAAATTGCCAGCATTTTTAATTTTAAAATTCTATTTCATAAATGTAAAAATGTTGCTTTATACATATACAGAGTTTGAAAAACTAGACAACTATAGTGGGACAAGTAGATTTCTTGACAGATTTATGAATAAAAAGGCATGCCAATCTCTTTTATACTTATATTCTGTAGCTGTTTATTTAATTTCTTTTAAGGAATCTTTGTGTCTTTCAAACTATTACCAAGAAATTTTTGTTCAGAAATCCCATCTAGATGACAAAAATTTTAAAATGTCCTATGTTAAAATTGTCATGTGTATTGTTATCTCAGAGAAAACAGACTAATATGTAACTTTTTGGTGGACAGAAATGAAGAGTTAATAGTATCAGCTTATTATATAAAGTTATGTACATACCATGTAGTTCTGTATAGGTGTATACAGTCAGGACACATGCCTGGGTTGCGGGCTAGATCCCCAGTTGGGGGTGCGTGAGAGGCAATCACACATTGATGTTTCTCTCCCTCTCTTTCTCTCTCCTTCTCTCTAAAAATAAATAAATAAATATTTAAAATATGATTAAAAAAACTGAGGGACTCACTATAGGAGGATTTGAGGCACAGTGGCCAGATTTATTGGAGGGGTGTGCAGGGCATAGATGTTCCTGCAGAAGATGCTGCACTGCCTCATTCAAAACCACATGTATTAGCTCTGATTCGCTGAAGAAGTCCAGCCTGTGGGGCCACAGGTCTGCACTCATCCCCACCAAGCTCAGGAGGAGGACAAGGGCCAGGGCCCAGGCCCACAGATGCTGTACTATTACTGCAGTATCAGCATCTGAAGCTTCACTAGTATAGCTTTGTCTTTGTTCCCCTCCTGACCACTTTCAGTGCTGCACTGTAGCCCACCAGCATCCATACCCAGGCCTGCATCTCCTATGGAGAGAAAATGGCCCCGGGCATTTGTTAGCTTTGATTACATCTCCCTGGGTTTGGAAAGGGGTAAGCTTTTTTTTTTTTTAAGCTAACCAATCTTCTTAATTTTTCGCCGGTTTGTGCAGCGCCATCCATTTATCTAGTTATTTTCCTGGGTCTTCTGGGGGGTTCTATGTCCTTATCTTATCCAGTCATTTTCCCAGATTCCCCCAGGCTAGACTCCTCCCCTTCATGGTTGCCATTTTGGCTTTCATTGCAAATACCTCAACATTTTGCCTCATCATCTGTTTTCTACTGTCTGTGCTGCAGCAGAGGAATTTCCCCTTCACTCTTTATTCCTTTCCCCTCCACCGTTAGTCTGTGGGAGCTAGCTGGTTATTTGAAAAGCTAGTCTTTTGTGCCTGCTTGGGGATTAGTGTCCCTTGGGCAGAGGATGTGTCTGTCCCCTCAGGTGGCTGTGAAGCTGTAGCTTCCAGATTAATCAGGCATAGCCAGTTTAGCTCCCTTCTCTTTTGTAAATACCAAACTACTATGCTAACACTTATGCATAATATTTCTACAACTTATCCTAGGTCTGAGAGATAAACATATGTCCAGATTTCAACAGTTATTCTCTGTGGGAGAACTCCATCCTGCAGAGCTCTCCTGATTCCCACGGATGAGAACAAGTCATCCCAGACACAATCTTGCTGTTCTTGTGGGAAAGGGGGTGGTGATTCCCTGCAGTGGGGAATGCCCTGAGCCCTTCTCCCAAACAGCTTTTATTGGGAATGATATGTGTAGGTATATACAGCATACATGCATAGCTCATCAATCAATGTTAAAAGGCTATAGTCATTTGAAAACAGGTATTATCTATAGTTAACAATTGAAGGAACACAGAGATTTGTCATAGGTCAGGGTCTGTGAGACATGTTGATGCCAGATGGTCTTTAAGGTGTGTTTCATGAGATAAGGAGTTCACTCCTTATGCCTTGAACTTAAACATCCAATTTATCAACAGGGCTATACAAAGCAAAGCAAGCTTCAGTGGATACAATGTATTTATTGGGCTTGATTTCCCATGGGAACCCTCAATGTTAGCAACGGGTCGTGCCTGCCACCTGCATTTCCTGGTTTTCCAGTGAGACTTCCCGTCTTCTTTCAAGGCCTGCTCTCTTAGGGCTGCAGTCTCTGAAACCACACAGAGTGGTCCCCAACAATTCTCCATTTAATCTGATTGCTTTATCATAGTTTTTATTATACTGAATTTAGTTTGTGTGTATTTTATATACTTCATGGCTTTATGTAGCTTTTTATATAAAGTTATGTACAGACAGTGTAGTTTTTAATAATTCACTCATCAAATGTTTTTAAAATTGCCTGCAGGCAAGGACCAGACAAAGAAACTCTGTTGGGCCTGAATTCAAAGGATTTTATGTTCATAGACTATGTAAAGTTAGCCCACAACTTTTGGTGGAGGAGAGAACCAGTGCTAGGATAAAGAAAACCTTTTCTGGATTAAAAAAATGTTGCCTATGAATTATTATCTCTCAAATGAGATAAATCCCTGAGGACCAAGCTGAACAACCAAAATGTGGGCTTGGGGAAGTACTGCTATACCCCATCATACCCCCACATTTCCAGAATGTGGTATATTCAACATGTAAAACCTAGTTTATAATCTATATGACTCCCATATTTTATAGAAGTTATATTTATTTTTAAATATGTGAAGACTTATTAGTGGGATAAAAGTGGTGGTAGAGCAGTAGCATTTTTAGCCTTGAAAATAAATTATAATACTCCTAATAAGATGTACTGGAGAAAAGTTTTATTGTGATTTAATTCAGTTCACAAACCTTATCCCAAAGCTCAATGCTCTAGGTACATCATGGAAGAGTGAACAACATCCTCTTATAATAAATGAAATATAGCCACCTGGTGTCTTGACTATATCAGGATAAAGAAAAAGCCTATGGGATAGTGAAAATCAAGTAACTAGTTTGAAATTGTTTTAGCTCACCCAATAATTATGGCAAAAATACCATGAAATCAAAATAGTGTAATCATTAGTGTCTTTAATTTATCTAATTTCATTATGAAAGAGAAAACAATAAGAATAACAATTGCTTCATCAAACCACTGATGCAAAAGCATCGAATGACATAAATTTCCCTTAGATGAACTGCCAAACCCCTATTGTTTACTTTGAAACTCTCCCTAATGTACTTGTGTGGGAGAATACCCAATTTTCATGGCTTAGCTAATATTATTTTTTATGGGAAGTATTTTATCTAACTTTTATTGGAACAAATCCTCACACTGGCTAAGAAAATAATTCAAAATTAATATATGTTACAGACATCTATTGTAATTGCTATTTATTTTCTCAAAGTAGTATTTCAGTTCATGCCTTAGATTATAGTTATACAATTCTGGATATATACATATATAGGATATATTGGAGACAACTTGATCCACCTTGGAGGAATAAAAATTGTTGGGAACCGCCCTGACTGGTATCAGAGGCTGAAACCCCCGCCTAGCTAAGGCTAAGGGAACGCCCTTGGAACTGTAAGCCAGCAAGGAGACAAAAGCTTATCTTCCTGGCAGGAATGCTGCTTCTGCTGCTTTATTCATAACTGAACCCCAAAAAGCTTGGTCGGTTAGCCAAAGACGGGTAAGATTCCCCACGGGGGGGAACGACCTAAGACAGGCACGATCACTTTGGGAGGCCCCCCAAAAGAAGGACTTGAGGGGCTGCAGCAAAAGGGGGTGATGGACCCTCGCTCCTCGGCTTTGACATAGCCTGAGTTCTCAGCGTCTGGGAGAAAACTTCCTTGTCTCTCGGTTGCCTTAGTTCCCTTGCTCCACCTAAGCCTGAAACAAGACAGGGTGGTGCAGCTCGGTACTGAGAAGTGCAGATTCCCCAGGGTGATCAGGCCTAAGAAAGGATATGTAAATTACTGTGAAACCTTCTTTGTTTAGAATGCTCTCAGTTGAATGAGAAGGGTCTTAGGAGGAAGTTATTTTGTTTCTCAGTCTTACAGCTCTTTGACCCCCAACTCTATAGACCGGCAGAGTTCTTTGTTTTCTATAGTTCCTTACTTCCCCCTAATGAGTACTGTACTTTACCTGAATTATTATGCAGCATGAGCCCAATAAAAGCAGGTATGGACGGTAAATTGGCGCGCTCCTCACTAGAAGGGGTGGCCATTTCATCCCTACTTCTCCACAGAAACTAGTTTGTCTCTGTGCATGTTTTTTCTCGTGTGTTTATCGTCGAGCCATCCACAGCATTCCGTGGTCACTGCTGGCCGGTGATCCATGCGCAACAAAAAATAAATATTAATAGAGTAACTATGGAATGAGAATTCACTTTTACTGTGTCCACCTTAATAATCACTGGAGAATACCTCTAGAGTACTCTTAGGCCAAGGTCATGGTCTCTTCCCCTCATCCCCTAATTCAGCCATGCTGCTTTGGCTCTGTGCAGTCTTCAGCAAGCTTTGCACAGGATAAACTGAATGTGACTTGCCTGAATTGTATCCCTTTCACTTCCTGTCCCAGGGCTTCTCTGAAGACACAGTACAGGAAGCTAGCTGGGAAGCTAGCAGGAATTGCTTGATTCTTATGAATGTACCACTTGGAAGTGTGAGAGAGTTAACGCTCTGCAGAGCAACACTTCATCAACACTTTATGGGGAATAGAAGCCAACAGATAAATGCTTTCTTTATTTGTCCCCTGGGTGGATAATTCTGATGTACATTTTATAAGGTTTCTCAGAAAATTTTGGTGCATTGAGTGCTGAGTCACTCCCAGCTGTAGCCAATGTCAAAACCACCCTTATATTAGTTTTTGCTCTTTTCCTCACTCAAACTCCTTGGCATTAAAAAATAAACTACCTGACTGTAGATCTGGGTTTTGGACTCTGCTTTTGGTGGGAGGGTTTGTACAGTAAGTAGCCTTAGAAAGCATACTCACAGGATAGGGTATGGGGACTGTGTTACTTACTAGTCATCTGCCAACAGGGGCATATTACTAAGTTTAAGTGCTGCCAGACAGCACCACCATGTGAGAGCTTACATAATCCTGAAACAGGTGTCTAAGTTATAATAAAAGAGGCTCTATAGTATACACAAGACTACAGGACCGTCTAGTCTTCCCAAATATCTTGTCATTCAGAAACATCTAAACTGATGGAGCAATAGATTGTTCATTAAAGTTTCAGCTAAGGTGCCAGCTCAGAGACTACCACAGAGGACTGGAGGTCTATTATCCAAGATGTGGCAGAGATGTTGAACCAATGACTGACAGGTTCTGTCATACCCTAAAATAACACTCAGATGGGAACCAAGAAGTGGGAGTAAGATGGGCCTCATTAATCCTAACTTCCATTGACCCACACTTACAGCAACTGTAACCCCCAAAGGGCAAGGAAATTGAGGGAATGCTTGCAGGATGACATTCTCAGTTACATCATCAGACAAAAACAAAACAAAAAAAAATGACCATCCAATAGGGGATCAAGAAATCTGGAATGTGTGATAGAGAAAGATAGGAAGAAAATAGTGAATATCAGTTAACTACTCAGGGTGAGATGGAGGAGCAGGAACTATAATTAGTCATAATAATTATCTTTTATGAAAGCATATATTTTGGATCTGGCTGGGGGGGACTATAGTATAGATTAGGGTTAATGGCACATATACATATATCTCTATATCTTAGTGGGGCTCAAATGAATTGTATAGAATATCTCTTTAAAGCCCATCAGTAAATGAGTGGATGAAAAACTGGTACATTTACACAATGGAATACTCTGAAGCAGAAAGAAAGAAGGAAATCCTACCCTTCTCAACAGCATGGATGGAACTGGAGAGCATTATGCTAAGTGAAATAAGCCAGGAGATGAAAGACAAATATCATATGATCTCACCTTTAACTAGAACCTAATCAACAAAATGAATAAGCAGGCAAAATATAATCAGAGATATTGAAATAAATAACAAATTGACAGGAACCAGAGGGATGGGGGAAGGGAAATAATGGAGAAAGAAAGGAAAGGGTCATCAGTGAACATGTATAAAGGACCCGTGGACAAAACCAAAAGTGGGGTAGGATTGAGTGTGGGTGGTGGGGGTGGGTGGGACTGGAGAAAGTGGTGGTGGTGAGAAAATGTATAAAAATGCAACACAATAAAATAAAAGCATTTCAAATCTTGGCTTCGTCTAATATACTGGCATAGCTGTGGCACTAACTTTAGGTGGGCAATACCTGAGAGTTTCTCATTGTCTAGCACATACTCTGCACCTCTGCTTTTTGCCATAGTTTGTCTTGGATCCTTTGACATGAGAACTTGTAGGAACCTCATGTTTGTCACATGTGTACAATTTGAAAGTATTAAAGAGTTGATGTCCCATGGAACAGTCCTTAATTCCATGAAGGGAGAAAGTGACAAATAAATGTTTCCTTTCCTTATCTTTGGAGGGCATGGTTCTGAGATACTTTTCCTAATGCTCCTGAATGAGTCCCCGCAATCCTGAGAATTAGACCATGATGGCTAACTCAGTAAAGAACCATGCATTAGCTTCCCCTCCTTCTCTGTGTCTCTCTTCCAGCCCCATATTTCTTTACAAATGTGCTTTTGTCTTAGACACCGTGATATGGGTATCTAGGAAAGTATGTGATTGCAAATCCCTCTGATGTGAGAGGGGAAAAAGGCACAGCTACATCCAGACAAAGTTTTAAAGTAGAAGAATTTGTCTTTCATGTTTGCTCATTTTCCTCTTAAGAATCTTTCTGTAATTATTACTGTGCAAGTTGCTCATGTTCTCTGTATTTCATTTTCTATTTGAAATAATTTGTTTTCAATGACATGCTGAGTTAAAAGTGAAAAAAATTAACTGAGTTGTCCAAATATGTAAATCAATAATAGCAGTGTATCATTTCACCAAGATATATTTTGCCTTTTAATGACAAATAGTTGCTAACCTAAAACATGAATTAAGTGCTGGATTGTAAAGGTACTCTGATTGTTTGTGAAGAATATTGTTTTGGAGAAAAGATGTCTGTGTCATTTAAATCATTTTTTGCTGTGAAAAAAATAAGAACAAACAGGATAAATTAGCAGTAATTGATCTATCTTGAATATTTGTATTCATAGTTATTGTTAACAAAATTTGATAATGATTATATAGATTACAAAGTTAAGTTAAATTTTGGTCCAATTTTCAAAGCTAACAGGCATAGAACTTGAGTTGTAGAGTAATTTATTACTGATTTATTACAAATTCAAATTCCTGATTTAAATGTGATGCAACAGTTTACATTTTGGAATGTATTTTGGGGAGCATTTAAAAATTAATGTTATTACTAAAAATCTTGTGGCTAAAGAAGTAAATGGAAAATCCTGCAATGATCTCTTTGGGGTTGATTTTATCAAAGGTGTTTTGTCAAACTTCTTAACAGCAGTGTTATTGAGAAGTAAATGACTTAGTTATTAACACTATATTTTGTAGAAAATAATATACAGATCAATCTGAAAAATTAAATAATTTTATCATATTTCACAAATGGTTCTCTAACACCTACCTGTAACTTAACATTGATGTAAGAGATTTCATTCCTGTGTTTGCCCTAAACTACAATATTAAATTAGTCATTGAAATAGAAAAATCACATTTGTTTTCTAAATTTTATATTGGCAATTTTTGCTCTGATTTAGTAAAACTGTAAAAGTCTATTTAATTTTTCTCTGAGTGGTCTGTGTTTAACAAACACAGTAACTGTAACTGTATCTACTACAATGCTTTTGTTCTAACTTTAATCATTAAAACTATAAGCACAGTGCTGCACAAACATTTGTGTGGTTTCTTCAATTTGCCTGCACTCTTTAAATTGTTAATTTTTATAATACAGACAACTTAAGTTAGAAAAACTAAGAATGGGAAAATAAAGTACCTATGTTTGTTCAGCACAATGAGAGTAATTGGTAGAGAACGTTCTCTTTCATTTACTTCATTTTTATGATCACTCATAGCCAAATAATTGTGCTGAACTTTGCAGATGCAAGAGTCTTGCCTCTAAACATGTAGAAATGACATCAGTGAAATGGTTTCTAACAGAGACATGTATAACTTTCACGAAACATAAATAAAGAAGCATAAAGGAAGAGAAGTAAACTACAATTGGTTCACACTAGAGGCTATGGGATGTACCATCTATTTTATTTTTACTGATCTAAATTTTTTTCCATTTGTTAAGTCTAGGTTCTTGAAGCTGTGGGAATTTTAAGCTAATGTTAGTTTAGCACTCATACTTTTCAGGTATCTTTAGATATTTTGTATAATTTTTTTCAAAAAGCATAATAATTACATGGTATAATTATGAAAGCTGAGAATCAACTACATTATGTGACTATACCAAAGGACTCAGCTATTTATGAACTGGATAGAGGATAACTTAAGCTCAATGTCTTTGGTTCTTTATGTTATTTGCTTCCTCTTGGTTTATGACTAGTCATTAAAAAAATCTCTTATATCCAATGCTTACCATTGTCCTTTTATGCATGCAAAATAAAAAGTTGAATACAAAGTTGAATACACTAACCTACTGAAGAGCTATCTGTATCACTCTATGCATCTTTTTGCTTAGAAAATTAAGGAAAGTTAGAATTGGAAACTTAATATTTCAGTAGTCTAAAAATTACTAAATCAATGGGTAAAATAACAGGCTGACAGTGTCCAGAGGGGAGAGGGGAGGGAATTTCAGGGGAAAAGGAGAAGGGTTTACAGGAACAAGTATAAAGGACACATGGGCAAAAACCAGGGGCAGGTGGAAATGAAAGGGAGGTGGGGAGGGCTGAGTGGGTGGGCTGGGATGGGAGTAAAAGAAAATTGTACTTGAACAGCAATTAAAATAAAGTTAATAAAAAAAAGAGAGAGAGAGAGCAGTTATGGTCGAGAGGAGCTGATTCCCTGGTGAGACTGAAACTACCAGAGCCTTTTCAAACTACGTAAACAAACAGGAGTTAAGATATCATGATTCATTTGTCATATGATCATGCTGAAGAAATGTGAATAGAATGGAGATATTTATTATTAATAAACATAACATATGAGATAGTTTGGTAAAACTTGGAACTAAAATAACAATAAGAAAACCAAATGTTGAAACACAAAAAGACCAGTTAACTACCTCATTTATTAATAGCTTCATCCTTGTAATTCTTCAGGACAAAAATCTTGGAGTAATATTTTACTCTGATCTTTCTCTCAGAACTTGCATGCCATCCCTTATCCAATCCTGTAACTTTGTCTTCACAACTGATGTGGAATCCATCTGTTCTTCGTCTCCACTGTCACTACTTTGATCCTCAATTCTAGCATTACTTGCTTGGATTCTGCAGCCATCCATCACTGTTTCTCTGTTTTGGCCCTTGTCTCCTTTAGTCTATTCTAAACCATGGAAGCTTTTAAAAATATGTCAGATAATGTTATTTCAGATCAAAACCTTCAGATGACTTCTAACCTCATTCAGAGTAAGAACCAAATTCATTAAAATGGGCTATGAGGCTCTAGATGACACAGCTTATTGTCCCTCACACATAGCTCTCCATCTCATCTTCTGTTCATCTTTCTGTTCAATGAATTCCACCATTCTGTCCTCCTCTTCTGGACATAGCAGGCACAGTACCTTCCTCAGAGCCTCAGGGTTTGTTGTTTTCTCTGCCTAGAATATTCTTCACTCTTGGGACTTAGGACCCCAAATCTTCTTGATCTTTATGAAAATGCTCCATTATCATTAAGGTATGTCTTTATTAAATTTGCAATGCCTCTCTTCAACTCTGCTGACTCTTTTTCCCTTATTATCCTTCATTATCACCAGCTCATATATAATATACCTTTTACTCATTCATTTTATTTATTTTAAGTATCTTTTCTTTGTAAAAAACGAACGTAAGGAAATTTTGTTTCTTCAATGCCATGTTTACTATCTAGCACATAGTAGGTGCTCGATACATATTTGTTAAGTGAAAGAATGGATTGCACAAGAAAAAAGGACTTCAAAATATTTTGAGAGGAGAACCTTGTGCCTATGAAAGAGCACTTAGAGATTATGAAAGACTGAACTGAATTCCTCAATAAAACTGTATCCAGTTTTTGTGAGTGAAGAATCTATAAACTACTCTGTGTGAGGTCCTTTTTTAATAGCTAAATCTATTAGTTTACTTTCTTTATCATCACCACCTTGTTGTTAATGTGATGAGCCATACTATCACTACCTGTCACATCATAGTGATAATGTGGATGCGAAGAGTGAAAAATTGAACTGGTAAAATGATAATGGCAAAGAGCTATTCATCTCTAAGCATCTGAAACAATGGCATCTGGATCTAATTTTAGAATTTCTAATTGTGTCACCTTGTAAAAATCATAGAATGTCTTTGACACTTTCATTTTTTATGCTATACGATGGTAATGTTGCTCTATTTCATGGGATTTTTGGTAGCATTAAAGGGAGAGAGGAGGGAGGGAAGGAAAGAAAGAGTAAAGAAGAGAAAGGGAAAGAAAAAAAGTTGTAAAGCTATGGCTATTTATAGCAACTGGGTTTTGGGCACCATTATTGGGTTTTGGAGAATATGCCAGGATCATACACTCCCCACAAATCAGTGTAAAACATGCCTTCTGCTGCACTGCATTATATTTTCACAGCAGCAGTAACTCAATTGCATTTAGCAACCCAGCAATAATTTTTGTTATTAAAAGACTCTGTAGTCATAAGTAGTCTTATATATATTGTAGGCCCTTCTTATCTATGGTGTTTTCCATGGTCAACCATGGTCCAAAAATATTAAATAAAATATTTCAGAAATAAACAGTTCATAAGTTTTAAATCACACACCTGATGAAATCTCATGTTGCTGCACTCCCATTAGTTATTTAGTAGCCATCATGATTATCGGATCTTGGTATCTCAGCACTTGTGTTCAAGGGACCCTTATTTTACTTAATAATAGCCTCGGTGCAAGAGGGGCGATGCTAGAAATTCAGATATGCTGAAGAGAAGCCATAAGGTATGTGTATGTATAGAAAACTGTGTAGCATATGTAGGGTTCAATGCTGTCTGTGGTTGCAGGCATCTGCTGCAAGTCTTGGGATACATTCCTTATGAGTAAGTGGGGGCTATAATAGTTACAAAGTCTACTATACTCTGTTCTCACTTGCTTTTCTGCACACATTCAATAAATTCCTTTAATGCTTCCTCTAGTCAGTATTTTCATTTCGATTACCATGTCTTGAAATATTTCCAACATTTCAACTGTTTATTGAACCCAAGGATCTTAAAGCCAATTTATTTCCAGAGAAGCATCCCAACATTGTACAGGAAAGCATGCTCAAATGGAGTTTTGATGATTTTTATATGTCTTAAGGAACTTAAATACTTTATGAGAAAATTGCACCATGAAACTTGGGCACTCTTGTCTACTATTTATGACAAATTTTTTCTCTCAATCTGCTTTGTTTTTTGATCATAATAAATTGAATTTTATAGTGCTTTCCAAGTTTTAGCCTTATTTTTAAGAACATTTTGACTTAGGCTTTTTATAGAGAAGCTTCCAAAGAACATTAAAGTGAATGTGAAATAGTAAAATCATTGTTAGTTCCTATCAGTGAGCAAGTATTGTTTCACCTTTGATTTTTCCCATACATTTTTTCATCCCATGATTAAGTTTATCTTTTTTTAAAAAGAAGACATATATTTCCCTTACATAATCCCTGACTGCCTCCTTAATACTGAGTACAAGGTCTAAAACAACTCTTGTTGTCTTTGAAAGTCATCTCTGTAATTTTTCTACTATTTAATATTCAGGATCTTGTCAGGCATTGAAAACATTAATGTTAAATATTATTTCTTTAAATCCTGTCATAACATTAGCTTCCTGCAAATATCATGTGGATGTTTTATTTTAATCACTATTTTCTAGCTACTTCTTAAATTACCTTTACTCCATAAATTACACCTGTGGTGATAGCCTAACCTTGTTACCATTTAGTATAACTACAGATCAGAAATCTTAAGTTTCAGCTCCCCACTTGCTGAAAACTGTTTTCCCATCCAGACTTCTCATACTGTAACATAAAATACAACCACTCTATGAAATTCTGTAAACCTTCATTTATTGATCCCATTATCTTCTCAGGGTATAAGAGGGACTTTCTTATTTCAGTTTTCTAGACTGCTCAAGACCTATGATTTATCACCTGAAGCACAAGCACAATCTCATTTATCATGTTAAAATCTTTCCTCTGCCCCTTCTGCTACACCTATCTAACTGGGGTGGGGAGTTTAGGGGGTTGAGAGAGAGAGAGAGAGAGATAAAAAATGGGGTGAGCAATGGACAAAAGGCAGGACAACTATAACTGAGCAACAACAAATAAAAAAATAAGCCCTGGCTGGTGTGACTCAATGGATTCAGTGCTGCCTGCTAATCAAAGGGTCATTGGTTTGATTTCCAGTCAGGGCATGTGCCTGGGTTGTGGGCCAGGTTAGGTCCCCAGTAGGGGGTGCACAAGAGGCAACCACACACTGACGTTTCTCTCCCTCTCTTTCTCCCTCCCTTCCCCTCTGTCTAAAAATAAATAAATAAAATAGATTAAAATATTTTTAAAAATTAAAAAATAAAAATAAAAGAAATACGCTACCTGGAATCAATCTTTAAAGCTTTAAAAAATTATTTCCATTTTGGAATATTATATTATTTAAGGTATACAACAGCGATTATATATTTACATAATTTATCACCCTGGTAATCACCCTGGTAAATTTAGTACCCCTTACATAGTTATTACAGTAGTATTGAATATATTCCCTCCGCTGTACTTTATACATCCCCATGAAAGTTTTTATATCTACTAATCTGTACATCTTCAATCAGTCTTAGTACTTGTTTTTACTACTTCTAAATTTCCTAATCTCAAATCAGATTAAATGCCTCAGTTTTCTGCACTATTGCCAATGGAAACCAAGGGAATCCAAGGTCCTTTATCCTAAAAGCATTTCCTCTTGTTATTCTTATCTCGGTCGTAGACTTACCTACCCAGTCACCTATAGCTAGAATCTGGGGAGGCAATCTAAATCCTATGAGTTCCAAACTTTACCTCATTCATGAAATTCTAATAATATTTGTATTCAAGTATTTCTTAAGTTTGTCTTGTCTTTTCCCTCCAGGCTTCTACGGCTTGGCTATTTCAACTTAACATATCTTATCTAGGTTATTGTAAAAGACTTTGAAGTAGTTTCTTTGCCTCTAGTCCTGCTGCTTTATCTCCAATGCATTCTAACTATATTACTCTTCTGCTTAAAAATGATCAGGTGACTACTGTATTGCCTTTGAGACAGAGCTAAGAGTGCCTTTTTTATACCTCCACAATATTTTCATCTGTATCATAGAAGCAACTGCATTATATTGTTATTTTATTTTATAGGATACCTTATTCCCACTAAATATAAGTTCCTTGAAAGCTATAGTTATGTCAATTCAGTTGTATGCTACTAACAGAATTTCTGAAAAAAATGTTGCTTAATAAGTATTTGATAAGTAGAATAAATCATCCAGATAACTAAAAGCAAAAGTCAACCAACTTTTATAGCAAGGTATAAAACAAAGTGGTAACTCACAAAATTTTAGTAATATCTGTATAAATATGAAAATACAATGTATATTCAGAATATTATGCTATAGTGCTGAGTACTTAAGCTTATGTATTTCCATATTGCTTGATGGTTTTGTATAGGTCAGGGGTAAATTTTGCTTTCTTCAACATAAAGATAAAACTAGTCACAAAGGTATTCACCTGACCCTGAAAATATTTGCTGTATCAGTTTATATCACTTTCAAAAATGTTTATTATGAAAAGAATGCAGTGGCAATATTTACAAATTCTGAGTTTCCATTTTCTTCATGTTTTCTCATTTTTCATGTAAACACAAACTGGTAATTTCATGGACCTCCCACATTATCTACCTGCCCTTACAGGATAGATACAGGGCTCAATGGGTGATTATTGCCTAAGTTAAAAGTGATTATACAATTACAATTTTGCTTCAAAAATCTAGCTTCTTGATTGATTCTGAAGAACTGACATGTACCCTTATTCTAATTAATTAAGAATAAGAATAATAATTAGAATAATTCCTGGCTGTCTCCCAGTGGCGGCTGGCTAGCCAGGAATTATTCACCCAACTCCCAGGATAGGATCCCTTTTTAATAAAGGGTTAATAATAAAACCATATGGTGGGTAGCTCATAGACCACCAAAAAGTACAATGCATTTCTAAGTTGGCAGGTAACATCAGGCAGTTATCCACACTCTATACATTCATTAACTTCCTTTGGGGGTGGGGCATGATGTTTACCTTTGTGTGGTATCCTGGTTTTTGGGTAGTCAGCCAAGCTGGAGGCTACAGAGAGTTAAATAGTCTCAGAAGGTTAAACAGGGATTCTGACATTTCCCAGGCACCTTTACTTCTGGAGCCATGTTGCATCTCTGAGTTTTCCCTACAAGTTTCATCTTTTTAATCAATGGCTCCAAACAATTTTGACATCCCCACTCCAAACCAAAGGACATTTGACAATGTATGCAGATATTTCTGGTTGTCACAACTGGAGGAGGGAGCCCAGAGCTGCTGGACTCTGGTGGGTGGAGACCGAAAGTGCTGTAGACATCCTGCCATGCACAGGACTGCCCTCAGCAATGTCCAAACGCACAATGAGACACTCAGCAAAGCTCAAAATGTAAACAGTGCTAGGGCTGGAAAAACCTGGTTAAGATATTATTTTATATTACAAAATACTTGAATAGAGAAAATTATATTTCATTAATACATTTATTCACCAAACACTCAATATTGGTTTGTGTCATAGCACATTATACAAGGTGCTATTGGAAACAAAAGAATCAGTTCTATAAGAAACCCAGTTTCAGAGAGTTTGTAGTCTAATCTAATAAGTTAAAAGACTTATACATATATGATTATTATATTTTTCTTATCTAATATATATCATGTATAATTTACTTATTTCATAGATCTTATATATATGTACACACACTTAAAGAAATATAAATAAATAATAAAGATAAAATTATAGTTATTGAGGAAGAACATTTTGACATTATATAGAAGCTCAAACAACTATTTAAATCTAAGTAAGAATCTACAAAGACTTTGGAAAGAAGCTTTATTTTCATTTCTTTTCTTTTAAGGGGTTAGTAAGACTTAGACATTGTAATTCAGGGGTAAGTAATTTCCAAACTCGACAATCAGAACTGTGAAATCTTTCTCTATTCTTATATTCTTACTTTTTCCTCTATCTCTACTTATATTTCAATTTCATTCATAGTTTTTATGCTACTTAAGATGATTAAATGACAATATTAAAGGGATCAATTTAATTGAAATTATTCAGTAAGTATTATTTTTAAACATATTGTTAGACTCAGGAAATACAACTGTGAATCTTTTGAAAATGTTTAAATATCTATATGTATATATTTATATCTACATCCTTATGTGTAAATGTTCACAGAAGCAGAGATGAATGAGCAATTGATTCATTTGGAGGGAGAACATGAGAGACAAACACTCAGAAAAGGCAAAATTTGAGCTGGACGTTGGTTAAATGAGTAGAAATTCAGACAAAGGGAAGTAGAGAAGGCACCACAGTGTATGAGCAAAAGGAGTGATGTGAATACATTTGTTTTTTTCTTTTTAGAATGATGCTGGATAAATATCCTGGGATCAGAGAGTAAATGGCCAATGGACATATTTAATTCAGCTATGTACTTTATGTATAAAATTTGATTAAACATTCAGTTGAATTAACAACAATACAAATGTGGCATTTTACTTTCTTTCAAAATCAGAGACAGGTAATATCACATTTAGCACTCCATTTGATATGAGTGTATGTGAAGGAGGACACTGTTTTTCTCTTTTGTTTTTATTATTTTTAATAGTTAACTTTTCTGCATTTACTTTCTCTGTCCACCTGTCTCAGGCTCCCTTATAGACTCAGATCCTCCCATGCTTCAGTTCAAAACAAGTCTAATACTTGATATTTCTTTGTTTGACACTGGGCACAGGCCTGAGACACAGTGCTGTGTAATCACAGCAAGAATTAGATTATAGGGAGATGATCAAGGATCTGGCTGCAATAATTGGACAACTTTACATTTTTGAGTGGTAGAAGTTTGCAGCAAGCTTCATTTTTTATTACTTCCTTTAAAGCTTATTCTCAAAGCATATAGAAAATTTATATATCATAGAAAATTAGGAGGTGGTCCAGACTCTTGGTTCTTACTTATTCCTCAAGTCTAATCAGCCATCACATCCCGAAGAGCCTTCCTTCTCAGTCTAATTTACCTGTCTCCCCATTCCCATGTGAAGCTTTCTGTTCATGCTTTCACAAGGGCTTCCCTAACAGTGTGCCACCAATAATTTGCATTAGGATTTCATTTTTAATGCTGCAGAGGAGATTTAGAGTACAAATTAATCTCTTTGCTTCCTTACTTAAAACTTTCCATGGTCTCCAGTGCCTATAGGATAAAATTCAAACTTCCGAGAGAGATACACAAGGGCTTTTGAGTCCTAGTTCTGACCGTGTGACCAACCACATGCTTTGCTCTTGTCCCAACAGGAATGCCCTGTGTATGTATGGAACAGAGACAGCTTCTGCATACGCCATGCTATTAAAGCTTATAGCAGACAGGCAGTCCCTTCAAGGGAAGACTTACCACCTAGCTGTTAGGAGTGTGGGCAGCCTATGGTGGCTCAGTAAGACTATGGTACTAGGGCCTGTTCACTTCTGCCTACTTCAGGACTATCTAACTAGGAATATTTGCTCTAGAGCTCCATGTTGGGCTGCCCGAGATTTTGTCAGGCTGGTGTTGCAGTCAATTCCCCCTGCTGGATCCTGAACCCCTCCTTTCCTTTCACAAGTTTAACTCTCCAATAGACTGTTTGTACTCTTAACTCCACTTCAATTTCCATTTCCCAGAGGAACCTACTGCTACAAGGTTTATGAGCCCTATCCTGTACAAGACATCCCTCAGCTAAGAATTCCTATCTTTTTCGTGGAGTTTTATCTTGTCCACTCAGATTTTCCCTTTAAACTGAGGAGCAACAGCTCCTTTCTCCACCTTCATGTTTTCTCTCATTGAACATGTAAGAGAGGACATACAGAGGGCCCAGAGACATATGAAAAGATGCTCAACATCACTAGACACCAGAGAGATGCAAATTAAAACTTCAGTGAGATACCACTTCACATCAGTCAGAATGGCCATCATAAACAAATCAACAAACAGGTGTTGGAGAGGACGTGGAGAAAAGGGAACCCTAGTGCATTGTTAGTGGGAATGCAGACTGGTGCAGCCACTGTGGAAAACAGTATGGAATTTCCTCAGAAAACTAAAAATGGAACTGCCTTTTGAGCAATTCCACTGCTGGGATTGTACCCTAAGAACCCTGAAACACCAATCCATAAGAAGCTATTCACCCCAATGTTCATAGCAGCAAAATTTAAAATAGCCAAGTGCTGGAAGCAGCCTAAGTGCCCATCAGTAAATGAGTGGATCAAAAAACTGTGGTACATTTATACAATGGATACTACACAGCAGAAAGAAAGAAGGGGTTCCTACCCTTTGCAACAACATGGATGGAACTGGAGAGCATTATGCTAAGTGAAATAAGCCAAGCAGTGCAAGACAAATACCATACAATCTCACCTATAAGTGGAACCTAATCAACAAAACAAACAAGCAAGTGAAATATAACCAGAGACATTGAAATTAAGAATAATCTGACAGTAACAAGAGGGGCGGTGGGAGGAGATGATGGAAGAAAAGGGAGAAGGGTTTTCAGGAACAACTATAAAGACAAATGGAGAAAAAACAAAGAGGGGTGGAATCAGGGCAGGGAGGTGGGAATAGCTGGGGTTGGGGGAAAATGAAGACAACTGTACTTGAACAACAATAAAAAAAAGAGGAGGAGTTCATTTACTTGTTGTGCTATCCCAATACCTAGCCTTTCCAAGGACATACCCCACCCAGGCTGGAATAGACTCTCTAACTTTAGTGCCTACAGTTATACTGACAGATTAATCTAATTACTGATTAAACAGTTTTACTTCATTGTTTTTTAAGTGAAATGTGTGGACTAGGTGCTAAAAATATAGATGTAAAAAAGTAAAATCATTTTTGCCCTCATTTACTATATATATACATGAAAAAACTAATCACACAATTATTTATCTTTACTAGAATGGCAAATACAAATGAGAAAGTTAGAGGATTATAGGGATATAAAGCAGTATGGACCTGATGTTGTCTGAAGGTTTGGGAAATTGCTTTGAGGAAATGTTATATAATGTGAATTCTGAAGATTGAGTAGGAATTAATTAAGTGAAGTAGGAGGGAACATAATAAATGTTTATTGAATGAATAAAATACTGTAGTTTATGACTATAAAACTACACTCCAGAGACAAGTACAGCGTTTTTTATTAGACATATCAAATCTTTCTTTCTTTATTGTGACCAATTACATTTAATATATATTTTTCTTCCAAGAAACATCTTTTATTTACATCTTAACTATCATCTCCATAAAACTATTTAAATGTACTTTTCTAGTTGTAAATTTGAAATCTCAAGTATCATCAGCTGATGGTTTGAGAGCCTCTACGAGCCAAATGGAGTCTTAAAATCACTATATTCCACAATTTTCACATATCAATTACTTTTAAACTCTTTAATAAAACCATCAAAACAAGTATTTTCCAATAGGATTGATTCTTATCATGTGTTATTTATAGCAGGAAGTCAAAAATATATATTCTATATCCTAGAAACTGAATCTTCTATTATAATGGCATTTCTATAAAATATATGAAATAAAATATTCCTTCTAAGCCTCTCCTTACAGTTCATAGAAGTTACTCAGTAGCTATTTGTTTAACTGAAATGTAATAATAATAATAATAATAATAATAATAATAATAATAATGTTGAGGGGGGAAGCTTCTGGAAATTTGAGAGTATAGGTTAAAAAGTACCAAATTGCTGGCTGGGTAAGTTTTTTTATTTTGTCACCATGTTGTTGGCTGGCCCCATAGAGGCAATTAGAAACAATCTATTTCCATTGTTTCCATTTTCACTTCACCCATTAAGCCTCATTAGCCTTGGGATCAGAAAAGGCTACTCCAAAATAAAGCTTAGATCAATCATTCCCCTATAGGCTAAAGCAAGCAAAATCAATCACTGTCCATTCAAGTGGTTCTCAGCTATTGACTTTAAACTTTCCTGATCTAGATAGAGGTTACTGTACTGTTAAGAGCACTGAACTTGAATGTTTGTGCTTCAGCATATTATTTAGCTGTCTTTAGAGAATATACACTCCTATATATACATATTAATTTCTTATGTCTGTCAGTGAAGGTTGGAGATCTTTAACCTGTAATAGGAAGCCTGATAATACTACTACCCTAAAGCATTTATGAATAGCTGTTACATAGAAACTCCTAATTTTCTGTAGAATTTATAGCTTTCATTTTCAAATTTCATAGTATATTGGTTTGTAAAGTTCTGTGTATTAACTATTTTTTATCTACATAATGGAAAATTGGTCATAAGCTGTGAGGATACATTTTTTAAAATGTGAAAATATATTATTTGTGTTGTTGATACTTATTATTAAAACTTCATTTTCTAACAATCGTAACTGTTAAATCTAGGAGTTGATTATTGTTCCAAAATATTCATCATATAAAGAATTCTATAGGATATCTTACAATGCACATAGTAAGTAGTAGGCATGACAAGATTAAAACTTGTTTTTCAAATATGTCATTTGCTTAGAAGCAGAGGCAATTGACAGGTGTCCACATACAGTCATGTGCATTTTTATATGGTCTTAAAAGGTAGCCAACACTCTGACTTTCCAATTAAAACCCACAGATTTGAAATAGAGTAAATTCAGGAATGACTGTGAGCATGTCTCCCTAAAAACAAAGTTTCTAGGAAAAAAAGTGATTCAATTCATGAAGTAAACATTTGGTAAACTGAAAGCTAAATGTGTAGTGATTGGTCAAATTTGAGTCCTGTTTGTTGTTGGTGTGTCATTGCCCCCATGTAGCCACATCATGGTGAGCTCTGGGAAAATTTGAGAAATCAGTAATCCTGTCCTTTTTGGCCTTCTTAGCTCTCTTTTGAGTGACATCTTATCTAACTTTTACTGGATGTATCACTATGTAATAAAAATGTACTGAATAATTTATATTTAAATAAATGAATAATCACATAACTAATATTATAGTTATTACTAGTAAGCTACTCACTTTGATTAAACACTTTGCTATGTACTTTATGTACAGATATAATCTTATCCCCTGTAACTAACCTCTGAAACATGTATCCTCTATGAGCATACCCATTTAACAGATTGGAAAAAAAAACAATTTAGGATAAATTGAATGAATTTACCTATGTTACAAAACTAGTATGTGGTCTGACAGTCAGGTTGACTTCATAGGCATGAATATCACAGGTCTTCACTCTGGAAAACAAACAATTAAATAAACAAACCATCACAGCAGCAAGTAAAGCAGAAAAAGCAGGTAGCTTCCCTCATTCCATTAGCAAAAACAAGTTGTTGGCAGACAAAATTGTGCTTATTAAAATCAGTAAAATATACAAATTTGTCTCTAAAAATAACATTATAAGGATAAAATTTAATTTTGACAATGTTGATTTACTAAATCTTTGAATAGGAAACTGTTTCTTGAGTTTTAGTTTTATAGTTCAAATTGCTTTATTTACAATACATTTATTTCTCTGTTTGAATAATGAAATGTCTAAATAATTTCAAGTACTGAAGAGTCAAAGAAAAATGAATGTCCCTGCTGCCTACAGGCCATAAGAAAGCCATAGTAGAGTTGTGGTCTTAGATTGGAAACCAGGAAGGAAGAGTCAATAGCAAAAGCAAAAATAAGTATAATTGTAAAGTTGAATTTTCATGATAATAATTTTTGCCATTTATATTATGAAATTAAAAACATGTATCTAATTAACTTGAAATCAATAAAAAATATTCAAAATTATCAAGCTAAAGGTAACTTTATAATGTTTTGACCCTGTAGTGTAATTTTCTCTGGGAACACAAGGCAAGAAAAACAATATAAAGTTTGTATGGAGTATATCATTATTGAATATTCCGACATTTATCTTATTCACAAATCTTTTGAAATGCTCAGAAACAATTACAGGTTTCAAAAACAAAACAGTTTTAAAACAATTTTAAAATGTTCTCCTTGAGCATCCTCATAACCAGTGTTTTGAACTCTGCATCTGGTAGATTGCTTATCTCCATTTTGTTTAGTTCTTTTTCTGGAGTTTTGATCTGTTCATTCATTTGGGCCATGTTCCTTTGTACATGAATTTTGGCAGCCTCCCTGTGTTTGTTTCTATGTATTAGGTAGATCTGCTGTGACTCCCTGTCTTGGTAGTGTGGCCTAATGTAGTGGGTGTCCTGTAGGGTCCAGTGGTACAGCCTCCCTATCTGTCACTCAAGCTGGGTACTTGAGGTGTCCCCTCCACGAGGGCTGATAACACTCTCCCTCTTCTTATAGTTGAGCCTTGACCTGTTGGCAGATCAATGGGAGGGATTTACTCAGGCCAGTCAGCTTCAAGGACTTGGCTGTGACCACTGACCACCAACCTCCACCTTCCATGGAGGATAAGCTGTGTGGGGGCAGTGTGGTGTTGCTCTGATATGGTCTGTAGCTGTATATTGGGTGCACAGGCTCCGGGGTTTCCACAGTGGTTCAGGCCAGGGTTAAGTCCCCATCTTTGTTCTGCCCAGGGCCACCATGCATGAGCTACAAAGCAATCTGTGGACAGCTGCTACTCTGCTGGGCAGAAGTAGCCGGGAGTAGCCAAGCTGTGAGCCTAGGAGTAGCCAAGCTGTGAGCCTAGTCTGTCTGCTGCTAGTGCTGGGCCTGAGGCCACTTAACAAGAGGTATGGAGGCTAGAGGTTCACTATGGACAGCTGCTGCTTATTTGAGAGAATTTAGGAAGATGTGAATCATAAATCAAGACCAGTCATTCATATGGAAAAGCCACTGTTAACAGTTTGGATAGGCCTGTGAGTTGAGTGGGGTGGAGCTTCAAGGGATCTCCAGGACAGTGCAAAAAGTGTTACCCAGGTTGATGAAGTCTCAGATATGACACCTGTCTGCCAGCTCTGTGGATCTGTTGGGCAGGATTCAGAAAACGTACAGAGGGCTTTGTCTGTCTTTCTGTCTGAGAGAAAGCTGTCTCTGAGCTCTGGCCTTGATGCCAGATACTTCAGTTCCTCCCTGAATGCCACTGGTGATTTTCAAGCTGCTACCTCAGTTCTGGGGCTTAGAGGAAGTGAGCCTGAGTAAGTCTGTGTGCAGGTTGTTTAAGAGGAACTGCTTAGACTCCAGCAGTTCTTCCACTGATTTAATCCTTGCTGGTTTTTGTAGTCAGAAGTTAGGGAGAATTTTCTTCCTGGCACTAGAATCCTGGGCTGGGGGACCTTGCGTGGGGCTGGGACTCCTTGCTTCTGAGATACCCTTCCAATTTTTTATCTACCACATGTGAATGTGGTACCAGCTCATTCCACATCTCTGCTCCTCCTACTAGTCTGGATGGACGTGGTTTCTTTACTTCCATAGTTGTCAGACTTTCATTCAATTCAATTTCTGATGGTTCTAACTGATGGTTGTTCTGTAGTTTACTTGTAATTTTGATGGGGTTGTGCAAGGAGGCGAGCCATGTTTACCAGTGCTTCCACCTTGATAAGAAAATCCACATTATAATCAATAAAATTACAACAAATACAAATCTATGAACAATTGAATCTGCACTAAGCAGACAAGAAGAACAGAGACACAATCATGGATAGGGAGAATGGTTTTATGATTACCAGATGGAAAGGAGTTTTGGGGGAATGGTTAAAGAGGTGAGGGGATTAAGAAGTACAAATTGGTAGTTACAGAATAGTCATGGGGATACAAAGTACAGTAGGGGAAATGAAGTAGCCAAAGAACTTATAGGCATGACCAGGGGACATGAACAAAAGTATGAGGATTGCCTGAGGGAGTGGGATGTGCTGGGTGTAGGGGGGACAAAAAAGGGGAAAAACTGGGACAACTGTAAGAGCATAATAAATAAAATATAATTAAAAATATATAATGTTCTCCAAATGTTCTCAAATGTAAATACTCACCCACAAATCCAATAAAATGACCCTTCAACAGCCAATGTTGGACCAAAGGGGAGAGGGAGCACTGGATGAAAGAAGGTGAAGGGATTAGCCAAAGATCATATATGCGTTGCCCATAGAGAACAATGTGGTAATTGAGGGAAGCGGGGAGGAGGCTTGGTAGAGGCAGGCAAAGGGTGGCAGGGAAAGGAGGACATCAGTGATAGTGTCAACAATAAAAATAAAGTTAAAAAAAGCGGTACACTAAACAGGGAGAGCCCCTCCAGTCGCTCTGCCCATTTGCAAAACTGTTTCTGTCCCAAAGCGTGCTAAAAGAGGAATCACATTTATTGCATTTCTTTGTGAATGGTAATAAAAAGTTCATAAATGTTATAGGGTGACTGAAATAAAATGTAGAGTGAAGAAGACAGAACTTGAGTCCACATTTTTAAAACCCCAAAGATTGAAGAACGTAGAAAAATGACAAATGTAGATATAGATTTGTATAAATATTAATGATTTTTAAAATATGAAGTAAAAATAAAAACATGAATAGTGTCATTGTCAAATTATATTCATTTCTATTTATATATTTAGCCAAATTTTCTAAGAATATTTTTATCACTTCTGTATCTTTGATATACTCATGCCACTCATATTTTAATTTTTTTCAATTATTTTGTATTTACTAAGAAACTATTTTATCTTTTATGTTATTTCTGGACAATCAGGATTATACATATTTTAAACAAACAAAATTAAATGTCAAACATGTTATCACAATACCAGAGGTTTCTTAAATATGAAGGTTGTCCAAAAAGTATACAGCCATGTAATATAAAAAATAGAGACATTTACTGAAGAAGATATAAGATATACGAAACATTGTACGTAGGACAATGATGCCTCAGTCCCCTTCAACCTAGGCACTTGGGACCTTATCTAGTTCTCCCAGTTGCTATCATCTGCCCATGATATCTTCCCAAATCTCATCAAAGTTCTGAAATCTTTGTCCTTTCAAAGGTGATTTTAGTTTTGGTAAAAGCCAGAAGTCACAGGGCACCAAATCTGGGCTACAGGGGGACTCAGTCACTTGTGTGATTTGATGTTTCACCAAAAAGCTCTACAGGAGACATCATGCATGGGTAGGCACATTACCCTGATGAAGACGTCAGTCACCAGTTACCCATAGGGAAACACATGACCATTTATAATGAGAGAAATTAGACTACAATCACTGTTGTCATTGCAAGCAAAGAAGGAGTAAATGCAGAAGCAGCTTAACATTTTCATTGTTTGTTAAATGCAAATTTTATAAAGCCCTGTAAGGAAAAATATCTTAAGAGTATACAGTAGTTCCTCTCTATATCATGGGTCACTTATTATGGTTTCCCTGTATCTCATTTTTTTTTAATAAATCTAATTCTGTATCACAGAGTTTTCACTATATCACAGGATTTTACAGTATACTGTACCCATATAGAATTTTATATGTTATTAAAATTATGTAGGTTTAAGAGTGTAGAAAGTGTTTAAGAGCACATGAAGTGTTTATAAGAGCGTGGAAAAAGTTAATAACAGAGTGGGAAAGGTTTATAGGAGTGTGGGAGGGGTTTATAAAGCCTTAAAATATATATAAATAATAAAATAAATATAATGCCACTACTTCACAGATTTTCACCTATGGCAGGGGTCTCTGGAATGTAACTCCCGCATTAGGTAAGGGATCACTGTATTCAGCAAAAGTTGGAGTATGTTCTGGACTTCACCTTAAGCAACAGGTGTCCATAGGCAAATCTGCCCTGGTTAATGCTCTTGTCATTATTTTGCCAAAATTATAGTGCCATATACCTGAAAGTAAATCTTTGTGCACTGTTTGGTGGGAAAGCAGACTGGTGTATCCACTGTGGGAAACAGTATGGAATTTCCTCACAAAACTAAATATGGAACCCACCTTTTGACCTGGCAATTCCACTGCTGTGATTACAACCTAAGAATCCCAAAATACCAACTCAAAAGCACCCCAATGTTCATAGCAGCACAATTTACAATAGCCAAATGTTGGAAGCAACCTAAGTGCCCATCAGTAAATGAGTGGATCAAAAAACTATGGTACATTTACACAATGGAATACTACTCAGCAGAAAGGAAGAAGGATCTCCTATCCTTAGTGACAGCATGGATGGATCTCCAGAGCATTATGCTAAGTGAAATAAGCCAGGCAGTGAAAGACAAATACCATAGGATCTCACCTTCAAGTAGAACCTAATCAACAAAACAAACAAGCAAGCAAAACATAACCAGAGACGTTGAAATAAAGAACAAACTGACAGTAACCAGAGGGAAGGAGGAAGGGGATCATGGAGGAAAAAGGTGAAGAGTCATCAAAGAACGTATATAAAGGACACACAGACAAAACCAAAGGGAGGAAAAATTGAGGGTGGAGGTGTAGATGGGTTGAGTGCGGGGGAGTGGTGATGGAAAAATGGAGACAACTGTACTTGAGCAATAATAAAAACTAATGTCATACAAACACATAAAACTCTTTCATTTTGCATAACTCATATAATTTCAGTCTCTAATTTCTGTAATTAAACCATTGTTGGGAAACATTTATATTGCTTTCAGTTTTTAGATATTATAAATAATGTTACAATGAGTAGAGAATTAAAAAATTCCAAGAAACTCTACTGTAGAAACTTTACAGTTATAATTTGGTTTGATTTTCCAAAATGCCCTGCAAACACATTATATTAATTTATACACCAAATAATAATATTTGAGATGACTCTTCCCATACAAACTCAATAAAGAGAAGTGTTATCAAGCTTCTTGACCTCTGCCAACATTAAAAATAAAAAAAAGATAATTAAATAAAATTCTGATATGTATTTTCTTATATTAAAGTGATACTGAGTACTTTTAACATGTATTTAGGAATTTTGTGGCACTTTATTAATATCCTCTGTTTTATGTCTATTTGGTTTTAAGACATTTTATCTATTTTTATTTTAAATAATCTTGTATGGATTGGGAAAAGTGGCCATTTTTTTCTGTGGTACAAATTGCACAATATTTTCTCCTGTGGTCATTTACCTTTACCTGTAATAGTTTTTGCTTTTAGAATGTATGTATTCATGTAGTTTGATAAAAAATTTTATGTCTATTGGGATTGCATCAGAGTTACAAAGATTCTGCATACTATGATATTTAAAAGAGTTTAAAAGGTAATTTTCTTACATATTTGCTTACTGCTTTTATGGTTTCAATTTTTACATTTATAAATGTTTGATTGATATGTTATGTATCCCAATATAAAATAAGAGGTATGGGTCCATGTGCATTTATTTTTCCACTGGTGAGCCTCTTAATTATAAACTACCTATAAGCAAAAAAAAAGGTATTGTCATGTTTTATAAAATGAACTAGTTAAAAGAATAGACTTCACACATTGAAAATATAAATATTTGAAAAAGTACTTCATTATAATAAGAACCCTAAAGATAAGGGAATTTCATATAAAGGTAGATATATGTTCCTAATTCTATAAGATGGTGTGACAGGAATAAGTGGAAAGGTATACAATGTTCTGAGCAGGTAATTAAACATTAAAAAGATATCAATGTTCACCAAAGCAATACTAATAAATAAACATGGTCTCAGGAAATTTAACTACAGGAATTTTTTTGCAACTACTAGGTCTCTATGGAGAAATAAACAGGTATAACCCATAAAAATCTATAAAATAAGAATGATATGAAATATGAAGATATTAAAGCAAACTGGAACTATGCTATAGAGCCAAAATAAATAAAACAGTATGACATGATCATGTAACTAGATAGTTCAATGGAACAAATTCAGAACATTGAATAGTCCTAGAATCCCCTACAGAATTTTAAAATATAAGAGAAGTGACAACTTGATTTGTGAAGACAAATAGATTATTTGATGTCAGACTCCTTTTCAGTAGCATATCATTTCAGAATTTTTATATTGGTATATTTTTATGAATTTTAAAACTGATTTTTCTCTTTTGATAGATACCAATTTCATAAATAATTTTGAGCTACAACTAAGTATACTGTGTTGTGCTAGAAGTGATTGGAGACACAAAAATTAGATATGCTATCTATCCAATGAAAACCTTTCTTTTTTTTAAGTAGCTAAGAATTTGCAAAATCTCAGGAATTTAAATATACATTTATCAGAATTCCAAAGGTCTTTTTGCCAAAGCCAATAGCCATTTATATGACTTTATGGTATCTGTTGTCAGAGCTGCATTTGATGTAACTGAAAAGTCCTTCCCTCTTTCCTTTAGTTTTTAAAATGATGACTACATAGTGATAACATAAAGTTTACTGGGTAAACCACTTTTAAGTGTACAGCTTTGGGGCATTAAGTACATTCATGTTATCATGAAACTGTCACCTTAGCTAGCTACAGAAATTTTTCTCCTTTCCAAGCTTAAAGTCTACACTTATTAAATGTTAACTGTTGCTCTCCAACTACTCCCAGTTTCTAGCAATCACCATTCTAATTTCTATCTCTATAAATTGACTACCCTAGGTATCTCAATTAGTATAATTACATGATATTTCCCTTTTATGTCTGGCTTATTTCACTTACCATAATGTCTTTTAGGTGTTGGAATTACCTCCTTTTTAAGCCTGAAAAATATCTCATTGTATGTATCTATCACATTTTGTTTATCCAATCATTGGTAAATAGGCATGTGAATAATTTCCACATTTGGACTCTTGTCAATAATGCTGCTATGACAATGAGTGTACAGATATGTCTTTGAGTCCCTGGCTTAAAAATTCTTTGTGTTATAACTAGAAGTAGAATTCTGGATCATATAATAACTATATTTTTAATATTTTTAGGAACTGTCTTCCTGGTAACTGCAGTATTTTACATTTTAACTAGTAGTGCCCAAGATTTCCAGTTTCTCCTCATCCATGTCAACACCTGTTGTTTTGCTTTTGGCGGGGGAGGGGTAATAGCCATAAAAAAGGGTATAAAATAGTATCTCATGGTGGTTTTAATTCTTATCTCCTTGATGTTAGTGAAATCGAGCATAATTTCATGTACTTATTGCCTGTAGGGAAATATCTACTCAAATCCTTTGTCTATATTTAACTTGGGTTGTTTCATTTATTTGTTGTTAAGTTACAGTACTTCTTTACTTACTCTGGATATTAATCCTTTATCAGATATGTGATTTGCAAATATTTTCTCCCATTCCATGAGCTGCCTTTTACTCTATTGATAGTGATTTTTTAAAATACATCCACCTTCTCCTTTTTTAAAAGATTTATTTATTTTTAGAGAGGGAAAGGAGGGAGAAAGAGAGAGAGAGAGAGAGAGAGAGAGAGAGAGAGAGAGAGAGAGAGAAACATCAATGTGTGGTTGCTGGGGGTCATGGCCTGAAACCCAGGCATGTGCCCTGACTGGGAATCAAACCTGCAATGCTTTGGTTCGAAGCCCGCGCTCAATCCACTGAGCTATGCCAGCCAGGGCTGATAGTGATTTTTGATATACAAAAGGTTTCAGTTTTGATGAAGTCCACTTTATTATTTTTTCTTTTGTTGTTTGTGCTTTTGGTGTCATATTCAAGAAACCACTGCCAAATGTAATGTCATGAAGCTTGCCCCTTATATTTCCTTCTAGGAGTTTTGTAATTTTAGCTCTTAAGTTTAGGTCTTTATGTATTAGTAACATTTTTAATTATCAATTTCTTGTCATTTAATATCTTTATAATATCTCATAGTGCTTCTTGACACTAAAATTGAGTCTATTATAAGTGTGATATCTCTCTTTAAGTTGTATTTGCCTGATAAATATGTTTTTCTTCATTAATTTTTTAAAAGACTGTATTTGTTTATTTTCAGAGAGGGGAAGGTAGTGAGAAAGAGAGGGAGAGAATCATCAATGTGTGGTTGTTTCTAGAGCACCCTCTACTGGGGAACTGACCTGCAACCCAGGCATGTGCCCTGGGCTGGCAATCAAACTGGAGACCTTTTGGTTTGCAGGCCAGCACTCAATCCACTGAGTCACACCAGCTAGCATTCTCTTAATTAATTTTAAGTTGTTTATATTATAATGTTTTACATGTTTTCTTTATAGGAAACATTAAAATTATATGGAATTTATTTCATATTATTGATTTGCAATTTTAAATTTAATCTGTTAAATTTCTTAATTTTTAGAGGAAAAATTAGAAAGTTTTTTTTCCTATTGACTCAAAAATATACATTACATTTCTACTTTTAATACTTACCTTTAAACTTCTTTGTATCAATTGTCCACTGATATTACCCCAAAATATTTATTGAGTTCCTAGTATTGGGATGCCTAGTATCGGCATCCTTATAGGTGCTGAGTACACAGTACTAAATACCAGAAACAAATCTTAGCACAAAATTGAAAATTTCTCAGAAAAAAAAATTTGTGCAAAAATCATTTAGTTCAAGAGTCATAGGAGCAAAGCAGAGAAAAATACAGCAGAATATACTGGTAGGAGGTGTAGGTAGTCTGTGTGTTTGACATGGTTCTCACAGTTCCAGCAGTGCATGATTGTGGGATGGAAGGGCATGGGTGGAGGTGGAAAAGGGTGCAAGGGAGATAAATGGTAATGGAAAAAAAAACAATAAAAAGGAAAACATTTAATGATAAAGAAATTTTTAGGAAAGGTTTGGATTGACAGAAATACCTGGAATCACATTGGCTGTTAGTTAGCAGATCTAATCTGTGCACCATTTTCCTCAATGGTACTCCCTTTGCTGTGAACGTATTTTCATCCTTACTCAGATAGTCTTAAGATTTTGCCAGGATTCTACACTTATTCAGTCATCTATGTACTGTCCAATATCACTCACTTGGTATATACTAGATAAGTTAAAATAATTATTTAGAAGTATAATTTATTTTTATCTCCATTTTTCGATTGAGTGTAATTATATCTTTGGATCTAGAAGGTCAGTATCCAAGGAAATCAATTTATTTAGTTGCAGGGCTAAGATTTTTTGTTATGTGACAAATCAGTTTATTATTGTCTGGTATTATTGCTAAATTGTGTTTACCAATGATCATAACAGTTAACTTTCTCAAAGTTTCTTAGTGAATATAGTAATAAATAAGTTTATAGAATAAACATTGTTTAGCATTTATTCACACATGTATTTTAGAATTTTCACTCAAGTACCCAGCCATTAATTCCTGGTAAATGGTGTCATAGAACGATTTGAGTTCAGTATTCAGCATCATGCCTCCTCTTAAGTTAGCCCATTGTCCTTGAACTTAAACTATACCACCAACCTTCTAATTTTTCTTGGTTTAATATATTACAAAGACATGCCCTACTAATAGACCCCAGTTAAAGGCTTTCTATTAATGCTCTGAAAATGCTCACATTTAGACTGAGCAGAGCAAGGATATGAACCCAGGTCGTCACAAAGAAACACTTACCCTTTTTGGTCATTTGAATGCATTGCCACACTGTTGTGCTTCTGGAAATTCTTTAGGGTTTTGTACAAATACCATATGATTTCACTCATATGTGGAATCTAGTGAACAAACTGAACTAACAGGCAAAATAGAGACAGACTGATAGACAGGGAGTAGGATGATAGGTCTTGCAGGGGATTTAGGGGTGAGGGACTGACCAAAGAGGAAAAAAGACTCATGGACATGACAACAGTGGGGTGATTGCAGAGGGGAGAGGGATGTAAGGGGGGTAAATGATAGTGGAAAAAACACAATAAAAATAAATTTTAAAAAAGACCTAAAAAAGAAAAAAATTAAGAAAACTAAAAAGTTGTAATTACCACTACTTATTTGTGTCTACAATGTCAGAAGTAAACTGATAAAAAATATTTTGTATTTGGAAGGGGGCATACAAAAAACTAGTGGAATATGCTGCTCAAAGGTATGAAGATGATAAATTGGACAACTCTTTTTTAAAAGGCAACATTCAAAAACAAAAACTTCATTTGAAGCTAATGAAGGGGTATATAATATGAGAATTATTGAAAAACACTTTTTTGACAGGAGGTAATCAACTAGACATGGATATCCCAGGGAACAATGGAAGCTATGTAGCATGAAAACATAAACATCAAGTTGAAAGGAGAAATCGTTATAAGCTAATACCTTTGTTAGTGTGCTCTCAAACAGGGCTTTTAATTTTTTTCCTTTTAATTCATATGCTTGTTACAAATATTGCTTCAGTTTTTAAAAAATAAAATATATACTGCCACAAAAATTTTTATCTCCTAAATTCAGTAATTTTTTTTCAGAAATCTTTGGAGAGTAGCAATACTTCTCTATAAGTGTCTCATCCTGAAACTCTCTTTTATTTATTTTCTCCATCCTCCTAAGAACTTGATTATATCTTGTTAATTAAATCTTCTTCAAAATATTTAACTCAATCTACCTAACCCTGATTCCTGCCCTCAAGTGTGAACCAGAGACAGCTACTACAATTGCCATCTCTTTTATTCCTTCATTTAGGAAGTATTTTATTTCTTTCACATTTGTCACCTACTTTCACAAGTTTACCTGATTCCAGCATCCTATTTATTCAAATTCTCATTTCTTTAACTATTGATATTTACCACATAAATAGTTTCTACAGTTTCTTTCTTTAATTTACTGGATCCTTAGATATATTTTAGTCCCAGATTTTGAAGGAAATAAGACTGTTTGCATGTATTGCATTAGATTTGTCATTTATAGATGTGTAAGCTGAGTGCTGAATCCTGTACTTGAAGGGAATATAAAATGCTTGTATAATTTAACATGTTAGATTTTAATATAATTGGTCATGTTTCTTAGGCATATTTTTATTTTCTTGATAACAGTTCAATTCCCATTTCAAGTCCTTTTCTGCCAGAGGAGTGAGATATTTAATCAGTTACCAGAGACTGACCCACAGTCCTGGTATTCCACATAGAGCCATGGTTACAGGGAAGAACAGCAAACCATCTTTATAGTCTGTAAACCCTCCAGGCTATTAGCTCTGTTGCTCTCAGCTCAGCTTCTGGACCTCAGTGCCCAAGTCCAGCTTCTAAAGGCACATATCACCATCATCCCCCTCCAACTCCTATCCCTACCAAAGAAGTGCTGCCAATTTGTGGGTGTATCTCTACTCCATCCTCAAACCCACTGCACTGCTCAACTTTTCACTTCATCATTGTCTGAAAATGTTAGCCTTTCTTTTTCCATGACCTCAAGAGTAGTGCAGTAGGAACCCAGGGCCCCCTCAATAAGTTTAGAATTCTACAAAAGTCAGAAAGAAGGTTTTAGATAACTATTGATTTCTGTTGCACAAAAATTACCTGAAGTAAAAACATGCAAGTGTCTGGGGTATATTCTTGGAAGTAAGGAATAGGGAATAGAGAGAAATACTGAAACACATATACTTACCTCATTAAATTTTCCTAACAGGTAAACAAATATCTTAAGCTTTAGAAAAACTCCAATAAATGTTTATTCTCAAGCCATTGCCTTTAAAGAGTTAAGATATATTGCAACGTTATGATAAGGCAAATGAAGTTCATACATTATTGTATGATTTACCTAAGCTAAGATGGGGAAAAATGATGAGCAAATTGCTATTGTCTTTATAAAATTTACAACATAGTGGAGAAACTAAATATCAAAGATACACGGATACTCTTAATAAGGAAAAGAACAGTGTAAAATAACAGGCTTTAAGTATAAAGCCATAAATTCTATTTTGGATTGGGTATTAGTTTTTACTTCTAATTTAGCAAATTACCATACACTTAATGGTTTAACACAGCCCAAATTTAGTATCTTAAAGTCCTGTAAGTTAGAAGTTCAACATGAGTTGCACTGGGCTAAAGTCAAAGTTTGGCCTGGCCATGCCCTTCCTGGAAGCTCTAGCACAGAACACATTTATTTGCTCTTTCCAGCCTTTAAAAGACACCTTATATTCCATGGCTGGTGATACCCCTACTCTATCTTCAAAGCCAGAAAGATTTAATATGACTGGCCATTCTTCCATAGTCACAGCATCTGATCACAATCAGAAAACATTCTCAGCTTTTAAGAACTCATGTGATTATATTGGACCCACTTGGATAATCCAGAATAATCTCCCCAACTAAACATTTTTAACTTAATCAGACATGCAAAGTCCCTTTTACAAGGTGACATGACAGAGTCACAGCTCCCAGGAATTAAAAAATTGACACTTTTGAGGGTTGGGTTGGGCATTAAGGTATCCCTGAGGTAGTACTAGTACTGCTCCTGAGTATTTTTTGAACAATAGTTAAAAATCTCTGCTCTCTGTGTTGGGAAAAAATATACATAGAGTTTCTTTCTACGTAAAGTTTTTTGAGTGGCCTATTGGCATCATTTAATTGGTTTTAAACTTTGGACATGGGAAGATTTTCCAGAAAGAACAGAAAATTCATTTTCTGGACTCCACTAAATATTTGATTAGAGCGAAGAGAGTGAAATCATTGACTTAATAGGTTTCAAGTGGGTAGAGCAAAGATCTTTCTCTTAATCTTTTTTAAAAAATGGAATACAAGCTAATGTGTTTCAAAAAGTAATATTAAGGCTCTAAAGATCTGATTTTTCTGTTGACCATAAAAGTGGGATCTTCAGAAGTAGCTTACTATGGAGTGCTTAATGCTAAATTCAAACCCTAAGGAATTCAGGAAAGTACCAGCAATACAGCCCTAACTCCATGAATAAACATGCTCATTGGCGTCATTGCTAACCTCTGTAAAGTCTTGGCAAAGAATTTTAAACATATAGATGAGAAACTTAAAGAAAATGTGGGAGTGGTATTCATCATTGATAAATTTTAATGGATTTTCTAAGTCCATTAAATTGCTTTTATTTCTCAAACAAATTGTTATGTCTGAATAAAAGCATCATATGTCTGGTTAAATATGGATAAAAGTAGAATTGAATATGATATAGTGGGAATGAATGCAATCTTTAATCACCTCACAGAAATAAAATGTGCTATAAATATCACTTCAAAAGTGATAAAATGTGGTATAAATAAACATTCAAATGAAGTTTAAAGAAAGACCAATTTCTAAGAATGTTAGAACAGTGTTTAAATTATGGAGCAAAGGAATATACATTTTATAAAATACTATTTTAAACTTTTTTTCTTAGAAATGCATATTGATACAGGATATAAGAAGCTAGGAAAATTCCTTGGCAAGTGGAATAAGGAAACTGAGAAAGATAGCTGAATACAATGGCCAAGCAATTTACAGCCAGATATAAATGTCACCTCCCTAGAGATAATATCTTTCAGTTGTATTTCAGCTCCAAGCCCAGAAAAGCAGCAAAACCAGGTGGGCAATGCCAGGACCAGCTACAGTGACTAAAGACCCCTGTCCTGTCATGGACCAATCAGTGGAGAACATGACCCTGAAAGGGCACACCAGGACAACTAAAGAATGTTGTACTGAAACCCTCCCTTGAGACCTCCCATAGAACTCCTGCTTGCAAGAGAGAGAGAAAAGCCTCAAGACAAAGGACTCCATGCCTGCACCATACCCTCCCTCCACTTCCTTCCCCACAGGCAGGCATCTCCTAAACTCTAAGGCAAAGAATGGGCAGTGGCAGCTCATCCCAGGCTAATCTCCTGAACCCATCTCCAAAGCACTCTTTTCTTTGACTCCCCAGTGAGCTAAGGCAGCTCAGCCTAGGCTCTCCTGTTGCTTCCTCTATGCTAAATCCTTTCTTATTTTACTGTCCCCAGCTTTAATCACTTTACCCTCATAGTCACCTGGACTCATGTTGTGAAATCTTTCCTACACAAAGTCAAGAACCCACATATTACCAGCTGGCCCCAGGTAGACCCACTCAGGGCCTGTTCCCTATCTGCTAACAATATGACAAACTGAGCAAATTAACTGAAAGCAGAAATCTGTATACTATTCTAAATCGTTTGGGGAAAAAATGTTGGCATAAAGGAAATGAATCTTACTAGTATGAAAAAAATCACATTGTTTTTAACAGCAAAGGAAATTAAAATACAGTGTAATAGAGTACTAAATTGTTTCATGTAGTAGAAAGAACTGGCAAACAAGAATGCACCCAGATCACCACCCAAACAATAAGAGTTAATTAAATTCTAGCAAACAGAAGTGAAATTCTTCAAAAGTCTCTGTAAATTTGTAACTGAGCAAACAGGGGCCCATTCATTTGGCCCCTTGGTGTATGGCTCAACAATTAGTATTGTAAGAAACAGGTTTTTATTTACAATATTCCAACCTTGGGGGAGCTCGGAGACCTGTTCTCCCATGAATCCTGGCACTTCCTTTGCTTCCCAGAAGGCTAATAGCCAAAGCCAAGCCTAATACTTCCCCATATCTTTACATGTGCTTAAACCAGCTATGCAAACAGTTCTCCATTCCCTCTGGAAAGGACACTTGTGGGTTTCAAAGTCTCCATCCTTTCACAGAGGCTCTCTCCTTCAGGATCTGGGGTGTTGTCATCTGCCTCCATGTTATAGGCCAGGAACACATGTGCTGTGTTACACTGGACCATGGTGAAGTACAGAAGAGGCACAAGTCCTGAGAATGTGGCCTTTCCATATGTTCCAAGTCCCAAGAATCAGTGTCCTACAAGGCAGAGTCCTTGATGGCTTTGGAATCAGCTAGAGCGGGCACAATCAGAGCAACAGCATGCAGTTCTTTCTTACTAGCCCAGGCTGCATCCTGATTACAAAACTGCACAGCTGCTTGCTCATGGCTCTCTCTCACATGGCTGCTATATCATTCCTCCTATGGCAGACCAGCTCCTATAGCCCACGAGTTTCCTATCTCACCACAGGCAATGTAGCTGAGTCTCTCTGGCTTGGCTGCTGTATCATGGTCCTCCTGTTCCTGGTGGGCTAGCCTTGCCTCTCTGCCAGCTCTTAGCTGAAATCCTGATCTGGAGCTCCCTGTGTGACCTCCTATGCGGCTTCTCCCACAAAGAGCTGTATCTGCCAATTTCCCATATTGTTTACATTCTCTCAGCTGCTACCTTTAGTCAGTGCAAGAGTGACTTAGGCGAAACTGCCTCCCTGGCTTTAAGCCATGATACATTCTGAAAGTCACTGTGCACCTTTGGCCCTGAGGTAGTAGCACAGATATTTACCAGCTATTATTGTCATAGATATGCAAAGTATCTTAACTGCCATATTGTCCACTCTCCCATCCCCCAACCAAGGGCTATGGAGGTTTTGGGCCCTCTTACATTGTGCCCCATTTCAATTTAACATAACTATCTTCTAAAATATTATAATGCCCTAGAAACATAACCTGAAGTATATTATAGGGAATAGCTTTATAGTGTAGGTATTTAAGCAATCAAAATACAGCTACAGCTGGAGTTCTATATTGACAGTTTAACTCTAAAAATATATTATGACTAGCATAGAGTAGGAAAAAAGTCACACTTTTTTTTAATGGTAGATTATTGTGGACACTTTAACAGTTAGTCCTCCAATAATAAAGGAAATATTTATAAAATGAATACAGGACCCATAGCCTTGGTTTCCACTTTTATCATCTATACTTACTAGAGTTTTTAAAATACAAACATTAAGATAATTGACTTTTTTTAATCCTTACCCAAGACCATCCTTATTGATTTTATAGAGAGGGGAATGGAGGGAGAGAAAGAGCAAGAGAAACATCAATGTGAGAGAGAAATATTGATCAGTAGATCAGTTTCCTCTTGTATGCACCTGACCAGGGATGAACCTGCAACCTAGGCATGTGCTCTGTGCTCTGTCAGGGAATCAAATTTTTGATCTTTTGGTTTATAGGATGACCCTCCAACCAACTGAGTTCCACTGGCCAGGGCAGGATGATTGATTTTTAAATTGTTATATATATATATATTTAGATTTGCTTTGGATTTGTTGATTTTATTTTGTAATCAAATGAAATTATGGGCTTTTTGGGGAAGGAAATATACCAAAATAAATGCAATTTTATCACTTCATATCAATAATTTATATGAGTAGCATAACACTATAGATGTTGACCTGGTTTCCAGACTAGAGCAGTATTGGTCTGGTTTCTATACTAAAGTTTCCTTTTTTTCTTCCTTTCCATACTGTACTCTTTAGAAGGAAGTCACTAAGTATGATTCACACTTCAGAGTTGCAGAGTTGCGCTCCACCAATGATTAGAAATTCTTCTACTGAGATTTGTCTCTTCTCTCAAACTATCCATTTTATAAAAATGCATTTGTATCAATATGGATTCATGGATATTTATTTTATACTTCTGGTTACAATGTCATACTACTTTATTTGGTGGTTCATATTGTTTTTTGTTGGTATACAGAGAAACAATTGTATATTATCTTTGTATCCTACCACTTTGCAAGTCCTCAATAATTCCAGGAAGAATTTTTTGTTGATTTATTGGCATTTTCTTCATAAATAACCAAGTATCTATTAACAAAGATAGCTTTATTTTATTTTTTCAAAACTATATAATCCTTTATTTCTTTTTTTTTTGTCTTATTGTACTAGCTTGGACTTCTAGTGCAATTTAAATAGCAGTTCTAAAAGTGATAACCTTGCTGATCTTAAGGAAAACATGTCCAGTTTCTCACAATTAAGTATAAACTTAGTTATACCTTTTTTGAAGTGTTGTTTCTCAAGTTAAGGAAGTTTCTAGCTTGTTCAGAGTTTTATTATTATGAATAGGTATTAGATTTTGTCAAGTGCTTTTTCTGTATTTATTGATATGATCATGATTTTTTCTTTAATATGTTGATGTACTGAGTTATATTTGATTTTCAAATTTTGAACCAGCTTTGCAAACCTGTAATAAAATCCACTTAGCCATGGTGTATAATTCTTTTTACACATTCTTAGATTTGACTTGCTAAACTTTTTATTGAGGTGTTTTGCGTCTTTGTTCATGACAGTTATTGACCAGTGGTTTTTCTTTCTCCTAGTATGCTTTACTTTCTTGTAATTAGACTTACTTTTTATTTGTTATCTTAAGGTAAAAGCTGAGATTATTTATTTTAGATTTTTTTATATGTGTGTTTATTGCTACAACTATTCTCTAAGCAGAAATATCATTGCATCCCATAAATGTACATAAGTAATTTTTTCATTTTCATTCAGTTTAATATATTTTTAATTTCTCTTGAGTCTATGACCTATGTGTTATTTAGAAATGTTAAAATTTCAAATATTTGGGAATTTTGAGCACTCTTTCTCCTATTGGTTTCTAGTTTAATTCCATTATGGTCTTCAAGCATCCTTCATAAAATTTCTCTTTCGGTAAATATGTTAACAAATGTTTTGTAGCCTACTATGTTCATCTTGGTAAATGTTCAATGGGAGCTTCAACTTATTCTCCTGTTGTTGGATGCAGTGTTCTAAAAATGTCATTAGGGTCAGGATTACTGAGACACTTACTTAGGTTAGATCTATTTTTACTGATTTTCTGCCTGCTAATCTATCATGTACCAAAAGAGGAGTTGAAATATCAACTATAAGAGTGGATGTGACATTTCTCTTTAGATCTATGTGTTTTTACTTCACAATTTTAATACTTTATGGATAGGTGTATACATATTAAGGATACGGTTTTTGGAGAATCATCCATATGGAATGCCTCTCTTTATTGCTGATAATTTTTCTTGTTTTGAAGTTGGCTTTGTCTGTACTTAATATAATTACTTTTTATTAGTGTTAGCATCATATATATCTCTTTATCTCTTAACTTTTGAAAATCAATAAACCTTATATTTTAGACCAGTTTGGGGGTCACTGTTGAGTGAGAAGTAGAAAGAATTCTCCTATAACTCTAGTATCCACACATGCACACTCCCTCTTGCTACTGACACCCACCACTACAGTGTTACATTCGTTTCTGTTGATGAACCTACACTGGTATGTCATTATTGCACAGAGTCCATAATTTGAATTTGGGTTCACTTTCAGTGTTGCACATTCTATAGGTTTGGACAAATGTATGGATTTAGTGGAGTATGTATTCACTATGGTAGCATCATACAGAATAGTTTCTGTGACCTAAAAATCCTCTGGGCTCTGCCTACTCTTTCCTTAATCGCCAACCCCAAGCAACTACTATTTTTACTGTGACTATACTCTTCCAGAATATCATGGAGTTGAAATCATCAGTGGGTAGCCTTTTCAGATTGGTTTCTTCTACTAGCAATATGCATTTAACTTTTTTCCTTTTTTTTTCACTTTCTGAATACATCAGTTTATTCATACATATGTCTATTGAAGAATATCTTGGTTCCCTCCAAGTTTTGGCAATTATGAACAAAGTAGTTATACACATCTCAGTAAAAGTTTTATATGGAAATAACTTTTCAATTTTATTTGGGTAAGTACTGGGGAACACCATTGCTGGATCATATGGTGAAGTATGTTATATTGTAAGAAACTTCTAAAATGTCACCCAAAGTGGCTTACACTTTGCATTTCTACCAGGATGAATAAGAGTTCCTGTTCCTCCATATCCTCACCAGCACTGGTATTGTCAGTATTTTGGATTATGGTCTTAATAAGGATGTAGTTGTATTTCATTATTATTTTTTTATTTTATTTTAATCATTGTTCAAGTACAGTTTTCTGCCCTCCACTCCCATTCCAGCCTGCCCACCCATCCCTTCCCACTTCCCTCCCATTACCACCCCACCACCTAGTTTTTGTCCATGTGTCCCTTAAATTTGATCCTGTAAACCCTTCCCATTCACCCCCGAAATTCCCTCTTCTCTCCCCTCTGGTCACTGTCAGCCTGACCTCTATTTCAGTGTCTTTGACTATATTTTGCTTCTTTCTTTGTTTTGTTGTTTAGGTTCTTGTTAAAGGTGAGATCATATGGTATTTGTCTTTCACTGCCTGGCTTGTTTCGCTTAGCATAATGCTTTCCAGCTCCATCCAAGCTGTTGCAAAGGGTAGGAGCTCCTTCTTTCTTTCTTTCTGCTGCATAGAATTCCATTGTGTAAATGTACCATAGTTTTTTGATCCATTTATTTACTGATGGGCATCTAGGTTGATTCCAACACTTGGCTATTGTAAATTGTGCTGCTATGAACATTGGACTGCATAGGTTATTTGCAATTGTTGTTTCATGGTTCTTAGGATATAATCCTAGCAGTGGAATTGCTGGGTCAAAAGGCAGATCCATTTTTAGTTTTCTGAAGAAGTTCCATACTGCTTTCCATAGTGGTTGTACCAGTCTGCAGTCCCACCAACAGTGCAGTAGGGTCCCCTTTTCTGCACAACCTGTCCAACATTTGTTGTTTGTTGCTTTGTTTATGATAGCCATTCTGACTGGTGTGAAGTGGTATCTCATTGTGGTTTCAATTTGCATCTCTCTGATAGCTAGCGATATTGAACATCGTTTCATGTGTCTTTGGATTTTCTGTATGTCCTCCTTGGAGAAGTGTCTGTTCAAGTCCTTTGCCCATTTTTTAATTGGGTTGCTTGTCTTCTTAGAGTGGAATCATGTAAGTTCTTTATATATTTTGGAGATTAAACCCTTGTCTGAGGTATCATTGGCAAATATGTTTTCCCACACAGTTGGTTATCTTTTTATTTTGATACTGTTTTCTTTAGCTGTGCAGAAGCTTTTTATTTTGATGAGGTCCCATTTGTTTATTCTTTCCTTTATGGCCCTTGCTCTAGGGGACATGTCAGTAAAAATGTTTCTGCATGAAATATCTGAGATTTTGCTACCTACATTTTCTTCTAGGACTTTAATGGTGTCATGGTTTATATTTAAGTCTTTTACCCACCTTGAATTTATTTTTGTGTAAGGTGTAAGTTGATGCTCAAGTTTCATTGTTTTTTCATATAGCTTTCCAGGTCTCCCAACACCATTTGTTGATGAGGCTATTTTTACTCCATTTTATGTTGCTACCTTCTTTGTCAAATATTAATTTGCCATAGAGATTTTGGTTTATTTCTGGGCTCTCTGTTCTGTTCCATTGGTCCATGTGCCTGTTTTTATGCCAATACCATGCTGTGTTGATTACAGTGGCCTTGTAGTATAGTTTAGTGTCAGGTATTGTGATCCCTCCTACTTACTCTTCTTTCTCAAAATTGCAGCAGCTATCCAGGGTTGTTTATGGTTCCGTATAAATTTTTGAAATGTTTGTTGTATGTCTGTGAAATAAGCCATTGGTACTTTAATAGGTATTGTATTGAATGTGTACATTGCTTTGGGTAGTATGGACATTTTGATTATATAAATTCTTTCAATCCATGAACATGGTATATGTTTCCATTTGTTTGTGTTTTCCTTGATTTCTTCCTTCAGTGTTATGTAGTTTTCTGAATACAAGTCTTTTACCCCTTTGGTCAGGTTTATTCCTAGGTATTTTATTTTTCTTTTTCCTATTTCAAATGGGATTTTTTTCTTGATTTCTGCTTCTGCTGTTTAATTGTTGGTGTACAGAAATGCCTTTGATTTCTGCATATTGACTTTGTAATCCTCTGTTTTGCCAAATTCATTTATTAGGTCAATCAGCTTTTTGCCGGAGTCTATAGGATTTTCTATGTACACTATCATGTCATTTGCAAACCGTGACAGTTTTGTTTCCTCCTTTCTGATTTGGATGCCTTTTATTTCTTTTTCTTGTCTGATCACTCTGGCTAAAACCTCCAGTACTATATTAAATAGAAGTGGTGAAAGTGGACAATCTTGTTTTGTTCCTGATCTTAGTGAAAAAGATTTTAATTTTTGCCCATTGAGTATGATGTTGGCTGTAGGTCTCTCACATATGGCCTTTATTATGTTGAGGAATGCTCCCACTATTCCCACTTTGCTGAGTGTTTTTATCATAAATGGGTGCTGTACCTTATCAAATGCTTTTTCTGCATCTACTGATTTAATCATGTGGTTTTTGTTTTTGCTTTTCTTTATGTGATGTATTACATTTACTGATTTGCAAATATTGTACCATCCTTGCATCCCTGGAATGAATCCCACTTGGTCATGGTGTATGACCTTTTTAATGTATTGTTGGATGTGGTTTGCCAGTATTTTTTTGAGGGATTTTAGCATCAATGTTCATCAGTGATATTGGCCTGAAGTTTTCTCTCTTTGTTGTGTCTTTATCTGGTTTTGGAATTAGGATGATGTTGGCCTCATAAAAAGAGTTTGGGAGTCTTCCAGCTTCTTGGATTTTTTTGGAATAGGCTATGAAGGATAAGGGTTAGCTCTTCCTTAAATGCTTTGTAGAATTCTCCTGTGAAACCATCTTGTCCAGGGCTTTTGTGTGTCAGAAGTTTTTTGTTTACTGCTTCAATTTCTTTTGCTGTTATTGGTTTGTTCAGGCTTTCTGTTTCTTTTCCATTGAGTTTTGGAAGATTATATTTTTCTAGAAATTTTTCCATTTCAACTAGGTGTTCAATTTTCTTGGCATACAGTTCTTTGTAGTAATTTCTTATAATCCTTTGTATTTCTGTGGTATCAGTTGTAATCTCTCCTCTTTCATTTCTGATTGTGTTTATTTGGGTCTTCTTTCTTTTTTTCTTGGTGAGTCTGCTTAAAGGCTTGCCAATTTTGTTTATCTTTTCAAAGAACCAGCTCCTGGACTCATTGATCCTTAGAATTGTGCTTTTAGTCTCTATGTCATTTAATTCTGCTCTAATCTTGGTAATTCCCTTCCTTCTACTTGCTCTGGGCTGTGTTTTTTGTTGTTCCTCAAGTTCTTGTAGATAGGGTTAGGTGGTCTGTTTGAAATATTTGTATTTTTTTAGGTATGCCTGTATTGCTATGACCTTCCCTCTGAGGACTGCCTTCACTGTGTCCCATAAGTTTTGGGTTGTTGTGAGTTCATTTTCATTTGTTTCCAGAAACCTTTTGATTTCTTCCCTAATTTCATTCTTGACCCATTCATTGTTTAATAGCATGCTATTTAATCTCCATGATTTTGAGTGTTTTAGGTTTTTTTCCTTGGGGTTGGTTTCTAGTTTCAGTCCCTTGTGATCTGAGAAAATGCTTGGGTATAATTTTAATTTTCCTAAGATTGTTGAGGCTTGTTTTGTGTCCTATCATGTGGTCTATCTTTGAAAATGTTCCATGCACATTTGAAAAGAATGTGTATTTAGCTTGTTTGGGATGGAGGGCTCTGTATATATCAGTTAAGTGCATTTCATCTAGGGTATTGTTCAATGCCTCAATATGTTTGTTGATATTTTGTTTGGAAGATCTGTCCATTTTTGACAGTGGGGTGTTAACATCCCCTACTATAATTGTGTTGCTGTCAATATCTTTTTTGAAGTCCTCTAAAATTTTCTTTATGTATTAGTGTGCTCCCATGTTGGGTGCATATATACTTACAATATTTATGCCTTCTGGGCGGATTCTTCCCTTGAGTATTATGAAGCAACCTTCTTGGTCTCTTTATGGACCTTTTTTGGAAGTCTATTTTGTCTGATATGAGAGTATTGCTACTCCGGCTTTTTTTTCCTGTCCGTTTGCTTGGAAAATTTGTTTCCAGCCCTTCACTTTCAGCCTGTGCAGGTCTTTTATCCTGAGGTGGGTCTTTTATAGGCAGCATATGTGTGGGTCATGTTTTCTTATCCATTCAGCTATTCTATGTCTTTTCATTGGAGCATTTAATCATTGGAGCAGTTATTCATTGCCATTTTCATATCTGTGTTCCTCTCTCTCTCTCTTTTCCTTCCTTTCCTTACAGCAGTCCCTTTAGAATCTCTTGCAGAGCTTGTTTGGTGGAGGTGTATTCTTTTAGACTTCTTTTGTCTGGGAAGCTTCTTATTTTGCCGTCTATCTTGATTGAGAGCCTTGCTGGGTGAAGTAGTCTTAGTTGCAGGCCTCTGGTTCTCATCACCTGGAATATTTCTTTCCATTCTTTTCTGGCTTTGAGTGTTTCCATTGAGAAGTCTTCTGTTAGCCTTATTGGGGCTCCCTTGTATATTACTTCCTGTTTCTCCCTTGCTGCCTTTAGTATTCTCTCTTTGTCTTGCAATTTTGCCATTTTAATTATGATGTGCCTTGAGGTGGGCCTCTTTGGGTTCCTCTTGGTTGGGACTCTCTGTGTTTCTTGGATTTGTGTGACTTTCTCTCCCATCAAATTAGGAAAGTTTTCCATCATTACTTTTTCAAGTAGGTTTTAAATCCCTTCCTCTTCTTCTCCTTCTGGTATCCCTATTATATCAATATTATTCCATTTCATATTTTCTCTCATTTCTCTTAATCCCTCTTCATTCTTTCTGAGCCTCCTTTCCTTTTCTTGCTCTTTCTGGGTGTTTTTTTCTACTTTGTCCTCTAAGTCACTGATCAGATCTTCTGCTTCATCAATCCTGCTTTTTAGTCCTTCTACTGTGTTCTTCAGTTCAGAAATTGTATTCTTTATTTCCTCTTGGCCCTTGTTGATAGTGTCTATTTCCTTTTTCATGTTGATGTAGTTTGCAGTGAGTTTGTTGTAGGTTCCATGTAGTTTCTGTTAGCTCATTGTGAGCTCATTGAGCTTCCTAATAATCATTGCTCTGAACTCAATATCTGATAGTTGAGTTGCCTCTATTTCATTTAACATTTTTTCTGAGGCTTCCTCCTTTCCTTTCCTTTCCTTTGGGGATTGTTTCTTTGTCTTCTCATTGTTTGTGAGACTTTTCTTATTAGTCTCTGTTTCTTAAATTGATCTCTTCTGGCTCCCTGGGTTTATGGTGTGAACTTCTGTAGTAGAATACCTGTGAGATGCAGTGGTGCAGTCTCCTTCGGGTATCCTGGTGTTCACAGCTTCTCCCTACTCTTTTTTTGTAATCAGTTGCAGGAATAAGGCAAAATGGTTTCATACAGCAAGACAGTATTCTATGATATTTACAGTAGCAAGGAGTAGAGAAGAGATGGGAGATTCTTTGGCTATGTATAGTGTTAACCGTGATCTTCCACCCCACTAGCCACATTTTAGAAAGGATGGAAATAAGATAAGACTCTTATTGGGGAGGAAAGGATTGTGAGTTGGATCTAGAAAGCAGTGAGGCTGTGGGAGTTCAGATTCTGAGGTAGGGTGGGAATAAAGGATAGTAAATAGGAGCAGTGGGTAAAAGAATAGAGATAACCCCTACAGTAATAGAGTTCAGGAAATTGCGAAGTGGGCTGGGACCTGGGAGGAATGTTGTGTAGTATTTACAATTGTATGCAAAATGTCTTATTTACAGTACTATTAAAGCAACAATCATGTGGCAGAATCTATGAGATCTAGATAGCAAGAATGAGGAGTATAGAACATTGAGAGCTGTACTAATGGAACACAAACGGAGGACAGTAAGTTAATAATACACTGTGAATGAGATAACAGGAGGAACTTATCAAATGACAGTATAACCAGCCAAGCAAAGATTATACAGAAAGAAAAAGAATACCAAAATACTATTAAAATAAAAAATGTCAGAAAAATGAGAAAAAGATAATACAAATTTGCAGTAACTTGCAGGCTCAAAAAAAAAAAAAAAGAAAAAGCAGAAGATGGAATGCAGGATAGATAAATTTGGAGTGGAAGGTATAACACTAGGATGAAAAGAAGGGAAACATAAGGAATTGAGAGATATAAAAATAATAAGAATTAAAAAATAAAAAGTTGCTTAAAAACAAGATAAAATCAAACAATCAAACAATAACAACAGCCAAAAAGAAAAAAGAAAAAGAAAAGAAAAACAAAAACAAAAACAAAACGAAAAAAAACCTCTTGTTGGTTTCTAACTGGCCAGACCAGTTTTTCTGGTCTTGCTGGCTTCAGCAGGCTGGCCACTAGAATGCTTTTCACTCTTCCCAGTCAGAACTCAGTCAGCCTATCCCATACTGTCCCCAGGGCTAGCTGCGCGTGCTCTCCCCAGAGCTGATCTGATGCCTTCCTGCAGGACCCTGGGTGTGGGTTTGGGTATGGGTGCTCCCTAGCACACTCTCTGGAACTCACTGCCACGGTCTCCTGGGCTCCCGGGCCTTGCAGAGTTCCCGGGTTGGGTTCACGGTGTAAGCTCCGGGGATCGCAAGGAGTCGAACCCTTCCCCCAATTTCACCACTGTGGGCTCTATGTTCTTGCGAAGAACCCGCATCTTTTCCGGGTTCACGGTGTAAGCTGCAGGGATCACGAGGGGTTGTATTTTATTATTATTTTAATTTTCAATTCCTTAAAGTAAAACATGTCTAAACTTTCAACACTTGATAACTAGTGTTGGCTTCCTATTACCTACTAGATTAAATCTCAGTTCCCTCAGCTTTCAATAATTGCATTAAGTAGTGGCATCACCAAGTTAGTAACATAAGTCATTTCTGACCTCACTACCACTCACAAGAACAACTAACAATTATTCATGGACAGGATACCACTGAGAAAATACTAGAACAACAGGGTGAAGCTGAAGGACTTCTCTGTACCACTGAGACAGACTGCATTACAAAGGTAAGAAGGGCAGCTTACAGTTGTTTCAGTGGGAAAAGAGAGCCCAGGATGGGTGTCCAGCTCCCCCAGCATTGTGGATTGCTTCTTGGGATTACCCACTCCTGTTTTGCTCCATGGGGATTATGGGGTAATCTGTGGGACTTAACTGCTGGAAATCTGATTGATATAGAGAAGGGGGGAAGAACTTGTAACATTTGGCACTGAGATTTTGGCACACTGAAGACCTGACCTACCTGCTACACTCAAGTATTCATCCCAACCAGTAACTTTGCTCACCTGCAGAGCTAAGATTGTGGCACAGGTCTACTTGATTTGGATCTCAAGTGAAAAGCCTTGTGAACTCTGGAGTTTCCTTGACCCCTCCTACATCCCCAGCAAAAGCAGGAGAGCTGAGTCATAGCTCTGCCCACTGTTGAGTATAACTCCTACCCAACCAGAAATCTGGTCAGAATACCTGGAAGATTTGTAGCCCATCCAGTCTCAAGCAAGGAGTCTGGCAACTGATTAACTACAAAGCAAAGCCAGCAGCACATTTTAGCTAGAGAACTTGGGGCACAAGTTGGCTTGTGTCAAGAACACAAACAGTTTAGCTGACCTTGAAGTTAGTTCTGCCACTCTGCCTAAGCATGGGAGCTAATTAACAGCTTTACCCATTGTTGAGTGTGTAGCTTTTAGCCCTTTCTGACCAGAAGACCTAACTGGAACAACTGGGAAGATAATTGGAGCCAGCTCTCCCACTCCACCAGGGCAGGGGAGCTAAGTCATAGGTTTCCTCACCACTGAGCATAGCTCCCAGCCCCACCCAACCAGGAAGCCTGGCCTGAGCATGTGGAAAGCTGTATAGCCCAGCTACACACCAATGGAGAGACAGCAGTGCCTGTCAGCAGAGCAAACTACATGCCCCATTTCTGCCAGAAAGCTTGGTGTGTGGCTCTGCTTCAGTCAAATTCCCAAACTAAAAAACTGTACTGGCCTTAGAGCCAGTTTTGACAACATGAGTGGAAAAGGGATATAATTCATTTGTTTCTCAACTGGTCTGATCAGGAAGCCTGGTCTAAGCACCTGGGAAATAGGTTAACCAGTGGCCCTCAAGCAGAGAAATGAGCCGATGACTGCCCATCTGAAGCGACAAGCCAACTATCCCATCTGCCTCTAGAGACTAATACACTGGTAAGCCTGATTAGTCCCAAACAAGAGTCTTCTGCCTTGGTGCTTGCTCTGAAGAAAGCTGTTCCATAGCCCCATCCACTACTGAATATGACCTTTAGCTCACCTAACCAGTGGACCTAGTCAGAGCACAGAAGAACTGTGTAGCCCATCCTATGGCTAGATTTGTAGTGACACTAGAGCAAAACTGCAGGGCAAAACCAGTGGCCCTTTCTGACCAGGAAATTCAGTGCACAATCTAGCCTGATTTAGGTCCCCAAACATATTAATATTTCTTGCTTTGAACAGATTTTTTTGCCCTGCCAGAGCAGGGGAGCTAATTCATAGCTTCAGGTATTGTAAGTATAGTGCTCAGTCTAGCTAGGAGCCTGACCAGAGAAGGCAAGAAACCATAGAACCCATAATACAGCCTTGCTTCTACAGGGAGCCAAGCAAGCAGTCCTGCCCAGTGGTTCTCACCAGCAGTTGTTTATCCCTCAGTCTCACAGCATGGACAATGCCCTTCCCCTGACATAGACTCTGATAGTAAGTTTCAGCTGTACAGGGACATTACATGTTTACACATCCATAACATCAAGCCCAGCAGACTGATGAAGAACTGTCTCTGCCAAAGTGAGCCTATATGATATATTGCAAAGTTGCTAAGAGCTAAATCCTAAAAGTTCTCTTGACAAGAAAAAACATTTTAAATATTTTTGTACCTATATGAGATCATGGATGTTATCCAAACTCATTGTACTACTTGTTGATTATAGCTCAATAAAACTGGGGAAAAAGAACTTCATCAACTCATAGCTACATGCCTTTTATTTTGTTTTTATTTGACATAAATACTTTTTTCTGTTTTAATGTATGTGATTTATACCACTAATTAGATATGTAAACTAATTATAATATAACATAAAAGACTCTAAAAAATACATGTTGCTCAGATAGCCCTGCAAGCAACTAAACCTGTTTGAGTTTTGGTGAAAGGATAACATCCCGGAGTAGGTGACATTTTAGCTATGTTTATAGAATAAGTACAAGAAAGTCAATTGAACAAAAGTTCTAATGCACAATTCAAGTGAATAAAATAAAATGTAAATAGTCTCCAAAACTTAGGTGAGCTGAGGATTAAAAAATATATATTTTCCATGACACATGGATCTATGTGCAAATGCCATTGTGCAAAGATGGAAAAATAAAGGATACTAGATACAAAGAATCTTAGATGTAGAATTAAGAATTTGAAGTTTCCCTTAAGGATATCACTAGCAGATTCTAGAGAGATGTGACATGGTCAGATTTGTGTTTTAAATACATTCTGACAATAGCAAGAGGGATAAAATAGAGAAGGAAAACATTAGAAGCCAGAAAACAAATTAAGAGACTATTACAGAGTACAGATGAAAAAAAAATGAGGTCTGAACTAAGGAAATGACATTCAAATAAGTGAAGCCCATGCAAAATTAGTGCCATTGCAGATGCTGTTGGACCCTGCCCACATTCCCAGAGACCTCTTACTGCTCCAGTTGCCCTTATGGTAGCTTTTCCCACTGTGGCTGCCGGTGGCTCCCACATGCAGACTCTACCAAGAACTGTCCTTGCATAAGTGCCACAATCTTGCAGTTTCTATCACCCCACAATCTACTGATATGGATGATCACTTTGTTAGTATTGGAGGTAGGAGTGGGGAGAGAACTGTTGCAAAAGCCTAGTTCTCTAGCCTCAACAAGATAAGTTCTGTGCAATTTATACTTCCCTCTGAATCAAGCTAAGACTAGACTTCACCTAAAACTGCATCACTATTTGGCTTTCCCTCCAGTTATGAACTGAACTATATGTCCTGGAAATTCTTATGTTGAAGTATTATTTCCTAAAGTGATTATATTTGAAGATAGGGCCTTTGAAAGAAATAATTCAGGTTAAATGAGGTCATAAGTGTGGCTCTCTAATCTGATAGAATTCCTGTCCTTATAAAAGGATGAAGAGATATCAGAGATTACTCACTCTCTGAGCACAGACAGAGGAAAGGCTTTGTGAGCACACAGGAGACAACAGCTGTCTGCAAGCCAATCTCACCAGGAACTGAATTGGCTGGCACCTTGATCTTTGATTTTTAGCCTACACAACTGTGGGAAAATAAATTTCTGTTGCTTAAGCCATCTAGTTTTGATATTTTATTATAGAATCTTAGGCAAACTAATACAGCCCCTTCTTTTTTTTCTCTCTCACAAGTTACTCCTGATAGAATATCCTTAAAGTTTTCATTTGCATGAGAATCCTCCACTCTGACTCTGTATCTGGGGGATCTGAGTTTACAGAGTGACTTACTGAAATATTATATTGAAGGAATAAACATAGGGCAACCTCCAGATTTGGGTCTCTGGCATTGGATGTAGGTGTTGAGGAGAAACATGGAATTTTATTCTCTCTGAGTCATTAACTAAGGCTGGTATTTTATCAAGTAACTTATATTCTTGGGCCTCAATTTCTCCACCTTTCAACTGGATTATTCTGACTCTAAATCAGTGGGCATTATGCTTCCTCCACTAGGTTGTTAACATATTAAGTGCATTAAATTGTGTGGTCTCCTAGTCTCTTGAAGGTAGTGACTGATCATTTGTATTTTTCACTTAGTAATCTCATACAAACCAGTACAAAGAGGCCAAAGGAACCCTTCAGATATTAAATACAATTTAATATCTCTTTTCAAGTGTGGAGAGGAAAGATACCAAGATTATGTATGACATTACCTGTGCACACTTCTGTAGCTATTTTAGCTCTTTCAATTAACTATGGCCATTGGGGGAAAGGTAGCTGAGATTACCTAGCTAATTTTTTCCTCAACCCAAACATTTAAAAGGTTATTTTTTGTTTTCTACACATGCTAGATTCTATGTCTGCAGAGAAATTATAACACAGCCACAACGATCAAACTAATCCACTTATCTTGGAAACACGTGTGAGATTTTGGAAAAGAATGAACTTAAAAATGTGTAAAACAAAGGAAAGTCAAATTCACACAATGTGGGCCATAAAACACTATGATGTCTAAAGGGAATGAGAGCAGACTGAGTCAAAACCATTCTTCAAGAACTGACGTGTGGTCTTCTGGCCAAGATGGAGACAGGTAGATACACTTTGCCTCCTTACACAAACTAAAGAAGGACAACAACAAATTAAAAACAAAAAATAAACAGAACTGCCAGAAGTCCAACAACCAGGGAGTTAAAGAAGAAATATTCATTCAAACTGGTAGGAGGGGCAGAGATGGGCAGCTGGGGTGGAAAGAACTCATAGCAAGGTGGCAGCTGGAGGACCAGGGTAGGAAAGGTGGCAGCTGGAGAAGCAGACAGTCCCAAACTTGTGTGCAGATAAACCAGGAGGAACATTTGGGGACCGAGGCAGACCACAAAACCCAGTGATGCAGACACCGGCCTGCAGTGTCTGCGTCATTATGAATGAAATGAGACATTCACATGGACTACTGAGTCCAGTGGAGGAAAAGGGACAGCATGACTTTTCTCTCAAGGGGAGCAAAAGCCAAGGCCTCCGCTATGACAGGTCTTTATTTCTATCTCTCAGCACATTACATGATGGTCCTCATTTACTATGAACAGGTTCCCTTTAGGTAGTTACCTTTTACAGAAAACAAAGGAGCTAATGCTGCTAACCACAACACAGAAGAGGGATATTTGCAAATGAAACAGCAAAAGTGGTTGAACCAGTTACACTAATCCTTGGAAGATTAGCATGGATTTTAGGAAGTTACTTTGCAGTAAATGTCCTCAATTCAGGGTGAGGGAGTTTTAGCAAAAAACAAGACTCATAGCAGCCCAGGCACATTGCAGGCCTGATTTCCCATGGGAGAACCTATCCATTGGCATGGGTCCTGTGCATCTCTGAGTGGGAGCTGTGCCCACACCACACAGAATGGTCTCCTACAATCCAGGGTTCCAGTGTGGGGAAATAAAGCCTCAAAACCTCTGGATGAAAAAACCTGTGGATATTGGGGCAGAGGGAAAAATTCCCAGCCTCACAGAAGAGTTCATTGGAAAGACTCATAGGGTCCTAGAATGTAGACAAAGCCACCTACCCAGGAATCAGCATCAGAAAAGTCCAGTTTGCTTGCAGGTAGCAAGTGACTGAAAGCCGTCCAAGAGCTGAGCAAATGGCATTATTCCCTCTTGGACCCCTCTCCCACATACAGCACCACAATGCAGCCATGTGGTTTGCCCTGTCCTGGCAGATACCTAAGGCTCCAACCATTACTATGTAACAGGTGCACTGAGACAAAAAAAAAGTGTGTGTGTGTGTGTGTGTGTGTGTGTGTGTGTGTATATATATATATATATATATATCCCAAAGGAAAGAACAGATCAAAGCTCCAGAAAAAATATTCCTAAATGATGAAGAGATAGCCAACATATCAGATGCACAGTTCAAAACACTGGTAATCAGGATGCCCACAGAATTGGTTGAGTATGGTCACAAAATAGAAGAAAGAATGAAGGCTATGAAAACTGAATTAAAGGAAAATGTACAGGGAACCAAGAGTGAAGGGAAGGAAACTGGGACTCAAATCAATGGTTTGGAGCAGAAAGAAGAAATAAACATTTGACCAGAACAGAATAAAGAAATAAGAATTCAAAAAAATGAGGAGGGCCTTAGGAACCTCCAGGACAACTTTAAATATTCCAACATCTGAATCATAGGGGTGTTAGAAGGAGAAAAGGAAGAGCAAGAAATGGAAAACTTACTTGAAAACATAATGAAGGAGAACTTCCCAATCTGGCAAAGGAAATAGACCTCTAGGAAGTCCCAGAAGCTCATAGACTTCCAAAAAATTTGGATCCAAGGAAGCACACACTAAGGCACATCATAATTACATTACCCAAGATGAAAAATGAAAGAATCTTAAAAGCAGCAAGGCAAAAGGAGAAAGTTACCTACAAAGGAATGTCCATAAGACTATCAGCTGATTTCTGAAAAGAAAACTTACAGGCAAGAAGTAGCTGGAAAGAAGTATTTGAAGTAATGAAAGACAAGGACCTACATCCAAGATTACTCTATCCAGGAAAGCTCTCATTTAGAATTGAAAGGCAGAAAAAGTGCTTCCCAGAAAAGGTCAAGTTAAAGGAGTTCACCATCACCAAGCCCTTATTATATGAAATGTTAAAGGGATGTATTCAGAAAAAAGAACAAGATTAAAACTATGAACAGTAAAATGACAATGAACTCACAGCCATCAACAACTGAATCTAAAAAAGAAAAACAAAAACAAACTAATCAAGCAACTAGAACAGGAATATTTTCACAGAAATAGAGATCACATGGAGGGTTATCCACCAGGAGTGAGTGGGGAGTGAATGGGAGAAAAGGTACAGGGAATAAGAAGCTTAAATTGTAGGTACAAAATAGAGAGAGGGAGGTTAAGAATAACATGGGGAATGGAGAAGCCAAAGAACTTATGTATGACCCATGTACATGAACTAAGGGGGGTGAGTAATGGTGGGAGGCAGGGTATAGGGCAGAAGGGACTAAAGGAGAGAAAAAATGGGACAAGTGTAATAGTATAATGAATAAAATATAGTAAAAAACCTGACATGTGTTGTATTCATAGTAGGACATGAATTTGTTGAAAGTCCTTTGAATTTGGCAAGCTTATGCAGAAAAAAATGGCAAATTGTACTTTGGAGGATAAAACAGTTTGAAATGTGAAAATGCTAATGATGAAATCATTCAGTAATAGTTACAAACTATTTTAAGGAGATAAATATTTATCTGAGATTTACATTATAATTCATATAATGTGCAAAATATAAATCTCTTCATGTAGGAATCCCACAAGATATTTCTCCAATTCTTCTTGGACTAGAACTTTACTTCTAATGGGCAGGACATAGATCTCAGTTCATGGTTTTGTTGTTTTGTATGAAGACAAATTAGAGTAAGGGATTTTTCATGATAAAACTATAATTTGATTACGTAATTTAATTTTTATAATGTGAACACATAATTCATATATAAGCATTAATATACATAACAAGTGAATTCTAGTTATCTGACTTCAATTCTGTCTCAGTAAAGGATTTTTGCTATTACTGACCCACAGAGGTAGTAGAGGTGAGGTGAGGATTAGGATCTTTGCAAATACAACCTGAAGTACTTGCTTATTTTCAAAGAACTAGTTTGGGTTGACATGACTACTTAGGCTGGTGGTTGCTATAGGACCTTTATTTCTTTTTATTAAGAAGACTGCCTTTGATTAGGCACTTGCTCAAAGTGCTCTGTGGAATTCTTCCACTGTCCTTGTTAACTACAGCTCAGAAATGACTAACAAAATCTGCAACTCTTAACTAGTTAGAGCATTGTTCCTATTCATTTTTTCATCCAAATCTGCAATTTTATTCTTAGATGGCTGAGTTCTCTCTTTCTGCAGTGTTAAAAAGGAGTGTATTAAAAACTCTCTTCTTGCTTCATAGTATGAACTGATAATGGACTGACATTTGACCATTACTGTAAAATGTTTTATTTAATCATTACATCATTAAATATTCTCCTACAAGGGTTATTGTGGAATAGTTCAGTACTTCATTTAGTTAATTCATGACCAAAATTATGATAGTTACATATACAGGTGAATTAATTATGGTAAGAAGCAGCAAAAATACTACAAATAGAACCAATTATTTTAAATTAACATTTATAGAATGCATTAGTTGCTTTGTGATGGAAACTACGGGACAAAATTTGGCATGCTCTTTTCTACATGGCTAATAATTAGTCAGTAATTGAGGTTGTAACAAAGCAGACATTTTAGAAAAACTGCATGTCTGTACATTTTTAAGAGGATAGCCCCACATTTTATTATTTTCTCAAATTTATATGTGCAGAGTAACTAGTTCTTTCAAGAACACCTTAGTGCTTTGTAACCCTTGCATCTTGCATAAGAAGTTTTCAACTCCTTGTAAATAAAGTATTTACATAACAAGCAAGTGACCTTTTTTAGGTATACATATTATGAATGGAGTTTCTTTTAAGTATTTGACCAAGACAACTATATTCTTTTAACAAGAATTGTGAAAAAAAAAAAGGAATATTTTGTGAAGATGAATCAGTGAAGCTTTGAGTGATAGAGTTTGAGGTCTGCATGACCCTTTCCTCTGACAAAATTTTGAAGTGCTTTTATGTTGTAGGAATAAAGAGAATAAATTAAATTTATATCTGTGACTATGTTGGCTTACAAATGGATTATAACTTCACATATTTGCTAGGCTCAAAAAATGTTGCCCAGAATAAAATGGCTTTATGTAGTCTTCCGTTTTTTTGGCCTCATTCTTTTAAATTATTAACTATTTTAAAAAGGAAAGATGACTGTAGAAAATAACCTATGACAGAGGACACATAATGAGAAAAACACAACAGGTACAGCACTATGTAAAAAAATTTAAAAAAGAGGAATTTTGGTTCAACTCAGCCACTTATTTCATGACATTAACTTCATAAAACATGTTGTCCTTTTAATCTATAAAATGAAAACTCCCAATTTATGAAGTAAAAATGGAAGGTAAAAATTTTAACCATTAAATCTGCAAATGAAGCCTTGGCTGGAGTAGCTCAGTGGATTGAGCTCGGGCTGCGAACCAAAGTGTTGCAGGTTCAATTCCCAGTCAAGGTACATGCCTGGGTTGCAGGCCATGACCCCCAGCAACCACACATTGATGTTTCTCTCTCTCTCTCTCTCTTTCTCCCTCCCTTCCCTCTCTAAAAATAAATAAATAAAATATTTTTAAAAATCTGCAAATGGCTAGTGAAAATAAATTATTACACAAAATCATAAAGGTTACTATCATTATCATCATCATTTTTCTAACTGTTGACTTCCTAAACAGTACACCAAAATAACCAGCTGGTCAAGCAAATATGAGTTTGTTGCTTACTGCAGTAATGGACATTGATTGAGTCTCAGCAGTATCGCTGAAATGCAGGTGGAGTAAGTATTTATGAGGGTTGGACTTTGAATTAGGGTGTTCTTTCAATATAGCAATCCATAATTCATGATATAATGATGGAGAATTATTAATGACTAAATAGGGTTTTGACAGCATCTTGATGAGTAACCATTCATTCAATAGGGAATGATTTCATTTCTTGAGTAATCCAATGGAGCAGCTATTATTCCACATTAAGTAGATTTTCAGAACGTTTCTGAAACAAATAACAATTTTATTATCATATTATCTTCTTGGGCAAGAATATCCTGAAAAAGTAAAACCATGTCATTTAGATCATCTTAGATGTTTTTATTGTATTAACTATATGTTTGTTTGAAGTTTGCTATCACAATTATAAAGTTAAGTAAATATTATCAAATATGAACTATATAGAGGCATTCTTCTACTTGGTGCTGTATGTATCAAGGCTCATTTAATTATAACAGCTAGCCCATTAATTATCCTTGTTTTAAAAATCCAGAAGATGAGGTTTGGAAACTTAATGTCACAAATCCTAATCCCTCTAAATATACAAAATAAATAAACATATACACACAAACCAGGAGAAAACAAATAAAAAGCAATTGATAAGGCACATAAACTTTTTACACATATATCTGCTCTCCCATTCATATATTTAAGGTAAGGTCATACATGTGTGTCCTGTCCAACTCAGGCAGCTCAGTGGCACAGACTGCACAGATGACTGTTGCCACACTGGGAGGGCATTAAAAAGATTGTGAAATATGAGTAGTTTAAATATTTCAACTTTTACACAAGTTCTTAGATAATAATGGTACAATTGTAAAATTGTCTTAAAATTGTATCATTATGACTATGGTAGAAAACTAAAGATAGATTAAAAGTTGTGAAGATATAAATCACTGGTTCTCCAGCATGTGAAAAATCATTGTATTGAACAAGTTAAAGGAAGCAGGTGTATAACTGCATAAAGGTGTACTGTCCATATAGCAAATGTAAAAGTCTTTATCAGACTCTGAAATTGACTAAAAACTCAGCCTTGGACAAGCTCTGGATGTGCACAACTTCCAATGACTGTCTTTTAGATTTCAGAAGTTTGAATTATGTATCACTAAGGAGAAAGGAAAAATAAGGGTAACACAGAGGTCAATAATAAATGTGACTCATTTCTTAAAGATTTGTATTTAGCCCTGGCTGGTGTAGCTCAGTGGATTGAGCGCAGGCTGCGAACCAAAATGTTGCAGGTTCAATTCCCAGCCAGGGTACATGCCTGGGTTGCAGGCCATAACCCCCAGCAACTGCACATTGATGTTTCTCTCTCTCTCTCTCCCCTTCCCTTCCCTCTCTAAAAATAAATAAAATCTTTTTAAAAAAAGATTTGTGTTTAACAAATAATTTTTTATAATATTCATGAAGTCATATATATTTTACTTATGATAAATTTATGCAACTGATGGATTGGAATTAATTTAATAGAGAAAACGTATTGTTTTGTGACTCATTAGTTTGACCTTGATTTCTAATCCATTCAAGAAAAATTTCTCAACTAAAAAAAATAAATACTTTGAATACAGAGAGCTGAGCATTTTTACTATAATAATTACTGCTTATAATTAAGCAAGCTTATTTTAGAACAAATTTACCTGAGTAAGATGAAAATTATATATCTATCAACTAATTTTGAGAAAATTAATGAACTATACAAGGACTATATAAAAAAGTTACAAGAAAACTAAAAATCTGGTGTTGAATTTACAAATCAAGCAGAGTACGAACAATTTCAGTTTTTTTTTTTTTTTTTACATTTAGAGACACACTTTGAGAGAAAATCAAAAAGCAATTAGGACTATCACCAGAGATTTAAAAACCCATTACTTATATGTGTATTATACAAAACTAAGAGATGCTCTCTTTTGCACTTCAAAATAATATATTCTTGACAACACAGAAAATGAAATGTCTTGATATTATGCATTTTCCTAAATATAATATTTGCTTAAATATTATAAATAATTTTATAGTAACAGAATAGAGGATCACTAGAAGACTGTCATATATATGTATAACATGTAAGAGCTATCTTTTGGAGTATCAGGAAGGGAGAATTAAAGTGAATATCCACATTGGAATACCAGAATGTGTTTAAGGAAAACATTTGTTAACAAGAACACTATAAAATGTATCAATGATACAAATAGTAAATTTGGTTTAGAGAAACCAAATATTCATTCTGGTTTATAATTTTCTGTACGTGAAAAATGTGTTTCTATCTCTATGAAGGAAAACTTAGTGTTTTCTCTAAGTATAATTAATCCAAGTTTAAGTTATAAATATAAATGATAAAGCAATAAAAAGCAATGATTTTTAACTGGGAGACCCTTATCAATAGATGTCAACAAAAATAGCAGTGAATCCACAAATATGTAAACATTTAAAAGTATATAATGCAATTGATGCATTTACATTCAAACACTAGAATACAATTATAAAATTATGGATGCTGTTTGTGACAAGCTAATAGGTATATAGGTAATGTTTCTTTTTACCTCAGCAACATAGTTCAACTTATATGAGGTCTGTCCAGAAAAAGTCCAGCCATTGTGAATATAACAAGAATGGTTTGTAGGACATTGATGTAACCTGGAAGCCAAGAAGAGTCAACTGGAATGTACATGCATGAACAATGACGATTTCAGTATTCTAATCAGTGGAAACTGAAGACACTGTTGAGTGAACATTTGTACTGTATGGCCATTGCATTCAAAATGACTAACCAATATATGTTGCCTACAAAAGACTCATCTCAGAACAAAAGATCTACAAAGACTGAAAGTGAAGGATTGAAAAAAAAATATTCCAAGAAAATGGACAGGAAAATAAACTGGGGTAGCAATACTTGTATCAGACAAAATAGACTACAAAAAAAGGCCATAAAAAGAGACACAGAAAGACACTTTGTAATACTCAAGGGAAGAATCCATCAAGAAGACACAAACATTATAAACATATATGCACACAACACAGTATCATCCAAATATATAAAGAAAGGCTTAGAGGACTTCAGGAAAGATATAGACAGCAACACACTTATACTAGGGGATTTTAACCCCACTGTCAACAATGGAACAATGGATAGATCTTACAAACAAAAATCAACAAGGATATTGAGGCACTGAATGATGCCCTAGATCAAATCTACTTAACAGATATATATACAAAGACTTTCATCCCAAAGAAGCAAAATACACAGTCTTTTCAAATACACATGGCACATTTTCAAAGACAGACCATATAATAGGACCCAAAACCAGCCTCAATGAATTAAAAAAATCTGAAATCATATTAAGCATTTTCTTCAACCACAAAGGACTTAAACTAGAAACTAACATCAGGAAAAAAACTTGAAAACACTTAAATTCATGAAGTTTGAATAGCATGCTATTAAACAATGAATGGGTTAATAATGAAATCAAGGGAGAAATAAAAATGTTTTAGGAAACAAATGCAAATGAACAACAGTCCAAAACTTATGGGACATAGCAAAGGAAGTCCTAAGAAGGAAGTTTGTAGCAATACAGGCTTGCCCAAAAATGATAGAAACATTTCAAATAAACCACCTAACTTTACACCTACAAGAACTATAGAAGCAACAAAAAACAAAGTCAAGAGTAAGTAGAAGAAAGGAAATATTCAAGATCAAAGCAGAATTAAACATAGAGACTAAAAAAAAAATACAAAACATTAAAAAATCCAGGAGCTGGTTCTTTGAAAAGATAAACAAAATTGACAAGCCTTTAACCAGACTCCAAGAAAGAAAGAAAGAGGACCCAAAAAAACAAAATCAGAAATGGAAGAGGAGACATTACAACTGATACCACAGAGATACATAGGATTGTAAGAAATTACTACGAACCAAGAAATTTGAAAACCTAAGTGAGACAGACAGATTTCTAGAAAAAGATGATCTCCCAAAACCAAATGAAGAAGAAGCAGAAAGTCTGAACAGACCAATAACAGCTGATGAAATCAAAGCAGTAACCATAAAACTCCTGGCACTCAAAAGCACTGGACAGGATGTTTTCACAGGAGAATTTTACAAAAATTTTAAGGAAGAGTAAACCTCTATCCTTCACAGATTATTCCAAAAAATCCAATAAGAGGGAAGACTCTCAAACTGTTTTTTACAAAGCTAGTGTCATCCTAATTTCAAAACCAGATGAAGACACAACAAAGAAAGAAAACTACAGGCCAATATTGCTCATGAACATAGACCTAAAATCCTCAACAAAGTATTGGCAAATGGCATCCAGTGATACATTAAAAAGATCATACAACATGACCAAGTGGGATTCATTCCAGGAATGCAAGGATGGTATGACCTTCACAAATCAATAAATGTAATAAAGCATATAAACAAAAGGAAAGACAAAAGTCACATGATCATATCAATAGATGCAGAAAAAATATTTGAAAAGGCAACAGAACCATTTATGATAAAAACACTCAGCAAAGTGGGAGTAGAGGAGCGTTCCTCAATGTGATAAAGTCCATGTATGAGAAATCTACAGCCAACCTCATACTCAATGACAAAAACTAAAAGCTTTCCCACCAAGATCAGGAACAAGACAAGGATGTCTGTGTTCATCACTTGTATTCAACATAGTATTGGAAGTCCTAGCCACAGTGACCAGACAAGAAATAGAAATAAATGACCTCCAAATTGTAAAGAAGGAAGCAAAACTGTCATTGTTTGCAGATGATATAATAGGTTACATAGAAAACCATATAGACTCCACCATAAACCTATTTGACCTAATAAGTTAGTTTAACAAAACAGCAGGATTCCAAGTCAATATTCAGAAATCAAAGGCATTTTTATACACCAGCAATAAAAAATGAGAATCAGAAGTCAGGAAAAAAAATCCCATTTACTATAGCAACAGGAAAAGTAAAGTACCTAGGAATAAACCTTACCAAGTAAGTGAAAAACTACATATTCACAAAACTACACAACACTGAAGAAAGAAATTAAGGAAGACACAAATAAATGGAAGCTGTGTTATACTGTGTTAATGGATTAGAAGAATTAACATCATCAAAATGTCCACATTACCCAAAGCAATTCATAGATTTAATGCCAATGACATATTAAAATACCAATTACATATTTCACAGATATAGAACAAAAATTTCCAAAATTTATATGGAACAATCAACAACCCTGAATAGCTGCAGCAATTTTGAGGAAGAATAAAATGGGAGGGATCACAATACCTGATATAAAACTATATTACAAGGTCACTATAATCAAAACAGTATGATACTGGCATAGAAAAACAGACACATAGATCAATGGAACAGAATAGAGAGCCCAGAAATAAACCCAAGTCTCTATGGTCAATTAATATTCAACAAAGGAAGCAGAAGCATAAAATGGAGTAAAAATAGCATCTTCAACAAATGGTGTTGGGAGATCTGGACAGCTACATGTGAAAAAATCAAACTCAATCACTAACTTATACCATGCACAAAAATAAATTCAAGGTAGATAAAAGACTTAAATGTAAGTCATGATGCCATAAAAGTCCTAGAGGAGAACATAGGCAGAAAAATCTCAGATATTCCACACACCAATATTCTCATGGATAGGGACATAAAGGAAAGAATAAACAAATCAGACTTCATCACAATAAAAAGCTTCTGCACAGCTAAAGAAAACATCAGCAAAATGAAAAGAGAATGAACTGGATGTGAAATATATTTGCTAAAGATATCTTGGAGAAGAGTTTGATCTCCAAAATATATAAAGAACTCAACACGACTCTATTCTAGAAAGACAAACAATCCAATTAAGTCATGGGCAAGGTACCTAAACAGGCACTTTTCTAAGGAGGACATACAAAGGATCCAGAGACATATGTAAAGATGCTCACCATCACTAGCTATCAGAGAGTGGTAAATTAAAACTACAATGAGATACCACTTCACAACAGTCAGAATACCATCATAAACAAATCAACAAACAACAGGTGTTAGAGTGGTTGTGGAGAAAAGGGAACCCTAGTATACTGTTGGTGGGAATGCAGACTGGAGCAGCCACTGTGGAAAACCATATGGAATTTCCTCAAAAAACTAAAAATGGAACTGCCTTTTGACACAGCAATAACACTGCTGGGGTTATACACCAAAAATCCAGTAATAGCAATTCAAAAGAACTTAAGCACCCCAATGTTCATAGCACCACAATTTACAGTACCTAAGTGCTGAAAGCAGCCTAAGTGCCCATCAGGAAATGAGTGGATCAAATAACTATGGTACATTTACACAATGGGATACTACGCAGCAGAAAGAAAGAAGTAGCTCCTACCCTTCACGACAGCATGGATGGAAAAGGAAAGCATTATGTTTAGTGAAATAAGCCAGGCTGCAAAAGACAAATACCATATGATCTCACCTTTAAGTAGAACCTAATTAACAAAACAAACAAGGAGGCAAAATACAACCAGAGACATTGAAATAAAGAACAAACTGACAGTAGCCAGAGAGGAAGGATAGAGGGATAAGAGGGGATAATAGAGGAAGGGCCATCAAGCAACATGTGTAGAGAACACATGGACAAAGCCAAAGGGGGTAGATTTGAGGGTGGGAAGTGAGGGTGGGTTGGTGGGCTCTTGGGAACCGCCCTGCCTGGTTTCAGAAGCTGTAACCCCCCACCATGGTTAAGGCTAAATGAGTGACCTTCAGACCATAAGCCACTAAGGAGACACAGCTTATCTCCCTGGCAGGGGAGCAGCTTCTGCTCCTTTTACTTCATCCATAACTGGCCCCCAATGCTTGATCAGTTAGCCAATGATGGGTAAGATTCCCCAAGGGGGCATTGACCTAAGACAGGCATGATCACATGGAGGCCCCAAGGAAGGACTTTGAGGGGGGGCTATAGCAAAAGGGAGTGATGGACCCTCGCCCCTCAGTTTTGACATAGCCTCTGCAAGAAGTCTCCTAATCTCTCGGCTGTCTTACTTCCCCTGCCTGACTTAAGCCTGAAACAATGACAGAGGGTGGTGCAGCCCTGTGCTGGAAAGGGCCGGTTCCCCAGGGTGATGAGGCCTAAGAAAGAATGTATAAAATCCTGTGAAACGTGCTTTGCTAAGAATGCTCTCAATTAAATGATAAGGGTCCAAGCAGGAAATGAGTTTGTTTCCCAGAGTTTTGTAGCCCTTTAGCTAACAGACCCTCACTCAGAATAAGCCCTCAGAGTTCTTTGTATGCTATCTGTTGTTTGATCCTTACTGCCTGACAATAATTAACGAACTTTACCTGTATTTCTGTGCAAATTGAAATCCAATAAAAACCTGTCAAGGCACGGGTCAGCGTGCTCTCCTCTTGAGAGAGTGACCATGCTGTCCCTTTTCCTCCACAGGACTCAGTAGCCAGTGTGAATGTATCTCATCTCATCCATAACTCTGCAGACACTGTGGGCCAGTGTCTGCGTTAGGGGCAGGGGTGCTGGTTTGGTGAAAATGGAGACAACTGTACTTGAACAATAATAAAAAAATTAATTAAAAATATAAAAATTCCCCCTTGTAAATTCTAGATTTAAATATGTAACCAGTAAAGATCAGTTCCAATTTACAGTCCTAAATTCAGATTTGCCATACCCTAATATTTATTAAATATGTGTGTGTATGTGTTGTATGTGTGTAATATTCAAGTAGTAATTTTTAAAATACTATTAGGAATTACAAGTTTAATCAATGGTATAATAAGCTATAGAAATATATTTGTGTCCTTCCAAAATATCTTCACAGGTATGTACAGGTAGGCAAAAATCAATTTGTTTATCAAAGAAATATATGTTATATTGATATCTATGAGAGGCCTAGTAGTTGTAAGGATAGGAGAAGATCAGTTGTAGTCAATTTGTGATATTTAATATAAATATTCAGTACTATTCAGTATATAGTATCCATTTATCCCTAACACATTGTGTATAGTCCCTGGGCAGTGGTTAAGAAATGATCTGTGCTAAATACAACATTATAGCACAGACTAAATGGCTTTGTGACTGAGGACAGATTACTCTTCTAAGGCTCATATTTTCTATTTCTTAGGTGGCTATAACAATACTCCTTAATTTTATCTTGTGATGTTTAATATAACATTTACTACATGAACAATATATTATACAATTAATATAAATTGTTTTGCAATGCATACTGGCAAAGGAATTATAACTCCAGTCCCTTTTTACATGAGATGATGGTAGAATACACAAAAACTGTGCTTCCTACAGAGAATTATTTTCTGATTTCTTTTACATGTAAAAGCCAATGACGTGAAATTTAAGCTTGTGGCTTTCATAAATTATTTTGCTTCCATATTAAACAGTATTCAGGTGAAGTTAAAAACTTATGTACAAACACACACAAAATTGTTATAATTTACATTTAACTGCTGAAGATTTATAAAGTATAATTTAAGTGTTCAGAAATTTTCAATGTTGAAACAGTGAAAATATAAATATTTCTAAATCATGATGTGAAATCCTGAAGAGAATTTGAACTTTAGTCAGTTTTCTATTTATTTGTTTTCTCCTGAGAACTTTACATGAGGAAAACATTTCTTATAGCAAAATTGAGTACTATTAAGCAAACTGCATCTGAGATGAAAGAATTATAAATAACTGTTTTATTCATTCCTGATTTTAGTGACCCTTGTACTTGGTCTATCTTTTGTTGAAACCTCAAAACCATACCTTAAAATTGTTACAAGAGATATTAGTTCCTGAGGGGCATAAGTATTACCACAGGTAACTTGCACACCTCCCCAGTGTGTTTCTTTTCATTTCCTCATCCATGACTTGTCATCTGAAGAACCAAAGACAATAGCTCCTGGACGCTATACAGAGTATTTCAAGGACACACATAGAATAGAATACGTTCCACCTCTCTATTGGAAAATTGCATTTCCTGACCTAAATTCTCCTAAGTGAACCTACTGCCAAACATGACCTATGGCATTTTGTGAACTTGAATGTTTAGTGGCCCCAAGAAGACACAGTGGTCATTTCAGTGTGGTACTACAGATAGGTTCCTTAAAAATCCATAATCATTTATTTATCAAAAAATTCTTAACATCTCTAACATGAAAGCAGAATCTTAAATTAAATAAATGTATATTGATGCTATATATTGCTAAAGTATCCTAGTAAAAACTAAAGAGTTACATAAAATGGTTAAAGTTATCATGGATTCTGATTTTTTTATTGTTGTTTAAATATACTTGTCTCCATTGCCCACTAATAACTCCCCCTCGACTATAGCCATCTCCACCTCCCACCCTATATCCTACTCCCCTTTAGCTTTGTACATGTGTCCTTTATACATATTCCTTGACAACCCTTCCCCCTCCTCCCCCTTATCTCCTCCCACCTCCCCTCTGGTTACTGTCAGTTTGTTCTTTATTTCAATGTCTCTGGTTATATTTTGCTTGCTTGTTTGTTTTATTGATTAGGTTCCACTTATAGGTGAGATCATATAATATTTCTCTTTCACCGCCTGGCTTATTTCATTTAGTCTCATGCTCTCCAGATCCATTCAAGCTGTTGCAAATGGTACGAGCTCCTTCTTTCTTTCTGCTGAGTAGCATTCCATTGTTTAAATGTACCACAGTTTTTGATCCACTCATTTACTGATGGGCACCTAGGCTTCTCCCAGCACTTGGCTGTTGTAAATTGTGCTTCTATGAACATTGGGGTGGCTAGGTTCTTTTGAATTGGTGTTTCTGGATTCTTAGGGTATAGTCCCATCAATGGAATTGCTCAGTCAAAAGTCAGTTCATTTTTTGTTTTTTGAGAAAATTCCATATGGTTTTACACAGTAACTACTCCAGTCTGCATTCCCACCAACAGTGTAAAAGAAACAAAATTCAGAATCTGTCACAATTTTAACTATTTTATTATTGCATTACAAACATGCATCCAACTATATTAGAACATATGTTTTCTTTGTGGTCTAAAATAATCTAAAATGTTACTGTTTCATAATCAAATCATACAGTATACAAAGTTTTTTTAAACATTTTTCACTATACAAGATAAAATAATGCTGTACTAAATACTAGATTTCTCTTCTGACCCAACTTAAGAAGTGTGATACACATTCTTTGACCAAAAAAAAAGAGTATAGTGTAATGTGCTGTTTGCTTAGTTGTAATTGTGTTCAATTAAAAAATTATTGTGAAATAAAAAATAAAAATAATTTTTTAAAAAGAACTAAAGAGTTACAAGAAGAAGAATAGGGGACTTCTGCCTTTGGTTCATTTATGAAATGTTATAAGAGATTGTACCCCCACACCTTACAAAAACAAAGAAAAATGAAAATAAGTCAGATAAATTACCAAACAATAGTTACTTATAAACCCATCAGAAAGCTGATGACAAATTTAGTTTAAGAAATTTTAGTGATATTACTTCAAGGTATTAGGGCCCATTTTAGTAGAAAAGAGTCATGTGGCTGTTTTCACTAGTAAAATGATGAGAAAAGATGGAAAGTCCTCTGCCACCTCTAATGTTTTCCCATTAATCTTCAATGAGTGCACAGGTAATATGCTGAAAGCTAGGCCTGGGCAGGATTGCTGAGAGATTCACAGGGGAAGTACATTGGACCTGCTCTAAGTGTATGAATCAAACCTTCAAATACTGGGACAGGTCAGCAAGACAGAGAGAGATTAAATGAGGTGCAGGAAGCTAGGCACAGTATTAAAAAGGTAAGTGAATTCCCCGACATCCCTGAAAACTAGACACTATGCTATAACACATAAAGAGGTCTCCAGAAACTTATTATTTCCCCCTCAAAACTAAGCTACTGCTGAACTAAATCTATCAAAAGTTGCAACAATGCCCAGACTACCTCAACTACAGAGTAGAATGATATAGCAATACTATCAACTTTCAGAAGAAAAATGTGCTTGTTCTTATTATCATCCCAGTGTCTCCTGCTATTTTACACAGAATGTCTAGCTTACAATAAAAATTTTAATTCTCATTAAGAAGCAGGAAAATGAGACCTAAGATGAGGAAAGTAAACAAACCCTCAAATGGCCCTGATACTGTAAATTTCAGATAGGAAATTTAAAGTAACTATTGTAATTATACAAAAGTAGACTGAAAAGATGTATTAGTCAAGCTTTTCTAGAAAAACAGATCATATTTTTTTATCTATCTATATATTTAGTCATGTTTAGTAAGTCTCCTGATTCAAATGGTAATCTTTCCTAAAACAACTCTCATAGACATACCCAGATATAAAGATATACTAGCTAGCTGGGCATGTTTTAGCCTAGTCAAGTTGACACATAAAATTAACCAACACAGTGATGGTTAAAGAGATGAAAATTTTCAGCAAAAACATAGAAACCATTAAAAAACTCAGACAAATGAAAATGCTAAAAATAAATATATAAATATAGTATTAATAATAAATTCACTTAATGGTCTTAAAATGGTAATTTGATTTTTTTTTGGACTCAGTAGATGAAAGATCATTGGAACTGAAAATAGTCCAAAATGAAACATAAACATAATAAAAAGTGAAGAAAACATATAATAGACTGTCTGGAAATATAGAAAACAATATTTAATGTGTATATGATTATTTTCAGTGCAAGATAAAGACAAGAGATAAATAGGACAGAAAAGTATTTGAGGAGATACTGGAGAAAAATTTTCTAAAGTACATAAAAATATCACAGAAATCCAAGAAGATTAAAATATCTCAAGTAGGAAAAATGCAAATAAAACCAGATTAGGTATAACATTCTATTGCTCAAATCCAAAGATACAGAATGAGTTCAGTGAAAGACACCCTTAAAAAGAGGGAGATAATGTTAAAAATAATGGCTATTTCTCACAAATTTAAAGTAACTATTGTAATTATACAAAGGCAGACTGAAAAGATGTATTAGTCCAGAAAACAAACTACTATTTAAATTGTTAAGATGGGGAGAAGTTAATCCCATCTGCCTACACTTCTGTATCAGTGAAACATCATGCAGGCAAAATAATGTTTTCAGAAATATAAGAGCTGAGATACTTTGTTTCTAGTAGACCTGCATTATAAGGAATTCTGAAAGTTCTTCCGACTGAAATAAATGGTTACAGATAGAAATTTGGCTGCAGAAAAAAATCTAAAGTAAATATTTGGAAATTTATGAAATGCCTTCTAAAAGTACACTTGTGCACAACTCTTCACTAAATTTGTGTGTATCACTAATGACTATTTTAAGGAAATAATAATCATATGCCATGAGATTATTACCTATTTAGGAAAAAAAAACAATGATAAATAAGCTCCAAGTGCAAGATGAGGGTTAATAAAACTCTACAATTGTAAGGTTCTTGCAGTATTTATGAGGTTAGTCTAATAATATTGGAAAGTAGACTATGAAGCTAACATGAATACTGGAATCTTTAGAACAGTATTTAGAATGATCCAAATATTTTAAATAAAAATCATAGAAGATATAAACTGAAATACTAAAAAATATATTTGATTAAAACAATAGGAGGCAGGATATAAGGAAAAGAAAGCAAAAGAACAGATAACAAAAATAGAAGACATGCAACATTATAGATTTAAATCCAGGCATACAAGCACTTACATTACATGTTGTAAATCAAGCAAACACATATAAAGGTAAAGATTATTACAATGGATTAAAAAAATAAGATACCATTAAGAAGAAATACATTAAATTAAAGAACTCGACCAGATAAAAGTAAAATAGTAGGAGTCTACTTTCTATGCAAACAATGACAAAGAAAACTTGTGTGGCTATACTAATGTCAAATTAAGTAGATTGAAGACAAATATATAGACTAGAGGCAAAAAAAGGCTATTTTGTAAATAAGATGAGTAAATTTTATCAAAAGGTCATAATTATCCTAAGTTATGAACCTAAAATACAGAACTTCAAAATACAGAAATATAAGAAGAAAGAAAATCCACAATCATAATTGAAAATTTCAAATAGTACAAAACATTTTACTATCCTCAAGAGGTCCGTAATTTGATAATAGAAGTAATATATATCAAATAAGTAATTTTTCTCAGGATATGATGATATATCATATGGTACTGTAATTACCTCAGTTATAAATTAGAGTACAATGAGGAAACAAAAAAAGTGAAACTCAATTCAATTTCAGTTGAATGAATATGAAGGTGAGTGTTACAAATGAAAACAATACCAGAAATAGTCAAGACACACGATAAAAAAAAGTTCAAGATGTGTTTGCAACTTTACAGCTTTACCACTACTTTGATCTGCTTGGAGAATAGAATATCTGATAAGAAATGGAATTAGAGCTGAAAAATATATTGCAAACAAATATATCAATTTAATAAAAAAACATACATTTATACTCTGCTTTTCATCTTAATGAATATAATTATGAAAGTTATAACTTGCAAATTTCTTTTACCACAAAAAGTAATGTGCTATGCTCATGCAAAAGAAAACTGAAGTCATAAAAGGGATAAAACTCTGTTATGCAAAATATTGATAATGAAAATTTACATTCAAGAGATCTTGTTAGACCATTGGAGAAAGTTCTCCTGTAGAGTTGAGATAGTGATAATTTGATTACTAGATGTTTTCATATTCTTTCAAATCTCCTATATTCATCTATGCAACAATTTATATTACCAAATTACTGGTGTTAACAAGTAACTTGATTTAATCAGGGTTTAAAGTCATGTGCAAATCAGAAAATGAGCCCCAGGAACATTACACTCCAAATTAAGAAAAATGAGCCCTGTTAACATTACCCTACAAACTAGAAAGAAAAATTGACTTATTTTGTTAAATCTGGAAGAAATTACAGGTATAGATGGAAAGGTGGTACATGACTCCTCAGTTCTCAAGCAAGACAGAGATTTTTCCATAAAGTGTCTATGTACTGTTACATGCAGTCACCAAGGTTTTGGGTCCTAATATCACATAAGAATGGCTGGAACTCGTATTTTCCTATAGTGATTGAGGTCATACCCACCAGAGAAGTACAATGGGGTGAAATGCCGAGGAGAAATCTGTTTATAGACCATTATTATAATAATTTTATCATCGTTGTTATCATTATTATCACTATCCAGCCTTTACCTTCAATCCAGGGAGTAGTATTTGAAGTGAAAAAAGATGGTAAAAGAAACATTCACTTCATTTAAGAGTATACAGATTACATGACTGTACTATGGGCATTTTTCATCTCCCAAACGATGAAAATTACCCAGAAAGATGCCAACACAGACTTGGTAAGATGACATTAGATTCTGTACAACCAGTGAAAGCTGTGCCTTTCCTTCCAAACTCACACAATTCTTAAATCAACATTAGCTTGATGCTAACAACCCCCTTCCAAAAATGAGTAGTATCTACAAAGGATTCAGCATGCCTTTATACTCAAGTTTTTACAAAAAGGAGGTAAACAAGTTCAGAAGATATTTGTCGAATATCTGCTCTATGTGAAGCCTGTACTCTACTGGGCGTGTACAAAAGTATATAAGATGTGATAAAAATTCTTATAAGCTATGCTATAGGAATTGATATTTTTGTTATGAGCAACTGATACTTCTGGAAGGCTTTCAGCAGAATAATCAATTTAATAATACTGTTGTGTTTAGATAAATATTGACAGAGAACAAAGACACAGAAACCTGTGTCAGAATGTCCAGGTGGCACCAAATGTATATGTAATCCATGCTAGTGGCATAAGAAATAAGAAACATTTGAGGAAAGAGAAAACATAAAAATGTATTCAATACATACTATGGGCCTCAACTCTTAATATGTTACCTCAAGTAATTCTTATGACATCCTATTAATTGGAGGTTATGTCCATTGTATATATAAGGGAATTGAGTTACAAGGATTTTATTTGTCGTGTTCAAAATAGCACAAGTTGTAAGTGGAGAAACTAGAATTTTGAACTAACCTGAATCAGTCTCTAAAACTGTTATTACACTCTTGAGAATAAGAGATACAGTTTTGAAATACATTGAATTCCTTTCTGATTTTATTTGAAGCTTGAGGAAGAAACAAGAGGAAAAGTTAACTCTGTAACTGATATGGTGGGTGCTGTGCCATTTACCAAGATAGAGGCATACAGGAAGAAGAATATGTTTTAGGGTTAAAAAAATTGTTTGTGAGGAATGAGCTTCAGATGTTCACAGAGCTTGAAAGTAAAGATTTCTACAATTATGCTGAAAATATATGTATGATATTTAAGACAGATTTTATCAGGGCTTCTAGAAGGCAGGCTTATATTTAGTCTACCTTTGCCTATACTTAGCACCTTGCACATGAATATAGTTTCATATATGACTGATGGCAAACTCTTGGAAATCGGTGAGAATGTCTACAAACAGAAAGAAAAAAGCTTAGAATAGAGGGGTTAAGGACAGAATTCAGAAAAGCACTAAGACTGATCAAGGAAAAATCTGAAAGATGCAGTACTGCAAAATGTACCAAAAATCCAAAATTAAAAAGCATTAAAATCCATGAAATGTCACAAAAAGATCAAGTGGATACGATTTCAAGAGACACCATTTAATGGACTGTCTTTAACATGTAATAAGCATGTCAAAGAAATAAATATAACATTTTAGTTTTCCAGAATTCCAAAACTACAAATACTGGAGTGTGTTGAAGTAATTGGCAGGATAGAAAGAAATTCATTGAAATGGAGAGCAAGGTTATTGAGAGTAAAGCTAATGTAAATCCAGACAAAATATTTTCAAATGTTTTAGTCATGGCTCTGACTGTACTTGAGTTGTGAAGGGTGTGCTCACTTCTTAGAGTGCACAAGACCTTTGAGACTTGTGTGAAGTTGTCTGTAACAGAAGTAAATGATTTCTGTAGAAAATAATTTGCTCTTTGAAGTAGCTGTGACTATATAAACCTTTGGTTCACAAGACAATGAAGGTACCTATTTGAATCCAATTTTGCTCTTTTGAATTAAAATAAATGCTCCACATAATTACAGATGCTCCCCAACTTATGATGAAGCGCCTCCTGATAAACCCATAATAAACTGAACATATTAAAGTAGAAAACGCATTCAATATACCTAACCTACTGAACATTATAACTTAGCCTAGCTTATCTTAAACGTGCTCAGAATGTTTACATATTAGTCTACAGTTGGGCAAAATCACCCAACACAGGGACCACACAGTGGAGTATAAGACGTTACTCTGGTGAGCACGTGGCTGGTCAGAGCAGCATGTCCATTGCCTATGCCAGGCATCACAAGGAAATACTGCACCACCTATCAATAGCTGAGTAAAAGATCAAAATTCAAAACTTAACGTATGGTTTATACTGAAGGCAAATTGCCTCTGCATCATTGTAAAGTCAAAATAATTTAAGTCAAGTTATTGTAAGTTGAGGATTGTCTTTATGTAGCTTTAAAAAGTAATATGATAGTGCAAAAAGACTGTGTTATATGTTAAATGGCTATTTATTTTATGTACAAAATATGAAAAATAATTAAATGCTTGAAATACTGTTAAGACAACAAATTAATTTGTTTTCAAGTTTAAAAAATATTGACAATCTGGAAAACCTCTCTTGACTATGTTCCTCTGTGTCTGCTATATCGTTTTCCAGGCTGTGTTTACAGTTTTCTCAAAATATGCTGTTTCTTAAAGGAGCCAGTCCCTGGGAAGCGTTACCTGTTCACTCGGATGCTCTCTAAAGCAGGGATAAAGCTCTTATCTTTATTTAATGTTTCTCAGCATTTTTTTCTAATCAATTCCATGAACTGTTAATATCACAAATATACTATTTGTTCTATAGTCTATAAATATGTGTGTGTTATATGTAAAAAGAATAAGATTATTTTACCCTCACTCTGGAAGACTTTTTGTCCTATTAGGAGTGATCTTGTGTGATAGAGAATGCATATATCTCATTCAAAACAATGGGTGATGCCTTGATAATGGTGGTTGTTAAGAAAGCTATAAAATTATTTAATATTCATAGATGTTTTGTTTCAAAAGAACAAAGTGAAATGTCATCTTGAGCATATATGACATAAAAAAGAAAAGAACAAACTTCAACATAGTTTCCCCATTTAGAAATGTTGGTTTAAATACTGAATCAGATGCATGATTATGAAATGCAAAGTGTTATGAAATATAGCCATACTTGCAGTTTAAGAAGCATTATATGCATTTTTATAAACATGAGATATCTACAATAAAATAAGCAAATTATTTTTTCAAAAAATATTTATTGAACATTGAGCATTCAGTTGTGCTTGTAATGGAAACAGGCCTGACCTCTAGGAGATCATTGCCTAATGATTTGGGTGGAAAAGTCCCTCAGATCAGGTTAGTAAAGGTCAAGTTCAAAGGTATAGAAAATGATGAATATTTAAATGTAAAATGCCCCCATGCAGACCAGCTGGCATGGGGGACAGCTGGCAGGCTATAACAAGTCCATGGACATGGCAGATTCCAGATCCTGTGCTGCCAGAAGTGAAGAGAAACAGACATAAAATCTGTTCCACATAGGAAAGCAGTTGGCAAATGTCAAATGAAATCAGTAAGTAGTGAAGATTTCCACAAGGCAGGCTGGGCTATATCCAGGTATTTTATCTTCAAAGAAGGAAGAAAGAGTTACGGGGAAAACCGGTACTAGTAAAAGAGAAAGACATAAATCCAGCCAAAGCTTGAGGAATAAAGCAGCTGAACCCAGCAGACGACCTGGGTTAATGGAAGTGGAGACCTAAAGGAAAAGAGTTTAAGCATTAGGTATCTACAAACTAAAAAACACAAGAGGAAACAAGAAGGAAAGATACATGTGGCACTAGCAACAACATAACAACTGCTAATAGAAGGTCAGAGAATATCTTCCTTTACCTCTTGTTTTGTTTCCTAGAACAAAGCACCTGTGAACAGGAGTAATAACAGATCACCTGAAAGACAAGCCATTGATTATAGCAATAACATTAAGTCTTTCTAGGAGTCCCAAATTCCAACTTCCTTTGTCATTCTGTTATGTCAGTCCCCAACTCTGAATCACTCCTTTTGTTTTCTCTGTAATTGTTCTCAAATTTAACAACATTGTTGGGGGTGGGGTGGGGGGAGTAATTACATTGGCTTGTAATACTAAGGATCAATTTTAAGTGAACTATCTAATTCCCAACATATGATAAATTCTCTCATTTAACTGCTATCCCAAATGTAAACCTAAAGTGAGAAACTCATTTTACATACTTCACAGTACCCTGTATTTCATGTTTTTTGTAATAATTATCTTACTCCTAATAAATGTTCCATATCTATCTTCATTAAATGTCAGCCTCTTGAGGGCAGGGGCAGAACCTCTCTGGTTGTCAGTATATCCCCAACACCTACTACAGTACCTGGAACATATGAATACTTATCTGAGGAATGAGCATTTGCATGAGTAGAAAGGAGAAATATTTGAGGAGGGAGGAAAAGAGGCTGAGAAGGAGGCAGAAGAAAGAAAACACGGAGAAAGAGTTTTCCCCTGGTGTGTAAAGAAAGTTTCACTAATTCCTCAGATTTGCAACTTAGGGAGATTGTTCTTACCTGACAAATAAATACTGGTATTAAAAAATATTTATTCTAACTTCTTTTTACACATTCTAAATGTGTCTTATTACCAGATCTATATTACAAAGAATTATTTAACAACATTAATGTATCAAAGTCTGTTTAATTATTTATTTGAGAATTAAAGAAAATGTCTGGTCAGATGTTATACTTTTTCTTTCCAATTGTAAAAATTTTAAGAAACATCTCCAAGAATATAATGATTTAATAAACACAAGAAACTTTGCAAGCAATAATTAATGCCATTGCAACAAACAAAACAGACACATAAAAACACCAATTGGAAAATAAACATTGAATGAAGAAATGCCAATAAAATAATAATATTCTTTAGGACCATAAATATAACGCTATCTTATAAAACTATTCTACGTTTTTTGGTTAAACTATCTTATAAAGTGTTATAAAGAGCACTTATTGCTATAAAGAAAGCTGACTTCAAAAATCTCTTAAATGCTCTGTTATACCTGGTTTTCTGAGTCCACCCTCCACCTAGCTCACTCCACGTGACCCACTGCAGCAGCCAGCAGGGTCCTGCAGGACATGCATCCTCAGCCAGTGAGGCGTGTTCTCGCCATCCTTATTTGGAATTTAGAGTATAATTTCAACATACAAAAAGCATTCATCAATAATATATAAATATATTATATGTATTTAAGGATTAATTAGATATCTGTGGCTTAACTTCAATGTACTAATCAGTATTAAATATTTTAAGAAATGGATTCAAAGTTCCAAAGATCAATTTACAAATAAATTTTTGGCAGAAAAACTTTCTCAAATGAGCTACACTCGTGGTTTCCTAAAATATACTTTTCACGCTTTATGACAGCCTAGTTAAACCCAACGCACTACTGCTGCTTCAAAGAAGATGCTAACTCTCAGTGACTTTGGCAAGGCTTTGAAATGTTCTAAGCCAGATTGCAAAGCCTCAAACATGTATACATATTTGTTCTTTGGCAGCCTTAACTTAGATCCTTTAAACTTGTTTCAGAGTCGTATTCCTTCTGCTGCATGTTGAAGTACCTACACGAAAAAACAAACCTCTGGCCGACTCTGAGCAAAATTCTTCCAGTCTCCCTTTCTTTAGTCACTGTGCTCCTCCCATTGGGAGCATTCAGGTGCATTAATAGCTGCTGCACCAGACAGGTTTTAGGAAATGTATTTTTGGTATCATTGATATTTTTCTAGAACTGTCTTTGCTTCGTCTCTTGTTTTTGTGGGTCTATTTGATAATACGTAATTTATTTAAAAATATGATCTATTTTACAGATAGTTTTATGGGGTGGGGGCTTAAAACAAAGTTTAGCTTCCTTTTAAAACATTAATCAGTTTTTCTGATGTAATACACAGAACTAGAGTACCTGCTGGGAACTTTTGTTCAAGCATGACTTTCTTAAATAAAATGATACCTATGGCTAAAACAGATGTTGCGAATTAAAAATCAACTTAATGACATTATTCTTTATATATTTTCTATTGCATAACAATAACATTTCAGATAAAATTATTTATGGAGAAAGCTAATTATTTCTTTAAAACTTAATTATCTGAGAAAGGACATGTGAAGCCTAAATCAGGAGAAGTCAGATTTGAATACTGTTATGCTTATGTAATGTCAAAAATATTTTATTCCTTATATTTATTGCATTTGCTTCCTATTTTCTTACATAATCTGATGTAGGAATTCTGATGGAGTTTTTGTTTGATACAATTACATAAATTCTTTATAAACATACTATTAGAGACATTTCCTATTAAAAAGAGAAATAAGGCCCTGGCCAGTGTGGCTTAGTTGGTTGGAGCATCATCCCATAAACCAAAAGGTCATGGGTTTGATTCCTGGTCAGGGTACCTGCCCAGGTTGTAAGTTCGGAGCCCAGCCAGGGCACATATGAGAGGAGGCAATCTACCCATGTGTCTCTCTCATATAGATGTTTTTGTCTCTCTTTCACCATTATCCCTCTTCTCTTCTCTTTAAAAATCAGTAAAAATGTCCTCAAATGAAAATTTAAAGAAAGAGAAAGAAAGAAAGAAAGAAAGAAAGAGAAAGAGAGAGAGAGAGAGAGAGAAATCTATTGGCCAAAAAGTCTATTTAGTTTTTTCCATAAAATAAAAGACACATTTTTCATTTTCACTAATAAATTTATTGATTTGGATATTTTGAGTATGTCAGCCATCTCCTGCTATTGGCTTCTAGTGGGTAGAGAGACCAGGGGTGCTGCTAAACATCTAATACATAAAACAACCCCACACAAAGACTTATTTGACCAAAATGTCAATAGTATCAAGAAACTTTACAAACCACTTTTGACATGTTCAATCAGTCACAGCACCTTCTCCATACACTGCACAAATCTTTTATTTTGCATTTCTGTTGAGTTTTTACCTTTCTTGAAATAACACATCATAATAGACTGAAAATGTTTGTATTTTCCTCCATGTTCAATATTAAAATTGCTTCACAAAAAATTACCAATTTTGATTTTTTCAATACATGCTGATATGACAGCTGTCACAATACAATCTAACAAAATTGTTTTGAATGAAGTTAAAGACAACTAAACACTACTAGAGCCATCATAGAGAATAAACTAAACAGGCTTTTTGGCCAACCCAATATATTTGCTTAGCCTTAGTTTAATATGCTTGGAATGACTGTTCTGAATAAACACTTTTCTCTGATGCTTCCAATAAGGAAATAGGCAAATGGTATTATATGGCTGAAAGTATAACTCACACAATTTCCATCTAGAGTACCTGGAGGCAGTGTGATATGATGAAAAGCCTTCATTGGCTAATAGCCTAGCTTTGTCTGTAACCGCTTGGGTAACTTTAGAAAAATCATTTAAACTTTACAAACCTTAATTTTCTTATTTACAACATAATGTTAATGCTATATTATAGAGTGACTGAGAAACATCATTGAAACAGCCAGCACTAATTATGGTATATTAATATATAATAAATACCAGCCTCATTTTTCTTGAGTTATTATACTTATTTACTGGAATGCTATGCACATTTTGTTGATAACAATAAAGTACAAGCCAATGTTACTCTATTTTTGTTCAACACACACACACATACTTACACACACAAAATATATTCTAAGTAGCTACAGTTTTTCTCTGTGCTGAAGTGTCTGCTGAAGTAGTCACCTTCTATTTATTTTCCTTTCTTACCCTTAGAGAAATAACTACTTAATTTTAAATAAGTAAGTCATAACATAAGAATTTTTAATTTTTAGCTTCCATACCTCTTCACATGTTATCAGCGTTTCAATGTGTTAAACATCTGGGTGAAAAACTGAAGACACAGTATGACTCATTATTTTATATTGAATTGTGCTGCAGTATCTTAAAGCATTTGACATATAGACTGATTTATCTTTGAGATCCCTACTTTCAAACTTTATCATAGGTTATTAGGTATTAGTCATACCTAATAGGTTGTTGAGAGTAGTGAACATTTTTTGTATTAGAATTCCATGTAGCCCAAAGCCATGGAAAGTATGGTACATTTATCAAAACAATAAGGAGAAGTTCATACAGTTGGCTTTTTAACTGAGTGAAGGAGTATTAAAAAATGCTACTCAGATTCATGACTTTTTAAGCTATACAGTATGAATAGAAAAATGTTGACAAACTATCTTGGTACATATACTGAGGTCTGTCCAGAAAATTCCAGCCATTGTTAATGTAACAAAAATGGCTTGGCAGCATTGATGTTACCTGGCAGCCAAAGAGAGTGGACTGCAATACGCATGCATGGACAATGATGACTTCACTGTACTAGTCAGTGGGGTCAGTAGATGCCACTGAGTGAGCATGTGTATTGTGTAGCCATCACATCCAAAATGACTGAGCAAGTAGAGCAACAAATCTGCATCAAATTTTGTGTTCAGCTTGAACATTCCTCCGTGGAAACTATTCAGATGACTCAGAAGGCTTTTGGGCACTGTACAAGGAGTGCAGCGCAAATAAAAAGTGTGGCACAAATTCTTCAAAGAGGTCAAGAATCTGTTGAAAGTGATCCATATTCTGGAAGGCCTGCAATAAGCAGAACACCTGAGAATGTTGAACATGTACAGACTGCAATCAACAAAGATTGGCAACCGACAACGAGAGAACTAGAAGCTGATCTGGGGATTCCAAAACCTACTATATCCAAGAATTTGATGCAGGATCTTAAGATGAAATGTATCTTGGCAACATTCATTCCACAGCTTCTGCTACCAGAGCAGAAGGAACATCATGCTGTAGTTGTTAATAACTTGATTCAAACCACTACCAATGAACCAGATTTCCTCAAGAAAAGTCATAACCAGAGATGAATCCTGGATCTACAGCTATGATCTGGAAACAAAGGCCCAGTCATCACAATGGAAGTTTCCTGGTTCTACACACACTAAGAAGGGGCAGCAAAGTTTCAGGAACATCAAGACCATGTGAACTGTGCCTTTTGATTGGGGAGGTGTTGTCCATCATGAGTAAACCCCTCTGGGCCAAACAATTATAAGGAGTACTACCTCAATGTTCTTCATCAATTGAGAGATGCAATATGACAAAAACTTCCACAACTATGGGCAACTGGGGATTGGCAGCTTCTTCACGACAACCAGCGCACCTATGCATCACACCTTGTGCAAAGTTTTTCTGGTGAAATATCAAATCACTCAAGTGACTCAGCCCCATTACAGCCCATATTTGGCACCCTATGACTTCTTCCTTTTCCCAAAACTAAAATCACCTTTGAAAGAGAAGAGACTTCAAACTGTCAATGAGATTCAGCAAAATACAATAGGATAACTTGTGGAAATTCCAACAAAGGATTTTTCAGAGTTTTTTGATCAGCAGAAGAGACACTGGGAGAACTGTGTGAGGTCCTAAGGTGCCTACTTTGAAGGGAACTGAAGCATCAAATTACTATGCACAGTGTTTCTTGTACCTTCTTCAAAAAAGGTCTCTATTTTTCATATTACATGGCTGGATACCTTCTGGACAGACCTCGTTAACTATGATAAAGCTTAACTTATAAATTAGACACAATAAAAGATTAACAATAATAACTAATAATGTCATAACAATTACAAAAATATATTGAATACTTTAATAAAAGTTTTGTGAATGCCTTCGGGGCCATTATTAACTAAACTAAGGGTTAATTGTACACAAGCACTGTTATACCAAGCAGTGGATCTGATACAACCTAGATGGCTACTAAGTGACTAATGGGTGGGTAGCATGTACTGTGTAGATAGAATAGAGAAAGGAATGATTCACATCCTTGGCAGACAGAGCAGAAATATGGGATATTTCATCATGATACTCAGTACAACACACCATTAAGACTTTTCTGGAATTTTCACTTAATATTTTCAGACCTACTATATTGGACCTACTATATTAAGGATGTGTACAAAATTTAGGTCAAGATAGATGGGCAATGGCATAGTAGTGCTAGTTCTTGTAAAGCTAGTTATTCTAAGGGCCTATAAATGGACTGTGTTTATTTTAGACTATCCTTTTATTTAAAAAACACATTAATTAAAGGATTTTTTACAGAGAAAGGTACCATAGACAAAGTGACTATAGGTGACAGGATGAGAGGTTATATGCTGTGCCTAAGGAAAAATAATTAGATGTCTATAACACATCAGTAAAAGGACAGCAACCTCAAGGTAAAAGTGAGCAATAGATACATACAATAAAACACATGTCAAAGGCCATGAACATAAGAATAGATGATAAACATATGATGATGGCACAAATGAAAATGATATACATTATGTTAGTCAGGGATCATCTGAAATATGGAGGATGCCAAGTATCAAAGAATATTTTCTAGTTGGTGGGAGTTCAAAATGGCAGAGCTGTTACAGAACACAACAAGGGGGGCCTGGGACAATATACTATTATTGAAAGAAGGCCCCGGGTCCGTTATGTCCGCTGCCAGAGGAAAGATGTCTCTCAATGCCAGAGATTCGTGAAAAGGAAAGGAAATGTTTATTTAATGCTATACAGACTTAAAGTAGTGACCTAATGTCTTCATCAAAATCCCAAAGTCCCTTAAAGCACCCACAAACAGACACAGTCCTTCCTTCCTTCCCCCTTTGCCCAGTCCAGAGTACCATATCTCAGGGAAGGAAAATGAAGTCCATGGCTCAGACAGTCCTCTGGTTCTTAGTTAGTCCTCCTTCTCGACTGGGAGACCTCCCTGGGTTCCCGGCACCCTCTTCTGAGTCGCCGGGATCTCTGCTAAAACCAGGTGGTGGTTCCCCTTCTAAAGCTGTGGGGGTCCCCACTCTGTCCAGGCCTTGTGGTTCTCCCTCTCAGGGCTGCGGGAAGGGGAGAGTCCCCACTCTGCCAAAGCCGCGTGGTTCTCTCTCCTAATGGCCGCCAAGTCTGGGTTTTAAATCCCCGCGGCCAATCTTCCTCTGCAGCCTCATTTCCAACTCCAACCACACTCAGCTTCACTTGCCAGAATTCGTATCCTTCCAGGTTTACTGAGCTGCCATCATGAGTCTGGGCAGGCGTGGCCCCATGTCCTGGAGCCAATCTTCTCTGAGCTCCCACGCAGGCACTGTAGCTTGGGGGATCTGCCCCCAGTCATGTCTTGGTGGGGAAGTTACTTCCATTCCCCTGGCTCAGAGATGATCACAGCTATTTAACATATCTAAGCGACCAGCCAAAGGCTATAGATATGTTAAATGACCACGCCAGAGGGTAGCTGCAAGGCTGTTGCTATGCAAAACAGATCTCAATGGCCTTGCTCCATTTGTCCCTTCCCCCAACCCACACCCTGGGCGGGGGGCGGGGTGGAGACATCTTAAAATCTCCTGGACACCTTAAGTTCTGGACTCCATTTCAAATGCCCATTTGGGGTCCCCCCTCTTGGCTGCACCCTGTAACAGAGCCAGTTTTGGGACTACATTGGCGCTAAATAGACAAACTAAATATGTATACTGCACACACGAAATTTTGGCAACATTTTCTATATTTAAATATTTATCTTTATACAGATACATATGTGTGTGTGTGTGTACATACTATTTCCTTTTACTATTCCTGAGGGTAAAGAGGGCAGACATGTTCTTAAGAATATTTTGATTTGTCTTATCTTCTCACCTTTTGACCTCTTATCCTACTTACCTTGTTATTTGACAGCTACATATGCACAATTCCCGAACATAATCTTATTTCAAATGTATTTCCTTGCCTTAACATTTGCTTTTGTGTCCTGCAAGTTGAGATGCTCACCTGAGTGTGGATTTCTGCTCTAAGATGACCAACTGTCTGGGTATTTTTCTTCATTTCAATAATGACTGATCTGTACCTAGTCTTTTTTCAAACATGGCTATCACATGATTCATTAGAAAATACAAAAAGAAAGGCTTTTCATAAGTATGTACATTTGAGAGGCTCAAATCAGAGATGTCTAGTTGGACTCATTAGTCCTAAAAGTAGAGCCACGGGCTCTAGGGTAAGGCACGGCCGCCAGCTGAGGTATCCACAGTCTACAACCACGTTCATTCTGAGACGTATAAATGAACACTGGAATAAATAGAGATAGCTTCACGTTGTGTGAAAACTGAATATGTAAAATTATGGTTACTGTTTTTTTTAAGTACAAAATAATAAGCACAAAATCACACATGAGAATGAATGCTCTTTTAGAATTAGAAAAATCAGTACAAGTTGAGTTTAAGGAAATGTCTGGAAACTACAACAAACTTGAAAATATCCAAGAAAATAGCATAAGGGATATACAAATTAACTGCCTGACATACCACTTGAATGCATTTTGCTCTAAAGGTTTGGATACATAGTCTACGATTACTGCACAAAATGTCAGGAGACAACTGTTTTGAACATACTTCAAAGAAAACCAAGTCCTTTGCTGAAGAATTTTTCACATGCAATTACTGAAACAATTTTTCAAAGACCAGTGTCTGGCTTTGCACATTTCAAGGTTTTTTCTTTTTCCTCATATATTTTGAGAATAGAGATCTCAGAACACTTATATCTCAATAATACATCTGGTTCTATATTTCTTGTCATGACCTAGTGTGTGGGCACAGAGGAAGGAAGGGGTATTTATGGAAGCACTCATATAACAGAATGGCTAACAATTATGATTTCAAAAACAGTTATGAACCACACAGATATATCTCCTAGCCCAAACTCAGCACTTCCTGAGCTAGATCCCAGGAGTGCCAGAGGCCATGTGAAAGCCACCCAAAAGAAAGGGAACTGCATGAAAATAATTTAGAATGTTAAAAAAGAGATAATGGTTTTAACCTCTTATAATAAAAATGTCTTACTTTCCAAAATTGTGCAAAAAAGATAAAAATGAATACATTACTGGTTCACCTTACAGTATAAATTAAGGGTTCTGAAGCTTAGGTGTTATTGCTTCACATTTTAACTATTGATTAAATACAAAATACAGTGTGCTTAGTGCTGACGTGGGAATGGGAAAATAATGACTCTAATAATGAAATTTCTAAGTGGCATAAACTTTTGTGTATACTTTTTAATAGCATTGAGAGTATTGATATTTTTAATGATTGTAACATCTGTGGGCATTTAAGGATAGAAACTATACTGTTTAGAAGGAGTAACTAGATTTTGGTAAGAGGGAAAAATCACATGTGGAGAGGAAAAGTGACTTGGAATGTTATTTCTGTGCTCTTTGGCTTTGACTTAGTGTATTGAATGAGACTGACTGGAGCATGTATAATAGCAAATGGAAGGAAAATAAAATATGTAGAAATTTAAAGATAAAGAGTTGATTGACAGCTCAAGTTTACTGACAAGGCAAAAAAGGGAAGAAATGTAAAGCATAAGAGAAATGATCAATGTCAAGAAAATGTCAAGAAAAGAAACACTATCATTTCAAGTAAAAGAATGCAAGAAGGATGAGACTGATGTAGATAGGATTATTCCTTATACTTGTTCCTTATTCTTATTTAGGTTATAATTTGTTTTACAATAAAAAAGTATTACTTTGTGACCACAAAATACACGAGTAAGTTTCTAAAAGGTAAATACAGAGGAATTGAACCATGTATGCCTACTTTACTAATCAGTAATTTTAATACTAAGAGAAATATGAGGGGAACCCCCCCAAAATGGAATTATATTGTAGTGCAGGCTTCTACTGCTAGGTGAGTGTTCTAGGGACCCATCTATATCAGTGTACCAGTTGGTTTTGTTGTAAGAGGCTGTGTTGGGCTTCACTGGAATTTGTTTGAAGGCTCTTTCAAAGCATTTGGCCATTTCATGATGGGTGATTTACGAATGCACTTGCCCACACCACACTGAGTGTTCAGCAGTTTTTGATCCAAAATGGCATGATCCCCATGCCCCACCCTCCCTATTATCTTGCTCCTTTTTTGTTTACCCTGGATAAAAAGAAGCCCTCAAAGGAAAATGTTTTGCTGATGTGGAAGAGGTAAAACAAAAAAAACTGCAGAAGCACTCAAAGGCATCAAAATAGATGAGTTCAAAAACTGTTCTGAGCAGTGGGAAAAAAAAAAAACATCTCAGTAGGGGTATTGCATCTAATGGAGAGTACTTTGAAGGTGATGGAAATTTAAACATATAAAAATAAATACACAATTTTTATGAATAAATTCCAGTTCTGGGGGGTCCCCCCTCTTATTATACCTCAGTTGCAGGTATACTTCAGTTATACCAGAAAAATTTTAAAAACAAAGATTTTATGATAAGCACACATTTTAAATTTTAGAAAACTGTATGTTCACGTGCAGTTGTAAAAAACAGTGCAGAGAGGTCCCACATATGCTTCACCAAGTTTTTCCAGTCATAACTTCTCACAGAACAATAGTACAATATTACAAGAAGGATATGGACAGTGTAAATATAGAACAATTCCATCAGAAGTAGAATTGCTCATGTTGCTCTTTTATACACAAATTCACATCCCTCTTTAATTCTCTCCCCACCCCAACAACTCTCTTCTCCCTCTCCCACTCTAGTCCCCTAATGTCTGACAATGACTATGTTGTTTCCCATTTCTATAAATTGGTCATTTTAATTATGTTATATTAACAGAATAGAATAGAATAATACAGCAAGTAACCTGCAGACATTAGCTCTTTGTTCTCAGCATAATTATTTGGAGATTCATGTATGTTGTTGTACATATCAGTAGTTTGCTCCTTGTATTGCACAGTGCTATTCCAATTTATGTATACATACAACAGTTTGTTTAACAATTCACCCATTGAAAGTCACTTGGGATGTTTCTGGTTTGGAATAAAAATACTATAAACATTTAAGCGCAGTCCTTTTAAAAAAATACATGCATTCCCATACTCTGGGATAAATGCCCCATGGCACAGTAGTGGGATTGTATGTGTGCACAGGTTTGCTTTATAAAACTTTCTAATTTTCTCTTCAGAGTAGCTATATCATTTTGCATTTCACCAGCAATGTATGAGCAAGTTTCTCTGAACACCTACAGCACCTGTAGAAGTGCAGTGATATTTCACTATGTTTTTACGCTTCCCTAACAAATAATAATATTGAATAGCTTATTTGCTCTTTAGTATGTGGATTTTGGTAAAATATCTTTTCATGTATTTTGAAAAAAAAATTTAATTTTTTAATTTTTTTAAGTTTTATTTATTTATTTTTAGAGAGGGAAGGGAGAGAGATAGAGAGAGAGAGAGAAACATCAATGTGTGGTTTCTGGGGGTCATGGCCTGCAACCCAGGCATGTGCCCTGACTGGGAATCGAACCTGCAATGCTTTGGTTCACAGCCCGCACTCAATCCACTGAGCTATGCCAGCCAGGGCTGAAAATTTTTAACTGGACTGTGTGTTTTTACTATTGAGCTTTGAGAGACTTTTATATAATATACATTATATAAACTACTCTTTTGTCAGATAAGTAGTTTTCAAATAACTTCTTGAAGTTTATATTTTGTCATTTCTTCTTCTTAATGGTATTTTACAGAGAAAAAAATTTATTTTTATAAGATAAAATGAGTCATTTTTTTCTTATATGGATAGTAGTAGCTATGACATTGAGCCTAAGAAATCTTTGCCTAACCCTGATACCAAAAGTTTTTTCCCATAATTTTCCAGGTATTATAGTTTTACAATTTATATTTAAATCCATGATTCATGTTCACTTTTGTTCATTGTGTGAACTTTAGGTCAAAATTTATTTATCTATTGCCTATAAATACCCAAATTCTCCATGATAATTTGTTCAAAAATGTTTCCTTCCTCCACTGAAGTGCTTTTGTACCTTTGTGTAGATATATTTCTGACTCCTGTATTCTTTTCCATTGATTTATTTGTTTAACCTTCCATTAATGTCATACCATCTTGACAACTGTAGTGTATACTATACTAGATCTTAATGTTAGAATAACTCCTCCCACTGTATTCTTCTTCAAGTGTTCTATTCTAGTTTCTAGTATTTTTCAAGTGATACTATTCTAGTATGGTACCTTTCCACATAATTTTTATAATGTCCCATAGACTATGTAAACATTACTGAGATTTTGACAGGAATTGCATTAAAACCTATAGATCAGTTGGGGAGAATTATAATCTTCAATATATGAATTTGATGTATCTTTCCATTTACTTAGATAAGTTTTGGTTTCTTAACTTTTAACTTTTCAGCATATAGATACTATAAATGTTTTTTAAGTTTATACCTCAATATTTTGTTTTCTTTGGAGCAAATATGAATGACATTGTATTTTTATTTCAGCATATTCATTATTAATAGACAAAATATAATTAATTGTTATTAGTTGAGCTTTTATTCAATGAATTTACTAAGTTCTCTTATTAATTATAGGAGTTTTTTATAGATTCCTTGGGATAATCAATGTAGACAATCATGGCCTTTACACATAGTGAGGATTTTATTTTTAAAAAATAATTTATATGCTTTGTTTCTATTTCTTGCTTAATTGCAGTGGGCATCAGTCTATGTTGAATAAAAGTTTAAGATCTGGCATTGTATCATTCTTGATCTTAGCATTCAGCATTATTCAACATTTCACTCAAGAATGGCATTAGATACTGTAGTTAAAAAAATTAAGTGGCTTTTTTATCAGGTTTAGGTAGTTCTCTTCTATTCTTAAGTTGCTAAGTTTTCTTTTTATTGTTGTGCAATTAGGGTTGTCCGTATTTTCCCCTCATTACTTTCCCCCACCCTACCCATCCCCACTCCCCTCATTCAATCCTCCCTTCTGCCATTGTCTTTATCCATGGGTCCTTTATAGAATGTAAATATCTTCCAAAATATTAGCAAGTAGAACCAAAACAATGAATACACCGTAACCAGATGGGATTTTTCCAGGTATGCAAGTTCAATATTTTGAAGTACAGTCAATGTAATTGGCCATATCAGTCTGTTAAAGAAGAAAAATCATATGAGCATTTCAAGTGACAAAGAAAAAAACATCCATCCAAGTCCTAAACCTATTCATGATAAACCATCTGGTTATGGAGTATACATTATTTCGGTTCCATTTGCTAATATTTTGGAAGATATTTGCATTTAAATTTATGAGAGATGTTAGTTTATAAGTTTTTCTTTTCTTTTTGTTTGGGGCAGGTAGTTACAGAATGATATAACCTGATAAATTGAGTTGGGAATTATTTTTTGTTCAATTTTCTGGAAGAGATAGTGGAAAATTGGTTTTATTTCTTCTTTAAAAGTTTGGTAGAGTTCTACAGTACAGCAATATGGAATAAATAGAGGGATATTCTGATTATTTTCTCATCTTGGTTGAGTTTTGTTATTTTATGATTTTTGAGGCATTGTTATGAGTGTAAAATTGTTGATAGTATTCTTTCATCTTGCATTTAATGAATGCAGAATCTGTAGTCTTATCCTCTGTCTCATACCTGACATTGGTTATTTGTAGTTTCTCTCTCTGTTAACCTTATTAGTGGTTTTCAATTTTATTGATTGTTTTAAGAACCAGGATTTTATTTTATTTTCTCAATTGCCTTCATATATTTCTGTCTTTTTTTTAAGATTTTATTTATTTATTTTTAGAGAGGGAAGGGAGAGGGGGGAGAGAGAGAGAGAGAGAAAGAGAGACATCAATGTGCGGTTGCTGGGGGCTGTGGCCTGCAACCCAGGCATGTGCCCTGACTGGGAATCGAACCTGCGACACTTTGGTTTGCAGCACGCACTCAATCCACTGAGCTATGCCAGCCAGGGCATCTTTTCTTTATTATTCTTTCTTCTGCTTTCTTTGGCATATTTCTTTTATATTATCCAGTTCCCTGAAGTAGAAACTTAGATTATTCATTTGAGGTCTTTTCTCTTTTCTAATGTAAGCATTTAATGCTACAAATTTCCTTCTCAGCACTAATTTAGTTGCATTTCACATATTTTGATGTTTAAAAGACATGTTTTAGCCATTCTTTGTGATAAATTTGTAAATGTCAATGTTTTTGTTTTCTTTCATCTGAGAATGTTTAATCATCCCTCTTACCAGAAGAATAATTTTCTTATATACAGAATTTATGGGTGACAATTCTTTTCTTTCAGAATTTCTCAAGAACAAAAGAAAACAAAGATTTAAAATGGATAATTTAAGTTTTTTTTTTCCTTAGGAAACTGGAGAAAAAAAGATCAATAGTAACTCAAAGCAATTAAAAGAAAATATAATTAAAAAAGAAAGCAAGCCCTGGCTGGCATAGCTCAGTGGATTGAGCTCGGGCTGCGAACCAAAGTGTCGCAGGTTCGATTCCCAGTCAGGGTATATGCCTGGGTTGCAGGCCATGACCCTCAGCAAGCGCACATTGATGTTTCTCTCTCTCTCTCTTTCTCCCTCCCTTCCCTCTCTAAAAATAAATAAATGAAATCTAAAAAAAAAAGAAAGCAAATATCAATAGGGCAAATCTCTGAAATGAAATAAAATTGGAAAACCACTAACCAAGCTAACCAAGAAAAAAAAGAGAGAAGGCACTAAGTACCAATATTAGAAATAAAAGATAAATCATCACTATTGATCTCAAAGACTTGAAAAGATTAACAAAGAAATATTTCAACATCATCATGGTCATAAGTCTCATAATTATATGAAATACACCAATTCCTTGAATAAACACTACTAAACTCACACACATAAAAATAAAAATATTAATACACCTATATTTAATAAAGAAAGTATATCAAGTATATCAAAGAAAGTTATAATATTAATAACACTACAAAAAAGAATCACCAAGCCCAGATAGTTTCAATGGTGAAATCTACAAAACATTTAGGAAAGCAATGATGCCAATTCTTTATAATTTCTTCCAGTATATCTAAGTAAGGTAAACATGTCTGTTAATGTGACTTCTTTGGCCATATTTAAAGACAGGACCTTTTAAGGTGTGTTAAAGTTAAAATGAGACTGTTATGGTGTACTTTAATCAAATGTGGTAGATAACCTTAAAAGAAGAGGAAACCTGTACATACAGAGAGAGACACCAGGGATGCACAAACACAGAGGAAGGACCATGTAATGACACAGTAGAAAGGAGTCCATCTGCAAACCAAAGAGAGAGACCTCAGAAGTAACTAAACCTGTCAGTAACCTTATCTTGAAATTCTAGACTACAGAATTGTAAGAAAATAAATTTATGTTGTTTAAGCCACCAAGTCTATGTTATTTTGATAGGATAGCCTGTGGGGAACCAAGCCCCCAGGAAGGGGTCAAGAGTTAGGGTCCTGCATTGTGAGAATGATGCTTGGGCCTGTTCCTTGGCCTCGGGGGAGGTGACCTGACTCTACCCCGGCCTTGTTTGTTATCGGATTGTTCCCAAGAGAAGGACGGGGAGGTGCCGTGGCCTTGGGGCGATGCGTCGTGTCCTTGGAGTTAATCTAAACCAGGATGTTCTGTACGTGACCTGAAGGGGCGTGTAAACTTTCTTGAACAAAGACTCTCATCGTGTAGCAAGCATTCTATTTTTAGAACATCTCACTATATAATGACAAGAGTTTTCAATAAACTTGCCTTTTGCCACCAGAGCAACTGGTCGCTCTCTCTTTTCAGTCCGTCACTGCGCGTCTCGAACCCACTGCCTCGCTGGCCGCGGCAATAGCCCAAGCACACTAGTAGAACTTTCTACCTCATTTTATTAAGCTAACATAACTCAAATACCAAAATCTGATAAAGACATTAAAATAAAGACCTATAGATTAATATTTCTTATTGATATAGGTGTAAAATTTATCAATATAATATTAACAAGTTAAGTCCAAGAATATATAAAAAGAAGTATATCCCATGACCAAGCAGGTTTTATTGTAATCAAGCAAGGTCAATTCAACATTGAAAATAAATCAATTAATGTAATCAAAATCATCAACATATATGAAAAAAAGAAATACCATCTAAACATCTTAAGTAATGTACTAGAAGCTTTTGACAAAATCAAAAAAACCATAAGTGATAAAAAGGAAAATCTCAGCATAATGAGAATATAGAAACTTCCTCAATTAATAAAGAACATCTACAAAAACAAAAATCAAAATACTATAGCTAATGTCCTACTTAATGGTAAAAAGGTTATACAATTTCCCCCAAGGAACAAGGCAAGGATATACTGTTTCTCACCATTCCCATACAACAGTGTATCAGAAGTCCTAGCCATTACAATAATATAAGAAAATAAAATAAAAAGTATGAGGTTTGCAAAGAAAGAAATAACATTGTCTCTGTTTTCATATATTATGATTGATGTATCCAGCCCAAGTGGAGAAATGGAGTTTTGTTGGCTGCTTTTGGTTGTCTAGAGAATCCTGACCTTACTTATACAACATCCACCCTGCCCTCATGCAGAACAAAAGAAGTGGAATAAAAATCTAAATTATGAAGACAAAGACCTCAGGAGACAATGTTAAAGGGATATGCTTCCAGAGAGCAGAATCAACATTTAATCAAAAGTTCATAGGTCACTGGACCATAAAGAATCACTTCTATACCCAGGTAAGAAGACCTAACCACATATAGATTCACCTGAGTTCAGTGACTAGATAGGAGCCTATTTGCATATACAGAGTTCTCTGAAAGAAGAAAAGGTAAAAGGTTGGGTCTTTGTTTGTGTTTGGTATTCATTCATTCAGTCTGTTATTCAAACAATATTATGGCCACTTAGAATAAACAACAACCTGTCCTAACTTTAAGGTGGCCATGAACCCTGCATTCACAAAGTTTACAGTCAATAGTGGGGGATACATGCAGCCTATTTGCATTTGAGAGAATTTTATGAACTAAGAATAGGGTCAGTAATCTATGCTTGTTAATGATAATAAAGGGATGGTGATTTCCAGGGTCACATAGATCTTTATTGCTTTTCTGATCAATATCTACTGCCAACACCATCTCTCCATTCTCAAAATGGAGCATTCCATTATCCCTATACTCTCACAAAGGGGACATATTGATAACATTGCTGCCTGTGAGCAGTATACAAATGCCTAGTTATGTGGTTTTAATCTTATCTCCTATTTATCAATACATCAATAGTACATTATTTTCTGTCTAGAAGGCATCTATAGTAGAGAAAGAAACAGACTATTGTGGTTGTTGTTGTGTAGAATTGTATAATGAAAGTAATTAGAAGGAAAGGCAGGGATGAAGCATTTATCTTAGGCAGAAACTCTTGTTTTCTTGTTTCAGATCCAAGGAAAATGCTTGCTCGGTGATATTAGGTAAGAAACAAATCTTCTTTTATCCTTCATCTCATCCTACTGTTACAGGTAAGGATGCAGAAAGAAACAAACACCACCCATCTGTAATGGCAGTGGACATATGTTTTTGCCTAATAGGGCAGAGGCAAAGTCCTACAAACCCTGTGTTGTATAGCACCAGTATAGACCCCAGAATCTCCAACCTAGAGTTTTAGAGAGGTCCAGGAGTGCAGAACTCTGTAACTCCTACCATGTACCCTTTTTGTCCTAAGCAGCGTGCTAGAGCACATCTCTTGCAGTCTAAGTGTGCTTTGGTTCACTCTGGAAACCAGGCTGAGGAGGGGCCACTCTCTGAAATATTACTCGTTACATGATGAAGGGAATGAAAAACATGGTGAACCCCACACTGGCTGTTAAAGGTTCTGTCCTGATGTGAAACATATCATTTCTTTTTAGGTCATGCACCTGAGGCTACACCTGAGTTCATCAGGACAGGAACGTATAATCTTCCAGCAGGGACAGGCACCAGGTAAAGATAAATACAGTCCACAAGCGTATGGGATTGGAATGAAATTTTACTCAAGATTCAGAGAAAAATGAGTTCACAAAGCAGTTTTAAAGGAGCAGTAGGTAAAATTATAAGATTGGATTCCACATATATGTCACATTGACACATTGTATTTTCCAAAGATAGTCATAATGATCTCTCTCAACCCACTTGTTATTCTAGAATGTAACCACACACTCTCAATAAATGGAGTGTAATTATCAACAATTATCATCTTCTTCATCATTATTTTTTATCAATATTGAGTCATCAATTGTGAGAAATGTGCCATAATAAGGTATGATAACAACAGAGGAAGCTGAGTGTATAATATATGGCAACTTTCTGTACTATCATTGCAACTTCCCTGTAAATCTAAAGCTTTTCTAAATAAAGTTTATTATTACTATTTTTTCCCTTGTGTGGCTCAGGTTGGGCATCATCTCACAAACTGAATGGATACTGGTTCAGTTCTGCATAAAGGCACATGCCTAAGTTGCAGGCCAGGTCCCAGGTTGGGTGTGTGCAGCAGGCAACAGATGAAGTTTCTCCCACACCTCAATGTGTCGCTTCCTCTCTTTCTCACTCTCATTCCCTCTCTAAAAATTAATATATAAATTCTTAAAATAAAATTTATTTTATTTAAAATATCGAAGTGAACAGAAACAAACAAACAAACAAAAAATAGAGTGCAAGAGGAAAGAGGGTAATAACTCAAGAAAGCCACCTTGGTTGGACATCTTTGGAAAAGTCAGAACTCATAAAATTCTGAATGTGGGATTATAGATAAGAAGCATTTTCTTGTAAAATAATTGGCCAACAACAAAGCACTTTCAACTTAAAACCTACCAGGAGGACAAAGAATTAGTCCTTAGGACAGAAATTGCAATAGGGTGGATACATGATTTGTGTTCCAGTGTGTGAATACATACTCCAAATGAAGAAATGCCATTCACAAAATCAAATTGTTAGTGGCAAAGTGCACTGTGCTAATGACTGGTTGCATAGAAAAACTCTCCTTTTGGATGAGAGCTAGAAAAGACCAATGGTGAGTGCAGGCAGTTTGTGTTTAGGCATATCTTATAAGCTTTTTTATAGTCTTAAGCTTGGAAAGGTGGTGTTTTTGACATATTGTCAAACAATATTGGAAAGATGGCATAGTGGAAATTGTCTCTTAAAATGAGAACTATCATTAGACTGATGGATTTGCCTTTTTAGTTTTGCAACATTGGATAAACATTTATCATGTGACTCAGTTTTACCATATGTATAATAAAAAACAATATATGCTTTATCTAGTCATCACAGCATTGTATTCTTGAAAAAGTAAGAAAATAATTATGGGTGTGTTATAAAAACTGAAAAAGAAACATTTTGATTGTCTATAGAAAATCCCAAGGATCAACAAAAAGTCTCCTGGAACTAATAAATAATGATAGCAAGGTGGCAGAATAAAATGTTACTACACAGCAGTTAATTGATTGCCTACACAATAGCAATGAACAATTAGAAATTGAAATTAAAAATACAAAGGCAAATGGGATTTAATGATAGCTATCCAGATAGGCACATGAAGAAGAGGGTTGGGGATATCATTGAAGAATGGAAGAATAGATCATTTTATCTTATAAGAGCAGTGACTGTACAAAAAATGATTTAGTTATTTACTTATTCATATACCCATTCATTTATCATTATTTACTGATCCCTTAATAATGGTTAGTCAATGTGCTGATAAGTTGAAAAAAGACATAATTACTTTTCTTAGAAAATTGTAACCTATAAGGGATTACAGAATAAGTAGTAAATCCTTATATATGCAAAAATATGTGTTTTAAAATAGTTTAAAATAAAATTCTACAGCAGTCAGAGGAAGTAAGTTTATTATGGCATAGTAGGATGAAAACAGTTACTTTGAAGGGGGTTGTGTTAGCAAAATTGTAGAAAAGAAAGTTCCAGACCCTCCATCCCCTACTAAGAATTTAATTTAACAATATGTGGACCACTTCCCTTTATGAGAAATTCAAAAATCAGTAAAGAGACTCCTGCACCCTAGCTGAGTGTGCACACTTAGAAGCTGGTAGGAAAATGTGTGACACCCATTCTCCATACCTCCTCCCCCAGCACTGCACAGAGCAATGGATGAGAAAATCTCAACTCTCACCTTCTTTTGGAAACAAAGAAAGAAGACCAGACCATAGGCCCAATGTTCTGACTTTTTAAGAGAGTGTCAAAGAGACAGGCTCTGTGTTACCTGAATCTAGGGTACGCTGAGAATGAAACTGATAGTTTGAAATAACTGGTATTACACCCACCAGAGACTCTTGAATGCAGAGGAGCACAAATCAATAAAAAACAACTCTCAGCTGCTCTTTGTGGAGAGAAAAAGTGGAGCGTGCCTCCAACCCAGTGTCTTTTGAGGGAGTGAGAGGCTGCCTTTTCCAAAGGTTTTTGTATTGTTTGTCTCTGAATGCTGATGGAATCAGCATACTTTGGATGCCTGGGAGCAAATGAGAACAAAAGAGGGGAGGGAGGTTTGTTTCTGCCTTGCTCCTGCTCCAGAGGACACATGGTACAGCAGATAGAATTTGATTAGCTTGGTGGATTCTGCATCTGGGAAGAAGACTTGTAGTGTATGCCCACATTCCAGTTTTATGAGGGACTGTCTTTCCCAAATCTGAGAGTTGAAATAAAAGGGTGTTAACAAAGGTGACTTTGGATCAGTATGAACATGTGTATATGACTGCTAGAGCTCTTCTCATCACAGTATTGAGTGATCATTAGAAAACTCCCAGCTCCTGGTTCCCACTTGGAAAGAGAGAAAGCTGAAGCTCATGTCTACCACTCTGGCTTTTTAGGGGACATCTGAAAGACTGGTTTCCTTTTGCTTATTGGCAGGGCTTGTGGCACCCAGAATAATTGAGATCCTGGGGCCCACTATGGAGAGCAGGACCAATAAAATGGCATTGGTCTGATCAAGACAGCAAAAAGTATATAAAACAAAGTGGAGTCACTCATGTCAACCAAGATGGCTGCCAGTTAGCCATGACACTTTTGTTTAAGAGGGAAACTACCTAAGTCAGAGCAGACACATCTGGCAAGGAGACATACCTAACGTAATTGCACATGTGATCAGAAAAGCTATGTCTGTAGAGTAGGACCACCCATAGACTCCTAAGCAAATTCCCCACATGTTATCGGGGTGCCAAGATATTTTATTGAAAGACCCAGAAAGGTAGAGCATACCGACTTTCAAGGTATAACTGAGGCAGGTTCCAGACCACTGCTGAGACAGCTGAGTTCCACACACCAGAGCGCTGCTTCATGCCATGCTGATCTCTCTTGGCCTTGGCTGCCAGAGGCTCTGCCCTGCTGGACTAAGAACTTCCTCTGCCCTGCTGCCCACCTGGATCCTTCTTTGCAAGATGCTAACAATTCCCTTGCCCAATGCTCTGTCTCCCAGACCTGCAGGCTGAGACTCTCAGACTTGGGTTCATTATTCTTCATTAATTGCTGTGTTTTATATTTTTCTTAGATTGTTAGTGTGTGAGTAGGATATTAATGTATGTTGATGTTCTACTTTGACTGAACCTTCATTCGATAAAAGCCAAATGAATAGCATAGTTACTGTGTGTGACTCATGTCTATTCCTTGGTGCCAGGCTGCTCAGCAGGCAGCTAGGTGAACAGTGGACCAGCTGGCTTATAGAAATGATATAATGAATATACAATCATGACACCCACTGAACTGTAGCTAACTGCTGCTTCACAACACCAGCAGCACTATGGACAGTATTCAAAGAGAGCAAGAGATTGCAGTGTCTGAAAAGAGAAACTAGTAAAGCCAATACAACTGGAAATTTACAAGCACATGTCTGAAGAAGCCACATCCACAGAAAACTATGCCAAGCCCCTAGAGTTTCTAATCAACCTATCATCAAAGGTATTTCCCTATGAACACAGGCAGTAAAGTAAAGGCAGTAAAGAAGATGACTTTTTTTTTCAAATGCGCAGATACCTACACAAAATTATGAGAAACATAGTCAAATAGAAAAACGTGGCTCAATGAAAGTAACTAAATAAATCTGTAGAAATTAAACACAAATAAATAGAGGTCTATGAATTACCTGAAAAATAATGTATGATAGTCATTATAAATATACTCATCAAGTTCAGGAAAACATGTATTAACAAAGTGAAAATTTCAACAGAGATGGAAAATATAAAAAAAAAATTGGATCTTGAGAATAGATTAACTGCTTTGAAAAGTTTATCAGAGGTTCAAGAGAATAATTGATTGAGCAGAAAAAAGAGTAAGCAAACTCTGAATCAAGTTATTTGAAGTTGTCTAGTCAGTAGAACAAAAAGTCAAAAAGAATAAAGAACAGTAAAAAAACAAACCTCTAATGGACATATGGGGTACCATTAAGTCAAACAATAAATACATCATACATACTTTATACAATAATATACACTATACATATCATATATATTTTATACAATAATATATATTATAACATAATATAATAATATAATATAATGCAATATTATTATATAATATTACAGTATATTATTATAATATAACAATGTAATATAATAATTATATATTATAATGCATTATAATGTATTATATCAATGTAATATAATAATATTACATTATGTTATATTATAATATTAATATTATTATTACAGTATACATTTTTGGATCACAGAAATTAAAGACAGAAAGGAGGAGAACACTTACTTGAAGAAATAATGGTTAAAAACTTCTCAACTCTGGAGTAGGAACCAGACATCCAGATTCAAGAAGCTCAGCAGACAAAAAATAGGATGAATGTAAAGAAATCTATAATGAAATGCATTATAATAACATTGTCAAAAATCAAAAACACAGAAGAAAATCATGACATGTGTGCAAGGGAGATCCCAGTGAGACTATCAGTGGATATATCAGCAAAAATCTTGCAAATCAGAAGAGAGTGGAATAATTTATTCAAAGTGCTAAAAAAAAACAAGAATACTGTATTCAGTAAAAGTATCCTTTCATAACAAAACAGAAATAAAGATATCCCCAGATAAAAGCTAAGTGTGTTTATCCACCACTAGACTTGACTCAACATGAAGTGCTGAAGGGAGCCCTTTATTTTAAATAGATGTGTTTTGTAGCAATATGAAAGCTTATGAAAGTTTTGAGACATTGATAGCATAAAATGTGTGTGGGAAGGGGAAGAAGTGAAAATATAATGTTTTGTATATTACTGAAATTAAATGTTTATGAGTTAAAAGTAGATTTTTATAATGATACAGGTTTTATGTAAGTACCATTATAAAAATACCTAGAGAAAATATGCAAAGGAAAAATGAGAAAGAAAAGTATGTCACAACACAAAATAATGGAATACAAAGGGAAAAAGAAAGAGAGAAAAAGACAAGAAAAAAGCCATTGCACAAGGCAAAGAGAGAACAGTGAACAAAATGGCAATAGTTAAGTCCTTCCCTATCAGTAATTACCTTAAATATAGATTAAAATACCCAATGTAAAGAAATAGATTACCTGATAGAATAAAAAACAAGACTAAAGTATATGCTGTCTTCAATGCTCTGAGGTTAAGAACATATATAGGCTGAAAATAAGAATAGAAACATACACCCCATATAAATGATAACTAAAAGTGAATATCTGTGGCTATACTAACATCAGAAAAAATACTTTAAGTCAAAAACTGTCACAAGATGCAAAGAATCAGCTTACATAATGATAAAAGAAGAAATTTACCAGGAAGATATTACAATTATTATAAATGTGTGTGGACTTAGGAGAACAACCAAATATATGAAGAGAATATTGAAAGAATAGAAAGGAGAAATAGAAATACAATAATAGTATGAGAATTTTATACCCTACTTTCAATAATGAATAGAACATTCTGACAGAAGATCAAAAAGGAAACAGAGGACTGAAATAATACAGCAGAGCAACTGAACATAACAGACATATACAAAACATTCCACTCAACAGCAACAGAATTCATATTCTTTTCAAGTGCACATCCAATATTGTCTGGGATAGGTAACATGTTAGGCTACAAGGCAAGTCTTAACAAAATAGCAATTCCAAGTATGTTTTCTCACCATCATAAAATAAAACTAGAAATCAAAAGCAGAGAGAAAACTACAACATTCACAGTATGTGGCAATTAAACATTACACTATGGATTAATTGCTAAATCAAAGAAGGAATCATGAGAAAAATTTAAAATATCTTAAAATAATTGAAAACAGAAATATGACATGCCAAAATGAATGGTATGCAGGAATATCAGTACTAAGAAGGAATTTACAACAATAAATACCTGCAAAAAGATACCTTAAATAAACAACTTAACTTTACACAAGAAACTAAAAGAAAAAAAAACTAAGCCCAAGATTAAAAGAAAAAAATGGAGATTAGAGCAAAGAGAAATGAAGTAGAAACTAGAAAGACAATAGAAAAGATCAATAAACCTAAGAGTTTGTTTTTCTAACAATGTAAATAAATTGGCAAAATGTTATCTAGATTAGCCACATGCAAAATAAAGAGGACTCAGTTTAATTATATATGAAATGGGAGACATTGCAACTGATACCACAGAAATACAATGGATCATAAGGTCCACTAATAACAATTATATGTCAAGAAATTGGATAATGTAGGAGAAATGAAGAAATTCTGAGAAACATGTAACCTACCAAGACTGAGTCAGAAGAAATAGAAAATCTGAATAATCCTGTAACTAGAAAGGATATGGAATAGATCACGACTGGATGGATTCACTGGAAAATTCTATCAACCATTTAAGAAGGAATCATAAGACTTATCAACCACTTTTAAAATATTGAAGAGGATAGAATACTTCCAAACTTATATTATGAGATCAGAATTATCTTGATATCAAAGCCAGAAAAAGATACTACAAGAAAACTACAAACTAATATTACTGATGAGTACATATGCAAAAATTCCAAACAAAATGCTGGCAAACTTAATCTATTAACACATTAAAAGGACTGAACATCATGACCAAATGGGACTTGTCATATCCCACTTGTACCCACCTGAGGTATCAAGTGGGATACAAAGATGGTTCAACATAAAAATATCAATCCACATGGCACATCACATTAAAAGAACAAAGGATAAAATCATATCATTATTTCAATAGACGCCCAAAACAATTTAACAAGATTTAATGCTTTTTCATGATAAAAATCTTCAGGAACTAGGAATAAAAAATTATCTCAATATAATGAAGGCCAGAGAATGCAAGGCCTGAAACAATAAAACTCCTAGAAGAAAATATAGGTGGTAAGTTCCTTGACATCAGTCTTGGTGATAATTTTTCAGATTTTACACCAAAAGCAAAGGCCACCAAAACAAAAATAAACAAGTGGAACTACATCCAACTAAACATTTCTGCAGAGCAACAGAAACCATCAATAAAATGAAAATGCAGCTACAGAATGAGAAAAAATATTTGCTAATCATGTATCTGATAAGCAGTTAATGCAAAATATAAAAAGCTCATACATCTCAAGACAGAAAAAAAAAGTTCATGTTACATAATGGGCAGAGGATTTGAATAGAGATTTTTCCAGAGAAGGCATACAGCTGGCCAACAGGCACATGGAAAGGCTCTCAACATCAGTAATCTTCAGGGAAATACAAACAAAAACCAAAAAGAGATATTACCTCCCACCTGCTAGAATGATTAGCATCAGAAAGACAAGAAGTGACTTCTGGCCAAGATGGAGGCATAGCTAGACACACTGTGCCTTCTCACACAACCAAAGGAAGGACAACAACAACTTCAAAACAAAAACCAACCAGAACTGTCAGTAAAATAAACTGTAAAGAAGTTTGACAGCCAAGGAGTTAAAGAAGAAACATTCATCCAGACCAATAGGAGGGGTGGAGATGGTTAGCTAGGGAGGAGAGGACTTAAGGCAAGGCAGTGGCTGGAGAACCAGTGTGGACAAGACAGCAACTCACAGACCAGGCTAGGTGGTGCCTGGCTGAGAGGGCAGTCCCATATTTGTGTGCGGATAAACTGGGAGGAACAACTGGGGAGCAAGACAGGCCTCTCAACCCAGGGTTGCAACATGGGGAAATAAAACCTCAAAACTTCTGACAAGAAAACCTGTGGCGGGGGGGTGGGGGGGTTCCAGCAGTGGAAGAAACTCTCAGCCTCACAGGAGGGTTCGTTGGAGAGACCCAAAGAGTCCTAGAATGTACACAAACACACCCACCTAAGAATGAGCACCAGAAGGACCCAATTTTCTTATGGGTAGCAGGGGAAGTGACTGAAAGCCAGCAGAGAGCATCATTCCCTCTCAGACCCCTCCCCCACATACAGCCCACAATGCAGTGACAGGCTTGCTCTGCCCTGGCAAATATCAAAGTCCCTGCCCATTACTAAATAACAGGCATACCTGGACAAAAAAAAAAAAAAAAAAATAAGGCCCAAATGAAAGAACAGATCAAAGCTCCAGAAAAAAAAAAATACAACCGAGTGATGGAGAGATAGCCAAGCTATCAGATACACCATTCAAAATAATGGTAATCAGGATGCTCACAGAAATGGTTGAATATGGTCTTTAAATAGAAGAAAGAGTGAAGGCTATGAAAACTTAATTAAAGGAAAATGTACAGGGAACCAGCAGTGACAGAAAGGAAAGTGGGACTCAAATCAATGGTTTGGACCAGAAGAAAGAAATAAACATTTAACCAGAGTAGAATGAAGAAACAAGAATTCAAAAAAATGAGGAGAGGGCTAAGGAGCCTCTGGGACAACCTTAAACTTTCCAACATCTAAATCATAGGGGTGCCAGAAGTAAGAATAGGAAGAGCAAGAAATGGAAAACTTATTTGAAAAAATAATGGAGAACTTCCCTAATCTAGCAAAGGAAATAGACTTCCAGGAAGTCTCAGAAGCTCAGAGAGTCCCAGAAAATTTGGACCCAAGGAACCAGACACCAAGGCACATCATAATTACATTACCCAAGATGAAAGATGAGAGAACCTTAAAAGCAGCAAGAGAAAAGGAGACAGTTACCTACAAAGGAGTGCCCATAAGATTATCAGCTGATTTCTCAAAAGAAACCTTACAGCACAGGTGGTAAACACAAGGCCTGTGGGCCAAATTCAGCCCTTCACCTTGTTTTATCAGGCGGCAACACCAAGCTCTTGCTTAACTGTTAAGGAGTAGTTACATTTATACAGTCCCAAAATTACATTCGGCCCTTTGCAGGCAACCAAAACTCTGATGTGGCCCCAGGTGAAAATGAGTTTGACACCCCTGCCTTTTAGGCAAGAGGGGGCTGGAAAAAAGTTTTTGAAGTAGTGAAAGGCAAGGGAATATATTCAAGATTATTCTATCCAGCAAAACTAGCATTTAGAATGGAAAGGCAGATAAACTGCTTCCCAAACAAGTTCAAGTTAAAGGTGTTCATTATCACCAAGCCCTTATCATATGAATTGCTAAAGGGACTTATCTAAGAAAAAGAAGATGATTAAAAATATGAATAGTAAAATGACAACAAACTCACAACTATCAACAACAGAACCTAAACACAAAACGAAAACAAAAACAAACTAAGCAAACAACTAGAACAAGAAGAAAATCACAGAAATGGAGATCACATGGAGGGTTATCAGTGGGGAAGGGGCGTGGGGAGAATGGGGGAAAAGGTACAGAGAATAAGAAGCTTAAATAGTATGTACAAAATAGACAGGGTGAGGTTAAGAATAGTGTAGGAAACGTAGAAGCCAAAGAACTTATATGTATGACCCATGGACATGAACTAAGGGGGTGGGATGTGGGTGGAATGGGGGTGCAGGGCAGAGGGAAATAAAGGGGGGAAATGGACAACTGTAATAGCATAATCAATGAAATATATTTTTAAAAAAGATAGACAAAAAGTGTTGGTGAGGGTATGGAGAAAAAGGAACCCTTTTGGACTATTAGTGGGAATGTAAATGGGTGCAGCCACTGTGGAAAAGAGTACGGTGTTTCCACACAAAATTAAAAATAGACTTATGATCCTTCATTCTGTGTCTGGTATTTATCCAAAGAAAACTAAAACACTAACTGGGAAAAACATCTGCACCTCCTGTTCACTGCAGTAATATTTGTAATAACCAATACATTAAAACAACCTAAGTGTTCATTAATAAATGAACAAAGAAAATATGATATACACATTGAAATATATATTATCCAGCCATAAAAATAAACCCTGCTATTTACAACATCATGGGTGGACTGTGAGGCCATTAAGCTAAGTAAAATAAGTCATACTGAGAAAGACAAATACTGTATGATCTCATGTATGTAAAATGTGAAAAGGAACAAATCAATCTCATACATACACAGAACAAACTGGTGATTGATAGAAGTATTTTGATGGGCAGATGTGCATGAAGGAGGTCCAAAGGTAAAAACTCAGTTGTAGAATAATTCCTAGAGATGTAATGTACATCAGGGTGATACAGTTAATAATACTGCATTGTATTTGAAAGTTGCTAAGAGTAGTTCTTAAAAGTTCTCATCACAAAAAGAAAAAAGTAACTGTGTGGTGGCCATTTAGCAATATACTCATACATATATATGAAAACATTACATTTACACTTGAAATATAATATTATATGTTACTTATGTCTCAGTATAATATAAGTAAAATATTTGCTTCAGAAAAAATTATTTTTATATTCAAAAGAAAACTTAAAAAATTGCTTTATATAGATGAATGTGATCTGCATTTCTTTACAGATCCTGCCAAGATTTGCATAGTTGTTTCTAACAAAGAAACATGAAACTGTTAAAGTTTATCTGTTTATGAAAAGGGATCCAAAAAACACGACATTTATTTAGAAAAAATTGTGTGTTTATTCTTACATATTTAGACTCAGTCACCTTTAAATTACTCTTCATTTGATGTAATATACCTATGAAGACATTTTTTCCACTGCTCAAAACAGTTTTTGAACTTGTCAACTTTGATGCCTTTCACTGTTTCTATAGTTTTTTGCTTCACCTCTTCCACATCAACAAAATGTTTCCCTTTGAGGACTTATTTCCTCTGGGGAAAATTTTTTAAGAAGCTGCTCAAAGAGAGATGAGGTCAATATGGAGGGTAGGACATGGGGATCATGCTATTTTTGGTGAAATACTGCTCAACACTCAGTGCAGTGCGTGCAGGTGCACTCATCAATCACCCATCATGAAATGGGCAAATGCACTGAAAGAGTCTTCAAAAAAATTCACTGAAGCTGAATGCAGCCTCTCACAGCAGTGCCAGGTGGTACACTGATACAGATGAGTTCCTAGAACACCCAGCTAGTGGGAGAAGCCTGTACTAGAAGGTGCCTGCCCTCCAGAAGATAATTCCAGGTTTTGGTGGAGTTTCTCCTCATATGTAAGAAATGATTTGTTTGCTGTAAGTAAAGGAAATGTAGAGTGAACAAGCTGTGCTTTGGTAGCTACATTTTAGTGAAGAAAACATAAATAAAATAAGTAAATGGATATATGATAGAATAAAGTGTACTGGTAAATATGAAAAAAAATCTGTAACTGTTTTCGTCTAATCTAAATATATTGTTTTTTAAAAAAGTGGTTAGTAAGCACAAGAAATAATTGTACAAACTATATGAAGCTAAGTAATCACAGACTTTCTTGCACAGCACACTAACCTTCACACCGGAGTACATGTACTCCTGGAGAAACAGAGACTTACTTCTCAGTGTGCTCTTAGGTGTGGGTTTCTCAAAAGAATTTGTAGATCCCTAAGTACCATATGTACTTTTACCAACTACGGATGACTTTCTCCTTCCCTCTCTAACTTCCTTTAGTCATTCCATCTATCTTAGAATTAGAGTTCAGTAGTTAGAAGGGACATGTTTTGGAAGGAGAAAAGGATAAACTTTTGGCAGAAAGCTAATCTAATTTAGTTGATAAATTTGGCAGTGAGAAATGGCTGTGCCATTAGGTAATATGTGGTGAATATTTTTTTATAAATTGAATGGCCTAAATCTATAGCTACAGGGTTTTGAAAAATATGCTTATGTTCCTATGAAACATATAATATAGCAGAAAATGTATCTATTGAAACTATATTTAAAATTTTAGATAGCAAACTTTAGTTTTACAGGGAGACACATTTTTAATAAATTTAAGATACACTAGCAAAATATTTGGAGAGCACTGTCATTATGGGACAAACATAGAGGTCAGTGATATTTGACTTGATAGACTCGATTCATTGTTAACAGAAGCTATTTGCTAATTTAATCTCATCCCTTTTAGGATAAGCTCATATTAGTGTTTTAAATTTAAAATTTGAAATGCTTTGTTTAAATGCTTGAGTGAACTTTGTTAGTCAGCAAGACAAAATAGCCATAGTCATATATTTAGCAGTTTTCTGAGATTCGCTATTTCTGATTATTCCGATGAGGACACACTTTCAATGACTTGGCATAAGAAAATCTTCCAGGCCTTTTACATTTCTTTAAGTACAATCACAGAAAAGGCTTTTGTTGCCGTTGGTGCTTCTCAAAAATAACTTGAATAGTATTGTATGATATCTAATCCATTGATAGAAACATATGCTTTTAAGAAACTATCCCCAAATCACACTTAGATGACCTAATTGCGTAGCTCAGAAACACCTTCTCAGCCTCTCCTTTTTTCCCTTCTCTGTGTTGCATGCAGTTGTGCATTGTCCAGATTCCCCAGGCCTCATCAGAACTAAAACATTTATTCTTCTGGGGTAATAGTACACACTTCAGCCCCCAACCTCATTGCCCTGAAATTACTCAAGTACCCTCTTAAGTTCAAGCTCAATGACTGGTCCATGACCAATTTTGGACAGTTCTAAACTGCCATTCTAGCTTCAGAGTTCCCTGTGGTATTGAATGTCTTTGCTGATACTATATCCTTAACCCAACTGCTTTCTGCCCAACCCTGCTTCTTTTATGCCCATGTGGGATTGATTCCTAGAGCACTCCCATGTGAACTCTGTACACATGCAGCTCTGCTGGAGGACTTTCCAGGGAAGCCTAATCCATGACATTGTCTTTATTACATGGAACTAATTATTAAAATCTGCCCATTTATCTCATATATAACTCCAAAATCTGCTACCTCTTTCCCATCCTCACTGACACAGTTATACCAGACCCTTACCAACTTCTTTTAACAGCTCTACCTGCTTCCATTTCTGTCCTGATTAAACCCATCTTCCACACTACTATAAAATAATCTTTTAAAATTTCAAATCATATCAAGCCACTGCCTGTCTTAAAAGATTTCAACATTATTTTATTTATAGAAAAAATCCAAAATCCTTAGAAAGACATAGTGTAGGTTCCACAGGATCCAATCCTTGGAACCGTTCTTTGCCCTCTATACTTCAGTAGTCCTAGACAATTTGTAGTTTTCTGTGCATTTGATATTCTTCCCCAACTTCAGTGGTTCATACATGCTCTCCTTTGCCTGGAATTCCAGTTCATTTTGTGTGCCTCTAAACTGATAAGCATCCTACAAAGTCAAATCAGTTTTCACCTCATCTGGGAAGACAGCCACAGGCAGTTTGCCTCTCCCCCTTGGACTGGTGCATATATTTGCTGCACAACCTGTTGCATTATACTTCTTTTTACTATATGAACTCAGTGTTGAACTTCATGTGTACATTGTTTTTCTTATCACATTAAAACAACATGAATCAAATAAAAAATCACATTGCTTTAGTTATCTCCTTTCTATGCTACCAGATCCCATAAAAAAAACTGAAAGAATTAGCATTAATCAAAGAAATGTTGCTTATGGGGAAAAACTTGCATTGTGTTTCTATGTTATAAATATATAGGATATTTAGAGAACATTCCAATAATTCTCTGCCAGAGGGGAATAATTAAATGATTATAAAAGTAGAATAGGTCCTAATATATGTAACATACATATATCACATGCAGATACTTAAAATACATATTCTTAAACAAACTTTAAAGGTAGTCAGAAGAGGCTTTGAAATCTGAAGAAAAAAGAAAAGAGCTATGATAATTAATCAACTACAATTTCCTCATTTAGTCTAACACTTTTTCGGTCTGTTGCCAGACCAAAGGGGTCCGTTTGCCTGTGCACATCAAAGCCCAATAAGATGCAAACAGAAATTTCTAGCCAAGAAAGTAAAGAATTATTGAGGAGATGGTGCCATGCCTGGAGTCATAGGTAGATCATGCTGAAAGACCTGACTCCCTGATGGCTTCTGGGGGATGGATTATGTTCGGAAAAGATCCATTAATCATGGTGACTAAAGGAGTTAGGGTTGTGGTCTCTACTGGGTAGTTGGTGCTAGGATAGGGGGTAACCGATCACTGCACGTGGTCCTGATGGCAACCATGGAGTTGTTCTGTTCAATTTCACATGGATTTGTTCTATGGGATCCTTCTGCTTTCATGGGTCCAGAGCTAAAATACAACTGAGGCCAAGATATTGTCAACAGTTTGATTGAAAACTCTGTCTCTGTAGTCAATAGACCTTGTTCCTAAGACTACTGGTTGTTGACCAGAACTGCATCAACCTGAGGGCTTAATGATTAAGCCAGAAAGAGGGAGATGGATGGATGAGTCACCGTGCTAGGTGATGCCAGTTCGAGTCAAGGGAAAAAATCAAAATAAAAAGCCACAATAAAGAAAATAAAGTTTTTGTGATGTTATATTAGCTAGTATTTTCTCCAGTTTACACATGAGGAAATTGTGCCCACCAACATCAGCATTAAATGGCTTTAAGAACTTGGACAAAACAACTTGTGACTCCTGAGTCAGAAACTCTCTCTCTATAATAATTTATTTAGCTTTTCCAAAATTCACTTCACTTTATTCTTGCCATCTGAATGTCATCTCTATTAGAATTTAAAAGGTTTCACTCCTGAAATTCCCTCCCCTCTCCCCTCTGGTCACTGTCAGCCTATTGGAGAAGGGTTTGCAGGACCAGTATAAAGGACATATGGACAATAGCAAGGTGGGGAGAGGGGAGAGGAAATGGGAGAGAGGTGGGGAGGGTTGGGGGGATGGGCTGGATTGGGGTAAAAGGCAGAAAACTGTACTTGAACAACAATTAAAATAAAAAAATAAAAAATAAATGCTTTCAATCTTTCCTTTAGAAAAATCATGCAACTTTTCATGAGTTTCTTGTCTTTAATTGACTACCTCCCTTCTTTTTGTCCCCAAATGCCTGATCAACTGAGCATGTATCCAAGGCATTTTGATTATTAAAGAACGTATCAAGATATTAACAACAACCATAATAGTTGAGGAATTATCTATCTGATTCAGAATCTATTTGTCTGAAAAGTTACTGGTCTGCTGCAAAATATTAAAAAAAACAAGTTATCAGATTCCATAAGGAAATCTGGCCAACTATTTGCTGTGCTGCCAGCAGCACTGGAATTGATGACATTCCCCAAATAGACCTTTTGACAACAGTAAATAGCCATGCAGTTGTGTGTTCACAGTGAAGGAGACTAGGAATGGGAGATACAATTAAGCAGATAATCACAGTTTGACATGTTGGCATGACCTGGTGATGGGCTATTTTGTGGCTGTTTTCTGGAAATACATAACTATACAGATGTTATATTTAGGGCACTGCCACTTTGTATAATTACTGTAGGCAGCAATAATATAGAGGAAAATGCTGTACAGATGAAAAATGAATTGTGTTGGAAAAATCTTCCTTTAGCAAAAGAAAATTAAAATGTTTTATAAATGCTTAATATGTCAAGTTTACTTGTTTAGATATGTTACTACATCATAAATAAAATTGAAATTTATACAAACATTATTACCTTGAAATAAAACACATAGAATGAATATAATCATTATACAGTCCCTATGATCATTTGTAAAACAGGAAGTGAAGCAATAGGTCCATTTGTAAAACATTGGCATTTAAAATTTCCCTTAATTTTAAAATTCTATTAGTAAATGTTAGTTATAGCTTTTTCTGCTAAATTAATTTTCTTGAGCACACCTTACTGAGACCTGACTAATATACTGAGTCTGCAATTACTAATAAGAATAAATGATGAATAATTGAACAATTTAAGTATTTTATTGTTCAGCATAGTGAAGTGAGTGAGTTCAAGGCTACCTGACCTATATGTGGGAATATTCAAATCCCCTACCACAAGTCATTCTCTGCTTTATTGCAACAAAAAGCAGCATTATGCAAAGCCTTTTAAATGAAAACACAAACTTTCCTTTGTCTAGATAGTTACTTTGCCTGAAAAGTTACTGGGTTATTGTTAGTACAAATAGAAAACTTTTTGTACTTAAATTATTCCCTTCAAATAAGCTGTTTTGTCTTGACTAGAAGAGGTACCCTGCTGATAGTACTAGATACCTATTGCATCCATAGTTCAAAGAGTTTGAGGAAAGAACAAAGCAACGGCTTAATTAGAACTCATGGTGTGTGCATAAAAATTGTTATTACTATTTCTAAATGGTTTTTACTCATAGTTTTTATCCATTTCAGTTGTCAGGTCAGGAGAGCTACATCTAATATAAGACTTACCTGTCAGGAGAATAATAGTTGAAATAGACTAGCAATCACATCTTATGAGCATTAATTTATAAACTTACTATATTTACTTTTGTGTATGCCTAAATTTTGGTTAAAAATTGAACATTTTTCCTTGGTTTAAAAAATGGTGAAAATACATTTGTATGTATATGTATTTTTCTCATATCTATTTTTGTTATTCCATCAATTTATATGGCCAATTTCAAATTTAATGTGAACATTTTAGGAATCATAAAAATTGACAATTATTACAAGTGTTATAAATAAAAAACAACACTTGGTTTTTGTGAGAATAAAGTTTATCAAAATACTTATGTGAAATGCAATAGTAGAAATTTAAAGTAGTTGTACTAGAGATCCAAGATGGTGGAGGAGTAAGTGGAAGCTACACTAACCTCCTCCCAGGACAAAACTGGAATTACAATTAAATTACAGAAAAATCATCCTGAATAAATAACTGAACACTAGATGGAGAAAAGCCTTATAACCACAGACAGACTGAAGAAGCCACATCACCTCAATGAGACTGGTAGGGAGTGTGGAAGTGTTACGAGAGGGCTGGCTGGACTCAACAGGCAGCAGCTGAAGTGCTGGAGGGATATTTCAGCAACTGGGGGTTCTCCAAACTGGGCTCTCCAGCCTACAGAAACAGAACCAGGAAAGGAACCAAAATACCATGTCTGTGAAAATCAGCAGGGTTTCTGTCCACCAGGGAGAGAGAGCTAAAGATGCAGAGGGCCTCTTAAGGGACCAACAAACAAAATTCTATTTGTAGCCACTTACCCTTGGCTGCATCAGAGGGAGGGCCAAGTAGACTGGAGATACTTAAGGAGAGTCTGGGGCTGGTGGCTCTTGGGAGAGAGCTGAAGGAACAGCTACCAGGATCCTTGTGCTGAGTCATTCCCCATATTGCAGGAGCATTCTTTCTCAAGCAGAGCACTTCTCTCCAAATGGCATCAGCCTAGGGGAAAGCAATAGCCCAAGCCACAGAAATTACTCTGTCCCACACTGTGGTGCTTAAACCCTGCTTCTGAGGAGTACAGCTGGAAGATTTTACTATTCAAGCCTAACAAGAGTCTGCAGACAGAGATGGACCTCCAGGAGCTCTGAGACCTTAGCTGGCCCTCCCTCAGGTCTGGTGCTAATAAAAGCCTACCTTGGTGTGCAGTGTGGTTCTTTCTGCACACACCCAGACCCAGCAGAGGGAGCCACACTCTGTGGATCGTTGATAGCTCCAAACAGCTGTCTCAGGGCCAGTCAAAGCAGGGTTTGACTTAGGGCTACACCAGAGCCTTGCAGATCTACTTATTACAAAGAAACAAACAAAAAAAAAATGCAGCCAGCAAGTGAAAACAAAGAGATAGGCCCCAAATGAAAGAATGAGAATTCTCCAGAAGAAGAATAAGATGAAATGGAGGTAAACAATTTATCAGGTAGAGATTTTAGAGTAATGATTATAAGGATGGTCAATAGTATGAAAAAAGACATAGAAACCGTAAAAAAAAACAGTCAGAAATAAAGAATACAATATCTGAAATAAATAATACACCAGAAGGAATAACAGCAGGTTGTATGGAGCAAGAATCAATGATTTGGAAGACAGGTAGAAGAAAACACCCAAACAGAACAGCAAAAAGGAAAAAAAGAATAAAAAAATGAAGATAGTTTTATAAACCTTTGGGACAACAGGAAGCACAACATCTGCATCATGGCAATAGCAGAAGGAGAAGAGAGTGAGCAAGGGGTTGAGAACCTATTTGAGGAAATGATGACTGAAAACTTCCCTAATCTGGTGAAGGAAAAATACACACAACTCCAGAAAAAACAGAGTCCCCAAAAAGTTTGAATCAAAGAGGCCTACACCAAGATGCATCATAATTAAAATGCCAAGACCTAAAGAGAAAGAGAGAATCTGAAAGGTCAAAGAGAAGAGCAGGTTTACCTAAAATGGAGCACCATTTAGAAATTTATCTGATTTCTCAACAGAAACATTTCAGGCCAGAAGGGAGTTGTATGAAATATTCAAGGTGATAAAAAGAAAAGACCTACAACCAAAGCTACTTTACCTAGCAAGGCTACCATTTAAAATCATGGGAGAAATAAAGAGCTTCTCAGACAAGAAAAAGTTAAAGGAGTTTGTTAACACCAAACCAGTACTGCAACACATGTTGAAGAGCTTACTTTAAGAAGAAGAAAAAGAAAAAGGGGGGGGGGGAGCAAAGGAAAATAGTCTAACAATAAAATGACACTAAATACATACCTATCAATAGTCACCTTAAATGTAAATGGGTTAAATGCTCCAACCAAAAGACATAGGGTAGCTGAATGGATAAGAAAACAAGACTTATATATACTTTTAAGAGACCCACCTCAGGATGAAAAACACACATACTAAAAGTAATAGAATAAGTTCTTTCATGAAAATGGAAATAAAAAAAAGAGATGGGGTAGCAATACATCTGACAAAACAGACTTTAAAACCAAAACTATAGTAAGAGACAAAGCAACACACTAAATAATGACAAAGGGAACAATCCAACAACAAGAAAAACCCCAGTAAACATAAATCAAATCTTGATGAACATAAAGGGAGATATCAACAGAAATACAGTCATAGTCATGATTTTAACACCCCTTTGACTTCAGTGGATAGACCTTCCAGAGAGAAAATCAACCAGGAATGGCCTTAAATGACATGCTACGCCAAATGTATTTAATTCAAATCATGAGACCATTTCATCCCAAAGCAGCAGAATATACATTTCAATTGCCCATGGAATGTTTTCTAAGATAGGCCACATGTTAGGACACAAAACAAGTCTTAATAAATTTAAGAAGATTGAAATCATATCAAGCATCTTTTCTGACCACAATGCTATGAAACCAGAGATCAATCACAAGAACACTGAAAAATACACAAAGACAAGGAAACTAAATAATGTTATTAAACAATGAATGGGTCAATAAAGGGATCAAAGAAGGCATCAAAAGATACCTTGAAACAAATGAAAATGAGAACACAACAATTCAACAACTGTGGGACACATGGAAAGCCATCTTAACAGGAAAATTCATAGCATTACAGGCCTATCTTAAAACAAACAAACAAACAAGAAAAAGCTCAAATAAACAATCTAACTTTACACTTAAGGGAAATTGAAAAAGAACAACAAAGCTCAAAATGAGTAGAAAGAAGGAAATAACAAAGATTAAAGCAGAGATAAATGAAATAGCCTAAAAATAATACAAAACGTCAATGAATCCAAGAACCAGTTCTTTGAAAAGATAACAAAAATTGACAAATCTTTAAGGAGACTGCTGGAAAGGAGAGAGAGAGAGAGAGAGAAAAGACCCAATTAAATAAAATTAGAAGTGAAAGAGGAGAAATAACAACTGACACCAAAGAAATAGAAAGGATTGTAAAAAAATATTACAGACAACTATATGCCAACCAAGTAGACACTCTGGATGAAATAGAAAAATTCCTAAAAACATACAATCTTCCAAAACTAAATCAGGAAGAATCAGATAATCTGAATAGACAAATTATACCTAGTGAAACTGAAGCAGTAAACAAACAAACAAACACCCCCAACAAACAAAAGCCCTGTACCAGATGGCTTCACAGGTGAATTTTACCAAACGTTCTGAGAACTAACACCTTTCCTTCTCAAACTATGTCTAAAAACTTAAGAGGAGGGAAGGCTCCCAAGTCCATTTTTCAAGACCAGCATTATCCTAATTTCAAAACCAGATAAAGACATTACAAAAAAGATAATTATAGGCCAACATCCCCAATGACACAAAAATCCTCAACAAAATATTAGCAAACCAAATACAGCAGTACATCAAAAAGATCATACACCATGATCAAGTAGGACTGGCTTATTCTGGGAATGCAAGGTTGGTACAATATTCACAAATCCATACATGTGACTCACCACGTAAGCAAAATGAAGGATAAAAAGCATTGGTGATCATATCAATAGATGCAGAAAAAGCATTTGATAAAATTCAGCACATTTTGTGATAAAAAAAAAACTCAGCAAAGTGGGAATAGAAGGAACATAGAGAGATACATAATAAATGCCATATATGACAAACCCACTGCCAACATCATATTTATGGGGCAAAAACTATAAGTATCTCCCTTAAGATTGGGGACAAGACAGGGATGTCTGCTTTCATCTCTCTCACTCAACATAATACTGGAAGTTCTAGCCACTACAATCAGGCAAGAAGAAGAAATAAGAGGCATCCAAATTGGAAAGGAAGAAGTAAAACTGTCTTTATCTGCAGATGACATGATACTGTACATAAAAAACCACAAAGATTCTACCAAGAAACTGTTAGAACTGATAAATGAATTCAGCAAAGTAGCAAGCTACAAAATTAATATCCAAAATTCAATTGTATTCCTAGACGCCAAAATGAACTAAAACAAAGGGAAAATAAGAAAACAATCCCATTTACAATGGGCTCAAACAAATTCCTAGGAATAAACCTAATCAAGGATGTAAAAAACCTGTATTTGAACAATAGTGAGACACTGAAGAAAGAAACTGAAGATACAAATAAGTGGATGTTGCGATCACCAGCCGGCAGTGACCACTGAATGCTGTGGATGGCTCATCAACATGCGAGAAAAACATACACAGAGACAACCAGGTCCTGTGGGGAAGTAGGAATGGAATGGCCACTCTCTCTGGTGGGGAGAGCACTCCATTCCCCTGCCACAGAAGCTTTTTATTGGTTTCATTTGCATAAGAATTCAGGTAAAGCTCATTACTCATTGCTAGGAAGTAAGGATCAAACAATAGGTAACAAGGAAGTCTGAGGGCCTATTTTGAGTCAGGGTCAAAGAGCTATAAAAAACTTTAAGGAACAAACTTACTTCTTCCCTGAACCCTCATCATTCAACTGAGAGCATTCTAAACAAAGCAAGTTTCACAGAATTTTACATATTCTTTCTTAAGCCTGATCGCCCCGGGGAACCCACCCTTTTCAGCACAGAGCTGCACCACCCTGTCATTGTTTCAGGCTTAGGTGGAGCAAGGAAACTAAGGCAACCAAGAGATAAGGAGATTTTCTCCCAGATGCAGAGGACTCAGGCTATGTCAAAGCTGAGGGGCAAGGGTCCATCACCCCTTTTTGCTGTAGCCCCCAAAGTCCTTCCTTGGGGGCCTTCCACATGATCATGCCTGTCTTAGGTTGTTCCCCCCTTGGGGAATCTTACCCGTCATTGGCTAACTGACCAAGCATTGCAGGTCAGACAGGGTGAAGTAAAAGGAGCAGAAGCAGTGCTCCTGCCAGGGAGATAAGCTTTTGTCTCCTTTCTGGTTTACAGTCCAAGGTCACTCCCTCAGCCTTAGCCTAGGCAGGGGTTACAGCTTCTGACACCAGGCAGGGCAGTTCCCAACAAGTGTAAGCACATATTGTGTTCATAGATAGAAAGAATTAACATCATTGAAATGTCTGTACCACCCAAAGTGATCTATTGATTCAACACAATACCTATAAAGATTCTAAAAAAATATTTCAGAGAACTAGAACAAATATTTCAAAAATTTATATGGAACCCTCAAAGCAACAGCAATCCTAAGAAGAAAGTTGGAGGAATCACACTACCTAATATCAAACTATACCAAAATGCCATTATAATGAAAACAGCCTGGTGCTGGCATAAAAACAGACACATAAATCAATGGGACAGAATAGAGAGCCCAGAAATAAAGCCACAACTTTATAGTCAATTAATATTCAACAGAGGAAGCAAGCACATACAATGGACTAAAGATATTTTATTCAATAAATGGTTTGGGGAAAAGTGGACAGATAATGCAGAAAAATGAAACTAAACTACATTCATACACTAAACATGAGAATAAATTCAAAACAGATCGAGACTTAAATGTTAGACCCAGAACCATAAAAATAGTAGTAGAAAATATAGGCAGCAAAATCTTGGACATAGCTTGTAATAATATTTTATCAGATATGTCTCCTCAGGCAAGGGAAACAAAAGAAAAAAAAAACAAATCGGACTACATCAAACTAAAAAGGTTTTGAACAACAAAGGAAAACTTCAACAAAACAAACAGACAACCCACAGAATGGGAGAACATATTTGACAGCACATCTGATAAGGGGTTAATATCTAACATTTATAACAAATTTAGAAAATACAACACCAAAAAACAACCCAATTAAAAACTGAATGAAGGACCTGAATAGGCACTTCTCTAAAGAGGATATACAGATGGTCAATACATGTATGAAAAGATGTTCAATGACACTATTCATCAGAGAGATGAAAATTAAAAACACAATGAGATATCATCTAATATCTGTCAGAATGGCTACATCAATAAATCAGTAAACAAGTGCTATCGAGAATTTGGAGAATGTGGAAAAGGGGAATGCTGTTGCACTGTTGGTGGGAATGCAGATTGGTGCAGGTTTGTGGAAAGAAGTATGGAGATACCTCAAAAAGTTAACATTGTGTCTGCCTGTTGACCTATTGATGCCACTTCAGGGAATATACCTGAAGGCACCCAAAATGCTAATTCTAAAGAACATAGGCACCACTGTATTCATTGTAGCACTATTTACAATTACAAGATGTGTACAAGATGTGTAAGTAGCCCAGTGACCATCAGTTGATTAGTGGATAAAATATATATGGGACACTTACACAATAGAATACTACATGGTTGTAAAAAAGAAAAATTTACCCTTTGGGACAGCATGGATGGACCTGGAAAGCATTATACTAAATGAAATAAGCCAGTCAGAGAAAGGCAAATACTACATGATTTCACTCATATACAGAATCTAATGAACAAAGTGAACTAATAAACAAAATAGAGACAGACTCATAGATAGAAGACAGGCTCACAGCTAGGGATGGGGGTGAAATTAGGGGGTAGAGGGATTGAGCAAAAAGGGAAAGGGACCCATGCACATGAACAACAGTGTGGTGATTGCAGGGGTGGTGGGTATAAGGAAACTAAATGGTAATGGAAAGCAATACAATAAAACTGAGAAAAATAATAAAGTAGTATACTAGTGTGAAAAGTTTTAATCACAGAATTTTCTATGATTTCCCTTTCTCTCCATGATGAAACTTTAGCTAGGTTACAAGAAAATCTCAGAAAATATTACAAACTTTTGAGTTGATATTAATGTTATACAAATATGAAAAACAGTAATCCTTTAGTTACTTCTTCTTGGACAGAGACAAACTTAGGACTTTGCTTTGCTTCCATAAAACCAATCTTACATGTTGTGATATATACATATATAAAATACTTGTATGCATACATACTAAATATATATGACAGAGAGAGATTTCTTTATTAGATTTAAAAACTCATTTCACTTTTTCACCAATTTGAAAAATATAAATAGAAACATAAAATTTTAGATGCTTCATGTATCTGGTAAACGTATTTGTTATTATTACCAACAGTAATGGCATATAGGTAATTTATTGTTGACCCAATTGGCAGTAATGTGATTTAGAACAAGGAAATGGAACCAGCAGATGCAAACCCATTGATTTTTGGCAGCTGAAAGTTGAACAGCTGAAAGACCTGACATTTTGAAGTGGGGTTGGAAGAGCAAGAATATTTGGCACTAGCAGAACAGTTAGAACATCAGTATTGCTTTCTGAGTTACTAGTGCATAGTATAAATACAATATTAGGTTTGCTAGTGAGAAAATAACTATGTGTAGTTCAGTATTGACCTCCTGAGTTCAAAGTCAGCCTTTGCAAATATTACATAGATTATTTGAAATATATCTTCTAAGTGAATTAAAGCACAGAAAATAGTGTAAATTTTAAAAACACTTAGGTTTTGAATTCAACTCAAAACACAGACATAAATAGTGTCTCAAGGTTGGATGTTCAGCAATAAAATGTCAATATTTATTAACAAAAAGCCATAAACCTAGTGGCAAATGATAGAATGCCTTAGAATATATAATACTTTGTCATAAAGTTCATTCAAGGAATATATACAATGTATTTAATATTTTTTATTCAGAGCTTCATTGATTTTTTATTATTATATAATATTTAAAAATAGCTACTTGGTATTAGCCTAGAGCAGATCAGAATAGAACACTAGAGTGAGATTATTAGGAACAGGTAAAAGGTGAGCTAGCTGACAGTTCTGTGATTGAAAGATAACAAAATAAAAAGCTGATGTAAGTAACATCTTCATACAGTAAAAGGATAAAAAAATTTTATGAAAATGCTGAGTCATCCAGCAAAGTTTTAGTAACAATCAGGTTGGCTTATGAGGTAAGGTAAGGATATAATCATTTTTAGAAGAAAAAAATGACAAGAAAAATTGTGTAAAGTTAAAAAAATATTTGGGCTTTAATAGGTAGGACTCAGATGAAACAAATAATAATAATATCATAATAAATGGTGAATCAAAAAATAAATAATAATTAAAGAAAATGAAACTACTGTTCATGAATGATCTTATGAAGTAAAATTACCTACCTGATCTAGATAGCCCACTTCCATCTGGACTGTTTCATGAGTTAAATAAAGAATAGTATTATTTAATCTCATCACTGTTATAGTCTAGTCTGGGTCTTACTTAATGAAAGAAACATTATTATTCAAAGTATTATTATATTTTTAAAGATTTTATTTATTTATAGAGATGGGAAAGGAGGGAGAGATTCTCGACTGGGAATCAAACCGAAGACCTTTTAGCTCATAGGACAGCACCCAATCCACTGAGCCACACCAGCCAGGGCTCAAAGTATTATTGATTATAGTCAAAGCATTTATTCATTACAAATTGTGTGCCAAACACTAAGTCTTAAACTGTTAATATCTTCATTCTATAGATTAAAAGACAGAGCCCAAGTGTGCTTAATAATGATTTTTACATTAAAAAATGCCAAAAATCACCCTGGCTGGTGTAGCTCAGTGGACTGAGTATGGGCTGCAGCAAACCAAAGGGTTGCCGCATCAATTCCCAGTCAGGGCACATAACTGGATTTCAGACCAGATCCCCAGTGGGGGCCACATGAGAAGCAACCACACATTGATGTTTGTTTTTTAAAAAATGCCAAAAATTATTAAACAAAAATAATTAAATATGTTGTAGAACATTTTAGTGGAATATTTTGCAGTTATTAAAACAACTTTAAATTACCTGTAAAAATACAGCAAAACTTATTATCTTTTATGAAAAAAGAATTTATGATTGAATGTAGAACATAGATATAATTATCTAAAATCCTTATTGACTAATAGGATCTATGCATATGAAAATACTAAACAAATAGAGACTATGTATCATAAATTAGTAATTTATTCTTGTGGGTTGTTGAATTCTAATTTTTTTTAAGTTGGAAAACATATTTATTACCTTCCATAATATATTTCTGTTAATAAATCTAGATATTTTTCTTTTATTTATACCCCTGAAGTATCCCAGATGATTTCACTTACTTCAGTAAGTTGGCAGATATTTTTTATATCAACTCATGAAGAAAATTCTGCTATGTTGCCCCAGGACTCTGAGGTGGACTTTCAAAATAAAATAGTGGTAATAATGGATTATCATAGATTTCTAATCTATAATGTCTCTAAATCATTTCTGTTCATTAATGTAACATTTTTGGAACCTAAAGATTCAGTTGTTTAAAACACTTTTATTGAGTATTTTATGTGTTTTGGGAACTGTGTTGAGTCCTAGAGATATGAAGATGAAAAGACACTGTCCCAGTTCTAGAAGAATTCATTGTCCAATGAGATTAATTACAGTTAAAGAAAAATACTTTAGGCCTATGTAATGAATCCTCCCTAGAAATCTGTAAGGACAAGTTCACAGAGCTTCTGGATTAGTGAACATGTGGAGATTAAAGGAAAATGGCATGGAAATTCTTCACCCCTTTCCTGTTCTTTGCCCTATGTCTCTCTTCCATCTGGCTGTTTCTGAGTTATATCCTTTTATAATAAATCAGTAACATAGTAAGTAAAAAAAAGGAAAAATACATTAAACCAAATGTTGAATCTTTGAGATTGCTAATACTTTCTATGGATTACTTATTGATCTTGTCCTAAAACATTGATTACACCACGTCTCTCTAAATATTTAGCAACTTATTAAAATTATAAACAACATTTATCTTGATGATTTTTTAAAAAGTCATATGAGGTTATTGTGCTTCAACAATGTGCCATTTGTTTTAGGCACTAGGGTGACAGATAGAAATAAGATATTTAATGGTACTAGGTACCAAAATTAAGCAGTAATTAAGGTTTTATTCCACAGATAAAAGTTAAGGCAAAAATATCTTTAATAATAATCAATTTAGACAGTCAAACTGAAATACAAAACTGTTTGTGGACTGCTCTGTGTGGTTTATGAGATTGTAGTCCCGCAAAAGCAAGCTCTGAAAGGGGTTACTAAGTCTCCCTGGAAAACCAGGTCATAACACAGGTGGCAGGCATGACTCCATTCTAACACTGAGAGTCCCGTGGGAATCAGGCCTGAAACGTATGTTTTTGTCCTCTGAATCCGGCTCTGCTCAGCGATAAGCCCTGTTAGTATAACACAGATGCTTGAATTCAAGGCATAAGGAGTGAAACTCCCTATTTCATGATATACACCTTTACAGCCACCTGGAGCCTGCATGTCTTGCAGACCCCAATCTGAAAAGATTCTGTGTTTCTTTAGTTGTTATCTATAGATAATGTTAGTTTTTTTATGACTATAGCTGTTGGACATTGATTGATAAGCTATGCATGTGTGCTGTATCCCCCTGCACTTCCCAACCCTAATAAAAGCCGTGTTGGAGAAGGGCTGGGGCATTCTGCACTAGAAGGAATTGCCACCCTTTTCCTGCTGGAGCAACAAGATTGCCTCTGGGATGACTATTTCCATCTTTGGTGGCCTCATGGAACCTCTCTGGCTAAAGTTCCCCTCACAAAACATCTGATCTAGTACTCAGTAGTAAGTAGTAAGTACTTCTACTCAATAATAAGTACTTTTAAACATTAGAAAGTATATGGTGTTGCAATACCATATTATCTTAATTTAAAATTTATTCTGATACTAAACAGAAGTTTTAAAATGTGAAGCATTTCATCCTTTTAATTCTCACAAAGATCATTCATCAAAGTAATAAAGTAAAACAAATGAGCAAACAAAACAATTGAAATAGGTAAAGACAGAGACAAAAAAATTAAAATGGCAAGTATACTTTGAAGGATATGTAAATGCTATAGCAACCAAATAAGTGGGAATTCAAATAACTAGAAAAGTTAGCCTATCAAACTGTGAGAGAAAGCATTAAGTGCTCATGAATATGTTGTAAAGAAGGGAAAAAAAAGACCTTCCATGCAAGGTGTTTGTGATATATTTAATGTACACAGCTGTTTTGAAGGACAGTTTATCAAGATAGAAAAATCCTTAATATTGGATAAACTCTAAGACCAGTAATTCCATTTTTATGAATTTCTGAACATAATTATATTTCAAGATACAGGGTCAAGAATATTTATTAAAGTTTTATTACATTTATATTATATTTCTAGTGCATAAAGCATACATTGTCTTAAAAATCAAAAAAGAACAAGGAAATATAATGAAATTAAAAATCAGTTGCATTTTCACATAGAGACAAAATCATTGACATTTTTGTCTACATTTTAAGTTTATATTCCATTCTTTACAAAATTAATTATGAATTCACACAAACATGCTCATGTATATGAATGTTGTTTTGGAATCCACAGAGCTACAATAAAATACACCTTCAATAATACTAAGGAATTGAGTGAATACAATGTTGTACATAAATACAGATTTGTTAGGATGACTTATTTTACTGGTTGTTTTCATAAGTGACTCCTTTTTAACACCTTTACATTTATCAAATGTTATTGTGAACATATATTTAGCTTTTCTCAGCAAATATCATGCATACTTTTTGAAAATAGATTGTTTGGGCTTTTATAAAGGACAATTTCCAGATATATTATGTTTTGCCTCGGTCATGATTTAAAGCCTTGTAACTATAGCACTTAAATGAAAATACAGAGGAAATAAAAGTTTATGTTATGGACACAGAATAGATATATATTATGGACATCAAGGCAAACAATCATTGAAAAAGTCAAAATAAACAAAAGTTAAAAAATAGAATAGAAAAATTAAGACACTAAAACTTTTTTAAAAAATTGCTTGGAATATATCAGTTACTGTGATAAGTATTTATGTACATTATCTGCCTTTTTATTGTAGAACTATGGTTTAACCCCTCTGTATGCCATGAAATATCTTAGTGTCTCAAACCACATTTTCTTATAGAATAGTATTAAAATAATATATATTTCAGAATTCATCACTGTTAGAAAGATTAAGCATTATTCTGTCTAGCTTTTGTTTGAATTTTATATTATGTCTGTGTGTGTGTGTGTTTCTGTTCTTGGTACAACAATGTATCTCTTACTGTAGGGCATGAGCAAAACACTTGAAAGTCACTGCCTTATCTCATTTAATCCCCATGGCAATATTATACATTAAGTGCAATTATCACTGTCAATTTACAGAAGAAAAATTGAGTTTCATCTCTGATAATTTTCCCAAATTTATATTTAGTATGTGGTAAAGTGTTGAATCTAAGACTGTGAGTGGATCAGAGCTCCATGATTTTGATTCTTCTCTCTTTTTCCAGATTGCTGATTCACAAATTTCCTGCTCTGTCTTGGTCTCGGTCTCTCTCAATTCTTCTCTTCGTTTTAACCTTTTCTTTGACCAGCCTCTGAGGAGTCCCATCTTTCACACACAAAACAACAACAACAACTTCCAAGAAAAACAAAATCTTCTCCATTATTGATTTGGAAATCTTCCCATATATTAAAGTATTTGAAGTTATTCCTTTGAGATTTTTATGAATTCATGGACTATGTCAAGATGGTTCTTCTGTTGTTCCAGGGTTTCAGAAGAATCACACCTATGAATCTTCAGTGTTTTATGCCCACACATGCTCACACACAAATCTCTCTAGGACACCTGTTTATGGATAGTATAGCATTCTAGATGTTATGAAAAGCAAGACATTTAGGAGCTGGATAAATCAAAACTATAAATGTATTTTTAAGTGTTTAAGAATTTCTAAGAAATACAAAAGATAAATCAGATTTTTAAAACCAAAAAATAAATTTTTCTGATTCTAGACACCAGAAGGCAAGGTAAAAGAATGAATGAATGCAGAAGATGATGTTGAGTACCTCCACCCCTACCCCTGTCCCCAGCACAGAAAATCAGAATTTGGTGCATTTTTTTTAAACAAAATAGTTTATTTATTTTTAGAGAGGTGGGGAGGGAGAGAGAAAGAGAGGGGGAGAAACATCAATGTGTGGCTGCCCCTTGAATGCCCCTACTGGTCCTCACCTAGCCTGCAACCCAGGCATGTGTCCTGACTGGGAATGGAACTGGTGACCCTTTGCTTCACAGTCCGGCACTCAATCCATGGAGGCACACCAGCCAGGGAAGAATTTGGTGCATTTTCACCACACACACACAAGGTAGCCATGTGAGGTAATTGATATATTAATTAATTTGATACTGTGGTAATTACTTTACATTTTATGTTTATATAAACCATTGTGTGGTATACTTTAAATATGTTATTTTTGTTGATTATGCCTCAAATAAAGCTGCAAAAAAAGAATTTGAGGTATTACTGTCCTAAAGGGAAACTGCACATTGGTCCTAGAGACAGTCAAAGTCAAAAGACAGAGCTGGTGTTTCAGAGAACAGTAAAGTCAAAGGCTAAAAAATATATAAACAATGCTTTATTCCTTCACTAATCTAGAATGATATACTTCATTTGTCATATAAGAAAAGTAAATTGTTTAAATAGCTTTATTGAAGTAGAGTTGATATGCACACATATAAAGTACACAATTTTGTAAGTTTGCTGCATAACTAAACATGAAGTCATCACCACAATGAAGATAATGGAGCTGCCAATCTCCAAAAGTTTCCTCATGCCCATTTGTAATTCCTCCCTCTCTTTTGCCATTCTTCACCTCCAGGTCCACCCTCTCAAGCTTTCCGCTGAGACCTCAGTTAACCACAGTTCTTTCTACCTTACCTCATTATAGACTAGTTTGCATTTACAAGACTGTTACGTAAGAAGAATCATCAGTATGCCATCTTTTGTGTGTCTGCGGGAGTGGTGAGAGTGTCTAGCTTCTTTTACTCAATTTAACTCTTTCGAGATTGATCCGTGTTGTTGCACTTAACAATTTTTTATAATTAGTATTTCATTATACAAATGTTGATAAAATATTTTGTTTATCAGTTCACTTTTGTTAATTTTTTAATCAATTTACCACTCAAAAACTACTTATATTGTTAATAATTTTGAACTATAATGATTATAAATATATTATCTATGAAATTTTGCCTAGCAATTTTTCTGTGGACAGTCTTATATTTCTCTTTTTTCCTGATTTTCACCAATAACTTCATTAATTTGGGTATTTTGAGTATGTTGGCTAACTCCTGCATGGTATAACATAGATGGTTTTCAATTAATTTCTTGATTTGATTGTTATGAGTTTCAACTGGTCTACCTGACCTAGGAGCATCATCTAGGAAGAAATCTTCAGCACAAAAATTCACAAAGCACTTTTGAAACATTGGATCAATCACAGCACCTTCTCTATACATTGCACAAATCTTTTCTTTTTGTGCTTCAGTTGAGTTTTTACCTTTCTTGAAATAATAGAGCTTAATATGCCAAAAATGTTACATATTTTCTTCCATATTCCATATTTAAATGGCTGCACAAAAATTTGCCAATTTTGATGTTTATATTTATTTATTTTAAAATATGTAATCCTTATTATATGTTTTTCAATTACCATTTAGTCCCCTTATACCTCCTTCCCACACCAATCAACACACTGTTGTCCATGTGCATGATCCTTTTGCATTTTTGCTCTATCCCTCCACCCCTTAACTCCACCCCAGGCCCAGACTAGCTGTCATCTGCTCTCCATCTATTAGTCTGTCGCTGTTTTGCATGTTAGTTCTGTTTGTTCATTAGATTCCACATATGAGTGAAATCATATGGTATTTGACTTTCTCTGATTGGCTTATTTCAGTTAGTATAATGTTCTCCGGGTCCATCCATACTGTTGAAAAGGGTAAAATTTGTTCTTTTTTTACAGCCAAATAGTATTTCATTGTGTAAATGCCCCGTAGATGCTTTATCCATTCATTTATTGATGAATACTGGGGTTGCTGACACATCTTGATAATGGTAAATAATGCTACAATGAACATAGGGGTGCCTATGTTCTTTAGAATTATTCTTTTGGACTCCTTCAGGTATATTCCTAGAAGTGGGATCTCTGGGACAAAAGGCAGATACATTGTTAATATTCTGAGGTATCTCCATAGTGCTTTCCACAGTGGCTGCACCAATCTGCATTCTCACCAAAATGCAAAATGGTTTCCCCTTATCCATATTCTCGCCAGCACTTCTTGATTTGTTGATGATGGTCATTTTGACAGGTATGAGATGATATCTCATTGTGTTTTTAATTTTCATCTCTCTGATGATTAGGGATGTCAAGCATCTTTTCATATGTGTATTGGCCATCTGTATGTCCTCTTTAAAGAAGTGTCTATTCAGGTCCTTCATTTTTTAATTGGGTTGTTTGGTTTTTGGTGTTGTGTTTTATAAGTTCATTATAAATTTTGGCTATTAACCCCTTATCATATGTGTTGTCAAATATGTTCTCCCATTCTGTAGGTTGTCATTTTATTTTGATGATGGTTTCCTTTGCTGTGCAAAACATTTTTAGTTTGATGAAGTCCCATTTGTTTATTTTTTCCTTTGTTTCCCTTGCCTGGGCGATATATCCAATAAAAAATTTGTATGAGTGATGTCAGATTTTTCTGCCTATGTTTTCTACTAGGATTTGTATGGTTTTGGGTCTAATATTAAATCTTTGATCCATTTTGAATTTATTCTTGTGTTTGGTATAAGAAGGTGGCCTAGTTTCATTTTCCTGCACATATCTGTCCAATTTTCCCCAAACCAATTACTGAATAAACTATCTTTAGCCCATTGTTTGTACTTGCTTCCTATGTTGAATATTAATTTTCTATAAAAGTGCAGCTTTATTTCTGGGTTCTCTATTCTGTTCCACTGGTCCATGTGTTGGTTTTTATGCCAGTATCAGGCTGTTTTGATTACTATGGCCTTATAGTGTAGTTTGATATTACATAGCATGCTTCCTCCAACTTTTTTCATCTTTTTCAGGATTACTGTTGCTATACAAGGCCTTTGGTAGTTCCATATAAGTTTTGGAAATATTTGTTCTAGTTCTGTGAAATACATCACTGGAATCTTGATTGGAATTGCATTGAAGCTATAGATTGCTTTGGGTAATATGGATATTTTAATGATGTTAATTCGTCCTATCCATGAACATGGTATGTGCTTCTACTTATTTGTATCTTCTTCAGTTTCTTCACCTAATAATATAATGCCAGAGTCATATGACAATCATAGGTTTTTATTTTACAACACTGTAAGCTATTACCTTTTCCATTTCCAATAGTACAAAGTTATTGTACTATTTTAGGTGTATGAGCACTCCCGTTGCTTTACATCTTCACCCTCACTTAGTATTTTGTGGTTGTTGTTGATTAAAATGTAAACCATTTAATAGGCATATGTGGTATCTTATTGTAGCTTAATTGATATCCTCTAATTACTAATGATTTTGCACAAATATTTGATCCATATGTATCTTCTTTGGTAAAGTATGTGATTAAATTTTCTGCTAATTTAAAAAATTATATTGTTTCTTTTCATATGATTGAATTTGAGGTGTTCTTTATATGTGTTGAAATAAATGTATATATGTTAAGTGTTAGTATTGCAAATATTCTCTGCTACTCTGTAGTTTGCTTTTCATTTTCTTAACAGTGTTTTTAAGGAGCAACAGGATTTTTTATATTTAGCATAAAAAATTTGTGTTTTTTTCTATTTTAGTGATGATATTGTGCCATATTTAAAAATAATCTTTGCCTAGGGAAAAGCCACAAAAATTCATATCAAGTTTTCTTCTAAAAGTTTTACAGTTGTGGATTATGCACTATTTGTTGAAAACACTATTCTTTGTCCACAGAAATGTGTTTGAACTTTTGACAAATATCAATTAACCATACATGTATGGGTCTAGTTGTGAATTCTATATTTTGATCTATGGATCTAGTTTGAAACTCTACACTGATCTATATTTTTATCTTTATACTAGTACCGCATTCTACTGATTCCTATAACTTTATAACATATCTTCCAATTTTGCTATTTTACAAAAGTTCTTTTGTTTACTGTATTGGTCAGGGTTCTGTAGAGAAGAAAACTGATAGAATATTTATGTGTGTGTGTATCTCCTGAAAGTTCTCCAAATCTGCATGTTGAAACTGCAAGCAGGTGACTCAAAGCCTGGCAGTCTTGGTATCCAGGAATAGCTGATGTATCAGTGAGTCCTAAAGCAGGAAAAGGGAATGCCCTCGTTTTAAGCAGTGAGGCAGAGGAATTCTCTCTTACATGAAGAATAGTCATGCACTTTGTTCTATTCAGAAATTCAACAGATTGCATGGAGTCCATCCACATTAGGGAAAACTATCTGCTTTGCTCAGTCTAACAATTTAAATGTCAGTCTCATCTGAAAGCACCCACACAGAAACATCCTGAATAATATTTGATGAAATACTTTGGCATTCTGTGGCCCATCAAGGTGACACATAAACCTAACTGCCCCACTACTGTAGGCCCTTTGCATTTCAATATCAATTTCAGTTCATTGAATTTTATAAAAAAGCTTGCTGGGATTTTGATTGAAATTATATTGACTCTGTATATCAGTTTAGTGAAATTAAAATAAACATACTGGGTCTCTTGACCCATAAATATTGCATGTCTCACTATTGATGTAGGTGTCCTATAATTTCCTAACCAATGTTTTATACTTCTCAGTGCATAGTTCTTGGATCTATGTTGCTGTTGGAATTGTCTCTGGTAGTTTGTATTTTTTATGCTGCTGTAAGTGGTACTATTTATTTCTAATACTTGTAATTTGTGTGTATGTGTGTGGCTCTCTCTCTTTCATATAAGTCTTAACAAAGGTTGATCAATTTTGTGAAAGAACCAACTTTTTTCATTGTTTTTGTTGTTTTTCTATCACTGCTTTCTACTCTTATTTTTATTATTTCCTTTTGTTCATTTACTTGTGGTCCATCTGCTTGTATTTATCTAGTTTTTCAAGGTAGTATCAAACACACATACAATAGAAACCTTTATTCTGTTCTAATTTAGATGTTTACTGTTATAATTTCTCCTTTTGCTTTAGAAGTACCCAGTGAATCAGTATGATGTGTTCTTATTTTCACTCTTTGAAAGTATTTCTAAATTTCTTTGATTTCTAATTTGATTCATGCGTTATTTAGAAGTACACTATTTAATTTTTTTTAAGATTTTATTTATTTATTTATTTTTTTAGAGAGGGAAGGGAGGGAAAGAGAGAGAGAGAGAAACATCAATGTGTGGTTGCTGGGGGTTATGGCCTGCAACCCAGGCATGTACCCTGGCTGAGAATCGAACCTGCGACACTTTGGATCGCAGCTCACGCTCAATCCACTGAGCTACGCCAGCCAGGGCTAATTTTCAAATATTTGAAATTATCTTTTAATTAATGATTTTTAAATTATTTACTTCATGGTCAAATAAATCTGTACTATTTGAATCCTTTTGAATTATATGAGCTTTGTTTTATCACATAAAGTAGACTGCATGTTCTTCATAAACGTTCTATGGGCACTGCAAAAGGACATACATTCTACTGTCTTTAGGTAAAGTATTCTATAAATATCAATTTGATTAACTTGTTTAATATTGTTGCTCAATTCTTTCTAAGTCCTTCCTAATTTTCCTGTCTATTTCCTGTCTATTTGTCTGTAGGTGCTAATGTGGATTTGTCTACAAGGTCTTCCAGAAGTCATCCAGCCATGTAATATGAAAATAGAGACATTTACTGAAGAAGATACCAGATACAAAACAAACATTGTACATAAACAATGATGCCACAGTCCCCTTCAAAGTAGGTACCTTGGGACCTCACACAGTTCTCCCAATCACCACCAGCTGCCCTGTCATATTTTCCTGAATCTCTTTGACAGTCTGATATCTTTTCTCTTTCACAGATGATTTTAATTTTGGAAAAATTTAGAAGTCACAGGATTCCAAATCTTGGCTGTAGGGGAGCTGAGTCACCTGGGTGATTTGATGTTTTGCAAAAAAACTCTGCATGAGATGTGATTTGAGAGCATGCACATTGTTGTAATGAAGCTGCCAATCACCAGTTGCCCATCGCTGCAGCCTTCTGAATCATCCCAAAAGTTTCCACAGAGGAATGTCAAACTTAACACAAAACTTGATGCACATTTGCTGCTCTACTCACTTAGTCATTTTGTATACAACAACCACACGGTACGTATTCTCACTGAATGGTGTCTACCACCCCCACCCATCACTAATATAGTGATGTCATCCTTGTTCACACATGCCTATTCCAGTCCATTCTCCTACACTGCCAGGTTACACTGACAGCCCATGGAATGTTCTCATTATATTAACGATGGATAGACTTTTTCTGGACAGACATTGTATTTCTTTTTTCAGTTTTATCAGTTTGTGCTTAAATATTTTGAATCTTTCTTATGAGGTGCATAAATATCTAGGACTCTGTTTTGTGTATTTTTTGATGAATTTATCCTTTGTCATTGTGCAATTATTCTCTTTACCCTTTGCTCTAAAATCTAGTTTGATATTAATAGAAGCACCCTTATTTTCTGAAAGAAATAGCGTAGTATGTTTTTTTCATTATTTTACTTTTAACTTTTTCTAATTATATATTCGATGTGGTTTTCTTGTATGCAGCATGTAGTTGGGTCTTGCTTTTTATTGTGTACAAATGACAGGTTCTGTCTCTTAATTGGCATACTTTATTTTGATTATTGAGAATGCTGCATTTAAATCTACCATTTTGCTCTATTTTCTGTGTGTCCATCTATTCTTCTTTTTCTACTTTATTTTAGACAAATTAAATATTTTTAAATCTAATTTTATCTCCATTGTTGGTTTTTTGTGTTTTTAATGATTGTTTTAAATTTATATACACCTTTAACTTATCACACGTTGCCTTTAAGTGATTTTATATTACCTTATGTTTAATATAGTAACCTCTCATAATTGTATATTTGCATTTATCTCTTCCTAGACTTTGTGTTATTTTCATTGGAGAAAAAGAGAGAATAACTGTTCCTGTGCTTGCTTCAGCTTCACATATACTGAAACTGAAATGATGCAGAGAAGATTAGCATGGCCACTGCACAAAGATGACATGCAACTTCATGAAGTGTTCCATATTTTTTAAATGAGCAAATTAACTTGCCTTTTGCTTCTAAAAAAATGTAGCCCTTGACATCAAGGGACTAATCTGATGCTTGTAGCTAAGACTTGATGTTATTACAAACTGAATAATGACATATTATGTTTTCTATTTAACATAACAATGTGTCAAAATGTCTATATAAGGTTACTCTGAGATCATGATGAAATGAGACAAAAGCCTGGTCACTAGGAAATTCAGAAAATACTAAACATCCCTCATTCTCACTAAGTGACTTTATCAATTACAGCTTTATTCTTTATTTTTCTGTCCTCCTATATTCTCTCTCCTCCTATAGAAAAGATTTATTGATATGCCCCATCATACAGTTGTCCTGTTTCTGACAACACCTAATCAAGAATAAACCCCTACTTTTTTAGTACCTACTCCAAATTACCCATACAGAGCCTAAACACTATAGTGTTGTTTTTTTTTTTTTTGATATCCCAATTACTAAAGCACTTAATAGTTCCCGAAGCTGTGTTCCAATCACTGCAACAAGTAATAAATGCAAGGTGTTCAACTGCAAGTTCTCTCTTGGTGGTCAGTGGTTGAAGGGCATTGATATTTTATATCTTTTCTTCTACATATGTTATAAAACAAGATTACTGTGTGAGAATGTCAAATCAATAAAAATGCTTAAATGTTATCTTTGAGAATAAAAATTATGATTATTTGGCCACCATTTTGATATTAGCTTATAAAAATTAGAAGGTAAACCACCTATGACCTGTACTCCTTGATAAATGATCAATAAATATATGTACTCAGTAATATCTCCAATATGCCCAAGCAATTCTTTTTATAATAGAAAAAAGCTGGAAAGAATGTTTCCATCAGTACACAAATGGATAAATAAATGGCAACTTGTTCATATAGTGAACATCAGTGAAATACAGGTGCATGCATCAAAATGAACAAATTTCCTATTCAATTGGTGGAAAATGTACCAATACGATATAATTAAATATAAAGAGTAATTCATACAATGCTAAACAGTATGTGGTTGAGCATGCATAGATTTATTCAAAATTATAACCACAAAATTCTAAACACCATGTTCTGATAAGTGGTTTATCTGTGGGAGAAAAGAGAAAAAAGCTGGAATCAGAGATAAATACTCATCATAAAAAGGCCTCAAGAAAATAATTATTTTGCCATTTCTTGGCACCTAATTGGGGTTGTGAATTAATGAGCTCTTACATTTTTATCATGCACAAACTATGTATGGGGGTGTTCATGTTATATACATGAATATTTTCTTATAAGAGAAGTATTCACTTTTACATGTTAACAATACAATCCTAATTTGAAAATAAGGTAAAAATGACTGTGTAATCTTTAAGGACCACACTAGGGCATTTTCTAACTAGGCTGCCTGAGTACATGAGACTGTCTCACTCATTGGATGAATTTACACTTTGAACAATTGCTTGGGGCTGGCATAGTTTAGAATTCTGTAAAACCTAACAAGGGTGATGTTTTGTTGTCCACTGAGGAGAAGAGAACTCCAAAAGCTTAGCAAAAATCAGTTGTTTGTAACTTACTAGTCTCACTTTATTATTCCTTTTCTTCACTAACTGTATAAAATGATCATTCTCAGATCTCTAAACTAGCTTTGCATTCTGCTGATTCCCTCAGTAAGTAACCAAAACTTGGATACATGCATTTTCTTTGCTTGAGCATCATGTTTTCAACACTTTGAGAATTATAACTAACTCTTATAGAAGTCCCACTGAGATGTTACTCTCACTGGATTGGAAAGCAGCTCATGGACTGAGGAAATTACAAGTACAACTTTGAAGTCTCTGGCCTTCCTGATCACTGAGTTACTGCTGAGTTGTAGCAGAATGGCCTTATTTTCAAAGCTTTGTACATTAATGTCTAATGACCTAAGATATATTTATATTTCAAAAATTATAAGATATAAAAACCTATTAGTGCTCTGGCTGGTGTGGCTCAGTGGATTGAGTACCAGACTGAGAAGCAAAAGGTTTGCTTTTTTGATTCCCAGTCAGGGCACATGCTTGGGTTGAGGATCCCCAGTTGGGGCTACATGAGAGGCAACCACACATTGATGTTTCTCTCCCTCTTGTTCTCCCTTCCTATCCCTCTGTCTAAAAGTAAATTAAAAAAAACTTAATAGTAATGACTGAAAACTGGTGAAAGATAGTTAAGGCCTTGCTATTCTGTTTGTTATTTTTCAGATACGAGTCTGAAATATCAAGTCTGGCTTAATTTTTGGAGTTCAGGGTGATTTGTGCCTCCAAATTCAGAGCCTTGTCCATCTGGTTCTGGTGGGACTCTTGTCTTTTTAGTTCTGAAACATGTATACTGTCTGTCATGCCACTATTTCAATGTAAAGATCTGTGAAGGCTTAAAAAGACAAAATTAGATAATAAACTTTGAGTGTAAGATAGTGTTTCCTCTGTTTAAGGAATTTCATAATTTCATGGGTTGGGGAGCTTGGTATCACAATGTAAGTTGGAGAGAAAATGTTTTATAACTAAAGAAAAAGTGAAATTACATATTTATATACAAACAGACACATACACACACACACACACACACATATATATATATATATATATATATATATATATATATATATATATATATATATCAAGCCATATAATATGATAGAGACATTTATTTGTATCTTGTACCTTGAAGAAGATACAAGAAACATTGTGCACAGGACAATGATGCTCCAGTCCCCTTCGAAGTAGGCACCTTGGGATTTCACACAGTTCTCCCAATCGCCATCAGCTGCCCTGTTGTATTTTCCTGAATCTCATTGATGGTCTCAAATCTCTTCCTTTTCAAAGGTGATTTTAGTTTTGGGAAAAGCCAGAAGGCACAGGGCACCAAATCTGGGCTATAAGTCACCTGGGAAATTTGACCTGATTTGACCTGATCATTATATTATCCTGATGAAGCTGCCAGTCACCAATTGCCCATAGCTGCAACCTTCTGAATCATCTGAATAGTCTCCATGAAAGAATGTTCAAGCTTCACACAAAATTTGATGCAGATTTGCTGCACTATATACTCAGTCATTTTGAATGTGACAACCACACAGTACATATAGTCACTCAATGGTGTCTACCCCTCCTCATTGATTAGTACAGTGAAATTGTCATTATTCACACATGCACATTCCAGTCCACTCTCCTTGGCTACCAGGTTACACTGATGTCATGAAAACCATTCTAGTTATATTAACAGTGGTTGGACGCTTCCCATACAGATTCATATGTATGTATGTGTGTATGTGTATATTTTGGGTAAAAAATCATGCATTCTTAGAGGTCTTCCTACTTGAAAGTTTTTTTTTATTTATTTTTTGGTCTATTTAACTCCACAGGAGGTGCTCTCGTGTATTTCTGTGCCTGTATTTAATTTCATCTATGGATAAAAGTGTAAAACAGAAGTTGTTAGCTCTTTGTGTTTTTAGGCATTTTATCTGTAAAAGAAAAGAGTCTTCTTTCTTGCTGTGTTAATATTAGGGTGAAGTCTTTTTCTAGAATAAAAAAGACAAATTAGATTATAAATTTCTTAACTTTAAAGCAGTTCCTATTCTGACCACCTAATAAAGGATAAATGTGCATATGAGTCTGATCAAAGTGGTCATTTAAATCAAATGGGATCTAATTTGGGTATACAAAAAAAACAAAGAAGCTAAATGAATACTTTAAATATACTAAGATTTTCAGAAAACAATGCCTTCCACAGAGGCTGCTAGCACAGTCACTACTTTGGAAAACTTTGTGTAGAATATAATAAAATTATTTATTTTTAATTTTAAAGATTGGGTTTGTTTTTTCTTAGAAAAACTAGTTAATACAAAGTTCTTCAGCTTTTGATGTCATCAAGTGGCAAAATAAGAAGTCCCTCAGCCTTTCGTTGCTCCCAGAAATCCTTTTTGTAACAACAGAGAGCAGACAGGAGAATCTCCTCCTGGCCTTTAGGTTGAGAGCCATGTGGCAAAAACTTGAGGACAATGTCTAGGATCTAAGAGTGACCCCCAATTCACCAGCCAAAAAGAAAAGGGGACCTTAGTCCTAGAGTTACAAGGTTATTATACTAATAGCTGAAATGAATTTAGAAGGCCCCAAACTTCAGTTAAGATTATAGTGTTAGCCAGCCAGACACCTTGATTTCAGCCTGCCCACACTGAGCAGAGAACCAAGTAAGCCTTGCCTGGACTCGTGAGTCATGGAGATTGATATACTTCATCTGTGTTATTTTAAGTTAGAAAGAGGGTGGTAATTCATTATGCAGCAATGGAATGCATATAATATTGATACTATATCTTTTTCTACTTATAAATAGATATGTGGAACATATGGTATATACTTGTGAGCTATACTGGTTTTATGTGTAGCATATATATAATTATCATTCTCTTAATTTTCTATATGTCTGCAGAAAAAATTCTTTCAGTTACAACTGTTAATTAATACAAATGATCAAGACTATGATAGAACCAGTGATATTAAAGAAATACAACAGTGTGTTGAAGGTTGTGTATGCATATTTTAATCAATACTGTAGTTTCTGGTTATCAAAGGAAAAAGAGCTAAAAAGACTAATACTTCAAACTTAAAATGTGTAATTGTACTGTGACAGGACATAGCTGAGCAGTAGCTATTCTTAGGCAGGAGCTGACCAGCAGCCATTCCCAGACAGCAGCCACTCCCAGATAAGCGGTTATCTCAAGGTCGTACACTAACCCCCGTTTTAACAGCTGCACTCCTTCCCCTCCTCCTTCTGCCTGTGTAACAAGCATATAAAGGAAACTCCAGCTTGAGCTCATTGCCCAGAATTTGGATTTTTTATGTCCTCTGGGTCCGCATGCGTGAATAAACCCCACTTCGCAAACTCCAAGGCCGTCTGAGTCGTCTTTTCTGTAACAGTACCAGAAGACAAAACAAGATATTAAAAATATCAACTTACAGAAATACAGAAAGTGGTAGAACTGTTGAGGGAAAGTGAACATTTGAAGGAAATTTCTTGCTTATTTATTTACATATTATTTTTTTTAAAGATTTGTATTTATTTTTTAGAGAGGGAAAAGGAAGGAGATAGAAAGGGAGAGAAACATAAATGTGTGTTTGCCTTTCAGCTTCCCAGCTGGGGACCTGACCTGCAACTCAGGCATGTGCCCTGACTGGGAATAAGACTAGCAACCCTTTGTTTGCAGGCCAGCACTCAGTCCACTGAGCCACACCAGGCAGGGTGGACTTTTGGTTTTAAATACCTGAAGATAACAAGTCTTAAAAGAAGCAATGAAATGTGCTAAAATTTTGACAAAATTGGTTCTATTTTGGTTAGATCATTCAAAATAAAAATAAATCTTATGAGTTCTTTTCTGCCAATTTCTATACCACCGCAAGACAAGAATTTTGTTTTCTTTGTTGAAATGATGTGTTGGTTATGGAGTATGTAGTTTGCTCTTAAGGGAAGTTAGTATGTAATCTGCCCAGTTATCAAGACTTTCTTGTAACAATAACTTTATGTGCTTTTATGCTGAATTTGTATTGTCTGAAATTATTTTTAAAGCAAACGTTAGAATTCCCTCACTCCTTAAACAGTTAAAAAGAAATCCTTATAATCATGTTACTTCTGCTGTACTTTTGAAGAAACCATGTCATTTCAAGTAATAGGTTGCCTGATGCAACAGAATAAGAATTAATTATGTGGGATTAAGTAAACTGGTAAAAAAGAAATACGTTTTTTCTAAAAATATATATATTATACTTAGATTTTTTTAAAATCTAATAGTAGCTAAGTGAATAAAAAAAACTTTTTTTTCTTGATCTATACCTAACTCCCATTTTAATAGTCTATGGTTTTGCAAACCATAATAAAACATTTTTAAAAATAATATCTTGTTCTCATCAAACCCTCAAAATTGAGAAAGAAATGCTTTTACCTAGTCTCTTTACTTTTAATGGCTGTATAGATATTTAGATATGTTCAGTAAGAAATTATCCTCCTTTGAATTAGGAAATAATTGGACACATTGATTGTACAGCAAAGGCCCTACTTGGAATTTCATACTTGAGAATGAATATTATTAATAGAAATCAACAAGCCTACCATTAAATGTTGCACTTTGGGTGTCGAAGCAATGTCTACCGAGTTCTTCCAGGACTGTGGTCTGTTACTTGTTCTTGGACTTGTCAGGTCCCTGCTGGTAGATCAGGAAAGTTAGCAGATTTGGGAAAGATCTCTGATGCAGACACCGGCCCACAGTGTCTTCGGCGTTACGGATGAGATGAGACAAATTCACATGGACTACCAAGTCCTGTGGAGAAAAAGGGATGGTACAGCCACTCTCTCAAGAGGAGAGCACCCTGGAGCAGCTCGGCCACTCTCTCAAGAGGAGAGTGCCTCTAACCTTGCCTTGACAAGCTTTTTTTTTTTTTTAAGATTTTATTTATTTTTAGAGTTGGAAGGGAGGGAGAAAGAGAGAGAGAGAAACATCAATGTGCGGTTGCTGGGGGTCATGGCCAGCAACCCAGGCACGTACCCTGAATGGGAATCGAACCTGTGACACTTTTGTTCGCAGCCCGTGCTCAATCCACTGAGCTATGCCAGCCAGGGCCTTGACAAGCTTTTATTGGATTCAATTTGTACAGGAATACAGGGTATATATGTAAAGCTCTTCAATCATTGTCAGGCAGAAATGATTAAACTAGATAACATTCAAAGAACACTGAGGGCTTATTCTGCATCAGGGTCAGATAGTTAAAGGGCCATAAAACTTTGGGGAACAAACTCATTTCATCCTTGGACCCTTATCATTTAAATTTAGGGCATTAGCAAAGCATGTTTCATAGGATTTTATGCATTCTCTCTTAGGCCTGATCACTCCAGGGAACCTGCCATTTCCAGCTCAGGGCCACACCCACCTCCAGCATTGTTTCAAACTTTAGTCAGGCAGGGGAAGTAAGGCAGTCAAGAGATTAGGAGACATCTTGCAGACAGGATGAGGACTCAGGTTATGTCAAAGCAGAAGGGTGAGGGTCCATCACCCCCTTTTCTATAGCTCCCCGAGTTCTTCCGTGAGGGCCCCTTTATGACCATTCCTGTCTTAAGTTGTCCCTCTTTTGAGGAATCTTACCTGTCATTGGCTAACCAGTCATCTTCTCAGGGAAGAAAAAGGGAGCAGAGGTGGTACCCCTACAAGGAAAATAAGCTTTGTCTCTTAAGTGGCTTATGGGCCCAAAGTCCTTTACTCAGCCTTAGCCACTGCGGGGGGTGGGGGGGGGGGGTTAAAGCTTCTGAAACAAGGCAGGGTGGTTCCCAACAGACCTCAAATGAAATAAGTGTAACAAAATTTGTAGGTATAAAAGAGTTTTTTGGTTTTGCCATATATATTGGGTTGGACAAAAGGTTCATTTAGTCTTTTATTTTTTTTTTTTTCCTGTAAGATAGCTCTAGTAGTAGCACTTAGCTGTCTTTAACTTCATTTGAAATAATTTTGTTAGGTCACATTATGAAAGCTGTCATATCAGTGTGCCTTTAAAAAATTCAAAACTGGTGAAGTTTTGTGTAGCCATTTTATTATTGAAGATGGAACAAAATACTCATTTTTAGCATATTATGCTTTATCATTTCAATAAAGGTGAAAATGCAACTGAAACAAAAAATAAAGATTTGTGCAATGTATGGAAAATGTGCTGTGACTGATCCAATGTGTCAAAAGTTCTTTGTGAAGTTTTGTGCTGGAGGTTTCTCAGTGGATGATGCTCCACTGTCCAGTAGTCCAGTTGAAATTGATAGTGATTAAATCAAAACATTAATTAAGATCAATGTTCTGTCATGTGAGAAATAGCCAACATATTCAAAATATCCAAATCAATAAAGTTGTTGATGAAAATGAAAAATGTGTCTGTTATTTAAGGGAAAGAACTAAATGGACATTTCACCTCATCTAATACTTAATTAACACTGTAGGCAAGTATGTGTCAGCCTTTGCTGAGACTGTTTTGGTCACTGGCAATTAAATAAGGAGTATACTATCTAATTCAAGAAAAGTCTGAAGATCTTTAATAGTTCAATGTTTAATGGGATTGAAAGGTAAATTTGCATACCTATCAGTTCTTCTGAAAAGAGGTACTACAGACAATTTGCCATAGTTGTAAAAAGAGTTCTACCCACTAAGCAATTAAGGTAATGTGGCATGGAATAGTGGAAAATAAGGCAGAGTGAAATTTGAAATATTTAGTAATGTCTACCAACTCTTGAATGTGTTCTCTATATTAGGTTCAATGTTAGGCAGTTTAGATGTTATATAAATCCTCAGTATGCTTTTTGAAAGTGAGTCTCATTCCCCTTTCACAAATGTTAAACTGAAGTTGTATAAGTTTCAGGAACTTTCCAAAAGACATACAGCTAATAGAGTTGCAAAGCCAGCCATCAAAGCCATGTCAGATTTGACTAGTCAGGGGTCCTTTCCTTTGAACACTTACTGCAACTGAATTCTCCATTTCTAGAGAAAATATGTCATATAAATTACTTGTTAACCAGTTTGCTTTCTCATCCTTCTGTTTTGATTTATGTACATTTTTAATTATATTTTATTGATTATGCTATTACAGTGGTCCCAATTTTCCCCTTTTCCCACCTCCACCGAGCACTCCCCACTTCCTCAGGCAATCTCCACTCCATTGTTCATGCCTATGGGTCACGCTCTAGGTTTTTTGACTACTCCATTTCCTATACTGAACTGTACAGTCCCATGGCTATTCTGTAACTTTTCTATTTGTAATTCTTAATCCCCTTACCTATTGTCCCATGCCCCTTCCCATCTGGTAACCAGCAAAACCCTCTGCATACCCATGATTCTGTCTCTGTTCTTCTCGTTTGCTTAGTTTGTTTTTTTAGATTCAATTGTTGATAGACGTGTATTTTTTGCCATTTTACTGTTCATAGTTTTGATCTTTTTTCTCTTAGATAAGTCCCTTTAACATTTCATATAACAATGGTTTGGTGATGATGAACTCTTTTAATTTTTTTTCTTGTCCAGGAAGCTCTTTATCTGTCCTTGATTTCTAAATGATATCTTTGCTGAGTAGCGTAATCTTAGCTGTAGATCCCTGCTTTTCATGACTTTGAATATCTCTTGCCAGTCCCTTCTAGCCTGCAAAGTTTCTTTTGAGAAATTAGGTGACAGTCTTATGGACTCCCCTGTAGATAACTAACTGTTTTTCTCTTATGCTTTTAAGATTATCTCTTTATTTTTATTCTATGACTCCCTGTCTTGGTAGTATGGCCTAATGTAGTAGTTGTCCTGTAGGGTCCTGTGGCATAGAATTTCCTATCACCCAACTGGTACTTGAAGTACACCCTTTGTGTGGGCTGAGTACACTCTCTTCTTGTAATTGAACCTCGGTTGCTGTTGGCAGATCAATGGGAGGGATTTACCCAGGCCACTCAGCTACAAGGACTGGCTGTGACCACTGACCAACAACTTCCACCCTTCATGGAAGATCAGCTGTACAGGGGTGATGCGTGGGTCACCGGCCAGCAGTGACCACAGAACGCTGCAGATGGCTCGAAAAAAACATGCACAGATACAGACTAGTTTCTGTGGAGAAGTAGGGATGCAATGGCCACCCCCTCTAGTGGGGAGCGTGCCGATTTACCATCCATACCTGCTTTTATTGGGCTCATTTTGCATAATAATTCAGGTAAAGTGCAGTACTCATTAGGGGGAAGTAAGGAACCATAGAAAACAAGGAAGTCTGAGGGCCTATTTTGAGTCGGGGTCAAAGAGCTGTAAGACTTTGAGGAATAAACTAACTTCCTCCTTGGACCTCTCTCATTCAACTGAGAGCATTCTAAACAAAGCAGGATTCACAGTAATTTACATGTTCTTTCTTAGGCCTGATCACCCAGGGAATCGCCCTTTTCAGCACAGAGCTGCACCACCGTGTCATTGTTTCAGGCTTAGGTGGAGCACAGGAACTAAGGCAACCAAGAGATAAAGAGATTTTTCTCCCAGAGGATGAGAACTCAGGCTATGTCAAAGCCGAGGAGCGAGAGTCCATCACCCCCTTTTGCTGCAGCCCCCCAAGTCCTTCTTTTGGGGGGCCTCCCAAAGTGATCGTGCCTGTCTTAGGTCGTTCCCACCTTGGGGAATCTTACCCATCTTTGGCTAACTGACCAAGCTTTTTGGGGTTCAGTTATGAATAAAGCAGCAGAAGCAGCATTCCTTCCAGGGAGATAAGCTTTTGTCTCCTTGCTGGCTTACGGTTCCAAGGGCGTTCCCTTAGCCTTAGCCTAGGCGGGGGTTTCAGCTTCTGATACCAGTCAGGGTGGTTCCCAACACAGGGGCAGGGTGATGGTGCTCTGATGTGGTCTGTAGCTGTCCACTGAGTGGACAGTGATCTTAGGTTCCTGGGTGGCGCAGACCAAGGTCAGCCTTCACCTGTGTTTTGCCTGGGGCCACCCTCCTGGGGTATAAAGCAATCTGCAAATGACTGGTACTTGTGGTGGGCTTAGACATTCCCAGGAAAATTCAAGCTGTGAATCTAGGCTGGCTGTTGCTAGTGCCAGGCCTGAGGCCACTTAGCAAGAGGTATAGGGGTTGGGGCCTCACTGAGATCAGTTGTTGCTTGTTTGAGAGGATTTAGGAAGCTCTGAAACATAAGCAAAAATCAGCCATTCCTATGGAAAAGTCTCTGTTAACAGCTTGGGTGGGCTTATAAGTTAGACTGGACAGAGTCTCAGGGGATCTCCAAGGTGGGGCAAATAGTGTTTGCCAGGTTGATGGAGTCTCAGATATGGTACTTGTCTGCCAGTTCTGTGGTTCTGGGGGTGGGTTATGAAACAGGACAATGGCTTTTGCCTGCTTTTTTGTCTGGGAGAAAGCTGTCTCCAGCTGTTGCCTTGTTGCCATAATCTTCAGTTTCTACCTGTATGCCACTGGTACCTTTCAAGTTGCTACCCCAGTGCTGGAGCTCAGAACAAATGCATAAATCCATGTTAGGTTCTTTAAAGAGGAACTGCTTGAGATTCCAGAAGTTTCTTCCACCAACTCATCCCCACTGGTTTTTGCAGCTAGAAATTTGGGGGACTTATCTTCTTGGGACTTGAACCCTGGGCTGGGTGGCTTCATGTGGGGCTGGGACTCCTTGCTTCCAAGATATCCCTTCCAAATTTTTATCCACTACATGTGGATATGAAATCAGATGGTTCCATGTCTCCATTCTTCCTACCAGTCTGGATGGATGTGGTTTCTTTAATTCTATAGTTGTCAGACTTGCATTCAACTCAACTTCTGACAGCTCTGGGTGATGATTGTTCTATATTTTAATTGTAATTTTGAAATGGTTGTATGAGAGGCAAGCTGTGTTTACCTATGCTGTCATTTTTACCTGAAGACCTCAAATTTATGCATGTTTTTAAAAATTAAGAGGTGGACCTTAAAGTGGAAGCAGATACCAAAATTAGATAAAAAGAATTCTCTCCCCTGGAACTGCAATCAAGCATTATATCATGCACTTATATCAAGCATTTTTTTTCTGACCACAGTGGTATGAAACTAGGTTTTAAGTGCATGAGGAAAACTGGAAATTTTATAAATATATGGAGACTAAACAACATGATAATGAACAACCAATAGGTCAAAAAAACAAATCAAAAGAAAATTCAAAAAATGTTTTAAGATAAAGAAAAATAGAAATGTAACATGCCAAAATTATGGTATTCATCAAAAGCATTCTTAAGAGGGAAATTTACAATGATAAGTGCCTATCTCAGGAAACTAGGAAAAGCTCCAATAAACAACCTAATTTAATACCTCTAGAAACTAGAAAAATAAAAACAACTGAATCCCAGAGCTAGTAAAAGAAAGAAAATACAAAAATTAGAAGAGAAAAAATAAAATAGAAACCAAAAAACAGTAGAAAATATCAATAAAACTAAGATCTGGTTCTCTGAAAGGATAAACAAAATTGACAATCCTTTAGCTAATTCCACCAAAACAAAAAACAAAACAAAAAAAGACTGAGATATTATCAGTAATAAAAGAGGTGCTATTGTAACTGATATAACAGAAATACAAAAAACCATAAAAGACTACTTTGAGTGATTATACACCAAGAAAGTGGAAACCTAGAAGTTGATAAATATCTAGAAACAACTGCCTACCAGCACTGATTAGTGATGAAGGAAAGAATCTGTACAACTGATTACTAGTAAGAAAATTGACTTAGTAACCAAAAACCTCCCTACAAACAAAAATCTGGGAACAGATGTCTTCACTGGTGAATTCTACCAACCATTCAAAAAAAAAATTAATCCCAATCCTTCTAAAACTCTTTCAAAAACTAGGAGGTAAGTCTTCCAAACTTATTTTATGAGGCTAGCATTATCTTTATGTCAAAACCGGTTGAGGATAGCATAAGAAAAGAAAATTATAGACCAATGTCCCTATTTAAGATTGATGTAAAAACCCTCAACAAAATATTTGCAAACTAATTTCAACAATATGTTAAAAGCATCATGTGGGATTTATTCCAGTGATACAAGAATGGTTCAGTTTAGCAAATCAGTCAGCATGATCCACCACATTAACAAAATTACAGATAAAAACTGCATGATCATCTCAGCACATGCAGAAAAAGCATTTGACAAAATTCAACATTCATTTATGATAAAAATTGCCAAGAAATCAGATATAGAGAACATATCTCAACACAACAAAGGCTGTATATGCTTTACTACCTTTTAGGTTCACTGAAAAAAGTAAGTGTATCTATTTGCTTGTTGTTGAGGAAATCATTAGCCACAGCTTGTGTCCTCTGAGGGAGTTAGACTATTCAAACTTGAAAGTCAAGTGTCTCTTATGCTGCCACTTACTGAAATCTACCCATTGTGGGACATCCTCTTTCATAAGAGAATAATTCCAAATTATTCTCTGCCTTCTTGTCTCAATACACAATTCCACTACACAGGATCACCTATAGTGACACACAATCTACACTGAACTTCATGAGCACTTGTTTATTTCAGCTGTTTAACTTCTTTTTAATTAGCACTTTTAAGTGTACTCTTGTGTTTTATTAGAATGATAAGAATATAATACACACCTCAGATAGCCTCATAGTTTTGTTTTCGGATTTTTTTATATTGCCTCACTAACCTGTCTAAGGCATTGTAATACTTTTATAAGAAGACAATATTTTGTAATAATAAGGCAAAGATAAATCAGGTTTAAATATCATCAATGAATTTCTGTTGTCTTTAATATAAAGTCAAATAGGTTATCTTTCCCTCTCCTCAGTTAGCTTGCCATACTGATTATTCTCTCTTTTAATAAAATCCCCACTACTCATGCATTATTTTTTGTCAGCCTTTGCAAATGCTGACACTTTGTCTTTTTTACATATCTTTTTGCAAGACTCAGCTCAAATCACAAAACATTAGTCATGTGTTCTTACAATGTAAGTCACATAGCACAGGCCTTCTCTGATTATAATTATTACTACACTTGATGTTTTCACTCTTTTAATTAGTTGTATTTTTCATTAGACTAGAGCTTGGTAAGGGCAATGCCTGTCTGCCTCCAGGCCACTCTGCAGGATTCTGAAATGTATGTGCTGAACAAAGTTGCCTACCCCAGGATATATGTTTTTGTAGGGTCTATGTTCCATTCTTTACTAAGTCATTTGTTTCTTTCTGTCAAATTCTACTCAGATGGAGTACAGTTTTGCAATAAATTATCATGGTCTTTTCAATTTTCTTACAGAGACCCTGTATGTAATAATGGGCCCCTAGACAACTTGTTCCTCATTGTATCTCCAGGATTGATTCAGGGCCTGGCAAACACAATGGAATACTACTCAGCCACAACAATGAAGAAAATTTTACCCTTTGCTACAGCATGGATAGACCTGGAGAGTGTACTACTAAGTGAAACAAGCCAGGCAGAGAAAGATAAATACCACATGATTTCCCTCATATGTGGAATCTAATCAACAAACTAACAAGCAAAATAGAGACAGACTCATAGAGAGCAGGCTGGCAGCTGTGGCTCTATGGCAGGAGGCTAGTGGGTGGAGAGATGAAGTAAAAAGGCAAAAGGATCATGGACGTGGACAACAGTGTGGTGATTGTGGGGGGCAGGGTGGAAGCAGGGTAAATAGCAAAGGAAAAAATACAATAAAAACGTTGTTTATAAAAATAAAGTAAAAGCTATTAAAATATACAAGTGTTTAATTAGTTGAATGGCTTGTGTTATCTCATAAATTGTGTTTCTTCCATTCATTAACAGTGTTTTAGCCTTATGTCTTCTTAGGTCAGAAAGTAGTTGATGTGGTGGCATGAACAAAAGTTTTGGAGCTCTTGAATTTGTTATTCCAGTTCCATCATTTATGTGACCCTGGGAAAGTTATTAAACACTCTGATTTTTAGTTCCCTCATCTGCTAAATGGAAATATTGATAGTAGTTATTTCATAAAATCACCACAGGAATTGAACAAAAACACATAAAAATCTTGAGATGGTGCTAGGCACGTCAAAATTCTATTTAAAATGTTCTTATTATTTTTACTATCAGAAACAACCCTGTAAAATTCATTGTTTAATTACTTGAAGACTAGTGTTTATTGCATCTTTCATTACATTACTCGAATTTCTTAGAGGAGAAATTTCCCTCTGGTATCTGTTCTAGAAATAGTGTTGCTTCTGCTGAGAAATAGGTTATTTGTAATTGATCATGTTCTCATCTTTTTATTATTGCTTGGGTGTTCAAAGCTGAATTTGCAGTGCACTTGTCATGAATTAATAAAAAATACAATATGCAATTTATATAGTAACTGACATTGGCCTTGCTTATATTTTACTTTTAAAATGTATTTGTGGTACTTGAAATTGACTTAGGGAAGTGATGTTTTATATCAGATAGTCAATTAGTAAAATATGAGAAAATACAGTGACCCTAATTTTCTCTATAACTTTTGTTGTTTCTTAGCTGTCTAGTATAATTTTCACTTCTATCTAACAAGTAGAATAAAATCTTCCAAATAGAAAATAGAATAAATTTTGCATAATATGCTATTTGCATGTTATATTATTTATTCTTAGAGGACATTATCACATGGTAAATCAGAGTGTAACTACTGTAGTTATATTTACATGCTGCCATAAACTCTTTGTTACAGGACAGACAAGGGGGTGAATGATATACTATTACTGAAAGGACCCCCTTTTTTGTCCAGGGGTCCCCTCCATACTAGGTTCACTTTGCCTGCCACCAGAGAAAAGACATCTCTCAATGCCAGAGATTGGTGAAACGGAAGTGAATTATTTATTTAAAAGTTATACAGACTTAGAATAATGACTTAATGTCTTCATTAAAATACCAAAGTTCTTCAGAATACACACAAATGCACATAGTTCTTCCTTCTCCCTCTTTGCCCAGTCCTGGGCACTCAGGAAAAGAAGTAGAAATCCATGGTTCAGGCAGCCCCTCAGTTCCAGCACCATCTGCTGTGTTGCTGCCACAATCTCCAGTTAATCCAAAGCCATGTGGCATCTTCTCATGGCCCACCAGCAAGAGTCCTTTCACCCCTCTTCCTCCAGGCAAAGTCTCTCCTGCTTCCTATGTCATGTGCCAAAAGGGAGCACCCCAAAGCCACGTGGTCCCAACTCTCACCCAAGCCGAGTGATCCTGCCTCTGCCCAATCCACAAGGTGATTCCCAACTCCTTTAAAACTGTGTGTGTGGTCCTGACCACTGGTATGGCCACCACACCTGGGTTTAAATCCCTGAGCCAGTCTTCCTCTGCAGCCCATTTCTGACTCCTCCCACAATCAGTTACACATGCTAGCATTCTCATATTCTTCCAGCTTTACTGGGCTGCAATAGTAACTCCAGGCAGGTGTGGCCCCATGACATGGAAGCAGTCATCTCCTACTGGGGTCTGCCCTGCCTGGTCTCAGGAAGCTGTAAACCCCCGTGGCTAAGGCTGTAAGAGACCTCTGAACCAGGAGACACTAAGGAGACAAAACTTATTTCCCTGGCATGAATGCTGCCTGTTCTGTGCTGGCCCCCAATGCTTGATCAGTTAGCCAATGACAGGTAAGATTTCCCAAGGGGGGAATTGCCTAAGACAGGCATGATCACCTGGAGGCCTCAGGGAAGAGACTCAGGGGGCTGTGGAAATGAAGGGGTGATGGACGTCGACCCCTGCTCCCTTGGCTTTGTCAAAGCCTGAATACTTGAGAAATCAAGTCTCCTGGTTGCCTTTGTCTCCTCTGCCTGGCTCAGGCCTGTGGAAATAACAGGGGCGGTGCAGTCCAGCCCAGAGTCAGTGGACCCCCAGGGTAGTCAGGCCTGGGGCATAAAATATGCAAGATCCTGTGAGATCTACTTGCTGGAGGATGCTCTTGAATTAGAATATGAAGGCACAAGCAGGAAATGAAACTGGCCTTTTAGATCCTGTAGTCTTTTTAAGTGATAGAACCCCAAAATCTCAGCCCAGAATCCCAGCGGGAGTTCTGCCAGTCCCTTTGAAAACTACCTACTTGTTTTATCTTCCCTGCCAGACTGTAATCCACAAACTGTATCTGTATTCCTAATAAAAGCCTGCTCAGACAGGAAAATGGTGCACTCTCCACTAGAGAGAGTGGCCGTTTCATCCCTATTTCTCCACAGGACTAGGTTGTCTGTGTGTATGTTTTTCTCATGTTTCAACGAGCATGTGTCCCATCCCCCAGCTCAGACTGGTGGGGTAGAAGACATCATATATATATATTTTCTCTAATATTTCCTGAACACCCTGAGTTCTGGACCCCACTACAAATCCCTATTTGAAGCCCCCCTCTTGGCTGCACCTTGTTACATCTTTACTTTGATATTGTGTCTTTATAATACACATATAAGGAAACGTATATTTTGTAGAAGATAGCTTTTGTAAACATTACTAAGTTGAAGTGGGGTATATTAAGGGGAAAAAAGCCTAAGAAAGTAAAATACAAAAGAGATAAACTAAAACTACTGGCTGTTCTAAAGTCACAGTGAAAACTTTAATATATGATTCAAAATTGCTCTAATATCAGGCACATTAATGGACCCTGGATACGCTGTTAAAACTATCACTTTGTAAAGACTGTAACAATTGCTCTCTTCTTGGTTGTTCAAGTTAACCATTGCTTAACTTTATTAAACAATTTCTATTTGGCAATGATTTAAAAAATATGTTGACAGTATTCTGATATAGTTATTTACATGGGAAACATTGTGGTGCTTATGTATTCTGAATTTGAAATACCATTTCATTTTAATTGGAATAAAAATTTAGCTTCTAAACACCTAATTGGTGTGGCTTGGTGGATTGGATCATCACTCAGTATGTTACAGAACACAAAGGGGGCCAAAGGGGGAACCAAGAGCAATATACTATTACCAAAAGGACCCCCCAGGTTTGTTATGTCCACCACCTTATAGGAAAGACATCTCTCAATGACAGAAATTCATGAAAAGGAAAGGAAATGTTTATTTAATGCTATACAGACTTAAAGTAGTGACCTAATGTCTTCATCAAAATCCCTAAGTCCCTTCAAACACCGACAAACATACACAGTCCTTCCTTCCCCCTTTTGCCCAGCCTTAGGTACCGTATCTCAGGAAAAGAAATAGAAGTCCATGGCTCAGGCAACCCCCAGTTCTTCCCAGTAATCTGTGTTCAGCTGGTAGGCTTCCCTCAGTTCCTGGCACCATCAGCTGTGTCACCAGGATCTCTGCCAAAGCCGGGTGGTGGTTTTCCCTTCTAAAGCTGTGGGAGTCTCCACTCTGGCAAAACCGCGTGGTTCTCTCTGCCAGGGCCCCAGCCACGTGGTCCTCTCTCCAATGGCTGCGAGGAGGAATGTCACCATTCGCCAAAGCCAAGTGGTGATTCTCTGCTAAAGCTACATGGTGATTCTCTCTCACAGGGTCATGGGAGTCCACACTCTGGCAAAGCCGCATGGTTCTCCCTCAAATGGCTGCCACGTCTCGGTTTTAAATCCCAGCACCAATCTTCCTCTCCAGTCCCATTTCCAACTCCTCCTACAATTGGCTGCACTTGCCAGCACTCTCATATCCTTCCAGCTTTACTGGGCTGCCACAGTGAGTCTGGGCAGGCATGGCTCCATGACATGGGAGACAATCTTCTCCAAGCTCCCATGCAGGTGCTGTAACTCGGGGAACCTGCCCCCAGTTACGTCTTGGTGGGGAAGTTACTTCCATTCCCCTAGCTCAGAGCGGGGCCACAGCTATTTAACATATCTATGCAAACAGTTAAAGGTTATAGGTATGTTAAATGCCACACCAGAGGTTAGCTGCAAAGCTGTTGCTATGCAAAACAGCTCTCAATGGCCCTGCTCCAATTGTCCCTTCCCCCAACTCACATTTGAAGGGGAAGGGGTGAGGACATCTTAATATTTCCTGGACACCTTGAGCTCTGGACCCCATTCCAAATCCCTATTTGGGGCCCCCCTTTTGGCTGCACCCTATTACAAGTACACCAAAAGGTTGAGGTTTGATTACTGGTCAGTGTACATAGGTTGTGGGTCCCTGGGGCATAGTCAATGTTTCTCTCTTACATCAGTGTTTCTCTCTCCCTCTCTCTCTCTCTCTCTCTCTCTCATTCCCCTGCCCCCTTCCTCCCTCAAATCAACAAATCAGTCCTTGGATGAGGAAAAAAATTAGCTTTTTAAGAGATATATAATTCTGATTTTATTCTGTTCCATAATGTGATTCTACAGTTAGCTTTCAGTATTATTTTCCATCTTTATACAATCCTTTTAAGGTCAAATATTGCTGTACCATTATATTTTTAAATACATCCTAGAGAAAATGTTATATCAAATTGATATTAACAAGTTTAAAGTAAATTTACCCAAGAGATCTTAGAATCTTTTCAGAGTGTTTTAGCAAGTAAGGATTATGAACTTTATTCTTTTCTTCACTCCTATCAAAAAATCCTCACACAAATACCCACAGGCAATAGTAAAAACAACACCTTTAATGACCTGGGTAGTTAGAACCCAAGAAAACTGCCTAAGGGATTAGCTTTGTGACTCTCTTTTCTTCCCTCCACCCCCACGTGAAACCTTTTAAGAAAACATTCTTGAAATTGTTGTATAAATAATCCCCCTAGTGCTATGCCTTCCTGTATCATCAGCAGACAAATTTAACCAGAAGACAAAAGACCAATGACAAATAAACATTTGTACTCCCCTTTGCTAAAATAAACCATGGGATTGGAGAGCAATAGGTCCCGTCTCTAATTTAATTTTGACTGATTGATGCTGTGGTTTTGTTGGCAGAGATTACAGGACTTGCTTAATGTCATAAAGCTAGTTATCGGCATTGATTTAATTACAAGAATGCAATATTCTATCAAGTCAGTCTCTACCAAGTTGCTTTTCTTTGAACTAGATGATGGCATTTGCCCTGCAAGAAGTGGGGCAAATATTCCAATTAGCCAACTTCATGGAATTTCTCAAAACTAGGATTTTGTACTTTTGACAATGATGAATTAATGACAGACCCTAAGCAGCCGAATGACAGGAACATATGTGGTTACATTGATGAGAAGAAGGATGGAGAAAAAGAGATCAATAAAGTGCTGTTCCCATATGCCGAATTTGCAGGTCCAGTCTCCAATTGGGGCTAATAAAAGAAGCAACCAATGAATGTATAAACAACTGGAACAACAGATTGATGTTCCTTTATTTCTGTCTCCTTCCTTTTATCTCTTTCTAAAAATCAATACATGAACAATAATAATAGAACAAAATAAGGAGGGTATTTAGGAGGCGAAGGTCTGGGCCTGAGCGGGGATGGAGCTTCACCAACCATAGAAAAGGTGGGGGGTTGGTCGAAAAAGAAAGATGAAATAAGCATTTAGGGGACAAAACCACGGATTTGGGGATTGAACCTGAGCAGGAGGAAGACCTTCAGGATGATATGTATCGTTTCTACGACATTTGAAACGAGCTAACCATAAAAAGCGAACAACGAGGTCTTGATATTTCCCTCAGCTTGTCTAAATGTGCAGAGGCTTCTGCATGCCTCCAGGTCTCCACCTGCCCTCTCCCCCCGACTGAACACAGAGGGCCTCTCCTTTTTCTTAGAGCATTTCGGAAACTTGTACTTGCAATTTTTTCCCTGTGCATCATTGAGATAGAAATCATGTTAAAAGCCTCTCGTCAGTTAGCTCACCCAAGGCTGTCCTTCTCATAGAACTTAGAACCTTCTCTTGGAAATGTAATCAAGAAACATAACATCCCTCTCAGTTTCTGTGGAAGGGTAGGAGTCCAACTCCAATTTGCAAAACTAACTCTTGTAATACAGATATGAGAACTTTATTTTTCCTTTGGATATAGCGAATCAGGCAAGACAATAGTCTCTATAGTTGTACTCATGTTTGTGTTGTTTGTTCACTCTAAGCTCCACCCAGACATTCACTTCTTTGTACCTGCATTGCTTTTTACCCTAGGTAACAATGCATGAACTAACAGTTCAGTAAAGATGTCTGTGTTCGATAAACTGAGTTAAGATTAAGCATTCTATAAATTTTTGTCTTGTCAGTATTAGTTTCTAACCAGTTAGCTAACATACATATTTAAATTTTGAAGCAGAAATTATATCAATTTTCTGAGGCTGTCAGAAAAAGTTACCAGAGAATGGATGGCTTAAAATAACAGAAATTTGTTGACTCGGGGGTCTGGAGGCTTGAAGTCTGTGATCACAGTGTCATCAGGGCTCTGTGACACTTGATGTTATTTGAGGTTCCTTGCCTTGCAGATGTCACTCTGATCTCTGTGTCCATGCCCACATGGGCATTTTCTCCTCTGTGCTGCCACATCACCTTCCCTCTCCGAGTGCCTGGGTTCAAATTCCCCTCTTCCCATAAGTACACTGGTCATATTGGACTAGAGGATCATTCTGTTCTGACATGACTTTATCTTAAATGACATGATCTGCAATGATTCTCTTTCCAAATAAGGTCACATTCTGAGATGCTGGGAGTTAAGACTTCAACATATCTTTTTGGGACCAAAATTCAATCCTTAACAGAGATTAAAGGATGATACCGTGCCTTCAAAGTCAAAGCACTAAATGAAGCTCTTGGAGTGCTTACACCTAATCACCTTCTTTTTATCTTGAATACTATAAAATTATGGAATTTGATTCAATCTAACAAACTGGAAGCACAAATGCCAAGTCCTTTTATCATAAATACATCTCAAATATGACTATTTTTGGAAAAGCATGCATTATTAGCTCCTTCTATTTTCACTTTCACAATGTGATTGATGAATTTTAGCAAATAGTAAAAATATAAAAGACATATTTGTGAAAATGCAAACTTCTGCAATGCAATTCAGAAACTACCACTTGGTGGCAAGATAATGCTACTATTAATGTCTCTACAAGTGACTTGCTCTTTTGAATTATAAGTCCTTGATAAATTTAAAATAGGTTTATATAGGAAATCAGGCTAAATAATTAATATTTTTTATTTTAAAAGAGATTTTTAAAATAATTTGCATAATAAAAATGACTCTGGTAAAATACACATGTAAAATCCAATTCAAACAATGAGTTAATTCTGTTGACTAGCATTAAAAAGATATCTAAAATGAAACATGAAATTAAATGAGAAATAATTATTTCATGTATATATTTTATGTCTGATTCTGTAAAAATTCTAGATCGACTTGTGGTGTCATAAATACTTTTTCAGTTCTAATCCATTTGGTTAAGCATAAATATTCAATCCAATATTTATAATTATCTCCTGACAGAATTTGAGAATGTCTCCCTTTACTTGACACTTTTTACAAGAATTAATGAAGCTTCTAGCAGAGCAAATAGGTTCCCTATTTGCCTCATCAATGGGTGAAATCACAGTGTTATACTTAGAAAATGTATAAGATTTATTTAGTGAACCTCATGCTCATTTTATAATATAGAAGAAGCATAACTTTCTAAGGATTCTGCTTTTGAGGGGTAATATAGTAATAATAAGAAAAGAAAATAAGAAGAAATTTATATAAGATATATTTATATAAGAATATATATATTTGTAAAGGATAACAAAAAGAGATAACTAGAAATATATTTGTAGGAAAGAAACTATGGCGTTGTATAGAATACCAAAGATAGAATGATATTCTTGAGCAATGGGGGTTGATTGCATATAATTGGCTGTTTTGTTGCCAATCAATTGACCTTTTAACACTTATTATAAATAGTCATTCTGGACATTAGTTGAAGGAAAGCAAGGAGTAGCTTCTCATTGACATAGGAAAGATAAGAGTTTATACTATTGTATTATAATATTATTTTGAGGCATTGTATTATAGTAGTCAAGGAAGCAGGCTTTGACACTAGACACCTGGTTGGGGCTCCTTATCTGTCATCTCCTAGCTACATTGTCTAGGTTACTTAATTTCATTTCACCTCAGCATCATCACTTGTAAAATGAGTGTGACAACAGTACCTGCCTCATAGTGTTTATGTAATAATTAAGTAGAATTATCCACTTAAGGTGTTTAGCATAGCACCTCTTATATTGCAAATATAAAATATGCCTTTTAAAATTATTTTTCCTAAGCATTCATAAGTATATATTTTTTGTAAGATTTTTGATGAACAGTGATTATCTTGGAAGAATCTCAGGCAAAATGTTTTTACCAAGTTTCTTTTCCCAAGCCTGTCCAAAACTTACTAAAACTTTCAAGTAGGGAAAGATGATGGGTCACTTTGGTTGCTGACAGACGATCGATTTTTCTTGCTCTCTCTGGCCTTTGATTCTTGGCTTTGGCTGGCAATAGGAACTCAAAGAATGCCTGGTGGTGTAACATTTTTTTGCGAAAGTGTGGAAGCCCTGTAGTGTTAATGCTGACTGCAGTTCAGACGAGCTTTTCAGCTTCTGTGCTGCGCTCTTTAGTGAATATTGCCGGGGGCTGCCAACTTTTAAACTTTCTTTTCTCAATTTTTTTTGACTTAACATATTGTGTAAGTTGATAGAGAGAGCTATCACAATGCCACTCAGGATACTGAAATACTCTACAGCATGGGTATTGCCATTGGCATAGGGGCAATGTTGTATCTAAGCAATGAACTCATTAATAGGTACTGCATCAATAGGTCTTAGAAGAATTCTGCTTTCTTGTTAGTTTTAAGGTTAGCTATTTGTTAACTTAACAAAAGTAATATGAGAATACATAAATGAATTACCTTGGGAAATTAAGCTTAAATATTAATAAATAATAATTTTGATATAAATAGCATCTCAAGACTTCTTGATGTTGGCAAAATATTAAGCTATTTCAAGAAAAAATTTTCAAACAATTCATATGAACAAAGGCTTTAGGGGCTACACTAGCACTGGAGTATCTCTATACACCACAGTACACAGAGACATAAAAATAAGCGACTGGCTATTTGCAGGGACAAGAACAGTACTTTTTCTTACCCTTTCTACTCAAATATACAAACATGGAAACGGCAGGCATGGTCATGCTTAGCCATGTGCTACTGTAGCCAAAACATAAACACCATTTTTCTAACTGTGTATAAGGAAAGCCTGGTCAGTTCCATAATGCTGCTGTAAATAATTAAAGAAAATTAGTGGTGGAACAGCAAGGATTGAAAATTCTAGCTACAATGCTCTGGTTATTTATTGCCTCTTGAGTGCATTCCTGTATTGCAGAGGAAGATGCCGTCCAACAAGTTATGGCTCACCTAGGTAGAGGCTCAATTTGTAAATATTGTAGTACTTTTCCTTCCTATTTCTAAAGTCAGCTTTAGAAGAACAAATACTGTGTGATTCCACTTCTGTGAGTATCTAAAATTAGAGTCAAACACATAGAAACAAAAAGTAGAATGGTGATTGCCAGAGCCTAGGGTGAAGGGAAATAGAGTTGCTGTTCAATAGACACACAGTTTCTGTTATGAAAGGAGTAAATTGTAGAATCTGCTGTACAACATTGCATGTATAATTAACAATACTGTATTGTGTACTTAAAATTTTATTAATAGGGTACATATGTTAAGTGTTTTTACTGTAATAACCCCCCAAAGTTGTCTATAGTCAATGTTTTAAAGATAGATAAGAATGTACACACTTTTCCTGTTAAAACAAACAAAAGTTAGAATCAGGAGAAAACAATTAAAACATTCAGGCAGGTTTGTATACTTAGAGAGTAGAGCATATTTCTATTAGCAGCTGGGGTGACATGGCATGCATAAGGGATTGTATCTGATAGTTAATGTAAGATTTAGCCTTTCCAAATACAGAAGAATTTGAAATATTCTGGAGAACTTGACTCCAGAGAGGGGGACTATTTCTGAAAGATGTCTAGTAGTCACAGAATTAATACAGAAAGGAAGGTAGACTATGTATTTAGCACTGTGTCCATTTGGAAGGAATCCATTGGCCGACTTGAATGTGCCCTTTAAAAATGGATCAGAGTCAGTGTTCTGCATTCTGGTGGTTTCAACTTGAATCCTTTCCCTGTCCAACAAATTGTGCACATCACCTCTCTAAAACCCAGTCTACCTTCCCCATTTTTCTTGCTCTCGATGACTGCCATAAAATATGATCTTGTTCTCTGAATTCTCACTGTATACTTCCCACTTTATTAATTGGTATTGGGCCACCTATTTCTTTGAGACATCTCTGATAGTATTGTCTTGAATTTTATTGGATTGGTTTTATTTACTGTGAAAAGGAGAGTTTCTAAATTTCACCCCAAAATGCAAATACCTTGGGATTTATTTGTATTCCAGGGTACACTGGGTACACTCTGTACCCTGGAATTTGTACAGATTGAGTTTCAATAAGTTTATTGACGACTGATATAAGTTGCCTAATTATTTTAGTCTTAACTTATACTTTCTAGAATCCCCAAATATGGTTACAGTAAATAAAAGGAGAATTTATAGCCCATCATGTATATATGCCATAAGGATGCAGAGAGGAGGACTGGCTGGCCTCTAGGGCAGGACCTATTAGGGTGAAGTAACTAGCCATGTGTCTCAGAGTTTTCATCCTGCCATATATGTGCTGAAATTCAATCACCCTTCTTGTTGAAACTGAATGTGAACAGGGGAGGACTGTTGTATTTAATTGAATTATTAAAATTATAAAGGAATGATGAATAAATGACAGGATCAATCCACAAATTTTTCACTAGATGATATTCCTTTACAGTTATTGGAATAAAAATTCAGCAAGCTGTTTGGTGAACAGCATAGCTGAGCAAAAGGAGGTGAGATTATCATGGGTACAATGAGCCATTTATGTCTCATGACTCATATCACCTCTTAGAAATAGTGTATATAAAACTAGCATGTGTCAAAGCTGAACAGGGAGCAGCAAATTGAATATGTAGTGTCAAATTGTTGCTCTTATCACTGTTTTTTAGGTATTTTTGTTATAGTAACATTATTTTTAGATATATTAATGTTATTCATTGTATTGCAAACTTTCACATTTAATTACTTTTTTATTTCTGAATTAAATTTATTGGAGTAATATTGGTTAATAACATAATTTTCTTTTTAACTTTATTTTGCTTATAGTTTATTCTATTACAGTTGTCCCAATTTTTTTTCCTTTTTGCCCATCTCTGCCCTCCCCACCCTTCTCTCCAACAGTCAATTCCCTCTCCATTGTCCATGAGTCATTCATACAAGTTCATTGACTAATCCCTTCTTCTTTTCAACATTCCCGCTTTCCTCCTTATAATTGTACTTATAAATGCTTAGGAAATAATTCATAAAATAAACTACAAGAATTTTAAGTCAGTTATGAAATATGTTTATTCAATTCAAAACAACATGAAATAGAAAATGCTCTAAAACTTACTAGAGTAAAAGAAAAATAATGTGAAAAAATCATGTTTTCTCATCAGACATAAGTAATATAATAGCATACTATTAAAAATATGATGCTGTATGGCTTCCATGTAGTTGTTTAGGGCTCTACAAATTCTTACTTATAAAAAGCTTGGGTGAATACACTATATTTGTAGCTTTTTGTAATTATAGAATCAATTGATATCAAAGATCATCAACTGACTTTTTCTTCCACATCATTTGTGAGAAATAGAAATTAACAATGAAATCTATATTTTCATAATAATATTTTGGAAAAGAAGTGAAATTTTCTTAAAAATATATGTTCCATGTAACCCATCTGAACTATAGAAATCACTTTAGATAACTTTTATCCATTGTATGGATTTAAAAATAATAGTATAGAGATTTTGGAGATGGTTTAGATAGTAACACATTTGAAATATTAAAAAACATATTTTATTCTGTACAGATGAAGATGTAAATATAGTACAAAAAGATAACAATATTGATGTTGTTATATTTCCTTATTGAATATCTGCTCATTTCTCTCAAATGTATAGACAAAACTGCAAAATGTATTATATGTCTTGATATGTATAATATTCTTCCTGAACAGTAATATATAAAAAGAAATTTGGGATAAGTTATCTTTTTCAAATAAAGTAATCCTAGTTCTTCACACCTTAATCTATACATTTAAATTTGTAATAAGTCTAATGGCAGTAACTTGGCCATATTGAGCTTATCCTCACAGTTTGAGTGTTATAATAGAGATTTCAACAATTAGTAGAAGACATTGGTAAACTAGTAGATTTGATGATGAATAAAGTATTTTGGAGGGGAGGAATGAGAAAAAAATCTCTGCCTATGTAGCCTAAGTCCCAATGGCTAAGATTCCTGCATAGTTTATAAAATATATTCTAGCAAAGCAGAGCTCCTTGAAATAAACTGATTCACAAATCCTGAAAAAAACTATTTTAGTGCCTAAAGACAATGGTTTCACTAGAAAAATTTTCAAAGACAATGGACTAAATTCATTGTAGATGTGTAAAAAATAGGTTCTTCTTTTGAGTTTCACTTTCCTGTGGTGAGCAAGGGTGAGTACAAGTGGATGCTCTGAGGATGATTCCTGTTCAGGTGAGGGGGCCATTCCTGGGACCACGAGCAGCCACTAGGACCTACCTTTGACTTTTTGCTGGATAGGTAACTTGTTCTGGGCTGACGGCTATCTGAAGAAGCACTGGGGGAAACCAAAGATGAGTTGTACCACAGCTCCTCTCTTTGTCCTGTCAAAGAATGAAGCACACATCAGGTTTACTTGTCCAGTATCTATGATGCTAACTTGGAGGAGCACTTTCTGTGAATGGTTCAGAATAAGTGCTCAGTTAATATTTGTCAAACAACTAATCAACTTCCTTTTCTGTGTTTACTCCCTTCTTTGCTCACCTGAAAATATACATGCATATATAATTATGCATACAAATTTTTCCCACATTCATCTCTAGTGATTGTTAACAAAAGATTTTCAAAAATTCTCCTAAAAATGTCTACTTTAATTATCTTTTTAAATCACACTACACATATTAGAAAACAGTAGTACTTATATGTGGAAGATGTTATTTATTCCATTTCCACAAAGAGCTTTCCTCTTAAATGAATTAGACATCCCTTGAACTGCCTCTGTGGCCTCCAGCCTGTCTTAGGGGGCCTGGTACAGTGTGTAACACAGTGCGCCTACTAGGCAAATGATTGTGTAAGAGAGTGAAAGAGAACTGAATTAATATTATTTTAACTATGAAACATTCAGAAGTGAGAAAGCAGAAGGATCAAATTAACCACCACAAAATCAACATTATTAACAGAAACTACAAATGTCCCAATCTTTAATATGTGTGCAGTCCTTTCCATATATAATATTAGATATTTCTAGTAGTTTGATAAAGTCAGTATTGTCACTCCCATTTTACATATGAAATAAAACTTTATCCTAGGACTCAAAGTAGTTGAATAAATTTTTCAAGAAAACTCTGAAGCTTAGAATAAAAAAATAACAAAATATTTGAGGAATAAGCACCATGAGTGAAAATGAGCTTTTAAATACAACATGTATTTGTAAATACAACATGTACACTATACCACACAGTCTCATTTCTATACTAAATAAAATAATGTATGTTGAAAAGTACATAACAAATTTAGTGTTTGATAAATATTCATTTATTTATCCCCTTGCCTGTATGTTAGTAGAGTTAAAAATTAAATTCTATGTTAATCTGAATGATTAAGTCAGAGCTGTAAAAGGCATCTGGCAGTCTCTGCTCTAACCAAGTTGTCTCTTGTCACCTGTCCCTATTGATTTCATTGGTGCTCCATAAGCTTGGTGCGCACACTAACTAATGCTCATTAATTAAGAATTTATTAAGCAACTGCTCTGTGTGCAGCATAGCTCTGTGCTTTGTGGGAAATGCAGAGTAAGCACAAACATCATTTCCTATCCCTTGAGGTGCTCAAATACAAACAGCAGAGACTCAGGAAATATTTTAATAACAAGAAATTCAAAATTGATTACATTATAAAAGCAGTAATACTTTCTGCTTATTTCTTCCACATAGCTACAGTAATTAAACTGCAAATTTTGAAATTATAAAATGCATAAAGTTTGAAAGAAAACGTAACATTTGTTTATTTTACAATTCAACACTATATCAGTTCCAAGAATATTTTCTAGGATAATCTTCTCAAGAAGCATTATATATTGGGTCTTAGTTTTAATAAAACATTCCATAGATTTGTAATAGGTACAGCTGAATAAGTTTTGTGCAACAGAATAGATGAGAATATTAAGAAAGGCAGCTGCTCACCAGAACTGAGATTCTAGGATAGGTTTTGTTCTTCTGTTTATCATTGTTAGAGAGCTGCCTGTTAGAAGCAAAAGAGGTCAGTTCATATATAAGTCTGGCAAATAGAAGTTAATCACAAGCTCTCTGGCTTTTTCTCTAGTGATAAGCAAAGAAGTGAGTCTGATGTATTATTTTAATGTGGGAACTGAAAAGGTTACAGAACAAGATGAGTAAAGACAGTACAGTGGGAGTGAATAATGTGCTGGATTTTGAAATATAACAGCGGTGTACTAGACCTTTGTAGAGGTGGCGGAATGTCCTACAAGGTTGGCACTATAAATGAAAATACATAAACGAATTAAGTAACATGGTATGGGTGTTGGTAACTAAAATGATTTGTGTTTTTGGAACATTAAGTGCTAATGGAGATATAAATGAGTAGAACATAAAATAAGTATCAGGAACTAGATCAGAGAGAACGTTGTATATTTTCATCTATGCTATGGAATGTTGTCTTTTCAGAAAGAGTGGTTCTCATATTTCTAAGTGCATAATACCTAGCATTTCTTTTTCTTAAAATGCAGATTCCTAAAGCTCTATTATCAATAACTCCTCTCTACATTTGGTTCATTTCATTAGATGGAGAACCCATAGAATTTGCACTTATAAGGTTTACACAGGGAGAAACACTGTTTTAGGCCTTGAAAAGCTGTTAAGTAGAAGACTGATATTATTATATTTCTAGTTTTTAGGAATAATTTGAGAGCAATCAACCCATGCTGATTGGTTAGGACACTATTGGGAAACTACAGGTGACCAACGATGAAGTTTTGAAATGTAATACCGAATTATGACAAAGGCAGCAATGCAGTGCATTGGGAAATGACAGTCTGTTGAACAAAGAGTTATCAATAAGAAAACTGGATCTCTTAGTGCTACTTGTTACATATGCAAAATTTCTATCTCAGGTTAAACACAAAAATTCCAACTTTATTGAAAATATAAATATAATAGAACAATATAGCTTTTAGAGGACAATAACATTATGACTTTGTTTTAAGCATAAAGTTTTAAAACAATGTATAAAAATGAATTATACTAAATGAAATAAGCCAGTCAGAAAAAGACAAATATCATGATTTCACTCATATGTGGAATCTGATGAACAAACTGAACTAACAAGCAAAATGGAGAAAGACTCATAGACGGAGAGCAGGATGACAGTTCTGTGGGGGGGCGGGAGGGGGGACTAGTGGTTGGAGGGATTGAGCAAAAAGGAAAGAGGACTCATAGACACAGACAGCAGAGTGGTGATCATGGAGATGGAGGAAGAACGGTATAAAGGAAATAAATGGTAATGGAAAAATACAATAAAAAGAAACTTAAAACAGAAAAAGTGGAGCTGAACTGCAAAATCAAAAAAAAAGGGCAGACATTCGAAGAAGAAAAATTAATTAGCTGATGGATGCATCATCAATGAAAATGACAATACAACCAATTGAAGGAACGCACATGGAAAATAAAAATGTGTCCAAGAGAGGAAACTGCAATTAATGTGAGTATACATTATACAATAGGAATGTGGTAGAAATATAGAATATAAAACAAATAATGTTACATTGAAAGAAATTGGGAGGCATATACATTGATGATGATTACAATTGCCAGAAATACTACTTATACACTTTATTATGCATAAAAGTGTTATCATTCCTAAAAAAGCATATAAATATAGTTAAAATTTTCACCTCTAAAAATACTGCCTGTATTATGAAACTGTATTATATATACTATTAAAATAATGTTAGAATGTATACAGAAAAATAAAAAAATAAAATAGTGTATAAAAAGCTTTAAAAGAAAAACATAATAAAATAGACTACATTATTATCACTTGTTCATTTAAGACATCGTTAAGAGAGAGAAAAAGCAAACCGCAGAGTAGAAGCAGCTGTTTTTAATACCTAGGTTCTGAACACATAAAGAATTCTTTTTGTTGTTTGTTTTTTAAAGATTTTATTTGTTTATTTTTAGACAGAGGGGAAGGGAGGGAGAAAAAGAGGGAGAGAACCCTCGATGTGTGGTTGCCTCTCACGCACCCACTACTGGGGACCTGGCCTGCAACCCAGGCATGTGCCCTAGACTGGGGATTGAACTGGTGACCCATTGGTTTGCAGTCCAGTGCTCAATCCACTAAGCCACACCAGCCAGGGCACATAAAGAATTCTTAAAATAGTAAGGAAAAACAGAAAACTCAATTGAAATATGGGTTAAAATGCTTACTTTTGAAAAATGGATATCCAAGTTATGAATTAACGTATGAAAACTTGTTCATAATATAAGACATCAGGGAAATGCAAATAAAAATTGCCTCTATACAAAGAGAACTAGCTAAAATTCAAAATGATGAAAATTTCAAATGTGTAGAAGGATTTTCAATAATCAGAATGCATATACTGCTTTTAGGAATGCAAATTGTTACATCTACTTTGGAAAATTATTTGGTTTTGTCTCCTAATCTGAAGTAATGGGTACTCTATTGATTTTATCTCCATTTATATACCTAACAAATACTTATACAGGTTTAATGATATACTCTATAATGTCCTCAGAAGCAGTATTTATAAGAGGCACAAACTTGAAATAATTCAAATTCTAATCCACAGTTGACTTAATAAATTGTAGTACTTTCAAAGAATGAATGTCACATTGTTTATTGCTGCATATAAAACCATTCCAAATTCAGTCGATTAAAACAACAAACATTACGATCATGAGTGCTGTGACTCAAGTCCTGCAATAGGGTACAATTGAGATGGATTTTCTCTGTACTATGATGTCAAGGGCCTCAGTTGGAAAGGTTCTAATAGCTGGGGTTGACTTTAATGACTGGGAACCAAAAGCTTCTGAAGGCTTCTTCACTTATGTGTTTAATGTTTGTTGGAGATTACCAGACATGGTCCTCAACTAGAAAAATTGCACGTGGCTTTATTATTCTCTTGAGCATGTCAGCTTCATTCTAACTAAGAAGGGAAAGCCCCTAGAAGGAACATTTAAAGAGGTAGTATTTTAAGAAACCAAAGTAAAATCTGCAGTGTTTCTTTTGCCTTAACCTTTGAAGCCACAAATCATACCCTATACCTTAAGCCACACTGTATTGATTAGAAGAATGTCATTAGGGTTACTGATTCAAGGGAAGGGGAGCTAGACTCCATTCCCTTGGAGTGGAGGGAATGGAGTCTAGCTCCACTCCATTCCTTGGAAGTGGCAAGGTCACTTTGTAGATCATGGGGGTTGGGAGAATCTGCTATGGCCATCTTTGAAAATACAAGCTAGCACAAAATGCATTGATGAGAGTGACAATTCAACCCATCAGTATTGATGAGTCTTTCAAACATTATGCTGTTAGTGAAGCCTGACACAAAAGAGTACATGTTGAATAAATTTGTTTATATATAAAATATTACAAAAGGCTACACTAGTATTTGTTTTTTTCATGTAAGGATGTTGATTACCCATTGTGGACAGTGATCAAAAGAGAGCATGAAAAACGGCTTCTGAGTTATTATTTATTTTGTGTTTCCTTTATGAGTACTAGCTGAGTTGTATCTAGCATGTGAAAATTCATAAATTGTTCACTTATGGCATAAACACTTTTTCCTGTGTATATATTATACTTCAACAAAAGCTAAGGTAAAAAGAAAAAATGCTTTTGATTGTTCATATTTAGTATTTATGATTTTTGGCAATATTTTAAGATCATTTAAAAACTTTTGTTCCATTTTTTTCACTCATTGCTTTGTAATTTCTATATTTTTAGTCATTATACTTCTGCAAAAAACTCTTACCAGAAAGCATGCAATCTCATTAGGAATAATATTTGTAAATGATACTGATGTAGTTGTTCATTATTAAGACAAATATATTATTTTCAAAGTTAAAATTAGGCTCACCACTATGAACTTCTCTTTGTTAAAAAATACTGAAATTAAAAGTTATTGAATAAGACATGAAGAATTACAATACATGAAACAATTGTTATCTTATTATGATATTTATATATATGTGGAAATAGCCAAGAAATTTGGAAGGTGACATTTTTTCCTTTATATATGCTTTTTAAAAAATCCACATCTAATCCATCAGCAAATCCTTTCTGTTTTTGCATTAAGATATAGACTCCAACAATCCTCTATCATCTCCACTGCTACTGCTGTCTTAACTGACCTTATCTTCCACTTAGACTTGTTAATATCGAGCCCCCTTGTTTTGCCCTTTAATGTTTGCATTTGAATTCACAACACAGCAGCTTCAGTGATTTTTAAACTCTGTCATATGATGATTATTGCTGATCTTGTGCAACTCACTTTCCAATGGCTTTGATCTCAAGAGTAAAAGACAAAGTTCTCACCAAGACCTACAATGCCACATGGCTTCAGTCCCTTCTGCCCTCCCAACATGCTTACTTTGCTTTAGCTATCTGACCTTCCTCCTTTTATCAAAAATATCAGGCAAGCTCTCATCTTGAGCATTTGTACTTGAGTTTCCCTCTGCCTAAACTTCTTTTTCCCCAGAGTTCTAAATGGCCTGTTCTTTCATCTCCTTCTGCTTTTTGCTCAAATTTCTCCATTACTCTGAGACACTACCCCAACCACTCTATTTAATGTTTCAACCCTTTTCCTGCCCCCATCATTTCCACTTAAACAACTCTTCCCACTTTATTTTTGTCCAAAGCACTAATCAACTTTACATATGTGTTATTTTGCATTTCTTCATTATTTTAAGTCTTCTCTACCTTACTTTCACCCTCAACATAGTGAGCTCTGGCTCCATAAAGACAGTGTGCACACACACACACACACACATGCCTGGGGCTTTACCTACCTATTCTCTCTTTCTGAAACAACCTTCTCTATTCCATTGACTACTGTTTCTCTTTTGTCAATTTTCATTCTTAAGTTAAAGTTCATCTTCTAAGGGATGCTTTTCTAGTCATTCTAATAAAAGTAGTCAGGGCTCATTATTCTCTATAATATCTACCTGTTCATTTCTTTCATAGATCTTAGAATTATATAGTTAACTTGTTCATTTAATTATTGACATGTATTTCTTCTTAGTTAGAATGTAATATCAATGAGTAGAATACCTCCTTACAAAATAAATGTTTAAAAAGAGTGAGTAGATTTTATTTGGACATTGTCCTTTTTGTTTTGATAATTCCTTCAAGAGATAAAGTTTATATTTGCATTTTCAGTATAATTTTATTGCTTCAGTAAAGATAACAAAAAAGTTTAGTAATATTTTTATTTGCCAACATATGAAATTTTTATTCCTATTTTTGAAAGTATTCATTTTTTTCTGATTACCATATTTCTTTCATAGAAGACAGGCAGTTTCCTTTCTCAGGATGAGCCTGATAAATCTGGTGGTGATCCCTTAACCAGTTAGCTACAAAATCCCTGTGACTCCAGGATGGGTATATGGCTGACTCCAAGATAAAGAGCTAAATAAAGTATAGGATATATTATTTTTCATTCCATCGATTTCATGTTATGGGATTGTGAAACTTTGACATTCCATAGTTATTTTGTTCTCATGAGGCATCCCTTACCTTAGAGATGCAGACAGATGAATTTATTGTCAAGGAAATTACAAAGGTACAGAATAGATCCACTGGGCTTAGCTATATTGAATCATATGTACCTCTGGACTTATAGTTGTGTGAGCAAATATATTTGCATACTTTATCCACTATAATTTGCTATTCTACACTTGCAGCCAAAAGCAGCCTAACTAAAATTCAGTTTTGATTCCCCTGTTTTTAACAGCCCTTTCTATTATTTTACTCAATTGGAAAATTCTGCATATTATCCATTGCTTTGGACATATTGATTTAAATGTCACTGTAGCTATTTGGAGAAGCATTTCATGGTAGAGAGCTCGTGCTTATTACCTTCACATTGCTTTGAATACAGATAACAATTTTTAGTAAAATTTCACACATGAGGCCCTAGTTCCTGTCATTATTACTATTATTGATTAGTTTAGTGTCTTCAAACAACTAAAATCAATTACAAGTCAAAGGTAATGCTATTTTATTCTTCATTCCACAGACTGTATACTGATGGGAGTTTCAGGTGGTAAGACACAAATTTCAGAGTTTGTCTGACTATTTTAAAGTTGTATAATCTTTCATCAGTAAATATTGATTTATTTTCAGCTAAGCTGGAAGTGTTTTAGAGAGTAACTCTCAGTATAACTAACCAGCCTTACCAGTCAGTATTATCTAAATTTTCCTGACAGCATACTGTACTCACAGATGAGTTGAAATTTCTCTTATCCTTATCCCTTATAGACTGTATTACCTTTGTAATCATGAGTAGAAAGTAACTTTCTCTTTGCAAAAAAGAAATCCATAAACAAAAGCATATAATAAGTTTACTAATTTCATGATAGGTTCCATTTATTTAAGAAGAGAATGTAAAACTTGCAAATGTGTGGATAAAATTTCTATTCTGTTATTTTCCTTCTGTGTTAGAGTCTTAAAAACATGATAATACTGATTCCTAAGTTATATAAACATAAACTATATTTTAAAATATTGTGGTTAATATTTTATTTATGGAAAACCATACCTTTCCTTGTTATAATTTTGAGTTGCTTAATTCAGCCACAATTAAATGAACTATTTAAGAGAATGATTAATACAAAACACTTCCATATTTTAAAATGTTATAAACAAGGAAAGACCACCCCCAAACTGGAATTACCTTCTGCAGGGCAGGCCCCTTATAGTATAGGCTTTCCCTGCTGGGTGAATATTCTAGGAACCCATCTGTATCACTGTACCAACTGCTGTTGTTGTGAGAGGCTGTGTTGTGATTCAGTAAATTGTTTTTTCAAGCTATAAGAAAATTCATTTAGAAAGTCAGAGGTAGTAGAAATGGTGTCAGGAAACAAGTTACAGAGGTAAAAGAAGTGCCCTTGTTGCTTAGGTGAAAGAAAGAGGCAAAGAAGTCATATCTAGGGAAAGGGGTTGGAGAAAGACAGGGGTGTGCTCCATAGAGAGCCACACTGGACCCTTGTCTTGAGGGTATTTATCTGGAGGTCTCAGGGGAGGATCCCAACAGACTATTCATCAGCTTTTTGGTGTCTCCTTTCAATCATAGCCTCAACAGATTGCTCAGTGCCAGGTCAGGAGGTCATTATTCAATGCAGCTGGTCCTGACTGTCAGCCATGGCATATTTGTCTGGCTTTGCTGCTTTTCTGGGCCTAGAGCTGAAATCCATTGAGGCCTAGATGTCTTTGATGTGAGTCACAATCTCATTGTGCTTATGCTTAAGGGTTGTTCTCTGGCTGCTCAGTCCTGCTCTAAGGGTGTCTAATCCACAAGTCCAGCAACATGCCAAAGGAGGGAAGGTCAGAAGAGGGTCCGGACCACATGACCAGTGATATGAAGATTTAGGCAGTCTCATCTCATCTGCATGACCAGTGATATGCTAGGGGGGGAAAGGTTATCCTGGGGATGAGGTCCTTATATTCCCAATTTTTCCCATTGCTAGGCACCTGGGGCTTTCTGCCCTGGTGAACTATACCTGTCCCACTTTCCTTGCTCTATTCATGTCTGTTTAACTGCCTACCACACCTTCATTATAAATTGCTTACTTAATTAACAATTACCTGGGGTGGCCTGGCTGAGTGGCTCAATTGGTTGGAGCATCATCTTGTGCACTGAAAGGCTGTCAGTTCAATTCCCAGTCAGGGCACATACCTGGGTTGCTTGTTCAATCCCAAGTTAGGGCATATATGGAGGGCAACAGACTGATGTTTCTCACATCAGTGTTTCTCTCTCCCCTCCTTTATCTCTAAAATCAATTAAAAAAAATCCTCAAGTGAGGATTTAAAAAAAATAAAGAAAAAGAATTACTTGGGAGGCTATTAAAACTTCAAATTCCTAGGATTTTATACTAGAGATTCTGATGATGTGAAGCTGATGATGCAGGGCCTGGGAATGTGTATTTTAACACCCCCTCCTCTGCAGGGAGCAGGGAGATTTTTTTAAGTACATTTTATTGATTATGCTATTACAGTTGTCTCATTCCCCCCTTTCTCCCCCTCTTCCTAATACTGCCTTTTCCTCCAGCAGTCCCCCTCTAAGTTCACATCCAGGGTACATGCATATAAGTTCTTTGACTTCTCCATTTCCTATACTATTCTTAACATCCCCTTGACTACTTTGTACCTACCAATTATGCTTCTTAATCCTTATACCTTTTCTTGCACTTTCTCTCTTCCCCCTCCCAACTGATAACCCTTCAAATGATCCCTTTGTGTATGATTCTGTTTCTGTTCTAGTTATTTGCTTAGTTTGTTTTTGTTTTTGTTTTTTGTTTTTTAGATTTAGTGGTTGATAGTTGTGTTTGTTGTCATTTTAATGTTCATAGTTCATGACCAATGTGAACTATGACCAACGTGCCCCACCCTCCCTATTCACCCAATCTTACCAAGTGACTTTTACTGATGTGGAAGAGGTAAAACAAAAGACTTCAAAATCAATGAGTTCAAACACTGTTTCGAGCAGTGGAAAAAATATCTCAATAGGTGTATTGCATCAGATGGAGAGTACTTTGAAGGTGACTGAAGTTTAAACAATGTAAGAATAAATGCACAGTTTCATGTAAGTGAATTCTGTGGTTTTAGGGGTCCACTCTCATAAGTAAGAAATAGAATTTTAGTTGAATAACATGAACATATTAATAAAATGTTAAAATATATTTAAATATATATATATATATATATATATTTGCTGATTACTAGATCAATCCTATACCACAATCTCTCAGAATAATTTATTACATCATATTCTACAAAATATACTCTTACTTTAACAATTGAGTAGAATAGTACTCAAAAGTGTTTTCCTTTTTTTAACTCATTTGTTAGTCTTTTATAAAATATAAATTAGGTTTCTATCCTGAAATATATTTTTAAGAAGTAATCTAACATATAACAATAATGCTTATGTGTGGAAATATTGCTATTCCTCATTATACTACCATTTAGGCTCATTTTGAGTGCATTAACAGTTATTTTATTATTGGGCTTATACATTTCTATCATAAGAACTTAGTTAATGTGGGTTTCTGGTCAAGGTGGCAGAGTAGGTAAAGTAGGTACTCCCATCTTCCCACAGTCACATCAAAATTACAACTAAACTACAGAGCCACTCTCATTCAAAACTGCCTAAAATCTAGCAGAACAAGGTCTCTACAACAAAGGATAAAAAGAAAAAACAAAATTCAGATTGGTAGTAGGGGCAGTGGCTCAGAATGTAGCACCCACACCCAGATGCAACAGATAAAATTGGGAGGGATATCACAGCTTCAGAGGTCCCCCCTGACAAGAGAGGAGTCCCAGCCCCACACCAGGCATCCAAGTCCAGGGTCCAGTGCTGAGAAGAGAAGTCCTCTTCTAGCTGTGAAAAGCAGTGGAGATTGTGACTGAAGGAGACAAGGGCCCCTGCAGTCCCAGGTGTCCCTCTAAAAGGCCCATGGCTTGAAGGCAAGGGCTAAAGGGGCAGCTTTCTCTAGATAGAAGTGCTAGAAGAGCCACTGTTCCCTTGCTGAGCTCTCTGCCTGAAGCTTCAGGAGGACACTATATATGAGTCTCCACCAACTTGGCTAACACTGTTTACTCTGCTTGGTAATTCCCTGAGACCTCCTCCCTTCTAAATTTTGAGGCCCACCTAAGCCACTTCCAGTGGCTTTTCCATACAAACAGCTTGTCTTTGCTCATACTACAAAATTTTCTAAAATCTCTCAAAGGTCCACAAACTGCAAACAAATATCATCTGGCCTTGTCATGCTGTGTATTATTCACTAAGCAGCCCCTGACCTGGCACTAGTGGAAGTTGACCTGAGTTGACCTCTCACAGCTGACCTCTCCCAGGCACCTCCAAGCCCAGTACAAGTAGAAACAATATGCAGATCACTTTGTAGTTCTTTCTGGGTGGCACCATGGCGAGCACAGGCAGTACATGACTTTGGCTTTCACCTCTCTGGAGGCCCCATTGCCAGCATAAGAGTGGACAGCTTTAAATCATGCTGGAGGACCACCTAATCACCTCCAGGAGTGACACACTTAAGGGGCAGTCCTCAGCAGTCACCAGAGCCCTGCTAAGCCAAGTCCCGCACCATGGGGTAAGCACCTGCATAACCCTTCCTCTGCTACAGCCAAGGATTATTCTTGCAACCCATCAGCATGGGGGATTAATCCCCCCTATTATTAGACAAACAGTAATAAAGATTTAATTTGAACAGAAGGGTTCACACAGTATAAATGGAGGCGGATGTGGGCACACCTGGAATGCCTCTCTTGGGTGACCAGAGAGGTTGTGCCACTGGGCCCCACAGGAAAATCTACTACATGAGCCTACTCCTGAGAGACCAGGAGACATAGCAGCTCTATCTCATACATAGAAACAAACACAGGGAAGCAGCCAAAATGGAGACACAAAGAAAAAATGCCCCAAATGAAAAAGCAGGACAAAACTTCAGAAAAAGAATGAAACAAAATGGAGACAAGCAATCCACCAGATATGGAGTTCAAAATACTGGTTATGAGGATGCTCAACAACGTAGGTGAAAATAAATCAACTCAGTGAGACTTTTGACAAAATACAGAAAAAAAATGGAAGTAGAAGTCATAGAAAAGAACCAGTCGGAATACAATACAGACTACAACAAAGGATACAATAACTGAAATGAAAAGTATACTAAAAGGAAATCAGCAGATTAGATGAAGCAGAGGATTGAATCAGCAATGTAGAATATAAGTAGCAGAAAACACCCAATCAGAACAGCAAAAAGAAAAAAGCATTTTAAAAAATGGTGATAGTTTAAAGGACCTCTGTGACAACATCAAGCTTGCCAACATTTGCATCATGGGGATGATGAAAGGAGAAGAGAGGGAGCAAGAAATGAAAACCTATTTGAAAAATAATTATAGGAAAATTTCCCAGCTTGGCAAAGAAACTAGACATAAAGGTCCATGACGCAAAGAGTGTCCTAAATAAGATGAGCACAGAGAGGCCCACATAAAGGCATATGATAGTTAAAAATGCCAAACATTAAAGAATCTTAAAAGCAGAAAGAGAAAAGCAGTTATGCACAAGGGAGATCCCATAAGGATGTCAGCTGATTTTGCAACAGAAACTTTGCAGGCTAGAAGGGATTGGTATGAAATATTCACAGTGTTGAAAAGTGAAAGCCAACCAAGGTTGTACTACCCAATAAAACTCTTGTCTTCCCAAGCAAGAAAAAACTAAAAGAGTTTATAACCACCAAACCAGTATTATAAGAAATAGTACAGGGTATTTTTTAAGAAGAAGAAAAACTAATTTTAAAAATGTCAATAATAAAATGATAGTAGATGCATATCTATCAGATGACAACTAGTGGGGTGGGAGGTGAAGGGATGGAAGATTGAGCAAAAAGAAAAAAGGACTCATGGACATGGGCAACAGTGTGGTGATTGCTAGGGGCAGGGCATATAAGGTACTAAATGGTAATGAAAAAAATGTAAAAAAAGATTAAATAAAAAAACAATTACTTTAAATGCAAATGGTTATATGCTCCAATCAAAAGACACAGGGTGGCTGAATGGATAAGAAAACATGACCCATACTTATGCTGTCTGTAAAAGGCAGAAAACTGTACTTGAACAACAATTAAAATAAAAAGAGAGAGAAACAATACACTGCATAACATAAAAAAAGACTCTTACTTCAGATTGAAAGACATACACAGACTGAAATTTAACGAATTAAAAAGAAATTTCACAAAAATGAAAATGAGAAAAAAAAAACTGGGGTAGCAATAGTTACACTAGACAAAAGAGACCTTAAATTAAAGCTGTAAAAAGAGACAAAGAAGGACACAGCAATTCCATTTTGGGGCACTTATTAGAAGAAACCCAAAACACTGATTTAAAAAAATAAGACATGTGCATCCCTATGTTCATTGCAGCATTATTTATAACAGCCAACATATGTTAGCTTCATAAGTGTCCATCAATAGACAGATCAAGAAGATGTGATACATATCTACAATGGAATATTACTCAACCATGAAGAGGAATTAGATCTCCCCATTTCTGACAACCTGATGGACCTAGAAGATTATGTTCACAACCTGAGTGAAATAAGTTAGAGAAAGACAAACAGCATATAATTTCACTTATATGCAGAATCTAAAGAACAAAATAAACAAAACAGAAACAGACCCATAGATTCAGAGAACATTTGGACAGTTGTCAGAAAAGGGGGGAGTTAGGGAAATGTGAGACAAAGGTGAAGGGAAGTGGAGCGGGAAGATGGTGGCATGGTAGGAGGGAGCATATTCCCTTTCTCCTATGCACAGGAGAGAGAGTGGCTGATCTGCGGAGGAACAGAGCAAGGGGCCACCAATATCGCAACATTTATGAAAATAGGACATCAAAAATTACAGCGGACATTGAAAGACCAGACATGTTATTCCTTCCATTCCAAATTTATCTCTCCTGCATTCCATCTTCTGCTTTTTTTCCTCTTTTTTTTTGAACCTGCAAGTTACTGCAAATTGGTATTATCTTTTTCTCATTATTCTGGCATTTTTTTATTTTAATAGTATTTTGGTATTCCTTTTCTTTATATATAGTCTTCTTTGCTTGGCTGGTTATACTGTATCATTTGATAGATTCCACCTGTTGTCTTATTCATAGTATGTTGCTAATTTACTGTCCTTCATTTGTGTTCCAATAGTACACCCCTCAAGGTTCTATACTTCCTATTCTTGTTATCTAGATCTCATAGATTCTATCTCATGATTGCTGCTCTAATGTTACTGTAAATAAGACCTAATTCATACAATTGTAAATAATGCACAACACCCCTCCCGGATATCAGCCCACATTGTGATTTCCCAAACTCTACTATTGTAGGGGTGAACCCTATTTTTTTACACACTACTCTTTTTACCATTCTTTATTCCCACCCTACCTCAGAATCTGACGTCCCACAGCCTCACTGCTTTCTAGGTCCAACTCACAATCCTTTCCTCCCCAATAAGAGTCTTATCTTATTTTCATTATTTCTAAAATGTGGCTAGTGGGGTAGAAGATCACAGTTAACACTATACGTAGCCAAAGGATCTCCCATCTCTTCTCTACTGCCTGCTACTGTAAATATCATAGAATACTGTCTTACTGTCTTAAACCATTTTGACTTACTCCTCCAACTGATCACAAAAAAGAGTAGGGGGAAGCTGTGAACACCAGGATTCCTTAAGAAGACTGCACCACTGAATCTCACAAGTATTCTACCACAGAAGTTCACACCATAAACCCAGGGAACCGGAACAGATCAATTTAAGAAACAGAGGCTAACAAGAAGAGTCTCACAAACAATGAGAAGACAAAGAAACAATCCCCAAAGGAAGGGAAAGGAGGAAGCCTCAGAAAGAATGCTAAATGAAATAGAGGCAACTCAACTATCAGATCTTGAGTTCAAAAAAATGATTATCAGGAAGCTCAATGAGCTCACAATGAGCTACCAGAAACTACAGGGAAGCTACAACAAACTCACTGCAAACTATATCAACATAAGAAGGAAATAGAAACTATCAACAAGGGCCAAGAAGAAATGAAGAATACAATTTCTGAACTGAAGAACACAGTAGAAGGAATGAAAAATAGGATCGATGAAGCAGAAGATCGGATGAGCAAATTGGAGGACAAAGTAGAAAAAAACACCCAGAAAGAGCAAGAAAAGGAAAAGGGGCTCAGAAAAAATGAAGAGGGATTAAGAGAAATGTAAGACAATACAAAACATAATAATATCTGTATAATGGGGAAACCAGAAGGAGAAGAAGATGACCAAGAGATAGAAAACCTATTTGAAAAGTAATGATAGAAAACTTCCCTAATTTGATGAGAAAGTCACACAAATCCAAGGAACACAGAGAGTCCCAATCAAGAGGAACCCAAAGAGGCCCACCTCAAGACACATCATAATTAAAATGGCAAAATTTCAAGACAAAGAGAAAATCTTAAAGGCAGCAAGGGAGAAACAGGAAGTAACATACAAGGTAGCCCCAATAAGGTTAGCAGCTGACTTCTCAATGGAACACTCAAAGCCAGAAGAGAACGGCAAGAAATATTCCAAGTAATGAGAACCAGAGGTCTGCAACAAAGCCTACTTCACCCAGCAAGGCTCTCAATCAAGATAGAAGGCCAAATAAGGAGCTTCCCAGACAAAAGAAGTCTAAAAGAATACACCTCCACCAAACCAGCTCTGCAAGAGATGCTAAAGGAACTGCTTTAAGGAAAGGAAGGAAAAGAGAGAGAGGAACACAAGTACAAAAATGGCAATGAATAAGTATATATAATAATAACCTTAAACGTAAATGAATTAAGTGCTCCAATCAAAAGACATAGAATAGCTGAATGGATAAGAAAACATGACCCACACATATGCTGTCTACAAGAGACCCACCTCAGAACAAAAGACCTGCACAGGCTGAAAGTGAAGGGCTGGAAACAAATTTTCCAAGCAAAAGGACAGGAAAAAAAAAAAGCTGGGGTAGCAATATTCATATCAGACAAAATAGAGCTCCAAAAAAAGGGCTCTAAAAAGAGACCCAGAAGGTCCCTTCATAATACTCAAGAGAAGAATCCACCAAGAAGACATAAATATTGTAAATATATATGCACCCAACATGGGAGCTCCCAAATACATAAAGAAAATCTTAGAGGACGTCAAGGAAGATATGGACAGCAACACAATTATAGTGGGGGATTTCAACACCCCACTGTCAAAAATGGACAGATCTTCCAAACAAAATATCAACAAAGATATGAGGCATTGAACAAAGACCTAGATGAAATGGGCTTAACTGATATATACATAGCCTTCCATCCCAAATAAGTTAAATACACATTCTTTCCAAATGTACACAGAACATTTTCAAAGATAGTCCACATGATAGGACAAAAAACAAGCCTCAACAATTTCAAGAAAATTGAAATCATACCAAGCATTTTCTCAGATCACAAGGAACTGAAGCTAGAAACCAACCCCAAGGAAAAAAAACAAAAACACTCAACATCATGGAGATTGAATCGCATGCTATTAAACAATGAATGGATCAAGGATGAAATTAGGGAAGAAATCAAAAGGTTCCTGGAAACAAATGAAAATGAACTTACAACAACCCAAAACTTATGGGACACAGTGAAGGCAGTCCTGAGAGGGAAGTTCATAGTGATGCAGGCCTACCTAAAAAAGATAGAAACATTTCAAACAACCTAACCCTACATCTACAAGAACTCGAGGAACAACAAAGACAGCTCAAAGCAAGTAGAAGAAATAAAAAAACAAGATCGGAGCAGAATTAAATGACATAGAGAATAAACGCACAATTCTAAGGATCAATGAATCTAGGAGCTGGCTCTTTGAAAAGATAAAATCTACAAACCTTTAAGCAGACTCATCAAGAAAAAAAGAGAGAAGACCCAAATAAACACAATCAGAAATGAAAGAGGAGAGATTACAACTGATACCACAGAAATACAAAGGACAGTAAGAAATTACTATGAAGAACTATATGCCAACAAATTTGAAAACCTAGGTGAAATGGAAAAATTTCTAGAAAAATATAATCTTCCAAAACTCAGTGAAAACGAAGCAGAAAGCCTGAACAGATCAATAACAGCAAAAGAAATTGAAGCAATAATCAAAAACTCCAAACACACAAAAACCTTGGACGAGATGGTTCCACAGGAGAATTCTATAAAGCATTTAAGGAAGAGCTAACCCCTATCCTTCACAGACTATTCCAAAAAATCCAAAAAGATGGAAGACTCCCAAACTCTTTTTATGAGGCCAACATCATCTTAATCCCAAAACCAGATAAAGATAACAAAGAAAGAAAACTTCAGGCCAATATCACTGATGAATATAGATGCTAAAGTTCTCAACAAACTACTGGCAAACTGCATCCAACAATACATTAAAAAGATCATACACAGTGATCAAGTGGGATTCATTCCAGGGATGCAAGGATGGTACAATATTTGCAAATCAGTAAATGTAATACATCACATAAACAAAAGCAAAGACAAAAATCACATGATCATATCAATAGATGCAGAAAAAGCATTTGATATGGTACAACACCATTTATGATAAAAACACTCAGTAAAGTGTGAATAGAGGGAGCATACCTCAACATAATAAAGGCCATATATGAGAGACCTACAGCCAACATCATACTCAATGGGCAAAAATTAAAATCTTTTCCACTAAAATCAGGAACAAGACATGGGTGCCCACTTTCACCACTTCTATTCAATATAGTACTGGAAGTTTTAGCCACGATGATCAGACAAGAAAAAGAAATAAAAGGCATCCAAATTGGAAAGGAAGAAACAAAACTGTCATTGTTTGCAGATGACACAATAGTGTACATAAAATTCCTATAGACTCTGGCAAAAAAACTGCTTGACCTAATAAATGAATTTGGCAAAACAGTGGGATACAAAGTCAATATCCAGAAATCAAAGGCATTTCTGTACACCATCAATGAAACAGCAGAAGCAGAAATCAAGAAAAAATCCTATTTGAAATAGCAAAAAATAAAATAAAATAAAATACTTAGGAATAAACCAAACCAAAGAGGTAAAAGACCTGTATTCAGAAAACTACATAACACTGAGGAAAGAAATGAAGGAAGAGACAAACAAATGGAAACATATACTGTGTTCATCCATTGGAAGAATTAACATAATTAAAATGTCCATACTACCTAAAGCAATTACACATTCAATGCAATACCTATTAAAGTGCCAATAGCATATTTCACAGACATAGAACAAACACTTCAAAAATGTATGTGGAAGCATAAACGACCCTGAATAGCTGCTGCAATTTTGAGAAAGAAGAGTAAAGTAGAAGGGATCACAATACCTGATACTAAACTGTATTACAAGGCCACTGTAATCAAAACAGTCTGGCACTGGCAGAAAAACAGGCACATGGACCAATGGAACAGAACAGAGCATCCAGAAATAAACCAAAAGCTCTATGGTCAATTAATATTTGACAAAGGAGGCAGCAACATAAAATGGAGTAAAAATACCCTCTTCAAAAAATGGTGTTGGGAGAACTGGACAGCTATGTGCAAAAAAAAAAAAATTAAACTTGAGCACCGACTTACACCTTACACAAAAATAAGTTCAAGGTGGATAAAAGACTTAAATATAAACCATGACACCATTAAAGTCCTAGAGGAGAAGATAGGTAGGAAAATCTCAGATATTTCACACAGAAACATTTTTACTGACATGTCGCCAGAGCAAGGGACATAAAGGAAAGAATAAACAAATGGGGCCTCATTAAAATGAAAAGCTTCTGCATGGCTAAAGAAAACAGTATCAAAATAAAAAGAGAACCAACTGTATGGGAAAACATATTTGCCAATGATACCTCAGACAACAGTTTAATCTCCAAAATATGTAAAGAGCTTACATGACTCCACTCTAAGAAGACAAGCAACTCAATTAAAAAATGGACAAAGGACTTGAACAGACACTTCTCCAAGGAGGACATACAGAGGATCCAAAGACACATGAAAAGATGTTCAATATTGCTAGCTATCAGAGACATGCAAATTAAAACCACAATGAGATACCACTTCACATCAGTCAGAATGGCTATCATAACAAAGCAACAAACAACACGTGTTGGAGAGGTTGTGGAGAAAAAGGTACCCTAGTGTACTGTTGGTGGGACTTTAGACTGGTACAACCACTATGGAAAACAGTATGGAACTTCCTCAGAAAACTAAAAATGGATCTGCCTTTTGACCCAGAAATTCCACTGTTGGGACTATATCCTAAGAAGCCTGAAACACCAATCCAAAAGAACCTTTTCACCCCAATGTTCATAGAAGCACAATTTACAATAGCCAAGTGCTGTAAGCAAGCTAGATGCCCATTGGTATATGAATGGATCAAAAAAACTATGGTACATTTACAAAATGGAATTCTATGCAGCAGAAAGAAAGAAGGAGCTCCTACCCTTTGGAACCGCGTGGCTGGAATTGGAAAGCATTATGCTAAGTGAAATAAGCCAGGCAGTGAAATACAAATACCATATGATCACACCTTTAACAAGAACTTAAACAACAAAACAAAGAAACAAGCAAAATATAGTCAAAGACACTGAAATAAAGGTCAGGCTGACAGTGATCAGAGGGGAGAGAAGAGGGAATTTCAGGGCAGAATGGGAAGGGTTTACAAAAACAAATATAAAGGTCACATGGAGAAAAACTAGGAGTGGGTGGTAATGGGAGAGATGTGGGGAGGGGTGGATGGGTGGGTTGTAATGGGAGTAAAAGGCAGCAAACTGTACTTGAACAATGATTAAAATTTTTAAAAAATGGAATTATTAAAAAAAGAAAAGAAAAAGGTGAAGGGATTAAGAAGTACAAGTTGGTATTATAAAAGTCATGAGGCTGTAAACTATAGCTTTGGAAAGATAGTAAATAATGTAATAATCGTGTTTGTCCCAGATAAGTACTATATTAATGTTGTAATAATCGTGTTTGTCCCAGATAAGTACTATATTTATCAGGGTGACCACTATGTAAATTACATAATGTCTAATCACTGGCTTGTACACATTCAACAAATATAATATTATACAGCTATTATTGAAAAAAATATATTTAAAAAATTTAGTTAAACTTAGTACATAATGAAGAGTAGTAAACTATACTTGATTTCTTAAATCTGTTTGAAACTTTAAAATTTAAGATGTGCCCTGACTGGCGTAGCCCAGTGGACTGAGTGCGGGCTGCGAACCAAAGTGTCGCATGTTCGATTCCCAGGGTACATGCCTGGGTTGCGGGCTATGACCCCCAGCAACCGCACATTGATGTTCCTCTCTCTCTCTCTATCTCCCTCCTTTCCCTCTCTAAAAATAAGTAAATAAATAAAATCTTTAAAAAAATTTAAGATGCAATGCTTGAAACTAGAACAAAATAAATACTAAATCCAATATTTAAAATAATAACCCCAAATCCCCTTATCCAATTGTCTTTAGTAGTTAATTCTTCTAAACAAGAGGAAATAATACCATCTTTCACAAAGTCTCCCAGAGAATAGATCAAAAAAGTTCCCAACTGGTATATAGAATTTCTACATCAAAATCTGTCAAAAACAATGAGACACTGAAATTAATGATAGTATCTCCAAGAATAGAGATACAAATATTTTAAAGAAAATATTAGCAGACTATATACAATAAAAGGAAAAGAGCAAAAGAGTTTATGCCAGAAATGAACAAGATATTTCATAGGTGAAAGTTCATCAATGTAAGCCATCACATTAACAGAAAAGTTAAATATTTTATAGTCACCTTGATAAATAAAGAACTTGATAAAATTACCACTAGTTTATGATAAAAATAAATCTTAGCAAATAAAGGATAAAGTGAAGTTTTTAAATCTGAAAATAAGTTTTTATGAAACACCTATCAGAGTCATCCTACTTAATGGTGAAATATTGAAAGCTTTCTTCTTGAAATAAAAAAATAGACAAAGATGCCACTATTGACTATTTTGTTTAGCATTGTAATGATGGCCCTAATCAGTACAATAATATGACAAGGATAAATAAAATACATTCAGAGTAGAAAATAAGAAATACAATTGTCATTGTTCACAGATGGCAATAGTGTACTAGAACATCTAAGAGAATCCATTAACATCCTACAAAATGTTTAAAGATTTTTTTTACAACAGTCTGACTTTCAAACTAAACATATGAAAATAATTTTGTGTATTTAAACTGTTAACAAAAGTACATTTTTTTCAATTAGAGTAACATAAAATTATCAAAAGTTTAAGACTACATCTAGCATGATATATCTCAAATAGTTCAATGAAAACTGTAATAGTATACTAATTAAGGGGATTTTAAAAGTTCTAGTTAAATGGTAAAATATACCATGTTCATGGACTAGAATATTAATTTTGTAAAAATTTCAACTCTTCAAGTTTATTAATGGATTCAAAAGCATTTTAACACTTGCTTCATTTTTTTCATGGAAATTAACAAGCTGATTATAACAGTTATTTGGAAACACCAAGGAAAAAAAATTTCTAAGATAATCTTAAAGATAATATCTGAAGGATTTCAGCAGTCAGATATCTGGACTTATGGTAAAGTAATATAAAACAGTGAGATACTGACACAAAAATAAACCAACTCAGAAATGAAATAAAACTCAGCATTCAGAGAAAAACACCTTCATATACAGTTACTTGATATTTGACAAAATGACACCAAGATGTAAGAAGAAACTGGTCTTTTCAATAAATAGTATAGTGTCAAATTAATTTTCATATTACAAAATGAATTTTAGCCCTTCTTTGATATATATTTATGTTTGTGTATATATTCCTATATAATTTACATATTTATATGTAAATGTATGCATTTAATTATAATTTTATATATTTATATATAGCATTTATATAAATATGTATGTGTTTATATATACATATTTATATATTCATATAGAATTTCTACAAATGAATTGTGTTTCTAAATGTAAATGGTTAAATAAGAAAACAATAGAAATCTAACTTTATGAACTTAGAATATAAAATATTACCTAAAGCAAACAAAAAATGACCACTGAGGAAAATTGTAAATTTGAGTACATTAAAATTAAGAATCTCATATTCTGAAAAGGAGCAATAAAGACAATGTGAATATATTGAACAGGTGGTGAAAAAGCTGTTTGCTATAGCTATGCCTGGTAGTTCTCAAAATACAAATATCTAACATGTGAAGAATATAAAAAGAACTATAAATCAATAAGTAAAGGCCAGACAATGAAACAGAAAAGACGAAAGACTTGGTCAAATATTTCATAAATGAGTTTTTAAGACTTTTTTTTTTTAAAGCTACTTGAGTGGGAGTTTGAAAGGAAATAGAAAAGATCAATAAAATCTGCTTCTGGTTAAATAGGAAGAGTAGAAAACCTCAGGAGGTGGTGGATGCATTGCTGGGAGATAAGAGAAAGAAGAGGCTCTAGATTGCAGAGGAAGGCTGGGAAGCAGAAGATGAAACTGTTTCTAAAACTGACATATAGATGAAGTTCACACTGAAAAGTTTATCTTTTCTTTGTAAAGAGAGAAATGCCTCCTGATAAAAACAGGAGTAAGAATTAGAACATGGAAGTTGGAGGAGAGTGGAGGTCTCACTGTGGAAAACCAAGAGTTAGTTGAACTGAAGAAATTAGAAATTTTGGGAAATACTTATAGTCAATTTGAAGTTGAAAAGCTTGATTAATTTTAAGCTAATCTGAGAATCAATTTGCTATATTGTGTAAGCCCAGCTATCAAATGAGTTTTCCCTAAATCTTCCCTCTATTCTATTTCCTTTCAATTTGTGTATCATGTCTATTTCCTTTGAAATTTTTCTACCTAATTAGATTTGATTCTGTCATCAAGATTGATTTTTGCTAAAAATAAAAAATGTGATTTTGAATGAGTTATAAAAGTATATTAATTTTCTCATATAGCATGGGGATTGGAAATAAAGACTTAAGAACCTTCAGTAGTGTAATAATATTAGGGCTCCCATTTGGTGTCTGTGCAACTTTTTTGTTTTTGTTTTTTCATGGTCAAAGTGTGAATTCTGCATTCCCAAGCATTGTCTTCTCACTAATGTCCCAAACAAGAAGGAAGAAAAAAGAGAGCAAAATGATTTTCTAATTATCAAAAATAAAATAAGTGCATTCCCAGAAAAACCCTTCCTGACCCTCAAATCTTGATTTGGCTTTTGGTGCTACTTCCAACTGAAAAAGATTTTGTGAAAAATTGAAAGCAAAGCATACCAGGGATTATCTACAATATTTGCTATAGTTCAGCACTGCATAGAACTCTTGTCACTGTCTTAAACTTTCTTGTTCTGTCACCTTTTTGCATCCATATGTGAAATCTCCAAAGCTAAAATAAACATTTATGAACAGTTGAAAAGGTTGCGATTAGAAGTTGAATGTTTGACTTGAAATGTTTTTTAAATATAAAGAAATGACAATGCATAAGATCTGATCATGAGAGCTAGTAAGGAAAGTAAAATAAATGAGATCATTGGTAATGAAGAGGTTAAGGAATTAAACATTGAACTAAATAGTACACTGATTACTAGATAGCATAAGACAAAATTTAAATGTAATTTTATATTTTTATTTTTTTGAAAGTAATTTTTGGACATTTTAGAGTGCTAAAAACATACATAAAAGAAAGAGCTTGAAGTTCAATTTATTTATTTCTAATAATATATTTACATTCTAGGCATAATTCATATAACAGCAAGTATGACTTATAACTCCTCAAACTACATACAGTCTAGGAGATATATGTATATAAATGCAAGGAAAGATTATAAAGTATAGAAGTTTTAAACCAGGAAAATATATCATGTACTCTTTTCCTATCAGATTTACTTCAATACCAAAAATAATAATAAGCCACTACCATGTATAAAAAGATCCACCATAAATATCATTATTCTCATAATAACTATTTTGTGCTTTTTATACTGAATCTCAAACATGAAGAAGATATTGTAGAATAATGTAACACAGATCTTTGTGTCCAATTCCCCAAACATATCCCCATGCTTTCTCTTTAAAAGTAACCATTAAGCTGAATTTTATATGTATTATCTCATCTGCATGCCTTTAAGGCAATATTAAATAAATAAATATCTTCAAATTATTTAGTTTTATTTTATGCTAGTATGATATTATAAATACTGTATAAATTCATCTTAAGTTTCCTTTTCGTCACTTTTTCATGTAAGATTTATCTATACTGATATCTAAAAAATGAAATTGATTCTTTGTAGTAGTATGTAAAATATTTGCTACTTCTCCAGAGGAAAAATTATGTCCGGTTGATGTCAGAAGTGGCCATAAGATTTATTTTAGGCAATAAAATGTGCAAGGAAGTGATGAGTACCAATAGCATGTCTTTGTGATTTCTCTTACTGCTTTACAAAAAAGTTTGATGCACCATTTAGGGACATCTCTATTTATTGCCAGAGTGCAAAGGTGGAAGAACAGAACAGAGAATAACCTAGGATGTATAGTGTGAGGAAGAAATAAACTTTTTTTGTAAGCCACTGAGATTGTTCATCACTGCAGAGTAACTTAGGTTGGGCTGACTGATGTAATTTAGTTTCACTGCTGTTAAATTTTTTATTGTGTAAAAATTTTTACCCATTGCTTGGTTGATTGCTGTTGAATGAATTGTGTTTCCTCACCATCAAATTCATTTGTTGAAGCTTTTGCCCTAGGGTGACTCCAATTAGAAACATACCCTTTAAAGAAATAATTAAGGTTAAACAAGACCATGAGGGTTGGGCTCTAATCCAATAGTACTGGTGTCATTTACAAGAGGAAGAGATACCAGGGATGCACATACACAGAGAAAAGTCCATGTGAGGACACAGGGAGAGGCAGCTATCTGCAAGCACAAGAAAGAGAGGACTCACAAAAAAACAAACAAACAAACAAACAAAAACAAAGTCTGCTCACACTTTGATCTTGGACTTTCAGCCTCCAGAACTATGAATAAATACATTTCTGCTGTTTAATCAACCCAGTCAGTCTGTGGCATTTTGCTGTTGTAACTTTAAGAATTACTTTTTAAGCCCTGGCTGGCGTAGCTCAGTGGATTCAGCGCTGGCTGGGAACCAAAGTGTCCCAGGTTCGATTCTCAGCCAGGGTACATTCCTGGGTTGCAGGCCATAACCCCCAGCAACCGCACATTGATGTTTCTCTCTCTCTCTCTCTCTCCACCCCCTCCCTTCCCTCCCTAAAAATAAATAAATAAAATATTTAAAAAAAAAAGAATTACTTTTTAGTACAAACACTGCTATAATAAATACATTTCTTTACATTTTTGTATAAATATGAGACTCTATCAGGTAAACTAAGAGTTAAAAAAACTAGATCAATAGAAGCCATATCTTCAACCTAGATTTTGATGAACTGGCTTTATTTTTTTTTTATACTCTCATCAGCATATATGAGAATTCTCATGTTCCACACCATTACCACTTATTTGGACTATGGTTAGCTTTTCACCAATACATAGTCACTCTGTGATTTTAGTTGAACTCACTAAGGTCAGCAGATGTGCCAAATATTATTGTATTTATAGTCACATGTATGTAATGAACATTTTTGGTAAATACTTTCTATTCTATGAGGATGTTATTAACATAGTGTTATTTTTAAACTAAATAAGAGACAACAATTACCAACAGAGTTGGAATGACTCTCAGATTCATAAACTATTGAAACAAAGTCAAGCCTGAGCATTTTGTACCTTTACTATGTACTTATCTGTTGAAACACAAAGGCATTTATTTTATGTATTGTACTTGACAAAAATGTTAACACTTGATCACTGATACTAATATCTTTTCTTCTGAATACTAGGTATATGCTTATCATTCTATTCAAAGTATAGATGCCATATCAAGGTAAAAGCTAAATAACCTGATCTCATATTATAAACACTAGGAATAATTTACTCATTTTACATATGTTCAAGGTTGCTTTAGAAAGACCAATGAAAACACCAATAAAAATTATGGTTTAAATAATTTTGTTAGAGAGGTAATGAAATAGTCTAAACAAGAAAAATCTTATTTCCAATATTTTTATTCAAAATGTAATAATAATTTCCAAATATAAATCAGGTAATTTCCACTTTTTTACCACCATGTTGGCTTGGGACTTTGTGACCTGAAAGTTAATGATCTTTTACATCTAGTACATTCACATGTCTATGTCTCCTCATTATTTAGAATGAACAAAAAGATTCAAACTAGAATATCAGGCCACTTTATTAATAAAATATTATTTAGGAATGTGGGAGAGAAATATAATGTTCAATATATAACTTATTATATATGCACAAATATGTAATTTAATTCATAGATTTTTAAATACATAAATTATGGTAGAGTTTCCTTTGCAGAAATAAAAGAAAATATTTAAAAAGTTATAGTTTTCTAAACATATGAAACATTATATAATTCTGGATAACTAAAATTAACACAGCTATAAAAACATAAACTGGAGAATTGGCACTATTTAACATGTTCAAATTTTTTAAAAAATAGTAAAATTTAAGCTAAATTAATATAACATGTAAAAATCTCTAGTTAAAATTTACCTTTTAGTTTTATATATAAAGATTATTTAGGTTGGTACTAAATTTAATGAAATATGGCACCAGAAATAAAAATACCACAAGATATTTTACTATTATGAGAGGGCATTACTTCATCTTATAATAGAATCAAGGATAAATTTCTTTTTTTTTCTGCAAAGAAGATTGTCTTTTTTAAAATTTTTTTTTAATGCAGTTGTCTCTATTTTGCCACCACCACTTTCCTCTGCCCCACCCACCTGCACCTCCCACCCTTCATCCTCCCCTCTTTTGACTAGGTCCATGGGTCCTTTATACATATTCCTTGATGACCCTTTCTCTTCTTTCCCCTGTTATCTCCCTCCCCTCCCCTCTGGTTACAGTCAGTCTGTTTTTTATTTCAATGTCTCTTCTTATAGTGCAGGAAAAAGGAACTTATAAGCAACCTGAGGAAATTCCAGTAGATATGCAAATCAGTTAATCCTAATAAAATCCATGCAGTAATGATACAATATAAAGCGATCTACCCTTCATGTGACCAGAAGAAAATCATGATTTGTAGTCTGCAGTTCATTGAAATTCTTGAATAGTCCAAATACAGAAGAAAAAAGAAAATTAATAAAAGTATCAAAGGAACAAGGAGAATTCATTCAGACTTTATATATAAGTATTGTTTTGTTATTTTGACTAATGCATGGTACTATTATTTTGCTTTTGATACAGAAAATGGTTGTAATTATTAGCTTTCACCAGCCCTATCAGAGCCAAAAATATATTTTTTCACAACATTGCATAATTTTGCTAAAATTGTTACTCAAAATCAGTACTAATTATTGACCACACAAAGTACAAAACATATGATAAATTCGTTAGCAAATAAAATGAACTATAACTATAAACTATGCCCTCAAACACTTGGCAGTATAAAAATGTTGTCCTATACATTTTATAGACTGTAATTATTTTTTCTGTCTTTTTTAAAGTAACCTGAGTTAATTCACTAAGTTTTTTGATAATCTGGACTACAGATAAATTTATATATATTGGAGGCAGAGGTGGATAGAAAGATCACTTAGATAAATTTTAGATTATGTGCATATTAGGGAAAGCACCATGGACTACATAGGTTGGTAAGAGTGTCTGGATAAATAAAATTCATCTTAACTAGAAGAAGAATCAAGTAAGTTTGTTAGCAAAAATAGTTGAAGATAAAACTATAATGGAGGATAACTCTGATTTTTTTTAACTTATAAGACAATACTAGTACAAATAAGGAGGTTAGGATTAAAATTATTTAATCAACAAGATAATAATCTCCCCTCAATTTTCAAAGTTAAAACTAATATTAATATTGGGATGACATTGATTAATAGGCTCATATAGGTTCCATGTGTACATTACTATAATTAAAAATTATCAAAATTTAATTAACTAGTCAAGAAATTCCCTATTTGAAAATATATTAAAATTATGTTCCACATTAAACATATTTTTAAAAAGTTAAAGTATACAAAAGCTTTTGAAAGTTTAAGAAAGGATATTACAACAAATGCCATAGCTAGAGATTCCAATATGTAAATAATACATAAAATAATAGAGAAACAGATATAGGTAAAATCATAGGGAGAATTAAGTTGCCCAAGGCGAAACACAAAAGCTTCATAAAGTCCTGCAATTAGGTTGACGGTCTTCAATGACTCCTCACAAAGCAGTTTCAGTGGCCCACAAAAATGCAAAGAACATTGCAGAAAGACACAAATTGAGGGCCTAGTGCATCACTTGAATCAACATTTTATTTTATTTTTTTAAGATATCATTTTACTTATTTTTAGAAAGAGGAGAAGGATGGGAGAAAGAGAGGGATAGAAACATCAATGTGTGGTTGCTTCTCATGCATCACCCACCAGGGACATGGCTTGCAACCCAGGCATGTGCCCCAACTGGGAATCGAACCAGAAACCCTTTGGTTCACAGGCCAGCACTCAATCCACTGAGTCACATCAGCCAGGGCTGAATCAACATTTTAAAACCTCTTCAAGAAGAGGAGAAAAATGAAAAATATTTAGAAAATGACTTTTGAAAAAAATTAGTTGTTCTTTAGTAATGTTTCTTTATAAGTGAATAAACTTATTAGGTAAACTTTTCAAAGTCATGGTCACTAGTAGGATTTAGAGCCCATATTCTTGGTAGTAGCATTTCATCTAGAAATTATTTTACCAACCAGTTCTCTTACACTTCTTATTTGATTTCCCATAAAGTATAATTCCAAGAGTCAGCGTTTGGTTAGTTCACTTCATCATTACGTCTCCAGCGATAAGCACATGTAGACACAAAATAGAATTTTTTGTGTGTGAGTGAAGTATTAATCCCATGATATTTTCACAATATCACAGTGTTTCTAATTTCCAATGTTATTTCTAAATACTTTTATAATCAAGCATATTGCAATAAAGTAATATAATGATATAATCCCAATACCACTAAAATCATTTGTCTCTTTCCTTCAAGGATTTTATGTCTTCTTATATATAAAATTCAGTATAATCTCTCCCCTAATGAATCACTGAGATTGTACTATATTGTGATGAGGTTCCAAACAGCCAAAACATACCATCAGGTTAACACGGTCAAGTATTACATATCACTGATATTCCACATGCACTGTGTATGTGTGTATGTGTCTCAGGCAGGTGGTTCTTCTCATTGTATTAACTGAGACTGATGAAGGAGGTTGATGAAAGCTTCACATCAACATGTACCTCCAAGATCACTGCAGCAGAGCAGAAGAGATATAGTAACTCACATAAGTTTTTTCACTTCATATGGGTAACTGACACAACTTAATGCCTGCTAAGTCACTTTAGTTTACAATTGCACTTGCCAAAACAAGGTTGTGACCAGTGGCTACCTAAAATTAAAGATAGATCCAGCTGGGAAGATGGTGGCGAGATAGGTGGGAGTGGAGTCCACTTCCTCCTGCGCACAAGTGAAACACCTAGCTGATTTCCTAAGGAACAAAGTGAACAGACAATGGTATCCCAGCATATATGAAGATTGGAGACCAAAAATTGTAGAAGACATTGAAAAATCAGAAGGTAAGGAGAGTGCTGTGGGACAACAAGGTCCCTGGGACCAGTGCAAGGACTAGGGCACCTGTAGCCCCAGGCCCAGCACCTGCTGGGTCTGCCACAGGGTTCTTGGGAGAGAGCTGGGTCAACAGCTCCCTCCCCTGCCAAACAAGGTTTGAGCAGCACCAGGAGAGACCTGGTTGCTTAAGGTCACAGGGGGGAATAAGGATGAAGTGGCAAACACAGGGGCAGTGTGTACCCACTGAGACTGTGGATGCCAGCTGGGGAGAGTTGGGCCATGATGGAACCTGACCTGGTCAGTCCCTGGTCATGTTTCAGAGTTAGGCTGTGTGAGAGGCCAGGCACTTACTTGGAGTGGCAGGCTTGAATAGGAGGAATTTTTCAAAAAGAGAAAGAGAAAAAAGAGGGACTAAAGGGCTGTGTGGGGAATTATCCCAGAGCAGATGCTCCAGCCTCCTGCACCCCATCCCTGCCCACAGTAGCTGCGCTCCTGCTGTAGTAGCAGAGGCTGTGCACACTCATACCCAAAGCCCTGGGGATGGTGCACACCCGGACATGTGGCCTGGTGGTTGCCCATCCTGCCCCAGTCCTGAGTGCTTATGCTCACAGCCTTGGGAGAGAGTGCACCTGACCCTGCTGCCCAGAGGCACCTTGCATTCAACCACTGTACCCTGGGGATAGTAGCAGAAAAGGCTTGCTCTTCATCCACAGCAGCACCCTGCAGGGCTGACTGGCTCTCTAAGAGGAAGACAGAGATGCCCCCACAGAGGGGAGCTTCAGGGCTCAGTGAGTCAGCAATCCCCAGAAAGACTTAAGCCAGTGCTGGGGGGAACTACCATGATGGGGTCCTGAGAGTCCCTAGCATATAAGGCAGCAAAGAACAAGAAGGTGGTGTGTGAGTCACAGAACCAGCTTCATCCAAAGACAAACCTCAGAACAAAGACCTACACAGACTGAAAGTGAAGAGTTGGAGACAAATATCCCAAGCAAATGGACAGGAAAGAAAAGCCAGGGTAGCAATACTCATATCAGACAAAATAGACTTCCAAAAAAGGGCCATAAAGAAAGACCCAGAAGGTCACTTCATAATACTCAAGAGAAGAATCCATCAAGAAGATATAAACATTGTAAATATATATGCACCCAACATAGGAGCATCCAAATACATAGAGAAAATCTTGAAGAACTTCAAGAAAGATATTGACAGCAACAAAATTGTAGTAGAAAATTTTAACACCCACTGTCAAAAATGGACAGATCTTCCAAACAAAATATCAGCCAAGATATTGTGGCATTGAACAATGTCGTAGATGAAACGGACTTAACTGATATATATATAGAGAGAGAGCCTTTCATCCTAAAGAAGCAAAATACACATTCTTTTCAAATGCACATGGAATATTTTCAAAGACAGACCACATGATAGGACACAGAACAAGCCTCAACAAATTCAGGAAAATTGAAATCATATCAAGCATTTTCTCCAACCACATGGCACTGAAACTAGAAACAAACCTCAAGGAAAAAAACCCAAAACACTCAAACTCATGGAGATTGAATAGCATGCCATTAAACAATGAATGGGTCAAGAATGAGATTAAGGAAGAAATCAGAAAGTTTCTGTAAACAAATGAAAATGAACTCATAACAACCCAAAACTTATGGGACACAGTGAAGGCAGTCCTGAGAGGGAAGTTCATAGCGATACAGGTCTTCCTAAAAAAGACAGAGACATTTCAAACAAACAACCTATCACTATGCCTACAAGAACTCGAGGAACAACAACAAAGACAGCCTAGAGGAAGTAGAAGGAAGGAAATAACCAAGATCAGAGCAGAATTAAATGACATAGGGAATAAAAGCACAATTCTACAGATCAGTAAATCCAAGACCTGGTTCTTTTAAGAGATAAACAAAATCAACAAGGCTGTAAGCAGACTCATCAAGAAAAAAACAGAGAGGACAATCAGAAAGGAAAGAGGAGGGATTACAACTGATACCACAGAAATACAAAGGATTGTAAGAAATTACTACAAAGAACTGTATGCCAAAAAATTAAAAAACCTAGGTGAAATGGACAAATTTCTAGAAAAATATAATCCCAAAACCAAATGAAGAAGAAGCAGAAAGCCTGAACAGATCAATAACAGCTAATGAAATTGAAGCAGTAATCGTAAAGGTTTCACACACACAAAAGCCCTGGACCAGATGGTTTCACAGAAGAATTTTACCAAGGGTTTAAGGGAGATCTAACCCCTATCCTTCACAGATTATTTCAAAAAATTCAAGAAGAAAGAATACTCCCAAACTCTTTTTATGAAGCCAGCCTCATCCTAATCCCAAAAGCAGATAAAGACATAACAAAGAAAGAAAACTTCAGGCCAATTTTGCTGGTGAACATAGACGCTAAAATCCTCAACAAACTATTGGCAAACTGCATCCAGCAATACTTTAAAAAGATCATACACCATGATCAAATGGGATTCATCCCAGGAATGTGAGGGTGGTACAGTATTCACAAATCAATAAATGTAATACACCACATAAACAAAACAAAAGGCAAAAATCACATGATCATATCAATAGATGTGGGGAATGCATTTGATAAGATACAGCACATATTTATGATAAAAACACTTAGCAAAGTGGGAATAGAGTGAGCATACCTCAACCTAATAAAGTCCATATATGAGAGACCTACAGCCAACATCATACTCAATGGGCAAAAACTTAGAGCTTTCCCCCTAAGATCAGGAACAAGACAAGGGTGCCCACTTTCACCACTCCTACTCAACATAGTATTAGAAGTCTTAGCCATAGCAATCAGACACAAAAAGGAAATAAAAGGCATCCAAATTGGAAAGGAGGTAGCAAAAGTGTCATTATTTGCAGAGGACATGATAGTGTACATAGAAAATCCTATAGACTACACCAATAAACTACTTGACCTAATAAGTGAATTTGGCAAAACAGCAGGATTCAAAGTCAATGTTCAGAAATCAAAGGCATTTTTGTATATTGACAATGAAATATTAGAAACAAAAATCAGGAAAAAAAACCCATTTGCTATAGCAACAAGACAAATAAAGTACCTAAGAATAAACCTAACCAAGGAGGTAAAATACCTGTACTCAGAAAACTGTACAACACTGAAGAAATAAATTAAGGAAGACATAAAAAGAGGAAGCAGGTACCATGTTCGTGGATTGGAAGAGTTAACATCATTAAAATGTCCATACTACCCAAATCAATTTATAGATTCAACACAATCTTTATTAAAATACCAATGACATATTTCACAGATAGAACAAACACTTCAGAAATTTATATAGAACCATAAATGACCCTGCATAACCTCAGCAATTCTGAGAAAGAAGAACAAAGTAGGAGGGATCACAATACCTTATATCAAACTGTATTACAAGTCCACTGTAATCAAAACAACCTAATACTGGCATAAGTACAGGGACATAGACCATTGGAAAAGAACAGACAGCTCAGATATAAACCCAAGTCTCTATGGTTAATTAATATTTGACAAAGGGAGAAGAAGCATAAAATGGAGTAAAAATAGCTTCTTCAACAAATGATTTTGGGAAATCTGGGCCGTTACATGCAAAAAAATGAAACTCAATCACCAACTTACACAATACACAAAAATAAGTTCAAGGTGGATAAAAGATTTAAATATAAGTTGTGACACCATAAAAGTCCTATAAGAAAACATTGGCAGGAAAATCTCTGATATTCCATGCAGCAACATCTTCACTGATATGTCCTCTAAACCAAGGGACATAAAGGAAAGAATAAATAAATGGGACCTCATCAAATTAAAAAGCACCTGCACTGCTAAAGAAAACAGCATTGAAAAGATAAGAAAATCAATTTTATGGGAAAATATATTTGCCAATGATACCTTGGACAAGAGTTTGATCTCCAAACATATGAAGAACTCACACAAGACCACTCCAGGAAGACAAAAACAATTAAAAATGGGCAAAAGACTTGAACAGACACTTCTCCAAGGAGGACATACAGAGGGTCCAGAGACATATGAAAGGATGTTCAGCATCACTAGACACCCAGAGAGATGCAAATTAAAACCACAGTGAGATACCAATTCACACAGGTCAGAATGGCCATTATAAACAAATCAACAAACAAGTGTTGGAGAGGATGTAGAGAAAAGGGAACCCTAGTGCACTGTTGGTGGGAATGCAGACTGGTGCAGCCACTGTGGAAAACAGTATGGAATTTCCTCAGAAAACTAAAAATGGAACTGCCTTTTGACTCAGCAATTCCACGGCTAGGATTATATCCTAAGAACCCTGAAACACCTATCCAAAAGAACCTATGCACCCCAATGTTTGTAGCAGCACAATTTATAATATCCAAGTGCTGGAAGCAACCTAAGTGCCCATCAATAAATGAGTGGATCAAAAAACAATGGTACATTTACACAATGGAATGCTATGCAGCAGAGAGTATGAAGGAGCTACTGCCCTTTGTGACAGCATGGATGGAATTGAAGAGCATTATGCTAAGTGAAATAAGCCAGGTGGTGAGGGACAAATACCATATGATCTCATCTTTAACTGGAACATAATCAACAAAAGAAAAAGGCAAACAAAATATAACCAGAGACACTGAGTTAAGAACAATCTAACAATAGCCAGAGGGGCGGAGGGTGGGGACAGTGGGGAGGAGGGTATTCAGGAACTAGTATAAAGGATACATGGAAAAAACCAAGTGGGAAGGTGGAAGCAAGAGAGGGAGGTGGGTTTGTGTGGCATGGGAAAAGTGTTGGTGGGGAAATGCAGACAACTGTAACTGAACAATATTTTTTTTAAAAAAGCTGAAAAAATGCAAACCTACCTTTTGTCTGGAATGTAAAGACCTGAAATTATGTAATAAATAGTAATATTGACTGCCTAGAAATTTTAGTTGACTTCCTGTGGAACTGATCTTAATCATAGAAAACAGAAAAGAAAATTTGTTTGGTTTACACCAGTGTTATTGGAAAGTACAAGAGTAAAAATTTAGTTTTCAAGCTAGGCTTAAAAATATAATTGACAAAAATTTTATATTTAATTTGAATCATTAATAATAGGGAGAATAAAGGAATTAAATATTTAAAAAGATATGATATTCAAGTTTAATATAATATGTGTCATAATAGTGAATAATGTTAAAGAGTACATTAATGATTGAGAATAATAATCATAAATGTAAAGATAATAGTGATGATACCAGAGATATACCCTTTATAACATGTCAAAGTATTTAAATTTTTCTGAAGCAAGAAGCAATGCTGTAGCTGGCAGCTGAGACTGCAGTGTTTCATTTCAAGTGGTACACTCTAATTATAGTGACAGAAGAAAGATGTCTATGAGTCTAAAAAAATAATTTAAAGTACTTGCCTATTTTAATTTTAATGGTAACACTTCTTTTAATACTTTAGTGCCATTTGTCATAAAAATACACTGGGATAAAAATGTTTTTCATGGACAGTTTTAGAAAGAGAATAGTGTGTTCAGATGATTTTCAGGAAAAAAACAGTTATCAATTCAAATAGGTGAACAGAAAAGAATGGTTATCTGAGAACAAATTGTAAATTATGTTATTGATATTTTCTTCAGATATTTTCTTCTATTATGAGCTTTAATGCTATTTTCACAAATTTTAAAGCACAGAGCTTTAGCTACTTGCTAGTAAATTGTAATGGATAATAAACAGGAAAAAAATTGAGTGAGTCATCATTCAAATAAGGAATTATATTGAAATACAGGTGTTTTTTCAGTTTTATGATTTTTGCAGGGGAACTGTTAAAATATTATGTTTTTCTTAATCTGATAGATTTAAAATAGTGTTTCCCTGCAATGCGTTGAGTTTGACATAGATTTCTGTTGGCATATGTTTTTGTGTTTTCGCCTTATTTTCCTACCATAGATATATCAGATAAATATTTCAAAATCCGATTGTTAGTGACTATTTTATTGTAAATATCTTTTCTAACATGAATTCTAATGTCATTTTTAAAGAAATTTAAATCTAACTGAATTTATACTTAAATCTAACTGAAATCTACTATCATTTATATACTATTTTTTAATATTTAAGCTATCATTATTATTATTGAAGAAAATTTGAAATCCTCAAATGATTAGAGAAACTTTAAGGAAAGTGGTTAATTTATGGAGTATAATAAAAATGTTATTCAATGGTTCAATTTATTAATAATTTTGGTGTGACAGATTTTTTAAAGTAGTCAAAGAATTGATGATATAATTTTAAAATGACAGAAACAAATCATATTGTTGCTGATTGCTTTATGCAAATAAAATTTTTATAAGACATCTTGAAGAAATAAGGAGAAGCCAATGATTTTCTTCATTATACTTACTTAAAATTCTTAATATTGAGAATATAATGGGAGTATTACAAACAATTCCTTATTTCAAATAAGATTGCATGTTCTTTTTCTACTTATCCAATACAGCAATCCATCTCTCTGATATAGTACAGAAAATTAGGTTGGAGTCCAGATTTCAAATTTCAAAAAGGGACACACTGGATTGAACAGACATTTTGGGTTAGTTTTATTCTTTGTCTTATGCTAGTATGTGATTTTATTAATCATCCTTATAAATCTGAAAGATTTTCCTTCAAGATCTATTCACACACTTTAATTATTTGTAAACACCAATATACAAATAAATCAGGCCTCGATGGTCTCCAAAACTATCAAGTTTGTTGATTTTATACTATTCTGAAAATGTATATTATAAGCTAATTTTATTGACTCAGAAAAGTTTCTCCTTCCCTCTATGTGCTAGGTGACTTCCATTAATACTATAATTATATATTTATTTATAAATCACATTGAAATCAGAAGGTATAATTTGGAGTCTTACCTACAAGTTAGAAATATGCTTTTCCATTTATCTATTAGAATAGTTTTAAAGAACTTCACATTTTACTTTTTAATTACAAGTTATATTTAATATTATTTTGTATTAGTTTTAGGTGTTCCACATAGTGGTTAGACAATCATGTACTTTACAAAGTGTTTCCCCTGATATTTTCCAGTACTCACCTGGCACCATACATAATTATCACAATATTATTCCTTTTGCTGTACTTTACATCATCATGATTATTTTATAGCAAGCAATTTGTACTTAATTCTTTACCTCTTTCACTCAGTGCCCCAACACACCTCTGCTCTGGCTAGCAGCAGCCCACTCTCTATGTCTAAGGATCTGTTTCACTTATCCTTGTTCATTTATTTTGTTCTTTAGATTCCACATGTGAGTAAAATCATATGGTATTTATCTTTTCTTAACTTATTTTACTTAGCATAATACCCTCTTGGCCCACCTGTGCTGTCAAAAATGGTAAGATTTAATTCTTCTCTTTATGGCTGGGCAATATTTTATCATATATAGATACTATCCTTTTTTATCCACTTATCTTCTGATGGGCACTTGATTTGTTTCCATACCTTGGCTATTGTAAACAATGTTGCAATGAACATAGAAATGCACATATTCTTTTGAATTAGGGTTTTTGGTTACTTCAGATATGTCCCCAGAAGTGGAATCTATGAGTCATAAGGCAGTTTTATATTAATTTTTTTGAGGATCTTCCACATTGTTTTCCATAGTGGATGCACGAATCTGCATTCCCACCAACAGTGCGCAAAGGTAACCTTTTCTCTGCATCCTTGTCAGCTCTTGCTGTTTGTGGATTTAGGATAATAGCCATATTGACAGGTGTGAGGTAATATCTCATTGTGGTTATAATGTACACCTTTCTGTAATGATTAATGACTTTCAACATCTTGTCATATGTCTGTTGGCTATCTGTATATCTTTTTTGAAGAAGTGTCTATGCAGGTTTTTGCCCGTTTTTTAATTGGATTGGTTTTCATTTTGAGGGGTAGGTATGTTGAATTTTATTGGTTTCCATACACTTGTTATTAATCCCTTACAAGATGTATTATTGGCAAATATGTTCTGCCATTTCATAATTTGTCTCTTGTTTTATTAATGGTTTTCTTTGCAAAAACTTTTCAGTTTGATGTAGTCACATTTTTTGTTTAGTTTTTTTTCTTTTGTTTACCTTGACCAAAGCAAAATATCAGAAAATATTGTTACAAGAAATGTCAGTGATTTTACTTGCCTAAGTTTACTTCCAGGAGTTGTATGGTTTCAAGTTTTACATTTAATTCTTTAAACCATTCTGAGTTCATTCTTATGAGAAAGTGGTCTAGTTTTAATTTTTGAATTTATGTGTCCAAATTTCCCGACACTATTTATTGAATAGATTGCCTTTAATTTATTGTATGTTTTTGCAATCAATCAAATATTGATTGACCAAATATATTTGGGTTCTCTACTTTTTCATTGATTTATATGTTTGTTTTTATGTCAGCAACATGTTGTTTAAATTAATATAATCTTGCAGTGTATTTTGATATCAGGTAGTACGATGCCCCAAAGTTTTTATTTTTTTTTCCTAAAGTTTGCTGTAGCTATTCAGGGTCTTTTGTGTGTCCACATAAATTTTTAAATTATTTTAGTTATGTAGAAAATGATATTGATATTTTGATAAAGATTGCATTGAATCTATAGATTGCTTTTGGTAATATAAACATTTTAAGGATGTTAATTCTTCCTATCTTTGAGCACAATGTATGTTTCAATTTATTTGTACTTTTGGCAATCTCTCCAGTGTCCTATGATTTTTAAGTACATGTATTTTACCTCCTTTGTTAAGTTTATTACCAGGTATGTTTAGATATAATTGTAAATGAAATTGTTTTCTTAGTTTCCTTTTCTGATAGTTCATTAGGGGAGTATATAAATGTATCTGATTTCTGGATATTTATTTTGTATCCTGCTACTTTACTAAGTTCTTTTATTAGGTCTAGTGGTTTTCTGGTGGAATCTTTAGGGTTCTCCATATATAGTATCTTGTCATCTTTAAAAAATTATTCTTTTACATCTTCCTTTGTAGTTGCATTGCCTTTTATTCCCTGAAGGACCCACACACAGACTTGAACTCCCTACCTCTTAGCTCCAGCATGGGAGCAGCATATAGAAAGGTACCAGATGCATGTAAGGAGGAACTTACATGTCTGGAATAAGGGCAAAAGCTGGGAGCAACTTTTTCCCATAAAAAAGTGCTGGCAGAGGCCATTGCTCCTTTTCTCAGCCCTCCCTCAAAAGAGCAGGCAAGCAGGTACCATATATGAGACTCCATCAACCAGACTCCCAATGTTTACCCCACCCTGGTGATTCCCTGAGACTCCACCTCAGCCAACTTTTGGGCCCACCCCAGATATTTCCAGGGGCTTTTTCATACAAATGGCTTGTCTTGGCCCATGCTTCAGATTTTTTTAAATTCTCTCAAACAAGCAGCACCTAACTTTAGCAAGCCCCATACCCCTTGTTAAGTTGTCCCAGGCCCTGCTCTAGCAGCAGACAGCCTTTGTTCATAGTTTGGCTTCACCTGGGCAACTCCAAGCCCAGAACAAGTAACAGACATTAGCAGATCTCTTTGTAGCTTATGCTGCATGACCCTGGACAGAATACTGTTGGCAGCTCACCTTGGACATGCCAAGAGTAGTCAAGGCTCAACAACAACAGAAGGATGTACACAGTCTATACAGTGAGCACACTTTGAGTACCCAACTTAGGTAACTGGGGAGGCTGTACCATAGGACCTTACAGGACATACACTATATAATGCCACTCTACCAAGCCCAGGAGTTCAACAGCTCTACCCAAATCATAGAAGAAAACACAGGAAGGCTGCCAAAATGAAGAGACAAAGATACAACCCAAATGAAAGAACAAAACAAAACTCTGGAGAAAGAACTAAACAAATGGGAGACTAGTTATCTACCAGATGAAGAATTTAAAACACTGGTTATAAGTATGCTCAATTAACTTAGTAAGAATTTCAACAAGATAAAAAAGATGCAGTCAAAAGGGAAGGATATACTAATTAAAATAAAAATCTATAGGGAATCAATAGTCAAGTGGGTGAAGCTAAGAAGCAAATCACAATTGGAATATAAGGAAGCAAAAAACAACCAATCAGAACAACAAGAAGAAAAGTTAATTAGAAAAATAAGGATAGTGTAAGCAGCCTATCAGACCTCAAGTGCACCAACATTTGCATCATGGGGTTGCCAGAGGGAGAAGAGATAGACCAAGAAATTTGAAAAAAAATAATGAAAGAAAACTCCCCTAATTTGGTGAAGGGGACAGACATACAAGTCCAGAAAGAACAGAGTTCCAAACAAGATCAATCCAAAAAAGCCCACACCAAGACACATCATTATTAAAATATCTAAGGTTAAAGACAAAGAATCTTAAAGGCAGCAAGAAAAGAGCAGTTAGTTGCCTACAAGGGAGTTCCTGTAGGCTGTCAGTTGTTTTTCAAAAGAATCTTTGCAGGCTAGAAGAGATGTTGGCAAGACATGTTGAAAGAGACAAAAACCATTAACCTACAACCAAGACACTATTCAACCCAGAAAAGCTATCATTTAGAATCAAAGGGCAGACAAAGAGCTCCCCAGAAGAGAGAAAATTAAAGGAGTTCATTATCACCAAACCATTAATATATAAAATGTTAAAGGGACTTTTTTAAGAAGAAGAAGATCAAAACTATGATCAATAAAATGTCAATAAATACACATCTATCAACAATTGAATGTAAAAAACAAAATAAGCAAATAAGCAGAACAGAAACAGAATCATAATTACAGAGAACATTTTGATGGTTGCCAGATTGGAGTGGTGTCAGGAGATGGGCAAGACGAAGGGATGAAGAAGTACAAATTGGTAGTTACAGAATAGTCATTGGGATGTAAAGTACAGCATGGGAAATAGAGTAACCAAAAAATATGTATGCATCCCCATGGACATGGAAAATAGTATGAGGGAATGACTGATGTAGTCAGGGTGGCCTGATGGAAGGGGCAAAGGGGGAAAATTGAAACAATTATAATAGTGTAAACAATAAAATATAACTTGAAAAATAATCTATTTTGTCTGAAATAAGTATTGTGAGCCCAAGATTTTTGTTCATTTTCATTTAATGAGATACATTTTTCTACTTGCTTACTTTTAATCTATGTGTATCTTTTGTTTTGAGGCAGGTCTTGTTGACACTGTATATATGGGTCTTGTTTTCTTATCCATTCAGTTGCTCTATGTCTTTTGACTGGAGAATGTAATCCTTTTACATTTAAAGTGATTATTAATAGGTACATATTTATTACCATTTTATTCTTTATTACTATGTTCTATCCTATTTTTCTATCTTCTTTAAGAAGTCTCTTTAACATTTCTTGTAATACTGGTTTGATGGTAATGAACTCCTTTAGCTTTTTCTTGTAAGGGATGCTCTTTATTTCTCTTTTGATTCTACATAGTAGTTTTGCTAGGTAGTGTCATCTTGGTTGCAGTCTCTTGCCTTTTTATCACTTTGAGTACATGGCAATCTCTTCTGACCTAAAATATTCCTGTTGAGAAATCAGCTGACAGTCTTACGAAAGCTCACTTGTAGGTAAGTAAATGTCTTGATCTTAATGCTTTCAAGATTCTCTCCTTGTCTTTAATGTTTGCCATTTTAATTATGGTGTGTCTTGCTGTTAATCTCTTTGGGTTTATTTTGTTTGAGACTGCAATTTCTGAACTTGTGTGTCTTTTCTCCCCCCAGGTTAAGCAAATTTTCAGTCATTATTTCTTCAAATAAGTTCTCAATCCCTTTTCTTTCTCTCTTCTTCTTTTATCTCTCTAGTGAGGATGTTGTTATGCTTCATGTTGTCCCAGAGGTCGCTTAAAGTATCCTTATTTTTTAAAAAATAATTTTATCATTTTGTTGCTCTGATTGTGTGTTTTATGCTACTTCTCTTCCAAATCACTGATTTGATCCCTTCCTTCGTCTAGCTTGTTGTTGATTCTTTCTAGTTCTTTTTTAAAATTTTCTTTGTCCTTTTTAATGTTTACCAACCATCTCTTTGTTTAAGTTCTTACTGGGTTCATTAAGTCTTCCCATAAATTCCTTGAGCATCCTTATAACCATTGTTCTGAACTCTGTATCTGGTAGTTTGCTTGCCTGCATTTCATTTAGTTCTTTTTCTGGGTATTTTTCCTGTTCTTTCATTTGAGGCATGTTTTCATCTCCCCATTTTGATTGCCTCTCTGTATCTTTTCCTGTTTATTGAATATATGTACTATGCTGTCCAATCTTGGACATCAGCTGACTCCTCCCCACACCCAGGCCAGCTCTTTTTGTCTTTACCCTTCTTAACAGTCTTGATGTGGCTTTTCTGTAAATCCTTCAATATAAGACAGTTCAGCTCATCTTCAGTTGTTCACTCAGGTTGGTTGATCTGTAGTAATTTAGTTTAGACCTAGGATGAGGTGAGTGTAGTTTTTACCTACTCTGCCACCACCTTGGATTCTATATATGAGAATATTTTAATAATAAATTCTGAGTAATGCTAGGATGTACATTGTACTATATACCTTTGAAAGTTATAAAGCAGTGTGTGTCTTAAATCATATTATTATTTATAGTATAATAACTGTCTGAAATTATGATTCATCATAGTAGCTCCTACCACACCTAGGAAAAAAAGACAATAATCTGTGTTTAGTTTGTTCTCAGAAAAAAAATCAGTTATTATTTCAGATGGGCAAACACAATAAAATAAATCATCAACTTAGATAAAAGTAAAACTAAAACTATAAAATCTTCATGTTTCTTCTGTCCTTTAATTTTTTTGCTATTATTTTGAATTTTAACACTGATTTGATGGGTAGTTTTAACAGGATGACCCTTTTTTGTTTAGTTATTTATAGTTTTCTCGGAATTATTTTTTAAATTATTTTCATGATTACTTAAAATATGTAACTAATGGTTGTATATTATATTTTGTATTTCAAAATCTCTTTAGCCCTGGTGATGTGGCTTAGTGGATTGAGCACCAGCCTGAGAACCCAAGGGTCACTGGTTTGATACCCAGTCCCCGCACATGCCTGGATCGCAGGCTAGGTCCTCAGTAGGGGGCATGCAAAAGGAAACCACACATTGATGTTTCTCTCCCTCTCTTTCTCTCACTCTTCCCCTCTGCCTAAAAATAAATAAATAAAGTCTTTTTAAAAATCTTCTCTAATTCTGAAATTAGCAAACTGTCAGTGAAAATGTTAGTCTAGCTGTTACTCAGATGTCATTTTTATAGCTCTAGTAGCTTTCAAGATATCAGATAAACTGTCCTACAATAGTTTATCAATAGACTTTTGATAAGAATAATGATTGAAGTTGTTAGATTTAGAAACCTATAGACCTTTTAGAGACACTCATAAAGTGATTGTTGATAATTGTGAGTTATAATGTTTCAGGAAATTTTTATCTGTGAATTGGATCCTGTCAGAAAAGTACTGTATAAAGAGTTTGCCTTTCAGCAAATTTACATATTAATATTTTAAGGTGGTTCATTGCCTTTATCTATATAATTTTTATGTGAAATGGTGTTCTATTACAAAATGAATAGGTTTTTAGTTATACATTATTTCAAGAAAAAATTAAGATAAGTATAAAGAGATAAGAATTAACATTCATCTTATTAAAATTCTTAAAATGAACAAGATTATTTTTGTTCTTACTATAAGTACAATTAACTAACTGAAGTTTAAAAAGGTAAAATCTGTCCTTAAAATTAAACAGGTAGGTAGATAGAAAGCATGCTGACAACTGTTGGGAAAGGTCTGGAGGATGAAAGAATTGAGCAAAAAAGAAAAAAAGAGAGAAAGAACTCACAACACAGACAATGGTGAGGTGATTTCCAGGGGATGGGGGCAGGGACAGGGGGAAGAGGGTATGGGGTAAATGGTGATGGATGGAGACCCACTTGTGGTGGAGAACACACAATACATTGTGCAGATGATGAGTTGTGCATCTGAAACAGTATGATTTTGTTAACCAGTGTCACCCTAATAAATTCAATAAAAACATAAAATAAACAGGTAGTAGATAGTAAAGTATTAGAACTTTCTGCAGTGCTTCTAAATCCTATGTATTTTCTTGTATATCATCTACTCTCACTTTATATAAGGATCTTTTCTGTTACAAACTTCTAGCTATTTAAAATCCAAAATTTTACTGATCATTTAATTGTATCAAAATATTAATATTAATTCAAAAGTTACATCACTGAAATATTTTTAATTATTTACAATTATAAAGTTTACCTGTAATTGTAAAAATTAACTTTTTAAAAGTTATTTACTATTGACAAAGTTTTTCTGAGGAAACTTTTCTTTTTTATGAAGGATTTAGGTGTCTCTTGGAGTACAGTATAAGATTTTCAAACCAGTTTTGCTTTAATAACCCCTAAAAGAATCTTTAAATGCCCTACATTTCTTAACACATTACTACCAAGAAAGCTTCTATTTTTATTATAACTTTAAAAAGTTGTAACAGCTTTACTTTTGGCACACTATAAATATTGATAGCATAGATAAAGTGTAGTATTTATTTTAAAGATATCCAACAGTATCTAATTACTTTAACATCTAGTATTATTGAAGAAAAGTATCAATAGGTAAAAGAATAGGCCAATTTACAAAATAGAATTGACTGAGGTTTGGGGTTTCTTTTTTTGCTTTTGCTTTTTTGAGCCCTATAGGCACATTGAATTTATGCAGGCCAGCAAATGTCTACAGAGTTTAGCAGATGTTTTGTTCTCTTTGAATAGGCTTAAGACTACAGTTGTTTGTGTGTGTATATATATATATATATACAGTTGTGTGTATATATATATACACACACACACATACCAATTTTTATTAAGTAGGCAGCAGTTATTCACTAAAAGTTTAATTTCACTAAACTTTCTCTGATACCCTGTTTTTCATAATTTGTTATCAGATATACTCCAACATTTTGTTCTTCATAATTCTTTATCAGAACTTCTTATAATTGCAGCTGACAGTGTACCTAGAATACATAATTAGTTAAATCCTTTAATATTGCATAGAAGTGTTAGTTTCTCTATAATACCTATTCAATTGTTTTTCATGAACTAGTTCTTTTGTAACACTTTGTTTCATTTCTTTTTTCCTTGAATTCCTACTTTCAATCCTTTTCTCCTACAGAATTTTATCTTAAAGTAGCATGTGTTTATTTGTAAAAGTCTTACTGATTCTTCTCTCATAAAGCTCTAAACAAAAACGTGTAAATTTAAAGGTGTTTTTATTATTCCTCATGGTCATAACACCAACTGTAAAGTAATTATTCCAGTTAGTTATTTTTATAATTATTCATAGAGCAAAGTTGCTTATAATAAATACATTTATAATATTGATATGTATTAATGAATATATGCTTTTATTAATAATGAATCAACATTTATGGAGAATATTATGCTAAGTGAAATAAGCCAGTTGGTGAAAGACAAATACCATATGATCTCACCATATGGTGAATCTAATGAGCAAAGTAAATTAATGAACAAAATAGAACCACAGGCATGGGAACATGGAACAGACTGAAAGTTACCAGAGGGGTGGAGGTAGGTGGATAATGGTACAAAGAAAGGGAAGGGACTAAACAAAAAACGTTTATGAATGACATAGGGACATAGACAACAGTATGGGTATTGACTGAAGGAGGGCGGGTTGGATGAGTAAAGGAGACCAAAAAGGGGACAAATTGGGACAATTATAATAGAATAACAATAAAAAAGGATTAATTTGTTTTGAAAAGTTTATGAAGCTGATTTTCTTCACATGACATATTTAAATACAGAATTATTTTTTACAAAAGTATTCTGTAAATTCTTTACAGAATGGAATACTATGCAGCAGAAAGAAAGAAGGAGTTCCTATCTTTTGTGACAGCTTGGATGGATCTGGAGAACATTATGATAAGTGAAATAAGCCAGGCAGTGAAAGACAAATACCATATGATCTCCCCTATAAGTGGAACCTATTTGACAAAACAAACAAGCAAGCAAAATATAACCGGAGACACTGGAAAAAAGAACAAACTGACAGTAGCCAGCAGGGAGTTGGGAGACAATACTGGGGGCACAAGGGGGAAGGGTCATCAAGAAACATGTGTAAAGGACACAAGGACAAATCCAAAGGGGGTAAGATCAAGAGTGGGAGGTAGGGGTGGCTGGGATGGGGGGAGTGATGGGGGAGAAATGGAGACAAACATACTTGAACAATAAAATAATAAATAAATAAATAAATAAATAAATAAATAAATGAAAACAAAAAATATTTTTCATATATATCAGATAAATTTTAGAAAAATAAAATTAATCAAAATTTGATAAATGTTAAGAGATATCAGTAAGTTTTAAATTCACTTATATAAGCAGCCACATACCTAAAAAGAAACTCTCACATATTTTTTTTTTATTTCTTAAAGAAGTTATAGATTGATGAGGAAATGGACAGTGTGGGAATAGGATCAGGGAAGAGTTTAAAGTACAACAAGGAATACACATCATGAATGATATAATCAGATATGAAAATATATGATTAATTCCTACAACTAAAATGTCACATCACATGAGAAATTAAAGAGACCTACTACAGAAATTTAACTGTCTTAATTCTCCTGTTCTGCAACCCATAAAGAACTACTGCTGTAAGAAGGGATAATTATTACATGAGATATTGAAAGATAGATTTGTATCCTGTACCTACCACCATGCTTAGATTTCTGAGAAATGGTATCCAGTGACAATGTAGTCAAATAAATATTCTACATCTTAAATAGTAAATTTTAAGAATTAAATCTCAGATCTGTTCTTGTCTTTATCCCACTCAATTCACTCATTTGTTCTTTTATTTTCTTTTTTTTTTCCTATTTAGCCAAAGCTTGTTAAGTGAATGCTCTGAAACACAGAAGCCCTGCAAACAGTATCTTGTTTCTCTTTTTCCTAGGTTCTCCCTGGTACCTTTGGTTTCTGAGTGAAATATTCTTACTTAGTAGAAGACAGTTGAGGGAGGTGGGGAGGACTGGGGTGGGGTGGACTGGGATGGGAGTAGCAGAAAACTACTTGAACAACAATTAAAATTAAAAAAAGAAGACAGTGAAGCTAACCATGTATTTCCAGTCAAAATAATGTATGAGACATAAGACGTATGGAGAAAAAGAAGTACTTTTTAATATTATCTCAAAAATTTTTACTCTCCAGATTTAAAAGTATCTTATGTTCAACAATAAAAGGAAAAAAATACCCAATAATTTTCACTAATATCTTTTGAGAAAGCCAAAAATTATACACTTATCAACCAAATATTCTGGGATTTAAAATAGTATGTACCATCAGTAGACTACATATACCATTATTTTGTTTGGAATTGATTAAAAAATGGCCATTGTCACTATGAGTCCCATAATTGGCAAGTTGCTAACACTATACAATTATGAAAACTAATATGAACTGAGGTCTTGAAACTACCCAGGATTTTATTTTATCCTCATTTTTTCTAGCTCCTGAAACAACTTTATGTGCTCTCTACCCTTAATCCTAAAAGTGTCCTTCCCCTACTTAATTATCATCATATAATATTTTGATATACTTAAAAAGTGAATACCATCAATGAGCTTTCTCAACTTCCTGATATCAAATTCTGAAATTCACCTATATCTATAGCCATGTTCTCCTTTTTGTCCCTGTTTACAATGGATGAAATTCCTTTTTTTTTTGTCAAGCACTATTTATACTTTATGCACAGTGAATCCTTACCACTGCTGACATCTTTGAAAACATGTAAATTGTTAAATATCCCCTACATCTTTAACCCCTCACCATCTACATCAGTCCTTGAAATTGTCAGCTGTCACCCTAGTCTTACGGCAAAAACACTCATTTATCCTTTTCACAGCAAAATGTCTTGTAGGGATTGTCTGTATATGCAGGCTTTATTTTTTCCATACACATTTTCACCCAATCTAATCTGGCTTTTACTCCCACAATACCATCTAAATTGCTCTTTTTTTTTTACCATCAATGCAGGAAACAGCAAATGACATAATTGCTGACTTGTTACTATTTCTGCAGTAAAAATTTATTTTACTCTTCTTATCTTCTGGCTTGAATGATTAAAATAAGTGTAAAAACAGCTAAACCAGAGTGAACTGTTTCTAAATCTTCAAATAATATTTAAATACTCAAATAGTGAGATATACAAACTAAAAACTGTCATTGATCAGTACCCTTTCAGAAAATGCCCATAAGATCCTTCTGCTGAAAGATCTAGTAGCAGCCTGTGTTCCTATCATTCTTGATCTTACATAATCTCCCCTTATTTCACTTTTATAAACTCTTATACTAATCAAATGCAGTTTATAGTCCAAACCAGGACACTGAGTGTTAATAGAGATACTATTAATAATTACATGAAGACCACATGTATAATCAGGATTCTCCTGACAAAAGAGAAGAGATGATCATCTTCCTTTCTTGCTCAAGTCATTTTCTATTGTATAGTATTGTAAATATTAACTGCATCACTTATAATGGCTTTACTATTATGAATACTCCAGTTATTGTCTGCCTTAATTTCTCAACAGCATTTGCCACCACTGAGTGAGTTTTCCTTACAGTAAAATTCTTTTCTTGGCTTCTACATTTGTTTCCTTCTTGCTTTTCCCTGGTGTCCTTTGCAGTCTCCCTACTGTTGAGAGACAATTCTCCCTGGATCTTTGGAATTTCTGCACATTTTGTGCGAAGTACTATTTGCTCTTTGTTTAACTTGACCTTTACATAAATATTTGTAAAGCAAACAGCCTTGGAAGATCAAGGTGCTGTCCACTCTGGAAGAATGCTTATTGTTCAGTATAATAAAGATAATGTCTCCAGGCAGAGCATAGGGCAGGAAGACTTACTGCCCTTTGTAAAAAATTGGGTTTCCTAATTTCAGGGTTTCTGACCAGAAACACAGTTCAGTGTGAATGTGGGCATCAATCTGAGTCCACGTGCACAGACCCGTGGGACTCTGGGGGAGGAAAAGTGCTGCAAGTGCACTGACACGCATAGCTCTTGCTGAGACATGAATTACAGTCAGTCTCATGTCTTCTACCAATGGGAACAGAATTTTCAGGCTAAATGTTTAACTTGCAAATAGGGAAAAATTCTTAGACCTTTAATAGTTCCTTTTTCTTTTAATTGACCTATAACACTGTAATTTTAAGATGTGCAATGTGTTGACTTCATACATGTATATATTGTAATGTGATTGCCACCGTAATGTTAGCCAACATCTCCATCAAGTCACATAATTATTTCATTTTGTGGTAAGAACATTTAAGATTTAGTCTTTAAGCAACTTTGAAGTACATAGTAAGTACAGTATTCTTCAGTATAATCACATTGCTGTACATGAGATCTTCAAACTTATTCATCTAACTGACAGTTTATATACTTTGACCAAATCTTCCTAATTCCCCCTACCTCCCTTATATCCATCCCCTGGTAGCTATCATTCTACTCTTTGTTTCTATGAGTTCACAGACCAATATTTATGATATCACTTGTATGAGGGATCTAAAAAGCCTTCATGATGCTTGACACTTACCCTTTCTAGAATCTCTATGTGGTGAAATTCCTCAAGGACCAATTCTCTTATCCTGTCAGCTCCTGGGTGATTCCATTCGTGCATAAAATTCAAAGCCTTTTTGTACTATCAGTTCAGATCGATATCTCTCACTTTTATTCTCTTCCAAGTTTAAGATGCATGTATTCATCACAATAATAATATGTTCAAGATTAAACTCTGATTCACTTGAAAGGTCCTCTGTATCCCTATGTTTCCCTTCTCACATCTCTTGAAATATGGCAAATGATTTTCTACCTTCAGGGCATGTACATGTTTGTGCTTCTGCTGGAAAGATTATCTATCAAATCTTCAACTGATCATGCTCTACTATTCTTTAGGCTTTCTTAAAGAAAGACTCCTCCAGCACTCCAATATAAATCAAGTCCATTAATTTTACTCAGTATATTTTTACATAATTTACCATAATTTGTCATCATTTATTTATTAGTGTGGGGACAATATTATCACAAACACCATGCCTTTTTAGCTTTGAAACAGTGATTTTAGGAAACATGCTTCCTTTCTGAATCTCTAATTTGTTCTTAGTGCCAAGTAAAGTTCTTGACATACAGTAGCTACTGTATGTTTGTTGAATGAAGATAGGCAATAATTCTGTTCTTCACTAAAACTCTTCTAAAATCAGCCTATCTTCCCTTAATAATAGTCATAATAGTCATATGCATATATGTGTATATACACACAGTCTGTTCAGAAAAAGTCGTCATTGTTAATATAAGAAGAACAGTTTGAGTGACATTGATGTAACCTGGCAACCAAGGGGAGTGAACTGGAATACACGTGTGTGAACAGTGATGACTTCCCTGTATTAATCAATGGGGAAGGTAGGTGCCGTTGAGTGAGCATGTGTACTGTGTGACCATTGCATTCAGAATGACTGAGTGAGTAGAGCAACGAATCTACACAAAATTTTGCATTAAGCTTAATATTCCTCTGTGGAAACTATTCCAATGATTCAGAAGGCTGCAGCTCTGGGCAACTGGTTATGGGCAGCTTCATCAGATGACACACTCACTCACACATCACCTGTAGTACAGAATTTTTTGATAAAACATCAAATCACCTAGGTGACTCAGTCCCCCTACAGCCCAGATTTTGTGCTCTTTGACCCCTGGCTTTTCCCAAAACTAAAATCACCTTTCAAAGGAAGAGATTTCAGACCATTGATGAGATTCAGGAAAACTCAACAGGGCAGCTGATGGCAATTGGGAGAATTGCGTAACATCCCAAGGTGCCCAGTTTGAAGGAAACTGAGGTGTCATCATCCTAAGTACAATGTTTCTTGTATCTTGTACCTTCTTCAGTAAGTGTCTCTATTTTTCATAGTACATGGCCAGATGATTTCTGTACAGACCTCAATGTGTGTGTGTATTTGTGGTGTACACACATTTACAAATAGTTAATACATGTCTACATTGAGGACATGCATAAGGTCATAGTAAAAAAAATCATTTCAGTGTTTAAATAGTCAATTTATATATATATACACACATATATACATAATGTAATAAATATCCATTATTTATCACTTAGTTATTTCCCTTTTGTAGTTTAAACAATTTGTAAATGGACAAATAGGCTGATAAATATTTCTTTGCATCTTCCATTAAATCCTTAGAATAGATAACAACAATATTGTCCTAAAGTCACTTGATATGTGTCATTCCCTTTATCTGTCTGGATAGAGCAGGTCATGCTGCAGTAAACACACAGGTCATTGGCTTATTGGTCGATTGAGTTTGTTGGCTGAGTGAAGCTGCTTCTAAACACATACTTTCAATATCCACCATGGTACAGGGTTGTGTTAATTGAGAATTTCATGCAGATTCTTCAAATTTCTATGAGAAATTTTAAGATTTCTGATAGAAATAACTTTTTTATTCCCCAGCCATTGGCCTAAGGAGCTGATAAGCTCAGTCTTGATCTCAGTATTTCAAGGACCTAGAGAAGAAACCAGAACACTTTTCACCTTTCCTAATTATTGCAACACTTCTCTTTTATAAACTGCAGTATTCCCTTCTCTTCTTTTTCAGGTTCCTACTCGGATGTGGGCCCTAAATACTTGCTGATCTACCCTTTTCATTTGCTAATACTTTAAAAACTCCTCCATGTTCAACACTAAGTCTAAAATTTACTTTCCTGGCCACATCTCAGTGTCTCAGTTGGTTAGAGCATCTTCCCTATACACCAAAGTTGTGGGTTTGATCCCAGGTCAAGGCACATAAAGAACCAACTGATGATGAATACATGAATGGGTGGAGCAACAAATAGCTATTTCTCTCTCTCTCTCCCTTCTTCTCTCTCTAAAATCAATATATTTAAAAAATGGAATTTACTTTCCTCACTCTTACCTGTTGTGATGCTTCTCATTCCCTCTATTTTCAAATACTATTTCACTGATAAATATTCTTAATTTCACAAAGTCTCCTTGTAGTCACAATTCAAGACAGAGATTATACTACATGCTTTTGTTTATTAGTTTGTACCATATAATATTGCTAATGCTTAATTATTTTGACAAAATGGCATTTCATGTAATGTAACCTAATACTTTTTCAATTTTGTATAGAGTTTTAATAAATTTTTATATATTTGTATTGAACCTTCAAGACTGAAAGTTTGCAATGGCAAAAACAAAATATTTGAAGACTTAAAGGGAAGTAAGTGATCATCATTACTCCATTTCAAGAAAAACGGATTAGGTAAAAAGGTTCAGTTGTCACAGAAAATAAATTATCATCAAAGCCAAGATCTCTAAATTTAAGCAGGGTCAAGTTTACTGCATGAGAAAGACTTATTATGCAAATGGGTTATCACTGTCACTCAGTCATGAAGATTGGCTTTTTTATAGTGAAGATCTTCAGTCTCATTTTTGTAGATTATGTGAAAAAAACAGAGAAATTATACTTTTTTACATCTACAATATTGGCAGGTCTTCAGTACAGGCAATAATATGTATGAATGTTACTGATTTTTACTACCTGGTATTGTTTTCTTTTATGAATTTTATTTCCCTTTTAAAGGCAAGCAGGACATACCTTATTTATCTTATGTGATCCAATGGTATGTATTATTATAAGAAAAAGTTAAATAATTTTACGTGCTTTTACCCAATCACCACAAATCCCCGCCCAAAAAATGCAAAAACATTAAATCCAAGCTTGCGCTATTAAAGTCATAAATCTTTGTTCTGAAAGACTAAAAAAAAGTATGATGATTTTATGTACATGATTGCTCTATTCTTATCCTTTTTTGAAGAATGAAAAATTAAAAACTGCAAACAGTTTATGTCATTTAAACACAGATGATATATAAGAGCCTTTTAAGTTAGAAAGTGCTACGTATCATTTTATTTCCCACACCAGTGAGAGAAATTAGGTGTTTGAAAAGCTGTAATGTACTTTTTACTTGAAATGCTCAGGCTTTAATTTCCTTTCTGTGAAGAAACTCTTACTTGACAGTGCCTGTCTATGTTTAATCTGAATATGATACTATTTATTTATAAAAAGTGAAATATAAAACCCTAAGAAAATTTTTTTCAATTTGCACTTATACCAGTCATTAAAAACATAGCACTTACAACCATTTCCACTGTATACACAAATATCCTAGTTTCTTGCATTTAAAATTTTTACAACAGAACATTATAAAGGGCTCATTTTTCCTCAGTGTCTATTGAAACACCAATGAGACATAATTAGATATCAAAATGATTATGAGACCAATATACATATGAAGCTTTTCAGAAAAAAAAATCTATCACTTTTGAGTTCTAGCATTTCTTCCAAGAATGTAAAAAAGAAAAAAAAAAGAAAGAAAAGAAAAAAAGAAAGAAAGAAAGAAAGAAAAAGGAAGGAAGAAAGGAAGGAAGGAAGGAAAACTCAAATTTGAGAAAGAAAGATTTTGTACAGCAGTTCCATGAGGCTATCACTGCATTGATTAGGGCTTGGAAAAGTTGGAATATGTAAATATGTCCATTGCTTTCTAGACTAAAAACCTGAATGCCTGAATTATATCTTAGAGAGCTATGGTGGAGTTGTGAATGAAAGTCTGAATTTCAACCTCCCACCTATTCCCTCAGGAATTCTAGCTTGGAAAAACTATGTTATAGAGTTCACTGCATTAGCCACAAAGCTCATGTGACTTCCAGATTTTTTAATGTTTCCCTTGGATCTTTTGCTTATGGTGGTGGGGTTGCTTGCCATGGACCATTCTCTGTAGGGCTCCCTGATGGGGTAAGCAAAGCTTAGCAAAGAGAGGGTGGTTTGTTCCACCAAATGCCCAATGGCTGACAAAGGAGAATGAAGTACCACTTAGGCTATAGAGCCTGGCCATCCTGTAAGGAAACTGCAGGAGAGGTAGTCCAGGAAGGAGTTGATGAAGACCTGTAGTCTGATCATGAGTAACTTAACACAGCCCTCTCCACAGCCCTCTCCTTAGTTTTTACTACTTACTAGACCTAGAGCGCTCTAAGCCATCTAGCTTAAAGAACAGTGTCCTGCCTCTTATCTCCTTTCATTCTCCATCTACTAATACCCAGACAAGAGGAAGACAGCTCCAAGCCCTAACCTGTGTGGCTCATTTGATTGGGATTGTCCCTCAAAGCCAAAAGTTGGGGTTTGATTCTGGTCAGGGAACATGTCTGGGTTGTGGGCCCGGTCCCCTAAGAGGTAAGCAGTGGATATTTCTCTCACATCAATGTTTCTCTCCCTCTCTTTCCCTTTTCTTTCCCTTCTCTCTGAGAAGTAAATAAATAATATTAAAGAATATAAAATAAAACAACTCCAGGAAGTGTGGAAGGGCTGAGTATGAATAAAACAAGAAAAGGAAACCAAACCTGACCAAATTTATTTTACAGTTAGAAGCACCATGCAAAAGAGATCGGAGAGAAGAAATCATTCTAATCAATTTAAAACATCAAGATGTAAATATACATGGATGGGATATTCTAGTTACTGGCTTAGGATGTATTCTCTGTTTGTTATTAAAAAGGCTTTCTAATACTTGGTAATTATTAGGGAAGTTATTTCCTTGTACTAGTCTACATTAATGGACAGGGGAATTTACAGCGTTAAATGTATTTCCAGAACTGTAGGAGAGCAATAGAGATTTTTTGTTATGATATATATGTATATATTTACACATACTTATTTAACATGTATAACATTTAAGAATTTTTCATAAATATAAAATAATAAAACTATTTTTATAACATAGGAATAATTCATTTATTAATATTATTTCGATTAAAATCCAATGGTATAGAATTAAAAATCAAACTAAAGAAACATCAAGTGTTTGGCAACTTCGTGAATAAAGTTTCCTTTAAATATATTTTTCTAAGATATCAATGCATAGGGAATCCTTGCAATGGCTTATTCCAGTATCATTTTTTCTTTCTTGTGTCCAAGCAAGAAATGTATAACTATGTTTTTATGACTTTTTCATATATGCCCTTTTCTATGTCCTGGTAGTAGACTAAATCAAGTCCAGCTAAAAATATTAAGTCCTACTCCCTGGAATTTGTAATTGTTACTTTAAAAGAAAAAAAAAAGTCTCTTCAGATGTGATTAAATTAAGGATCTCCATGGAGGTAGATGAGCCTGGATTACATGGGTGGTCTCTAAGTGTAATCACACATGTCCTTCTAGGAAAGATGCTGAGTGAGAGTGACAAACACAGAAAGGAAAAAGGCACACCACCAGGGAGGATTTGTTGGAATGATGGTGCCACGAGTGGAGCATTAGCAGACACTAGGTAGGAGTCAGAGGAAGAAGGAACAGCTTCTCTGTACAGCTTCCAGAGTGAGCGTCCCTTCTGACACCTTTCAACTCCAGGAAACTGATGTTGAACTTCTGACCTCCAGATACGAGAGGATACATTTTTGTTGTTTTAAGCAACAAAATTTGTGGAACTATGTTACAGCCCCCACAGGAAACTGATGTAGCTCTCAACTTCTATTATTTCTCTCTCTTTTTCTTTCTATTTTTCTAAGATTCAAAGATGAAATGAACTTCAATAGCTATTTATTTCAGTGGTTTTTAAATTGTGCTCCTCTGAGGTACCCAGTTTCTCTGAAGCTAACTAAAGGACCACAGCTAACCTGTTTTTCCTTATTAATAATAAATAAATAAAAGTCCAGAAAAATCAGGTGGCATCTCAAGCTTTATACTACAGGTGGGCAAAACCCTCTCCATCTTGTATGCTAGCAGAGCTCTGATTGTTGAAGGCGTCCACACCTTTCTCTCAGAATCACTGTTAGATCCTGGAAACTGCCACCCAATCATGACCTTTAGGAGAGGTGGGTCTGGGTGTGGATAAATCATTCATTCTAGTCAAGAACACATACAAGAATGAATGTTTGGGGTTGGGAGTAAAGCAAGAAATTTGAACCCCCCCAAAAAAGGGGGGAATTCCTTTTCTTTCATTTCCTTTTGTGACTGGAACTGCAGAAGCCATCTTGTCAGTAGGCAAGGTCCTGTTAGGATCAGAGGTGATACCCTGATGATGGCAGAGCAGAGAAGTGAACGCACCTGAACCCACGGCGATATGATTGAGCCAATGAATTAGTGCACCCTGGGAGACATAAATTTTGAGTTTGTTTGTTTGTTTTAAACATCTAGGCAATTAAAACAATAGCAGATAGAGATTTATCATGAACCAAATTATCTCAAAGTAAAACTGATGTATACTGTAACTAAAACAGAGAGTTAGCTGGTGCCTAATAGAAATGGTCAAAGGATGAAGTTACTAAGATGAACATGAGCAAGGGGTGGATGGGCATGGAAAGCAAGTTTGGTGTGAGACCTCTGTTCTGTCTAGAAATATAGATTCAGCAATCTTCTGAGACTTACGGTTTTCTTTATTTTTCTATTGCAGAAGTGGGAAGAAGTTTGTTGTTACGCCTAGAATAAATTTAAATAATAAATAAATTTTAAATGTAAATTTAATAAAAATAAATTATAGCGTTTCTTCATTTATGTAAATGGCATTTAATCAACATCTGCTATGTGACAGGAGCTATTATTATATGCTGTGGTAATAACAATAACCAGTGCTGTTTCTAAGTGTTTTAAACCTCTACATCATTGTATTCTCACAAAAACACTATGAGCAGGTGCTGTTATTATATCCCATGTTACAGATGAGCAAACTGAGGCTGACATTCATCAATCACTGCAACTTGCTCAAGGTTACACAGTGTAAGATGGAAGATTTGAAATCAGGTGACCTGACAGTAGAACCGAGGCTCGCTCTCAGTCTCTCCCTGAAGGTGTGACAGGACATAGCTGAGCAGTAGCTGTTCTCACATAGCAGCTGAGCAGTAGCCATTCCCAGATAGCAGTTATCTCAAGGTCGCACGCTAACCCCCACTTTCTGCCTCTGTAACCCCGGGCTTCCCGCCAGTCACTACGCTCTTCCCTTTTCCTTCTTCCACCTTGGCAGCAAGAATATAAACAAGCCCCCACCTGAGCTGGGGGCCCAGAATTTGGATACCGTCTCCTGTGGGTCTGCATGTGTGAATAAAACTCCACTTCGCAAACTCCTACGCTGTCTAAGTTGCTTTTCTGTAACATTGGCAGTAAACAAGTCAGACCCTGAGAGGGCATTTTGGATGGGACCATGAATGGCATTTTTAATGCTAAACGACTACTCTGTCACACACACACACACACACACACACACACACACACACACACATTATCCTTAAAGTTATATTATTGTTGATCTAAATTCAGAGCAGAGTTCAGCTTAGAAAGATTGAAAATTGCCAAAGTTCTAACAGTGATTGAGCGGACTAAACCTGAATCTTGGTTTCACTAAAATAAGACTGTCTCCTTGACTAGGTTTGCCAGTATTAAATATATTATGTTTGTCTAAAATATTAGATAAAATCCCCTAGGATCAAATGATTACAGGGAATGAAAAGTATTGTGACAATTGAAATGGACACTTATATGTGATATGTGTGTATGCTAAATATCTCTCTTGAAATTTCTTCAGCAAATAAGAATATTGTGTTAAAATAAATTTGTTCATTCAAAACAACAATTAAAATAATTAGAAATAAAACAAAGACATAAAAATCCTTTTAAAGGTTTATAGGGCATTTATATTGTGTGCATATAAGTATAGAATGCAAACATAATAATGGCATATTTATTGATAAATGAGAGCAGAGACACAGAGGACATCATGTGTTTTCTGTATAAAATACATGTGATGAGAAAAATCACTGTTCACTCTTTAGTGTCCTGGGAGAAGATGACTGGAAAAGAGTATCCTCATAAAAAAATTTTTCCTGTTCATTTTTATAGCATCTATTCCTGGAAGTAAACACTGAATGCATGAAATATTTGGGAAAATCAATAATGTCTCTAGGCCAGCAGCTTTTTAAAAATGTACGGGGCGGGGAAGGTAAAGTAAGAGGGTCTCACAAGATGCTCTGGAAAAAATATTTTTTTTTCAAATATGTTTCTGCTTACAGCTTTCATTGTAAGAAGTCATTTTCATCTTAAAGACATATTAATCTCTGTTTAAGTACATGATGCCTTTTTGTAAAAGGGTGTTGAGGGAAAATTAAATTTACTAGTAAACTGACAAATTTCTCTTCCCTTATGTGGAAATAAACTAACCTGTTAGTAGCAGACTTTTTCCCCCAGAGAAGAAATGTTTATGCATAAGTCATATCAAGTGATTTCTGATGTTAGGTACATGTGCATATAATACATGTGCTCATATAAACTAATATATTTTAAGAGCAAAATGTCTTTTCTAAGTTAATTAAAAATAAAATAATTGAATCATTAAATAGGAAAAGAAATTGATGAGTGTGGTTTTATTTAAAAATATTTTAGCAATGTTTATCATCCCAACATCTGACTATGCTTGTCAAAATAAAAGATAAATATTCCCATGTTCCTAGACTTTTGACATGGTAGCTATATGACTTTGGTGTGAAAACATGGATTAAACTTTCCTATAGGTGCTCCATATGGATAGCACTGTTGTGTGACAACATTGGATGTTGAATATGAAAACATGTTTGAACCATTATTTTTGGAAGGGAGTTTCCTGGTGTTTCCCAGGATTTAGAAGGTAGGTATGTAATAAGTAAAAACTGAAAAGAAGTATTTGAGAAATACATTTGTTCGACATCAAATGCCTGCTGTATAGTTTTATTTATGAAATGGTGAATAAAAATGCATTTGCTTAGTTTCTGAGTAGGTAAGTTTGGTAAAACAGAAAAGAAAATAGGGTTTTAGAGTCTGAATTATCTGTGATCAAATTTCAGATCCACCACTTTATTATCCAGTGGCTTACTATTTCTGAACTTCAATTTTTTTATTACATAATTTATAATAACTGAAAGAACAATAAAGACTTGAAACATGAATATGGTACAATGCATTCTCAATTCAAAAAGTCTTTTTACTGTTGACATATAGGCTACTAAAAATTAAACACAGCAGGTTTCAGAGAAATTTTCTTTAAGCATCAGAAACACAATGGCCTCACAAAACAGTGTGCTTGGTTGAGACCACATGCATGTGTGGTTTAGGATTGTGAAATAGCTGTATGTGTGGAGGTGCCAAAAGAACTCTGGAAACTGAATTCTGGAGCCAAGTGTAGAGTCAAGGTAAGGGTTTAGCTGAAGCCTAAACCAAACCCACTGTGAAGTAAGGCTGAGAGTAATGAGTAGGCAGAAGGCAAAGACATAGTCTTCTGACCAGGACCTGAATCAAACATTCTTCTGGATCTGCCATATTTCTAATATCTGGTAGTTACTTAGAAATACTGATATATTTTTGAATTAATTTTATTGGGATGACTAGTTTATAGGATCATATAGGTTTCAAGTGTGCATTTCTATGATACATAATCTGTATATTGCACTGTGTACCCACCACCCAAAGTTAAATCATCTTCTGTCAACAAGTATTTACCTCCTTTACCCTTTCACTATTCCTCCACCCCCTTCCCTCTGGCAACCACCATATGTTGGCTGTTTACAAGTTTCAGTTTTGTATTCCACATCTGAGTGAAATCTTATGGTGCTTAACTTTTCCTGACTGACTTATTTTGCTTAGTATAATATTCTCAAGATTTGTGCATGTTGTCATAGTGGCATAATTTTATCTTTTCTTTTGGCTGAGTAGTACTCCATTGTGTATATGTGCCACACCTTCTTTATCCAACCTTCTATTGAAGGACAGTTTGGTTGTCTCCGTGTCTTGGCCACAGTGAATAATAGTGCAGTGAACATAGGGGGTCATAGATATCTTTGTGGATAAATAATTTTGAATTTCTTAGGTGGATACTCAGGAGAAGGATTGTTACAGAACACAACAAGGGGGGCCTGGGATGATATACTATTATTGAAAGAAGGCCCTAGGTCCCTTATGTCCGTCGCCCTAGGAAAGACGTCTCTCAATGCCAGAGATTCATGAAAAGGAAAGGAAATGTTTATTTAATGCTATACAAACTTAAAGTAATAACTTAGTGTCTTTATCAAAAATCCTTAAGTCCCTAAAAAACACCCACAAACAGACACAGTCCTTCCTTCCTTCCCCCTTTGCCCAGTCCAGAGTATCATATCTCAGGAAAGGAAATAGAAGTCCATGGCTCAGGCAGTCCTCTGGTTCTTCCCAGTTAGTCCTCCATCTCGACTGGGAGACCTCCCTGGGTTCCCAGAACCCTCAGCTGAGTCTCCAGGATCTCTGTTAAAACCAGGTGGTGGTTCCCCCTTCTAAAGCTGGGGGGGGTCCCCACTCTGGCAAAGGTACATGGTCCTCTCTCCCAGGGCCATGGGAAGGGAGAGTCCCCACTCTGTCCAGGCCGTGTGGTTCTCTCTCAATGGCTGCCGTGTCTGGGTTTTAAATCCCCTGTGCCAATCTTCTTCTGCAGCCCCATTTCCGACTCCTCCTACACTTGGGCACACTTGCCCTCAATCTGCTGTCTTCTCCAGCTTTTCTGGTCGCCATCGTGGGTCTGGGCAGGTGTCACCCCATGTCATGGAGCCAATCTTCTCCCAGCTCCCACGCAGGTGCTGTAACTCAGGGGACCTGCCCCGCACCCCCCCCCCCCTGTCCCATCTTGGGGGGGGAGGTCCCTTTCCATCCCCCTGGCCTTGAGCATGGCCATAGCTATTTAGCATATCTAAGTCACCAGCCAAAGGCTATAGGTATGCTAAATGACCTTGCCATGGATTAGCTGCAAAGCTGCCCTGCATGTTCTTGCTCTGTGTGCCCCTTCCCCAACTCACACCTGTGGGGGAAGGGGTGAAGACACCTTAAAATCTCTTTGACACCTTGAGTTCTGGACCCCATTTCAAATGCCTATTTGGGGTCCTCCCTCTTGGCTGCACCCTGTAACAGGATCACTGGATCTTATGGTAACTCTATTCTTAACTTTTTGAGAAACTGTCAGACTGTTTTCCATAGTGACTGTACCAGTCCACATTCTCACCAGCAGTGAATGAATGTTTTATTTTCTCCTCAACCTTGTCAGCTCCACAACATCATCAACACTTTTTATTACTTTTCTTGTTGATAACAGATATTCTGACAGGTGTGCGGTGGTAGCCCATTGTACTTTGATTTGCATTTCCCTAATAGCTAATGAAGTCGAGTATGTTTTCATGTATTTGTTGGTTGTCTGTACATCTTCTTGGGAGAGGTCTTTGTTCAGGCCCTCTGCTCTTTTTTAAATTAGATTGTTTGGTGTTGAGTTGTATGAATTCTTTATATATTTTGGACATTAAGCCCTTTGTCTGGACTGTTTTCAAATAATCGTCTTCCATTCGTTTGGTTGCCTTTTTGTTTTGTTGGCAGTTTCTTTTGCTAGAGAGAGCTTTAGTTTGATATAGTCTTATTCATTTATATTTGACTTTACTTCCCTTGCATTTGGAATCAAAATTTTAAAATGTTTTCTCCAAGTTTAGCACCTATGTTTTCTTCTATGTAATTTATTGGTTCAGATAAATTTATGGTTTTATTGAAGGATGATATAAGTTTATTAAGGTGCTTAGAAAACAAAAACTCAGGGAGAGATAAAAATTAAAAGGGGGGTTAGATAGATTAAAGGAAGAGAAGAAGGAAGGAAGGAAAAAATAAAAAACAGGTGGAAAGAAGAAAGGCACAAAGAGAGAAAGAAAAATCCTTTTCAAAATGAGCTGGAAAACAAAAATTCCAAAAGTACATGACAAAACCTAACACTGAGGAGGTTGGCTAAGGAAATCTGCAATTCAGAAGAGACAATAAATTCAAAACAACTACTTCAGTATATTCATAGAGATGAGATAAGAAAGAAATTACCAAAACAATACATCAGAAATGAAAAAATAATATTTAACTGGATATGAAAACTTGAAATATAGTTAGTGATACAAAAATAATATAGGCTAAAATCAATTAGATACAAGAGGGAAATAGGGAGTTTCCTTTCAATGAATGCAAAGTTTCAGTTATGCAACATGAATGACTTCTCGAGACCTGCTGAACGACAGCATGCCTGTTGTTAAAATATGGCACAGCCATGCACCATTTAACAACAAGGATATGTTCTGAGAAATGCATGGTCAGGTGATTTTGTCATTATACAAACATTATGGAGTGTACCTGTGCAAACCTAGCAAAATAGCCTATCATACAACTAGGCTGTCTGACAGAAAGGTCTATTACCCTACACGGGAGGAAAAGATAATTTTCCCTTTACCCTTCTGGGTTCTTGGCTTAGACAGAATAACAGGAGAAAAAAGCAAAAGTTTAATGACATGTATACTTCCTGTATACATGGGAGAGACTTGGAAAAACTGATTAACTCATTAAAATTGTTGAAGCTACCACCTTTAAAAACCATCTTTACCTGGCATTCACCTTAAATATCTTCAAATGAAATACCATCTGTTCTTCTGCTGAAGGCAAAAGATGTTGTTGAGGGTGGGAAGAGTCAGTTATAGGAAGTTATCTGGAAAAGCACAGTAAACCAGCTTGTTATGCAGATGTAAGGGTGCCTTCTACATTCATAAGAGTTTCTAGAAATAAGGCTATCCCACTCTTACTGTACAGGGTGGAAGATACCCTTACAAAGGAACAATTCCTTTACAAATTCAGATATCTTTTTACAAAAGATAACTTCTATTTGATTTTCAGAGCTTCTCTCAGGTCTGCTGTTTCTTAAAACTACCAGATAAAACAATCCTTATGCCAAGCAGCCATTTTGGGGGTGAGAAATTTTGTTCCCCTCCAGGTCCTAGGCTACAAACATGCCCAGCATGCTACTGTACTGAACATTGAAGGGAATTGTAACACAACTGCAATATACATGTAATGCATTGTGCTAGTGGTGAGAAAACCACTGCATGCTCCAGAAACTCTACTTCTGGTTATTTATCTGAAGAAAACAAAACTCTAACTTGAAAAGATGTATGGGCTCCCATATTCACTGCATCATTATTCATAACAGCCAAGACATGGAAGCTACCTGGGAGTTCCCTGATATATGAGTAGGTAAAGACAGTGTCATTTATAAATACCATGGGATATTATTCAGCCATAAAAGAGAAGGGAATCTCATCATTTGCAATCAAATTGTTAGACCTTGAGGGCATTATACTAAGTGAAATACCCAGACAGAGAAAGACAAATACTGTATCATCTGAACAAAAGCAAACAAACAAAAAAACTAACATCAATCTCATCAATACATATAGCAAACAGTTTGGTGGTCCTCAAGGATGGTGGGAAGCAGAGTGGGCAGAATGCGTTAATGTGGCCAAAATGTATAAAATTTTGGTTATAAAATAAATAAGTTCTGGGAATGTAATGTATAGCATGGTGACTACTATTAAAAATACTAACCTGCACCTTTAATAGTTCCTGCGTGAGTAGATCTAAAAGTTTTCATCATAAGAAAAAAATTTTAATTATGTGTGGTGATAGATGTTAACTAGACTTATTATGCTGCTCATCTCAAAATAAACAAATAGGAAATTATTATGTTGTATAAATGAATGTAATATAATATTATATGGCAGTTATGAGATCTATCCAGCAAGGGTCCAGGCACATAATATGAAAAAATACAAGATACAAGAAACACTGTACATAGGACAATGACCCCCAGTCTCCTTCAGTGTAGGCACCTTGGCACCTTACACAGTTTTCCCAGTCACTATCAGCTGCCCTGTCATATTTTCCTGAATCTCATGGACAGTCTGAAATCTGTTCCCTTTCAAAGGTGATTTTAGTTTTGGAAAAGCCAGAAGTTGCAGGGTGTCAAATCTGGCCTGTAATGGGGCTGAGTCACCTGGGTGATTTGATATTTAGCCCAAATACTCTGCACGAGATGTGATGCATGAACACCAAGATCTATTAAATACAAGTTTTGATTATGATGATATTTTATATTTTATATTTGGTTCTTAGTCATGCAAAAAGAATGCCATAACTCAGAGTTCTAAGAGGAAACACTCTTTTCTTTCCCTTAAATCCAAAAGCATGTGTCTCTGACTCCTGTATTGCTCTTCTATTCATTGTTGTTATTATCTCCCCTAAAAGATGGTGAAGCAGTTGGTAGCAGACATTTGCCTTGTCTTAGTCATTATTTCCTTCTCTCTTTGCCTACCAAAGGGCAGGAGACATACTAGATATGGATAAAAATTATTATAGAATGAAACTATTGTTTGGGGGAGAACAAACTCTACTCTCAAGGCTCTTCTGACTGGCCTAAAGGTTACATGAGACATGGTAGCAAGAGAAAATAACCAAATTGAATACATACGTATGTATAAGAACCCTGCTTACTTAAGAGAGTGAGAGATCCCACATGTAAGAGAGGTTTGTAAATAGACAGCTGACTGAGATATTGAGCTAGGGATGAGGTAATGCACCTGGGGGGTTTCAAAGGGTCACTGAGGAGTGATAAGAAGAGCTGCCCTGCCCTATATAGATAGGCCAAAATAAATTATCTCTGCTGATCTCTTATGTTCAAGAAGGCTGCTATTCAAGTTCTTCTAGGTAGTTAAAGGGAGGTGCAGAAGTTTCTTTTGAGCTTGGAGCTAAAATTGCCATTAGCTCAAAGTAATCTGTATACCACTGAGGAATATCTTGGGGTGGCTCCTTCTGAACCCTCACACACTATAAATAAATTACCCACCAACAAGCATTAATAATTATGTATTTGAATTGATTAATGTCATTTGATAAGTATATCAGAATTATATAAAGATATAGATTCTGAAACCATATCCAGTATTTTTAAGAAGGCAACAATATTATTAAATTACACAAATTTTTAAAATTTTAAAAAAATTTTGCCCTATTTAATTTAGATTTTTAGTTATTTAGTTTCTCTCTTTTCCCCCTCCAATATTACCTTTTTTTTTGGTATGGTACATGTAATCATTTTGTTAGATGTGATAAGCAAAACTATTTTAGTTGTACATATATTTCTGGACTTTATTACGTATGATAAATACTTTAAGAATAATTACTGTGCCATGTAAACCTAAATGTTCTTAAACTTCTGTGTTTATAGCTTTTATAACTGTTCAAGTATGGTATTTGTAACTATACTTTTCATGGTTTTATTTATATAAAAGGATACAATGGATGGATTTAAATAGGTTAAGTGTATACAAAAAAGGAAAATAAAAATCTCCAGGTCATGAAATAATAAGACACTACATCATGTTCAACTCATCCTTTGATGTTGTTTATGAAGATTTAGACTTGGTTGTGGTTGATCACATTTTTCAGTCTCAATATTCCAAAGAGATTTTAGTCATTTGTTATAAAATTAGAAGAAATTGGATTTTAGACCTTTATGTTGACCTACTCTTCAACTGCTAATAAAATCATTTTTCTTCATATTTGAACTCCCTTGTAACCTTATCATTTACTACATGGAGGTAAGATTACTCAGTTGTGTTCTCCATGACTTCCTGAAAGTTTCCTAGCCTGTAGCCTTTAGCTCATCCTCTTGGTAAATGGGATCACATGAGATCATAGGCTCCCAGGGTATAATTAAAATTAATGAGGAAGAAGATGTCTCTAAACTAACTGGAACTCCTTTGGGGGATTTTTTTCTACCTTTCCCTTTAAAATAGAACTTCTTTTGAAGAAATGTATAGCTTTTTGCTATTCTAGTCTTTGAATAGTTATATAAGGGTAAAATACTTATCTGCCATTAAAATGTAAAAACAAAAACTAAACAAAACAAACAAAAACACCTCAACAAAACAACAAAAAGAACCTCCCAAGTATAAAAAACAATGAGAGAAGATGTGAATATGAATCAAAATGAAATAACATACAATACTTTAAATATATACGAGAAGGAAATAGGCAGGCAAAAACATTGTAAGTAACATCATTAAAGGGCAAAAGGTTATTTTAATCCTGAAACTCTTTTTTTAAAGATTTTATTTATTTATTTTTAGAGCAAGGAGAAGGGAGGGAGAAAGAGAAGGAGAGAAACATTTATGTAGGAGAGAAACATCTATTGGTTGTCTCTTGCACACCCCCAACTGGTGACTTGGCTGGCAACCCAGGCCTGCAAACTTTTAGTTTCCAGGAGGACTCCCAACCCCCTGAGCCACACCTGTCAGGGAAATGCCGCAACTCTTTCTATTGCCAAGGGTGTAACTGATTCTTTACATTCTTTATTATTCATTGGAGACTCTATAAGGTCATGCAGTACTTGCAGACTGTATAATATGTTTATCTGAAGACAGGCATATAAAATAATAAAATATATTTTAGTAGAAAGTTTTTTAAAAGGTCTTTTTAAAAACATTTGGGTAAAATGATCTTTGCATATTTCAAAGTCAATTCTTTGGATGTTTTTGCAGTATCTTTATTGTATTATTAATTTTGGCCTAAGTTACTTTTTGTCACCACTAATGTGATTAAAAATTGAGAGGACATTGTCAGTATGATGCTAGAAAACTACTGGTCTGTTATCAGAGGTGTTAGCAGGGAAATTCAGTATTTCCCACAAACTCCCCTCAGTATACCAAAAATAAAAGCTCTGTGACATACTTGAGAAAGTAGGAGAGCAAAGGCTGTCACTGCTTCTGGTAAGGTGTTAAATCCAGCACATATTCAAATTATCTGAGTGAACATTGCTAAATGAAATAATTTACACTTAAAACCAATTTGTAGTGCTAAATGTATTTAAGTACTAAATGTGTGAAGCAACAAGTAACATCATACTTTCTAGTATATACCCTTTTAATGCAAAGAGTAATACAAGTCCTTGAAAAAAATGTAAAATACCTATGTTATCTACAATTATCTATTTATCTACCTACCTACCTACCTATCTAAAGTTATTTATATATAGTTATCTATAGTTACTTTTATTTTATTGGATAATTCATAGACAATTCCCTCTCTCCATCTGTTTCTTCTCTTCTTTGTTCCTTCCCTTTCTCCCTCCCTCTTTCCTTCCTCCTTTTGTTTCCTTCTGCCCTCTTTCCTCCTCTCTCTTTTCATATATATATATATATACACACACACACATATACACATACACACACACAAAGAAAGAAAGACAAGTATGTGTATACTTATAAATTCATGTTTGTGATAAAGTATGTTTAAGGCATTATCATCATACTGTTGTTGTAAAGTGAGAACTAAGGGAAAATAGTTCAATTAAACACACACAAACACACATATATATTATACACATGTGTGAGAAAATGAAGGACTTTCTCTGTGTTTTTTTTTTTTAAGATTTTATTTATTTTCAGAGAGGGCAGGGACGGGGGGAGAGAGGGAGAAACATCAATGTGCGGTTGCTGGGGGTCATGGCCTGCAACCCAGGCATGTGCCTTGACTGGGAATCGAACCTGCGACACTTTGGTTCGCAGCCCGCGCTCAATCCACTGAGATATGCCAGCCAGGGCTTCTCTGTGTTTTTTTGTTATTTATAAATACAATATAATGTCAATGCTTTTATTGTACTTCACCATAACCAGGAACAATGCTTTAACTACTTAAAAATAAACTTGATTCAAATGTTTAAATATTATGAATAATTTCTTAATGAGCATACCTGGATAAACAACTTTGAGTACCTCTTTGTTTATTTCAATGCATATAAGTATAGATGCATTTGACATTGTACAATGTGCTTATAATTATTCAGCACTTCAGAATAATTCATCATAACAAATAATTTATTCCTCTATTAAATAAGGTATTATTTTATTAAATGCATAAAATATTTCATGTATTGTTCCAGAGGTAAAAATATAGTTATGAAAAAAGAGAGAGATAAAAAACATCCCCTGCCTTCATAAATTTTATATTCCAGAAAGGAGAAATAGACAAAAATATAAGTAATAAAAATGTATAATACATTAGATGTTCAGTTTTCCATGAAGAAAAATAAAGCAGAAAAGAATAAGTGGTGTTGGAAGAGGGTAATTTACCCCTGAGAATTTAATATTCAAATGAAAGCATTGGGAATATGAGAACATGTTCCATGCAGTTTACTGCAAAGAGAAACTGCAGCAACAGGGAGCAATAAGAGCAAAGGCTCTGAGCAATAAAACACATAGCAAGGCAACCAGCATGATTGGAATGGGAAGTGATGGGAAAGTCTTAGATGCTAACTTTCGAGATGTAGCTAATATTATGGCAGATCACATAGGGCCTTGTGCACTATTTTAAACTTTGTATTTTATTTTGAGTGATACTAGAAACTTTGGAGGTTTGAGTAGAGTGGTGTAATCTGGTTCACTTTTTAACAGGATATTTCTGCAGCTGAGTTTCTTACATCACATATTTCTTACAACAGCGGAAAGGAAGCAAGAGTTGTATCAGTCTCGAAGAGGCATTTGTGGATCCCAGGGGGGAGATGACTGGTTTGAGATGGTGGTAGTAAGAGGACGTAAGATTCTAGTTTTATTTTAAATACCGAGCCAGTGAATTATTGTTGAAGAATTGGAGAACAGATGGGTGAGAAGGAACAGGTTCCAGATGCCTTCAAATATTGGGGCTGAGCAATCAACAAAATGGAACAATTCATTCTGAGTATGGAGAGATGTTGGAAGATATAGGCAAAGTGCCAAGATTAGAGCTCAGTTTTGAAAATGGTAAATTTGAGAGGTATAGGAGATATTAAGTGGTCACTTAAATATTGCCCTAAAATTCATGGGTTAGGTCGAGGCAGGATGTATAAATTTGAGATTCACAAGTGGATAGATGGTATTTAATGCCATGTAACAACAGAATGAAATAAGAAAGGGATTAAATGACAGGAAAGTTGAGAAGTTCAAATTGGAAACTTGGAGACCCCAGCAATATAAGTTTGGGAAGATAAAGAGGAATAAGCAAAGGTTATTAAATAAAGGAAGTCACTGAAGGCAGAAAGAAGCTTGAGGAAATTATAGTAACTTAAAACCTTCATAAAGTGTCCTGGGTGGAGGGGGAAAGTGAGAGTGATTACAGTCTTCAAATTCTACCCATAGATCAAAATGAGATTTGAAATATAGTCGGATGCAAACAATTCAACAGTCATTTGACTAAATTTTTAATGAAGCATTGACAAAGTTTATGTTTAAAGGAAGAATAAATTTGCTAGTTAAGGAATGTATTAAACAAGGTTTAAATTTTATAAACAGATTTAAATTATCAAAAATAATTTAAAAAATTTTAAATGATAGACAAAAAATCACTCTCACCCTGGCTGGTGTGGCTCAGTGGATTGAGTACTGGCCTGCTGACTAAAGGGTCACTGGTTCGATTCCCAGCCAGGGCACATGCCTGGGTTTCAGGCCAGGTCCCCAGTGTGGGATGCACAAGAGGCAGCCACACACCAATGTTTCTCTCTCTTTCTCCTTCCCTTCCCCTCTGTCTAAAAATAAATAAATAAAATCTTTTAAAAAATCAGTCCCTTGGTCACATTGACTTAAAATATTTAAAAAATATCTTGATTTTTAATAATTATGTCTAATAAAATACAATCTTATCTTTATATAACAAATTTTAACGTATTTTAAAAATATGGTATCCTGAGTCTCTTGTCAAATAATTGAACAAATTATTTGCTCAGTGTTATTCTCTGAAGTATGGAATTTGAATTAACTCAACATATTAACATGATATCCTCAGTCCAATAAAAGAATATTTACATTCTCAGATGTTATTGTGCTTAATCAATTTTTAACCTAAAATAGTTTCTTATTGCTTTGATTATGAAAATACTTTAACTATTTTATAGTTACTTCACAGTCGGGCCCTAACCACATCTACAACTCCATCTCTCCCTGCATCTCTTTGCCTAGTTTATTGACATTTTACCTTCAATGTTTTTTCTTTTGAGTATAAACACTTTCATAAGTCCATTTTTTAAAAGGCTGCTTTTGTAATATGATCCCACTAGCTTTCAAGAACAGGAACCCTATTCACCACCCTTTTGCATTTTCTCAAAAAAATTCTAGAACTCACTCTTATTTATTTCTCTGAACAAACTCCTGATGTTTGTGTCAAGTCTTTTCATTGTTAGCCTTCTGAACTCTTCCCGGCTTACCTACACCCTTTTCCATTGACCTCAGTGGTCATTGGTTTCATTGTTTCTGTCTGTTTGTCATTATTCTGTTGATTGATCAATTGCCCCCTGTCCTCTGCTTTCAGAGAGACACATTCAGTAGAGGGCATGGAGGGATTGAATGCTAGGTTTGAAGTTCATTTTTTTTTATGTAGAAGATCTTGGTAAATTATATTGATTTTGTTGAAGGCCTTGTTCAGGATCCACTAGTAGTCTCTGCCTGGATTAATATCTATATAATGTTTTTTTCCTCACTGTGATGTATGGCTGGATTGCCCCTTAACAACTTAAAAATAAAAGCAAGCATTGAACAAAATTATCAAATAAAATATTAATGTAAAAACATATGTATTGTAATGTAATATTCCACCCAGTTCTCTGTTAGTGGGTCAGTGTATCCATCCTCCAATTGCTCTGAGTTTGGTTGCTCATCTATGATGGATTGCTCACTGGACTTGACCAACTGGAGTTGCCTCCCCAGGAAATCACTCCTCTCTCTATAACTGATTGGCACTGAGGTCCAAAGAACCAACCCCCTTATTTACTTGCTTCAGTGAAGGAAAACTCCACTGGTTGATTCATGCCCCAGAGCACTCTCCCTATACTCTCTGAATTCCAATGTTCACAATATGTACATATAGGAATAGTAATACATAATAGTGAAAAACAAGGTCTAGAATAATGTGCATGTTGTAGAAACAGTTTTAAAAAGACACAATATAGGTATTATTTTTCTCTAAACAGAATATCTTTAGAGGCATACACAGGAAGAAAATATAAACACTTCTAATTGAGTGTTGGAAATGTTGAGGGAAAAATGCAAGGAAGAAACGTTATTCTCTTTTAAATGTTATACCATGTCCATTAATTTCTTATTTAAAAGTTTTATTGTTCATTTTTAAAAGTAACTGGTTTTTGCAGTAGCTGATAACAGTTTGTGTAGAAAGCTGGCCATTGTTAAGAATCAGATGTAGCCCTGGTTGGTGTGGCTCAGTGGATTGAGTGCTGGCCTGCAAACCAAAGGCTTGCCAGCTCAATTCCCACTCAGGGCACATGCCTAGGTTATGGGCCAAGTCCCCAGTAGGGGGCACACTAGAGGCAACCACACATTGATGTTTTTCTCCCTCTCTTTCCCCTTCTCTCCTCCTTTCTCTAAAAGGAAATAAATAAAATCTTTTTTTTTTAAAAGAATCAGATGTCATGCCACAAAAAATAAACTAAAATTGTGATGTCCTTTGCCTGGGACCAAAAAATAAGTTGGTAAGGAGCAGCTTCTGTCTACAGATTGGTCTCCTGATGGTTGGAAGGCACCAGAAGTTCAGACTTGGGTTTTAAGGAGGTCCAGCATGGGGCCAACTGTCCAGGTGTGTTTATACTAGACACCTGAACTCTATTTCTTTATGAATCTGGGACGTTAAAACCTATCTACTCATGGAACAAACTCCAGTATTCAGGCTGCTAGTCAGGGCAGAGATGTTATTTTGGCAAATAGCTGACTAGTTATGTATATTTTATGAATTATGGTATTTTAATTGAAAAGTTCACACTTATGTTTATATAATGTCAAAAACAATTGAAAATAAAAGAAATATATAGGAACATTTTGAAGAGAGGGCAGACAGCAAATGAATAGAAAAACATTAAAAATATTTTTTGAAAAATCATGTATTGAAATATAAGCAGAATTATAATAGATTTATTTAACCAAAAGATACTGAAAAGAAAGATGGCACAAATGATTCAATCAGCACATGTTAAATTTTCTATAAATTTTATATGTAAATTTACTTGCTTTAAAAAATCTTTTGCTTTTTTATCTTCTGTTATAAAGTACTGTCCAATACCTGATGTCCACTGTATCACTTGACAACAGAGGCTCTGATTGATAGATATAAAAGATGTCACTTGGCCAAAGATTTGGAAAACAATTTTTAGACATGTGAGATTAGATTAAACATTCTGAAAATATAGTGCTGTTTAACTTTGAATATCCCCGAGAATAATGATTATCTTTAAACACTTTCTGTGATAAATACCATGTATTATGTATCTATTCCTACTAATTTCATGGAATAATGGATCTGAATATATAAATGTCCTCTGTCTCTAATATTTTGTTAAAATAGTTTTTTAGTTTTTTACCATTCAGCTATGAAACTTTAATTTTATAAGTATGTTTTACATACCAAATGTGTGCTCTCTGTTATAGCATATAAATGTGTAAAATGTTCTTTTTAACAAAAGAGCTTCATAATCTACAAAGGGAATAATATATACTAATATACAAAAGTATTATAAAGTCAATGTTCTTGATGAAGCATGTAAAATTTTTCCATCATGTTACTTAAAGACTATAAACAATATAATAGGTATCCTTGGTTACTGGTATTTATATAGAATGTTAATATCAGTACCATTTAAGAAATCAAATTTTCAGAAATGTTTTCTTGCCTGGTTAGCAAAAATATTCACAGTATAAAACATGAATGTGTTTTGAAACCATTGTATTTATGTCAGGTTTGGCAGCACTTTTTGTTACATAATTGGTCTTATTATAAACAGCTAAGTATTATTTTATACTGGAGGAAAATAAAACTGCAAGCATCATCTTCAATGAAATGAAAGGAACTAAAACCACAAAACAAAAGTAGGGTAGAGCTGCAAAAGCAAAGAAGACAAATCAAGGCAAAGAGAGTGGAAGCAGAGGCAGGATTTCTGGGCTAAGATCTCAGGAAGACCTGGAACAGGTCTTCCAAAAGTCCACTCACCACTGTCCTCTGACCACTTTCAAAAGTCAAGGGCATATTCTGTTTTCAACTGGTGTGGTTATTGTGTACCAGAGACTTTCTGAATGCTATTTTGGCCTGTGACACAGTGGAAATGAATCTACATGAAAAACACTATAGGAAGTCCATATTTAGTTAGTAGGACAGATTTGTTCATGCAGTTGGAAGAAAAAAGAGACACTGAATTTTGAACAGCCCCACAGCTACATAATACAAGTAAATGTTTGGGAGTGGGAGTAAGTTGGGCTAAATGCATCAATAAGCTTATAGACCCAAAACACCTTGGCCCAAGAATAATGTTTGTTTTCTGCCTAGGAAAATGGCCTCCCTCCTCTTCTTTCCTTACACATACACACACCTTAAACATGCATGTACTCTTCTCTTTTACAAACTGTTAGTCCTGGAAATACTCATCTGTTCCAAAGATAAATAATCCTATAAAAGCCAAGATGAGTAGTATATTATTATAATAGAAAAAATCACATAGGGAAGGAAGGGAGGGAGGGCAATGGAATGAAAGGGAAGACAGAAGGCCGAAAAAGGAAAAATCACTCTCTAGAAAAATGATTCTTAGAAGAAATATATTGCCAAGAAGAGAAGCCTTTACAAAGACATTACCAAAATTTTAAGCAATAACATATTGGCCTGTATGAGGCTAGAGTATAAAGCAGAAATATCTGACAAGAAAGAAATATTGTGGTAACAGAAAGAGATGTATAATTGGTAAGTCATAAAACAATGGAAAAATTAAAATCATAGAAAAATTTGGAAAATGCACAAAGCAGTGTTCATGCCTCTATAATCACTGGAAATGGATTCTAGAGAGAACAAAAATAATGAAGTAAAATGATATGGCAAAAAGTAAGCATTTAAAGGATGAATGAGATCATTACAGAGGCAAGCTAGTAAGATTCAGTATGTACATTATTGGCCTCTCTCAAAAAAGCTAAATAATAAAAAATAAATTATTGAAAAATAGAATTTAGTGAAATTTCCAGATATGAGATGACATATCTTCAGATGGAAAAGATATAACATATCCCAAAGAAAACTAATAAAGTTTATTCAAATTCAACATCAAAACATATGTTAATAAAATACTGGATTTCAAAGATTTTAAAAAACATAATTAAACCTATTCAACATATTCTATGAAACAAAATTTCAGGCTTCAAAAACCCAGAGATTTTTCTAAGGAATGTTTTGGACCCATCCATTGGCACTAAGGAGTCCACAACCACGCTGTTTTGGGCTGGTCACCATTAAGACAGGAACATGACTTTATGTTGTTTACCCTTTTACTCCAATACTTTCAGTTTTCGATTAGGCATTTAATGAACATTTGCTGAAGCAATGAGTCAAAATTATTTTGATATTGATGCTATTAATCTTTAGTTAGTATTTATTAGAAAGAGCACAATATTTGATATCAAAAATCATAATGTTCTTCGCTTAAAGAAAACCAGGAAATTTTCATAGATCTTATATCAAGGAATAAAGAACTATTCTCCTTTGAATTTAAAGATTTAACATCTAGTAGGTGGGATAGTTCCAGCTGGTGATAGTAGGTTGTTTGTCTAATTTGGAGCTGCAATTGAGATGTCTGAACTCTAACATCTGGAGTCTGGAGCTCCTGCTGGGATGGTTAGCAAGTCCCCTTGTACCACTTCTAAAAAGTAGCCTCTGCCCCTATCAATAATGCTGTTTGTTAACAGTACAATTTTGCCCAGTCTTAAGTTTTCATTGACATGAACAAGAGACAATCTCAAAAATACGTAGTTTGTGACCTCAGAATCTAGTTATGAAGGACATATGACATAATCTTAATCTAGTTAACTTTATTTTCTCATGTTTTTCTCCTTGTGTCTCATTCTCTCATCTCTCTGTCTCTCTCCATCTGTATTCAGTTACTATCTCCTTTACTATCTATCGTCCATTCCCACTGGAGCTAATGGAATACTGCCACCAACATGTAATCTCATATGCATCAATTTTTTTCAAGTTCTATGAAATTAAGAATTAACGTCAGTCACAATAGCCCACAATATCCCAGTTCTATGATATGGGATTTTGCGGGATGTTGAGTCTTCTGTTGAGTAGATCAACCTCTCAAGCAAGGACTCCAATGTGCTAGGGCTTACAGGTCTTGGAAAATAATGAGGGTTGTTAATAAATAGTGCTCTAAAGGCTAAGAGGTGAGAGCACCAACTGTCTGAAAAGCAGTGAGTCTATATCGGAGAAAATAGCTCCAGCCCTTCTAGGCTTCTTTAACTATACAGAACACTATGTCCAGTGCACACATGTCCTAAATGCTTAATTATACCATTTACCCATACTCATTTGGACCTCATAGGGAAAACCACGTATATGTTTTAATCATCTCTGAATATTACTTTTTAATTAATGAAACAAATTTCAAGGAGTTAAATAATGATAAGGCTGCAGAAATGCAAAAACAAAAACTGAAAAAATTTTAGAGTCAGTGCTGGCATCGCCTGTGTTTTATTTCTTGCAAATATAAAAATAATGAGGTTGAAGAAGTAAGCTATTTTAATATCCCTTTGAATTATAGACTGATGCAACTTTAAAGCCCTAAACATGAGAGTTTATTGTTAGTGAGACAAGTGACAAATGATCGCATGTCACACTGTGATAACTACTGCATCAAAGCATGTGACTGATAAATAGTGTTTGGTGTTAGGTATGAAGAAATCAAGACAGACATAAAAGAAATTTTTAAAAATGAAGGAAAGAAGAAATGGAAGAGAGGAAGGGATGAAAAAACAAAGAAAAGAGGACACAAATTGGAATTTAGACTTTAAAAATGAAACGGAAAAATTACCTTTAGGCTCAGGTGGTAACATAAGCAATAAAGGACTAGAAACTTATGGTGAGTTAAGGATTGTAAGTAGAACAAAGTAGTTAATATAAAAGTTGCAGGAGAAAAACTACAGTTAATAAATATGAGACTAAATTGTGGAGATTATAAAGGGTTGTAAAAGTGCTTTTTGTTTTGCTGCAGAAGATGAAGTAACATTAAATGGTTTTGAGTGGAGAGATATGTTATTTACTACTTACCAGCAATAGTGCACTTGTTCCAATTTACTTAATTGAATATATTATTAATGAAATCTTATATAAAACATTATAATATAACATTATAACTTTAAAACATTACATATATAATCACTATCAAATATAGTGATTTAGTGTCTATCAGATACCTTCTGTCTTCCTTTTCTTGTACATTCACTGACATCTTTACTCTCCTAACTGGTTTCCTTTTTTCCAGTTTTGTTTACTAACCTTTCAGAGTTGTTACAAAAAATGTTTCTAAACTATTTTTTCTAAACTTAAATACTTTGATCTGATCTTTAAAAAACTTCAGTGACCTTCCTTTGCTCCCACAAAGAAATCCTACTTTTAAAATGTAGATTACAAGGCTCATTATTTTCTTAAACATCAGCTCCATCTGTTACCTCATTCCACAGTGCTACCCTCAGGGTCTAAGCTTCAACTCTCTCATCATTCCTCAGAATTTTTAACTCACTGGTTCTTCATTTTCCTGATTGTTCTTTTCTCTGCCTGGAAGAGATCACACACTTTTTTTTACCTTGCTGTATTCAATTATCATAAAAACATTTCTGACCCTCCTTATATAGATTAGGAAACTAAAGAAAACAGATTTTAATAACCAAAATCACAAAGCAAATGAGAATCAGGATCTGAACATGAGGAATTTAGCTTCAGAGCCCATGTCAGGACTGTGAAAGGAAATGTTCTTAGAGGGAATGTTCTGAGGCAGTGGCCCAGATAAATAAGTGCGGTAAGAAAACACTCCACTTGCAGTAGGAAAATAGAAATACATGCATTTATAAAATTTAACTCTACCCAATGCATCATTTGTTTGTACTTACCACTTAAATTATATATTTTTCTTGTAGTGTGTTTACAGTTACCTCAGTTCAGTGTTCTCCTACACTAATTTGATTTCTATGTGTTCTAAAATGTGTGTTCTTTATATCACTGTGTTTTACTCTTTCAATAAATTGTGTCTTTGGGCTAACTCATAATAACTGAGAAAAGATGTGGAAGTGATTTTACTGAACTTGTTGCAGAGAAATAAAAGGTGTCATGTGGATTTGACAGTGCAAGGTTTACAATGATTTGGTACAGCTTCAAGGAAATACTCAACACAGAAGAGTTATCAGCTGGGACTAAGCTTTTGATGGATGTGCTTTTTGGTTGTTGGAGGGACCATAAACAGACATTGACATCCGGAAGGTTCATTAAAACTGCATGAAGGTTAGTGTGGCCAAAGGCTTGCCTTGATTTCAGGGGATATCAAGGGAAGTGAAAAGAGATTTTTACATAAAGTACTAGAAAAGTTTTTAAAAACACTTTGAAAAGTTTAGATTTTCGCTTTTATTCATTTTTAAACAATGAGAACCCTAATTATTTTAATTTTTATGATTATCAAAAATGAAGTCACAGATCACAGAAGCACCACAAAAGCTAAAAGAACTGGGACTATCAGTTTCCAGTCAACCTTGTAAGAAGCTTGGGAATTGTCATCTGTCCTAACAAGTAAAAAGCCAAGCCAACCCAAAAATCAGTAGCTTTTCTTAGACCCACAGTAAGTAAAGTTACAGAAAGAAATGCTGCCCCTTGTTTCCCAATTAAATAAACTAATGGGCGGAAACAGAGACAACTTAGTGAGGCAGAAATCAACAAGCTGCAACATTCATGAGAACCTGTGTGGGGGATGGGGTGGAGGTGGGGTGGGTAGAGAAACCTGAACTGCAATTTAATTTCTGGAGGCTCAGTGTGGACAATTCTGAGAATTAAAATCTCTAGGAGGCCAAGTCATGGTGTGTGGAGGGGGTGCACACATCTGTGAGTTTTACCGCCTGCAGTTTTACCATGTTCTCAGAGTGAATCATGGAGAAAAATTTCCTCATGCTTCCAGGAGGAGGGGAAAAGGAACCATTATGAAATTCGGTAGGGCATGCTGTTGTTCTTCTTACAAGGTGTGCCTGTGAACTACTGGGATTTTATCAAAGCCTAACTCACCTGAGGGAAGAGAGAGTTAATTCTGGGTGGCTTTAGCCTTTCATAGAGACCAATGGAAACACCCCAGATCAAGCACACTCCAGCAATCTTGTCTTACCCAAGGGGAAGGAGGTTCTGAGAAGTACATGTGAAATTCGCTGTCCTCAGTACACATCAGTTCCATATCATGAGAAGCTACTATAAATCAAAACATAAATATACAAATACAAAATATAACCCAAAACAGAGGTACAGTGTTCAGAAACGAGGTAAAAGGGAACATTCATTTATACCCATGTTACGGAAAAGACAACTCAGACGGCCTGGGAGTTTATGAAGTGGGCTTTAGTCACGCCTGCGGACCCAGAGGAGATAAAATTCCAAATTCTGGGCACCCAGCTTAGGCTGGGGCTTCCTTATATGCTTGTTACACAGGCAGAAGGAGGAGGGGGAAGGAGTGCAACTGCTAAAAACGGGGGTTAGTGTATGACCTTGAGATAACTGCTTATCTGGGAAAGGCTGCTGTCTGGGAACAGCTGCTGTCCAGCTCCTATCTAAGAATGGCTACTGCTCAGTTATGTCTTGTCACAGTCCCCCCTTTTGATGCTATAAGGTGCTTTTACCCCTTTAGCATCACCATATACCTGGCTATATGGCTGAGGTGCTGGGGAGTGTTGCAAATGCTGATACTGGTGTCCGTACCGCTGGAACGCTTACCCTTTGGCAGCTGCCCTATGAGTCACCATGGCCTCCAGGTATTGGACCAAGGTCCGGAGGATGCAGGGTCCCATATGCCTGACACCTCCGGGTCTGGCATCCTATGGTCCTGGATATCACTCCAGTCCAGTATACCTTCCCTCCCCAAGTGCAGAGGGATTGCTGTGGCTGAACGCAACCTGATGGCATGTCAGTGGAGGAGCTGAAAGCTGACCCTGGGAGATAGTAAGAGATCACCCCACCCCTGAGCATAATCTTATGTCCAGGGGTATTACATTTGCAGTCTGGGGCTGAGACAGGGGCCACGTTAGTCAAGTGAAGCATACAATAAATCCAAATGCAGAGAACAAACACAGATAAACTATTCCTAGGGCAATCCGCTTCACGGGATTTCATTCTGCAGGGGCCACAGTCACTAGTCCAATTCCCAATACTCTTGCAAAGGTGTCAATCAAAGTCAGGTACCCTGCGAAACAATGGTCCATTCCTTGGTGTCTTCTTTACTGGCTGGCATCCTCCGGAGCCTCAGCATGGGTATCCTAGGTACAGGCCTAGTCCTCGGATCCTCAGGATCTGCTGCTGTTTTGGCCCAGCTGTAGTGGATCCAAGAAGTGATACCTGCAACCTAAGCAATGCTAGTGGCAGCAAGCCTATCCAGGGCAGTCCAGTTTTCTGGTAGAATTTAGCTAAGGTTTCTTTGAGAGTCCAGTTCATCTGCTCTACCTTCCCAGAACTCTGGGGTCGATAGGCAGTGTGTAGTTTCCACGTGATGTTCAGAAGCTTGGCTGCTTCTTGGACAATTTGTGAGACAAATGCCAGCCCGTTGTCACTTCCAATGGTCAGAGGCAATCCATACCTTGGGATGACCTCTCTCAGGAGGGCTCAGGAGACTTCCTGGCTTTTCTCCATCTTGGTGGGGAAAGCCTCAACCCATCCAGAGAAGGTACACATGATCACCAGGGGATATTTAAACCTTTGGCTAGGCCTGACTTCAGTAGAGTCTATTTTCAGGTCTTCAAAAGGTTCTCTGCCCGTGTGTTGTATCTCAGCCTCATCTCCGGGTGCCCGGCATCGTTGTTCTGAGCACATGTTATGCATTGTGCTGAGGTGGAAGCACAAAGGGCTGCCAGGTTGGGGAAATAGAAGTACCTCTTCAGCAGATTTTCTAGGGAGGTCTTGCCCATGTGGGTGAGGGCATGGCACTGCCTCACTAGATTGCTAGCTTGCCCTTGCAGTATATACATTCTTCCATCTGGCAGTTTCCACTATTCCACCGTTGTCCCTTGCTGTGTACCTGGCGACTCTCCTGCCTTCAACCTTATAGCTGCTCCCGTCCGTGTTGGTGTTGTAGGTGACATCAGGTCGGGCCAGGGGCTGATCCCGGAGGTGTGGCCAGCTGGCGTGGACCTCTTCGGTTACTTCAAGACAGTCATGGTCCAACTCTCCAAGTTCTGCTGGTAAGTGGGTGGCTGAATTGACTCGTTTCACGGTCTTAACATGCACCCTTGGGTTTCCTTGGAGGATGCCCTGGTACTGAGTCAGTCGAGGGTTCAACAGCCACTTATGTCCCTGCCTGGCAAGGAGGCTGTTCACTGCCTGTGGTACATGAAGACTGATTTCTTGGCCTAGAGTTAACTTGTCTGCCTCCTGCAAGAGGGTCATGGCAGCAGTGGCTGCCCTCAGATAAGGCGGCCAGACAGTGGCGACATGGTCCAACTGCTTAGACAGGAAAGCTACCGGGAGTTGCCATGGTCTGACAGGCTGGGTCAGGACCCAAGGGCTACCTTGCCTCTCTTGTGGGTATATAGATCAAAAGGCCACCCCGGCTCTGACAGTCCAAGGGCAGGAACATCACTGAGGCACCCCTTGCTATCTTGGAAGGCTTTCTCTTCATTTTCTCTTCATGCTAGGGGTTTAGTGTCTGAACCCTTCAAAGCTTGGTAGAGGGGCCAAGTTCCACAGCAGCAGGGTGCAGGCTGGCTTTTTTCTCATGAGACTGAGCATTTTTCTCAGAAATCAGAGGAGGTTCTAGAGGGTGTTGGCAACTCTGCCATTTTTCGTCCACGCTCCTAATCACACCGTGAGTACTTCAGACAAGCCTGATTGCTGAGTGCTGCACCAGGCAATGCTGTTGGAACCCCGAGGGAGCTCGCAGGCCGCTGGGGCAGGCAAATCCAACAGAGCACTGTGAAGGGCCATGACAGAGGACTGCTCGTATGGCTGTGGGGGCACTTCAGATACACAGTGCATGCCCTCTGGAACTCGATGTGAAGAGCAATAGTATGTTCAGGATGTGCTTCTGATGTTCTTTCCTTAATTCAGCCAGGCACTTCAGCAGCGTGTGGGTTCCCTCCCAGTACTGTTCCTGGGATGGGGCCGCCAGTAGGAGGATGTCCATGTACTGCAGAATCATCAGGTCTGGCTCTCTCTCGGCCAGGGGCTTCAGGTATCCTGCTAGGGCTTCCCCAAATAAGGCTGGGGAGTTCTTAAACCCCTGGGGCAGTCTAGTTCAGGTCAACTGAGTCTTGACGGCAGTGTGCGGATCTTCCCATTCGAAGACAAAAATGGGTTGGCTGGAAGGTGCCACAGGAATGCAGAGAAAGGCATCCTTCAGATCAAGGCAGGTAAACCACGTTGCTGTTGGGGGAAGCTGGCTCAGGGGGGTGTACAGGTTTGGGATGACTGGGTGGAGGGTGACGGCTGCTTCATTGATGGCTCGCAGGTCCTGGACAGGCTGGTACCTGCTCCCATCTGGCTGCCATCATGGGTCTGGGCAGGTGTGGCCCCATGTCATGGAGCCAATCTTCTCTGAGCTCCCACGCAGGCGCTGTAACTTAGGGGACCTGCCTCCCAGTCACATCTTGGGGGGGGGGGGGTTTATCTCCCTGGCCCAGAGCATGGCCACAGCTATTCAGCATACCTAAGTGACCAGCAAAGGCTATAGGTATGTCAAATGACTATGCCATGGATTAGCTGTAAAGCTATTGTACAAAACAGCCCTGCATGTTCTTGCTCTGTGTGTCCCTCCCCAAACTCACACCTATGGGGGAAGGGGTGAAGACAACTTAAAATCTCCTGGACTCATTGAGTTCTGGACCCCATTTTAAATGCCCATTTGGGGTCCCCCCATTGTACCCTGTAACAATCTTTCATTTGAGATATACACCCATTTTATATTCTTTTAAAGGACAATGGATGAAGGTCTCATCTTCTTGTAACTATTTCTGGTTGGCATGGACATCATCCTACTTACCCGTGGATCAGGGGTACCCTGAAAGGAGAGGGGTGCAGCATGGAGGGAGTCCTTCCTGTAAGGAGAAGGACCTTACAGAATCCTGGCCAGGTGGCTGTCACCAGGAAGTCTCAGGCTTGGTGTCCAAAGACTGGCATTACTGGACCGTTGGCAACCTGGTCATATTCTGGAGGTGTCAGATTTGGAAGGAGTTGGAAGGCACAATTAAATCATAACCACTAAATGACAAAGGCAGGGACTTAAGTAAAGAATGGCTTATCTGGAGGAAGGTGTACAAGGCATGCTACACCTATCCAAAACTCTTGTGGCCCATTATTCTTCACTTGGGCTGAGGGGAATATATTAAAATTTCCCTCCTTTCAGGTATCTGAACTCTTCCTGTCCAAGCCATCAAGATAGGAAAGGGAAAATCAGTTCTAAAGTGAAGCCCACAGATCGCCTGAACTGCTCACCAACCCAACCACTCAGTTCAGCCAAACCACTGAGTTTCAGGGGGCGATGATGAAGAATGGACTCCTTAAGTGAGGCCTATATTGTAACCACTTACTCGGGTAATGAAGTCATAGGCATACATCGTATGAAAACAGAAGAACACACAGGTTAATTCACACAATAGTCCCCAAACCAGTCTCTGTGCCTGTGAGACTGTCTTTTGGGAAGATGTTCAGCTGCAAGGTCTTTCCTGCAATGACATCTAGCAATAGCAATTTGACAGGTCATCCATACCTGTAAATTGTACATCTTTGTCGATATTACAAAATGAGTTTCAACTTTCAAATGAAAAGACACTTTCAAGACAGTTAGCTGAGTCTTTCTGGTGTTCAATACTGAGCATTGTGATTTTCCTTGAACCACAATTTTTCTCCTTAAGATCACCCTCACTGTTATTAAAGGGACTACTTTGAGTTCCACTTTTCATTTTGACCGTTTGTTTGCATAAACACACCAAGAGCAACCTGGATCACTTATGATCTTTAATTCCACTTTGCTGAAACTCACACAGGGAACCTTTAGACTGACTTCTCAGTCCGCCCCTCGGGGCACAGAAGCAGAGCCACATATCTGCAATCTGGCTTTGCCTGTACCAGTTGTTTCACTCAGGTCCTTGAGGCTTCCATTGTGCCCACAGGTTCCTTTTTGGCCATCTTTCATGAAAGCAACCTTCGTTCCTTCCCTGGAAAGACTGCCATGAACCGTACAACCAACCAAGGTACCAAGCTTTTCTTGTGGGCTTATGCTAGCTTCATAAGTCAATCCCAGTTCCTCAGGGCTTTCTGGTGATGATCAGAATCCCTACATGCCTCCTTCAGGAATGACATTCCAGTCAAAGTCTTGGTTAACAAAACTACTATTAGCAACTGGTCTTATTGGTTTTATTCAAAGAAACCTCATGTCTTCACTCACTCCTTCAGAATGCCAAATTCTGGAGGAATCAGGTAGGGAGAAAAATACAAAGCATGAAAGAAAATCCTTTCCCTCCTGATATCCACCAGGTTTCTCAAAACCTTCACTTCCAGACATTCTGCAACACTCACAAACCCTCTATTCTTTCTTTCACACAGCTTCTGATATCTACCAAGATTGCATCTCCATGCCTTATACCTTCTATTATTAACTAACACCATGTAATTCCTTCCTAAAACTTTTACTTTTCCATTTATTTTTGCAGTTTCCCACATACATTCTTCATTTATATATATTATATTTTTTTATTCATTTTCCTACAGAGTGTGAAGTTTCAACCTTCTTTGGAATCCTCAATTTCTTTTTTAAAGCAGATGCAGAGCAAAATCCAAAACACAGAGTTCCAGAACAATACACAGGTAGGGGCATTCTCTTGAACCAATGTGTCCATCAGTGCCTCGCAGAGACATGCTCCTTCAGGCCTGATCTTTTGGCAGAGACATGCTGCTTTGCCTCTGGCTGAAGCACTCATCAGCCCCAAATGGCCCTTCCTGGGTCCCAAGTGGCAAAGGCATTCTCCCTGACTAGTTACAGATGACCTTTCTTAGGTCTTACAGGTGACCTTAAACAGGCCTTCAAGTACAGAGGGTTTCTGATCAGAGACAACACCAATGTTAGACATTTGTTCTTTTCCCACAAAACCAGAAAACAAATAGTTGAGGTTTCCTTTACTCCAGGTTTAAAACTTTCACACTCTTTATACATAATTTTACTCATTCAGATTTAACCATCATTCTCTTTTAATCCTGGTACCTTTCCCACTGTGGGAAGGACTATACTTAAACTCAGCATGTGGCAGCCGAGAGTCCCTGGCACTGCAGGTACCTTCCACTAAAATTCCCTAGATTTGCAGGGACATCCTGCAGCTTTCTGAAGCCTGAGCTTCACCCTATGGTTCACCCTGCAAACACCCTATATATCAGATGCTCACCCATGGACCTCAGTTCATGACCTTCAGAACCAGAGCCATTCCTATCAGAACAAGTTACACAGAGAACCAGACTGATGCAGTGGCCACACAGCAGCAGCATACAGCCTATAATCTGAAGAGAGCCCTTAGCCTGGCACCTTGCCCAATTACAAGATGGAGGGGCTCTCATGTGACCCGTCATCCAAGATGATGACAACCATGTATGCTCCACCCTCCAGGGTGGGGCACTCACGTAGCTCATCCTCCACTTTACCCAAAATGGTAGTGTACCCACATGGCTTGCTGTCCGATCTCCAACATACATGCAATATAGTACTGTGGCAGAACCTCCCCCCTCCCCCTGAGGAACGACAGGTTAGGGTTCACTCACCCTCTGTAGGCTTCCACCCATGGAGCAAAAAACACAGTCATTCACACAAACACCAAGTTTATTACATTCCTACCCACCTGAACTGTGGGAACCCTGCCTGGGCCTTCTGGCCTGAGGGGTGGTCTGTCCCTCCTTCCACTACAAGAGTGGGCCTGGTTTTCCAGCTCCTGGTCCCGAGGCATTTACCAGATTGGCTCCTTCCCAGATTCCACCAGTTTGCACCCTGCCAACCTGGGTCAAAGAGCTGTCTGGGGCCTTGCCTGTGGAGCCCAGAATATTCAGAACCCAAAATCACCGGGGTGTGCGCACCTCATTATCACTGCTGGGCCCCACCAGCTGCCCCAAGGCCGCCTTCACCGTAGGCAACAGCCTGCTTGTGTGAGTTGCTTCCTGGTCAGGGAACCAAAAAGTTACGTGAAAGACAACTCAGACGGCCTGGGAGTTTATGAAGTGGGCTTTAGTCATGCCTGCGGACCCAGAGGAGATAAAATTCCAAATTCTGGGCACCCAGCTTAGGCTGGGGGCTTCCTTATATGCTTGTTACACAGGCAGAAGGAGGAAGGAAAGGAGTGCAACTGCTAAAAACAGGGGTTAGTGTATGACCTTGAGATAACTGCTTATCTGGGAAAGGCTGCTGTCTGGGAATAGCTGCTGTCCAGCTCCTACCTGAGAATGGCTACTGCTCAGTTATGTCCTGTCACACCCATACATACTGTGTTAACATCTCTTGGATATCGTTGTCAGTGGAAAGATTCCTAAAGATGGCAAAAATTTGACTTTGGTTATTGAGACAACTATGGACATATTGGATACAGAATATCTAATCAGTATGTGGTCTTTTAAACCAAAAAAGCTATGGATTGAGTAGTCCCACTGGTGTTTCCATGCTTTGAAGAAGTTGTAAAAGATTTGCTTTCCAGATAAAAGTCCTAGCCTTAAGATCAAGTTCTAACTAAAAGTATTGACTGGTACAGAATGTGTTCTAAATGTGGCTATTGTGATTCATGAATTTAAAAAGGAATTTAAAAGTTTTTTTGTTTCTATATAATTTTAATGTATTTGAGCTTGTTGTCTTCACTTTCCAAACAACTCATTCACATTAGTTTTGGGTCCTTTAAATGCTTGTCTCTTAACTTCAAGATTTGTCAAATGTGACTTCAAACATAATTTTCTTAAAGATTTTATTTATGTATTTTAGACAGAGGGTAAGGGAGGGAGGAGGAAAGGGAGAGAAACACCAATGTGTAGTTGCCTCTGGTGCACTCCCTACTGGGGACCTGGCTCGCCGCAACCCAGGCATATACCGTGACTGGGAATCAAACCAGCAACACTTTGGTTTGCAGGCCAGTGCTCAATCCATTGAGCCACACCAGCCAGGGCTCAAACATAATTTTTAATTGACAAATTACTGAACAGATGCAGAAATAGAAAACATTTAAGATTTAGTTGAGATCAGTATGTGATGGGAAATGTCTACCCTTTAACTTAACAAGTGTATAAACAAGATATAATCATTATACTTGAATTTGGAAAAGTTTGCTGTCCATCATTTACCTAGCACACATAAGTTACTACATAGAAAGTAAAATAAAAAGTCAAATTCAAAGCCCAGAGGATAGAGAACATTGAGAGCATAACAATATAAACCTTTTTTATAGTATATCATCATTAAATTAATACTGTTCAAGTAATACAGATGATTTATAATAATATCCTGAGATTCCTTCTAATATGCAAAAGAGAATCATGGGAGTATTTTATATTACAGATTTTTAAACATAATTATTTTAGAGTCTTATAGACTTAATTAACAAAAACAACCTCCTACCTCTAATTTCCATTTTATAACCCATTCTTTTTTTCTTAATCAAGATGAAATCTTATTTTCAAGATAGAATTCTACATCTTCCATATCTCTTAAGCCACATTTAATAAACTCACATATTAATTTTGGATGTTTTTCTCTTTACTCCTGTACATGAAACTCCAGAAGATTAAATATTGGCAAGCATCGTCTAGATAAATCTTTCCTATGCTCTTAAAACCAGTCAAATGTGGGATTTTCAAAGTTCTTTGTGCTCATAATATAAGGGAAAGAATTAGTAGGTTTGATAAATATCTATTTTTTAGCTTGTTACACTGGACTTCTAAGTGTCATTTTGATTGGGTTTTTAAAAATGAGATATGAAAGTGGAGATGTTTCTTGGCTTAAGTCTCTTAGCAAGAGGGTGGTGAGGTAGAAGGGTAGAAAACAAGTCCAGAAGGCTCTGGACTTCAGGACCCTGCCATCCTTCCAGGGGTTCCGTGGTTTTGAGGCCGTTGTGGCTATTGTGACAGCAGTTATTGAAGCTAATGTACGGATTACTGGATTCTATGACCCTGTGGGTAGAAGTGCCATAAGGAGCAACACCCATGCAAAGGCCATCACAGCCACTGTAGATCTTTCTGCTTTCTCCTGTCCCTCCCTGACACAACCTATTCTAGAGGCACCACAGGACTGTCACACTGTCACTGCCGTCAGGAAGACCTACTCTCACCTGAAGACTCTGGGCATCCCGGACCTTGGCACTGGTCAGAGGCAAACATTGAATTTTAAATGTGAAATAAATATTGACCAAGCTTTTAGGCAGAAAAACACTAAGCCAACTAACTAATGAAGAGGAAAAAATCAAGCTGGCTCAGAGATCTCAATAGCAATAGTCAATTCCAATTTACAGTAATGCAATGGCTGTTGATTCTAAGGAAGAATCAAATGTTAAACACAAACTGTCATTCATGCATAGATGCAGAAGAAAGGTCTTTACACAGTAGGAGAACTCAGGAAACATAGCATCCATAGATTTTCTGGAAAGGTATCACTTGAAGATAAAATATTGCCCAAAAATAGATTCAGCCAAATAAAGAATTTAGAATCATAGAGACAATGCAATAGTTGCTGTCAAGTAATGAAACTATTTATATTAGGAAAAGTACTACAATTGTAAGACTGGTGGTACACAAGGGAACAAAAATGTTTTAAATGATAGCAATACAAGCTAATTTTACCTTGCTATATAACTACAACATTGAGATAAAGTGAGAGAGAGAAAGTGGGAGGATGTTCTGTGTAAAGTAATTAAGTTGTATAATTTATGTTATCAAAATAACTTAAAAAGGAACTAAATATATCCATGTACACACCCCAAACAAAACAAATAAAACATTATGTAGCCAAAGAAACAAAAGAAGTACCAGAAAGAATGTATACTATCATTTTCCCTATTATAAAAATCTGTGCAAGTGTTTTCGATACACCTTTTTAATATAGGCCATGGTTTAATATGTGGGATGAACTTGGTTTGGTATTGTTGGAAAGCATACCAACTCTTCACTTCCCCTCAAACATTTTGTTGGATTTTTTTTTTGCCAACATTGATAACTCACTTTCTCCACATCTTGGCTATACTCTATAGCTTTCCAGTCACTTTCAGGCATTAAAATATTTTATGCAATCTAAATTAGACTTTACTTTCACTTCCAATTCAATGTCTCTGCATTTCCAGGCAAGGGATAGAATAGCGAGAAAAAGAAGGGAGTTAGTTACATTTCATCTCCTTCTTTCCTGGCTTCTGCAACTCAGCTTCGAGGATAAAAGTGTAAGGGATAAAAATTCCGTAGGGAAAGGCTCTTTTTTATTTTGTGCTCTTAGTTTTATCTTGCCTTTCCATTCTTTCTTTTATAAGAGGCATGTACATACAAGCTTTACAAAGAGGGAACATTAATGGCTTTTTTGGAGGACTCCATCAACACCTCATCTCCAAACTGTACTATTCCCTGAGTGTTTTCTCCTCTGTTTGACCTTTTTGAAGGTCTCTATTTATGCTTGCTTTGGTAGAAATGCTTCCTGATATCTACTTTTTCTAGCATTTAACATTTCAAGATGACATCCATATGAAAACATACCACTATTGCATTGTTGTTGGTTTTTTTTTGCATTATCAATAAAGATTGCTCTCTCTACCCTCTTGCCTTCAGATTTTTCCAGACGGAGGTCCAGCAACTGATTTATCAAAATCCCAAAAGCAGGAAATCTCTGGTGCACTGCTTCCATAGTCTACTAATTTTTGAGATTCAGTGAGAATTTAACCTGAGGTTCTGATACCTGTTGTAAAGGCAAATACAAATTTAAAATAAGAGAAAGTAAAGGACAGCTCCCTTCTTGTCTGTTTTTAGAGAATTTACTTTAGAAAAAGTGTATCTATGAAATATATGTAAAACTTTAAGATACAAGCTCAGGCAAAAGTAGATTTATAGTTGTGAGTATGTGGAACACAGTTTATTCTTGTATTATTATTTATTAATTATTTTATTATTTTCAATACGAATAACCATAAACCAACTTTTGCCCACCCTGTGTATAAATAAGTCTCTGTCTTTATGACCTTGGAATAGCTTTCTCAAGGACCTAATAACCTTTGAAATGTACACATCAAGGAAGATAGTGTATCTACTGGTTTCTGTGCAAAGAAGCCAAACTTCCTCAGAGTGCCTAGTGCCAAGATGAAAAACTTCCTCCTATCATAAAAGATTGTTTTTTCAGTCTCTAAGCAGATTGCCTGTGGTGTCCATAACATTCTGGTTTAATGCTTATTCAATACAGAGGGTTTATTTTTTTTCTCTTCTACCTCTCTGGAGAGGTTTGCTGAACATGGGGAAGGTTTTGTTTTCAATTATATTTCCCCAACACTGTTCTCCTGCAAGCACCATTATTTTATAGCCCTCTTTTTTGCCTAAGGGTGCAAAAGCATCGTCTCTTCCCCATAGGAAACATTTAATATTTAGTTGTCTTGATATTATTGGAAATGAGATTGTTTTTTATTTCCTTTTTGAATTGTTAGTGTATAAAAATGCACCTGATTTTTGAATGTTGATTTTGAATCTTGCACACTTGCTGAGTTTATTACTTCTAACTTTTTTTTGGCATGGATTCTTTAGGGTATTTATTTATTGTCAATATATTCATACAAATCAAAGAGTATGAAAAAATATACAGTGAAAAGACTCATTCTCTTCCTTTTCCTTCAGGCATTCATTTTCTTTCCCAGATTATCAATTTCTTATGCATTCTCCCAAAGATATTTCTTTGCTTTATGAGTAATCACTATATCTTTCCACTATTCACATTATTGTGTACTTTTGTCTACTTTCATTATATCATAGCATTATATAAAATGCATATTCATTTAATGGTATACAGAAGGCTGTATTTCTTTTGTTACTCTCTTTTTTCTGGCAGCAGTGTAGTATGTCTGTTATACTGGGTTGGCCAAAAAGCTCATTTGTTCTTTTCTGTAAGATGGCTTTAGTAGTATTTAGTTGTCTTTAACTTTATTTGAAACAATTTTGTTAGATGGTATTGTGACAGCTGTCATATCAGCATGCATTTAAAAAAACTTATCACAATTGGTGAATTTTTGTGTAGCTATTTTAATATTAAAGATGGAAGAAAATAAGCAACATTTTTGACATATTATTGTTTATTATTCCAAGAAAGGTAAAAATGCAACTAAAATGCAAAAAAAAAAGATTTGTGCAATGTATGCATAAGGTGCTGTGACTGATCAAATATGTTAAAAATGGTTTGCAATGTTTCGTGCTGGGGATTTCTCACTGGCCTATGCTTTGCAGTGGAGTAGACCAGTTGAATTTCATAACAACCAAATGGAGACACTGATTGAGAACAATCAATATTATACCACACAGGAAGTAGCTGACATACTTAAAATGAATGAAGTTATTGGTGAAAATTAAAAAATGTGTATTTTATTTTACAGAAAAAAAATATGGATGTTTTGGCCAACCTGATATTTTATTTCTTTCCAATTTTCATTCATGCATTTCAGAAAGGCTTTTCTGAATAGCAGTTTCGTGCTTTTTAATTTTGATTTTTTCCATGATACACATAAGCCTAGTAGCATTTGCACAATAACTCTCTATTTTACTTGCCTTTTTCTTACCAATCTAATGCCAGTAAAATAACTTTCTAAATTTTTTCTGAGGGAGCCAAACAAAATATTCACTAATGACAATGAATTGTACTTTCAACTTCTCAATTTAAGAATTCTCAACCAAATTGGAATCCAAATCTGATCTCAGTATATTAAAATATTTCCTGATTCTCTTCTCATATATCTCACTTCATTCTTTTTCTTTAAATTATTAATATCAGAAATTACTTTGGCCTTATTTCTTAGGTGACAAACAATGCTGCATTTATTTAAAATCCCTTCATGGACCCAGGTCAACATATAAAAGCTAAGTTGTAACAACCAGGCATCTATATAGTTTTGTCAAACAGCCTCATGGCTTGAAAAACATATCTACAGATGGCAGATTCAAAATGCCTTGCCCATATAAAAAAGCTCTAGGCACCACACATGTACCCTAATTTCAACAAAAATCTTTCTGAAATGTTCATTTTGAACCTCCTTATATTCATATTTCTCATGATTTTCAGCTATATACCACATGTTGGGATAAAAAGATGTTCAATGAGTAGACTACACTTCTTCACTCAAATGTTAAACTAGTTGAAAAATAGTGACAAAACATATGTAATTAAAGATAAAGCAGATGTTGGTGAAGTTTCCCTAGTATTGAATCCTAGGTTTGTGACTTGCATTTCTAGCAAAGTTAGGCTGACACAGAGATCTTTTTTCAAGGACAGACCTACAGCTGGAGGGGCAGAAAGGAATCATGTTTCATGTGGGTAACTCACTACTGAGAGTGAGGCAGTGTCTGGTCAACATGTGGCCTCCCTTTTCTTTTAAACTCACTAAGTACACAAGCCGTTTCATTTTCCTTGGGGTACAGTGGGTGAACAAATGAACCTAAGTTAGTACTGCTACGCTGAGATAGCTTCCTGTACTTACAAAGAATGAGAAGAATGTGGTAAGAGCCTTACTCATAGCTCCTTCAATCCCTGCACTTCATTTCCGGACTCCCACCAACACATGGCATTTGAACTTCTTCAAGCTACATCTTTCAGCTGAGTTTAATATACTTGTCTTGATTTATGCCTCTAAATTTCAAGAGATCTAGACCCATATTTATTTTTAATAACAAAAGCAATGAAAGATAAAAAAAAATATTTCACTGAATATAAGAGAACTTTTATCCCTCCTTGGCTACAATGCAAGACCTACCTTCCTCTTCCAATAACTGCCTTTAGTGCCAACGTAGGAAGACGTAAACTGCTCTGGTGAGTTGCTGTGTCGTTCTCTTCAACCAAATAACTTGTGAAAATACACATTATTTTTGTTACTACATTTATCAAGGAGAAATCTGCAGCATTTCTATGCTTTTATTCTAAACATTTGTAATTTATTAATATGGACAAATTGTTTAATAACTCATGTTACTAAAGAATAAACCGTGGTGAATATGGATTTAATTTGCATCTCTCCGATGGCTAGTGATACTAAGCACTTTTTCATATGTCTCTGGACTCTCTGTATGTCATCCTTGGAGAAGTGTCTGTTCAAATCCTTTGCCCAGTTTTTAATTGGGTTGCATTTATTCCTGGAGTGGAATTGTGTGAGTTCTTTATGTATTTTGGAGATTCAACCCTTGTCTGAGGTATCATTGGCAGATATATTTTCCTGTATGGTTGGTTCTCTTTTCATTTTAATTCTGTTTTCTTTAGCCCTGAAGAAGCTTCCTAGGAACCCTGAAACACCAATCCAAAAGAACCTATGCACCTCAGTGTTCATAGCAGCACAATTTACAATAGCCAAGTGCTGGAAGCAACCTAGATGCCCATTAGTAAATGAATGGATCAAAAAACTATGGCCATTTACACAATGGAATTCTATGCAACATAAAGAAAGAAGGAGCTCCTACCCTTTTCCACAGCATGGATGGAACTGGAGAGCATTATGCTAAGCGAAATAAGCCAGATGGTGAAAGACAAATACCATATGATCTCACCTTTAACAGGAACCTAATCAACAAGACAAACAAGCAAGCAAAATATAACCAAAGACACTGAAATTGAGAACAGGCTGACAGTGACCAGAGGGGAGAGGGAGGGAATTTCAGGGGAAAAGGGTAAAGGGTTTGCAGGAACAATTATAAAGGACACATGGACAATAACAAGGGGGGGGGTGGAAACAGGGGAGGGAGGTAGAGAGGGCTGGGGTGTTGGGCTGGAATGGGAGTAAAAGACAGAAACCTGTAGTTGAACAAGATTATAAATAGGAAGAAAAAAAGAAAGAGAAAGAAAGAGAAAGAAAGAAAGAAAGAAAGAAAGAAAGAAAGAAAGAAAATTTGATAGCATGCAAAAACAAATAGACAAACAAACAAACAAAAAACAGCGATGGATGTTCATCAGAACAAGAAACTTCCTTCCATTTAGAGTGATGATTTCATGTAAAGAAGCTCCATTTGGCCTTGATAAAGAATCTTAAAAAATAAGCCTCTCCCTTATGTTATAAACCTCTATTTTGTCTGCTGGGTAAATCAAATATATCACATTCATGTTTAAAATGGGAGCACATGGCCATTATTAGGCCATCTCTCACCCTTTCCCAATTTTCCTCCATCTTACCACAAATAATCTATACCCTCAGTAAACTGTCCAGCTGTCATTTGAAACCTTTTCTTTTACAAGTATCTTCTTATTTTTAATATTCCATGAAGTTTAGCCCTGACAATAAATTAATTTTTATGTCATGAACTTATAATGAATTTTAGTGCCTAATATTTTAAATCTGACATTAGATTTTAAAGTGCCTAAATTGTGTGTGTGTGTATGTGTGTGTGTGTGTATATACTTACATGTATACACATATATAAAAAAGTAGGGAAAAAACAGATTCCTTTTAAAAGGTCACTAAACCTCATCAACACTAGAGAATATATATTTTATCCATTTCAGCTGGCAGGATGAATTATTCTATCTGGAGTAAATTCTAACTGATTTAAAGTAAAAATATATTGTTAACAAAGAAAAGAGGAAAAGAGTGGAGATTTTAAACGTTTATTTGTTCTGATTCTGTTGAATATTGTATCCATATAGTTAATATACCTTTCAATTATATTAATATTTAACAGTATCCTGTTATTTCAATAATCTTTTAGAGAAGCTTTAAATCTATATTTAATAACTTTGGCAAGATGGTCTAATAAATATCTGTGCCTGGGCTAGACTCAGTTTCCTCGTGACAGCTGTGAACCCTACAGAGCTGCTCTCCTTTCATCTCCAGACCCAATCTAGAGTTCTCACGTGGTACCAAGTTTCTCTGCTCCCTGATCAGAGCTCTGTCTTTTCCCCTGTATATCAACAGGGATGAAGAACAAAATAAAGTCACATGGGGAGTGTGTTAGTCAGGGTTCTCCAAAGAAACAGAAACAATAAGATACAGAACTAACCTATCCAGATTAGCTGAAAGAACATTATTTTCTATCTTTCAAATCACAGAGTAGATGCTGTACAGACTGGGTACTTAGAAACTTTAAAAAGAGGTCCCTAGAATTCCAATTGTTGATGAAGAATTGTGTGTGTGTGTGTGTGTGTGTGTGTGTGTGTGTGCTGACCCTAGCCCCTTGCTGATGTAGTGGTGAAGTCTCCCGGTTCAGAGCTCTGGTCTTATTCAGACAAGTAAGGCCTTTCTGTGAAGATTATCTCCATGGTGATCACAGTCCTTCTACAATAAATGTAAAACTCTGGGACTCCTTCTAACCATGCATGTCCTTTCTTGATGTCTGTGTGGTAGTGAAAACAAATCTACTAGTCACCCATACACAATATAACTTTTCAATAGGCTATATTAAATCCTCAGTAAATTAATGTGATCACTCAAATATTTTTCATATATTGAAACTAAAACTATTTTGTGTGCCAAAAATTATATATTTATGAGTCCAAGTAGATTTGATTTCTAGATGTGGGAAACCCCAGTTGGGGAGGCATTATTGTATTTGTTCACTTGTTTGTTTTTCAGATACAAATAATTATTATCAAAATATTTACCATCCCCTCAGTTTTGCTGTGAATAACTGTTTTAAAAATAAAGCCTTTAAAGATATACATTTGGTAGGCATTTTCCCATTTTTATTTCATGCAAGGTCTGTCTGGACAAAAGGAACAAATAATTCCACTAGATCATTTTCCTTAGCAGTCTAAATGTCTGTGTTTTACTTGTTATTAAATGTATCCTTTTAATTTTAAATAATTTTATTTATCCTTATTCTAAATTTAGCGATATGTAAACTGAAATGTAATAGTGTTTTCTACTAATATTGAATAATGAAAAAAACTATACTAAAAAGAATCTTTGCTTATCCATGTGCCTACAAAGGTATTCTAGTCCTTGGTTGTATCATTAACTAACAGTCAATCTCCTGTGAAATGATATGTACTCTTTCATGTAGTGAGTTACTTTCTGCAATAATTCACTGGTTTTGGACTTAGCAGTATGACCAGTTATATATTATATTTTCAGAAGTTTACAGATTTCATGTTTATCTAATTGCACTAATAAAAAGTGATAACTAATGAACATTTAATTCAACTATATCTTGAAGGCTAACCCATCCTCATTGAATAATACATCTCTAAATAGCAAATCCATACCAAGTGATTTCTATTATATATGAACATATATATTTTTGTGAATGTGTTAACAAATTTTTCTTTCCCTAGTCACCTGAAAGAAAATTTGCAAATAAGAAGAAATTGCCCCCATTGGTACAGAGTAATAACTGTTATGTTGATGCAAGCTTTGATGTGAGGAGTGTACAGACTGGTGAGCCCCTGAGGCTACTTAGGAGTCTGCTGAGTTAACAGTCTGCAAGATTAGACCCTCCTTGCATGTAATTGAAATTGGCCGCAAGGCCCGTGTGGACTCATAAATAATATAGAATGGATACCTACACATCAGCCGTTATCTAGCATTCTCTTCAAAGAAGAGTGTGTTCTTAAATGAGGGGGGTTAGCAATGTTAGTTTTTCCCAAAAAAGGACCACTTCCATTTCCTCCTTGCAAAGAAAAATATTTCTATGGGCTCTCTTTCTCCACTTTTGAAAAAATAATTCAGTTGTGTCGTGCCAGAGAGGATCAGCTGAGTGGCATTGAGTGGCCCTTCTCTGCTCTTAAAGGAGTGATTCTACCAGGCCCCAAATCTGATGAAAGTGAAATATAAAATGGATTTTGGTAAGGTAAATGTTACTTTTTCTTACAAAAATGACATGAGAGAAAATGTATATAATGTGTGATAAATATTCCATCGTGTATACGATAGAATTATATCACAGCCATTTTATTCCAGCTCACAGAGATTATATTTTTCTTCTAAATATCAGTTTATGGGTGAATGCACTCAGATGTAAGCAAATATTTCTTTCACTTCTGGCTCATGCCTATGGGATGTACAATGTTGTGTATAAAGCTGCAGGTGCCCGGATCTGCTGCTGAGTGGCCCTGCTCCAAGCAGGACTTTATTACCTTCAGTCCTACACCAGTGTGAGCACCTGGATGTAGTTTAACTTCAGTCACTAGGCTGTATTTTAGGCAGAACCTGACAGGAAGGAAAAACATATTGTGGGAAAGTACAGAGTATTTCACTTTTACATTTAGGAGCTTTTACATTTAAAAGCTTTACTTGCTGAGAATTTGATCTCCAATATAAACACAACATTTCTGCAGTTCCTGTCCAAGTTACAGCCGCCCTCTAGAACCAAATCTCCTCATTATGTGGCATTTGCTAGATATTGCTCAGCTCTCTGCAGTTGATAGTTGAGCAACAAAAAGACTCCCCAGGGTGGCTTTCAGACTTGACTGAGGTCAGTCAAGAAGCTGACCCTGGTGAGCTGAGTCAGGCTGAGCCTTGTCCAGGGCTCTAAGATCCAGCAGGAAGGGCCTCAGCTTCCGGAGGTTTAACCTTCCATTGCAAATTTTTGCAGGACACATGTGCAAAACATTGAGTTTGCTGTAGACAATTTTTCTCTTTGTTAGATCCACACATGTTTAATCTAAACATTTGAGCTGATGGTCCTATGGAGTTATATTTGTGTGATTCAACATTGGGTAAGGCTTTTCCATATAAGTGATGACTATTTTTGATAGAATTTATAAAATAGCTGTGAGTTGGCAACATAATACTTGCACACATATAATATTTCTTCTCCTATTTTTATAAATCAGATGTGATGGTGAAGACTAATAGTAAATTTTCAATTTCTCCCCTACTTTGTTTTTCTCTTTGAGGTATTTGTTTTCTATTTCTGCTATAACAAATTACAATAAACTGAGTGGCTTCAAACAACAAAAATTTACCTATGGTTTGTAGCTCAAATGCCCACCACAGATTCATGGGTCCAATGTCAAGGTATTGACAGGCCTGCATCCCTTTTGAGGTTGTAGGGGAGCATCTGTTTCCTTGCTTTTCCAGCATCTGGAGACTGCTGGCATTTCTTGACTCTTGAACCTTCTCCATTTGTAAACTAATGGCAGGTTGATTTTTTTTTCACATCCCATCACTCTGATCTATTCTGCCTACCTCGTCTACTTTTAAGAAGCTTTGTGATTATAATGAGTCCACCAGGATAATCTTATTTTCAGTTCAAATGATTAACAGCTTTTAATTCTATCTGTAACCTTAATCGCCCTATGCAATGTGAAGTGGTATGTACACAGTTATCAGGAATCTTAACATAGGCATTACTGGGAAGGAGGGTGTTTTCTTCCTGTCACAAAGTGTATGGAATTTCAGTTTCTCACCCAGACTAGATGGGCTTAGTATTTAGAATTAACTGGTTGCTGTAATTACCAGTACTGCTCTTGCCATTTGAGAATGTTTTCCATCTGTTGGACACTGTGCTTCTCACTTGTACATGCACAAAGATCATGGTCTTTATAACCTGCTTCCGTGTGCATGCACTCAACCTCTCCCTACAGAAGAGGCCTCATCTCTGAGGCACTTTGTGGTAATGTCTAAATTGCTGCCAATGGCAAAATTATAGGATGTTTGTTCCAGACTCAGATTTGTCTCATCTTCTCACGATCAGTCTAAGGAATTTTATCCTGGGGCTGACCACTCCTCCTCTTTCTTTGAAGTCACCAGCCTTTCTTCTTACCCTCATCCTGCTACACAAACCTAAACATTTTATGGAGTTAATATTAAAATTCAAAGGCCAAAGGTGGTATAAGGGGATGTCCTCCATGATCTATTGGGGTGGTTGTAAGAGCTTGACTTTAGAATAAAAAAGCTTAGTTATTGTTCAAGGAAAGAAAATGGGTGAAAAAATTTTCCAGTATTTCTTTCCTAAAATTTTCTTTCCCTTTCTTCCCCTCCTTTTTTTTTTCCTTTCTCATCTGGTTCCTTTCAGAATTTATTCTCCTTGACTGTCTTCTACTATACATAGAGGAGAGGGAAGATATTCTAGAAGATATTATTCATTGGCATTACATTTATTCTTTTAGCACCAATGGCATGCATACTTCTGAAATTAAGTCTCTGCCTGTACATGTTAGTTCTTTTCTCTGGGAGCTAATATTTTATTTATGGCAGAGAATGGTGAGGGCATAAAAGATAGTTTGCTTCCTACAATAAACAAAGTAAAAATTTTAAAGTGAAAATTATTAAGTATACACATGGAAATGTATATAATATAGTAGTAGATAAAGTAAGGGCACAGAATCGTTTGAGGCCTGTTATGATAAATCTGAACCATACGAGAGATAATAAAGATAGAGTGACAGTGATTAGTGAGAATAATACTTAAAATGCTAATTTAAAAAAAGGAAAAGTGGGAAAAAGAAGTCAAGAAGAAGAAGGACAGGAAGAGAGAAGAAAGGAGAGAGAGAGTGAGAGAGAATGCAAAGAAAGAGAAAAAAAGGACAAAAGGAAAAGATAAATTCTTACAGTCAAATGATATTTACTTAAGAATTTGCTTGTTTTTAAAAAGGGACACATATTATTTTTAAATAATGAAACCAACTCTTTGTGCCATTAAATATTACTGACAAGACCACATTCCAATATAAGCTTAGAGAAGTAATGCTGAGGAGGAAACTGGTGAAATGAGGAAAAGTAGCGGCATCCACATGAAATTGATTAGTACATTATTTAGTGCACAGCCTGGCAATTGCTACATCACATGGCACAAGGAAATCCATTGCGTAGTTGCTGCACTATATATAAATTTAAAATTGAGATGAGATTAGATTCTGAAATACCAAAGATGATTTAGGTAGCTATTTGCTTTAGAATATCAAATTTTAAATGTGATAATTACTCTGCAAAGCTTATAGCTATCACCAAATTATTTTTCTTATCTTGCTTTTTTCTTCTTAGTAATCTGTAATTGTTTTAACAGTGGTTCAACTTGAGATAGTATGCTATATAATGAGAAAGGTCTTGATGGTTTCATTGCTTCCCTCGTATCAAAGGAGCCTAGTGGCCTAGCTTCCTATCTCCTGGGTCCGTCTAAACCTCTTGATGTGTGCCTTTTTTACAATGTCATTTAAAAGTCATGATCTCATTCTCTAAATATTCTGTTAGTTGATTATGCTATTTGCAAAAAGTAAAAATTGTTGAAAGCACTTATTTTTATTATATATTAAAAATAAAATTTATAGTCTGTAATGATAGAATCTGAAAAATGGTATTTCTCAATTGAAACAAAAAATATAATAGTCTCCTAAATATCTATCATTTTTCTTTCTTTATAGAAGAGCAACTTATTCTTTTCACAGCTATATACCAAAAGCTCCTAGAAGGTTTCCTGGCACATAATATGCTGTCAAAAATAATTTGTTGAATATATGAATATATAATATTTCATAGCAGTTCTAAGTTAATAATTCATTGGCATATATTTCCCTTTACCTACATGTAAAATTCATGAGAAAAAAATCAAGAGTTCATGTCTTGCCCTGGTTGGTGTGGCACAGTGGATTGAGTGCTGGTGTGCCAACCAGAGGGTCACCAGTTCACTTCCCAGCCAGGGCACATGCCTGGGTTGTGAGCCAGGACCCCAGTAGGGGGCACCTGAGAGGCAACCACACATTGATGTTTCTTTCTCTTTCTTCCTCCCTTCCCCTCTCTCTAAAAATAAATAAATAAAATCTTAAAAACAAAAGAGATCATGTGTCACTAATGTGATTAATTTCACTCTTAGCTTTATTCAATTTTTATTCTAAACAACTTTGTCTATAAATTCTGCAAAATTAAAGACTGAATATTGTTATACTACAATCTCTGAAATTATGAAGGGGGAAAGCCTCCCACATTTGCTCATGCTTATGAACAGAGGCTTGGTCTAAAGAGCAAACAGCTGTCTGACATACCAGTTAACACAGCAGATGTGTACAGACATCCTAGAATGACGATTTTGTATCCAGGATATCTAACTTCCTGGGCAAATCTATCTCACAGTCCAAGGCAAAATCTTTCAGTTCCAAGACCTAAAATGGGATTTCCATCTTCTTCCCTTCATTAATTCTTTGCCTCTGAAGATATAATGGTGAATAAGACACAGACCTTAATCTCAAAGAGTGGAAGGAATAATGGAAATAGAGAAAAGAAAACACACAGTAGGGCTGCATTCAACACGGATGTAGAGACAATTTTGAATGAGCAGTGAGAAAGGGCATCAGGCTCACATGGACCACTGTTTCATCGGCCACTGGGGGGATGGTGTCAAACCCCTTCACACTGGAAAGCTGAGGCAGAATGCTGCTTTCCCAAACCAAATGTTTCAGCTTTGTATATGTGTAAACACTGGAAAGAAATGCAGTTTTTTTTGGCTGCCACCACACCTTCCCTTTATTCTGGGCAGCTGAAAATGAATATATAGAGTAAAATACTGTAGATTATTTTTGTTTTTGTATTTGCCGCTTTTAAAATTATGTTTTCTGAAAATTTCCCATGCAATTCAACTTAATTACTCTTATCATAAAAAAAACAAATAATTCTTTTGTTTGTATTTTTTTGTCTAAAGAGTCATGGTTATAAAAATGAATTCCCTAAAGTTGCATTTTTTGTTTAGGTCCTATCTTTTCCTAATGCTGAAACATTCCTATTTTCCTACCCTTACCTTATTTCATGTACTGTTTGCTCCCAACTCGTGCTGCCGTTCACATGCGCTCCATCTCTGAGACTTGCAGCCTGAGTGTTCTATGCACCTTGTCCTTCATACTCTAGTTCTTTTCAACATACCATTCCTGTCACTCTCATTGTCTCTCAGATATGTTATCATTATAATAGCCTGTCTCTTAGAGTTTCTCTCTTGTACATATTCCTTCTGTCCCCACAAACTCAACGTCACTTATTATCTGCCTCATGCATATTCCCACGATAATATTTAAATCAGCAATGACAAACATGCTTACACTTTAAATAGTCAGTAGTGACAATGCACCACCTCTCAACTGCACGGCTATGTCACCAAGCAGTGACCTGGAAACATTCAATTCCCTACAGCATTAAGAAAGCAGTCAATACATCTCAACATTGACTCTCTGTTTCTTATGTAAGTGCACACACATACAAACCCACACCATGTACTCAGAGATACCTTGTATACTACTCACACCCACACCCACATACACACATCCTCTCAGTGCTGATACAGATGTTAGGCTGGATTGTGGTGCATACCACATGGAAGGAAAGGAATGAGCACTCCTATTACACTGTGAATCAAAAATCCTTGGATAGAAGATGAGTGAGTATGTCTGTGTGACAATTGAATTGAGGGCCAAAGGAAAGTGGAGTAGAAACGGCCTATTCATAAACTTTTTATCACTATTTCTTTTACAAAGACAAGAACATATCATTAGATTATCAGGATTTATTCTTATTCAAGAGAGATTACAAGAATATTTTTGCAGGCAAAAGTTCAAAGTTCAATCTGTTAATTACAGACATGATGCATATAATATATCATTGTCATTTATTATTGTTTATTGGGTTATTATATCAATAACTGATTTTACATTAGCTGTATCTTAGAATCAAGGAAATATGACACAGGATTTGCAGGCAGTCATTTGAATTCTTTGGAAATTGTTTATCTCATTTTTTTTAACATTGAGGCCAGAATTGAGGGTAATATCCTATAGAAAAGACTGCACTATTTTTCCAAGTCTTTATATCTTTGACCACACTGGGGTCATCCTTGACTTCCCATTCATTTCATCTTTTTAGATCACTCTCCTCATTAGGATCCTCCTTGCAGAGTCTATTCAGTGAGCACCTTTACAGCTTACATTACTTTTGAATTTCATGAAACATAAAAAAACCCTCCATATTTATTAAAACCTAAGAGTCTCAGTGAGAAAATATGGAAAAATATTTTATAATTGATGGAATTAATATGATACTAAAAAAAAAGGTATGGATTCCAGGAAGCACAGGGTTTTTGAAGAAGGTGTCCCTCAGGACACTCCCTGGGTGCCGTTGTGACACCTGGCTTTCCTACAGCCAGACAATCTGATGCTAGTCATAGACCTTGCTTGTATACTTTATGGCGGGGGCTCTGGTCCTGCCCTCCACACAGCTCCGTGCACTTCCACCCTCAGAAGCTACACCTGCTCTTTAGATACATTTTTAAAATACTTGGGGATATGTGATTCTGGCAGTTAGAACTAAAAACTTTTATAGATCTGGGCCTTAAGGGGCCTGAAGTTAACCATATGTAGTGGTTTTCCTGGGACAGACACTAGTTTACATGTATTATCCAAGCATGATTGTCTTTGCTTGTAAAATAAGTTGTGTCTTCATCTACTTAATAAAGGGATAGAAAAGCTGTATTCCTTGGTCCAGGTTAGCAGCAAGTGTTCTTGCCTTTTTCTGGAGCCTGGGGCAGGAAATAATATCCACTCAAGGCATTAGCATCCTAAATTTGCAAGTTTAGAATGAAAGTTTGACTTCTCTGGGACCTTGTAGTAGCAGAACCTTACCACTCTCAGAGACACTTTTAGAACAGTAGCTGCCAGAGACCTCCACACACAGAGACACTTTTTTGTTAAAGAGGGACATACGTAAGAATAGTTGTCACAGAATGAAATGATACATGAGAAGGAAATTAAGCTAATCCCGAAAACCAACAAATGAACAGCCTAGAAACTAGAGGCAATTAGCATTTGGTACAGACTATGGCTCTGCCAATCACCTCTCTGCCAATCACCTCTCTGCCAATCACCTCTCTGCACATTCTGTATGCCCTCCTTTTATTAGTGAAAGTCATACACACACACACACACACACATTTTATTTACTTATTTTTTTTACACATCAAAGTTCTTAGTTTACTAATCCCCGTGTGAAAAATCTGCACAATCAGCAAAGATAAAGCCACTGAAGAATCTTTACTCCTTCTGTGGGTCTAATCTCCACCTCACTTTTTGCCAACAATGGCCTTTTCAGTCTCCTTGACTTTCTTAAGTTTATTCTTGCGTTCCTTTCTCACTTTTTTGAGGTCTTGTCTTCTCATACAGGCCATGTCTTGAAAGTCTATGTTCAGCTTAATTTTTCTTTGCATAATCCAAGGAATCAAAAATCATACCATAGTCAGTTCTCTTACCACCACCAAAATGGCTTCTGAACCCAAATACAAAGATAACATCTGGTGTGTGTTTATACATTTTGGCAAGATTTTCCAAAATTTCTGTCTTAGGCACTATTCCCTTTCCAGTCTGAAGGGCATCAATGACCATTTATTCCTGCTGAAGTAGTCTGTTGGTCATGAACTTCCTGTTCTGGATAGTTAATGTCATTTATGATTGTGGCCAATATTCAGGCAGCCAGGGAAGAAAAGAGCCACACATACAAGTGTTAGTTGGGAAAGTGGCTACAGGCCTTGTGACAAGCTTATGAAAGTGTATGTTTTTGTGCATCTTCCATATCACTTCTTTGAAAAGAATTTACTTATTTTCCAGCAGCTTATTGTTTCTTCCCATGATCCAGAACAAAGGTATGGTGCTGATGAGCTGGCATTGATCTTGCCAGTCATGCTAACAAGAATGCCACCCTAGTCAGTGACGGAATGACAGGAAGAAAGCTGTGTCCCTGACCACCTTGTGGACAGAGCTCCCTACACTCCATGCCTGACCTATTATGTGAGACAGAAATATAGTTCTATGTTAGATAAAAAGCTAGGATTCTGAGTCTCTTTTTAAAAGCAAATTAAAGTATTTCTTTTTTATTTTTATGTTTTTATTATAGCTTTCAATAGTACTCTATATTGTTTTTGGTGTATAACATAGTGGTTAGACAATCCTATATTTTACAAAGTGTTCCCTCTCAGTGGTATTTCCAGTACCCACCTGGCACCATACATAGTCATTACAATATTACTGAATTATTCCCTATGCTCTATTTTATGTTCCTCTGACTATTTTTAACTTCATATTTGTACTTATTTTTCTTAAATAAAGATTTTATTTATTTGTAGGGAGAGAGGGAGAAATGGAAAAAGAGAGGGAGTGAAACATCAATGTGTGAGAGAGAAACATTGATTAGTTGCTCCAATTTGAGACCACCTGCAACCCAAGCATGTTCCCTGATAGTGAATCAAACCAGTGACTTTTCCCTTTGCAGAATGATGCTTGACCAACTGAGCCATGCTGTCCAAGGCTCAATTTGTAGTTCTTAATGCCTTCACCTCTTTCACTCAGTCCTCCAACCCACTCTCCCCTCGGTACTGCCAGTGTGCTCTGTGTCTATGAATGTGTTTCACTGTTGTTTGTTTACTTTATTTAGAACATTCCACATATAAGTGAAATCATATGGTGTTTGCATTTCTCTGACTAGCTTTCATTTATCATTACACCCTGTACAGCCATCCATGTTTTCACAAAGAGTAAGATTTTATTCCTTTTTATTGCTAATATTCTATTTTGTATATGAGGACTGTTTGGAAAAGTCCAGCCATTGTTAATATAACAAAAACGGTTTCCATGACATTTAACATGGTAGCCAAGGAGAGTGGATTGGAATGCATATGTATGAACAATGACAACTCCGCTGTACTAGTCAGTGGGGATGGTAGATACCATTGCGTGAGTATATGTACGGTGTGGCTGTCACATTCAAAATGACTGAGTAGAGCCACAGATCTGCATTAAATTTTCATTAAGCATTTACATTCCTTTGTGGACACTATGCAGATGAATAACAAGATTTTCAGTGATGATGCAAAGAATGAAGCACAAACAAAAGTGTGGCACAAATGTGTCAAAGATGGTCGAGAATCAGTTGAAAGTGATCCACATTCTGGAAGGCCTGAGACAAGTAGAACACCTAAAAATGTTGAACTCAGCACCTCATATAGCCTAGATTTGGTGTCCTGTGACTTCTAACTTTTCCTAAACCTAAAATCACTTTGGAAGAGGAAGAGACTTCAGACCCACAGCAAGATTCAGGAAAATACAATGGGGCAGCTGATGGTGATTCCAACAAAGGATTTCGCAGAGTGTTTTAAGCAGTGGAAGGGATACTGGCAGAACTGTGTGAGGTCCCATGATGCCTATTTTGAAGGGGACTGAGGCATTATTGTGCTATAGGCAATGTTTCTTATATCTTGTATCTTTTTCCAATAAATTCTTTTTCATATTACACGGCTGAACACTTTCTGGACAGACCTCATATGTACCTCACAGCTTAACCAATCAAGATACCATAACATAAATATAATAAAAAATAAAATGAAATAAAGAAATGAATAAATAGGAGACCTTGGAAAAAGCAAATAAATTTGAAAAGATCTCCAAATAAAATAGAAACACATTAAAAACAAATAAAAATAAAAATAGAAATGTATGTATATATATGAATGCCAACATTGTTTGCAGAGCAATTTCAGAAGGGGAGATTAGACATAAAGGAGGTAATATTTTAATGACAATGAGTAATAATTTTCCAGAATTGAGGAATGTAAGAATCTTCAGATTGTAAAATCCATTTCATCCCACAAACTTTATACCTAAACCGTGTTATGAATCTACAGAACTCTTAAGGTAAATAGAAATTAGTATATGGTGAGGGAAGGAGACTTGACATGGGGAACACACAATATAATCCACAGATGAGGTATCATAGAATTGTGCACCTGAAGCCTACATAATTTTATTAAGCAATGTCACTCCAATAAATCAATAAAAAGAAAAAGAAATTAATATAGGCAACTATAAAGTGATTGCTGACGATGAAACAGAAATAACAAATACTAGATTCAAGTGAAATAACATTTTCAAATACCCAAGAAAAAGGATTGTCAGCACCAAGTTAAATTATCTCTTAGAGTTAAAGATGAAATAAAGTCATTTTAAAATAAGAAACACTGACATACTAGCCCTGGCTGGTGTGGCTCAGTGGATTGAGTGCCAGCCTGCCAACACAAGGGTCACCAGTTCAATGTCCAGCCAGGTATGAAGATTTCCCACTTAACCATAAATTGCTTTCTTTGAGCAGGATATATAATTCAATGTGACTCATTTTTCTCATTATAACATTTTATTCCATTGGTTAAGCCTTCCTAGATACCATGACAATAACAATATTATCAGGAGTCAGCCTATCACTGAAAACTTGTCCTCTATTTCAAAGATATTGTCCTGTTATATCTCTAGATATCTTATTGTTATGAATGTCATTTTCTGTGATATTTAGAATGACAAGTTCAGGTTTGCATTCATCAGCCCTGTCAAACTTCAGATAAAACCCCAAATCTTATCAACTTAAATATCAACTATAAGAAAGGTAAAAAGAATTCATATAACACGCAATTTTGAAGGTCTGCACTCTGTGGCTAGTGTATGGCATTATTATTTTTTAATTGAATTTAGTGGGGTGATAGTTAATGAAATTATATAGGTTTTAGGGGTACAATTCTACAATACATCATCTGTATATTGTATTGTGTATTCACCATCTCTAGTCAAATTTCCTTCCATCAATATTTACCCTCCCTTTATGTCTCTTACCTCTCTCCCATCCCCTTTTCCGCTCTGGTAATTTTGTACTGTTTTCTGTCTATGAGGTTTTGAGGTATTTTTGTTTTGTTTTTTGTTTAATCCCTTTACCCAGTCCCACAATCCTTTCTCATCTGACAGTTCTTAGTGTATTCTCTATGAGTCTGTTTCTGTGTTGTTTGTTAGTTTATTTTGTTCATTAAATTCTACATGTAAGTGATATCATATAGTATTTTTCTTTCCCTGACAAGCTTATTTCACTTAGCATAATACTCTCCAAGTCCATCCATGTTATTACAAAAGGTAAGATTGCCTTCTTTTTCATAAGCATATAGTGTTTTGTTGTGAAAATGTACCACAGCTTTTTTATCCACTAATCTACTAATGGGCACTTGGGCTGCTTCCGAATTTTGGATATTGTAAATAGTGTTGCAATGAACAAAGAGGTGTATATATTCTTTTGAATTAGTGTTTTGGGTTTCTTCAGATATATTCCCAGAAGTGGAATTGCTGGGTCAGAAGGTGGTTCTATTTTTAGTTTCCTCAGGAAATTCCATACTCTTTTCCACAGTGACTACACCAGTCAGCATTTCCATGAAACAGTGCACAAGGGTTTCCTTTCAGGTGTGTGGCACTATTAATTTTGGTAAAATAATGAGAAGAACATTAATAAGGGCAGATTTGCCTCTGGACAACTGCCACTTAAGGTGGAGTCCAGAAGATACTCCAACTTTTGCTGAATATACTCTTAAGACATTCCTCCTCATGGGGCTTCATGAAATTTGAATTTAAGAAACAACAAAAAATATTTAACTCCTACTTCATTTATTCCTTCTTTGCTTGCAATAACAACAGTGATTGTAGACCCATTCCTTTCATTACAAATGGTCATGTGTTTCCTTTCAAATAGTGGAAAGGTGATCATCTCTCATCTGGAATTTGGTGAGCAATTAAGCTGATAGAAATAAGAATGCCAGAATATGGACATAAGTCAGAAAAGGCAAGCCAGAAAAGACAAATCTGGTAGAGGGGATTTGAAGCAGCCTTTACCTTCCTCTGTGAACCAGAAAGGATGAGAGGGTTTCATCTGGGTTGCTGTAACTCCCAGGAAACTAGCTGAGTTTGTACTGTCTTCCTTTTGCTGCAAGTGGAGCTTATTACATCAAATAAAGAAATGGCCCAAAGCAACAAAAGGATATGGTATAGACTCTCATTGTTGTAAAGAGGGCTACCAAAAAACAAATAAACAGGAAAGCAAAACAAACAAAAAATAAGTCTTCTCAACCTGATTTTATCAAGTGGTGTTGTGGAAACATATCCTTGGTCACCCATAGATCACCTAATGTGCTAAAAGAAAGTACCAGACATAATGACTTCTAATGTCTAAAGAGGGTGTCATGGACCAAATATGACTTCTGTGGTATATACACAATTTCCTGCATTCTGTGAAGCTTTTAAACCACTTTCAATGGGATGTGGAATATGTGATATGAGATTATAACTAGATGGGTAGTGATACTTTAGTAGGTGCTAGTCTATAAAAATCTCTGAATGATAATATCCAGACAGAATTAAATAGTTACTTCTAGCATCTAGAAAGACTAGTGGGATCCAGAGCCAAGAAAAAACGTCTATGCAGTTTTGAAAGTATGTGGTAACTACACCTGATATGATTACATTTTCTAAAATTGGATAATTATATATATATATATATATTAATAACAATTTCTGTGTCTCTAGGAGGTAAATTAGTGGGTAACTTTGGCAAATCACGTGGAACATTTTGAGCCATAATCACAGTTGTCCTTTGTGGGACTTGTCCTAGAGTGATATTCTGTGGGAGATATCAGTCTGACCACGAGCACTCTACAAACATCTTTTTTGAATGTTTTAGTGTCTTCTTGTTATCACTAGACCTTCACTAAATCAGTTTCATATAGTCATTAAACAAGAATCTGCTTATAATAGCATATTTTAAAAGCCATTTACGTAAATAATTGATCAAAGTGGAAATAGGGGGAGTATCTTTTGGAAAAGATCTTTAATATGTTTAGTGAAATTAAAATCACTATAATCCTTCTTTATCTGCCATTATAAATCAAGAACAAAGGAGACTGGAAAAGAGGAAAGTGTATTCAAAGAGGTAAGAGAATAACACTGAATTGAAATCATCCAGATGACAATGGTTTTCATATTTACATAGGCATGGTCCTTTGTCAAGATGTAGTTATCATTTTCAGAACTCTAATCATGCTATCAAGTATATTCTGATTTTACTTAAATTTACAAAATAAACACTAATAACTGAAGTGCTAAGTAGCAACTAACAAATGTAGTTTCAAAATAAGGAAATCCCTTTAACATGAGCTAATGAGAAGATAGAAGGATCGTGACTTCTCTGGCACATCACTGGGAAGAGACATCTGACCTAGGGAAGTGTAGCGCGCGGGGTTTATGAAAAGCTCCAACAATGCTTATTGTTCTAGTGACATTCCAATACAAACTCTTTTATTCTTGTTGTCATGGACTAGCTGAGAAGGCAAAAAATAATAAAATGACTCCAGAGACAAAAAAAATTTAGTCACCTTGAAGTAATTAAATTTAGTGAAAAATAAAGCCAATTAATAATAATCTAGTTAAAATTTAAGACACTATCTTTTTTATTTATTGTTTTATTCACTTTCCCTCACTTTGAAACAACCCAGAGATAGGAAAATTTATCTGTAGAGGAGGTGGAGAAAATGCCAGCAGAGGTTGAGCCATTTGTACCAGTTTAATGAATCTTTGCCAATGGTTCAGTTTGAGTGGAACCTTAGGAACAACAATTTAACAATACAATGAAAATAACTTTGAGTGATTCTCTTGTCAATCCTCAACTGTTATAATATCCATATTTATTTTTGAAACAAAATCACTGAGAAGAAAGGGTCTAGTGCCTCAGAACTAGTTAAGAGTCATCAGTTTTTGATATTGTTAAGTTCTAATCACTATTTAAATTATGTGGTTGCCTCACACGGGTAGAGCATCACAAGAACAAAGATATGTTTGCTTATTTTTACTGAAATATTGAAAAAACTTGTGGTTTTGTTCTCCTATTTAAAAATGTATCATTTTAATTCATAACCTTTCCCTGAAGACCTATTATCATGCATAAGTCATACCCATCAGTTTTAATTATGATAGTAGTAAATTCTCCAGTGGAGACCTATGGGGATATAATAAACTGCTCACAATGTCTTTAATCTGATAGATTCACAGTGTCACATTAAGGTACAGAAAATATGGAAAGTATGAAATAGAAATTAAATGTATAAATCAGCCTGAAGGTTTTTTTTAAAGATGTGCATTAAAAAAACACAAATTAAATGATTGTAATACCAGTTTTTTAAGGGCTCTACTTTTTTTTGGGGGGGGGTCTGGTTACAGTGGGAAATTCTCTACTGTCAAAATTATCATAAAGAAGAAAAATAACATCAGTGTTATAAAATGGAATGAAATGTGATTCCACACTGGATAGAACGGCTTTATATAACTCAGCAATGTTTTTAATATCTCCTTTGATTTTTTCCCTATAGTAAAAAATAGTTATTTGTATTATATGTTTTCAGTTATTTGAACAACACATGAATGTCTTTATTTCTCTTCAAAAGACAACATCATTATATCTTAGCATTTGCTGGAAAATATTTATTGCATTTCACAGTCCTTTATGTGATCTATTTTATAGATTGTTTCAACATTTAATGATGCCCAGAGACTCTTGAATTTGCCAATGTTATTATCAATGTTAATAATTTATACTTTCCCTACATGAGAAAAGCATTGACACAGTTGGTCTGGTAAATAAGAAAAAAACAAGAACCAGGGTGCCATGAATTTGAAAAATGTTTAATTCAAAGTAAGAAAGTATTGCATATGTGTGTATGTTTGATAAAAATTAAATGAAAAAGAGAGAGAATGATTAACATAGTTTTGAATTTTTAACATTAAAAAACATAACTGACAAACACTTCTAGGCCCTAAACTTAAAAGTAATATTTGACTGGCTAAAAAATTTGTGTGGTTTTTAAATAAAAATTAAAAACACATTTTTCACTTTCAGCAATAACTTTATTGAACAACATATTCACCATTTTGTTCCACTATCTTCTGCCATCTTTCAGGCAACTTCATAATTCCATATTCCCAAAACTTTTTTATCTTTTTGAGTAAAGAACTGTTCCGGGTGCCTCTTGCAGTTTCCAGGAAATGAAATTTTTGTCCTTGAAGAGAATCTGGAAATCCAAAGGTGCAATGTCTGGTAAATATTGCAGATGAATCAGAACTTCCCAGTCAAGCTATAATAGTTTTTGCCTGGTCATCAAAGAAACATTTGGTCTTACATTATCCTGTTGGAAAATTATGCATTTTCTTTTGAATAATTTCAGAAGCTTTTTGTCAAGTGCTGATTTCAGTGGTCTAATTGGTAGTAGTAATTGGAATTAATTGTTTGCTTTTTCCAGAAGGAGCTCGCAATAGAGGACTCTCTTCCAATCCCACCATAAATGCAACAGTACCTTCTCTGGATGAAGACTGGCCTTTGCTGTGGTTGGTGGTGGTTCATATCATTTGCCCCACCATCTCTTCCATTCCACATTATTGTAAGGTGTCCACTTTTCATAGCCTGTCACAATTTGTTTTAAAAATGGAACGTTTTCATTACATTTAAATAGAGAATCACATGAGGAAATAAATATGGTCAAGGTTTTTTTTTTCACTTAACATTTGTGGAACCCAAACACCAAAGTGATTAACATAACCAAGCTGATGCAAATAATTTGGATATTTTGAGTATGTTGGCTATCCCCCGCATGGAATAACATTGATTGTTCTCAAATAATGTCTTGATTTGATTGATATCAACTTTAGCTGGTCTACCCGACCATGGAGCATTGTCCAGTGAGAAATCTCCAGTATAAAACTTAACAAACCACATTTTAAAAAAGATTTTATTTATTTATTTTTAGAGAGGGAAAGGGAGGTATAGAGGGAGAAAAACATCAATGTGCTGTTGCCTCTTGTGCGCACCCTAGTGAGAACCTGCATTGCAACCCAGGCATGTTCCCTGACTGGGAATTGAACTGGCTACCCTTTTGTTCACTGTCTGGTGTTCAGTCCTCTGAGCCACACCAGCCAGGGCTTGCAAACCACTTTTGACACATTTGATCAGTCACAGCACCTTCTCCACACACTGCACAAATCTTTCTGTGTTTGTGTTTCAGTTTTGTTTTTACCTTTCTTGAAATAATAAAACATAATATGCCAAAAATATTGCTTATTTGTTCCTTCTTCAATATTGAAATGGCTACACAAAAATTAATCAATTTTGATAAGTTTTTTAAATGCACACTGATATAGCTGTCACAATATAATTTAACAAAATTGTTTCAAGTGAAATTAAAGACAACTAAGCACTACCACAGCCATCTTATGAAAATAAAAACCGAATGAGCTTGTTAGTTAACTCAATATTTTCTATGACTGTATTATATCTTGCATTTATTCCTTCATTCTTCAAAAACTGTTAAAATATTTTTACTATATTGTGTTGGTTCTGTGATTGATGTTAGCAGTAACAACATCTTTAAAGAACTTAAAGTTTAGTAGAAGTAGCTAGAGAAATTAATTAAAATGTGCACAATACAATTTTATAGATATTGTGTGCATAAGTGTGTGGGATTCTACAGGAGGAAGAATAAATGAGAATGTCCTGTGCTACCTGGAGGTAAGCCATGATGAACATTATTGAAGAGAAGTTGGAAACTTAGACTGGGATCCCTAGAAAACAGACAGAAGGGCAAAAACTCACTGATAACATTTTATCAGAGAGTCCAACTCCTGAGAGGCAGGAAAAAGAGATTGGAGGAAAAAAGAAGAAAAACAAAAGTGAGCCATACTTTCATGACCAGCTATTCTCTCTGTTTCCCAGGATATAGTCACAGGGCCCTTGGGAATGGTCCATGTAGCATGGGAAGGCACACATTTTTCTATTGGCTCTCATCTCCCATTTATCAAAATTTGCCACCATAAGTAATAATTCTCCCTAATTTCCAAGCATGTATGCTAAACACCTGTTGAGTCTTGATAGTTCTCATGTTGCGGCAATAAGAAGGATGCCCCACATCTAAAGACAAGAGGCGGCAGGACATTTGTGTGAAGTGTGACTCCATAGGGTGTGCATGGAAGCAAGCAAGGGGATTAGGATAAGTGGTCAGAGACTCCTCAACTGGTAACAACACCTGTGCCAGTGTCAGTAACAGCAGCAATAACAACTTGCACAACAATGGGAATGGCAAAAGTTTATTCTAGGGCAGATTTGACCAGACAAGAATGCAAGTGTGCAAATCTGAATGATCCATAGACTGAATTGTATACATGTTTTCTGATGTTAGGCTTGAAAAACAACTGGATGTTGACCCAACTGACAAAGGAAAATGTACATGCATCCAGTGGGAGCAACATACAAACACACGCAAATCATAGTTAAGTGTAACTTTAATTATGTTACTACTGAATCTACCCACATCTCTCCATTGATATAGCCACAATCCTGCCCCAAGTCTTTGAATTAATAGCCTCTTGATTCATAGTGTTTTAAAGATCACTGTTTTATTACTGTGTCCATATTCAAGTTTTCCTCTTGCCTTTCATAGACCCATTCTTCAACCAGTCAATACAAATTTGGTTGAGGCATTTTAAATGTTAAAAATACTTCAATGAATTTTCACTCACTTAGGATAAAATGCCCAATCCTCAACACAGCCTATGAAGATTTTTCTAGCACCAAGCTATGTTTTCTCTTAGCCTCAAACTTAATAGCTCACCATACCCTTCATGTGCCAATCCATTCCTGTATCCTCAGGAATAGGTGCTTAGCAGAGTGTCTGACACAAAACTGTCTGCAACATCATCCCTTAGAAGCTCCATTGAGCAGGGAAGACAGATGTATGGTTGCTTAGAAACTGACATAGAATCGACATAACATTACACAGAGCTGTTTTTGTTATCGTTGATTTCCTGTGTTGTGTTTTTGTTTGTTTTTGAGAGGGGAAGGATGATGCAGACCCTGGACCATGGGGTCCCTGTGCTGTGGCTGCGATGACAAATTCACATGGACTAAAGAAGTCCTGTGGAGAAAAAGGGATGGCATGGCCACTCTCTGAGGGGGTGGCAAGGGCCATGACCCTTGCCTGGATAAGCTTTTATTGCTTTTCTGGTACATTATATCAGAATGGTTCTTATTTACTATGCACATGTTCACTGTAGGTGGTTACCTTTTACAGATAACAAAGGAGAAGATGTTACTAATTACATCACAGAAGAAGGATATTTGCAAATGCAAAGGGAAAAGTGGTTGAACTGGTTACACTAGTCCTTGGGAGTGTAAGCATACACTCCCAAGTCCTTGGGAGGTTTAGCATAGATTTTAGGAAGTTACTTTAAAGATATGTAGTAAACATTTGCTGCCTTAATTCAGGGTGAGGGAGTTTTAGCAAAAAGCAAGACTCAAAGCAGCCTAGGTACAATGCAGGCCTGATTTCCCACTAGAAACCCTATTTATGGGTGTGGGTCATGTGTGCAGACCTCACTCCCTGTGGGTTTTCCAAATCAGGGGCTGGGCTACATTCCCTAGGCCACATGGAATGGGTTCCCTATAGAAGGGCATTAGAATACCTTTACAGCATTAGCCTCTGAGTGTAAAAGAGGAGTGGGCATCTAGTTATTGTAGTGAATTCTAGAAGAAAATACAATAGCAATGCTTGGAATTGTGAAACCATATGATGTAATCAGAAGGGGAGTAATCCTGTGTCATTGGCACTTAGATATGAAGGGAAATGCTGGAGATAGGACTTGAAAGGGAGGCTTTGCTTTAGTTCTTTAGTGTATTTTACTCTGCAGCCTCAGATTTGCTTTTCCATAAAAGTATATACCTTTGTATCATCAAATCCATTTGTTATAATATATGAACTTACTATGGATGTTGCAATTATAAATCCCATCCTATCATCCTTAGCATTATGGTAAGATTATATTTACCTTCTTGTGTTAAAATATACAGTCCACTTAGTGTCTTATTCAAATCCATCTTCTGACTATAGTATATGAAGCCAGAAACTATTGCCTTTTACTTCCTTGTGATTTGTCTTGATTTTTTTTTTAATCAATGCACTCACATTTATTGTTCCTATATCAAAGCACGTATTCTCTAAAATATTTTCTTGCACGGTGTTATTAGCCCTTGTGAACCAGTCACTGAAGATCTTGCCAAGTATATGACTCACGTTCTTCTAGAGATATGTGTCTTTTTTTTTCTTCTTAACAGCTAATTTTTTTTTCTGGGATCACAAGCAATGACCTGAAAGAAGGGAATGCATTCTTTGATACATTCTATAATACAGTTACCTCTGTGTTCTAGTGCCCTTTTTATCTATATAGACTTCAAATAAAAATAAAGATGTATTGATTAAAAAAAGACCTTAAGTTTATAATATCTATTTTTCAATTTAAAGCACATTTGTATGATCCCAGTATAGGGTAGTATCCAAGGATCAAAATAACTGGAAATCATAACAGTCTTTCCTAGATAATGACAATGGTCAACATAAACCCAAAGTAAATAAAAGTAATAATAGTTACTTTTATGTAATAATAATTACTTTTATGTAATGCTAATATTAATAACATTAAACTTTTTCCAAACATGTTTATAAATACTTTGTATAGATTAACACAAATCTTCAAAACTCCCTAGATGTTGACAATAATATAATATATTCTGCTTACATTAGTCATCGTTAAAGTACAGAATTCTTTAGGAAGTAAAATAAGTAAATATTCATTACCCCATTATATAATCTCACTCTGCAGGTAGTAATAATATTATATGAACACAAATTGCCAGAGTTTACAAGTTTATTAAGACCTATCTATAAATAGGATCACAATAATCATTCTTATCATCAAATTGTCCTAATTGATCTTGGTAAGCATAAACATTTTTTTAAATTTTTCTATTAAATTTATTGGATGGCATTGATTAATAAAATTATATAGGTTTCAACTGTGCCATTCTATAATACATCATCTGTGTATTATATTGTGTGGTCACCACCTCATGTCAAGTCTCCTTCCATCACCATTTATCCTCTTTTTACCCTCTCCTACCTCTCTCCACTCCCCTTTCCCTCTGGCATTCACCATACTGTTGTCTGTGTTTATGAGTATTTTTTCTTAAGCCCTTCACCTTTTCATGTAGGCCCACAACCCACCTCCACTCTGACAGCTGTCAGTCTGTTCTCTGTATCTATGTGTCTGTTTCTATTTTGTTAATTTGTTTTGTTCTTTAGATTTCATATATAAGTGAAACTGTATGGTATTTGTCTTTCAACAACTGGTTTATTTCACTTAGCATACTCTCCAGATCCATCAATGTTTTTGTAAAGGGTAAAATGCCCTTCTTTTTTATAGCCAAGTAATACCCCTTGTGTAAATGTACCATAGCTTTTTTAACCACCCATCTACTGATGGACATTTGAGCTGCTTCCAAATCTTGGCTATTATAAATAACCTCGCAATGAACTTAATGCACATATTCCTTTGAATTACTATTTCGGGCTTCTTTGGGCATATTCCCAGAAGGGGAATCAACTTTTTAAGGTTGAAAAGCCCCTACTCCTTTCCCTACTCCTACCCTACTCCTTTCCACAGTGGCTGCAACAATCCGCATTGCCACCAACAGTGCATGAAAGTTCCATTTTCTCCACATCCTCACCCACGCTTGCTGTTTGTTGATGTATCAATGACAGCCATTCTGATAGATGTGAGGTGATATTTTCATTGTAGTTTAAATTTGCATTTTCCAAATAATAAGCGATGTTGAGCATCTTTTCATATGTCTATTGATCATCTGTCCTCTTTGGAGAAGTGTCTGCTCAGCTCTTTTGCCCATTTTTAAGAGGATTGTTTGATATTCCATTTTTGGTGTTGAGTTGTATAAGTTCTTTACAATTTTTTTAACTATGCAACCAATATATATGATTTCTGGATAACTAGAGAATAGGATAAGCAAAAAAAGAGAATATTAAAATCACCCCTAACTCTACATGACAAAGTTAAAAAAGTTCACAATAAATGGCTTTAGAAGTATCTGATTTCAAGTAACAATTTAAAAACAATACTGTACTAATTTACAAAGCCTTTGCACTGGCAAAATTGTGTTTCATAATACATTTGTTATAATCTTTCAGATTAAATTAATAGAAAATAAAAGTATTATTTTGAGTCTGAAGTAAAAAATAAAAAATTAATAAAAGTAAGTAAAGAGGTGGTCTGCCACACCTTACACTGTTAAGATGGTAGCACTGCTGGGAATAACATTTAGGTTCCTGTCTCCCAAAGGTATGCTCTGTCCAGCAGTCTGGGATCCTTCAGCTGGATTATTTCGTAGATGCCAGCTGGAATAGTTGCACAAAATAGACCTCAGTATTCTTCGGTTTCCTTTAAAAAGTGTTATATCTTCCTTCTTGTCTGATTTTACATACTTTTAAAAAGTAAGAACCACATACACAATGGCAACTTTTTAGTAACTATGTATGTTAATTTCCCATGAAAAACTATTTCTCAAGTAAAGCTCATTCATATCAACACATATTTGTTGAGTTCTAAGTATAATCATTTTAATCATGTTTATTTTTTTAACCAGGTATTTTTATAATGTTGCCAAATTTGTGAATGCTGTTTTCTGCATAGTGTCTGATACAGATAAAAATTCCCAACTCTTTTTTTCAGTTTCTTAGCAACCATGAAAACTGTCAGTTAATAATTGATACCTGTGGAGATTTACATCAATGACACAACATTTCCTAAGGTAAAGATAAACATAACTATTAAAATGAAATCTAAAGATGAAAAGCAGTGTTTCTCATGTAAGTTGAATTAAGTAGGTCCTTACTTAGTTAAATTTGATTTAATCATCCAAAATGAAAATATATAGATTTAGGGGAAAATGTAGCTTAACTATTAAGCATCTCCGTTTTGTGGTAGTTGATAAAGGAGCAAAAATTCATTGATAAAATCTCCATACCTGTTGTATTCATGGCTATGTTCCCTGAGCTTCTCTTAAGGCAGAACCCTTAAGACATAAAATTGTTCAGTGAATGAAAAAAATCACACAAATGAAGAACTGGCACTAACCTTCTCTTTAAATTTTTATTTTCTTTACGTTTTACATCCAGTATAATCTCATAGCTCAGAAATCCACCATGTTTTTCTTCTAATCTGAAATTACTTCTTATCTAGTCAATTCAGGATTGCACATTTTACCATTAATGAGGACATATACTAATTTAATATTATGCCATTGTGTTTGCCATCTTATTTATTTAGTTAACAAATTGATTAATTTAATTATTTTTCTTTGATATGACATTGGTAGAGTTGGAAGCCATTATTAATACTTAGGTCCCTAATAAACTGCTTCTCAAAGAAACATTAAATTCTGAAAAATGAAGTACAGGCAAAGCCATGGTACTTATGTTGATTCTATTCATTTAAACCTATTCATTGCAGGTACACACAATTTCCTATAACATATCCTACTAGTATACATCAATTTTTTATTTAAATTTTAATTATTCTAGTTTGCTATGTATTTCTGTACTTTGATGCTAATTACATTAAATATGGATTTATGCATTTTCTTTTACTGATCTGGTATTTATTAGTGTATACACAACCTAACTTTTGGGAAATATGTCTCAGCCAGGTATATAAGTAGATAAATATGCTGTTGTGATGCCACCAAAACAACATGGCAGAGTGAAAAGAGCATGGTCTTAATGGTAGACAGATGTGAATATGTGTCTAGATCGTAGAAAGTCTAAATAACCTGTCTGAGTCTCAGCCTTCTCATTTACAAATTACAGAATTATTTTGAAAACCAGAGAAACTACCTCTGAGTTAAGAGTGCTTTGTCAATACTAGTTATTATATTGTTAATCATGAAACAATGGTGATTATTACAACAAACATTTGAATAATTTGAAATATTGGATGAAGAATAAGTCATTTCAATGAAAACAGTAATTGGGCATGATTTTAGAAAATACCATTTTCATTACAGAGAAAAAGTCATTTTATTTTGTAACTCATATAAAATGTAAGTTTCCCCAAGAGGGCATTTGAATACAGTGAAAGTAATAACTGTCTCAGTTACCCAGATCATCTTTCACAAAGTCCACGAATAAATCCCTGGAAATTGAAAAACACTTAGTGTTCACAGTAGCAAGTAAGATATTTGACTTTCTTTATTCTCCATGGAATAAGACCTATTTGAGAGTTGGTATTTTTTGTGTCTGCACCATTTAAACACAAAAGCCTTTGTTATTCAAATCTCCAAATTGTTCTGACATACTAAAAAAGACATTTTATTGTTTTAGGAGCCAAGATGGAAAAGACATATTCAAAGGGATAATCAGGCAAGCATAGCTTCCAGGTACTAGATACCTAGGATTAATCATTTTCAGTACTTGCAAAGTTGAGATCCATGGTACTTTGTGGTTGAGTCCTTGTCCCTTAAATATGTATCACCAACATGACACTTTTTCCCCTGGAAGGATGAAAAAGGTAGAACAATATCTTTATTCTATAATAACATATCACTATTATCTAGCAGAGTGCCATGCACAAGGGATCCTATTTGTAAATTCACTAATGTATCACATTCACTTTAAACTCATTTTCTGCTTTCCCTTTTTACAACTTACAGGCTTTGTACACATCTTCTCAAAGCCATACCCAGGAGTGTCTCTATGAAACTGGCTAAAGAACCACAATTACTGATGGATTAAAGTAATTATGTGAAAAATTATCTTGATTCTTAAAACTAATCAAAACTTTAGTAATTATGTTGATATCATTTATCTTGATTTAATTTATGAAATTTACCCAGACTGCTTTCTTATCTGAAGTATAGGAATTACTTTCAGATTATTAAAAATGTACATTGATGTTGAAGAAGTATTTGCATAGCCTAAACCTCCCTTTTATAAGAAACTATAGATATGCTTAGTGTTTTCCTAATTGTGTTTATTAAAATAACAACATACAGTGTATAATTACTTAAAAGAAAAATTGTATTGTTTTAACAGATTTTGTTCACATTGAAGGTTCTAGGTTGACACCATCTGGATTTGGCATAAAAAGCTTTTTTTATTCTTTCAGATAAATTAGAAAGTTCCATCCCGTGAAAAATGATTATATAAAATCATTATCAGTTATCATTTACTATTTAAAAGAGATTTCACCAAAACTCTCCTCACAAATGTTTGAAAATGGTTGAATTTAGTAAAATTTCATAAAAACATCAATGAAGTATATAAATAAACCAGTAGTTTTGAAATAATGTTAAGCATCATAATCAACTGAGGACTCTATTTAAAATGGACATATCCAAGTCCTCTAACACCAGTTAAAATAGAAATCTCCAAGGGAAAGACCTACAAATCGATATTTTATGTAACATAGATTCCATGTGAGTCTGACATCCAACATAATTTGGAAATTACTACTGTGGAAGATGTATTCATTCTGTAGGGAATTTAGAACTATACTGAAACTTCAATTAGCTTTTCACTATTTTACAAATATCTAAAATGTTTGTAATGTAACTTTTTTCATGATTAGTCTTAAGTTTTATACTTTTCCTCTCTCTTTACATTGAGCTGTTTCAGAAAATGCACATCAGTAGAAACAATGAATTCCACTTTTTCTTGTATATTATTCCAGAAGAGGATGGTAAATAGTGTTTTCATCCCCATTTCTTTGTTTCTTCTTGCATCTGTACTTTTGTCATGTGACTTTTGTGGTTCCTTTCAGAAAGCATAGCAGATATGTCCCTGCCCCATTGATGTTAGGCCCGGCCAGGTGGTTTATTTGGGCAGATGAAATGTGATCCGAAAGTGATGACAAGCCAATCCTCAGCTAGGGTTTTTAAAGACATTGTGTGTTCTATCCATCATAAGGTGCACTACTGCCTCTTACACAAGAAGAATGCAATCATAATCGTTTCTGCCCCTTCAGTTCAATCCCTAAAACAACGCATGTGAAACAGAGCACCTCTAGTTAAGGCACAGAGCCTTGAGTGCACATAAAAACTTACTGTTACACACAAACTGAGATTTTGTGATTGTTCATTATGTACCATCATAATGCCCAGAAATAAGCAACATATATACCTGGGATAGCACACTTGGTGGCTAAGAGTCACTACTTTAAACAAGAATCAAATAATCCCAGTAAGACAACATAATAGTCATTTATTTAAACTTTCATAAATACATCAATATTGTCAAATGTATTAATATAAAAAGCATTAGAGATTGTAATAATTTCTTATAAGCCATCTTTATTATTTCTTATTTATCCTGTATCTCTGGCAACTAGCATATGATAGGGACAAGTTTTGCACTCAAATATGTACAAAACTATTATGTGAAATACAAAGTAACTGACATGAATGAATGAATGTACCCTTAATTTCTAGAACCATTTAATATTCCAATACTGAAAGATATTGAATATATCTATGTTTTCAATAAAATGAAAGTTTACACCATTTATAATAGTTCATTTTGGTTCTCATAAGTAAATATGTAGTAAGACTGCCATTATAATACTTTTACCATTATTACTTATTAACTTTTTAATATATAACCTACTACTCCCAGAACAAGATAAGTAATTGCTATTCATAATTAAACCTTAGTATATTAAGTATATATCTTAGTATATTAAGTGTTTCATTAAGATTCATTTGTTAATAGTCATGGCAGTGTTTTATTTTTGTCATTTTAACAGTCAGTGAGCAGGAAGTTCCAGGTGAATGCATATGAAGTTTATGTAACAATATACTGAATATGATTACTTTTGTTAATGGTTGTCATGGAATTGAATATAAATATCTTATAACAGCAAGATTTAGATCATTGTGATTCAAAGCAGGTTTAATCCACAAAGTTCACTACCAATTGTGTATTATTTTTTGTGGACCCTCAAATTTATTTGAGTGTATTTGAATTCTTATTAAACCAGTGGCAAAGTTCAAATAATTGATAGATATTATTGAAAGCATGGTAAAATACTATGTCCTTACTATTTCTGAATAAAAAAATAAATACATGCTGTGTTATACAGAAAGTTGCTAAATTTCAATGGCTCTTCCTTGGTTTTGATGTAATAAATTCAAGTATAAATATAAAGGCATTGGGATGTGCTTTTCTCGCACCTAAGTTTTGGACTTGTTCTCTGATAACACCTTTATTATGAACAAATTCCTTTATGATTTTGATTTTTCTACTCCTATATAATCTCTCAGTGATTGTAATTATAGTCTTATTATATCATTTGAGATGCTCTCCAAAGTATCTGTCTTTCCCTTCAATCTTTTTAATACTAACAAATCTCTCTTCCACCATGAGTTATTTTGAAACTTGGTCTCAAAATAACTCATTGCCAATGGGATTTGCATCCTGATAACATTTTTATTGTCTTTCTCATTGAGGCCATCTGTGAAGCTCCAGGATACTCATCCAATTCTTTTAATGATTTCAGCTCATGGATCACAATTTTAATATTCAACTCATCCTCTACCATCATTTTTGAAATCTTAAAATGAACAGTGAAGACTCTTTTAAAATTCTATTATAATTGTTCATTAAACTTTTAAATTGCAATAATCTTCACTGTTCTTCAGTCAACCAACAAATAACTAATTTTAAAATGTCTTTATCAGAAGTGTCCTATTTCTTGTATTTTAATTCCGGGATAATTTTTCTCACCACATACACATATCTTTCTATCACTCTCATTCTCATTAATTTTACTCATGGAGAATCTTAATAGCTTGCATGTTACAGATGCTAATAGTCCTCAGTCTCATTGTGGCTTCTCCTCAGTCTTCATCTTCATAGTATTTCACAGCAAGAGGCACAGAATCCTAGTTTTTTTTTTTTCCTTTTCTCCTGTAGTTTGTATCTTCCAATTACTGGAATTGGTGAATCTACTATCTTTTACCTCCACTATCTGTTTTATCATGCCAATCATCGTCGTCATTATCATCATCATCATCATCATCATAAAAAACCCCACAGTATTTTTTTCTGGGATTGGATAAATGTGATATAATGTCATTGAATCTCTCACTGTGATTTTGAAAACTTATTTCCTAATGCTAAGTATTTGCCTCCATTTTTGTTATTTTGTTAAATGCACACATATTTCTCCAGATCAACTGAGTGTCATCTCACCAGTACTAAAGAAGAGCCCCATTAGAGTATCAGACCTGTGTGTATCTCTCCCTGCACTTTCACACTCACTTTTGTTTTTCTCCAAACTCTGAGAATATATTTTGCTTTATAGTTTTTAACACTATTTCATTGCCTGTAAATTAATCAATTCCAGCCTTCTCCAATATTTTGTTCTATTATAATTTTTAGAGATAATCTTAGTGCCAAAACTTGTAAGACAAAGTCTAGAAATAGACATGATGAGAATACATTTCTTTCTTTTTAAAATCTTTTGTTTATCTCTTAAATTTATTGATGAGAGCGGGAGAGAGAGACAGAGATTGGTTGTTCCACTTATTTATGCATTCATTGGTCGATTCTTGTATGTGACTGACTGGGGATCAAAATGGAAACCCAGGAGTATTGGGATAATGCTATTTCTAACACATACAGTACAGGATAAGGTAACCAGGATAGCATTCTCTTCCAAAATTGAAGCCATATAATCTGTAAGACAAGTTCAGCACTTTAAGAAAATAATTGGTATCAGTAGACACTGGCAAATCAGAAAGCAATAAATTTATCAGCCTCACAGACAGTTTTGTCTTTGGGACCTATTTTATAAAATATTTGTTTATAAAACATTAATTTCTGTTATCCCACTCCACACCTGAGGCAGGGGCCTATGTGTCACATTCATTGCTGAATCAGTAGTAAATGGCTTCATTCAGACATATAATATTGCTGAAAGATGAATGAGTGACATAGATAATAATGTTAAATGACTTAGTTATTATATTCTTTATCCAGCATGTAGGTTCTAAACTTCATAGTTTCTCTCAAAACACTAATCTTCTTAACTGAGAAAATGGTGAAACTAATATAAATTACTTCATAGTGTCCTTTGAAGGATAAATGAGTTATTTATATAGAACAAACTTCTAAGAGTGCCCGTCACCTTGCATGACCGCCTACATAATATATTACTACTAAATTATCCTTGCAATATTACCTCTAATCTCTACTGACACTGCTCTCCAAACCACCTAGCTACTGATGATAAAACTCAAAGATCTTTAGTCATTTCTCACTTATTTTCTAAAGCTTTTATTGCTGCTTACCAGCTTACCCTATTTTTGAGATGTGGGGTTTCTACATCACTGCTATAACTGGTGGGTATTTTGCCTCTCTATTAAAATTTACTGGTGCTCATTTTATCTCAGGAATCAGTCCTCAAATTTCCTCTTCATTACTAAGCTTTCTTTGATGATTTTGAGCCCAGTGGTAGGTATGACTAGCCTGTAAGAAGCTTTCTTCCGGCCTGGGCAGAGGCATTACAGATTTGTAATGCAGGGAGTTCACCCCAAAAGAAAATGCGGTAATGAACTTCTTTTCTAAACTCTGACTCACCTTCCGTATGCTTTTTTTTAAGTTCAATATGTGGTTCAAATGTTAGCTCAATGAAGAATTATTTTTGAACTGGATACAGTCTATCTTTTCCTAATCCAGTCACATCTTATTATCATATTTTTACTTTATTAATTTGAATATTTGCATCCTCCTAGTCTAGACTTGAGCAATTTGATAGTAGAAAATGTACCTTGTCAATGTTAGCAGAAGGCTTCTGACTCGATAGGCACACAAAACAATATGGTTGAATTGACTCAAAAACAAAACAAAACAGGCAGACAGAATTCTGACTGAAATAGTAATAATGAGGTAAAAGTCCTGGGAGTTCTCTGAGATCGCCCATGCCCATATGTGGCTCTAGGAAGGACTATAGTCCCTAAAAACATGCAATTAAAGGAGTTATACACTTTTTTTCATGCATAACATCTAATTACTAATAGGTGAAAGTTAAACATTATATTTCCTTTTCAACCTCACCAGGGGGTGATGACATAAGACTGTCTTCCTTAAATGAAAATATAGACAAGGAAAGTGTCCTTATATGTTCCCCTTTCTTGCTATTTTTTAAAAATGTTGTATATAACCCTTTTCTTTCTACCTCCTCCCTCCCATCATCTCTTGTCCTTCCTTCCTTCCTTCCTTCCTTCCTTCCTTCTTTTTCTGTTTTTTTGTCATCTTTATAATAATCCTTAACTCAAAATACATTGAATTTCATATACTTTATCATAGTTATTCATGCACATAATTGAAAGCATCAGTTGGCTCTACACGGTGTACCATGGGGTGAGACAATGCCCTGAGAACAGCTCTTCTTCAGTTTTTTGCTACTTTATATCCTGGTCCCTGAAATAAATTTATTTTATTACATCCAGCATTTCTAGGTATTTGTTAACAAAAGAGTTCTTCCTTGATGTATACTATACCATATTGCTAACATTGAATTAAATTGTCTTTCTAGAAATTTCAGGTTTAAATGTGATTGTAATTTCTTTGGAGTGTGTATTATACAAGTTGGACTAGATATTAAAGTTAATTACTTTAACAATAAATATAAACATTAATTTATTGAAACATGCATTAATTTAGTAAATATATATCAGATGTATATACCATGTACCAAACCAAATTCTAATTGTTCGATATACAATTATGTAACAAATAGTTGAAAAGTAAAGACAAGAATATCTTATTTAACTGATGTATTAATGATACCATCTGCATTTATTACTCTCTGGTGTTTAAAATCTCATGTTTATAATTTAAAAATTGGACATTTTAAGATTTAACTTATAAAACATGCAGAAAAATTATTTCAACAGAAAAGTACTAAAAATGATTCATATTTTTCATGGGTTTATTTCTGGTTCATGCTAGGTTATTATGTTAAGGATCTATTTAAAGATATTTCTATACATATAATTATTTAAATGTGAAAATCAATATTAAATAAATTTGTCTCATAAATAAATAAATTTACATCCTAGCCAGTGTGGCTCAGTGGATTGAGTGTTGGCCTGAGAACCAGAGTTGTGTGTTCAATTCCCAATCAGGGCACATGCCTGGGTTGTGGGCCAGGTTTGCAAGGGAGTGTGTGAGAAGTAACCATACATTGATGTTTTTTTCCCTCTCTTACTCCTTCACTTCCCCCTCTCTAAAAATTAATAAATAAAATCTTTTAAATAGTTACTTAATAAAACATAGAAATAGTAAATGTAGATACCTCTATTTTGACAATTAGAAGTATACAATTTTCAATATTGGTATAATTGTTTGGTTTGATGTTGACTTTATCTAAACATCACTTTAGCTCAGGGCATTTACTACAATTTTGAAATATACCTACCTGAGCTTTAAAAAAGGAAAACTTTATTTTTACATTAATTTCTATAATGAAATTTGACTATTTTTTGAAATTTGATTTTAGTGACTGCAACCTTATGAAATGTCATCCACAAATACTGACATCTAATAAGTGTAACATCTTGTATAATTTATATTCAAGTAACAACAAATGCAGATACAAACTGTGCTTCTTTGGTTCACAGCTAATATGTTGTGAAATTTAAAAATGAATTCGGTCATAAGGGAAATCCATATTAATTAATCTAGCATATTTCATATAACTCAATGCCTTATTAAGACAGGAAAGTGTTAACTGAAAAAATTTTATATGGTAATTATGTGCTGACAAAGGCTCTTGTTTTAAATCTGATAAACAATATTTAGTATTTGACTTAGATGGATATAGTAAATAACTTTTTTCCTTTAAAATAACTTTATATTTTTAGGGAAATTCTAGGTTTCCTCCTGAACTGAGCAGTGAACACCATGTTCCCCCTTCTCCCACACATGTGCTATCAATGTCCGTACCAGGTGGTACCTGTGGTACAACTGATGAACATACATTGACATGTCATCACCCCAAATCCATACTTTATATTAGGATTTACTCTTGGTGCTATACATCCTATCTATCTGAAAAAATGTACAATGATGTGTATCTACCATTTGAGTATAATACAGAATATTTTCACTGCTGTATAAATCCTCTATGTTTTGCCTGTTCATCTGTTCCTCCCTTGACAATCAGTGATATTTTTACTATTTCCATAGTTCAGTCTTTTCCAGAATATCATATATTGTAGTCATACAATATATAAACTTCTTAGACTGCCCACTTTCACTTAATACAATGTACTTCAGATTCCTTCATCATTTTTCATGACTTGAAAGCTAATTTTTTTTTAATGCTGAATAATATTCTATTGTTTGGATGTAACCCAGTTTATATTTCTATTCACCTATTGAAGAACATCTTGGGTACTTCCAAATTTTGGCAATTACAAACAAAGTTGCCATAAACATGCATGCACAAGTTTTTGTATGGACATAAGTTTTCAATTCATCTGAGCAGTAAATACCAAGTATGGCTACTAGATCACGTGAAAAGAGAATGTGTATCTTGTAAAACAACTGCCAGACTGTTTTCTAAAGTGGCTGTACCATTTTGCATTCCTACCAGCATGGAATGAGAGTCCCTGCTGCTCCATATCCTCACCAGCATCTGGTGGTGTCTGTATTTTGAATTATGGTCATCCCAATAGCATGTAGTGGTATTTCCTTTTTGTTTTAATTTGTGTTTTCCTGATGATATATGATGTGGAGCATTCTTTTATAAGCCTACTTATCATCTGTACATCTTTGGTGAAGTGTTCATTCAAGTCTTTTGCTCAGTTTTAATTGGGGTAAAATCAAGTAGTTTCTTTTATTATTTTTTAGTTTTAAAAGTCTTTTATACGTTTTGGGTAACACTCCTTATTACATATGTTATTTGCAAATATTTTCTCTAGCCAACATCTTTGGCAAACAGAAGTTTTCAACTTTAAGAAGCCTGGCTTACCAATTACTTTTTTCATGAATTGTGCCTTTGGTGTTTTATCTAAAAAGTTATTGCTATATCCAAGGTCATCTAAATGTTTCTAATATTATTTTCTAGGGGTCTGATAGTATTGCATTTTAGATTTATATTTGATCCACTTTGAGTTATATTTGTGAAGCGTGCAAGAACTGTATCTAGATTCACTATTTGCATCCAGTTGTTTCAGTGAGATTTGTTGAAAAGACATTGTGATTAGCTCCCTAGTCAAAGATCAGTTGACCATATTTATACAAACTTATGTAAATCACTTCTAACATCTGGTAGTTAACACTTCCTATCATTTCTTGTAAACATTATTGGCATTCATGCTCCTAAAAAATGCAGCTATTTTTTTCACATTACCATTTCTTTTTAAATAACATTCATATTTTTACTGATATTATTAGGTTAATATTAGAATTGTTGGTTTGTGCATGCTGTTTATATATCTTCATCATATTATATAGCACCTTGTGACAGCTTGAGTATTTATCAAGACATGGAGAACACCCCATGTGTTGTATTTATTTATGCAATTTTCTGAATGACTCTAATATGCTAGGCACTGCTCAAAGTTCAATAATATATTTAGGAACTTATTGTATATTCAGATATATTTATATGTACATATGTACATGTATGTAACTGTATAAATTTGCATACACACACACACATATATAATTTTAAAGAAAATTCCTATAATGAAAATATGTGCATAATACATATTGGAGCAAAGGATAAGCCACTAACTATTTAGGAGAAAGAAAAGAACATATTTGAACCAGATCATTAAAAGGTTACTCAGAGATGGCTGCTACAAGAAAAGATAATATTCAGGAAACCACAGGTATTTCAATACCAGTACAGTATAAAATGTGAAGATCTATAACAGTAAATGTGTCTGGATAGGTAAATGAAAATGATATTCTTAAAAGTCAGGTATGGTTAGAAAATAATATTTTTTACCAAGGGGAAGTAATATAAATTGGTCATGAAAGTCCTAGAGGAAAACATAGGCAGGAAAATCTCAGACATTCCACCCAGCAACATCTTCACTGATATGTCCCCTAGAGCAAGGGACATAAAGGGAAGAATAAACAAATGGGACTTCATCAAATTAAAAATATTCTGAATGGCTAAAGAAAACAGCATTAAAATGAAAAGAGAACCAACTATATGGGAAAACATATTTGCCAAAGATACCTTGGACAAAGGCTTGATCTCTAAAATATATAAAGAACTCACATGACTCCACTCCAGGAAGACAAACAACCCAATTAAAAAATAGGCAAAAGGCTTGAACAGACACTTCTCCAAGGTGGACATACAGAGGGCCCAGAAAGATAGGAAAGGGTGCTCAGCATCACTAGCCATCAGAGGTGGCTATTAAAACCACATTAAAACCACAGCGAGATACCACTTCACACCATTGAGAATGACCATCATAAACAAAGCAACAAAGAACAGCGTTGGAGAGATTGTAGAGAAAAGGGAACCCTAGTGCGCTGTTGCTGGGATTGAAAACTGGTGCAGCCGTTATGGAAAACAGTATGGAATTTCCTTAGAAAACTAAAAAATGGCTGTCTTTTGAATCAGCAACTCCACTGCTAGGATTATATCCTAAGAACCGTGAAACACCAATCCAAAACAACCTAAGTACCCCAATGTTCATAGCAGCACAATTTACAATAGCCAAGTGCTGGAGGCAACCTATAGTTCATAGTGTAGTAGTGATTATCCTATGAAATGTGTGTAATTTGGAAATAGCAAACTGTGTAGAAATATAAAAATTTCATAAGCAATTCAGTGTGTTGGTAAGAACATTCTTGGACTCTGTATGTCACAATTCTATGGAAGACAGATACGTTTTTCAAGAATTGCTGGGACAACTATAAGAATAATGATAAGAAAATATGCCCTGGTTGGTGTGGTTCACTAGACTGAGTGCCAGCCTATGAGCTCAAGGGTGCCTGGTTTGATTTCCAGTCAGGGAACATGCCTGGGTTGTGGGCCAGGTCCCCAGCAGGGGCACATGAGAGGCAACCACACATTGATGTTTCTTTCTCTCTCTTTCTCCCTCCCTTCTCTTTTGTATAAAAATAAATTAATAACATCTTTTTTAAAAAAATAAAAAAGACATAAAGGACAAATGGACAAAACTGAGAGGTGGTGGGATCAGAGAAGGAAGGTGGGGATGGCTGGGGTGTGGGGAAGTGGTGGGAGGAAAATGAGGAAAACGCAGACAACTGTACTTGAATAATAACAATAAAAAAGTCTCTTGATGCATTATTTTTAAATAAGTGCATAATATTCCAATATATGATTATGTTTTGATTTATTTCATCATTCTTCAACTAAGATACTTTTTAAGCCATATACAGGGGTCTGACACAAATAATACCCCTTTTTATCACAAAACCTTTTATTACAAAGTCATAAGCATGTAACTGTAACATGACAACATCACACTCAAGCATACCATGTGACATTTTAGGGGAAATGTTCAAATTGCTCTTGTTGATAATAATAAATAGTGACTAAATAATAAAACCACACTCAAGCAGGCATTACTTCTGCTGGATCCTGTATTTTGAAAATGTATAATAAAAGTATGTAACAAAAAATAATGTCATCAAAATGTTAGCATCTGACGAAACTAGATGGTGAGTTTATAGTCATTTCACTATTTTTAAACTTTTAATATTTGAAATATTGAATAAATAAATATATTTTCAAAAAAGAACATCTCATCCAAATTGCAAGTATATATAACTTGAATTTTTATAGTACAGTTTAGATATATAGTTAAAAGTTGCCAGTAAAATCTTCATCATTTAATATGCTTTTAGGAAAATAATTGTATTATTAGGCTAAATATTTCTAGCCAGTAAACTGTTTTGTCTATTGTAACAATTGTTTTCTATCATGAGCTTTTTATTTTTAGGAATGTGTATGTGAAAAGTAGGTATTGCCTTATTTATGCTTTGTCAAATTCAACTTTCATGTAATTTCTCTCTTATACTTGAAAGCAAATCTGTTTCAAATATATTTTGAGTATTTTTTTTACTTTTATTTCCTTTCTCTGTTAATTTATTTTATGTTTTGTATGCCATACTTCGTTGTGAGAGGCTCATGTTTCTCAATTCCAGGACTTTGTTCATATTGGGAAATGAAGTTGCATCACATTCCATCTTCTTTTACTCATATTTCTGCATTAGCACGTTTCCAAAAATTAACCTTGCTCAGGCTGTGGATTTCTGCTGACATGTTATGGCACTGCTGCAGAAGCACCACTAAACTAAATAAAAATCTGCTTGCCTATGCACTAATAGCATTTTCTATAGGCTTTTCCATAAAGATAATTCCAGAAGAAAGTGTGGAAGTGAAACTTTTATTACAATGAAATAATGGCAAGATTTTCTTCTTTTGTAGGTTTTACACACTCCCTAAGGTCAGAGCTGGGCTAGCAAATTTAAAAAAAAAATAGTTCAGCTATTTCTGTTGTATCCTCCCAGAATTAACATCCACTTTTTCTTGATACCTTGCCCACTTTTCTCAGCTGGATTTTATTTCTCTCCCTGTACTCCCTTTTGAATCTAACTGTACAGTTCTTTCCCACAAAGAGAGAACCAACTAATAATCATGACAGCCTCCCTCCTCATCATCTGCAATGATGCAAGCTCCAGTCCTCTTACTATGGGAGAAGTGTTTTTAGCGCTATGTCTGAAGGTCAGAAGTACCAAATGTGTTAGGAGAAATTGGAATGGGCATACTGGAGGTCTTGCTTGTAGCATAGGGTTTGCAAAATCAGGGTAGAAATGAAACTATAAGATATTTTAGAAGGTTTTAGGAAATCAGTAACATCAAAAATGACACACAAAATTTAATAGAATTTTGCTATAAATAATAATACTTACTCTACAGATAATGTCTGGAAACCTTTCCTTAATCTATAGAAAATTGTCAGCCTCTATTTTCCATCACATTTTTAGGACATACATGGTTGTAAATTTTGTGTTGCTGTAAGAATTGATATTCTTGTGCTTGGTTCTCTATCCAAATGAATTATAATATTAGGAGTAAAAATTTCATTCACATATATTGCCTTTTGACTTTGCAGTTTCTATTGTTGCAATTTAGCCTGAATGTGGAAAACTAAACAAATGGGCAAAATTTTTCAACAAACAAAAGTTTTGGCTCACCTCCAAGGACCTGGGTTTTATGGGCTTTTCTGTGTCTAATATAACTTTCTGTCAATGTGCATGCTTTAATATCCTCTTACATTCTATGTCACTTGCCTTCCTCCTTTCAAATGCTACCTGAGTACAATTTTTAGTTTGTGTTTATTCATATTCACCATTGTTTACTTCTCATGCCTGTTTGTTTGAGAAAACAACACCACCTACTTCTAATTTTCATAATATTAGGCAAAGAAACAAAGGTTAAGCTTCTAGAAGTACTGATCAGATTTTGAAGAGACGGTGTTTATAATGTTGCTCCTTAGTCACTTGTTCAAGAAGGCTTTGAACATAGGCATACAATCCCTCCTCCCACCTCAATACCCAGAGTCATTCTTGCTGCATTCATTATCTCAGATAGGAACAAAGAGAAACAAAGAGAAAATCCTGTAACCATTCCATACATAGCACATAGTGACACATTAGTAATAGCACTTCTTTTTAAAAATTTTCCTTAGGATTAAGAGTGTTTTGCACAAAAAAAAGCAACTTTGAGAGCTTGTATGGTATAGGAAAAATGTGCCTCATGAACACATAGTATAGGAGAAAGCTTTTATGTGTGTTAAATTTCAGCTAACATTATATCCATACCATTTTTTATTTTACCTAATTTAGTTTAAAATCTTATTTTCATCCAAACCAAAGTCTTATCTCCTACATCAAAAGATCATATTCAGTAGATCAAAACATGTCAGTGTTTTTAAAACTGACTGAATCTAGGTTCTGGTAAAGAAGAGTAAAACTCTAAGAACAGTTTGAAAATCATTCAAAAATTCTCTCTGCCTCTTATTAATCACTCGGTGTCTATTCAGAATTACATATGGAAAGCAGACCTGATTAAAGAAGGCAAGAGGAGTCTGGAGGGCATAAACGAGAGAGTGCAGTAAATGAATCTCGAGATTTTGAGTGTGTACATGACATAATTATATTCCACTTGTGCTATTTCATCAGCTGATGTGCAAAGCAGTGAAGATTTGGGGAATTCTGAGAATCTGGCATCTCACAAGAGTCCCATGCTGTGGCTTCTCCACCTTTGGGAATATCTAGGGAAGTTAAAGTATCCTTTGTCAATAAATCTGTGTCCCTCAAATGTGTTTGTCACCATCTTTATGTGAACCACTGAGCCTTCTCATTTTGTTGCTGATGCACTGGCTCATCTCTAATACGTTGATAGAATTGCTGCTATTCATTTGCAGGTAGTTTGCAGAGATCTGATACTCAGCCAGGGTGAAAGCGACAATGTGCCATATACTGGGACTTAGGCTTCATACATAATACCACCACAAGTCAGCTCAAGTCATTAAAGAAACAGTACTATGTATACAAATTTATGTGAGTCCCATTGATACAAAGGATTGTGATTTACATGATAGCAAACTGATCTGAATAAAAAAATTAATTTTAAATGCTCATTTTGGTTTCATACCAACACTTCTCTACTGTCATATGCTCTAAAGCTCGGTAAAAATATAAAGGTTCCAGTAGCAGATATAATTAAAGAAGAAAAGACAAAGAGAAAAAAATACATACTTCAAGTAAAAATAAACAGTGAAAATCAATGTGGCTGACAACAGGGAGTTAGCAAAAAGACTCGAAGTATTTACTATGCCAGGAAATGTTAAATTATTTTAATTGGGGCCTCTGAGAGAGATTTTGGCTTATGTTTCAAGTAAAAATATTAAAACACTAGAAACTAAAGCTCACTAAAATAAGTTTTTGAATAAATCTTTATAAGATGGTATTTTCAATAATGTTTAATTACATAACACTATACTGAAATACCCTAAGCAGTGAAGTTGTAAGCTCTTTCTGTAATAAAGAGCTTAAACCACATAGAGTGAACCACATAGAATTGGAGCTTCAAACCACATGGAGTGAACCACATAGAATTAGATTGCAAGGAACAGCTTTTTTTTCTATATTTAGCAGAGAAGCATTTTTATCTCTTGGTGTGATTAGTTCCTGTAAATCAATAAACTGATTCAGAGTAAAATCTTCTTTTTACCATTTCACTACATGATACATAAAAAATTTCCCCATTTGAATTATGTTGTTCAGTTGTATTTCATTTAGCTAAATTAAATATTCTTCATGTAATGAAGGTAAAAGTTTTTTAAATTGCAATATGTGTGTATAAGATTAAATAAAGACAATAGATCATTTACTGTGATCAACCCAAATTACAAACTTATTGGAAAAGCATGAACTCATTAAGCATTGGAAGATTGTGTATGTTATATTTGTTCATAATTTAATCTTATACAACAGATTTGGGGGAGAAAACCATAAATAAGTAGATACTGTGTCGTTGCTGGAAAGCAGAGTCAGCTTCATTTGACATATCACTCAATTCAATTTTATGTTTTAATATAACTCATTTTTAACTCAATTACATCATAGTCTAAACTAATTATATTTGAGAAATGTTTTTGAAGAAAATGTGAACTAAAGATTTTTTTAATAGAAAACATGTATTTCATTGGACAGTATAGCAAATTAGTAGGGGCATAATATTCTAACAAGTGCATATATGTTATTTTTCAAAACTAATAATTTAATAACAATCTTTCTAAAGTGTCAGAATGACTGGAAATTCCAAATTAAGCTTTACTGTTCTGTTCAATAAAAATACTTAAAATTGTGCCTCATGTACGGTGTGCTTAAAACAAAACATTAAAATATCTGTTTTTTAGCATACATTGGGTATTTTGTAAGTATTTGGTGAATAGATTTGGGATAATTAAATTCTATTAATATAATTCTTTTATTTAAACTTTACCTAGATAGATTAAATGCTGCAAAATGTAAATTTATTTGTTTAAATTTAATATCCACATGTGACATTTGTGATCACTCATGAAAATTAAATGTTGTAAATATATGTTTTTGAATGTGAACTATTTCATAACACTTTAAGATTCTGGTTTTGAGGAGAGTGATGGCATTTGCTGAAAATTAATTATGCAGATTGCAAACTTTCTAAGAATATATATTTCAGTGTTTATATTAGCTATAGAAATATATTTACAATCATAATATTAATAAAGCAATGCACAGTGAGGTGCTATTTCAATTCCTCAATTTAAAACAAAATTACAACATAATATTAGAAATGTTGAGATGACATAAATCTGAATCATTTCTCTGGGACCCTAGGAGCTATCCACCTTGACGTTCTTGAGTGGGTTTGGCAATATATAAATTCAAGTCATTTAGGCTCCTTAAGGCTAAAGAGCATTTTCTGGGCAAGCTGTATTTTGACTTATCTAGATGGAAGAGAGACCTCACTTCCTAAGCCTACAGGGTTTTCTCTAAATATATAGCTTTTATTTTTGACTAAGTAATACATAGAAGACTAAAAAACTATCTGGGAATTTTAAATTCTCTGCACACAGTTACTTGTGAAAAAAACATAAATGCTTTTTCTACCAGTACTTAGTGCTTAAAATGTGAAACAAATCTCACAAAACATTGGAGACATATTATCTTTCACCATATTGTTTTATAAAGCCTTAATATGTTTTGCTGTCTTTGAGAAATGTTGACTTTCTGCCATTTGTTAGCCTCCCAATAAACTCTGCCTAGTTCTCTTTCTGACCTAGGAGAAGAAGAATGCCTACATTTTTTGTTTTTTAATTGTTGTCTTAGGTAAGAAGATGAAGTGAAGTATTGGTTAATGTTTTAAGAATAGATAGTGTGCAATATTGAAAATAACACCATTAAAAATTTAAGGCTAAATTCAGATAGGGCCTGATTATTGGTGTGTTCATTTCCATAAATCCAGGTACTAACCATGTGCTGGACTGCTTTGAACATCTGTGGAAGAGAGAGTGGCAGGAGTAGTGGGTGTGGGAATGCAGTGGAAAGGTAAACATAAAAGGAAGGTTTTCTCCTCCTACCAGTAGCATTTTAATATTTGCTGTAAGATGTGTTTTTCCCAGTTCCCCTCTTGGAGGATGGACACAGGGTAGAATTGTTCTCTTTGAGGGGGAAGGAAAAAAGAATTTTGGTGTATGTGCAAGAAAAGAAGATCTATTTTGTGCCTTAGATTATCAACTCTTTAACCACCAGACTTGTTATCTGGCAGGTGTAGAGAGTATTTCAGGGAGAAATGGTGCATGGATATTAGTCTGATAATACCTACTTGCTCATGTTCTGATTCTAAAAACTTCTGAGATGAGTGTATGAAGTATATCCTTGCTGATGGGCCTCAGCTGTACCAGAAATGCCATGCTACATACAGACTTGGAAAGAACAACAGTAAGGTATAGGAGGAGACAAGAGGTAAACAAATTAGATGAAGATGGGGGTGAAGTCAGCTCATAACTGTTGAAAGTATGTGTAAAACTGAATTCGCATCAGTCACACATTCTGTTGTTAATGACCAATAGAATAAAACAGCACACTTCCCACTACTTACTGGGTGCTCTTCATATTCCACCAACTCAGATAGGGCACATGGAGCCATATTTAACTCTACTTTTCCCTTTCCCATTCCCTAATGGCAGAGGCATATGACTCCAAGGGAAGACAGGAAGAGTATGAGAAAATATATCACAAAATTTCACCTCACTAAGACACTGAACTGATGCCATATCTTATTGAATGAGGATAGTAGTTGAGTCAAATAAATTTGAAATGTTGAAACAGATAGGTTAAAGCCTTACTAATAAATATTTACTAAAATAATAAATTGCTACTCAGGGGACTCATTACCTATAAAAATGTTGTTTTAATAGAATATGTGGGGTGGGCCAAAAAGTTCATTTGTTTTATTCTATAACATGGCTCTAGTAGTGCTTAGATGTCTTTAACTTCATTTGAAACAACTTTGTTAGATTGTATTGTGACAGCTGTTATATTACTGTTTCTTTTTTTTCTTTTTTTTTAAAGATTTTATTTATTTTCAGAGAAGGAAGGGAGGGACAGAGAGAGAGAAACATCAATGTGCGGCCACTGGGGGTCATGGCCCGCAACCCAGGCATGTACCCTGACTGGAAATCAAACCTGTGACACTGTGGTTCGCAGTCCGCGCTCAATCCACTGAGCTACGCCAGCCAAGGATTGATGTTTCTTTCTCTCTCTCTTTCTCCTTCCCTTCCTTTTCTAAAAATAAATAAAATTTTTAAAAAATAATAAAATTGATACCTTCATTTATTAATGTGTTCTGTTTCAGTCCACTAAAGACATTCTTAAAAGTCTTGTGTATGTTTCAGTTCAAATCTACTTGAAAATATTGTACTATATAGCTCTTTGTTTTTCATTTTAAGGAAATCTCAACATCAAGATTATATCTATGCAATAGCTAATAAAATAGAGAAAATTTAGATTAAAAAATGAATACACATTATCTAAGAGTTGTTTTTATTTTAAAATACATTTTTATGGTTTTGTTATGGCCTATCTCTTAATGACAAGCATTATTAAGTCAATTATTTGAAAAGTATTTTCACATCTTATTCTTTACCAATCAAGGTTGGATTATTTTTGTTAATAGTCAAAAAGGAAGATAATAAAAATAACAACATCAATAGCAATTGAAGAGGTGTTACACTAATACGTATTTCCACCAAAATATCTCATTTAAAATTAATTTATACATGAAAGACTGTAATTCCCAGAAGTTACAAAATTTTCCAAGACCTAAATCTCACAATAATAGAAGGATACACAAATTATGTAAGTTTTCAAGAAATATAAATAAAAAAATGGTTGGGGATTTCTTGAAAAAATGTATATAGAGAAAGTTTTTAAAAATTCTAGTTATGTCAACATTGATAAAAATTATTTGCTAATAACCATAAGTATTAATATTAATATATTTTATAATTAATAGAAGTCTTCTACATATGATAGAGAATAGTGAGGACTCAATAACATCATGATTAAAACTAAAAATTCCTGATTCCATGTACCTGGGTAATACTGGCAAAGCTTTTGTTTTGTGGTCTATAAAACGTCAATTAAAATAGTTTCCATTTCATGATTTATTTGAGAATTAATTAAATGCATGTATGATATTTTCAATGGTACCTGGCTCAGAGCAATTAATAATTTAATAAATGTTAGCTGTATGAATAACAGTTACACAATCATGCTTTACAACAACATCTTGGGTAATATAGGTATGTTAAGCAAAATTATAGACAAAACAAACCAGAGAACTAAATAAAATACCTTAAATTATAAAGTACTAGAAAGAAATGTAGGAAAAAATATTTGTGACCTCAAAATGGGGAAATGTTTTAAAATATAACACCAAAAGCATAATTCATTAAAAAAATAAATTGGAATTTGTCAAAATTGAAAACTGCTCTCTCAAAGATGCTGCTACCAAATGAAAAGACATGCTACAGCCTGGGAGAAATTATTTATAAGTCATATGTCTCATAGAGGATTTGATTCTAAAATATAAAAATAATGTGTAAACTAAATAATAAGAAAATAAACAATCTAATAGAAAGAAGCCAAGAGAACCAAGCAAATAATCTATCAAAGAGATAAGATACACAAGGAAACTTAGTTCATGAAGGACGATCTAGTCCATATGACTAACCATTAAAGGAATAAAATTAAAATTACAATGGGATAAAATGTAAAATATTATAATGTCAAAAGTGCTACATGCAGTTAGGGGTATGGAATTATTTTAATTCTCAAACATTACTAATGGGCAGCCACTCTGAAAAATGATATGGTACTTTATTTAAAAATTATATACTTACATGACCCAGCAATTTCACTTCAAAGTATTTACTCAAAAGTGAAAACTTGTGTTCATATAAAAACCTATATGAAAGTATTTATTTTTGATCTTTGTAAATAGTAAAAATAAATAAAACCCAATGGTTTTACAACTTTTCTATATCTATTGTATAATGGAGGAATACTCAGCAATAAAAAGAAACAAACTGTTCTACAATATTTTTGAGTCTCAAGTACATTTTGCTAAATGAAAGACACCAGACTCAGAAGCCTGCTGAGTGAATTATTTCATTTATATGACATTTGAAAAAGCCAAACTATTCTGTAGAAAACAGATAAATAGTTGTCAGAGTCAGTGGAGAAGAAATAGTTACAAAAGGACATGAAGAAATTTTTTGTGATGATAGAACTGATCATACCTTTGACTGTGGTTATAAGGCCACATGAGTGTGTCAAAACTCATAAAACCATGCAACAAAAAATTGTTTTTACTTTAAGTAATTTGTATGCCATTGAAAAGAAGGAAGTTACGAAAACAGAAGGATGAAATTACAAGGGATTTTTTTACTGAAAAAAAGAAGGAATTGTAGAATTCTATAAATTTGTAAATAAAAAATTACATTTTGAACATTTCAAAATCTTTTGCTTTAAAATCTTCTAATGTTCCTTCATATTTATAAAACACTAACTGTATTTAAAAATACTATGCCTATGGGACAAAAATCACATTTTATCACAGGATTTATAAGTCATGTAAGTGTAACAAGATCGATTGTGGGGCTTTTTAGTGTTTGTTTTTATGGAGATCACTTTTGCACATTTCAGTATTTATTTTTTAATTCATTTTATTATTCTAAAAAAACTATAAAGTCCAATGTATTTTTTAGCCAAGAGTACTGGTTCTACAGCTACCTTATCATAATATGTAAAAAGAAGTTATTTACACAATTCCATTTTACTCCTTTATCCACTAATAAAAGAATGAATTACTTGGCATATTTGGTATCCTTTCCATATTACAACATCTGAAAATTTTTGTTTTTTCAATAATGGTGTCAGCCCCCTTAACAAAGGCAAACAATTACAAGTTGTAACATTATTAAATAATTAATCTGAGCCCTGGCTGATGTAGCTCAGTGGATTGAGCATGGGCTGTGATCCAAAGCATCGCAGGTTCGATTCCCAGTCAGGGCACATGCCTGGGTTGCAGGCCACAGCCCCCAGCAACTGCACATTGATGTTTCTCTCTCTCTCTCTTTCTCCCTCCCTTCCCTCTCTAAAAATAAATAAATAAAATCTTAAAAAAAAGAATATTTAAAAAGTGGTCTATAAAAAGTAATTAATCTGGAACCCAAGAACTTAATGTTCATATATACATATAAAATATATATGTAATATATATAATGTCAGAAAATAGCATTTTTGTATATGTGAGTTGTATTTATGGATGTATACATGTGAGATATATGTATGCATGTATGTGTATATATGTCTATACATATGCAAAGATTATGTGTGTATCTGTATATGTATGTGTGTATACATACATAAGTACATGCATCTATACATATGTATACACACACATAACATTGGATACTACTCTTCTTTCTCATTTAACATATTTTCTTAAATCATAAAATGCATGTATAATATAACAGTGTTTTCTTAATCAGAAATACACTTGTCAAAAATATTAAAATGTAACATTTCTTATATATTATAGTGTCATTGACTGACTAAGGGAACAGAAGTCTTATAATTTTTCATAACTTCAAGGGAAGTTTTTAGAATAATGTACTAGAGCCCAGGTTGGTGGCTCTAGAGGACTGAGTGCCAGTCTGCAAACCAGTGGCTCAGTGGTTTGAGTGCAGATCTGCAAACCCAAGGGTCACCGGTTTGATTCCCAGTCAAGGCAGGTGCTTGGGTTGCAGTCTGGCCCCCAGTGCTGGGGGTGCACGAGATGCAACCATACATTGATGCTTCTCTCCCTTTCCTTCTCCCTCCTTTCCCCCTCTCTAAAAATAAATAAAATCTTTTAAAAATTGCATAATATACTAGAAATAACTCCCAAGTAGCTCTTCTTCATTCATTGAATATGTCAAAATTTAAGTCAGTGTTTTAATCTGCACAAGCTTATGTTATTATCTGTGGCAAATTAAATAGGCACATAAGTGACCCATCCAAAGTCTGTATCCGCCAGTTTCTTGTGCTCCTAATTGTCAAAACCATTTTCTTTCTTTTCACCACAATCACTTAATCATAGAATCTTATCTGAGCTATTATTCTATTGATCTCATATTTCTACATATTTTGTGAGCATAGTCACCACTTGCTTTTGTTCTGGACTACCTTTACAAGGATATTTATATAACAAACAGCCTTGTAAGGTAGAGATAATATCTTCCTCTGGAACAAAGGGTAGGAATGCTTGATTACCATTTTAAAGTATTCAGGTTTCCTAGGCTCAGAGTTCCTCTCTTGTCAACACAAATGACTGTGTGTACAGGTGTTACCTGACCTTCTTATGGTATTTTTGGGGGGATTGAGGCTTAGGGAACCAACCCAAGAAATACTGATATTCCAGTTATTGCTATTGCTATGAGTAATAAATTTATTTGTCTCTAACCCAGGATTCTTGTTTCTTTAACTTGCCTCCATGAAACTATGTTAAACTAACTTGTTAGCTACTAAATGGAGGCTTTGTGGAAGAGGAAGGAAAAGAAAAAAATGTTAATCTAATCAGTTAACAGAATTTGAGTGAAGTCTGTGTGAAATGGTGGTGAATATATTAACTATATTTTATGGTGGACTGGGTAATAAATGATCTTGCACTCCCTTGCCTACTAATATGGATGAATAGGGAAGAGACTTGCTTGCTGAGTACTAGGACATAGGTAAAAAGACAGTTGTTCCAAAAGTGCCCAATTTTTATCTAACTCTCCCCAGTACAAGGAAAACTTCCATTTAATCTGACGATCAGTCTCAGGTTCACTTCATTGTAACAACTAATCCTAAAATTCACCGAGGATGAGCAGAAGATTCTGGTCCCTTTCAAACAGGAGTTACAGAAACACACACCTACATCACTGCACTGAACATAAAAGAGGGAAATGTGTGCCTGTGATGGGTTAGAACTTTGGCTGTTTCCCCTGGGAGAGGGGAGGGCAAGGCAGACAATATTTGTCAAGGAAAATAGCAATGCTGTGCTGTCTTAAGACTTAGCTTCTCCTGAAGTCTATAGGATCAAACTTAGATTAATTCAGAGATGACAGTAAAAAGTCTCAGAGTGTTTTCCAGTGGGTTCTGGCTTTATAAGAGATTCTCTGAGATAGTAACATCCTCAGAGAAATCAAAGTTGAAGCAATGACTGCCATTCATACTCTTACTGCCCTGGAGACAGTTTTCAATGATGAAGTAAGTGAACCATTAGAGAATGAGAAACTGATGCAAAGAAATCTGGACAAATATTTCTATTTAGTTCTACACCTAGAGAAACTCTGCTAGCATTTATGTTTACTCTGAGAGAAAACTTAATAAATATTCCCTTGATAATGGAGGCAGCAAATGCCTGAATAAGATGGACTCCTCACACCAGGTGACCACTGTGCAAGTCAAGCCTGTGTGTATCAAAGGGCTAAAATCTCATGGCCATGACCAGAAAACTGTGTCTGTGTCTGTGTGACAGAGTCCCCAAAGCTGTCAGTGATGATGACCTCTCTGCCAACTATAAAGCTGTGGGTGGACTGAAAATGTTGCAAATTTTTGGTTGAATCACAAGCAGCCACATTATTCCTCAAAATTTCTCCTTCAGACCCCTTGGTCCTTTCATTCCTAGTATCCCTGCCTCAAATGTTTTAAGGTTTAAGTCAAGTTTTTGTGAGTTAAGGTTTACTGGAACCCAAAGGGTGTGGAGGCCATATCCATTCTTTTGAATATGCAGATGAATATGGGGGAAAGAAACCAAACAAACTTTTATGGTTCTGTCTGATATATACATCCAAGTCACCATTTTGCTGGGGCCCTTGGGGAGCAAGGGGTACCAAAATTAAACTGATATTTGGACAGGGTTTCAGTGAAGAAGAGAAGGTGACATGACAATTTGAGTGTAATCATATAAACTAAATCAGTGTATTGTTTTTATTTCTTCTACATATGAATGTATAGTAGGAATTAAATGTATTATCTGCTAATACTTCTTGGATCCATAAGTGACAGAGTATATTATCCTGATTGGGGAAATCCACATATAATGAAGTGTTAGTACCTTTGGGCCTTATAATGCTAATGACACCTTCAAGATACAAATATCTATGACTACTGACTTTGCTGAAGACTCTGGAAAATGAAGGCAGACTTCCTCTAGAGATACCCTATAAGGTTTTACATTTATACCTTTTGACATAGCTACTAAGTACATGGATATTTTTCTTTTGGAATCTAATGAACAAACTGAACTAACAAAGAAAACAGGGACAGAGTCATAGATGGAGAGCAGGATGACAGCTAGTGTTGGGGTTGGGGGTGGAAAGATTTAGCAAAAAGAAAAAAAGACTCATGGAGATGGACAACAGTGTGGTGATTGCTGGGGGGAGGGTTTTAAGGCAACTAAATGGTAATGGAAAAAATACAACAAAGATTAAAAAATAAAGTACAAAAAACAATAGAATACTGATTTTCAAAAGCAGTTATTAGCTTGCTACAGGACTTTGTTAAATTTTAAATGCCTGAACCATGGAGGCTAACTCCCTGGCCTGATATTTCCATTATAGGTGAATCAACTCATATTCAATGACAAATAAGGTGCGGAGGAGCCAGTAGGTCTTGATACAAAAAATAAATGGTGTATGTGAAGGACATGCCAGTTTATTGCCAGTGGTATCTATACTATATGAGAAAGGAACTAAACTGTAGCTAGCTTTTGGGGAAAACTTTGTCCCCCACTTTGCCATCTAAAGCAAACTGGTTGCTCATTGAGATCTTCAAGTCACAGAGAGGTATTCCCATAAGTACCTGATCCTGGTCTAGAGATGACTCAACTAAGCTGAAACCAGATGGTATCCATTGAATTGGTATGACTATTGAAACTCAATGCCAGCTGTACAGAACTAAAAATATATGTAAAACCCTTTTTGGGTACAACTCAAGGGATTGTCATTGCTCTGGCCAATATTCCTTGATGAATCTTGCTTAATTTTACTAATTCTTGAGTTCTTAAACCAATGCCCTAATCTGCTACTCAGAAAACTATGAATTAGCATATTAAGGATGCTCTTGTTTGGGACCACACACAGGGGAGGCAAATCACAGCTGCTGATCTAATCATTGTGGTCACTCCTGTAGATGTGTAGTCCAGGCTCATTCTTTGAAGAGGCCATCTGGATCTAGCTGCTGATTGAGCCTTACACAGCAGATTGCAAGCATTTCTTCCTGGATTCATCATCACACCCAATTTGGCAAGGCATCCACTATCACAGACTGGACACAAAATAAGGGACTTGATGCTTTTGATGCAGAGATTACAGCTGCATGAAAGTCTTATGACTCATGCCAAATTCAGATTTTTTACCTTGTGGTGAAGGATGCCAGGACATACTGGGCATGAAACCTACCTGCTTTTGACAGATTGACTATATTGAAATTTTAAACCAGTCTCAGGATCATCTATGGTGCTGTACTACTGTTGAGACATGTTCAAGTTATGGTGTTGTTATTACAGTCCAATCAGCTGATTCTGCCCACATACTTGTGACTTCTGAAACTAATCTGTGTTATGTTTTCAGTTTTCCAGACAATCTTCAGTCTGTTAATAGTGTGACTTTTACAACAAATATCACCAGCACTGGGCTTAAAGGCAAAATATTTAATAGACCTTCCATGTTTCTTATCATCTACATGCTGTTGACTATTAAAATGTTCTCCTGCCCTGGCTAGCGTAGCTCAGTGGATTGAGTGTGGGCTGAGAACCAAAGTGTTGCAGGTTCGATTCCCAGGCAGGGTACATGCCTGGGTTGCAGGCCATAACCCCCAGCAACCGCACATTGATGTTTCTCTCTCTCTCTCTATCTCCCTCCCATCCCTCTCTAAAAGAAAATAAAGAAAATCTTTAAAAAAAGAAGCTTAAAAAATAAAAAATAAAAAAAATAAATACATAAATAACATGTTCTCCTGAAAAACTGACTCAAATGTTATCTGACTGTACTACTTTCACTTTGTTCTGGCCCATGCATGTGAGTAAGACAGTTTGGTCACAATGTAGCTCTCCAAAGAAAGGGGTCACTTTTCCTTGACTAATTTCTGGATAATAATCTACATTCAAGGGGTGTGAAATTGCACGGACCTATTTATAAAATTTGACATTTCATGATGCTTCTTTCATTTTTCTATTTATAACACAATGTCATCTGAATGATACATCTTCTGGGTGACAGTCTGGCCAGAAAGAATCCTAGATTCATACCTAATTTTTGTTTGCAGCTACTTTGGTCCCCTTGTTGAAATGACGTGGCCCTAGATGAGAAAGATAATAACTACTTGGTAGAATACTGCTTGGTGAGTGATCCAAAAGGCTCACAGATTCACCTAGACCAAGGCAGGGCACATAATATTTTTCTGTAAATTTTATTAAAATACATTTATTTTTCAAATATTTAATGTTTCTGGATGAAAAAATCTCTCCACAAGTAGGGTATGATCAAAAGAGTAGTGCACTTTTAGCTACAAGAATAGAAAATGATGACTTTTAGTGCTGAAGGGAGAACAGTAACCCAAAAATCAAGGACAGGTGGTGGCAGTGGGGATATTAATGATATTTGTATTTTCTAAAAGAATACTAGAAGTTTTGTATGTAGGAAACTGCACTGGTGCATTGGAAACACTGTCTATTTATCCCTCAGACTGATATAAGTCCTACTTTGGAGGCTCAGGCATTTATAAAATTTTCCTTCTTTCAAGGAGCACCATTTGCACCCTAGGCTGTATTTATAGTGTGGAAGTTAAACATTAAATTGACTCCCTCTCAAACACATGACTAGTCTTTTAGAAGTGATTGTAAGAGAGCTACAAGTTTTTAAGAAAACCCCATTAGTAGATCAAATACCCTGCAGAAGACTGCAGTGATCTCTTCAAATTAAGCCTACCTTTATGTACAGTTTTCTGGAAAGATAAATAACTGATTTACACACAACTTGTGAGCAGTATTCTTTATGAAGGTAGTCATCCAATTACACTGTGATACAAACTTTATTTCTGATATTAACTTATATTAGACATGAAGACACTTTGAATGCCTGAGTTGAAGACCAGATGCACAAACATAACCCTTGTAACACCATGCCAATAATGGTCAAAGCAAAAAGTTTATTTGCCATGTTGAAAGAAAAGGCAGATCCCAAACATGATGTTGAATTTATTGCTAGTTCTGGTTCATTTAATGATTCAAAAATCATTATCTACTATATAATATTAAAGTATGTGGTGAATCTGTGTTACTGATGTGAATGCAGCTGAAGAATTTTTGGAAGCTCTAGGTATTGTAGAGGAAGCTCAAGCTGATTGTTGAGGAAAATTATTTATCGAGCAAATATTCAATATGGGTGAAACCTCCTGATTCTGGAAACAGAAGCCCAAAAAAGTTCTTTCATTCTTAAGGAAAGCAAGTCAACACCAGGTTTCATGGCTATTAAGGACAAAACAACAGTCTTGCTTGGGGGACAATGCTTTATTTAGGCTACAAATTGAAACCCTTTGTGATCTGGCACAGTGAAAACCCCAGGGCCTTCAACAAGCCAATAAGCACACGCTGCCTGCCTGTGCACTGCAGGAGCAGCAGACATCATGGATGACCTAAGTCATCTCTCAAGATGCCATACTGAATTGTTATGCCAGCAAAATGAAGAAACGTTTGGAGAATAACACACCTTTCAAGACATTTTTATTGTTAATAATGATCCCAGAAATCCTCCTTTACTTAATGATCTTCATCCCAATATCAAAGTGGTGCTTTTCCCTTCCAACACAACCTCTTTCATTTTATCAATGGATTAAGGAGTTATAGAAGCTTTCAAAGCTTACTGTAATAAGAGAGCCTTTTCCCAGACTATAGGTGCACCTGAGAAAAACACTAAGTAGATATTGATACAATTTTGGAAGGATTACATCTATAACTACATCAAGAAACCTGCTTGGACTTGGGGTGGTATCACCAAGGAATGCATAAATGGCATCTAGCAGATGACATTCAAGAGGCCCATCCATGACTTCAAAGAATTTGCCAAGAATAAGAACGATGCAAAAATACACAAGGCTGTGTTTGGTATGGCAAACAGCTTTAACCTAGGTGTAAATAAGAATGACATCAAGGAGCTCTTGGAGTTGATTACTGAAAAGTGAACTAGTAAGGAGTTGTTGGAACTGGAATAGGAGTACATAGCTGAGGAAGAGGCAAAAGAAAAGGAAACAGCAGAAGGAAAAAGAAGAACCCTCAGAAAATTCACAGTGATGAGTTTAGCAGAAATTTTTGCAAACTTCAACAAGCTCATTAAAACATTTGAAAAATGGACCCTACCACCAAAGAGTTTTCATTATAGAAAGGAATGTTCATAGTGCGTTTTGTTTACAAACACATCTACGATAAACAAACAAACAAAAAAAAGAAATGAACCAAGCAAACTCCCTGTGAGTATTTCTGAAAAAGGTGACACCACCTGAAGAAAAGCCTCAGGCAGGCTCTTCAGGAGGTGTCCCAGCAGTCATTGTGATCGTAGGCAAGGACAACTCCGTGTGTGCTCTTACCCCTGGAGAACTTCCAGGGACAAGATGTGGAGGAGGGAGGTGATATTGATCATCCCAACCCTGAGTAGGGCTAACTAACATGTGTTTGTGTCTCAGCCTTTAACAAACAAGTTTAAAAAGTAAAAATAAAATAAAATAAAACTAGAGAAAGTTTATACACTTGTTCTAAGAAAGAAAATATTTTATACAGCTGTACAATGTGTTTAAGTTTCATTATTGTAAAAGAGTCAAAAAGTTAAAAATATGATAGCTTCTAATCTAAAAAAGTTACAGTAAGCTAGTTAATTTTCATTGATAAATATTTTTAAGTTTATGCCATCTAAGTATATACTGTTAATAGTCTACAGTAGTGTTCAGCAGTAACCTAAGTCATCATGTTCTGTCACCACTCGCTGATTGACTCGCCCAGAGCAACTTCCAGCTTGCAGCTTTATTCATGGTCAGTGCCTTATACTGGTACCTGTTCTATGTTTATATTTGTTTGGATACATAAGTTAGATACATTGTCTATAGTTTTCAGTAGAGTAACACACTGTACAGGTATATAGCTTAGAAGCAATAGGCTAAGTGTGTAGTTCATTATCATGTTGGTTTCTGTAGGTGCACTCTATGACATTTGGACAAGGATGAAAACACGTTAATGATAGATTTCTCAGAATGTAGCCCCATTCCTTAGAATTTACCCTTGTTGTTAAGCCACACATGACTGGACTTTAAAAGAGATGCAATTAATTTGCACCCTGAACTCATAAGATATTAAACTGAACAAGAAGAGAACAAAGCTAAACTGAAACACAGTAGCACATACTACACTGGATAAAGTGCAAAACCACCTAATGGGAAGCACCCACAAAAATCAAAAGAACAGGGCAAATTGAGAACCATTTAAAAATAGGGCAAAATAGTCTTATAATGGGAAAAAAAAGGTGTTTTAGTAATCAACAGCTAAACAGATTGCTAAGTGATGAATACATTCAGAATAAATGCTTCTAGAATTCACAGACCCAGAATAAAGGACAGAGCTAAAGCAGAATGAGACAATGCTTTTATTATTTTTTACTCTTGAGTACACATTTGTTGCTGCCTCTCTTCATATTATATCCATTAAGCAGGTCTCAATGGATTGATTGGCCTTATTAAATTGCTGGTAAGAAATCCTAAGGAAGTTAGAATTATAAAAAGTGTGATTGAACCCAGGCCCATTTAGTGGTAAAAAAAATAAGTGGGTAATTTGTTACTTAAACTTTACTGAATAGGACTCAATTTAGCTATTATATAAGTCAAAAAGAAGGAAAAAATTTATTTATTTGTTCCAGAAATATTGTATAATGTGCCTTTGAGGCTGAAGTAATAAATTTCAATATCAAGTCTAAAGTAATATTACATAAATTGGTTAAAATAATGTTAAAATAGAAAATATATTCTATTGGGAAGAAGCAAAAATGCTGATAATTATTCTTTTTAAGTAGAAATAAAGAAAGTAGTCTCAAGTGGTAAGCAATAAATCAAACGTAACTCAAAAAGAAACAAAAGCAGAATATATTTTATAGACCTAGAGAAACAAATATAAGAACAAGGAAAAATACATTACCAGAAAATGGAGATATGGAAGGAAAAAGTGAAAAATAGAACTATAGGAATAAAATCACAATGAAGTTAAAAGTAAAAATCCCAGTGATGATGACAAATATAACACCAAAATGTTTTGTGCAAATGAGACAGAGTTCAAAATGATCTCTGATTAAATCTACCAAAATTGCTTTGAAAGAGACTGATCAGGACTATTGCTTACATTAAAACATGTTTTTTTTTTAAACTTCTTTCCAATTTTTATTTCTTGAAAATATTTTTAATGTGCTCTAAAATGCTTTAACAAAAAATGCCAGCTGAGTGACAGATACAGTCTTCATGACTATAATGGGAGAAACTCTTTCCAACACCCTTCTGAATGATTACTACAACCACAGCCATTCTTTCAAAAATCATTTATACACCTTGAAGCATCACAGTGACATTGAAGATATAGCAATAGAAAACATTATAAGAGAAATATTAAGATGTTAAAGTGTCAGCTATTCTTAGTCTTATATGTAAGATAAAGTAAGAAGGAAAAAAACTGTTTTTTCCTATGGTTCAGCGTATGTTCTAATATTAAAAGTTAATTTTTAAAAAATTCTCTCCTGGCTGGCATAGCTCAGTGGATTGAGCTTGTGCTGTGATCCAAAGTATCGCAGGTTCAATTCCCAGTCAGGGCACATGCCTGGGTTGCAGGCCATGACCCCCAGCAAGCGCACATTGATGTTTCTCTCTCTCTCTTTCTCCCCACTTCCCTCTCTAAAAATTAAATAAAATCTTAAAAAAAAATTCTCATGATTGTGGTCCTTACAAGACTGTGAAATCTGAATTACCTGTCCTGGTTGGAATTAGCAGGAGTCCTAGATGGATACATTTTGGTTTTGGTTTACTGATTTCCTTGGCATAGTCAGATGAAATGTTCTATGCTTAACGTTCATTTAGGTGATTGCCCAGGTTGTATGGAATCACAGTCTTGCTTTCTTCCTATGTAATCCAAATCTGTCTATCTAAATTGAGTCAATGTATTTTAAAGTACTGCACTATCCTCTTCTTTTCTATATACTTACTAGACAGGTCTTGCTATGTTTTAGTTTGGAAAATGATAGTGGTTTAAGTATAAACTCTCATGGGGAACATTTTGCATTTTATAGAGTTCTTTCAGGAGAAATACAGCCATGATAAGAATTTTGAGTTCTGCAATGAAAAAAAAATGGTCAAGAGGTTTGTGATAAGTTATCATATGAATTCCTTTGAAATAGAATTGATTGCCCTGAATTACCTTACTTATAATCAGTTCTACATTCACAAGGTGAAAAAAATTTTTCCACATAGTTTAGGAATTTACTCTGGTAAAGTGAGTGGCTGATGTCTTGCCTTATGTGGGGACAGAGGAAAAAAATGCTAGAAATTAGAATCTCTAAATGCTTGATAAAGAAGTCCCGAGTAGATTTTTCTTTGTTTAGATGACCATCTAATCATTTTGTAATTTTAGGTAAGCCAAGAAATAGTCAGGGTTTATGGAAGGAACTGATGTTCTTTTAGACATGAAATTAATGAGAGTTCAAGATAATGTGTGAGAGAGGAAAATGAAAGAATCTTGTGAGACATCTGGGGCAGGGTGGAGTTAACAAAGGGAAAGTAAGTAAGAGGCAAGCACCAAGAAGGAGACAGATTGACGCAGAAATAAGAGGTGCACAGCTAGCTGGATGAGCTTCATGGTGATAACTTGAGACACCAATATGTAATATTTAATTTATGTTGAAGCCTGTACTATGTAATACCTTGATCCTCTGGAGTTTCTCCAAATAGGAATATAAACATAACGAGGGAGAAGGAATAGGGGGTAAAACTGGGAAGATGATGCATTTATAAAACGTGAGAACCACACATATATGTAGAACTCTGGAAACGGTATGAAACAAAATAGATCTGGGAGAAAAGGTTTTCTGAGAATCTATACAAAGTGAAGTCTGGCTCTCTGTCACTAATAGGATATTCTAAAACAGCTAAAGATATTGTTCTTAAGTAGTAATGACATGATGACTGACAATAATATTTTGAAGGACTCAGGCAGTATAAGCTCCAATAAAAGTTTAGAATTTAAAAATGACTCAGTGAATATAAATTTGAAAATGTTTCTTATAATACTATTATGTTTTAATGGTTATTTATACTTAGCCGATTTGTGTTGGTTGATATATTGTCTCTTTTGCAGAAGTATTTAATCCTCATATATCCTGTACCTATTGACCTCAGCATGACTCCCAGACATAAAAGGTGCATTTGTGGTGAGACAGAAGTAACAAGTTAATATTTTTAGGAATGGGTAGTCAATTTTTTAAAAAATCATTAAATAAAGTTTATCTTGGATCAAAGATGATGGCTTTACTCCAGGCACCATGATTCTCCGCTTCTGTGAAGAGGAGGGAAACTCTTGGATCGGTGGAGGAACAGAGCAAGTGGCCTAGGTTACCGAAACATTTTTGAAAACAGGACATCAAAAATTATAGTGATCATTGAAAAACCAGATGGTAAAGAGACTGCTTCAGGACAGAAGGGACCCAGGGATCAGCTCGGGGACCAGGGGGGTTGCAGTCCCCAGGCCCGGTGCTCCCAGGTCTGCCTCAGGGCACCTGGGAGAGCAGTCGCTGCTCCCTCCCCTGACTATGGGGGTTGAGCCACACCAGGGGAGACCTTGTGGTTTGAAGGCACAGAGAGGGCAGTTGGACTGGGAGAAAATCACCCAGGGGCTGTGAGCACCCACCCATAGCCTTGGGAGAAGTGCCTCCAGCCAGCCCGACCAGGGGCAGCCTGGAAGTACACCTGCACCCCCAGCCCAGTGGGAGTGTGGATTGGTGGAAAACCCAGACATCGCAGCCCCCATCCACGAAAGGGTGCGGGGGTTCTCAGGTTTCTGGAGCCTGCGGTGCTGAACTGTGGAAACACGGACCCCCTCGAGAATCCTGACTCCCACACTGTGAATCTGGAAGGGACACTCTGCTTAGTGCGTTCTTAGAGCCCAAAACTCAAAAATTTGGTGGATGGGCACGCCTTTTTACAATCCCCAGAGATGGCACCGTGAATCCACAAAAGTCGCGGGTGCTTCCTGAGATCATAGAGCTCGCCTTGGTGGAATTTAGGGGAAGGGCACATCTCCTTGCAATCCTGGGAGCTTGCATCCTGAAACCGAAAAGTCGAAGGAGCCCTGGGGCCCCAGAGCCCGGGAGACTGTGGCAGTGAGCTCCGGAGAGTGGAGAGCATGCTTGGGAACGCCCAGGGTCCTGTAGGGGAATGTCAGATTTGCCCTGGGGATAGTACCTGAGAAACTTACTAAGATTTGGCTGGGAAGAGTGATAAACATTTCAAACACCCCTCAGCCAGCTGAAGCCAGCAAGATCAGAAAACCTGGTCTGACCAGTTAGAAACTGACAAGAGGTTTTTTTTTGTTTTGTTTTGTTTTGTTTGGCTGTTGTTGGTTGATTAATTTTATTTTGTGTTTTAAGTGACTTTTTATTTTTCAATTCTTATTATTTTTATATCTCTCAATCTCTTATGTTTCTCTTCCATTCATCCTAGTATTATTCTTTCTACTCCAAATTTATCTCTCCTGCACTCCATCTTCTGTTTTTTCCCTTTTTTTTGATCTTCCAAGTTACTGCAAATTTGTATTATCTTTTTGTCACTTTATTGAAATTTTTTATTTTAATAGTATTTTGGTATTCTTTTTCTTTCTGTATAATCTTCTTTGCTTGGCTGGTTATACTGTCATTTGATAGGTTCCCCCTGGTATCTCAGTCACAGTGTGTTGATAATTTACTATCCTTCATCTGTGTTCCATTAATACACCTCTCAAGGTTCTATACTCCTTATTCTTGTTATCTAGGTCTCATTGATTCTGCAACAAGACTGTTGCTTTAGTATTACTGTAAATAATACCTAGTTCATACAATTGTAAATACTACTCAACACCCCTACCTGATCTCAGCCTACTTTGCAATTTCCTGAATTGCACTATTTTGGGAATTGTCTCTATTCTTTTACACATTACTCCTATTTACTAATCTTTATTCCAACCCTACCTTAGAATCTGACCTCCCACAGCCTCACAGCATTCTAGATCCAATTAACAATCCTTTCGTCCCCAATAAAAGTCTTACCTTCTTTCCATCCTTTCTAAAACATGGATAGTGCGGTGGAGGATGACGGCTAACACTATAAGGAGCCAAAGGATAACCCATCTCTTCTCTACTGGTTGCTAATGTAAATATCATAGTATACTGTCTTGCTGTCTTAAACCATTTTGCCTTACTCCTCCAACTGATCACAAAAAAGAGTAGGGGGAAGTTGTGAACACCAGGATACACAAAGGAGTCTGCAGCACTGAATCTCACAAGTATTCTATCACAGAAGTTCACACCATAATTACAGGAAACCAGAACAGATCAATTTAAGAAACAGAGGCTAAGAAGAAGTAACCCACGAACAATGAGAAAACAAAGAAACAACCCCCAATTGAAGGGAAAGGAGGAAGCCTCAGGAAAAATGCTAAATGAAATAGAAGCAACTCAATTATCACATATTGAGTTCAAAACAATAATTATCAGGAAGTTCAATGAACTCACAATGAGCTACCAGAAACTAGAGGGAAGATACAACCATCTCACTGCAAACAATATAAACATGAAAAAGGAAATAGAAACTCTCAACAAGGGCCAAGGGGAAATTAAGAATTCCATTTCTGAACTGAGGAACACAGTAGAAGGAATGAAAAGCAGGATTAATGAAGCAGAAGATCGGATTAGCGAGCTAGAGGACAAAGTAGAAAACAACACCCAGAAAGAGCAAGAAAAGGAAAAGGGGCTCAGAAAGAATGAAGAGGGATTAAGAGAAATGCAAGACAATATGAAACATAATAATATCCGTATAATAGGGATATCAGAAGGAGAAGAAGAGCAAGGGATAGAAAACCTATTTGAAAAAGTAATGAAGGAAAACTTCCTTAATTTGATGAGAGAAAAAGTCACGCAAACCCAGGAAACACAGAGAGACCCAATCAAGAGGAACCCAAAGAGGCCCACCTCAAGACACATCATAATTAAAATGGCAACATTTCAAGACAAAGAGAGAATCTTAAAGGCAGCAAGGGAGAAACAGGAAGTAACATACAAGGGAGCCCCAATAAGGCTAACAGCTAACTTCTCAATGGAAACACTTCAAGCCAAAAGAGAATGGCAAGAAATACTCCAAGTAATGAGAACCAGAAGTCTGCAGCCAAGGCTACTTTATCCAGCAAGACTCTCAATCAAGATAGAAGGCCAAATAAGAAGCTTCCCAGACAAAAGAAGTCTAAAGGAATACACCTCCACCAAACCAGCTCTGCAAGAGATTCTAAAGGGACTGCTGTAAGGAAGGGAAGGAAAATAGAGAGAGAGAGAGAGAGAGGGACACACATACATAAAAGACAATGAATAAGTACCTATCAATAATAACCTTAAACGTAGATGGATTAAATGTTCCAACCAAAAGACATAGAATAGCTGAATGGATAAGAAAAAATGACCCACATATCTGCTGCCTACAAGAGACCCACCTCAGGATAAAAGACCTGCACAGGCTGAAAGTGAAGGACTGGAAACAAATCTTCCAAGCAAATGAACAGGAAAAAAAAAGCCGGGGCACCAATACTCATATCAGACAAAATAGATTTCCAAAAAAGGTCCATAAAGAGAGACCCAGAAGGTCACTTCATAATACTCAAGGGAAGAATCCACCAAGAAGACATAAATATTGTAAATATATATGCACCCACCATAGGAGCACCCAAATACATAAAGAAAATCTTAGAGGACTTCAAGGAAGATATGGACAGCAACATAATTATAGTGGGGGATTTTAACACCCTACTATCAAAAATGGACAGATCTTCCAAACAAAATATCAACAAAGGTATTGTGGCATTGAACAATACCCTTGATGGAATGGACTTTACTGATATATACAGATCCCTCCATCCGAAAGAAGCTAAATACACATTCTTTTCAAATGTACACGGAACATTTTCAAAGATCGCCCACATGATAGGACACAAAACAAGCCTCAAGAATTTCAAGAAAATTGAAATCATACCAAGCATTTTCCCGGATCACAAGGGACTGAAGTTAGAAACCAAACTGAAGGAAAAAAAAAAACCCAAACACTCAAAATCATGGAGATTAAATAGCATGCTATTAAACAATGAATGGGTCAAGAATGATATTAGGGAAGAAATCAAAAGGTTTCTGGAAACAAATGAAAACGAACTCACAACAACCCAAAATTTATGGGACACAGCAAAGGCAGTCCTGAGATGGAAGTTCATAGCAATACAGGCCCACTTAAAAAGTTAGAAACATTCCAAACAAACAACCTAACCCTACGTCTACAAGAACTCAAGGAACAACAACAAAGAAAGCCCAGAGAAAGCAGAAGGAAGGAAATAACCAAGATCGGAGCAGAATTAAATGACATAGAGACTAAAAGCACAATTCTAAGGATCAATGAATCCAAGGGCTGGTGCTTTGAAAAGATAAACAAAATGGACAAGCCTTTAAGCAGACTCATCAAGAACAAAAGAGAGAAGACCCAAATAAACACAATCAGAAATGAAAGAGGAGAGATTACAACTGACACCACAGAGATACAAAGGATTGTAAGAAATTACTACGAAGAACAGTATGCCAAGAACTTTGAAAACCTAGGTGGAATGGACAAATTTCTAGAAAACTATAATCTTCCAAAACTCAATGAAAAAGAAGCAGAAAGTCTGAACAAACCAATAACAACAAAAGAAATCGAAGCAGTAATCAAAAACTCCCAACACACAAAAGCCTTGGACCAGATGGTTTCACAGGAGAATTCTACAAAGCTTTTAAGGAAGAGCTAACCCCTATCCTTCACAGACTATTCCAAAATATCTGAAAAGATGGGAGACTCCCAAACTCTTTTTATGAAGCCAGCATCATCCTAATCCCAAAACCAGATAAAGACACAACAAAGAAAGAAAACTTCAGGCCAATATCACTGATGAACATTGATGCTAAAATCCTCAACAAAATATTGGCAAACCACATCCAACAATACATTAAAAAGATCATACACCATGACCAAGTGGGATTCATCTCAGGGATGCAAGGATGGAACAATATTCACAAATCAATAAATGTAATACACCACATAAACAAAAGCAAAGACAAAAACCACATGTTCATATCAATAGATGCAGAAAAAGCATTTGATAAGGTACAGCACCCATTTATGATAAAAACACTCGGCAAAGTGGGAATAAAGCGAGCATTCCTCAACATAATAAAGGCCATATATGAGAGACCTACAGCTATCATCATACTCAATGGGCAAAAATTAAAATCTTTTCCACTAGGATCAGGAACAAGACAAGGATGTCCACTTTCACCACTTCTATTCAATATAGTAGTGGAAGTTTCAGCCACAGTGATCAGACAAGAAAAAGAAATAAAAGGCATCCAAATAAGATAGGAGGAAACAAAACTGTCACTCTTTGCAGATGACATGATAGTGTACATAGGAAATCCTATAGACTCCACCAAAAAACTGCTTGACCTAATAAATGAATTTGGCAAAACAGCGGGATACAAAGTCAATATCCAGAAATCAAAGGCATTTCTGTACACCAACAATGAAACAGCAGAAGCAGAAATTAGGAAAAAATAATCCCATTTGAAATAGCAAAAAGAAAAATAAAATATCTAGGAATAAACCTAACCAAAGAGGTAAAAGACCTGTATCCAGAAAACTACATAACACTCAGGAAAGAAATCAAGAAAGACACAAACAAATTGAAACATACACTGTGTTAATGGATTGGAAGAATTAATATCATCAAAATGTCCATACTACCCAAAGCAATTTACACATTCAATGCAATACCTATTCAAGTACCAATGGCTTATTTCACAGACATAGAACAAACACTACAAAAATTTATATGGAATCATAAACGAGCCCGAATAGCTGCTGCAATTTTGAGAAAGAAGAGTAAAGTAGGAGGGATCACTATACCTGACACTAAACTATACTACAAGACCACTGTAATCAAAACAGCCTGGTACTGGCATAAAAACAGGCACATGGACCAATGGAACAGAACAGAGAGCCCAGAAGTAAACCCAAGTCTCTGTGGTCAATTAATATTTGACAAAGGAGGCAGCAACATAAAATGGAGTAAAAATAGCATCTTCAACAAATGGTGTTGGGAGAACTGGTCAGCCACATGCAAAAAAATGAAACTAGAGCACCAACTTACACCTCATACAAAAATAAATTCAAGGTGTATAAAAGACATAAATACAAAATGTGACACCATTAAAGTCCCAGAGGAGAACATAGGTAGAAAAATCTCAGATATTTCACTCAGAAACTTTTTTACTGATATGTCCCCTAGAGCAAGGGACATAAAGGAAAGAATAAACAAATGGGACCTCATAAAAATAAAAAGCTTCTGCACAACTAAAGAAAACAGTATCAAAATTAAAAGAGAACCAACTGTATAGGAAAACGTATTTGCCAAAGATACCTCAGACAAGGATTTAGTCTCCAAAATATATAAAAAAACTTACACGACTCCACTCTAAGAAGACAAGCAACCCAATTAAAAAATGGGCAAAGGACTTGAACAGGCATCTCTCCAAGGAGGACATACAGAGGATCCAAAGACACATGAAACAATGTTCAATAGCGCTAGCTATCAGAGAGATGCAAATTAAAACCACAATGAGATACCACTTCACACCAGTCAGAATGGCCATCATAAACAAAGCAACAAACAACAAGTGTTGGACAGGTTGTGGAGAAAAAGGGTCCCTAGTGCACTGTTGGTGGGACTCTAGACTAGTACAACCACTGTGGAAAGCAGTATGGAACTTCCTCAGAAAACTAAAAATGGATCTGCCTTTCTACCCAGCAATTCCACTGCTGGGACTTTATCCTAAGAATACTAAAACACCAATGCAAAAGAACCTATGCATCCCAATGTTCATAGCAGCACAATTTACAAAAGGTAGATGCTGGAAGCAACCTAGATGCCCATCAGTAAATGAATGGATCAAAATACTATGGTACATTTACACAATGGAATTCTATGTAGCAGAAAGAAAGAAGGAGCTCCTACCCTTTGCAACAGCATGGATGGAGCTGGAAAGCATTATGCTAAGCGACATAGCCAGGCAGTGAAAGACAAATACCACACGATCTCACCTTTAACAGGAACCTAAACAACAAAACAAAGAAACAAGCAAAATATAACCAAAGACACTGAAATAGAGGACAGGCTGACAGTGACCACAGGGGAGAGAAGAAGGAATTTCAGGGGACAATGGGAAGGGTTTACAGGAACAAATTTAAAGGACACATGGACAAAACCTCGGGGGAGGATGGTAATGTGAGGTAAGTGGGGATGGTTGGGTTGGTGGGCTGGATTGGGAGTAAAAGGGAGAAAACTGTATTTGAACAATGATTAAAATAAAATTTAAAAAAAAGAAAAAAATAAAAAGAAGCTACAGGCAAAAAATAAAGTTTATCTCACATATGTAGAGAGGTTCAGGGTTTTTTTTTAATATTTTATTTATTATTCATTTTTTATAGAGGGAAGGGAGGGAGAAAGAGATAGAAAGAGAGAAACATCAATGTGCGGTCGCTGGGGGCCATCGCCTGTAACCTCAGCATGTGCCCTGACTGGGAATCGAACCTGCGATGCCTGGTTCGCAGCCTGAGCTCAATCCACTGAGCTACGCCAGCCAGGGCAGGTTCAGGTATTGTATAAATGAATTAATGATGTAATTAATTGCCTTTTATTTAAGGATAAATTTTCTAATTTCCTTAGGCACTACCATGTTTATCTCAATTCCTTTAAAAAGTTTACTTCTTAAGCCCAAATAAAATGATTGGCTGTATATCCTAAAGCAGAAAAAAAAAGTTTACTTCTATCACATGTGATGAGACTATTGTATAATTTATAAGATTTTAGAGACTGATTAAAATTTAATCTTTTTTAGAAGTTCTATTTTTCATGAAATTCATTGGTAATTCTTTCTGTTTGATTTGAATAATGTGAGAAGGCCAAAGCTCAACAATACATAATGCAAAATGCTACCTCCTTTATCCTCAAGAGTAGTGACATCATAGGTAGACGATCCTTTAGCTTCTGTGAAATATTCTGACATGACTTTGACAATGCAAACAGGGAGACAGTGGTGGAGAACATTGGCATGGGAATTTAAACTTTCTTCTAATTTTGTAGAACAGACAAGATGGGATCTAAGTATCTACAGGGATCCTTCAAGGTTCAGTCAAGAAACAGAAGTCTCATAGAATAAGGGGATTACTTAGTTCCTTATAGTAAGTGGGGTAATGTGGGGGAAATTATGGCTTAATTAATACCTGTTAAAAGACTGAAGAGGCTTAGGTCAGGCATTTTTCAGGGAATGGTAGAGCAGTGTTTGCATGGAGGCTTCCACTTGTCTTATTTGCCTGTAATTCCCAAGAAGTCCCAGTAGAACACTTAGGATTCTAGGTGCAATCTCTTGGTGGCCATTTGCTGAAATCCATGTTCTTGCCTTTAGGTGCCTGAGACAATAATGAATGACTTCTTTCATTCTCTAAATCTTTTGTGAATACCTTTCAGTGTCTAGTAGAAACAAAAATCCTTCTAGAAATCAAATTTGGGTGATAAATTTCAAGGGTTTATTTTTCTGTAGTAGATGACACCAAATATTAACAAATAATATCTGGCAACTGAATAAGAAAGCATACTGACTTTGACAAACATGTGGTGCACTTTGAAGTGTCTGGGAATGATTATAAAAGTTACAATAATCACTTTTTAAAAATTATTTTTGAACAGAAAATATAAACACACTCACAAGGTTTAAAATAAACTAAATAACTACTCTATGGTATCCATGACTTTGCTTAGGAAAGGGGATAAAATGAAAACATACTTATTTCCTTTTATTTAAAAAAAGGTGTATGAAAAATGGTAGAAGAAATTAGTAGCAATGATTACTTGCTTTGCTGAGTTGTGTGTGGTAGGTGGAGGAATAAGGGACTGAAAGATTGGTAAAGGTCAGGATGAGGAAATCTGTTAATATACAGCTTTTCATTATTTAGTTGTTTCGAACTTTGTGATTGTGAATTTATTCTTCATTTAAACAATAAACATTTTACAAATGTGATTTATTCAACATTGGTAATTTTCCACTTGTACAAACATCATTCACAAGGGCATACCTAAAGAATAAATTATCATAAGTCAAATTGAGCCTGAGACAGTATTATAATATTTAGAAGGTTGTTAAAAATGAAATTTTTTACTTCCACCCTAGATACGGTAAACCCAAATTTCCAGAGCTGGTTCTAATGAGCTCTGTAGGTGATTTACTATCACATGAGCTCTGTAGGTGACGCTTACACATGTTGACCTAAAGATTACATTTTCATGCATTGGGCACATCTCTCTCTCTAAGGTTAGTACCAATTTACACCCAATTTACATATTTTTCAGCAATACATTTTCCATGTAAGGCAAAATATTATCAAAATTCAGGATTTTTACAAAGTTGGTGGGTAAAAAATAGTTTTATAGTGTCATTTTAACTTTTATTTGTATTATTACCACTGAGGTTATACACCTCTTCACATCTTTAAGAGGCACTCTTATTTCCCTATATGTTCTAACAGCATAGAATTTCTTGTACTTCATATAAATGGGATTATATGTTATGCACACATTTATGTATGGCTTATTTTGTTTAACATAATGCTTGTGAGTTTATTGTGCATGGGTGTACATCATTGATTCCCACTTCTCTAAAGCAGGTTTTCACTCATATGAATGCACCAACATCTACTTATCCATCCAAATGATGATGAATGGTTTTAGGATACTTGGAAGTTTGGTGTTATTATAAATAGTGTAGCTGAGCACATTCCATTATATATGTCTTTTGGTAAATATATGAGAGCATTTCTATTGGGCATATATCTTAGACTAGAACTATTGAGTCATCCAGAACACATCCATCCAACTTCAGTAGATATTACCAAATCATATTTCAAAGAAGTTGAACAAATTCACTCTCACAACTGCAGTATATATGATTTCTTAATTGTTACACATCCTTGATAACACTTGGTGTGTCAGCCTTTTTAATTTTAGGCATTCTTGTGGTGTGTACTAGTATCTCATTGTAAATTTAATTGCATTTACCCTATGACTAATAAAGTTGAGCATCTTTTTGTGTTTAATTTTAATATACTTTTTAATGAAGTATCCTTTCTCCAGGGGAAGCCTATATCTAATGACTGGCTAATATGGAGTACACAAACACTTAACTACATTATTTCAAATTAGGGACAACTCTAGCTCCACATATCTTTGTGAGATTGAATAAAGCCTATGTTGTAATTGCCTCTCAGTTCTCTTTCTACCTCTGACTAATCCTGTTTCTCCTAGTCTCTTGCAGAATTTGGAAGCAGACTTTAAATTTTATTTTGGATTTTAGAGTGTGATCACTTGCTGGTCAACTGTCAAAACATTGTTACAACCATCATCAGCCACGTAATTTCTGAATCTGGGAAATTTCCTGGAGCAAGTTCTGGCCTAAATTGGATCTACTATTGGTTCTGCCTCTCTGGAAAACTTTATAATAGTCCAAACTAAATGAATAACAGGAAGAAGAAGTGGAGCAGGAAAGGTACTTTCCTTAAAAGATGGAGAAATGCCAGCATTGCAGTAACAGAATTAGAGAAAGAGATCAATAATTGGGCATATTAGTACAAAAATTAAAGCTGGTGATCCTATTGAAAAATATCTATGAAAGGGCATAGAAGACTTTCTATCAAGGAGATAAGATGTATGCTAAGGAAGAAGCACCAAGAAGAATGGGAATCACAGTGGTAGCTGCCCTGTGTAAGCCAGGGCTGATGATCACAAGTGCTCCTGCACAACTGGACTGTCTTTTAGTAATGGGTACCATAGCATCCTGAAATAACAGAGGCCAAAACACTGTGCTCAATTATCAGAAAGTATGAAGGAGCAATTACTGAAATGAGATTCAAATCAAAGTGGAAGCCAGATGTGCCTGACTAAAGAGAATTATAGACATGGTTAACAGAGATGATGAATTTTAGAAAAAAAAATAGATTAACACCCAACAAGGCTATTATTTAATTTACAAAATAAAAAATCAAGAATGGATGATCAGCCATATGAAGAAAGTCACACCATTGAAGTTATTATGCCATACTTGGTCTCTGTGGGTTAACCAGTCTATGGATGTGTAAGTCTTTGTCTGAAGAGACCTTACTTACATTAAATTATAAAAGCCTTTGTATATGGTTATGATGCCTCCAATTCTGTAATGAGCATTTATCTAAGTAACCATATCTGGCAAAATCTGAATCTTCAGACATTCTGAGTTACTGGAGACAAGATTCAAGCTGAGATTAATACCCGTGGGTCTGAAGTGTCATCCTGTTCCTCCCTACAGTAGAGAAGGGAAGCAGATGATATGGAAGTCAAAAGGTGACTGGAGCTTTGGCATCTTTTGTAGACCCACATAGTGTCTTTCCTTGTTCTGAAAGTATAAAATTTGAATGTGCATATTTGTTTGTTGGTAAAAACTTAGTATTTGTTTTTGGCATGTGGGGTGAGAACCATTTTAGGAGAGAAAATCAAATAAAAAATTTTCATTTTGATCTTCAATTTGACCAAGATCATAAATCAAATAAAATGTTACACCCAGGAGTATGACAGAGAACAGTGCCACTTTAAGGGATATAACCACAGTGGTCCCATCATAACCCTGTTTAACTCACCAGTCTATAATCCACTATAGCAAAATGGATCCTGCCATATAAAGTTTGTACCAGAAGATCAATTTAGAAGTATCTATGATCAGACCTTTCATATCAAACATAGCATCTTTGAAGAACAGATTAACAGTTTAAATATATGACCAGAAGCCATTGATTTGTAAATTGCATTCTTTTCCATGCTGATCAAGAAGTATCAAAAATACTTCACATTCATGCAAGAGTGTATCAGTTGCAGTCCTATCAGGTGACAAAAATCAGGCAATAATTTGAACAGAGAAGTTTAATATAAAATATTATATTAGCTTCTTGTTGCTATTGACATATTATCACGACTTTTGTGTCTTAAACAACATACTCATTTTCTTAAAATTTTAGAATCTAGAATTCAATTTTACTGGCCCAAAGTCAAGATGTTAGCAGCTCTTGTTTCTTCTGGAGGCTCCAGAGGAGAGCCCATTCCTAGGCTATTTCAGCTTCCGGAGGCTGTCAGCACTCCATTCATTTGTGTATGCATCACTTGAATATGTTTCCCTGGTGACATTGTCTTATCCTCTTCTGTAGTTAAACATCCCTTTGACTACCTCTTGTAAGGATACTGGTGATTACATCAAGAGCCACCTGAATAATATAGGATAATTTCTACTTCTTAAGAGTCTTAGTTTAATTACATCTGCTGAGTACCTTTTGAGATATAAGGTAACATTTTTCACAGGTTGTAGCAATTAGAATGCAGTTATTTTGAGGGACCATTATCCAACCTGCCACAAGTATTATCAGCAGGAGATGGCAGTAATGGAAGTTAGCTTGCAAGAGGAAAAGGGACATCTAAAGAAGATAAGAGTAGCAGATATAAGCAGCAGCCACTCCCCCAAGAGTGAGAAATTGCATATAAACAGATCCAAAAACTGAAATACAGATCTAATTGGCAAGGACACACCCATAGTTCAATGGATAGCAGAGACATTTCCTAAGGTCCTATGTTGTTCATACAACTCCTTGGAAATTGTCCTCTTGGCGGCCCTTTGCTGCAAAATTGTCTAAGAAGGTCCCTGGAGAAGTCTGTCATAGGGAAGTATCCTGCCAGTGACACTTCTACAAAGTAACTAAGTTGGATGAACTGAGAAAGGTCAGTTACAGAGAAGTGCTCTGCCACTCTGCCACAATGTTGTTTTAGTGGGTGCTGAGGGAAGCTGCCTCTTGTAATATGTCATATTTTTCAAGTTGCATGGTGCTGAAGAAATAGCAAAAGAAATCTGAACTGTACTCACTGACTGATGAGAGGAGCACACCAAAACAAGGGAGAGCAAGCTCATTTTCTATCATTGTCCCCCAGTGCCCTCTATTGACAAAATTTAACATTGTGCTAGATAGCAAAGTAACAATATTTATTTTATTTTTTTTTTCAGAGCAAGCAATGAACAATGGATTTGGAGTCGAGAATCAATGAATTGATCAATGACATTGTCCACCTATTTGTATACTTAGCTTCTATATATACTTTTCTGGATACTATCAAACTTTCTTACACTGATAAAATCACTTTGTATTTCTACAAAATGAGGAAATTCACAATCTTAACATTCACTGTAGCCATTGCTGTTTATATTATTCATGCATCAAATTCACAGCAATTCCATTGATTATTATGTTACCTAAAGACTAAATCTCTAACAACTTATATATTAAACAAAAGAAAAGGGAATAAAATAGCAAGACAAGTAAACATAAACATATACTAAGGAAAGAGAAAGTATAATAAAATACTACAGTTATTGATTTTATAATTAATCACAGGCTATGATTAATATCTATGGCTTCTTTCTACTAATTTGATATTTCTCTACTCTCAGATAGAACCTCAGATGGTCAGTTCTTTCACTCAAATGAGTGATCCAAAACCACTGAATTCTCATTAAAAAAAAACATACTGCAGTTTCTACTAACTCTTTGCTAAGGAAGTATTGAGTTGTTTCATAGAATTCCATGAGTTCCAGAAATAGTCCTTTATGCTTTCAGTGTAATCGTGCAAACCTATGGGATAAACCCTGTTTCTGCCAGTTGGTTTAGTGGCATAAGAAACAAAAAGGCCAGGTGATAGTCTCATCTTGAGATTCAATAGAGCTGGCTGTGCCCCCTTTTTGAGCAACACTGCCTTGTGAACTAAGAACCCCAAACTTTCAAAGTTCAACTTCACTAGCATGGGAGGCACACATTTTGTAAGACGTTTAATAGTGAGAGGAGCCACTTCTTCTACTTGTGTCATGGGCCCACATAGTCTGGTTTTGGGGGCAATATCACTATATAATACCTCTGGTTCATCCTGTAAGATTGTCCCGATTTGTTAAGGGTGTCTTTTCTGAGCTAGTTGCAGAACAGAATCTCTATAAATTTAATAGTTTTGAAATTATTCAGAAATTACTATCTGACCACAGTTAACCTAGAAACATATTTAAAAAGAAATAAAGAGAAAATTGGCAACAGTATGAAGAGTGTAGTTCTAAAAAGTTTGTGTTTCAAAGAGGAAATTGAAACATAAATTTGAAAATGCAATTAATTGAATAAAATGTAATTAACTGATTAAAAATGTAAAACATATTCAATATCAACAGTAAGAATTGCATGTTAGAAAAGCAGAAGAGTTAAAAGCTAAAATAAATGATTTAATTTTTCATCTGATAATGCTAATAAAAACAAAAAATGTAAAAGAAAAAGTAATTAAAAAATAAATAAAATATTGAAATAAAAGTAGTATACCTGGTGAAAACCTACAAAGACAAAAGATTAAGTATACTGTAATAATTAAGTATACTGTATACTGTAACACCTGGTAATAATTACCAGGGGAAAAATGACAACATTAACATTGCCAGTATTTGAAATTACACAGACAAATAAAGGATATACCACTCTAGAAACAATAGGTATCAAAAAGGCAAAAATGACTTCTGGCCAAGATGGAGGCAAAGGTAGACACACTGTGCCTCCTTGCACAACTAAAAGAAAGACAACAACAAATTTAAAAACAAAAAACAACCAGAAATGCAGGAAAACTGAACCATATGGAAGTCCAACAACCAAGGAGTTAAAGAAGAAATATTCATCCAGATCACCAGGAGGGGCGGAGACTGGCAGTGGGGTGGAGAGGACTCTCAGCAAGGCAGTGGGTGAAGGACCGAATGACATGGGGGCTGGCAGAGCCAGTGGTCCCATATTTGCATGTGGATAAACCTAGAGGAACAACTGGGGAGTGAGACAGACCATGCAACCCAGGGTCCCAGTGTGGGAAAATACAGCCTCAAACCTCTGATTGAAAATACCTGTGTGGGCTGAGACTGCGGGAGAAACTCCCAGCTTCATGAAGAGTTCCTTGGAGAGACCCACAGGGTCCCAAAATGTACACAAACACACCCACCCAGCAATCAGCACCAGAAGGGCCCAATTTGCCTGTGGGTAGTGGGAGAAGTGACTGAAAGTCAGCCAAGAGCTCAGCAAGTGGCACTTTTCCCTGTCAGGCCCCTCCTCCACATGCAGTGCCATAACACAGCAAAAGAGGTTGCCCTGCCCTGGTACACACCTAAGGCTCTGCCTGTTACTGAGACAAAAAAATATGGCCCAAATGAAAGAACAGATCAAAGCTCCAGAAAAAATACAACTAACTGATGAAGAGATAGCCAGCCTATCAGATGCAGAGTTCAAAACATTGGTAATCAGGATGCTCACAGCATTGGTTGAGTATGACACAAATAGAGGGAAAAGTGAAGGCTATGCAAAGTGAAATAAAGGAAAATGCACAGGGAACCAACAGTAATGGGAAGGAAAGTGAGACTCAAATCAACGGTTTCGACCAGCAGGAAGTAGTAAATGGTCCACCAGAACAGAATGAAAAAACAATAATTCAAAAAAGTGATGAGAGGCTTAAATGTTCCAACATCTGAATCATAGGGTGCCAGAAGGAGAAAAGAAAGAGCAAGAACTTGAAAACTTATTTGAAAAAATAATGAAGGAAAACTTCCCCAATCTGGTAAAGGAAATAGACTTTGGGGAAGTCCAGGAAGTTCAGAGAATCCTAAAGAAGTTGGACCCAAGGAAGCACACACCAAAGCACATCATAATTACATTAGCCAAGATGAAAGACAAGGAGAGAATCTTAAAAGCAGCAAGAGACGAGGAGACAGTTACCTACAAAGGAGTTCCCATAAGACTATCAGCTGAGTTCTCAAAAGAAACCTTGCAGGCAAGAAGGGGCTGGAAATAAGTATTCCAAGTCATGAAAGGCAAGGACCTACATGCAAGATTACTCTATCCAGCAAAGTTATTATTTAGAATGGAGGAGCAGATAAAGTGCTTCCCAGATAAGGTCAAGTTAAAGGAATTCATTATCACCAAACCCTCATTATATGAATCTTAAAGGGACTTATCTATGAAAAAGAAGATGATCAAAATATGAACATTTGTTCATATTTTGTGTTCATTCATATGAACATTTACTGTTCATATGAACCATAAAATGACAACAAACTCACAACTATCAACAACTGAACCTAAAAAAAAACAAAAACAAGCTAAACAAGCAACTAGAATTCTGTTCCTAGTGAATCACAGAAATAGAGATCACTGGAGGGTTAGCATTGGGGAGGTGGAAGGGAAGAACAGGGGAAAAGGTACAGGGAACAAGAAAAATAAGGTAAGTACAAAATAGACAGGGGGAGGTTAAGAATAGTATAGGAAATGTAGAAGCCAAAGAACTTATATGTATGGCCCATGGACATGTGCTAAGGGGGTGGAAAATGAGGGTGGGAGGGGGGATGCAAGGTAAAGGGGAATAAAAGGGGGAAAAGGGGAAAATTAATAGCATAATCAATAAAATATATTTTAAAAGGCAAAATGATATTTTTAAGACTTTTTACCAAAAATTAAACATTTTTGTATGAAATATTAAAAAGGACTTAAAACAAATGAAAAGAGTTAGATATGAACAAATAATTGAAAATCTGGATACTTGAATATGTTAAAGAAAACCTATATGCAAATGGATTTACAATAAACTCTCCAAATTACTGTAGCTAGAAGTAACTCATTCTGGAAACATATGAAGAATGTTCTTAGAGGGGTTTACTTCACATATGCAAGGTGGGGTTAACATTGTAAAAGACACATAATCATCATGCTAACAAGACTTTTCTATCCTTAGTCTGTCTCAGCTTTTTCTATCATCTGTTAAGAGATGCTTGTTAAAAATTACCATTTCTGTTTTTGGATTTTCCATTTTTGCTCTTCTTTTTGCAGCTGCTCTATATCTTTTAAAGGTATGCTATTTGGTATAAAAATATTTGTTATTTTGTAAGCATGAGGTTTTTATTTTCTAATCTCATTTATCAATCTTGCTATTTTACAGGTGTTCAGTTACTCAATTTACCATTAGTGTAACTACTGACAGTTCATTTTCTGTCCACCTTTTTGTATTTGATTTTTTATTTGTACCATCTAATTTTTACTTCTTAAAAATCTTTTCTCACTTCCTTTCAGTGAATAAAAATGGTTTATTTATTTTTTAATTTATTAATTTCTTTTAGCCCTGTAAATATTCTATCCCATTTTCACCTGGATTAATAATTTCTTTGGTGAGGTAACTTTCAGGTTTTTTGTTGTTCCTTTGAAGATAATGTGTCTATGTAATCTGGATAGCTTATTGTTATTTTATTACTATAGATTGTCTTACTGTGATGTTTCTAAGTGTGGTTTTCTTTCCTTTTACCACTTTTATGTTTATAGTAATCCTTGAATCTGTATCTTGATGTCTTCCTTTAGTGTTTCAAAACTGGAGGTCTTAAACTCTTCTGGAATTGTTTTTCTCCCAACTTCTTTTGCTTATCTTCTGAGGCTTTCTTCGTCTCAATATGAAAAAATAAATAAATTTGGCCTCATACGACTTTTTCTCTTTCTTGTATTTTTATCCATTTTTCTTTTATTGCTTCAAACTGGCAATGGCCTATATTTCAGTTTAACTCTTTCTTCTGAGTCTGATTTGTTTATTATACCTATTTGTTAAATCTTTAAGATTGATTTTCTTCATTCTATAATTACCATTCAATAATGCTAAATTTCAGTTATCAGATGAAATAATAAATCTTATTACTATCATTTCGAAGATATTAATCACAATAACTTCAAAGTTCATGTCTGAACACCTCATTACCTATATCATCTATAGTTTCATTTCTATTTGTGTCTCTTTTCCCTCCATTATGTCTACATTATAATTTGTTATTGCATGCTAGATATTCTGTATTAACATTTGTTGATGGTATGATTAATGTTATCTACCTTCACTCTGTGCTGTTTTCCTACATTAGGCATTCAGAGTAAGGAAAGATAAATTTGAGCTGATTTAGAGCTAAGTTTCCATCTTTATGAAAGCTATTCTAGTACCAATTATCCGATACTCTTGTAATCTAGTACTTCAGGAATCCCAATGGAAAGCCTGGGTTTTACCCAAGTTACAGACATCCTCCTTCATGTATGTCAATAACACTCCTTAAAATCCACATTCTGCCACCTCACTAATTAGGAGATAGTCAAAAGCTCTGCTTGGCTTTTCAATATTTTATTAGCTCCTTACAAATAATCAGACGTTGCAAAGGGAAAACCACACTGAATGTTAATGACACTTCTGTATGCTCCTTTTATTCCTATGGTGTTGGCCTCACATGCCTTGTGATAGCTGTTTTCTGATTTTTGTCTCTCTAGATCCATGAGACTACCAAAATCTCTACCAGAATCAGAAAATATGTATAGGAGGAAAGCACAGTGAAGGATTCAATACAATGTTTTGCTTCTCTTCAGTTCCCTTGGTCCATCAAATCCTAGCTTCCTTAGTAATTCTTAAATTATTTTAAGAGATGAATTTTTCTGTATTTTTTCTAGCCCTTTTTGTTGGTGAATAGTTTTTGTGAAATGAGTTTGTAAATAATAGCCAGAGTTTTGCATGATTGTTGGTAAATACTTAATTTCACTCTTGGTGAGCTTTTTTTAATCAACAAGATCTCTCACTGTCCTGTGATCACTATTTTTACTTGTCCTGACATATGAGGTTGGAACATATTTTGACATCTTAAGCTTATACTTTATTCTTAGGATTCCTGAAAATGGACTGCATTATTGTTATTATCTCTCCTTTCTTTGATGCTTTTGGATAACTTCTAGTAAGCAAAGTAGAAAATGCAATTTAAATAGCCATCATCCAAGAAGTCCAAGCTGTACTCTTTATGGTGATTCATGTATTTATCTCTGGAAGTGGTAATCTTACTGGTAGAGTTTATATAAAAATAGCATAATAATACATAAACAATGCTATTTTTGCTTAGATTGAAATAATGGTACAAAATATAATATATATCTATTATGTTTATAGTATTCACCAGAAAGCATGAAAACAAATATGAACAAATGCTGCCTTAAAGCAGTACAAATGTGAGACAAAAATAAATATATATGTGTTAACATTAAGTATGCACAGTATGATATGTGTAACCTAGGAAGGTGGTGGTTTTTAGCATAGAGATTTGACTTCAGAAATATCTGATTCAAGTAATCTGGAGGATAGGACATTGGGAATTACCCAAAGGAATAAAACTAAAAGAGAATGAAAAAGAGTGAAAAAACTTAGAGGAATTATGAGACAAGATAAAAAAATTATATTATAGGAATTCTAGAAGGAGAAGAGAAACAGAAAGTATGTTTAAGCAAGAAAAACTGAAAACATCCCAAATCTAGGGAAAGAAATTGACAGCCAGGTCCACAAGGTCAAAAGGATCCCGAATAGGTTAAACACAAAAGGGGGCTGCACCAAGACACATTATAATTAAATTGCTAAGAAGTCAAAGACAAAGGAAAAATTTTAGGAACAGCAAGAGAAAAAATGCCAGCTTAAGGCAACCCCCATAAAGCTATCAGCAGATTTCTAAATAGAAACTTTTGGGATGACATATTTAAAATATTGAAAGAAAGTAACTGTCAACCATCAATTCTGTATCAGGCAAAGCTGTAGGGATAAAGACTTTCCCAAGAAACAAAAGCTGAAGGAGTTCATTACCACCAGATCTGCTTTAAAAGAAATTTGAAGAGGTATTTTTTTGAAAGGAAGCAAAGAATGGCAATTGACATCATAAAAACATAAAAGAAAGGTGCATGTTACCTAAAGACATTGTGGTAATCACTTAATGATATATGTAATTCAAACCATCATCCTGTATGACTTAAACTTATACAGTGGCACATGCCTTAAATGTATATAGTGATATATGTCAATTATTTCTCAATAAAACTGAAAAAATATTTTTAAAGTATCTGATATGAATTCTAATTATATCACATGCTAGTCTTATATTCGATCCCTATATTCTCCCAAAGCTTAAACTTAATAATCTATAAATAAAATTTTGTGATTAATTGCAATAATTTATATAAAATGTTTACCATAGTAAATTCACAAATTTAGTGCTCAACAATGTATTTAACTAGCATTGTTATCATATAATTTCATGTTGCTGAAGGGTAACTTAGGTAATTCTCATAATATGGAGTAGATGAATAGAAAGAATAAGGATTTAGCTGAAATCTCAACTTGTTCAAGAATTTTCCAGCTATTAATGTAAGTGGTAGAAAACAATCTAAGTAGAAAGGACAGAATATGCCAATCTTCCAGGCACTGGGATCATCATGCGTTTGGAAGACTCTTGAATGTGATTGGCATGGAAGATCTGTTATGAAAATGTCTCATATTGACACTGGGCATGACGTAAGGTCAGATTATGAAGAGCCCCATAGATATTTAATGCATTTGGATTTTATCCTGCTGGTGGATAGGAGGCATTAAAATATTTTTGACTAAAAAAGTAATCAGATTTTAATTTAAGAAAAATACCTTGGCTGTATTCAAATGATGGTTTGTGGACATCATCTACAACCTGTGCTCTTCAATAGTATTGGAGCAAAACTCTAAACATTATTGCTTGGAAGCACAAAGCAGGCCTTATTTTAGACAAATGGTAAAGGTGGGTCTACTTTAAAATAATTTTAAGAGCTATTAGAATTAAAAGTTAATCACCTCTCACAAGTATGTTACAATGCCAAAGTCAATAACTGTTTCTTTTTTTTGCTCAATAAATAAGCACTGAATGTTTTATAAATGTTTTACAAAACGTGCAATGATCTAGTTATTCTTTGATAAGTAGGATTTATTCCAAAGTTTGTATGTACCTCTCTTGCATTTACTAGTCATTTTGTCATTATTTCCACAGCCAATATCTACTGTGTGATGCTAAAGAAGTATTCCTATTAAACTGTAAAAGTTTCAAAATTATTTGATTTTAGGGAACATAGTTTATAGTAGAGTTTTATAATATTTACATTGCTAACATGATTTTCCAGAAATAATATAGTCAAGTAGATTTTTATTAATGTGTAAAGATTTAATGTTTTAATATGAAAAAATAAATATTTTAATGTATCTAATAATTGTTCACTTACAAATAGATTGGAACCATTGATTAGCCAGTGACTAATTCATGAACTTTAAAAATGATTAAGTATAATAGAAAAAGTAGAAGACATAATTGATTTCTGTGGATTACCTCATACTTCTTAAAAACAAAATTTAACATAGTGCTGACACTTCTAACAGATTATTATTTCTTTAAAATAATTAGAAATATATAACTATTGGATGAAATATTGGAGTATCATGCCATACCAAATATTGAAGTATCATGCCAAAAGGCTGAAGGTTGTATATCTTTTCTTCATTACTTACCACTTTGAATATCATAAAAGCAGGAGTTTTTGCTAACATAAACAAATTGAACTCAAATTAATAATATGTTTAAGCAAAATCTCAAGTCAGATTTTTATTAATATTTTGCAAAACTACCTGAGCTACCTAATTGTGTGTGTGTATGCAATTATTGTGGCTAAAAAATAGACTTGACTGTACCAAGTAGAGCAATTACTCTAAAGTAATAGAGCGTTATACCAATTTACAACCTTAAGAATCTTTGTATAATAATTCATTATTCTAGAGACTCTTAGGGGTTAATTTCTAGTTTCAGTTAGAATTAATACATATGAGTGTATAATATCATTTCATCATAAGACATTTGCTTTGCTTAGAAATCTTTAAAAATGTAATTTAAAATAATGAAAATTCCACCTTATAACTGAAACATTTTAGTATTCTTCTTAAAACTATATCAAAACAATTTTACAGCTGTACAGAGTAATAAAGGTAGTCAACCATGTTTAGAAGTCATTCTGAAATTAAATTTTTATGTTATACAAAATAAAACATTTTAAACCCTGGTGCTCAGGCGGACCATCAAAGTAAAGCAGAAGAAAATTACTATACAATTATGATAATGTACAATTATCTCAAAGATCTGCTTGTTACTTTTACCAAATATTATTTAATGTGAATGTTTCATGTCTAAGTAGACTTCCAAATCTTCAGGATAGTATTAACATTAAATCCTTAGATGTGATGCTGTGTGTGTGTGTGTGTATGCAAATTAAAATAGATGGCTGGAGCTTGCCTTCGGGTCTTGTGGAGTACCTTCACGGGGGTGTGCACAGAAAGGAGTGAGCAGAGGAAGAACAAAGAATGGGAAGTAAACAAAGAAGTTGTGGTTCAAGGTAAATTTATATTTACCATTTCCAACCTAGTAGACCCTCGATGCATTGTCAGTATCCCTGCTTTAACTACACATCCTCTCCTTATGCTATGTATTTGTGTGCATAGTGTGTGTGTGTTGGTGTCATAAGTGATAGAAATCTCTCAGAAATAGGGCTGTTTCAGATACGAGGATGCTCAGTAGTGAAGCTCCTGCTACTCCTGTTACTATTTACCACTCAGACAGACATGATCATTTGTGTCTGGATGGTTTATGTTTAAAGAAAGGTTGTTTTGAATATCTGTAACAGCAGCTAGTTGTTTTGTATTATTTACCAGCAAAATATGAATTTTGATTAACTTTCAGCTTTGTCAGATTAAAAGGCAAGTAAGAAATTCTCAAATATAACCATGAGACATATAAATTAAAAAATAAAGGAGTAAAAAGGAATCAGTCCAAAGGAGTAATGGATAGGGAACTGAAACAAAGAAAAGCTTTGAAGGAATAAAAAAAGAAAAGGCAATTAAGATATTATTCCTTATTTTTATCAGTGAAAAAATATAGTAAAAAGAAAGCAATAGAGATACATTTAAAAAAAGTGTTCAATAAGACAGAGAGCCTCAGGGTGGATAAATATATATGATAACTAAAGGACAAAATCCAGCTGGTGTATATGCTCTTTACAAAAATAATTATAGGAAAATTCCCAAACCAACCTCCCCAATTAGACAACTTTGGATAAGATAATGCATTATTAAAAACAGAGTTTGGTATAATCAACAAAATACAGAGGAATTGAACATTATTAAGAAGTCACGTATATAGAAACCTGAACCCATATCTATATTTCATAAAGTACATGTGGAAAATTAAGAATTGATTATATGTTAGAAAGCTTCAAAGAGTTTGAATCTTTGAATATTTGAAACAAAGACAAGTACTGTCTCTTAATCTTATTTTATAAGGAAAATGAACAATATTGACTTACAAGCCATTATTCATTGAGTTTTCCACTATTTCGACTAAACTATTTTTAAAATAAATATACCGAACTCAAGATAAGATGCATTCATTTACTGCAGTGTGTACTTCTCTAAGTGTTATAACACTTCCTATGGGTATTTAATGTCTTTATAAATATGTTAATATTAAGGTACAGTTAATTTTGCCTCTGGTTACAAAGGTTTTGAGTGACTGTCTCTAAACACACGTTTCCCATTAGATATTTATTTAGTGAATACTGAAGAAAATGAATATGCATGTGTGAATATGCATTTGTGCATGAGTATGGAATTATAGTGGAAACACAAAGAGAAGAGGAAGATGAAAATATTAGCAGTAGATAGTCTGTCCCGGGTGCCAGGGAATCTTCGACATTGGTCAAGATGGCAGCAGAGGGAGGTTCTTACCCTGAAAATGTGAAAGGCTAGTAACACAATTTGATAGCAGAAAAAGTGCCCCCACCCCCAGCCTTTCAGCATCAGCTTTGGGGGTGGGACCAGGGGGAGGCTGGCACATGCGCCATAGAAGTAAAAATCTCATGCTGGGGCGTGTTGAACCTAAGAGGCCTGTCAGCCTAGCCTGAGGAAAGAAAGGATTGGTTGGGAGGTGAATCCCGATGAAGCGTGTGAAAGCAGCTGGTTTGCCCCACACCCAAACTAGTATAGTCCCGGGGGAACAAAGAAATCTCTCTCAGGCTCATGGATAATGTGCTTATGACCTGCACATGCACACACAGTACACAGGCCTGTTCTCTCCATGGGCCACATGTTCTTAGCAGCCAGGAGACCCAGGGCCTCCAGGAGGGAACTTTTTCGCTCTCTTGTTGACCTGGTGATGCAATTGCTGGTGCATTCCTACTCTCGTTCCTGGAAGCACACTCTCTTGCAGTCCTAGCAGCTGCATGGCACATGACCAAGTAGGAGCTACATGCAGATTCCAGGAGGGAGCCTGAAATGGACTGCAGCCAGGGACATGCAAATCTACCTGAATAACTGCTTACAGCTTCCTTGAGGTTCCCAAGGACTGTATTAAATGGAGCGGGAACTCTGGACACCGGCTTTTGCTTTGGTATTGCTGAAAAGATGAGTTTGGAGACACAAGTCTGCCATTCTCCCAGATCACACACCACCTGAATAAAGCCTCTATAATTTTAAACCAGTATGTGCCTCACAGGTTTGGCTTTTGTGATGGCAAACAGGTAAACCTCTGATTTTTTTTTTGGTCTGTGTGTTTGGTAATAAAAAGGGTAAGAAAGTTTCAACCCTTTGGGTAGCAGTTTTATTTGCAGCTTTTTATTTAAGGGACATATGAAATTTGTCAGAACATTAGTGTGTTTTAAAGCTATGGGTATGTTTGATATATAACTGTCTGAATGTTTTCTTTTTTAAAATTAAAGATTTTCATTGAAATTCATAAGGAATTATATAATGATTTCTGGCATTATGGTTAGAACACGTGAGAATTCCAATTGTTATGCCAAACATATGGCATCTGAACATTCAAATAATTTATGGGGTATCATAGTCTCTAACCACTGAAGGCAATAACTATCTAAACTGGTATAGTTGTGAAAGGATGATGTATTATCTGTTTCATTCTTCATGTTTTTTCAAGATTCAGGCAGAAGAAATGCCTCCCTCTACTTGCTTATCTTATTTGAAATCAAACAATGTATTTGTAAGCATTCATAGAGTCCAGAAGTTATGGTTTTAGTTGAGAAAGGAGTCTTGATATCAAGTTGGCAAACAGAACTACATAAGCAATGATGTTTACTTAAGAAACATTGTGCAGAATGGGTTTGCAATCTGTATTTGTCATTCTCTGGTTAATGATTAAATTCCAGGTGAATAGAATCTACTGAATAAACTTGGCTACTGCAACTAAGTGCATGGTGCATCTTCTAAAGAATAATTCCTTGAAAATGATGTGATTTCATGGTGTGAAGCCATGGAATGCTTGTTATGTCTATGCATTGTTTTTTGAAAATCAGATAATTACTTGATGTCCGTGTCCTTATTTCAACAGACATTATTTTAACCCGGGGCTACAGGAAGCATAACCCTTTTATTATCACAGAAAAGATGACTATGTTTACCTCAGGCATAAATGGCTTTATCTTATATAGAATGGCATGCATTTTATCATATATAATAATTGTGTGAATTATATTGTTACTTATTTGTCCAGTTTTTTAAAATGTATGGCAGAGCACAATATAGTATTTTCATATTTCTTTCTTTTAAGTTTTGAAACATTGAAAAATTATTGAGTAGGATAATAAGTGCCAGTTTGTTTGCATAGGGCTCATTTGTTTGGCACTTGTTTGGTGATTCTCTTTATTCTCTTTCTAATCTTGCAGTTTCACTATATTTTTTTGATATTACATGACATGGAGTTTTTGAAAAGTCCAGGACAATTGTGCTGTAGAATTATTTACATTGTTTTCTCTTCACTGTTTTTAAAGTTAATCTGTTATAGCCTTTATTCATTTTTTTTAAACTTTAAAAATATTTAAATAGTCTTTGATATAGTTCCAAATTTAAGAGGATCTGCCTAAATATTTTTTGTTTTCAAACACTGCTTTATTATGATATAATTTACATAAAATATAATTCACTTGTTTGAAGTATAAAATTTAGTGGTTTCCAGTATATTCACAGAGTTACACATCCATCTCCACTACCTAATTTCAGATTATTTTTATCACTTCAGAAAGAAGCACCAGACTCATTCTTAGTCACATACTTCCATTCTTTGCCTTTGGCAACCACTAATCTATATTCTTTTTCTATAAGCTTTCATATTCTGGACACTTCATGTAAGTGAAATCATGCAATATGTGGACTTTTGTGACTGGCTTCTTTCCATAGCACATTTTCAAGATTTATTCATGATATATCAAGTCTCAGAACATCAATCTTTTTATTACCTGTAACATTTCCCTGTATATTTCCACATTTTATTTAGCTTTTCATAGTTATTGGGCAACTGATTTATGCTTTTTGACCATTAAAATAATAATTCTATGGATATTTGTGTGAAAGTATGTTTTCAATTTTCTTGAGTATTTTTCTAGCAGGGAAATTCCTGGGTCATATAGTAACTGTTTATTAACATTTGGAATTACTGTGAAATTGTTTTCCAAAATGACTGCATTATTTTACAACTTCATAACCAATGTGTGAGTGTTCCAATTTCTCCACATAACTGCTACTATTTGTCATTACTTATATTTTATAAAATAGCCATCATAGTGGGTATGAAGTAATATCTCATTGTAGCTTTGATTTATTTTGCCCTCATGACAAATGATGTTGAGCATCATTACATGTGTGTAATACCATTTACATATAAATTTTAGATAAATATTTATTTAAATCAGTTTCCAATTTTTTAATCCTTACCTGAAGATATTTTTTATTATTGATTTTAGAGAGAGAGGAAGGGAGAGACACAGAGGGAGGAAGAGGGAGAGGGGAGAAAGAGAGAGATTGATTGATTGCCTCCCATATGTACCCTGACTGGGGACTGAACATGCAGCCTTTTGGTGTACAGGACAATACTCCAGTCAACTGGGACATCTGACCAGGGTGGATGATTTCCCCATTTTAAGATTTTTGGTTTTTTATTGTTGAGTTGTGTAAGTTTCTTATATATTCTGGAAACTATATACCATCAGGTGATTTGCAAAAATTTTCTTTCATTGTGTTTTTGCTTTTTAGTATATGTTTAATTTTTAATTAAATTTATTAGGGTAACTTTGATTAATTAGGTTATATAAGTTTCAAATGCACTATTCTATAATACATCATCTGTCTATTGAATTGAGTGCTCACCACCCAAAGTCTAGTCTACTTTCATCCCTATATTTGACCCCCTTCATCCTGTTCAACTCCCCTACCTCCCTGCCTGTCTGGTTACCACCATATTATTGTCTGTGTCTGTAAGTCTGTTTTGTTTTATTGTTGCTTTCAGTTTTATAGCCCACATTTGAGTGAAATCATATGGCTCTTGCCTTTATTCATCTCAATTATTTTGCTTAACATGATGCACTGAAGATCCATCTGTGTTGTTGCCAATGGTAACATTTTGTCTTTTCTTATGGTTCATTAGTTTTCCATTGTACATATGTACCGCATCTTCTTTTGCAGTTATCCATTGAATGACACAGGTTGTTTCCATATCTTGGTCACAATAATGAATAATGCTGCAATAAAATAAGGGTACATATATTTTTTTACAAACAATTGTTTCTAAACTTGTGAGTTAATATCCAAAAGAAGTGTTACTGGGTTATAAGGCAGTTTTCTTAAAGTTTTGAGGAAGCTCCATACTGTTTTCCACAATGGCTGTATCAAATTACATTCCAAGCAATAGTATATGAGGACTATTTTTTTTTCTACTTTCTCTCCAACACTTATTACTTGTCCTGTTGATGATTACTAACAAGTGTGAATTGCTGTCTCCTTGTGGTTTTGATTAGCATTTCCTTTATAGCTAGTGAAATTGAGCACCATTTTTTAAAAATATCAGTTAGACATTTGTATGTTTTATTGGGAGAAGTGTCTGTTCAGGTCCTTTGGAAAGAGAGAGTTCTTTAAGGCATTACCATGTTCTTAAACAAATAGATTCAATGACATACTTCCCATTGACTTTGTGGCATTATGTTTGATAAATTGAGTCTAGACACGCCTTTAACTAAAATTTGAGCTGTGCAAGTCACTTGAAGCCTCAGCTTCTTTTCCTGAAAAAGAAAAGATTAGATGAGAAGATTGAAAGGTTTTTTGGGGGATGCTATGATTCATGAAGAACGATACTAAGTGTCGAACATTTATCATATAAGATAAACAACATTGGGCTTAGGCTTTGGGGGACATTTAACTCTGAAGATATCTGAATCCAATGATGTTGCCTCCCTGTGCCTGGACATGTCTGATACAGTCATGTAGTGATTATGAGTCAGGGGATGAATGGTTCATTATGTCTTCTAGAGAGGCCTACTGTTCCACTCATCTCTTAAATAAAAGCTCTGATCTGAGCCCTCTCCTCAAACTACACCCATCTTTTGGTCATTTCCTCCTATTTTGAAACATTCAACCATCTCCTCTATATTAATGTAAATCTCCACCTCAAACACTCATCTTTCTCATGAGCACTGATTTTCAACAGTCTTTTAGGTGTCTGTATGTGGATGATGATGATGATAGTAAAAGATAATGAACACTATTGACCTCTTACTAGGATTCATATGCTATGCTAAGCTCTTTTCTTTCATTAGCTTATTTAATCTTCAGAGGCACACAGAAGTTAATTAACCTGTTCAAAATTAAACATATGGTAGATTTGGGACTTAAGACTGCTAATGTTCAAAATTCCATGTTTCTAATGGGTTGATGAGGTTCTCTGTTTCACAGTTTCTCTTGCTGTGTTCCCTAACAATAGATGCTGCCCACTAGACTGGAGCTCCTGAATCCTTCTTTCATATCCTTATGTTTACAACAAATTATTTTCCAAGAAATTAACATCAAATTAATCTTTATCCACCTTACTTCTATGCCTGCCCTGGATATCTTTATCCCTTCTATCCAACATATTACAATAACCACCAAGCAAAATAACCTGCTTCTAAACTTCTGTTTACCTAATATTTCTCGACTAACTGGAATCTAGTCACTTCATGCAATTCTTAAAAAGCTGTAATGGCCTTTCCCTTTTTTATAGAATAAAGACTATGGTCCTTACTCTGGCATTTATTACTTTCATGACTGAGGCCCAATGGTAATTTCAGCTAAAGTACCCACCAAAGTAGTTTTGATTATTCCTTTGATCACATCATGTACTTTTACATCTTATATTTCTTGAGGGCAGGGTCTGTATCTTCCTACTCCTAATTGTAATATCAGAACACAGCTCTCTTGTTAGAGAAAAGCTAGCTTACCTTTTCTTCACACTCATCAGAGCAACACATCAACTCTGTTTTCAGAATGCAGATAGGCCTCTAGTGAGTCTGAGAACTGGTCTGCTTTCCTTTCTTTGGTCATGCTTTTTTACTCCGGGATGTCCATCCCTCATCATTTTTGTGACTTCCACAATCTTTCAAAATCCAGATTTGAAGCTTTTCCATTTAAGTTTCCCAAGTCATGTTATAAGCTTCTTGGGCAGAACCATAATTTATTCATTTTTGAATTTCCTGTGTTATCATATCACTGCTTACAGGATGATATGTTTATATTGCTTACATATAGAAAGGGCTTAGTAAATATTTCATAATAAAATTATATCTCCTGAAATTCCTTATAGTTCTGTGATTCTAACATTACCATTCAATATTTATTTCTATAAATGTTTTATTGCACTGACATGAATATTTCTTCCTAAGAGTAGAAATATGTTATGGTTAATCAGAAAACTAAAAGTACATAAGGATTTTAATCACAGTATAATTAAGACCTGAGGTTTTATAGAAATGCCAGTGAATTTTGCCACAAAATAATAATGAACTCCTTTCTCATGAAAACAATATATTCTATGGGACATTTCTTTTAAAGGAAGTGAGAATTGTGCATAAATATAATCAATTTTATTACCATTGCATATAGTTCTTTTTACTTGTCTTTATTTTTTATGAAGCTAATCTATGCAAATACTGATTAAAAATGAAGTTGGAATTCAAGATATCTCATGTATCTAGTTTAGTTTGTTTCTATTAGTAATTTCAGTACAAGGTAGTAGTCAAACCAATATCCAGTTCTCCTTTCTTTCTTGGGAACACAGGGCTACAATCCCAGCCTGCTTATACCTAAGTGGAACCATTTTGTTGAATCACTTTTTATTGTTATTCTATTACAATTATTATTGGGAAAATTAGTCCCAATTTTTCACCCTTTGATCTCTTCCACCCATCCCACCTCCCTGCTTCCACAGTCAATTCCCAAGCTGTTGTCCATGTCCATGGGTTTAATTTTATTATTGTTCAGTTACAGTTGTCCCAATTTTCCCCCATTTTCTCTCAACTGCCTCACCCACCCATTCTCCCTCCATCAATTCCTACCCTGCTATCCATTACCATGGGTCCTATATGCATATTCCTTAATTAGACCCTTCCCCTTCTTCACCTTGGTCACAATAAGATACCACTTCACACTGATCAGAATGGCCATCGTTAATGAAACAACAAATAACAAGTGCTGGCAAGGATGTGGGGAAAAGGGAAACATGGTGCATTGTTGGTGGGAATGAAGACTGGTGTGGTCACTGTGGAAAATGGTATCAAATTTCCTCATAAATGGAAGGATGGAATTTCCTTTTGATCCAGTGCTCACACTGCTGGAGTTACAACCTAGGAATCCTGAAACACCAATTCAAAAATCCTATGTGCCCCAATGTTCATAGCAGCATTATTTACAATAGCCAAGTGCTGGAAACAGCCTAAGTGCCTATCAGTAAATGAGTGGATGAAGAAAGTATGGTACATTTACTTGATGGACTACTACATAGCAGAAGGAAAGAAAGAACTCCTATCATTCATGACAGCATAGATGGAACTAGACAGTACTATGCTAAGTAAACATTTTTTTCACAAGGAACTGTTTTAAATATTTACTAGCAATTTGAGACAAGTTAAATAACCAAGAATATTCAGAAGACAACCACTACTGAAAAACATTTCAACATATCCATAGTCCAGTCAGATAACTATGGTGCTACACAGAATGAAGAACTGTTCAGTTATAGTTTCATCTATTTTATTTTTAGTAGTAAAAGTTTTTTTTTTGATGACCCTTACTGTCAGTTTGTTCTTTATTTCAATGTCTCTGGTTGTATTTTGCTTGCTTGTTTGTTTTGCTGATTAGGTTTCATTTATAAGACAGATCATATGGTATTTGTCTTTCACCACCTGACTTATTTCATTTAGCATAGTGCTCTCCAGATCCATTCATGCTGTTGTGAAGGTTAGGGGTTCCTTATTTCTTTCTGCTGTGTAGTATTCCATAATGTAAATGTACCACAGTTTTTGGATCTACTCATTTATTAATGGGCACTTGGGTTGCTTCCAGCAGTTGGCTATTTTAAAGTGTGTAGCTATGAACATTGGGGTGCATAGGTTCTTTTGAATTGGTGTTTCAAGATTCTTAGGGTATAATCCCAGCAGTGGAATTGCAGAGTGTAAAGACAGTTTCATTTTTAGTTTTCTGAGGAAATTCTATACTGTTTTCCATAGTGATTGCACCAGTCTACATTCCCACCAACAGTGCACTAGGGTTCCCTTTTCTCCACATCCTCACCAGCACTTGTTGTTTGTTGCTTCACTAATGATAGATGATCTGACTGATGAGAAGTGGTATCTCACTGTGGTTTTAATTTTCACCTCTCTGATAGCTAGTGATACTGAGCATCCTTTCATATGTTTGGGGGCCTTCTGTATATCCTCCTTGGAGAAGTGTCTGCTCAGGCCCTTCGCCCATTTTTGATTGGATTGTTTGTCTTCTTGGTATGGGGTCATGTGAGTTCTTTACATATTTTGGAGATCATAACCTTGTCTGACATATCATTGGCAAATATGTTTTCCCATGTTGTTGGTTCCCTTTCATGTTTGTTCATGTTTTCTTTAGTAACACAGAAGTTTTTATTTGATATAGTCTCATTTGTTTATTCTTTCCTTTATATCCCTTGCTCTAGGGGACATATAAATGAAAATATTGCTACATGGGATATCTGAAATTTTCCTGTTTGTGTTCTCCTCTAGGACTTTCATGGTATCACAACTTACATTTATGTCTTTTGTCCACCTTGAATTTATTTTTGTGTATGGTGTAAGTTGGTGGTCTACTTTCATTTTTTGCATCAACCTGTTCATATCTCAAAACACCATTTATTAAAGAAGCTAATTTTATTCTAATTTGTGCAGCTGTCCTCTTTGTCAAATATTAATTTACCATGGAAACATGGGTTTATATCTGGGCTCTCTAGTCTCTTCCATTGATCTATGAGTCTGCTCTTATGCCAGTACCAGGCTGTTTTGATTATACTGGCCTTATAATTTGATATAAGTTGTTGTGATCCATCCTACTTTTTCCTTTTTTCCCAAAATTGCTGAGGCTATAAAGCAGGTACTTTAACATTTCTTGCAATGTTAGTTCAGTGGTAATGAACTCCTTTAGTTGTGCTTTTTGTGTTGTTGTTATTGTTGTTTTGTCTGGGAAGCTCTTTATTTCAACTTCAGTTGCAAATGATACCTTCCTGGGTAGAGTATTCTTGGTTGTGTCCTTATTTTTCATCACTTTGACTTGTCCATGCCAATCTTTCTGGCCTGAAGTGTTTATGTTGTGAAATCAGTTGACAGCCTTATGGAAACTCTCTTGCAGGGATCAATCCAACAGGAGAGTATAATCCTTCCAAACATATATACACCCAATATAGGAGCACTTAAATATATAAAGAATACCATGTTGAACATTAAGGAAGAGGTCGACAACAATACAGTCATAGTAGGGGATTTTAACACCTCACTGTCATCAATGGATAGATTTTCCATTGGTGGAAGATCTTCCTTGATGAAAAAATCAACAAGGAAACAGCGACATTAAATGACATACTAGATGAAATGGACTTAATTTGTGTTTACAAAACATTTCATCCCAAAATAGCAGAATACGCTCTTCTTAAGTGCACATGGATAATTCTCCAACATAGACCATAAGTTAGGACATAAAATAAATCTTAACAAATTCAAGATGATTGAACTCATTTGAAGCATTTTCTCAGATCACAGTGACATGAAACTAGAAATCAATCTAAAAAAAAGACAAAAAAACATTCAAATATATTGTCTATATAACATGTAATTAATGAATGGCTTATCAGTAAGATAAAAAAAAGAAATGAAAAACTACCTAGAAACAAATGAAAATGAAGACACAACCACCCCAAATCTATAGGATATGGTGAAAGCAATCCTAAGAAGAAAGTTCATAGCACTACAGGCATACCTCAAGGAGCAGGAGGGAACTCAGATAAACAATCTAACTCTACATGTAAGAGAACTAGAAAAACAACAACAAACAAAGCCCAGAGTAAGTAGAAGAGAAAAAATAATAAAGATCAGAAGAAATATAAATGGCACAGAGACTAAAAAAACAATTCAAAAGGTAAATAAAACCAGGAGCTGGTTCTTTGATGGACTTTTAACCAGACTAATCAGGAAAATAAGAGAGAGGACCCAAAGACAAGTTCTGAAATGAAAGAGGAGACATAACTGATGATCAAAGAAATACAAAGGATTTTAGAAAAATACTATTAACAATAATATGCCGAAAATATTGAACAACCTGGGTGAAATGGATGAATTTCTAGAAACATAAAGTTTCCAAAACTGAATCAGGAAGAATCAGAAAACCTGAGTATACCGATAACAACTAATGAAATTGAAGCAGTAATCAAAAAGCTCCTAGAAAACAAAAGTCCTGGACCAAATGCTTTCACAGGCAAATTTCAAAGTTCAAAGAAGTTCAAAGTCCAGTAGTTCAAAGAAGAACTAACTAAAACATAAAAATTGTAGAATAAACCCTATGCAGTAAAATCTCAGATATCTTGTGTAGCAATTTTTTTTTGCCAATATTGTTTCCTAGGACAAGGGAAACAAAGAAAAAATAAAAACATGGGACTAAAGCAAATTAAGTAATTTCTGCACAGCTAAAGAAACCATCATGAAAATGTAAAGGGAACCCAATATATGGGAGAACATATTTGCCTCTGATGCATCTGATAAGAGTTTAATTTCTAAAACATATAAAGAACTTACACAACTCAAAGCCAGGAAGACAAACAATCCAATTAAAATGGGCAAAGAACCTGAATAGACACTTTTCCAAAGAGGGCATACAGATAGCTCACAGACATATGAAAAAATACTTCACATCACTAATTTTCAGAGAGATACAAATTAATACAACAATGAGATATCACCTCACACCGGTTAGAATGGCCATCATTAATAAATCAACAAACATGTGCTGGCAAGGATGCAGAGAAAAGGGAACCCTCATGCACTGTTGGTGGGAATGCAGACAGGTGTAGTCACCATAAAAAAGCTATGGAGTCTCCTCAAAATGAAATGTTTTTTTTACCCAATGATTTCTCTTCTAGGAATCCTAAGAATTGTGAAACACCAATTCAAAAGCATATATGCATCCCAATGTTCACAGCAGCATTATTTACAATAGCCAAAATATGGAAACAGCCTAAGTGCCCATCAGATGAATGGATAAAAACTCTGTGGTACATTTACACAATGGAATACTGCGCAGCTGTAAAAAGAAGGAACTCTGATTTTTTGCCATACCATGGATGAACCTGGAGAGCATTATGCTAAGTAACATAAGCCAGTTAGTGAGAGAGACAAATACCACATGCTCTCATCTATATATGGAATCTAATAAACTAATGAACAAAATAGAAACAGAAGCATAAAAACATAAAACTGACTGGCAGCTGTCAAAGAAGAGAGGTGCACTGGATGAAAGAAGGTGAAGGGATTAGCCAAAGAACATATATGCATGACCCAAGGGCTCTGACAATGGTGTGGGTATTGCCTGAGGGAGCTATTGGGTGGAGGTGGGCACAGGGAGAAACCTGCAACAACTGTAATAGGATAAACAATAAAATATAATAAAAAGAGGAAACTGGTCAGATATATATTATTGCTTTCCATTTTCAACCAGTAAATAGTTGCCATTAATAAACAGACAGCTAACATTCTGTTAAGAATGCTCAAGACATGTTACATAATACAACATTGCCTGTTCAAGTGGTGGGTCAGGGAGGCTAAGAAATAATTTATGTGAATTTCTTGATTTCCTTATATAAGACAAGGAAAAAATCAACACGCATGCCTCTGAGAACTTTGGGCCACACACCCTTGAAAAAAGATGTGCAGCATGCATCACAAGCAATGTTCCTTCAGCAGTGAAGCATGCCTGTGAACATGATATCGGTCCTTTGCACCCTGACAGCATCATCATGCAGCAAGGAACATTGTCAAATGGATAGCAAGCCATCCCAGCTACTGCTGTGACAGACTATGTAGTCATCTAGCTAATGAAGATGGGCATAATCTTGGGATTTGGAAGCATTCCCTTTGCAGTGTCATAGATACCAAAGTAGTCAAATGATAATCCCCTGAATAGATTAATGAAAGTCTTTGTACAGGCCCTTGATCCCTATCAGATTTGCAGACATTAACCAGGCAGTCATCAAGGCATTTTAATTTCCTTTCAGCTCCAGCTTTGCCTACATCAGCAACTAGATGGGTATGGGCAAACTCAAGAGGATACACAGAATGCAATGTGGTGGCCCCAGTGGTACCACCTGATGCCAGATTCCCTGCAAAGTGGTGGCAGAAGTGGGTTCTCTTGTCCACACCACCCAGGAAGATCTGCTTGTATTTATCTTTGGAGGAAAAGTTGAGATCCTGGGTGGGAAAGGATCTAATAACATTGACCACGTTACCATCCAGAAGGACAGGACTTCCTGCTCCTTGGGCATATGAACCACACAGTCTATATTTCCCTGTATTGCTAATCTGTGGTGATTTGTTTGCTGGCATTGGCATGCTGCATCTGTAGCAGCAGCTTGACCTGCCCAATGGGCACTACTACTGTCTTGGAGATGGTTGTGGCCACTCCCCTCATCAGGAGCCCTTGGAAAAGGTGTTACACAGTGACATCCATCATGTTGAAAGTAAAAAAGAGGGCAACTGCAGGACTTGGCTTGTAACTGGATGGGACTCCAGGGGTCTGGGCAATGGTTTATTTTTATTTATTTATATTTTTATTGCATTTATTGGGGGTGATATTGGTTAATAAAATTATATAGGTTTCAGGTGTACAATTCTATAATATATCATCTCTTTGTTGTGATCTGTTTGTCATCCCAAGTTAAGTATTTTTCCGTCACCGTTTGCTGCTCTTGCTGCCCCCAACCCTTTAACCTCTCCTACCACTCCCAAACCTCCTTTCCCTCCGGTAATCACCATACTGTTGTCTGTGTTGATGAGGTTTTTTTCTTAATCCCTTTACCTTTTTCGCCCAGCCCTCCAGCACCCCCTTCTCTCTGACATCTGTCAGTCTGTTCTCTGTATCTATGGGTCTCTTTCTAATCAAGTGACCAAGCTGCTGGTCTCAAAGCCTTAAGAAAAGCTGTATCATATTTTCATTGAATAATAAGAACTTCTATTTTGATTGTTCCCGCTAAATGGCAAATTTCTTTTTTTTTAATTTTTCCTTTTTTTAAGATTTTATTTATTTATTTTTAGAGAGGGAAGGGAGGAAGAGAGAGAGAGAGAGAAACATCAATGTGCGGTTGCTGGGGATCATGGCCTGCAACCCAGGCATGTATCCTGACTGGGAATCAAACCTGCGACACTTTGGTTCGCAGCCCGTAAATGGCAAATTCCTTTTCAGTGTTTTCCATTTGCTAAACAGTCACAACAGCAGTTTACATGGTGGCTATTGCTTTCAGGGGATGCCACAGGATGAATCCTCATTCCCACACTCGGACTTCTCTGTCTAGTTGGCCAAGAGTCCCAATTGACTGTGAGGCTTCATTCTACTGAATATGACAGTCCTGAAATCTCATGGATGTTCTTTTCATTATTTAAAAATACTTCCATCAACAATGTTCTTAACAGGTGATCTTATCAGGCTTTTCTTCACTTGCTGTGAAGTCTTCAACACAAAGCATGTTATTGTAAGTTCATTGTAGGTTCCAAGAAATTGTTTATACTGTTTCATCTGATTGAATCATGGTAGTTGTACAGCCATATACTTTTGTTATATTTTTGTCACCATTTCTGATGCATGAATTTCTTTCTGTTTTGGAAAAGTAGCTTTCAAACTTTGTCTGAACATCCCCACTGAAGCCTGATTTCTCACTAAAATGCAGGCTTTCTTATCAGTCACCAGTGGGAGGCCTGGAGACTGAGTCAGTCAAGTCTGGGGTCAAAGGGTTGGAGTCAGGGTGGATACCAGGCCATTGGATGTCAGAGAACCTAAAGTAGACTGAGCTTTGAGTCACAGCATGAAGGCAGTTGCCCTGGAGAGTTGCCAACACCTGCAGTGGTCTTCACTTGAAGTGAAATGTTTTTGGACACCAATAATTTTCATGTGTTTGGGAAGAGAAATTTTGGATTTATTTGTCACTAAAGAATCACTTGGACTAATTTGACAAATAGAGGTGGCCTTTGTAATCACAGTCATTAGAGACAAGAGAGAAAAGCCAACAGTGGCAATAGTTAACCATTATTGAGCACCTAACAGGCTTTGTTCTATGTATTCAAGTGAATTATTATGTTCAGTTCCCACAATAACCAATTTAAGAGATGAAGAGACTGAGGCATAGAGAGATTTAATAACTCACCTAGAGCCACAGAGTTTATAAGACTTAGAGCTGAGATTCATACTTACATTTGATTTGATACCAAAGTCTCAATTATGCTGTAGAATCTTTCGTTTATTCATATTTTTGTAACTTTCTAAATAGGCAAAAGTAGAACTTGATTCTAAGTTATAAAGTGTAATATTTTTTGAGGAATATGGTAGAATTTGTCTCCTGGGAAATTTTGGGGGTTTATATAAATTTTAGCACCTTTGGGACGAAAGGGGAAATTTCTGGTTCATGTGATCTTCTTTGATTTTATAGTACATACGCCCATATGTTGAACATAGAATAGGATTAGAGCAAAGTCTTTTAGGATTTAAGAATGCTGATGTGATTAATATGTCCTGATTTAACAGTGACACCAGCATGGAACAATTAGCCACTTTATAAATTAAATTCCATTTATGTGTCCTCTGGGGTGGACTCTTTGAGATTAAGTGAGTCTCTGTGTCTTAATTGTCCATGAAGTTATGAACTGAGCCTTGCTCTCCACTATGAGGATCAAGTTCCAAAGTCATTGCCATATTCATCCATCAATTTTTTGACTCCTTAGGGAATCATGACTTTAATGAAGACAAATTCTATTACTTTAAACATTTATTCTTGATAACAAAAATCCAATGAAGACACTAACTAATGAACTGGAAAATTATTTTATTTTATTCTATTAAAGGTAGTAGTTTGTATTGGTTGCTTTAGAGATATTTTATTATACTATTTTTTATAGAAATATAAGAAATGCTGATTCTCTCTCTAAACAATCTGGAAGCAGCCTAGGGCTGGGCAGGGAAGATACTGGATGAACTGGGATGGAACATAAGAAAAATACTCAAAGACTAATGGGGGGTGGGGGTCAAAAGAATATTCAAGTAAACTTGAAGGAACTCCTATTGGCAAAATGTTCAGACTCTTTGAACATGAAAAAGAATATTGACTGTGGCTAACTATAGAAAGAGGAGACTTATACATTTCTTAACTTAAGGGGAGCAATTTAATACAGATGCAGTGTATTCAGGTTAAGAGATTGGTTTGGGTTTGAATCTTGACTCTATTATCTCTTTAGCTGTTAAGTTCTTAAATCTTTCTGTGTGTCAGATTCCACATCTATAAACTGGGAATAATAATAATCCCTACCTACATTAGAAGAATGATATGAGGATTGACTAAGACCAAATCTATATTTAGCACATTACCTGACACATAGCATGTGCCTAATAACTATTACTACTTTTATTATTATTGTCCATAATACCCACTATCCATTAGAAAACTGCCATATAAGCCCTGGGCTTTTTTTGTGGCAAATTGTTTTTCAGTTTTTTGAGATATAATTGACATGTAACACTATATATTTTAAGGTATACAACATATTGACTTGGTATATTTATATATTGCAAAATGGTTACCACAGTACTGTTAATACTCCCATCACTTTGCATAATTACCATTTCTGTTTTGTGGTGAGAATATTTAAGATTTACTCTTACCAACTTTTAAGAATATAATGCAGAAATGTTGGCTAAAATCATCTTCTTGTACATTAGAGTGCCAGAACTTACTCATTTTGTAACTTGCAATATGTGCCTTTTGACCACCATCTCCCCATTTGCCCTGCCCTTCAGGCCCTGGCAACTACCCTATTCTATTCTTTGTTCTTCTAGTGTCCTTATTTGACTTTGGCATCAGGTTGAGATGCATAAAATGCATCTGGGAGTATTCCCTGCTCTTAAATTTTTAAAAGACTTTCAGAAGGATTGGTATTAATTATTTAAATGTTTGGTAGAATTCCGCAGGTAAAATATCTGGTCCTGGGCTTTTCTTTGCTAGGAGATTTTTTACACTAAGTGAAATAAGCCAGGTGGCAAAAGACAAATACCATATGCTCTCACCTACAAGTGGTACCTAATGAAAAAAATAAGCAAGCAAAATAGGACCAGAGGCATGGAAACAAGGAACAGACTGACAGGGACTAACAGGGAGAGGGGAGGAGGAGGCTGGTAAGGGAGATAAGAAGGGGAAGGGCCTAGTTACGGAAGAAGTATAAATGATGCATGGACGTGAACAACAGGGTGGGGATTGACCGTGGAGGCAGATGGGGGAGAGCAATTGGGGAAAGTTGGGACATCTGTAATAGAACAATAAAAAATAATTTTAATTCTGTTTGACTGTTGGGAGATTTTTGACTTATGATTCAATCTTTTTACTAGTTATTTGTATGTTCAGATTATCCGTTTATTCAAGGTTCAATGTTAATAAGTTGTGTTTCTAGGAATTTATTCATTTCTTCTAGGTTATCCAATTTGTTGTCATACAATTTGTTCATGATAATCTCTTATGATCCCTTGTATTTCTATGATGTCAGTTGTAACATTTCTTGTTTTTTTTTATTTTATTTACTAAATCTTCTTTTTTCTCGAGTCTATCTGGAAGTTTATCAATTTTGTTTATCTTTTAAAATAACAGCTCTTAGTTTCATTGATTTTTGCTATTTTTTCCTGGTCTTGATCATGTTTTTCTATGCTGATCTTTGCTATTTCCTTTTTTCTGCAAACTTTGCAGCCCTGGGCTTTCTTACTCTTTTTCTTTAGACAAGTGCAATCCTTTAGACCTTTTTTACAGCTGAATTGCTATCTGACACAGTAAGTTATCTCAGAAGCCACTGTGACCTCAGGAAATTGTTGAAATCAAAAGTTGTGAGATAGTTACTGCAGCCCTTGCCCTAGGAGGACAAGGACCACCATCTAGTAGACAGTCAAAGTATCTAATAGTGCTGTCTTCAGCAGCAAATACTAAACTAAACTGATTCAGAGATGAACATGGCCCTTGGATGACATGCAACTATGTGAAGTATTTACTATTTTTTGATAGATAGTCACCAGACTTTTGGGAGTGATCACTTTGTAGTCATACAGATGCCAAATTATAGTGTTGTGCACCAGAAACACATGTAAACAAAAAACCCACAAGTGTCTGACCAAACAAGGCTAACCCAGCCCCTTCTGTGCAGGAGGCAATAGTTAAAGTATGTGAATCAGCTCGAGGCCACCTGATTCAGGAACCAGCTTGTGCCGCTTCTAGCGGCACAGGCTGCTTGTTCAGAGCAGAGAGGGAAAGAGGCACCAGTAAAGGCCAGTTCCAGAGTGTTAAAAAGTTGTGTAATAAAAACTGTAGAAATCCCACTGCTGGGTTAAGAGCTGTTCTATGATTCAGTACCCTATAAGAATTCAGACCCAAGCAAAGGTATTTGGTGAGAGCTGCAGAGCAGGAATCTCTGTGCAAAGATCACAAGTACCGAAAATTGAAAAGGATGCCTGGTGGGCAGTTGATGGAAGGATAAACCCGAGAGGTCCCAGGGGCCCATGGAATCAGAGTAATCTGGACAGGGTCACTTAGGGAACTGACTGTGTAGTTAGTGAAAATTTAATGTTGAGATGACTTGGGCCAATTGAGGTTTCCTTGATTGTGTGAATCCCAGGAAGTGCCTAATCAAGAAGCTTATGGGGAATTACATTCTTACCTACCTATTTCTCCTTTTGGAGCATTTTAAAACTCTCATCTTCATCCTATTCCAAATAATATTCATTGAGATTGTGTTTGAAGTAGCATTACTTTACTATCAAATCTTTTGGACTTCCTTTGAGTCAATTGAAAAGTCCGCACATAAAGAAGAAATAAGTTTTATCTCAAGGTCAATTTCACTTTTTATTGTTTGAAAAGGATGTGTTTCTAAAAATCATCAAGTGCAGCTTCAATCTTTTAATGTAAGCTAATGCCAAAAATTGAGTTTGTAATTTACATTTTCACTAAATCCAAGACTTTCCTGGGATGGAAAAATGACTAAATCCGCCCTGGCTGGCATAGCTCAGTGGATTGAGCGTGGGCTGTGAACCAAAGTGTCACAGGTTTGATTCCCAGTCAGGTTACATGCCTGGGTTGCAAGCCATGACCCCCAGCAACCGCACATTGATGTTTCTCTCTCTCTCTCTCTCTCTCTCTCTCTCTCTATCTCTCTATCTTTCTATCTCTCTATCTCTATCTCCCTCCCTTCCCTCTCTAAAAATAAATAAATAAAATATTTTAAAAAAATAAAGAAAAATGACTAAATCAAGGGAGAGCCACCGTATTCTTTATTTTAAGCTTTTTACCAGTGTGTTTACCCATACAAAAGAGTCTAAAGGTCAAGTAGATTGTGTGTGCACTTGTATAAATGAGACTCAGTTTCTCTCTACATTCCCCCATACAGTACCCCTCTTTTCTTTTCTTATTGACATTTTTAAACAGCAGTTTTAAGTTAACAGCAAAATTGGAGGAGAAGTACAAATGTATTTTCCTATTTTCTCTGCTTCCACAAATGCATAGCCTCCCCTTTTATCAACATGGCTCACCAGAGTGGCACTTTTAATGATCCTATATTGACACATCATAATCACCCAGAGTCCTTAGTTTATGTTACAGTTCACTGATGGCTTTGCATATTCTATGGAAAATGCATTATTACAAGCATCCATCATTATAATTATCCAGAGTATTTTCGCTGTTCTGAAAATCCTCTGTGCTCCAATTATTTATATACCAATCACCCTTGGCAACCATGGATCTTTTTACTGTCTCCATAGTTTTGCCTTTTTCAAAATATCATATAGTTGGAATCATACATTATGCAGCCTTTTCAGATTGGCTTCTCTAACTTAGAAATATTCACTTAAAGTTCCTCCATGCATTTCCATGGCTCAATAGCATTTCATTCTAATACTGCATAATATCCCATTGTCTCAGTGCACCACAGTTTTATTTCTCCACTATCCCAATGAACACATCTTGGTTATGTTCAGGTTTTATCAATTATGAACACAGCTACTATAAATATCTGTGTACAGGTATTTAGTGGATATAGTTTTCAACACCTTTGGATGAATGCCAAAGAGTACAATTGCTGATTATATGTTGAGTATGTTTAACATTGTAAGATACTGCCAAATTGTGTACAAAATGGCTGTGCAGTTTGCATCCCCATGAGCAAAGACTGAGAGTGCCTGTTCTCCACATCCTCATCGGCATTTGGATTTGTCAATGTTGTGGGTTTGGCCATTGTAATAGCTGTGACATGGCTTCACCCTAATGTATTAATTTCCATTTCTCTGATGACACATGATGTGGAGCATCTTTTAAAAATATAACATTAAACTTTATTGTAGTTATGTAAAACTTGAAAAATAAGACACCATAAAATTTAAAACAAAAATATAAAATAAAAAAACACAATAATATAGCTCAAAAAGGAAGAAAATAAGGATCTCGTAGGGGAGCAGGTTAAAGAAGAGGCTCCAGAATGGAATTTGAATAGGGTTTCAGGGTCAATGAACCCTCCAAGGGTGCTGCATCCAGAATCAGCTCAGGGTCCTCTAAAGCAGCCAGTGTAGGTGCAGGTAATGGATCTTCCTTCAGGTGTGCTGGGTACACTGCCAGCTCCTGGTTTCATGAAGGAGACAGTGCAGGTGCATATCACGCTTCTCCCTTGAGGAGTGCTGACTCCAGTGCTGCTCATGGTCTCTTGCAAGAGCCAGTGCAAATGAAGTGGATGCTTCTCCTCTGAGGGCTGCTAGCTCCAGTGGCAGCTCAAAATGTCTTGCAGGAGCTAGTGCAGGTGCAGGTAATCTCTCTCTTTGGAGGGGTGCTGCCTCCGACACCACCTCATGATCTATCACAAAAGCCAATATAGGCACAGTTGATGGTTCTCCCTTCAGACTTTTGGATACAGTGCTAATACCTGGTCTTCTGCAGGAATTAGTACAGTTGTAGGTGGTGCTTCTTCCTTCAAGGCCATCTTCGGGTTCCCTGCAATAGCCAGTGCAGTTGCTTTAGATGGTTCTCCTTTCAGGGGTGCTGGATCCAGTGCCATGTCTTTGTCGCCTGAAGGAGCCAGGTATAGGCTCACATGATTATTCACCCTTTAGGGGTGCTGGGTCTAGACTCAACTCCTTTGCAGGAGCCAGTGCAGGTGCACATGATGGTTCTTTCTTTAGGTCTGCTGGCTCCAGCACCATCTGGTCCAGGTGACTTTTCTTCTGATAGGGTTGGTGGGTCCGGTCTCAACTGAGTGTCCCCTATAGAAACTACCCCACATGCCAGCCTTTGCTCCAGAGCTATAAACGAAACAGATGTTGATGCTAGCTGAATTTCTAGAGTGGCCTCTAGAGGTGGCAGGACAGTTGGTGGTAGACATTCCTCTAGTTCTAGAGTTACATTTACTTCCACACTCGCTCTGCACCTACACCTCACTCCTCAGGATGTACAGGCACTGAAGCTGGATCTAATACTGATTCCTGAACTGATGCTCGAGTTTCAGGTTCTGCCTCCATAGGCTCCAGGTCCTTTAGCCCAATTGGGTGAAGGTGGACATGATGTTTCAGATGAGAATCTTAAGTACTGAGCTGCATATAGACCTTGAGTAGGATCCTGGAGAGTGGCCTGGAGGCCTCTGGGCAATAGATCTTTCCTAGCCTCTCCACCACAAACCCTGGGTCTGAATACCCCTCAGCTCCCAGACTCACCCCAAGCTTGCCCTGGCCCTTGTTGGTGGCATGGCACAGGGCACCTGCCTCTCACTCAGGGAGATGGAGCAGGTGTCCCGATCAACCATCTCCTCGTCTATCTCCTAGGTGGAGCTCTGCAATGTCAGAGACCAGTTGCCTTTCCAGAGGCATCAGAGTCCTACCTGATGCTAGATGCTGCTACTTTTGTCCACTAGAACTACTGCTCCCAGATCAGGTGCTCTCAACCTGGGTGAAATGAGATTTACCTCCAGGACTTAGGATAAACCTTAGGTGGAAGGGTACTGTTCTATGCTCCACTTCCATCCAGGCCAACTTGACCTGGAGGTGATCATGACAAGCTCACTAGGCTTCTAACCTCTCCTCAGCCCGATCCTCCTTGGGGTGTGCCCTCCCCAAGTAAATCCCTCTTTCACACACATACATGTAAAGGAGACATACAGCTGCCCCAGTGGGATGAGAGCAGTGGCCTGCCTGGACAGGACTACCCTGGGCCTCTCTGGGTTACCTTTGGGTCCCCCTGGGCAAAGACATATGAAATGAGACCTGGCCCAATGTCTGCATTGGAACAGGCCATCAGTGCAGGTTTTCCTAGGCCACAGCTCGAGACCTGGGGACACAGCAACAGAACATGTTTTTCTCTCAAGCATCTCTAGCCAAGTGGGCTGAGCAGATGCAGCCTTCTCTAGAACATTGCTGCCTGGTTACCAGGGTTCAAACTATTGCTGGGCTTTATCATAAGGAAGTGAGGTCATTGCTTTGGGTCCCCTCTCGGAGCTTTCTCCTTAAAAAATAGCTTCCCAGAGGCCCCTCTGGGCTTCTCTCTGCTAACCCTACAACCCACAGCATACGCAGTTACACCGTAACTGCCTATGAATAGTTACACCAACAAAGCTCATCCATAGTCCTGGAGACATCTGGGTGCAGCCAGGGCTCCAGCTTTGAGGACACGGAGCTGGTTTCAGACTCATCTCTTCCTGTTGTTTTTAATTAAATTTATTGGGGTGATGTTGGTTAATTAGATCATATACTTTTAAGTGTATAACTATGTAACACATTATCTGTATATTGAATTGAGTAATCATCACCTAAAGTCTAGTCTCCTTATGTCACCATGTATTTGACTGCCTTTTTCCTCTTCAACCTCCCCTCTGGTCACCACTATACTGTTGTCTGTGCCTATGAGTATGTTTTCCCTCTGGTCACCACTATACTGTTGTCTGTGTCTATGAGTATGTTTTATTTGTTGCATTAAGTTTTATATTACACATATGAGTGAAATCATGGTTCTTGGTGTTTTCTGTCTGACTTCACTTAAAACTACAGATCCATCTTGCTGCTAATGGCATTATTTCATCTTTTTTATAGCTGAATAGTATTCTATTGTATGCATGTAGTACATCTTCTTTATCCAATCGTTTATCAGAGGATGCTTACAATGTTTTCATGTCTTGGCTACCATGAATAATGCTGCAATAAACATAGTGGTATATATGCTTTTACAAATACATGTTGCTAAATTTGGTGGTAAATATCCAGAAGAGGGATTGCTGGGTCATATGGTAACTCTATTCTTATTTGGTGGGGGGGGGGGGGATCTCCATATTGTTTTTTCATATTGGTTGCACAAATTTACATTCTTGCAAGCAGCGAATGAGGGGTTTCTTTTATCTACTTCCTCTCCAACACTCATTATTACTTGTCTTGTTGATAATAGCCTTTATAACCTGTATGAGATTGTATTCCAGGTTGGTTTTGATTTGCGTTTCCCTTATAGCTAGTAAAATTGAGCATCTTTTCATATATCTCTTGGTCATTTATATGTCTTTTGGGGAGAAGTGTCAATTCAGGTCCTTTACCCATTTTTTTAATTGGGTAATTTGTTTCTTTTTGTTGTTGAATTATGAGAGTCTTTATGTATTCTGGAAATTCACCCTTTATTGGAGGTATTGTTTGCAAATATTTTTTCTTATTAAGTTGGTTTATTGATTATTCCTTTTCCTGTACAGAAAGTTTTTAGTTTGGTATAACCCAATTTATTTTTGTTTTTACTTCTATTGCCTTTAGGGTCAAATTTGTAAAATCCTCTCAGAGACCAAGGTCCATAAGATCAGTAACTACATCTTCTTTTATGTATATTACTGTGGACTTGTATTTAGGTTTCTGATCCTTTTTGAGTTATGTTTTATGTATGGTGTCAAAGACATTTAGTTTCATTCTTTTGCATGTGGCTTTCCAATTTTTCCTGCACTATGTAGTGAAGAGATTCTCTTTTCTCCATTGTATGTTTTTGGCTTCTTTGTCAAAAATTAGTTGCTTATATTTATGTGGGTATATCTCTGGGCTTTCAATTCTGTTACAATGCTCTGTGTGACTGTTATTCTCTGAGTACAATAATGTTTTGATTATTGGAGCTTTGTAGTATAAGTTGAAGTCAGGGAGTGTGATGTCAACAGCCTTGTTGTTTTTACTCAGTACTGCTTTGGCTACTCAGGGGTTTTTGTGATTTCATACAAATTTGATGATTTTTTTTCTATTTCTTTGAAAAATACCATTTGGATTTTGATGGAGATTGAATTAAATCTGTATATTGCTTTACATAATATGGCCATTTTAACTATTTTGATCCTTCCAATTCTTGAATAAAGAATCATTTAATTTACTTGTGTCTTTAATGTCTTTCATCAATGTCTTATAGTTTTCAATATACAGGTCTTCACATTCCTTGCTAAATTTATTCCAAGGCATTTTATATTTTTGATGCAATTGTAAATTCAATTTTTTAAAAAAATTCTGTTCTGAAACTTTATTGTTAGTAGATAGGAATGCAATGGATATTTTCACATTAATTTTAAACCCTCAACTTTACTGTATTTGTTTATTGTTTCTAACAATTTTTGATAGAGTCTTTTATGATTTTCTATGTAAAGAATCATGTCCTCTGCAAAAAGTGACAGTTTCACTTTTTTATTTCCAATTTGGATACCTTTATTTGTTTCTCTTGCCTTATACTCTAGCAAGGACTTGCAGTTCTAAGTTGAATAACAGTGTTGAGAGTGGACATCCTTGCATTCCTCCTGATCTTAGAGGAAAGACTTTCAGCTTTTTGCCATTGAGTATGATATTACCTGTGAGTTTGTCATATTTGGTTTATTATGAGGAGGTAATTTCATTCCAGCACCATTTATTATGTTTTTAATTATAAATGAATTCTGTATTGTGTCAAATGCTTGTTTGTATCTATTGATAAGATCATATGATTTTTATTTTTCATTTTGTTAATGTGGTGTATAACATTGATTGATTTGCATATGTTGAAACATCCTTTTGCCCCAAGAATAATCCCACTTGATTGTTATGTATTATTATCTTTTTAATGTATTTTAATTTGATTTGCTAATATTTTGTTTAAGATTTTGGCATCTATACTCACTAAAGATATTGGTCTGTAATTTTCTTTTTTTGTGTGTAGTCTTTGCCAGGATTATAATAGCCTCATAAAATGAGTTATAAAGTAATGCCGCTTCAATTATACACATTAATTCTTTGAAGTTTTGGTAGAATTCATCACTGAAGCCATCTGATCTGAGATTCTTTAAGAATTTTAAATTCTTTTAAAGAATTTAATTCTTGGATTCTAAAAGAATTTTAATTCTTTTAATTTGGGGGGGTTTGATGACTGTTTTAATTTCTTTAATGTTGATTAGTTTGTTTAGTTATTCCAATTTTTCATGATTCAGTTAGGGGAGGTTAAATATTTCTAAGAACTTCTCTATTTCTTTTACATTATTGAATTTGGAGTATATAGAATTTCATGGTATTCTTGAATAGTCCTTTATATTACTATAGTATCCACTGTAACTTCTCTTTCATTTATGATTTTGTTTATTGGAGTCTTTTCATTTTTTCCCTTAGTAGTTTAACCAGAGCGTTGCCAATTTTTTAAAGAAAGAACTATCTTTCTTATGTTATTTTTATTTTATTCTCTTTTTGTTCTCCATTTTGTTCAATTATGCTCAAAATTTTATTTCCTACCTCCTATTAACTTTTTGCTTTTTCTAGTTTCTTAAGGTGAAATGTTAGGTTGTTTATTTGATATTTTTCTTGTTTTATGAAGTGGGCCTATAATGATATAAACTTCCCACTTCTTACCACTTTTACTGTATCCCCAACATTTTATGTCATATTGTCATTCTCATTGGTCTCTATATATTTGGTCTCACCTTTTATCTGTTCTTTGACCCAGTTGTTCTTTAGTAGTATATTGTTTAATCTCCACAGATTTTTTTTTCATTTTATTTTTGTACTTTATTTCTGATCTTAAATCATTTGGTTAGAGAATATGCTTGACATGATTTCAATGTTCTTAAATTTATTGAGGCTGTTTTTGTGCCCCATTATATAGTCTATCCTTGAGAATGTTTCTTAGGCACTGGAGAAAAATGTATATTTTGTTGTTCTGGGATGAAAGCTCTATAAATATCAATTATGTCTATTTAGTCTAATATATAATTGAAGGCCAATATTTCTTTATTGATTTTCAATTTGGACATCTATTGGTTACTGTCAATGGGTTGTTTTCAGGTTCCTTTCTATACTCATGTTTTGTTTTTCTTTTCTGTCAGTTTCTCCTTTTAGTTCTGTTAGTAGTTCTATGATATATTTTGATGTTCCCAAGTTGGTTGCATATGTATTAATAAGTGTATTTTTCTTAGTGTATTATTCCCTTATTATTATAAAATATACATCTTTATCTATTGTCATTTTTATCTTCAAATCTATTTTGTCTGATCTATATGGCTATACTCACTTTCCTCTGGATGCGATTTTCTTGGAGTATTATTATTTATCCTTCCACTTTGAGCCTATATTTGTCTTTGCAGCTGAGATGTGTCTCCCAAAGGCAGCATATGGTTGGGTTTTGCTTTTTGATCTGATCCATTACTCTGTGCCTTTTAATTGGTAAGTTCAGTTCATTTATATTTTGGGTGATTATTGACTCTTAAGGCTTCATGTAGCCATTTTATCTTTTGTTTTCTGGTAGTTCTGTTTCTCCATTATTTAATTTCCCTGGTGTTTCTGTTATTTTGATATGGTGGTATTCTATGATTTTTTCCTTTGTGCTCTTTTAATATTAAATATCTCAGTTCTAGATTTTGGGGGATTACTATTAGGTTTATGCAAAAGAAAGTTTCATATATGTAGTAGTCCTTTTTTTGCTGATTGCATCTTATCATTATTCACCTGTGCAAGTTTAGTTCTTCTCCCCTACCCTTTTATGTTTCTGTTTCACAAATTATTCCTTTTTGTGCTGTGCATTCATTTTCAAATTGCAGTTGCTATGATCTTTTGAAAAGTGTTTTTTACTTCTTTTAATCTTTATATTATATTTAAGTGTTTAATACATTATCCTGTATAGGTGTTAGTCATCTTACTTGTAATTTTGCATCCTTTTGTATTTTTGTTTTAGATAAAAGAGAATCTTTCAAATTTTATTGTAAAGTAAACCTTGTGGCACTAAGTGCCTTTAGTTCCTCTGTGTCTGGAAAAGGCTAAATTACTCCTGAATATCTAAAGATTAACTTTGCTGGATATACTATTCTTGGCTAGTGATTGATTTTTTCAATAATTTGAACATTTGATTCTACTTTCTCCTGGTTTGTAGGATTTCTGCTGAAAAATTCAATGATAATCTAATGGGGTTTCCTTTATAATTTACCATATATTTTTTCCCTAGCTGCCTTGTGAATTCTTTGTTTGTTGTTATTTTTTGACAATGTTAATATAATGCACCTTGCAGAAGGCCTTTTTTTTTTTGGATTGAGATGATTAAGTGTTCTGTTAGCTTCTTGGATTTGGGGGTATAGTTCTTTTCATAGGTTTGGGAAGTTCTCATCAATTATTTGTTTGAATGGACTCTCTGTTGCCTCCCCTATTCTTCCCCTTCTCTTACACTGTTATAATGGTATTGCTGTTTCTAATGGAGTCAGATAGTTCCTGTAGAATTCTATCCCTTTCTTTTTTACTCTCGATTCTCGCTCTTACTCCTGATCCATTTCTAAATTTCTATCTTCTGTGTCACTAATTATTTTCTCCATTTGGTCTGCTCTCTTTCTTAAGCACACCAGTTCTTTCTTAATCTCATTTATGGAGTTAATTCCAGAATTTGTTTGTTTGTACTTTGTAGTTTCAGTCTCTTTGGTAAAGTGCTCCTTTGTTCATTGATTTTATTTTTCAGCTTGTTGAATTGTTTTTCTTGTATTTTGATGAGTATTTTTAAAAACTGCAAACTTAAATTCTCCATCAATTAAATCACAATCTTCCATGTCTTTACGTTTATTTTATGGAGACTTTTCATTCCTTGCTACCTTGCTTATTCATTGTACTTGATGAGTTATTTCTTTCCTTGGGCATTGTGGAAGTAAAAACTTTTTTTTTTTTTTAAATTAGGTATTCGACACTTCAGTGATTTAACAGGTTGATGCATAGACATCTTTCTTTGGTTGTCCAGTAGGTGGTGATGAAGAGAAAGTGTTTGCCCACACTGTTGGGGTTTCTAGGATGTTGGGGCAGTGTTACCTCAGCCATAGAAAACACCTAATGTCACTAAGGAGGTGAGTGTCCCCCTTAAGACTCAGTCACTTTGGCTTGAAGCACCACTTCCATGAATTGAAAGTGGCAGACACTGTGTCTCTTGTGCATTCCTGGTGCTGTCTTCCTATAGCCAGAAGCTGCCTGAAAGGCCACTATGTCTGAGTTGATCCAGCTGCAGAGCTGCTTTGCCTCAGTTCACTCAGCAGCCTCTATCAGGCTATGCTGCAATGGGTGGGAGAGAGGTGTGCAGTGTGAAGTGAGTCTGTATGTCTGGTCTCTGTTCTCTCCAGTGGGTTTAGCCACAATGAATACTGACTAATTAGGAGTGGAGAGACTTTTTAGACCCTTTATTGATCTGCCCAGTTAGGATTTTACTGCTAGGTGGGCCACAGGGGGTGGGGTGGGAAGTTCCGTCATCACTGGAATCTTTTGTTTAGTTGGTGAGCTGTGGAAGGCTGTGACCCTTTACATCACAGCTCTGTCCCTGACCCTGTGCCCAGGGTCAGTGTTTGCCAGCCACCCAGGCTCGATTGTTGTCTCTGCCCTTTCCCCAGTGGGACTTTGTACCCTGACTCTTCAGTACTACCAGTTCCTTAGGAACCATGGTGAGCACCAGACTGCCAGTGGCTTTCATCACTGTCCTTGTCCCTCTCCTGTCTGGCCTCTGCTATTCGCTCAGATGGGCCCACCTTCAGATGTCTCAGTACATGGATTTCTCAGTCATGTTGGTGTCAGGAGCAGGGAATTCTGTGTTGAATTAGAGTTGTCCAACCTGCTATAATTCACCAGAAGAGACCTGGAGGTGCTCTCATGCCACCACACTGCTGACATTCTGTTTTTGAGTTGTCTTTTTTCTTGGTAGCATTCTTTCAAGCACAAACAATTTACATTCGGATTAATTAAAATTTATAAATGTTTTGTTTTGTTGCATATACATTTGATGTTATAATTAACAAAACATTTTTAAATCCAGGGCCTTGAAAATTTACGCCTAAGTTTTTGTTTAAGGGTAACACATACATTTGATATTTGATTCATTTTGAGTAATGTTTGAATGTAGTGTGAATAGAGGTCCAATTTAATTATTTTACCTGGATTTGTTATGTTCTTGGTAAAATGCACTTCTTTTGTGAAATTTATTCTTAATTATTTTATTCTTTTTAAAGTTATCATCTGTGTCTATGAATTTGTTTCCTTCTTTCTGTTTTATATCCCACATATAAGTGAAATTGTATACTTCTTGTCCCTTTTTGGTCTGACTTATTTTGCTTAGCATGATACTCTGAAGACCCATTTGCGTCGTCACAAATGGCAGTATTTCATCTTCTCTATGGCTGAGCAGCATTCCATCGCATATGTGTTCCACATCTTTTTTACCCAATCATCCCTCAAAGGATACTTAGGTTGTTTCCATGTTTTGACTACTGTGACTCATGTTGTAATGAACATAGGGGTGCATATATCTTTATGAATAAGTGTTCTCAAATTTTTCAGTTTTTCCATACTGTATTCCATGGAAGCTGCACCAATTTTCATTCCCACCAGCAGCAGTTAGCATTCCTCTCCAACACGTGGTGTTTCCCTGGGAAAGGGTGATGAGAAGAGGATAAAAAGAGTAAAGGGGTTCAAATGGGATGACAGAAGGAGTGCAGACTTTGGGTGGTGAACACACAATGCAATATATGGATGATGTATTATAGAAGTGTAAACCTGAAACTTGTATGATATTAATAACAATGTTACTGCATTAAATGTAATTAAAACCATAAAGTTATTGTAGTAGAATTGCTTTTGTAAGTTCATTTTCAGATTGTCCACTGCCAGTGTATAGAAATACAGGACATTCTTCAATCTTGCCGAAATCATATTACTTTTTATATTTTTTTTGCATGTGGATTCCTTAGGAGTTTCTGACATAAGATTATGTCATCTATGAATAGAGATGATTTTAGTTTTTCTTTTTAACCTAGTTCTACTTTATTGCACTTTCCTGACTGATTGCCCAAACTAGAACTTCCAAGACATGGTTGAATAATAGCGGTAAAAGTGGATATTTTTTTCTTGTCCCTGACCTTAAGAGGAAAGCACTATTAAGTGTGATGTTAAATGGGGATTTTTCATTGCTACCTTTTATCAGTTTGAAAGTCTCTATCATAAAAGAGTGTTTGATTTTGTCAAATGTTTTTTCCTGCATCAATTGATATAACTGTATTGTTTTCTGCTTCTGTTCTCTATATATGACAAAATGCTGCAATGATTTTTGTATATTAAACCAATCTTGCATTCCCGAGATAAATTTGGTTATTATCTATTAGGTTATGGTGTATTGTTCTTTATATATGTTGCTTAATTCAATTTGTTTGCCTTTTATTGAGGATATTTAGGTTTATATGTGTACAAGACACTTGCTTGTCATTTTCATTTCCTGTAGCTTCGGTCTGGATCTGGTGTTGGGATAATACTGATCTCATACAATGATTTGGGTAAAAGTATCATCTAAGTTTGGTATTAGATTGTAAAAAATAAAGGCCAATCTTATTTAAACATTTATTAGAACTCAGTAGTGATGCTATCTGCACCTGGATTTTTATTTATGGGAATATTTTTATTACTAATTTATTTTAATAATATTTGCCAGTGATCTTATTGCTTTTATAAAGAATCTAATTTTGGAAGTTTTTATTCTGGCATCTGGAAGTGTGTCTTTATTTGATGTTATTTTGCTAGCAAAGTGTCTCATTAAAATCTTCACTTTTTTGCAGTTACAGTTTATATTCAATATTATTTTGTATTAGTTTCAGGTGTACTGCATAGTGGCTAGACAGACAATCATACATTTTACAAAATGTTTCCTCTGATAGTTCAAGTACCCACCTGGCACCATACAGAGTTATTACAATATTATTGACTATATTCTCCATGCTGTACTTTACTTTATTGTACATTGGTAATTTCAATCTACATTCCCTTTTAGATTTTGGTCTCATTTGGGTTATTTCTAGATTACCCTTTAATCTAGATTCACACAAATCATGAAGATATGTATAAATGTTGCATAGGAAGATTTAGAGATAATGGTGAAATACAAAGTGAACACATCAATATCTCATTGTTTGAAAGTATCCTATACATATTGTGTCCTAATATACTTAAGTCGATGTCATGGTCTTGATTAGCCACTTCATTTTTATTAAAGTTACTCAAACAATAGTATTTTAGGGTTGAATTTAGACCTTTTTGTAAACAGAGTTTTTAATGAAAATATACAAATTCGTTAGGTGATGTGAACTCCTTAATAGAGTCTGAAATAAAAAAATAGCTCTACATGTTATGATTTATATAAATATGTGGGGGCATGCCCCTACTTGTCTGCCTACTCTAAGTTCTAAATTTTGGTGTCAGCTTACAGTCACATAGCTCTGCCATGGAGGATAACATAAAGTGGGAAATGTTCATGTCATGGTTTTTCAGGGGTCTTTTAAAAAGTCTTACTGAACATCATGACAGTATGAAGTCAGAATACTGTACATGTGATTAGGTGCCTGGAAGATTTTTGTGTCTCTTATTCATGATGATCTGAGAGAAAAATGTTTTCACACTTAAGTGAATTTCAAAATGCAATTCCAGGATTTTTTAAGGGAGAATTGGGGGAAGTTTACAAAGCTGAAGTTGAAATTGATCAGTTAGAGTTCTATTAAAGTAAAAATAGAAAGTGCAAGTTAAAATGTATATAGAAAATATATTGATATAGGATAAGATGGTTGTTTTCACAATTTGTTTAGAATAAATCTATAATTTAAAAAGCTAAATACATTTATATTTTAATAAAATATAAACTGTTTATATCATCCCGATGTTTAATATCAACTACCTATGTGTATAAACAGCTTTGCAATACACAGCTTATTTTTTATTTTTTATATCTGTTTTTTTTCACTTCTTATTTCCAGGTATCTTTCCTTTAACTTTTGAACCATAAAGGAAAATTTCATGAAGTTATGAATGACTCAGACCCTCTCCTCCCAACAAGGTGGCTCAGGTAAAATAATCCTGAACATGTGACCTTTACATATAATACTCCAGTGATTGCCAAAAGGCTAGCTGGATGCTCTCCTGCTCTGCTGAACTTTCATATGTAGTACTCAGGACTTGACATTTATAAAACTGCTGGTGAACTCTGTAGGCATCCTGATGGCTGGGGTATTATATGAATCTCTTTATTATGATAATAGATACGTGTTAGTGAATAGCACTGAGATCTTTGGAAAGAACCAGGGCATTTTATCATTTAGTTAATTGGATAACTGAAGAATATAATTTTATGGAGTTATGTATTATGAATATGCAAACTCATATTCATTTTATTCAAAGTAACCATTAAGTACATCAGTAAGAAAAATCTCATACAAAACTGTGGAAGGCAAATGTAAAATATTTAAAAATAGATCACATTAGTTATTGCTTTTTAAAATATGTTCCCTATCAAATATCCCTGATATAACATTTATTTGACAATAATTTTCCAAATAGAAGGCTAATGGGGATATTTTATGCATAGCAAAAAATACAAACAAACAAACAAAAATGTTACTAAAATAATTTTATGGGCTTCATTGAGACAAATAATTTCTGATGTGTTTCTATATTTCAATAAATTCAAATAAGAAAAGTATGTATTTAAAAATATAATGCCCTGGCTGGCGTAGCTCAGTGGATTGAGCGCGGGCTGGGAACCAAAGTGTCCCAGGTTCGATTCCCAGCCAGGGTACATTCCTGGGTTGCAGGCCATAACCCCCAGCAACCGCACATTGATGCTTCTCTCTCTCTCTCTCTCTCTCTCTCTCTCTTCCCCCCTTCCCTCCCTAAAAATAAATAAATAAAATCTTAAAAAAATATAATAAATATTTATAGCTATAGCATCTAAATTTATAACATTTTCATTTATTGAATAACATGCTATCCTGATGAATTTCTTTAAGATTGCAATTATACTGAATTTAACTTTCAGATATGCAATTTTATCTATTATTTACATCTATATGTTAATGTATTCTTTAAAAATTGGAATATCTGTTTCCAGTTATTTACCTTAACAGTAATACAGTTACCATGTTTTAAATCTGATACTTACTGTTAATAGAAACTATATTTTCAGTTGGAAGATTCCTCTTGAATTCAACTAGATACTTAAAGATATTTGTGTTCATAATTACATTTAATATATTAATTTAAAAACATTTTCAGAAAACATGCAAGGTAAGATTTCATTAAATATAAAAATCAACAAAATTTACTGATAATGCCATAGAAAATGTTTGTTGAAAGCTATGGTTTTTTTACATCAAATTGTACAAAAAGTTGACTAGTGATATATTTCTGAATGCACAATCACATAAACACACTTACCAATAAATATATTTAAAATTTTATTCAAACTGTATTGTAGACCTGAAGGTAAGAGCTGAAACTATAAATATTTCTACACAAAAAGGGGAATGTTTGAATGGCATTGGTTTACTTAAAGCATAATCTGTAAAAATATACAATTAATAAATTGAACTTCATTGAAATTAAAACTTTTAAGAAAATGTAAATTTAAATACAAAGTGGGAGAAAATATTTGTATGAGGTACCTCATAAAGAACTTGTATACAGAATATGTGAAGACTATTCAAAACTCAATAATATATAAATGACTAATCCAGTTAAAAAAAGGATCAGATAATTTGTGTGGGGTGGCTCAAGACACAGCCCCTCCAAGACCTTAGAGAACAGGTGAATGCCTGTTCAGCAGCCATGAGGAGAAAGGAAAACAGCCTGCATCTGGAACCCCAGCCTTCTCAAGGCCCCTGTGTTAATCACAGCCCTGTAGCATTTTCACATGCAACCTCAGCTTCCTTCCCACTGTCACAGCTCCCTCTCTAACCAGATAAGTAGCACCCAAGAACTGAGGAGAGGAGCTGTGTCTCACTTGATCTGCTACCATGAGTGCACTCCCCTATAAAGTGAATAATAAATAAGTGGCATGTCCACAGCTGCTGGTCCTCCAGGTATTTTTTTTTTTTTTTATATCATGGACACAAGTATTGTTTCCCAGTTTGGAGCTCCTGCATTACACTTTACCAAAGAAATACACCTGGCCATTAATCATATTAAAAGATGCTGAGCATTTCATTCATTAATAACACGCAAACTAAAATGCACTTATTAGAATGCCTTTAAAACTACAGAAAATACTAAGAGTACGTAGTATTTACCAGTAGGTAAAATATATGGGACAACTGGAATTCTCATATTGTTAAGGGAATGCAACATTGTACATGCCTCTAGTGACACTTAGGAGTTACTGATAAATATGCGTTCATCATGTGACTCAGTGGCCACACTTCCAGAAATTTGACCAAGTAATATGAAAACCCATGTTCATACAAACCTGTACATAAACATGTACAAAGTCTTTATTAGTAAGTACTATAAACTGGGATGAGCTACATGTCCCTCATTTGTGAAATAAATAAACAAACACAATATATGCAATTACCAACAGTAAAACATTATTCTGCCACAATAAAGAATGAACTATAGCTACATGTGACAATAACAATGAATCGTAAGTATGTTTTGCTGACTGAAGAATCAGACTCAAAACGTTACTTATTACATGATTTCATTTCTGTGACATTCTTTCAAAGTCAATTTTTAAAAAGATTTTATTTATTTTTTAGAGAGGGGAAGGGAGGGAGAAAGAGAGAGAAACATCAATGTGTGGTTGCCTCTTATGTGCCCCATACTGGGGACCCGGCTTGTAGCCCAGGCATGTGCCATAGACTGGGAATCAAACCTATGACACTTTGATTCTCAGTCTGGCACTCAGTCCACTGAGACACACCAGCCTCGGCCAAAGGCAAATTTTAGGAATCAGACTAATGATTGCTATCAGACTAATTAGCTATCAGACTAATGATTGCCAGAGTTTGGAGGAAAGTGGAGGGTTGACAGCAAAAAGACATGGCAAATTTTTGGAATGTAGTACATGTCATATTCTGATTTCAATGGAAGCTGTAAGAATGTATACATTTATAAAGATTCACAGAATTGAGTACTTAATAGTGTGAGTTATTTACATGTAAGTTATGGCTTAAATGTTAAAATGGAAAAATATATTTTGCACTCATACAAAGCCTGAATGCTGTCTGTAAATGCTCAATAATTCTAACCTAATAATATAATTGTCGTTGATTACAGAAAGATAGATAAAAATGAATAAGGATGTAAAGATTAATGAAATAGAAATAATTTCAAACAATTACAACAAAAGTTGCGAGTGTCTTTCACTTTTTTTTCCAAAAATTTTCACTGTGGCACTGATCTCTAAAATTGAAAAAGAGTATTTCTTCTATGTGCATTTTAATTCACCATTTGAATACAAAACAATTTGTATTTTGCCCTAGGCATGTAATCTACATTAACATATGATTGATTTAAAATATATCTATATAGAATGTGAACACTAATGTTCAATAAATTGTTCATATAGCTTTTGAGTAACATTTATTAGAAACAGGTTTCCTTTGCCTTTTTAAATTTCTTGCAATATCATCTTCATTGTTAAATCAAAATACACCTAAGAGAATTAACTTGTGAGATAAAAGTAATTTAATATTCTTTAAAACACTTTCTTAAGCAATATTCAGTATCTTTTAATCTTTAAATGAAAGCAGAGGTAATTTTATGCTAGTAAGATTTTTCAAGGTATGATACAATGACAAAAAATGATATTAGCTGTTTTACTTAGTTTCCAAATCTTGTATTAAAATGTACAAAACCTAAAGACTACTATTCAATAGTAGTAAAAATTACATAACTTTACCATGTAGAAACTATGCTTTTTGAATGTGTGCTCTATAGCAACAATAGACAAATTTTCATTTTAACATTAAACCTTTAAAGTAAATATTAAGTGCATTTTGATAGAAAGGTACTTTAGTGTTATTTTTATAGTATTATTATGGTACATCATTCTCTGCCCTTGTACTTTTTTTTAAGTTCTTTTTTATTGTATTTTTCCACTGCCATGTATCCCCCTTATATCCTCCTCCACCTTGCAATCATCACACTGTTGTCCACGTCCCTGAGTCCTTTATCCTTTTTGCTCAATCGCTCCACTCTCTTACTTCACTCCCAGAGCTGTTTTACCCCTTCTCTATCTTTACATTTGAAATGGATTTCTTATTCATAACATGTAGTTAGGTCTTATCTTATATATTGATTTTGGCATCTGTTTTTTAGTTGGTGTGTTTAGAACATTGCTATTTGAAGGTAATATTATAAAGAGAATAATATGTTGGAATATCTAGTACATTTTCTATATGTTTTCTATGAATTGCATTTTTTGTTTTTCTCTTCTCCCCTTTTTTCTGCATTCTCTTAAGTATCTGGTATGATCCCATGTCTCTCCTCCCTTACTATATTATTTATATCTCTTTTTGAAAATATTTGATGGTTGCTCTAGAGTTAAAATGTATGTTTCAAAAACAATCTGGTTCACATTCAGCTGATACTATAGTGCTCCACGTGAAGTGTGGGTACCTTATAACAGAGTATTTGTGCCCCTCCCTCCCCTCCTTTGGTGGCATTGCTTTATTTCAGCTCACTGATCAATGTGCCATAATCACTCAAGAAAAGTGTACTATTATTTTTAACAAGGGTTCTTTTTTAAAAATGTAAAACTTAGAAAAATCTGATATTTATTTTATCTTTATTCACTGATTGTTGCTCTTCCCTTATTTGGTCCAGTGTCATAGCAGTGAAATTTTCGCTCTCTCTGAAGTACTTGTGACAAATCTTTCAGGGCAGATCTGTCAGTGATGAGTCCCCTCAGTTTTTATTCATATGAGGAAGTCTTTGCTTCTCCTTCACTTTTGAAGAATAACTTCCTGGAGAAGAAATTCTAGTTTGTTTTCCTTTTTCTGTTCGGAATTTCTTTACTTTTTATTTTCATTCAACACATTAAATATCTTACTGTCTTCATTGTTCATGTAATTTATGCAAGAATTCCATTGTAATTTTTACCCTGTCACATGTCTTCCCTGGCTTCTCTGGAGATTTTCTCTTTGTATTTGGTTTTCTGCAGTTTGAAAATAATATGCTAGCTATGGATCTTTTTGGTTTATTTATCCTGTTGATTTCCTCTGATCTTCCTGGATGGATGATTTGGTGTCTCTGTTAATTTGGGAAGCTCTTGGCCATTATTTTTTAAATATTTTTTCTGCTCCATTCTCTCTACTTCTTGTATTTAACTTTGATGTATAGTACATCTTTTGATATTGTGAAGCTGGTTTTGGATGTTCTTTTTTTCTTTTGTTGTTGGTTTTTAAATCATTCTTTCTTTCTTTGCATTTGTTATAGTTTCTATTGATCTTACTCCTTGTGAATTTTTCATTTCTTCATTTCTATAACTATCTGATCTCTAACATTGCTTTTTAAAAATTATTTCATTGTGTGCACATTGCCTTATGACTGTTTCATAACTTTTTATATTTCTCTTCACATTATTCACCTGTTCTTGCATGCTGCCTTCTGTCTGTTACAGCCCTTACCCTATTATAGTTATTTTTAATTCCTTGGCTCACAATTCCAATATCTATTTCATATCTGAATATAGTTCTTATGCTTGTTTTGCTTTTTTTTTTCCAGATGCTTTCTTTTCTTACCTTTTGGCATGACTTTAAGTGGTTTGCAGATAGCTGGACACATCGTATCGGGTAATGGAACCAACAAATCTTTAGTAACATTTATGCTAATTTGGCTAGTGCTTAGGTTATGTTATTTAATAGTTAATATGTCTAATGTTTAACTTTAGGTACAAGAAGATTCAACTTATTCCTTTGGTATATTTTGTTTCTTTCTCCTTCCTTGGCTGTTGGTGTTTTCTTATATGTTGCTCTTGGTAAGGGGTCTGTGTCTCCTAACCCTTGTGGATGTCATGCACTGTAATTAAACTGGGGGTCTTCCAGATGGTTGTGTGGCATTGTAGGAGCATTCTATAAATTTTAGATTTAGTTTCCATTTTTGAAGGCCCTGGGCCTCAGGACTGTGGCTTTCACAGTGTTGCTGTCCCCCCTCCAGCACTTTAGTGTTCTTTTTTTTTCTCTCATGCTTTACTGATTTCTCTGACTGCAGCATTCCCAATCTGTTTCTTCAAAGTCCTGTCCTCTAATTTTTATTTTTTTTCCTCCAGGAAGACTAGAGAGGCTGAAAAAAAGCTGAGATTATCTTTGTGTAAATGATACATAGTTTCAGAATTGCACTCTGGTGAAGTTTTTTTCCCTTGGAGTGCAGGCCTCTGTTATTGGGAGGGCTCTGTTTTACAATGGTTACTTCTTCCCTCCCCTTTCCAATGCCATTAGAGGTCAGTCTCAAACTGTGATGAGATACTCAGAGAAATAATTCACAAAAGGCTGGCATCCGCCTATGACAGTGCAGCCTCCCCCATCTCCAAGACTGAGGCCTCCTGAAGTTTCTCATCCTCATATTGCCTGCTTCACTGAAAAATTCTGGTTCTCTCAAGTCAGCCTCTTGGCAGTACCAAATTATTTCTAGTAAATATTAGAAATGTTTCTCCATGAAAGTGCTCATCATTGTTTATAGGTAATTGGTTACTATCTAAAATCAACAGTGATGGGAGACTTTATAAAGGCAGCTGAGGTCGTTTCTGTGTCACGTGTTACCTGTCAGCATCATAACTGTGGTGAACTGTGAAAATGGTGCACAGCCAGGAAGCAAATCCTCAAGGGCTGTTTAAGTAACATGAGATGGATTTTATCCAATTTCTCCTCCCTATGGGGTGTGAATATGTTTTAGTTATTGCATTTCTGTTTTTAGAATAGGTTTGATAGGGGTTTAAGACTTGGGAAAATTTAGCTTAAGGTAAATAGTCATAAATCTAGCAAGTAATGTGTATGTTAAGTTTTTGTTTCAGTAACTGCCAATAAGACCCATCCTGGCGCCAGGGATTTGGCAGTTGACCTCCTGGGTCACTGACTGGGGATTACTTCATTTGGAGACCTTGGTACCAGGAAGAAGCAAGCGACTGCCCTTCCCCCTTGGAGGCAACTGTCGAATTTCAAAGGCTTTCGCTGACACCTTGTTTGTCCTCTCCCAACCCCCTTATAAAAGATCTGGCTGGGAAAGAAAGAGTAAGATGGTTTGTTAGGGTATGAACCCTCCATCTTCTCAGATCGCCGGCCATCTGAATAAAGCGCCTATAAAAGATTCAATCACTGTCATTGCTTATTGGATTTGGTAGTGACAGGCAGCCCGAACACTGGTGTCTTTTCCAGTTACAGGTTGAAGATTTATTTTGCTAAAAAGTTGCAGCCCTAATAGTCACTAAAATGCTGCGTGATTTTATCATAACTTAGGACATTCCAGTGTTTATATCATGTGACCAAGGAACACACTTGATGGAAACCTAAGCTTTTGCCCTTGACACAAAAACCACACTGTCCTTACCACCCACAATTTTCTGGAAAGGGTGAAAGACCCTACAGCATCTCTAAGTTAAAATAAGTAAAACTTTTAGAAACCCTTGAATTTCTTTGGCCAAATTTACTCCAATTAGCTCAAAGGGGCATAGAGTTCACTCACTCACAGACACATCAATTATTCTCTATGAATTGGTAACTAAAATGACCATGTATTTAGACATTTTAATCTTTTATACTAGATTATGCCCTGCTACATGCAGACAAGGCAAAATATTGCAAGGGACTCAGGTACCATACACTGTCCTATCCCTACCAAGTTAAGATTGCCTTCCTCCTTCATAATCTTGAGCAAAAAGACTTAATTTACTGGAAAACTGCTCTTTAACCTTCTTTTTAAAATTATTATTATTTTTATTTAATTGTTGTTCAAGAACAGTTGTCTCTATTTTACTCCCACCACTCCCCTTCACCTTAGCCATCCCCACTCTCCACCCTTGATCCTACCACCTTTGGTTTTGTCCATGTGTCCTTTGTACATGTTCCTGAAAACCCTTCCCTCTTTACCCATCCCCTTCCCATTATCCTTCTTGCAAACAGCTTTGTCAGGTCTTGTTAACAAGAAACGTAGCAAGTCTCATGGAATCAATCTCTGGTATAGATTTCATAACTAAAGAAGTAATTCAGAATTGCACACAAATTTGAAGAACAGTCCAATAGGGGACCTCAAAGTGAGGATTCTCAGGTATTGTAACAAAACAACTCCTCTGAGTACAGAACTGACCTATGACCTTGAGTGGATGATGTCAGAACATGTACTGCTTCCACTCAAGATGTCAAATCTAGACCCGTATCTCAGTCCTGTTTTTCTTATTTTCTTGCTTAGAATCATTCTTCCTCTCATGTTTTATAGATCTGGTTGTTGTAGGAGACCGTTCTACATGGTGTGCGCCCAGCACCCACTCGAAGATGCACAGGACCCATGCCAATGGATAGGTTCTCCTGTGGGGAATCAGGCCTGCAATGTGCCTAGGCTGCTTTGAGACTTGCTATTACTAAAACTCCCTCACCCTGAATTGAGACAGCGAGTACTTACTATAACTTCCTAAAATCTAAGCTAAAACTCCCCAGTATGGAGTGTAACCGATTCAACTACTTTTCCCTTTTCATTTGCAAATATCCCTCTTCTGTGATGTGAATAGCAGCACTGGCTCCTTTGTTTTCTGTAAAAGGTAACCACCTTAAGCGAACCTGTGCATAGTAAATGAGAACCATCATGTAATGCGCCCAGAAACCCAATAAAGGCCAGTCATAGCAAAGGCCAAGGCTTTTGCTCCCCTTGAGAGAAAAGTCATGCTGTCCCTTTTCCTCCACTGGATTTGGTAGTCTGTGTGAATGTCTCATTTCATCCATAATGACATGGATACTGTGGGCCAGTGTCTGCATCAGGTTGTTATGCATCTACAATGACCCCTTTCTTCTTTCTTTTATTTTTATTATATATTTTAGAGAAAAGCATACAAATTATAACACAATTTTCATATTATCCCAAAAGTAGTCACTGCCCAAAATTTCATCTAATATTGAAGAAATACACCATCCACTGTCAGAAGCCCTGATAAACAATTCTGGCCAATTTTATTTTTCTCTCGTTAAATAATACTTTAGGGAATTACAATTGAATAGCACTTCCACTGCAACTATATGGACAAATGATGATAAATAAATAATCTATGACTTCATTAGTGCTATTCCTTTTCATAAAAAGAAAAAAAAATCTTTACATATCTATTAAGATAAAATACTATTTTGAAATTTGAATTCAACTATCTTCATATGGCTGTGAGCCAAGTATTTGCCACCTGGAAAAACTAATAGAGATCAAAATATGGAACCAAACTGATGTAAGGCTTTGATTCTTTGTGTTGTGAACTTTTTCTTTCCTCCTGTACCTCTGACTGCCCTGAGCACAAACTAATTCATTTGCATTCAGGGTTCTTGGTCTTGTTTTCTTCAGAAAAAAATATCTCATGAAATTTGAAATTTAGGAATAATATTTGAAGAGTTGTCTGTACACAGAGACCCCCATTCTATGAATAACCAAGTCTAGAAATTCTAATCCAGACACAATATCCCAAACAAGGGCACTCTTGATTATTCAAACATTTTCCTCATCAAAATTACTGATTTTTTTAGCAGAACCTGCATTTTTTATTGTGGTATATACACATAATATAAAATTTAACATTTTAGCCATTTGAAAGTGTACAATTTAATACACTCATTTTTTAAATAAGAGCAATCAGAGCAGTATCTCCATTGATGCTAATCATACATATAAAAAAGACTGAAAGAAACATGTTAGTAATTCCAACAGAAGTTATTGAAGGTACCACCTCTGCTCTAAATGCATTCCAGGTCAGCCTGAACTCATTGACATGACTAGTGGCATAGGCAACTGCATTGCATTCAGTTTCCTGTTGGCAATAATGATGATGTCTGTGCCATTGCTAGTATTTATTGCTGTATTTGGATGAATGAAACAAGCAAGGTATATATTGCCTTAAGGAAAATCTACTTGTATGTTTGATCTTCAGGGCCTATGAAATTTTTTTTTTTTGGCTTGGTTTGGAAAGTTTGGGTTCCTGATTTCAAAGCATCTTATGACTATTAATTAGTGTTGTTAATGTTATAGTAGTAATTCTGCTGAGTTTTAACATAATATGGCAGGTATACATCTATTACTATTTTGAAGGCTGTCACTGCTGTGTTAGTGAGATTGCTGAGAAATCATGGATGATAAAGGGGTGGAGCTACTTTAGGTCAGTATCTTGGCTTTGGTACTAGTCTTGGTATTTGTAAAATTCTGTTGTGTAGCTGAACAGACTCAAGGTTGCTTACAGCTTGGGTCTAAAAATCTAGCAGTCCAGGATTATCTTCTTAGGAAGAGTATGGGGAGTGTTGGACTTGGGAGAAGTCCATGCTCACTGGGCAACATCAAGGGATTGGAAGGTCCCTGGGTGCCTGGTTTGGTATGTATAAGAGGCTGGCTTAGGTCAGTGCTATGTCAATGGGAGGTTGTGAAACTCATTTAGGAAATAGGCTGCTGGAGTATCTCCAGGCTGCAGAGAGCTAAAAGGCAGTGGAGGGTTCACCTTGAGCTTGTTCTATATGCTATGTGCATGGAAGACCTCTGGTGGCTATCTTTAGTGAAAGGCTGAATGAATGCTAAGATATTCTTGGACAATGTTGGCCTCTGGAATGTCCAAAAGGTAGTTTTCTTGATTTCAGGGTTATGGGAACAGGACTCTAACAGCTCAGAGCAAAGTCTGAATGCTAAGACCAGAGGAGTCGTGAGCTGGGCCAGCAGAAAGCTAGTGAGAACCATCATCTTCCTGAGCCTGGTTTTGGTCAGTAGTTATCTGACTCCAGTTTCTTCCTGGTGTGAGAATAGCTACAGATACAAGTCCTTGAGTTTCAAAAGTTGCTCCAGCCCATGCCTAGCACCTCTTCCACTCTGTCCACAAAGTTTGGGATAGTCCTGTCCCCTGAACTGGTGTCAGCCCTAAAGCTCTGGAAGGGTGCCCCAGGTCCACTGAAACCAAGATGATGTGATCAATGGGTGGGAGTAGCAGCTGGAAAGCTGGAGATATATCTTTTCTTTAGAGTGTCAATCCACAAGTTCATAAGCTTCACATCTGAAGTTCTCCTTTTTTAATCAAGTCCTCTTTTATCCCTGCAAAGCTGACAGACCACTTCTCCAGGATCCCAAGTTAGAGTCGTTTCCAGTGTGGGTTGAGTGATTAGAATTTTAGGAAGGGGGTAAGATACAAATGCGCCTATTACATTAAATTTCACCTTTTTTGGGGAAGAATCACTCAGCCTGTTGGATGATCCATTCAATGACTGTAACCACCTGAATTGATGTGGCTACACCCACCTCAGCAAGAATTTATTCATTTTTATTGGATAACATGTTGCTGTGTTTCTAGGAGCATTTTATTAGTGCTGCTGGCATGAGCAAGCTCCACAAGAAACTTGATTAAACACATAAAGCTAAGAAACTGTGGTGGTAACTTCTGGCATGTTCTCCATAAATCCTGAAGTTTTTTTCTTAATCCTTTATATTTGGAACTTGTGTCCATTATTCATACAGATAAAAGTCATAAAATGCAGGCATCTCATGTAACTGAGACTTTAAAGCAGCTGGTCTAGAAATAGGGATCTGAACAGAACTTAGGTGAGAAGTAGGGCAGTTTAAAGAAGCTCTCAGTTTCTTTAACTTGGAGGGCCCATCCCCAATTTAAATATGTCTTTCTTCTTCATGTTAGTCTTCAAGAGCAGCATGACACAGGAGCTGTTCTTGAAGCTGTTCTTGGCTCAAGTGCAGTCCCTTCAAGTGTTTTTTCACAGGAGCCCCAAAGCTGAGTTTTCCACCCCGTTATCTTATTTTATTTCTGGGGCAGTGTTTTTATTTTATTTTATTTTTAATGACATCCTGATCTAGCTTCTAATAATGAACTGAAGAAATTGCTAAACTGCCTACCTTTGGCCACTCAGCTGCTTGTGTCTGCTGGAAATCAATCCTTGCACTGTTCTATTTCATTCCCAACTTCAACCATTTCATTCTTCACATGTTTTTTGATGGAAGGCCCTGAAAGCTGACTCTTTAAAACGTTTAGTTCCACCTGATTCAAACTGAATCCTGGTCTAAAACAAATTTTAGTGAGCTGTTTCTTCTGTTTTAGGGTGACTAAGGGTCTCCACTTCTGGTATGCCATACAGAAGCTCCACAGTTTGTTCCTCAACAAAGATTTCATGCTGAGAGAGTTCCACAGTCAGTTGATATTCTGCCATTCCATGTGTCCAGCATCTTCCCCAAGAGAAAATCTCCTGTCTGAACTGGTGCTTCTTGCATGTTCTGAGTCAGACATGCTTTTTTTCTGTGCCTCTTCTGACACTGGTACCACACTGTCCCTGGAAGCACACCCTCAGGTGTTGGGAACCACCCTGCCTGGTTTCAGAGGCTGTAACCTCCTCCAAGGCTAAGGCTGAGGGAGCAACCTTGGACCGTAAGCCACCAAGGAGACAAAAGCTTATCTCCCTGGCAGGAGCTCCACTTCTGTTCCTTTTACTTCACCCTGCCTGGCCCCTAATGCTTGGTTGGTTAGCCAATGACAGGTAAGATTTCCCAAGGGGGGAATGATCTAAGACAAGCACAATCATGTGGGAGGCCCCCAAGAAAGGACTTTGGGGGCTACAGCAAAAGAGGGTGGTGGAACCTCACCCCTTGGCATTGACAAAGCCTGAGTCCTCATTGTCTGTGAGAAATCTCCTAATCTCTTGGCTGCCTTACTTCCCTTGCTCCACCTAAGCCTGAAACAATGACAGAGGGTGGTGCAGCCCTGTGATGGAAAGGGTGGGTTCCCCAGGCAATCAGACCTAAGAAAGAATATGTAAAATCCTGTGAAACCTGCTTTGTTTAGAATGTTCTCAATTAGATGATAAGGGTCCAAGTAAGAAGTACGTTTGTTCCTTGAAATTTTACAGCTCTTTAGCTATCTGACCCTGACTCAAAATAGGCCCTCAGAGTTCTTTGTTATCCATTGTTTGATCTTTACTTTCTAGCAATGATTAATGAGCTTTATCTGTATTCCTGTGCAAATGAACCCAATAAAAGGCCATTGAGGAAAAGGCTCTTGGCCCTTCTCCTTTGAGAGATTGACCACCTTTCCTCCCCAAGGAGATCATGTCTTGGTAGACTTATTCTCATCCGTGGTGGATGGGGGGCTCTGTGGGCAGAGCTCCCCCACACTCAGGGTCTTGTGGGAATGGTGGCACATTGATGGCACTCTGCTCCTTCCTGCAAAAGCTGGAGTCATAACACCTCTTTGCAGAGGACTTCTGCATTCTCAGCTCTGCCCACAGTTTTGATGGCCAGCTGCTTCATGCAGTTAAACATTCCACTGTAGCAGTGGCAGCCTGACCTTAGGGGGTCAGGGCAGGATAGCTGCAGCAGCAGTGGCTCCCCAGGATGGCTAGTGTAACAGCTTGTCTTCACTTGTGTCACAGATCTACTTCCATTTTTATGTTTCCTTTCTGCCATCTTACTTTAAAATTGCTCTCTGGAAGTACCTCTAAGTTGAATTCCACTAAGTCATCTTATCATTCATATGGATTTTGTGCAAGCAATGTCAGATGAAATGTGGAAGCATGAAACATAGAATGTATAAAATGTCACTTTATTTTATATTACACAATTCAAATATTAACCCTTAATATTTATACAGAATATTAACTATTGAATATTTGTAAGATAAATTGTTTTTAGGATGCATTCTTTTTACAAGAAATAATTATAGAATTCCTTAATTGCATTTCTAAATAGGGTAAAAAAATTACATTTTGCCTTATTTATCACTGAAATGTGAATTTGAAAGTGACTTGTCTCATTAATAAAGTAAATAGTGAAATATGTGCTACTAAAATAAAAAATTGCTCTCTCTTATTTTAAAGTCTATTCTAAAAAGATTTCATATATACTCTCTTTTTCCAGTAAAGAAGTAAAACATCAATACCAAAATGGAATTTAAGGGACTTTGTGTCTGAAATATAACTAACTTCTATTATTCTATTAACAATATTTAACCAATTTTCAGTTAATACTGTCTTTAGTAATTACCCTATTGTTGCCACAAATGCCTTTGTTTTATATATAAAACAGAGGACTTATAATGATTAGTTTCAGTCATTATGCTACATGGAGTGTTGAGTGTGCAGTGGAGTAGTAAACGTGTTACACAAACTGAATCTGTGCAGAAGGCAATGATATGGATGCATGTTTGAGAAAAGATGTAAAGTTCATTAATGTTTTGCAAGTTTAGCATTGCTAAGCAGGCAAGGTTATTGGAAAATACTTTATCACTCAGAACCCTTCAGGAATGAGAAATAGACAGTTAAATTGACGGTCTGCAATAAAAAATAATTAATTAATGCATACAGCAAAAAACAGAGGCATTCTGGAAAATATTTTCCAGGCAACATTTTTATGGTTCTCTCACCAGTCATGCTAATTGTTAATTTACATACCACCATAACATAGATTTTTATTGAAGAATGAGTCAATAAATCCATAATTTATCATTTTACCTACACAACTGACTTAGTTCAGAGTATTTTCTTTCAATTAAATATCTTTCCTGAGCAAATTGTCACATTGATTTTTCATATAGTCAAATTGGTTCCAAGTTTAATGTCATTTTTTAAAATTATAGGCATTGATGAATATTATTACAAATAGGATGGACAACTACTTCTTTATATCAACTCTTCAGAAGAAAAAAAACCTTTACAGTTAAACAAATAATGCTTTGGGTTTGTCAAAAAACATAAATCAGTTGGTATTCTATAAAGAATTAGTCACCTTAATAAATAAAAGCTATTGTTTGAGGACAAAATGCAGTTACTAGTTTAGAATTTGATCAAATCTCTAATAAGAGATGCATGAGGAAAATTTCAAAAGACTATAAAATTCCTTTCATAAAACCAAACAGAATCATGCAACTGAACTTCATCACAATGAGCTACTATAGATTTCTTTTTTTATTTCAGCTCTGTGTCGGTGTGGGGTGAGCACCATACACAGACATTCTTTAACATAGGGCTATGATTATTGCAGTGTAAGAACACTTATAATACAAGTTAATTTTACATTATCATTTTCTCTGTTAGATATTACTAGGTTTCACAACACTTTAAGACTTTTGCAAAAATTCTTGTTAGTGTTTTATCTTGTATATTCACTGAGCTACATAATTGTTTGGCTCTTAGCTGACAGACAGCTTTGGGTGAACATGGAGCTTTTCCAGCAAAAGTGCATACCCTCAGTACATGCACAATGTGTACAAACTGTAGTCAACTTGTTTTATTTGGACTTCTTTGTTCTTACACTTTAAATCATTTCAACTTGAAATATTGTATGTAATAAATCACCTGTTTAGAATGAAGCAGGAAATAAATGAAGAGTAGAATAAAAAATACTACATTGATAGGGCTGACAGTTTACATAACCATAGAGAAAAATTACAGGACTTCTTAAGTAGTTTTCATAGTTGACTCAAGTGTTACGTTGATGTTTTCAAGTGTCAGTTACTGGTACCTTGAAATATCTTATATGAAAGGCAGTTTGGACTTTACCCACTAGGGTAAGTTATTTTTATTTTTAATTTTAAATGTTTATTTATTCCTTCTATTAGGTTCAATAGTTAAATTTCATTATTCTACCATGAGCATTAAGCATAAATGTGTGGCCAGTGTTTTAGAAATCATTATTTGCCATAACCATCACCTTCATGTTGATTGTGATTATGATCATCATCTGGAATATCACCAAATAAAAACAATTAAATGTTTCCCTGACTGGTGTAGCTCAGTTGGTTGGGCATCATTGTGCAAAGCAAATGGTTACCAGTTCCATCTCCTGTTGGGGTACATGCCTTGGTTGCGGGTTGGGTCCCTGTTTGGTACGTGTATGAGAGGCAATGAACAATGTGTCTCTCCCTCTTTTTTTCCCACCCTTCCCCTTGCTCTAAAGATAAATATAAAATCTTTAACAAATAAGAATAAAAAACTGAACATTAAATGTTGTTTTGTGACAGTGGATGAATTGAGAATATATATATGTGTGCGTGTATGTGTTTGTATATGCATATATAGATATGTGTATACACACACACGCATCTATATGTATACATGTATACACATATATATCTACACATATATACATATATGTATATGTATATATACATATATCTGTATTATATCCATTTATAATCAGATATCTATATATCTATGTCATATATATATAATACATACATAGGTATGTATACATATATAGATATATAGATATGTGTGTATATAACATGTTGGCATTTATTTGTTAAAACAACTCTATGTACTATATCTTGCTTATTAAGAAAATGTGACTGAGCAGTTATGCAAAAAAACTTAAGTTGCCATTTAATTATAAAACTTGATATCAAAAGCACAGCAGATGGTTAGAGCCTGTGTGTCCATTTTCCATGTTGGGTATGCAGACATTCTCTAAGACTCAGTGTGGTATGATGGCTGTCTTTGTTTTAAAATCTGTATTATTTTCACCTACTCACCCTCACGTTTCTACTTCGTCCTAAGTGCCCTTGTTTAGCCAAAATATCTGAATATTTGTTTTGTTTTAGAAAGATAATCTTCAAAATAAAATAGTTATAAATGAGTTTGAAGCAAACTAGAAATAGAAGACAATATTCTTATTCTATAAAAGTCATTTATATAAATTCTATAGTTAACAACATAGTTTATGATCTTGTTCATAAAAACATGATTACTTTCTCATACATTTTAGAATAAAGTTAGAACATTTACTTTCCCCCTTTGTGACTTAACATTATGTTTGAGATCTTAGCAAGTTCAACCATGGAAAAAATGAAATAAAATGTATACACTTTTAAAAAGAAGGAATCAAATAATTGTATTCACAATAATGATAGTATTCTACTTATAAAAGCCTAAGAAATATACACAAATACTACTAGAATTAATTTTATAAAGTCACTTGTTATAATATCACTATCCAAAATTCATTGTATGTCTATGATCAAACAATTATAAAATAAAACTAAAATGAAAATATTTACAAAATATTGAAGAATATAAAACATTTATGGATAAATGTAACAAAACATCTGTAAGAGCTCTACAAAATATCCATAAGAGCTCTATAGTAATATCTATAAAACTCTGATGAAAGAAGTAAAAGCTGACAAGAAATTGAGATTTACATAATGCTTGGATTCAAAGACTAAATATTGTTACAATATCAATTATCCTGGAAATTATTATTAGAATTAAATATAAATTCTAACAAGTTTCTGGAATAATTCCTTTTAGAAGATTACAAAATGACTCTAAAATTTATGTAAAAATTTAGAGAATCTAAAATAATTTTGAAGAAATATTTTAAACATTTTGAGAAATAAAATACCACTTCATTTTGTAATCAAAACATATTGTAGTATTGGCATGGTGATATGTTAGTAGATCAACTAAATCAAGTAAAATATCCAGATGTAGTCATACTTCTACATAGTCAATGGATTTTTTAAAAAAATTCATCAAATCCACTTAATGGAGAAAGGAAGACTTTTCAACACATAGTTCTGGTACAATAGGCTATTCATGTGCAAAAGAAGGGAACCACTGGCTCATACCACATAGTTTGAGACTAATATTTGACCTTAATCTGAAAATTGAAACTACACATCTTCTGCAAGAACACATAGTAAAATATCTTTACAAACTTGGTTTAGTTAATATCTAGAAAGGGAGGCTGGGGGCATATTAAATAATCTTCAGATTCTCATCAACAGAATGGGACTAATAATATGGATTTCTCAGGAAATGAGGGTTAAAAGAACATATGTAAAGTCATTAGCATGAAGTCGCCACATTAAGTGCTCACTAAATTTACCTAGCCTAAACTTGTCTCTTGAGCTCCAGACATATTCTGATGGTGAAACTGAGGACATGAGAGATCTTGGATGACTGTCACCTTGATGAAGCAGAAGAGGGACAAGGACTTAGGCTCCTCTGACTGCAGTGTGTCTTTTGCTGTCCTCTAATTGGGAAGCCATTATTGTCATTCTTAAAGTTTTGTGTTTATTTTTAGAAGGCATTTAATGTGCATGGCACAAAACTTTGGAAACTTCTGGGAGGATGAGTGAGAACCAGTCCCTGTGGCATCAGCCCAGACTTCTGGAGCTAGAGAGGGAATAGTCAGTTTGGGGCCCTACGCTGAGGCAGAAGAAGGATCCACAGCACTTGTGAACAAGAAAATTCTGGCTAAAGGCTGCATTTAAAAGATACCAGCACTTAAAAGATAAAGGTCAAATAACAATATTTTCAAATAGATGCAAACAGACAAATTATCTGCACAAAGAAATGCTACTAAATGAGAACCTGGATTTTCAAAAAAGAAACAAGAGTGCTGAAAAGGGTAGATATGAAGCCAGCCAAGACTTCAGTGAGCAAGAGACTGTGAAATCCCATCTTTTGTGGATAGAACACTGCATTGCTTTGTGACAAGAGATGCCGTTTTTATCCTGACAGCCTTCCAAGCCTACAGAACATGCCTGAACTCTCCAGTTCCAGCTTTACTCCTCCTAAATACTTGAGGAATTTGAAAAATAATGTTCTTTGTCCTTCCTCCACTGCACATGTCCAACAGTCTCTCCTGAGATGACTGGTTTCTGCAGCTGCCAGGCAGGCTGGGCCTGGAGGTTGGGAGCACAGCCTGGGCCTGAACTGGGTGGGAAAAAGAAATGTCTCAGCTACTATAGGATTAGTCTGAGTCAGAGCCTAGAGATCAACTTCAAAGAGCCCTGGGACTAGAACCAATCACCCCAGAGGAGATCTGTAGACCTCTGAGAAGAGAAAGATGGCACTACAACAGGTATGTGCTTCTGGGATGCCTGCTGGTCTTCTTGGTCCTTCAGGGCTAAGTGTACTCCATCTGTGAGGCTGAAAGACCACTGGCATTTTTAGCCAAGGAGACCACCAGGATGGAGGATCCTTCATTTTGGTATTCTGGCAGGAGTCTGCAACTTGTTGGACATATTCAATATTTACTTACCTAGCAGAGTTAACTGTAGATCTACCATGGGCTAGAGTTTCTTAACATAAGTAACCTCAGCAGCTCAACCTGAGTTTTAACTAGAGTAGTGGTTTTCAAAATGTGAGCCACAAACCAGAAGCATCAACATCACCAGAAAACTACTTAGAGATGCAAATTTTCAGGAATTGTCTCAGTCTGAATGAAGCAAATTTCAGGGAGTGGGGTGAGCATTGTGGGTTAACAAGCTTTCCAAATCATTCTCACGCATATCAGTTTGAGTAGCTGTGCTACTCAAAGTACTGTACATAGACAGGACCTTGTTAGGAATGCAAACACTCAGGCCTCATGTCAGATCTTTTGAATTTGAATCTCTTTCTTAAAGAACCCCAGAGAAAATTGAACAGATACGTGCAAAAAAAAAAATGAAAACAGACTTCTTTCATACATCATAGAGATGAATATACTCAAAATGAATTAAAGACTTTAACTTGCATCTCTCTGATGATTATAATGTTGAGCATCTTTCTCCACATCATGGACAACACTTGCTGTTTGTTGATTTATTGATGATAGCCATTCTTATAGGTGAGGTGATATCTCACGGTGGTTTTAATTTATATCTGTCTGATGGTTAGTGAAATCAAACATATTTTTCATATATGTATTGGCAATCTGTATGTCTTCTTTGGAGAAGTGTCTATTTAGGTCCTTTGTCCATTTTTAATTGAATTGTTTTTTTCCTGGGGTGGAGTTGTATACATTTTTATAGTTTTTGGAAATTAAATTCTTTTTTTTTCTTTTTTTTAAAGATTTTATTTATTTATTTTTAGGCAGGGAGAGAAAGAGAGAGAGAGAGAGAGAGAGAGAGAGAGAAACATCAATGTGCGGTTGCTGGGGGTTATGGCCTGCAACCGAGGAATGTACCCTGGCTGGGAATCGAACCTGGGACACTTTGATTCCCAGCCCGTGCTCAATCCACTGAGCTATGCCAGCCAGGGCTTGGAAATTAAATTCTTATCAGATGTATGATTAGCAAATATGTTCTCCTATACAGTGGATTCCCAATTTCATTTTGTTGATGGTTTCTTTAGCTGTTCAGACGATTTTTAGTTTGATTTAATCCCATTTCTTTACTTTTTCTTTGTTTCTTTTGCCCGGGAGCTATATCAGCAAAAATATTGCTTTGCAAGATGTCTGAAATTTTACTGCCTATGTTTTCTTCTAGGGTTTTTATGGTTTTATGACTTACATTTAAGTCTTTTATCCATTTTGATTTTATTATTGTGTATAGTGTAAATTGGTGGTCTAAGTTTTATTTTTTTGCATGCACTTGTCCAATTTTCCAACACCACTTATTGCAGAGACTGAGTTTATTCCATTGTACACTCTTACTTCATTTGTCAGTAAACAATAAAAATAAAGTTAAAATATCATTCATTTTTCTTTTAGAATTTAATTATTATAAAAATATTATTTACTGAAAAGTGGATTAAGGATTTAAATATAAGACTTGAAACCACAAAACTCCTAGAAAAAATATAGGCAGTAAAATTTCTGACAACTCTCTTGAAATACAGTTTTTTAAATATATCTCCTTAGGGAAAGGAAACAAAAGCAAAAGTGGATAAACAGGACTATATAAAACTAAAAAGTTTTTGCAAATATAGATAACAACCATCAATAAATTGAAAGACAACCTACTAAATGGGAGAAGATATTCATCAATGACACATCTAATAAGGGGTTAATATTCAAAATTTATAAAGAACTCCTACAACTCAACACCAAAAAAAAAAAAAAGGAAAAAGAAACAATCCAATTAAAAAATGAGAATCACTCACCAGTTGGCTCAGTTAGTTGAAGCATCATCTCATACACCAAAAGGTTGTGGATTCAATTCCTAGCCAGAGCATGTACAAGAGGCAACTGATTAATGTGTCTTTCTTATAATGATATTTCTCTCTCTCTTCTTTCCTCTTTCTTTAATATCAATAAAAACATATCCTTGGGTGAAGATTTTTTAAAAAATGAGTAAAGGAACAAAATAAACACTTCTCCAAAGAGAATGTACAGATGGGCAATAAACTTATGAAAGATACTTAATGTTAATAATCATCAGAGAAATACAAATTAAAAACACAATGAGATATCATTTTACACCTGTCAAAATGGCTATCATCAGTAAATCAACAAACAAATGATAGTGAGGATGTGGAAAAAGGGAATACTCGTGCAGTGTTGGTGAGAATGAAAATTGGTGCCACCACTATGAAAAATAGCATGGAGATTCCATAAAAAATTAAAAATAGAACCACCTTATGACTTGGCAATTTCAATTCTGGGTATATTTCTAAATAAACCTAAAACATTATTTCAAAAGCATATATGCAGCGTCATGTTCCTTGCAACATTATTTACAATAGCTAAGATATGAAAGCAATTGAAGTGCCCATCAATAGATGGGTGATAAAAAAAGTGATGGTACATATGTATACAATGGAATATTACTCGGCCATGAAGAACAACTAAATTTGAAACTTTTGCTACATTATGGATGGACCTAGAGGATAATTATGCTAAAGTAAAATAAGTCAATCAGAGGAAGACAAATACCATATGGTTTTATTTATATTTGGAATATAAAGAGCAAAATAAATGAATAAACAAAATTAAACCAGTCTCATAGAAACAGAAAATAGACTGATAGTTGCCAGAGAAGAGTAGTGTTGGACGACTAGGTGAAAAAGGTAAAGGAATTAAGGAGTACAAATTTGTAATTACAAACTTGTCATGGGGATGTAAATTACAGCACAGGGAATATAGTGAGTGATATTGTAACGACTATGGTGTCAGATGGATACTAAAAACATTAGGAGCAATACTTTGTAAAGTATAAGATTGTCTAACCACTATGTTGTACACCTGAAATTAACACTAAACACATTGAATGTAAACTGTAATTAAAAATAAAAAATTGATATAAAATATTTATAGAAATATAAAAAATAAAATAAAACAAAAAACAAATGAGTGAACATGCGAAAAGATATGGACTCAGGAAGCATTAACAATAAATACTTTTCTAAAAAATGTTAAATAACAAACACAGGCATAAAAATGCAAGACACAGAATGTGAGAAAATAAATGTTATACATATGTGTTTGGCCAAAGACATGTTCCCAGAATATATGAAGACTTCCCACAACAATAATGAGCTGATGACACAGTTTGCCAAATACTTAATTAAAGATTTCAAAAAGGAAGTTACATGTTTTACCATTAAAAATATAAAGAATTAACCAACATTATTAGGTATTAGGGGAATGAAAATTAAGTAAAGGATTGTCAGGTTAGGAGTCCAGCTTCTAGTCAAAAGATTATGGGTAGACCTGGCTGGGTGCTCAGTTAATGTGGAGTATCATCCAGTGTGGGAGGAACTATGTCTTGTGGAGCTCTCTCTGCCACCATGGATGAGAATAAGTCATCCCAGACACAATCTTATTGTTCCATCAGGAAAGGAGGTGGTGATTCTCTCTAGTGGGGAATACCCCAAGCCCTTCTCTGAAATGGATTTTATTGTGAATGGTATGTGTAGCTGTATACAACATACATGCATAACTCATCAATCAATATCAAAATGTTATAGTCATACAAAAACAGGTATTACCTGTAGATAATAATTGAAGGAACACAGAGATTTGTCATAGGTCAGGATCTGTTAGTCATGTTGATGCCCGATGGTCTTTAAGATGTATTTCATGAGATGAGGAGATTACTCCTTATGCCTTGAACTTAAACATTCAATTTATATCAACAGGGCTATACCAAGCAAAGCAATCTTCAAAGGATACAATGTATTTATCAAGCCTGATTTCCCACAGGAACCCTCAATGTTGGCATCAGGTCATGCCTGCCACCTATGTTTCCTGGTTTTCCATTGAGACTTCCTGGCCTCTTCCAAAGCCTGCTCTCACGGGACTACAGTCTCTGAAACCACACAGAGTGGTCCCCAACAATCCAGTGCATCAAAGGGGTTGTGACTTCCATCCATGGTCAGGGCACATACATAGATTGCAGATTTGATCCCCAGTCGAGCATGTTTGTGAGGCAACTGATCAGTGTCTTTCTCTCTCTCTCTCAAATCAATAAAAAAATCCTCTGGTGAGGATTAAAAAACAACAACCTATGTGTGATTTTTTTAGGCCTGACTGTAGGCAATTAGAAAGGCATGCCATCTGGGGAAAAACTGCCTTCACACCAGATTGGTGCACAGCCAGTGCATTGTAGTCTCTGGAGGGAGTTTTACTCTAGGACTCAGGTCCCTTCTGGCTGTCCATGCTCTTACATCTAACTTCATTCTAACCCAGGCACCTACATTCCAAAGATCATACAAATGTATAAGATCATCAAAAAAAAGTTGTACCTTGTTTCAGATAACATGTTGGTCTTAATTCACCTAAAGAAAATTGGTTTCATTACCATTTTCAGTAAAACATTTGTTTATTCAACAGGTAATTATTAGATACATTTTGTTGCCTTGCACTATATAATGCTGGGTCATAGGGATGAACAAGATCCTTCTTCATGGAGAGTATGGTCTTCTGAAGATGACAGTCATTAAGAGTTTGCCAAATCTTCTGAGTCTTATAACAAAAACCAAATACATACATTTGTGAGACTCTATTTTAGGAAAACTGTAAATACTTCCTGAATGAGTCTTAATTTTGAATGGAGTTCACAGACAGTATTTGTATGTTCTTTAGTGCTGTCATGTTATAATAGTCTGTACTCTCTTTTTACAATAATAGACCCCAAATAAAACACCATTATTAACTATTATTATAATCATTATAATGATTGTAGAACATATTTAAAGAACACTTATCATGTAGCTGACATTGTTTATGTAAGTATTTATATGGTGGAACTCCATGGCTGAATGATTTATTTCAAAAATCATTCAATGAGATGGGTGCTAATATTGACCCTATTATAGCCCTTCCACTTTTGATCTATATAAACTACTGGAGTTTTTAAGCTTAAAAATATGTTCAGTCTCAAAAATATGATTTTTATTGAAATTGTGCTTTTATAATAAGTTAATATTTTTGGAATATTTTGATGTGATTATTTGATCAATTTTTAAAGGAATTTCAGTAATATTACATATAATTTGGTTGTGAAATAATAAAGATGGAAACTTCATGCTGGTGAATGCTGTGATTCTTCATTGTGATTTTTATTTTGTTAAAGAGGAAAACATTTTTAAGAACCAAATTTTAAAAAGAAATTTCCTTTTCTACAATAGGTTAGCAAGATGAGGTACTATAAGCACAAGTATGACATCTTTTAAGTTCTTTATACCACAGTATGATGACATACCTAGTTGTTCAATCTGAAAAAGGAAATCACTGGACTTAATCTACAGAGCTGCTGGTTCATCTTTGCAATTTCTTGTCCAGTATTGAGGGGTATGCCCTAATTGATGCTATCTAGAACTAGGTATGTCAACTTGTTTCTGGAGTTTAATATTAGAACTGCTACTTCATTTTACTTAGGATTTAGAATAAATAGTGTTGACTATATTTATCTTCTTCTACCATTTCTTTGTATTGTTTTTATTGTTTCCAGACTCCATTGAATCTCATTGAAGAACTTAATATATACATCATTTTTACACTACTATCTCCTTTTGAAACTCACCAAAGTTAAAATTAAATCATATATAATAATTATATATCTGAAACATTTTATGCTAATACAGTATCAAGATTATCCTAGTATAGACCAGTGTATATTGCAGTCATGTTACTTTACATATAATAATGATGATGTTAGTTGATTTTACAATGTGAGAAAATGAAGGGTAAAAGAAGTAAAAATTTTAAATTTTAATGGAAGCCTTCAAGTTTAAATGGATGATAAGTTAATAGCCAAGTCCTCAAATCTAAATATTTGAACTCAGGCATGAACACAAACAAAAAAAGATGGGTAAATCCTAGTATGTTATAAATTTCAATAACAATCTGAAGCTTTATGAGTAGTCTAGGAAAATAAATTATTCACTGACTGACTTCTATGAGAAACCCTCATAAATTACATCCTGATTGAAGTTTTTCTTTTTCTGAAAATAAATTTAAAAAGTAGTTTTATAAACAATTCAATTAGCATTTCTTCTTTATGATGCTGGTACATATGTTGGAAATAGTCTCATCTTAAGATAGTTCAAGTTTTCTCAGTGAGATCTCAATCAAGATATATTAGAAATTTCTTGTAATGCACCAAATTAAGATTGTTGATATAAGGAAATGGTTTATGTATTGATTTACTTCACATGGCACATTGTTATTTGTAGCAGTAGGAGACAGTTATCTAACGAACCAAATTGCTCTGCATGGTGTAGATGGAGGCAGGTAAAGATTGGTTTCAATCAAGCCCCCGGCATTCTGGCATGATGTCTGTGACTAAGGCATTACGGAGCCATTATCCAAAATGTGCAGCTAATTGTAATCTCAATTCTAAATCCAGGAGAATTCAAATGACTTTTGACTAGTAAATGCTTATAGCAGTGTTGAATCTCTATATTTAACCATATCAAAGCATCTATTTATTCACATCAAAAGAGTATCACAAGACAGATGACTGCTATATACATATGCGCACACACTAACATAGATATATCAGATATTGGGATTCAGACATAGTTCTTGTTGTATCTACCTGGGAGATCAGAGGCTCAGACTCTTTTGTATAAGGACTGAGTAAATACATCAGTCTTATAGAAGGATCTAGGCATAATGAGCTCAAGCCAGTGTGAACCATTATTGGAAGTTGTAATTTGTCACAGAGCATATTGTCTGTCACACCAGTCATTCCCAGGGGTGAGACCTTAGGTGTGCATTTGTGTCTTAGGAGGAGAGAGTGGTATACATAATCCATAATAAATGAGGGCACATGTTGCCCTACTTTGGAAATCCTCTAGGAAAGCCTAAGTTGAAGGTAAAGGGGTATTTATTCCATCCCCTCCCACTGGTCTTTAATGGAATGGGGGCCACAGCCCATTGGGAACTGCATGGCATAGCAGAGCAGGAGAGTGATCATGTGATCATGCAAAGAAAGGAGTGGAGGAGACCAGGGAGCCCCGTCAAGCCCAGCAGAGCCTGGCAGCTCTGAGATATCCAATGAAGAAATGGCACTAGCTTTATTATTTATTTATTTATTTACTTATTTATTTGCAGCAGAGCTGCAACTGCACTCAGGAGGGATAGCTGTTATAACAGCAATTATCAAGGTCCCCTCATAAGGGACACTTGCAAAGCATCCTCTACAAAGTTCCAGGCATACTTTGAGTGGACTTCTTAGGAAGCCAAGGTCCTGCCCTCAGTAGGGGAAGGCTCACAACAGTAAAAAATTTCCCACTATTTCTTTCCAGTGAGAAAAGGTAGAAGGCATTTTGAGATAAGCATGTAAACACTACATAATTTATTAAATTTAATGAAAATAAAGTAAAACCAGAAAATATGCAAACCTTATTTTAAGTTCCTTAAAAAAATTGTAATGTTGTTCAGTGACAGTTGTCTTACTTTCCCCTTGCTCTCCCCCACCCTGCCACCCTCTGGTTCCCACAGTCAATCCCCACCCCGTTGTTTTCATTTCTTACAACTGGTACTATCTCTACATAGAACTTTACATAAGTAAATTATTTATTTGAGAGGGGCAATAAAATTATGTTTCCATATATCCCTTATTTATCTTCCTTATTTCTCCCTTCCATTTTTTTAGATCTGTTCTCCTTTCTAGTTATTTGAGGCTACCTTTCATGATATTAACACATTTGCAACATACAATAGTACAGGCTTTGAAATGAAACGAATCTGTATCTGAATCAAATTTTATAAACTTAAATTATAATATGATATTTGTTCTTTTTCTAGCCAGCTTTCATCCTTGACTTATTTCTGAAAGAGTATGATAATTATTATGTTATCTGTCAGTATTTCCCTGACTTAATAAAATTTCTATATAACTTTTTAAACATAATTCACATTATGTTTGTGAAAGTTAAATGAGACAATATATATAGAGTACTTTAACAATGACTAGCATATATCAAATGCTTAATAAATGTTAGTTTACTCACTATGATCTTGAAAATATGCTGTGAATAGTTTTCTGGCTTTTTGAAATTAGTCAACGAAAATCCATATGTATATTTCAAACCTACTTTATATTCTGGAACTCATCTTGATAATTAGAGGTTTAATATAAGGAACATTAGCTTAAAAGCTCAATGGCTCAGCATTAAACTTTATCTCATTCAAGTCTGAATTTTTTCCTTTTATTTTCAGTAAGTGAGCATTTGTTTTTGTTTTTCTGTGTTTCATCCCACAGTTGAGGTTTGGGGCTTTTGTTTTTCTTCTCATGATCATTGTGGTGAGTATCAATAACCTCTTCACTGGCAATGCCTACTGGAAACTTTCACAAAATCCCTCAGCAATACAGTAAATTTAGAAATACTATTTTGAACTTCATTTCACATAAAAATTGATACACAAAAAGGCTAAGTAACTTGCTTGAAGTCCTGAGGCTGTATGTGGCTATATGGGATTTTTAACCTTGGCTCTCTGGCTTTGACACCTTTACTCTTAACCACTGTGCTGCTTCTCCTAAAATAGCTAGCATACTTGCTAGCATTTAAGGCACTCTAAATGAATGCAGTTTCATATTTGGTAGTCAAGTTTCTCTGACACATTTCATAGTCTTTCTAGGGTTGCTAATCTATATTTGACCCTCTTGTTGCTTGATTAACTAACCTCAATGACTTTCACCCACTTTCATGCTTGGCACATATAAACTAATTACTAAAAGTATGAAGCACATCAAGATATACATTTTTACTAATCTGACAAAAATAATTTTGATTCATTCACTTCAGACAGATATTGCTGTGTTGGCTATTGTTATTTTTTTTATTTGGCAATCTAAGGGAAAAGAGGTCAGTGCCTTTGAATAAATAGTCAGATATGGCATGTTTTTAAAATTCTTATGGCACACTGATTGAAAATTGTTGCCTTATTTGATTTGCCTTCCAGTATTCCTAATATTAGCCAGACATAGTGGAATGCTTGCAACCAAAAACTCAGGCTTGGCTGCCTGCTGTAACAAAATAAAGCCAAACTTGTGAGACAGGTGTTGGTGCAAAAGGAAGGAGGTTTATTCAGGTGCCAAGACCTGGGAGAATGGTGGACTCCTGTCTCAATGACTATCTTTCCTTCCTGCTTAAGCCTATAATTCTTATAGGGACAGGGAGAAGAGGTTTTTGTTTTGTTTTTATTTTCCTATCCAATTATATTGCTAGTTTTTTCATGCTTGGGCCCTATCCATTCATCTTTCTAGCCTTTGGCTCACTCAGTGTTAAGAACTTCCCCCTGCACCATTTTCGCTAATGGGGAACACTTCCTGACACTCCCCAATTGTCTATTATTAAGGCAAGTTGGGGGAGGGAGGGGTTGCAGGATCCGCCATCAGGAGAATGAGTGATGCTGCCTCCCAGTGCTGGACACAGTTCCTGCACAGCCACTGAAGCCAGTTGTAGTCTGTGGGGCACTCCTGGATCCTGGTGCACCTGCATCCTCTGCATAGGTGGCCTGTCCCTCCCAAGTGACCAGCAGGGCTCATGCTCACCCTCCCATCAGCTGCCCATGTCTATGGTAACATGCTTGAGTGGTTGCTCACATTATCTATCTGTATTATTTTATTCTCCCTGCCTCCATAATGCATTGCCATATGTTTGCAAAATGCCAACTAAAACTGCTTTTCTCAAAGTTCACAATAATGCCTTGCTTCTAAATCCTGTATACACTTTCTATTCATACTACATTTGTATTAGACTTTTAAGGAAACTTTTCTTCCTCAATACAATCTTATGTTTTAGCTTTAAGAATATTATTCATTCTGATTCCCATTCTAATTCTTGAGCTATTTCTTTTGCTTTTTTTTTATGGGTTCCCCTTAATTAATTTTGGTCACCAATTACAATGCACATGGAGGTGTCCTCACACCACCAAGCAATTCTTTGACACCAGCTGGGTATTCTATAATTCAACTTAATTCTGACACTATTTACCTGGAAATAGCATCAGCTCCTACAGGTTAAGAGCTCAGTTTTCCAAGACTGTCCTTGCCCCCCACTTCAGATGTCAGTCCCATGTCCAACTTGTCACCATCACCACTGTTTGTGACTACCAGCTTTAGACTGACGTTTCCCACAAGTTTGTTCTCCAGTTTCATTAATTCACTATAGAAGCTTACAGAACTCAGAAAATCATTTCACTTACTAGATTCCTGGTTTATTATAAGAGGACATAACTCAGGAACAGCCAGATGGGCAAAGGGCAAAGAGCTTCCATGCCGTATTCAGGTTTGCCACTCTCCCTGCATCTCCACATGTTTTCTGACTTGAAATTCTCCAAACACTCTTTTATTCTGACTTTTGTGGAGACTTTGTGTAATGAGGCATGGTTGATTAAAGTGTTGGCAATTGGTGATTTGATTAAATCTTCTCCCCTCCCAGGAAGTCTGGGATCTGGACTGAAAGTTCCAACCCTCTTTTCACAAAGTTGGCTTTTTTGGCAACCAGGCCGATCCTTAAGTTATCTAGGAGCTCTCCAAATGTCATTCCATTAACATAACAAAAGGTAGCTTTTATTTTGCCTCTCCCTGTGGGTGATTCCGGCCAGCAGTATCCATCTCTGCTGAGGATGCTCATCAAAACACGAGAAAAACATACACAGAGACAACCAGGTCCTGTGGGGAAATAAGGACAGAAGGGCCACTCTCTCTTGTGGAGAGCACCATGGCTACTCTCTCTAGTGGAGAGTGCCACATCTCCATTCCCAAGCAGATTTTTATTGAGAATCCAGACTCCGTTTGTGTATTCACAGTCTGGCAGAAAAAAGATCCAAAGAAGTAGGTGACTTACAAAGGTGTAGACAGAACCCCTTCTGTGATTCTGGGCAGAGGTTTGGGGTTTTAACATTTGAAAGGAGTAACAGAACTCAAAGGGCAGTTTTGGTTTCCTGTCTATGCCTTTAGATTCTAATCTAATAACGTCCTCCAGCAAACAGATCTCACAGGATCTTGCATATTCTATGCCCCAGGCCTGATTACCCCGGGGGTCCACTGTCTCTGGTCTGGGCTGCACTGCCCCTGCTATTTCTGCAGGCCTGAGTTAACAGAGAAGACAAAGGCAGCCAGGGGACTTGGATTTCTCACATCTAAGAACAAGGACTCAGGCTTTGACAAAGGCAAAGGGGCAGGGGTTGATGTCCATCACCCCTTCATATCTACAGCCCTGAGTCTCTTCCCTTAGGGCATTCTCACATGATTGTGTCTGTCTTAGATTTATTCTCTTTCTTAGAGAATTGTTACCCGTCATTGACTGTCAATCATGCAATGAGAGCCAGGCATTAGAACAGGCAGCGTTCATGCCAGGGAAATAAGTTTTGTCTCCTTAGTGGCTCCTGGTCCAGAGGTCTTTCACTCAGGCTAAGTCACAGGGGGTTATAACTTCCTGAGACCAGTCAGGGCAGTCCCCACCATCTCCCCGCTTAGGAAATTCTAAGGGTTGAAGGAGCTCTGTGCCAGATCCAAGATAAAAACCAATGTATACTTCTTATTCTAATTTGCATTATCACACCATTCTTCTTCCCAGTGCTGCTCCTTCTTGTCCCATGTTTGCCTTAATTCTCATTCTTCATATTATTCTTGGATGATTTATTCAACTAACTTCAAACACCTTATGATGTGATATTATATTTCACAGAAAATAATACTTGCTAAGATAAAAGCATAATAAACAAGCTTAAACTTTAGGATGAATTTAAAAATAGAGAGAGTTTAGGGGAATTTTCAAACATATAATGGCATAACATTTTATAAAAATGACAAAAGACAACAGTCTTCAGATGTAACACTTAAAGTACATGTATAATACTTTGAAAATACTAAATTAGAAAAAGAGAAAATAAAACTTAAACTCTTTAAAGGTGTTACTGAACAGAAAGAGTTTGTCCATCTGGCATTAGCAGAGCCAAATACTAGACACAGTGGAGAAATATTGGCTATTTTATTATGAATGGTGCTACCCAGCAGAACAGAAGCGAATGCTCTAAAACCCAGACACTCTGATAGCATGTAGGTTACAGATTGTATAGGAGAAAACCACAAAACACTATGGGGTAGAGGTCAGGGTTAGAATTGCTGCGAGCTGATTGGTCAAAGGGGAGGTAAGGATAATAAATCATCTGTTTAAGTCTCCAGGATAGTTCTGAGGTATTTTCTGATGTCCTTTGGTGTAGTCTCAAGGGGAAATAGCCAGGGATGGTTGTGTCAATGGATTGGTTCAGAGACAGGGGGCCCTGCTCCAGCTCAGTACAGCACCTATAGGCTCTCAACCAAGTGTCGAAAGTGACCTTGCCAGACAGTTGTGCCAGGTCAGTCAATTCTTGGGAATTTTATGTGTTTCCCAGGGTGCATTGTTTTGAACTTTGTGGTACCAAATTCTGTCTCCACCTTCTGGTTGGAAGAGGGTTCTTATTCATAATATGGTCTGTTCCAGAAATGTCATAGCATCAGTCCCTCTCAGGTCTCTTCTTCTAATTGTGATGTCAGTTTTCATTATAATGGTGTGATAAGCTTTGGGGTCCTTCTCTGGTCAATTTTAGTTCCATCTTGGAATTATCTGGTTTTAGCCAGTTCTTGTTGACCTCTGTTGCGCGTGGGTCACCGGCCAGCAGTGACCACGGAACGCTGTGGATGGCTCGACAATAAACACGCGAGAAATAACAACATGCACAGAGACAGACTACTTTCTGTGGGGAAGTAGGGACAGAATGGCCACCCCCCCTAGTGGGGAGCACGCCGATCCACCGTCCATACCTGCTTTTATTAGGCTCATTTTGCATAATAACTCAGGTAACGTACAATACTCATTAGGGGAAGTAAGGAATATAGGAAACAAAGAACTCTGCCGGTCTATTGAGTTGGGGATCAAAGAGCTGTAAGGCTGAGGAACAAACTAGCTTCCTCCTAAGACCCTCCTCATTCAACTGAGAGCATTCTTGAACAAAGAAGGTTTCACAGTAATTTACATGTTCTTTCTTAGGCCTGATCACCCCGGGAAATCCGCACTTCCCAGTACCGAGCTGTACTACCCCGTCATTGTTTCAGGCTTAGGTGGAGCGCGGGAACTAAGGCCACCGAGAGATAAGGAGATTTTCTTCCGGACGCTGAGAACTCAGACTTTGTCAAAGCCGAGGAGTGAGGGTTCATCACCCCCTTTTGCTGCAGCCCCCCAAGTCCTTCTTTTGGGGGGGCCTCCCAAAGTGATCGTGCCTGGCTTGGGTTGTTCCCCCCGTGGGGAATCTTACCCGTCTTTGGCTAACCGACCAAGCTTTTTGGGGTTCAGCAGCAGAAACAGCATTACTGCCAGGGAGATAAGCTTTTGTCTCCTTGCCGGCTCACAGTTTCAAGGGCGTTCCCTTAGCCTTAGCTAGGCGGGGGTTTCAGCTTCTGATACCAGTCAGGGCGGTTCCCAACAGACCTCTGCAACCACCACAGGAGTTTCCTGCCGTAAATTGTTTCCCTTTGATCATGCATGGAGGTGGGGGCTCTGATGAGAAAACCTAGCAACATATTGACCTGTGATATATGCTTCTACTTCCTCATTTCACTTGTTGGGAGTTTTCCCTAACTTTTTTCTATCCTGCCTCAGTCCCACCATAGGGCTCAGGAACTGAAACATAGCTTAGCCTCACACATTATCTTTAACCTTCCAAAGGCCTGGACCTTGAGACCATTAGTCAGATCCAGGCTGCTTTTTCTGATGACATTGACTGTTCTGTGTGGCATGGGCCCAGCTCTCACTTGGAGATGCACAGGACCCATGCCCACGGATAGGTTCTCCCATGGGAAATCAAGCCTGCAAATTGCCTAGGCTGCTATGAGTCTTGCTTTTTGCTACAACTCCCTCACCCTGAATTGAGCACATTTACTGCAATGCAACTTCCTGAAAACCATGCTAAACCTTCCAGGGACCAATGTAACCAGTTCAACTACTTTTGCCTTTTCATTTGAAAATATCCCTCTTCTGTGATGTGATTAGCAGCATTGGCTCCTCTGTTTTCTGTAAAAGGTAACCACCTAAAGCGAGACTGTGCATAGTTAATGAGGACCTTCTTGTAATGTGCCCAGTAAGACAATAAGAGCTCTTTGGAGCAAAGGCTGAGGCTTTTGCTCCCCTTGAGAGAAAAGCCATGCTGTCCCTTTTCCACCACCAGACTCAGTAGTCTGTGTGAATGTCTCATTTCATCCATAATGACGCAGACACTGGGGGCTGGTATCTGCATCACATTGGGGATTGCTGATTACCCAGGGGAAAGACTAGGTCTCTGAGAGGTGTGTGTGTGTGTGTGTGTGTGTGTGTGTGTGTATCTATCTATCTATCTATCTATCTATATGGGGGGGGCAGAGAGGGAGGGAGGGGGAAAGACAATTTCTAGAGCTAGGATTAAAGATAAAATTTAATCAAGTCAATAATGACCCTAGGTTTCAAAGACACAGAAACAGAATAGCAAATTACCTCCAAAAAAATAAAATTTTGCTGACAGCATAATTCTCACCAGCCACATAAGTGCAAAATATCAGTGATATAATATTCAAATTGCCAGGGGACAAATAGTAAGCAACTCTAAACTTAAGCTATGCCTGATGAAAGAGAGATAAAAATAAAGTGTCATACAAGCATTCAAGTTTAGCCATACCAGAACCTAGATGACAGAGTTTTGGAAGAATGGTCTTTTGCAAGTTAGGCTTAGAATCAAGTAATGGGATATGAAGAATATTTGCATTCAAATAATATAGTAAAGATATGATAACTCTGTCAAAATCTGTTTGCTAGAAAAATCTGTTTGGAAGCAAACCTTCCTCTAATATTGAGAAGTTTGTTTTAAGAACTCTAGTAAGTGTTGGATTTATATTTTTATAACAAATATACCTGGTATGTAAATACACTTATTAAAATATTTGTAAAGACAGTATATTTATTTACTTAAAAACTGTTGAGGATGCTTGCTTATATAGAATTCTATGATTACCTGCCTACAAGATTTAATGAACTCACTTGGATTATTAAGTCATTTTGAGCTCCTAGTATAGTTCTCTTATATTCAACCTGTATAAAATGACTTTTTAGTTCATATTTTCTCAAAATTGGGAACCTTATTAAAGCAGGCTTTCCTTTATGCTTTTAAAATCTACAAAGTAAAAGTGAAATTTCTCTAAATGATTAATTTTAAAGCCTAATTCAGATTCTCAATCTACTAAGAAATTTTTAAAAAATGTGTAAATATATATTTAAATCCTTTCCAATATTGTTAAACATGAACTAGAGGCTAGAATTATTTTCATTATTTCCTTTTCTTCCTGGTACAGACATTGTACAGTAATCTTATACACCTCTGATGGTGAGGAGTATTTTCCCAACATTACTGATTGGTCGGAAGGCATCAGGTAAATACAGAGCAGGAACAAACTGGTAGAAAATTGACTTAGAATATAGATTGGAGGGAAATTGAGATGATCATATAAATATACATTAACTTGAGATTTTGTTAACTCTCATATGTTTTTGCCAGTTAGAATATATCATTAAATTAATGCAAGAAATTCCCATTTATTTAAACATTTATTTAAAAATCCTAAAATATTGCAACATAGAAAGGGTAATATTGAAGGTATGGAAAGCGATGGGAAAGAAATGCCAGACAGGTAATAGGCTTCATAAAGATAATGTAGCAATAGTAATATCAAACAAAATGGTTTTTAAAACAAGATCACATACATAAGATACATAGAACTTTCATTTAGTGAGAGTAGAAAGAATTCACCAAGAAAAGAAGTGTGTTGCTTCTTAGCCATAAAATTTGAGAGATTTCAATATGTTCCACTTGTAGGAAGATACGCCTGATTTTTTTTCATTTAATGTCTGTTACTGAGTGCAGTTTCCTTAACTTTTCTCAATTTCTTTCCCCTCTCTACCTCTTCATTGTATTTTTTTATTATTAGTGTTTATAATACATTCTGTTTTGAAACTATATGAAAGTCTGTAATTTGACAATCTTTGTTTTTAGTGGCTGTGTTTACTGGTTATATTGATAAAATCAGTGTTATCATGAAATTGTGTAGCATAATGGAATGGAATGTGATTATATTAATCACCCACATTTCTTTTGTTATGTTCTCTTTTTCATGTTCTTACTTTGTGGAGTACTTCTTTAAATAGTGTCTATTTTTCTTAACATAAAGTGCATAAATGATAATTTTTATATACGTTTTTGAGTGTTTACATAAACATTCTTACATAAAACAGAAATATGTTATCCTCCCTTAATACTTATAAATGACAGCCCACTATATTATTTATTAAACCAATTTTATTTTGTAATTCTATCATATATACTTAATGTCTTTTTAAATTTTGATAACCTCTTTTTACTTTCATTCTGACTTTTCATCTTGATTCTATTCCCTAATGCCATAATATACTCAAAATGAATGTGATATTTGATAGTGCTGGTTGTTTCTGGCTGTTATGTAATTACCTCACTCTGATGTAAAAGACAGCACTGACTGACTCTTCTTCATTCCTTTGTGTGGATCCATATTTCCACCTGGCATTATTTTATTTTCTACAGAGGAATGTCTTTTAACATTTCTTTTAGTGTGGGCCTACTAGTTATTGATCTTTTTATATTTTGTATATTGAAACAATCTGCTGCTTGACTCTCTCATTTGCATTATTTCCAATGAGAAATCTACTGTCACACTTATTTTAATTTTCTGAATGTAACATGCCTCCCCCAACTCAGCAGCTTCTAAGACTTTATCACTGGCTTTAATCAATTTTATTATAATACATCTTGTTTCTTATGCCCAAAATATATTGAACTTATTGGATATGTTGGTTTATAATTTACATTGTTTAGAAAGTTTCCAGTCAGTATTTCTACAAACACTTTTTTCAGTTCCTCCACCCCATCTTCTTTGGGATTCTTATTACATATATTTGAGGTTGCTTCAGTTTTCTGGAAGTTAATTGAGACTCTAGTATTTATTTGTCTTTTTGTGTTTCATTTTGGATAGTTCTTGCTGTGTCTTATCTGCCATTAATCCTGCCTGGTCTGTTTTTTATATATACATTACAGTTTTAATCTCTACAATGTAAATTTGCCCCATAATTATATCTTCTATGTATTTAATTATACTTTTGAGTATATTAAATATAATTATAATAGCTATTTTAAATCTTTACTTGGTAATTCTAACATCTATAGTAATTCTTGGAGCATTAATTGATTTTTCTGTACATTATGGATTATATTTTCCTGCTTCTTTGGCAATCTTGTAATTTTATATTATATTGCAGACAATGTTTATTTTACCTTTCTAGGTGCTAGATACTGTAATTGTTTTCTTTTATTGATTTTAGAGAGAGAGGAAGGGCAAGAGAAAGAGGGAGAGAAACACTGATTGATTAACCAGTCTCTTGCATGCACTCCAGCTGGTGACCAAACCTGCAACCCAGGTATGTGCCCTGACCAGGATTCAAACCAGTAACCTTTCAGTTTACAGGACAATGCTTAATCAACTGAGCCACACTGGCAAGGGCTATTTTTTAAAATTGTACATATACTCTTGAGCTTTGTTTTGGGATGCATTCAATATACTCAGAGTTAGATCCTTTCAGGCCTTGCTTTTAGGACTTTTTAGGCAGGACAAAATCAATATTTAATCTAAAACTAGTTATTCACACCTAAGGCAAAGACTCTTCTGCTACTCTACCAAGTGCTTCATGATTTATGAGGTTTTCCAGTCCAGTCCTCTGGGAACAGGGATCATTCTCAGCCTGTGTGAGTGCTGGATACTCTTACTTTTAATCATGTCAAATACTTCCTTCCCCAGCGTTGGATGTTTTTCCCAAGTCCATATGCTGATCAATACCCTGTTGAGTACTTGAGAAGAACCCTCTGCAGATCCCTTGAGTTTTCTCTCTGGGAAGATCTCTCCTCTGTGACACTTGTCCCACCAATTACGGTTAACCTCATCTCCTGGAATTTCAACTCTGCTTCCAAAATGTAAGAAGTCTGCTTGCTTTGTCTAGATCACTCACACCTCCTGCACTGCCATCTGGAAACTCAAGGCAGTATAGCTCAGGTAATCATGAGGCTCATGTTCTTTGTGTCCTGTCTCTCGGGGATTGCTGTCTTTTGTTGTTCAATGTCTTAAAAATTGTTGTTTCAGTGCCTGGTTTGTGTAGCTCAGGATTGAATGCAGGCTGTGAACCAAAGCATCACAGGTTCAATTCCCAGTAAGGGAACATGCCCGGGTTGCAGGCCACGGCCCCCAGCAACTGCACATTGATGTTTCTCTCTCTTTCTCCCTCCCTTCCCTCTCTAAAAATAAATAAATAAAATCTTTCAAAAATTGTTGTTTCACATATTTTGTTTGTATATTCAGTTACTGTGGGCAAGAGGTTCAATCTACCCCATATTTTTTCATACTAGCTGACAATGGAAGTCCAGAAAAATATATAAAGATGATCTTTCATCTTGGCCAGTGTGGCTAAACTGGTTGGAGTGTCGTCCCATAAACTGAAAGGTCTGGATTTCAAATCCTGGGCATGTACAGGGGTTATGGATTCAGTCCCTGTGGGGTGCCTGCAATTCAATGTTTCTCTCTCACATCAATGTCCCTCTCCCTCCCTTCACCTATCTCTAAAATCAATAGGCATGTCCTTGAGTGAGGATTTAAAAAAAATGACTTTTGTTGGTTCCTTCCTACTTTGACTTACTAGGTGCTATTGTTTGAAGAATTTTCATAAAATCATACATGTTTTTCCTACTGGCACTCTATCTATGGTTCTATGGTAAAAAAATGCTAATAGATCTCTACTTTGTATATATTGTACTCACATAATTACATAGGTGTAGTTTCAGGAATAGGATATAAAATTATTGATTAGAAAATAATCATACATAATGTTTGATAATTTCTCTTATAAAAATTAGTTTTAAAATGTTTTTATTGAAAATGTTTTGTGAGAATACATATAAAATTAAATATAATATATATGTATTTCCTTATAGACAAAATGGGGTGATTACATTTTAATTAATCTGGAGAGGAATAATACCAGCTATTTAAATGAATCATTGAAAGTCAAATATTTAGACTTAAAACAATTGATATGTTAAACAATGTTCTCTGCATTTTTAATTTAAAATTATAAATCAGATTTACTCTAATAAAAGATTATACTTGATACTGATCAATCTATAAACTAAATATTGTAAGATGAATATCTTAAGATTGTAAAGTGAGTAAAATCAGTAGAATGTATTTCTGGTTTCATTTTTCTGAATTTTTTTCATGAGTATTTGTCCATGTGTCCTGGTGTGCCTGTGGTATTGCTCTTGATCCCCAGCAAGGAGTATTTTATGGAGAAGTGTAATAACTGTTTTAAACACCATGATTATTTTTAGACATACTTTGTTGGCTCTAATTCATCTCTAACAGTAACTCCCAGCTTGGAGTGTGGTAAAGAAGGAAACTTACATGAAAAACAGTGATACAGGATGTGTGTGAAAATAGCCCTGCTCCTGAACAGCTCTATAGTGCTCCAGCGTAGCTGTGAAAAGAGCACTGGCCCCAAAATAGCTTAAATTGATGCAACACAGCTCTGAAAACAGCATGGCTATGAGGCTACCCTGGGGGAAGGGGACAAGCGGCCCTGGGCGAGGCTTCTTTCCAGGTAGGCAGCTCTACTCTCTGATAATCTCTGAAGAGACATGGGTGTTTCAGCTCTATCCCAGGACACAGTTTCAGTCTTCACGTTTTAGTGGAAAGTGTGTTCCCTGAGACAGAGGGGTGCTGGCTTATATGGAGAGAAATTCCTGTCCTGGTGTGACCTTATGCAGATAAAGATGCCGAATCTCAAAGTTTGTTTTATTCAAAGGGTATTTTCCTGATTGGTCCGAATGGAGCTGTTTTGATTGGTCAGAGGTGCACAGTACTAATTGAATAGAGAAAGCCTCGGTCCTATTGGTTGAAATAGGAGTCCAGGAGCTCCTTTGTAAGTGCTAGTTCAGATAGCAGAAACACGGTGCAGGCAGGCAGTTTGGCACAGAGGCTTCTCTGTGCAGTGCAATTTGCATGAGAGTTCCCTGTGCAGAAATGGCTGCTAGGCTCTGTTTTTGATTTGAGTCTATTTAATCACCAGGAGCCCTTCTTAGTTTCTTAGATGTCTCTGTCTCCCTCACTTCCCTTCTCTCTTTCTCTCCGCCCCCCCGCCCCAATGTTCACAGAGCAGTATTTTTAGTTTTTTATGTTTTTTATTAAAAATACTACTTTGCTGTAAATATCAGATTTATTTGTTTCCTAGGATTCTTTTAATGAACACATACTGATAAAGTATCCAGCTACTCAAATTTTATATCTACTCACTATACAAGATGGGGCAAAAGTAAACAAGTATACAGTTCATATACAAAATAATACAATAATAAAGTACAAGAATTGTTGCGCGTGGGTCACCGGCTAGCAGTGACCACGGCACACTGTGGATGGCTCGACAATACGCGAGAAAAAACACACATGCACAGAGACAAACCAGTTTCTGTGGGGAAGTAGGGACAGAATGGCCACCCCCCCTAGTGGGGAGCGCGCTGATTTACCGTCCATACCTGCTTTTATTAGGCTCATTTTGCATAATAACTCAGGTAACGTACAATACTCATTAGGGGAAGTAAGGAATATATAAAACAAAGAACTCTGCCGGTCTATTGAGTTGGGGGGTCAAAGAGCTGTAAGGCTGAGGAACAAACTAGCTTCCTCCTAAGACCCTCCTCATTCAACTGAGAGCATTCTTGAACAAAGAAGGTTTCACAGTAATTTACATGTTCTTTCTTAGGCCTGATCACCCCGGGAAATCCGCACTTCCCAGTACCGAGCTGTACTTCCCCGTCATTGTTGCAGGCTTAGGTGGAGCGCGGGAACTAAGGCCACCGAGAGATAAGGAGATTTTCTTCTGGACGCTGAGAACTCAGACTTTGTCAAAGCCGAGGAGTGAGGGTCCATCACCCCCTTTTGCTGCAGCCCCCCCCAAGTCCTTCTTTTGGGGGGGGCCTCCCAAAAGTGATCGTGCCTGGCTTGGGTTGTTCCCCCGTGGGGAATCTTACCCGTCTTTGGCTAACCGACCAAGCTTTTGGGGGGTTCAGTTATGAACAAAGCAGCAGAAACAGCATTCCTGCCAGGAAGATAAGCTTTTGTCTCCTTGCCGGCTCACGGTTCCAAGGGCGTTCCCTTAGCCTAGCCTAGGCGGGGGTTTCAGTTTTCTGATACCAGTCAGGGCGGTTCCCAACAAAGAATAAGCTCTGTTTGCATACTCACAACTGTAAACTTACTTTTGCCCACACACTATATTTTGATATATACTAGATTATGTATGCTGCTTGCTATCACATGCTGTTGTTATAATGCAGATATTTTTATGCTTTAGCATGTTAAATTAAATAGGAGACACAGTCCCAGAAGTAATCTAGAAAACATGTTTGCTTTCTTTCTGGACCATAGAAGGCTATTTTTATTATTTGGAGATTTCATTGTATATCATTCACCTTCAATTCCTGACTTTGTTACCCCAATTACATGTGTTACACATCAGGTAAAAATACACGTTAAACAGATAATCCCTTAGGATAATATCAGTAGCATTTATTTCACAAATGTTAAAATGTAGGTATACTGATGATAAAATATTTTCTTTTGAAGAAATATTAACAGTTAGAATCAGTGAGGTTTATTTATTTACCTTTTTACTTGATATTTATTCCCAGACTTCCATAAAACAGTATTATATTGAGATTATAGGAAATGATAACATGACAGTTTCAGAGTGGTATCTCATAGAAAATTAATCTTTTGAAATATTGAGGTGTGTAAAAGGGTCTTGTTGGAAATATTTGATACCTGTTTTGGGGTAGTAAATCTATTAAAAACATTCAAACAGTCAAAATGAGATTCCACTTAAATGCTCATTAGATGACCACTATTAAACAACAACAGAAACTAATAAGTGTTGGCAAGAACATGGACAAACTGGAGCCTGTGCATTGCTTATGAGAACGTAAACTGGTGCAGCCGCTGTTGAAAACAATATAGCAGTACAAAAAACATTAAACATAGAATTGCCATATTATTCAGCAATTTCACTTATTGGTATTTATCCAAAATAACTCAAAGCAGAAACTGAAGAACAGAGCAGCATTGTTTGCACTAGTCAAAAGGTGGAAACTACCCAAGTACCTATCAATGAATAAATGAAAAAACAAATTAACAAGCAAAATATGGTACACACATACAATAAAAAGTTATTCAGTCTTAAAAATGAATAAAATCCTACTTAATTCTACAACTTGAATTATCTCACAGACCTTATGCCCAGAACAAGAAGCCAGTCACTAAAAGACTAAATATTGTGTGATTGCAGTTATTTAGGGTAACTGAAATGATCAAATTCACAGAGACAGAAGGTGAAGCAATGGTTACTAGGGGCTGGGAGAAAGGAGAGATGGGGAATTATTGTTACATGTATGCAGAGTCTCAGTTGAGGATGATGAAAGAGTTTTAGAGAAAATTGTGATGATGGTACAACAACGTGGAGGTACTTAATGTCACTAAATTGTAATTGTGTAGTAAATTTTATACTATGTATATTTGTCAAAACAAACAAATAAGAAGTATACATGACAATTAATATTTTGATTGCCACAGTTGTTAAAGTTAGCTATTATCACTTAGAAACTGCCCAGGTTTTTTCAGGTAATATTACCTTTAAAGTATAAATTTCAAAACCTTATTAAGTGTGACTATTTAATGAATGCACATTGCACATTGACCTTTAAGTTGAGCAATGTATGCGTTGAAATGAGGTCAACATTACTGAACAGTAAAGGAAGATTGGCATAATGTATTATTTTTCTGGCATAATGTGTTATTTTTCACACTAAATAAAAGAGAAAGCAGTTTTTCTGGCCTTTAGCATGATTCTTGTTACTAGGCTTCCATTGCCAAAATGTCTTTCACAAGTGTACAGAATTTATACATATATACATATATATGCACACACATATGCATTCATATATATGTAATATATGTATATATGTGTGTACATGTGTTTCTCAAACAATAGTGCAAATTATGATATACAAGGTTATTATATTAGGGTATTTCTATTTTTAACATGTTATGCCACATCTAATGAGAGAGAACTTTTAGCCACATTGGAGCATACATGGCCAGATAAAATGTCATTTTCTTTTAAAACTTTCTGCAGTGGTGTATTTTATAGCTACTGATTTACAAACGTTGTTATGATTAGACATTTCTAGTACATCCTTGCTGATGCACAGAAGAGCCAACTACTATTTTAATAGAAAAATATATGAACTTTTTATCCCACTTCATCTGGTGAATAAAGAGCATTTGCTCAGCTAAGTGTAACATTTTATAAAAAATGAATTAACCTTAAGATGATGTAGGAAGATGGTGCAGAATGGTTGCAAGAGGATAGAATGCATCAAATGCTGGAAATTCCAGATGAAATAAATTTCTTAGGAGACTTAGGCATTCTAATTATATTTAGGTATATAGAGATGATAATTATTTACAGATTCTAGCAAACTGAAACAGGTTTAGGGATTGTGCAATGATTCCAGATTGAAAATTATATTATGTAGTCATTATCTGGACAAAAAATAGGAGAAAAGGGAACACAGACAGAAATCAGCTGCCTTCTAGTACACAGGTTATTTCATGAGAAATTGACTTCTGTTCTTTTCAATGCCTTAACCGTCTTTCAGAGATTTTAATCTGGTAATTTGGTTTGTATAGTAGAAATGTTATGTATACCCCTACTGCCTATGGTGATATCTAAAAGTTTTTGAATGATTTGTACCCAGGAAAATTTGTCTCCCTTCTTTCTTTCTTTGCTCCCCTGTCTCTCCTTCCCCATGCCTTTGTATATATTGTACCAAACTTATTTCCCTAATTATGAGACCTTGTTCCAAAATTTCACAGCATTTTACATATTACCTCTTTACTAGGGATGTGGTAGACATTTCTGCCTCTTGTGGTAAGCACTGAGAGGGTACCATTTATGGTCAATTGCTACTATCTTAGGCATCCTGCAGACAAATTAGCTATTTCCAGTGCGGGTGGCTTAGGTGAGACCATAAGAAAAGCATATTGATAAATACCATAAATAAATACATTTTGAAATTTCTATCAATTTAAGGACAAGGCAGTTAGTTATGTATATAACTAACATCATATCTGTAGTGTCATTTTCATGACTAAAACCCCTTAGCACATATAAATATATATGTAATTAGCATTTAACCTTATATAAAGACAGAGATGAGTCAAATCATTTATTCTTTCTGTCTCACACCTATCTTCCTACTAGCCAAAAATTAAGAGCAATAAGCTATTCAATGCTGAAAATGTAGTTCTGTTAGTTCAACATTTCAGTAGTATCTCTTTAAATAAGATGCCCATGATATCTACAATAAAAATACTGGAAATAACAAATTTGTTGAAGAGAAAAGAAAATAGCTGACCAGTTGTGGCAAATTAAAATACAGAAATTTGATTCAGTTAGAAGTGGAAAATTGCCATAAATGATCACAAACCACACTAAAAATAAGATCATTTTTGGCTGAAGAAACTTTCTGGATTGACTTCAAAGCAAAACATGACACAAAGACCGATTTTATTATGCTTGTATCTGAGAGTATAAAAAAGTAGTCAGTAATGTATTTTTTCTTTAACTCAACATATAATTTTTGGTAATGGAGAGGTCAAATGTAGCATTAAGGAACATTGAAGACACTTGAAGCAGGGAAATTTCTAGGTTTTCTACATAAATATACATTTAAAAAGTAAATATTCAAGGCATAATTGGCTATGTGATCTATGATATTTCCCTGAAACTAAAAAATTCAGGTATACTAGAGTTTTAAACAAGTAAAAAATCTGCTTCATGTATTTAGTTTTGTAATTCTTTGCTTATCTCATCAAATTAAGTTCTTATTCAACAGAACAAGAATTTAAAATAATTATCTTGGCTATTTTGAATTGAAGAAACAACCACGTTTTCTATAAAGGACATAAAAACTATTTTGATGGTATTTGACAATTGCCATATGATCTCACCTATAAGAGGAATATAATGAACAAAATAAACTAGTGACCAGAATAGAACCACAGGCATGGAAACATGGAACAGACTGTAAGTGGCCAGAGAGGATGGGGAGGGGAATAATGATGGAAGAATGGGAAGGGATTAGACAAAGAACATGCATAAATGACTTCTGGACGTGGACAACAGTGTGGGAACTGATTGTGGGAGTGGGGGATGGGATGGATGGGCACAGAAGGAAAAAGGGGGAGAAACTGGGACAATTGTAAAAGAATAACAATAAAAATTATTAAAAAAAAACAGAAACTATTTTTTAAAATCCCAGAACGATTTAACTTCATTAGAAACTAAACAAAAATAATTTAAATTGAGCTTTTAATCAAAGCATTTTCTTATATTGTTGTGATGTAATGTGATTTGTTGTCAAAATGTGCTAGACAATTCCATTTTAAATGGTCATATTTCAAGTTATGTTCTTATGGAATGGGAAAAGACAGACTAATTTTTAAGTTTATTGTTGTTTTGAAATTTTATGATTCTTTTCTGAACTACTGTTAGTAACTTTGAATATCAAGAATATGTGTTCATACTTTTTTCTGGAATCTCTATTTTGTTATATCATCTATTTTTCCATTCTTGTGTCAAATTCACACTTTTTATTATCATAATTTTGTAATGTCTAGAATTCTTTAAGTTTTATTTCCCTCACTAGTCTCACATTTGCATTTCTACATGAATGTTGAAATCATTGTTACTTTCAATGGAAAAGTCTGCTAAGATTTTTACTGTGTGCAACATCAATTTGTAAAGAATTGGTCTCATTCCATAAGTATTGTTTCTTCCAAACTATGACTACTGTATAAGTCTCCATTTACTATGACAATCTTTAACTTCTTGTGATAATGATTTGTAGTTTTTCATAAAGAGGTCTTGTAATTCAATGAATAGATTTATTGTTGGTTACTTCAATTATTTAACTTTATCAAATATACATGCAGATATAAGCATGCATCATAAATGTAGAGCTCTTTGAATTCTGACCTCTGAACATACCCCTGAACATTTATAACTAATCTTCATAAAAAGGATCAGGATGGTGCCAAACATTTGGAATGTAAGCAAAAGCAGCAAACAGAAGTATTAGTGAACTGAAGGGGATGAAGCTGACTTCCACTGAGAGCAGGTAGAGTAGCTTTATGGCAAGAAGATGGCTTTTAAAACCCTTTAAGTTGAATGCTGAAGCTGTGAAGCACTAAAGCCCTGCCTGCCTGGCACTGCATCTGCTGTGTAGCCCCATCACTGTGACTGCCATATGCCCAGGAGGCCCCTGGGGCTTCCAAGCCAGCAGGGCTGTGGCCTCAGCAGAATTCATAAGGCTACAAGTTAAATACTACTCTAACATCCAATGTCGTTTTTATAATATGGAGGTGAAAAATCATATGTGATGTAGTGTTTTACCTGTTATCCTTTGCTTAAAATTACTGATATATTTTATTAACATTTTTCAGTAATTATAAGTGTTTTATTCACACTAATATATTAATTTCATTGTTTAAAATTATTATCAAAGTGTGTCTCATTGTAAGTACTTATGCATACAACTATTTCCTCAAATAGGAAATCAGGATCTCAAAATGTAATATCAAAATATTTGTAATTGGATTACTATAATCACATGGATTGTAATTATAAATGAAAAGTCAATGTTATATAAGCAATTGTGTAGAGTTAGCAATGGGAAAGTTAGAAACAAGAGCTATACACCATACATCTTTCAAAATAATATGAAGTTCCAGGACTCTGTTACAGTTGTACATCTACTGAGAATTAATCAGATTTTAGAAGTTTCTTAGATTTTCTCATAGAATCTATTGAATTTATTAAGTAATAGGTCCTGCTAGAAATTAAGCCACTGATAAGTAATGCATCAATATCCAAATTGCATCTTTAATTATAATGATGGTATAGTGATGTTAAATATACTAAACTTTAGATTTTATGTTATATGAAGACAACTCTTAAATATATAAAATTAATCAAACCAAAACTTTTTTTCCCATTTGAGAGTTAGTATTTATTGATACTTCTCTGTAATCTTTACAATGGAGATGAGCTTGGAAGAACAACATAGAGTTATTGTATTTTGTTTTGTAGAACATTAGAATGTTGCTGAATTTATAGATACTCAACATGACATTGAAAATGTGAATAATGTGTCATTCATACCATGAATAATATGCTTAGGTATTTCCAAATCAAATTTAAGGCTATAAGCTGTTAAAAAACCTTGGGAATCTTCTCTGAAGATTTCCCATCACTAGGCTATTATTTTTACCACTGTAAAATAAAGTCATATTAGATTGTGGCCATTTGAAACATCTTTCTCACTCACACACACACACACCTTTTCATTGTTCTAACATTTATATACCTCTTGTTTTTATGAGAGAGAGAGTGAGAGAGATCCATCCAGAAGTTTTGATTTTTTGTTTCTTTTTCCATAGGGAATGATAATTTGAAAATACAAAAATGATCAGAAATGACATCCCTTATTTGTAACACTTTATTAGAGGAGTCAGTATTTTTAAGAACTCAATGGTTAAGCCCTGGCTGGCATAGCTCAGTGGATTGAGCTTGGGCTGCGAACCAAAGTGTCGCAGGTTCGATTCCCAGCCAGGGTACATGCCTGGGTTGCAGGCCATAACCCCCAGCAACCGCACATTGATGTTTCTCTCTCTCTCTATCTCCCTCCCTTCCCTCTCTAAAAATAAATAAATAAAATCTTAAAAAAAAAGAACTCAATGGTTGATTTTACACCATACACAAGAGGCTGGATCTTCAGGTAGAATTTAACTGCCCCAAACATCTACATTTGTATGTTACTTATTAAATAACATTCCCAACATCAAGTGGTGATTTTTTTCTTAACATTAGAACTGACACACTTAAATATGCATTAATAATGATTTAAAATACATGAGATCTGTTTATATTTTGTAGCTGTTTTTATTTTTAGACTCATTGATAACTGGACGTTTTTTCCTGGAGGTACCTTTATTTCAAGTCACTTTTCCTGAGGTTACTTGTCTCTCTCCCTTGAGACACTTCCTTAATGGAGATTTGAGAAGTCGGTAAGTGAACTGCAGAGGCTATTGAATTTAATAGTCACCTGATGGGACTTGATCACTATGACCTTCTCACCCCAATATTCTTCTCTCAGAAAGCAACAAGCTGTGCTGCTTATAAGCTCTGTAGAGAATGTCAGAAATTCACCCGGTTCACTTTTTCTCATCTACACTATAGCCCTTATCTAAGTTCAACATTGTATAAAATAGTCTCCCCCTGAGAATAGTAAACTGTTTAACAGCTTGTCCCCTTAATTGCTAAATAAGTATTCAACAGATTGCTTGAAATCTTCTCATCTTTATGTTTCCATGGTTTTTACTTTTTGCAAAATCAGATATTGGGATACTTGCAGAATATTTGAAAATGACATTAGTGATTTCATTAATATGCTGTCAAACAAGTACCACAATTAAACATCAATATATGAAGTTTAGTTTGGTTAACTATTAAAGAATCACATTTAATTCATCATTTACTTACTGCTACATGAGAATACTTTTCAGAGGTGTTTGGTTCACCAAATAGTTAGATAGTCAACAGATTTTAAGTGGGAAAAAATGAAAGATTTTCTTATTTCTGAAATCTGAGAGGTATTGAGCAACTGCTGGTAATTCCAGAGGGTGATGTAATCAATTTTCTGAAGAATAACAAAGGAATGAACAAGAAGTTGATCTCAAAGTTTAAGTAGCATTCATGGGAAGATCTCAAAAAATATCATTTGTAAAAAAGATGCCAATAAGTTTTATTTTCACACCATTTATTTTAGTGGAAATTTCCAAGAATGTAGTCTTTTTTATCTGACTTCTTTCACTTAGCATGTTTTTGAGGTTCATGCATGATACTGCACATATCAGTAAGTCACTCACTTTTATTTATTATACCATTAATATTTAAAGTGATTATTAATATAGTGCAACCAATACTTATCATACTTGTAACTGTCTTCTATTTTGTATGTGTTCTTTTGTATGTGTTTCTTTTGCTTTTTAACATTCCCCACTTTTCTGACTTGTGAGGTTTGAAATGAGCAATTTTTCCTAGACTACTAGTTGTTCAATTATATTTATTTTTTTATATTGGTTTCACTAGAGTTTGTAATATACATATATAACTAACCTCAATCTACTTTCAAATAATGGCATAAGCTTCAGTGGTAGAGCAAGTACTTTTTATGAAAATTTTTATGAAAATTTCCAGCCCTAGCTGGTGTAACTTAGTGGATTGAGTGTGGGCCTGTGAACCAAAGGGTCACCCATTCAATTTCCCAGTCAGGGCACATGCCTGGATTGTGAGCCAGGTCCTCAGTAGGGGGGTCTTAAGAGGCAACCACGCACTGATGCTTCTCTCCCTCTCTTTCTCCTTCCCTTCCCCTCTCTCTAAAAATAAATAAATAAAATCTTTTAAAAAAAGAAAGGAAATTTCCAATTCCTTCCTCCCTCTCATTGTAATATTGTTGTCATTCAATTCATTTTTCTGCATGTTATGAATACTCAAACATTATCACTACTATTTTATATAAACATTTATGTATTAAAAATTAAAAAAAAATATTTTATTTATCCACATTTATTCCATCTCTGAAACTTTTGTTGTGTGTATGTAGATCTAAGTTTTTGATCTATATAATTTTCACTCACTCTGAAGAATTTTTAACATTTTTTGAAAGCCAGATCTACTGGCAACATACTCTCTATGTTTTGTTTGTCTGAGAACATCTTTATTTCTCTCTCACTTCTAAAGTATAATTTTACTGTCTAGGGAATTCTAGGTTAGTGGGTTATTTGTTTTTTTCTTTGAGTATTTTAAATATTATACTCTACTTTTATTATTTTCATGTTTTGATGTAATTCTTATCTTTCCTCCAGCTAAGGTGTCTTTTTTTTTACTCTGGCTCTTTCGGGGCGTTTCTTTTTGTGTTTCTGCAATCTAGATATGTCAAATTTTAGATTTTTTTGTAGCTATTTTGTATAGTATTTGCTGTAGGTGTCAGAGGCTTCAGTTTTGATCTGTGTTCTGACCTCCTCCCTTTGCCATTGTATTTGGATTTTTCCTAAGGACATCCTAAATAGTTTGTTTTCGGCAGGTTTTTCAGTTGTAGATTCTGTTGTTACACTCAAGCCATGTTGAAATGAATGGTGGTAGGGAGTGTGGGGGAAAGTGTTCTGTAGTCATAATGATTATACCTTAATCTTTTAGAGATCCTGTGCCTCAGTTTGTGATTTCATGAGTGTTTCTTACCCTTCACTCCCCTTTTTTTCCCTTACATAAGGCAGGAAGGCCAGAGGTTGCTGAAGTAAAATAATGACCCTGTCACTGTAAAACTCCCTAGTAAAGCAGTTTCCCTTGCAGTGTTGGCCTTCCTCATGTAGAATGTGTGGAGAACAGGACCAATTATATAGAATTGGTCCAGTGAAGAAAGCATACATTATATAAAACCAAGTGGAATCACTCATGTCAACCAAGATGGCTGCCATTCAGCCATGACACTTTTTTTCAATCAATTTTTGTCAGATTCTTTCTTTTAAATTTATTTTTAGAGAGGGAAGGGAGGGAAAGAGAGAGAGAGAAACATCAATGTACGGTTGCTGGGGGTTATGGCCTGCAACCCAGGGATGTACCCTGGCTGGGAATCGAACCTGTGACACTTTGGTTCGCAGCCCGAGCTCAATCCACTGAGCTACGCCAGCCAGGCAGCCATGACACATTGATTCAAGAAGAAAACTACCTAAGTCACAGAGGACACATTTGGCAAAGGGGAGAACCTAAGGTATCTGCACATGAGATGAGAATAGCCATGTCTGCAGAGCAGGACCACCCACTGATAGGCTCCTGGGCAAATTCTCCACTTGCTATCAGGGGCTCCAAGACACTTATCAAAAGACCCAGAAGGGTAGAGCACACCACTTTCAAGGTATAAATGAGGCAGGCTCCAGACAACTGCTGACACAGCTGAGCTCCACACATGAGATTGCTTCTCCATGCCACACTGGTCTCCCTTAGCATTGGCTGCCAGATGCTCTGTCCTGCTGAACTGAGGACTTCCTCTCCCCTGCTGCCCACCTGGATTCAGAGATCCTTCCTTGCAACACATGATGACTCCCTTACTCACTATGCTGTCTCCCTGATATGCAGACTGAGACTCTGGGATTCAGGTTTATTATTCCCCAGTGGTTGTTGTGTGTGTGTATTTTTCTCTTAGATTGTTAAAGTGTGAGTAAGAAGTTAATATATGTTGGTGTTCTATTTTGAATGAACCTGCATTCAATAAAAAACAAGTGAATAGCATAGTTACTGTGTGTGACTCTTGTCTATTCCTTGGTGCTGGGCTGCTCAGCAGGTAGCTAGTTGAGCAGTAGCCCAGCTGACTTATGCTTCTGACGGAATGCTGTGGGAATATTTTATTTCTTTTCCTCTTTCTCTACCCAGAATGTGAAAACATTATATGAATCTTCAACATGAGAACCTGGTGGGATTTTTGGAGATAAAATCTACAACGGTTTGGACTATGGTGCCAGGAGTTTCTCATTCTCACACATGAAGTCTCCAGCAAGAAGTCAAAGGGACCATGTGATCCTACCAGGTTATGACTCTAAAGGTTTCTGTTCTAGGTAAACCAACAAAGTCTATTGTTCACTGTATTTGTCTGTTTGTACAGAGTCCAGGTGGTACTCTGTCCACCAATCTCAATTCTCTGATGGGTCTAATAAAAGTAATCACTTTTCAGTTTGTTCAGTTATTTTCTTAGAGGGATAGAATGACGATTCAAAGTATTTTACATGTTGGAGCTGAAACTGGAAATCCTACAATTACATCTGAATGCCCAGAAACTATTTTAAAAGTTACAAAGAAAAACAGTGTGTAAGGAAAGAAAATTCATATAATAAAATATTTTCAGCACATGCTCTCTATTCCTGACCATTTGAAGCATACTTTTTAAATGTTAATCCATAGTTCTAAATTAATGATGATGCTAAGATGTTTCAGGATTCAGATCTAATTGAATATATGAAAACGTCCTTATAAATATTAATGTCAACTAAGAGCCAATATATTTGCTAATGGCATTTTATCTTATTGACTATGAGTAACAAACCTAAACAATGCAAAAATATATTGATAGTACTTTTAATTACATTTGGCATATCTCTAAAAATTTTCCTTTCCCACATATTGATATAATATGCTCTATTATTTTCTGTAATATTTATGTGGATAGTATAGGGTCATTTATAATGCTATATGAAGATTTTTATTTAAAAATTGTGGGAATGAAAACAATATGATTAAATATAATGTCATTTTTTAATTAAATAATCAGAAAAGGAAGACCTTTTATGTGCCAGTAATATGTTATAATAAACACTAAGGACCAAATAAAGAATAAGATCTACTCCTTGCCCTCAATACTATCTATTGAGAATGATCTTTGTTATACAGACATATTGGAGAATCTTGACTAGCTCATTATTCACATAGATTACCTTATTCCAGAGCATCCTATGTCTCTTATGAAATTTCTGGCTTAGGAACTGTTATTAACAGTTTGCTTTCATTCTATATTTCTATGTCTTTTTAAATGTGTTTTCTTCCTATCAACAATTATGTACTTATTAAAGGTATATGCTCTAGGAAATACAAATAGTAATTGAAATTGATTCTGATGTCAAAGAGCTTTCAGTCTTGGTTGAAAGATAAAAGATAAAACCAAGGAGCAGTTTATTTCCATAATTTTGTGAGCATCATGGAATCTGACATAAAGTAAGTGAAAAAATTAATATGGTACCCTAGAAATGTGAGAACTAACTTTGAGTGGTACAATAAATGATGACTTTGAGAATATGAGCTTTAGAGAGACATAGGATATAAATGTATTTTTTATTGTATACAGATTTTGAAAATTCAGTCATTATTTATTATACGGAATTATGTAATATTCCTTAATCACATCTATAAGAAAAACCCGTTTTTCCTTTCATGTGGCACATTGCCACCACAATCTCAACAATCCTGACGTAAAACCTGTGTGTGACTTTCTATACCAAGCAATTCTCCGTGACCCCAGCTGGATGTCCAACAATTTAACTCAACTTGACACTATCCACATGGAGAAATTGTCAGACCTCACAGGTTAAAGACTCAGTACTACCAGACTGGCCCATATTTCAAATGCTAATCACAAGTAGTAGGTCCTCAGATTACCCACAATTTTTGTCCAATGTGGCTACAAATCTGATGCTCCCATAATTTCCCCCTTTGGGATTTGGTTATTTATTAGAACAACTCAGAATTTACAGAAACATACTTACTTGTATGTTTTATAATAAAAGATGCAATAAAGGGTACAGATGAATAGACAGATGAAAAGATACATAGGGGGTTCCTGGGAGAATACAAAGCATAGAAGGTTCCATCTCCAGGAAGTGCATAGGAGTGCTATGTTATATACATGGGAGTGCATCTCACTCCCAATACACAGCTGTATTCTCCAATCTGGAAGCTCTCCTACCCCCATACTTTGGGACTTTATATTATAAAGACTTGGCCACTTAAGCATGACCAACCCTTAACTCTACTTGTATATTTTCAGCCCCTCTCCTCTCTGTAAGCCCCTTTCTTTTCTGTAGCTAAGAGAGAGTGGAGCTCGAAATTTCAGGCCTCTAATCATGGTATGGTCTTTCTCATGACCAGCCCCAGCCTAGAGCCTATCAAGTGTCACCTCATTAGATCAAACACATCTATCATCCAGAAAATTTCAGGGGATTATAGAACATTGTCAGGAGCAAGGGACAAAGACCGGATATTAGAACAAATGTTGAAAGATGCTCCTAGTGATCCACTTAGGAAATTACAAAGGTTTTAAGAGCTAAACAGCTTAGATTTATACACACACACACACACACATACATATATACATATATGTATATATTCATTCTATTATCTTACAGCCTGTAATACTAGTTTTATATAAAAGCCATTTATTGGTGAGATCATCTATAAATATTTCACCTTAATATTAGCTTAATCTCAAGTAAAAGAGAAAAGGGAGAAAATAACTATGTGATGTAGTAAAAAAAGAAGAAAAATAGAGTTCTAACAAAATTTAATGCTGTTACATGATTGCTGTTCTCTCTGAAATGTACTGTTCTCACCAATGTTTGCCTTTTATTTCACATTTTTGAATGAAACAGATAATATGTTTTGGAGCTAAAAACCTGTTGGTTATTTTTGAATTTATTATTTTACTTTCCCCAGGTACTATATTGTACTAGCAATGATTCTGAAAAACTTTCATTCAGAGTAAAAAAATACATTGACAATAAGGCATCATGTTGTCATTCCTCATATCCTTTTGTCATCTATAATGATAAAGTTCTGAAGGATATGGGATTACTTTTCTACAAAAATATCAATAGTAACAGTGTTCCTTTTAGAATTGAGAGGACTCTAAGGATACATGGAGTGTAAGAGCTTGCCAATGTACAGTATTTTATATGTTTAGAATGAGGTATGTTGAATAAAATGTCACTGTGTAAGAAATGACCATTCTATAAGTAGTATAATTAATTTCATTTACCTTTTAATTTTTGGAAAATAATTGAAGTGACCTTTCTTTGTGACCAATCCTTCTTTTAGAGTTAGGATTAAAACGTTATTCCATTGTTCACCTTAGTGAAAGCAGTTGTCATGCACATTTATAATAAGTGCCTGAGAAGGAATGGAATAATCCAGTATCATAGAGAGCTTTCTACTCTGCAGACAGACATTAGCTGCTACAATATGTGAACAATTCTACTTTCCTTTAAATCTATGTTTTTTGGCTTTATTTTAAATTGGCTTTGTAACTACTATTTGCTCTGTTAGTTTATATAATGTATTCTAAATCATATATCTAAATTAAAATACAAATGATAATATCATACTTAAAAAAAATTCAAATTAACCAAACATTAAAAACATGAAGGAAAGTAAGCATAAATTAATGTATAAAATGTTCTGTATTTTTGTATGAGAAGTATATTTTATATAGTAATGTATGAAAATGTTTATCAAATAGTTCTAAGAAATATAAAGACATACAGTCCTGAATCAGGATATATAGAACTAGAGGTGCATCAGAGGGTACTAAAAGGCAAACTGTAAACATTTTTCTCACATAATAAAAATTAGAATGAACTATATACCCATAAAACCCAATACTTTTTGTTTTTAACATTACAAACTTGTTACCTATGTTTATTTATTTTAAAATTACTTTAAAATTTTACAGTTTAACTCTTTAATTCTATTTTATATATTCCTACTAGTTTAGAAATAGCACATATTTCATTATTAACTGGTTAGCATATTCCTGTGATGTATTTCTTGTTATTTATTTTTTATTGAATTTATTTGGGTTATACAGATTAATACAATATATAGGTTTCAAGTATTATATAGATTTCAAGTGCACACTTCATTTTTGAAATATATTTTATTGATTATGCTATTACAGTGGTCCTATTTTCCCCCATTTATTCCCCTCTGCCTTGCACAACCCCTTCCACCCACATTGCCCCCCTCTTAGTTCATGTCCATCAGTTGTATATACAAGTTCTTTGACTTCTACATTTCCTATACTATTCTTAATTTCCCCCTGTCTATTTTCTTCCTACCATTTATACTACTTATTTCCTGTACCTTTTCCCCCTCTATCCCCCTCACACTCCCCTGCTGATAACCCTCCATGTGATCTCCATTTCTGTGATTCTGTTCCTATTCTAGCTGTTCGCTTAGGTTCTTGTTGTTGTTTTTAAAGTTTGTTGATTTGACAGTTGTCACAATATAATCTAACAAAATTGTTTTGAATGAAGTTAAAGACAACTAAGCACTACTAGAGCCACTGTATGCAAAAAAAGAAACTAAACAAACTTGTTGGCTGATGCAATATAATGTAAGATCTGCCTGATATTGAAGAAAGGCAAAATCTTAGCATATCTTAAGTTATTTTAAAAAGAAATAGTAAATGTAAAGTAAAATATCTGTTTCAGAATAGGGAAGTCCAATTAAATGTAAGTATTTTTCTATATCTATTTTTGAACCATAAATTATTGAAAGACCTAGATTACATTTTCTACTTCTTTATTCTTGCAAATCAAACTCAATGCAATTTGTGGAATTTCAATAAATAACCAGAGACATTGAAATAAAGGACAGACTGACAGAGGGGAGGGGAGTGAGGGATAATGGGGGAAAATTGGGAAGGCCTGTTGAGGAGCATATATGAAGGACACATGAACAGGGCCAAAGGGGGTAGGTTCAGGGCAGGTAGGAGTCAGTGATGAGTGGGGTGGGGAGCACTGAGGGGCGAAAATGGAGACAACTGTACTTGAACAACAATAAAATTTCTTAAAAAATAAAAATAAAATAAAATAATAAATGTACAAAATCAGAGCAGTCTTAGGATAATATGTTCTTTTTCCTTATTTTAACAAAGACACAGGTAGCAGTTAAGAATATGTATACCACATTCTTATTTGTTACTCTCTCTGCCATTATAAAAACCATCTCCTTTAAATAGCCTCTAAATTAAACAAATATAATCAATCTAAAGTACTGCCTTATGAATAATTCTTTCTCTAATATTTAATTATAGCTTATTAGCATGTCAGGGTTCTCAAATTTTTAAGAAAAATATTCTTAACAGAATATAATGAAATGACATTTTTCTCTTTAGTAATATGAGCCATGTGAAGAACAACACAGAGATGGTGTCAGGGTGATGTCTCTGAAGATTTCCGTTTTTTTGACTGAATGAGTGAGAGAATGTTGCCATTGCCAAGTCACTGCGTCATCTAGATACAAGTTTTCCCAGCTTTATTCTTGCCCCAGTAAAGCTCTGTGGCAAGGATAATTATTATTTTGCCATCTCAATTTTTTTAAGAGTAAAACACACAAGTTTAACAACAGAAAAAGAAGGGAATTTCTGTATTTCTGTGTTCAGAGTGAATTGTGTAGCAGAATTAGCTATAGAATCCAGACAATGTTTACTATTGAATCTGAATAACTTAAACCAAGTAGATCACTCTATTTCTAGCACTAAAAACCATAATGTTATTGAAGATTTCATACTATGTGCTTTGAATTTGTGGATAATGCTTATATGTGTACGTGTTGGTGAAGAGCTGGATGTCAGACTAGTACCTTCTTCCACTGTGCTTTCATCAGCAGCTACCCACATAATCTAGTGAAACTTTTATCTGTTAATTAACTTCCTGGCATGTGTTGGTTTTACTAAAGACATCAGCCCATCTCATATTATTTGATGCATCTGTTGATCTTCTCCCAGCCATGAATGTCATTGTGATATTGTGCTTACACAGTGTTTCAACTAGTATTTGAGTCACTTATGATGTTTACCAGGAGCGTAATTGCCCACTTTGTGCTCACTTGACAATGCTTTAGCAGCAAGGTTTCACGAACTCCTTTTACACATCCACCTCTACAATATTGAACAGTAAATTTCCTAAGAACTCAAATATATCAACAGTGAAGCTATTATTCATTTAGTAACAAAATAAGGTACTATACATTGTGAATTTATGTTTTGGGAACATAAGCAAATATAAAAGATGGATCTTGAAGAAGTCAAGGAAAATATCCTTTTTTGTAAAAAAAAAAAAAGTTAAAGGACAGTATAGCAACACAGTACACTATTAGTGAAAAGTCTTAAAAGTGAGAGGAAAAGAAGTCATTTTGAATTAAAATGATGAATAAAGAGATGGGATCTTGGACTGACTTTGAAAGACATTGTTATCAGGTTGCACTGTTCCTGGCTCCATTATAGTAACCATAACGGGCCACATGGTAAGGAGAGGGAACGTTTTAATGTATTAACAACAGTTGCTTTGAGCACCAGTTTGGTTCTTAATGTTCCTACACCTGATTCAACTGCTACATACTTCCAAGGTCCAGAAGAGCACATAAATGTAGTTTAGGAAACAATTTAGTAAAGTTGGCATGAGATAAGTGATTTTGAATTTGGAAACAAGAGATAGCAGTTAATACTTCCTGGCTAAAATTATTTACATAATATGAACACATATTGTCTCCAACTAATGTAAAACAGAAGAAAAGGTGAGCCTTGATTTAGACCTGATTATATTTCTGAAAGTATTTTGTTTTAGTTCTCTATATGGTTACTTCATTCTGTTATTGAAATGGTTTCTGTAGTTTCATATTCATGACTATATTTAATATCAAGAAATATAGTTTTTGTGGTAAAATTTTTGGTTAAGAGAAAGGAAACATTTCTGAGTAGTTGCTAGCAAACTAATCATCATCTTATTTTTACAAATAAATTTAAATGCTTATTTCTGAACTACTTACTGACACAGATTATGCTCTGAGAAATCAAGATTCCTTTTGAGGCAATGAAGTGGGGGGAAAGCAGAGTTCTAAACAGAGGGAGATAGGAACAGCATAGAGTCAAGCAGTGACAGAGACAGTCGCAGAATATTTTGATGGTTGCATATAAAATTTGTCGGGCTTGAAACACAATATACTTTTGAATTGTGATATACATGAAAAATTTGACCTAGTTTAATCTATGAAAGGCTTTGAATCACATATCAGGGATTATATGTATGATCAAATTTTCATTAAAATATTTAGTCTGGCAAAAAGAGAACTCATTTCTGACAGGCAAAACTAGGAACAGGGGAATGTCTTAGGAACCCTTGAAGTAAATGATCTAGTTTAAAAAGCATGAATGTGAAATAAGATCATGTAAGAAACAATAGGAAGAGAATAGTAGTTTAGATAAATAATGAGGAGGTTGAACTGATAAGAAACTGTGGCCAATTTCACAGCAATGATAAATGAAATAAAGTCTTGTCTTTCATACATTTGACTTAGCAACTGTGTGAATGCTGTTTATGTTTCATTAGGAGAAAGTAACTAGGGAAGTTAAAATAAAAAGAGTCAGAGAGTGAGCACTTCCATTAATAACATGTTGAGTAGGTGTAGTTTAATAGAAGGTGTAAAGAAGGCTTTTAGGTGTGTGAGTGTCAAGATTACACTCCTAATTTGGAGAAAAGACTGAAATGAATCTTCCATTTGGATCTCTGAGTGTGTAATTGTAGTTTATTCTGATGTGCTCCATTATGGATGATGGAGATATATTTAAAAGAAATTTTTAGGGACCAAATCTTTGACAGCATAAATGTGGATGACTGTAGGAGACCGTTCTGTGTGGCGTGGGCCATGCTGTCACTTGGAGATGCACAGGTCCCATGCCCACAGAGAGGTTCTCCTGTGGGGAATCAGGACTGCAATATGCCTAGGCTGCTATGAGTCTTGCTTTTTGCTACAACTCCCTCACCCTGAATTGAGGATATTTATTGCAAAGTAACTTCCTAAAATCCATGCTAAACCTTCCAAAGGTGAGTGTAACCAGTTCAACCACGTTTGCCTTTTCATTTGCAAATACCCCTCTTCTGTGATGTGATTAGCAGCATTGGCTCCTTTGTCTTCTGTAAAAGGTAACCACCTAAAGCAAACCGTGCATAGTAAATGAGGATCATCATGTAATGTGCCCAGAGATAGAAATAAAGGCCTGTTATAGCAGAGGCCAACACTTTTGCTCCCCTTCAGAGAAAAGCGATGCTGTCCCTTTTCCTCCATCAGACTTGGTAGTCCATGTGAATGTCTCATTTCATCCATAATGACGAGGACACTGTGGGCCAGCGTCTGCATCAGATGACCTGACTAGAAAGAATAAAATAATAAAAAGAGAAATATACAGAAAGTGAAAGCCCCTAAAAGACAGAAGGAAGCAAAAGGAAGAGAGTATTGCATAAAATAAGATTTTCCAAAATGTCAAATACTTCCAAAAAAATAAGAACCTAAAAATTCAAATTGTTACTACATCTGGTAATTCATAGCTCATGAGTGAATTTCTGGTTAATTTATGTGGTTAAGCTCATAATTAAATGTACCTCTTTTGCTTCAGATGTATAGTGGCAATAGACAAAATATACTAATTAGTTTTAAAAAGAGAAATGTAATTAAGCCAGCATATAGTATCAACATTTTGTAAAACAAAAATGAACCATTAATTCAGAGAAATGCACTTTATACAATGTCTCTAAAAACCCATGCAAAGTTAAATAATAAATACTGCAAGTTCACAGTAAAATACATATGAAAGTTTGACAATCAAATTTATTTTAAACTTTGTAAATTTTTATAATTAACTTTTCATTTTATTTTACTTACAATCAAAAGTGTAAAATTAAATGTTCAGTTTCATGCTTTTGTGTTGGGAACTGCCCTGACTGGTATCAGAAGCTGTAACCCCCGTCAAGGCTAAGGCTGAGGGAACAACCTTGGACCATAAGCCACTAAGAAGACAAAAGCTTATCTCCCTGGCAGGAGCACCGCTTCTGCTCCTTTTACTTCACTCTGCCTGGCCCCCACTGCCTGGTCAGTTGGCCAATGACAGGTAAGATTCCCCAAGGGGGAAACGATCTAAGACAGTCATGATCATGTGGGAGGACCCCAAGGAAGGACTTTGGGGGCTACAGCAAATGGGGGTGATGGACCCTCACCCCTCAGCTTTAACATAGCCTGAGTCCTCATTGTTTGCGAGAAAATCTAATCTCTTGGCTGCCTTGCTTCCCTTGCTCCACCTAAGCTTGAAACAATGACAGAGGGTGGTACAACCTGATGCTGGAAAGGGCGGGTTTCCTGGGCAATCAGGCCTAAGAAAGAATATGTAAAATCCTGTGAAACCTGCTTTGTTCAGAATGCTCTCATTGAAATGATAAGGGTCCAAGCAAGAAGTAAGTTTGTTCCTCAAAGTTTTACAGCTCTTTAGCTATCTGACCCTGACTCAAAATAGGCCCTAAGAGTTATTTGTTATCTGTTATTTGATCCTTACTTCCTGGCAATGATTAATGAGCTTTACCTGAATTCTTGTGTAAATGAACCCAATAAAAGCCAGCTCAGGCAGAAGAACAAGGCACTCTCCCTTAGGGGTGCTCTCCGCTAGGGAGGGTGGCCATGGTGCTCTCCACTAGAGAGAGTGGCCATTCCATCCCTATTTCCCCACAGGACCTGGTTGTCTCTGTGTATGTTTTTCTGGTGTTTTGACGAGCCATCCGCAGTGTTCCACAGTCACTGCTGGTCGGTAGCCACAACACTTTTGTTTCAATCAGAAAAAATATTGCTAGATAAAATACAGACAACCCAGGTAAATTTGAATGTCATGTAAACAATGGATACTTTATAGTGAGTTCCCCATGCAATATTTGGAACATGGTCTATAGTAAAAAAGTATTCATTTTTATCTGGAATTCAAATTTATCTGATATCTTGTATTTCTATTTGCTGAATTTGGCAACTATAAATCAAAGAGGCTAAAACACAAAGGAAAAATTAATTCTTCTTCAAAATTCATAAAGTTAAATAATTGGATAATACATTCAAATAAATTTTCAAATTTTTTCTTAGTCTGTAACATCTATATTACTAATATCCACTAAACTACTTAAAACTGTTCAAAGTCACTTGGAGTGTAATAAAGATGGTTAGTAATAGTGCTGAGGCAAATTATTTTTATGTATGAATAAATAAATTTACTACTGACAGCATATAAAATTTTTAATAATTATTACTGTTCAACTGTGGAATGTCAAATTTTACTCATTATAAGAACTTATAGAAAGCTCTATGTATTGTCCATTGGGAGTAAGAAAATATTTTTACCAAGCCACATCATAAAGAAATAAAGATTGGTGATTTTGAGACCATTAAAGTTAAAAGTATCATATTTACTTAAAAAACATACTGAGAATAAATTGGCAAGCAACATAGGATATTTTCAAGACAAATAAATTCTTGTGGATTTATGGGAAAATGTATCAGCATTCCCAGCATTTCAACTAGTGAAAAGACAAACATGCCAAGAGAGTAATTACCTAACATCCTGAAAAGAATTTCACAAGACAGGAATCATATGTGGCTTATAAATCCATTAAAAAGATGCTCAAACTTGTAAAAAAATAGAAACACAATAAAATTTTACATTTTATCCCTAACAGACTGTTAAAAAGTAAAAGGTTTATCAATGCCAAATCTTGCTGAAAATAACGCATACTCTGCTGATGAAAACATATCTTGTACGGGCATTTGTAAATACTTTTATCAATACCTTTGAAATAAATGATGTGTTTTATTTGATCTAGCAACTTCACTTTTTCCTTTGTGTCCTAAAATAATTCCTTACATATGGGTAAGAAACAGTGTAGAAGAATATTTATTGTGGCATTGTCTTTTTTTAAAAGATTTTATTTATTTATTTTTAGCGAGAGGGAAAAGGAGGGAGAAAAAGAGGGAGAGAAACATCAATGTATGGTTGCCTCTTACATGCCCCCTACTGGGAACCTGGTCTGCAACCCAGGCATGTACCCTAGACTGGGAATCAAACCAGTGACCCTTTGGTTCATAGGCCCGTGTTCAATCTATTGAGCTATGCCAGCCAGTGCTGTAGCATTGTCTTTTGATAACAATAAAAATTATTTGCACACAAGTTAAAGTAGACAGAAAATTGAAAAATAAGTTATGGCCCTGCAGAAATGATATAGCAGTGAAAATGAATATATTAGAAAGACATTAGTTGTAATATATAAATCATAAAAACATTGATAAAAAGAAATTGCTACATATATAATAGTATTTATATAAAGTATATATTATAAATGCATGATTCATTGGTAATATAAAGCCACTCAAGATATGTCAGATCAAGAGAATGTTTACTTATCTCTGGGAGTTTAAGGGTTGAAGAAGAAAGAAGATATTTAACCCTGACTGGTGTGACTCAGTGGACTGAGTACTGGTCTGCAAATGACAGGTTTGATTCCCAATCAGCATGTGCTTGGGTTGGAATCCACGTCCCCAGTAGGGGGTGTGCAAGAGGCAACCGCACATTGATATTTCCCTTTCTTTCTCCTTCCCTTCTCCTCTCTAAAAATAAATAAGTAAAATCTTTAAAAAAACTTTAGAAAAAAATATTTATGTATTTTTTACTGATTATATTTAAAGTATTATGAAACAAAAATAAAACGGATTATAAAACGCTAAATTTTAAGAGGCAACTGAAAGTAGATGTTGATACTATAGAATTAAATGAATGCCTTCAAATCTTACATCTGCCACTTGCTAGCTGTGTGACTACAGGTAAGTTACTTTCCTTCATAAAAAGGGAGATGGTAATAGTACATACCTCATAAGGCTGTTATGAAGAGTGCTTAAATTAATACTTATAAAGTGCTTAAAAAATAACAACTCTATATTGGGTTTTGAAAAGTAAGATAAAGTTAATAAGATGGGTAGTGTGTATTTGGATGTTACCTAAGTAGTAACTCTTATGAAATAATTTAGATAATTACCATGGTGGCAGTTTTAAAGCAGTTTTCAGCCAAGACCAATTTAGTGAACCAAAAGAAAATTTACTATACCTTTCAAGAATCTCACCTGTAAAAAAAGAGAGATAAGTCTATGGTAACAAGGCTATAAGCAAACTTTTGCTTGTATAGGGAAGCAGGAGACCTAGGAGAGTGGAAAGTTCTCGTAGAAAGAAGAGCCTGTGTCCCTCCTGTAAAATCAGAGCTGGTTTAATCCTGGGCCAAATTAAAACCTTACTATTTTGGTATAAACTACGGGTACTTCTTAGGTAAGAGCCAAAGGAAAAGATGCTCCTGCTACAGGAGGTCCTCAGGACAATTGTTAAAATTTGAGGGGTACCGTAGTTGTCAATTTGAGAGGTGAATTATGGTCAATAAATAGTGGCATCTCAAAATCACAGTTTTATTCCATTTTCCATCAGAATCATGGAAAATAGAATTGAAGAGAGGAGTTCATGTATTTGTTTTATTAGGAAGCAATCTAGAGCACTGTTTAGAGGGTGGCTTTGGTATGAGAACTCCAGGGTTCCAAGTAAGACTATTTTTTTGCCAAGGTGTTTCATGTCTCTAAATTTCTGTTACAATATCAGTAAAGTGGGCACAATAACAGAATTTACATCACTGAGTTGTGAGAAGGAAGTTAAAGCACCTAGAAAAAGTGACTGAAACTTAGCCAATAGATAACAAATATTATTCATCATAATTACCTCAACTATTATTATTACTATTGAGTACTGTGATCAAATTTTGAATCTATGCCCAAGATTGTTTCTTTTCATGAAATAATATTTGTCTTAGGTTAGATTTAATAGAGCATGCATATATCTAAAAATCAACTACCTCAACAAAAACATGCAGCTGGATAAATCACAGTGACTTCAGGACAGCAGTTTCCTTAGAGAATGGGTACGAATAAGTAGGATGGAGGAAGTTTTAATGTATCTGTATTACTTTATATTTTTAACCTATATAACTTTTTTATTCTCAACCACGGATATTTTTTCATTGTTTTTTAGACGGTGGGGAAGGGAGAGAAGAAGGGAGAGAGAGAAACACCGATTGGAAAGAGAAGCATTGATTGGTTGCTCCCTGTACATGGCCAGACCTGTGACAGAACCCACAGCCTAGGTATGTGCCCTGAGCAGGAACCAACCTGGAACCTTTTGGTTATGGGATGATGCTCCAACCAACTGAACCACACCAGCCAGGGTTTAACTGTTTTGTTTTTTTTTTATGTCTGAAAATGCTACATTTAATATTTTAATTTAAATTGTTAATAAATAGCCAGCTTTCTCAGCTTTTACTACTTGGCAAGACCTGTGCCAAACACTTTGCATGTATTCATCTATTATTCTTTATACCATACACATAGATTATATATATTCTTCTATTTCTACTGAATATTTAATAAGAAAACATTTTTAAAACGAGATGAAAGAAAATGAAGAAAAATTAAGAGGTTCTTTTTAGTAATATTTTTTAAGCAAAAGATGCAAAAATGCACTTTGTGACACTTTCAAATGTTAACAAAATGCTTGGTAGCATTCTTGGATAATGACAGCACACTGTGGCAGGGAGCTGGGCCTGTGGCCTGATCCTGAGGTAATGTCACATCCAGGGGATGAAACTGAGGACAGGTAAGGTGTGATAGACCCACTTTGTTGGAAAATATCTGTTTTATAATTTTTTTAAATTGTTCAAGTACAGTTGTCTCCATTTCCCCCCCACCAATCCCGCCCATGCCAGCCATCCCCACTTCCCACACTTGATCCTACCTTCCTTTGGCTTTGTCCATGTGTCCTTCTTAGATGTTCTTGAAAGCCCTTCCCCTCTTTCTCCCCAAAATCCCCTCCCACCTCCCTCTGGTTACTGTCATATTGTTCTTAATTTCAATATCTCTGGTTGTATTTTGCTTGCTTGTTTGTTTTTTTATTAGATTCCACTTATAGGTGAGATTATATGGTATTTGTCTTTCACTGCCTAGCTTATTTCACGTAGCATAATGCTCTCCAGATCCATCCATGCTGTCCCAAAGGGTAGGAGCTCCTTTTTTCTTTCTGCTGAGTAGTATTCCATTGTGTAAATGTACCATAGTTTTTGATCAATTCGTTTACTGATGGACACTTGGGTTGCTTCTAGCACTTGGCTATTGTAAATTACACTGCTATGAACATTGGGGTGCATAGATTCTTCTGAATTGATGTTTCAGGGTTCCTAGGATATAATCCCAGCAGTGGAATTGCCAGTTTATATGAAGTTTGGAGGCCAAAAATGTTTTACAATTTTATAATGAAGATGTTTATTGATCCTTTAGAAAGCACATTTACCAAATCAGACTATCTTAGGGTAGGACCAATCTGAATTAGGAAGAAATGAGCAAAATTATAAGTTTTATTGAGTAAGAAATAATATTAACATTAGTACTGATGCAACTTGCAACTGTTATAGCTACTAAAGGTTATGCTAACACCTCTGTTAAAAACAGATCAAAATAAATGGTTAGCACATCAGATCTTTGTTAGATCTTTCTGTTATGATGACTTAATTTTCATGCAATATATCATTTTTACAATCTGATTTTAATTTCAAGTTTCCTTAGAACATCCTTCACAAAGTTTTATTAGCTAAGCAAATAACAACTGAAATCTATGAGTCCACCTGGTGTGCTATAAACTCTGCCAGTACTTCATACACTTCAACACTATTCATTGCAAGTTTTCATGCCTGCCAACCTTTCATGTGTATATGAAAATACAGGCTTCACTAGCAAACTACTGTTACATAAAAGAAAAAGATGTCAATTCCAGAACTGTCTATTTCAAAATCAGTGGGGAGTTTTACACTACTCTTCATTGGCAGGCACTTTTCACCTCACAGAAAAGCACAGATTAATGAAGCTAAAGCACATGGCATTTGATTCTGAGCATACTGTTAGTATAATTTCTCTTAACAGTTGCATCTCACGTATGCTGCACAGTATCACGTCCTCTCAGGACCCCAAATCAAATGGTGCCTTGTAGATCGCAAAGTAATTTTGAATACCATTTTGTCATTTGTTTCTCAAAACAACCTTGAAAGGAATATGTGGCTTGAAATGGTCTTTGAATTTTGAGATTTTTGTGAAGAAACTCAGAGATATGCTCAGCTTGCCCAAGGCCACAGAGCTAGCCTGTGTTTAGGATTTTAACCCAGTTCTTTTGATTTTTAGAGAAATTGTGTTTCCCTAACTGTCAGTTTTCTAACATCAAAGAGATGTAACATGTTTGGGATTTGACAAATGGATTGAAATTTCACTTTTGGTTTATCTCATATCTGTGCTAATGCTCTCTCTTCTTTTACCTCTTAAACTTCAAAAAGCTATTTATTTATATTTATTTACTTAATTCATATCCATTTGGAAGTCTTGTAATCTGACACTCTTCTAAAAAATTTTATGATTCAGATGTGCAGTGGACAGCCTTTGTTAAAATCTGATGAATGCTTAACAGAAAACAGCTCCAACATGGTCTTCCAAAGGAAAAAAAATACAGTCTTGAACAGCATACTTTGATTAGGAAGATAGCTAAACAGTTAGGGGAGCCTTGGCTGATTCAGTTGGTTGGAGCATCCTTTCCCATACTGAGTGCTGCGGGTTCGATCTCCGAGGAGGGCACATATGAGAGGCAACCGATGAATGTTTCTCTCTCATGTCAATGTTTTATTCTTTCTCTCCCTTCCTTTTCCTCTCTTAATTTTTTTAAAATTAAAAATCAGTAAAACATATCCTTGGGTGAGGGCTTTTTAAAAAAATTAGGGGTGGAGGTTCATAGGAAAGGTCATATTACATGAAACATAACTTTGTGGTAGAAACTGGAGCATTGCAGTTTGCTTTTCTTGTCCCAAGATGCCTTCCAAACTACTAGACACTGCTTCTTCCTTTTTTTCCTATCTACCTCCTCCCACCTTGGGTTCTTGATGCCTGATTCGGCAAGCACAGCTTCAGTGCATAAGTCCATACAGAGGAAAAAAAGTTGTTTTTTTCAAAAAATCAAGCAACAATATTTTGAAGTAAAAAGAAATAAAATAAAAAGAGATTAAAAAAATAGCTCATCTCTTTTTACAAAGATGTTTCCTTTCCACTCACTAAGAAGATAACATTGCATCTATAGAAATAACATATATACTTGCAAAAATTGTCTCATAATCAGAGTACAGATCATTTTTTAATACTAAATAGTTTTAAGTGTACCAGTGTGCACTAACATTTAAATAAAAATAAATGCTATCGCAATAGAAGTTTAGCTTTTCTTAGTTTCCTACTAGTATTTTATTCACTGGACCAATATATTTAACTGTGAAATTTTCATTTAGGTTAAGATTGAAATTTTAATAACTACTTTTTAGTTTTAGGATAAAATAATTGTGATAAAGTAAAACATAGAATTCATACGTATATTTATATTTCTATGGTTCATAATAGTATATTTTGAAATCCAGCATAAAAAGAAGTTGTAGAACATAACTGATAACTGTCCTGAATGTAAAGTTATATTTAGTTACTACTGAATATGTGTGTGTGTGTGTTTTCAAAAACCCAAGTGTATCCAGCTAAAGAATATTTTGAACTATATTAAAATAAGTAGGGTGTCTTTTATAAAAAATTACAATATGGCTAGTTTTCTACAGTGAATTATCTTAAACATTTTATATATAACCAATTACCTGGATATAATTTTTTTTTTCAGAGAATATTAAAAAATATAGATATTTGAATGACTCAATCAGAAAACAAAGCCATTTTAGTACAATGCCAACAAAATCATGATTTCCTTCCCATTCATTACTAATTCCAGTTAATCTCCCATTAGGGACTTGACCAACAGCTGGGGATATAAACTAGGGCACAAGCAAAGCCTTGAGAGATGAAGGAATTCAAGTGGAAAGTAGGAGTACAGAGATAGCTCTCTTGAGGATCAAATTGGAAACAAGTTGTAGGGACTCTCGACTTAAAACATGTAAGTACTAACTACTGCACAAGCCCACCTACGTGCTGGATAAGAGTCTCTACAACTCCAGGTCACTGGTTAAGAAGTAGGTAAATAGTTTTTTATGTTGTTGAGGCTGCACAATCATTAAGAATCAGGGAGATACTTTCTAGATACTTCAAAAAGAGACTGAAATTAGAACAGTTATGATCTTTCCAAGTTCACCAATAATTATGTATGAGAAATATTTTCAGACAGGCAAGGCTGAAAATAATTGTATTTGTTAAAAGACTTTCAATACCTTTTATTGGATGTTCTGAGGATGGGCAGAACAGTGGATGGGGAAGGGTGGGGTGGTGCTGCCTGAGCCCCACTAGACAATTGCTGAGTCCTCATACAACAGCAGGTAGGATTCTTACAGGAGTCAAAGCAGTAGGGTTCCATGATGGAAAAACCATTGTCCTTTTGTTAGTTCACAAGCCTCTTGGCTTCCTGGAGGGCAGGTGCTACCAGAACCAAGATGATAAACTCTCAAAAAATTTACTTTCCATGAATCCATTCTCAGGAGCTATTTTCTCTGTCAAGTGATAAAAAATATCAGCAAACCAAAACACAAGCAGGGCCATTAAGGGATCACTCATACTATTCAAAAGTGAACTTGTATTTTCCTGTCAGGCAAAGAAACACATCCACGTGTTTCTAGTTGAGGAGAAAGAGAATGTGGAATGAGTAGTAGGTGTTATAAATAATAGGAAGTATTTATACCTTACAAATGATCACAGAATGAGGTCTCCAGCAAATAATCATAGTTTTTCTTGCTTTGTTGTTCATTACAAATACATATTTGTGTTCCTTAACCCTTCTGTTTTCTATCCTTAATATTTCATAGAAAGATCTATCTCTAATCTTTTGCATAAAGTGATGCATATATATTTATATTAAATATAATTTATAGGCAACTCATTTTTATATATTTATTTGACGATAAGATTACACAGTATCTTAGATTATGGTTACAGTACAATAATTACATTATTCAGAAATGGATAAAGTTACAGGATGGCTACTTTACATACTTATGTGCGTATCTATGTGTCTTTCCTTTTTGTAAAAACAGTATGTGTTTCATTTGTAAAAGGGACAGTTACATTTTATTAGGTGTAGGTATGATGACACTCTTTAACTGTGGTTTAGGACAATGAATAAGAATAAAAGTCAAGTTAAGAGGTGGAAAAAAAGGATATGGATAGTACCAGAGATTCTTCACATTTTAACATTATTCTTGTTTCATTCTAGGCTCCCCCCAGTATCACAGGAACTAGAAGCCTAGAAACTGAATTTTCAAGACACTGTGCCAGCTTATTTACAGTTTGGGAGTTACCAACAAGTATATGTGGAATGTAGTAGGTATAGAGAAAGCATTATAGGTCCAGCAGTTGTAATCAGGCAAATGGGCTTTGGCATGTGGTAGAAGTGGGTTTTGCCAGCGACCTCTGCATCATCCTTCTGAGATTTACACATCTCCATGCTATAGGTAGTGGGATTATCAGAGCAGCTCCTAGCCATTCCACACCTTCTAATTTTCTGAACTCTAGCAGGTATGTTTTTAATCTTTATTTCTCCATCTCTTTCAACAGTTTTACAGGCATCTAATTCATGATATGAAATCTATTTCTTAATGTTCCTGGATTGTTTTCTGTTTTCTGAAAGAAAACTGTATTCTGGTTGAAGAAAGCTCCCTTTCTGTTATGCTCCCATTTCTATTCCCTACATCCCCCAGCATTTGTTTACTAAACACTGAAAAACTGAAGAAAATTTACTTTGCCTTGTAGCAGCTTCTGGCCTAATTTCCCATTCTCTACATTGTTTGAAACTTAGTGTTACCCTTGGGAAAACCAAGAATACATTTCAGGAACTTGCATTTTCATTTTTTTCAGCCCAGAAGAACCACTAAAACTTTATTGGTCTCTCTTTATCAGGGAACCAGAATTTTCCACCCAGAATCATCAAATACCCTAAGGAAAGTTTTTGCTGGAAATTTTGTGCTTACCTAAGAATGGTTTCGTTTCTCTGGAATGTTTAAAATATTGTTCTCATTCCTTCCACACTTCTCAGGTGCCTGCAAAGCTCAGTCTGGGATTTGTAACATAGCTGGCTTTCCCCCATCCCATCATGGAAGCAGTGGCTAACAACAGATGAAGCTGCTACAAAGTAGTGAACTTTCTATTACCAGGAATGCTAAATTGCAAATGGGATAAACATATGTACTTTACTGAATACAATAACCACCTTGATTATGGAGGCTTAATCTACTTTGAATATGGTATGTATTTTCTAAGCAATTTTCCTATCTATGGCTCTACAGTGAAATTTCTCATGTAATAACTATAGTGCTAAAACTGTTACTAGAAAAACCATTGCACATCATACGTGCATGTTTGTATATATGCATGTAATAGAGTTGAATTAACTTAATCTTGCCAGTGTTATTTTCTCTCTCTTCAAATTAATCATATTATACAAATCCTTTAAGAATGTTAAAGATGTGTGCACATGGCTGTTGTATGTTTGGGAATTTTCAGACAGCAAATGTTGATTGTAGAAAACAGTGGCCTTAAATTTCATTTTGTCTCAGAACCATCTGGAGGATTGTGAAAACACATTGCTAACTGAATCTAAACTAGAGTTTCTGATTCAGTGGGTCTGGAGAGGGGTCTGAAAATTGGCACTTCCTGCAACTTTTCACCACTAATGCCACCTATGGGTCCAACTTTGAGAATCACTGGTATAAAGCAATAAAATAGGTTGTGGTTTTCCTTTTTTTATTTTGTGCTTATACAATTTGAAATATGAAAAGTATAAGTGAGGGTAAAATGGCCCCTTTAGTGACAAGTCTGCTCATAATTTGCACTTACAAATGGCCTGTCAAGTGGGTTATATGATCAGCCATTTAAATATTGATGAGACATTTTTTCCTCTGCTGCTCTCAGTCCTTCCCCCTTGGAACTGAAAGCAAATCATTTTGTCAGTCTACATGTACTGCACATTACTTTCTCTTTCTCTCCATTACTGTACCTTCTTCCAATAATTTCCTGTAGAACTTGCTGCTTACCTCTGACGGGAATAGCAGAGCTCAGGTCATCCATCAAACTGGTGCTCCATGTCAGCAGCTTCTCAAAAGCTACAAGGTGATTCTTATATGATATAACCATCACAATGTTACAAAGGAGAAGTCAGAGTTGTCAAAGTGAGCCATAAACCAATGGAAAGCTCAATGAGTCTTCTAGCACCTGCCAAAACAAGTATTAAAGAGACAGGAGGATGGAAAGACAGCATGGCTACAAAAGGCAGCTAAATATTTTTTTCAATATTAAAATGCTTACAGTACAGCATCCATATTATAACCACTATTGTTACAATTATGTCACTGTTCCCCTGATTTCTAGAAGTAGAATTTATGTCAGGCATAACATTCTCAGAGATAATTCATATGTAGAAAATGCACTTTGGAATAACAACTCTTCATTTAAGCATAAAGGATTTAATTTAGGTAAAGGTAATAAAGATGTGATTGTTTGGGGCTTATCTTAAGTACTTGTATGCCTTTGTACATATAAAATAGCCTTTGTTTTCATATGCCAACTCACTACAATATATTTGGTAAATTTAAGTAATGAAATAGGTTTTATGTCATAGTAATTTAATAATAACCAAAGGATCACTGATTCGATTCCCAGGCAGGGCACATGCCTGGGTTGCTAGGCATGTGAGAAACATATTGATATTTCTCTCACTCTCTTCATCCCCTCTCTCTCAAAATAAATAAATACAATCTTAAAAAATAGTAATTTAATAGTTTAAAAAGAATGGAATTTTTATCTTGTACTTTATTCCTTTTTCTTTGCCTTATTTAAAAAAAAATTCTCATCATATCCAAACTAATTAAAAACAGAGAAAAAATCTTGAGTTTTTTGATTTTTGATACCATGAAGGACATGGACATGTTTGTTCATGTTTTGGAAGCATGAGACACATGTTTTCTAAACCATAAACACACAAACACACAAACACACCTTTATGTAAAGGAAACAAAAGAAATGTAAAAAAATCTCCTAATATCAAAAAGTACTTTGGCGAAAGATACAAGTTATTACAGTTTAACAAAGTAAAACACTCAAATTTTAACTGTAGTTTTTATTCTATTTTTTGCAATTATAGTTATTCCTGCTTTTCCAACCTTTTCCAACCTCTACCTGTCCCCACCCTCTCTCCTCCCTAAGTCAATTCCTATACTGTTGTCTCTGTCAAAGTGTTATGCATAAATGTTTTTGGTTAATCGTTTCACCATCTTTCACACAGTCCCCTGACTCTCCCCTCTGGACATTGTTAGTCTGATCTATGTATTTATGCTTCTGTCTCTATTTTGTTTGTTACTTTATTATGTTCATTAGATTGAACATATATGTGAGATCAGGTCGTATTTATCTTACACTGACTGGCTTATTTCACTTTGGGTAATGTTCCCAAGGTCCACCCATGCTGTCAAAAACGGTAAGAATTCCTACTTTTTTTTACAGCTGCTTAATATTCCATTATGTAAATGTGCTACTGCTTTTTAATCCATGTATCTACTGATGGACACTTAGACTGTTTTTGAATATTGAATATTGTAAATAGTGCTGCTGTGAACATGTGTGTGTGTGTGTGTGTGTGTGTGTGTGTGTGTGTGTGTGTATTTGTATTGGTGTTTTTGGGATTCTTAGGTTATATTCCCAGGAGTGGAATTGCTAGGTCAAAAAGAAGTTTCATTTTTAATTTTTTGAGGGTAATCCATATTGTTTTCCATAGTGGCTCCACCAGACTGCATTCCCACCAATGGATAGGTTCCCCCTGAGATGTCTTCATATTATTATAATGATTAAATGTAGAATGACTCTGCTTTCTCTTAACCTTCCTCTCATATTCATAATTTTTTTGCCATGTTTGGTATACAGTCTGTAAGATTATCTGAATATAATTTTCAAAGTTTTCAATAGGTGGTGGTGGTGGTGACCATAGTTTACTGCTTACAAGGTGAGCAGTAAATCTCCAAAGGATCTTTTGGATTCTCCATGTTCTTTTTATAACATCATTTTTTTTTATTTTATGGGTGCAATTCCTCTTAGATTATGTTTTAGTGTACTTGTCAGGGAATTTTATTTGTATTATTTTTCTCTCTATTTATTACCAGGCTCATAAAATTACATATGTTCTTTTTTAGAAATTATCTTCCTTTTTATGATTTTTCCTTATATTACTGAATTATTATCAATGATATTTATGTTTAAGAAAGAATAAATTGATAATTGGCTGGGTTTCTTATGATGCCTGATCAATAGGATGGTTTCTCAATATATTTTTCCAATAGATGGTATTATTAAGAAAAGTAAGTTAATTTTAATGGTGTAACACAAAAAGGTTTTTTTTCCCCTTCACATGTTAAATTTCCATCTGGCATTTGTATTGTATTTCCATTTGTGTTGTAAATTATGCTCACTTTGGGACGTATAGTGGAAGAGCAGTTACTATTTTCAGTTGTATTGGTCATCATGGCAGAAAGAAAGAGGGCACTAGCAGTTCTCCTGTCAACAGTGAAATGCCCTGACTTGGAAGTGGTGATCTTTGATTAGAAATCCATAAAGGGAGCACATTTGACCATAAAGGAGGCCACAGATTGCAGTCTTATCATTTTGCCCCATAAAGGCAGAAAATAAAGAGAACATTTTGTAATAGTTAATTTTTTTTATTTTTGTTCAAGTACAGTTGTCTCCATTTCCTTCCCGCCAATTCCCCCAACCCCAGCTATCCCCACCTCCCATCTTCAATCCTACTCCCCTTTGGTTTTGTCCATGTGTCCTTTATACATGTTCCTGAAAACGCTTTCCTCTTCCCCCCTTTATCCCTTCCCACCTCCCCTCTGGTCACTGTCAATTTTTTCTTAATTTCACTGTCTCTGTATTTTGCTTGCTTGTTTGTTTTATTGATTAGGTTACACTTATAGGTGAGATCATGTGGTATTTGTCTTTCACCACCTGACTTATTTCATTTAACAGGGGTGTCAAACCTATTTTCAATAGGGGCCACATCAGCCTCCCAGTAACCTTCAAAGGGCCAAATGTGATTTTAGGACTGTATAAATGTAATTACTCCTTAACAGCTAAGCAAGAGCTTGACACTGTTGCCAGGTAGAAACAAGGTACTGAGCTGGGAAAACAAGGTGGAGGGCCAGATTCAGCCCCTGGGCCTTGTGTCTGCCACCTTTGACTTAGCATAATGCTATCCAGATCCACCCATGCTGTTGTAAAGGGTAGGAGCTCCTTCTTTCATTCTGCTGTGTAGCATTCCATTGTATAAATACACCATAATTTTTGATATATTAATTTACTGATGGGCACTTAGGTTGCTTCTATCAATTGGTTATTGTAAATTGAGCTGCTATGAACATTGGGGTGCATAAGTTATTTTGAATTGGTATTTCACTGTTTTTAGGGTATAATACCTGCAGTGGAATTGCTGAGTCAAAAGGCAGTTCCATTTTTAGTTTTCTGAGGAAATTCCATGCTGTTTTCCACAGTGGATGCACCAGTCTACACTCCCACCAACAGTACAAGAGGATTCCCTTTCTCCATATCCTTGCCAGCACTTGCTGCTTGTTGATGTGTTTATAATGGCCATTCTGACCAGTGTGAAATCACATCTCATTGTGGTTTTAATTTGCATGTCTCTGATGGCTAGTGATGCTGAGCATCTTTTCATATGTCTCTGGGCCCTTTGTATGTCTTCCTCAGAGAAGTGTCTGTTCAAGTCCTTTGCCTAGTTTTTAATTGGATGTTTGTTTTCCTGGACTGGAGTCATGGAAGTTCTTTTTTTTTTAAATTAATTAATTAATTATTTAATTTTTATTTTATTTTTTAAAATTTTATTTAAATTGTTGTTACAGTACAATTTTCTATCTTTTACTCCCATCCCAGCCTACCTACCAAATCCTCCCCTCCCCCTTCCCATTTCCACCTGCCCCTAGTTTTTATCCATGTGTCCTTATACTCGTTCCTGTAAACCCTTCCCCTTTTCCCCTGAAATTCCCCTGAAGTTCTTTATAAATTTTGGAGGTTAAACCCTTGCTCAAGGTATCATTGGCAAATATGTTTTCCCATATGGTTGGTTCTCTTTTCATTTTAATGCTGTTTTCTTTAGCTGTGCAGAAGCTTTTTGTTTTGATGAGATCCTGTTTGTTAATTCTTTCCTTTGTTTCCCTTGCTCTAGCGGACATATCAGTGAAAATATTGCTGTGTGGAATATCTGAGATTTTCCTGACTATGTTTTCCTCTAGGATTTTTATGGTGTCATGACTTATATTTAAGTCTTCCATCCACCTTGAATTTATTTTTGTGTATGGTGTGAGTTGCTGATCGAATTTCAGGGTTTTTTTATGTAGCTGTCCAGATCTCCCAACACCATTTATTGAAGAGGGTATTTTTACTCCAGTTTATGCTCCTTCCTCCTTTGTGAAATACTAATTGACCATAGACACTTGGGTTGATTTTTAAGCTCTCCATTCTGTTTACTGATCTATGTGCCTGTTCTTATGCCAGTACCAGGCTATTTTGATTACTGTGAATTGTATAGGGTTTGATATCAGTTATTGTGATCCATCCTACTTTGTTCTTTCTCAAGATTGCTGAAGCTATTTGGGATGATTTATGGTTCCATATAAATTTCTGAAATGTTTGTTCTATATCAGTGAAATATGCCATTGGTACTTTAATAGGTATTACATTGAATCTATTAATTGCTTTGGGTAGTATGGACATTTTGATAATGTTAAGTCTCCCAAATGACGAATATGTTACATGTTTCCATTTTTTGGTGTCTTCCTTAATTTTATTCTTCAGTGTTGTCTAGTTTTCTGAGTATAAGTCTTATTTATTCCTAGGTAGTTTATTTTCTTTGTTACTATATTAAATGAGATTTTTCCCTGATTTCTGTTTCTGATATTTCATTGTTGTTATACAAAAATGCCTTTGATTTCTGAATATTGACTTTGTATCCCACTGCTTTGCCAAATTCACTTATTAGGTCAAGCAGTTTTTTTGGTGAAGTCTGTAGGATTTTCTATGTGCACTATCATGTCATCTGCAAACAGTGTTAGTTTTGCTTTCTCTTTTCCAATTTGGATGCTTTTTATTTGTTTTTCTTGTTTGATTACTGTGACTAGGACTTCCAATACTATGTTGAATAGAAGTGTTCAAAGCAGACATCCTTGTCTTGCTCCTGATCTCACTATGAAAGCTTTCAGTTTTTGCCCATTGAGTATGATGTCAGCTATAGGTCTCTCATATATGGCCTTTATTAGGTTGAGGAATGCTCCTTCTATTCCCACTTTGCTGAGTGTTTTTATCATAAATGGGTGCTGTACCTTATCAAATTTTTTTCCTCATCTATGATATCATCATGTGACTTTTGTCTTTGCTTTTTTAAAATTATCTTATTGTTGTCCATATACAGTTGTCTGCATTTATTCCTACCCATCCCCTCCTCACCCCACCCATCCCTATCTCCCTCCCCTGATTCCAGCCCCCCTTGATTTTGTCCATGTGTCCTTTATAGTTGTTCCTGAAAACCCTTTTTGCCTTTCCCCCCATTACCCCCCCCCCCACTTCCCTTGTGGTTACTGTTGGACTGTTCTTAATTTCAATGTCTCAGGTTATATTTTGCTTGTGTGTTTGTTTAACATTTCTCTTCATTTCACTTTTCATAACCTTCACTTTTTCCTCTCTTTTGCACCCATACTCAACCCTTTCCGTGAGCATCCTGATTACCAGTGTTTTGAACTGTGCCTCTAATAGGTTGGCTCTCTCTTCATTGTTTACTTGTATTTTTTCTGTAACTTTGATCTGTTCTTTCATTTTGGCCATATTTTTTTTGTGTCTCAGCACACCTGTTAAGTAGTAAGGGATGAAGCCTTAGGTATTCACCAGGGTGGGGCAACCCACTTTGCTGCATTGTGGTGCTCTATGTAGGGGAGGGGTCTGAGAGGGAACAATGCAGCTTGCTCAGCTCTCAGCCAGCTTTCAGTCACTTCCTCTGCTACCCACAAGCAAATTGGGCCTTTCTGGTTCTAATTTCTGGGTGGGTGGTTTTGTGTATGTTCTAGGACTCTGTGAGTCTCTCCAGCAGACACTTCCTTGAGGGTGGGAGTTTCTCCTGCCTCCTCAACCTTCACAGGTTTTTTTAGTCAGAGGTGTTGAGGCTTTATTTTTCTGCACTGGAACCCTGGGTTGTGCTGTCTGTCTTACTCCCCAGTTGTTCCTCCTGGTTTATCAACACAGAAATGTAGGACCGACTGCTCTGCAGCCTTGCCTGGTCTACCAGCCATCACATTGCCCACCCTGGTCCTCCAGCTGCCACCTTGCCACAGGTCTTCCATTCTGGCTGCCCGTTTCTTCCCAGTCTGGATGAGTGTTTCTTCTTTAACTCCTTGGTTGTCAAACTTCCATACAGTTTGATTTTCTGGCAGTTCTGATTATTTTGTGTTTTTAAATTTGTCCCTGTCTTTCTTTTGGTTGTGCAAGGAGGTAAAGTGTACCTGCCTATGCCTCCATCTTTGCTGGAAGTCCAGTTGAAATGCTTTTAGTTTTTGCCAACTGAGTATGTTGGCTGTATATTTTTGTGTATGGCCTTTAATACATTGAGGTATGGTCCCTGTATTTCCACCTTGCTGAGAAGTTTTAATATAAATGACTGCTGGATTTTATCAAATGGTCTTTCTGCACTTATTGATAGATCATGTGATTTTTATTTTTCATTTTGTGTATGTAATGTACCATGTTTATCGATTTGTGAATATTGTACCAAGCTTGTATCCCCGGGATAAATTCCCCTCATCATGGTGTGTGATCTTTTTAGTATATTGTTGAATTCTGTTTGCTAATATTTTATTTAGGATTTTCGCTTCTATGTTCATCATGGATACTGACCTATAATTTTTTTTCTTTGTTGTATCTATACTTGGTTTTGGATTAGGATAATAGTAGCCTCATGAAAAGAGCTTGGAAGTCTTCCCTTCTCTTGAATATTTTTGGAATATTTTGAGGAGGAGAGGTGTTAATTCTTCTTTGAATGATTGGTAAACTTTACCTGTGAAAACATTGGATCCATGAATTTTTTTTTACTAGGAGTTTTTTCATTACTGCTTCAATTTTAGTAGTTGTTATCAGTCTATTTTGATTTTCTGCTTCTTCCTGATTCAGTTTTGCAAGATTGTATGTTTCTAGAAATGTATCTACATTCTTGACATATAGTTGTTTATAGGATTTTATTACAATCCTTTGTATTTCTCTGATAACAGTGTTACTTCTCCTCTTTCATTTCTAATTTTATTTATTTGTGTCCCCTTTTTTTTTTCTTGATGAGTCTACTAATATGTTTGTCAATTTTTTTATCTTTCCAAAGAAACAACTCCTGGATTCATTGATCTTTTGAACTTTTTTTTTTTGTCTCTATGTCATTTTTTCTTATGCTGATCTTATTTTCTTCCTTCTGCTTAGTCTGGGCTTTTATTATTATTATTATTATTATTATTTTATTTTTCTAGTTCTTTCAGAAGTAGGGTTAAATTGTTTATTTGAGATTTTTCTTGATTTTTGAGTAGGCCAATAATACAATGTACTTCCATCTCAGTCTGAATTCACTGTATCCCATAGGTTTTCGGTTGTGTGTTTATTTTCATTTGTTTCCAGGTACTTTCAGATTTCTTCCTTTATCTCTCACTGATACCCCATTCAGTATTTAATAGCATGCTAATGTCCATGTATTTGATTGTTTTTTGGATTTTTTTAATTGAGGTTGATTTCTAGTTTTATGCCACTGTGATCTGAGAAAAAGCTTAATCTGAATGCAATATTCTTGAATTTGTTAAGATTTATTTTCTGTCCTATCATGTGGCCTATTTTTGAGAAATGTCCTTTGTATTTCTAGGGAAAAATGTGTATTCTTCTTTGCGATAGAATGTTATCTATCAATTAAATCATTTAAAGTTTCTGCTTTCTTGTTTATTTTTTGTCTGAAAAATCTATCCATTGGTGACAGCGGGGTATTTAAATCCCCTACTTTGTATTGCTCTTGGTCTCTTCCTTAAAGTTCAACAAGATTACACACACACACACACACACACACACACACACACACACATCCATTCCTATATTGGGTACATATATGTTTACAAGAGTTATATCCTTATTAGATCAATCTTTTTAGCTATGTAGTGACCTTATTTGTCTCTTGTTACGGTCTTTGCTTTGAGGTCAATTTTGTCAGATATATGTATTGCTACCCCAGTTTTTTTCATCTCCATTTACACAGATCTTTTCTTTCCCATCTCTTAATTTTCAACATGTGTGAGTTTTTTTTCTGAGGTGGGTTTCCTATAGACAGCATATATAGGGGTGATGTTTTCTAATTCATTCAGCTACCTTATGTCTTTTGATTAAAGCATTTATTCCATTTACATTTAAGGTTATTACTAATAGGTACTTCTTTATTGTCATTTTTCCTGTTATACCTATTTTTCTCTCTCTCTATTCTTCTTCTTCTTCTTAAATGAGTCCCTTTAACATCTCTTGAAATGCTGGTTTAGTGTTAATGAAGTATTTTGACTTTTTTTCTTGTCTGGGAAGCTCTTTATTTTGCCTTCAATTTTTATGATAGCCTTGCTGGGTAGAGTAGTTTTGGTTGAATGACCTTGCTATTCATTATTTTGAATATTTTCTGTCTTAAACTGTTTCTGTTAAAAAACCAGCTGACACTCCTATGGTGATAACTCCTTTGTAGGTAACTAACTGTTTCTTTCTTGCTGAATTTAAGATTCTCTCTTTGTCTCTAAACTTTTCCATTTTAATTATGATATATCTTTGTGGGGATCTTTTTGAGTTCTTCTTGACTAAGACTCTCTGTGTGCTTCCTGATTTGTGTCACTTTTTCCTTTACCACATTAGGGAAATTTTATGTCATTTCTTCAAATAGGTTTTCTATCTCTTACTCACTTTCTTCTCCTTCTGGTATCCTCATGAAGTGAATATTGTTACCCTTAAGGTTGTCCTAAATTTTCCTATACACATTCTTTTCTAAGGCTTCTCTCTTCCTTCCTTCCTTCCTTCCTTCCTTCCTTTCTTCCTTCCTTTCTTTCTTTCTTTCTTTCTTTCTTTCTTTCTTCTTTTTCTTCCTTTCTTTCTCTGATTGGGTGTTTTTCTCTACCTTGTCTTCCAAATTGCTAATTTGATCCTATGTTTCATCTATCCTGTTTTTTATTCTTTGTAGTGTATTTGTCATTTTATATATTGCATTCTTCATTTCCAGCTGGTTCTTATTCACAGTTTCTGTGTATTTTTTCATGCTGTTGCAGTTCCCACTAAGTTCCTTATTGTTCTCACTAAGATCCTTGAGCATCCTTATAACCATTAATTTGAACTCTATATCTGACACATTGCTTGCCTCAATTTCATTTAGCTCTTTTTTGGGGAGGACTCCTTATTTTCTCTAATTTGGGGGTTGTTCATTTGTCTTCCCACTGTAGCTGTCTTTTCTTGTTAAGGTCTATGTACTAGGTACATATATTTTGACTCCCAGTGTTTGTGGGCTGGCATTATGTGGTCAGAATTCTGTGGGACACAGTGGTGCAATCTTCTTCATTTCCTGAGCTGGATGCTTTAGGAATGTCTCATCTGTGGTTTATATGGGCTCTTCTGTGGTATTTGGATCTTGATTGTTGTTGGCCTGTTCATTGGTCCGGGATCTCCCTTAAGGCTGGCTGATTGAGAAGTTCAATCCCAGCCATACAATTTCACAGGTGCTAGAACAAAACAACACACTCAAAAAAATGAAAATAAAAATAACACACCAACAGCAACAGTAAAATTCTCAACATAAGAGGAAAAATAAGAAAAGAGAAAATAGAAGTAGAATAGTAAAATAAATACAAGAATACAAGATGATGAAAGGAAAGAAAAATGTAAGAGGAGAGAAGGAAGAGAAACAATAAGAGTAAGGAATAGAAAGAGGAAACAGCAAAAAAAGAACAAAGAAAGAGAATGAATAAAAATAAGAAAAGAAAGAACAATGGATTAAGAAAAGGAAAGAGTAAAATAAAATATATGAAAGAAAAATAAAAGAAAAAGGTAAAATAATAAAAGTATGAAAAAGAAAAAATAATGAAAGTAATGAAAAAGAACAAAGTAGAATTTGTCTCCGCAGAGTTTGGTGCCTGGTTGTTAGGGTTTCCCTCTGGATCTTCTAAAGTTATGTGAAGCTGATGTAAGCCAATGTCAGAAGCTGTCCATGTCTAACTCTTAGCAGCTTCTTTGATGCTGCAAGTGGTCCACTTTTTGTGGCTGTCTCTTCAGGCTTAGCTGCACATGGGATGAACCAAGTTGCCTGTAAGTTTAGCTTTTAACAGCACAGGGCCCAGGGGTATGTCAGCAAATGTACCAAGGCGCCACAAGATCCATCTCCACCTGCCTTTGCATGCTGGCCTGCTGTCAGTCTTGTTGCTGACCCAACATTTTCTGAAGGGTCTTTCGGTGGAAACAAGAGGTTGGGCCCCCTGGGTCTTCTGTTTCTGGGAGGTGATATTCAGACTTCAGAAATGATGATGGGTGTGTTCTACCATCCCCAACCCACATATCTGTGTCTGTTCCGGATTATTCCCCTGAACTCAGTAGTGTGGGTCTCTTAGTAGGCAAGTGGGTGGGGCCTCCAGAGCCCAGAGTTTGGGTCTGCTGGAAACCAAGAGGGTGTTTCTATGGCACTCCTGTGAGTGGGAAGTGCCAGTCCAGTTCCAGGGAAAGTGTATGGAATTTCCACACTGTAAAACCAATCTTTGATGACCCCTTAGTCTGCCTGTATTGCTGTCTCCTTAACAGGGGTTAAAATTCAGGAAGGAGAAAAGAGAAAAAAAAAGGATGAAGGATGGGACAAGCAAGGTTCCAGAGGATGAGATAAGCAATATCTCATAGGGTTGGGTAATTCTTTTTGCCCTGAAAAGGGCTTGCTCCTCTTTAAAAAATGACTGCTGCAGTGTGGGGGGATGTCCCAGCCCAGGGATCTCAGCAGCCACTCCCGTATCTATCCCCAGTGTCTCCCAATCCAGATTCTCCTCAGGTGACTCTAGTTCACTTCATCTTCCCTTCTCCAGATCCCAAAGTTAGCAGCTGCAAACAAAAAACTTGTATTTTGGTCCCTTAAAAAAATAGCAGCTTTGACTCCAAGAGGCTGTGCCTCCCCCAACAGATAGAAACCCCACTGCTTTTCACTGTTAGCTGCTATGTGAGCAGTGGTCCTTGGCTCAGGTGCTCTGTGCTTAGGAGCCCAGTTTGGGGTCCAGGCTTCACTTATCTCAGGGGGAAGTGCCCACAGTTGTGTTGTAACCTTGGCCTGCTGCCTATGGAAGCAGGGCTGGCTCCTTTTGCATCCCTTCCCTTTCTACCAGTCTCAAGATGGTTTTTTACCCACCCTTGGTTGAAAGTTTTCTCTTCGGGTGGTCTCTGGTCGATTATTCTGGGTGGCTATTCCCCTCTTTAGTTTTTTTTTCCAGTTTGGTTCTTGGAGAAGGTATGATAAAAATCTTCTTATTCTACCGCCATCTTTAAAGTGGTCTAAAATAGAGTTAGATTTATGGTAGTGAAAACACGGAGTTTTTTACATACTTTTATCAAGCATCCTTTTTTTTAAAGGTTAACAAATTCTTTTATTTTATTTTATTTATTTATTTTTAGGGAGGGAAGGGAGAGAGATAGAGAGAAAGAGAGAAACATCAATGTGCAGTTGCTGGGGGTCATGGCCTGCAACCCAGGCATGTACCCTGGCTGGGAATCGAACCTGCGACACTTTGGTTCGCAGCCCGCGCTCAATCCACTGAGCTACACCAGCTAGGGCTTCAAGCATCCTTTATTGTTAACAGTTTGTATGCGATAATTGATGAACCAGTATTATGATTTATTAACTAAAGTCCATTCTTCAATTAGATTTTCTTAGTAATTAAGTTAATGGTTTTTTTTTTCTGTTTTAGGATCCCACCCATGAAACCACGTTACATCTGATTGTTTTGTCTCCTAGGACTTCTACTGGCAATCATTTTTCCTCAGGCATTCATTGTTTTTGATGATCTTGACAGCTTTAAGAAGTGCTGCTCAAATATTCTATCGTTTGCTCATCTCTTGAAATTTTTCTGAGTAGATTGTGTTTTTTGAGAGGGGAAACCACAGAGGCAGAGTATCATTTTCATTACATTACATCACATCACATCACTGGTTTCTACCCGTGATCATGTGATCACTATTGATGTTAACCTTGTTCCAATGAAGTTAGTTTTCCCTCTTTCAGTACTGCAGTCTTTGGAAGAAGGTCACTGTGCACAATGCAGTGGAGTGGGGAGTTATGTATCACCATCATGGGGTTGAAGTATCTACATACATTATTTATAATTCTTTTGCACAAACTATGTGTCTATTTTCCTCAATATTTATTCAATAATTTATATGTGTGTATAGGTGTCATATTACATTTTAAGTTATAATCCAACATATTGCAGCCTATCATACTTTTTTCATGAACAGTTTTAGTTTTGGTAATTGGCATTTTTAAAATATGGATTCTGCATCACTTCTATGTATACCGAATCACTGTGTACATTCTATGTTTTTAAACACATTCTTGTTTTCTGATACTACAAAATTCCCCATGCTCATCTTGTATATTTTTAACTAATTCTTCAAGACGCTTAGCTTTTTTTTAAATATATTTTTATTGTTCAAGTACAGTTGTCCCCCCACTGCTCCCCCCAGCCACCCCACTTTCCCACTTGATCCTACCCACTCTAGTTTTGTCCATGTGTCCTTTATGCATGTTACTGAAAACCCTTCCCCCTTTTCCCCTGTCAGCCCCTCCCAATTCCCCTGTGGTTAACTGTCAGTTTTTTCTTTTTTTAAAAACATTTTTTTTTTACATTTTAATTGTTGTTCAAGTACAGTTTTCTGTCTTTTACTCCCATCTCAGCCCACCCCCCAGTGCTCCCCACCTGCTTCTCATTTCCACCTCCACTAGTTTTTGTCCATGAATCCTTTATACTTGTTCCTGTAAACCCTTCCCCTTTTCCCCTGATATTCTCTCCCCTCTCCCCTCTGGTCACTGTCAGCCTGTTCTCTATTTCAATGTTTTTGGTTGTATTTTGCTTGTTTGTTTTGTTGTTTGGGTTCCTGTTAAAGGTGAGATCATATGGTATTTGTCTTTCACTGCCTGGTTTATTTCACTCAGCATAATGCTTTCCAGTTCCATCCAAGCTGTTGCAAAGGGTATAAACTCCTTCTTTCTTTCTGCTGCATAGAATTCCATTGTGTAAATGTACCATAGTTTTTTGATTCATTCATTTACTGATGGGCACCTAGGTTGCTTCCAACACCTAGCTTGCTTCCAACACCTAGCTATTGTGAATTGTGCTGCTATCAACATTGGGGTGCATAGGTTCTTTTGGATTGGTGTTTCAGGGTTCTTAGGATATAATCCTAGTAGTAGAATTGCTGGGTCAAAAGGCAGATCCATTTTCAGTTTTCTGAGAAAATTTCCATACTATTCTTAATGTCAACATCTCTGATTATACTTTGCTTGCTTGTTTGTTTTTTGATTAGGTTCCAATTATGGGTGAAATCATAAGCTTAGCTTTTTGAAAATTGAAGATGGGTATTAGAATCCAAGATCTGGAAAATAGATGTGCTCATCACTACTGAGGGACATTGGTTCTATGCTCTCTCGACTGAAATGAAAAAGAATAATATGTGTGTATACCAACCCATGAATATATACATATCTATCTTCATCATCATCATCTTCCTATGAAGTATATGTATATGTATATGTATTCACCAGTGTTGATCATAAATTAAGCATGGATTCATAATGATGTTTTGACCTCTACTTCTTTATCACATGGGACACCCATGGCTTATCTCCTTGTTTGTCTGTAACCTTCAACTTCAACAATGACAAAACTAGTCTCCATGTGGTTCCTTTACATAATTGTTCAATTCCAGAGTATATAAAATGTATTTTCAGAATTGTTAACCTAGACCCACATGGGAAAAAAAATTACTAACTAGAATACAATGTTTAAGTTCAGTTCATTTTTTTAGTATTACATATATTACCAAAGCTACTTAGATAAGCATCTCTTCCCTCATGCATTTCAGTAAAGTTGGTTCATACATTTGTAAAACAAGTATGTTTATTTGTCAAGTCTTCATTTTATCCTGTGATACAGAACTTCCTAAATAATCTTTAAAAATTGTGTATATTAAAGTTCATTCTTTGTGTGATAATGTTCTATAAATTTTGATAAATTCATAGTGGAATTTATCTACCATTACAATCTTATACTTAGGCTTCCTATTCTGTTCCATTGATCTAGGTATCTGTTATTTTGCTAAAACTATGTTTTTGGTACACTGAAACTTTACAGTAAGTCTTGAAATCTGGTATTATGAGTCCTTCTTCACTATCGGTAGCTAATCTATGTCCTTTGTCTTTGTACACTTTAGAATGAGTGTGTAGAGGCTTAGAAACTAGGTCACTGTGATTTTGATTGATATTGAATTCCATCAATTAACCAAATTGGGGAAGACTGATGTTACACAATATTGAGTTCCCCAGTGCAGGAACATGGGCTATTTTTCAATTTCTGTGAAATTCTTTATTATTTTCATCTGTGTTTTATAGATTTCTGCATATATATTCTGTATATATTATTTGTCTTTAGACTTTTACCTTAGTTTTTGCATTGGCATGTTATTTGACATTTTAAATTTTAAATTATTGAGATGTTACAAATGAAAGGAAATGACTTTTATATATTGAATTTGCATGCTATAACTTTATATATTGACTTACAAGTTCCACAATTTTTTGTAGATTCTTCATGAGTTTCCTGTATGTAAAATCATATCATCTGCAAGAATGTAATTTTCCTTTCTTTATATGTATACTTTCTAGGACTTTATAATGATGTTAATTAAGAAAGAACATTCTTGCATTTTTGACTTTAGAAAAAATTCTGTGGTCTGTCAATCCAAAATATGATAGTAGCTGTAGGTTTTTGGTAAATATCCTTTTCTCAAGTAGAAGGAGTAACCTCTGATCCTATTTTGCAGATGGTGTTTATTATGAATGAGGACTGGATTTTGTCCAAAGCTATTTTTGCCTTAATTAATACGTTTGTGAGTTTCCTTCTTTAGCCTATAGGTATACTGAATTATACTTATTACATTTGAATCAGAATAAACTCAAGATAGTTAAAAGACTTAAATATGAGTCATGATGACATAAAAGTTCTAGAGGAAAACATAGGCAGTAAAGTTCCAGATATCCCACACATCAGTATTTTCACTGATACATCTCCTAGGTAAAGGGAAATAAAGGAAAAAATAAACAAATGGGTTACATCAAATTAAAACATTTCTCTATGGCTAAAGAAAACATTAGTAAAATGAAAAGGGATCCAACTGTATGGGAAAACATATTTGCCAATGTTACATCAGACAAGGGTTTAATCTCCAAAATATATAAAGAACTCATACAATTCAACACCAGTAAGACAAACAATCCAATTTTAAAAATGGGCAAAGGACCTGAACAGACACTTCTCCAAGGAAGACATACAAAGGGCCCATAGACATAGGAAAGGATACTCAGCAACACTAGCCATTAGAGAGATGCAAATTAAAACTACAGTGAGATACTACCTCATATTGGTCAGAAAGGTCATCATTAATAAATCAACAAACAAGTGCAGACAAGGATGTGGAGAAAAGGGAACCCTAGGGTGCTGTTGGTAGGAATGTGGACTGGTGCACCTACTATGGAAAGTGGTATGGAATTTCCTCAAAAAACTAAAAATGGAATTGCCTTTTGACCTAGTGTTTCTGCTGCTAGGATTATAGCATAAGAACCCTGAAATACCAATTCAATGTCCCATGCACCCCTATGTTCATAGCAACATTATTTCCAGTAACCAAGTCCTGGAAACAGCCTACATGCCCATCAGTAAATAAGTAGATAAAAAAACTGTGGTACATTTACACAGTGGAATACTATGCCCCAGAAATAAATAAGGATCTCCTCCTACCTTTTGCAACAGCATGGATGGAACTGGAAAATACTAAGCTAAGTGAAGTAAACCAGATGGTGGAAGACAAATACCATATGATGGCATGGGACATTGGGTTCCTATAAGAGGAACCCAATGAACAAAACAAATGAGCAAAATAGAACCAGGGGCAGGGAAACAAGGGACAGACAGTGATCAGAAGGAAGGGGGTGGGGAATAAGGGAAAAAGAAGGAGAAGGGACTAGTAAAGGAACATGTTTGAATGACCCAAGGACATGGGCAACAGGGTGGAGTTTGATTGTGGGAGTGGGGGATGAGCTGGGTAGAGGAGAGCAATGGAGGGAAAATTGGGACAACTGTAATGGAACAACAATAAATATTAATAAAAATTATAAAAAATAAATATTGAAGCACACTGTTTTTAATGAAATAGATTTCGGTTTTGATGTATAATACCTTTAAGACTTTTCTTATATTAATTTTTGCTAAACAGATGTTATCTTTGATACTTTATATTAACCTCTGTCTCAGATTTTGGGTGACAGTTTGCCCTACAATCTCTAAGTTCTTGAATGGGTCTAAGAAAAGTCATTGATTTTTATATTTTCCAGCTTTTTCTTCTTAGTAGAATGAAAATGATGACTTCTAAGCTCTTTAAATGTTGAAGCTAAAACTAGAAGCCATCCTTCATGCTTTCCCAGTTTAAAAATTAGCATCTTAACCCTTACATATTACTGAATAATAACACCCTCCAAAAGACACAGATTGAAGGTTAATGAAACTTCTAATTTTTACTGTTGCAAGATTAAAAAAACTTGAGGCACTGATTTTTTCATATCACTCACTTTTCCATTATTTGCTTTTAAACAATAGTATGTAAGCTAAAAAATAAAATAAAATATGGTTAATAAAAAGTAATCAGTTGTAGTACCAGAAACAATGTATTATTGTCAAGCTGTAGGGAGTTCTCTAGCCAAAGAATTATTTTCTCAGTTCATTCTCAGTAATATCATTAGTTACATAGTAAATGCCCATAATATTTACCAGTGAAAGTAGGTGAGAGATTATTCTAGCACACCTGTGTTAAATATGTATCACAAAATATCTAGACAGGAAAGAATAAGTCTACTATAACAAAATTAAATTCTACTTGAATATTTTATATTGCATTCCTTCCACATGACAATTACTAACAATGAAAGATAAGACAAATTCAATAACAGTCAACAGCTTATCAAATATCTTTAGTTACAGTAAAATGTACTTTGTATGCATTATATCATATAATTATTAAAAATATACAGTATATAGAAATATACTTACTGTATTCTTGTTATGAAGCAACTGAGGACCCAATAAGCTAATTTCTGTACCTCAAAGTCAAATAATATTATAAAAAATACTTAAATGCCATATGAACTCACTATGCAACAGTAAGTTTTAAAACATTGATTTTTGTGTGACATACTTAGGGCTGTATTGAATTACTTATAATTTGTTTAATAATTGTGTAAGGCATTTGGAAAATTTTAGTACACACAGAAATGTATAAAGGATGGGTGAATATTTGGAAAGATGTCCAAAGAACAATGGTTGAAGATGCTCAGCAAAGAAGGTTATAATGACTCTTCTGATGAAAAACAAAAAGTGGCCTTGAAAGCATACTAGTGATGGAATGAGTTTTAGATCCTTAATTTTCTCATATTTAATATTTCATGCCTTGCATCTAAAAAATTGACAGAAATAAGGGCAGAGCGGCTGTACTCTGAAACTCACTGAACTACAAGCTGAATCTTCTTTAGATTCATTTTGGTTTCCTAGAAAGATGGCTGTGATCTTTAGCTTCTTCTATCTTAACATGACTTCTCCCCTTGGCAAATACTTTCTGCGTATACATGCGTGTAAAAGAGGTAAAAATTATGAAATATCTGAAAGCTGTAGATGAAAAAAGGCCACATACTAAACCTGACAAGCTCAGGGGTGGCTTGCATGGTTGGCCTTACAAACTCAGAGACCTAAAGTAATCACATAGGATGGTTTGGAATTAAAGTGTCCTAACTAAAAATGAGTTGTATTCATGTTCTGGGCCAGTATCTTCTTTGACAAATGTCAATCTTTACCTTAACTAAGACCGTCTATTGTTTTTTTTTTTGCAACTGCCAATGACATACCTTTTCAAGGTCAGATTAACCCCCTTTACCCCAGCCCCCCTCAGGGCACAATCTCCCACCAGAGCACAGCCCACAGAATCCCTCACTGTTATCTTGTTTTCCTGAATACCATCCCTGTGCTGTCACTGTTCATTGTTAACTATCCTATACCCACCAATGTAGAAGAAGCATGTGTCCATTTTACTTTTTATCCAGTCCCAGAGATTTCCCTGCTTTGCTTTCTCCCACCTCCCTAATCCATCACCAATTGATTTCATGTAGCCCTTTTATGTCTCTTTCTTTGATGGTAAAGTATAAAAATAAGGTACAAAACTGCCATTCTCTGAAACATTTTCTCAGTCATGTGGGGATTTTGCTTACCAGCAATTGTCCTCAGTTTGGCTCAAATAAACTCTTAAAAATTATCTACAGGTTTAAAAGTTTCTTATGTCAACAAGGCATTTTTCCTTTTTCTGCCATTTTTTGTTCATAACATTTTATTTGGCCAATGTTTTAATATGTGTAAATCTAGTGTCTTATAGTCTTTCAAGGCCTGACAGGTTCTGGGATTTGGACAGACAGAAGAAAATGTGCAGAGCCATGTGGGTGCTGGACATGCCTTTATTCAAGGGTGGGTGAGCCATGCATGCTGCAAGCTGCATGTCCTCCAGTGGGGAGCCCCTACTCCCTGATATATTAAAATACAGACAAAGCAGGCAGGGTGCTGGAATATATTATATAACACGGTGAGATTCTGTGCATGTGAGCCCACTTACTATTATGGGAACCATTTATCAGACCCAGTCTCACAGCTATGAGAACTACTTATCAGACCCATTCTCAAGGTTATGAGAAACTGCTTCCCTAAGTTGCCCAGACATCTGGGTAAGGAAGCCAGACTGTGTCTGTTTACCCTACATCTAGTCAATGGAGTGTGCCCATCCAGGAGTAGGGAGGAATGAAATAAAATTGGGTCTCGTAGCAAGAATAAAGAAAGATATAAAATTTGGATTCTTGATATTACAGCAATACAATAATCTGAGAAAACTTTTAATTAATTTATAAGAGAAAAATAAATTTAACCTTTAATATGTTTTAATATATCAAGAGTGACACCCTGGACGACAAGATTACAAACTATTTCACAGTATGGAAATTCAAAGGCTCTTGTGAAATTCAGAATTTTGGTGACCACTTCGTGGTGTAAGGAAGAATGACAAGAAAAAAGTCTGAGTCAGACAAGAAAAGCATTAAGATTAAGACTGAACCCTCCTTCTGCTGATGAATCTGGAGAGGTATTGGGCATGTTGAGAGGTGGAGAGAAAGACCCAGAAAAGCTCTTACTGCCCTATTTTCCCTGTAGGACTCTGGGAGGAACCCTCTCAGTGGGGAGGCCTTGCATGGACATGGGATGGTCTCAACAAGGAAAGAAGGTAGAACAGAGTCAATGTGCAGAGTGAAGGATTGTTTAATAATCTCAGACTTGACTAAGCTTGCTTGTAGTGCATTGGTACACAATTTCTTACATCTGGTTAGTGATTACTATGGTTAGCCTAATTGAAAGCATATTGGTAAGATCAGGGCCATGGAGAGAATATAAAGAGGCCTAGCAGGCTTGAGGAAGAAGGGATCTAAGATGTTGCATATAGGCCTTCATGAAGGGCCAGTAGGCCCTGAGCAAGCCAAGAGAATGACCAGATCATGTGAAAAGCAGCTAAGGGCTCATTGGCAATTAGCAGGCTCTCATCCAAGAAAATACCAGTCTTGCCTCAGAGAGCATTTCAAACCAGCCACTCCACAGAGAATACTATAAGGAACCAGTGGACAAAACATTAATCTGTGGATTCCTCTCTCCTCATCTGTTGCAAAGTTATGGAAAGCTGCTATTGTCTTCATGTACAAGATGCAGGCGAAGGAGTAAAACCATAGATGAAGCACCAAGTCAGAGGAGCTTTCCAAGGACATAGGAAAATCAGAGTTATCTAATGACATCACAATAATTTGCTTTCTTATTTTATTGTGGACATGTCAACATTTTCTTTGTGAAAACCATTTATATGCAGAGGATTATTACCAAGTTTCTCTTTATGTTACTCATTTTGATTATTTTAAAACAGGATATTTTGTCTTCTATCTTATTTACAGGATACCAACTTCAAACTTTAATTTTACATTATTTGAGAAAGTTTTAAACATAACAAAATACAAAAAATTATACCTTTCCATACATTTGCTCTTGATTTATACAATTGTTATATGACATGGATCATCAAGTACCTGTGTGCAAAAAAACCTTAGCAATGACAAGGAATAAGACATATATGTTATAGTATACAAAATTAAACCAAATTTTTTTGGTAAAATTGTACAAAAATAAAATACTAAAAAGTTGTATTGATTTTCAGTGATCATTTATCCTTCATTAGAGTGGGTGTTTAATTTCAAATAATTATGATAACAGCTTGTAAAAGAAAAAAAGAACAACAACTACATAAAGTTACAAGGATGAAAAGGAATACAGAAAATATGTGCTTCTTATAAAATTCTCTTAATAATTTTATACAGTTTAGCTCCCAGTTTTAGGATGTGTTTGAATGTCGCATGTATATTTTTGTACTCATATTCTACTAATTATAGAAGACAACTTTTCTTGTTTGATGGGCAAGATGTTATTCTTACTAAATGGGCACCTGGATTTTTCTTTTTTCCCCACTGTTCCAATATATAAAAACCAAATGTGACAATCCTAATTTATTCTGAAATTATTTGAAATTTCTCTAACCATGAAGAAAAAAGGTTCACCTAAAAAGACATAGCAATAGGTGCAACACTCAGGAATCTGTTCAAAATTTCTTTGTGGGTGGATTTAGCATAAAAGCTTCAACTGCCATATTTAATTAAGTAGACATTGAAGGTTACACTCACAAGCTTCCATGAAATTGCATGTTTCCGGGTCTGCTTGTACTCCCACGTGGTTATAGGCATAAATGCATCTTTTTCCACTTAAGCATTAATTGTTAAATTACATGCTTTTATGCAAGCAAGCACATGACTCACAACCTTTTGGAGCAAAAGATTTAAGGTTAGAAAAGAATGGATTAGGTGTAATTTTCTGCCACTAATTTCCATTCTTATACTTGGAAGATGGAATATGTGAATTCTGAAATATTAGATATGACTAGTTTTTCATATAGAAATGATATCAATGAAATAACTTAAAAGAATGTAACTTAGCCTACTCAAAAAATAACTAAGCTTATTTTGATGTGGAACATGAAAAGCTGTAAAAAAGAGATGCTGGTAACTTTCCAAATCCTTTCCTAGAAGAATTTTTTTTCTGCAGCCTAGAAAGAATGTCTATTCTCTCTACATTTGCAGGAAATTATTTTTCTTCTTATTATACTTTTATGTAAAAAACCATAATCAAAACTAATATATAATTGAAAGCAGCTTTCTTCCCTTACAACTAAGAATCAGGTTGATTACGTGAGTAATGACTTTGGAGTAAAACAAAAACTTCATGTAAAACATGTGATATTTTAATATTCTATTCAGAATTTCTGAAACTTTAATAGTGGATTCCATCCTATTTAAAACTTGTCAGCACTGTATTTATTCTGATGAAATTACAATAAATGTCAGTGAATGAGAATTTTAATAAGTTAAGTAGTTCCTGAGTTAAGCATATTTTCATCTTCTCCAGAACTTAATCACTTGCTCAAGCAGCACATTATTATGTCTCAGAATGAAGAATATTTATATTTCTCCAAAGGTGACCATTAAGCTAGTTCAGTTTTGGAGTTTTTTAAAGCATCAGACTAGCATTTACCTAAGATTATCAAACCTTAACTTAGCTAAAATGGATGAGACATCATAAAGGAACAACTCAGGTATTCTGGGAATATGCTGACCATATTAATAAGGGATCAGTGGCATCTATTATTGATATTAGGTAAATTTTCTCAGTAACTCATTATTTAATTTTTTTCACTGAATCAAAACAAAGGAAACATTTGTGTTCAAGAGAAAAAATTCACAATTTGAGATATGTATTTTTATGTATTGGGTTGGCCAAAAGTTCATTTAGTTTTTTCCATACAATGTCTCTAGTAGAGCTTAATTGTCTTTAATTTTTTTGACATAATGTGGTTAGACTGTATTGTGACAGCTGTCTCATCAGCATGCATTTAAAAAATATCAAAATTGGTGATTTTTATGCAGTCATTTTAATATTGAAGATGGAAGACAATATGCAACATTTTCAGTGTACTATGCTTTATTATATCAAGAAAGGTAAAAACACAACTGAAATGCAGAAAAAAAAAGATTGTGTAATGTATGGAGAAGGTGCTGTGACTGATTGAATGTGTCAAAAGTTGTTTGCAGTTTCTTGGTACTGTTGGCATTTTGGCCAAATAATCCTTTTCTGTGGGGCTGTCTTATGCATTGGAAAATGTTTAGCAGCACCCCTGGCCTCTATCCATTAGGAAACAATAGAGGGAGATAGGCAACAAACTCAAAATAATCAAATAAATAAAGTCATTGGTGAAAATGAAAAATATGTCTTTTATTTTATGAGAACAGTAAACACTTTTTGGCCAGGCTAGTACATATGCACATATATACTTGCCTAAACTCATTAGCCCTTAGAATAAATATTTATATCAAGAAAAAAAGCCATTGATTATTAGAAAGTATTTAAAATATTTAGTATTTTAGATACAGAGCATTGGTACTTTATTTTCTTTTTGCATGTATTTGCCAATAATCTTAAAGATTAAGAATTTTTCATTTGTTTAGTAGCTGAAGCATTTGCTATCTCACCATTTCAGCCTTCTCTCCATAGGGCTGCTTGAGTGTTCTTATGATATCTCCAGAGTGAGTGATTTCTTAGAGCACGAAGTGGCCATAGTGCCTTTACCTCATCTCAGGCACACATTGTCATTTTTGCAAGACTCTACTTATTACACAGATCACTCCTTTTTTTAATGTGGAAAAAGACTACAGAGGAATATAAATACCAGGAGATGTACTTCATCCAAGTCCATATTGGAGGTTCTGTTCATTATTTAGTTTTAAACTATAATCAAGGAAGGTTGCAAATAAAATTAAAGCTATTTTATTTTTTAGAACCCTCCATGCCTCAGTTTGGATTTAAAGTATTACAAAATAATCTTTCAAAAGTTATTTGTCATTTTTCTAATTAAAATGGTTCACTCTGGTCAAGACTGTTATCTCACATGTTTTACTCATTTTCTTCTTTATGGTGAAGGTTTTTGTCCACTATTTAAAATGTACACCATTGTTCTGGTATTTAATATAACTACATCTTTCAAAGCCTCATTCATGTCTTACCTGATTGGCTACAAAACCACCAAAAACTCTACCCTACCCTAACAATTCTAACCATCAGTTCAAACATATAATGGATTTTTCCGTCATTAGCAAATGACATATATAAGATGTGTTTTCTTTAAAAGAGTACAATTTTCTTGAATGAACATCATCTTTTACTCTTTTTAAAAATTCCTTAATACATCCTCCAGGATAAGCCTGAGCTCAAAATAATATTTTTATTTGTATAAATTTTATATACATAATATATACATTTATATATATACAAAATTATATAATAAATTTATATAAATTGTATATGCATAATTGTGTAATTATTTGTATAATTATATATACAAAGGTAACTATCAACATCTCTCATGATGCTCTGTGTCAGACATGCTCTTAATTTTCTTGATGGAAAGATTCTTCAGATGAGTGAGTGCTCTTGCCAGAGTGCTTTAGCTTGTATTATTCCACCATCTACCCTTAATTCATGATTTCCTGAAAAAAAAAATTTCCTGTTCATCATAATACCTTAGAAAAATAAAGCTCTAAAATATATTTTATGAAACTACTCTCCAGTTAGTTTTCCTTTCTTGTTAAAAGTTTTTTTAAAAAATTCAAACTGTTATTTTCCAAAAAATCTTAATCCTGGGGATTTTGTCATAACTCAATGAGAACTGACAGCACATTTTAAATTTCACTTTTATTTTAACAAATTACTGTACCAAACTTGCCTCAGGCTCTACTTTGATTATTAATTAGCAAACAGATCATGTTGCTAAAGTAAGATAGGCATTTTAAGGCAAGAGTTTTTCCTCCTAATTAACTGTAACAGCTTACTCATTTCCAGTGACTTTGAGGTTAACTTTTAAAAATCATTTTTTAACTCTTTTATTTTTCTTAGTTGAAGATCATAAACTTCTGATTTCAGCTGTTACTAGTGCCAAATACTATTACCACTTTATACTCCAATAATAATATTGATCTAGAAAGATATCTTCCCTTTATTTGGTTATTCCCTGCTGAGTCCTCATTAAGCTGAGTCCTTGGTTGCCAAGTATATAAAAGTTTACAGTGCTCTGTAATTGCTAGATTTTTTTTTGAATTTTGAAAAACATTTCAGTCTTCCTAGCTATCTTTTGGAAAAATAGGTTACATGAATTCAAAGATACTATAGGAACTTAAGAAGCATTTATTAATTTATCTATAATTAATACACAGTATATATTCTACTATACCAGTTTGAGCTACAAAGTATGTTTAAAGATGGTTTTTAGTCTCACATCGCATAATGTTCTCTCCCACCTGGCTTCCGCTTTCCTGTAAAGATTCAAGAAGACAACTGAATTCTGACTCCTATTTAAAAAAAAAAAAAAGGGTCATGCTTGATCCTACATTTGAGCCTGGATTGTTTTACAAACACCACCTGTGCTGTGTCCTCAGGCTTGGAGAAAGCTCAGCAGAAGTGTCAAGAAATCTTTCACTCATGGCCACTGGTGCCTCAGTCATCTCTAGCACACATTGTTTTTGATCCAGGCAATGAGGCTGCAGCAGTCTCTTGTAGACAGACATAAGCAACTACTGTAAATAATCACCACCTCTATAGTGTAAGAGAAAGAAAAATTTTCCTCCCACCAGCCATATATAGTGATATGATCAGGTAAGAATGTTTTAAATAAAATCTGGCCTGACATTTCAACCAAGATACTATTTAAGTTTAACCTCCCACAGGAAGCTATGCTAGGTTCCAAGGTCAACAACATTGTAGATGTGGATTTGTATTCACAACTGTTAGTCTGTTTCTGCAGGATCGAGACCACAGGTTTCTTTTTTTTTTAGGTTGTGGTTTTTATATCAGGGGACTCATGCTCTAATGAGCAGTGTGGTTCACTCTCACATATATAAAGAAATACAGATTTTAGGAAAAAGGTAATGAGATCTTTGTTCTTGCCCTCTAAGAAGGCATCTTGTCTCTTTATAAATAATTGTTTCCTCTACTTCTCAGCAATCATTAAGTATATAAATGTATTTTTATGCAGAGAAAGAAATAAGTTTCTCCTCAATATACAATCTGATACATATTTAAAAACATACGTATGGATGTGTAGTTGCATTACTGTATATATATGTGCACACATAAGTAGTTTTTTTACTATATTCTCCATTAACATTTCTAGTTACAAACTGAAAACAAATTAAAATACAACTCCAAGAGTGATAATCTGAAAGAGCAAATAAAGGCAAGAGTTTTATTTTTCTTATTGTGTATTGATAGCTCTCTAAATACAAAAATCTATTTAGAGGCAGACACACAAATAATAATAATAATAAAGAAACAACTTATATAACTATACTTTCTAATATTTTATTTACTTATTTTTAGAGAGGGGAAAGGAGGAAGAAACAGAGGAATAGAAACATCAGTGTGTGATTGCCTCTTGTGTGTGCTCCCCTGACTGAGGACCTGGCCCACAACTAAGGCATGTGCCCTGACTGGGAATTGAACCATTGACTCTTTGATTCACAGGCTGGTGCTCAATGCACTGAATCACACAAGCCAGGGTTATTGTAAGAGACCAAAGTAATGCCTTATGGCCTCTCCTAGAAATTGGAATATGATCACTTTGAATCATGCTCTTTGTAAAATGGTAAGTCAAGTACTTATAAGAACAAAGTTCCCTGTAGTTTACTTCTGCTGCTATTAGTTTATCTTCTTCTGTCTTTGTTATGCATTTATTGATCACAGAAACCTGTTACTTGTGCTATCATGAATTTCAGGTCATTTTATTCAGGGGATTGCTCACTGATGCTATTTTCAATTTGCAATCTAGTGGTGGGCTTAATAAGCCACTTAAAATACAGCAGATTTCCATCTGTAAGTTTATCTTCCTTACAACAAAGGCTAAAATGCTATTGTTGGCTCCCAGGTCTCATAAGCAAAACACAACTGGTATTTCCGAACATTTCAAGCAATGCTTACAAAATATACTAATCACATCTCTCAGTAGTCAGACTTGCACACATCTCTATGTTTATGAACCAATTACATTTAAACTAATGCATTTAATAATTCCTGAATATCCTGATACCTATAACATTTGATGAATGTTAGGCATATGATAAGTATAATGTTAAGTATATGATTTTATAACATTATCAATAGGCTTAGGTTACCTCATAACTTGTCTAGATAATTCTGTCATTTTGATAGTTCAAGTAAACTATCATTTATAATTTTTCAATATTTAATTTCCCAAACATTATGAATAGAAAAACATAATGCTAATGCATTGGCATCTACTTTGATTTATTTTTACTCATGGTGAGTGACTACTCTCTTTTCCTGCTTTCTTGAGGACTTCTGTCCAGGAAGTGATATCACCTAACAGGAATGAGGAAGCAATAAATCACAATGCATGTTTACAATAATGTTAGTGACTTCAACAATGGCCAATGACATCTCCAAGGATTAATTTCAGTTTACTGACAAAATCTAATCTAATACTAGTATTATTTATTTTCATATTATTAAACTGTCTTGGTTTTTCCAATAATTTATTTTAATGAAATATAAATAGGATAAAGTGTTTATAATGAGTTTTGAAAAATTCATATATGCATGTAACATACACCCTCATCAAGATGTAGAATTTCTATTATTTATTTATATCCATTGCACAAAAGAATGGGGTCATCAATACCAATAAGGAATAGATCCCATATACTACAGCACCACTCTCTTATTACCCCTGAGGATTGAAGTCAGACTTCAGGTCTACACCCCTGACAATGAACCTTAACAAATAAAAATTCAGAATCAAGAAAGTTTTCACTACTGATGCCACAGGTGTCTCTCAACATTTCGGAAGCTGGATGAAAAATCTTGAATGATGGCTAAGGAAATCTACAAATGTCCACAATCCTGTTTGCCACCAAAAAGGACAAAAACAATCAGGATATTGGTTGCTGCTTCATTTTTATCTTCCAAACCCTGTGCAGATGTTCCTAATTTGTGAAATTTATTTTTTCATACAGAACCAAAGGGAATATGAGGAGTAAAGCTGTAGTCTTCCAACTTCTCTAGGAAGGGAGGGAGGAATGGAAATTGAGAAAGACAGTCCATTATGTCTACCTCACACCTCAAGAATGCAACTTCATGTTAAAGTCAAACAAGTAAACAAACAAAAATTCAGACAACCACATTTTCTAAAACTCATTAAAATTAAATTATTTTAATAATTGGAGTTTCCAAAAATAATTGAAGAAATGTTCTACAATAATGATTTAGAGGTTTGGTTTTATATGTATTTACTTTCCACTAGAGAAAATTATACTCCAATTAACTAAATCATTAGACTTTGAATTTAGAATCATTGTTCACAATTAGCTTAAGAAATACATTTTTATGTCTTGGCCTCTGCATCATTTGTGTACATTTTTTCTTCGTTACTGTTCTTCAGCTTAGACCATGGTTTGTTTGTTTATTTATGCATTTATTTATTTATATTTAAGTTACCAAGCTGTTTTCCATGAAATCTCAAAGTGAAAAGGTACTGGGTTAAATTCAACATCGGTTCAAATCTACTTTCCAAATGAGAATAATTTCTTCTACTTAATCACAAATGACTTTTATGCCACTAGCTTCTACTCTTAATTTATCTAGAAAGTATTAAAAATAATATTATATATTTTATAATTAGGCCTTACATTGTTCTATAGTAGTTTTTATATTGCATTTTTATTGTTGTTCAAGTACAGTTGTCTGCATTTCCCCCCATCACTCCTCTGACCCTAGCCATCCCCAGCTCCTCCTCTGATTCCAACCCCTTTTGGTTTTGCCCATGTGTCCTTTATAGTTGTTCCTGAAAACCCTTCCCTCTTCCCCCCCATTATCCTCTCCCACCTCCCCTCTGGTTACTGTCAGTTTGTTCTTAATTTCACTGTCTCTGGTTATATTCTGCTTGCTTGTTATATTGCATTTTTAAGAGACAAATAAAAAGATAACAAGGCTATATAACCTATACACAGTGTCAGAAATTATATCCTACTCTGATGTTTTTAAATTAAGGGTTTTTTTTTACACTAAACTACACTGGAAACAGTTACTAAAGGTTCACATTTCTTTGTTATTTCGGCATGCTTTAGTTGCATCTTGCGGTACATATTCTCTTCACCTTAGATGTTTTATTCTTTTTTGCTCTGTTACTCATTACTGTAATCATAATGTAGATGCTTATTGAAAAAGTACAGGCTTAAAAGTGAGCTAGAATTAGATTCCAAACTGAAACCCACCCCTTCTGGACAGTATCACCTTAGTCAGGTGCTTTCATTTCTCTAAGCCCTGCTTCTTCATTTGCTAAAAAGGATAATAAGAGCATTGTGAGAAGTGAATGAGAGGGAAAAGTTTGTAATTTACCCAGAACATGGTCTTGGAGTAAATATTTCATCTAGAAGTTATTTATATTAGTTATTGTTAATTGAAATATTGTTATTCAAAGTTCATATAGTCTCACTTATGCTAACTGGTTATCCACTTAGGTCTTTACAGATTATTTAAATGGTAAATATTTTCAGTTATTTATTCCATTACTTAGCAAAGATGTATTGCTGTATACTTATACTGAACACTACATATATAACTGCCTCATGTGTGAAGTTTCACTTATGACCCCAGGTAAAACTAATAGAATATCCACCCATCTGAGCGTAGACAAGAGCTGAGTTTTCTTATCTGCAATATTGGAGAAACAATAGTGTCTACCTGATAAGTTGACCTTGGGCCAAATATTACAAAATGCTCTTATCAGTGCCTGGTACATAGCAACTATTCTAGATTTAATTGTCAAATATATAAATTTAAGAGAAAACTTATGGGAAAGGTTAGGAAAATTGTGAAATTACATTCTCACATCAAAGAGTGAGTGTATCTGAAGCTAACAAATAACTGAATAGAGAAAATTAAAACTCTCCATAACTCCCTCTGTCTCCCATCTCTGTTTCTTGGCATCATATTCTCTGAACAGCTGGTTCCACATAACTATAAATATGTTTGCCAGCATGATTTGCATAAAAATAAAGTCTCAGCTATGTAAATAAAGCATTTCCTGAGTATTCTTCTCACCTGACACTTTAAAGTACTACAACAAAACATTTTAAAAACTATGAATGATTAAAACATCAAATGTCAGTTCTCAAGAATGACTAACAGTTGAAATGCAATGCATTTCACTAATTGTATTACTTTGTAAGCAACATTAAATATTATATAACTAATACAATAGGTTAATTATACTTAGAAGCTTTGTACTCAGTATACTCAAAATTAGTTTAAATCAGACGTATAACTGTATTATTGTGCTAGAATCAGAAAATGTATAAATTTAGTCATAAGTATGTAAAATATCATTGTACAAGTATTATAGACAGAAATTTATAACTAAATAGTTATATATTTTGGGGATATTAACTTAATAAAATATGGTTAAATTATTGAACTCTGAATATTTATCATCTAATGACATACAGGGAAAATACATATATCAAAAAAGAAATTACAGAGAATATATATATATATATATTTGTAACTAGAATTGTTAGATAAACTAAGAACAGAGTTTAAGTTCAAAAATTTAGAACAAAGATTTGGATGTGACTCTATAACACAGAAATAATTTCTAATATCTGTTTTAGCCTTTCCTCCTTTCTGTGCTAACTTTATATCAAGCAAAACTATGCAAAAAAGTCTTAAACAAATAATTTACAGAAGAAGAAGAGGGTTAAATGGCCAATAAGCACATACAAAATATTATTAGAAGCACATCAAATATTATTAGTTATCAGAAGTTAAAATTAAAACTTCAATACAGAAGAGTGGTAATCAAAAACATAAGGTGACACTACATGATGATAAAGTTGTAGAGCAACTGAGACTCTCATAAATTGCTGATGGAAGCATAAAACTACTTTAAAAAACAGTTTGACACTGTTAAAGGTATAAACTATAAATTTCAATTCTAGGTGTTTATCCAAGAGAAGTAAAAACAGGACTACAAAAATTTTTAGATAAGAATTTTCAGGAAGGGAAGGAAGATGGTGGTGAGGTAGGAGGAAGTGGGTTTCATTGCCCCCTACACATGGGAAAAAAACCTAGCCATTCTATGGAGGAACAGAGCAAAGAGACAACAGTACATCATCGTATATGAAGACACAAAATGAAAAATTGTAGTGGATACTGAAAAACCAGATGGTGGAAGCTGTGAACACCAGTATACTCGCTGGAAGATGAAACCCAACAACAAAGTAACCACCAAGAGATAACAACAGAAGAAGGTGAAGGAGGGAGATGAAGCCACACTAACCTATCCAAGACCTATCTGGAAATACAACTAAATAGTGGAGAAATTACCCAGAAAAAAACAACTGAATGAGAGTGAGAGAGAATCCTCAAAACCTTGTGCACAAGGAAGAACCAGTTTCAACACAACCTTCCCACACCAGCACAACAAAATACAAGAGGTGGTGGACAAAGTGACCCTCATTTACCAGCTGGTGGGAAGGAACCACCAAAGAAAGAACCAACAACAATCAAAACCCAAAGACAAACAGACATCCAACTTAAATGACAGCCCAAGACTAGTGAGTTTGGGAGATCAAGGAGAGAGCACCACTGAATCTCACAGATGTTCTACCATAGAAGTTCACACCATAAACCCAGGGAGTCAGAACAGATAAATTTAAGAAGCTAAGGTTAACAAGAAGAGTCTCACAAACAATGGGAAGACAAAGAAACAATCCCAAATGAAAGGAAAGGAGTAAGCCTCAGAAAGAATGCTAAATGAAATAGAGGCAACTCAACTATCAGATATTGAGTTCAAAGCAAGGGTTATTAGGAAGCTCAATGAGCTCACAGTGAATTACCAGAAACTACAGAGAAGCTACAATGAGCTCACTGCAAACTATATCAGCATGAAAAACGAAATAGAAACTATCAACAAGGGCCAAGAGGAAATGAAGAATACGATTTCTGAACTGAAGAACACAGTAGAAGGAATCAAAAGCATGGACAATGAAGCAGAAGATTGGATCACTGAGCTGGAGGACAGAGTAGACAAAAACACCCAGAAAGAACAAGAAAAAAAAGAGGCTCAGGAAGAATGAAGAGGGATTAAGAGAAATGCAAGACATTATGAAACATAATAATATCCATATAAAAGGGATACTAGAAGGAGAAGAAGAAGAGCAAGGATTAGAAAATGTATCAAAAAGTAATGATGGAAAACAACCCTAATTTGATGAGAGAAAAGTCACATAAATCCAGGAAACACAGAGAGCCCCAATCAAGAGGAACCCAAAGAGGCCCACCTCAAGACACATCATACTTAAAATGGCAAAATTCTAAGACAAAGAGAGAATCTTAAAGGTAGCAGGGGAGAGACAGGAAGTACCATACAAGGGAACTTCGATAGGGTTAGCAGCTGACTTCTCAATGGAAATGCTCTCAGACTGAAGAGAATAGCAATAAATATTCCAAGTAATGAGAACAAGAGGCCTGCAACCAAGGCTACTTTACTCAGAAAGGCTTTCAATCAAGATAGAAGGCCAAATAAGGAGCTTCCCATACAAAAAAAGTCTAACAGAATACATCTCCTCCAGGCCAGCTCTGCAAGAGATGCTAAAGGAACTGCTTTAAGGAAAGGAAGGAAAAGAGAGAGAGAGCAAGGAACACAGGTACAAAAATGGCAATGAATAAGAATGTATCAATAATAACCTGAAACGTAAATGGATTAAATGCTCCAATCAAAAGCCATAGCATAGTGGAATGGATAAGAAAGCATGATCCACACACATGCTGCCAACAAGAGACCCACCTCAGGACAAAAGATCTACACAGACTGAAAGTGAAGGGCTGAAAACAAATTTTCCAAGCAAACAGACAGGAAAAAGAAAGGCAGGGTAGCAATACTTATACCAGAAAAAATAGACTTCCAAAAAAGGTCCATAAAGAGAGACCCAGAAGGTTACTTCATAATACTCAAGGGAAGAATCCATCAAGAAGACATAAACATTGTAAATATATATACACCCAATATAGGAACACCCAAAATCCTAGAGGACTTCAAGAAAGATATTGACAGCAACACAATTATAGTAGGGGATTTTAACACCCCACTGTCCAAAATGGACAGATCTTCCAAATAAAATATCAACACAGATTTTGTGGCATTGAACAGTGCCCTAGATCAAATGGACTTAACTTATATATATGGAGCCCTTCATCCCAAAGAAGCTAAATACACATTCTTTTCAATTGCACATGGAACATTTTTGAAGATAGGCCACATGATAGGACACAAAACAAGCCTCAGAAAATTCAAGAAAATTGAAATCATACCAAGCATTTTCTCCAGCCACAAGGGACTAAAACTAGAAACAAACCCCAAGGGACAAAAACCAAAACACTCAAAATCATGGAGACTGAATAATATGCTATTAAATAATGAATGGGTCAAAAATAAGATAAAGGGAAGAAATCAAAAGTGTCTCTAAACAAATGAAAATGAACTCACAACAACCCAAACTTATGGGACACAGCAAAGGCAGTCCTGAGAGGGAAGTTTCTAGCCATAGAGGCCTACCAAAAAAAGACAGAAATATTTCAAACAAACAACCTAACCCTACATCTACAAGAACTTGAGGAACAACAACAAACACAGCCCTGAGCAAGTAGAAGGAAGGAAATAATGAAGATCAGAGCAGAATTAAATGACATAGAGACTAAAAGAACAATTGAAAGGATTAATCAATCCAGCAGCTGGTTCTTTGAACAGATAAACAAATGAGACAAGCCTTTAAGCAGGCTCATCAAGAAAAAAAAAAGAGGACCCAAATAAACACAATCAGACATAAAAAAGGAGAGATTATAACTGATACCACAGAAATACAAAGGATTGTAAGAAATCACTACAAAGAAAAGAAATTACTACAAAGAACTATATGCAAAAACGTGAAAACCTAGATGAAGTTGAGAAATTTCTAGAAAGATATAATCTTCGAAAGCTCAATGAAGATAAAGCAGAAAACCTGAACAGGCCAATAACAGCAGATGAAATTGAAGAGTAATCAGAAACCAACCGATGCACAAAAACCCTGGACTGGATGGTTTCACAGGAGAATTCTACAAAGAATTTAAGGAAGAGCTAACCCCTATCCTCCACAGACTATTCCAGAAAATCCAAAATGATCGAAGACTCCCAAACTCTTTTCATGAAGCCAGCATCATCCTAATCCCAAAACCAGATAATGACACAACAGAGAAAGAAAACTTCAGGCCAATATCGCTGATGAACATAGATGCTAAAATCCTTAACAAAATATTGGCAAACCACATCCAACAATACATTAAAAAGATCATACATCATGACCAAGTGGGATTCAGCCCAGGAATGGTACAATATTTGCAAATCAGTAAATGTAATATATCATATAAACAAAAGTAAAGACAAAAACCACATGATCATATCAATACATGCAGAAAAAGCATTTGATGAGGTACAGCACTAATTTATGATAAAAAAAACTCAGCAAAGTGGGGATAGAAGAAGCATTGCTCAACATAATAAAGGCCATATATGAGACACCTACAGCTAACACCATAGTCAATGGGCAAAAACTAAAATATTTTTCAGTAAGATCAGGAACAAGACAATGTTGTCCACTTTTACCACTTCTATTCAATATAATGTTGGAAGTCTTAGCCACAGCAATCAGACAAGAAAAGGAAAAAAAAGACATCCAAATCAGAAAGGAGGAAACAATACTGTCATTGTTTGCAGATGACATGATAGTGTACATAGAAAATCTTACAGACTCCCCCAAAAAACTGATTGGCCTAATAAATCAATTTGTCAAAACAGCGGGATACAAAGTCAATATCCAGAAATCAAAGGCATTGTTATATACCATCAATGAAACAGCAGAAGCAGAAATCAAGAAAAAATCCCATTTGATATAGCAACAAGAAAACTAAAATATCTAGGGAAAAACCTAACCAAGGAGGTAAAAGACCTGTACTCAGAAAACTACACAACACTGAAGAAAGAAATTAAGGGAGACAGAAACAAATGGAAACATATACTGTGTTCATGGATCAGAAGCATTAACATCATCAAAATATGCAGACTATCAACACAATACCTACTAAAGTACCAATGGCTTATTTCACAGACACAGAACAAACACTTCAAAAATTTATATGGAACCATAAATGACCCCAAATAGCTGCTGCAATTTTAAGAAAGAAGAGCAAAGTAGGAGTGATCACAATCCCTGATACAAAACTATAGTACAAGGCCACTGTAATCAAAACATCCTGGTACTGGCATAAGAACAGGCACATGGACCAATGGAACAGAACAGAGAGCCCAGAAATAAACCCAAGTCTCTATGGTCAATTATTAATATTTGACAAAGGGAGCAGCAACATGAAATGGATTAAAAATAGCCTCTTCAACAAATGGTGTTGGGAGAACTGGACAGCTATATGCAAAAAAAATGAAACTCGAGCACCAACTTACACCTTACACAAAAATAAATTCAAGGTGGTAAAAGATTTAAATATAAGCCGTGATACCATTAAAGTTCTAGAGGAGAACATAGGCAGGAAAATCTCAAATATTTTACTCAGCAACATTTTTACTGACATGTCTCCTAGAGCAAGGGACATGAAGGAAAGAATAAACAAATGGACCTCATCAAAATAAATAGCTTCTGCACAACTAAAGAAAACAGTATTAAAATAAAAAGAGAACCAACTGTTTCGGAAAACATATTTTCCAATGATACCTCAGACAAGGGTTTAATCTCCAAAATATATAAAGAACTCACATGACTCCACTCTAAGAAGACAAGCAACCCAATTAAAAAATGGGCAAAGGACTTGAACAGACACTTCCCCAAGGAGGACATACAGAGGATCCAGAGACACATGAAAAGATGCTCAGTATTGCTAGCTATCAGAGAGATGCAAATTAAAAGCACAATGAGATACCACTTCACACCAGTCAGAATGGCCATTATAAACAAAGCAACAAACAACAAGTGTTGGAGAGGTTGTGGAGGAAAGAGAACCCTACTGCACTGTTGGTTGGATTGCAGACTGGTACAACCACTATGGAAAACACTGTGGAATTTTCTCAGAAAACTAAAAAGGGATCTGCCTTTTGACTCAGCAATTCCACTGCTGGGACTATATCCTAAGAACCCTGAAACAACAATCCAAAGAACCTATGCACCCCAATGTTGATAGCAGCACAATTTACAACAGCCAAGTGTTGGAAGCAACCTAGGTGCCCACCAGTAAATGAATGGATCAAAAAACTATGGTACATTTACACAATGGAATTCTATGCAGCAGAAAGAATGAAGGGGTTCCTACCCTTTGCAACAGCATGGATGGAACAGGAAAGCAATATTCTGAGTGAAATAAGCCAGGTGGTGAAAGACAAATAACTTATGATCTCATCTTTAACAGGAACCTAAACAACAAAACCAACAAACAAGCAAAATATGACCAAAGACACTGAAATAGAGAACAGGCTACAGTGACCAGAGGGGAGAGGGGAGGGAATTTCAGGGGAAAAGGGAAATGGTTTGCAGGAACAAGTATAAAGGACACATGGCCTAAAACAAGGGGTGGATGGAAAAAGTACAGAGGTGGGCAGTGCTGGTTGGATGAGCTGGGATGGCAGTAAAAGGCAGAAAACTATACTTGAACAATTAAAATTTAAAAAAAGAAATTTCCTACCTATAAAAAAAGAAATTCATAGCAGCTGTATTTATAATAGGCAAAATCTAGAACTAACTAAGAAAATGTATCCATCAATAGAAAAATGGATAAATTGTGGCATATTATTAAAATAGAATACTACTCGGCATAAAAAATGTAATGAACTATTGGCACACACAAAGATATGGATGCAAAGATACTGCTCAAAGCCATTTTGGCAAGAAATAGAAGTGGAATACAGGAAAGAACAGGCTATTAGTTTCATTATTAGGAAGCTCTGGAGTAGGCAATACAAATCTATGATGATAAGATTTGTGACAATACCTGTTTAAATCCCTTGTGAAGAATGGTCTCCATATCCTAAATTTGACTGATACCAGAAGTGAATGCAAAAACAGATGCTCAAGAGTGGGAACCTGTTTTGTTTTTTTTTTTAACCTGGCCTGCTTGGACATGAGTTTACTCAGCAGTTACAACTGGAGGATGACAGCTGTAAAGTCCACAAAAAGTAGGGGCAAAAAAATGTACCAAGGAAATTTGCTGGAGTGAATAGAATGACTGTTACAAGAGAGCATTATGGTGAAGATGAGGAATAAGAACTGGGAGGTGTGCTGGCTACTTCTGAAAACACTAGAAAGTTCAAAGAAAGACAGTTGCAAGCTCCCTGCTTTCAATTCACAGATCAAGGTAGAGTTTTTCTATATTTAGTAGTGTTAGGACTAATGAAGGCACAAATCATATACAGAACTTTATCCTACTTTTGAATTAATAAATGTGTTGGTTTCTTTTGTGCAGGCTGTAACATTGATTGGGAAAGAGTGGAGCTTAAGAATTGGAAGGGTTATTTAGGTGAATTTATCTGGGTATTAGTCCTATTTATGCCTAACACATGAGCCTCTCCTAATTGCTATTCATGCTTTGGCAGAGACCTTGTAATCATTCATATGAGATCATTGCTTTGGAGTAAAATACCAGTTCTTACTGCACCACTACTAACACTTCACAGCCTCAAGGCAGATAAGCATATTCTGATAGCAGTTTGTCAAAAGTAGGATCAAGTTAAATATACTAGATGGCAAATATTACATTATATTGACCATTTATATTGGCAAAAACCTGAGCAATTTGTGTGGAAATGTATCCTAAATGTGCCCAAAAGGGAAGGAAATAATAGACCAGATTAGGGCAACTTAATCAACATGGATTATAATGTGTTGCCAGGAACACTTAGGAGTGCTTCAGTTTGTTTAGTTGTTTGATTAAAGTCTAGTCTTACAGGTAGTTCATATTAAGTGAATATGAGACACCAGACATTTATTGGTATAATTTTGGTGTATTGTCACCACATACATATTTGGACAACAATTGATGTTAGTAATTGTGTTAGTAATTGTGCTAATTTGTGAGATTTCAAAATTAGAAAATTGTGGTCTCTGAGTTAAAAGATATCACAGTCCAGAATCTACTAACAATCTTATTCAATATGGTATAGCAAATGTTATTTATATATTTTTGCATTTCTTTTTGGAGGTTTATTTTCAAATTGGAATAGCAATAAAAATGTCCCATATAGTCACATTCCTTGAACGTAAGTCTCCAAAGTGTAAAGTGTGAGTTGGTGTTAACACATAAAGAAACACCATTAATATGTTATACATACAGAATTTTATTTTGTCACAGTTTTGGAAGTTGTAAATCCAAGATCAAATTGTTGGCAGATTTGATTTCTCCTGATATCACTCTCCTTGGCTTGCAGATTGCTATCTTTTTACTGTGTCACTTTCATTGTGCACTTACATCTTTAGTATTTCTTCTTCTTTATGTAAGGATGTCAGTCCTATTGGATTATGGTCAACCTTTATGATCTCATTTACTTTTAATTAGCTCCCTAAAGGCCTAGTCTTCAAATATACTCACATTGGAGGTTAGAGCTTTTGGGGGAAAGACAGATTTTGAGCAACCACAAAAACATATAAGAAGGGGCCTTCAACCTAGAATAGTTTCTTATTATTTCTCAGAAGTAGAAAAGGAATTTGACAAAATACAGTATCCATATATGATTCAAAACAAAAAAAAAATGGGAATAAAGGGAACATATCTCAACACGATGAAGACCATTTTTGACAAATTGATAGCTAATATACTTAATGTTGAAAAGCCAAAACCTATTCCCCTAAGATCAGGAACAAGACAATGATGCCCACTCTCACCACAATGGAAGCCCTAGCTAAAGAAATCAAACCAGAAAAAGAGCAAAAGGAAACTAGATTGGAAGGTAAAAAATGAAACTGTCATGTTTGCAGATGCCATGATACAATATATAGAAAACCCCAAAGACTCTACCAAAAAACTAAAAGTAATCAATGAATTCAATAAAGTTGTAGGATACAAAATGAATATATAAAATCAGTGGCATTTCTATACACTAATAACAAACTATCAAAAATTAAGAATACAATCCCATTATAATTGCATAAACATCATAACAGGCAATAAATTTAACTAAAGAAGTAAATGATATGTACTCTGAAAGCTATAACACCTTAATGAAAGACACTTCAGATGACAAAAATAAATAGAATATGCCATGCTCACGGATTCGAAGAATCAATATCATCAAACTGTCCATAGTACCTAAAGCAATCTACAGATTAAATGAAATTCCTGTCAAAATACCAATGGCATTCTTCACAGACCTAAAACTAATAATCCTAAAATGCATATAGATTCACAAAAGACCCTCAATAGCCAAACTAATCTTGAGAAGAAAGAACAAAGCTGGGGAGATCATGGTCCCTGCTTTCAAAATATACTATAAACCTATAGTAATCAAGTTAAAGGAGTTCATCATCATCAAGCCATTATCATATGAAATGTTAAAGGGACTTACATAAGAAAAAGAAGATCAAATCAAAACTATGAACAGTATGATGACAACAAACTCACAACTATTAACAATTGAACCTGAAAAATATAAAAACAAAATGAACTAAGTAAACAACTAGAACAGGAACAGAATCATAGAAGTGGAGATCACATGTAGGGTTATCAGTAGGGGAGTGGGAGAGGGATGTAAAAAGGGCAAAGGTACATGGAACAAGTAGCATAAATAGTAGGTAGAAAATAAACAAGAGGAGGTTAAGAATAGTATAGGAAATATAGAAGCCAAAGGGTGTGTATATATATCATCCATGGACATGAACCAAAGTGGGGGAGGCATCTAGGTGGGAGGGGGTGTGCAGGGTGGAGGTGAATAAAAGGGGGAAAGTGGGACAACTGTAATTGCATAATCAATAAAATATATTTAACAACTAAAAAATAGAAATATTCATGCATCTGTTAATTGAAGCATTATTTACAATAGCCAATACCCAAGATATAGAAGCAATCTAGGTGTCCATCAATAGTTGAATGGATAAAAAAAATTGTTGTACACATATTCAATGGAACATTACTCAGCTATAAAAGTGATGGAAATCTTGCCTTTAGCAACAACATGGATTAACCTAGATGGTATTAAGCTGATATAAATAAGCCAGACAGTGAAAGACAAAATTACCATATTTTTCAGACTATAAGATGCACTCCCCCACCACCAATTTGGGAGGCATAATGGTTGTTAATGCTGCTGTAGAGTTCTGTTTACATTTACATTGGTGAAATATTATGTTATTATGTTATTAAATATTTTACCACATTTTTTGCTTTAATTTTTTTCCTATTTTCCTCTTATAAAACTTAGGTGTGTCTTATGGTTCAAAAAACACAGTATATGATTTTACTTATTTGTGGAATCTAAAAAAACAAAATTAACAAATAAAACTCAGCAGAAACAGATACAGACTCACACCTATGAGGACAAACTTATGCTTTCCAGAAGGAAATGTCATAATGGGGTGAGGGTAAAGGAAAAGGGGAGTGAGAGGTATAAACTCCCAGTTATAAAATTAATATATTATAGGGATGTAAAGTACAATATAGAGAAAATATTCACTGATATCATAATAGCATTGTCTGGTGACACACAGTTACTAGACTTAGTGTGGTGATCACATTGTAAGGTACATAAATATTGAATCAATGTTGTATACCTGAAACTAATTTAATATTGTATATCAACCATACTTCAATTAACAAATTGTGAGCATAAGGTTTATATTAAGTCAGTAATTGAAATGTAATGTTTTTGGTCCTGAAATTAAAAGAAATTTAAAACAAGAATTGAGAATATAATATTAGCAATTTTCTAAGTTTGGAACAGACTTTGGTTCTGATAATTATCATTTTTCCTTTGTTTCTCATGTTCATAATAATTTTCCTTCTGATTTCCAAATATTTCCTATCTCATTTCATACTCAGTTTGTTTCTGCTTTATCCTTTAGAATTATATCCTCTGCTCTCCCCTCATCTCTCATCACTGTTTAATGTACTAACTTTCTTCTTAGAGTTTCCAGTGTATTTAATATACTTGACACATAAAGGTGGTAAACAATTCTGTTTCCTGTTCATGACTCATTTGGGTGTAAATGTTTGCCCTGGCCAGATGACCTGGTTCAGTTAGTTGGAGTGTCATCCCATACACCAAAAGACTGTGTGTTCTTCCCTCAGTCAGGGCACATGTCTGGGTTGTGGGTCCAATCCCAGGTCAGGACGTGTGTGGGAGGCAATGGATTGCTGTTTGTCTCCCACTGATGTTTCTGTCTGTCTTTCTCTCTCCTTAAAATCAATAAAAACAAATCCTCAGGCTAGAATTGAAAAAAAAATGTTTATGAGCCACATTGTCACTAAAATTTAAAGCTAAACCTGCAAAACAAGTTTTGATTTAAACAAATAACTTCCAGAGATTATAACTATCCCCTGAATTTGGTTGTTCCATTTTTTCATTATAAAGCAATTTATAACATTAGCTATATTTTTAATGTATGTATTTCTTTATTCATGTTAAAAAATAAAGCACTCATTTCAAACAAATCTCAATGTTTTAGAAAAGAATAGCTTAAACTGTCTGTTCCTAGTGTAAGAGAATATTAAAAAGTAAAAGTAACCTTAATTACACCAACTTAAATAAAAATAAAAAGGAAATATTTGAAGAGTTTGTGGTACTATTGGAACCCAAAAGACATCTTAAGATTTTAAAAAAGTGCTATTATATACATGAAATTTATGTTCTTCCCTTTAATATCCTTTGACATAAATGAATATATGTGTAACTTAAATATTTTACATACAATATACATCTAGTTATAGTAATATCTATCAAAACCATTTTATGTTCATTTTTATTTGTATTGAGAAAAATATTGTTGAAATTATTGTACCACTGAGTTAATGGTCTTTGATAGTTTTTAAAAATTTTCCATAATTTCTTGGTAATAATTTTAAAATGTCAGTAACGGTTATTAATCAAATTATATGTTCAAGTTGTTTTCACATTTAGTTGACTTTTCAAAACTGAAAACTTTTGTTCAAACATCATTAAAAGGCACTGTGTTTAAGAATTAATTTAAAATCTTAGGACATATTAAAATTACTTCGCATATTTCAGCTTTAGTTTTCTTTGGTGTACAATGAAAATATTAGTACTCACATTTTATGGGGTATCTCCTGCACAGCTAAAGACATCTGAAAAATGAAAAGGGAACAAAGCATTTGGGAACATATATTTACCAGTGATACCTCAGACAAGGGTTTGATCTTCAAAATATATAATAACTCACAGAACTCCATACCACGAAGACAAATAATCCAATTAAAATATGGGCAAAGAACCCTAGCTGGTGTGGCTCAGTGGATTGAGTGGTGGCTTGCAAACCAAGGGGTTGCCAGTTTGATTCCCAGTCAGGGCCCGTGCCTGGGTTGTAGACCAGGTCCCAATAGTGGATGTGTGAGAGGCAACCACACATTGATGTTTCTCTCTCTCATTCTCCCTTCCTTCCCCTATCTTTAAAATAAATAAATGAATACAATCTTAAAAAAAAGGCAATGGATCTGAACAGGCACTTCTCCAAAGAGGGCACACAGGAGGCCCAGAGATATATGAAAGGATGCTCAGCATTGCTAGCCATCAGAGAGATGCAAATTAAAACCACAATGAGATACCACTTCAGACAGGTAGAATGGCCATCATAAAGAAATCAACAAAAAACAAGTGTTGGAGAGGATGTGGAGAAAAGGGAACCCTAGTGCACTGTTGGTGGGATTGCAGACTGGTGCAGCCACTGTGGAAAACAGTACAGAATTCCCTCAAAAAAACTAAAAATGGAACTGCCGTTTGACCCAGCAATTCTACTGCTAGGGTTATATAATAAGAATCCCAAAACACCAATTCAAAAGGTCTTATACACCCCAATGTTCATACGAGCAAAATTTACAATAGTCAAGTACTGGAAACAGCCTAAGTGCCCATTAGTAAAAGAGTAGATCAAAAACCTGTGGTACATTTACATGATGGAATACTATACAGCAGAAAGAAAGTAGGAACCCCTACCCTTCATGACAACACAGGTAGATCTAGAGAGCATTATGCTAAGTGAAATAAGCCAAGTGGTGAAAGACAAATACCATATGATCTCACTTGTAAGTGGAACCTAATCAATAAAACAAATAAGCAAGTAAAATAGAACCAGAGACATGGAAATAAAGAACAAACTGACAGTGACCTGAGGGGAGGAGGACGATAACTGGAGAAAGGAGGGGGAGGATCATGAAGGAACATTTATAAAGGACCCATGAACTAAGACAAGAGGGAGAGTAGGAATATGGGAAGTGGGGGTGGGTAGAGCATAGGAGAGTAATGGGGGGATAATGGAGACAACTGTAATTAACAACAATTAAGAAAACTTTAAATTATTATTATATTATTTTAAATTATATATATCAGGAATTCACTTCTTTATAATATTGTTTTAAATCTACTAGTATGGTATGTTATTCTAGCTATATAAATCTTCTTTTATGTAATGCATTTTTTCCAAAATGGCATTACAAAATGTTTCTTAAATGCACTTCTAAGAGCTTCAGAATGTTTATTTTAATTGAGTATTATATCTTCTAATGGTGAGAAATAACAGTAAAGCAGTTTCTACCATTTATTTTCTTCCTTATCGGTGGTTAAAATCTAAGTTACATGAAGTTAATGCAGTGACATACAGTTTAGAAGGCAGAAATAAGGCTGAAGGTAATGTTTTTCTTTTTAGTGTCTATTCTGCTGGCTAGAAATTTATTGAGATGTGGGGCTTTTTTGTAGCATTCATTTCATATTCTCCACATTTCATGGTATTGAAGGATAGATGGGGTCCAGTGGGTATTCATGTTTCAGTGTCCATTCTCCAGCTTTTTATAGTGTGTTAATGAAAAGCTGGATAGAAAAGCAGAAAGAGATATCTTTCTGCTTAGAGATATATAATCTCATAAGAGATATTGTTAATATCTCTTATGAAAATTTCAGGAAAACTCAATTCACCTCTTCATGGGCATCAAAAAGCATTCATAGGAACTGCAGTGGTAGGATTATGCTTTTGTTCTTATTAGCTGTAGGGGAGGCTTCAGATGTGGGAGCACCAATGTCAATTTGGGGAGAAATTCTGTAGACCTGGTGTAGATACCACTCCTCCACCCTGTTACACACTTCTGTATGCATTAATTTTCTGTGTTAAATAAACCTTCTTTTTTCAAAATACTCAAAGTATTTTCCATCTAAATAATAACTGCCTAAGTATTTATGATGGAGATAATTCCAGAATATAATAATATTGGGAAACCAAGTAAAATTGTAAAAACTGTTGGATTGGAAGGCTGGCATAATTAGATGGCCAAAGGAAAATGGGATCCTAGGAATCAACATTACAGTATAACAATATAGTCAATTATTGAGTTCTTAAATTCACCTGGATGAGGTACCTCTTGAAGGTAAGACTCTAGTAGTCCATGGTTGTGCTGATCAACTACTATGGAGGGAATGAGAAAATCATGATGTGTTAGGGTAGACTGGCTAATTCTAATTATTCCTGAGAATATAAAGATATTTTAAAAATCTGCCATTTGCTAGGAAAGACAAAATAGATTCCAAAAACAGAAAAATAAGTCACTCAGTTTAGATTGTAAGATTAGTGAAGAAAAATTCTTTCATGTATTTGTTGCAACTTGAGCTGAGACATGAAAGATAAGAAGACATTAACTGAGGACTGAAGAAAATAACATTCTAGATATGAGTATATCCAATGATTTAGAAGTATAACCTGCTTCACAAGAGGTTGTGAGGATCAAATTAAATAAGATTAAACTATATTTTATAAAGTCCTGGAAGCTTTCAATAAGTACTTGTGAAATTTCCCTCTTTACTTTTCTATGCTAACTTACTTTATACAGACTTACCCAGAATAAATTTACTTCTGATAATTACTGGAAATATTCTTTAATGTTTTTCTATTTTTCAGAAAATTTGTCGTATTTTAGATACATTTAAGAAAAAGGGAGGAACAAAATTATTTCATGGTCTGAAAAGATGAGAGACAATAATATGACAAAATTACCTTAAACTATAGAGATATAATATATAAGTTTCTGTTCAATAAATATTATCTAGAATATAATGATTGCTCTTATTTTCATAATTGTTGGACATGTAAAATATAATTGAATGACTGCCTAAATGCAATTATTTTCAAGAAGAAATTGCCAACTGAAATCAAAATGAAAGGTAAAACCTTATGAAAAATTGCATCACGTTAACATTTTCAATAGATACAGAAAATATGTTATATGAAAAGGAAATAAGCCCTGGCTGGTGTAGCTCAGTGGACTGAGTGCAGGCTGGGAACCAAAGTGTCCCAGGTTCGATTCCCAGCCAGGGTACATGCCTGGGTTGCAGGCCATAACCCCCAGCAACCGCACATTGAAAAAAAAAAGAAAGAAAAAGAAAAGGAAATAAATTTTCCTAAGAAATAAAAAAAAAAGTAAGCATCTATTCCATGGCTCTAAAGTTGATGGCTTCAGAGAAATTCAGGTGTTTTCAAAGCAAAACTGTCAGTCATATTAAGGCAATGATTATGTTTTCCTAATGCAAATCGTAGTTCTCAATATATGTATTTGGAATGAAAAATAATTTCAGTAATCTAATTAATATATAACAAGGTTGTGAAAAAAATTGTATAAAGAAGTCAGAGTAACTTCCTAGGTAGCTCCATTAAATAGTCAGTTTTTTAAAAAAATTACTATTTAAATATAGATATAAAAACTTCATCCTGATCATTATTTCAAACATAACTTATGTGACTATCCTTATGAAGTTTATAACCAAAAATATTATCTATTAAAACATAAAAATAAATATTATTCTCACAATTATAGTCAGTGAAAAAGGAAAGGGACTGTGAGAGTAGAGAGCAAAATTAGACACATCTCAATGACAAATGATAATATACTTAACAGTATAAAGTATAGAAAAACATGGCTGAGTGAACCAAGGCAATAATAAAGCATCACCAAACTGAGTTAAGATATTATTTTGAAAAAATATTCATATTATATATGATCATCTGAATAGAATCCAAAAAGGCTAAAACAGAACAACTCATATTATAAAGATTTAAGAGTATTTATAGAATAAAGAGTTTTCATATGCTTTTTTAATTGAAATTGAAGTACCCAAGGACAAAAGCTGTTTTTTAAAAATAAATAATACAAGTTTGATTTTACCATGAAAAGTTTATACATATAAAATGTTTATATGTATTTTATACATATGTAAAATTCTCTCTCTCTCTCTATATATATATATATACACATACACATATACATATATGTATATATACATATATACACATATACACATATATACATATATATGTATATATGTACACACACACACACACACACACACACACACACACACACATATATATATATATATATAAGCACAGAAAAAATAATCATGAAGATGCTGGTGAAAGGTATAATGAAAATAGTTTTCCTATAGAATTAGAGTTATATAATTTCAACTTTACCTGAGGTGTCAAGTAATAAATTATGTCTCAGAGAATTTTTTCAGAAAAGTAAACCTTCAAAAAAGAGATAACTTGAAAGATATGAACTGCAAAAATTTCACAGAGAGAAAAACAACATGAATCTTACCAACAGAGAATATTTTAAGAACAGAAGATTTCATTCCTTCTTAAAGAAAATATTCTCAGAAGGATCTTTACTTTGACTTCCTGAATTAAAATAGTGAGTCAGCACTTGTTTACCTATCTTTGAGCAGAGGTCATTGCAAAAAAATGAAAACAAAAACATCTTTAAATTTCTGAAGGGCATATTTAACATATTTGGTTTATATCTGCAAGAAAAGATGTTGGAAATCTAAGTGCACAGGTAAATATATATGTAATATTTATAGTTATATACATATATAGTCTATATGGAAAAAGTCCAGCCATTAATATAATGAGAATGGTTTGCGCAACATCGATGTAACCTGGCAGCCAATGAGAGTGGACTGGAATGCACATGTGTGAACAGTGACAACTTCATTGCATTACTCAGTGGGGGTGGTAGACACCATTGAGTGAGTATTTGTACTATGTGGCTGTCACATTCAAAATGACAGCAAGTGGAGCAACAAATATGTATCAAATTTTGCATTAAGCTTGACCATTCATCCACAACTATTCATCCAGAAATTATTCATATGATTCAGAAGGCTTACAGGGATGAGGTAATAAGTGCAGAACAAATAGAAATGTGGCTCTAACACTTCAGAGATAGTTGAGAATCCGTTGAAAGTGATCCATATTCTGGAGGGCCTACAGAAACTAGGACACCTAAAAATTTTGAATGTGTACAAGCTGCAATAAACAAAGACTGGTGACTGACAATATGAGAACTACACACTAATCTGGGGATTCCCAAAACTACTGCATCTGAGATTTTGATGCAGGAGCTTGACATGAAATGTGTTGTGGCAAAATTTATTCCATGGCGTCTGCTACCAAAGTAGAAGGAACATCATGCTGCAGTTGCTAATGACACTGGGAGAATAGTGTGAGGTCCCAAAATGCCTATTTGGAAGAGGACTGGGGTGTCATTGTCCTATGTACAAGTATCTTGTATATTTTTCAGTAAATGACTCTATTTTCCATAGCATATGGCTGGATACTTCTGGACAGACCTTGTGTATCATAAAACAAACCAACAGAGAATAAAAAAGACTACTTTAATCTCAAAACAAGCACAAGGAGTATTTGATGTCATATCAAATATATGTGTTACGTTAAAAAATAAAGACAGTAAGGATTAATTTATTTCAGTATAAGATTATGTGAACTCAGAGGATTCTATTTCCCTCCTTTATTATAGGCATTTAATCTCAAAAATATATTCTAGATGGCTAGATTGTTAAAATCATATGATAGTAACAGGTTTTTATTTCAAAACTCATTCTTGAAGTTTCGTATTTTCTTTTAAAGTATACAAGTTGAACCTAGTTTATATGCTCAAATCAATGTTAGAAATTGTGGTATTGTCGAAATTAATCAATCAAATAAATTTGATTTTAGCAATTAACAACTTGAATTTTTAGTTTTCCACACTTCTACCAATTTGCTCAATGTCTAAATAATATTTCCTTTATAGCATGCATGTATTCAGAAAGCTGACTTCATAAAACAAATGACAAATATATTTTTAATTGGACTATCACCTAGTTTAGTTTTAATTTATTTTTATTGTATTTTTCCTATTACCATTTATCCCCTTTTCACCCCTCCCTCTCTACCCCCTGCAGTCATCACACTGCTGTCCATGTCTATGAGTCCTTTTTCCTTTTTGCTTGATCCCTCCACCCCCTAACTACCCCCCAGAGCTGTCGTCCTGCTCTCTATATATGAGTCTGTCTCTATTTTGCTTGTTAGTTAAGTTTGTTCATTAGATTCCACATATGAGTGAAATCATATAATATTTGTCTTTCTCTGACTGGTTTATATAACTGCCTTGTGACGAAGTGATTCCACTTCTGGGAATATATCTGAAGAAACCCAAAACACTAACTCAAAAGAACATAAGTACCCCTATGTTCATTGCAGCATTATTTAAAATTGCTAAATATCTTAAATAACACTTTGAACTTAATACTATGTTAATTTATAATCAAGTATTGATATACAAGTAACAAACATACTGAAAATAAGATAGAATTCAAACATATTGTAATGTTCAATGCTAGTACTAATACTACTATATATATATATATATATATATATATAATAGAGATCATAAAAAATAGACACAATTTCTGTAAAATATCAGAGACATTACTTTAAAACAGAAAATTTACAAATAGCAATGTGTACACTTTTGAGATATTCTACCTTGAAAAGATAGTGAAGTTCATTTGCCATATATTATGGCATTTTAATTAGTTATCTATTGAATATTTCCTTAAGTACTTCAAAGATGTATTTGAAGATGTAAATAGAATTTTGATATATCCTGATTTTAGAAAGTAATGTAGCAGAAAATAAAAGTAAAAAAGTCAGTCTTAAAATGAATTAGCTTATACAAAATCAGACATGTCTTATTCTGCTATTACTTAAGTAATATATAATATGGATATCACTAAACAATACAATTAAATGGCAGAGATTTTCAAGATACATAGAAAGACAAAATTCAACTCTGTGATGTCCATAAGAAACTTAATGTTAGGGGGGATGGCTGAGTGAGGGATGGAGGTATTGAGCAAAAAGGAATAAAAAGAAAAGACTCTATAATAGACACTGACAACAATGTGGTGATTGCAAGGGAGGAGGGCTGGAGGTGGAGGGAGACAGAGGGGAAATTAAAGGCACTGGAAGGAGGGGAAAATATGGCGGTGAGGTAGGTGGGAGGAGAGCCCTGTTCTCCCTGTGCCCAGCTGGAATATCTAGCTGATCTTCTGAGGAACAGAGTTAACACCCAACGGAAACCCAGTTTATATGAAGTTTGGAGGCCTGAAATTGTAGAGGACATTGAAAAACAGAGAGTGAGGATATTGTGTTGAGATTGTAAGGTCCCTGGGATCTGCTCAGGCTGCTCTGGCCCCAGCCTGGCAGCACCTGCTGCAGATATGGGGGGGAAAGTTAGAGCACCAGCCTCCTCCCCTACGAGAGCAGGGAGGGCAGCCTGGCACCAGGAGGGACCTGGATACTGGAAGTCTCTGGGGGGAATAGAAAGGAAATGGGAGACACATGGAGGCAGTATACACCTGCTGGGACTGTAAATGCTGGTTAGGCCATTACCAGAGAAACTGGGGAGCTGGGTGTCACCTGGAGAAGGGATAAGAGTTGGACCATGTCGTACGCTGACCCGGATAGTCTCCAGACTTGTTAGAAAGTTGGGCTGTGTGAAAAGCCATGCACTTGTTAAGAAGGGCAGGCAGCTGCTTTGTAAGGAACTCTGGCGCAGCAGCTGGCTTTCCCCGAGGGTGATTTGAGGTGGTGGCTCACACTTGGCTTGGGCAGCTTGCCTAGCAGCTGATTTGCCATGTTGTCCCTGAGGCTGATTCTGGCTGCTTGAGGCACCACTCAACCTGAGGCTCATTAGAGCCCAGAGTACAAGCTTGGCTCATACCGTAAGCCCAGTGACTGAGTCGCTGATCAGAGCCACACTCCTGAGCTTGACTCCTGCTGCACACACAGAGGCTAAGTGACAACTTGACCCAGGAGGCTGACTGACTCTGCTTGCCCAGTGGTGAGCTTCAGCCACAGTGACCTCTGAAAGAGCAAGGAGGAGGCACATTGCACAGACCTTGGAACAGCTGGTGAATTAAAGGCATAGGCTGAAGTATGCTCACCGACCGACAGTGAGCGCAGAATGCTGTGGATGGCTCTTGGAAACACGAGAAAGACATACACAGAGACAAGCAGTTTCTTTGGGGAAGTAAAAATGGAATGGCTACTCTCTCCAGAGGGGAGAGCACCTCATCTCCATTCCCAAGCAGATTTTTATTCTTGAATACCAATACCCTTTGCAAATTACAAGTAGTTAGTTTTGAAATGTGCTGGCAGATCTCCCTCTGGGAACCTAAGCCAGAGTTTTGGGGGGTTTACCATTTGAAAAGACTACAGGACTTAAAAACTTAGTTTTGTTTCCTCCCTGTGTCTTCATATTTTAATTAAAGAGCATCCTCCACCAAGAAGATCTCACAGGGTCTTTCATATTCTATGTCTCAGGCCTGATTACACCGGGGGTCCTTTGTTTCTGGTCTGGGCTGCACCGCCCCTGCTATTTCCACAGGCCTGAGTTAACAGAAGACAAAGGCAGCCAGGAGACTTGGATTTCCCACAAGGACTCAGGCTTTGAGAAAGCCGATGGGGCAGGGGTTGATGCCATCACCCCTTCTTATCCATAGCCCCAAATCTCTTCCCTTAGGGCATTCCCACGTGATGTGTCTGTCTTAGATTCATTCTCTTTCCTAGAGAATTGTTACCCATCACTGACTGCTAATCATGCAATAGGGAAGCCAGGCATTAGAACAGGCAACGTTCATGCCAGGGAAATAAGTTTTGTCTCCTTGGTGGCTCCTGGTCTGGAGGTCTTTCACTCAGCCTAAGTCATGGGGGGTTACAGCTTCCTGAGACCAGGCAGGGTGGTCCCCAACAGCAGGCCTAGGGAAGATGGACAGTGGGTGCCTGGCAGCTCATGGAGGACCTGGGCTGGAGGCTGTGCAACTGTGAATATTGGAGCCCAGACTCAGTCTCCATCCTCCAAAACCATAGAGAGAGAGAAAAGGGAAACCATGTCTCCTTCTTCCTGTGGCATCCAGGAAGACCAGCAGAACTCGCTCAACAGGTTTAAAGTCAGCAGGAGCCTTATTTTTTTTCTTTCCTCTCTCTCTTTTTTCTTTTCCTTTTTTTTCTTCTCTCAAGTGAGGCAATAATATGTGAAGTTATGAAGGGTTCAGAGACAGATCCAAAGGGGGAGCACGAGGCCAACCCCAAACAGAGAAATGGAGACAAATACCATTTTGCTATCCCATAGAACTGGCATTTGATTGTTTATTTGTATTATTTTTTCATTTTTTAATTTCTTTTATTTTATTAGGATTTTTTATTTCTCTTCTTTATGTTTAGTTTGCCTCATTTTATTTCTCTGTTTAACTGCATTGTTTGACTGGTTTCCCTTATTCTCCCTTTATTGTATTTTAATTTTCCTTCTTTTACTTTCACACGTTCCTATAACACACTGCTCTTGATTGACCAGGTACTTTCTATTCTGGTTATCCAAATCATATCTCTTGTCATATTATTCAAGTATTATTGTAAATAATTGTTCCATACAGTTGTAAATACTACATAGCAGCCCTCCCTGATCTTAGCCCATTTCACTTTATTCCTGAGCTTTATTATTATTGTGGTTAACTCTATTACCTCTCACACTATGCCTACTTTCTATCCTTTATTCTCACTGTATCTCATCATCTAACCTTGCACAGAGCACTCTGTTTTCTGTATTCAGTTTACAAACCTCCTGTCCTCTACCAAGAATTTCATCTCTGTCTCACCTTTTTCAAAAAGTGGCTAGATGGGTGAAATATCACAGCTAATGCAGTACTTATCCAAAAAATCTCTTATCTCTTCTTTACTTGTTGGTACTTTAAATCCCATAGAATACTCTACCACTGTCTTAATCCACTTTGCCTGTATCCTCCCACCGATCCCATAAATAATAGGTGGGAGCTGCAAACAACAGTATACCTGCTGGAGGAGAGAAACCACCAAAAAATGAACCACCAAAAGGTAAAAACCTGAGTACAACAAGAGAGCCCACACAAACAGAAGAAAGGGCAAACCTAAAGCATCCAGACAAGGATATCAAAGAGACCACACCACTGAACCCCATACAATTCCTACCATTGAAGTTCACCCTACAATGAAAGTTAGCAAAGTAAAACATCAGGAGGCCCAGAAACAAACAAAAAGAATCACCTAAAATGGGGAGACAAAAAAAGAACATGTGATCAACAGGAATGAAAACTCCCCACTAAAAGAGCTAAATAAACTAGAGGTGAGCAAACTATCAGATATAGAATTCAAAATACTGGTTATAAGGTGCTCAAGGAACTTGCAGACAACTACAAGGAACTGTGTGAGAACTATAACAGTATGAAAAAAGGATATAGAAACTGTAAACAAAAACCAGGAATAAATGAACAATAAAATCTCAGAAATAAAAAACACACTAGAAGGAATTACAAGCAGGCTGGATGAAGCAGAGGATCAAATCAGTGAGTTGGAGGACAAGGTAGAAAAAAAACACCCAGAAAGAGAACAAAGAGGAGTTAAGGGAACTGCAGGACAAGAAGAAACATAATATCCATATAATAGGGATACCAGATGGAGGAGAGCAAGGGTTAGAAAATGTGTTTGAAAAAGTAATGGTGGAAAGCTTCTCTAATTTGATGAGAGAAAAGTCATACAAATCCAAGAAACACAGAGAGTCCCAATCAAGAAGAACTCAAAGAGACCCACTTCAAGACACATCATATTAAAATGGCAAAATTCCAAGACAAAGAGAGAATCTTAAAGATAGAAAGAGAGAAACAGGAAGTTACACACAAGGGAGTCCCAATAAGACTAGCAGCTGACTTTTTAATGGAAACACTCCAAGCTAGAAGAGAATGGCAAGGAATATTCCAAGTAATGAAAACCAAAGGCCTGAAACCAAGACTACTCTACCCAGCAAGGCTCTCAATTAAAATAGAAGGCCAAATAAGGACTTTCCCAGACAAAAGAAGCCTCAAAGCATACATCTCCTCCAAACCAGCTCTTCAAAGGATGCTATCGGGTCTGCTTTAAGGAAAGAGAAAAAAAAAGTGAAAGAGAAGAACACAGGTATGAAAAAATGTCAATGAATAAGTACCTATTAATAATAACCTTAAATGTAAATGGATTTGTAGTGGAATGGAATGGAAATTCAAATGGAAATGAATAAGCCCTAATCAAGAGACATAGAATACCTGAATGGATAAGAAGGCATGACCCACACATATGCTGCCTACAAGAAACCCACCTCAGAACAAAAGAACTACACAGACTGAAAGTGAAGGTCTGGAAACAAATATTCCAAGCAAATGGACAGCAGGGGAAAAAAAAGCTGGGGTAACAATACTTATATCAGGCAAAATAGACTTCCAAAAAAGGGTCAGAAAAAGAGACGTAGAAGGTCATTCCATAATAATCAAGGGAAGAATCAATCAAGAAGACATAAATATTATAAATATATATGCACCCAACATAGGACCACCCAAATGCATAAAGAGAATCTTAGAGAACTTCAAGTAAGATATTGACAGCAACACAATTATAGTAGGGGATTTTAACACCCCACTGTCAAAAATGTGTAGATCTTCCAATCTGATATCAGGAAGGATATTTTGGCATTGAACAATGCCCTAGATCAAATGGACTTAACTGTTATATATGGAGTATTTCATCCCAAAGAAGCAAAATACACATTCTTTTCAAATGCACATGGCACATTTTCCAAGATAGGCCACAGGATAAGACACAAAACAAGCCTCAAAAAATTCACGGAAATGGAAATCATATCAAGCATTTTTTTCCTACCACAAGAGACTGAAAATAGAGTGAACCTCGAGGAAAAAACAAATATAATCAAACTCAAAGAGATTGAACACCATACTATTAAACAATGAATGGGTTGAGAATAAGATAAAGGAAAAAATCAAAAAGTTTCTGGAAACAAATGAAAATGAACTCACAATAACCCAAAACTTATGGGACACACTTATGGAGCAGTCCTGAAAGGCAAGTTCATAGCAATATAGGCCTACCTAAAATAAATAGAAACATTTCTAACAAACAACCTAAACCCATGTCTACAAGAACTCGAGCAACAACAACAAACAAAGCCCAGAGCAAGTAGAAGGAAGGAAATAAACAAGATCAGAGCAACGTTAAAAGACATAGAGACCAAAAGCACAATTCTAAGCACCAGTAAACCCAGGAGCTTGATTTCTGAAAAGATAAACAAAATTGACAAGCCATTAGGCAGGCACATCAAGAAAAAGAGAGAGAGGACCCAAATAATATAATCAGAAATGAAAGAGGAGAGATTACAACTGACACCACAGAAATACAAAGGATTGTAAGAAACTACTACAAAGAACTGTATGCCAAGAAATTCGAAAACCTGGGTGAAATGGACAAATTTCTAGAAAAATATAATTTTCCAAAACTCAATGAAGAAACAGCAGAAAGCCTGAGCAGGTCAATAACAGCCAATGAAATTGAAGCAGTAATCAGAAAACTCCCAACATACAAAAGCCCTGGACCAGATGGTTTCACAGGAGAATTCTACAAAGCATTTAAGGAAAAGCTAACCCCTAATTCTTCACAAACTATTCCAAAAAATCCAAGAAGATGGAAGACTCCCAAACTCTTTTTATGAAGCCAGCATCATCCTAATCCCAAAACCAGATATTGACACAACAAAGGAAGAAAACTTCAGGTAATATCACTGATGAATATAGATGCTAAAATCCTCAATAAAATATTGTCAAAATGCATCTATCAATATACTAAAAAGATTATACACCATGACCAACTGGGATTCATCCCAGAGTTCAAGGATGGAACAATATTTGTGAATCAATAAACATAATACTTCACTTAAACAAAGGAAAGATAAAAATCACATGATCATATCAATAGAAATGGAAAAAGCATTTAATAAGGTACAGTACCCATTTATGATAAAAACAGTCAGCAAAGTGGGAATAGAGGGAACATTCCTCAACATAATAAAGGCCATATATGAGAGACTACAGCTACCATCATATTCAATGGGCAAAAACTGCAAACTTTCCCACTAAGATCAGGAACAAAACAAGGTTGTCCATTTTCACCACTTCTATTCAACATTATATTGGAAGTCCTAAATACAAGACATCCAAATTGGAAAGGAGGAAAAAAAACTGTCATTGTTGGCAGATCACATGGTCTTGTACATAGAAAATCCTATTGACTCCCTCAAAAAACTGCTCAACCTAATAAGTGAATTCGGCAAAATAGTGGGATAAAAAGTCAATATTTAGAAATCGAAGGCATTTCTGTACACCAGCAATGAAACAGACATGAAGAAAAAAAGTCCCATTTGATATAGCAACAAGAAAAATAAAGTACCTAGAAATAAACCTAACCAAGGAGTTAAAAGACCTATACTCAGAAAACTACACAACACTAAAGAAAGAAATTAAGGAAGACACAAACAAATGGAAGAATATACTGTGTTCATGGATAGGAAGAGTTAACATCATCAAAATATCCATACTACCCAAAGCACTTTATATATTCACTGCAATACCTATTAAAGTACCAATGGCATATTTCACAGAATAGAAGAAACAATTCAAAAATTTGTATGGGACCACAAACAACCCTGAATAGCCTCAGCAATTTTGAGTAAAAGAACAAAGTAGGAGGGATCGCAATACCTAATATCAAACAGCATTAAAAGGCCATTTTAATCAGAACAATCTGGTAATGGCATAAGAACAGACACATGGACCAATGGAACAGAATAGAGAGCCCAGAAATAAACCTTAGTGTCTATAGTCAATTAATATTTGACAGAGGGGACAGCAGCATAAAATTGAGTAAAAATAGCCTCTCTAACAAAAGGTGTTGGGAGAGCTAGACAGCTACATAAAAAAATGAAAATTGATCATTAATTTTCACCATACACAAAAGTAAATTCAAGGGTGGATAAAACACTTAAATGTAAGTTGTAACACTATGAAAATCCTGCAAGAAAACACAGGCAGGAAAATCTTAGATATTCCACGCAGCAACATTTTAACCAATATGTCCCCTAGAGCAAGGGACATAAAGGAAAGAATAAACAAATGAATTCTCATCAAAATAAAAAGCTTCTTCATGGCTATAGAAAACAACACTAAAATGAAAAAAGAACTAACTGTATGGGAAAACATATTTGCCAATGATACTTCAGACAATGGTTTCATCTCCAAAATATATAAAGAACTCACACAACTCCACTCTGGTAAGATAAGCAATCCAATTAAAAAATGGGCAAAGGACTTGAAGAGATACGTCTCCATGGAAAGGGTCTAGGGATATACAAAAAGTTGTTCAATATCACTAGTTGTCAGAGAGATGCAAATTAAAACCACAGTGAGATATCACTTCACATTGGTAAGAATGGCCATAATAAACAAATCAACAAACAACAAGTGTTGGAGAGTATGTGGAGAAAAGGGAACCCTAGTGCACTATTTGGTGGGATTGCAGACTGGTGTAGCCACTGTGGAAAACAGTATGGAATTTCCACAGAAAACTAAAAATGGAACTGCCTTTCGACCCAGCAATTCCACTGCTGGGATTATATGCTAAGAACCCTGAAATACAAAACCAAAAGAGCCTATTCATTCCAATGTCCATAGGAGCACAATTTATAATAGCCATGTGCTGGAAACAGCCTAAGTGATCATCAGTAAATAAATGGACCAAAAAACCATGGTACATTTACACAATTGAATACTCTGTAGCAGAAGGAAAGAAGGAGCTCCAATCCTTTTCAACAGCATGGATGGATCTGTAGAGCACAATGCTAAGTGAAATAAGCCAGGTGGTGAAAGACAAATACCATATGATCTCACTTATAAGTGGAACCTAATCAACAAAGCAAACAAGCAAGCAAAATATAAGCCAAGACATGGAAATTAAGAACAAAAGGACAGTAACCAGAAGGGAATGGGAAGGGATAATGGGGGGGAAAGGGTGAAGGGCTTCCGGAACAACTATAAAGGACGCATGGACAAAACCAAGGAGGGTTTGAATCGGGGAGGGAGGAGGAGATGGCTGAGGTGGAGGAGAGAGGTGAAAGGAAAAGGCAGAAAACTGTACTTAAACAACAATAAAAAATTTTAAAGAAATGTATTGGACAGAGACTTGACTTGGAGTGATGAAAATACAACCAGTGTACAGATGATGTGTTGTGGAATTGTGCACTTGAAAACTGTATAATTTTGTTAACCAGTGTCACCCCAATAAATTCAAGAAAAAGGAAAATATACCTAGTTTTAATATAAAAGTCAAATACATTATAATTTAAAATATGAGAATGGATTATGACAGTACTGCTCAAAATAAAGCAGATGAACTGAATTGATGTGAAGTTAAAGTGGATTTCAAAACAAAGAATATTAATAGTCAAAAGAGGATCATTTAAAGATATAAATCATCAGGAGATGTACAAATCCCAAGTGTTTAGGCACCTGACACAAAAGCTTCAAAACAAATGAAGAAAAACTTAATTGAAATAAAAATAAAAATAGACAAATCTACAATTATAATCATGTAATTAAATTACTCTATCAACTATTGATAGTAGAGAGAATATGTAAGGATATAGAAGTTTTCAACAAAATTATCAATCAAATTAATATAATTTACATTTCTAAAATATCCCACATAATATATATACATTTTAGAATACATAGTAGGTCAGGTGGCAGTATATATATACTCTCTTCAAGTCAATATGAACCTTAATCAAGATAGACTATATATTTGCTGATCATTAATTAAAAATTCTCATTAAGTTTACAATATCTACAGATAATAAAATTATGTAAATATTACAAATAACATACTGTCAAAATGTTCAAGAACATGGATAAATTCTTTGAAAGACACAAGATACCAAAACTCACTTAAGAAGAAAAAAAATAACACATATGTTCCTAATTTATTAAAGTAATTCAATTTGTAGTTAAAATTGTTTCCACAAAGAAATCTTCAGGTCCAATCTTCTAGATTTATGGGGGAGGTGGTTTCCACCAATTTTGTATATATTTTTTCTAGAAAATTGAAGAAGCATGGATACTAGCAAACTCATTTTATGAGTTCACCATTGCTCTGAAATAAGAACCAGGAAAATCATGTGTGACAACAGTAAAGTGAAGGGTAGCAGGAAAAGTGTTTATACTATATGAAAAGATTATAATATCTCTTGAAAATATATAGTTAAGTTCAATATGTATAATATAAAACTTATAGCAATAAATAAATAAATAACAGCAAAGAGCTATAGATACAAAGCCAATAAAGATTTAAAATGCAATAATAAAATGTACTTAATACATAAAGGGGAAGTAAAAGTAAGAAGAGAGAATAAAAAATTGGAGAAACAAAAGAATTACTGAAATAGCATACCAAAATAGCATACTTAAAGTATATTTATACATATTTTATATATAAATGGGTTATACAACTCAGCAAAAATAAACTTTAAGATGGTAAAATTACAAACTGATAGACTTTGTGACTATAGATGTAAAGATTCTCAACAAATTTTACCAAATTTCATTGATTGACATACAAGTGGATAAAATACAACAACTAAATGGTGTTCAATGCAGACATATAAATTTGATTTAATATTTTATTGATGAATATAACTCACAATACTAATAGATTTTTTAAAAGTGAAAATATATAATCATTTATATCTATTCCAGAAAAGAGTTATGCACAGTCCAACAGATATTCCTAGTAAGTTTCACTAAATTAAGAATAGCAGACAAATTCCTCAGTATGATAGATGGCATCTTCAGAAAAGCTCACTGAATCTTGATCAGTGCAGCATAGTTTCAAAATCATCACAGGGATGTAAAGTACAACATAACGAATATCATAAAAAAGATTATAATAACCATTGTATAGCTCCAGGTGGATACTGAAAATATTGGGGTAAGAAGATCACTCTGTAAAGTATATGACTATCTAACTTCTAAACTATACACCTGAAATCAATACAAAATAATGTTGAATGTAAACTGAGATTGACAAATGCTTTTAAAAAAATCATGGTGAATATGTGCTCTCAAAAGTAATCCTATTGCTTAACTATTGAAAGACAAATCCGTAAAATTACCTGAATCACAGTATAAAACGAAATAATATCTCATATTCATTTAAATAGTTTCAAATCTTTATTCTAAGAAAAAAGAATTCATTTATGTTTTTGGATATATGCATTTGGTTGTTTTTCACTAAAATTCCCTTATATATTTATTTTTTTCACAAGAGGTATATATTAAAGTCTAAGTTATTTTTTACTTAAACCTAAGAAGTATGTTTCCTTGTTTGCATAAATATAAAAATTAAAAGATATATTTAAGTTTTCCTAACTGTAGCTATGGTCTTACATTGCAAAATATACTATTCCTATCAGCAATAGTCAGCAGGAAAGTATAAGCTTGACATCTGTTTAACTACCATTGAGTCATTTACCATAATTCTACACAAGATAATTTTACAAGAAGGATCAAAGGAATTATGGGGAAATAAGCCATGAGCTCTAGAATATGGTGGCAACAATTTCACGGTCATGTTAAATTCAAGATTGACATGTTTATTTGAGATTATGATATTCCACACTGGGAGGATATTCATAACCAAAGTTGATTGGAATGGTATGTGAATAGATTGTATCGATTTTGTTGTTTGGGCATTTTTTGGTTCTTTATGCTTAATAAAATATGCTGTACAAAGTTTGAAATAAAGCAAAATTGGGAGAAGATGGCATCTGAGTACATAGAAGCTAAGCCCTCTTACTCATGTCCCCAGCATGGATTTTCAGTTGATCTTCTGACAAGTGACCTGGACAATCAATGGAATCTCAGTTGATAAGAATTTTTGAAGCCAAGGAGTAAAAAGAACCTTTCATCATCCAGTAAGAGATTTTATAAGTTAAAGGAGAAATACCCTTTACAAGTGCCTTCAGGAAAAGAGGGAAAAAAGGCAAGAAAATACAGCTTAGTAGCTCCCATACCCGCAGAGTAAGGGCCTGGTCTTGCACAGGGAACCCACAACTCTAACCAGGAGAGACTTGGGATCTATTTATCCCAAGGATCTATTTATCCTGGGAACCACCTCCCAGGATAAATAGATCCTGGGAGTTCCAGGCTATACACACACACCAAGCAGCCATGTCCATAGCTGCAGTGCCAACCGGAAGAGTCCAAGGGAGAAATTTTGGCTTCTAAAACTGACAAAGGCACTGGTAGGCTGTGGCCAGCCCTGACCAAGAAAGATTTTTTGCCTTTTGGGAAAGTGGAGTGTGAGGAGAGCTGGACAGAGGCTCAGAGTTGCAGTGTGGGTGGCCCATGGGGACTTTTTCAAGAGGGGAAACAAGATGTGGCTGAGCAGGGGACATGCATGTGTGTACAGCTGCCTGACAGCAAAGAGGCCAGATTCAATGTGTGGTTCTTGCTCACTGAACCCAGCTGATCAGGAAGAGTAGAAGGCTGTACCATGAAGGGATTGTGGGGCCCCATCCAGTGTGGCTGGCAAGTAGGTGGATGTGCAGAATGGAAGGTTTGTGTCTGAGCCTCCTGCAAGAGCAGTAAGCTGGAAACTGGACAGGCTAGAGTTGAGTGCCTGAAATTATTTGCAACTGGGAGGGGCCCCTCAAACCACAGAGTAGAAACCTCTGGGAAGGGGAAGGAGTGGAAACTATGCAGTATAGTCATGTCAGGCTCAAACCCTCCTGGCTGGGCATATATCTGCAAAGGAAAGAAAGATAATTTCCAGAGGAAACCTCTATGAACTTTTATCAGACGTTATGCTGGCTCCTCCTCAGGCCCTATTCAACTGAAAACAACAGAGCAGAGAGATTAGAAATTGTTGCAGCAAGTTATTCAAGGACCCACACAGTCTCAGCTCTCACACAGAGCTGCCATTACCAAGCAGGAGAGAGATTACCCTTTTACACAGATTGACCTCTCAAGTAAAATAGACAGTTAATTCATCAGAAACTATACATTAGTGGAAATAATCTGGAACAGACAAAGAAGTGTGACACAAGGGTGGGGGAACACACCCACCTTCTTCCCTGAAGGTTGAACATTGCCTCCTGCAGTGGAGAGGGGTGGGTAATCCAATAATCCCACCATCCCAATTACACCAGAGGCCTCCTCTGGAAGCAGGTGGAAGTGGTACAGGTGGTGCTGCTATACATTAGAAGAACCACCCCCGGGGCCTTGTGCTGATAAAAAAGCCAGCTGGACAAAACAGTGAGGACCAGCCAAGCCTGAGGGAGACAGCCACAGACTGTGAATCACTTGTAGCCTTGAACAGCCTGCCTAAAGCTAGAGATGGAACACTAGCTGACATCAGGGATGGATCCTGAAGGAGACCGCAGTAGGCCAACAAACACTATACTCTGCTGAGATGAATTCTACCTCATTCTTTTTCACTATTTGTACTAATTTTTTTCCTGCTCAGCTTTTTAACATTGTTTCTTTTTCTTCCATTTTGTTCCTGTTATTTCACTATTTTTATTATTTCATATATTTTATTATTATTATTATTTTATTAGTTTTAATTCCAGTCTCATATTTTACTGTTCCTTCTCTTACTCCATTTTGCCTTCATCACTCTCTTTGTTATTTCTGTTTTAATTTTTCTCCATTCTGTGCCTTGTGTCAGGGCACATTCATTTTAAAATATTTTTTTAAAGATTTTATTTATTTTTAGAGACAGGGGAAGGGAAGGAGAAAGAGAGGGAATGAAGCATCAGTGTGTGGTTGCTTCCTGTGCCCTCTACTGGGGATATGGCCTGCAACCCAGGTGTGTGCCCTGACTGGGAATCGAACCAGTGACCCTCTGGTTCATAGGCCTGTGCTCAATCCATTGAGCTACACCAGCCAGGGCCTATCCCACATTCTTAATATTTCTCCTCTCTCCATCTTCTCAAAACCATCTTTTTTCCATTAGTAATTTCACATTCCTTTTCCCTTTCTTATAATTTTCTTATTATCATTCCACCTTTACTATTATTTACTTGGTTGTCATTTATATTGGAGTTGTTGTATTTCTTCAGTTTTATCCCTAGTTGTTCACTACTTTTCATTTTTTTTTTTCAATTCAAGATTCAGTCACATTTCTGAGCATACCCTGACATCTTTCTATTCTACTAATTGTCAGTCTGCAAATGATTTTCTTTGGCTCTTTTTTCCCTTTTTATTGTTATTCAATTACAATTGTCTCCATTTTCCCCTACCACTTCCTCCAACCCCAGTCATCCATACTTCCCACCCTCGATCCTACCCTCCTTTGGCTACTTTTTATTTTAAAACTCCTATTTTACTGTTTCCCTCTCCTACTCCATTTTGCCTTCCTTCTGATCTTTCTTATTTTCATTCTAAATTTTATTTTCTCCCTTTCTTAGCCTGGTTTCTAACACTTACACTTATTGTTTCTCCTCTGTCTATTCTCTCAAAATCATTTTTCTTTCATTTAGACATCTACACTCTCTTTTACTTTCTTTTTCTTTTCTTAAATTATTTCTTTTCCCACTATTATTAATATTTGCTCCTTTGTCACGGATATCACTGTGGTGGTTGTTTTTCTTCTATTTGGTTTCAAAATTTTCACTATTTTTTCTCCAAATCTCATATTGTATTCTTCCTTTTTTCTTACCCCAGTTTTCCCTATTCCCTTTCCTATTTTATTTATGTTGTAAAGTTTATTTTCTCCTTTTCTCTACATTGTCTCCCTAGTCTTATTATTTCTTCTCCCCTTACCCTCTCAAAATATTTTTTCCATTTGTCACCTCACATTATTTTTTCCTTTCATATAATATTCTTATTCACTTTCTACCTTTATTAATCTTAGTTCATTTGTTGTTGATATTATAGTAGTGATTTTGGGTATCTTTGGTGGTATATGTGTTGCTTGCTGAGTTGTTTTGTTTATTTCTGGGCACTCTGACACAATAGCACACAAGATGTAGTGGGGTTTGTGACTCTCAGCTGCTGGAAGGGAGAACCCACCAATGAATGAGCCAAAATAACCAAAACCCCCCAAAAAGCAAGAGACCCACATAAACTGCATAGAAGGCATTCCTAGAATATCCAGTTCATGAGTTAAAAGAGACTATACCACTGAGTCCCTCAGGACTTCTACTACAGAAGCCCACCCTAGGAAGACAAATAGTCAAAGCAGATCAATCTATTACACAGAAGCAAATAAAAGAGCCACCTAAAATGTGGAGACAATGAAAAAAAATCCCCAATTAAAAGGAAAGGAGGAATGTCCATAAAGAGTGCTAAATGGAATTAAATCAAGCAGTTTATTAGACATAGAGTTCAAACTAATGGTTATCAGTATGCTCAAGGAACTAGGTGAGAACTACAAGTAACTTAGTGGGAACTATATCAGCCCTAATTAAGATGAATTCAAAGAGGCCCACTCCAATAAACATCATAATTAAAATGGCAAAATTTAAAGACAAAGACAGAATATTAAAGACAGCAAGGAAAAAAAGCTAGTGACATACAAGGGAGCTCCAATAAGGCTATCAGCTGATTTCTCAACAGAAACACCACAAGCCAGAAGGGACTGGCATGAAATACTCCAAGTAATGAAAAGCAAAGGCCTACAACCAAGGTTACTCTACTCAACAAGTCTCTCAATTAAAATGGAAGGTGAAAAAAGGAGCTTCCCAGACATCCCTGCCCCCCCCCCCCCCGAAAAAAAAGAAGCCAGAAGAGTACATTTCCACCTAACTAGCATTGCCAGAGTTGCTAACAGGACCGATTTAAGAAGATAAGGAGAAATAGAATGACAGGAACATAGGCAAAAGGGAAAAATGGCAAAGAAGTAACTATCAATAATAACCTTAAGTAAAAATGGATTAAATACTCCAATCAAAACATATAGGATAGCTGGATTGATAAGAAAACATGACCAATATATATGATGTCTATAAGAGACCCAGCTCATAACAAAAGATCTACACAGGCTAAAAGTGAAGGGTTGGAAATAAATATTTCAGGCAAATGGACATGGAAAAACAGAATAAAACTGTGGTAGCAATGCTTAGATAAATGTGTTTTTTTAAAAAAGGCCATAAAAAGAGACAAAGGACATCACTACACAATACTTAACAAAGTCATCCAACAAGAGGATATAACCCTTTGCAAACATAATGTACCCAACATAGGAGCACTTACATACAAAAGAAAAATCTTGGAGGACTTTGAGAATGTTATCAACAGCCATACTCTCATTGTAGGGGATTTCATACCCACTGTAAAAATCAGATAGATCATCTGAACAAAAAATCAACAAGGATATTTTGGCACCCTAGATCAAATGTTCTTAATTTATATTTACAGAGCATTTCACCCCAAAGAACCAAAATATACATTCCTTCAAATGCACTTGGGTCATTTTCAAAGATAGACTACATGATAGGACACAAAAGCCTTAACAAATTCAAGAAAATGGAAGTCATATCAAGCATCTTCTCAGATGACAATGGCTTGAAATGAGATAACAACCTCAAGGAAAAAACTAAAAAAATATTCAAATACATGGAGACTGAATAAGATGCTATTAAATAATGAGTGGGTTAACAACGAGATCAACGAAGCAATAAAAAAGAATCTGGAAACAAATGAAAATGAACACAAAGCAACCCAAAATCTATGGTACACAGTAAAGGCAGTCCTGAGAGGGAAATCAAGTATAATACTGGCCTTCTTAAATAAAATAAAAAATCTCAAATAAACAACCTAAATATATGTCTATAAAAACTAGAGGAAAAACAAAGCCCATAGTGAGTAAAAGGAAGGAAATGATAAAGATCAGAACAGAATTAAGTGACATAGAGACTTAAAGGAAATAATTCAAAGGATTAATGAATCCAGGAGCAGGTTCTTTGTAATAATAAACAAGATTGGCAAGCCTTTAACCAGACTCATCGGGAAAAAAAGAGAGGACTCAAATAAATAAAATCAGAACCTAAAGATGGGAAGTAACAACCAATAACACAGAAATACAAAGGCTTTTAAGAAATTGCTATGATCATATATATCCCCAGAAACTGGATAACCTGAGCAAAATGGATAAATTCCTGGAAACATAGTCTTCCAGAAATGAATCAAGAGGAAGCAGAAAGCCTCAATATACTGATAACAACTAGCAAAGTTGAAGCAGTAATCAAAAATTCCTGGCACACAAAAGCCCCAGACCCGATAGCTTCACAGACAAATTTTAGCAACCATTCAAAGGAAAACTAATTCTTATGCCTCTCAGACAATTTAAAAAATTCAAGAAGAGGAAAGACCCCCAAACTCTTTTTATGATGCCAATATTACCTTAATTCCAAAACCAGGTAAAGGCACACAAAGAAAGAATATTACAGACCAATATGTCTGATAAACATTGATGCTAAAATCCTCAACAAAATACTCACAATCTGGATCCAGCAATACATTAAGCAGATCATACACCATAATAGTGGGATTTATTCCAGGACTGCAAGGATTATACAACACTTGCAAATCAATAAATGTAATGCATCACATAAACAAAATGAAAGACAAAAATCACACAGTTATATCAATAGATGCTGAAAAAGCATTTGACAAAATCCAGCACCCATATATGATAAAATACACAACAAAATGGGAAGAGTGGGAGCACCTTTCAACATAATAAAGGCCATATACAAGAGACCTACTGCCAATATCATAATCAATGGGTAAAACTAAAAGCTTTTTCCTGAAGATCAGGAAAAACAAGGGTGTCCACTTTCACTAGTATTATTCAACACAGTAATGGAAGTTCTAGCTACAGTAATCAGAAAAGAACAAAGAAATAAAAGATACCCAAATTGGGAAGGATGAAATAAAATTGTCATTATTTGCAGAAAACATGGTAGTGTACATAGAAAACCCTAAAGACTCTGACAAAAACTACTCAACCTAGTAAATGAACTTAGCAATGTAGTGGGATACAAAGTCAATATTCAGAAATCAATGAAATTTCTATACACCAACAATGAACTGTCAGAAAGAGAGACTAGGAAAAAAAATCCCATTTACTATAACAACATAAAAAATAAAGTACCTAGGAATAAACTTAATTAAGGAGGTAAAAAGCTATACTTGGAAAACTATAAGACATTGAAGATCAAAACTGAAGAAGATACAAATAAATGGAAACATATACGCTGTTCATGGATTGAGAAAATTAACATTAATAAAATGTCCATACTACCCCAAACAATCTATTGATTCAAAGCAATCCCTATTAAAATACCAATGGCATATTTGATCTAGAACATATATTTCAAAAAAGTATATGGAACCAAAAAAGATCTTGAATAGCCTCAGCAATTTTGAGAAAGAAGGACAAAGGAGGAGGGATCACAATGCCTGCTATAAAACTATACTATAAGGCCACTGTAATCCAAATAGCCATGTACTGACACAAGAACAGACACATAATGAAACAGAATAGAGAGCCCAGAATAAAACCCATGTCTCCATGTTCAATTAATATTTGGCAAATGGGAATGAGCTTACTGTGGAGTGAAAATAATGTCTTCAATAAATGATGTTTGGAGAACTGGATGGGTACATGCAAAAAATTAAACCAGATTACCAACTTACACCCTATACCAAAATATACTCAAAATGGATAAAAGACTTAAATATGAACTATGAAACATAAAAGTCCTAGCAGAAAACACAGGCAGTAAAATTTCAGATAGCCCATGTAGCAATATTTTTTGCCTATATATATCCCAGGACAAGGGAAATAAAGGAAAAACAACAAATGGGGCTACATCAAATTAAACAGCTTTTGCACGGCTAAAGAAACCATCATCAAAATGTAAAGGGAATCAACCATATGGGAGAACATATTTGTCAATAATAATATAGACAATAGTTTAATCTCAAAAATATATGAAGAACTCATACAACTGAACACAAGGAAGACAAACAATCCATTAAAAAATGGGCAAAGGATCCAAACAAACATTTCTCTAAGGAGAACATGCAGATGGCCTATTGACATATGAAAAGATGCTCAACCTCAGGATCCATCAGAGAGATGCAAATTAAAACCACAGTGAGGTGTCACCTCACACCTGTCAGAATGTCTATCATTAATAAATCAATAAACAACATGTGCTGGTGAGGATGTGGAGAAAAGGGAACCCTAGTGCACTGTTGGTGGGAATGCACACTGGTGTAGCTATGGTGGAAAACAGTATGGAATTTCCTCAGAAAACTAAAAATGGAACTGTCTTTTGACACAGCAATCCAATGCTCGGAATATGCCCTAAGAATACTAAAACACAAATTCAAAAGTACACGTACACCCCTATGTTCATAGCAGCACTATTTACAGTATCCATGTGCTGGAAATAGCCTAAGTGCCCATCAGTAGGTGAGTGAATCAAAAAAGTGTGGTACATTTACACTATGAATTACTATGTAGAAAAAAAAGAAGGCAACACTCCTACCTTTGCAACAGTGTGGATGGAAAAGGAGGCTATTATGTTATGTGTAATAAGTTGGTCAAAGAGATATACCACATGATCTCAGTTATAAGAAGATTTTAATAAACAAAATAAACTAACAAGAAAAAATAGAACCAGACACATAAAAACATAGAACAGACTGACAGTTGCCAGAGAGGGAGTAGAGGGGGATAATGGTAGAAAGAAGGAGAAGGGACAAGTCAAAGAACATGTATGAATGACCCATGGACATGGACAACAGTGTAGGGATTGACTGTGGGAGCAGGTGTTGGGCTGGCCAGAGGAGGACAAAGGGGGAAAAATTGGGACAACTCTAATAGAATAAAAATAAAAAATGACTGAGTGCTGTATGAAAAATACTCATGCTGATACATAGAAATAGTTCAAATAAATGGTTTTTAAGGAATTTCAAGAGTATAATATGTTTATGGTTTATTTGTGAATGTTTAAATTTGTATTTTGGGAAGAGAATGTGTTGAAACTTATTTCAGTCTGCATATGGCAATTTTCTTCTACAGATGGTTTCTTAGTAAGAGAAGAGCTAAGGTCATTTTAATGTTTAGCTTTCTTACAACTAGTAAATTTTAGCTCAAAATGTGTCGTGAATCAAAACTAATGTTTTCCTGGTCAAGATAACCCAGAAAGAACAGTTTTTATTTAATAAACTGATTTTTTTCAAGTGGTATAAAATATTTGAGCTAAATAAACTTAGATCATCTTTCTTCCTCTGATTTCTTGAAAGCAAATAAGAAAAGGAGACAGAATTTTTCTTTGAGTCACATTCTCAGGGAAGAACTGTGAACAATAGTGAAAAATGTACGCAACTTAGAAAGACATAATGGAGTTTGATCAAGATGAGCAGTTATTGCAAATGTCTGTGCCTAGTCTAAGTGGAGGATTTGCTGCACGGGCAGTCTGCTCTGTTCTGAGCCCTGCTTCACCTTGGTCCTACAGGTCTCCTAGGATTGGTGAGATGAAGCCATTTGCACACATAGTCCAAGAGTTAAACCTAAGTACCACAAACCTTCCATTCCAAGTGTGTACATGCTGAGAATATTCTATCCATAGAGCTGAGTGATGAGCATTTTGCCCTGGAGAGGATTGTCCTCATGTCTTTGCCAAGTGCATTGTGTTAAATGGTGATTAACCTACTTATCAACATAAATGTTGAAAATATCTGCTTATAAATTAATAAAGTTAACACAGATAAATCATTACAAATACCTAAGGATTTTCATGCCTCAATTTTATTTGGTAATGGGGAATAAATTCATGAGATTAAAGTTCATTTCAGGTTGTGCTTGAGAGTACATTTCTGAGATTTGATGGTATTCTTTAAATATTCTGAGCTTTGCTGTCTGTTCTTAAAAATGTAACTGTTATGGAAAAGACGACTCAGACAGCCTTGGAGTTTGTGAAGTGGGGTTTTATTCACACATGCGGACACAGAGGAGATAAATTCCAAATTCTGGGCACCCAGCTTAGGCTGGGGCTTCCTTATATGATTGTTACACAGGCAGAAGGAGGAGGGGGAAGGCAGCTGCTGAAAGCAGGCATAGAGAAGCAGAAAGTGAAGGTTAGCTTAAGACCTTGAGATAACTGCTTATCTGGGAATGGCTGCTGTCTGGGAATGGCTGCTGGTCAGCTCCTACCTAAGAATGGCTACTGCTCAGCTATGTCCTGTCACATAACAACTCAAATGCCTCCTAAAGGAATTTAATAAAAAGTATCTCACTGCTCTTAATGACAGTTCCATAATGACTCAAACTTTAACAAACATTTATTAAGTTTTCAGCAGAAGATAAATGCATTTTTGATACTGGGAATGGAGAGATAACCATGGTATTTTGGTTCAATTATATGAATGCAGTTCCAGTTTCCTCCATGTTACATATCTACCAATTGAATTGAGATTTGAATATAGGTATTTCTGAATTCAGAAAGCCATGTGTTTATATACTTTAACTTCCCACCATTATCCCCAAATAGACAAGCTTAATGTCATGTGATATGTGGAAAAATTGTGCAATGATGAAGAAATTTATGCAAAACAAAATAAATGAAATAAAAAATGAAATAAAAAAACAGACAAAAGATACACAAATTTATGGGTTATCTGGCTACCTGGAAGATTTAAGAAATAGAAATTTCTTAAAAGCTCTTTATATATTTTGGTTACATTTTTCTGTCAAAAAATTAGTTCCTTCTCATAGGAGATAGTGTTCCTGGTATACAATTAATAAAATCAGACAAGGATCAGGGGAAATCCTGCTGATTAACCACTGGTTGTCAGAGGTTCATAGTAGTTGTGAGGAAGGGCTAGCACCCCAGGCTGTGCTACACCAGAGTGCTATTATAACAAAACAAAATGACATCTGGTAAAGGACTGCGGAATTCGAACACATTTTACCAATTTAGACATTTTAACACTCTTTAACACATACATAGTTCTATACAAATTCTTCTAATACATAAGGATTTACATTATTATATTTCAAATAATTCTAAAGCTAAATTTTGAAAATGGTTTGATTTTAAACAATATAGACAAAGAAAATATTGACTGAAAACATCAGGAAAGGACCTACCAATGAGGCAATAGTTGGTTTTTGACAAATGTGATACTGCAGAATACTGAGGAATTTCACTGTTTGTAATAAAACGTGCCAGGTCCAATAGTCCAAATGGGAAAATGTAACATTATCTGACCTCAGCCCTTACTAAAATTCAACTCTAGGGGACTAGAGTTGAATCACAATGAGAAAATAAAAGATAGAAAATTCTACTGATTTTGAGTTAAAGAAGTTTTTTAAAGCACCAATAGAAGAAAAATAAAACAAGCAAGAAAGCCCTAACCATTAAGAAAAAGGTTATGAATTTGTGCTACATTAAAGAGTTTTGTTAATTAAAGCAAACAAAAAAATCTTTAACAGTCTGAAAGGGCAAATTAGAATGGTGGTATAGTAACAAAATATATAACTGGCAAAGTTCTTGCATCCAGGCCCTATTGATAACAAAAATTCTACTAAGCTTCAGCAATGTGACCTTCCTAAGTAATCTAAGGCCTGCAGGCTCTCATGTAACTCATATCAGACTTACTTGAAAACAAATTTCCAAGTATCTATGAAATGAACACTGAATATGTCCAATCAATTACAAATCATTTACTGTCCACCTTGTGAACATAAATGTTCATTTAGATTTTTGCCTCATTTTGCTATAGCCCTTCAAATATTCCCTTGTAGAAGCCCCTTGAACTTGCACATGAATAGTACAGTATTCCCTTGACAGAGAGTGAAATGTTTGACTTAATTTTAGAACCTTATTGTGGCATCATTTTTTCTTTACATATTAACGATAAAAATAACTTCTAAAATAAATGAGAGAAAAGTCAACTCAAAATGGTCAAAAAAGCATTTCTAATTGAGCAGTAAGAAATGAAAATTGGCTCAACTGCTGTAACAATCTTGGAAACCCATATTAAAACAGTATAGGGAGGCAAAATTTTACCTCTACCCTCAGGATTTTTTGTCTGCACCTGATTATTAAATTTATATAAGAGATCAATAGAAGAAAATGCATAAATTTATGTAATGTAAGTTTTTGTGACCTGGGAATTTTCATATAAAGTGAAGGCCCACGGAAGTGGCAAAACCTAAATTCTTTTATACTAGGTTTAATAAAGAGAGGAGATTGTGAAAAAGTAACTGGACTGTGTGAGAAATATAAAAGAAAATAAGAATTATTTTAGCAAGATATTTTGTACAGAGTTTTCTCCATTTCAATTTCTTAGTTGGTGATAACAGTATTAATTTCCTTCTATTATATTGAGGCCATCTTTCACTTGGGAGTTTAATTCTTGCTTTTTTTTTCCATTGAATTTATGGGGGTGACATTTGTTAATAAAATTATATGTGTTTCAGGTGTACAGTTCTATAATACTGCGTCTGTATATTGTATTGTGTGTTTACCACTCAAGTCAAATCTTTCATCACCATTTATCCTTCCTCTACCCTCTTCTGTCTCTTCCACCCTTTCCCTCTGGTAATCACCATACTCTTGTTTTTGTCTATTTGACAAAGGTGGAAGTTCAATGTACTTGCATCTGATGTGTGCCTTTAACTCAAAATAGTCAATATGCCAGAGTAGCTTATTTTAGCCTAAGATGTTCTGAACTCATTCAACAACAAAGTGGGATAACTACACATCTGCTGGAATATATCTAGTGAAAAAGTATTAAACTTAATGAGTATTGACAAGAATGTGAAACAATGGCAGTCCTTGCATATTGCTGTGGGGATGGTGAGGTGAAAATGGTACTTTGCAAAACTGTCAGCAGCTACTGGAGTTGAATACATACATGCCCTATTACTAAATAATCCCTTCTAGAGATATAACCAACAGAAGTAAGTGTATATTTGCACCAAAGAGGAAGACAGCGTATTCATAGCAATATGATCTGGAGTAGCTCACATTGAATAAAATTTGGATGAATATATATTCACATATTCTTAAAACATAATATCGTACAGAAATAAGAAAACAAATGATGCATAGATGCACAAAATAATGTGGCTAAAGAATATCAGCAACATAACATTAACAACAACAAAAACATCTACACACAATATACTTACTGGTTTTATTCATATAAAGTTAAAATCAAAATTAAACCATATAATCTTGCAGGATAGAGGAGAAAATAATGGTGATCGTTGTGGAGGTGTAATGAGTATGGAGGTTGATGGAGACTTTTGTTGTGATGGTGACATTATATTTCTTGTTTTCAATAGTAATTGTGCAAGAATCTTGACTTCATAAGAATTTATCAAAATATAAGCTTATGATGTGCACATTTTTGTGTATGTATTTGATATTCAATCTCAAAATTCTCTAAAAAGGAAAAAAGAAGAAAAATCCAAGAAGGGAGATGACATAGATTTTTTACTGGGCCTTTCCTTAAAAACTCCTTGTCTGGAATAAAATAATTAAAAAGAACATGTTGGTTTGGCCTGGAGGGTGTCTTTAAAACATAAATGCTGAAATCTGAATGAAATGAACTTCTAATTAGTTGTATTGAAAACAGACAATTATTTAACTCCCAGAGGAAGCCTGACTGATAGGCATGTGTGGATTCTTTTAATAACAAAAATAATGGCTAACATTTGTTGAGTGCCAGACATAGTTATGATAACTTTGCATATGTTTTCTCATTTAAAACGTGCAGTGATGCACCTATTGTTTATTGTCAGTGAATCTCAATAGGAGCTTCCATATTTTTTTCAAATATTCAAAATTTCACGGTGGTTTGTGGCAGTAGGGTGAATGTTTCTCAGTCATTGCATGTGAAAAATTGCTTTTTGCAACTGGAGGGACCTGGGAACAAAGATTACCCCAACCCTGACTCCACTTTCTGGATCCAGATAGTTTAGCAACTCAGCAGAACTGTTATTGTCCAGATTTTGGCCCCTGACTCACAAATACAGAAAGGTAGGATTCTCAATAGAGTTCTGTTTTCCTGTTATCCAAAAAACCATTATTATTTTATATGCCAGTACTGAGGGAGCTGAATACCTTGATTATGGAAGAAAAGTTATAATTATTGAGAAATAGATTTAGCATCCTAAAAATTGTCTTATTTAAATTAAAAATTATAAAAAGCCAATAGGAAACTTGACAAAGCTCATAACTCTCATGGAGACATCATGAGTGGCATAGAAATGCTTTTGAACTATAATCATGTTATCATAAAAACATAATCTTCATATTTGAAACTAACTATGATTAACATAAGTTGTAGAAGACTGAGTGGAATATTTTATATGTTATGTTTATAAGAACATTTGTGGCCCAAATGAGTGAAAGTGTGACTTGGAAGATAAATAAAGGTGGCTGCTGTTAAAGAAATAAAATGTGTGCACTTGTTAAAATGGTAGAGAAGATTTTCTTCAGGACCATTGAGACAGGTGTGAAGACTATCACATTAGGGGAGAGAGAATCCCATCTCAACTCTGAATATGGCAAGGACAAGTAAGGATTTATAGCCAAACAGAATGGGCATTCAGAGGATGGGAAATTACTGAGAGACATCAAGAATAGGGAGAAACTTGCCAAACCTCTTACGCAGATTCTTGTCAAAGGCAAGCCAAGTGATCAGATGTGGTTAAGAAACATGATTTCAGTCACATACGGAGTATAAACTGACAGCAATAAATGAACAAAAAAGAAAAACGAGCAAACAAAAACTCATAGACACAGACAATAGTATGGTGGTTAACACACGGAAGGGTGTTGGAGAGCAGTAAAAGGTCAAAGGGGTCAAATAGATGGTGACAGAAGATGATTTGACTGGGTGATTGGCAAACAGTGCCATGTACAGATCACATATCACAGAAATGCACACTTGAAAATTATATAATTTTATTAACCAAAGTCACCCAAATACATTTAATGAAAAATATCACTTTTTGAGTTTTGTGTTAAATATGTTTTGATGTTACTATTACTTTTAAAGTTATGATTGCTGCTATCTGATTTAAAAAAACAAATAAATAAAGTTAATTAAATGCTAGATTTTTTTTAAACTAATGACTTTTCATCCTAAATTTTCATGACAATACACAAATGCAACTTTGGTGACTATTTTTGCTTATCTTTTCAGAAATATGTTTCCAGCTTTATGGGATATAATGACAAATAACATTGTATAAGTTTAAGGGATACAACATGCTGATGTGATACCCTTATAAATTGCAAAATGATTACCACAATGTTAGCTAACACCTCCGTCATGTCACATTATCACTTTTTGTGTGTGTATGAGAACATTTAATCAATGTTAACTTTCAAGTATGTAATGTAGTAAAATTAACTATAATAACCATGCTGAACCTTAGTATTTTGGAATGTATTCATTATTTAACTAGGAGTCTGTACTTTTTGATAAACGTGTCTTCATTTCCCCCACACCCAAGCTCCTGGTAACTAATATTCTACTTTGTTTCTACAAATTTGACTTTTTTATATATCACTTGTAAGTGATATTATACAGCATGTATCTTTTTCTGTCTGACTTATTTCAGTTAGCATAATGTTTTCAACCTCTACCCATGTTGTCATAAGTGGTAGTATTTCCATTTTTATCATGACTGAATATTTGTGTTTGTGTTTGTGTGTGCATCACATCTTCTTTTTCCAATCATTTCCCAGGCATGTAGGTTGTTTCCTTATCTTAGCTATACTGAATAATGCTGCAATAAACATGGAGGCTAAGCATTTTTAATTCTTTGAAAAACTTCCATATTGGTTGTAACAATTTATATTCCCACCAACAGGGCACAAGGGTTCTCTTTTCTCTACATACTTATCAACATTTGTTCTCTTGTCTTTTTGATGATAACCATTTTATATTGTATTAGGATATCTCATTGTGGTTTTCATTTGCATTTCTTTGCTAGTTAATAATGCTGAGCATCTTTTCATGTACTTATTATTTCTAAATTTTCTTTGGAAGAACATCTACTCAGTTCTGTCCATTTTCAAGTTGGATTGTTCACTTTTTTATTGATGAATTATTTGAGTTCTTTTCATATTTTGGATACTAACTGGTATGATTTTTTAAATATGAAACAATCAATATAGTGGAAAAGCATCCAATGGAATGAGAGAAAATATACATACAGCATCTATCTGTTAAGGAGTTAATACCTGAAATCAATAAGAATTTTCTAAAATTCAGTATCAAAGAAACAAATAACACAATTAAAATGGGCAAAGGACTTAAATTAACTTTGCCCCAAAGAAGATATACAAATGACTACCAAGGATATGAAATAGTGGTCAACATCACTAATCATCAGAGAAATGCAAATACAAACCGAAATCACAATGAGACATTTCATCATACTTATTAGGATGTTTATTATCAAAAATCAAAAGATAACAAGTGTTAGCAAGAATATGGAGATACTGAAACATCTCTTCACTATTGGCAGACTTGTAGAATGGTGTAGCCACCATGGAGTACAGTATAGAAGTACTTCAAAAAATTAAGAAAATAAAACTCCCATGTGATCCAGCAACCATTGTGTATATATCTCCAAAAGAATAAAATCAGATATTTTTTAAAAGATTTATTTATTTATTTCTAGAGAGAGGAAGGGAGGGAGAAAGAGAGAAAGAGAAACATTAATGTGTGGGTGCCTTTCATGTGGCCCACGACCCAGGCATGTGCCCTGACTGGGAATTGAACCTGTGATGCTTTGGTTCGCAGCCCAAGCTCAATCCACTGAGCTATGCCAGCCAGGGCCTGAAATAGGATCTTGAAGAGACATCTGTACTCCCTTGTTCATTGCAGTATTATTCATAATAACCAACACATTAAAAAAAAAAACTCATGCACTCATTGACAAATAAATGGATAAAGAAAATGTGTTATAGGCATCCAATGAAATATTATTTGGCCTTTAAAAAGGAAACCTATTATCTGTGGGAAAGAGTATGGAATTTCCTCAGAAAACTAAAAATGGAACTGTCTTATAGCAACTTCACTGCTGGGATTATACCCTAATAAACCCAAAACACCAATTCAGAACAATGTATGCATCCCAATGTTCATAGCAGCATTATTTGCAATAGCTAAGCATTGGAAACAGCCTAAGTGACCATCAGTAATTGAGTGGACCAAAAAACTACAGTACATTTACACAATGAAATACTATGAAACAGAAAGAAAGGAGCTCCTACCCTTTGTGACAGCATGGATGGATCAGCATGGATGGATCTGGACAGCATTATGCTAAGTTAAATAAGCCAGGTGGTAAAAGACAAATACCATATGATCTCACCTATAAGTGGAATCTAATCACCAAAACAAGCAAGCAAGCAAAATATAATCAGAGACACTGAAATAAAGAACAAAGTGACAGTGACCAGAGGGGAGGTGAGAGGCAGGTAATGGAAGAAAGAAGGGGAAGGGTCAAGCCAAGGGACATGTACAAAGGACCCATGGACAAGAACAATGGATTGGGGATTGTCTCTGGGATCAGGAGTTGGACAGGGCAGGGAGGGTAATGGGGGAAAATGGGGACAACTATCACTGAACAACAATAAAAAAATAGAAGCAGCCAATAAATGCATAATATGGTATGTGGACCATCAACAACAAAAAGTAAACAACTAAAATGAATAGTTTGGGGCAGTGTTTTTCTGCTATGGAATTTTAACGGGCAATGTTTTTTTTATTGGCAAACCACTATAGTAAATTATATTGTGCTTTGATCTACAAAATTTTATTTGCATATGGAACAGAATTGGCAGTGCAAGATTTCATGGACTATACATATCAGATTTCTGAGATTCATCAGTTTTTCAATGGTGTTATTTGGGGAAAAACTGCATAGTGATATGCACAGTGATATTAAATATGTTTTATTTAAAAAGACTTTGAAATCAGTATGTCTAGTTACTGATAATACAAAGTCATCATTAAGCAGACTGCTAAGAGGTTAATTTCAGATTGAGTCATTCATTAGTTATGTGATATTGGACATGTCTGTATATATGTACCTTAATTTCTTTATCTGTGTAATGGGGTTGATATTGTATTTGTATGTTTATTATTGAGCAAATAAAGTAAAATAGCTATTGCCTCTGAAGCATTAAAATGATGTCTACCATGTAGTTAGGGCTGCAGCAATTGTTTTTTTACTTTTACCCAGAGTACCACACCAAGCAGACACCCTGGCCTCTAGCTGTTTTTCTTAAAAGCTGTGAAAGCTCCTCTGTTGAACACAGGTGCACTTCGAAGGGGTGGGAGAACTGAAAACTCTAGAAGGAACCATTAACCAATGGAGCATACGGGGTGGCAGATACATTCTCCAGGCTTTTTGTTCTCTCATAAAACAGTTCTAATGTGCATTTCTACAGTTAACCAGATGGTCTGCAATGAGGATAAACCTATCTTTTTCCATAGTGATGACTAGCTTAACAAATTCTTTGTTTTACTTTTATCCTTTCTCTTTCTCACTGTCATGACTCCTTTAACTCTGTTTTCTGGGGTTACCTTCCAAGTAAACTAGCTTATCCCAAAATCTTGATTTAGGTAAATTTTACATTTCCTTACATCACTGTATTCTATGAAAATATGTTCACAGTTGATTACACTGAGATAGGATGTTCTTTAAAGCTTTCAGTAGGAAGCAGAGCTCACAAACAAAATAAGATAATAAACAGACTAAATTTCTAGTACAAAATGTAACTCAGAATCTAGGCTTTCATTGTTATTTCAATAATTAATATTGATGAAACTCAGGGAGGTCATAGGACTGATCCAAATTACATACTTATTTCAGCTGTAAGGGGCCTATTTATTAAAATTAGCAACCCATATTGACAATTAACTTCAGAAAAAGAAAGAAAAGGGAGAATATTGAAAACATTAACTGAGAAAAACAGATAAAAATCCATAAAGAAAACTAAGACTTCATATGTCATCAGGGATACCTTTTTATTTTTATTTTTTTTAACTCTGAGAGAACACAATCCCTTGGCTACAAAATCTCACACTTCCTAAAAAGCTCACCTTAAAAATTTTTAGATTTGGAAGCCACTGGAGAAAACTCTTTTAGGAATGTTATGAAATTAATAGCTCCAGATATATAATAACAATAATTATAATAACTAGAGTAATTCAGAAGAGACTCACCTATAGGGATAGGCTTATAAGTAGGTTTATAATTGTAATACAAATAAATAATACAATAATTAGTAGATAATAATACAAGCATAGACTCTGTTTTGCATACTCACAACTGTAAACTTGCACTTACCCACACCTATATTTGCAGTCTGCTAAGTAAGATTTCCAGATGAGATAAATTATCCTCTCATTCAAAATAGAGGCAATGTAATGCTTTTGAGAGGGTGTTATGTGGTAGCAGCACATTTTACTATACTGTACAATGTACTTTATATTCTAATAACCTGTGAGCAGATATATTTTTAAAATTATTTTGAGGAAGCAGAAGCTACAGAAGGAGATATGCTATAGGTCACAGGATCAGAATTATATTCAAGTCTTGATTCTAGGGAACATGTTACTCTCAACGTGAAATTGCTGTCTCCCAGAAAATAGTCATTACAAACTCATCTGGTTTGGTGTGGTGTTATTTTAAACATTCACTTTATAATGAGCTATAATGAAAACAAAAATCAGCATTCATTCATTCATTTGTTCACTTATTTATTTGTTTATATACACTTTATTTTTAAGAGTGTTTAGTGGAAGGTACAGAGATTTCCCATATAACTCATGACACACACACATGTATAGACTCTCCCACTATTACCATACCCCCTAAAAGTGACACTTTGGTATGATTGAAGAACCTGTATTGACACAACATTATCACCTGAAGTCCACAGATCATAATACTGTTCCCTCTTGGTTTCATATGCTTATGCATTTGGAAAAAATTATAAATATACATAGATAATATTATAGTATTGTACAGAATAGGTTCACAGCCCGTAAAATCTGTGTTTGGTCTGTTCATCCATCACTTCTCCCTAACCCTCAGAAACCATTGATCTTCTTATTGTCTTCATAGTTTTACCCTTTCCAAAATGTCATATAATTGGGATCATAGAGGATGCAGTGTTTTCAGGTTGACTTTTCTTTCACTTAATAAAAGATTCCTCCATGTACTTTCTTGGTTTAATCATGCATATCATTTTAGGGATGACTAATATTCCATCATCTGGATGTAGCAAAATTTATCCACTAAAGGACATCAATTTGCTTCCAAGCTTCAGTGATTATGAATAAGCCTGTTGTTATCACCTGTAGGCAAATTTTTTGTGGACTTAAGTTTTCAACTCCTGTGGAAAAGATCAGGGAGGGCTATTGATGAATTATACTATGAGTTATTTAGTTTTGTAAGAAGCTGACAAACTCTTTTTCAATGTGGCCATATCATTTTACATTTCCTCACTGGTGAACAAGCTTTTCTGTTGTTCCATATTCTCACAAAAAGTTGTCAGTGTTCCAGATTTTGCCCATTCTAATAAGTGTGCATTGATAGCTTATTATTTACATTCCCAAATGACATCTGTAAAGATAAATAACCCATTTGTTATTCAGATTATTTTTTACAGTTGAGTTTTAAGATTTCTTTGTATGTTTTGATTAGCTGTCTTTATTTAGATATGTCTTTTGCAAATATTTCTGCCAGTCTGTGGCTTCTTTTTTAATTCTCTTTATAGTGACTGTCTCAGAGAAGAAATGTTAAATTTCAGTAAAGTCCAAAGTTTAAATTCATTTTTCATATATTACACTTTTGATGTTATACATAAAAAGTTGCCAAACCAAAGTCCATCTGGAGTTTCTCTTATGTTATCTTCTAGGAGTTTCATAATTTCACACTTTACATTTAGGTTCATGACACAATCTTAATTTTTGAAGGATCTAAGGTATAGATTTAGTTTTTGCACATGGATAGCCAGTTGTTGTAGAACAAATTTTTTAAAAGGTTATCTTTCTTTCATTGCATTTCCTGTGTTTCTTTGTGAAAGATCAGTTGACTATATTTGTGTGTGTCTATTTCTGGGCGACTCTGTTCTGTTCCTCCATGTATCTATCCTATTGACAAACCATATTGTCTCTATTATTATAGCTTTCCAAGTCAGGAAGTTAGATAGTGTTCCTCTTCCAACTTTATTCTTCTCCTAATATTGTGTTCGATCTTTTGGGTCCTTTGTTTCTTTAAAAAAGTTTAGGTATAAGTTGTTTCTCCTTCTGGCTTCTTTCAATTTTTTCTTTATCTTTGATATTCTACAATTTGAAAATAATGTTTAGGTATAGTTCTGTGGGGTTTGTTTGTTGCATCTATCTTACTAGTATTGATGAGCTTCCCTATCATTTCTTATCAGCACAGATTCCCTATTTAATTTATAGTAATATTGTTACCTTGAGCTTTGTATTCTTCAACTGTAATCTATTATTTTTCATCTACATTTAATTTATGATCTTTTGTATGCACTGTCTATTGATAGTTTTGTATTTTGTCTTATATGTTTAAAATAAAGTAATTTTAGACACTACATATAATTTAAACCAAAAACACAGGGAACCTCAGATGTCACATAGTTCTAATTTGTTTTATGTTTCTTTTTTGAGATTGTATTTCTCTGAGAATATCTTGGTAATTGTTCATGCCATGTTTGATTTCCTTTTTGAGCTTAAAGATAAACAATGATTTACTAGGGGTATGTGTTTCAGGACTAAGAAAATGAATATACTGAAACATGTTGACACAAAAGATGAATTCTCCTCTGCCAGCACTTCTGCTCAGTCTCTAATCTTGCTTTATAATTAATTAGCTGTCAGATCTGCTAAACTTCCATGAAGAGACTACACAGATGTCATGGCAAATTGTTCCTGAAATTAAGACCTGAACTGGGAATGTTCTTCTTCTTGACCTTACAATTCTCTTTATTGATTTTGCTATCATTTTCACCTATTCAGAACCAAAATAAATGGAAATGATGCTTTATTTGTTTTCAAGAAGAAACTGTGTGTGTATATACTATATATACACACACACACACACATCTATATACTTTTAAGAAACTACTCAGCACTGATGTGTTGAAATTACAACATGCATGTAGATCTGAAATTATATTTAGATGATATTTAATATTTTAAATGGATATGTAAAATAAAGGCATTGGAAATTTAATTGGAATAAACACTGAAACAATATACTCTTGGGTTCTTTCTTTCTAAATTGACATATTTTTGTTATTTTATATTTGTTAAAAATGTATTAATTTTATTTGTAAAGAAATCAACTTCAATACTAACATTTCTTTTTTTAAATATTTTATTCATTTTATTTTTAGAGAGGGAAGGCAGGGAGAAAGAGAGAGAGAGAGAAACATGAATGTGCAGTTGCTGGGGGTCATGGCCTGCAACCCAGGCATGTACCCTGACTGGGAATTGAACCTGCGACACTAATACTAACATTTCTTTTGAAAGTTTCAATGTACATTTTCTAGTCACTTGAATAATAAAATGTTCTCATTGCATTGCAATACAAATAGATGAATAAGAATGTACTTTTTGATAATTTAATATTAAATGGAAAATATGTACTATATTTGATCATATATTCATGTCTATAAATGTGTACCATATTTCTGGCATGCTGCAATTAGAAACTCTTAATCTAATTTTCCCCATGAACACTATATAATTAGAATATTCTGATGGCATTAAAAGTTATATGTAAATATTTTAACTGCATATAATTCCATTGTATTATAATACACAGATATAATATTATTAAGATAATAACAGCCCAGTATTTGAGTGTTCTGTATTTATAGAGGCATTCTGATGTAAATCAGTATTAATGGCTTTTTACATAAATGTTTGTACACAAAAAAATTTCTTTAAAATGGTTTCCCAAAATAGAGTTGCTAAATCTTGGTTAATATAGAGCTCTCCATTCCCAGAAGTACATCAAGGTCCCTGAAGAAGTGTATATAGCCAAGCTATGGCTCCTCCACCACCTCCTGTCTGATTTAGGCCTTCCAGTTACAGAAGTGCGCCTCTCATCCCAGGACAAAAGGCATCCAGGTCCATGGGTGTTGTGAGCAGCCGTCACGGCTCCTGGTGGTAGATGTGGATAGTAGAGCCTTCCCTGCTTGACTACCGGCACCCACTCAGGTAAGGATCTGCTGCTGTCCACCTGTCAAGAGGCAGCTTGCAGGGGCATCATACTTTGTCACGGCTGTTCATGCCTGCCACTCCTCTTGAGAGCAGCGAGGCATGTGGTGCCCCAGGGTCAGACACTGTCCTGGGTGTGTGATCTGCAGCAATCCTCACTGCATTACTGAATGGCGTGGAGTACCAGCAGCCTCAGTGCCAATGTCCAGGCAGGATTCTACTACGTGCAGTCACCCAGAATGGTACCTAGCTTGATTCCATACTTTCATTGACTGGGTTCCCTGTGTCTTTCCATGCTCTCCTTCCAAACCAGTGTTTTCTTTTCCTACATGACAACTACTCACTGAAAAGCAGGTGAGAGTATACTTCCAGAATCCTATGACAAGGATAGTTTTTCTTTATTATATCAATAACTAGACAATCTGATGGACATCATTTAGCATTGTTGCTATACTGCTATCAAAATACAAATCTAGAGAAAAATTGAGGACGTTTTATTAAAAGTTTAACATTAGTAGGACTTTCAGTTTTGAATCTTGATTTTAGTTTCAGTTCTAGTTGATCATATTAATAATGATACTTATAAATGAGATATCTTTATTTTGGGCTTTAGAGTAAAAAAGATGTAGAGTTTTACTCTTGTTAATAATTTAATAATAAATTTAATATTAAATTATTCAGTATATATAGGTAGACAGATATTTATAGACATACATATACATGTTTTAAATAAACCAGGGCACTAAATTTCCAATTGTTACTCCATTCATTAGTATTGTAATTGTTCTTCAATAATCAAGTGTATGCATTTCATTTAAACAATCTTTTTCTCAATACAGTTTTATTGATGCACAATCCTCAAAGAAAAGCAATTGCTTTCTTGTACTTGCTTCTCCTTTTTTAAGATTTCATGTATTTATTTTTAGAAAGAGGATAAGGGAGGGTCAATTCATGGTTGACTCTCGCTGGACCCCCATGGGGGACATGACCCACAACCCAGGCACATGCTCTGATTGGGAATCGAACCAGAGACCCTTTGGTTATCAGGCTGATGCTCTGTCCATTGAGCCACACCAACCAGGGACTGTACCTGTTTCTTTTAACCAAATATTTTGTCAGCTATTTATTGTGCCCACTAAGAAATGTTGCCTCAATAATTGTTTAATACCTTATTATATTGGACAGAAGGTTGAAAATCTATTAAATTGATATGATTATAGAGACCCTATTTTCTCATTTGGAAAGGAATATTAAATTTAGTACATTTGTTTTACTGCTAAAGGATTTTATTAATGTATATCTTTATATGATTTTTTAAAAATAAGATACGAAATTGTATCTCTGAAATGCCTCTTCAGCATCATTACTTTTGCAAATAGCATAAACCTACTATGAAATATTCATATTTCATGAAATGGCTATATAAAAGCAATATACTGTGCAGAAATGTACAGAGTCTGCTAATATAATACAAAGTAAAAAGCAAAGAGGTTTGTTCTGATTAATAATTTACACAATAAATTCTCCAGCAAATTTAATGAAAAAATTGTATTTATACTAGAACTATAGAGAATATACTACTTTAATAAAAGTTACATTACATAAATTTATTTTCACTGTTATTAAACAGTAAAAATGAAATAATGCATATATTCAGTTTGGGAATTCTGAGTTCTATACTTAGGTTACATTTAGTAAACAAACCTTTTTTCTTTTCCTCAAAAAGATTTGATTCACAGAGAATCCTTTTATTTATTTATTTATTTATTTATTTATTTATTTATTTATTTTTAAAGATTTTGTTTATTTATATTTAGAGAGAGAAGGGAGGGAGATAGAGAGAGAGAAAAACATCAATGTGCGGTTGCTGGGGGTTATGGCCTGCAACCCAGGCATGTACCCTGGCTGGGAATCGAACCTGGGACACTTTGGTTTCCAGCCCGAGCTCAATCCACTGAGCTACGCCAGCCAGGGGGAATTCTTTTTATAAACAAAAGGTTTGATTAGGATACATAGGTAAAATAATTTTTTCTGAGACAGAGATAAAAATAAACACTGGTGTATTCACCAACAGGTACTCTTTGCTTTGGTTTCAATAATGTGTACAACTGAAATACTTATCACTCCAATGACTTTATCAATAAAGTTGATTATAGGAGAAAATAAAACAGTAAAGATGACTGTCATGATTTGATTACATATCCCTAAACCTAAAACATTTATCTCTGTGGCATAATGTTTTATCTTTTCTATATGTGCTGAGCATAAAGTATTTATGGACTTTTCACTCTTTTTTTAACAATCTTAAAATCCCTTTAACAATTGTTAATATCATACATTTGTTGACTTTAGGTAATTTAACTTTTTACATTTTACTGCTCCCACTGCTTAATTAAACTTAATGTAGTTAAGCTAAAATTAAATTCTATTCTTTCATAAAAATAATATCATTACCAGGCATAAATAGTTTATAAATTCACAATTTTGTGACCCTAAATGATGCACTTAAAAAATTCTCAAAATTAAACTAGTTAAAATTCAAGACTGAAGATATGACTTCCAAGGTTACCAGTGAAATTTTATATTAGAAAAAGGATATATGTAGAGTTGTTATAATTTCTAAAATATATTTGAATTACCTATTAAAGATAACATTTAATTTTCTGCTGTATTTCTACATATTTAAGAATAAAAATAATATATGGATGAGTCATCAGCATCCAAAATATGTCTCATTCAGAAAGTAACCTGAAAAATTGTCAACTAAACAATAAAATTTTGTAAAGTAAAGGTATAAATAATATTGTCAAAATATGACTAAGAATCTAGGTACAGTTTATTGAAATTTCATACTTATAGTAGCTTTACTGAGGTATCATTTATATAAATATAGCACATATTTAAGGTATACAGCTTGATATTTGGCTATGTATACATTGCAAATGTTCACATAATCAAGTTAATGTATATCATATCTGCATCCTTTTCATTTTCTTTGTCTTTTCTTTTCTTCTTTTTTTTCATTGTGAAAAGACTTAAGATCTAGCCTCTTAGTGAGTTCTAAGAATACAACATAGTATTGTTACCTATATACACCATTCTGCACATTAGATCCCAAGAATTTTTATGTTTTACATAACTGAAACATCGTACTCTTTGATCTACACAGCCCATTTTCTCCTCCCCTAGCTCCTAGCAATCACCATCTATTATCTGATTATATAATTTTTTTATTATTTCAGATGCCACATATAAGTGAGATCATGCAACATTTTCTTTCTGAGTCCAACTTTTAGTATAATGCCTTTCCAGAAAATCAAAGATATTGCAAATAACATTATTTTCTTCTTTTTAAAAGCTAAATAATATTCCATATTATTACAACAAACTTACATAATATATTATATGTAAGGCATAATCTTAATATATATTATTTTATATATAGTATATTGTTGCACATAATATACTCTAATATTTTAATATATGTATATATAATATAAAATTTTATTATAATCTATATATCACATATTCTTTTTTCTTTTCTTTTTAATTTTTTCTCTCTTTTTTTATTGTTGTTCAAGTACAATTTTCTTTATTCTTCCATTGGTGGGAATTCGAGTTGTTTCCATACCTTGGCTATTGTGAATAATGCTGCAGTGATCATATGAGTAAAGATATATGCTTTTAAATTTCTGATTTTATTTCTTTTTCATATATACCTAGAAGTGGGGTGGTGGGATTACATGGTTATTTATATTTTTAAATTTTTTTTGTGTAGCTTTTGTAATGATTACACCATTCACCATTCCCAGCAATAGTGTACAAGTGTTCCAGTTTCTCTAAATCTTTGCCGGCACTTATCTTTTTAAAGTTTCTTTTAATAATAGTGTGTAAGGTGAAATCTCATTGTGGTTTTGGTGTAAGGTGATATCTCATTGTGGTTTTGATTTGTTTTTCCAAAATGATTAAAGATGCTGAGTATCTTTTTATGTACATGTTAACCATTTGTATCCCTTTGGAGAGTCTATTCTAGTTCTTTAAAAAAATTTTTTAATCCAGTAGTGTGGGATTTTTGTTTGTTTTGAGTTGGAATTCCTTATAAAAATAACTACTTTATCAAATATATGATTTATAAAGATTTTCTTTCTTCTCATTAGTTGATTTTTCACTCTGTTGACTATTTCCTTTCCTTTGCTATGCAGAAGCTATTTACCAGTAATTTGATATATTCCTAGCTGTTTATTTTTTATTTTGTTGCCTAATCTTTTGGTGTCATATCTAAGTAACTCATTATGTTGACCCATAACCTGAAGGTTTTTCTCTGTGTTTTCTCTGAGAATTTTCAGATTTTTTGATGGTAAATATACTACTACATGCTGAACAGTCTAGAAAATTTGAAGTTTGAAATAGTAAAACCTATTAACTTCTTGTATCTTTTATTAGTTGATTTTTATTTAATTTAATAGTAATTTCTCAGTAATCTTCTGTTTATTTTATGAGTACTTAGTTCAGTTGTTAATAAGGCTTCATGTCATTATTCATTTCTTAGAACCTTAAAATCAAAACAGCTTGACTTGCTGCTCTGTGCTTAAATGGTAATTGAAAAAAATTAACTTTGTGTTGGTAGAGTGGCAAAAGCAACTCTTCTATAGTGTTAAGAATAGAACCAGTCAGAGAAAGACAAATACCATATGATCTCACTCATATGTGGAATCTAATGAATGATATAAAATGATGAACAAAATAAAAACAGAGTCATGGATACATGGAACAGACTGACAGATATCAGGAGGGTAGGAGTGGGAGGGACTGGAAGAGATTAGCCAAAGAATATATATGTATATGTGCACATATGTGTATCCTATGGACTCAGAAAACAATGTGAGGACAAGGTGGGGAGCAAGGGCTGGGTGGAGAGGGCAATGTGGGATGGGGGAAATGTGGTTCATCTGTAATAGTGACTGCATCTGGTCCTGATAACATCCATGGCAACACTTTGTCTGGTTTTGCTGCTTTTCTGGACCTTGAACTAAAATGTAACCAAGGACTAGATGTTATCTCCAGTTTGGCAGGACCTCTCTGGGGTCAACAAACCTGAGGCTTTGCTCCTATGATTATTTGATGCTGATCGGAACCTCATTATCTTCAAGGCTTAATAATTAAAGGAATGGTTTTGCAAGGGAGGAAGCAAGTGACTCAGAGCACTGGATGCAGCCAGTTTGAATCAAAAGAAAAGAAGGGAGAAAAGATCACATTAAAGAAATAAGACGCTTTCAGGAACTATATCATTCTCATAATACTTCATTAATCTCCATCATGCCTGCCAAGCCTGACACATTTGATAATGAGGACAATGTGGCTTGTTCCTTTCTGAATCTATAGGTAATACATGTTTTATAGTGCTACAGATGTCTACACTCAAGAAAACATTTGATGATGCCCCCCAAAAGTATATTCACTATGAGAACTAAAATTTAGGTACTGTATAATGTGAAGATATAAAATATTGGTCATGTTAAGATATACTTTATTGTAGGAGACTGTTCTGTGTGGCATGGGCCCAGCTCCCACTTGGAGATGCACAGGACCCATGCCCACAGATAGTTTCTCCCATGGGGAATCTGGCCTGCAAAGTACCTAGGCAGCTATGAATCTTGCTTTTTGCTAAAACTCCCTCATCCTGAATTGAGGATATTTACTGCTAAGTAGCTTCCTAAAATCCATGCTAAACCTTCCATGGACCAGTGTAACTGGTTCAACCACTTTTGCCTTCTCATTTGCAAATATCCCTCTTCTGTGATGTGATTAGCAGCATTGGCTCCTTTGTTTTCTGTAAAAGGTAACCACTTAAAGCAAACCTGTGCATAGTAAATGAGGACCATCATGTAATGGGCAGAGAAACCCAATAAAGGACTCTCCTGGTGGAGGCGGTGGCTTTTGCTCCCCTTGAGAGAAGAGCCATGCTGTCCCTTTTCTTCCACTGGACTTGGTAGTCTGTGTGAATGTCTCATTTCATCCATAATGATGTGGACACTGTGGGCCGGTGTCTGCATCATTTCATTATCTAAATGTTTCATCTCTGCAATACTACTTTTTATTTATGTTCTGTTATTTTATGTTATGTTATTTTCAAAAGAAAATTTCACTTTCTCTGACATTAGAACATAAATAAATTACCATGCCAAGAAATTTTCAATTGTTTTTATAATCTTTTATATAGTTAATACACCAAGGAGAAGGAAAATACCATTTGGAAAATGTTTTATGTATGCATTATTAATTCATTCATATGTGAATGTTTGAAGGTATTTATCAAAAATACAGAATGTGAAATATTTTCCTAAAATTAGTAATAAAATTCTTTTAATCTAGAAAATGCCACTGCATATTGTTATTTGAGATAATACTTCTGCAGTTTTTATTTCACACAGTTTACAGAATGCTTGCCTTTAATCATTTAATTATAAAGATACACTTTGGACTTCTGGTCAAGATGAAGGCATAAGTGGACAGACACATTGTGCCTCCTTGCACAATGAAAAGGAGAACAATGAATTTAAAAACAAAAACCAACTAGAGTTGACAGAAAATTGAACAGTATGGAAGTCTAACAACTAAGGAGTTAAAGAAGAAATACTCAACCAGACCAGTAGGAGGGCAGAGATGGGCAGCCCAGTGGAGAACACTTGCAGCAAGGCAGTGACTGGTGGATTGGACAAGGCAGCAGCTTGTGGAGCTGGTGGTCCCACATTTGCATGCAGATAAACTAGGAGGAATAACTAGGGAGTGAGACAGACCCCACAGCCCAGGGTTCTAATGCAAGGAAATAAAGCCTCAAAACCTGTGAATGAAGAAACCTGTGGAGGTTGAGGTGGTGGGAGAAATTCCTAGCCTCATAGAATTGTTCATTGAAGAGACCCACAGGGTCTGAGAAAGTACATAAACCCACACATCCAGGAATCAGCACCCTAAGGGCCCAATTTGCTGTGGGTAGCAGGGGAAGTGACTGAAAGCCAACAGAGAACTGAACAAGTAACACTGTTCCCTCTTCGACTCCTCCCCCACATACAGTGCCACAACACAGTGATGCAGGTTGCCCTGCCCTGGTGAATACCTAAGGCTCCACCCCTTACTACATAATAGGTACAACATGAAAGAACGAAAAAACATGGCCCAAATGAAAGAACAGATTAAAGCTCCAGAAAAAATACAACTAAATGATGAAGAGGCAGCCAACCTATCAGATGCAGAGTTCAAAACATGGGTCATAAGGATGCTCACAGAAATAGCTGAGTATGGTTGCAAAATAGAGGAAAGAGTGAAGGCTATGAAAAGTAGAGAACCAACGGTGATGGGAAGGAAACCAGGATTCAAATGAATGGTTTGGAGCAGAAGGAAGAAATTAAGATTCAACTAGAACAGAATGAAGAAACAAGAATTCAAAACCATGAGGAGAAGCTTCAGAACCTCAAGTAAAACTTTAAACATTCCAACATGCAAATCATAAGGGTACCAGAAGGAGAAGAGGAAGAGCAAGAAATTGAAAACGTATTTGAAAAAATAATGGAGAACTTCCTCATTCTGGCAAAAGAAATAGACTTCTAAGATGTCCAAGAAGCTCAGAGAGTCCTCAGAAAGTTGGACCCAAGGAAGCACACACCAAGGCACATAATAATTACATTACCCAAGATAAAAGATAAGGAGAGAATCTGTAAAGCAGCAAGAGAAAAGGAGACAGTTGCCTACAAAGGAATTCCCATAAGACAATCAGCTGATTTCTGAAAAGAGACCTTGCAGGCAAGAAGGGGCTGGAAAGAAGTGTTCCAAGTGTTGAAAGGCAAGGACTTACATCCGAGATTACTCTATCCAGCAAAACTGTAGAAGCCAAACAAGTTATATGTATGACCCATGGACATGAAGTAAAGGGAGGGGAATGCTGGTGGGAGTGGGGTGCAGGGCAGAGTGGAATAAAGGGGAAAAATAGTACAACTGTAATATTATAATCAATAAAATATATTTAAAAATTGTTAAAATAACATTTTATGGTTTCAATAAAATAGTAAAATACTTATACATTTTAAAAAATATATAAAGATACACCTTGAGCAATGAAATTGCACCAATAAGTGCTTTATGACAGTTTAGCATGATCTTTGGAAACATTTGAATCCATTATCTTCATAAACATAACTAATCTGCATTCCTTTAAAAGTTAAACTTTTCTATGACATTTAATCAAAATAACCCAAATCAAGCAATTTGTACAATAACTTAGCATTTTATAGAGTATTTTTGAATGAGTACTGCATTCTGGCTTAGATAGAAGGTTAAGTATATGAGCATTACAACTGAGGAAGACTTCAGACCAGAAAAACACCACTTTGGAACAAAAATATTATGGAGTATTTGGCAGCTAAGCTTTTGGAAACTGGTACGTTTATCCTGAAGACACTTATGACTCTGCAGAATAAGAGTCTAAAAACTGTTAAAAGATAAACTGTCATTAAAATTTTCAAGACTTTATTTTAGCAAAAATCTAACTGATTGGGGAAGCACTACCAGGAGTTGTTAGGAGGGCTCTGCTGACAGGTACCAGAGGAAAGACTTGTAGACAGACAGACAGTGCAGAGGTAATGACAGAAAACTGTTACATTGGCTATGTAGCTTAAAGCCCAGTTGTCTGTGATTGGTTATCCCTATTGTTTTGATTGTGTAACCTTGAAGCATCTGCAGGCTTGGGTTTCAGTTTCCCTATGTAACCACAAAGCATTTAGCCTTCTCATTCTAACTGCCTCCTTGTTTAATTAATTTAACATAGCCTAGAAGAACATCTCTGTTAAACAGAGCAGAAGTTTCAGCAAAATAAGGACTATTACTTAGAACCTGTGCAAAATAAGGACTTAGTGTTAGAACCTGTGAGGAGAAGGATTTCTTCCAAAATATAAAAGCTTCTCAGTCGAAAATAATAGGACAGATGAGCCAAAAGCCCTCTGAATCTTATCAGAGCTCCAACCCAGAATTAAATCTCTGCTTGTTCATAAGGACCAGCCATTATTCTATTATCTCAGGAACAAGACATAATATAAAGTAGAAAAACAATGTATTAACACTTTCAATTTACAATCAGCAATAGCCATCAAAAAACTAAACATGCCAAATTTAGCACCACAAAAAGCCTAAGTTCTAATAGAAAAATAAAAGTTAAGACACATAACAAATTAAAGACTGGAGATAATAAAAGAAAAAGAAGATACAGAAGAATGTAAGCATAAAGTGGAAAATAAAAATCTAAATAACTAAATTTAGTTCTACCAAGAAAGTAAAGAGAAATGGGGAAAGAACAATACCGGCAGAGGTGTCTTCAAATAATCAAAATACAGTTGAGGAAATCAATCAAACTATCGATTTAGGATACTCTCTATGCAATGATGAACTAAATTTCACAGAAAATCACATCAAGAAACATTATAATTAGACTATTGACAAAATGGAAGACAAACAGAAAATTTTACAAATAACCAGATGGGAGAAGACAAAATGAATAAAAACATTATTTTTGAAAAGGCAACAACAAAACACATTGAGTTTCTCAACAAGACTAATGGATGTTAATAAACAATAAAATGACATTTGTAAAGTACTGAAAATAAACATCATTCTAGATTCTGTTCCAAAAGACATTATTCTACACATTAAAATTAAAATGAATAGGTTTTCAACAAACATTTTTTGCATATATGTACAAAAAACCTGCTTTAAAGAAAATTTTAAAGGCATTTTTATATAGAAGGAAAACAATCCCATTCAGGAACATAAAACTGATCCTAAAAGAGAACAAAAATGACATGAGTAAATACATTGAAAATAAATTAAGATGAAAGCTTATTGCCTGTCCAACAAACAGGAATGTCTGGTGACATTTATAATATATTAGAAATAAAATGTATGAAAACTACTACAAAGGCTGAATAAGTTTCTAGAATACATGTATGCTTGGGAAAATTAACAAAATAATAATCTGAATTAAACTTTAACATATTAACTATTAACTTGTAATCTTTAAAGAAACTACTAATACAATCATAGAAATTGCATCACTCAAAAATTACCAAAAGGAAAATAGAATGATAATTTGAAAAGCATAACCAAAAGTGGAGCAAAAAAAAAAGAAATATTAAAACAATTAGATAGCTCAAACAGAAATACTTTAGGAAAAATACTATGATTTTCAGAATGTATATAATCAAAAACAATCACTTTCTAAAGCAATATGCTATAGATAAGGTACAGAAAAGATAGACAATATAATGATTAGTTATGTAAACACTAAAGAAAACAAAGATATGTAATGATACTAATAGTAAAGTACATTTTAAGGAGAAAGTTGCATATTAGAACATAGAGGAATATTTTGTAATTAAAAAAACAAGAACATTTTACAATTTAAAAGTAGTACACACATATTAATATAGGTTTTAATTACAAGGTGGGTCAAAATTTGTTCATGTGGGAAATAATACAATAATTAATAAATAATAATAGAAGAATAAACTGTTTCATGTACTCACAACCATAAACGTACTTTCACCAATCCCTGTGTGTAAAGCACAGATAAAAATATAGTATGTACACATATATAAACATAAGTGTTTATTATATATGTATATTTTCAAAATTGTAATAGGAGATATTCAAATACACCTGTTAATAGTTACTATAATAAAAAGAAAAAATGCAATGCTACAGTAAATCTGAGAGCACGAAGAGCAAAATCAATTTGTTAATGAATTAAATTTATACCCCACCAATACAATACATATTATATTGAAGTGCACATGAAAACTACCTCAGAATTGAATAAAGGTATTATAAATAAAATGTGAACACATTTCCAATAGTACATATCAACATTTTTTGTTCATAATGTCAAAAAGATAGTAGTCAATAATATGTATTAGAAAATCCCCAACTACTTATAAAGATATTTTACTGCTAATAATTTAATGGCTCAAAAATAAATAATAATTAAAATTATAATATATTTTTTCAAATGCATGTTAACATAATACAGGATATTAAAATTTTAAGTGACAGATATATTTAGAAAATACTTCATAGTTTTCAATGCAGTTATTAGGGAAAAAATATATCATGAATAATAGATTTATAACATTATAATAATTAACTAACATCAACTCAAAGGAATGACAAGGAAGGAAATAATAAAAGAGCAGAGTAAATGTAATAGAAAGCAGGTGATTTATATTGAAAAATCAGCAGTTAAAAATGTGTTCTTGGAGAACATAAACTCTATGATTCCTCTTAAGACATAATATGAATGAGAGAAAATTTAAATTCTTAATGTAAGGAATGAGAAAAAATTACTACAGATCCAATAGATATTTTTTTAAAGTAAATAAAAAATTATACTTAAGTACATAAATGAGCAAGTGCAAATTACCCATTACAAACAACAGAATAACTGGACAAATTATAAAACCACCTGCTTTCTGATACTGGAAAAAAGTGAAAGGCCATGAACATTGAAAAAAGAAGAGCAAGCAAGGTGTCTTGTACAATGTCCTCCAGATTTCTTCCTGGAATTACTTATGAAATGTGACATAGGAAAGGGAATCCCAAGAGGAGCACAGTGGTATTGCTTCATTAAGGTGAAGCAAGAAAAAAAACCAAAAACAAAAGGACAATCAAACCCAACATAAACAGAAGAAACAAAATAAATACCCACAAATTGATCTGTAGATTCAATAAAATTTTAGAAAAATTCTGGAAGGTTATTTTTTGGCAATAGACAAGATGACCGTAAGGTATTCCAAAGACAGTTTTGAAAAAAAAAGGTACAAATTTAGAGGATTTATGCTCACTTATTCCAAGACTTACTGTGAATCTATAAGTGTGATAAAAGTAAATGGAACAGAAGAGATAGTCCAAAAATAGACCCATCCATATATAGCAAATTGTTTTTACTTAAGTTGCCATTACTATTCAAGGTGAGGGGGAGTGGCGAGGAGAAAATGCAAACTGTAATTGAACAACAATAAAGTAATTTATGAAAAAAAGAAAACTATTTTTGACAAGCTATGTGATGGAATAATATGAGATTACTTCTGATCTCTTAAGATGAGTTAGGTAGTTTTTTCCTTTTTTTTTTCCTGTAAGAAATTGTGTATAATTGGTATTAGTATTTTCTTGTACCAATTTATAGACCTAAAATTAAAGGCTAAAATATATAACTTCTAAGATTATTTGCAATTATTGTCAGGCAAAGATTTCTAAGTAGGGCACATAAAACATGAACTATGAAAAATAGGCTGAAATGGTTAATTGGACACCAGGAAAATGAAAAAAGTCCACTCCTCTAAGGTTTCTGTCAAGTGTAATTGAAAATTCATTGATTATAAAACAAAGTCATGTGAAATATAAATGTAAGGAACTTCAGCAAATTTCACTTTAAAGGATGAAAAATTAAAATCTTTCATCTAAGAAAGAATAAGACAAGGTGGTCCAATACCTGGCTTTTATTCAAAATTATGCTGGAAGTTTTATAAACTATAAATATTCACAAACCAGCTTTGTCCTTCCTAGGTATTAATTTATACTAATATAAACTTCAGGAAGTGGACACAAAATTGAGAATGAATAAGATGCTATTGATAATGAAAGAAAAAATCTGGATACATATGTTAATATAGACAGAAGCTCTTAGAAAAGAAGCTATTGTATGTTTTCCACAGTCCAAGGAAATATAACAAAAAGATAGCTTCTTGAAGTTTAAAAAGGTATTCATAACTATACTTCTTCCTAATAGTTCAATAAAACCACTTTTACATTTAAAAAAATGTAAGAAAACCATCAAGGTCGGATCACAAATTCTTTTTTAAAAAGGTGGGATTTTTTAAAAGTATTAGTTTCTTTAGTGGTTATGTCTTCAAGCAAAAAAAACCACTAAAGAGAAATATACCTGTAGCTGAACAAGTTGGGTTTATTGCTCATCATGGTAAGGGAACCCACACACTACGGTGAATTCCGGAGTGTTTGAGTTAGGATATGACAAGGACTTTGAAAAGATTTTCAGCTCATGTTAGGTAGCTATAAGGAAGGTTTATAGAAGTGGAGTTTTTCCTGGACTGGGTGATCAGGAAACTGGGATAATTTTGTAATTTGTTATCTTAATAAATCTTGTCTAGGAGGAGGGAGACTACAGTATGGCTAAAGCTCTAATTGGTAAAGAAGTTAATAGTCACTGTCAATAGTCAATATGGGGAATGCTTGGTCATTTTTATAGTTTGGACTATGTGTGTGCGAGTGTGAGCTTTCAGACATAACAATGAGGAGGTCTTTTATTTATTTATATTCATCTTTCATAGTCACAGGTGGCTTTGTCTGGTGTTAAAACTGGTATAAAATTGTTTATAACTAGATGCACTAAATCTTAACTATGATTGTCAGTCTAACTCTCCAAAACACCTAAGGGTTGATAATGCTATTAAGCCAGTTTATAGACTGTTTTTCCCTTTTTTCTTGAGGCAGTGAAATGTCACACAGGCATATCTACAATATCAATCAAGACTATTTAAAATTCAGTTAAAAGTAATTAAGTAAGTAAATAGGGAAAAAAAAGAAAAAATACAAGGTGGGGCAAAAGTAGGTTTACAGTTGTGAGTATATGAGAGTTTACTTTTGTATTATTATTTATTAATTTCTACATTATTTTGCCTATGAACAAGTATAAGCCTACTTTTGTACTGCCCTGTATATCGGATTTAGATAAACTCAGAATTCAGGAAATAATTGGAAGTAAAAGAAAAAAATCAGAAATTAAGACTAAAATGAATACAATAAAAAAGAAGGTAAAACAGATGATCATTCTAAAAATAGATTAAATGAAGAATGAAATAATAAAAATTCAATAAAGTGAAAAGTGTCAAAGATTGCTTAGGCAGATAAAACATTATTAATAGGAACCCTCTAAAGGGAAAAATGAAGAAAACTGAACAAACACTAAAAATTATCATTTTAAAACAGACTCTTAAATTTTAAGAAAAGAATTTGAAGAAACTGCAGTTTTTACGATACTCTGAGATAAATGTTACAATGCAATTCCTGAATTTTTTTTTAAAGTTTTCAAAGAGTTGTCTTTTTTTTTTTAAAGATTTTATTTATTTATTTTTAGAGAGGGAAGGGAAGGAGATAGAGAGAGAAACATCAATGTGCTGTTGCTGGGGGTCATGGCCTGCAACCTAGGCATGTACCCTGACCGGGATTCAAACCTGTAACACTTTGGTTCGCAGCCTGCGCTCAATCCACTGAGCTACGCCAGCCAGGGCCAACAAAGCAATTCCTGAATTTTAAAGAAAAAGGAGAACAAAACAGCATGACTGGGTCAAAAAATCAAGTGACTTTTATAAGATGGAAAATAAGATCACAATCAGTATTTTATTTATTTTTTTCCATTTTAATTATTTTTTATTTTTAAGATTACGTATATTTATATTTATGAAATTTATTGGGGTGATATTAGGTAATAAGATCATAGAGGTTTCAAGAATATATTTTGATGACACATGACCTGTATATTGCATTGTGAACCCACTACTCAAAGTCAAATTATCTCCCATCATCATGCATTTGTCCCCCTTAACCTTTTAATCTCCCCCCAACACTTTTCCTCTGGTAACCACAATACTGTTGTCTGCATCTATGAGTTGCAGTTTTATATCCCACATATGTGTAAAATCATATGGTTCTTAGCTTTTTCTGACTGATTTTTTTAAGTTAGCATAATATTCTCAAGGTCCATCCACATTGTTGTAAACGGCAGTATTTCATTCTTTCTTATGACGAAATAGTATTCCACCATATATATGTACCATATCATCTTTGCCCAATCATTTATTGATGGACAGCTTAGTTGTCCCATGTCTTGACCACCATGAATTATACTGCAGTGAACATAGGGGTATATCTTTGTGAATAAATGTTTTCTCAGTTTTTTCAAGTAGATACCTAAAAGAGTGTTTGCTGGATTCTATAGTAATTCTAATTCTTAATTTTTGAGGAACCACCATACTATTTCCCATAGTGGCTGTACCAGTTTACATTTCCACCAATAGCAAATAAGGGTTTGTTTTCCTTCAGCATTTATTATTGCCTGTCTTGTTGGTAATAGCCGTAATAGCCATTCTAACAGGTATGAGGTTGTATGTCCTTGTGGTTTTGCTTTGCATTTTCCTAATATCTAGTGAAGTTGATTATCTTTTCCTATATCTGCTGGTTATTTGTTATGTCTTTTTTGGGAGAAGTATCCGTTCAGGTCCTCTGCCCATTTTTTAACTGTATTGCTTTTTTTCTTTTTGGTGTTGAGTTGTATGAGTTCTTCGTATATTTTGAATATTAACCCCTTGTTGGAACTGCTATTTGCAAAATTGTCTACCATTTTGTTTGTTGCATTTGTATTTTGCTGATGGTTTTGTTTGTTGTGCAGAAGCTTTTTAGTTTGATATAGCCTGATTCATTTATTTTTGCCTTTAGTTCCCTTGTCTTTGGGGTCAAATTTGTTAAATCTTTTCTAAGACCAATGTTCGTAAGTTTAGTACATATGTTTTCTTCTATGTAATTTATTGTTTCAAATCTTATATTGATGACCTTGATTCATTTTGTATGTGGGGACAAACTACAATCTCATTTTATTCTTTTGCTTTTGGCTTTCCAATTTACTCAGCACCATTTATTGAACAGCCTTTCTTTTCTCCATTATGCATTTTTGGCTTCTTTATAAAAAATTATTTGCTCATATACACGTGGTTTTATTTCTGGGTTCTCAATTCTATTCCATGGGTCTGTGTGTCTGTTTTTATGCCAAAACCATTCTGTTTTGATTATTGTAGCTCTGTAGTATAATTTAAAGGTAGGTATTATGATACTTTTGGTTTTGTTACTTTTTTCTCATGTTTGCATTGGCTCTTCAGGGTCTTTTGTGACTTCATAAAACTCTCATGATTTTTTGTTCTGTTTAAAAAATGAAATTGGGATCTAGATGGGTATAGCATTAAATCTGTGTATTGCTTTGATTAATATGGGTATTTTAACTATGTTGATTCTCTGAAACCATGTGTTTCGAGTATCTTTTTCAAACTCTTTTAATAATGCTTTGTAGTCTTCAGTATACATTCAGTATATGTTCTTTACTCCTTGGTATTTTATTATTTTGGTTGCAACTGCAAAATGAAATGCTTTTTTAAAATTTCTTTTCTGAAGTTTTATTATTACATAGGAAAGCACTGGATTTTTGTACATTAATTTTGTATCCTGCAAATTTACTGTATTTATTGAGCCTAACAGTTTTTTGGTGGAGTCTTTAGGTTTTTCTACATACAGAATTATGTCATCTGCAAAACGTGACACTTTTGCTTCTTCATTTCCTATTTGAATGACTCTTATTTCTTGCCTAATTGCTTTGCTTATGACTTGCAGAACTATGTTGAATAAGAGTGGTGAGATCAGGCATCCTTGTCTTGTTTCTAATTTTAGAGAAATAACTTTCAGTTTTTCAGCATTCAGTATGATATTAGCTGTGGATTTGTCATATATAGCCTTCATTATACTGGAGACTTTCCTTCTCTATCTAGTTTATTGAGTATTTTAATCATAAATTGACATTGAATCTTATCAAATGCTTTTACTGCATCTATTGATAAGGTTATAAGATTTTTATCCTTTGTTCATTAATGTGGTGTATAGTATTGATCAATTTGCATGTGTTGACCAATGTTGGAACGAACCCCAACTTGATGGGATGAACCCGACTTGATTGTGATGTGTTATTTTTTAGTGTAATATATTTGATTTGCTAGTATTTTGTTTAAGATTTTTGCCTCTATATTCATCAGAGGTATTAGTCTCTAGTTTGTGTGTGTATGTGTGTGTTATCCTTGCCAGGTTTTGTTGTTAGGGTTATGTTGACTTCATGAAATGTGTTAGAAAATATTGCATGGTCTTCAGTTTTTGGGAAGCATTTGAGAAGAATAGGTATCAAATCATTTTTGAATGTTTGGTAGAATTGATTAGTTCTGAAAAAAGCCATCTGATTTTGGACTCATATTTTTTGTGAAGTTTTGATGGTAGTTCCAATTATCTCACTGTTTATGGTCAATTTATATTTTCTAGTTCTTCATGATTCAGCCTAGGAAGAAGCTTATATATTTCTAGGAATATATGTGTTTCTTCTAGGTTATTGAATATGGTGGCATATAGTCTTTCATAGTACTCTAGTATAATTTTTTGTATATCTATGATGTCTGTGGTAACTTCTCCTTCATTTCTAATGCTTGTATTAGTTTTTTCTCTTTTTTTCTTAGTCAGTCTAGCCAGGGGTTTGTCAATTTTATTAATCTTTTTAAAGAACCAGTTATTTTTTGTATTAATTTTTGTATAGTCTTTTTGTTCTGTATTTTATTCAATTCTGCTTTAATTTTTATTATTTTCTTTCTTTGACTGACTTTGTGTTGTTTTAGTTCTTCTTTTCCTAGTTATATAAGCTGTAACAATAGGTTATTTACTTGGGATTTCCCTTGTTTCTTGAGATAGGCTTATAGTGATATAAATTTCCCTCTTAGTACCAATTTTATTGCATCCCAGGTGTTTTCATTTGTCATATTATAATTTTCATTTTTCTCTATATATTTTTATGTAAATTTTTTATTTTTTTCTTTGGCCCAGTCATTTTAATGGTATGTTGTGTAGTCTCCACATATTTGTGGGCTTCTTTACTTCTTTTTTGCAGTTGCTTTCCAATTTCAAAGAATTGTGGTCAGAGAATATGCTTGTTATGATTTTAATCTTAAATTTGTTGAGGTTCGTTTTGTAACCCAGCATATGATCTGTCCTTGAGGATATTTCATGTGCATTGGAGAAGAATGTATAATTTGATGTTCTGGAAAGAAAGTCCTTGTAAATGTCAATTATGTCCATTTGGTCTAATGTGTCACTTAAGGCCAATATTTCTTTATTGATTTTCTGTTTGGATGATCTGTCTAGAGCTGTCAATGGAGTATTTAATTCCCTAACTATGATTGTGTTTTTGTCAATTTCTCCCTTTAATTCTGTTAGTAGTTGTTTTATATATTTTGGTGCTCCTTGGTTGAGTACATGCATACTGAGAAGTGTTATGTATTTTTGATGTAGTGTCCCTTTATCGACATTAAAAATTTTCCTGTGTCTCTTAGTAACATTGTTACCTCAAAATCTATTTGTTAAATATAGGTATGGCTACACCTGTGTTTCTGTGGATAGTATTTGCATGAAATATTTGTTTTTTCTCTGTGTTTCTGTCTATTATTTTTGTTTGGTGGTATTCCAAACCTCTTTCCTCTGTTTTCTCTCTTTTTTTTTTCAAAGTTTTGTGTTTCAGTTCCTATGTGTGTATGAATGTGTAGTTACCATTAGGTTTATAAAAAAGGAAGTTTCATATGTATAGTTGTCCTTTTGCTTTGGAATGCAAGTGATCTCCTTCTTCCTTGGCAATTCTAGAACTTTACCCCTCTCCCTTTTTATGTTTTTGTTGTCACAAATTATCCCTGTTTCTGCTGTAAGTGTTTTGGTGATCTCACTCACAGTTTTGTGACCTTGTGTTTTTGTTTCAGGTAAAATAATCCCCTTGAGTATTTCCTGCAGTGGAGGTCTTGTGGTGATAAATTCCCTCAACTTTTGTATGTGTGAAAAAGTTTTTATTTCCACTTCAGATTTAAAGAATAACTTTGCTGGATATATTATTCTTCTCTGGTAATTTGTCTCTTTCTGTACTCTGAATATTTTGTTCCACTGTATTCTAGTTTGTTGAGTTTCTGCTGAGAAGACTAATGATAACCTAATGGGCTTTTCATTATAGGTTACTTTCTTCTTTTCCCTGGCCATCTTTATAATTCTTTTTTATCATTAATTGTTGACAGTTATAGTGCAATGTGTCTTGGAGAAGGACTTTTTGGATTAAGGTAATTAAGAGTTCTGTTTGCTCTTTGGATTCAAGGGCCTAGCTCTTTTCATAGGTTTGGAAATTCTCATTAACAATTTGTTTTAATACGTTTTCCAACCCCTTCTCTCTCTCTTGTTCTTATATGCCTATTATTATATTGTTATTTCTAATGGAGCCAGATAGAGTTTTCATAGAGTTTTCATAGAGTTTTTCCATTTTTTTATGCTCAAGTTTCTCTCTTCTTTGTTCTGCATCATTTCTAGATTATTTTTGAGGTCACTAATTTTATTCTTCATCTGGTCACCTACGTGTATTTCCTAAGCTCGCTAGTTCATTCTTGATCTCCCTTACTTCTGTTTGGTTCTTTAATAAAGTTTAAATTTATTTGGTAAAGTACACATTTTATTCATTAATTTGTTTTCTGAGCTCATTATTGCTCAAAAATTAATTTTTTGTATGTTGTTGAGTTTTTTCAGAATTGCAACCTTGAATTTTCTGTCATTTAAATAATATATTTTCATGTCTTCAAGTTTGTATTTTGGAAATTTTTAAAATTTTCTTCTTGAGCTGCCTTGATACCTTGGTTATTCATGGTATCTGATGGATTTCTTCTCTTTATAGGCATTTATGAGTGGCACTTCATTAGTAGATAGATATGAAGAAGTCATTCTATTATTTTTCAATAGATGGTGACAAATCACAAGTTTTTTTAGCTCTCTTGAACTTTTCTGGATTTTCAGATCTTTATGCAGGGGTAGAAAATGGGAGGCGGGGGCCTCCCCTGTAATCCTGTCACACAATTCCCATGGAGCCGACCCGGCAGAGGAATGGGGTAGGTGACAGAGCTCCAAACCCATGAAAATCTAGTGCTGTCACCTGAAGCGAGATGCTGCAATCAGTGTAGCCATGCTGCGTGGGGGAGAGGTAGACACATATAATCCAGCAGGCTTCTAAGTTGCTTTCCTCCCAGTAATGTTAACCTCAGACCTCTCCAGAGTCCCCCTCTGTTCCCTGATCCCATGACCAGTTGCAGAGTGTGCCCTTTGCTCAGGAAAAAAGTGATTCTGTATTACCAGTTTTCAAGTTTGCAGATAACATTCTAGGTAACCCAAAAATAAGTGTAAAGAGAAGCAAGTCCTGAGAGGTTAAGTGTTGGCCAGAGCCCATGGCTTTGTTTCTCTGTCTGGAGTGTCAACTGTCAGATAATCAGGGCCATAGCTTTCTGCTGTGACCCTTCCCAGGTCACTGGGCTAAGCCATAGCTTTTACTGCCCACTCCTAAAGGATTGTCCACTGACCATTTGTCTTCCTTCTGGCTGAAGGGAGTGCCAGCCACAACTCATTTCTCTCCTCTCCCAGCTGAACCCTGCCATGAACTCACAGCTACAGAGCTGTGCCTGTGTTTCCTTTGAGCTCTTTTTGTCTTTTCACCTCTCTGGTTTACTCCCACTTGCTCATCTTTAGATGTTTCAATACACAAATCTCTCAGATGTGTGTGTGTTGAGCAAGGAATCCTTTGTTGAGTTATAGCTGTTCATATTGTTGAAACTTCGAGGGGAGAGATCAAGGGGACCTCTTACAACTCCATCCCTGTGATGTCATTCTGACCATCAGTATTAAGAACGTTATTCTGTGCTACATAAATAGGTGGGTGAAGAATTTACTTTTAAGGCAAATTAATTTTTAAGTAAAAATGACAGAAAATGTTAACACCATACAAGTATTTAGGAAGTTATGTTACCTGAGTTTATCATGAAATATCTACCCCAAATGGGCAAAACTGTTAAAGTAATAGCAACATAAGACCTTTTGTTCTTATGGGTAGTTTGGTTCCAGTTTCTAATTGTATACATAATTAATGAGAAGTCTTCAGTCAGTTGATTAAAAATACAATATATTAGTTTTTTAATCCACTCATTTACTATGGTACACTTACACACTGGAATACTGTGTAGCAGCAAGAAATAAGGATCCCTTATCCTTTGTGACACCATGGATGGAACTGGAGAGCATTATGCTAAGTGAAATAGGCCTGGCAGTGAAAGACAAATGTCATATGATTTCACCTAAATCAACAAAACAAACAAACAAATGAGCAAAATGGAACCAGAGACTTGGAAATAAAGAAAAAAACTGACAGTGATCAGAGGGGAGGGAGAAGGGGATTATGAAGGATAGAAGGAGAAGGATCAAGTCAAGGAACATGTATGTATAAAGGACACATAGGCAAAGCCAAAAGAAGTAGGCTGAAGGGTGGTAGTGGGGAATGGGTGGGGCGGGGGCCATGGTGGGGTGAAAATGGAGACATCTGTACTTGAACAACAATAAAAAACTATAAAATATACTAGGTCTTAAATGCTAGTTATCAGCACAAAGTTTTTAGTCATATTTGAGTTTTTACTTAGGTGCAATAAATTTGTATTGCAGTTTTTATAAACTGAAATAGGAGATTGCATAAACATTAGACATTCTTGTTCAAGAAATATGGGAGTCATGGCATTGTGAACAAAACAGATTGAAAGATAATCATGAACTCTTAACATGCTCAAAACAATTGATAACATTTGTTAATATTTATTTTGGCAATCAAAATAAACACAGAAAATAAGAAATATGGGCTATTGGTACATATTCTGAATATCTAGAGGTCAAACATAATGAGGAAATTACCTTTGTATATTTCTGAATATAATTGTTTTCTCTGGAACTTTAAAAGATCTTTAAACTTTTTCTGCATTCATTATGTGTGTATATATATGTGTGTGTGTATTCTATATATATAGGATATATATATATATATATATATATATATACACATCCTATTGTTCTTAAATGTTTCTTAAAAATGTAGTAACCTTAGATTGAATATGTTATTATATTTATTGTTCAAGTACAGTTACCAGGGGCTTGAGTGTGAGGAAAGCTGGGGGATATTGGTCCGAGGTGCAAAGGGCAGTTATGCAGGATGTGTAGGTCTAGAGATCTAATGTATAACATGGTGACTATGGTTAATAATGCCATTGATAATATAGTTTAATACTGGAGATTTGCTAAGAGAGTAGATTTCAGGTGTTCTCATCAAATCACATTATATATCCAAAGAGTATATATATATATATAATTATATACATAATTTATATATAATATATAATTTTTGTTAAAAAATACATTGGTAGTGTTAAATATTTATGTTTTTATAGACTTTTGAATCAGAGTAAAACAAAGTAAGAGGTCATAAAGCACATGTACTCACACACACATTTGAGTAAATGGGTTTGGCTCTACTCTTTTTGAACAAGTCTAAATTATGAATACACACTTATTTGCATTGCATAACATGTTTTGTCTTAATAGGTTGCCATTTTATTTGACAGATAATGTGAAAAAAGAATTGCTTATCCAGAATGCCACATTGATTGATTATTCAGTATTTTTAACTTTAAGAAGTGAGTGATAAAAAAATGACTATCATTCAGACTCCAAACAGTGACAGATCTCAAGTGATTTACATGATTGTTTACATACATTGGTCAAATGAATGTCAATTATATTAACATGGGAAATAAGCAAGTCTTTGTTTTGAATTGTGTCAATTTTTTGACAGCATACATTATGTACAGTGGGTAGGTCCAAACATTTAATTAATTTGATTTTTGAAATACCAGATATGTGTCACATTGAAACAAAATTGACTTTACACTGTGCCAATGGTTCTTCATTATCTTAGCAAAACAAAAAATACCAAAGTTTGACAAATATCTTATTTATTTTCTTAAGTCAAGGAATTGTTTCAATCATGTCTCTGATTCTGATGTATGAGAGAAGCCAGTTCAGTTCCTTTCTCTTCTTGTTGAATGGATTTTCTCTTGTTGCATGGATTTGCTGACATGGAGTTGCTTTTTTCTGGAAGCAATATTTAAAATTATTTCCAATATTTAAAATTATGAGGTACAAGCTCACAATAATGCAACCAAGTTTTAAATAAAACAACAACAACAAAAAAAAATAAAGTGTAACAATGTGAACTTCTATTTGACTTTTCTGTGATTTCTTTTCCTAACATGATATTAAATTTATTGAGTTTTGCCTCATAATTATCTTTTGTTATAATTTCTTCCCTGTCTTCTCAAAAAATTTCCCATCTCTATACTAATTTAAAACCCCATCTCTCAAATCTAGCACTGGATGATTATGCAGCTTTCATTCTATTCTAGTCTGATATATAGAAACAGGTGTTCTGGGTCACATAGCCAATATGTTCTGCCAATTCATACAAAGAAGAGAAAGGGTTATTTTACCTCTAGACAAATACAAATAGTACTATGGAGATTATCTTTTTAAATATATCTTTTTACCTGCTAATGTTCTTAGAAAGGAATATATCATGTCCAGACCTGCCACTACTTTTTCTATGGGGTGGGTGGAAGGGGGAAGTAAGCTGAATTAGAGTATTTGGACATGCAATTTCACTAGAACCAAATTATCATTATAACTCTATATTTTTTCTGTAAGCTGTTATTAAGTAGCAGCTAGGAACCACCAGAGGGGACATAAAGGCAGGACTTTCACCATTGCAATCTAACAAAGAACTTAATACAGGGACTTCCAGCCAAGATGGAGGCATAGGTAGACACACTGTGCTTCCTTGCACAACCAAAATAAGGACAACAAAAATTTAGAAACAAAAAACAGCCAGTACTGAAAGAAAATTGAACTGTATGGAAGTCCAACAACCAATGAGTTAAATAGACATATGCATTCAGACAGGTGGGGGAATGGAGTCAGGCAGCTGGGTGGAGAGGGGTCTTGGTAGAAAAAGCAGTGGCTGGCGGACCCCAGGCATGTGGTGGCAGCAGGCAAACCCACGGAGGTGGCAGATTGTCTATGGGCACAGCGCTCATGGCAGCTAGTTGACGGTGCAGTTCCACATTCACACACAGATAAACCAGGCAAAAACCAGGAGTGAGATAGACCTCACAACCCAGGGCTCCAGCACAGGGAAATAAAGCCTCAAAACACCAGCTGAAAACACCTGTGGGGACTGAGGTGCTGGGAGAGACTCCCAGCCTCACAGGAGAGACCCACAGGATCCTAGAATGTACGCAAGCCCACCCACATGGAAATCAGTACCAGAGGGCCCAGTTTTCAGCAGCAGAAGGGACTGAAATCCATCAGAGAGCAGAGCAAGTGCCATTGTCCCTTCTCTGACCCCTCCCCCCCATAGAGCATCACAATGCAGCGATGTGGGTTGCCGTGCCCTGGCGAACACCTGTGGCTCCACCCCTCATGCATAAGGGGTATGTCAAGACCAAAAAAAAAAAATGGCCCAAACAGAAGAACAGATCAAAGCTCCACAGTAAATACAACTAAGCAACCAAGAGATATACAACCTATCAGATGAACAGTTCAAAGCACTGGTGATCAGGATGCTCATAGAATTGGTTGAATTTGGTTGCAAATTAGATGAAAAAGTGAAGGCTATGCTAAATGAAATGAAGGAAAATGCACAGGGAACCAATAGTGATGGGAAGGAAACTGAGACTCCAATCAATGGAGTGGACTAGAAGGAAGAAAGAAACAACCAGACAGAAAAGAATGAAGAAATAAGAATTCAAAAAATGAGGAGAGGCTTAGGAACCTCCAGGATATCTTTAAATGTTCCAATGTCTGAATTATAGGGGTACCAGAAGGGGAAGAGGAAGAGCAACAAGTGGAAAACTTACTTGAACAAATAATAAAGGAGAATTCTCCCAATCTGGCAAAGGAAATAAACTTCCAGGAAGTCAAGGGGAAGTTCAGAGAGTCCCAAAAAGTTCGACCCAAGAAGGAACACACCAAGGTACATCATAATTACATTATCCAAGATTAAGATGAAGGATTGAATCCTAGAAGCAGCAAGAGGTAAGGAGACAATTACCTACAAAGGAGTGCCCATAAGACTGTCAGAAGATTTCTCAAAAGAGACCTTGCAGGCAAGAAGGGGCTGGAAAGAAGTATTCCAAGTCATGAAAGGCAAGGACCTACATCCAAGATTACTCTATCCAGCAAAGCTTTCATTTAGAATGGAAGGGCAGATAAAGTGTTTCTCAGATAAGGTCAAGTTAAAGGAGTTCATCATCACCAAGCCCTTATTATATGAAATGTTAAAGGGACTTATCTAAGAAAAAGCAGATAAAAAACATGTATAGTAAAATGACAGCAAACTCACAGTTATTAACAACCACACCTAAAACAAAAACAACCTAAGCAAACAACTAGAACAACAGGAACAGAACCACAGAAATAGAGATCACATGGAGGGTTAGCAACAGGGGAGTGGGAAGAGGAGAGAGGGGGAAAAGGTACAGAGAATGAGTAGCATAGATGGTAGGTAGAAAATAAACAGGGGGAGGGCAAGAATAGTATGGGAAATGTAGAAGCTAAAAAACTTATAAGTATGACACATGGACAAGAACTAAAGGGGGGGTGAGAGGAGGTGTGTAGGGTGGAGGGGAGTGAAGGGGGAAAATGGGACAACTGTAATAGCATAATCAATAAAATATATTTTTTTAAAAAACAACTTAATAAAGCAGGCTAGAAGCAAAAGGAGACACATCTCACCAATTAACTCAGCAGTCTTAAGCCTGGTTTGATAAGATGTCCTGAACATCACCAGCAGGAATAGCACAGAAGGAGGTGAGTCCTAGAGATTGGGCCAGGAAAGGGGGGTGCTCCATAACAATCTCACTAAAATTGCTGGTGTTCCAAACATCACAAGCAGGGATAGAGCAGGGAGAGGGGAGTCCTTGAAACTGTGTGCTGGGAAAGGGAGCCTCTGTAACAATTTCACTAAGACAGAGAGCCTTTCTTAACTGAGAAAGAAAGGCTTTGTACCTGTGCATTAATTATTCCCAAGGTTTAGAAGAGAGAGGTGAAGAGGAAACCTAACAGCTAACTGAAGTGTATAACCCCTGAACCCCATTACCTGGGATACTTAGATTAGCTAAGTACCCTTTGTAATCTCGGCTCAAGTGTCCAGAACAAAATAACAACCTTATTTCTTCTATACATAGGACACTATGGTAGCTTTTTGCCCAAGTGTATTATTTCATGGATAAACTTGCCATCTCATTTCTATTATATGTGTTTGCCTCTTGATTGAATTTTTCTCTTGTGGGCACAAGAACTGAGGGGGAGGGGAAGGAAGTTTTCTGACTCTGGTCTCTGTCTCTGTAACACTATCATGGCTTTTCTTTTTTAATATTCTTGAGACTACTTCTCTCTCCTCCTAGTCTCTATGCAATTTTTCTATAACACAAAAGAACAGGGTGGCTGCAGAGCAAGTGAAGTGACAGATTTAGTAAGAAAATGTTAAATGGTAGTAGCTTGTGGTAAAATAATAAAGCAGTAGAGGAGAGTAAGAAGATAAAATATGGATGTAACACTCATGATAATAATTGTATAAAAGTTGACTCCTCACTTAGGAGACACCTATGAGTTGCCAATAAAGGTTGCTTCCATCTTGTTCCAAAATCTCATTTGAAGTCTAATTGGACATCATAGCTGGGAAATGAGAATAGAGCCATGTAATGGAAATTAAAGTTTTACCTAGAGTTTGACACATGTCATATCTTTCCTCAAAGCTCATTAGTGAAACTAGTCAGTGGTTTTTCCTAACTGTAATGAATCTGGAGAATGGAGTCTGCCATGTATCATGGAACTGGCATTGCAAGGTAAAACATAAGATGCTCACTTAAATTTGATACACACACACACACACACACACACACACACATTTTTAATATACAATAGAATGTGCAAGCATGTACACCATGACTCCACAGCAGGAAGACAAATAATCTAATTAAAAAATGGACAAAGGACCTGGACAGATAATTCTCCAAGGAGGACATACAGAAGACCCATAGACACATGAAAAAAAGCTCATCACTATCCATCAGAGAGATACAAATTAAAACCACAATCAGATACCATTTCATACCTGTCAGAATGGCCATTATTAACAAATCAACTAACAGTAAGTGCTGTTGAGGATTTGGAGAGAAAAGAATCTTAGTATAGGTGGGAATGCAAACTGGTACAGCCAATGTAGAAAACAGTATGGAATTTCCTCAAAAAAAAAAAAAAAATGGAACTGCCTTTCAATCCAGTGATCCAACTGCTGGGACTATACCCTAAGAATTCTGAAACATCAATTCAAAAGGAACTATGAATCCTAATGTTCATAGCAGCATTATTTACAATAGCCAAGTGCTGGAAGCAGCCTAAGTGCCCATCAGTAAATGAATGGATCAAAAAATGGTGGTACATTTACACAATGGAATACTACATAGCAGAAAGAAAGAAGAATCTCCCAACACTTCATGACAGCATGGATGGAACTGGAGAGCATTATGTTAAGTAAAGTAAGCTGGGCAGTGAAAGTCAAATACCATATGATCTCACATATAAATGGAACCTAATCAACAAAACAAACAAATGAGCAAAGCAGAACAAGAAACTTGGAAATAAAGAACAAATAGAAAGTGACCGGAGTGGAGAGGGGAGGAGGATAACAAGAAAAGGAGGGGAAGGGGCAAAGAAAGAGCACCAATAGAGAACTCATGGTTGCACACAATGAGGGGGATTGACTGTGGGAGGGTGGGGGGAAGGGGCAGGGGTGAGCAATGGGGAAAAGGCAGGACAACCGTAACCAAATAATGATAAAAAAAAAGAAATTCAAATTTAACAAGCTGCTAAATTTTGCTACCCCACTGAGAAATCAAGATTAACTTGATATTGACAATCACAATTAATGTCTACCACAATCCTTTTATTATTATTATTTTTAATAACAAAACATTTGGTTCACTTTCTTTCTCACACGTGAAGTACACTCACTTCCCCACATGGCAGACAACCCACATCCTATCCAGTCACAGTTCAAAAGTCCTGGTTAGTAGAAAAGCTGTACTGTCATTGGGTACATCAACCAGGCTTATGCACTAAATAAACAAGCTTTTGGACCTTCACACACTCAGTGTACAATAATGGAATATGGATACACCAACTGCAAGAAAACCTTAGGTAGATAAGTAAGAATGGGTGACACAGTAATTACAGGTTCTGATATCACACCAGACAGAAAATATGAGGTTACCTGTCTTGGCATAGGGAGATTCATTAATCAGTTCCTGTCACTCACTGCTCAAGGAGCGGCCATTTGCATTGTTTTGATTTGTTAATCTGTTTCTTTTGACTCTTTCAGTCTTTTCAGTTTCCTCTTTCACCATCAACTTCATTTAAAATATGTGGAGCAAGGGACATAAAGGAAAAAATAAACAAACTGGATCTCATCAAAGTAAAAAGCTTCTGCATGGCTAAAAAATAAAACAGCATTAAAATGAAAAGAGAACCAACCATATGGGAAAACATATTTAACAATGATACCTCAGACAAGGGTTTGATCTCCAAAATATATAAAGAACTCACACAACTCCATTCCAGGAAGAAAAACAATCAAACTAAGAAATGGTCAAAGGGCCTGAACAGACACTTTTCCAACTAGGACATACAGAGGGCCCAGAGACAGATGAAAAGATGCTCAGCATCACTAGCCACCAGAGAGATGCAAATTAAAACCACGATGAGATACAATTTCACACTGGTCAGAATGGCCATCATAAACAAATCAACAAACAACAAGTATTAGAGAGGATGTGGATAATAGGGAACCCTAGTGCACTGTTGGTGGGAATGCAGACTGATGCAGCCACTATGGAAAACAGTATAGAATTTCCTCAAAAACTAAAAATGAAACTGCCTTTTAACTCAACAATTCCACTGTTGGGATTATATCTTAAGAATCCTGAAACTTCAATTCAAAAGATCCCATGCACCCTGATCTTTATAGCAGCATAATTTACAATAGCCAAAAGCTGGAAACAACCTAAGTGTCCATCTGTAAATGAGTGGATCAAAAAACTATGGTACATTTACACAATGGAATACTGCACAGCCCAAAGAAAGAAGGAGCCCCTAATCCTCTGTGACAGCATGGATGGAACTGGAGAGCATTACGTTAAGTGAAATAAGCCAGCTGGTGAAAAACAAATACCATATGATCTCACCTATAAGTTGAACGTAATCAACAAAACAAACAAACAAGCAAAATATAACCAGAGACATTGAAATCAAGATCAAACTGGCAATAACCAGAGGGGAGGTGGTAGGGGATTATGGGGGGGGATTGGGGAAGAATTTTCAGGAACATGTACAAAAGACACATGGACAATACCCAAGAGGGGTAGGATCAGGGGTGGGGAGTGGGGATAGCTGGGGTAGCATGGGAGTGGTGGAGGGAAAATGGAGACAACTGTACTTGAATAACAATTAAAAAATAAAAGAAATAAAATATGTGGTGAATCTGTCCTTTGGGTGAGACTTCATAAAGTTAACAGTTATATTCATATACATTCAAAAATTAAGAAATACACATATATATTATCTTTTGTTTGTGATTTATAACTTAATGATGACCACATGAAGATACTCTGAAATATTCAGTTTGGGTGCCAAAGTCCCACTCCAAACCTCTCAAAGTAATACAAAGTAACAGTCAAAGTGATACTTAGCTGAAGACTCAAGAGTAATCAAAGCACAGTAACATTCTGACTCCTTCCATATAGCTACAGACTGAGTAGGTTCCTGAGAGCCTTCTAATTTGTTGAAGATGAAAGCTTTTGTTTTTGCTTTTGCCTTCAATCCTTCCTCGAACTCTATATTTTAGAGGAAATTGCTTTGGAAATAAAATTATCCATTTTTCATGTGAGATAATCTCACAATCAGGAATTGTCTAAGAATATATATAAAATCTAATATATAAAACTACAAAAAAGATAGAAGATTGAAAATTCCTGTTTCCTGAGACATTTATATTTCTCATGAATTAACCAATATTTTAAAAAGTGTTGAGAAGAATTTTCTTTTTTTAAGTTTTTTTTAAGATTTTATTTATTTATTTTTAGAGTGGGAAGGGAGGGAGAGAGAGAGAGAGAAACATCAATGTGCGGTTGCTGGGGGTTATAGCCTGCAACCCAGGCATGTACTCTGGCTGGGAATCGAACCTGTGACACTTTGGTTTGCAGCCCGAGTTCAATCCACTGAGCTATGCCAGCCAGGGCTCAGAGGAATTTTCAATAAAAATATACCAAAAAATCAAAGGAATCATGCAACACTCTTTTAAAAAATATATATCAATAAAATATTTTTTTTACGATTAACTAATTGCATAGGGAATTAACCTGGCCGCATAAGGAGAACAGAAGTCTTTTAGATTTGACTCACTAAGATCATCATGCTTTTGTGATGGACATTATATTGCAGAGCTTGAGTGCAGTTCTTAAGGGAAGGGCACATTTTACTGAACAATTTACTAATAACTCTTTTACTATTAAATGTTTTCCCTCTGCAATTTAATTGTTCTTATTTAAATGTATCTTCTCAGTTGTAAATAGAATGACACTATTGCAGGTGTCAGTGGGAGAGGCATATTTTATATGAATAAATCAATAAAATTTGAATGAGGAACATTTGGAACAATTGTGATGAATATTTGTAAGAGTGTATGATTTTTTTTCCTTCCTAAAAATGCTGCTAAGAACCACAGGGCAAGAGTTTTACAACTGATGAAAGTACATTTAAGGTTATCTTTATAATGGCTTTCAAATTATTTAAATGATAGGATTTATAATGTAGAAAAGCTTGACAAATTCTGGTCACACTAGTTTTTCAAGTGCAATTTTCTACCCCAAAAGTCTGTCACTATCTAATTAAAATGCTAATTAGTATTGACAAGACTTGGAAATTTTACCTAGCTATTATTGAACCCTAATCTGGAAAATGATAATTATGAAAAAGTCTCATATTTCCACACAAGACAAACTGCTGCTTTAATGCCTGCTTAGAGAGGTATTTTCCTGTTAATATTTGATTTTAGCATTAAACTCTGAAATCATTTAAAAATTACTATATTTTATAAAACAGATTGTCATAAATTGCTAACATCAGACTATCCTTTTATTACTCATATTGAGCTGGGGCTTTAACAATATCGATTCTAAGATTATTAAAAGAAGCTCCTTTATATTCTTGACAATTATGTCAAATTACATGCAATTGTAAAGACTTATTGTATATTATTTCCCTTAGTTGAGTCTATTCTTTAGCTTTTCATTCTATAACATCGATTTCTCTCCCCTACTCCGTCACCAGCTCCACATCATTGTGTAAATCATGGTGGATTTCCAACACCTGAAAAAGTTAGCATTCATTTCCTCATTCTTCCTTTTTGAGAATTATGTGAAAAATCTTCCATTTATATTTTCCCTCAGGTTGATTATGTACAAATACAGTTCTGTATTTTTATTGAAATCTAGATCATGTATAGGTTAATATAATACTTATTTACATGTATTGAATTTGAATTTTTATCTGAGTAATTGTATTTCTATTTCTTCAAGACTTTGTTAAGAATGCCACTCTTGCCCTGTCTGGTGTAGCTCAGTGAATTGAGCGCGGACTGCGAACCAGGCTTCTCGGGTTCGGTTCCCAGCCAGGGCACGTGCCTGGGTTGCAGGCTATGGCCCCCAGTAACCACACATTGATGTTTCTCTCTCTCTTTCTCTTCCCTCTCTCTCCCTTTCCTCTCTAAAAATAAATACATAATCTTTAAAAAAAAGAATGCCAGTATTTAAAGTTTTTACATAAGTGTTTACATTTTAAAATTTATTTCTATGCCTTTATGATTTTTGTTTTTTTAATTGCATACATTATTTTTTGAACAGAAAAAACATTTGATTTCAATAATTCTATTTGGCCTTTTTAGTGAAAGTTTCTATTCTTACAATATTTCCAGTGTTCTCAGATTTCTCAATCATACAACTGTACCTTAGTTACTACTGTCTTTAGATAATAAAACATTTAAACCTTCCAATTTTTTTTGCTCACTGTCCTCTTCCATTCTCAAAGCCAGCAATGGCCAGTGAAGCATCTCTCATGCTGCACCAGTCTAGCACTAAGTCCTCTCTCTCCAGCTTTCGTATGTAAAGGAGGCTTGTGCTTGCAGTGGGCTCATCCAGGTATTCCATGAAACGATCTCCTTACTCTAAGGTCAGTGGAAGGGTAACCTTACTTCTACTTTCGGCTTTCTTCTTACCATGCATGTAGCATAATATAGTCATGTTTTCCAGGGTTTAGGACTTGGACATCATTGAGCAGCTATAATTTTGCCTACCACACCCAATTTTTATTTTATCTGGTCTGTTTAGGCTGATAGGTAAATGCCACCAATGTTAACAATCTGCCTGGCTGGTGTAGTTCATTGGATTAAGTGTGGGCCTGCAAACCCAAGGGTTGCTGGTTCAATTCCCCATCAAAAACATGCCTAGATTGTGGCCTGGTCCCCAGATGGGGGCACGTGGGAGCAACCACACATTGATGTTTCTCTACCTCTCTTTCTCCCTCCCTTCCCCTCTCTCTAAAAAATAAAATCTTTTAAAAAGTGTTAACAATCTGAGGTGAAAGGAGAACTCTATTAAATTTTGTTTCACGTATATACATATTAAAATGTAAAGACATTTTCTATAATTCTACTTTTGAGTTCTATATAAATAAAAACTAGGTGTTGAATTTTAACAGATATAATTTCAGTACATACACAGATCACTTTTTCTTTTAATGTGAAAGTTGTATTGCTAAATTTCCTAATATAGAGCTATATATTTTTTCCAAGCAAGAAACTTATTTCATCCTCTAATACTATTTCAAAGGCCTGTTTTAAGTTTTGTTAATTTTATGTTATATTCTTTCATTAATATTTATAGGTAAGACTGACTTACTGTTTCTTGTTTAGAACTATCTTCACTGCTTTTGATGACAAATTTTTTAAAAAAGATTTTATTTATTTATTTTTAGAGAGGGAAGGGATGGAGAAAGAGAGAGAGAGAAAAACATCAATGTGTGGTTGCTAGGGGCCGTGGCCTGCAACCCAAGCATGTGCCCTGACTGGGAATAGAACCTGCGACACTAAAATTTATTTTTTTCAATAGAAGATATAAGCAAGTCTTTTATTCCCATTCTCCACATTAGTATAGAGTAGTGGAACATGAACTTTGTATTAAATGCCAGTATATGCTACAATTCTCCTGTAAAAGAATCTGGACCTGATGCATTTTTAAAGTAAATTTTTGGTATTTTTTCCATTTCTTCTATTGCAATTATCTTGCTTTTTTAAAAAATCTCTTTCCTTTTATTTCATGTAATTTTTAGCCAAATACTGATCAACCAATTACATAAAGGTTTCCAACTTTTTGGTAAATATAAAATGAAATCTAATGATCTGCTTCCCAGTGACAATCAACCAACAAGTCTCATCACAGTATCTGCATTTCTATATTTGATGTCAATCTACATAAAATTTTGAATATCTGCCAATAACAAAGATCCTTACTTATCAAGGTCATGTGGAATGCTAGCAGCTTACCCTATTGAGTGAGTGTGTCTCTGACTGGTGAGTGTAGTTCTCTTTTATTACAGTAAGGATAGATTCAGTTTGTCTTTGGAGTTGAGATATAAGTGTTCTTAAAATTCTTTGATATGTAAAATAAATTTTAAAAGATGCTAAAAATAAGTGGAATAAAATGTCAATAGATGATGGTATCAGCATGGAATAACAATGAAAATGATAAAGCTGAAATTATTGTTTATTTTAGTACATTGGGGATATACTAATTAGAAATGGTCTCTTTAAGCAGAGTAGCATGGTGATTGGATATTGACTTTTTTGACACCACGAAGTTCAAATATTGTTGGATTTTCTGTAACATCAGAGGGCCCCATCATTTATTAAAGTGAATTTTTTCCTGATATGTTTATTATTTATTGGAGGCCACATAAAGATATATTTATGAGAATTTATGAGAATAAGGGCATCCCTAGTTGGCTGACTTTCAGAAGGTAGACTGAAACTGATTTTTTGTTTCATGAAAGTCATATTCACTGAGCTGAACTGTCATTGACTGAACAGTTTGAAACTATTTGAGTGAGTACTTGTTACCATAGCTAAATTAGATATTCTTTTCCTATTTTGGTGGGACATTTTTATTCTCAGTCACTCCTTTTGTGCATCAGGACAAACTATCAAGTATTGTCCAGCTCTTCATTATTGTCAATGCTCTTTGTAGGGGAGGTTTCAAATGGCTTTTGATATTCAGTGTGTGTATCATTAGCATTTCATCCCATTTTTAAAAAACAATTTGCTTTTCTAAGCCATTTTATGTTCACAGAAAAAATGAAAGGAACATACAGAGATTCCTATACCCCATCTGCTCCCATATATGCATAACTGTCCCCATTATCCATTTCTTCCTTAGTTTCTTTGCTCTAATTTATTAACCTACACAGATGCATCATTATCACAAAAGCCCATAGTTTACTACCCCATCCTTCTTCTGTCTCTATAGTCTTGCCTTTTCTGGAGTGTCATCCTGTACATTTGGAATCATGCAGTATGCTTCTTTTACATGGTGACTGATATTTCCCCATGTCTTTTCATGGCTTGATAGCTCATTTCTCTGGGAAATAAGTAATATTTCATTGCCTGGATTAACATGTTTACCTGCTAAAGAATATCTGAGTTGCTTCTAAGTTTTGGTATTATGGATTCCAAATAAATAAATTATGAATAAAACTGCTATAAACATTCATGTCCTGGTTTTTGTGTGGACCTAAATTTTCAACTCTTTTGGATAAATACCAAGAAATGACTGCTGGGTCTTATGGTAAGAGGGTGTTCAGGGTTTTTTAGAAACTGCCAAACTACCTTTCAAAATGTCTGTACCATTTTGCATTCCCATTATTGAAACTGTGGGACAGTTAGCACATAACACTTCTACCCAAACCTCTGCACTAAGAGATTTGATTAAATCTAGACTGGCTTCTACTCACATAAGGCTGTGTTTCTAGGATAATACCAAGAGTCCCATTAAAATACTTGCCTGAGAAAAGTCAACACTGCCAGGAGAATTTACTGTTTGTTTTGGCGAACTTCTGATGATAGGTACATGACTACCCTTTCTTAGAGAATTTCCTAAAAAGGGCTTACAATTGTGAATATGTATCTCCTATAAATCAGTAATGTATCTGTTAAGGACCTGGGGGCCATTCCTTTGAAATGTAATAATCAAGAAGTGTAGTTCTGTCTCCAAGTCACTGTTATGGTACAGATTCCTAACTTCTATAGAAATAGAAATGGAAGGCTCTGTGGTTTAGAAGGGTTTTATTTCTTTCAACAAGAGCAATATCTGTGAGGCTCGGCAATAGATTCCCTCTCACTCACAGCACCTCAATTTTGAATACAGAGATTACATCCCAGTAGTCACTGACCTATTTCAGCACAGAGGAGCCTGCCCACCCTGGTTATATACTCAGGGTCACTACAGCCCTCTCAGGTCTAGCTTACTAGTATTCAGAGTATATTGCTACAAATTCTTTGTTGAGGACTGAGGATCCTGTATAAGGACACCAGTCCACAGGAGTGGACTTAACAAGTATTACATGACACTGCTGCTCTAGTAAAAGCTTCCTGTGGCAATATGTATCTAGCCTGTTCCTGTACTTTGAAATATTTTTAGGTTGTAGTGATGTAAAACATGGATAAATTTTGTTTCTCCCATAAATTCAAAACCAGAGAGAGCCCTTTTGCTAAATAGGGATTAATGGAACCAAAACAAATTTCCAAAGTCAAAATGTTGAGCCCTTAGTTCTATACTCTGCATATTAAGTATTCTTGCTTTTTATAAATATTACAAAGTTCCTTGATGTGACCACTGCTCTAAAATGTAATAGCCAAAACGACATTGCCATAATAATCCCCGATGTTCCTTAATTTTCTTGATTTCTTATTCCTACTAACAGGCCACCTCTACTCTCTCCTGACTGTCACTTTTATGGTGATTTATGTCTTAGTCTGTTTTTTCTCCATTTTCCAATTAATCTAGCCTACATCCCTATTCATGAAGCAGCACTGACAGCTTTGATATTCTGTTTTGATCCAGTCAGAAGGAAGCAGAAGTAGGGCTTATGGGATTGCATTTATTAACTCTGCAGAAGTGAAGAGTAGTGCCCTACACCTTCACACTCACCACTCACTCACTAACTCACTGAGAGCAATTTCCTGTCCTGCAAGCTCCATTCCTGGGAAGAGCCCTATACTGTATTTGTATTGTATCTTTACTGTACCTTCTCTATGTTTAGATACCCAAATACTTACTTCGGTGTGACAATTGCCTGCAGCATTCATTACAGTAACATGTTGTACAGGTTTGTAACCTAGGAGCAAGAGGATGTACCATATAGCCTAGGTGTGTAGTAGGCTGTACCATCTAGGTTTGTTTAAATGAACTGATGATGTTCACACAACAAAATTGCCTAGTGAAGGAATTTCAGAACATAGTCCTCTTAAATGATGCATGGCTATAGTTGATGTTTCAGTATGCTCATGCTTTTCTTCTTGTTAGAACATAGTGGTGACTTCCAAGCTTCTTAAATGCTAGGGTAGTAACTAGAAGCCCTACTTGTTTTCTTAACCACTTATTGAAAAATGTGCCAGGATAGTGGCTTGTCAGAGACATTTAGAAGTCGGGGAAACAGACAGAGAACGCCTGTGATACAAACAAATATGGACAGGAAAACTATATAAGGCAGGGGAAGACAATCCAGAATCACAACTGAAGAATTTCCAGGCTTGATTTAATAAATAAACTCCAGTGAATCCTTGAATCCATCTTCAGTAGCTAGGTTGTTTTTTTAATGGAACTATGAAAAGGATGTTCATGAAAGGAAAATTGGGAGGAGCCTGAGAAAACATCTTAGTAATAATATAAATACTTGGAGACATTGAAATAATGAGGCTAATAATCAAAGTTTAAAGAAAGAGGAGAGGTAAAAAAGGTCAAGTTATGTGGGCATATTTTACACACTGTTGGTATCAGTGGTGTAATTACTCTGCAACATATAATGCAGCATAGGAAGATTACCTTTATGTTGGATTTTTGGATTTTTGGTTCAGGATTTTATAATATTTTAAATCTGACTAACTCATAATTCTCTGTAGGAAGATTCTGTCTTCTAGTGTGACTAGCAGATACTAACAGTGTGACTGCTATATATATTGGTGACTACTATTTTCAAACTAAAACTCTAATTAATTTATTGCTATATCTGTGCAAATATTATTTTAAGCATCATTTTTTAATATTTATTCTTTCCCCTTTAAATAAAAATTTTTAAAGATTTTATTTATTTTAGAGAGAGGGGAAGGGAGGGAGAAAGAGAGGGAGAGAAACATTAATGTGTGGTTGACTCTTGTGTGCCCCCTACTGAGGACCTGTCCCCCAACCCAGGCATGTGCCCTGGCTGGGAATTGAACCAGCAACCTTTTGCTTTGCAGTCCAGTGCTCGATCAACTGAGCCATGCCAGCCAGGGCTAAATTAAATTTTTAACTAATTTCTGTTAGTGGTTGTTTTTTAAATGAAATTTTTGTATCTCTCAAATTAAGAACAGTTTTCTTTGATTTTATATAATACAGATTCATCTATTCAAAATGTGACTAAAAAAACTGTGGTTCCTTTACGCAAAAGAATACTGCACAGCAGAAACAAGAAAGGAACTCCTACCTTTACAACAACATGGATGGAACTGGAGAGCATTATGCTGGTGAAATAAGCCAGGATGTGAAAGACAAATACCATATGATCTCACCCATAAGTGGAACCTAATCAACAGAACAAACAAATGAGCAAAATAGATCCAAAGACTTGGAAATAAAGAACAAACTGACAGTGACCAGAGGGGCAGACAGAGGGGGATAATGGAGGAAAGAAGGGGAAGGGGCAAGCAAAAGAACACAAATAGAAGACTCATTGGAATGGACAATAGGAGAGATTGACTGTGGAGTAGGGTGGGATGGAGTTGGAGTGAGACTAGAGCAAAGGCTGGACATTTGTAACTGAATGACAATAAAAGAATGCGCCTCAGTGATTCCACAGTGTGGTCTTTTTACATAACAGAAAATTCAATCTTTATAAAATGGAGAATAATTTCTTCATTTTATAAATCATTTTTTAAAAATCATATACATTTTAGTTCCAAAAAATTGATCTCTATATCTGTCTATAATTTTTATTATGTTTTATAATGAAATACTCATTTTCTCCTCTAATTGGTTATTGCATATATCATTGAGTTAAAAGTATTCAACCTGCAGTATGATTTGATAACTATAATATACTGTAATATGTAATTTGGAGAGATAAATAAATTCAATATTAATAACCGAAGGTGCCACTTTAGAAGTTGTACACTGAAAACAATTGCATTATATATTTTATACATACTATAATTTATACTGTATATTATATAAAGATGATCAGTAGAAATCCTATAATATCATCTTGGATATATATTTTTTCTTCAAAATTGATTTGTGTTGTCATTAATTTAACTTTCTTGTATTTCAATCCCTTTTTGTTGTTGTTGTCCTTGTTGAATTTTACAACCTACCTTTGTGTTACTTCAGTAGAAAGTTGGAAGATGTGTAATTTTTTGACCACCAAATTTTTATTTTAAAGAGTAGTAGCTTATCTCCTTAAAGTATGCTTACACTTAGAATTTAGTAATATGCTAATTCTCACCATACTTACCTGATATTTATTTCAGTTTCCATTATTTGTATTATTCTATTCCTCCTTTGTGTCTTTCTTAAAATATTAATATTATTCAAACATAGATCTTTTAAATTATTCTCATACTACAGATTCTCTCATTAGATGTTTTTGTCTATCATTGACTATTTGCTCTTGACTCATGCTTTTGTATCCATGTATATACTAAATTCTCTTGGAAACTGCAGATACTTACATACATATACCTGATAGATATTTACCAATATTTCAAAAACATATATACATACAAGTACATATATATACGTATATATTTAAAATTTGGTTACTAATTATACATTTAAATATAGTATATCTTTGAACCATATGGAAGACAATAAATGTACAAGAACAATTTGTATATAAAGTGTTAGAATTTATGTTCAGAAGTTCTATGCATATTTGAAGCATTTTCACCTATATGATAAATGCATAAAATCATGTAATCACTGAATATTATTTAAAAGTTATTGATTTGTTTTTACAATGCAATTGTTAAGGTAAGGTATTTTATTTTATCTAATACATTTTATTGTATATATAATGTTAAATATCTATTAATAGTTCATTGACATTTCCATATTTATTCACTTTTTTTGGCAAGTTTTAGAAGAATTGCTGTATTCCCAAATAATCATGGTTAAGCTCAGACAAGTTTCTTCTACATAACTTGTTTGAGAATTGTTTATGTGTAGTTCTTCAATGCAACTTAAAATTCATTGAATTTTGAATTCAGTTAACAATGGTTTTCCTGCACATTAATATGGAAAGTTGCATAAATTTAATATTAAGAACACAAATGCCCTGGCTGGCATAGCGCAGTGGAGTGAGCACGGGCTGCGAACCAAGTGTTGCAGTTTCGATTTCCAGTCAGGGCACATGCCTGGGTTGCAGGCCCCCAGCAACTGCACATTGATGTTTCTCTCTCTCTCTTTCTCTTTCTCCCTCCCTTCCCTCTCTAAAAATAAATAAATAAAATATTAAAAAAAAAGAACACAAATTGACACATTTAATTTTTTTCTTTAAATTATTTTATTGTTGTTCAATTACAGTTGTCTGTATTTTCTCCCCACTCTTCCCTCTGACCCCCTCCAAACCCACTTCCCTCCCTTGCTTCCACCATTCCCCCTTGGTTTTAACTATGTGTCCTTTATAGTAGTTCCTGAAAACCCTTCTCCCCACTGTCCCCTCCCCCCTCCCCTTTGGCTATTGTAAATATTAAAAACAAACCTGTCCTGTCCTGACAGATGTGGTTCAGTTGGTTAGGCATTGTCCTGCAAGGCAAAAGGCTGCCAGTTCAATTTCCAGTTAGGGCAGGTGCCTGGGTTGGGACTTAATCCCCGGTCGGGTCCTATATGAGAGGCAACCAATCAATATTTTTCTCTCACATCGATATTTCTCTCCCTCTATTTCTTCCTTCCTCTCCCTCTCTCTAAGAATAAACAACTAAAATCTTTTTTAAAAAGAAAACAAATCTCTCCCAACTATGCTAAAAAAAGAAATCTGAATCAATAAAAAAACTATATCTTAGTGAGTATGACTAGGCTTATGATGCAAACAATGTAGTTTGCAGCCTCTTAAACAGGTGATTGAAGGAACAGAAAGTTCAGTGTGTCTGGAAAGTTGATAATTCTGTCAGAATAATATTACTAAAGATTAAAAAAATGAATAAACACCAAGAGATAGTGCAAATGGATAAACAAATAATTCTTAAGACTACAAATATATTCAGAATTTCTGTTATGATGAATTTCTATTAGCATATATACTTAGATATGTTTGTCATCATTATTTAATACAATATGAGCATCTCTCATATAAAGTTCCCTAGAAGATAACGCTAGATATACACTTTCATAAAACATTAAAGTTAAAAAGTTTATAAAACTTTTAAAACTTATAAAAGTGGAAACATTTAAGTTTTTATTTAAAAATAAACTATATTTACAATACAGCATCAATAGATACTGCAATTAATTTAATCACAATGGAAGCCATAGCTAATATTTTTAATAACTTTAATTAGTTTTGAAAAGTCTACAATTCTTATCAAAGTGGAAGAATATTTAAATTCTATATTAAAGGAGAATTGACACCCCTGCCTGGTGTGGTTCAGTGGATTGAGTGCCAGACTGTGAACCTAAGGTCACTGGTTTGATTCCCAGTCAGGTCACATGCCTGGGTTGTGGGCCAGGTCCCTGGTGGAGGAAGCTTGGGAGGCAACCACACATTAATGTTTCTCTCTCTCTCTTTCTCCCTCCCTTATTCTCTCTAAAAACAAAATAATAATAAAATCTGAAAAAATATAAAATAAAAAATATTTTAAAATAAAAAGAATAAAGGAGAATGATAATGTATATCTAATAATCAGGAAGTTTTCAGGATAATTAGAGTATTGGTCCTTCAATAGAGAGAGAGAGGGAGAGAGAGAGAACAAAAACATTATCAGTAAAAATTATAACCATAATTAAATATCATTAGTAAATTGAAGAAGTGCTTTATGAGAAGGATAAATACTGAGACTATTCTCAAATTAGATCTCTCAAATATAATTTAAGTGCATGTCTCTTAGATAAGATATTGAGAAAATAAAGAATAGGAACTCCATGGCTCTATCAGAAATGTAGCATCGGATTCTGAAGATGTCAGCCAAGTAACTGGAACCTGTGCTCACAGGCTTGTGACCTCAGCATGGATTTTCAGCTGATCTTCTGACCATTGACCTGAACAATTAATGAAATCTCAGCTGATATGAATTTTTGAATCCAAGGAGTACAGAAAATGCTTTGCACTATCTAGTAAGAGATTTTATAAGTTGAGGGGGAAATGCCTGTGTGAAACACAGCAAAAGAGAGAAGAGACAGAAATATGCAGCTTAATGGTTCCCTCCCCTCCTGAAGCAGGGTGCTGGTTCCCCACAAGGAAACCACCAACCCTAAGTGGAAGAGACTTGGAAGGATATACAAAATCTGAGAGACTTAGGCTTCACACAGAACAGGCATCACATCCATAACTGCAGTGCCAACCAGGAGAGTTCCAGAGACAAACTCTATCTCCTAAAACTGTCATAGACACTGGCACACTGTGGACAGCCTTCGCCTTTACCAAGTGAGACTGTGTCACTTGGGGAGGTGGAACATGTGGAGAATTGGCCCAGAGCTTGATGCTATGGAGTGGGAGCCACACAGAGACTCTTAAAAGAGGAGCTGAGGCAAGGCTTGTCAGGGACACAGCATGCTCACAGCAGCTTTACCAACAAAGACCAGAGTGAAATTGCAGATTGACCCCACTGAATCCAGCTGCACAAGAATAACAGAAAGGGTGAAGGGTTGGTGGGACCTGATCCAGCATGGCTGGTGAGCAGTGGGCTATGCAGAATGAAGAGTTCAAGTCTAGTCTGCAAGAGTGTCAGGCTGGGGACTTGAGGGCCAGGAACTGAATGCCTGCAATTCATTGCAACCAGGCAGGTCTCTTCTTAGGCAGGTAAGCCCAACACCCACCTGCGGGATTATAGGCTCTGCAGATCAGTGAGGCCAGGCTCAGGAGCCCCTGCTTAGCACATACATGCAGGAAAAATGAGGACAAGCTCTGAAAGGGCCCTTTTTGAACTTGTGTCACACACCATGAGCTACACTAGTTCCTCAGGCCCTGATCCACCAAAACCAGCAGAGCAGAGAGATTAGAGACAGGTACAACATGGAGTGTTGAGGACCTCACCCATCCTCACTCTCATACAGAGCTGCTGTCAACACCAAGCAGGAAAGAGCTGCCTCTTTTATACAGGTTGGCCCCTCACAGGAAATAGATAGCTAATTCACCAGAAACTATACATTATTGGGGACAGAAAAAATTGGGGACAGAAAAAAACCTATGGCAGTGGGGTGGGGAAATGCTCCCATCATCGTAGAAAACTGAACAGCACCCCTGGGGGCAAACCAGGGATTCCATGCTCCCAGTCTCACTAGAGGCCCCCTCTGGAGGCAAATGGAGGTGGTACTAGAAGTGCTCTTTGACATTAGATGAACAACTCCTGGAACATGGGCTGATGGAAAGCCAGCAGGGCAGAACAGTGGGGATCAGCCAAGCCTGAAGGAGACAGCAGCAGACTGTGGATCACTTGTAGTCTCAAACAGGCTCCTAGGACTAGACTAGGGCACCATCTGACATTGCCAGGGGTGGATCCAGAAAGAGAAAGCAATGGCAAGCATTAGACTGTGCTGAGATGAATTCTTCCATGGTCTTCTTTATTATTTGTGTTATTTTTTCCTCCTGCATAGCTTTCTAACATTTTTCTTTTTTCTAAGTTTGTTCCTATTATTTCACTATTTTAATTTTATTTTATTTTAAATCTCATCTTTTACTTTTCCTTTCTCTTAATCTATCTTGCCTTCTTCCTTCCTCTGCTTGTTTTTGTTTTAAATTTTATTTTTTTCCTTTTCTATGACTTGTTTGTGTTTTACACTCTTACTATTTATTTTCCCTCTAGTCTCTGTTTCTTGCCATTAATCATCTCACATTATTTTCCTTTTCTTATAATATCCTTATTCTCTCTCCACCTTTATTAATCTTTGTTCATTGATTGTTGATATAGTGTTTATTTTTGCATTTCTTTAATTTTATTCCTACATGTTCACTATTGTCGTATTCTAAATCTCAAATTTTACTCTTCCCCTCTCCTACTTCATTTTGCCTTCCTCCTACCCTTTCTTTTTTTGTTTTAAATTTTATGTTTTCCCTCTCTTAGCCTGGTTTTAATTCCTCATTCTTATTATTTCTTCTCACTCTATCCTCTCAAAAATCAATTTTCCTTCCTTTAGGCATCTTATAATCTTTCTTTCTTCCTTTTTTCCTAGTTAATCCCTTTTAACTTGTATTAATCTTTGTTCACTTGTCATTGACATTTTTGTGGTGGATATTTTTCTTCAATTTCGTTATTGTTTTTTCAGTATTTTAAACTATTTTAATCTCACATTATACTCTTTCTTCCCTTTCCTTACTTCATTTTGCCTTCTTCACTCCCTTTTTATTTATAATCTAAAATTTATTTTCTTTCTTTTTTGACCTGTTCTATTCCCTACTGTTATTATTTCTCTCATTCAACCCTCTCAAAATGATTCTTCTTTCTATTAGTCATCTTATATTTGTTTTTCTTTTCTTATATTAGCCTTAATATCTTTCCACCTTTATTAATATTTTCTCATTTATTGTTAATAGTGTGGTTGTGGGTGGAAGTCATTTTTATAAGTGTGGGTTTTGTTTCATGGATTGATTTGTTTTGTTCTGACAGCACCTGCACAAAAGAACACTAGATGTGGTGTGCAGTGTGACCCTCAGTCAGCAGGCCAGAGAGAAGACCCAAACAAAGAATTACCCAACAACAATCAAAACCCAATTACAATAGGAGAGTCAACATAAATTGCATAAAGGGCATTCCTAGAGTACTCAGCTCAGGAGATCAAGGAGACTGCACCACTAAGTTCCACAAGTCTCCTAACACAGAAGTCCACACTGTGAAGACAGGGGGTCAAAGTAGATCAATCTAATATGCAGAAACAAACAAAAAAGTCACCTAGAATGGGAAGAAAAAGAAACAACCCCCAATCAAAAGGAAAGGAGGAATCCTCTGAAAGAATGCTAAATGAAATTGAGGCACATAATCTATCAGACACAGAGTTCAAAATGATAGTAATACGGACACTCAAGGAACTCAGTGAGAACTACAAGGAACTTAGCGAGAACTACAACATCATGAAAGAGGACATAGAAACTGTGAATAAGACACGGGAGGAAATGAAGAACACAATATTAGAAATGAAGAATACACTAGAAGAAATTGAAAGTGAGCTAGATAAAGTAGAAGCTTGAATGAGCAAGTTGGAGGACAAGGTAGAAAAAAACACCCAGATGGAGCGACAAAACAAATAAACAAAGAATAATAATAATTTAAAAAGTAGTTTAAGAAAGCTTCAGGACAACCTGACATATAAATATTTGTATCGTAAGGATACCAGAAGGAGAAGAAAAGGAACAAGGGATAGAAAAGCTGTTTGAAAAAGTAATGAGATAAAACTTTCCTAACTTGGTGAGGGAAAAAGTCATGCAAGTCCAGGAAGCACAGAGGGTTCCAATCAAGATGAACCCAAAGAGGCCCCCTTCAATAGACATCATAATCAAAATGGCAAAATTTAAAGACAAAAAGAGAATCTTAAAAACAGCAAGGGATATAAAGCTAGTAACATATAAGGCTATCAGGTGATTTCACAACAGAAACACTATAAGCCAGAAGGGATTGACAAAAGTCATTCCAAGTAATTAAAAGCAAAGGCCTGCAAACAAGACTACTCTACCCAGCAAGGATCTCATTTAAAATGAAAGACAAAATAAAGAACTTCCCAGATAAAAAACAAAAAGGCTAAAGGAGTATCTCTCCACCAAACCAGCATTGCAAAAGATACTAATGAGACTGCTTTAAGAAAATGAAAAAAGAGAGAAAGAAGAACACAGATACAAATGGACAAATGACGATGAATAAGTACCTATCAATAATCACCTTAAGTATAAATGGATTAAATGCTCTAATCAAATGGCATAAGGTAGCTGAATGGATAGCAAAAATCAACACACATATATGCTGTCTACAAGAGATCCACTTCAGAACAAAAGATCTACACAGGCTGAAAGTGGAGGGATGAAGAAAAATATTCTGGGCAAACAGACACTAAAAAAAAAGCGGGGGTAGCCTTGCTTATATCAGACAAAATAGACTTCAAAACAAAGGCCATTACAAGAGACAAAAAGGTCACTATATAATAGTTAAGGGAGTATAGTCTGATAAGAGGATGTAACCCTTATGAACATGTATGAACTGCAAATAGGAGCACCTAAAATGTATAAGGAAAAGTTTAAAGGACTTCAAGAAAAATATCAACAGCAACACAATCATCAAAGGGGATTTTAACACCCCACACTCAACAATGGAGAGATCTTCTAAACAAAGAATCAACAAGGAATTTGTGTCATCAAAATGCACTCTAGATCAAATGTATTTAATATATACAGAATTTTTCACCACAAACAAGCAAAATATACATTCTTTCCAATGCAAATGGAACACTTTCAAAGACAGACCACCTGGTAGGACACAAAACAAGCCTAAACAAATTCCACAAAATTGAAATTATATCAAGCATCTTCTTGGATCATCACAATGGCTTGAAACTAGAAACCAATCTCAAGGGAAAAAAGAACACAAAAATATCCAAAAACATTAAGACTGATTAACATGTTATTAAATAATAAATGAATTAACACTGAGGTCAAGGAAGAAATAAAAAATTATCTGGGAAAAATGAAAGGGAACACACAACAACCCCAAACCTATGGGAAACAGCAAAGGCAGTTCTGGGAGTGAAGTTCATAGCACTACAGGCCTACTTAAAGAAGATAGAAAAATATCAAATAAACAACATAATCCTACATTTATGATAATTAGAGGAACAGCAGCAAACAAAGTCCTGAACAAGTAGAACAAAGGAAATAATCAATATTATGCAGAATTAAAAGAAATGCTGACCAAACAAACAAACAAAAAAAAAACAATTCAAAGGATCAACAAATCCTGGAGCTGGTACTTTGAAAGATAAACAATATTGTCAAGCCTTTAAACAGACTCATCTAGGAAAAAGAGAGAGAGAGAGAGACTCAAATAAATAAAATAAAAAAATAAAGAGATGTTACAACCAATACCACAGAAATAAAAAGGATTATAAGAAATTATTGTGTATAAGTATAAGCCAAAAAATTGGATAACCTGAGTGAATTGGACAAATTTCTGGAAACATATAATCTTCCAAAAATGAATCAAGAAGAAGCAGAAAGCCTAATAACTAGTGAAATTGAAGCAGTAATCAAAATACTCCTGACACACAAAAGCTATGGACAGGATGGCTTCACAAGCAAATTTTACTAATTATTTAAAGAAGAACTAACTTTTGTCCTTCTCAAACTATCCTAAAAAATTCAAGAAGAGTGGACTCCCAAACTCTTTTTATGAGTCCATTAATATCCTAATTCCAAAACCTGGTAATGACACAACCAAGAAAGAAAACTACAGGCCAATATCTGATTAACATAGTTGCTAAAATCCTCAAAAAAATATTACTAATCCTGATTTAGCAATACATTAAAATAATCATACACCATGATCAAATGAGATCCATCCCAGTGATCCAAGGATGGTACAGTATTTGCAAATCAATAAATGTAGTTACCACATAAACAAATCAAGGACAAAAATCAAATGATCATATCGATAGATGCTGAAAAAGCAATTGATAAAATCCATCACTCATTTATGATGAAAACACTCAGCAAAGTTCGGAGAGAGGGAGCATAACTTAAAATAATAAAGGCTATACATGAGAAACCTACAGCCAACATCATACTCAACAGGCAAAAACTAAAAGCTTTCCACCTAAGATCAGGAACAAGACAAGAGTGTTTGTGTTCACATCTCTTATGAAACAGTACTGATCATTCTAGCCACAGCTATCAGAAAAGAAAAAGGAATAAAAAAATACCCAAATTGGAAAGAAGTAAAACTCTCATTATTCACAGACTACATGATAGTATACGTAGGAAATCATATACTCTCCACCCCAAAACTATTTGACCTAATAAGTGAAGTTGGCAAAATAGTGGGATACTGTTAGTGGGATAGTGTTAAAATTCAGAAATTGAAGTCATTTTTGTACACAAACAATGAAATATCACAAACAGAAACTAGGAAAAAATACCCCTTCTACTATAAAAACAAAATAAATATAAAGGACCTAGGAATATATTTAACAAAGGGGGTAAAATATCTGTACTTGAAAAACGATAGAACACTGAAGAAAGAAGTTGAGGAAGATACAAAATAGTGGAAGCATATACCATGTTCATGGATTGGAAGAATTAATGTTATTAAAATATCCACCCTTCCCAAAGTGACCTATAGTTTAATGCAAATCCTATTAAAATTCCAATGGTATATTTAACAGATGTCGTATAAATGTTTCAAAAATTTATCTGGAACTAGAAAAGACCCTGAATAGCCACAGTAATCTTGAAAAAGAAGAACAAAGTAGGAGGGATCACAATACCTGATATCAAATTATACAATAAGTCACCTGTAATCAGAATAACCTGGTACTATCATTAGAACAGACACATAGACCAGTGAAAGAGAATAGAAATCCCAGAAGCATTCTCATGTCTCTATAGTCAATTAATATTTGACAAAGGGGACAGGAGCATACAATGGAGTAAAAATAGCCTCTTCAATAACTGGTCTTGGAAGGATTGGATTGGTAAATGCAAAAAAATGAAACTAGACTTCCAAATTTCACCGTACTCCAGGAAAAACTCAAAATGGATAACTTAAATATAAGTCATGACACCATAAAAGTCCTAGAGGAAAACATAAGCAGGAAAATCTCAGATATCCCATGTAGTTAGGGAAATAAAGAAAAAAATGCACAAATGGGACTACATTGAATTAAAATGTTTCTACACAATTAAGGAAACTATCACTAAAATAAAAGGGGAACTGACTGTATGGGAGAATATATTTTCCAATGATATAATAGACAAGGGTTTGATCTCAAAAATATATAAAGAATTCACCTGACTCAACACCAGGAAGACATACAATCCAGTTAAAAAATGGGCAATAGGCCTGGAGAGACACATCTCCAAAGAGGACACACAGAGGGCCTATAGACATGAAAAGATGCTCAGCATCACTACCCATCAGAGAGATGCAAATAAAAAACACAATGAGATATCCCTGGTCACACTGGACATCATTAATAAATGAACAAACAAAAAATGCAGGTGAGGATGTGGGGAAAAGGGAACTGTAGTGCACAATGCAGACTGGTGCAGCCACTGTGGAAAAACAGTATGGAATTTTTTCAAAAATTTGAAAATGAGCTGCCTTTTTATCCAGTGATTCCAGTGCTGGGAATATACCCTAGAATCCTGAATCACCAATTCAAAAGAATGTATGCACTCCTATGTTCATAGCAGCATTATTTGTAATAGCCAAGTTCTGGAAACAGCCTAAGTGCCCATCAAAAGATCAGTGGATCAAACAAATGGTGATACAATTACAAAATGGAATACTGTGCAGTGGAGAGAAAGAAAGAACTCCTATGTTTTGTGACAACATGGATGAAGTGAAGAATATTATGCTACATGAAATTATCCAGTCACTGAAAGACAATAACTGTATGATCTCACTTACAAATGGTGTCTAATGAAGGTAATAATCATCAAAATAGAACAAGAGGTAGGAAACATGGAACAGACTTACAATGACTAGAGGTGTTGGAGAAGGGAGATAATGGTGGAAGGAAGGGGAAGGGGCTATTCAAAAAACCTATATGAATGACCTATGGACATTGATAACAGCGTGGAGTTCGACTGTGGGCCCAGGGGGTGGGCTGAGCAGATGAGGGCAAAGGGGGAAAAATTGTGACAACTGTAATAGAATAACAATAAAAATTTAGAAAAAAGATGCAAATAAATCAGAAAAAAAGAAGTATAGCATGAAGAAAAAACAGAAGTGCTTTACTGAATCATAAGTACCTATCTGTCATGATTATTTTTAAATGATAAAATTAACATTGAATCTTGGCAAGTTACAATTTGGGGAACAACACTGTTTTCATACAAGGAAACTACACTTTACTTTCATAATTTGAAGTAAAGTAAACCACATCAACATTATTACTTGTTGAAGTGAATTTTTTCGCATGGGTACAATAAATGGGTTTCAATAATTTGCATACAATTAGATTGACCAATTTTTGATGTACAGTTTGATGAGACTGACAACTGTATACAGCCATGTAACTACTTCCAGAACAATGAAACACATAGTACAATTTCATCAGTGCCCAAATTTCTCTTATAGTCCTGACAAACTCCTCACCTGTGCACTGACATCTTGGAAACACTCATCTCTATCTGCCTTTAATTTGGGAAATCTCTTTTCCCAATGGTATTGAAATGATGATACCTACGCTCAGTTGATTTTTGTTATTTTAAAAATTTTTGACACAGTACAGGTCAGTGCTATACCTGAAAATTTAATTATCAGTCACTGATTGGTCAAATGTTTTGATTAATCACCTTGAGTGAGTAAAATGTCCACATTTTAACCAATGAATCTATGTATAGATCAAGTTTTGCATTTTCCCATGAATTTTATATTTTACTGAATCCTCTCATATTTTGCTTGCTTTGCATTCAACTTCAAGGTAAGTCATAAGTGTGTGGACTTTTGTCATTTCACATCTTCCCCTTTCTTGCATGCAACCTCCTACTCAGCTATGGTTGTGTACAGAGCTTGGTACTTAACCAGTGGTTTCCCTAGATTGTGTGTATAGTCACTTCATAAGTCAAGGATATAGGATAGTTATAAGCCTCTCTCAATGGCTTTTTTATTTTCTGGATCCTCCTGTTATATTTCTGGCTAGTCCTCTGTCCTGTCACTGCCCTACTAGAACCACAATCTCAGGTTAAGTGAGCTGCAGACTTTTCTTGTTTGCTATTTTTTCCAAGTGTTTTGTGCCATCTGGTCCAAATCAAATCAACCCACTCAAGCAGCTTTGTTTCTTTTCTTATGGCCAGATCTGCCTTGGTATATTGAAAAGCATACCAGCCAAGCTGGATTGGGGCATAAGAGTATTACTGGGCAATAGCATTATAGACTCCCTCAATTTACACTACAGATTCAGCAGTTTTTCAAGAATAATCATTTTGTAAACTGATTTTTACCTTTATTACATTTTCTAAACACTAAATGTTTGCATTTTTTTCCAAAGATAATTGCTCAACTGAAGGAGGCAGCTATCTTGATATCAGAAAGTGCTCATCACTAGATGAATGGATAAAAAAAGCTGTGGACACAAACAACAATGTTCCGATGATCAGATGGAAGGAAGCACAAAGGTGGGGGCAGGTAGACAAAAGGGAGTAAATGGGAACATCTGTAATAATATTAACAATAAAAATAAAGTAAAAAAAATAGCTACGGTACATTTACACAATGGAATAGTATGCAACTACAAAAAGAAGTAATTGTTATCTCTTGCTACAACATAGATGAAACTGTAGATTATTGTGCTACATGAAATAAGCCAGTCAGAGAAAGATAAACAACATATGATCTTGTATTTGTGGAATCTAATGAACAAAATAAACTGACAGCCGTCAGAGGGGAGGGAGGACTGGAAGAAAGGAGGTGAAGGGATTAGCCAAAGAACATATATGCATAACCTATAGAGGGAAGTGGAGCTGATGGTGGAGGGAGGTGGGCAAAAGAGGTATGGAGACATCTATAATAGTGTAAACAATAAAAATAAATAGTTCAGTTCATTAGATTCCACAAAAGAATGAATTATATGGTAATTGTCTTTCTCCGACTGGCTTATTTCACTTAGCATAATAATATCCAGGTCCAAAATAAAGACATATTCATATAGAGAGAGCAGCATGACAGCCTGGAGCAGTGGGAGGTTAGGGGGTGAAGGAGTTAAGCAAAAAGAAGGAAGAACTTATGAACATGGACAACAGTATGGTGATTGTGGGGAGGAGATATAAAGGGACTAAATGAATGGAAAAATATAATAAAAATAAAGTAATGTAAATGCAAAAATTAAATAAAAATAATGGATTAAAAAAATAACATAATGAAACTCTACTTGAAATGTTTTGAGAGGAAATGATTTTTAAACTCGATTTCTGTATTCTGCCATAAAAAAATTACAAATAGTCACTTAAAATTTAATCACTGAACATATTCTAGCAAGATGAATGTCTCTTCCAATATTTAACAAGATGTCAATAATTGAAAGAATGATGACAAAGGGAAATACTAGAACTCAATGTTTGTCTAGGTAGTCTCAATAGATAATATTAACACAAATTTAATCATTTCTTTTTTTTTTTCAGCTAACCTGTTTTCAATATAAATGGTTCCAGATGGAAAAAAAAAGAAAAGAAATCAAGAGTGGTATAAATTTCATGTCTCATTTAGATGGAATATGGATACATACTAACTCCAGAAATAAATGTCAGTACACATATAGCAATAAAATTTAAATGAAAAAAAATGTGTGTTAAAGTAGAACACATTCAACAAAAATGTAAAATACTTAAGTGTAAATATAAAAACTGTACTCTCTATGAGGTAAATTTTAACTAATAAACAAAGTAATAGAAAAACTGAAGAAATGAAAAGATACTCAGTTTTCAATACATTTAGAGTTAATGTCAAAATACCAGCTCTTCCTAACTTGATCTATATTTTAAATGGAATCACAGTAAAATCCCAGAAAATTATTTTGTGGATATGACAAACTGATTTTAATCTTTATGCAGAGAGCCATAGGATCCAAAATAGCCCATGTAATATGGAAGAAACATCACAAAGTTGGAGGACTAATGATATCCAACTTCTAGTCCTACTGTAAAGCTACAGAAATCAGGACAGTGTGGTAACAATGCAATAACAGACAAATAGATAAATGGAACAGAATAGAGAGCCCAGAAATAGACCCACACAGATGTATTCTGATCTTTGATAAAAGAACAAAGGGACTACAATGGAGGAAAGATAGTCTTTCTAACAATAGTGCTGGAACAACTGGATATCCATGGGTAAAAGAAATCAGTCTAGACACAAGCCTTAGACCTTCACTGATATTAACAAAAAATATATCATAGAATTAAATGTGAAATACAAAACTATAAAACTCCTAGAATATAGGAGAAAATCTAAATGAAGTGGATATTGTAATGACTTTTCAGATACTGCACTAAAGTCATGATCCAGGAAAGCAATAACTGATAGGTTGAACATCATTAAAATTAATGATTTCTACTCACAAAAAGCAATGTACAAAGACTAATACATCACCTAAGTTGATGTTAAGATGCATAATAATCAGTATGGATAGTGGTGATTTTAAGGGACTGAAATCTTTCAGTGGATCCATTTTTAATGGATTATTTATCTATTTACTGACATCAATAAGAGTCTAATTTAAAGATAGCTAAATTTAGGAATTTTAGAATTCAGTTTAGTTACATAACTTTCAGCAATTATATAGGATAAGTAACCAACACACAAAATGAAACAATATCTCTTTTAGTATAGAAAATTCTTTCCTAGCCCTTTAAATTAATCCCTGTCCCCAGTTTTTGTAAATACTTTCTGACTTCTAACACTAAGAGTTTTGTACCTCATAGATGTTTCATGCAGAAACTTTTTTGAGGGAACTAGTTTCAGTTATTTAGTACTTGTTTATGCAGTAGCTCCTTCCCCTTTTCCGCAGGGGCTATGTCCCAATACCCTCTGTGGATACCTGAAGCTGGTGATAGTACCAAATGCTATATGTTCTATGTTGTTTCCTGTACATACATACATATCTATGATAAAGTTTAATTCATAAATTAGGCACAGTAATAAATTACAAACTATAATAATAAACTAAAACAATTATAGTAATATGCTGTAACAGAAGTTATGTGAATGTGACATTATTCAATATAATAAAGGTAACTTTAACACAAGCACTGTGATATCATGATAGTCTATCTAATAACTTAAACGGCTACTAAGTGACAAACAGGCAGGTAGCATATATAGTGTGGATGTGCTGGACAAAGGGATGATTCACATCCTGGGCAAGATGGAGTGGTATGGTGTGAGATTTCATCACACTTCTCAGAGTGCCATATGATTTAAAACTTATGAATTATTTATTTCTGGAATTTTCTATTTGATTTTTTCAGCCTGAGGTTAGTCACAGGTAACTGAACTATGGAAAGTGAAATGGAAGATAATAGGGGACTACTGCATTTTCCATTAATATGTTGAAATTATTTATCTATTCATGTATATTGCTAATGTTTTCTCTTAGATCATTTAGCATATTTACCCCAATAATGTTAAAATCTTTGTCCAATAGTTTCAATAACTTAACCATGAATGGGTCTATTCCTGTTGACTCTTTTTTTCTCTTTTGAATGTGGTTAAAATTTTCCTGCTTTTCACATTTCTCATTACTTTTGATTATATGTGAACTATCAAATGTAAAAGAACAATGGAGGATTCATTAAATTCATTTGTCCCCAGAAAAAGGCACACACACCTATGTCAAACTGTTTATATGGGTAGGGAGCATGGTGGGCCAATCATATCTGTAGTTAACCTAGATTTTTTGCAGGTTTATTTACATTCAGTTTAACACTGACATTAGAAATGATGAGTAAAGTATCTTCATTTCCCTTTAAGCAGGGATCTGAATCTTTGATTCTACAGAAATCTTTGTACTTTGCATCTAAGCCATTTGGAAGTCTAGAATATCCTTCTCTTTGTTTTATATCATGATATCTAGACTTGGGGTTCTTGGATAATTCTCTTTACACAGAGAAACCTTCTTGAACTTGCTGGTCCTCAGGGGATTTCTCTTTGTCTTGCTATCTTGCTCCCCATCCCACTTGTGTTTATCTGCTCATGGTAGTGCACTTTACAAAAGTCCAGGGTACCTTGGAAAGATAGCTCTCATTTCTTCTCTATTCATTTTTATATTTCATATTAAATGGAGACTTCATGCAGCTGGGACAGTCTTTCTCAGCTTTCCTGCTGATCCTCAATCTTTTATGGCCACGATCTTGTAATCAGTAAAGGAACTGTACAGCTCATAGGGAGAATCAATCTTAGTGAGCTAGCTCTCCTACACAGTTTTCAACCTATACAGGTTACACTACATGCTCTGAAAAGGGCAGTGGAAAAGAGTTGGCAGGTGGGTGCTGGCTCAGTGTGTAATTATGGCTCCTTGCAATTCAAAGTCATCACTGTAGTCTTCTCACATTGATTAAAAGATGGGGTGATTTCTCCTTACAACTGTTTAGGTTTTATTCATCCCTCTTCCTGCTGAACTTCTAGGCTTTGAAAACAGCCAGCAATTGTTTATATAATGGAAAAGTATAGTATTATTCAAAACTTAATTTATTTAGTTTAGATTTTTTATTTTTATTACCATGATTATTTTTAGATATTGAAATTTTCTAATTTATCTGACTTATCCTCATTGTTAAACGGTGGTCATTAGTGAAGTTCTACATTCTTATTGAAAATGGAAAACCATAAAATCTACTCTTCATTATTCTTTAGGTTAAACTTAATTTTAGTGTAGAATACAAAAGGACGATTCTGAGCTACACAGGACAGGAGAAAAGTTCATGGCCATCTGTTTAATGATACTAGCCATGATCATTTTACTCCCTCATGTACACCATTTGTAATACATAAAGTTACACTGGCTAATGCACAGATGACCTCTTCCTATATGAGTGACTTCCAATTCAATAATGTGGATATCAACTTTCCTTATAGTGAGTATGTAAAATAGCCATTAAATCTATGCCGTATAGCAAGTTCCTAAGAGAAAGAATGAAAAGAAAACCTTACACACAGAGATTTAAGAAATAACAATTTTCACCTCATATATATAGTTTTGAACTCATTATGTTTATAACATATAAGATAAAATATTTCAAAAAGCTAAAATGTTTTGAATGACTTTCTTAATAATAATTCCATGAATATTATTTTCTTTAAAGAATGTTAAAATTTTTCCTTTAAAATTAGTTTTGTTATTTAGGGTTTTTGTTGTGGTTAGCCAGACAGTGCTCTGTACATGACAAAAACAGTATCTCAGAGGAAACTGGAACTTTTGGTCCTTTCAAATTCTTCTGCAGTCAAAGTTGTTCTAAGGAAATGTTAAATCGACCAAAAGCACTCTTCAAGTGTTCAAAGCATGATAGTTACTATTCCTGTTGGTTGTATTGTTTCTGAAATAGGAATATTTTTTCATCTCTGAAAGAAGTTTTCTACAGTAACAATGTTGATGAAATTACCATAGCTTACTTACTATTTGAATCATCAGTTTGTTTTGTGTTGTATTAGAGTAATATATTTAAAATACTATAGTTAAATTCACATGCTAATTATTTTAAATTTGATTTTTAAAAACCTTATCAACAAAATATTTTAAATATCCTCTAAATATATTCTAAAAATAAACTTTAGTTTCATATTCCTGTGTTGTGTCCAAAGCATTATTTTTCTGAGTATTGCATATTACTCTTAAGTGACTGAAATCCAGGGTGACAAGTTTAAAGAAATAATGAAAATATCTTGAAAAGTTAATGTTTTATATGCATATATCATACATATAAGTGATATTATTTATAACTGTATATAAAGTTTATTAAGTAAAGATTTGAACATTAAATGATATTCTTGAGTACTCCTATAAATTAGAGGGGAAATTGAATTATTTCATATCACAATATGCAGCATAACAAAGTTTTCCAAGACATCTGATTGGAGCATTTGCATGACATTATGAAAATTTACACTATAAATTGTACATTATACCATCTATAGATGACTCTACTCTGCAAATGACTTATAGAATAAAGTGTGTTTGGTCAAATACAGCAATATAAGGCAAAGTTCATGAGGGGTTAGGATTTTGCAGTGAAATAAAAAAAGAGAGCATTTATTTATTTATTTTTAAATATTTTATTTATTTATTTTTAGAGAGGGAAGGGAGGGAGAGAGAGAGAGAGAGAGAGAAACATCAATGTGCAGTTGCTGGGGGTCATGGCCTGCAACCCAGCCATATACCCTGACTGGGAATCGAACCTGTGACATTTTGGTTTGCAGCCCACGCTCAATACACTGAGCTACGCAAGCCAGGGCTGAGAGCATTTATTTTAAGCAAAAACTTTTATGCTCAATTCTATGCCCTCTTGTATGTTTGTATAATTTTTATTGTCATCAAATTTAAACTATTGTTAGAGTCCAAGAAAATTCTTAAGTCAATTTAAAAAGTATTAATTATGTCAAAATTTCAAAAAAGTTTAAGTGTAATAAGATATTATAACTATGGTATCATTTTTTCATTATATATCTCTTTGAATTCTGCAAAGTATATTCTTCTATATTACCCTAGGTTAATCAAATTATAATTTATATATTATATTCAATTGTTTTACTGTTTATTTTTTCAGTTTCTACTTTTTTCAAAATATCTATGACATAGACTAAATTATTAAAAGAAATTTTATGAAAGTAATCAGATTCAATTGAATTTTATGTAAAGCCTGGTCAGAATATTACCCATATAAATTTCATCTGGACCTAGAAATTATATAATTTTAAAGACCCAAATCATCAACCAATATGTTAATATGACATCTATCTCATTGCAAAGAAATTTTTTATATAAAAATAACAATACTTTCTTATACATATACTAAAAAGTATATGTGTAACAGTAAAAAATTAGTTGCAAATATTTTATATTTATTTTGCATATAAAATAAAAGTGCCAATAACATTTTTAGTATATATCAAACATAGGATTCCTGTCTGGAAAAAGTCCAGCCATTTTTAATATAATGACAATGGTTTGCATGACTTCAGTGCAACCTGGCAGTCAAGGAGAGTGGACTGGAATGCATACGTGTGAACAATGATGACTGCATTGTACTAGTCAGTGGGGGTGGTAGAAGCCATTGAGGGAGAATGTGTACTGTGTGACCATCACATTCAAAATGACTAAGTAGAGCAACAAATATGTATCAAATTTTGCAAAAAGATCGAACATTCCTCTATAGAAACTATTCATATGATACAGAAAGCCACAGCTATGTGCAACTGATGATTGACAGCTTCATCATGACAACATGCCCACTCATGCATCATGACTTGTGCAGATTTTTTGGTGAAACATCAAATCACCCAGGTGACTAAACCCTTCTATAGCCCGGATGTTCCACACTGTGACTTTTGGGTTTTTCCAAAACTAAAATCACCTCTGAAAAGGAAGAGATTTCAGAAGTTGATGAAATCCAGGAAAATACAACAGGGCAGCTGATTGCATTTGGGAAACTGTGTGAGGTCCCAAAGTGCCTACTTTGAAGAGAGCTGAGGCATCATTATCCTATGTACAATGTTTCTTATATCTTCTTCAATAAATGTCTCTATTTTTTAATATTACATAGCTGGATACCTTCTGGATAGACCTTTATGTAATATGGCACAATGTATAATAATGTAATTTTACATGCAATGTACTATGTAAAATGCATATAAAATTGTATGTTTATATGATACATATATATGTATGTATGCATATATTATTTATGTCAAATAGAATAACATTTATATTTATAGTTATTTCCTTTATCCTCACATTTCACACTACCAGCCAAGGATAACTTTAGTGTTTAGAATTCATTAAGATATGTTTTGGCTGGTGTGGCTCAGTAGTTTGAGTGCCAGCCTGAGAACCAAAGGGTCACCCATTCAATTTCCAGTCGGGGCACATGCCTGAGTTGCAGGCTGGGTCCCCAGTGGAGGGTGCACGAGAGGCAACCACTCATTAATGCTTCTCTTCCTCTCTTTCTCCCCACCTTCCTCTCTGTCTAAAAATAAATAAAATCTCTAAACAGTAAAATTAGTGCCATTTTTCTTCTTGTTACATTTCCTGTTTTAGAATATTGTCACACAGTTTATACACATAACTAACAAAAAAACAATATTCAGTCAAAATAGATGACTTATAGGTGATGGTTAATTCAAATCATTAAAAAGCAGAAAAAAACTCACTACTGTCAGTTGTAATTAGACAAATTTGACAAAATCTGACAACATGTTATGAGACAATTTTCCCATAGATTTTGATAGTCTATTTGTGCTACCTTAGTTGGTTTATTTGACCAAACATCATTTTATTATTTAAGTAAATTAGAACATATAACAAACTGCATTTTTAAAGATTATACCCACACACAAGCACACGCATACTTGCGTGTATCTGTGAATAAAATAAAATGATAGCAGTGGGCCCAAATTTTCTTTTTAGACCCTGGATAGTTATACTAGAGAGAGCCTAACTCCAGAGTCCTCTATTTGTCTGCTTTCTATTAGAATAAAAATATGGCCTTCCTGAATAACAAATCAGTGTAAAATTCTTTCTAAAAGTCTCTGGAAGAAAATGGGAAGAACACATAAATCACTTATTTTAGTCTAGGAAAGACATATTTTTTAAGCTGTGAGCTGAATAAGCTAAGGCTTTTGCTTTTGTTTAATTTTATATAGAACACCATTTTTATGGAAATGAATGATAGTGTAAGTTTATTCATATTTTGATTTTGGCAGGTATTTTCCTGAAAATGACTGAAGTGCACCACTTTCAGAAAAATAATTGGTACTATTTGTTTCCAATAATGAAATTTGAGTGTTAAAATGAAAATTGAAATTTTGGAAAACATATACATCACTGAAGGTTTATAAGTTTACTAGTTCTTAAACTGCTTTAAAATGAGATCATTGGTGATTTTAACAAATGCAATGACTTATACTGAATAATGAAATATGTCCATCTATAAAAGCTTGGTACATATCAGTGAGTTAATATTCCCTAAATGACCAGGGTATGATCTTGGGTAATAATACATAGGTGGAAGTCCATTCAAAATTCAAGATAGACCAATAGGATATAATTTAATTAACAATTTTAATACCATTCTTTCATATTTTATACTTCAGTTACTTTTAATAAATGACCATTTATCAAAGTTTATGTATTATCTAAGTATAGTCACAATTCACTGGAAAGGCTACTAACACATTTTATGCTTTTCCAATTACATAATTCTTTTTCCTTCTAGCTTTATTGAAGTATGATTGACAAATAAAAATAGTGTATATTTAAGGTATATAATCTGATGTTTGTTATACATCTACATTGTGAATAGACCAATATAAATAGTATTTTTGGTCTTTTATTTTGGCTCCAAAATTTCACTCATGGAAATTGATGGCAAAGTTACACCTGCAAAAATATTACTAACAAGGCTATTTATGGTGTCATAACTTATAAAATAATAATGTAATTATACTGCAAATATAAATATAATGTTTTATAAGATAAAGCAAATGAGTAAATACATTATTGTAGCTGGCACCCTAGATTTTGGCAGGAGAGAAAGGAGAAAAGTATAAGTTTAAGAAAAAAATAATCCTGTAGTCTTTAATTTGAATTGAAGGTATCATTGTATGCAGATGATGTATCATAAAATTGTGCACTTTATAATTTTATTAAGAAATGTCACTGCAATACATTTAATTAAAATTAAAATGTAAAAATTTATCTTTAAAAATAAGGTTTTGTTGCTTTTTTAAAAGATATTATTATCACAAAACCAACCTTGTCTTTATACCTACCTAGAATGTCAATATCTATAAATACCATTTCTCATTTAAAAAGTCTTATTTATTTGTGAATTAGTTGATTTTCAAGGCTTGAGTTGGAAATACCCAAGATGAGCCTGAAATATGTTGTAATTACCAAAAGCAAGGGTGCTTGTAAATATTACTAAGTACTTATTAAGCTGGCTTAGCAAATAACTTAAAGCAGTCACCTGGCTGATGATGGGCCATCTTAGCATTGGTATGATTAGTGACAATGGACTAAACACTTTAAATACATAATACCAATGAGGGCATAATGTATTTTTAAAATAGAAACAAACAGTTCACTCACACCTCTGGATGATGCTAGACAGCCAAATTAGTATTTTTAAAACTGACTATAAAAGAAAATATCAAGTATCAATCTTTACCTTCATATAGGAATTTAATTAAATTGTTAATAAAGGGAAGTGTTAAAGCAGTACCTGACTCAGAGATAAAGAAGGAATGATAGTATTAGAACATTCACTATAAATGCAATGATTAATCTACACAATAGTCATCAGTGATTGCTAATGTCTCAAAACATAAAATACTGAGGCATTATTTGCAACCTAACAGAAGCACAGAATAGAGTTATGAAAATATCTTGAAACTGAGTAACAATGAGTCTGTGGACCTTACTGAAAAGATTATCCTTTCTCCACTGAATTGCTTTTGCTCTTTTGCCAAATAGCAGTTGACTATACCTGTGCAGCTCTATTTGTAAACTATTCTGTTCTATTGGCCCTTTTTTCTCTATCACACTGTATTGATTTCTGTAGATGTATAAAAAGTCTTGAAATTGGGCAATCTGAGTCCCTCAACCTTCTTCTTCTTCATTGTTTTGCTAGTTATTCTAAGTCTTTTATCTCTCCATAAATTTTCAGAATTAGGTTGTCAGTATTTATTAATGGTTTTGGGGGAATATTGAATAATATTTCACAGATTTTATAAAACATGTGTGAGATAATTGACATCTTCACAAAACTGAACCCTTGAATTTATAAACATGGGACATCTCTTTTATGATTTTTTTATTTCTTCCTTCAGAGTTTTGTAATATTCAGCATATAGAGCCTCTTTCTCTATATATTCTGTTAGACTTGTACCTGAGTATTTAATTTTGAGGAAGCTATTTGTATTGTATTTTACTTTTCAATTTCCATGTCTTCATTTCCAACATACAGAAAGTGATTGATTTGTGAATGTGTAACTTGTGTTCTGTGACCTTCCTAAACTAACTTAATGTTACAATAGACTTAATAGGATTTTATACACAGAAAAACATGCTATATGATTATAGAAACAATTTTATTTTTTCCTTTTTCAATATGTATACTTTTTATTTCCTTTACTTGTTTCATTTTAGTGGCTAAATTTACTGATACTATGTTGAATAAGTGGTGAAGGCAACATCCTTGTCATTTTCCTAATATTAGGAGAAAGGCATTTAATCTTTTACCATTAAATATAATGTTAACTGTGGTATTTTTATAGGGACTTTTGGTACTAAATTGAGGAAGTTTCCCTCTATTTTTTTCCCCTGACAGGTTTTAGTCTGAATGGGTCTTCCATTTCATCAAACAATTTTTATGCATTGATTGGAAAGATCATGTGATTTAAAAAAAATATTAACACTAATACAGTAGATTATATTGATTTTCAAAATTTGACCCAGGCTTGTGTCACTGGAGTAAATTCCATTTGTTTGATAATAGTAGATAGTATAATTTTATATAATTCATACATATGAACACAAATATATATGAATTATATATTTTGTTATACATTTTGTTAAGGATTTTTGTGTTTCTGTTCATGGGGATGTTGGACTGTAATTTCTATTCCCTTTTCATTGTCTGGTGCTAGTCTCAGAGTAATATCAACTTTACAAAAATCAGTTGGAAAGGTTCCCCATTTAATTTAATGGCATATTAAATGACATTATATAAGTTTTATTATTTTATGGTAAAATAATTTAAAACATTTCATTAATCTTTTAAAAAAGTAATTGCATTTTAGAGTCATATGATGGAATAATGTAATAATATGCTTTATTGAACTTGGCTGAAAATAATTCTAGTTTAGGAAACAGAAGATGGACAAGTAGGTGATTGCCCAAGTTGAAAATTTTTTAATTTTGATAATGTGTAGAGTGTGGTTTATTGTGTCTCTCTCTCTCTACTTTCTAACATATTTAATCTTTTAACATGAAGTTTTATCATCCAACTTCTTATACTATTACCTTTTAGCTAGTTTATAATTTATTGGCTAGGATTGTATCAGTTGTCTAAATTGAAACAGTTGTTGTATATTTGTTTGAAATGCAATGTGATTTCTGAAATAATTTTTCACTGTACAACCTTTTTAAAAATTATCCTCCAAATGTATTCAACACAATTATGGAAGCAGTGGGCCACATGGCATCTGTTGTGTGTGTTTTATTTTTTTTAAAGGCCATTCAATTTCTTCTCATCTGCTGTCACCTTCTTGGAACAAGAATAAACATGACAGACTTGTGGTTAGAGCACATGGGAAAAAGAACTTGTCAGTCATTCTCAAGATTCTACTTGTGTCTCAGTACACAGAAGAGCCTGGCTTGTTATGAAGACATTTTTTAATATTATAATTTTTAACTAGAAGTATACACAGCATTTTATATGATTAGGGATTTTTATATGAATCATATAACATATTATTTTATTGTTCCTCCTTTTTAAAATACTTCAAACCTATAGATTGATAAAAAGAAACAAAACAAATAAATAAAAATCTAAGAGAGAATGAATAAGGAATTTGGGGTGTAGTCCTAGCTTAGCCAAGCAAACATTGTGTTTCTGCAGCAAGACTAGCCAATTTCTCTCCATTTGTTTACTCACACAGTGCAGGGTAGTAATAATAAATAAATAAATATTATTGGAGAACAGGACAATACTCCAAATTACACAGGAAAAAATATTAACATATGAATATGCAATAAGAAAGGGATTGTTGAAACCAATTAGAAAATAGGACTAGATTAATAAGAAATGTTTGCCAAAGTTTTAATCAGTAAAGCTGCTTTGATTTACATGTTTAAACACAATTTACATATGATTTTCTTTCAAACTAACCATAAACAATTGAAAGGCAAAAATCAGAAAGCCATGATTAGTAAAAACAAAACAATGACTAAAATCATTATCTTTCAGGAGAAAAAAGTGAAATTAAATACCTATATTTGTATCAGGTACTGGAATTTAATATCAGGTTACTTTTCTTCCTCTTTAGATATATATTTTTTATGTATCTAATAGCCATGATTTGTTTTGTGAAATGCATAAAGTAGAAATTAGGAATAGAATATTAAATAGAAAACATGCTGCAGAATTTTATTTAACAGGCTTGGCTATGTTCACTGAGAGAAAAGTTATTTAAAAATCTGTTTAGTTTTAACTCTGTGATAAAACATTTCTAAAATCCAGTGTTTTATCAATATTTAATTTCACCATATTTATAAAACAATAATAATTATTAGAATATAATTATCTTCTGCACATATCTAGGAAGCTACTAATATGATTTTACTAAGGGAAGATGACTGAAGATACATGTGTCTATATTTAATTTTATAAATTATATATTGATAGGTTAAAAATATACCTGTGTGCTAATCCCTGTTATCATTATACTGATCACAAAGGCTCTAACAACAATTATATTATATACAATTGATCAGAAATATGCCCCAAACTTAGTATAATACTATCAATTATGCAGTGATTACATATACTTGTGAAAATATGAATAATATAGAGTTACAAATACTACTTTTAAAATATCTGAAGCCCCTGTAGTAGTTTTTGAAACAAGATAGGGTTGTATGTGTGGCAATGTGAAGACAGAACATGTACATTCTATGCTCTGTGTATGTGGCATCATCTATCTGCTGTACTTTTGTAAATTTTACTAAATACTTTCATTTTTTATCAGAAAATATAGAAACTAAAGTGACTTTTTTCAAGTTGTAATTATATAATACAGCTCTTATATTTCACAGCTTTGGGGCCTCTCTGTTTCAGTTAAAATAAAATACAGAATAATTATAATGACCAGCATGTTCTCTCATGACCTGATACACATTTTTTCTTTTAGAAGGAATTCCAAATGGATCATCTACCTTAGATATCAATTTGACAATTTTTAGAAAGCTAAACAAACAATTACCACTTGAAATAGCAATTCCATGCTTACTAGGCATCTACTCATGAAGAATGAAAGTGTATGCCTATACAAAGACAACAACACAATTATTTATGTCATCTTGTTTCTTAATGACTAAAAACTGGAAAAAAACACAGATGTCTGTCAGCCAGCTAATGGATGAACAATTTTAGTACATCTATACACTATTATACTAATCTGAAGTATGAAAAGAGCAAACTGTTGATGCACCCAAAACATGGAAGAAACTTAGACAGATTTCTTGGGGGAAAAAAAACAGATTTCAAACACCATGTAATGCATGATTTTATTCATATGACATTTTGGAAAAAGAAAAAAACAAGAAGGATGGAGGAAAAAAGATCAGTGATTGTTAGGGGTTGAGAGGTAGGGCCAAGAATTGACTGCAAATGGTCAATACAAATAGTTGTGATGTGAACCCAATGTTCTATACAGTTCTATAATGTAATGGAGGATTCAAGTGGTCATGGATGCATGCTTCTATGCATTTGTTTAATCTCATAGATATTTACACCACAAAGAGTAAATTTTAATTGGCATACATTTTTTTTACTCCTTACCTGAGGACTTTTTTAAAAGTTGATTTTAGAGATAGGGAAGAGGGAAGCAGAAGAGGAGAAAGAGGGGGCGGAGAGAGAGACAGACAGATGGAGACTGATGTGAGAGAAACAATAATCGGTTGTCTCTCATACCAGCTCAGAGCAAGGATGGAACCAGCAACCTAGATATGTATGCTGACTGGAAATCAAACCTGCAGTCTTTTTGGTGTAGGAGACGCCGTCCTCCAACCAACTGGGCCACCAGCCAAGACCCTTCTATGTTCACTTCCTTTTTGACTGAAGGAGAACAAAGTTTTGTCACCCCAAAATATGCATTTAGTGATATTGAGTTTGGTTATTAAGAAACAAAAGACTCAGAAAGAACATCTTAATATAGGAGAAAAGGCCACAATCATTAAACAAATAACCAAGATGAAGCCATGCCAGGCTCAGAGCTGGCTATTGCAACCAGATGCAGAACTTGGTTAATCAGTCATGAGATCAGACAACAAGGAACTTTCAAAACAAAGAAAATTCTACAGCTCCATTTTTGCTGTGGCATAGGAGTTCCAACTATGCTGAAGGGTAGGAGGTCCTTCTGGAGAACATTATGCTAAGTAAAATAAGCCAGGCAGTGAAAGATAAATGCTATATGATCTAACCTATAAGTGGAACCTAATGAACAAATATAACAAACAAGCAAAATGAAACCAGAGACATGGAAATAAAGAACAAACTGATAGTGACAAGAGGGGAGGGGGCAGGGGATAATGGGTGGAAAGAAGGGGAAGGGACTAGTCAAAGAACATGTATAAAGGACACATGGACATGGACAACAGGGTAGGGATTGACTGTGGAAGTGGGGATTGGGCAGGGCGGGGGAATGTAATGGAGAAGAAGTTGGGACAACTGTAATTGCACAATAATAAACAAAACCAAAGAACATTCTCATAAAGATTATTATCAATAGCTTGCCGATACCCCAAATGTTTACTCATACCACAAAAGAAAAAAAAAGCCCACCAGATATACCTTATAAAAAGTTAAAGTTAAACACATCTCTTTTTCCACCATTTCCCCCCAGCTCTTCTTCTACTATTTCCCCATACCAGTAATTTTCCATAGAAACTACTAATAGACGTAAGCTCAACCACTAGAGTTGGTTGTGGTCTCTCCTTTCTCTTGTGAGGAAAGATTGACTATGGAGTAGCTTTTAAAGTTTCTCCTTTCTGCCCAATATGACCTGCTTTTCCACTTCCCTCTAAAGCTCATTCTTGAATCCTTCTTACATGAGGCCAAGAATCCTGTAGACTTGGGGCTCAGGCTCTGTTAGGGACTCACCACTCTGGCATCACTTTGACCCTTCCCATTACCTGCCTAAAAGAATTCAGATAGAAAAACCTGCTTAATATAAACTAAATATGGCAGGCAGGGAGAAACTTAGCAAAGCCTATTAGTTAGACTTCCCTCTGTGTCCCATTTTTTTCTGGGTGGCCCAGAAAGAATGTATTTTTCTGTATTCATGAATAACTCTCAATTTTGCTTTGAAGTCTCAGACAGTTGTTTATTGTTCACTTTCTCCTTACTCCAGAATAGCATGTAAATCTTAACGACCCAATGGGTCTTAGATTTCATATCCTTAAGTACATCTATAATTATTTTTGGAATTTTTTCTCCTGTTAGTCTCTCTTATATTAAGTGATTAATAGCCCAATCAGAAAAATAAAGAAAGGTGAGAGAAAAGGTGTTTTTCTTTTTCATTTTTCCATTTTTGACACCCAGTGACCATATCAGGAAAAGGTTTTCTGCTTTTAAGGATTTAAGCAATCAACTTGGATTCACGTGGATAATCCAGGATAATTGCTCTATCTCAAAGTTAGCAAATAACCAACCTTAAACACATTTGCAAAGATAATTCCTTTTTACAGGTTCTAAGGGCTTTCTTTCTGCCTTTCTTGAGGTTGGGCCTGTTGAGTAGAATCAGGTCTTTTTAGGGAGCCATTTAAGATAAAAGCCTGAAAACTCAATTGTCTTTCTTCATGTCCTGAAATCATTGCTCAATAGTAAGTCCCTGAATGCTTTCATAGAAAAGGAAAATGGAGAGTGGCTGATTACAATACTAATTTAACTCTATTTACTAATACTTGCCCAGAATTGCCACTTGCCACCAGGCTAAAATCGATAAAACTCAGTCCACCTCTATGAGCTTCTTTCCTCTCTGGAGTCCTTACCTCCATGAGGTCTCTGCCTTTGCAGTTTTCTACTGCCTTCAACCAACTGATTTCTGTGTTTTAAATACATTTTTTTCTAGTGGCTTCGGTGGGAGTGCTGATCTTCCACTAGTTAATAATCCCTCTTGGAAGTTGAAGTCTCCCATTATTATTTCATTTTTTTCAACCAAAAATTATGTAACACAATCTTTTCAATTTGCAGATTCTAAATGAACAAGCAAAGATATCAAAAAGTCCAACCATAGCCTGTCTGATATTGCAGAGTTTAGGAGGTAAAACTAGTATTGTATTATCTTGATTTTTAGCCCTCAGCTCTTCACGTTAGACCACTCTGGTGTAAATATCGTAATTCATTCACTGCTTATATAAGGTGCTCAGAAATCCAAAAGGCAATTTATAACTCATTGCCCAAGAAATTCACAAGTTCAGAATAATAATTGTTAGTTGAAGAGGAGTTTATCATGTAACAGATCCTGTAATTTTTTTCTATTTTAAGTATTCCATACATAAACAATAACAATGGGAAATTAAATTAACTATGTTTATCTCAGTTAACTGAAACATTACTAACTGTAGAAAGAAGTCTTTACAACTAACATTCTTTTAAAATATTATTTTTGTGTAATTCACATATTAAAAATCACATTAGCTTAATGTTCTATTCTCTTGAAATGGCAGTCACTAAAGGGTAAGAGATGTGTAGAGTTTAGATCAGTAATTTAACTTTTCACAAAGCACAAGCAGTGCTGGAGTATCAAGATGATGGCCCTCAGCTCAGCTGTGTCCTCAGCATTCAAGCCTTAGAAATCCTTTGAGGAATTCTCTAATCATTTCTATAAATTCTTCAGATGATTTAAAGTTATTTAAAAGCCACCACTTTATTCTTTATATAAATGTATTTTCCTTTGCTTTAAGTTGGGCTTGTGTGGTAGAAACAGGTCTTTTTAGGCAAGTATTTGAAATAAAAGCCAGAATACTCAATTGTTCCTCTTTATGTACTGAAGTTACTGCTCAATTGTAGACCTCTGAATGTTTTGTTTTTCTTTTTCTTTTTGAAAGGGGATATGAAGAGTGTCTGGCCACAACATTTCTTTAACAATATTTACTGCCTTGAACAGTGTGGCTAAGTTGGTTGGGTGTCATCCCACAAAGCGAAAGATCACTGGTTTGATTCCTGTCAGGACATGTGACTGGGTTGCAGGTTCAGTCTCTGGTCTGAGCTCATAGGAGAGGCAACCAATCAATGTTTCTCTCTCACACCTATATTTCTTTCTCCCTACCTTCCTCTCTCCATAAAAAACAAATAAGTAAAATCATTTAAAAACAATATTTACTAATTATTTTTCAATCACTACCTTGAGGATACATAATTTTCATTTTTTATCTTCTTTCTAAAAAGAATACCTATACAAATCTCATTAGCTGAAAAGTAAAGAGACAAGGAGTGCTTCTATTTCCTTCTGATGTTATAATTCTCAAAGGTTAACAATTAAAATTACCCTATAAAAGCAATAGGCAATAACACTTAGGAATATAAAGGCTGGAAGCCTGATAGAATATAATGCAATGCCTATACTCTACCTGTTAATTGTGTGACTTGGGGCACATTTCTGACTGTTTATGTCTCACTACTCTAATTGTGAATAGAGGTAGCAGTATTAACCTATTTAATCAGGTTGTTGAGAGAATTAAATAATTTAAAATTTTAAATATTTTAGAACATTACTTAACACATAGTAAGTGTTCAATAGGTGACAGTCATTGCTTTCTGATTTGTGCTGTATGTTTGAAAAGCTTTTGACTGTATATCACAAAGCTTCTCCACCTTGGTAAAGGCACAATTATCACCATCTAACTAAAGACAACCATGTTGATGCCAGACACCAAATATTTGGCATCACACATACACACACATATTTATACTTCAGTGTTCTGCAATCAATGTGTGTGTGTGGTGTGTGCATGAGGTCTGTCTGGAAAAAGTCCAACCATTGTTAATATCACAAGAATGGTTTGGGCGACATTGATGTAACCAAGGAGATTGGATTAGAATGTGTGTGCATGAACAATGATGACTTCACTGTACTCATCAGTGGGGAAGGTAGATGCTGTTGAGTGAGCATGTGTACTGTGTGTCAATCGCATTTAAAATGACTGAGTGAGTAGAGAAATGAATCTGCATCAGATTTTGCAAAAAACTTGAAAATTCCTCTGAGGAAACTTCAGATGATTCAGAAGTCCATAGCTGTGGGCAGCTCGTGATCGGCAGCTTCATCATGAGAATGTGCCCTCTCATGCATCACGACTTGTGCAAAGTTTTTTGGCAAAACATCAAATCACACAGGTGAGTCAGCCCTCTACAGCTGAGATCTGGTGAACTGCTACTTCTGGCTTTTCCTAAAACTAAAATCACCTTTGAAAGGGAAGAGATTTCAGACATTGATGAGATTCAGGAAAATATGTTGGGGCAGCTGATGGGGTCTAGAAGAACTGTGTGAGGTCCTGAGGTGCCTACTTTGAAGGGGGCTGAGGCATCATTGTCCTATGTACAATCTTTCTTGTATCTTGCATCTTCTTCAGTAAATGTCTCTATTTTTCATATTACATGGCTGTATACTTCTGAACAGAGCTGTGTGTGTGTGTGTATGTGAATCATCATTATCATTATAACATTTCTTCTTGCTGACAAATATTGAATGCTTACCACACTTACAAATTGACAGGTACTCTTGCTAAGTATTGTGTTAATATCTCTTTTTTATTCCTAAAGCAATTGTTCAAGGTGAGAACTACTTTTATTTTTATGACGTTATTACTGAGGCATAGAGAGCTTCAGTAATTCTCTTGAAATAACAAGGCAAGAATTCAAACTGCCCTACTTGACCCCAAAGCCAGGGCTCATAACCACTTCACTGCCTAGGTAATGGAAAGGTCAGTTTTTCCAAAAAAACAGTTGAGGTGAGTGACAAAAGTTAATTGTTAAACAGAAGACTATAAGACAGTTTATTCTCCTTGCTGTGAGTAAAAAAAAAACATACAAAAATGATAATTTCCCACAGAACAGAAATGGTTTTCCACTCTTTCTTTTTTTTTTTTTCTTTACCAACTTGAGCACAATGTATTTGTAACTAGTTCTCAGCCTTACCTTGGCAAGCATAGTTTGGAGTTTTCACTTTCATTCCTTTGGTCCATACTTGGAATTATTGGACAGAGGTCTGATTTTTTGACACCATCTCTCCTGTATAAATCAATTTCTGAACTAAAATAAATTGTTGTTTTCCCAACCATATTTCCTTTAGCTTTTCCAAGCTACTGTATTTTTTAATTGGTTTTTCCACTTTAAACAGCATATTTGACATACATTGGAAAAGCAATTGTTTTCTCTTAATCAAGGAGACTGGAAGCAGCATTAAAACCTGCACATCACCAAAGTACTTTGAAGTTTTACACCCTAAAGTGTCTGGCTTTATTTACCCAGTTAATATCATAGAAACTTCATGGCTCTAATCCCCAAGGAAGAAGATTATTCAGGTCGGACTGCATTTTACTGCTACTGACAGAGATAAATAAAAAGAAAAAATGGAGTGTCATATCTTTCTCCATTTCAGTATTTACAAAAAAAATAGCTACATATTTTCCCCTCATAATAACTCTATTAAAATTTATTTTAACACTTTTAGGAAACTTTACATTTATATTTTATATCAGAAAAGGAAATAATATAATTCTATTAAATGACACAATGACCTATTAAATAGCAAGAGGAACTGACTTTGGAGTAATTTATTACTTCACCTACCCACTTATTATTCTAATGTCTAATGTTTAAAGTAACCTTTGGAAATGATCTAATTGTCTTGGGTTCCATGTTTTTAAATTAAAAAATTCTCCTATAGCCCCAGCCAAGAAGCCCAATTGGTTAGGGTATCATCCCAACACAAAGGTTACATGTTTGGTCCCTGGTCAGGGAACATACATGAATGAACCAATGAATACATAAATAAGTAGAACAACAAATTAATGTTTCTCTCTCTCTAAAAATAAATAAATAAATAAATAAATAAATAAATAAATAAATACTGTCCTATAATCTGATCTATACATTCATGACTGTTATGATTCTTTCTGTCTATAAGTGACATAACATTGTGACTAAGAAAAGGGCAAGAAGCAAAGAAATATTTAGGTCTACCCTTTGCTTGTCATGCAATCAGGTAAGCTACAAAACTAACTAAAAACAACAGACTTTTTAAAAAATATATTACTACAACACTTATAGAGCACTTACAAGAAGGGACACTTAGAATACGGAATAAAATCAGAATTTGTGAGTAAAATAAGCAGAAATTAAGAATTATGGATGGCATTAAGCATCTGCCTAAGAAGCTCATTCTAAGAAAAAGCTGAAGAAAGTGTAGCTACTGAAGATTTCAGAAACTTTACCACTAAGGTACATGTTTTGGAGTGAAGTACAATTAAAAATCTCAATGCAGAAGGATGGACTTCAGCATTAAATAGTCTTGGATTTAAAACAAAGTGTGCCCACCTTGTGAAATTTGTTCTGTGCAGTTTTCCCTGGCAGGTTTTTGCCTATTTTTATTAAAATGTGGATATCAGTTTGTCACTATTCCTGTCACTCACTGTTGCCATCTATCTTACCTGAAACACTTGTATCTTTCACTGAATCCAGTGTCACTGGTTTGTCTCCTCTTGGTATTCTAGCTTCTGGTTTGAATAAATTTAAAGGCACTAGAAAAATAACTATAGTAAATATTAAAGTTCACATTTTGTCCATTTATAATTATTAAGATAGATGTTGATATATTGGAACATATATTTTCTGTGTTTATGTATTTAATAATATATTATTATATATGTTATTTATGCAATACTGATATTATTGCATATCATTATGCAATAAGTATTTTAACAGACACATTTTATTTAAGATATTAGACAAGAGCCCTGGCAGGTGTGGCTCAGCAAATTGACTGCCAGCCTGCAAACCAAAAGGTTACTGGTTCCATTCCCAGTCAGGGCATATGCCTGGGTTGCAGACAAGGTCTCCAGTAGGGGGCATGCAAGAAGCAACCACACATTGATATTTCCCTGTCTCTTTCTCCCTCCCTTCCCCTCTGTCTAAAAATAAAAAGTCTTTAAAATAAAAAAAAAAGTCAATCATGCTAGGAAATAGAGAAAACTATTTCAGCCAGAATGGAAATAGTTGAGTTGTCCTTAAGCACAACAGCTGACTGAAGTGGCAATTGGCAACAGAAATCATTTTTATAAATTGTATCATATTACATTAATGGATGCTGTACCATGAGACAGTAATGGTACACTGTGCTTATTACAGCAATGTGCAAGGGAACCCAATTCCCAATTTAGCATTTTACCAAATGATTAGCACTTTGGTTCCTCTAATGGCTGAAGATTTATTTCAAATTTAATTTCATAATTCATTTCTCTTTCATACTGAAATTGAATATTATTCTGTCATTTGATAAATAATTAATGGTAAGAGCCATCTTTTTTGTAAATTTATTGTTTATAACCATTTTATATTTGATATTTACCCAATACATTTTTCTTTTTTTGTAAATTACATTTTATTGATTATACTATTGTAGTTGTCCTGCTTTTCCTTCTTTTACCCCCCTCCACCCAGCACCCCCTACTCCCTCAGGCAGTACCCGTCCCCCCATTCATGTCCATGGGTCATGTGTGTAAGTTCTTTGGTGGCTTCCTTTCCTGTGCTATATTTTACATTCCCATAGCTATTCTGTAACTACCTAGTTGTGCTTCTTAATCCCTTCACCTCTCACCCATTCTCCCACATCCATCCTCCCATCTCTTTATCTTTAAAGTTTGGACTTTCAATTATGATATGACTTAGGTTGGGCCTCTTTGTATCCATCTTGTTTGGGACTCTCTGTGCTTCCTGGACTTACATGTCTATTTCCTTCACCAAATTAGGAAAGTTTTCTTTCATTATTTTTCCAAATAGATTTCCAATTTTTTGCTCTCTTTTCTCCTTTTGGTACCCCATGAAGCAAATGTTGGATTGCTTAACATTGTCCCACAGGGTGCTTACTACCTTGTTTTTTAAGATTCTATTTTCTTGTTCTGATTGGTTGTTTTTTGCTTCCTTATGTTCTAAATCATGCATTTGACTCTTGGCTTCATCCACCCTACCGTTGTTTCCCTGTAATTTTTTTTTTTAAATTTCAACTAGTGTACCCTTTGTTTCCGATTGGATCTTTTTTATGCTGTTAAGGTCCTGACTAAGTTCCTTGAGCATTCTTATAACCATGTTTTGAATCTGCATCTGATAGATTGCTTATCTCCATTTTGTTTAGCCCTTTTTCTGGAGTTTTGATCTGTTGTTTAATTTGGACTATGTTTCCTTGTCTCTTTGCCTTTTCCTTGTCTCTTGTCTTCCTGTGCTTTGACAGCCTCCCTGTGTTTGTTTCTATGTATTAGGTAGAGTTGCTTCAATTCCATATCTTGGTAGTGTGGCCTAATACAGCAGGTGTCCTGTAGGGTCCAGGGGCACAGCCACTGCTATCATCCACGCTAGGTACTTGAGGTGCACCATTTTATGGGCTGAGTACACGCTCCTCTTGTAGTTGAGTTTTGGCTGCTGTTGGCAATCAATGGGAGGGATTACCCAGACCACTTAGCTGCAAAGACTGGCTGTGACCACTTACTACTAACCTCCACCCTCCTTGAAGGATCAGCTGCCAATGCATTTTTCTGATTTATTTCAACTTCTTTATTGTCTATGAAATTATTCTTGTTATTTTTTTCAGTTTGCTTTTGTCTTTAATTAGGTGTTGCAATGTGATTTATTTTTTGCCACAGTCAGTTATTTAAGAAAATATTATATATCAAATTTTTCAATCATAACATTTCTGGAATTTTTCTTCATTTTTGTCTTGTTATTGAAGACTTTCAAATTCTGAGATTAAAACTTTACTACTATTTCTTCAATGATTTCATTTCTTTATATCCTCCTCTCCTTTTCCTTCCTCTTGTCTTCCTCTACTGCTGTTCCTCCTCTTTTTTATTCTTCCTCGCGTTCTCCTTTTTATTTTTAATATTGATTTAATTTAATTAGAATTTACCTCAGTTTTGGGGTGAAATGGGGTTCCAGAATATTGTTTCTGTTAAATGAATATGAAGATGCACGCATTACTTTTTTGAATATTTCATCATTTCCCATTTATCATAAACACCAATTTTATCATGTTGTAAATAATTTATGCATCTGAAGATATTTTAAAATTTTAGTTTTAGCTGATTGATTTTCCTATTCATGTATCAGTGTCATGGATTTAATTGTTATGGCATAATATAGTTTGTTGTCTGTTAAGAGTAGCATTGCTTTATTATTTTTAATTTTTAGAATTTTCCCATATATTTTTATTTGATTCCCTCATTCCTGTAGAAGTTGTAGTAACCTTTTCCAGCCAAGATCTCTTTTAGTTATTTTTATTGAGAGTATATATATTATATGTACCGATTAACATAGGGAGAATTGACATTTATATATTGAATCTTCCTGTCTATAAACCTAACTTAAATATGTCTTTGTTCTACTCTATTTATTTAAGGAGATTTTGAAATATTTTAGGAAAATTTTATAGAAATTATATCTTCTAGTTTTATTTTTAAATACATTTTATCATTTTTATTACTATAGTCAAATGTTTTATTTTTATCTTGTAATAGGTGGCTGTTTCTATAGGAGGTTTGTCCCACAGGGTGCTTACACTACCTTGTTCTGAATAGTATTTTTCTAAGAGAGAGAGGGAGACAAAGACATCAATATGAGAGAGAAACACTGACTGGCTGCCTCCCACACACACCCTGACCAGGGATCAAACCCACAATCCAGGTATGTTCCCTGACCAGGAATTGAATCTACAACCTCTCAGTTTATGGGACAATACACTGGCCAAGGCAATAGTGTTTTATTTTTAACCACAGAACTTCCTCTAGTTTCTTGCTCTTTTGTATTATATTATTTAATTAACCTTCTTGAATTTTTCAATTATCAAAAAAACTATTTGCAGCTAATGATCACTAAAACTATTTCTCTCAAATTTTTGTATCAATTATTGTGTTTTCTTACCAGGTGATATAAGCTAGAACTTCCAGGGCATTGTTGAAAAAAAATTGCTGGTTGAAAAGTATATTTAGATTGTGCTGAATTCATTGACACTACTTCTGCTATTTCTAATTAAGCAAGATGCTAGATTTTTTTGTGTGTGAAACTAAATATGCTATCCATTTTAAAAAATGTAACCTTATGTCATTATTTTACTTAGATTTTCTTTCTTATCAATTACCTGATGATGGGTATTATAAAATGTTTCTTCATAATATATAGAAATAGATCGCCATATGGTCCTTTGTTCTCCTTAAAATATGTGTTGTGTCTTGTTTCCTGGTTGCTCAGTATCTCTTGATGCCTTTGTTGGGAGAATTCCCCATTTTATGATAGCCATCTTTCACCATGTTACAATCCAGTAACTTAACTTCAAACCCTCTTCTCCAACTTTACAGTGTCTTAGTAAGATATACAATATCCCTTTCTGTTTAATTGTTTCCAAAAATATGTTTATTAAAATTAAGTAGTCTGATCTATATAAACTGGTTAAATCCATGAATGCTATTTGTAAGTATGGATTCTGAAAGCATTTGACCAAAGAGAAATAAATGTAACTTCAGTAAAGCTGAGCTTTTAAAGAGTACATTTACTGAGAATTTAATATTCCAACTAGAAAAAAACATTGTTCACGGTTCTAGTTGTTTGTTGGCTGACTGAGCTTTGGATTCAAAGTTATCTCTCACTAAATAACTATGAGATGCCAGGAATTACTTGGACTAATGTAGTGGAAGAAACAGAAAAATGTATTATTTATGAATGTCAAAATATATTTAAGATGTGCAATCTACTGCTACATAGTTCCTATCTAGTGTCCCCAAAGGTATTGGTTTCAAGGTATTGCTTTCATCAAAATATGGAGAACTGCATTTTTTATGAGAATGATGATATTGTTGAAATTTATTGAGGTGGTGTTTTATTGGCAGGCATATGAGTTGCTACAAGGCACCACTATTGTAGTGGGTTCCATGGTCATATTTGGAATGGTGTAACTGCAGGGTAATAGAGGCCAAAAAACTTCATTTAAATACAAAACCTATTAATTGATCATGGAATTCTTGCATCTGAAAGAAATAGACAACTCATTAAAGTCCAATTGGATTCTAAAAGGATAACAAGTTGTACAAAAATAAACAAAAAATAAACAGAGAATCTAGGTCTGTCAAGCAGAGGTTTGTCATGAATTACTCTAATAGAGACTTAAAGCATCTTGCCCACTTCTCAGAGATTAGTCAGTTCACAATTCCAGACACCCCATGAAGTTAATATCTGTGCAGAAAAGATAAAGTTTCCTACAATAACATAATAAGTACATATTACAATTCCTCCTTTTTGTGTTTCCCAGAGATGTGTGAAGTGTGCACCATGGTAATTGTTCAGGGATTGTTTGACATGGGTCTAAGTAAGTGAAAATGGCTTGGGGCTCAGAATAATAGTGCTCTACAGATCAAGATAGAAAGTGAGCATGATCTAGCAACAGAGTTTTCACTCATGATTGCTACAGACCTGTATTTGGTCCTTTGGACCTCAAATCCATTCTTTGATTACTTTTCCTCTGCCTGTATACAGAATTTTAATAGACTCACTTGGTTATTGGTATATTATCCATATTAGCTTATTGGTTTATGGGGCAAGGGCTATTATTCTAAAAAGAAGCTTATACTATATTGGCTAATTTATCCATAGAAATCCCCATTTAGTTTATTTTTGAATTATACTGAATAAGGATTAGACTTGGGAAATGACAGTGGATTATGATCATTTAATCAAGTGGTAATCCCTGTTGAACTTTCTATTTTGGATGTGTTCTCTGTTGCAGTAAGTTAACATAGTCAATGTTATTGTATTTATTGTTCTGGAAGTTGCCTTGTTTTTCTGTACCAAAATAAACTAAAATGCTGCTGGTGAGTACCTAAAGCTTCTATAAACTAGGTAATATTTTCAGAAAAAAATAAGTTTTTAATATAAAGTTGTTCAGGCATCTCTCAGTTGTGGGCAAAAAGAGAGTTCTATGAAAAGTAACCTCAAAGGGTTATCTCATCATAAATTTCAAATGTGCTGGTCAGGGTGAGTGGTCCTGCCTCAGGCAAAACTTTTTAGTAAAAGGTTTATCTTTGCCATAAGCAAGTATTGTCCATTGTTTCTGTGAATCTAGGTTAAAACACCTTTGAAATAAGCCATGACTCTGTTCAAGAAATCACATAACCTTGTTAGTTATTCTTTACTTCAATCCCTTCCTTACTTTTTACCACCTCCATGTAATCTTCCTTATATTACCTACTTAATTTCAAATACATAAAAGAAGCTGCAAAACTGTTATCTTCAGAGCATTTCAGATCTTGCCTCCTGCCATATGTTATCTGTTTGTCGCAAATAAACTAATAAAATTTCTCTACAGGTTTGGAAGTTCCTTATGTGGACACTGGGCTGGGGAGATTACTTGTCCTAATTAGGAGTCCTGAAATTTAAGCTTTATTAGTTTCCTGAGAAATCTGTCTCTGAGGACATCACCACTTTGCTTCAGGACTCCATGAACTCTCCTCTCTTACACAACTTCCTCTAAACAGGCCTTCCTAATCTCCATATTTTACAAGACATGATGGTGGTCCAGTGAATGATCACCATATTTTTCAGACTGTAAGACACACACCTTTTCCCCAAATTTGGGAGGAAAAGGGGGGTGCATTGTATTGTCCAAATGTTGCTTTACATTTACATTGGTGAAATATTATGTTATTTATGTTATTAAATATTTTATCACATTTTTTTGCTTCAATTTTTTTTTCTTATTTTCCTCCTCTAAAACCTAGGTGCATCTTTGCTGGGGACCACCCTGCCTGGTCTCAGGACACTGTAACCCCCCATGACTTAGGCTAAGTGAAAGACCTCCGGACCAGGAGCCACTGGAGACAAAACTTATTTCCCTGGCATGAACGCTTCTTGTTCATATGTCTCATTCCTTTTCATGCTTGAATGGCAGTCAATGACGGGCAACAATTCTCTTGGATAGAGAATGAATGTAAGACAGACGCGTTCACGAAGGAATGACAGGGACAAGACTCACAAGGCTGTGGAAATAACAGGGTGATTGACATCAACCCCTGCCCCCTTTGGCTTTGTCAAAGCCTGAGTCTTTGTTCTTGGATGTGAGAAATCCAAGTCTCCTGGCTGCCTCTGTCTCCTGCCCTTCTCAGGCCTTCAGGGGCAAAACAGCCCAGACCAGAAACAGCAGACTCCCTGGGTAATCAGGCCTGGGACATAGAATATATAAGATCCTGTGAGATCTGTTTGCTGGAGGATGTTATTATCTCGGAATTTAAAGGCACAGATAGGAAACTAAAACTGCCCTTTGAGCCCTGTTAGATAAAACCCCAATCTCTGCCCAGAATCACAGCGGGGAGATGCTGTCTGCACCTTTGTAAGTCACCTACTTCTTTTGATCTTCTCTGCCAGACTGTGACTCCACAAACTAAGTCTGTTTTCTCAATAAAAATCTGCTTGGGTATGGACACGGGGCTCTCCCCACGTGAGGAGTGGCCCTTCTGTTCCTATTCCCCCATGGGACCTGGTTGCCTCTGTGTATGCTTTTCTCATGTTTTGACGAACATCCACAGCCCAGATGGATACTACTGGCCGGTATCTCTACACATCTTATGGTCCAAAAGTATGGTATCTGATGACATTTTGTTGATCCTGAGGAAAATGAAGTTGATAATACAGTGAGAGACATGCATGACAATGGGTTGAAAGTAATACTCAAGGACATATTCTACTTGGGCCTATCATCTCAACCAAATTTTGGAATTCTGCAGCCCTCAACATGTTAGGTAACCCTCAAAAGTACATTTGTTACAGTTTCAAAGGTAAAGTCACTATACATGTTAGATATGAGTAAAGATATCAACAAAGTTTTCTCCTCTTTCATTCTATCTCAGTGCAAATGGGCCCTAAATTTGTCTTCTTCCACATACTAGAAATCTGATAAAGGTAGGATTTCAGCTGTGTTACTAGGCAACATTTATTTATAGTAAAGACAAAAACACTGATTTATAAGCTGCATCTGCACTAGGGGAGTATTAAAAACAAACACAGAATAAAAACCAGAGTGAAGGGTTTTCTTCAGCCTGATGATTCTTTTTATATGTCTCCCTTTTGGTAAATTAAAAGTTGAACTCATGAAACTGTTAGAATAAATACTGATTCTTATATGGAACTCAGATTTTTAAGTCATTGTGAACCTCTGTACCACTCCTTGGTCTCACACCCTCACACTGAGCTGCCAGTTGTTGCGCTAATAACTAGTTCCTGAACATCTGCAAAGACAGGCATGCAGGTGTTGCTCTTGATGCTGTCATGCTGAGTTTTTGGTTATGTAGCTTTTCTACATTTGAGAAAACTAGTGCTAGATGTGCCTATTTCAACCTTATGAGTGTGAAATATCCAATTTAACCTAAAATTGTCAAGACTGGTTGTTGCAGTTGACATTTCAGGAATTTGAGAGCAACATATACCATGTCTAGCCACGCTACTCAGAAAGATAATTAAACAATCTGCTAGATTGAGTGGGTTGAGTGTAGCCCAGAGGACATAAGGCTCTTGACTGAGTAGAGACCCTTGTGCACCTATAACCTGCCATTTGCACCTTTGTTTCAGTTGATCAATGTTGATACGTGTGAGGAGAACCAAGATGCTGAATGAGAATGTGCCAAATTCTGTAAGAGAGTTACATAGGAGACTTTTAGGGTATTGAAACTATTATGCCTTCTTTTGTAAGTAATTTTCCTCATAAAAATACATCAGTGTTTGCCCTTGGGATAGGTGACCATTACTATGGGTCACAAGGTGATGCTGTTACTTGAGCTACCAATGTAATGGAGCAGAAACTCCATCTAACATGACACATTCTTTCTGCCTGACCATTCTCTTCCTTGATTGTTAAATCCTTAGGACATCAGATTCTGATCAGCATGAAACTGTCTTAACAAGAAAGCCTCATATCTGTTAACTACAGAACACGAATTTTAGTCAAGCTAAAGGTAACATCCTGAATTCAGTTGTGGTTCAGACCCAGGCCCATGAAAGTAAAATGACCCTAAAAACCATACCCCATGAAATCAGACAGAACTGATGCCATAGTTTACATCAGGACCTGAGACAAGCATCCACTGTTCTCTACCTTGGCCTCAACCAATAGGGGAACCCATAACCCCAACTCTGGTAGCTACAATGATTAATGATTTTTCCCGTTATATAAGTCATCCTCTGGGAGCCATTAGGGAACCAAATATGCACACAGTAGTTTACCTGTGAGTCTGGTCTTCACACTGTTGTCTAGACTAATAAATTCTTATTTTTTTTGGCTGCAAACTCCTGTTCATGTTCTACTGGGGTTTGTGCACACAGGCAAGTGGGCACCTTTAATCCAGTAACACCAATTATAAACTGTATTGTATAATCCACTATGTCATCTAGTATCATCATCTACCATTACTTCTCTTCCTTTTTTTCACTTATGCTTATTCTATTGTGTTTTAATATATTATATTTAATGTTTAATATAATTTCATTACACATTTTATTACTACCAACACAGAGAGCTTTAAATTGTACCAACACTGATTTAACTATGGCATGACTCTTATATTTAGGTTTCACATGATCCTAGCTCTTCCATTTTGTACTATTTTAAATTTCACCCAAAATATACTTTGAGGGAATATAGTTATTGTGTTTAGTGTAACTTCTTTGAAAGAGGGGCTTTTCTGATTTCTGGTTTTCTCTGATTTTATCATGTTGTGATAATATCATCTGTACCTACTTTATTTATTTTAGTTTATTTTATAACCTATAATCAATCATCATGAATGCTCTGTTGCCACTAAAAATAAGTTTTATCCTTGTTTTCATATAGTTATTGATGTTTACCTAATTATTCGGCAATTTAGCTTTTTTAAAAAAATTTATTTTAATCATTGTTCAAGTACAGTTTTCTCCCTTTTATTCCCATTCCAGCCCACCCTCCCATCCCTCCCCACTTCCCTCCCATTACCACCCTCCCCTTAGTTTTTCTCCATGTGTCCTTTAAATTTGTTCCTGTAAACCCATCCCATTCTCCCCTGAAATTCCTTCTTCTCTCCCCTCTGGTCACTGTCAGCCTGTCCTTTATTTCAGTGTCTTTGACTATATTTTGCTTGTTTCTTTGTTTTGTTGTTTAGGTTCCTGTTAAAGGTTGAGATCATATGGTATTTGTCTTTCACTGCCTGGCTTATTTCACTTAGCATAATGCTTTCCAGCTCCATCCAAGCTGTTGCAAAGGGTAGGAGCTCCTTCTTTCTTTCTGCTGCATAGAATTCCATTGTGTAAATGTACCATAGTTTTTTGATCCATTCATTTACTGATGGGCATCTAGGTTGCTTCCAGCACTTGGCTATTGTAAATTGTGCTTCTATGAACATTGGAGTGCAAAGGTTCTTTTGGATTGGTGTTTTAGGGTTCTTAGGATATAGTCCCAGCAGTGGAATTGCTGGGTCAAAAGGCAGATCCATTTTTAGTTTTCTGAGGAAGTTCCATACTGCATTACATAGTGGTTATACCAGTCTACAGTTCCACCAACAGTCATTAGGGTCCCCTTTTCTCCACAACCTCTCCAACACTTGTTGTTTGTTGCTTTGTTTATGATGGCCATTCTGACTGGTGTGAAGTGGTATCTCATTGTGCTTTTAATTTGCATCTCTCTGATAACTAGCGATATTGAACATTGTTTCATGTGTCTTTGGATCCTCTGTATGTCCTCCTTGGAGAAGTGTCTGTTCAAGTCCTTTGCCCATTTTTTAATTGGTTGCTTGTCTTCTTAGAGTGGAGTTATGTGAGTTCTTTATATATTTTGGAGATTAAACCCTTGTCTGAGGTATCATTGGCAAATATGTTATCCCATACAGTTGGTTCTCTCTTTATTTTGATACTGTTTTCTTTAGCTGTGCAAAAGCTTTTTATTTTGATGAGGTCCCATTTGTTTATTCTTTCCTCTATGTCCATTGCTCTAGGGGACATGTCAGTAAAAAAGTTTCTGCATGAAATATCTGAGATTTTCCTACCTATGTTCTCCTCTAGGACTTTAATGATGTCACGGTTTATATTTAAGTCTTTTATCCATCTTGAATTTATTTTTGTATAAGGTGTAAATTGGTGTTTGAGTTTCATTTTTTTGCACGTAGCTGTCCAGTTCTCCCAACACCATTTGTTGAAGAGGCTATTTTGACTCCATTTTATGTTGCTGCCTCCTTTGTGAAATATTAATTGACTGTTGAAACTTGGGTTTATTTCTGGGCTCTCTGTTCTGTTCCATTGGTCCATGTGCCTGCTTTTATGCCAGTACGAGGCTGCTTTGATTACAGTGGCCTTGTAGTATAGTTTAGTGTCAGGTATTGTGATCCCTCATACTTTACTCTTCTTTCTCAAAATTGCAGCAGCTATTAGGGGTCATTTATGGTCCCATATACATTTTTGAAGTGTTTGTTCCATGTCTGTGAAATAAGTCACTGGTACTTTAATAGGTATTGCATTGAATGTGTAAATTGCTTTGGATAGTATGGACATTTTGATGATATTAATTCTTCCAATCCATGAACACGGTATATGTTTCCATTTGTTTGTGTCTTCCTTGATTTCTTTCCTGAGTGTTATGTTATTTTCTGAATACAGGCATTTTACCTCTTTGGTTAGGTTTATTCCTCGGTATTTGATTTTTCTTTTTGCTGTTTCCAATAGGATTTTTTTCTTGATTTTTGCTTCTGCTATTTCATTGTTGGTGTACAGAAATGCCTTTGATTTCTGGATATTGACTTTGTATCCCGCTGTTTTTCCAAATTCATTTATTAGGTCAAGCAGTTTTTTGGTAGAGTCTATAGGATTTTCTATGTACACTATCATGCCATCTGCAAACAGTGACAGTTTTTTTTCCTCCTTTCCAATTTGGATGCCTTTTATTTATTTTTCTTGTCTGATCTCTGTGGCTAAATCTTCCAGTACTGGATGAATAGAAGTGGTGAAAGTGGACAGTCTTGTCTTGTTCCTGATCTTACTGGAAAAGATTTTAATATTTTCCCACTGAGTCTGATGTTGGCTGTTGGCCTCTCATATATGGTTAATTTAGCTTTTATATATCTTACAGTATCTTTATATTTTTTAACTTTGTCATTGATTGAGAGGACATTGAAGACCTTTACCACTAAAACGTTTCTATCTACTCTGTATCTTATTGTTTTCTTTTGCTTTATAATATTTATGTTGTTAAGCTGTAAAGATAGTAATTAATTGCATCTTTTTAAATTACTTGTATTTCTAAGCTATAAGTGTCTTCTGAGTCAGAAACTCAGAGTATAGTCCTACAACCTGTGTTTTAATGCTTTCTTCTGGCTATTCCAAAGTAAAATAAAGTTTGAAAAACCACATCTTAGGGCACTGACCTTGTAGGCATAATTAACATAAGGTCTCTGCTTGATCCATATTCAAGCTTAGAGTTAGTGCCAAATATCCAATGTACACCAAAAGTGGATTTTCTTTGATCTAGAGAAGATTCCTCAAAGTACACACAGTATCTGCTGTTCATCATTAAATGGTTCACACTCAAGGCCATATCCAGTTACCTGAAGGGAGACTTGTTGAAATGGACTGAAAGTCTGCCCCCCCCCAAACTTACATGTTGAATCACAAATGTAATAGTATTTGGAGGTGGGGCTTTTGAAAGGTAATTAGTGTTAGATGAAATCCTCAGGATGAGGCACTGGTCCCATGGGACTAACATCCTTATAAGAAGAAACACCAAATATATTTCCCTCTTTCCACTGTCACAAAGAAGAGTTCATGTGAAGTCACAGTGAGGATATAGCCATCTGAAAGTCAAGAAGAGATACCTCACCACAATTTGAATCTACAGTTTTTAAATTTTATATGTTTATTTTTAGAGAAAGGGGGGAGGAAGAGAAAGAGGGAAACATAAGTGTGTGTTTGTCTCTCATATGCCTTGTACTTGGGACGTGAGCTACAACCCAGGCAAGTGCCCTAACTGGGAATCCAACCAGTGACCCTTTGGTTCACAGGCTGGCACTCAATCTGCTGAGCCACACCAGCCAGGTCTGAATCTGTGTCTTAACACCCACTTGAAAGACAGAAATGCCTAATAATTGTGGTGGTGTTTTTAATTGAAATATGTGTAAAAATAAAGCCCAGATATCTGTCAATAGAATATCAAAAGTTCCATTAAGAATGTTTAAAGTATGGGGCAAAACTCTGGTCTTCAGCATGCCATTTGCCCCACAGAAGATCCAGTTGCCCTGGTTGATGTCAATCTGTGTGACTACAGCCCCAGTGTTTCTGAAAACAAATGGTTTACCATGTTTATTTTTACTACACTTGATCTTAGCCAAAAGGCTGAGAAGCAATGAGCATGTTTATTTTTAAACAAATAAAGTAAGTCACAGCCTTCAAAAAATCTTTTACTTGGTTTCATTGCCAGGATGTTGCTTTTGCTGTTATCTACTTTTCAAATTCATTCACCCCTTTGATGTCTATGCTCAAATCTCATCTTATCAATACTTCAATGACATTGCCAGCCCCCTACCCTCATCCTGTTATAGTGGCTATGTTTTCCATCTTATTTATTGCTTTTTATGTAGTACATTATTTAATATTTATTGTATGTAACTATTAACTGTTCTACATTCCCTTCATCATATAAAATCCATCATGATATGTGTATTTGTCATTTTTGTTTCCTGATGTATCTTAAGTTTCTCACACAGTACCTGTCATTTGTCAGGTTCTTAGTAATTGTATAATTAATACAATATTCGTTGAATGAAAAACATTCACATTTTCCTCATCTCATTCAGTCACACTTTTCAAACATCTGTTATTTTACTATTTTTCTTGAGTTTTACATTGCTGATTTATGCCAGTTCACAAAGGTGATTACTGTATTAAGCGTATTATCTTAAATCTCCATTTTCATCAAGGTGTAACACAATGTTTTTAGTAATTATTTTTTTCTATTTATAAAAGTTGTCTTTCCTTGTAATATCTTTTGTACTGTATGTTGAGTATTCACTATTGAAGGAGGGGAACATTCCTTAGATTCTATATTTATAGAACTATCATTTGGAAAACATTTGTGCCATGTGCCAAATTATTGTATTTTTTTTTTGCTCCAGGATTTTGAGGGTTAAATGGTCAATACTTCTTAGCAGCTGAGGGAGGACAATAGCATAATCACAACTCTTCTATGCTCTAACAAGGAGATGGACTTCAGCAAGAATATAGGGCCTGACTGTGTGACTCTGTTGCCTCTGGTTTCTAAAACACAAACTGGCTCCTGACAAATTCCTGTTGTTCTATGCCATTGTCTTTTCCTGATAGACAAAAGGGATTCCCGGTAGACATGGCCATCAGTTTCCAAATGCCTATTTTTCTGGTGACTTTTGATATTGATTGCCATAATACTTTCTGCTTCCTAAAACGATCAATACTATTTCAGGCTCATTCCATTTGGCTGCAATTCTACCAACATTTTTATGCTTTTCAGGTGTGTTTAGTTGTGTTCTAATTTTTCTAACAATGAAAGTTACATTTCTTTTATTCAACTTTCTTATTACTTTTACACAGTTTTTGAGACAAAGTGAAGGAAATATGGTGCTCTTCAGATCATAGTCTATGTAGCTTCTTGAGTTGAAAATTATAACTCACTTAATCTAAACCATTATTATTTATTTTACCAGTCACCTATATTTAATTTTTTATATAAGCACAGATTTAGTAGTATCCTATAAGATTGATATATAACAACCTGATTTTAAACCAGTCGTAAATAGTATATTAGTTTATTATTTGCTTCAGTAACAAGTTACCATAAATTTGGCGGCTTAAAACAACACACATTTATTTTCTTACACATTAAGACATCAAAAATGACTTGCCTTTCTCACAAGGTAAGGTCAAGCTGTTTGCAAAGCTTTATTCCCTTTTGGAGGCTGTAGTGGAAAATTCATTTCTTTGCTTTATATGGCTTGAAGAAACTACCCTTATTTCTTGGCTTTGTCCTCCTTCTTGCACTTCAAAGTCAGCAAAATAGCATTTTGCTGACACTGTTTCTGTTGTTGTATCTCTCACCAACTGACTCCTTGTTTTTGCTACTCTCTTCCACTATCAAGGAGTCTTATGATTACATTAATCTAGGATAATCTCCCTATTTTAAGATCAACTGCTCAGCATATTTAATCTTATCTGCCAATTTAATATCCTTTTCATCTAAACCATATAACCTAAATCAGACACAAGGGCTAAGACTCAGGCATCCTGGGGAAGAGGGACACATTGTTCTACCTACAACAATGTTTTATTTTAGAGGAGTTCACATATCATCCACATCTTTAGGCATGTGCTTTCTAATTTGAAAGCATGCAGTTTTTACTTTTAATTGTTTCTATTTTTAGTTAAATATTTAATTGTTCATGTATTTATTTTAAATTAGAAATTTGTTAATATTTGTAATTCCTACTGGATTGAAAGTAATAAGCATATTCTATATAAGGTGTATGCTATTTTCTCTCCCTATATAAAATCAAACCATTTACTTTATTTGCTTAAATGATCTATTTTATTAAATGTTTATCTTTATTATCTCATAGATACTTTAATACCATTGATCATCACTTCTTCTATTCTTTTATTTGCAACTAGTTTTATTTTAATGTTTCTAACACAAATATACATTTCATATTAAATCCAGTTGTTTCTTAATTACATGTATATTAATTACTTGCTCAAAATGTATGACAGAGATTGCTGGTTTTCCCAAAGATTCACTTCATCTTTACTACAGCAATTACACACCTGCATTGTAGCTGTGCATATGGCCAACTGGAACATAGACTGTGTATTGTAGCCTCCTAGTCTATAGACAGTTGTGATCTCATCAGTATCATCTAGCTAATAGGACAAGAGAAGTGGATCCTTAAAAATAGGGAAAATGGGACTGCTCAGAAAATCGATATGATGTCTGGAGAACCATTTTGTGTGATGAAAATGAGAACCATATACTTCTCTGAGAGACAGAAAACATTAGAAGAACCTTAGTTTCCCATTGTGAGAGTTTAGCTAAACTAATTTATAATACTGCTGCCTAAGTACCTATTTTGTGTGACCAAACAGCCTTGAACTGACATCAGCCTATCCCATTAGTGCACTCTAGAAAGCAGTTTGCAAAGGCACATATAAATATCAGCTCCTCATATGATTACCCCAGTGCCCTTGTGATAAACATTCTCCCCTGTATTCCCAGGGTCATCCCTGTGTGACACTTAGGTAGACACCTAGGAATTTGCCGAAACCTTACTCTTTTTGGTTTGAATTCACCAATCCAGCCTTAGCCTAGGAACTCTTGGACTCTAATAAATGTGTGTTCTCAGGTCTTGCCCTGTTCTCTCTGCCAGCACCGTGACTTGACCTCTTAGTATGTCCTCTTGAGTTGTGTATACCTGCTCCAAAACCTGCATAGAGTTATAAACTTCTTTATTTCACTTTCCCTAGAGTTTTTTGAGACTGTTTTCTCATCTGACATCCAAGGGCTCTACTTAACAAATGTTGATTTAACAAAGTTCCAACACCAGCAATGATGCATAAACTGCTATGCTAAACTTTGATCTGCCCTAGGTTGCTCTACAGAGATCCATAAGATCAAATAAAGCCCTTTTGAAGCTCATAGTGGTAATAAGGAAAATATAGAGTCAAAAAGCCAAGGGAGAGCTTTGTGCATATAATGTTTACAGGATTGTGTCTAAATCCTACTGTAGGGCCAGAATTAGGGCTAGGAGAGGATGCTGAGGCATTCTCTTTGTATGCAAAATTCCAAATGGTACCAACAACAACTACAAAAAAACCCCTCAGTTTTAAAAGAAGGGAAAGGGCCTGGTCAAAGAACAAGTATAAAGAACCCATGAACATGGACAACAGGGTGAGGATTGACTGCAGAAGTGGGGGAATGGGTAGGGCATGGGAGAGCAACAGGGAAAAATTGGAACACCTCCAAGTGAATAACAATAAAAAATATAGTATTAAATGCAATGTGCAAAAAATTAATAGAATTTTGTAGTTAACAACTATAAAATGAAAACTGTAAAAATTATAAATGAGGACAGAAGGACAGAGTGATTGTTTTATTACCTCAAATTATTGTGCATCGTGAATAGTTTTTTTCCAAGAATCTCATACCTCTGGATTTTTGAGGTCACAATGACTAGAAAATGAATTGGGTAACATAGGGCTTTATATACCATTATGTTTTCTGATTTGTCAGAAGCACTCAGTCACTTTTTTTTTTCTTGGTCAAAATATAGGACACTTTACTAAGTGTGTGTCAGGGCACACACTTTTCCTTTTGCCTTGGGCTCTAATATGGCTTAGCATAGTCCTGTCCTACTGTCTCAAGCTTGAGGGAAGGCTGTGCTTTGCAACATTTGCTATGTAGCTCTTCTATACAAATGAGAAGGACCTTCTCTTAGCTCTTTCATCCCATCCTCCATCTTTGACTTTCAAGACATAAAACTAGATCTCATTCCTCATCCTCACTAAATTCCTACATGTCTCCACCTACTTCTGGAATGAAATTGAAGCATAAGTTGCTTCAGCACTAATCACTATGGTGTATTCTGATTTTGTACAGCATCTGTAAGTGTTTATCTTGTTTTGGAGTCCATTTCTGTCATTTAACCTTCTGTTTTTGTATACATTATGAACCATTACATGAACCATCAGTACATGTTTGGAAGAGAAAAAGTGCATGAAAAGTGAGAATTTATTGAGCTACCTTGAACAATAGTCCATATTTTTTAAAAAAAATGGTGAAAGTGAAGTCCAGAGATATGGTGGTTTTTGTAATGAAAATGCCAGTGATGATATATTGTGTCCCATGTCTTCCTTCTAATACATGCTTTAACTTCAGCCTTCTAATTAAAGAAATAGAGTTTCTAAAAACTAATCAGAAAATACTAAGAAATAAGATGAGGACACATGTATCTATGATAATTTGCTACATTTCTGACTGTCCTATTATCAATAATGGAATACTTTTGCAAGGTTATTTCCCCCCTTGTGGTAGTTGATCTAATTATATGAACCTACAAAGAAAAATGTTATTTATTAGTTGTACATTTCTTTCTACTTCCCTCATCGTGATTCCTTTAGTGGATCCACACTGGCATTAAATTTCTATTATAAGAAACTATTCATTTGTCTGGTTCTTTTCTTGGTTTGTTATAAAAAACTGATATATAACTTCTATTTCAAATATTTTTCTTAAGTTGCAAAAGCTTAAAATGCCATTGGTTACTTTAGGTATTCCTAAATTAATATTTAACAGCTCATTAGATGCAACATAGTTTGAAAGATATAGCCTCAATATTTTTGAAAATCTTTTTGTATGAGTTTATGGAAAATCGCCCTGGCTGGCGTAGCTCAGTGGATTGAGCACGGGCTGGGAACCAAAGTGTCCCAGGTTCGATTCCCAGCCAGGGTACATTCCTGGGTTGCAGGCCATAGCCCCCAGCAACTGCACATTGATGTTTCTCTCTCTTTCTCTCTCTCTCCCTCCCTTCCATCCCTAAAAATAAATAAATTAAATCTTTAAAAAAAAGGAAAAGAAAAAAGAAAATCTATTTGCTCTCATTAGTTTTAAGCTTGGAAAATGATAGTCTGAAGAAACAAGGCAATTTCTAAGTAAAACAATTCATAGTCCTGAACTATTACCATTTTGTTTATTTTGGTAAATGAAGCTTGTTGTTGATTAAGAGTAAAAAATGACTATTTTCTATAGAGAAAACTGATCCAAAGTTACTGAAAAATTACTAGAAACAGAAAAAATATACTTAACACTGTTAATATTCATGTCTCCATCATAATATTATCAACTGTGATTCTTGAAAACACTTCACCACATGACATTCTGTGGTTTTTAGGTTAAGCTATAATCCAAGTACATTCAGTATTTCAAAGAATGTACTTTTTCAGATAGTTGTATTCTCCATGATGTAGTTAAAAATAGATGCTACATCTCCCAGGCTTGGTAGAGTACACTTATGTAGTAGGTGTCCTGTGGGGTTCAATGGCAAAGCCTTACCAATCATATGAGTTGGGCACTCAGGTATGCCCTCTCCATGTGGGTTGTGTACACTCTTCTGTTGTAGTTGAGCCTTGATTGCTGTTGGCATGTCAGTGGAAAGTTTACCGCAAGGCTGCTTAGCTATGAGTACTATGACCACTGTGGAAGACCATCTGTGCAGGGGCCAACCCCATGGAGCAGGACTTATTTCCATGTGCCCTGGTGCCTTCTGAGTCTGCTCCTTGAGTGTGTTGCTTGTGAAGATATTTGCATGGCGTTTCAACATGGTCTGAAACTCTCCCCAGTGCATTCTGGTTCTAGAACCTCCAGGGAGGTGTAGGAAAGGGCAGCCACCACCTGTGCCCTGTGGGTTTACCCAGCCTGAGCTACAAAGCTTTCTGAAGCTGATTGCTACTTGTGCTGTGCTTGGAGGTGCCCAGGAGAGGCCAACCAAGCTGTGTGCCAGTCCCAGAGAGACCAGCTGCAGATATTCTGGGCCTGGGGCCCACTTAACAAGAGGTACAGGGGATGTTGTGGCCAGATGCTGCTTCTTTGAGAAATTTTAGGAAAGTCTGAAACATGGGCAAAGACAGGTCCTTGGAAGCAACCTGAATGTCCATCAGCAGATGAATGGATAATGAAATAGTCCATATATACAATGAAATATTCATTAAAAAAAGAATCTTACCATCTGCAACATCATGCATGAATCTAGAGGGTATTGTGCTGAGTGAAATAAGTCTGACAGAAGCAGACAAAGGCCATATGATTTTACTTATATTTAGAATCTAAAAAGACAAAATAACTGAACAAGCAGAACAGAAAGAGCCTCATAGATATAGAGAACATTTTGTCATTTGCCAGGTAGGAGGAGCATCGGGAGGACCAGTTAGGGAGATGAGAGGATTAAGAAGTACAGATTGGTAGCTACAGAGTACTCACGGGCTGTAAAGTACAGTGTAGAAAATATGTATAGTCAATAATATTATTATAACTATGCATGGTTTCAGGTGGATGCTAGATTTATTGGGGTGATCACTTAATAAGTTATATAACGTCTAATCACTGGGTTGTACACCTGAAACTAATATAACATTGTATGTCACCTGTAATTAATTTTTTTTATTATTAAAATCAAAAAAAGAAAAAGCACATAAAAATGTGGTACTATTTTCTCCACCATAATCAGCACTTTCTTAATTTGCATTCTCTTAATTAGCATGGTATATGTGAGAAATGGGTTTTAGTGGTGAAAAGAATGACCCGTTAATGAGCATGTTGAATATTACAAAGGAGCTCTCATTGATAAGGTCAGTAAAAAATGCAGATTGGGGAAATTATTTTAGAGATAGATACTCCCTGGTCTTGGCTGAACAGATCATACAACAGCAAGACCTATCACTACTACACTTATAGGTAAAGCCCTAGGAGACACATGTAAATGATCCTGTGCCAGCCTCGAGCCCTGGAAGTCCACATGCCTGATTCTTCACAGGGGAGCAGTGGAATCTAGTCTTTGAATTCTGGTGTGTCTTCTTTGAGGGAAAATTTACACAGGTAGTTGTCTCAACATCTAAAGAGACAGAGAGCTAAGACTTGCTTGAGGTTAATGAAGAGGTTCTATGAAATATTTTAGTGATTGCCTAATAGCAAGCATTTAGCTACTTAAATGTATGGTAATTGTCAGAATGAATAGTTGGAGATTCACTTTCACTATAAATAGCAAAAATTTTAGGAGGAATGTAGGTAATCCTACTGGTTTTCAATAATTTTTGAGTTTATAATTATTAACAAAAAAATAAAGTTGTACAAGATCAAATTGGTTTAAATCAATTCACAATATACTAACATTCATTTATTTCACACACCTTAATTCATTTTTTCATCATGTGTATGAAAAGCTGAGAAAAGTTTAAAGTGGATAAATTTGATCAAAACTTATTAAAAGAAGTTAAAATTTTATCAAATGTTTGTCATAAAAGCAGATGTGAAACATTTATCTTCAAGCATCTATATAAATACATACTATTTGATACAAAAAACAAACATTAATTATTAATGTTAATGCAGGTACATAAAACTTTTATTCCTATAAATTGTATAGTAATAAATAATCTACAATGATGATTTTGATTTTCCATGGCTAATCTTGAATTCTTTTAATTATACCTTGAACATGTGTTGTTTGCAAATAATTGATAACAAATAAAACTGGCCTTTCAGAAAAACTGAGAAATCTTTTTATGTATGAAAAATGAAATTTAGACATTTAGACATTAAATATCATGATTCACATATCATAGCCCCTACTTGAATCCCATTTCAATTCTGTTATTCTTGCAGATTGATTTGATCTGATCTGCTATCCCCTTCTTCAACCTCATTATTCAGGAGCTTATTAACTTGACATATAATTATTACACTAATATAACTGGTAAGTGCAAAATCTTTGTTCAGTGCCTGAAGTGTGAATTGTATTAAAAATCAAATGTTGATCCTATTATAAAATTTTAGCTTTTTCTACAAAAGTTAAGCACGTCCTTGCTTCATATTTCTATATGAACTATTTTTATATTATTAAGAAAATAATGTTCCACTGGTTTTATATTAAGAATATTTTACATTTATCAAAGGGCTTATTCTAACAATTTCTTTTAAAGATTTTATTTATTTATTTTTAGAGAGGGAAGGGAGGGAGAAAGAGAGAGAGAGAGAAACATCAATGTGCAGTTGCTGGGGGCTGTGGCCTGCAACCCAGGCATGTGCCCTGACTGGGAATTGAAACTGCGATGCTTTGGTTCACAGCCCACGCTCAATCCACTGAGCTATGCCAGCCAGGGCCTAACAATTTCTTTATGAACATAATTTCAAAGGAATCTCCTCAGATTCAAAGATATCTTTATTCTTAAATACAATCATTAGCTAAAAGCAAAATGTTTTCTGAAAATGTACTAAGTAAAAGAAACAAAAACAAGACTAGCAAAAAGGCTGGAATTAATCTCTGCCTTCCCAAATTTTACTTGTTTAATTTGTAAAGTTAATTTAATCTATTTGAGATGTAGTTTTTCTGTAAAATGGCTAGACAGTACTTGTAAGTTTTAAATGATATAATGCATATGAAGCATTAAGGACGGTGTTTGGCATAGAGCAGAACTCTCATTATCTCATTTTTGTAGTCATTGTACTGTTAAATCAACAATGCTTCTTCTGTATGTGTTCATTTATTTTTATTCCTGAGTAAAAGATACCAGGAGGCTAAACTTATAGCAGATTCACTTTGATAGTATTCAAACAAATTATTATTTTTATTGAGGTATTATTTATATACCTCCAAATTTCACTTTTTAGTATACAATTAGTAATTTTGATGAATTCACACATTTGTGGAACTACACCAAGATATAAAACTGGTGCATCACTCACACAAATTCCTTATTTCCTTTTGTAATCAATAATCCCCATCCAATTACAGCCCCTGAAAACCCCATTCTGTTTCTGTTCTAGTAGTTTTGACTTTGCCAGGAGGACACATGAATAAAAATTTGTACCTGCTGTCTTTTGATTTTGCTTCTTTTACTTAACAAAATCAATTTGAAATTAATCCATGCTATGTGAAACAGTAGTTTTATGCATTTTTTAACTGAATAGTATTCCATTATATGGAGAAATAGGGAAGCCCAGTTCTTACCCAGTCAGGAGTTGAAGGGCTTTACGTTGTTTCTAGTCATTAATGATAATGAGTACATATATGTTTGTACAATAATTCAGTAAGCATGAGTTTTAATAAGCATGACAGATTATTGGGGGAAAGCAGAGAAATTTCCTTCTGCCTTTTCACTGTCTTTTGTATGTAAAAACTCTGAGATTTTTCAATAAGTTACTTACATGTTAAGTGAAAGAAGAAGCTCAAAATCAAGGCATCACACTGAAGCTTCTATTGCTTTTGATTCAAATATTTAAAGAAAAAGGGGATTGAAAATAGCATGTCAAACTGTCAACCAAATGGAATAAAAAGAGTTGAACTCTCTTTCTGCACACTTTAATTAGGTAACTAATAACTACTGACTTCAGTGGGAAACATATGCTGCTGAAAGTACCCCCAAGCCACTACTCTGGAAAATCATTGCCTGGCATTTTTAAAAGTAACTTTTAAACTTATACATGAAATGTTTACACATAACAGACACAATTTATATCACTGCAATATACTTCAATATTTATAGTCACAATATATCTATAAAATAATAATAAATATCTATGTTATGCAGGTCATATTATTAGACATTCTGAATAGACAAGTACTTATAAAATATTAAATTAACAATAAAAATGCAAAAAATTCTTCTAATTATAAAATAAATGTACATAAAGTCATAATTATGGTATACACTATGAAAGAAGAAATAGGTAATCATAAATAGTACCATACTTAGCCACTGGGATACAAATGGAATTATAATACTAGTAGCTAAGACTTCCACTCTGATGAAAATTAGTTAAAAATATTACCTTTGTTATAAAGCTTCAAATCTATTAGATTTTTTTCTGTCTCAGGTTTTATGATAGGAAAAATAATATGCTCAGTAGTATGTTTTTGACTTTGGGAAAAGAAAGAAGGTGGTCTATAGCAGAGAGAATAAATGTGGCTTTCATATTTCTTTAGAGAAACTGTGCACTCTGAAAATCTGTGCTATAAAAGACTAGTTGATAAAGAACCTGACTTTTATTAAAAGAAAGTGGAACTCTTTCAGAGGTTTACAGCATTCCAAAAATATTTAATTTGATTTGAGATATTTTTCATTTTTCTCCTAGTACTTTACCACTTTTGAATAACTATAAGAAGTGAATTAAGGAGTCATTTCTCTCTTTTAATAGAAAAAGATGAGGTTGTTGTTTACACTTAACAAAGCTCAAACCTTGCCATCATCAGTGAAGGGAAAGAAATAAATAGTAACAGAGCAGGCCCTTCCCCCAATATGGAGATGGCTCTGGCACACAAAATATCCTTGGACAGGTTTCTCCCAAAATATAGCTGTTGGCATTATGCTTTTACTTCTCCTACAAAATAGGTCATTGAAATACAGATTTAAAAATATGAAATAATCTTAGAACTTCTATTAACTAAAAGCTGTTTCAAATTATTTTTCAAAATCTGCATATCAGAGAGTTCTAAGTTTCATATTCTTGGAATATTTAACAAAAGAGAAATAATTATGTCAAGAAAAGCTTTTCTTGTCCTGATCCATGTGGCTTTCGGTTGGTTGAGGATTGTCCTGCAAAGTGAAAAAGGTCATTAAAGTTTCTTAGTTTGATTCCTGGTGAGGGCACTAGCCTGGGTTGCAGGCTTGTCCTCACTGAGTGGTCGTACAAGAGGCAACCTATTGACATTTCTCTCTCACATTGATGTTTTTCTCCCTCTCCCTCACCTTTTCCTTAAAAATAAATATCTTAAAGAAATAACCTTCTCTAAGTTACTTCTGATTATGAAAAAGGAATATTTTAAGATGAAATTCTCAAAAGACAGTAAGTTAGAATTTAGAATGATGTTTCACCAGACCACTTGTTTGTATCATCTGGTAGTTTAAGCTGAATTCAGAAGCAGTAAGGTGTGGTTGAAACACACATGAAATTGTTCTTGATCTTGTTTTAAATACACAAAAGTGTGTATTAGATTTTTAGTAAAATTAGTACATTTTAGTAATTTTAATTAGTAAAACTATTGATTTTACCAGAATTAGCAAGTTTGACATTGTCAGTACTTAATCACCAAAATTTAAATACTAACAAAATTATAAACAAATATTTTATTTATTTAAAAAATGTATGTTCAACCTTAGGGCTGTATTTGACAGATATAGACATTAGCTTTTTGAAGAAAGAAGTAGCTATATCTGTATCTAAGGGATAGTTAAAATTATTTTTTAAATACAAACACTGAAAGCTAGAGTTCAGTGGTTTTTTTACGAATCATAAATATTTTACAGTGGCTTTCCCTAAATCACCAATAACTGAATCTACAATGTTCTTTAGATATGTTTAACTGTGTTCTAATTCATTTAGGAATGCATTTCCTTTATGAACATTATGCTTTGCTTCTTACTTTAAGTATCCTTAAGCTATAATATTGTGTTGGCCAAAAGATTCCATCAGTTTTTTTTTTTCCCATTAGATGGCTCTAGTAGCTTTTAGTTGTCTTTAACTTCATTAGAAACAATTTTGTTAGATTGTATTGTGACAGCTGTCATATAGTCATTCATTTAAATAAAAACATAAACATTGGTGAACTTTTGTGTAGCCATTTTAATATTGTAGATAAAAGAAAATAAGAAACATTTTCAACATATTATGTTTTATTTTTCAAGAAAGGTAAAAACACAACTGAAATACAAAAATATGTATATATGCAGTGTATGGAGAAGGTGCTGTGACTGATCAAACATGTCAAAAGTGGTTTGTGAAGTGTCATGTTGGAGATTCTTCACTGGATGATGCTCCACTATTGAATAGACCTGTTGAAGTGATATTGATCAAATTAAAACATTAATTGAGAATGATCAACATTATACCAGTGGGAGGTAGCCAACATTCAAAATGTCCAAATCAACCATTACAAATTGTTTGCACCAGTTTGATTATGTTGATCACTTTGATGTTTTGATTCCGCATAAGTTAAATTAAGTGAAAAAATCTTTTTGGACATATTTCCTCATGTGATTCTCTACTTAAACATGAAGAAAACATTCCATTTAGAAAACAAATTGTGATGGGCAATAAAAAGTGGGTACTTTACAATAATGTAGAACAATAGAGATTGTGGAGCAAGTGAAATGAACCACCACCAACCACACCAAAGGCTGGTCTTCATCCAAAAAAGGTGATGTTGAGTATATGGTGGGATTGGAATGGAGTCGTCTATTATGGGCTCCTTAAAGAAAACCAAATGATAGATTCCAACAAGTACTGCTTTCAATGAGACCAACTGAAAGCAAAACTTGACAAAAAAACATCTAGAATTAGTTGACAAAAAATGCATTGGAGCTTACACACTTTGCGACAGCAAGGATGGAACTGGAGAGCATTATGCCAAGCCAGGTGGTGAGGGAAAAATACCATATGATCTCACCTTTAACTGGACCATAAGCAACAAAAGAAAAAAGTGAACAAGATATAACCAGAGTCATTGAAATTAAGAACAATCTAACAATAGCCAGACAAGAGGCGGGAGGGGACTGTGGGAAGAAAGGTTTTCAGGAACTACTATAAAAGACACATGGATAAAACCAAGGGGGAGGGTGAAAGCCAGGGCAGGAGGTGAGTTTGGATGGGAGTGGGAGAAAATACAGACAACTGTAATTGAACAAGAATAAAATAATTTAAATTTAAAAAAAGAAAAAAGAATTTAATTTTGATGGAAGAATAAACATTATCATTTAGAAACTATTTTTTAAGATTTTATTTATTTATTTATTTTAGAGAGGGAAGGGAGGGAGATAGAGAGAGAGAGAGAGAGAGACATCAATGTGCAGTTGCTGGGGGTCATGGCCTGCAACCCAGGCATGTACCCTGGCTGGGAATCAAACCTGCGACACTTTGGTTCTCAGCCTGCACTTAATCCACTGAGCTATGCCAGCCAAGGCTAGAAACTATTAATAATATTCCTTTTCCTCTATTTTAGCTGGATTCCTTGTAACATATTTTATCCTTTATATATTTTGTGAATAAATGACAAATACATTGGAGTTATTTTTGAAAAAAAAAAAAACATTCTTTGCAAAAAAAAATAAGACCGCATGTTTCTTTGATGACCAGGCAAAAACTGCTACTGCTTGGTTAGAAAATTCTGATTCATCTCCCATATTTACCAGACATTACACCTTCAGATTTCTATTTATTTTGGTCTTTACAAAATTCTCTTAATGGAAAAAGTTTCAGTTCTCTAGAAGACTGCAAAAGGAACTTGGAACAGTTCTTTGCTCAAAAGACAAAAAACATTTGGGAAGATAGAATTATGAAGTAGCCTGAAGAGGGCAGAAGGTAATGAAACAAAAAGGGGAATATGTTAGTCAATGAAGTTATTGGTTCAATTTATTCAATATATAAACTGGAAATGATAAAGATATCTCCTATTTCATAAGATTATTTTGTTAATTATGTGAATTAGTGCATGTAAAGTGCTTACAACAGCTCCTGAGACTTGTAATACCTACTTTAAAATAACTATGACATTTTTGTCTATGATCTACAGAAGACACCATATGTGACATAAACTTTTGTGAGCTAAAGTTTTATGGTATTAAAATCATAAACTAAATCAAAAAGCATAAAATACAAAACTAGAAAAGAGATCACTGTTATGCTGGCTAGTGGGTGACATCTTTGTTAAACAAAATTCATCCACTAAAAAAGAAATTCTACAATGACATGTTGCCAAGAAATGAAGCATAACCTAGATATGACAAATCATTAAAAAAACAATGGGAGGCAACCTAATAATGTCACTTAAAATGATAAGTACATCTCTTCCTCTCTCCCTAAAAGCAATGAAAAATGCTGAGTGAGGAGTAAAAAATGATAAGCACAGAACTGACTTATTTTAATATAAATTTGATTGAACTAATTACTGCACACATACATAACCAATAAAAATTAGAAAATATTATAGTGAAATGTGATAGAGTTAAGGTACAGAGGTTTTAGGTATTTGATACAAAACAATTGTTCCTTACAAAGAGTAATACCAACAAACAGAATCTTTTCAAAATAAAATAGCCAATTACAGTTTTTCCCTGAATGTGGTTTATGTGATTACATAATGTGATTTTCCCTGAATGTGGTTTATCAAATATGGTAATGGACACATTGAGAAAAGTAAAAGTAGAAAATAAAGTGATTCTTATAAAAGGAGCTCCAGCAAAATATCTTTTCAAGTTCTTCCCAACAGAGCATTGTGCAATGTGTTAGTATAAACTTAATGAAGTGGTTGAATCCCTTTGTATCTACCTTTAACATCATATTGCTGTAGGTAGTAGTTCAGGGCAGGTAAAGAATGTCTGGAACCTTTCATGGCAGTTTTTCAGTCATTCTTGGCTAACATTGCCTTGTGTAACTAATGACACAAGTATGTAAGTTTAATGTACTTATGTTAAATCAGAACCCGGAGATAAAAATGAACCTTTTAATTTAGTACTAATTTTCTTTAAATCAGTATCAAGGTAACCTTCTACATAAACACAATAAATAAATTTTTATGTTATATCAGTTTGTGAGAAAGTACAAGTCTATTATCCTTTAATGTACAACAATGATGGAAGATTACTGCTTCCTTTTCTCAGTAGATCTGCTAACACGTCAATATAGAGTTGACTCATTACTCACAGTTGTTATGTTCTATAAAGTCACCATGAAGACTGAATTAGCAAAAACGGAATGACTGCTCTTCTGGAAAATACAAGATTAGGTTCCAGTAAGCCTCTGGGCACATTTTTCTCAACTAAAATGCTACATGCATTACATAAATTCATTTACTAATGTTCTTATTTAAAAAGATAGTCTCATCAGCATTGAAAACCTGTTATTGCATATAATTCTCCTATATAAATTTTGACAGACATTTAAAAATTATTTTGGAGTCTCCTAATCTGCAGATCTTGCCTGCCCTGAAATTGGTTGGTTGACTGTTTTGTTTGTTTATTTGTTTGTTTTGAACTGTATTGTCTTTTGAAATACATGAACCAGTCAGCATTGATCAAGGATTTAGCATTTCCATGACCTTGGGTACTATGTATTTTTTTATGGCTTTCACCTCATAAGAGTGTTGTCTACTTACTATTTTATAGTTGTCACCTCTAGATATTATAAATTTATTGGCATTTCTCTCTTTACTATAATTTCATCATGTATTATAGACGTTAACTTAGCACTTTACAGAGCATATGTACATACAGTTTAGTGAAATTCCTCCTTTTTTTCTGGGTGTGAATATTATTGGGTCATTAACATAAAACTCTCTGCCAAAAGCACTATAATGCATGCCTGAACAAAACTTATATGACACATGTATTTCTCCATAAGGCACCCTTGAGTTTAGGAACATTAAATAGTACTTCAGCACTATGTCTGGGAGCTGTTATAAACAGCAAAATCACCAAAAAAATTTGGGCACTAACTGCATCATAAAAAGTCCACTAGTTTACAGCGGGAGAGCTGAACAAGAAGACAGTGTTACCTTGCTAGATTTCAGCTGGGATCTTGGACCTTGAATGACTCACTTTTGAGGCTCTGTGCATGTCTAAAAATGGAGTTAAAAATAAATGAGAAATTTATAAATATGAAATCCATGAATAATGAGAATGAAATATAGGCAAAGCAATGTCTACACTAACTGTACTATATGTAATACTCCATATATGGATTACCTTGGCAGGAGAACATTTATGATGAATAATAAATACCAACATTTAAGTGATAATGCTTCTGTGTTAAATAATTTACATCAATTACCCAGTTTAATATTTATAACAACACTATATAAAGGCACTGTTACATCCATACTTTTTGGTTTAAGAAATTGAGAATTAGGCAAGTTAATTTTTCTTAAGATTGAATGGTGTATGGGCGAGGAAGTCTGTGTTTAAACACATGCAGTATCACTGTACAGACTGCAATGTTTGCCTTGCTGCACACACTGTGCCAGGATTCTTCAAGACATTAAGGCTGATAGGAGAGCTTAAAAGCCAACAAATAAATAAAAGGATTTTTTCCCAGTTACATTGTGGGAAAGGAATTAGTAGCGCAGCAAAACCTGCTATGGGTGAAATGGTAGCAGAGTTGGTCATAGACAAAATTCAACAAGCAAATTAATAGGTGTCACTATATAAAACTGAAAGAAGTGAGGCATGGGAGCTGGAGTCAGAGAGATTGTCTGAGTTTAGGGTTTGTGGGATTGTTAAAAAGCTTGACAAGGGAGTCACATTGGAGCACATTGTTCTTCGGCACCCTGTCGGAAGACTGCTCACAGCTATAGCCCTGCAGATAAGAGTTTTCTATTCTTATACATCTCACATCACACACTCACAAGAATGTGACTTTGCTACAAAGACCTATCTGCATTCTAAACACTTATGACACAAGCCATGTTACTTGAATTATATTTGGAGGAACCAACTCTACGCATTTTTCATTATCTCTAACAGAAATAACTCATTTTTGCTACCATCAAAACTGTCAATAGACCATAGCCTGATATCTGTTATAGCAGCTGGCCTTTGGTGAAAGGGTATGATAGTGCTCTTCCAGAGTTGTCAAGAGAGTGTTGTCATAAATCCTGAACAAAAGATACCCATGTGGCATACTACATTTTAATTATGGCCCTAGTCATCCTCAGAAGTTCAAAAACATGTACGTATTTTTGAAGTATGACCATAGTTACAGGTGTGAATCTTCTGAACATCAGGGGTAATAGCAAGGGATTCTTTTCTAACTTGTTTACAGAAAGTTTATTCTGTAGATAATTCTGCTTTCATATAGTAAATGATTGATTTCTCATTACTGTTTGGAATAAGCTCTTCAGTAGACTCAGTATAGACCAAAGTCACTATATTAAATTACGTTAGACTTCAGGGATAACATGGGTAACAAATTTCTTACATTTTTATTCATTGAATGTATGTACCATGATACATTAAATCACTGTTAAATGACAGGTGTTACATGGTTTCCAATGTTTCACTTTTATTAATGTGGCTATTTTCATAAACATAACTTGGTAGTTTATCAATCCCTACTACTATTTATCCTTAGCCCATTGAAATGCCATTGTTACATTATCTCTGAAAACATTTGTCCAGATGAGGAATTTTTTTATTGTTGTTGTTGTTTCAGTTAATTCTGTGAGAAATTAAGAAGTACCAATTATAATATACATGCTGATTAACTGGTTGCTATATATGACGTGAACTCTTATGTCAAGGTTTAAAACATAGGTATAAATAAATATAGCTAGATGTATGTATTTTTGTGGAATGAGAATAAGAAAAGGTATATTTAAGAGCTTCTATTACTCATTTATGAGTTTCATCTTTGGTGTTCCCACTAAAAGACAAATTTGAGATAAATTAAAACTGTAAATGATTGGTAAGAGATCATGAAAATATATAAATCATTACTGGCATATCTGTTGAACACATAAAATTATGTTTTTTTGGAGGGGTGGAGTGGTTGGCAGAAGAAGAAGAACTTCTGAGATACCAATTCAAAAGAACCTATGCACCCCTATTCATAGCAGCACTATTTACACTAGCCAAGTGCTGGGAACAGCCTAAGCATCCATCAGTAAATGAGTGTATCAAAAAACTGTGGTACATTTACACAATGGAATACACAGCAGAAAGAGAGAAAGAAAGAAAGAACTCCTACCCTTCATGACAGCATGGATGGAACTGAAGAACATTATGCTAAGTGAAATAAGCCAGGACATAAAAGACAAATACCATGTGATCTCACCTATAAGTGGACCCTGTTGATCCAAACAAACAAGCAAAATAGGACCAGAGGCATGAAAAAGAGGCATGAAAACAAAGAATAGACTAATAGGCGGTGGGGAGGGTGGTAAGGGAAGAAAGAATAGAAGGGCCTAGTTAAAAATAAATATTTAAAAATAATTTTAAAAAGAACAAGTATAAATGACCCATGGACATGGATAACAGCATGGGGACTGACTAGGGGACTACAGGCAGAGGAAAGCAACACATAAAATCAGGACGACTATAATAGAACATTAAAAATAAATTTATTGAGATAACACTAGAATTTTGTGTTTGTGTATAGAAATATAGAGACTTAGAGCTATAGATTTAAACTGATGGATCCGAGTTCTTAGATGCGACAGAAGTATGCTTCCGCCTGAGCTATAAAAAAAGAGTTTTTTCCTGGCCAGTGTAGCTTAGTTGGTTGGGATATCACCATGTATACTAAATGATCATGGGTTCAATTCTTGGTCCAGGCACATGCCTGGGTTGCAGGGAAAAGGGCAAAGGGGTAAAAATTGGGATGGCAGTAATAGAATAACAATGAAAAGTGATTGATTAAAAAACATAATGGTGATAAAAACTTACTCTTATCTCAATTTGGCCTGTTGAGGCATATGGCATAGAAATTATAACACTGCTTTATCATATGTGTTTTTAATAGTGTACTTAATTTTGAAAAGTTCCTATTACAACCAAAAGCATAATATTCTAGATAAATCAATTTAAGCATAAAATAATGGTACACTATAGTTCCCATGATCTTATTTTTATAGTAAATATAACTAAAGTTAGACTTGGCATTTTGTAAAAGAATAAAACCAAAATTTTGACTTCAGAGTACTGTGGTAGTAAACACAATTATGTGAACCCTAGACCACACATATACACTTAAAAACTGTTGCATTTTTTCATTACCCTTATACCTTTCCATTTAACACCCTTATACCTCTCCCCTTGCATTTTTAAAGGTTCCTAAATGATAGATGAAACAGTCCTGGGTAAAAACAAGTTTGGACCCCAAACTGTCCTTATAAACTTGTTAAAGATTCAAACATGCCTAATATGTTGTTACTTTTATGATATCTTATTTCTTGTGGTTTAAAGAGAAGCAGTGTTTTGAGTTGCACTTACAGATTTTAACCAAGTCAATCTAAAGTGTGTTCTAAATATTTAAGACAATTATAAACCTTTACTTTCACTAGTTTTATACAGTACTCACTTTAGTGAAACTAGTCAGGTGATAGCAAATAGATTTATCAACAAGTTCATATATAAATTTGTTTTCTTTGGAATATGTTATCATAGAAAAAAAGCATCTAATGAATTATTTTTACAATTTAAGGCAGTTCTGTAGTCTGACACTATGTTATTTTAGAAAAGTCAGTTAAATTATATGAAAAAATATTACCTGCAAAACTAAATGAACACTGAGTAAGCAGACAAAAGCATAGTTTCTAAGTTCGCATGGACTGTTAATTATAATTTGTTTTATACTCTGTGTTGAAACTCTGACCTAAATGTAACATCTCAAATTTATTTCACAAGCAGCTAGTGACAATGGGAAATAGTATGTATGCATTTCTTACTCCAGCCATTAAAAATTACCACAAATTTAGTGGTGTCTGAGGTCCCTGTTTTCTGCTGGCTGTCAGCATGGATGCATTCTTAGTGCCAGAGGATTATCACCCTCTGTTTTTGCCATTTTTGTTGCTATTGTGGCACCCATATCTGAAAGCCAGCAATAATGCATCAAACCCTTCTCACAATAATTATGCGTAAAGTCTGTGATGTCTTGTTACCCAACATTTCTTTTTATAAAAATTGCTGATTAGTTTTATAGTCCATATATAAAAATCAAACATGTGAACAAAAATTTATGTATTCATAAAAATGTTCTTTGTAAAATAAAGTGTATACATATCATAGAGTAGGTTTTACCTAGTTAACAAATTAATTAATTCTAAAATATCACTTTATAATTATACTTCTGGCCAAGATGCAGTAACAGAGACAAATTTAAGCATAGACCTAAAAAACTAAACTAAAATAATATATGAAGCAATAGTTTCCAAGATATTAAATGTCAGGCAAGAAGGACCATATTACATGAGACACAGGAAGCAAACAAATAATCCCTATGATTGTACTACTTAGGGACTAAAGAGTTTCCCATGAAGAGTCCAAAAATCCTCCTGAGTTAAAAATATGTTGCTGAGAGTCTGGGAGGTCTAAGAGGTAGAATTTGCACAGCACAGTAATAGGAAGAAAGAGTTGTGCATTGGGCAATTTTTAGGGTTCCCACTCCTTATCTTCATTGAGTACTTGTCATTGCATGTATATAAAGAAATTGCTAAAACATAGGATAGGACTATCTAAAAAGATTAAATAATCCCTCGAGTTCACTCAGAGCTGAGAATAGTTATTGATTTTACTGGCCACACAGACATCTACTTAAATCATGAAGTGCCCTGTACAATTATCCACATAGTTTTTCCTCAGCATGAGGTAAAGATGTCTTGAGTAAAATTATTGCTATGATCTTGTACTATAAAGCTTAAGAACAAGACCCAGCAAAAATCAACTGAAATAACCTAGAGATAACACACATATGATAAATTAGTATACAAAGAAATTAACACAATTAAAATAACTTTATTCTATACAACCAAGAAGCTAGAGGAAAATTAGATGTATTAAGTAGATATAAGTTTAAAAGATCTAAATCATACCTTAGTTATAAAAATACATTGGTTGACAACTACAATAAGATTAATTATATATTAGATATTTAAGACCAAAAGATTAGTACAATTAAAAATATAGCAACAAAATCCATATAAAATTAAACTTTCAGGAAAAAAAGCCTGGAAAAAGTAAATAGAGGATCAGTACACTGTTAGACATAACATGCAGCCTAAAACATGGCCAACTGGAGTCCCGGGTGAGGTTTGGGAACTGGTAGAAAGACAGAAAATATACTGAAGGAAATGACAGCTATTTTTTAATATTTTTGGTATCAATAAACCCGTTGATCTGAAAGCACAATGGAATGTGACATAAACATAATCAATTGCTTATAACTGGTGATAAAAATAAAATTTTAAAGCAGCCAGAATTTTTTTTAAAAAAGATGTAAGAGACAGAGTCATAATAAGAATTCAAGAATATATCTCCTTTGAAATAATACAAACTAGAAGACAGTGGAACAATATGTTTAAAAATCTAAAAGAAAGAAAAAAGTCAACCTAGGGTTATACAGCCAGAACTTAGCAGGCATGCAAATGATGAAATAATTAACCCCCAGTCATCTCATAATATGAAAAATCTGAAGGAAATTATTTCAGGCAGAAAGAAAATGGTAACAGATACAAATTTACAAAGAAAATGAAGAACATCAGATGGTACATTAAAGGATCATGATAAAAGACTTTTTAGAAAGTTTTATCAAATGCCATATGGGATGAAAAATGTCTAAACAACAAAACTAAAAGTTGTAGATTGTCAGATTGGATACAAAAGGAAGATGCAACTCTCTACCACCAATAAGACATCCACACTTTTGTCCATGTTCATTAGTCTTTTTTCCATTTTCTCAAGCCTTCCTTCAACAGTTGACATCCTGCTACCTATGAGTTTGTGTCTATTTTGCTTGCTCAGTTTTTTTTTTCATTAGGTTCCACATAGGAGTGAAATTATATGGTGCTTGTCTTTCTCTGACTGGCTTATTTCACTTGGCATAATGATCTCCAGGTCCATTCATGCTGTTGCAAAGGGTAAATTTTTCTTCTTTTTTACTAACAAATAGTATTCCATTGTGTAAATGCCCCATAGTTGTTTTCTTCACTCATCTACTGATGGACACTTGGGCTACTTCCATATCTTGGAAATTGAAAATAACACTGAAATGAACATAGGGGTGCTTATGTTCTTTCAATTAGAGTTTTGGGTTTCTTTGGATATATTTCTAGAAGTGGGATAGCTGGATCAAAGGCACGTCCATGTTTAATTTTTTGAGGTATCTGCACAATGCTTTCTGCAGTGGTTGCACCAATCTGCATTCCCACCAACAGTGCAAAAGGGTTCCCTTTTCTCCACATCCTCACCAGCACTTGTTCATTGATTTATTGATGATAGCCATTTCCACAGATGTGATATGATATATCATTGTGGTTTTAATTTGCATTTCTCTTATGATTACTGACATTGAGCATATTATCGTATGTCTATTGGTCATCTGTATGTCCTCTTTGGAGAAGTGTCTGTTCAGGTCCTTTGCCCACTTTTTAATGTGGTTTTTTGTTTTAATGTTGAGATTTGTACGCTCTTTATAAAGTTTGAATATTAACCCTTTATCAGATATATCAGCAAAAATGTTCTCCCATTCTGTGTGTTGTCTTTTTGCATTTTGGATGGTCTCCTTTGGTGTGCAAAACTTCATAGTTTGATATAGACTCATTTGTTTCTTTTTCTTTTTAGTCCCTTGCCTGGGAACATGTATCTTATAGAAAATTGCTATGAGCAATGTTCAAGATTTTACTGCTTATATTTTCTTGTAGATTTTTATGGTGTTGTGCCTAGTATTTAACTCTTTAATCCATTTTGAATTTATTCTTGTGTGTGGTATGAAAGGGTGGCCTAGTTTCATTTTTTGCATGTATCTCTCCAATTTTCCAAATATCATTTTTGAATACACTATATTTAGACTATTGTATGTGCTTATTTCTTCTGCCAAATATTAAATGACTCTAAAGATATGGGTTTATTTCTGGGTACTCTATTATGTTCCACTGATCTATGTGTCTGTTTTTATGGCAGTAGTAAGCTGTTTTGATTACTAAGATCTTGTAGTATAGTTTGATATTATGTAATGTGATTCCTCCAACTTTGTTTGTTTTTAGGATCACTGTTGCTACATGTGGCCTTTTGTGGTTCCATATAAATTTTTGAATTATTCATTCTAGTTCTATGAAATATAGCATTAGCGTGTTGATAAGAATTGCATTTAATCTATAGATTTCTTGGGCTAGCATGGATATTTTAATGATACTAATTCTTTCTGTCAATGACCATGGTATGTACTTCCACTTATTTATATATTTTTTAATTCTTTTCCTCAGTTTCTTGCAATTTCCTGAGTACAGTTCTTTTACATCCTTGGTTAGATTTAATCCTAGGTATTTTATTCTTCCTGAAGCAATAGTTAATGGGATTGTTTTCTTAATTTCTCTTTCTGTTAGTTCATTATTGGCATGTAAAAGTATAGCTAATTTCTGGATATTAATTTTGGATCTGGTTACTTCACTGAATGAATGTATTAGGTCTGGTAGTTTCTCAGTGGAATATGTGGAGTTCTATATGTACAGTATCATGTCACCTGCAAACAAAGACAGTGTTAATTCTTCCTTTTCAATTTGGATGCCTTTCATTTTGTTTGAGGAGGAGAGTATATGGGTGTTAAATGGTAATAGAAAAATAAAACACAAATTTAATTTAAAAAATCTAAACATATTGTTACCAAATGATCCAGCAATCACACTCTTTGGTACAATAAGTATTCACTTAATTCTATCAATAAGTTCTGCACTTTCAAGCAAAATAATATAATCAATTTAACATAGGCTAAAAATAGGTTAGGTTTCTACAGCATCTTATCAATATTACAATGAAATGACTTTGGGGGAAAAAAAACATTATTTTGGACCTATTATATTTACCCAAAGAGGCTGGACACTTCTGTCCACAAAAAAATTGCACATACTTTTTATAAGTGATTTATTCATAATATCCAGCATTGGGAAGCAACCAAGATGTCCCTCAGTAAGTGAATGAATAAATAAACTTTGGCACATCTAGACAATGGAATATTATTCAGCACTAAAAGCAAAGAAACTATCATACATGGAAGAAACTTAAATACATGATATTGTGGAAGAATCCAGTTTGAATATGCAACCAACTGTGTAATTCCAACTATACAACCCTCTTAAAAACAAAACTATGGAAACAGTAAAGAGTTCAGTGGTTGCCAAAGGTTAGGACAAATAGAGGGATGGATATTTTAAGCATAGTACCTTTATATGGAAGTGAAATTACTCTGTTTACCATTGTGTATACATGTCATCATAAATTTGTCTAAACCAGTGATTTTCATCTGCTCTGCCACAGCACACAAATAAGCCACATGAATTTTTCAGAAATGTGATATTTGACTACTTAATCAGGGGCACTGACCTCTTTTCCCTTAGATGGTCAAATAAAAAAATGACAACAGCCAATACAACAATAACCATCAAATGTGAATAAAATAAATTATATCTATTTTTTCAGATACACAAAACCAATAATACATATTTTTAGTGTGCCACAGAAATTTAGTAATTAGTTTATGTGTATCACTAGGTGAAAAAGAATGAAAATTGCCATAGAATGTACAGTCATAAGAGGAAACCGTAGTGTAAACTAAGAACTTTGGGTCATAAGTGGTCAATATAGGTTCAATGACTGTAACAAGTGTATCAGTCTGTTAGGGGATGTTGATAATGGAAAAGATTATACAATATAAAAGAAGGGTGTATATGGGAAACACTGTACCTTCCATTCAAGCTCATTTTTGTTTGTACCTAAATCTGCTCAAAAATAAAGTCTATTTAAAAATAAATATCTATATATGTATATATATATACACACACACATATAGCCATTGATATTCTCTAAAATAAAAAAGAAAAATATTTGTAACAGGGAATATTATTTCTGTTCTGATTATACTTTAATTTCATTCATTTTCACTATACTTTTTAAAGTATAACTCAAAGTAAAAATAATACTCAAAGTGTTTTGTTAGATTTTTGAAATGAAGAAACCCAAAAAAGATGTGATGAATAATGATAAATTATTAAGCAGAAATTCAGTATTCAGAATAAAAGACAACATATATAGTCACTAATTCATGTAAAACAAGTATCTAATTCCAAATGTACTGTGAAATGGTGGAGAGACAAATTCTAAATACAGAAAAAGTTTTACAGATGCTTAAAGTAGTTTATTTTGGATATTTTTATGGAGGTATTTGAAATATAGAAAGAGATCTGATGATTTCTAGAACATTTTGAGATATATAAGTACATGTATAAATAAACTAAAGATGTTTTAGACAAGGAAATAAGAGTAATAAAACATACAAACATTTTCATTATTAAAAAGTTTTCTTAAGTAATCTACTTCTATTAAAAGTATCACCTTAAAAATATTTTTCATCTTGTTTGAAGATAAAATATACTAAAAAATAATTTCTTTTTTCATTATATTGGTTACTTGACAAACAGAAGAAATCTAACTGTTACTCATTTATTAATCTGCAACAAGTTCATCAAACTTTTTTTGAAATTAAAAATAATCTCTGCATAACTGAAGTATAAATTTAAATATAATCTCTGTATAACTATAGCATTTGATAGTTAAAACATTACCATCTGTGTAAAAGATAGGTATTAGATTAAAATTCTACAGATAACATAAAATGTTATTGCCTAACTTTATTTAATATAAAATACCAGTTTCTTAATATGGCATGGTATGGACTGAGTTGTGTTTCCCACAATTTTCATTTTGAAGCCTTTACTCTTAATAACTCAGAATGCGATTGTCTTTAAAGGTAGAATCTTTAAGAAGCAATTCAGTTAAAATGAGTTCATTAGAGTAGACCCTAATCCAGTACAACTGGTGTACTCATAAGAAGACATTAGGAAACAGGTACGAGCAGAGGTAAGGTCATGTGAATACACAAGGAGAAGATGGCCATATACACACCAAGTAGAGGCCCCAGGAGAAACTAATCCTGCTGACACCTTGATCTTGGCTTTCTATATTCCTAAATTGTGAGGAAATAAATTTCTGTTATTTAAGTTACTCTGTTGTTTCTGTTGTGCTTGGTTATAGCATCTATTGGAAACCAGTACGTGGTATAAGTGTAACAATTCAGCTACTTGGAGAATAAAAAATTCATAATGTTTCTGTAAATTCATCTGTTTATATTTCTGTATACTTTAGAATTATAATTTAGGAAATAATTTGTTCCTAATTGTTTAATCTAAAGTGTTGGAAAGTTTTATTTCTAGCAGTGACAAACTAGTAAAAGTCTTACACTCTCAACCAAAAATAGATAACTGAGCTTAACATACCAAACAAGGGTTTTCAAGAATTGAGTAACAAGTAACGCAGGACTGATTGTGAAAAAATAAACCAGACAAGTAGGACCTCCTTCTTTCTTTCTGCTGCATACTTACTATTCCACTGTGTAAATGTATCCTAATTTTTTTTATGCACTCATTTACTAATGGGCACTCAGGTTGCTTCCAGCTCTTGGCTATTGTAAATTGTGCTGCTATGAACATTGGGGTGCATGGATTCTTTTGAATTGGTGTCTCAGAATTCTTAGGCTAAATTCTCAGTGATGGAATTGCTGGGTCAAAAGGCAGATCCATTATTAGTTTTCTGAGGAAATTCCATAATGTTTTCCATAGTGGTTGTACCAGTCTTCATTTCCCCCAGCTGGGTACTAGGATTCCCTTTGCTCTACAACCTTGCCAGCACTTGTTTGTCGATTTGTCTATGATGGCCATTCTGATCAGTGTGAAACAGTATCTCATTGTGGTTTTATGATGCATAGTGATGCTGAACATCCTTTCATATGTCTTTGGGCCTTCTGTATGTCCTCCTTGGAGAAGTGTCTATTCAGGTCCTTTGCCCATTTTTTTAATTGAAGTGTTTGTCTTCCTGGAATGGAGTTATGTGGGTTCTTTATATCTTTTGGGGATCAAACCCTTGTCTGAGGTATCATTTCCAAATATATTTTCCCATATGGTTGGTTCCCTTTTCATTTTGCTGATGTTTTCTTTAGCCATGCAGAAGCTTTGGTGGAACTGTAGAGCAGTATGTTAAGAGAAGCAAGTCAGGTGGTGAAAGACAAATACCATATGATCTCACCTATAAGTGGAACCTAGTCAACAAAGCAAAGAAGCAAGCAAAATATAACCTGGGACATTTTTAATTAATAATTTTTCAATTATTAAAATGAATTCCTTTCTTTATTAAATTCTTTTTAATTAATTCATTCATTTTTAACTATTTTGTTGTTCAAATTCATTTTAACAATTGTCTGCATTTCCCACCCCACCACTGCACCTCCACCCGAGCCATCACCACCTCCCTCATCTGATTCCACCCCCTCTTGGTTTTGTCAATGTGTCTTTTATAGTTGTTCCTGAAAACCCTTCACCCTTCCCCCCCCCCCATTATCCCTTCCCACTCTCCTCTGGTTACTGTCCGATTGTTCTTAATTTCAATGTCTCTGATTATATTTTGCTTGCTTGTTTGTTTTGTTGATTAGGTTCCTGTTAAAGGTGAGATCATATGGTGTTTGTCCCTCATCACCTGGTTTATTTCACTTAGCATAATGCTCTCCAGTTCCATCCATGCTGCTGCAAAGGGTAGGAGCTCCTTCTTTCTTTCTGCTGCATAGTATGTCATTTTGTAAATATACCATAGTGTTTTGATCCACTTATTTACTGATGGGCACTTAGGTTGCTTCTAGCACTTGGCTATTGTAAATTGTGTTGCTATGAACATTGGGGTGCATAGGTTCTTATGGATTGGAGTTTCAGTGTTCTTAAAATATAATCCCAGCCAGAGACATTTAAATTAAGATCAAACTGACAGTAACCAGAGGGGAGGAGTGATAGTGGGGAAAAGTAGGAGAAGGGTCATTAACGAACATGCATAAAGGACACATGGACAAAACCAAAGGGGGTAGATTCAAGGATGGGAGGTGGGGATGGGTGGGGTGGGGGGCAGTGGTGGGGTGAAAATGAACACAACTTTACTTGAACAACAATAAAAAGTTTTAAAAATAAAAGGAAAAATAACAACAAAAAGATGTGTTCTATCTTTTAATATGCAATATGTGTGATATTGTACAGTGTACTCTGTATATAGACATGTCTGGGAAACAAGGGGAGGAACACCATTTACCTGCTGGATTCTACAATCTTGGAGGGCACATGCTTGCCAGTCAATACAGAAAGAATCTCACTGAATTAAAAGCTACAGCTGCCATCTGGGCACATGGGATTCCTGTCCTGGGATGAATAGTTGAAAGAAGAGCTACGTTTGTTTTTAAGACAGTTGTAGGGAGGAAGAAAGAGATCAAGTGGAACATCCATAGGTTACCTCTCTCTCCCATATGCCTCACAAGGGGACCAAACCTGCAACCTAGATATGTTCCCTTACAGAAAATCAAACTGCCCACCTTTCACTTTGTGGGAGGAGGATGCCCAACCAACTGAGCCACACCAGTTGGGGTAAGAGTCATCAGTTTGATGGAGAAGATTAACTCGGATTAACAGAAGAGTATAGACTATTTTTACACACAGTGAAAGAAGGAATATGTGAAGAATCTAGTCAATTTAACTTGGCCCCTTCTTGCTCCAATTTTGTATTATTTTAATTGTAATTTAACAGGTATAGCCACCTGGCTTGGGATTACCAAATGACTCCCAAAGTCTCAGACTTTCTAATATGAAGGTTAGGGCATATCAACAGCTAAACCATCAATACATTCTAAGGTTATAATCGATAGTGAGCAAAGTTTAAAGTAGATCATGAAGAGGATAGTCATAAGTCCAAGTTGTTGTAAACAGTTTTTCTTTTTAATTTTATTGTTGTTCAAGTACAATTGTCTACATTTTCAACCCACCACTCCCCACCCCAACCCCATCCATCCCCACCTCCCTCATCTGATTCCACCCTCCTTGGTTTTGTCCATGTGTCTTTTATAGTTGTCCCAGAAACATTTCCTTCCTTTCCCCTTGTTATTCCCTCCAACCTCTCCTCTGGTTACTGTCAGATTGTTCTCAATTTTGATGTCTCTGGTTATATTTTGCTTGCTTATTTTGTTGATTAGGTTCCACTTATAGGCAAGATTATATAGTATTTGTCTTTCACACCTAGTTTATTTCACTTAGCATAATGCTCTCCAGATCCATCCATGTTGTTGCAAAGGGTAGGTTCTCCTTCTTTCTTTCTGCTGTGTAGTATTCCAATATGTAAATGTACCATAGTGCTTTGATCCACTGATCCAGTGTACTGATGGGCACTTAGGTTGCTTCCAGCACTTGGCTATTGTAAGTTGTGCTGCTATGAACATTGGGGTGCATAGGTTCTTTTGAATTGGTCTTTCAGGATTCTTAGGGTGTAATCCCAGCAGTGAAATTGCTGTGTCAAAAGGTAGTTCCATTTTTATTTTTCTGTGGAAATTTCATACTGTTTTCCAGAATGGCTGCACCAGTGTGCATTCCCATTAACAGTGCACTGGGGTTTCTTTTTCTCCACAACCTCTCCAACATTTCTTGTTTGTTGACTTGTTTGTGAAGGCCATTCTGACTGACGTGAAGTGGTATCTCATTATGGTTTTCATTTTATCTCTCTGATGGCCAGTGATGCCAGTTTCTCAATATACATTAGTGGAGTTATTATTCACCCCATTAGTCTCCCTCTTTCAGATAGTTCCTTAGGAAGAGATCTTCACAAAAACTGTGGATGACCTCTTCCCTGAATATGTTTGGAAAAGTATATTTTTGTAGCATTGGGTGAACTCTGTGGGTCTTCGAACATGCTCTACAAAATCAGGTCTTTTCTCAAAAGAACCCATGTCAAACAATGCTAATAATTATGAGTAATGCTGGCATCATGTTCTTCTTAGGCTCTTGTCATCCTGTGACTATACAGGAAGTGAACTGTTTGGGCTTGATGCAGGACTCACTTAAGAGGCAACCTTTGCTCAAGTTTTCCCTGTAAATCTGGTCAAAACATTTTCATAACTACATTACAGTTTAAGGCACTTCTGTCCTATCTTTTCTTCTTTCTCTCTTTACCTTTCAGGTATCAGACTTGTATCACAATCTAAAGGCTGTTTCTATCTCTATTATCTTTATTGTTCACATTTTTTCCAATCAATCTCTTATATGTCTAAATACATCATAATGCCTCCTTCTCAATAGACACAAAATTGACAAAATACATCACAGTTCAATTTTGTTGAAGTTCAAGACCAGAGGAAAAATACTTCACATAATAGAAGTAGAATTTTTGCTTCAAAATGAAAGGCAGAATGGATTCTACTGGAAACTAAATAGGAAAATTTTCCAGGGTGATGGAAAGATTTTGTATAATGATTAAAGTAAGGGCCAGAAAGTAGTTTAAATTGTTTAGAACTGAAGGAACTGTATGTTTAAAAACTTTGTCTTTCACTAAATTTTAAAATATAGCACTTATTTTAAATAGTTAATATTATTACTTTGGATGATTAGATGTTTAAATAATAGTTTTAGGTATTATTTCTAAATAATATTCATTTAAATATAAAATATAATTTGTTGACATATATAAAAGACAGATGTGTGATTTGTCTATTATTTTTAACTTCATTAATCATTGTTTATAAGTCAGATAATCCATGAAAAAAGACTGGCATGATAGCTGATAATAAATAGAATAGCTTGGCTGGGAACATGTAAATTATAATTGCAAATACATAGTGGATCATGCATGAAAAGGAAAAGGACATAGGTGAGGACAGTGTTCTATAGATTTAGACTTTAGATATTGGAAACCATTAATTTTTAAAAAATTGATCTTGGAGGGAGGTTGGAAAAGAGAGAGGAGGGAGAGAAGAGAATTGTTGTTCCACTTATTTATGCAATATGACTAGGGGTTGAACTCACTACCTTGGCATATTGGGATGACACTCTAACCGAGCTCCTTGACCAGGGCTAGAAATCATTAATTTTTGAGGTAGAGATATGCAAAATTATTTTAATTAGACCTTTCTGTTCAATTTCATGGTCACTACAATATAGTTAAAAGCTTAGGTTAGGAAACTATAAAAAACACAGTTTGGGGCATGAATCTGTCACTTATTCATCTATATGACTTTTGATAATTTATGTCCATTCTATAAGCTTCAGTTTTTTCATGTTGTACTATTTTAATAATAAATTATTCATGTAGTACAATTGAAAGAATGCATAGTAATTTACATATTGTAGAATTCATAATGTATGTTCAAAATTTAACATAACAATTATATCAATATGAATTACAATAATTTAAAATTGTCTTTTATAAATAATTGTGTTATTAAAGAGTGTATTTAAATATTGCGGTGACATAAAGTTGTGACATTTATCACTGTGACAAATTTGATAGATCAAAATAATGTACATGAAAATGTAATGCAATGCTACTGTATAATAAAATTTCAGGTGGAATGAACACAACATAGTTTATTGAGAAGCATGAAGTCTATATTACCAACAATAGGAACAAGTTCAAAATAAGACAGGTAAATAAACTAGAGCCAGATTGTGAAATGCATTGACAACTATCCATATTTGTTTCTTGTTCAATATATTTGGAGGTTGAAAACATAGTGTGATTTTGAATATGTTTGAGAAAATCAAGTTTTGAAAAACAAATAACTAACTAGGATACCTGAATTTGTTGAGGGAGAAGAAAGAAAATAACAGGTTAAATAGTTATGAAGCTCCTATAGGTCATTCAGTCAGGAAGAGATTAACAACCACTACAAGTCAGTGGTCGTAGTAATGAAGAATAAAGTGTGAATTTAATTTATCAATGACGGGGAACAAATTAGATGTAGGGAAGAGTTCATTAAAGCTTATTGTAGCCCTGGAAGGTATAGCTCAATAGATTGAATGCTGGTCTGTGAACCAAAGTGTCGCTGGTTCGATTCCCAGTCTAAGACACATGCCTGGGTTGCAGGCCAGGTCCCCAGCTGGGGGTGTGTGAGAGGCAACCACACATTGATGTTTCTCTCCCTCTCTTCCTCCCCCCTTTCCCCTCTCTCTAAATATAAATAAAGAAAATAAAGAAAAATAAAATATGATGTAAAAAATACTGTAGTATCATAAGTACTACTAAAATTTGAAAATACTGTCGTATTATAAAGACATGGAAAGGTGACAAGTAGAGAAATTATTGACAATAGATGCACATTAGAGAAAAAGAGGATATGGAGTAATTTTGAGGAGTAAAATTGCAGAGACAGAAAAGATAAATGAGTATTTGAAAGTGTCTGGAAAATAAAAGATACTTATTAATGTATAAAATTTTAACAAAAGATAACATAATGGAACAACATGTTAAAGTCTCAAACCTGATTATCACTAATAATGACAGGATGGCAATATGTTCAGTGTGCAGCAGAGGAGTGAGCTGGAGGCAAATAGAGAAACATGTAAAATGGTGTCTTGATTTATCTTTATCAATGCCTGGGAAGACAGGAGTCTACAAATGCACCTCATATTGCTAACAATTTAAACAGTTTCCTAAATATAATAGCAGCAAGATGAGTTTGTTTGAACCTAAATTCAGAGCAAACATGTAGACAATCTATCATAATTATTTATGTCACCATCATCTTTTATGTTGACATATACTGAAATCCTGTCCCCTAAAGTGATCATTCTGTACAAAATACTTCAGAGTCAGCTAAAAATAAATAACCTTTATTGAGTATCATGTAATATATGGCTTCAAAAATGACTTTGAATTGTGGAGTAGTGGATCAAAAGATTTAGAAAGTAGTTTGGTCTCTTGGTCTAAAATTTTCTCTGAAGCCTATGTAATTTAACCACTTAACCTCTGAAGTTGCCTTACTTCATTCTTAAAATGGAAATAATAACCCAGCCCTGAAAACATTAAAGGTGAAAATTAAAGACCTCACCATAATTAATGTTATTCATTTTAATATGTTGAATTAATGCAGCATGGTGACTTAAAAAAGGAACTGCAAATAGCATTATCTAATTAAATTTGGCTAACAAAATAAGACAGTATAATATGTGAATTTGTCCTTTTAACTGACAAGAGAGCATGACCATTCCAAGAGTCTGTTGTTCTGAATCTGGCATACATATGAATATGTTATACTCATAATATATCTGTACATACAGAGGTGGGAAAAAGTATGTTTACAGTTGTTCACATGGACAATAATAAAATAACTAATAAGCAATAATGCAAGAATAAATTATTTTGTGCACTCATACTCACAACTGTAAACCTAATTTTGTCAATCCCTGTGTAGTATGTATTATATAGATATATGTGTGTTGAATTCAACTATGGAGTAGATTAAAATATTATACATATTTATAAGTATACATATTATTATGAATGTAAAAACATGACAAAGTATACATATTATTATGAATGTAAAAACAATCAAAGTCAATTAAAAAGTTTTAAAAATATTATCTGTAAGTTATTAGTAACTTTTGAGTTAGGTCTAATTGAATTTGGGTACCAAGAAAAAGAAGAAAAAGTATGGTGTTTGGAAAAGGACTTAACCTCTAATAAGTTTCTTTATCAGAAAAGTAAAAGGTGAATATTTGTTTCATGAACAAGGGAATGATATAGCTCTGAAAATTTCAAAGACTGACATAAAATAGGCAATCATTTTTCCTTATAAATAACTGAAGGGATCATAAACATGGAATTTTTTTATTCTTTTTTATTGTTGTTTAAGTACAGTTGTCTCCATTTTCACCCCACCATGCCCCTCCACCCCAGCCATCCCCACCTCCCACCCCAGAACCTACCCCCTTTGGCTTTGTCCATGTGTCCTTTATACATGTTCCTTGATGACCCTTCCCCTATTTCCCCCCATCATCCCTCTCCCCTTCTCTGGTTACCGTCAGTTTGTTCTTAATTTCAGTGTCTCTGGTTATATTTTGCTTACTTGTTTGTTTTGATGATTAGGTTCCACTTACAGGTGAGATCATATGGCATTTGTCTTTCACCACCTGGATTACTTCACTTAGCGTAATGCTTTCCAGTTCCATCCATGCTGCCATGAAGGGTAGGAGCTCCTTCTTTCTTCCTGCTGTGTATATTCCATTGTGTAAATGTGCCCTAGTTTTTTTTATCCACAAGGCCCAGAAACATATGAAAAGATGGAAAAATTTTAGTATCTATAATGGATTTTATCAAGAAGGTGAATTATCTTTTATTATCTACCTTTTATTATATTTGGCCAGTAAGGATCTACAAATATTTTAAAAAGATTATTCATTGTGTGTGCGTGTGTGTGTGTTAGGGGAACTGTTTACAGCAGTAATGATCAATGCTCTTGGATTTTATATAGTCACGTAATGAGGATGGGGACCAGGACATTTTCACCATGTACACTATCTCTCCTCTCCTTCCTTTCTCAGATCCATCTCAGATCCATCCTATCTACCACAGAATAAGTCTGTGACAGGTCAGGATACTGCAGGCTCAGTGTACTGCTTTGGAACAAACATCAGGGTCTCACACAAAAAATAAAGACTCTTCAACTTCCAAGTGATATGCTTTACAAACATCTCTCCAAGCAAAGATTTTGTGTTTGTTTTATTTACATACTTGATTCTTTAAACATATTGTATTTTCAGTGTTCAGTAGGTCTATGCCTCAATAATATTTGAGTTTCCACTACTTCATTATTTTGGGACTGCCTGTTAGTTGGCAGGTTGGAGCAATTTAGGCATGCAAAAAAAGGTCACAAAATCTCCTGCTTAGGGAGATAAAAATATTTAAAAATCTATTTTAATCCCTATATTATATTAATAATAATGAAATCAAAAGAAATTTCACATTATCATTCTAATGCTTTATTCATCTGAACTTGGAAGTATTTTGAGAGTTGTTATATATTTGAATAATGATGTTTTTCACACACTAATTGTAATCTGTATTTTCTTGAGTAGATTTGTATGGGCAGTTCAACTTTAATTTATAAGTCACTAAAGAGATTTGACAACTGTGATTATGACATTTAACATGCAAATTGATAACAGAATCAGAGACTAAGCTGAGAAATAGTTCACAATAAACAAATTATAAATGATTCAACAACACTCATGTTAGAGTGGTGTTTCTCATCTCTTTGGTGAAATTGAGAAGACTTTTTAATTACTTCTGACTTTCTATTATGCTCCATTGTACACAGATATCAAGATTGCTCTGATTAAGTTTATTTTTAAATATGGCATAATAAATAGTATAGTAAATTTTTTAAGTTCAATATATAGTTGTTTTTACATATGCAGAAGAAATAAAACTTCATCACAGAAGCATGGGTAAGACAAATTAAATCATGTAATACAAAAGGCTTCACATAGAGTAACATTTCTCCCCCATCATGGGAAAGCACTTCAACAAACGTGTCCTCCAACAGATGTCATACTGAGTAGGGGGCATGGAAAAAATAGGTGTTTCATATATAAAACAATTTTAAACAATACACTGATATACCAAAGCAAAAAATTTACATACAGGGTTTAGATAGATAAATGTGAATCTATTAAAATTTATACTGTAACATAATATCTGGGATATGTAATAGCATTGTTGAACTACTAAACAAGGATTTCTGAAATGCATAGCTATGCCCACAAAAATATGTTTGCTGAAAGAATACTATACAGATATAATTTATTTGACTAAATAGTTTCCTTATGACCATGACCTCCTAGGACTAAGAGTCCAGGAACATACAGTAAAAAGAAATCAAATGCCTTGGGAGAAAAGAAAAGAATTGGTATAAAGCCCTAACAAAAACAACACAACAAAAACACAAAACTAAAACATATTACTTGAACAAATGAGTTGAGGAACAATAAGTATTAAAATATTCTGTCTATATATACATCACAGTGTTACCAGCAATTAGAATGTTTGAGCAGGGGTTACAATAATTTATTTTTTATATAAGTTAAATTGCTTGGCACTTTTATGCAATAACTATATTTAAGAAGGTGTAGGTGTGTTTTATTACTTGTATGTTTATTTGATCAACTTATTTTCATAGCTGTTTTTCTTGAGTTTAAAATATCTAGCTGCATTAGTTCTTAAAGTTCATTTTATATAAATAAATCAAACAAGCAAATCATATTTTTAATAATATAAGATTAATTCTGCAACTTAGAAGAGTAGGTGCTATTTGGAATTCACGAGGACCCCTAAACACCATGATTTCTCTGTGATCTAGGAGACTAGGTCATGGAGTGAGATCTAAGGCTCAGTACGTAATCTTTCTGCATGGATTCAATAATTTCATGTTTCTAATGGAAGAATAATATGAAATGATGTGTTTCACATTCTTGCTATTTTTATAAATTATGATTAATGTTCCATTAGCATTATATGTGTTCTCAACAATGGGATAACAAATGGCCCTGCATTTAATTTCTCTGGTGTGTGATGTTGATTCAACCAATGAGGGCAATTTTGGATTCACACAAGTAAGAAGCAGGCAGATTGATTGAATTTGCTCAAGCAGCATTTATATTTGTTTAATGAAGCAGCATAATCTAAGTAAATGAACTTCCATGACATCTTAATACCCCAGGAGGAGAATGGTGTAAATTTACAAAAAGAAAAAAGGAAATTTCTTTTATTATTTTGAAAATTAAAGTTTCATGGAAAGGATGGATAGAAAACAATCTACAAATAAATTGTTTTTTTATATAAAAAATTCCTTTGTCCAAAATTAAATATGCACAGTCAGAATGATGCTATATTTCCTATTTAAGTTAGTTATAATAACCTTAGATCCCACTTAGAATTCATTGTTTTATAGTGCATATTTTGCTATAAATTTGGATTTTGACATTGTTAAATTAACTCAAAATTTTCTAAAAATAACACTATTTTTACCTATTATAATGCATTTGCATAATTTATATTGCATTGTTTTTATTTGGTGGCAAAATAAAAATACCCTCAGAATCTTAATTACCCTTTTAAAAACACATGAAAACTTTGAACACCCTGAAGTTCATACCTTGGTCTGGTATGTATCTCCCATAATGACTAAGATGGAAATAAAAATAGAACAATTCTTTGAGGTTTTGATATCTTTCATTAAATTATAAATGTAATAAATAAGGTACAAAAATTAATCTGAAATGTTTTAAAATAAATAGTTGAAATCTCTATTTTCCTACTACTGACTGGGTTAACCCAATATTGGCATGTTTTTATCTCCTTCTAAACTACACAAGTAGAAGTGACCTAAACATATTGTTATGCACTTATTTTCTACACTTAATAACCACACATAATAGTATATGCACTTTGGACTTTTATCAGACTTTAAGGTTATTACTCATTCTCTTTAAACTTGCATGGTTTTTGATTCTATGGATTTATGACACTTTACACTTTTTAATGTAAATATTTTTCAAGTTTTATTGCAAACCAAAATTACTTTATCACACACACAAAAAGTTGTGTGGTTGGGAGGGGGAAGGATTATAAATATTATAACCATGTTAATTACAGTACATTAAAATGATAGTTTACATTATACATAAGCTTGTAATTTTAAATATACTAGTGTTATAACTTGATGTCAAGACTTTCTTTATACAATATATACAGTTATCAGGAATGTCAAAAGAAACCAATAAGTAACACCCACTTTACAGATGACATTTTAAAAAATGAAAACATCAAGCTTGATGACAACTTGGGCATTAGTCGATAAAAACTCTTTCTAAAAATAAAAATATTTGTGGCAGTAATGGTTTCTTTAAGCATCTGGATACAAGCTATTGAAACACCATTTCAATACATTTTAGATATAGGATTCCAAGATGGCTGCAAAGTAGATGGAAGCTACATGTGATTGCTCATGCCCCCAAACGGGGTTTATATTTGAACTGCCAAGTAATCAACCTGGCTAATCAACTGAAACCTAGCTGACAGAAATACAGAAGATGCTACAAGGGGGCTGGTAAGAGGGGTTGAGACACAGAGGGAGAAAGCCCCTGCACACAGATGCAGTTGTAACTGAGAAACCAGATAGATATCATAGATGTGAAATTCCATCATTTGAGGGGTCTTTGCCCCACACAGGGATCCCAACCCACAATAAGAGAAATGGTAAGAGGAGCCTGTGTAGTCTTTGGCAGTGAGAATCAGTGGGGATTCATGGTACCTGGAAGACTCAGAGTGTACTGGGTCAGCATAGAGCTCTCTTATTGTTACAGCACCATCCTGGAGAGTTCACAATGTGGGCTCTGATACCTAGATAGGCCATACTGCTGCACTTGAGTCCTGTGGAAAGGTCTTCTAGTATAGTTAGTAGTGACTTTAAAGGGTCTTCTATTTTCCTGGGAGTCTTTAGAGAGACCCAGAAAGTGACTTAACTGAGCAGCTTTGGAAAAAGAACTTGTTTCCCCTATCTTGAACACACAAAGAGTGCCCTGCTTCCCACCTGTTTAGCCACTCCTGTTGTTGAGTTTGGAGGCACATAGGAGCTGTGCCAGGAAGGAAATTTCAACCCATTCTGTTATTTTTGGTGTTGCACTGGGACAAGCTGGAAATTTTCATCTCTGTCTTGCTGAGACCAGCCACATGGACAAATCAGGATATACGACAGGGCTGGGAATTTGGATCTTGTCCTATGTGGTTTGGCAGTGAGCTGGGTGCTACATGGAGCTGAGATTTTTGGACTGTGTATCTAAAGATGCTTCTATCTGGAAGCCAGATGGGTGACTGCTTGGCCATAGTGGAGAGAAGCAAACCCAATTGCAGACTATACTACCCTGGGAAGGGGAAGAAGCACTTGCCTTCTTTTATAGGTTTGCAAGTACCACCCCAGTGATAAACAGTTTAGATCAATCATACCAAGACCTGGATATCCCCACTGGGTGCAGTTCTGCAGAAGGAGGAGCAGCTGAGAATGGAAACTTTCAAAGTGTGAGACCTTTGCAGATGATTGTTTGGGAATGAAACAGAGATCTTAGCCTACTCCTGTGGGCTGGGCCAGCACCAGCCTTAATGGAAGACCTTTGATATATTCCCTTGAATATAACACTGCTGAATTCACTCCTTCAAAGGGATGGTTACCTGTATACAACCTGAATTTTCAGTAAGAACCCATAAGGGAACTAGAGTTGGAGATTCTGGCAGAGATTGAGGGATTTTTGCTTTGAAGCAGACTCTACTTTCCCTTCATTGAGTACCCCATGGATTGTGTGACCACTAAGTAGAGGACCCACTAGCCCTATCTCACCTAGACTGGGCTCATCTGACAGTCTCTAATCAAAAGACTCAGGAGAAAAACAAGACAACCTTAAGGCGGTGGGTAGAGTAGCTGAAAAGAGGAGATGGATGTCAGGGAGCCTCGGTCTTCATACAGAGTTGTCTCCAGGTTTAAGGAATAAACTGATTCTTTTATACAGATTGACCCCTTACAAACACATTCAGGTCCAGTAGACACAGAAACAAACAGTGCATAGTGTTTGAGATACAACTCAAACACTATGATAGGTTTGAGATAGGTAACCAAAAGCTGGTTACACACAATATTTGAAAGCAACCTGTATCCGAACCACTCCCAAATGGACCCAGAACCAATAAAACACATGGTGGGCTTCAGACCACACCAGGTCCACACAATTGGTACAGCCAAAGGGGGATTCCAGACAATAGTAAAAATGCTGCCTCAAGGGTCAGCCCCTGCATAGTGTCTCACACATAGTGGCTAATGTTTACCCTTAGAGTCAGCCAGTGTGAAGGATTAAATATACCCACAAAAGTGCCATTAACATTTGAGAATCAACTCCAACAGGTGTTATATATAACCCAAAGACACATTATTAGAGCACAGAGTTTGGGGTATCTGGGAGATTATGCTACTGAGCCCAATAAGACACTTTCACCATAAAACCATCAAAAGAAGTTTGGGAGACATAGCACATATAACTAACACACAGAGAACAAATGGAGAGACAAATAAAAATGTCCCAAACAAAAGTACAACAGAAATCCCAAGAAAAATAATTAAAGAAATAGATGATGTTGAAGCAAACCAAATGCCACATTCAGAGTTTAAAATAATGGTTATAAGGATGCTCAAGAACCTTAGGAGAAGAATGGATAATCTCAGTGAGAACTTGAATGAAAAATAATAAGCATTAAAGAGGATATGGAAACCATAAACAAGAACCAGTCATATATAAAGATTACAATATATGAAATGAAGAATTCACTAGAAGGAATCAACATCAGGTTAGATGAAGCAGAGGAATCAGTTGAATTAGAGAGCAAGATAACAGTATGCACTCAAAAAGAAAATGAAGAAGAGACATAAGAGAAACAAGGAAAGTGTAAAGGATCACTGAGACAACATTAAGTGCAACAACATGTGCATCATAGGAGTACCATAAGGAGAAGACAGTGAGCAATGGATAGAGAATCTGTTTGAAAAAATAATGGCTGAAAACTTCCCTAATCTCATTAAAGAAAATTTCACACAAGTTCAGGAAACACAGTGAGTCCCAATCTATGGACTCCAAGAGACCTACACCAAGACACCCCATAAAAAGAGAATCTTAAAGGCAGCAAAAGAGTAAGAGTTAGTTAACTACATGGGAGTTCACAAAAGCCTATCAGCTGATTTCTCAACAGAAGCACTTCAGGTCAAAGGGATTGGCATGAAATATTCAAAGTGATGAAAAATAAGAACATGCAACCAAGAATACACTACCTAGCAAGGCTATCATTTAAAATTGAAGGCAAAATAAAAAGCTCCCCACCAGAAAAAAAAACTAAAAGAATTTATTACCACCAAATCAGCATTGCAAGAGATGTTAAAAGACCTGTTTTAAGAAGAAGAAAGAATATACGTAGAAAGAAACATAGGAACAGTAAAAATGTCAATAAATAAGGTTATTTGTAAAATAACCTTAAATGTAAATAGATCAAAAGCTATAATAAAAAACAGGATAGCTGACTGAATAAGAAAAAAAAGACCTTTTATATGCTGTCTCCTAGAGACCAACCACATGTCAAAAGGGTTACACAGGTTGAAAGTGAAGGAATGGAAGAAAATATCCCAAGAAAATGGAAATAAACAAAAAAGTTGGGAAAGCAATACTTACATCTGACAAAAGAGACTTCAGAACAAAGGCTACAACAGAGACAATGAAGTTCAATACATAATATTAAAGGAATTGATCCAACAAAAGGATATAACCACTATAAACATACATGCACTCAATATAGGAGCACCAAAATATACAAAGTGAATATTCATGGACTTTAAGAAACAGATTTACATCAATACAGTAATAGTTAGATATTTTAACACCACACTGTCATCAATGGATAGATCTTCCAGACAAAAATTCAAAAAGGGAACAGTGACATTAAATGAGACACTAAATAAATGGATTTAATATTTACAGAACATTTCACCCAAAGCAGCAGAATACACATTCATCCCAAATGTACATGTGTCATTCTCAAAGACAGAATACATGTTAGTACACAAAATATGTCTTGACAAAGTCAAGAAGATCTAAATTTTATCAAACATCTTTTCAGATCACAATGGCATGTGACTAGAAATCAATCTCATTAAAAAGGCTCAAAAACATTAAAATATATGGAGGCTAAATAGCATATTATAAAGCAATGACTGGATTTTTAATGAGATCAAGGAAAACATAAAAAATTAATTGGAAACAAATGAAAATGAACACACAACATCCCCAAACCTATGGGAAACAGTTAAAGCAGTCCTGAGAGGAAAGTCCATAGCATTACAGGTTTACCTCAAGAAGCAAAAATACAAATAAACAAATTTAAAAAAACCCTCAAATAAACAGTTTTACTCTACACCTAAAAGAACTACAAAAACAAGTAGAAGGAAGGATGTAATCAAGATCAGAGTGGAAATAAATGACATACCGTTTAAAAAAATAATTTAAAAGATCAATAAAACCAGGAGTTTGTTCTTTGAAAAGATAAACAAGATTGATGAACCTTTAACCAGACTCATCAAGAAAAGAATAGAGAGGACCCAAATAAATTTTTAAAAAATGAGAGAAGTAACAACTAATATAACAGCAGTATGGGGGATTGCAAGAAAATACTATTAACAACAATAGACTAAGAAATTTGGCAACCCAGGCAAAATGAATAAATTTCTAGAAACATAAAACATTCCAAAACTGATTCAAGAAGAAGCAGAAAACCTGAATAAACCGGTAACAACTAATGGAATTGAGTAGTAATCATAAAACTTCCAGCAAACAAAAGGCTGGAATCAGATGTCTTCACATGTGAATTTTATCACCATTCAAAGAAAAACTAACACATATCCTTCTCAAATTATTCCAAAAATTTCAAGAGAAAGACTTGAGTTCTTTTTATGAGGCCAGTGGCATCTTAATTCCCAAATTAATCAAAGACACAACAAGGAAAAAAAATATATAGGAAAATATCCCTGATGAACATAGATGCTAAATTTTTCAACAAGGTATTACAAACTGGATTCGTTATCGGATGGACCTGGAGGGGCAAGATACTATTACCAAATGGACCCACCCTTCTCTCAGGGTCCCCCTATACTAGGTTTGCCTTGCTCACCACCAGGGAATTATAGCTCTCAATGTCAGAGATTGATGAAAGGAAAGGAATTATTTATCCAAAAATTGTACAGACTTAAGAGTAATGACTTAGTGTCTTCATCAAAATCCCAAAGTCCCTTAAAATACCCACAAACACACATTCCTTTCTCCCCCCATTTGCCCCATCTGGGGTACCAGATCTCAGGAAAAGAAATAGAAGTCCATGGCTCAGGTAGCCCCTGGTTCTTTCTAATAATCCATGCTTGGCTGACAGGCCTCTTGTGCTTCCCAGCACCATCAGCTGTGTTGCCAAAGCAATCTCCAGTTCTTAATCCAAAACCATGTGGCACCTTTTCCTGGCTGACCAGCAAGAGTCCTTTCACTCTTTTTCTTCCCTGCAAGGTCACTTTTACTTCCTAAGCCATGTGACAAAAGGGAGCACCAAATTCCTATGGCCTGCCTTCTCGCCAAAGCCTTGTAGTCCACCTCTTTCTTTCACCAAAGCTGCATGGTCCCTTTCTTTCTTGCCAAAGCCATGTGGTCCCCTTCTAGCATGGCTGGCATGCCTGGGTTTAAATCCCAGTGCCAATCTTCCTCTGCAGCCCCATTTCCAACTCCTCTCACAGTTCGCTACATGTGCTAGCATTCCTGTATTTTTCCACCTTTTCTGGGCTGCCATTTAAGTCCAGGCAGGTGTGGCCCCATGACATGGAGCCAATTATCACCAGACTCTTAGGCCCTGTAACCAGTGGGAGATGCCTCCCAGTTATATGGGTGGAAGTCACTCCCATCTCCCTGACTCAAAGCATGGCCACAGCTATTTAACAAATCCATGAAACCAGTTAAAAGTTATAGATATGTTAAGTGATCTTGCCTGAGGTTACTTGCAAAACTATTGTTATGCAGAACAACTCTCAAGGGCACTGCTCCACATGTCCCATCCCCCAGTTCAGATTTTGGTGGTGAGGGCAGATATAGATATAGATAGATATAGATATAGATTAGATATAGATATAGATATAGATATTAAATATTTCCTGGACACCTTGAGTTCTGGACTTCATTACAAATCCTTATTTGGGGTACCCCTGGCTGAACCCTGTTACAGATTCAGCAATGCATTAAAAAGATCATACACTATAATCAAGTGGGATTTTTCCTTAGGAATGCAAGGTTGGTAGAATATTAACAAATCAAAAAATGTGATATATCACATAAACAGAATGAAAGATAAAAATCACATGATGGCATCAATAGATGAGAAAAAGTATTCTATTAAATCAAGCACCTATTTATGATAAAAAATCACAGCAAAGTGAAAATAGAAGGATCATACCTCAATATAATAAAAGCCATATATGAAAAATCTACAGCTGACATTATACTCAATGGGAAAAAATTAAAAGTGTTTCCTTTAAGATCAGGAACTGCATAGGGATGTCTGCTTCCACCAATCTCATTTATCATAGTATCCAAAATCCTAGCCACAATGATAAGACAGGAAGGAGAAATAAAAGGCACCCAAATTGGAAAGGAGGAAGTAAAATTGTCATTATTCACAGATGACATGATATTGTGCATTGAACACCCTAAAGACTCCACCAAAAAACCTTCTAAACTTAATAAATGAATTATGTACAGTAGGAGGATATAAATCAATGTTCAGAATCGATGGCCTTTATACACCAGTAATAAGCTAATAGAAAAAGAAACTAAAGAAAATAATCCCATTTACTACTGGAACAACAACAACAAAAATAAGGTACCTAGGAATAAATTTAACCAAGGAGGTAAAAGACTAGTACTTGAAAAACTATATAACACTGAAGAAAGAAACTGAGGAAGAATCAAATAAGTGGAAACATCTACCATATTCATGGATTAGAAGTATCAGCATCATTAAATGTTAATACTTCCCAAAGCAATCTACACATTCAATGCAATTCCTATTAAAATACCAATGGCATATTTTGCAGATCAATAAAAATGTTTCAAAAAAATTATATGGAACTAAAAAAGACCCCAGACAGTATCAGCAACTTGAGAAAGAACAAAAATGGAAGATTCATGCTACCTGATGTCAAACTATAAGACCACACTAATCAAAACAACCTGGTACTGGATTAAAACAGGCATTAGATCAATGGAAAAGACAGAGAATCCACAAATAAACTCATATTTTATGGCCAATTCATATTTGATAAAGGAGGTTATACCATATAAGGGAGTAAAGATAATCTCTTCAATGAATGGTGTGGGAAGAACTAGACTGGTACATGCAAAAATAATGAAGCTGGACCACCACCTTACACTGCATGCCAGAATAAACTCAAATGGGTAAGACACAAAGTTGTGATATCATAAAAATTCTAGAGGAAAACAGGCAGGAAAATTTCAGGTGTCTCATGTAGCAATATTTTTGTGGCTATATCCCTTAGGGCTAGAGAAATAAAGGGAAAAAATAAACTATAGGAATACATCAAATTAAAAAAAGCTTCTGCATAGCTAAAGAAACCCTCATAAAAATGAAAACCCACTACATGGAAGAACATATTTACCGATGATATATCACACAAGGGTTTAATTTCCAAAATATATAAAGAGCTTATACAACTCAACACCAGGAAAACAAACAAACCAATTAAAAAAATAGGCAAAGATCCTGAATAGACATTTCTCTAGTGAGAACATACAGATGGTCACTGTCATATAAAAAAATGGTCAGCACCACTAGCCATCAGAATGGCACAAATTAAAACCACCATGAGATAATGCCTCACACTTGCAAAAATGGTTAGCATCAATAAATCAAAAAACAAGTGCTGGCAAGAATATGGAGAAAAGGAACCAGAGTGCATTGTTGGTGGAAATGCAGACTGGTGCAGCCGTTGGGGAAAATAGTATGGGGTTTCCTCACAAAATTAAAAATGGAACTGACTTTTTACCTAGTGATTCCATTTTGGGGAATATACCCAGTGATTGCATTTAGGGGAATATATCCTAAGAATCACAAACCACCAATTCAAAAGAACTTATGCACCCCTATGTTTTTAGCAGTGATAGTTACAACAAACAAACTCTGGAAACAGCCTAAATGCCTAATGGTAGACCAGTGAGCAAAAAAGTGGTGGTACAGTCACACAATGGAATATTATGCAGTGGTGAAAAAGAAGGAACTCTCACCTTTTTCAACAGCATGGATGGACCTGGAGACTATTATGCTAAGTGAAATAAGCTAGATGGTGAAAGACAAATACAATATGGTCTAACTTAGATGTGGAATCCAAAGAACAAAATAAACTAACAAAATAGAAACAGAGACAGAGATACATGGAACCAACACATTGTATGAGGGGCAGGGGAGGGGAGACTGGATGAAAGTAGGTGAAGTAACTAGCCAAAGAATATGTATATGTGACTCAAGGACTTGTATAATGGTATGGGGATTGCCCAGGGGAGTGTTGGTGGCTGAAGTGCATCGGGCAGAGGGGAAAAGTCGGGGCAATAACATAATAACACAATAATAACATAATCTAATAACATAAACATTAAAATATAATTTAAAAGACAAATACATTTTAGTTACTAACTCTATCTTACAAAAAATAGTCTACACATAAATTCATCTTCCAAATATGGAAGAAAAAAATTATGTCCAGCATTGCAGTGTCCTCAAGTGTAACACTGATGCTAACTAAATCCATCTGTGATCAGGTGTACCACACTCAGCCTCTATCCTGCTACTGATTAAATTGCTTTCAGATTTGTTTTAGCTATACAAATTATTTTGTAAGAAATATTGTTCAAAGTACATTTTGTGCATATATGCATATACCTTGTTATCTTTTTACCAGTGGATTAGATGAGCCAACTGATATAAATGTTGTTGTTAAATTGTTCTTTAAAAATAATCTCACTGTCTACTATCATTAATAGCATATTAGGAGATTCTGTTTCCTCTACTCCACTCCTAGGTTTTAAAATCTAATTACACTGCCTCAATTTAAAGTGTCCTAGTTTTTGGTGTGTTTATAATTCATCACAATCAAATCTCTTATAACTCTATAAATACAAACTCAGCTTTATATAGCAGAAAGACACTCCCAAGTAATAACTGAGTTTTTAATCATTTATTATTCCTGTAATTTGGGGCTACAAAATTGTTATGGCAGTGGGAATTACAGCCTAGGAAATGTGAAGATACAGAGGTCAATGTGAGTTGAAAGACAGGCATCGATTGAATGTTTTGAAATGATATTTAACTCAAAAACTACTGCCAGAAGAGGAAATTAGAGCGGCCATTCAAAAGTCACAAGAAAACTTTAACATTTACAAAAATTTAGAGAACATAAAGGATTGCTATTTTCATATGCAGTTCCTCAAAATGTAGTACTATGAAATTCATCATCTTCCTTATCAGACTATTTGTGTTTCATATAGTCTTTCTTGATTAAAAATATAAACGAGATAAATACAGTGGCATTGGCAGACATGTCCAATAAAATGTTGGAAAGTTCAATTGTACTCAGCCTCCATCTGGGGACTACCTTGGAAGAGAGCCTGTATTATACATGTGGAGAAGAGATCCCCAGTTATACCTAGAGCAGACACTCTCAGTGACCTTCCATATCCCTTTGACCCTGACTGTGCCCCAGCATACTAACTCAGAGACTCTCAGTTTCAGTAGATGAAACTCTTAGTTTTGTGATTAACCTGATATTCCGTGGTACTTTCAAGGACAGTTGATACTCTCCAGGAGCAGGTCTTAAACAATGATTGACCTTAATCGGTAGACAAATACTTCATTCCCTTTGGTTAGGAAATTGAATGTTCACACTTTCTTTCAAAGTTCTATGTTAAGATTGGGCTTTTCCAACAATTTTCCCTTTATCGGCTTTCTTTCCTTCCCTTTCTCACTTGTGGACACCAAAAAACTTGAATTAAATTTCTTTTCTGTTTGTTTCTATGGGTAGCTCAACTGAAGAGAGCAACTTTCCAAATATTTAGTATATCACAGCTGTACCAAAGTAACAAGCCGGCGTAATTCTGTGTTATAGCACCACAACTGAGTTTCCATCAAAAACAGAACAAAGTGTACCCTAAGTTAAACTTAAAAATAGTATGTGTGCATATGTACATATATACATAAAACTATAAATATATATATATGAGTGTGTATATATATTGTAATATATATAAACTTTAATGTGGTCTAAAAAATCAGGATGATATGGTTGGTGACCACAACTATAAAAATAAATTCCAATTGGGGGCATTAAATTAAAATGCATGTAACCTTACTTACAAGTGTATACCTCAACCTTCATTAGGAAGTCAAATTAGTAGCTTGCTTTGTTGGGTAGTCATATCTATATGACCTATAATATTTCATCCAATGCAGGAAGTAATTAAATTTGGCAAAAATCTGTTCATTTAGAAACTTCCCTCAATCTTCCACTACAGAGAAAAATTATTAAATTTAACTGAAGCTATAGCCTCTAAACAGAGAAAAGTGGTGCACCTATTCTTTTTTAATTTTTATTGTTTAATTACACTACTCTCCCCTGCCCTACCCATTCCCACCTCCCACATTCAATCCTCCCCTGCCTCATTGTCTTTGTCTATGGTCCTTTATACATGTTCTTTGTATAAGGAACACTTATAAAGGGCACCCTTCCCCTTTTCCCCATTATTCTCCTCCTCCCGCCCCCTCCCCTCTGGTTACTGTCAGTTAGTTCTTCCTTTCCAAATCTCTGGTTGTATTTTCCTTGTTTGTTTGTTTGTTTGTTTTGTTGATTAGGTTCCACTTGTAGGTGAGATCACATGGCATTTGTCCCTCACCACCTTGCTTATTTCACTTAGCATAATGCTCCCCAGTTTCATCCATGCTGTTACAAAGGGTAGGAGTTCCTTTTTCTTTCTGTTGTATAGAATTCCATTGTGTAAATGTACCAGTTTTTTGATCCACTCATTTACTGATGCGCACCTATTTATGTTTAAAGGAGTAGTACAAACAGGAACTTTCAAGTCGATGTTAATATAGGAACAATATTATAAAGTGAAAATAAAACATTTTATGTATAAGGTCCTTTCAAAATTTTGAAATTCTGAAATAAATATCTGTATTGTACAATAAACTTTATGCCAATGAAGTTTAAAGTCATTGTTCAAAATCATAGAGGAGAGGAAGAGGAGAAGGGCAGGGAAAATGTAGGACAACTGTAATTGATGAATAAAAAAACATTATCAATTATAGTAAAAAGAAATACTATACTAATTTAAAACACTTTGTTTAAACAATTCTTCAACCATCTCAAGGCAAATAAAGGCTTCATGAAACAAAATGAAATAGAGATAATTTCAGTTAAATATTTAATCATCTTTTCCTGATAATTCAATGTGCCATTGTAGGATATATCACTAACAAGTGTTTCTAGGAGGCAAAAAATTACACAGAATAATTAAGTTCTTGTTGAATGGTTAAATAAGTTTAATTAAAAAAAACTTTCTGTTGTTTTTACTGTAGTAAAATATATTTTAAATCACCACAATGGGGAATTTAGTAAGTAACTTTTTCCACAGGTCAAATTATGATCATATCCTGATTATATCTACTAACTATTAACATTACTACAGTTTATTGTTTTCTATTAGCATTCCCTAAAAATTATGTTTTCTGAACAGCTTAGGAAATGCTCATCTAATTTTACCCAAAGGGTTTATACCCAATTTATACCAAATAAAGTTGGGTCTAATTTTTAACATAACTGTTCTGCTTACTTCCATGGACTTTGTTTCACTGATTTTGTTTTACCATGAATGAAATTACTATTTTGAAAAAAACTCAAGCCTACACTAACAGAATAATTTTTGAATTATGTTGACATCAATAAGGATATGATACTTTGCAATTTTTATTTTAATTAAGAGGTTTTTAACCTAAAAGTGATGATTAGAACCAGAAGTCAAGCTATTCTAAATATTCTGCCTCACTTCCTTCTCTGTGACTTAAGACATTTGTAGAGCTTCCTACTCAGTCAAACAACAGACACCAATTGACTTGCTTAGATGTTTGCAGAACCTTAGATGAATGTACCTCCAAAAAGATTGGAGCAGAAGTTCAAACACAGTCATTACTATCTTCATCCATTCATTTTTGTTCATTTATTTAACACATTTTTACCGTGCCTCCTCTCTGTTCCATAGTCTATGGGAATATGGTAAGACACTGAACTTAAAAATGGTCAGTAAATTGGCCTACCTTTCTGTTTCTTGCTCTTTCTGTGTTTGTTTTAATTCTTATTCTCTCCTATTCTACCTTCTGTAATGTCTTTCTATTTGTTTTCCTCCCTCTCTTCTTCATTTCTGCTTCCCTTATTTCTTTATATCCATGAGTAGAAAATATGATTACAGATAGGGCCTGAACAAATTATAAGTTAGTCCATCTGAGAGATAATTTCCTGTGAATTTCCCCCAGATAAGGCAGCAACATGTTTGAGGAAAGGAATTTTGGTCCCACTTGAGTTGGGGCTTACCTATAGGCAACTAATTAAGGTTGGTGGTTGACATTGAGAGTGTAGGCCTACTTCAGGTGCTGCTGATGACTAATGTCCTTAAGTAAATATTTAGATGGTCAAAGTACCAGGTTTAATATTATGACTTGAAGACTATTCAATGCACCTCCAGTTAGGGACAACTGTGTGAATAGTAGTGTAAAATTTAAACTTTAATAAAATATTTTTGTTTGGTTGTTTTCTTGAATTAAAAACAAAGGTATAGTAGGTACAATATACACCATAGAAAATTATAGATTTATCTTAAATATCACATACCTCCAGGTTGTTCATTGACCTTCTGTGTGTACTGTAGCAGCATTGTGTTTTCACTGTGCCTACTAAACAAAAGGGTGTTACTAGTGGGGGTGCATTGTCTGTTTACTTTTCTAGAAAAATAAGAAAACATACCTTCCTATTGTTTCAAAACCTCACAGAAAATGTGTGAAAGAATTTATTTCAGCACTTTACAAATTAGAACACAGACATGACTAAGAGGAATAAAAGCAGTTTTTCTACCAAGAATAACTTCTTCAATATGAATCTTTGAATTTGAAACTGCTGGTATAATTTTAGAGTATTTTTAATTATGTTTAAGAATCAGGTCCCAACATTTTGAAATAGACAATCAACAATAAGTTTACTGTGTTATTGCTATTTCGAAATGTGTTTAAATTTATCTGATTTAAATGATTCCAAAAATCTTTGTGTATTCAACACCTCCTAGCTCAGTGTTAAATCTGTTGCTGAATTAAAATATCTCTTTTTGAAATTCATCCTAAGTGTGGCATACAAAACAATTCCTGGGCTATTTGGAGAACTTAGGGAATATTAGCTTATATTGATTTGAAGGGAATGGTAGCCCCAGTTACCAAACCAGCTTCTGCAGCCATGGTGTTTCCTTAGAGACCTGGAATTTCAATTATCAGCCATGTCACAGTTGGCTTCCCCCTTAAGAGTGACTGCATTATATTATGCCAATTTGGAACCACTTCATTGCCTCTGTTCTGAGATCCTCATAGGAAGATATAGTAACAACAAAAAAGCCATTCTAACCTTGGAGAAGGGCATTTCCAGGGATTAATGTTAACAACCTTTAGCTGTATTATAAACTATTGCTTCTACCCAGGCAATTATCAATCCTTAGAAATATATTTTGACCACTGGTTATTACAATTCATGATGTAACAGGCTAAAAAATATATAAAATCCATTAAACTGAATTATATCTTTCTCCAGGCAATGGCAAAGTTGAAACTTATTCTTAAATGTAACAAATAAAATTCTGAAAATCTCTATGAACACTTAGTTTATTATTTACTGTGGTTGAATGTGGCTGCATTGAATCAATCTCTTTCACATTCATTTATGCTTCACATAATATTTATTGAAAATATACCTTGCATTTATGTTTACATGCAAATAATTAATATAAAACATGTAGTGTTATTTAGTATCATAAAAACTCATATTCCTGTTTCTAGATATCACAATCCTATTTTACTTATAGAACAAGTGTTTCAAAATATGTATGTGAAGCACTTTATCTGTCCTTCCATTCTAAATGGAGAAGCCAAAGAACTTACATGTGCAACCCACAGAAATGAACTAAAGGGGGAGAATGCTATAGGGAAGGAGGGTGCAAGGTGGAGGGGGACAAAGGGGAGAAAAACTGGGACAACTGTAATAGTATAATCAATAAAACATACTTAAAAAAGATGTATGTGAAAAAGCACCATATTGAGATTACTGTGCAAATCTAATAGCTGAAAGATGAGTCCAAACTTCTGAATAGTTAAAATATTCACAGGTATATCAATACACAGACAGATTTTTGAGACAAACTGCTTTAAATTTTCATTTAAACTGGAACTTAAATTTTTAACAATAAAAAGAATTTTAAAATTCTTAACATCTATTAGAGATTATTCATTTTGCATGTTTACACAGTCCAATACCACTAAAATCTAGAAGAACTTGAAATTTTAAAGTATAATATAATGTATTAAATTAATTACATTGAGTAGAGCAATTGTCACAGTGGTATTAGAAATAGAACTAAACATTTGACATCATAATGGCATTATCAAGAGTGAAATTTTAACATAATTTCTTAAAAATTATAGAGTACAATTGCTTTAAAAGTCATTCTATTCTAAAGAAAAGATGAAATCTCCCCAAATTATTTATATACGTAGCATAACAATATCATAACCCAATATTGACAGTGAAATATCGAGTTATACAGGACAAATTTCAAAGAAAAATGTGGAAATTATTTGAAATAAAATGTAAATAGAGTAATACAACTATTTGTATTAAACTTTGAAAACTGTTGGTTTATCCCAGAATTGTAATAGTAATTTAGTAATAAAAAGTTCATTAACACAGTTTGTCCCATAAAAAAAATTAAAGGTAAGCCAAACAATTTGCCCATGAATAATAAAAAGGCATCTATTAATCTTTAACAAGCTTCTGATATTTTTAAAAAGTTAAGACAGAAAAAGGGGGTGAGGAACTAGCAAAGCAAAGAGTAGGTCAAATATATGGTGAGAGAAGGAAGTTTGACTTTGGGTGGTGGGCATATGGTGCAACATACAGATAGTGTACCACAGTATTGTGCACTTACAACCTATGTAATTCTTCCAACCAGTGTAACCCCAGTAAACTTAATAGTAAAAAGATAAAAGGAATAAAGGGGTAAATAATTTGTAAAACCTACTTTAAAAATCAAAAGAAATTATTATTTCAAACAAAAACCACTAAATTGCTTTTTAAAATAAGTAATAAGAGTAATTTTTACTATTATTTTAATTATTGATTAAAAGGCAAAATTTCATATAATGAAATAATGCACATTCAAAGAAGTGTTATTTCATTTTATTTATAATAAGCTTTTTAATTGCTGGAACATTCAAAATATTATAAGAATAATAAAAAGGTATAGGTCAGCATTTAAAATAAATTTATAAAATTTATAATTTATAGTTAAGTATATTCTGTGCTGAAATAAATGTGTAAAAGTCAATAGCTACTGATTTTCCATAACAATAAACACATAGATATAAAAGGTGATAAAAGTTTTTTTGAGATAATAGCAAAATTATGAAGTGTCAGGATAAGATTACAAAAGCTTTAACATAGAATTGAAAAATATAACACAATATGTGAAGTGTAAAACAAAAGGAAAAACACAATATTCTTGGTTAGGACATTTTATTTCATAAAGCCTCTACATATCAATATTTAAATATCAGTAATTACAAATAAAATTGCACGGTTTCAAAAATCACATGGTTTCATTCTTTTACTTATATACATTAATTTTAAAGTTTATCATAATAATGAAAGTTTAAAAGCCAAGGAAATTATAAACAAGATGAAGGAGGGGAGAGAGAATCTCTGTAATGTAACATAAATGGTAGTGGCATACTCATGCACAGATTATTCAACTAGTTTAGAGATGGATCCAAGTATAGATATGAGATGTTAATATATGGCAACTATTGTACAGGAGACCTTCTTAGTTGAGATAGATGCACTTAAACTAATGACAATCTTTTATATGGTTGGAAATTAATATGTGCCATTTACAAAACCAAAGTGCCAGTGGTAGAGTAGAAAATGCATTCTTATAAGGCACATAACAAGTAGCTTTTACAAATGTAAAGAAAAAATAAATATGTGAAATATCCCATGGGATATAGGAAAATATATAAACAGAGAATTTATAGAACAGTAAATAAAAATACTGACAAAATGAAAATTTGCATAATGTACTGGTAATTATTGAAAAGCACCTTAGAAAAAAATATACAGCATGTATTATTATGTTTATATAAAAAGCAAGTAAGCCTGGCTGGCGTAGCTCAGTGGATGGAGCGCGGGCTGGGAACCAAAGTGTCCCAGGTTCGATTCCCAGCCAGGGTACATGCCTGGGTTGCAGGCCATAACCCCCAGCAACCGCACATTGATGTTTCTCTCTCTCTCTCTCTCTCCCTCCCTTCCCTCTCTAAAAATAAATAAATAAAATCTTAAAAAAATAAATAAAAAATAAAAAGCAAGTAAGCTTCTTATGTAACCTTTATATATGTGTGTGTGTGTGTGTGTGTATGAAGGATGTATATATGTGTGTGTATATACATATATGTGTATATATACACATTTGTGTGTGTGTATATATGTATATATATATGAAGGAAGGTATGGAAGACGGAATAGTGGTTTAAATACACTTAGCTAAGAAAGGTGGGGATTGAAGGAGTCATGGTTTCAGGAAAGGCAATTATCATTCTGTTATCAACTTTGTGTTGTATTCATTCTACAGATGTTTGTTGGTTCATGTTATAAGCTGGTAACTATACTTCTTCTTTTTAAATATTTTATTTATTTAGAGTTATAGAGAGAGGAAGGAAAGGAGAAAAGAGAAGCAGAGAAACATCAATGTGTGGTTGCCTCTTGCACTCCCCATGCTGGGGACGTGACCTGCACCCCAGGCATGTGCTCTGATTAGGAATTGAACCTATGACCCTTTAGGTCACAGTCTGGCACTCAATCCACTGAGCTGTGCCAGCCAGGGCAAGCTGGTTATTATTCTCATTGCTAAGATTACAGTCTGAGGAAAAAGATACAAAAAATTACTACCACCAATGTCCATTATGACAGGTAAATCATAAAATATAATTTTTAGTATTCATCCATGTTATAGAGTTGTAATATAAAACATGAAGGGAGAATTTCAAATAAAATTTAAGCATAAAAATTAAATGAATAACAAAATGTGTCAATTTAAAATATTTTTTCATAATTTTATTTCCCCGTAAAACTGCAATGTTGAATCTATAGTAAAAACTTGCAAAAGCAACCACATTCATTGTTTCTTGCCATTCATTGACCAAGGCTGATGTTTTCCCATGTTGTAAGTCACACTGAAGAGTGTTAGGGTTTTAGTATCCTATGGTAATCAAGTTCTGTGTTCTATAACTAATTCTTCTACATCTTGATTCTTCTTAACTATTGTTGCACATTGGTAACTGAAAACAAGGTTGAAAGCTTGGCAGAGTGTATTTTTTTTAAATTTCTTTATTCTCTTAATGAGATAAAAAGCAAATGAGAATTTATGATGCATTTTATAGTCAAAGCTGCAAAACAAAGAAAAAGAGATTGCATCTCTACATTTTAATTTATACAGTATAAAATGTTTTCATAAAATTTCATTAAAATGATAAAATGACAGGGAGAACTGTAATTAAGATCAACATTAGTGAGTTTTTTTAAGAATATAAAATTATGTATGTCAATATATTTTTATGTAAGAATGCATATTATTATTTTTTAATAACTGGTGAAATAATACATTTTCTTGTTTTATATAACAGTGCAACAAGCACTATAATGGTATTGCATTTCTTTTATGTATCTTTTCTTTCCTTCTGAGATATTTATCCTAGGAGTTTCCATGGCATATGCTCGTATTTATTTCACTTGCAACAGTTCACAGTATATATTTTTTTGATATACTAAATGTCTTATGGTCTCAACTGTTAATCTTTATGTTTTGTGAAAGCAAAGACTTTTTTGTGTTTTGGTCACTATTATATTCCTACTGGCCTGCAGTGTCTTGTCTGTAGACACTATTTTTCACCCTGTGAAAGAATGATATAATCCCTGAGAGATCAAAGTTTTGGCATCAGAGCTTCTTTACATTTGTTCTCTCATTTTACTATTCCTAGTTCTAAGCTCCTGTATATAACAGAGCTTTGTAAAAAAAAGAGAGAGAATCCTGTGTTATTAAACTATGTATTTCAAAAGAAATTTATTTATGATGTCTTTTTGTTATGTTTGAAAACTTATTTTTTGTGGAAGAGGAGTTTTTTAAAAAATGTTAGATTATGTTTCTAATTCAAAATATATTCACATCAATAGAAAATTAATGAAGGGTAATATATTAGTGCAAATTTAATTGTGGTAGTTGAATGTCATTGTATTTTTGCTTACTAAATACAGTTATGAAAGAAAAAATATTAATATTTATTTATAATGTTCAGTCAATTAATGAATCTATTTATCTGGCTTTCCAAGATTCACTGATGGTTTTTGAGATTAAATTAGACTTGTAATTAGCAATACAAATTTGATACAGATGTGGTATGTACCCCAGTGGAAGTAACTAAAATGATACTTTATAAATTTTAATACCAACAAGAATTTCCAAGTTTTATTTAATTACAATAATGTGTTTAAAATCTATCAACATTGTATCCAGATTCTTATTCTATGACTTCCCCACACACATTAACTTACACATACATACATACTTAAAACTTTCCTAAAAATAAATCAAAATATTGATTTTGATATTGATAAAACTATGTTCCATTTTATTTTTGATCTTATATTAGGTATAGTGTCCTTTTTACTTAAATGCAATAGACTATGACAGGGACCCCCAAAATGGAATTTATTTATAAAAATTGTGTATTTATTCTGTCACCTTAAAAATACTATCCATTTAATGCAATACATCAAGATGTTTTTTTTCCCATCCACAGCTCAAAACCGTTTTTGAACTCATTGATTTTGATGTCTTTTAGTGCTTCTGCCATTTTTGTTTTACCTCTTTCACATTAGCAAAACATTTATTTTTAAGGACTTTTTTTCACCTGGGGAAAAATCGTTTCTTGGGGCAAGATCAGGTGAATATGGAGAGGGGATACAGGGCTCATGCTGTATTTGGTCAAAAACTGCTGGACACTCAGCATGGTGTTGGCAGACACTCTTGCAAATCACCCATCATGAAGTGGGCAAACCCACTGAAAGAGTCCTCAAAAAACTTCACTGAAGCCAGAAGTAGCATCTCATAACAATGTCAGCTGGTACACTGATACAGATGGGTTCCTAGAATACTCACTTAGTACTACAAGGGGCCCACCATCCAGAAAATAATTCTGTTTTTTGGACCGTCTCCTTTGTATACTTAATGATATTCAACTGTGTCAAAATTAATAAAACACTTTTTCTACCTATGTTGGAGTGGATTATGGTATCATCATTTTGAGAATGTAGTGAAAATTTTTCATCCTGAGATTTTGCCAAGTTTTATTTTATTCCATCTTTCTTCTTGAAATGTATACCCATTGAATAAATCTTTGTAAAAGCCACTAATTAAAATACTGATTGAGAAAGTCTTAAAAGGGCAGTAATATATTTTATACATTGAACCACATATACAAGATCAGCTAACCAAATGGAAAAACTTTTTCTCATACTACTCTTTATTTACATTAGTGCCTAATAGTTTACACTGACTAGACATTATTCTACCTGCACAAGAACTAATCTTCGTGGTATCAAGGCCTTTAGCATCATTTCTTTCTTTGTCACTGAAATCATAGAATAAGGTTCCTAGAAGGAAAACATCTCAGCATGGAAATTGGCAGAGTACACTGAACCTTTGAGCATTTATTGTTCAACTCCAGTAAAGCTTGAAAAGGAAGGTCGTATTCTCAGAGGCAGAGCATGTCAGGATATGCAGTCTGTAAATCAAATTGTCTGTAAATCAAAAAGTATTTCTAAAAATTTCCTAGTCATTGGGGATACATGGTAAACAAATTGACCTGGATTTTGCTCTCCTGAACTTTGTGCTGTAAATATTATTTGCTTAAATGCGTATAAATTTGCAAATATGCCAGGTGCTCACTATTCAAAGTTTATAAATAGCAAATCACTATAAGACATAACTTAAATTCAAAAGTTGTAAAAGGCTTCCATTAGGAAGTATTTTTAAAGATCAAATTTAGAGAATAAGAGGTGAAAATTGACTCATTTAATAACATATATTTACCTCCCAGAAAAAAATTAATGAGGCATATGAAATTTTACATTTGTGCAGCAAGGATACACTCCATGACTATATTCTGTCTAGGTTATTTACAGTCAGTTAGGAAATGTGTACAATAACATTTCAACTATTGAATAAATTATTAAGGATATTTTAACAACATATTTACAGTAGAGCAGATGCCAGAGTCCTGCTCCAGCAGGTCCAGGGATTCCCAGTGGAGGGGGATGGTGTCGGTTCAGGAACAACACGAGAGGTGCAGTTTCAAGCTCAACAGCCTGGCATTTCTGCTAGGTTCTTGAGTTCTTTACGTTTATACAGTTGGGTGTGTACATGTGGCATATGTGAAGGCAATCAAAATGAGGTTTTCAGGTCATGTTTGCTTTGTCAGTGTTCCACAGAAAATATGACATAGACATAACAATAAGCAGCTCTCCATTATAATTGCATATTATTGTGCAAGCTTTTAGCTCCTAATCTTTGCAATTAATCAGTAACATGTTTTGTCACATTATATAACACCTTAATTTCTTAAATCTTAATCTTAATCTATATACTCTAAAGCTTCAAGCTGGGCATGTAGATGGGCACAGGATTGTTTTGGCTCATTGGTAAAGGCTATGTGGAAGGCTTTTGTGGTCAATGTGGTTAATACCCATCTCACTTCTCACTTCAGTGCCAGAGCCCTGTCTTTCTATGTAAATAATAATCTTTGTTTTGCTCAGTCCGTTTGGCTGCCTGCCATCTACCTTGGTGTTGATACACCTCTATTAATTGTCCCCATCTTCAATGTCTGATTTTTCTTGGCAACAAACACCATGGGGGCCCTGATCACCTAAGTGCCTCATAGAAGGCGAGCGTATAATAACCTTTCCAATATCCATTTATATTTACCCATCATGCCCCTTTATCATAGATTCTGGTGTAGGGTAAAGGGGGATCAGTGAGCCTAGGAGTTGGAGGGGGAACAGACCATGGATACTGGTACAATGCTGACCAAATGTATTTTTTGGATCTATTTCTTGTTCCTGGAGCCCTGGGTTCTAAGAAATTGTGTAATAAGGGTGGGTATAAGGGCTTTTGTAGGGAGTAATCCTAAGAGTCTCTTCCATTCCTATTCTTGGAACTCCCTAACCCACTTAGGAGGACACTCTGGTGAGGGGTCACTTTCCAATGAGCTGTCATTTTCTTGCTTGCTTCTGAAGAACTGTACTTTTTCTGTGGAATTGCCATCTGTCCCGGTCCCATGGCAAATCACATAGACCCCAAGCACGGGCAGTAATACAATGATTAAACAGAGAAGTGCCTGGTGCTTTCACCTGCCTTGTCTACCATGCAGAGGCGTGGCTCCCTCTGTGACTGTGTCAGACAGCAGGGCTGGGCTGGCTCCCAGCAAGTAGAAGATATATATAACACACACTATGGGACATTATTCATTCATAAAAAGTGAGATGTTATCATTTGGGACAACATGGGTGGACTTTAAAGGTGTTATGGTAAGTGAAATAAGTCAGATAAAGAAAGAATAATAATGCATAATCTCACCTATATGTGGAATCTAAAACAACAACAACAGCCCTTGGCTGGGTGGCTCAGTTCATTGGAGCATTGTCCCATACACCAAAAGTTGCAGGTTCAATCCCCAGTTAGGGCACATACATGAACTGCAAGTTCGATCTCCAGTTGGGGCACATATGGGAGTGTGGGAGGCAACTGACTGGTTTCTCTCTCACATCAACATCTCTCTCTCTCTCTCTCCCCCCCCCTCCGCCCCCCCCCCCCATCCTTCTTCTCTCTAAAAAATCAATAGTATATACTCTGGCGAGAAAAAAAAGCAACAACAACAAATCTCGTAGATGCAGAAAATGAGATGGAGGAGGTTGAAGGTGGATGGTGGGGGGGTAAAATGTGTGATGGAATTCAAAACGTACAAAGTACCAGTCATAAAACAAATCATTGGAATATATTTTATTAGATATTAAAAAGTTGCTAAGATAGTTCTGTTTTTAATATTTTGAGGAACCTCCATATCTGTTCTCTATAGTGGCTGCACCAATTTGCAATCCCAGCAATAGTGTATAAGTGTTCCCCTTTCTCCACATCCTCACCAACACTTGTTGCTTGTTAATTTACTGATGATGGCTATTCTGACAAGTGTGAGATGAGATCTCATTGTGGTTATAATTTGCATTTCTGTGAGGATTAGTGACATTGAGCATCTTTTCATATGTTTATTGGCCACCCATAAGTACTCCTTGGAGAAATACCTACTCAGATTTTTATGCCCAATTTTTATTGAATTGTTTGATTTTGTGTGTGTATTAAGAGGTTTTAGTTCTTAATAAATTTATGTTAATTCCTTATAGGATATGATATTGGTGAATATCTTTTTCCAATTAATAGGTTATTTTTTCATTTTGTTGATGGAAATCCAAAGATAATTTGAAAAGATACATGCACTTCTATGTTCATTGTAAAATTATCTGCAATAGCCAAGATGTGGATACAACCTAAATGCTCATCAATAGAGAATTGGACAAAGAAGATGTGGTATGCTACACACACACACACACACACACACACACACACTGGAATATTGCTCATCTATAAAAAAATGAAATCTTACTATTTGCAAAAACATGGATGAACCTAAAGGGCATTATGCTAAATGAAATAAGTTTGAGAAAGACAAATACCACATGATTTCACTTTTATGTGAAATCTAAAGAACAGAATAATCTAAGAAGACTCATAGATTGAAAAGAACACACTGAGGGTTGCCAGATTGAAGGGATTTGGGATACAGGGAGAAAAAAGTGACAGGATTAAGAAATAAAATTGGTAGCTCCAAAATAGCAATGGGAATATAAAGCATAGCACAGAATATATAGTCAGTGATATTGTAATCACTATGTATGGTACTAGATTTATTAGGGGGTCATTTTGTAAAAGAAATGAATGTATAACTGTTACAGGGTGCAGCCAAGAGGGGGAACCCCAAATGGGCATTTGAAATGGGGTCCAGAACTCAAGGTGTCCAGGAGATTTTAAGATGTCTCCACCCCTCCCACCCACAGTGTGGGTTGGGGGAAGGGACAAATGGAGCAGGGCCATTGAGAGCTCTTTTGCATAGCAACAGCCTTGCAGCTACGCTCTGGAGTGGTCATTTAACATATCTATAGCCTTTGGCTGGTCGCTTAGATATGTTAAATAGCTGTGGCCCTGCCCTGAGCCAGGGGAATGGAAGTAACTTCCCCACCAAGACGTAACTGGGTGCGGGGTGGGGGGGGGGGGCGGGGGCAGGTCCCCTGAGTTACAGCACCTGCGTGGGAGCTTGGAGATGATTGACTCCAGGACATGGGGCCATGCCTGCCCACTCTCATGATGGCAGCCCAGTAAAGCTGGAAGGATACCAGTTCTGGCATGTAAAGCCAAGTGTGGGAGGAGTCGGAAATGAGGCTGCAAAGGAAGATTGGCCGCAGGGATTTAAAACCCCTACGTGGTGGCCATTGAGGAGAGAACCATGCTGCTTTAGGAAGGAGAACCATGCGCAGCCCTGAGAGGGAGAGAACCATGTGGCTGTGGAGGTGCAGAGAGGATCACGGTCATTGGAGAGAGGGCCACACAGCTTTAGCAGAGTGAAGACTCCCACATCCCTGAGAGGGAGAACCACGTGCCTGTGCTAGAGTGGGGACCCTTGCAGCTTTAGAAGGGGGAACCACCGCCTGGTTTTAGCAGAGATCCCGGCGACTCAGCGGAGGGTGCTGGGAACCCAAGGAGGTCTCCCAATCGAGATGGAGGACTAACTGGGAAGAACCAGAAGACTGCATGAGCCATGGACTTCTATTTCATTTCCTGAGATACGGTACTCTGGACTGGGCAAAGGGGGAAGGAAGGAAGGACTGTGTCTGTTTGTGGGTGTTTTGAGGGACTTTAGGATTTTTGATGAAGACATTAGGTCCCTACTTTAAGTTTGTATAGCATTAAATAAACATTTCCTTTCCTTTTCACGAATCTCTGGCATTGAGAGACATCTTTCCTCGGGCAGCGGACATAACGGACCCAGGGCCTTCTTTCAATAATAGTATATTGTCCCAGGCCCCCCTTGTTGTGTTCTGTAACATAACCATTATGCTGTACACCTGACACTAATATAAAATAATATTAAGTGACAACTTTAATAGAAAAAAATTAAAGAAAAGAAGTTGCTGACATTGACTGGAGGGGAGAAGGGAGGGAATTTCAAGGGAAAGGGGGAAGGGTATACAGGAACAAGTATAAAGGACACATGGACAAAAACTAGGGAGTGGTGGAAATGGGAGGGAGGTGGGGAGGGCTGGGGGGGTGGGCTGGAATGAGAGTAAAGGACAGAAAACTACTTGAACAATGATTAAAATAAAATTTTAAAAAATAAAATAAAAAATAAGTTGCTGAGAAAGTAGATCTTTAAAACACATCACAAGAAAAAAAATGTAAAACTATATATGATGATAGATGTTAACTAAACTTTTTTGTAGTTATCATTTCATAATACATACAAATAACAATTCATTATGTGGTACACCTTAAATTAATATAATAATATATGTCAAATATATCTCAATTAAAAAATCCAGATTCTTAAGCATAACTTACAATGCCCAGTCTGATCAGATCGTGATAAATTTTACAATCTCAATACTTACCACATCCATTATATTCCGTCCCTCTGGATTTTTTTCTGTCTATTTTATAGGACAAATGTTTTGCTTCCCAGGGCATGTGAATTTACTGTTCCCTGAGCTGCTTCAAAAAATAAAGAAAAAGAAAGCAAGAAAGAAGAAAAAAAGAAAAGAGAGAGTCATAACTGATGAAAAAAGCACTGAAAAACTTTCAACCAATGTTACATACTTAATGATGAAGGACTGGAGATCCCCCCTAAGAACTACTACTAAACAGGGGTTTATACTTTTCCTCTTTTATTCCACATTGTACTGTTTTTTTTCCATTTCAATAAGGTAAGCTAAATAAATAAAATGTATAAGGATCAAAAAGTAAGAAATAAGACTCCTTTATTCACAAATCACATGATCTTTTATTGTATTTTTATTTTTTCAGTTTATTTTAGGAACCTTAGAAACAATAGCTACTTGCTTTTATTGAGGTATGATTGACATACAAAAACCTGTGCATATTTAATGTATAGAGCTTGATAGGTTTGAAGACAAGTATGCACCCATAACACTAGGTGAAGAGAAGGCCATGGTTTCAGGGAGCCTGTGGAAGCTGTCACAGGGCTGGATCCTGAGCTGCTAAAGCCACCATCTTGCATGGGCTTTTTAATCCCATTGTTTTTCTTAGATTCAGTCAGGCCTATGTGCCCACAGAACCCAAAATTCAGGCTGGGCAATACTGTAGCCCAGGCCTAGAGGCTTAACTGTAATAATTAACTGCTGCAGCAGCCCCCTGTCTTTCTGAATATCAGGAGATACTTAACCAAGAACGGATGGAAACTACCTTATGACCAGTAGAAAGTGCAGGGACATCAAAGAAGCTTGGCACTGCTTTCGCAGGTGGTGGCTGATACCAATTTCATGGGTGACAGCCAAGGCAGCCACATGGCTGAGTGATCTTCCCAGATAGAGGAGTGAGGCCTGGACCTCAGTGTGAGCTCCCAGGCACAGAACACCAGTGCTGGGATCACTTGCCCATGCAGCATCCAACAGCAAAAAGCCACAAGGTTTTTATAGCCCTCCTGAGGAAAACAGAGTGCACTAGAGACAAAGCCACTTTTTAGTTGTTGGTGGTGTTGTTCTAAGGGGCTAATGCACAGGTTTTACATTCCCAACCACTCACCTTTGGTTCTGGGGGAAGGGAACATAGCACCATCTGTAGTCACACAAATATAGTCTGGTGTGGGAAGACTGGGGGATAGGTGTGGGGGAGCGGATGTTGGGTTACCGTGCTGGATAAAATATCACATCACAGAAGTCATTTTTCCAGACAAAAGCAAGTCCTTCTTAGGTGAAAAACAATGACACTACCCTGTGGGAAACCTGCTCACCACAGGCTCTGAGAAACCTCCTAGCCCCAACTTCTGGAATCTTGCTTTCCCATACCCTTTGAAATTCTGGTCACCTCACCCAGCATCTTTCTTACTTTCTTTAAACCTGCATCTTATCTGTTGCCAAAAAGACAGCAGTATGCAGATGCAGAGATTTAGACACTGGCTTTAGGGCATGGCAAGTCCATGCATTTTCTTGGCAACCAGATTGTCACTTCCCCCTCACAGGAGAGCCTAAGAATGCTGTCAGACCCAAATTCTGGAAGACCCACTTGTTGACCTAATAGGAGATTCACCCTAAGTTCAGGGAAGTAATCTGGGATAGATTCAGACCTGTGAACACCATTTTATAAGAACCACACCTCCTATAAGAGATCCAAGGGTTCTATCCTCTCTATTCCTTCAGAAGGCCTCTCAGAAGCAGGTGGGTCAGCAGCTGGACTAAGACTAATGGAAGGACTGCAAGCAGAGGCAGGTGGAGGTAGTACATGCAGAGATCTGGGTCATTAGTTGATCCACCCTTGGGCATTGTGATGATAAAAAGCCAGCAGTGTAGAGCAGTGAGGACCAATCCAGATGCAGCCAAGCCTGAAGGAAACAGTCACAAAATGTAGATCTCTTGTAGCTTTGAACAGGCTGCCTAGAGCTAGCTAGACAGGATCAGCATCAAACACTGGCTTATATCAGCTTCAGAATTCCAGAGGCATATCCAGAAGGAGAAGTCAGCAGGTAAGCACTAAATTCTGTTGACGTGAATTCCACCTTGATCTTTTTCAGTATTTGTGCTATTTTTCTTTCACATAGCTTTTTAACATTTCTCTTTTTATTCAATTTTGTTCCTATTTTTCAATACTTTAATTCCAAATCTCATATTTTACTCTTCCCTTTCTACTATACTTTGCTTTTTTCCTTCCATTTTTATTGTCTTGTTTCATTTTTTTCCTTTCCATCACCTTGTTTCTATTCCTTACTCTTATTACTTTTCCTCCCTTTATACCCTCAAAATCATTTTCCTTTCCTTTAGTCATCTTATACTTGTTTTTTTATAATATTCTTATCTTTTCCCATCTTATTAATCTTTGCTCATTTGCCATTAATATTGCTGTTATTGTTTTCTTCACTTCTGTTCCTATTTTTCACTGTTTTTTTAATTTTAAATTTCATATTTATTCTTCAACTTTCTTGTTCCATTTGCCCTCTTCTTTCTCCTACTTAGTTTCATTTTAAATTTTATTTTTCCCCTATATGCACCTTGTTTCTTTCATACCCTTGTTATTTCTCCTCTCTCTATCTTCTCAACATCATTTCTTTCCTGTAGCCATCTCATATTCTTTATTATAATATTCTTATTCTCTTTCAACCTTTATTTATCTTTGTTCATTTGTTGCTGATATTGCTATTGTTGTCCAAGGATATTTTTGCTGGCATGGATTTTGTTTTCTGTGTATTGTTTTGTGCTTACACAACCTGTACAACAGCATACAAGATGAGGTAGTGGTTGACCTCTCAGCCAGCTATAGGCTATAGGGGTGAACCCACTAACAAATGAGCCAACAATCAAAACCTCAGTACCACAGAAGAGCCCATGTAAACTGCATAAAGGGTATCCCTAGAGCACACAGCTCAAAAGGTAAAGGGAGAGTGCACCACTGAGTCACACAGGACTCTCACCACAGAAGGCCACACAACAAGGACATGGAGTCAAAGCAGATAAATTTAATACATAGAATAAAACAAGAATAATCACCCAAAATGGGGACACAAAGAAACAACCTTCAACTAAAAGAAAAAGAGGGACCCCAAAAAAGAGCTAAATAAATTGAGGCAAGAATTTATCAAACATAGAGTTGAAAGTAATGGTTATAAGGATGCTGAAGGAACTCAGTAATAACTACAAGGAACTTTATGAAAACTTCAAGGGATATAGTAAGAACTACATCAGCATGAAAGGACATAGAAACTAGGGGGAAAAGCAGGTGGAAATTAAAAATATAATAACTAAAATGAAGAATACATTCAAAGGAATTAAAATCAGGCTAATGAAGCAGAAGATAGAATCAGCAAGTTGTAATACAAGGTAGAGTAAAAGAGTCAGCAGAGCAACAAAAAGAAAAAAAGACTCAGAAAGAATGGGCATAATTTAAGAGAGCTTTGGGAAAACATGAGACATAATAATATCTTCATAGGGATACTAGAAGGAAAAGAAAGGGAGCAAGGTATAGAAAATCCATTTGAAAATAAAATGATGGAATTTGTCAAGAAGGGCAAGATGAACCCAAAGAGGCCCGCCCACTCCAAGACACATAGTAATTAAAATGGCAAAATTTAAAGACAAAGATAGAATCTTAAAGACAGCATGGGAGCAAAAGCTGGTAACATACAAACAAACTCTGATAAGGCTATCATCTGACTTCTCAATAGAAACAATGCAAGCCAGAAGAGACTGGCGCACAATATTCCAAGTAATGAAAAGTAAGGAACTATAAAAAAGACTACTTTATCTTGCAAGACTCTCATTTAAAATGGAATGCAAAATTAAGAACTACCCAGATCAAAAAAGCGGGGGGGCTAAAAAAGTACGTCTCCACCAAAACAGCATTGTAAGAGATGTTGAAAGGAATGCTTGAAGAAGAAGAACAAAGATATATATTCATCTATCTCATATATGTGTGTATATGTGTATATATGTATATATATGTATATACATATGTATATGTATATGTACATATACATATGTATATGTATATGTACATATGTATATGTACATATGTATATATGTATATATACATATATGAACACACACACATATGAGAGAGGGGGTACAAAACACAGGGGGGGGGAAATTGCAATGAATAAGTACCTATCAATAATAACCTTAAATGTAAATGGATTAAATGCTCCAATCAAAATACATAAGGTAACTACATGGATAAGGATACACAACCTGCACCCTGGCTGGTATAGCTCAGTGGATTGAGTGCAGGCCTGCAAAGCAAAGGGTTGCTGATTCAATTCCCCATCAAGGCACATGCCTGGGTTGTGGGTCAGATCCCCAGAAGGGAGAGTACAAGAGGCAACCATACATTGATGTTTCTTGCCCCCTCTTTCTCTTTCCCTTCCCCTTTCTCTAAAAATAAATAAAATCTTAAAAAAATACACAACCTTCATATATGTGCTGTCTACATATATGAAGGCTGTCTACATACACAACCTTCATATATGTTCTGAGACATACCTCAGAACAAAATATTTACACAGAGTGAATGTGGAGGGATGGAACAAATATTCCAAGCAAATGGACATAAAAAAAGACGGGAATAGCAATATTCCTATGACAGAATAGACATTAAAGCAAGGCCATAACAGAAATGAAGAAGTTCAATACATAATACTAAAGGGATCAATCCAACAAGAGGATACAACTACTGTATATATAGGGTGCACCTTATTTAGGAGCACCTAAATATATAAAGAATATCTTGATAGACTTTAAGGAACATATTGACATCAACACAGTCATAGTTTGCAATTTTAACACCCCACTGTCAACAAAGCATAGATCATCCAAACAAAAAATCAACAAGGATATTGTAGCACTGAATGCCATCCTAGCTCAAATAGAGTTAATTGATGCTTAAAGAGTATTTCACACCAAAGAAACAAAACATATATTGTTTTGAAATGCACATGGACCATTTTCAAAATAGACCACATGGTAGGACACAAAACAAGCCTCAAAAATTCAAGGAAAAAATGAAATCATATCATGCATCTTCTTGGATCACAATGGCTTGAAATTAGAAGCCAATTTCAAGGGAAAAACTCAAAAACATTCAAATACTTGGAGGCTGAATAATATAATTTTAAATATGAATGGGTTAACAATGAGGTCAAGAAGAAATCAAAAAGTATCTGGAAACAAATGAAAATGAACACACAACCACCCCAAAACCTATGGGGCACAGCAAAAACAATCCTGAGAGGGAAGATCAGGTCATTACAGGCCTATTTAAAAAAAAGAGGAAAATCTCAAATAAACAACAGAACCCTACATCTACAATAAGTAGATGAACAATAACAAACAAAGCCCAGCTAGTAGAAGGAAGGAAAAAATCAAGCTCAAAACAGAATTATATGATATAGAGACTATTTTTTTAAAAGATCAACAATTCCAAGAGATGGTTCTTTGAAAAGATAAACAAAATTGACAAACCTTTTACCAGACCCATCAAGAAAAAAAGAGAGAGGACTCAAATAAATAACATCAAAACATAAGCAGGAGAAGTAGCAACCAATACCATAGAAATATGAATGATTATAAGAAATTACGATGAACAACTATATGCCAGGAAATTAGACATCTGGGTGAAAGGATTAATTTCTAGAAATATACAATCTTCTAAAACTAAATCAGGAAGAAGCAGAAAACAATTATTCACAAATCTCTTGCTAGAGTACATAGAAAACTCTATGGGCTCCAACAAAAAGCTATCTGACCTAATCAGTGAATTCTGAAAGTAGGGAGATATAAATTCAATATTCAGAAATCTATGCCAACAATTAACTATGGGAAAAAGAGGCTAAGAAAATATCACACTGATTATAGCAACAAAAAATAAATAAAGTACCTAGGAATAAAATTAACCAAGGAGGTAAAAGATATGTATTCAGAAAAAATATACAATGCTGAAGAAAGAAATTGAGGAAGATACAAATAAAGGGAAGTATATACTCTGCTCATGGATTGGAAAAATTAACATTATTAAAATATCTATACCACCTAAACCAATTTATAGATTCAATGCAATTCCTATAAAAGTACCAATAGCATATTACACAGATCTAGAATAAAGATTCCAAAAATTTTTATGGAATTAAAAAAGACCCTGAATAGTCTCAGCAATCTTGAGAAAGAAGAACAGATTCAGAGCAATCATAATATCTGAGATCAATCTACACTACAAAGCCACTGTAATCAAAACAGTTTGGTATTGGCATAAGAACAGACACATAGATCAATGGAACAGAATAGAGAGCCCAGAAATAAACCCATGTCTCTATAATAAATTAATACTTAACAAAGGGAGCACAAGTACACAATGGAGAAAAAATATTCTCTTCAAAAAATAGTGTTGGGAGAACTGGACTGGTACATGCCAAAAAGTGAAACTAAACTACTAGCTTACAATATACACCAGAATAAACTCAAAATGGATAACAGACTTAAATATAAGTTGTAATACCATAAAAATCCTAGAGGAAAACATAGTAAAATTTCAGATATCTCATGTACCAATATTTTTTAGTATATATCCCCTAGGGCATGGGAAATAAAGGAAAAAAAATAAACAAATAGGACTAAATGAAATTAAAAAGTTTCCACGTGGTGAAAGAATCTATAATTAAAATGAAAAGGGAACTGACAGCATGGGAGCACGTATTTGCCAACGATATTTCAGACAAGCGTTTAATCTCCAAAATACATTAAGAGCTTATACAACTCAAAACCAGGAAGACAAACAATCCAATTAAAAATTGTTAAAAGGCCAGCCTAGACATCTCTTCAAGGAGGACATACAAATGGCCCATAGACACATGAGAAGATGCTCAACATCACTAACCATCACAGAGATGAAAATTGAAAACACAATGAGATATCATACCTGTCAGAATGGCCATCATTAATAAATCAACAAATAATAAATGCTGGTGAGGATGTGGAGGAAAGAGAACACTGGTGCACTCTTGGTGGGAATGCAGACTGCTACAGCCACTGTGGAAAATAGTATGGAATTTCCTTTAAAAACTAAACATGGAACAGCTTTTCAACCCAGCAATTCCACCACTGGGTGGAATCCCAAAACACCAATTCAAAATAATTTGTGCATTCCTATATTTTTAGTATTGCTATTTACAATAGCCAAGAGTTAAAAACAGCCTAGGTGCCCATCGGTAGATGAGTTGCTTAAAAAATTGTGGTGCATTTTCACAATGGAATACTTTGCAGCAGAAAATATAGGAATTCCTGCCTTTTGCAATAACATGGATGGAAGTGGAAACTATTATGCTAAGTGAAAAAAGCCTGTCTGTGAAAGACAAATACCCCATGATCTCACTTATAAGAGAAATCTCATGAACAACATAAACTATGAGGAAAGGGAACAAGAAGCATAGAATCATGGAATAGACTGACAGCAGTAAGAGGGGTCAGGGAGTGGGGATTGTTTGAAAGATAATGAAGGAATTAGTCAAAGAGCATATATGAAGGACCCATGGAAATGGACAATGGTTTTGGGATTGAGTATAGAAGTGGAGGATGGGCTAAGTGGAGGAGGAGTCAAAGAGGAAATTGGGAAAACTGCAACAGCATAAACAATAAAACATTATAATAAATTATGCACCCACAGCACCATTACCCCAGTCTATGCCACAGATGTATTCATTACCTCCAAAAGTTTCTCACTCTTTATTTTTTTCCTCTTCCTCCTCTTCCTACTCCTCCTTCTTTTCCTCCTCTTCTTCTTCCTCCTCCTCCTCCTCTTCTTCTTCCTTCTTCTTTCTTCTTCTCTTTCTTGTCTTTCTCCCTCTTCATGCTATTACTACTATTAATATGTATGTGTGATAAGAACAATCCAGCAGACTTAAGTACAAAATACAGCATTGTTAACTATACACTCTTTGATGTACAATATACTTTTTATTTTATATGACTCAAACTTTGTGCTTTTGACTAATAGTTCCTATTTTTCTGTCCATTCCCCAACCCCTGGCAGCCACTATTGTATTCTTTTTGTATAAGTTTGACTATTTTATATTCTTCTTATACAGTGGTTCCTTGGTACTCTACTCATTGTCAATTCATTTTGAAATGTGACAAATGCCAGAAACAGCAAGTGCTGAATGATGACTATTTTCTCTTATGGGGCAGTGTCATAACTCATGCAGGTTCTAGCAAGTGCAGAGTCTCAAGCAAATGCTGAGTGCTCATTTTTTTCCTCATTAAAATGCAACAAGTTCAGGGTTTCATGAGACCTGAAGCTGATGAATACCAGGGTATGATTGTAATTGATATCCTGTTGTATTTATCATTCTGTATTTAGCTTATTTCATTTAACATAATATGTTCCAGGTTCATTCATGTAGCTACAAATGGTAGGAGTTTCTTATTTTTTAAATACAAATAAGATTCAATTATATATATATTTATAATTATATATATTCTATATAAGCATATATGTGTATACACACATATAATTTCACATTTGTTTATCTGTTGATGGGTAGTTATGCTGCTTCTACTTCTTGGATATTGTGATAATGTTTACAGTGAACATGGCTGATAAAATATCTCTTAGAGACTCTGTTTTCAATTATTTTGGATATGTGCCCAGAAGTGGGATTGCCAAATGTGTCCTGTTAGTAGAAAACCATAAAAAATCTATAGTAGGTACTACTAGAATAAATGAGTTTAACAAGCTCACATATACAAAATTCAATTGTATTTATATATACTAGCAATAAACAACTGGGAAGTTAAATTAAAATACCATTTATAATACCATTTACAATAGTACTTAGTATTAAATTTATAACATCTGCATACATTATATCATAAAGCTACAGGTACAGGGTATGGCACAAATAATGCCCCTTTTTATTACAAAATCTTTTATTATAAAATCATGTAATTGTGTAACATAACAATATCACACTCAAACATATCATGTAATATTTTATGAGAAATGTTAAAATTAAAACAATAAATTATTAAAACCATATTACCCTACTATCCACATTAAGCAGGTGTTACTCCTGCCTGACCTGTATATTGCTGAGAAAAATGAAAGACCAAAGTAGATGAAAAGATTCACCATTTTCATAGGCTGGAAGTTATGATATTGTTAGGATGTCAATTATCCTCACACTTACATGTAGAATAAACAAATCCTAGTGGAAATTCTAGAACAGTTAAAAAATTCAGTCTGGTTCAAAAAGTATATGAGGATTTAAAGGATCCAAAATACTCAAAACAAAATACTTACTAAATCTATAAAAGAATGATAATGCCATTTTTTATCCTATCTGGAGATGAGTTAGATATTCTCATTCTTTCATCAAGAGCTCACTGGGCAGCAGCTATATTTTGATCACAGGAAATACATCATAAAAAGGAATAGACTACTGGATGAATGGCAGGTTATTTTCCATAAAGTAGCTTACAGTTTTGTGGAGGGAGATACACATTACACAAAAATCACACAATTGATATGAAATTACAACTATAATAAGTTCTGTTATAACATCATGATATCTTATACTATAAAAACCTACAAAAGGAGGAATTGACAATATCTTTTAACAGGGAAGTATTCCTGTGTTGATTGAACTGATATTTAAATAAAATATGTATATGAATTTGGTGAAAGAAGGTTGGTAAAATATAGTGTAATTAAAAAGACCTTCTTGCCCTGGCTGATATGACTCAGTGGATTGAGTGCCATCCTGCAAACCAAATGGTCATTGGTTTGATTCCCAGTCAGGGAACATGCCTGGGTTGTGGGCCAGGTCCCTATTAGGGTGTAAGTGAGATGCAACCAGACATTGATGTTTCTCTCCCTCTTGTTCTCCCTCCCTTCCTTTCTGTCTAAAAATAAGTAAATAAAATATTTTAAAAAGTAAAAATAAAAGGTCCTTCTATACCACAAAAGTAGGGTTTCTTTACATAGATTAAGCTAAAAATTGTATAAATTAATTACTAATATAATATTTTATATTACTGTCTTTATCTTTTAAACTTTAATAACAAATTATATTTCTGATTTAGATATAAAATATAAATATCAGTGCCAAAGTTTATAAATAGCAGAAGCAAAAACAATGAGCCACTGAAAGAGTAATTAGTAACATTTTGCTGTGCACACACAAAAAAGATTTTTCACAAACCAAGAACACACACACCAAAATAGTAAATGAGGCTCAGGGGTGAACTTTTATAGAACATCTTAAATAGTGAGAAAACAGTGACTATTTATTCTTTACAGTGACTGGTTATAATATTACTTATTTAAATGATAGAGAATTGGTTACTGGTTACATGTATCAACAATGGAGGATAATTTAAATTTTACTTTTGATTTCAAGAGGTATAGCAAGAAGTGACCCAGGCAATTTAGTCTCACTTGTCTCACCTGATTTTATATGGCCAGGGAATTTTCAAGGCTGGTCTCTGTTTGATTTTAACAAAGAAATTGTCCTTATGGAAATAGAGATATTAAATAATATAAATATAAATCTTTTTATTTAGAATAATTATTTAAACTTACTTTTAAATGCCTGATTTATTCAAAATCACTTTTAAGAGAATAAAATAATTACATAAAACAATTATGTAATATATAACATAATGTAATATATTTTATCATATAATTGGTTTTTAAAAATTACGTGTATTATAAAATAAATAATTCATAATAAAAACAAATATTTTAATTTAATATAATAATAATTTTGTGTCAATATGTATTATACATCAGGAATGGAACTAATCATAAATATTCATAATTGAATTTTAATGAACTAGAATTAGATTTTTAGACACAAATTTTTATTTTATAAAGAATCTGATCCTCATAAAGAAGCATTTATCTTTTCAAAAGGAATATAAGACAATGAAACTTATGATTGTCCTCAGAAAATAGTATTTAATAATAACAGAAACACTTTTAAATCATTGAGATTATAAAAGACATTTTAAAATCAGGATGCCTATACAGACTATATAACTTAAAACTATATTAGACATTGCTTTTTGTGAGACTTTACTTTTTGTTAAACATAGTATTTAGTAAAAGGTGGAAACTTCATAAATGCTGGTTCTACAAAGACATGAAGAAAGGAAGAAAGAAAGGAAGAAACAAATGCAATGTAAAGGATACAGTGCATTACTAAATAAAACACAGTGGAAAGTTCCTTTGTCTGAATGAAAGTAAACTACATGCCTGTATTATCCCTTTAGAAGGAAATGTTTGCATGAAGTTTATATGTGCTTTATATAAAGATTAGCTGGTGATATTTGAATGCTCTTATTTAATCTACTTGAATATGAAACACACACAAACTTATTACCTGCTTGAGAAATGGCTCAAAATATACTTCATAAACAATAATTCTTTTCAATATGCTCAATTATATTGTAATGAATATTGTGATTTTTCTTACTGTGGACTATGATAATGAACTACAATAAATGACTTTGCTGAATTTTCTTTAACTGAGTATATACACATAATCATCACACCTTGTTATTCAGTTTCAAAATTTGAAAGAAATAAACTTATGTTTACAGTACTAGATGATTTGTATTAAAGGACAGTTTTTACTGAGTTCATGAATAAAGCAGGTGTGTTTGAATTCTCCATACCAAATATTGGAATTCTCAGTGACATAATCCAAAGAGGTAGAACAAAAATAATTCTTCAAAAGAGTTGGTTTAGAGAAAGAATAGATTTAATGTAAATGGTTCATACATTATAATAGACAAATATGTCTAATGCACTTGAATACGAAAATTCTAAGAATGATTTTAGAAAAGAAAAAAATAGAGAAAATGAATCCAAAGCAAACTTTCTGAAGGAAATAACCTTTGCAAATAAATGCTATTTACTCATAGTGTGTTTTTGCTCTAAGGATCAATGCTTTTTCATTTGAGTAGCTAATGCTGCAAAGATAACAATTTGAGTACATAGTGATGGAATATATATGAGCTTTTTACTTGAAGAAAACTTACATTTTCTGAAGGATTTTGCTCAAATTCACACTGTTTTACTGATCAAATCAAACTTATGAAATTAAAAACAGCCCTGGCCATGTAACTGGGTTGGTTAAAACGTCATCCTGAAACACCAAGTTTGTAGGTTTGATCAAAAGAACCTATGAGCCCGAATGTTCATAGCAGCACAATTTACAATAGACAAGTGCTGGAAGCAACCTAAGTGCCCATCAGTAAATGAGTGGATCAAAAAACTATGGTACATTAACACAATGAAATATTATGCAGCAGAAAGAAAGAAGGAGCCCCTGCCCTTCACGATAGTATGGATGGATGTGGAGAGCATTATGCTAAATGAAACAAACCAGACTATGAAAGAGAAATACCATATGATTTCACCTATAGGTGGAACCTAATCAACAAAGCAAACAAGCAGGCAGAATGTAACCAGAGACAGTGAAATTAAGAACAAACTGACAGTAACCAGAGGGGAGATGGGAGGGGATAATTGAGGGAAAGGGGGGAGGGTGTTGTCAAGGAATATGTATAAATAACACATGGAAAAAGCCAAAGAGGGATAGGATAGAGGGTGGGAAGTGGAGATGTCTGGGGTGGGGGGAAGTGATGGGAAGAAAATGGGGACAACTGAACTTAAACAACAATAAAAAACTTGGTTAAAGAAAAAAGAAGTGACCAATGAACCCATAAATAAGTGTTACAACAAGTCAATGTTTCCCTCTCTGTCTTCCCCCTCCATTCCCTTCCTTTTCTCTCTCAAATCAATCAATAAATTAAAAAAATATGTACTAAAATTTAGATATACCCAGTAAAATAGAAGATTTAATAGAATGATCCTGAAGCAATGCCTGTTCAGGTTTTTTGTATATTAAAAGTCATATTATTTAAAAGAGTTTGCAGTGAAAATATCTAATTATTTTTATATCAACTCAAAAATTCCAAATGATTTCTTATCTCTGAGTATCTACATTAAGCAATGAAGTAATTCTGCACTATTAGAAAAATAACTTGAAACCAATGAACTGCCACATCAGCTTCCTTTGGTAAGAAATTAGTTCTAATAGTTTTAGTTAACAGTGAGCATATTTGCAGATTCAGGATAAATGTAATTAATTGTCAGCATTTCTTTGTCAATACCTAAGCAGATAGATATATTCACATCAGGAAAACAGACCAAAGCTGAAGAATAACTGAAGTTTCAAGCACAAAAACTTATCTTTAAGTGTGTTAGATAATAATACCGAGGAAAATATAATAAGTTCCTGAGAAAGTGAACACCTTAAAAAGATATTAAACATGTTCTATCTCATTAATAAAATTGGTGATAAAGTGACCCTTTTATCACTATAACTTATTATCTAAGAAACTGAGATATGTTTAATTTGTTAATTTACTAGTGGAATTATTATGGTACTTTGGATTGGATTTAAAAAGCAATACAATAATCTGTGAACTGCTAGGAGGAAAATGAAAGAAATGAAGGACTTGGCTGAGATTTTATTTAACCCTTTGATGCCTTAGAGCATCATGCTTTTTGGTGTCTTAGGACAAACATTTCTTTTGCAGCATAATTTGAGTGATATGATGCCTACCTTTACAGATAGAAGCAAACCTTCTATTACAGATAGGTATTATTTTTGTAAATATATATTGCTTGTGTCAAATCAATGATAAAACAAGACATTTTAAAATTTATTAGTATGCAAATTAATATTGTTTTCCAGATTCAATAAATGCTAAAGAAATTACTGTTAATGACTATATATTTGGCAGCATTTTCTTGTTGTTCTTGTTTGGAAGCAATTATTTTGCCACTCTGATTTATCAAATTCATATGTGTGTAGTTGTCCAAACCATGTGGAATTAAAGAATGTCTGATTTTTTCATGTAATTTAATATAAGTGAGATAGTCACTTCCAATGCATTCATTTAAAGGAATAAAGTATGCCGAAGTACTTCACCTGACACAGCTTTCAAAGGAAATATCCACACAATTAGTATCTCAAGTTGTGGAATTTGCTCCATGGCATTTACATTCATATTAGCTAATTTCTTCTCAAATGCATTTTAGAAGGCTTATTTTTTTTAGTCTATTCATTTCAAGGACATTGTATGTGAATGAGCTGATGATTTTACTGATACCCATATAAGTGTGCATAAAGACTAGTATATCAATAATTATCCAGAGTACTATGTTTCACTAAATTGTTTGAGTGAAAGCCTTTATGTTTTAAGTCTAAAAGAACAGTTTTGGTTTAATTGATAGTAGCAGCTGATGAAAAACTGGCAGGATTAAGTCCCCTAATTGAAGCACTTATGTGAAAATAATTATAATTAAAAGTCTTACTAACAGTAGCCAGAGGGGAGGGGGAGAGTGATAATGGGGGAAAGAAGGGGAAGGGTCTAGTCCAGGAACATGTATAAACAAGCTGGGGTAATAGACAACAGAGTGGGGACTGAGTAAGGGAGCATGGTGGGGGGTGGGTGGGGCAGGGAAGAACAAAGAGGGAAAATTGGTACAACTGTAATGGGACAATAATAGAAAAAACTTTTTGAACAAAAAATTAAAAAGTCTCTTTTTTTGAAAATATATCTTTTAAATCATAGCCTATTAAATAATAAATTCTGTGAAAAAGATGACAGCTCTACAAGGTAGAATACTTTGAGACATTCATCGTTTCTCATGCAAACATCCAGTGTTTTAACCTATTCAAAGTATTCTTTTATCTGTTATAATTCTATTGCTTTTTAATAGCTATTTGTAGCTAGCATAAAATTATCTTTGTGAAAACCATGTTATACTTGCTTTAAAAATTTTTTCTTTCACCATCTTGTACTTGATCAACCAATCAAACATGAAAATAAACACACATCTATTTTTTCATTCTTTAGAATTCTTTGAATCTTTTGTTAGGCAAAGTTCAATTGTAAAGGTCACTTGTGAGGGAGATAAAGAAAAATCATATTCTATGTCTTTGCTCTTCACTGAAGCACAAAAACAACTTTTATTATTTTGGGCCATATCACAAAATACTGCCAGCTGAGAATCACTGTGTGCAGAAGAAAAATAAAACATAAGAAATCTATGACTTTAGCCCTGTGATTAACTATTTGCCTTTAAGGAATTTATTTAGTCAGAATCTACCTCATCTCTATTTCAGAATATTCTTATATTTCATATAATCAAGTGTAGTGATGCACATATGTTGACAAAGAGCTGTGGGCCAATCCTAATCAATGGAAGTTGTATATAAGAAGTGTATGCTTGGTTGAGAGAGAGAGAGAGAGAGAGAGAGGGAAAGAGAGAGAGAGAGAGAGAGAGGGAGAGAGAATGAGAGACAGCAATGAGTTATCCTGTGTAAAACGATGACAGGAGAAACAAATATTTAAATGGATAATCAATTTGATTTATTCTGTTAACCTAAAATCTCAGTATTATTATTTCTTAAAATGATGAAGGTGTATGTATAATTTGAGGGAAAATCTAGTTAGTGGCAGTGTATAATAATCTCTGCTATACTTTGTGACTTAGCAAGTGGAACTACTGCCCACTGAGTGAGAGAAAAACTGAATTCCAAATTCCAAGATGCTAATCTTTGGCAGAAAAAAAGAGTTTTATTGTAAGGCAGAAAAAAAAAGAGACAAAGACAAACCTCAAATTAGTCTCCTTGAACAAAGGGGATGAGACAATTTTTAAAATATGAGGATAAGAAGGGGTTATATACGTATCCATATGTTTCTACTTAGAAAGGCTTTTATTGGACAATTTTGAAAATTAGCCATATAGAGTAAGCGATATATGAGAAGCAAAAGAAAGAACAAAGAAATTTCAATGTGAGAGAGTTCAATTGGTCAGTTTCATATTTGTCCACATTTAGTTCATCTACCAGATAGTTCTTATTTAAAGACTCATGCACAGTGTTGTTTCTGTGATAATAGCTCAAGTTCTGCATTAGGAGTAAAACCAGTCTGGTTTGTGAAAGACATAAAAAATATTTTGTTAGCACTCAGTTTCAAACCTTGTCTTCTTCCTCTTTGAGTTTATAGATAAAGTGTAAGTACAGAACTAACAGAGGGTCTAAATCCATTTTGTAAGTAGCTGTGGTGGACAGCAATAGGCTGTTTTCCTTGACAGCATTTCGGGGTAAGCAATCAATATTGACCAAGAAGGCTGTTTTAATGACAGATCCTGTTATATTCAGATAAAGAAATTATCCTGATCAGGGTATTGATTTAGAGTCATTGGGGTCACAAAATGCAGTTCGTAACAGAAAATCCTGAAGATAAAGAGAAATTTTTATGAATTTCAAAGAGTATATTGAAGATATTTTTTGTTTTTATTTATGCTTTATTTTTTAACCTTTGTTCAAGTACAGTTGTCTCCATTTTCCCCCCACCACTCCCCCCCACCCCACCCATCCCCACATCCCACCCTTAATCCTACCCCACTTTGGCTTTGTCCATGTGTCCTTTAATCATGTTCCTTGACCCTTCCCTTTGCCCATTATCCCCTTCTACCTCCCCTGTAGTTATTCTTAAATCTTGGTTTTTGGATAAGGTATATTGATTTCTTCTTATAACAAATAAAAATTTGATAAAAATATAAGCATTCACTTACTTAGATGATATATTGCTCAAATTTTTTGGAACATATATAAATAGAAAAATATCAATAAAAAGAATCTGTAGGACATCAAATATCTCAAGAAAATGAGCCCAAGGCCTAATCCCTTGCAGCATGGCAAACACATCTTTGATATTTAATGGAAATGAAACTCTATGCTCAAAAACAAATACTTAAAATAAGGTGATTTTGATTCCTAAAATGTTTTAAAAATAGTATTACTTTGATAAAAAAACAATTACCAAATTTGTAAATAAGTTTCTTCTTAAAGTTTTGAAAGTGACTTCTGGTATTGAGGATGTTTGGTTTTTGTTTGGCAATTATTTGAATATATTCTAGGAATTAAATATATTTTTATCTAATATTTCCTCTACTTGGCTTTAAAAAGTGATATGGTATTGCATATATTAAAATTATTTCCTCTGGAAAGATTAAAATAAAGTACTGATTTTTTTCTTTTTTTTCTCAGTTTTTAGTTGTTGAAAATAAGTACTTCATAATTCCACTAATTACCTACTGACTGTCAGCCACCAAAATATTAAAGGAACACTTATTATGGACTTTGAAATTAGAACTTAAGCAAACACTTTTAACCTTTCATTTTTATCCTCACCCAAGGACACAATTATTGATTTTAAAGAGATGAGAAGGGAGGGGAAAAAGAGGGAGAAAAACATCAGTTACCTCTCGAATGTGCTTCCAGTGAGGACTAAACCCACAGCCTAGGCATGTGCCCTGACCCGTAATAGAACTAGCTATCTTTTGGTTTATGGAACAACACTCCAACTGAGACACACCAGCCACAGCTTGACAAAACTTCTTAAACTAGAAAAGAAAATAAATAACTAATAAAAAATAATTGATCTAGCAAGTATTTTCAGTAAAAATTGAGGCTATCTTTGCCATTCAAATTTAAGGAGAATTAGATAGCCTTGTTAGGAAAGATATGTACATGTACTTAATGACATTTTACTAAACATTTATTATATACTCACAATAAAATATTAACTAAGACCTATTATTTCCCTATGTTGTGTCGCTATAACAGTGACATATAATATAAAGTCCTTTTCATCACAGATATATCATTGTAATGAGGGAAGACTAGGATAAGCATAAAAGCAAATACATATGTAATATTAAGGAAGGTAAGTAAATAAACTTATGGAAAATTAAGGGGAAATTGAGCACATGGACAAGAGAATTAAATTCTACATGAAGTTTTCAATGAAGGCCTCTCAAACTGATGGATATTTGAGCTAGATGGAGTCCCGAGGGAGTGAATGAATGATAAGTCACTAGGTACGTATGCTAAGAGTATGCAAGGATAAAAGGAACCAGAGATGACAAGAACAGAGGCAGAGGTCAGCCTGTTTGGAAGAAATTGGGGTTAGAGATTTAGTTTTGAGCCAAATATTTGATAAGTTTAAGATATCAAAGTATGTTTTTAATGACCCTGTGATTTCATCAGGCTTCTCATTTTAAATTCCTATTTATATAGGTCAGATAGTGATAAGCATCTAACAAATGTAGATTTTGTATCCATATCCTTTGTGGGTGTTTCTTGTGTGTGCTCAGCTTCTATATGAGTCTCTGGCATAGAGTGGATGCCACATGCATATTGACTGAGGAATTGAACTTGTTATTTATAAAATGAGAATGTCTGAGGTGTTCACATGGAAAACTATTATTCATTTACAAGCTGTAGTATGCTTTTCACTTTTTTTCCAACTAAAAAGAGTAAAAGAGAGTGGTTTTGCTCAGTTAGGTGTGTGATTTTCATGAGAAAGTAACTACAGAAATTTGCCCATATGCATTGAAAAGGTAACACAACTTGTGGCTAAAGTGAGACTCTTTCAGTCAAAATTTCTATGAATAAGTAAGTAAAGTCTAAATATTCCCCTAACTTCAAAAACTAGCCACAATCTCCCAACATCCTATGAGTGGAATATTAAGAAAGATATATTATATAGATGTTCATTTTATTACGCTATCAAAATTTCCAATAAACCCTAAAAACTGTGGCCCAAACATGCATGACTCTGAAACATTATCATTCATCATTATAAATAATTATATATTAATTCCTAGAGCTGATTCCAGATCTACTGAATTACAACATCTAGGACTGAAACTACAATTGTATTTTGTGAAGGTTTATTACTGATTTTATGGCTTTGGTAGTTGTTCTGTTTTAAATTAATGTTAATTTTTAAATTATACTTGATATTAAATACTACATTAGTTTTAGGTGTACAGCATTTTAGTTAGATATTTATATAATTTACAAACTGATCCATATGATAAGTTGAGTACTCACCTGGCACCATACATAGTTATTTACAATTTTATTGACTATATTCCCTATGCTGTACTTTACATCCCTATGACAATTTTATAACTGCCAATTTAAACTTCTTTTTTGAAAATATTTTTTATTGATTATGATATTACAGTTATCCCATTTCCTGCCTTTATCCCCCTCCCTTCTGTCTGCACACCCCCTCCCACCTGCATCTCCGCCCCCCGCCCCCTTCAGTTCATATCCATGGGTTGTATATATAAGTTCTTTGGCTTCTACAATGCCTATAGTATTCTTAACCTCCCCCTATTTTCTACCTACCATTTATGCTACTTATTCCTTGTACCTTTCCCCCCATACCCCCCTACCCTTTTCTGCTCATAACCTTCCATATAATCTCCATTTCTGTGATTCTTGTTCTATTTGTTTGCTCAGTTTATTTTTTTCATTTTTTAGGTTCAATTGTTGATAGTTGTGAGTTAGTTGTCATTTTACTGTTCATAATTTTGATTATGTTCTTTTTCTTAGATAAGTCCCTTTAGCATTTCATATAATAAGGGACTGGTGATGATGAACTCCTTTAACTTTACCTTATCTGGGAAGCTCTTTATATGTCCTTTCATTATAAGTGATAGCTTTGCTGGACAGGCAAATCTTGGATGGAGGTCCTGGCCTTTCATGACTTGGAATACTTCTTTCCAGCCTCTTCTAGCCTGTAAAATCAGCTGACAGTCTTATGGGAACTCCTTTGTAGGTAACTCTTTCCTTTCCTCTTGCTGCTCTTAAGATTCTCTCCTTACCTTTCACCTTGGGTAATGTAATTATGATGTGCCTTAGTGTGTGCTTCCTTGAGTCCAACTTCTTTGGGATTCTCTGAGCTTCCTGAACTTCTCAGAAGTCTATTTCCCTTGCCAGATAAGGGAAGTTCTCCCTCCTTATGTTTTCAAATAAGTTTTCAATTTCTTGCTCTTCTTCTTCTCCTTCCCGTACCCCTGTGATTCAGATGTTGGAACATTTAAAGTTTTCTCAGAGGTCTTAAGCTTCTCTTCATTTTCTTGAATTGTTGTTTCTTTATTCTGTTCCAGTTCAATGTTTATTTCTTCCTTGTGTTCCAAGTCATTGGTTTGAGTCCTGGTTGCCTTCCCTTCACTGTTGGTTCCCTGTACATTTCCCTTTGTTTCATTTTTCATAGCCTTCACTTTTTCTTTTATTTTGTGACCATACACAACCATTTCTGTGAGCATCCCAGTGTTTTGAACTGTGCATCTGATAGGTTGGCTATCTCTTCATTACTAGTTGTATTTTTTCTGGAGCTTTGATCTGTTCTTTCATTTGGGCCATATTTTTTTGTTCTTTTATTTTGCTCCTGTTACATAGTGAGGAGTGGAGCCTTAGGTATTTCCTAGGGCAAGGTTACCCATATGGCTGCTTTTGTGGTGCTACATATGGGGGAGGGGTCTGAGAGGGAACAATGCCACTTGTTCAGCCCTCTGCTGGCTTTCAATCACTTCTTCTGCTACCCTCAAGAACATTGGGCCCTTCTTGCATTGATTTCCAGGTCAGTGGGTTTGTGTATGTTCTAGGACCCTGTGGGCCTCTCCAAGGAATGTTTCTGTAAGGCTGGGAGTTTCTCCAGCCACCTCAATGCCCACAGATTTTTTTTTTCAGTCAGAGGTTTAGAGGCTTTATTTCCCCGCACTGGATCCCTGGGTTGCATGGCTGTCTCATCCCCTAGTTGTTCCTCCCTGTTTATCCCACACAAATTCAGGGCTGTCTGTTCTGCCAGTCATTGCTTTGCCTACCCTGGTCCTCCAGTCACCACCTTATTGCAAATCCTTTCCTCTTGGCTGCCTGTGTCTGCCACCCCCCCACCAATTTGGATGAATATTTCTTTTTTAACACCTTGGTTGTCAGATTTACATACAGTTTGATTTTATGTCAGTTCTGGTTGTTTTTTATTTTTAAATTTGTTGTCCTTCTTTTCATTGTGTGAGGAGGCACAGTGTATCTTAATGCCTTCAATTTTTTTCACCTTGCCTCTTTCAGTACCCCTCCATTTGGCAGCTATCAGTTCATTTCTCTATCTGTGAGTCTGTTTCTGTTTTGTTCATTTATTTCATTTTTTATATGGCACATATAAGTAAAATTATATGGTATTTGTCCTTCTCTGTCTGACATCTTATTTACCATAATACTCCCTAGGTAAACAGTTAAGATTTCATTCTTTTTTCTTTGCCAAGTTATATCTCATTATATATGTGTGCCACATTTTTCTAACCAATACAGGTCTTGATAGGCAGTTAGGCTGCTTCTGTACTGTTGCTATTGTAAATAATGTTGCATTGAACATAGGGATACATAAATTGTTTTGAATTAGTGTTTTAAATTTTTTGGATAGATACCCACAAGTGAGATTGGTGGCTTATATGGTAGTTCTATTTTTAATTTTGTAATTTTGGGGGAAACTTCTATACTGTTTTCTATAGAGGCTGCACCATTTTGCAATCTCATCAACATGGTGCCTTTGGTTTTTAAATTGGAGCATGGAAACTACATGCAAGTACACAATGCCCTCCAGCATGTATATATTCCGTTAAGTTTCAAATATATGAAATTCATCATGCTAAGCACTGGTATATTGACATAACACCTTGAAGAAGATACACATCATTTGGGTGTGTTAGTCAAGGTCGTCTAGACTTCACTAATATAGAGTCTCAAAATTGTTATAATTTAGGCAATTACAATTTATTTTTCTCTCACATAGTATTTAAACAGGCATTCAGATCAGAGGAGCATATATATCTCCTTCTCAGTTATTCAGGGACCCATAACTGCGGTTTTATATCCCAATCACGTGGAAAGGACAAGAAACATAGAAACGTATGTATAAGAGGTATTAATAAGCCAGGTCCAAATCTGGTAAGAACTAGTTTTGCTCATTTCCTAATGAAGATGACTTGTTTTCCTCCTCCTACCTAATTATAAGGGACCCTGGTAGAGGTGATCTCAGTAAAAGCTCAGAAAAAGGAAGGTTAGATTTCACTGGATAGCTGGCAGTTTTGACAACACTGTTTTAACATATAGTTTAGTGATGAGTATTGGTCACTAACGCAGGGAATATTGATTTAAAAAACCCTTCAAAATCAATGCCTGCTTCTGCATTATGAGATGGTTACAGAGGGAAGAATGTATGTATAGTATCAATTTACTGGGGCATGGTCTTGCATGGGAAGGGAAAATTCAAACTAGGTGGGATGGAATAATTTGAAACAAAATGTGAGGTGCATTGTATTTTTTTCAGTTGTTTAGAGAGGGGAAATTTTTCTGAGATATATCACTTGACAAATAGGAGAAAATAATCACTTGAGTCAGGTTAGATTCCTTACCAGAAATGGTGACTCTGATATTCAAGTTTTAGGGTTTTTGTTGTTTTTAATTTGTGCCGTTATGTCTTTATGATAGGTATATATTCTGTTATGGGAAACAATCTTTGTTTCTTGTACCTTAATGAATGAAGAAGTAAAAATACTAAGTTGGTATGTTGGAGAGAAGTAGAGAAAGGAGAGTTGAAACAGCATAGAGTTTTTGATAAAATGAAAATAGGAAAAGAGCAGAAGTAATCATTAGCTCTCTAGTTCTATGTGTCTGCTTTTGTTTTATTTATTTATATTATTCTTTAGTTTCCACAGATATGTGAAATCATATGCTATTTGCCAGTCTCTGCCTGACTTATTGCACTTAGCATAATAACCTCTAGATCCATCCATGTTGTTAGCACAGGTAGTAAGATTTCATTCTTTTTATGGATGATTCATCCAATCATCTTTATCCAGTCTCCTATTGATGGACATTTAAGTTGCTTCCATAGTTTGGCTATTGTAAATAATGCTGCAATGTATGTATCATTTTGAAGTAGTGTTTTGGTATCTTTGGATAAATACCCAGGAGTGAAATTGCTGAGTCATGAGGTAGTTCTAGTTTTAATTTTTTTAGAAACTTCTGTACTGTTTTACATGGTTGCTGAATGGGAGGGGGCTAGGGGTTGGGTGAGGATGGTAAGTCCAATTGTTAGGTGCAAACTAGACACAAGGATGTAATGTACAGCATAAGGAATATAGTCAATAATATTGTAACATGTGTGGGTTGTGCCCGGTGAATACTAGACTTATCAAGGGGAATCACTTTGTGAATTATGTAAATGCCTAACCACAATGTTGTATACCTGAAACTAATATAAAATAATATTGAAGGTCAACTAATAATAAATAAATAAATATTTTACAATTTATTTAAAAAAGTTATTAGCAAAAATCTTAGGAAAAACACTAGCTTTTCAATAATTATGGGAGAATAAATGTTGTTTTTAAAGTTTTTTAGTATTAAAAGAAGTTTTAATACTTTTTTTAGTATTAAAAGAAGTTTTTTAGAATTAAAAGAAATTCCTCCTAGTAGGAACTTTATAAGGTATAAAATATGCTTTCAAGTACAATTCAGTGGGATAGGTTATATAAAAATGGGATTCTAATGAAGACAAATGCAAGGAATACTTCATCTGGATGAGGATATAGAAGGTTATTTCAAGAAATGACATCTTAGATAAAATATGGCAGATGAGTAGGAGTTATCCATGAAAGAAGTAAATGAGAGTGTTTCAGGAAAAGGAAATAGTATGCATAAATAGTCCAGGAAGCCCAAGTCTAGAAAAAGCATGTAGTATTACAAATATTGAATTCACACACACACACACACACACACACATATATATATATAACTAGGGAGAGGGAAAGTAAATGTAGTTATGATGGGAGAAATGGACAGGAGAAAGAAGCAATAAAAAGAGAGAGCTAGGCAGAAGGTAAATTAAACTAGGCTTTGTGGGCTATGAATTTTAATAACAGCAATTACTGAATGCCAACTACATTGGGAGTATTACAGGATCAGTTTTGTCCCAATCTATTGAATAATCTAATTATAGTTTGTTAGAGTAAAACAAGACTGGTAAAATTACATATAACTTCTAAAAATAAAAGTACATGAAAAAGAGTAAATTTGAAGGAAGATCTATTGCATAAAAAGCAAAGATGAAGTCAACACAAATGACATAAGCTTCTAATAAATATGATACATAAAGGTAATACAGAAGATAAACTTCTTTCTTCTCTTTTTCTATACACTGTTCTTTTCTTCTCTCACTTAATTGTTATCTCATTTTTTCCCCATTGGAATGGAAAAAGTAATAGGAAAATGTTATTCTTAAACAAAAGAAAAATAAACTATGGGTGACAAAAGCGAAGGAATATGTCAACACTGGAGCAGAAAATAGGGTTAAAATGCTCATAAGTGCAATAGAACTTGGTAAAACTCCTCATGTCTGGGAGTTAGAACTTAGCCCTCATAATAGAAAGGATATTATGATAATACTTTCTTCCTGGTAAGAAGCCAGACTAGGTGAGATAAATTAAGCCAGGGGTCTTGAAATTGTCTACTCTTTGAGATATAGAAACCAGACAAACTTTATCTTTTATTCCAGGAGGCAACAAGAAAATTGGCTATCTGTCTTGGCTGTGAGTAGTACAATAATAGCCTCTAATAAATCATAATCATAGAATTGCATGGTGAACAAGTGTGAGGTTGTACTACAATGATGTGGTTGGACATAATTGAAATATCAACATGAAAATTTTTTTGGCATGAGTAAAACCATGAGTTTCAAAGAGAGACAAACTCAAAACAACATTATAACAACACATTCAGATTCTAGGTCACATGCTTTCTCAAGGATAACATCTACTGAAAATATATTCAAATTAGGAATTATTATAAACCCCATGTATAAATAAATCACCTCTAGGGATAAGTAGCAAGAAAAAAATTAAATGGGATAATATGCAGTTCAGTAAACAGAAGATAATAATAAAAAGGATATTTCATAAAAAGATTAAACAAAATCATAAATATAAGCAATAAATGTAAAATATGAGATAAGACAATAATGATAATAAAAAGTTACAGACACAGTAAAATAATAAAATTATAATTCTGGGATTAAAAATGTAATCATATAATATAATCTCACTGCATGAATAGGAAAGTAAAATAGACTATATGGAAAAAGAAGTGGTCATTTTCACAAGATACATCAGAAAAGAACATTTAGATTAAACATAGAGAACCATATTACAAATAAATTATTAAAAAGGAGGATGATAGTATGAGGAAGTCTAAGGTAAATCTACCATATACTAAGCATATGAGTAATATCAAAATAAAAGCTCTTGGTTACCTCTTCAACTTGTAAATCTCTGAGAATTGAAATATAAAAGAGGCAGAAGTGAAATATCTGTATAGATAAGCATTGTTCCAGGTTTAAGAAGTTTTTGTATACAACTACATGAAATCGAGCACTTTACCTGTGGTAGGGCCATAAGACAAGATGAAGTAACTGCCATTTGAGACAACATGGATGGATCTGGAGAATACCATGCTAAGTGAAATAAGTCAGACTGAAAAAGTCAAGAGTCATATGAGTTCACTCATATGTAGGATATAAAACTGCAAACAAAGATGAATAAACAAGAAAAACAAACACAAACTTCTAGACACAAAGAACAATATGGAGTTTACCAAAGGGAAAAGGAGATGGAGAGATACAAAAAGATAAAGGGAATCAAATGTATGATGACTGAAGATTTGACTTTGGGTGGTTAACACATAATGCAAAATATAGGTGATGTACTATAGAATTGTGTATGTGAGACCTATTTAATCTTTTAACAGTGTCACCCCAGAAAATTTAATATTCTTTAAATAAAAGAGTTTCAGAAATTAGGCAAGAGACAACTTATAGTAACACATTTGAAAAAACTTCTCTACCTCCAATATAAGTGTTGTAAAATAGTAATGATTTATTTGTCATTTCATTTCCTGATTACCTACATAAAGATCTTATTTCTGGAAGTTTACTCTGGCTCACCATCTAAAAAATTATTTTTGAACACATACATTTTCTTGAATATACCATAAGATTGAAACTATCCAGAAACATCTTTTTAATTATTATTATATAATTTTACCAGGAGAACCATAAAGTATGCATTTTTGAAATTCAAAAGTATGAATTAATGTAAAACTCTTTACTTATAGGTAAATGAGTATAAACTGTTAATAATTGTTAAAGAAATTTATAGATATATTAATTTTGAAATAGGGACTCAATAAAATTTTAAGTAACTTCCAAGAGTAATGAGAAAACTATGTTCATTTAATTATGTATATGATAAGTAATAGTGATATAGATATATAAATATATATGGTATATATGTGATATATATTTGGTGTATATGTGATATACATGATTTATATTTGTATATGAAAAGCAATCATAACTATACCGAAATGATAGAATATGTAACCTTTTTCTGAAAAATGTACATATAAACTACCAAGGGGAAAATGACCAAAATTGGATATTGCTAATCTATTTTATTCTGTAAAATACCTCTCTATTAATTTTTTCTAGACCTATTGTATTATGGGTAACAATTGTGTTAATAAAAATACTATGCAGTACAGAATTATCTTGTTAGGAATATTCAGTTATAGAAGACTTAAACAGAATCTATACCAAGTTGGTAAATGAGTATTTTCTTAATTGTTGGTAAATAAAATAATTGTAAGAGATATTTCTTATTTTGGTAAATATGCACTTATTGGGAACAGTAAAATTCCTTAAGTAATTGCAAGTCAATCAGCTTTTGTGTTAAGCATTCCCAAGAAATTCTGAGGAGCAAACTGAGGCAGGTTTAGGAAGGGAAATAAAGTAAAAAAATTAATGACATGAAGCAAAATTGTGGGCTAAAGGATATGTTTGCTCTCTCTAACCCCAGAAAGCTTCAGTAATGTTTCTGAAACTTACACTTAGATAAAAAAAATTGGGACTTAGATAAAAAGAGACTTCATTCAAATGCACTTAAATTATTTAAGTCTAATCTTAAACCAAGAACATATTTAGGTCTTCCCAGTGGCTGCTTTGCTTGTGCTAGGATCTTCTCCATTTTAATTCAGCTTAAGCATTTCATGAATGAACTCTCTGCAGTAGCAAATGCTTTCTCTTTCTGCCGGCTGTGACTACCCACTGGCTTCTGCTTTATAAAAATGGTTTAAGTCTGAAATAAAACATACAATTAGAAGTTCATATGCACACGGTATTGTAAAAGAGGAGGGTGATGTTGGGGTGAGAATGCTCTGACTCTGATCTACAATCATCTAGAAAATTAGGCAGAAAGGCACTTTTCATTTAACAATATCTGTTGAGAGTAATTTTTTTTATTTTGGAAACAAAACTATGGCTTAGTTACTCAGTAGGATCAATTTAGTATAAGGTAGACATAGATGAAAGGCTACAGAACTACAGTATTAAGTGGCCTGAGAATATAACACAGGGGATTTTTAGAAATCATAAACACAGCTATAGGATTTCCACAGCCTATATAAACTCCATTAAAATCAATCTCTACTTGCCACCACCACATATTTACTTGTGGTTTTACAAAATTCTCCTGACTCACATTCTGAGATCTAATTTGTCATGTCTTTTATTTCACCTAGCATATAAATAAACTTAAGATCTGAGCTATCTTGGTTTGATAGGGATATGGTTATTTTAGCAGCATAACACAAAATAGCTAAATTTTAATCTTCCATTAGAGATAAATTCATAAGTAGTGATCTGAAATTAAAAAGTGGAAACAAAAGAACATGGCACACCATTTAAATCATAAAATTAAATACCAAAAGTAATACAAAACAAAACAAAAAGCTGATAAAATATAGAATGTGTTGAGTTGGAGGAGCAGGTATTACATTAGCTGTGGCACCAGAAAATGGGATGCCAGTGGCTGCTGTTTTAGGTTTTTATTTTATTTTTTAAATATATAAACATATATTTCCTAAAAATATACAAATTGAATGAATTGCAGAGCAACTTAACAGTCTAAATTTTTTTCCCTATAAGTTATTAAGAATCAGTTGATTTTTCTCTTGGTGCCATTTTAACCATATTTCTCAAGTTGTCCTCTGACAAGTAATGGATGGGGAGTGTGAGGAAAAGTGCATTACAGAACGAGTTGTTAAATCTCAAATAAAATTCTCATGGGGCTTTATTTTGGTTGAGATATTCCTTGCTTAGATGTTTTAAAAAAGTCTCTAGGCTTATAGATTTTTTCAACCTTCAAAATGGAAATAGCAGTGGAAGTGTACTTTGCAAGGGTGTTAAGAGAATAAATTATTAGAAATAAACTTAACACTCAATATTTTTACACATTTGTACTTCCCTTGATACTCTCCAGATTTCAATTCTTGATTTTAAGAGCTTCGAATTTCACAGAAATGGTATCCAAGGGAAAGGAGTAAAAAGGAGGTGGGATGTTTACATCAAAACCAGTGTAATATTAAACTAAGAACATATTTAGGTCTTCCCAGTGGCTGCTTTGCTTATAACAAGATCCTCTCCATTTTAAGTCAGCTCAAGCATTTCATGATCAAACTCTCTGCAGTAGCAAATGCTTTCTCTTTCTACCAGCTGTGACTACCCACTGACTTCTACTTTACAAAACTGTTTTAAAGCTGAAATAAAACATACAATTAGAAGTTCATATACACCTAGTATTTTTATTCACTGCATGGACTTTCCACAAAATTACACACTAAATGGCATCTTTACTAGGTTCAAGACAATATAAATTACAGGGATTGGTTAATTACCAATAGTGGTAATGCATTAGCTGTATATACTGTTGTCTTTGCAGATTTTCATATAATTCACAACTGACTATTAAAATTTGAAAATATTTTAAACTTAACACTATTGTAAATACTGCTGTTCCAAACACTTACTGTTCCATTTTGCAATGAATAGGCAATCCATAAAACAAACATAAATCCAATTTATTTTTATCAGAGCTTTGACTTCTAGAGTTGTTTTAGTTAACTTTATGTCAGAATTTTCATTATAGAATCCTCTCTCAGGTATTTGCTATTTGGTCATAACATTCATTTGGATAAAAATGGTTTTAAATTAAATGTGCTTCATAATGTAGATAAGTTTCACTGATTCTACTGTTATTCACACTGAATATTTCCATGAACTTCCTCAGGGAATTCATAAGTTACTGCTAGAGGAAAAAATGTATTACATTTAATGGTAATCCCATTTTGGTCTCTGACTGATTTGGAAGAAAATGAAGTAAAAATACACTAGATATTCACTAAAATAATGTCACAATATAATATATATGCTGTTAACTCTTTTCAACTAACAGAGCACCAGAAAACTAGAAATAGATTTAAATAAATTTTAATATATGCTTAGATTAAAGATAATGTTGACTTTTGGAAATTCAAATGCCTTTTTGGTTGACTCTATTCAGACTAATGTTACTAAATAAAATGACACATGTTCCAAATCCCAGTCACCCTTGCCTCCTCTGGTAAGAGAAACTTTACTAGGAAAAGGAACATTCTGAACATTCCTGCCATGAAAGGATTTATTCCAGCTTGTCTGCAGGCTCTAGAGGACACTGCCCAGAACCAGGCCTGTGTTTCTGAAAAGCCTGTCAATGTGGTAAGCTTATTCTTGTCTGTCATGTGTAAAAGTGATCCAAAAAATACTTAAAACAACTAGACTTGCATTGTCTACTTACCCGTGACTGGCCATGGTGACATTAATGTTGGCTAAACCCTATTGAGAAGGTTACTTCATCAAAATTGACACAGCAGGTTTGGGCAGCTTGGGGTTTGATCCATATCTGTCATGAAGCCAAATAAAACTGAAACATTTGTATTTGCCCCTCACACCCATGCAATATTAAGCTAAAAGTTTTTTAAGAAAATTGTGCTTTTTAATGAATCTTAATTATTTGAGTAAATTAATTATTGACTGTAACATTTTAATAGTGGAATCAGTACTTATTCAAATATTTTTCTCTGCTAAGCTTCAGCTTATTGTCTCCTTCTCCACTACTCAACACGATAAAATTTGATCCTCCAAGGATTTACCATATCCTCTTTTACAGAGGTTGGGGAGGCAGATGAACTTAAAGAAGAGGGACATTGTTAGCCACATTTTCATGTCAAAGGATGAAAAGCGTCAGCATCTGGGTTAACAGAAAATTAAAATCAGCTATGATCTTACATTTAATTTTATTTAATTTCAAATCTACCATATGATTCCACTATATGAACTATAAGCATTGTCAAATTAGTCATGGTTAACCATGATGATACTAATATGTATGATAACATATTTTTATTAATAATTTGAACAGGCTTTAATTCTATCAATATAAGCTACTCTTATAATTCTTTAACAAATAATACAAATACTAGAAAATAAATAATTTTGAAAAATCTCATAATGATAAGCAATTATTCAGGAAAAAATAACAGGCCATGACCTTGAATTTTTTACTTTACTTGTAATGGTTCAATAAGAATATTTTTACCATAATTCACAAGATTTTATTATTTTGAGAGATACAGCATATATAGGCAATAAATTGCTTCTATACATCTACATTGACCATTTTTATTTATATGTTGGTTCACTTTTGATTTCCATTGAACATTTTGGGTGATTTTATAAAAAAATATATTCTTACAAGAGAAAATCTTTATTAATATGATTTAGTGAAAAAACAATATTTGAGCAATTATATTACAATGATCTTAGTTAATTCACAGCATAACTTGTTATAATAAAATATATTAAGTTAATCAAATCACTATATAAATATGGTAATAAAACAAGAATTATCCCTATTTATTAACTTGTTATCTGATTTGAGAAATAGGGAGGTGAGGGCAATGATCAAAGAAGCATGAAAATATCAGCACCCAAAAGCAATTTTCCCTTTAAGTTATAAACCTCTTTTTCTTGCTTAATAGTTTAAAAACTGTATTTTATATATTTTGTAAAGCTTGGTGAGCAGCTCATAAGTCCATGTCCCCAGAGTGATTAACCAATCAGGCTCAATATCCTCATCCCTTCACTTCTATTCTATCAAAGCTGAAAAGCAACACAAAAATCCCAGGAGAAGAGCCCCAGTAATGAAAGCCAGACTAGTTGTATAGCTGGAAGGAATCCCATAGGGCCTTGTGCAGAATATTTCATACAATAATATGTTTTCACCATCCACAGACAACTTATTGTTATTAGGCCATTTTTGTGTCTTTGCTTCGTGTTGCTCTAAACATCATTAGAATGAGCTGAGTCACTGATAGTGCTGTAGAGAAAGCTGCACGCTGAGGGAATTAAAACACTAAATGTGTATTATCATTCTACCATATTTGGTTATTGTTTCTAATTCTTGAGTTTTGCTTTTAATGATTCATTGTCAATGTGAGTTTTCATGTTTAAAAGAAGATCACATTGTTCTATGTTTAGAAGATGGAAATTATTCCATAGTCATATATTAAAATGATAAGAAATTATGATACCTAAAAGTATTTGTCATAAATTACCATAAATGTATTTTTCAGACAGAAAGGTCATTATTTTTGTCTTTTTAGGATACATTTATGACTATGAAGACAGAGCATTTTGTGAGATCAAGGTTTAGGTTTCTCCTCAACAAAATTGTTAAATAATTTTAGAAAAAATAAATTAAGCTGTCTGTCTTCAGTTTCCCTATTTTCTATGCTTTGAGCTATTACTATCTCTGCTGTCTTTCACAATATACTTATAATTTAATGTGACATGAGTTCAATTACTCCAAAAACTTAAACTTTGCCCCAATAAGGTATTATCAGACTGTTTCCAGCCATTGTGTCCTCTACCAAAAGATTCATCTGTAAACAACACAAACAATGCTATTGTTCACTCAACAAATACTGAATTTTGCATCCATCTTTGCTTCCTCAACAAAATAAATAAAATAAAGCTATATTTTTAAGTCTTTTTTTTTTACATTGTGATTTTTTACTTTAGAGTAATGTGTGATTGGGGAGGAAAACTGAGTTCCAGAATGAGTCCATCATTTTTTTTAATCAATGTGATTTTTGGCAAATTATTGAGGTTTGGAGTTAGTTTTTTTTATTTGTCAAGTACAGTTTGTTGTTCAAGTACAGTTGTCAGCATTTTCACCCCACCATGCCCCCACACCCCACCCATCTCCACCTCCCACCCTCAATCCTACCCCCTCATGTAACACAGAGTAATTCATATTTTAGGGCATTTTACAAATGGAAATTCAACTAAAATTTCATATAATTTAAAACATAGAGATTTAACAAATCCATGCTCTTTTGTATTGCTCCCTTCCCAAGAAGAATAACTAATGCATCGGGATGCAAAAATTAGATTATTGTTTGATAAGTGCTATCAGGTGTTTGGGTTTACTTTGAGTGTGTGTGTCTTCTAGAAGATATATTCCTTAGTTTCTACATTTGCTTTATTTTTCACTTTATAATTTATAAGGAATCAAGGCAAATGCAAGTAATTTTTTAGTTTCTATTAAAGTATACTTCTGTTAAGTGGTTATTTTAGTGTCAAATGTAAAGGGTCTGAGTTTTCACCTTACTCTCAAGCTAGCAAGTTAGCCTGACCCCACTTAAAGATGCTGGCAGAATCCATAAGACTCCTGAGGAAGAAACAAAGGACACATTATATTACTCACAGCAATAACAGTAGCTGATATATTATCTTTTTCAAGCCTTAGGTCCCACAAGAACATCCAAAAAGTATCCCTTAACATGTGCACATGCAGTGGGTTGTGTCAGAGGAGAGGAACTCTAAACTTAAAGAAATCCCATCTTTTATAAAGGGCTGCAAACAAAGGTACTCAAACATTTGCCTAGAAAGAAGCATCATCTTTATTATACTACTCAACAAACTAATCTAATCTCCATCTTGAAGGGATACATTTCTCTCTCTTCCAAGGCCATTTCTCTATTAACATCTTGAAAGTATAATCTGGGATAAAAGGCAGCCAATGCCACTGCTCACACAACACAGATGCATGCAAGGGAAGCATAAAACATTGTCTCATAATAATAAATTATAGTTCAATGAATTTTTCATACTAAACACATCCATGTCATTAACAGACCTAGAAAACTATTACCAGCATCTGTGAAACCCATTTCATTTTCACCTCTGCCCACCCGCTCCTCCTGCAAGGATAACCACTATCTTGAAATTTAACAACATAAATTACCTTTGCCTTAAAAAAACTAAATTGAAAAAATATGTAAAGTGCACTCTTTTGTGTCTAGCTTTATTCATTCAGATTATACTCATTAGGTTAATTCACACTGCTGTGTGTAGTTACAGAGTTTGATTTTCATTGCTGTACAAATTTTATCAGTTATAACCCTTCTAACTTTCAATGTATACATGTAGTTTCTAATTTTGGCAATTATGTGCATGCATTTAGGTTTGTAGTATTTAGTGGTCTTTTGACTTTTGACAGCCCATTCTCTTGTCAATACATAATAAAACAATATTCCTGGTTTCAAGAAAGAAAAAATACATGAACACTGACTTTTCTTTCAAGAATAACCGATGTGTAATGTAAAATTATCTTTATTTTTCAAATTTAGAAGATCTTGGGGTCCAGATTATTATTTTAGCATATGGTTAAATTTAGCATATGCTAATTTAGTTTGACAATCATATTCTAGGATGATTTTTTCATTTGAACCAAATGTAAAAGTGTTAAGAGAGAGAGTGCTTCCTGCCTACTCTGCATGGTAAAACTATGTAACTTAAATATTTGCCACAATACAATGTAAATAATGCTCACACTGCACCCTTAAAAAGGCTCATAATGGCAAGAGATGCTTATTAATATAAATGGCAAAATCCTTAGATTTAATTTACAACAACAGAATCAAAACCCTCATGAGAACATCACACAGAAATTGTGACATGTCTTGAATGTGCAATTTTCAGTATTTATTAAAATGCATGTTGTGAAACCCTTATGTTCTAAAGTTTGATGGTTTATTTTCATAATAGAGACAAATATAACATATAGTAAGACATAGGATGAAGTAAGCCCTACCAAAGATTCTATAAATTGTTAAAGATGAAGACGATTGGCTTCAATAATGCCTTAGATGTAGTTATTCAATCATTATTCTTTGTTTTAAATCATTTTTCTATTTTTTAAATTTTTATTTATGCTATTTATGCGATTACAGTTGTCCCCACTTTTTCCCCCTTTGCCAACCTCCACCCAGCCCATGCACCCCTCCTCAGTTCATCACTGCATCATCATTCATGTCCATGGGTCATAGCTAATTCCTTCACCTTCTTTCATCCAGTCTCCCACTTCTCCCATTCTCTTAGACAGCTGTCAGTCTGTTCCATGTATCTATGCCCCTAGTGGTAGGAATGCAGACTGGTATAGCTACTGAGGAAAACAATGTGGAAGATCCTCAAAAATTAAAAAAAAATGGAGCTGTCTTTTGACCCAGCAACACTACTTCTGGGAATATATCCTAAAAATCCCCAAATTCTAGTTCAAAAGAATATATTCACCTCTATATCTATAACAGTGTTATTTACAGTAGCCAACAGTTGGAAACAGCATAAGTGCCCATTGACAGGTGCGTGGATCAAAAAAGCTGTGGTACATTTGCACAAAGAAATATGCATCAGTAAAAAGGGAAATCTTACTTTTTGCAACAGCATAGATGAAACTGAAGAATATTATGCTAAGTGAAATAAGCCAGTCAGTAAAAGACAAATGCTGTATTATCTCACTTATATGTGGAATCTTTATTTTAAATCTTTTATCCATTTTATAATACACACCAGAATATTGACAAAAGCTAATTAATAAAATTGGTTCATATGCCTTTCTTTCAAAATATCTGAAGTGTTTTTTTTAAAGGAGGACTTCACTAAATGGTAAAAGTTGATTAGCTTTAATATTACCTTAAATTTCCAAAGTGTTTTGGTTTATAACAGATGCCAAGTCTTGTTGATAGGTGCTTCCAATGAGTACTAATGCATGTATTTTGCATTTATAAGTATTGGCTCTTCCTGGAGTTCTTGTCCTATGTAGCAGCAATGGGGAAATCTCTTTTTCTAGCTACCTTGCACTTCTTATTGGCCTGATCTGCTGTGTTTATACTAATCTATGTGTATTCTCTTTCTGTCTTGGCCTACAATTAGATCAATTACATTACAATCTTCTCCATGCCATTAAATATGCTAATTTGACAGAACTATTTTTTATTTTTATATTTCATTTTTACCCATATAAAATATATATGCTAGTGTTTCCCCTCATGTCATTTTGTACCAGATAACAGCTGGTGGTTCGCACCCAGAAGAGGAAACCCTGTTTCATTCAGGGTAGTGATATGCTCTGAGAAGAAGGAAACCAGAAACACAACAATGAACAAAAACACTGTCTCCTACCCTCACCTGTACCCACCGATTTCCGTGCTCCACATGAGAGGTTAAGAGAAGTTATGGGGGAAAGAGATGACCAACTTGCACTCTTCACCCTTTGTCCTTTGCTGTCTCCTCCCACCCTTGCTTTGATGTCTCCCTGGAATTCCATGTGGAAAAATTATAGCTCTGGGCAGAAGTAAGAATTATTTTGAGCACATATATTGCTTATATTATGTAAAACTGAATAAAGAGCACTTTAACATTAAACTGTTTCTGAACAGTCACATTATTACTAATGTTAAATTGCAGAAATTGCTAAACTCAAAAGTAGAAAAAGTCTAAATTCATGAATTCTGAATCCTACTCCAAAAATGACTCAATCCTTAATACATATTAATGAGAACTAATTATTTAAGAGGACAACTTGACAGAATTATTTGAAGAAATATTTTTGAGACAAAGATTGTCTTAAAAGTAATTCACATAAGAAAAGGGTTAATTTAGAATGATTGTTACAGGTGGAATGTTTTTTATACAGGAATTATTACAATAGGGATTAATTGCACATTGACCAGTTTTTCTTAGCATGGAAGCTAAATTTCACTTGAATTTCACTGAGTGCAAACAAATGTTTGCCTCTGACAATTTCTACTCTAAATTTCATTTCAGGAACTTAATAGAACAAGCTATATTATATTTCTTTTCTATTAAACATATATAAATCTTCTTTATCTTGCCAATCTCAAGAAAGGTCCTCTGTTGTGGGGCTTATTTATATTTTAAACACATCAGTTTATTTAATAGTCTGGTAACTAGCTCAGAGAAGTTAAATAGTTGATGTAAATCTTAGTTCTCCTGTTACTACTCTGATGAAAACTTCCCTAATCCTCCTAGGTATAATATTTTCACATGGCTCTGTTTTCTTATTCTGCTTTACGTTTGTCTAGAAGGCAACCTGCCACCCTGGATTATATCAACTGTTTTATTTATGCTCCTTTACCCACACAGGCCCTTGAACTCTTAAAAGGGAGATGTCCTAAGGGAAAAACACTTAATTCCTGCATAAAAGGGCAGCAAACACCGAAATCTCAATGATGTATCTGAACACCCATTGCAACTGTGGTGAAAGAACAGGGAAGAAAAACAAATTAAAAAAACAAACAAACATATTACATCCAGGAAAAAGAAGGAAAATTTACTGGGCCCAGGCAACTGGACAACTAATGCTGGGAGAGAAGCAAGAAGACTGAAAAAGCCCAACACCATAGGTCTGGGAATACAGTCAATGCTTACATCAGTACAAGAGACAAGACATCCCCATTTTCCCAACAGAAATAGAGAATGTTGATTATATGAGTTTGCTAGAGCTACCATAACAAAATACCACAGACTGGGTGGGTTACCAATGAAAACTCATTTTGTCAGAGTTCTGGAGATCAGAAGTCCAAGATCAAGATCAGAGTTTGAACAGTTCTCTTTTTGGCTTGCAGATAGATGCCTTTTTGCTGTGTACTCACATGGACTATTTCTCTGTGTATACACATTCCTGGTATGTGGTTATGAGTAAAAATGTTCTCTTTTTGTAAGGCCACAAGTCAGATTGCCCTGGGCCCACCCTAAGCACTTTATTTTAATTTAATCATGATGTTAAAGGCCATCTCTCCCAACAGAGTCACAGTCTGAGGTAGTAGGAGTTAGAACTTCAACACATGAATTTTGGGGGCACACATTTAATCAGTAGGATTGAGTAACAATAAAATTTTCTACCACTGGAGGAGGAACAGGAGGGTAGAGAAAGAAGTTCTATGATATTCAGGCACATGAGAAAAGTCTAAAACTAAGAGTAGAACAGAGACATTGAAAGAATTCCTCCAACAAGCCAGCACCCACAGAAAGGAAAAGGTAACATTAGAGAAATTTGAAATCCATGGTAAAAAATAACCATAAGCTCAACACCCCAATCCAATATATCTCATTACATCCTAATCATTTCCCATATACCTGAAAGTTTTAGGAAAGAAGAGGCATGTAAATATTATTTACCACAATCTTCACTTTCTTACACTGTTTTGAAAAATCAGACAATAAAGACAAGACAGGTTGCATGAACACACACACACACACACACACTGCAAAGAGACAAAATAACCAAAAACACTAGAATCGGAGATGACCCAGATGCTGTGACTATTAGGGGTAGTAAAGTAACTAAGAAGAATGGCTTTATTTTGAAAAGGAGGCAATATGTAAGATCAATTGGAGATTTCAGTAGAGTTATGGACATTGTAAGAGTGAAATGTAAATGTCAGAAATAAAAACAAATAAATAAAAGAAAGATGTAAATATGTTACATGAAATTATCAGTAAATTCAACACATATGAAGAATGTGTGAACTTGATATAAATCAAAATAAATTACCAAAACATAATTGCAAAGTGATTAAAAGTGGACAAATAGACAAGGATCTAAGAGCTGTTTAAAATAAATAAAATAATAAAATAAAATAAAATAAAATAAAATAAAATATTGACATTGAAAACTGGGCAGCGAAAACTAGTTTAGTAATACAAATGAAGCTTAATATAACTCATGTAAAATTAACTTGACCTGGATAATTTCTTCCTTATACTTCTGGAAATCATAAGTAAATCTTAAACTGTTTCCCAAAATTGATATGAGGTAACCACTTACTGATACCCTATCATTTATGAATATTCTAATATTATGACCAATCACTGTGAAAAACAGTTGCTGCTTTTTAACTCTATAAGATGCTTTGTAAAAAAATATATCTCTGACCCTCATTCCATATTTTGGTGTGAGTGTTCCTGGCTTATAAGCTGTCTTTGGTATGTGCACAATAAAATTGTATTAATTACTATTTTGATAATTCATTGATTTTACTTGGCTGTTTCTAAACTTTTGCCAGAATAGGATAATAGCAACTTGTCTGAAACATGTGTAATTGGAACCCCAGAATGAAAATAAAAGTGTCAAATTGGAAGAAAAATTGGAAGAAATAATGGCTAAGATTTCTTCAAAAAAAGTGAAAGATATAAAACCACACATATAAGAAATTCAGAGAACCACAAATATGATAAATCCTTTATTTGCACAAAAAGAAAAAGGATTCAAATACTAACAAAACCAGTTAAACACAGAACTTCTGAAAAACTAATGTTAGGGAGAAAATTTTAAAAGAAAACCAAGTTAAAAGACACACTATATATGAGGAATAAATATTGGAATTATAGTGAACTTCTTGTTAGAAACTACAAACAAGAAAACAAAAGAAGGAATCTTTAAAGAGATAAAGGGATAACAACAAATTGCAAAATAAGAACATACAAACAGCAAAAGTATCCTGTGAGTTAAAGGAATAGTTCAGACTATGGTCTTAGGGCAGTAATGATGTGCCAATAGAGCTCTGTCAATGATAAAGGAAAATGTACAACTCTGATGGGGGATACTGATAATGAGGGAGGTTATACATATGTTGGGGTAGGGAATATATAGGAAATCTTGCCTTTTATGTGAACCTAAAACTGTGCTAAAAATTAAAATCTGGTAAAAAAAAAAAAAACAATCATGAGAATCATCCTGAAAGCTCACTTGTCATCTTGCATGGCACATAGAGAGTTCCACAGTTGAAAAAGCATCCCCAGTTTGTGGTTCAGAGGTATTGCTGAGGCCTTGACAATTTATAAATGCAACCACAGTTATCCTTATCATCAAATTTAAAAAAGGAAAAATAATGTTTTAAATATACTTAACTGGAAGGATTTATAGTATTCAATATTACCCTAAAAGATATATTGGAGGAGGCTTCAGGAAGAAAGCACATGGTAACAGAAGAAAACTTAGATCCACAAAGAACTGAAAAATGCTGGAAATGGTAGGGAAACATAAAAATAAACTTTATTTTCCTTATTTTTAATTGCTCCAAACTATATTTGACTGATTTTTAAGATAATAGCAATGTTCTATTGAATTTTTTTGCCCAAGTAAAGATAGTATGATTGATAGTGGTTGAAAGGGTAGAATTGGAAATATGCGATTGTAAAATTCTTACACTACACTTAAAGTAGTATAGTATCATGCTGTAAAAAAGGAAAAACACAAAAAATAAAAAAAACAAAAAGAAAATAAAATATAATCTAATAAGAAGAATAAATTCATGAAATATAAATAGCAAAAATATATCAATTAAAATGTAGATAACAGGTAATGGTGAACAATGCCCAATTATACGCTGTCTACAGACAAATTAAATGCAAAAGAATGGAAAAGGATAAGCACTGCCTACATTAATTCATAGAAAAACTGACTGCTTATATTAACTTCAGAAAGTGTACTTTAGAAGAAGCAGTGTTATAAGGACACTTATGAAAGGGTAAATTCACTAAGAAGACAATGACTCTCAGTGCTTATGAACTCAAATACAGATATTTATTATAACTGAAACAAAAAATAGAACTGAGAGAAGATAAACATATTTAAGTTGTAGACTTTAGCTTTCATTTCTCAGTAATCAATTTTAAAAACTACAGAAAATCATTATGTGTAAAGAAGCCCTGGGCCTTGGCTGGTGTGACTCAATGGATTGAGTGCCAGCCTGTAAACCAAAGGGCTGCCAGTTTGATTCCCAGTCAGGGCACATGCCTGGGCTGTGGGCCACATTCCCAGTATGGGGTGCATGGGAGGCAGCCACACATTGATGTTTCTCTCTCTCTTTTTTCTTCCCTTCCCCTCTGTCTAAAAATAAATAAATAAATAAAATCTTAAAAAAAAAGAACTTCTGGACAACATTTTCAAACAACATAACCTAACTCGTATTCATGATCCATCCAAATAGCAACAGAAGACACATTCTTTTATTTATTTATTTTTTTAATCTTTAAAAAAAATTAAATTTATTTATCTTTAGAGGGGAAGGGAAGGAGAGAGGGAGAGAAATATCAATGTATGGTTGCCTCTCATGCGTCCCCCCACTGAGAACTGGCCCTCAACCCAGGTATGTGCCCTGACTGGGAATTGAACCACGATCCTTTGGTTCACAGGCCAGAACTTGATCCACTGGGCTACACCAGCCAGGGGAGAAGACACATTCTTTTAAAATGCATGTATAATATTCTCCAAAATAGCCCCTCTTCTCGGCCAAAAACACATCTTAACACATTTAGGGGATTAAAATAATTGGAAATATGTTCTCACATAATAACAGAGTTAACTTAGAAATCAATTACAAAATCAATATTGGGAACTTAAACTTGCACATAACTTGTCATAAAAGGTGAAGTTACAACGAATCAAAATTCATTTAGTGCAACTAAAACAGTGCTCACAGAAATTAACATTAAACCCATAGAAAGTACAATAAGGAAAATGAAGTTTACAGCAGATGACAATGATATTGAAACCAGAAAAACAACAAATAAATGAAACTTGGTTTTTTGAAATGACAATAAATTTGACCGATCTCTAGCCAGTCAGTGAAAGATAAAGACAGTAGACCCAATTACCAAAACCAGAACAGAGCAGAAAGGATATTGGTACAAAACCTAAAGATGAAAGTAATGATTAGAATATATTAAATACAATTTTGTGCCAACAAATTTGACAAATTACTGTATTTTGCTGTATAATGTATACATGTATAATGTATATATGATATAATGTATATATGTATATATAATGCATAATGTATATATGTATAATGTGCTCCCATGTACAATGTGCACCCACAATTTTGGCCCAAACAGGAAAAAAAAATCTTTCATTTTATTTTTTAATCCAATTATTTATCTGTTTATATTTAGATACTTGTTTTTTGTATTATAAAGGAATTTTAGCATTCATTTTTGAACATATCATGGTATAAGAAATTTTATGTAACAAATAATTACAAAACACAAGGACAGATGTAAGGTATTTCAGGTCCTACCCATGTATAATGTGCATGTTTATTTTTCCCTAAAAATTTTGGGCGAAAGAGTACACATTGTACATGAAAAAATACAGTAAATAAAACAGAGACTTTTTATGGAAGTTGAAACCACCTAAACTTAGTTGAGAAATGGCTTTGTCACATCCTGGGTCTCTCACATTTCTCGTCAATTGCAGCTGGCTGGGAAGGTTCTGCTTCCTCGCTCACACGTGTTGCTGTTAGCAGGATTCAGTTCCTGCGGACTGTTGAATTGAGGCCTCAGTTCCTCATGAGCACTTGTCTGGAGGACTCCCCAGGTGTCTTGCCCTTTGAGCCACTTCATAAATCTTTTCACAACATGACATCTTATTCATCAGATCAAGCCAGAGAGTATAAAACAGACAAAGCTGGCAAGGCCAAGTCACAGTCTGTTATAACCTAATGTTAGAAGTGACATCCTATTGCTTTTGCCATACTCTGTTTATGAGAAGCAAGTCACTAGATTCAGTCCACAATCAGGGGAAGAGGATCACACATGACCATGGATACCAGGATGTGCAGAATCACTGAGAGTCAGCTTTGAAAGTGGCTTACTACAGAAATAATTTCAATTACTTAAAAAGTTCTTAGAAAATAGAAGAATAGGGAAGATTCCTCAACATTTAATAAGCTAGGGTTGTTCTGTTGTCAATAAAAGACAGATATTTTTTTAAAAAACTAGTATGAAACATAAACCTAAAGACTAATATACCTCTTTAGTATAAACACAATATTCCTCAGTAACATAAAACAACTCAAATTTGCCAGTATTTTAAATGATCAAGAGAAATTAGCACTTAATTTGTGATTATAAAACATGTTCTAAATGCAAAAGTAATTAATGAGATACATTAAAACACTAAAGAAATTGTATATGGTAATTTTAATAGATATATAAAGCAATTGACAACATTTGATATCTATTCATAATCTTTTAAAGGCAGCAATTTAGGAATAGAAGGGGAATAATTATTTCTGATAATGGAGACCTATAAAAATGATCTACGTTTATGACAACTTTGGTGGTGAAAAACACAATCCACACACAGAAAATAACAAACTGAACTTTATCAAAATTAAAAATTTCTTCTTTGTCTATTTTTTATTTTAATCATTGTTCAAGTACAGTTTTCTCCCTTTTACTCCCATTCCAGCCCACTCGCCCAACCCTCCCCATTTCCCTCCCATTACCGACCTCCCCCTAGCTTTTGTCGATGTGTCCTTTCAATTTGATCCTGTAAACCCTACCCATTCTCCCCTGAAATTTCCACTTCGCTCCCCTCTGGTCACTGTCAGTCTGTCCTCTATTTAAGTGTCTTTGGTTATATTTTGCTTGTTTCTTTGTTTTGTTGTTTAGGTTCCTGTTAAAGGTGAGATTAATCTGATATGATATTAATCTGATATTAATCTTATGATATTAATCTTTCACTGCCTGGCTTATTTTGCTTAGTATAATGCTTTCCAGCACCATCCAAGCCGTTGCAAAGGGAAGGAGCTCCTTCTTTCTTTCTGCTGCATAGAATTTCATTGTGTAAATGTACCATAGTTTTTTGACCCACTCATTTACTGATGGGCATCTAGGTTGCTTCCAGCACTTAGCTATTGTAAATTGTGCTGCTGTGAACATCGGGGTGCAAAGGTTCTTCTGTATTGGTGTTTTAGTGTTCTTAGGAAATAGTCCCAGCAGTGAAATTGCAGGGTCAAAAGGCAGATCCATTTTTAATTTTCTGAGGAAGTTCCATACTGCTTTCCATAGTGATTGTACCAGTCTGCAGTCCCACCAATAGGGCACTAGGGTCCCCTTTTCTCCACAACCTCTCCAACACTTGTTGTTTGTTGCTTTGTTTATGATGGCCATTCTGACTGGTGTGAAGTGGTATCTCATTGTGCTTTTAATTTGCATCTCTCTGATAGCTAGTGATCTTGAACATCATTTCATGTGTCTTTGGATCTACTCCTCCTTGGAGAAGTGTCTGTTCAAGTCCTTTGCCCATTTTTTAATTGGCTTGCTTGTCTTCTTGGAGTGGAGTTGTGTAAGTTCTTTATATATTTTGGAGATTAAACCCTTGTCTGAGGTATCATTGGCAAATATGTTTTCCCATACAGTTGGTTCTCTTTTTATTTGATACTGTTTTCTTTAGCTGTGCAAAAGCTTTTTATTTTGATGAGGTCCAATTTGTTTATTCTTTCCTTTATGTCCCTTGCTCTAGGGGACATGTCAGTAAAAATGTTTCTGCATGAAATATCTGAGATTTTCCTACCTATGTTCTCTTCTAGGACTTTAATGGTGTCATGGTTTATATTTAAGTCTTTTATCCACCTTGAATTTATTTTTGTATAAGGTGTAAGTTGGTGCTCTAGTTTCATTTTTTTTGCACGTAGCTGTTCAGTTCTTCCAAGGCCATTTGTTGAAGAGGCTATTTTTATTCCATTTTATGTTGCTGCTTCCTTTGTCAAATATTAATTGACCATAGAGACTTGGGTTTATTTCTGGGCTCTCTGTTCTGTTCCATTGGTCCATGTGCCTGTTTTTATGCCAGTACCAGGCTGTTTTGATTACAGCGGCCTTGTAGTACAGTTTAGTGTCAGGTATTGTGATCCCTCCTACTTTAATCTTCTTTCTCAAAATTGCAGCAGCTATTCGGGGTCGTTTATGGTTCCATATAAATTTTTGAAATGTTTGTTCCATGTCTGTGAAATAAGCCATTGGTACGTTCATAGGTATTGCATTGAATGTGTAAATTGCTTTGGGTAGTATGGACATTTTGATGATATTAATTCTTCCACTCCATGAACATGGTATATGTTTCCATTTGTTTGTGTCTTCTTTGATTTCTTTTCTTAGTGTTATGTAGTTTTCTGAATACAGGCATTTTTCCTCTTTGGTTAGGTTTATTCCTCGGTATTTTATTTTTCTTTCTGCTATTTCCAATGGGATTTTTTGTTGACTGTTGACTTCTGCTGTTTCATTTTTGGTGTGCAGAAATGCCTTTGATTTCTGAATATTGACTTTGTATCCCTCTGTTTTGCCAAATACATTTATTAAGTCAAGCAGTTTTTTGGTGGAGTCTATAGAATTTTCTATGTACCTGCAAACAGTGACAGTTTTGTTTCCTCCTTTCTGATTTGGATGGCATTTATTTATTTTTCTTGTCTGATCACTGTGGCTAAAACTTCCAGTACTATATTGAATAGAAGTGGTGAAAGTGAACATCCTTCTCTTATTCCTGATCTTAGTGGAAAAGATTTTTTTGCCCATTGAGTATGATTTTGGCTGTAGGTCTCTCATATATGGCCTTTATTATGTTGAGAAATGCTCCCTCTATTCCCACTTTGCTGAGTGTTTTTATCATAAATGGGTGCTGTACCTTATCAAATGCTTTTTCTGCATCTATTGATATGACCATGTGGTTTTTGTCTTTCCTTTTGTTTATGTGATGTATTACATTTACTGACTTGCGAATATTGTACCATCCTTGCATCCCTGGAATGAATCCCACTTGGTCATGGTGTATGATCTTCTTAATGTACTGTTGGATGCAGTTTGCCAGTATTTTGTTGAAGATTTTAGTGTCAATGTTCATCAGCAATATTGACCTGAAGTTTTCTTTTTGTTGTGTCTTTATCTGGTTTTGGAATTAGGATGATGTTGGCCTCATAAAAAGAGTTTGGGAGTCTTCCATGTTTTTGGATTTCTTGAAATAGTCTGTGAAGGATAGGGGTTAGCTCTTCCTCAAATGTTTTGTAGAATTCTGCTGTGAAACCATCTGGTCCAGGGCTTTTGTGTGTTGGGAGTTTTTTAATTACTACTTCAATTTCTTTTGTTGTTATTGGTTTGTTCAGGCTTTCTGCTTCTTTTGCATTGAGTTTTGGAAGATTATATTTTTCTAGAAAGTTGTCCAATTCACCTAGGTTTTCAAATTTCTTGGCATACAGTTCTTCGTAGTAATTTCTTACAATCTTTTGTATTTCTGTGGTATCTATTGTAATCTCTCCTCTTTCATTTCTGATTGTGTTTATTTGGGTTTTCTCTCTTTTTTTCTTGGTGAGTCTGTTTAAAGGCTTGTCAATTTTGTTTATCTTTTCAAAGAGCCAGCTCTTGGATTTACTGATCCTTAGAATTGTGCTTTTATTTTCGATGCCACTTAATTCTTCTCTGATCTTGGTTATTTCCTTCCTTCTACTTGCTCTGGGTTGTCTTTGTTGTTGTTCCTCGAGTTCTTGTAGGTGTAGGGTTAGGTTGTTTGTTTGAAATGTTTCTAACTTTTTTTGGTGGGCCTGTATCACTATGAATTTCCCTTTCAGGACTGCCTTGGCTGTGTCCCATAAGTTTTGGGTTGCTGTGAGTTCGTTTCCATTTGTTTCCAGAAACCTTTTGATTTCTTCCCTAATATCATTCTTGACCCATTCATTGTTTTATAGCATGCTGTTTAATCTCCATGATTTTGAGTGTTTGGGGGTTTTTTTCCTTGGAGTTGGTTTCTAGCTTCAGTCCCTTTTTATCCAAGAAAATCTGTGGTATGATTTCAATTTTTTTGAAATTGTTGAGGCTTGTTTTGTGTCCTATCATGTGGTCTATCTTTGAAAATGTTCCATGTGCATTTGAAAAGAATGTGTATTTAGCTTCTTTGGGATGGAGGGCTCAGTATATATCAGTAAAGTCCATTTCATCAAGGGTATTGTTCAATGCCACAATATCTTTGTTGATATTTTGTTTGGAAGATCTGTCCATTTTTGATAGTGGGGTGTTAAAATCCCCCACAATAATTGTGTTGCTGTCCATATCTTTCTTGAAGTCGTCTAAGATTTTCTTTATGTGTTTGGGTGCTCCTATGTTGGGTGCATATATATTTACAATATTTATGTCTTCTTGATGGATTCTTCCCTTGAGTATTATGAAATCACCTTCTGGGTCTCTCTTTATGACCCTTTTTTTGGAAGTCTATTTTGTCAGATATGAATATTGCTACCCTGGCTTTTTTTTTTTCCTGTCCATTTGCTTGGAAGATTTTTTTCCAGCCCTTCACTTTTAACTTGTGCAAGTCTTTTATCCTGAGGTGGGTCTCTTGTAGGCAGCATATGTGTGGGTCATGTTTTCTTATCCATTCAGCTATTCTATGCCTTTTGATTGGAGCATTTAATCCATTTACATTTAAGGTTATTATTGATAAGTACTTATTCTTTGCTTTTTATATATGTGTGTTCCTCTCTCTCTCTCTCTTTTCTTTTCTTTCCTTCAAGCAGTCCCTTTAGCATCTCTTGCAGAGCTGGTTTGGTGGAGGTGTATTCTTTTAGACTTCTTTTGTCTGAGAAGCTTCTTATTTGGCCCTCTGTCTTGATTGAGAGCCTTGCTGGGTAAAGTAGCTTTGGTTGCAGACCTCTGGTTCTCATTACTTGGAGTATTTCTTGCCATTCTCTTCTGGCTTGGGGTGTTTCCATTGAGAAGTCAGCTGTTAGCCTTATTGGGGCTCCCTTGTATGTTACTTCCTGTTTCTCCCTCACTGCCTTTAAGATTCTCTCTTTGTCTTGAAATGTTGCCATTTTAATTATGATGTGTCTTGAGGTGGGCTTCTTTGGGTTCCTCTTGATTGAGACTCTCTGTGTTTCCTGGATTTGTGTGACTTTTTCTCTCATTAAATTAGGGAGGTTTTCCATCATTACTTTTTCAAATAGGTTTTCTATCTCTTGCTCTTCTTCTTCTCCTTCTGGTATCCCTATTATATGGGTATTATTACGTTTCATATTGTCTTGAATTTCTCTTAATCCCTCTTCATTCTTTCTGAGCCTCTTTTCCTTTTCTTGCTCTTTCTGGGTGTTTTCTTCTACTTTGTCCTCTAGCTCGTTGATCCGATCTTCTGCTCTATCAATCCTGCTTTTGATTCCTTCTACTGTGTTCTTCAGTTCAGAAAATGTATTCTTCATTTCCTCTTGGCCCTTGTTGATAGTTTCTGTCTCCTTTTTCATGTTGATGTAGTTTTCAGTGAGTTCATTGTAGCTTCCCTGTAGTTTCTGGTAGCTCAATTTGAGCTCATTGAGCTTCCTGATGATCACTGCTTTGAACTCAATATCTGATAGTTGAGTTGCCTCTATTGCATTTAGCATTCTTTCTGAGGCTTCTTCCTTTCCTTTTATTTGGGAATTGTTTCTTTGTCTTCCTATTGTTTATGAGACTCTTCTTGTTAGCCTCAGCTTCTTAAACTGATCTGTTCTGGGTCCCTGATTTTGTGGTGTGAACTTCTGTAGTAGAATAGCAGTGAGTTTCAGTGGTGCAGTTTTCTTGATCTCCCAAGCTCACTGGTCTTGGGCTGTCATTTAAGTTGCTTTGTGTTTGCCTTTGGGTTTTGATTGTTGTTGGGTCTTTCTTTGGTGGTTCCTTCCCACCAGTGGTTAAATGAGGGTCACTCTGTCCACCACCTCTTATATTTTGTTGTGCTGGTGAGGGCAGGTTTTGTTGAAGCTGGTTCTTCCATGTGTATAAGGTTTAAAGAATTCTCTCTTGTTCTTGTTCAGTTGTTTGTATTGGGTACTGTCTCTACTGTTTAATTGTATTTCCAGATAGGTCCTGGATTGAGGTTTGTGTTGTTACCACTCCCTCCTTCACCTTTTTCTGTTGTTATCTGTTGGTGGTTCCTTTGTTGTTGGGTTTCCTCTTCCAGTGGGTATCCTCGTGTTCACCACCTCCACCTATTCCTTTTTGTCATCACTTGGAGGGGGGAGGCAAAATGGTTTAAGACAGCAACAGAGTATTCTATGATATTTAAAGTAGCAGCAAGTAGATCAGAGATAGGAGATCCTTTGACTATGTATAGTGTTAACTGTGATCTTCCACCCAGCTAGCTGATTTTTAGAAAGGATGGAAAGGAGATAAGACTCTTGTTGGGGAAGGAAGGATTGTGAGTTGGATCTATAAAGCAGGGAGGTTGTGGGAAGTCTGATTCTGAGGTAAGGTGAGAGTAAAGGATAGTAAATAGGTGTAGTGTGTGAGATAATAGAGTTAACCACTACAGTAATAGGGTTCAGGAAACTTTGAAATGGGCTAAGACCTGGGAGGGGTGTTGTGAAGTAATGACAATTGCATGGAACAACAGTTATTTACAATAATATTAGGGCAACAATCATATGACAGAATCTATGAGATCTAGGTAACAAGAATAGGGAGTACAGAACCTCGAGTAGTGTGCTAATGGGACACAGGTGACTTAAAGGACAGTAGATTAGCAATACACTATGAAAGAGGTATCAGGGGAAAGCTGTCAGGTCATACAATATATCCAGTCCAGCAAAGCAGACTATACAAAAAGAAGAGGGATATAAAAATACTATTAAAAAAGATGTAAGAATACTAGAAAAAAAAATAATACAAATATGCAATAACTTGCAGGTTCTCTGTAATAGCGGAGTGAAATTTGTCTCAGTGTCCCAGCTGTTGTGATGCCCCTTCTTTGGGTTCAACTTTGGTCTTTTTACAGATCCAGGATTTTGTTCACTTGTAGGGATTTAGAAAAAATTTTAAAAAGTAAAAATAGAAAAGGCAGGTGAAGGAAGGAAGAAGAGATAAAATTGGAGGACAGGAAGGAGGGAGGAATAAAACAAGAAATCAGGAAAGAGAGAAAAAAAATCAAAAGAGAATAAAAACAATAAAAATTAAAAATTAAGAATTGTTAAAAAAATAGAATCAAATTAAGTTTCTTGGTTTCAAAGTGGCCAAACCAGTTTTTCTGCTCTTGCTGGCTGCATCAGGCTGAAGGGTGATTGGTATGGCTTTTCTTCCTTGGTCAGAGGAGCTCGCATTGGCTCCTGCACTATTTGGGAAGCAAACGTGGCTCCTCAGCCTTGTGCCCTGGGTGTGGGAATCAGGTCTTTCCCCAGGGGTACTGCTGTGGACTGGGGTGTGGGGATGCTCTCCCTGCACATGCACCCTCAGCTGGGTGGCAGGGAGGCTGGAGTGATTAATCATTTTAGGGGAATTCCCCAAACAGTGTCTGTCTATTCACCCCTTCCTCTTGAGAAATTCCTCCTGTTCAAGCCTGCCACTCCACACAGTGGCCTGGCTTCTCCTGCAGCCAAACTCTCCAGCCAGACCAGTGACTGTGGGGATTAGGACCTGCTGTGTGACCCAGCCCTTCCGGTGTCCACAGCCTCCAAAGGTGCTCACAGCCCTTGTGTGTTTGCTAGCACCTGGATTCCTCCCAGTGCCTCTCAGACTTTGTTTGGCTGGGGAGGGAGCAGTTGTCCCGGCTCTCTCCCAAGGACTCTGTGGCAAACCCAGCAGTGGGTACTGGGCCTGGGGCTGCAGTGCACGGACCACATGCTGTTCCCTGGGACCCTACCTTGTTGCAGCAATCTTCTTAGGGTCCAGTTTTTTGGTTCCGCCACAATCCTTGGTCCCTTATTTTCACATATGCTGAAGTATGTTAGTTGCTTGCTTCTCTACTCCATAGATCTGTCAGGATTTTCTCCCCTGAGCAGAGGGAAGCCAAATCTGCTCCTTCCTACTCTGATGCCATCTTAGCCCCCAAAATTCAAAATTTCTGATTTTTAAAGAATCTGTTTGAGAAAAAAAAAGCTAAAGAATTAATTCATGACATGGACAACAATGTGGTAATTGAATGGGGGGAGGTGGGCTGAGGGTGGTGGAAGATGGTATAAAGAGGATAAATGGTAATACAAATACAATAAAAATAAACTATTAAAAATACTATCTATCAGTAGATGAGTGGATAAAACAACCATGGCACATACACACAATGGATAACTGGGTCATTAAAAAACAAGAAAGTTTTACCCTTTGCAACAGTATGGATGGACCTGGAGAACATTATGCCAAGTGAAATAAGCCAGTCAGAGAAAAGACAAATACTATATGTTTTCACTCATATGTGGAATCTAGTGAACAAACAACTAAGAAGGAGAATGGTGACAGACTCATAGATGGAGAGTAGGATGATAGGTAGTGGAGGGGGGAGGTGAAGGGGTGGAGGGATTGAGCAAAATGAAAAAAAGACTAGGACATGGACAACGGTGTGGTGATTGTGGGAAGGAGGGGGATAGAGAGGGACTAAATGGTAATAGAAAAATATAATAAAGATTAAATTTAAAAGGGGATAGCCACACAATAGAACACATTTACAAATGTATACCTGATAAAATACCTGAGGTTGGCATTGTGTTTGACTTTTACAATTGGTGAGACTATTTAAATATATGTATAAAAACATCTAACCTCACAAGGACTTGCAGACTATGGCTACTGGAAATTGAAAATTTCTGTTCACAATTATGAGTTACAACCCCCTTGATCTAAGGTGTGTGTGTCCATTTTGCTCTGTACTATTTTTAAACATGAAAAATGTCCAGACGTGTAAAAGAAATATCTGAAGCAAAGAAAAACTTATGTGGCAATGATGTTTGATAGACTGTCTTTTATAAGATATCCAGAATACTAGGTTGATTATATGTGTAACCCAATGTATGCTAAATATTATTCTTTGCTTTAGGATCTAGACTTTTAGTGCTTAAACTGTCATCTCATATCTGCCAAATATTTCTGTATTTTCAAAGAATTATATGTAAATATAAATAGATAGGTAACTCCCTGGTTTTTGTCTCCTCTTGAATTTACTTACTTTGTTACACATGAGCATCTACCCACTTAGCATTTTCCCTTGTCCTATCTCTTAATAATATCAGTCAGAGATGCCTGGCATGTGGACTTGAGATTTAATAATAACAATAAATGAATCTATAGCATAAATATAAAAGATAATTTTTATTGAATGTATTGGAGTAATGTTGGTAAATAAAATTATATAAATTTCAAGTGTACAACTCTATGAGTATAATACAGCATCTGTATTTTGTATTGTGTGCTCACCACCCCAAGAAAGTGTTTTTCCATCACCATTTATCCGCCCTTTCCCCTCTCCTACCTGCTCCCAACTCCCATCCCTCTGGTAATAACCATACAGTTGCCTGTGTCTATGAGTTATTTTTTTCCGTAATCCTTTTTACCTTTTTTACCCAGTCCCCCAACCCCTCTCCCTCAGACAGTTAGAAGATAATTTTTAATTGAATATTAAATGTATTTTTATTTTCTTAATCTTCACCCAATGATATATTTATTGATTTTAGAGAGAGAGGTAGAGAGAGAGAGAGAGAGAGAAAGAGAGAGGAGAATGAAACATTGATGTGAGAGAGAAACATCAAACAGTTGCCTCTCACAGCTGCCCCAACTGGGCCTGACCCAAAAACCCACATATGTGTGCTAACCAGGGATCAAAACCACTATCTTTCTGCATACAGCACTATGCTCCAACCAACTGAGCCACCCAGCCAGGGCAACGTCTCTTCTTAACAGTCTACCTGCATCTACCATGTGATTATCCAGATCCCTGCCTTTATCTTGCTTTCATTTCTTTTCCTCCCTCTTTTTTATTTTTCCACATTTCTGTTTTCTGGTCCTCTTCTTCTTTTCCTCCTTTTCTTCCTTGTCCCTCCTCCCCTGCCCCTCTGCTTCCCTTTCCACTTCCTCTCTGTTCCTCCTCCCCTTTCCTTCTCTCTCTTCTTCCTTTTTCGTTTTTAACATAGACTGAATGATTCTTGTTATGATATGTTAGCCATTCATTTTCTTGGAACTTGGGACCAAACTGTCTATCCTCAGCACTGTGTGTTTGTACTAGGCTATGTTTAGTCAATTTAGTTTGTTAATCAATGAACAAGAGTAAGGAATTTTATTTCAATTCTGAACTTTAATGATCAAATACAAAATATTGCTTTCTCTTTTTGTGAAGTTACATTGTGTTCACAGATAATAATCAAACCCATATAGAAGTGTTAACAATAAAACAAAGACCAAAATATATTGTATACACTTTTTTGGTTTTGCCCCTCCCCCACAGACCTGTACATTTGAATGAGTTAGTACAAATATAATTTTACAACAATTAAATTCTCTGCTGCTGTTTTACATTCCTGATATTTGGTACTGATAATCTTCAAAAAGAATGTAAAAGGAAGCACATTACATAATGTTAAATGTTAATATATTGATATAATTTTATATATTTTTTGAGTAAGTGATGGAATGTAATCTGCATAATTCACACTCTGTAATTCTTCAACATCATGTCATTTTCCCTTTTCAGTCAACCTCAAACACTGTAGCTCTTAGAAAAAGTGAACAGATGGTAATTTACTGCTTTAAGAATGTGTTTAATTTAGTTTAGTATGACTTACAGGTTAGGTGTTTTCTAATAAATTCTCTCTCCAATTCTCATTATATAATCAAGCTAATGGAGCTGAAATGATGGTTAATTTGGTCTTGGCCCAGTGAAACATAGCAGGATTTAAGCAAGTTTTTAAACACTTTTTCTAAGAGTGAATTAGATTGTTCTATTATAGGAGGCCTGCATATTATATGCAATACATATTATCTCTTTCAATGGTCTTGAACAAATTTTAAATTAATTCACTTAACAAATAATTATTAAGTGCTTAGGATCTACTAAGTAGTCATTATTCACAGTGGAGGAATTTGACTGGTACCTAAGACACAACTCACCATCTTATGGTGTTTCTCCTCCCCAGGGAAAATGATCAATGAATCATCGTACAGAACAGATGATTGTAAAGAATATTTGATAAGCATTTAACTCTATTCATCTCCTAATTCCTTCCTGAAGGCAACTTACTCTAAAAACTTTTGAGTACTACATTAATTCTTGGAGAAAAACTCTGAAACAGAAACTAGAGCACTTCAGGAAGATAGCCTTTGGGGTAAGTTGAAATAGATTTTTAACACATTTTATAGTTTCTCTTCCAGTCTTACTGAGGAGTAATTTATAAATAAAAATTATGTGTATTTGAAGTATACAATGTGATGATGTAATATATGCATACATTGTGAAATGATCATCACAATCAAGTTAATTAACATGTTCATCTCATATAGTTACCTTTTTAAAATGAGGTTAGATAACTTAGGAACTACTCTCTTAGTAAACTTGAAGTATACAATAAAGTGTTATTAACAATATAATCACCATGCTATATATTTCCAGAACAAATTTATCTTTTAACTGAATGTTTCTACCCTAAGACAGACATCTCCCCGACCCCCACCCATTCACCTTACAGCCACCATTCTATTCAATGGTTCTATAAATTTGATTTTTTAGAGATTTATCTTGTAAAGAAGTTTATACAGTACAACATTTTCCCCTTGTTGTTTTTCCTTAAAATTTCTTCAAAGATTAATGTGTTTCCCCCATAATCATTTAGTACGCAATACAAAATAATATATGAGATAAAGAAAGAGCTAATAACAGATTTTACTAAAACTTATGATTCTTGTGTTATATGAAAGGAGAGAAGGTTAAAACTCCCCTTGAAAAGGATGCAAGACTCTCTTGGGCCTAACACCATGCATATGGTTAGAGCATTGCCACCCGCTTCGCTTTGTGGTAGCTAATCATGGCTTTTGAAAAAGAAGGAATTCTCACCTTTTGCAACATTGTGAATGGTCCTGGAGATTATGCTAATTGAAATAAGCCAGTTGGTGAAAGGCAAATACTGTATGATCTCACTTATATGTAGAATCTAATGAACAAAATGAACTGACAAAAAATAGAGCTATGGTTACATGGGACAGACTAATAGCTGTCAGTTGGGAGAAGGCTGGATGAAAGACGGTGAGGGGATTAGTCAAAGAACATATGTTTATAACCCATGGACACAGACAACAGTGTGCAGTGATGGTCAGAGGGATGGTCAGAGGGTTGGTGGAGGTGGCAAAAGGGTTCAAAATGGGGACAAAAAGAGACTGCTTTGAGGCAATGGGCACATGATACAGTGAGCAGATGATGTTTTATTAAGTCGTACACGTGGAACCTGTATGAAACAATGTCATTCCAATAAACTTAATTTTAAAACGTGAAAAGAGTCTTATTCATACTTGAATATTGTAATCTTTCTTACAAAATATATGTGAGTACCTTCTGTAGAGTGTACTGTATTAGCTAATTCAGTTACAGGTTTGAACAGAAGAATCACTTTGTCTCTCTTTATGGAGCTTAATTAAATGAAAGAGAATAGAACATTACAGAAACTACATGTGTTTTAAGTGTACAAATTAGAAAGAAGTGAAAATTATAGGTATGTGCAACATGGAAAGTTAACCATGTCTAGTAAATGCTTTCATGAAAAGTGATCTTTTAGTGAAGATGAAAATGATGACTAAGGAAAGAAAGAGTTAAATAAGGTGTAGGGAAATAATGATTTGGTCCAAAGAATCTAGAGTAAGAAAAAGATAAGAGATAAAAAGATAGACAAAGATCATGATAGCTAACACAGAAATATGAACTGAAAGTGAGATAAGAGAAAGTGAGACAAGGCAAATTTACTGCCTTCTAGGCATTTTATAGATTTTGCCTGATAAAAATAGGGTGACATGGGGGGTTTTCAAACTAAAAAAATAACTTAATCATATTTTTACTTTTTTTAAGATTTTATTTATTTATTTTTAAAGAGGGAAGGGAGGGAGATGGAGAGAGAGAGAGAGAGACATCAATGTGCGGTTGCTGGGGGTTATGGCCTGCAACCCAGGCATGTACCCTAGCTGGGAATCGAACCTGTGACATTTTGGTTCACAGCCCGCACTCAATCCACTGAGCTATGCCAGCCAGGGCTTAATCATATTTTTAATTTAATAAAATTTGCTGATAGCATTGTGGAGCATATATACAAGAAGGACAATATTAGAAGTGGGTGGGTGGTATTTGAGGATCTAGTATGAACCCAGACCCATCACTGGCAGAAGAGATAAAATGCTCTAAGAAGTCAAGGCTGGATTTAGTGATTTTGAAAAGACCATGAGGAGAGAAAGGGTCAAGTAAAACTCATAGGTTTTTGAGTTGAACAACCAGATAATTTGCTTCAGAGATTTCTGAAAGAGAATAGGATTGGTAAATTGAAGTAAATGATAAACTGTGTTTTGGATATTCTGAATAGCATGTGCCTGAGAGACAACAAATGCAAATATTACCCAGACAGTTTTACAAAGAGGTCAGTCAGCAATGACTTTCTATGTGAGACAAGGCAAGGGGACATCAGACTGCATGAGGTGATGGAAGTCATAAGACTGGTTGAGGTATCAAAGTTAGAGAATGTAATGAAAAGATCAGAGAGACAAGATAAAGATCAATGTTTTAGAGTTTTGTTTACTGTATGAGATTGCATGAAGAGGGAAATTCTTTCCTCTACCCAGTTTAGGCCCAGGCAGGATTCTGTAAACAACTGAGAGATTTTCAAGAGAAAAGGATATTAATTTTAATTTTATGTGACCTGGAGGCCCTCAAAAAGAAATAAAGACCCAAAGGAGTGACAAAATCTAAATGTTTTTATACTAGATTGGACAAAGAGAGTCAATTTTAGAAAAGTAACTAAAATATAGGAGGCTAAATTAGATATAATTATTTTAATAAGGCTGTGTGTATAGAACCCTCCCTCTTAATTTTCCATTGCTGATGAAAACAATTATTTCCTTTTTCCTGGTATATGAAGGACATCTTTCACATGAGATTTTGATCTCCATTTTGTTAGATAGAAAAGGGGAAATCAAAACATTCTTCTGACAAATTTTGTTGTTTGCAGAAATGTTCTATTTTATTAATTGATATCAAGATGTTGAGGATTGTAAAACATAATGGGAATGTAAACTACTCTGTAGAAATTAAACCATGAAGGGGGAAGAGAGAAAGAAGGAGACAAAGTAAGACATATTCAAAAGGTGGAAAAATGTTGGGCAGGTCATTTGGATTATATTCTGGTCCATACCTTGATATGTTGTTATATCTAATGTTTACTTCAAGTGGCACTGAACTTCAGTGAATCATTTTAACATCTGTGAATTTGATTTTTATGCTATGTAAATGTTGCAAAGAATAGTGCCTTCTTAAAAGGTATTTTGAGAAGTAAATAAAATAAAAACCAAGAATATTTTCTACTGAAATTAGGGTAGACCTTGACCTGAGAAAAAAGAAAAAAAAATATGATGCCAAGTAGGCTGATCTAGCGAGGTCTTCCTGACACAGGGAAAATTGTCTTTTGTTTTTTTTTTAATTAAATTTATCCAGATGATATCGGTTAATGACATTATATAGGTTTTGAGTGTACAATTTCATGATACATCATATGTATTTTGCACTGTGTGCCCAACACTTAAAGTCAAATCTTCTTCCATCGCTCTATATTTGACCATCTGTGTTTATGGGTTTTCCATTGTTTGTTTTTCTTGTTTGTTTATTCATTGCTTTCAACTTGATATCCCACCTGTGAGTGAAAACATATTGTTCTTGCTTTCAGCTGGGAGGAGACAAAGGTGCAGCTTTCTTTGGTGGTCCACAATCTGGGTTCTTCCAATATGGGTCGCCTCCACCATGCCGCCAAAGTTCGAACCCAATGAGATCAAAGTCGTTTACTTGAGGTGCACTGGCAGGGAAGTCATTGCCATGTCTGCCCTGACCACCAAGGTTGGCTCCCTGGGCCTGTCTCCAAAAAAGATTGGTGATGACCAAAGCAACGAGTGACTGGAAGGGTCTGAGGATCACAATGAATCTGACCATTCAGAACAAATAGACCCAGATTGAGGTAGTGCCTTCTGCCTCTGCCCTGATCATCAAAGCCCTCAAAGGACCACCAGGAGGAAGAAAGAAACAAAACACACACACACACACACACACACACACATTAAGCACAGTGGAAATATCACTTTTGATGAGATCATCATTGCCTGACAGATGCAGAACCAAGTTTTATCTAGAGAACTCTCTGGAACCATTCAAGAGATCCCAGGGACAGCCCAGTCTGTGGGCTGCAATATCATGGCCACCACTCTCATGGCATCATAGATGACATCAACAGTGTTGCAGTGGAATGCCTGGCTAGTTAAGAGCTACAAAGGAAAAACTTTCAATTAAAGATCACTTAACAACCAAAAAGAAAAGAAAACATATGGTTCTTAGCTTTTTCTATCTGACTGATTTTATTTAGCATAATATTCCCAAGATCCAACCATGTTGTTGCAAATGGCAGTATATCATCTTTTCTTATGGCTAAGTTATGGGTTGTTGGGGGTTTTTTTTAGAAAAAAATCAGACCGTAGTGGAAACTGAAGTTGAGAAAGCCCAGAATGCATTAATAACACCTTTTATTATATTTGTTTCATTTTATTTTTTCATTTATTTTTCTAAATATATTATTTATTAATTATATTTTATTGATTATGCTATTATGGTTGCCCTGATTTTTCCCCCTTGCCCCTGACCCAGCACCCCCCACTCACTCAGGCAATTCCCCCACTATTGTTCATGTCCATTGGTCATGAATATAATTTCTTTGGCTACTCCATTTCTTATACTGTACTTTACATCCCCATGGCTATTCTGTAACCACATATTTGTACTTCTTAATCCCCTCACCAATTCACCCATCCCCCACACCTCCTCCCCTCTGGCAACCATCAAAATGCTTTCTGTATCCATGATTCTGTCTCTGTTCTTCTTGTTCCTTAGTTTGTTTTTTTTTAGATTCAATTGTTGATAGATATGCATTTTTGCCATTTTATTCACAGTTCTGATCTTTTCTCAAATAAGTCCCTTTAAATAACATTTAATATAATAACAGTTTGTTGATAATGAACTCCTTTAGTTTTTTCTTACCTTGGAAGCTGTTTATCTGACCTTTGATTCTAAGTGATAGCTTTGCTGGGTAGAACAATCTTGGCTGTAAGTCCCTGCTTTTCATGACTTTGAATATTTCTTGCCAATCCATTCTACCTGGCAAAATTTCTTTTGGGAAATCAGCTGACAGTGTTATGGGACCTCCTCTTTAAATAACCAGCTGCTTTTCTCTTGCTGCTTTTAAGATTATCTCTTTATTTTTAAGCTTTGGCATTTTAATTATGATGAGTCTTGCAGTGAGCCTCTTTGGAGCTGTCTTGTGGGAGACTGTGCTTCTCGGACTTGTATGTCTACTTCTTTCACCAAATTAAGGATGTTTTCTTTCACTATATTTTCAAATAGATTTCCAATTTCTTGCTGTTTTTATTCTCCTTCTGGCACCCCTATGGTGCCAATGTTGGACCTCTTGAAGTCATCCCAGAGGCTGCTTACATTATTCTAATTTTTTGGACTCTTTTTTCTTCTTGTCATTTTTATTGGTTGCTTCTTGCTTCCTTATATGCTATATTATTGATTTGATTCTTGACTTCATCCACTCTACTGATGTTTTCCTATAAATTGTTCTTTTTACCAATTAGTGTATCTTTCATTTCTGGTTGGATCTTTTTCATGCTGTTGAAGTCCTCACTAAGTTCCTTGAGCATTCTTATAACCAGTGTTTTCAACTCCACATCTGATAGAGTGCTTATCTCCATTTTGTTTAGCTCTTTTTCTGGAGTTTTGATCTATTCCTTCATTCGGGCCATGTTTCTTTGTGTCTACATTTTGGTAGACCCCCTGTGTTTGTTTCTGTGTACTAGGTAGAGCTTCTTTGATTCTGTGTCTTGGTAGTGTGGCCTAATGTAGTAGGTGTCCTGTAGAGTCCAGCGGCATAACCTCCCTTATCACCCAAACTGGGTACTCGAGGTGTGCCTTTCCTGTGGGCTGAGTACACTTTCCTCTTGTAGTTGAGCCTTGGTTGATATTGGCACAGCAATAGGAGGGATTTATTCAGGCCAGTCAGCTGCAAGGATTGCCTATTACCACTGACCACCAGCCTCCACCCTCTGTGGAGAATCAAATATGGAGGGGCAGGGTGGTGATGCTCTGATATGATCTATAGGTATCCACTGGGTGTTCTGGCCTTGGAGTTTCCTAGGAGTTGTAGGCCAAGGTTAGCTCCACCTGAGTTTTGCCTGGGGCAACCCTTCCTGATCTATAAAACAATCTGAGATAGCTGCTACTTGTGCTGGGCTTGGAGGTTCCTAGGAAGCCAAGCATGAATATAAGCTGGCTGCTGCTAGTTCTAGATCTGGGGCTCACTGAGGCCAGCTGTTGCTTGTTTGATAGGATTTAGGAAGTTGTAAAGGGCGAGCCAAGACCAGCCATTCATACAGAAAAGCAGCTTGGGTAGGCCCTTAAGTTGGGTGGGGAGGAGTCTCTGGGGATCTCCAAGGTGGGTCAAACAGTATTAGCCTAGTTCATGGAGTCTCAGATATGCCACTAGCTTGCATGCTCTATGGGAGAAGGATTTAGAAAAGGGACAATGACCTCTGCCTGCCTTGATGCCAAACGCTTCAGTTTTTCCCTGTATACCATGGGTGCCTTTCAAACTGCTATCCCAGTACTGGACCTCAAAGGGACTGAGTTTGAGTAGAGGAGTACATGTGTGGGTTCTTTAAGAAGAACTGCTTGGGGCTCCAGCATTTTCTTCCACTGACTCAATCCCCATTGGTTTTTGCAGCCAGAAGTTTTGGGGACTTATCTCCCTGGCACTAGAACTATAGGCTGGGGGCTTGGTGTGGAGCTCGTGCTCCTTGCTCTCTAGATATACCTCCTGAATTTTCAGGCACCATAGTTGAGTGAGGGATCAACCCATTCCATATCTGTGCCTCTCCTGCCAGTCTGGATGGATATAATTTCTTTTATTTGGTGGTTGTTAGACTTCCAATCAACTTGATTTCTGATGGTTCTGAGTGATGGTTGTTCTGTATTTTAGTTGTAACTTTGAAGTGGTTTTGCAAAGAGGTGAGCCATGTCTGCCTATGCTGCTGTCTTGACTAGAAGTCTCATACCACTTTTATTAAGCACTTAAAAAATGAGCTACATAAATTAGTCATGAGGATTTTTAAAAGTGCGTTAAATATTTTAAAAAGCTAAAATCTTTTTTGGGGAGACCAACAGGTTATAGCCAATTTTCCGTATCTTGTTCTTGGTGGTCACATGGATCAAAGCTTCATAAAATGGATCTTATCCCCATTATTTAAAAAATGAAATATAGAAACATTTTCTTATGTCCAAATTTCAACTCTGATACAAGACTTCTTTCTTATTTAACCATATTTATAAATACATGTATACATACATTAGTGATGGTCTTCCACAGAAACAGAACCAACAGGATGCGTGTGTGCATACATGTATGTATGTACATATGTTTCACTTCAAATGTATGTGTGTAATGAGAGAAAGAGAGAGAGAGAGAGGGAGGGAGAGAGAGGGAGAAAGAGAATTTTTTTTTTGGAATTGGCGCACAAGATTTTAGATATGCAATTCCACAATCTGGAGGGAAGAGTTGTAATTCACGTCCAAATGCATTCAGTCTGCTGTCAGGATTCCTTCTTGCTCTAGTGAGGTTAGAATTTGTTCTGTTAAAACCTTCAGCTGATTAGATGAATACCACATTAGAGAATAATCTACCAATTCACATGAAATTTCATCCTCAAAATACCTTCACTGAAACATCCAGAATAATGTTTGAACACACATTTGGGCCCATGACCCAGTCAAGTTGACAGATAAAGTTAACCATCAACATAAACTATATATGTCATTATAAATTTTTATTTTGTTTAATTAAGACTGTTTCTTAACTGCATTAAGATTTATGATTGGAAGGAAAAATAAGGAATTTCATTAGTTAACTTATTTGTATAATGCCATTCCTTTTGTGTATACCATTAGGATTCAATCAATATTACTACATCTAAAATTGCTGATATTATAACTGTGTATTTAAAAAAAGAAAAATGCTCACTTTTACTCTTTGACAATTATGGTGTTTGTGGAAAGCTCTCAGATAATACACTCTAAATATGATAAATGCAAATATCACCCATAGTATGTTTTAAGTGAAATAACCATTTTAGGATTAAAAATTAATTTTTGAGCCCTGGCTGGTGTAGCTCAGTGGATTGAGTGCTGGCCTGCAAACTAAAAGGTCACTGGTTCAATTCCCAGTCAGGGCACATGCCTGGGTTGCAGGCCAGGTCCTCAGTTGGGAGCAAGCAAGAAGCAACCATACATTAATGTTTTGTCCCTCTCTTTCTCCCTCCCTTCCCTCTGTCTAAAAGTAAATAAATAAAATCTTTAAAAATTAATTTAGTGGACAATGTAATTTTAGTATTTTTCAGAAAGATGCATACGGACTAGTTTCATTATTTAAGTAAAATGTTAGTATAACAATTTAATCTTAACTATGCTGTCCAAACTGTAAACACAGCAAGTGTAACTCTGAAAGTTATCTCTCTTAAATTAGAACAATGCTTTCTAGAGAGTAAGATTATGGACAATTCTCTTTATTCTGAAATTTAAAGTGAAAAATAAATCTACAGTGTCATGCACATTTATAATATATATTAGATTTTTTCTCCTCTGCTACCTTTGAAAAAAATCCCTCTTTTTCAGAACTACTTAATTAGCAAACACTACCATGCATCAACACAATACGAGTAAAGATTTATGTATTTTTGTCTTTCTAGACCCAGGTAGTCATTATTATAAGTTGAAATGGGTTATCATTCTTATAGCAAGATAAGGAATTTAATGTAATTACTCTAGTTCATTTAGCTGCACTTGGGAAAGTGAAGATATATGAAATGAGACTACTATTTAGAACAGTTAATGCTACTCTTACAACATCTGCCAATTAAGCATTCAATATTGATTAAGATTTTTATAGGACTAACTAAGTATTCTTTGCATAGCTAGATTGAAGCTATTTGCTATCATCCACGCATTTAAGGTCAAGTATTGCAGCTGTGATGCCACTGATTTCTTCATGACTTTAGCAAAATAGTGTGAAATAGCCCAATAAACACACAGAATTTCTTTCAGTATAGTTATAGCTGTGCCAAGCTGGGTTTGAATTTATATCTGAGATTCTTGATTGGCTTCTTCTGCACTACAGAATGTAAGCATAATGGGGATATAAAATCAGTGTGCTGATCAGTAAGCATTTTTGTAGAACTAGAAATTCCAATAAAGTGAAGCATAGAGGCTAAGAGATGAACTGTTTGCAATATTAACATGAACATGTGCCTATGGCTTAAATTTTAGAGTTATTTCCTTTTAAAACAATAAGAATATGAAAAATGATCACATCAGAACCTCTATCATGTACTATTAAATAGCCAATGGGATCTATATTTATTTTGTTTATTTATTTTTTGAAAGATTTTATTTATTTATTTTTAGAGAGGGAAGGGAGGGGGAGAGAGAGAGAGACATCAATGTGCGGTTGCTGGGGGATGTGGCGTGCAACCCAGGCATGTGCCCTGACTGGGAATCAAACCTGCGACACTTTGGTTCGCAGCCCGTGCTCAATCCACTGAGCTACGCCAGTCAGGGCTAAGGGATCTATATTTAAATTAATATGACAGTCTTCAAAGAACTGCAGAAAATAAAATATAGCTAACATAATTTAATAAAAGGTTTTGTATTAATTCTTATTTTAAAAAGATTAAGGAACAGTTAGAGTCAATAACATTAGAAGGGAAGTAGGAGAGTATTTTTGTGATATAAAACATTCTAATTTAATTGAATTATCTGTGATAACAAATCATATTTCCAAGAGATAACATCTTATGCCTAAATTTATAGAGCTGTGACTCTATTTTTACCATATTCAATTTATTAAGACATAAAAACTGTGATGTAAGAACTCTGTTATTCTGAATGAAATCTACATTAGGTAAATAAAGCAAAGGTAGGTAATCATAATCAAATAGCAATCTTTTCATTTAGGATAAAAACATACTTTTTGTTTAAATTTATGCCTGCTTATTTACTTACTTTCTATAACCAAACTATATACCTTGAGGACAAGTTATAATGCTCAAATGTTGGGACTTACTTTGAGCTCATGGTTAAATCCTATACTGTTGAAATATATGACACACACTCACAATGCCTCAAAATCCCATATATCTAATTCCTAAAAACATTTTCCTCACCTCATCTACACATGTGATATAGGAAAAGTTATAAACTATGAAGTGTTTTTTTTTTACTTTTATAGTAGCAGGGTCCTATGACTTAAAAAGCACTGTTTAATGATAACATTAAGCAGGATGCTCACCCATACTCTGTAAATTTATAACCAAGATGATGTAAATGAGTAATATTTTCCAATTTTTTAGTGTATTTAACTGCTCATTTATTTATTTTTTAAATATATTCTATTGATTATGCTATTACAGTGGTCCTATTTCCTCCCCTCCACCTCACACACTCCCTTCCACACATATCACCCCCTTTAGTTCACATCCATGGGTCATACATATAGATTCTTTGGCTTCTACATTTCCTGTACGATTCTTACCCTCCCCCTGTCTATGTTGTACCTACCATTTATGCTACTTATTCCCTGTATCCCTTCCCACATTCCCCCCATCCCACTGATAATCTTCCATGTGATCCTCATTTCTGTGATTTTCTTCCTGTTCTACTTGTTTGCCTAGTATGTTTTTGTTGATTTTTTTTAGGTTAGGTTGTTGATAGTTGTGAGTTTGTTACTATTCATATTTTTTATCTTCTTCTTTTTCTTATATATTCCCTTTAGCATTTCATATAATAAGGGCTTGGTAATGATGAGTTCCTTTAACTTGACCTTACCTGGGAAGCACTTTATCTGTCCTTCCATTCCAAATAGTAGCTTTGTTGGATAGAGTCATCTTGGATGTAGGTCCTTACCTTTCATGACTTTGAATACTTCTTTCCAGCTTCTTCTTGCCCGCAAAGTTTCCTTTGAAAAATCAGCTGATAGTCTTATGGGAACTCCTTTGTAGGTAATTCTCTCCTTTTCTCCTGTTGCTCTTAAGACTCTCCCCTTATCTTTCATCTTAGGTAATATAATATGATGTGCCTTGGTATGTGCTTCCTTGGGTCCAACTTCTTTGAGATTCTCTGAGCTTCCTGTACTTCTTGGAAGTCTAGTTCCTTTGCTAGATTAGGGATATTCCCCTTCCTTATTTGTTCAAATAAGTTTTCAATAGCTTACTCTTCCTCTTCTCCTTCTGGCACCTCTATGATTCAGATGTTGTAACATTTAAAGTTTTCTCAGAGGTTCTAAACCTCTCTTCATTTTCTTGAATTGTTATTTCTTCATTCTGTTCTAGTTGAATGTTTATGTCTTCCTTCTAGTCCAAAATGTTGATTTGAGTCCCAGTTTTTTTCCTGTCACTGTTGGTTCCCTGTACATTTGTTTTTATTTCACTTTTCATAGCCTTCACTTTTTCCTCTATTTTGTGACCATATTCAACAATTTCTGTGAGCATCCTGATTACCAAGAAGAAGTTTGACAAAAACTCCATGGTCACCTTCATGAAAAATTTTCACAAAACATATTACAAAGGGAAATAATATAAGTACCCATTCTGCTCTCATTATTGAAGGGTCACACTTTTTTTGTTCTTCTCCTCAATTAATTTAATATAGTCATGTGCACTAAATTACCTATGTAGTATTTATAAAACTAGGATAAGTATTAAATAAAATAGAATAATTATTGGCTAATGATTGCATCTCTTTAAGATGAATTATATGCCCCCCTACAAAAATGTTACCATACGTGTACTTGCAATACATTATAGGAACAACTCATCAAATCCATTAAAAATAATTCAAGAGCAAAATCAGTTCTTTAATACCCAACTGACTTTAGGCCAACTGACTGTATCCAATAGAACTTTCTTCAGTGGTATAAATGTTCTTTAACTTCATGGTCCAAACTGATAACCTGTAACCAAATATAGCTAACTGAATACTTAAAATAATGTTATTAAGTATTTGAAATTATATTTTATTTAACTTTAATTAATTATAATTTAAATAGTTATATTTGGCTACTGGCTATGCTATTAGACAGTGGACAGTGCGGCTAGAGACCATTTAGGAAAGTGTTTTTGTTTTTAATTTACCATGACCCAAGGTAAATAAGGGCATGCATACACACATAATCTCAAGATCTATCTAATCTTTCTATGAATTCAAATACATAGAAAAATTTAGTTTAGTAAAAACAGTTCTGATACATAACTTTTATTATGGTATGAATTCTGTTACTTTTTATTTTATATTTTACTTCTTCTGCTTTGCAGCCACACCAAGATCTCTCTCACACAAAAATTAGGCACTTGTGTTCCCTTTATCAGAGACAGTAGATCTAAAATGTGCTCACCACAGAAAAGAAATGGTCATTATGTGACATGATGGAGGTGTTAGTTAATGCTATGTTAGTAGTCATTTTGCAATATATAAATGTCTATATCAAATTAATACAATATATACCTGAAACTTACACAGTGTTAAATGTCAGTTTATCTCAATAAAACTGGCAGGGGCAATGAATGTTATTTACACCTATCAACACACGGCTTCCTTTTCAGAATTTGGTATGTAGCTTATATTCTTCCTCAGAGAAGACTTTCCTGGGTATCTTTGCTGAAACACACACACACACACACACACTCATACACACACGACTCTGGTCCTTTATTTCCCACTTCCCTGCTTTATTTGTGTCATATCAGTGGTGAGTACATTTGTCTTGTTTGGCTGTTTATACATTTATTGTCTTTCCTGACAAGCAAGATCTATTAAAGAACAATTTATTATTCACTACCATAATTTCCAGGATATATATGATAAAAGAATAGTTGCTAAATGAATAAATGAGCTAATAATTTAATTAAATATTTAGTAAATTCTGTAAGCTATTTTAGTAAATACCTTGATATTTTACTATAAAGACCAAAAAAAGCAAAGAGATTTGACTAAAGAATGTGAACACAATTGAGATTTCTTAAGCAGAGATGTAGATAGACCCTATACAAGAAATATAAAAGTAAGCAAAAATTAGAGCTTTCCATTTGAAAAAAAAATTTCAAGTGTCCAAAATGCATCTTGTAATTCTTAAGTGCCTTTTGACATTACTGTTAATACTAAAATATAGTGATTATTTCATATAATGTATACTTTCTACACATTTGCAACATGCTCTATAAATATTTGAATGTTAAGGTAAACATACAAGTTCTGGTCTAGTGACTACTTCAGAAATACTAGAATCACAGTGAAAAAACATAGGAAGTAACTCTAGATTCTTTACCAAACATGTTATATTTCATAAAATTTATTTTTTCACCCTCTGGCTTACTAAACACTACTTTATTCCTCGCCAGTGCTGTATGTAATAAAAATAAGTATCAAGAGAATATTTCTTTGTCATATTAATGTGTTTTTTTTACAAGGAAAAAGAAAGATTAAACATCAAGTGGTTTCAATCACAATATTAGGTTTGGGTATATCTATATTACTTGGTTTGATAATGGAAAAAGAGACTTCAAAAATCCTTCAATTATTTTAAACGTATTCTAGAAATATACAATCCCCTATTTTCCAAGTTTCAGCAAGGTCTTGAAGCAGAAATACTATGGAAATAATAGTGATTTAAACAGATCACAATATATTTGCCTCTATACAACCCATATTTATCAGAATGGTTGTTACAAAGTTGACAACCACAGCTAGAGCCTAACCGTCAAAAAGTGTTTGCCTCTTTACAGAGAGACAATTCCACTAAATCATATAAATATAATAATACAGTTTTAATGGAAGGTGAAATTGGTACAAAATTTGACCTGTCACTATTGTACACTACCATTCTTGTCTTAAAAAAACAGTCCCTTATGGCAAACGATAAGTAATACACAGCGAGGGCAGTTAAAAGAGCCTTGAAATATTTATGTGCCTCTTCACTTATTTATACACAATAACTTAATGAGTTGAGAATAACAAAAAATTAAACAAAGGGTAATTTGTAAACTCTCTTACTCTTATGGCATCCAATAATTTTCCATTTTTATAACATAGAAAATTCACTTTAAAATGTCACTTCACAAAACATGTTATGAAAGAGAAAATTTTAAAAAATGTATGATATGAAGTAAATAGACCTGCAATTAAACTTTTGGAGTCTGTGGTTGTACTTCTAAACCAAATTATTGTGTAATTTGAGACCAGAAACTTAAACTTCTTAAACCTTAGTTACTTTTATAAATAAGTGTTTCACAAAGGCATATCTTATGATTTTTAAAAATCAGTTTATTTAATTCCATTAAAATGAATATATTTTTCAGTAATATAATATTATTTTTAAAAGTTTGAAGAAGTAAGAACTTAAATGGCATAATAATTATTTTGGTACTTCAAATATGCGGGCCACTAAGAGCTTGAAATGGTCTAGGAGATAAAACTATAGATCATATAAGTAATGTTTAAAAAAGTAATTAAAAAAACAAAATAAAGCAAGTGACAGCAACTAATATTAATTAAATACTTATTATAATCCAGGCATTGTGCTAATGATATTAGATAGATTTAAAAAATGGTCATTATATGCTAGATGTTATAAGCCTATTATACTAACAATCCAACTATGGTTGCAAAATTTAAACCCTTACCTAAGAATACATGACCCACAGAAAATTTAATTAAGCTTTTTTTGTCAATATAAATAATCTATGCTTTAGATCAATATGCAACACTACCTTTTATTTGCCTATTCTCCTTATTCCATGCCAATGATTTTCCCTATGACTTTCTTTTTCCTAAAAGTCCAGTTCTGATAAGTAATCTTTGTTAACATTAACTTTGGACTAAAATTCATTATGTAATTTTGTTACTTCAGCTTTGAGAAGTATTTTTCTCTTATTTATAGACATTTTATTACCTTTAATTATTTCTAAAATTTTAGAATGTAATTGGATATGAGTAAGAGAAAAATCATAATAACAGTGCCTTAAACAGTATAGAAATTTATTATTGTTATATTTTAATCACCTAAATCAACCTGGAGGCAAACAGTCCATGTTAGAATGATATCTCTAATTGTAGGGCATTCTCAAGGAACCACAGTTTACCACTCCATCACACCTAAAATGTGGTTCTAAACAATAAAACCCAAGATTCTGCATCAATTTTATAGGTAGCAGAATAAAGAGACAAGGAAGGAAGGAAAAAATCTCTCTTAACAGGATAGCTGACATAAGTCACTGTGGTTTACATAACTTCAGTTATAAGTTAACCAAAGTTAAGTGCAGCCATACTTACAAGGAAATTTGATAAATGTACAGTAACAACTGCACCATTTTTATGGAGCATCCTTGGAATTTGGTAGGTATTCACAGGCAAGGGTGGGGGTTATGTGTCCTTGAATCAGTCCCCACAGATACCAAGAGACAGCTGTAAATAGTTATTTAGGAACATTCCCATACATCTTGGTGTCTTGGTGACAGTACTTTAGGAAGAATGAAGGAACGTTAAGTTTTCATTTATTTTTACAATTTTACAGAGAGGGGAAAAGAAGGAAGGGAGGGAGAAAGGGGGAGAAAAGCATCAATGTATGGCTGTCCCTTGTGTGCCCCCTACTAGGGATCTGGCCAGCAACCCAGGCATGTGTCCTAACTGGGAATTGAACAGGCAACCCTTTGGTTTGCAAGTCAGTACTTTATTCAGTGAGCCATACCAGCCAGGGGTCTCTGTTACATCTTAAAACATACCTTAAATAAAGAGTGGTGGAGGTAATTTATTACAAGCTAGATTTAAAATAATTAGTTTTAAAAGTCACCCTTGTTATTTTTAACAGTTTTGTAGATAGCAGTTATTATGTACAACTAAATATATATTACATATAAAATAAAATTCAACCATTTCAAGTGTGCAATTCTATAATGATGTTTTTATACATTAACACTCAATTGTTATACTGATTGATGTAACCATCTCCACCACTCACTTTTAGAGCATTTCCTTCTCTTTAGTAAATTCCCTCATGACCATTTACAGATAAGCCCCACTCCTACCTCAGTTCTAGGCCACCATAAATCTCCTTTTATCTCAGTAAATTTTACTCTCCTGAGCATTTCATGTAAATGAAATCATAAAATATGTAGTTTTTTTTTTGTTCTGGCTTCTTTCTCTTCACATAAGATTTTTGAGAATGTGTATGATTTTTGCAGCTCAATAGTGTTCCATTAAATGGATATAACTTATTCTGTTAATGCAGACTGTGAACACATATGCAATTGTATATATGTTTGATATAATATATGTGTACTATATATATGATTGCATGCATACATATACAGTTAGATTTCATTATTCATGGTAGTTTTGTTTTGTAAGATCTCCATGAACATAAAATTAGTGAATGATGAACTACTCTTTCTAATGGGATGATAATATACATATATATCACGTGCATCATAACCTTTAACCCTAAAAATAACTCATCCTTGTGAATTCTGTGTTTTGATTTTTGGTTTTACAGAAGAGACAAGAAGGTTCAGGCCCATTAAGTGGCTTGCCTAAGACCAGCCTATTGACAGACGCCTGTGTTGAGACTGACACTCCTTCAAATGGCTGCAGAGCCAGAAAGTCTTGTCCTCCATTGCATGGCTGCCTATTACCTCTATTTCCTGATCATCTCTGCAGAGATTTGAAACAAGATGCAGAAGCATCACCTTGTTTGACTTAGCTGGGAATTTATATATCCAGCAACTCTAAATATTTGCTAGTCTGAAAAATAAATATTTTATATACAAATGTGCACATGCATAACTCATATACAGTCAATCCTCATTATTAATGGATTCCATACTTGAGAGTTAGGCTACTTGTTCACATTCATTTCTAAACCCCAGATTCCAAATCAACACTCAGAGCACTTTTGCAGTCACCTGTAGACATGATCAGAACTGTGGAAACATTTGAGTACCTGGCCACGCATATTCCCACCTAAGGCTGAATAAGGCTGCATGCTGCCTTCTTGCTTCAGTTTTCACACTGAAAACATGTGTTCTTTTCAAAGTCTATTTTGGTCACATTTATCACATATTTGGCTATTTGATGGTGATTTAACTGTTTCAAATGGCCAGCAATCATAGTAGCACTGCACAACATTCTTAAGCACCAGAAAGCTGTGAGGTTCCTTATAGAGAAAATATCTGCATTAGATAAGCTTCCTTGGGGCGTGTATTACAACACTGTGGTCTGTGAGTTCAGTGTTAATGAATCAATGATATAGTTTTTCCAGAAAGAAAGAAAAAGACATTTACTGAGCTCTGTGTGAGCCCACTCTGGGAAGTACTAAACTAACAGCTACAGCGAAATAGGAAATGGTGGCAAAGATGGAACAGTGGCTAAATTTGAGAAATCCTTAAATGATGACTGATAAACAGTGTAGTGGACCACACTGTTACAAGACTGAAAACTCACACGTGGTGACTGTTCTCATCTGGTGAATGGGCTGAACAGGATGGTGAGCAAGAAATTCTCATTCATTGCTGGTGGGAAGGCCAAAAGATACAGCCATTTTGGAAGACAGTTTGAAAGTTTCTTACAAAGATAAATATGGACTTATCTCATCATCCAGCAATTATATTTCAAGGTATTTATCAAACTGATTTAAAAACTATGTCCACATGAAAAGCTACACATAAATGTTTATAGCAACTTTATACATAATTAAATATACATATAGCAACTTTATACATAAATTAAATCTGCCTTATGTCCTCCAGTAAGTAAAGCAGTTTATTAAAAAATCTGCATGAGATCTTTACAATAAAATTATATTCAGAAATAAAAATAATTAGCTATAAAACCACTAAAAGATATAGATGAATGTTTAATGCATATTAGTAAGTAAAAAAAGTTAATGTGGAAAGAGTATGTACTGAATGATTCCAACTTTATTCCATTCTGAAAGATGTGAAAACTATAGAGACAGTAAAAAGGTCAGTGTGTCAAGAGTATTAGGGGGAGACAGAAGAGTCGAATAGGAAGAGCAAAGGGCATTTTTCAGAGAGGTTAAACCAGTCTCTGGGATAAGTAATTGCAGATATACAACACATGGCTTTGTCAAAACCCAATGAAAGTTAATATACGAAAAATGTAGGCATATCATTTTGAAGTTGGAGCATTCATAGAATGGACACAGAATGTGACAAACTATGTTTAACAACCTAATTATCTTAGTTATTCAAGCTGCTATAACAAAATAGCACAGACCACATGGCTTATAAACAGCAGAGATGTACTGCTCACAGTTCTGGAGACTGGAAATCTGAGATTAGCCATCATGGTTGAGTGAGGGCTCTTTTCTGGGTTGTAGGCTTCTTATATCTTCACATAGTGGAAGGATCTAGGGGGAGCTCTGTGGGATCTATTTTATGACAACATTAATTTTATTTAAGAAGGCTCCCTCCAAATGATATAATCACTTTCACAAGGCTCCACCTCCTGATTACCATACTTAGTGATTAGGATTTCATTAAACAAATTTGAGGGGACACAAACATTTAGACCACAGCTGAGTGAACAACTATGTATACCAATGGAATCTTTCAAATCGAAAGCAAAAGAAAATGTATGTTAGAGAAAACTCAGAAACATCACCTCAGCCACGTAATCAAGGTCAATATCAACAGTGATAAGTCTAGCTAATAGTATGCACCCTTGCTATGACATGATAAAAATGACATCTCACTTATGTACCCTTTCAAAAATCAATAACATCAGTATAATTATGAGGAAAACATCAGACAAATCCCAAATTCTACAGAACACATGATAAATTAATTAAATGAAGAGTGCATTATACTGAATTGGCTTGTAATGCTTTGCTGGCCAATGTAAACAAACCAAAACTTAAGGTTATAAGTGCCCTAAGTTTAAGAAATCAGTACCTAATGATAACCAATCACAACCAAGTAGGCTTTAAGCTATAGGAAGTCAATGAAGTAATTTTCTTTCCCTGCTTCCACAATTTTCTGTATGTTTTTTTCCCTATCCCCTGTCAACAGAGCACCCCTAACTACCTCTAGTTTAGCACTGCCTGAATCTAATCAATTTTTGCTCAAATAAATTCTTAAAACATTTAATATGCCTCAGTTCTTTTTTGAACACACTTATACTTCAATGACAATCATCAGAAACAAGGGAAGTTTACGAAACCAGCATGGCAGAGTGATGCCCAAGGTCACATGCAACTAACTAAATGTACTGAGGTGTGCTGAATGGATCCCTAAAGCAGGGAAAACAAAGGTATAATAGTTAAAAACTAACATTGGTAACATTAATAAACTAACATTTATTAATTCTAATATATTTACCATAATAAATAATAAAAAATAGTTGCAGTGTTTATGGGGAATCTCTATACTAAATTTACGAGTTTTATGTAAATCTAAAACTGTTCTAAATATTTAAAATGTGGCAAATATTATCCTAAGCAAAAAAAAAATTATTTGAAACTCTTTGTTATAATTAGTAATAAAATGTTTCCTATTTCTTCTGTTTTTATTTGGATCTAGTTAGCACAATTACACACAAAATAAAATGAAAATATGTAACACTGTTACTATAAACCATTGTGGAGTTCTGTTGCTTGCCTCCCATAAATGCCAGAGGAAGAGCTTTGGTAAAAAGGAAAGGAGGTATTTATTTAAAAACTACACTATTTTGGAATAAGGGGCTTTTGCCTCAAAGTCCATTTCCTTTAAAATACCCAAAGGCAAGTAACCCCATACACCCTTTGTCAGCTCAGTTCAAGACTGCACTTGGGATTCCTTCTCCCATTTAAAAATGTCATCCCTTGGGAAATACAGGTGACTTAGCTGGCTCCCAGTTACAGTTTGGCTCCAAGTGTCTTTTGGAGCCTCTACGTACCAGGGTCCTACTAGCAGCATGCTGCCCTCTCCTCCAGTAGCTGCCGGCCAGCCCAGTACTTGTGCTGCATCCCTCCAGCTGCCCGCTCACTGGTATGTCCATGAGCCTGGCAGAGCAGGGCCATGCTGAGCAACACTGGTCACCAGGACTGCAGCTTCCTCTTGAACAAGGTGGGGCACAGGCTTGACACCTGCCTCACAGTCTCCAGTGCCCACTGGGCCAGGAATGCTCAGCCTCCCCATCCCTGACCTGGCTAGCAAGGGGGAGGAAAAGAGAGCAAGTTTTCATGAGTTCTCTGTTTTTAAAGTCCCAGCCCCAAATCCTGCACTTCAGAAGCATGTAAGAGAGGTTTTTTTTCCCCACTTTCCAAACATCTTGCAGATAGAGTTCAGCCACCCCACACTTGATCTGTTCATACCCCACCCCAGTTACAACATATGAATATGAAAAATAGCACTATTATATGCACATACTCAGGTTGCTAAAATTTAAAATAAATAAACAGAGCAACAACTAGAACTTTTAAGTGAATTTGAAAAAATATTTGGTTAATCATCAGAAAGAAGAGACAACCTATGAAATAGGAGACGATTATTTGCAGCTCATATGTATATTTAGAAGTTAATACCCAAGATATAAGTAGCTCTGAGAACTCTCAAAAACAGAAAAACAAACAAGCAACCATTTTTAAAATAGAGACAAAGGCTTTGAATAGACATTTCTCCAAGAAAGGTAAACAAATGGTCAACATGCATTTGGAAAGGTGCTCAATATCATTAATTATCAGGAAAATATAAATCAAAATCAAAATGACGTACCACCTTATATATATTAGGATGACTATTATTAAAAAATGGACAATCACAATTACCATACATTTATAGGGATATTAGAAATTCACATACTGAAACTTTACAAGTTTCTTATGATAAAATTATTGATGTCTTTTAAAAGGCACCTAAATATGTGGAGGAATTTAATATAGATGCATACTAGAAAATTTATTTTCAATGAAAAATGCAACTTCTAAAATTCTATACTCAGTGATACCCTCTATCTGGAATTTTTAAGCATGAACTTATGAATAATATGTTGGTAAAGTGATTTTTCAAAGAAATAAGTGCACAATTAAGGCTGATACTTATCTTTGGTTTAGAGGGAGGAAAGGTGGATAGTTGGAGAAGAATATAAGCAGATGCAAAGTACTGGTGATGCTCTACTTTTCACATTGAAGGTTGGGTTCATGACTACATGTTTTAAAGTAAAGGAATAAAATGAAATTAAATAAAAGAAAGAAAACCAAACCTATTTGTCACAATGTATGAATTTATAGGAGTCACATTTTAATTTTCAAATAAAAAATTGGACTTGTGAATTTAAATAGTTTTCTTATAAGTATAAATCCTATTTAATATTCTTTAGGTAGAAAAGCTGAAACATAACTGAATTGCGTATTCGGAGGGGGAAATATTATAGCATTTTATCTTTCTGTGATTCTTTGGTTGTATTATTATGTGACTACAAGCATATAATGCATGTGTGGTATGGTAGGTTACTCCTTCATTTTACACATAGTGGAATCTGTCCTTATAAGGTCCTGCTTTAGCTGGCTTTATGAGCAATTGCTTAAATATCATCTTTCTTGGCACATGACCAGTCAGTAGGGAGCACATCAAATTTCACATTACTACTATCAGTATAGTTGTATTCTGAATTTTTATGTTCTCATACATCATATTGGGTATTATCATTTTGTATATATTTGATCTATAAGTAAGTTAAGAATAGTGGGTTTAAGATGATATAGTACAGTATATAGACAGAAACACCTTAAATACGGGCCAACTGATCATTTTTAAATTGGCATTTGAGTTACTATAAAGGCAGTTGAGTTAAATAACAAATTTATTCAGCTCTAATGAATATTTGATTGGTTTCCAGAGATAATTGCCCTCTATCAGGGTCATAGCATTAACATGAAAATTAGCCATTATCTTCTCCCTGAGAATTGGCAAGAAATCCCTATTAAAGTTTGTGAAGGAGCTTCACAATGAAATAACTTTGTAGACTATTGGCATTGTATAATGACTTAAAATACCTCTTTAAACCTGCTTTATGTGTTAATTCTATAATCACAGTTTTATGTTCATAAGAGATGTTTTCAAAAGCAAAAAGATAACATATCTCTTTACATATTTCTTTCCACAATGATATTAATATAAGAACATAAGAAAAATAAATAGACCATTATTTCTGTTGGTGTATTTGTTGTACAATATTAGTTGTTCACAATTTTGTTTGTGATAAAGTTCAGTAAAATGTTTTTGAAAAAGAAATTTTAAAAATTAACCAAGTCATGCATTTTTAAAATATCATTTTTTTCCTTAAAATTAAGCAGAAAGCCTTTGACATAGTATACCTGACAAGATACAAATGACCATAAGAAATTAGATGTTGCTCTCAAAATTGATTGTGGACTATGAAAATTGCATGTAATATTTATCTCACCAGTAAGAGTAATATGCTAGCATTCTAGAGCAAACTATAGCAGAAAAGCTCTAACAGGAACAAAGATGGAGGTTTGAGAGAATTGTACGTCTAAGACATTTGTTGTAATACTTCTTGAGTAAAATGGTTGTACATCACAGAAATAAAAAGCCTGAAAATCTTTCAAAGGAACCCAGGCATTAGAATAAAATTACAGTATTTCCACATGGAATTTGCTAGAGAAATGCTTTAGTATCATAGCAGCAACAACAAAAAGAAAAATTCTGAAAAATTGACTTTGAAAGCTAGAAGCAGATGGCAATTTGCAAATCCTTTCAACACAGATAATAAAGACATGGAATTATCCCATTAAGATTAAATATGTTCTGAAGAGATAAAAGTTAGAACTATTAAAATAATGACACACAGCCTTAACTGGTGTGACTCTGTGGACTGAGTGCAGGCCTGGGAAAGAAAGCATTGCTGGTTCGAGTCCTGGTCTGGGCACATGCCTGGGTTTGCTGGCCAGGTCTCCTGTGGGTGGGCACTCGAGAGGCTAACACACATTGATGTTTCTCTCTCTTTCTCCTCCCCTTCCCCTCTCTAAAAATAAATAAATAAAATTGTTAAAATAATGACACACACAGAATAGCACTTCATAACATCAAATAATGAAGATACATCACAATTATGATAATATATTTTACTAGTGTATAGGATTATGGAATTTAGGCACAAGAACATATTATTTTCTTTACTTAAATGAGTTGTCATAATATTCCTACCTACTCTTTATGACATGTCTTACATATTATCATTTATGATAGAGCTCAAACACCATCTTGTCCATTCTCCCAAGATATATCATCCTTAGTCAGTACTATTCTCACTTTGTCTTGTATCTACAGCTTCATAATGCATGTATCATATTGTTAATAGTATATTACAAATATTCTAAATGTATATTTTTCTACCTTATAATACTTCTAAAATCTGTATTTTATAATTTTTGTGAGGAGGGGATTAGGTCAGTTCTGACAGTATTTTTTAATGATATGTGAAATAATTGTGTTACAATCAATGCCTACTTTGGGACTTTAAGAAATATAGAGAATTAAAATATGGATCTTACCTTTGAGGACTCACTGTTTGGTGATGAAGATAAGAAAATGTATTTATTATTGCATTTCAACAACCCTAAGTAGCCGTATTTTAATCCTCTATATTTCTTAAAGCCCCAATGAGTGCCCATCATTTAATATATGGACACTGACAGGCTGGACAATGGTATTGTACCATTATCAGTCTGATAATTGTTCCATTGAAAATAACAAACCTTGAAAACTTTATGTACAAGGACATATAGCCAAAAATAATGAAATAAAGACAAAAACATATGTCCCTTTGGTACAGATTATTTATACTGTCTCAGAAGGCATGATTTTTTAATACATTTATAATTATAATGTAATATGCATGTATTGAAGGCAGATTCATGTGAACTGGGGAGAAACAGTATAAATAACTAATGTAAATAACCAGGTAATAAGGTCTAGGAGAGTTTAACAAAATTAAGACAGATATCTGAGGGCAGATGCAACCCGATTACTTATTAACTGGTACCCTGGAGAATTTAATTGTATATTATAAGTATCATGACTGCATAATTTATTGTCCAACACAAAATAAAAGAAGGAATTATTAATTATTATATCAGGAAAACCTTAAAAACTAGAATTGACTGAAGCATTTCCATACTAGATTTTTTTTTAAATAAAAAAGGAAAGAAAAACAGGAAAGAAGAGTAAAAAAAGAAAAGCAAGCTACTCTTTGGGAACTTAATTAATTAAGAGGTAAATGATTAACTAAGAGGAAGATCAGTGAAACCTGACTTTAAAAATGAAAGAGAATGTTTCTTTTTCAACTCAAACATGTAAATAATTATTTTATTTTACTATTTTGTTTTTAACTTTATATTTATTTTTTAATTACTTACTTTTTTTTACTGTTGTTCAAGCACAGTTGTCTCCACTTTTCCCCAACCACCCATCCCCACCTCTCACCCTCATTCCTACCCTCCTTTGACTTTGTCCATCAGTCCTTTATAAATGTTCCTTGATGACCCTTCCCCTTCTTTCCCTGGTTATCCCTGGCCCCCTCCCTCTGGTTACTGTCAGTTTGTTCTTTATTTCAGTGTCTCTGTTTCTATTTTGCTCGTTTGTTTTTTTTATTAGGTTCCACTTATAGGTGAGATCATATGATTCATTAGAAAGAGAATGTTATCAAGGGGATGTCAAAAGGTATACTCACTGAATCCCAGTATTTAAATGAATTTACAAGGTTTTTTAAAAAGTATTTGAAATATGTACCTAAAGAACTTAATTTTTTTTAAAATCTCAGAGCAATTTGTAAATATATGCAATGTCACACTTCATAGAAACTAGTATTTCACAAGTGATTAGAAAATTAATGCAAATATACTCAAGATGAGTTACTTAATAACACATGACCCCTTTTAGCTGATTATTTAATGATGCTTAGGAGAGACTAATGTTTCTCCATGGCTCTTTAAAACTGGAAGTTATTTTTGGTTTGATGTTTTTATATCTATTTACTACTGAATTAATTTGATAGGCTTTGTATTTAAGGTGGTAGTTTCATAAAATTAATATTTTTATAACACCTTAATCTAAAAATTAAAATTAACAACCTATGAAACATTCTACCAAGATTTAAAATAGTAAAACCAATTAGTTGTGATTAATACAGATATGTTAGCATTTGTTTATATATATATATGTATATACATAAACAAATGCTATTTAACATGTCCAAGTAAGATATCCAGAACTTTGAAAACTTATAAGATAAAGTATTTCAGATTCTTTGTGGTATTTAAAGTTTTTAAATTAATACTTTAGTTTAAAACTATTTACATGTGAAAATATAAACCTTTTATAAAACCCTTAACAGATACCTTGCCAAAGAAGGAGAACAGATGGCAAATAAAGTTATGAAAACATGTTCTACATCATATGTCATCAGGGCATTGTGAATTAACATAACAATGAGATACCACCACACACCCTTAGAGTGGTCAAAATCCAGATCATTGACAGCACCAAAGGCTGGCAAGGATGTGGACATACAGGAACTCATATTCATTGCTAGTGGTAGTGTAAAATGACACTTTCACTTGGTGGACAGTTTAGTGGTTTCTTACAAAACTCAAAATACTCTTACCATGTGATTCTGCAGTTGTGCTCCTTAGTATTTACCCAAAGAAGGTGAAAACTTATGTCCACACCAGAAACTGCATGTGGATGTTTAAATAGATTTAATCATAATTGCAAAAACATGGAAGTAACCAAAATGTCCTTCAGCAGTAGAATGGGTTTATAATAACTATGGTACATCTTAAAAATTGATTATAATTCAATGCCAGAATGAAATAAACTATCAAACCTCGAAAAGACATGGAAGAAACTTAAATGCATATTACAAAGTGAAGGAAGCCAATCTGAAAAGGCTAAATACTGTATGATTCGTACTGTATAACTTCTGGAAAGGTAAAACTATAGACAGTAAAAAGATCAGTGGTTGCCAGGGGTTGGGTGATGGAAGGATGAAGAGGTGAAGTACAGGGATATTAAGGCAGTAAAAATTGTTTGATACTATAATGATGGATATGTGTCATCATACATTTTTTTTTCAAAAATTGTAGAATAAACAACACCAAGAGTAAACTCTAGGGTAACCATGAACTATGGGTGATTATGGTATGTTATGTAGTTTCATCAATTGTAACAAATGCACAATTCTAGTGAAGGAGGTTGGTAATGTGGGAGGCATGTGTTGGGGCAGGAGACATATGGGAAATCTTTGTATTTTCCTCTAATTTTTTTGTGACCTGAGTAGCGATCTAAAATATTGAAGTATTAAAAGTAGAAAAGCCCTGGCTGGTATGGCTCAGTAGATTGAGTGTCAGCCTGTGAACCCAAGAGACACCAGTTTGATTCCCAGTCAAGGCATAGGCCAAGTCCCCAGTAGGGGGCACGCGAGAGGTAACCACACATTGATGTTTCTCTCCCTCCCTTTCTCCCTCCCTTCTTCTCTCTCTAACAATAAATAGATAGATAGATAGTTAGATAGATAGATAAATAAATAAAACTAAATAAATCTTTAAAAATATAAAAGAATGTTTAAATCAGCATTTCAATATTTACCATTGAATTAGTCAATGAATTTCATGATATGTAAATGCTACTGACCCATATTATTTTAAGAGAGCTCTAGATTTGCATTACCTCTTAGGAGAGCATATTATAAGATATCTTATTATATAAAATTTTGTTAGAGCACACTATCAATGATTAAGGATATAATTTCATTTAGATTACCAGAGGTTTTTTGAGATAGATCCCCTGACAAGTTTTGTGAAAGACATGGTCTTTCCAAATTACACTACTACAGCTCAATATAAGTTTCTGTCTTAAGCTTCAAATTAAATTTTGTAACTAAATTTATTCAAAGATAAACAAATCCTTACCCTTTGCAGAGTTTTGCTTGCTTCTAGGTTTCTGTTTTTATGTACCCTGGTCTCCACGTTCATGTTTTAATCAGTCATTAATTCTCATCTCTTTTCCAGCTCACCATTATCCATTTAAATTTTTCATATGCTTTCATTTCTTCTCAAGAATTCACAAAGCTGTGCTGTGTGTGGAGAGCAAGCTATGGGGAAGAGGTGGAAGTATAAACTCTAATGGGGTAAAGTATTATTCACAAGTGGTATATCAATAAAATGAAAAGTTTAATCACCTGTAATAAACTGGAATATCAGCATTTGAAATTTAAAAACATGCTTTGCAGCCCTGGCTGGCGTAGCTCAGTGGATTGAGCACGGGCTGGGAACCAAAGTGTCCCAGGTTCGATTCCCAGCTAGGGTACATTCCTGGGTTGCAGGCCATAACCCCCAGCAACCGCACATTGATGTTTCTCTCTCTCTCTCTATCTCCCTCCCTTCCCTCTCTAAAAAGAAATAATAATAAATAAATTAAAAAAAAAGAAAACTGGCATCAAAGAGTTTTTTAAAAAAATAAATAAATAAATAAAAATAAAAACATGCTTTGCTACTTCCAAGGCCTCCAATTAATAACGCTGAGGAATAAAAAATAAATAAAATTTCATAGAATAGTCTGGTTAATGGTTGCTGAAGCTATAATTACACAACTTCAGAGTTTTGAGTCAACAAAAGAAGGAATGAATATTTGTTTATTGACATAGGGAAAAAGAAATGAATAAATATTTATTTTACTATAGACAATATCTCAATAAAATGCATTTATTGGGTGATATTGAAATATTTCTTAATTTTATTTATTTAATGAATTTAAGTATAAAAGTAATCCTACATATTTGAAAGTAATTATAATAAGCAAATTGAGTACAGGTTAGCTCTATATGTTCTCTAACTTTTTTTGGTTTCACTTTTCACCCTATCTAAACCCTCCTAGTTTTCTTCAAGATTTGAATATAATTTAATTTATAATAATAAGTGATTGTAACATTGAAGTTTTTATTCAAAACATAAAGAAAATGCATCTAACATAAGACATACTATTCTTCACAGGTCATCAAAAATGCGACTGCAAGAGGTTCCATTCAAAGATGGTTTTATGCCTGCTTATGAGTGCTACTGAATGTGAACAGAGGCAAAACAAAACAAAACAAAACAAAACACAAAATTATTCTATAGAATGCAGGAGCATGTGCAGAAGTCTCAAGAGAGACACTGCCCATGAAGATGAACTCATAAAAAATACATTAAAAAAAAAGAAAATTGTAGTGACTATGTTAGTCAACAGACCCAATAAATAGAAGTTTTTACATGTAAAAACTATAGATATATTTATTTTGCATTTTAAAAATATATAATTGAGCTTCACTCTGTGTGAATAAAATTAAATCCAGAAGGAAGGTCTAGAGGAGTAAGAAACCAGAAATAAAAATACCCTTTGATAAGTAATAATTAACCATAAAAATAATGGTAATAGGAAAGGAGCATATAGGAACTTTCTGTATTTTCCCCTCAGTTTTGCTGTGAACCTAAAACTGCTCTAAAAATAAAGTCTATTAATAAACTATTAAAGAATAAATTTTGAATGTATTCTTACCGAATGCTATGCATATAAATTATTTTTCGAGTCTTTGAGATCACTCTAAAAATGATCTATTACTAACTGCTCTTATAAATAGTCCAAATCAATAGACTTATTTTTCATATTAATTATGCATAGAAATATTAGTAAACTGAACAGTGAAGAGTATTATAAGAATATCACAGCATGACTGAGGTTTTATTATAAGACTGGAAGGTAGTTTTAACAGTAGAAAATCTAGAAACTTGGGATCCAAGATGGTAGCACAGTAGGTGGAAAGTATACACACCTCCTCCCAGGAACAAACTGGAATTACAATGAAATATAGAAAAAGCAACCTGAATAACCAACTGAAGTTTAGCTGAACAGAAGCCTTATAACCAAGAATTGACAGAAGAAACCACATTGAGACTGGTGAGAAGGGTAGAGATGTGAGATAAGCTGGCCCCACTCATGTGGCCAGCAGCTAAAATTTGGGAAAGATATCTTAACTGTGGGGGATTTCCTCTGAGAAGATGAGGGCCTCAACCTCAGACTGGGCTCTCCAGTCCAGAACCCCAGAGACAGAAAAAGGTGCCAACATAATAACTGACTGTGAGAATCAGCAAGGATTCTGTCTACCTAGGAAAGAAAAAATTCTGCTAGGGACACAGGCACCCTCTTAAAAAAAACAAAAGATAAAATTTTGTTCACAGCCACTCACCCTAGGATCCAGCAGAGGAAGGGCAGAGTGGCCTAGAATCTGTGAGGAAAGATGGGGATTTGTGGCTCTGGGAAGAGGGCTGGGGCACAGCTGTCAGGATCCCGGTACTGAGTCTCTCCAATACTGTAGAAGCCATCTTTCTTGTGTGGACCACTCACCTCCATATAGAGTCAGTTGTGGGGAAAGCAATAGTTCTGTTCTTGGTACTCTCTACCTGCAGAGTTCATACTCTGCTAAGGAGTCCACTGACTGGGCTGGGATTTAGAGATCCAAAGAAACTCAAGAGTCAGTGACTGAGTTGTGTGGCTTTGTGATGAGAACCATTTCCCCCAATTCTCTATGAACCTTACTGGCAATTCACCTTCATGGGCAATTTCAAGTCCTGCCATCTGGGCTCCTGGTGGCTACACTCTGCTGATATCAGGTACCCTTCCCTGAGCTGAGCTCTGGTTCCCCAGGGGTCTGGGCAGAATCCCAGAGAGATTGCCCTGGCCAGGTAGCTCAGTTCATTGGTGCATCATCCCATACCATAAAGAATATGGATCCAATCCATGGTCAGGGCACATACCAAGGTTGTGGGTTCAATCCCCAGTCAGAGTGCATTTGGGAGGCAAAGAATAGATGTTTCTCTCTCACATTGATGCTTCTCCTTTTCCCTTCTCTTTCTCTCTTTCTCTCTCTTTCTACCACCCCCTTTCTCACTCTCTAAAGTTAATAAACATATCCTCAGAAGAAAAATTTTAAAAAATTCTAGAGGGATTGAATGTGTGGCTCTGGGGAAGTGGTCACTACCCTTAACATCCCCCAAACCTGACCAGGTCTTCTCCCCTCATGGAAGACCCATTACTCCTACCCTCACAACTCCTGGGGCCCCACTTTGTTGAACTCAGTTCCTAGTAGAATCTTGGACAGACTGAATTTTGTGGTTCTTACTGGGGAGCCATTTTACCTCAAATTGGCCAACCAGAGAAGAATCTTCTTTTCATAAAATCTTGGTTGGTTTGGACATATTAAACACTGCTGGTCTCACCCTGACCACTCCTTGAGACTCCATCCCACTATAAAATTCTGCTGTAACCAAGCATGGAGGTAGTTACATGGGGTAAACCCTGGGACATTTGTTGAGTAACCTCAGTCCCAGCACTGGCACTGAGTTTGAACCTGTATCAGTCTGGTGAATATCAGTTACCCCTACATACACAATAGGGCCAACAAGGCTTCCACAATCTGTGTAATGATTTGTACTTTAAATAGGTTGCCTGGGGCCAGTCATATGCAGCATCTGACATTGATATTCACTGGAGTCCTTCCAAAGATCCCACAGTACAGACACAGTCAATGGCTAGCTTCAAGTAACATCAAAGCAGGATCCAATTAGCTTAACAAACAACATAGGCAACAAATCCAAAGGGTGATCTTGGCAGGCACCAGACCCTGGTGAGGTGAATTCCTCTTTGTGTGGTGAGCACCTGTCCAGCAGTTTGTACACTACTTGGAGCTGATCCTCATAGTCACCCAGGCTTAGAATCAACACAAATAAGCAAATAGCAATCAATACTCAATTACAACAGAAGGATTCAACCAACACAAGGAACATTCCCATAGCACCCAGCTCTGGTGAACAAGAAGTCTGAGCTACTGACTCCCACAGAACACTTACTATATGAGGACACCCTACTGGGAGAGATGGCAGGTCTACTTAATACATAAAAGCAAACATAAAGAGGGGACTGAAAGAGGCAGTTAAAGAAATATACAACAAATGAGTGAGCAGGAGGAATCTCCATAAAAAGAGCTAGCTAAAAGAGAATCAGGCAATTTATTAGATACAGAGTTCAGAAAATAGTTTTAAAAATGTACAAGGAACATAGTAAGAACTTCAACCTCATGAAAATGTACATAGAAACCATGAGAAATAACCAGTCCGAAATGAAGAATACAATATCTGAAATGAAGACTACATTAGAATAAATAAATAATAATAGGTTGAATTACTCAATGAATTAAATCAATGAGTTTGAAGACAAGGTAGCAGAAAACACCTAATTAGAACAGGAAAAATAGAAAAGATAATTTTTAAAGGTTAGTTTAAAAGACATTTAGGACAACATGAAGTGTAACAACATTCTCATTGAAGGAGTACCAGAAGGAGAAGAGAGACAGTAGGGGATTGAGAGCCCATTTGAAGAAATAATGACCAAAAACTTCCATTACCTGGAGAAAAAAAATGCACACAAAAGTCCAGGAAGTGCCAAGAGCCCCAAACAAGATGAACCCAAAGAGGCCCATACCAAGACGCATCATAATTAAAATGGCAAAGGCTAAATACAAAGAGAGAACCTTAAAAGCAGCAAGACAAAACAGATACCTACAAGGGAACCCCCATAAGACTATTGACTGATTTCTCAACAGACATTTTGCAGGCTAGATGAGATTGGCATGAAATATTCAAAGTGATGAAAAGCAAGGGCCTTAGACTCCTTAGTCCAGCAAGACTATTGCTTAAAACTGAAGGAGGAAAAAGCAGGAAAATATAATCAGAGACATTGAAATTAAGAACAATCTGACAGTAACCAGAGGGGAGGTGGGAGGGGACAATGGGGGGGAGGGGTTTCAGGAACTACTATAAAGCACACATGGACAAAATTAAGGGGGATGGTGGAGGCAAGGGAGGGAGGGAGGTTTGGCTGGGGTGAGGGAAGTGGTGAGGGAAAAAAGGTAGACAACCGTAATTGAGCAACAATAAAATAACTTTTAAAAATAAATAAAAAAACAAACAAACAAAAACTGAAAGAAAAATAAAGGGTATCCCAAGCAAGAAAAGGTGTAAGAAATCCATTACCACCAAACCAGTATTACAAAACACATTAAATGTTTCTTTTTCTTCTTTTTTTTAGATAATCTTTTAAAAAATATTTTATTTATTTATTTTCAGAGAGAGGAGAAGGGAGGGAGAAAGAGAGGGAGAGAAATGTCAATGTGTGGTTGACTCTCACATGGCCCTCATTAGGGACCCAACCTGCAACCCAGGCATGTGTCCTGACTAGGAATTGAACTGGCAACCCTTTGGTTTGCAACCTGTACTCAATCCACTGAGCTCCACCAGTCAGGGTAAAGCTTTCTGATAGAAGAAAGAAGGAGGAGGACAGGGTCAAGAGGAGGAGAAGGACCAGGAGAAGAGAGATATGGGAAAGAGGAGACAACAAAGAAACATAGTTAAAAGATTAAAATGGCCATTACATTTTGCACAAAGTGACCTATCAAAAATCACATTACATGTCAATGGCTCAAATGCTCCATTCAAAAGACACAGGGTAGCTGACCGGGTATGAAAACAAGACCCATATATATGCTGTCCGCAAAAAAGCCAACTCAGAAATATAGATACACATAGACTAAGAAGAAAAAATGAACAAGATATTTCATGCAAATTGAAAAAAGCCGGAGTAGCAATACTTATATCAGACAAAGTCTATAATACAAAACAAGTAATACTACATAATGATGAAGGGGATGATTTAACAGCAGGATGCAAACCTTGTAAACATTCATACACCCAGCACATGAATACCTAAATATATAAATCAAATATTGATGGAAATAAAGAGATTGACAATCATACAGACATAGAAGAGAATTTTGACACCCCATTGGTATCAATAGATAAATCTTTCAGACAGAAAATCAGGAAGAACACAGTGACCTTAAATGACATTCTAGATAAGATAGATTTAATTGATATCTACAGAGCATTTCACCCCAAAGCAGTAGAATATACTTTGTTTTCAAGTGCACATAAAAAACTTACTAGGTTATACCACATGTTAGGACACAAAACAAGTCTCAATAAATTTAAGAGGATTGAAATCATATCAAGCACCTTCTCTGACCACAATGCAAGAAATTAGAAATCAATCACAAAAGAGACCCCTAAAATCACACAAAGACATGGATGCTAAATAACATTTTATTAAACATTAAACAGGTTAACAATGATATCAAGGGCAAAATCAAAAGATACATTGAAACAAATGAAAATGAGTACACAACAGTTCAAAATCTATGGGACATAGTAAAAGCAATCTTAAGAAGGAAATTCATATCATTTTAGGCCTACCTCAAGAAAGAAGAAAAATATCAAATAAACAATCTAACTTTACACTTATAGTAACTTGAAAAGAACCACAAAGAAAGTCCAAAGTGAACAGAGAGTAGAAAATATAGAGATCAGAGCAAAAATAAACAAAATAGAGTATAAAACTAAAAACATCAATGAAAACAAGAGTGGTCCTTTGAAAAGATAAATAAGATTGCAAACATTTAACCAGAATCAGAAAGATTAAAACAAAAAGGGGAGGATTCAAATACATAAAATCCATGATAGAGGAGAAATAACAGCTGACACCAGAGGAAGACAAGGGATTGTAAGAAAATATTATGAAAAACAACATGCCAACAAATTGGACAACCTGGACAAAATGGGTGAATTCCTAGGAACGTATAATTTTCTAAAATTGAATCAAGAAGAATCAGGAAATCTACATAGACAGGTTACAACTAATAAAATTGAAGCAGTAATCAAAAACTCCTAACAAACAAAAGTCCTAGACCAGATATTTCACAGGAGAATTTTACCACCTACTCAAAAAAAGAAAAGAAAAGAAAAACACCTATCCTTCTCAAACTATTCCAAAAATATCAAGAGAAAAGAAGATTCCCAAGACCATCTTACAAGACCAGATTGTCCTAATACCAGATAAAGACACTACAAAGAAAGAAAATTATGGGTCAATAACCCTGATGAACATAGATGCTAAAATCCTCAATAAAATATTAACAAATTGGATCCAACAATACATTAAAATGATTATAAGCCATGATCACATGGGGTTTATTCCAGGGATGCAAGGTTGGTACAATATCCCCAAATCAATAAATGCCATATGCCACTCAAACAAAGAGAAAGGTAAAAATTATATAACTATATTATTTCTCCCTTACTTTAAGCAAATTTCTAAAATTGACCTGCATTCTTCTATATTAATTTTAGTAGACACATATTAAAAATAATATGACATAAAAATGGCAGCACCATTAATAGTCATCAAATATAATATGAAAAATTAACTAATCTGAAGATTGGACACTTTCTCATGTATTAAAAAAACTGACACATTTCAAATTAAAACTGTGAAAGGAAACCAATTATTTTTATTATGTGCTATTTTAGTATGTATATTTTTATATTTTTATTGTTGTTCAAGTACAGTTGTCTTCACTTTCTCATCACCACTTAAAAAAAAAAAAACATTAATTCTGAAAAATTTAGGTTACTATTTTTATTTTATTTTTTTATTTTTTTTAAGATTTTTTTTTATTCCCTCTCACTTTTAGAGAGGGAAGGGAGGGAGACAGAGAGAGAGAGAGAAAGAGAGAGAGAAAGAGAGAGAGAGAGAGAGACATCAATGTGCGGTTGCTGGGGGTTATGGCCTGCAACCCAAGCATGTGCCCTGGCTGGGAATCGAACCTGCCACACTTTGGTTCGCAGCCCGTGCTCAATCCACTGAGCTACGCCAGCCAGGGCCTAGGTTACTATTTTTAAAAGAAAATTCATATTAGAAATTTTGGTTTAAATTATAGTGTATTTTGTTCACTAGACTTGACATATAAGTGAGATCATAGTGGTCAGAGAGGAGAGGTTGGGGAGGACTGGATGAAAGAAGGCAAAGGATTAGACAAGGAACAAATATGCATAACACATAGACAGAGACAGCAGTGTGCTGATGGCCTAGGGGAGGGAGGGGTGATGACTGGTTAGAGGTGGGCAAAGGGTAAAATGGAGACAACAGTAACAGTGTAAACAATAAAAATTAAATTATAGTCTATGATAAACAAGGTATACAAAATAATGACCCAATATCTGTATGCATTATGAAATGATAACCAAAATAAATCTAGTACAGCCTTTACAGAAAGAAATTTATAATGTCTCATAAATTTAAAAATACACATGCCTTTGGATTTAAACATCCTGCTACATATAATTTACTTAATAGAAAACAAATGTACATTAACTAATTGTATGTTTATAGGGATGGATTTTGCATCATCATTTATAGTGACTAAAATTTGTAAGCAACTTGTCCACTAATCATTAAAGGTGTGGTTGTATATAATATGCTAGAATAATTATGCAGCTATTACAAAATAATATATTAAAGCTCTGCTAATAAGTTGAAAGAACTTTTATGAAGTACTGTTGGGTTAAAAAGCAAGATTCAAAGTAATGTATGTAATATGGATACTTTTTGTCAAATCATACCAAATTTTTCTTTCTAAAATAATTACATACACATGAATGCATGTGTATTACTGTATAACTATTTGGTTATATGACTATGAAGTACTTATGAAAGGATCTTTAACAAGATGTTAACACACATCACTTTGGCTGGATGATAGGCAAGTAAAGGGAAGGGGAGGAGAGATGGTGTGGTGAAAGGGAAATAAGTCACACACTAAAAGATAGATGTGTTTGTGTATAACTCTATGTCTCCCTTGTATTGTTATATATAATATGCAGGTATATGCACCTAGCAATAAAAATTTTTAAATTTAGGAACATTTACAAATAATGCAATGCTAATAGTAAATAAATTCTAATATTTAATATAAAACCCATGATATCTGAATTCTCAAATAATTAATGTCACCAATCCTCAGCTCTTATATACAGTGTAATGATATGCATTATTAGATGATATTCAAGAGGTTAATGTTATTCATTGCCACATTGAATAAATTATTTTAACATTCTGGAGGCACAAAATATAAAATTTATTCCCAAGTATGTGTGTGTACATAGATAGGTGAGTAGAAAGATGATAGGTAGATGATAGATAGAGGATAGATGGAAGAGATAGGTTGATACACATAAAGACTTACATATTTTAAGATGGATAATAAAATGTAAAGGCACATAACTTAGCTCTGAGTGTTTCCTCTTGAGTTTAGAAATATTTTGCACAAGATTACTTCAGCAATTGTGAAAATCTGATGATAAAATGCATGAAAATGAACATTGAATCATAATATCCACATACAAACTTATTTATGTCAAAAGCAACAATATTTTATTGTTTGAAAACATGGATACAGATTTTATGAACATACATCTTCTTTAAGAAAAATTTCCTTCCATCCATTAAATCATATTGTCATGCAAGTTAATGTCTTGTATAAGTTCTTCATTTTCTTATCATTGCCCTATATTTGATTAACCTGTAATAATGTGACACAAAAACAAATCCATTGCATAAAATATATTTAGGCCTAAATATAATTGCTTTGCTTGGCAGTAATTTGCTCTAATTGGCTTATTATGCTCTCATAATACATTTTACTGTCTCTGACATGGGGCTTTTTAAAACAAATTTATTTAATGGCAATATTCAGTCATGCAAATAGAAGAAAAATATTTACTAGATCACAAAATGTTTGACCAGCCCTCCTGATTGTGTAACATCTCAAATGTAGTAAAATTAATGTGATTAGTATCCTTTGTGACTCACTCAGCAAAAGCTTTTTCCCCCTTCTGAATCCATAACAAATAGCTGATTTCCAAAAGTCAATCATTATTTCTAAATTATTTCCAAATTGAAACTGTAAATATAATCTGATGATTTAATACTATCTAGAATATTACTAAATAAAATAATTCACCTATAACCAGTATTAAAATATGTTTTATATGTTTTAATACCTAAATATTTAGTGAAATGGGGAAAATATGAGGACATAGGGCAAGAAATTGCTGAACAAATGTTTCTCCTGTGATGATTATACTCGGATAATCACTAACAATTTTCCTCAAAAATGTAATTCCTCTATTTGAGAGCTGTATAATTTTTGCTTCAACCACTATACTCAACAATTCCTTTTGTGTTATCCATAAGGAGGTCCGTGTCTGGAAATGACACGTTAAGGAACTGGTAATAAACAGTGACACATGCTGATCCCTTGTAACCATCTTAGACTCGTTGTTGTGCCACTCTTCCTGACAACCAGTTGCTGAGTGACAGAGAATAGGAATTTGATTATAGAAACATAATTCTTACCTCATATCTAATATTAATTTGTTGTGGGTCCTTAGATTTGTCATTTAACCTTATCAGACGGCCTTCAAGGCCTTTAATGTTAGGATAGGTTTAGATCATTTTTAAGTCCCATCTGGATTATTAGGATTTTGCATCTTTGCTTGGCCTGTTTGTCACAGGGTAACATTACATACCAACTGACATGTGCATCCTCAAGGCCTCTTTTCTTAACATGTCATTGTTAAATTCATGAAAATGAGACATCAATAACCTTACACATTAATTTATTAACAGAATATGAGCATCTTCTCTTCTAGGCCACCAAAGACGTTTTAGAAGAAACAAAAAAGACTAACCTTGAAATAATGTTATGAAGCATGAAAAATTTGTAAGGGAAGGAATGTATGCTTATAAGCAAAACTGGAGTAGTATGTAAAAAAGAGTTTTCATAAAAAATATGGAGTTCAAAAGTACAAAATGGCAAGGCTTGAAACTAAAGGGAAACCAACATCTACAGAACAATGTCCCAAAAAGAAATAGTTTAGTTATGGCAGTGGTAAAATTGGGAGAGTTTATTATGGAAATCAAGGAAGAAAGAGTTATATGTTTTTATTCCTTCAATTTTTTTATTTTTTTTAATGTTTCATTGTTTATGCTATTACAGTTGTCCCAATTTTTCCTTCTCCCTCCTCCAACCAGCCCATTCTCCACTTCCACAGTCAGTCCCAACACCATTGTCCATGCCCATGGGTCCTTCACATACTCCTATGTTCTCTGACTAATCCTTTCACCTTCTTTCAGTCAGTCCCCACTTCACACCTCCCCTTTTACAGCTGTCAGTCCGTTCTATTGTTCTATGTCTTTGGTTCTATGTATTTAAAAAATTGGTACATTTACACAATGGAATACTATACAGCAGAAAAAGGAACTCCTACCTTTTTGTGACATCATGGATGGAATTGGAGAACATTATGCTAAGTGAAATAAGCCAGTCAGTGAAAGACAAATACCATATAATCCACTTATAAGAGGAATATAATGAACAAAATAAACTAATGAGAATTATATGTTTAAAGCAATCATCAAAAATGTCAAATTCTTCCAGGAATTTAAGGGCTCATTATATTTGTAAACAAAGATGGCATTTTTTTTTATTTTGATGAAGACAGCTTAAGAGTACCTAAAGTTTTTTCTTATAGTCAGTTGCCTTCTCCAACTAAATACAAAACTCAGCCTTGGCTCCTAGGCTCGTAAGCAGAAAGAAAGATCTCTGGGGTGCAATAAAGTTAGTATAGACACAAAGAAACATCAAGTTGGGCATGTCGCACTCTTTTTATATTTGCACTTGCTTTTTGTCCCCAGCTTTTAATAATGTGTTTGTCATTGGTATATTTGATAAATGTTGAACGAGTTACATCTATATAGAGATTATTCACTCAAAATTTACAGTGTCTTTTATTTTGTAAACTCATGGAAGTTGGTTCAATTCCTGGAGAGCTTCAAAAGATTCTATGATATAAATAAAATGATGTGGGAAAGAGAATATTTTGGGGTAAGATCTACTTTTTAATAAATTTTAATTATTAAAAGTAGTATATTTACCAGCAAATTCACACATGCTAATGTGACATAATCCTCAGTCACATTGCATATGCTTATTCACAAAATTGGACTTCAAAATTTTCTAAGCATTTTTTTAGTTTATGAGGGAGGAAACCACCCCCCACCCCCCCAAAAAAAATAAAAAAACAGAATTATCCTCTGGAGGCTGGGCCACTTGTAGTACAGTCTTCCCATGCCAAGTGAGCATTCTAGGAACTCATCAGTGAGAGGCTGTGAGAGGCTCCCTTCAGCTTTGGAAATTTTTTTGGAAGACTCAAAGTATTTGCCCATTTTATGATGGGTGATTTATGAGCACACCTGTCCAGACCACACTGAGTGTTCAGCAGTTTTTGACCAAAAAATGACAAGACCCCTGTGCCCCACCCTTCCTATTCATCCCATCTTTCCTCAAGCAACTTTTTTTGTTTCCCTGGATGAAAAAAAGTCCTCAAAGGGAAATGTTTTGCCCATATGGAAGAGATAAAACAAAAAATAGCAGAAGCACTGAAAGGCATCAAAATTGATGAGTTCAAAAACTGCTTTGAGCAGTAGAAAACACGTCTCAATAGATGTGGTGCATCACATTTAGCCTACTTAAAAAGTGACTAAAGTTTAGACATGTAAGAATAAATACACGATTTTTAATAAATAAATTTCAGTTTTTGAGGTCTCTCCTCATATTTTGTGCTCATTAGCCTGGCATCTCCCTTCCAGTATAGAATTGTGAAATGGGGCTCTGATTCCTTTGATGGCCATGATTTCTTATGAAAATGTGAACTGGGCAATCATTACCTGCAGATTTATTCTTTACAGAATAGAGCTCTGTGTGAGGCAAAAGGCTTCAATGTTCCTTATCAATGCAGGCCAAAGAATAGAGCTCCTGAGACTGAGCCTCAAGTTTATATGAATTTTCTACTCTTCTCTAGTCATAGTTATGAATGAGCTTTGGGGGAAGGTACGTTCCTACTAACTCAATTGGATTGATCTCTTCCTGAATTTGGTGAAATAATAACTTACAGATTTCCACGAGGATGGGCTTTATTGTTAAATAGGGCAAACCAGGCAGTCTATATTCAAAGTCTACTCTTCCATATGCCACACATATTTCAGGAGTTCAGGATTTTTTGTCTAATCATTTGTCATTTCCTCCTTACCTCTTCATAGTTTATATTATTCAGTCCCTCAGTATCTTCAATGATTTGCTAGGAAACTGATAAAGTGATGCTAATAAAATGTGGGTATTACTTTTTTACTTCAAAAGAATCTTAAGAAGAAACCACATGATCTAGGCAGGGATCAGGGGTCCTACAGTACAGTTGGGGAACATGAGGGCAGGGAGAACATTTTGAACCACACAACTGACTCGCTTTTTTTATTCTACCTTCCTTTGTGCCAGACTTGTCCATCCAACCAAAAGACTTTTGTTAGGTCATTACTTTTTAAAAATATTTGTATTCACTTTTATTGACTACAAATAAAATCTAAGCTACCAAGCACATCATGCATGGCTTTATGAGATTTGATCACATTTCTTTGCAATTAATTCCACCTACTCTAGTGCAATACTATGAAGCTTGATAATAATATCACATCAGAGTATTTTGACAGAAATTAATAAGTAAATTTAAGATAGGTTTAATATGCTGATATTTATTAGGAAATAATTAATCTATATGGTAGCCTTTATATATTTCTTACATATGAAGAAGAGTGGAAGTTCCAACATAGAGAGGTTTAGTATCCAACACCTGTTTTAATATAGTATATTTTTGTTCATATGTCCTAAGTATGTAAGTTTAGAGAAACCAAAACATCTCATTTTAACCCTCATGAGATCAGATATCTGGGAAAAGATGAACTAGAGGAAAAATACAATGCATACAATGTAAATAAGAATTATAAATAAACTGAAAGCACAGATAAGTTATTTATGTTTACATGCGATTGAAAAAAATACTATAGAGTCAGATTAGACAAGAAGTTGCCAAAAGGCATTGGAATTATAAAAAAAAGACAATTTGAAATAGAGATTTGCACCTATCATAGTTAAAAATAAATCTCGTCTTAAGAATATAATGTATTATTATTAAAGCATAATTGCAGACATTTATAAACTAAAACATAGAACACAGCCAAAAACATTTATAGTGAGACAAAAATTTCAATATACTATTATTTCTTGTTTATTTGTTTATTTATTTATTTTTATATAAAAAACAAACATTTATTTTTCACAGTTTTGGAGGCTGGAAGGTCCAAGGTCAAACTCCCAGCAAGTTTGGTGTCTGGTGGGGTCACCAAATGAACCCACTTCTTGGTTCATTGACTACATCTCCTTCTTGTGTCAAAAAATGTTCCATAGAGTATCACCAGAAATACAGTAGTAGATATACATTACTTATAAATATAAAAATATACCTATATTTAGGTTACATATTATTTTGTTTTTCTATTTCCTCATCTATTTGGGACTTCAGTATGCCAGCATTTATAATAATATGAATGTATCTGTTCAAATTGCACAATGTGAAGACTGTGGATGCATGATCAAAGAAGATGGAAGACCAGTCAGGCCATAGACTCCATACATTTATCCCTGCCTTTTCATTAAGAGAATCCTCATCTCTCCCTTCCTTCTGCCTTGTGTTTTTTTATAGATCAATATTTCTGTCAATATCCAACACAAGATCCATTCATCAGTAAAAGAGTCCAGATTCCTCAAAAGAGAGGTCATCACTCTCTCCCCTCTGCTCTAGTAGACCCTGTAAAGTGCAGAGCATAGTGTTCTCACGGGAATTTATAAAATTCTACTGGGTGTATGTTTCCATGTTGCCTTCTTCTTAGGGACATTGTTCTTAAACACTTATGGATCACAATTTATGCATTATTTAAACCAAATAGAGTGTTTTACATATGCTAAGAACTTCAAAATCATACTTATTTGTTTAATTAGTTTATGAATACCTACATGCTAGTATTGTGGCTTTGAATGTATTAAATTTTTTCACAAGACATATCCTTTCCTTTTGACCAAATCTGGAAAAATTTTGTTTCTTATTTTTGAAAACCTGATTTTTCATTTGTGTTTCTGTGAAGGTTGCTTACCCGCAACAACTTCACAGCAATTCTATTCAACTCTATAGATACCTCTGCTGTAGCAGATAGCATGGTACACTGTATTTGGCAACATGTCTTACTTCCTTAAGCTATGAATTCTCCAAAAATCCACATTTTTTTGTTAAATGCATTTGATTCAGTGTCTTAGGGAATATATATAAATGCACAATATGCATCTGCTAATCACATCAGAGTTCTGGAAGTCAGATTTTCTGGTAGCTTTCAATGAGTATACATAGATTATTTCCATGAAACTTAATTTAATATTTGAAGATTATGGTGCTAGTAAATCTGGGGTAAAATGGTTTTTGGCTTTTTAAAATGATAACTTCAGTAAAATCCCTTCACAGAAAGTAAAAATGCTTAGAATGACCTTGGTGTGTGGTCAATGGGAGAGATATTCTATATACACTATTAAACACCCATTTTAACTATAACTAAAATTTGTAGTAAAGAGATTCACTTTCCTTCATTAACCTCTACTGTGAAATATCAAAAAGAATAGAAGAGAATTGTAGATAAGTTCCAATGACATTTATCAAATATGTCTAGAAAAACTCCTTGTAGTTTATATTTTAAAGTATTTTAATACAAATATATTTCATTGAATATTTAAAATTCAAGATGCATTATATGTATTTTTTTATAGAAAGTTTAAACATTTTAGAAAAGAAGAGTGAAAGCTGTCTAAGCACATTATCTATGCAAAATTACTACTGACATTTTGGAATAGCTATTTCTCATTTCTATTCTGTGTATATATGGTAGGATTTAATAGAAAATCTTTAATGTTCAAAACTAAAAGGGTATTAATGAATGCTTTAGAGTATTAGTTTTATATGACAATTTCTTCACACTTTTCTCCTATTATGTAACTACATAAATAATGAAACACTCAAAATTACTAATTCATGGATGCTCCCTTTCCTCTCTATAACCTATTTTAATAATATAGTAATTAACCCTGAAATTGCCACCCAGCATAACCTATGACAGACAATAAATTGTACCTAAATATGCAGCTCTCCAACATTCTACTCTGGTTTATCATAATAACCTTGCTGAATCCTAGTGTTACCTATCCATTGTTTTTCTTTTATGCTGTTTTACTTCATCAACTATGTATTCTTAAAAACATTATTTTACATGCTTATTTTTAACAGCAAAAGAATATAGTTAAATTGTTATCACATAAATGAAATGCAACAGTTTATTTGATATTAATCAAACTTTATAATTAATCATAATTAATTTAAACTTCTTTGATTATCATACAAAATTAAAATAACTTCTGTCTTTAAAGTGACATATATTCTTAGTAAACCTTTTAAGCAATAAAAATATCCACATACTAGAAAATAAAAGTCAATACAGTCTCACCATCAAAAACATGGCCATAGTTATTAGCTTGATAAAAGTCTGTACAGACACAAACATCATGCCCAACTGAAAACATATTTCCAGGTGGTAAACCTAAAGCTACATCAGTTTTGTAGATATAATATAATATGTATATCAGATCCAATTTAGGTATATTTACATGAAATCTGATTTATAATATCATTTTTATCTTTTATTTCTTATTTTTGTTTTTTTATTGTTGTTCAAATACAGCTGTCTCCATTTTTCCCCCACCACTCCCTCCAACCCCACCCACCCCCACCTCCCACCTTCAATCCTACCCCCCTTTGGCTTTGTCCATGAGTCTTATATACATATTCCTTTACCACCCTTCCCCTTCTTTCCCTGTTATCTCCCTTCCCCCTCCCCTCTGGTTACTATCGGTTTGTTCTTTATTTCAATGTCTCTGGTTATATTTTGCTTAGTTGGTTGTTTTGTTGATTAGGTTTCACTTATAGGTGAGATCATATGGTATTTGTCTTTCACTGCCTGGCTTATCTCACTTAGCATTATGCTCTCAAGTTCCACTGAAATAACAAGAAACTGATAGTAACCAGAGGAGAGGGAGGAAGGGGTTACTGAGAAACAAAGGGAAGGGCCATCAAGGAACACGTATAGTGGACTCATGGACAAAACCAAAGGTGGGAAGGATTGAGGGTTGGAGGTGGGTGTGGGTGGGGTGCAAGGATGTGTCAGCAGGAAAATAGAGACAACTGTACTTGAAAAACAATAAAAAAAGAAATGAATCAAAGAACATTAAAAGTTTTAAGTTATAGATTGCCACACATCAGGTGGTGTTCTAATTCACACTCTCACAAACATTTTTGGGTAGTACCTATTTAACCCTACTTGATAATACCAATAATTATTAATCATTTCTACTGTGTTATGCCATATTAAAAGGTAAGAATTAATAAAGTGCCATAAAGAGTAAATTATGTTCTTAAATTCTGAACATCTGTTTATATTTAAATACAATGCACCTTGCATACATTTTTAAAGATGCATGGAAAACAAAACAAAACAAATTTTGCTCTTTGGGAAAAATATAGCTCAGTTTTTGTGTGTTAGCAAAGGAATGTATCCAGAAAAGAGGGGTTAATGATTGTTGGCTCAATTAGTGCAACTTGAGTGAACAAATTTTTTTTGAGAGCTTGAGGGTAAATTAAGACAACATTTAGCTCTGCTTCTTATTAGCTGTGCATAAATTTTCCCAAGAGTCTAATTAGCTCTGTCACAGTAAGTGTCTCATCCATTTACAAAAAAGAACATTTTCCTTCCCCTTATATTTTGTCAAGAAATAAATGATTGCAATACTGAATTTAAACTTCTTATTTAAGCAGTGATATGAAGTTTGCTGAAGGTTACAACATTTTGTATAATTAAATAGAGACTTGAATTTCTTTCTTGTGACCCCTGGGTTATTGACCTAATATTAAATAATAGGCAGTGAAGTGTTCTGTTAGTTTGTTTTCTGTGTGGTCATTATATTCCTTATTAGATAACAGATGTATTTTGTTAATTGAAATCTTTTATAGTTGTTTCACTAATTTTTACTCCTATTATTATGTTGCTGACTTCATAGTAAATAACCTTTATCTTATTTTAATAACATTTTTAGGAATTCCTTTCCTTCATTTTGTAAAGGCAATAATAGTTATTTCTACTTTCTTGTCCAATTACCCTCCCCATTTCTAGTCATTTGTACTTCATAAGCTCTCAGGTTTGATAGTATTTACATTCTGTTCTGCTCTCATAAATAAGTCTTTAGTGTACTGTGTAGAGAGTCTAAATATTAAAAAGCAATTATTTTTATTGAATTTATTTGGGTTACATTGGTTAATAATATTATATAGGATTCAAGTGTGCAATTGCATAATAAATCATCTGTATGTTGTATTGTGTGTGAATCGTCCAAAGTCAAGTCTCTTTTCGTCACCATCTATCCCCTCCTTTACCCTCTTTGACCTGCCCCCACCCCCTTTCAGGTTCTGGTAATAACCATACTGCTGTTTGTGTTTATGACTTTATTTTTCCTTGACCTTTTTTACTTTTTTTACCCAGCACCCTCAACCCACCCTTCCCTCTGACAGCTACCAGTCGGTGTTTTTGTATCCGTGAGTCTGTTTCTATTCTGTTTTTTTTGGTTGCTTGTTTGTTTGCTGTGTTCATTAGATTCCACGTATAATTAAAATCATATGGTATTTTTCTTTCTTGACTGGTTTATACCTTTAAGTCTTGACATATATGTATTACTTCACTTCCATTATGATTTTCTTGTTACTCACTTTTTGGGGCTCTTTTATTTGTCTAATGATTTTCTTTTATTTGGGCACTGTATTGGTTAGTAGTGGTAATGAAAGTCATAATTTTAAGGATCTAAGTTTACCTTTTAAATTTTCTGTGTGAATTGCTATTTAATCTTTCTTTTTCCACTTTCTCATATATGAAATGGATGATTAAACTGCCCACTGTATATGGGTGTTCAGAGGGTTCATTGAGACTATATACATACATTATATATGTTTTGGGGTAGGCTGAAATACGGCCCCTGAAAACATACAGGTCTTATGACTGGAAATTCTGAATGTTACCTGACATGGCTAAAGGACTTTTCCCTAATTGAATGAAAGATTTCCAGATGAAGAAATTATCCTGTATTATCCAGGTAAATCCTAAATGTAATAAAAATGGTCATTAAAAAGAAGTAGAGGTTGATTTGAGTAGAGAACAAGGTAAAGAAAGCCCAAATTGGGGTAAGGCAGCCAAGTCAAGGAAAGTCAGCCACCAGAAGCTGGTATAAGCACAAAATGGACAGATTTACCCCTGGAGCCTCCTGAAGGAACTAGACATCTGACACCATTAAATATATTCTTCTTATAATTTATTGTCACAAGTGTCCACAATGAAAATACTATCTTCCATTTACAGATGAAAAATACTAAGTATTAACAAGGTTAAACAACCTACCTAAAGTCACCAAAAGAAGGTGCTGGGATTTTAATGAAATTTTAAATTTACTCATTTTAGTTTTTATCCTCACCCTAGAATGTGGTTTTATTAATTTTAGAGAGAGAGGAAGGGAGAAAGATAGAGAAATATCAGTGTGAGAGAGAAACATTGATCAGTTGTCTGTTGTACGTGCTCCAAGTGGAGATGAAACTTGCAACCTAGATGTGTGCCCTGGCCAGGAACGGAACCTACAACCTTTTGGTGTATGGGATGATCAGATGACACTCCAACCAACAGAGCTACCAGCCAGGGCACAGGTCAGGTCATTACTCATTTCAGTGTGTGTGTGTGCATATGTGTATGTGTGTGTGTGTAGTCTATCCAGAAAGTATCCACCCACGCAATATGAAAAATAGAAATATTTATTGAAGAAGGTACAAGATGCATTGAGCACAGAACAACGACACTTTAGTCCTATTCAAAGTAGGCACCTTGGGACCTCACACAATTCTCCTAATCACCATTAGATGCCCTGTCATATTTTTCTGGATCTCACTGACAGTCTGAAATCTCTTCAGTTTCAAAGGTGATTACAGTTTTGGGAAAAGCCAGAAGTTGCATGGTACCAAATCTGGGCTGTAGGGGGCCTGAGTAACCTGGGTGATCAGATGTTTCTCCGAAAAGATCTATAGGAAACAAGATGTATGAGTGGGTGTGTCATTGTGATAAAGCTGCCAATCACCGGTTGCCCATAGTTGCAGCCTTTTGAATCATCCAAATAGTTTCTGCATAGGAATGTATAAGTTTTTTGTAAAATTTGACGTAGATTCAATGCTCTACTTGCCCAGTCATTTTGAATGTGGTAGCCACACAGTCACACATGCTCATTCAACAGTATCTTCTACCCTCACTGACTAGCACACTGAAGTTGCCATTTGTCAGTCACACTCATTCTAGTCTCTCCTTGGCTGCCAGGTTACATCGATGATATCCAAACTGTTCTCATTATATTAACAATGATTGGACTTTTTCTGAATTACGTATATAATATATTATATATAATATTAATATACATTATATTATGTATAAATAAACAAATATGTATGCATATTTTAGACATATGCACTATAATATATGTGATTTTTATTTTTTATTTTTTCCTTATTTTCTTTTTTAAAATATTTTATTGATTATGCTATTACAGCAGTCCCATTACCCCCCTCCATCCCCCTCCACCCTGCACACCCTCCCCCACACACATTCCCTTCCTCTAGTTCATGTTCATGTATCATAAGTTCTTTAGCTTCTACATTTCTCATACTATTCTTGACCTCCCGTCTGTTTCCTACCTACCATCTTTGCTACTTACTCTCTGTACCTTTTACCCCTCTCTCCTCCTCCCACTCCCCTGTTGCTAATCCTCCATGTGATCTCCATTTCTGTGGTTCTGTTCCTGTTCTAGTTGTTTGCTTAGTTTGTTTTTGTTTTAGGTGTGGTTGTAATCATTGTGAGTTTGCTGTCATTTTACTATACAGGTTTTTTATCTTCTTTTTCTTAGATAAATCCCTTTTACATTTCATATAATAAGTGCTTGGTGATGATGAACTCCTTTAACTTGACCTTATCTGGGAAACACTTTTTCTGTCCTTTCCTTCTAAATGATAGCTTTGCTGGATAGAGTAATCTTGGATGTAGGTTCTTGCCTTTCATGACTGCAAATTTTTTCTTTCCAGTCCCTTCTTGAGCACAAGGTTTATTTTGAGAAATCAGCTGATAGTCTTATGGGAACTCCTTTAGAGGTAACCCTCTCCTTTGCTTTTGCTGCTTTTATGATTCTCTCCTTCTCCTTAATCTTGGGTAATGTAATTATGATGTGCCTTGGTGTGTTCCGCCTTGGGTCCAAGTTCTTTGAGACTCTCTGGGTTTCCCAAACTTCCTGGAAGTCTATTTCCTTTGTCAGATTGTGGAAGTTCTCCTTAATTATGTTTTCAAATAAGTTTTCCACTTGTTGCTCATCCTCTTCTCCTTCTGGCACCCCTATAATTTGGATGTTGGAACGTTTAAAGATGTCTCGGAGGTTCTTAAGCCTCTCCCCATTTTTTTGAATTCTTATTTCTTTATTCTTTTCTGTGTGGTTGTTTCTTTCTTCCTTCTGGTCCACTCCATTGATGTGAGACCCAGCTTTCTTTCCATTGCTATTGGTTCCCTGTGTATTTTTCTTCATTTCGTTTATTGTAGCCTGCATTTGTTTATCTAACTTGCGACCAAAATCAACCAATTCTGTGAGCATCCTGATCACCAGTGTTTTGAACTGTGCACCTGATAGGGTGGCTATCTTTTTTTTTTTTTTTGGTAGCTTAAAAGGATGGGTTCTAGAGCTTTCATTTGTTCTTCTGTTTGAGCCATCTCTTTTTTTTTTGGTCTGGTTCCACCTGTTACATATGAGGAGTGGAGCTTTAGGTGTTCACCAGGGCAAGGAAACCCAGTTGTTGGGTTGTGACACTGTATGTGGGGGCAGGGTCCGAGAGGGAACAATGGCGTTTGCTCCACTCTCTGCCGATTTCAGTCCCTTCTGCCACTTCCCCCAAGCAAACTGGACCTTCCTGGTGCTGATTCTCATGTGAGTGGGCTTGTGCATCCTGTGCGACTTTCCAAGGACCTCTCCTGTGAGGCTTGGACTGTCTCCTGGCACCTCAACCCCCACAGGCGTTTTCAATCAGTGCCCCAAGGCTCTATTTCCCAGCACTGGGATCCTGGGTTGCATACAGTGCCTTGCTTCATAATTGTCACCTTGCTACGTCTGCCGGTTGCCACCCCTCAGCTGGGGTGTTTTTGCCAGCTGCTGCTTGCGTGCCCAGGGTCTGCCTGCCACAGTCTTACATGTCTGGTCCCAACACTCTTTGTGCTGTGCGACCCCTCTTTCCGGCTTCCCAACTCCACCCCTCCTACCCATCTGGATGAATGTGTCTATTTTAACTCCTTGGTTGTCCGACTTCCATACAATTCAATTTTCTGCCAGTTTTGGTTGTTATTCTGTTTCTAAATTAATGTTGCCCCTATCTTGATTGTGCAAGGAGGCGCAGTGTGTCTACCTATGCCTCCATCTTGTCTGGAAGTCCTATATATATGATTTTTATATATCTGTATGTTTTACAAAATGCAACGTGTGCTAAAGCCATATCCCATATTTATCTAGAAGTTTATATAAGTATTGTACTTAGCCCATGATGTATTCACTGTAGATAAGCTTTTACAAAAAAAGATAAGGTTTTCATCATCATGTATATGGCCATTCAGTCTTTAAATAATGTCTCATTTTTGTCTTATACTCTCACAAATTTAAAATTTTATGCTGATAATAACATGTAATTTTTATAATACATTATTTAGTGTGTAATGCTACTCATTTTTATATTTAGATTTTTTATATGTAGTGGAACAAAAAAGGTTTTAGTTAAAAGAGCACTAAATTTCAAGCCCAACAATTTGAGTTTGGATTCTATTTTCACTATGTTACTGTCACCCTTGAACAAAAATCACCTTATGTTTCAAAACTTCAGTTTCTTTTTATTAACAATAACTTTGCAAGTAAATATTTTTGAGTATACTCAGAAGAATGATTGCTGGATTGTAAGGTAACTCCATTCTTAAGTTTTTGAGGAACTGACATGCTGTTTTCAATAGTGGCTGGACCAGTTTACATTCCCAACTGTAGAGAATGAGTTTTCCTTTTCCTACAAAACCTTTGCAACACTTGTTATTAACTGTCATCCTGATAATAGCCATTCTAACAAGAGTGATGTGGTATCTGATTGTAGTCTTTATTTGCATTTCCCTAATAATCTAGTAAAGTTCAGTATCTTTTCATGTATCTGTTAGCCATTTGGATGTCTTCTTGGGAGAGGTGCCTGTTCAGGTCCTCTATTTTTTTGTTGAATTATTTGTTTTCTTGTCAGTGAGTTGTATGAGTACTTCATATATTTTGGATATTAACCTCTTGTTGGATCCATTGTTTGCTTGCACATATCTTCTCCTATTTGAATGGTTGCTTTTTTTGTTTTGTTGGTGGTTTCTTTTGCTGTGCAAAAGCTTTTAAGTTTGATATAGTCTCATTAATTCATTTTTGTCTCTATTTCCCTTGCTTTGGGCTCAATGTACTTTAAGACAAAGGTCCATAAGTTTAGTATCTATGTTTTTTATGTCATTTATTGTTTCATATCTTATATTTAGGTCATTGATCCAGCTTGAAGGAATAGTTGTATTTGGGGTCAAACTGTAATTTAGTTTCAGTCTTTTGCATGTGTCTTTCCCATTTTCCCAGCACCATTTACTGAAGACGATTTTTTCCTCTATCATGTGTTTTTGGTTCCTTTGTCAAAAATTATTTGCCCATACTCATGTAGTATTATTCTGGGCAATCAGTTCTGTTCCATTGTTCTGTGTGTCTGTTTTTCAGCCAATGCCATGTTGTTTTGACTACTGTAGCTCTGTAGTATACTTTGAACTCAGATAATGTGGTACCTCTGGCTTTGTTCTTTTTATTCTCAGGATTACTTTGACTATTTGGGGTGTTTTATGGTTTTATAAAAATTGATAATTTTTGTTCTATTTTTTAAAAAATGACATTGGGATTTTGGTGTGAATTACATTAAATTTGTATATTGCTTTAGGTAATGTGACTATTTCAATTGGTAATTCTTCCAGTCCATGAACATGGGATATCTTTCCATTTCATTGTGCATTCTTCAATCTTGTTTAAAAACACTTGGTAATTTTCAGTATATTATAAGCCCTTCACATCCTTTGTTAAGGTTATTCCTAGGTATTTTATTCTTTTTGTTATAATTGTAAAAAGAATTATATTTTCATTTCTCTTTCTGAATTTATTTCTATGTTCTTTGTAGCATTATTCACAGAGGCCATTATATGAAAGCAACCAAAATGTCAAAAGATGGCAACAAGATAGGTGGGAACAGAGTCCACTTCCGCCTGCACATGAGTGAAACACCTAGCTGATCTTCTGAGGAACAGAGTGAATAGCCAACAATATCCCAGCATATATGAAGATTGAAGACCAAAAAATGGAGAGGACATTGAAAAATCAGACAGTAAGGAGAGTGCTTCAGGACAATAACATCCCGGGGACCAGTGTGGGAACCGGGGTGGCTGCAGCCCCAGGCCCGATGCCTGCCCAGCCTGCTGCAGGATTGTAGGGGGAGAGCTGGGTCAATGGCTCCCAAACAGTGAAGATGGGCCAAGCCTACCAAACAAGGTTTAAGCAGCATGGGGAGAGACCTGGAAGCTTGAAGTCACAGGGGGGCAATAAAGAAGAAGTGGTGAACACACAGTGGCAGTGTGCACCCACAGTCTGTGGATGACAGCTGGGGAAAGTTGGGCTGCAATGGACCCTGACCCGGTCAGTCCCTGATCCAGTTGGACAGTTGGGCTGTGTGAGAGGCCAAGCCCTTGTATGGAGTGGCAGGCTTGAGTAAGAGGAATTTTTCAAAAAGAAAAAGAGAAAACAAAGGCACTTGGTGACTGTTTGGGAAATTCTCCTGCAGCAGCCTCCCCGGCCTCCTGTACCCCTACCCACACCCAGCAGTGCTGCACTCCTACAGTGGTGTGGAAGGCCCCTGCAGCACCAGGGACATGAGCACTGGAGCCTGCAAGACTGGTGGCTGCCTCTCCCACCACACCCACAGGCCCAGGACAGAGTGGACCTGACACCCTACCCCTTCACCCCAAGGGGGAAGCAGCAGAGGAGACATGCACCTACATCCACAGCAGCAGCCATGGTGGCACCCCTGCCCTGCAGGCCAACTGGCTCTCTAAGAGGAAAGCAGAGACATCCCTGTGGAAGAGAGCTGCAGGGCTCAGGGAATCAGCAATGCCCAAAAAGACTTAATTCAGTGGGGGAGCTGAACTAGCCTGAAGGGACTCTAAGAGTCCCTAGCATCTAGGACAGCAAAGAGTGAGAAAGTGGTGCGGGAACTGCCCCTAATTGGTATACCTCAAGGACAGTGCAACTGGTAGACTGAAGGCATAGGCTGGGCACAGAAGGATACTGGGGCCAGGCAGTGAACTGAGGAACTGGTCTAGAGGCTGGGCAACAGTGAAGAGTGCTCCTGAGGAAGGGAGAAAAGCAAAAGCCTACTGCATCCAGGAAGACCAACAGAAATGACTGGGCCCATCTGAAGCCAGCAGGAGCCCTTTTATTTTCTTAAGTATCTTTTTTCTTTTAACTCCTTCTTTCTTTTCCTTCTTTCTCTTTTTATCCCTTCTTCCTTCCTTCCTTTTTTCTTTTTGTTTTTTAACTCTCACAAGTGAGACAATAATAACTGGAGTTGTGAAAAGACCAGAGTTGGATGCAAAGAGGGGTCACTCCAACAGCTGAGACAATGAGACAAATTTCATGTTGCTACTCCAGAGAACTTGCAAGTTATTATATATTTGTATTATTATTTTTAAAACTATTCTTACATCCTTTAGTTTATTGGTATTTGTGTATCTCTCCTCTTTCTGTTTAGTCTTCTTTGCTTGGCTTGTTAAATTGCATTGTTTGACTGGTTTCCCTTGTTCTCTCTTTCATAGTGTATTTTTAAATTTCCTTCTTTCACTTCACTTGTGTTCCATTAGCACACTACTCTAGGTCCTATACTTCCTATTCTTGATATCCAGATCACATAGATTCCATCATATGAGTGTTGTTTCATTACTATTGTAAATAACTGCTGTTGCATGCAATTGCAAACACTACACAACAGCCCTCCCAGATCTTAGCTGACTCCACTGTTTCCTAAAGTTTATTACTGTTGTGGTTAACTCTATTCCTCACACACTATGTCTATTTTCTATCCTTTACTCTTACTTTATTTCACAACCTGAACTCCCACAAGCCCACTGCTTTCTAAATCCAACTCACAATGCTTCCTCACCCAACGAGAGTCTTATTTCCTTTCCATACTTTCTAAAAAGTGGCTAGTTGGGTGAAATGTCATGGTTAACACTGTACATAACCAAAGGTTCTCCTATCTCTTCTCTACTGGTTGGTACTTTAAATACCATAGAATACACTCCCACTGTCTTAAACCATTTTTTATTCCCCCTCCAACTGATCATAAAAAAGAGTAGGTGGAAGCTGTGAACACCAGGCTACCTGCCAGAAGAGGAAACTCCCAACAAAGAAACCACAAACAGATAGCAACAGAAGAAGGTGAAGGAGGGAGTTGAAGCCACACCACCTCAACCCAGGACTGATCTGGAAGTACAGCTAAATGGTGGAGAAATTACTCAGAACACACAACTGAACAAGAGCAAGAGACAATCCTCAAAACCTTGTACACACAGAACTAATTCAACACAACCTGCCCACGCCTGCACAACAGAGTACAAGAGGTGGTGGACAGCATGACCTTCAGTTAACCAGCTGGAGAGAAGGACCCACCAAAGAAAGACCCAACAACAGTCAAAACCCAAAGACATACAAAGAGCTAACATAAATGACAGCCCAAGACCAAGGAGCTCAGGAGATCAAGGAGACTGCACCACTGAATCTCATGGATCTTCTACCATAGAAGTTTACACCATAAACACAGGGAGTCAGAATAGATCAATTTAAGAATCTGAGGCTAACAAGAAGAGTCTCACAAAACATGGGAAGGAAAAGAAACAATCCCCAAATAAAAAGAAAGGAGGAAGCCTCAGAAAAAATACTAAATGAAACAGAGGCAAGGCAACTAACAGATATTGAGTTCAAAGCAATGGTTTTAAGGAAGCCCAATGAGCACACAAAGAATTACCAAAAACTATAGAGAAACTACAATGAACTCACTGCAAACTATATCAACATGAAAAAGGAAATAGAAACTACCAACAAGGGCCAATTGAAGAATACAATTTCTGACCTGAAGAACACACTAGAAGGGATCAAAAGCAGCCTTAATGAAGCAAAGAATCAGATCAGTGAGCTGGAGGACAAGGTAGGAAAAAACATCCAGAATAAGAAAAACAAGGAAAAGAGCCTCAGAAAGAATGAAGAGGGGCTAGGGAAATGCAGGACAACATGAAACATAATAATATCCATATAATAGGGATATCAGAAGGAGATGGAGAACAGCAAAGGTTAGAAAACACATTAGAAAAAGTAATCATGGAAAACTTCCCTAATTTTGATGAGAGAAAGAGTTATACAAATCCAGGAAACACAGAGTCCCAGTCAAGAGGAACCCAAAGAGGCCTGCTTCAAGACACATCATAATTAAAATGGCGAAATTCCAAAACAAAGAGAGAATCATAAGGCAGCAAGGGAGAAATAGGAAGTAACATAGAAGGGAGCCCTGATAAGACTAGCAGACAACTTCTCAATGGTAACACTCTAAGGCAGAAAGGAATGGCAAGAAATATTCCAGGTAAGGAGAAACAAAGGCCTGCAAACAAGACTATTTTATCAAGCATGGCTATCAATTAAAATGAAGGACAAATAAGGAGCTTCCTGGACAAAAGAAGCCCCAAAGAATATACCTCCTCCAAACCAGCTCTGCAAGAGATGCTAAAGGGTCTGCTTTAAGGACAGGAAGAAAAACAGTGAAAGAGAGAGGAACACAGGCAAGAAAAAAATGGCAATAAATAAGAAAATATCAATAATAACCTTAAATGTAAATGGATTAAACACCTCAATCAAAAGACACAGAATAGCTGAATGGATCAGAAAACATGACCCACACATATGCTGCCTACAAGAGACCCACCTCAGAAAAAAAGAACATTGTCAAAAATGAACATATTTTCCAAACAAAATATCAACGAAGACATTTTGGCATTGAAAAATGCCCTAGGTCAAATAGACTTAACTGATATATATATAGAGTCTTTCATCCCAAAGAAGAAACATATGCATTCTATTCAAAAGCACATGAAACAATTTCAAAGATAGACCACATGATAGGATACAAAACAAGCCTCAATAAATTCAAGAAAAATGAAATCATATCAAGCATTTTCTCTGACCACAAGGGACAGAAACTAGAAACCAACCTTAAGGAAAAAAACCTAAAACACACAAACTTATGGAGATTGAATACCATGCTATAAAACAATGAATGGGTCAAGAATGAGATTAGGAAAGAAGTCAACAAGTTTCTAGAAACAAACGAAAATGAACTCAAAATAACACAAAACTTACGGGGCACAGCTAAGGCAGTTCTGAGAGGGAAGTTCATAGCGATACAGGCATACCTAAAAAAGATAGAAACATTTCAAACAAACAACCTATCCCTACACTTATAGGAATTCAAGGAACAACAACAAAGACAGTACAGAGGAAGTAGAAAGAAGGAAATAACCAAGATCAGAGCAGAATTAACTGACATAGAGACTAAAAGCACAATTCTAAGGATCAATGAATCCAGGAGTTGTTTCTTTGAAAAGATAAAATTGACAAGCCTATAACCAGATTTATCAAGAAAAACAAAGAGAAGACCCAAATAAACACAACCAGAAATGAAAAAGGAGAGATTACAACTGATACCTCAGACATACAAAGGATTGTAGGAAATTACTACAAAGAACTGTATGCAAAAAAAAATTGAAAACCTAGGTGAAATGGAAATTTTTTTAGAAAAATATAACCTTCCAAAACTGAATGAAGAAGAAGCAGAAAGCTTGAACAGACCAATGATGGCAGATAAAATTGAAGCAGTAATCAAAAAGCATGTGATACGCAAAAACCCTGGATCGGAAGGTTTCACAAGAGAATTTCAAAAAGCATTTAAGGGAGAGCTAACCCCCATTCTTCACAGATTATTTCAAAAAATCCAAGAAGATGGAATACCCCCAAACCCTTTTTATGAAGCTAGCTAGCATCATCGTATTCCCAAAACCTGATAAAGACATAACAAAGAAAGAAAACTTCAGGATAATGTTGCTGATGAACATAGATGTTAAAATCCTCAACAATGTATTGGCAAAGTTCCCCCAGGAATATGTTAAAAAGGTCATACACCATGATCAAGTGGGATTCATCCCACAAATATAAGGATGGTACAATATTCACAAATCAATAAACTTAATACACCGCATAAAAACAAACAAAAGACAAAAGTCACATGATCATATCAATAGATGCAGAAAAAGCATTTGATAAGGTACAGCACCCATTTATGATAAAAACACTTAGGAAAGTGGGAATAGAGGGAACATTTTTCAACATAATAAAGGCCATATATGAGAGACCTACAGCCAACATCACACTCAATGGACAAAATCTTAGAGCTTCCCCACTAAGATCAGGAAAAAGACAAGGATGCCTGATTTCACCACTCCTATTCAACATAGTATTAGAAGTCCTAGCCACAGCAATCAGACAAAAAAGAAATAAAAGGCATCCAAATTGGAAAGGAGGTTAAAACTGTCATTGTTTGCAGATGACATGATGGTGTATATAGAACATCCTATAGACTCCACCAAAATACTACTCGACCTAATAAGTGAATTTGGCAAAATAGTGGGATACAAAGTCAATATTGAGAAATCAAAGGCATTTTTGTACAGCAACAGTGAAATATCAGAAATAGAAATCAGGAAAAATATCCCATTTGATATAGCATAAAGAAAAATAAAATACCTAGGAATAAACCTAACCAAGGTGATAAAAGACGTGTACTCAGAAAACTATACAACACCAAATAAAAGGAATTAAGGAAGACACAAACAAATGGAAGCATGTACCATGCTTGTGGATTAGAAGAATTAACATCATAAAAATGGCCATACTACCCAAAGCGATTTATAGATTCAATGCAATCCCTATTAAAGTACACATGACATATTTCACAGATATATAACAAACGATTCAGAAATTTATATGAAACCATAAATGACCCCAAAAAGCTACAGCAATTTTCAGAAAGAAGAGCAAAGCAGGATGGATCACAATACCTGATATCAAACTGTGTTACAAGGCCACTGTAATCAAAACAGCCTGGTACTAGCATAAAAACAGACACATTGGCAAATGGAACAGAACAGAGAGCCCAGAAATAAACCAAAGTCGCTATGGTCAATTAATATTTGACAAAGAGGGGAGAAGCATAAAATGGAGTAAAAATAGCCTCTTCAACAAATGGTGTTGGGAAATCTTCACAGCTACATGCAAAAAAAAAAACGAAACTCCACCAGCAACTCACACCATACACAAAAATAAATTTAAGGTGGATAAAAGACTTAAATATCAGTTGTGATACCATAAAAGTCCTAGAGGAAACACTGACAGGAAAATCTCAGACATTCCACACATCAACACCTTCCGGAATATGTCCCCTAAAGCAAGGGACATAAAGGAAAGAATAAACAAATGGAATCTCATCAAGTTAAAAAACTTCTGCATGGCTTAAGAAGCAGCATTAAAGCAAAAAGGAAACCAACCTTATGGGAAAACATATGTGCTAATGATACCTTGGACAAGGGTTTGACCTCCAAATATATAAAGAACTCACAGGACTCCACACTAGAAAGACAAAAAAACAAATCATAAAATAGGAAAAGACTTGAACAGACACACTTCTCCAAGGAGAACACACAGAGGGCCCAGAGACATATGAAAAGGTGCTCAGCATCACTAGCCATCAGATCAAATGAAAACCATAATGAGATACCACTTCACACCAGTCAGAATGGCCATCATAAACCAATCAACAAACAACAAATATTGGAGAGGTTGTGGAGAAAAAGAAACCCTAGTGTACTGTTTATGGGAATGCACACTAGTACAGCCACTGTGGAAAACAGTATGGAATTTTCTCAGAAAACTAGAAGTGGATCTGCCTTTCGACCCAGCAATTCCACTGCTGGGATTATATCCTAAGAACTCTGAAACACCAATCCAAAAGAACCTATGCACTCCAATGTTCATAGCAGCACAATTTACAATAGCCAAGTGCTGGAAGCAACCTAAGTGCTCATCAGTGAATGAATGGATCAAAAAACTATGGTACATTTACACAATGGAATTCTATGGAGCATAGAGAAAGAAGGAGCTCCTACCCTTTGAGACAACACGATGGAACTGGAGAGCATTATGCTAAGTGAAATAAACCAGGCAGTGAGGGACAAATACCATATGATCTCTCTAACTGGAACTTAGTCAACAAAATAAAAGAGCAAACAAAATATAGCTAGAGACATTGAAATTAAGAACAATCTAATAATAGCCAGATGGGAGGGGAGAGGGGACAATGCGGAGAAGGATTTTCAGGAACTACTATGAAGGACACATGGACAAAACCAAGGGGGAAGGAGGAAGCAAGGGAGGGAAGTGGAATTAACTGGTGTGGAGGGGAATGGTGGAGGAAAATGCAGACAACTGTAACTGAGCAACAATAAAGTAATTACAAAAAAAGCCCTTTAATATAGGATTGAATAAAAACAGTGTGCTACATATATGCTATGGAATACTACTCAGTCATAAGAAAAGATGAAATACTGCCATTTTTGACAACATGGATGCACCTTGAGAATATTATGTTAAATGAAATAAGTCAGTCTGAAAAAGCTAAAAACCACATAATTTCACTCATATGTGGAATATAAAACTGAAACTCAGACATAGACAGCAGTAAAGTGGTTACCAGAGGGAAAGGGGGTAGAAAAGGATAAGAAGTCCAAATACATGGTAACAAAAGATGATTTGGCTTTAGGTGGTAGGCATGTTACCATAGACAGTCAGGGAGCGCTGAGGAGTCTTCCCATTGGCCAAGATAGTGGACAGCTTGGTACTTACACTTGCATACCAAAAGCTAGAAAGATGAATAGACAGAACCCAACCCTGCCAAAAGGTAGCAAGATAATTAGAGAGAGATAAAAACCCTCCCCTCCCCATCCCAATAAGCACAGCAAGCTTGAACAGCAAGGGTGGGTAGGCTTTGAGAAATGAGTCCACTATTCTCCCAGGTTGTGTGGCACCTAAATAAAAGTCTTTCATTTTGTAGAATCACCTATCTTATGAGTTTGGCTTTCATTGCAGCAGGCAGCTAAACCTACATTTTGGTTGCAGGTTTTGGCAACCCAGAGGGAATGGTTTGAACGTCGCTAATTCCCAGAGAGCTTGTGTGGGTGTTTCAGCTGCCTGTGGCAGGTTGACTTCAGGAACAACTGTGGGGACCTCCAAGAAGATGCCCAGAACTTTTCTTGAGGAATTTTCCTGCATTTATTAAGGTGTCAGCCACCTAAAATGTTTGGATAGTGAAAGGAAACTGGGTTTCTGGACAGCAGAGAAACTCTAAGACTGGGTAACTTGAACCAGCATCTACGCTGGGAGGGTTCTCTATTTCTACTGCTTGGGTTTCATGCCCCTGGGGGTCCATTCCACTTGGGGTTCATACCAGTTGAGCTTTGTGCCACTTGGGTCTGATAAGGACCATTTGATAGGCTATTTCTTCTGCTTGGGCTTCATGTCTCATAAGTTTCATGCCACTTGAGCTTTGTGCTACTTAGGCTTCATGTCATTTGAATTTGGTCAGAACCACTTGTAGTAGTGGCTGGCAGGAGATAAGACACTAGGACTTACTTTGATTTATAATAGAATTAAAGATCCAAATTTCATTAATACATTCCTACATTGTCTGGGGTCATTCTATGGTCATGGCTTTAAGTTGGTACTTTTGTGTCATCAGGGGTTATTCTGTTTCAAGTCCTAAAGGGAATCCACTGTGCCAAATTTTAACAGATTGGTACAGGTACAGCTATGATTTAATGACTAAGAAGGAATTGGTTTCCTACTGTGACACTGGTTGGTTTGTATATACTTTAGACATGTGGAAAAAATGCTGTAAATTGTTCCCTAAATTACTATACTATCAAACAATTGAAATTGTTTTGCCAACTCTCAGGAAAATGGGATGACATCTTTTATGTCCAGGAGTTTATGTCTTTACATAATAAGGAGTTGGCAAAGAAAGGAAACAAACTAATGATACAAAGAAAGGAGTTGGCTTCAAAATCCCTCCCTGACAGTAAGATGCAGGAAGCAAAGGAAACTGAGGAGACAAGTCTCTTTAAAGCCTTGAACCAGGGAACCAAATATTAGCAGGAAGATTTAACCTACTACCACCCCTGTTGCAACATACCCCTTAAAGTGGTCCAGAGTGATGACAGTCCCACCCTTGTTTGGCTGGGCACCCAATTTGGGCAGGAAGCACCCTTTTCCAGTGTGGAGCAAACCCCTTTGTCTCAATTCCTTGTAAACTGAATAAACTGAGAAGGTGAGCCAGCTAGTCACTACTGTGTCTATACTCCATTTTCCATTTCAGAGTTACTGAATCATAAGAATTTCAACACCTCATATAGGGAGAATCCTCAGAAAATTGCAATTTTTTTATCTCAATTTTTGCCAATCGCTATCCAAATTGGGTAGATATACAGGCACTCCTTAACATCCTGCTAATGGCAGATAAAAGGTGGCTAGTTAGAAATAAGGCAGGTAAACAGGTTTGTTGCCTCCATTAAGAGAATCCCAATGGAACTCCCAACCCACCCACTATGATCTCCTTGACACAGATCAACTGGGATCCAAATGGTGGGGGCATATCCTCTCTAGACCATTACAAAAGTTGTATATTGGAAGGGCTTAAGAAGGAGTACCTGAACAAAAGAGCCTGACTATGATACAGGCTATTCAAAAGAAACAAACAAACAAAAAAAAAGACAAAGATCTTTCTGAATTTTTAGAAAAAATCTATCAGACCTATTGAAAACACACTGATGATGACTAAAAGGCACCAGAAAATCTACAAATGGTAACATGATTTTATTAAGCAAAGTTCCCTAGATATCAGAAGAAAGCTCTAACATTTAGATAGGGCATTGGAAATAAACCCTGCCTAGCTGGTAGGCCTTTAAATGTTACCATGTCAAGGAAACAAGAAAATTAAAGCAGACCATCATTTTTCAGAAAGAGTTTAGGGAAACCAGAAAGAAGAGTAGGACCTAAAAGGAAAAGAGAAAGACCCACTAGGTACCAATCAATGTGTCTATTGCAAAGAGGAAGACCATTGAAGAAGTGAATGCCTGGAACTCAAAAAGAAAAATACAAGGATAGAAACCCTCACTGAGACATGTTAGAAATGAATGACCAATCTGATGATGAATGAGGAGGCCCAGGGGCTCCTTTATACCTCCTGATCGATTACTATTTCCTCACAGGAGCTCCAGGTACAATTGACAGTGGGAATAAGGAAATTGACTTCCTCACAGATACAGGAGCTACATACTCAGTGCTTAATAAAAAAAGAAAAGGAAAGGAAAAGTTTAGTTATAGTGTGGGTTACTGGAGTGGCCAGACAATTACAAAAATAGGCATTTCTTTAATCTCTAGAATGTCAGTTTGGGGATCAAGAACTTACACATAGTTTTATCAGACTGCCTCATTTCATTCTTGGGCCAAATTTACTTTGTAAATTGCATGCACAAAAAAACTTTTTCCCCCTGAGAAGTAGCAACTATTGTTCAGGAGTCCTGTTGGAACATGCTCTCCAGCTCCAGGTGCTCCTGATTTACCCAGAAAGACCTGGAGGTGAACTCTTCCCATCCCAGATCTACAAACAGGCTGACTGAGTCATTTTGGCCAAAAGAGCCTTAGGTAAGGTGGTAAAAATCTAACCATAAAAGTGAACCTAAAAGAAGTCTTCATAATCCCACAGGAGAAATAATATCCCCATAAAAAGCAAAAGTTAGAGGGAATTCAACCAGTATTACAGAAACTCATAAAATTAGGATTTATTTGTCCATCCCAGTCTCTCTACAGCACCTTAATTTTTCCAGTCTCCCCAAGACAGTGTCATTTTGCAAGTCAAAAAGCCTGATGAATGTCAATTTGTATAGTAACTTAGGGCCATAAATAATGTTGTCTAGGACATTTATCCTATGGTGCCCAACTTTTATACTTTGTTGACCATGGTGATTGAACATAGAAAATGATTTTTCAGTCCTAGACTTGAAGGATGCTTTTTTCTACATCTCAATAGATGAAGAGTTTCAACTATTATTTGCCTTTTAATGGCAGGACCCAGAAACTAAAGCTATGTTACAAAACTGCTGGACTGTGTTGCCATAAGGATTTAAGAATCCCCAACCATATTTGGGAAAATACTAGCCAAAGATTTAAGGGATATTAAATTGAAATAAGGAAGTCTTCATAATATGTAGATGACTTACTAATCACTAGCAGTACTTATGAAGACTGTTTGTTCAACACCATCACAGTCCTAAATCATTTGGCAAAAAGAGCATATAAAATACTGCCTCCAGATTTGGTCTATTGGATCAGCTGCTGACAGAACCTCTCTTGGATTTATATACAGATAAAAGCAGCTTCATGGAGAATGGTGAATAACAAACAGCATACGTGGTAGTCACCATAGTCAAGTATTCAAAGTAACAATGGACTCCTGTTCACATCAGAAATCTCCCAGAAAATAGGACAGGCAATACAAATTCAATGGAAACTACATGCATTTTGGAGACCCCAACCCGTGGGGAAGACTGAGAAATACCTTATGGAAAATCCTTCCACGTTTCTGCTTTAAGAACACCCTCTTTAGATTTAGGTCATGAATCAAAAATCAAACAATATATACAACATTTAAGGCAAACACTAACAACTTAGAGCAAGTTTATTCATTTCAATTTTATCTACCCATCTGGCAAGCCCTTAAAACTAGTCTAGCCAGGAGATTGAGTTTCACTAAAGGCCTGGAAGACTCAAGGTCCTGAACAGAAGTTATCCTAGCAATGAACCAGTCTCTATGACATCCTGATGATAAGGCACTCTTCCCTAAAGCTCATGGGAATCAAGCCTTCAGCCCACCATACACAGATAAAGGGGTTGCACCCGAGAAGAACTCACATCTTCCTGCTGCTGCTGATACTTCAAGGGGAAGCTTAACTTTCACTCCTGAAAGAAATTTAAAATTCCTCAATTGGAAAGTGACAGTGCCTCCCAAAACTAAGTGAAAATGTTATGTTTTATTGTATTATTTATTTTTTGACAAATGTTATGCTTCTGCCTATGCTTGGGCTGATAATGCTTTTGTCAGTATTTCCCAGACAGTTGCTTCCTTGACAAACTTATCTCACTGTTAGGTGTGCCACCTAAAACCATGCTCAGGATTAAATCATGGGATTCTTTAACTTCCTTAGCTTCAAGTTTCACTATAATTCCCCCTGCAGTACTAGGTATCCCCTCTTAAATAATTGATTGCTTGTCTACATAATAGGTCTTTTTAAAGTATATTTTATTGATTATGCTATTACAGTTGTCCCAATTTTTTCTCCCCTTTATTCCCCTTCCACCCTGCACATTCCCTTCCAGCATAAGAAGAGGAGAAATGGTAGTCCACCATTCTCCCAGGTAATTGCACTTGAATAAACCCCTTTCTTTTTGCACTACCATCTGTCTCACAAGTTTGGCTTTTGATGCAGCAGGCAGCCAAACCTGTGTTTCAGTCACAGGCACAAAGTACAATATACAGATAATGCATCATAGAAATGTATACTTGAAACCTATATATTCTTATTAACCAATTTCACCTCAATAAATTTAATTTAAAAAGAAAAAATAGAAAAAATTAACAATAATTATACCTTCCTCAATAATTTATTATAAAAGTTAGTTAAAATGTGAAAGAAAATACCCAGCATGCATTTTGACAATTGCTAGACCTTCAATTAATGTCATTTCCTCTTTCCTTTATCATATCCCAGGGACAACACATGTGAAATCCCTAAGATTAATTCATTGTGTGTGTTGTCTAGAAAATATACTAGCACATTTTCTTATTAATTCAAGAATGCTTTTGTTTTTCTTTTTTTAAAGAATACCAATGGCTTTGTGTCTTTATACTTTTGCCAAAATTGATCAGTTTTAAATTTCACCCATACAAAAGGTGTAAAAAAGTTCTTCATAGATTTTTCAAATAGTTGATTAAATAGTAGCCCTACGGAACCATTGAATATGTAGTTGGCACTACAGATCTATGTTATTGTTCTCTAGGAGCTATAGGAACTAATTCTCAAGAGAAAAACAATAAGATAAATAACAAACTATCAATGCAGTTACTTATTTGACAGGCCAATTAAGGAAAGTGGCTATTCTCTAAAACAGAGCCACAATGTGTATGCATTGTTTTGTTTTAGAACATTTAATTATGGCTGTATGACCTCTCATTACTACTGGAATTTTCAAAGTAAATATTAGAATTATACTTCAAAGAAAACCCAGCGTGCCATGTCACTTTTTATATTATATACCTAACAATAATAAAATCACCATCTCTGTAGCTTATCATGTAAGTAGAAGTTCATGATTCCATATATTAATTACTTTGGACATGTACTAAAAATAACAGATGTCACAGCATAACATAGCTATTATAGAATTAGAACCTTTTATTTTTGCTACACAGCTCCCTAATATGCATATTCAATGAAAAAAAAACAGGCTTTAACTAAAATGTCATTGCGGTTATCACAATAATTTATTATTAGAACCTCAATGTTAAATTATTCAGAAAGCCAGCATGTCTAAATATTTTTTAAAAGTCAGAGAATGTAAAGGCCAATTTGATTTGCTTTGAGACAGTTACTTGACTCTGTTTTATGATCGCCAATTGTACTACACTCTTTACCAACCTCACTCTTAGGTGATCAAAGCAAATGCCTTTACAGTGTGAGTTGTGTGAGATCAAAATTACACCTGCTATATATTATTTACTTCTCCAGATATCTATAAAAACTTTCTTAGCTGAAATAATTTTCAATAACAAATTCAGCAATTGTTGCATACAGAAATGAGTCATACCTTAGTCTTCCAATATTTTCCATTAGCTCAGATTAATTTGTCTGCTTTGCAAGATGTCAAATATGTAGCATCAATATCTACCAAAACTCAATTATCATGCCTGCATTTGCATATATCTTCTTTAATCTCCACAGCTATCCTTTGCATTGGGGAAAAGTTTTTTCTTTTTATCAAAAATGAAATTGAATTTTTTTTTTTTTGGTAAAATGGTGTTTCTAGTAAATAAGGAGTTTGAAATCAAAATGTCAGAATACATGGCATTTCAGTCCACATTATTACAAATACTAAGTAGAGTCATAAATTTTAGTACAAAGTTAAAACACAGAGGAGAAGTAGATCCTGAGGAGAAGATAACCGCTATAAACTAGGAAGCCAAAAACCAATCCCTCTTGCCGGAATTTTACTTAGGACTTCATGTAGCTAATGCCAACAAAATAAAGAAACAATAGAGGAACAAAGAATGAGGAGAAACAAAAGAGGAGAGAATGTAGTAAATGATGTATGTACGATACATGATGTAAATGTGAATAACAAATATGTATTTATCTCAAGAAGAAATCTTATCAAAAACTGTCAAAATCAGAGATGGCTCTCACTGGCATGTTTGACATATCTTCCCCTGCTTTTGAAGATTCCATAAAAGTTTAAAAATATATAATAATTAAATCAATCAAGAAAATGTTCATAGTCACAGTTAATTATAATCTATCTGTGTATATAGGGGTATATCTGTTTTATTTACAAGTAGTCAATAAAATATGTTAGAAAACAATAAATTAGATGTTCACCTTTTGCATGTATAGTAGCTGCATTCTTGCTTCTCCAACTATAAAAAATTATGAGATTAAACAAAATAGGCTCCACACTTGGCGTTGCAGATAATTTAGAGGTGGTCTCATCTTTTGCAGTTTAAAAAACTTTTATCTTGAAGTCCTTTTATCTTGAAAAGAAAATCATGCAAAGTACATTTCATTGATGTATCTCCTAGAATGGACTCTTCGAAGATTAAGGACTTTTTTCAATTATTCACCATTACTCTGAAACACAATGTACATGGGGTTTTCTATGAGTAATATAATGGAGGAAAATTATCCTCAAGAGAGGATGTCTTAGAACATCAGAGTATTTTCAAATAGTTTTGACATTGAGGAAAGAAGAAAAGGAATGCCATAGTACCCATCAGAGTTATGATAAAGATTTCTTAGCACATATGATGATTTATTATGGTTCTTGAGCTCATAAATAAACATTTTACTTTGTTTTATGCAAATGTACCTTTTAATCCAGAGTGTGACTCAGAGTTCTGGTTCCTTTCTCAGTGATATTGACAAAAGCAAAGATATAAGAATGTCAGTTTATCTTATCTATGATGAAAGGGTCAGTCAATACACATAGTTCATTTATTTGTCCTTATCAGTTTATAATTTCTCATCATCTTCACATATTCTGTTGTTATATGTGTTAAAAATACTTAGTTAAATTCAGTCATTTTCCTTTCCATTTTACAAATGGTATTTTCTTTGCACGTGAAGGTATTTTATATTTGTTATAGAATGGTTTCTATTTTGTGGGACATTGTTGGAAGGACTTTCACTACTTGGAAGGGTTAAAATATATAATCTAATGATTTGTCTGTTTTAGATTCATTTATTATATCAACATCCTCCATACTTGTTGATATTATCCTTGTATGTTGTGGAAGGCATAAACTTAAATGTATTTGAGATTGTTGTTGGACTTTGGGTCAAGATTGTGGTGTAGGTAAACACAACTTACTACTTTATATAAACTACATCAAAATTACAGCTAAACTATAGAACAACCACCATTCAGAACCATCAAAAACTGAGCTGAATTGAAGTCTCACAACTACAGAATTATAGAAATTACATCTTGACTGGCAGGAGGGGTGGATATGTATAAAGGACTGATTTCACACCATTTATGATGGATAAAAATTAGGAAGCTTATCTCAAGAATGAAGAGTCCCTATCCCACATCAAGCCCCCAGCCCATGGTTTCGGTGCCAGGAAAAATAGCTTCTGTGACTTCTGGCTGTAAAAACCAGTAGAGATTGAGGGAGTAGAAGACAGAAACCTCTGGATTCCCTTACTGTTCCTCAGAAAAGGCTAATATGCAGACTGACTCAGACTTACTCCCTCTGGGCTCCAGCATGGAGGCAGCAACTGAAGGCATCAGAGACATATAGGGAGGAACTAAACTGTCCAGCAGCAGAGAAAGAGTTGGGGTGCAGCTTTCTCCCAGAACAAAGTGCTGGCAGAAGCCACTGTTTTTTGCTTGAGCCCTCCCTGCATAGTGCTGCAGAGTAGCAGACAGGTGCCATATCTGAAACTTCATCAATCTGGCTCACACTGTTTGGTCCACCCTAGTGATTCTCTGATGACCTGCCCTCAGAGGGGCTTACCCAACATTCTGGGCTTACTCAAGCTATTTTCAGAGGCTTTTCCATATGAATGGCTTGTTTTGGCTCATGTTTCAGATTTTCCTAAAATTTTTTTCAAGAAGTAGTATCCGGCTTCAGTGAGCACCAAACCTTTAGAGGGTTAGTCCTAAGTTGCTGCAGCCCTTGCACTAGCAGTGGCAAGCCTTTGCTCACAGCTTGGCCTCACATGGGCTCCTCCAAACCCCACACAAGTAGTGGCAATCTGAACATTGCTTTGCAGCTTATGCTCTGTGACCCCAGACAGAAAACAGGTGGTGGCTAACATTGAAAGTGCCAATAGCAATCAAAGCTCAACAACAGCAAGAGTGTGTATGCATCTTACGCAGTGGGTGTACCTAAGGTACCCAGCTTGGGTAATAGAGGAACCTGTGCCCATGGATTCTACAGGAACTTACTACTTTAGGCCACTCTGCTAAGCCTAGCAGATGTAGAAGCTCTACCTAATACATAGAAACAAACACAGAATGAGGAAACAAAGAAACATGGCCCAGATGAAATAACAGAACAAAATCCTTAAAGAACTAAACAAAATGGAGACTAGCAAACTATCAGATGCAGAGTTCAAAACACTGCTTATAAGGTTGGTCAAGGAACTTAGTGAGAACCTCAAGAGCAAAAAATGATCCAGTCAGAAGTGAAACATACACTAATTAAAGTAAAGGACAATTTACATGGAACCATCAGTGCAGTACATGAAGCCAAATCAATGATTTGGAATGTAAGGAAGCAAAAAACACCTAATCAGAATAGCAAGAATAAAAAATAACCCCCCAAAATGAGGATAGTGTAAGGAGCCTCTGGGACAATGTCAAGCATACCAACATTCACATTATGAGGTTGCCAGAAGGAGAAGAGAGAAAGCCAGAAATTGGAAGACTACTTGAAAAAATAATGACAGAAAACTTCCTAACTTGGTGTTTGAGATAGACATACAAGCCCAGGAAGTGAATAAAGTCCCAAACAAGATGAACCCATAGAGGTCCACACCAAAACACATCATGATTAAAATGCCAAAGGTTAAAGACCAAGAGAGAATCTTAAAAGAAGTAAGAGAAAAGCAGTTCGTTGCTTCTAAGGGAACTCCCATAAAGTAACTAGCTGATTTCTCAAAATAAACTTTGTGGGCTAGATGGGACTGGCAAGAAATATTTAAAGTGATGAAAAGCAAGGACATACAATAAAGATTTCTCTACCCAGCAAAACTAATTTTTAGAATCAAAGGACAGATGAAGAGCTTCCCACATAAGAAAAAGTTGAAGGTAATCATTATCACCGAACCAGTTTTATATGAAAAGGCAAAGAGTAAAGAATATCAAAACTATGAACAATAAAATGACAATAAATACATATCTGTCTACAAATATTTCTAAAACACAAAATAAATAAGCAGAACAGAAACAGAATCATATACAGATAACATTTTGATGGTTGCTAGATGGGAGGTGGGTCACAAGGATGGGCAAAATGGTGAAGGGATTAAAAAGTACAAATAGTACAAATTGGTAGTTACAGAATAGCCATGGGGATGTAAAGTACAGTATAGGAAACACAAAACCCATGGACACGGACAGCAGTGTTGGGATATCCTGAGGGAGGAGGGCAGCTGGGTGGAAGGGGGAATAAAGGACAAACTGGGACAATGGTGATTGCAAAATCACTAAAATAAAATTAAAGAGTAAAAATATTCCTTGCTGGCATAGCTCAGTGGATTGAGCGTGGGCTGCAAACCAAAGCATCGCAAGTTCGATTCCCAGTCAGGGCACATGCCTGGGTTGCAGACCACAGCCCCCAGCAACCACACATTGATGTCTCTCTCTCTCTCTCTCTCTTTCTCCCTCCCTTCCCTCTCTAAAAAATAAATAAATAAAAAGAGTAAAAATATGAACTAAACAAAAAATAAATAAATTTGAGAATGTCTATTCAAATGCCTCAATAGTTGAATAATTTTATTTTCCAAAGTGAATTAAAATGCTTCCTTATCATTTACTAAATCACTACATATACTAGCTGTATATCTGTACTTTTATTAACTCATTTATAAAATGAATTTAAACTATTTAACCAATTTTAGTTGAATTAAAGAAAATAGAAAAAATGGTAAAAGAACTGGTGACTACCATTGGTTTAATATAGATTTAAGATAAATCTAAATATGTAGAAATTTTAAGTATAGAACAGAGATGCTAATGCTACAAATTATACATTTTATTGTAGAGTTACAGCTAACAATGAATGTGGTTAGAGGCAGAGAAATTTGGGTTAAGTATCAGAAAACTAACATCCTCATCGCAAGTTGCTGGGAGTCCATCAATTTCACTAAAAATTAATTAATATAGCTAGGAAACTACATCTCCAACACTTGCTTATTTGAATTAGAAATTTACTTCAATTTCTCTTCCATTTTATCCTTCTTAAACATAAATAAACAAATCATAATATTATTTTTAAGATGTAAATAACATCTGAAAAATAAAATCTCATTGTAATAGAAGTATATATCTAAAATGCCTGTATACATATAAATATATCTACAGAGGTTCAATTAATGAGTATAACAATGATTATTATAGAATATTGAAGTTATCTTATAGTTTTTATCTGTGCCCATTTCTACTCTTTTGCATGATTGATAATGAGCACATATATTTTATCCAAGTATGTTTCCTAAACAATTACAGAAAATAAGTAGAAGAAAGTATACCAACTGGTTAATCATGATTACTTTTAGGCAATGGACATGTTGATAATTGCCATTTTCTTATTTTTTATATTATCTGTATTTTTTATTTTCCAAAAGTATTCTGTGTAAAGTTACTATTAAAGAAAACATTTTCCAATAAATTTATAATATTTTCAAGTGATGACCAGTTTGTGCAAGGGTGGACATGCTATTTTACTCCTTTCCAGTATGATCCCTTAATCAGAAATATATAATGGTAATGATTTTTATCTCTTCCATAGTAGCTATCTAGCTAAATAATATTATAGTTTTTTAACATAATCAGAATTTTATGAGTTATTTTTATGCAAAATTAGTCTTAACTATATTGAAATAACCTAATTAAGCATATTTTCTGGAAGACAAGGTACAAATGAACATATTCCCTCAAATTTTGAGAATGTACTTTTTCATTACTAACTAACCAACTATTAAACACCTAGCTAAGATAATAAGTAAATACACTTCCACCCATGTGTAGTCAAGTACTTTGAATTTTCTCTAGAAAAGTGGTAAAATTTTCTACCATAGTAAAAAGAGTTATAGTATCCATCTTTTGCTTGACAAAATGACTTGAAAAGATAATAAAGTCTCTATATGCCCTAGCAATTTTACTTCTGGGCATATACCCAAAATAAGAGAAGGCAGGGACTTAACCAGATCTTTAAACACTTATGCTCATAGTGGTGGTTTTGTACTAATCATACAGTGAAAGAAATCCAAGTGTTCATCAACAGATGAATGGATAAACCAAATGTGGTATACACATTTTTCAGACTTTCAAAGGAAGGACATTTTGACATATGTTAGGGTATTAAGACATGTTGCTAAGTGAAATAAGTCCATCATGAAAGGACAAATACTGTATGATTTACAGTATATAAAGTTCCTAGAGAGTCAAAAGCATAGGGATGGAAAGTAGAATGATGGCTACCAGGGGTGGTGGAGGGGCTGAATGGGCAGTTTGCATTTAGTGAGTACACAATATTGGTGAAGATGAAGTCATTCTGGAGATGAATGGTGGTGATAGCTGCACAACAATGTTAATGTGTTAATTGCCACAAAACTGTACACATAAGTTGCTCAAATGGTAAATTTTATGTAATGCATGTTTTACCACAATAAATAAAAGTGTTTCTAATTAAATTGCTAATTCTCATGTCAATGGGCTAGATGTCTCTTAAGATGTTAGAAAGAGCCATGGTGTCTGTACTAACAGACTAAAATTCAACTAGAGTGAAAGTGAAGATTCTTCCTCAAATGTTCACAACTCATTGTAAACTATGAATGTCCATTTATAGAAAGAGCCTTAATTTCCCTTCTTGTTGATATTGTGCTGCTTACAGAATTTTGAATTCAAAGAAAATGTAGCATGTGAAGTTTCCAAAGAGCTCCCCCAACTAGGAACTCTTTTCTGTTGGTGATGGCATTTGGGTTTACAGCCCAAAGAGCTGTCAAAGTGTTGAGTTGGATGATGTAGGCAAATGCCTAATTTCCAGTCCTTCCAAGAACTGCATTGAAATGTAATAAAAAATATGTTAGTGATTCTGGAACAAATAACATTGTTCTAACTTTTATTGTCATTTCAGTAGGAGTTCTGGGCTATTTCAGGGCTTTACCATTCCCTAGCTGTATCATGCCATACCTTTAATAGAAAAATAATAGAAGTACAATAATAAAAAGGAATATTTCTACAAGCTTGACTGTCAAGTAAAGGTTAACTAATACATTAAGTAAGTTATCTCAACCCTAAAATAGACCTACACTATAGGGAGTCACACATTGTTCCTCAGGGTAGGAAATTGAGGCTATAGAGATTGAAAAAAATGCTAAAAATCAAAGATATTATTTGGAAGTAGAAAGGTAGGGTTCAATTATATGTGTGTGTGCATGCACAGAAGTCCTTGCTCTTAAAAGTATATATTATGAATCAATAGCAATATTGGATTTTGTTTTTAAATTATTTTTTATTGTTGTTTAATTAGTTGTCCCACCTTTTCCCCATTCTCTCTCCGACCCCTCCCACCCTGTTGGGAACCGCCCTGACTGGTATCAGAAGCTGAAACCCCCGCCTAGGCTAAGGCTAAGGGAATGCCCTTGGAACCGTAAGCCAGCAAGGAGACAAAAGCTTATCTCCCTGGCAGGAATGCTGCTTCTGCTGCTTTATTCATAACTGAACCCCCAAAGAGCTTGGTCAGTTAGCCAAAGACGGGTAAGATTCCCCAAGGGGGGAACGACCTAAGACAGGCACGATCACTTTGGGAGGGCCCCCAGAAGAAGGACTTGGGGGGCTGCAGCAAAAGGGGGTGATGGACCCTCACTCCTCAGCTTTGACATAGCCTGAGTTCTCATCATCTGGGAGAAAATCTCCTTATCTCTTTGTTGCCTTAGTTCCCTTGCTCCACCTAAGCCTGAAACAATGACAGGGTGGTGCAGCTCAGTGCTGAAAAGGGCGGATTCCCTGGGTGATTGGGCCTAAGAAAGAATATGTAAATTACTGTGAAACCTTCTTTGTTTAGAATGCTCTCACTTGAATGAGAAGAGTCCAAGGAGGAAGTTAATTTGTTCCTCAAAGTCTTACAGCTCTTTGACCCCGACTCAATAGACCTGCAGAGTTCCTTGTTTTCTATGATTCCTTACTTCCCCTAATGAGTACTGTACTTTACCTGAATTATTATGCAAAATGATCCCAATAAAAGCAGGTGTGGATGGTAAATCGGTGCGCTCCCTACTAGAAGGGGTGGCCATTCCGTCCCTACTTCCCCACAGAAACTAGTCTGTCTCTGTGCATGTTGTTTTTTCTCACATGTTTTTCGGCGAGCCATCCACAGCGTTCTGTGGTCACTGCTGGCCAGGGACCCACGCAACACCACCCCTTCCCGCAGTAAATCCCCACTCTGTTGTTGGTACCCATGAATCCTCCATTCATGTTCATTGACTTAACCCTTCCTCTTACTTCCCCTGTTATCCCCTTCCTCCCTTACTTCTGGTCACTATCATTTTGCTCCTTATTTCCATATCTCTGGTTCTATTTTGTTTGCTTGTTTGTTTTGTTGATTAGGCTCCACTTATAGATGAAATCATATGGCATTTGTCTTTAACTGCCTGCTTTATTTAACTCAGTGTAATACTCTCCAGTTCCGTTTGTGCTGTCAAAGTGTAGGAGTTCCTTCTTTCTGCTGTATAGTGTTCCATTGTGTAAATATACCACAGTTTTTTATCCACTATTTACTGATGGGAAATAGCAATATTAGGTTTTCAAGACCAGGCTTTTCTCTTCCCTTGGGAAAGCTCAAGTTCTAAACTTTTCAAATTTTCTGTGTGTGTATGTATGTGAGCAAAGATCATAATTATGGATTTCTGAGATGGACTAACATAATGTTAAGACACTTTGGCAAAAATTTTACTTTCAATTTTCTTAAGAAATCCTTGGATACTTGGTCTTCAATATTCTAGTTAATGGACGGGTACCAGAATAGAGGTAGTAAAAGCTTCTTTACTTGTTTCATTTGATATTTTATATTTTTAACTATAATGTAACTAAAGGTAATATTAATATTTTAACCATAATAAAGTACCTTATATGACAATTAACATTCATAATTAGCTGCTAGATACTTGCTATACAATTGTACACTTGAAAACTGTACAATGTAATTTGGCTTTTGTTAACAAAGGATTTTTAAAATAACAAAAAAAAACACATAAAAAGAAATGACTTTCAGATATAAGAAAATGTTGAGTTGTATTAGAAATTAATTAATGTTATTGGAAAAATTTGTCAATCAAGATGTGGCAATATTGGGATGGGGTAGAAAAAATCAATGAAGAATATATAACAATTATTGGATCTACTACTATCTGCAAAAGCAACTGATTAATAATACAGTTGTAATATATCCTAATTTTAGTGAATAGACTGCTATCTTTAATAAGGAAAATAAGCATTTAAGTCACTAGAAGATATCCTCCTATTTTGTATTCACTTTGCTTTCCATTTATTGGTCACATGTAAATTTACTTCTTAGTAATGCTTCTCTAAAGTCTACTCATTTCTAAATGGACAGATAAAAATAATTTTTAACTGCAAGAATGAGAACCCCAAGTGACAGTAAATTAACCACACTCATGCCATTGCATAAAGTGATTTATTAATCTTTTGCCAGGCATTTTCTCTGAAAGTGAAATGCCATGGTCTCTTGTTCCCGGTCTACACAGAAGATATTGTGAATTGGTATTCAACTCTCTTAATAAAGCTATTATTTCCTTATTTAATCTTCCTGTTTACATTATAAAAACTTAATCTTAAATCAGTACATCAGATGTTTTTAATGAAGGCTTCTATACCTAAGATAAAATACTTCACTTTAAGAACAAAACAAAGAACCATTCAAATTACTGCATGAGTATGTGTGTATATACTGCAGAATATGCATATGTGTGTATACATATATATTATTCAGTATGTATAAAGTATATAACTGTATATTATAAATATATTCATATAATAAATATGTATATAAATGTATATTCATATAACTATATAGTGCAGTATACACATGTATATGTATGTGTGCATACTGAATCGTATATATATATATAATTTACATAAATTATATACATAATTTACCCATGTAAAGTTTAATAATAGGTCAATATGTAGAAATATTAAAGGACTGAGGTCACACAGGTAAAAACCTCTTTTTTTAAGATTTTATTTATTTTTAGGTAGCGGGGAAGGGAAGGAGAAAGAGAGGGAGAGAATCATCACTATGTGGTTGCTTCTTGTGCATCCCCTACTGGGGATGCTGCCCACAACCCAAGCATGTGCCCTGACTGGGAACTGAACCAGTGACCCTTCGGTTCTCAGGCCGATGCTCAATCTGTTACAGGGTGCAGCCAAGAGGGGGGACCCCAAATAGGCATTTAAAATGGGGTCCAGAACTTAAGGTGTCCAGGAGATTTTAAGATGTCTCCAACCATCCCCCCACCCAAGGTGTGGGTTGGGGAAGGGACAAATGGAGCAGGGCCATTGAGAGCTGTTTTGCATAGCAACAGCCTTGCAGCTACCCTCTGGCGTGGTCATTTAACTTATTTATAGCCTTTGGCTGGTTGCATGGATGTGTTAAATAGCTGTGATCATCTCTGAGCCAGGGGAATAGAAGTAACTTCCCCACCAAGATGTGACTGGGGGCAGATCCCCCAAGCTACAGCGCCTGCGTGGGAGCTCAGAGAAGACTGGCTCCAGGACATGGGGCCACACCTGCCCAGACTCATGATGGCAGACCAGTAAACCTGGAAGGATATGAGTTCTGTAACAAATCCACTGAGCTACACCAGCCAGGGCAAAACCTCTTAATCTCTTGAAATATGTACTGAACTTCTTCCATAAAGCTTCAGTTTTAAATAATAAAAATCAATCCAATTATACCAAGGCCACAGTAAAATAGAAGTTCCTACACATAGTTGGTAGGCTAAAACTGGAATAACACTGTTACTAATGTACACATACACAGATTGTATTAAGAGTTTAAAAATATAATACTTTTTTAAATCTGACAATTTTACTTTTAATATTCAGTTGTAAGGAAATAAAATCAAATATAGAAAGAATTAAAAGAACTATAAATAAAATTATCCATGTAATGTTATTATAATAATGAAAAATTGAAAATGCCCCAAATATTCAAATATATGTCATGGTTAAGTCACAAATAGAGGATTAATCAATTAATCATTACATGGCCACACTGTTGATGTGATAGCAACAAAAATTGGTGCAAAACTAGAAATTGTTTTGTGCCAAAAGTCACAGAAGTGAGAAAAAAGAGCATAACATACTTATTTTGGTTTTTTTTAGCAATATTACTTTTGCTATTGTCCAGTCTCTAATGATAATAATAGGTATGCCAAAGAACATTAATTCACTCTCTGAACTACTCATTGGAGAATTTCAGATTTAGATTTTCTCTAAATGATAAAATGTGCCTTCTATATTTGCTTTTAATAAAATCCATATTTTATATTTAATTTTACAAATATTTTCAATTACATTTGCCATCATAGTTATGACTCTGAAACATTACCTTTTCAAATTTATTTACTGAAATTGATATCTAGTTAATGAGAAAATGTCACAGTATATATCGCATCCAATGTTTTTTCCTAATTACCAACATATTTGTAGTAGTGGTTCTCAACTGAGGTGGGAGCAATTCTGTCTCCTCCATGAGATGTGGTAAAGCCTTAAGCTGTCACAGATGGAAGTAGGCTACTGGCACTAGTGATGAAAGGCTGATGAACATCCCACAGTGTTAAGAACAACCACTCCCAGCTGCAACAAAGAATTACCTATCCCAACATCTCAACATTGCCAAGGTTAAAGAACACTGATTTATAGCATAGTTATTTAACAGTTTTAGCAAAAGCAATTAAAATGTAATTGGCTAATATATGAAGCAAGATAGTGTATTTAAAGATAGTGTATTTAAAGATAGTGTATTTCAGTGTATGTGCAAGTTCACATAATCAGCAAGAGAATCAGGGATTTAGGTTAAAGATAACACAGACAGGCACTGCCTTTGGATTGTTTTGCAGAACTAATTAGACACGCATACCATTGTCGCACCAGCAACCCAGCACATTAAGGCTGGATGATACCCACCTCCTTCATAGTTGGACCCTGCAGCTAGAATCACCTAATGACATTACTAGATATTATTAGTTTATTAGTATTATATCACTCTTGCCTTTAGAAACTGAATGAAAATATATCTTTTTTTTCTAAATGTGAGATGGACTCTGCCCGTTAATACATTCTTTCCCCTCAAAATTTCTGCTACAGATCAGGTACCTGTATTCCAGACATAAGAGAGGCAAGGAAAGCTAGTGTCTGAAAGTTCCATCTTCTACTATGAAAGTTGGAAGAATGTTCAGTTGTTAACTTGACAAAAAAGGGCCAAACTATCTAATACTCACTTTACTCAATATTACAAATTTGAAATGATTTCTTAAAACTTAACTTCACCTCTATTTAAATGACTTCAATTCAAAATGCACTATGTTTATATAGTGATGTCCATTCAACTATAGCTAAATATAAATTTATTATATTTTGCTCTTCAGAATATTTTATAAATTAAAACCCACCTGAAAGTGGTTTTGAAATGTAATAATTGATAAAATACCAATTCTATATATTACAGACTAATATAAAAATTTAATATATACAGTCTAAAATAAGGAAATTATCAAGAGTAATATGTCAAACAAATCTATTCTAAACTGTTGGAAAAATTTTCAAGACACATTATACAACATCAATTTAGTGTTGAGTATATTAATGTATCCAAGATTCACATTGCTGAAAATTTTAAATACCAGGATGCCTGGATATGTGTTATCTCAGCTTTTTTGTGACTTCTGATCCTGACTGTGGTGTACTCCAGATGTACCATTTCAGCATCTTGGACACACTTGAACTTGTAACTGGATGAGCATATGTCTTCTCCCTCATTCCCTAATAAGTTTTGGTATTTATTATGCTGTTTGCAAATTGTATACTTCGGAAATCCAACAACTATATGGTAACTAAAGTAAGTAATATAAAAATAACAAAATATTTAACAAGTAAATATTTTAAATGGCTTCATTATATTTACAGAAACCACTTAAAAGACAATGTAAAAATGCCCATTTACAATAACAAGTTTAAAAACTAGTATAATACAAAATAGGCAAATATTAAAATATAAATATATCTCAACATTGATCCTCCACTGTTGGGAGCCACCCTGCCTGGTTTCAGGAGCTGTAACCACCCCCATGGCTCAGGCTGAGGAAGTAAACTTCAGACCAAAAGCCACTAAGGAGACAAAGCTTATCTCCCTGGTAGGAGCACTGCTTCTGCTCCTTTTACTTCATCCATAACTGGCCCCAATGCTTGGTCAGTGGGCCAATGACAGGTAGAATTCTCCAAGGGGGAAACAACCTAAGACAGGCACAATCACGTGGGAGGCCCCCAAGGAAGGACTTGGGGGGCTATAGCAAAAGAGGGTGATGGACTCTCATCCCTTGGCTTTGACAAAGCCTGAGTCCTCATCCTATCTGCCAGAAGTCTCCTAATCTCTTGAGAAGTTTCCTAATCTCTTGGCTGCCTTACTTCCCCTCCCTGATTTAAGTCTGAAACAATGACAGAGGACAGTGCAGTCCTGCTGAAAAGGGTGGGTTGCTCCAGTGATCAGGCCTGAGAAAGAATACATAAAATCCTATGAAACCTGCTTTGCTAAGAATGCTCTCAATTAAATGATAAGGGTCCGAGCAGGAAATTAGTTTGTTTACCAAAGTTTTGTAGACCTTTAGCTAACAGGCCCTGACTCAGAATAGGTCCTCATAGTTCTTTGTATGCTATCTATTGTTTGATCCTTACTGCCTGACAATGATTAATGAGCTTTACCTATATTCCTGTGCAAATTGAAACCCAATAAAAATCTGTCAAGGCAAGGATCAGGGAGGACTTCTCCTCTTGAAAGAGTGGCCAGGCCATTCTGAGGCACCCTCCCCTTGAGAGGATAGCCATGCCATCCCTTTTCCTCTACAGGACTTGGTAGTCCACCCAAATGTATCTCGTATCTCATCCATAATGCCATGGACACTGTGGGCCGGTGTCCGTGACACTCCACTCCAAATGTAGATAATAATGGAAATAATTCCAACTATTTAAGTAGAAAAACAATAATAAATAACATCAATTCTACTTATGTTAGAATGTAAATTTATATTACAACTTTTAAACTGATAACAGATACTACACTTGATATTAAGGAAAATGCTGAGAAGTTATAAATATATTATTACAACTTTTAAAAACTAATCAGGCTAATTTTAAAATCCCTGTGAGTAAATGAAAGTTCAATATTAACCAATATTTTTCAAAAATTATTAATAAAGTAGTACAAGTCTACTCTTCCAATATATTAAAATACATTTTAAAACTATTTTATAGTACTAACACATAGACTGAAAAATTAACAGGAAAGAATAGAAAGTTTTAAAATATACCCAAATAAATATGAGATTTAGTATGCATTTGAAGTAGTGCCTTAAATAAGATAACTGGCTTATAAATAAATAGTTTGGAGATAACTTCATAACTATCTAAAAAGAGAAGTTGGATTCACCTCTCAAAACTTACACAAAATGAACCTATTTTTCAAAAGTAACACTGTATAAAAAGACTAAGTGTGCTAGAATAACTCAAGAAGTTCTTCTTATTATTTATAATATTGGAGTGGAGAAAGTTATTCTTAACATGTTAAAGGACACAAATATAATAACATTAAACATTAATAATTTTCATCAACCATACATTGAATCAATTCTCTTTGGCAAGATGGTTGTAAGTACTTCAAAAAAGTTCTATCTTATAGAACAAATAACAAAGTAATTTTCTTAATATACACAAATTTCTTTAAAGTGATAACCAAAAAATCTAAAAATCAATGCATGAAATAGGCTAAAATACTTAACAAAAACAAATATAAAGGGTTTTTTAAGACCATGGAAGGGTGATAATTCTCACAAGTCATACAAGAAAGGCAAATTACAACATATCAAGATATCAAGTTTTACATTTCAAATGAGCATAGAATTGTAAATAATTTGTAAAAACCTTTTATAGATAAATGTCAAAATGCATTTTCTTTTCTTATTTTTAAAATATTTTTTATTTTTCAGTTGAAGTTGATGTACAATGTTATATTAGTGTCAGGTTTACAATTCCATAATTAGACATTTATTTAACTTATGAAGTTATCACTTCAATAAATCCAGTACCCATCTGACACCATATATGGGTATTACAATATTATTAACTGTATTTCCTATGCTGTACTTTACATCCTTGTGATTATTCTGTAACTACCAATTTGTACTTCTTAATCCCTTCACCTGTTTACCCAACAGCCCCACTTACTGGCAACTGTCAAAATGTTCTCTGTATCTGAGTCTCTTTCTGTTCTGCTTGTTCATTTAATTTATGTTTTAGATTCCACATATAAGCAAAATGACCTGGCATTTATCTTTTTTCTGTCTTACTTATTTTACTTAGCACAATATATTCTAGGACCAATCATGTTGTGGTCGATGGCAAGATTTCATTCTTTTTTATTTTTTATTGTTGTTCAATTACAGTTGTCCCCATTTTTCCCCCATTGCTCTCCCTTGCCCTGTCTACTTCCCCCTCTCACATTCAATACTACTCCCACCATTGTCCTTGTCTATGGATCATTTACCCATGTTGCTTAATTTGAGCCTTCCTCTTATTTCCCTCTGTTATTCCCCTCCCCGACTCTGGTCACTGTCAGTTTGTTCTTTATTTCCATGTCTCTTGTTCTATTTTGCTTGTTTGTTTGTTTTTTTTTTAATTAGGTCCCACTTATAGGTGAGATCACATGGTATGGCTGAAGCATATTCCATGTATATATGCACTACTTCATAATCCACTTGCCTATTGATGAACAATTAAGTTGATTGCATATCTTAGCTATTGTAAATAATGCTGCAATAAACATGGTGGTGTACATCTTTTCAATTTAGTGTTTTGGGTTTCTTCAGATAAATACCCAGAAGTGAAATTACTGAGACCTTCTTTGTCTCTTGTTACAGGCTTTGTTTCAAAATCTGTTTTGTATGGTACAAGTATTGTTACCCCAGCTTTTTTTTCTTTCCCATTTTTCTGAAATTTTTCTACACCTTTACTTTCAGTCTGTGTGAGTCTTTTGATCTGAAGTGAGTCTCTTGTAGAGGGCATAAGTAAGGGCCTTGTTTTGTTATTCAGTCACTGTATACTTTTTAATTGGATCTTTTGCATAGTCAGATAGTAAATTGGCAAAATTCCCAGTGGAGGTCAATTTAACAAGTATCCCTCAAATTATAAATACATTCTCATTCATACATGAACTCATCATATTTACTCCTGAGAGTTTAATCTACAGATTCCCCTGCATGTGTATGGGCTTGCTTATTTTCAAAGGTATTCACTGCAACATTAATTGTAATAGCAAAAAACTGAAACAAAATTCAACAATACAAATTTAGTTGTTATAAATTATTCATACAATGTAAAATTTGCAGTTACAATAATGATTTTTATATTGAAATAATATGACTTAAAGGTATCATATAAATTATAAAACAAACTATAATATGCATAACATTCTACATTTTGTATAGAAAATTAAAATATACTGTATGTGAGTGTCTTTGTATGGTGCAAAATATTTCTGGAAGCAGAAAACCTTGGGTTGCCATCAGGTACAGATATTGAGTGGCTTAGGTCAGGGAGGGAAACAATTTTAGATTTTATCATTTTTAAATTTTGTGTCAGGTGAACACATCACTTATTCAAAGGATATATATTCTTAAACTATTTTCACTTTAAACCGAAGTCATAGTCAGTTATTTATTCTGATGTCTCCCTCGCTTCCTCCTTCTCTACATTCTCCCCCCTTTTTTTTTCTCCTGATTTTGGAATAAGTTATATTATTGATTTTATACTGTCTTTCTATTTCTCTTATAAACTTAAGAAAAAATAGGTTCTTTTTAATTTGATTACTTATACTTATTTCTGTTCAGCTTTTGGGTAGCTTTAGCACTGTATCCTATTTAAAAGAAAGAGGAAAGTACGCCTAAATTTTTAGCTTGTCTTTGATTATACATATGCGTTGAGAGTCAAAAGAACTTTGGACTTTATCAAAATGAAGGAAATTACATAAAATATTAAAACAAATGTTTTTACAATTCAGGTTACATATTTTTGATATTTTAAAGATAGTATTTCATTCAACCTTCTTCAAATACCAAAAACAGCAGTAGATCCCAAGTAGAATGTCCTGCTTTCTATCAGAACCTAAGATGAAACAAAAATGGGTACCGCTAATACTACTATTACCACTATTTTCACTACAACTCATAATGGCAACACTGTCTGGATGATTATCATAACCCAAACAAAGGGCCTAGAAATGGAAAGAATGCATTCAATAAGTTTAGTGCTCCATCCTACTCAGGGTCTAAGGCATAGGGAAGCTTTGTCTTGTTATCCTGGTGCTTGTAAACACTTAACTCAGGATAGAAAGGTTAATGCATAACAAATATCATGTAAATTAATTTAATTTAGTTGACTGTTTAGTTTCACTTTGCTTCCTTAAAACTTACCATGTGTAAAAACTGAAAATCCTATTAGTAATACATTATTTAAAGTATATGTATTAAAATATAATAATTAACCCTGGCTGGCATAGCTCAGTGGATTGAGCGTGGACTGTGAACCAAAATGTCGCAGGTTCGATTCCCAGTCTGGGTATATACCTGGGTTGCAGTCCATGACCCCCAGCAACCACACATTGATGTTTCTCTCTCTATCTCCCTCCCTTCCCTCTCTAAAAATAAATAAATAAAATCTTTAAAAAAAATAAAAAAGTATAATAATTAAGATATACAACTGAAGCTAGGACTCAAAAATTTTGAGGAATATTTCATCACAAAAAGTTCATGGTAAATCCTAATACATAAAGTTTGTAAAATAAATGCTCAGAAATTTACAACAGAGCCAATTTCTAAATTTTATATATATATATATAAAATTTATATATATATATAATATTTTGTAATGCATGGGTGCACAGTAAACATAATGAAATGACACATTCATAAATTTTCTGCCTCTGAGATTATAAATGGAATATCATATAGATCTGTCACCTCTACTGGTCTAAGTTATTGCAAAACTTAACCTTAATTCTGAAGATGTACTCATGTGTATCCAATGAAATGTGCCTAAGAAGTCTTCACCTTTATTTTGGTAGTTAATTTCCACTCAGCGATTTTCTCAGAACAGCTTGCCTTAGGTTACAGCAATTTATTGGAATAGTTGGTCATTTTTACCACCTACTTGAACTTACAAATGAGAGAATTTAAACATCACACATGGGATTTTGCTCCAGTTGCCCTCAGAATAAATTTATATTAACAATTATTATAGTGATTACTGTGTTAAATTGAAAGTAGGCAAATCTACTGAAGTAATTAACAGTCTAAACTTGGAGGATGAGATGGTAGTTGAAGACACAGTTTCCCCAATCTGAAATATGACTATACTGCTCACACACACAGTGAATTACAATAACGTTGTTGAAATCAAGTATTAAATTTCTATATTTCTCCATTTAAACAGTCACAAATTTTATTAGATGTCAACCATCTTTGTCATTGGAACTTTTCAGTGGTAGAGAGTTCTGCATGGAATGTCAGTTATCTGCACTGATCAGTTCCTCTCTTTATGGGCATCCTTCCAATTTTGTATTTTCACCTTGGTTTTCTATAAACTGCTTTTCAGGACTGCAACATTTTCCTGTTCTTTTTGACATGCCTATGCTTTATTTTTCCTCCAATACTTACCACTACATTGCATACCTTTTAATTTCCTTTGTTTCTTTGAAATTTTTTTATTTTATTTATTTAATTTTAGAGAGAGGGGAGAGGAGGGAGAAAGAGAGGGATAAAAACATCAATATGTGAGAAATACATTGATTGGCTGCCTCTCTCATGCCCCCAACTGGGGACCTGGCCCACAACCCACACATGTGCCCTGACTGGGAATCGAACCAGTGACCTTGTTTTTGATGCTTTTGTGTGAGCTTTGTACTATAGCGTATGCTATGCTTTTTTAAACTAATAATGCTATAATAGTAATAATGTAAAGTATATCTTATGATGGCATTACACTAATTATTATGAATGAATTTTTGTAGTATGAGGCATTATTTTATATTATTGTTCATATGTTCATTAATAGTGCATATATATTTTTTTGTTTACATATTTAAACAATCCTTGCAATCTGCTAAATTCTCATTAGTTCCATTAACTTATTTGCACATTATTTTAAACTCAATATAAAAAAGGTATAAAGAAAGAAAGAACAAAATAGAACACATAGAATAATTCAAATATATTTTTCTTCTATTTTAATGCTGGTTACTCAGACCTACATATTTTTTAAAAATATATATGGTTTACAATATCTCATATAGTCATGTGTGCTTAGCTAGTCTTTTTTATAAATTGTATTTTTAATTCCTATATCTATTATGTAATGTGAAATTTATCTTTTCTTAATTGCTTGGTTTAAATTTTTTACAGGTAATATTAAAGGGAACAAATATCTTTCTGTCATATATACATTTCAAATATTTTACTTAATATTGTAGCTTGCTTTTTAACTCATATGTTATTATTTCCATTCAAAATGTTACATATGTAATCAAATTTATCAAGAATTATCTTCATGCTTTCTGGTTATATGTCTAGGTTAAAAATGATTTCTCATTCTCTGAACATGTATTCATTCTTTGTGAAATTTTATGGCTTTTTGTTCAAATACTTAATTCATATAGAATTTATTTTCATATAAATATAAGATATACATTTATGTATACAGAGGTGGCCAAAAATAGTTTTATAGCTGTGAGTACATGAAACACAGAGTTTGTTCTGTACAATTATTCATTAATTATTGAACAGTTTTCCATCTGAACAACTGTAAACTTATTTTTTTCTACTTTTTTCAACCGTATATGTTTGGGTATTTTGCTAGTAAGTTGCCCAATTGATCTCAACAGCACAAACTATACTCTGTAAGCCACCTTTTACTTACTCACTATCTTTATCATAAACTGAAGTCTAGCATGTATGTCTATTTTTAGAATTTTATGCAGTTGATTTATATTTAATATTATCTCCTCTCCAAAATTCAATAATTTTAAGTTTCATAGATTCATAGCATGTTGTTTCACTATCTGGTAGTGCTAGACAAATATGTTTATTTTTTACTTATTTTGTAAAAATTTTATATGTTTTCAAAGCAAATTTGTTGTCATTTTAATTGGGACAATATTTAAATTATTGCATAGTACCATGCATTCACTTCTTTGTCAGGCGTTATTCCAAGAGTCAGACTCCCATCAATTTGCCCGGCACAGCAGACCCAAGGTTACAACCCGGATCGCAGCTATCTGTGCCAGTCACTGCCTAGTCCAATGAGAAAAAGCCTGTAATCTTTATGGTGTCTACATATTTTTTAATTTTTAACTATAATTGTTCTTTTTATTTTAAATACTTTATTTTTAAGAACAGTTTCAAAGCAACATTGAAACAAAAGTTCAGATATATGCCATATACCCTGTAAGGCATGCATAGCCTCCTTCATTATTTATTGTTGTTTTGAAAGTAAGATTTCAAAAATAGTACACTTTGTACATTCACAGTACTCCTTGAATACTGCCCGGTAATGTATTTAAAACTACTTTCAAACTTTTGCTGTGACAAATCTGAATTCAATCACAGTTCGTTTGGTGAACTGTCACCAAAGGATCCATGCCTAGAAAATAAATAAAATGAAAATCATTTAAATGGTTATGATAAGCTTACCTCTGAATGATTTCTAAACTCTAAAAGGCCTTTGAATTTACCAGTACTATCCTAGGACTGAAAAAATATGCTATCACTTCATAAGGCTTTTATCATTTTATGTGTAAATACTTGCTGTCTATAATTATCTCCCTCTCAAATTATCATTACTTTAAAAATATCCTAAACAATTGAAAAAAATATATATACTTTCTTAAAAAGAATGAAAATGAATAGCTATATTTTAAGCATGAATATACCTACATGAGAGAAAGCTGTCATTCTATGCTGTTCTTAAATATCTCCTAGACTGGGTATTTCAAAATCTTCCCTTACTATTCCTTTGTTGGTCTGAGGACTTAAGCACTTAGATATTGGGAACTGGTGAGAGTGAAAAATAACTGAATGTACACCATACCCGAACTTTAAAATGACATTGTTGTTTCCTTAGTAAAGCTACGTCTTACAGGGAAGGGCATTAGTTGTTGGAATAGTGTCAGAGATGATCTGATCATAAGGCAGGAGCAAGTGGCAATAATGTAAAGAAAATACTGTCTCGGTTAGGAGCAATTGAAAAAGGACTTATGCTTGCTAGTATTATGCTTGCCAATACTCCTTAGATCCCTGTTTCAACAGAAGCGGAAGAAAGAGCATTAACATTTTAAATGAAATACTAAGGAAGTGATTTTGGATTAGATAAATTATGTTAAGCATCCTGTGAACAAACAGCACAAACAGAAGGGAACAATTGTTTAAATAAGATGCATGTTAAAGATTAATTGTGCAATCTTCCAATTAACCTAAAAAGCAAATAAATTAAAATGTGTTTATATCCATCTACAAATTATTCAACAAAAGTTAAATGTCATTGGAAATAATTAGCAATTTGTTTATCAGGTAAAGTTTACATTAGAAATAAGTAAGAATGTCAAAGCAGTTACATAAATAAATACATACTCATGTATTTATGTATATTTGTATAGATCAGAAATAAAAATAATGTATAATGTATATTATATATACATATACATATATATGCCATATACTTTGATGACCAGTAAGGATAAATTTGAAGAATAGAAAATAATTGGAAGGAGTGTAAAGTTTAAAATTTACCAAAGGATGTAAACCCATTTAAAAAATTTAACCAAAGATTATGAGAAAGAAGGATGCAGAACACCAGGGGAATACTACAATGAGAAAGTAATGTTGAGAGTGAGAGGTGATTTTTTTCTTCTCTAGTTCTGTCTTTTTTATATGTTGTCCCATACACACAAAATGTATTGACGTATAGGTATGCATTTAAACACAAACACAAATTATAGTAGCACTGTATTAGCACAAATCATTCCACATAACAAAACATTATTTCAGACATATTATTAATACCAAACAGCTCAGAATATAAAGTAATAATATCTAAATATTTTGAGGATAAATTTGCTAAGTTTATTTTGTTCTCTTCCAGAGCCAATGTGTCTTCGTCCTATCCTCTGCCAGGTTACCTGACCTGTATGGATTACATCCAAGACTTTGTATGCCCCTTGACTTCCTGTTGGGTTTAATTAATGAGCAATCATGGCAGAGAACTGAAGTTTGAAAAGAAGAAGGTGTAGGTATAGAACTCCCTGTTTTTCACACTGTGAGCCTGACTTGTGCTTGCTACACCACTCACAGAAAGGAAAGGGTGAGGCTTAGATGCTGTCAGATGCCACTCATGTAAAAAAGAATCGATTTCATAGACAGACAACAGTATAGTGATTACCAGAAGGAAAGGGGGTTGGGGAGGGAGAGAGGGTCAAAAGGGGAATGGATGGTGATGGAAGGAGACTTGCTTAGGGGTGGTGAACACACAATGCAATATACAAATGATGTATTATAGAAGTACCCTGAAACCTCTATAATTTTACTAGCCAATGTCACCCAATAAATCCAATTAAAAATAGATAAAAGAAACACACTTTCTTTAAGAAATAAAAGAAAGGCATTGCTCTCCCAAAGTGACCTATTCTATACAATTCTCTTTTAAAACTCCAAGCCAGTTCCTCATAGCCATCCTTTGTACCTGTTTACATGATGATGCAAATGTAAGATAGCACATTAACTGAACTGCATCAGCAACCCACAGGAAACAGTGATCTAAAAAAGCCTTGGGTTGCCTATAAGCTTCAAAAGTAATAGCATTCTAGTTTTATATCTGCTTACAGCAATCCTTTTCCTTGAAGAACTAATTACCATCTTTATCTCCATCAGGAGGGAGTACCTAGCACACATGTTTTCATAGATAATAACAGTTCTCCCTTTATCCTAATTGAATCAAATTCATCCTCCATACATTTGCTTTCCTGAGTCAGACACAGATTGCTAAATATGCTTGGGTTTTATGTTAATTCTTCAATGTTCCAAGTATATTTTATTATAAACTTCCAAGTAAACTTTTATTATAACCTAATACATTAGAAAATGTATTTATGTCACAAAAAATATCATTACATATAATAAGATGCATTTCAGGTAAAGTGAATGTTTAAGGTAAATAGAAATATACAAGTAAAATGCATTTGATGATTTGGAATATTGCAAATTAAAATGAAACATGGTAGAGTCAAATTCTAAAAGCCCCAGGTGCCAGATATCAAACATTTCCATCTAGCACTTGGAATTTCTATTTTGCAGGTATACACAGGCCATGCTATATTTCTTGCCAGTAGGAGGCATCTAGCCAAAGGAATAGGAATTAATGTGAAAGTACATCCTCAGTAGGACCAGGACTAGATAGAAATTTCTATTCAATTTTACACCAAATCACTCGATTTAAAAAAAAAATGTATTAAAGAATATTTGGCCAGATATACTATATCTGTCAACCAATAAATGTTTTTGTAGCCAAAATATGTATGAAATTCAGTATCTGTTTAATTCCCACTTAAATCTTTACATAAAATATAGAATACAATGTGATGAATTCTCAGACTGAGATATTCAGCATGATAAAAATATTCTAGAGTAGGCAGAGAAAATGCAATATTACTATTTAAAAGCAATAACAATAACAGCTCAGGCACTGAGCTGAGCTTTTTATCTGCATCTCCTATCTTATTAGCATATATAATGAATCAAATGTGTCAATTTTACTGATGTAGATTTTTAATTCTAAAATAATTCTCTAGTCTGATTATGCTTCTTCACATAAATACTATCTAGCCTTAAATTTTTAGTTTCTAGTACATGTATTTTTGAAGACATAAATATTGGAGGATCAAAATTACTTAAGACTATTAAATAAATCTCCAAAGGCTACACATGAGGACACAATTTTTTACACCAAATCCAGATATTTTTTAGAAAAAAATCTTAACATTTTGCAATTAATTACACAACTGTTACCTTGGTTTTAGCTATGTTCATAACCTAAATTATAGGAAATTGGTTTCTCATTTTCAGGAAAATGTTAGAGACACATTTTAAATTTATGATAACTACACAGAAGACAAGATTGATGCCTACTATTTATTTTTTAAATAACTGATTCTAACATTAACTTGGACATGAATTCTCCACCATTTAAATAGAGAATGCCCTTTGGAGTAAAACTACAGTTGACTGAGAATATTTTAAGAAAAAAGAAAATAGGACAGCATTTGTATGCTCTTCTTAGAAAATGAGGGCACAATCATCAGGCATATTAGCTAACTGGGCAGGGGGGGATTTAGTGAGAAGGTCCCTGGAAGTGGGATTAGACTGAACTGCAGTGTGAAGTGAGAAAGAGGATATTGACAGAAGGGTCAATGTGCACTCCAGTGTAAGAGGGATCCCCTAGTCAGCATCTTTGCCATAGCCTAAGGTACAAAGGCCAAAGCTTGCAAGAAAAATGAAGACATCATGAATGAGCCAGGAAACTATAAATCAAATGGATAAAGTTAATGATATCAAAATCTGTTTTGTCAATGATATCATTGATATATGATGTATTGGTAGCATGTTACAGTTGTGGGTTGATTACTGTAGACTCACCAAAGAATTGACTACACAATCTATTTAATTTGCAATCTATTCTTAACAAAGCATGATGTTACTTGGCCTCTGCCACATCTTCAAGTACACCTTCCGCCATTGCCTCCCTAGCTTATTACATGCCATGTATACTGCATTTGTTTCTGTTCTATTAATGTGCACTATTCCTTCTTTCACCTCTAGGTTTTCTCCAAATACTGCCTAGAAACTTGGGCTCTCAGATACTCATATTGTTAGTTTCTTCTTGTTACTCAGATTTTAGCTCAAAATTCATGTCCCTTAGACATGCTTTCCTAATAGTCATATGTAAGTCCTCAAACTACCCAGTTCCAAAGACCAATTGTTATATATTGTCAATAGTACTTACCACTCTCTAAAACTATCTTTTCTTTCATTAATTTACCTAGGTTTTTTTGTTTTGTCTTCAAGAATGTAAGTTCTATGAAAGGGGGCCAAGGATTCCAGTCATGTTAACAGCTCTATTTCAGCATCCTAAAAATGTCTGGCAAAAAGTAGACATTTATTAAATATACTCACATTAGCCCATTTTTAAAAATTAATACTCTGCCATAAAAGAAGATAAAATACTATTACGTGTGACAACATGGATGAATCTTAAGAATATTATGCTAAGCAAAATAAGTCAGGCAGAAAAGAAACCATTTCACTCATTGATATGTGACATATGAAACTGAAAGCAACAAATGAACACACAAGAAATACAAACAAGCAAAAACTCACAGACATAGACAACAGTGTGGTGGTTACTATTGGGAAGGGGGTGGAGAGGTAGTAAAGGGTAAAGAGAATCAAAGGTATGGTAATGGAAGGATATTTGACTTTTGGTGGTGGGTATGCAGTGCAATATACAGATGATGTATCATAGAATTGTATAGTTAAAACCTATATAATTTTGTTAACCAATATTGCCCCAATAAATTTAATAAAAAATAAAATAAAATTAATTATTCTGTAGAATCAAGCAACCCCCAAATCTCGGTGAATTACACACAAGGTTATACCATACTTGGGTTTTATGTTTGTTGTGTGTCAGTTGCCAATATGTACAAAAGTAGTTATTCTGGGACCCAGAATGGAGAAGGCCCCCTCAGCTGAATGATTGCCTGTTGTTGCAGAGGGAAGAACGGCAATGATAAAAGAGGGCAATGACACTTAAAAATGTATCATCTCTACTCACATTCTGTTGTCCTAGCAAGTCACTTGGCCAAGGCTAATTTTAATGTCAGGTTTGGCAATTCACACAGCAATGATCAGGTTTGTAAATATAATCCTGGCAGCATGTTATAGGTGTAGGTTAATTAATGTGTTCTGCATTGGAATAAATTACACACACTTTTTAGTGTTTACTGAGAGGAAAACAAGATAATTAAGAACAATAACTCAATCTAGCATAGTATTAAAATTAATAGATGAGGTACAATAAGAGTAACAGAGAACATTACTTTCTGAATGAAGAAAAGTGAATTTTTAGGTAAAAATAAACTTGTGACTTAATATCAAGCACAATTAACATACAGACCTACCTAATATTAAAAACTCCTTCTAAATTTTATATGTAATTTATTAAACTAAGATATATATTATAAAATAACACAATTATTTCATATATTCCTTTGAAATAAAAATAAAAATCTGCCCTGGCTGGTGTGGTTGAGTGGATTGAATGCTGGCCTACAAACCAAAGGGTCACTGGTTCGATTCCCAGTCAGGGTACATTCCAGAGTTGCAGGCCAGGTCCCCAGTAGGGGACATGTGAGAAACAAGCACACATTGATGTTTCTCTCCCTCTCTTTCTCCTTTCCATGCCTTCTTTATAAAAATAAATAAATAAAATGTTCAAAAAGAAAGAAAAATCCAATTAAATAGACACAATTTAAGAAGAATTTAGCAGATAATAAAAATGAGACTGGAACATAGATATAAAAATCAATTAAAGATGGTAATAAATATGTAGGTATTAACTACCTAAGCTTATAATACTTTTCCACAAATTAAGTGTATATTTATTTTTAAACTAATGAAGAGAATATTGGCTATGTGAATTAACATGTCACATAAATTTATGGAAGCATATTTATCTTGCTTAAGTTAATTTTCTTAAAAGAATATTCCCTATTAACTTTGATCTATAAATGATTGTTACTGTTACAGAACAAACAAGGGGGTCCTGGGACAATATATTATTATTGAAAAAAAAAGCCTCCAGGTTTGTTATGTTCTCCGCCAGAGGAAAGCTGTCTCTGAATGCCAGAGATTTGTGAAAAGGAAAGGAAATGTTTATTTAATGCTATACAGACTTAAAGTAGTGACCTAATGTCTTCACCAAAATCCCAAAGTCCCTTTAAACACCCACAAACAGACACAGTCCTGCCTTCCTTCCCCCTTTGCCCAGTCCAGAGTACCGTATCTCAGGAAAGGAAATAGAAGTCTATGGCTCAGGCAGTCCTCTGGTTATTCCCAGTTAGTACTCAATCTCGACTGGGAGACCTCCTCTCTGGGTTTCCGGCACCCTCTGCTGAGTCGCCAGGATCTCTGCTAAAACCAGGTGGTGGTTCCCCCTTCTAAAGCTGCGGGGGTCCCCACTCTGGCAAAGGCACATGGTCCTCTCTCCCCGGGCCACAGAAGTCCCCACTCTGCCAGAGCCATGTGGTTTTCCCTCTCAGGGTTGTGGGAGTCTCCACTCTGTCAAGGCTGCATGGTTCTCTCCCTCAGGGCCTTGGAAGTCTTCACTCTACTAAAGCTGTGTGGTTCTTTCCCTCTGGGCTGCCGGAGTCTCTGCACTTCCACAGCCGCATGGTTCTCCCTCTCAGGGCTGCTGTGTCTGGGTTTAAATCCCTGCACCAGTCTTCCTCTGCAGCCCCATTTCCGACTCTTCCCACACTCAACTTCACATGCCAGAACTCATATCCTTCCAGCTTTACTGGACTGCCATCATGAGTCTGGGCAGGTGTGGCCCCGGGTCCTGGAGCCAATCATCTCCAAGTTCCCACACTGGCGCTGTAACTCAGGGGACCTGCCCCCCCCAGTTAGGTCTTGGTGGGGGAGTTACTTCCCTTGGCTCTGAGCATAGCCACAGCTATTTAACATATCTAAGCGACCAGCCAAAGCCTATAGATATGTTAAATGACCATGCCAGAGGTTAGCTGCAAGGCTGTTGCTATGAGAAACATTTCAAAGGCCCTGCTCCACGTGTCCCTTCCCCCAACCCACCCCCGGGGCGGGTGGGGTGAAGACATCCTAAAATCTCCTAGACACCTTGAGTTCTGAGCCCCATTTTAAATGCCCATTTGGGGTCCCCCCTCTTGACTGCACCCTATAACATTACTATATCTAAGAAAATATTATCTATGTATCAGTTGGACAGCTGTTAATACTTCCATTTTAGAAGAACACCTGGTGACCAGATAGAAAATCTGGTTCTTAACATTGTCAATAACAAACAATACTTTATTGAAAATGAACTAACATGACTCTAAGAAGACAAGCAACCCAATTAAAAAGTGGACAAAGGACTTGAACAGACACTTCTCCAAAAAGGACATACAGAGGATTCAGAGACACATGAAAAGATGCTCAATATCACTAGCTATCAGAGAGATGCAAATTAAAACCACAATGAGATACCACTTCACACCAGTCAGAATGGCCATCATAAGCAAAGCAACAAACAACAAATGTTGGAGACTGTGGGGAAAAGGGAACTGTAGTGCACTGTTGGTGGGATTGCAGAATGGTACAACCACAATGGAAAACAGTATGGGATTTTATCAAAAAACTAAAAATGGATCTGCCTTTTGATGCAGCAATTCCACTGCTAGGAATATATCCTAAGAACCCTGAAACACCAATCCAAAAGAACCTATGCATCCCAATGTTTGTAGCAGCACAATTTACAATAGCCAAGTGCTGGAAACAACCTAGGTGCCCATCAGTAAATGAATGGATCAAAAAACTATGGTGCATTTACACAATGGAATTCTATGCATCAGAGAGAAAGAAGGAACTCCTACCCTTTTCAATAGCTTGGATGCAACTGGAAAGCATTATACTAAGTGAAGTAAGCCAGGTAATGAGGGACAAATACTATATGATCTCACCCTTAACAGGAACCTAAATGACAAAACAAACAAACAAGCAAAATATAACCAAAGACACTGAAATAGAGAACAGGCTGACATGACCAGAGGGAAAAGGAGGGAATTTCAGGGGAAAGGGGGAAGGGTTTTTAGGAACAAGTATAAAGGACACATGGACAAAAACAAGGGTGGGTGGAAACAGGAGGGAGGTGGGGAGGCCTAGGGGTGTGGGCTGGGATGGGAGTAAAAGGCAGAAAACTGTACTTGAACAACAATTAAAATAAAAAGAATTAAAAAAAGAAAGAAAGAAAATGAAGGTTGACCTCAATGTGTCTGTCTTAGTTTCACATTCTACAGTAGGATTTTCTTAAAGCAGTGATTTTCAAGCTTTGACTCAATGAGTCTTAAGATTTGCTTAATGGTATTCAGGGAACATTATGGGATGGGGATATGGTAGATGTAGAGGCAGAAAATGTCTTTATCTGTTTCCTAAATAGGTAAGTTTATATTTTAATCTATTGTATTTTATGGAGTCCCAAGTAACATTTCACATAAAAATAAAAATAAAAAAGGAGGACTTGCTGACAAAAATTTGGTGACTCGGTAATTTCTTCTTTATTCCTTTCTCTCTCTTTTTTATTGTTGTTCAGGTACACATGTCTTTATTTTCTCCCCACAACTCCTACCTACCCCAGCCATCCCCACTTCTCACCCTCAATACTACCCCCCTTTGACTCTGTCCCTATGTCCTTTATACCTGTTCCTTGAGGACTTTTCCCCTTTTTCCCCCATTATCCCCTCCCACTTCCCCTCTGGTTACTGTCAGTTTGTTCTTTATTTCTCTGTCTCTGGTTCTGTTTTACTCCTTTGTTTGTTTTGTTGTTTAGGTTCCACTTATAGGTGAGATCACTGCCTGACTTATTTCGCTTAGTACAATGCTCTCCAGTTCCATCCATGCTGTTGTGAAGGGTAGGAGCTCCTTCTTTCTTTCTGCTATGCAGTATTCTATCATGTAGATATACCAGTGCTTTTTTATCCACTCATTTACTGATGGGCACTTAGGTTGCTTGCAACACTTGGTACTGTAAATTGTGCTGCTATGAATGACAATTTCTAATAAAATATTCATATATAAATTAAATCCACAAATCACATATATGAGTTTTATGATTACTTGGTATGTTAATCTTAGGGACTGAGGCAGCCCTGGGAGGTTAGGGTTGTCAGAAATACAAAGCAGTACACATTCAGGTTTGCTGTTGGGGAGCACTTTGTGTGGTATCAGAGACTGTAGTCCCACTCGAGCAAGGCCTTGAAGGAGGCCTGTAAGTCTTGACCAGAACACAGGGCATGCTGAGGCACATATGATGCAATACTAGCACTGAGGGTTCCCTTGTTGAATCAGGCCTAAAGAATGCATTATACCCCTTGAGGCTTGCTTTGCTTAGCCCTGTTGCCCTGAATCTGTTATCAAAATTAAAAGCAGAAAGAGTGAACTCCTAATCTCATGAACCACTCCTTAACAACCCTCTGACTTCATCATATCTAACAGACCCTGACCTGAGGCAGACTTCTGGGTTTCCTCAATTGTTATCTGTAGATAATATCTGTTTTCTGTAGCTATGGCCTTTAAACATTAATTGATGAGCTTTTCATACTGTATACTCCTATGCATACAGATCCCAATAAAAGCCATTTCAGAGGAGGGCTTGGGGCATTCTCCACTAGAGGGAATCACCACCCCCTTTCTTGTCAGAACAACAGATTGTGTCCGGGGTGACTTATTTTTATCCTTGGTGGTTGGAGGGATGGGGCATCCAACAGTTTGCTTCACAGTGTAGTGAAAACTGTAGCTCTGGCTGGTATGGCTCAGTGAATTGAGTGTGGGCCTGTGAACCAAAGGGTTGCTGGTTTGATTCCCAGTCAGGGAAAATGCCTGGGTTGCTGCCCAGGCCTGGTGCCCAGTGGGAGGTGTGTGAGAGGCAACCACACATTGATGTTTCTCTCCCTCCGTACCTTCCCCTCTGACTAAATATAAATAAATAAAATATTTTAAAAACTGTATATAAGGTATATAATATGCCACAAGGAATAATTCCAGTGGGCCTGGAATGTTCTGAGCCATTTTAGTGAAATAGGAAATGTAACTGTTGCAGCTAACCCCTAGTCAAGGCATAAACTTATGGATTAATAGTGTTGCCTTATAACCATTGGTATGAAGATCAGTCTACAAGTATCAGCATAGTTTATTGACAACAGAGATTAAGGATTTGCATGTGGTCTCTGTGAGACTCACAAGATGGCTCTGCCATTAGGGTGAGCTATATAGTAAAATTAATCCTCTGTAACCTTCAGGATGTAATTCTCGGTCTCTACTCTATTGTAGGTTATCTGATTCCATGGTATTTCATGCACAAGATAGTAATTTCTGACCCAATAGAGAGAGCACATCATGGTACCCTGCAGAGGAAGAATGTTTGGAGATTGCATCCACATTCTTTGAATCTTGTCTGTGAGGCAGCTTTTGAATATTATTAGTATTATTATTTAATGCTTTGCTATATGGTATTACTTTTGTGCAATAAACCTCAGATTTTTTTTTAATTGTCATTTTGGTTCTGTGACTCAAGCTCTGTAGCAAACAAACCAAAACAGCCACCATTAATGTGTATGTGTGTTGTGTAAGTGCAGGGCCATCCATGCACCTACATTTGCTGTTCCCTAACTTATTTTTTGCTCCTTTCACCACCCATATATCATCTGACAACCTATTAGACAATGATGAGAAATTAACAGATACCAATGAGATAAAATACCTAGAATCCTGAGATGAGAAGAAAATGTGAATGGAATCCTCAAAGTAGATAGAGCTTACTTTCTGGGGTCATGAGAGTCCAGAGGCAGCAGGTCAAAAGCTAGAGTTTTGGAGCCACAAACTGGAGTTTGATGTTCGTTCTGCATTTATTCTCTTTGCTAATTCTAGCCAAATAGCTCAAACTCTTCCAGGGTGATATGTAAAAGGAAAAAAAATAATGTCTACCATGCTATTATTATGTTGTGTATTAGAAAACTATGATATCTGTATCCAAATATATCTATCTATGTCTTTAGAGCTATATATTCATACAAATATACCTATCTGTTTAAATAAAAGGTTTGGCAAAAGTAGACTTACAGTTGTTCATATGGAAAATAATAAAGTAATTAATAAATAATATGTGAGAATAAACTGCATTTTATGTCCTTACAATCATAAATCTACTTTTGCTCCACCTTTTACATATATATCAAAATATCTTTATAGGTATTTTATGTATATTCCAATTAAAATTACTTGCATCTGGTTTGTGCTCAATAATACTAATAATAACACTGCCTTTATTATTGAAATATTAAACTACTTTGTCATTCCTAGAACTATCATTTTACTAAATGAAAAATTTTTGATAAATTTGGCCAACTTGATGACAGATTGTTCTTTTACATAAAAGTTTATACAGTGGCCAAGAAGAACAAGTATACTTAACTGAAAAACAAGACAATTAGAAAGAAATTTAAAAAGGCAAACATAAAAAAGTAGGGACAAAAAATAAGACAGGTTAATTTTATATTATTCAATGGTATAATATGTAAATGTATGGTAATATCTACTCTTTCAAATAAACTTTAAATTAAAAAAAATTATGTATGATCACCTGAGCAAAGAAGCAAAATTAAGTGTGAATGCAGCTGTCAGGGGTAGGGGAGAATGGGCTGGGTGAGAGGGGTGGAAGTATTGAGCAAAAAGGAAAAAGAAATCCTTTGGGCAGGAAAAATAATGTGGTGATTGCCCATGGAGGAAAGGGTGCAGTGGGAATGGAGGAGAGTAAAGAGGGGATAAATGGTGATGAATGGAGATGACTTGGGCTGGTGAGCACATAATACAGTGTTCAGATGATATGTTGTGGAATTGTGTACCTGAAACCTGTATAATTTTGTTAACTAGTATCACCCCAATACATTCAATAAAAAATAAAAATATGAGAGATAAAAATGAAGAATAAAGCATTACTACTGATATGTTGACCTTGCTGTCTATTCTAGCTACGATTCCATTCATCTTATTCCTTTCACTGTCATTTCTGGAAAGGCCACCATGACCTTGTTTCCTCACCACAAAGTTATTCCTTAACTCTCCTAATTTGGTTTCTTTCCTACACTTTACTGTATCTAGAAGACCACAAATTACCTCATAAGCAAGACCTCTAATTATCTTTTCTCTACTTTTATCACCCTTGAATTCTCTAGGATGTCCCTATTGTGTATCTTCTTTAAGAATTTTCATTAAAAATAACACTAAAAAATTCTACTATGGCAACATTAATGGACATTTTGGAAGAAAATAATCACTTATACCTTCAAATCCTAGATAATTGTTTTCATTTTTCATGTTCCATATTCAGTTTGCAATATACATAATATGTAATATACATATACCCACATATATTATGTGTAATCATAATGTACACATATTTTTAAATTCTACAGAAACATCTTATTATAAATACTCTCTTTGCATTATAGTCTTTCATAATTTTTAAAAAGTGTTAATGAATTCTGGATTGAATTTGAAACCATAGGATATAAATTATTTCTTCAATAAGTATATGTGTATTCCCTGTCCATTAAACAAACTTGCTAAAACTGAGTTCATAATATGGAAAATGTCATGATAAGGAGAGTAGTGGTATGGAAGTATAAATTTGAGCTCTACCTTGCAGTGGGATTTATAACAGAGTAGGGACAATATTCATGTGCACTGATAAATAAATGCATGACAAATAATTGCTAGTTTTTAACAGTAGATATAAAATGCTTCAGGTGTTTAACACAGAAGAAATTACTTTAGTCCTGGACATCCTGGAAAGTAACACTCAGGAAATTGTATCTGGGCCTTGAAAATTTAGGAAAATTTGGGCTTACCCAGATGTAGGGAGATTATATTATTAATATATTTGGAGTAAGTAAGGCAATAAAAGTATGGGCATAGGAAAAAGAGAGGTTGGTATTTTTTTTCTTGTAAATACTTTGTACTGTTTGAAGAACTTTTAAAATCTACTCTTCTTTGCAGAGTATATCATCTTGTCCTAGCATTTGGGGGGTTTTTTTTGTATGAGAAAAATTTTACTTTTCCCTCTCTTTTTGTTGTTGTTCAAGTACAGTTGTCTCCATTTTCCCCCACTATTTCCCCCACTGAACCATCCCCACCTCCCACCATCAATCCTACCCCCATTTGGCTCTGTCCCTGTGTCCTTTATACATGATCCTTGACAACCCTTCTCCCTTTTCTTCTGTTATCCCCTCTTGCCTCCCCTGTGGTTACTGTCAGTTTGTTCTTTATTTCAATGTGTCTGGTTATATTGTGCTTGCTTGTTTTTTGGTTGATTAGGTTCCACTTACAGGTGAGATCATATGGCATTTGTTTTTCATCTTCTGGCTCATTTCACTTAGCATAGTGCTCTCCAGTTCCATACATGCTGTCACAAAGGGTAGGAGCTCCTTTGTTTCTGCTGTGTAGTTTTTCATTGTGTAAATGTACCACCATTTTTGATCCACTCATTTACTGATGGGCACTTAGGTTATTTACAGCACTTGACTATTGTATGTAAAGTGTGCTGCTATGAACATTGGGGTGCATAGGTTCTTTTGAATTGTTTTTTCAGGATTCTCATTATAGTCCCAGCAATGGAAGTGCTGGGTCAAAAGGCTGTTCCATTTTTAGTTTTCTGAGGAAATTCCATATGATTTTCCACAGTGGCTACACCAGTCTGCAATCCCACCAAACTGTGCACTAGGGTTCCCTGTTATCCATAACCTTGTCAGAACTTGTTTGTTGATTTGGTTATGATGGCCATTCTGACCAGTGTGAAATGGTATCTCATTGTGATTTTAATTTGCATCTCTCTGATGGCTAGTGATGCTGAGCATCCTTTCATATGTTTCTGGTCCCTCTGTATATCCTCCTTGGAGAAGTAACTGTTCAAGCCCTTTGCCCATTTTTTAATTGGATTGTTTGTCTTCCTGGAGCAGATTGTCTTCCTGGAGTTCTTTATATATTTTGGAGATCAAACCCTTGTCTGAGGTATTATTTGCAGATATATTTTCCCCTATGTTTGGATCCCTTTTCATTCTGCTGTTTTTTTTTTTTTTAGCTGTGCAGAATCTTTTTTCTCTGAGTCTTTCAAGTCATCAATAACTTATTCCTAATTTACTTTCATGGGACTGATATTCTCAGACTGGATAGGAAATAATATACAAGAATGAAAATGCATTCACCAAATGGGAATGAACAGTTATTCTCTCTGATCTCTGACATTAAGAATGAACTGGATTTTATCATTTATTTCTATCATACCAAAATTCTATTAATAAAAAACACAATATTAACCTATTTTGAGATATGTGAAGTTATGATGTATTTTAAATAATAATTGTGATTATTTTGTTTCTAGTAAAATATTACATAATACAATAATATAAATTGGAGAGAAAATGAACATTTGTTAAACTTTTACATCACTAAAATGTAATTTTTCATGTTGGATGGATGTAAAATAAATTAAAATCAGATGTTAGAGTAACATGAGTCACAGTGCTATTACAGATAAATTGGCATAGTAAATAACCTTTGAATAAATCTGTTGCCCTTAGATTGATGAATAATACAAATGTTATTCATATTCTGTAAAAAGTAAAAAGAGAGTATTTGTATATCAAAAAATGAATAGATTTTTCTGTAGTGGAGAAAATACTGGACTAAAGTATTTGTACCACTATCATTTCTCTGACTAGTCAAAAACACAAACAATGCAAACATCAGCCTTAGCCAGGTTGTTCGGGTCGTTAGAGCATCCTCCCCATACTCCAAGTTTTTTAGTTCAATCCCTGGTCAGGACACTTGCAAGAATCAGCTGAATCAGCCAATGAATACATAAATAAAAGAAAAAAACTAAATTGTTGCTTCTCTCTCTCTCTCTCTCTCTCTCTCTCTCTCTCTCTCCAATAATAAATAAATAAACACACAATCAAACAAAACCAGAACCAAAACAAAGTGAAGCCTATCAATTTATGAATAAATATTCTATAAACTGAATTTTATGGTGTTCTAAACACTGCTAAGTCATTATCACTGAAATAAACATGTACATATGTTTTGAAATAGCAATGATGGTGCCTTTTCATCAGTTAAGATATACTTTTAATGGAATTGCACCATTCAACTAGAATTTTAGTATATTTTGAAATTGAAATATAATGCTTTCTGTTGAGACATTGCTCAGGATGTTGGGAAAAGTGTGGTAGTTCTTGAAAATGCATAATGAACAAAATGTGTCAGCCCAAACTTGAAAATTCACAACTTATTTGTTTTATTGCCATTTTACATGGGACTTCTCCATTCAGACTCCAAAGAAAGTCTGCCACTCTGCAGATGATTGTTATCTAATTTCCGTGGCGAGTACTGTTGGGATGGTGGTGTTTTGTAGGTCAAATATCGCTTCTGTGCAGTGGATATTTATACTGTTCTACTTTCCTGGAGAAATGCTGACAACGCAATACTGTGTTTAACTTGTGAGCTCACATAAGAGACTAGGTTTATACAGTTAGTGTCAGCTTTCACATTTCACCTTTCTTCTTTGTTCGTCCTTTTGTGTGTGTGTGTGTGAATTATTTTATCTACCTACTTGCAAAACTTCCATGTTTATCAATTCAGGGAAATATCTGCACCCTATTTCTTTCCTCACCCCGGAGCATGTATTAATACTTTATTTGAAGAGACACAAAATGAAAATAAATTGTGTTAGACTATTTTTCTAAGCAAGTGAATAAAAACTCATAGTGTACTTATTTGTGAGGATTTCTTTTTCCTCCTAATGTCTCAGAAAAAGCAGTATGTGAAGGCATATGCTTATCGAAGGTCAAAAAACACCAAATACTGATTAGAATATGTAGAATCACTAGGACAGATCTGTCAGGTATCATAATAGCCCATTTAACCCTAAATGAAATCTGCTACAGGTTCAAGTAGCAATACCTTGGTTAAATATATATTTTTAAATGTTTCTTTGTTTTGAATTATAAAAAATAATTACCACATGTACTAAATTTATGGTTTTACTTTTGTGCTTTAGCCATTCTTTTTTTTACACTTAAATGAACTTTTTAGAAAAAATTTTTATTGTTCAATTTCAGTCATCGCCATTTTTCCTCCATTACTCTTCCCTGCCCACCCACTCTCACCTCCCACATTCAGTCCTCCCCACTGTGGCCCAGTTGTCTTTGTCCATGGGTTCTTTATATGTGTTCCTTCACTTGACTTTCCCCCTTCTTTCCCAGTTATCCCCCTCTCCCATCCCCTCTGGTCATGTCAGTTTGTTCTTTCTGGGTCTCTGGTTCTATTTTAGTCATGTTTGTTTTGCTGATTAGGTTTTATTTATAGGTGAGATCATATGGTATTTGTCTTTCACCACTGGACTTGTTTCACTTGCATAATACTTTCCAGCTCATCCATGCTGTAGCACAGGGTAGGAGATCCTTCTTTCTCTCTGCTTCTTAGTATTCCATCATGTAAATGCACCACCATTTTTTGATCACTTCATTTACTGATGAAAACTTAGGATGCTTCCAGCACTTAGCTATTGTAAATTGTGTTGCTATGAATATTGGGGCGCATAGGTTCTTTGGAACTTGTGCTTCAGGTTTCTTAGGATATAATCCCAGCGGTGGAAGTGCTAGGTCAAAAGACAGTTCCATTTTTAGTTTTCTGAGGAAATTCCATATGATGTTCCATAGTGGCTGCACCAGTCTGCATTCCCACCAACAATGCACTAAGGTTCCCTTTTTTTCTACACCCTTGCCAGCACTTGTTTGTTAACTTGGTTATGATGGCCATTCTGACCAGTGTGAAGTGGTATTTCATTGTGGTTTTAACTTACATCTCTCTGATGGCTAGTGATGCTGAGTGTCCTTTCTTATGTCTCTGGGCCCTTTGTATGTCCTCCTTGTAGAAGTGTCTGTTCATGTCCTTTGCTCATTTTTTAAATTGGATTGTTTGTCATCCTGGTGTGGAGTTGTGTGAGTTGTTTATGTATTTTGGAGATCAAACCCTCATCCAAGGTATCATTTACGGATATGTTTTACCATATGTTGGGAACTGCCCTGCCTTGTTTCAGAAGCTGTAATCCCCCATGGCTAAGGCTGAGTGAGCGACCTTCCGACCCTAAGCTACTAAGGAGACAAAGCTTATCTCCCTGGCAGGGGCACCACCTCTACTCCTTTTACTTCACCCTGCCTGGTCTTCAACGCTTGACTGGTTAGCCAATGATGGGTAAGATTCCTCAAGGGAGAAATGACCTAAGACAGGCATGATCATGGTGAGCCCTCAGGGAAAGACTTGGAGGACTATAGCAAAAGGGGATGATGGACCCTTGTCCCTCGGCTTTGATAAAGCTTGAGTCCTCATTCTGTCTATGAGAAGTCGCCTAATCTCTTGGCTGCCTTAACTCCTCTGCCTCACTTAAGCCTGAAATAATGACAGAGGGCGGGGCAGCCCTGTGCTGGAAGGGGTGGGTTCCCAGGTCATCAGGCCTAAGAAAGAATACATAAAATCCTGTGAAACCTACTTTGTTATGAATGCTTTCAATTAAATGATAAGGGTCCCAGCAGAAAATGAGTTTGCTTCCCAAAGTTTTGTAGCCTTTTAGCTAGCAGACCCTGACTCAGAATAGGCCCTTGTAGTTCTTTGTATGCTATCTATTGTTTGATCCTTACTGCCTGACAATGATTAATGAGCTTTACCTATTACCTGTGCAAAATGAACCCAATAAAAACCCATTGAGGAGAAGGTTCTTGGCCCTTCTCCTTTGAGAGATTGGCCACCTTCCTTCCCCAAGCAGATCATGTCTTGGTAGACTTATTCTCATTCGTGGTGGCTGGAGATGGGGGCCTGTGGGTGGAGCACCCCCAACACTAATTTGGTTGGTTCTTTTTCCATTTTGTTATTTTTTTAGCCATGCAGAGGCTTTTCAGCTTGATGTAGTCCCATTTGTTTATTCTTTCCTTTATACCCCTTACTCTATGGGATGTATCAGTGAAAATACTGATGCATGGAATATCTGAAACTTTCTTACCTATGTTCTCCTCTAGGACTTTTATGGTGTCATGACTTATATTTAAGTCTTTTATCCATCTTGAATTTATTTTTGTGTACGGTGTCAGTTAGTGGTCGAGTTTCATTTTTTTTGTTTTGTTTTGCACATAGCTGTTGAGATCTCCCAATACCATTTATTGAAGAGTCTATTTTTACTCCATTTTATGTTCCTATTCCCTTTGTCAAATAATACCTAACCACATTGACATGGGTTTATTTCTGGACTCTATTCTGTTCCATTGATCTATGTGTCTGTTTTTATGCCAGTACCAGACTGTTTTGGTTACAGTGGCCTTTTAATACAGTTTGATGTAAGGTATTGTAATCCCTCCTACTTTGTTCTTCTTTCTCAAAATTGCTAAGGATATTCAGGGTCATTTATGGTTCCCTATAAATTTTTGAAATGTTTGTTCTATATTTGTGAAATATGTCATTGGTATTTTAATGGGGATTGAATTGAATCTATAAATTCCTTTGGATAGTATGGACATTTTGATGATGTTAATGCTTCCAATACATCAACATGGTATACGCTTCTATTTATTTCCTTAGTAATAAGGATATTCCTTAATTTCTTTTCCTAGTGTTCTCTAGTTTTCTGCATACCTAATACTTAATTGAAAAGAAACTAATCTTTGTTTTCAAGAAAAAATATCATTCAAGTTACATTTACTATATACACATGTAAAATTCACATAATATATAATAAATCAACAGTTTGATGTTTTATTGATCTTTGAAACTTGTATCATATATAATGTTTTAAAGATAAAACATTAAAAATTAATTTTAAATTATTTTTCAAAAATTAAAGTTAATTTTAATTTTATTATTTAAATGAAATCAATAACTTTATTTGCATGTCAGATTTTTTTCTGTTACATATTTAGAGTTTGACCTATGAGTGAACTCTTAAGAAATTTACATTTTATACATTTTTATTGATACATTATATAAATAGACTATAATTTATATATTTAAACCTACAATTTTATGATTTTGGAAAATATGTATATATATAGTCAGGCACCCAACATCAAAATCAAAATTTAAAAAAAGTTTCATCACAACATCAAAATAAATTATTTGACTAACAAATTCAAAGTATTTAAGCTTTAAAATGTGAATATTTGTGTTTATTTGCTCCTTATATAGATACATGATATATCCTTAACAGACAAAGGCTTTAGTTCTAAATTTTAATATTTTTTGCATCTTTTTGTTTTCATCTCAGTATTCTAAGAGAATTTTTACTTTGGCAAGTGGATGGTAGAATTACTCAAAGCATTAACAATGTTAACACCTCTAAAACACCTCTGAAATAGGTAAATGAAATGCAATTTAAGTAAAATTGTTAGTAACACTTTTTCTCACTGCTTTTTTTTCCTTTATTTCCCTACGTACACAATCAATCCTGAAAATCTTTTTCTCTTTTTTATTCTGATCTTCATAGCAATATATATTTTTATTTATATCCAAATAAAATTTTTATAAAAATGTACCACATAATCTTAGTGGGATCTTTCATATACTGCCCTCCCATAAAAGGAAAGGACGTATAAATTATAATCATAAAGCTAAAAAAAAACCTTGTGTATTTATATTATAAAAATATCTCCACCATACATTCATTAAAATATTTAATTCCATAATGTTTTGTCATCTTATGCTGTTCTTGATTTATTGCTATTTTATATTTAATGACAAGTACATTAGAAGTAAATGGAAGTGCACACACCCAAATCTCTTTACCTGTTTATATGAACACAGCAGGGAAGGAAAATGAAGGAGAAACTTTAGGATCAGTCCCAAAACAACTAGTTTCAGGAATTTGAAAGAGAAAAAAAGCTGTTGATGGATGAACTCAATAAAATCTTCTCTAACAATTAATAAAGTGTAGAAAGTCTTAAGTTGCACATATATTTTTTCTCTGACTTGAGACTTTCTTTAATAACCCAGAAGCATTGACAGTATTAGAATATTTTATTTAGTCTAGTATCTATAACTGAATTGCCCTTTTTCTATTGCCCTGAATTTATAACCTTTCTCACAGGGCTGAAGAATGTCCTTATTGAACACTGATATCTGACAGGTGCTCTTTGTCATTGAAAATTTAGTCAAAAGCTAATAGAGATTCCAAATTACTTTAAATAATTTCTAGTGAGAATTAATATTCTTGAAAATCACCAGTTAAATTACTTGTTTGGAGATATTCAAAATGTTAAATTTTCTACCATCATCTCTAAAAATCAAATGCGTGCTTGGTGTCAACAAGATTCTCATGAAAATATTTAATTCCCTCCTCCTTTTCTCTATTTTACTTTCTCCTTCCTTCCTACTTTTGACCATAATCATTTGAGTGTAAGTCATTTATTGAATACTTGTTCAACAACACTATAATTTATGCATTTTTCCCCTCCAGCAGTTCTTACAAATTAAGAAAACAAAAATAAAACACCACACATCTTTTGTCCTGACATTTATGGAGCATTAGCCACAAGCTTTTTTATAGGTACCAGTCTATTTGCCAATCATTAAGTTTCTATATATTACATATGAAAGGTGGTATAAAATTTTTTCCAATGAAAAATTACCATGGGATTTTCCCACATCATTTTAGAACATGAATTTTATTGAAAAAAAATTGTAAACATTTTTAAGAGTAATAAAAGTATATATGACCAAGGAGGAGGTTATATGAAATATTTATATTTCATCAAGATTCAGTGTTGCCTTTCATTTTGCATATATATTTTGTTGAGTTCTGGCAAAAATATGGAAAACAGTGATTAAAATATATTTTACATTTAATATTTAAGAGCTCAGTCATATTTTATACAATTTAACCTCTTTAGTAAGTCAAATTCCATATTTCCCCTCCATAAACTTAATTATATATTGAAAATTAGATGTTACCTAAAGGTACTTAATATTCAATTTCATTGGGAATATTTATATATTTCAAAATGTTTAATATTCTTGGAGCACATGTATGAGTAGAAGTCAAATGTGGATACACTGCCTCTGATTAATGGCCTCTACATATGTAAGTTATTTATTACTTTGACTTGATAAGCATTGCCAGTCCATATTGATATTGTTCACAAGAGAAAAGTATTGTTCTTCATTCTAATACTCAATCTTGTCAGCATAATAAATGTGTAGGCCTTTAGCTACAGTTTTTAGAATGTTAGAATAAGAATGTTAGAATGTGAATAATGCTAATAATCCCCTTAACTTCCTGAATACTTCTTATGAAAGTGGGTTTTTCATCATGGCATATTTAAATGGAAATAACTGAAAACCACTATAATTATAATTTTATTATATATTTAATAGTTATGAAATATTTTAGGATAAGTCATGAATTAAGTTTAACCACCCATCACTATCTAAGGTCATGTCAATAAAGAATGCTTTTTTGGGGGGACATTCTCTTTTGAGCTCCCCCTACTGGGGACCTGGTCCACAACCTAGGCATGTGCCCTGACTGGGAATCCAACTGGTGACTGTTTGGTTCACAGGCTGGCACTCAATTCACTGACCCACACCAACCAGGGCAGGGGGGAACACTCTTATTTACTAAAGCGGACACACATTGGCTCCATGTGCCCTTAAATATTTTTTTTTTGACTATGAAAACTAGTGCCTACTCTGCAGGTAATTACCCAGTCATGAGTGGTCTTGTGACATGTAATAGACTCAGCAAACAATAATCACTTTGGTATTTATATTTGCACTAAGAAAAATGATCCATACAAAGAAAACAGTTTTGTTTTGTTTTTAGTGAAACACTTTACTGGCTAATTTTGCCTCATCAATTTAGATGTCACCCTTTCCTGGAAGCCTTTTGTCATCTGTAGAGACTACATAAATTTTACCTCTGATGGAGGACCCTCTGTTTACTCATATGTTTTATATTACAGAAAATTACTTTGGCTGAAATGGTGTTGATCTAGAAGACATGCTAACACACTGAGAGAGTTAGAAAAACAGATGAGGTTGGTCTAGAGAAAAATTAGTACAGAAATTGGGAAAGCAGCATTAAAAATGTATTATACTTCATCTACAAGCACAGAACTTTAACAATCAGTATAGATATATTACTGGTTCTAAAAAATTTCCTAATATCAGGTAAAAACCAAGAGCCAGTAACAAACCTTGCCACGTGGAGTTGAAGTTTAAAGTCAGTATTTCTAGGGAAGCTGGACAGGGGCATGTAGGAGAAAAGCTGTCACTGTTCAATGTCTTTCTTGCAGCTATTGTCATGTTATAAGTGTATGTGTGTGGTCCTGTCTGCTACTAACAATGAGTTAGAGTTGCACCTAAAATAAAAATTATTCATTTTATGTGCATGGTATAGCTTGTAAAAATCATATGAGTTACTAGCATAGAACAAAACACAATTGGGAAACAAAATAAATCTTAAAATATCAGGTTTGACTTGTGATTCTGTTGAGTGCTGTTAATCTACTACAATATTAGAATATGACTTATTGGATTACTACCTCCTAATATTCACTGCATTTTCCAATACCTGAGTATTCTTTGTAGGCCACAGTTTTTATAATTTAGCTGAAAAAGTTGCAAAGATATGTAAACATGGAGGGAATACTTCACCATACATTTGGTAACTCAAATCTTAATTAGTGAAGGCAATTTTGATCATACCAGTGATGTCAGTGAAAAATGAATTTTTATGGTATAGAGGGAAAAGAATTTCAAAAGGGTCTCATATGAATAAATTTACATCTGAGAATAAGATTTTATTGGGTTTAAGGGTTAATAAGCCCTTAGGGACATAAAGGGAGGGAAGGCTCTAGCAGTAATTGCCAGGAGGCTTCTGTTAACCTTCCGTATATTTTCTTGTTTTTTGGTAAACAAAAACAAGGCATTTTTGAAATCATCCAACCCTGCTTTCTGATTTTTCTGGGTTTGAGTTGGGCCCTCCTCCTAACCAATCTCTTTCCTGGATTTATTGGGTTTCTGTGTCATGCCCTCATCCAATTCGGTTGTCATTCTACTTTTTCTCAATATAGGCTCCATCCAGGTCCTCACCCTGGCTCTCACTATTAATGTCCAAAGGTGAAACACCTTTACTGCTTATTTTGACTTCTATTGCACATGACAAAAAGTTCTAATCCATCATCTGGTTTCTACTGCACATGTGCCCAGCAAAAAAACCTGAAGACCATGAGATTAGCTCTTTTGATTTAGATCTTCATAGACTATGAATATAATAGTGGAAATTTTAATTCATTGTACCATACCAAAAAAATCTACATATGGTAGAACAAATTTACTTCAGAGAATCATAAAAATATTGCACATTTGCCCTCTAAGTATTTTAAAATTGTTTAACACACAATTATCATTGTTTTTTTTTAATAAGGCCAACTTTTAATTTGTGTGGCTATTTAAACTTTTTAACTTAATATTTATTATATTTTTCCATTACTGTTTAGTCCAATTATACTCCCTCCCTGCAGTAATCACCACACTATTGTTCCTGTCTGTAAGTCTTTTTTTCCTTTTTGCTCAGTCCCTCTACCCCTGAACTCCTCTCAACCACTAGCTGTCTTCTGTTCTCGATGTATGAGCCTGTCCTTATTAGTTCAGTTTGTTCATTTGATTTCACATATGAGTGAAATCATATGGCATTTGTCTTTCTCTGACTGGCTTATTTGACTTAGCTTAATTTTCTCCAGATTCATACATAACATTGCAAGGGTAAAATTTTCTTTTTCTTGTTTGTTTTTATTTTTTAATATGGCCTAGTATAATTCCATTGTGTAAATGTTCCATAGTTTTATTCATTCATCTATTGATGGACACTTGGGCTGCTTCCATATCTTGGTAATTGTAAATAACACTGCAGTGAACATAGGAGTATTTATGTCCTCTTGAATTAGTGTTCTGGGTCCCTCTGGTTATATTCCCAAAAATGGGATTGCTGGGGCAACAGCCAGATCCATTTCTAATTTTTTTGAGGTAACTCCATACTGCTTTCCACAGTGGCTGGACCAGTCTGCAGTGATTCTTAAAGCACAGTCATAAGTACATTCAGCTGATATCAATTTCTATAGTTTTCATACACATTTAAAGAGAATTCTTGCCCATACTTTATTTAACGGCATTTTAATTTGGTCATGTTAGTCATTTTTTCAGAAACATCTAAACTATTTTCTAGAAAGAGTGACTTGTATTATTTTTATGCCCATGTTTAATTTGCCTATAGAATATAAAACAACTTTTAATTGTAGCAAAACTTACAATTGGTATAAAGATCTTTGTGATCAAAACAATGGACTCTTAGTAGGCAAAACACTCAATATTAAAAAAGGTCTCATCTTACCACTGAATGTTTAGTAAAACTTGCCAGGCTTAGGCAGTGGGTCCTTCAGGAAATGAGAAAGCACCAATTAATCCATAATGGAATCCGGTTTAGTAAGCTTTCATTATTTAGCAAAAACTAAGGTTTATTTTGTATGATGACAGTGACAAAACTACATATATATTAATAATGACATTTGAATGAGGTTACTATGCTATTCATGTATTTCCATACTGAAGTACTAAGCTCATATTAGATGCTAAGTGAATACTTCTTTATTGGCTGATAGTTGTGTGGGGTTGAATATATAATGTATAATTCCCAATCTATGAATGATTCATTCATCTCTTCAACAAATAATAGCCAGGCATATTTACAGACATTGAGAATAAAGCTATGATCAAAGTAGAATTAAAAAAAACTTTCTCTTTTGAGACTTACATTTTAGTGCATGTGATAGACAGTACTCAAGATAAATTGGTAAAATATAAAAAGAAGAACATCAACTATCTATAAACTGTGTAGTGACAATTGCAAAACTTTGAAAGCAAATATAAATCACTGATTAATTTTGCTATTCTTACACACTTGGATATAAGCAACTTAAAGAAAAAAAAGAAAAGAAAATACAATCCATTGAATGGAAGAACATATTTGCCAATGATACATCTGATAAGCAGTAATATCCAAAATTTGTAAAGAACTTATGTAACTAAACATCAAAAAAACAAACAATCTAGTTAAAATTTTAACAAAGAACCTGAACAGATACTTCTCCAAGAGGACATACAGACGGTCAATAGACATATGAAAAGATGCTCAGTGCCACTAATCATCAAAGTAATGATAATTAAAACAACAATGAGGTATTACCTCACACTTGTTAGAATGTTTACCATCAACAAATCAATAAATATGTGTTGGTGAGGTTGTAGAAAAAAGGAAAATTTTTACACCATTGGTGGGAACGCTGATCAGGGTAGCCACTGTGGAAAGCAGTATGGAGATAACTCAAAAAATTAAAAGTGCAACTGCCTTATGACCCAGTAATTCCACTTTTGGGAAATTGTCTGAAGAATGCTGAAATATTAATTTGATAGAATGTATGCAATCCTATTTCATTGCAGCATTATTTACAATAGCCAATATTTGGAAGCAGCCCAATGCCCATCAATAAGATTAATGGATAAAAAATGGTGGTACATTTACAATGGAATACTACTCAGCCATAAAAATAAGGAAATTTTACCATTTGGACAACGTGGATGGACTTGAAGAGTATTATGCTAAGAAAGACAAACCTGTCAAAGAAAGACAATTACCATTTATTTCATTTATATGTGGAAACTAATGAACAAAATAAATTAAAAAAACAAAATAAAAATAGGCATGCAGGTACAGAGAACAGACTGGCAATTGTCAGAGAGTAATGGGTATAAGGGACTGGGTAAAAAAGGTGAAGGGATTAAGCAAAAAAAAAAATCATGTTCAAATGTGTTAAAATCAAATTTGCAACAACAGAAATTGTTTCTGTTTCATGTAAAATATGGGATTAATTTCAAACCCTGCTTATGACCTGAAAATATTAAAACCTAGTCTACTGTAGTTTGATTCAGACTAGTTTCTATTCTTTGGTTATTAAAATGATTTCTTATTTTGCTTACAAAGAGTCATAGTCACAGACAACAGTATGGTAATTACCAGAGATAAAAAGGGGTAGGGTGAGGTAGAACAGGGTAAAAGGGTGATAAATGGGGATTTTAGGAGACTTAACTTTTGGTGGTGAAAATACAATGCAATATATAGGTGTGGTTTTATAGAATTGTACACTTGAAAACTATATAACTTTATTAACCAGTGTAACCAATGAATAAATTCAGTAAAAAAGAAAAATATGAGAGCTCAATTAAAAGCCAAATAGAGAGTTCTGACCAAGATGAAGGCATAGGTAGAAATGCTTCACTTCCTGGCACAACCAAAAGAATGATAACAACCAACTTAAAAACAATAAACAAACAGAACTCCCACAAAATCAAATTGAATGTAACTCCAACAACCCAGGATTGAAAGAAACATACATCCAGACTGGTAAGAGGAGTGGAGAAGGGCAGCCAGTCAGAGAGGATGCACGGCCAGGTGGTGGACTGCACAGGTAAAGCAGGGGCAGGCTGACCAGGAAACTAAACACTCAAAATCTCTAGCTATAAAATCCTATGGGGGTTGTGAAGGTGGGAGAAACTCCCACTCTCAGGAGAATTCATTGAAAAGTGGGGCTAGAGCAGAGCAAGCAAACAGCATTGTTCCCTTTCTGAACACTCCCCTATAGACAGAGTCACAACTCAGCAAGGAGGCTTGCCCTGCCCTGGCAAATACCTAAGGCTCCACCCCTTACAACATAACAGGGGCACTGAGACAAAGAAATATGACCCAAAATGAAAGAACAGATCAGAGCTAAGCGATGAGGAGATAGACAACCTATTAGATGCAGAGTTCAAAACACTGGTAATTAAAATACTCACAGAATTGAATGAGCTCTGCCAAAAAATGAAGGAAGAAATGAAGGCTATACAAAGTGAGATAAAGGAAAATATACAGGGAACCAACAGTGAAGGGAAGAAAACCGGGACTCAAATCAATGATTTGTAACAAAAGAAAGAAATAAACATCCAATCAGAACAGAATGAAGAAACAAGAATTCAAAAAAGTGAGGAGAGGTTTAGAAACTTCCAGGGCAACTTTAAGTACTCCAACATCTGAATCATAGGGGTGTCAGAAGAAGGAGAAGAAGAAGAGCAAGAAATTGAAAACTTATTTGAAAACATAATGAAGGAAAACTTCCCCAATCTGGCAAAGGAAATAGACTTCCAGGAAGCCCAGGAAGCCTAGAGAGTTTCAAAGAAATTGAAATCAAGGAGGAACACATCAAGGCACATCACAGTTACATTACCCAAGATTAAAGATAAGGAGAGAGTCTTAAAAGAAACAGGAGAAAAGGAGTTACCTACAAAGGAGTTCCGATAAGACTACTAGCTGATTTCTCAAAAGAAATATTACAGGCAAGAAAGGGCTGGAAAGAAGTATAAAAAATCATGAATGGCAAAGACCTACATCCAAGATTACTCTATCCAGAAAAACTATCATTTAGAATGGAAGGGCAGATAAAGTGTTTCCCAGATAAAGTCAAGTTAAAGGAGTTCATCATCACCAAGCCCTTATTATATGAAATATTAAAGGGACTTACCTAAGGAAAAGAAGATAAAAAATATGAATAGTAAAATGGCAACAAACATACACCTGAACAACAACTGAACCTAAAAAAAAGTAAGCAAATAACTAGAACAGGAACAGAATCACAGAAGTGGATATCAAGTGGAGAGTTATCAGTGGGGATGGGAGGGGAGGGGAAGAATGGGGCAGAAAAAGTACAGGGAATGAGAAGCAAAATTGATAGGTATAAAATAGACAAGGGGAGGTTAAGAATAGTATAGGAAGTAGGGACACCAAAGCACTTATATGTACAACCCATGGACATGAACTAAGGGTGGGGGGAATGTGGAGAGTGCTGGGTGCAGAGTGGAGGGAGGATTAAGGGGAAAAAATGTAACAACTGTAATAACATAATCAATAAGACAAACTTTAAAAAAAGAAAAATAAACTAAAATTGTCTTCTGTTTCTTAGAAAATATTCATTGGTATTATGAAAAAATGCTTTGCATACTGTACATATTATAAGGTGACAATGGATAGCACAAGTGATAGATAAGCTTCTAAATTCTTTCTGAATAAAAATCTCAGGATTTGTGTTGGTATTTATGTTTTCTAAAAAAGTTCTCAGTTATATCAAACATTTTTAACTACTCCAAATGTGACAGTTTTTCATTTAACTTTTGTATAGTCAGTACCAAATATGAAGTTTGATTAACAAGAACATATTACTGAGACTTTCTTTTGCTCAAGTGCTCAATTGTTTACCTTATTTAAAATATTGCAAAGTGTACTTTACATAGAAGTTCTTGAATCTGAAGAAGAAAGATTAATTAATAACTTTTTCCTTTTTGATTTTCAATATTATGTTTTCATTAGTAATTTCAAACAAGTATTGTGTTTAAATGTTTTTTTGTTTTGCCTTACTGGTAATTAGTTTTATTGTTTTTCTGCTATGCATGTTTAATCATTCAATACTATAAAAATCCCAATAAATTTAATTTAATAGATAAAAAATCTTCTATTGATTTTATACACATGTGGGTCCTCCATAGAAAAGATATTCTCTACTCCTACCATAAATAGTATTACATAAGTGTGCATTTTCCTAGACTTGCACATCTATTCCCTTCAGAAAGCACAGAAAGTCCCAAACAAGATAGATGCAAGGAGGCCCACTCTAAGACATATCATAATTAAAAGGCCAAAGGTTAAAGATAAAGAAAAAAACCCAGTTGGTGTGGCTCAGTGGATTGAGTGTTGGCCTGCAAACCAAAGGGTTGTCAGTTCAATTCCCAATCAGGGCACATGCCTGCGTTGCGAGTCAGCTCCCTATTGGGGGTGTGCAAGAAGCAACCATGCATTGATGTTTCTCTCCCTCTCTTTCTCTCTCCCTTCCCCACTCTCTAAAAACAAATAAGTAAAATCTTTTTAAAAAGTGAAATAAAGATAGAGAATCTTAAAAGCAGCAAGAGAAAAGCATTTAACTACCTACAAGGGAGTTCCTATAAGACTGTCAGCTGATTTCTCAAAAGAAACTTTGAAGGCTGGAAGAGATTGGCAAGAAGTATTCAAAGTCATGAAAAGCAGAACCTAGAGCCATAATTGCCTTACCCAGCAAAGAGGTCATTTGGAATCAAAGGGCAGATAAAGTGTTTCCCAGACAAGAAAAACTGAAGGAGTTCATCTTCACTAAACCATTATTATATGAAATGTTAAAGAGAGTTATTTAAAAAAAGAAAAATATCAAAACTATGAACTTAAAATGGCAAAAAATACATATCTGTTAACAGTTGAATCTAAAAAACAAAGTAAGCAAACAAGAACAGAGACAGAAGCATGGATACAGAGAGGGTTTTGACGGTTGCCAGATGGGAGGGAGAATATGAGAATGGATGAAGAGGTGAGGGAATTAAGAAGTACAAATAGGTAGTTACAGAATAGCCAGGGGATTATAAAGTACAGTATAGGGAATGGAGAAGCCACAGAACTTATACACATTACCCATGGACATGAATGGTGTGGGGATTGACTGAGTCAGTGGAGGGTGGTGGGTCTAGAGGGGAAAAGGGGGAAAATTGGGGCAACAGTAACAGCATAATCAATAAAATATAATTTAAAAAGTAAGTGTATATTCTCAATAAAACAAAATTTAAATATTCCATGAAAAATTATAAATAGATACATAAAAGAGTTTAAGGAAACAACATTGTGTAAATCATGATAGGGCTATTGGGATGAATATGGAAGAGATGAAATGATAAATGTGGAAAGAATATACATTTTTTGTTGAAAAGACTCTTAAAAGTTAGATAACTAAATATTTAAATTGTAATTCCATATTTTTTTAACAAGTGCTCCTCTAGACATGGTATCTAAATTCTTTCCTAAAGAATACAGTGGATACTTAAAATGTTGTTTGTGGAGTTATTATTGTTTCTACATAATGATCAAAATTCATTGCTGAATAAATATAAATTGGATAATTTTGAGATTAATATTTTTAAGAGTCTTCTGCCACTAACTTCCTTCAGCTTCCCCAATCCCTTGTTCAACCATATATCCTGTAACATACTGGAAAGGTAAATTGAAGCCTGTAGAATTTTAAAATATTTTTACCACTGTATTTTTCCTCTTGCTGCATTTCAGAAACCAGCTTTTCTTTTAAAATTTATTTAAATGGGCATGGATTCCATCTGTAATAATCTATTCAAACTTTTCTGAATTAATCATAAATCTGTATGCCTTCATGCAAACTTGAGGATATAGTTGAATGTTTCTAAAAGAAAGAAGAAGTAACCTATCTTTGAGTTTACAGATTGATTTTGAGAGCAGTAACTCTTTTGACGTGCATCTATTACAATAGTAATAGTGCATCTTCTTTTACATTTGTCACCAGCTGTTTAGAGCAGTACTTTTCAATCATTTTGATCTTAGGCCATTTTTGCATATTTGATCAATGTGAAAAAACAACAACACCACAAAAAAATTTTTAATTCCACACTGATATTCATTTTGTTAGCCATTTATACTGTGGAATATAAAACATATTAATAGATTCATTTATTTACACATAACAATAAACCTATTACATCTTAATATATTTAACGTGTTTGATAAAAACAGTAATGACATTTTCTAAAACAAAACATAGTGAAGAGTTGGCATTGCTGTGAATTTTTATAGATCTTTGATGTTTTCTTATGTTTCTGAGTTCAGTCTGTTGGGAGACCATATGTCAAGTAGGTGGACAATGGAAAACTCCACTGTACATTTTGAAAATTGTTATTTTAGGGATTATATTCATAATGATATTGGAGGGTTCTCACCTGATTTCTTAGGAATATTAGAATTTTTGAAATATGATGGTGAGTATTCTATTTAGTCCCATTATATTTTCTGAGCTCTCATAACTAGCTACTGGAAAGGTTATTGAATAAAATGTTTTGTTATTATTTCTTCTGGTTTTTATATTTGCTTATATTCTTTCTTCCTCATTCTGATAAAACACCACAAGTTGTCTTTCTGTCTTTATATATAAATAGTATATTTAATATAATTGCTGATATATTGGGTTTAGGCCTATCACATATTTATTAGTTTACACCTTATAACTATTTATGTTCTAGTTGCTCTCTGTTTTTGACTTCTTCCTGATTAATTAATAAACATGTTATTGATATTTCCCTTCATTAGCATTTGATTGGCATTCTTTTACTCTTAGTGGTATTCTGAGAAATTATAATATTATTCTTAGTGTTATAAAGATGGTTATATTAGCCCTCTTTTCTATTACCTCAAAAGGTATCTCCCAGTCCTGTGAATCTGGATTAGGCTTTGCTTAGTTTACTGACATTTTAGTCATCATTTCTTATTCAGCCACAAGTTTGCAGGGAAAGAAAATACTGACTCACAAATCCTAATATTTCTATCCCTCTTGTGCCCGTTGTGCAATTATCATATATTTAATTCCCCGTGTTACAGAAAAACAAGGGGGGCCTGGGATGATATACTATTGCTGAAAGAAACCCCAGGTCTGTTATGTCTGCCATCTATAGGAAAGATGTCTCTCAATGCCAGAAATTTGTGAAAAGGAAAGGAAATGCTTAATTTATTTAATGCTATACAAACTTAAAGTAGTGACCTAATGTCTTCATCAAAATCCTAAAGTCCCTTAAAACACCCACAAACAGACACAGTCCTTCCTTCCCCCATTGCCTAGTCCAGACTACCATATCTCAGGAAAGGAAATAGAAGTCCTTGGTTCAGGCAGCCCCCGGTTCTTCCCAGTAATCCGTCTTGACTGGAAGACTTCACTGGGTTCTCGGCACCCTCAGCTGTGTTGCTGGGATCTCTGCTAAAGCCGGGTGGTGGTTCCCCCTACTAAAGCTGTGGGGGGGCCCCCACTTTGGCAAAGGCACGAGGTTCTCTCTCCTCTGCTCCAGCGGCGTGGTCCTCTCTCCCAGGGCCATGGGAGTCCCCACACAGCCAAAACTGCATGCTTCTCCCCACAAAGCTGCAGGGGTGAGGGGTTGCCACTCTGCCAAAGTCAAGTGGTGATTTTCTGCTAAATCCGCATGGTGATCCTCTCTTACAGGGCTGCGGGAGTCTTCACTCTGCCAAAGCCACATGGTTCTCTCTCACATGGCTGCTGCTTCTGGGTTTAAATCCCCGCACCAATCTTCCTCTGCAGCCCTATTTCCGAGTCCTCCCACACTCGGGCCCACTTGCCCTCAATCTGCCCTCCTTTCCAGCTTTTCTGGCCACCATCATGGGTCTGGGCAGGTGTGGCCCCATGTCATGGAGTCAATCTTCTCTGAGCTCCCATGCAGGTGCTGTAACTTGGGGGACGTGCCCCCAAGTCACATCTTGCAGGGAGGGGGATACCCTTTCCATCCCCCTGGCCCAGAGTATGGCCATAGCTATTTAGCATATCTAAGCAACAAGCCAAAAGCTATAGGTATGTTAAATGACCATGCCATGGATTAACTGCAAAGCTGTTGCTGTACAAAACAGCCCTGCAATGTTCTTGCTCTGTGTGCCCCTTCCCCCAACTCACACCTGTGGGGGAAGGGGTGAAGACATCTTAAAATCTCCTGGACACCTTGGATTCTGGACCCCATTTCAAATGCCCATTTGAGGTCCCCCTTCTTGGCTGCACTCTGTAACATCCACCTATAAAGCTCAATGGATAAATATAATTTTATATAATCAATATTTATTTATATTTACACGTTTCCCTCCCATCTTTTAAATTTTTCTTTCTTATTTCTGTGAACTGCCATCAGAGATTATATTTTCCTGCGTGAATAATATTTCTTTTATGCCAGTTTATGCAGCTTTGTTCATCTCTTTTCTTAGGTCTCATTCTTTAATCTTTATATGCCTTAGTGAGCTTATTATATTGTTATGAACTATCTTCAGTTCACTAATTCTCTCTTAGGCTCTCTCTGCTCATTTCTTAAACTCATTCATTGAATTCTTATTTTTTCACATTTTTGTATTGTTCAAGTACAGTTGTCTCTATTTTCCCCTCACCACTCTCCCCCACCATGCCTGATTTCATCTGATCATTTATTGAATTCTTAATTTCAGCCACTGTATTTTTCAAATTTTAGACATTTGTTTGCTTTATTTTTATAGTTCCTGGTTCTCTGCTTACTTTCTTCATCATGTATTTTATTTCCCTAAACATATTATACATACTATTAAAATTTATATTTAATAACTTCATTATATTTTTCTTTGTTCTCTTTCTGCATTTTAACTGTTCACATTTTTGAAGGAATGTCTGTGTTTTTCTAGGTCTGGTAATTTAAATGGAGAGATGGGTATTGTTTATGAAAAATAATGTAGGTAACTCAAAGTTCTGACTTATGTTTCCCCATTAAGTATTTAACTTTGCTTCAGGCTGGGAGCTAAGCTCCAGGCAAAAGCAGTCATACACCAACTTCATTTAAATGAATTGTAGCCAGGCTTTGATTCCTGTGATGAGTGGTCTATTTCTAAGGTAAGCTCCCTCAGTGTTTGCCCACCATCGTTTCTTCCAACAACTGGCACTTTTACCTTCCTTTCTACTACCCTTAGATGCACCTTTTATTTCTCTATTTTCCCTTCTCTTAGGCTTAAAAATTTTGCATTCATTCACTGGAAAAGAAACTAACACATAACTGGATACACATTTCTGGCCTTCCCTGCTTTTCAGAATCTTAGCTACACAAGTCCTTCATAGCTCATTAGCAATACAGTGACTTCAAGCACACATTACACATTTGTCACAGCGTGACACCAGGATTCCTCTCAGAAATGAAGAGCTAGAGACACTTCACTTCCATACTCACAATATAGAAGCTGGTCAGACTTCACATTAATGACTTTTGTTGAAACTATGAGAGAACCTAGGTCACAGAATCATGAATACAGGGTGAAACATGAGGTTTTGCTTTCTCGTTACAGATGACACCTGATATTACATAAGCCACAAATTTAATTTTCCTGTATGAAAGTTTTAGAGATTGCTACAGTGTAAGTGTAACTTCATGTGAGATTGTGAAGCTTTTGGTATCTACAGTCATGAGGAAGTTTCCACCCATTTGCAGGCTTTTCTTTCAAGATTTGCACCTGGCTCTGAAAAGGAGAATTAATTGAGGTATACAGAGGTAGCCCCCCTCACCCTGTGTGGTGCTGGCTGGTAGAGTGGAAAATGCCTCTGCTGAAATCTGTATAAACACATGTATCCCATCTTACTTATGTAGCAAAAAATTTATTCTGTTGGGGAAAATTTTCATTGTAGCTGTTGGAAGACCAGAGAAGCCACTGTAGAACACTGTATGGACCCATTTTTCTTAGATCCTCAAAGTAACTAAGGCTTTAATCTTCAGGGAAGAACAACTCACAAAATATAGTCTGAAGACACTGGTGGACATCCGCTGCAGCTGGAGAAAGAAAAGAGAGACCACAAAAAGTCCCAGGGGAGGGGAAAGAAAACTTGTGAAGATTATACCCTCATCTCAGGTCCACAGCCAGAGGCTTGAGATAATGCACAATCAGAACATCACAGAATGCTCCCTGTGACCTTTTCCCTCTACCAGCACACTAGCAAGCCCCATGGAAAATCTAATAGTGGAAAAAAGTCAGGATTGCTGAAAGAAAGAGTTGTACAAAGAGCCCAAACCCCATCAGGGAAACTAAAACAATGTATAGGTGTTCCTCAATCTATGATGGGGTTATATCCCAATCAATATTTTCCTTGTAAGTTGAAAATACCATAAATCAAAAATGTGTTTAATAAACCTAACCACAGAACTCTATTGATTAGCCTATCCTACCTTAAGTGTGCTCAGAAGCTTTACATTAGCATACAGATGAGCAAAATCACAAAGCCTAATTTATAATAAAGTGTTGAATACTTCATGTAATTTATATAATTATGTCTTGCTGCCTTCATGCTGGGCAAGTGTCTTGAGTGTCATCTTAAATGTAATTCCCTTCCTCTTCTTTTTCTCACCAAAGGCAGGAGACATAGATGGGAGTTTGTAGATGTGATTGATGTGAAAACACAGAACACAACATTCCAAATATGCTGGCCACACAGTACACTGTAGCGTATTGGTGGTTCAGCCTGATGACCACATGGCTGACTGGAAGCTGTGGCTCACCACAGCTACCCAGCACCATGAGAGTAGTGTACCACTACTACTTGGCTAGTGTATCACTAGCCAAGGAAAAGATCAAAATTCAAAATCTGAAGTATGGTTACTGCCAAATACCTATCACATTGGAAGTTGGGTACTGTCTATATTCAAATTACTATAGAAAGTTGAATTTCTGGTGGCCATAACAACAACAACAGATTTTAAGTCTAGTAACCATAATAACGACAAACTTTACACACATTCTGATTCCTGGACAGATTCACACAAACCTTCCTTCATGCTAAAGGTTTAGGAGAAAAAAAATGGTGTTCTCAAAACATTAAAAAAATTGACTCCCTTAGTATCTACTGTCTGATATGCCGTATTCAACTCACAGCAAACCATTACTAAGCATGCCAATTGAACAATTTAAAAAAGTAAAAAAAAAAAAACACTCTGAAGAGACAAATCAATTATGAGAAGCAGAGGCACATATATCAGAATTACCAAACAGAGAATTTTACATAACTATAATTAATAGGTTAAAGCTTCTTGTGGAACATACAGAAACAGGTAATTTTAGAAAATACATAGAAACTATGAGGAAGAATCAAATGAAACTGAAAGAAATTAAAAACAGTATAACAGAAATAAAGAATGTCTTTCTTAGACAAATCAGTAGAGCTGACAGAAAAAGGTAAAAGATGTAATGAACTTGAAGATATTTCAAAAGAAATTACCCAAACTGAAAAATAAAAGGAAAACATATTTCTGATTATTACCTCTATATTTAATATTCTAATATATGCTGTACTTGAAGGCAACAATTAGACCCCTACGTTATAGTAATTTTAAAACAATAATTTATTTATTTATAAAACTGTTACTTGTATACAGGACATGTACTTGATATGCCTATTATAATAGCATACCTGGGCAAAATGAGCTACATCTTCATTGGTAAGGAGTTCCTTAGAGCTTTAAAGTTTATATTTTCTTAAAGCATATCCAAAAAGCTATTCAGAAAAACATTTCATGTATTATAGCATATTATAAAAGTACTTTACTCTCTGAAAAGTAAAGAGTGTAAAGTGGGAGTTTTGAGTTTGAAATTATTCTTAGCATTCCTGGAGTAAATGGGGACATTTTCTCTAATGGATTATTAATTCTTGGGTGATCTTGGAAACTGAAATCACTGCTATAAAAAAGTATTATGGCAAACAATATATTTTTTAGTTTTTTTCAAGATCATTTCAAGAATGCTCATGCACTGATGTGTCAGAAATGCCTCTCCAAAAGTGAATTAATTAAATGTATTTCCAGCTATAGTTCTGAGAAATGACAGCCATGTTCTTTAGTTGTTTGGATTAATGGCAGTTCTATGTTTGCAGTGAGGCTCCTTTGAGGAGGAATAAAATATCCCCATGAGTTTTTGAATACAACTGTTTCAGTAGACTTAGAGATAGAATATCTGGTGATCTGGTGAGGAGGGTGTAAAATATCAGCTAAAAAAGAAACCGCCATATATTCTTTCTAAATAATGGTTTATAAATAACAGAAAAATGAAAACAGGGTTTTATTCTTTTCTACAATATGTAAGAAATTTTTAGAGAAAACATTCAGCATGCTCTATGATTTTGTTACTTTGATTCTTCATATTGAAATAAACCCCATAAAGTAAGATCTAAAATGAAATGCAAGCCTTAACTTAGGCATGGAGCTTCTATAACAAAATATCATAGACTGAGTGGCTTATAAACAAGAGAAATTTATTTCTCAGAGTTCTGGTGGCTGGAAGTATGTTATTGGTTCTACTGAGAGACCTCTTCTGGCTTGCAGACTGCCAGCTTCTCATTGTGTTCTCATATGGCAGAAAGAGAGGAAGCAAATTCTCTTCATTCTTATATGGGCACTGATCCCATTCATGAGAGCTCTATCTTCAAAACCTCATTTAATCCTAATTAATTCTCAAAGGCCCTACCTCTTACTACCATTCCATTGGGGAATAGAATTTCAACAGAGGAATTTTGAAGAAAGCTAAACATTCACTCCATCAAAATTATTAAATTTTGCCAAAATATCATCCATTATTTCATCCATGATTTAATTTTTCAGTGATAATGCTGACATAGTAAAGATAATGCGACAATTTTCTGTTTATAATGACATGTGATATTCAAGTCACAACACAAGACCTACGTAAAGATGTCTGCCCTTTGATGTCCATATGCTGTAGACTGTTCTGATTCCCTTCACCTCTCATTTTGCTTGAAACAGAACTAATCATGGAACTGATCATTGTATATATGTAGTCTCATTCTCAATTGATAATTTGCATAAGTTTATTTTGAAAAATTAAAATGTTTTAAGAGATACACCACAAACTTAACGAACAATGTGATGATAAATACTCAAGAAGTTTCTTGAACTTTTCACATAAAGAGAGAAGATCAAAAATATCATTTGACTAATAGTGTGTTATATTTATTACATAAGCAGGAAAGGAGCTTACTTTTTTCATAAATATTTTTGCATAAATAATAATGCATGTTTTCCAGATAATGACAAGATATGTCTTCTGTAGTAAAGAGGTTCATTGAAGCCATCATTTTCTACATTATTTTTATTTTTTAATTTCTTATTTTAATTTTTAATTTAATTTTTATGTTGTTTTAGTTGTTCTGCTTTTCCTACCCTTTCCCCACTTCCACCCAGCCCCACCTTCCCAAGCCAACCCCCATAACATTGTCAGCATCCATGGATTGTGCATAAATGTTCTTTTTTTGAAAAGGATTTAATTTTATTTATTTTTAGAGAGAGGGGAAGGGAAGGAGAGAGAGAAACATCACTGTGTGGTTGCCTCTCACATGCCCCCTACTTGGGGACCTTGCCTGCAAGCCAGATGTGCTCTGACTGGTAATGGAACTGGCAATCCTTTGCTTCCCAGTCCAGCTCTCAGTCCACTGAGTCCCAACAGCCAGGGCCATAAATGGTCTTTGGTTAAACCCTTCACCATCTTTCATCCTGTCTCCCTCTCCTTTCTGGCAGCTGTCAGCCTGTTTTATGTATCTAAGCTTCTGTTATTATTTTGTTTGTTGGTTTATTGCATTCATTAGATCACAAAAGTAAATGTGAGCTCATGTGGTGTTTTTCTTTCACTGACCAGTTTAATTCACTTAACATAATTTTCTCTAGGTCCATCCATGAAGTTGAAAAATGTAAGAGTTGTGAGTTTTTTGTTTTGTTTTGTCTTTTTTTTTTTTACTGCTGCACAGTATTCCATTGTGTAAATGTACCACAGTTTTTTTATCCACTTATTCACTGATGGGCACATAGGCTGTTTACAAATCCTGGCTAATGTAAATAGTGTTGCTATAAACATAGTGCATTTTTAAAATATTGGTGTTTTGGGAATCTTGGAGTATATTCCCAGAAGTGGGACTATATATTCCCTTTTCACCCAGAACTGGATCCATTTCCATTTTTAATTTTTAAAAGATATTCCATATGAAAGTAGACCACCAGCTTACACCATACACAAAAATAAACTCAGAATGGATAAGACTTAAGTATAAGTCATAAAACCATAAAAATTCTAGAAGAAAACATAGCTAATAAAATCTTAGCTATTCGATGTAGAAATTTTTTTTGCTGATATATCTACTAAGGCACTAGAAACAAAGCAGAAAATAGGCAAATAGGACTACGTCAAATTTTTTAAAGTCTGTACAGCTGAAGAAATCATGAGCAAGACAAATAGGGAACCTAATGCGTGGGAGAACATTTTCGTTAATGATACATCTGACAAGGGTTTCATCTCTGAAATATCCAAAGAACTGATACAACTCACTGCCAGGAAGACAAAAAATCCAATCAAGAAACAGGTTGTTTTTCTTCCTGGCATTGAGCTGTGACAGTGACCAAAGGAGAGGAGAGGAGGAGATAACAGAGGAAACAAGGATCAAGGGTCAAGTCAAGGAACATGTATAAAGGACCCATGGACAAAGACACCTTGGGGGAGGATTGAATAGGGGAGATGGAGCTGGGTAGGGCAGGGGAGAGTGATGAGGGAAAAATGGGGACAGCTGTAATTGAACAACAATAACAATTAAAAAAAAACTGGCAAAATACCTGAACAGACATTTCTTTAAAAAGGACATACAGAGGGCCCATAGACATATGAAAAGATGCTCAACATCTCCAATCATCAGAAAAATGCAAATTAAAACCTCAATGAAATATCATATCACATCTGTCAGAATGACTATCAAAAAATCAACAAACATGCGTTGGCAAGGAAGTGAAGAAAAGGGAACCCTAGTGCAGTGATGGTGGTAATGCAGTCTAATGAAGCCACTGTGGAAATTTTCTATATCATTTTAAATGGAAAAATAAATCTTTGTTTTAGAAAAAAAAGTGCTGTTTATATAATTGTCTATAAATATAGAGGCTATATTTACCATATTCTGTTGGAAGGGTGTGCATGGTATTTGGAGTTACACATCTATTCATTCAAATACCTGATCCACAGGGCTCTTCAAAATTGTTTATTCTAAAATGTAAATAATTAATAATAGGTTATTGGAAGGAATAAGTGAGGAACTTATCTGTGTGTGCTAGAAGAAGCTGCTTTTCAAAGATTCAGAGATTCAGTTTCCTAATATGTGGTTGTTATCATGAACTATAATAATTCATGAAAATGGTGCTCATGAAAATGGTGTTCATGAATGTTAATTTATTGTTAACATACTTAAAGGCCTAAAACTATGCTTTCCATAATAAATGATTGTAGGGTGAATGATTAGAGTCAGTCTGGCTCCCTCATCCAGATGTCTGGGTAACTAAGACAAATAGTACTCCCATAGCCTTCAGACTGGGTCTGCTAAACTCTTCCCTTAGCCTTGAGTGGGTCTGCATGCACAGAATGAAGCTCTGTTGTATAGTATCTTGGTACCCTGCCAGCTATTTGTGCATGTAGTATATATGGAAGTTGGGACTCCCGTTGAGTGACATGCAAGGACAAAGTGCCACATGTGGCTTACGGGGTGTGTGTCATGCCCACCCATGAATAAAGACATGTCAGACATCCCCAAAGTTCCTCACAGTTTCTTTTCTCTGCCTGAATCTGGAGTGAACCTGTTCAACATGATCAACATATTTAATCATTCTTTCTTAACAAATAAGTTATGTTGCCTCAGGCTTTTAACATGTATAAAATACAAGTCATTAAATATGTAGTAATTCCAGGTGGTTTGGTAATATTAATTTTCAAATATTGGAACTGAGATTGTTTCCCTCAACATGGCGCTTTAGATATAAAAACTTCAGATGCTGAATTCATTTAATAAAGTATTCAAGGGTTTTAAAATTAATTAAGAAAGTGGGGGCGGGGAGCCAGAAAGTGAGCAAGAGTGAAAGAATGAGAGGGTGAGGAGGAAGGTGAAAATGAAAGGGAGAAAGGAAGGAAAGAAGGAAGGGAAGAAGAGATAACTTTGGAGTATCAGATGTGTTTTTCTTTCATGCACAATCAGCTTCTGATTGGTCAAAATGATTTGAGTCTTGAAATGTGAAACTACAAGCAAACAACATGAGATAAAAATTTAAGGTGCTCTGCTGAAACCAGTGGGAATTTGTGGAAAAAATTTATTGAAGGCTTTAGTGTCCCCCAAGTTTAAATCAACTAGCCCTGCTTAAAATAAGTCTAGGTATTATACTGTAGGGTTTTTAAAGCCATAGTATCAAAAGTAAGCAGTAATTTGATTCTTTTTTCTGGTAATTTTTAATTAACAACAAAGTGTATAGATAATAATGATTTTTTAACTTTATGTAATAAAGTTCCAATAAGTCATCCTTCAATGTTTATTCTGAGAAATAACTGATTATAAAATTTCTACCCAATTTAATTCCTCTGTGCTGATATTAAATATAGTGAGAAATGTAATAATTCACTCTTTCCCTGCTTCTAGGACATATGAAAGTGTTTAAAAGATTACTGTATGTTTTCCTTCTATTCCCTCAGTAATTCCCCTACCCCAACCCTTCTTCCATTGAACATCCCTTTAATGCCTTGAATGTGTTCAAAGGCATAAATTACTGTTTTCATTAGTGACAATTATGAAACTAAATTGTCAATCTTGAAGCTAAATTTCTTGCTGTCATTTAATTTGTATACAAGAGTTTCTCTCTCTCTCTGTCTTTGTATGTGTGTGTGTGTGTGTGTGTGTGTGTGTGTGTGTGCTGTGTGAAGAATTCAGATGAAGTATAGGGGAAGTGAAGGATCTTAAATTGTTTTGTTTTCTTTTATGTTATTCTATTACAGTTGTCCCAATTTTCCCCCTTTGATCTTGAATTGTTTTAAGTGTCTCTGATGTCTTTTTATTGCCATCAATCCCATAAAAAATAAATAGTTTTTCTCTTTTTTTGGAAGAAAATTGATGCAATCTGGGAAACTTATGTGAACTCATGTGTGACCTTAAATGTTTATTTAAATTCTTTATTTTTTTCATATAAAGTGCTGGAATTCTATGTATTAAAAATGTAGCAAAAGATCTCAAAACTATACTTTTCATAAGTATGAAATACATACACATATATAATATATATAAAATATTACTTAGTAGAATAGTTTGATACACATTTAACTGGATTTTTAATAATGAAAAGGAAACTCAGATATACTGTCTTTTTATTGGGCTTTTCAAGCAATATCTTGAAGTATTATAAAGAAAGACTGCATGGTATACTTGCTCATTCATTTCTAGTTTATTTTTATTCTATGTAAATTAAAACAATTGCAATAAAGACTTTTAAAAATTCACATAGCTTTGGCAGATTGCCACTCTTCCTAGTCTGAATTCAAAATAATGCATTACTGAACTTTAAACTGGAATAAAAGAGCCCAGTTTTCTTTTTTTCTTTTTTTTAAGATTTTCTTTTTTTTAAGGTTTTCTTTTTTTTAAGATTTTATTTGTTTATTTTTAGAGAGGGAAAGGAGGGAGAAAGAAAGAGAGAGAGAGAGAGAAACATCAATGTGCAGTTGCTGGGGTCATGGCCTGCAATCCAGGCATGTGCCTTGACTGGGAATGGAACATGCGACACTTTGGTTCGCAGCCCGTGCTCAATCCACTGAGCTATGCCAGCCAGGGCACGAGCCATGGTTTTCTTTTAAGTACAGTCATGGATGTTTACAAATTTTCAGAACAAACTCAATCAATGCAAACTCATACTATTGCTATTATTATTTCAATAAATACCAAAACTGTAATAAGTATAAGGCTGTAAAATAATATTCTATTATTTCATAAAATGCACACATAATTTACTTACCATAGATGTTATTAAGATACACTTTTATGCTTTCATAGGTAATTAAATAATGCTTTCTATGATTAATTAATCAACCTAAATCATTTTTAAAACAATCAAAAGAGATAGAAATCTATTTTGAAGATGCAGTAATTTAAAGTTTAAAATTTATACATTTCAACATTACTTAATCTATATCAACCACCTTTTACTAACTACAGCTGAAAAATTTACACTTTTAGTAATATTTGCTTATCTGATTAGTTCACTTCAAATATTTATACAATTTTATTAACAAAATAGTTTGTAAAGTAATTGTTTAAAGATCATTTACAATCATTTTGCCCACTATATATACTGATTAATAGAAATTTTCCTAAACTGTATAAAGTCCTAAATACATCAAATTTCTGAGAATGTCTTATTACATAATTCAATTCAGCCTTTGTGTTAGAGCTCATCAGAGAAACTGAATCAATAGGGTATATTGGAAATTAGCTCTTGTGATTGTGGAGGCTTGGCAAGCTGAAAATCTGATAGAAATGGTGGCAATCTGGGGACTTTAAAAGCTGTTGCCGTTCAAATTAAAAGGCTGTCTGTTGCAGGATCAGAAAAACAGACTATGCAGAATTTCTTCTTGCTTGAGGGAGATCAGCCTTCTGTTTTATGCAGGGCTTCAGCTAATTGGATGAGGTCTACTCGCATTTAAAGACCAATTTGCTTTAATCAAAGTCCACCAATTTAAATATAAATCTCTCCCCAAAACACCCTAACAAAAACATACAGAATAATGTTTGACCAAATACTTGAGCACCATGGTCCAGATAAATTGACATATAAGATTAAGCATCTTATGTAAAGTACAGAATAAAGAATAAGAAATTAAAAAAAAAATAAAGATTAACCATCTCAAATTCAACACTTGCCAACTGGGCACCCATATGTAAGTCCTTAAGCCATACTTAATTTCCAAATAAAGACAATAACAAGGAGATATTTTTGCCCAACATGATAAAATTATCCTGTGCACAACCAAAAATGCACTAACTCTTTTCCAAGAAGACAATGCAAAGTCCTTGGATGATGTGTACTCTTATCCTGGGTATCCTTAACTTAAATACTATGATGTAAAGTTAACCATATTAAAATACTATGATATAAACTCAATATATCTTATATGATAAGAGAATGAGAGTGAAAAAAAAGTTATATTCTTAATATCATATATGTGAAATATATATATATATATATATGCCCTATACATTGTTTAGATAGATAGAGATAGATGCACAAACACACACATATTCATAAGAAAATAAGGAAGAGATATTTATGACAATTAGTCTTTGTTCCATGATTAGTCATGTGGTCATGGCTGGTGTTTATAACTATCATCTTCCTCTATTCGTTTTATATCATCCTTTCCTTCAGCAAGCCCTTCAGCTAGATATAGTCTTTTACCTGGTGGTTGACTCAGATCTTTATTCCTGAAGGACCTGGGCTGCTAGCAATCTTGTATGCCTTTGATTGTCATTATTTTCTGTTGAATTTAATTACAGGGCATGATAATACTAACAAATGCCCTTGGGAATATCCTGTATTCCAAATAAACATTTTTTTTCCTTGTAGAGTAGCAGTCCAATTTCTCCTTGGTAGTCAGTAGCAGTCACCTCAGCCATCAGAGTAACTCCCTTTTTTGCTTATTGATTTTGAGCCATTTGGAGCCCAGTGTCCAAGTGGTAGTCTTACCTTCTAATTCAATGGAATCATTATTGATTTGTTTCTCCTGGTTAAGCTTTCTTCCCTTTCTTTCCCTTTCTTTTTTTAAAGACTTTATTTATTTATTTTTAGAGAGGGAAGGTAGGGAGAAAGAAAAAGAGAAAGAGAAAGAAACATCAATGTGTGGTTGCTGGGGATCGTGGCCTGCAACCCAGGCATGTGCCCTGACTGGGAATCGAACCTGCGATGCTTTGGTTTGCATCCCACACTCAATCCACTGAGCTACGCCAGCTAGGGTTATTTTCTTTTATTTTTTATCTTCACCTGAGGATACGGTTAGAGGGGAAAGGAAGGAGAGATAAAGGGAGAGAAACATCAATGGGCAAGAAACATAAATTGGATGCCTTTCGCACCCACTCCATCAGGGGATTGAACCCACAGCCTAGGCATGTGCTCTGACCAGGAATCACAACTGTGACCTTTCAGTTTACTGTCGATGCTGCAACCAACTGAGCCACACCATCCAAAACAGGATTCCCCCCTTTGTAACTAAAATTTCTAGGCCATTAGAGCCTAAAGACTGGCACAGAAAAAAAATGCTAGTGGATAAAGTCACATTTTGTTATTTTGAGGGGTAATAACATATGATACTTCTCTCATTTCCATGGCTTGATTTTCAAACCTGTAAATCCCAGCTTCTACTCAGATGGCTGAGACCATGACTCACACTCATGATTTCTTTATCTACTGATATTTCACCTGGACCCTTGGTATTCTTTTCAGAGTGTGCTTTCTTATTTAGTGCAATATGAATAGGCTGAAAATGCCCCAAACTTTAAATTTTGGTTCCTTTTTTGCTCATAGCTCCTTAAATATATTTCTCGCTTCTCATGCTTTACTATAAACAGTAAGGGAAAACCAAGCACAGCTTTGTATGTTTTTCATACTGCATAAATTAAAACTGCTTTGGTACCTAGCACATAACATTTAATCATTGGAATGAAATTCATATTCTATGAATGATTTGAATAAAATTCAGACTCTACAAATGAAGACATTTCTTAAATTGCAATTGTTACTATTATTGAAGGTGTCACAGTTTTAAGAAAATCCTTATGAATCGTTTTACAACTGAAGCATCCTTACAAACTAATGATCACTGGTTCAACAAATCATGGCTAATTTAGAATAATCACAAAACTTAATGGGTATTGGATGCATTTTGGTAGGAATATATATTTTATGCATTATAAATAAATGTACTCATGTAAAGTATCTTTGAAGATTAGAAAGCAATGCAATTGTCTATATTAAAAATAGTTATTTCACTGGGTGGGATAAGTGGCAATAGATGGAGACTTGACTTGGAGTTGGGAACACACAATAAAGTATACAGATGACATGCTGTAGGATTGTGCACCAGAAACCTATAAAATTTTGTTAATCTGTCTCATCCTAATAAATTTAATAAAAGGAAAAAATAGATGCAAAACTAACATTTATCACACACTAAGCCCAGTTATCTTTCATAGGGGTGTGACATTAAAAATATGCTTGATTTTTTTAGCCTAGTGTGTAGGCTGAGTGAAACTGATTATGGCCATCAGTAAACATTATCCCAGTAGCCATTTATCAACATAACCTATAAGGACTTTCACTGTAGTTCCCAATAAGTAAAACTATTTCCCATGGGATAGAAGAATTAATACTGTTAAAATGTCCATACTACTCAAAGCAATCTACAGATTCATTGCAGTCCCTATCAAAATCCCAATGTAATTTTTTATAGAAATAGGAAATAATCCTAAAATTTGTGTAGAACCAAAAAATTCCCAAATAACTAAAGCAATATTTTAAAAAATAAAACCATAGGTATGTACTTCCAGATTTCAAATTGTATGATAAACCTAACGTAATAGAAATGGTATGATATTGGCATAGAAATGGATACATAAATCAATGGAACACAATAGAGAATCTAGAAGTAAACCCACACATATATGGTCAATTAATTTACAACAAAGGAGCCAAGACTATAAAATAAAACAAACGATAGCCTCTTTAATAAATGGTGGTGGGAAAACTGGAAAGCCACATGCAAAATTGAGAAACTGAAACACTGTCTTATACTATAAATCAAATCAAATGAAAATGAATCGAACACTTACTTGCATGTAATCTTGAAACCAAAAACTCCTAGAAAAAAACATGGGATAAACTCCTTGATATGTGTATTGGTAATGATTTCTTTATTTGATATTAAAAGCAAAGGCAATGTAAGTAAAAATAAACAAGTAGAACTGCATCACGCATTTCTTGTATAGTAAATAAAAGCATCAACAAAATAAAACTGTGACTTAAAAAATGGAAGAAAATATTTGCAAACTATACACCTGATAAGCGAGCCATCTTCCCCAAATATATAGAACTCACGACCCAATTAAAAACAAATAAAGAACCCTATTAAAATCAGGCAAAGAATCTGAATAGACATTTTTCCAAAGAAGACATACTAATGGCAGTTACATGAAAATGTGCTCAGGTTATTAATCATCAGGTAAATGTAAATCAAAACCACAATTAGATATAAATTCCCACCTGTTAGAATGGCTATTATAAAAAAGAGAAGAAATAACAAGTGATGGCAGGGATGTGGAGAAAAAGGAACTTTATGCACTGTTGGTAGGAATGCACAATAAAAAGAATTAAGCATTTAATAACTACTTAACACCTTTCTATATTTCAAGAAAATGTAATTGTATAGTAATTATTCAAAAAGATATATATTTAAGACCATTGACGTAAGTTTCACAGAAATGATAATGTCTAAGGACTCTATTAGAGAAATGTTTTCTGCTGAATTGTCTTCTTTAAAATTTATATGTTGAAGCCTGAATCCCCAGAACTTCAGAACATACCTTTATATGGAGATAAGCCTTTTAGAGAGGTTTGTAAGTTAAAATGAGGTAATTAGAGTGAACCCTAAATTCAATCTGACTAGTGTTCTTTTTTCAATATTTTTGTTAAATTTATTGAGGTGACATTGGTAAACAGGCTGACTAGTCAGTCTACTGAAAAGTGGACTTTTAGACATCAACAAAGAAACTAGTTTTTATGGAATAAATTATTGTGCCCTTAAAAATTGGTATGATGAAGCCCCAACCCCAATGTGGCAGTATATGTACATGGGGCCTTTGAGATATTATTAGGATTAGATGAAGTCATTAGGCTGGAGTTCTGGTCCACCATAATAAAGGCCATATGTGAAAAATCTACAGCCAACATCATACCCAGTGGGAAAACCCTAAGTGTTTTCTCTAAGACCAGTAACAAGACAGGGATGCCTGCTTTCACCACTCTTATTCAACATAGTACTGGAACTTCTAGCCACAGCAATCAGACAAGAAGAAGAAATAAAAGACATTAAAATGGAAAAGAGGAAGTAAGAATTAACAGATGACCTGATAGTGTACATAGAAAATCATATAGGCTCCACAAAATAACTACTAGATCTAATAAATGAATTTGGCAAAGTAGAAGAATACAAAATCAATATTCAAAAATTGATGGCATTTCTATACACAAATAATGAACTGTCAGAAAGAGAAATTTAGAAAACAATCCCATCTCATTTACTGTTGCAACAACAACAACAATAACAACAACAACCAATGAGGTACCTAGGAATAAATTTAACCAAGGAGAAACAAGACTTGTATCCAAAAAACTAGATCAATAAAGAAGAAATTAAGGAAGATACAAATAAGTGGAAGTTTATACCCTGGTCATTGATTGGAAGAATAAACATCATTAAAATGTCCAAACTACATGAATCAATCTATAGATGCAATACAATTCCTATTAAAATACCAATGGCATATTTCACAGACCTAAAACAAATATTCCAAAAATGTATATACAACCAAAACAGATCCTGAATAACCTCTGAAATCTTGAAAAAGAAGAACAAAGTTGTCAGGATCACAATATTTGATATCAAAAAATAATAATAGGCCATTGTTATCAAAACAGTCTGGCACTGACATAAGAACAGCCACATAAATCAATGCAACAGAATAGAGAGCCCAGAAATAAACCCATGCCTTTAAGGTCAATTAACACATAACAAAGGAGGCAAGTGCATACAATGGAGTAAAGACAGTCTATTCAATGAATTGTATTGGGTGGACTGGACAAGTACTTGCAAAAATATGAAACTAAGCCACCAACTTATACCATACACTGGAATAAAGTCAAAATGGATAAAAGACTTAAATGTAAGTCATGATACGATAAAAACCCTAAAGGAAAACATAGGCAGTAAAATTTCAGATATCTCATGTAGCAATATTTTTGCCAATATATCTCCAAGGAAAGGTAAATGAAGGAAAAAATAAACAAATGGGACTACATCAAATTAAAAAAATTTCCACACAACTAAACAAAACATCATCAAAATGAAAAGGGAACAAACTGTATGGGAGAACATATTTGCAAATGAAACATTGGACAAAGGTTTAGTCTCTAAAATATGTAAGAACTCATATGACTCAACACCAGGAAGACAAACAATCCAATTAAAAAATGGGCAAAGAACATGAATAGACACTTCTCCAAAGAGGACATACAGATGACTAATAGACAATGAAAAAATGCTCAATATCACTAGCCATCAGAGTGATGCAAACTAAAAGCACAATGAGATATCACCTTACACCTGCCAAAATGACTATCATTAACAGATCAACAAACAACGAGTGCTGGCAAGGATAAGGAGAAAAGTTAACCCTAGGACATTACTTGTGGGAATGCAGACTGGTGCAGCCACTGTGGAAAACTGTATGGAGTTTCCTCAAATAATTAAAAATGGAATTGCCTTTTCACCTAGTGCATCCACTTCTGGGAATATATAAAAAGAACCAACTAAAAAGAATATATGTGCATTTAGGTTCATAGTACCATTATTTACAACAGCCAAGATTTGAAAACAGCTTAAGTGCCCATCAGTAGATGAGTGGATAAAATAGCTGTGGTACATTTATACAAAGGAATACCATACAGCAGTAAAAAAGAAGAAATTCTTACCTTTTGCAACAGCATGGATGGAAATGGAGACTATTATGCTAAGTAAAATAAGCCAGCCAATGAAAGACAAATACCACATGATATCACTTATAAGTGGAATCTATCAACAAAATAAACTAATGAGAAAAATTGAATCACAGATGCAGAAACATGGAATGGACTGACAACTGTAAGAGGGGAGGTGGGAACTGGTTGAAAGAAGGTGAAGGGTTTAGACAAAGAATATATACGCATGACCCATGGACACGAACACACACAGTGTGCAGATTGACTGAGGGAATAGGGGGCAGGATAAGGGAGACAGACAAAGAGAGAAAATTGGGGAACTGTTATAGCATAAACAAGAAAAAATGTTTAACTTTTAAAAAATAAATTAACTATTGACTTCACTTGAATTTCACCAGTTTTTCTACAATTTTTTTTTCTGTTCTAGGATAGTCTACTGCATTTAGTTTTCATGTATCCCTAGTCTCTTATGTTCTGTGACAGAATCTCTGTCTTTCCTTGTCATGATCTTCATGCTTTTGATGATTGCCTTTTGATATCTGCTTTTCTGAGAAATCAAAGGGAAACTCAATCATTCAATTTATTTAAGTCATATGTCTGTTTCTCATTAAATGTTGTACATTTTGAGATTTTTTTCTTATAATAACTGAAACACATATTTGAAGTAATTTCATTAGGTTAAATATATTTTGCCAAACATTATTTCAAGCCTGTCTGAAGTGTTCTTTATCCCTTGCCAAGAAGTTATCATTTTGGCATGTCAAGCCAAAGTATATAATACTAGATCCTTTTCATATTCACCATCTCATTAACCAACTGTTCGATTGCACATTGCCATTTTTCTTCCAAAATTCTAAATTTCAACTGAAATAGAATAAGATCCACAACCTAGGTCCTTAAATCTTCTAATTTTCACAATATATTTTGCTCAAGTTCTTTATTTTCAAAACGTTATGGTTATGTAGATATCAAAATTAAATAGTTACATAATTATCACCTCCTTAATTTGCATAAACTCTTGGTTGAATTAGTTTCTTTTTCATGGTAGTGGTCATTATTCTTCTGCTGTGTACTTTAAAGTGTTTAAACAAATTTTCCATGGTTGTATATAAGATGTTCATATTCTTGAAAGCTGGGTGAAGGGTACTTGGGAAATGTCAGTGCTCTGTTTTCATCTCTTCTTGAGATCTTCTCATCTTCCAAATGGTCTATCTGGACTCTGTATTCTCTCCCATAATATATATGCCTATTTCTGAGTAACATATTCTTTTTTTAATAGTTTGATAAGTTTCTTTATTTACTTTTTCTTTTTTTAATTTTTAAATGTTGTTCAAGTATAGTTGTCTCCATTTCCTCCTCTACTCTCCTCCACTCCACGCACAGTCACCTCCCCACCCTCAATCTTACCCCCCTTTGGCTTTGTTCATGGGTCCTTTATACACATTCCTTAATGACCCATGTGTTCATAGCATTTATTCAACATTATTATTATTACATATCATTAGTGCACCATAATTCCCAAATAGTGAAAATATAAGAAATGTACTAATGTACAGTTCTAATGTACTGAGGAATAAAACATCATTTCTCAATTTTAAAAAATTGAGAAAGAACAGAGGCAATTAACAAAAGAATTGTAAATGACTGATAAATACAGGTTCAACTTCTTTAATAAACAACAAAAACATGTTTAATGACTAACCATTTTATGTATGCACAATATTTTAGTTAACCATTCCTTTGTTGTTGGACATTCAGGAAGGTTCTACCTCATTAGTATTCTAAATAAAGACACACATTTTAAAAATCTGACTATTTAACTACAGGCATCCTTCTAGAAATAGTTGTTATTCTGTCAAGTCCTATGACTTTTAAAGCTTTTTGGGAACACTGCTCAAGTGACCACTGCCAAGTGTTTGTTTATCCTTTACAACTTCACATGGCCAGATTTGATAATTCTAAAAAGACAGATGGAAAAAAATAACATACTCTCCTGAATACTATAGATATATCAAGTATAAGTTCTCAACTTTGTTCATCCATTTAAAATTACTTTGGCTATATTAGGTCCTTTGTATTTCCATCGACTTTTAGAAATTACTTGTCAATATTTATTTAAAAAATCTCACACAAGCAAACAAAACAACAACAACAACAACAACAAAACAAATAACCTTAACTGGGATTTTGAGATTACTCTGAATTTATAGTTTAATTTGGGAGCTTTGATATCTTCAAAATATCAATTTTTCCAAGACTCTATGAATCCTTAAACATAACTCATCTCTTTTTTAATTTCTTTCAAGAATGTTTGTATTGTTCAGTGTAGACATCTTAAATATATGGTTAGAAACTCAGCTGAAATACAAAGACAGAATAGCCAGTTAGAGCAACAAGTCAAAAAAAAGTGACAGTCAAGCTTTTAATCAGTCACTGCCATACTGTAAGCAAGAGCTTAAAAGCAGCAAAGATGACCCAACATTCCCTCTCATGGGTACCCACCTGAAAAATTTAAAAATATTTATTCACAAAGATATATGTACACCTATGTTCATTACAGCATTATGACAGTGGCTAAGACCTGGAAACAACCAAGTTGTCCTTGGACAGAAAACTGGATAAACAATTTTCCAATTGTTTAGATGTGGCACGTATATACAATAGAATACTACTCAGCCATAAGAAAAGATGAAATACTGCCTTTTGCGACAATGTGGATAGACTTTGATATTATGTTAAGTGAAATAAGATAGTCTGAAAAAGCTAAGAACCATATGATTTCACTCATAAATGGAATATAAAACTGAAACTCATAGACACAGAAAATAGTATGGTGATTACCAGAAGAAAGGGAGTGGGAGGTAGTAAAGAATGAAGAGGACCAAATATATGGTGACAGAAGAAGATTTGACTTTGGATGATGGGTACACAATGCAATGTACAGCTCATGCATCACAGAAATGTACTCTTGAAACCTGTATAATCTTATCAACCAATGCCATCCCAATACATTAAAAAAATAGCAGTTAAGAAACCAACTATCTTCTATTCCATTTTACCTTATAGAACAGCACTCAGGAGAATCATCATGTAAGGGATACAGAGGTCAAGAGAGTCCTCCAAAAACAAGAAGACTTCTATGATTTTACAGACCTGAGAACTGGGAGCAGGAGGAAGGAGTACAGATAGAAAAGTACAAAATGAGAGTGGAGAAACATGTTTTCCAATTTCCCTTATAAATAAGTGACCTCCAGATGGAGTCATCTAGACTATGGATGGAGATTGCTTGAGAATATGGCCAACTGGGGAGCGTGAGTCCTTGATAGTATCTCTGTTCAGAGATTGCCACGTGCTGACTGTGCACTGTCGGGTGTGGGCAAGGCAGCTCTTCCCCTTGAGGCCTGCTGGGTGATACCCTTGTAATTGCCTTTAGTTGCATCCAAAAACCACACATAATTTTTGGCCAGGAGACTGAGTCTCACTTTTAAAAAGTAGGCTTATTTAGTTTTGATATTAACTGGTATCTAAAAATACATTTTTGTATATTGTCTTTTTTGTGTGCAGTTGAAAAGACTGTACATACTTTAGTTGATGTGTGTTGTATTTTGAAATTTTACTACTCTGTCTGGTTGTAACTGTTTTAGATATTTGGTTTTCTGCCATGTGAAGACAAAAGAATATTTCTCATCTTTCTTGAATGTGGGGAAATTCTTAATCATTATTTCTTTAAATAGTTGTTATCCCTTTTGATTACTTTTGTTTCCTTTCATTTGAGATTATTACTATATGGATATTAACACATCTTCTTACATGCTCACAGCCTTTTTCTTTATATCATTTATCCCTTTAATTTTTTTCCCAAATAGATTAATGGAACATCAAATCAAAAGTATTAAATAAGCATAAACATTTCCTAAAAAAGGATATGACAAGATTGAAAATATGAACCACTTGGAAATAGTGATGTAAAAATCAATATTGGTAATATGAAAAATAGTCAATGAAGTAAAGAGCAAGAATAGATGTAAAAAGTACCTATGACTGAGTTTTAAAATCAGAGAAAGCTACCCTTATAGTCATAACCCAGTAACTGCCAAAAATATATATATATATATTTAAAAGTTTTTTAACTTTATCTCGCTTGATCTTTTACAATAACTGACAGTTTTGATTATAGGGAACTGATCTTCAATGGTTATGGCAAATGTAGCCCAGCCCCTGATTTGGAAAACCAGTGGGAGCAAGTCAGCACACACGTTTACTGCATATCTTTAAAGTAACTTCCTGAAGTTTGTGCTAAACCCCCCAAGGATGGAGTATAACAGTTCATCCACTTTCCCCCTTGCATTTGGAAACATTCGTTTTTTTGGGTAGTAATTAGCAACATCCTCTCCTTTGGTATCTATGAAACGTAATCACCTAAAGTAAACCTGTGCATAGTAAATGAGTACCATCCTTTATGTCATGTACCCAGAAAAGCAATAAAAGCTTGTCCAGGAAAGGGCTGGGGCATCTCTCTCTCTCTTAGAGGGCAGTTGTATCCTTCCTGTTCTCCATAGGACTTCCGTAGTCCGTGTAAATTTGTTCATTGCAGCCACAACACACAAACCCCGCTGCCTGGAGTCTGCATCACTTGACCACTTCCTCCTTCTTGAAATGTTATTTTATCTTAACCTTCACCATCATTAATTTCCTACTGCCCCAGTCTAGCAATTTTATTCTCTTTAGAAACTTCACACTCTACACAAACCTTAAATATTGGTATTCCCTTTTTTTGCTCTTTCATTTTGGAAAAAAAAAGCAAACACCTTTTTCTGGACCAATATACTTGACAGAGTTTCTTATTAATTAATATTCAGCTTGAGTTCAAATGACCAAATAAAAAAAGTCTTATTTAGACCAGAAAGAAACTGAAATTTATATATAGTCTAAGAACACAGACTGCACTAGCTACAAAAGACCTAATTCAGGAATGTTATGAGAGTACCCTATACCTCATGTTACTGTAACTTTTTCCAAAGTTTAAATGTTCTTTCTTCTTCAGTACCAATTATAGCCCATCCTCACCCTTGGCTAATATTTTAGAAATTCTGGGTTGATTGATCACATACTTTATTCTGAAGAAGTTAAAACCACTACTTGCTTTACTCTTTGTAACCGTGATTGTTACAATTGTCCATTAATCACTATCACCAGGCATGAAAGAATGGAGAGACACCTCAGGGGGCCCCATGGGCTTCATACTTCCATTTCCCTGCACGTATGGTATAGCTGGAAACCTAGCTACTTATGACAATTTTTAGAGCCAGGGGTTCTTGCACATAAAGTACTCTTTGCCTGCTGTTTCATATGAATCCCAAACTGATTACAAGGTAGCAGTAGGTAAAATCTGCCTATGCCTCAGATGGAAACACTTTTCATCAATTCTCACTGCAGATACCATGACCCTGGGCCTCTGATCTAGTAAAGCTTAAAGATTCAGGAATTTCAAACAAATTATTGTATCCTCAAGGATGCTACTCAAACCCATGGGGAATGTTTCCCTGGGCTCATACCCTAGTATAGTATTTAGCACTGCACACCATAGCTGTATCAGAACTTCTGCTCCAAGGTGACTAGAGTAGGAAAGCTTGATTCCATGATTATGAATGGATTGTTTATTGCCTTTTGCAAAATAAGTCTCATGGTCAGAAGCAATGATTTTGGATTTCTCATGATAATGTCAGGCATGTCCTTCAGTCATGGCACCAGCAGTAAAGTAGCTGAGGAGAAAGAATGACTGGCAGTTGCAGGAAAAAGACTTGTCTACATGCTTGAGAACATTTTCTGTTATAATTAACTCTAGTGGACATAAATATGAATAATGAAAACCAGCTATTATGTAAAGTGTTATCCAGAAGCCTTCCCAAAATGTCTTGCATTGTCTTATAAATTTTCGAGGCTCTTGACCTACCAGTCAGGGCATTTCTCACACTAATATTCTATGGATATTATTAATTAGGGCCATTTCAACTTTCATAAAAATGACTCACCTAGTGTTCTGCTCACATTTCTGTCACTGGAAGAATTACCTTCATCAATACTCTTCTTCAGTATTGAGTTGGTTTTTTGTGTTGTAGCAGTTTATCTTCAATTTCCATTTAATACATCATATTGGACCAACCTATGTCCTAACCAAACTGTGCTTTTTTCCTCTGGCAGCTAGTTCTAGGGAAGACAGCACTTCCCCAATTTTGGGCCCTAGTGCATTTGGAGAAGGAGGCATTGGTGCAACAGAGGTAACAAACAGAAATTGTGCACATTTGGGCCTCATCCTCAGTGTACCATTTCTGACATATGCTAGATAGCTGTATCCGCTTTGACTTGGTAATTATCTTATTCTATTAAGGTTATTGTAACAAAGTACCTAGACTATATAGTCTATAAGGACAGAATTTTATTTCTCACTGTTGTGGCAGCTAGGAAGTCCAAGACAAAGGTTCTGGCAGATTCATTGTCAAGTGAGGTCCAATTTCTTTGTCATTGATGACCATCTTCTTCCTGTGCCCTCACATGGCAAACAGAATGAGGGTTTTCTCTGAGACCTCTTTAAAAAGTTCAAAGTTCCATTCTTGAAGGATCTTCTCATGACCTAATTACCTACCAAGGGCTCTACCCTATAATACCATAACATCAGGCATTAGGATCTCAACATATGAATTTGGGGGGAACACAAATATTCAACTCATCACAGGAGTATAGCAACATAACCTTTAACTTAAAGCATAAATCCTATCAAGACAAATATCACTGGAGTCATAACAATTTTATTGATGTGTTAGGTCTTTGCATCTATGTGAGGCTGATCTCCCACCCTTTGCCTGCATGCATCTTCCTGCTTATTAGGTCTTGTTGCATAATAACATGATGTCTTCAAATATCATGGACCAGCATGCTGTTCTCAGGAATGTTTGAGACTACCAAATGCTCTAAAGACTGTATGTTTAGAGACAAGAAAGGCTAATGTAATCCTAAATAAGACAGATACTGCTATCTCTCCCCCATAAAAATAACTAATTTTGATCTCTACTTGTTGGCATAGTAAAGAGCATGTCTACAATGTGGCAGTAGCATCTGCCCAGTGCAGCAGCTGACTGGTTTTACATTGTTTCTGGTGGTGTATGGTCATTTGCCATAATTTCCATATTTGATCTAGTTTTCCAGGATCCAGATAAATTGTATAAATTAGGATACAATTGAAAAACTGTATTAATGTTTTCTATGGGGTTGCCAGTTTGCGTCTCCCTAGTGGAATTCAGCAATGCATCTGAGCACTCTGTTGGCTGAAGTAGGAGGACACATTCAAAAGCGTCCATTTGTGTCTTTCTACTGTAATTTCTACTTTCATTTCACTTACCAGAAAACCAGGGGGAGGATTCTGCCAGATGGTCTACTTAGTTATGCTGATGATAACTACATCTGTCCTGCTTTAAGGATTAAGTGCTGCCATCTAACCTCTGCCTTTATAGAATTCTATTATCACCATTTATGTCACTTTATTCAGTCCCAAAGAATTGATTTTTACTCTTATTACTAACATAAAGCAGAAACAAATACTCAGGCCTCAAAGATCTTTTGTATTTTTCCAGCTGGTGTCATATCACTTTGGTTAAGACAATTGTGAAGAACAGTGAATTATCTATGATTTCACCCTACTTTTAAATAAACAAGCTATAGAGATACGGTTTCATGGATATAGACATAAGCTACAAGATTACTTTCTCAAAGACAAAGAACTTTATTATTCATTGCACAGCAAGCTACTTTATGCCTGTATCACTTCCTCTTGCCCACTGTGTTAGGTATCATTTTAGATGATCCCAATGGCCCTGCTCATCCTTGTTTAAAACTCTCCTTTGAGTCTTGCTAGAAACTGTGAATGTTTTGAGATATATAACAAAATAGAGACTATCTTGAGTAAGCCTGATCTAATCAGATGACTCCTCTAAAAGCAAAGTGTTTTTTTGCCTGGTTATAGAAAAGAAAATCAGAGAGATGTGCTCAGATTGGCCCAAAACAGAAAAAAATATCCATGTTGTGAATTTCTTATAGGATCTCATGGCAAGGAACTCTGGGTGGCCTCTAGGAACAGAGACCAATCCCTGGTACACAGGTGGCAGCAAAACAGGGACCTTAGTTGCAAGCAGCTAATCAGGTTGTAAGAGAACTCTGAGCCCCAGATGAGAAAGAACCACAGCTCCTTTTGACTCTTTAATTTCAGCTCAGTGAGAGCCTGGATCGAGAATTGAACCCCAATGTGCCCAAATTCCTGGCCTACAGAAAATGTGAGAAAATACAATTGTGTTATTTTTAGCCATTAAGTATGTGGCAACTTATTATGCAGCAGAAGAAAACTAATATCCCTCCCCCACAACTACTGTAATGGTGAAATAAGAGGCTGCACTGGGTGCTGCATACACAGTGTGGTTTGCTTCGCAGCTGAGGAAAGAGAGTTGGTGATTTTTGTTGTTGTTGCTCTAAATGATTACAGATTTGGTACCAGATACATTAATGAATCAAAATATTTTAAAAATCAATAAAATAAAATGAAATAAGGAGATTCACATGTATTTCAGAGAATAAAAAGAATATATCAAGGGTGGGAGTGGAGATGGCTGGTGTGGGGGGCGGAAATGGAGACAACTGTACTTGAACAATAATAAAAAAAGTAAAATAGAAGCAAAAAAGAATATAGAAAATAAACTAGAGTGAAATAATACAGCAAACGATAAGTTATATTAGAAATATATGGGAAAAATTAAATACAGAAATAAATAAATAAATCCAAAGGTCATTTTGTCATTGAAAGTAAATAAAAAACACCCTCCTTTGAATCTGATGGAAAAAAAAATTTACTACAGGGTTATTTATTGCACAAAAATAATAACACCAACCTAGGTGAACAAAATCAAGGTACTGTGACACTGACAATAACATAGAAATAACTGCAAGAAAGAAGCATCTTTGATAGCTCACATTGCATCAAGATCAATTTTAGTCTGTAACTATACAATATCAAGTATAGAGTGTTCATTTTCTAATTAATATAATTATCAAGAATCAATGATTTATGCAAAAAGAATTTTTAGAATGAGGCTCTGCTAGTCTATGTTCTTGTTTAATCAGTCACTTAAATTCAGGCTGCCACAATATTTTATTTTCTCATTATGATCAAGATATCTCATTTCAATCACATACCTAATACGTCTCTTTGTATAGTCAGAATCCCTCCACAAAAGGAATTTCTTCTACTTGTTTCTAGAAGTGAAATCATCCACAAAAAAATATTTTTATCAGTAGCTCGGTGGATTGAGTGCTGGCCTGTGAACGAAAGCATCCCCAGTTTGATTACCAGTCAGGGCACATGCCTGGGTTGCAGGCCATATCCCCAGTATGGGGTGTGCTATAGGCAACCATACATTGATGTTTCACTCCCTCCCTTTCTCCCTCCCTTCCCCATCTCTCTAAAATAAATAAATAAAATCTTTTAAAATACTTTATCATAATAACACAATAATCCTTCTTCTTGAATAGAGAGTATTATTTTAAAGATTCATTTCTTAGTGATAGTGATACAAGGAGGCAGGAAAAGAGAATGATATCCACATTGGCTTTTATCACCAGCATCAGTAGATTAAGTAAGAATTTATTCAGGGACATAATTGCATTGAATTTAAGTCCTTAGCTGAAAAATGCATTACTGCAGATACTAATGCAAATAAAAAATTGAATTGGCCTAAAATTCCATTTAATATTCTGTAAACTAAAAGACACATTTTTCATTTTCACCAATAACTTTGTTGGTTTGGATATTTTAAGTAGCTCAACTATCTCTTGCATGGCATAACACTGATTGTTCTCAATTAGTGTCTCAAATTGATCACTGTCAGCTTCCACTGGCCTACCCAACCATGGAGCATCATCCAGCAAGAAATCTCCAGCATGAAGCTTTGCAAAATGCTTTTGACACATTCGATTGGTCACAGCACCTTCTCCATACACTGCACAAACCCTTTTTTGCATTTCAGTTGTGTTTTTACTGTTCTTGAAATAATAAAGCATAATATGCTGAAAGTGATGTGCATTTTCTTCTGTCTTCAATATTAAAATTGCTACAGAAAAACTCACCAATTTTTGTAAGTTTTTTTTAAGGGCACACTGATATGACAGCTGTCACAATACAATACAACAAAGTTATTTTAAATGAAATTAAAGACAACTAAGCATTATTAGAGTCATCTTATAGAAAAATACAAACTTTTTGGTGAACCCAGTAATAAAGTACTTATCCATTTAATTGGTTGCTTGTATTACCATTAAAATCTTAGCTGAATTTCTAAAGTAAATATTTAATATTTTAAAATTTTTAATGGTAATAACTACCTTTGATTTAGATTAAATGTTAATTACTCTTCCCATTATTATTATAAAAGACAAATTTTAAGACACTTAGTATTTAAATTATTTTATATGATGTAATTTAAATATCTTATCAACTTATTGATGTAGCTGAATACAAGGGAAAATGAAAGGATATACTACGTACATTCAAGGAGATCTAACCTTATAAAAACAAGGGCTGTAGAAAACCTAGGCAGGAATATTCAAAAGTAATTTTATTTTAGTTGACAATCTTTTTCATTTGAGTTACTTACACAGTTATTTGGATAGTTGGAGAAAATGTTTTTTTGTACCCTGAAAAAGCAGTTGATATTTAGAAGTATGGTTACAATAACTAAAAATTATTACCATTATTTTTTAATCCTTACCTGAGGATATATTTATTGATTTTTAAATAGAAAAAGGGAGAAAGAGAGAGAGGAAAAAATATTGATGAGTTAACTCCTGTATGCACCATCCCCAAATATTGAACCTATAGTTTTTTGGTGTTCAGGATGATGCTCCAACCTCCTGAGCCACCAGGACAGGGCTGAATTGTTACCTTGTGGTTAAAATAATGATGTTATTGACTGTTAACACATTCTACAGGACTCATAAGAACACTAAAAAGGTTATGATTAAAATTAAATTTCTTCAATATTATGATACTTTATTTTTAACATTTTTATTAAGGTAGAGTTTGTGCATGACAGATTTTGCCCATTGTGAGTATATACGACCCAATGATTGTTAGTACCAAAATATAATATTGTACAAAATTATTCTGTTTACATTACCACAAATTATTCTAATTATGTAAATTACCACAAATATATTTTTAGATCATTTTTATTGTCTTGAGAAATTCCTGCATGACTATTTGCAGTTTTTCTCTGCTTCCACTCTCAGCCACTGGCAGTTGCTGATTCATTTTCTGTTTCAGTATTTTTACCTTTTCTGGACATTTCATATAAATGGTCTTTTAACAAATATTAATTCTGTACATCTGACAATTAAGTTTGTGGCTGTGTAAGTGGTAAGACATCTCAACAAGACACACTCAAAACAATGAAGAATTGTTTGCATTTTCTCAGTGAATGGCTTTGTTACCAAAAAAGGGGAGCTCATCTGCCTGCCACCACAAAACCAGACTTGTGAGATAAGTGCTAATGCAAAAGGAAAAGAGGTTTTTATACCGGTGTTCAAAATCTTGGAGAATTGGGGACTCCCTGTCTCAGGGCTCATCTCCTGCAAAACCCAGATGAAGCCCAGCCATCTCAGCAAAACCAGAACAAAGGCAGTGTCCAGAGTTCCTGCTCCATGTTAAACTGCCATTCTTTGCAGCCTGCAGTTGGCCACTCAGCAGTCATCCAGTAGCCTAGCTTGTTCCCAGATGCTGTCTGGCTCCAGGCTCCTACCTGGAGGTTGTGTGTGAGGCTCACGCAGCCATAAGCCAAGTGGCTGCTAAGACCTCAAGGTCCTGTGCTTCTTGGCCAGAGACTGCTGGCCAGAAAGTGCGTGAAGGCACTTGCAAATGCCTCACCAGAATGGAGAGTGAGAGAGAGACTTTTCTGGAGGCCATGGGCCACTCAGCTACTAAAGATACATGGATCATGAAGAGGACAGGCCAGTGTAGGTCTTTGCAGTAGCAAGCCGAGGAACAAAGGAGTGTTTCCTTTTCCCCTTGGGACTATATACATTTGAGAGTGGATGAACCAGGTGCTTTCTCAGAATAACTAACTTCCCAAACTTCTGTAGACTTGGGTGGATCCACCTCCCAACCAATCCCTTCTTTCCTCAAACTAAACTGACAGGTCTCCTTGATATAGCACCTCTCCCTGCTGCCGTTTTTACTTCTATTGACCATGTTCCTGCATTCCCCTGTACCCACCCCCAATCTGGTACCAGGAGGAGGTAGGAAGGCTTTTCCCTTTATCCAATTACTTGCTAGCCATGCTCAGTGTAAGAACCTCCCACTGGCACCATCTTGGTTGGGGGCAGGACACTTTCCTGGCTCCTGCCAACTCTTAGCCTTCTATACCCTACTCCCCACATATAGGGAATTGCCCACACTTGGGGCCCAGTGGCAGAAAAAGGAACCCTGGCAACTCTACCAGAGTCTCAAGCAGCACAGGAAGCAGCCTCAGTGGGAAGTGCAAGGCATCTGGCAGCAAGGTACAGGGCGACCACACTGGGAGCAGACATTGGATAAGCACATGCAGGTAACATGGCCTCACAGTCCCATGAAATTACAGCCTGGCCTTCTGATGCAAATTCTGCTATGGCACTGGGTAGCTCACCAAGGCATTGTTTGGCTGCACACCATGCCCTCCATACTGGAACCTCCAAACTCTGTTCCCAAGGAGCGTATTTGGTGTATAAGTGGCTCCTAGGTCCCATTCCCATTGCATAGCTCCATCTCCCTTGGGGGCCCCTCCTGTTCCCAGCCCTCAGGCTGCCTGTAGTTACCAGCTTTACTCCCAAGAACATTGTGAGTTGTCTATGCTTGTTTTACAGCTCATTAGGGAGATAAAGGAATATATTTTCTGTGGTAAGTGGCAGAGCACTAATATTATACAGAGCTCTAAGTATATTTTTAATGAGCATCAAATAAGTCAGTTAATATATCAGTTTAACTTATTTAAGAAAGACACACCATTTAGAGTTTCCAGCTGAAATCCCTTCTGTCTGGGCTGTGTCACACCTGTAATTCTGAAACTGTGTTTCCCTCTGCCCCAGGGAAGTTCTTTTTATTCCTTTATTTATTTTTTGAATAAATGACTCTAAGATCCCAGGTTTTCCATTTATTGCTCTACTCTTTTATTTTGGAGGAGATTATATTTTTATTGACCATATACTATGTTTCAGGCAACATTCTAAGACTTTACATACAATAAACCATATATTCCTCAAAATAATCTTATGAGATAGGAAGGTTTAGTTATTGTGATTGAGATCAATCCTTATTTCAAAGGTAAGGAAATTGAAGTCCATGTAGTTGAAATATCTTGTCCAGGTTTCTATAGTAAAGAGGAGGCAGCACTAGACTCTAACCCAGGAAGAGGGAGTCATGAGCGTACATTTTAAAACTATAGGAAACTTTGCCCTGAATTTTGTTGGATGGCTATTTTATGTACCAAAATAAGAGCATGCCATTATCTGAGCTCTCTATGTTACTATTCCTCCTGCTGGGTCTATCTGTAGGAGAATAACTAGTGTTTGTGTACTTAGTTGTCCATAATTCATATTCTGGGGTAGAATTATGGCTTTGTGTTATTTCAGAATAGAATACAAAAAAGCTGCTCTGAGACCCAGTAGAAATGCTATTTTGATCCTTGATGGAAAATGCATTTTTAATAATTTCTATAACACATTTTTATGCAGCTTTCATAAGTTTTGTTGTGGAAGATATTTGAACATACTTAAAATTGAAGACAAAAGAGTTTTCAGGAACATGTACAAAGGACACATGGACACAGCCAAAGGGAGGTAGGATCAAGGGTGGGAAGTAGGGATGGCTTGGGTGGGGGAAATGGTGGGGGGAAAATGGAGACAACTGTACTTGAACAACAATAAAAAAAGTTTTTTAAAAATGTAATCAAGTCACAAGTAAAGTAATGTTTTTAAATAGCAGTACAATAACTTTCTTTTTCCTTTTGGCAGTCAAAAAAGTTTGCTCAAACTTCTAGTTGAAAATAATTAGAGAAGCTTGGAAAAATCTTTGAAGCCACTGGAGAGCCATCACATCATTAAGAAATTGCTGGGCAAGAGTCTGATGCAGGGGTAAATAATTAAGCCTAGAACTAGTGGTTAATATTCCTCTTGAAATAACTACTAATTCCAAAATTGGTGGCTAGGATTGAAAAACTGGGCAGAGAAGCAATAAAACTTAAAGTGAATTAACTGGGATAGGAGGGGTGGTTGTGGCATACTTAACTTTTCTATCTTACTAAAAGGGGACTCCTGATAGCATCTTGTCACTAACAGTAGACTTTTAATTTAAAATCCAAAAGATTAAATGGTAAATTAAAACTAAACCAGCCTTTTGAGGGACAGAAAAATCACATTATGTTATATAACTTTCTAATTGTATTAAGGTGATATGGGATATTACATTCCACTAGCTCAGCCTCTGACAAGAATCAAAAGAGAAAAATTAACAATATTCAAAGACTCAATATTTCCTCCATTGTTTTTATATACAATTCCTAGCATACTCTTTGTGAGGGCTCAGCCCCCGGTGACAGACAGACTCTATCTAAGGTGTCATCAATGATCCCTGCCTGATGGAATTTAAGCCCTTGAATAATCTCCTTCCCTTGAGTATAGCCATGACCTATGACTAGTTTCTAACCAATAAAATATATCAAAGGATACAGGATGTACTACTACTACTTTACATTAGATTCTAATGTATTGCTCATCTTGCCAGGAGCCTCTCTCTTCCATGCTGGGTTTGAAGAAACACTGATTCATTCATTTTATTCCATTCATACTAGCTTTCTAGCTCCTCAAATTTTCTATTTTCTGCACAAAGATATATTCCACATCCAAACTCCTCTGTTTTGAGTTCTGTTGTCTTTATTTTTTTACACGTTTGGTTTCTTATTGTATATATTTAATATGTAATGTCACATCAGAGACAAACTCTTATGTCTTTGAAAAATTACCAGCATAGATTATATTTTTCTGTGTTAGAAAATACAATATGTTTTACCATAGTACTTACCTAAACTTATAATTAATTATTATATTGGTAAATTAGCCATTTGTTCTTCATTTTCTGTCTTTCCACTAAAATTTAGCTTTATAAACATGATCAGCTTTCTTGCTCTTGTTGTTGATCAGCATCCTATTCTGGATACTTGCATAGAGCCTGGGGTCCAGAAGGTATGAAAAGAAATAAAGATTAATTGAATGGATTAAATGAATAAATGGTCAATAAAAATTATGCAAGGCCAGTCCTAACATGAATAATACTACTATAATAATTTGAACTATAACTTGCTTTACTACTTAAATATTTAATAAAGTTCATTCTACCCACAGTCTTTTTTCATTAACTCAAGGGAATAAAGGAATTTAGGTTGTATTTCATGCCAAACTTATACAGAAAATGTCAATACTTATGAAAAATAGCAAAGAAAGAAGCTGAGAAGCCTGTGAACAATGGAGATGAGATTAAGAGAGGTTTTAGCTATGTTTCTGAAACCTTGACCTTCAACTGCATAGTTCAAGGAGCAATCAGAGATTTAGACAATGTATAAATTTGGGGCTGCCCTTGCCCCATTGCCCTCTCCTTTACTAGATTTCTTTTCTCACTGGGATCCTTGAAAACCCTGTCCTCTGATATTTCACTCAGTAAGACAATGATTTTATCTTAGTTTAGACACTTCATACCACTATCTGGTGAAAAACTTTAAGAATGAGATAATCACCCAGCTCTTTTTCTTCTTCCAAGTATCAGCTCACAGGTTTTTCCAATTTGCTTTTCTTTTCTTCAGATGGTTATTTATAATATTTTTATTTCAATTTTATGTTATTTAAAGATTTATGGTCCTATATGAGGTACTTTACTAGAGTACAAATAGTTTACAATTGTTTTTCATTTTTTAAAGAAAATAACAAGTTAAATAAATTCATTACATTTTCTTTTTAAACATATTTTATCTATTTATTTTTAGAGGGAGGAAGGGAGGGAGAAAGAGAGGGAGAGAAAGATCAATGTGTGTTTGCTTTTTGTGTGCCCCCTACTGAGGACCTGGCCCTGACTGGGGATCAAGCTGGTGACCTTTTGGTTCACAGACTGGCTCTCAGTCCACTGAGACACACCAGCCTGTGCATGTATCATACTTTCTTATGTGTCAACATTTAATATTGGACATTATAAAGGAATGGCACTACCATGGTACCTTAGAGATTTTGCTTATATCCTTATAGACAAAGGTTTGAATTTCAGCTTAGTTTGGCCTCCCAGAATGTCTTTGTTCCTGTCCCTAGATTAGACCTCAAGAAAAAGGCTGCACAGCTGCAGCCTAGAATTATCTCCTTGGCAAAACAGCTTCCACAGCTGGTTTTGCATTTGCCCAGCCCATTGTGTTTCAGCATCATCTTATTTTACTTTATGAGAATCTTTGAATCATGGCCGATGACACTATTGGCATGAGCATGTAAGTAGTAAGTAGTCTTTCCTCTGTAAGTAGTAAACTATGTACATCTAAAACTGCTTCATTTTATCTTTATGGGTCAAATCAGTCAGGCTTTGGCATTAGCCTTGCTTTCATTATATATGTGCTTAACAAAGATGATTGACTAAACTGAATAATAGTTCAGTCCTAGCTGGTGTGGCTCAATGGATTAAATATTGGCCTGTAAGCCAAAAGGTCTTTGGTTCGATTCCTGGTCAGGGTACATGCCTGGGTTGTGGGCTAGTTCTCCAGTTGGGGTGTGCAAGAGGCAACTAATCAATGTATCTCTTGCACACTGATGTTTCCTTCCCTCTCTTCCTCTCTTTCTTCCTATCTCTCTAAAAAAATAAAATCTTTAGAATTAATAATAATTTAAGGTAAAAAACAAACATTTATGAAGCTACACCTTATTCGCCTTGCACATTTTAATGGTAAATACCACTAATGTAATTAGTGTTATACCAGATTTGGTTCTGTAACACAGACAATCCTGCTCAATGCAGGCACTGGGAAATTTTTGTTGTTAAAATGCATCTTTCAAGGAACTCCTACCCTTCATGACAGCATGGATGGAACTGGAGAATATTATGCTAGTAAAATAAGACAGGTGGTGAAAGACAAACACCATATGATCTCACCTGTAAGTCGAACCTAATCAACAAAAGAAAAAATGAGCAAAATGGAACCAGAATTTTGGAAATAAAGACCAAACTGACAGTGACCAGAGGGGAGAGGTGGATAATGGGGGAAGAAGGGAAAGGGATAAGCCAAGGAACACAATAGAGGACTCATGGGCACAGTCAATGGGGAAATTAACTGTGGGAGTCGGGAGGGGGATGGGACAGGGGAGAGCAGTGGGAGAAAAGGTGGGAAAACTGTAACTTGAAAACAATAAAAAGAGTGCTTCTTTCCATAAAAATATGCAATGATACAAAATTTTAAAAATTATAATTTATCTATAATTGTGCAGACTTCTCACTCAGCATTAAAATACCAGCAGGATTTACATCCAGAAAATTCACAGGATTCATTTGTCCTGTACATGTGCTATTCAAATTATTTGTACAAATGCAAACAGTAACTATTTTGGTGGGTAACAAACAATTCCTTCAACAACCACAGCTGACATGACCTTTTTAAATCTTTAAAATATTTATCTTAAAGTCATATATGAAAAGAAGAAGATGGAAATTCTTGTTATCATGTATCTGGAGCAATTACTTGAATCAATTACTTGATTCTATTTGTTACTGTGTAATCTTTCCCAAGTAACCTATGGCATAACCATACCTGTTTGAGTACTTTAATATTTAAACTCTTGCCTCTTAGGACATTTATCTTGTACTTATCTTTTATGATATATACATACTTTGTGTTTCTTATAATTTAAGGTCCATTATAATTTTTAATTTAGTTAAATTCATATTAAAAGTAGTAAAATGTTTTTATTTTTCCTCTGCTAACACAGAAGGTGATGAAATAGTTTCAGTTGGGCAATAAATAAATTTATATAAATATAAAATATGTAAGTATATACATTAAATCAATTGAGAAAATGTATATTGAAAGAAAATAGGAAACTATTTTTAAGGATTATATACCACTAAGTAGAAATTGTTTTTACCAGAACCAAATTGAACAGGTATATATAAGGCATTTTAGAATTTGAAAATAGGAAAACAATAACATGTTTTATTTCCAGAGAGGTTGAATGTGGAGGATATAAGATATTAGTTTAAAATGTTGACTTCTAAGAAGAGAACTACAACTTCTTTTAAGCTTGGGACCAAGGAACAATGGATGGGCTTTTAAATACAGACAATAACCTTAAGGGGAAGGAACTTGAGTGCATATTGATAAATATGTGCATGTGAGTGGCTGTGTGTAAACAATCCAATCTGTAAGCAATGCCATCAGTGTGTGTACGTGTGTGTACCTTTTATCAACTTAAATATTCTTTCATATATACAAAAACTTTTTTAAAAATTTCATATTTACATTTATTCTGATGTCAGTGAGACACAAACAAAACCAACTAATGGGGAATCATATGGGAAAAAGTTACATCAACAATAAAACCAAATGCAGTAGTAATTTAGACAAAAGTAATTTTCCCTCAGGAAATATAAAAAGAATACTTATACTTAATTTTTCATTTAAGATTTAGAACACTTTCTGTCAAACTGACACTTAGACTAATTTTCTTACATTTAAAATTTGTAAAATATAACATTACATTTTACTTTGGAAATTTTTTTTCTTTTGGAGGACTTAAGAACACATTCACTTGAAATATAAACATTTACTCAAATGTTTCCATGTTTTCACTTTTATCTGTGTACATATTGATTTATATATGTAGTGATGTGATTTAGCAACAATTATTTTGTTACTATATAGCTTTTTTCACTTACATATTTTCTTAATATAATTTAGAATGATCAAAAGGACTTTGCTCCTTTTAATTTGTAACAATTCCAACTTGATAGCCTGGTAAAAAGCTCTTTTGTTATCAACAAAACATTTATTTATTTTCAGTTCTTCACAGCTTTGCCCTAACTTAGTAAAATATCTAAGATAATATTGCTAAAAGATGTTCCTGTAGTTTTTAATGCTATTAATTTTATTTATGAAAATGTTTTAGTTATTTATTATGTAGGCTGATGAGACATCTGCTGTATTTACAAATTTAAAGGCAAAATAAGATCAGTGTTATACTTCTCTGAATTAGATTCCCACTAGCTATTTTTAGTCATAATAGGAAACAAACCATAATTTTATAATGTAGCAGCTGTCTCATGTGTTCCAATGAATAATAATACAGAGTTTTATTCCAAAAGGATAAGAAAATAGAAAAGAGATTACAGATATTTTAATTTTCTGGTACTTATTACTTTACCAATACATAAAAAACAATCTGACAGAAATAATTTTAAATGTGAATCCCTTATTTTAAATCAAATAGCATATTGACTTTCTTGAGACTTATCACAGTCAAATTTTCCCATTTTAACTTCATATATTTGGAAAAGATGAATGACTCCATTGAATGGATTAAAAAATATAAATATATTATATTTAAAAATGAAGTGTAGGTCAATATTATATCACATGCTAGAAAGCTCCATAGGGGAATTGTAGAAACAGCAGGCATAGAGATATGTTTTAGTACAGGTCAAAACAACATTAACCATAGGGATAATGTTTAACATTAGGAGAATGCAATGATTAAGGGTACAAAATATTTGGTGTGCACCATCTGGGTTTCAGTACTTATACCACTGGACTCAGAGAGAGATTTACATTGGAGATATATAAGCATATTAGCACATTTTCTTTTCTTTTCTTTCTTTAATTGTTGTTCAAGCACAGTTGTCTCCATTTTCACCCCACCACACTCCCCACCCCACTCATCCCCACCTCCCACCCTGGAACCTACTTCTTTTAACTCTTGCTGATTTGAAAAAAAAAAAAACACAGGAGAATCAGAAAGCAGAGACATTGGCTATGTTTAGTTAAGCTAGGAAAAAGGATGAATGATCTGAGATTGCCTGCAAAATGTAAAAACTACAAGATTTCTGCCTAAGGTGAGTTCTTTTAAAATTTTGCTCAAATGGACAAATAATAAATGCTTTCATTGTTCAAAGATATTCATGATTTGACAGATTATTTGAGTGCTTTTTAAAATTGCTTTATATTGTATATACTCACCTACTGTGGCTAACACTGTATATCATAACTCACTCCAAGACTTATTTTAATGCATTATATTTTTACAGTGTATAATGCATAACTTCTAAACAGAAATATATTTTAACTAAAAATGATTATATCACATCTAACATCACTGTACTTATAGGTACTATATTTTAAAGACTTTAAGAAATTCTACTCTCTGAACAGGAAGACCCCTGAAGCTTCTACACGATGTCACAATGAAGATAAATGTTTAGAAGGCATTTCTAATTTAAACTAAGAAAAGTACACTATGCTATTGTCGAGAAATTAAAGAAATAAATGACCAATACATAGAAAGGTTGCACTACAGAATGGTATAGCAGAGTGGTAGCCACTCTGGGACATTCCTACTATGAGCAATAGCTATATCAACCATCTTTTATTTTCCATCTAGCTCACCTCTGCATCCCCAGAGATCATTTTTTATATTTTCTTTTACATAGAAATAAAGATAAAAGGTTTTTCATGGCCTGCTAACCCAATTTATTGTTTCTAGACAAAAATATCTTAACTATCAAATGTATGTCATGTGATATTTCATGATTATTCAACCTGAGCAATGATTTATCCACTTTCTTTTTTTTAGAAATATTACTAATGATTGCTACTTTGTTAACATTTATAGACCAACCAAATACTGAATCACTCTTCAAAATAGGAATCAATCAGCCAAGAACACTCCTAACAAATGTGTCAAGCAAAATGCTGCTCATTGTAACAAATTGTGTCCTCATGACCTATTCAGCTGAAACTTATTAAAAATCTCCAACCAAAAATTCTTACAGAATTTATCTTTAAAAAAAGGTACATATATTTCAAGTAAATAAAGGAACACTTAATAAACAATTACTTGGATAAATAACTATACAAAAGAATGTACAGGTTTATAAAGTAGTTTAGATTAAGCTCCCTATAATTAAAAAAAATAATATAATAGAGAAAACCAACGTGTTCAAATATCCATAAAGAAAAAGGATATGAGTTTGGAGAAATACAAATTGCTTAATGGACTGAAATTAATAACCATAAAACAATGCAGTGGTGTTTCATGACAAAAAAAGTGGATTTTGCTGCACCAGAATCACACACGTAGAGAACCATGAGATCCAACTCTTGATGAGATCCTTGGTATATGGCCTATATTAGTTTTTATGTTGATACAATTAAAACAATTCCTGGCACAATTACAGATTAACAGCATTTTGGATACTGTCTAGTTTAATTTTAATATCATTTTGGAGATATAGGTAATGGAAGAAGTAAAGATTAACACATCATTGACAATAAGGCAAATACTGGGCATAATTCAGACTAGGAATAAAATTACATATTATCTTTGTAGTTTTGAAAGCTGCTGAATAATTTCAAGTAGAACCTAAACAATTTAAGGCCAAAGACAACAATTTTGAGAATGTGAACAATGAAACTGATGGGGTAAAGAAGACAGTCATTACCCATGATGAGGAATAGAATTAATATATAAACAAAGAAGATGGAGAGGTAAATGAACAATTGGAGAGATATATAGAAATTTAATCTTCAGAACTCAGTGAAAAATTTTTTTAAACAGAAATGGAGAGCTAAGAAGGAAACCCAGGATGTAATCAAGACAGTGGCAGGAGAGGTTCCCGCACTCCTGTCCTCCCATGGATACACCAAACAAACAGCTCCATGGAACCATTCTCTCAGAGAAATCCAGAAACTGGTTGAGTGACTCCTCCACACTGGAATGAGTAGGAAAAGCTGAGACACACTCTGTGGTTATAAATCCCAGCTCCAACACAGAGACATAGAGTCAAGAGGGGACTCCCAGCTGCCAGATTCTCCCTGAAAAATGAACAGTCTGGACTGCACATATAATATCACAACTTTTAAGACTGCTGCCTGAAGTACAAGCCCACAAATCAGCTAGATCTGAGAGCTAATGTGGCTGGCATTAATGAGTCCCACTGACTGTAATATTGTAACAAAGAAAGAAATAGTTGTTAAAAACCTGAGAGCATGCCCTGCAGCTATCCCCTGTCCCTCTCTCCCCAATACAGAGATGTAGACAAAAACACCAATCTCCCAGATTTTTCTGGAAGAGGTTTGAATGCATACTTTACCTACTGCTGCCTGAGGTTCCAGCTTCCAATTAGTCTGCATCTATGACTAAGGGAAAAAGAAGAGCGAAGACTCAAATAAATAAAAAATGAAAGATGAGATGTTAAAACTGATAAAATAGAAATACTAAGGATTATAAAATACTATAAACAATAATACACCAACAAATCAGAAAACCTGAGAAATGGTAAATTCTGAAAAATATATAACTTACCAAGACTGGATCATAAAGGAATGAGAGTGGCATAAAAACAGACACATAAATCAATGGAATAGAATAAAGAACACAGAAATAAACCCACATCTTTATAGCCAATTAATATTTGACAGAGGAAGCAAACACATACAAGTGGCTAAAGATGGTTTATTAAATAAATGATGTGGGCAAATTGGACAGATAATATGCAGAAAAATCAATAGACCACCTTTTTACACCACACACAAGTATAATTTCAAAATGGAGTAGACTTAACTGACAGACATAAACATTAAAAATCTGACATTGCTCATAGAAATATTTTATCCCATATATCTCCACAGGCAAGGGAAACAAAAGAACATAAAAGTAAATGGGACCACATCAAAGCCATCAACAAAATGAAAACAAAACAGTATCTGATAAGGGATTAATAACCAAAATTTATAAAGAACTTATAAAACTCAAAACAAAAATACAAACAATTAAAAAATTGGCAAAGCATTGCTAAATTAGTGGGTCTATAAACTGTGATACATTTACACAATGGAATACTACATAGCAGAAAGAAAGAAGGAGCTCCTACCCTTCACAATAACATGGGTAGAAGTGAAGTGAGCCAGGTGGGGAAAGACAAATAACATATGATCTCATCTATAAGTGGAACCTAATTAACAAAGAAAACTGGCAAGCAAAATATAGCCAGAGACATTGTAATCAATAAAAACTGACAGTAACTAGAGGGGAAGGGAGAGGGAAATAACATGGGAAAGAAGGGAAGGGGATGTAAATGAACATGTATGAGGGACCCATGGAGGGAACCAAGGGGGGTAGGATTGAAGGTGGTAGGTGGGCATGTCTAGGGAAGGGGAAAGTGGTAGTGGAAAAATGGAGACAACTGTATTTGAACATCAATTAAAAAAAGTAAAAAAGGAATGGGCAAAGAACATGAATAGACACTTCTCCAAAGAGGACATAAGGATGGATAATAGATATTTGAAAAAATGTTCAACATCACTAATCATATGAGAAATGCAAATTAAAACCACAATGAGATATCACCTCACACTTGTCAGAATGGCTATCATCAATAAACTAATAAACAAGTGTGGATGGTAATGTGGAGAAAAGGGAACCATTCTGCAATGTTGGTGGGCATGTAGATTAGTGGAGCCACTATGGAGACTTTATATAGAGATCCCTCAAAAAATTTAAAAAAGATCTGTCTTTTGACCCAGCAATCCCATTTCTGGGCATATGTCTTATGAAACCTGAAACACTAATCCAAAAGAACATAAGCACCCCTGTATTCATTGCAGCATTATTTATGATTGCCAAGATATGGAAGTGGCCCAAGTGTCTATCAGTAAATGAGTGGATAAAATAACTACAGGACATTTACACAGTGGAATACTACTTGGGAGTAAAAGAAAATTTTACTGTTTGTGACAGCATGGATGGACCTAGAGAACATTATGCCTAGCGAAATAAGCAAGCCAGAGGAAGACAATGTGACATGAGTTCACTCACATGTGGATTCTAATGAACAAACTTAACTAACAAGCAAAATAGAGACAGACATATAGATAAAGAGCAGAATGACAGTTATGGAGGTAGGTGTGGGTTAGGGGGTTGAGGGTTTGAGCAAAAATGAAAAATGGCTCTGGGGCATGGACAACAGTATGGTGATTATACAGCAGAGGGAGAATAAGGGAAATAAACTGTAATTGAAAAATCAGTAAAAATAAACAAACATGACAAAAGAAGGAAATAGAAATCTGAGCAGGTAGATTACTAGTAAGAAGACTGAATCAGTAATCAAAAACTCCCCAATAAAAAAGAACCAGGGTTTGATGACTTCACTGGTGCTCTCTACCAAACATTTATAGAAGCAATGGCAATCCTTCTCTAAGTCTTCCAAAAATTTGAAGAGAAGGGAACACTTTTTAACTCATTTTATGAGAACAGCATTATCCTGACACAAAAACCAAAAAGAAGGATACCAAAAGGAAAGAAAACTACAGACTGATATCTTTGATTCACATAGATGCAAAAATCCTCAACAAAATATTAGCAAATCAAATTCAGCAAAATATTAAAGAATGATACAGCATGATAAAGTGTGATTTATATTTGCATGTCAGGATGCTTCAACATAAATAAAACCTAATATTTTTTATGATCCTCTCAGTAGATATGGAAAAAGAAGTTGATAAAATTAACATCTTTGCATGATAAAAACTCTGAAAAACTGAGTATAGATAAAAGGTACCCCAACCTAATAAAGGTCATATGATAATCCTATAGCAAACATCAGACTTAATGATGAAGAGCTGGAAGCCCTTCCTCAAAGATCATGAAAAAGACAAGATACCCACACTTGCTTCCTGAACAGTCCTGAAAGAACAAGTAAACAAATCAGAAAAGAGAGGTATATTTGTCTCTATCTGTGAATGACATAAAATTATATATTAAAAAACCTGAACAAATTCATAAAAAAGTATTAGAACTAAAAAACAATTCAGTGAAGTTGCAGAATGCAAAATTAATATGCAAAAATAAGTTGCATTTCTATACTACAACAGTGAACTATGAAACACAAATTAAGTAAATAATTCCATTTAAAATATCAAAAATAATAAAATACTTTGGATATAAATTAATCAATGAGGTGAAAAATATGTACACTGAAAACTATAAAACATTAATGAAAGAAATTGAAGAACACACAGATAAATGAAATATTTCATGCTCATGAATTAGAAGAATTGGTATTATTAAATTGTCCACACTGCACAAAGCAATCAACAGATTCAATGCAACTGTTGTCAAAAATCCAATGATATTTCTCAAAGAAAGAGAAAAAAACCCTAGAATTTGTATGGAACCACAGAGGATCCCAAATAACCAAATCAATATTGAGAATAAAGTACAAAATTGAAGGCATCTCACTTCTTGGTTTCAAACAATATTACAAAGTTATAGTAATCAAAATAGTATGGCACTTGCATAAAAACAAACACATAGATCAATGAAACATAACAGAGAGACCAGAAATAAATCCACGAATATACAGTCAGTTACTTTTTTACAATCTCACCATAAGAAATATTTATTGATTTTAGAGATAGAAGAAGAGAGAAATAGAAAGAGAGAGAAAGATCAATGTGAGAGAGAGAATCATGAATTGGTCGCCTTCCATATGCACCATGACCAGGAATCAAACTTAAACCCACAACCTAGGTAAGTACCCTGAAGCAGGATCAAACCCACAACCCTTTGGTGTATGAGATGATTCTCCAACCAACTGAACCACCCAGCCAGGGATAGTTAATTACTTTTTGACAAAGGAGCTGAGAATATATAAGAGAAAAAAGACAGTCTCCTCTAGCCATATACAAAGGAATGAAACTGGACCCTTGTCTAACACTATACCCTAAAATCAACTAAAATGGTTTGAAGACTTGAATATAAGACTTGAAAGCATAAATATCCTAGAAGAAAACATAGTATGTAAGCTACTTGACATTGGTTTTGGCAATTATTTTTTTTATATTTGACGCCAAAAGCAAAGACAGCAAAAGCAAAAATCAATAAGTGGGGCTACATTAGGCCCCAAAAGCAAAGTAAACCATCATTAAATTAAAAAAGAACCTATAGAATGGGAGAATATATTTTCAAACCACATATCAGTAAGGTGTTGATGTCTGAAACTTATAAGAAATGCATAAAACTTAATTGCTACAAACAAAATAACCAGTTGAAAAGTGGGCACAAAACAGGGAAGGTAGACACTTTTTCAAAGAATAAATTAATTGCTTGAGCACCTTTCATACAAGTTTCCATAGTGGTCACATCAATTTATTATCCCATCAACATTGTCCAAGTGGTCCTTCTTTTTTCACTTCCTGACCGGCATTTAGTATCTCTTGTCTATTTGAAAACGTACATTTTAACAGATGTGAGATGATATCTCAGTATGGTTGTCATTTGTATTTGAATGATGATTAGAGATATTGATCACTTTTTTCATTGCCTGTTGGCTATTTCTATGTCTTCTTTGTAAATTTCTGTTCAAGAAATTTTTCATTCTTGAAATTTTCTTAATTCATTTATTTAATTTATCTAATTCTTGTAATTTTCCCTTTATAAAAAATGTATAAATTTTCCTATAAAGCTCCAAGTAGTAAATTCAGTAGAATGTGCTGGCACACCATCACTATTGCTTTTACTCTAATACAGGGGTGTTAAACTCATTTTACCAGAGGCCATATCAACCTCATGGTTGCCTTCAAAGGGCCGAATGTAGAGCTCCATGCCCTTGGTTAAGGAGTAGTAACATTTATACAGTCCTAAAATTACATTTGGCCCTTTGAAGGTAACCACAAAGCTGGTGTGGCCCCAGGTGAAAATGAGTTTGACACCCCTGCTCTAACAGGTGCGTGTTTAGTGTGAACGCAAACCATGATTAATATGTAAAAGAACCTGTGGCCGTGGTGCAATGAAACGATATGGTCAGTGAAATTTAAATTACTTAAAAAAGTTGCCTGTTACAAAATGTTATTTTTATTTTATTTTATTTTATTTTAACCATTAAATAACTAATCATAAGGTTGATGACTTTTTTATATTGGATTGCATATTTTACAAAGCCAGTGGAAAATCTTACCCATTTGAAGAAATCTCTGTTGTTACAAATCCAAAATAATGAATTTATTTCTTAATTATTTAAACATGTAATAAAGTTAATTAAATTTAATTTATTTAATGCAATGATTGGGTTACTGTTTATCAGGGAAACATATTCTTTAAAAGATGCTATTAAGAATTACAAAGAACAAAAGCCAGAAATAATGTGATATTAAGGTAGCCTCATACATGCTACTGAATATTATTTCTTCATTGAAATTCACTCTAAAAACCTGTGTTATCTAAATATAGTCACATAATGAAATGAAGGGAAACAGTTAAAAATGACAATTACTGATGCTTCCTTGGAAAAATATAGTTAAGGTTAAATTAGTAATCGATAAATAGCTAAAAGTTCAGGACAAAAATAGTAGTAAGTAAAAGTATAAAATACAAATAAATGAAAACATCTAAAATTGAAACATGAAAAATCATTTACAAGGCTGTAATTATTATGACTAGAGTGATGTGTGGGTCACCGGCCAGCAGTGATCACGGAACACTGTGGATGGCTCGTCGAAAACACGCAAGAAAAAACATGCACAGAGACAGACTAGTTTCTGTGGAGAAGTAGGGACGGACTGGCCACCCCCTCTACTGGGGAGCACGCCGGATTTATCCAAACCTGCTCTTATTGGGCTTGTTTTGCATAATAATTCAAGTAAAGTACAGTACTCATTACGAGGAAGTAAGGAACCATAGAAAACAAGGAAGTCTGCAGGTCTATTTTGAGTCAGGGTCAAAGAGCTGTAAGACTTTAAGGAACAAACTAACTTCCTCCTTGGACCCTTCTCATTCAACTGAGAGCATTCTAAACAAAGGTTTCACAGGAATTTACATGTTTTTTCTTAGGTCTGATGACCCAGGAAATCCGCCCTTTTCAGCTCAGAGCTGTACCACCCTGTCATTGTTTCAGGCTTAGGTGGAGCTAGGGAACTAAGGCAACCAAGAGATAAGGAGGTTTTTTCCCAGATGATGAGAACTCGGGCTATGTCAAAGCTGAGGAGCAAGGGTCCATCACCCCCTTTTGCTGCAGCCCCCAAAGTCCTTCTTTTGGGGGTCTCCCAAGTGATCGTGCCTGTCTTAGATCTTTCCCCCCTTGGGGAATCTTACCCGTCTTTGGCTAACCGACCAAGCTTTGGGGTTCAGTTAAGAATGAAGCAGCGCTCCTGCCAGGGAGATAAGCTTTTGTCTCCTTTCTGGCTTACGGTTCCAAGGGCGTTCCCTTAGCCTTAGCCTAGGTGGGGGTTACAGCTTCTGATACCAGTCAGGGCAGTTCTCAACATTAGAGAGAATTCCATTATATTTTAATATACAAATTTAATAACATAAACATATTTATAAAATAGAAAATATATTGAGTCTATGTTACATCATAAAAATAATGGATGCTCTATTTTTAAAAAACATAATTCATAATTATTGAATGAACTGTTAATAAGGTATGTTAGAGAAAATGTAACCTTTAATTGTAATTCATAATACCACAATTGTATGAAGAGGTTTATTTAATAGTAAACACAATCAGTTGTTCAAAGTGGTAGCCAGATTTTTACTTTGAATTCTGACATGTGACATCATCTATAAATGCCTTTTTATAAATGTTATGAAAAACCTAAACTCATAATAATATTTTCAATTTTTATATGCTTGTTAAATTACTTTATAGGTATTTAATAAGGTTAAATATTAGAAGTAATGTTTATATATACATGTATACATGGTGTGTTCTCTACAAGTTATGTTCTGAAAAGTCAATTAAGGTTAGCAAAATTATAATATCATTACCCACTGTTTCATGCCCAGGATAACTAAGAGGGGGTCTCAGCTTTTTGGAAGAATTAAATGAGTTTTCATGAGAATTGCCATATAGGGAGAGCACAGTGACAGGAGAGAAGAGAGTAAGGGTTATGGAAAAAGGAAAGTCCTCCATATATTTAATAATAGTAATTTCTATAGATTTTTATGCATGATGAATTACTTATAAATTTTAAATTGTGCTTATTAGGAGTAAGAAAATACTCAACATACTACATTTTATATTTAACATTTTGCTATGTGGGTTGAGTGTGTCTCTGTGTGCTGGCATGCAGTATGAATGCTAATACGAATGCCAATTAATGCAGGTGTGTTCTATCAATGACCAAATGTTGCAAACTGTATGTTTCCATCATTCACATTATTTTCTGAAATGGAAAATAATTTTGGTCAAAATTCCAAGAGAAGCAGGCCCTGTATGCATTATAGTCTTGAAAATGTCGGTGTATATTAAAATGATATCATAATGTGTTATCTGTTTATGTAAAATGTAATCAAATACTAAAATTAGTCAATCACATACATATATTTGACCTCATGATTCTTTATGATACTTTCAAAATGTGTGAAGGACACAGAACTCTTCCTTGTATGGCAAAAACACATGTTTTTTAAACATGCAGCATGATTAGCCCCACCCATAATATTTACACAAACATCATGATGACTGGAAACACTTCCATGCATTTCTAACACTCATCTTTGTGGGAAATACTGTCCCCATGGAGAAACAAATTTTATATTCTGAGTTTTTTCATTATTGACTGCAAGCAGTAGATTATTCCTTAAGTAATTGTATCTGAACATCATTCTATATAAAGCAGTGCAAAATAACAGTTACATGTATATGTTTAAACTATAAAAAATACATATAATCATATACATTTATATTGACAGTTTTCATTTTGAAAACTCAAACATGCTGCACATAGATCCATTAAATGTCAGATATGCTTATCCTGAACCAGAACACACAGTGTGAGAAACAAACAACAAATAAAGAATATAAAATAAATAAATGGCATTGAATAATGTTGTTTTTAAACCCAAAAGATCATAATTTTAAAAGAGTATGACTTTGTTTCTTTTTTGATAAATGGTTTAGATTGTTACAAAGCCTGTTAGCAATAGAACTCCTAAAAATTTGGTAAAATAATACAATTAATATTGCATTTTTTGTTTCATTATATATTTCTGGATAAACTACAAAATTGGAAACAGTAGGTTTTCTTTAGGATTGATTTGCCAACATTGGTATTAGATATTGGAGAGCGTAGTTTCAAAAGGGACATAAATGATCCTGCCTCCTTTGCCTGTGTCTGCCATGGTGGTAAAAGCAAGATTGCTGCCTTTGAAAGAACTGGCATCTCCTAAAGGTTCCTACTCAAGGGAAAGCCTGGAATTGGAGCCTCTACTTTTTCCTCAATAAACTAAAAGAACAGCAATTGTTGCAGCTTCTTTGCGGCACAGGCCACAGGGCAGAGCAGGTCAAAGACTACTGTTCCTTAGCACAAAAATTGGATAGTGACATGTTCACAGGACAGGACCAAATCCTTCCAAACAGAGGAACAATTTTTTTTCTTCGATATACCATTAGGTTGTTACCACAGAAAAAATAATATTTTGGACAGAAGGGCTACCTTAACAGACTACCTTCCATGTAAAGAAGCCAGCTGATGTGTAGCTCTCAATTAAAGAAAGTTTGTAATAGTATTTAGTTTATCTTCATTGATTAGCATTCATAAGACACCTTGAGCATTTACATCTTCACAAGGCAAACACCCATATCCTCCTGACTAAGACATCTGATGTTAGGACAGAATGAGAATTTTGGAAGGAATCACAGAGTGTCACTGTCTCCTGTAAATGGGGGGTGATTTGCCAAAGAGTGAGAGAGGTGTATGATTTCAAATGGAAAGGCCTCAAGGTAAGGAGAGAGAGAGAATGCAAGTGTGAACATTTCGAAAATGTTCCTTAGAATGAACTAAGGAATAGAAATGATATTTATGGATACATGTGTCTCTGGGTGGCATTAAATTTTGAACTATCTTTCCTTATGCAGAACAATAAAAAGTCTGATTTTGTGAAAACTTCAAACTTTGTTCTTCCTAACTTTCATTTTTCTTCAGGCATTGCTCTAGGGACTCTACTTTCAGTATATAAATACTGATAAGTATTTTGTAGATGCATGTTACCTCTTTGTATTTTTCTAAGGGGGATAGGTAGCTAGAAGATCCTTTTCATGTATTTCCTTCAGAGGTAGGGGGTCATTCCCACCTTGAGTGAACTAGGATCTAGAATCCCCACTGACTATGAGTGGCAGCAGAGGTGACAGCTACCAGCAGGAAATATTCTTGAAAGATAGACAGATTAAACCTCATTATGGTTTTGAAAGGAGAAAAAAAAAATAATGGACCCATCCACACTTGGGGTACAGAAAGTAACTTGTAAAATTATCCTCAAATGCCTTGGGCATGTTACATGAAAATTCATATGTGAGGTAGTAGTCACCTGCCATATCTAATCCTCTCTTTTTCTCACAGTTCTGGACATTTTGTGCTGTAATTATCCTGAATCTAGTGCATACCCTCTCCATTTTCTCACCTTTCATTTTCTTTCACATTCAATGTCTTTCTCCTGTAAAAAAAAGGCAAAAATAAAAACAAAACTCTCTTCCTTCCTTCCTTCTATCCTTCCTTCTTACCTCCCTTCCATTTGTAATAAGAAATCAATGCCCTTATTTTTTGTATTCACTAGGTTGGCATACATTTTATTTTGTTTACTTAATATCCACTTTGATATCACCTCTTTGGCAATGGTTCAAGTGTATTGACAAAAGAGCTACAGGAAGGTGGACTAGGAGAGCTGACTCATGGAATTGCATCTGAAAGGCTAAGGGCAGACATTACTGCCACTGTAGACTAAGTAAAGCCTAGGAGGCACAGCACTGTGGGCATGGTAGGTTCAGGCACTCTTCCCACGTGCACACTAAGCTTTTCATGAGAATCTGAAGGCTTAAAATGAACAAATTCAGGAAATGGCACACTCTCAGTACCTGATTTGGATGCGTAAGTTACAGGTTTCAAAGCTTTTACAGAATACTTTCATATTCTTAGCTGCAACAAGAGACATACAAGTGTACATATGTAATAGGTTGATTACTTAAAAAAAGTAGTACTATTTTTATTAATAAAAGTAAATTGCTGATATTGATTAGATATTTACCATGTTAGCCATTGTGATAAATGCTTTATAAAGATTATGCCCTTTAACTCCACAGCAACATCTGTGTTCGGAGCCACAATAAATCAGTGGTCAGAGCCACAATCTTGTTATATAAGAAGTTTGGAAAATAATATCCATTTTAAGTACCAAGATACCATGTGTTAGATTTTCCTGTAGCATACAGCTTCCCAGTTTATGAATACGTGTTTCTTATGAATGGACTCAACTGCTTGCACCTTGACCACTAACCAGTATGAGTTCTGTCCGGCCCAAACTTGAATCTGTAGCCTTCCCAATTCCTAAATCACCTCAAGTGTGAGTGGGTCCACTGGGGGCACTTTGCTATCCATACTAAGAATTTATAAGAATGCTGAGGAACATCTTTCCTTATAGTTACTATTCATTTCTTAATTCACTTGACTAAAAAGAAATAAGGAAGGTCTTATAGGCATGCCACATTACTGTCCTATAAAATTTCAGACTCCACACATGCCCCTGCCTCAACTGAGCCCCTTCTTTTGCGGGGGCACATTTATATTTGTCAAGGTCTCTGGTTGAAATATAATATGCTGAGCTTTTCCTAGAGATTAGGCCCAGATACCTACCTGAGTAGTTTGTCATTGACTAAACCACAGAGAAAGATGAATTTTAAGGTCTAAAGCTATGGATGACTTCTGAACATGAAAACTAGGAAAAGACTAGTAAGTTATCTTCACTTCTATATTAGAATCTATTATTCTTGGATGCCTCCTTGATAGTAAAATGATCAATTTTCACTTCAATTTACTGCACTGGCCTAACATCATACTGGTAGCAAATGGTCTCTGCCAGATGCTGCAAACTTACTTTTCCACGGTGTGCAGGTAATCCCTGGAGCCTACATGCTTTGACAGCTGCAGAACCTATTTTGTGCAAGCACATGTGTCACTGACCCCTCTTCCCTTTTTTGGAAAGACTCCAATCTCTTTTTCCCCAAAATTCTTTACTTAGATGCAAACTTATTTTCTCAATGTTTCCACACACATTATATTGTGAGCAAATCACTTGCTTTTAATGCCATGACAGGGATTATATAGCACTTCATATGCACAGCTTTTCATCAGAAGTATTTAATTTCTAATTCCCTATCTTTCCTAGCCTTTAATGCTGATTCCAAAACAGTTTCTGCAACCCCATGGAAATGCAATTGTATTTCATGAGGGCTGAACACAGCCTGATCTGGGTTAATGAACAGTCTCCACAGACAGGTATCTAAAGTTTGTCAGTCATAACACAAGTGTGACCCTAGCTCAATTCAAGGGTAATGATTATACTAAAAGTGCAACTGTTTACAATACCAACCTTATGGATCCCAGAGCAAAACCAGATTGTCATTTCCAGTTCCCTGTCCTTTGAGAACCAAGTACAATGAATGCAAAATGTGTCACGCATGCTGTGGGAAGTCCTGCACTTTGATTTCTGCATTTTGTTGTTGCTGTTTCTGTAGTCGCCTCTGAGCTTAGGTTTCTGCTTCTAGAGAATTATTATTATTTTAGAGAATTGTTTTAAAAATAAAGTCATAATAACTATTTCTGATCCAGCCACAACTACTGGGGAAAAATCCATTTTCCGTATATTTTTCTTTTTTATTATTTATTTTTAATTGTAGTTTACATTAAATATTATTCTGTATTAGTTTCAGATGTACAGCAAGTAGTTAGAATATCATGTATTTACAAAGTGGTGCTCCTGCTGCCTCAGGTACCCACCTGGCTGCTTACATAGTTCTCTTAATATTATTGACTATGTTCTCTCTGCTGTAATCTACACCTCTGTGGCTATTCTGCAACTACCAATCTGTACCTGTTAATCCCTTCATCTTTGCACAGAGTCCTCCAACTCCTTTTCCCTCTGACAGCTGTCAGTCTGTTCTCTATAACTATGGTTCTTCAAAAAATAAAGCAAAAATGGAATTGCCTTATGACCCAGTGATTCTACTTCTGCTAATATATCCGAAGAAACCCAATACACTAATTTGAAAGAATATATGCACCCCTCTAGTCACTGCAGTGTTATTTACAATAGTAAAGCTTTGTAAGCAACCAAAGTGCCCATAAGTAGATAAGTGGATAAAAAAGCTGTAGTATATTTACCCAACAAACTATTACTCAGCCATAAAATGGAAGAAAATCTTACCTTTTACAACAGCATGGATGGACCTAAAGGTTATTCTGGTGAGTGAAATAAACCAGTCAGAGAAAGACAAATGCCATGTGATTTCACTTATATGTGGAATCTAATGAACAAAATAATGAAATAATAGAAACAGACTCCATGAAATTTCACAACAATAATATATGCATCTGACAGAAAAGGATATCATCAAAACACAATATATGTCAAATATGTGGTTCTGGAATTATATGGGAACTTTTGCAATAGGGATGTCTTGGATTGACACTGTGGTAAAATTAAAATGTTACAATGTAATTTCTTTCTTGTTGCTGTAAAATGCTAAAGTAGTTCAAAACAAAGACACATCAATCAAATATATTTTTGTCAGATTTTTCTGTCATTGTTTTATCATTTTATAATTGTACATTAAGTATTGTTTGTAGCAGACAAAGCACAAACAGTGAAAGAAAAAAGGTCTATTAACCTCCACTTCTTTGAGTGCCAGGAGTGGATGAGGGAGGACTGAACTCATGGACTTGCTCAGTAGTGAGAAATGGCTAAGAAAATTAATGTGTATCCATGTGGTATCAGATTTCAATTCAAACACATATTTGCTCACACATTCTTCAGTCCCATCTTCGGTGTTGTTTGTTTGTACTTGAGACTGAAGGAAACAAAACCCTCAACTGTCATCTGCTGGCAGCTGAACTAGCACTAAAGGAGACACGATAATTTTTCTTGAATACCAATATCCAAAAAGGTCACTCCATAATCATGGCTGATGAAGAAAAAAACAAGACAAATCAAAAATAATGTGTAAACACAGATCAAAGAAGAACATGGTCAAAACCACAAGACTTCCTGACCATGTTTCATTTTTGCTTAGCTTCTTCACCCAACCTAGTAAGTCATGTGTCAGACCACCCACTCCCACACTAAAGCAGGGTTATTGACCCTTCCTCCTGGAAGTTCTCCATCTAAAGCAAAAACACGCTTCCTTAAACCTGTCATCAATATCACTTAACATAAGACCAAATCTCCTTGGGTGTGTGCCTGATGTTGTATGCTACCAAATGAATTATTGTGTCCTCCCAACATTTATATATTAAAATTCTAATCCCCACGGTGATGGTATTAAGGGATGGGCCTTTGAAAACTTCTCAAATCATGAGGGTGGAGACCTCATGAATGGGATTAGTGCCCTTATGAAAGACACCCAAAGAACTCCCTAGACCTTTCTGCCATGTGAGAGCACAGTGAAAAGACAGTTATCTATACATAAGAAAGCAGACTTTCACTAGACACTAAGTCAAGGCTCCAAAACTGTGAGAAATAAATGTCTTCTCTTTGTACATGACCCAGCCTATGACATTTTGTTATAGCATCTATAACAAACTAAGGCTGGGTCAATACACTTTTGCAAGATAATCCAAAAATCATATGATAAAGGCCCTAAGATCAGGTCCATTAAAACATTCTTTAGGGGCCATATTACATAGGTGTACATAATTATAAAATTTAAATACAAAATGTCCTTCTCCCTTCACCCATATCCTTTTCTAGTTTTTTTCCAAATTTTTCTGGGTTAGCTTTGTGACTTGTTTCAATGAATGGTACAATAGCAAACATGACAAAACAATCTTTGCACTTCTCTTTTGTGTTTGTTCTCTTGCAGCTTTTAGAACCCACTTGCCAGGTGAAAAAGCCCAGTCTAACCTGTCTTCAGGATGATGAGAGACACATGAATGTTATCAAATTAATCTCACCATACCTGCTGTTATTGGGATAACCATGAGATACATTGAGATACATGAATGAAGCCATTCAGACCACCCAGTTGGGCCAATTGCAAGAAAGTTGAGCTGGTTCGTGTTTTAACTCTCTAGCAGGTATGGTATGGTTTTCATAGGGGACTCAAGAGTTCAACAACTTTATTTTAGGGTAAAAAGTTATACCTAAAGTAATGCCTAGTAAGGTTATGCCTAGTAAAGTTATGCCTAGTAAGTAATGTATGTGCTAAAACTTTTGTTTCAGAAACTAAAGGTAAGCCCCTACTAGCTCCTGGGAAGACAGACAGCCAACCTCCTGGGGCACTGCTAAAGATTACCACCAGGGGGCAGATGGAGGCATCAGGGTCTTCGTGTTACAGGGAGAGACAGATGACAACTGCCCCCAGGAACAGCTAACTGCCCAGGACAGGAATGTTGCAGTTTCTTCTACCTAATCCTCCCTGAATTTCAAAACCCCTCACTGCACCTTGTTTATCCCCTGTTATAAAAAGTCTGGCCTTGAAAGAAAAGGGAAGACAGTTCTTTTGGGTGAGAACCCTCCATGTTCTCAGATCATCGGCCATCTGAATAAAGCACCCATAAAGATTCAATTGCTGTTATTGCTTATTGGGTTTGGTAGTGACAGGCAGCCTGAACGCTGGTGTGTCTTCCAGTTTCAGTTTTTTGCATTGAAAATTTAACTAATAAGCAAGATGGTGTCAACTACAAAAGGAACTATTTTGTGTGGAAACCCTTAAATGAAGTCTGTCCTCTTATTTACAGAGTAAAAAATTATCAGACAGAGAATGAAATATCCCCAATGCATTAATGGGTCAGCTACAGAAATGGAAGCTTTTGTTCAAACAAGGCAGGGCCTCTCTCCTGTCCCACAGTTATCCGTCAGCCATAGTCCTCATGAGACCAGCCTGTCTTAGTCATACACTTCAAAGTATACTAAACAGGAGTATTTCACCTGATAACAATGTGTTTCACTTTATATAGCTTTTCTTGGTGATACAATTTTTTTTTTACATATCCTCTGCAAATAATTAATGCAATGGATAATTTGTGCTGTGAAGAAAATCTCATTTTAACCAACTTTGAACAGTTAGAATTTCTTATGTCCACACCAGCACACTAATCAATTCATTTTTCTTCTAATGGGAGAATACCAAAAAATATAACTGTTATTTTCAACTGCAACTGTAAAATGATTTGTATATTTATATATTCAAAGCAAAGAATTAAAATATTTGAGGCAAATATTGACAATACGTAATGGATGTATAGACAAATGGAAAAAAACTCACTTTTCATGTTTTAATGACAGTGTCATGAAGCTACAAATAGCAATAGATAAAATTTAGTTTTTGATATAATAATTGTATAATCTCAAAAAAATTCTATTCCAATGTATTTCAGTAAAAATACTCAGGCAAGGACTCTAGGTTTTAACTAGCACACTGCATATCCCTGGACTATATTTTGCTGTAAAATGTAAGGAAAGGCTCATTTATGCTCCCTAGTTATTTATTATTGATACATGGATTTTCACTATTACTACATGGGAACAGAAATCTTCTTTTACACAAAGAAGAATGCTAGGCTCTTTTACAACACTTAACACATCCCACACCTTACTGTTCATGTTCTGAATTCAAACACTTGATTCAAGCACTCAAATTTATCAGATCAAGTTGTCCATGTCCTAACAAAACACACAAGGAACAAAGTACAAAAACAAACAGCAGGTTTCAGCTGACTCAGACACAGGGAAACTCTACCTAGACATTTTGCTTTTCACCAGGTGAAATTTGACAAGGATTATGATTTTTATGTACAGAACTAAAATTAAGGTAGTATTACTCTGTACATTTTCTTTTAGCAATAATAAATATTTGAAGATCCATTGCATCAGGATGACTTTATTATTTTCATTTATCTTCACTGAATGTGAATCGTCTGGGGTACCTCCCTATATGTGTGCACATATCAAACAAAGAGAGAACGGCCTCAGTGAATGTCATAAATACCTTTTTATATCTCTTTATTTGTCTTTATTTTCCCTGCTTTACCCATCATCCTTTTTCTGGCTTCTTGAAGTAGACCTTTAAATGGGCTGTCAGGGTTCAATCTTACCTACTATTATTGATGTTTATTTCATTTTTAATTACCTTTCTAAAATACAAATCTGATCATGTTTTTTTCCTGGTTTGAAGCCTCCCATGGGTTCCTCCTGGCTCTCAGAATAAAGTTCAAGCTCTTCCCATACCTCAGGGCCTGCTTCCTTTTCCATCTCTGCCTTTGTCTCGCCACCCTCAATAAAGATACCCTCGACATACATGTTCACATTATTCACAGTTCTTTTTGAGAACTATATTTTATGAATTAATTATATTTTAATAACATTTACAACAATTATTTAGCCTTTCATTCCATGTTTTAACTGTTGGTAATTGGGCATTATAACTTTTTTATTAACACTTGAGCTCTTTTAAAAAATATTTTTGTCAAATATTTCTTTGTCACAGTACATCACCTATTTTTTAAAAAATGTTTTATGATAGATACATAAATTGTGAATTATCTTAATAATTCATAAATTTTATTGGAGCCTTGTGTTGCTGACATTTACAATTATTAAAATATCATAAATCAGCTGGCTTTACAATTCTTGAATAAAATTTTTAATGTATTTTTAGCTATTTTTTTCTGTTTCTAAAAGTTTCTTACTATTTATTTAAGGACAGTATTTTTAAAAATATTTTATTTATTTATTTTTAGACAGAGGGAAAGGAAGACAGAAAAGAAGGAGAGAAACATTGATTGGTTGCCTCTTGCATGTGCCCTAACCAGAATCCAGGTCCACAAGCCAGGTCCACAACCCAGGTATGTGCCCTGACACAGAATCAAACCACCAACTTTTTGCTTTGCTGTACAACACTCAAGCCATGCTGGTTAGGGCTAAGGGCAGCATGACTTCGGGTTCTTTTTAAAAATATCTTCCTAAAAACTCTAGAGGCAAATAGGATTTTTCTTCATTTTGTAAATGTAAGAAAATTGCCTAGCTCATATAAGTGTAACTATGCTTTAATTATTTTAGCTAACATACAGGGTCCTACAGAAGTAACACTTGGTTGAGTATGGTTGGTACACCTAATAATATAAGTGTAATACTTTATAGTTTTGATTTGAACATTTCAGCTCAAATGTCATATGGTGTACTTGAGTGCAATATTGTTATGTTACAGAATTATATGGTTATGCTTTTGTAATAAAAGACTTTGTGCTTGAACAACAATAAAATTCAAAAGTATTTAATAAAGAATAAAAACTAAAAGATTTTGTAATAAAAAAGGGCAGTATTTGTTCCACACTCTGTATGTATAATGTTTTTGTTCAAATCAGAGTCTTATTTCAATCACATTCTTAAGCATGGACCCTGTTCCAATTGTTCAGCTTTTACTTTCTTCAAAAGAACCAACAATACTTTTCACATGTATTCAAATATTCTCTGTGTTGAATCACTTACATCTTTTTTATTCTTTTAAGGTCTTTATCTTCCAACTTATTCAAGTTTTAATGTTCAATAGAACTGTTTCAGTGTTTTATTTCCCCATATAAGGCGGCAAACACTGAAGTTAAATCTTTTGCTTTTTTTTTTGGCATTTTTCTTATTCTGTCCATCTTCCTATAAACCAGCTACACTTTCCCCCTACAAATTATATCTTCTTTAATTATAATGCAGATTCCAAATATTCTAACAGTTTCTCCTATAAATCATCTTTTAAAATCTAACTCTCTGAATTTTCAGAACGATATTTGACATATTCTGCTTTTTGTTTGCCTTGTTTTTATTTATTTTTATTAACCCCCTAGGAAATTTATTGATTTCAACTCTTTATAACCAGAGAAAATAAGTTGCCAGAGGTATAATTTTCTCTCTACCTGGACAATGTTTAAGTACAACTTTCATATTTTTACTGAATTTTCACATCAAAGGAAATTTTCTCATGTGTCATGTATATTTGGAAGACTGAAAATAATTTTCTCCTTTCTGTACTGTTTATCTCATTAAATGCTTTGGGCACAATACATTTTTGAAATTCCTTTTATATATGGCTGCCTTTCAGTATATTTTTGGTGTTATCTAAGAGCTAAGATTTTTACGTAAATAATATTTTATTTATATGTAATTTTTATATCTTTCATATTCATTTTACAGTATACATTTCTTTGACTTTTTAATTTCTGCTTTAATAATTAAGTAACTTTCTTTTCTATCATCTACAGACATAATATTTCAGTACTACAATGTATTTTTATTTTTAAATTAACAAAGAATTGTGATAGCTTAATATAATTTTCTCTAAATTGAGTGATGCTTTCCATCTGACATACATTTGTTTGTTCACCTCATATACTCTAATATATTGTCTTACTTTTAATTCTCTTCATCTCAAATTCAATAACCAACTAAAAAGAATAAGATTTAAATTATTCCATTGCATAAAATTCCACAAAAGTATCACTCAACAGCATGGTTTGGTTTGCTCCTTAAAATCATGTATAGATTTTTTAAAATTTTTATTTAATTTTCACTTCAGCTTTTTCATGAATGGAACATAAGCATTAACTCAGTGCAGTGCATCTTCGTGTAATTTACAAAATAACCACTTTTGACCTTATTAAAAAGGAAATAACCGGGTTACAAATTTAAATTATACTTCATTATAACTGAAACCTGTGTTTTATTTTTCAGGACCTTAGATTATTTTGATTATTTTCAGGACCTTAGATCATTTTAAGTCCAAGCACTTAATTTTCAAGAGGAGTAGACCAAATAATGTTTAATTTCTTATCTATAAGCACATGATTCTGATTTCTGGTTTGTGCCTTTGAAAAGAAATGCAAATTTTGTTGTAAGGTTCTTTTACTTTTATTTTTTTACCCTCACCTAAGAACAAACTTGTTGATTTTAGAGAGAGGAGAAGGAAGGAGAGAGAGAGGGAGAGAAACATCAATGTGAGAGAGAGAAACATTGATCATTTGCGTCTTCTACGCTCAGCCAGGGCATGTGTAGTAAGATTATTATTTTCAAAAATGGTGCTTCCCACCACCACAGTGACTCTTGTTTGCCTTCTCTTTCCCCTCACATACCATTTTAAACAGATGAAACTTTAGCACTTACCCTGTGCTTGCCCCATCTTGGTCTCTTTGGTGTGGTGTGTGTGAAGAGCATAACTGCCAGGAGATCAAGGCCCCCATGTGGAGAACTGTATTTAGGCTGTGGTATTGTTACAGGAAAGACAACTCAAACAGTTTCGGGGTTTGCGAAGATGAGTTTTATTCACCCATGCAGACCCAGAGGGGATAGATTCCAAATTCTGAGCTCCGAGTTCTGGCCGGGGCTGGCTTATATTCTTGTTACAAAGGCAGAAGGAGGAGGGGGAAGGAGTGCAGCTGCTGAAAGTGGGCATACAGAAGCAGAAAGCAGGGGTTAGCGTATGACCTTGAGGTAACTGCTTATCTGGGAATGGCTGCTGTCTGAGAATGGCTGCTCTTCAGCTATGTCCTGTCACAGTATTCAAGGAATGAGACTCTGCCTCTTCTATTTGCAGGGGAAGAGATGCATTCAAAATTCGCAAACTGGTATCTTTTAGATGTCTCTCCATTAGGATTCATGACTTTGGATCCCTGAGTATCTGTAGAGGATGTGTGACTACTCTGAAGCTGCCATGTTGGAGAGACCACATGGACAAAACAACTAGAGATAAAGATAGCCAAGAAGTGTAATCTGCTCCGGCTCCCCCGAGTTTAAGTGTTCCCAGTTCAGACACCAGACACTTGAGAAGTGTCTGAAGAAGACACTTGAGAAGTGGAAAAGACTTTGAGATAATCTTATGCTCTCAGCCACTGTCAACTAGCACAACTCCTTGAGGAATTCCCAGCTAGAACTACAAACCAAGCTGTGTTAATTTCATGACCCACAAAAATGAGAAAATAAATTATCATTATTTTCAATCACTATGTTTTGAATTATTTGTTAATTACCAATAGAACACTAATGTAGAAATTCAAAAGAGAAATGATAGTATTTTAAACAAATATTGTTGGAATAATTAACTATTCAAGTGAAAAATTTTAAATGTAGAAGTACAAGTGTTTTTTAGTTATTTAAAAATTATTATTATAAATCTACAAATTTTTCTTAATTGAACTAGTTTCCTGTTTTAAAATAAGGGCTACCTAGGAGTATATTTACAGCACCTTATATGTATATTACTCAATGAGACTCTCTGCGGATGTTTATTTTTTGCACATCACAACAGCAATAAATGTAGAGTTGGGATTCATAGTCAAGCAGAACACTTGCTCTTAAATATGACCCTGTCCTGAACAGAAGTTGAGCAGATATATCTATAATCCAAACTCTATAATTATATCACATTTTGTTAAAGGAAATAATATTTTCAAAACATGAAGCAGTTTTAAGCAGAAAACAATACTTAGATAAGAATTTGGCATTTCCATTATAATTAAAATTACAGCTTGAAAGTGTGAAAGGGGGACTCAAATTTGAAATAGAATGTTGAAAATCAAGTTCTACTATTTAACTTAGCACAACAAAATAGCCTTTCATTTGATTTGGTAGTAATGGGAAACATATCACCACAGTATACTTTTCAATTTGCAACTTGTTTCTTGAGAATTCATAAAAGTGTGTGGCATCTTAATATCTGAATAGTGGAGAAAAACAATATAATCCTATTGCCTAAATCTGTTTACAGGTTACCTTCATCTAGTCCTCTTGTTTCCAGTGCAGTCTAATTTGTGCTTTCAAAGGCAGAAATATACAAATGAGTTGATATAATGTGAATTTCAGTAAAAAATATATAGTATACTTTATTCAATTGTCTACTGTAGAGAATAGATCTAAAGAACAAGGGATTTTAGAAAATGAATATAATTTCAGTTTGATTGAAGGGAATGGGAAGATGATGTATAAATTATGATTATTTAAGTATTTCTGGCAAAGTCTTCACTTAATGCTTGCAATATCATTGGATATCATATTGGATAAGTTTGTCAGTGGATAAACTTATTTACAGGGGTTGGCAAAGTAGGTTTACAGTTGTGAGTCACATTTTTGAGTTAATAAAGGTATTGCAATAATCATAACCTGTATGTCTTTTTCCATATGAACAATTGTAAACCTACTTTTGCTCACTCCTGAGTATTGAGGGTTTCTTGCTTTTTAATTTAAAGGAAGATACCAGGTAAATGATAACAGAATTATTTTTGTTGTATTAAACTTAGCAGATTTATGCTGTTTGTCACCAATTTGTTGGTCTAGAGATCCAAGGTTGATTTACTCTCACACTGTTCAGAATTACACATCAGTAAACATGCAGGGGCACCTGGACAAAGGAGCAGTAGCTTCTTTCTGACTGAATCCTAAAGCCTGATACTCTGAACTTCCACTGTGGTGATACAAAGGTCAGGTTGATAGGGGACTCAAGACGGAAAATTTTAGCTTAAGGTAAAAAGTTGTAAGTCTAGCAAGTAATGTGTATATTAAGCTTTTGTTTCAGAAACTACAGATAAGACCCATTCTGGCTCCTGGGAAAAGCAGCCAACCTCCTGGGGCACTGGCTAGAGATTACCACCTTGGGACAAGTTGGAGGCATCCAGGCCTTTTGTGATACCACCCCCACCTCTTGGGAACAGCTAACTGAGGAGAACCAGAATGTTGCAGCTTTGCTCACCTAATCTTCCCTGAACTTTAAAGCCCTCGCCGCACCTTGTTTGTCCTCCCCCACCCCCTTATAAAAGATCTGCCCTGGAAAAAGAAGGGAAGATGGTTTGTTAGGGTATGAACCGGCCATCTTCTCAGATCTCTAGCCATCTGAATAAAACGCCCATAAATGATTCAGTCACTGTCATTGCTTATTGGATCTGGTAGTGACAGGCAACCCAAATGCTGGTGTCTTTTCTGGTTACAAGGTGAGTGAAAATACCTGTGTTAATTGACCATGGAACAATCTTTTCAGATATTCCTGGAGACAACCTGAAATATATAACCAAAATAAATAAACAATTTAAGTTTAATATCTCTATGAAGACCACATTGTTTTCTTTCTACAATTGCTACTTAGTCATCCAAATTATAGTCCAACTGTGGATTTATCTTTCTATGCTGAGAATATACAAAGGCCCTCAGCTCAGATGCAGCCATTTCCCAAATGTCAAAATACCACAGTTATGCTTGTAGAATGTTAATTGTAGAGTCTGGATTATTATTAGTTTCACATTCAGATATTAGTCCTGGTTTGACAATCTTATACAAGTATTTTTGTTTCCATTATTGATGCTTTGTTAATTCACAACACAGAAACTTTCTAAGCATAGGTATTGTCAGTGGAATAAATCAGTGCTTTGTCTTGAAACTTCCTACTTAGTCCTATCACTTTTCTAGCAGCATGTTAGCTTTTAATTTAATATTCATATTTATTTATAGGTTTACTGATAACATGTGGGGAATTTCAATAAATGAATGGGATTAATTATGTTCATAGCTGAATGGATGGTCTGTACTTTATGGCTCAATTAATTTAGCAACTCCATATTTCAGGATAATCTTAAATAAAAGACAAATCAGTCAAAATTATGTTAGATATTCAAATAAATGGCTATTTGGCAGATTTTTTATTCTTTACATTTTGGCTATTTTTAAAAGAAAAGACCACCTCAAAGTTTATCTGTTACTGAAATAGCAATGCTAAATTGAAAGGAAAAAAAGGCAGATGTCTAAAATTGGGATGGAGGGAATCAAAATTTATTTAAAACATATTTCATCTGAAGAGGAGGTAAGGTCCTAACAGTCAGACCATTTGTGAAACTGAATAGCTAAGTTCATGTTGCAAAACTTAAAATTATGATATTATCCCTGGGTATTCAGAGGGTATTCCTTCTTAAAATAATACATAGTGATTATTTTGAACAGGAGAGTTAACATTTGTGGAGCACCTGTACTATGTAAAGCACATTATTTTTCAAAGCAATCTGTCACTGTGCACATCACATTCCCATTTTACAGGTAATGCACTAGGCCCAGGCATAGTGAGTAATGTACTCTATGTTTCAATAAACATCTATGGTGCAGAGAGCTCAAATTCTCACATGTGCTACCCCAGGAAGCATCTTCACCTTTCAACTCCCCCCATCACTGATTACAGATTCTGAAGAGTTCACTACGTGTGTAACTTTACCGTGGAGAGGATAACAAGTGCTATACTCAATTATGATATATTCTATTATTATAAAGATTCTATTTAAATAAAATCATAAAAAATATATTTCTATACATGCCTTTAAATCCTATGACCAGTATATTTTTATGAAAGGTTTTCATCATATTTAATCATGGAAATAAAATGTTAATTTTATTTATTACCAAACTATCAGATTTTAAAAATACACTGTTTGACTTGCTCTGTGACAGTAGACATAATTGAATAAAATAGGTTGTAATAATTTGGATAAATATAAAAAATATTGGGCTAAACTAATGTTTAACTTTACAATGGCCTAAAATATGGTGTCTACAAGGCGTATTTTTTTCTTGAGTTAAATTTAATGCAATTTTAATGAAACTAAAGAAGAAGATGAATATTGGAAAATAAAAAATGTAATTTTATGATTGCATAAATAGTTAAAAATCTAATATACATAACTTTTCTGAATTACAGAAGTTTCTAAGAGAAAGATACCTGAGATATTCCAAAAAAGAAAATAATAAAATTGTCAACTCTAACACCTTTAAAATATTTTAAATTTATATAAATGGAAATACATAAATATAAACAATTAAAAATTTAAATGCATATTTTCAAAATATTGATAAATTTTAAAATGACATCACTTGAGTTTTCTATTTAAAAAAACATATATTCCATTAAAAAACATTTATTAATTTCTTCACAAGCACCAGTACAGCTGTGAAAAAGAACCATCAAAAATCAACAAGAGCCGTGACTCACAATTCAGTTGGTGGGGCATCAACTCACATAGTGAAGGGTCACTAAATTTCCTGTCAGGGCGCATGACTGGAAATCCCCTGCTCTGGGCAGTTTCCCTGGTCAGGGTGCATAGGACAGACACCTGATTGATGTTTCTCTCATTGCATCAATGTTTCTCTTCTCTTCTTCCCTCCCTCTCCCTCTCTCTAAACCTAAATAAATAAAATTTAAATTAAAAAAAATCAAGAGCCGCTATTAACACTTACAGTAGTATGACCTGAGGCCGGGTCTCTGAAGGTTGCTCATGAAGAATATCTGGAACTCTTTTAAAACAGGCAAGATTTAAACTTGTTCATTACTAAAAGAAAAATAAAGTTTTATCCAAGATTATTTGTTAAAATAATTCAGCATATATTATCCACAGCACCTTTATCTTTTTATTTTCATTTATTGTTGTTCACTTACAGTTGTCCTGCCTTTTTCCCCATTGCTCACCACTACCCCATGCCCACTCCCACAGTCAATTCTCCACATTGTCTGTGCCCATGGATTCTCTATTTGTGTTCCTTCTGTGCTCCTTCCCTTTCTTTACCCTGTTATTCCTTTCCCCCTTCCCCTCTGGTCACTGTCAGTTTGTTCTTTATTTGTATATCTCTGGTTCTATTTTGCTCATTTGTTTGTTTTGTTGATTAGGTTCCACTTATAAGTGAGATCATATGGTATTTGTCTTTCACCACCTGGCTTATTTAACTGAGCATAATGCTCTCCAGTTCCATCCATGTTGTCACATTGGGTAGGAGCTCCTTCTTTCTTCCTGCTACATAGTATTCCATTGTGTAAATGTACCATAGTTTTTTGATGCACTCATTTACTGATGGGCACTTAGACTGTTTCCAGCACTTGGCTATTGTAAATAACACTGTTATGAACATTGGGGTACATAGGTTCTTTTGATTGGTGATTGAGGATTCTTAGGGTATAGTTCCAGCAGGGATCACTGGATCAAAAGGCAGTTCCATTTTTAGTTTTCTGAGGAAATTCCATACTGTTTTCCACAGTGGCTGCACCAGCCTGCATTCCCACGAACAGTGTACTAGGGTTCCCTTTTCTCCACAACCTCACCAACACTTATTGTTTGTTGATTTATTAATGATGCAGTGCCTTTAAATGAAGGTAATTCTCCACTTCATCACAGAAATTGGAACTGATTAAAATGAATAATTATATTTAATTAGGAAATAGCCTGATACATTGGAAAAACAGAACATCCATTCAGGGCAATGAGTTTATTTTTCTAAGTGCTGGGTATGTATGGGTGATCACGTGAAATAGTTGAGAAATAATTTTGAGGGAGGAAAAATGTAAGCACCTAGGAAGGTATAGTGATATCTACTAAGAAATAGTTAATAATGGCTATGTTGAAAATTTACTTTCATATTTGGCTGATTGATTTATTTTATATGTTTACTCTCTATTAGAAAACTCAGACTTCATCAAGGCACAATCTAACACAAAATTCGATGCTTTTATGCCCTGACAAGTTTGAGCTATGCATTTTGGATCAGCTTTACCACCTGCATAGAGAAAAACTGTTGAGAAGGCTGGTTATAGAAGACCCAAGGAAGAGACATAACTCTAACCATGCAGAGTATCCTAAAGATTACTAAGTTTCACACAGGGAGAAGAACAAAGAATGTGGTCAAGCAACCTCAGCACTGTCTGATATTTTCAGATCATTATGTCTGTATGGAAGGGAGGATGCCAAGGGCACTAGCAGGGGATGGATGGAGGGTGGTGTGGGGCAGAGGTTTCTTGAAGTATATTAAGCCATCAAGATATTAGAACAACTAGATTCTAATTCTCTTTCACTAACTACCTGTATGAAGTTTATCAAGTTACTTGAATTTTCTAGTATCACTTCTAAAATCCAAGATTAAATAATTAAATGGTTTCTCAAGTTTAGCACTTTGAGATTTCTACTATTTTAAAATTCTCAATTTTCATGTTTATGTTTTTTTATAGAAAGCGGATTTTCTAAATATAATAGCTAATAAAATTAGGTAGAGCATTTTTGCTTATTCTGTGGATTTAAGTATTTCATTTGAACACTATCTTGATTCAAAATTCTCAAAACTTTTCCCTTATTCCTTCTTTCAGTAGATATTGGACCACAGTTTTTATAACTGAACCTGCACAATATTCCCACCCCACAACACACATACATTCACACAGAGTAGAAAATTATTTTGGCTGTATGGTAAACATAACAACTAACAAAAATGTAAATAAATATATGTCCACATAAAAACTTCGTTTTGGAAAAAAATGATTTAAAATAGGCATTTTTTAGTGGTCAATAAGATAATGTGTTTATAAGTTCTATTTAGAATATATTCAACAACTATTAGATTTGGAGTAAAAAGAAAGCTGAAATTTTGTCTTAGGATGAACTTTTTATCTAAGTAAGTTAAGTGTGAAAAGTTTTCTTGAATTTTTAATATAGTAGTAAATTCATTTTTCTTCTTTGAACACTTGTAAGCATTGCATCCATTTACAAAGAAAAAAACTATTCAATTTATTTTAAAATATTTGTATTGTCATCCTGGTCCATAAAATTTGATTGTTATCCAACCAGGCAGTAGAACTGTTGCCTTATAGTGGGGTACTTTTTAGTGTCTTTGAAATCAAATTAATTTTTTCCTGAAAAATAAAATTTCTGATTTACATAGATGGATCATACTAACACTGGATGATGTGAATAAAGACACTTTTAGTTAATACTGTGGACTAGATAACACTTTACCAAATAGATCAATTTTAACAAATTTTATTTGATACTCTGACAGAAATTTAATTTATGTCAGTTTTGTATGTATAGATGGATCTATTTATAAACAAATATCTATATGTGCAAACATACTTGTCATATTTATAATTTTATATTACTCATACATATATAAGGATTGTTCTAACAAGTAGATAACATTTGAACACAGTGTAAGAATTTTGTAAAATAATGTATATAAATTATAGTGTGTCAGAATTTCCTTGACAAGTGGCTATAATACCAAATAGAGGTATAGGACTGCTGTTTCTATAGTGACAGCATATACTTACAGAACCAAAAGAAAAAAAAAGGTGTCAACATTGGAAAGGAAGAAGTATAATTGTCACTGTTTTCAGATGGCGTGATACAATATATAGATAAACCTGAAGACTCCAAAAAATTTCCTGTATAAGTAATAAATAAATTCAGGAAATTTCTAGGCTACAAAATCAATATACAGAAAATGTATCATTATATAATAAATAATGAACTATCAAAAATATTAAGAAATTAGTCTCATTTACAATTGCATCAAAAAGAATAAAATACCTATAAATAAATTTAACCAAGGAAGTGAAAGACCTATGCACTGAAAGTTATAACATTGTTGAAATAGAACACAAATAAATGGAAAGATATTCCATATTCATGGATTGAGAGAATTAACATTGTTGAAATGTCCATACTACCCAAAAGGATCTACAGATTCAATGTAATCCCCATCAAAATAATGTCATTTTTCACAAAACTACAACAAATAATTTTAAAATTTGGATGGCACAATAAAGACCCCAAATTGACAAAGCAGTCTTAAGAAAAAAGAATAACATCAGCCATATCACACCACTTAGTTTTAAACTATATTACAAAGGTCTGGTCGTTAAAACAGTATGGTATTGGCATAAAAACAAATAGAAATCAATGGAACAAAATAGAAAACTCAGAAATAAACCTGCACAGTTAATTTATGTGCAGGTTTATTTGTATGTGCAGGTTAATATACACATAGTTAATTTATGACCAAAAACCAAAGACCATATTGGAAAAGAAGAGTCTCTTCAATAAATAGTATTGGAAAAAGTGGACGGTCACATGCAAAAGAATGTAACTAGACCTCTATCTTTCACCATACACAAAATTAACTCAAAATAGATTAAAGATTTAAATATAAGACCTGAAACCACAAAATTCTGAGAAGAAAACATAGGAATAACCTCCTTGACATAGGCCTTAGTTTTTGCTTGTTTTCAGTGTTTCTTTTAATATAACTTCAAAATCAAGAGAAACCAAAGCAAAAATAAACACATGGCAATATATAAAACTGAGAAGTTTCTAAACAGTATAGAAAATCATTAACAAAACAAAAAGTGACCTGATGAGTAGGAGAAGATATTTGCAAATAGTATATTTGATAAGGGTTTAATGTCTAAAATACATAAAGAGCTCACACAACTCAACAACATAAAAACAACCTGATTAAACAATAGTCAGAGGATGTGAATAGACCCCCTTTTTAAAGAAGACATACACATGGCCAATTAGCACATGAAAAGATATTCAACATCATTAAGTATGATCATCACACTGTCGCCCATGTTCATGAGTCCTTTTTTTTTGCTTGATCCCTCTACAACCGGACACATTCCCCCAGAGCTGTCAGCCTACTTCCTCTGAGTCTGTCTGTTTTGCATGTTAGTTCAGTTTGTTCATTAGATTCCACATATGACTGAAATCATATGGTATTTGTCTTTCTCTGACTGGCTCTATTTCACTTAGCATAACAATCTCCACATCCATCCATGCTGTCGCAAAAGGGGAAGATGCTATGTCTGTCTCATTCTTCATTAATATTTTACATGGAGAGACTGCACGTGTTAAATGATGAATACATAATGGAAAACAAAATAATTCTTGCCAATTTTGTTTTTCCAGTTAGTGATTTTAATCCCAGAATAAAGGTTTCTTTGCTGGAAGGGGTAGGTGTTATACATACATAATTTTTATCACAGTGAGGTTTCAGTCCTCTCTTTAGCAAAGTATGTCAACACCATTCTCTTCAATCAAAATCAATTATTTCCCTAGTAAGCTACTGCCTTTATTCAATAAGTTTGTAGAGTTTATGTTCAGTAAGGGTTGTTGATGGAATTTTTAATCTATAACTTCTAACTCTAAGAAAGCATAATGAAGTATTACAGTGCATTGCACTGCCTAGGTGTCAATGTTTGGAATTATGTGTTCCTTCTAATGGTGCTATGTTGAGGAATAGAATGTAAAATATCATTCTGAGCCTGTTAATTTGACATATTGCATAATAAAATAATAAAACAAAACAAAACAAAATGTGGTAGTTGTTTAGAGACATGTGGGTGGAGCCCTACTACAGAATTGTAACAAAGAATACTGAAAGAGAGAACTAGAGGATATTTTGAGCCATGCTCTCATGTCTTTTATTTGTTTCTTCTCCTGTTCTATGTTTTAATTAAAAGAGTAAATTGAAACAGCCTGAATCTTTTAACACCAAGTTCTCAAGAGATGTTACATAGCCAAATGGGTTAAGAATCGGGCATCTGCAACATGATTTTCAGCCAACAATCAACTAGCACTCTGGCCCTGAATAATTCTCATAATATCTTTGTAATAGTTTCAATATTGGCAAAGTAAAATGGCAAGTTTGTCAGCTCACAATTTCACTCACCAGAAATAAGATGTCTCTAGGGCAGTGCTCATGCCCAGTGGCTATTGGATTCACTTGAAACCCAGTATTACAAAGGAATAAAAGTTGACAGATTTGATAGTTTACTTCAAATAATCAGAACTTTATTAATATATAAGAGAAAATAGAAACACTTAATAAAAAATAACAAACATGCAATATCTAGTTTGCACACTAGACTTATATGCATAATATGGCCAATACATTAATCATTGTGGCTGACCATCTCATTGACAGGTTTCACTTTCATTTACTGATTTCTATGCAGTCAATTTGTGAAATTTGTACTTTACTTCCACGTGTGAATGTGGCTTGAAGCATCAGGTTAGATTTTAATTTAGACAGTTAATAGTCTTTCATAAAATTGGGTTGCAGACATATTTTCTTTAATGGATTCAGGGATCTAAAACAAATAAAACCAACAATTAAAAAAATAAACACTATCAAAATATGGTAAAGAAAGTCTGATAGATAAAAGCAACAAAGTATTCCCATTTGTGTCCAGCAAGACATGTAAGCAAACACAATGGAAATCAATGCTGTTAAGCAGTCAAGTTATTTTGTTACAAAGAAATTAATATCCACTTCCATCCAAACCTGCAGGAAATGCAGACCTTGGGAGTTTCTTCCATTGTATTCTTGGCTAGGAGAATGGGAAGGGTATTACTAGTGTCATGTGTTTGTTCATTTGCATATTTATTTACTTATTGATCTATCAGATCCCTGTGAACTAGTGTCTTTTCTTTAACTGAGGGCCTGGTATTGAGTACTCTATTAGGTTGACCTATCAAAATAGGCTGAGAAGAATTTGTGTAGATGAATCCCTTAATTCATGTTGCTTAAACACTCATTCAGCAATAATGTAGCCTAGGAAGAATGGTACAAAATTTTATTGAAACAGGTTTTCTGCCTTAAAATTAAAACTCATACACTTTTATAGCATAAAGTGGATGGGAAGAGAGTGAAAGGTAATATTGCCTGTACATTTACAATAAAACAGGCTTATCATAATATCAATAAAACAGAAGCACAAAAGTTTCCTATATGATGAACAAAATGAATAGTGAAAACAATCCTACCATACTAGATTTCTTTGCAATTATATAAATATTTTTGCAGTTTAATGATATTGTATTTAATAAGTTAATAAAGCTGTTTGAACATATATAATTAACTTAAATATATCAATTAGCAAAAATATATAAATAATCATTTTCACCAAGGTTTATCTAAGCAAATAATTCTTTTAAAAATATATTACATAATATTAATTTTCTGACAAAATTCTCGCAGAAAACATACCTAAAATTAATATTCTGTTCTTTTCATTATTTTTTCTTTAGAGATGATAAAGAAATTAAAAACACTTATGAAATCATCTGTGTATAGAATTCTTATATTTTTTGTTCAGTTTGCACTAAACACATGGCATACATTGCTAATTTGAAAGACTTTTTTCAACTTTTTAAAAATATTTCAACAGTGACTTTATAGAAATACACACTTTCCTTTCAAAATCCTAAATTCTTTGATAATTAGTAAGATAGTTTATAATATTTAAAGAAATAGCTATTACAAGTAAAACTGACAAGCGACTGGACAGCAGAAATTTAGAAAAATCACACCTAAACTAACAGGATTAGCAAAGACCACAGAGGGTCCACTTTTATGTGGCTCTCTGTGGTTTACAAACATAATTCAGTATATTTAAACAGGAGACAAGTGTACCTTAGTCCAGTAGTCAGAGAGGTGGAAGTTTATATTCTACACAACACTGAACAAATTCATGAAAAATAAACACCATGCAAGTGTGATCAGTATATGTACACAATCTAGGGAAGGAGGTATTAATGCATATTAATGTCCAAACTTCTCTTATACATATTTGGTAAAGAATACATGTGTTTACACTCAAGTAAAATAATTAAAACACTGCTGATATCCATGCTAACAAAAAATGGTCTAGGCAGGTTCTTTGCCCACTTTTTCATAGGATTGTTTGTTTTTTTGTGTGTTGAGTTTTGTAAGTTCTTTATATGTTTTGGATATTAACCCCGTATCAATGCATCCGCAAATGTGTTCTCCCATTCTGTGGGTTGGTTGTCTTTTTATTTTGTCGATGTTTACTTTTCCTGTGCAAAAACTTTTTAGTTTGATGTAGTTCCATTTGTTTATTTATTTGTGTTTGTTTCCCTTGCCAGGAAAGATATATCTGATAAAATATTGCTATGAGCAATATCCTATATTTTGCTGCCTATGTTCTCTTCTACAGTTTTTATGGCTTTGAGTCTAACATTAAAGCCTTTGATCCATTTTGAATTTATTTTTGTGTGTGGTGTGAGAAGGTGGTCTAGTTTCATTTTTCTGTACATACCTGTCCAATTTCTCCAACACCATTTATTGAATAAACTATCTTTAACCCATTGTATGTGCTTGCTTCCTCTGTTGAATATTAATTGACTATAGGGTTGTGGGATTATTTCTGGGCTCTCTATTCTGCTCCATTGATTTATGTGTCTGTTTTTATGCTAAGGCCATGCTGTTTTGATTACTATGGCCATGTAGTATAACTTGATAGTAGGTAATGTGATTACTCCAACACTGTCCTTCTTTGTCAGGATCACTGTTGCTATGTGGGGCCTACAGATGGCCAATGGATACATGAAAAGATGCTCAACATCACTAATCATCAGAGAAAAACAAATAAAAACAACAATGAGCACCATCTCACACCTGTCAGAACAGCTATCATCAATAAATCAACAAACAACAAGTGCTGGTGAGGATGTGGAGAAAGGGCAACACTTTTATACTTTTGATGGGAATGCAGACTTGTACAGCCACTACGGAAAGCAGTATGGAGAGACCTCAAAAAATTAAAGACAGATCTGTCTTTTGACCCAGCAGTCTCACTTCTGGGAATAAAAGGATACCCAAAACACTAATTTGGAAAAATGTAAGCACCCCTATGTTCATTGTGGCACTATGCCCAATCACCAAGGTATGGAAGCAGCCTAAATTTCCATTAGTAGATATGGGACATTTACAAAATGGAATACTTCTCAGATGTAAAAAAAAAAGACAAAGAAGAAAATTAATTTCTTTAAATAGTGTGGATGGACATGGAGAACACTATGCTAAGTGAAATAAGCCAGTAGGATAAAGACAAATATCATATGATTTCACTTTTAAGGTGAAACTAGTGAACAAACTGAGCTAACAAGGAAGATAGAGACAGACTCATAGAGAGTAGGTGACAGCTGAGCTGGAAGCAGCATTAAGGGGTGAAGGAATTGAGCAAATAAAAAGGACTCATGGACATGGACAACAGTGTGGTGATTGCAGAGGGGAGGGAGATGTAAGGGGACTAAATGTTTACAGGAAAAATACAATAAAGATTAAATCATACACACAAAAAAAGAAAAAAGAAAAAGAGAAAGAAAAAAAGGTATAATCAATGAGAATTAAATAGTCCTGATAATTTCTCTTGGCATCAGAGAAACTAACACATTCATACATTATTTAATATAACATCTGATTTTCTTTACAATTTGGAGGGATATAAATCTTTTAATGTTCTTCAAAGTATTGCTAACAATTCTCTTTAGGAATTAATTTTAAAAATAAAAGAAATAAAGTTAAATATGCATTATAACATGATCCCAGACAATGAGCAAATTGGGTTTTTAAAAGATTTATCACATTAAAACTGAATAATTTTTAGTGAAATTACTAAATATTTATACTAGTATATGTTGAAATTATTAGAATGTCAAACATAATGTTAAGCATAACATTATGCAAAATTTATTCAACTTGGATGGAACATGAACACTTTAAAAATGACTGACTGGTAAATAGCATAATGTTTAATAATAAATAACTATGTATTAAATTTATGAAAATGCCTCTAGCTGAGTGTCAAGGATTCTGTAATGGTTTCAGGTACATTAAAATTTTTCATGTCCTCCAGAAAAGAATTAACAAAATAACAAATACAAACAAATGGCAAACTTTCAACATCATGAGTTTTTCTTATACTGCTATGTAAAAATAGAATTCATAAAATGTTTGGATATATTGAGGTTTACATAATTTAATTCATGATTTATCTCCATTTTTTCTTTCCCTTCTTTTAGACTTTTACAGGTATCAGGAAAACTCTTTGCCATTCTAGTTTTCATTAAAATGCACAAAGGAAATATTATAATAAGCTGATCCTCATAACCCTTTTTACCAATAAGAAGTTCAATTTAAATAATTATAATTTTAATCCAGTTGCTTATTTTGCATTAGTGTCAGGGAAAAATATCACAAATTAAAATGTTATTATAAATCTACTTTTATATTTTAGAAAATAAGTATACCTATACCTGCATATAAATTATGGCTAACATCTATGACTATTTTGAAAAGAGATATTCTATTAGAAAAATATTATTTTCATTATCAAAGAGTAAATATTACTGTGATGAAAATCATGCCTTCTTTATTCCTTTAACATTTTTATTTTCAATTGTTTTGTTTAAAATATTACCTTTATGTCATAAAAATAACAATTTATTGCATTGATTTTTTTAAGAGTTTTGTTTTCTGTACCTTTGAATCTCTTTGTCTCATTTTTGGTTTTCTTTTTCATGAGCTGTACTGTTATCATCATTATCCTTACTTTAGAGTTATTTTTTATTTTATTTACTCTCACTAAATTATTTGTAAAACATATTGACTGAATATGTATATCCCGATCATAATTTATCTGTTGAGCCCTGTCCTATAATGTAATGGTGTTAGGAGGAGGGGCTTTGGGTATGTAATCAGGGTTAGATGAGGTGGTAAGGGTGGAGCTCTCCTGAATGGAATTAGTGTCTTTACAAGAGTCAGTAAAGAGCATGCTTCCTCTCTGCTCTCTGTCTTGTGAGCACAGGGAGGAATTAGAAGTCTGCAACCAGAAAGACCTCGACCATGCGAACCCATTTATCTCAGACTTACAGCCTCTAGAACTGTGAGAAATAAGTTCTTGTTGTTCATTAGTTATATAGTCTATGGTACTTATATCATAAGTACCATATGAAGACATTAAGAATTAAGACAGTGCTGTGCATTTGGTTTCAATATAGTATTTATAAAATATACTTTTAAAATTTTAACAATATTGTTAATTACTGCTCTAGTTTTATCCCTCTTGCTTTGATACTTAATGTTATTATCTTTCAGTCTTAATATTTTGTAATTTCCAGTGTAGTTTACTTTTTAATGCTTAAGCTATATTGGGCTTCATTAGAAATATCAAAACATTTATAATTTATATTTTCATATGAATTTATAAGTTATATTTTTATGTTTATAATTATCTATATTTCAAAAATCATGCATCTTGCTGATATTACTGATTCTTTCAAAACTTGAGACTTATTTGTGTCTATATCATCAAATTAAATAAATGTATATACATAAAAATGAATTTTATCATATATATATTCATTCAGTTAATTTTTATTTATATAATCTTGACCTCTAATTTTTTCTACCTAAAACTCTGTGTAGCTTTTTATTACTATGTCATAGAGAATTCAGCCCATTCAAATTTAGAAAGATAAAGATAAACAATTATTTAATCATATCTGAGGAGAAAGAGGAGGAGGAAAAAAGAGATCGCAGACTTCTACCTGGGCCTAGAGTGTCTCTTAAAGTAGTGGAGAGAGGAGGGCAGTCGGCCACCACCTTCTATACAGGCTGCTAGTGGTGTCCTGGTGACCAAGAACTCCTCTCCCCAAGAGTATGAAAATGATGACTGTTAAGAAGTGTTGGACTTAACTGAGTAGGCAAGAAGAAACCACTGGTGGAATCATGTTTTTGGCCACAGTTCTGGACTTATGGTAGAAAAACACTCAGTAGCCACCCAGATTGTAATGACTGGAGTGACTGGCTGGTGTGCAGGATTTTTGTTTCAAAAAGTTGGAAAACTTGCAGCAACTGCAGTAGGCGGTAGCTTTCTTCTCCTTCAGATTGCTAGTCACAGTGGCTATGTGCAGATTTGACTGGAAAAAGTTGAATAAGATGTAAACAAAGCAAAAAGACAAATTAGGAAGGAATGAATAAGGCAGCACCTGAAATCAACAACATAATTGAAGAAGCAACAGAATTTGTCAAACAGAACATTGTGATATCCAGCAGATTTGTGGGAGGCTTTTTGCTAGGCCTTGCATCTTAAGGATAGGAGTATTCTTGCACAGTGGAGACACCTGTGAGAAAAGCAGGTGGTGACAAGGTGGTTTCTCAACATTACATGCCACCAGGCTGTCCAAGGCAACAAGAAACTACTAGCTAAACAATATGAAACTCACAACCTAGCATAGTGTCATCTGAAGGTTGGGAAACTAATATCTGTTGTAAAACAATCTACATGGTATACATATACATATACACATATATATATACACACAGTAGTATTCCTGAGCAGAGCATGGCTTTCATTTATTTAAATCAGATGTTCTTCATTGTGATTTATAGTATAGAGCCAATAAATACAACTTTTTGTATTATAGCCGCAACATTAGGGCTTTTATTATAAAGATAACGTTGGCAATAAACTGAAGAACTGAAATGCTCTTTTGTAGAAGGATTCAGAAATAGTAGAATTATTAAAGATATTAAACAGATTTAAGCTGTTTTTTTCCCCTGCAATTCTTCCTTTGGTTCTATAATAACTGTAGTAGACAATACCAGAGACAAGAGTTCTAAGGAAATATTCCATGAGTAAAGCTTTTTTTCTTTCTTTGATATCTGTAGTTGTAAAAATATATCTTGTGTGTAAGCTTATAATATTTAGTTATGTATGTATGTATGTATGTGTGTGTGTATATATGTATTTATCCTGGAAGCCTGGCAGAAATCATTATTTTGAGGGTATATACAGTTGGTTCATGGCTTTATTTTATTAACTTTGAATGAACCTCCTTTCTCAGTTCTAAAGTTCTAATCATTATTTTGGGCTTTTCCCAAAGTGGTAAAAATTACCTTAAAATACTTAGTAGTACAGTGTGAATTTAAAGTGAAGAACCATGATTTTCTACATAATTATGAAATTATAACTTAGTATTGTCTCCTTGATCTACACTGAGATATAACTACTAAGACTTTCAAACTTTTGGTAGCATTATGTTGGTTAAACACTAGGCCATTTAACTTGAGTCTCACGGCTTGACATCACAACTCCCTCTGAGGCTCTTTTGCCAAGAAAAGCTTTCTGTATTGTTTTGTCCATGGAGTTCTAGAATGGAATTGGGCAAAATATCAAAACAACAAGTGTTAGAGACTTCATATTGGAAAGACTGCAGATATTTAGACTATTTCCTTTTGGTAGCAAGTCCTTCAAAGTATATTTTGTGTATTGTAAAAGTAATGCATTTGATACTTTTTTTTAAAACTAGTATTCTGCTCTAGTTTTTCTTTTTTTAAAGATTTTATTTATTTATTTTTAGAGAGGGAAGGGAGGGAGATAGAGAGAGAGGAACATCAATGTGCAGTTGCTGGGGGTCATGGTCTGCAAACCAGGCATGTACCCTGACTGGGAATTGAACCTGCGACACTTTGGTTAGCAGCCCACGCTCAATCCACTGAGCTACGCCAACCAGGGCACATTTGATACTTTTGAAATTGAGTACAATCTGTGTGCTTTCATTATCACAAGATTCCTTGAAATTGAATGTGAGATTGATTTTCATGTTTTTTTACTTTTATTAGTGACTCAGATACAATGCTAAATAAAATTCAGACTTTCTTTAAAAAATAGTATTTTATGATTTACTATAATGTATTTTTTCTCTTTTTTCCTTTTCTTTCCTTCACAGCCTTTTTCAAGTTTTGATGTATTCCTTTTGTTCTTTTTTACAAAACTATATTTAATTGATTATAATATTACAGTTGTCTCATTTTTCTCCCCTTTATATCCCTCTGCCCTGTACCCCCCTCCTACCATCATTCTCTCCCCCTGAGTTCATGTCCATGGGTCATGCATGTAAGTTCTTTGGCTTCTCCATTTTCAATACTATTCTTAACCTCTCCCTGTCTGTTTTGCACCTACCATTTATGCTTTTTATTCCTGTAACTTTCCCAACCATTCTCCCTCCTCCTCCCCACTGATAACTCTCCAGGGTGATCTCTATTTTTGTAATTCTGTTCCTGTTCTAGTTGTTTGCTTAATTTGTTTTTGTTTGTGTTTTTTTAGGTTCAGTTGTTGAGAGTTCTGAGTTTGTTGTCATTTTACTCCTCATATTTTTTGATCTTCTTCTTTTTCTTAGACAAGTCCCGTTAACATGTCATATAATAAAGGCTTGGTGATGATGTGCTCTTTGAACTTGACCTCATCTGAGAAGCACTTTTTTGTCCTTTCATTCCAAATGATGGCTTTGTTGACTAGAGTAATGTAGGTTGTAGGTCCTGGCCTTTCATGACTTTGAATATTTCTTTACAGCCCCTTCTTGCCTGCAAGATTTCTTTTGAAAAATCAGCTGATGGTCTTATGGGCACTCCTTAGTAGGTAACTCTCTCCTTTTCTCTTGCTGCTTTTAATATTCCTTCTTCTCTTTAATCTTTGATAATGTAATTATGATGTGCTTTGGTGTGTTCCTCCTAGGGAAAACTTCTTTGGGACTCTCTGAGTTTCCTGGACTTCCTGGAAGTCTATTTCCTTTGCCAGATCAGGGAAGTGCTTCTTCATTATGTTTTCAATTTCTTGCTCTTCCTCTTCTCCCCTGTCACCCCTATGATTCAGTTATTAGGACATTTAAAGATGTCCTGGAGGTTCCTAAGCCTCTCCTCATTTTTTTGAATTCTTGTTTCTTCATTTTGTTCCTGCTGGGTATTTATTTCTTCCTTCTGCTCCAAACCATTGATTTTAGTCCTGGTTTCCTTCCCTTCACTGTTGGTTCCCTGTACATTTTCCTTTATTTCACTTTTCATAGCCTTCACTTTTCCCTCTGTTTTGCAACCATACTCAGCCATTTCTGTGAGCACCCTGAATACCAGTATTTTGAACTCTGCATCTGATAAGTTGACTTTTTTTCATCACTTAGTTCTATTTTTTCTGGTGCTTTGATCTATTCTTTCATTTGGGCCATATTTTTTTTTTGTTTCAGTGCACCTGTTACATAATAAGGGGTGGAGCCCTAGGTGTTCACCAGGGTGGGGCAACCCACGTTGCTGCATTGTGGTGCTGTATGTGGGAGAGGGGTCAGAGAGGGAAAAATGATGCTTACTTAGTGCTTGGCAGACTTTCAGTCACTTCCTTTGCTACCCACAAGCAAATTGGGCCATTCTGGTGCTGATTCCTGAGTGGGTGGGTTTGTGTACATTCTAGGACCTTGTGAGTCTCTCCAAGGAACTCTCCTGTGAAGCTGGAGTTTCTCCTGCTGCTCAACCCCCACAAGTTTCTTCAGTCAGAGGTTTTGAGGCTTTATTTCCCTGTGCTGGAAACTTGAGTTGCGAGGTCTGTCTTGCTCCCCACTTGTTCCTCTCAGTTTATCTGCACAAAAATGTGGGACTGCCCACTCTGCCAGCTGCCACCTCACCTGTCCCAGTCCTCCAGCTGTGGCCTTACAGTGAGTCCTCTCCAACCTGGCTGCCTGTCTCCTCTCCTCCTACAGGTCTGGATGAATATTTCTTCTTTAACTCCTTGATTGTCTGAATTTTCTGTCTGTTCTGGGTATTTTTTGTTTTTAAATGTCCTTCTTTTGGTTGTGCCAGGAGGCAAAGTGTGTCTTCCTATGCTTCCATCTTGGCCAGAAGTCTCCTTTTATTCTTATTTTTTGTTTAAGATTCTACAATGACAAGGAAAGAGGGCAGGCCAATAGTCTTTTCTTGCCCAGGAAAAGTTAGGGAGGAATACTAATAACAAGATGTCTTAAAAAATACTTATGGTCTTCCTAAAAAAATGCTAATGCATTTCATTACCTATGAATTATTTTAAACCTAGGCCACTTATTGTAAAAAAAAAAACTAAAGAAAGACAAATATTTTTTTAAGTTTATAGATTAATAATGTGGTTTATGGTGTCTGGATGAATAATGGAGGGTAATTATATAAGCTGTAAAATAATTATACATGAACTTAATATGATCCATAAATAATGGCACATTCTATGTGTAATTTCTCCACATGAGTTGATCTGAATGACCATTGCATAGTATATCCAATTTAGAATGCTTTCTAATTATGGAGAAGTAGCCTTTAGGAAGAGATTTGTCTGATCCCAGACTCATCCAAAGGAAAGAAAGTTTTTTCTGTTTCTTTCAATTCTCTGTAATTTTTAAATAATTAGTACTCTTTAAATCATTAGGAAGATCTATATGGTTCTTGTGAATCAGATTAGAAAGGTGGACTCTGTGTTACCAGAAATTCTGATGAACATTTCTGGCAATATTTACCTTCTAAAGCATAACAACCATAATAGGATATCTCTGTTTCTCTTCTTTTTAAAAAAGATTTGTTTTATTTTATTTTTAGAGAGAGGGGAAGGGAGGGAGAAAGAGAGGGAGAGAAACATCAATGTGTGGTTGTCTCTCATATACCCCATATGGGGGACCTGGCTTGCAGCCCAGGCATATGCCCTAACCGTGAATCAAACCAGCAGCCCTTTGGTTTCCTGGTTGGTACTCAGCCCACTGAGTCACACCAGCTAGGGAAGAATATCTCTGTTTTAAATTCAACATCTGTAAGTACATTTCAAAAATAAACCCTACTGGCTAATAAGATGCCTCTTCAACAGGTTATTTTAATTCATTCATTTTTGTAGTCTCCAACTTAATCACCTCCTGGGAACCTCCTCATTCTTCCATTCCCTGTGTTTTGCTGAATAGAATGATTCCATTGGCTTAAAGATACAGTATTTGGAACATCCTATAAATATCTAATTATACTTAATATTAAATAATAAAAAGTATATGATGCACTTCCATTATTTTATATGTTTCCCTTATTTTAGTTGTTGTCTTTTGGTTAGCATATTGTAAAATATGTATTTCTGTCAAATTCATTACATGCATGAAATGCATGAAATACTCTCTGTATTCTTTTTTTTTAATGTATTCTTTTTTAAGATTTTTTATTTATTTATTCTTAGAGAGGAAGGAAGGGAGAAAGAGAGAGAGAGAGAGAAACATCAATGTGTGGTTGCTGGGGGCCGTGGTGTGCAACCCAGGCATGTTCCCTGGCTGGGAATTGAACCTGTGATGCTTTGGTTTGCAGCCCGCACTCAATCCACTGAGCCACACCACTCAGGGCTGCAATACTCTCTGTATTCTTACATCTTGTCAGATTGGATTGTGACAGCCAATCTGCATTAAATGTGCATTAAAATATACATCAAATGTGCATTAAAATACATCAAAACTGGTGAATTTTTATGTAGCCATTTTAATATTGAAGATAGAAGATAATATACAATATGTTCAGCATATTATACTTTATTATTTCAAGAAAGGTAAAAACACAACTCAAACACCAAAGGTTTGTGTAATGTATGGATGTAAGGCAGGAGATAGTCAAGAAGGGGAAACTATTGAGGTGCCCCAGGGCTAAGATGAAGGACATTGATGCAGGACAGAAACCCTGTTCTATGATCAGTTGTTCCAGCTCTCTGAGAAGGAGCTGAATCATGGTGAATCATGAATGCACCTGCACAGCAGATGCTACATGGCCACTGCTTCATTATAATAGTGTTATAATAAATTAATATTGTGGGAACCCCTTCCCCACTGGCCAATTAAGGAAAATCATGGAGGATCACATATGCAGTAGATTTAAAGTGATATAACTACTTGTACATGCACAATAAAACTCCACCAAAACTATCCAGGAAATATCCGTCCTATAAGAATAGAATCCATACAGCACCGGAAACCAACCTCTGCGTGGAGTTGGCTCGCTCACATGTTCTGTGGAATGTATTATCACTTAATAAATCTGTGTTCTCTCTTTCTGCTATAAACTCGCTGTGTGTTTGGTTCAGTTCTTTGTCAGCAATCACCAAGACACTGGTTACATGTGCCCACCTTCAACAGATGGAGAAAGTGCTGTGACTGATCTCAAACACGTCAAAAGTGGTTTGTGAAGCTTCATGTGGAAGATTTCTCACTGGATGATTGTCCATGGTCCAGGAGATCAGCTGAAGTTGATAATGATCAAACTGAGACATTAGTTGAGAATAATCGACACTTTACCACATGAGAGATAGCATACATACTCAAAATATCCAAATCAATAAAGTTATTGGTGAAAATTAAAAAAAAATGTCTTTTATTTTATGGAAATAAACTAAGCAGATTTTTTAGCCAACCCAGTATAACAATTTATTTGTTCATGTTACTGAAAATGAAAATTTCAGTATGATTTTCTCTAAAAATTTTGTTAATCTTATGTCTGGAATATTTTAAGCCATTTTATACTTTTGAAATTTAAGATTTTTGAGCAATGTCCAAGATTTTACTGCCTATGTCTTCTTCTGGGATTTTTATGGTTTTGAGTTTAAGTCATTAGTCTATTTTGAATTTATTCTCATGTGTGGAATACTAAGGTGGTCTAGTTCCATTTTTCTGCATGTATCTGTCTAATTTTCCTAATGCCAATTATTGAATATACCATCTTTAGCCCATTGTATGTTCTTGCCTCTTCTGTCAACTATTAATTGACTATAAAGGCATGAGTTTATTCTTAGGCTCTCTATTCTGTTCCATTGATCTATGTGTCTGTTTTTATTCCACTGCTGTGCTGTTTTCATATTAAGTAGCATGTTTCCTCCAACTTTGTTCTTCTTTCTCAAGATCACTCTTGCTTTCTAGGATTTTTTATGGTTCCATATAAATTTTTGAAATATTTGTTCTATTTCTGTGAAATACACCATGGTATCTTGATAAGAATTGCATTGAACCCATAGATTGCTTTGGGTGGTATGGACGTTGAAATGATACTAATTCTTCCTATCTGTGAGCATGATATATGCTTTCACTTGTTTGTATTTTTTTCAGTTTCTTTCTTCAGTGTCTTATAATTTTGCAAGTATAGGTTTTTCACATTCTTGGTTAAATTTATTCCTAGGTACTGTATTCTTTTTGAAGCAATCATGAGTGTGATTTTTTTTAAATTTTTCATTTCTGATCATTCATTATTGGCATATAAGAATGTAACTGATTTCTGGATATTAATTTTGTGTCCTGCTGCTTTCCCGGTGGAACCTTTAGGGTTCCCTATGTACAGTATCCTGTTATCTGTGAATGAAGATAATTTTACTTCCTTTTCAATCTGAATGCCTTGTATTTCTTTTTCTTGTCTGATTACTGTGGCTAGGACTTCCAGTACTACGAGGAATAAGAGAGGTGAAAGCAGACATCCCTGTCTTGTTTCAGACATTAAGAAGAAGGCTTGACTTTTTTTGTCCACTGTGTTATTCTATTTAAGTTCATTAATGAAATGTTTAATTAAATTTTAAAAAATATATTGATTATTTACCTGGTGAGTTTTAGTTTTTTATGCTGTTGTCAAAATTTCCTGAGAAATCTAATATAAATTTTACCAGATTTGTATCTTTTACACATTTCAATCTATTTCAATATTTACTATTCCAATTAATAAATGTTCAACCTGACCTTTCTTACATCACATTTATTACTCAGAGTGAGCTTTTGCTTTGTTATCTCAGTATCTGCAAAAATAAAGCTATTAGTTGATCTTGAACCATTGCAAAATTATGTTTCTAATTGTCAATATTTTTCAAAATTTAAATGCATAACTTTCTTTTAAGAGAGACTGTTGTTTTGTGCTGGCTCCTCCTGGAATGTTAGTTACATTATTTTCCTAACCAGCAAGTTTGGAAGATGATTCTTCTGACAGGGAGTTGTTACTCAAATGCATTGGGGTCACAAAAGTGTCTGGAGGAGTTTTTCAGGGACACAGAAGACAAGTTGAAATTTTCTTGGACTTAAAGATCTTTCTGTGTACTGAGCACTTTTAGGAAAGCATAAATCTTTTTCTTACCAGAAGCTTGGTGGTAAGATAAACCCTCTCTTTTTTTGCCACAAATATCTAGTCCCTTGTATGGCTTTAAAAAGGAATGTCTGTATGTATATCCTATTCTTGAGAGTTTGAAGAATTGAGGAGTACCATAATATGGATCTTCAATGGAAAGACTGAAGAGTGTGGTAGATACAGCTTTATCTTGCATAAGTATTGAACATATTCCTTCACTTTCCTTCCACATTTCCCTTTCTACCCTGCAGCTTTAAAATCAGGTAAATCTCTTGATAGACAGATTGGTTGAAAAATGAAGCAAGTTTCTTCACTATTAAAGTTGTCTGACTTCTAAATCTTGAAAAAAATTATGGGAGATTTTTTCTTTCCTTTTTTTGGCTTTCTAAATTATGCAGCACAGCTCTCTTGCCTCTAGTACAGTCTCAGAAATCAATAAATGTCCTGTAGGCCAAGCTGACCAGGTATTTGGGCCTCTTTGCATTTCTTTTGTATCAGACTATGTGAGAAATGTACTATTATTTTTATTTTTGCTTCTCTGCACTCAATGCAACCTTTGATATCAAATAATTTTAAGATTTCCTCCTTATTGCTGGTTCTAAAAAAATACATTATGATATGTTGAAGTACTAACACCTAGTAGTTCAGAAGTTACCTCTTTTGGAGATAGGGTCTTTAAGGAGGTAATTAAAATGAGGTCATTTTGAGGGCCCTAAACCGATGTGACTGGCATCTTTATAAGAAGAGGAAATTAAGAACCAGACATATACAAAGGGATGACCATGTGAAACCACAGGAAAAAGTTGGTTATATTCAAGCCTGAAACAGATTGTTACTTTATGGCCCTCAGAAGGAACCAACCCACCTATGTGTCAGATTTCTAGCCTATAGAAATGTAAGAAAGTAAATTTGTGTTGTTCAAGCCACTCCATCTGTGGGGCTTTGTTGCAGCAGTCCTCATAAACTAAAATGCTTTGCCTTGCTATAGTTATTTCATGTGTCTTTTCCTTCAGGTTCGTTAAGTTTCTTGGATCTGTGAGTTGGTATTTTCATCAAATTTGTAAGCATTTGGCCATTGTATTGTAAACACTGGCCATATTTTTGAGGCATCTAATGTCTAGTTCAAAATGAAAAGATGTTAGAAGTTGTGGCTCCAGTCTTCACAACAACAAACTAGCTAAACAAACTGAAAAGCAGCAACACTTCCTAGATCCACAAGTACTGAGGTCACAGGACAAAATCACTCCCCTCAGATTTGAAGATACAGACAGAGAGAATCACGGATCACTTCAGGAGAAGCCGGGGAGCAAGACTTTTCTCTGGACCTAGGGTCAGAATAGAAAACTTAAACAACTGAAAAAGTTTCAACATGGAGAAGTTTAACAGTAAAAAATTCCAGTTGTTCTTAATATTTGGGGGGGGGGTGTGCTTCACACATTTGTAAGTCTAACCTACACAAACCCAGCCAGGTTTTTATAGTGAAGATAAGGGAAAAATAAGGGGGAAAATGTGTTCATCTTTAAATATACCCAGATTATTCTATTCTCCTTATCAGGGCCTGCCTTCAAGAGAAACTATATTATCAATGCCTTATTACAGGGACTTTGCTGGAGTCTAACTAACCTTAGGAAAGGAAAACACATAATAACTCCATCCTCTTCTAGCTTTTCTGCTCGCCTAAGGGGGCGAAAAACAACTGGGAGACACTTGTGAAGATCACACTTCAGGAGTAGAGACACTAAAAAAATACAGGTCTGTTGATAGAATTTTAGATTGCTTCCCCTTCCCCCAAACCTTCAGAATAACAGGCAATACAACCAGTACTGCAGCACATGTCAGACCTCACATAAAATGAAGTCTCTAGGGAAATCCTAAGACAATAGAGGAAGCAAAGAAAGAACATCAGAGGAAATTTTAGCTACTGACCCCTACAATTACAGCAAACAGTAAAAGAACCTAACCCCTAATTAGGCAGACAAAAGCTTCACATTGAATACCTATTTACCTTAATTGTTTTTACCTGGTATATCATGTCCAGCTAGTTTTTGTTGGCTTGAAATGTCAAGAAAAGTAGCAGACTGAGTAACTTAAACAAGAGTAATTTATTTTCTCAAAGCTCTAGAAGCTAAGAAGTTCAAGATCAAGGGTTCAGTTGATGTGGCTTTTGGTGAAAGCCTTCTTCCTGGTTTCCAGATGGTTGTCTTCTTGATATATTTTCATATGGTCTTAGAGTAAACTCTGGTTCTCTTCTTTTATGAGAGCACCAGCACTATTGGATTAGGGCCAAATCCTTATGACCTCATTCAACCATTGTCCACCCTGCTACAGGCCTCATCTGCCTATACAATCAAATTAGGAGTTAGGGCTTCAATATATGATTTTTGAGTAGACACAATTAAGTCTACAGTAGGAGTTCAACATAAAAATTCAAAACATACTGCAGTACAATGTGGTGGAACCTGGCCTGCAGGATCCATGTATGTTGTGGCTACTCATGAACAAATACACATGGACAACAGAAGTCCTGCAGAGAAAAAGAGAGGGCATGGCCACTCTCTGAGAGAGAGAGTGAGGGGGCCAGAGAGCCCAGTCCCTGCCTGAACAGGCTTTTATTCCTTCTCTCGGTACTTACATGGAGGGTAATCCTCATTTACTATGCACAGGTTCACTACAGGGGACTGTCTTTTACAGATAACAAAGGAAAGAATGCTGCTAATTACTTCAAAGAAAAGTATGTTGCAGATCAGTGGGAAAAGTGGTTGAACTGGTCACACTCCATACTTGGGGGGTTTAGCTCAGATTTTAGGAAGTTGCAGTAAGCCCTTGCTGCCTCAGTTCAGTGTGGGGGAGGTTTAGCAAAAGCAAGTCTCATAGTAGTCTAGGTACAATGCAAGCCTGATTCCCCATAGGAAAACCTCTCCATGGGCGTGGTAATGCATGCCACTTGCTCCCCACTGGTTTCCCACATGGAGGCTGACCTATAATTCCATGCCATGTGAAGCAGTTCCCTACAATACAACACAATTTGAAAAGATAGGGAAAGCATGATGGATAGACCTCAATATGGCAGAGGTGTTCAAATTATCAGACCATGAATTTAAATTAATGTGTCAGGAGCTCTAACAGGAAAAAATAAACATGGTATGTGCAAGGTATGTGTAATGTAAGCAGTGAGAAGGAAACTGTAAGAAAGAGTTAATATGAAATGCAAAACATCAAACACAGTGTAACAGAAATGAATGCCTTTAATGGGATCATCAATATAATGGAAAATACCAAACAAATAATTAGTGAGTCTGAAAAAATGTCAATAGAAACTTATAAAATTAAAATGCAAGAAGAAAAGGTGACAAAAAGATGAAACAAAATATCCCAAAACAGTGGCTTTATAAAAGATAGAATATATACCTAATAAGAATACCAGAAGAAAAAAAATAGAGAAATGGATGACGTATTTGAAGCAATAATGACATAATTTTTCAAAATTAATGATAGAGCCCAAACCAATTATCCAAGAAGCTCAGAGAATGTCAAATAGAGATAAAACAAAATATCTACACTTAAATGTATCATATTCAAAATGAAGAAAATCAAAGACAAGGAGAAAATCTTAAAAGATGCTGGGACTTGGGGGTAACATCTCTCTTAGAGAGGAGCAAAGATAATAATTACATTGGAAATCTTTTAAGAAATCATACAAACAAGAGGAATACAGAGTTGAAATAAAAATATTTTTGTTTCTCTCTGCTTGAAGGACCCCAGTTACACACTTCTGTCCCCCTTAATCTATGCTTTTTGAAAATGTTTAATTCTTTTAGCTGGGTTTCATTTTGGATAAAATTTGTTGCTATGTTTATGGGTGTCTCTGAATATTTTTATTGATGAATAGCTTTTATTGATTATGTTCAGTAATATTTTCTTTTCTAATCATATTTTTTCTAGTCAGAAGTCAGTAGATTACAGTTCATGGGCTGAATTTAGTTTTTATGAATAAACCTGTATTAAAACATCCACATCCATTCATTTACATAGTTTTTAGGACTGTTGTCACACTACAGTTACAACAGAAACTATGTGGTTTACAAAACCTAAAATATTTACTAACTGACCCTTTACAAAAAAAAGTGCTAAAATCTGGTCTAGCTAAATGAAGTAATGGAATATACTCATATAGCTTGTTTTAATGTGCTTTCTTCTAACTCGATACTTTGTCATTTAGGTGTCAGTTTTGTGTTATTTGTCTCCCCATTATGGGTTGTATTGTGCTGCTTCTTTGCTTGTCTGGCAAGGTGAGACAGGGTATGAGGAATGCTGTATGATCTGTCTTCCTTTAAAACTCTGTTCTGGTACATAGATTACATGGAAACAGTTTGAACTATTCAGTGCTCTCTTTTAAGCTTTTTTTTTTTAAGAAAGAGTTCTGTTTATATTAGTGTTAACATTTCCCCACAACTGAGGTAAGAATCTTTTATTCTAACTAATGCATCTTGGATTATGAGGTTCTCCAATCTGGTCTTGAGGAACAGGCATTTTGCAGGCCCTGTGTGAGCTCCAAACATCATTATACCTTTATTCCTGTTTTGAATCTTTCCTTCAACTCAGATATTTTATTTATCTGTGTAGTATGGCCAAAATGTAGTTGATTAGTCTGTAAATCTCTGGAACTCTCTTCTTCTTTTCTTTTAATTTGCTCCGCAAATTTTATTATTCTTTGCTTCTTGGAAATTTCAGCTCAGGTGACAGATGAGCTTATCTTTTGTTCATCTTCCTAAACTTTATGCTGTGAACTTTCTTGTGATCATACTCTAACCAATTTGGGGCATTCCATGTTTGTTCCCCTTCTTTCAAGGATCTTTGTCTTTTATTGCCTGATGTCCAAAGTCCTGAGAGTGCCATTTTTTTCATATATATTGCCTAAATTTTAACTATTTTAGCTGTAAATATGGATATGGTCCATTTTACTTAATCCTGACTGGAAGTAGTAGTTTCTTCTCATTGTTCTCTAATGTGCCGATAGCATATAGTTAAATGAGTGAAAGAAGAGACCTATAAAATGCTTCTTCCCTGGCCCCAAGGGCCTCTCACACTTGATGTTCACCTTACCAAATTACTCATTAACTTGATTGTACATATTCTTAACTAGTTTATTTCCACTTCTTGCATTTTATCAGAAAGACAATTACCAAATAAATGTCTCGTACCTTTTTTCTAATCCAAGTCATATATTTTCACTACAGTAGCAATTCTCAAATTTTCTGTACTAGGAATAACATTACTCCCAAATTTGGAAGGCAAATGCAAGTTGTATTATTTTGATTATTTAAAGGTAATCAAGAAAAGAATAAAATATATTATGACACGTATGTATTTTCAGGAAAGCATATACAAAATTTCAAAGAATTTTTACTAATTGTTTTTTTATACTTCAAAAATTTACTCAGGAATCCATACCAATTCAAAAGAACTTCTACACCCCTGTGTTCATAGAAGTGCTGTTTACAAACAGCAAGAACTGGAAACAGCTTAAGTGCCCATCAGTAAGTGAGTGGATCAAAAAACAGTGGTATATTTACATAATGGAATACTACACAGCAGAAATAAGAAACTCCTACCTTTGTGACAGCTTGGATGGAACTGGAGAATATTATGCTAAGCAAAATAAACCAGTCAGTGAAAGACAAATATATTTGATCTCACCTATAAGAGGAATCTAATGAATGAAATAAACTAATGAACAAAATAGACCCATAGTCATGGAAACATGGAACAGACTGAGCAACCAGAGGGGAGGGAGAAGAGGGATAATGGTGGAAAGAAGAGGAAGGGATAGGTCAAAGAACATGTATGAATGACCCAGGACATGGACAAGGGTGTGGGGATTGACTGTGGAAGTGGGGGGCAGGTGAGGGTGGTGTGGGATGGGCAAGCAGGGCAATGGGAAGGAATTGGGACAACTGTAAGGGAATAACAATAAAAAAGATTTAAAAAGGTAGTCATCTGTTTTACTTATTTTGTAATAAGTATCATATCTTTACACACTTTATACATTAAAGAAATTACTTATCTTAAGAAATCTTACTATTCTAACATGAGCACAAACCTTAATAGAGTTATAGCCAGCAATTTCAAAGATCTGCTTAACTACTAAAAAAGTAACAGAAGTTATTTTTGATAGAGAAATGCATCATACATTTTCAGGTTTAATAACTGCTATTATAAAATCTTTCATAAAATAATTTCACATGTTCCATTACTAAAATATTAATGCTTGAATCAAAATACTGTAAATTAAAATTTTAATATAGTTCTCATTGTTTGGTGATTATGGACTATACAACAGACTTTTACTTAAAACTAATATTAAAATTTTATTACTGTCTACAAATTATTTAATATATCATAATAATAATTTACTTCTGCTAGTAATCTTGTGTTTAATTTCACTATGAAGAAATAAAATATTTTAATACTAGTGCTTATAAGAGTATTACTGTAATTGAAATACAAATGTGTGGCAAAAGTATTTAAATTGGGCTTTCCATTATATACACTAAATTTTCAACTAAGGAAATTTGAAGTCAGTTTTGCATGTACAAAGTTACCAAATAATTTCATAGATATTTTCTGCTCATCAATGTTTTTGTAAAACTTGGAGACAGACATAGTATTGTATCAGCATTGCATCAGCATTGCATTACTTAAATATACACATTTATAGAATGAATATAATAGTTGCTTATTTTAATGAAAAATAAATAAGTGTATTATTTTCTCATTTAACAAAAAGCTCATTTAAAGGCAGAAACACGTGAAGTATTCTAGAACCATCAAAATACTATTACTTACCAATATACAGTCTTCTCATAATAAGATATATGAACTCTGTAAAAGTCAGCTTTGAAAATTATTTAAAATGGTTTCTAGGATTTTACAATCCAAGTTTTATTCAGAAAAGTGTTTTAATCACTTATTTACATTAAGTAGCTAAACATATGTATTTATAATGGAAATGCTGCAGTCTTAACTGTGATGTTACAGATGTGACACTTGAACAGGACAAACAAGGAATGAATCCCAGTTATGTGCAGTTATAGGCAAACATCATTATGCATTTTATAATGTCAAAGGATAAATATCTTTACTCACAGTTAAGTGACACTACAAGTCAACTTATTTTTTTATAGTTGTCTCTATCTACCAAGATGTTCACTTATTTGACAAACTTGAAGATTATCTCTTAAGTTGTAATGCAACTCATTAGTTTTGGTTTGTTATTAATTATTTATTTTCTAATTAGTCATTCATGAATTGAGTTGACAATAACTGTAGATCTTTTGACATCACACTGGAAAGCAAATGTTATTAACTTTGTTGTAAAATACATGTTTGTAAAATACTGAAACTTTAAAAACTCATATATACATAAAGATCTACAAAACTAATATCTGTTGGAAAATTGACTTCCTTTTATATGAATAATAACAATCTTTTACAAGTCTCATTATCTTTGTGAATATATTTTATAGTTTCTTGACATTATGCTTTATTTGAATAACTGCTTAAAGCATCACTTTTCTCATAAAATTCATATTGCTATTACTTTTTATAGACACAAATTTATAAGGTACATTTTTGTTTGAATTTTTCATACATATTTTATGGCAAAAATATTGGATTTCTAATCAGAAACACACAATGTGCTTAATTTCCTTTTTTAGTTGTTATATATAAAATGTCAAATATCTTAAGGAGAAATACAGTTTTAATAAAAGAAAGAGTATTACATAGATAAATCAGGTAGTATTTAGTGGAATCATGATATATACATTCAAAATGCATTTATGAAAGAAACCATTGATTTTTTAACAAAATATAATCAAAAATGTATTTATTAGTTTATATTTCTGAGACATACATTTGTCCCAAGTGGAGCATTCAAAAACTAAAGCATTGTCTATTAAGGTCTATTAAGTATCTTGAAGAAATAACTAATAACATAATTAAAAGGATTTAACTTCAGAGACAGTAATGAGGGAAATATTACTATAGGTGTCAGGAGGATAAAGAGAATAAATATGGAGGTTAAATATTAAGCACAGGCAAGTAGGAAACTGTTATGTTCTCCAAAAGTAGAGGGAGAAACAGAGTTAAAGCCTTGAAGAGAGCTGAAACCAGAATAAACTGGATTAGGTATTGGACAGATACTTAAAGTGAAATACAGCATTATATTTGATAATCCAAACAACCCTTTAGGATAGAAATGCAGTGGTACTTCAGTACTCATTATTAGTTCATTCTGGAACTCACAGTAAGTACTGAGACTGATGAGTACCAAGCAATGAAGCATTTTTCTCTTGCGGGTCAGTGTTGTGACTCATGGAAGTTCAAGCAAGTGTGATGACTCCTGAGCAAACACCTAGTGCAGAAACATTTTCTCTCATCAAATGTGATGAGTATGGGTTTGATGAGTTCTGAGGCCAACAAGAACTAAGGTATGACTGTACATGAACTGAGAGACATAGACTAAGATATAAAGAAGTATATTGATTTGTTCAGGTCACACTACTCAAAATTTATGGAAGAGAAACTTAAACTCAATAACGTAACTTGTAGAAAGTTTGGCTAGTTGTCTAACATAACATATCTAGTTATCTACAACTGATGGGAGGGGATGGAAGTGACTATATGTGTTATAAAATAAAGTATTTTTTATTAAAAATGTAAATGGAGCCCTGGGTCAGTGTCTCACTTGTTTATTGTCCCACACAACAAAAGCTTGTGGGTTGGATCTCCAGCTGGGGTGTGTACAGGAGGTGGCCTCTGATGTTTCTCTCTTATATCAATGTCTCCCTTTCTCTCTCTCCCCTCTCTCTCTCTCTTCCCTTTCTCTTTCTCTCTGAGATCAATAAATATATCCCCAAGTGAAGATTAAAAAATAAAATAAAATAGAAATATATATATAATTGGATAATTGATCATATTTTATTATTTTACCACATCTATTCTTAATTTATTCTTTCTGTATTGTTCTAATTGACTGAAATTTTCAATGTGGTATATTTTTAAACTGTATCAATTTTATCCTCATAAATGGAGAGTCTTAGTAAGTGATATATTAAATGACAATTGTCATTAAATGACAATGATATATGATATTAAATGACAATTATTGATAAATTCTTTAACAGAACTCAATCTTCAGATGTTATAAAAAAAGGATGGAGAAAAGAATTGATTTTTTTTTTTTACTAAATAAGACACAATCCCCAGTACTGAGAATAATAGTCAATTTGCCCACTTTTTGTCATTACAAGTATCCCAGTTTACAATGACAGTTTAGATATGACATATATCTAGAAATTCTTAGGACAAAACAATCTGTAAAGATAATGATATTTCATCTTTCTGAGAAGTTAAATATCCTCTAAATACCTTTGTTGTTTGCTATAAAGTTTTGTCCTGTGTCTTTTACCTTATTCTGTAAAATAATTTTGAGCAGGTTTAGAAAAGTGTGACTCAGAGATTTAGTAAACAGATTCAACATACACTGTTGTTAAAAATCAGGAGTTGAAATACAGGCTGTTATTCCTTCCTTTATATAGCGCTATAGTAGTGTAAAGCATTACCAGACTTATTACTAATCTTTAAGTAACTGAGTATTTTATGTTTGTAAGTATACCTAAGTATAGTACGCATAATATGATGCACACACCGGCCCTCAGTGTCCACATCATTATGGATGAAATGAGACAGTCACGCGGACTACAGAGTCCAGTGGAGGAAAAGGGACAGCATGGCTTTTCTCTCAAGGGAAGCAAAAAGCCTTGGCTCCTGCAGTGACTGGTCTTTATTGGGTTTCTCAGCACATTATGTGATGGTCCTCATTTACTGTGCACAGGTTTGCTTTAGGTGGTTACCTTTTACAGAAAACAAAGGAGCCAATGCTGCTAATCACATCACAGAAGAGGAATATTTGCAAATGAAAGACAAAAGTGGTTGAACCAGTTACACTCATCCTTGGAAGGTTTAGCATGGATTTTAGGAAGTTACTTTGCAGTACATGTTCTCAATTTAGGGTAAAAGAGTTTTGTTTTGTTTTTTTTTTTTTTTATCAAGAGCAAGACTCAAAGCATCCTAAGGACATTGCAGGCCTGATTCCCCACTGGAGAACCTATCTGTGGGCGTGGGTCCTGTGCATCTTCCTGTGGGAGCTGGGCCCATGCCATGCAGAACAGTCTTCTACAATAAGATATAATATTAAAATATATCTGTTATATATGTATGTGCTGTATAATATTATTTATATATTTTTAATAAATACATATAAAATACTGAATATTATAAAGTAAATATTGACATTGTACATTGTAATTTAAATTGAATTAATTTGGGGAATCTCTCAATCACACAGCTGGCTTCCTGACATTATCCACCCATTGATCTAAGGACACTTTGGCTGTGTCCATGTCTTGGCCACTGTGAATAATGCTGCAATCAACAAAGGGGTGCATGCATCTTTGTGAATTAATGTTTTCAATTTTGGGGGAAAGACAACATGAAGATGGATTGCTGGGTCATATGATAGCTCTATTCCTAATTTTTTGCTGAAACTTCATGCTATTTTCCACAGTGGCTGTACCAGTTTACGTTCCCACCAGCAATGAGTGAAGGCTCCTTTTCTCCACAACCTCTCCAACACTTGTTATTTTTTGCTAGGTTGGCAGTAGATTAACAAAGAAGAAAACCAAACAAATAGAAACTGATAGACACAGACAATATTGTGGTTGCCAGAGGGAAGGGGGTTGGGCATGGAATTATACAATAAATCCTCTCAGAACTTATTCATTTTTATTTTGAAGCTTGTACCCTTTTACCAACCAATATACTGAAATTTCAGACAATAACAATTTTTACTAGTTTTTAAAATTCTGTGAGATTCTTTGGCAGCCTTTCTGCTGACTTGGCCTGGCTTCACTCACACACGGATGGGTTCAGGGATTTCTGGGGAAACTGAGAGACTTCTTCCCAACATAGTAATAACATGGCAGCATTCAAAGAAAGTAAACACTGAAGCTAGAAGCCTAGAAAGTTACATGACATCACTTCTGCCAGATTCTGTTGATGAGCTCAAGTCAGGACAAGCTCAGATACAAAGTTGTGGAAACAGGGCCTCACGATGGGAAGAACAAAAATGTCAGACTGGAAACAGGCATGGGAACTAGAATGGGAGGAATGTGTGGCCATATTTTCCAATTTATTATATCCTCTTTTTGATATCTAATATGCTAGAGGCTAATATTTCTAGGTTAATGTTGAATTAAAGTCTATTCATACTGTGACAGGACATAGCTGAGCAGTAGCCATTCTTAGGTAGGAGATGACCAGCAGCCGTTCCCAGGCAGCAGCCTTTCCCAGATAAGCAGTTATCTCAAGGTCATACACTAATCCCCATTTTAGCAGCTGCACTCCTTCCCCTCCCCCCTGTGTAACAAGCCTATAAGGAAGCCCCAGCTTAAGCTCATGGCCCAGAATTTGGATTTTTTTTTTATCTCCTCTGGGTCCACATGCGTGAATAAAACCCCACTTCGCAAACTCCGAGGCTGTCTGAGTCGTCTTTTCCATAACAATACCACATTAATTATTAAATCTAGTTTTATTTCCCTCTCACCAAGAGTATCCAGTGCTATTGAAATCTACATTCTGACTCCAAAGCCAGGCTTCTAATTTTCTTTTTTAATTATATGCATATTTTGTTTTCCAATATGGAAATATGATTAGGTGACCAATGAAAATTGTGTTCCTTTTCCATAGCCACTGGAAAATGGCCTACAGTCAGAAACTACATTTCATAGTTGGATGCGCATCTAGATAAATTTACAACATTGAATTTTGGTTAAAGAAATTCAGGTAAAAAAAATACATGCTCCTTATAGACCTGGGTCTTAAAATCATATTCAGACTCTTCATCATATTTCTTCTCCCATCTGTGGACAAAGTGTGGACATCTCCAAAATGATCTTGGAAATCACTTCTCAAAAATTAAAGAGCCTCCATAATTATCATCCACAAATAAACAGATTAAGCAATATCTTCTGAATTGTCATTCCACTATTAACTAAACTCAGGTATGCAATGAAAAAACAAACAAATAAATAAAACCTCTTTTGTATTGAAAATAAGTTTTCAGTGATTATCTGTTATTTCAGCCAATAATGAGCTCAAGTACTACAAGGGTCTTTATTCTCTTCAAATGAATGTGATAAAATAGTAGTTACATGCTTTTAGATAATATGGTAGTATGATCAGCTGTATTTTATTCATATGCGTGGTAAATATGTTTATTCATATGTGTGGATAATGATGTAGATAATAACAAATAGGGAATAATAAACAATAAAATATTAGATAATAATATGTCTCATTCCATTAATTATAAAGTGTTTCTTTGGTTATATGAGACACAAAAGATACAGAAAGGAAGACAAATCCATCTAGCAATTTCCTATTAAGAAAGAGAAATCTGAATTCCAGTCAAGATGGCAGTGTAGATAAACACAGTTCACCTCCTTGTACAACCACATCAAAATTACAACTAAACTGTAGAACAACCACCATTCAGAACCTTAGTCCTACAACTATGGAATAAGAAACAGCACTGAGACTGGTAGGAGGGGCAGAGATGCAGAATGGGATGGTTCTACACCCACATGTGCAATATAAAAATCGGGAGGGATATTATAAGAGTGAGGTGTCCCATCCCCACACCAGCCTCCCCAGCCCAATTTTCCAGTGCCAGGAAGATGAGTCCCATGCTTCTGACTGTAAAAACTAGTTGGGATTGAGGCTGTGGAATGCAGAAACTGCTGGAGTCTCCAGTAGTTCCTTTTAAAAGGCCCACACAGAGACTTTTTTGGACTCACTTCCTCTGACTCCAGCATGGGTATAGCAGGTTGAAAGACATCAGAGACTAACAAGGAGGAACTGAATTGTCCAACATCAGAGTGAGATCTGGGGGACGTATTTCTCCCAGACAGGTGTGCTGGCAGAGGCCATTGTTCTTTTTCTCAGCCTTCCCCCAACATAGCCAGCAAGTGGGCACAATATCTAAGATACCATCAATCTGGCTCACAATATTTTCTCTATCTTGATGACTCCCTAAGGCCTGCATCCAACATTTAGGCCCCCACAAGAGCTGTTTCCAATTACTTTTCCGTATGAATGGTTTATCTTGGCCCATGTTTCAGATTTTCCTAAATTATCTCAAACCAGAGGCATCTGGTGAGCAAAGCCCCATACCTCTAGCTAAGTATCATTAGGTCAAGCACAAGCATTGGTTCACAGGTTGGCCACTCCTGGGCATCTACAAGCCCACCAAAATAGCACCTATCTGCAGATTGCTTTCATTGCTAATGCTGTGTGACCTCATAAAGAACACAGGTGGTGGCTGACATTGGAAGTGCCAATAGCAATCAAGGATAAACTATAAGAGGATGGTGTAGACACCCCACAGAGTGGGAACACCTTGAGTACACAGCTTGGGTAATAGAGGAGGCTGTTCCACTGGACCCTGAAGGATACCTACTATCTTAAGCCATTCTGCCAAGCCTGGGAGATGTAGTAGCTCTGGAAAAAAAAACACGTGGAGGCTGCCAAAATGAGGAGACAATGAACCATGGACCTAATAAAAGAACAGAACAAGACTCCAGAAAAAAAGACTAAATAAAATGGAGAAAAGCAATCTATCAGATACAGAGTTCAAAATACTGGTTATATGGATGCTCAGAGAACTTAATGAGGACCCCAACAGCATGAAAAAAGATCCAGTCAGAAATTAAGGGTACATAAATTGAAATAAAGAACAATTTACAGGGAGTCAGCAGTAAAGTGGATGAAGATGAGAATCAAATCAGGGATTTGGAACATAAGGAAGCAAAACCAACCAATCAGAACAGCAAGAAGAAAAAAAGAATGAAAAAAATGAGGATCGTGTAAGGAGTCTCTGGGACAACTTCAAGTAGACCAACATTGGCATCACGGGGGTGCTGGAAGGAGAAGAAAAAGAGTAAGATATTGGAAACATACTTGAAAAGATTGTAAAAGAAAACTTCCCTAACTGGGTGAAGAAAATAGACATACAAGTCCAGGAAATACAGAGAGTCCCAAATGAGGTGGACCCAAACAAGCCCTTTTCAAGACACATCACAATTAAAATGCCAAGTGTTAAATACAAAGAGAGAGTCTTAAAAGGAGCAAAAGAAAGGCAATTACCTACAAAGGAGCTCCCATAAGACCATCAGCTGATTTCTTAAAAGAAACTTTGCAGGCTAGAAGGGAGTGGCAAGAAATATTCAAAATCATGAAAAATAGGGACCTATAGTGAAGATTGCTCTACCCAGCAAACCTATCATTTAGAATCAAAGGGCAGATAAAGAGCTTCTCAGACAAGAAAAAGCTAAAGGAGTTCATTGTCACCAAACTAGTACTATATGAAACATTAAAATGTTTTCTTGAAGAAGAAGGTCAAATATGAATAATAAAATAGCAATAAATACGTATCAATCAATAATTGATTCTAAAAAACAAAATACACACACAGGCAGAACCAAAAGAGTGCCATAGATACAGAGAATGTTTTGATAGTTGCCAGATGAGTAGGGGTTCAGACAGACAGGTGAAAAGGTGACAGAATTAAGAAGTACAAATTGATATTTACAGAATAGTTATGGGGATGTAAAGTACAGCATAGAGAAGTGAGTAACCAAGCAACATATATGAAGAATTCATGGATATTGACAGTGGTGTGGGAATTGCCTAAGGGAGTGGCGGAATTGGGTGGAGGTGGACAGGGGGAACATTTAAGACAACTATAGTAGCATAAACAATAACATGTAGTTAAAATAGGAAAGAGACATATCGTGTGAGTAAAAGGATTGAGCATACAGTAGAACTCCACCCAGTGGCCTGGTGCATAGGCTATAATGTATATTATAGAGAATGTTGGGAGTGGTGGATGCTAAAATGTGTAATTATCTCTAGAAAAGATATCCTAAAATCAGGAATGTAAGAACAATTAGCTAAAATGCCATATTTTTTGGACCATAAGACACACTTAGGTTTTAGAGGAGAAAAATAGGAAAAAATTTTTGAAGCAAAAAATGTAGTAAAACATTTAACAACATGAAGAACATAATATTTCACCAATATAAATGTAAACAGAACTCAACAGTGGCATTAACAACCATTATTCCTCCCAAATTTGGGGGAAAATGAGTATTATAGTCTGAAAAATACAGTTTCTGGCATTGAATGCATTGATGCATTGAATGCATCACCAATGCATAAAGACCATTTGCCTTTATCAAGTGTATAAAGAATTAATTCAAAGTGATAAGATATAGTTAATTACGAGTAATTAATAGAATAAATATTAGAGAGTAAACTATTGCTAAGGACTAATATTAGGTGCTATACACAGAACTCATAACAGAGCATGATAACACATGAATTTATTTATACAGTGTGACATATACTAATAAAGTTATCTATTAAATATCTGTATATTTTACATTAATTGGTTTTACACATATGCTGCAAACTACATCATGAACTTTCCCAATACTGTACATATTCTGAATCAAAAGCAATGTTAGTTGATCTAATTTACATCAGATTATGCACCAACCTTTACTGTACTGTCTAGTTTTGCAAACAAAAGATATAGGGAATATCAGAATAACATTTATGCTTATTAAAAATAAAACTAAACCAAAGACAAAAAAGAGAAATTGAAAATTTGCTTTATATATTTTTAAGAATTTCTCTTGGGAAAATACTAAACAAGAATTTCTATGTGAATATATGAATACATTATTGTGCTTTAACAAATTTCATTTACAAATTTTGTATGGGTTATGATATAACAGAATACACTCACACACACATACACAGATATACAAATATTGAAGAGGTACATATATAAACACACAATTTTTATTTCATATCATTATTAAGTATTTTCAGTTTTAAATGTTAGCCACTTTAATAACTAATAGCTGTTTTTCATTTTATAACAACATAATGCAATGTAATATTTATGTAATATTTTAACTTATCTGATTATTATTGATTTGAGTCTATTTTATGCATTTATAATTGATATCTTTTTTTTATTTTTAAGTCTCCTGTAAGTGTATTTTGATCATTTAAAAATTGGGTTATTTTCTTATTTCTTCATACACACTTTCTTTCATATGTATACACATATTAATATATAGTTTATCATTTATACTTCAGGTTGTCTTACTTTGCAACTTGGGAATTGTATTAAATTTTAAAATCAAATAGATATTTAAATATACTCAATTTAAACATTTATTTCCCTCATCTTAAAAACTAACTTTATTTAAACCTATAATTTTGTCCCAGTAGAGAAATTACCTGAAATAATGGCCTCCCTACAGTCTCAATTTGTTACCTTCTACTCATTTTGGACCACATTCTAATTTTAAAAAGTTCAATCTTAGAAAAAAAGTAGAAACAAATATAATGCAATCTCAAGCACATATCACGGACACTTTTAAAAAGTTAGGCAGTTGATTGACATGCTGAAAATATAATTAGAACTTTCCAGACAGTTGCAGCCCACTATGCATCCCTCCCTCTCACCCCTTCCCTTCTTCTCTAGTAGTTATCACTTCTGAAGTTGGCATCTTTCTTTCCCTTTTAGGTTTCTATAATTTTACCACATATGTACACTTTTACAAATATATGATATTTTGGCATGATTTTTCATTTTATGTTCATTATGTCATATTCTACATGTAAAACTAGTTTGTTCATTTTTATCTGCTATAAGTGTTCTACTGTCAGTCTATGCTATATTTTTAGGCCATTCTCCCATCAATGAAACTTTTGACATAAAGTGGTTAATAAAATTTTTTTTCCAAGTGTAAAGAATGACTTGTGTAAAAAAACAACAACATGGAGGAATAATTGCTGCAATGTAGTACATAAAACTGTTTTGGTGTCCCACTTGGGCCAATATTTTGCTTACTCCAGCTGGCCAGCAGTTGCATAGGTCTCACATTCTGCTCTGAGTCAACATCACTGCCTCCACTGGGATGATGGCAGACCCACTCAGCAATTCTGATCCATGTGAAAATCTGGGCATTCAAGGGAGTTAAAATGCAGTAAGATGAAACTCAGGTTGATATATACAGTATGGGGCAAAAGTAGGTTTACAGTTGTTCATATGGAAAATAACACAACAATTAAGAAATAAATCCATGTACTCATGACTGTAAACCTACTTTTTCCCCACCCTGTATATCTAGGCAGTCAATTCTCAGCTGTTTTTCACACCTTTTTTAAAGACCCCAGGGAGAGCCACCCAATTTCCTCGTGCAGTATTTAGTTCAATAACCCACAGCAGGATTGTTTTCCTCCCATTTCACACTTTGCAGTCTCCCTCCTGCTCCATGAGATCACTTCCCCCAGGCAACCCAGGCTCCTGGTTATAGTGATCCTAAAACCGTAACATCAGGATGGGATTCTAAACTTAATAATTAACCAACCAGTAAGATGATAAAAAAGAACCATATTGCTTGTGGTAAGTGAAGAAGTTAAAACAAAAAATATAAATAAATAAATAAATAAATACCCCACTTATAGACTTACAGTAGCACTTGCTATGGTGTATTCAGGAGAGGAATCATTGGCTTTTTGAGGTAGCAGTAACATTTGAAATATATGAAGGCAGTAGTAATTGCAAGAATTGTAGAGTCAAAGGGTTCTGTTAAAAGGTTAGAAACCATACAAAATGCTGTACATTCAGAATAGCCATCTAACGTCTCAAGGCACACAGAAAAAGAAGTCCCCAAGGCACAAATGAAAGAAAAAAACCTTGTAGCCTTTGAGCAAACTGATGAAAATCACACAGAGCATGTAATTGTACATCAGGACTATGAAATTTGAATGCATAGTTTCAACAAGTCTCTGGAATGGAAGTCAGGGCCCCATAGAGAAAAAATGGGACATGAGTCCTAGGACAAGGTCATCAGTATGGGACAGTCTGAGGATCCTCAAGCTCATTTCACCAGCTTGAAATGAAGAGCTGCTAGCATGGAGATTGTTGAAAGTCCTTATCTGAGGCAGCTGCCTCACAAGATGATGCTTTTCCTACAAAGGACTGACCGCTACTTCATGCACACTATCTTCAGACAAACAACTAGAGTACAGTCAACCTAAAATCCTCCCACAAATAGCACACACATGTGAAGACTCATCTTGTGGACATGAGCTGAGGAGACCAAGAGGGCATTGGATACATGTGGAGGGTAGAGCTTGAGGTTGGATATGGGAGGGTTTACTGGCATAAAAACACTCTCATATGACCTGTGGCTTAGTGTTCTGTCCCAAACACTGATTGAGTATGATGATGTCCTGCAGTGGTATAGGAACTACCTTGGCAGAATATTGAAAAGCAACAGACAACTCAGTGAAGTAGGAATATTTGGGTAGAATTATTTTGTGAGCCAGAGAAGCTAACTCCTAAGTATGACCCTTGAAATAATGGGAAGCAGATTCTTCTATTCTAGACTTATATTATCCCTATTGATACTAAAGATCCTGGCTGTAAGACCAGAGTTCTTGTTACAGAAAAACAAGGGGGGACCTGGGATGATATACTATTACCAAAAGGAGCCCCCAGGTCCATGATGTCCACTGTCTATAGGAAAGATGTCTTTCAATGTCAGAGATTTGTGAAAAAGAAAAGAAATGTTTATTTAATACTATGCAAACTTAAAGCAGTGACCTAATGTCTTTATCAAAATCCTAAGGTCTCTTAAAACACCCACAAACATACACAGTCCTTCCTTCCCTCTTTGCCTAGTCTGGGATACCATATCTCAGGAAAGGAAATAGAAGTCCTTGGCTCAAGCAGCCCCCAGTTCTTCTCAGTAATCCATCTCAGCTGGTAGACCTCCCTGGGTTCCCGGCAGTTTCCAAACTAAACTACTTCCAATATCCAGAAGTTAGTGGCTTACAGATTCTGGGTTGTTTTGTTTTTGTTTTGTTTTCATTTTTTGTAGGTTGACTCTACAGGACTATAAAATATATAATACCCTCTTCTTTACCAACTGAAACTGAATCTGTTGAAGGGGGTAAGTGTACAATGGGAAAAGGGGGAAACACACACCTCCACTGATCTATTTCATACAGTGACTTAGCTGACAGGGTAGTGAACCCCATGGTAGCCCTCAGGTAAGACTGGGAGTTTATAGAAGTCAACTGATATATGAACTAATGGCTCAGATCTGTGTCACAGAGGGTATGTGGACTCACTGTATGGTCATTTTATTTAATCTATGAATGCAAATCACAATCTTCATATTACTTTCTGACCATTACATAAAACAACTATATTAGGGACAGCAAGTGAAAATGCCTAGCATTGATCATCTCCCCCATTCCTTCAGTTCCAGCCAAAATAGTAGATCAAAAGCCATGTTGTATTTTTGAAGGATAGGCAGATTAGTGCTAAAGGATGCTGGGATGTAGGCCACATCATTTCCCAGTTCCATTTACCTAAATGTCACCTGTGGAATTCAGATGGATGATAAGAGCTTATCATTACTTGAAAAGGTAATAACAACAGTGGCAGTTTCTGTGCTTTGGTGTCCTTACCAAAACAGATATTCAATTTGTGCAAAAGGTATGAGACTATCAATCTGACAAATATATTTTGTTTTCACTTTCTATTCATAAAAGTGGTCAGCTTTTATATAGTAAGGATGTTCAAGCATACTCCCTATTTTGCCCAAGAGATATTTTCAATTTCCTCCTGTCTGTCACTAAATTGTACTCAGGAACATCAGTCATTAGCAGAACGTCTGATTGATGTAGGATGCTGATGACATCAATTGACTGGATTTGGTACACAGGAAAAGTAAAAGTATTCTAAATAAGAAACACAGGTCCCAAGACATGGAAGAGAAACTTCACAAGATACCAAGATCTGACACATCTTCAACCTTTCACATCTCACATACCATTGCTAAGATAAAGCCACATTGCTTAGTGGACTTCTGGGTGTGGAGGCAGTATTGATCAAGCTTGAGGCTACTAAAAGTTCTGAGTGAGACCCATACTTCTGCTGCAATCAACTGGGTGGCAAGTTTATTATTACCAGGCCTTTCTACCTACTAGATCCTGTGGTGTTCTCTGTAATGGATTAAAATGTTGGATGATGTTCTTGCACCCCTAATATGAGAGTTGCAGTGTATAACTGTGATTATGGAGGCAATGTTTCTCTTACTGCAGAAAATTACTATTTGTAAAGTTACTCTTTTATGATATTGATTGATACTAAACATCAAACAACAGGATATCAAGTGACTATGTGACCAGTCCTGCCCATTTATTTCATGGGATTTATTTCATAAGATAAATCTTATTTCATAAGATTTATTTCAGCTTCTGAGCCATAACTTTGGGCAAATGTGGTGGCAACCCTACAGGTGATAGAAAAGCACATTTGGCATCTGAGAAGGTCCAGAGGTCACAGTTTGGTTATTTTTTTAATTCTTAAAAACTGACTTGAAAAGAATTTTAGAGTTAAAATATGCATAAAGCAAAACCAGAATGTGATATAAGAGGAATTCTCAAAACAAAAAAGAAACCTTTACAAGAAAAAGAAAACTGGGGACTATCCACATGTCCTCTTCTTTATGTATTGCTCTCTTAGAACAATAACAAAACAAATCCATTTTATTATATTTTATTACAGAAAACAACCCCATACCAAACTCTGTGCTATATGAATGTCCATAATTTCCAACTGGAAAAACCTCATTTTGTTTTACAATGACTATTAATTATGCAATATTCTAGTGAAAGCATTGTTTGTTGATTTTTATTTATAGAATAAACTTAGAGTTGAAGAGCAGAAGGCTGTTTTCATTAGAAAATGGGATGTGCATTTTATAATCTTTGATGTTCTAAACAAAATAATGATATAAAAATATTGTCCTATGTAGTATCTGGGTTCCTAGATAACACAGACTCAAGACACAACTAATTTGAAGAAATAAAAATAATTTTTGAAAATATTATGCTATAAAAAGAAGAGGCCAGTGCTTTGCCACTTTCCCCCAAGTGGGACTCAAAAAATCAGCAAGAGGTCTCTTATCAGAACCAAATCCTCCTGGTATTCTGAACTTGGGCTTTCCACACTCTAGTGCTGTGAGAAACAACTTCGCATTGTTTACCTACCAGTCTAGAGTAATTTGTTAAAGCATTCTGAACTGACTAAACCACATAAGAATCAAATTGAAATAATAATGGTACTATTAAGTTACCCAAACTTCCATGTCTGAATTTCCAAATTTTTCTTTCTGTATTTTTACCTCAAATTACTTTGTTGTTCTTTATTTTCCTTATTTCCCCTTGCCCTTTTTGGAAAACACAGTTAAGTTTTATTTGCATCTGCTGGTCAAGAAGAACGGCAAAACATTTATCTCCTAAAGCAGAAAAAAATTATAAAATTGTTTTTTTATCTTTCCAAAACAATGCATCATTTAAGCTTCTATTTTTATTTCATCAAAATGTCTACTTATGTTTCATAAGCTCTTTTTTATTATATCAATTCCAAGTTCTCTTTATTGGAAACACAAGATTTTAGCAAATTTTCATACTGTGAAAGAGAAGTTTCTCTCCCTCCCTCCCTCCCTCTCTCCCTTCCTTCCTTCGTTTTCTTTTTTCTAATTTGTTAATATACTTTTAAATATTCTTTAATTAAAAAACATGTAAAAACATCACTTCATCCATATCTCCTACCCACCACCTCCGGCATCTGGCAACCACCAATCTAATCTCTTCTCTATATTTATAAGCTTATATTTATGAGCTTCTCATGTAAGAGAGATACTCATTATATGTATTTCTCTGTCTGATTTATTTTATACAGTACAATGTCCTGAAGGTCTATTGTTGTTTTCACAAATGTCAAAATATTTTTATGTCTGAATAATATTCTATTATATATATAATCTCACATTTTATTTATCAAGTTACCTAGTATTGGATGCTTATATTGTTTCCATATCTTGGCTATTAAAAATACTGCTGCAATGAGCATGTGTGTGCATATGTATATTTTTCAAGTTAGTGTTTTCATTTTACTTGGATAGATATCCTGAAATGAAATTGCTGGGTCATATGGTAGTTCTATTTTTAATGTTTTGAGATGATTCCATACAGTTTTACACAGTGGCTGCACCAATTTGCATTCATACCAGTAATGTAACAGGCTTCCCTTTTCTCCACATCGTTGTCAAAACTTGTACTTTCTAGTCTTTTTCATAGCACCCATTCAAACAGGTGTGAGGCAATATTTTATCGTGGTTTTGATTTACACTTCCCTGATGATTAGTGATGTAGAGCATCTTATCATATACGTGTTGGCTATCTGTACATATCCTTTAAAACAAATTTTTGGTCCATTTTTTAATCAGATTACTTGTTTTATCTTGAGTTGTATGGGTTCTTTATATATTTTGGACATTAGCCTTTTATCAGATATATGATTTGCCATTATTTTCTACTTTTCAATATGTTGTTTGTTTTGTTGCTGGTTTTCTTTGCCATATAGGAGTTTTTTTTAGTTTGATGTCATCACTTTATTTTTGTTTTAGTTGTCTTTACTTTTGGTGTCAGCTTCAAAAAGCTCATCATTAAGACCTACTTCAAAGAGCTTACTTCAAGGATTTTAAGGAGCTTTTGTGGTTCAAGGTAGTATGTATAAATCTTTAATCCATTTAAGTTCACATTTGTATATGGTATAAAATAAAGGCCCAGTTTCATTTTTTTTTGCCTGTGGCTGTCCAATTTTCCCAACATCATTCATTAGAGACTATTCTTTCTCCAAATATTTATATTTAAAAATATTTTATTGTTGTTCAAGTACAGTTGTCTCCATTTTCCTGCCACTACTCCTCCCAACCCCACCCATCCTTGCCTCCCACCTTCAATCCTACCCCCTTTGGCTTTGTCCAAGTGTCTTTTATTTATGTTCCTTGATGACCCTTACCCTTTCTTTCTCCTCCCCCTTCCCCTCTGGTTACTGTCAGTTTGTTCTTTATTTCAATGTCTCTGGTTACATTTTGCTTGCTTGTTTGCTTTGTTAATTAGGTTCCACTTATAGGTGAGACCATGTGGTATTTGTCTTTCACCACTTGGCTTATTTCACTTAGCATAAGGTTCAACAGATCCATTCATGCTGTTGTGAAGACTAGGAGTTCCTTCTTTCTTTCTGCTGCATTGTATTCTATTGTGTAAATGTACCATAGTTTTTTTGATCCATTCATTTCCTTATGGTCACTTAGGTTACTTCCAGCACCTGGCTATTGTAAATAATGCTGCTTGATATCAAACTACATTACAAGGTCACAATAATTAAAACAGTCTGGTACTGGCATAAGAACAGATACATAGATCAATGGAACAGAATAGAGACCCCAGAAATAAACTTATGTCTCTATGGTCAATTAACATTCTACAAAGGGGGCTGAAGCATAACATGGAGTAAAAATAGCCTCTTCAACAAATGGTGTTGGGGAGATCTGGACAGCTACATGCAAAAAAATAAAACTCAACCACAAACTTACACCATATCCAAAAATAAATTCAAGGTGGAGAAAAGAATTAAACATAAGTCATGACACCATCAAAGTTCTAGAAAAGAACATAGGCAGGAAAATCTTGGATATTCCATGCAACAATATTTTCTCCAATATGTTCCCTAGAGCAAGGGACATAAATGAAAGAATAAACAAATGGGACTACAGCAAATTAAAAAGCTTCTGCACAGCTAAAGAAAACATCAGCAACATGAAAAGGGAGCCAACTGTATGGGACAAACATTTGCCAATAATACCTCATATAAGGGTTCGATCTCCAAAATATATAAAGAACTCAGATGACTCAACTCCAGGTAAACAAACAACCCAATTAAAAGAAAAAAAAAACAGGCAAAAGGCCTGAACAGACACTTCTCCAAGGAGGAAATACACATGGCCCAGAGACATATGAAAGGATGCTGAGCGTCACTAGCCATCAGAGAGATACAAATTAAAACCATGAGATACCACTTCATACTGGTCAGAATGGCCATCATAACCAAATCAACAAATAAATGCTGGAGAGGATGTGGAGAAAAGGGAACCCTAGTGCACTGTTGGTGGGAATACAGACTGGTGCAGCCACTGTAGAAAACAGTTTGGAATTTCCTCAGGAAACTGAAAATGAAACTGCCTTTTCACCTAACAATTCCACTGCTGGGATTATACCCTAAGAATCCTAAAACACTAATTCAAAAGAACCTATGTTCTTCCTCCAAATATTTAAATAGTACCATCAATATTTAGTTATTATTGAATGACTTTTAAATTTGAAGATGTACACCCTCTTTTTACTGTAATTTAATATATATTCTAAGTATGCTAATTCCCTTTGTTAAAATTTTGGTAGGACAGCACAGGCCAGGTAGCTCAGTTGGTTGCAATATCCTCTCATGCACCAAAATATTGCAAGTTTAATTCCTGGCCTGTTCCTTAGGAACATGTCGGGGTAAGACACTTATCTCCCTGTATTTTGATGGTCATAATTCACTAAATCGCTGACTTTCTTCTTCAATTTGACAACTGTAATAAAAGTCACCAGATTTTACATTGTAATTTCAAACAATTCCAGGTTTAACTTTGGGGCATATATGTGATAGCTATTCCCTTTCATCTTTTATTTAATCCATCTTTGGTATCTTTGGAGGTAAAAGGTCCTATCTCAGGTTTTCCTTTGGTTTATTTTACATCTTTAACTTCTACCTATTAAAAACACATAAGTGATTTTTAAATAAATTAGCTAGATTGCTCATACCACCAACAACTGCTTAGTGTGTGGAGAGTTGAAGAGACCTGGCTATCCAGCTCTTGTGAATGCATTTCTTTAACTTTTTACGATTATTTTTGAAGTTACCTTCATTTTCTTTGTATTTGCTGACTGCACGCTTGATGTTTTTTTATCACCACTCATGTTTCCTACGTGCATGTGTTCCTTTACCCACCATTTGGACCCATTCATTATCCACCTTCCAAAAATTTTTCAAGAGGTTTGATAAACTCATAGAAAATTTTCCTTTTTAACAACACTATGAAGAAACATTAACTACAAAATTTTATGGCACTTCAAGACATTTTAGTTTCTTAGTTTCCAATCTCATTCAAACTTGAACCTTTCCAATTCAGTTTATACATGAATCTATGACACTGCAATGCTGAATATACTTTTGTAATTAATTTTTAAAATGTTTATGTCTAATTTATTATGCTTCTAAAATAATGGCTCATAGCTGACCCACTTTTTAGAAGACATAAAAGCTTGAATAATAAAAGGTAGTCTATTTAATTTTCCTAGATATTTTCATTGATGTATTCCAACTTCAAAAATTTGTACATTTAATAAAATATGATTGGTTTAAATGATCTCAAAGCCTCTATCTCATACAACTTCAATTTGATGGTATAAGTATCTCCATTAACAGTTTTTGTGGACATATTGCAATTTCTCAGTTGATACTACTGCCAGTTTTACTGAAAGTGTTAGTCATTTAAAGCTATTTCAGTATAAACGCAAACCTGTATTAATTGAATTTAGCAAACAACACACAAGATGCTAATTTGAAGTGAACTTTACTCTAACAATTCCCACTTTGTAAACAACTGCGGGACAAGATATGTACCATGTGCACAGTGTTTAATAACTGAGTTAAGAACACTGTGGTCATGAAGTTTTATTAAAAATGCAGCCTTAGCTACTTGATGAATGTTTTAAATATTAAATTACTTGGGTTTTGATTAATTCAAAAATGTTATTAAGGCATATCAAAACTGCTTATTAAATTCAATCAAGAATGATTTAGAGATATTCAGAAAGTAAACGTAATTAAAATCAAGATACCACCAAGAATATCAATTCTAAAAGGCTTAGTAGAGTTAGGTTATATTTGAATATGATTAATTAATTCATTATTTTTCTTAATGCATAATAAAAAGTAGAATTGATAGTCTTTTTAAAATTTATTATATATCTAGAGGAATTCTATAGATTATATTTAATGTCACCTTATGACCTTTTTGCTCACAAAATAAACCTTGAAAATAACAAATTACACTTATATTTCCAGTATAGTTATAAACATAAAATTTAAAACATGCATTTAATAATAATGAAAAACTGAACTAACAAGCAAAAGAGAGACAGATTTATATATTGAGCCCAGACTGACAGCTCTGAAAGGGCTGCAGGGGTGAAGCAATCAGGCAAAACAGAAAAAAAGGAGGAAAAACTCATGGACACAGACAACAATGTGGTGACTGCAGGTGTGGAGGAGGTGAGGGAACATGGTAGAGGGGATAAATTATGATTAAAATACAGTAAAATAATAATGTAAAAAATAAAATAAAAATAATAACATAAAATGTGAAAAATAACACATGTGTAAACTTCTTTTTTTATCAATCTTGCAGTGTGACTAAAGTTCAGTTTCTATTTTGCAGTTCATTAGAGCATCTTACATTATTTAACTTTTTTTTTTTCACAAAAAGAGTGATACTGTACATGTGAGAGTAATTTGATCTATATCCAGTTCTGTGACTAGTCCTCACATGTATACAAGGGTTATAAGCATGTAGACACTTAACATAGCAGCACCTAAATAAATAAGGCTAATCTTTATAAACATAAAGGGAGAGATTAGCAGTAATAAAGTCACAGAAGGGGATTTTAAAACCCCTTTGTCATCAATGGATAGATTTTTCAGGCAGAAAATCAACAAAGAAACAGTGGTGTTAAAAGACACGGTAGATCAGATGGATTTACTTGACATCATCAGAGTATTTCATCCCAGATCAGAAGAAGAATATTCCTTTCAAGCACACATGGAATATTTTCTAGGATAGACCACATGTTAGGACACAAAGCAAGCCTCAATAAAATTAAAGACTGAAACTATGTTAAGCATCTTTTCAAACCATAATGGTATGAAAATAGAAATCAGTCATAAGAAAAAAAAGCTGTAAAAAGAATCCTACAGAGATGGAGGCAAAATCACATATTATTAAACCATGAATGGTTTAATGAAGAGATCAAAGAAGTAATCAAAAGATACCTTGAAACAAATGAAAATGAGAAAACAAGCACTGAAAATCCATGGGACACAGTGAAAGAAAACATAACAGAGAAAGTCATAACATACAGGCCTATGTCAAGAAACAAAAAAATTCTCAAATACATAATGTAACTTTACAATTAAAGGAACATGAAAAAGAATAACAAACAATGCCCAAAATGGATAGAAGGAAGAAAATAATAAGGATCAGAACAGAAATAAAAATGAGTCTAAAAATAACTAATTAGGATCAATTAAATCAAAACCTGACATTTTGAGGATAATCAAGATTGACATTTAACCAGACTCATCAAGAAAAAAAGAGAAGGCCCAGCTAAATAAAATTAGAGATGAAAGAGAAGAAGTTACAACTGATGCCGAAGAAATACAAATGATTGTAAGAAAATATTACAAACAACTATACAACAACAAATTGGACAATCTGGAAAAAATGGATAAATTACTAAAAACATATAATCTTCCAAAACTGAGTTTGAAAGATCATAAAATTAGAATAAACAGGTTATTCTGAAGCAATAAACTTCAATAATCAAAAAACTTCCAGCAAACAAATGTCATGGTTCAAAGGTCTTCACAGGTAACAAAGAAGAACCATCTATCCTTCTCAAACTATTCCAAAATATTCAAGAGAAGGGAGGAGGCCCAAGATAACTTTATGAGGTGAGCATTATTCTAATTATAAAACCAGATGAAGATACTACGAAGAAAGATAATTATAGACCAATATCTGTGATGAACATAGGTGCTAAAATCCTCAACAAAACATTAGTCAACTAGATGCAGCAATACATTAAAGAGACCATACACTTTGACCAAGTGGGATTTATTCTGGGGATGCAAGGTTTGCACAATATTCATGAATCAATAAACATGATATACCACATAAATAAAATGCATGAAAAATCATGTGATCATATCAGTAGATGCAGAAAAAAGCATCTGTTAAAATCCAGCATCAATTTATAATAAAAACACTCAGCAAAGTGGGAATTGAGGGAACATACCTCAACATAATAAATGGCCATATATGATGAACCCATAGCTGACATCATACTCAATAGGCAAAAACTGAAAAACACCTCTTTCAAGATCAGGAGCAAGAAAAGAATGCCTGCTTTCACCACTCTTATTCAACACAGTACAGGAAGTTCTAGCCACAGCCATCAGACCAGAAGAAGATGTAAAAAGCATCCAAATTGGAAAGGAAGAAGTAAAACTGTTGTTATTTGCAGATGAGATGATACTGTATATAGAGAAACCTAAATATTCCACCAGAAAATTACTAGAACTAGTAAATGAATTTCATAAAGTAGCAGGATACAAAATAAATATATAAAAATAAATTGCATTTTATGCACCAATAATAAACTAGCAGAAAGAAAAACTAGGAAAATAATCCCATTTACAATTACTTCAAAAAACAAAAAAAAAAACCTCAGAATAAATTTAGCTAAGCTTGTAAAAAAGAAGTAACATCAACTCAGAAAATTATAAGACACAGAAGAAAGAAATTGAAGAATACATGGATAAGTGGAAACATATACCATATTCATAGTCAGGGAGAATTAACTCCATTACAATGTCATACTAACTAAAGTAATCTATAGATTCAATGCAATTCCAATGGTAAATTTCACTGAAGAAGAACAAATATTCCAAAAATATACATGGAACCACAAAAGACCACAAATAGCCTCAGCAGTCTTGAAGAAGAAGAACAAATTTGAAGAAATCATGTTACCTGATATTAAACTATACTACAAAGTCACTGCAATCAAAAATAGTATCATACTGGCATAAAAACAGACATATAGATCAATGGAACAGAAAAAAAAGCCCAGAAATAAATCCATGTCTTTATGGTCAATAAATATCTGATAAAGGACACAAGAACATGCAGTGGGATAAAGATAGTCTACTCAATAAATCATATTAGGAAAATTGAAAAGATACCTGTAAAAAATTGAAACTAGACCACCTTCTTACACTATACACAAGAAAAAACTCAAAATAAATTAACAAGTTAAATGTTAGACTCAAAACCATAAAAATCCCAGAAGAAAACCTAGGCAGTAAAATCTCAGGCATTTCTCATAGCATTTTTTAAATATATCTCTTTGGGCAAAGGAAACAAAAGATAAAACAAATAGAAGGGATTAAATCAAGCTAAAATATTTTTGCCCAGTGAAGAAAACCATCAAGAAAATGAAAAGACAACCCACTAAATGGAAAAAATATATTCACCAATGAAATGTCTGATAAGAAGTTAATATCCAGAATGTATAAAGAACTTATAAAATTCAACACCCAAAGAAATAAACAGTTTAATTAAGAAATGGGCAAAGGACCTGAATAGATGATTTTCCAAAGAAGATATTAGATGACCAAAATGAAAAGATGATCAATGTCACTAATCATCAGCGAAATGAAAATCAAAGCCACAATGAGATATCACCTCACATCAGTGAGAATGGTTATCCTCAATAACTCAACAAACATCATGTGTTGATGAGCATGTGGGGAAAAGGGAACCCTCATATACTGTTGGTGGAAATGCATATTGGTACAACCACTGTGGAAAGCATTATAGAATTATCTCAGAAATAAAAATGGAACTGCCTTGCTCTGACCAGTGTGGCTTGATTGCACATTCTCTGAAGAAGTTAAAGGTTGTGGGTTAAATTTCCAGTCAGGACAAAAGCCTCAGTTGAGATTTGGTTCCCTGTTGTGGCTTGTAAGAGATATGCTACAGATCATTGTTTCTCTCCCACATCAATGTTCCTCTCCCTCTCTGCCTCCCTCCCTTCTCTCTCTCTCTCTAAAAAAAAGTTCAAGTAAAAAAAATAAAATATAAATAAAATGGAGCTGCCTTATCATCCAGCAATCTCACAAAATTTGAAAGAATATTTGCACCCCTATGTTTATTGCAACATTATTTACAATATTGAAGATTTAGAAGCAGCTCTAGTGCCCATCAGTAGATGAGTGGGTAAAAAGCTGGCATACATTTTTATAATGGAATCCTACTCAGCTGTAAAAAAAGAAGGAGCTCTTACTTTTTGTGACAGCATGGATGGACCTGAAGATTATTATGCCAAGTAAAGAAGCCAATCAGTGAAAGGCAAATACCATGTGATTTCACTTACATGTGGAATCTAATGAATATCAAAATAAATAAAACAGAAACTGACACATAGATACAGGGAATATTTTGACAGCTGTCAGAGGGCAGGGAGTTTGGAGGGCTGGGTGAAAAAGATAAAAGGATTAAGTAAAAAAAGTCATAGACACAGACAACAGTATGGTGATTATAAGAGGGAAAAGGGGTTGGGGGAGATAGAAGAGGGTAAAGGAGGGATAAATAGTGATGTAAGGAGACTTGACTTGAGGTGGTGAATACACAATATAATATAAAAGAGATGTGTGATAGAATTGTACACCTGAAACATATAGAATTTTGTTAACCAAAGCCACCCCAATAAATTGAATAATAAAAAAGAACCTAGTCAAGAGCAGAGGTTGACCTGTGCAAGAAAGGACTACCTCAGTCAGCAAGATTTGTTCAAACCTTCACTTTCCCCAGAAAGAACTCTCTTTGGAATGGGTCTTTTTGGCTCCTGTGATCTGAGCTCTAAGTCCTTGCAATATTGTAATTGATAAGAATGTTTTTGTATGCACTACCATTTGTTCAAGAAGTTTAACTTAACAATGTAATTTAGGGCAAAATTCTGTTTTGCGTATGCCTGAAGCCTTTCACCATGTGGTATCAGTTTGATCAGATAGTTTATGCTAACAATATAACCTAAGGATGAATATCTATTCTTCCTCCAGGGTGCTGGAGTCTGAGCAGCTGAGGACAATTATATAGGTCCCACACAGGTACATGTTTGAAATCCACTAAAAATCATGGATACCAAGATTTGAGAGGGCTTCCCTGGTTGGCAACAATTTGCACATATTGTAAAACATAGTTGCTGGGAGAAATAAGTGCATTCATGTAATTCCACTGGGGCAGGACATTTGAAAGTTTGTATCTGGTTTGTCCTGGAAGCTGCACCCCACACTTTTTCAATCTGCATCTTTTCACTGTAATAAACTATAACTGTGAGCATAACACCTTTCTGAGTTCTGTGAATCCTCATTGATCCTGAAGGTACTCTGGAGCTTGTCTCTGATAGCCTCTGATTAATGGCAGAAAAATGTTGACTCATTGTTATTATTCAGATTGGAAGAAAAATAGGTCATCATTCTTTGAACTTTTAAAAATATAGTATCTAAGCTAAAATTATTATTAATCTTGCATCCAAACAACAAAGCATTAAAAGAATCATCATTCTCTGAAAAAACAGATTTAAAACAGATAAGAGAACTAAATATGTGGGTAGCAGGGATTGACATAGAAATAACTTTTTAGGATATGTTAACATGTAATCAGGTTCTCTGCTAAATTCTCTATATCTCTTTTAGTCAATTGCTCCAGTCACTGCCATATATTTTTCAGTGAAATAAACAAACAAAAAATTTAAAAGGTCCTCAAAAGCCACATCATTAATAAATTGTAAAACTGAGTTAATCTTGGTTTATTACACATACATGTTCATGCTCTATAAGCACTATACTTTGTTCAAATGTGGTGGTGCTCAAGGGTGCACACTGAGTTGTCTCCCCAACAACATAAATGCCTAATTAATCATAATAGTCTATTCCAAAATTTTTGGAATTATAACAACGTACTATCTATTATAAATAATTATACCTATAAAAGTTTGCACCAAATTTACTAACTTATTTTAAAGAAAAAGGATAACAATTTAGAAAATTACCCAAAGAGAAAAGACAGTGTATTTGAGTTCTTAGTTCTTGATTACCACATACTCTTCTATGTCTCTCAGTATGTGGAAATGAGAATACATTATCTCCACATGGAAAAAAAACAGAAAAATATTAGGCTCTTATTAAAAGCATAGCTACTCTTTTATATCTTTATTTGTTTACTTATTTATTGCAATAACTTTATTTGGTAACTGCTATATTCTTGTGGCCACTGGGAATGCAATGGTGAGATGTAAATGGTATCTGACTTTTTGAAATTAGAGTTCTGTGGAGTAAGGAATATTAATTTATGTAAAGAAAATAGGAGATAGGAGGGAGCATCAAATGTTCAAACACCAGACAAATTTAGGGAAAAAGGAAGTCAACCTGGAATGGAGAAGATATATGGGAGACTTTAATGCTTAATCCTGAGCAGCTTCTGGCTGATCTGAGAGATATAAACAGACTCTTTTCTTAAATATTGTTACATATATAGGGTGCATAGGTTCAATGTCATGACTAGCTGTGTGTTTGTATGTGACTAATGTTAGTTAAGCCATAATGTTTAAGCTATCAGTTTGGTTATAATGTGTGTTTTGTAAGGGTGTGTGTTATTTGATAGTAACTTGTATCTGAGCTCAAGTCAGTGTTGTTTTTCTTCATGAACTTTGAAGTCATTGTTGTATTTTTAAAAAATTTTCCACAGATAGATACAAAATAGACAGGGGGAGGTTAAGAATAGCATGGGGGGTTTCAGGAATGTCTATAAATGACACATGGACACAACCAAAGGTGGGTAGGAACAAGGGTGGGAAGTGAGGATGGCTGGGGTTGGGGGAGTGGTAGAAGTAAAATGGAGACAACTGTACTTGAATAACAATAAAAAAGTTAAAGAAAGAATCATTTGGGAAATGAAGAAACCAAAGAACTTATATGTATAACCCATGGACATGAACTAAGAAGGGGAATGCATGTAGGAAGGGGGATGCAGGATGAAGGGGAATAAAGTGGGCAAAAATGGACAACTGTAATAGCACAATCAATAAAATATATTTCATATTTTAAGGTTCTATTTATTTATTTTTTAGAGAGAGGGGAAGCAAGGGAGAAAGAGAGGGAGAGAAACATCAATGTGTGGTTGCCTCTCATGTGCCCCCCACTATTTGGGGGCCTGGGTCAAAACCCATGCATGTGCCCTGACTGGGAATTGAACTGGTGACCTTTTGGTTTGCAAGCTAGCACTCAATCCACTGAGCCACACCAACCAGGGCTAAAATGTATTTTAAAAAGATAAAAAAAAAATTACTATTGAAAATGGCTGAAAAATATATCAATTCAATAATCCAAGAGATGTTGAAGAACTTCAGCAAATGCTTCTCAAGTCTGATAATGATAATGATGAAGTCCTGTGTGAAAATGAAAGAGATTTAGAAAATGAAGATGATGTGAAAGTTGAGAAGATTTGGGTACTGAGTAAGATATTTCTAGTGAAGAAAGTGAAGAAGAATTAGACATGAAGAAGGAGTACTTTTCTGGAAAGGATAAAGAATCAAAATGAAGGGACAATTCAATGAAAGGACAAATTATAAAACAACCACAGGATATTTTGTGTCAACTTCTCTTAGTTCAGCCAAATGCAAAAAAATGCCAAGACAGAACTTAAAATTTGGAACTACTTTATAACAAATGATATTTTAGATCTTATATTATACAAATAAATACATCAATTCTATCTCTAGCCAGTTTTCAATGAAGAGGAATGCTAAACAAATTGACAAAACTGAATTGAAAGCATTTTTAGGCCTCACACCTAGCTAGTTTACATTCCAGCAATCAGCTAAATTTGCAGGATTTATGGGCTACAGATGGTAGTGGGATTGACTTTTTTATTTTTTAAAGACTTTATTTATTTATTTTTAGACAGAGGGGAAGGGAGGGAGAGAGGGAGAGAAACATGAATGCGTAGTTGCCTCTCGTGCACCCCCTACTGGGGACCTGGCCTGCAACCCAGGCATGTGCCCTGACTTGGAATCTAATGGGTGATCCTTTTATTCTCAGGCTGGCACTCAATCCACTGAGCCACACCAGTCAGGGCATGAACTTTTTAGATTTACGATATCTTTAGGGGGATTTAGATTTATTCATAGTTGTACAGGTTTGATGACAAATTTACCCACTTAGAACACCTAAAAGTGGACAAATCAGTGGACGTGAGAGATTTTCTTAGCATTTGTAGAAAATTGTACATTATGTTACTCTATGGGACCGAATATAACAATAGACAAAAAGTTACCTGGATTTAGAGGCAAATGTGAGTTTAGACAATATATTCCAACCAAGTCCAGTAAGTAGAGTATAAAAATTTTTGCAGTGGCTGACTCAAAAGTATTTTACACAGGAATCATGAAATATATGCTGGTAAGCAGCTGGAAGGTCCTTATTTAATTAGTATTGAACCAGATATAATCAAGAGACCTGCAGATCCCATTTACTCATCAGAACATAATATTACAGCAGATAACTGGTTCACTGATATAAATCTTATCTCTGACTTGAAAAAGAAGTGATTTTCATATGCAGGTGCAGTTTGTAAGAATAAACACCAACTACCCCCTGAATTTCTGTCTTCTAAAAACAGGACTAAAAAATCAAACTTACTTGCTTATGGTGCAGATTACACATTTGGATCTCATATACCCAAAAGGAATAAAATATAGTTTTAGTTTCAAGTATGCATTTCAATGATGCCATAAATTCAGATTTGCAAAAGCCTGACATAATAGACTATTACAACCAAATGAAGTCAGGAGCAGGCACTGTGGACTTAATGACTGGTACATGTAGTGTGGCCAGGAACACCAGAAGATGGCCTGTGGTTATATTCCACAAAATTTTGAATATTGCAGCAATAAATGCTCAGACTATTCCTATGCTGAGCAGCAATGTGATAAAAGGCAAAGACTATTTATTAGAAATCTTGTAATGCAGTTAGTGTCAGAACAAATAAAAAGGTATTCAGAAAATCTGTACAGGTGTGCATCAGCCTTTACACCTGAAACTTCAATAATTTCAAACATAAATTGAAGGAAATTCTAGTGATGACATAGATATCTCCCTTGACGAGTAGAAAAAGAACAAGATGTGTTGGGTGCTATGCACCCAAAATAAGTAGCTTATCAAAATATTTTTGCAAGTGTTGTGAAAAGTATTTATGCCTTGAGAATAGAAATATTGGTTGCAATGACTGTTACAAACATTTTGCAAAGCTATTCTGATTAATGAACACTCTGATCAATTAATGTTAATGACTTTTTTTGGTTATATACTTTAGCAATGTATGTGTTTCCATTACTTGAAAAGAAAATGTTTTATTCTATATGTTTTTATATTTCTTTGTTTAATAATTTCTAGATTGTAACTGAAAATCAGTAAAAAAGTTAAAAATTATATTATTACATTTACTGTTTATTAATAAATATGTATTAAATATAATAAATGCAAATTTGTGATGTTCACATTTTTTGCATTTTAGCACATACTATTAATAAATGTATCACTCAGATACATGCAATCTATGCTGTAATTTTTTTACTGTGACCTCCTCGTCGTTAACGAGGCACTAAGGACCTTTATTTATGTTGTGCCATACATTCAAGGTATGGCAAAGTAGGACTATAGTTGTTAGTAAACAAAACACAGAGTTTACTCTTGTAATTTATTAATTATTATATTATTTTCCAGATGAACAACTGTAAACCTACTTTTGCCTCACCCTGTATGTGTGACCTTTATGCTAAAGCCAAAAAATTCTTATAATGTGTTTTAAACACTATAAATACTATAATTACTTTGAATTCATTCATTCACATAGGTATTGTCTACCACATTTTAGAATATATTTTAATTTTTAGAAATAAGTTAGAAAGATGTAGCCTGGTATAATTTTCTCTAAAGAACCATTGAGAGATTGAACCCGAAGATTATCATCCAGACCAACACCAAAGCCTAGTTACTGACATAAATGTTGAGTGGAGCTTCTTTAAGTATGTTCTTCCCAAAGTTCAGATTGGCTAATTTAGAATGCACCAAGTCACATCTTGCAATAGATTAAACGTTAAACAGTTCTCAGTGAGTCCCTAGACAGTGTTTTGCACCAACAGTTCCTGTTTCCCTTTAGGGCAATCATAATTCTTTCAAAAAATTAGAAGTATTTTTTTCTTCAAGAAAAAAATATATAATGACTGTCTCAAATCCTGTTAATATTAACAGTAATGTTAACCTTAATTTTACAGCTAATATTAATTTATGGGAGAACATAAGCCAAGGTGTTGCAATTTTTCTGATGTGTCTAGTTTCTTTTCCCTGGCAAGTTTTTTTTTTTTAATTTAATTTTTAAAAAGAGTTTATTTATTTATTTTTAGAGAGGGAAGGGATGGAGAAAGAGAGAGAGAGAAACATCAATGTGCGGTTGCTGGGGGTCATGGCCTGCAACCCAGGCATGTGCCCTGACTGGGAATCAAACCTGCGATGCTTTGGTTCACAGTCTGCGCTCAATCCACTGAGCTACACCAGCCCTGGCAAGTTAATGGTGAAAGTTTATATACAGGCCACTAATAACATCTTTACTGCCACACCCCATGAATGGAAGGAAATTGAAGACTTCAATAGAGTAAAAAGAGAAGTAGAGAATATTATCAAATTCATCTTTGAGGTCAGAGTTCTAACTCTAATGATCAAGTTAGCTTATATTTCATAGTATCTAAAGTTATAAAGAGGGGGGAATCCACTAAAAAAGAAATGCATTGGTAAAAAAAATGTGTATTTATTCTTACATGTTTAACTTTCAGTCATCTACAAAGTACTCTCCATTTGATATAATACACCTATCAAGATTTTTTCCCACTGCTTAAAACAGATTTTTAGTTCAATTTTGACGCATTTTAGTGTTTTTGTCGCTTTTTGTGACCTCATCCCACATTGGCAATACATTTCCTTTTGAGGACTTTTCATCAGGAGAAACAGCAACAATGAAAAATTCACTTGGGGTGAGATTGGGTGGATAGGGAGGATAGGGCATGGGGGTCATGACTCATGTGGTCAAAAACTGCTGAATGCTCAGCATGGTGCGGGTAGGTGCACTCATAAATCACCCATCATGAAATGGGCAATACTTTGAAAGAATCTTCAATAAACTTCACTGAAGCAGAATGCAGCCTCTCACAACAATGCCAACTGGCACAGTGATATAGATGGGTTCCTAGAACACTCATCTTGCACCTAGCAGCAGAAGCTTGTACAATGGGCCACCCTCCAGAAGATAATTTCATTTTGGGGATCCCCCCTAGTAATTACAGCAGAACTGTCTAGATTTACAAAAACTAGGCACAATCATATGCTCTTTTACTAGGCTAACTACACTGTTATTTAAGAATTTCTTTAAATATGGATCTCCAGATAATTACTTGAAGTCACTGGAAAATTCACAATGTAATGGAAATTTGGTTTTCTTCAATGATATAAAGATAGTTTTGTGGTTTGCTTCTTACTTTTATATTCAAAGAATAAAATCGAGGTCCTTAAAATTATGTTCCTCATAGGCATAACAGTTTTCAAACAAGAGTCCTCTATGAATACAGTATGATTTTTTTTATCTGCTCTCACTTAGCAAGGCTCATCCTGAGGAACTACAAGGCACAATTTAAGAAGGCACATTATAGAATGTGACAAAAATATTCTTATATTTTAACCAATCTATATGTATGTGTAATTCTTTGAATCCTTTTCATTTTTACATTATTAAAGATAAGTGTCTTTGTAACTATGAACTCAGAGAAAGTAATGAACACCTGTGTCTGATTAGAATCATGAAGAGCCGGTTATTTTCCTCGTGAAAGACACAAAGAGCATAGTGGAATTCTGTTATAATAATCAGCCTGTACAACTTAGATGAATCATTGCTTTTTACTTATCACTATATGCCAATAGCCCCCCAAGTGCTGACTATTTTTTACTAATTCAAACATTTACAAAAGAGAAATTGCTATCTTCACAGGATAAGATCTTATATAGATTATGCACTTATTAGACAAATCATTATGAACTCTAAGTAGGAGTTTCAACACTTGTAGCAACAACCAACTTCTTCTCAAAAGTTTTAACTTCTTTATGAGAGAAATGCTCAAGAATTATTGATATTTTCTAGATCTAAACTAGCTAACTATTGGGATTCCCTTGTTTATACAAGGGAATAGCATTTGGAAAGAAAAATCTCAGCATTTGAAATTAAGTAATTACCAACAAAATACTTGTTTTAAATTTTTTGCTGTTCTTGGCAAGAATATTATTTCCCCCAGTATGTAAAATTATATGCAATCTTGATTTTATGAAACAAGCTAAAAAATTCCTTTTAAATAATTGTTTTATAATAATAAACATTAATTTCCCTCAACTGAATTAGCTATCCTGTTAGAAGCTTGGACTTAAAAGAGAAATGAGGAGCGAGACAGTAGACCCTGCCATAGAACTTCTCTAACAAGGGTGGAGGGCAACTGTTCTTTATGACTCAACAAGGAGCCATAGAGGAAATTTGGTGAATGTTAACCATACACTGAAATGGAAAAATATATCATTAAGGTGATACAATAGGTAAGTTGAAGAACTGAAAACCTACTTATCCTACCAGCAAATTAAAGTCTTTCTGTACTATATTACAATGTAAAAAAAATCAGTATTTCATTGCTGACAAATAAAAAAGACAAAAGACTAAATGACTTTAGGTAAAGTCAAAATAACATGTGCTGACATACAGGGGCACTATGAAAGTTCAGGATATAAAGTCATTTGGGTGGAGATTTCAACCTTCAGTACACTCAAAGGCCTTAAACCTTAGAAACACTGTAACTATAGGTTGAATTTAGTGAGACTGAGGTTAGTTGTGCAAAATAGTAAAGAGGAAAAATGATGATGCCAACAAATAAAGCAATTGTTTTCATGTGACAATATCGAGATCATTAGGTGAAATCTGCCTTTGCTGAGTAAATGGAAATGGCACACTGCCTAGTGTCCAGGCACTAATACATGGAATGACAGGGATACAGCTTAGTAATGTATAACCAAACATTTTTATTTTTATATCACAAAAGGTGAAAGAAAATTTTGGTTTATGTATTCTCCTGTTAATGGACATTTGAATAATGCCAAATTTTAAATTATTCATTTTGTAGAAATGTTTGTATGAATGTATGATTCCATATCTTTTGGGGGGAAAAGTAGGAATAAAGGACTAGGATGTATGATAGGGAATTTTTTAAGATAAGACATTGTTAATATTTAGAAATTTAGAATAGTTTTGAATATTAATGATGTACCTTTCAACATTGCTAAACTCTTCTGAGTTCTAGTAGGTTTTTCTTGGAAGTTTGTACACACACAAACATGCTTATTTTCTGATTCCTTGGAAGTTTGTACATACACAAAAATGCTTATCTCTCATCCTCCTTTTGAGACCAACAGGCTAATCCATGATTGCCTTTTTATGGCAATAACAAGAGAGTAAGAAAGAAAATCAACTCACAAGCCATCACCAGTGATCAGGAAGTGATGGAGGCCTGCTTAGACTATTAGATTTTAGCTAGAGTGGCAGAAAAATAGCTCAGCTTAGCCAAGCCCAAATTCTAATCCACAAAATCCTGAGAAACAATAATAGCTTTCCTTTAAACCACAAAATTTTGTAGGTGGTTTGTTATGCAAAATTGGTAAAAGGCAGACCAATTCAACATATAAATTATAGATTTTTTAAAGATTTTATTTATTTATTTATTTATTATCATTTTTTTAATTTTTAGAGAGGGAAGGGAGGGAGATAGAGAGAGAGAAACATCAATGTGTGGTTGCTGGGGGTCATGGCTTGCAACCCAGGCATGTACCCTGACTGGGAATTGAACCTGTGGCACTTTGGTTCGCAGCCCGCGCTCAATCCACTGAGCTACGCCAGCCAGGGAAATTATAGATTCTTTAGAAAACATGTAAAGGAGAGTCTACATCATCTCTAGATTTAAAACAAAATTTAATGAATATTTATGTATAATAAATTCATTTTCATTGATTTAACACTCCATAAATACCAAAAATATTTTATTCTATCTATTTAGATGGCTAGATGTGTGATATAGTACTTAAAATCTCACTATTTTATCCTGTAACTAAGTATTTTGCCTCATAGTACTTATTTACCCTCTTCTTACTTACTTTTTATCACATAATTAACTTAGCAGAATCATTCAAGTACTTTACATATGTAGTTTATAAATTTAAATGTCTCATCCTGATGGAATTTTCAATCATTGATTTCTTAAGGGTTGAACTCTGACCCTCTCAAACCTTATAGATACCAACAGGCATAGAAACAAAGCACCAGGTTCAGTGCATAGGTATTTGCATTTGGTGCCTTTTATTGTAGAGATCAGAGAGAAACTCAACCAAGAGAGTAAAGATGGAACATCATGACTGCTTGAAGGCTGGTTAGCCATGTCTCAATCTAGCTGTCACATTGTGCATGGCGTATTTTATTGTACTACCTGCACCTTTGGCATAATCTGGCAGTCTACTAGTGAGCTCAATTTTGAGATCAAAGGTTATATTGACTTGGAATTACCTGGGGCCCTCACATGAAGAGTTGTGAAACCACTTCTATTAAGATGAAGAAGATATAGTAACATTGAGAATGGGCCAGGTTTTACAATACCTTATACTTAGAAAAAAATTGTGAAACTATTCAGCCTTGTAAATTTGGTCATCATTCCCTATTGCTTGAATCATAATATAAATATACAGTGTATATTATATCATTATATCAGCACATAAGAAAGAACTAGGTGTGTATTAAAAAGTTAAAGATATTTCAAGCTTCTAGTTCTTTGCAAAGCTGAAGTGGAAATTGTGTTCATATTTAGGGCAAGGTATTAGGTCAAGCCCAGATACAAAATTAGGATTATTAGCAAGCCTGCTGCAATGGGTAATCTATGGCCAGTACCACAGATGCAAAGCTCCACAAAAGGTGAAATTAGGTCACGTTTATGTTTCCACATTGGATGCTTATAATTGCCCATGAAAGAAAATATGAATAAAAATGTATTAATCAATGACTATACTGAGAGGCAAGGCAAGAATTTTAAGAATTCATTTTTATTATTAATTTTAGAGAGAGAGAGGAAAGGCAAGATAGAAAATGGAGAGACAGAGAGAGATGGAGATCAATTTGCTCTTTATTTGTCAATCCATTTATTGGTTGCTTCTTGTATATGCCCCAACATGGGTTTGAACCCACAACCTTTGTACATTGGGACAATGCTCCAACCAACTGAAATACCCAGCAAGGGCTGAAAAGCAAGGTTTTTAAAATGAGATTTGATAAATACTAATAGTGAAGCTTTGGCTTATGTTCTAAAAAACCAATACATGGACATTTTTTAAATACTAGATGTTTTCATCATTATTTTAATCCTAATTTGTACTGAGTTACTCTTAGCTCTTGAAAACACAAAAATTCTCATAGATACAATTAAAGCCTTGACTTACATGTAAATCAAGCTGAAATAACTGAAACATATTCATTCTGTGGCTACATCAAAACTCAGTTGTAATAAAGATTTAGGATTCTGAGAAAGAATCCAGGTCAAATGTTGAGTGTGTATCTATATCTGTTTCTGCATTGTATAATACTTATCTGCCTAGCTGAACATATATATATATATATTTAATGTGTATATATATAGTGTGTGCACATATTCATATTTATATAAAGTGAAATAAATTATCTGAAGGTGACAATAATATGTTTTTAGTATATTTTCATTTTCCTAAAAGCATTGTTATTTCTTTCTATTGACATATCAATAGACTCTTAGAAATATCACCATGTTCTTTAAAAAGATAGTTCCATTTAGCCTGTGACATATTATTTTATAAATAATTTTTAAAATATTGAACATTATAAGTTATACAATAACTGCAAAATAAAGTAGATTAGCATATTAAATGAATAAAACTAATTAGGAACTTAAAACAAAATGTCTAAAGCAATGACACTGGTACTTAATATGCAAATGTCCATTCCAAATATTTAGTAGACTATACTTTTTTATTTAATAAATTTGAGTAACGGGACTATTTCCAATTGGTTTTTCCAAGCACCAAAATGATTAATGAAATAGGCCAATCATATGTATTATTATTTTGTTATTAAATATTTAGCTGGACAAGGTGGAGGCATAGGTAGATACATTTTGCTTCTTCACACAACCATAAGAAGGACAACAACACATTTAAAAACAAAAAACAACCAGACTGCCAGAAAATCAAACTGTATAGAAGTCCAACAGCCAAGGAGTTAAAGAAGAAACATTCATCCAGACTGGCAGGAGGGGTGTATATGGGGAGCTGGGGTGGAGAGGACTCATAGCAAGGTGGCAGCTGGAGGAACAGGTAGTCCCACTTTTGTGTGGGAATAAACCAGGAGGAACAACTGGGGAGCGAGACATACTGCACAACCCATGGGGAAATAAAGCCTCAAAACCTCTGACTGAAAAAACCTGTGAGAGAAACTCCTAGCCTCACAGAAGAATTCACTGGACAGACACACAGCGTTCTAGAATGTACACAAACCCACCCACCCAGCAATCAGAAATAGAATGACCTAATTGCCTGTGGTTAGTGGGGGAAGTGACTGAAATCTGGCAGAGAGCGGAGCAAGCGTGATTGTTCCCTCTCTGACCCTTTCCTACTTACAGCAGCACAATGCAGCAACATGGGTTGCCTCACCCTGGTGAACACCTAAGGCTCCACCCCTTACTACATAACAGGTGAGCTGAGACAAAAAAAAAATGGCCCAAATGAAAGAACAGATCAAAGCTCCAGAAAAGATAGAACTAAGCTATGAAGAGATAGCCAACCTATCAGATGTACAGTTCAAAACACTGGTAATCAGGATGCTCACAGAAATGGTTGAGTATGGTTGCAAAAAAAAAAAAGGAAAAAGTGAAGGCTATGCAAAGTGAAATAAAGGAAAATGTACAGGGAACCATCAGTAAAGGGAAGGGAACTGGGACTCAAATCAATGATTTGGAACAAAAGGAAGATATAAACATCCAACAAGAATAGAATGAAGAAACAAGAATTCAGAAAAATGAGGAGAAGCTTAGGAAACTCCGAGGTAACTACAAACATTCCAACACCCAGATCATAAGGGTGCCAGAAGGAGAAGAGGAAGAGCAAGAAATTGAAAACATTTGAGCAAATAATGAAAAGAACGTCCTCAATCTGACAAAGAAACTGGACCTCTGGGAAGTCCAGGAAGCTCAGAGAATCCCAAAGAAGTTGGACCCAAGAAAACACACACCAAAGCACATTATAATTATATTATCTAAGATTAAAGATAAGAAGAGAATCTTAAAAGCAACAAGAGAAAAGGAGAAAGTTACTTACAAAGAAGTTCCCATAATACTACCCACTGATTTCCTAAAAGAAATCTTGCAGGCAAGAAAGGGCTGGAAAGAAGTATTCCAAGTCATGAAAGGCCAAGACCTACATCCAAGATTACTCTATCCAGCAAAGCTATCATTTAGAATGGTAGGGCAGATAAAATGCTTCCCAGATAAGGTCAAGTTAAAGAAGTTTATCATCACCAAGACCTTATTATATGAAATGTTAAGGGGGCTTATCTAAGAAAAAGAACATAATCAAAATTATGAACAGTAAAATGCCAACAAACTCACAACTATCAACAACTGAACCTAAAGACGAAAACAAACTAAGCAAACATCTAGAGCAGGAACAAAACCACAGAAATGGTGATCACATGGAGGATATCAGTGGGGAGGGGGAGGGTAGAATGGGGGAAATGGTACAGGGAATAAGAAGCATAAATGGTAGGTACAAAATAGACAGGGGGAGGTTAAGAATAGTATAAGAAATGGAGAAGCCAAAGAACTTATATGTATGACCCATGGACATGAACTAAGAGGAGGGAATGCTGGTGGGGGCATGCAGGATGGAGGGGACTAAAGGGGAGAAAATAATGGGAGAACTGGGATAGCATAATCAATAAAATGTATTTTAAAAATGACAACACATTTACATATTATTTTAAATATGGTGATTTTGGAAAATGTCTAAGTGATGCCATAGAAACATACAATTTTATTTTTAATTCATAATACACACACAGACACCCATCAATGAGGTGCCATTAGAGTTGCAGTTTTAATGTTTAAAAACAGTGATTTTCAACATTGTGCCTAGGAATACCTGGAGGTCCCCAAGATCCTTTTATATTCTCTGTAATGTCAAAACTATTTTAATACTTAATAATACTTATGCAAAATGTACATTTTTTAACTTCATGAATATACAAAAAACAAAATGCTTATACATATGATTTCTGATTCTACATTTAATTAACCCCTCAAAAACACAATCACATGGTGTATTATTAAACTTTGGTGTACTATTAAATTGCAATTTCCATAATTATCTGAAAAGACTATTGAACCATTTCCCAACTATCTCTGTGAAAACAGAATTTCTTCATATATTTCAAACAAAACAACATATTATGACAAATGAGGGGCAAACACAAATACAATAATCCATCTGTATAGGGAACCGATCTGAGTGGCAGTGGCAAATGTAGCCCAGCCCCTGATTCAGAATACTGGTAGCAATTGGCACATAGAACCTAGGCCCACAGATCAGTTTTCCTGTGGGGAATCAGGCCTGCATTTTACCTAGGCTGCTATGAGGCTTGCTTTTTGCTAAAACTCCCTCATCCTGAATTGAGGCAGCAAATGTTTACTGCATATCTTTAGAGTAACTTCCTAAAGTCTGTGCTAAACTTCCCAAGGATGAAGTGTAACCAGTTTAACCACTCCTCCCCTTGCATTTGCAAACATCCTTTTCTTTGTAGTAATTAGCAACATCCTCTCCTTGTTATCTATGAAAGGTAATCACCTAAAGTAAACTTATGCATAGTAAACGAGGACCATCTTTTATGTAATGTACCCAGAAAAGCAGTAAAAGCCTAGGTCAGGGCCCTCTCTCTCACTTAGAGAGTGGCCCTGCCATCCCTTTTCTCCACAGGACTTCTGCAGTCTGTGTGAATTTGTTCATTGCAGCCACAACACGCGGACTGCCTGGCCAGAGTCCCCATCACAACTGCCTTCCAAAAGACAGGTATTTTTAAAACATTCAGAAATGTATAACAATGGCACTCCTTGAATGTTTTTGTATTGAAAATAATATACCGAGTGAGGCAAAAGGAGGTTTACAGTTGTGAATATGTGAAACAGTTTATTTTTGTATTATTAATTAATGTATTATTTTCTTTATGAAGTATAAACCTCCTTTTGGCACACCCTATGTTTTTAAAAAATATATGTTTTTTGTGTTAATGTATACTTAATTTATCTATGATATTTTAAATGAATACATTACAATATTTGTTATAACATGATAGATATTAATATAATTCATATAAACAAAAATCTCAGTGATAAATCTTCTAAAATCAGTATTTGATAACTGTTGATTCAAATATTAAATAACATAATGAACACCAGTTAGAATATGATTATCACTGATTAAATTAGACATATTTATCTGATATTATATTTTTTAATTTCATTATTTTGATTTTGATACTGTCATCAAATATGCATGCATGTCCTTGTGAAAAACAAGAAGCAACACAATCAATATTAATAATTAACAAGAAGGAATTACTTTTAAAAAATTATAACAACCATATAGTAAAATACTAAGTACTGATTATAATTAATGATTTGTGGCTACATATGTTAAAATGGATATATGCTTATGGTGTATTTAAAGTTCCTATTTCATGATTTTATAAAATAATAAAATTACAAAACCAGTGGGTAATTTTTTTTTTGTTGAATTATGGACAGTTCTTATTTCTACTTTTGTATGTTTGATTATTTTTCCTGACAAAATTCCTATATTCTGTGTTATTTGTGGCAAAAAAAAGACATTATAAAGAATAATTTACTATTGCCATGGCTGTGTGACTCAGTGGATTGAGTGCTGGCCTGCAAACCAAAGGGTCACCAGTTCAATTCTCAGTCAGGCACATGCACAGGTTGCAGGCCAGGTCCCCAGTAGGTGGTGGGCAAGAGGAACCACACATTGTTTCCCTCTCTCTTTTTGTCCCTCCTTCTCCTCTCTAAAAATAAATAATAAAATCTAAAAAAAAAGTTTAAAAAGGAATAATTTACTTCTATGGTCTTTGATAACAAAGTAATGTTTTTAATATAAATATTTTTAACAAGAAATATGAACTTTTCCCAGCTAATAAAACTACATTGTTTCTTTTGGCTGATAAATCTTTGTTTTCTTTAAAAATGTATTTTAGCCCTGGCTGGCGTAGCTCAGTGGATTGAGCACGGGCTGCGAACCAAAGCATCACAGGTTTGATTCCCAGTCAGGGTACATGCTTGGGTTGCAGGCCATGACCCCCAGCAACCACACACTGATGTTTCTCTCTCTCTCTATCTCCCTCCCTTCCCTCTCTAAAAATAAATAAATAATTAATTAATTTAAAAAAATAATTTAAAAAATAAAAATAAATACATATTTTAAAAGCCAAAATATTAAATCAAGCAATGTAGCTCAATATATTTAGATTGTAGTGTAAGAGATAGATTTTCCCTAACAAAATTCAAAAGCCTAAATTAAAATTTTGTTCTTTAATACATAACAATATTTGTCCTTTTTAAAGTTTTGTATGCTAAAGAGAAATAACTGCAATAAAAACATTAGCAACAACAAACTTCAAATTCGATCTACTGTGTTAAGAGTATTCATTCATTGCACAAGCTCTGAAGGCACTTTGTATGAAGAATGACAGTTGTTATTGCAGTGCTTGACCTGATTCACTTAAATTGTCAGAGGTGGTCTCCTCTAAAACAGACACTTGGAATAGAACCAATAAGAGAAGCTATGGTTGTTGTAAAGCAGAGGTTTGTTCTGAGGTTGTTTTGTTGAGCTTCAGATAAATCAATTTCAAAATCATAAGCTGACAAATTTGCAATTTCCAAAGCACAAAGCTATATACATTTAGTTTTATGCACATGTGTTCCCTAAACAATGAATAGTCTTGAAAAGTGTATTCCAAAAACCTACAAAGAAACAATATGTGTAGGTATCATTATATCAAGAAAGAGCAGTAAGGGGCCCACCCTATTTTCAGAAACAGTCAAAATATGTTTCCAAACATCCAGCTTAAAGTTTTATCTATAAAGCACAAAATTATTCTTATATTATTAAAAACAAACCTGTTGTATTCAACAAGACAAAATCCACACAAATATAAGTACTTCTTTGAAAAAAAACCAATACAATCTTAAAAATTCTACCCGTGTGTTTCAATTTTGAGGTTAAGTCAACATGATTTATACAAGCACACCTCAGAGATATTGAAGTTTCAGTTCCAGGCTACCACAATAAAGCCAATAAGGGGGTCACATTAATATTCTGATTCCCCAACTCATGTAAAAGTAATGTTTACACTAGACTGTAGTCTATTGAGTATGCAATAGCAACATGGATACAAATGTACATACCTTAATGAAAGGTACTTTCTTGCTAAAGAAGGATAGCCATCATCTGAGCCTTCAGTGACTTTTCGTTGGTGCAGGATCATGCCTTCATGTTGATGAATGCTGACTGGCCAAGGTGGTAGTTTTTGAAGGGTGGGGTGGCTGAGGCAATTTCTTAAAATAAAACAATAAAGGTTCCCATGTTGATTGAATCTTTTTTCACAAACAATTTTTGTGTAACATGCAATGTTACTTGTTAGCATTTTACCTGCAGTAGAATTTCTTTCGAAATTGGAGTCAGTCCTCTCAAACCCTGCCCCTACTTATTCACCTGTTTATGTATAATAATACTTACCATCCTTTGCTGTCATTTTAACAATCTTCACAGCATGTTTATCTGGACTACCTTCCATCTCTACAAACAAATTTATTTCTTCAACCATAGCAAGCAACTCCTCATCCATTAAAGTTTTATCATGAGGTTGGAGCAATTTAGTCACATCTTCAGGCTTCAATTCTAATTCTAGTTTCCTTGTTATTTCTACCATATCTTATGTTATTTCCTGCGCTGAAGTCTTTAACCCCTCAATGTCATCCATGAGGACTGGAATTAACTTCATCCAAACTCTTGTTGTTTATATTTTGAACTCACCCTATTAATCATGAGTGTTCTCAATAGCATCTATAATGATAAATATTTTCCAGAAATTTAATTTACTTTCCCCATATCCACCAGATGAATCACTATATATGGCATAATAACTTTATAAAATGTGTTTCTTAAATTATAAGATTTGAAAGTCAAAATTACTCCTTGATTCATGGGCTGCAGAATGGATATTGTTTTTCAGACATGAAAATAACATAAATCTCATCTTATATCTCCATGAGAGCTCCTGAGTGACTAGGTACATTATCAGTGAGTAGTAATATTTTGAAAGGAATCCTTTTTTTTTTAAGCAGTAGGTCTCAACAGCAGACTTAAAGTATTTGGTGCATCATGTTGCAAACATATGTGCCGTCATCCAGGCTTTGTTGTTCCCTTTATAAAGCATGGGGGAGAGTAGACTCAGCCTCATTTTCAGGCCCATAATCACCACTTTTGTAATGGTAAATGAGCATTGGCTTCCACCTAAAGTTACCAGGAGCATTAGCCCCTATCAAAACAGTCAGTCAGTAATTTGAAATTTTGAAGCCAGGCATTGACTTTTCTTCAGCTATGAAACTCCTAGAAGGCATTTTCTTCCAGTGCAAGACTATTTTGTTTACACTGAGGATCTGTTGTTCAGTGCAGCCACCTTCAGTCTTTTCTCCAGATCTTCTGGGTAATGTGCTGCAGCTTCTACAACAGCACTTGCTGCTTCACGTTGTGGTTTATGTTATAGAGTGGTTTATTTCCTTAAACCTTATGAACCAACCTCTGGTAACTCCAAACTCTTCTTACGAATATTCTGCACCTCTCCTGGCCTTCCTGAAATTGAAGAAGAGTTAGGGCCTTGTTCTAAATTAGGCTTTGGTTTAAGAGAATGTTGCAGCTGATTTGATCTTCTATCCAGACCACTAAAACTTTCTCCCTATCAGTATTGGTTTTACTCTCTTATCATTGGTGTGTTCACTGGAGCAGCACTTTTAATTTCCTTCAAGAACTTTTTCTTTGTATTCTGAACCAAGCAAAGTGTTTGTTGCAAGAGGCCCAGCTCTGGGCTTATCTCAGCTTTCAACACACCTTCCTCATTGAACTTAATTATTTCTAGCTTTTGATTTAAAGTAACAGAAATGTGTTTTTCTTTCACTTGAACACTTAGAGACCATTATTTGTGATTATTAATTGGCATTATTATTGTTGTGTCTCAGGAATAAGGAGATTGGAATAATGGGAATGAGCTGGGAGGAACAGCCAGTCACTAGAGCAATAAAAACACACACAAAATTTATGGATTAAATTTACCTCCTAATACGGGCATGGTTTGTGGTACCCCAACACAATTATAATAATACCACCATAGGCCACTGGTTACAGATCATCACAACAATCATAATAGTAATAAAATGGTTGAAATATTAGAAGAATTCCCCAAATGTGATACAGATACATGAAATAAGCAAACATTATTTAAAAAAAAATGACACCAATGTCGGGCTGTCACAAACCTTTAATTTGTAAACTAAAAAAAAAGATCTACAAAGGAAAATCAAGTAAAGCATAATAAAATAAGATATGCCTGTATTTTTCAACTATAATTATTAAAATTCACTCTGGTGATGATATAAGTCCAACCTGCATACTAACTCTTTGGTAAAAGAGGAGACAGGGATAACTGATAGGAATAAACAGTCTATTAAGGCCTTCAAAAATACACAGGGCCAGGTATCTGTCACTACTTGTCAATTCCTTTAAGTCCTTCTCTGGGTTATCAGTAGAAGACACAACTAAAAGACAGCTTTGCATGCAGTTCCTCTTGTGAAGTGTTAGACTTTACTTAAATGACATGGAAAATTCACATATTTTTTTTACCTGTAGATACCCACAGTATCATGGATTCCATGAAAAGCTTTTGATACTGAAATTAAATAGACATATCTTCACAAAAATGTCATATTTGTTTTACTTTGTAAACTAAATTATCATATGGCACTTACATACCCTGATGTTACAATTTAAATAAGATTTAAATATTTATTAGTATTGACAGAAAAAAGAGTTTACTCTGCTATACTCTTGTAGTATGTATTGTTGTAAACAAATGAATATTGACTTAAATTATTTTTAAAGGACAATTGCAGAAGCTTCTAAGAATTATGTGGTACAGAGTATAACCCAGTCTTTTGGATATTGAAGGGTAGTTTCATTTAATTAAAACTTTAAAAATCATTGGTATATAAATATCCAGACTCAAGAATCAACACCCAAATGCATGATTTATTTTAATGGCCACACAGAAAAAAATGTCTCCCAAGCAGAAAGAAAGAAGGAACCCCCTCCCTTTGCCATAGCATAGATGGATCTGTACAGCATTGTTCTAAGTGAAATAAACCAGGTGGTGAAAGACAAATACCGTATGATCTCACCTATAAGTGGAACCTAATCAACAAAATGAGCAAAATAGAACCACAGTCTTGGAAAAAGAACAAACTGACAGTGACCAGAGGGGTGGTGAGAGGGAGATAATGAGGGAAAGAAGGGGAAGGGGCAAGCCAAGGAACATGAACAGAGGGCTCATGGGCACAGATAATGTAGGGGTATGTAATGGAGAAAAAGATGCGACAACTGAAACTGAACAACAATACATTTTTTTAAGTTTGTTTTTTCTTTGAATAAAGCCAGTTAACTAACACAGATGGTCACCCGATTGCAAAGTGAGTTAGTATGCACTGTGTCTGACAAACCATGTGGTCAAGATTTCTTATTTGAGGACTTGTAATTGTTTATCTTGAGAACATGTATGAAGTGAGTTGTACTTGCTTCACTGTTTTAAAAGGGCGAGATTTCTTCCTGTCCTTGCAGTCTCTTTTAGATCGTCAGTGATGCGCTTCACATTCTGGTTTAATGCTCATTCATTGACAAAATTGTTTTCTTTCCCTTCCACCTTGGTGGGAAGGTTTACTGGACTGGAAGAAGACTATTTATAATTGTATTTGTCAACAATTCTGGTAATGAAGTCTGAAATGCCTGGCAGTTTCTGAAGTAGACAAGACCAGATGGAGGTCTGTGAGCACACCACAGTCAGGTAAGAGACTCTAGATTATAATATCTCCCTTCCAGCTGTGCACTCTTTGGCAATATTTATCTGAAGGAACCACCCTTTCCAAATATCAGATTTTACTATTGAATAAGCATGGATAATAAAGGATCAAAAATCTTATAAGGATTATAATATAGTTGGAAAATAATTAGAAGCCAGGAATATTGCCTACAGGTATTTTTCTTAATAAGCTAATATCTGTCCATCATTTTATAATGAGTGTATGTGAATTCAGTCTTACAGTGATTTTTTCATTTGGATAAATTAAAAATTTTTGTTGGAGTTTTTTTACAGGCCTCATCCCAAATAAATAAGTACTGGTATTAATGAGATGAATATAATTTTAATTAAAAATCTATATAATGAGAACAAAAGATTGAGAAAAATAGAAAAGGAAATGTAACTGAAGACAGGTCTGGGGCCTGCCACGATGAAGTTAAACTCTTGAGGTAGTTGCTGCTGAAATACCATAAGCAGTGGTTTATCCGAGTGCTGGCATCTTGAGAACATGGGGGACTTTTTTCTCAACTCTCACCTGAACACTTCAGAGCAGAGAGAGGTTTTTACAAGGACAGAGAGGAAAAACAGAACAAAGAGATCAGGGGAAGGGTTTAAAAAGTTCCCTATGTGAAGTCTATTCTGATAAGATCCTCAAAACTGGTCAAACGATGATTTGCTGTGTGTCATCCTTGTTTTGTCATTCTGGTTTTATGGTTAAAGGTCAGCAAATCTTCCAGAGCTGGGATACCTTCAGGTCAGAGTTTGTATATTTTGAAGTTAGTTCCTAAGATTTTCATACAAATGTTCTGTTTACCTACAAGCTACATACTAGAGTCTGCATTTACAGAAACAATGTAAAAAAAAAAGTGGTGGAATTACAATTCCCCTCTGTTAACAATTCCTCATCATTATAAAAATGCATGTTAAAGGAATTGTCTCTTTCATAGAACACTCCTCCTTTACCCACTGCCCCTGCTCTCCCTGCACTTTTCCCCCCTCCCTTCCTCCATCTGACTTCAGGGAAGAGGAAGGTGATGAGCTTTTATTATAACTGGTGGTTCCCTTCATTAGTACATTGCCTGTCAAGAAGATTAAGGGCATAACTTCTTTAGCTGATAATGACTTATCTACTCAGTTTGAGGACACAGGTTTCAGTGCCTGATGGCTTAGCTCTGAGTTCACTCCATATATTAGCTTAGACTCCAATTCCAAGGTCCCTTCTCATCCACACACTATGAAGCTAGGAAAACAGATTTGATAAAAAGACCTGATCAAGGACTAATGGAGAACTTGGAAAAAGACTGTGCCCCCTTATGAAGGCAGTATCAATGGAACTTAGAAAAAGGCAATTAAACATGTTAACTTCTGAATGTAAACACAAAAACAGAGAACAAAGTAGCATATACTTTACATACTTCTTGTTTCAATGCAAAAAAAAATATAGCCCTATTTGCATCACCAGTAAACTGATATTATTAATGGAAAGGAGACCTGGCCCTTAGTGGGTCTGCCTAGAGCCAACCAGTAGTATGTGGGTTCTTGACCTCATGCAGGAAAGATTTCACAAGTTCAGGTGATTTTGAGAGTATATTTATTAAAGCTGAGAAGAGCCCAGGATAAAAGAAGCAACAGGAGAATCCTAGGCAGGGCTGCTCTTGTTCTCTGAAAATGTTATGGGAGAGAAATGAGACTTAGGTGGAGTTGTTTTGCTTGGAGAAAAGGTTCAAGGGTATAGCCCAGGACAAGTCGCTGATGCCCATTGCTTTCCTAGTTGCAAGTCTCATGGGATCCCTTAGAGTTTAGGAGATGCATGCATGTGGGCTAAAAGAAGGGACAGGAAAATGTGTGGGTATGTTCCAGGGAGGCAGAGCATGGGCTGGGTCCTTTGTTTTGAAGGTTTTTATCTCTCTCTTGCTGGCGGGAATCTTAGGGGAGGTCTCAGGGTAGGATTTCAGCAGAACATTCATCAGTCCTCTAGGTGTGCCCTTTCAGAGTTGTGGTCTCCAGTGATTGGTCAGCACCAGGGCAGGGGATCATTAGTCACTGCAGCTGGTCCTGGTGTCACCCATCTGGCTTCTCTGCTTTTCTGGGCCTGGAAATGAAATGCAACTGAGAACTAGTTGTTACTTCTAAGGAAAGGACCTTCTGTATGCAGTTGTAAATTTCTCAGTCAGTTTGTTCAGCTATCTCTCCTAAGTTGTCCCATTCTACTTGCCAATGAATTTCACTAGCTTCTTACTATCCTGCTTCAACGCTATTGAGAAACTACCCAGGATTCAAGGTACCTCTACTTACTACCTATGTGCATTTAATTTAATTGAGCCTAATATGAAATACTGGAACAATAATACTCGCTTCAAAATTGTTGAGAGTTAATAAGATAATGTATGCAAATCTCCTTCCATATTTTTGGAACATAACAGACATTTATTAAGTGATAGAGAGTATTAAGCTATAATCATTAAAAACATAATTTCTCAATGAATCACTTGTAATAAGAGCCTCAGACTCAACATTTAATATGTAAGCTGTTAAAATCTTTCAAGGAACCTACACATCACTGCCATATACAATTAAGTTAGCTTTTATTGTAGAACTAAAATACTAATAAATTAGATCTAATATCCAGCTAAAATTAAAATATACCACAATAAGATTTTTTATTTTCTATTTTAAAAATGCAAGTGGGGCAGGAAAACTTATTGAAAAATTAATTTTTGTTTTGATCTCCCTGTTTTCTGTCTTCCCTTTCAATCAGGCACAGTTGGTTTCTTGGCCACAGGAGAGATTTGCATTGCTGGGCTAAATATGAGTAGCATGAGTATAATTGTGTTCCTTGTTTTTGACATCCAGATGTTCGGTGTTCCTGAGGGTATTTTGCTAATATAGAGGAGAAATGGGTGGATAACTTTTATATTTGTGAGAGAGGGAAGAAAGATTCCCTAACACACCAGATAGATGCCAGTGTGGAAAGTACTCTGTGATTGGCTGTCTTAAGACACACTGGGATGACTAAGTTTTGTATTGGCCAAAAAGTTATTTGGTTTTTAAATAAAAATAAAAGACACATTTTTCATTTTGGCCAATAACCTTATTGAACAACACACTGACTGTTTTGTTCCACTACCTTCTGCCATCTTTTAGGCAACTCATATTCCATCTTTCCAAATCTTTTTATCTTGTTGAGCAAAGAAATGTTCCAAGTGCCTTTTGCAGTCTTCCAGGGAATTAAAACAAAATTGCCATTAACAGAATTGTGTAAAGACTGAAATAAATGGAAATCCAAAGGTGCAATGTCTGGTGAACATGGTGGATGAATCTGGACTTTCCAGCCAAGCTGTAACAGATTTTGCCTGGTTACTAAGGTGGTAGGTAACATGGATTATGAAAGAATTCACAAAGAAGAAAAGGCAGAGAGCAAATTTTCACTTTCCAAGAGAAGAAAAAGGCATGGTGTGGAGAGATACACAAGTGCTGAGGGGTTGGAACTTTGATTTTTTTTGGGGATTATAAGTGGACTATAAAAGGGTGGGGTATTGCTACTGTGTGGCGCCTGGGCTGCTGGGGGTATTACAAACAGGAGGTTTTGGCTGGTTTTTCATAAGCTGCAGTTTGCTCAAATATTATCTTTGGCCTGCGGCTGTGGGGTTGGGGGTGGTTAGTCATGGTCTGTTCTTGCTTTCCAATAATTTCCAATCCTGGGGACATAAGCTCAGAAGAGTAGAATGGTAGTCATGTTCAACTAAGTCATAGGCCTGCTTGGCAAATGTCACCGAAATAACAAATGGTGCCACCTTTATCCTTTCACCGGTCATCAAAGAAACTTCTGGTGTTGCTTTATTCTAATGAAAAATCATGCGTTTTCTGTTGACTAATTCTGGATGCTTTTCATTGAGTCCTGTTTTCACTTGGTCTGATTGGAACCAGTACTTGTTGCAATTAATCATCTGGTTTTCTGGAAGGGGTTCATAGGAGAGGTCTCTGTTCCAGTCCTGCCATATATACAATATCACCTTTTTTGGATGAAGACTGGCCTTTGGTGTGGTTGGTGGTGACTCATTTTGCTTGCCCCCATGATCCCTATTATAGGCTATTCCACATTATTGTGAAGTGCCCACTTTTTATCACCTGTCACAATTTGTTTTAAAAATGGAACATTTTTGTTAGATTTAAGTAGAGAATTGCAAGGGGAAGTAAGGTCAAAAAGGTTTCTTTCACTTAACTTATGTGGAACTCAAACATCAAAGTGATTAACATAACCAAACTGCTGCAAATGATTTTCAGGGCTTGATTTGAATGTTTTGAGTATGTCAGCTATCTCCTGTGTGGTGTAATGTTAATCGTTCTCAATTAATGTCTCAGTTTGTTTGCTATCAACTTAAACTGGTCTACCTGACTGTGGAGCGTCATCCAGTGAAAAATTTCGAGCTTAAAACTTCGCAAACCACTTCTGATGTATTTGATCAATCACAGCACCTTCTCCATACACTGCACAAATCTTTTTTGTGTTTCAGTTGCATTTTTACCTTTCTTGAAATAATAAAGCTTAATACGCTGAAAATATTGTGTATTTTCTTCCATCTTTAATATTAAAATGGCTATACAATAACTCAGCAATTTTGATAAGTTTTTTAATGCACATTGATATGACAGCTGTTACAATATAACAAAATTGTTTCAAATGAAGTTAAAGACAAGTTAAGTGCTACTAGAGCCATCTTATGGGAGAAAAGAGAAAAATCCTTTTGCCAACCCAATCAATGTCAAGGGCACTGGCTGAGTATTGCCCTTAAGGAAACTGCAACTTGGACTCCATGGCTCAACATATTAGCAAAGATTTCTAAGCCCAAGTTTCACCCATAAACAGGATTAAAAAATTAAAGAGTCCTTATAATCTAAAAAATTATAATGCAGGCAGCAATGATGAGCTAAAGAATAAAGACATTTTCTTCAGGTTCTAAACATTGCTTAAGACTCTTTGATATTTTGCAAAGATCTTCAGTAATGAAAGACTGATTTTCCTAATTGGCTCTCAGCATATAAGTTCTGAGCCATTATTTAATTTGATTAAAATTATAATATAAAGCTTTTTTGATATATTATCTTGAATGATAAGTTCACATTCAAAGGGAGTTTAATATTTTTATATAGCCATCTATCACCTAAAAATATGCAAGATAAAAAATAATGTTAAATGTGATTTAAATGACCATGTCTAATATTTCTTCATTTAACTCATGACATTTCATTCATCTCAGTTGAGAAAATCATGGTACTGCATCTTAATCTCCTTGTTTTGACTAGAGAGTAAAGATAAGGAGCTTGACAGTTCAGCCAGGTTCCATGAGGAGCTGTCAGCACTACGAGAACACATGTTACATGAAACCAAGGAGCAGGCTCCCTGGGCTTGTGATGACAGCTTTTCCTGGGTCCAAGATGGGGGATAATATAAACTTTGTCCTTTGATGCCATTCCTTTCTTTTTTACAATATCTATAAAAAGCTTATGTTAAAAATATTTGGTTTAAAATTGGATGCAATTTAATTAAACATTAAGATAATAAAAGTGGATCTTCTTGGTCTTCCCAATGCTGCTTGATGCCTTATGACGGAAGAGTCACATAAGGACCAGCTTTCTACTCAGTTTAGAGATTGAAAAGAAAACAAAATGAAACAGTCCTGGAGTTTGCACCACAGCTGCTTCTCAAAACTGTTTATTTGCAGTACAAAAATTAATCCAAATGATTTGTTCTCCATCTGTCCCATGGCTTGTTACTCGTTCCCAATAAGGAGGTGTTCATTAGTTCTTGCTAGTGTCTCTTCTTTTGCTATTTGCTCAATAAGTGGAATTGTGTGTTGAATGCATTGCCTCCAATCAGCACAGTCCCCTCTGCATTTGACTAGGAGAAAAACATCATCATCAATGACAACAATACATATTTCTCACTTGTGTAAGGTACTAATCCTTGCTCTCTTATTTTTTGTGCATTGGTAGAGTATTGGTTACAGCTTTTTAATAATTTCAATGCACATATGGATTTTGAAGAAAATGGATGAGTGAGCAATCTCTGCACAAAAGTATTATATTTAATCTTATCACCATACATAATTGCTTAAAACAATATTTTTGTCTAGGAGATCCCTGATCACTTTTGTCACAAGTGTATCAGTCTATAGATAAGTAGAGTCAGTTCTGAAACACTTTACCAAAAAGACCAATTTCTATCTGTATTTTCTACAGTTTACATTCCTTTTATAGGCATTTGTTGAATGTTGACTTGTTGAATGGATTGATAAATGAATCAATTAACTTATAAAGCATAGAAAAGAAGAGTGATAAAATAATAAATAGGATGAAAAAATATTGTGGAAAGGAAACCATTAATTTGGTGCCATCAGAAATGTCATATGTGTAAGGAGGAAAGAAAATGTAGGGATATGAAACAAAAATATGTCAAGTACATTTCATTGATTACATTGTTATAGTTGTCTCAATTATTTTCCCCTTTGCCTCCCTCTGCCCAGTACTCCCTTCTCTCCAGTAATGTGCACCCATTTAGTTCATGTCCATGGATCATGCATATAAAATTTTTGGCTTCTCCATTTCCTATACTCTTCTTACATCCCCATTTCCATTTTGTACCTACCATTTATGCTTCTTAATCCTTGTATCTTTTTCCCGTTCTCTCCCTCCCCCTCCCACCAATAACCCTCCATATGATCTCCATATCTGTGATTCTGTTACTGCTGTAGTTGGTTGTTGAGTTTATTTTTGTTTTTTAGATTGTTTTGATAGTTGTGAGTTTGTTGTCATTTAACTGTTCACAGTTTTTATCTTTTTCCTAAATAAGTCATTTTAACATTCCATATAATAAGGGTTGGTGATGATGAACTCCTTTAACTTTACATTGTCTGGGAAGTACTCTATCTGCCCTTCCATTCTAAATGATAGCTTTGCTGAATAGAGTAATCTTGGTTGATAGTCCTTCTTTTCATGACTTTGAATACTTCTTTCCAGCCCCTTCTTGCCTGTAAGATTTCTTTTGAGAAATCAGCTGACAGTCTTATCAGAACTCCTTTGTAAGTAACTCTCTGCTTTTCTCTGCTGTTTTAAGATTCTCTATCTTTAACCTTTGGCATTTTAATTATGATCTATCTTAGTGTAGTTCTCTTTGGGTGCAACTTGTTTGGGACTCTCTGTGCTTCCTGGACTTGTATGTCTACTGTCTATTTTCTTTGCCAAATTAGGGAAGTTTTCTTTCATTATTTTTACAAATAGTTTTCAATTTCTTGCTCTTCCTCTTTTTCCTTCTGGCATCCCTGTGATTCAGATGTTGGCACTTTTGGAGATGCCCCATAGTCTTCTTAATCTCTGCTTGTTTTTTTTTTTTTTTTGAATTTTTGTTTCTTCATTCTGTACTGGTCAACTACTTATTTTTTCCTTATGCTCCAAATCATTGGTTTGAATCCCAGCTTTCTTCCCTTCATTGTTGGTTTCCTGTGGATTTTTCTTTATTTCATATAGTATAAACTTCATTTCTTCCCTTATACATTTGCCATATTCAATGAGTTCTCTGAGCACCCTTATCACCAGTGTTTTGAACTCTGCATCTGATACACTGGCTATCTCCATTTTACTTAGTTCTTTTTCTGGGGTTTTGTTCTGTTCTTTCATTTGGCCATATTTCTTTGTCTCCTCAATTTGCCAGCCTCCCTGTGTTTGTTTCTGTTTATTAGGTAGAGCTGCTTTGACTCCCTGTCTTGACATACCTATTACACTATAAGGGGAAGAGCCTTAGGTTTTTGGCAGGGCGGGGAACCCATTTTGCCACTGTGTGGCACTGTATGTGGGGGAGAGGTCAAAGATAACAATGCTGCTTGCTTGGCCTTCGCCCTGTTTTCAGTCACTTCACCTACTTCCCATATGTGACTGGCACCCCTCTAGCTGTTGGCCTGGTGGTGGTTCCCAGAATGCGTGGGTTTGTGTACATTCTAGGACCATGGGGCCCCTTTAAGAGATAGGCAATTTCTTCCATTGCCACAACCCCCACTAGTTTTTATAGCCAGAAGTTATGAGGCTTTATTTTTCAAGCACTGGAGTGGTCTGGTCTGGGGCTGGGATCACTCTCTCCCTAGGTGTCCCTCCTGTTTTTTATCTGCCACAAATGAATGCGGGATTGCCTTTTCCACTGGCCACTGCCACCTCGCTGCCACTACCACACCATGTCCTCTCCACCCCACCTCCCCTCTCCACCCTTCCTACCAGTCTAGATGAATATTTCTTCTTTAAATCCTTAGGTGTCAGACTTCCATACAGTTTGATGTTCTGACAGTTCTGGTTGTTTTTGGTTTTAAGGTTAGTTATGCTCCCTTTTATGGTTGTGCAAGGAAGCAAAGTGTGTGTACCTACACTTCCATCTTGCTTGGAAGTCACCAGGGAAAAGATCCAATAATATTTTTTAAATACCTTTGTGGCATAACCCAATTTTTCCATGTAAGTGATTTTATCATTTTAAATAGCTATGTTTTATATATCATTGATTTTATATAAAACAAAAGCTGTTAGGATATGGGGGCAAAAACTGCAAGGGCAAAGTTTTTAATCAAATGTTTGCAACCTATTTTATTCCTGAAATCTCATACTGGCAAAGGATTAATTCTGGTGTGTATGTATAACTACATTTCAAGAAACAGTGACTATTGTCCTAGAGGTACAAACCTGAGTCAGCATCTTCCAGTTCTGACTGATATATTTTTTTTTCATCCTGTCTGTGTTTATCTTCTCCCCTTGAAGCAACTGAGGGATACACCTTTTCTGTTAGGTAGAAATGGAGTAATGCTTTTCTTAGTATCTGAGTTCAACAGCAAACAAGTCTGCAATTACAACAAGAAGAAAAAAAACAAGAAGCTTTCCCTACTTTGACTTAGAAGCATGCAACTTGTGCTCATTTTTTCATGAAAAGAGATAGGTAAAGTGCATCTACTACATGCAGTCTCCTGAGGGAGAATGATAAATCTGGCATATATCACAGACCAGCAAGAAAATCAGAGCTAGAGACTCAGCAGTTTGAAATAAAGACTTAACTGTTAACTAGTTGTTGATCTTATAGAGGTTTAATTTCACAAAACCTCTTTTAAAAGAAAGGATGTTATCATATCATTGTATCTCATCCAGGTTAATTTTTGCTTCTCTTTATGATTTTTTTTTTGTTCTACAGAATATTTAAGTTAGTTATATACAAAAACAAGAGATACAAACACTGATACATGTATTTTTCTTCTATAGAAAGTTTGGTTTATACAACAATGTGGCATAGTTATTCCCAATAGACTGGACTTTGTTATAACTTCATCATTTTAAGCATGTATAATAAGCATACCTAAGTGATAGTTTTAAGGTGTCTTATTTTACTTACACTTAAGTATGTAAAAATATTTTAAAAATCTGATTTTTTAGATCATTTGCCAATAATTTTTCATAAAGAATTTGGGCTCAAGGTTTTGAATTCAGTGAGTTGAACCCTGTCAGAAGTTGACTGTCATTTCTACCCACATGGTTTGTCGGGTAGTGATGTTCCTTGGCAATCCCGACTCCCTGGTGTGGTAGCTGCCCTCCATGACCCCAAATAATCCCTGGTAATCCCTCATACTCTCGTAGACTCCCGCCAATGTCACTAGGGTTGAATTTTGTGAACAGTAGGATATGACAGAAATGATGGTATGCCACTTTTAAGATCAGTTTACAAAAGACAGTGTGACAATTTCATTTACTCTCATGCACTTTCTCTTTGGGATCACTAGCTCTGGGGAAGCCACTCCTGAGCAGCAGCCTACATGGGGAGGGACTGAAGTCTCAGACCCACAGCACCATGAAGAGTTTGGTTGGTAGTGGATCCTGCAGCCTCAGTCAAGGCCTCAGAAACTACAGCTCCTGGTTAGACTTGGTTAAACCTTGTGGAGACTGAGTCCAGAGCCACACTACTTCATTATGACTTTCCTGGGCCCTTAGACACTTTTCACTTACTTTTAAGTTGCTGTTCAATGGCTCCTTTCTCTATTAAGACATATCTATATGTATATCTGTATCTCACATTTGGATGGGACACAAGAGGGGTTATTGAGAAGTCCCTGCACAAAAGTATGTATTACATTTGTTTTATCACCTGACATAATTGTTTGAAACAATATTTAGCCATATATAGTGACTGTATTCTTATAAAATGAATATATTAATATATTAAAACTTTCATCTGACCTAACAGTCCATGCTTTCTTCTAATTTTAAAATAAATTGATATATTCATGTGACCTAAAATAAAAGTATTGTGACCCCAAGCTCACTGGATACTAGTAGATAAATATGCCCTGCCTGATGTAGAGCAGCTAAGCTACTCCTGGATTCTGTACCCTCAAAAATGTGTGAGAAATATACAAGACTTTGGTTTTGTTAGGCTAATTTGTATCCAGCAACTAGAATACCAGGCAATATTTTTCACTCTGTGTTTAAATAAAAATGATTTAGTTTGCTGATTCAGTTATAAAATAAGAAGAAATAGATTGAAAAAAACCCATGAGATATATTTTTTTTAAGTTTGTAGTTTCCGATCTATTTAAGGGCTATTTTCCTCTTCTATAGAGAATTATTGAAAGAGTTACTTTGTAAACTCTATAAACCTTGGGTGGGGCATTTTTGAAAGGATGCCACTTCCTATAATTTACTTCCACACTTGTCTCCAAGTCTCTGAGCTGTTCTACAATAAACGCTCTTCCACCCTAAGTTTGTTAATTTTTGAGGATTTTTTTTGTCAGGGATGGGGGTAATACCTGGAGCCTGTAAGCCAAATTCAGCCTGCTGCTTTTTTTTTAAGTTTTATTGAAAAACACTCACATTCATTTTAGGAACTGTATAGGTGCTGTCACTGTATTGGGAGGAACCCCCAAAACAGAATTTATTTATTAAAAATTGTGTATTTATTCTTATACATGCTTAAACTGCAATCACCTTCAAAGTATTCTCCATTTGATGCAATACACATCAAATGGAGAATAAAAATATTGTGACTTTTGAGTCACAATATTGAGACTTTTTTCCCACCAGAACAGTTCTTGAACTCATCAATTTTGATGCCTTGTAGCTTCTGCTGTTTGTAGTTTCACCTATTCCAAATGGGCAAAACATTTCCCTTTGAGGACAGTTTTTATTTGGAAAAACTAAACAAAGTCACTTGGGGTGAGATCAGGTGAGTAGGGAGGGTGGGACACAGAGGTCATGCTGTTTTTGGTCAAAACTAGTGAACACTCAATGTGGTATGGGCAGGTGTACTCATAAATCACCCAACATGAAATGGGCAAACCCACTGAAAGAGTTTTCAAAAAAAATTTACTGACGTCAAATGCAGCCTCTCCAGCAATGTTACCTGGTACACTGACACAGATGGATTCCTAGAACACTCACCTAGTGGGGGAAGCCGGTACTACAAGGGCCCCACCCTCCAGAAGATAATTCTTTTATTTTTCTGGGTCCCCCCTAGTATAAATAAGGCATTCAATAATGAAGACCTCGTGGCCTACAAAATACAGGTATATATTATCTGACTCTTTTCAGAAAAACAGTTTTTATATCCTTGGTCTAAGCCAAATCTGAAAAAATCTGTGTTGAATTTAATTTGCTCGTGATGAAATCATACAAATATTATAAAATAATGTCGTAGAAATTCTATGGAAACTTATGTTAATAAAAATAATGTATGTTGTTTGTTCCTTTATTTCTCCCACCTAAAGCTAATAACTAATCATTTCAAAGAGCAATAAAAATCAGCTATAGTCAAGGTTTCCAAGCTATGATTTTTATTGCAACTTTGGAAAATTTTGCTGTTACTCTTGTTTTTATTTTGTTTCATTTTGAAATAAATACATAATGGTCCAAGTTATAATAAAACTTTTACATCACTGAAATGGCCCCAAAGATATTAAACAGTTATTTTCTCTTCGAAGAGCCATTCCTCAAAATATTTTAATGCTGATTTTCATGGGTAACTAGAATAACATTTGTTTAAATGTTTGGTATGTGGCATAAATAATGGATTAAAATTTTCTATAGCAAAAGTTGCATTTGAACCTTAAAAATACCATCTTTATGAGGGAAAACTCACCTACATGTATTTACTCCATAAAATTTAAACTTCGTATTTCTTGGACCTATGAAATATTTGGGTGATGACATTTATGGGTTTATGAACTTGGGATATTAATGGGGTGAGCACACTGCACACTTATTGTGGTTATATACGTAACTTAACTTCTAAATAAACCATATAAGTGTGTGTCTTCCAATAAGTTGTAGGACTCTGAGATATTTACCCTTTTTAGTACTAATTCTAAAGTAGAGATTAATTATAATTACTTGAGATTATATTTTATTTTTATTTTAGTGTTCTAATTAATATTCACCCATAATAGCAGTCTAATTTGCTTTTACATATTTTAATTCTACCCAATGTTTCAAAATTAATTATATTGGCAATAAGTACATAAATAAATCACTACAGCAAAATAATTTTGAAATATATATGCTCCATGTACGTGAGAGCATGTATTCTCATAAGAGATTATAGGCATGCTGTTCTCTGGGGTAAAAAGGAAAAGCCATGTTTTCAATAAATGTTTACAAAATGTTTGTTCTACTATCATTTATTTGGAAAGTAATTTAGTGTTAGAAAGGTTTTAGCTTCAACAGAACACCTTGCAAATTATGGTATAAAATACAAGAGCACTTATTGTTTATGAAAGAAATAAAGAGACAGGGATTCCAGGCTATACAAGGGCTCAGACATGTCAGCAGGAACTCAAGCTATTTCCAGCTTTCTGCTATTTCCATCTGTGTCTTGACTTCAGTCTTTATACCAGTTCAAAATGATCAGTGAGACTTTCTCAGAAGGCTTCAGGCATTTTTTCCCTTTCTTTCACTAGATCAGTCACATGGTAGCCCCTTGCTGGTGGATGCTAGGCAAAGACATAGTTGGCAAAAGAGAATGCAATTAATATGACTGGCTTAGATTGATGAGGGTTGTGTTAGAAATCTCAGCACACTTTTTACCTCAATATATTTGGGTTCTATTAGTAAAAAGACGGTGTTTGGGAGTAGATGGGACAAGGGAAAGGATAGCTACAGATTAGTCAATATGCTATGTCTGCAACAGGAATGCAATAGGATAGAAAACATATAATTTCTACCTTCTTTGGAGCTTTAATATTAAATATAATAATCTTTAGTGAAATCTAATATCACAAAACTGAGGCTGACATTTGGAGCAATTGAGTATACTTAGAAATCACATTTTAAAGTACCTAATTCTCTTCAAGCTCCTTAATGAAATATAATAATAATAGATAGAATGCACGTCATTTATCAGTTCTCATTTAAAGAGCAAACATATTCTTAAACTAATACTTCTTCATATTCTTTGAGAAAACTGACTATATGTCTATTAAAATTTTACTTGATTCTTAACTATAATTTTCTGCAATAAGTATGATTTTTAATTAAACAAGAGAGGTTAAGTCCTGTTCTTTTTTTAATTTACTTTTTGCTTGCTAAATAAACTTAATCAGCAATAGTGTCTGTGCTAGAAGATAAAATAATGAATATTTCATTCTAGTAAAATGTGAAACTTTTCAATAGCTTTTAAATAGCACCAAGTTTTGGCTTAAATCCCCAATGTTTCTTAAGATTCTAGCCAATAAAATCAGTTTAAAATTGTGAGTAAGGATGGAGGGTAATGGAATAATAAAAATGCTTTGGTATTATAAACTCTGCGATTTGATGGATAAATGCATCATGTTTTGTTATGTGTAATACTATGATGCCTTTTAAAAAACATTTAATCATGACTATTAAACCCCCCCAAAAAAACCCCTAAAATCAAACACTTAACTTCTAAAGGAAAATGGTTTAAACCCAGGTGAAATAAAATAGGAAAGAAAATAATTAATGAAATCTTGAATAAGTTTTCTCTCTCAGGGTCTCATTGATTATCATAGAAAGGCCTCTCGAGAATAGTTAACTCTTGAGATGATGAGCTCTTTACCTCAGGAAAAGAGAGTACAACTGAATGCACGTCCAACTGCCTGCTGCTATGAAAGCCAATACAGAGAGTCAGATGCTGATGTAAAGGAAAGTGGTTTATTCAGATGCCAGCCAACTGGAAGATGGGGAACTCATGTCTCAGAGCCCATTTCCCCAGGATAAGGGGGCCTCTTATCAAAGCCCATCTACCCAGGTAAATGGGGGACTCAGGTCTCAAAGCCCATCTCCATCTCTCAGTGGAGACAGAGGTTTTTGTAAGGAGGGAGAGGGAAGCAGAATAAACAAATCAAAGGAGGGGGTTGAAAAGTTCTCTGCATGGAGAGTGCAGTCCATTCCTATAAGGCAAGTGATGGTCTACTGTGCATCATCCTGGCTTAGTCATCCTGGCCTCACATCATCCTGGCTTTACATCAGCTGGCTGGATGGTTGAATATTCATACATCTCTGAGAGCTGGGATGCCTGAAGGTCAGAGTCTATGTTTTGAAGTCAGTTCCTAGGATTCTTACACAAACATGCTGTTGGTCTACCAGCTACTAGTCAGAGTCTGCACTTAACAGAAACAATGTCAAAAGAATGGTGGGTTGAGTTACAATTTTCCATTGTTACAAGAGTACCATGAGAGTTAAACTGTTATAGGTCTTATTTTTTATTTTGGTTAGTTTATCTCTAATAATCAAGAGTACCCCTTAGAACCAAGAGTGTATGTTGAACAGATAGTAGATGAACCTCTGAGACACAGATTATAACTGTTAAAAAACAAAAGTGCAACAGAGTAATACTAAATGCTGTGAATGAAAAAGGGTACTATAATAAATCATAAATTCCTAACTGGACAGGTCACGGTAGGCAGTCATACCCCAGGCCTACAACTTCTTTAGTGAAATGTTTGTAAATAAGCCATATCTATTGTTCTGTGCCTCTAAGCCAAGACACCTTTGAAATGCCAAGAGTAATACATTTCAAAGGCATAACCACACTAGAGAGAACACACAAACTTAACCATCCTGTAATCTAATTTCCATCTTGCTTTCTCTCACTTTCACAGAATCTTTTTTTTTATATTCTTTCCTTCATTTCAAATGCATAAAAGAACCCATGAAACTTACTCATCTGAGCATCTTGCTCCCTGTCGATTATCATCAGTTTTGGCTCATATGAAGTCCTATAGAAATTCTCCACAGGTTTGCCATGGCCAGTGTGGCTCAGCTGGCTGGAGCATCATCTCATAACCAAAAGGTTGTGGGTTCAATTCCTGGTCAGCCCACATACTCAGGTTGTGGGTTTGGTCCCCAATCTAGATGCGTTTGATCCCCTGTCCAGGTGCATCAGGAGGCAACCAATCAATGCTTCTCTCTCATATCAATGTTTTTCTCTATCCTTACCTAACTTCCTCTCTCTGTAACAGCAATGAAAAAATGTTATCAGGTAAGAATAATTTTTTTTTAATTCTCCACAGGTTTGAACATTTCTTAAGTCACATTTAGATGGCTTTACTGAAAAAATCACAAATTGAGCAGGGACCCATCTAGCAATAGAAAAGGTCTCTAAGGAGTTTTACAAAATGGAAAGATTTATGGGTGGAGGGAGGTAGAACAAGGAAGATAAAAGAGTGGATTATTCCAGAAAAGGTCACCTTCCTTTTGGGAAAAACATTGGGTCATATCTAGGAGATTACCTTAATAAAGTTGACAAGGACATTTCAGACTAATTAGTTTAAAATCCACTCTTAGGAGACAAAAACTGCAACCAGGTTAGGTATGAAGTCTTGGTGGGCTTAGCACAAGTGACTTCATTTTGAATATGTTGTGTCTTGTTTTTAAATATTGCATTTATTTTTTTTTTAGAGAGAAGGGAAAGGAGGGAGAAAGAGAAGGAGAGAAACATCAGTGTGTAGTTGCTTCTTGCTTGCCCCCTACAGGGGACCTGGCCCAAAACCCAGGCATGTGCCCTGACCGGGAATTGAACCACCAACGCTTTGCTTCTCAGTCCAGCACCCTATCAACTAAGCCACACCAGCCAAAGCTGTTGTTTCTTTTTAACATAACTGCAGAATTGAATATGGCTAAGTGACTCCAATTTAGATACAATTACTTATAAGTTTTCTTAAACATTACACTGTACAGGTGGGGCCTGAAGCTTCTGCATATGACTGACTAGTGAGAATAAAAGGAAACATTTCTTTTTTCCTTTTCAACCCCTAAAAATCCTTATAAGTGTGTCCAAAGAAAGAGTGTTGTATAAATAACTGTTACGAAGTTTTCATAAAATATAGACCATCAGAAAATGTAAAAGAAAGCATCAGATGGTTAGATATCAACTTTCCATTCAGAAGGTGAATCACAGCCTCAAATAATAAAATCTTCCCTTCTGGTCCATCTCTAAAACTTTTCTCACTCTATTTTCCTCTTTTCCATCCACTCTATTAAAATACAAACATGTCAACCTGAATTTATATGTAGAATAAAATAATTAGTTCATGTTTTCTATTAAACAAAGTTTAAATCAAACTTACTGTATTAATATAATGTCATGGAAAGATGCATTCCTTTCCCTGAGAAAATGCACCCATCAAGATATAGTGAGTCACATAAAGTGAGCTTCTCCCAGAAGTATTGCATGACTGACAGTTCACATAATTGCCTCAGTAGAAGGATTTGTCATCTGGAAACAATTCTTAACTTTTTTACCCATAATTGAAGGCTAGTAAAGCATGATTTATTTTAGTGACTGTAGAGGTCAGGGTCAGGTCAGGAGACAGAAACCATACCAGTTATTTTAGTAGAGAGAACTGATTAATATAAATGTTACAACATGGATCAACCTAGAAGATATTATGCTAAAGGAAAAAGGCAAACACAAAAGGGCAAATATTGTGTGATTTTACTTATATGAGGTACCTAGAATTGTCAAATTCATAGGGACAGAAAGTAGAATACTGGTCTTCAGGCACTGAAGGAAAGGGAGGATGGGGATAAAGAGATAAATGATAAAGAGATTAATTTTGAGATGAAAAATTATAGGAATGGATAGTGGTCATGGTTGCACAACATTAGGAATGTCCGTAATGCCAATGAATTGTACATTTTAAATGATTAAGATGGTATTTTGTTATGTACTTTTGCTATAATAAAAATAAATTAAAAAAGAATTAACTAGGGGGGGAAGAAAGGAGTTAAAAAAGCATCATGTATCATGCAGTGATAACTGTAGGAAGCAGCAGCCAACCTAAGGGCAACAAGTTGGAAATATTAAAACTTAGTATTTTAGAAGAAGGAACACATGGAACTGGTATTAAGACTTCCTAGGAATAATACTGTTCAGCTAGTACTAATTATCAGGGTCTGGGAGGAAGGATAATATGGAACTGAGGTCCAAAAATCTGTAAAGTATACTCCACACAATACATACTGGTATCTCTGAGGGAACAAGATAATGCTGGTTTAGAAGTTACTGAAAAACTACCAACTGAAACTGAGTGTTGTGTTTAGAACAAAATGCTGTTGATGGTATGAAAATTCATTGTTGGGTTACTCTGGTAAAAACAGCAGGAAAAGAGGAAGGACCCCATCCCTTCTGGGTGAAGCCTAACAGAGAGCAGACTTGCTAAAGAAATGCAGTTTTCAGAGGTCTTGCTCAGCATCACAGGGTGGATTACACAGGGATGGTCAGGGAGATGAGAGATCATAAATTAATAATGGTTGCAGTCATCTTTGAATTGCCACAGATTATACCACAGTTTCATGGGAATGATAAATGCTTATTAAATATTTGTTGAATATGAATAAATGAATAGTTTTTAATTGAATTTAATGGAGTGACATTGGTTCACAAAAGTATACAGGTTTCAAGTGTACAACTCAACAAATCACCATTTATCCCCCATTTACCCTTATCTACCTGCTCCCACACCCTTTCCCTCGGTTCTGTATCTATGAGTTGTTGTTTTGTTGTTTTTGCTTAATTTCTTCACATTTTTTACCCAGCCCCCAAACCCTCTGCCCTCTGACAGCTGTCAGTCTGTTTTCTGTATCTATAAGTCTGTGTTCTACATTGTCTGTTAGTTTGGATACATTTTAGTGGACGAATTTATTGCTGATTAAAACCACCTTTAAAACATCCCAAAGTAATAAGAAAATTAATGTGTTGGCTACTGTGAATAAAGTATCCACATGGGTGGATCTTGAGAATATCATGCTAAATGAAATAAGTCAGATAAAAACAGCCAAGGATCATATGACTTCACTCATAAGTAATATATGAAACTGAAAGCAACAAACAAACAAGACAGGAGTTATCAGGGGGACAATGATTTGGAGGGTAGTAAATGGTAAGGGGAGTCAAATATATGGTGAATGAAGGAGACTTGACTTTGGGTGGTGAATACACAATGAAATATACAGATAATGCATTAAATAATTGTATACTTGAACCCTGTATAATTCTATTAACTCATATTACCCCAATGCATTTAATAAAATTTTTAAAACTCACAGAACTAGCCCTGGCTGGCATAGCTTAGTGGATTGAGAGTGGGCCATGAACCAAAGCATCGCAGGTTCGATTCCCAGTCAGGGCACATTCCTGGGTTGCAGGCCATGGCCCCAGCAACCGCACATTGATGTTTCTCTCTCTCTCTCTCTCTTTCTCCCTCCCTTCCTTCTCTAAAAATAAATGAATAAAACCTTTAATTAAAAAAAACTCACAGAACTAGAAAAATTTATTGAAATGCAGTCATGACAAGATTAAAAGAAAGTTAAGACTCATCAGTTACATTAATCATTGTTAAAATGCATGAGACGAAAGCATTCATTTAACAATAAATTTATATGCTGTTGAATTTATATGAATTCACTGATGCAGCTATTCTTAGGCTTCAAATGTTATGCTACATTAAAAGCAATTACAAGACAAAAGATAGTCTTAGAGACAAAAATAACGACAAACAAATGGCTTTTGTTGTATAGCCCAGAATCATGAACATAAGGGAAAACTGTTTACTTAGAAACCTGAACATTCTGTTCTTACAGACTCCTGCTTTAATTTACCTGAACAAACATGAGTATCACTATTCTTTTTCATACAAATTATTCATTTGTTTAAGTGGAAACACACCATGTTCATGGATTGGAAGAATTAACATAATCAATATGGCCATACTACACAAAGAAATTTATAGATATAATGTAATCCTTATTAAACTATCAATGACATACTTCACAGATATAGAACAAATATTTCAGAAATTTATATGGAACCATAAATGACACCAAATAGCCTCAGCAATTTTGAGAAAGAAGAACAAAGTAAGAGGAATCACAATACCTGACATCAAATTATATTACAAGGCCACAGTGATCAAACAGTCTGGTACTGGCATAAGAACAGACACATAAATCAATGGAACAGACTGGAGAGCCCAGAAATAAACCCAAGCCTCTACGGTCAATTGATATTCAACAAAGCGGGCAGAAGTATAAAATGGACTAAAAATAGCCTCTTCAATAGATGGTGTTGGGAGATCTGGACAGCTACATGCAAAAAATTGAAACTTGACAACCAACTCACACCATACACAAAAATAAATTCAAGGTGGATAAAAGACTTAAATATAAGTTGTGGTACCATAAAAGTCCTAGAGCAGATTATAGGCAGGAAAATTTCAGATATTCCATGTAGCAACATTTTCACCAATATGTCCCCTAGAGCAAGGGGCATAAAGGAAAAAATAAACAAATGGGATTACATCAAATTAAAAAGCTTCTGTATGGCTAAAGAAAGCATCAGCAAAATGAAAAGGGAACCAATGTGTGGGAAGCATATTTGCCAATGATACTTCAGACAAGGGTTTGATCTCCAAAGTATATAAAGAATTCATACAGCTCCACACCATAAAGATAAACAATCCAATTAAAAAATGGGCAAAGGACCTGAACAGACACTTCTCCAAGAAGGACATACAGAGGGCCCACAGACGTATATAAGGATGCTCAGCATCACTGGCCATCAGAGAAAAGCAAATTAAAACCACAACAAGATACCACCTCACAGTGGTCAGAATGGCCGTCATAAACAAATCAACAAACAACAATCATTGATAAGGTTGTGGAGAAAGGAAACCCTAGTGCACTCTTGGTGGGGATACAGACTAGTGTAGCCACTGTAGAAAACAGTATGGAATTTCCTCAGAAAAACTGAAAATGGAACTTACTTTTGACCTGGCAATTCCACTGCTGGGATTACACCCTAAGAATCCTGAAACATCAATTCAAAAGAACCTGTGCACCCCCATGTGCATAGCAGTGTTATTTACAATAGCTAAGTGCTGGAAACAGTCTAAGTGCCCATCAGTAAATGAGTGGATCAAAAAATGGTGATACATTTACACAATGTAATAATACACAGCAGAAGAAGAGAAGAAACTCCTACCTTTGGAGATAGCCTGTGTGGAACTGGAGAGCATTATGCTAAGTGAAATAGACCAGGCAGTGAAAGACAAATACCATATAATATCACCTATAAGAGGAACCTAATCAACAAAACAAACAAGCAAGCAAAATACAACCAGAGACATGGAAATAAAAAACAAACTGACAGTGACCAGAGGGGAGGGGGGAAGGGGATAAAGGGGAAAAGAATAAGAAGGGTCAAGCCAAGCAACATGTACAAAGGACCAATGGACAGACACAATAGCAATGGGGGAAGATTGAATGTGGGAGGTGGGGTGGGTAGGGCAGAGGAGAGTAATGGGGGAAAGCTGGGTACAATGTAATTGAATAATAATAAAAATTATTCTTTTCTTTATATGTTTATAGTTGAAAGAGTAAGTGCTATGTATAATTATGAGAATTGACCAAATACAAAATACTTTTTAAGACTTTAAAATAAAAATAAAACATATGAATTAATGTAGTTAAAAGATTCAATTCAATCTGCAGACACAACTCACACTTACATAATAGACTAAAATATATGATTTTCAAATCCCAACTAAGGCTTCTGAGTCAGTAGCACAACTTAGTTAAGGCCAGATTCTAATCAGATCCTTCAAAAACTTTTTTCATTATTCTTATCAAGGCTTTTATTTCTTCTAGTTACTCTAGTGTCTACTTCCTACCAGGCCCCAGTGGTTAATAAAAGTTCATCCATCAAGAAGTGCTGACCCAAATCTGGATGAATCAAAGATTAGATTCATAAGGTTAATTTTTTTGTGTATAATATCCCCCTAACACTTTGGCTGAAGCATGCTTGAGTGCTAGTCCTATAACTACCACATAAGTTTCTTTGAGGTTAACCAGAATCATGGAAATTGACCAGAAACATGTCATAATTTAAACAAATTGAAGATTGGGAAGTTTGTAACTTACCTAAGTTCACTGAGCTTATTGCAGTAATATAACTAATAATAATTTTACTTCTTGTGGTATAAGCAGTAGGCACTTACTGAACCATTAGTATGTTCAGGTGTCAGCATTCTACATGAAATAACCTATTTAATATTTACAATGATACAGTGATGAGACTGTCATTATTCCCAATTAGGGAAGAAACCAATTCAATAAAAAGAAAAATAAAAGATGAAGAAACTAAAGGTTAAAAAAACAAAATGTGAAATGTTTTTCAACCTTGAAAAAAAGAAGATATTCTGCCATATGCAACAATAAGGACCAAATGGGAGTATATAATGCTAAGTAAAATTAGCCAGTCACACAGGGATAAGTACTGCATTATTACAGTTATATGAAGTTTCTAAAGTAGTCATATTTATAGAAACACAGTAAAATGATGGTTACCAGGGGCTGGAAAAGAAGCAAGTGTGGAGATGCTATTCAACAGGCATGCAGTTTAAGTTACACAAGATAAGTAAGCTCTAGAAACCTGTTGTACAATATTATGACTATAATTAACCATAAAACTGTAATGTACATTCAAAAATTTGTTAATAAGGTAAATATTATGCTATGTTCTTACCATAATTTTATAAAAGCTAAAGTCAGAGTTAGTAAATGATTCTTAGTAAATTAAAGTAAAAGCACAACATAGCAAATTTGAGATAACTCAGTTAAAAGAAACAAAGAAATTTAGACTATAAGACCTATACTATAAGAAAAAAAATGTCAAGTCAGCAAACCAATCTTCTACCTTAAGAAACTGGAAAAATAACTAAAACATGAACCAAGAATTATATACCAAGCAAAACTATACTTTATAAATAAAACCTAAATGTAAGCATTCCTGGTTTAACAAAGACTGAATTTTTGTTAACAGGCCAATTTTAAAAGACATACTAAAAACTATTTCAAACTGAAACAAAGTGACACTAGATAATTATTGGGAACTGTCCTGCCTGGTTTCAGAAACTGTAACCCTGCCAACAGGCAAACAGGCCCCAAGGCTAGAGGACCTTGGAAACATACACCACTAAGGAGATAAAACTTAGCCTCCTGGCAGGGGCACACCCTCTGACTCATTTACTTCACCCTGCTTGGCCCCTGGAGGATGACTGGATAGTCAATGATGAGTAAGATTCCTCAAGAAAGGAACAACCTAAGATGGGCACAGTTGTGAAGGAGCCATCAGGGAAGGACTTAGGGGATTGTGGAGGATGGACAAAAGACACTCAGCCCTTGGCTTTATCATAGCATGAGTCCTTGTTCTACCTGTAAAAAATCTTCTAATCTCTTGGCTGCCTTGCTTCCCCTGACTATTCAGGCCTGAAACAAGGCTGAAGGGGGTGCAGCCCTGTTCCAGAACTGGCAGTTTCCAGTGAGGGGCAATCACACCTAAGAAAGAATGCATCAAGTCCTGTGAAACCTGCTTTAAGAATGTCCTCAACTTGAATGTTAAGAGTCTAAGAACAAAGTAAGTTTATTTCCCCAGGTTTTACAGTTGATTGGCGTCACCCTACCAGATTCTGACTCAAAAAAACCCCATGACTCCAGAAATGTTATCTGTAAACCATACCTTCTTTCCTTGATATGCATCGCTATGGAAGCTAAACTTAATAAAAGCCCATTGAGAGAGAGGCTCGAGACCTTTCCCCTCTAAGAGATTGGTGAGCCTTTTCTCCACAAGCAGATCATGTCTTAGTAGATTTATTTTCACCTGAGGTAGCCAGGAGAGCTTGGCTGGATGAAGCTCCCCCACAGATAATAACTTAAATCTTTTAAAAATATGTTAGAAAAGGTAATTATGTTGGCATTTATAACAGATAATACATTTTTAAAGTGATTCATAAGGCAATTAAAAAAGTTATAACAATATTGTATTGTGTATGCTTAACATAAATATATGTAAACATATATAAACATGTATGCATATTTACATAACAGAAATATACATATATATTTATGTAAGTATATATCCATATCCATATCTATGCAGAAAGGGAGAGGAAGGGAATGGAGATATATGAAAAATAAAGAAATGACACTGATGTACAACACAATATGAATCTGTGGTAGTGAAAACCATTCAAAAGTATTAATGACAATGCAATTCAACGTATTTGTTGCAACATTATGCCCTACATCTGAATGACAATGTTGCTTTTGAAATGTGGACTTGAATAGATATAATTTCCCTATTAGAAAATATATATGAATCTTGGCTCTCTGTTCTGTTCCACTGGTCTATGTGTCTGTTTTTATGCCAGCACCAGGCTGTTTTGATTACAGTGGCCTTGTAACACAGTTTGATATCAGGTATTGTGATCCCTCCTGCTTTGCTCTTCTTTCTCAAAATTGCTAAAGCTATTTAGGGTCATCTATAGTTCCATATAAATTTCTGAAATGTTTTTTCTATATCTGTGAAATATGTCATTGGTACTTTAATAGGGATTGCATTGGATCTATAAATCGCTTTGGCCACTATGGCCATTTTGATGATGTTAATTCTTCTAATCCATGAACATGGTACATGCTTTCATTTGTTTGTGTCTTCCTTAATTTCTTTCTTCAGTGTTGTATAGTTTTCTGAGTATAGGTCTTTTACCTCCTTGCTTAGGGTTATTCCTAGATACTTTATTTTTCTTCTTGCTATAGCAAATGGGATTTTTTTTCCTGATTTCTTTTTCTGACATTTCATTGTTGTTGTACAAAAATGCCTTTGATTTCTGAATATTGACTTTGTACCCAACTGTTTTGCCAAATTCATTTATTAGGTCAAGTAGTTTTTAGGTGGAGTATCTAAGATTTTCTATGTATACTATCATGTCATATACAAACAATGAGTTTTACTTCCTCCTTTCCAATTTGGATGTCTTTTATTTCTTTTTCTTGTCTGATTGCTGTGGCTAGGACTTCCAATACTATGTTGAATAGGGTGGTAAAAGGGGGCATCCTTGTCTTATTCCTGACCTTATTGGAAAGCTCTATGTTTTGTCCATTGAGCATGATGTTGGCTGTAGGTCTCTCATATATGGCCTTTATTATGTTGAGGTATGCTCCCTCTATTCCCACCTTGCTAAGTATTTTTATCATAAATGGGTGCTGTACCTTATCAAATGTTTTTCTACATCTATTGATATAATCATGTGATTTTTGTCTTTTGCTTTATGTTGTGTATTATGTTTATTGATTTGTGAATATTGTACCATTTTTGCATCCCTGGGATGAATCCCACTTGATAATGGTGCATGATCCTTTTTAATGTATTGCTAGATGCAGTTTGCCAATATTTTGTTGCAGATTTTAGCATCTAAGTTCATCAGCAATATTGCCCTGAAGTTTTCTTTCTTTGTTATGTGTTTATCTAGTTTCAGGATTAGGATGATGCTGGCTTCATAAAAAGAGTTTGGGAGTCCTCCATCTTCTTGAATTTTTTGGAATAGTCTGTGAAAGGTGCGGGTTAGCTCTCCCTTAAATACTTTGTAAAATTCTCCTGGGAGTCTTCCATCTTCTTGATTTTTTTTAATAGTTCTGTGAAGGATGGGAGCTAGCTCTCCCTTAAATGCTTTGTAAAATTCTCCTGAAATGATCTGGTTCAGGGCTTTTATGTGTTGAAAGCTTTTGATTACTGCGTCAATTTCATCAGCTGTTATTGGTCTGTTCAGGCTTTTTGCTTCTTCTTCATTCAGTTTTGGAAGATTATGTTTTTCTAGAAGTTTCTCCATTTCACCTAGGTTTTCAAATTTCTTGGCATACAATTCTTTGTAGTAATTTCTTACAGTCCTTTGTATTTCTGCAGTGACAGTTGTAATATCTCCTCTTTCATTTCTGATTCTGTTTATTTGGGTCCTCTCTTTTTTTTTCTTGATGGACTTGCTTAAAGGCTTCTTGATTTTATTTATCTTTTCAAAGAACAGAACCCTAGTGCACTATTGGTGGTAATGCAGACTGGTGCAGCCACTGTGGAAAACAGGAATTTCCTCAGAAAACTAAAAGTGGAACTGGCTTTTGACCCAGCAATTCCACTGCTGGAATTATAGCCTAAGATCCCCAAAACACAAATCCAAAAGAACCTATGCACCTCAACATTCATATCAGCACAATTTACAATAGCCAAGTGCTGGAAGCAACCTAAGTGTCCATCAGCAAATGAGTGGATCAGGAAACAATGGTACATTTACACAGTGGAACTCTATGCAGCAGAGAGAAAGAAGGAGCTTATACCTTTTGGGACAGCATGGATGGAACTGGGGAGCATTTTGCTAAGTGAAATAAGCCAGGCAGTGAGGGACAAATACCATATGATGTAACCTTTAAGTGGAACCTAATCAACAAAACAAACAAGCAAGCAAAATATAACCAGAGACATTGAAATTAAGAGCAATCTAACAATAGCCGGAAGGGTGGGAGGAGGGGACAGTGGAGAGAAGGGTTTCCAGGAACTACTATAAAGGACACATAGACAAAACCAAGGGGGTGGGAGGAAGCAAGGGAGGAAGATGGGTTTGAATGGTGTGGGGAGGAGTAGGGGGGGAGAACATGCAGACAACTGTAATTGAACAACAATAAATTAATGTATGAAACAAAAAAAAATGAACAAGCAAGCAAAGTATAGCCAAAAACATTGATATTGAGAACAGGCTGACAGTGATCAGAGGGGAAAGGGGAGGGGATAATAGGGGAAAGGGGTGAAGGGTTTACAGGAACAATTATAAAGGATATATGGAGAATAACAAAGGGGGTGGAAACAGGGGAGGTGGAGTGGTGGGGAGGGGTTGGGGTAAAAAAGCAGAAAACTGTACTTGAACAACAGTAAAAAATATAAGGTAAGTAAATAAATAAATCAAATGGTGGATTCTGAGCTCCTTAGGTAAATGATCCACTTCATTCCAAAATATTCTCTTTATGCCATGGCACTGAGGCAGACTAACAGTCTATTTATCATTGTGTCTATTTATGGTATCCACAGTTTAAACACTTTTGATTGTTGCTAAACAAATTTTTTCAGAAAAAGGGAAGTGATGCATTATTTAGATAGATTCTGTTACTCAGAGTGGTCACATAGCATGTTCACATACAAACATAAACCCATTCTTATTTTCTTGTGGTAAGTTACTTTATTTATGGTTCCTGCCAACTCAGAACTCCCAATTCATATTTTTATGGGAATCAAAACCAATTTTATTTCCTTTAAGCTACCTAATGATCTGGGTATATTTGTTAGTAAAATGCAGCCTACAAAGAGTAATATATAAATTGATACTAAAATATGAATATTACCAAAACAAAAAACTGAAATAAGAAAAAATATAAATGTTTAATAACTCCATATTATTCAAAATATATTTTACAGATGGCACATAAACTGATTTTAGAAGCTAAAAAGGAGATTGTGCTTATCAGCAACAAAATATTTAATAAATGTGTCATCTGTAATAACTTTAAAGCAAACCGATGACTACTTATTCTGTAACTCTAAAAGAAAAAATTGAGACAAAGTTTCAATTTTAACTATTTTAACTGAATATTAACTATTGTTTGCTGTGTTTAGCAAGATAATATAAGAAAAAGATCAACTCAGTCTGGGATTAGCCGGTTTCCAAGCAGAGGTGAAAGTAAGTTACTTCTATAAATGTAGGGCCTTTCAGAGTGAAAGCTGTGGACATCTTCAGAATCTAAACAATAGGAAAAGTTATGAAAAAGGTTATGAGCAAAGAAGATCCACTATCTGTCCTCTGTAAACAGGGGGCCTTGACCTTAAGGCAGTGCTCTGATTAGGAATGTTGACTTCCCACACAGGCAACCATTTCACCTGCTTCAAAATTTTCTGTAAATTAAGAAAAGAAAGATAGCAATAAAGCAAAGAAAAATAGGTGGACTTGATATCTTAAGTCTCAGGAAAAAATGTGTTATTAGCTACACATTAAATGGAAAACAAAGTTAACAGAGACATGGTATTTTAATACTTGCTAAAACATGCTACTTTGAAATAATATTAGATTTATAAGAGAGTTAATAAGATCAGGCAGTCCTATATTCTTCAAACAGTTTGCTCTAATATCAACACCTTATAGATCCATGGTATATTTATCAAAACTAATAATTCAATATAGGTACATTATTAACTACACTATAGATTTTATTTGAATTCATCCAGTTTTCTTTCTACTAATATAGTTTTTTCTATTCTAGGATTCAATCATGATAATTTTTCAGACTTGCCTTATTTTTTATGATTTTTATACTTGAAAAGTACTGGCCACATAGTTTTTGAAAGTCACTCATTTTGGAATTGTCTGACATTTTCTCATGAGTAGACTGGGGTCATGGATTTGAGGGAAAGTATCACAAAGGTGAGTGTACTTCTGTCTTCTGTCTGTAATTTTGCATTTTCCAAAATATCATATCAATAAAATCATGTGACATGTAGACTTTTGAATCTGACTTACTTTGTTTAGCAAAAAAAACCTATGAGTTGTTCAGTAGCACCCTGGCTGGTTTGCTTGCTCAGCTGGGTGATCATCTTCCCATATGTCAAAAGGTTGAGGGTTCAGTTCTCTGTCAAGGCACACACCTACTTTGCAGAGTTGATCCCTGGTCATGGTGCATACGGGAGGCAGCCAATCTGTTTCTCACATTGATATTTATATTTCTCTTTCTCTCGCCTGCTTCTCTGAGTCAATCTCTTCCTACCTCTCTCTCTAAAGTCAATAAAAAAACATATCATCAAGTGAGAATTACAAAGAAAAAGAATCAGTAGATGATTTTTTTATTGGTGAATAACATTTCAATGTATGTATGTACTAGTTTGTTTATCCATTCATCTGCTGAAGTACAACTTATTTCCAGCTTTTGGTGATAGAGATAAAAGGTATTATGAGCATTTAACCACAGCTTTATGTGAACATAAGTTTGTAGTACACTTGTGAAAATTCCTACGAGAAGGGTTGTGAGTCATGGTAATTATATCTTTAACTTGTAAGAAGTTATCAAACATTTTGAAAGAAAAAATGGTTCTGATCCCTTCTACTTTATTCTTCATTCTCAAAATTGCTGAGGCTATTCAAGGTCATTTATAGTTCCATATAAATTTTTGAAATGTTTGTTTTATATCTGTGAAATATGTCATTGGTATTTTTGATAGGGACTGTGTTGAATCTATAAATTGCTTTGCGTTGTATGGCCATTTTGCTGATGTTAATTCTTCCAATCCATGAACATGGTACATGCTTCCATTTATTTGTGTCTTCCTTAATTTATTTCTTTAGTGTTGTGTAGTTTTCTGAGTACAGGGTTTTACCTATTTGGTTAGGTTTATTCCTAACTACTTTATTTTTCTTCTTGCTACAGTGAATGAGATTTTTTTCCCGATTTCCTGCTATTTCATTGTTGGTGTACAAAAATGCCTTCAATTCCAGAATATTGACTTTGTATTCCACTGTTTCACAAAATTCATTTATAAGGTTGAGTAGTTTTTTGGTGGAGTCTATAGGACTATGGAGTCTTCTGTGTACAATATCAGGTTGTCTACAAACAATGACAGTTTTACTTCCTATTTCCCATCTTGGATACCTTTTATTTCTTTTTCAGCCTAAGTGCCCTTCGATAAATGAGTGGATCAAAAAACTGGTATATTTACACAATGGAATACTACTCAGCAGAAAGAAAGAAGGAACCCCTACCCTTCATGACAGCATAGATGGAACTTCCTACATAAACTCTTGAATCATTATATTAATTTACCATAATAACATAGCATGAGAATTATTTATAACATTGTCATATTTTTTCATGTAAATTAAGCTTATGTTATGTTTGAATTATCTACTGAACATTTAAAATATTCACATGTAGTCCTGGCTGGTGTGGTTCAGTGGATTGAATGCTGGCCTGTGAACTGAAGGGTCACTGGTTCACTTCACAGTCAGGGCACATGCCTGGATTGCAGGCCAGATCACCAGTTGGGTAAGTGCAAGAGGCAACCACACATTGATGTTTCTCTCCCTCTCTTTCTCCCTCCCTTTCTCCTCTCATAATACTGAAGAGTATTATGTTAAGTGAAATAAGGCAGACATTGCAAGACAAATATATGATCTCACCGAGAAGTGGAACCAAATCAACAAAGCAAACAAGTGAACAAAATAGTACCAGAGGCATGGAAATGAAGAACAAATTGACGGTGTCCAGAAGGGAAGAGGAGGTAGGTAAAGGGGGGAAAATGGGAAAGAGTAAGTCAAGCAACATGTTGGACAAAGGACCCATGGCTGAAGACACTGGGGGGAGGGAGAATTAACTGTGGAAGGTGGGGGTAGGTAGGGCAGGTTAAAATAATGGGGGAAAATGGGGACAACAGTAGTTGAAAAACAATAAATTTTTTTAAGAAAATGGTTGTGCCATTTTATATTCCCAACAGCAAAGTGTGCGTGTCCAGTCATTCCACATCCTAACCTAAACTTACTATCTGGTTATTTGATGACACTCTTTTAGTGAACATGGACTAGTATCTAAAGGTATTATTTGCATTTCACTAATAAGCAAAGATATTGAGTATATTTCACATTCTTATTTCTCAGCTATTTATTTCCTTGGTGAAGTGTGTTCAAATCGTTCACCCATTTTAAAAATATTTTAATTTTATCTGGTAATAATTATAAATGTAGAAGAAGTTGCAAAGAAAGTATGTAGAGTTCTCATATACCCTTCACCCAGTGTTACCAATGATTATGTGTGTTATAAGTATAATGCAATATCAAAACCCAAAACTTAACATCATTAATTACAGTGCATAATTTGTAGTCCTTCATGAAGTGTAGAGATTTGCGTAACTTGTCACTGCAATTAAAATACAGAACTGTTCATCCACCACCATGATTTCTCTCAGGCTACTCATTCATAGTTTCCCCCAAACACCCAGCTCCTCACTATTCCTAGCCCCTGCCATCCACTCATCTATTCTCTATAACATCGTCAAAGTTCCTTATACCAGAAAGGTAACATATCATAGGTTCTGGAAGTAGGATGTGAACAAGTTTTGGAACCCATTTTCAGCCTAACATGCTGCTCTTACTCCACATGCAAGGCTGGCAATAATAATTCCTGTTCTTCCATAGGTTAGAGATTATTTTTCCTGTTCCTTTCTCACTGCAGTGGGTTTTTGACAGTATCTCAAACTATAATTCTATTGCCCTTGACTACATGTATTAAGGATATTCTTATGTAGGAAACATATATGACATAAATTTAGATGGAGCTTTGGTTGTTGCCACTCCTTTCCCTCATCTCAGTAGGTAACTGCCGCTGAACTGACAGAGAAATCAGTGTATATTATTAAAGGATTGAAAGCCTTGGTTATTTATTTACAAACGTTGCACTCCAACAGTGCTGAGCTTTAATATCATACAGCCCTGTGTTGTCTCTGAAATCTCTGGGGAGAACCCTACACAGCAGTTCCTGTTGGGACTCCTGGGTCATACTCTGAGCATGCAAAGCTTAGGAACTGGCCAGAAACCAAAGGAAGTTTCATGCATATCTTTTAAACTGCTTTGTGTCCCCATTCTGTTACCTACTCTCTCAAATATTCTTGTCAATACTAATACTTGATTACTGCTTCTTCTTCTCCAAGCCATATCATTTTTTGCTTCAGCCTGTTTCCCGTCTTGAATATTTTGACAGTGCCCTGCAGGACTGAGTGAGCTGAGTTGAATGTGGAGTTAAACATCTGTGCTTATCCTTCTCTTGAATATTGTAGAATGACATTAGCTTACATGGAATGTCTCAAAAAAAGCCTCATGACTAGAAAAGTACATAAAGCAATTTTTAAATGAAAGAAAATAGATTTAGACAATGTGTAATTAATGTATCATTCAATAAATGTGATAATTTTGGCCATTTAAAAAATATGGTAGATCCTTATGTCTAAATGCTAAGTAAAGTCAATCACTAAATGTAAAAATAAACCCAGAAATAACCAATAGTAAATATTTTACTGATTGCTATAGGGAATACCTTTTAATCATATATATAACAAACTAATTGAAAAACACAGTTTGTTAGATTTGAACAGTGCACATTTAAAACTAATACACGTAAAATTTAAAAAATACATACACAATAACAATACTAAAATGTGGGCAAAGGTTTGGTATGGATTATTCAAGATATTTTAACATCCCAGGATGTTAATAAAAATTGTAATATTTTCTATAATAATGTTGGTAGGCAAGTCAAATATTAGTACTAATGATGTAAAATTTAAAATATGATCAATAATTCAATAAAGAAACATGGTTATGAAAAAGAATTATTAAATTATTAGAAATAGTAAAGACAAAAGCTAAAATGAAATGTTACTATGGTGTATTAAGAAAAGGCACTTTAATTAAATACCATTGTGAATATGAAATGACAAAGTTTCTGGGAAAAAATTTAGCAGTATTTATTATGTCAAAAAAATCTCAAATTCTGAATATCTAAAATATCTAATGTATAAACTAAATGGTAATTACATATGAATATTTTATTTTTTAAAGATTTTATTTATTTATTTTTAGAGAGGAGAAAGGGAGAAAGAGAAGGAGAGAAACATCAATGTGTGGTTGCCTCTTGCACTTACCCAGCTAGGGACCTGGCCTACAATCCAGGCATGTGCCCTGACTGTGAAGTGAACCAGTGACCCTTCGGTTCACAGGCCAGCATTCGATCCACTGAGCCACACCAGCCAGGACTACATGTGAATATTTTAAATGTTCAATAGATAATTCCTACATAACATAAGCTTAATTTACATGAAAAGTATGACAACGTTATAAATAATTCTCATGCTATGTTATTATGGTAAATTAATATAATGATTCAAGAATTCATGTAGAAAAGAAATTTTAATATCTACATTAAAAAATAAAATCTAACAAAATCTATCAGCTGAAAGTAGAAATATAGTCTGTTTTTGTTCACATAATTTCTTCAGTATTTTAAACTTGTTCATTACAAACATATATTATTTTAATTATGAAAATAACATTTTATCCACATTGTTCTGAACAGGTTATTATGAAATTTTAACAAATGTAACTTTGACTGCATGGTGCAATTTAGATAGTATTTAATGACAGGAAGTAAATGTGTGAAATGAACTAGACATTAAGACTGAAAAGAAAAATTTTCAAAATTATCTGTAGTATGTAGAGAACATGTAGAATATGTACAAGGTACAATATATACAGTATATATTTATAGCATATATATATATATATATATATATATATACATTTGAATGTGATAAAAGCTTCCATTCAGGGCATAAGAAGTTGGAGGTAAGGGATAATAGACAAGAAGAGAAATGGAAATGGATGCAACATGCAAATTGAGTTATATGTTCAACTAAAATACACTAACATCAATTCTATCTATAGAGAATGACTTTAGCACATGATATACTTTATAACAAAATAACATTCTCAGATGCTTGTACCAAATAAGAAAGATCAAACTTGGAAAAATGACCTAACATAATTAAGCCTTAACACTTGTTCCAGAATTGCCACAGGGTCCATCAACCACCTGTTATATCATTTCAGCAACTGCTAGTGTCAGAATAGAGATGCAGCTGTTGCTTTTCATACTCCCTTAAGCATTAGAATCATATGAAAACCACACAGAAAAGTTCAGATTTATTATGCATCAGTCATAAAGTTTGGACTGTAAATGCTCAGTATGTCCATAACCAGTTGTTGAGCACCCACAGCATCTATAACATAGCAAGTGGTCTCAGAAAAATCAACAATGATGAATAAATTCTAACAGGATGAGTTAAATTCCTATACTTAAAGACAGAATGCACTTGAAAATTTGAGATCATTCATAGAGAGCATATACCAGTAGTGGGAAGTATGAATACATGATTTGAGCTTGGTGTTACTTAAAGAGCAAAAAAATCATGAATAGAAGTACAAATCATTTTTAAATAGCTTTCATTATGTTAGTATTTGAATTCCTCAAGAAATAAATTTTCATAAAACAAATTGAGAATGGTAGCTTTCCAGAAGTCAAATCTCAGTCCAACAAATCAAGTTCCTTGGATACTTGTGTGAGTAGCATTTAAGGAAGCATTGGAGAAGACATGGCTCCAGTGTTCATTGATAATTAAATTCATAGCCCATTTTAGAAAATGCAAACTGCTAAAACATCTCATCTCCTCTACAGTTTTTAATCCCTTATTTCTTTACATATTTGTCCCCCTTCTTTTAAACCATGAGATATTCAATAAATCTACTACTGATATATGTGAAAAACCATGCTTTAACTAAAGTAGTTGTGGCTTTTGGGTAATAGCAGTTCCCTGAAGCAGAAAACACTTAAAAAAATAAAGATAACACTGCTTTACAATTTAAAATGGATCTGAGTTTGGAATGTGAATTATCCCTTGGAGACCTTTATGTCCTACATCTGGGGCTTTCCCTGTCTGGCTTACAAAGTAATTAGCTCATCTGGAGAGGGATGATGCAATGAACTCCAGTAGCCCTAAAGTGTTCTCTTGCATAGTGTGCCCTAAATTTGAAAAAGCCAATCAATATTGTTCACCTGTTTTTTGTTTATTTGTTTGTTCTAAAAAATGGTAGAGGTTGGTGTGTGGACCAGCAGCACTGACATTACTTGGCAGCTTGTTTGAAGTCCAAAATACCAGGCCTTACCCAGACCTACTAAATGAGAATCTCCACTTCCTTATTGTTCCTAGGTGAGTCATATACACGGTAATGTTTGAAAAACACAGGACTATATGACTCCATGTTCTCCATCAGCTCATATTTTTACTTACTTCAGTTGAGAACAGTGACTGCTTTCAAAGGCAGTTTGATATGGCTCATATAAGAAATTTTTCTTTGTTCCTCAAATAACAAAATAAATAGATTTTTATATGCAAGAGGTTAATATTTTACTAGAGTTTTGAAAATTTGCAAAATCTTGATATTAAAAAACATTGCTTTTGAAACCTTGATATTATTATTTAGTATCCTAATTCAGCAAATTTATAATGACTTCTGTATCTTAAGGATAGATTTTTTTGAAGAAGCAGAATTTCATTCAAAAGAATAAGTATTTGGATGCAAATTGTAAGCATGTCTGATCTTTTTCAATTTGCATGCACAAAGAACAACTCTTTTTTTGCAAAATAAATGTAGCTTAAGAAATTGGAAAATAATATGATCTCTACCCTAGTCTGTTTATTTTGTCTCTCCTCAAGTACATTGTAATGGGTCAAATTCTTTCCTTCTATTCAAATGTAATTTTCTCAACTCTATTGCCTCTATTTCTATTTGGATATTATATTGAAGATAATAAGCATAGAAGGATATTCACAAATAGCCTGGTATGTGTAATACTCCAATTACATGTTTAAAATAAATATTATACCTTTATTTGCAGAGTTACTTTTCAAGTACCTTCCAATTGTTAATCACACAGCAGGTATCTCTCTTGCTGTTTTTCAGTTATTTATCTCATACAGTAAGTAGGTCAGAAAACACCATGGATTTTTTTCCTTCTGCCAGCTAGCACTTTTAAAGTACTCATTTGGGAATCCATGACCAAAAATAGAGTCGTGACTATCAACACTAAGTATTGATCTTAATGCATATATTACTTCCTCTAAAACTTAATAGCTCCACAGTGATGAGCATTATTGTCTTAACTACAACTAGGGAACTGCTATTGCAGATTTTCTTGGAATAAAAAAATTGATGGTAGCAGTACTTTTGTCCATACCAATATCTTTTCTTGTTCTCAGATTTTTTCAGACTCCAAAACATTTCTCCCATCAAGTTAGGAGATAAGCAGATTAAAATGTCATATAATCAAATAGCATATGACCAAAAGAAGAACCAGAACATGATAGATCCTACAAAATTCCTTCCCACTTCTATTGACAAATAGTTTTCATGTATGTACTATCTCAAGTCAGTTAATATAGATATCATTCAAGTAATTAAAATATAGGAAATAAGTTACCTGCAACAAGTTACATTTATAAAATATTTCCTTGCATGTTCTTATAATTTACCAACTAAGTATACATCTCTAAAATTATAATTAAATGTTGAATGTTTTTACATTTTACATGTATGGAACTCTATTGGGGTTACAGGGCCCCAAGGTAGAGCAAGTCACAACTCCCTGAACAGATTACAGCACAGGTTGGTTTGGGCCATTCAATCCTATTGGTTTGAATGGTCTTTTTCACTGGCCATACAACACTTTAACAGTGAGAAATCACTTTATTTTGCTACATCTATAGAGTTTAAGTTGTAATTTAAGACTTGATTGTTCTTTCCCCTCCTGGGGTTCTATATTGTTTTTGCTGGACTGCCTGAAAGTGAATTGGGAGATGAATTGTGCAACTATTGATGTGGCCCATTAACACTTTCATACATGACTTCTTCCTAGCCAAGAGAATCCTTTCTATATTTTAATACTTTCAGAGAGCAAGTAAGTAAAACATCAATACCATTATCCATTCAGGAATCAAAGCAGCTAAACTATAAATTGAATTGGCCCAAAGGATACCACTCACAAAGTCATGTTAGCTTTCCTTCACACTGTGAAACTTATTCACACTTCAATGATTAAATGTGGGCTCCCCTACCTCTATAAAATTGGATAAGCTTGGACATCTATCTGCATGTGACAGATTTATAAAAGTGTGAGTCCCTCTACTTCTGAAGTTTCCAAGAATGCTCAGAGGAGTTCATATGCCTTTTGAGCCCCCTTGGGGACGTGAAACCTCTGTCCCCAACTCTGTGTGTGTGTGTGTGTGTGTGTGTGTGTGTGTGTGTATTATGGGCATTAGAAAGGATAGATAGACTAGGGGACATAGGAGATGTTGGCTCAGTTCCAGTAAACAGATGCACTTAACTTTAGTTTCCAATATTGCAGCAACTGTTTGTAATACAGCTGAATAAACTTTAGTGTTTTTTTGCAACCCAAAGCTGTGTATCATGTGGTATCTGTGGGACTCCATTTGTTTGGTTGTGGAAACCCCTTAACTAGGCAGCCAAAGCCACACTTTCTCAAGCTAGGACCACAGGATTTGCACCATTTGGCTGACTTCTTGACTCACCCATTTTCAACATGAGGGGCAATGGAGTTTTCCAAAGTGATAGGCTGACCACAGGAGTTTATTTAGATTCCTTTACATTACTTTCTCATTTTCCAGGTGGTCACCTTTATTGGCTTTGTGAACCCAATGTAAAGTAGTAAGATTCAGAATTCTTTTCAATTGATCTTCCATATTTTCCCATATAAGTTTATCTGTCTTGAGGAAACCTTCCTCAGAGGTCCACATTTCCTTTATTCTGACTAAGATAAGATCTTGCATGGCTATTTTCAATTTGATCTAAGGTTGGCACAAGAAGTGCATCATGAGTAGGGCTGTAAGACAAGAAACAGTTACATGTCTTCCTTTTTTATCTCCTAAGTGTACCAGCCAAATGCTGTCTACCTCACGTATATCCATAATGGGTGTGAGTATTTCTCTTTTCTTGTTTACTAATATTGTATGTTTCTGTAACTGTTGATTAAAGTGTTTAAATTTTATGACCATTCAAGATGTATTTTAATGCTATCTCAGTTGATATAATGGGCCAAGCTGGAGGCCAATGAACAGAGTGGTGAAGAACCTTTCCCATGTGGAGGAGAGTTAGCCACAATCATGACACTGTTCAGGAACAGTCATTGAACTAATCTCCTGGTATCCAGAAGCAGCCAATAAAATGGAGATGATTTATTGCCCAATTGACCATACAATTTGGTCAGCATATTGACTACTAAATCCCATGGACTTTTCACATATTCTGTTAATCAGTTGTAAGGCTTTATTCTTCATTTTTGGAAAGTTATGTTTCTTTTATTAGCTTACCCTTATTTACAAAAGAGTAAAAAAAACATGAAATGTATGAGATTTTAACCAATATGCAACCTAAAAAGTAGCCTACTAACTTAATTCTCTCATGGATAATGAGAAAAGATGCAGAACTCCTGAGTCAAAGGAGTATGTTACTCTTAGTAACTGCAGCAGCCCCAGGTGTCATTATTTTGGCATCAGGTTTTTTTTACTATAGACAATGTGTTTCCTCAAAATTCATATATTGAAACCTAATTCCTAGGGTGAGATTGAGTTTGGGGGAAGTAGTTAGGTCACGAGAGTAAAGCCCTCATGAATGGGATCAATTCCTTTACCAAATAGACCCCCGAGAGCTTTCTCTCTCATTTCTCCCTCTTTTTCAACACAGTGTCAAGAAGGCTATCTATGAACTGGAAACAAGTCCTCATTATCCACTGAATCTGCTGACACCTTAATCTGATCTTGGACTTCCCAGTCTTCAGAACTGTGTGAAATACATTTTTGTGGTTTCTAAGTCACCCAGTCTATAGTGTTCTGTTATAGCAGCCTAAACAAACTAGGACAGTTCTCTCAGCTCCAGTTCCCTAAGAAGGTCAGGTGACATGCAGGTCACAGAGTAGATTGTGTTACAAGAGAACCCATAAGCCTATGAAATTCAAATCTTTTGCAGTAACCAATATGACTGCTAGACCATGGTTCCAAGGGAAATGCTATGTCTATCTTTCAAGGCTATAAGCAAACTTGCCCTTTCTATTGGAGAGATACATTATATCTTTCAAAGCCATTCACTTTATAGATATCCTGAAACAATAGTCCAAAAAATAAGTAGTTAGTGCCTTTATATAGAAACACTAGCTACTAATGGAGAATAGTTCCCAAATAATATATTCTGACTACTTGTCTATTTGTCCTGAGATTTTAAGTATAACTTCTTAAAACATGTTTCTGAAAATCTCTCATCATTCATAATTAGTCATTTGCATATTTATTGTTCAGTTCTAACAATTTGCAACTGTTCTACTACAGTCATGCATTTAGTTTTAAGTTGAATTAAACAGTTTTTGATACTTGTGTTGCTAGCTTACTTGTACCATGTTCTTCCCAGGAGTGGAAAAAAAGGAAGGTTATTTTTTTAAAAATTATTATATTATAATATATGCTTATCCTAGTGGATATCATACTTTAAATATCCTCTATCACTTAAATGGCAGAATTATCTATATGTTAAGTATTTTAAAGATTTTATTTATTTATTTTTAGAGAGAGGGTAAGAAGGGAAATAGGGAGAGAAACATCAATATATGGTTGCCTCTTGCACACCCCCTACTGGGGACCTGGCCAGCAATCCAGGCATGTGCCCTGACTGGGAATTGAACCAGGAACCCTTTGGAGGCTGGCACTCAATCCACTGAGACACACCAGTGATGGCAAAGTATTATTTTCTTTGCTTTGGAAATGAATATCTTGATATTCAGAAAGATAAAATAATATACATATATTATCCCACGGTACTATTGGTTTTTAGTTTGAGCCTGTTAATCTCAAAATTTTCCTGTATAATGACATGTTTCTAGCAGGAATCCTTTGTCTGCTCTTCACTGATAACTTCAGTTACAATGCTTATTTTATTTCTTTTCAAAATATGAAAGTTTATTTAAGGCAGATCTTGACTATATCAGTAAGTTGCTATGGTATTCTTATAACATCAAATTTTGATGTTAGAAAATTTTTTCATCCTAATATGAATTCACATTTTTTTAAAAAAGACAAATCATTGAACAATTCTGTGTCTAAATTTCCTCAAATATAGTTTGAAAATGTATCATACTACTCAAGATTTTTGTAAAATATTAATGAAGCTTACATGAATGGCATGTATATTTCAATATGCAAAACAGCATACTTTCAGTAAATGACAGCTTATTATTGCTTAGAAATCTGTATACCAACAAAATATATAGATTATACTATATACATTAAAAAAGTGCTGTCTAGCCCTGGCCAGGTTGCTCACTTGGTTGGAGCATTGTTCCCTATACCAAAAAGTTTGTGGGTTCGATCCCATCAGGACATATACATAGGTTGAGGGTTAAATCCCAGGTCTGGGTGCTTAAAGGATGCAACCAATTAATCTCTCTCTCTCTCTTTCTCTCTCTCTCTCTGTCTCTCTCTCTCTCCCCCACAACACCCCTTACTTGCTCTCTCTAAAATCAGTAAAAATATCCTCAGGTGAGGATTAAAAACAATAATCACAATAAATAAAAAGTGATATCTACAGATGGTTAAATGAGAGCTTTGTTATCCAGGCCACTAAGTAACTTCAAGAAGATATATTAGAGGGTAATAATATATTAAAACTGAGAGATATCAGCTTACCAGAATTTTTAACAAGGCTGTGTAGTTTACATTAAGTATTACTACAGAAATATACTTCGCCTCCCCATGGGGGTCATAGGGGAAAATGGCACCCTGAAATACATGCTATGCAAATACTACCTGCTTATAAAAGAGTAACTGGCCCCCAAAATCGTTCAATCTCTTATTTTAACATAAGAATGTGTATTTTTAAAGTTATCAATTCACTGATTTAAAAATTGGTTAAAGCCCTGGCTGGCATAGCTCAGTGGATTGAGCACGGGCTGCAAACCAAAGCATCACAGGTTTGATTCCCAGTCAGGGTACATGCTTGGGTTGCAGGCCATGACCCCCAGCAACTGCATATTGATGTTTCTCTCTCTCTCTCTTTCTCCCTCCCTTCCCTCTCTAAAAATAAATAAATAAAATCTTAAAAAAAAGGAAGAGTGCATTACTGTTCATTCTGAGAGAAATGCACTTTTAAAAAAAATTGGTTAATAAAATTGCTCTGTCCTAGCCCTTTAGCACATAAAAAATATAAAAATTGACTAATGTTACCTTTTTTCCTTATTCATAATGTGCATTTTAAGTGCCCAGTCATGAAAAATGCACTAAAATATTTTCTTCCAGGTATTTTTCATAAAGTGTGTCTATTTTTTTCAATTGTTACCTTGTGTATGGCAGTAATAATGTGCTTTAAAATTGTTATCACATACAGAAATGAAAAGCAGGGATCTGCTAGACAAGATATCTGTCTGCACTCTATTCTAAATAGATTATCATTCATCTTATACAGCAATACCTGAAACATTGCACATAGTGCCTATTTAAGTACAGTTATTTCCAAATTCTAGCCAGCATAATATTAAACATTCTCTTTTTGTACCATAGAAGTAAATTTCTGCCAAGCAATTTCAATCAACTACAACTTTTTTGCAATTTTTTTAGTGCCATTCATAAATACATATGCCCACCATCTGCATTAAACTCCAATATTCATTAAGACATGATATTGATATAGTAGCCAAGCATTTTATCATTATAATAATCATTTGCATGTTTTATTGTTTAAAACACATTGCAGTGTTCAAAAAATTTTCACATTATACCTTGGAACAAGGTTTTAGTAATTTAAATAGTCACCTAACCCTTGGAATGATAGAAGAGTAGAGTACCAATGACAGTTTTGAAGTACATAGAAAACAGAAATAAAGGTGATAATAAAGGATCTTTGCTTAACTTGGAATAATGACATGTTTGTATACCTCTGATGGCCCTTAGAAATGATGGCCCTAGGAAGCAAAACAAAAGTATATTGACATTAATCATCAGAAGAATTTTCAGCAATTTTTCATATAATTTAATTTCCTTCTATGTTAATTCTGAGAAACAATTAAATTAAGGCTGCTAAATATGCTTTAGCTATAACTTTAATTTTTAATTTCACTTTTATTATTTGTTTATTTGTATTTTTTAAAAAAATTCACCAGTGGACTACTCATGTTAAGTCATATAAATACTGAAATTTTATCTATTTGTCAAAGCATTCTAATTAAATAAAAAGTAATCAACAGAAAATTTGCTAAACAAGTTAAGAAATTATAGTTGATATATAATAGAGAATATAAACACATTTAGTTTACTTCAATCAAATAAATAATCTTAAAAAAAGTATTTAAATCTTAGCTCATGCAATTTTAAAAGCAAGTGGGCAATTTTCTTCTTTCAGTATAGCCTGTAATATACAATATGATGTTTAGTATACTATAGAGGATCATTGATGCTTATTGATCTATTATTAAGGGATATTATAAACATAAGAATTCAACATTGGGGCATTAAGTACAACTATTTTATAAATCTGATTTATCATGTTCTAAAAATGTAATGCATTCTGATATTTGAATTCTAAGAGCTTATAAAGATAAACATGGCCTCGGTTATGCATGTCAGAATTAGACTAAAAGGGCCTGAGCAAGAAATAAGACATATTGTACTTAACCTTTTTCTTTTGCACAACCTCCAAATTTCACTAAGTTATAATCCCCACCATATTTTAGACTTCATGTTTTCTAAAAAGCACTCTTCCTTTGTGAACAATTAAGTTATTTGGGAGAATGCTGGGAAGAAATTTTCAGAATTTTCTCAAGCTTTAGTGTTTAAAGACTCAATGTGATAATGCTTGAAGTAGAAGCAAGAGTTTATTTTTAAATGGAAACTTAAGTAATTCTAATAAGAGTAATAGACAATAATTTAAGAAATAAGGTTTTTCTTTGTTCTTAATAAATTTTAGCATATTTTATAAAATACTGAAACTTTCAGTCTTAGTAAGTGTAATGATCGCTCTAGAATGTCACTCATTCCTACTCTTTTATATATGTGCTAGAGCATTGTAGAAAAAATAAAAAAGTGTTAGAAAAATTACGAAGCCTTTCATAAAAGCAAAACATAGTTTAATGTAGAAAAATAACAATTAAAAATATTATCCTGAAAAATTACTGCCAAATTGTGGCATTCACAATAGTGTATTTTGAGAACTGGAATAAATAAACTTTAAAGCATGAAAAGTATTATTAATATGTTACACTGTATTGATACATGAAATCTAGAAATTTCCCAAAGTCAATGAAAACTTTTTGACATAAATGATACCTATTTTAATTTTAAGTAATTTTCAAATATATTGTACCCTTCAGTAGAAGGCACATTTTCCCCCCTAAAAATTGTTCTGTACACAGGAGTTTTGACTGATTCATGGGTATAGGTTAATGATCTACAAAATGCTTTTTGAAGTAGTTTTAAACAACATTTTTCTTCTCAACGTTTGACTACTTACAATTGTATATTTTATTCTATGTGACCTCATCAGTCGCTTTATGTTTCTGCAGAACCATTTCCAGTTTCTTTCTTTGCTTGTGTTTTCTTGTCTGGGATAGAATGAGATATTGTGATAGATTAAAGACAAAGAGGATTGGGAAGTACAAGACTATTATCTGAACTTTTTTTGCAACTTTGTAACATGTAATGTTATGCAATGAGTTAAAATATTTGTCTAAATTATCAGTTTATTAACCCATTTTACATATACTGTTTCAGGTAATCCTCATAGTATTCCAGGAGATACAAGAGGGCATGTATAAACTGGTCTCATTTTCCTCAAGAGAATAATGAAATTGAAGAGAGAAATCACTTTATGTTTCCTAGCTTATGACATGAAAGTGTTGTTCTATCAATATTATCTCTAATGCTTTTGTCATTATTATTCTATATGTTTATGTTGTTTATAGATCAGAAATCATTTTTTTCTTCATTCTTCTAAAGTATATTATTATGCACAACAGAGCATTTAAATGCTTACTAACTTCAATTAGAGAAGAATCAATATGTTTCTCATGATACTCCTTTATGGGAAGTTACCTGGAAACAAGCTGCACAGTGCAAATATCATTATCATTCTGACTAGAGTTTTCGGAATGGACAAAAGGATGTAGACCTCTAATTGAAATACATGGCAGCTACTTTTTAATTTTCAGTGAATTTTAAATTGTGAAGCCATGCTTCAGGAACTAAGATACCACAAAAGCTAAGATATTGATTTCAGTAGCATGTTTTTCTCCTTGAAGATGGAAATTAATCTGGTTTATCTCTTCTGAGATATCTTACATGGCAGTAGGGAATAACTGAATAGAAAACAGGCCTCACTTTGCTCTTCAGGTCAAGGAAATAGCAGGAGGCAGAATAATCGAGCTCAAGGCAAGATGTTAAATTAGGAAGATGGTATAATATTCTGACTTCCTCACAACTGTGGTACCTATGTATTTATCAAGATTTGATCTGTATAAAGACTATTTTAAACATGTGAAGGGGGTGTGATAGCTTATTTCAGAATTTCCTTAAAAATAACTAGAGTATTTCATTTTATCCTTTCAATTAGAAAAATCATAATATATTTTTTCTGAATATGTTCCAACTATTCCACTGTAGCATACAAAATGTGAAACCTTTGTTTTGACTTTCTGACCAGAAGGTTCTGTATAGATAAATATTATTTCTCTATACCTAATGAGGTATTTAGTTTAACAAGAAAGATTTTGATTTTTCCTTATTTCTCACCAAGGATTTGTTAAGTTAAGCCTGGCACACTCACCTTTGCCCAGTGCAAGCTGGAGTCAAGTGATTCTTTTCTTAGATCAATTTACTTTCAGATAGTACAATTGTACAGGGCATTCCTTGTATAAGTAGGTACAGGAGAAAAAATTACCTGAGATAGTGAAAAACATTTAATTTTTCACTTTTCAGGAACTGACAGAAAGAAATCTCCAACATATACCTTTTTTAAAGAATTTATACATTTATATTTTATGTTCATAAGTCTAACTTTTATTTGTCTTATTTCAGTAATTATTGTAATAATTAACAGTACCAAGAAATTATCAAAACATCATAAATATAACACATTTAGATCATTTGTAAATGTATTAAGTTCAAGTTTATTGAAAGTGTCTTGCTTAATGAAATAGGCATCCTGTATTTTTCTCATCATTTTATATTTGGATGATTTCTAAATTCTGCAATGAGTAAGCACTGAGAAATTTATTTACATAACTAACTAAATGTAAATAAAATATTATTTTCTATAGCAAAGTCACTTAACACTTGAAAATTCTACTGAAAACACACCACTAAAGTGATTTATCATCAGAAATCATTGTAATGATTTCTCCATTGACAATTTGATTAAATCTTCTTCAATTTTATTGAAAAAACAAACTGGAAACCATTTGACCTGCATATGGTTTTGTTACACAAGAATTCTAGTAAAACTAGACCCTGTATTCTTTGCTTTTGAATCTTCTAATATTAGGATAAATAAATATTTATGTTTAAAGTGAGAGAAAAGTTATAACAAAAGAAGTCTTGAAAAGAAAATCAGATTCATGTTTTTCTGTATCATGGCATTTTCCTCTATTCATGACTCTTAAGCAGTGTTGTTTACACTTTCTATTGTGAAGGCTTTTGTTTATTTTTGTTTTTATTTTCTAATGAATATGTATTTGTGTTCCATGTTCCTAACACTTTTGTCGAGATTTTGTGTATGAACTTCCCCAATCCTGCAAACACACACATGCACACACAAACACACGCAGCTCCACCACATCCAGCTCAGAAATATGTTTATAATTCAGAACATTTTAAAACACACGACCGCTTAGCCCTTTACTTCTATGATGTTTATAATGCCATTTCCTTTTCAAGGTGGTCATTTTTATGAATATGATTCTCAGGAATTTACTGCTCATATATGCTCTTCTTTCTTTTTTATTTTCTTTAAATTTGTTGAGGTGACATTGGTTAATAGGATCATATGTATTTGAAATGTACATTCCTATGATACTAGATCTGTATATTGCACTGTGTGCCCACCACCTAAAGTCAAACCACCTTTGTCACTAAATATTAGAGCCCCCTCCACCTCCCACCTCCTCCCATCACTTTCTCTATGGAAACCACCCCATTGATGTCTCTGTCCGTGGATTTCTGTTTTATATCCCACATATGAGTGAAATTATGTGATTCTTAGCTTTAATATACAATGGAATACAGCTCAGCCATAAGAAAAGACAAAATACTGTCATTTGTGACAACATGGATGGACCTTCAGAATATTGTGCTAAGTGAAAAAGGCTGGGCAGGGAAATACTTTTCCAATTCCTGAAAATGTCTTTAGGTAAAGTGTCCATTCAAATTCATAAGTAGGTATATTAAAAATAAAAACATTCTCAAATTTAAGAATGATTTCATTTTATATTTAATATCAAGATGGAGTTAAAAAGTTTTCTTCTCTAAATTTATATATGTTTTAAAGAGACAATTTAACCTGCTTGGAATATATATAAAATCCAAACAACATTGTTGCTACTGATTATCTTTTAAAATCATAGTAGATTGTTTTGATCTTACGGTGTTGTTTTGTAAGTTCTTTATAAATGTTGGCTATTAATCCCTGATCAGATGTATCAATGAATATGTTCTCTCATTCTATGGGTTGTCTTTTTTTTTGTTGATATTTTTCTTTGCTGTGCAAAAACATTTTAGTTTGGTGATGTCCCATTTGTTTATTTTTTTCTCTTGTTTCCCTTGCCTGGGGAGATATATCTAATAATATAGTTCTACTAGCAATGCCTAAGATTTTGCTGCCTATGTTTACTTTTATAATTTTTATGGTTTTGAGTCTAACATTTAAGTCTTTGATCCATTTTGAATTTATTCTTATGGGTGCTGTGAGAAGGTAGTCTAGTCTCATTTTTTGCACATTTCTGTCTGATTTTCCCAATGCCATTTATTAAATAAACTATCCTTTACCCATTGTATGTGATGGCTTCCTCTGTCAAAAATTAACTGACTGTAAAGGTTGTAGGTTTATTTCTGTGCTTTCTATTCTGTTACACTGATCTACATGTATATATTTATGCAAGTACCATGCTGTTTTGATTACTATAACCTTATAGTATAGATTCATATTAGGGGGCATGATTCCTCCAACTTTGTTCTTTTTTGTCACAATCACTGTTGCTATGTGGGGTCTTTTGTGGTTCCATACACATTTTTGAAACATTTGTTCTAGTTCTGTAAAATATGCTGTTGGAAACTTGATAGAAACTGCATTGAATCTATAGATTGCTTTGCATACTATGGGCATTTTAATGATACTAATTCTTCCTATCTGTGAACAAAGTATGTGCTTCCACTTATTTGTATCTTTTTTAATTTCTATCTTCACTATTATATGATTTTACAAGTGCAGATCTCTTACTTCCTTAGTTAGGTTTATTTTTAGGTATTTTATTCTTTTTGAAGCAATTGTTAAGGTGATTGTTTTCTTAGTTTTCCTTTCTGTCACTTTGTTATTGGCATACAAAAATAAAACTGACTTCTGGATATTAATTTTGTATCTTGCTACTTTGCTGAATTTATCAGTAATAATAGTTTCTTTGTGGGATCTTTGGGGTTCATTATGTACAGTATCATGTCATCTGAAAATAAAAGACAGTTTAAAAATGGGCAAAAGACCTGAATAGACACTTCTCTAAAGAAGATATATAGATGGCCAATATAAATGAAAAAGGTGCTCGACATCACTAATAATCAGAGAAATGCAAATTAAAACCACAATGAGATATCATCTCACACCTGTCAGAATGGCTATCATCAATAAATCAACAAAAAAGTGCTGATGAGGATGTGGAGAAAGGGGGACACTTTTGCACTGTTGGAGGGAATATAGATTGGTACAGCCACTGTGAAAAGAAGTATAGAGATACCTCACAAATTAAAATGGATATACCAGCCCTGGCTGGTGTAGCTCAGTGGATTGAGCGCGGGCTGGGAACCAAATGGTCCCAGGTTTGATTCCCAGCCAGGGTACATTCCTGGGTTGCAGGCCATAACCCCCAGCAACCACACATTGATGTTTCTCTCTCTCTCTATCTCCCTCCCTTCCCTCTCTAAAAATAAATACATAAAATATTTTTAAAAAATGGATATGCCTTTTGGCTCAGTGATCCCATTTCTTGGAATATATCTGAAGGAAGCCAAAACACTACTAATTCAAAAGAACATAAATACTCCTATGTTCATTGCAGCATTATCTGCAATTGCCAAGATTTGGAAGCATCCCAAGTGTCCATTAGTAAATGGGTGGGTAAAATAACTATGGCATATTATATAATGGAATGCTACTCAGCCATAAAAAAGAAGAAAAACGTACCCTTTGTGACAGTATGGATGGACCTGGAGAACATCTTGCTAAGTGAAATAAGCCAGTCAGAGAAAAACAAATACCATATGATTTCACTCATATGTGGAATCTAATGAACAAACTGAACCAACAGGCTAAAAAGAGACAGACTCATAGATATGAGACCAAGCTGACAGCTCAGGGGGGAGGTTAGAGGGGTGGAGGGATTGAGCAAAAGTGAAAAAGGATTCATGGACATGAACAACCATGTGAGGAGGAAGGTACTGAGTGGTAATGGGAAAAAAACTTCCAGAAACAAATAAACAAAAAAAACCTAGTAGAGAGCAATGTGGAGTTTGGTTGGGTACAGTGGGAAGGTAGGGGAAGGGGATAATTAAAAGAAATTGTTAAGTAATGTGGCTTTCCACCATCCAGGCAGTCTCTAGTGATGCAGAAGCAGAAACAGTCACACACACAATCTGTGCATCATTACAAAAATGTGGTTTGTGATGGTTAATTTTCTGTGTCAAGTTGACTAAGCCACAGAGCACCTAGAATTTGGTTACATGTTATTCTGGGTATGTTTACGAGGTGTTTCTGGATGAAATGATCATTAAAATCAGTATATTGGGTTGTCCTCCCCAACATGGGTGGGCCTCATTCAATCCTTTTAATGCCTGAATAGAATAAAAAAGCAGAGTTAGAGAGTGAGTTTGTTCTCGTTTCCTGCTTTCTCTGAACTGGGGCATTGCATTGGTCTTTTCCTGTCTTACAACCCTTATTCAAACTGGAGCTTACACCATTGACAATACTGCATCTCTCAGACCTTAGGACTTATACAGAAATTTACACCATCAGCTCTTTTGGCTTTCATTTTGCCAACTGAAGATCTTGGAACCTCTCAGTTTCTCAGCCTCCTTAATTACTTGAGTCAATTCCTTATAATATTACTATTTATTGGGTGTGGAGTTGTGTTTCTCTGGAGAACTCTAAATCCATGGTTATTTCCTCGGCTGCTTAAAGAAGAAAAAGTACTCTTTCAGCAGTCACATTATACCAACAATGAATTTTGAGTCCTGTTGGCCTCCTTTTTGGAAACAAGCTGGGTGCAGTGTTACAGATACCTGTATGGCAGCAAGGTATTTAGCTGCCATACTAATTAATCAAATCAAATTAAAGTTACATAGATATTTATGTGTTGAATTTCTCAAGAACTAGTGATGTTCAAATTCATAGTAAAACACAAATGAACATTCCGCATCAAATAAGTAGCAGTTTTTATTTTTAACTTATTTTTTTAATTTTATTTATTGGTTTTTAGAGAGCAAAATATTGACTTGTTGTTCCCCTTATCCAAGCATTCATTGATTGATTCTTATGTGTGTCTTCACTGGGAATTGAACCCACAGCCTTGGCATATGTGGACAATGCTCTAACCAACCAAGCTACCTAGCCAGGGCCTCAAATAAGTAGTAGTGTTTAAATAAAAACTTCATTATTAGTATTAATTTCATCTAGTTGTTTTATAATTAAGCTCTATAAGATTCAAACACTTTAGTATATATGAGGAGTAAAAAAATAATCATTGAAAAATGAAATCTACTGTGGCTTCTTAGGAATGAAAAATAGTGTAATAGGTAGTTTGCAAAAAATAACTATAGCTGTCTTTGTATCGATGTACTTTCATTTGCAGTTCTTCCAATGAAAAGATGTCTATTTCCTAACCCCTCGAAATTAGGCTTTGGCTTCCTCTCTCAGAACACTGTGACTACCATCCAAACAAATTTAGGAAAGCTTATTGGATAAAGAGAAACTTAAATTAGTAATGAGTTGTCAATGCTGAAGCCTTCTTAGACTTCCCCAACTAACCTAGCAGCTGACCACAGAAACATGAGGTAGCCCAGTTGAGAGCAGAATGGCCTAGCTCAGCCAAAACAAATTGCCAATCTGTAGAATAGTAGGGCAAATAAGTATTTGTTGTTTTATTCCATTAAATGTTGGCCTCACTGGCTCCACAGTATTATCAATGGCAGAAGGTATCTGTTACAGAGGGGACTGCTACACTGACCTGAGACCAAGACACAGGCCTTATTAAACAGAGGTCAAAGGATTAAAGATGTCCCCAGTGTTGTTTCTGTGCATTTGGAAGAAGTAGATATACTGTTTTTTGGTCAAAAACTAATTTGATGCAATGAAAAAATTAACTGGAATTAATTCAATTAATTTCATTACAAATTAAATAATGAAATGAATTTAATATAATGGACAAATAAAGTACAAATAAGTGGAAATTATGCAAAGTCAAGAACCAGAGAGACAGAGAAAAGAAAATAGGTGCAGATGCCAAGATGGATAAGATGGATGTAGAATATATTTGGGAAGATAATTTTGTGAAAATATTTTATAGCAGTTAGAAAATATGAATTTTATATTCTAAAATTGACAAGGTATAAAAAAATTCATCAAAGGTGAGCTTATTAGATAATAAAAAAGGTTTTACAAAAACAATTGTAAACCCTGGCTGGTGTAGCTCAGCAGGTTGAGTGTGGGCTGTGAACCAAAGTGTTGCCAGTTCAATCCCCAGTCAGAGCACATGCCTGGGTCATGAGCCAGGTCCCCAATGGAGGCCACGTGAGAGACAACCACACATTGATGTTTCTCTCCCTCTCTTCCCCTCTCTCTAAAAATAAATAAATAAAACCTTAAAAAAAGATTGCAGTGTTTCATTAGTGCCTTTAACATTGGGACTAATAACAACAGAAATAGTAAAATAGTTGTATTTTAATTGGAAAGTGTTCTAATATAACCTTTCTTTTTAAAGATTTTTTTATGTATTTATTTTTAGGGAGGGAAGGGAGAGAGAGAGTGAGAGATAGAGAGAGAAACATCAATGTGTGGTTGCTGGGGGTTATGGCCTGCAACCCAGGAATGTACCCTGGCTGGGAATCGAACCTGGGACACTTTGGTTCCCAGCCCGCACTCAATCCACTGAGCTACGCCAGCCAGGCTAATATAAACTTTTTAATATTGTTCTGAAAAATGCTGGAAATAAATACAAAACATTATTTTCAGATAATATGATTAAACATTTAGAAATATTAGAACCCTAGGTGGGTATTTCAGTTGGTTAGAACATCATCCTGTACAATAAAGTTGCATGTTCTATCCTGGGTCAGGGCATGTACAAGAATCAACCAATGAATACATAAATAAGTGGAACAACAATTCAACTCTCTCTCTCAAATCAATAAATAGAAAAAAATAAGATACATTAGAGAGTCAATAAAAAAACAGTTGCAAGCAGTACAAATTTCAGTAAAACAATCACAAATTAATATATCAAATGTATAACATATATGCAGTTACAACCTAATCATAAAATATAATAAAAATCTTATAATATTAGATGGCATTAGACAAACACTGTTCTAGGTGCTTTATATAATCCATATGGCTTAAAATAGCTATTCTTATTATCCTCATATTATAGGTGAGAACATTGAGACTCAGGGAAGTTAAATGGGCCATCACCACATAAATATTGAGAGGCTCAACAAGATTCCTTTCCTGAGCAGATTGATTATAGAACGTATTCTCTGAACTTCCTACACTGACTCTTGAAGCAACACAGAATATGAAATACCAAAGCTAAACTTAAGGACCTAACATGATTCATGGAAAAATAAAGAAATTGTCATAAAAGCCTAACTGGAAACATGCAGGGCAGGAATGATATTATTCTTGTTAATTTTCTTATCCTGACAATTAGCAAAATGATGGGTACATTTGTTGAGCATTTAATAAATCATTGTGAATATATCAATTGTTAACTTTTTTAATATTGTAGAGATGAAGAAAAATAAGCATTCCAATTTGCTGTTGATGAGATAAATTTTTATAACATTTTAAGTGAAAAATTGATATTAATATTTATAATTACTAATGTTTACATTCTGACCAGAAAATTCTCCTTTAACATTTTATTTTACATAAGTATCCTACACTCTTACATAAGTAAGAGTGTTTTGACACCAAAGAACTGAAAACTTGATAAATTATACCTTAAATAATAGAGGCTTATGTTTTCCACATATAATTGGACATAGACAATGTTTGATGTTGATAAGGTAGTTCAACAATCTAACTGGTTCCCAGGCAGTATCCTTCTTCCCTGAATTCCTAAACATCTTGTGCTTTTCCCCCTGTACTTGTTACACTATGGTTTCAATTATGCCAAACTCACCTCCAGGCATCAAGTTTGCATTCCAGAAAGGAAGAAGGAGAAGGGAAGAGTATTACTGCACTTTCTTTTTCACACCCATCACTTCTATCAGAAAATAAGATGTCTTTCTGAGAAGCCTTGTATTAAGTCTATATATTTACAAATAACCCTAAATATGAGATGATATGGAATAATTTATCTGACTTTCTGCACTCCTTAAATGCTGTCTTCCACACTCACAATTAATGCTGAAATGCATTTGTAAAATAGCCATATGCCATCTATATGATAAAAAAGGAGGAAAACATCTAAATAATTGTCTACAAGAAATTAACTAAACATACGGTCATGTGTGGAAAAGAGAGGAGAATGAAGAAGTAGGAGATGCCTCTCATTATACACCTTACCTTTTGGGTGAAGTGTTGAAGTAGCTGATCATAACTGTAATTGTTCTGGTGATAGAAAAGCCTAAACTCAGAAGAATATTGTAAAATATTGAAACACATAAAGATGTTCTCACATTAATTATGTTTTAAAATTCACATTTTTTCCTGTTAAATCAGACATCCACATTTTAGCTCTCAAGACTGGATGCATCAATGATCTAACAATCTGAGAGCCAGCTTGGACTAGCTGTTGGTATCTGACCCAAAGCCATTTTGTCACAAGCCACTGCAAACATTATATTTTATAATGGACTAATACCATTATAAAATATTGATATGCATACATGTTTTCCTTTCCTCATCCTCCTCATCCTTAAAATTAATTTGTTGGTTAGGCAGATTTTCTAGGTTAACATGCTTGCCTATCTGTTTGTTTTCATTTCCTAGTTACAAAGGGCGATATTTATTACTTTAATATTTACTAACCAAATGGAGCAAAAAAATACATCTAATTGCTACTGCTTTAAAAAAATTAAATATTTTTCCACATATATAAATATTTCAACCCAAACTGAACTAGTCATAGAAAAATAGATTCCTAAGTCCATATCTTAGCAACATAAATTGATGGTAATGTGAGTCATGGTCTATTAGGTGTGATTTATGCTTCTCATTAAATATAGCTATAGCAATATTTTTTCTGCAAAGAAAAGTTAATAGTAAACAAGTTTAATCTGAAGAAATTTAATTCTCTATAAATAACACTTCTGTGAGACTTCAACACTTCTGCTTGTATAATGCTAATTAGTAGACCAAATCATGATATGTGTTGAAATCTGTAACAAATAACTTCTTTAATATTCTTTGTCACAAACTAAAGCAATGCAAAGAAGTATAAAAAGCTGTCCAAAATCTCATTAAAATCCTAAAATCAAAAGAGTTTAAATTTGGGGAAAATATAAACAAATGTTTCTGAAATGGAACATTTTCTTACTTTTCTAATGAATATGTTCATGACTGAACATGGAAGGCATTTATCACAAGGAAAATTTAACCAACTGCACAGTAATGTTTACATGGTATAGTATATTGTGTTATGATTTAGAAAATATTACTTCTCCTTAGTCCTCTTTATGGGTGTATTTTTTCCCCATCCTGTGGATGTTGCCTTTGGCTATGTAACTCACTTTGACCAAAAGAACATTAGAGAATATGACACAGGAACACATCCAAACAGACGCTTTCTCTGTACTTGCATGGGTTGGTTTATTCTCTCTAGTGTCCCTATCTACAGACCTGAGAATTTCATATCTCAGATAGGTTATGCTCTTTCAGCTTGAACCCAAACCTTATTAGAGCCAAATCACATTTTGAAAGAAAAACTTACTGAAACAAGTTGAGTTCAGTAGGGTTGAAGAAACAAGTCAAGAAGCAGCTGATTCATATACCCATGAGCACAAAATTGGTTGTACCTTTAAACCATCAGTATGCCGTATCATTCGCTCTGCAGCATTACTTCAGGGGAAAAAAAGATAGCTTACACAAATGGTTAGCATCCCATGTTGGTGAATGAAAAGAAACCTATACAGTCAAAATCACTCCGGAAAATTCTTTAGTCATTAATAAAACATGCTGTAGCTGCTTTTGTGCAAACACTCCTGTGAGGTGTTCAAGTAAATGTATATTCCAAAAACATATAAAATAATGAATATGTAAATTACAATTTCATAATACTACATTTTAAAGATGTTCAATGTATGGAAAGCTATAAAATGATAATCATTGAGGAATAACATGACTTTTGTCTCCTGAATACTCCTGGGAATGTATTTATTAGCAGGATTTTCATTCTAGTAAAATAATGGCTACTTTCTTTTTTTTTTTTTTTTGAAAATGCATTGGAACTTCTCTAAACAACTCTGAAACCAACATAATATCAGTGTATATGAACTTATATTTTTATGTTTTATGATTTTTAATGAAATAAAACCATGTATACATTCAATTATGCAATCATAGCTTTACTAATTGGGATAACTGTCAAAATTATAATTAGTTCTTATTCTTTTTTTATTTTTTTTTAAACTGCTGTTGAATTTTTTTTTAGATTTAATTAATCATTTTTTTTTTTTAGAGAGGGAAGGGAAGGAGAAAGAGAGAGAGAGAGAGACATCAATGTGCAGTTGCTGGGGGTCATGGCCTGAAACCCAGGCATGTACCCTGACTGGGAATCGAACCTGCGACACTTTGGTTCACAGCCCGCGCTCAATCCACTGAGCTATGCCAGCCAGGGCAATTAGTTCTTATTCTTAAAAACTTTTTTTATTTCTCTTCCAAACTGCATCATCCATTTTCTAGTCATTGCCCCTCCCTCTTTAAATAATTTCAATTGCTTATTTCATTCATTCATTAATTTGTTCATTCATTCATTCACTAGAAAATGAATTTGTATGATCTAGGGATAAAACCACTATAGTTAAGCGCTATCAGGTCATCTGATCTTTGAAGATTTTTAAATCATGTATAATATTATTTAAGAAAAATACTATAGCCTTTAGGATTATAATTTTGTGGAACATATCAGTTAATACAAATGGAAAGTGAGGAAAGATGGGGAAGCTAAATAAACTGGTCCTCACTCTGTGCCAGCCAATTTGGCCTGTAGGAGAAGGTGAAGAGAGAGGGGGAGGAGGAAGAGGAAGGGAAAGAGGAGAGGCAAGAGAAAGAAGGAAAAGAAGGCAAAGGAGAAAGAGAAAAGAAAGAAGGCAGATAAATAAGACATTTGACTAAAATGTTAAACGTGTTTATATGTGGTGATAGAACCTGTAAGACTAGACAAAAATTGAGTGTTTTGGAAACTCTATTATTTATTATGTATATTAAAGTTTAATTTTGTAAACATAATAATTTATCACTGATGGTGTTTAAATGTATTTATTTATCATTCAGGGTTTTGTAAAAGAGCCAATTAGTCACAGAGACAATCTCTGTATATTATTATATAACTTGTCTATTTAATGTAACTTGGTAAAATAAGCCAGTGACTCAGATCACCAGTTTGTTCACCAGCATAAAATCTATTTGTCTTGGTAGTGCTAACAATAACACAACAACGCTCTCAGGGAGACAAAAAGACTGTGCACAGTTAAAGGATGCTCCAAAAATTATTATTTCTTACCTGAAATATCATAAAGGAAAAGTTATCTAGCAATAAATATTTTAATTTAAAGTCTAAAGAAACATGTTATTCTAGTACATTTACATGCAAATGTTATTTACATTCTCAAAATCCTCTCTATTTGTTTGTTGAAACAGTCACTAAAATTTATGAATTTAAAGATAAACTTTAAATCTTTTAGTGACCACAGCCATGCCTACTTGAAAAGTTCATCACATTTAAAGAATAATACGGATTTGATATGAACAAGTACAGATTTATTTGTTCACTCATTATAGAATTTCACTCATAATAGCTAAAATATCAGCTTTATAGCATTTGTAATTAGATTTTTTTCAGCTTTAAATGTTGCTTACAGATATTATCTTACAAAAATTAAAAATTCAAAGGGAAGAGTAATAATGTATACTATTTAAAATATATATGTATATTCCTGGGACAAAAAGGACCTCAGGAAAACTTTAGAATTAGAAAGGCACTCATAAAGGGGAACTTAGAAGTAAATTTAAAGCTTGAAATTCCAATATTAGAAAGAAGAAACTGAAAAAAAAGTAATGGCTTAAAATTTCTACAAATTCAAAAATTGAGACTTCATATAACTGAATGAAAGAAGATAGAAATAAATTAAGAACAGAAATCAGTAAAACAGAAAATAAATCATTATAAACATTCAAAAAAATAAAAATATAATTTTTGAAACAACTTTGAAAGCAATATATCTCTTGTAAGAGTGCTCAAATATACAATGGGCTAAAGATAGTTTATTCAATAAATGTTTTTGGAAAATCGGACAGATATGTGAAGAAAAATGAAACTAGACCACTTTCTTACACCACACACAAGAATTCACTCAAAATGGATTAAAGACTTAAATGTTAGACCCCAAAACAGAAAAGCCTTAGAAGAGATCTGAGGCAGTAAAATCTGAGACATTGCTCATAGCAATATTTTATCTCATATATCTTTTCAGGCAAGGGAAAAAAAATTCCAATACCATAAATGAAATGAAGGAAGTGTTCATTTTATTTAGGTATAGATTCTATATAATAAAAATATATAAAGCCATATTATAATACCTTATATACTAATAAGCTTATTAAATTATATAAAATTAAGAATTTTCTGACAGTAAATAAACACAAAGAAGTGTAAAATTCAAAAACATCCATATATATGAAAGAAATTGAAATCATAAACAAAACACTTTAATAATAAAAACTCCATATAAGATGACTGTGCTGGTGGACTTTGTTCAACATTTTCAAAAGAAACTACACAAATCTCAAAAAAAATTTTTTCTGAAAAAGAGAGGAAATTTTTTCTATAATAAGAGCATAATTCTGATTTTCAAACCTGACCAAAAAAAGAAAAAAATATACAGACCAACATCTTGAATGTAAATACAAAAACATTTAATATATAATATTAACATAATAAATATATTCATATATAAAAATAATATATTTATAAAATAATATTTTACCATGATTGCTGTATTTAAAAATAAAAGAGAATAAGAATTTAATAAAATTTAACATGTATTCATAATCAAACTGATAAAAAGTTTCTAAAAACATAAATGATATCATACATATAGGTAAAATGTCAGGGCATCGTTGGTAAATTTTAGAAAGATTTTACAGAAGAACTAATACTAACTTTTAAAAAACCCTTCCAAAATGTATAGGAAATAAGAACAATTCCAAACTTATTCTACAATATCAGTATTACCTTTATACTAAAATCCAACAAAGATATCACAGGAAAAGAAAATTACAAATTATATTCTTTATGAATATAGTCATAATAGTTTTTAATATAATGAAAGCAACCCCAAACCAGCAACATTAAAAAGCGTTATATATCAAGACTAATTAGGTATTATCCCCAAACATCAAGGTTTGTATAACATTCTAAAATAAATCAAGGTAATATATCTTATTAACAGAATAAAACAAGAAAAGTACATGCTGCTCAAAATACAAGGAAAAAGCATCATGTAAAATATGGCTGTGGTGCAGGGTAGAAACATACCAGGAACAGAAGGGAATTTCCTCAACTGATAAACTTTATCAGTGACAACCAAGAACATCATATTTAGTGTTGAAAAACCAAATTATTTCCCCAACTCAACAGTAAGAATAGATAAGGATATCCACACTGACTACTTCCATTTAAGATTATTCTGGAGAATTTAGCTAGGAATACTACACAAAAAAATAAAAATTCACATTAAAAAAGAAGTAAAATTATGTTTTTTCATGACCTTGAATATAGACTATCTCAGGATGTCCACTAAAAATCTGCTACAACTAATAAATGAATTAGGATGAAGGATCGAAGATAAATATGTGGAAATCACTAGTTACACTACAAAAACTTAAAAACAATTTCAGTCATGTATCAAAACATGTAAGAATAGGCTTAAGTCTGACATGAAAATAGTTATGAAGATCAATGGAATAGACTTGATAGTAAAGAAATAAACTCTTACACTTATGATCAACTGACTTTCAACAAAAGTGTCAAGACAATTTCATTGAGGAATACAAAATATCTCTCTAATGGGTGAATTTGGATCCTTACCTCATACCATATTAAAAACCTCTCAAAATAATCTATGTACCTAATATTAAGAAATAAGAAATAAAACTATTACATTTTAGAAGACAATATAAGAGTTGATCTTTGTGATCTTGGGTTAGGAAATTATTTCTCAGATACAAAAACAAAGATAAGTGACAAAAGACAAAATATATAAATTTCACTATATCAAAATTAAAAATGTTGTGCTGCATATTAACTATCAAGTCACTCCATAGGATACAAGGAAATATTTGCAAATATAGATCTGATAGTGAGCTCATATCCAGAATATGTGAAGAACTCCTACAACTCAACAATAAAAATACCTGATTTATAAAAAGGGTATAGAAAATAGAGAGTAGTGATATCATCATTATGGCATAAAAAGAAGTCTCAGATCTTATTCCCTTACAGAGACATTAATTTAACAACAATGTAAGGGTTAAAATGCCTTTATGAGGCAACTATAATCCATTTAAGAAGGCATAGTAGTCATAGGAGTACTATAAACAGCTGTGTTGATAAGAGTAAGAGCAATTTCACTTTTCCCAAATCAATCCAACCTCAAGGCAATATAGACCAGTATCTGTAGAGATCTTCTCAGCCTGCAACTTCCCCTTGGGAAGGGAGAAGTTGGATGAATGCCCAATGTCCCTGGCCTTTCAGTGCATTTCCCAAGATATCAGCTTCTATCTTGCTTCACACTAAAAGAACCAGCATAGCCTGGGCATCTGGTTCAGCTAGGAGCAAAAACAAACAAACAAACAAACAAACAAACAAAACAGGGATTATCATCTTCCTATGCCTGCCATGACTCTCAGATCTGAAAAAGGTGCACAGATGAAGAAGAGACAAGCACCATAGTTGGTTTCTGTTTTATCTCACATGAATAAAAGTCATAGTTAGACACCAGAGTGGGTAAGAGATTATGAGATCCTAAAAAATGAAAAAAAAATGACTAGACTTCCAGAACAACTAAGAACAAAGATCATGAATATCTAGCTAGAGCTGTCAAGGTCTTTTCTAGTCAAAGTCAGTCCATAAATATTAGGAGAGGTGACTGTTTCTTCAAATGTTCAGACACCAATACAAACTCACAAGGAACATGAAAATTCATGAAAATATGACATGATCAAAAGAACAAAATAAATATCTAGTCGCCAACCTTAAGGAATGGAGATTTATGAATTATTGACAAAGAATTCAAAACAATCTTTAAAAATTTCAGTGATTTACAAGAGAATGCAGATAGAAAACTACTTAAAGTCAAGAAGATGACACATGATCAAAACAAGAACATCAATAAAGAAAAAGAGACAATAAAAAGAACAAAACAGAAATTCTAGTTTATATTCCATGAAGTGCTAATCAAAAGAGAGTAGGTGTAACTATACTTAAACAAAATAAATTTTAATACAAAAGTTTTCACAAAAGAAAAAGAAGGTCATTGTATAATGATAAAGGGGCAATTCATCAAAAGTGTAACAATTATAAATATATACATGTCCACCATCCAAGCACCTAAATATATAAAGCAAACTTTCACAGATCTGAAGGAATAAATAGACTTTAACAGTGGATAGCACATCTGGATAGAAAATTAACATGAAAACAGTGGACTTGAACAACACTACAACATAAACAAACCTAACAGACATATACAGAACATTCCACTCAACAGCAGAAAAAAACACATTCTTCTCAAGTGCATATGGAACATTCTATGATAGATTGATCACATGTTAGGTTATAAAACAGGTCTTAACCCTCACTGGCATAGCTCAGTGGATTGAGCACAGGCTGCGAACCAAAGGGTCGTCAGTTCAATTCCCAGTCAGGGCACATGCCTGGGTTGCAGGCCAGGTCCACAGTGGAGGCCACACTGAGAGGCAACCACACATTGACCTTTCTCTCTCTTCCTCCCTCCCTTCCCCTCTCTAAAAATAAATAAATAAAATCTTTAAAAAGAAAGATCTTAAAATGTAAGAGGATAATAGTGTCTAATTAAAAAGACAATTGGAAAAAAGTGCTAATCTTTATTTTCAAATTTAGCTAGAGTACTGTCATAGTATTCTTACTTAATTAAAAATGACAGCTTCAATTTAAAGAGTTCATAGTACCTATTAATAAAGTTCAAAATTAAACAGAGATTAAATAATTACATTAAAAAAATTAAAAAAATAGAATTTGGAATTAGGTTAGTTTTGAAAAATAATGTTGTAACATATGGATTCTAGCATATTCCACTATAAAAAAAAACTAGGAGGAGATTATGTAGATATAACCTGATTAATTTGGGATGATGGATGTTTTGGATTGACAATATGAATATGTTTTAGAACTATCATACATGTGACAAATAGATTGATGGAAAGATGAAAGGCTAAACAATATAGTTCATAATCTATAATCCATTTTATAATGTTCAAAGATATAGTTCCATTATATAGTAGTATTAAACACCATTATCTTGAACATTAATTCGTCAAAAGATTTTACTGGATTATAGAATGTTAACCCAGAACTCTTTTGATTCTTACATGTACATAGAAATGCCAACTAACTTTATTTACTTTCTTGTTTACATGTGGAGGCTTTTGCTTTAATTTTTTTTTTCAAATTTCAATAAATATATTGTCATTATGCTTTAAAAAAAGACAATTGGAAATATTTGTGTAAGTCCAGGAGGTGGAAAAATGACTCCAACAACTAGATAATGATCCTTTCATAAGCCTAAGTATTTTCAATAATTTACTTTCAACAAAACTGAAGGATGACATTCAAGTTATCAACTGATATTATAAATAACTTTTTTTTGTTAATTGGAAGGAGTGTATGACCCTAGCATTGTAAAATTTCTTCAACTCCTAATATATTTTCCTTACTCCTCAGAACAATAAATTACATCTGTTTATTTATATTTGTTTGTTTGTTTGTTTATTATGTTTTATTATGTATGGTATTATAGTTGTCCCTACTTTTCCCCCTTTGCCTACCTTTACCTAGTCCCCTCTCAGGCAACCCCACACCATTTTCGTGTCCATAGTCATACATGTGTGGCATGTATCATAAGATTTATGATGGGTAATAGATGTGATTTCTTTTAAGTGGGAGAACCCATAAGTGGAAAGAGGAGAAGGAGAAATGTTAGGAAATATATTTTTGACAAAATTTCCTTCCTCTTAAGTATCATTAAAGGAATACTATGGAAATTGAACACCCAGAGCGTGTATATCCTAATTTGCAGAACACTGAACTGGAGTTCAAAATGAAAAAAAAAGTTTCTTTTTTGGCCACAGTGGAATGTGGGTAGATATCAATAACAGAAGGAAAACTGGAAAATTCATATAACGTGAAAATTAACACACTCTTCAACAATCGAGTCAATGTAACCCAGCCAAAATCTATATTTTAGGCTCATAAGACCCATATCAGCTTTTTAATTTCTAAGTGTAAAATGATACACTTATTTATTTTAAGCCACCAAATCAGTGGCAATTTGTTACAGCAGTCATAGAAAACTAATACAGAGTTACTAACCATTTATTATCACACTCCCATGTTATGGAAAATTACTCCAGAAAATCTGGCAAACTATCACATGCAGTCAGAAGTCTTCACTGCCAAGGAAGCTCATGTCATGCATTAGCCCTAAATATAAAAGGATGAGATTTTCTATTTAAGTGTTTAAGTGGGAGAATGGTATGTTCTTTCTAAGAGCTTTAATTTCACAAATCTCCCATGTACGAGGAAATAAGAACCACCCCAAGAATCTTTATACAAAAGTGCAATGTACCTGAGAGTGGAGAACATAATTCTATTATGGAAAGTCCTCTAGCTATAGTACATTGGCCATGCTATTAATTAACAAAAAAAGGTCAGGGTGGACATTTTAGCATGCAAATAGTACCTAAATGATTTACTGAGAACCTCAGAAGCAGCTTTTGAAGCTATCCATATAAAAATGGATAGTCCTATATTTCATATTTAAGGCTCATGCCCAAGAGGTTCATTCATATCTTTACCTATTCACTGTTGGGCTTTGTAGCTGGTAAAACTTTGTTTTGGGGATTTATAATTGCCCAGTGTCTTGAATGACAGTCTCCTTCACATGCCCATATCAAAACACAAGATTACTACAAAACAATGTATGGTATATCATGCTTTAGAAAATAATGAAACATGGAATAGAAAACTATTGCAGGTCTCCTACTGTATGGGAGACTTTTTTATTGCAAGGTTCCTGAAATTTGAACAACTTCTTTCTGGATCCTGCAGTACATGGTAGACAGCAGCACCCACCACCTATCAGCTTTTACCAGAAGCTCTCTCAGAATGCCTCTGGTAATAAGATATATCCCCTTGAGCTGTTTTCTGTAGCAACCTAGAATGTGAACTTGCATGAATTTCCACTAGTGTGGCGCCACAGTGCCTTCTCTCTTTTTCACATGGGTGCCATCACTATCACTGTCTCAGTCTCAGTCCTGAGGAGGGAGCTGTTCTCCGAGCACTCTCTAAGACCTAGTGCTGTGAATGCTCATTACCTCTGCTGTGCCTGTATTCTTTAGGTCTCCTTTTATTTCTTACTAGTCAGTTCATTATTTCTCCAATCCCCCATTAATGTTAACAATGCTTTATATTAAACTTCCTCTGTTCAAATTACTGTGTATGTCTGTTTCAATTGGACCACAACTAATAAGCTTTGCCAGTGCCTCACACCCCTAGGGGCTCAACTAATATTAGTTGAACAAGTAAATGGATTAATGAGGAATGTTCACTAATTTTTAAAACCACCAGTGGAAGGGTTGAGCAAAAACAACAAAAATCTCTTGGGCATAATTAAGAATGGCTTACAATCAGTTTGGCCAATGTGGTATGTTGCACAAATTCAGTGGCTATTTTTAAACAGAACCAGGGAAAGCAGAGACTGATAACATCATTGCTTATACAATGATTATTTTCAGCCAGACTTGGCAACAATCTCAGTTAATTTGTGAGCAGAACTGCTAACAGCTAAAAACCTGGCATGAAAAGATATATTATGGGAAGGGTCATCTTTTGTTCTGAAATAGAACTACCATTACAATGCAATCATTGAAACTGCTGAGAGAAAATGCTTATTTAACTAAACCGAACCAATTGTGTGTTTTTATAATTTATTTTTTTTCTAATTTCTAGGCTCTTTGAAGTGCCATCTCAACTGCTGTTTAGAATTTTTGAAGTATCCAGCCAGTTGGCTTTAACCACAAAACAGTTATCTGGGCATCTAGATTCTTCTGGATAGTTCAAACAAATTGAACATGTTTGCATACTTGTTGTCCTCTGGCTCATCAAGTGGGAGGTGTCTCTAACCTCCCACAGAGTTAATGATTTGGTCTTCAGTTTAATTTTGCAGTATAATACATTGCAAAACCTATGTTTCTAGCTGTATTTAATAGTGATTGATCAAAGTATATACACCAGTTTGTTTATTTAAGGGTAAAATCTTTTAAATGAAGTCAAGCAAGGAAGTACAAAGGAAAATGATAAGCCACTAATATGCTGTGTATTTAAAATAAAAAATGAAGTCTCTTCTACATATTAAAAATTGACAGGTAATACCAATTCTAAAATCATGTGATTATCATAGAACAAATCAAAATATAATAAAGGAATGGTTAAAGTTGGCAAGGCCTAAACTTTGAAATTGTTGTTTTTATTTATTTATTTTTAAAAGATTTTACTTATTTATTTTTAGAGAGGGAAGGGAGGGAGAAAGAGAGAGAGAGAAACATCAATGTGTGGTTGCTGGGGACTGTGGCCTGCAACCCAGGCGTGTGCCCTGACTGGGAATTGAACCTGCGATGCTTTGGTTTACAGCCCGCGCTCAATCCACTGAGCTACGCCAGCCAGTGCTGTTGTTTTTATTTTATGTTTTCCCCTTTTCATTTTCATATTTATGATAGCTTGCTAGTATAAAGATTGATTGCTGTTTTCCATCACCATAGGACATTACTAGTTCCACACAAAATGTGGCATCCAGTGATAAAGGTTTCTGAAAAAGATTCTTAGAAGAACAAATGAAAGCTTGAGGGTGTAGAAAAATGAGAGCTAAGAGAAGAGAGGAACAAAGGATGGAGTTACAGAGAACAGGAAAACAAACTAACTGTTTCTAATTGAGAATTAATATCAAACTAACTCCATGGGGTATGCTTCAACAATGAAAAATTATCTAAAAACTTCTTTTTCAAATTACATACCTTAGATGCATGGAAAATCACCTGACATACTTTCAGCTACTCTGTAGTAAACCGTTCTTTGTTATGTATTGATTCTTCATTCCCATTTAAGTGGATTACCTAAAATATTTTCTTTCAACCAGAAAGAAACTATTTTCCCCCTTGAGTCAACCAGAATTTGTATAAATTCAAGGAGAGGGCATTTTTACTAAATATATACTTTACATTAATACTTTAGAAGAGTACACAAAATATCACTACACAATATCCTTTGAAGTACTAAGGGACATAACTCTGGTGTTTACTCTTACAACTACATTACAGAAAAAAATAAAATTTATTATGAAAAAGTGTTATTATTCACATTGGCAGAGCTCTGGCCTAAGTAGGGCATTAAAACGTAGTATCACTTTTAGTAATTGTTACTTTCAACTGTGATCATTAGGTCATTCTTTCCTGATCTATAAGAATGTATCAGAAGATTTCATAGGTTATTGGAGACTCACTCATATTAAATGCTAAAAACAAGTCTGTTTAAAAAACCCAATCTTATAGCTGATTTAACCCTATGCTATCAGTCCCATCAACAATACCCAGGCTGGGTGAGTAGATGGACTGGGAAGAGGGCATTGCTGTTCTTTCTTTCCTCCTCCTACCTTAGCACCTTATAGGAAGAGGGAGGATGTCATGGTCTGATTTTTTTTCCTTTTCTTTTTCTTTTATTTTTATTGAATTTATTGGGGTTGTCAGTGCAGCCACTGTGGAAAGCAATATGGAATTACCTCAAAAAATTAAAAAAAGAAACTGCATTATGACCCAGCAATTCCACTTTTGGGAGTATATCCTAAACACTAATTCTGAAGAATATGTACCTCTATGTTTATTGCAACATAATTTACAATAACCAAGATTTGGAAGCAGCCCAAATGTTCATTAGTAACTGAGTGGCTATTATGGTTTGATTCTGAAATACAGTCTTACTCTCTGTTTTGAAGATTCTTACCATATTGGGATTGAGGCTTAGAAGAGCAAGAGCAGAGGCAGGTAACTTTATTCATAATCTTCATGGTGCTTTGGTAAAAAATCATCTCCAGCTTTCTACTCTGGCTTGCTTTTATATGCCTAGCAGCCTCAGATTACAATGTAAAAATTTCTGGGAATCATGTTTAACTTTAGTTCCTTCTTTCTGTGAAGTGCTCTTTATGAAAGAACAGCTTTGTTGCAATATGACTCCAACAACAGTCTATTATAAACCATCTCTGGGTAATGTATCACTTTAATAGTGCAGCAGACCTTTTGGCAATCCCACAATTCATTTCTAACCCTCATGTGTAACAGGGAACCAAAGGAACTACTGAATACTCTTTATCTCTTCTTCTCAGGCGTGGATATCGGAGTCTTCTTGCTCCTCTGCTTCAGGCTTCTGCCTCAAGCTATTTCTCCTTTAAATAAAAGCACCAAACACTAAATCTTGGAGTTATGGGCATGTGTCAAGTTGTCCAAGTAACATAAGGGAGATCGTGAAATCCAATGGTTCAGTAAGCTTCCAGTAGGACAATGAAACACCAGTCTCTTAACCTTGCAGGAACCACAGTTCTTACTCTGTTTGATGAGGAAAGAATCCCCCCTTTTTACCAAATAATCAGGGGAAGTACAGTAAAACCATTCTATTCCTAGCACTGAGTTCCCCCCTCTCTAGTTTTTTTATTATATCTTAGTGGATAAAAGAATGGAGTCAGAGAGTGAGGAGAAAGAGTTCACTGTGAAAGGGAGGTTTGGTCTAGCTTTTTAAGCCCTGGAGATAATGTCTTGCTCTATTTATGAATAAAATTTTAAAAATATAAAGTATCTACTGTTGATTGCTTATGAATGTGGACTCAAGTGCTCTTTTGCAGGACATAAGGATAGTTCTCCACTCAACATCCCATCACAACAGACTCATCCCTTCAACTTACTTTAGGTTAAATGTTTTTAGTGTGACATCTATTGTAACTGTTCTCTATGCTGTCTTTCCTATCTTAAAAAAAAGGCTAGTTCATTTTATGTTTTTTTTCTGGCCAATTTGAAATTATTAAAATATTGCAATTTTGTAATACATTCCAATGTTCTTCTACTTTGCGTAAAAATTAATCAGCAAATTTGCCATCTGTACCTTCAAAAATGTTCAGAGACTACAGATTTCTGATCTGGAACACCAGTGCTATCTCTGTTTAACCTATTTTAAATTCTCTTCTGAATATTTCAATAGCCTCCTAATCAGTCTGGTTACTCTAGTCTTCCATCCTTCAGTAAATTTCCAACAAAGTAGAATATCATTTAAAAGATAAACTTCATATTTTGTTTCATGAATACATTTTAAAAATCCTATATTGTTTTCTAATATAATTGACAGGGAATATAGAATGTTCAGAGTTTATCTTCCTATGCTACTTACCACTTTCTTATTCCTTAGATATACTTGACACATTCTACCCTCAAGACCTTTGCACTTGTTAATTTTTTGGCTTGGAATTAAGTCCCCACGGATATGTGCATGACTCATTTCCTCACCAACTTCCAATATCCCCATTATTATGAAGTCCTTACTGATTTTCTTACTTAAAATTTTAATTCTACCTTACCATCCTCATTCTTATTCCTTAACAGTAATTTATTTTTCTCTCTAGAATTCATTATCTTAAGGCTCTGTGTTTTCTTAGCAGATGGGCTCTGAGCTATTAATGATTGCTTAACAATCACCAAATCTCAGTGGCATCTAACGATTACAGTTTTTAAAATGTATCTGTGGGTCAGCTGCGGGTAGGCTCTGGTCTATTTTTGGTTGCAGCTTCTGCTCTGGTTTTAATTCTGGGGCCCATGTTGGAGAAGCAGTAACAACCCAGAGGAAACTGTCCACTACAATGGCAGGACCTAAGAGGGTATACCGACTGCAGAAACAGTTTTTGAGCATTTATTTGCATCATACCTACTAACATCACAAGTGGATACACCCAAATTTAAGGGGTGTAGATATACATGAAGATGTGTATATTCTGTCCATGGAGATATAAATGCAAATAAAACATTTAAAAACAATTGAGGGTTAATATCCAACATTTATAAAGAACTTATAAAACAACACCAAAACAAACAAACAAACAATCCAATAAAAAGGAGCGAAGGACCTGAATAGACACTACTCCAAAAGGTTTATACAGATGACCTAATGAAAAGATGTTCAGTGTTAATAATCATAAGAAAAATGCAAATTAAAACCAAAATGAGATATCACCTCACACCTGTCAGAATGGTTATCATTAATAAATCAATAGCCCTGTCTGGCATAGCTCAGTGGATTGACCGTGGGCTGCAAACCAAAGGGTCGTAGGTTTGATTTCCAGTCAGGGCACATACCTGGGCTGCAGGCCAGGTGTCCAGTGGGGGCCATGTGAGAAGCAACCACATATTGATGTTTCTCTTCCTCTCTTTCTCCCTCCCTTCCCCTCTCTAAAAATAAATAAATAAATTTAAAAAAATCAACAAACAACAAGTGCCGGTAAGGGTGTGGAGAAAGGGGAATCCTTTCCTTACTAGAAAGCTAGTGAAGCTAAGTTTCAGAGGAAGGAAAATACGAAACCTTGTTCTAATAGTGTTTAAGTTGTCCTTTATTCTCACTTCCCAAACAATTAGTCAAAACCATTAGAACAGACTGGTTGTCTCATATCTTGCAGAAACCATAATAGGGGAGAAAGGAAGTCTATGTAGGAAAGTGAGGTCATATGTTAAGATTACTTTTGAGAATACTCCATCCTGGTTTCTTAATTCTTGTTTCTTTACTATATTTTCTTTCTCACCCATGTGATTTGACTCATTCAGTATGTTACCTGATAAATTCTACTTGTTGCACTTTACTATTTTGTGCATTTTCTGATTTGGGTTTTTCTTTTAACCTCCTTTGGAATGTAAGAAAGTTTACCTGTTTTTAATATGAGAGCTGAGGTCAACCCTACCTTAGGGAGTCCCTTGACCTGCTGAACATTCACAAAGATGTCATGTTTTTCTGTTCTCATTGCTCTGGTTTTAAACAGTCAGCCTCATGATGTGAGAACCTCACAATGTGGGAACCTCACAATGTGGGAATATATTGTGAACAATCACTAAGGAAGAAAGGATCAATCTTCCATCATTAAATCTGTTCTCCATCTGCTGCTGCTTCTAACTTCATTATGGATTAACCAACTCTTCCTCTACTAGTAATATTTAAATTCTCTAACCAAAACACTTCATTAACTTATCTGGTAAGCACTATGAGGCAACTCAATTTCAGGACCATTGTCTAGGCTCCTGGTCAGAGTGGAGTTGGGTGTTTGGAAGTCCAATGAGTTTTCCTAGTCTAATCATTAAGCTGTGATAAGATAATTTGACACAAACTGCATTATCCACTCATAAAAAGTCCTCATGAGAGAGTTGCAGCCAAGGCAGACAGTTGAGGCTTCAAAAGAAAGCAGGTTAACTGTCTGGTACGTTTTTACTTTAGAACCTCAGTAAACAGACTCTCCATTGTTGCAATTCTATAATTCTTCTCATATGTTATACAAAGAGATCTCTTTGTATATTATTATTAAAAGCATATTATTTAGAGATTTTTTGACACTGATAATGAAACTTGGTTTTATTCTAATTTTATAGGAGTTTAATGAAAAACACTGAAGAGGATTCAAGGGTATTGATCCCAATTTGATCTCTGTTCCCAAAGAATCAATGCTTTAGGAGCAGGAGGGCATTTTAAGCCTTCTTGTCTAACTCTGTAAGGTTTATTTTTTAGTATTGATCAAAGAGTATAAGTTACTTGCCATAGAGTACCAAGGTAATTTGCTTGACTCATAGACTTTCTACTATACTACTTATGTCATTAAATAGTTGTGTTTTCTTATAAAAGTCATGATATTTAGCATATAACATAAATATAATTTGGTTTTATTGCCCCTTCCTAAAGTATTAATTTATTTAGTCATCTCTTAGGTATTTCCTGGAAACATCTTCATCTGGATATCCTTTAATCCTTTTCCTCTTATATAAAGAATAATTGTACTCAAAACACCCAAGAATCCATCTCAGCATAGCTCCTATTGCTCTACTGCCAGTTTCCTAGGTAACATATTTGGAGATGCGTGATACTTGACATCTTCCAAAAGCACATAAAGTACATCACTGCCTATAATTTTATATAAATGAATCCCTATTGATTTTTCTGTGTGATGTGGTATAGCATTTGTGTCAACTTTCTTATGTGGCTTTATTTATTTCCTTTTCTCTTTGTCAATTTTCTCATGTTAGAAAAGCATTTCTGATGTTGGTTGGGAAACCTCTCCAATAACATATCTAGCCCCTATTACTTTTCTTTAGATATATTACAATATTCTTACATTTGTCATAGCAAACACCATTCACAGCACTTTGGGTGTGGGAGTTTCTGTAGTAGCTATTGAATAAATACATATTTTAGATATTTTTTATCTTAATATGTAGAAGTAAAGCAAAGAGCAGGATCAACTCTCCTACATATTCACTATCCCTTTCATATTAAGCAAACAATAATAGTTATTTTGGTCAATTTTTTAAAGATTTTCTTTATTTCTAGACAGAGTGCAAGGGAGTAGAAAGAGAGGAGGAGAAGCATCAATGTGTGGTTGCCTCCCATGTGCCCCCAACTGGGGAGCCAGCCCACAACCCAGGCATGTGCCCTGACTGGGAATTAAACTGGAGACCCTTTGGTCGCACGCCCGTGCTCAATCCACTGAGCTGCACCTGCCAGGACAATAGCAGTTATTTTAAACTGTAATAAAGTTTTATAGAATGTAGAGACAACTGTAGTAGAAAAACAATAAAAAATAAAAATTAAAATAAAAAAACAGTATGGAATTATCTCAAAAAATTAAAGATGGAACTGCCTTTTGATCCAGCAATCCACTGCTGTGACTATAACTCTAAGAATCTTGAATCACCAATGCAAAAGAACCTATACACCCCAATGTTCATAGCAGCATAATTTATAACAGCCAAGTGCTGGAAGCAACCTAGGTGCCCATCAGTAAATGAGTGGATCAAAAACTATGGTACATTTACACAATGGAATACTAAGGAACAGAAAGAAAGAAGAAACTTCTACCCTTTGTGACAGTGTGGATGGAACTGGAGAATATTATGTTAAGTGAAATAAGCCAGTTAATGAAAGACAAATACCATATGCTCTCACCTATAAGGGTAACCTAATCAACAAAACAAACAAATGAGCCAAAAAGAAACAGAGACATTGAAACAAAGAAGAAACCAATAGTGACCAGAGGGGTTGGGGAGGGTGATAACTGGGGAAGAAGGTGAAGGAACAAGTCAAGAAGCATGAATAGAGGACTCATGGATATAGATAATGGGGTGAAGACTGACTGTGGGAGCAAGGGGAGGCATGGCTGGGGAGAGCAATGGGGTAAAATGTGGGATGACTATAATTGAACAACAATAAAAAAACCAAAGAAAAATTTTTTATAGAATAACAAAGTAAAACAAACACCCAAACTGTTATTTCCCAACTAAATTTTAATAAGTGGATTTTATAAGTTAAAATTTATTCTGGTAAAAATTCATAAAACTATAGATTATAAAATTCTATCCTTGAAATGCATAAAAATGTTTAGCAATAGGAAAAAAGAGACTTCTGTTGACAGTCAGAAAAAAGACCCAGAGACTTATACCTCACTATCCCATGATAGAATATCAAGACAAAAAAAAAAAAAAAAGAGAGAGATTCATCAGTGCAAACCCTCTGTTACTCGTAAGGAATATGAAAATTAAGGAGGTGAAATAATAATAATGATGATAATAGTAGGATAATATTGGAAAGTAGCATCATTGAACATATAATACAATTATGCACTTAGCTTAATATTATCTCATTTTATATAGAGAAAAATCCTTGAGGTAAGTCATTCTTTTTAAAAATTACACATTAAGATAGTGGAAAGATCAGAAACTGGGTTTTCAGAAGGCAGCACACTTTTATTTTTAGCTCAACAGTCTACATCCTAATTATAAATATGTAAAAGTCATTAATGTATTTTTCATTTCCATGAATCATGTGAAGCATGTTATAATAAATATAAGTAGCATATATGCTATTAAAACTAAAATCTATGATTTACCAAAGAATTGATTTGCAAATACAAAATCAAACTAACATCTTCTTTCTAATGAATTTAGTGGAAGAAAACAATGTCAAAAAGTCTTATTTGAGCTTACAGAAAATCTGTCCTGCACTTAGATCAGGCACGGCCTCTTACATTTCTTTGAAACATTATAAAGTTTGTGACTCATCCATAAAAAAAAGAAAGCTATTTGAAAAAAAAAACTTTTCACAATATTCATGAATGTTTCATAAACTTTATAGCAATGATATTTTAATTAACTGTGGGATAAATTAGCAACTGATAATTATGGGGGCGTGCAATATAGAAACTTTTGGTTCCAGCCAATTAATTATACTAATTGAATCATCAATAGGCAAACTAGATGTTAAAACCCATAGTTTAATTTAATTTATGGTTGTGCAATATGCTAGAAAGAAGAAATTTAACAAGTGTACATATAAATCATTTCTAAAAATTCAAAGCAGATCTTTAAGATTTTATTTATTTCTATTGGACTTATTCAAAGTATAGGACCTGTTCTTTTTTTATACCTACTAAATTAGGTCTACAAGAAATTCTCATTTTCTAAAAGGTGAATCTAATAGATAAAACTTACATGAAATATGATATACTTTGGAAAGTAAATATCATTGACATAATTTATGCATCAATTCATTCAAGATTTACTGAAATCTTCCATAAACACTAAAGTCTGATATTCATAGTTATGTGCACTATGGGACAGGGATGCTGGAAGTGATTGGGTGTCTGTCATGTGTAAATAAGTGAGATATAGTTATGCCTTCAAGAGGCTTACATTAAAGAGGATGAGTTAAAAAACTGTGTGGATAATAACAATTATACAAGTCTAAGAGCAATACCTGAAATAAGAGCTGTAGTATAATACTTTTTTAAAGAAATGTAGACAAAGGGTAGACTGATTCACATTATTAGCACCTCTAAAATTTCTCTGCATGAAGAGTTTAGTGGAGGGACTCTGTAGTTAGAAATGATGAGGAGGCAAATGTGTGTTGGAGGCTCATTTTAGAGCTATGTTTGCTACAGCAACAGTGGTAGGTATGTGAGGGAGTGGTAGGTATCTGAGGCAATGACAGGGAAGAATATGGTGAGGGGAAACAAAAGTAATACCTTTGCAGCAATAAATATTTCACAGAGAAATAAAGATACAAGAAGTGCTCTTCCAACAAAATTAATTAAGTTTCCTCTATTCTGGAAAACTATTAGAGGCAGGCTTAATCCTAATCTTTGCAGGACCTTGAGCAAGACTACAGAAACAAATTCACATACACATGTTCAGATGTGTGAATGTTGTAAACCATAAAACTGCTAAATAAAATATATTCTATTATTATACCTAGATAGATTTACTTGATACCTTATTAAACAGTTTTATAGCTAGATTTATTTGCTTATTGGATTTCTCTTTTTTTCCATTGAAGCAGGGACTGGGAAGCCAGTCCTTAACCCTAGCCCATACTGAATTAATACCTTGTCCCATAACCATCCTGGCTCACATGTATAAACACCACCTAAACCCTTACTGCTTGAGCATATGGGTGCTTATGCCAGCAGCAATAATGGCTTTTGGGGAGATACATCTAATGACAAAAACTGAGCCAATGATGGAAATGATCTCAGGACTGTTTGTACAGCTCAAAGAGTTTTGATGGTTCTAGTTTAGGGTAGGCATGGTTTGTTAGACCTATTAAGTAGATCAGAATTTCTGTCCACAATAGGACATATTCTAGCTATGAGGTATTGTACAAGTTACACAAACTATGTGTCAGAGATTGTTATCTATTCTTCATAAAACTCATTCTCTTGTTCTTTTGTAATAAGTGTGAAATGAAGATTTATTTAATATTCTTCCTTGAAGTCATTATATATGACCATGCAACTAACTCTTACCAAACAACTATGAAAGGGAGAAACATTGCTACTTATTATTCCCAAACTTAAAAAAAAACATGTTCTTTTCTTCTACTTTATTTTGCCAATACATTGAATACAAAAATAGGCTCTCAGATGTGACATAACAAAGTAGAAAATGTTTCAGTTGAATAACCTAGATGAGTTGACATTCTGATATGAAGAATTATCTAAGACTTTTATATGAATAACAAATAAATTACTCACTTAATAGGTCATTATAATTTGGGATCTATTTATCATTGTAATAGATCTAAATGATACATAATATTTACTCTTCAAATTCCTTATCTCAAAATATGGATTATGGTATTCTATTTAGTAGAATTGCTGTTAAGATTAAAATGAACTGTGATATATTTAACATGATGCCCAATGATATTTATCACTCAGTAAATATTAACATTGTTATTATTTTATAATTTTATCATTATTAGCTATAATGATAAATAAAACAAAATTTTAATCAGCAAATAAAACAAAACATTGGATGTAATTATTTTTAGTTTTGAGATAGTGAATTAGGTTTTTTCCTTGTCTTATAAAATACTTGGATGATACATTAAAAACTGAAAAATAATAATGATGATCCAATAAAATAAATGTCTGTCATACATTGGAAGATTTTCTTTTGCCCTTGTTTACAAATCAGCTTAGAAAACCCAAGAGAATATTTCATCTATTTTCTTTAAGATTGTTCTTATTCAAGTAATGAATAATGCATGCATTAAAAATCCACCGAAATCTACATAAAATCTATTAGGTTTAACTAGTAAATAAAGTAAGTTTAAATATGCAAGGTCAATATAAAAAACATTAATTGAATTTCCAAGTACATAGCAATAACCCATGTAAACTAAATTTTTTAAAGCGTTACTTAATGTAGCATTGAAAAACATTAAATGCCTATAAATGAATCTAATAAAAGATCAATAGTTGAACAACTCTAAAATTACTGTTGAAACAAATAAATAAAAGCCTAAGTAGATAAATGGCTATAACATGTTGATATATTGAAAAGGCCAATTTTGTAAAAATATTATTTCCCTCAAACTGAACAATAAAGTCAAGGCAATCCTAATCAAAACCCAAATTCCCATCTTAATTTGTTTTTTATAGTGAATCTCTATGTGTGTGCATGCATGTATATAAATTTACACAGAGACTTCAAAATAATTTTCAAATGCTAAGAAAAAATGGCTGTCAAGATATGATTTTTAAAAGAGGGAGAAATGTGGAAGACTATTCAAATAAATATGAAGAATTATTATAAAGTATTTAAGACAGTGTAGATTGAAAAATCTACCAAAGGAATGAGTAGAAATTCTAGAAACAGACCAGCATGTTTTTAGACTCTTGATTTGTAACTAAGTTGTCACTATAGCACACTAAGGAAAACACAGACTCCTCAACACTTGATGCCAGAATCCATAGAAACCCATATAGAAAAAAGTCAATCATGTGTTTTCCTTAATTTTATAAGCATAAATCAATTGCATATAGATTGGAGATATAAATTAAAAAGTAGGAGACTATATATAAAATACTATCCAACCTTGGAAAAAATAAAAGTTTCTTAATTCAATTAAGAGATTTATAACTTAGATTGACTACACTGAAATTAGGAAGTTTTATTCCATTCATCAGTATATACTTCAAAAGAATGAAAAGGCAAGTAACAGAATGGTAAAAACACTTTTGAAATATGTTATTCCTACAATGGACTATTACCCAGAAAACATATGAAGAACTTCTATAAATATACTAGGAAATAATTAAGATTGGTAACTGATTTTTAGAAAATGGAAAGGATCCTGAATACTTCTCCCAAATGAATGGCCAATGTTTTTTTTAAAAAATGGCCAAGTGTTTAAACTCATTAGTTATTAGAATTAAAACTAATAAAGTTAAAACCACTATAACACTACATGTTCACCAGATAATTCATATAAAAATACAGACAATATAAATTATTGATGAAGCTGGAAATTTCAGTGTCATTAGGCCTATAAATCAGTACAACCAATTTTTAAATTGTTTGGCACTAACTACTAAACATGATCATATTTGTATTCAGAAATTAATTAACTCAACAACTTCCATAAATATGTATGCTTATGTAAATATATATATATATATATATATATATATATATATATATATGTCTGTTACAATTGTACTAACAAAAACAGCAAATAACATAAATGACTTTTAATAGAAAAATGAATGAATGCATCTATTGTGGTAAATTTATATAACATAATGTATTTGCAAACAATGAAATATGGGATGCTAAATAAAATATCAATATTAAAAGTGCACACATCAGGAAAAAGATGACTAGAACATATGAATCTATGGTTTTATTAATATTTCCAGACATATGGTTCCATTAATATTTTCAATCATATAGTTCTATTCTGATTCAAATACAAGAGAAATTGTATCAGTATTATTAGAAATCATAATAGTTTACCACTGAGGAAATTGGGAGTATGACTAAGAAGGGCATACTCTGGGGATGCTAGAAATATTCTATTTGTTAGTATAGGTCATAGCTACACATCTGCTCACTTTGTAATAATTATTTGAAAACTAATGATTTTTGCACATAGGTATATATGCTATATTTACCTCAAATACATTTAAATGAGTATTTTTATGACCTATTTATTTCAGTAAGGTCTTCAATCAAATAGTTAATTTATAGTTATATTTTTCTATTACTTGGGTTTTGGAAAATATAAGTCTAGATAGAACCTCTGGTATATGTGAAAAAACTCAATTGTTTCAGATTTTATTTTTATAAATATAATGATTATAATGATGGTGCAGCTGCTAGTGAGGTACCTGCAAACAGCCCTGTGGCTGAGAGAAACCCCAATTCATTAAATACTTAGAAAAATGGATATAATACAAAGCCCTTACACTTAAGGAAATTAATCACTTCATTTTATGGCTGTGAAAATCAAGATATAGGTGTACTCTGCCCATAAATTATATACAAATCAACATTAATTTTACCAGTTATATAGTTTGTATTTATCTCTGACTCTTAACTTCAAAAATCACTGAGAGAGACAGAGAGAGACACTAGAGGGGAATTGTAAACTTGGCAGTTGATTTCTGCCATATGGCCTGAAACACCCCTTTACACCATTAGGCAGATCCGTGCCCAGTTGCTCAGGTGTATGTATTGATGCTACAGGGGTAGCATCAAATCCACTCAAATTTTATTGATCAAATATAGGCCTGTTCTCTAAAAGTTACAATCATTTATTCAAATGTTGAAAATATTTCCCCAATTTAAATTCAAACATGATCTTTTGCCAAAAATTGTTAAACATAAAATATTTTTTGGACTATCAAACCAGTTTTATGAATTTCAGAAAATGTTGGTAATAGAATAAAGTTTTTGTTTGCCCAATTTGGTAATCATCAATGCACCTTGAATTACAACATTTTTTCATTTAAATAATAGCTTAAAATTTACTGTTGCTCTTTATTATATTATTTCCTTTTTTAAGCAGTGGCTTTAACTAAGTACAAAAGGCTATTATTATGAAAAATATATAAATAATGTACACAAAAAAGAAAAAATGAAACCACTCACACATTTATCTGAAATTACCATTGCCACTTACAAAAAAAAGTTTAACATCAAGAAATAAGAAACTACAGGTGAATTCTGTTTGCTTGTTTGTTTGTTTGTTTTAATAAAAACCATTCTTAAACATCATCTAAACACATTTTATGACTGTCATGTAATACTATAAATTATAAGTAAAGCCTTTTCGCTTTTATTTGAGGGCCTATTTTTGTCCTGATCCTGGATTTGCCAGTAAAATTCTTTCACAAGCTTTTATAGAGTTGAGTATCACCACATAATTTTCTATTACTCTGTTTTTTTAATTCATCTATATGAGCATGAAATCCCCCAAAACTGATTCCACTTATGGTTAAATTTTGATGATATAAATGTTATGAGAAAAGGTTACAGACCACCAAGCTGAACAGATCATGAGGATATGTCCTCACTGCAGTTAAAAGAAAATGTAATGGCAATGAGTACTTATGGTCTGGTAATAAAAAAAATCTCATTTTTCTTAATTGCATTTTTTCTATCACAATTTATTCCCCTTAAAACTGTCCCTGCAATCAACACACTGTTGTTCATATCCACAAGTACTTTAAGTTTTCACTTGATCCCTTCACCTCCATACCACCTCTAATAGGCATCATTCTGCTCTCCATCTATGAGTCTGTCTCTATTTTGCTTGTTAGTTCAATTTTTTCATTATATTCCACATATGAATGAAATCATATGGTATTTGTCTCTGTCTTTTTCTGACTGGCTTATTTCACTTAGTGTAATGTTCCCAGATCCATACATGCTGTCACAAGGGATAAAATTTCTTTTTATAGCCGAGTAGTATTATTATTATGTTAATATCTCATAGCTGCTTTAGCAACTCATCTATTGATGAACACTTGGGCTGCTTCCATTTTTTGGTGATTATAAATAATCCTGCAATGAACATAGGGGTGCTTATGTTGTTTTGAATTAGCATTTTGAGTTTCTTAGGATAATTCCATAAGTGGGATCACTGGGTCAAAAGGCACATCCATTTTTAATATTTTGAGATATCTCCATACTGCTGCACAAAACTGCATCCCCACCAATGGAGCAAAAGAATTCCCCTTTCTTCACATCCTCACTAGCAGTTGTTTGTTGATTGATTGGTGATGGTGACTGTGATCAGTGTGAGATGATATCTCATTATGGTTTTAATTTGCATTTCTCTGACAATTAGTGATGTTGAGCATCTTTTCATATATCTATTGGTCATCTGTAAGTCCTCACTGAAGGTGTCTGTTCAGGTCCTTTGACCACTTTTTGATTAAATTATTTAGGGGTTTTTCTGGTGTTGAGTTTTGTAGGTTCCTTATAAATTTTGGATATTAATCCTTTATCAAGTATATCAGCAAACATAGCCTCCCATTCAGTGGGTTGTATTTTTATTTTGTTGATGGTTGCCTTTGCTATTCAAAGACTATTTAGTTTGATGTAGTCTGATGTGTTTATTTTTGTTGTCACTATTTTCCTAGCCTGGGGGGATATATCTGATAAAATACTGCTGTGAGCAATGTCCATCATTTTATGCATATGTCTTTCTATAAGATTTTTATGGTCTCAGGATTAGCTTGTAAGTCTTTGATCCATTTTGAATTTATTTTAGTATGTGCCATAAGAAGGTGGTCAAAAATCTGTCCAGATTTCCCAACACCATTTATTGAGTAAGCTATCTTTGGCCCATCATATGTGCTTGCTTCTTTTGTTGAGTATTAATTGACCATCTAGTTGTGGGTTTATTTCTGGGCTCCATATTGTGTTCCATTAATTTATGTGTCTGTTTTTATTCCAGTACCATGATTACTATGGTAATTTGATATTAGGTGCTTGATTCCTCCCACTGTGTTCTTTCTCAGGAATGCTGTTGCTATGTGGGCCTTATTGTAGTTCCATATAAATTTCTGATATATTTGTTTTGGTTCTTTGAAATACATCATTGGGATCTTGATACGAATTACATTGAATCTATAGATTGCTTTGGGTAGTATGGACATTATAATGATGTTAATTGCTTCTATTCATGAACACAATATGTGCTTCCACTTATTTGTGTCTTTCTCAATTTCTTTCTTTAGTTTCTTATAATTTTCCAAGTACAGTTCTTTTATGTTGGAGACCATTCTGTGTGGCGTGGGCCCAACCCCCACTCTGAGATGCACAGAACCCATGCCCATGGATAGGTTCTCCCATGGGGAATCAGGCCTGCAATGTGCCTAGGCCCCTTTGAGTCTTGCTCTTGCTAAAAACCTCCCTCACCCTGAATTAAGGACATTTACTGCAAAGTAACTTCCTAAAATCCATGCTAAACTTCCCAAGGATAAGTATAACCAGTTCAACCACTTTTGCCTTTTCTTTTGCAAATATCCCTCTTCTGTGATGTGATTAGTGGCATTGGCTCCTTTGTTTTCTGTAAAGGTTAGCCATCTAAAGCAAACCTGGGCAGAGTAAAGGAGGACCATAATGTAGTGTGGAGAGAGATAGAAATAAAGGCCTGTCATGGTGGAGGCCTCGGCTTTTGCTCCCCTTGAGAGAAAAGCCATATTGTCCCTTTTCCTCCACCAGATAGTCTGTGTGAATGTCTCATTTCACCCATAATGATGCGGACACTACGGGCCGGTGTCTACATCACTTTTGCATCCTTGTTTAAGTGCATTCCTTGGTATTGAAGCAGGAGACAGCATGGGGAGAACTCTGAGACTGCAATACTGTCACTGGCCAGCATTTAGCACCCTGGTTGCCAGGAAACACCTTTTACCAACTAGGTAGAATAAATAGTAAACCAAGGCAGGGAGGAGGAAACAGACAAGTCTCACACGCTAACTCAGCAGTCCTAAGCCTGGTCTCATAATATTGCCAGATGTTCCATTATCACTAGAAACACAATATTAGTGAGAAAGAAGAAAAGTCCTTGAAATTCTATGTAACATTTCCACTATCTGGAAAAGAAAGCCTTAAAACTGTGCTTCCGTCCCAAGGCCTGAATGTGGGAGAGGGTTCCCGGTGCCCAAAGAAAGAGCCCATAAAGCAACTTTGGTTAACTGCCTACCTCTGGTCACTATCTGTTTTAGGAGAGAGTCCCTGATGCTTACAGAAAGAGCCCATAAATAACTTTGGAAAGTGCCTCAATTTTAATTTACTGTCTCCAGTCATGTATTTGTTTTACAACAGGGTGACCAAATGGAGTCTGGAGCAAGATAAGAATTTGGGCAGACAGACCCCCATTCATCCCTAAATTTGGGTAGTCACATTCCCCCAAGAAAGCTGGTGCCACATTTACCCGTTAATCAATATGTAACTTTTTTCCCTCCTGTCCCACCAACTATATAAGTCCTAAGAACAAAGGGCTCTCTCTCTCTCGCTTGCTCTCTCGGGGGCTCAGGATGCTCTCTCTGTCAGGGGCTGAGGGTGCTCTTGGCTCTTGGGCCATAGGGCCTCTGGCCACCCAGCCTCAGGCTGCCCAGGGGCTTGCCACCCTGGTCTCCAGCCTCTCTTGCTTTTCTCACCCTGCTTTGCCCTGAAGCTTTGCCTTTCACCCCCTACTCTACTCAGTCCTGTTCTTTTCCATGGAAGCGGACCACTAATAAATTGATTGCATACTACTAGATTTGCTGATACGTAATTCTTTACATGTGTCAGCAAGAAGAATTAGGTCTCTCCCGTCAACAGTTTTTTACTCTTTTTTTTGAAGCAATTGTGAATGGGTTTGTTTTCTTAATTTCCTTTTCTAACAGTTCATTATTGGCACATAAAATGAAACCCATTCCTGAGTATTAATTTTGTATTCTGCTAATTTGCTGAATTAATTTTTCAGTCCTAGTAATTTCTTGGTGAAATAATTAGGGTTCTGTATGGACAGTATCATGCCATTTGCAAACCAAGACAATTTTGTTTCTTCTTCTCTGATTGCTGTGACTAGGACTTCCAGTACTATATTGAATAAAAGAGGTAAAAGTGGACATCCCTGTCTTGTTCCTGATCTTAAGGCCACTGCTTACAGATTTACCCATTGAATATGATGCTGGCAGTGGGTTTGTTATATATGCCCTTTATTTTGTTTTGGTATCTTCCCTCTATTCCCAGGTTGCTGAGAGTTTTTATCATAATTGGTGTTGAATTTTAACAAATGCTTTCTCTGAATCTATTGATATGATCATGTGATTTTTGTCCTTCATTTTGTTTATGTGGTGAATCACATTTATTGATTTGTGAATGTTGTATCAAATTTTCATTCCTGCAATAAATCCCAGTTGATCATGTTGTATGATCTTTGTGATGGTTTGATGTATTTTGTTTGCTAATATTTTATTGAAGATTTTAGCACCTATATTCATCATGGATATTGGCCTATATATTCCTTTTTTATAGTTTCTTTATCTGGTTTTCGATTTAGGATAATACTGGCCTCATACAATGAGCTTGGGAGTCTTTCCTCCTCTTGAATTTTTTGAGATAGTTTGAGGAGAGGTGTTAGTTCTCAGAATGTTTGGTAAAATTCACCTGTGAAGACATCTGCTCTAGAATTTTCATTTGTTGGGGCTTTTTTTTATTATTGTTTGTGTGTCCTAACATGGTCTATCCTGGAAAACACTCTATGCGCAATGTAAAAGTGTGTATTTTCTTTTCTTTTTTTAAGATTTTATTTATTTATTTTTAGAGAGAGAAGAGAGGAAGAAAGAGAGAGAGAAACATCAATGTGAGGTTACTGGGGGCCGTGGCCTGCAACACAGGCATGTGCCCTGACTAGGAATCGAACCTGAGATGCTTCGGTTCCCAGCCCGCACTCAATCCACTGAGCTATGCCAGCCAGGTAAAAGTGTGTATTTTCTGCTTCTTTGGGGTGAAATGCTCTGAAGATATCGATTAAATCCATTTGATCTGATATGTAGTTTAAGGCTTCTACCTCCTTGTTGATTTTCAGTCTGGAAGATCTACCCATTGAATTTAATAAGGTAATAAAATCCCTTACTATGACTGTATAACTGTTAATATCTTCCTTTATGTCCATCAAGATTTGCTTTAAGTATTTAGGTGGTCCTATGTTGGGTACATAAATGTTTACTGTGATTATATCCTCTTGCTGGATTGTTCCCTTTATCATTATGTAGTGTTCTTTTCTGTCTCTTACTATAGCCTTGATTTTATAGTATATTTTGTCAGAAATAAATATTCCTACTACAGCTTTTGTCTTTTCATTTGCATGAGATATCTTTTTCCATCCCTTTACTTTTATTCTGTGTGATCTAGGGATCCTGGTGTTCCCTCAGTTCTGTCCCCAGAGCCACCAACCCCAGAATCCCCTCACATCCTTCTTATCCACTCTGCCCTCCCTCTGCCAGAGCACAGAGTAAGTGGCCCCAAATGAAATTTATCCATTGGCCCTTTAAGAGGCTCTCTGTGTCTCTACCTGTCTCTCCCTGGTAGACAAAAACCCAGCTGCTTTTCACATCCAGAAGTTATTTGGGTTCTTTTTCTGGCTCCAGTACTCTAGGATAGGGAGACAAGTCACTAAATGTGACTTTAGCTTCCACCCGTGGCAGCCCAGCCAGCCCTCTTGAACCACTGTAGTCCCTATCAAGTGATGAAATGGTTTCTTTAATATGTCCTTCATTGAAAGGCTTCTCTCTAGCTTGTGTTCAGTTGGTAAATATGGATGATTTTTCTTTAATTTAGTTGTAATTCCTGTTTGGTACTGGCAGTGTTACAGAAAAGACAACTCAGACGACCTGGGAGTTTATGAAGTGGAGTTTATTCACGCATGCGGACCCAGAGGAGATCAATTCCAAATTCTGGGCACCCAGCTTAGGCTGGGGCTTCCTTATATTCTTGTTACAAAGGCGAAAGGAGGAGGAGGAGGCAAGCAGCTGCTGAAAGCAGGCATAGAGAAGCAGAAAGCGAAGGTTAGCATATGACCTTGAGATAACTGCTTATCTGGGAGTGGCTGCTGTCTGAGAATGGTTGCTGTCCAACTCCTATCTAAGAATGGCTACTGCTCTGCTATATCCTGTCACAGCAGGAGGTTAGTGTAGCTTTCACTTACTCCTCCACCATATTGGGTCCTCTGTGAAAAAAATAAAGTAAAATAAGGCAAACACATGTCTTTAGTGCTAGGTTTTATAATATCATGCTATAACACCTTAACTGATTCTTCAAGGGAGCTTAATATTGTCTGACTTATACTAATGATTGAGGTCCGTTCTTTAGAGTTAGAGGTTAAGTAGAAACTCACAAAATGCAAATAATTTTTTAAGGAAATTTCAATAATTTTTATACCTTAGAAATGATATCCCAATGATTATGTTGTTGTTGTCCATTACATTGTTTTCTAATTTAATAATATACCAACATTCCTTCTTTTCATTGAACATATGAGTTTCTCATATCCTATTTTTACCTAGTTTTAGTGATTTCTTCACTAAGAGTTACTTTTTAACCTGTGTTCGATGTATTTTTGAAAAAAATTATATTTCAACATTAAAAATTATACTTTGACACTGGGATTATATTAAAGAGAAATTCTGAAGGAGGACATAAAGGATCAAACAGAACTTTCATACTACAACATATAAATGTGTCAAATCAACACCTTGTATAGCTTAAATTTACATATCACATTTAAGTTATATCTCAATAAAAATAAAAAATATTTATAATAAATGTTAGCTACAAATATCAAAATATACTCACCATATACTTATAAACACATAATATAAATATATATAAATATGTATATACAATATCAACATTTTATACATATGTGAATATTTATCCATGTGTTTGTTTCTCTTACATAGCATATATCATGAATATGTACTATTGAAAATATTTGATCATTCAAGATACTAGTGGTCATATTTTAAAGTGGTCATTATAAAGCTCCATATAAAGAAGTAATTTTACTATAGGGATTTTTTAGGGTTTTTGGGGTTCATTTGATATTTTATTTTGTTTTTTTCTCCCTATGGCCATCAGTAAGAACAAAAAGTGAATGATAAAGAATTAGGCACTATGATAAAGCATTTTCATTGTAAAGGACATAATTCTGTCAGTAAAGATAATGCTAGCCCTGGCTGGCATAGCTCAGTGGATTGAGCGTGGGCTGGGAACCAAAGTGTCCCAGGTTCGATTCCCAGCCAGGGTACATGCCTGGGTTGCAGGCCATAACCCAGAGCAACCGCATATTGAAGTTTCTCTGTCTCTCTCTCTCTATCTCCCCCCCTTCCCTCTCTAAAAATAAATAAATAAAATCTTTAAAAAAATGCTGACATAGTTTAATGGAAGCAAATTGTGCTAATAAGTGACATTCTTCTAACTCTCACTAATACATATTAGGTATTTTATTAGAGTATATAGTTTGAAGGTTATCAATACTTTAGTCCATAATCTTTAAGATTCACTTAGCTAAGGAGAAATTGCCTCCCGAAAATCACAGGTTCATCCTGTGCTTCAGAAGCTCCAGCTTGCTTCTGATCTTCTCTTTGTTAATCCCTTTGGTATGGACTTCAGACTTGCTTAGCTAGTCTTCACGATTGTGTAAACCAGTTCATTCTAATAAATCTTTTTTTAAACATTTGTATTTATTTTTAGAGAGAGTAAAGGATGGAGAAAGAGAGGGAGAGAAACATCAATGTGTGGTTGCCTCTTACTCGCCCCTACTGGGGACCTGGCCCGCAACCCAGGCATGTGCGGGAATCAAACCAGCCACCCTTCAGTTTGCAGGCTGGCACTCAATCCACTGAGCCACACCAGCAAGGGCTTTTCTATTAAATATCTTGATAGATGATAGATATACAAATAAATATTTACACATATATACTCACATAGAGATATAGATATTTAGATTTGAGAGAGAGAGACCCTACTAGTTCTGTTTTCTGGCTGAAGCCTGACATTCAGATTTTGGTACTGGAAGTGGTCCCAGAGGAACAGAATATTTTAAGTTGTCTAAAGTGATTCTGGTTTCTAAAATTAATTATCTAACTTGATTGTATTTAAATCACTACTCATCCTGTTTCCAGTGATAAAGAGGGCATTGATATTTCATGGTGTAAGGTGTTAAAAGTTACTAAAACAATCAATGTTTGATGCTTGCAATTGAATATCAGTAGGAAACAAGGTCTAAGTCATCAATACTTACTAACTTAGAATATTTCAGTCTAAATAAGGATTGTAATGGGGTTTGTTGGTTGCTTCTCTCTGCACTGGAGACAGAGAGGAACGAACAGTGCAATATTCAATTTACCACATTTCTTTTTCTTGTAGGGTAGAAAACTGTATTAATGCTACAAAATATCTTTGTGTGTGTATATAGAGCAGTGTGCTCTATAAATACACATTACTAACAGTATTTTTTTCAATTGTGAAGGGTGGGTGGATGAAAAAGGTGAAGAAGAATAAAAGAAAAAGTTTTCATTTGTAAAATAAGTCACAGGAATATAATGTTCAGCATAGGGAGTATAGTTAATAATATTGGGAACATTTTGTGTCAATGGTTACTAGACATATTTTTGTGATCATATCATTAGGTATATAAATCTAGAATCAGAAGGTTGTATACCTGAAACTACTATAATATTGTATGCTAATTATACTTTCATAATAAAAAAATACCCAACATTAATCATAAAAAATTACCAGTGGCAGTACTGAATTACCTTTCTATTATCTATACAATATATGATGAAACCTTTATCCTATAAAAAGATAATTAAAAATTGTAAATTAAAACATCTAGGAGGGTAGATATCAGTTAATAAATAAACAGGTATTATTCTGAATTTTGTGCTGTTTTGGTATATTCAGCTGTATTTTTGTGACTATTTTAATTAAATATTCATTTTCATAACTAATATAATATTTGTTATTTTATATTTCTTTTCTTAAGGTGGATTCCCAAAATTGTATCACCCTCAGTCCACAAAATCTGGATTTACTCTTTTCTGTCTGTTTATGGAAGGGGGGGAACTAGAGAAACAGTATGTAATGAAGTGTAAAATCATTCCCTGGGCTGCCTGAGTTTGAAATTTGTTTCTGTCAATTGTTGGATATGATGCTGACAAGTAATCTAACTCTCTGTGCCTAAATTCCTTTATTTGCAAACAGGATAATAACATAACCTACCTCATCAGGCTGCTCCAAGGATTATATAAAGAAGTTAGAACTGAAGTACATAGCACATAGTAAATGTTATGTAAATATTTGCCAGAATTAATGATTATCTAGTATGAAATTTCAACAAGAATCCTCGGTGAACTAGAACATAGTTTAAAAATTTGTCTTAGATTCAGAAACACTAATACAGAGAAAATATAAAAATGGAAAAAATAAAGATAATGTAGTAGTTTTATTCTGGAATTCTGAGAAATTGAAAAAACTATTATGGGTTGTTTTCTACATTTGCTTGCACATTCTTAGAGTTCATAGAAATCATCCCAAGGTAGGATTGAATTTCAACACCCTGCTAAAATAAATGCAAAGGTTTAACTTCAAATGATAACACAGTGGACTAATACATCAATACCATTTCCACTCTGTGAAATGCAATTATTACCATATATTTTCACTTTAATTCTGTGCTATGCATGAGACTACCTTTGATGTTCATGTCTCTGTTTTAATATAGCATGCTTATTTGCTATTTCAAGAATTGACATGACATACAATCAAAGCTATATATGAAAATTATTGTGAAGACATTAGGATGTAGGCAGCGTGTTAAGGTAGAAGGCATCTATTTAAATAATTACAAACAAATTACATATTCTTGTGTAGAGTAGGAAAAGGTTGTTTGCAGGGGGGGGGAATATTGAAACTACATAAATGAAGAATTCAGTTAAACTTTATGCTCCTGATTTCTGAATATGTAGGTTATCTTTAAAAGTTTCCTGCAAATACATTGAAAGCTGTATAAAACTATATTACAATTCAATGACATTAATTAAGTGAATTAGAACAATTAGAAAATGTTACTTAATATAAAAGTACTAGATTTAGAATTCTTAAAAGTGATACTTCCAAAACTACATTTTTACCTTAGATGTTTTACAAATAGTATTAAGTGTAATATTATAGAAGTATTATTATTAATAGATAGAAAGACAAAATTGGCTCATAAGATATAACCTCTATGGTCAAGTGGTATTTTCATGAGATAAAAGTCTTTCCTTTTTGTGGAAACCACCTGTTTCCCGAGAGTAGGGCACTAAATTTGGTATGAGGAGAACTCAGGGTTGGACTGGTACTCATCTTTGTCCTGGTCCTCTCCCATTACCCCACTTCTTCTCTTCAACTAGAAAGTAAATATTTCAGAAACATGTCACTATCAATAACACACATTATAGTGTACAGATTAATTTTGACGTTTTGCCCTGAGCTACATTTACTCAGAATATGACATATATATATACATTATATATATATATATATATATATATATATATATATATATAATTTTCAAAATTTGGTTCCACATCAAAATTCCTTTTATCATATATATTATATAATATACGTGTGTGTGTGTGTGTGTGTGTGTGTGTGTGTTGATTCTGTACATTATATTTTTACCTGGATCAAGTTTACTTCAAAACTTTATCTAAAAATATTTTTCCAACAGAAATATTTATATTCATGTACATACCCTTCTCAAAACTGAGTTACTCCTCAGTAATGTTTATAATTAAAATATTTATTCAGTGCTATTTAAAAAGTGAACATAATTGAAATCAATCGTGTCCATTTTTGAATCATAAAGCTTATTCTAAACATTTATGTAATCTTCAGTAAGTTTCCTTTTTATTGAATCTACTTGGGTGACATTAGTTAATAAAATTATATAGGTTTCAGGGGTACAATTCAATAGCACATCATCTTTATATTTTATTATGTCTTCACCCCAAGTCAAGTTATATATTTGAAAAATATTTTTTTAATTTCTAGAGTGCCATAGTGATATGTTCAAAATGAATGTATTTTGAACTATTTTTTCTCTAATGGAGAAATAAGAATGATTGTATTCTAAATCATTTTTTCTCCTTCACACAAGATAAAAATGAAAATATATTGCTACCTTTCATGTACATGAAATACATTAATTGCTTTTTAGAAACTATTGATAGCTTCTTACATTCAGTATCTTTGTATAAAATAGAAATTATCATCAAGTTTACTAATCTCATTACCATTTCCTTAATTACACTTTCAGTTTTAGATTAAAATTTTGGATGTGATGGCAGGTGTGGGTCATTAAGACAATTTTGCAGAAATGTCTTTTATTTATTAATTATCATAAAATTCTCAAATAATGATCTAATACACTTTAGAAACTTTGTAATTAATATCCTTTACATTATAACCATGTTATAGTGTGGTAAAAAAGAAAACTCCCTCAGAAAATTCTGATTCTTGCTTTCCTTTTTCTTACTTTAAATTTCTCATGTTACCAATGTGATTTATATGCCTAAACTGGCAACGCATGTACTTTATACTTTATATTCTTTCTAAAATTATTTACCATACATTACCTCAATGATATTGTGCATTTTATATTTATTATATGTTCTGTAAACAGGAAAATTTCAAAAATAAATATTTATGAAAGTTATTAATAGTGTCAAAAAGCAATTATTTTCTGGAAACTCTGCTAGAATTTTTTATTTAGAATTTCTTTTAACCATCAAATCATAAGCCTATATATTTTATTTCATTTTTCTTCTCATCTCTTTCCTTCCTTTAACTTTTTGTGCTTTCCATCAAAGCCATTTTTACAATGCCAACTATGTGACCAACATTTTCATAAACCATTCTCTGTCCTTGATCTGCCCATATTTGTGGACTCAACAAATGTATCAAACAATCAGGATTCACAGGTAAAATTAATTAAATTATATTTACAAGAAGATCAAATTATAAGCCTAAAATGTATGTGATCTTTTTTCTTTTTTTTTTTTAAAGATTTATTTATTTATTTATTTTTAGGGAGGGAAGAGAGGGAGGGGGAGAGAGAGAGAGAGAGAGAGAGAGAGAGAGAGAGAGAGAGAGAAACATCAATGTGCGGTTGCTGGGGGTTATGGCCTGCAACCCAGGAATGTACTCTGGCTGGGAATCGAACCTGGGACACTTTGGTTCCCAGCCCGCGCTCAATCCACTGAGCTACGCCAGCCAGGGCTGATCTTTTTTCTAAATAAAAAGAGATCAGGAGTACAGAACATGTTGCAGTAACACCAGAAAGACAAGCTCTGTAACTGCCAGAAGAGTGCTGCCTACAGCAAAGTACACACAGAGGTGGGCAAAAGTAGATTTACAGTTGTGAGTACATGAAACAAGAGTTATATTTATATTATTATCAGTTAATTATTGTATTTATTATTTGTATTCTGACTACAACTATAAACCTATTTTTTCCCAACCCATATACAAAAAATCCTGGATCTCCACATAAAAATTACAAAGATAGGTTTGTTAAATGTATACACAAATACTGTACTGCTATTTGTTATCATTATCTGGTCAAAGAAGACTGATGGAGATTATAGCTAATTATTTCTGAATTCACCCACTCAACTTTCCCGATCCCATTTTGCTCATTAGACATCTGCTTGCAGTCATTTGCTGAGCTTTGTTATTTTCCAAAACTGCATCCCCCTAGCACATTTTGGCCCACCTCATGATATGACTGCACAATAATGGAATGGCTAAATAAAAGGAGAAACATCAGTATATATAATAGAAAATTCAAGTATTATAAATAGCTAATAAAGCAGATTGCTAATCTCCTTCTGAATACAGAACTTAAACTGGAGAAAAGAATATTTTACTGAAAGGAGGTATCAAGCGTTGGCATTAGAGAGTTGTGAATTTATGTCTAGTCATCCTAGATTTTTTCCACTTTGCTATTTAGGATAAGTTCTTAAATGGCAGGATTTTTATTTTTCTTTCTAGAATTAAGAGAGCAATTCACATATTTGTTGAGAGTATTAAATTATATATAAGTTATATATAATAATTATATAAATAAATATATAAATTATATATATTATATAAATCATATATATAATTATATGAATAAATATATAAATTATATATATATATATAAAATACCTAACACTGACATAAAAACAAATAATTTTAAAAATGTGTAGTGCTGATACAGTGCATGACACAGTCTAGGTATCCAATTTCATTTTACCTCCTTGTATCTACCAACATATATAACAAAAATATTAATAACCATGAATTTAAAAAATAAGAAAATGAACGAAATCTGGAGTTTATTGGTTTTGTGAGAAAAACTATAATGTACTAAACTGGTTTATATTTTATTAAGATAGTTTGGTGTTCTCTAGGCTAGTATTTGATTTAAAACTAATGTATTATAAACATTGTTCCCCTTAGCAACTGTTTTTGCATAGACATTAGATAGGGCAATATATCTCCAAAGCCTGCCTATGATCTTTGGTACTTACTTGCATTTATATCCATTTAAGTCAAACTACATAGTCCAGTAAAGATAATGGTATAAGTAAACACAGCTCACCTCCTCATACAACCACATCAAAATTACAATGAAATAAAAGAACAACCATCATTCAGAAGTATCAGAAATTGAGTTGAATGGAAGTCTGACAGCAATGGAATTAAAGAAACCACATCCAGCCCTGGTAGGTGTGGCTCAGTGAATTGAGCACCAGCCTGTGAAACAAAGGGTCTCCAGTTCAATTCCCCATCAAGGGCACATGCCTGAATTGCAGGCTAGGCTCCTGTAATGCATGAGAGGCAACCACACAATGATGTTTCTCTCTCTCTTTTTCTCCCTCCCTTCCCCTTTCTCTAAAAATAAATTTAAAAATATTTAAAAAAAAATAATGCTTTTAAAGAAAAAAAAAGAAATCACATCCATCCAGACTGGTAGGAGGAGTGGAGACACAGAACAAGCTGGTTCCACATCTACATTTGGTAGATAAAAATTTGGGAGCATACCTCAGGAGTGAGGAGTCCCAGCCCCACATTAGGGCCCCCCAGCCTGGGGTTACAGTGTTAGGAAAAGAAGTCCTCATAATTCCTGGCTGCAAAAACCAGTGGGGATTGAGTCAAAAGAAGAAAGTTCTGGATTCCCATGCGGTTTCTGCTAAAGAACCAATATACCGATTTACTCAGACTCACTCCCTCTGAACTCCAGCATTGGGGCAGCAGTTTGAAAGACACCAGGGATATACAAGGAGAGACTGCATCTTCTGACATCAAGGAGAGAGTGGGGGACAGATTTCTCCCAGAGATACAGGTAGGCAGAGGCCATTGTCCCTTTTATGAACTTCCCCCAACAGAGCCACAGAGCTGGCAGGCCAGTGCCATATCTGAGACTCTATTGATGTGGCTAACACTGTTTGCCCTGCCCTGATATCTCCTGAGTTTCTGTCCCACTCAACTTACAGCTTTTAACAGTGGCTTTTCCATATGAAAAACTGATCTTGGCTTATGCTTCACTGAATTCCTAAATCCTTTCAAACAAGCAACAGCCAGCCTCAGTGAGTCCCCAACCCCCTTGCTAAAAGGACCCAGGCACAGTACTGACAACAACCAGACTCAATTCACAACTTAGCTTCAATGGGGAGTTTCCAAGCCCAACAGAAGTAGCAGCTTTAGAGCTGCTTTGCTTTAGAGCTCAGGCAAGGTGACCCTGAGCAAAATACTAGTGGGGGCTGACCTTGGCCTGTACCACCTGAGAAACCCCAGGGCCTGCACTCCTAGGGACAGCCATGGACCACAAGGGAGCACCACCACCCTGCCCCTGCACAGCTGATTCTCCACCGAGAGTGGAGATTGGTAGTCAGTGGTCAATCCTTGCAGTTGACTGGCCTGGGTAAATCCCTCCTGTTGACCTGTCCACAGCAAGTAAGGCCCAACTACAAGAGGAGGGTATACTCAGCCCACACAAAGGGTACACCCTGAGTACCCAGCTTGGGTGAGAGGGGAGACTGTGGTGATGGACTCTACAGGATACCTACTATATTAGGCCATGAAACCAAGATGGGGAGACACAGCATCTTTACCTAATGCATAGAAACAAACACAGGGAGGCTGCCAAAATAAGGAGACAAAGAAACATGACCCAAAAGAAAGAGCAGATCAAAACTCCAGGGAAAAAAGGAAATAAACAATCTATCAGATGCAAGGTTCATGACACTGGTTATATGGATACTCAGGGAACTTAGTGAAGATGTCAGCAACATAAGAAATACCCAGTCAAAAAAAAAAAAAAGGATACACTAAGTGAAATGAACAATTTACAGAGAGCAACAGTAGAGTGGATGAAACCAAGGACAAAATCAGTGATTTGGAACATAAGGAAGCAAAAAACAACCAATCAGAAAAACAAGAAGAAAAAAGAATCCAAGCTCTGGCTGGCGTAGCTCAGTGGATTGAGCACGGGCTGGGAACCAAAGTGTCCCAGGTTCGATTCCAAGCCAGGGTACATTCCTGGGTTGCAGGCCATAACCCCCAGCAACTGCACATTGATGTTTCTCTCTCTCTCTCCCCCTCCCTCCCTTCTCTCTCTAAAAATAAATAAATAAAATCTTTAAAAAAAAGTTAAAAAAAAAAGAAAAAAGAAAAAAGAATCCTCCAAAATGAGGATAGTGTAGGCAGCCTATGGGACAACCTCAAGCTTCCAACGTTTGCATCACAGGGGTGCCAGAAGGAAAAAAGAAAGAGCAAGAAATTAGAAATCTATCTAAAAATAATGAAAGAAAGCTTTCTAATTTGGTGCAGGAAATATGCATGCAAGTCCAGGAAGCACAGAGTCCCAAATAAGATAGATGCAAAGGGTCCCACTCCAAGACACATCACAGTTAAGATGTCAAAGATTAAAGGTAAAAAGAGAATCTTAAAAGAAGCAAGAGAAAAGCAGTTGGTTATTTAAAGATGAGTTCCTATAAGGTTGTGAGCTTATTTCTCAAAAGGAACTTTGCAGGCTAGAAGGGATTGGCAAGAAATATTCAAAGTCATGAAAGGTAAGGACCTAAGTCCAAAATTACTCTATCCAGCAAAACTATCATTTAAAATAGAAGGGCAGTTAAAATGCTTCCCAGATAAGGAAAAGTTAAAGGAGTTTATCACCACCAAACCCTTATTATATGAAATGTTAAAGGGACATATCTAAGAAACAGAAAATCAAAAATATGAACAGCAAAATGACAACAAACTCACAACAATCAACAACTGAACCTAAAAAAAAACAAAACCAAAAATGAACTAAGCAAACAACTAGAACAGGGACAGAATCACAGAAGTAGAGATCATATGGAAAGTTATCAGCAGGGAGGGTGAAGGAGTAGAACAGGGGAAAAGGTATAGGGAATAAGAAGCATAAATGGTAGGTACAAAGTGGACAGGGAGAGTTAAGAATGGTATAGGAAATGGAGAAGCCAAAGAACTTATGTGTATGATTCATGGACACAAACAAAAGGGGGAAGGGAAATGCTGGTGGAAAAGGGGTGCAGAGCAGAGGGGAATAAAGGGGAAAATGGGACAACTGTGATAGCATAATCAATAAAATACACTCAAAAAGAGTAGTTTTTAGTAGAGGAGGAAAATTATTTGATTAAAAAAATAATTGTACAAGTGTGCTATCTCTTACAAAGGCATCTATTATCACTTCCAAGGGTAAAAGAAAGGTTGGATCATCATTTTGGTATTTCTTATGCATTTCAATTTTTAGCAGGAAATAGGAGTTTACACAATAAGATATGATTAACAATAGTTCATTAGTGCTTTCAGAAATAATCATGTATAATGGCTCAGAATGGATCACCCCAAGATGTCCCTCTGCAATATGAGGATTATTTTGAGCTAAAGGCAGTTAAGACCTTATAAGCACAGAAGAAACTGTTATCCACCCCCCCACTCAAAATCTACCTAGAAAAATTTAAATGCAAGGCTTTGTCCTTAATGAGAGATTGTCAGTTGTGATCTTTTTGATCTATCCATCCAGCAGGACAAACTACTAATTACTGAACATCTGCTCCTCTTTTTTTCCTTCAATGACAATCCTATCCTCTAAAGCACTAAGGTGCCTTAACTCATCCTTAGCTCACAATGCCATATATGCTTCTTTAACTTTCTGTACCTGAATCTCTCATGTGTGGAGTTCCCAAATGTCTGATGTACTTTAACTTGGCTATTATCTGTTCCTAATCTGTCTCATGTAGTTGTAATTATTAGATGCCAAAACAACCATGAAGTGTAGAGAAAATTTCTTCCTCCACCACACAGTTCTCCATGCTAAATGTTTTTAGTGCTTCTCTCAGTTAATCTCCCCCAATGCCCAGCAATACCACAGGAGGTAAATTACTAGTATTATGCTGATCTTAGAAATTAGGAAATTTGGGATTTATTGTCAAAAATTCCATAACTGATAAATTGAGGAATTAAGGGTGAAAGTAGCATAAGAGAATTTAACTGAAAATGTGAATTTGTTTTGTATTAACAAGTAAATTACATTCTGGTATTACACATCTACAGAAAAGAAAATAACCAGTTTTGTAGACAAATATGTGAATGTGGTCCTATGTGCATTTATCTATGTGGTCCTGTTGTGTTTATTTATCCTATAACATTACAAGCTTGTTTTCTTGACCTGTCATGATTTGTAAAACCAACTTGGAAATCAGCATATTATTTTCCTGTTTATTTTATGTATTTACTGATTTGCAGTGTAGAGTTATTAAATTGTTTAGAAGTGTTTACTGTGTATTTGAAATGAAATGCCAACAGGAAATTCCCTCTTCTATGAGAGCATTATGGTATTTGAAGTGGACTAGATGAAGTGGTGCTAATTAAACATCTGGCATTCAACCTCACTGTTTCACCTCTTCCAAACAACATTCTGCAGAGGGAATTTGGAACTTTAAAAGATGGTGATAAGTAAAAGTAACATCCAAAAACATGAACATTTTACTACAATGAAATTTTACCATAAATTTTAAGTTATCTTCATTCTTAATCAAATTATTTAAAAATTTTACCCTCATGGAAAAAGATAAATCTATTTCAAACAGAGCAATAGATCATTATGCTGATATTATTACCTTTCTAAAAAGAGGCAATGGTTGTTTGTAAACAATAGACCATATTTTTTCTTTTAAAACTATATGACATCAAAAATAGAACACAAAAGATTATTTATCTATGTAAATATACATTTATGTGCCTCATAACAAGTTTCAGTCAACAAGGGACCACATATATGAGTATAATGGTGTTTTCATAAGATTATAATGGAGCTGAAAAATTCATATTACCTAGCGAACTTCATAGCCATTATATGTCAAGATGCAACATATTACACAAATACCATTGTGTTGTAAATGCTGTACAGGTTTGTAGCCTAAGAGCTGTCAAAAAAACAGAATTTGTCACCTCAAAGTATATCTATTTGGCATAATAACTATTTTAGGCTGGTTTATTTTAAGAAAGAGTAGGCATGGAAGAAGCTATGAGAACCAAGCAGTCTTGCCCTAACTAATATGGCTCAGTTGGTCAGGCATTGTACCACAACACAAAAAGCCACTGGATGGATTTCCAGTCAGGGCACATGCCTGGGATGCAGGTTTTGTCTCAGTTCTGGGCACAGATGAGATGCAACCAGTTGATGTTTCTCTCTCACATCCATGTTTCTCTCACTTTTGTCCTCCTTTCCCTCTTTCTAGAAATAAATAAATAAAATTTTTAGAAAAGAAAACCAGGCAGTCTTTGTAAAATTTCTTACATTTATAAGGGAAATGCCTGTTTGTAAGTATATTACCCTGGCTGTACCAGGGAGAGAGGATAGAAACTCTTACAATGGAGAACACAAGGACGTAAATCTACATAATAATCCTACTCTGTTTTACTGTGTTTTTGTGAACTCCTTCCCTCCATCAACATCTTATTTTGTCTTCAGCTGAGGAGAGTATTTAAGGTAGTGACTATAGACAATTTTGGTGATTACTCAGTTTTCCTAGGTGTCTCCCATATACACAGGAGTTGTACATGTTATTAAACTTTTGCTTGTTTTTCTTCTGTTAGCCTTTTATTTTAATAATAGGTATGCTCAGCCAAGAACCCAGGAGGTAGAAGGAAAATTATGTTTTCCCATATAGAGCAATAGGCATTACCACCTAGCCCAGTTGTACAGTAGACTATTTCATACAGCTTTGTATAAGTGCACTCTATGATGCTCACACAATGACAAAAATCACCTAATGATGCATTTCTTAGAAGATATCTCCATTCTTAAACTGAGAATGACTGTATGTAGATGTTCAGCATATGAATATGACTAGCATAGAGATCCTGTAAACTACTTTATCACTAAGTAGTATGATCAAAAATGCATGTCTAGGATTAAGCATGAGAAAAGGCATTTGTAAACTACAAAAGGGTCCTAAAATTAAGTTTCCTTTAGCTTTATTGTCTGGTGTGGATTTTAAATTGCTAACTAACGAGATCTTTTAACTATTGGTTCTGAACCAAATGTCATGGTCCTAAAATCAAGTTTCCCTTAGCTTGATTGTCTGGTATGGGATTTTAAATAGTTAACTAATGAGATCTTTTAAATATTGGTTCTGAACCAAATGAAAATGGGAAAAGGTAGAATGGTAGATTAAACATAGGGATGCACATGATGTATCTTCCCAGAATGAGCCAAAGGCATCCCTCTGGCCTTTGCCTTACAGAGCATAGGATCTGGAGTGTAAAGCCTGGACTATATTTCAGCCTTTAAGTGGCTTATAGGCCAAAAACCTTTGTGTAGGGTAAACTGAGATGAAATATGTGACTGCCCTACTTTACACATAAGATTTCTACTACTCTTTACCCCTTAGTAAATGAACTTCTAGTACAACTACTGTTACAAATAGAATAATTAGGAAAATACAAGGTTTTCCAACAGTCTGTGGAAGCTAGTGCCATTAATAGTAATAACGGAAATAAAAAGTATTGTTTTAGGGAGGCATTCTTATTAATGAAATGAAAGAAGAGTTAGAAAGCAAGAGGTCAACTAGTTTCAGGCTCACTACAGTCACAAACATTTCTCAAATCTGTGCCTCCAAAGGCAGATTATTAAGGCATAATCTTTTAATATTGTTGCTTAAAGGGTAGTACAATTAATCATACCTCTATGAAAAAAATAATAAACATAAGAACCCCTCTACCAAGAACAAGAGCATGTAAATATGGTGACTAGATTTATCTTTTTTTTAAAGATTTTATTTATTTATTTTTAGAGAGAGGATAAGGGAAGGAAAAAGAGAGGGAGAAAAACATCAATGTGTGGTTGGCCTCTTGTGATCCTGAAACCCAGGCATATGCCCTGACTAGGAATTGAGTCAGTGACCCTTTGATTTGCTGGCTGGCACTCAATCCACTGAGCCACACCAGCCAGGGCTGATTTATCTTTTTTAAAAGTTATAGTTTTAGGTAAATGATATGTTTTTGAAAAAAATAGAAAAAAGTATTATCATTGCCAAGTATAGACAATTCATTTCAAGTGAACTATCTAAAAAAAAGATAAATTGCCAGGATAGAGTAAAAAAAAAATCTTTAGTCATTACTTTTGTAATGACTAAAAAAAATTATTTTTGTCATTACTTACAAAGTAATTTTACAGAGAGAATAGTTTCCTTTCAACTGATGTATTTGACAGTTAATAAATAATTCCTAAGAATCCATCGCAAACTGTAGAACAATCTTTATGGCTTATATTTAATAAATGTTTATTGTGTGTAAATGCTGGGCTGAGTTTTGGGCTAGGAAATTTTGTCCCAGGCAATTCAAAGAAATTACATATAGTCTTCAAAGATGGGGCTACAAACAAGTTGATAATTAATAAAAGATGTCTTAAGTGTTTTAATGGAAATAAATCAATATGTGCAAAAATATAAGTGGAACACTTAACAGAGACTTTCTAGTATAGATAGTTTCTAGAAAAGATGATAGCTAGGCTGAGTTGTGAGGAGTAAGTGGAAATTAGGCAAAAAAGAAAGGTTAGAAAGTATTGATATGGGTAAAGGCAGAGTGAGACAGAAAAGAGACTGCGTAATATGGAAACATAATATATTTCAGAATACCTCAAAGCAAATTGGAGAAGAGGCTTAGGAATAGAGTTTTAGGGGTGTAATCAGGCTATGAAGTCTACTAGTGAAGTATTTCTGCTGTAAAAAATTTATCACAACTTTTGCAGTGTAAACAACACAAATTCATTAGTATTCATATTTCCAAAGTCAGAGGTATGGGGTGGCTTGACTGTTTTCTCAGCCCTGAGATGTGCACATTCTACATCAAGATGTTAGAATTCTAGACTTTTGTCAAGTGGCTCTGAAAGAATCTACTTTTAAACTTATCATGGTTGGCAGAATCCAATTTTTCTTGACTATAGAACAGATTTGTTTGCTATCTGTTATGATTTGTTCCTGTAAGTTGCCTGCATCCTTTCTCAAGATTTCCCCTTCAGCAATGGAGGTTTCAGTTTTTCTCAAGCTTTGAATTTCTCTGATATCCCTTTCTACCCCATCTCTATGACTAACTCTACATATGCATCTCCCTTCTGTTTCACTCTTTTTCTTTTAAAACTCATGTGATTGGATTGTGCCCACCATGATAATCCAGGTAATATATCCCCATTTTAAGGTCAAATGAAAGTGGGGAGGGGTCCAAGATAATGGAGGAGAAAACGGAAGCTACACCAACCTCATCCCCAAACCAATCTGGAATTACAACTAAACTATAGAGAAATCATCCTGAATAACCAACTGAACACTAGCTGGAGAGAAGCCTTATAATCATGGACAAACAAAAGAAGCCACTTCACCACAATAAGGCCGGTAGGGAGTGAGGAGGAGACATGAGAGGGCTGACAGGACTCCCATGGGTGGCAGCTAAGGTTTCAGAGGGATATTTTATTGCCAAGAGATTCCCCCTGAGAAGTTTGGAATCTAAACCCCAAGATAAGCTCCCCAGCCTATAGCACAGAAAAGAACCAAGACAACATCTGGCTGTTAAAAGCAGCAGGGTTTCGCTCTGTGACAAAGAGATGGTTGGGGATGGAGAGAGCCTCTTAAGGGCCAATGCACACAATGTTATTTGCAACCTTGTTCCTTGGGCTCCAGCAGATAGAGAGCAGAGTGGACTGGAGACACTTGAAGAGAGTCTGGGGTTGGTGTATCTAGGGAGAGAACTGAAGGAATAGCCACCAGGATCCCTGTACTGAATCATTCCTCATACTACAGAGGCCATCTTTCTCAGGCAAAGCACTCCTCTCCAAGTGATAGTAGTCTGAGGGAAAGCAATAACCCCACCTGCAGGAATTACTCTGCCCAACCCTCTGGTGCTCAATCCAGACTACTGATAACAGTTTCAGGCTATACCACTGCGTAGCTTAACAACTAAGGTAAAAAATACAAAGGAGCAACCAAAATACGAAGACAAAGAAACAAACCCCAAAAGAGAGAACACAAGAATTCTCCAGAAGAAGAATTAGGTGAAATGGAAGCAAGCAACTTATCTGATAGAGAGTTAGAGTAATGATTACAAGGATTCTTAACACCATGATAAAAGACATGGACACCGTAAAAAAGAACCCATCGAAATAAACAATGCAATATCTGAAATAAATAAAACACTGGAAAGAATAAATTATAGGTTAAATGATGCAGAGAACTGAACCTGTGATTTGGAAGAAAAGGTAGAAAAAAGCACCTAGGCAGAGCAGCAAAAAGAAAGAAGATTTAAAATAATGAGTAGAGCTTAAGAAATATTTTGCACAACATGAAGCATAACAACATTGACATCATGGGAATACCAGAAGGACAAGAGAGAGAGCAAGGGATCGAGATCCTATTTGAAGAAATGATGACTGAAAACTTCCCTAATCCAGTGAAGGAAAAAGACACACATGTCCAGGAACCTCAGAAAGTCCCAAACAAGTTGGACTCAAAGAGGCCAACATGAAGACACATCGTAATTGAAATGACAAGACTTCAAGATAAGGAGAGAATCCTAACATCCACCGCCCCCCAAAAGCAGGAAGTTAGCTACAAAAGAGCACAAATTAGAATGTCATCTGATATTCAAAAGAAATATTTCAGGCCAGAAGGGGGTGGTGTGAAATATTCAAGGTGATGGAAAACAAGGACCTTCAAACAAGGCTACATTACCCAGCAAGGTTATCGTTTAAAATCGAAGGCAGATAAAGGAGCCTCTCTGACAAGAAAAAGCTAAAGGAGTTTGCTAACAACAAACCAGTACTGCAACAAATGTTAAAGGGCTTACTTTAAGAAGAAGAAGAAAAAGAGAAAGAAAGAAAGAAAAGCAGAGGAAAATAGTCTAACAATAAAATGGCACTAAATATGTATCTATCAATAATCACCTTAAATGAAAATAGCTTAAATGCTCCAATCAAAAACATAAGGTAACTGAATGGATACCAGAACAAGACCCATATACATGCTGCCTCCAAAAGACCCATTTCAGATCCAGAGATAAACACAGACTAGAAGTAAAGGGATGGGAAGGATATTTCATACAAATGAGAAAAAAGTTCCGATAGCAGTACTTATAACTGAAAACAATAAAGTTTAAAACCAAGGCTATAATAAGAGATGAAGAACACAACATAAAGGTAAAGGAAACAAATTGCCCTGGCTGGTGTGGCTCAGAGGACTGAGTGCCGGACTACAAACCAAAGGGTCACTGGTTTGATTCCCAGTCTAGACACATGCCTGAGTTGCAGGCCAGGTCCTCAGTGGGAGGCGCATGAGGCAACTACACATTGATGCTTTTCTCCCTCTCTTTCTCCCTCCCTTCCACCCTCTAAAAATAAATAAATTAATATTAAAAGAATAAATAAAAGGAACAAACCAATACTTATTATAACACGAGGTTATAATCCTAGCAAACATTATGCACACTACACAGGAACACTTAAATATGTGAAGCAAATCTTGATGGACATAAAGGGAAATATCAACAGAAATAGTCATAGTCAGGGATTTTAACACTGCACTGACTTCAATGGATAGATCTTCTAGAGAGAGAATCAACAAGGAGACAGTGGCCTTAAATAACACACTAGATCAAACACATTTAATTGATATCTTCAGAGCATTTCACCCTAGAGCAGCAGAATGCATATACTTTTCAAGTGCACATGGAGTGTTTTCTAGGATAGACCACATGTTAAGACACAAAACAAGTCTCAATAAATTTAATAAGATTGAATTCATATCAAACATCTTCTTTAACCATAATGATATGAAACTAGAAATCAATCACAAGAAGAACACTGAAAAACACACAAAGACATGGGAGCTAAATAACGTGTCACTAAACAATGATGGGTCAAGGACAAAATGAAAAGATAGTTTGAAATAAATGAAAATAAAGACATAACAACCCCAAATCTGTGGGACTCTGGGAAAGCAATGCAAAGAGGGAAAATCATAGCATTACAGACCTACCTCAAAAAACAAGAAAAATATTGATAAAGAACAACAAAGCCCACTATGAGTAGAAGGAAGGCAATAATAAAGATTAAAGCAAAAATAAACAATGTAGAAGCTAAAAAATGATGCAAAAGATCAATGAATGTAAGAGCTGGTTCTTTGAAGAAGATAAACAAAATTGACATGCCTTTAACCATACTCAACAACAAAAGAGAGAGAGAGGAGCTAAATAAACAAAATCAGAAATTAAAGAGGAGAAGTATGACACCAAACTAACACCAAAAAAATACAAAGGAGTATAAGAAAATATTAAAAAAACAATAAATTCCTAAAAATATACAATCTTCCAAAACTATATCAAGAAGAATCAGAGAATTTGAATAGAGTGATTACAACTGATGAAATTGAAGCAATAACCAAAAAACTCCCAACAAATAAAAGCCTTGGACCAGAAGGCTTTCAGGTGAATTTTACCAAATGTTCTGAGAACTAACACCTCTCCTTCTCAAACTATTTCATCAAATTCAAGAGAAAGTAAGGCTCCCAAACTCATTAGGAGACCAGTATTATCCTAATGATAAAACTAGATAAAGACACTACAAAAAAATTGTAGACCAATACCCCTGAAGAACATAGATACTAAAATCTTCAACAAAATTTTAGCAAAGAGAATACAGCAATGAAACAAAAATATCACATACCATGATCAAGGAGGATTTATTCTATGGATGCAAGGTTAATACAACATTTTATGAATCAGTAAATGTGATTCACCACATAAACAAAATGAAGGATAAAACCAAATGATCTTATCAATAGAGGCAAAAAAAGCAAACATTAAAACCCAGAATTAATTTATGATAAAAACTCTCAGTAAGGTGGGATTAGAGGGAACATACCTACACATATTAAAGACTATATATGATAAACCCACTGCCAACATCATACTCAATGAGCAAAAACTACAAGCATTCCCTTTAAGATCTGGAAAAAGGATGTCCACTTTCACTTCTCTTATTCAATATAGTTCTGGTAGCCTTAGTCACAGCAATCAGATAAGAAAAAGAAATAAAAAGCATCTAAATTGAAAGGAAGAAGTAAAACTGTCATTATTTGCAGATGACAAGGTATTGTATATAGAAAACCCCCAAAATTCCAACAAGAAACTACTAGAACTGATAAATGATTTCAGTAAAGTAGCAGGATACAAAATTAATATCCAGAAAGCTGTTTCATTTTTATATGCCAATAACAAACTAACAGAGAAATTAAGAAAACAATCCTATTAACAATTGCTACAAAAATAATAAAATATTTAGGAGTAAATCTAACCAAGGATGTAAAATACCTGTACTTGGGAAATTATAAGACACTGAAGAAAGAAATAGAAGATAATACAAATAAGTGAAAGCACATACCATGTTCATGAAAAGGAAGAATTTCCATCATTAAAATGTCCATACTACCCAAAGCAATCTATAGATTCAATGCAATTCCTATCAAGATTCCAATGATATATTTCAGAGAAGAAGAACAAATATTTCAAAAAATTATATGGAACTACAAAATGTCCTGCATAGCAATAGCAATCCTGAGACAGAAGAACAAAGTTGGAGGAGTCATCAAACCATATCAAACTACCTTATATCAAACTATATTATAAGGCCATAGTAATCAAAACAGCCTGGTACTGCCTAGCAGGGGAGATACCATGATCACGAAGGTGGTCTTTCCAGAATGAGGCTTATTCGTTGCACTCCGGATGTGCTGACCCCTGCAATTTCTCCAAATGTGGGAAACTCAACTACATAATTTGTGGTAGTGGGGGACTGTATATGTGCTCTCCCTGGTTTTTCAGAGGTTGAATGTCAGGCCATGAGGTCTTTGTGGTGTATACATGCACTAGGTATTTCTCTCACTGTATGTAAAGGAGCACTAGGATTTCTCTTTGGTAAGTCTCACTCCTGTGTTTCACTGACAAATTTCTTTATTGAAGTGTAAACAGCCAATATTGTTGCCTGTACTTTTCTTTTACTGTCATGTTTCCATAGCATCTGTCTCTTTGGTGTCTTCTGTGGGTGACACCAGCAAAAGAAATGAAGAAGGAAAAAAAACAGCCTAGTACCGACATAAAAACAGACACATAGTTAACTATAACAGAACAGAGAGCCCAGAAATAAACCCACACCTTTATAGTTGGTTAATATTTGACAGAGGAAGAAAACATATACAGAAGGCTAAAGATAGTCTATTCAGTAAATGGTGCTGGGAAAATTGGACAGGTATATACAGAAAAATGAAACTAGTTCACCTTCTTAAACCACACATAAGAAAAAACTAAAAATAAAACAAAGACTTAAATGTTAGGCCCAAAACCATAAAAATTGAAGAAAACATAGGCAGCAAAATCTCAGACATTGCTTGTAGAAATATTTTATCAGATATATCTCCACAGGCAAGACAAACAAAAGAAAAAGTAAACAAATGTGACTACATGGAACTAAAAAGTTTTTGTACAACAAAGGAAATCATCAACAAAATAAAAAGACAACCCACAGAATGGGAGAACATATTCGCCTATACATCCAATAAGGCATTAACACCCAACATGTGTAAAGAACATACCAAACTCAATACAAAGAAGCCAACTACCCAGCTGACAGTGAGCCAAGGATCTCACTAAACACTTCCCAAAAAAGGACATACAGATGGCCAATCCATACATGAAAAGATGCTCAATGTCACTAATCATCAGAGTAATGCAAATAAAAACAACAGTGAGATATCATCTCACACCTGTCAGAATTGCTATCATCAATAAATCTACAAACACCAAGTGCTGGCAAGAATGTGGAGAAAAGGGAAATATTTTGCATTGTTGGTAGGAATGCAGACTGGTGCAACCCTTGTGGAAAGAAGCATGGAAGTAACTAAAATATTTTAAAAATGGATCTGCCTTTTGACCCAGCAATCCCAGTTCTGGAAATATATCCAAAGGAACCCAAAACACTGTTTCAAGGGACATGAGCACCCCTGCGTTCATTGCAGCATTATTTACAATTGCCAAGATATGGAAGTGGCCCAAATGTCCATCAGTAGATTAATGGGAAAAACAACCATGGGACATCTACACAATGGAATACTACTCTGCCATAAAAAATAGAAGAGAATGTTACCCTTTGCAATAGTATGGATGGACCTGGAGAACATTATACTAATTGAAATAAGGTCAATGAATGGAAACCAGTCCCTTCACAACAATACCTGGATTAGTGATTGATTGAACGACCAGAGGATGATTTTGAGGGAATCTTTTTACAATTTTGACTGCAACAGAAGGCAATTTTATTCATGTGAAATTAAAGAAATCAACTTTATCTTGAAGCAAACTAATTCTTAAAAATTTTCTTTGCAAAGAAGTGCCAACTAACTCCACATTTTAGAAAGATCATTCTGATAGCAGTGTACTGCTTGAATTGTTAGAGTGGGAGAGGTTGAATGGCTTCAGAGAGACCAATTAAAGTGATCATTTAGCAATTAAGTTCAGAGATAAGGGAACAGGGTAATAAGAGAGTAAGAGTGAGGAGATATCAGAGGAAATAGTTTTAAAGGCATTAAGGAAATAAAATCTGTATTTTTTCCCCTGATTTGCTATAAGACAATAGATTCCAGGATGACTTTCATTTCTGGTTTAGGTAATATATACCAAAGCATGATAATATCTTGAAAAAAGAACAGATGAGTATAAAGAATATATTATATTTATGTTTAGAGAAAACTGATTTATTCTTTTTAGAAATGTTGGTTTGTATATCTTCATTGGATTAGGCAACTTCTAATGAGTAATCACATACATAAGATTTGAATATAAAATGATTTAACTGTCTATAGAGATATGTGAGTAGTGATTGGTACTTCAGAAAACATACATCCATGGAGATTAGAAATCAAAACTATAGTTTCTTGAAACTTTAACAGAACAGTATAATGAAAATGAGTAAAATAAAGAATCATCATGTTAGAACATGGGAAAAAAGAGAGTAGTTAATAAAATATAGTATAGTTTGGAAATACTATGCATACATTGAGAAAAATTAGCCATTTTGTACATATATCATGACAAACTATGAAGAGAAATAATTCAGTTGAAAACATAAATGTTCAGCAGAGGGCAATATATTTCTCCATTTTTGATGATAAGAAAGGGATTATGTCACCACGTACACATATATTGACAAGATACTGAACTCTAGAGTGGGAAGAAGAGTCTTTTCATTCTTCTGTCCATTTAAAACAAAAACACGGGCACTTGTAAGATTTTTAAAGCATTTTAAAGCAAAGAAGAATATATGGTTTATCCATATGGTACATTCCCTATAGACGTATTCATGTATTAAAAGAATATTTAATGACATGAGATAAGTTTATGATCTATATACACTTATGATCTATACACTTATGATGTGTATTTATATTATTTAAAGTACAATGTGAACTTTGTAAGATGTTATACTCACAGCAAATACTGAAATGTTTTTTCATTGTATTCTTTATTTTTATTTTTAAAATATATTCCTTTTAAAAATAGAAAAAATACTAAACTTATTGTCAAAAAGTGAGACAAAACATATTCAATAGAAAAATAACATAAAAGGAAAGTGAAATTGATGGTATAAAATTGCTGAGAAAATGGGTAGAGATGGGATTCAGATGACACTTGCAGTTTTTTAGACCCATAGGAGTAAAATCATCTCTACTGAAACTGGAAGAAGGCTACAAGATTGATGATGATGATAAATTTAGAGGTGGAAGGTTTGGAAGCTATTATTTTCTCTATTAAGTAGAACTCAAGGTATTCTGCTAAGTGTGATCAGGAATATGACAAGGACAGGGCCTTTAATGAAGGTATAATAAATGTTTAGCAATAGCTATTTTTATTATACTTATTGGGGTTACATTGGTTAATAAAATTATATAGGTTTCAAGTGATAGTCTGTGATATATCTTCTGTATATTTATTGCATTATATTTACCACCCAAAGTCAAATCTTCCATCACCACATGTTTAACTCCTTTTTCCTCTTTTCTACCCATTCCCCTTCCCCATGGTAACAACCACACTGTTGTCTACGTCTATAAGTTTTTGTTTCTTTGTTTGTCTTGTTTGTTCATTACTTGCTTTCAGTTTTATAACCCACATATGTGTGAAATCACATGGTACTTGACTTTTTCTGTTTGGTGTAGAAATAACTACTAAATGTTGGGAGATGAAGGTGGTTAAGGAAAAAATAGTAATCATCCTCTGAGAGTTTTATAAGTTTTTTTCTAATTTTATTTTAATCATTGTTCAAGTACAGTTTTCTGTCCATTACTCCCATCCCAGCCCACCCAACCCCCTCTCTACCTCTCCCCCATTTCTACCCTCCCTAGTTTATGTCCATGTGTCCTTTATATTTGTTCCTGTAAACGCTTCCCATTCTCCCCTGAAATTCCCTTATAAGTTTTCAAGAACCATTGTGGAGCTATTGTTATTAAGAGAGTTGAAAATGATGCAAAAATGCACCAATAAAATAGTGGCACATAATATAAAACCCACGAGCAAACATATACATGAAAGAGGTGCCACTCCATTATGAGTAAGGTTGGCTTTTTGATAAATGGTATTTGGATAAGCAGTTATTTATAGTTAAAAAATAAAATTGTATCAATTCCAGGGATATTAAAGACTTAAGTATGAGAGGAAAGCTGTAGAAATTTTATGTTAATATATGTTATTATGGAAGAATAACTTCCTAATTCTATTCAGAGTAGAAATGTATTTATTATTATAATTAAAGTATAATAACAAAATAAGCTACACTGATTTTAAGTATTCATTATGTTTTGACTGTCATATACATCCATGTATCCATCACAGCAATCGAAGTATAGACTAGTTTAATTGCAGGAGGTTACTGTGGCCTTCTTGCCTACTAATTTCCTGTCTAGTCTGAGTAGCAACTACTTTCTCATCTCAATAATTACAGATTGGTTTAGCATTCTTACACTTAATATAAATGGAATCATAGACTATGTGACCATTTGTGTCCACCTAGTTTTGTGGCAATATTTTAATATTTTAATCTTTTTTCACTACTGGTTAATATTTCTTTATACAAGCATACAGTGATTGGATAATTCAGTATCCTTTTGAACATTTTTTACAACTCTTTTGTGAACAAATAATTTTATTTGTATTGAGAGAAAAACTAGAAATAGAATTCCTGTGTCAAAGGGTAGATGCTTATGTAAATTTAGTAGGTACTATTAAAGTTTCCAAAATGGGTAACAAACTTATATTCCCACTAAGAAACACATAAATGTCCTGGTATTCTACATGCTTACTAAAACTTGGCATTGCTATTTTTAAAATTGTAACTTTTCTGGTTACTTCATAACTATATCTTATTTTGCTTTTAGTATGCATTTATTTGGCAGCATTGTTTAATTGCTGACAGTCAAAGGGTGCATATCTATCAGCCAAAACAAAGTAAATTCTACTAGTCTCTATCCTCTGTGTAACATGACAGAAGGAAAGGGAAATAATATGCAAGGCACTGTTAGAAGTCTCTCAGTATTCATCATCTCATTCTATCCTCACTAAAAATATTAAGTATATTTTATAGTCATTTACTACATGCAAAGAGAAAAATGATAATATTAAGCAAATTCTGTTAGATTACATAATCATTTGGCAGTAGAGCTAGAAATAGGGTGGCTGATAATTTAAAATGTTTCTTGGCCTGGTTTCAACAACCTAAGTTGGAGCCACACTTGTCAATGTGATGCTTATAAGAAGCAATGCAGCTGTAATCTTTCTGGAAGATGAAAAATAGTAGACATTAAAATTCAATGCAGTATCCTCCTTAAGTGTACTAAAATCCAAACTCCCTTTCTCACATATCAGCTGATAATTATATTTCCTGATAGAAGAATACAAGAAATACATTCACTTCTTTAAAAATGATTTTATTTATTGATTTTAGGGAGACAGAGGAAGGAGGTGAGAGAGAGATTTTGTTGTTCCACTTATTCATTCATTGGTTGCTTCTTGTATGTGCCCTGATGGGATGGAGTCTGCAACCGTGGTGTGTGCATTTGGACAATGCTCTAACCGACGGAGCTACCCGGCCAGATCCAAGATGCTTTCACTTTTGCCACATTAGTTAGATTTGCCAGAGATGAGAGTCTTGAGTTATTTCAAACTTCTCCTTTCAATTTTTCTGAAAACAATCATACAGCTTCTTATCATAAAACAGTTAAAAGTTATCTTTTCCTGCATCTTTGGAAAACTATAAAGACGGCAATTCTGCTTGACACTGCTGACAAAAGCGATAGTATCTTTTTATCTTAGCAATATTTTCCAAGTCATATTACTTAATTTCAAAATAGTCATTAAAATTCAAAATAAAAAAATATATCTAGATTTAGACTATTGTTATGTAATCTGTCCAGGTAGTTTGATACCATATAAATGTTATCTGAAGATGAAGCCTTTAGGAGGAATACAAAGATAATAACTGAAGATGAATAAGGAACTCTTAGGGGACTGAGCATACTCTTTTCCTTTGAAAAATTTTATTAGGTTAAGAAAATAATTTTGCCTCTGAATATAATATTTAAGTGTTCATATTGTCTGAATTTATACATCTCTCTTTCTTTAAATTGTGTCCACTGCTGTGTAAGTACATAGAAGTATAATCTAAATAATAATACAATCCATCCTGCACGAGGCCTGATTAGACCATTCAGGATATCACACTGAAAAATGCTATAAAAGGAAACTTATGTGTGTACATGAGACCTGATTAAATGATTAGTTCTCTGGGACATCATTATGGAAAAGTTCATGTACATATTGAGCAGTTACTGCTATTTTAAAATATCAAGTGTGACAAGCTAAATGAGAAAACTTTTGAAATACTATGATGTTTTCATATTCTTGGTGTTTACTAATTTAAACACTGTTTCTTCCTACCAGAAATAATGCCATATTATAGGAAATACTGGTCTCATTTTGTTTCATTTTTAGGCATTCCCTAGAAACTATCACGAATATAATTTCTAAATGTTTACATAATTGAAGGCCTCTTACAAGTGGCCTTGTTTAGATACCTCTAAATTAAGCTAGATTGTACATTTTAGTTATTAAAGTATGATCTTTTGAAAAATAATAATTTCATAATTAATGATAATTACTGCACTGAAAACTCAAAATGCAAGCTGCACAAGTTTAAAAACAATATATGCACCTTGAACTGGATGGTAGATCAGAAGCTTCCAATCTTTCAGTGGTGGTTTAGCAACCAAGTTTATGTGAACTCCCTCTGCCGAGAGCTGTGTTCTCCCCTGGCATCTCTTCTCATTTTTAAAGCCATTTTGAATGTTTTTTTTTATTCTTCGCAAGTCCTCTTTTTAAACTAAATACCCCCAGGAAGTTCATTACAGCTTAGTAAGTTACTGAAAAAAGAAGTCTGTCTATTTGTCCTCACCTCCCACCTAACTCTAGAAAAAATCCTAATAGCCTCTTGAACTCATGTGGAGGGGTCAGTGCATGTTAAAAGTTCACATATTTATCTCTCAGTTGTCTCTCATCTAAGAGGTTCTTTATTCTTTCTTCATTTTGCTACCCCTCATCCTCCCTATCTGCTCACAAATAAGTTGATAATGTTTTAAGTTTCTGTCCTAGCCAATGGCATAATTAAAATTTGACTAATGGGTGGGGAGAGTATAATCTCACTTAGATTGTGAGACCAAGTTGTTTGGCTCAATTCAGTATCTAGCACTGGTGTGTCTGTCAATGAATCACCTTGCTTTCCTATAGTTCCTTTGGCTTTTTAATTGAATTGATTGGGGTGATGGTGTATTGCAAAACCATACAGGTTTCAAATGTGAAAGTCCTCAATAAAACATGATCTGATACTGCATTGTATGCCCATGGTTCCAAGCAAAATCTTTGTCCATTCTCATTTTCCCCCTCTTTGCCCACCTCCACCTAACCCCTACCTCCTCTTTGCCACTGGCCATCACCACATTGTTGTCTGTGTCTATGTTTTATATATATATGTGTGTGTTTTTTGGCTCATCTCTTCACTTTCTTTCATCCAGTCCTCCCTCCCCTATGATAGCTGTCAGTCTGTTCCACGTATCCATGCTTCTCTTTCTAGTTTGTTCATCAGTTTATTTTGTTCATTAGATTCCACGTATAAGTGAGATCATATGGTATTTGCTATTTTCCTAGAGTTCTTGTCCCTTGTGTGTAAAGCTCTCTTATTAAAAAAAGTAGATCAGGATGTTTCTGTTGTTATTTTCAGTAGAAAACAAATACTACCAAATGTTTCACATTTTTCCCTCAGGTTCTCTCATGGTACTTCTGTTGGCAGAATCTACATATATGTTTGCTCTTCTAGAGAATCTAAGCAATGCATTTTTCTCTTTATTCCCTGTTGTGTTACATTCCAAGCTGGATTAAGATTTTAATTGGCAATGAGTATGTCAATGTACAAAAAGTTTTATTGTGAGCAGGGAAATATACAGGCATGTGGTAAAAATTCCACTAGTAACCTTATCATATTGGTGTTCTCTGACAACACATGGACAGGGTATAGCACTTGGGAGCAAAATTGTATTCTCAGTTATCTCATTCTGAAATGTACTCCTGGTTATGTGAACCATCATGGAAATAGTCCTCAGAGTCAGGTTGTGGGGTTCAGTGTATTTAAGTACAGTGGATATTTTCAATGAATGGATAAAAAATGAGAATTTTTACATAGAGAGCTATATCATTTTCTCTGAAAATACATGGGGGATAAAAGACTAAATGAAAATATTGTATTAGAAACAAAAATACACAGGAAAATGAGAAAACAATGTTCCTAAAATATTCTAGCTCTACAAGCAGAGTAAGAAAATGGAAATTTAAGGATGACTCCATGGTAGAAGCCAAGGCTAGAAGAAGTCAAGGTAGAAATAGTTAATCTAGGCTTGTTGTTTTCACATCAGTTTTTAAGTCAGTAACAAGTGAAATATTTCTCTACACTATACCCATATTGAACAGACTACCAGTGAAATGAGTATACCTCTTTTTCTGTTTTCATAACTATACTGATTTTTAAAAACGGGATAGGAAAGAGGAGTGTTTTTCCAATTCACTTTAGGTCATGGACAGGTATGAGCAATTAGACTTATGGGAGAAAAAAGAATACATTGAGTGAAAATTTTGAATAAATCCTAGAAGGGGATTAGAATAAGAAAATCAGTTGGGTGGGTGGGCTGGACTGGGAGTAAAAGGGAGAAAACTGTACTTGAACAATGATTAAAATAAAATTAAAATCAGTGAGTGAATCTTTTCAAATGTGTAGGAAACAAACCAATAATAGGAAAATTAAGAAAAGTCCCTTTTGCTCCTGTGTTGGGTTCATAAATGCTTACTAAGGTCACATCTTCTTGTTGGTTTCTTCTCTTTATCTTCATGTAGTATCCCTTTTTTGTCTCTTACTGTAGCCTTGGTTTTAAAGTTTGTTTAGTCAGATATAAGTACTGTTACCCCAGCTTTTTTCCTGCTTTTTGTTCGCATGAAATACCTTTTTCCATCCCTTTACTTTTAGTCTCTTGATCTGAGGTGGGTCTGTTGGAGGCAGCATTTATTTAAATATTTTTTCTTATCCATTCAGCTATGTCTTTTGGTTGGAGGATTTAAGCCATTTACATTTAAGGTGATTATTGATAGATACATATTTAGTGCCATTTTATTGTTAGACTATTTTCCTCTCTTTTTTAATTTCTCTTTTTCTTCTTCTTAAAGCAATCCCTTTAACATTTGTTATAGTACTGGTTTGGTGTTAGCAAACTCCTTTAGCTTTTTCTTGCTGGGGAAGTTCCTTATTTCTTCTCTGAGTTTAAATGATAGCCTTGCTGGGTAATGTAGCCTTGTTTGTAGGTCCTTGCTTTCCATCACCTTGAATATTTCACAGCACTCTTTTCTGGAATGAAATGTTTCTGATAAGATATCAGATAACTTTTAGGCCAGTCTAATTGGTGCTCCTTTTTAGATAACTACCTTCTTTTCTCTTACAGCTTTTAGGATTCTCTCTTTATATTTAAGCCCTGTCATTTTAATTATGATGTGTCCTGGTGTAGGCCTCTTTGGGTCCCACTTGTTTGGGATTCTCTGAACTTCCTGTACTTATGTGTCTTTTTCCTTCACCAGACTAGGGAAGTATTTGGTCATTATTTCTTCAAATAGATTCTTGATCCCTTGCTTGCTCTCTTCTCCTTCTGGTATTTCCATGATGTGGATATTGTTATGCTTCATGTTGCACAAAATGTCTTAAGCTCTCCTCTTTTTTTTAAGTCTTTCTTTCATCCTTTTCTTCCTTCCTTCCTTCCTTCTGCTCTGTGTGGTTGCTTTAGTCTACCATTTCTTCTAATTCTTCTGCTTTATTTAACCTACTGTTGATTTTTTTTGCATTCTTTATTTCCAGCTGCTCCTTTTTTATGATTTCTGTCTTTTTTCATGTTGTTGAGTGTCCTTATTATTATTACTCTAAACTCTCTATCTGACAAATTGCTTGCCTCCATTTCATCCAGTTTTTTTTTTCCTGGAAAATTCTCTTGTTCTTTCATTTGGAGCATGTTTCTTTTTCTTCCCAGTTGGGCTGGCTGTTTAGTTTGTTTCTATGTATTAGGTAGATCTGCAAGACCTAATGCCTAAGTACATGCCTAAGTCACACCCTGCCTGTGACTGGCCCTGGGCAATCTGCTTATAGCTATCAGCAATCCACAGCTCTTGGCTTCCTCTCCTGGGCCAAAGCAATTTATAGATTCAACACAATCCCTATTAAAATACCAATGACATATTTCACAGATATAGAAGAATTATTTCAAAAATTTATATGCAACCATAAACAACCCTGAATAGCTGCAGCAATTTTTGGAAAGAAGAACAAAGTAGGAGGGATCACAATATCTGGTATCAAACTGTATTACAAGGCCACTGTAATCAAAACAGCCTGGTACTGGCATAAGAACAGACATGTAGATCAATGGAACAGAAGAGAGAACCCAGAAACAAACCCAAACCTTTATGGTCTATTAATATTCAACAAAGGGAGCAGAAGCATAAAACAGAGTAAAAATAACCTCTTCAACAAATGATGCTGGGAGATTTGGACAGCTACACATGAAAAACTGAAATTCTACCACCAACCTACACCATACACAAAAATATACTCAAGATGGATAAAGACTTAAATATAATTCATGATACCATAAAAGTCCTAGAAGAGAACATAGGCAGGAAAATCTCAGATATTTCACACAACAATATTTTCACTGATATGTCCCCTAGAGCAAGGGATATAAAGGAAAAAATAAACAAATAGAACTTCATCAAAATAATTAGCTTCTACAGAGCTAAAGAAAATATCAGCAGAATGAAAAGAGAACCAACTGTATGGGAAAATATATTTGCCAATGATATCTCAGACAAGGGTTTGATGTCCAAAATATATAAAGAACTCACATGACTTCACTCCAGGAGACAAATAATCCCATTAAAAAATGGGCAAATGACTTGAACAGACACTTCTCAAAGGACTTACAGAGTGCCAAGAGCCATTTGAAAGGACGATCAGCATTACTAGCCATCAGAGAGATGCAAATTAAAACCATAATGATATAACACTTCACACCAGTCAGAGTGGCCATCATAAACAAATCAGCAAACAATAAGTGCTGAAGCGGTTGTGAAGAAAAGGGAACTCTAGTACATTTTTGGTGGGAATGCAGACTGGTGCAGCTACTGTGGAAAACAGTACAGAATTTCCTCAAAAAAAAACAAAAATGGAACTGCCTTTTCACTCAGTGGTTCCACTGCTGGGATTATAGCCTAAGAATACTTAAACACAAATTCAAAAGAACTTATGCACCCCAATGTTCATGGCAGCACAATTTACAATAGCCAAGCACTGGAAACAACCTAAGTGCCCATCAGTAAATAAGTGGATCAAAAAACTGTGGTACATTTACACAGTGGAATACTACTCAGCTGAAAGGAAGAAGGAGCTTCTCCTACTCTTTGTGACAGTATGGATGGAACTGGAGAGAATTATGCTTAGAGAAATAACCATGGAGGTGAAAGCTGAATACCATATGATCTCATCTATAAGTGGATCCTCATCGACAAAACAAACAAGTGAGCAAAATATAACCAGAATCAATGTAATAAAGAACAAACTGACAGAAACCAGAGGAGAAAGGGGATCGATATCATGGGGGGAAGAAGGGAAAAGGTCATCAAGGAATATGTATCAAGCACCCATGGATAAAGCCAAAGGGGAGGTAGGATTGAGGGTGGGATGTGGGCTGATGGGGGTGGGTGGGAGGGGGAAAGTGGTGACAGGAAATTGGAGACAACTGTACTTGAATAACAATACAAAATAAATTAAAATTTATAATAAAATTATAATGACAAAAACAGAGGTAATGACAGAGATATGGGGTCTTACCCTCTTGCTAGAGGATCTTGGATTATATACTCATATTGATGACTAATGTGAACATGACTCTGCATTTTGAAAATGCAGATAATTCCAGAAAGAACATATTTCTGGGCCTGTTTTTCAAACAAAAATTCCATCTTTTTATTCTGCTCTAAACAATATGGCATAAAGTTACTATTACTCTAAGATGATAGGTATTAAAATTATTTTATTAATAATACAAGAATTTCCAAAGGCCATTTCAAAAAATATATATCATTTTGCACATTATTTACCTAGCTGTGAAAAATTAAGTCTTAAGCCAATCAAATTGAGCCATCTTCATCCAATTATTACATAGTGATAACCAGTTTACGTAAGAAATTACCTTTTCATAATTTATATATGTGATATTGATGTCAGGAGTACCATGAAATGTTAAATATTATAAACATTCTTTTTAAAATTTTCTAAAACATATTTTATTATGCTATTACAGTTATCCCATTCCCCCCTTTATTTCCCTCCACCCTGTATACCCCCTCCCACACGCATTCCCCCTTTAGTTTATGTTCATAGATCGTACATATAAGTTCTTTGACTTCCACATTTCCTATACCATTCTTAGCCTCTCCCTATTTTCTACCTACCATTTATGCTGCTTATTCCCTGTATCTTTTCTCCCTTTCTCCCCTTCCCCTCCCCCACTGATAACCCTCCATGTGATCTCTATTTCTGTGATTCTGTTCCTGTTCTAGTTGTTTGCTTAATTTTTTTGCTGTTTTTTGTGTTTGTTTGTTTGTTTTAGGTTTAGTTGTTGATAATTATGAGTTTGCTGTCATTTTGCTCTTCACATGTTTTATTTTCTTTTTCTTAGATGAGTCCCTTTAACACTTCATGTAATAAGGGCTTGGTGATGATGAACTCCTTTAACTTGACCTTATCTGGGAAGCACTTTATCTGCCTTTCCATTCTAAATGATAGCTTTGCTGGATAGAGTAATCTTGGATGTAGGTCCTTGCCTTTCATGACTTGGAATACTTTTTCCCAGCCTCTTCTTGCCTGTAAGGTTTCTTTTCAGAAATTAGCTGATAGTCTTATGTGCACTCCCATAAGACTATCAGCTAGTAGGTAACTGTCTCTTTTCCTCTTGCTGCTTTTAAGATTCTCCCCTTCTCTTTAATCTTTGATAATGTAATTATGATGTGCCTTGGTGTATACTTCTTTGGGTCCAAATATTTTGGGATTTTCTGGACTTTCTGGACTTCCTGGAAATCTATTTCCTTTGCCAGATTGGGGAAGTTCTTCTTCATTATGTTTTTTAATATCTTTTCCATTTCTTGGTCTTCCTCCTCCTTCTGGCACCCCTATGATTCAGATATTGGAGCATTTAAAGCTGTCCCAGAGATTCCTAAGCCTCTCCTCATTTTTTTTTTGAATTCTTATTTCTTCATTCTGTTCAGGTGGACTGTTTATTTCTTCCTTGTTGTCCAAACTGTTGATGAGTCCTGGTTTCCTTCCCATCACTGTTGGTTCCCTGTAGACTTTTCTTTATTTCATTTTTCATAGCCTTCACTTTTTCCTCTACTTTATGACGGTACTCAACCAATTCTGTGAACATTCTGATTACCAGTGTTTTGACCTCTGCATCTGATAGGTTGACTATCTCTTCATCGCTTAGTTGTATTTTTTTCTGGAGCTTTGATCTGTTCTTTCCTTTGGGCCATATCTTCTTTTTGCACTTCTTAAATAGTAAGGGACAGAGTCTTAGGTAGTCACCAGGGAGGGGCAATGCACATTACTGTGTTGTGGCACTGTCTGTGGGGGAAGGATCCAAGAGGGAACAGTGCCACTTGGTCAGCTCTCTGTTGGCTTTCAGTCACTTTTTCTACTATCTGCAAGCAAATTGGGCCCTTCCAGTGCTAATTCCCAGGTGAGTGATTTTGTGTAGGTTGTAGGACCCTGTGGGTCTCTCCAATGAACGAACTCTCCTGTGAGACTGGGAGTCTCTCTCTCTGCCTCAACACTGACAGGATTTTATAGTTAGAGGTTTTGAGGCTTTATTTTCTGTCATTGGAACCCTGGGTTGCTTGTGTGGTCTGTTTCACTCCCCAGTTGTTCCTCCCAGCTTATCTGCATGCAAATTGGGACCGCCCACTCCATCAACCACTGCCTTACCTGCTCCACCAGCCCCTGCCTTGCCCATCTGGTTCTCTAGCCACCATCTTGTGTGAGTTCTCTCCACCCAGCTGCTGGTCTCTGTCCCTCCTACCTGTCTGGATGAATGTTTCTTCTCTAACTCTTTGGTTGTTGGAGTTCCATACAGTTCAGCTTTCTGTCCATCCTGATTGTTTTTATTTCTAAATTTGTCATTGTCCTTCTTTTGGTTGTGTGAGGAGGCACAGTGTGTTTACCTATGCCTGAATCTTGGCCAGAAGTCATTATAAACATACTGATAATGATTAACACATTTTGGGATTACCACATGTAATTTTTAATCATTTTTTTAAGATTTTATTTATTTTTAGAGAGAGGGGAAGGGATGGAGAAAGAAGGGGAGTAAAACATCAATATGTGGTTGCCTCTAGTGCACCCCTATTGAGGACATAGCCTGTCACTCAAGCATGTGCCCTAACTCTGAATCAAACCAGAGACCCTTTGGTCACAGGCCTGCACGCAATCCACTGAGCTACACCAGCCAGGGCTATAATCATTTTTTTTAAATATCGGTTTCAGTGGAATTAAAATACAGATATATAGATGTTTATATTTTGAATGTCTCCTTTGGACTATAACAAATTTTCTTTACAGATATAATTTTCATTTCTTTCTAATCATGTGATTTTTCAACAGGATCCCAAAAATGTTCATGTGCCCATGAATATAAATCTATTCACACTAATGGGTCACAACATATTTTACTAAAAAACTGAGGGAAAAAACACTAAATTTGGTGGGGATAAATCTAATAGAGGTAGAATATAAAGGGCATATGGATGGAAAGAGAAAGGGAGGGGAACCACTAAGTGGAGGGGAATTTGAAAAATATTGTGGAGCAGCATATACACATTTATTTCCAGGTTGAGATATAATCTTCCCACTTGCTCTTCACCTTCAATGAAGCAAGGATTACTTATCAATTACATACTTCCTTCCATGTAGGAAGATAATATTTTCCAAGTCTGTTGAACAGAGGTATGGTCATGTGACTTGGTTTACTTTGGACAATGCAATATGAGCAAAATGATGCATCATTCCTTGCCAATAGTTGTACAAATCAAGGTGTGCTTCACTCAGGTATCTTCCCTTCTGCCATTTGAAATGTTCTTGGTAGGAGCTATTCTGACAGCTTGTGTCCAGGAAAATAGAAGTTGTAAAATACAGCTGGAACTAAACTGAGATGGGAAATCACCATGAATTAGAAATAACTTTGTTGTTATAAACCCCTGAAGTTGGAAGATCACACTTTACTGCAGTATTACCTATGATATAGAACATAAAGCCTTGATATATTTTATTAGTGTGTTTGCTTGTTTGTTTGCTTGATATTCATGTAAATTAAACAGTATAAATACCACTTTTCTGTAAAAAATGATAGGCAAGATGTGTAAAGCAAGACAGAGTGAGATAATATATCAACTAAAGACAACACATGGAATTAGGAGCACAGAACCCAAGATAATCATGAAAACATAAGCTCCCATATGACTTAAAGAATTAGAAAGGAATTGGAAGTTTTGCAACTTATGAAATCATAAGTGGTATCATTCTGAGTAGCAAAGGCCTCTGAAATTAACATTGATTATATATTAAAATATGAAGACTATTAATTGTCTTCTTAAAATAATTATTTTAGCTCAATTGGTATAAAAGTATTTCTGATGTATCTCTAAAAAATCATCACAATTTGGTAAACTTTTTTGTTCTTCTGGCATGATTATCTGATTATCTAAATATATATGAATGAATCTACCTTCTATGTTAATACAATTAATGATTCATAATATTTGTCTGTTCTACCTGGTAGAATATTTTTGAGAAATTTTTTAGGACATTAAGCCATAAACTATTCTAAGTTTAAGATGTACTTTCAAGATTTCTGATAAGATTACTAAAATGTTTTTGGTGCATTAGAAAAGATGCAAAATGTAAAAAAACAAGATAAAAACAAATATAGAAACAAAACTTTAACCTCCTTAGAAAGAAATTCTACAATTTGCTGTGATTATCTTTTTTTGCTTTGCAAAAGGTTTTATAAAAATATAAGAATAATAAAAGTGAATTAAAATCCAGGGAAATATAGAAAGTTATTGAAAGTTTTCAGTTATAATGATTTATTTTTATTTGAGTGTTCATTGACCTCACATATAAAATGAAATTATATTGTGAGTATCATATCAAATGGTAGCATATCCATTTCTTACAGTGATCTTTAAAGTACAAACAAGGATATTAAAAAGGAATTGAAAAATATGTATAGCCAATTACAAGGTTTAACTAAAATTAAATAGAACTGGTGATAGGATGAATTCCTCTATATGAATTTTTTACAGGTATTAAGCACAGTCTGTGCTCCACCCTGTTCTGGTTACAATTTCCCCAAAGAAATGTAGCCTTAGAGAGATCTCACAAATAAAGGGGAATAATAAATCAAAAGTAGTCTGTGAAATACCTTAGCAAGTTTTGCTGATGATTGTGGAGATGTCCACTTTATAATGAAAAATGCATCTTTTCCCAGGATTGAATGTTATTAAAAATATTAGGAAAAAATTATACATGACAAAGTAGGTATAAACATTTCAGAAAATAGAAATGTAAAATAATATTCAGATTTACATGTAACTATATTCAGATTGAGATGAAGACTTTAATGAATGAAAAGTGAGTTAAAAGTTAGGCTTGAAATAACGTAAATCCTTGAAGAAGGGATAAAGTGTGCAACTTAATCACCATAAATTTAGTTTTGTGGGGATCCATGGAGAGTCAAATAATTCAAACTGTTGGGTAATGTATCTCTTAAGAAGTAATTTTTCAAATGGATATTTTTAACATATTCCTGTTTGAATCTAGGCAACCTCTTCTTCCTTATCATTCAAACTTACCTGAAAACATGACCATCACTATTTCAACTGTTTCTCCCACTCAGAAAGTTTACCCTATAGGAGACCTTTCTGCATGGCGTGGGCCCAGCTCCCACTCCAAGATGCACAGGACCCATGCCCATGGATAGGTTTTCCCATGGGGAATCAGGCCTGCAATGTGCCTAGGCCCCTTTGAGTCTTGCTTTTTGCTAAAACTCCCTCACCCTGAATTCAGGACACTTCCTAACATCCATGCTAAACCTTCCAAGGATGAGTATAACCAGTTCAACCACTTTTGCCTTTTCACTTGCAAATATCCCTCTTCTGTGATGTGATTAGTGTGGCATTGGCTCCTTCATTTTCTGTAAAAGGTTAACTACCTAAAGCGAATCTGTGCATAGTAAATGAGGACCATCATGTCATGTCATAAAGGCCTGCCATGGAAGAGGCCAAGGCTTTTTGCTCCCCTTGAGAGAAAAGCCATGCTGTTCCTTTTCCTCCACCAGACTCAGTAGTCTGTGTGAATGTCTCATTTCATCCATAATGATGCAGACACTATGGGCCGGTGTCTGCATCATTATCCTTCCAAGAAGAATGATATTTTCAGTAGCATATAATTTTCAAGATTTGGTACAAAATGTGGCTCTGCCAGAACTTCCCATGGACTAAAAATGAAACTTATATTGGTTTGCTCAATGTGTTATACAGAGCAATTAATTTTTATTATGTAAAAGATTGACATTCATTTACCTGTAGAACATGTTAGTTAAAATTTATTGAATATATTAACATATAAATTAAAATATCAAAGTGTTTTTAGCAATATTGCTACTTAAAATAATCATTACATTGTTTTAAAATTTAAATAATTGCTGTAAGAGTTTGTATAATTTTTAATTCCTTAATCTGCTGTAAGATAAATGTTAAATTTCAATGAAAAAGCAGATTGGAAACAAATACAGAAGATAGTTAAAATCACAAGTGCTTTCAAATATTTAGGGACTTACAAATTATACAATGTAGTTTTTAACTAAAGATCATTTCAATACTAATATTTCACATGTTTTCAATATAACAATAAATATGGGAGAACCAAACCAGGAAATCCTGGTATAAATGTTTAGTAATATATTTCACTGTTTCATGTTAAATATATTCCTTTTATTGTACACTTTTGCCCAATTCTGTTTTGAAAGGAAAAGTACAGTTGTTTAAGGTGATGGCAAACTTGTGAAAGTCACTCAGTTTTGTTATTATTGGGCTGTGCCAACATTTCACTCTGCACTAATCACCGAAGTCGCAAATATCCACACCTTCTCACATACCCGGTCTAAACATGGATTTCCTATGAATTTTCTTGTAGTCTAATCACTGATAAGAAAACTAATCAGACCAGAACATCTGAAAGTTTCCTAAAATATAAATTTCAGTGCAGCTAAGTAACACAGATAATGTTTCTCTACCTCATGAAGCATTTCAGAAATAAATTGGAAAAAGAGTTCTCTTTTCTCCTAAACATTTTCCTATATATTCAGTTTTAACTTACATTTTGTTTTACCTCTGCCTTTTTTCTCCTTCTGTCTTCCCACTCTCCTCCTTTTAAGTTATCATTTATAATCCTAAACTTCAACCTAAAAAACCAGGATGAAAAAATCTACTGTCAAATCATACCATTGTGTTATATCTTATTGAACTATTTAATTAGCTCTCTTTAGCTAAGAACAGCTGGATAGGAATGGCAGCAGCTATAGTGATCTCATTTTAGTGCTATTAAAAATTACATTATCTATGGTGATCTTGGCCTCAAAGTAATTGTTTGTTCCTACTATTGTAATGGATGTTTTGGAGTGATACTAAAAAAGTTGTGTTGTGTTTTTAGTTGTTAAGCACATTGTTGGTGTCAGTAGTTCCTGGCAAAGTCTTCAGTTCCTCAGTATTTGTTCTCTCTATTCTGTCCCAAATTCAGAACAGTTCATGGTAAGCCCCTGCCTTTTATGTACACATGTATGACATGGGTGCCAAGAGGCACTCACATAATAGAAAAGCTTACACATAAATGAGTCCTACTGAAAACCTTAATTTTGTCTCCTCCTACTTTAGAAATACTTTGCCAGGTCCAAAGGGATACATTGGGGCCAGAGAGTAGAAGAGGGTGCTGGGTAATTATAACCAGGAATTTATGGATCAAAGTCTCTTTCTTGGGAATTTTTATATTTGTGGATCCATGCATTTCAATGTTTGTTTTTGTTATAAAATCTACAATTGATCATTCTTCTTTACCTCAGAACCAAGACTTGTTAAGGTCCTAATCATCTCTTACATAGACTTGTATACATTTGCACTATTTTGTCTCCTTGATCTACATACCTCCCCCTCTTCAATAGTTGTAAAGTATTGTGTCTTATATATACATGAAACAGGCATATTATTTATTCATAATTTCAATGACAATAAATATTTGTAAAACCATAATAGAAAATCTGTGCCAATTAGAGTAGATATTCTAAAACACATAACATATTTGTTAAGTTTTATGAATATATAATGTGAAGTCTTTCTGGAAAAAGTCCAGCCATTGTTAATATAATGAGGATAGTTTGTGCCACATTGATGTAACCTGGCAGCCAAGGAGAGTGGATTGGAATGTGCATGTGTGAACAATGTCAACTTCACTGCACTCACTAATCAGTGGGGATGGTAGATGCTGTTGAGTGGCCATGTGTACTGTGTGGCCATTGCATTAAAAATAACTGGGAAGAGCAACAAATCTTCATCAAATTTTGCATTTTAACCTTGAACATTCCTGTGCGGAAACTGTTTGGATGATAATTCAAAAGGCCACAGCTTGGGCAACTGGTGATTGGTTTTTCACGACTACATTCCCGCTCATGCATCTCCACTCTTGCAGAGTTTTTTGGTGGAATATCAAATCACCCAGCTCCTCCTACAGCCCATATTTGGCACCATGTGACTTCTGGCTCTTCCCAAAACTAAAATCACCTTTGGAAGGGAAGAGATTTCAGACCTCCAATGAGATTGAGGAAAATATGATTGATGAGCTAATGGTGACTGGGAGAACTGTGTGAAGTCCCAAGGTACCTACTTCAAAGGGGACTGAGGTATGATTGTCCTATGAACAATGTTTCTTGTGTCTTGTATCTTCTTCAAAACAGTCTATTTTTCATAATACATGGTTGAATATCTTCTGGAGAGAATTCATATATATTAACAAGTTCAAATATAACTTTATATCTATAAAGTTATATCTACTCATTTATGTAACTACATGTACAAGGTATATATAAAAATAACACAAAGTAAGGAAAATGTTACATAACCTTTTATTATTATAATTTTGACATTTTGTGTTTACATATTTTATCAATTTCAGTTTTTAATTATAGGAAATGGTATTTTTTAACAGAAATGTGTTATTCTATTTAAGACTAAATCCAAGTTGACACATCTATGCATAAACATTTTCAGGTGTTTATGGAATGTGCTGATCTCATAATGTCTTGGGCACCTGTCACCAAACAGTATCAACAACAAAAGTGTATGGAGCCCTGGCTGCTAAGCATGGGGCTCTGCCAGTCTAAATGTACTGTACCTGATGTCCAGAGCCACCATCTGGGCAGCAAGGGCATGCCTCCAGGCTGTTAGTATTGTAGACATTAACAGCCTCATGAACTATAAACTGACTGGACAGCAGGAAAATTAACCCCTGGGAACAGGGGCAGGTGGCAACCGTTTACAACAAAGCATATTGGTGGAAGAAGTGCCTACATTCAAATAATTTTTGAATCTGAGCCAAGAACTGCCTGTTCCTTCTTCCAGCTAACCATTCATTATCCAGACTCCTCACCTGCTTAATTCTCTTGGGAGCTGTACAAGCAGTGCTCACCAGCTGCCCTGCTGGAGATTGCTCTCTTCTGACACCAAAGAGAAGCTGGGCTGAGAAAGTAATGAGTGTGAATAACCAGGTAAATTAGTGTAAAGGTAAACAAACACTTCTTTGCTATTTTATTTTATTCACTCTTACTAGTAAGAAAGAAATGTATGCATTGGATATAAGTCTTTTAGAGTACAATCTATTCTTCAGGAGCTTTACTATATACAAAAATATAGTAAAGGCTAATTAGGATAACAATTAATCTCCACATAAAATAGATGTCCATTAAATAAAGTCAGTAAATACAAAAACTAACACTGACCACTTTTCTTTAAAGATAGTTTCTGTCTCTACTAGCTTCTACTCATTTTTTCTTGCTTGTTCCTTTCTTCCTTTTCCTTTGTTTTTTTTTCCTAATTGCATGAAGATCAGAAGCTATTCTTCTGTCTCAGCAATTTCTATGTTCTATTTCCTTGTTATAAAAGTATGGTTCATGGACCAGCAGCAACAGCATCACCTGGCAACCGGTCAGAAAATGCAAAATCTCACACTCAACCCTAGACTACTGGATCAAATTTTATTTTTATCAAGACACCTTTGATTTCCCCATGCATGTTAAGGTTGGTTTATACTGTTCTGTCAGTGATTCTCAAGACTGGGATCACATTAGAATCACCTGAGGAACTTAAAAACTACCAATGCCTAAGACATGCTGCCAGATTTTAATTTGACTGATCTGGGAAAGTGCCTCAGAATCAGTGTTTTCCAAAAGCCCTTGAGGTGATTCTAAATCACATATGAAGAACAAAGTTATGCACTGATTCTGCAAATACATTTTTAAAAAGCTTAAATCTAAGCATATATTAGGGAGTTCAGTTCATGCAAAATTGTGAAAATAATGTCTGGACCTAGAACAGAATTATAGGAAAGAGAAATGGATTTTGGTAGAGGAAAATACCTTTTGTAGACTACAGAAAAAATGGGTTTTTGACTGACTGGTAAAAGTCAACTAGCTCTAAGACTTGGATTTTGAGAGGACATATCATTGAATTGATAATAATTTTATAACTTATTAATAACTAAAAGAATGGGTTTTTAAGCTATACTTCTCTAGTGAGAAGAATTTCTTAAACAAATAATCCTTAGTAAAACGTTGAACATTGTTGTTTTCTTACTTACTAGTTATTATATGAGACCATTGCCCGGCATTTATGAAAAAAATAATGAGATCACTCACTCTGCTAGAAAATAGAAAAACACAGCCTATTAGGAAGTGAATAGTTTTCCAAGAATCTGTTGGACATATCTTTAAACAAATAACAATGATGTAATCATTCAAATTCTAAAAAAAGTATATATAAAAATAAAAAGAGATTTGAAGACAAAATATAAAAATAGTATTTTTCAATTCTTTTAACTTGTGGAAAACTGAGTACTTGATTAAAAAATATGAGAGAATTACTAATATATCATTTTAAATTCATGTAAAAGAGTTTGTCCAAGGTGACAATATAGATATTAAAATTACCTCCTTTTGTAAATTATTCATGAAGTAGTGTAAAGACCACAGTAAAACATAATGTTGGCATAAATGCTTTGGGGGCATATTTATTTTTTATTTAAATAACTTTAAAAACACACATTAGTTTCTATTATAAACTACACATGTTTACAAGTACTGTTCACAAAAGATTAAAATGCAGTTATAAATACAATTCTATAAACCACTAAGGGTTTAAATAATAACATATTTTCCCAAGAAGGTTGTGGTATTGACCTACTACTGTATTTTTCAGACCATCAGATGCACCTAGGTTTTAGAGGAGGAAAATAGGAAAAAAATTGAAGCAAAAAATGTGGTAAAATATTTAATAACATAAATAACATAACATTTCACCAATGTAAATGTAAACAGATCTCAACAGCAGCATCAACAACCATTATTCCCCCCAAATTTGGTGGGGGCACTTCTTATAGTCCAAAAAACATGGTAATTACCTTACAGACAGTATGCTGTTTAAAACTATAACAACTTTCATACTTTCTTTGGACTCAAAATCTTATCAATTGACATTTTATTTTTTGAAAAATTTCATGTAAGCCCTGGTTGGTGTAACTCAGTGGACTGAGCACAGGCTGCGAACCAAAGTGTCGCAGGTTCGATTCCCAGCCAGGGTGCATGCCAGTGCTGCAGGCCATGACCCCCAGCAACCTCACACTGATGTTTCCCTCTCCCTCTCTCTTTCTCCCTCCCTTCCCTCTCTAAAAATAAAAAAATAAAATCTTTAAAAAAATTTCATGTAAAGTTAGTCACAAAATGTACAATCATTTCTATAACCCCTTAATATAAAGGTGATTATATTTACAAATTCTATGACTTTAATATACATAGTGATCGAAAACATATGTTGAAGGCTATAACTAATTTCTGTCAAGAAACAGATTTTTTGACATAGAATTTGCTAAATGTATTATGTTTTCTTTATTATATATTCAGCCTTTAACAGCACATGTTCTCTTGAGAACCTCAGCTCCTGGCAGTTACTATTACAATAATGGGTGGGAAATGAAAAGAGAAAATTAATGAAGATAATGCTTAGAAGAGCCAACTTTTAGCAAATCTGGTAATGCAGCTTTGTTAAGGAAATGAATCTATCTTGAGATTAATTTAACTAACTTGAAAACATGGTGTTACCTATTGAGAAAATATCCTTTCCAGGAAATATAGCAGCTTAGAACATGATTCTACTTTGTTATAGGAAAAACAAGAAAATAATCACTAAACAAAATTATAGCTATAAAGCATTTGTACATGCACTCAGACAATAAATTTTATAAAACTATGTGCCAAGTACTATTCTGGGCAATTGATAAAAATGCAACAAGGTACAATTCTATGGAGCTAATATTCTCCCAGGAAACTCAAAATACAAAATAAGTTAATTTCAGAGAGTGATAAATGAATGTCATAAAGAAAATAAGATAGATGATAATGGTAACAAGTACCCATCAACTTCTATAGATTTGATTTGTGGTGTATCTTTGATCCTTTGATGAATTTCAGTTGCTTCTGTGTTGGATTATTACAAATGAAGCTGCTAATATTTGTGTGCATGTTTTTACATAGATGTACATTATTTCTTTTGTTTGAAAAACTAGGAGTGGATGGCTGGTGGGAGTAATTAATATAACTTTTGCTTTAAGTATTATACTATCAAAAGGTGTATAAGCAAAGTCTGAAGATGAAGATAAAACTTCAAATAAGCCTTGAGCAATTTATAGATATACATAAGAAATATTAATAAAAATAATATTTAGATCACATTGCATTTTGTTTTTAAATGGAAGGTAAAATTCTTTTAGAAAAGCAACATAGACGTGTATTGTCATTCAGACATGTTAGAGAATCAAATCAACATCTTGACCCTACAGAGTCACCTCAAGGTGACTAATGGTAAATTCCTCTATAATTATGACTATGTATAGAAAATATCTTTATCTCAGTTTTATTTTTCATCAACTTTAAATTCTTTGAAACTTCAACTGTGATATTTCCTTACCAAAGTAGTTATTAAATGAACTATATTATTACTCTAATTCTTACTATGTTATTAGCATTTTTATGTATTATATGTTACTTTTCTAAAGGGAAATTGTCTTCCTAAGTATTACATAGAAGAGTGCTTTTGGAGAAAGGAGATGGTCATTTCAGACTTCCAAGAAAGACGACAACATAGAAATTCGGTACTTGCCTGCTCCCACACCACACCAAAATTACAACTAAATTACAGAACAACTGTCATTCAAAACCACCTGAAATCTGGCTGAATATAAGTCCCAAAACTAAAAGATTAAAGAAGAAGCCACATCAAGACTGGCAGGAGGGGAAGAGACAAAGAATGGGCTGGTGTCATACCCTCATGTTGTGGGTAAAATAGGGAAGGATATCCAGTAAGGGATATCTAACCAGGGGTCACAGCCCCACACCAGGTCCCCCGTCCTAGAATTCCAATGCCAGGAAGAGAAGTCCCCATAAATTGTAGCTGCAAAAACCAGCAGTGACTGAGATCGAGGAGAAATAGGGTGGCTGGAGTCCCGAGCTGTTCCTCTGTAAGGACCTGTGGATTGACTCAGACTCACTCCCTCTGAGCTCCAGCATGGGGCAGCAGCTTGAGAGGAATCAGGGACATACAGGGAGGAACCGTATTGCCCAGCATCAGTGTGAGAGCTGGGTGTAGCTGTCTCCCAGAAAGAAATGCTGGCAGAGACCATCATTCCTTTGATAATCCCTCCCTGCACAGAACTAGTAGGCAGGTGCCATGTCTGAGACTCCATCTACCTGGCTCAAACTGTCTTCCCTGCCCCAGTGATTCCATGAGGCCCTGACAGCACCTAACATTCAAGCCTACCCAAGCTATTTCCAGGGTTTTTTTTTTCATATGAATGGCCTATCTTGGCTCATGCTTCAGATTTTCCAAATCTCTTAAAAAAGCAACACTGACCTCAACATGCTCCATGGCTCTCACTAAGTGGCTCCAGCACTAGCATTAACATCAACAAGCCTTGGTTCCTAGCTTGGCCTCACCTGGTCACCTCCAAGCCCAATACACATAGTAGCTGTCTATAGACTGCTCTGTAGCTCATGCCAGATGTTCCTAAGCAGAACACAGGTGGTAGTTGACCTTGGCCTGCACCTTCCAGGAGGTGCCAGAGCCAGTGCACCCAGGGACAGTTTCAGACCACATCAAAGTATCACCACCCTACCACCTCTACAAGTGACACACTCCAGGGGCAGACTCAGCAGACATCTGAGCCATGCTGAAGTAAGTCCTGCTTTCTGGGGCAGGCCCTTGAACAACTGATCTTTCATGGTAGTCAGAGGTGGGTGGTGAGTGGCCAGTTCTTTCTGCTGATTAGCCTGGGAATAAATCCCTCTCACTGACATACCAACAGCAATCAAGGCTCAATTACAAAAGGATGGTAGGCACAGCACACAGAGGGGATGCACCTTGAATCCCCAGCTTGGGTGATCAAGGAGTTTGGGCCATTGGACACTATAAAACACCTACTACATTAGGCCATGCTACCAAGCATAGGAGACATAGTAGCTATACCTAACACACAGAAAAAAACACAGGGAGGCTGCCAAAATGATGAGACAAAAAATATGTCCCAAATGAAAGGACAGAACAAAACTTCAGAAAAATAACTAAACAAATTGGAGACAAGCAATCTACTAGATGCATAGTTCAAAGCAATTATTATAAGGATGCTCAATGAACTTAGTGAGAATTTTAACAGCATAAGAAGAAAACAAAAACAGAAATGAAGTATATACTGACTGAAATGAAGAATAATTTATAGGGGATCAAGAGTAGTAGGCTAGATGAAGCCAAGAATCAAATCATTGACTTGTACTATAAGGAGACAAAAAAAAAAAATAAAAAAAAAACAAAAACAACCAATCAGAACAGCAAAAAGATAAAAGAATCTAAAAACAGGATAACTCCAAGCATGGCAACATTTGCATCATGGGAGTGCCAGAAGGAGAAGAGAAAGAGCAAGGAACTGAAAATCTATTTGAAAAAAATAATGTAAGATACCTTCTCTATTTTGGTGAAGGAAATATACAAGTCCAGAAAGTAGAGAAAGTTACAAACAAGATGAACCCAAAGAGGTTCACACAAAGACACATCATAATTAAAATGCAAAAAGTTAAAGACAAGGAGATAATCTAAAAAGCAGCAAGAGAAAATCAGTTAGTAACCTAATAAGGAGCTCCCATAAGACTGTCATCTGATTTCTCAACAGAAACCTTGCAATCCAGAAGTGATTGGCAAGAAGTATTCAAAGTCATAAAAAGCAAGAACCTACAACCAAGATTACTATCCTCGGCAAAGCTATCATTTAGGTTCAAAGGACAGATAAAGAGCTTCCCAGGCAAGAAAAAGGTAATGGAGTTCATCACCACCAAGCCAGTATTTTGAAATGTTAAAAGGTTTTCTTTAATAAAAATAAAAAAGATAAAAATATGAGCAAAAATGATAATAAAGAAATATCTATCAACAATTGAATCTAAAAAACAAAAATAAATGAATAAACAGAACTGAAAAAGATTCAGATATAGAGAACATTTTGACAGTTTCCAGAGAGGTGAAGTCTGAGGGGAAGGGTGCAAAAGTGAAGAGAGTAAGTACAATAGCCAAGTGCTGTAAACAGCCTAAGTGCTCATCAGTAAATGAGTAGATCAAAAAACTCAAGTACATTTACACAATGGAATACTATGCAGCAGAAAGGAAAAAGGAATTCCTACCCTTCACAACAGCATAGATGGAACTGGAGATCATTATGCTAAGTGACATAAACCAGGTGGTGAAAGACAAATACCCTATGATCTCACCTATAAGTGGAAACTAATCAACAAAACAAACAAGCAAGCAAAATAGAACCAGAGACGTTGAAATAAAGAACAAATTGACAGTAACCAGAGAGGAGGGGAGAGGGGGATAATGGTGCAAAAAAGGGGAAGGGTCATCAAGGAACATGTATAAAGGACCTATGGACAAAGACAGTGGGGCAGGGGAAGGATTGAATGTGGGAGGTGGGAGTCGGTAGGCCAGGGGAGAGAAATGAAGGGGGAATGGGGACAACTATAATTGCACAACAATAAAAAAAGGAAAAAATAAAAAAGAAATGATGGCAAAAAAAGAAGTAGTATTTGGTTGGTATAGAATATTCATGGGGATATAAATATAGCATAGAGAATGTAGTCAGTGATATTCTAATATCTATATATGATGTCACATGGGTGTGAGATTTACTGAGGGGATGACCACCTCGTACATTATATAATGTCTAATCACTAGAGTGTACACCTAAATCTAATACAATAAGGTATGGCTGTAATAATGTCAACTATAATTAAAAAATAAAAATCATTTAAAAATGGAAAAAGAAAAAAAGAGGAAAAGGTCATTAAAAGATGAATAGATACAGCATGAAATAGAGATGCCAGTATTGAAAACTTTCTACTGTATTTTATGGAAAAGCTTTGGTCTCTTTATATGCTGTGTTGGACACCTAAAAATTATTTTAGAGGAAGAAGTAGTAAAAACCTGGAGACCTCCTCTTGATGGAAGGTTTGTTATCAAGAGGAGGCTGTGGAGCCTGTTTTATAATGAAAGAAAAAAGACTTTGGGCAATTAGAGCAGATTGTTTTTCTTTAATTTAACTAGTATTGGAGTGTTCTGGGGAGTTATCTGATTAGGGAGACCAATATTTACTTTTGCATTCTACTTGATTTATTGAGTCCTTGCATTCTAAAGAGTGAACACTTTCCTGATTAAAGAAAAAAAGGTTTTCATATTGACTTCTTTCAGTTCTTATCTTTTCTTTTTATAAGAAGAGTTCTTTAGCCAATTAGTCTTACACTATGGAGAAATAGAACAGTGATTTTGCAACAATCCCTGAGAATCAAATCAATGCTTTCCATAGATATGCATGCAAAATCATGACTTGTACAGAGTGAAAGTTTGCCTCACTTTTCTATCTCATCGACATTTTCCCAATTACAAGGACATTGTTCCACTCTCAGCAGGGGATCTTAAAAAACCTGTGTCTGAAATTTTTAAGATTTTTATTCACTGTTTATAACATAGTATTAGCTCAGACCACTTTTAAAAAATGAATAAATAACATTAAAAATACCTTTAAATATAATGAACTATTTTTAATATGCAGTTTAAGAAATTTTATCATTATTATGCTCAGAGAAAATAGACAAATCTTACTATATTGCAAACTGTACATTAAAATTTCTTTGAAAACTTACTTTGGATATAATACAAACAACACAAACCTGACTTTTACAAAAATAAAATTTGGGTAATAGTTAATATCAAATAAGCTTATCGAGATCACATTGAAAATAATTTAAGAATCATTTTGAAGTAAAAATTTCAACAGACATTACTACTGAATAATACTACCTAAAATAATGAATATTTAATATATGCAGCATAAATGACTGAGATATTAATGAAGCTCCTGATTAAATTTGTGATTCTTAGAAGTCACCCCAATTTGTAAAATGAGATTAAAAAGTTAATTTTGTTGGAATAAATTATTTTTATTTTTTTATTTTTAGAGAGAGGGGAAGGGAAGGAAAAAGAGAGGGAGAGAAACATCAATGTGTGCCTGCCTTCTTGAGCACTCCCTACTGGGGACCTGACCTGGCACACAACCCAGGCATGTGCCCATACTGAAAATGGAACCAAGGACCCTTTGGTTTACAGGCCAGCACTCCATCCACTGAGCCAGACCAACCAGGGTGTAAATTATAGCTTAAGGTATGATTTTTCTGTTTTGGAGTGTGTGTGTGTTCATATATAAAATTACAAATCACATGCTAAGTAAATGCTAGAAATATAACATGTATTTTGCTTTTATTTCATTATTCAGAAAAAGCATAAATGTATGGTGTAGTTTAAAAAAATTAATTGTTTTTAGTTGCAAAGCCAATAACTCACACAGCAAGAATGCATGGTTGGGAAATGGGCCTCAGTATTCTCCTTAAAAATAAACATATTTTAGAGCTGATCATTCACATCTCAACACAGTTTTGTTATTCTTTATATGTTATCACAGACTAGAGTCTCTTATAAATTGATATAAATGATGTTTCTCTCTGGCAAATACTCCAAGAGGTAAAGTTTAAAAAATTACCTATCAAATATAAGGAGAAGAAAGATCACTAAGAAAAGCTATTGGCTATTGGTTCTTAGCCAGATACTATTTTTATATACATTGAAGCCAGACTATCCTTAACGTATCTAAAGCTATTTCACAATGGACATAGTAAGTAGAACATATGTTATTATTTTAAAATAATAAAAATTATGAAGAGACCTACCAAACATGTAAATTAGTCAGAGTAACAGATGAAACTTTAGTAAGAATTGAAAAAGCATTAATCATGTAATAAGAGTATATATGCACATGGATACTTGAAAAAATACATGATTTGGAAACAAAACAAAACAAAACCTTAAATAGACATCTCCATGAATTTCCTGGCAGATATAAGACCACTGAAGTGAACATTATTTTGAATAAATATCTATTTAAATATGTTAAGAAAGACATTTTTTTAATATACTCAAACTATGAGGGATGACATTAACTGACTATATATAACAAAATTATTTCCAACAGATCTAAGCATACCCATTGGCATAAAGGGTAGTCAGCTGGAGTAAATAATCAAATCAATGAAAATAGCCTTATGGAATATAATGACTCTTTGAACATATATTAATACAGGAGGGGAGGGTAGTGCCAGGACTTAATATGGCAAATGACATTTTCATCAGTTATAATCTATTAATTAAAAGAAACATGCATGAAATAATATTGGCCTTGGATCTGTACTTGGTAATTTGTAGAGTATTATATTTGTGCAAGACAGCTACCACTCTTGTTTTTTTTAAGAAAGAACCTATGATATGCATAAATCATCACCTGTGTTCTATGACTGGCAAGTTTCATTATACCACTCATTCAAATAATTAATTGTTCCACATTTTTATCATGTTTTCAGATTTTTAGATATAACATTTTTCTGGTAAATATTACTAAAGGTATTCTACAATGCCAACTGTTGGTTATATTTAGAATACTTCAATCTTTTAAAACTTTATCTTAATTTTTATTTATATACCTACTAAGTACATGATATATTTTATTGTTTAAAGGGGGAAAATATAAATATGTGATTTGAGGTATTTGTAGTTTTGGGAAGTGTCCATAGGATCAACATATCCTAATCAAAAGAACTTTAACTAAATGAATTCAGTAGGTTGAGGAGTGGAGAGAAAGATTTAAAAACATGTAGACTGCTCAACATTGGGGAGATTAGATGAGGAAAACATAAAGAGTTAAGGAAAGGCAACATAAATAAATGAATAAGTAAGCAATCCAGCTAGCTAAAATCAATCCAACTCTCAGCTAACCAGAATAAAAATTAATAATGAATAGTAGGGTCATAAAATATATATCATATTTAAATGAAAGGCAAAACATGAAAATTGAGATTCTGATTTGATATCATCTCTGTATTTAAAGAATTTATATGGGACACTTACTATGAGCACTCAGCTAATCCTAATCCAAGTGCCTTTATTATTGGGGTTTGGAGTTACATACTTCGGCTGGCTTCTAGAGGTACCCCTCCTTCTTCCTTTCTAAATCTTGGGAATAATATACAGCTACAAATGCTTTCTTTCTGCATTAGTAAACGTTCTTTGTCTCAGTGTAATTGTTACAGATGCCCCCTTTCCCACCACAGGCCTCCCTGCCTCTCCTATGCATTTCCTGCTTGTGATGTTCAGAACACCTGCAATCTCAGTGAGACTGTTATAGAAGCCCCATTTCTCAGCACAGTCTCAAGGACTCCCCTTCTCCTGTACTATTTTGCTTGCAATGCTCTGGACACCTAGCAATCTTATCAAACCAGGCTCAGGACTGCTGAGTTAATTGGCAAGACACATCTTCCTTTTTTTATTCCAGCCTCCCGTATTAAGTTCTTTGTTAGAGTGTAATGGTGAGGGCCCTGGCTTTACCTCCCCTCTGGCTGCTCATTGCTAGATGCTACCTGACATAGAGAACAAAGTGCTGGCTGAAAATGAAAATATGTCATTACTGTCAGCAATTAGTGTTAATTTTAAAAGCAGTTTTTTTGAGTTAACATAAAAATTTTAAATGGCATACTCTACCAAGTCTAACATTTTTGCCCGTAGATTTATGTGCTGAATACTGCCAAGTGTAAGTCAGGAGGGATAAAAGGGAACCATCCCCTCACTCAAGATACCATGAACAGCATTCTTGACATCACAGAGAGCTGACTCGAGGATTTTAATTCAATGAGTGACTCACATCTCCAAGTCCACAGGGCTGAATCTAAGCTGCATATACTTAGTTTCTTTGATACTAAGGTGTAACTCTGTGTAAAAAAATGTGTCACTTCAAATAGAGTTAAAAAAAATACTGGTAAGCTTTCCAGAATAACAACATTTAAAATATATCTATAAATACTATGTCTTTTTAAAAGCCTAAGTACACCAATTTACTATGAAAAATGAGATATCTCTTATTTTTGCATAAAACACTCAATTTTAAAATAAGCACTTTCTGAAGTATCTCAGTAGTTAGAAACATAGTTTTCCTAAAAATTCTAACATATACAATTGAAAGGTAATTATGAGATAATTATATGAAATCTACTTGTGGTTGCAACAAGATAATATAGCACAAATGGGATGAACTAATGTGTAAACATAACTGAATCAAAGGGAGATTGACAGGTTTATGTCAAGGCTCATTCTCACTGGCAATACTATGCAGCACCTAATTAGGGACCACTGTCTCTTGTTTAACTCCATAGTCATTAACAGAAATATCCTCAAATAAGCCAATTTTATTTTTCCAAGTATTTGTAATGGAAAATATATGTACATTTCTATTATTATGTTGCTACCCATCTCAGATAGATAGAAAACAGATAGGTGAGAGAGAGAGTGAGAGAGAGTGCTGTATTCTCCCAAATTATTATTTTTGCAGCTCTAGCAAAAGTACATAACATTTCTATCTTTTCCTTTTCCTTAGGAATTTCGAGGTCTCAACACTGGCTAGCTGAAGTTATAATTATATTTTGCTTCTAGGCTTCTTCTTGGGAAAATCTTTGAAGGGGATTTGAGACTGACAGCACTCAGAGCAAAGAGATTAAAACTCTGGAGGAATTAAAGGTCAGAAAAAAAAGAAATAATAGGTACCAAGAAAATTGTCCTTATGAGTGTATCAGTAATGGAACGTTTCAGTTGTATTAGGTATCAGTTTATCAGATTTCTTTTTCTGCAAAATAAAATGGGGAAATCTGTAGTTTTCTGGAAGTAGCTCAGTGAATGAGAGGTCATAGACAGAGAAAATGATGGAGAAACAGCCTGTAGGCTTAGGTGAAAAAAAACGGACTTTTTGGTGATAAGTTTGGAGATGTAGTTGTTAAAGAGAAAATTCAGACAGTAAAAATTACTCCAGAGAAATGGTCATGGGATTTGTTTATTTGTTTCAAAACTGGGAATTCTAATAGTTAATCATAAAATATAACGTACATTGGTTTATGCCATAATCTCCCAATTATTTTCTCCAAATGTCAAAAATTGATACTGAACAGTACTTTTTTGTTAGATTACTTTGGTGAAATTGAAGGAAAGGAAGCTGCCTTTCATGCTTGCAGCAAAATGTGTTGAAAAAAGAAGTTGTAGAAACCAGAAGTTAGGTGCTATTTAAAAAATTAGAAAAGGGATGAAAGCATATGAGAAAAAATGTAACCTCTTTAAGCTATTGAAACTGTCAACATAAGAAACATTCAAACCTGCAGAGAATTTTTGAGTTTGAGACAAACTGACAACAGTTGCTGGGCAGACAAATCTCAAAGGATGGAGAAGATGCTCCAGAGAATGGGAGTTTTGCATCCTCTTTCATACATTATAATAAAAGGTAGTGGAGTAGGGGGGTTGCATGAAAACCACTGATGAAGATTATGGAGGTAAGAGAAAGCAGAGTGGGAAAATATCTGGGTTGGATAAAAAGTAAAACAAATAGACACACTTCTTTTATGTTGGTAGGTACAGGGTAGATAATAGTTAACAATTAACATGGTAATAATAACAATAAAAGGGTTTTGTGGTCTCCTGCTTTGGTAGGAGATTGTCCCTGAGTGGTCAGGAAAAAGGAACTTACCTACATTCCAAAGGTATTACTGTAGATGCAAAAAAAGACAATAAGTTCAGTTAAATTAAAGATTTACTTTTTTCAGGGAAGGTACCAGCCTAGGACATGACTACCTGCCATAACTCGCTTTTGGTTAGGAAGATTTACGGTACTTTGCCATTTATAATGTGAACTTTTTTGCCCATATTTCTGAGGGAAAAATAAGGATGCACATTACATATATGTAGTGCCTGAAAAACCTTGCATCTGTTATTGTGTTTTGTAATTATTTCTTACATAAAATTTCTTGTACCATTATATACTAAAAAATAAATGCTAAAAATCCTTTATAATACAAAAAACAAATATAAGTATATTTATAAGTATCTAAATCTAAATATCTAAATATAAATAAATAAAAAATTGAATGAAAAAATTAAAATGAAAGATTTTTTCCTGAAAGTCTGGGCCAAAAATGGGGGACACATTACATAACAAAATGCGTAATTTCAGACCATACTATATGGTCACTTTCGATCTGTGAGTTTGTAAGGCCACCATACAGGCTTTCCCTGAGCTTGGCAGGTCTAGTATGTGGCCCCATTTTTTCATCCACCTAAACTTTGAAAATTTCAGTGTTTCCTCATTACATGGGCTAGAAGCATTTGCTTATTGCCCTAAATGAGGTAGTGTGTTTTACTGCTCAGGGGAAGAGGGACATCAGAAGTCTGGAAGTTTGAGGGATGTCTAGGAGGTGGATACTTAGACTGAAGTATTTGGAAGGAGGGGTACTAGGAATACCATTGAATACAGTTGAAGCCACTTCAGTTGTTTTTCAGAGAAATGGAAATATCATTCATCATATATTTCCTTTTCCTCTTTTTTTACTGTTCTTTGTTCACTTACATTCCAGAGTCATCTGTTTTTAAAACAGCTGTCTCAGTTCCTACCTCTCATTTTCTATGACCTATGTTTCTCTAGGCCCAAACTCTCTCTCTCTCTTTTCTTATTCACTGTGTGTGTGTTATATGTGTATGTTTCCCCTATCATGGCCGCTATTATCAGCATCTCTGCCAATGTGCTGTTATGTAATGTGTGGACCAGCTTTTAGTTTCCACTACTATTTAGCTTCATCCTGGGCTTAGTTTTGAAATTGCAATGGCTCCATTTAATACCCTAATAATATATAACTTGACCTAATAATATATAACTTCTTACAGCTAACAGACACCTTTTTTAAGTGCCCCAATTTCAAGTTTTCAAAAAAGAACATTTGACTCAATCAACATTTAATATTCACCTCAATGGTAAATACTGAGGCAAAGTCACCCATTCAAATATTGTTACCCAGGTCAACTCCTTAGGAGCAACTAACTATGTGAGGAGAAGTAACACACACAGAAATGTATAATTGAGAAAACAGTAGCCATTATCTTAGGTAAAGCCCATGATAATTTGAGTTAAAATTTTTGTGTGCTGTTCCAGAAACTCTTAAGTAATGTTGGAATTTGTAACTTTTTTTTTCTGGAAAGTTGAGTTGACACAAAATTTTGAAGAAATTTCTTATAAATTTGGAGATCCTCCTAAAAAAAAAGTAGTACTAATGACCCATCTGTTTGTCAATAAAGTTTATAATTATTTTTGAGGATGATTTAACCAGGAAAAACAACAAAGACTACAAAACATTGCATACATTTATAATAAAGAATTTATATTATTTCCTACCCTACCGTGATTCATCCCCTGATTAGTAATGAGTCCAAAATAATCAGGAAATGGGAAAAAGCCTGAAAACAGACCTGTCTGAATCACTAATTTATCTTCATGCTGATGCTAATCTTATAAGTGGGAAAATAAAAACTTCATAAAAAATGTATTTGCATTCTTGCTTTCTTAATCAAAAGAAGATTATTCAGGATATTTATTATTTATTATATTCTTAGATTATTGTCCTAGTAAAATGCAATAGTATCCATATTACCAAATACGTATGTATATGAAATCATATGACTAACCTTTTTAACTGATTTATTTTATTTTATTTTATTTTTTGAAAGCCATATTGTTTTGCTTTAAATATAACTGAAATTATGGTATAAGGGACCTCTATTGGGATCATATGAGTCTAAGAAAGAATAAAATTTAAATAAGGCTTTAATTATGTAGAAGAAATCATTAATTAACTATCTAGCAGTAGCAGCTCTATTTTCAGACTGCACAAGATTAACTTATGACCACACCATCATCTTCTCTACATATCAGCCACCTACCCACTTCACCTTCTTCACCTCTGATCATATGTCAGGCTGAAACTAAGGAAAGAATATCTGGGCATTATGCCTACCCCAAGTCTCCAGGGCTCTTGCTGCTGCTCTGAGTTTAATCTTTGTTTAACCTTTGTTTTAATGATAAAAGATAGTCTCTCCATCAGCAGTTCTCAACCTACAGTGCACTTTTGTCACTTGTTCCCAATTTAAACACTGAAGAATCAGAATGCATGACTTCATCAACCTATGTGACTTTTTTTGTTTGTTTTTCTTTCTCAAATTCCAGTATGGCTCAGTCTACTGACCCTATATGTAAGATTGCTGAGTCAGACTCTTCTTGTGCATAAAATACTCCCTTGGCATAAATCTGGCACCCTAGAAAGCTGCATTAATTTTTAGGACATCAGTATGTCTCTTATCAAAGCACACTACACAAGTTGTGTTTTGACTCAAAAATGCTGATGGCTCATTTTGAGAAGCTTACACAGAGAAATCTCTGACTTACTATTTTAGTTGAACCATCAGTTTATTTAATAACACATATTTTTAAAAGCCTGAATGAGAAAAACAAAGCATTTTGGTGCATGGACCATAAAGTTTAGGTATTAGATACATTTCTACAAACTGAAACAATGCAGAAGCTAAGGAAAGTGCTAACTGGGGAAAAATAAGGAGGCAACTTGGCAAATCACTTTTGCAGATACTGGAGTTCGTTAGGTATTTATCAGTGAGATGTGAATACATGCTGGGTTTTGCAGCTCATGTAGAGAAATGAAATTTCTATTAGTAAGCATTTAAGAAAACTAAAGGTGGTAAAAAATAATTCCAAAAAAAGCAAAAAATACATAATGAAGTTATATATAGTTCTATTTTTTTCTAATTATGTTAAAAGCCAGAACATCAGCTGAAAGAAATAAACAGCACTGGGGTGTGTTTACCTTGGGCAGAGTTCATACTTGATCAGCAATGATAAGATCCTCTGAGGAAATAATTGCTTCACAACAGATAACTCACAAGTGTCAAGCTGCTTAACATCCAGACATAAAAGCCATAACCTCTATTGATTAATGTCAGTTCACATTATCACCATCAGTTAAACAACAGCTATTTTCAAATTCATGCATATTAACAAAGGGAAATGAAAAATGTCTCTAGTCTGAATTTTCATAGCAATGATACAAACAGATCAGCCTTTATATAAAAGGATAAGATGAGTAGGAAAGACACATGGGAACAATGTGGTATCATCATCAAAAGGTCAGCAGTGATAAAAAAAATGATGAAAGGTATCAATCCAGTACACCTCTGTCAAACTGAGAAGTTACCTTAAAATACCCTTATGAGCAGGCTTGGTGGCTCAGTTGGTTGGAAAGTCATCCAATGCACCAAAGTATTGTGTGTTTGATCCCATCAGGGCACATACCTGGGTTACAGGTTCTATCCCCAGTCAGAGCACATAGGGAGGCAACGGATCAATGTTTCTCTCCCATATTGATATCTCTCTCTCTCTGTATGTATGTGTGTATATATATGTACACACACAAACATGTAGATATATTTGTTTATTAACATACATGTTTATTGATTAACATATATATATGTTTATTGAATTTACAGAGACAGGAAGGAGTTATTAAATCTAAAATTTAGAAAAGAGTCTCCTCTCTAAAATCAATAAACATCCCATACCCTCAGGTGAAGATTTAAAAAATATATACTTTTCTGATACACCTCGCTTTCTCTTTATCTAGGTTATTACCTTCTCATTCTCCCAGAATATAATCATTGGTTCTCATCTGTAGCTCAGTACCCATTTAAGCTCCTCAAAAATCTGCTATTTATCCTAACCCTCTCTTTCAAAGTTTGGGTATTGACTCTTAGAAATTTTTTTGGTAGTTTACCCTTCTAGCTTCATAAGTTCATTTTTTTTATCAAGTGATTTCTCCTTCATTTGTCTGCTAACCCTGAAAAATGACCAATTCTGTCCTCTTAATGGGTAAATGGCCACCCAAATCCAGTTCTTGACAAATAGGTAGTAGTTCAAACAAATATGATATCTGATGGGAACTTACGAAAAGAATAGAGAATTCTGAGAGCTGGTAGAGCTGTAGTCTGTGTGATTGCTTGATAGTATATTTGATAGTATGTTTGCTATGATAAGTGCCCATATTGTGTCCAAAGGGCTCTGAAACTATGTATTCCAGTTTGTATTTGAGCTTTTGTGACTTTAATAATTAGACTATGGGTAGGAACTTGCTTTGGACACTCTAAAGTGTTAAAAGCATAAGGAACTGTATTGAATTAAACTTGGTACACCAAAAGCTGAACACCAGTAACCTAATCTTTCCCTAATCTTAGAAAATTTAACAATGCATAAGCTCCATAAAATATAGATATCACCAAAATAAAAAAAGAAGTCAGATCTAAAACTTTATTGAAATAAGTTTTCAAATGCACTGAAATAAAGTTTTGGCAAATGGAAAAAGAGGCTTCATGGCTGGCATATCTACATTTTCAAACCGAGATTTATATTCCTTTTAAATCAACAACAATTAGTAAATGTCATTTTGTAACTACTATATGTTCCTTGCTTTTGAAAATTAAATTGGATTAAGTTAATTTTCACAATACAAACCCATTTGAAGAATTAAAACAGCTTTTCACTTATTATTTTTATATTTACAAAGTGTATTTTTGGAGGGTTCAAGAGACTTCAAACCTATTAGATTGATATTTATGACTTCTTAAACCCATTTCAAAATAAATTTCCAGGCATATACTTGCTATAATCCTATGCTATTCATTCCTTTTAAAGGCGAACTGACCACTTTCTTGTTCAGTCTTGGTTCATACTCTTTCTTTTGATGGTGAATACCTTTACTTCCAAAAACATATAATTCTTCTTATCTTCTATGTACATGAGTAACTTCGTGCTAGAGTTAAAATATATGCATTTATACATGAAAACATATTTATCTATTTCTGTATCAATCTCTCTCTCCACAAGTTTAAACTGGTACTTCAAATTACATTCCAACTCTGTAGAATTTATTCTAGCTTTCTCTGTTCATTTGTAACTCATTTTTCTGAAAGCAATAAACGGTTCTCAGAGCCAGGTGGTGAAAGACAAATGCCACATGATCTCAACTATAAGTGGAACCTAATCAACAAAACAAACAAGCAAGAAAAAAATAAAAACACATTGAAATTAAGAACAAACTGAGAGTAACCAGAGGGGAGGTGTCAGAAGATAATAGAGGAAAAGGGGGAAGGGTTGTCAGAAGCATCTATAAAGGACACATGGACACAGCCAAAGGGGGGGTAGGATCCATGGTGGGAGGTGGGGATGGCTGGGGTGAGGGGAGTGGTGTGCAGAAAATGGAGACAACTGTACATGAACAATAATTAAAAACTGTGGAAAGAAAAGAAAAAACTTGGCTCTCATTACCCTTACATATTTACTTATTTGCTTAAACCTTGAAAATGTGTGAAATAATTTTGGAATTTCTAACACATACCTCTATAAAACACAAATTATCAACTGGAGTCTAACAATTGTGTACAGTACTTTTTATTGCTTTTAGCCTTAGAGCATATAACCAAAAATACAGGTTTTCCCAAAGTTTGAGTGCTTTTCTTCCCCAGCTCCTTCACTGTGATTATGTGATTTTACGTATTGCTGTTTGTACTGCAAGTGGGTGCTGCTTCAGGCTGAACTGTGTCCCCTCCAAATCATGTTCCCCTTCATATGTTGAGGCACTGACCCCTGTTACCACAGATCCCTGTTTGGAGACAGGATCTTTAAGGAAGTGATTAAGATAAGATGAGGCTGTTAGTGTGAGTCCTAAGCAATCTCACTCCTTATAAGAAGCAGAAATTTGAACACAAAGAGACACATGGGGGATGTGTGAACACAGAGAAAAGGCCAGGTGAGGACATAGTGAAAAGGTGGCTATCTACAAGCCAAGGAGAGAAGCCTCTGGAGAAAACAAACATACCTACACCTTGATCTTAGAATTATATAGCCTCCAAAATTGTGAAAAAATAAATTTCTGTTGTTTAAATCACCCAGTCTGTGGCAGTTTTTTATGGTAGCCCTAGTAAACTGATGCAGGTCTACCCAAACTAATAGTAACAAACTTAAACAAGCTAATCTTTTAAAATCATTTTTTTAATCTTAAATATGTAATGTTAACATTATTCTAAAAGGCATGACTTTAGAAAAAGGCAAACTCACAGAAGTATAACTCTCCATTATGTCTTACTTTATTTCCTTTACCCATCACCTCCACCCACCCTACTTCTATCTGCTCACCTTCCTTCTTTCCCTTTCCCTCCCTCCCTCCCTCCCTTCATTCCCTCCTTCCCTCTCTCCAGTTATTTTTTCTACTTCTTTTCTCTCCAGAATAACAGGCTATTTTTCATATCAATATTATTTATTTACCTTGTTTTTTTCTCATTCATTCTATTGAGTTACTCCTAAAATCTGTTGACTTAAAAGTAATGTAATTAATATGGTGAACTTATATAAGTTTCCTCTAATATTGTATAGATCTCCTCTGAGTTAGAGTAGCTCTGCAAAACCCTGTGTATAGAGTGCCAACCTTTAGTCTGGGAGAAGACAGCCAGAGTCTAGAAATCAGTTACTCAGGTAAACTTGTTGGGTGTTAGAAGCCACTTTGACATAGTAGCCCTTCAAAGAAAATCTTAAAATTTGTTTATAAAATCCCTCTCTCTTAAGGCTGGAGTGACAATATTACCACTACTCACTTTGTAAATGTGGAGAACAGGGAACAATTAGAGAATGCTCACATGCTGAGCTGCCCCATAGATAGTCTTCAAATCAAAGTCCTGGATTCTTCCCTACAAAGGATTTGAGTTTTCCATCAGTGTGAATCAGAGCTTGGAGACTCTCTAGGTTTTCTTCAGGAGGGACAGTACCCCTTTTGTTTTAGCCTTAAGTTTTTGCCAGTATAGCCCATAAAGGTTGGATTATGTTTAGCATACATTACTTAACATTATCTGGATTAATAACAGTTGTCATCTATTGCCAATAAAAAACTACATATAGCTAATGGGGACAAGCAAGTAATTTTAGGAACTTCATCAGAAAACATTTTAATAATTTGACTTACATAGGACAATCAAAAAGTACCTTAATTTTTAACCTTTTATATTTTCCCACTGTCCTATTTATCAGCAATAGAAATTGTGACTCTTCCAATTCTTAGTTAATATAAAACAATGGATACTGGCACTTGCCCCACTGGACTTGGAGATCATATCCCAGAGAGTGGGGTTTCAAACCCTAGAGACCTCATCCTGCAAAGGTCTTCCTGCTTCTTCCCTCCAGACCCACCCATTGCCTAGAAATGCCATTGACAATGTTGAAGATTTTATATCAGGTGTTGTTACAAAATGCACAAAACAGCCACACATTAATTTCTAATTTGTTTATCATATTTATGTTGAAATACAGAAGCCAAGTAGGAAAATTAGAGGAGAAAATCAAACTATGTGGAGATTTTTAACGTTAACACTGTAGTCATGATATGAATATAGGCTAATTAAAGATGTTGAATCCATCAAATAACTTGGTGTTGCTCTAATGATTTTAGTTGTCTCTCAAACTCAGTCATTGGATGGTAAACCCTAATAAGATCCAAATGCATTCAAATGCTACAATGGCAGCTGTGGGGGGCGCCCTGCCCCCAGGGCTCCTTCCTCCCCCGCAGCCACCTCAGATGAAAATAAATCTACCAAGATGTGATCTGCCTGGGGAGAAAAGGCTGACCAATCTCTAAGAGGAGAAGGTCCTTGGGCCTCTTTCTCAATGGGCTTTTATTTAGTTTAGTTTGCATAGGAATACAGGGAATACACCTGAAACTCATCAATCTTTGTCAGGCACCAATGGTCAAACAATAGATAACATTCAAAGAACTATGAGGGCTTATTCTGAGTCTGGGTCAGATAGCTAAAGGGCCATAAAACTTAGAGAAACAAGCTCATTTTATGCTTGGACCCTTAACATTTAAATTGAGGGCATTCTTAGCAAAACAGTTTTCACAAGGCTTTTATGTATTCTTTCTTAGGCCTGATTGCCTCCCTACCCCCCTGGGAACCACCCATTCTGACACAGGGCTGCACCCGCCTTAAGCAGTGTTTCAGGCCTCAATCAGGCGGGGGATGTGAGCAGCCAAGAAATCAGGAAACTTTTTACAGATAGAATGAGGACTCAGGCTATGACAAAACCGAGGGGTGAGGGTCTTTTGTCCCTCCTTCATAATCCCCTAAATCCTTCCCTGATGGCCTCTTCGCAACTGTGCCTATCTTAGGTTGTTCCTTCCTTGAGGAATCTTACCTGTCATTGACTATTCAGCCATCCTCCAGGGGCCAAGCAGGGTGAAGTAAAAAGGGCAGAGGCTGTGGCCCTTCCAGGAGGATAAGTTTTGTCTCCTTAGTGGCTTATAGTCCCAATGTTTTTTTTACTCAGCCTTAGCTATGGGGTGAGGGGTGGGCTACAGCATCTGAAACTAGGTAGGGCAGTTCCCAACAGACAGCAATGATGTACAGCATATACAAGTGAAATGCCTACAAGCAACTCCATCCATGTCTAGAAAACTACTTCATTATTGCTATGGCCAGGTTGCTTCCTGAATTAAATACTGGGCATCAGTCAACTTCAGATCCTGTCACTCTGGTCCCAGTTCATTGAAGAAGGAATGGATGTCTAACTAAAGGTATCCCGAAATGCTATGTGAAAGGTCATTGTTTAAGACAAGCAGTTATATTTGAGGAACCAATCACATTACTTTTCAGACATATTTGATTCTTTAAGACATGGAAAAAAATAAATTAGGCACTATAGGTATAGAATCAGAAGTGGGATTATCATTTAGGAATGTTATTTGACTACTTCTGAAAGACAAATTATTTAGATTCCACTGGATTCCTTAGGTGATCCACTAGAATTCCTGTTGGACTATTGGAATTATTGTTGTGACCTGAACAAGTTAGGAAGAGACGTGGTTGGGTGTTTATTTCTTTCTTACATCTCCAAACAATTTTGGAGAAAGCACACTGTAACTGAAGTGACTGGAATATGACTCTGTGTCTAGTAACTTTAAAGCGTTTAGTACCACTGCTTCATCTAAAGAAAAGAATTTCTTAGTTGCTTCATTCTAAGGGAAAAAAAAATGTATTGGTAGAGTCAAGAGTACTTTGTTACCAGAAATTCTTTGAGAGGAATATAAGATAATGTGAATTTTGTTAGGCAAAATAAGAAAATATAGTGGCATATATTCAAAATAATAAAGCAATGTGTTAAAGGAATAAACACTTCAGAAAAAATCACAATATACCAAATGTATTCCATGTTTATTATCAATTTGAAGAAATGTTTGAAGTTTTTTTCAATTTGAATATGAGTCAGTCATCAAGTATTTGAAAACCTACCAAGAGGAAGCATTTTGAATAGAATTTGGCAAGTGAGTTTAAGTGTCATCCTGACTTCATCATAACCAACTTGCCATCTAGCTATTTTAGTCTGAACTTACATGTGGTGATTTTAAAAGATAATATTTCATGTTCCTAACATACAGCAAGAATTCAATCCCAGCTATTACACTTTTTTTTAAATGACAATAATATTTACCTTATATGATTTCTATGCCCAGTAATAGAAATTCTGTATTTAATGTTCTGGGGGAAATGCTAGGTACACGGTAAACATTAACTAATTGGTAAATATTAAAAATATATTTTATAGATTACATAAATGCTCTAGGTACTAAGCACACTGATTGTGCTCTGAGTCAATAGACAGATTTTAAGAATTAAAAACTTTTCCTATGGAGTTGAAATTTTAGATATTTAGTAATTGATCAATTTTGTAATTAATTTGCATTGCTTGCCAGAATGCTAATAAACAGATACTAGACCTGTTTTTGTATAAAATAATGTATTTCTCTATATAAATTTACCATCTATACTATTGAAGCTCAAGATAACCTAAAGTTTTCCCTGGTCAGTATTTCCCTGGTCTTGTATTTATATTTGAATACAAGAAATAATATCTCAATTCTCTCACCTTTTAATAATCTTCAAATATACAAGGAAACTAATTTCATTTTTATAGTAGATTATGTCCTTTAATATTCTTTCTCTCATATGCATATATTTAAATTTCTTGAACAAACTAAATTTCTGACGTAGATGCACTTGGGGTTAAAAATGTGAAGGAAAATGTTAAAAAAAGGACAGTAAGCTTTCAAAAACAATATGAGGTGTGTCTGGAAAAAATCCAGCCATTGTTAAAATAGTGAGAATGGTTTGTGTGAAACCTGGCATTGATGTAATCTGACAGCCAAGGAGAGTGGACTGGAATGTGCATGTGTGAACAATGATGACTTCACTGCACTAGTCAGTGAAGGCAGTAGTCACTGTTGAGTGAGCATGGGTACTGTGTGACTGTCGCATTCAATATGACTGACCAAGTAGAACAAATCTGCACCAAATTTTGCCTTAAGCTTGAACATTCCTCCACAGAAACTCTTCAGATGATTCAGAAGGCCCCAGCTGTGGGCAACTGGTGATTGACAGCTTCATCACAACAGCATGCCCACTCATGTATCATGTTTTGTGCAAAGTTTTTTTGCAAAACATTTGATCACCCAGGTGACTCACCCCTCCTATAGCCTAGATTGGTGCCCTGCAACTTCTGGCTTTTCCCAAAACTAAAATCACCTTTGAAAGGAAGGAGATTTCAGATCTTTGATGAGATCCAGGAAAATATGACAGGAAAGCTGATGGTGATTGGGAGAACTATGTGAGGTCCCCAAGATGCCTACTTTGAAGGGGACTGAGGCAACATTGACCTATGTACAATGTTTCTTGTATCTTATATCTTCTTTAATAAATATCTCTATTTTTCATATTACATGGCTGGATACCTTCTGGACACATGTCATATACCAGCATTATACAGACTAGGCTGCTATCTAAAGGAAGAAACTAGGTAAGGAGCAACTATCTTCAAATAAAAATTAAAATTGAGAAATGTAGAGAGCACTGCGTTGCACTCTGGTGGGGAAATACTTTTTGCAATAGTGTGAAGCAAGAGCATTGTCTTCCAAAATTCACTTTTAGCAGCATTATCATGGTTGGTTTCAACCCAGCAGCAAAATAATCTGACAAGGTCATTGAAAAGTGGGCTGGATGTAGATGATATGACAGCAATTTGCTAAATTTCAAATAGTAACATGATTATTGGTCTGGAAAAAACTGCTAATAAGATGGCCTGCTCTCTGACTCTGCCATATTTTCAGTGATCTGCGGTTGAAGTCATCATAAGATTCATACAATGATGAATATTGGTACATTTATGAATAAAATGACTAAAAAGTCAAAACCAAACCCATTAAGCAAAGTGACTTTAGAGGCTGAAGTGCTAAATCAAATGAAAGGATCTTGTTTGGATTGAAAAAAAAATAGCGTTAAATGGACTGAAGCTGTCATATGGAAGAATGAGGCTGAGCACAAGGAAATAACAGGCACTAATTCTTGGTGTGAGAAAAATCAAGGACTTATTCTATCCACGTAGATTTTGCTGTGATGCTAACACAGAATACAAATTAACCCTGACTTTAAAAAATAAGTGTAGCAATAAGTAGGAAAATAAGAAAAAAATTCAATAATAGGATTTAAAGTGTTCTTCACATTTATTATTCTAGCTGGATAAATACAATAATTACGTAAAAGTATCCAAAGTCTATAGGTTTTCAACTTAAAACTAAAATGTGAGCATCAGAGCTTTATGTCTAATATTTTATATATTTGTTGAACTTTGCATGAAGCAGTAACTTATCTTTCATCTTTGACTTTAATTTGAGATGATCTTATTAAGTAGGAACACTTTAAAAATTTAATATAATTTAAATGTTTATTTCAAAAGGGAACTTGCATTTCTATGAATGTAAAGAAGAAAAAAAGACAAAATATCTTAGTAAATATAAAAAATGAAATTTCCTTTAAATGTTTGGTATATAATAAAATACTTCTTTATTAAATTGAAATTAGTATGTCTAATCTACATGTTACAAAGTTCTCTAAGAGTGAGTTGCTATGAACAGTGTAAATTCAATAGTTAAAATCTTTTTTTAATCAGTATTTCATTACTCTACTTTTCTATCCTTTATTACTTTGTAAACTGGATTTTTAAAATTTTATTATTTTTACAAATGTAGAATGGATACTTTAACAAATATACCACATTTAATTAAAATACATTTTTAATAAAACTACATATACATAATTTTATACAGCAATGTTGATAGTTAACTTTAAGTATATTTTATTGATTATTCTATTACAGTTGTCCCATTTTTTACTCCCCTTTATCCCCCTCTACTCTATAGCCCCCTCACACCAGCATTCCCCCACCTTAGTTCATGTCTATGGGTCATACATATAAGTCCTTTGGCTTCTACATTTCCTATACTGTTCTTAACCTACCATGTCTCTTTTGTACTTACCAATTATCCTTCTTATTCTCTGTACCTTTTCCCCCATCCTCCCATCTCCCCCTTCCCACTGATAACCCTCTATGTGATCTCCATTTCTGTGATTCTGGTCCTGTTCTAGCTGTTTGCTTAGTTTGATTTTGTTTTTGTTTTCTAGGTTCAGTTGCTGATAGTTGTGAGTTTGCTGTCATTTTACTGTTTATAGTTTTGATCTTCTTCTTTTTCTTAGATAAGCCCCTTTAACATTTCATGTAATAAGGGCTTGGTGATGATGAACTCCTTTAACTTGACCTTATCTGGGAAACACTTTATCTGCCCTTCCATTCTAAATGATAGCTTTGCTGGGTAGAGGAATCTTGGATGTAGGTCCTGGCCTATCCTGACTTTGAACACTTTTTTCCAGCCCCTTCTTGACTGTAAGATTTTTTTTTTGAGACATCAGCTGATAGTCTTATGGGAACTCCTTTGTAGGTAACTGTCTCCTTTTCTCTTGCTGCTTTTAAGATTCTCTCCTTATCCTTAATCTTGGATAGTGTAATTATGATGTACCTTGGTGTGTTCCTCCTTGGGTCCAACTTCTTTGGGACTCTCTGTGCTTCCTGGACTTCCTGGAAGTCTGTTTAATTTTATGTGTCAACCAGACTATCCCCGGGTGCTCAGATTAGACATTATTTCAGGGTGTGTCTGTGAAGGTGTTCCCAGTTGTGATTAGTATCTTAATCTATGTACTCAGTAAAGCAGATTGTCTTCCCCTGTGTGGGTGACTATCATCCAATCTGCTGAAGGCCTGAGCAGGAAAAAAAAAAGGCAAGGAAAAAAGGAACTAACCTCTTTTTTATTCTGCCTGAATGCTTGAGCTTGGACATGGACATTTTCCTGCTCTCTGTGTTCCTAGTTCTCAGATCTTAAGGGTCAAAGTCCATAGGTTTTCAGTTTGCAGAAGACAGATTATGGGACCCCTCAGCTTCCATAACTGTACAAGCCAATATATTTGGTATCTATCTATTTATCTATCTACCATCTATTGGTTCTGTTTCTCTGGACAATGCTGATTAATAAAAATCAGTAATCCTCAGGCCTGGTTTTCCTATTTATAACTATTCATTTATTATAAGCAAGATTTCCTTTTGTTTTACAAACAAAATATAGTAAAATCCCTCAAATAAACACATATCTTTAAGTCTCTCATGCAAACTCCTCCAGATATTTTAAGGTATTGTTATAAACTCGATATAAACTTAACATTGGACTCCTTCTGCATTTAAATTTAAAATATTTTATATACTTTTTTCCATTTCAAGGGAAAGAGAGCCAGTTTTGTCAAATAGACAAATAATACAAGCTTGAATTGTTTTGAGCATTGAAAGGTAGGAGGTTGAGGAAATGCCTTAAAAAGCAAGATTTCTTATTGGAAATAATATAAAGATAAAAGGAGCATGCCCTGTTCTCTTAGAAACCACGAGAAAATTGCAGTGATACAAGAAAATTGGTACAGATAGAGGTAAAATCACCACAGGCATATTGACTAGACATGCAAATATTGAAGGAGACTTGTTAATGGTATCTTTGTTGTACTGAAATAAAAGTTGTTCTTTACTAGTCTTAACATTGAGTAAAGATATTCTCAGAAAACACAGTTAACACAAGTATCAAGGTAAGGACTAAAATGAAAGCTTGATATCCAAAAACAGTAAAAATACAGATTTATTTTCAACATATAAGGATTGCTTTTCTTTTAAGTAAAAAACATTTTTAAAACCTAAGATGGCTAGAGACACTTTATCTTCAAAATTACTAAAAGCCAACAGAGTCATTTAAAATTAGAACCTGGGACCAACTATATTGATGACTTAAATCATGAGACTGCTAATATTTGCCTCATAGTCGAAACCAGTGTTTCTCTAAGTAGGGCATGCATTAGAACACATGGAAGGCTTGTAACACAGAGACGCCTGTGCTCAGCTGTATAGTTTCTGATCCAGTAGGACTGGAATGGGGCCTTAGAATTTCCATTTCTAACAAATTCCTACGTGATACTGATTCAGTTGTTCTGGAGAACACCCTTTGAGAAATACTAGTCTAGACCACGTTAAACTCATTTTAGGAAATACAACAGGTGGAGCAAACATAATTAGGTAGGGTATTCATACTAGTGTTAGGAAGAAAAAAGAAAGAAAAGACTTCCTTTTCCCCATGCTGCAGCCATTCCTACACATACAGATGCACACACATGCATGTGTGCACACACATGCACACACAAGTGTGGGCAAAAGTAGGTTTACTTTGTTTGCATGGAGAAAGATATACAGGTTGCTCATTGGTTAAATGATCAGACATCATTACTTAAAAGATAAATCATAAGGATATAAAATAATAATAATAAAAAGAATACAAATAAATAATATAATAATAAATGATAATACAAGAATAAACTCTGTGTTTCCCATGCTCACAACTGTAAACCTACCTTTGCCAACCTCTGTTTACACACAATTTTAAGATTGAATGGTTAGACCTACTCATCCAAGAATGGTGGACCAATGACTATTATTCATTGGGGATGAAGGAGCTAAAATTGCTACCTTAAGATCCAATTGCTTCCCAATTTTCTGAGCTAAGGGACAGAAACTTTACTCTAAAAAGAAAGAAAAACTGGTGACCTAGTCTAATTTCCTTGCAAATGTGCTAAAAATGGGCTCTTCCTGGAAAACAGAAAAATGATTATTAGAATTGAAGGGAAGTCCATATCAAAGGAATTACCTTAATAAGGAATCTCTAATTCAGGATTGCTTATGTTAAATTAATCTATTACCTATGAATTTATGGAAGTAAATTTTCAGAAAATATAGTGTAACATAAGTGATCTTCTAGAGTATGATATGAAATGTGCCATTAACTAAATGTTCCTTCTTCTATGTGAGTGATTAAAGACATCATTAGAAAGCATATGTATTAGAGAGCCTTGGTTCTCTAATGTGAGAAGAAAGGACTTGGGAAGACATGGATATTTCCCCAAATCCTTCCTTCCCATGTTAGGGATATGAATCACTAGAAAGCTTCACTATCTATTTCAAAGGCACACATGAAGAGGAATGTGTACTAGTGAAGCTTGGTAATGAGATCTCTGTAGTTCTTTATTTTAGCTCACTCACCAACAAAATAACTCACTTGTTCTGGTTAGTAAATTAAAGGGTGAGAAAAGACAAATTAATCAATTTTAAAATGGAGAGAGGGTTTCAATAGACATTTCTTCAAACAACATTGGCCAATATGAAAAGATGCTTAACATCATATGATTAGAAAAATACAAATTAAAGTTCAATGAGATGCCATTTCACACCCATTTGATGACTAATTAAAATGCCAAACAATACCTAGTCAAGGTGACAATGTAAAGAAATTGAAACCCTAATATATTACTGGTGAACATATAAAAATTTTACAGCCACTTTGGAAAACAGTTTAGAAGTTACTCAAAAACATAACATAGTTACCATATGACCCACCAATTTCACTTCAAGTAATTATGTTAGTTATATACTGAATTAACATATGCCCATACAAAAACTTGTATGTAGATGTTCATAGAAGCATTATTCATAATTATCCAAAGGGTTTAAACTACTCATGTCCATCAAGTGATGGGCAGATTAACAAAAAATGGAAAATTACATTATATGTTGAATTGTATCTCCATAAAGATATGTTGAAATTTTACCCCAAATTAGCTATGAATATGACTTTATTTTGAAATGGCATCTTTGCAGATTTTATCAAGTAAAAATGAAGTCATGATGAGGTTCTAATGCTATATGACCAGTGTCCTTACAAGGGAAAAACAGGGTATAAAAACAGAGACACACAGGGAGATGGCCATCTGTTGAAGAGGCAGGGGTTACACTTATACAGCTATAAGCCCAGGGAAACCAAGGATCTAAGGAAGCTAGGAAGAGACAAGGGAATATTTTACCCAGGGCCTCAGAGGGAACTTGGTATTGCTGATACCCCAATTTGATACTTCTAGACTCCAGAACTGTGACGGAATACATTTCTGTTGTTTTAAGTAACTCAGTGTGTGGCACTTGGTGATAGCCATCTTAGGAAACAAATATACCACACAATGAAATACATTCAATCAGAAAAAGAAACAATGTGCTGATACATAATGTAACATGGAGTAGAATAAGCCAGACAGAAAAAGACAAATGTTAATTGATTCCACCTATATGAAATACAAACCAATAGATTAGTAGTTGCCAAGAGCTAGAAAAAAGGAAGAATGGGGAGTAACTTGTTAATGAGCATGAGATTTATTCTAGAGTCATGAAAATATTCAGAAATTAGATATTGGTGATGGGTATACAACTTTGTGAATATAGTAAACATAACTGTAATTTCTACTTTAAAAATGATTATTATGGTGTATGAGTTAAATCACAATAAGAAATAATAAGGGGAAAGGCAAAGTGCCTCAAATAGCCAGAATAATTCCTTCCTTTTGAAACCAGTTTCAAATGTTTATAATCTAAAGAACTCACATAGATCTCTTACTGAACCAAGTCTTCTGTGCAATTTTTGAGCTTATCTCGGAGCTCACTAAAACATTTCTTATTAAGAAATCTGCATAGACCATCTCTTTCAGACTTTTTCTACACTGTTTATAACTCTCATTTCATGGAAATCAAGCTCCGCACAGTGCTTAAACTTAACTGAAATTTGACTCCCTTCAAAGAATAGTACTGCTGTAACCATATCATGAAAAACATGTTAATACATGTGTGCCCAAATTCTTGGGTTAGAAGTAAGGTTTTTATTCATTTAATTAGTATGGCTTTGTCCAAGGTGTCACACTTATTATCTCATGTTTATATAAAACCACAGCTTATTCAGTGAAGTTCTTTCCTTCAGTTTAATTCTCCCTGATATCACAACTAAGATACTTTCTACTTTCCTGAATTCATTAAGTGGCTAACTTAATAATATTTTCTTCCAGCACAACCTCCACAATTAAACTCATTCAGCTTCCCCAATTCCTGCCTTGAACTCCTAGGAAAGAATGTGATTCTGTCTAAGTTTACTTCAGAATTCAGCTGTTCTGGTTAGAATCTTTATCAGGTTTACTTTATATCTTTATTCATATTACAAACATAATACAGGTTCCCAAAAGTCACCCCCAGTTTTAAGAATTCCAGCAACAGTGCTAAAAAAAAGTATAGTTTAACAAAACTCCCAGCTAGCACCATAGTAGTTTTAAATTAAATGTGAGAGCCCTAGCACCGAGCCTGAGATTTAAACATAAGTTGAAATGCATATAGAGATCCAAGATGGCAGAGGAGTAAGTGGACGCTACATTAACCTCCTCCCAGAACCAATATGGTATTACAACTAAATGGTAGAGAAGTCACTCTGAATTAACAACCAAACCCTAGCTGAAGAGAAATCTTATAACCATGGACAGACAAAAGAAACCACTTCACCACAACAAGACTGGTAGAGAATGCAGAGGAGGCACGAGAGGACTGGCTGGACTCCCATGAACCACAGCTAAAGTTCTGGAGGGATATTTCAGCAGCACAGTGTTCCCTCTGAGAAGTGCTGGGTCTAAATCCCAAGCTGAGCTCCCCAGTCAATAGCACCAGAGCCAGAAATGAACCCATATAACATCCATCTGTGAAAAGCAGCAGGGTTTATGCCTGCCAGGGAGAGACACCTAGAGACAGAGAGAGCCTCTTAAATGGCCAACACACACAATTTTGTTTGTAGTCACTTACCCTGGACTCCAGCAGAGGGAGGGCAGAGTGGACAATAGACTCTTGAGGAGGGTCTGAGGTTGGTGGCTCTGTGGAGAGAACTGAAGAAATAACCACCAAGACCCCCATGCTAAGGTACTCCCCATACTACAAGCCATTTCTCTAAGATCACTCCTGTCTAAGTGGTATCAGCCTGAGGGGAACCAGTAGACCCTTCCCACAAGAATTTCTGTGCCCCAACCTGTGGAGCTTAAGCTGGGCTACTGATTACAGCCTGAGGCTACATCACTGATCAGTTTAATATATAAGGAAGAAAATACAAAGAAACAGCCAATATAGGAAGACAAAGAAACATATCACAAATTAAAGAATAAGATAATTCTCTGGTAGAATCTGATGAAATGGAGACAGTTTAGAGTAATGATTATAAGGATACTCAACAGCATGAAAAAAGACACAGAAACCATAAAAAAGGGCCAACCAGAAATAAAGAATGCAATATCTGAAATAAATAATACACTGGAAGGAATAAACAGTAGGTTGGATAAAGCAGCAGATTAAATCAGTAATTTGGAAGACAAGATAGAAAAAAACACCAGGCAGAAAAGCAAAAAGAAATATGAATTAAAAAAAATTAATAGATCTTAAAAAACATTTTGGACAACATGAAGCATAACAGCATCAGCATCATGGGAATACCAAAAGGAGAAAGGAGTGAGCAAGGGGTTGAAAATCCATAAGAAGAAATAATGACTGAAAATATCCCTAACCTGGTGAAGAAAAAAGATACAAGTCCAGGAAGCTCAGAGAGTCCCAGATAATTTAGGCCCAAAGAGGCCCACGCTGAGACACATCATAATGCAAATGAAAACATTTAAGACAAGGAGAGAATCCTAAAGCCTGCAAGAGAAACACTGATAGTTACCTACAAGGGAGCAACAATTAGACTGTCATCTTATTTCTCAATGGAAACATTTCAGGCCAGAGTAGAGTGGTGTGAAATATTCAAGGGGATGAAAAGCAAGGACCTACAAACAAGGCTACATTATCCAGCAAGATTATCATTTAAATTTGAAGGTGAATTAAGAAGCTTCCCAGAAAAAAAAATGCTAAAGGAGTTTGCTAACACCAAACCAGTACTGCAATAAATGTTAAAGGGTTTGATTTAAGAAGAAGAAAAAAAGAAAGAAAAATCAGAGGAAAATAGTCCAACAATAAAATGGCACTAAATGTATATCTATCAATAATCACCTTAAATATAAGTGGCTAAAATACTGCAACCAAAAGACACAGAGTAGCTGAATGGATAAGTAAACACCCAAATAAATGCTGCCTCCAAGAGACCAATCTAAGATTGAAAGATACACATAGACTAAAAATGAAAGAATGGACTAAAGTATTTCATGCAATGAAAAAGAAAAAAAAGGTAGGATAGCAGTAGTTAAAACTGACAAAATAGACTTTAAAATAAAGGTTACAGTAAAAGACAAAGAAGGACAATACATAATGATAAAGGGAATGAACCAACACAAAGTTATAACCCTAGTAAACAATTACAGATTCAAACATAGTGGCACCTAAAAATGTGAAGCAAATCTTGATGGACTTAAAGGGAGAGATCAACAGAAATACAATCATACTTGGGGATTTTAACACCCCATTGACTTCAATGGATAGATCTGCCAGACTGAAAATCAACAAGAAGACAGTGGCCTTAAATGGCACATTAGGCCAAATGGATTTAATTGGTATCTTCAGAGCATTTCATCCCAAAGCAACAGAATATACATAATTTTCAGGTGCACATGGAACATTTTTCTGGGAGAGACCAGTATGTTAGGACACAAAACAAGTCTCAATAAATTTAAGAAGATTGAATAGCATCTTTTCTGACCACAGTGCTATGAAACTAAAAATCAATCACAAAAAAATCCTTGAAAAACACACAGACATAGTAGCTACAGACATGTGATTAAACACTGTATGACTCAACAATGAGATCAAGTAGGAAATCAAATGATACCTTGAAGTAAATTAAAATGAGGACCCAACAACCCAAAATCTGTGTGATATTGGGCAAGCAATGCTAGGAAGGAAATTCATAGTATTTACAGGCATATCTAAAAAAAAAGGAAGAAAGGAAGGAATAAAAAGCTCAAATAGTTCAAATAACTTCATATCTAATTTCATACTTACATGAACTTAAAAAAGAGCAACAAAGCCCAAAGTGATTAGAAGGAAGAAAACAATAAAAATCATAGCAGAAATAAATGAAATACAGTTTTAAAAAACTGATAAAAAAGATTAATGAATTCAAAATATAGTTCTTCGAAAACATAAACAAGATTGACGAACATTTCCCTAGACTCATCAAGAAAAAAAGAGAATGGACACAAATAAATAAAATCAGAAATGAAAGAGGAGAAATAACGACACCAAAGAAATACAAAGAAAGCATTGTGAGAAAATATTATGGACAGCTATATGAACACTGTATGACAACAAAATGGATGAAGTAGATACATTTCTAGAAACATACAGCCTTTCAAAACTAAATCAGGAAGAATCAGAGAATTTGAATAGACAAATTATTCCTAATAAAATTGAAGCAGTAATCAAAAAATTCCCAACAAATAAAAGACCTGGACTAAATGGCTTCACAGGTTAATTTTACCAAGTTTTCCATGAAGTCCTAACATCTTTTCCTTTGAAACTATTTCATAAAATTCAAGAAGAGAAAAAGCTCTCAAACGCCTTTTATGAGGTCAGCATTATCTTAATTTGAAAATCAGATAAAGACACTACAAAGAAAAAAAAAATTGTAGGCCAATATTCCTGATGACCATAGGTGCTAAAATCCTCAAAAAAATATTAGCAAACTGTATACAGCAATGCACCAAAAAAAAATCATATATTATGACAAAGTGGGATTTATTCTGGGAATGCAAGGTTGGTACAATATGTGTAAATCAATAAATGTGATTTACCACATAAGCAAAATGAGAGATAAAAACCCATGATAATATCAATAGATGTGGACAAACTTTTGATAACACCCAGGACCCATTTATTATAAAAACTCTCAGCAAAGTGGAAATAGAGAAAACATGCCTAAACATAATAAAGGTCATATATGACAAACCTACTCAACTGGCAAAAAATACAAGCATTCCCCCTAAGATCAGGAATAAGGCAAGGATGTCCTCTTTCACCTTTTTTATTCAACATAATAATGGAAGTCCTAACCACAGCAATCAGACAAGAAGAAGAAATAAATGGCATACAAATAGGGAAAGAAGAAGTAAAACTGTCTTTATTTGCAGATGACATGACATTGTACTTAGAAAACCCCAAAGATTCCACCAAGAAACTGCTAGAACTGATAAATGAATTCTGCAAAGTGGCAGGATACAAATGCAATGTAGAAATAAATTACACTTTTATATGCCAATAAAGAACTAACAGAATCTATGTGATCTGAATAACAAGAATAAGAAGTACAGACACTTCTCTAAGGAGGACATACAGAGGGCCCTCAGACATATGAAAAGATGCTCAGTATCACTAGTCATCAGAAAGATGCAAATTAAAACCACAATGAGATACCACCTCACACCGGTCAGAATGGCCATCATAAACAAATCAACAAACAAGTGTTGGAGAGGTTGAGGAGAAAAGGGAGCCCCTGTGCACTGCTGGTAGGAATGCATACTGGTACAGCCACCATGGAAGACAGTATGGAATTTCCTCAGAAAACTAAAAATGGAACTGCCTTTTGACCCAGCAATTCCACTGCTGAGATTATGCCCTAAGAGCCTGAAACACCAATCCAATAGAACCTATGCACCCCAATGTGGGGAGGGTTCTACCCGCAGGGCTCCTCAGGCCACCATAGATGAAAATAAGTCTACAAGATGTGATGTGTTTGGGGAGGAATGGTGGCCTATCTCTCAAAGGAGAAGGGCCAGAAGCCTGTTCCTCAATGAGTTTTTATTGGGTTTAATTTGCATAGGAATACAGGGTGTACACATAAAGCTCCATCATTGTCAGGCAGTAATGATCAAACAATAGGCAACATTCAAAGAACTATGAGGGCTTATTTTGAGTCAGGGTCAGATAGCTAAAAGGCCATAAAACTTTGGGGAAACAAACTCATTCTATGTGTGGATGCTTATCATTTAAATTGAGGGTATTAGCAAAGTAGGTTTCACAGGTTCTTATGCATTCTTTCTCAGGCCTGATCACCCCAGGGAACCCGCTCTTTCCAGCACAGGGCCACACCCATCTCTAACATTGTTTCAGGCTTAAGTCAAGTAGGGGAAGTAAAGCAGCCAAGAGATTATGAGACTTCTTGCAGACAGAATGAGGACTCAGACTGTCAAAGCCGAGGGGCAAGGGTCCATCACCCCCTTTTACTATAGCCCCCCAAGCCCTGCCCTTCCCTGAGAGCCCCTTCACCACTGTGCCTGTCTTAAGTCTTCCCTCCCTTGAGGAATCTTACCCATCATTGACTAACCAGTCATCCACCTCGGACCAAACAGGGTGAAGTAAGGGGGGCAGAGGCAGCACCCCTACAAGGAAGATAAGCTTTGTCTCCTTAGTGGCTTATGGTCCTGAGGTCTTTTTACTCAGCCTTAGCCACAGGGGATTACAGCTTGTGAAAAGGCAGGATGGTCTGCAACACCCCAATGTTGATAGCAGTGCAATTTACAATAGCCAAGTGCTGGAAGCAACCTAAGTACCCATCAGTAAATGAGTGGATCAAAAAACTAGGATACATTTACACAATGGAATTCTAGGCAGCAGAGAGAAAGAAAGAGCTCCTACCCTTTGTGACAACATGGATGGAACTGGAGAGCATTATGCTAAGTGGAATAAGCCAGACAGTGAGGGACAAACACCATATGATCTCACCTTTAACTGGAACATAATCAACAAAAGAAAAAAGTAAACAAAATATAACCAGAGACATTGAAATTAAGAACAATCTAACAATAGCAGAGGGGAGGTAGGAGGGATGTGGGAAGGAGAGTTTTCAGGAACTACTATAAAGGACACATGGACAAAACCAAGGGAGAGGGTGAAAGCAAGGGAGGGAGGTGGGTTTGGCTAGGGTAGGGGGAGTGCTAGGGAGAAAATGCAGACAAATGTAATTGAACAACAATAAAGTAATTTAAAAAGAAAGAACTAACAAAAAGGGAAATTAAGAAAATAATCCCATTCACAATTGCTATAAAAAGAATAAAATACCTAGGATTAAAGCTAACCAAAGATGTAAAAGACTTGCACTTGAAAAATTATAAGACACTTAAGTAAGAAACTGAAGAAGATACAAATAATTAAAAGCACATACCATGTTCATGGATGGGAATAATTAACAACATTAAAGTGTCCATTGCTCCGAAAGCAATTTATATATTTAGTGCAATTCCTATCAACATCAACATTCTAATGACATATTTCACAGAACTGGAACAAATATTTCAAATATTTCTGTGAAACCACAAAAGTCCCCACATACAAACAGTGATCCTGAGAAACAAAACTAAGTTGGAGGACTCATGCTAACTAATATCAAACTATGCTATAAGGTGTTAGTAATCAAAACAACATGGTAGTGGTACATACAAAAAAAGAAAAAGATCATAGATCAATGGAACAGAATAGAAAGCCCAGAAATAACCCACACCTCTATAGTCAATTAATATCTGACAGAGAAAGCAATTGTGTAAATAGTGTTGGGAATATTGGACAGGCAGGTGCAGAAAAGTGAAAGTACACCCCCTTCACACACCACGTGCAAGAAAAAAATTTAAAATGGATCAAAGATCCAAATGTTAAACCTGAAACCATAAAAATACTAGAAAAAAAGCACAGGCAGCAAAATTGCAGACATTGCTCTTAGACATTATATATCAGATCTATCTCCCCAGGCAAGGGAAACAGAAGAAAAAATCAACAAATGGGACTGCACCAACCTAAAAGATTTTTGAACAGCAAAGCAAATAATCAACAAAATAAAAAGACAGCCTACACAATGGGAGAACACATTCGCCAATACATTTGATAAAGGGTTAATATCCAAAATTTATAAAGAATTTAGAAAACGCAACACCAAAAATATAAACAATCCGATTAAAAAATGGGTAAAAGATCTGAATAGACACTTCTCCAAAGAGGACATACATATGTCCAATAGATGTATGAAAAGATATTCTACATCACTAATCATCAGAGAAAACAAATTAAAACCACAGCTGGATACCTCACATTTGTTAGAATGGCTATCATCAATAAATCAACAAACAAGTGCTGGTGAGGCTGTGGAGGAAGGAAAACCCTTTTACACTGTTGGAGGGAATGCAGATTGGAGCAGCCACTGTAGAAAGCAGTACAGATATACCTCAAACAAATTAAAAATGGATCTGATTTGACCCAGTGATACCACTTCTGGGAATATGTCCGAAGGAGCCGAAAACACTAATTTGAAAGAACATACCCACCTTTGTGTTCATTGCAGTTTTATTTACAACCACCAAGATATGGAAGCAGACCAAGTGTCTATCAGTAGATGAGTTGATAAAACAACTATGAGATATTTACACAATGGAATACTACTCAGACATAAAAATGAAGTATTTTTCAGCCTTTGCGACAGCATGGATGGACTTGGAGACATTATGCTAAGTGAAATAAGCCAGTCAGAGAAAGACAGATACCATAGGATTTCACTCACATGTGGAATCTAATGAACAAACTGGACTAACAAGCAAAATGGAGGCAGACTCAAAGATGGGGAGCAGAATAACAGCTAGTGGAGGGATGAGGTGAGGGGATGGAAGGGTTTAGCAAAAAAAGGAAAAAGGACTGATTGAATTGGACAACAATGTGGTGATTGCTGGGGGAAGAGGGTATAAGGGGACTAAATGGTAGTGGAAAAATAGAAAAATATTTTCATATAATAAAAACTATGTAAATTATATCATTCCTTGAATAATTTAATAAGCCATATTTAACTGCAAGAAACAGACTTTTCAAACTACCTCAAGTAAGGATTATTTTTAAGGTAAACATAAAATCTCACAGCTATGTTATTAACTTCTTGAAAATGAAAACTTTGTATATATGTATATATATGAACTTTTTATCTAACATATGCATATTAGATAAAAACTAAAAATATAAATAAATATATATACTTTTATAGTTTTATCTAATATATATTTAATATATATGAACAAAAATATAAATAAAAATAATTTTCAGTTAATAACAATGTATCAATATTATTTTATTAGTTGTGACAAATATACCATATAATGTATGATGTTAAAAAAAAGGAAAATTATGTGAGGACTTTATGGGGATTCTCTGTATTATCTTTGCTACAGTTCTGTAAATCTAAAACTATCCCATCATAAAAATGTTATTAGACTATGTGATTGGTGATCAAATACAATTGATACTGGCAACTAGGAGGATTCTCTTTTAAGGGCTAAACTACTGCCAATTTCCACTTTTGATTATAGACTAGTGAAAGCTATTCACTATGATAAACTTTTGGTTCTCCACCTATAAATATGTGATGTTAAATAAAAAATCAAGGCATAACATTTGCTTTACTTCTATTTCAGTAACAAACAACAATTTATATTAAGAAATGTCTTATTGCCTGGCTGGCGTAGCTCAGTGGATTGAGCGCAGGCTGCGAACCAAAGAGTCGCAGGTTCGATTCCCAGTCAGGGTACATGCCTGGGTTGCAGGCCATGACCCCCAGCAACCACACATTGATGTTTCTCTCTCTCTCTATCTCCCTCCCTTCCCTCTCTAAAAAAAAATAAATAAAATCTTTTTTAAAAGAAGAAATGTCTTATTGAACACTATTTCAGAGGATATGATTTAGAACTACCCCAGCTAGCCATATCAAAGAATAGTGAGGCCTGTTTTATGAGTTAATAGAATAATGCTTTAAAGAGAATTATGAAAAAATAGTAGACAAACATACCCTGTATTTTTTAATATAGTAACTGTATCAAGTGGTTAATTTGGCTTTATGGGGTTAAGCTAGCCTGTCGGGCTCTCACATATCTCACAATCCATCAGTGGGAAAGAATACATAAAGAGTGTAAAAACTCCTGGAATTGTTCACTCTCCAATACTGTACATTCTGGTCCTGAAGCAAAGTCCTTTCACACACACACACACACACACACACACACACACACACACACACACAAAGAGTTAAACATTAAGTACATTAAGTATAGCATCAAAATTAAGTTGCAATAAAATTAATTAAAATTAAAAGTATTAAATCCTCTCTGGCTGGTGTGGCTAAGAAGATTGAGTGTCATCCTGCAAATCAAAAGACTGACAGTTCAATGGCCAGTTAGGGCACATGCCTGGGTTGTGGGCTAGGTCCCTGCTTGGGGGCATGAGAGAGGCAACCAGTCCATGTTTCTCTCACACATCAATGTTTCTCTCCCACTCTTTCTCCCTCCATTCCCCTCTCTCTAAAAATAAATAAAATCTTTAAAAACATTCAATCTAATTAAAATTCAAATGTAAAATATTCAATAGCAAGAACAGTGAGCAAGTAAATAGTGAACAGACTTACTCATTTGAGTAAACAATTATAATTAAGTATACTTTAGATCTATGAAAGAATTACAGAAATATACAGGTAAATTCCTAACCCAATGTGTAACAAAGAAATCAAGTTTTCTGAAGAGAATAATAGTAAAGGGTTAAGGTGGGACTTGAGAGAAGGATAGGAATTAGCCTGACAAACATTGAGGCAGAATGAGGAGGAGGAATGCAGAATCATTCAAGTATAGAAACAGTGTGTGCAAACATCAAATGTAAGAGGGCAGAGAGGATTGAAAGTTAGTAATGACTGAAATGTGTGAGACCTAAGGCCAGAGAGATAAAGATGTGAAAGACCTTGCAGCGCTTTGTAAACGTTAAGTTTTGAAATTCATTTAAGGATAATTTGAGTCTTTGACTACCATTTAGTAAGAAATTGCTATAATCAGATTTGTTGTTTATCAAGGTCACTCTGACTGTAGCATGAGGAATGGATTTGATTAGAGATCTTTCAACCAAGGAAAGAGACACTCTTGATGTGAACTAGAGTTGAGGCAGGGGATAGAGATATATAGATGGAAATCAGATAGAATAAGATAAAATCAGCAGCCTTGATGATGGATTTAATAGGGGTGGAGGGAGGGTAGAGAGAAAAAAAGAAATTGAAGAAAAATTAATGTTCAGGACTGTGGCTTAAACAACTAGGAAACTGTCAATACCATATAATCAGATGAAAAACAAAAGGAAAGGAACAGGTCTCAGGCCAAGAAAAGGATTTAATTATTGCTAGACATGCTGAATTTGAAACATAATTTTGACCTCTAGATGAAGGTATCCAACAGGTGAGCTAAAGGGTTTCAAGCTCAGGAGTGGATAGGCTGGGAATGTGGATTTGTTCATGTCTGTAATACTACATACACATGACAAAGTCTTGGGAATAGACTTTTATATAATTTGTATTTTTTTAGAAAATATTCTGTAAAATTTTTGAGGAACAGAGATCATTGATATATTGATCTCAGTGAACAGAATATAGGCTTTTGTGTGTTAGGTTGACTGCGTTTTTAATATAAAATTATTCAGAATTGATAAATGGTATTAGTTAAATGTTTACTTGAGAGAAATTAAAATCATACAAATCTTCTTTGTGTAGAAAGTTTCCAGTCTTCATAGTTTCTCATTTACAGAGTCATTTCTCAGGTAAAAATGCTTTATAATTTCCTGTAGAATTCAGTGCAATATTTTTAAAAGAAAGAGGAAGCAGGTATCTCCTGTGACATGAGAGAAAATCACTAAAAAAAATAGAATAAAAAGTTTTGAAATTTATTTAAGGATAATTTGAGTCTTTGACTACTATTTAGTAAGAAACTGCTATAATCAGATATGTTGTTTATCAAGGTCACTCTGACTGTAGCATGAGGAATGGATTTGATTAGAGATCTTTCAGCCTAGGAAAGAGACACTCTTGATGTGAACTAGAGTAGAGGCAGGGGTGGAGAGCTACAGATGGAAAGTGATTCTAAAGTGCACCGCAAGTAGAGTGCTGTCGTAAGCCCAGTAACAGGGTCATCTCCTGGATGGGTCGATGCCTATTCTGACTGGGCTTGAGCACCATTAAATGGACAGCCGGAAGCCAAGAAGAATTTCATATTGCTGATTAAAAGTTACTCTAAGGCAGTGATTTTCAATCAATGTGCTGCAAGAGTTTTTAAAACATGAAATACCTGACTATCTAGTTGGGGCAGTGACCTCTTTTCCCTCAGACTGTCAAAAAATAATAACAACAGCCAACATAACAATAGCCATTTGGTGTGAATGGATTAAAATCATACCTGTATTTTTGTCAGATTGGCAAAAAAATATATATTTTGATGTGACAGAATTTTAGTAATTATTTATATGTGCTATGAAATGAAAAAGGTTAAAAATCACTGCTCTAGGGAAATGGAAGTTCAACATTGTAGAGCAGAACTTTTCAACCTGATTCTGAAAGACCTTAATTATGGTCCACTGACAGAAAAAAGAGTTCAAAATAATTGGAACCTCTGAATATATAGGAGGGAAGGAAAATTGGAAGAATTAGGAGTTAACATTATTATTTCTAGAAGAAGAGTGATAAAGTATTCACCAGTGACTTTGCCAAATGTTACTGCAGACATGAAAGTTGAAATTAAAACAAATATACTAATATGCCTAGTGCAGCCTGCACAAGTACACCTTAATTTCCAGAGAAGGTAAGTTCAAATCCTATCACAATTCCGTTTTGAAACTAAGAATTCTTTTTTGATTGCTAGTCACTATTCACATCTGACTGTGATTTGCAGCTTTTGCTGAATTTTCATATTCCATTTCTGTGCAGTGGTCTAGTGCTGACCCAGTTTGGGTACATACAATCCCCTTTGTTTCCTCTTTCCTGTGTCACAAATACCACTACTGAAAGGGAGTATCATGAGCTAGAGATTCAAATATAACTGTAGGAGATGCTAAATGACAGATTCTATAGAAAATAGTTTTCTACCCAGCTAAAGATCTAAGAAAGGTATTTAGCCCCGTTTACTCAGGCACCAGGTTCCAACCGTGTCGTTCTGCCTTCTCTCCTCTCCCCACATGTGTATCACCATTTTTTCTCATTTTTAACCTGTTACATCTTGACATGCTTGCTCGCTTTTTAACAGACAACTTAGCTAAATATTTTATGATCCCTTCACATCTCATGTCCATAAACCTTCAGTTTGTATTCATAAAGGATACAAAAATACTTCCCTAACCAAAGGGAGTTACCTAAGAAAAATGAACTTTAATGTGAACCAGTTAATTTAGAAAATGCCTTTCTAGTGGGCATAGTTATTTTTTGTTGTTGCCATTTTGTTTTATCCTCTCCCAAGGACATGCTTATTTATTTTAGAAAGAGAGGAAGGGAGGGAGAGAGAGAAGGAGAGAAACATTGATGTGAGAAACATTGATGTGTTAATTCTCCTAAGCACCCTGACCAGGGACTGAACCTGCAGCCAAGCATGTGCCCAGACTGAGAATTGAACCCTTGACCTTTGGTTCATGGAATAACATGCTAACCAACTGGCCCACACCGGTGAGGGCTAGTGGGCATAGTTCTTAATTCAGCTTTCTAACCACAAGTAAGTTAATTATAAGAAATCCTTCTCAATTCTGTTCATTTCTGTTCCACCAGGATTGATCACAATGCTTAACACACAGTTGATGCTTAAAAAATATTATGAAGGTGGATGGAAGAATGAGTAATTAATTGATTAATAAAAAGGCATTAAAATGTCCTTTGGGGATATTAGAAGAATTCATTCAGTGTAAAATATTACAGTGTATTCAGTTTGCAGTCCTTTTAGAAATCAGAGAAAATGATAATGGCAATTTTTCTAATAATGCTACATATGTAGCTGTGGCGTAGATTGTATCTTTGTAATGAAAACTTTTGTAACAGGAACAGTAACTTCACTGAGTACAGACAGCCTGCTCAGTTTTTATGCTGATTATTTAATACTTTATACAGAGTGCCTACATTAACACATAGAGGCTAATATAAATCTGGGACTTTATTTTGGAAGTTTAGGTAATCCTGGCATTTGATGTAGTCAAATTCAGGTCTTTGAATCCCCCTCATTAGCATAATAATTAATTGCTGCACTCACCCAAAAGATAATTTTAAACAAATTATTAACCAACTGTCTTTCTAAAATCAGATTCCTCTAATTTCACTTATTAGTGTAGAATAACAGAACTCCTAATTCTACAACTGCCCATACAAGTTTTATAAACTTGTTTTTCTCTCCCGCAGTTAAATCTGACTTCCCATGCCTGCAGTTACTGTCATAGTTTTGTGTTTGAATTGACCTATGGTTCTTCGGTCAACTCTGCCCCATTGTTTCCTCACCCATCAAACCCACCTGCTCAGAAACTTTCTCATCTTCATTTGCTTTCTAACTCTAACCACTATACCAATAATTACCTTTACATGCCTTTCCCCTTTTTCCTTAGTCTTTATTTTCATCTTCCTTCTATTTTTTTACATTCTTTTACATTTATTCTTATCTAAATTTTAATGTTTTCCTGCTTACTTGTCTTTGGTTTAATTTTTTTTTTCATCACAAAAAAACAGTTAACTGCTAGTAGTGGGAGAAATGGTTCCAAACACTGTTTTATCAGAAATGGAATTATTTAATAGAATATATAGGCCACTTGAGAAATTAAAAGAAAAATAAGATTATCTAATGGGCTTAATAAAATTCATTTCAAAATCTGTTTTTAATAAGTTTTGGTGCATAATTCTTGTCACTTCACAGACTGCAAAATAATATATGAAAAAAGAAGTATACATTTAAATGTTAACATTTAAGTTCATAATATATAATAACATTTAGCAAAAGGTTGATATGATCAATTAAAATTATGAAAAGAGTTAAGTGGCTCTAACAAAAAATTTGTTTTTCAATATAGATCAGATAATGTCAAGAAAATAGAGCTCAATGCTTAAACTATTGATAAAAACTCAACAATACTATTTGACAACTTAAGGAATTTCTAGAGTTACCAGAATTTTCCCGGTCAAAGGCATGAACCCTCTGGGTTTCATTAAAAGTAAACAGACACAACTACTTTAGAACCACGGAGGCAAAGCATTTATCTTTCCATAATGACAACAAAGATTACCTGAACTAGTACTAGATGATAAGAATTTAGGAGAAAAACATACTAAGGTGTCTGTGTACTCTAGAAGAAATTTTTGACTTATGAGAGGTTTTATAAAACCATCTTCTCATATCAAGAACACAAATGACAATGTCCATTTTAGGCCATTTCAAAGGGAATTATAATCCATTGTTGTTTTACACATTATTACATAATTTATACTTTAGATTAAGATATTATAGATACTAAAAAGTAGTGTTTCACAGCAACTAAGTCTCCGCTTGACTAATTATTCGTCTTAAATATATTTCTTTAATAAAAAGCTCTTTATTTCCACATTTGTGGGCAAAGCTATCACTGCAGCCTCTAACAAACACTCCCTAAGACACAGATGTGAGAGTAGTAACTCTTTGTAATGGAAGTATTTTTTAAAGATTTTATTTATTTATTTTTAGAGAGGGAATGGCAGGAGAAAGAGAGAGAGAGAAACATCAATGTGCAGTTGCTGGGGGTCATGGCCTACAACCCAGGCATGTACCCTGACTGGGAATAGAACCTGCAACACTTTGGTTAGCAGTCCGTGCTCAATCTACTGAGCTATGCCAGCCAGAGGTAATGGAAGTATTTTTAACATTATATATTCAATCAGTACATTCTGAGCAAAAAGATCACACTCTAAAAACTGTTTGACACAATATGTGACCATGATTTTTGACATATTATTTATTAGTACTAATGACATAAACAAAAGAAAAGCAATAGGCTTGGAAGGTTTTTTGTAAAATAATGTATGATTATTACTTCCTAACAAAAGAGTTTTGCAATAATTAAATAACAGAGAATCTGATTAAGAAAATAAATAATAATATGGAAGAAGCCCAAGTGTCCATCAGTAGATGAGTGGATACAACTATGGGGTGTTTACACAATAGAATACTACTTGACCATAAAAAAAAGAAAAAAAAATTATCCTTTGTGACATTATGGATGGGCTTGGAGAACATTATTCTAAGTGAAATAAGCCAGTCAGAGAAATACAAATGCCATATGATTCCACATTGCATTATTACAGTAATGCATGTGGAATGCAATGAACAAACTGAACTAACAGGCAAAACAGAAACAGATTCACACATAGAGAGCAGATGACAGCTAATTGTGGGGATATGCGGGGAAGGGATTGAGCAAAAAGGAGAAACAACTCGTGGACATGGACAACAACAGGGTGGTGGTTACAGGGGAAGGGGGATATAAGGGCACTCAATGATAATGGTAAACAAATACAATAAAAAATAAAGTGCAAAAATAAATAAATAATGAAATAGTAACAGAGCAAAATTTACTGCAAGAAATCTAGCACATTTTCTTTTTTTTTTAAGATTATTTTATCTTTTTTCTTTTTTTTTTCTTAAGATTTTATTTATTTATTTTTAGAGAGGAAAGGGAGGGAGGGAGGGAGAGAGAGAGAGACAGAGAGAGAGACAGAGAGAGAGACATCTATGTGCGGTTGCTGGGGGTTATGGCCTGCAACCCAGGAATGTACCCTGGCTGGGAATCGAACCTGGGACACTTTGGTTCCCAGTCCACGCTCAATCCACTGAGCTACGCCAGCCAGGGCGCACATTTTCAATCAAGTCATTTTATTACATCAGAGGTATTCAGAAGCCAATTCTTAATATTTTTTATGTTGTCAATGTCATCTGGCTATCAATTTGCTAGTGATTTGTCAGTTTTCATGCTAGTTTCACTTATAGGAAAACTATTTTTTTCTGGCACCATTTATGGCAGGTTTTCCCCTCCTTTTTAGTGTTTTTCAATTTCCTACTACATATGAAAGTATGAATTGCCTTTAAATTATGTATTGGTATTCATTGGTGAATTCTCAATCATTATCTTCTGAATATGCTCTATCACATTCTCTTTATTATATCTGGGTCTGTTTACCTTCCTATCTATCTATGAGAAACCTCTGTATTGTTTTCCATAGTGGCTGCACCAATTTATGTTCCCAGCTCCTGTGAATCAGGCTTCCCTTTTCTGCAAATCCTTGCCAATGTTTGTTATCTTTTGTCTTTTTGATGACAGCCATTCAACAGGAACACAGTGATGTCTCATTACAGTTTGATTTATATTTCTCTGAGGGTTGGTCATGTTGCGTGTATTCTCATATACTTATTTTGCCATTTTTATATCTTCTCTGGAAACATGCTTTTTTTAGTCCTGTGCCCATGTTTTAATCAACTTTTACTTTGTTGTTGAGGTGTATGAGTTCCTTATATATTTAGAACATTACTCCTCATCAGATACAGTGGTTTACAAATCTTTTCTCCCAGTCTGTAGGTTGCCTTATCATTTTATTGATGGTTTCACTGTGCAGAAACTTTTTATGTTTGATGTGGTGCCACTTATATCTCTGCTTTTGTTCCCCATGCTTTTGGTGTCATACCCAGAAATTATTGCCAGAACCGATATCAAAGAGTTTCCCCATTTTTTTCTAGGAGAGCTATGGTTTCAGGTCTTGTTTCCTTTCTCATGGTGGTGACCTTCTCTATGTTGACTTCATTTCTACACAGTCAGCAAGAAATATGCCTATAGCTCTATTGTTCTGTCATGACCTAATTTTCAAATGGACAGAATATGTCTCTCCAGTTGATACCAGAAAAAAAAATCCTGGAGAGATCTTATTAGAGAAAATAAAGCATTTACATCCTAGAGCAAGGGTAAAGGGAGGCTCTGAGGAAGTCTAGATTATGAGCCCACCTCAGGATCCAGAAAGGTGGGGTGGACATCACTCAAAATCACATGGATCAATATGATATAAGTAGTGGTTATTGAAAAGGAAATCAAATTCAAATGGAAGGGGAGGCAATACAGTATCAATCAAACAGTAAAATTGCCATTATCTTTTCTCTTGCTTCTAACCAAAGAAAGGTAACAACAAAAAATCTTTACATTTTTTGTATTTTTTTGAAATGCATCCATGTGAACACAAAATTTTATCTTTGATGATACTTAATCACTAATTTTTCTTTTACAAAAAAAATAAGGACTTAAAGTATAAAATATAAGTTCCTTCTATTTTATTTACAGGTATATGCTTATTCCCAAGAGCTGTTCTGTTGGTGAATAAGCATTATGAAAGTTTTTTAGTTACAAAGAAGCCCTGAGATTGTAACCAGTTGAATAGTTAAACTGAAGCATAATGTAAGTATACAACACTAATTTAGGAGAATGCTTTTATCCATGCATTTAGAGAATGTTATGTTTTTCATGAAAACTGCTTGATTACCATGAATCTATTTTTGAAGGATATTGCCATGTATGGATCATGCTATAAATTTTTTCAATGATTTGTTTAAAGTTACCCATTGTTTGATGTTTTGATTGAAAAATTTAAAACAATTTATTTTTTTGCCTTCATGATTAAATGAGAAACTCCTGTCTTAAATCATGTCCTGCTTCATATATATACAAGGTGGGGAAAAAGTAGGTTTACAGTTGTGAGTATGCAAAACACCGAGTTTATCCTTGTATTATTATTATATTATTTTCCATATAAATAACTGTATGGTGCATATCTATATATGCCTTAGATCAAGACACTTCCTCATAGGCAATACAAACACAACTATTGCTTCTGTTTCAAGGGCAAGCCGAGAAGTGTTTATGTAGCACTTTCACTCCCTACCCTTCACAAACTGAATTAATCATTTTTCCCTTTGTCCTCCATAAGTATCTTTGAGCATTTATCAAGTTCTTGCATGTACTATAATTATGCTTATAAATTTGTTTCATTCAGCATAACAAATCACTAAGATAACAACAGTTGTGGGAAAATATCAGAGAATACACATTATTATATACAAGCATTAACTATATTTTTGTTATATCCATAAATAAATATCCATACCCATATCCATATATCCATTTATATCCATAAATAAAAAGAGTAATTTTTTAGCCATTCTCAACATATAATATAAAAGTTTTTACATTGTGCCTAGTATACTATTCAACAACATATTTAATTCAATAAGGTGAATTACTATTTACCGGTCAGTAGAGCCAACAGGAGACAGCATAGCACAATATATAAGAGGAGAGAATCTGGCCCTGGTGGGTGTGGCTCTCAGTGAACTGAGCACTGGCCTGTGGACTGAAAGTCACCAGTTTGACTCCAGGTCATGGCACATGCCTAAGTTTCAGGCCAGGTCCCCAGGCCCTTGGTTGGGGGCATGAAAGAGGCAACCGATTAATGTTTTTCTCACACATTGATATTTCTCTCCTTTCCTTTCTCCCTCCCTTCCCCTTTCTTTAAAAATAATTAAAATCTAAAAAAAAAAAAAAGGTGAGACTCTGGAGCAGTCTAGATTTGAATACCCAATTCCTACACTTTCTGAAAGTGTGAAGTTACCTTATCTATAAAATGGGATAACAATGCCATTTTTCTCAAAAGATTATTATGAAAATTCTCTTAGTGATTTATCTAATAATTGCAATGTAATAATTGCAATGACATTAGACAAATACTTATAATATAGTAAGCACATATGAAATAGGGAATACTTAAGAGTCAGGCTTCTGGAATCAGATTGTTTACCTGAGTTGGTTAACTGCAAGTACTAGTTGAGATGGTACATGTGTAGTGTCCAGAACAAGGTGAGTTCAGAATACATAATAGCTATTGTCATTATTATCCATTTTAAAAAAGTATCTGCTCCATATTCCTTTTTTTCTGGAACTGTGCAGTTGGAGAAAACATTTCACCTTATTGTGTCTTACCTTCCAGCTATCAGATTATGACATAATTTATAAAAAAATAAGCTCCCTTTTAGAAATATCTAGCTTTTAATATCTAAAATTTTATCTACTCAAAGGCATATTTTTATACTTCTGTTCAAAGAAATAAAAATAAGGTAACTTCAGCTAAATAAATTCCTAGAAGGAGTACTATTTTCTCCGCATTAGTCACCTGAAAATAGCAATGTATAAGCCTTCAGTATAGTCAGTGCCTTAACACATTAAATGTATGTATATGGTAGCAGTGAGTTGCTCTTTCAATGATCTCAGGCTAATGTCTAGAGTAGAAATCACAAACAAAAATATAAATAATTTTAACATAAGAATTCAATTCTTAAATTAACCTGCACTAATTATGACAGTTATATAGGGTTCAACTGCCAATCAAGATTCACAGAACCCAAGATAACATTGTTTACAAATCCATAGTTTATTGGAGAAAAAAAAACACACCATAGCAGCAGCATTATTGGAAGGACACGAATCACAGCCAAGGGCTGACTCACAGCAAGGAGTTTGAACAGATCTGGTGTGATTCCCAACTGCCTAATCTCTGTGAGGGCTGTACCAGATGTTCTTTTCTCTTACATCAGGAACCACTGACATGGGCATGGGACATGCTGGAACCAGGATAGGATTGCTTGTACCATGCTGGTTACCTAGGCAAATGTTTTTCATGTAACCAGCTGCAAAAGCAAAGTCCCCTGGGACCTTATAAGGACCAGGTGAAACTTATGAATCTCATCATTATAAATAAGCATTGCTTTATATATTTTAAAGCAATGAGGGAGATCAAACCCTCATCCAATCAGTAAATAAATGGAACAAAAAACTGTAGTACATTTAAATAATGGAATACTACACAACAGAAAGAATGAAGGACCTCCTACCTTTTGTAACAGCACGGATGGAACTGGAGAGCATTATACTAAGTGAAATAAGTGAATCAATGAAACACAAATACCGTATGATCTCACCTATAAGATGAATCTAATGAACAAAATAAACTAACAAACAAAATAGACCCATAGGCCCATGGAAACATGGAACAGAATGAAAATGACCTGAGGGGGGTGGGGAGGGGCATAATGGTGGAAAGAAGGGAAGGGACCAGACCAAGAACACATATGGATAACTCACAGACAGGACAACAGTGTGGAAACTGACAGTGGGGGTGGGGGGCGAGATGGGCAGAGGCGGGCAGAGGGGAAAAGATTGGCAAAGCTGTAATAGAATAGCAATTTAAAAAAAGATTAAAAGAAAAAACAATGCTAATATATTGGTGCAAATTGTCCCAACTTCTTTGGGATCATGGTTAAAAAGAAACACTACTAAACAGTCTATTTGTGTTGACAAAAGATAAACACTTTAGTATAGTAAAAGCTCATGAAAATTAATTGAAAGATAACCAAAACTCAGTAGACAAATGGGATGTATAGTGTATACATGTTCAGAAAAGGATAAACACACAGCAAAAGAATGTACAAATTCAAAGAAGTGAAACAAATCAACACAAATCAATTTTTCTGTTTAGATTATTTATCATCTTTCAAAAAACTTTAAAAATATTAATATGATTAGCAAGAATTAAGTGGCACAGGCACTCTCATACCATACCTATGAGAGTATAAATTGGTACAAGTACATTAGCCTGAATTTAGTAACAAGATATTCATATTAGCTGTATGACTCAAATATTCTTCTAGAATAGAAAGCAGGACTTGGAACTATCTTGGTCTTTGACTTTCAAGTTCTTTTGCTTTCTCTTTAAACTAGTCAAAGATAATTTTTTAAGATTCTTCTAGATATATTTTCCTTCTTTTATTTGAGTAAAGTGAATATGAGCATTATCTGTATTTTAGAATATCCCTTTATGCAAGACATCAGTGGTACTGAATTTTTACCCCTTTAGTGCCGCATCATATACATTAAACAAAAGATATATCATTATCTTCTAAAACATGAGCTTGTGTTGATATTTAAGCTTAATATTTATCTGAGGGGAATCACAATATTGTTTATATTTCCATTCAGGAGACATATTCTCATTCTGATTTTGTCCCAGCTAATCACATATCATAACTAACTTTCTCTCCAAGTCATTTCTGTGAATGAAGATTGCCAAGGTGGAGTTATTTACATTGAGGGAATTAAAATAGAGCTGGGAAGCCACGTCTCACACAGGTTCCAACCAGTGTGCTTTTCCATGAACTTTTGAACTTTTCAGCTGTGCCTGAACTTTAATCTCTTCCTCACCATGACAACCATACCATCTGTGCGGTCTTATTTTAAAAAGATCCATTCTCTTTCACCAGCCCACATCCTTTGTTTGCACATGGAACTAAACCAATTCCTTTTAACCTGGCAGAATACTTCATTTACATAAAGAGGACCAACCTGGTTACCGCACGCACAGACAGAGCCTTTCTAAGCCTTTCCTGTCTTTACTCTCCCTCGAGTACAATTGAAGTTATTAGCCGAGTCTGTGTCTCCTGGTTGCCATCTCTGACCCCAAATAAATGGTTTTTATTTCTCTTTTATCTTAAAACTCTTTCTTGATTAACACTTCAATGGTTAATTTAAAATTTTTTCACAACTCCCAGATTTTAAGCCTTCCTCCTCCATTTTCAACACTCCACCTCACCATCTCCTCTGCTTTCCTGAGAAACAGAAGTCATCATAATAGAAAACACAAGTCTCTGCTTATTATTGGCTAGCTCCTAGGCAGACCTCTCGTGCTCTGAAAACTTTTGAACCGTTGAGTCTCCTGCTGTCTCATACATATTTCCAATTTTCCATTTAAATTTTACTTTCCCTTTAGTACTTAAAGGCCATAACCAAAAATTAAACAGAAGTTCCGTATCTTTTTACTTTTCTTTCCAAATAGTACATTATATTATCTTATTCTTTCATACAAAATCTTTTTGAAAAATTAATTCTATTTATTATGTATTGTTAAAGAAAATACTCAGTGGCACTTGTTAAAGCATGGTAAGGAAGATTTTATGGGGGTAGGGAACACTATTATGATAAGTATAGGGAATACTCCTTGTCATCTTTCTGCATCTTGAGTTTTCTGGAGGGCATAAGAGTATATAATTATAGATGAACTCTATTGAGAGCCTCCTACTAAAAACAGGTTAGTAAGCCATGACCAGTGGAATAGGGAAACTAAGACAGATAGTTAAGTGTCTAAGCAGTTTACAGCCATCTGGTAAACAGAAAAATCCTATCTAACCTAACAAAGGACACTTCAAAGGTTTACACTTATCCTCCCCAAACAAAGGGTAAACCGCTTAAATGACCTAACCCAGGGAGATAGAAAACAAATCCTATTAGTGCCACTTATGCCAGCTACACCCAGGGACAGATGAAGTCAGGGGAATAAATCTCATTTTGGAGCATCAGCACAAAGTTGTCGAATATTAAGTTCAGATCCTCCCCTAAGACCTCACCTAAATTCCCACCTTTAGAAAACAGATAAGTACCCTCAAGACAAAGATCCAAAGTGAAGTCTCTAGAGCACTCCCACTCCTTTCTTCCCTGTCAGGCGAGCATCTTTACTTTCATCTCCTAAACTGAACGGGTCCCCACGAAACTTGCAACCAGAGGAGAAACAGACAGTGGCACCTTGATTCAGGCTAATGGCCTGAATGCGTCTCCAAGACCCTCTTTTCTCTGACTTCTCAGTATGCTAAAGCAGCCCTGCCATGGCTCACTTTTTCCATATAACATTTCTAGAGAGCCAAAGCAGAGCACCACCTAGGCTCTCTCCTGTTGCTTCTTCTGTCCTAAGCCTTTCCTTTGTTTCACTGCCCCAAGTTTTAATAAGCACACTCTCAAAACCACCTAGACTCACATCATGAAATCTTCCCTGCGAGTATGTGAGTCGAGGACCCACATACTACCAGCTGGCCTGAAACAGGTTGGGCCTGGGCCCACTCCTTTTTTTGTGACAGTCAGGTCCAAGTAGTCTCCAAGATGTAAGAGTCACCACTTTGGGGAGGGATGAAATTGCATAGCAATCTCCTAGGAAAGCAGGAGTAATTTCTAAGACACAGGATTTCCACATCAGGAAAGATTTTAGCCAATAAAAACAAAATAAAAGGACATAATTTACCCATAGGTTTTTCTTTAGGAAAGAAAAAAGAACACTCACATGAGCATTTTAATATTTAGCCAATCTAAATTTATATTACATCCTAAACTTCCAACTGGTTTGCATCTCAAGCTTCTCTTAGTGGTATAACTCGCTTTTGCATATTTTTAGTTACTCAGAAAAACTTCATTTAATTTCTGTCACCATGGAGTAAATTTAGAGTCACATTAACATCAGACTATTCAACTAAATATACTAGTTTTCATTTCTCATAACTAAAATAAATTTTTAACAACTATTTCCATTAAAGAAAAGTTATCTTCAATACTTATTCATTTTTAAGACTTCTTTCCTTTTTTCCTTCTATTCACAGCAGGTTTTTGAAGATAAACCTGCTGTGAATAGCCTCCCCTCAGTGCCTCCTCCTAGAATATCAAAATATACTTCTTTATGGATGTCTTTACTTCAGTTATGCACATTGAATAAAAACTGACTTTTGATTATACTTCAGAAGATTAAATTCATCATATAAGTATTAAGCCCTAGGAAATAAATTTATAGCTAAATTCTCAGAGTTTACAGTGAATACGCTCTAGCTTATAAAGAGAATTTTTTAAATTAAACATGTGAATTATAATAAAATCTTTGAACATTAGTCCAAAAGCATATGAAGTAAAAATGTACTAAATTAAATAAAATACAATTATCTTTTTCTGTAATAGATGATTGCAGAAGAAATGATAAAAGATGGTATAATATGATAGCTAATTTTATGTGTGAATTTGACTAGGCCAAGGGTTGCCCAAATATTTCGTTAAATATTATTCTGGATGTATCTGTGAGGATGTTTCTGGAAGAGGTTAACATTTGAATCAGTAGCCTGAGTAAAGCAGATTATCCTATATGGGTGGGCCTCATATAATCCAGTGAATGCCTGAATAAAGCAAAAAGACTGAGTAAAAAAGAATTCACTTTCTCTGCTTGACTATCTTCAAGTTAGAACATTGGTCTCTTCCTGCCTTTAGACTCAGAGTCAGACAAGAACTTAAATTTTATAGTGCGCTAATTTTTTAAAAAGTTAAATAATATGGAAAACAGAAAAATGTAATATTAGCCCATTGTTTAATATCTGACACAAATAATGTCAGTGTTATTGTAATTCTTTCTAATCTCTACTTTGAGTGGACATATTTTATAAAAATCATAAGTATACAAGGTCTGTTCAAGTATCCGGCCTTGTACTATGACAAATAGAGATATTTATTGAAGAAGATACAAGAAGCATTGTACATAGGACAATGATGCCTCAGTCCCCTTCAAATCAGGCACCTTGAGACCCCACATAATTCTCCCAATCACCATCAGCTATCCAGTCATATATTTTGTGAATCTCATAGATGGTCTGAAATCTCTTCCCTTTCAAATGTGATTTTAGTTTTGGGAAAAGCCAGAAGTCACAGGGCACAAAATCTGGGCTGTAGGGGGGCTGCATCACCTGGATGACTTGATGTTTCTCAAAAAAACCCTGTATGAAACATGATGCATGAGTGGGCATGTTGTCATGATAAAGCTGCCAGTCACCAGTTGCCCATAGCTGCGGCTTTCTGAAATATCTGAATAATTTCCGCTGAGGAATGTTCAAGCTTAATGCAAAATTTGATACAGATTTATTGCTCTACTCACTCATTCATTGTGAATGTGATGACCTCACAATACACATATTCACTCAACAGAGTCTACCATCCCCATTAACTGGTACAGTGCATTCCAGTTCCCTCTCCTTGGTTGCCATGTTATATCAATGTCACACAAACCGTTCTCATCGTGTTAACAATGGTTGGAATTTTTCTCAGACAGAACTCATATATTACATGAGGCATTCTATCAAATCTTTTATCTAGAGAGATTTTAAATTTTCCAAAGCATTTAGTAATATATGCATGAGATGGTTAACTTCATGTGTTAGCTTGAGCAGGCCAGAGAGCTGAGGCATCCATCTTCTCCTGACCTCAGACATCGACACGCATGGCTTTTGAAGCTTCAGCCTCAGAGAGGTACTTACACCGTCAACACTTTGATTTTCAGGCCTTTGGGCTCAGACTAAATTACACCAGATTTTCTAATTCTCTAGTTTATTGTTGGCTTAATGACCACGGGACTCCTTAGCTTCCATAAGATAAGCCTACTCCTATAAAAATCTCCTCATATATATCAATATATCTCCTTTTGTTTCTGTTTATCTGGAGAAGTCTGGTGTGTGTGTGTGTGTGTGTGTGTGTGCGTGTATAAAAGTCAATGTCTTAATTTCCTCATTGTAAAATAAGCTAATTGGGGTTGTTTGTACATACCTTTTTCTACTTCCATTATTTGGTAAATGCTTGGAATGCAAGCATTTACTAGCTGAATTTCAAATAGTTGTGTTTTTCCTTCTACTTATTTGAAAAAACAATAATAGAATTAAGTCAGACATGACATAAGCAGACTGTATAGATTTTATCCAAACAGAATTGTTTTATGTTGTTAGCACTATCATAAATAATCTAACAGTCTAACAGAGCTAAGAATTATTAAATAGATCAAATTATTTTTCCTTAAAATACCACAATAATATATTCGTATATTGAAGCTTTCTTTTAAACTTTTAATATCAGTTATATTTAAATATTCTTTTTCTAAATTTAAGCATGGTTTATTTTTAAATAAATGACTACATGTATTAGGGTTCTTTAGAGAAACAGAATCAAAAGATTATATACCTAATCTGTTATAAGAATTTGGTTCATGCATTTATAGAGGCTGAGAAGTCCCCAAATCTGAAGTTCGAAAATTAGAGTCATAGGAGAGCTAATAATACAGTTCCAGTTCAAGTTCAAAGGCCTGATAATAAGGACAGATGATGGCATGAGTTGTAGTCCAAGTCTGAGTCCAAAAGCAGAAGACTGATATCCTAGCATGAAGAGAGAATTCTCTATTACTCTTTTTATTTTATTTAGGCTTTCAATAAATTGGCTGAGACCCACTGTCCTTGGAGAGGGCAATCTGTTTTACTTAGTTTGCTGATTCAAATAAAGCAACTTCACAGACACACCCAAAATAATGTTGAACCAAATATCTGGGCACTCCATTGCTCAGTCAAATTGACAAAATTGGCCATCACAAGTCCATGTCTCCTTAACTTTGCACACACACACACACACACACCCCCGCATATCTCATTAAACCGTACTTAGTCTTCAAATATAGACAACGACAAAGTTATTATTCTGCCTAACATGATACATCTATTTTGCATACAACCAAAAACTACTAACCCTTTCCCCAGAAAAGGAAGTAAAGTCTTGGCATGATATTTACTCTTCTCTTCGATATCCTATAACTTAAATATTATCAATTAAAATTAACAGCACTTAAATACTCTGATATAAAGTCAGTACATGTTAAGTTACATAATAAGTGAATTAGGGAGAAAAGAAAATGAAGATATTTGACATGCACATACACAAACATATTCACTACAAAATAAGAGAGAAGAAATATTCATGACAATTACACCCATTTTTGTAACTGTTTTTTTTTTTGTTTTTTTCTAGCTACCTTCTTCTTAGCTGGTATTTCCTTTGCCATCAGCAAACATCTCAGTTGCTTGTGGATCTTAACCTTAGGAGGTGAACTAAATGTTCATTCCTGAATGAGCTGGGCCACCAGTAGTCCTGTCTGGATTGGGTTGTTGTATTTTTCCACTCACCTTATTAAGGATCAGAGAGAGTTCAACATTGTTAAGCATATGCACAGCTTCTTCATCTCTGTTCCTTGGCAAGGAAACTCAAGGCAGTGACCAAGATGATCTTAAAGTTTCTCTCAGCTGAACTAAAGTTTAAGATTTCTTCTTGGCCATACCTCTGACTTCCTTTTAGTAGAGCATTTACTTTAGAAAATATGTAACTAAAAACTCATTATCTGCCTCTCTGAAATGCATATAAACCTCCTTAGAAGGCTCTTGCTGGTTTTAGGGCTCTGAGAATATCTTTCTCTAGGGCTTGAGGATTATCTCTTTGAAATGTAAACATCGAAGTATGTAGTATTCCAGTGCCCCAGTATCTGTTGGAGGATAGAAGCCAATGGACACCAATTAGCAGATACAAATGGCCTAATCACAGAGAAAGAAATACATTCAGGAATAACTCCCATTAACTCCCAAATGATATCTCGTTGATTAGCTTTCTCACTAATGTCCTCCTTTTTACAGTAATTTATAGCATAATGATGTTTCAGTCAATGACAGACCCCATATACAATGGCAATTCTATAAAATTATAATGGAGCTAAGAAACATCTCTCACTAGTGACATCATAACCATTGCGACATGGAAGCAGAACTTACTACTCAGGTGTTAATGGTGATGCTGTTGTAAACATACTGCACTGTCAGTCATATTAATGTACAGCACATATATAATTACCTGTAGTACTTGCTACTTGATAACCATAACAAGGAATCATGTTATGGGATTATGCATTTAGCATACTATACTTTTATTGTCGTTTTAGAGTGCACATTTTCTACTTACAAAGCTGTCAAACAATGTACTGTGTTAATCAAGCAGCAGCCTCATACATTCTCTGCTTATCACATCTCTTGATTGTATCATTTTTCTCTTGTGCTTAATTTAATCTTGTGTCATTTTATAAGAAGCTGTACATGCTTGTAGCCTATGAGCCTATGGTGTAGTCTATAGGCTATACCATATAGCCTAGGTCTGTAGTAGGCTATATCTTCTAGGTTTGTGTAAGTAAGTATACTATATGATGTTAGTACACTGACAAAATTACCTAACAACGCACTTCTCAAAATGTATCTGTGTCATTGAGTTGCACATGATTGTATTTTTTCATTAGCTCATCCCAGTGCTAAGAAATCCTCCAGAAATTTTTTATTTAGCAGAGTTGAGTTGATATCTCTATTCCCTATTGACACAACCTTGAATAAAGTTGTCATTGCCTATATAACTTTGTATAGTACAAATTTTTGCTTTGACAAAGTAAATAAGCAAGTGCAACTGTGCAAGAACTTCATTTCTTTAATACGATCTTTTCTTCTTTCTTTCCTTTTGATTCAAGCTGGCATCATCCAGCATCCTGACCCAGCACCCTGGCCAGGTACAGAGTCAGCAGGACTGAAAGCCCCAGGGGTCTAGCAATGGGTAGAACGAGGAAAACAAGGACCTTATTCCCAGGGTAACCTTTCCTCCCCTAGCATACTGGTGGTCATGAGGTTTAGACCCCCTACCCTTTCATCTCTAAAAATAACACTTAGGCCTCTGTTGTATTTCAGCTCCAGGACCAGAAAAGCAGCAAAATCAGACAAGTGATGCCATGGCTGACACCAGGACCAGCAGTGACTAATGACCTCCTGCTCTGACACCAATCCATCAGTAAAGACCACAACCCTGAAAAAACACACCTGGAGAACTGATGACTATTCCAATGAAACCCTTACATGAGACCTCCCCTAAGATTTCTGCCTACAAGGAGAGATAAAAAACCCTCAAGACATAGGACCCCAGTGTGCAATCTCCCTCTGGGGAGCATACCTGCACCATTCCCTCCCTACTCTTCTTCCCCGACAGGTATGCATCTCCTAAACTCTAAGGGGCCCCGTGCAACTTGCAACCAGCATAGCAATGAGCAGCCACAGCTCATCCTGGGCTAACTGCCTGAACCTGTCTCCAAGGCTCCCTCTTTTTTTGGACTTGCCAGTGAGCCAAAGCAGTCCAGCCTACACTTTCCTATTGCCTCTTTTATGCTAATCCCTTTCTTGTTTCACTGTCCTGAGTGTTCTTTTGCTGTGGCCAATAACAAAATTGAATTAGGCTGGTAACCTATTGGTTAGATTTGTTCAATAGCATATTGAATGGATTTAATTGACTCATTTCATAGTGTAAGAAGGAATAATAATTAAAAATAACGTAAAATATTTAGGCCTTTTGTATTCATACACATAATGTTAAATCAATGAACAAAAACACAAGCTTCTATTCCTGCAGCTTCCTAATTGTATCAAGTTCTCTCAGCCTTTAAGTGTCATTCCATGCCTATTTCTTAGGCTGAAATATGTTAAATTTCTCAATTGATTGTCCCTAACTTGACTTTTAAGGTTTCATTGTCAAAGGACTTTGATATTATATATGGTTTTGTTTCTAATAATTCAAGTTGGAGATAATTCAGGGGGTGATCTAGAACTTTGGAACATCGAAGGGCATAAAGCTTAGATGACAAATCAAGAACAGAGACAGAGATAAAAGGCAGATGAGAAAAATCAACCCCCAGAATTATTTGCAGAATTCTTATAAAGGAGCTGCACTAAAACCTGTCAGACACTAAAGAAATGTAGATAAAATTATTTACCCTCTTTGAATAGGTAAGTTATTGCATAAAATTGTGATGGGTGGAGTTAAGATTAAATTGTATATTGAAAGAGAGCCAAATTTTTCCACTCCAAAATGTGCTTTTTGAAATAATGATTTTAAGCTGGTTATTAATAAATAAGACTAAGAAAAAACCTTTGACCTTCCTTCTTCCTGATCAAAGGAATTAAGATAGAAGATCCTGCTTCAGAAAGATAACTTTGGCATAATCACCTAAGCATATTCACTTTAGGATTTTCATCTTGGCCTAATTAGAATTAAGTATAACAGAAAGGAAGGATCCATGTAAAATAAAACTGTTCTACTACATTTTCCCCTCTGTTTCTGTATTTTCGGTTGCCCAACAGAAATTCTTTTTGCCATGTGTTTCTCTTTTCCTCAGCTACTTGTGAATTGTCTATTTCCCCTTCTAAATCCCAGATCCCTGTCCCTCTTTTTAGCTCCAGGATGTTGTATAAACCTCAACTTCTTAATGTTTCTCTGGGTCTCACTACAGAATGCACATTCATATAATAAACATTGGACATTTTCTTCTGTTAATCTGCCTCTGTTAATTTGACTATTATTAATTGGATTGAAAAATGTGGCTAAGAACCTATCTGGTAGGCAAATATTTGTTTAAATATTACTTTGAATAATAGGACAGTTTTTTAATCTAAAAAAATAATCTCAATGCAAAAAAGAAGAAGAATTTTACAAGCAACTTATAGTTTTAAAAGAGTAAGATATTTTAACTAGAAATACATATGTATTAGTTTCCCACTGGAAAATAATTTCTACTGAGACCCCACCAGCTGCACAATCTGTTCCTGACATTAGGATGTTCCTTCTTCCTTTGCAATTTGGTCTTTCTTAAGTGGTCCTGTAATGGGGTGCAGAGTGAGGGGTCCCCAAAATCCCCACAGTCCATGATTGGGGCTGGGGGAAGGAAATGATACAGTGGTTAAGGTATTTTGCAAGACAAAAGGCATGATAATAGCTGTGCTATTATCCTGGGGAAAGGTGTTTATGACTTTCAGAATGTACCCTGAGTCTTGACATAGCCAGGACAGGCAGAGGCCCTTGCATTCAGAGTCACTCTTTCCCTGACTAAAGATGGCAGCCAAATGAAGGTAAAGACATGGGGCAACAGGTAAAAGTAGCCCATTGTAGGAGGGGCATGATATGAGGTCATGTAGGAAGTTCTGAGTCAGCATTTAAAATAAGGGTTGTCTGAAAGATAAGGGGATTTGGTCAGCCCCTAGGTCTGTGATGAGATAGGAGCCATTCTCGGGCTGTAGCAAGAGACAGCCATGAAGGTCAGCCATGAGGAGACTGAGGAGGTAGCTATGGGGAAGGAGGCATGAGCCAGGAGAGATTCTGCTATGCTGCCTATAGTGAGGGAAGAGCTACGTCTGCTCCTCTGAGGATTCACCATGTGGCTTGGTGTAATAAGGAAGCAGCCATGTGGTCTGTAGTGAAGTAGCAGCAATGCAGGAGGAAAGGGTATAGGGAGAGAGCTGACGGAGCTGTGCGGGGATCCTTGTTCACCTTGGATCCTAGACTATCAACCTGATGTATAATATGGGCTGTGCCAGCCTTGTAACCCAGGAAGGCCATGAGGCGGACATGCTTGGATGAGTCATCCTAGGGAGAGCTCTTCACCTTCCCACAGTGCTGGCTGCTGTGATTCTGAGTGAAGAAGCTCAGGAACCCATGCCTGGGAGTGGGGAACTTCCTATGAGACATACTGCTGCCAAATGCTGCAGGTTGAGATAGTAATTAATATATTAATACTACCTAATGGGCCTTGTAATTACTAAATTTATTTGATATTTTATAACATAAGATTATACCAAGTTATTTTCATTAGCTTTTTAATCTCTTTTTCTCAGCATTTTAAGATCCTTAATTTTGGTATTTTTGTACATTGTGGAACTAAGAACAGGCACTATTTTTTTTGTATGCATATATATTTTAATAGTCTCTCTATAGAACACAAATTTGTTGGAAATAGAGCCAGTTGTCAATCATCTTGTTACCAGACAAAATAGGTTCTTTAGTAGTGTCATGGGAAAATAATTTCAGGGACACACACATAGGAGGAGTTTTAAGTGATAGTGGCAAGATATATTAAGTCAAAAAGTGACAGAATACTTTCCGAGAGACAGAGAGCAGAGAAGCTATCAGGTAGCAGCTGCCTCGTGGACCCTGCCGAGCTTCCATACCTTTCTTTGGGCTTAGGAAAGAGCAGGTTTTGTTTCAAACTATTTAATCTCTTACCTAGATGTTCAAGGGGCTTTTGCCCTTACCGTATCCAATCTTTTCCCCTGACTTTCCCAGGCTAGTGTTTTCCCCCTTTTGTGATTGCCATTTTGGCTCCTATTGAGCATGTTTCATAGTTCTGCTTCACTATTTGGCTTCTACTGAGCATGCCTCAGTGAAAGCAATTGCCCCTCACTATTTGATCCCTCTCCCTGTTCATCAGGCAGAATGATGCCAGTTACTCCTCATGTGACTGTTCCTCTTTTGCTAACAGTATCTAACTACTGCCTCTTCTAACAATCTGCCTATTTCTGATGTCTAACCCTGTGCCTTATCAGCAGTAGAAATATAATTTCACCTAAACCAGTTATAAATAAAAATATACACATATATGTTCAATACAGTATTAACAATGAAAGTTAAAAACAACAAATGTGAAGTTCCTGTGGGAGAAACAGTTTTCATATTCCAGTCTATTAAAATATGTAATATTTACATTAATATTAGCTTTATGAAAATTATACCAAATATAACTAATTATATTAGGAAAAGAAAAGTAATAAATGGTGCAAATATATTATAATTTTGGTGCTGAAGGAGTGAGGAACTCGAGACCTAAGCCAAGAGGTTTCTTGGCTTCTTGAAGAAAAAAGTTCAAGATGCAAGCCAGAGGAGATTAAAGTGGAAAAGCAGGTTTTATTGAGCAGGGGGGACAAGCAAGAAAAGCCATTCCTACAGAAAACTAGCAGATTCTTCTCACAAGAGAAGGAAGGGAGCCCCCACCCAAAACAAGTGGTTGAGCTTATATCTTGTATTTCCTTGGAAGATTGATGGTATGGGGAAATAGAGGGGGGAAAAGTTGGGATTAAATTTAACCTTTATAAGCTATATTTTATGGCCTTATGCTTTCCTTTTATGTATGGGTAAACAATAAGGTATGGATGAGTAGCTATTAATCAATCTTTGCAGGAATTGTCTTTGTTCCAGAGGTTCCTCATTGTCTGCTTCTAGCTCTGGTCAGCTGGATTGTGTGTTATGCAGCACATAGCAGGTCCTGACTTAGCTTGGTTTGGATTTAGTTACTTTATATAGTTTTCAGGTTTCTCTCCTATATTAATTTCAAAAGACTTAAAACATTCACCTAAAACTAAGTGGAGAAAATCACATGTCTTTACAATGTTGGTGTTTGGGGAAGCATCTGTTAAAGAGAAAACCATAGGCCCAAAATGGAGTCATTGTGCTAAAGCCCATAGCACCTAAATTAGGCTTACTACCTGACCTAACTGCAGTTTCAGCCTCTCCCAGGAATGTACTCTTAAACCACTGAGTCTGTAATTTTCTGATCAATACTAGTGAAGTAATCTGCCTGGTAAGACACTTGTTGCCCTTCTCCCAAAGAAAGGTACTCTTGCCTAAAGCCATCCTTTCTCCTTGTTTTTACCTGCTAATATTTTTTCTATTACAGTTGGTATACAATATGTTAGTTTCAGGTGTACAAACTACTGATAAAACATTTATTTAATTTTTGGAGCAATCACCCCAATATGTTTAGTGTCCTCCTGACACCATACATAGTTATTACAATTCCTTTCTTTTCTTTTGCTAATAGCTTTCTTGTCCTGCAGAGTTTCTGCCTATAAAAATCCCCCATTTTATACAACTTTTCAGAATGCCTTTCCATTTACTAGATGGGATGCTGCCTGATTCGTGAATCACTCAATAAAATCATTTAGATCTTTACTTGATTGATTTTTACTTGATTGAATTTTCAGTTTTTTAAAACAGATCCAAGATGTACTTTTCTTTATTACTTTATTCATTTTTCTTTACATTAAAATATTTTAAATTGTTTTTAATAGTTTCTTGCATTTGACAACATATGTCTACCACCAGGGACTTAAAAATCATTGTATCACAGGGATAGAAAACAAAGAAAAATATATATGATAGCACTCTAGTAGTAGGAGCCAAATTAAACTCATAACCAGCATATTATGGAATTGAAAATCAAAATTGTACAGTGTAAAGACAGCAAGGACATCATAAGCTTAAACTGTTTTGTTTATACATTTCGAAATCTTTTGTAAAAAAAATGTCCAAACCCTGAGAAATGTATTCTATTCCTCAAATGTGCACATGGACAAAAGGGCTTCAGTTGTCATTTCAGTTTTAGAGAAAACTGGGCTATTCACAGACTGAAACAGTTCAGTGAACAACAACAAATTATTTGTAGAACGGAATTTGTAAAGGATACCTAGAGGCCATATACAGCCTTTCATTATAATTTTTATCCATCTTTTTTCCAATGTCCTCCATCAGCTACAGATTCACACTGGGCCTGCACATCAAGTACTTGACTTTCTGTACCACAGTTTCTGTCCTGTATTCTGCTTGAATCTATTAACAACCTCATAATACATTTTTTCATAACAATTTCTGATAAAATATTTTTCTTAATTGATCCTCATTATCCAGTCTATAGTCATGTTTCCTATTATGAAGAACAAATCATTACCATTCTATGATTTTTCTCTTTTACCAGGAAACATGGAATGTTCCTTTTCTTTTAGGAACTGAGTTTTGAGAATATGATAATAAGAATATTAAATATAAAAATATACATTTTAAAGCAACTGATTGAGAAATTACCTAATGTACCTTTTCAGTTTTATGTCTTTGGCAATTTGTTTTGAGATTATACAGATGGACTCTGATTTCCATACTTTTCTATAGAGAGTCACACAAGATCTGCTCAGCCTTTGCTCAGCCTTTGTTATCTAAAGAGATAACAAAGAAGGAACAAAAGTCTACTTGCTTTATGTTATCGGATTGTGTGTGTATGGATGTGTGTGTATTTCCTTGGCGTTTGTTAAAAATACGATTTGCCACAATGAAGTCACAGTCACCTGCATCTCTAAGAATTAACATCTGAAAGTAGTCGGTGTGTTCACGTCAACCATGAAACAATTAGATATTAAACCAACAACTTAAGTGGATCAAATAAGGAAATGATGCTAGGATAATCCATTTGAAAATTAGTATTATGTCTTATAAAATTTTTTCAAACTGAATTAAATTATCTAGCATATTAAACATATCAAACATGTACCTTGTCATTCTCATACATAATCCATTAATCATTGAAAGGCATATTTTCAAATGTAAAGTAAAATTGTTTTAGTAGGCAGTTTTGTTTTTTGTTCCTTAGCATTTCATATTTTTCAAGCAGAAGAGCCCAGCACTTAATTTTTTTCAGAGGAACTCAAAGCTTTATGAAACTTCTCACTATGTATATGTTCAAATATAAAAGATATATACAAGTAAAGACAATTAAGAAATATATACTTTTACATAAATTTTAATTCATATGATTCATATTCAGTATCAAATAAGTTTAGAATAAATTCATGACTCAAACATATATAAATGAACATATATCAATAATTTCATTCTATCCAATTATTGAGAAAATCAGTAAAAAGTTTTAAGAAATGATTCAAAGGAGAAATCAAAGAACAGACACACTTATAGGCAATCAGAAATGCAAAATTGACTTATTACACATGAGTGTTAATGGATTCAATCTTGAGTCAGAACAGAATTCATTTACATTTGTGGAAACAAAAAACAAACTCACTTGTCTGGGAGGCTGGCTTAAAAAACAAGAGTATAAGACCTATGCTTATGTTCTTAAGCATAGGTCTTAGGAACAAGCTACACATTTAGAAAGCAGAACACAAAACAGTTAACACTGTGGACCCTGAGAAGAGTCATTTGATGTGAACCTGGAGAAGGAATTTAACTACAGAGATATATTCCCCATGGTCAAACAGATGGCCTGAATTTTACAAATAATAAGAGACCAAGGGCCATTAGCTGACATGGCTTCTGATAGTCTGCATACTAGGAAGACCCTCAAACTGAATTGTTTGCTTCCTACACTATGCCCTGCTTGTTTTTACTGTCTGAGTCAATGATTATAAGGAGTCACTGTTTTCGTCTTTCTGCCAATGGACTAAGGCCTGCCTCATTCACTTAGAACTGCTCCATAATGACCGAACAGAATGCATAATGCCAACCAATCAAGGCTGTGCAGGTCAAGTCAATCAAAACTGTATAAATTTGGATACCTCATTTACATAAAACAGGCCTAATTGGGAACCTGAGTGGGAGTATTCTGCTATAAAAGGCAGCCTCCCCTTTGTCTCAGCAGAACACAATTTAGGTTGCCACCTGTATCTGTGTCTCCGGGTTGCAATTGCTTCTGCTCGAATAAATGCTTTTTAATCTTTTTTATTACAGTACATTTATTTTACTTATAACAAAAATGATAGCAAGGAAGAATGAAAAAGAATACCTTGATTCTGCCAAGGATAAAGATGCCAAGTAAATGAGAATTAATAAAAAAATCCAGGGACCAAAGAATAGCTCAGGAACTCAACATAAAGACAGCAGAGTTCAGATGTCCAGTTAACTTACCACATGTTCACAGACTATGCAATCTGCAAGCAGCCCCTTGCTTCTGTGGGTACTGCATCTGGTCAAAGGCTGTGGTCTATGGCAACAAGCCTTACAGACTGGGTGGATCATAGTGGGTCTTCCACTATCTGTGGAAATTAACAAAAGCCAACCAAATGAGAAGAAGGAAAGGCTATTTTTATTCAGAGATTGCAATAGCAAGAGAGTCAGCCATATCACTTGCATTTGGTACAGATTCAAAAGTAGGTAGAGGAGTGAGAAAGATTTATATTGGAATAAAGAGAAAGCTTCAGGTGTGTCCTAACTGGAGGCAGTTGGCATGGGAAAGCTATGGACAAGCTAACTAGAAGTGGGGCATCCTATATGATGGATTAGGGATATATATTTGGCTTTCTCTGGTTGGTCTTAAGTTGGAATCAGAGACAAAAATTAGAGAAGTTGCTGGTTAATAGTGGATTCCTGCCATTTTAAGCTAAGTGTTACAGAAGTTATCATTTGACTTCCTAAATTGTTACTAGAGACAACAATCTGACTTCCCGCAGGACTTATACACAAGACTTAGAGCAGGCTGTCTTCCTGGGAGGTTGTTGTGGAACAGCTATATTCAACAGCTGTGCCACAGCACACCGGTATACTGTAAGGCACACTGGTGTGCCTCAAGAATTTTGAAAACATGCAATACCTGACTATTTAGTCAGGGACAGTGGTCACTTTTCCCTTAGCTTGTCAAATTTAAAAATTACAATAACCAACACAACAGTAGCCATCTGGTATGAATGAATCAAAATTATACTATTATTTGTCAGACTGGCAAAAATATACATTTTTTGGTGTGCTACAGAACTTTAGTAATTAGTTTATGTGTACTATCAGATGAAAAAGGTTGAAAATCACTGTTGTAGAAGAGATAGTTTCTAAAGATCTTAATAAACATTAATGTATACCCTTTATTTAAGTAATTGGGAATCTACTGAAAATATGTAAAATATTTTTATCCATTTAAAAGTGCGTTCTAAATTTTCATAACAATAATTACATATGGATTTACTATACCTAATCTATATATGTTTGTACTAAGAACATATATAATACATACATACTTTATATGTGTGTGTACATATGTATATAAATATACATAAAAAAGCATGTCCCATTACCATTAAAATGGCCACTTTTTATTTACTACTATATTTTCAAAGAGAATGGCAGCATGTAAATTGTATGTTCTTATTGAATGATTTCTTCTTTCTTTTGATTCAAATATTTTTCTACCCATGTCTTCAAACTGATTAGTCTGAGCATAGAAGAGAAGATGAGGAAGGAATGTTTTTTATTATTTGCTTCTATAATGGAATTCCAGGAGTATAATGTATGCTGAGTGTCAGATAAAAAAGTTATTAAATAATGATAATGATAGCTCTCAGTTTGAAAAGGCATGCTCTGTGCCTAGAACTATTCTAAGTGCATTTCATTTGTTTATTTCCTCCTCACAGAAACAATGACAACCACTATGATCATTCCTAATTACATATGGTAAAGATGATTAAGAGTGTTAGAGATTTATATTAACATGCCATTTATCACCTCCTAGTCTTACAGTCAGGATGTAAATTCAAATATCTAGCTTTATAATTGTGCTTAACCATTCTAGCACACTACTAATATAAAGAAGGTAGTAAATACAGTACTTATTTCATGTACCTGTATTTTATTTCATATTTTAACATTGTTTGTTTTTATCAATAAAAAATAACAGAATCCATAATGAAAACAAGTTAATTAAAATAATCCGTAATCCTGTAAAATGCAGTATAGGAAAAGACACGTAATTGATACAATGATTATTCCCATTTCATGTATTCGTAAATTCTCAAAATACTACTCCTTTGCAGGTAGTCTGGCAGTGAGAGCACTGCATTTGTAGTAATAATTAACCTTTGTAGGATGCTTACTATGGGCTTATCTTAAATTTTCCTTTGCTGTATCTCATGTAGTGTTCATACTAACCCTTTGATCAGATACTAGTATTGGCCCATATCTGTAGATAAGACTAAGACAAAAGGAAGTTAACTAAGCTAAATAACATCATAGAACTGTTATTAATAGAGGCATGACTCAATGCAGGGTTGATTCTAAAGCTTATACTTTGTGGGGAGATCTGGGGTTAATTTCAGTTCAGTCACATATCCAGTGACTGACCTAGAAAATTTGGTTTTCTGCATACTCAATTGCTCCCTCTTCTATGAGATAATACCTATTTCAAAAGATATGTTTAATATAAATATTAATGTTCTTATCAATTAATAAAAGCCTCTAAATAAAGGGTAGACATTCATACTTATTAATATTCTTTCTCAAAGTGATTATCATATAAATGTACTTTTTTCATTTGTTTTGAATAGTCTATAATGTTTCTTTGTAGATTAATATTAAAATAATGGTAATAGTAACCAATGACCAAGTCAACCTTAACATTACACTCAGCTTGACTAAACTTCAGGTATAATTCTTCCCCTTAGGTAGAAAAAATAGGTCCTTGAACTCTCTTTTCTTGGAGCCTTTACTTTAGAATACTTTTAATTATACATTCTTTCTCTACCCCTGTGAAATATATGCAAATCTTCCAACTTCTTGCTAGTTTTTTTAAACTGTCTTTCTTAAGGAAAAGGGAACCATCTCCTTAAAACATACATATGGAAGGCAATAGTACCTCTATCTTCTGGTCTCTGAGAAAGGATGGAAACCTAACTTCAATGGTTGCAAATTAGCAAACATAGCTGGCCTAATTAGAGAGAGAAAGCATCTGCATATTCAGAAATAACAGATAATACTTGACACATCTATTGATCAACCTCCCCTCTAGTCCCCCCTGAATGTTCTCCAGTACTTTTTCACTGGCATCCCCAGTACTTAAATCCCCATTGCACACTCAGACTTCTTTCTCCCAATGAAGTTGAGTTCAGTCTCATTCCCCTGCTGGAGTAGTATCAGAATAAGGTCAACTTATTTTTTTTTTCTCATTTGTCAGGTGTCTTTTTTTCTTAACACCTAGAAGATATTTTAATTTGATATTTACCTGCCAAAAAAGCTTCAATATATAAAGACTACTGCCCAATGACTAGTAAATGATGTGAAATACACCTTGGAAAACAGACACAGCTACCATGAGGATCTTTTTTTAGAGGCTGGAGCTTCAATGTAGATATATAAGAATGGGAACTGTCTTTGCAGCACACTACATTACTGCATTTTAGGATCCCCTTCAGCAGTAACAAGCACTAAGGTATTTTTGAGAAGGATAAAATATTTAGTAAAAGTAAGAATAAGAGGCACAGGAGACCTCAGCCACTCTTTTGCCCTTTGGAATACATTACTCACCTGGAAACTATTACCTTAATACTCCCTTCTACTAAAAACTATAATTTATCCTCTAGAAGCAAAGGGATTTTACTGGATCTGTAAAAATTCTCTTCATCTTCATTCAAGATCTTAGGCCTGATCTTGTATAAAAATCATCTCTTTTCATGCACAGGGTGATAAGGTGAGATACAATTTATTAAAATAATGTCATTTTCCCTGTCAACTAACAATCACCAATCTTCAATGCAAAAAGGACAGTGGTAACTTGGTCAATTACCTCTCAATTTTGTCCACTGATGTGAAGACATCTGAGATGAGCATACTCCTGACCTTATATGCTTACTCTCCCATGATTATCTTTATAGAGGGAAAGTATACCTTAGTCATCCATTTCATTTTTCTTCAGTAAGAGTTAAATTCATGGACTAGACAAACTCTGCCATCAAAACAGTCTTTTCTGAATGAAGAATCACATTGTCGGTGCCATACTTGTAAATAGTAGTTAAGGTTATTTTTTTAACATTTTGTATTTTTGCAGGCCTTTTTTGATATTGTATAAGAACCAAGAAAAAAGTGACTAAATATTAAGCCTTTTTTGAATAAGAATATTTTCTGTGATAGTACAAAACAAAGAGTGAAAACAAGAACATAATTTTAAGAATTAACTGTGAATATTTATTCTGACTTTTGAAAACAAGTGATGAATTTTATAATGTTAAAAAACTTTTGAATGTGTTGAAACGTGTTTAAAATACTTATTGTAAATAATAAGTATAATTATTATTAATTATAAATAATTACAATTAATTGATGATTAATTGTAAATAATTATCTTAAAAGTCATAGTAAATTAGTTATTCCCATTCTGAAAATTTGATAAGATTGATAAACATAACAATGATGTATTAAGTAGATACTATATGCAAGTAGTTAGACATGTATTATCCGCTTTAATCTTCAACAACCTTCTGAGGTAGTTACTATTATTATTTATCTTTCACATGTAAGAAACACAGTCATAGTACATTCATATCTTTTAACTCAGTTGCCCAGTGATTGAGCAGCAAAGCTGGAGTTTGGAACTCACTCACCTCCATCTAATGACAAGAGTGACTTATGCCTCTTAGAGATAAAAATGTTTCTGTAGCATGTCTATTTAACTTGAAAGAAGAGAATGCTGTCATGTCCTCCATATATTTTTGTGTGACTTTTAAATATTTTTATAATGGAAATATGTAGATTTACATCATCTTTATTATAACCTATCATATAGATGCACATGATATCTTTTGGTAAAGTATACAATCTCGGCTGTTTCCTGGAAATGGCCAAGTACTCACTCAGTGTTTGATAGTAATAACCTAGCAATGATCAGAATGGGAGGATGAGGCACCTCGTCCATCCCACACAAAACTGAAGGGCCTCTAACCCTGCAATTTGCAGGAGATGAATGAGTTCTCCCAGGTTGACTAAATATATTTTTTTAATATTTCTGATGAAAAAGACAGGGCCACATTTTCCATGCAGGAGATACTCAGACATAGATATGTCCAGGGAAGATCTCAGGGGACAATCATCAAAGCATTCAATTATCAAGCAAGCTGTTATAGTTGATGAGATCAATGAGATTGCTTCTGTGATAGAGGTCAGCAGAGTGTGATCAATCTCCTAGTAACAGTTCTGAGTTGTGACTCAAGCTGGTCAGTTTAGAATCTCCATACTGGGAGTCAGTATGGTAAACTGTTAGTAAGATAATCACATAATTTGATCATCCAAATTGAGGTCCCCAGGACGCAAGGTACCTGTATGAATAATTAAGCTGGAATAACAAGGATAAACTTGCACTCCTGAGGACAAACCAGGACATAGCATCACCTAAAATCATTGAATCTGAAGTCATAGAAAAATGATTATAAATTTTAATTCTACCATTACTCCATGAGAAATTGACAAGTAATATAATCATTCTGTGCTTGATTCCTTATGTACACAATGACAATAACTGGCCTAGGGTTCTGTTTACATAGGTTAAATGTGAAGATGTCCACATAGTGCTTAGTCCAAGGATATGGCCAGTAATTGAGGCCTGAATGTGTACAGACACAGCAGTTTTAATGAAGTGAACTTTGAAGTCTAAGGCCTAGACTTTACTACCTGTTCTGCTTAATATTGCTCAATTTTGAAAAATGATGTTCTCTTAATTTCCTTATCTATAAAATTGGGGCAGAGTAGTATAATATACCTCAGATCATTATTACAGTGATTGAGTTAAGCATATATATACAACATTTAGTAGAGTACATTATCCATAGTTAACAGTACATTATTGTTATTATTTAAATTCTATACAATATTTTAAGTTAGTACTTTGGCACATTGACCTTTTTCAGTGTTCTGGTTACAAGAAGGATTAAAAAGAGGATAAAAATGTCATTAAAATGAAAAGCATTAATTTATCATATATGATTTTTAAATTAGACTGTAAATTTAGCAAATCAACTGGACAATTATTTTTCTTCTGGTGTTCTAGCAAGTTGTACTAAATAAAATGATTTTTTCTTTGTACATCTTTTCACAAATTTCAAATTATTTTTTCAAACTGGGAAAGAATGTGGGAAGTCAGGGTAACATTTCCAATACCCAAATTATAGTGTTTAAATATCATCTAATTTGTTTTAGTTTGATTTTCATTTCTCACAACAAATTGATTTAATACACATACATTTCCTCACTTTTTATACATTTTTTGCCATGGAAAATTATCAATGAAGTCTGAGCCATCCTTAATAGCATCTTAGAAATAAAAAATCTTAAACTCTTTAAAAAAACATTAAATAGATAAATGTGGCTAGTGTTCACTTCAAACAGGTATGTAAATGGCATACCTAATAATTCATCATTAATACCAAAGTGAAATGTAACACATAAGAAATATCATATAAGCACATGAATATGTGCCTAACTTCACTACTTTTCATATAAATAAAAATAGAACCTGGAACCAAGTTTCCAACATCAGAAATTTTAGCTGATTTGTTTACTACAAAATTCTGAACATCTAAACTAAGACCTGGCACAAGAAGGCAGCCACAAATTATTGTTAAACATATACTTTTTTACTTAATAGACATGTGAAGACTTATAATACAAAATTTAGCAAAAATATATAGCTAGTAAGAGTATAAAGTGATATAGTCATATTGACAGAAAACCTTGCAGCTATTAAAATTTATATTTAGTCTGTTAAAAAATACACTGATCATTCACTGTCCTAGAGAACAGCTTTCTCACCTCTCTGAGGATATTTGTTTGATACATTGTTTATTAAAGGCAAAATAACAATTATGATTTTAAAATAGCAAATGCTTTTGCAGTTTTGGCACTACCTTGAGCAATCTAATTTTAGAAATTTTAAAGCATTATAATAAAATACCTAGTAAAAATTTATTTTGCTTTGGAATGAATCATGAATTAGTGGAATTATGACACTTGTTTATCAGGCTGTGAATTTTTTTCCCCAGAAGGTGTTGTCTAATTTTATTAACACTGCTCCTATTCATACTAAACCTTAACAATAATATAAATCATGTCTTCATCATTCTCAAATTAAAACATGCATTGCCACCTCCAAGTGATAGTTGCAAGGGAACTTAAAAGTCTTTTACAGTAGCACTTAATTTGTGGTAGATAGCTATATTCCTCTGTATGTTATAAGGCTGGGTTTTCATTGAGTGGAGTGTGTGTGATGGCATGCTTTTTCCCAAGAGTTCACTCTGATTTTTCAGATTGAGGAAATCCGTATTTCTTTTTTTTTTAATATTTTATTTATGTATTTTTAGAGAGGGAATGGACGGAGAAAGAGAGAGAGAGAGAGAAACATCAATGTGTGGTTGCTGGGAGTCATGGCCTGCAACCCAGGCATGTACCCTGACTGGGAATTGAACCTGCGACACTTTGGTTTGCAGCCCGCGCTCAATCCACCGAGCTACACCATCCAGGGTGGAAATCCGTATTTCTACATTAAGACATATATTCAGTTAATTTGTTAATTACTACCTACACTTTGCTATTAAAGTTATGGTAGAGCACATTTACAACTATGAATATACATTTCAAGTGTCTTAAGATAAACAACAGGTTTACGTATAGAGATAAAAACTAATGATTCCCCTTTCAAAAGTTTGCTTATTATAACTTGTCCCATGGGGAGGTCAGCTGGAGAAGTCAGCCTCAAATACCAGTCCCGGGTCCTTTCTGAGTGTACCCCAGGCTCCCCAGAGCTAGCTCTTCGGATGGTAGGGACTTGAATTCTGCATCTCTAGGCCCTATTATTCCTAGGCTCCTAGCCTCCCGTCACCTTGTCCTCCCTCTAAGGCGGCCTGGACACATGGCCACACAATACCCTGTCTTCAGTGAAGATGAAATCCTGGCCAAATTGGCCCTAGGGTCCCACCCAACTTCCACTTTATGCCCCATGCCTATCTGTGTGTGAGCACTCTGAAGACAGCAAGGAGAAACATGAAAATTCATCTAGAGTTTTGAGTTGCTCTTCAGTGCTACATGTTTTATAAATTGAAGATATTTTGAGCTAATAAAAAAAGTAGAGAGAGATTAATATGCTCCTGAACCATCAATGGATCAAAGCAGAATCAAAAATCTCTTGAGACAAATGATCAGAAACACAACATACCTAAACGTACATGATTCAGCAACAGCAGTTCTAAGTTGGAAGTTTACAAATAAATGACTACATTAAGAAAATAGAAAGATCTCAAATTAACAACCTAACCTTACATCTCAAGTGACTAGAAAAGGAAGAAAAACCTAAGCTCAAAGTTGGCAGAAGGAAGGAAATAACAAAGATCAGAGAGGAAATACAAGAACTAGAGACTAATAAAACAATAGTAAATAACAATGAAACAAAGAGGTGTTATTTTGAAAAGATTAAAGAAAAACAAAACTGTTAATGAGAGAGTTGACTCAGGGTGGTAAATACACAATACAGTGTACAGATGAGGTATTGTGGAATTGTATACCTGAAACCTGTATAATTTTGTTAACCAGTGTCACCCCAATGAAAATAATATAATAAAATAAAATAAGGTTGCCAAATTTAAAAAAAAATACTTCCCATGAAATAAAAGAAGTCTCAAATAAAATTAGAAATGAAAGAGGAGACATTACAATTGATAGTGCTGAACTACAAAGAATCATAAAAACCTACTAAGAAAAATTACATGCCAGCAAATTTGACAATGTGGAAGAAACTGATAAATTCCCAGTCAGATACAACCTACAAAGGCAGAATTATAAAGAAATTGAAAATTTGCTCATACTAATTAATAGTGAGACTATTGAATCAGTAATAAAAAACCTCTTAACAATTAAAACTCAAGGACCAAATAGTTTCACTGGTGGTTTCTAACACACATTTAAAGAAGAATTAAGCTCTTAAAGAACAGTTTTCTCAAACTCTTTTAAAAAATTGAAGGGGAGAAATCTCTTCCAAACTCATTTTATCAGGTGAGCATTACCTTGATACCAAAACCAGACAGTGCACTGCAAAAAAAAATTTAATTAAATTAAAGACCAATATCCTTGATGAACATAAATGAAAAATATTCAAGAAAATATTAGAAATCCAAATTTAATAACACATCACATGCATCACCCACCATGATCAAGTGAGATTTATTCCTGAGATAGTGGGATGGTTCAATATCTACAAATCAATCAACATGATACACAACATTGATAAAATAAAAGATAAAATTATATCATCATCTCAATAGGTAAATAAAGAGCATTTGACAAAATTCAATATCTTTTATAAAGAAAAATCAACAAACAGGGGATAGAGGGAATGTGCCTCAACATAATAAATGTCATAAATAACAAGCCCACAGCTAACATCATACTCAACTGTGAAACAGTGAAATCTATTTATCTAAGAACAGGAACAATAAAAATATATGCATTCATTCTTGCGGCTTCTATTCAATCTATTACTGGGAGTCCCAGACAAAGCAATTAGTCAAAAAAGGGGGGGGGGGGGCGGGATTTCCAGCCAAGATGGAGGTTTAGGTAGACACATTGTACCTTCTCTCACAACCAAAAGAGGGACAGTAACAAATTTAAAAACAAGAAACAATCAGAATTGCTAGAAAATCAATCTTTGTGGACGTCCAATAACCAAGGAATTTGAGAAGAAACGTTCATCCAGACCAGTAAGAGATGGGCAGCCAGGGCAGAGAAAACTAGGGCTGAGGCAAGGCGATGGCTGGAGGACTGGGGCAGGCAAGGGGGCAACTCACAGATTGGGCAAGGTGGGGGCTGGCAGACCAGGTGGTCCCACATTTGCATGCAGATAAACCAGGAGTAACAACTGGGGAGCAAGACAGACTGCACAATTCAGGGTTCCAACACAGGGAAATAAAGCCTCTAAGCATCTTACTGAAAAATTTTGTGGGGAGTTTATAGGAGAGACCCACAGGGTCCTAGAACAGACACAAAACCATCCACCCAGGAATCAACACCAGAAGGGCCCAATTTGTTTGTGAGTAGTGGAGGAAGTGTCTGAAAGCCTGCGGAGAGCTGAGCAAGCGGCACTGTTCTGTCTCAGACCCCTCCCCCATATACTGCACCACAAAGTAGCAACTTGGGTTGCCCCACCCTGGCAAATACCGCAGGCCCCGCCCCACTCCTTACTGCATAATAGATGTGCTGAGACCAAAAAAAAAATGACCCAAATGAAAGAACAGATCAAAGCTCCAGAAAAAATGCAACTAAGTGATGAAGAGATAGCCAGCCTATCACATGCAGAGTTCAAAACACTGGTAAATAGGATACTCACAGAAATAGTTGACTATAGTCACAAAATAAAGGAAAAAGTGAAGGCTATACAAAGTAAAATAAAGGAAAATGTACAGGAAACCAACAATAATGGGAAGGAACCCAGGACTCAAATAAACAATTTGTAGCAGAAGGAAGAAATAAACACTCAACCTGAATAGAATGAAGAAACAAGAATTGAAAGGAAAAAAATGAGAACAGGCTTAAGAACCTCTGGGACAATTTGAAATGTTCCAACATCTAAATCATAGGGGTGCCAGAAGGAGAAGGGGAAGAGAAAGAAATTTAAAATGTATTTGAAAAAGTATTAAAGAACTCCCCTTATCTGGTAAAGGAAGTAGACTTACAGGAAGTCCAGGAAGCTCAGAGAATCCCAAAGAAGTTGAACCCAAGGGAGCACACACCAAAGCTCATCATAATTACATTACCCAAGATTAAAGAGAAGGAGAAAATCTTAAACCAGACGAAGGAGACATTTAACTACAAAAGAGTTCCCATAAGACTGTCAGCTGATTTCTCAAAAGAATTTTACAGGCAAGAAAGGGCTGAAAAGAAGTATTCAAAGTGATGAAAGGCAAAGGCCTACATCCAAGATTACTCTATCCAGCATAGCTATCATTTAGAGTGTAAGGGCAGATAAAATGCTTCCCAGATAAGGTCAAGTTAAAGGAGTTCATCATCACCAAGCCCTTATTATATGAAATGTTAAAAGGACTTATCTAAGGAAATGAAGATGATCAAAAATATGAACAGTAAAATGACAACAAACTCACAACTATTAAAAACTGAACCTAAAAAATAAAGCAAACTAAGCAAACAACTAGAACAGGAACAGAATCACTGACATGGACATTACATGGAGGGTTATCAGTGGGGAGGGTGTGGGGGGTGATTGGGAAAAAAGGTACAGGGGATAAAAAGCACAAATGGTAGGTAGAAAATAGACAGGGGGAGGTTAAAAACAGTATAGGAAATGTAGAAGCCAAAGAAGTTATATATATGACCCTGGGACATGAACTAACTTTGGAGAATGCTGGTGGAAGGGGGTGTGCAAGGCAGAGAGGAATAAAGGGGAGAAAAACTGGGACAACTGTAATAAAATAATCAATAAAATTTTAAAAAGGCAGCCAAAACACAAAGGTGTCATAATATAATATATAGAAACCCCTAAAGATTACACACACACACACACACACATAAAACTGTTAGAATTAAAACATTCAGTGAAGATTCACAATACAAAAGTAATATATAAAAATTAGTTGTGTTTCTATACACTAATAGTAATTCATCAGAAATAGAAATAAAGGAAAAATTCATTTATAATTGTATGGAAAAGAATAAAATAACTAATAATGAATTTAACCAAGGAAGTAAAAGTCCTATATACTGAAAACTATAAGAAATTGATGAAAGAAATTTGATGACAAAAGTAAATGAAAAGATATCCTGTGGTAATGGATTAGAAAAATTAACATTGTTAAAATGTTCATATTACCCAAAGCATCTACAGAGTTAATGAAATCCATATCAAAATCCCAATGACATTTTTCACAGAAATACAACAAACCGTCCTAAAATTTTATGAAACATAAAAGAACCCAAGTAGCCAAAGCAGACTTAAGATAAAGAACAAAACTAAGGCTTCACACTTTCTGATTTGAAACTATATTATAAAGTACAGTAATCAAAATAGTATGGTATTGGCATAAAAACAGATACATAGACCAACAGCATAGAATAGAGAGCCCAGAAATTAACACTCAAACATATGGTGAATTAATTCATTACAAAGGATTGTAGAGTATACAATAGGACCCTGGGTGGTATGGCTCAGTGGATCGAGCACTGGCCTGAGAACCAAAGGGTCACCAGTTCAATTCCCAGTCACAGCACATGCCTGAGTTGTGGGCCAGTAGGGGGTGATCAAGAAACGAACACACATTTATGTGTCACTCCCTCTTGTTCCCTCTATCTAAAATTAGTAAATAAAAATCTTTAAAAATAATATAGAGTAGAGAAACAGCCTCTTCAATAAATGGAGTTGGGAAAACTGGACAGTTATATGCAAAATAATGAAACTGAACCACTTTTTTACCCCATATACAAAATCAACTCAAAATAGATTAAAGACCTGAATGTAAGACCTGAAAATTTAAAATTCCTGGAAGAAAATGTATCTGGTAAACTCCTAGACATCTACTTTGGAGATGATTTTTGGGGATTTGTCACCAAAAGGAGTTAATATACAAAATCTATATTAACTTCAACAACTCCATAACAAAGGAACAATCTGATTTAAAAATGGGCAGATCCAAATAGAAATTTTTCCAAAGAACACATACAGATGGCCCACAGGTATACAAGATCTGTCCTGAAAAAGTCCAGCTGTTGTTGATATCACAAGAATGGTTTGTGTGACATTGCTGTAATTTGGCAACCAAGGAGAGTGGGCTGGAATGCACATGCATGAACATGACAATTTTAGTATACTAGTCAGTGGGGGCAGTAAATGTTATTGAGTGAGCATGTGTGCTGTGTGGCTGTCGCATTCAAAATAACTGGGCCAGTACAGCAACAAATCTACATCAAATTTTGCATTAAGCCTGAACATTCCTCCATGCAAACTATTTGGATGATTCCGAAGGCCCAACCATGGGCAACTGATTATTGGCAGCTCTATCACAACAACATACCTGCTCATATCACTTCTGCGGCAGAGTTTTTTGGCAAAACATCAAATAACCCAGGTGACTCAGCCCCTTTCCAGCACAGATTTGATGCCCTGGGACTTCTGGTTTTTCATAAAGCTAAAATCACCTTTGAAAGGGAAGAGACGTTAGACCCTCAGTGAGATTCAGGAAAATATGATGGGGCAGCTGATGGTGACTGGGAGAACTGAGTGAGGTCCCAAGGTGCCTATTTTGAAGGGAACTAAGGTGTCATTGTCCTATGTACAATATTTCTTGTATTTTGTATCTTCTTCAATAAATGTCTATTTTTCATATTACATGGCTGGATACCTTCTGGACAGACCTCATATGTATGTGGCAATTTGATGGATATATTAAATTGATGGGGGAATCCGTCCACATTGTGTATGTATATGAAATAATCATGTTGTATATTTTAGGTATCTTACAATTTTTCAATTATAGCTCAATAAAAAATCAACTAAACATAAATATATAAGTAAAAAGTAAGTAGGCAACTCTTAAAATATCATCTATTTATCCATTTGCTTAAAATAATATATCTGTCCTTCAGAAAACTTTTATTCATTTATAATAATATGAGTAGATCTCAAAAATGTAATATTTTTCTAACCAAAATGGCTTTATGAGAGGTCTTATAATAGTAGAGAAAATAGGTTTTAAGTTAAATGTTATACAAGAATCAGTGAAGGACATTATACAATATTAAAAGGGTCAATTCACTGAGAGAATTATAAATATATTTGAGCTCTTCATGTATTCAGCAAACATTACCAAAATTGAAGGGAAAATAAGCAGATCCACAATGCCATTAAAAAACTAATGCTTCTATCCATTATTGAAAATAAGGTACTGAAGTCTTTTCATAGGTATGATAATCAACGTAGTTATAGTGTGGTACTGGCAAAAAGACAGATGCATGGGCCAATGAAACAGAATATAGAGCCCAGAAATAAACCCATAATACCTTTTTTTTTTTTTACTCTCTACTGTTGTGAATAAGTCAGATGAAATTTCATTTCCAAGGGGGATAGGGAAGAACATGTAAGAACTTTGCTCTTACAATAATATGCAGTAACTTGACAAAATAAAACCCATACTATACTTTTCTATGGGCCAAAAAAGAAAATGAAAAGCAAGAGCAAGAAGCCTAGATAAAGTAATGTCCAGATAGAAAGAATGAAGTACTCATAGAAGATCAGACGATCTCGGAAGTCCGTGGACCATGCAGGAGGGCAGGACCATGTAGTGAGGGTGGCACCATGCAGGAATGAGGGGATCAAGCAGGTATTGGATCCCACTGTGGGACTGTGAAATCAGTTGGACTCTAGAAAACCCCAAACACAGGAGCAGATTCCTTGGTCCAATAACCCCATATTCCAACCTTATCAAAAATAGCATTAAAAGAGGGCCTGGGGGAAAGTGCGGGTAACACTCTTTTAGCTTAATTACAACAGGATTATAGAGGCCACCCCTGGATGATTGGGACTCGGTGTAATTACAAGGGAACTCTAATTACATTTAAAAGCCTGAGCCAGCTGAACTTGACTGTAATAGAGTGAAAACAATTAGTATCATTCACCACCAACCCCTCGCCAACAGCTGTAGCTATACACTAACTGTCCAAGGTGAAAGGGGCTGAAGTTTTTGGGAAATAGCCAAAAAAATATACTTCAGTTTCCAGTCAACTTTTATATGCAAAGCATGCAATACAATAAAAATTAACATTTTATGGGGATATCTGAATACTCATAAAATATATAGTTAAAAGTACTATCCAAAATAAAAATTGTATTGGACAGGCATAGAAGCACATTAGATATTTAGAATAAATAATTAATAAACTTGAAGACTGAAAATTTGGAAAATAGGAATTTTTCTAATTAAAGCAGAGAGAGAGACTGAGAGACTGAAATGCAAATCAAAATCAAAATGAGATATCACTTCACAACCATTAGAATGTCTGTTATCAAAAAGACAAAAAAAGGGAACCCTTGTGCATTGGTTAGCAGGAGTGTAAATTGGTGCATCTTCTATAGAAAACAGTATAGAGGTTACTAAAAAAAATAAAAATAGAACTACCATAATGTTACCAAACTAAAAGGATTTGCCACTTGGGGTGCTCTATTTAAAGAACAAGATGTGGTTGTCTCATGGTACTTCTATTTACTTGCAGCAAGCAAAGGAGACAAGGGATTCATATTCAAACCTTTAACTTACTGAAGGAAGGCTTAGCCATTGCTTATATATACTATTTGGTCAATTACACGTTTCTTTCTTCTTTGCAGTTGGCTACTTTCATCCCGTTGAATTCCTGTCAGTTTATCCTACTTACAGATGCATCTGCAAAAACTGTGCTACATTTTAACATTTAGCAAGAAAAAAACATTTATAATTGCCCAGATCTTAACACCCTTCTCCTATCTAGCAATTCGACCCTGAGGTTTTTCACTCATATTTGAGGGAATAGAGTCCAGTGGCATACTTTGGTAACTGCTGTTTGTTGAACCTGGATAGAGTATGTCTTTGAATTAGAAGAGTGAAATTCTCTGATGGTCTGACATAAAAGTCCTGGGTTCCCTAGGTGCTGGCCTTCCTGAAAACAGGAGTCCATAAAGAGAGTACTACTCTAAAAGGAGACATGCACCATAAGAGGTGAGGCAGAAGCAGGAGAAAAAACAAGGAGACTGAGAGAGACCCTGCCATTCATAAACTCACATGCTGCTGGAGATCTAATGTGGAAGACAGACAATAGTGACAGCTTCCCTAAGGACAAAGATGCCAGAAAGGACACCTGCTGAGCTGCTAGGTCAGATAGCATCTGGGCAGGAAATGACTATGCAGAAAGAAGAATCAAGATGAAATACAGCAATCCCTGAGGGGGAAGGGATACCATAGATGACAGTTTTACATAATGTCCACTTGGTATCTCATGGTTCCTCAAGCAAAGTGATACTTGCCTCATGGCTGAGTAAAGGGCAGCACCTGGTAAGGCATGGTGGCCTGATTGGGGCAGACAGCCTGGTTTAACAGTTTGGCTCACCTGCCACAACTCAGAACCAATCTTCTAAAAAGAAGGTTCTGGGTGCTGTGGCCTCCATGTACTTGTCTCTCTTCCACCTCACACCTTAGCTGTACAGTGTTCTGCTCTAAAATTCCATGGCTGCCTCTGGCTGTGACAAAACACTGGGCTGCTCCACCCTGCTTCTTCTTCTACAGGGCAAGTGCCCAGGTGAGCCCTCTCCACTGCCAGTCAGCAGATTCCCAAAGCCTGAGGGGCCTGTGCCCAGGCTGAGTGTATCCCAAGGAGGGGATACAGCTTAGAAGCACCTCATGATGCCTGTGGCTGCAAAGAAGGAGCTCTCTCATCTCAACCTGCCCCATCCCCAGTTAAGCCACAGCTTTGGAGGCGAAGAGGGGAGCTAAGGGGCTGCTGCTCAGAAAAGAAACTGAGGGACTTGATTCATCTCTGACACAATGAAATGAAGGGCTACACCTCCCCAGAGTCAATGACCTCAAAATGATCCTTGCAGATAAATGCTCTTTCTTCTAACTGGGAACCAGTAAAATTACTTTTGAAGATCCTGCAGGACAGCTATACAAAGGTGTTCCCATATTAATTAACTGTTGTCCTTGCTCAAGTCTACTTTTTAGTCTATGTGTTTGCCAGAGTCCTTGTTGTATCCAACTGTATACATTTACACATTCATGCAGACACAGGACATTCCCACCACTGCAAAATCTTAACAAGTTTTCTACAAACTAAAAACTGTTCATTTCCCTGTGTCATTTCTACCTTTCTCCCACACATCTCTAGGAAGCCTAAATTTTTGGCCCCTGTTACTCAAAATACAGACATTTGATTTTAACTGTTTCATCTTGCAAATTCAGTAGAGCTGACTCAAACTACATTTTCAAATCATAGCAGACTTTTTTTCTGTTTTCCTGGCACCAGTCCTATCACGTAAGCTTAATTTTATTTAGTTTTCAATACTTCTAGGATATTCGGCCTCTGTTACCACACTTTTGGTGAAATTTCTGAAATCATACCTGCTAATAGAATATCTTTTATATCAATAAGACTGAAAAGATGAGGCATATATTTTTTCCCTTATCCTTCTGAGGAAAGGAAGCAGTGGAAATCTTATTCAAATGGCTCGTAGACAAAGCCAATCATTCTTACCCTATAACCCAAGCATACATCTTTACATCGTTAGCCATTGACTGGTTCCCGAGACCTAGAGCCAAACCTTTGCTGCTCAGCCTTGCTTGTCCCAGGTCACTCACACTGGAAGCCATGAGCTCACTTGCATGGCCTTCAGTGAAGACGCTGTGCCTGTGAAACCTACTTGTTGTTCAGGAAACCATGCGGTCTCTTTCTTTTTTCCCACATAGTTTCACCATGGCTGCAGATGCCAGTTAGTGTACCCCATGGATGGAAGGAGGGCAGGATTGGCAAGGGAAAAGCTTATGTGTGGTTAGTGAATACTGAAACCTGAAGAAGCGGGGAAGCTGCACTGAGAAAACAATGCTTCCCAAATCCACAACAGACTCCCAGCCTCCATCAAGGGTGCCTTGGACAAGACAGGCAGGTTCCTACTGAGACAGGCCAGTGAGCCAGGATAAGTGGAATAGGGAAACTGAGACAGCTGAACAAACTGGCCAAGCAATTTACAGACAAATATAGAAGGTCACTTCACTAGAGATAACATCTAGGTCTCAGCTGTATTGGAGCTCCAGGCCCAGAAAAGCAGCAAAACCAGGTGGGTGATACCACCTGTCACTGACCAGTCAGAGGAGACCATAACCCTGAACACCCAGAAACCTGATGTTTCTACCTACTGAAACCCTCCCCTGAGGCCTCCCCTAAGATTCCTGCCTGCAAGAGAGAGATAAAAGCCTGAAGACATATGACCCAAGGGTGCTCTCTTGCTCTGGGGAGCAGTGTGTCAACCCCTCCCCCCTTTCCTTCCCCCACAGCCTCACATCTCCTAAACTGTAACGGACCCTGAAACTTGAAATCAGGGCTCAATCGGCAGCAGCAGCTTGTCCCTGGCTAAACCCCTGAACCTGTCTCCAAGGCCTCTTTTCTCTGACTTACCAGTAAGCTAAGGCAGCCCAGCCTAGACTCTCTTGTTGTTTCTTCTATGCCAAATCCTTCTTTGTTTTACTGTTCTCAGTTGTAATAAACATACCCTCATAGTCGCCTGGACTCATGTCCTACATGAAACCCAGAGCCTACACACTGTAGCTGGCCCTAGGCAGACCTGCTCAGGGCCAGGCCCCTGTCTGGTAACACTACAAACATTGACCCATTTGTTATGTTTCTTAATTTGTATAAGCACTTAATTTCTGTAAGTCAAATAAACAGAGATCTTTTTACCAATTCTGAAGGAAGCACCCCAACAGGCTGCATTTGGGGATTGAATTTGAGTTTCTATAGCCAGCAAATTTACAGCAAGTGCAATGTCCACCCAAAGGACAATATCCAGCTCCCTCAGCACAGACAACCAGACAGAGATAGATGTAGAGAAAGTCTTGGATTGCCCTGCAGGAGTTCCTCAAACCCCCAGAGTGAGGCCTAGGTTGAGCCCTGTACCTTGGAGACAGTTTCTGGCCCATCAACCAGAAACCAAGTGTGCACCAGAACTGACACTAGCCTATGGGAATGAAACATTAAGTGACCGCAGCAGATGGCCAACCTGCTGAAACAAATAGGTTCATGTGGCCACTCCACTTCTCTGTGGAGTCAGGGCAGGCAGTGGTTCTGGTGTTAGCACGAAGCAGAAGGCTCGCATAGAGCAGATCTTCTGTCCAGTGGAGATGCAAGTAACTGAGCCCCAAATGAGCTGCTGTTGCATACTGCTTTGCCAAGCATCCCCAGCAGGCCAAGTGGGAGCCTCTTAACATAGTTCCATCTGGAGGTGCCCAATTTCTTACCATACTCAAGGGGTTTGCCGCTTTGAGTGCTCTACTAAAATATGAGAAGTGGTTGTTCCAATGCAGTTTTATTTACATGCAGCAAGTAAAGGACAGAGGGGATTCATATCCAAAGTCCTGCCTCTTTCAAAGGGTGGCACAGCCATTGCTTATATACACTACTTTTTCCATTACATGTTGATTTCTTCTTTTCAGTTGGCTCCTTTTACCTGGTTGAGTTCCTGTCAGTTTATCTTATTTACAACTGCATCTACAAAATACTATGCTACATTTTAACATTAAGCAAGATACAACATTTAGGATTGCCCAGATCTTGAGAGACCCTTGTCCTATCTAGCAATATAACGTGCAATTACACTTCTAAGTATTTATCCAAAGCAAACAAAAACACAACTCAAAATGATATATGTACTTGTACTGACATGTTCATTACAGCGTTATTTATAGTAGCTAAGTTCAATGATGGATAAATGGATAAAGAAATTATGGTACATAGGTAGAATGAAATATTATTCAGCCATAATAAAAATAAATAAATCTTGCCATTTGCAACAACATAGATGGACCTTGGAGACATTATGCTAAGTGAAATAAACCAGACAAGGAAACATGTCATCTGATTTCACTTACAAGTAGAATCTTTAAATAAATAAATAAATAAATATACACACACACACATACACACCAAGTTCACAGATATGGAGAGCAGATTGGTGGTTGCCAGAAGTTGGAGGTAAAGGTGAAACAAATGGATGAGCTATATTTACTGTAGTTTAAATAAATTGAATTTTAAAATAAAAATAAAGCCGAGCAAGAGACTGAAAAATTGAAACCAGAGAATATGTTCTTCTCAAAAGCCTTGCTATCAAAAGCCTCCCAGATATCAGTTTTCACTGGTAACGTCTGACTTACAAAATGGAATGTTTTAGATTTGTGTACCATCCATCTGCCATCTACTTGTGAGAATTTCTGATGCAGTACTGCCTTGTTCTACATATCACATTCTTCTTTCTTTTCTTTTTCTGTCTTTTTTGGGTGTAGGGATCTAACTTATGGTATTTGCTAGTACAATACAAAAAAAATCTCTGCTACTTATCAGAAAGTTTTTGTAGCAGGCAGCCTCTGAGAGGGCTTCCAACGATCCCAAACTCCAGGTAAACATCCCTGATAAAAGCTCTTCCCTGGGATAGTAGGTGGTACCTGGAGACATATTTTTAACAAACAGAATATGGAAAAAGTGATGGAATGTCACATCTGAGATGAGGTTACAAAAATACTGTGATTTCTCTAATTCACACCTTTTCTCCTTTCATTCTCTCAATCATCTCAGGGAAAGCTGTTCCATGTTGACAGCTGCTCAAGGAAGTGGCAGATGTGGTAAGGAACTGAAATGGCTGGCTAGTAGCTAGTAAGGACCTGAGGCCAGTCAGCAGCCATGTAAATGAACTTGAAAGTGGTTTCTCCCCCAGTGAAGTCTTAAGATACCTGCAGTGTCAGCAGCTTGATGGCAGCTTGAGAGCTTCTAGACCAGCACCAAACACTGCCAAGGCAGGCCCAGACTCCTAACGTTCAGAAATTGTGAGAGAATAAATGTTTGATGTTTTAAGTTGCAGTGTTTGGGGGTAACTGTTTATGTAGCAATAGACAGCAGGAAATGAAGTGCTGTCATAGCAAATATCGAAAACTTAGGTAAAGGATGAGGATTTTAAAGGGCATCTAAGGGAAACTTAAATTGACTTGAACACAGAGAAACTTGGTTTGGAGGATGCTGTTTAAAATGAAAATAGTAAAAATGGCTAAAAAAGTAAGAAAATATCATTAGAAATTGGAAAAATGGGGATCCCTTTGTTACGAAATGGCAGAGCTTAACAAAACTATTGTCTGCAGTTATGTGGAAGCTTAAATATACCTAATTAATTTGTTCATCTAGCTAAAGGAACTTCCAAGCAAAATATTGAAAGTGCTGCCTGATTTCTTCTTGCTACATAATGCAAAATGTCCTTGCAATGACTATTTTAGAGCTGAAGAATTTTACCTCTGTGGAGTAGAAGCAGAATTCTTTCAAAATCTACTGAAACACTATGTATGCATATAAACATGCAACAAACCAGTTTCTTGGTGAGCAGCGTTTCTCTAGTCTCCGAACCTATTATTTTAAACTCTTTTTGAAGCCAAAATTCCATTGCAACAGTCAATAAATCTGGAGTGATTATTATTTTTTATTTATTTCTTTTATATTTTTAAATTCTCACCTAAGAGAAAAAGGGTGGAGAAAGAGAGAGACATCCATTGGTTGCTTGAACCCACAACATAGTTATGTGCCCTGGGGATACAACCTGCAACCCTTTGGTGTATGGAACTACACTCTTGTTAGGTAGTAGCTAGGAATGAACAGCCAGAGGGGGGAATAAAGAGGGCTTTCACTATTACAGTCAAACAAAGAACTTCATACAGGAGTCTAGAAGCAAAAGGAACACGTCTCACCAATTAACTCAGCAGTCCTGAGCTTCGTTTGATGAGATTGCCAGGTGTCCCCAGCATTACAAGCAAAATAGTGCAAGAGAAGGGGAGAGTCCTTCAGACTGTGCTGAGAAACGGGGCTTCGGTAACAATCGCACTAAGATCGCCGCGTGTTTTGAACATCACAAGCAGGAATAGCACAAGAGGAGGCGTCCTTGAGATTCTATGCTGGGAAAAGGAGCCTCTGTAACAATTTCACTAAAACAAAGAGCCTTTACTAACTGAGAAAGAAAGACTTTGTAGATCAACATTATTCCCAAGATTTAGAAGGGAGAGAAGGAGGGGTGCCTGGAAGCCAGCTGAGGTAAAACCCCTGAACCCCAGCAATCAGCATATTTAGATTAGCTAAGTAACTACCTCCGCTCAAGTGTATAGAACAAATTTACTAATAAACTTATTAACAAACTTACTAACAACTTTCTTTCCTCTATGCATGGGGCATTTAGACTAACCAAGTTCCTGCTTGTAGCTTTGTGCTCGTGTGTTTCATAAATAAACTTGCTATCTCATTTCCACTATACCTGTGTGTCTCTTGATTGGATTATTCTCTTGGAGGCAAGACAAGAACCAAGGCAGAGGAGAGTCTCTGGACAGATCTCTCTCCCTCCCCTCCTTAACACTCCAACCACCAGGGCAGGACAGTCGGTATTGGTATTATTTTTTATATGGAGAAAAAAATGTGATCTATTTAACATTATGTGTGATGAGACAATGAACTTAAAAGAAGTTTGAATTACAAAATTATATTCAACATGTAAAGTAATAAAAGGAAAGCAAAACTAAGTGATGTTTTTAGAAATCTATTGATTTTCAAGGTTTGATTTTGAAAAAAATAAAAAGCAATTATTAACATAATTAAAAGAAGTACTGTTAAAACAAATCAACTGCTAAATGACCACTCTCTCTTCAGCACGAGTCCATCTTTCCTGCCTGAGATCATTCTCCATTGTGGCCGTAAGTAAGTTACTGAGTTTCTTTAAGCTTTTGTGAGTCCTGGGAAATGATAACTCCTTCACAGCATTGTTATTTAATCAACATATTATTCATAATCACACTTCGAACCAAAACTTGACAAATAGTAGGAACTAAGTAAAGGTTAATTGACTCTGAATCTGTATAATTGCTTATATTGAGATGTGGCAATCTTACTTCGCCAGGTGAACCTCAATTTGCATAGCTTTTCAATGATTCACTGACCTGAATTTCCTGTAGGAAAAAAAAAATGATGCCATGGAGAGTAACCTCATTTAAATGTCCAACCTCTGCCCTGACCCTATTCTACTCCTTTTAGATTCCCCTTATCTGGCTCTACTTTTTATTTTTATTTATAGAGTTAATCATCTTCTAATTTAAGTTTACTTGTACATTATGATTATTTACTATTATCTCAATCTTTTAGAAAGAAAATTTGTTTCCAGAAGGCAGGATCTTTGTCTATTTTGTTCACTGATGTAGTTCCAGTAACTGGAAACATACCTTGCACATAACTGGTAATAAATAATTGCTAAATAAATGAATAATAATTCCCCAATTATTCCCTAGGTGCTAATAATTGTCTAACACATGTTGACTGTGGAACTTGAGAAGAAATGTTTCTGCAAAGAAGAACTCCTCATGATTATGTAGACAAAAATTCATAACCAGAATCTAGCAGCCTTTGCTAACAGAAAAATTTTATGCACAGTGCATTTCAGGGAAAGCCACAGACTGATTTTTCAACCACCTGCATTGTGCTCCTGCTGCCTGAATCAATCTTCATAAGGAAGTTCCTGGTTTTGTTTTCCACCAATGGCCTGAGACTTTCTTCATGCAGTCGGAACCATACCACTATATCCTCATTTGCATCTATGCCAACCAATCAAAACTGTTCCACAATGACCAATGTCAACACATGACTCCAGTGAAGCCAGAGCTGCATGATTTGGACCAATGAGAACTGTGTGATTTGGGTTTCTCGTCTGCATAAAATTGGACCAGTCAGGAACCCAGGCATGAGCTTTATAAAAGTCAGCCTCCCTTTGCCTTCACCATTGCACTTTTTGTTTCTAGCAGAAGCTTCTTTTTCCTAGTTTACAAACTGTTTACTTGAATAAAGTCTCTCTTCTTTGTGCACTTCATATTTGGAATTTTTGTTGATATGCATAAGAACTAAAAAGAATTCAATATTACTCAACCAGCTGAATCTGAGCAATCTGAATCTACCTGTATTCTAAAGTCTGCTTCACAATTTATTTTTCCTCTAAGAGAAAATCTTGGAAACATTTCAAGAAGGTTCCTGACTATACTATGGTCAGAATTTTACATGAGCACATTTTTAGTGACTGATACTGAAGTTACATAGGGCCAATTAACAGTTTTAAATCCTAGTATAGAAACATTTCCCAATAATATAGGGCATTCCATCAAAGGTAAGGAAGAAGGATTTCTTCCCAGCATCTTATTTTCACCCTTGATAAAATCTTTTATAAAAATTTATTAATGTTAATAACAATAATTATCTTGTAAACCTTTGTGCCCTCAGTTTATTGAAATATACATCAGCTAGTATGTGGTTAATGCATATATGTCAAGTTAGTGACTGATTTTGAAATTTAGTAAAATATTAACTTGAAGGATCTTTGTTTTGGTCTCTTAGGCTCAAAAATATTTTTATGAACGTATTAATGTTTTTGTTATCATAAAACACTGAATAATTGTTTTGCCTTAACAACAGAACAGCAGAGGCAGATGAGTTCATTATTCATTAAGCAAACAATGATATTATGGTTTTATGTTTCCTTCTCTTTCATATTCCACTGACGTTGCAAAAGATCCAAGCAACACTTCCAATGAATCAAAACATCTAAGTAAAGAAATGGAGAGGGATTCTATTTTTGGGTCAATGTCCGGGAAAGTGGGTGCCTGGTATTTACACATCTACAGAGGAAAGTAGACACTCCCTGGAAGGACAAAGGGTGAGAAGCAGGCTCTTTGTAAGCAAGCAACAGAACCTGCTGCTGTCTTTGCCTATTTTGTGTATAAAAGCAATTACTTACAAGGGTATGTTTTTGCTCCTGAAGATAACATAATTAACAAACACACACATACACATACATTCATAATATATCTAGAGATATATAAAACGAGATACCAGATTACTTATTTAAGTATGTCATTAGTGCAGAATATAATATGGCATGTAAAGTACTAGGCAAAGAGAGGCCCATACATTTGACTGAGAGACAGAGCCAGCAAGATGGGATTTAAGAGAGTCCTCAGAGGAAAGCCCTTGCAAAAGTTGGGAAGGACACTTTGGGAAGAAAGAAGAAAATAATGCTATAACAAGAAAAATATCTAAAATTTCTCCCTTCCCATAAAGAACCTGGTGACTTCCGCTGTTCTGGTGTGACATAGTCTGCAGGCCCTGGAAGGGAAAGGATTGGTCTATTTCTCGGAAGCAAAGCCAGTACCAGAGCTAGGGAGCAAATATCAGATATCTGAGGACAGATGCTAAACATGTAGAGAGAAACAAAAAAAGACATAAATGCCATATATTGAATAATTAGAAATAAATGTTTGAGTTAATACCCATAAGACCTTCCACCAAATGCTTATGTATTTCTATTGTTTGAGATACTATAGTAAATGAACCATATATAACACTTATTCTTGAGTTTTCTCTTCAGTCTATTGACAAATAAATTCTGTATCTAGCTTATATAGGATTTGATCTATTTTTTCAGTTTTTAACTATGTTAAGGGTCTCCAAGACCATCCTGAGGTTTCATGATTCAATGGAATGACTCACAGGTTTTAGAAAAGCTGTTATACTCATGGTTACAGTTTCTTACAGCAGAAGGATACACATTAACACCAATCAGCAAAGGGAAAAGAGCATGGGATGTATCTGAAGGGAAAGCAGGCATGAGCTTCCAAGTGCCCATTCTCCAAGGAGTCTCCCAGATGCACTTACTTTTCTCAGTAACAACACAAGGCAGTATGTGTGATGTGTTGCCAACTGGGACAGCTCATCTGAGCCTTGGTGTTTTCAGTTTTGTTGTGAGGTCACTCACGTAAGCGTGAAGCACCCATGGGACTGACCTCAGCTACTCAGACTCCAGGCCTCAAAACACAAATAGGCATTCACCATAAATCACATCATTAGCATAAACTATTTAGTCAAATTGGTACATGTGACTCAAGGCCTCAGGCACAGAAATACACTTTTATTAAGCAGAATATTCTGTAAATCCAGAGCTTAGCTCTCAGGAGATGGTGAAGGACCAGTGGTGAAAACAGGCTTTCTGGGGGGATATGCAAAATTTAAGCAACGGAGTCCTGCTAAATTAACCTTTTCCTTCACAGTCCCCTGCCCTCCTCCTCTCCCCATCTCATGGCCTAGATTCTCTTTCAGTAAAATGATCATTTTTTAGGCATCCATATTTAGTAAAGCATTTATATTACATATACAGGAATAGTATCAATATGAATATGGCTAGCATTGGGGGAGCCAGTGTGGGCAAGGGATACATTTCAAGAAATAACTATTCATTCTATAAAGCCATTAATATATTTTTATATTTTATATAACTTGATTACATGATCCATAGTTATTTGTACCTTAAGATAAACTTATGCAGAACTACAAAGCATTGGAATCAACTGATGGGTAGCTAAATCAGTTTTGTCCCAGGCTAGTCATTTTCCATCAGTATCACATCCTGAAGAAGCTTTGACTTGGGTTTCCAATACATCTGATCATTCATATCAGAATTAAATATGAATAATTTTCATGAGGTACCTGAATCTTGGCAAAAATGCCAATGTTACGCTATATAACAGTATACTGATGCTAGATGTCAATGCAGAAGAAATAAGTAAGGATTTCAAAGGTATTTGTTAGGCCTTCCCAACAAAATTGACTTTTCTCCACATATCAGATATTATTGTGGATAGATATCATTACAATTGGATACAATTCAGTTATTTCTGGGTCTGAGTTGAGGACAAACTAGTCACCAGTCCTTAGTTTCCAGTTTTATACTGAGAGCCATTCCATTGTGTGCTGTCGTACAGCCCCTCTCTGCATTGCTGCAGCTTCCCCGCTCCTTCTTGCTGCATAAACCCCAGTGGCCACTTCAGGCAAGTACACCAGTATGTCCACTGGCTGTCCCAGTCACTTTTCAATCTGTAAATAAGTTCTGACGGGCTTGACATGCCCTACCTGAATGTGCCTACTAAATGACCTTTGGGTTTTAATAGGTCCATGATGGCATCCCTTTAATAATCTATTTTTGCACTGCCTATATGCCTGACCAAGTCCTGGCCAGGGTAGGCCACTGGCTACCACCCAAACATCAGAGCTGTCATATGTATTTAATCATTACATCACTGAAATTCAGTTCCCTGAACTAATTTGTCTATCTCTTCTTCAGTCAGAGTTTTCTATTAGTTGGTAGAAATGTGTGGACTTCAAAATAGGATGCTGTCCATCTACTTTGGAACTTCCATTTATAAACCTGTAGTGTTCTCTTGGTCAATTGAGTGCTTTGTGTTGTCATTTGGTTACAAAATGACTTCTGCAGATGGGTGGAGGCAGGGAGGGATGACTCTGCCTCCACATGGTCCTGCGCCTTTCTCATGTCAGGCAACCTCCAGGTTCTTCACTCATGCAGGAAAAATGTCAAGACATGAGTCCAGATGAAAGTGAGAGTACATTTATTAAAGCTTGGGACAGTGAGACAAAGGAAGAGGCCCTGGAGACAGAATCAGGGGTTAGGCTTGGAACAGCAGACTGCTGACCATTGATCTCCCAGGTGCAAATCTCAGCCTGGACCCTACAGCTAGGACAGAAGAAGTGAAGTACATGGCTGAGAAAAGGAGAATGTGGGTGTGCCCAAAGACGAGTGTGTGCTTTCATTCTCTGTCCTGAGGGTTTTATCTACCATATTTTGCTATGTACAATGCTCACTTTTTTGCCCAAAATTTTTAGGGAAAAATAAGGATGAGCATTATACATCAGTATAATGATTACATGTCACAGGTGTAATAATCCCATGTATAATGAGCACAAATATGTGGATGCTCATCATACACGGGAGTGCATTATACCTTGCAAATTATGGTATTTTCTATAGGTGGGGCTTTTAGGGGAGGTCCCAAGGGAAGATCTGAAAAGAATATTTATTAGATTTCCAGGAGGGAGTGTTTAGTATGCTGATACATTAAAATGAGCCTCTATTGGGGTCTAGAGTCATTTTCTGATTAGTTTTACCTTTATTTACCTTGGATTAGTCTGGCTCTAATTAGTTGTGGGGTTTTTTTGTTGTTACCTTCCTGAATAAGGTGATTGAAACCACATGCTCTTATATATCTTTGGTTAAAAAGGATAGAGTCTTGTGATTTATGAGCTGGCTATTAATTGCTCAGCTGTTCTGGCTGTTTTTTCAGCTGTTTGTCTTATTTTCCTCATTCTTCTTGCCAGGGAATTTTCCTAAATTCTTACTAAACAACCTCAATTTGATACCTGTTCATAGGTTACCACCTCTGTGGCAATACCATCTTGCAGTTTACTGAGGTGGCTCAGAATCAACCTTAGAGAGAAAGAGGCTACCTGCTCATGAATACAAGACCTCCCTGCATCCTTTCAGTTGCATTGTTTGGAAGTTTTCTGGTCCAAAATCCCAGTATTATCTGTTGGGTAGAAGTTTCCATCTGCATAAATCTAAGTGTGTGTTACAGATACTTCCAAATCAAATTGGAGAGGGGACATAAGGGCTAGAAGGCATGAAATGAGACACTGCTTTTTGCAATTCAGATATAGGCTGCTGTTGGTTGGGAACCCATTCAAAATGGCTTTCTTTCTGGTATTTTTTTTACATAGCACTTGCCAATATTTACAGATGTGGAATATGAATCCTCCCCAAACCAAACAAGTTAACCAGGCACCATGCTTTAGTTACAGGGGTAGGTAGACAATGACAGCAGTATGTTTTCAGGTGCCTACAGAAGGTCACAGGTAGTTTCTGCCCAAGTTATTCATAAGAATTTCCACTTGGATCTTTTGTTAGATTTATTAACAAGCATCTGTTAGTCTTTCATGTCACCATTGAATTTAAGTTAGTCCTACCTTCTTTTTCAGCTTCTGGCATTATCATTATGACATCAATGTAGGATATTATCCTACTGGAGACTGCATCAGTCCCTTCTAACCAATTCATTATAGAAAGCTGGTGAATTCAAATTACATTGTGGCAATGGAATAAATGAAAATTATGATACTTTGAATGCAAAGACACACTGCCTTCTTTTCTGAGATTGAGATAAAGATAAAGCATTTGCATCATCAATCACTAAGTGTGGCCTTTCTTTATGATATTTTGTTATCTTGTTAAAAACCATATCAGAATATATTGACACTACATATGGAGCACTTTATTAAAGCCTTGTTTGTAATCTGCTGTTGGTCTTCATGGGCTTACTACATTTTTCATGGGCCACATTGAACCATTGTACAGAGAATTAGTTGGAACCAGCATGTAAAACTATCACTTTAGGAAGATGTAGTCAATGATCATCATGAGAGTAAAAACATTGCAGAGGGCAAGTACAAACAGGGAAATTTTTAGACTTCCAATTTATACTGTAATATGTACTGTGATATCTCTGATAAACACAGTGGAATCTAATAAACTAGAAATGATCACAGTGTAGGTATTTGGCTGTCAATCTCTTACAAGTACCTAAATATGCTCCTGATAAATATATAATACATAAATATGTTCCTAATAACTGTAAACATTGAATCATATTAATTATTTTTACTTGTACAGTGGAACCTTTGTTCTCAAATTTAATTAATTCTGGAAGACTGTTTGAGAAATGATTTGTTCAAAACTGAATTATTAGAAATATTATATCAGCATAAAAGGGTTCTTGAGTCAAGAACCAAAGTTTTGTTCAACAACCGAGATATTTTTTCCATGAACAACTTGGTCGAGAACTGAATTGTTCAAAACAGGAGACTTTCAAGAACCGAGGTTTGGCTGTACATGGAATGACTAAAATTATTTGTTATGATTTGTCAGGAATTTTAAGATTATCCATTGTAAATTCAATAAATGCAAGATTACTTACAATAAAATATTGATAATATTAAATAGAACTAGTTCTTTCTACTGTGCTTTATTTTATAAGTTGAAGGAACAAGGATTTTTTTCCTAAGTGTACTCATTTTAAGAAGTCTAAATTAAGTGTAGTTTGAAAAGACAGATTACCAGTAGGAGAAAAACAACTACCATATGATTTTACTCATATGTGGAATCTAAGGAACAAACTGACATTATAAGCAAAATAGAGGCAAACTCATAAACAGAAAGCAAGCCAATAGCTCTGGAGGTGGTAGTGGAGGATGGTGTTGGAGGTGGAGCAATTGAACAAAAAGAAAGAACTCATGGACTCCTACAATAGTGTGGTGATTGTGGGGGAAAGGACTGGGTAGAGGTGGAGGAGAATATGGGGGATAAATGGTAATGGAAAAAATACAATAAAACGAGCTATTAAAAAATAAATAAAAGGCAGTTTAACAGTTGTTTTATCTTTTTTAATTCTGAATGAGTGGCCTGAATCTGGGACAAACAAAATAAAAGTAGGTTTGTCAAAGAAGACAAATAGAAACAAAAATCATATATTTTTTAAAGATTTTATTATTTATTTTTAGAGAGGGGAAAGGAGGGAGAAGAAGAAGGAGACAAACACAATGTGTGGTTTCCTCTCGTGTGCCCCCTCCTGGGGATGTGGCCCACAACCCAGGCATTTACCACGGCTGGGAATGGAACTGGTGACTGTTTGGTTCTCAGGCCCACACTTAATCTCTAAGCTACACCAGCAAGGGCAAAAAGTCATATTTTTTTAAAGTCCAGGTGGTATATTTAATATATTGACAATGCACAACAATAACTAAAAATCTATATTAGAAAATATCCTAATTTCAAAATTAGGGAGAACTCTAACAATGAAAGTTTAGATCAGATATAACAGAAAATCTTGGTGCTAAGAAGTAATCTTTAAAATGATCATTTTATAAATGATCATTTTATAAAAAGGAAACCAAAATTCTAGTTGCACTTTTTAATATATCTGTGATGTAAAAACTTACAGTTTAGGATCCAAATGTCTTTTTTTTTTATTAATATGTGCACTAACATTACACCAATTAAGTCACCATATTTAAGTATCACAAACACAAATTCCACATTCCTCCTAAAATTTATATTTACAGTATATCCTCAAATTTGTTTTTAAATTTCTATTTTGTAAACATCCAAATTTATCTTAATATACATTATATGTATATATTTAGACTAAACATACAAAATATATAAACATGTAAATAATAATAACATAGTCACTTAAATTCTGCTTAAAATGTAATAAACTTTTAAGTATATTAAATAAAATGATGAAAATATGCATATTTATACCTTAATTTAACATCTTAAAGGATTATAACCATTTTTCTTAAAAAGCCAAAAGACAAAAATACTTATTATCTCTGTTCATTTTTAAATTTAATCATTGTAATAAGTTATAGTTGAGCAATTTATACTAATTACTGCTTTTAATCAAAGTAATCAATTTTTGTGGTTTCCTTTTTTTGTTTTTTTTGGACAGAAGCACATGTTTATATCAGCATATGTACCAGTTAAAAATTCCAAAGTAAAGACATGTAAAGCACTACTTAAATTGCACATCCTGTTATTCCACAGCCTGGTTATATATATAAAAAATTAGGAACAGAACTAATGTATAGTTGTGTTTAGCAACTGATGTTTTATATTTATTTTGCCTGGAAATTGTCGAGATGTCCAAATACTATATACTAATCCAGTTTAATATTAAAATAATGTTGTTTAAATATCTAGAAGTTATAATTTAATGCAAAAAATCAGTTCCTTATGATGGTATCATTAAAATAATTTACAATAGTAAAATCTTTTCGAAGGATCTCAATACAATCTTATTTGGTTACACATGCTTATAGAATTAATGTAGGTATAATATGAGGATTAAATCATAAATATAAAACTTGTCTTAACTCAAATATCATGAGAAAATTATTTTTGTATGGTGAAGACATTAGGAAGAGGACAAAAGGTATTTTATAAGTTAAAATATAACCATTCTAATTTTCTAGCATCAACTTATTATCAGGAAGATTATATGAATCATTTTAACATATAATGATTCTCTATTATTCTTTCTTATTGAGAGAGTAATATGATTCTCTATTATGATTCTCTCTATTATTCTCTACAAAATCTCTGTTATTCATATGCCAGAAGATTCTAACTCTTCAATTCATCCTAAAAGTTTAAGTGTAGAGTTTTTCTTGTTATATAGGAACCAGAGCTATTTTCCACACTCACAAGTGATTTTTTACTAAGTTCCAGTTTAACAAGGAAAAAACTTACTAAGGAAGCACAATAAGTTTAATTTTTTAATGTAAATTATTCACCATTTAACTTGACTAAATATCTTAGAATGTAAACACAATTAAAAAGAGAGAGAGAGAGAGGAGAGAAAGCTCTTGCTTATGATGAAGTAATCTCCATAATTTCCCCAGAGAAGGAAAAAAGATGGAGGAGAAGGGAAAGGATATCTGAAACAGAGTCACCTTCAGTTAAATATGAAATTATTGCTATAAGTGACCTAATTCTAGTCTTTCTGCAAGGAGAGAAGTTGGTATTTGTGTAGAAAAACATATTTCAAAACATGTGCATGTACAAGAAAAGGAAGCACTGTTCTTTATTTAAACAATAATTTGCATTCTTAGTAATTTCATTCAGTGGTAAATTAAGTCCTTACCTGCAAAAGAGATGATCTTTACTTTTTAAATTATATTTTATTAATTATGCTATTACAGTTGTCCTAATTTTTCTCCCTTTGCTCCCTTCCACCTGGAACCCCCCCACTCCCTCAGGCAATATCCACACCATTGTTCATGTCCATGGGTCATGTGTATAAGTTCTTGGGCTACTCCATTTCCTATACTGTACTTTATATCACCATCCCTATTCTGTAACTACTTATTTGTACTCCTTAATCCCTCACATCTTCATCTATTCCCCCACACCCTCTCCCATCTAGTAACCATCAAAACACTCTCTGTATCCATGATTCTGTCTCTGTTCTTCTTGTTTGCTTAGTTGTTTTCTAGATTCGATTGTTGACAGGTATATGTCTATTGCAATTTTATTGTCCATAGTTTTGATCTTTTTTTCCTTAAATAAGTCCCTTTAACATTTCATATAATAATGGTTTGGTGATGATGAACTCCTTAATTTTTTCTTGTCTGGGAAGCTCTATCTGCCCTTTGATTCTAAGTGATAGCTTTGCTGGGTAGAGCAATCTTGGCTGTAGGTCTGACTGTAGGTCCTTTCTTTTCATGACTGTGAATGTTTTTTGCCAATCTCTTCTAGCCGGCAAATATTCTTTTGAGAAATCAGCTGACAGTTGTATGAGAATTCCCCTGTAGCAAACTAATTTCTTTTCTCTTGCCGTAAAGCAGATGACCTTTCTTTTAGACAGGTAAGATAGACACTATCCTCACAAAGTTCCCCAATATTACCTCCGTCCCAGTTTTTTTAATTAATTTGACTCAAATCTTTTGTATGGCAAAAGTTTTTGAGATGATAATTGTGATTTCAAATTTTCCTTAAACTTTATATGAAGTAAGCACATGTTTGGACTTGTAGGGAACTCATTCAGAGATGCAATATGTCTCTAGCAGGAAAGGCATCTGGAAAATGTTGGACTCTGTGTTTAACTTCCTGTGACTGTTCCACTCTCTATAGCCTCAGGTGAGCTGACTACCTGGAAAGCCAGAGGGCCACCCAAAGATAAATGTCAAGCTCCAGAAGGAGAGTTAATGAATATATAGAGTGTCTGAAATTATCTATTAACTTAGAAATGTATTATTCTTTCTGGTGGTCTACCCATCGTATGGTTTTACTATTTACCTCTATAAAAAGGAGGCTGTCCTGGTAGAGGTGTGGATAAGTTCCGGTCAGCCACCACTGGGAACAAGCAGCTGCCTTGCCCATGTATTTAAATTTCTTCTATTAAAACCCTTATGAATTTGAGTAAGACTACATGTTAGTTCTTTGGAATCCACCCTGAATCTAGATTTTTGGGGCTTTCCCACAAAAGGCCAGTAGTGTCAAGTGGATTGGGGATACCAGATGCAAACTATACCAGTTTGTAGGGATAATACCTGTGCAACTTCTTATCCCTAGAAACTGATCTACACTGATCTCTAGAATGTGATTTGCACTAATGAAAACCAATAGGACAGGGGGTGTGGAGGTGAGGCAGTGTCAAAAATGGCCCCCACATCTTTAAGTAGAAAACCCATGACTTTACGGTCAATTAATATAAGACAAAGGAGGCAAGAACATACAATGGAGTAAAGATAGTCTCTTCAATCAATGGTGGTGAGCCCTGGCTGGTGTGGCCCAGTAGACTGAGTGCCGACCTGTGAACCAAAGGTCGTTGATTTGATTCCCAGCCAGGGCACATGCCTGGGCTGTGGGCTAGGTCTCCAGTAGAGGGTGTGCAAGAGATACCACAAATTGACGTTTCTTTCCTTCTCTTTCTCCCTCCCTTCCCCTCTCTAAAAATAAATAAATAAACAAACAAATAAATAAATAAATAAATAAAATGTTTAAAAATAAATAAATAAATGGTGTTGGGAAAATTGGACAGGTACATGATAAAAAATGAAGCTAAACCATAACTTATACCATACACAAGAATAAACTCAAAATGGATAAAAGACTTAAATGTAAGTTGTGAAACCATAAAAATCCTAGAAGAAAACATTGGCAGTAAAAATTTCTGCACAGCTAAAGAAACCACCAACAAAATGAAAGGGGAACCCACTGGATGGGAGAACATACATCTGATAAGGGGTTATTTTCCAAAAATGTATTAAAGAACTAATATAACAACACCAGAAGACAACTAATTACATTGAAAAATGGACAAAGAACCTCAATAGACAATTCTCCAAAGAGAAAATACAACTGGCCGATAGACATGTGAAAAAAATTCAATGTTAATAATCATTAGAAAAAAGTGCAAATTAAAACCACAATAAGATATCACCTCACATCTGCCAGAATGGCTATTGTCAATAAATCAACAAACAGCAACTACTAGAGAAGTTGTGGAGAAAAGAGGACCTTAATGCACTATTTATAGGAATGCAGACTGTGCAGCCACTGTACAAAAGTGTATGCAGTTTCCTCAAAAACATAAAAAAATGTAGCTACCTTTTGACCCAGTGATCTCACTTCTGAAAGATACCTAAGAATACTGAAACACCAATTCAGAAGAATATATGCACCCCTCTGTTCATAGCAACATTATTTACAATAGCCAAGATCTGGAAAAAGCCCAAATAGTCATCAGTAGATGAGTGGATGAAAAAGCTGCGGTACAATTACACAATGGAATGCTAAGTGGCAGTAGAAATGAAAGCACTTTTACCTTTTGTGATATCATGGATGGACCTGGAGATTATTATGTTAAGTGAGATACTACAATCAGTGAAAGACAAATACCATATTATTTCACTTATATGTGGAATCTAATGAACAAAATAAACTGATGAACAAAATAGAAACAGAGGCATAGATACATGGAACAGACTGACAGCTAGTTGCCAGAGGGGAGGAGAGTGGGGGACAGGATGAAAGAAGTTGAGAGGGATTAGCCCAAGAACACAACATATTTTCAGAGTATAAGATGCACCTTCCCCCCTCCCCCAAATTTGGGAGAAATAATGGTTGTTAATGCTGCTGTTGAGTTCTGCTTACATTTACATTGGTGAAATATTATGTTATTTATGTTGTTAAATATTTTACCACATTTTTTGCTTCAAAAATTTTTTCCTATTTTCCTCCTCTAAAGCCTAGGTGCATGCGTCTTATGGACCAAAAAATATGGTATATGCATGACCCATATACAACAGACAATGGTATGGTCATGGCCTGAGGGAAGGGGAAGTGAGGACTAGGTGTCTGTGGGTCACATGGGGGGAAATGGGGACATCTGTAATAGTGTAAACAATAAAAATAAATATAAAAAGTAGTTTTCAGGAGCACCATGTTATACTGAGGAGAAACTTACATGATCTCAAAGAGGTTACCCAAGGCAAAGTTTGTTCTAAAGTTGTTCTTACAAGATCTTCTGGACTTAGTGTTGGGGCCAGCTAAAGGATGGATACATTTAATCTATATCATCTCCTAACTGAAGCTCTTAAAGTCTCAGAACACAATATGACAGAAAGATAAACAGTAGTGTTGTGAATAACAAGGCAGATTATGATTCAGGATTAAATCAATTAGATAATTAAAAGTTTTCTAAAAGGGTTCCTCATTCCCTGGAAGAGATAAACAGTGTTGTGAGCTTGATGAAAAAAAGTCGAGAGTTCAACTCCTTTTTAGGATGTACCTAATGTTTGTGGTCAGAAAATCCTGAAGAGAACACTCTGGGAGACTCAGGTCTCACAGTCCCACCTCCAGGGGCTTTTTCTATGAGGACCTATTGACTGGATCTTTGTAAAACATCAGTGCTATTTATACTTAAGTCTGAAAAAAATTACCAGGAAAATGTATGGATCTGTTAGGTAGAACATAGAAAATGTAGGAGAAAGAGGAGGGGTGGGAGGAGGCCCTTAGTGCTTACAGAAAAAGCTCATAAATGATTTTGATTAACTGCCTCTGGTCACATATCTCTTTTTACCATGGATGACAAGAGGTGGTCTCGAGCAAGACAAAAGTATGAATTAATAGACCTCACCCATACCTACACTTAGGCCCATGGAATAGTTATGCACCCCCCTTTTCCACCAAATCAATAAGTAGCTCCCTCACTCCACCCATATAAGGCCTCAAGCCAAAGGGATCCAGCACCTAAGCCTCTCTGACCCACCTGGGCTAGGATTGCTGTCTTCCCCAAGAATGTATCACTAATATACTGTCTGTATACTAATCAGTTTGCTGATCTTTAATTATTTATTATGTCAGCAAGAAGAATAAAGCCTCCTGTTTCAAAACAGCAAGTGAGGTCCTGCTTCCCACTGCCCCCCTCTAGCAAAATTCCAGAGGCAAAGGTTTGGTGATAAAGAAAAGGAGTCTTTATTCAAAAGCTATACAGTTTGGAATAACAGCTTTCCACATGCATTAGTCAATTAGGCCTATCAATTAAGGTTAAACTCTTTAACTCTTTAGTTATACCTTTAATCACTTAAACCTATCAATTAAGGCTAAACACTTAAGACCGGAAGTCTCCTTTCATTTCCCCCTATTAGTTTTTAATCATCTTATTTCTATAACATTAGTTTACAAACAAAAACAACATAAGGTACAAAAGCTACACAGTTTTGGAAGAATGGCAGGCTTCTGCCTCAGAGGTTGCCCTCTCTAGAGCACCTGAGGAAGAATAACCTCGCCACCCCCTGCCAGGCCAGCGTGATCCTAGGATGTTCCTGGAGTTTCTTCTCCCATCCAAAATCCATCCAAAATACTGGCCCTTGGGGAAAATGCAGGCAGCTGCAGCACAGTCATTCAGGTGTCCTGGATGAGAGCCTGAGAGCCAGCCTCTACTTTTTATTTCAAATCTTCTTGCCTATAATTCCGTGCTTCTCAGCCAATCCCATCCTAGACTGCTTACCATTTCTTCCAGCAACCCCCTCCTAGGCCCCTCCCCTCCCTAGTCCTGGCCAGTTTTGATCTGATCAGATCTCTCTGTATCAGTCCCACAACATGTCAAGCAAGACAAATTGTATTAAATGTACTGCCACATGGGGACCAATACTTTTTTTTTTTTTAGAGAGGGAAGGGAGGGAGACAGAGAGAGAGAGAGAAACATCAACGTGCGGTTGCTGGGGGCCGTGGTCTGCAAGCCAAGCATGTGCCCTCTCTGGGAATTGAACCTGCCATGCCTTGGTTCTCAACCCGCGCTCAATCCACTGAGCTACGTCAGCCAGGGCGGGACCAATACTTTTATAGTCTTAATAGTGTATCAAAAGGAAGAAGATAGTGGATATGTCTGCAGGGATTTAGACCCAGGCTGGATAAGTTTAAAGTGGGCATTATAATAAGGGATTGTCTAGGGCCTGTCTAGAGTTTATGGTAAAATAGCTTTGGATTGGTGGGCATAGTGAGGGAGGGTCTTGAAGTAAGTTTTGATTAAAAGCTGCTAATCTTTGTTCACAGTATTAGAGGAGCAACTTAATTCCTAGTTAAAGTAACTAGCTGTGTTTGTTAATTCTTAGCTACATTTAAGGTAGAGAAAGAAATTATGCTCAGTCCCAAAAGTATTTAACATGCAGTCAGGAAAAAAATAAGTGTTTCTGTTTAACACTGGGACAAGAAATTATGTTGTGTCAGTTTTCACAATGTTTCTTTTTTTTTTTTTAATTTTAATGTCTCCATGCATCCTTTTACATGTAGGGCAAAATCAGTTGTTCTCGAAAGACAATTTTGTCTCTTCCATAGTAACTGGATTTTTAGCTGGTATATGGTTTAGGGGTACTAAAAACTACATTTTTAATATCTCTGGCAGTCAGACACACATAGTTAAAGAATCGAGGAAGTAAAAGAAGACCATAGCTTGCCATAGTCATGGAGTCAGTCATCATCACCTTGTTTGGAAGAGACTCAAAGATAGGCAGGAAAGTGGAAAAACTTTTAGTGAAAAAATATGAATGCTTCAAATATGCTCTAATTAAAGATTGTTGACAGGGGTAAGCTCCACGAGGGCTAACTAGAAGCAAAGAAATTTATGTGATTGGTTTGAGGAACATAATCTATTTTATCTGGTTTCTTCTTAGTTGGGTACGAGGAGCAGTAATCTGTACTTAGGCAATCAGTGACAAGCCTGACCATTTTCAGTCAGTTGACTCAGAACTCTGTGGGTCAGAGTTCGATTGTCATGTATTGTCAGCCATTATGTCTGTGCAGTCAGTCTCTCAAAATGAAGTGAATTTCTCCTGTGCCAACTTTTGGGGACCTTTGCAAAAAATATTTTTTAATTTTATTTTAAAAAGAGGGGAAGGGAGAAAAAGATGGAGACAAATACCGATGTGAGAGAGAAATAGTGATCAGTTGCCTCCTGCCTTCTGCAAGCACCTCTACGAGGGCAGAGCACAGAGCCTGCAAACCAGGTATGTGCCCTGACTGGGAATTGAACTGGTGACCTTTTGGTTTGCAGGATGATGCCCAACCAACTGAGCTACGCTATCCAGGACTTGGGGACCTTCTCTAAGAGACAACACGGACACACATACGTGTATATGCAAATGCACAGACACACTTTACTTATTTATCTTTCCATTTGTTTGGTTGCCAGAAACACTAATGCAAGTCATGATGCCTAGGCCACCTGGGGGAGAATGGCTCAAAGTCATCTGGGCCCCCTAGGAACCTGGAGTAAAGCTACCTGGGGAGTAAAGTAACAGTATGACTGCTTATGTTCAGACTCTTTCATGTGAAAAATAAGCTTTTATTCTGAGAAAAAATACTATAATTTTTGGCCTTTCTGCTATTTGAAGCCAGATTTTTTTAAAACTTGGAAATAATTACTTTTATTAGAATTGATACAGCATCTTTAACATGGGCTAATTTCCACTGAAATCTACAGAAAATATTTAAGTAAATGGGAAAACTAATGCCCTCCCCCTAAACAAAAACAGAATTGTTTTCTTTGATTATTTTCATCATATATTCAAGAAAATTGAAGCTATGTTGAGTGTAATCATTATTATATTAACTGTGAGAGTATTCAGGACACAACTAATATAAACCTTTGCATTGGGATTTTGCTTACAGATAAACTTGCATACTGACCAAGCTGTCCATGAAGACTGATGAGATGGCAGCACATTGGGACGCCCACGGAAGGAACATCATAAGGGCTAGCAAGCTTTTAGTCAGCTTACAGTCATAGTTATGTCTAACCGTTCCTTCCTTTTTAAGAGTATTCATAATTGAAATCCCCAGAAGTGGATAAAATTGTCCCTCAGAAAAAAAAAACACATCAATTTTCTTTCTGGAATATAATTTATTTTGAATCACTGTAAGAAATTTAAAATCATTGCATGTTATATTCCTATGAGATTTCTCTTAAACTGAGGCTCCTAAAACAAACTGTTCTTAATGTTTCAATATGCACTTTGGAGCTTTTAAAGGGAAATTGAGCCTAGTATTTGCTAGGTAATTTTTCTGAGTAGCCATGGCATTTGTATTATTTATAATTCCTGTGGGCCCTCAATAGTTATATCAGAAATGTATAGGCGAGGTACCTGGTGTCAAATCCTCAGGTGTCAGGTAGCTGGTGTCAAATCCTCTCAAATCTGAATGTTGATACAGGGTTAATTTAAAAATCAGTAAAATTTGTTTTGTGTCAATGAAAAGATCAATTATAGATGATTTGGAAAATAGTCTCTTTAATTAGAAACAAATGAAAGAGATGTTAAAAATAAGATCTAACAACAATATTTAGAGTCACAAGGAAGTGCTTTTTATTTGATGAATGCTGAAATTTAACTTGATTTCTGAATAGCTGACATAGAATGATAACAATTGGCATTTTTAGTTTTAAGTCAGTTCCAGGCAAAAGACCTGCCTGAAGTCTCTGATTCATGGCAGTTCTGCATGACTAGAAGCAAAATGAACACCATTGTCAGAATTGTTAATGATCACAAACCGATCAGATAACAAACACCAAGGTGTTATACAATTGTCATTGGACATTTGGGTTATTTTACTTTAGAATCAAATTCAATTACATTATGGTACATCAACGGGTGATCTGATAATTATTTAAATAGAGAGTTATTCTCTCATTTTAATAAATACGAAGATAGTTGAATATAATTTACTTTTCCAAAATTCTTTATTATTTTTAAACACCTTACATGCCTTAAATTATTTATGACTAATCATGTTAAGAAGAATTGATATCTAAGAAATCTAAGCCCTAAAAATTTAAAAGAATTTTTACAAGGTGACAAGGTTTGATGATATAGGATAGGCCTTGGAAGCTTCATATTTTCATTATTTTGTTCTTTCTGTTTCTCAGACTGGATAATCTCAACTGATGTATCATTAACTTTACCTGTTCTTTTCACTGACCACACTTCAAATGTGGTTTGTGATCCCCCCAAGTGAAGCTTTCATTTTACTTATTTAATTTTTTAATTGTTGATTTCTTTATTATTAAAATAATATCTAAATTTTTATGGACAATCTGTATTTGGTGATAAAACACTCATACTTTTTTTAGACATATGGTCTTCTTTAATTTTTGAATATATTTAAAATATCTGTCTCAAAGTGCTTTTCAGTAAGTCCAATACTGATGTTATTCAGAATAAAATTATGTTGACTGCATTTTTTACCCTTTTTTTCATTTCATAGAGCATAATTTTATTTCCAATAATTTCATTTTCTTAATTATGTTTAATTCTACTATGTTTTTTCCTTGAATGAGTTATTTGTAGAAGAGAGAAATTTGTCAACATCTCTCATTAAGGTGGTGAATTTAGTAATTTTTTTCTTATAAAGCTTTCAATTTTTTTCAAATACATATGTGCATAGAATCTTCTAAATTATTAAAGTATATGTATCATTATGCAGAAACTTATTTTTCCCTAAAATTTTTAAAATTTATTTTATTTATTATGCTATTACAGTGGTCCCATTTTTTCTCCCCTCTATTCCCTTCTGCCCTGCACATCCCCTCCCACCTGCATTCCCCAAACTTAGTTCATGTCCATGGTCCTACATATAAGTTCTTTGGCTTCTCTAGTTCCCATACTATTCTTAACCTCCTCCTGTCTATTTTGTACCTACCATTTATGCTTCTTATTCCCTGTACCTTCCTCCCATTCTCCCCTTTCTGCCTCCCCACTGATCACTGTCCATGTGATTTACATTTCTGTGATTACGCTCCTGTTCTAGTTGTTTGCTTAATTTGCTTTTGTTTTTGTTTTTTAGGTTCAGCTGTTGTTATAGTCCCATTTGTTTATTTTTTTCCTTTATTTTCCTTGTTCTAGGAGCTATAACAGCAAAAATATTCTATGTGAGATATCTGAGATTTTACTGCCTATTATTTCTTCACATAAGTTCTTGATCCCTTGCTTTCCCTGTTCTTGTTCTGGCACCCTTATAATGCAGATGTTGTTAGGGGTCAAGTTGTCCCAAAGGTCCCTTAAACTATCTTCATTTTTATAAATTCTTTTTTATTTTGTTGCTCTGATTAGGTGTTTTTCCTATTATGTCTTCCAAATTGCTGATTTGATCCTCTGCTTCATCCAACTTACTGTTTATTCTTTTCAGTGTATTCTTCATTTCCAATATTGTATTTTTCAGTTCTAACTGGTCCTGTTTTTGTTTTGGTTTTTGTTTTGGTTTTTGTTTCTACGTCATTTTCATATTGTTGAGCATCCTTATAATCATTACTTTAAAATCTATATTTCATAAGTTGCTTGCTTCCATTTAGTATACCTCTTTTTCTAGAGATTCCTCTTGTTTTTTCATTTGGAGACTGATTCTATGTCTCTCCATTTTGGATTTATCTTTTTGTTTGTTTCTATGTATTAAGGAGATACACTAGGACTCCCAGTCTTCATGGGGTGGCTCTATGTGGTAGGTATTTGTGAAGTCCAGTGGTGCAGTCTCCTGGATCACCTGAGCTTGGGACTCCATGAATGCCCGTTGTGTGGTTATGTTAACCCTCCTGTTATAATTGAGTCTGGATTTCTATTGGCTTATTCATGCATGGGATTGACCCTCAATCTGATTGACTGTGAGGCTCAACCCTGACCATGACATGTGAGCTGCTATCAGGTGCTGATCACATGAAACAGAATTTTCCCCAGCAGTTTTGGTATCTGCTGAGGTCTGCTTTTGCATATGCTGCTTGTGAAGCTTATTGGATTTGTCTCTGATGTTGTCTAAAGCTGGCCTCTGGATGTGTTGATTCTGGGCTTCTTTTCTTTTTTTATAACTTTTTAAAAAGATTTTATTTATTTATTTTTAGAGAAGGAAGGGCAGGAGAAAGAGAGAGAGAGAGAAACATCAATGTGCAGTTTCTGGGAGCCATGGCCTGCAACCCAGGTATGTGCCCTGACTGGGAATCGAACCTGAGATGCTTGGGTCGCAGCCCGAGCTCAATCCACTGAGCTACGGCAGCCAGATTGACTCTGGGCTTCTTGACAAGGACTCTGAAATAGACCAATCTAAGATGCTGTCTGTGACCTCAGCAACCTTTTTGGAGCTACAAGCAATCCACAGTTTGTGGCTGCCTCTGCTTGGCCTGGGAATGCACAAGAAAAAAACAAGCTGCACGCCAAGGTTAGCTTTTATCAGCACCAAGCCCAGGGGCAGATTAGCAAAAGTACCAAGGCACCCTGAGTTCCACCTTTTCCTGTCTCTGCCTGCTGGCTGCCTTTTAGGCTCAGTCACTGAAAGACCCTCTGGCTGTACTCCTCATTAGGGTATAAGCTCTGAAGGGTAGGGAGAGAGGGAGCTAAAGTGTGGGACTATTGCTTTCCCCCAGGCAAATACTGCAATAAGGGGAGTACTCCACTGAAGAAAGATGGTGTCTGTGATAAGAGAGAATAAAACACCACAGGGATCATGGTTGCTGCCCCCTCAGCTCTCCTCAGAGCCATAAACCCCAGACTTTTTTCACAGGACTCTAGTCTGCTCTGTCTACCTTCCCCTGGAGCCCAAGGTGAGCGGCTGCAAACAATACTTGATGCATCTATGTTTTCAGATGGTGCCTATGTCTCTAGTGAACTCCTTCCTTCCCTGTAAGATAGAAACTCCACTGCCTTCATAGACAGATGTTATGTAGGTGCACCTGCCAGCTCTGGTGCTCTGGACTGGGGCTTAGATCCCAAACTTCTTAGAGGGAAACCCCCACAGCCAAGATTTCTATCCAGAACCTCAATTGCTGCCCCCAAGAATGGGCCAACCCTTTTCGTGTCTCCACTCTTTCTACTAGTCTTGATGTCACTTCTGTAAATCCTTGGTTATAAGACTTCTCTTCCACTAGTCTTCAGTTGGTTATTCAGGATGATTGTTCTATAATACAGTTCTAATTCTAGTTTTGTCCTAGGATGAGGTGAGTGAAGTTCCTACCTGCCCTGGCACCATCTTGGAAACCTTAATTATATTTTTAATTTTGTTTTTTAATTACAGTTTAAATTTAATGGCATCTTTATATTAGTTAAGGTGTACATTATAGTGGTTAGATAATCATATACTTTACAAAGTGTTCTTCCAATATTTCCAGTACCCATTTGGCAACATACCTAGCTATTACAATATTATTGACTATATTCCCTATGCTGTACTTTTCATTCTCATTTCTATTTTGTAACCACAAATTGTCACTCTTAATCCCTTTACCTTTTGTAACCAGTCCCCAAAAACCCCTCCCATCTGGCAGCCATCAGTCTGTTCTTTAAGTCCGTAAGTCTATTTCAATTGTATTTTTTTGTTTATTTTGTTCTTTAGATTCCATACATAAGTGAATTGTATGGCATCTGTTTTTCTCTGTCTGACTTGTTTCACTGAGCATAATACCCTTCAGGTCCATCCATGCTATTTCAAATGCTAATATTTCATTCTTTTTATGGCTGAGTAATTTTTATTTTATATATGTGCTACTACTTCTTTATCCATTTGTCTATTGATGAACTGAACATGGGGTGTATTCTTTTGAATTAGTGTTTTAGATTTATTCAAATATATACCCAACAGTGGAATTGCTGCATCACAAGGCAGTTCCATTTTTTATTTTTTGAGGATTTTCCATACTACGTTCAAGAGTGGCTGCACAAATATGCATTCCCACCAACAGTGCATGAAGGTTTCCTTTTTTTCCTACTTTTAACCTGCACTTCTTGTTTGTGGATTTATTGGTAATGGCCATTTTGACAGATGTGGGGTGATATCTTACTGTGGTTTTAATTTGCATTTCTCTGCCTTGGCTGGTGTGGCTCAGTGGATTGTATGCTGGCCTGTGAACCATAGGGTCACCAGTGATTCTCAATATCAACTTTATATGAGAATGCTTCCACAATATCTGTTAATTTTCTGAAGAAAGATGAGTCTTAGTGCTATTATAATTAGAAAAGCATGCCTAAATGTGGGGTCCATACATGACCACATAGTCTATGAACTTTACAGGCCAGTTGTCCAAAAGTTGAAATATGTCACACAGATTACAGAGGTCATCTTTTCACTAATTAAATACATTGTTTATATTCTCTTGAATTGATAAGATCTACTGTCTTACAGACTTACAGGATATCAGCCAGCTAAGAAAAGTTATGGATTCTCCTTCAGACGTGAGGGTTTACCCTCAGACTTGAACTATATCCTAATTGGCCCTTGTCATCTGCTGCTGTAAATCAGATAAATGAATTTTGCTATGCATATCAGTAAAATTACTTGAATTGCAATTGTTGATAACAAGATGACAGACATAAGAGAAATTATGTAGTTTAATTTAATAATGTTCATAGAAATGAAAACTTGATTTGTGTTCTAAAGAAAAATAAAATGTGTTCATCAATAAATACAAGCTTTGCAAAATGTCACAATTCTAGGGAATGTGAGGTTTTCCTGTCTAACTTCTTTGCTTTTACTATTCTCTAGAACTCTATTAGTCCATCACATCAAATGTAGCACTATAAAGAAAGTTTAAGAGTATATAACATCTGTCCCCAGTCATAAAATTTGTAAGTAAAAGTGTTTTATTCAGAAAATTACATGCTAACACAAGCCCTAGAAATTGAAAAATGTTAAGACCATTCATTTTTAAGGGTTCCTAAATATTGTATATAAAAAAGTGAGGCTGACATTTGTTTCCATGCCAGTTTCCATATGAGAGTTCATAACTCTGACAACTGCTTTGCTCCTCTTCACTTTGTTTTTTTAGATACAGCAAAAAAGATTATTAAAATACCTACTAAACCACTTCATAGATCTTAACATAAATCTTGATTTCAGTAATAGGAGTATTTCATAAATTATTCAAATAAAGAGCATAAACTTGCAGTTTATTACTGTTAAAAGCAATAAATCTGCTCAGTTATACAGTCTCACATGCTGAGTAGAGCATTATTATTGTGGGGAAAGCTGGTAATAATATAATGTTATTTAAAATACAGCTTCCTTTTCTGCTAAGTCTTGAGTGTATATATATATATATATATTTATACACACACACACACACACACATATACATCAGTATTCAAAGTGTATTTTGAGAGAATAAAAATAAAATAGAAAGTAGCAATTAATGAGTAGAATTGAAACTTTTTTACCCTGAGTCTCAGTTCACTCATCTAATTGTTTAGGTTGGCCTAAATCTTTTTTAAGTACTCTCTGCCTAATAATTATTATGATAAATGATTCAATGTGGGAAGGAGGGGTGGAAGAAGCCCTTTAATTTTGTCATATGCAAAAAATGGCTCTATTTAAACCAGATGTATGCTTTCATTATCACTACAACTTTTCAGTGTAACAAAAAGGATCTCGTCTTAAGTAGAAATATAGTTCCCTACTGACTGCAAAAATTATGTGGTTATGGTTGTAACTAAAACACATCTTTCTCATTAGTGAGTCACCAAGGGAATATAGAGAATAGATATCCCTGTGACTCTTTGTTGTCGGATATAGCAAAGGATACTGCGTTTGGGCTTAGAAGAAATATAAAATTAAAAAGAAAAATAACTGAGAAAAACAATACTCTTGTCATCTCTGAATTTAATACCTGATTAATTTAATAAATTCCCCTCTATTTTCCCTCCTATCTATTCTGTAGTGCTTATTTTTCTAAGACACAGAAAAACATGTTACTTTCCTTCTCAAACAACAGGATTTCAAAAACCAAACTCCTTCACACACATTTAAGTTTTTTTTTCTAACCTGGTACCTATGCAACCTAGCTATAACAATCTGTTTCCCATTCCCAATTCATTCTCAGCCCTCTGTTACTAGTGTCTTCGTTTTAGGCCCAGCTCCAGTAAAAGATGTCCTAAATTCCTAAGTTGCAAATAATTGGTCTTCTTTTTTTCTACAATAGAGTACATATTTTTCAACTGATACGTATCTCAATTTTTCTTTCTTATACTGATTTATTTACATATTTAACAATTTCCCCCTCCACAACACTCACGCATACAAAATATTAAGCACTTTACTATTCTTGGCGATTTTTCATTGTTTATGTCTTTGTGTTTGCTTATCTGTGTAAACTCAGCAGGTACTCAACAATAGAGGTTCAACTGAATGACTTCCTCATCAAAAAAACTATATTGGGCAAAATTGAGGTGAAAACAAAGGGTATATAAAATTTAAAATTCTAAATGTTAACCATATTTTTAAAAAGCATCTGCTAAATTGTACTTAGACTCTAACTCAATTTGTGATTAAAAAGGAAAAAAATCACAAGCATGTGTTTTAAGATGGTAATGAGCATATTCAAATCCACAAAAGCAATAGTTCACTATCAATGAAACAGGCACAGCTTCAAGTGTTTGCTTTATTGTAACACCTAAAACATCCATAAATCTTGAGGACGAGGAAAGGGAGAATGTTATGCAACAAATAAGTTTCCAAAATTAAAACCTGTATTGTTAATCAGAGTGTAATTTTACAAACTGATCAAAGCCACATCATTTATGTTCTTAAACTCTTTAAGAATCTCCACTTGAGCATAGCATTTGTGGGTAGAACATTGGAAAATTGGTTAAGATACTGGTCTGTCTGGGTTTGCCTGAAGCACTATTGAACTGTAGCAAAAAAACATCTCAGCATGAGGAAGTTCTGGGGGAGGATCAAGCTTGAGGAAGTTACTGACAACACAAGATGATGGGAGAGAGAATTTCAGAGCATAGCATCAGGACTCTTAATCAAATACATATCTGGTCCAAATTCTTACATGAATTTCTGAAATCTTGAGAACAAAGGGTTAAGTAAATCTTAAGATCTTGTTCTCTAAACTCTAAAAGCTGTCAAAGCACAGATAGATGATTGAATAACAGAGAGATGAATCTTCCTTCTATAGAACTCTGGGCTCTTGACAGCACAAGTGATCAATCCACAAGTCAGTTGGTGGGAGAAAAAAAGAAAAATCATGGGTACATTTTTCCTGCTTGGTCTGAAAGAGTTGTGACTAATACAGTTCCTATTTCATAAATTGTAATAAAAAAACTTAGGGTGGATGAGTCATTTGATCATCCAAATAGCATATAGTAGTAATATGATTTAGAACCAAGTCTTCTTTACTGGAAACTCTTTCTGCTATGTATTATTTTCCTCCTCACTTTTTGTTTAAAACATCTTAAGATATTGCCCTGACCAGGTAGTTCATTTGGTTGGATTGTTGGCCCATACACCAGAAGTTTGCAGGTTTAATTCCTGGTCAGGGCATATACCCAGGTTTTGGATTTGGTACCTGGTATGGGAGACAGATTGTTGCTCCCCAGTATCATTGTCTCTTGGTCTGGGAGCAGGAGGCAAGCAATTGATGTTTCTCTCTCACATCCATGTTTCTCTCCCTCTCTGTGTGTCTCTCTTTGTCTCTCTCTCCCCTATCCTTTCCTCTCTCTATATATTCAATAAGCATATCCTATCATTGTTTAAGGATTTAAATAAAAAATAATAAAATAAAACATCTTAAGATATTTCAGAAAATAATATGATTCCCCCTTTAGATCTATACTATGTAAAATGATATATGTGTAGTCTTATATGTCTAATGTGTAATATACAAATCAAGTACTGTTTTAGATGTTGGTCAAAGGTTAAAAAGTGGCAGCAACGTAGGATGAGTAAGTCTAGAGAGCTAAGGTACAGCATGATAACTATAGTCAGCAAGCAATACTATATTATATGCTGAAAAATAAATACAGTACAAAAAATTTACTAAAATTGCTCCCACAAAAAAATTACAGCCTAGAAAGAATTGAACACAGAAACAAAAACCAAAAAGACTTCTACATTTGTTTTGTGTTGGTTGTTTATTTTTATGATGAAAGTATTAGTACCACAAAACTGGAAAATAATATTCCATTCAGTGAAAAAGATTTTTTTTTAAGATTTACCATGGTGGAACCACCTCATCTAGACCTGGTGCAACCTATCACTCTCAGTTACCATTCAACATGAAATGGTAGGGTACTTATACATTGAGACTAAACTCCACCCTTTACTCCTTCCCACCTCCTTCCTCTGGGTCTGAATTTATTCCTGTAACTGGAGTGGCAGTCATGCTGAGGAGCCCTTATACAAGCTAAATTATTCATGCTGACTTTTCTTCAGTTGAAGTTGAATTTCATTCAATACCAGCCTGAACCATTACGCTGGTCTTTCTAAAAGAGTTGAATCTATCAATGCCCAACCCTCATTTATAAGAGAGAATACAATTTCTAACTATTGGTAGTGCGTTAGTAATATTAATTGAATAAATATAAAACCATGTACACATATATCATGGCAGAAGACTTTCACATTTTCTCTGCTGAAGAATTTCATTATTTTAAACCATTTAATATCTTAGGTAGATAAATATTTTTAAAACTTAAGATAGGGCTTTGCAATTATGCATAGCCACCTGCTCTGAGTAATATATTTAGTTTAGAATGTTAAGCCTACAGATTTACAGTTTTTCCATTTGGACTCTGAATTCTGGCCTGAATCTGTCACATAATTTCCAAGTAGTTTTATACACAGAACAACCTGAACCACAGTCCAAATCACTGAAAGCAAGTCACCAGTCATGATGAAGGCTAATGTCTCCAAGTCACAGAGCTGCTATCTGTTATTTATATCAAAGGATGTCCAGTGGCTGAGTCACTATAAGAGTGTATGAACACTGAAGTGGATAATATATTCCACTTGTTAGTTAATGATATATATATGTATATATGTGTGTGTGTGTGTATATACAGGTAATGACTTTCATATATATAATTTTATATTTAATAATATACTAAGATATAGTTACTTTATTTCCTTAGCAAAATACAGAAATGAAACTTGAAACACATGTAAATAGAGAAATAAGTTACAGTTTTACTGCTTTGTGTTAACCTACTAATGAAACTGGAATTTATTTTCAAAATAAATTATTATCTAGGGAATATAATTAGAAACATAACATATAGAAAATGAGTTCAGAAATGTGGATAATATATATATGAATACTTCTCATTTTATGATTCTCTAGTTTTACATGGAAATATAAATATCACCTTCTTGTAAAGGTGAGTAAACCCTCAAAATGCTTTAATTTAAATAGTTCCCTTTCTTTTCAGAATTTTACCCAAATAATTGGAGCTAAAAGTTTAAGTCAAGAACATGTCACCTCTTTCAACCCACTAAAGGGTGATACTAATATTTATTAAATACTATTTCAATGATAAGGTATTTTAAACTGAACATATAGGGAAGGTGAAGTGAGGTGCTGATTTCTTTTAGCAATGTGACAGAAAAATAATAAAAAATATATATGGTTCCCAATTCTTATTAAGCTGAGCCTCTCTCTTTTGGTCAAATATACTCAATCTGATCTTAAAAGCAGCATAAACAAGCCAGGTTCTAATTTAATACCACAAGGATCACCATAATCTTTCATTTTCATGCACCCTGTGTAAAATCTTAATGCTATCTATAACTTTTCAGATGTAGCAATGTCATTGTTATTTGTTCTCATTCAGCTTCCACTGCAATGCAACATTATCTGTGAGTGATGCTTACACGTGTTGTCCAGGATATTGTAGTTAGATGTAGCCCTGTGGCAAAGAGGTAATCATATTGATTTTTCACTACTGCAGCAAATACTCTCGTGGCCAACTGCTAAGCTTTGGCAAAAAATAAATAAAACCACAACTATCAGATCTGCTGTTGAAGCAAGATTTCAAGTGCCTCCAAATCATCCACTGCAAGGTCATTTCAGACAGTATTGCCCTCTTAAGTGGGATACATTGGATATTATTTGTAGCTTTCCAAGCTTTCCACTGACTGGATATTCTGGGCTATTTTCTACCTGACTATTTTTATAGGTGTCAACACAAAATGTTAAAGTGCAGCTTGTTTTATAATTCAACATATAAGCAATACATTTGCTACTCTGAGCACTAGGGAAATGGAGATACTAAATAAATAATTAGGGATGGTAAAGAAATTATGTGTTTTAGTTATCTTAAAATGTTTTAGAGCATTCATAAAATATAAGTTTTAAGAAAGAACTGTTTTAATGTTTTAAGACTCTTGTTTTTTAAGTGTGGTCATGAAGAAGTTTTTTTGTTGACTCTGTGTATTTTGTTTTCCTTTATGTTGTATTAATTGTACTTTTGTTAAAAAATATGATAAATGAAATTATCTGATTTCCCTCCAACTAGAAATTATGCAGTATTTTAGCAGATTGCTTTTTGAATTTAGTATATCTATACTTGAGAAGAAATAGTTTTTATAAATAATATTAGTCTTTGTTCAGGCCATGAGTAGCAACATAAAAATCACTCTAACTCTATTTTAAGGTCCTTGAAGTTGTTTACATTTATGTATTTATTAATTACCCAATTCAAAATGTACATATTGGGTGATAGGAGTCTCTCTGTACTTAATGAGCATCGTGTGTGGGAGAAAATATGGACATAGAGAAATTAGTGCACTATTAAGTCAAACTGCAAAATAGATACATGTCACCATGGTTATGGTGAAAGACCTTGACCCTTATCTATGTAACTGTTGCACGGGATCACCGGCCAGCAGTGACCACGGAACACAGTGGATGGCTTGACGATAAACACGCGAGAAAAAACACACATGCACAGAGACAAACTAGTTTCTGTGGGGAAGTAGGGACGAAATGGCCACGCCCCCTAGTGGGGAACGCGCTGATTTACCGTCCATACCTGCTTTTATTGGGCTCATTTTGCATAATAATTCAGGTAAAGTACAGTACTCATTAGGGGGAAGTAAGGAATCATAGAAAACAAAGAACTCTGCCGGTCTATTGAGTCGGGGTCAAAGAGCTGTAAGACTGAGGAACAAAATAACTTCCTCCTAAGACCCTTCTCATTCATCTGAGAGCATTCTAAACAAAGAAGGTTTCACAGTAATTTACATGTTCTTTCTTAGGCCTGATCACCCGGGGAATCCTCACTTCTCAGTACAGAGCTGCACCACCCTGTCATTGTTTCAGGCTTAGGTGGAACAAGGGAACTAAGGCAACCAAGAGACAAGGAGATTTTCTCCCAGACGATGAGAACTCGGGCTATGTCAAAGCTGAGGAACGAGGGTCCATCACCCCCTTTTGCTGCAGCCCCCCAAGTCCTTCTTTTGGGGGGCCTCCCAAAGTGATCGTGCCTGTCTTAGGTCATTACCCCCATGGGGAATCTTACCCGTCTTTGGCTAACCGACCAAGCTTTTTGGGGGTTCAGTCATGAATAAAGCAGCAGAAGCAGCATTCCTGCCAGGAAGATAAGCTTTTGTCTCCTTGCTGGCTTACAGTTCCAAGGGCGTTCCCTTAGCCTTAGCCTAGGCGGGGGTTTCAGCTTCTGATACTAGTCAGGGCGGTTCCCAACATGTAACAACTACTGGTGTTGTGGTGCTGCTGAAAGTGCATTTTCCACATTAGATTGCACACAGCTGTCTGTGATCTGGACCCTGTTTGCCTGTCTTGTCGGTTACTGTCACTATAATCCAGCCACATTGACATTTCTTCTGTCTCCTCCTTATCCACATCCTGAACTTCTTCCTCTTTCTCCACTGCCTTTTTCTTCCACTCTTCTCCTTTTTCTCTTCCTCTTCCTTCTGCTATGATTAAACGTGACTCTTTCTTTCCTCAGTAATGTGTATCACATTCATCCTTACCTAGAATGGATAACCCTGTTTCTGCATCTTTTTTTGGTTAGTAATCAACTCATACATCATCTCCCAAAGATATTCTCTTTTATTTTTTATTTTTATTTCTAAAGTATATTTTATTGATTCTGCTAATTGTCCCATCTTTCTCCTCTTTATCCCCCTCTGCTCTGCACTCCCACTTCCATCAGCATTCCCCAAACTTAGTTCATGTCCACGGGTTATAAACAGAAGTTCTTTGGCTTCTACATTTCCCATACTATTCTTAACCTCCCCCTGTCCATTTTGTACCTACCATTTATGGCTCTTATTCCCTGTACCTTTTCCCCAATCTCTTTCCTCCCCTTCCCCACTGATAACCCTCCGTGGGATCTCCATTTCTGTAGTTCTGTTCCAGTTCCAGTTGTTTCCTTAGTTTGTTTTTGTTTTTGTTTTTAGGTTCAGTTGCTGAGAGTTGTGAGTTTGTTATCATTTTATTGTTCACCTGGTGTTCCTAAACCTCTCCTCATTTTTATGAATTCTTGTTTCTTCATTCTGTTCCAAATGATTGTTTATTTCTTCCTTCTGCTCCAAGTCATTGATTTGAGTCCCAGTTTCCTTCCCTTCACTGTTGGTTACCTGTATATTTTCCTTTATTTCACTTTTCAGAACCTTCACTTTTTCCTCTATTTTATGATCATAGTCAATCATTTCTTTAAGCATCCTGTTTACCAGTGTTTTGAGCTGTGCATCTGATAGGTTGGCTATCTCTTCACTGATTAGTTGTATTTTTTCTGGAGATTTGATCTATTCTTTCGATTTGGACCATATTTCTTTGTCTCAGGCACCTGTTATATCATAAGGGGTGGAGTCTTAGGTATTTTCAAAGAGATTCTTTTAAATAGAACCTCTGCTTTCCATTCATGAGTATATTACATCTTTTAATTTATTCTATTACAGTTAAAATCCTGTGAGGAGACTCTATCTATTCTGTATTCATCATCTATCTATCTACCTACCTGCCTATCATCTATCATCATCTATCTCATCTGTCAAATGTTATCTGTCTCTCCACTGAAATGTAAACTTGATAGGATCACTACTCTATCTCGAATGTCCAGAACTATATTACTAATGTCTAGAACAGTGCTTGGCTCAGAGTAGGTAATCAATAAATATTTGTTAAATATATTAATATGTAACATTTAAACATAATGCTCTGTATCCCCAGTGCCAATTATAGTACTTTTTAATTATAGGTGTTCAATAAACATTTAGCAAATTATTGAACACTATTTTTAAAGTATACATTAAAAAGTTGAGCCATCATTTCAAGTTACATTAAAATGTGATAGGCAGATACAAGCCAAACACATCATAGAAAGATGAAATAACATACATAGAAATCTAGGACCTGAATATTTATACAATATAACTTGAAGCTCTATGTTAACTTAATATAGCTGGAACATATAGTCCAATTTCAGCACAAAACAGTGCTGGATAATGGATTATTGTGGCAGAGGATTAGTTAGGGAACATGATTCTAGACATTCTATTATGTAATGAAAGTAAATTTTGATTTTGTCTGTTGGAAAACAAGGATTGTAAATAATGAACAGGGAAGAGTGATCAGGAGTTGTTATTTGTGTATTTCTTTAATATTTTTTCCTCAGAAAGTAGCTGTAAATATCATTTTACCATGAGTGTTGAGTGGGATGAGACTAGAGGAAGGGAAAACAATTAGAAGTCTACTGTAATAGTCAAAGGAAAAGATGGTGAAGGTCTGAATTAAGGCATTGTCAGAGAGGAGGATTTGGATTTGAGAGATACTCCTGAGTTAATATTAATAGGGCATAGAGAACCTATGTGAAATAACATAGGGAGAGAAGAGTCAAAGATGAAGCCCAGAAATTGGGTTGAGTTTCAGGATATGTTTAGAGGCTAAAGGATAATGAGACTAATTTTAGCAATTTAGAGTTTGTATATCTGTTGTCATTTCAAAATGAGGATGTTTAAATAACCAGTAGATACTGGACATGTTAGAAAATACAGTCCATGTGAAGAGGAGCAGTATCTCTTTGACTGCAAACCAGCATCATGCATAGCTCCTGGAATAAAATGTGCATTAAATAAGTATTTGATTGGTGCAGTTAATTCACAGTGGATTTTTCAGAGGAAAATAAGATCACCTCAACTGGTCAATTACTTCAGTTAAGAAGGAATAACCATGTAAACCTTGAAAATATCTGCATCTATATTTAGGTTTGCCATTGTCTGTTACAAATGGTAATTGTTGATTTAATATTTGGCAAAAAGTAAAGAATGATTTTACTAATTTTTGTTTAATACATTATTTTATTGTTGTTCAATTACAGTTGGCTGCATTTTTTTCCCCACAACTCCCTCCTCACCCCATCCAAACCCACCTCCCTCCCTTGCTTTCACTCTCCCCCTTGGTTTTGTCCATGTGTCCTTTATAGTAGTTCCTGAACACCCTTCTCCCTACAATCCCCTCCTCCATCCCCTCTGGTTATTGTTAGATTGTTCTTAATTTCAGTGTTTCTGGTTATATTTTGTTTGCTTTTTTCTTTTATTGATTATGTTCTAGTTAAAGGTGAGATGATATGGTATTTGTTCCTCATTGCCTGGCTTATTTCACTCAGCATAATGCTTTCCAGTCCTATCCTTGCTGTCACAAAGGCTATACGCTTCTTTCTTTCCATTCTGCTCCATAGAATTCCATTGTGGAAATGTACCATACTTTCCTGATCCACTCATTTGCTGATGGACACTTAGGTTGCTTCCAGCATTCTGCTATTGTAAATTGTGCTGCTATGGACATTGAGGTGCATAGGTTCTTTTGGATTGGTGTTTCACAGCTCTTAGGGTATAATCCCAGCAGTGGAATTGTTGGGTCAAAAGGCAGTTCCATTTTTAGTTTTCTGAGGAAATTCCATACTGTCTTCCACAGTGGCTGCACCAGTCTGCATTCCCACCAACAGTGCACTAAGGTTCCCTTTTCACTGCATCCTCTCCAACACTTATTTGTTGATTTGTTTATGATAGCCACTCTGAACAATGTCAAGTGGTTTCTCATTGTGGTTTTAATTTGCATTTCTCTGATGGCTAGTGATGCTGAGCATTGTTTCATATGTCTCTGGGACCTCTGTATGTCTTCTTTGGATAAGTGTCTGTTCAAGTCTTTTGTCCATTTTTTAATTTTTTTTTGTCTTCCTGGAGTGGAATCATGTGAGTTTTATATATATTTGGGAGATCAAACCCTTGCCCAACGTATTATTGGCAAATATGTTATCCCATATAGTTGGTTCTCTTTTCATTTTAATGCTGTTTTCTTGAGCCATGCAGAAGCTTTTTAATTTGATGAGATCCCATTTATTTATTCTTTCCTTTATGTCTCTTGCTTTAGGGGACATATCAGTGAAGATGTTGCTACATGGAATGTCTAAGATTTTCCTACTGATGTTTTCCTCTAGGACTTTCATGATGTAACGATTTATATTTAAGTCTTTTATCCACCTTCAATTTATTTTTGTGTATGGTGTAAGTTGGTGATCAAGTTTCATTCTCTTGCATGTAGCTGTCCAGGTCTCCCAACACCATTTGTTGAAAAGGCTGTTTTTACTTTGTTTTATGCTTTTTCTTCCTTTGTCAAATATTAATTGACTGTAGAAACTTGGGTTTATTTCTGGGCTCTCTGTTCTGTTCCATTAGTTTATGTGGGTGTTTTTATGCCAGTACCAGGTTGTTTTCATTATAGTGGCCTTGTAATACACTTTGATATCAGGTATTGTGATTCCTCCCACTTTGTTCTTCTTTCCAAAAATTGCTGCAGCTATTTGGGGCTGTTTATGATTCCATATAAATTCCTGAAATGTTTATTCTTTGTCTGTGAAATATGTCATTGGTACTTCAATAGGGATTGAGTTGAATCTATAAATTGCTTTGAGTGGTATGGACATTTTCATGATGTTAATTCTTCCAATCCATGAACATGGTACATGCTTCCATTTGTTTGTGTCTTCCTTGATTTCTTTCTTCATTGTTGTATTTTTTTCTGCATACAGGTCTTTTACCTCCTTGGTTAGGTGTATTCCTAGGTACTTTATTTTTCTTCTTGCTATAGCAAATGGGATTTTTTTCCTGATTTCTGTTTCTGATATTTCATTGTTGGTGTAATCAAAAATACATTTGATTTATGAATATTGACTTTGTATCCTTCTGTTTTGCCAAATTCATTTATTAGGTTGGGGATTTTTTTGGTGGAGTCTGTAGGATTTTCTATTTACACTATCATGTCATCTGCAAACGATGACAGTTTTACCTCCTCTTTCCAATTTGGATGCATTTTATTTCTTTTTCTTGTGTGATTGCTGTGGCTGGGATTTCCAGTACTCGGTTGAGTAGAAGTGGTGAAAGTGGACATCCTTGTCTTGTTCCTGATCTTAATGGGAAAACTTTAAGTTTTTGTCCATTACATATGATTTTGGCTGTTGGTCTCTCATATATGGTCTTTATTATGTTGAGGAATCCTCCCTTTATTCCCACTTTGCTGAGTGTATTTATCATAAATGGGTGTTGTACCTTAGCAAATGCTTTTTCCACATCTATTGATATGATCATGTGATTTTTGTGTTTTGTTTTGTTTATGTGGTGTATTATGTTTATTGATTTGTGAATATTGAAACATCCTTGCATCCCTGGGATGAAATGAATCCCACTTGATCATGGTGTATGATTTTTTTTAACATATTGCTGGGTGTGGTTGGCCAATATTTTATTGAGGATTTTAGCATCTATGCTCATCAGCGGTGTTGGCCTGAAGTTTTCTTTCTTTGTTATGTCTTTATCTGGCTTTTGGGATTTAGGTGATGCTGCCTTCATAAAAAGAGTTTGGGAGTCTTCCATCTTCTTGAATTTTTTGGAATAATCTGTGGAGGATGGGAGTTGGCTCTCCCTTAAATGCTTTGCAAAATTTTTCTGTGAAACCATCAGGTCCAGGGCTTTTGTGTGTCGGAAGCTTTTTAATTACTATTTCAACTTCATCAGTTGTTATTGGTCTGTTCAGGTTTTCCGCTTCTTTTTCATTGAGTTTTGGAAGATGATATTTTTCTAGAAATTTGTCCATTTCACCTAGGTTTTCAAATTTCTTGGAATATAGTTCTTTGTAGTAATTTCTTACAGTCCTTTGTATTTCTGCAGTGACAGTTGCAATCTCTTCTCTTTCATTTCTGATTGTGTTTATTTGGGTCTTCTCTCTTTTTTTCTTGATGAGTCTGCTTAAAGTCTTGTCGATTTTGTTTATCTTTTCAAAGAACCAGCTCTTGGATTCATTGATCCTTAGAATTGTGCTTTTAGTCTCTATGTCATTTAATTCTGCTCTCATCTTGGTTATTTTCTTTCTTCTACTTGCTCTGCATTGTCTTTGTTGTTGTTCCTTGAATTCTTATAGGCGTAGGGTTAGGTTGGTTATTTGAAATGTCTCTTTGTTTTTTAGGCAGGCTCGTATCACTATGAACTTCCCTCTCAGGACTGCCTTCACTGTGTCCCATAAGTTTTGAGTTATTGTGAGTTTATTTTCATTTGTTTCCAGGAACTTTTTGATTTCTTCCCTAATCTCATTCTTGACCCATTCATTGCTTAATAGCATGCTATTCAATCTCCATGAGTTTGAGTGTTTTGGGGTTTTTTCCTTGAGGTTGGTTTCTAGTTTCAGTCCCTTGTGGTCAGAGAAAATGCTTCATATGATTTCAGTTTTCTCGAATTTGTTGAGGCTTGTTTTATGCCCTATCATGTGGTCTATCTTTGAAAATGTTTCATGTACATTTGAAAAGAACATGTAGTTTTCTTCTTTGGGATGAAAGGCTCTCTCACACATTTTATATATATGTATATATATATAATCAGTGAAGTCTATTTCATCTAGGGCATTGTTCAATGCAATAATATCTTTGTTGACATTTTGTTTGGAAGATCTGTCCATTTTTGACACTGGGGTATTAAAATCTCCTACTATAATTGTGCTGCTGTCAATATCTTTCTTGAAGTCTTCCAAGATTTTCTTTATGTGTTGCATGCTCCTAAGTTGGGTGCATATATATTCACAATGTTTATGCCTTCTTGGTGGATTCTTCCCTTGAGTATTATGAAGTGACCTTCTGGGTCTCTTTTTATGACTTTTTTTTTTGGAGTCTATTTTGTCCAATATGAGCATTGCTACCCTGGCTTTTTTTTTTCTTGTCCATTTGCTTGGAATAATTCTTCCCAGCCCTTCACTTTCAGTCTGTGTAGTTCTTTTGTTTTATGGTGGGTCTCTTCTAGGCAGCATATGTGTGGGTCATGTTTTCTTATCCATCTGTTATTTGTGTGTTTTGATTGGGGCATTTAATTCATTTACATTTAAGTTTATTGATAGGTACTTATTCGTTGTGATTTTTTGGCAATTAATTCATACCTGTGTTCCTCTTTCTTTCACTGTTTTTCTTCTTGTTCTTAAAGGAAACCCTTTAGCATTTCTCGTAGAACTGGTTTGGAGGAGATGTATTCTTTGAGGCTTCTTTTGTCTGGGAAGCTCCTTATTTGGCTTTGCATTTTAATTGAGAGCCTTGCTGGATAAAGTGGTTTTGGTTGCAGGCCTCCGGTTCTCATTACTTGGAGTATTTCTTGCCATTCCCTTCTGGCTTGGACCATTCCATGAAGAATTTAGCTCCTAGCTAAATTGGGGCTCCCTTCTATGTTATTCCTATTTCTCCCTTGCTTCCTTTAAGATTCTCTCTTTGTCTTGTAATTTTGCCATTTTAATTACGATATGTCTTGAAGTAGGCCTCTTTGGGTTTCTCTTGATTGGAACTTTCTGTATTTCCTGGATTTGTGTGACGTTTTCTCTCATCAAATTAGCGAAGTTTTCCATCATTAGTTTTTCAAACAGGTTTTCTATCCCTTGCTCTTCTTTTCTTTCTGGTTTCCCTATTATACAGATATTATTACATTTCATGTTGTCCTGCATTTCCCTCAACCCCTCTTCATTCTTTCTGAGCCTCTTTTCCTTTCTTTGCTCATTCTAAGTGTTCTTTTCTACCTTGTCCTCCAGCTCGCTGATTCGACCCTGTGCTTCATCCAGCCTGCCTATGATTCCTTCTACTGTATTCTTCAGTTCAGAAATTGTATTCTTCATTTCCTCTTGGCCCTTGTTGGTAGTTTCTATTTCCTTTTTCATGTTGATATAGTTTGCAGTGAGTTCATTGTAGTTTCCCTGTAGTTTTTGTTAATTCTCTGTGAGCTCATTGAGCTTCCTGATAACCATTGCTTTGAACTCAATATCTGATAGTTGACTTGCCTCTATTTCATTTAACATTCTTTCTGAGGCTTCCTCCTTTCCCTTCCTTTGGGGATTGTTTCTTTGTCTTCCCGTTGTTTGTATCTTCTTGTTAGCCTCTGTTTCTTAACTAGATCTGTTCTGACTCCCTGGGTTTATTGTGTGAACTTCTATGGTAGAAGACCTGTGAGATTCAGGGGGGTAGTCTCCTCGATCTCCTGAGTTTGCTTGTCTTGGGCTGTTGATTATGTTAGCTCTCTGTATGTCTTTCGGTTTTGATTGTTGCTGGGTCTTTCTTTGGTGGGTCCTTCCCTCCAGCTGTTTAACTGAGGGTCACTCCATCCACCACTTCTTGTATTCTGTTGTGCAGGTGTGGACAGGTTGTGTTGAAGCTGGTTCTTCCATGTGTACAAGCTTTTGAGGATTCTCTCTTGCTCTTGTTCAGTTGTTTGTTCTGAGTAATTTCTCCATCATTTAGTTGTATTTCCAGATCGGTCCTGGGTTGAGTTGGTGTGGCTTCCACTCCCTTCTTCACCTTCTTCTGTTGTTATCTGTTGGTGTCCCTTTGTTGTTGGGTTTTCTCTTCCAGCAGGTATCCTGGTGTTCACAGCTTCCACCTACTCTTTTTTTGTGATCCATTATAGGGGTAAAACAAAATGATTTAAGATAGCAGGAGTGTATTCTATGATATGTAGAGTGCCAACCCATACAGAATAGATAGGAGATCCTTTGGATATGTATAGTGTTAACATGGTATTTCACCTGACTAACCGCTTTTTAGAAAGGATTGAAAGAAAATAAGACTCTTGGTGGGAAAGATTGTGAGTTGGATCTGGAAAGCAGTGAGCTTGTGGGAGGTCAGATTTTGAGGTAGAGTGAAAGGACAGAAAATAGGTGTAGTGTGTGAGCGAATAGATTTAACCTCAATAGTAATAAAGTTCAGGAAACAGTGAAGAGGACTAAGACCTGGGGGGTGCTGTGTAGTATTTACAATTGTATGGAACAGCTATTATTTACAATAATAATGGAGCAATAATCAATGACAGACTCTATTTGATGTCGATAACAAGAATAGGAAATATAGTACCTAGAGTAGTGTGCTAGTGGAATACAAGTATAGTAAAAGACGGTAAATTAAAAATATACTATGAAAGAGAAAACAAGGGAAACCAAACAACACAATTTAACCAGCCAAGAGAAGAAGACTAAACAAAAAGAAGAGGAATACACAAATACTAGTAAAATGAAAGATGTAAGAATAATAAAAACTAATAATAATACAAATATACATTAACTTGCAAGTTCTCTGGAGGAACAAAGTGAAATTTGTCTCACTGTCTCAGCTGTTTAGGTCATCTCTGTTTGGGCCCAACTCTGGTCTTTTCACAGTCCCAGGTTTTATTGTCTCACTTGTGGGAATTTTAAAAAAAGAAGAAGAAGGAAGAAGAGAAAAGAGATAAAAAGGAAGAGAAAGGAAGAAGGAATGAGAAAAGAAAGAAAGAAAGAGAGAAAAGAGGAGTTAAAAAATTATTAAAAAAAAAAATAAAAGCCTCCTGCTGGCTTCACACTGGCCAAGTCAGGTCTGCTGGTCTCCTGCCTAGAGCAAGCTGAGGGGGAATTGGTTTCACTTTTCTCCCTTCCTGATCAGCATTCCACCCATCTTCAGCCCAGTTCCTCAGTTCGCTGCCCTTCTGCAGCCAGCCTAGGCCTTCAGTCCACCAGTTGCGCTGTCCTTGAGGTACACCAATTAGGGGCAATACCTTTCTCACTCTTTGCTGTACTAGATGCTAAGGACTCTCAGTGCCCCTTCAGGTTAGTGCAGTGCCTCCCACTATTTTAAGTCTTTTTGGAGATTGCTGACTCCCTGAGCCCTTTGGGGCATCTTCATCTTCCTTGCCCTGCATGTCAGGGGTTCAGCTGTTGCTGCCAGTGAGGGTGCCAGTGCACACCTCCTCTGCTGTTTCCCCAGGGACACAGGGGTCAGGCACGCTCTGTCCAGGGCCTATGGGTGTGGAGGGAAGATCAGCAACTGGTCCCACAGAGGGTGCACACTGTCCCTGGGGCTGCAGGTGTGCGTACAGGGCCTTCCTCGGTGCACACTGTCCCCTAGGATTTAGGTGTGGGTGTGGGGCCTTCTGAGCCATAGCAGGAATGCCTTGCAGCTGGGTGGGGAGAAGTCCAGGTTGGCTACTGCAGGAAAATTCCCCTAAAAGTTGCCTAGTATCTCTTTTTTCACTTTTTCTCTTTGAAAATTTCCTCCTGCTCAAGCCTGCCACTCCATATAAGGGCCTGGCTTCTCACACAGCCCAACTCTCCAACCAGATCAGGAACTATCCGGGTAAGAGCCTATCTTGGCCCAACTCTCAACACTCCCTGACAGTATCCACAGACTCTGTGGGTATTCACAGTCCCTGTGTGTTTGCCACTTCATCCTTATACCCCTCCCTGTGACTTCAAGCAGCCAGGTCTCTCCCTATGCTGCTCAAACCTTGTTTGGCAGGGGAGAGAACCATTGACCTGGCTCTCTCCCAAGAACCCTGCATTAGGCCTGGATCTGTAGCTGCCCTGGTCCCCGAGCTGGTCCCAGGGACCTTATTGTCCTGAAGCTCTCTCCTTACCATCTGATTTTTCAATGTCCTCTACAATTTTTGCTCTCCAACCTTCATATATGCTGGGATACCGTTGGTTGTTCATTGTGTTCCTCAGAAGATCTGCTAGGTGTTTCACCCATGTGCAGGGAGAAGTGGACCCTGGTCCTACCTATCTTGCCACCATCTTCTCTCCCAAATGAACTTTTTGGCCAAAGAATAATTTTATTAAGTTACTGTATGAAACTTACTTTTTTGTTGCAACATATTTAAAAGACTTTCTGGCTATCATTGTAAAATTTAATATTAGTGAATTTAGTCAAATGCCACCATACATGAATAATTTATCTTTCAGTTTTACACATAAATTTAAGAACACAGTTAATTTAAATGTCCCTTAATTTAGAATATTTCTGAATTTTATATAATAAAATTCAATTTTAATGACATAGAAAAGGTACATCAATATGTAATCAAAACAAACAGAAAGAAGTTACTTTTTCAATTTTGCTACCTATATTTTTAGAAAAGGCGTATCACTCAAATGATGAAGATATCTTTTTATTTGAGGTATCTTTTTTTATTCAAACATTTTATTCAAACAGGTTTAAAACATGAGCAGAATGAAATACTGCACAGGTCCCTGAAAGAACACACCAAATAAAATATATGGAAATAATGTTAATATGGTATCTATACTATGCAAACTCAATGAAGTATGTGAAGTATGTGAAGTTGTGAAAAATGAAGTATTTCCCTTAGAAACTTTTGGTTTGCTTCTTTGTCCTATAACTACAAATCTAATACTGAAAAGCAGGTTTATTCGTGCAAGTTCTTAGAAGAAATGTCAATAACTTTTGTAACCCTCAGTCAGAAAAGAATGTTACAAACAGAAAGCTACAAGGTAAAATTCAGTTGATGACCCTAGGTTTTATTTTTCTTTTGTTGCACAAAATCAAGGGAAGTATTGCCAAAAGAACATTTTGGGTAAGAATAAAAAGCTCCAGACTTTCTTGCCCACCCAAAATCTCAGTCCTAGTAAAAGTCTGTACAATAAAGAATGGTTGGAAACTCATGACTTATGATTCAGTTATTATTAATTTCATATCAATAACCTACTAACCATTTTATTGAACAAAATACCAAAGGCCAAAACTGTAAAGACCAAAGTACAGATGTCTTCTTTTACTTTATACTTGCCAACATTCAAATTTGCTTTATATTCTATGCAGGTATAATGCAAGAATACTGGTATAGAACAATTTTTAAAATAACAGTATAAGTATACCAACCAATTAAAAAGCATCACAGTACAGCATCATTTAATCATATGTTTAATCACCAAAAGCACTTAATCTGTTTTCTTCTTGAGCGTTGTTTTTCTTCAGCTGAATGGGAATTACTTGGGTAATGTGTGCAGGTGGAAAACTTAGGCCTCAATTCATATTAGTATACCGTTTGGGAGAAGGTGTGAAAGGAGCCACTGTTAATTTATTTATTTATTATTTTTTTAAAAAAGATTTTGTTTGTTTGTTTTTAGACAGAAGGGAAGGGAGGGAGAAAGAGAGGGAAAAAAAACATCAATGCATGGTTGCCTCTCACACACCCCCTACTGGGCACCTGGCCCACAACCCAGGTATGTGCTCTGACTAGGAATTGAACCAGTGACCTGCTGGTTCACAGGCAGCATTCCATCCACTGAACCACACCAGTCAGGGAAGAGCCACTGATGATTTAAATCATATAAGTATCAACTACAGGGAGAGACTCATGGCTGAATTTATTTATTTTTTTTATAAATAGAAAGAGTGAACATAACCTGCAGTGTATAATTCCATTCCTGGATATACTTTATAGAAATGAGTGCTGTGTGTACCAGGAAACATATACAAGAAAGATAATAGGGAAACCAGTTCACTGAAAGTATATTTGTTTAATAATGTATGTGCAATCAACAATGGAGTACTGTGCAGCAGTAAACATGAGTTAATGAAAGAATTACATACGATATCACTAATACACAAGGCATGTCCAGAAGGTATCCAGCCATGTAATATGAAAAATAGAGACATTTATTGAAGAAGATATGAGATACAAGAAACATTGTACATAGGACAATGACCCCTTAGTCCCCTTCAAAGTAGGCACCTTGTGACCTTGGACAGTTCTCTCAATTGCCATCAGCTGCCCCATCACATTTTTCTGAATCTCATGGTTGGTCAGAAATCTCCTCCCTTTTAAAGGTGATTTTAGTTTTTGGGAAAAGCCAGAAGTCATAGGGCACCAAATCTGGGCTATAGGGGGCTGAGTTACCTGGGTGATTTGATATTTCACAAAAAAAAAAAACAAAAACCTCTGCACGAGATGTGATGCCTGATTGAATTTATTGTTGTGATGAAGCTGCTAATCACCAGTTGTCCATAGCTGTGTCCTTCTGAATCATCCAAACACTTTCCATGGAGGAATGTTCAAGTTTAACTCAAAATTTGATGCAGATTCATTGCCCTACTCACTCAGTAATTTTGAATGAGACGGCCACACAGTACACATGCTCACTCAATGGCATCTACCACCCCCACTGACTAGAACAGTGAAGCAGTCATTGTTCACACATGTGCATTCCAGTCCACTCTTCTTGGCTTCCAGGTTATACAGATGTCACAAACCTTTCCCATTACATTAACAATGGCTAGATTTTCTGGACAGAACTCATATATGGAATAAAGTATAAAATAAGGATACAAAATTACATTTACTCTATTTTTCCATGTATATAAATTTTTAAAGCTGAGAAAATTTTTGAATAATGTTGAAATAAATTATTGGATAATAACTGATATGGACTGTGTTGAGTCTCTCTAAGATTCTTAGGCAAAACCCCCAATGTGATGATATTTGAAGATGTGGCCTTTGTAATGTAATTGAGCCATGGGAGTGAAGCCCTCATGATGAGATTAGTGCCTTTGTAAGAAGACATTGGAGAGCTTCCGTGCTCTCATTGCTATCTGCCACATGAGGATAGAATGAGAAGGCAGGCATCTAAAATCAGGAAATAGGTACCTCACCAAGATTCAAATCTGCCAGCACCTTAACCTTGGATACATCAGTCTCTAGAACTGTGCGAAATAAATGTCTGTTGTTGAAACCACCCAGTCTGTGGTGATTTGTTTTAGCAGCCTGAGCAGTCCCCTAAAATAAAAATGGAAAGGATTATAAACAAAGTCAATTATGGGAGTTCATTTTAGAGGAAGGGTTCCTTATTAGGAAGAGATGCATTGGGGGAGGCACTTGGGGTACTGACAGTACTTTATGTCTTGTTCTGTGTGGTAGATATGTAGTTGAACATTTTACAACGGTTTGTTAGGCAATACATTCATGATTTTATATACTCTTCACCATGTGTGTTACACCTTACAATACATCTAGTTAAAAACAAAAAGGAATACCAAGAAGGCAACAAGAAAATAGGTAATTTTAGGGTAATATTTAAGGAAGTAAGCACATAGATCAGACTCAAATATGGTAAAGTAGGACTGAAAATGATCTGGGCATACTGTCCATCTGTGGACAGTCTGTCCTGCCTGCTGTGCTCAGACATCTCTTTGCACATTAGCTAGAATATAAAGCGTGCTGTCACTACCTGGATGCTAGATGTGGAGTCCTTGTAAGATACATGGCTGGGAAATGTACAGCAAATTAGTAACTTGTATAAAATTGTTGGGAAAAAGATAAAGGACTATAGTAGGGAAGTAAAGGAAATTAATCAGAAGAAAAAGTAGCTGTTTTTTTTAAATTAACAATAAAGTTCAGTCAAAACTAATTAATGTAGTTTACATTTAAAATTAAAAGAGTAATTATAATGACCTTAATTTACAATGTTTAAATATTTATGAGCCATTTATAAGAATCTAATTATCATGAAATGCCACCATACATGTTTTTGAAAATGTGGGTTTTTAATATCACAGATGTCACTTGGCCAACACTTCTTACCCAAAGAGAGAGGGGAAAATGCTATAGATTGATATTTTACCAGGAGGTTTTCTATTCCTTGTTATGAGAAAAAGTTGTACATTTTTTAGTGTTCAGGTTTATTTTCTATTGTGTGAGATGATGTACTGAAATAATTCTTCTGAATAATGTAGCCATGTAAACAATTTGCCTGCTTCTTTATTATTTGTGCATTACTAAACTTACCAGTTAAGTATTTAGTGTTTCTAAATATGTGTACATAAAATTGCTTAGTGACTTGTGACAAAAAAAAAAAAACAAAGTGCAATTAGGGAGGAAGCTAATGAGATGTTTGTCTCCATAGCTGAAGTGAAGTGAAGAATTTAGACCAGTGATTTTCAAATGGTGTGCTGTGATAATTACTAAAACATACACCTGACTATTTTGCTCAGGGGCACTTACCTCTTTTAGATTGTCAAACAAAAAAAAATGACAACAACCAAATACAATAATAGCCATCCTGTGTGAATAAATCAAAATCATACATATTATTTTTGTCAGATTGGCAAAAGTATATTTTTTGGTGTGCTGCAGAATTTTAGTAATTAATTTATATGCACCATGAGATTTAAAAAAGGTTGAGAATCAATGGTTTAGACAATCAGTTGCTTAATTCAAGCATTAAAAGTGTTTTTGCTTTAATTGCCTCTATAATCAAAATCAAGTTGCTGGGAATTTTGCCTAGATTTTCTCAGCAGTTTGTTCTATCTTTGAGTGGATTTGGCAAAAGAAATGTAATTTCTGAATTGTGTGGTGCTATTATTCATAGGGAAAGAAACAGATCTTGCTATTCTCACCACTCAAACATTGGAGTACTCTGGATTAAGTGAAAAATGAATGGTTTCTAACTTTGTTTGAGTTACTTATCTTTTGTTCTTTGCCTTCACCACTTGTTTCTGCTTCATTCTTCTCCTTGTCTCTTATTTCTTATATTTCTAACACATATGTACACACACACATTTTCTTTCACCAACTCCTTCAAGAAAGTTAGATCACTAACATATATATCATCTCATGTTTAGAGATATGCTTAACTTGGTGGAAGAGTATAAGTTTAATGAAATAATATAGAAGCATTAGAGACAAGAGCTTGCTGGAATTATGCAGAAAGAGGAAAACAAGCAACTTTCAGATGATGGATATCAGATGTTCAAGCATCAGAAAGACAGTTATTATAGAGAGAATATAGTAATGCTTGTAGCAGAGGGGTAACTAGGATGCCAAGAGCTGATGATAGAGAAAAGTAAGTGCTTCTGAATGAAATGTGTGGACTTTTGGTCTGTTTAATAGATTACCACCCAAGTTCTTTATGTGTGAAAGAGACCTATTCCTATTTCTGAGGTTACATAGGCAGCAAGGAGAATGGGCTATAATGGATGGAAAAGAATGATTGGGAAACTAATTAGAAGATGGTTGAAATAGCCATGGCTTAAAATAAAGCAATGGTGATAGGTATATAGCTGAGGTTTTTAGAACAAGTCTGTGACAAAATAAAAATTTTAATATATTGGTTATAGAAGATCTTCTAGAGAAAGTGTATATAAGCAAGAAGAAAAACAGAGCAATATCAAACTTCTTGGAATCTGAAAATCATAATAAGGTAACAAAGGTGAAATTACTAAAGAAGTAAAATGCCAAAAAATAGTAATAGAAGAGAACCATATGTAAATTAGAACACTTGTCTTTGAACATTTTCTTCAAAAAGTAGGCATAATGAATGACATTTTGTTCAGTAATTATTCTTCAATTCCTTTCACTGACTTCAATTCAAACATACCTATAAAGTGAATGCGTGAAACATTTAAACATTAAAAGGAAAATTACATTTATTTGCTGTTTATATTTATTGGAATTTCTTGGGAAATTATTAATCTAGTTTCTTTGATTGATTATATATTATAGAAAAGTTTTTGCAGTATTTTCATGTAAATGTACATACTTTTTCAAAATCAAATATTCTGAAATTTTGAGTTATCAGAGGAAATGAAAACTTTTCCTCCAGGCAAATTTCTTCCAAGCTTTTACATCTTAGTAACAGTGGAACATATATTATGAAAACTATTCAACACACATTATTTTGTACTTTTACGGTTCCATTACTATTTCCCTACTATTGTACTCATTTCAAGGTAGTATTATTTTACACATTTATCTGGCTTCCTTTGAAACAAACAGTGCCTGGTGCTACTAATTTTTATTGAATAACTAGAATATTAAACATACATATTAACAGTTTTGCCAGACTATTAATGACTCTTAGATAGTATACTAATTAAAACACTGCCTAAGACAAAGAAATGCTACCTCAAAACTCCCTAATAAGTTGTGTTTTAATATTGTTATTTTGAATGTATGGTTTTTAAACAATTTGTTTAGATTTCTTCTTCATTTAGTAATGAAAATGACAGTGTGACTTGCTAATAACTCAATAGTTAGTTCAAGTTAATTCTAGACTTGATATAGTTATTACCTCATAAACAGAAAGCACCCTTTCACTATCATTTAATTCCTGTGGTACCTGTACTGGAAACATTTCAATTATAAATAAAAGCTGTTGCTTATCAAAGCACAAACAACTTTGCTGGACAAAAAATTCAATAACTAATAAATGATCCAATTGCTAGCTGAATTTCCCTAAGGAACAATCCTTCCCATGAAGGTAGCTACAGAGCTCATGTGTTTTTCATGTTGTACTTATGATCCATAGAAGAATATTGATTTGTATATTACTTCTCAGAGAGCCTGACCTCCTAATAACAATTCATGTGTGTTTCCATCTCAAGTGCCACTGAGAAGGAGTGTGCCCTTGAATCATTTTATCAGCTTCCTCTGGGCTCTCCTTGAGAATAAACACACATACATATTTATGATACAGTTTCATTCATTTAGGAGTCAAAAATAGCTGCATAATAAAAGCAATCATGTATTTTAAAACAAATAGCAAATATCATCATCCTTAATATAGCTGCATGCTGTGAACCCTAAATCCCTAAGCTTTTCTGGAAGCAGCCTGCTCACATCATCCTCACCAGATATTTTATGCTTACTGACCTGGATTTAAGAACACAAGATGTAAGAAACACTATGTGAAGATAGTCCTATGGTATATTCAGCTCTGAATTTTGCCATTTAGTGTTGGAGAGTTGTACCTAGTGCCATGTTTTCAGGAAACCATGGGAACTGAATCTACCCTTAGCCAGAAATGTGAACTTGGCCATTTTTACATTTATTTCCCTTTCTTCCATAGTATGGCACTTTGCTTCCATATCTCTACCTACAATAACTATACAATGACACCAAGCTCTCTCTGATTTCCTTAATCTCATTTTGGTGCTATATATATCTAGTGTAGTTTAAAAATTAATAGAAAGTTTTATATGCTTTTTAAACTAAGTTATTTCATCGAGTACAAACAAATTCTTAAGAACAAAATAAATATATTTTTAAAGATTGTATTTATTTATTTTTAGAGAGCGGGGAGGGAGAGAGAAAGAGAGGGAGAGAATCATCAATGTGTGGTTGCCTCTCATGTGCCCCCCACTGGGGACCTGGCCTGCAACCCAGACATGTGCCCTGACTGGGAATTGAACCAGCAACCCTTTGCTTCACAGCCCACACTCAATCCACTGAGCTATACCAACCAGAGCACAAATAAATATAAATTGTTGAATTTGTCTTCAGGAGCCATATATATGGGAGATTATATATAATGGTCTGTCCTGAAAAAGTCCAGACACTGTTAGTATAATGACAATGGTTTGTGTGACATCAGTATAATCTGAGGAGTGGGCTAGAATGTGGATGCATGAACAGTGACGACTTCAGAGCAGGGCAGTAGATACCACTGAGTGAGCATGTGTACTATGTGTCTGTCACATTCAAAAGGACTGAGTGAGTGGGACAACAAATCTGCATCAAATTTTGAGTTAAATTTGAACATTCATTCCTCAATGGAAACTACTTGGATGATTCAGAAGGTTGTAGCTATGGGCAACTGGTGACTGGCAATTTCCTCACAAATGCGGCTGCTCATGTGTCATGTCTCCTGCAGAGTTTTTTTGTGAAACATCAAATCACCCAAGTGACTCAGCCCCGCTATAGCCCAGATTTGGCACCCTGTGACTTCTGGCATTTCCCAAAACTAAAATCACCTTTGAAAGGGAAGAGATTTCAGGTCAATGAGGTTCAGGAAAATATGATGGGGCAACTGAATACAACTGGTAGAACTGTGTGAGGTCTCCAGGTGCCTACTTTGAAGGGGACTTGAGGCATCACTGTCCTATGTACAAGGTTTTTTGTATCTTGTATCTTCTTCAATAAACATTTCTATTTTTCATATTACATGGCTGGATACCTTCTGAACAGACCATATATATGTATATGTGTGTATATATATGTAATCTGTTCTCAAATAATTACATATATTTAGACTTATACACTCATAATTGCCTTATTGGATCCCATTATACCTAAGAATCTCTCTGACTTGAGAGAGTACTCAGTATCTTTTCTAAGGGTTCTTACTTGATTAAGTAGGGGCCACCAAGATAATTTTTTTCTTATTAATGCAAACCAATTCATTTAAAACTTTAACTGTGTCTGAAAGTCCCTCACCTTTGCATATATCACTGACTTGAAGCAAATCAGTTCACACTCACATTCAGTAGGAGGGCTTGTAGAGCATAAGCACCAGGAAATGGCAGTCTTGGGGGTCATTGTACATTAATGCCTGCCACAGAGGCAGAGCCAACAGAGATTCCCACTAGCTTAGATAAATGGCTGAATGTAAAATAGCAGGTCAATAGGCAACTCTCACATTTTTTGCCTGAGCAAAAGGAAAGATGGTAAGTGATGCCATTTATGAAAGTGAGGTGACTAAGTAAAAAAGATATAAATGTATTTAGAGGGGAAGAGAAATTAAGTAATTTATTTTGGGCATGTTAAATTTAAAATATTAATTAGACATAAAATTGGGAAACTGAGCAGACCATTCATTATACAAGCCTAGAGCTCAGAGAAGTTCAAAAGGAGAGCTATAAATTTAGATTATTACTGTACAGATAATAGTTAAAGCCAAGTGCCTAGATGAACTTTCTTAAGGAAGAGGTCAACTAGAGAGAAAGGAATTAGAGGCCTGGGAGTGAATCACTCCAAACTGCAGAGGTGTAAAAAAGGAGCCAGTTCAGGAAAATGGGCTGAGACATCTAGTATGCTCTGAGGAAGGTAATCATAGTTGTATTTGAAATCAATCCAATACATTTTTCAGAGTAGAATGCTCAGTTGTTTCATCTGTTGTTAAGTGATCAAAAGCAATGAGATTTGGCAAACTCATGACTGATTGCTTATTGGATTCTGTAGGCTGTTAAGTGTGGTTTGATTGACTATAATAGGAAATGGAAGATGATGTAAGATAGATATAACATAGAAAATTTCTCCTATTAAATTTTATTGTAAAGAAGAGGATGGGATCCAATGAGGTGTTTTGTTTCTTTTATTATTATTGATTTTATGTGTGATTATTACTTCATTTTTTGTTCTGTGGGAAAAGAGAGAGTGTGTACCTCAAAAGAATAGGATTTACTGCCCTGGCTGGTATATGGTAGTTGGTTGGAGCAGTATCCCATAAACCAAAAGGTCATGGGTTTAAATACCAGTCAGAGCATATGCCCAGGTTGTGGGTTCAGTTCCTAGTTAGGGTGCATAGCAGAGGCAACCAATCAATGTTTCTCTCTCACAATGTTTCTCCCCCCATTTCCTTCCCCCTTCTCTAAAATCAATATGCATGTCCTTGGGTGAGGATAAAAAAGCAAGAAGTAGGACTTACATATTAGATATCAGATCATATCCATCACAAAACAAGAGAATTTTACTTTTTACTTCAGATAAGAACAAAGAGAATTCATCCAGTGAAATATTAGGGAAGATCAATTATATATGGCATAGGTGGAAGGTAGACGGACCAGAAGGCTTGGCAATGGACAACAAGTAGAGTAGGCTGATTTGCATTATCTATGAACATGGTGAATGACTTTTAATTTTGTTAACAAAAATTATTTTTTATATCATGAAAATCTGCACTTTTATGATCAAAAAGAATACTTTTGTTTTTCAATCATTTATGTAACACAGATGGTTAAGCCCAGGCATCTCAACTGGTCATTTGGATAAGCCCCGCCCCCCCCCAAAAAAAAACACAAGGAGGACTGGATGGAGCAGACATAGCCTTTATTACTCACATTAGAGGGACCACCAAAGGTGGCATATCTGTGAAGAAGGACCTCAGCTTCCTGAGTCCCAGACTTGTTTTAAGGGGTCCCAGACCAATGAGGCACATGTCTTGCATGTGATTCTAAATTACATTACCTCAGTGTGTATGTGGGAGGAGAAAAGGTCAAGAAGCAGTCACACAGGACAAGAAGTCGCTCCCAAAAGGAGATTAGTAGCGAAGTACAATCCATTTCCAAAACAATACACATTCCTTGTGGTCATGGGCATGGCAGCCAGCCTTCCATTATGGGGGCTGGAGGATCTGGGTCCAGCACCACCTCACCATTTATATTATAGCTTAAGAAAAAATTCTCTAGAAAGATGTTTTGAATTAAACCTGTCTTGTTTTTAAACTCACCGGTACAAACTTTAAGCTACCTTCTGTGTCAAGGCACTTTTGACTTAATATAATTCATCCAAGGTTATGCAAATGTTTTTAGATTTTGCATAGACTACAACAATGAGTAACTATACTGGTTCTTATCTCATATGAACACAATTCAATAGTGAAATAAAACATAAATAATGACAATACAATCCAAGTACAGGTAATGTGTATATAATAATTTTGATGGGTTTATCTCAGCCTTTATTTCTTATTTATGATATTTTTCATTCTTTTCTCATTACTATGCATTCATTTGCCCATAATAAAACACTAGAATTAATGGCAAACCTTGATGGAGATTTTAATTCATAGTATTTTATTAAAAGGACAATTACTATAAAGTATTATAAAGTATAAGTAAATTTAAAAGTATATACCTCAAAAGGATAGAGCACACATGGAGAAATATATATGTGCTAATTGCATGTTCAGAATCCATTCCTCCAATATTATATCCCAGAGTAACTGTAACTCTAAATACATCAATAACTTCTTAATTGGAAGTCTCTGGAGTAAAAGCATATTGCCAGCTTCACTATAAACTATACAGATAGCAGTAACTTTCTTGTTTACAGTTTCACATATATCTCTCTTTCTATTCTATTTCCTTATTCCCTTGTACATTTCATTTGATTTTTAAGAGTAACAATAATATTACACACACACACACACACACACACACACACACACTGAGGTGATGAAATTACTAGATTTGATTTGGATATTTGTTATCCTGGGTGAACAGATTCATTTTAATTATTTCCTAAGGACCAATAACATGGTGGATGAAATAAGAGGGAAAAGATTGATATTTATGTTTGCCTTATTTTTTAGAGAGAAAAAAGTTTGTCACCTGCTTTCTCTGTTTATATTTTACTTAATTAAAATGCTCATGCTCAGAAAACAAATTGGACCCTGTTATTAAATTAAGCACTACACCAGCCAATGTAGACTTAAAAGAGAAGTGTGTACTGCCAGTGGGCATTTCAAATCATTAAGCTCTGTTGACATTCCAGGTAGCAAAAATATCCAAAATTAGAGCTATGCAGAAACAATGTATTTCTGGCAAGTGTGACCTGAATTCATGTGTTTGTTTGAAAACTCTGAGTCAATGTGTTTTATTGTAAATTTGTTTGTGTGCGAAACTGATGTTGTAAGCAGTCGACAAGATCTTAAAGGTTACTTTGAAATGTTATATCACTTAGGACTCTTTGGTAGAAAGTCACAGACATTGACTCTGCCAACCTAAACATAAAAGGACCTAAAGAAACACTGTAGTTTTGGGGGGGGGAAGATGAAAGGAGACATGGCATGTAAAAGCAATCACAAGTGCTCAGTAAATATTAGTTCTGAACACTCTGTTACTTGTTAGGCAAATGAGACTGGTGCTGCTAGGTGGTGGAAAGGGAACTGCACAGGGAACACTCACAGTTAAGAATATTGAGCAGACCATTGGAGAACCTCAGACAACTAGAGGCTAGACAAATACAGATCCCATATGATAAAAAAAAAAAAAAACTAATGAGATATAGAGACTGAAATAGATATGAAGGTGATAAGAAGAAATGTCAGAGAAAATAATACTAATGTATTGAAACAATAGCCTTTGAAAAACCAAGGGAATGAATAGCTTACTCTGAAATTCCCAGTAAATTTAATGGTTTGTAATATCAGTTTCCTAACAGATATAGAAGCTGTGTGGCAATCGCATAAGAAAGTCTGAATGAGACCTGGCTGGCGTAGCTCAGTGGATTGAGCACGGGCTGCGAACCAAAGCATCACAGGTTCGATTCCCAGTCAGGGTACATGCCTCGGTTGCAGGCCATGACCCCCAGCAACCACACATTGATGTTTCTCTCTCTCTCTCTCTTTTCTTTATCTCCCTCTCTTCCCTCTCTAAAAATAAATAAATAAAATCTTAAAAAAAAAAGAAAGCCTGAATGTTAAAGTTTGAGCACGACTCTACTAAAGTTTCCCAGGATGCAGTACTGTGTGTGCATTTGACTGATCTGAAATTATTCTAATCTTTTCTAAAGATTTTAGTATTTCACTCACTAGATTGGCCTGAGACAGAAATAGACAAGTAACTTCCTACCCTTTCTGAGCTTCAATGAAGCAGGAGAGAAGGAAAAACTTTAGTGATTTTTAAATACATTCTTTAACTTCAAATTGAGAGTCTTTGGGAGTGTGATAATACACCCATTTTCATTCTAACCATATGAATGATAATGTATGTCTGTGTATGCCATACTTCATAAATCATACTTTTCCCCATACCTTATTTAAATACTTTCCAAAATAAAGTTTCAAAACCATTCATTTTTCCCCATGTAACTCTGGTTAATGTGTAGAATAGAACTTTTTCTCTATTTCTAAAGATTCTGTAAAGTACAAATTTTAATATTTTTCTAACACTCATAATACATATTTCTTAGTGCCAACCCTTTGAAAAGTGTGTAATTAAATAACTATTAAGTTCATTAGCCTCAGAGAAAAATAATCAAGTAGGCTCTTGCCACTTTATTCAGAAGTATTTATGAATCCCTGTATTCATAGCCTCTCTACTTACAATAGCCAAGATTTAGAAGCAGCCTAAGTACCCATCAGTAAATGAGTGGGTCAATAAACTGGTACATTTATGTAAGTGTACCAGAGAAAAAAGAAGAGATTCCTATCTTTTGTGACAGCATGGATGGGACTGAAGTTTATATGCTAAGAAAAATAAGCCAGTCAATGAAAGACATACTTGGGACAAAATTCTATACAGAATATTGATGAATGGCCCAATCACAAACTATTCTTGTTGTGAAAATACTAAACTTTGTTCAGCGAATCACATTGGCTTACTTCAAGACTTGCCCTTGTGGCAAGGCCATGTCTCCACCCTAAACATGTAACCTTGCCTCCTTTGCCTTTAATCAATTCCAATGATTTTTTCTTCCAATCGTCCTACTAAGTCAGATATACCTCATAGCTTTTCATATGCTTTCTGATTTTTTAGCTTTTAAAAACCAGAGAAATCTTAATTTAAATTATAATTTTGTTTAAATATCTTCCTGTCTCTCTAACTCTACTTTGATTTACATGCCAGTGGGCTAGAAAGAAAGAAGAGTTGAAAGGTGGTGGAAGTGAGTAGCTTTTTACCTTACCCTGACTTACCAGTATTTTTCAGACCATAAGACATACCTAGATGTTAGAGGAGGAAAATAGAAAAAAATTTGAAGCAAAATATGTGGTAAAATATTTAATAATATAAATAACAGAATATTTCACCAATGTAAGTGTAAATAGAACTCAATAAAAGCATTAACAACCATTATTCCTCTCAAATTTGGGGGGAGAAGTGCATCTTATAGTCCAAAAAATATGGTAAATCCTATGAAATGGCACTCTTGCATTACTCTGCCTTAATTAACTCCTGGTCCGTTACTTCCTTCTTGTGTCTGGCAAATTCCACATTCTCTGGCAGCAGTTGATTCCACTTTCTTTGCCTTTTGTTCAGGGTCTTCTGGCTTTCCTCCTGTGAGAGATGTGTACAAGCAGAAAGGGGATGGCAACGGTGGTGAGTCTGGGTGTGTCAGGTGCTGTACTCCAGCATATATGCGTTTACCAACAAATGTCTAAAATTAAGTACACCCCTTCTTATTTATTAAGAAATAACTTATTTTATGAAATATTTTTCCTAAGAGCTTTATTTAAAATACTAATATTACTGATATTATTTCTTCAGATTGAATAAACTGATAGATAAGTATTTACCTCTTCTTTCCCGGAATTATGTTACAAAATAGCACAGTAACTAAGAAATAATGGTTCAATGCTATTTCTCTCTAACTCCAGGTTCTTTCTGATCAAAGAGAATTTTAGATCTTCCTGTCACATGAGTATTTTGTGAATTAGGGACCCTGCAAGAAAGCGGATGAGGCAGGTTAACTAAAAAGCAAGAGGGGGGATAGGAATGCATCCAAATGTGAGTATATGTTCTATAGACAAAAACAAAACACTACAAATAAACAATACCACCTTAAACCCTACCCCCCAAAACAAACTATTGTGTACAACAAATTCAATTGATCTCTACTAGCAGTTAGTGACCACAGTCTTAGCACTAGAATGTAAATCAGGCATTCATTTTTTCTCTAGCACTTATAAGGTTACATATTGTTACATTTATATATATGATCTATATGGAGTTATTCACAATACATTGTGTAATACATAAATATAATAGTATCTTCTTGGTTGTTACAATACTGTTAAGAGTTCTATCTTTTCACCAGTGATTTGAGAGGCCACATTTGTCACATATAAAATTCTGTATGTACTTTGGTGTATTGCTCTATTTTCTATTCAGCTCCTCTGGTAATTAAGACTTTATCATATAGTTTATGATAAAAACAAACTTGGAGAAATACCACATGATGAAGAGCCATATTCATTGAGGAGGCTGCACTTTTGAGACCTAGGAACAAACACAGGGACTGCCTAACAAAGAAGCTGGGCAAGAAGACAGAGAACTCACTGTGCCCACCACCAAGTTGGCAAACACCAGGAAAAAGAAATAGCAGATGAGTAATGGAGAAAGGGCAAGAGGATACAGATAGGCAACTTTGAAGCACAGGGGCACAGGAGAGGCTGAAAACTGAGAGGAGAACCAGAACACTGAGAAAAGGCCTCCATCCACCAGCTGCAAGAGAAATGCAAAGTCATTCATGAGCTAAAGTTAACCATAACTACTGAGAAACCCAAACCTGCTTTAACCAAGATGACATTAGTAACTCACTAATTTACCCAACATTTTTACTCAACATTACCCACTTTAAAATAAAGTCAGTTTTTTATTATTACTTCTATCTAATTTATTCCTAAGGATTTTACTATTTGTTCTGGGCCCCATACTTTAGTTAGGTTTGTCAGCCTGATTTGGTTATCAAGTGTTCACTAAAAACCTCTAACTTGGTCTTAGATTGATCTTCAGATTGAGATATCATTATTTTATCAATATAATTAATAATAAATACAATTTGATTATTCTAGTGAGAGAACAATAAATGTATATTGGAATCTGTCCCACAGCAATGCAAAATGGCATTGGCTTTCTTTCTTGTTTTTGAGATACATGTTCAAAAGAAGGCATTAACCATATTAATCACAGAAAAAACTTTCCTTCGGCTTTTTGAACAGCTTGCATCAACTTATGCTCTTGGAAGCATGATGTTATTCAGTCATGTGTAGTCTACAATTAACCTCTAGGGTCAATCAGGTTTTCTCATAGGTCATATTATAATGTTAGATAAGAAATCTGTGCCCTGGCTGTGCCCTGGTATGGCTCAGGGGATTGGGCACTGGCCAGAAAACCAAAAAGTCACTGCTTCCATTTCCCATCAGGACCCATGTCTGGGTTGGAGGCCAGTTCCTCAGTTGGAGGAATGTGAGAGGCAACTGATCAATTGATGTTTCTCTCACTCTTTTTCTCCCTCCTTTTCTCTCTCTCCAAAAAATTAACAAATAAAATCTAAAAAAAAAATTGTGAGTATGAATACCTGCATCTAACATATCCTTAATTAAATTTGAACTTCCTTGTTGCCAGGAATCTATAATGATTCAAATTAACCAACTAAAAGTGCTTTGGTAATTCTAAAGATTCCCATCTACTTGAAATAGTTAAAATAACATGAAAAGAAGATCTACAGACCATCTAGATTTCCAATGTTTGCATAAAGAAGAGTCCTCCACTCATATATTATATCATTCCAATGACACATTTGGTAAAGAAGAGGAAACACCCACACAACAAAAAAAAAAAAACCTGAACCGAATGTTTTCTATCTAAGATCAGGAATAAAGAAAGGAAGTTTGTCCTCACCATTTCTCTTCATCATTATAGTGAAGTGTACGATGGTATTAAAAAGGAAATAAAAAGCATACAGAGAAAAGAAACTAAGCTAAAATTGTATTTATCAAAATAAAGTATAATTATCTATATATAAAATCTAAGTAATCTACAAAAAGTTAACATAACTAATAAGTGAGTTTTGTAAGATTACAGGTTATAATATTTTCATAAAAATAAATTCTATTTCTGTATTATAATAATGATTAAGAGGAAATTGAAGTAAATATGTATAATCGCATCATTAAATTAAATACTTAGGATAAATTTGAAGATTAGTAAAACATATGCGCTGAAACCTTCCCAAAACTGTCAAAATTAGAGACTTAAGATTGGTATATGATAAACATAATTTAGAAAGTTCAGTATTGTGATTTCTGTCAATTATTCACAAATTAATTACAGTTTTGATTAAAGCTCAGCAGGCTTTTTTTTGTAAGAAATAGCAAGCTGGTTCTACAGTTTATATGAATCAAAAGCAGGCTAGATGAAGCAGAGGACTACTAAATTAGCTGGAGGACAAGGTAGAAAAAAAACCCAGATAGAGCAAGAAAAGGAAAAAAGACTCAGAAAGAACAAAGAGGGGTTAAGGGAACTGTGGGACAACATGAAATGTATAATATCTGTATAATAGAAATACCAGAAGGAGAAGAAGAGCAAGGGATAGAAAACTTTTTTGCAAAAGTAATGATGGAAAACTTCCTTAATTTGATGGGAGAAAAAGTCACACAAATCCAGGAAACACATAGGGTACCCATCAAGAGGAACCCAAAGGGGCCTACTTCAAGACACATCATAATTAAAATGGCAAAATTCCAAGACAGAGAATCTTAAAGGCAGCAAGGGAGAACCAAGAAGTAACATACAAGGGAGCCCTAATAAAACTAGCAGCTGACTTCTCAATGGAAATGCTACAAGCCAGAAGGGATCGGCAAGGAATATTCCAAGTAATGAAAACCAAAGGCCTGCAACCAAGGCTACTCTACCCAGCAAGGCTCTCAATAAAAATAGATGGTCAAATAAGGAGCTTACCAGGCAAAAGAAGCCTCAAAGAATACACCTCCTCCGAATCAGCACTGCAAGAGATGCTAAAGGGACAGCTTTAAGAAAAGGAAGAAAAAGAGTGGTGGAGAGAGGAACACAGGTACAAAGGAAGTAAAATGGTGATGAATAAGAATCTATCAATAATAACTATAAATGTAAATGGATTAAATGCTCCAATCAAAAGACAAAGGGTAGTTGAATGGATAAGAAAACATGACCTACACATATGCTGCCTATAAGAAACCCAGCTCTGAACAAAAGACCTACACAGACTGAAAGTGAAGGGTTGAAAAAAAATATTCTTAGCAAATGGACAGGAAAAAAAGCTGGGGTAACAATACTTACATCAGAAAAAATAAACTTCAAAACAAAGGCCATAAAAAGGGAACCAGAAACTAGAAGGACACTTCATAATACTCAAGGGAAGAATCCATCAAGAAGACATAAGCATTATAAACATATGTGCACCCAACATAGGAGCACCCAAATATATAAGAAAAATCTCGGAGGACTTCAAGAAAGATATAGACAGCAACACACTTATACTAGGGGATTTTAACACCCCATTGTCATCAATAGATAGATCTGCCAAACAAAATATCAACAAGGATATTGTGGCATTAAACAATACCCTAAATCAGAAGGACTTAATGTGTGTGTGTGTGTGTGTGTGTGTGTGTACATATATATGATCTTGCATCTCAAAGAAGCAAAATATACATTCTTTTCAAATGCACACAGAGCATTTTGATAGACTATATGATATGACATAAAACAATCCTCAACAAAGTCAAGAAAATTGAAATCATATAAAACATTTTCTTGGACGATGAGGTCCTGAAACTAGAAACCAACCTCAAGGAAAAAACTCAAAACACTCAAATTTATGCAGGTTGAACAGAATGCTATTAAACAATGGATTGATTAATAATGAGATCAAGGAAGAAATCAAATATTTCTGGAAATAAATGAAAATGAATTCACAATAATCCAAAACTTATGGGACACAGAAAAAGCAGTCCTCAAAGGAAAGTGCATAGTGACACAGGACTACCTAATAAAGATAAAAACATTTCAAATAAACAATCTAACCCTACATATACAAGAACTGGAGGAACAATGACAAATAAAGTCTAGCATAAGTAGAAGAGAGGAAATTTTCAAGATCAGACAAAAATTAAATGACATAGAGTTGAAAACAACAATCCAAAGGCTCAATAAATCCAGGAGCTAGTTCTTTAAAAAGATGAACAAAACCAACAAGCTTTTAAGCAGACTCATCAAGAAAAAAAAACAGAGGACCCAAATAAACAAAATCATAAATGAAAGAAGAGAGATTACAAATGATACTACAGAAATAAAAAGGATTGTAAGAAATTACTATGAAGAACTATATGCCTAGAAATTTGAAAACCTAGGTGAAATGGACAAATTCTTAGAAACATATAACCCTCCAAAATAGAATCAAGAAGAAGCAGAAAGCCTGAACAGTAGATAGAATACAGCTAGTAAAATTGAAGCACTAATCAAAAAACTCTCAACACACAAAAGCCCTGCACCAGATGGTTTCACAGGAGAATTTTATAAAACATTTAAGGAAGAGGTAACTCCTATGCTTCACAGATTACTCCAAAAAATTCAAGAAAAGGGAAGTCTCCCAAAGTCTTTTTAAGAGGCCAGCATCATCTTAATCCCAAAACCAGATAATAACACAACAAAGAAAGAAAACTACAGGCCAATATTGCTGATGGACATAGACACTAAAATCCTCAACAAAATATTGGCAAATCACATCCAGCAATACATTCAAAAGATCATACACCATGAGCAAGTGAGATTCATCTCAGGGATGCAAAGATGGTATACTATTTGCAAATCAATAAATGTAACACATCACATTAAAGCAAAGACAAAAATCACGTGATTATATCAATAGATTCGGAAAAAGCATTTGATAAGGTACAGGACCCACTTATGATAAAAACAACTCAGCAAAGTGGGAATAGAGGGAGCATATCTCAACATAATAAAGGCCATATATGAGAAACCTATAGCCAGTATCATACTCAATAGGTAAAAACTAAAAGCTATCTCACTAAGATCAGGAACAAGACAAGGATGCCTGCTTTCACCATTTCTGTTTGGCATAATATCGGAAGTCGTAGCCACAGTGATCAGATAAGAAAGAGGAGAAAAAGGGTATTCAAATAGGAAAGGAGGAAGCAAAACTATCATTGTTTGCAGATGACATGATAGTATACATAGAAAATCCTATAGACTCCACCAAAAAACTACTCAATCTAAAAAGGGAATTTGGCAAAACAGTTGGATACAAAGTCAATATTCACATATCAAAGGCATTTTTGTACACCAACAATGAAATGTCAGAAACAGAAATCAGGAAAAAATCCCATTTGCTATAGCAAGAAGAAAAATAAAGTACCTAGTAATATACCTAACCAAGGAGGTAAAAGACCTATACTCAGAAAATTACACAACACTAAAGAAAGAAATTAAGGAAGACACAAACAAATGGAAGCATGTACCATGTTCATGGATTGGAAGAATTAACATCATTAAAATGCCCATACTACCCAGAGCAATTTATGGATTCAATGCAATCCCTATTGAGGTACCAATGACATATTTTACAGACATAAAACAAACATTTCAGAAATTTATATGGAACCATAAACAGCCCCAAATAGCTGCAGCAATTTTGAGAAAGAACAAAGCAGGAGGGATTATAATATCTGATATCAAACTGTATTACAAGGCCACTATGATGAAAACAGCCTGGTGCTGGCATAAGAACAAACACATAGACCAATGGAACAGAATAGAGGGCCCAGAAATAAACCCAAGTCTCTATAGTCAATTAATATTTGACAAGGTGGGCAGAAGCATAAAACAGTAAAAATAGCCTTTTCAACAAATGGTATTGGGAGATCTGGACAGATACATGCAAGAAAATGAAACTTGATCACCAACATATCATACACAAAAATAAATTGAAGGTGGTTAAAAGACTTCAACATAAGCAGTGACAGCATGTAAGTCCTAGAGGAAAACATAGGTAGAAAAATTTCAGATATTCCACACAGCAATATTTTCACTTATATGTCCCTTAGAGCAAAGGTCATAAAGTAAAGAATAAACACATGGGATCATATTAAAATTAAAAACTTCTGCACAGCGAAAGAAAAAAACAGTATTAAAATGAAAATAGAACCAACCTTATGAAAAAACATATTTGCCAATGACACTTCAGACAAGGAAGGGTTTGATCTCCGCAATATATAAAGAACTCACACAAGTCCACTCCAGGAAGAAAAACAACCCAATTAAAACATGGGCAAAGGACTTGAATAGACATTTCTCTAAGGAAGACATACAAAGGGTCCAGAGACATATTAAAAGATGCTCAGCATTATTAGCTATCAGAGAGATGCAAAATAAAACCACAAAGAGATACCACCTCACACCAGTCAGAATGGCCATCATAAACAAATTGAAAACAAGTGTTGGGGAGGATGTGGAGAAAAGGGAACCCTAGTGCACTGTTGGTGGGAATGCAGACTGGTGCAGCCACTGTGGAAAATAGTATTGAATTTCCTCAGAAAACTAAAAATGGAACTACCTTTTGACCCAGCAATTCCACTATTGGGATTATACCCTAAGAACCCTGAAACTCCTATTCAAAAGAACCTATGCACCCTAATGTTCATAGCAGCACAATTTATAATAGCCAAGGGCTGGAAGAAACTTCAGTGACCATCAGTAAATGAATGGATCAAAACACTACAGTACATTTACACCTTGGAATACTATGTAGCAGAAAGAAAGGAGTTCCTACTGTTTGCCACAGCATGGATGGAACTGGAGAACATTATGCTAAGTGAAAGAAGCCTGTCAGTGAAAGACAAATACCATATGATCTCACCTATAAAAGGATCCTAATTAATAAAACAAACAAACAAGCAAAAGATGACCAGAGACATTTAAATTAAGAACAAGCTGACAGTAACCAGTGGGGAGGAGGGAAGGGATAATGGGGAGGAATTCGGGAAGTTTTTAGGAACATGTACAAAGGACACATGGACAAAACTAAAGAGGGATAGGATCAAGGGTTGGGAGTAGGCATGGCTGAGGTTGTGGGAGTGTGTGTGTGGGGAAATGGAGACAACTGTACTTGAACAATAATAAAAAATATTTAAAAAAACAAAATAAGAAGCCATTGTTCTGTTTCTGATGTAAGTAGTCTCTATTCTTAAGAATACTTATACATTTTTATAGCCATGTCTGTAGGACAAATACAATTTCTATGTCTTTAAGTGTCAGGTCAATATCCATTAATGAAATATTTAAAGAGAAAGCTGGAGATCCTACAGAGTAAGTGGTTACAAGTAACCAGATGTCATTATAAGTAAAATTTGTGTGTCTGTCTGGAAATAAAAGGACATTATTGAAAGAGTCAAAAATTAAAAAAGAAAAAGAAAAAGAAATGCATAGGGAAGTATTATGAGTCAAAGTCTACTATGGACCTGAGGTTGGTGGATAAGTTGATTAGTTTTCTGTGGATATATTCCTCAACCTGCCTCCCCCCCACCCCTATTTGCAAAGAAAGGACGAGAACTTTCAGCATCCAAAATATAATTAAAAATATTTTTGTTCTTAGCACAAACTCAAGGTGTCTTGTGTTCACTTTATGTCTCCTCCTCTCCTAAACATTCACTAACTCCTTTCCTACACTTACTTTTCTTTTAAAAAGTAGTTATACTGAATTGTGTCTTTCAATTTTGAAAATGATATGGATTGAACTGTTTGCTTAAATTGGTTGTGGATTGAGTTTTATCATTGTGCTTGCCTCAGTTTATTTTCTTTTATTTTGTTTCTCTCTCTCTTTCTTTTTTTTAGAGAAAGAGAAGACTAGAGGGAGGAGGGAGTGGGGGGAGATTTGTTGTTTCACTGATTTGTGCACTTATTGGTTGATTATTGCATGTGCCTTAACAGGAGATCAACCCACCATGGCATATGGGGACAAGGCTCTAACCAACTTAGCTACCTGGCCAGGGCTTCAGTTTATTTTTTATTCTAGATATGTTTACCTGTCATCCTGATAGGCTTTAGCCAGAACAATCCTTCTGTTTTCTCATGCTGTTCTGGTACTCAAAAACTACAGCTGCTTCCCTGTTGCTGCAGCCATCACCAAAAGCCAAGCCCTCACAAAAGGTTCCAGCTGACAAGAGACTGCTCTGCTTTCTCTCCACCATGCTGCACACAGAAGCTGTGGCTGCTTCAGTGGTGCCTGGGAAGGCTATGCGATGGAACGCAGCAATGCCAAGGAAGTAATATCTCTTAGAGGTGACTGAACAAATGAGAAGTGCATCTAGGTCCATCTAGAAACTCAATAGAATCTTCACAGTACATCTCTGGAGACATGACACTTGAATGAGAACACAGATGGGCTTATAGGGAAGCAGTAGCCAGCTGGTTAAAACATCACATTATATTTTCTCTTACTTGACTTTCTTTCCGATTTTTCAATCCGTTTTCCCCATTATTGCATACCTTCATTCATCATTGTGTAAGCTGGGCTTCAGGCACTGTTTTTTTAAGGATCCCCAGATGAGTCAGTCATTCATGTGATTTCCCTTTATGCTCTCCTCTAAATATTGACAACAGGGTTAATGGGGAGAGGTTGTTATGTTAAGATGGAGATTTTCTGATTTATAAAAAAGTCAATCTATATAGTGATAAAAGAGTGAACTTTTTGTTTATTATCTCATTAATCATTTGTGTTAAATGACTAAGCTAAATGATTCAAACAGTTATGGATAAAATGTTAAAAAATAAGAAAACTGAAAGGAAAATAAAATAGTAGTGCTTGGTAAACACTTATGGAAAGAAAGGCAATAATACTGCATTTTTTTTCTTGCTGGTTACATATTTTCTAGTAGCTCAACATTATCATTAACCCTAAATTATAATACCATAAAGTGAGACATATTAATTTGCATTACTATGGTAAGCTTAATCTCATTTAATTAGACAAACTTGGGTTATGGTCTTAAGTACATGACTTTTATTGAACAGTCTTTTTAAAGCTTCTTAGAACATTAAGAAAATGCACTGACCCAGGCAGAGGAAGGTGACATAAAGATCAGTGGCCGCTCACTAGCATTAAGTCATTTATCAAATGTGACAAATTACTGATAATTTGTATTGATTCACTATCTGGCTTAGTGAACTGAAAATCCAAATCCAAATACACGCTGAACTGGAATTGAAAACTTGTCTGATTTCATCAAATCAAAGTCAGGTTAAGCTGAAATTTTATGTCATTTCTATACATTCTGCTCTGGTTTTCTATTAAGTTGAACAAAACCCTTGGTGTAAGTGCTGTAGATACAACTAAGATTTTGCTCTAAGAAACCAAAGTTTTACCAAGAGTTTTAAAAAGTTTCAGGAGCTCCAAGTTTGTATTTTGAAATGGAAACTTTCTATAAGGGTCAAAGTTTAACTGCTTTAAACCAGAAAAACTTCACTTGTTCAAGCATAATGTTAAATATATCTCTTGAAATTTTTGTTGCTCTTTAACACATGCTATGAACTGATATATTTAACATATCCTTAATATGCTAGAAAAAGCTCACATGTTTTTTATCAATAACCTATTATTTCTTATGCGTCATAAGAATGTACGTTCGGTAGTTTACCCTTATTTGTAGGGGATACTTCCGAGACTCCCAGTGGATGCCTGAAGCTACAGATAGTCCTGAAATTATATATACTATGTTTTTTTCTATACATACATGCCTATACTAAATTTAATTTATAAATTAGGTACAATAAGAGATTGTAATAATAATAAAAGAGATTGCTAATAATAAAATAGAAAGAACAGTTATAATAATATACTATAATAATATAATATAATGAATGGCTTTGGAGCCATCGTTAAGTAGCGTAAGGGTTACTTAAATATAGGACAGTCAATCTGATAAATGAGACAACTACTAAGTGACTAAGAGTGGGTTACATTTACAGTGTGGATACACTGATGAAGAACTAAATTACCTTCCACAGGGTACAAGATGGCCAGAAATTTCATCACACTACTCACCTTGAGTGAGAGTGACAGCATACAATTTAAAACTAACGAATTGCTTATTTCTGGAATTTTCCATGAGTATTTGTGGACTGAGGTTGAACATAGTTAACTGAAACTGAAATTGGTAAAATTTGATTCTTTATTTCTAATGCAAAAAATGAATATATTGTGTTAGCATTCTTTAAGTCAATGAACATCCAAAAATAGCAAGATTTAAAATAATATATCAATAAAATAGTATTTAGTACTAGTTTATTCTGCAAATAATAATAGCTTGTGAACTGGGAGCTCTCATACCCGAAATGATATGAAGGTCAAGGGCATAATGTAATAGGGCAGCTTATAAAGTGAAAATAAAGAAATAGTCTAACCTTTACAATGATTGGTTATTACCCCAGGGTTTTCCAGATGACAGGGATTAGTTAATAATGATTATCTTGCACCGTTTTAGGAAGATAACTTCAGATTTTTTAATGATTACCAGAGGCATTTATAAGAAATAACCTAATTCCACTTATATTCATGAAATAAGCTAGATTTAGTTTTGCTTACATGGGTTAAATGATTTTGTCTGCATGGGGGATTCTCAAGTTTGGTCTTCATTTTGTTTATTTAAGCAATATCAAAAAGCTGCTTGTTCAAATGTTGGTTTTGAATGGCCAAAAATTAATATAATGTCTTTTAATTATTAATCACTCTTTAAAGTCATTAAACATCTTCAGTTCAGAATAGAAATTCGTTATAAAGACACAATATACTAATTTTTGCATATTGAATGAGTCACAAAATATTTCAGCATGCCTTACATCCTGAACTTGCATATTAAGATGTAATGTTTTTGTTGTTGGCTTTATTGACCCAGAGTGTCTTAAAGTAAAATAATGTAGAATTTGCTTTAAAAAATTATTTAAATATGCATAGGTCAGATAGAACTTAGTGTAGTTTGACTTCATGAGGTAAAGCATATGCTTCCCAAAGCCTGTGCTTTGCTCCATTTTTCACCCTGGCATCATTTGTACAGACTGTTATTTGTGTTACAAGATTTGTTCAATTTAAAGGATATTTTCAATGTGAGTCCAGTGCTGACTATCTTTTCTCAAAGGTAAAAATGGCTTCTAACCTCTTAAGTTATTTGTACATTTGACAATATTTTTATAGAAACATCCATTTATAAAATGAAATTAAAGACAGAGAAGGTCTTTTCTTCCTGTGGTTTTAATGTCATAAAGGATTTAAGTTAAATTTTCTAAACTTTTCCATACTTTAAAAATCATGTTCTCTTTGAAAATAGAAATTGTATAAAAACAGTAATGTTTATAGCATTAAGAAAAAAGACATATTATCATGGACAGGTGGGTCCCTTTAGGTCTACCATCTATCACAATGTTTGGACATGGTTTAGGGAATGGCTTTTTTGGAACAAAGGGGAAAAATCATAAATCGAGGTTAGCAGCATGACGATATCCCAGTCTATCAACTTGTGGAGAGGGCTGCCAGGCCAACTATTGAACGTGATGTCAGTCTCACTCTAGTATGGAAGAGAACCTTTCCCATTTTGAGCTATAAGCTCCCTTTTAATATGGTAATAAAGGGGATGCTTCTTTACCATTTGGAGAATGCTCTGGTAGCTCAAAATTAGGTAGCACTGATTTAGATGTCAGCTGTTTTCAGGTATTGCCTGGAGAGCCAGCTAATATCCACCAGGACACTGTGTGGCAGTTAGACCTTTGGAGCATGTATGTGTTTACAATTACCCCAGCAGAACTGAAGAAGACAAGAGTATTGTAGGAAGCTAAACTTGGGCATTAATCCTACTGTTGGGAGAATGAGACCCTCCTTCTGTTAACTTGTGGTCTAGGCAACTCAGGGTCCTCCTTCAGGTCATTTTTTTTCAGAAAATCTTGTTCCTTGCAAGCATATTTTATTTAACCTGATACATACACAAACTTGTTTGTTTTTAAAAACATTAATTTTTATTTTAGTTTTCCCATTATCATTTAATCCCTTTAGCTAAAGACAAAACTAAGCTCCGAAGAGGTTTAGTTAGTACAATTTAATTAATTTATTTTGACCTTTACAAAATAGCTGATGATTCAAAACAAAATTTTTTTTTAAAGAGTACATTTTGAAAGTTGGTAAGCTTAGCTAGTTGCTTTAGAAATACTTTAGAAATAAAAGAAAGTTAAATATATTATGGGACTTATTCATTAATTCTATTAGTTTTATAATAAATGGTACTATGTTGCAAAACCTTTTAAAAAGAAGGTTGTTATACAAAATTTTAGGGAAAGAAAAATTATTTTCAGAAGAATTTTCAATAAGTTTTGTTTATAAATATCAAATACATTAATATTTTCACAAATGACTGGTAGTTAAGTTATAAAGAAAAAATAGCTGTGGCATCATCATATTAAAATACCACTCTTATCAAATGCATATTTATACTTTCACCATATTCCCCTTAAAATAAAATATCTCAATCCGTAGAGTCAAGTATTTTACTCTGGTACATGGTATTGAAGGTCATTAGAGTCATTGTACTCTTTAAAGTCTACTGAATCTTCCTAAGATCCATGTCAAAATGCTGAATCATAGTCAGATTCCTATTGTTTCCATTTTGAATAGATAAAGAAAATATTTATCTTTGAATTCTATAATTCAAATGTAGATCTTTGAAAACCCAAGAACATAAGAGGTGTTCAATACCATAGCACTTTAGTACCTTATGGTTTGATTTTGCAACTTACTACTGTATTGGTTTAGAGGCAGGTTTTTTAAAAACAATCTATATGGCATTAAAATAAAGGCATACAGGGTAAATATTGCAGTGCAATTTTCTGGTTCATTTTATAAGGAGTTACTACTCAAGTAGCTTAATTTGATGAACTCAAACATTTATTTGACTTATATATTTGCCTGCTGATGAAAGAAATACTCTCTTTGAAATAAATTGTGTTTTGTCATTTGTTTTGTTAACATTCCATGCCCAGACCATATTCCTGCTCCTGCAAAACAACAGCTGTTTCACTCGTGGGCTTCTCTATAAAATCCATGAGAAGTGAAAGAGCCCTGGCATTTGGGCAGAGTTCAGTCCAAATATATTTACATGATAGTACTCTTACTTTCTGTTCGTTGTGACACCAACCATGAAGAGGCACAATTCAGTCACATTCCCTTAAACAGAGCATTCATGTTCATAGAATATCACAGTCTACGTGTGGCCAGAGCACTTCCATAAACTGAAGCCACACATCCTACAGCCTGCTGCTTTAGTAGCTGCCAAAGTTTTGCAATGGGCACAAACGTCCACGTGCAAACACATTGCGTTGTTAATTTCATATCAACCTAATGTTAAAATGCCCAAGCTCTTCCAATTACCTTTTATATTTTTTACAATTATGACATTTTTTTCCTGAGTATCCAAGTATACCTCAAAAGTCTAATATTTATATTTTAAATTTCTCTCAGATAAACATATAAAACATATCTAAAAAGGAAATCCAAGACTAGAAACCTAGTCTACAACTAAATGTTTAAGCCAGATATTCCACTTTTTTAACTGTTAGGAAATAACCTTTCAGTATCCTCTGTGGAACTGAAAACTATCATATTTTCTGGCCAACTATTAATAATTTTTGAAGTAGTTCCAACCTACCATAAACTGAAACAGAAAAATCTTTAAACATCTAACTTCTAGAAACCTCATGTTTATAGCCTAAAAATCAGTCATCTAAAGTATTCTATGTAGTGAATTTTAAAACCAGTTTTAAAATAAAGTATCCACAATATTACAAAATTTGCAAGGTAGTTTGATATTATTTAATAAATTTATCTAACAGTGTTATGAGATACGTATATCTAATGGATTCAAAAATAATGTTCAGAGAGGCTAAATTTCGCTTTTAAGGCCAAAACTCCAGTTAGCAGTAAGTACGATAATAAAACTAAAATTAATACACAAATTTTTATCCTAAACCCTTTTCTCTGCTTCTTTCTTCCTCCTCCTCGTCCTTCTCTCTCTCTGTACTTTCAAGCCTTTACTTTTGAACACTTTCTGAGGCAAGATGCAAAGTCAATTTGTTTTAATTTATTAAAAAATTCACCACCTCTACTAATTTTTGAATAAAATAATTCTACTTTTTATTCCTTTTTCTTGAATTTACATGTTTAAAACTTTGGTTAAGTCCCAATTGATGTCTTTTAAGACAAATTTCTGAACTATTCATTCTGTTTGTAAGGACCTGGCCAGTGAAAACTATTCAAATCAGGATGATTCAGCAGGATTTTCAGGTCCTACCCATATTGCTAATTTCTGCCTTTGATATCATCACTTAACTATATTGCAAACACCTTGAGAAAGTCATAAGTTAATATTTTCAGAAACTTGTTCGTTGATAAACTAAACAGAGGAATGTTAGTATTCTTCTTACTGGCTATTTAACTCCCAAATAACAATTGTTAAACCAATGGGAGGGACCATTATCAAAAACCAGATATATGGCCCTGGCTCATACACCTTAGCAAATTGAGTGCCAGCCTGTGGACCAAAAGGTCACAGGTTTGATTCTCCATGAGGGCACATGCTTGCGTTGTGGGCCAAGTCTCCAGTAGGGGGAACTTGAGAGGCAACCACACTGATGTTTCTCCCTCTCTCCCTTCCATCCCCTCTCTCTAAAAATAAATAAATAAAATCTTATAAAAATCATTGTCTTTTTAAAAAAATTCAGATAGATGGAAAAATGGGAAAATACAATAATAACATTAAATAAATTATAATTGAAAAAATAATAAAATTATAAAAAGAAAAAAATGAGAATAACAAGTTGGTTGGAAATGTTTTCAATTACTTAAATAGATCACTGTGAACTATCTCCATGTTTCCAAACTATGGAGGATGGTTTTTCATCTCAGATAAGAATTCAGAAAAAAGTAAAGCAGTCCTGTTTATTTGCCTTATTGTTATCAGAATGCCTGAGTTCTGACTTGAGTCAACTCTTCCCATGGAAGCTTGAAAAGTGGAGTCCTTTCTTGGTCCCTGGAGCAGTGAACTTCGGAAACAACAACTTTCAAAGCTTTACATGGCTTTCTCATATTCTTTAGGAATGCTTTATCTCACATGACTCCATATCATGATTATTTCCTTTTTAACATCTGTTTTATTGATTATGTTGCTACAGTTTTCCCATTTTTTCCTCTTCTCCCTTCTGCCCAGTACCCCCCTTCTTTCCACCAATCCCGCCCCTTTGGTTCATGCCACGGATCATGCGTGTACATTCTTTTGCTTCTTCGTTACTTATACTATTCTTAACATATCCCTGTCTATTTTGTTCCTGCAAATTATGCTTCTTGATCCCTGTACCTTTTCCATCTTTCCCTTTTTCTAATCCCAAGCTAATACCCCTCCAAATGATCCTTATACCCATGATTATGTTCTTGTTCTGGTTGTTTGCTTAGTTTGCTTTTATTTTTGTTTGTATTTTTCAGATTCAGTTGTTGATAGTTGCGACTTTGCTGTCATTTTAATGTCCATAGTTTTGATCTTTTTTTTTTTCTTAAATAAGTCCCTTTAACATTTGATGTAATAATGGCTTGGTGATGATGAACTCCTTTAACTTGACATTATCTGGGAAGCACTTTATCTGCCCTTCCATTCTAAATGACAGCTTTGCTGGATAGAGTAATCTTGGTTGTAGGTCCACGTTTTTCATAACTTTGTGTACTGCTTGCTAGCCCTGTCTTGCCTGCAAAGTTTCTTTTGAGAAATCAGCTGACAGTCTTATTGGAACTTCTTTGTAGGCAACTGCTTTTCTCTTGCTGCTTGTAAGATTCTTTCTTCATCTTTAACCCTTGACATTTTAATTATGATGTGTCTTGGAGTAGACATCTTTTCATCCATCTTGTTTAATACTCTCTGTGCTTCCTGGACTTGCGTGTCTATATTTCTCCAAATTAGGGAAGTTTTCTTTATGTTTCAAAATAGATTTCCAATTCCTTGCTCTTTCTTTTCTCCTTCTGGCACCACTATGATGTGAATATTGGACCTCTTGAAGTTGTCCCAAATGCTGCTTATACTACCTTCATTTTATTAGAATCTTTTTTCTTCATCTTGTTATGATTGGTTGTTTTTTGCTTCCTCATGTTCCAAATCATTGATTTGATTCTCAGTTATATCCATTCTACTGTTGATTCCCTGTAAATTGTTCTTTATTTCAATTCATTTCTGACTGGGTATTTTTTTATACTGCTGAGGTCCTCACTAAGTTCCTTGAACATCCTTAAAACAGTGTTTTGAACTCTGCATCTGATAGATTGCTTATCTCCACTTCATTTCACTACATACTCTATCAGTTTTTCTGGAGTTTTATCTATTCTTTCATTTGGGTCATGTATCTTTGTCTCTTTGTTTTGGCAGTCTCCCTGTATTTATTTTTATGTATTAGGTAGAGCTGCTTTGACTCTGTGCCTTGGTAGTGTGGCTTAATGTTGTAGGTGCCCTGTGGGGTCCAGTGGCACAGCCCCCTGCATCACCCAAGCTGGGTATTCAAGGTATTCCTTTCATGTAGGCTGAATACACCCTCCTCCTGTAGATGAGCCTGTGTTGCTGTTAACAGATCAATGGGAGGGATTTACCCAGGCTAGTCAGCTGCAAGGATTGCTTGTCACCACTGTGAACCAACCCCTACCTCTGTGGAGGATCAGCTATGCAGGGGCAAGGTGATGATGCTGTGTTGTAGTCTGTAACTCTCCACTGGTTATGTTGGCCCTTGGGTTTTCCAGATGGTGCAGGCCAACGTCAGCTCCCTCCCGTGTTTTGCCCAGGGCCTCCCTTCCTGAGCTCTAAAGCAATCTGAGAAGGCTGTTACTTGCGCTGGGCTTGGAGAATCCCACATGAAGTCAAGCTGTGAAACTAGTCTGGCTGCTGCAAGTGCCCTATCTGAGCTCACTGGGGCCATCTGTTGCTTGTTTGATAGAATTTAGGAAGTTGTGAAGCATGAATCAAGACTGGTCATTCACATGGAAAAGTAGATTGAGTGAGCCTGCAAGTTGGGTGGGAAGGAGTCTCGGGATCTCCAAGGTGGGTCGAACAGTGTTAGCCATGTTGATGGGGTCTCAAATAAGGCACCAGCCTGCCAGATCCACGGCTCTGTATGGGGAGGGCTCAGAAAAGGGACAGTGGCCTCTGCTCTACAGGCGCCAGACACTTCATCATTTCCCAGTATGCCACTGATGCCCTTCAAGCTGCCACCTTGGTGCTGAAGCTCAGAGGGAGTGAGTCTCTATAGGTGAGTCCCTGCGTGGGTTCTTTTAGAGGAACTAATTGAGGCTTCAGAAATTTCTTCTACTGACTCAATCTTCACTGGTTTTTGTAGCCAGAAGTTCTAGGGACTCACCTTCCTGGCACTGGAACCCTGGGCTGGGGGCCTGGTGTGGGGCTGGGACTCCTCACTCCTGAGACATCCCTCCTGAATTTTTATTCACCACACATGGGTGAGAGTCCAGCCGAATCTGCATCCCTGTCCCTCCTACCAGTCTGGATATATGTGGTTTCTTTAATTCCATGGTTGTCAGACTTCTATTCAACTCAATTTCTGATGGTTCTGAATGATGGTTGTTCTATATTTTAGCTGTAATTTTGATGTGGTTGTGTGAGAAGGCAAGCCATTTCTGCCTAAGCAGCCATCTTGACAGGAAGCCCCCGTGATTATTTTGATATTGTAAAGTAATCTACTTTTCTGTGGGTATTTCAAAAGTGATATTTTTCTTCCTCTATCCTTAAAGATTAAACTAGAAACATAATCAGCTTTTACTGATGTTGAAAACAATTAATTTTATTTGACTCTACCCTCATTTTAAAATGTTTCCTTTTAAACTGTCTTAATTCTTCCCCTTCTCTCTCCTTCCCTGCCTTTTACCTTCTCTCCCGATCTTCTTTCCTTTTCCACAATGTGGCTAACTAAACTCGCTGTAGAAAAACAGCCTAATGAAAAATAAGTATTTTAATTCTCACTGCATGACTTCTTATGTGGCCTTTAGAAAGTTATTTAGCTTCTGGATGTCACATTTTCTTCACAATTATAATGAAGAAAGTGTTATCACTTTGTGTTAGAAGGGTTTGCAAAGAATGATATGCCTAGAAAACATAAAGAAAACTCTAAATAGTGATTAAATTTGTGAGCTCTAGCTGTAAAATATCCAGGTTATATTTTGGAAATCAAAGCATAAAGGTTCTATAACACTATTTCACTACAAAACTGATGAATAAAATTGATCCTCAAATTCACATATTAGGATAAGTGAGATCTCAATATTTCCTTGAGCAGTAATAATATCTCCTTACCCATTTTACCACTGACTTTCAGGAGCTCTATAGTGAAGTTAAAAAGAACAAAATCTTTGGAATTAGAATGATTTCCTTTTTTTCTTACTTTTTTTCATTGTTTATTCTATTACAGTTGTGTCACTTTTGTTTCCCCTTTTCCCCTCTCCATCCAGCCCAGTCTTCTCTCCCATAGTGAATCCCCTCTCCATTGTCCATGTCCATGGGTCATTCATACATATTATTTGACTAATCACTTCGTCTTCCTTGCACTATTTCACCCCCCTCTTCACCTCCTACAGTCATCCATCTGTTCCATGTTTCCATGTTTCTGGTTCTATTTTTCTCATTAGTTTATATTTTTTTCATTAGATCCCAGTTATAAGTGAGGTCATATAATATTTGTATTTTGCTGACTGGCTTATTTTACTTACCAAAATAGTCTCCAGTTCCATCCATGCTATTGCAAAAAGTAGAAATCCCTTCTTTTTTTCTGCTGCATAATATTCCATTGTGTAAATGTACAACAATATTTTGATCCACGCATCTATTGATGGGTACTTGGGCCATTTCCAGCACTTGGTTATTGTGAATAGTACTGCTATGAACATAGGGACGCATAAATTCTTTTAAATTGGTGTTTCAGGATTCTTAGGATATATTCACAGCAGTGGAATTGCTGAGTTATGAGGCAGTTCCATTTTTAGATTTCCGAGGAAATTACATACTGTTTTCCACAGTGGCTGCACCAGTCTGCATTCCCACCAATGGAGCACTAAGGTTCCCTTTCCACCACATCCTTGCCAGCACTTGTTGTTTATTGATTTATTAATGATAACCATTCTAGCAAGTGTGAGGTGATATCACATTGTGGTTTTAATTTGCATCTGTCTGATGGCTAGTAATGTTAGGTAATCAGCTGATAGTCTTAGGACACTCTGTAGGTAACCGTCTCTTTTTCTCTTGCTGCTTTTAAGATTCTCTCCTCTTTAATCTTGGGTAATGTAATAATGATGTGCCTTGGTGTGTGCTTCCTTGGGTCCAACTTCTTTGATATTCTCTGAGCTTCCTGGACATCCTGGAAGTCTATTTCCCTTGCCAGATTGGGGAAGTTCTCCTTCATTATGTTTTCAATTAAGTTTTCAATTTCTTGCTCATCCTCTTTTCCATCTGGCACCCCGATGATTCAAATGTTGGAACATTTAAAGTTGTCCCTGAGGTTCCTAAGCCTCTTCTCATTTTTTTGAATTCTTGTTTATTGATTTTGTCCTGGTTGAATGTTTATTTATTCTTTTACCCCAAATCATTATGTCCCAGTTTCATTTACTGCTGGTTCCCTGTACATTTTCCTATGTTTCACTTTTCATAGCCTTCATTTTTTCCTCTATTTTGTGACTATTCTCAACCATTTCTGGGAGTGTCCTGATTACCAGTGTTTTGAACTCTGCATCTGTCACAGTGGTTATCTCTTCATTGCTTAGTTGTATTTTTTTCTGGAGCTTTGATCTGTATTTCCATTTGGCCCATATGTTTTGCAAGGGGCAAAGCCTTAGGTATTCACCAGATTGGGGAACCCCTGTCACTGTGTTGTGGTGCTGTATATGGGAGAGAGGTCTGAGGGGGAATTATGTGGCTTGTTCAGCTCTGGGACATCTTTTAGCCACTTCCTCCTCTACCCACAAATTGGGCCCTTCTGGTGCTGATTCCCTGAGGGGGGGGGGAATAGTTTTGCATATATTCTAGGACCCTGTGGGTCTTTCCAAAGAACTCTTCTATGAGGCTGGGAGTTTCTCTTTCCACCTCAACCCCCACAGGGTTTTTCAGTCAATGGTTTGAGGCTTTATTTCCCTGCACCTGAACCCTGGGTTGAGTGGTCTGTCTTGGTTCTCAGTTGATCCAATTCATCCATACACAGATGTGGGACCACCCACTCTGCCAGCCTCAACTTCACCTCATCCAACAGCCATGACCTTGCCCACTACAGTCCTCCAGCTGCCATCTTGCCACAAGTCCTCTCTTCTCCACCTTGGCTGCCCGTCACTGTTACTGCAGCAAGTCTGGATGAATATTTCTTCTTTAATTATTTTTTGTTGGGCTTCCATACAGTTTGATTTTCTAGCAGTCCTGGTTATTTTTTGTTTTTAAATTTGTTGTTGTCCTTTGGTTGTGTGAGGAGATAAAGTGCATCTACCTACACTTCCATCTTTACCAGAGGTCTAATTTCTTTCCTAATTTCATTGTTAACTCATTCATTATTTAATAACTTGTTATTCAGTCTCCATGTATTTTAATGATTTTGAGTTTTTTTCTTTAAGGTTGGTTTCTAGTTTCAAATCATTGTAATCTGAAAAGATGTTTGATATGTTTGTAGTTTCTTGAATTTGTTAAGGCTTGTTTTGTGTCCTACTATATGGTCTGTCAATGGCAATGATCCAAGTGTGTTTGAAAGAATGTATACTTTGCTTTTTGGGGGCGAAAGGTTATATAAATATCAATTAATTCCATTTGATCTGGATTGTCATTCAATGTCACAATATCCTTGTTGATTCTTTGCTTCTAATATCTATCCACTGTTGACAGTTTGGTGTTAAAATCCCTTATGATGACCATATTGCTGTCAAATTCTTTCTTAAAGTTTTTCAATACGTTGTTATATATTTAGGGGCTCCTATTTTGGGCATATATATGTTTACAAGTTATACAACCTCTTGTCCAGCTGCTCCCGTAAGCATTATGTAGTGACCTTTATCTCTTGTTATGGCCTTTGTTTTGAAGACTATTTTGTCTGATATCAATATTGCTACCCCAGCTTTTTTTTTCCTTTCCATTTGCTTGGAATATTTTTTTTTCCATCGCTTCACTTTCAGCCTGTGTAGATCTTTGTTCTGAGGTGGGGCTCTTGTAGACAACATATATGCAGGTCACTTTTTCTTACCCATTTAGCTATCCTATGCCTTTTGATTGGAACATTTAATCCACTTACAGTTAAGGGTATTACTGATAGGTACCTCTTCATTGATGATTTCCCTTTATACCTTTTTCCCTCTTTCCTTCTCTTCTCCTTCGTAAAGCAATCCTTTTAGCATCTCTTGCAATGCTGATTTGGTGAAGATGTACTCTTTTAGCTTTATTTTGTGTGTCTGGGAAGCTCTTTATTCCACCTTCCATTTTAAATAGGGATCCTTTCTGGATAGAGTAGTATTTGTTGCAGATCTTTGCTTTTCATTACTTAGAGTATTTTGTGCCAGTAACTTCTGGCTTATAGTGTTTCTGTTGAGGTCAGCTGATAACCTTATTAGATCTCACTTGTATGGTACTGTCTGTTTCTCCCTCGCTGACTTTAAGATTCTCTCTTTGTCTTTAAATTTTGCCATTTTGATTATGATGTGCCTTGGAGTGAGCCTCTTTGGGTTCATCTTGATTGTAACCATCTGTGCTTCCTGAACTTGTGTGACTTTTTCCTTCACCAATTTAGGGAAATTTTTTGTCATTATCTTTTCAAACAGATTTTCTATCCCTTGCTCCTTTTCTTCTACTTCTGGTATTCCTACAACACACATGTTGTTATGTTTCATGTTGTCCTGAGACTCCCTTAATCTATCCTCATTCTTTTTTTAGTCTTTTTGTTTGTTTGTTTTATTTCTTTGACTATGTTTTGTTTTGTTTTTATTGCTTTGACAGTTTTTTTTTAATCTTGTCTTCCAGATCATTGATTTGGTCCTCTGCTTCATCTAGCCTGATATCAATTCTTCTAGTGTGTTCTTCATTTTAGATATTGCATTCTTCATTTCCACCTGGTCCTTATTCATAGTTTCCCTGTCTTTTTTCCATGCTGGTATAGCTCCCACTCAGTTCCTTGTAGTTCTCACTGAGTTTCAAGCATCCTTATAACCATTACTTTGAACTCTGTGTGATAAATTGTTTGCCTCTATGTCATTTAGCTCTTTTTCTGGCAATTCCTCCTTTCCTTTAAATTAGATGTTGTTTCTTTGTCTCCCCATTTTAGTTGCCTCTTTTTGTTTGTTTATGTATATCAGATTGATCTGCTTAGATTTCTTGTTTTTGTAGGGTAGCCTTCTCTGGGAGGAGTTCTGTGGGACTCAGTGATGCAGTCTCTTTGATCTCCTGAGCTGGATACTCTGGGGATGCCTTTTGTTCAGTTGATGTGTGCTCTTTTTTTGTAATTGGGCTTTGATTATTGATGGTTCATTTGTTGGTGGTTCTCCCCTCGGGCTGGCTGACTGAGTGAGAGTCACATCTTCCACCTTGTCTTATACGCTATTGTACAAATAAGTGCTGCCAGAACAAATAAAAACTACCCAGAAAACTAAACTGACACCAGCAAAAATACCTCCCTACCACATTAGCAATATCAAGAGCAAATGAGCAAAAATTAATAAAGGTGGAGATTAAAAATATTATAAGATAAGAAAAAGAATATGAGATTACTAAAGGAAAGAAGAAATTATTTTGAGAGGGAAGCAGAAGGAGAGATAATAAGAGTAGGGAATAGAAACAAGGTGAAGAAATGGAGAAATAACATTTAACAGGGAAAGGAGATGCAAACTGGAGTGGTAAAAGGGAAGAGTATACATGTCTGAAATGAAATTTTAAAAAATATTGAACCAATAGGAACAAAATTGAAGAAAAATCACCACAAGGTCAATAAAAATGACAGTTGAACAAAGATTAATAAAAGTAGAAAGAGAATAAGAATATAAGAAATAGAAAAGAGAATATGTGATGTTTACAGTAAAGAAAAATGATTTTGAGAGCATAGAAGGAGGAAAATAATAAGACTATGGAATAGAACCCAGGCTAATAAAGGGGAAAGTAAAATTTCAAATGTAAATTAGTAAGGGCAGGATGAAGGCAAAATGGAGTAAATCAGGGGGAAAGTACGCTATAGGATTTGAAATGAAGAGAAATAGTGAACAAATAGGAATGAAATTGAAGAAAAATGGTGATAACCAAAATATCCACAACAAACAAACAATAATTAATAAGGGCAGAAAGAAAATAACATTATCATAAAAATGAAAAAGACTGAACTGACTAAAGGAAAGAAAAATGATTTAGAGAGGACAGAGGGAAGATAAGTAGTAAGAGTAAGAAATAGAAACATTGCAAAGAAATTTGGAAAATAAAATTAAAGATACAATAAGAAAGGCAAGGAAGAAGGCAAACTGGCACAAGGGAAGAGCACAATGTAAGATTTGAAGTAAAAAATGAAATAAAAATGAAATAAAAGTATAAAAATACAAATAAAAAGAATAAAAAGACAAAACCATTAATAAATTGGAATACAATTAAATAAAAAGAAAAAATGTTAAAAGGCTATGTGCGAGAAAAAATAATTCAAATAATGAAGAAGAACAAGGTGAAATTTGTCTCAGCAGAGTTTTGTGTTTCCTTTCCATCTTCTCCTTCAATATCTGCCTCTGGCTTTTTATGAACTCAAGGTCCAGGGGTGGGTCATCCAATTTCTGCCATCACTGCATGTACCATTTTCACCTGCCTCTAGGGAGGGTTTCTATCATGATTCGGAAGGTGAAACATCTAGATCTCCCCTGGGAGGTGCTGTTCAGTCTTCTGGAAGTATTGTGGGTGTGTTTTCCTGCTCATGTGCTACTCATCTGTGTCTGTTATAGCTTATTTTCAATAATGTATAGTTTTTGATGTACTAGCTGTCAGTTTCAAGGGAGGGGCCAATCTATGTAAGGGTGTCAGCTCTTTCCTGCTTTTTGCTAATGGCAGCTCTGTGTGAGAGCTGAGGCCAGGCACTCTGATTACCCCTTGGTGCACTCATTTCTCATCTCTCTGACTTGATGGCCTCAGTGGAATAGGGTCCTAGGAACCAGTGTATTTTATCTCACTGAGAGTTCAAAATGGTCACTTTTGGAGTTTCTCTTCCTGTCTTTGCCTGTAGATATGCACCCAGCAAGAGGTTCTTGAGCCTGGCCTGACTGTTCTGCAGAGCTTCCCTTTGGGATATAGTGCTTACAATCCTACAAAATGTTGGGGCTGGGTATGTCCTTCCTTTCCCAGAGATTTGAACTTTGCCAGGGAAGAGGGTTCTTCCTGACTATAAATAATCTCAGGTGCTCAAATTTGCCCTTCTAATTCCCAGCCCAGTGCCCTTGCAGTAGACACAGTCCTGAACTCTCCATTTTGTGTACCCCCTGGCTTCCTAGCCACACTGGGCTAAGGCCCAGAAATCCCTTTCCTGTGCAAATTTCTGATCTCCCTGCCCAACTTTATTCAGTGGGGGCAAACTGTGCTTTCAATCTTTGCCTTTTGCTGGCAGGGCAGCTGCATATGGAATCTTCACCCAGCACGCTTCAGATCCCCTTTTATCAAGTCTCTGTGGCACCAACACTGCAGTACTGAGTCACTCTCCAGTTCTTCATGCACACCACCTCTCCAAAAAGCAAAAAGACTCTCTCAGTCACAGCTGGTGATAGCCTACCTCTGTCTGACGCAGGTGTGGCTCCTGGTCATTTGGGGAGATAGAGATTCTCTATCTCTCTGGCACTCTCCTGGTTGGCATTTGGCACAGCAGTTATGGATGTGCTGCTCACCATCTATATAGCATGAATCTCCCTGACTATCCTCCCAGGTCACTCCGGGCCAGGTTCTAAGAGTTCCCTGTGTGGGACTGGGGCACCATGACCTGGGTGGGGAGGGAATCACAAAGCTGTGATTTCTGTAGTCTTCCCACTGCTGCAGGCACCATGTATGGGGTAGTTCCCCTTCAATTTATAAAATCTCCCTATGGCCTGTTGTGAGGTATCTTCTGTGGTCCTCGGCTTCAAAACTTCATATAAGGTAAGATTCCACTGATTGTTCAGGTTATTTGTTGGAAGATCAGCTGAGAATCTGAGTTGGGAGCAAGAGCAAGTGGACTCAACTTCTACCTACTAGGCTAACATTTTAGATAAAATTATTTGAAATTCCAGTACATAATTTTCTGTTTGACCTTGGAGAAATGACTCCTCAGTGTTACAGGTTCTTCATCTTTAAAACAAGGAAGGTATTCTTGAAATATAAAAGAAAATGTGTGAATTAATTCTGATCATTTCTAATAATGTGTGCCCACTATATTGAATAACACATACTTTGCAGAAAAAAAACTTTTATTTCCTGAAAATAAATGTTTCTTATATTAGACTAAAATACTATTAATCTTGAAATATACTACTTTTGAAAGATAAAGCTCATTGGTTTTTAGAGATTTTTGTAAAATTTGAGAAGGTATAACTGTCTGATCTATAATTTTTAAATATTTTTAGTCCTTGTTTTTCAAAAGCTACATTTTTAAGGGAGAATTACAAGTGACTTTGAATACATATTAGTTATATACCAGAGTGGTGAATGAAGATTGACATCTGTATAAATAACCTCATCTTTAAGGGTTACTTCTACTTTCTCTAAATACTTATGTTCACAGCTTATGTTAACAGCCACCACAGTTTGATGGGGAATGCAGAAAATATAAATACTCACAATTTAAAAATTATCTCATTTTGAGTAACAGTTAAAAACTAATTTACAGACCTTGCTGGTGTAGCTCAGTTGGTGTGAGCATCATCCTGTACACAAAAAGTCTGGAGGTTTGATTCCTGGTCAGGGCACATATGGAAGTCAATTGATTGATGTTTCTTTCTCACATTGATGTTTCTCTCTCGCTCCCTTCTTTTCTCCCTAAAATCAATAAACATACTTAAAAATTAAAATAAAACTAATCTAGAAAAAATAAAATGAGGATTTAATATAATAACTTTGGAGAGCTAAAACCACATTTAGTAATAATTCAAATGCACAATACATTGAAATTTTTAAAAAGCTAAAATATTAAACTAAATATTAAACTAAAAGGATATAATGTTACAAGTATACCATATCAATTGCATGTAATATCAAAATTTTAAGTGCTTTTTTAAAAAGCCAGTTTTCATAAAACATTCTTTATATGCTATAATGATGAAAAGTCATTTACATGCACTTCCAATTGAATCCTTGTATAGCTCATAGTTAGATAAGGAAACAAGCAGAAGTAACATCAAGTGACTCAGATTGCTGTCACAGACATAAACAGCCAGTGATCAGTAGAATGGATGGAATTTAAATTCAGGCCCATTTGAATCCATTTCTGTGGTATAGTATGCATCACCCGTGGATCCTGAATTGCAGAATTTTCTTTGAATAGTTTCCTATTGTACCACAGCTAGCAAGAATTTTGTGGAGCTATAATTTCTGTACTTTACATTATATGGATAATACTTTTGTACCCTTTATATTTTAGAAAGTTATTATAAACTTCAAAAACCTTTTCCAAATTACATCCCTTTCCTTCACAGCACACCCTTTTTAAAAGCACTATGTGCCAGTTTGAGTGGTGAGAATTAAGCATAGACAGCTTCATTTAATCCAAAAATTGAATTTGGGTGTTTAAACTAAAAATTTCAGATACAATTTTCTCTTTGTTTCATAAAAGTAATAAACCATATATATTACACCTTATATTTCTCAAAAAAATTTACAATTATAAAAAATAATTATTCAAGTAAAGACAGTAATCTCTAAAAATAAATAAATAATGATACCATACTATATTTGTTATAATTTGAATTGTATGTTTAGTTCAACTTTTAAAAATTTTTGGATAATGTGTTTACTAGGTAAAGTCATATGAAAAAGTCAAATGAAATATACTAACTTTATTTACTCTTTCTTGTTATAAAATATAACTTTAGAGACATGAAATAGTAATGTCTATCATGTTTATCTTACCGCAGTATTTTCATTGTTTTCAGTAAAGAAATACACAATTTTGAGCTCAGTGGCCTCTAGGTAAGTTAAGAACCAGTGTCACACACTGAATATTTAGGCAGTCTGAACCCACACAGAGACCCCAAGCAGTAGACAATCATAGTTCACATTCACGAACAATGAGACTTGCGAGCACTAACATCAGTGCTGTAATACACTTTGAGTGCATGTGCACATGTGTGTGCAAGCCACACAACTGATACATTTCAGTAACCCAACTGTAGGTCTTATGAAAAATTACAAACTCCCTGGATTTCACAATAACAACAAAAATTTATTTCATGCTATAAATTTAACATGTAAATTCTGTCAAAGCTGAATATATGTTTTCCTTGGTCCTGAACATTACATTGTGTTTAAGAATAAACATTATGGTTTGTGATAGCTTTCCTGAATTCAGGTTTATCTCGGCCTTCCAAAAATTTATAAATAAAATAATATTATTAGGAAATCCATGGAACTGTATTTTTTCATGTTCAACCATAAGTAAAAATTTTTCCATTTTGTTTATTCACATATAAATGTCTTGTATAATAAAGAAGCCAATTTTTCCAATACTCAGTATTTTTTCTATAGCACTCAAGAAAATAATCTAATAAAACTATTTTATATATAAAAGCTCTGAAAACATTTAAAATCCATAGAAAATAAAAATTCTAAAATTAAAAGAGGCCTGAACAAAATTATCTTTGGGCAAGTAAGGATACAAAGGAAAGATAGGAGATTAGTATCCAGAAAAATTATTTTCTCATTCTGATCTGAGCAAGTAAACAAGCTATACTTGCTTTCAAATAAACCTAATTGATTAATATTTATATCTCATGACTTGTCCAGAAAACACAAAATAAACTGGGTTATTAAGCATGATAATTTAAAAGATTATCCATACTAATAATTAAGTAAAAACATACCTTTGTGTTGTCTTCCTAAGTATTACTGTCTATTGATAAGTGATTTTAAATGCATTTAGAGAAATCTATTCCTAAGAATATGGTGACTGGATACCATAGTGTGAGCTAATCTCACCTTTTCACTTGCTCCATTTTTAATGACAACATCTCAACTTTAAAATATGCTCAATGCTCTTTCTTAAAACAAAATTTCCCTCATTGATCTCAGTTTTTGTTTCAGAACTCTACTGCTCTTGCCTTTTATTTCTTTGATTTTCACTAAGACTATTTTCTCTGAATGCAATATTTAGAAGGAAAAAATAACCTTTTTAATGTTGGCTCTTTCTTGCACCTGGTAGATGTATAAATGCATGGAAATGAAGAATATATATATTTATATATAATAATATAATATAATATATAAATATATAAATTAATTGCATCCAAACTCTCTAAAAAGTGTCTTTTTCTCAGCTGTTATTTTTATATTTTGCAAGGTTTTTACCACTATTTGGAAATACCAGAGTATTTATCTTTTGTTTATAGCTCTCATTGTAATTTCTTATCTCAAGAGAAAAAAAGTCATTATCATAGTAATTTGGCATTGTCTGAACAGTTGACCTGCCTTCTCTTTTTTCTTTCCTTAAACAATTATTGAATGCCCTCTGAACTACATGCTGAGGATGCAGAGTAAAATCATGCATGTTTCCTGCTGTCAAAAAGTTTATTATCTACTTAACAAAACCATTTTAAAGTTTCAGCCTAAAGTTGATAGTCATATTATTATTTTATATATAGTATATTATAGTATATATTTTATATTATAGTATATAATAGCCATACTGTTATTTTATAAAGATTCTCTTGACAACTTTGCAGATGATAAATGCAAATGTGGCTTCATGGAGGCCAGTTTAGTGCCTATTGAAATCATTTAACAAAATATAATGCAGAGATCATGGGAAACAGGATAAGAAAGAAGTAGTCTAAAAATAAAAATTGATGAACATGAATGGGACAAACAATGGCATCTGAAAATGGGCAGATGAGGAAACAGCATAAGATAGAGACCAGAAATTAATACTTAGAGATGTAAGAGTGAAAACACGATCAAAACTATCGTAGAAACCAATGGAGAAGAAAAGCAAGAGAATCAGGATCTACAGTATTGACTTAAGGTAGGATAGATAAGATAAACATGCACCAAAATATTTAATTTGATTTGGTAAGTAGTGGTTATTGTTGACATTTTTCAGAAGTAGTTGTGGTGTTTGATGTTTTCAGCCTGGTTAAAATATTTTGAAGAATTAATTGGCAGGTGAGAAATGAAGACAACATGGTATGTGTTAAGAGGATAAATTAGTAGAATTGCTGAAATAACATTCTTTTCTTCAGAGGAGACAAGAAAAATGGGCTGTTTATAAAGCTGATTTTAAACATCAGCAAATGTTAATGACTTTATAAAGCAAATATTAAGTGGGTTGCTATATCATCATATCATAGCCTTTGGATATGGTTCTCTCAAACACCCCTCCCACCTGGCAACCATCGAAATGCTCTCCATATCCATGATTCTGTCTCTGTTCTTGTTTGCTTAGTTTGATTATTAGATACAATTATTGATAAATATGTATTTGCTGCCATTTTATTATTCATAGTTTTGATATTTTTTCTTAAATAAGTCCCTTTAATGTTTTATATAATAATAATTTGGTGAACATGAATTCCTTTAGTTTTTCTTTGTCTGGGAAGCTCTTACCTGTCTTTTGATTCTAAATGACAGCTTTACTGGGTAGAGCAATCTTGGCTGTAGGTCCCCAATTTTCATGAGTTTTAATATTTCTTGTCAATCCCTTCTAGCATACAAAGTTTCTTTTGAGAAATCTGCTGACAGTCTTATGGGAACTACCCTGTAAGTAACTAACTGCTTTTCTCTTTCTGCATTTCAGATTCTCTATTGGCATTTAACCTTTGGCATTTTAATTATTATGTGTTTGGAGTGGTTCTCATTGGGTCCATCTTGTTTGCAACTCTCTGTGCTTCCTGGACTTGCATGTTTATTTCCTTCACCAAATTAAGGAATTTTTCTTTCATTACTTTTTCAAATGGATTTCTAGTTTCTTGCTCTTTCACTTCTTCTTCTGGCACCCCTATGTTAAGAATGTTGGAATGCTTGAAGTTGTCCCAGAGGCTCCTTACACTACCCTTGTTTTTTTGCATTCTTTTTTCACCTTGTTGTTATGATTGGTTGTTTTTTTTACCTCTTTATGTTCTGTATCACTGATTTGATTCTCAACTTTACCCACTCTACTTTTAATTCTTTGTAAATTGTTTTTTATTTCGATTAATGCATCCTTAATTTCTGACTGGATCTTTTTTATGCTTTTGAGGTCCTCAGTAAATTCCTTGAATACCCTTATAACCAGTGCTTTGAACTATTCATCTGATAGATTGCTTATTTCCATTTTGTTTACTTCTTTTTCTGGAGTTTTGATCTGTTCATTCATTAGGGGCATGTTTCTTTATCCCCTCATTTTGGAAGCCTCCCTGTCTTTGTTTCTATATGTTAGGTAGAGGTACTATGACTCCCTGTCTTGGCATCATGGCCTAATACAGTAGACATCATATAGGGTCCAGGGCACAGCCTCCCTTCTCACCCAAGTTGGTGCTCAAGGTGAGCCCTCCTTGTAGGCTAAGAATGCCCTCCTCTTGCAGTTATGACTTCATTGCTGTTGGCAGGTCAATGGGAGGGATTTAGCCAGGCCAGTCAGCTGCAAGGACTGGCTGTGACCTCTGACCAGCAACCTGCACCTTCTATGGAGGATTAGATAGCACTGGGCAGAGGCCCTGCTTTGTTTTCCTCTGGCTGCTCATTCCTGTCTGCCATCTAACAAGAGCATGGGTATTATGAAACTCAAAAGTTATTTACTACTTAATCTTTTTAAAATTTTCTTACAAACAAATTACCTTTCTTCTGAAATGCACTTTATTTTTTCTATTAATGTAAGGTGCTTATGAATTTTTAAAAAATATTTTTGATATATTTCAATGTTTCTAATTTTTCTACTACCACTGTTTCTCACTTTCAATACATGAATCTCAGTTTGAATACACTCCCTTTTAGTACTTGACAGAAACCTCTATGCTTGAAGTCTCCTTTCCTCAGTTTAATATTTTTTCACTGGTCAGGTTGAAAACCATTTCTGCCCATGACTTACATTTTATTACTCCCAAGAGATTTTCTATTTTTTAAATATCTCTAGATTACAGAGAAAAATTAATCCTGCTGTGTTATTCCTTACTTCACAATAACAGCAGTAGCCACAGAGATGTACCACTTAATGCCCCATCAGGAATAGACTTGCCATCCATCTGTAAGGAGTGAACGTGGCTGACAGCCTCCAGCTGATAGCTTCTTCAGGTCCTTCTGAAGCATGTTGTCCCTGGACAATAACTGAGAAAAGCACAAGTACAGAATGTAGCCAGTTCTTACTAATGGGGGACTCCTCTAACAGACACTCTTTGCCCCAGAGCTCACCAATGGACCTACTCTGAATTTGACAAGTCAATATTATAGTCTGACAGTTCTCCTTATGGAACCTTGCTTTTTCCATTTTTTTGTTTAAAAAATATTACTCCCTCAAAACTTTTTGAACTTTTAACTTCATCTCAGTGACTGTTTCCTAGAGAATCAAACATGCATTTGCATGTAATTCACCTGTGTCATACCTATTACTGTGCTTGCTGTCTTGAACTGGCTCACTAGAGCTGATTTTTTAAAATTTTTGTGTACCACATTTTTCAGACCATAAGATGCACCTAGGTTTTAGAGGAGAAAAATAGGAAAAAAAATGAAGCAAAAAATGTAGTAAAATATTTAATAACATAAATAACATAATTTCACCAATGTAAATGTAAAGCTACATTCGGACTATAAGATACACCCCCATTTTCCTCCCAAATTTGGGGGGAAAGTACATCTTATAGTTCAAAAGATATGGTATTTTTATGAGCCATTTATTAAACATAGTCACTGTAAAAGTTATATAACTTAGAATAAAAAAACAATACTTAAAAACATTAATACTCAATAGTTATTATTCCTAAGTAGTTTACAACATTTTTCTGTTATTATGCTTTTGACATTATTTAGGTCTACTGGATACATATGGTGAAAGTGCTCTATAATGTGCTACTGCATGTATCTTCCCAACTCCACCTTCAGTGACATCATTTTTAGTTTAAAATAAGCCATAACAGGAGTGTTCACATAACAGGAATTAATAAACACTACAAATCAGCTTCTCTGCAAGTCAGTCATTAAACATTTACCAGTTAGTGAGGATACGCCTAACTCTCACTATTGCTTCCCAGCTTCCTTTTAGGGTAACCTCTTATTCCAGCAGACTTCTCAATGCACTCTAAGATTCTGGCTTTTGCCTTCCATCTGAGCTGTGCTATTATCTTGAGCTTCCATCTAACTACATGATGATAGATAGATGATGGATAGATAGATACATAGATAGATACATAGATAGATGATAGATAAATAGATGATAGATAGACAGATAGATAGAATCAACTGTCTCAAGCAAAATTCCCAGCAATCCCTAATAGCTTTTCAAAATGCTTTATTCTTGGGATAGTAGAATGGTTTCCCTTACTGAGTGATGCATAACAGCCTCCACTTTAATGTCCTTGGACATGACAAGTTTATCACCATATCACAGCGTTTATATTTGCTTTTCTGTATTTTTGAAAGCTTTTCTTTAGATCTCTAGGTGGCTATTTTCTTCCCATCTTTCAGGTGTCATCTCAGATACCCCTAATAAAAAGATATCATGCATTTCTTTAAATTCTTAGCTAAATTAGTCCCAGGTCTTCTTCACTCTGTTATTATCTCTTTTCATTATAGACATGTATATGTCATATTATAGAAAGCATTGTGATGTTTATATTCTGCTGTGTTTTTTCCTTTTGAATAAAAAGAATAGGGCCTGTAACTTGTTTACTATATCTCTCCATTGCCTAGATGAATCCATTGAAAATGTTAAGAATTCAAAATAACATATTCTATAACTAATAAGTTACAGTTTCATAGAAATACTTACCTAACAATTCTGCTACTTCGCAGCATAGGTATTAATCTGCTGTCTTTGTAAAAGAAAATCAAGTACAGTGTCACTGAGCCATGAACCAAGCAGAGGTTTGACATGATCAATAAAATTTTTATTTTTATAATAGTAGTGACAGTACATAGATTTTTAATACATATATGCAAATCTAACAATTATGCTCATGCCAAATTATGCACTGTGACTTACAGAAAAGAAAAAAAGCTTTTGCAAAAAAAATTATCTCTAAAGATTATTTTCCAATAATCTTTGAAATCCATTTCCTTTGATTTTCTGATAAAATTAATGTGTTTAGGCAGTTAAACTTGATTCTTGAGGCAAATAAAAAGAATGAATCTGGTCAAATTTAGAGAATAATTTCTCACAATTTCATAGTTTTTCTTTGCCAGTTAGCTCTACATGCTATGTAAGCTAATAGGAATTGTTTTATAGTATTAAAGATTACTTTAATCATGTAATGAATATAGATTTATACTAACAGAAATATAGTTAATGTTTGAATAGTCTGATATGTTCTAACTGCTATAATTGCCTTGAAACTAGCATAGCTTGAACTGATTATCAGCCTGTAAAATTGTTTCATTTGTTTTTGCTACGCTCCATTTGGTATCCTACTTCCTTGCAGCAGGTATCAACTTATAAATATGCCATTTATCTGATCAAGAGAACAACTGACCTTTTATGAAGGTTATCTCCAGGGAGAGAGGAAGATTTAGGGCACTATAAATCAATAAACATGTAGCCTCTACAATATGATACTGATTATATGACTACTTTTAACTATATTATTTTTTTATGATATCAGGGGAACACTTATTTGCCACAAAAACAAGGTAAATACCTTGACATGTCATAGTTATACACACATGAAATGTCTTCAGAGGTATTTTTAAGAGATACCATTGAGAGATGACATGTAGAATGAAGAAAAGGTTTATACTAGTGTTCAATTCCTAATGCAGTATCTTCAATGTAGGGTAGTTTTATTGACTAAGATATTGGATTTTGCCCTGAGATTTTTGAATAATGCTAAATGTCATTCTGCACATCATGCATGTTATCATGCTGTTTTTTGGTACTGTGAACAATGGAAAGCTCACTATAAATTTATTTTTTACTATAAATTTGTAATTCCACAGGACAGAAATAATTTTAATGTGGATATGTTTTAGAACATATTAAAGTAATAAATTACTAAAAATAACAACAGCACAAATAAGAGTAAAAGTTCATGTTATGGACTCAAAGCTTTATAATAAGGCTTTAGTGTAAAGAACCTTTGTAAAATAATTTAATATTCATAAACATGTACTATTTATATTATTTTTAAAGTATATTTTATTGATTATCCTATTATAGTTGTCCACATTTTTCTCCCCTTTATTCCTTTTTTTGCCCTGCACCCACCTCCCACCAGCATTCTGCCACCCTTTGTTCATGTCCATGGATCGTACATATGAGTCCTTTGGCTTCTACATTTCCTATACTATTCTTAACCTCCCCTTGTATATTTTGTACCTACCATTTATGTTTCTTATTCCCTGTACCTTTTTACCCATTCTCCCCTCTTCTCCTCCCAGCTGATAACCCTCCATGTGATCTCCATTTCTGTTTTTCTGTTCCTGTTCTAGTGGTTTTCTTGGTTCAGTTGTGAGTTTGTTGTCATTTTATTGTTCATATTTTTTATCATCTTCATTTTTTTGAATTATTGTTTCTTCATTCTGTCCTGATTTAATCTTTATGTCTTGTGCAGCATATCATTAATTTGAATCCTGATTTCCTTCCCTTCTCTGTTGGTTCCCTGTACATTTTTCTTTATTTCACTTTGCGTAGCCTTCACTTTTTCCTCTATTATGCAACTACACTCAGCCATTTCTGTGAACATCCTGATTACCAGTGTTTTGAACTATGCCTATGATAGGTTGGCTATCTCTTTATTGCTTAGTTCTTTTTCTAGAGCTTTGATCTGTTCTTTCCTTTGGGCCATATTTCTTTGTCTTGGCCCACCTGTTATGTAGTAAGGAGCAGAGCCATAGGTATTCTCCAGGGTGGAGAAACCCACTTCTCTGTGTTGTGGCACTGTATGTGGGAGAGGAATCAGAGAGCGAACAATGCCACTTGCTGGGCTCTCAGCTGGCTTTCAGTCATTTCTTCTACTGCACACAAGCAAATTGGGCCCTTCTGGTGCTGATTCCCTGGTGGGTGGTCTTTTGTACATTTTAGGACCCTGTGGGTCTCTCCAACAAACTTTCTTGTGAGGCTGGGAGTCTGCTGCCACAAACCCCACAGATTTTATAACCAGAGGTTTTGAGGGTTTCTTTTCCCCATGGTAGAACCTTGGGTTGTGTGATCTGTCTCACTCCTCGGTTGTTCCTCCTAGTTTATCTGCAACATAAATGTGGGATCTCCTGCTCCACTAGCCACCAACTCTCTTACCCAGGTCTTCAGCAGTTGCCTTACCACACTTCCTTTCTGCACCAGCTGCCCATCTCTGCCCCTCCTATCAGTCTGAATGAATGTTTCTTCTTTAATTCCTTTGTTGTTGGACTTCCATAGAGTTCAGTTTTCTGGATGTTCTGGATATTTTTTGTTTTTAAATTTGTTGTTCTTCTTTTGGTTGTGTGAGGAGGCAAAGTATATCTACCTAAATCTTCCTCTTTGCCAGAAGTCTATATTCTAAATAGTTAGGGAATTCTAGCCTCATTGAGAAATAATTTTAAAAAATGTGCATATAGCTAACCTATACTTTAAAGTTTTGAAATATCTGATCTTTATATTTCTGTGAGAATTATATCCTTTTATCAAAGAAAATTTTTCTTATAGCCTCTTTTATTTAGATTTGTGAAAGCTTTTGTTCTCCAATTACCTCAACAGTCAACACGAACATCTGGAAAGGTGAAAGAGGTTTGCTGTGAAGACTGAATCTTCGGAGTGGCAACTATTATACTTCAGCAAATGCTACCTCTGTCACTTTCTCAAACTCCATCCAAATGAGGCTCTTTAAAAGAAACAATGCTATCACATCCTCCCTGTATATTACAATTGTCTGATAAAAGGACATAACTCTTTACTGGTTTTTTTTTCAGTATTAGGAAAAGACAGTATTAGAAAAGTCTATATCTACTTTTTTCTACAGACAGATGTGTGCCTAGCTTTGGCTATTGTTAGAATATAACAGCCATTGATTTTTGTATTGTTATGTAGAGGATATTTCTTTTCTTTTTAAATAAATTTATTGGGGTGACATTGGTTAATAAGATTATATAGGTTTCAAGTGTATAATTCTATAATAGATTCTGTATATTGCATTGTGTGCTGACCACCCAAAGTCAAATCTCCTTCTCCCACCATGTATTTGACTCTCTTTGCCCTGTACTGCTCTCCCAACCCTCTTTCCACCTGGTAACCCCATACTGTTCTCTGTGTCTACAGTTTGTTTTATTTGTTTGTTGCTTTCAGTTTTATATACCAAATATGAGTGAAATCATATTGTTCTTGACTTTCTTTAGTCCAACTTATTTTGCTTAGCATGATATTCTCAGGATTCATCCATGTCTTTACAAATGGAAGTATTTCATCTTTTCTTGTGGCTGGCTAGTGTTCCATTGTATATACAGCAAGTGTCGGAAAAGTTGTGGAGAAAAAACAGAATTTAGCCTGGCTGGCATAGCTCAGTGGGTTGAGCACAGGCTGTGAACCAAAGTGTCACTGGTTTGATTCCTAGTCAGGGCACATGCCTGGGTTGCAGGCCATATGTCCTGTGGCTCCAGTGGGGGCCACATGAGGGGCAACCACACATTGATGTTTCTCTCTCTCTTTCTCCCTCCCTTCCCTCTCTAAAAATAAATAAATAAATAAATAAATCTTTGAAAAAGAAAAAGAAAAAACAGAATTTATTCACTGCTGATGAGAATGTAAACTGGTACTACCACTGTGGAAAACTGTATGGAGGTTCCTCAAAAACTTGACAGTACAGCTACCATAAGACCTGGCAATCCCTCTTTTAGGTATCTACCCCCAAAATTTGAAAGCATTTATTCACAAACATATGTGTAGCCCTATGTTCACTGTAGTATTAGACATAGTCGCCAAGACATGAAACAACCAAATTGTCCTTTGATAGATGATTGTGTAAAGAAGGTATGGTACATGTATACAATAGGTTTTTAATCTTAATAAATATTATTTATATTTTCTTAATTCTGAAAAATAGAAGCACAGGTCACATTGGTATGTTGAATAAGTAATTATATTAAATTCAGAGTGAAATTGAGATAAATTATTATTTGTCTACTCATTATGAATAAAGCAATGTTTTTATTTTCTTGCATAATATTCCTAAGTAATATAAAACAGTTGAGCCAATGTAAAATTAATCCCAGTTTATACTACCCCCACACAAATAAAGATTAACCATTCTTCTTTTAATGTCTTAGCCTTTCTGGAGATGTTTAATTAGAGAGCTACTTTGCAATATTAAACATTAGATAAAGAAATGTAGGGTCCTTTCCATTCAACTATTACTTTCATTTTATTCAGTTTTTATAACCTTGTACATACTGTCCCTCCCTCTTTCCCCCACCTCTCCCTCTCTTTCTTATTTTCCCCTCCCTCTCCTTCTCTCTTTCCTTCTTTTCCCCCCCACCACACACTTTACAATGTGGATTTTTAAAAATATATTTTATTGATTATGCTATTACAGTTGTCCCATTTCCCCCCTTCACCCCCCTCCACCCTGCACACCCTCTCCCACCCACATTCCCCCTTTTAGTTCATGTCAATGTGTCATAAGTTCTTTAGCTTCTACATTTCCCATACTATTCTTGCCCTCCCCCTGTCTATCTTCTACCTACCATCTATGCTACTTATTCTCTGTACCTTTCCCCCCTCTCTTCTCCTCCCATTCCCCTGTTGCTAACCCTCCATGTGATCTCCATTTCTGTGGTTCTGTTCCTGTTATAGTTGTTTGCTTAGTTTCTTTTGGTTTTGTTTTAGGGGTGGTTGCTAATACTTGTGAGTTTTCTGTCACTTTACTAAACATGTTTTTTTTTATCTTCTTTTTCTTAGATACATCCCTTTAACATTTTGTACAATAAAGGCTTGGTGATGCTGAACTCCTTTAACTTGACCTTATCTGAGAAGCACTTTATCTGCCCTTCCATTCTAAATGAAAGCTTTGATGGATAGAGTAATCTGGGATGTAGGTCCTTGCCTTTCATGACTTGGAGTACTTCTTTCCAGCCCCTTCTTGCCTGTAAGGGCTCTTTTGAGAAATCAGCTGACAGCCTGATGGAAACTCCTTTGTAGGTTACTGTCTCCTTATCTCTTGCTGCTTCTAGGATTCTCTCCCTCATTTTTACCTTGGCTAATGTAATTATGATGTGCCTTGGTTTGTTCCTTCTTGGGTCCAACTTCGTTGGGACTCTCTGAGCTTCCTGGACTTCCTAGAAGTCCATTTCCTTTGCCAGAATGGGGAAGTTCTCCTTTATTATTTGTTCAAATAACTTTTCCACTTGTTGCTCTTCCTCTTCTCCTTCTGGTACCCCTATAATTCAGATGTCAGAACATTTAAAATGTCCCAGAGGTTCCTAAGACTCTCCTCATTTTTTTGAATTCTCATTTGTTCATTCTTTTCTGTGTAGTTGTTTCTTTTTTCCTTCTGGTCCACTCCATTGATGTGAGATCCAGCTTTCTTTCCATCCCTATTGGTTCCCTTTGCATTTTTCTTCATTTCACTTATTGTAGCCTTCATTCTTTCATCTAATTTGTGACCAAAATCAACCAATTCTGCGAGCTTCCTGATCACCAGTGTTTTGAACTGTACATCTGATAGGTTGGCTATCTCTTGGTGACTTAAAAGGATGGGTTCTGGGACTTTGATTTGTTCTTCTGTTTGAGCCATCATCTCTCTCTCTCTCTCTCTCTTTTTTTGGTCTGGTCGCACCTGTTATGATAAGGTGCAGAGCCTTAGGTGTGCACCAGGGCTGGGCACCCCAGTTGCTGGGTTGTGACATTTTATTTGGGGACGGGGTTGAGAGGAAACAATGGTGCTTGCTCCCTTCTCCGTGGGACCTCAATCGCTTCTGCTGCTTCCCCCAAGCAAACTGGGCCCCTCTGGTGACAATTTCCAGGTGAGTGGGCTTGTGCATGCCGTGAGACCCTCCAAGGACCTCTCTTGTGAAACTGGGTGTCTCTTCACACACCTCAACTCTCACAGGTGTCCACAATCAGTGTCCCAAGGCTCCATTTCCCAGTGCTTGGATCCTGGGTTGCTCGCTTGCCTTGCTTAACAATCCCCACCTCACTGGGTCTGCCAGTTGCCACCCCTCCTCCGGGGTCTGCCAGCTGCTGCTTGCATACTCAGGGTCCACCCGCTGTGATCTTGCGTGCCCCAGATGCCTTGCACACCTGGTCCCAATTCTCTCTGCTCTCCAAGCCATGACCCTGGCCTGGCTGCCCTACTCTGCCCCTCCTACTGGTCTGAATGAATGTGTCTATTTCAACTTCTTGGTTGTCTGACTTCCATTCAGATCAATTTTCTGTCAGTTCTGAATGTTATTCTATTTCTAAATTGTTGCTGTCCCTATTTTGGTTGTGTGAGGAGGCACAGTGCATCCACTTATGCTTCCATGTTGGCCGGAAGTACAATGTGGATTTTAACATATTTCTCAGTATGTTATCTATCTGCTGAACAAAAAACAATATGGATATCAAAAGGATAGAATGTACATTCTAATTTATATAAAAATCAGATGTGCCTTTAATATTTTTATCTTTTTTCTTTTCTTTTCTTTTTCTTTTTTTCTACCTAAGCTCCACCCTCACTGCTTGGTTTATTCTCTCCATCTACTCCCGCTGCCACTCATGTTAGTTCCTTTTCCAAACACTCAACCTTTTTTTACAAGCTAGGATGTATTCCTCAACTTTTTTTTTCTGGACTCACATAATTATATTCAAATGCAGGGATTTATGAGCTGCTTTTTAAACAAAATAATATATATCATTTTTAATAAACATTATTTCTTAAAATTATTTTCAGTTACAGTTGACATCCAATATTATGTCAGTGTTAGATATAACATAGTTAATTTATAGAACCTTAAAAAGTGATTATCTCAATAAATCTAGTCCCCATCTGGCACCATACATAGTTGTTACAATATCATTGACTATGTCCCTTATTATTCTGTGACTGTATTTATATCTAGCATTATACTTAATCTCTTCACATGTTTTGCCCACTATCCAACCCCCATTTGATCTGACAGCCATTCATTTATTCTCTGTATCTATGAGTTTGTTCTTGTTTTGTTTATTCCTTTATTTTGTTTTTTAGGTTTCACATATAAGTGAAATTATGTGCTATCTTTCTTTGACTGATTTCACTTAGCATAATGCCCTCTAGGTCCAGCCATGTTGTTGCAAATGATAAGATTTCCTCATTTTTTATGGATGAGTAACATTCCAAAGTAATGCATCTTTTTAACCCATTTCCCTATTGATAATTCACAATAATTCACATTATTTTTCACTTAGTAACACAATAAAATTCTTCAAAATTATTTGATAGCATTCTATTTTATTTTAATGACTTCATAATATGTTGTGTTACAGAGGCAACATAGTACATTTAGCCCAATAATGAGAATGAATTTTGTTTTGAATTTTTTCACAATAGTTAATACATATCATTGCATATGTGTCCATATACTCTGGTGTCTTTACTTTTTAATTGATGGATTCCAAGCCTTGGGATAGACTAGCTTACATACTGCCTGTATTTTTAATTTTGATTTAAAATTTATGTGATATTTGTTTATTTATTTTTATTGTATTTTTCCATTACCATTTATCCTCCATACCCTTTTCCACCATCACCCCCAATCATCACACCTTTGTCTGTGTCCATAAGTTCTTTCTGTCTCTTTTTTTATTTTTGGTTGATCCTACCATTGCCCCCCAACCCAGGCCAGAACTGTCATCTGCTCTCTATCTATGGGTCTGTCTCTATTTTGCCTGTTCAGTTTGTTCACTAGCTTTCATATGTAAGTAAAATGATATGGTACTTGCTTTTCTCTGACTGGCTGATTTTACTTAGTATAATGTTCTCCAGTTCCATCCATGCTGTTGCAAGGATTTTTTTTTTCTTTTTTACAACCAAGTAGTAATTCATTGTGTAAATGTACCATAGCTATTTTATCCACTCATCTATTGGTGGACACTGGGGATGCTTCCAAATCTTGGCTATTATAAACAATGCTACAATGAATGTAAGGGTGCATATATTCTTTAAAATTAGTGTTTTGGGTTTCTTCTGGTAAATTCCCAGAAGTGGAATCACCGGGTCAAAAGGCAGACCCAATTCTAATTTCTTGAGATATCTCCATACTATTTTCCAGTAGCTGCACTGATCTGTATTCCCACCAACAGAGCATGAGGGTTCCCTTTTCTACATATCCTTGCCAGCACTTATTTGTTAATTTATTGTTTGTAGCCATTCTGACAGATGTGAGGTGATATCATCAATGTGGTTTTAATTTGCATTTCTCTGATGATTACTGACATTGACCACCTTCTCACATGTGCATTGGCCATCCTTATGTCCTTTTTGAAGAAGTGTCTATTCAGGTCCTTTGCCCATTTTTTAAAATTGCATTGTTTGTTTGTTTTTAGTTTGAGTTTTATAAGTTCTTTGTAAATTTAAGATATTAACCCATTATCAGATATATTGGTGAATATTTTGTCTCATTAAGTGTGTCCTTTTCATTTTGTTATAGTTTCTTTAGCTGTGCAAAAACTTGTTAGTTTGATGTAGTCCAATTTGTTTATTTTTTCTTTTGTTGTCCTAGCCCAAGGAGAAATATCACAAAAAAAGGTTGCTACAAGAAATGTCTGATATTTTACTGCCTCTGTTTCTTCTAAAATTTTTATGATTTTGAGTTTAACATTTAAGTTTTTAATCCATTTTGAGCTTATTCTTATGTGTGGTGTGAGAATGTGATTTAGTGTCATTTTTTACCTGTTATCTGTCTAATTTTCTCGACATCATCTACAGAAGAAACTATCTTTAGCCCACTGTATGTTTTTGCCTCCTTTGTCAAATATTAACTGAGTGTAAAGGTATGGATTTGTTTCTGTTTCTAAATTGTTGTTCTCCCTATCTTGGTTGTGCAAGGAGGCACAGTGCATCCACCTATGCCTCTATCTTGGCCGGAAGTCCTGGATTTGTTTCTGATAGATGTTGCCCAGCCTCCAAACAACATTTATGAGAATACTTTTTTAACTCATATCTCTGGAAACAATATATAATTTTTGTTTCATTGTTTCTAGTCTGATATGTTGAAAGAACTTTCACTTTGCCATAATTTACTCATTTCTTACTATTGAATTTTACATCTTTGCACAAGTTTTGTTGTAATTTTTATTATTATTCTTGTCACACATCTATATTTCCATAGTTACCATTTATCTTCTCAATGTTTTATGGTATCCTTTGCCATGCATAAATGGTCTATATGTAGATATCGATGCAGACATAGCTATGTGACACATTTTTGTAAGAATAATTTTATTCCACTTAAGTCTTTGATTTGACTATTTATAAAGTGTTAATGATCCTTTGTGAATGAATCAAGAAACTAAATTCCATCTAAAAGCTCATCAACACTTAATTAAATGAATAATGAAGGGGTACTGGTAAAATTGCTTTCATGAAAAACATTTATTGGAATTTTACCTTATTTATAAATTACACATGAAAAAATAGCTTAAAATAGCCTAAAATACATAAAATTTATAATTATCTGTGCAAAGGCAAATAACTATATTTTAAATTCTCATCTTCAATGTCATTACAAGAAATGAACTGATGACAAACATTCCCAATATTCTATCATTCAGTTACATTGACTGAATAGGTGAATATAACCCCTTCCAAAATTTTATCTATTTAGTAAATTTACAGCCTGATAAATAATAACCCAGCAAGTTTTGTAACAAAATACCTATAATAATACATTGTGTTTGAAACAACACTACTGGAATATTATTTGGATGCATTTTTATATTATATGCTTTACTACAACAGTTGGTGGCAAATGGAAAACAAACCCCCAAGGAAACTATAAGCATCAGACATGTATACTTCCCTGTTCTATCAGTCCTGAGTGAAAGTGACTTTAATACTCCTGAAACACAGTTTAGTTGACAAGATTGGAAAACAGTGAGGTTATTTTTCCATATATTAAATATGTTAAAACACTTGTCAATATCATAAAAATAAGGGGCACATCAATAAATCACTCTAATTAGAAAAATTGATCATTGAAACCATAGTTTGATTCTTATTATGATAGATATCACTAGAAGTTTTTTTTATCCAAATAATTTAGATTCTGCTAATATCAAGGTTTGTCACAAACAACATCTATAATCAATCCCAACTCCTACATTTGCAGGTGTCTTTGAAAATTGTCTCATCACAATTATTCTCTATGCCTAAGCAAAAAAATAAAAATAATAATAAATAAATAAAAACAATGAGGAGAAATGATGTTTTCAGGTATCATAATATTACAGTGATATTGCAAACAAATTATGATTATAACAGTAAGATAGATAAGTTAAGGAAGCAATAAAAAATCCATTATGTTTGTCCTGACATATATATATGTATAAAATTTATAATATACTAAAAGTTACATTTCATATGTGGGTAGGAGATGTTGAGTGACTTTCTTGTCTGTTTCCTATTAATTATGTTTCCTTGAACCAACTTTTTTTGTTTTTCAACTATGATTCCATATGATTTTACTTAGGATTGTTTATTTGAAGGTTACAAAAAGTTAAATGAATATGGAAAGAAAGAATGCAAGAGAGAGAGAGGAGAAGAGGAGGAGTGGTAATAACTCTTACAACTCTAATTTCCTGGGAATATGTTTTCTTTCAGGTACATCTTAAGAGACTCATATTTTGGCATCTGTTACCTAGACTAGAATAATCCCTGATACACTATAAGCACTTTTGTTTCTTGATATATTTTTCCTGGTTACATGGTGCTCTTAATCACTACTAAGTGGCATCATTTTTTTTTAATATATTGTCACAAATTCTCCAAACAACCATTGAGGGATCATTTCACAAATGAAGCAACAAAGGATATGATGTTCTGATAATTCAAACAAACTTCTAAGGTTCACACAACCAGAAGATGAGTGAAGCTCAGATTTGAATGCACAATTTTCTTATACAAAGCTTGTTATCAAAATCACTTAGCTATATTACTTATTCTATCAGGGTACTGGTATAAAAATTTTAGTGTCTACATAATTGGAATATTTGGCTCTACAATAAGAAACATAGTTACAAAAAGCAGAAGCATAATAAAGATCCAAATCAAATGAAGCCATCCTTCATTTACCAGTTTATCACATTATTGTAGAGATTTGTCTTTAAATGAAAATGTTTTTGAGAAAGAAAACATTCTCACTATTATTACACAATCAATTCTTTTTTAATTTTATTTTAATTGTTGTTGAAGTACAATTTTCTATCTTTTATTCCCATGCCAGCCCACCCACCCAGCCCTCCCCTCCTCCCTCCCATTTCCACCCCCCCTAGTTTTTTAATCCATGTGTCCTTTTTATACTTGTTCCTGTAAACTCTTCCCCTTTCCCCCTGAAATTCCCCTGAAATTCTTTCTCCCTTCCCTCTGAACACTGTCAGCCTGTTCTCTATTTTAGTGTCTTTGGTTATATTTTGCTTGTTTCTTTGTTTTGTTGTTTAGGTTCCTATTAAAGGTGAGATCATATGGTATTTGTCTTTCACCGCCTGGCTTATTTCACTTAGCATAATGCTTTCCAGCTCCATCTATGCTGTTGCAAAGGGTAGGAGCTCCTTCTTTCTTTCTGCTGCATAGAATTCATTGTGTAAATGTACCATAGTTTTTTGATCCACTCATTTACTGATGGACACCTAGGTTGCTTCCAACACTTGGCTATTGTAAATTGTGCTGCTATGAACATTGGGGTGCATAGGTTCTTTTGGATTGGTGTTTCAGGGTTCTTAGGGTATAATCTTAGCAGTGGAATTGCTGGGTCAAAAGGCAGACAATTCTGAGAGTATAAGAAAACTACATAAAGGTGATATTTACATACAAGAAAGATGGTTAGAGACGGTTGGCAAATCAGGCACACACAAGGCAGAGCAACAGAAAAAACAAAGAGGCACGGATTATACATTTCAAAGAATCCACATTCAAATTCTTATTCTTTCACTTACAGGTTTTTAAGTTTATGAGAACTAGACACATTTTATGAGTGTCCTAAATTTCCAAATGGTAAATATGAATTTAAAAAAAGAGACCTCAAAGAGTCACTAGTTGATTAAAAAGATTTATGTATGTATACATCCCCTTGTATGAAGTAGGAATCCACCTAAACTTTGTTTTCATCCATTACCGAACTCTCCATTTATTCCAATTTCTCCATAGGGTAGTAGTGCTCCCTTACTTCTAAAGCCCCCTTTGGAAGATGCTTCCAATGGGTGACAATTACCAAAATTTATTAAGCTACAAATACAAAATGTAAAAGTAGTGGAGTGATGGCTCTAAAACATAATGCAACATTGCAATTTTAATGTTTCCAAAGCAGTTTATTTGGCATTATTGAGACACTATTTATAAATGAAGTCTATTTATAAATTCTCTTTTCTGTTGTTGTTAGCAAGCCAAAGACATTTTGATTTATAAAATATCTTAAGTATTTTCATACATATTGTATTTTATTTATTTAGTAATGAAACAAATATTATATCCTTATGGCTTCTTTTTGTCCAATTCAATATTAATGTTTCATAGGGAAAACGTAAAGCAGGTTGCACACTGATTTATGAATGGTGGATAATAGTACATATAACTATATTTTGTTCAAAAAGCACAAAGTGAAGTGTGATACTTTGTAAAGTGCTTTTATGGTCTTGAATATGACAATGCACAGAAAATAATTTCAAAGAATAAAAATAATTTTTGTTTTACTGGCATAAATATAACAGCACCAAAAGCAGAAGATTAGTATAAAATAATTCTTTTCTAAGAATACTTAATTCTATCTAAAAGCAAGACTGCAGAAACATTCATAAGAAAAATGCCCCTTTCCTGAAAACACAATGTTTAGAGCTTTAAAAATTAATATACTGACTCTGGTCAGGTTGGCTCAGTTGGTTAGAGTGTTGTCTGGAGACATCAAGGTCACAAGTCCCATCCCCCATCAAGGCACATATGAGTCAAACAATGAATGTGTAATTAAGAATTAAGTGGAACAACAAATCAATGTCTCTCTCTCTCTCTCTTTTTCTCTCTCCACCTTGTCATTCCTCCTTTTCTCTTTCCCTTCTTTTCTCTCTCTAAAATCAATACATAAAATTAAAAAAATAAAAATTATTATACCAATTCACATTATTTTTGTATGTTATTAGACTGTTATAAAGTTATATGCAACAATGAACTTAGCTGTAATAATGATCTCAAACAACTTATAAGAGAAATGATTATAATGATCATATGAAACCACACTTATTAAAATAAATGAAGAAATTGTTAAAATTAAAAGATGTGTACCAAAATGCCAACACTAAAATCATTTACAAAAAATAGTAAAATAATTCAAGCATTTAATGACTAAAACATCAAAGAAAATGATATGCTACTTTATAGGTAGAATGTCTCTTATTAAACAATATCTTTTGCCTATTTGAAGTTGAACAATATAATTTTTAAAAGTATTTAAATTATTCCCTGTGCTCCCTGAAAAAGATGAGGTATACCATTGTATAAGAATATCAAAAATGATATGAGAAAGAACTCGGGAGTGCCACTGGCATGTCCATAGATGGAAAGAGCAAAAAGCTACTGAAGTGTTTAAAGACATAGAAAAAGAGAGAGACCTCACAGGGAAGGGTTAGGAACTGTATTGAAAGATGTTCCCAGCTGGAAAAATCATATTCAAGTGATTTTTATTTTCATCAAATCAACCTAATACATTAAACTGAAGCCAAATAACATCCCATAATTTTTAGAAAGTATTTTCTACTTGTTAAAAGATCTGGTTTATGGCTGTTGACAAGGGTGTAAGAGCTATTTATTACCTGGTGATGGAAAACAAGAAATGTATTTGGTTTATTGTTTGTGCAAGTAAATGGAATAAATCTACCATTCTAAACATTGTTCTTAAAATATAGTATTAAAAGGATAATAAATGTGTTTTTGAATATAGGCTACAAATCATGCTGTATTTAATTCCTTAATATTTTTAATTCTAAGTTTTTGGTCTGTTTTTGCTATATTTTAAAATATATATAACCACTATTGCAATGTATAAAGTTTTATTCCACTCTAAATTTAAACAAATAAATATTATTGAGCATTAAAATAAAATGACTACTGCTGATTATGTTGGACTTTTTGCTAGGATCCATTCATTGAACAAATAATGAGCATCTACGTATTGTTATAGCACGTAGTCTTGAGAATGTAGACCTGAAAAAAAGAAAAAGAGAGACGTGAACACTTTCTCTCATAAAGTTTCTCATCTAAGCAGGAAAACAGATGAATTAATGGTTGTCTGCATCACCACACATCTACTTTCCTGAGAACAAGGGTCATTGTCTACGGAGCACCCTTCCTCATCATGAAACATAGAGAGGGTACTGATCGTGTCCAATTTTAAGCTTCAATGCCATTTGAAAATATCTGACAAATATTTCTTTATAGCACTTATAATTCTTTAACATTATAGTTATTTACATTTTTTTTGTAATTGACATCACCTTAGCGCAGGCCCCACATTTAATTACTTTGTGTTTCCAGCATAAGTAATATCTGGAACATACTGGTTACAAAAAAGTATTTGTTTTAGGCCTTAGTAATGCTGGTAGAGATGTGTACTGAAGTTGTTTTGTATAATAACATTAAATAAATTCATACAGACCATAGTTTGGAACAGAATTTTTCATTTTAAGAAACATGATGTATTCTAATTTGGTAGAATAAACTTTTAGATGCAGAAAACAAGATATCAGAGAGATTTGTTGGCTGGTCCAATGTAATAAGCCAAATTTAGAAAAAAGATACCCCAAATACAAAGTATGTGTTTTGCATATTATATCTGTTTATTAAAAATATTCATTGTGTAAATGTATCACTGTTTTTGATCCACTCATTTATTTACACAATGAAATACTAGGGAGCAGAAAGAAAGAAGGAGCTCCTACCCTTCACAACAAAATGGATGGAATTGGAGAGCATTATGCTACATGAAATAGGCGGTGAAAGACAAATGCCGTATAATCTCACCTATAAGTGGAACCTAATGGACAAAACAAATAAGAAAGCAAAATAGAACCAGAGACATGGAAATAAAGAACATACTGTTAGTAACCAGTGGGAAGGGAGGAGGAGGGAGGATAATGGGGGAAAGTAGGGGAAGGGTCAAGTCAAGGAACAAGGACCCAAGGACAAAGACAACAGGGAAGTGGGAGATAGATTGAAGGTGGGAGGTGTTGGGGGTGGAGCAGGGTGGGTAATGGGGGAAAACTGTAATCGAACAACAGTAAAAAAATTCAAATTTGAAAATAGGCTATAGGGAATGAAAGTGTTCTTTCAGTTTCATGGTGGGTGCTATGTATTAGTCCAAATTAGGATTATTTAACTCAGTAAAGTATACATCTTTGTTTGATTCTTTTATTGAATTTATTGAGGTGACATTGGCTAATAAAATTATGTAAGCTTCAGGTATACAGTTCTATAATACATCATCTGTATATTGTATCATGTGTAACCACCTCAAATCAAGTGTCCTTCTATCATCATTTATTCTTCCTTTACCCTCCTCCATCCCTCCCCACCACCCTTTCCCTCTGGCAATCCCCATACTGTGGTCTGTGTCTGTGAGGACTTTTTTTCTTAATCCTTCAACCTTTTTCACCCAGCCCCTGGACACCCCTCACCTTCGATAACTCTCAGTCTGTTCTCAGTATCTGTGTCTGTTTCTATTTTTTTTGTTACTTTATTTTGTCTATTAGATTTCACATACATGTGAAATCATGTTGTGAAAGGATAGTAAAAAGCTAGGAAAATTCCTGGGCAAATGGAATGAAGAAACTAAGATAAGAAAATTAAACAAGGCCAAACAGTTTGAGAAATTTACAGCCAGCTGGTAATTGGAAGACCTTATCTTCCCTAACCAAGGACATTTGAAAGTGAATGGTTTATACCTCTCTTCCCTAACCAAAGAATGCACAGCTTAAATCTCCCTGGTCTGGGAGACAGAGAACAGAGACCCAATTAATATCATTTGCGCCAGCTAAACAGGACAGATGAAGTCAAGGGAACAAATAACAAAAATCCCATTACAAACCAGACAAACCCAAGATAAAAGTAAAACAGTGTAACAGACCAAAGAATATTCTCCAACCCCACCCCACTCCATGCACTCATTTTGACACATTAGTATATTGAAAATGCACCTGGAAAGCTGATAGATATTCTACTGAAACCCTCCTCTAAGATTCTTGCTGGCAAGAAAAAAGATAAAAAGCCCTCAAGACAAAGACTCAGTGCAGGCTCCTCAGAAGAAGGTTCATCCCCCTTCTCTGGCATGAACTTTTTATTTCCTCTTAAACTTTAAGTGTCCCCAGGAGACTTGCAGCCAGGGTAAGAGTGGGCAGTGGAAGCTGTACTGGGCCTTATTCCCTGATCCTGTCTCCAGGGCTCCCTTTCTTTCTGACCTCCAGGTGAATTAGAAGCAGCCTGGCCTCAGCTCTCTCCTTTTCTTACAATTTTTCTAGAGAGTCATAGCAGAGTACCACCTCAGCTCTCTCCTGCTACTTTTTCTACCCTAAGTTCTTTTATTCCACTCTCCCAGCATTAATACACATACTCTCAAAATCACCTGGACTCATGTTGTGAAATCTTTCCTACACAAAGTTAAAAATCCACACACTACAGGCCAGTCTAAGGTGGACCTGCCCCAGGCCAGTGCCTGTCTGGGAACAATGTGGTGTTTGGGTTTCCCTGACTGGCTTATTTCACTTAGCATAATACTCTCCAGGTCTATCCTTACTGTTGCAAAGGGTATAATTTCCTTCTTTTTTACAGCCAAGTAGTATTCCAATATAACAGCTTTTTTATCCACTCATCTACTGTGGGCATTTGGGCTGCTTCCAAATCTTGGCTATGGTAAATAATGGACATAGGGGTGCATATATTCTTTAAAATTAGTGTTTCAGGTTTCTCTAGATATATTCCCAGAAGTAGAATTGCTGGGTCATAAGGCAGTTCCATCTTTAATTTTTTGAGGAAACTCCATATTATTTTTCACAGTGGCTGCACCAGTCTGCATTCCCACCAACCTTTGGTGCATGAGGGTTTCCTCCTTTCCACATCCTTGTTTGTACTCATTATTTGTTGATTTACTGATGATAGCCATCTTTTCATATGTCTATTGGTCATCTGTATGTTCTCTTTGGAGAAGTGTCTATTCAGGTCCTTTACCCATTTTTTTTAAACTGGATTGTTTTTTTGGTGTTGATTTTTATAAGTTCCTTATAAATTTGGATATTAATTCCTTGTCAGATGTATTGGCAAATATGTTTTCCTATTCGGTGGGTTGTTTTTTCATTTTATTGATGGTTTCCTTTGCTGTGCAAAAACTTTGTAGTGTGATGGAGTCCTACTGGTTTAATTTTTCTTTTGTTTCCCTTGCCTAAGGAGATACATCAGAAAAAAATATTGCTATGGGAAATGTTTGAAATTTTACTGCCTGTGTTTTCTTCTAAAATTTTTATGGTTTTTATTTTAATAGATAAGTCTTTAATCCATTTTGAATTTATTCTTGTGTACAGTAGAAGAAGGTGGGTTTGTTTCTTTTTTCTTTTTTTTTTTTTGGCGGGTGGGCATGTATCTTTATCATTTTCCCAACACCACTTATTGAGGAGACTATTTTTTACCACATTGTATGTTCTTACTGCTTTGTCAAATATCAATTTACCATAAAGACATGGCTTTATTTATGGGCTGTCTATTCTGTTGCATTGATTTACATGTCTGTTTTTATACCAGTGCCATGCTATTTGATTACTGTGGTACTATAGAATACTTTGTTATCAGGTAATGTGAGATCTCCAACTTTGTTCTCTCCCAAGATTGCTGTGTTTGGGGTCTCCTGTGATTCTATATAAATTTTTCAATTACATGTTCTAGTTCTGTAAAATATGCCATTGATATTATAATAGGAGTTCTGTTGAATTCACGGATTGCTTTAGGTAGTATGTACATTTTAATGATGTTAACTTTTCCTATTCATGAAAATAGTATATGCTTCCACTTATTGGTATCTTCTTTAGTATCTTTCTTCAGTGTGTTATAATTTTCTGTGTACTAGTCTTTTACCTTCTTGGTTAAATTTATTCCAAGGTATTTTTATGTAATTATTAATGGATCATTTTCTTAGTTCATTATTGGTGTTTAAAAATGCAACTGATTTCTATTTATTTATTATGTATCCTGCTACTTCTGAATTCATCTATCAGTTCTGTTACTTCTTGGGTGAAATCTAAGGATTCTCTATATACAGTATCATGTCATTTGAAAAAAAAATGACAGTTTTACTTGCTGCTTTTCAATGTGAATGTGTTTTTTTCTTCATTTTGACAGATGCTGTGACTAGGACTTCCAGTACATTGTTGACTAAGAGAGGTGAAAGCAGACATCCTTGCCTTGTTCAAGATCTTAAGGGAAATGGTTGTCATTTTTGCCTTGTGAGTATAATTTGGTTGTGGGCTTGTCATATGTAGCCCTTATTATGTTGAGGTATATTCCCTCTACTTCCACTTTGCTGAGAATTTTTACTATAAATATTTGCTGGATTTTCTGCATCTGTTGATATGATCATGTTATTTTTAGTCTTTGTTTAGATTATGTGGTATATCACATTTATTGATTTGCAGATATTGTACCAAGCTTGCATACTTGGAATAAATCCCAGTTGATCATGGTGTATGATCTTTTTAATATGTTTAGATATCTGGTTTACAAATATTTTGTTGAGGATTTTAGTACCTATGTTCCTCAGGGATTAGGCCTATACTTTTCTTTTTACAGTGTCTTCATCTGGTTTTGGAATTAGGATGATGCTGACCTCATAAAATAAGCTTTGGAGTCTTCCATCCTTGAATTTGTTGACATAATTTGAGATGGATAGGTGTTAATTCATCTTTGAATGTTTGGTAAAAATTCCTGTGAAGCCATCTTGTCCAGAACTTTTGTTTGTGGGGAGTTTTTTGACTACTGCTTCAATTTCATTAGTTGTGATCAACTTATTCAGATTTTCTGACTCTTTCTGATTCAGTAATGGAAGATTCTATGTTTCTAAGAATTTATCCATTCCTTCCAGATTGTGCGATTTCTTGTCATACAGTTGTTTGCAATAGTTTCTTGCATTCTTTTGTATTTCTTTGATGTTGGTTGTTACTTCTTTTACATTTCTGATTTTATTTATTTGAGTCCTCTGTCTTTTTCTTTTAATGAATCTGGTTAAAGGCTTGTCAGTTTTGTTTATCTTTTCAAAGATCAGTCTTTGGTTACATTAATCTTTTGTATTGATATTTAGACTCCAGTTTATTTTTACACTGGTTCTTATTATTTCTTTTTTCAACTCATTTTGGGCCTTGTTTGTTGTTTTTTTCAAGTTCCTTTAAGTGTAAAGTTAGGTTATTTATTTCAGGTTTTTCTTGTTTCTTGAGAGAAGCTGTGATACTCTAAGTTTCCCCTTAGAACTGCTTGGTATCCTATAGATTTTGGGTTGTTGTGCTCTCATTTTCATTTGTTTCAAGGTATCTTTTAATATTTTCCTTGATATCACTGTTAATTCATTTATTGTTAACCTCCATGTTTTTGTGTGTTTTTCAGTATTTTTCCTATAATTAATTTCTTGTTTTATACTATTATTGTCAGAGAAGATGTTTGTATTTAATATGATTTCAATCTTCTTAAATTTATTGAGATTTATTTTTGTGTCTTACCATGTGGTCTATCCTAGGAAATGTTTCATGTGCACTTGACAAAAGTGTGTATCTGCTGCTTTGGGGTGAAATGCTCTGAAAATGTCAATTAAATCTATTTGATTTAATGTACAATTTAAGGCCACTGTTTCCTTGTGGACTTCCTATCTGGAAGATCTATCCATTGATGTCAATGTGATGATAAACTTTCTTACCATGACTGTGTTCCTGTCAATCTCTCCCTTAATGTTCATCAAGGTTGGATTTACATATTTAGGTGCTCCTATGGTGAGTACATAAATGTTTACAAGGGTTATATCTTCTTGATCATTTCTTTTATTATTCTGTAGTGTTGTCTTTTACTATAGCCTTTGTTCTAAAGTCTATTTTGTTAGATATAATCATTGCTAATCCAGCTTTTCTTCATTTCTATTTGCAGGAAATACCTTGTTCATCCCTTTAGTTTCATTTTATTATTTTTAATCTTTATTGTATTTTTTCCCTTACCCTCAGTCCCCTTATACTCCCCTCCTCCCAGCGATCACCACACTGTTGCCATGTCTGTGGTGGGGGCGGTTAGAGAGTGGAGAGATTGAGTATCCCTTTACTTGTAGTCTGTGTGTATCTTTATTTCTGATTTGTTTCTCTTGCAGATTATATATATAATCTTGCTTTTGTATCCATTCAACTGCCTTATGTCTTTTGATTGGAACATTTAAGTCATTTACATTTAAAGAGGTTATTGATTGATATGTATTTATTGCCATTTTATTCTTTTATTTGTGCTTCTGTGTTGCCTCCTCTTCTCCCTACTTCTCATCCTTTCCCTCCCCCTCCATTCTTCCTCCTCTTCTTCCTCCTATTTCTTTTTCTGGCCCATTAATGTTTCTTGTAATACTGGTTTGGAGGTAATAAATTCTTTTCACTTGTTCTTGTCTGAGATACTCTGTATTTCTCTTTCAATTTTAAGTGATAGCCTTCCTGGGAAAAATAGTCTTGGTTTTAGGTCCTTGCCTTTCATAAATATTTCATGCCAACCTCTACTGGCCTTAAATATTTCTGTTGAGAAATCAGGTGTCAGTTTTATAGGAGCTCCCCTTCAGTTCACTAAATGCCATTCTCCTAATTCTGTAAGATTCTCTCTCTGTCTTTAACATTTGCTGTTTTTAATTATGATGTGTCTTGGTGTGGGCCTCTTTTGGTCCATCTTATTTGGGACTTTCTGTGCTTCCTGGACTGGTGTGTCTTTTTCCTTTATCCATTTAAGGAGGTTTTTAGTCATTATTTTTTTAAATAGGTTCTTGATCATTTGCTGTCTTTCTTCTCCTTCTGGTGCCTCTATGATGCAGATGTTGTTACACTTCATGGTGTCACAAAAGTCCCTTAAGCAATCCACATTTTTAAAAATCCTTTGTGTGTGTGTGTGTCTCCGATTGGGTGTTTTCTGCTACCTCATCTTTCAGTTCACTGATTTCATCCTCTGTTTCTTCCAACTTACTGTGTATTTCTTAGACAATATTTTGCATTTCAGATATTATATTCTTCATTTATGGCTGATTCTTTTTAATAGTTTCTATGTCTTTTTGTTATGCTGTTGTAGTTTTCATTAAGTTCCTTATAGTTCTCAGTAAGTTCCTTGAACATCCTATTTATAACCACTTTTTTGAAGTATATATCTGGTAGTTTGCTTGCCTTCATTTCATTTAACTCTTTTTCCTGGAGATTTCTTCTGTTCTTATATTTGGGGTATGTTTTATGGTCTCCCCATTGTTGCTGCCTCTTTGTGTTTGCTTCTATGTATTTGGTAGACCTGCTATGACTCCCAGTTTTGGTAGGGTGGCCTCATGTGGTAGATGTCCTGTGGGACCCAGTGGCACTGTCTCCTTGATCACCTGAGTGTTTTGCTTTAGTAATATTCCATATATATGTTATGTGGGCTCTCCTGTTGTAATTGAGTCTTGATTGCCATTGGCTCATTTGTGTGTAAGGCCACCCTTCAGGCTGGCTAATTGGGAGGCTCAACCCTGACCACAGCATGTGAGTTGTTGTGCACCAGCTGACCACACAAAGCAAAATTCACTTCAGCATAGTGTGGTGGCTACTAAGATCTCTCTTTGGATACATCACTTGTGAATCTTATTGAATCCTAAATAACTATTCCATCATTATCTTTAGTCAACTTTGGCACTACCCTTAAATCACCCATCATGAAATGGGCAAAAACTATGTTTTTGCTTAAGGGAATTTGCTTTGTTCTCTATTTCTCATAACTAAAGAAATCTAAATAGGACATTAAGCAATGGAAATTCGAGACATGGAGTTGACAAATATAGTAAATATGGACGTATTTTCATGAAATAATGAAGACCTCAGCAAAAATTGTACTAAGCTGTAACTTACTATAATTATAATATTTTGAAAAATATTAAAAATGTATATTTTATATATTACTGATTTCTGACTGCAATCTATTCAGAGATAGTACTAGAAAATTTTACTGATTATTAGAAAACCTAGAGACAATAACAGAAAACAAAATGATAAATTCTATAATAGTTGATAGCTCAGAAATTTTTATGTTTGTTGAAGATTTATTTTTTTATTGTTGTCTCTGTTCCCACTACTCTCCCCTCCCACACCCACACCCACCTCTCACTCTTAATCTTACTCCCATTTGACTTAGTCCATGGGTCCTTTATACATGTTCCCTGATGACCCTTCCCCTTCTTTCTCCTGTTATCTCCTTCCCCTTCCATCTGATCACTTTCAGTTTGTTCTTTATTTCAATGTTTTAACAACACCCTAATAATTGTGTATGTAGGAAACTTTTGAAGCGTTTGAAACTACAGTAGTATATATTTTAGAAAATATTTGTTAGTAGTATCATATGGCTGTAGACAGTAGTATCAAAAATAAAATTAAAATCTAACAGTTTAAAGCCCTGGCTGGCGTAGCTCAGTGGATTGAGCACGGGCTGGGAACCAAAGTGTCCCAGGTTTGATTCCTAGCCAGGGTACATTCCTGGGTTGCAGGTCATAACCCCCAGCAACTGCACATTGATGTTTCTCTCGCTCTCTCTCTCTCTCTCTCTCTCTCCCTTCTTTCCCTAAAAATAAATAAATAAGTAAAAATCTTTAAAAAAAATCTAACAGTTTAAAATGGTCATGTAGACATATTTTTTTTTACTTTGAAGGGACCATTTTTATACTCATTACATAACATTGAGAGAATAACTGAAGCTAGTATAATATTATTTATAGTGAATTTTCTTTTATGTAAATAAAAGAATGGCAAATTTTACCTGAGCAAGAGATTCAATAGTGTGTTTTTTCCCCTTAAAATACATTGATGATACCAGAGTACTCATAACTGCCCTCCATGACCTCTTATTTGGGTCAAAAATACTCCTTTTTTACTCTTATTAATTTGTACATTCTATAATGGTCTTCTTTGCCCTTAATTTGTACTTTAGTTATATCACATTTAATGTCATGTAGGTTTACTTACTGAAGAATACAGCAGGAAGTAGAGGGTAAAGAAAGGTGCTCAAACACTGAAACCTTTACCCATGCCTCCTGTTCTTCTTCTCATTACTACAAAACATTTGCAGATTTTTATTTCAAACACACTCCTCAGAACTTTGGCATAAACATCTTTTAAAACATTTAAGTCATATTATAGTGATTACTTTGTGTGTACAGCTTTCACTATATTCTTTCTGATTTCTGGACAGCTTAAATAAAATATTATTAATCATTTTTATTCAGAGGACAAAGCACCATATTCTAAAAGGTATTACATTTATTATCTCTCTATGTTTAATTGATATGATAGTTCCTAAATTCATTTTTCTATAACACAGTGAGTTCAAAATAAATACACCAAACTTATATTTCACACCAGATAATATGACCTATATGTGTTAAAATGTTTCTCAAGCATACAGTTCTGCTGAGAGACTATACAGTATCACATACTTAAAAAAAGTAATTTACTACCTTTAAGGAATATATATATATATATATATATATATATATATATGTTTTTAATTCATTGCCACCCTGTTATATTTCTCAAAGTTGTTTCAACTTGCATCTGATAGCCATTAAGCATGAGAAGAAGACAGGAAGATTCACTATTCTTTTTTATAGGCAACCAAAAGTTCAGGCTTATTAAACTTGTTTAATGGGGGTATTAAGTTTCCTGTGTCTCTGACAATGTTTAATACTCTTATCCACAAAAATGGGCATCTTAAGAATTTTACTTTCTTCTAAGTAAAACTGTTCTTTTTGCAGATGACATGATACTGTACATAGAGAACCCCAAAGATTAGGTCAAAAAACTACTATATCTGATAAATGAATTCAGCAATGTAGCAGGACACAAAATTAATATTCAGGAATCAGTTGCATTTTTATATGCCAATAATAAGTTACCAGAAAGGGAAATTAAGAAAACAGTCCGATTTACAATTGCTTCAACAATAATAAAATACCTAGGAATATACCTAACCAAGGATGTAAAAGCACTCTAATAAAATTTTAAGACACTGAAGAAAGAGATTGAAGAAGATACAAATCAGTAGAAGTACCTGCCATGTTTATGAAGAGGAAGAATTTCCATCATTAAAATGTCCATACTACCCAAAGCAATCTATAGATTCAATGCAATTCCTATCAAGATTCCAATGATGTATTTCATAGAACTAAAACAAATATTTCAAAATTTACATGGAATCACAAAAGGCCCTGCACACCAACAGGGATCCTGAGAAAGAAGAACAAAGTTGGAGGAATCACACTTAATATCAAATTATACTACAAGGCCATAGTAATGAAAACAGCCTGATAAAGGCATAAAAATGGACACATAAATCATTGGAACAGCATAGAGAGCTCGCCCCTTTATAGTAAATTGCTATTTGACAGAGGAAGCAAGCAAATACAATGGGCTAAAGATAATTTATTCAATAAATGATGTTGAGAAAATAGGACAGATACATGCAGAAAAATTAAACTAGGCAACCTTCTCACACCACACACAGGAATAAATTCAAAATGGATTAAATACTTAAATGTTGGACCAGAAACTATAAAAATCATAGAAAAAAACATAGGCAGCAAAATCTGACATTACTCTTAGAATATTTTTTTATCGGATATGTCTCCCTAGGCAATGAAAACAAAAGAAAAAATAAACAATGGAACTTCATGAAACTAAAAAGATTTTGTGTAGTAAATCATCAATAAAATAAAAAGACAACCCATAGAATGGGAGAACATATGCACGGATACATCTGATAAGGTTTTAATATTCAAAATGTGTAAAGTACTTACAAAACTCAGTACCAAAAACACAAACAACCCAACTCAAAGTGGGCAAAGGAACTGAATAGAAAATTCTCCAAAGAGGACATACAAATGGTCAACATAAATATGAAAAGATGCTCATGCCACTAATCATCAGAGAAATGCAAATTAAAACCACAGTGAGATATAACCTCACACTTGTCAGAATGGCTATAATCAGTAAATCAACAAACAACAAGTGCTGGCAAGGATGTGGACAAAGGGGATCTCTTATGCACCATTGGTGAGAATGTACACTGATACAGCCATCTTGGAAAGCAGTATGGAGATACTTCAAAGAATTAAAAATGGTTCTGTCTTCTGACCCAGCATTCCACTTCTGGAAATATATCTGAAGGAACCCAAAACACTAATTCAAAAGAACATAAGCACCCCTATGTTCATTGCAGCATTGTTTACAATCACCAAGATATGGAAGCAGCCCAGGTGTCCATCAGTAGATGAGTGGATAAAACAACTATGGAATATTTACTCACTGGAATTCTGCTTGGCCATAAAAACGAAGAAAATTTTACCCTTTGTGACAGTATGGACAGACCGGGAGAACATTATGCTAAGTGAAATAAGCCAGTCAGGAAAAGATAAATACCATATGATTGCACTCATATGTGGAATCTAATCAATAAACTTAACTAACAAGCATAACAAAGGCAGACTGATAAATGGAGAGCAGATGACAGATAGTGGTTGAGGGGAGGTTAAGTGGTGAATGAACTGAGCAAAAAGGACTGATGCACATGGACAACAGGGTGGTGATTGCTGGGGGAGGGGGTATAAGGGACTAAATGGTAATGGAAAAATACAATAAAGTTTAAATAAATAATAAATGCAAAAGTAGTTTTACCTCCTTCTAATATTTTTACTTTCTACCTATATTTTCCTTCCTCAGAGGTTAAAATTTTAGCTTTCTATTGGGTAGTATTTACTTAAAATATTTCTATAAGACAGAATACATTATCAAAAGGGAAAAATATATGGCAGTTTACTATAAAAGTGTATATGTCTATCACAGCCTTTGGTTTACCCAATTTTTGTGTCTTTTATCGTGGTATCTATATTTTCATAAACACATAGCATTATATATATTTTCTAATCCATGCACTTTCTACATATTGCTATGCGTAAAATATTGCAACCAACTATATACTTTAGCTACTACCTAAATTTGTTGCTGCATTCAGTATCTTAAAAATGACAATATTTGATAATAACATATGTGTAGGCTCTTCTCTTATGCAATGATGAAAGTTATTTATATATGTATGCTTTTCTCCAAAAATAACAAAACTAAGTTCTAAGTAGCTTCATTTCTGTCTTTCATATTTTAAAACTGACCACATTTTTATATGTCAACAAAAAATAAATTTGGGAATGAAATATTTTACATAAGATTGCAGTAAAAAAATAAGCTGTTATTCCTTCCTGGTGGAAGTATATTGCAGAGCTTTAATGCAGTGCCTCTTGTGTATAGGACTTTCTATTGGTACCAGGGGACGAGGTTCATGTGGGATTCCACATATTCTGCTCGTTATTACAAATGAGACAACAGTTTAATACTGAGTAAATCTGTCAGTACATATAAGCAAGTCAGGTAACTCTTCAAGTAAAAATAATTTACTTAAAATTTTCAAGTCTTTAACAAAAACTGTCACTCAGAAAAAACAAAAAAGTATTTCAACCCTTTTAGAAGCCTTAGAGCAACACATGGCAGTAGAGTGAGCAACTTGAATCAGTCCTGGTTCTGCCACTAGGTGTCATTTAACCTCCTGCAACCATCTCCTTCCTCTAAATTAAACACAGTTTGAAAAACATACCAATGGAACTGAACAGAGAGCCGAAATAAGTCAGGTGTTGAAAGACAAATACCATATGATCTCACCTTTTAACAAGAACCTAAACAACAAAACAAACAAACAAGCAAAATATAACCTAAGACACTGAAGTAGAGAACAGGCTGTTAGTGACCAGAGGGGAGAAGAGGGAATTTCAGGGGAAAAAGGGAAGGGTTTACAGAAATAAATATAAAGGACACGTGGACAAAAACTAAGGGGGTGGAAATGGAAGGGAGGTGGGGAGGGATGGGTGGGTGGGCTGGGATGGGAGTAAAGGACAGAAACTGTACTTGAACAACAATTAAAATATTTTTTAAAAAAGGAAAATATCTTAAAGAAAGAATGACTTACTAAGGCTAGAGCCAAAGTTGACTAAAGATAATGATGGAATAGTTACCCAAAGTCAGATGTTTATGGGTATTTTGTGATTTTTTCAATGGACTATGACTTTATCTTAAAAGCATAGAGAAGGAAATGTTTTTTTTTAAGATTTTATTTATTTATTTTTAGAGAGGGAAGGGAGGGAGAAAGAGAGAGAGAGAGAAACATCAGTGTGCGGTTGCTGTGGGCCATGGCCTGCAACCCAGGCATGTGCCCTGACTGCGAATCGAACGTGCAATGCTTTTGGGTCACAGCCCACACTCAATCCACTGAGCTATGCCAGCCAGGGGAAGAGAAGGAAATGTTTTAATCAAATACAGCAATCCAAGTGCTTGTATACTATAGAAATGTAGCTAGCATTTTAAAATGTCTATAAATATATGAGGTATCCAGAATTGTTTAAGTAACATAGTTTACATGGAGATCGTGTACTGTGTATTTCTAACAGGTCAAGGGTACAGGTCACCGATACATACACAGAAAAGTGCCAAGCACTTTTTCATCTCATTGAAACCTGTACTAACCACATCCAGCACATGGCCCTTTTTCAGAGCAGAGTAACATAGTATAAGCAACAGACCAAAATCTATCCCAATTCTTCAGGCCTTATGGTGTCAAATAAATTAAAAGTTACCTTACATCCTTTGAACCCTCCCAAATCACTTTCAACTGAACTGAAACAGAGATCAAGCCTGGTTGATATTTTCTGTAGAGCGTGTATACTAATTGTAGTGAGCATCTTATTCTCCAGCCCTTCTCTTAGCAGTTGCTTGGTCTATATTCATACAAATAAGCTGAGACTTTGCTAACATACCCAGTATGGCTATCTTAGTGCTCTATCTGGACTGCTGAGAGAGTGATTCATTTTCAAAATATTTACATATTGATAGATTGAATGGAGTCGTCAATATGAATCTAAGTTACCTATTGTGGCAACAAATCAAAATGGCTCTGATGGCTCAATGCATAGTTAAACAAATAGTCTCACATATATTTCACTAGAAAATATTGAAGTATTATTTTTATTGATAGCTCTTTTATATAATATCAGGCCAACTGTATCGGTGCTCATTCAACTCATAAATTTCACATAGTGAAGAATCACCTGACCTTATGCTAAAGCAAGAAAAAATGTTAATGATTAACATGCACATCAGAATCTTTTCTAATCTGTGTTCAAGTAAAGTAACTGCAAAATGGAATACTGATGAGCAGAATTCCCTTGTTTGAGAAGTCTATTCACTTCACTTTGCAATCCCTCAATGGCTTATGTAAAACTCAAACCTCTGCAGCTTGCATAGCTCAAGGGCATGCTATTGACACATACAGCATTTCAATTAAAGTTAAAATTTTTAAGTACATATATTTAAAGATAACTTATTTTAATTCTAACATTCTTGTTTACTGATGTAAATTAATAGTAAACAAGTTTGTACATATATTGTTAGTAGTAAAAGCATTTTCCATATACACTGATTAAATTTAAAGAAAATATATAATGGCTAAAAGCCAGGAGAAAAATTGACAATGACTAGCCAAAAAATGTGTAGACAAATTGTGGTGTGCATACAATGGAGATACACTTTACAATGAAAAATTGGTGTCTTATGAAAACTTGGATGAATCACAATACTTTTAAGGTGGGTGAAAAGAAGCCAGGCAAAAAGAATACACAGAGCATAATTTCTTCCAAATGAAACTTTACAAAAGCAAATACAATGTATAGTAAAAGAAAGTAGATCACGCCTTGGATGGTGTGACTCAGTAGATTGAGTACTGGCTTGTGAACCAAAGGTCTGCTGGCTTGATTCCCAGTCAGAATGCATGCCTGGGATGCAGGCCAGGGCCCCACTGTGGGGTGCACAAGAAGCAACCACACATTGACATTTCTCTACCTCTCTTTCTCCCTCCCTGCACCTCTGTCTAAAAAATAAATAAATAAAATCTTAAAAATAAAAAGTAGATCACATTTTGCTATTGTTGGTAGAGGTGCTTGGAGAAGAGCTATGGGAGAACTATTAGGGTACAGTGTTTATTATAAAATAGCTTGAAAATCTTTTTGAGTCATTGATGAAAATATCACATACCTTGATTTTGGTTGTTATTACACAGGCATATATATTTGTTGACATTTATCAAGCTATGCTTTTAAGATTTGCATAAATTTTAGTGGATATACATGTAAATTAAACCTGAAGAAAATAATAAATCACTGTAAAGATTATAACACAGTACTGAAGGTCTCTAGATTCTAAAAAATTTACAGACTAATGAACAGCAAATCTTGCCAAAAGGCCTCTTTATTAGTCTTCAAAGTTTCCCTCTTTCTGAAAATTCCCCAAATCACTTCCTTTAAGTTTTACTTTAGAAAATCTTCTGATCTATTGAAAAGAGTTTATTTATTATTTGCCACTCCTCTCCAATACCAGCCTCAAACTGTCCCGTAAACTCATTTTTCATTTTCTGAAGCGAACTAGTACTCCCTTGATTTCTTCCAATTTCCAAGACTCCCCACCCCCAAAATTAAGATTACAAGAATAAGAAAGAAGAAAAATAAGAAAAAAGAAAGAGGAAGATAAAGGATCTTTTAATTTAATATTATATTTAAAATAGTTATCATTATGTTATTGTATAATTATTTTTAATTAAAATGTAGGACATATTCATTCTCTATTAACACAAGATATAAACACATAAGATTAAAAACCCTCATGCACTGTTGGTGGGAATACAGATTGGTGTGGCCACTGTGGAAAGCAATTTGGAGTGACTTCAAAAATTAAAAATGCAACTGCCTTAAGACCCAGTGATTCCATTTCTAGAAAATTATCTGAAGAAACCCAAAACACTAATTTGAAAATATATATACAACTTTTTGTTCATTGCAGCATTATTTACAATAGTCAAGGTTTGGAAGCAGCCCAAGTGTCCATCAATAGATGAGTGGATAAAAAGCCTATGGCACATTTATAAAATGGAATACCACTCAGCCATAATAAAATAAGGGCATCTTACCCTTTGTGACAGCATGAATGAACCTGAAGAATATTATGTTAAGTGAAATATGCCAGTTAGAGAAAGACAAGTACCATATTATTTCACTTATATGTGAAATCTAATAAATAAAATGAACTAACAGGCAAAATAGAGCCAGGTTCATAGAATAGAGAGCAGGTTGAGAGCTCTTGGGGGGGCAGGGTAGGGTAGGGGTGAAGGGATTGTGCAAAAGGAAAAAAAAACATTCAAGGACATGGACAGCAGTGTTGGGATTGCCCAGGGCAGGGAAGTGGACAAGGGTATAGAGAGGTAAATGGTGATCTAAAGACTTGTAATGAACACACAATACAGTGTGCAGAGGATGTATTGGAGAGTTGTGTACCTGAAACCTGTATAATTTTGTCAACCTGTGTCATCCCAATAAATTCAATTTAAAAAATGATAAAAAGCATGGCAATTCAAAAATCATTCACTGTCATAAATTTTCTTTATTGTTTCTTTCTCTCTTTTCACCCCACAAAACTAGGATTTTTCCTAAAGAGGGAGTTCATTTTTATCTCACCAAACTTTCTTACCAATTATTTCAAGAAGTTTTCACCATCCTCTCCTCAACCTTCTGCCTATAATATACGGCTAAAAGTAATTCCACTTAATTTATCTTTTGCAGCTCTATTATACCACTAATCAAAAGTTGCCTGAATAAGGTGACTATCTCCTAAATGAGTAAATTAAAATAGTTGGATTCAATGTTCCTGGTTGCTTTGTAGCTGAAGCTTAGATACACTAATGACACAATTCTGGTCACACATTGAGATTTTCTTGGGCAAAATAGTCTGACCCTCATCTTGTCTGCTACTTAAATATATAGAAATAAGACAGATGAATGCAGTGGACACTGGATAGCTGAATGGAAAGAGGGCTGTAAAGATGGATAATAGAATACATAGAGTCAAAGAAAAATCACTTAAATCAAAAACTGTCATGGCTTAGAAGACTTGGCAAAAGTGACTGAGAGAGAAGAGGTAGTTACAGATGTATATCAGCATATGACCTTTACACCCTCATATTCTTTGTGTTATAGTGTTTGTATATATTCTATAGTTTTTAAACTCATGCTATAAATCCCACATGGTTATTTCTGCTACAAATAGGTATTTACCTTTGAAGGAGATAAAAAATGTGAAAATGTCTTCTATGTTACCCACATAGCTATTTATTTCTTTGCATGTCTACAATGCCATTTGATATTATTTTCTATATTGATAAAATACAAATAACTTCTTTTAATATTTCTCATAATCAGATCTAGAGTGGTCATAGTGGACCCTGTAACTTTGTTTATTTGATATTTCATACTTTACTTCGAAAGATATTTTATTTGGATGTAGAAATCTAGGTCAACTCCCCCCTTTTATCTCTATGTGTCTCATTATTTTTGTTTATTTTGAAGTAATTATAGATTCAAAGAAATTAGTTAAGAAATGTACAGAGAGGTTACATGCCCCCCTTCATTCAGGCTTCTGAAGTATTCAACATCTTGCATTATCCAAACAGTAGCAAAGCCAGGAATGTGACATTGGTACAATACAAAGATTCCATTCAGTTCTCACCTGTTATACAGCCACTCATTTGTGCATGTATTTGTGTGTATGTGTGTATATCTGTGCAACTGTATTGTGTGTGTATTCATGCAACTACCACCACAATAAAGTTACAAACTAGCATCAGGGCTTCAGGCCAAATGGAGGCATACATAGATATGCTTCATTTCCTCACACAACCAAAAGGAAGATAACAACCAATGAAAAAACCACCAGAACTGCCAGAAAATCTAACTATGTGGAAGTCCAACAGCCAAGGAGTTAAAGAAACATTCATTCAGATTGGTAGGAGGCGTGGAGATGGGAATCCAGGACCCTGAGGATGCTTGAAAATGTGGGGACTGGCACACCAGGGTGGAGGAGATTGTGGCTTGTGGACCAGGAGTTTTCACATTCACCTGTTGATAAGCTGAGAGGAACAACTGGGGAGTGAGACAAGCCATGCAACCCAGGGCTTCATGGTGGGAAACTAAAGCCTCAAAACCTCTGGCTGTAAAAACTCTGGGGAGTTATGGCAGTAGCAGAAACTCCCAGCATCACAAGAGAGTCCATTGTAAAAACTGTGGGGGTTGTGGCAGTAGCAGAAACTCCCAGCATCACAAGAGAGTCCTAGAGTCCATCTAGGATGCCCACGGAATCCTAGAAAGTACACAAGCCTGCCACTCAGGATTCAGCACTTGAAAGGGCACAGTTTGCTTGTGGGAAGCAAGGGAAGTGGCTGAAAGCATGTGAGAGCCAAGCAAGCAGCATTGTTCCCTTTTGGACCCCTCCCTAAGAAAAAGCACCATGACACAGCAAAGTGGGTTTCTCCACCTTAGTGAATACCTAAGCCTCCACCACTTAACAATATAACAGGTGCACAGAGACAAAAACTATGGCCCAAATGGAAGAACAGATCAAAGCTCCAGAAAAAAAATAGAACTAAGCAATAAAGAAATAGCAAACCTATCAGATGCACAGTTGAAAACACTGGTAATCAGGATGCTCACAGAACTGGTTGAGTATGGTTGCAAAATAAAGGAAGAAGTGAAGGCTATGCAAAGTGGAATAAAGAAAAATACACAGAGAACCAACAGTGAATGGAAGGAAACTGGGATTCAAATCAACAATTTGGAACAAAAGGAAGAAATAAACATTCAACTGGGACCCAATGAAGGAACAAGAATTCAAAAAAAAAAAAGGGAGGAGAGGCCTAGTTTAAACTTTCCAACATCTGAATCAAAAGGGTACAAGGATGAGAAGAGGAAGAGCAAGAAATGGGAAACTTATTTGAAAAAATAATGAAGGAAAACTTCCCCAATCTGGTGAAGGAACTAGACATGCAAGTCCATGATGCTTATAGAGTCCCAAGGAAATTGGATCCAAGGAGACACACACCAAGACACATCATAATTACACTTCCCAAGATTAAAGAGAAGGAGAGAATCTTACAAGCAGCAAAAGAAAAGCAGACAGTTATCTACAAAGGAGTTCTCATAAGACTGACAGCTGATTTCTCAAAAGAAACCTTACAGGAAGGAAGGGGCTGGAAAGAAATATTCGAAGTCATAGAAGACAAGGACCTACATCCAAGATTACTCTATCCAGCAATACTATCATTTAGAATGGAAGGGCAAATAAAGTACTTCCCAGATAAGGTCAAATGAAAGTAGTTCATTATCATCAAGCACTTATTATATGAAATGTTAAAAGGACTTATCGAAGAAAAAGAAGATCATCAAAACTATGAACAGTAAAATGACGACAAATTCACAACTATCAACAACTGAACCTAAAAAACAAACAAAAAAAAACAAACAAAAACAAACTAAGCAAACAACTAGAACAGGAATAGAATCATAGAAATGGATATCACAGGGAGGGTTGTCAGTGAGGAGGGGGAGGGGGATAAGTTGGGGAAAAGGTACAAGGAATAAGAAGCATAATTGGTAGGTAGAAAATAGACAGGAGGTTAAGAATAATATGGGAAATGGAGAAGCCAAAGAATTTACATGTATGACCCATGGACATGAACTAAGGAGGGGAAGGAATGCTGGGGAGAGCAAGAGTTTAGAGTGGAGGGGAATAAAGGAGAGAAAAAAATGGGACAACTGTAACAGCATAATCAATAAAATATACTTATTAAGTATATTAGTAAAAGTAAAAATAGCATCATCAAAAGGCTTCCTCATGCTATTTCTTTAATTGGCATCCTCACTCCTTTAGTCTTTATCCTCTAACAATCAATACAATCTTTTCCATTTATGTAACAATGTCATTTCATAAGTATTTTATAAGTGGAATCATACACTTATCTTCTGGCAAGTGTGAACTAGAATGATTCACAAGCCTCTCTGAGTTCTAGGAATTTTGTGGTTCATGGCTTCCCAGCAATTATGCAGTATATATTTATTTTAAATTATATATTTTCATACATCATGCTTACTTTAAGACTCATTTAAATTTTCCATGTCTTAATAGTTGGTTCATTTTAATTGCTGAGACCTAGTTCATCATAATGTTGTAGTATATGTATGTTAAGTCAGAGAATTTTCAAAAAGTTTTTACATTTTCTTTAATCTTTAAGTACTTTATATGTGTCATTTGTTGTTTTCTGGATATAGTAGCATTGATTCTGATGAGAATATTTAGTTCTCCTTATTCTGATTTTCAGTACATAATGCATCATTAATATTTTTTGTTAAATCTGTTATAAAAATATTACCTTTAAGGCCAGTGGCCGGGTGGGGGAGGGTAGAAGAGAATAGAGGAGGAATAGTGATGGAAAGAGATCTGACTTGAGTTGGTGAACACAATGGAATATATAGATGATGTAGTATAGGCTTGTATACCTGAAACCTATATAATTTAATTAACAAATGTCACCCTAATAAATTCAATAAAGAAGTAAAATGTTACCTTTATCATTATTTTTATAAATAATGTGTAATATGTACTAGGACATATGTGTTTATATCTTTAAATTTTTTAACCAGCTTGGGGCTTATAGACTAAATTGGAATTATGAGTTTATTTCATCCATCTTGGAAACTTTGGGGCTATTATATGTGCAAATATATTTTCTTCCCTTCTGGACTCTTCTGTCTGGACTCCAATTACACACACACTATAATACTTAATATTGTCTACAAGTTCACAAGTTACTAATGCTGTTAATTATATTTTCAGCATAAGTAACATCAGGTAAACAGTCACTTTAATTAATTTGGATATGATTAGGTTATATTGCTATATCTTCAAATCCATTGATATGTATTATATCTACTCTGTTAATAATATCACCCAAAATACATTTTATTTCTGATATTTGGTTCTTACTATATCTTTATTTCCCTACTATATTTTGTTTTTGTTAAGTCATTGAGCATATTCAAAATCTTTATAGGTTTATGCTCTATGAATTTATGATTGTGAATTATGTCCCTATGGACTAATTTCTCATTTTATGGGTCATATTTCCCTGCTTTCTTTGTCAGATTAGTTATTTTGATATAGAATATTCTTAAATTTATATTTTCAAAAGCTGAATTAAAACAATTAAAGGGTGATTAATTTTGTACTGGCAGGCAATTAAGTTATTTACACATTGACTAAGCCTTTTGAAGTTCATTTATAGACTTTTTCGAGGGCAGCTCTGGACCAAATCCTATAGTCTACTGTTGAGCAGTGAAAATTTCTGATGTCTAGTAACTACCAGTATATTAAAAAAGTTGTTCTCTTCTGGAAAGTGAGAATTAGAATGATTCACAAGCCTCTCTGAGTTCTAGGAATTTTGTGGTTCATGGTTTCCCAGCAATTATTCTTTCCTGGCATTTATTCTTTGCCTGAATTCAAGGAATTTCAGCCTGTGGATATACAGACATCCACTTAGAGACTGAAGAGGATGCTTTACTAATTTCTGAACTTCTCCTTCTGCATAGCCCTCCTTTCCAGACCCTTTCCTAAAAATTCAAGTTGAGCCTGCTTCCTTCAACTTTTCACTGTCTCTTCAACTCAAGATTTCTGGGCTCTGTCTCTTTTACCCTTCCAACTTTGCAGTCTGGAAATTGCTTCTAGCAGAAAGCCAGAGCTTTCTAGGTCTCTCATTTATTCTTCTCAGTGACAGAGCACAGATCTTTGCTGACCATCGTCCAGAGTTTGAAAGCTATTATCTAATAGTGGTACAGTTTTCTACATTTGTATAATAGGAATGTGGAAATTGATTTTATTCACACTTTAAAAAATCAGATTTGTGCTACTTTTGAGGGCTTTTCTTTACTGCTGTGGGGACAAATAAAAAGGTAACCAAATTTATCTAGATTATTATAATAATAATTAGTAGTGGTGACATAATAATAACCAGTAACCACAATAAACTGCTACCTATATAACCATCATTTACTCTATACTTGGTAAATTATATTTAATCTTCTCAGTGATATTATGATTATTATATTGTAGTCTTTCCAAGGATGAAGGTACTGATGTTCAAGTTATGTAGAAGATTTTATGTCACATATCTAAAAAATTAGCAGCATTGTAAGCTTATTCATTGTTTTATTCAATAGTTATTCTTGAGTCTCTACCATTTTAAGCCTGGGAAAACAGCAATGAAACAAAACAAAATCTCATATGGCTTACATTCTAGTGGCCATTATACAGGAAAGAGCAATAATAAGTAAAATATACAGTTGGCCTTTGCACAGTACAGGTTTGGACTGAGCTGGTTCATTTATACACACATATTTTTTAATAAATACCTGTACCACTTTCTATTAACAGTTGGGTGCCTGTGGAAGCGGAGGATTGACTCTATGCACTGATCTGTCCTATGTCATACATGAGCATCTGGGAGTGCTGGCATCCCCTGCAGGTCCTTGAACCCATCCCCCATAGACAAATAGGTACAACTAAGTATTGGGGGAGTTAAATGTTGTATACATGTATTTTCAACTGCATGCGGTTTGGCAACCCAACCTCACATTGCTCAGGTTCAGTCTTATAATAATGTAGATGCTGATAAACACTAAAAGAAAATAAAGTAGGAAAATAGCATAGGTGATATTCTAGGATAATAAAAATTTAGATGGTGTAGTAGACTATGGAATAGTCTGTGAAAAAGTGCCTCTTGAGTTAGAATCTGAAATAGGTGAGGGAGACAAAAATGAAAATAGTAAGGGATAAGATCGAAGAGTTAGAGGTGGGTTAGAAGAAACACAATTTATAGATTCTTATAAACTATTCTAAAAATTTGGCATTTACTCTGAGCAAGAAGGAATCACCACTGGGGTGTTTTCTGCAAAGGAGAAAAAAATCAACTGTATTTTAAAGAAGCATTCTAGAAGTTAGTACCATATGACCTCCTTCAAAAAGGTACAAAATTTCTATTATAAAATAAAATGTCAAGCCCTGGCTGGTGTGGCTCAATGGATGGAGTGCCGGCCTGCAGATCAAAAAGGCCCTGGTTCCATTCCCCATCAGGGCACATGCCTGAGTTGCGGGCCAGGTCCCCATTAGGGGGTGAGCAAGAGGCAACCGCACATTGATGTTTCTCTCTCTCTCTTTCTCCTTTCTGTCCACTCTCTCTAAAAATAAATAAATAAAATCTTGAAGAAAAGACATATTTTAAAAATAAAAAATAAAAAAAACAAAAAACCAAGGGGACATATTTAGTTAATGACACTATATCGTATATTTGAAAATAGCTGAGAGTAGATCTTATAAGTTCTCATCAAAAGAACAATAATTTTGTTACTATGTGGTGCTGATTAATTATTTTTGTGCTAATTGTTCTGTAATATATAAAAATATAGAATCATATGTCATGCAACTGAAGCTAATATAATGTAACATATCAATTATATCTCAAACAATAAAAATCTTCCAGATGCAGTGTTGAGAACAGACATAGAGAGACACACATGGTAAAGCAGAAAGATCTATACCAGGACGTCGTGACAATCCACGTCTGAGTAGATGAGGCTTTGTACAATAGCAGTAACAGGGCAGGTGGTGCAAAGTGCTCAAATAATAGATCTATTTTCAAACCTGACCTTCAAGGCCAGGCCTACCTTATGTGAAAATCTAAGTGACTTTTAATTTTCTCCTTTATTTTAGAATCTCTCTTATTGTCTATCATGGCACTATTAGTGTACAAGTGCTTAATGCATAAAAATTATACACTAATTTGTTGAATTAATATTTGTCAACTTCAAAATTCTCTATGTTTAATTATTTCTTGTCTTTAGTTTAATAAGTTTTGTCACACATATGTATGTTTGCATAATGGTCAATACTAAAATAAAAGGTCATTATGCTTTGTAAAGTTTCAATGCAATAATAGCCAAATGAGAAAACAAACTAGTTGGAGACAACCAGTGTAAGAAGGTTAGGAAAGCAGAGCATATCTGAGAGTGCTTACACAGTAACATATTGAAAAATGAATAAGTGTTGAGAATGTAGAGACAAAGAATAATTAATATATATGATGTAGTGCCATAATATCAAAGACATAGTAAAGTTGTTGCAAAAAAGGAGAAGAAGCCACTATGATTATGTTTAGTTTATCCTTTATAATCAATTTCCTGTTATTTGAAACACAGTAAAAAAAGAAAAAGAAAAGAAAAAAGCCTAGGATGATGAGTATTAATGAGAATAAATTTTTTCTATTTTTTGTATGACAAAAGGAGAATTATTAAATTCTCCTTTTTTATTAAATAGAATAATAAAAGTTTCAGGAATAGTTTAGTTGGTACAGATAGAAACCATCATTCATCAGGATTGCTGAGACCTTAAAATTATGTGAGCAGAGTGCAGGTATGTGCAAAAACTGAGGTACAGAAATATTATGTGATTGATTTATTTATCCTAACCTGTCTGATATCCTTTTTTTCTGAAAACAAGACTTTGGTCCAAAGAGTTTTTTTTTAAATTATCTTCACTGTGTATCAAAATACTCTACTAAAGTTTCACCAATATTTTATGGAGTAACTCTCCCTGCTCTCTCTGGGAGACAGGATCATAGGTCATGCTGTTAGCATGGTCAAAACCAAAACATATGAGACATGTGATCTGTTCTCCTTGCAAAGGAGTCAGGCCTTGCAAATATGATACAAAATTCTTTGATAAGCTAATATATAATAGTACATAACGTGCCCCTTCTGGAGTAGCAATCTTTTGCTAGTAGAAAATACAATGGTAGGCTAATTTGGCTTATTATTTAAGATATTCTGGCATTTTATAAAGATAAATTTACTTTTGTAGAAATTATACCTCTTACTCACTAGGTTGCATTTATTACTGTTTTACCAGCATTGTTGCTAGCATGATGGTATGACTCATTATATTAATTATCCATCATATTTTCCAGTAAGTCTGTAAATAATTAAAGGGAATTCTTATGTCAAATCATATTAGTAAAGTAATACATCAAACATTTCTTATAACAAATCCACAAAACTCATGGATTAATTGTTTCTGTCTCCATCTCTAAAATTTTAATAGCATGTGTTACAGATAATAGTTATATTATTGCTTATTTTGTGGTAATCATTTTGAAAAGTAATTATATATATTTTACAGGCAACTCATTTACTTCACTTGATTCTCCTGTGATGGTTAACTTAGTGTGTTGACTTAACTGGGCTAAGGGATGCGCAGATAGCTGGAAAACTGTTATTTCTGAATGTGCCTAACTGGGATGTGAATCTGTACATGAGCAAAGAGGTTCACCATCACCAGTTCAGGTGATCATCACCCAATTTAGTGAGGGACTGTATAGAACAAAAACATGAAGACTGAATTCTTTATTTTTGTTTGAGCTAGGACATCCATCTTTTCCTATCCTTGGACATCAGTGCTCCTGCTCCTCAGGCCCTCAAACTCAGACGGAATCATACTACAAGCTGTCCTAGTTCTCCAGCCGGCAAATGTCTGATTATGCAACTTCTTATTCTTTATAATCCTATGAGCTATATTTTGTAATAAATTTCTTCTTACATATCTCTACATATCCTATTGATTCTGTTTCTATGCAGTGCCCTAATACATGTTCCCAAAACTTCAAATATACTTTTATTATATTTATTTTGTTATTTATGAAACAAAGAAAAAATGGAGTGAACTGTTTTATATCACCCAGTCGGTAAGTGGTAAAGCTGAGACTGCAGCACAGGTTTTGCTGAAGAATACAAGCATGGTCTTTCATAAACAAATCTATATGAATCTATATTTGCAAAATAGATTAATGGATTATTATAATCTATCTTTTGCATTTTAAATATTTTTACTTTAAAAATCTTTCCTGAGGTATAGCTGACATATGATAAACTTCATACATTTAAAGTGTACAATTTGGTAAGATTTGATGTATGTACACATATGTGTAACCATGACCACAGTTACGATTCCTGGGGCCCCTTGTAATCATCCCCACTTCTTTCCTCGTGCCTCCACCATCACCAACCATACTTATCTGCTTTTTGTCACTAGAGATCAGTTTACTTTGTCTACAGTTTTATAACAATTAAGTTATATATTATAAACTTTTTACAACATAGTGATTATATATATATATATATATATATATTTATGAAATGATCGCCCTGATAAATCTAATACCCATCTGACATGATACATAATTATTATAATATTATTGACCATGTTCCCTATGCTGTACTTTGCATCTCCACCACTATTCTGTAACCACCAATTTGTACTTGTTAATTCCTTCCACTTTTTCACCAGCCCCTCACAATAAGCCTTCCATCTGGCAACCATCAAAATGTTCTCTGTTTTTATGAATTTGTTTCTGTTTTATGTGTTTGTTTTAGATTACACATTTAAGTACATCATATGGCATTTGTCTTTTTCTGTCTGACTTATTTCACAGAGCATAATACCCTCTAGATCTATCCATGTTGTTACAGATAAAAAGATTTTATTGTGTTTTATGGCTGAGCCATATTTCATTGGGTATATGCAGCACGTCCTCTTTATTCGTCTATTGATAGACACTTAGGTTGTTTCTGTATCTTGACTATTTAAATAATGCTGAAATGAAAATGTAAATGCATATATTCCTTCAAATTAGTATTTTGGGTTTATCCAGATAAATACACAGAAGTGGAATTGCAAGGTCTTTGTCTCTTTTTATAGCCTTCATTTTAAAGTCTGTTTTGTCTGGTATAACTATTACTACCTGGCTTTTTGATTTTGTTATGTTTTCAATTTTATGAAATATCCTTATTTATCCCTTTATTTTCAGTCTGTGTGCGTCTCTCTGAAGTGAGTCCTAGTATACAGCACATGAGTGGGTGTTGTTTTGTTATCCATTCAGCCACCATATATCTTTTGTTTGAACACTTAACCCATTTACACTTAACATTAATTGCTAATAGATATGTTTTATTGCCATTTTATTTTTCATATTTTTGTGCTTTCTTCCTCTTTTTAAAAAGAAGGTCCTTTTACATTTTTCAAAATACTATTTGGTGGTGATGAACTCATTTAGCTTTTTATTATCTGGGAAGCTCTTTACATCTCCTTCTATTCTAATAATAGCTTTACTGGGTAATCCTGAGTGTAGATCCTTGGTTTCACCACCTTGAATATTTCATGGCAATCCCTTCTGACCTGCAAAATTTCTGTTGATAAATCATCTGACAGTCTTATAAGAGCTTTGTTGTAAGTAACTGTCTCTCTTGCTGCTTTTAAGACTCTCTTTTAGTCTTTAACCCTTGCCACTTTAATTATGATGTGTCTTGGTGTGGGCCCTTTTGGGTTCATCTTATTTGGAACTCTCTGCTTCCTGGACTTGTGTGTCTTTTTCCTTCACCAAGTTAGAAAGTTTTCCATCATTATTTCTTCAAATGTTCTCAATCCCTGTTCTCTCTTCTCCTTATACCTCTCTGATGTGGATGTTTTGCTTAATGTTGTGCCAAAGGTCCCTTAAACTATCCTTATTTTCTAAAATTCTTTTTTCTTTTTGATGCTCAGATTGGGTGTTTTCCACTACCTTACTTTAGACATTTCTAATTTTATCCTCTGTTTCATCTACCCTACTATTGATTCCTTATAATATGTTCTTCATTTCAGTTGTATTCTTCATTTCTGACTGGTTCTTTTATGATTTCCTTGACCTTTTTTATGCTATTGAAATTCTCACTAAGTTTCTTGAGCAACCTTATAATCATTGTTTTGGACTCTGTATCTGACAGATTGCTTGCCTCCATTGCATTTAGTTCTTTTTCTGGAGATTTCTTCTGTTATTTCATTTGGGGCATGTTTCTTTGTCTTTCCATTTTGGCTGCCTCCCTGTGTTTGTCTCCATGTATTATATAGAGAAATTATGTCTCCCAGTGTTGGTGGAGTGGCCTTATATGGTAGGTGTCCTATTGGACCCAGTGGCACAGTCTCCTTAGTCACCTGCTCCAGGTGCTCCAGGTGTGCTCCAGGTGTCCTCCTTGCATGAGTGGTATGTGCACCCTCCTATTGTAACTGAGCATCCTGTTATAATTGATGTTGTTCAGAGGAATTGACTCTAAGTAATTTGATGTAATTACTGGCTGTCACTACAGTGGAGGAGCTATTGTGTGGGGGCTCACCTCATGTAGCATAATTCACTTTCATAGGAATATGGTGCCTCCCCAGTCTTCCCTTTGAATATGTCAGTTGTTAAAGCCATTGGGTGGTGCTCTGGTGTCATCTGAAACTGATCATCAGGTGTTTTGGTTCTGTGGCCTTTTCGGAGTGGCAGACCAAGGTCAGTTGCTGCTTGAGACCTGCCTGGGGCCACCTGGTATAAGCTACAAAGTGATCTTCAGATAGTTTTTGCTTGTCATGTGTTTGGAGGTGCCTAAGCATGGCTAAGCTGAGAACTGAGACTGTTTACTGCTATTGCTGAGATTAGAGTTGCTTAGCAAGAAGTATAAGGCACACTGAGGCCAAGTGTTGATTGTTTGAGGTTTGTGGACCTTTGAGAAATTTTAGGAAAGTGTCAGTACAAGCCAAGACAGGCAGTTTGTCTGGAAAAGCCACTGAAAGAGGCTTGGGTGGGCCCAAATTTTGCTGGGGTTGCATCTAAAGGAATCATCAGGGTAGGGAAATCAGTCTTAGTCACATGATGGAGACTCAGATATGATGTCTGCCTCTGGCTCTGTGGGAGGAGGGCTAAATAGGTAACCACAGCCTCTGCCAGCACTTCTGTTTGGAAGAAAGCTGCCTCTCCAGCCCTCGCCCCAAAGCCAGACAATTCAGTTCCTCCTTGTATGTCCCTGGTAGTTTTCAAGTTGCTGCCCCAGTGCTGGAGTGCAGACCAAGTCAGTTTAAGTCCATATGTGATCCCTTGAAGAGGAACACACAGGACTCCTGAAGTTCTCAAACTCTCTCACCCACAATTCCAGCTGGTTTCAAACCAGAAGCTATGTGGACTCATCTTTCAGGCACTGGAACCTTGACTGGGGTCCTGATGTGATGCTGGAACCCCTCACTTCTGAGAGGGAAACTCTGCAGCTGAGATATCACTCCCAATTATTAACTACCACATGTAGGTGTGGGACCAATTCTGTTACTCACCAGTGTTGGTTATTTGTAGTTTAGTTGTAATTTTAAAGTGGTGTGGGAGAAGGCAAGTTCATATTTACTTACTCTGGCATCTTAACCAGAAGTCCTTCATTTTCCACATTTTTAATAGCAATCTTCCATATCAATTATTCACCTGTTATAGCAACTTTTACAGGGACATAAAGCAATATCACTATGTGTAACTTTTCCTTGTTTTGTTTTTCAATTATTATTGATAAATAATATTATATTAGATTCTAGTGTACAACATAGTAATTAGACATTTATATAATTTGTGAAGTGATCACCCCAATAGGTTTAATATCTGACTATATGTAACTTTCAAATTTCTATTTTATGTTAATATACAGTAGAAACTTGGGGAAGCCTATTATAATAAATGATACTGTACAGTGCCTTATAATTGGGGTCAAATCAAACATACCTGAATTTAAAGGAGAGCTCATACATTTATTAATTTTATAAACTTTATAAGTGGAATACCCATTTTAGCCTGTAAAATGCAGATAATAATATCTAACATAAAACTGCTGATAAGATTAGATGTGACAACATCTCAAATAACTAAGACAATGTTTATCTCACAGTGCAAAACAAATGGTAATTTTTTAAAATTTCCATACAGTTATATGTTTAAAATGATAAATTGTTATACATGAAGGTAGAGATAGTTCTAAATTTAAGCACAGAAATCTTTGAGAATTTAATTTCTCATATGCTTTATGCCACTTCTACTTAACCAAAATTCACTAATCCCTTTGCCACACATTAATATAGATTTTATGCTATATGAAAATGTGAAATGTAAGAATCTTATCAACCACTTTGTGAAAACAAAAATGATTGATGAACTTATTTCAATTTAGAAATTCAGCTGCTAACTCTAAGCTCTTGTCTTGCCAATGCAGCACATAATATCCTTCTAATTTATGCAGTTTTGCTTATTTCATAAAGAAAGATAATTTAGCAGGATTTCCATATTGATAATTGACATATTAAATAAGAGGCTCAACATTTATTTTGAACTTTAATTTCATGTGACTATTCTCTTATTTACATGCTAGACAGACCTTTGAAAAAAGACTTTTCTGGACTGAACCCTCAACCTAGGCATGTGCCTTTACTGGGAATTGAACCAGTGAACTTTCACTTGGCGGGACGATGCACAACCCACTGAGACACACCAGAAAGCGCCTTTTCCCTTTTTTAAACCATATTTTATTATTATGCTCTTAGAGTTGTTCTAATTTTCCCCATTTCAACTTCCTCCACCCAGCATCCAGAACTCCCTCAGGCAATCCCCCCACATTGTACACGTCCATGGTCCAGGTATGTAAGCTCTTTGGCTTCTCCATTTCCTATACAATACTTTATATCCTCATGGCTATTCTGTAACTACCTATTTGTATTTCTTAATCCCTTCACTTCTTTATTCATTCCCCTAATCACTCCTCCCATCTGGCAACCACCAAAACTCTTTCCATATCCATGATTCTGTCTCTGTTCTTGTTTGCTTAGTTTGATTTTTAGATTCAATTGTTGATAGATTTGTACTTTTGCCATTGTATTGTTCATAGTTTTGATCTTTTTCTTAAATAAGTCCCTGTAACATTTCATATAATAATGGTTTGGTGATGATGAACTCCTTCAGTGTTTTCTTATCTGGGAAACTCCTTATCTGCACTTCAATTCTAAATCATATCTTTGCTGGGTAGAGCAATCTTGGCTGGAGGTCCCTGCTTTTCATAAATTTGAATATTTCTTGCCTATCCCTTCTAGCCTGCAAAGTTTCTTTTGCAAAATCAGCTGACAGTCTTATGTGAACTCCCCTGTAGGTAATTAACTTCTTTTCTCTTGCCACATTTGAGTCTATCTTTATCTTTAACCTTTGGTATTTTAATTATGATGTGTTTTGGCATAGGCCTCTTTGGGTTCATCTTGTTTGGGACTCTCTGTGTGTGCTAGATTTGCATGTTTATTTTATTCACCAAATTAGGGAAGTTTTCTTTCATTACTTTTTCAAATGGATTTCCAGTTTCTTGCTCTTTCTCTTCTCCTCCTGGCACTGCTATGATGAGAATGTTGGACCTCATGAAGTTGTCCCAGAGGCTACTTATATTATCCTCATTTTTTTTGGATTACTTTTTCTTCTTATTGTTCTGATTGGTTGCTTTTTGCTTCCTTATGTTCCTAATTACTGTTTTGAGTCTCAGCTTCATCCCCTCTACTGTTATTTCCCTGTAAATTGTTCTTTATTTCAATTAGTGGATCCTTCATTTCTGACTGATTCTTTATTATGCTGTTGAGGTCCTGACTAATTTCCTTGAGCATCCTTATAAACAGTGTTTTGAACTCTGCATCTGAGAGATAGCTTATCTCCATTTCATTTATCTCTTTTTCTGGAATTTTGATCTATTCTTTCATTTGGGCCATGTTTCTTTGTCTCCTCATTTTGACAGCCTCCCTTTGTTTATTTCTATGTATTAAGTAGAGCTGCTTTGACTCCGTGTCTTGGTAGCACGGCCTAATTTAGTAGGTGTCCTTTAGGGTCCAGTATCCAGCAAAGCCTCCTGTATCACTCAAGTTGGGTACTCAAGGTGTGCCTTTTGTGGGGGCTGAGTAAACCAGCCTCCTGTAGTGGAGACTTGATTGCTGTTGGCAGATCAATGGGAGAGATTTAGCCAGGTCAGACAATTGCAAGGATTGACTGTGACTATTTACCAAGATGCCTCTGTCATCCATGGAGGATCAGCTGTGCAGGGGCAAGGTGGAGGTGCTCAGATGTGATCTGTGGCTGTACACTGGGTGTATGTAGGCCCTAGGATTTCCCATGTGGTACAGGCCAAGGTCAGCCCCCCACCTGTTTTGCCCAGGACTACCCTACCTAAGCTATAAAGCAATATGAGATGGCTGCTACTTGTGCTGGGTTTGGAGATTCCCTGGCAAAGCCAAGCTGTGAATCTTGGCTGACTGCTGCTAGTGCCCGGCATGGGGCTCATTGAGGCCAGTTGTTGCTTGTTTGAGAGGATTTAGGAAGTTGTGAAGCAGGAGCCAAGACCAGGAATTGATATGAAAAATCAGTTTGGATAGTCCTACAGTCTGGGTGAGGAGGAGCCTCTGGGGATTTCCAAGGTGGATCAAACAATGTTAGCTAGGTTGATGGAGTCTCAGATCTGGCACCAGCTTGCTGGCTCTGGGGGTGGGGGAGGGCTTAGAAAAGGGAAAATGGCTTCTGCTTGCCTTGATGCCAGACAATTCAGTTCCTTCCTGTATAGAACTGGTGGCTTTCAAGCTTCTACCCTGGTGCTGGACCTCAGAGAGAGAGAGAGTCTGTGTAGCTGAATCCACATGTAGTTTCTTTAAGAGGCACTGCTTGGGGCTCCAGAAGTTTCTTCTACTGACTCAATTGCCACTGGTTTTTGCAGCTAGAAATTGTGGGGGCCTATCTTTCTGGCACTGGAACCCTGGACTCAGGACCTGGTGTGGGGCTAAAACTGTTTGTTCCTGAGAGATTCCTCCCAAATTTTTATCCACCACATGTAGGCGAGGAACCAGCCCATTCTGCATCCCCACCCCTCCTATCAATCTCGATGGATGTGGTTTCTTTAATTCCATAGTTGTCAAACTTCCATTTAACTCGATTTCTAATGGTTCTGAGTGATGGTTGTCATATGTTTTAGATATAACATTGATGTGGTTGTGTGAAGAGGCAAGCCATGTCTGCTCACACAGACATGGTGCTTTTTTTCAAAAACTTTTTTCTCCATCACTTTAATTGCATCAATGGAATCATTGTGCCAGCAAAAGTGACACTGAGTTGAGCACTTCCCCCTCACAATATGTTTCATTAGTATATCTCCTAGTTATTAAAAACTTTTAAGGACATCAACAAATACACAACACAACACAACACAACACAACACAACATCCACAAATTTGATACCTTAGTTAAAATTAAGACCTCCATGAAAGACACTTGGTATCAAATATCACACAATAAAAAATCATCTTAATAAGACTTTATTACTGAAGAAATTGAGTTGATAATTAATAAGCTCTTCAAAAATAAATAATCAGGTACAGATTTATCTTTTATGGATGACTTAAAGAATATTTAAGGGGGGAAATGATACCAATTCTATACATCTTCCAAATAGAAATAGGGGAATACTCCCTAACTCATTTTATGAGATATGCAGGAACCCAAATACATCACAAAATTATAAAACAATCTTACTGATAAATGTAGGGGAAAAAGGTATGGACCAAAGTGTAGAAATGAGTGGTGTGATCTGTAAAACCAAAGGCAAAAAAAACCCCAAATGTTTGTACATAAGCACTATACTCTAGTCCAGGGGTGTCAAACTCATTTTCACTGGGGGCCACATCAACCTTGTGGTTGCCTTCAAAGGGCTGAATATAATTTTAGGACTGTATAAATGTAACTACTCCTTAATTAGGGGCAAGGAGCTCAGTGCTGCCACCAGGTAGAAACAAGGTCCCAGGCCAGAGTAAATAAGGTGGAGGGCCAGATTTGGCCTGTGGGCCTTGAGTTTGCCACCTGTGCTCTAGTCAATACAGTTAAATGCCAGAGAGTGTGTTAAAAATTCTGATACATCTATACTGGAATTGATCAACTAAGTAAATGAATGTCAAACAATTGCAGCCAAGTTTCTCATTATTAGAGTGAAAAATTATAGATAAGCCAGGAGAGGGAACTGGACAGTCATTTGGTAGTTGAATCATTAGTGTTTGAGAAGTCATTAGGAACTCATGTTTAGCTTAATATGAATACAGATGGTTACATATAGATATATTGATATATATGTGTTACATATGTTATACATAGGTTAGTACACACACACATATGTCCATGCTCTGTCAGCTGAGAAAAACTAAAAGCAATGGCAACCATGAAGGTAACAAGCAGCTATACCTTGGTCACTGACAATATCCTTCAATTTTAAAATCCTATGCTTCGTGGAAAAAACTTAATCTGGGATGGAGGCAGGAAATACAAAACAAAAGCCTGGAGAATCTTATAATATCAGAAAATAAGGAAGCACTCAAAACAAAATAACACCCACACTAATGGAAGTATATCAGAGGGCACAGAAGATAACTGAAGAAATATCCCAATGGTCACTGCTATTCAATAATGTGGATAGCAAAATAATTAAAGTTGCATTGAATTGTAACTGGAAATGTAAAACAAGTACACGTGTGCATACAGATATAAATAAGTGATGGAATAAAAAAGTAAGTGGAGTAATGCTGGTGGAAAGAGACTTGATTTGGGGTGGTAAACACACAATATACAGAAGATGTATTATAGAACTGTACATGTGAAACATATATATTTATTAACCAGTGCCACCCCAACAAATTTAATAAGAAAGAAGCACCACAATTCTACAATGTAAAAAAGTTTATAAATAATTTATGTAGATACTCAATCTTTGAAATGGCAAAGCATAATTCTTTATTCTTCACATAGTAAGCTAAGCATAATTCCTTCCAAAGAGCGCAGTATGAAAAGATGTAAAAGAGAGATAGGTAATGAGCCAGAGAGAGAGAGAAAGAGACAGGGAGAGGCGAGAGAGAAACTTTGTAATAAAGACCTTGACAAACACTGCTTCAGCCAAGTGCTCAAGGTTATCATCAATAGTGATCAATTAGGTTGATAATATGTACACTTGATATCATGTGATTAAAATGGCATTTTACTTCTGTGTTCTTCCTCCTTAAAGTCATAGCTGCATATCAGATATATCTCAATAAAAGAGGATTCTATTAAATGCCTGGTCAACACTCTTCAAATAAGTCAAGGTCATGAAAAATCAAGAAACATCTGGGAGACTTTCACAGAAAAGAAAACTCTAAAAAGAAATAATGAATGAATCTGAATAATGAAATGATAAATAATAAAACAAAATGAATAATGTTGTATTCTGGATTGGATCCTGGAAGCTAAAAAGGACATTAGGTAATATCTAAAGAAGTCTAAATATATTGAGTTAATAATTCTACATTAATGTTCATTTATTATTTGTAACAATTGTGCAATACAAATATAAGATTTTAATAATGCCTAAAACTGTGTGTGGGCTATGTAAGGACTCCTCACATCATGTTTAAATTATTTTAATAAGCAAAAAGTATAAAAAGTTTATTTAAAATGAAGCAAAAATATTCTACATAATCAGAAGAAAAATGTTCTTCAAATACATTTTTTATACTTTATTTAAACATTCTGCTGATATAAGCAGAGATTTATTCAAAGTTTTAAAATGCATTCAACAAATATTTATTAAGTACCTCCTATGTTTCAGATGCTATGATAAGATTTGAGATACACACACACACACACACACACACACACACACACAATGAAAGAAGATAAAAACAAGCACCTATAATAGCATGCTAATAATCACTGAGATAGAGGCAAAAGAAAAGTAAATTTAAAGAAAAGACAATGAAATAAAAATACAAGCAGATATATAGCTGAATGGGAAGTGAAGCTACTTTCAAGGATAGTGCCATTATCTCCAACTTCTCCCTCTCACTGCTCTATAGACAAGAGAATGTAAAAGTAAGAGAAGGAAACCCTCTTAGGATTTTATTGTATTGGCCAAGGAAATAAATTATGATGGCTGTGGGCTTAGAATGGGGCGGTAGCAGGAGGCATAGTAAAGAAGGACTGGTATGTGAATACATATAATCAAAGAGCAGATAAAATAATCTTCTCATGATATGCATGTTAGTATGAGGGGAAAAATGATTCAATTACTCTTTTTAAGTATATTTTATTGATTATGCTATTACAGTTGTCCTATTTTTTCTATCTTTAATTCACCTCCACTCTGCACTCCTCTTCCCACCAGCATTCCCCCTCACCTTAGTTCATGTCCATGGGTTGTACGTGTAAGTTCTTTGGCTTCTACATTTCCTTTACTATTCTTAACCTCCCCCTGTTTATTTTCTATCTACCATTTAGGCTTCTTATTCCCTGTACCTTTATCCCTATTCTCACCACTCCCCCTCCCCACTGATAACCCTCTATGTGATCTCTATTTCTGTGATTCTGTTCCTGTTCTAGTTGTTTGTTTATTTTGTTCTTAGGTTCAGTTGTTGATAGTTGTGAGTTTATTGTGATTTTACTGCTCATATTTTTTATCTTATTTTTCTTAGATAAGTCCCTTTAACATTTCATATAATAAGGGCTTGGTGATGATAAACTTGTTTAACTTTACCTTATCTGGGAAGCACATTATCTGACCTTCCATTCTAAATAATAGCTTTTCTGGATAGAGTAATCTTGGATGTAGGGCCTTGCTTATCATCACTTTGAATACTTTATGCCAGTCTGTTCTTGCCTGAAAAATTTCTTTTGAGAAATCAGTTGATAATCTTACAGGCACTCCTTCATAAGTAACTCTCTTCTTTGCTCTTGCTGCTTCAAAGATTCTCTCTTTATCTTTAAGCTTTGGCATTTTAATTATGATATGTCTTGGTGTGTACTTCCTTGGGTCCAACTTCTTTGGGACTCTCTGAGCTTCCTAGGCTTCCTGGAAGTGTATTTCCTTTGCCATATTTAGAAAGTTTTTCTTCATTATTTTTTCAAATAAGTTTTCAATTTCTTGCTTGTCGTCTTCTCCTTCTAGCACCCTATGATTCAGATATTGGAATTTTTAAAGTTTTCCTGGAGGTTCCTCAGCCTCTCCTCATTTTTCAAAATTCTTGTTTCTTCATCCTGTTCTGATTAAATGTTTATTTCTTCCTTCTGTTCCAAATTGTTGATTTGAATCCCGATTTTCTTCCCTTCATTGTTGGTTCCCTGTATATTTTTCTTTTTTCACTTTGCATAGCCTTCACTTTTTCCTCTATTTTGCAACCATGGTCAACCATTTCTGTGAGCATCCTGATTACCAGTGTTTTGAACTCTCTATCTGATAGGTTGCCTATCCCTTCATCACTTAGTTCTGTTTTTGAAGTTTTTACCTATCATTTCATTTGGGTCATATTTCTTTGACTTGGTGCACCTGTGATGTTGTAAGGTACAGAGCCTTAGGTATTCACCAGGGAAGGGCAACCCACTTTGCTGCATTGTGGCTCTGTATGTGGGGGAAGGATCAGTGAGGGAATGATGCTGCTTGCTTGGCTCTCAGCTGGCTTTCAGTCACTTCCCCCGCTAACCACAAACAAATTGGGCTCTTGTCCTGATTCCCAAGTGGGTGAGATTTTGTACCTTCTAGGACCCCATGGGTCTCTCTAATGGACTCCGCTGTAAGGCTGGGAGTTTCTCCTGCTGCCTCAACCCCCATAGGTTTTTATAGCCAGACATTTTGAGGCTTTCTTTTCTTGTATTGGAACCCTGGGTTACACAGGGTTCCTATCTCATTCCTCAGGTGTTCCACCTAGTTTATCAGAATGCAAATGTGGGACCACCTGGTCCGCCAGTTGCCTCCTTGCCTGCTCGGTCTTCTAGGGGTTGCCTTGCCACACGTTCTCTCCACCATAGGTGCCTGTCTCCACCCCTCCTACCGGTCTGAATAAACATTTCTTCTTTAACTCCTTGGTTGTTCGACTTCCATAAAGTTGAATTTTCTGGCAGTTCTGGTTATTTTTCATCTTTAAATTGGTGGTTTTTCTTCTTTTGGTTGTGCAAGGAGCTAAGTGTATCTCCCTATCCTCCATCTTGGCTGGATCTTTGTTTTGTTTTCTTTTCTTTTTTTAATAAAGGCATTCACAGCTATAAATTTCCCTTGTAGAACTCCCATATATTTTGGTATATCTCTTTCCATTTTCATTTGTTTCAAGATATTTTTTAATTTATTTTTTTATTTCTTCTTTGACTCATTGGTTTTTCAAGAACATGTTGTTCAATCTCCATATTTCTTGTGATTTTTCCAGTTTTTTATACATATTTGATTTTTAGTTTTATACCATTGTGGTAAGAAAAGATGCCTGATATAATTTTAGTTTTCCTAAATTAAAGATTTCTTTTGTGGCCTATAATAATTTTATCTATCCTGGAGAATGGTCAATGTGCACTTAAGAATATGTATTCTACTGTTTTTGGATAGAATATTGTATAAATATCTGTTAAGTTTATCTGGTCTAATGTCTATATTTGTCCTATTAAAAATAGGAAGTGAATAATTCTTCTAAAAAAGACATATAAATAGACAACAAGTATATAAAAATTTGCTCACAATTACTAATCATTAAAAAGGTGCAAATTAAAATCACAATGAGATATCATTTCATACTTGTTAAAATGGATGTCATCAAAAATACAAGAGATAACAAATGTTGATAACAAATGAAACCTTTTGCAATGTTGGTGGGAATGTAAATTTGTTCAACTACTATAGAACACAGTATAAAGTTTCCTTAAAAATTAAAAATATAACAACCATATGATCCAGCCATTCCACTTTTGAATATGTATCCAAAGAAAATGAAAATAGAATATAAAGGACACATGGACAAAACCAAGGGGGATGGTGGAAGCAAGGAAGGGAAGCGGGCTTGGCTGGGGTGGGGATGGGTGGGGAGAAAATGCAGACAACTGTGGTTGAACAATAAAGTAATTTTTAAAAAAGACATCTGCACTCCCATGGTCATTGCTGTATTATTCACAATAGTCAAGATATGGAAACACTCAAGTGCCAACAAAAGGAGGAATAGAAGAAGAAGATTTGGTACACATATATGCAATGGAGCATTATTTAGCCATGTGACAGGACATCCTGCCATTTGCAAAAATATAGATGGCTCGAGGTTATTGTACTAAGTGAAATAAGTCAGAGAAAACAAATTCTGTATAGTACCATTTATTTATGAAATCTAAAAAAGTCAACATTGTAGAAACAAACAAGAGTGGTGGTTACCATCGGTTGGATCATGGGGATAAGTGGAGATGCTAGTCAAGGAGTACAAATTTCCAGTTATAAGATGAATAAGTACTGGGATCTAACATACAGCATAATATTATACTTGGTAAGTTACTAAGAGGGTATATCTTAATGTTTCACCGCACACAAAAAAATGGTAATTAATGGGATTCTGCAGGTATCAAGTAACACAATAGTATTAATCACTTTGCAATTTATAAGTATAACCAATCAATACGTTTTACCCTTGAAACAATATTTTATATAAATTATATCTCAATAAAGCCTGATGGAAAAATAAGTCCATAGGCTAAGAAGCTTAAAGAGTTCAAAAATATAACTTTTTGCATAAAGGTACTTATAATGAACAACTTTTAAATATTTTAATACATTTGATTAATTGATCCTAAATTCAGAAACAAAAATTCCCACTGCTGAGATATCTCAATCTATATCCTCAGAATTAGTGCATATATTTGATTAAGTAGTTGTATAACATAAAATGTCTAAAATAGAAATAATTAATACAATATTTTTACATAAAAAGAATCCCAGAGTTAGATAATACCAGGCTTCTGTGGCCTCTCCATAATTATTGGAGACTCGAACCCTCTCTATCTCACTGCTTCAGCATCCTAGGTTTTACTGATGTTAACCGTCAAGTATTAGAAAGCTATTCTCATGTCCTACATCATTCCGAAGTTACAGGATGGAAGGAAGGACAACGTGAAAACACTTTCTAGGGAAATTTGCCAACACATTACCTGTAAACAATACATTAGCCATACCTGAAATCGCATCATTACAGTAGCCTTCACACATCATTTTCTAAAAATTTATCATGAAACAAACAGTTGCAATCTGCTTGTGACATAATACCTATAGTTATCGACATAGTATCATGCACTTTAAAATAGGGGGATAAATCTCATATTAAGTATTCTTACCAAATGTGCACACACAACCATTAAGAAAAATTTTGAGGTGATTGATTTGTTTAGTAATTTGATTGTAGTGATAGTATCATAAACATATATACATATGTCCAGGTTTATCAAATTATATACATTACATGCATGCAATTTTTGTATGTCAATTATACATCATAAGATAAAAATTCAGGTCTCTTACATACATTTTTATTCATAAAAATTCAGAGGAAATGTTACTAAAGAGGAAGAAAAAGTGTGCCTTTCTGTAGATATCAGTTTCTGCACTATTAAATAACAGTAAAATATATTTCTTTAAAATATTTTAAATGGCATATCTGCTACCATTTCATTAATTTCTCTTAATTAGACTAAAATTTAATACTTTGTATTTAATTAGTATTATCTTTAAGTCATTAGTGTTTCTTCTTGTCTGTATTTTTGACAAAGTATTCATTTATGAGAATATCTGGAGAGAAAAATCAAGGGCCAAGAAAAACAAAACAGCTATCATTCCACTTACACTGGGGAGACAAGCCATGTGTTAGAAAACAATCAGATGTAGAAACAGAGTAAATGATCATTCTGGGACTCATTTTGTGAAAAACAAAAATATATGATTTGCTGTAATGTGGAAAGTAAGTTCGCTGTTACTGTCAATTTTGTGATGTAAGCCACTATATCTCTAGAAGGACCTTGTTAAAAAGTAATTACATTACCAGAGAAAGTAAATTATTAGAACATTTTCATGAATTAATTTACTGTTTAAATAGTGGCTGTGAAAAGTAATTGAACTCTCAGGGTTGGTACTAAAGTAAATCATGACAAAGGGAGAAGAAAATATGAAATACTTCTCCAAGGTAATTCATAATAGGGTTTTCCCTAGTTATACCAGGCTGTTTAATCAGAGATTTAAGTGCTTAAGTAGAGAGTGGTCCTAAGAATACAGAGATTCTGAAGATTAATTTTCAAACTTTATTAAGATCATCCTTGAATAGAATATATCATAAATTCCTATCCCTTTAATTTTTGATATGTTGAATTAAAAACACTCGAGTCATACAGGTATTGATTAAGCATTTACAAAAATACTGGCAAATAAGTACTCCACTTAGTTTTTCTGTAAGAACTGGGGAACACACAACAAATAATCCTGAGAAGGGTCTCTCATTCCATATCATCAAAACAGAATTTTGCTTAAGTGTAGAGGGAATGCACAAGTGTCAAAATTAAAAGTTTTTTGACAAGTTTAGTTTTATTAATAAAACTAATATCCTTGAAATCTCCTTTTTTTCTTTCTTTATGGTTTTAGGCTCAGTCATTTCTTGAGACAATAAAGTTTATCCCTTTCCAATCTCCTAGTCATAATAGGTAAGGTGAAAAGAAATGAGTAAGGAGGATCTTACTCCTGTGAGGATTTTTCACTAATTAAATTAATAAATTAAGAAAATGGTTTTTGAGCACTTTTTTATCTCTTTCTATAAAGGTAGGATAATATGGCAGAATGGATCCAAATTTGTGTAAACCACAACACCAAAGGCAAGAAATATTGAAAGTCAAATGCTGTTACAACCTCACAGCTAGTTAAGAATCATGCAATTTGATCCAGAATCTTGGCTGCCAAACTAAGGCAGCAAACCAACAGAAAGCAAGTGAAGTGAAAGCAAACAGCCTCAAATAAATTTTTATTTTTCCCCATTGATTTGCACAGCTGGATTTTTCTTCAGAGCTAATTAGATTTATTAATTAAGTGAATAAAACAAATATTTTATCCCACTCCTAGGGGTATATTTTTACTCCTATAAGAGTCTTGAGATGAACACAAGTTTTTAATCTTAGTAGATTTCAGTTATTAAATTTTTATTTATGGTTATTTCTGTTTTATATTAAATATATTTTTCCTACTCCAAGATCATGAAAACAGTATCTTACATTTTCTTCCAGAAGTTTTTTTTCTTTACCTTTTGCATTTGGATCTGTAATTCTTCTGGAATTCATTTCTATGTATGAGGTGAGTTAGTGGACAAACTATACATTCTTTTAATATGTGTAGCCAATTGAATGGCCTTATTTATTCAAAAAGCCACCCTTTTCTCCCTGTACATCAGTGTCTCTTTTGTCATAGATGTCTCTTCCTGCATATGTGTGTTTCTGGACTCTTATTCTGTTCCCTTGATACTTGTTTTTCATTGTGCCATGTAACCATCTAAGACAAATAGGCAAAATCATCATCATCATCATCATCATCATCATCATCATCATCATCATCATCATCATAGGGACACAAATAGTAATTTCAGGGATTTGGTCCTTTAAGTTCTGTGTTTCATCAATTACTGATAATAAGCTTCCAATGAATGAAGTAAATCAATAATCTATTAAAATATAGGGTCTGGCACAGATAAACCCCTTTTTAATACAAAATCTTTTATTACAAAATCATAAGCATGCAATTCTGTAACATAACAATGTCACACTCAAGCATACCATATGATATTTTAGGTGAAATGTTCAAATTAAAAGTATAAATTATTGTATCCATAGTATTGCCCTACCAACCACACTCAAGAAGGGATTACTTCTGCCAGATCTTGTATTTCTTGATTTTTATAAGTAGAATATTTATATATCTTCTAGGCAGACATCTGACTACTCATTGTAGAGAGTATCACAATGTCTTACCCTGTTTCCAGACATGAAGCTGGCTTAAAGGTGCACTGAAGGGAGACTGGTCCTTTTGAGAAAGGCCTCTTTGGCGTGGCCAGTTTTTGTTTTGTTTTGTTTTGTTTTGTTTTTACCGAGAATTGTATTCCAAGCTTTCCCAGAGGAAACTTCACCATTAATAAGATGACTGTGAACTTGGAAAAGTGTAATTTGTGGACCCTCAGGGAGCTATCAGAAACTGAAAAAATGCCTTTGTGTATACCAGTCAGGGCAGCCTTATCGAAGACCAGGAGTTGATGGTTTCTGGGCCCAAGTCAATCTTACAATGACTGTGGTAAGACTGGGACTGCTTATCAAGGGAACTCTACACTAGGAAAAGTAAAATACAGTCCTCTGCTTTTTTCTCCAGTCCCAGATTGTACTGTACATATATTTTATAACATGAAAATATCCAGATTGTATCCCAGACCTATGACAAGAGATCTATTATGATAGGCTGAACAAAGTGGAAACCCACCAGCTCTTGCCCCACATCCAGACAATATAGTAATCCCAAGTAAAAGCAAACATGTCTCGGGGAATTTTAGATACTTATTCCACCATCAAAGATTTAGAAGATGCAAGAGTGATTAATCATTTCGCACCTTATTAAGTTTACCTATATTTATGATTCAAAACACCATGAGTTTGGGGGGAGAAAACCTGTGGTATCAAATAGTAACTGTTTTTTTCTAAATATGCATTTATTAAATTAATAAATTCCTTGCCATCTAATATGCACCTATTTACCTAGCAGATTATTCATTTTCAATCCCAGCCAATAAAATAATCACAAGCAATACTTTCCTTCAGCAATCATTTACAAAAGGGCATCTTTAATACCTTACTTCAGGATTATGTCATTGGCCCTGCATTCAGTTATCACACAGTCTGGAGAGACATTGACTGTCTTGATATCCCAAACTAATCTGTTAGAGAGCATTGGTTTATTACATTGATGGCATCACTCTAATTAGATCTAGTAACTGAAAAGTAGCAAGGACCTTAGATGCCTTATTAGGATATGTAAGTTCTTGAGAGTAGGCAATAAACCTGAAGAAAGTTCAAGGAACTACCGTTTCAATATATTTCTAGGTGTCCAGTAGTTCACTGCAATTATCTTTATAGAAAGAGAAATGTGTTGACATTTTATCACCAACTGTGAAGGTTTTTTTGGATATTATCGGCAATATATACCACACTTGTGCATGCTGTTCCTATGCTTCTGAATATATTTTTGTCTTCCTCTCTGTAGTGCTTCTATTAGTACCATTGTTCATGTGCACAGTGAATATTTTATTTATTGCCAAAGTATCAAACACAGAATCTCCTCTAGCTAATAATTAACTAGACATTGAAAAAATGCAGCAATTGGTTCATGCCCATTCAATCACCAGTCTTCCCAAGTGCCTCATCCATTGGAAGTCAGCTGGATTGATACATTGACTTACTCTGAAGTCTGTAGTTATAGCAATGCCTAAGCAATAAAACTGTACTTTGGAACCCAGAAGACTCACTTGGTTTCCTCATAGTAGTTCCTCATCTAATAAGATTCTCCCTTAGGAAACTATAGCAACCAAAAAATAAAAATTCTACAAACAGCTTTTTTTTTAAAGTGAATGATTGTTTAGTGGTTATTTAAAAATAATCAGTAAATATGGTATTGAATTTTAAGGAGGATATGCAATGGCAAATAGAATACTATCAATTAGATATTAGGAATAGCTATAGAGCTGGACAGAGAATAGTTTTTGTTATTTTTTATTTCCCCTTTTCCTTCTATTTTATATGAAGAGCATTAGTTTTGGGTAACTTAAATTATACATGACAATATAAATAAATATAATAATTCCAAAAAATGGAAGAATATAAGATTTTATATTTCCTCTCAGTTTTCTTTGAACACACACATGTACAGATAAGGAGATAGAAAGATGTAAGGCAGATTTAGGGGCAAAAGGAAATAATCATTTTGTTAGTCTTTATCACAGGCACCTCAGTCAATATTCATTTTTTGCCCTTGATCTCACTCCCCAAAAGATTCATTTCTCCTGAGTATTCAGTTTGGTTGAAGCCAAAAGAAGACACTTCCATGACACCTGAAATCACTTGTGCTGAAATGGAAGGTATTTCTCACACTTCCTCTCAGCCTCACTGAGGTACTGGCTGTGTATGCCTCCTTCATGCACTTTGGGCTCTAAGTACACAACTCCTACCCCTGGTCATTCCAATCTCAGGGTAATAAAGCTTTTAAAAATATATGATTGAGAGAGAGAGAGAAAAGGAGAGATTTGTTATCCTACTCATCCATGCCTTTATTGCTTGATTCTTATATGTGTATTGACTGAGGATTAAACCTGCAAATTTGATGTATAACAACATTGGCCTATGAGTAAGACACTGTAACCAATTGAGCTACTTGGCCAAGGCCAAAACCTTTTAACTGTTATTCATTTTTGAATGGCTCATCATTTGTGTTACTTCATTACTCTATTCATGTTTCAGGAAATCATTCCTTCATCAAACTCTCTTTTCATTTTGAACCCATTAAGAAAGTCATTTCTTCTTTCCTTTATATCTCTTGCTCTAGGGTACATATTAGTGAATATATTGCTGAGTGAAATATTCAAAAATTTTCTGCCTTTGTTCTCCTTTAGGACTTTCATGGTGTCACACCTTATATTTAAATATTTTACCCACCTTGAGTTTATTTCTGTGTATGGTGTAAGTTGGTGGTTAAGTTTCATTTTTGGACATTGTAGTATGGACATTTTGATGATGTTAATTTTTCCAATCCATGAATACAGTATATGCTTCCATTTATTTGTGCCTTCCCTGAGTACAGGGCTTTTACTTCCTTGGTTATAATTATTCCTAGGTACTTTATTTCTTGTTGCTATAGCAAATGGGATTTTTTCCTGATTTCTGTTTCAGATATTTCATTCTTGGTGCACAAAAATGCCTTTGATTTCTGAATATTGAATTTGTACCCCCATTGCTTATTATCCCCAAATTCACTTATTAGGTAGAGTAGTTTTTTGGTGAAGTCTATTGGGTTCTGTATGTACACTATTATATCATCTGCAGGCTGTGACAGTTTTATTTCCTCCTTTTTCATTTGGATGCCTTTTGTTTCTTTTTCTTTTCTGATCACTGTGCCTAGAACTTCCAATAATATGTTGAATAGAAGTGGTGTAAAAGGACATCCTTGTCTTGTTCCTGATCTAGTTGGAAAGCTTTTGATTTTTCCCCATAGTGTATGTTGTTGATTGTAGGTCTCTCATATATGGCCTTTATTATCTTTATTATATAAGGTGTACTCCCTCTACTTCCACTTTGCTGAGTGTTTTTATCATAAATGGGTGCTGTACCTTATCAAATGCTTTCTCTGCATGTATTGATATGATCATGTGATTTTTGTCTTTTCTTTTGTTCATGTGATGTATTATGTTTATTGATTTGCAAAAATTGTACCATCCTTACATCCCTGGGATGAATCCCACTTGATTATGGTGTATGATCTTTTTAATTTATTGCTGGATGTGGTTTGCCAATATTTTGTTGAGGATTTTAGCGTCTATGTTCATCAATGATATTGGCCTGTGGTTTTCTTTCTTTCTTGTATCTTCTGGTTTTGAGATTAGGATGATGCTGGCCTCATAAAAACAGTTTGGGAGTCTTCTCTCTTCTTGGATTTTTTTGACTATTCTGAGAAGGATAAGGGTTAGCTCTTTCTTAAATGCTTTGTAAAATTCTCCTGTGAAACCATCCTGTTCAGGGATGCTTTATTATTAATTGGGAAATTATAAATAACTTTGTGAGCCCAGAGTTACTAAACAAAAAGGAATTCCTGAGGTTTGTAAAAAAATATTTTGGTTTTCAAAGAAATTCTTCCAGCAATAAATAATAATTCAAAATTTCATTACTTTATGAATGCTTAAATATGGATTGTTCCAGGCATTGTAAATTAAACATATTGGTAAACTTTTATGAGCTATTACTCATATGGAATTATTGCTTCTATCACATTAACTCCTATTTACATTTTATTAATAAGCAGAAGGGGCAATCATGAAAATCAACCTTCCTAGTGCTCTCACATATTTAAGAGAATCAGGTTATTTGAAGATCTCTTTTTAATAGGTTGGTATAGTATTTAACTCAGTCTATGATATATCTTCTGGTTTTAATTTTTAAAAAGCAGCTTTTGAACTTTTTTGGTAATTTCCATCCTAAGAATCATTGTTAATTCTTTCCCTTACTTACATAAAAACATAATAATGTTTAATATACAAATAGAAATAATTTATCCATCTTTAAAATTTCCTTTGTTTTACTGAAAATATACATTTGAATTCAATTTTAATATTTGTATAACACCTCAAATGCCACATAGCTACTGAAAATATATTTTATATAGATATTTAAGCTTACTTATTCAGCTAATGTCTTACAGTGGTTTTGTGTTATACTGAAAATGGTCTAATGTATTTTAAAGCAATATTCATTATGTCTAAATATATGTTAGTTTTCCTAAGTATTTATGAGGTAAAGGTATATATAGTGTACTTTGTTGAAAGCATCTTTTATACTCATATCACTTGAAACCACTTTAAAAAAATACTATTCTAAATTGCTTATTTCTTTTCCCTTTCCTTCAATAGTACAAAAGTTCTTATGGGGTTCTTATTTGTCTCCATTTTAGCAGCATAATTGAACAATTGTGAAGCACAACAATAATTCAGAGGCATTGATGACATATTCCTTGTACACTGGCTCAAAATTGGTTATTTTATGCATAATTTAACAAACACTGCACAAGTTTATACATACCATTAACACAAAGAAGTTATGAGGAGAATTGCTTTAAAGTAAAAAGCATTAAGAATAACAATCTCAGATTTTATTGTTCTATAGTAATTACCTTTTTCTAAACAAAAATCTTTGAGAAATAATACCATTTTAAAACACCTTACAATTACAATAGGCTGCAAGTTTAAAAAACACAGAGAAGGCAAACAGGAAAAGTTCTTCAGGCTTCACAGGTAAATCGTCTTGTCAGCTTTTCTTTAAATTGTACTTAAATTTTTTGCATGGATAATACATTGAGATTTCATTTAAAAGTTATGTATTATCATAAAAATATGGAACTTTGAAAAAAGCTAAGTACCATTAGTACAAATGTCAAAATAGCATACTTCGTTTCTAGATATATGGCTAAATTTAACTAGCAGTTTAAACCAACCAAACCAACTTTACCCCAAATGGCTGCTTAATAAAAGCCAGTGTTTATGATCAATTTTGATATTTAGGGGTGGATGCTTTCTTGGAAAATAATTTAGATGTTTAAGTGAGAATAGTTGGTTACATTATGAAAGATGAAGGGATGATGTGAAACTGTCTTAAATTTAAAAATAAAGAAATAATGTGGCAGCATAAACCACATGTATTTGAACATGTATTTGGGATAAAATATTTCAAGAGACATAAGATATTTACTCTAGATTCTGGGCTAAGAAGCAATTTTAGGCATTGGTACTCAGGCAATTCAATGAAACTGCTCTCAGAGCCCTGCTCCAGATAGATGTCCCACTCTTTGGAGGAGCCACCTATTAGAATCCCAACCTCATCATGTTATTCTAAAAAAACTTGAAGTGTTCCAAATCATCCATACTCAATTGATTGACACAAAATATTATCATCTGCTATCTTATCCATTTACTTGTGGTGTGGCATTGAAAATTAAGTTTTGCTCTGGCTGGTGTGGCTCAGTGGATAGAGCACAGGCCTGTGAACCAAGGAGTAACCTTTCCAATTCCCAGTCAGGGCACATGCCTGAGTTGCAGGCCAGGTCCCCAGTAGGGGTACACAAGAGGCAACCATACATTGATGTTCCTCTCTCTCTTTTTCTCCCTCTCCTGCTCTCTCTAAAAATAAAGAAATAAAATATTTTTAAAAGAAAATTACGTTTAAAATCAATTAATCTATATCTGTTAAATAAGCCATTGCTAAAACATTTCCTTCATAGACAGAAAGAAAAAAGAACAAATTATGTGGTTTAAAGTTGCATGCAAAAGACATACATATCTAGAAGACAGGATCACAAGATTTATTATTTTATGTTTGGGAGTTATCTATAATGTAGTTTAGAATTTAAAAATGTGTTTCCTATAACATGTAATGCTTGCTGTCCACAGGGATAGGACATTTCCATGAGAATGGGCCACATTTTTGGCCCATTCTATAAATGCTATTTGAAGTTTCACTTACAGAATGCCACTTACAAAATGTCATTTACAGAATGCCACTAGGAGAGAGTAAAATAATCTTGAAAATGGTCAAATGTATTTATTGTTTTTATTTTCATTTAGTTTTGTTGTTAGGTTTTCCAGAAAACTTTGTTGAAGCATCCTTCAAAGTAACAGGGAACCATCATGCATAGAATCTATTTTAAAAAAGTTCATGTTACATCTGATTGGGAAAGCTATGTCATATATAAAAGGGAATGAACAGTGAAGCCAGTCATGATTCTAAATTGAACACCACAAATTAAATGCATTATAATGATGTTAAAAGCATTACAACAGCTGGACAGCAAAGAAAACAATCAACAACAAAAAAAGGCAACCTACAGAATGGGAGAAATATTTTCAAATCATATCTAATAGGGGCTGATATTCAAAATAACTCATATAACAACATAAAAAAATGAAAAATGGAAAGAAGATTTGAAAATAAATGTTTCCAATGAAATCATACAGATGGCCAACAGATACATGAAATGATATTTAATATCATTAATCATCAGGGAAATGCAAATCAAAACCACAATGAGATATCACCTCACACCTGTTTGAATGGCTGTTATCAAAAGAGAAGATATAACAAGTGCTAGCAAGGATGTGGAGAAAGGGGAAGTCTTGTGCATCATTAGTGGAATGTAAATTGTTGCAACCACTATGGGAAACAATGTGAGAATTCCTCAAAAAACTAAAAATAAAACTATCAGACAACCCAGAAATTCCACTTCTGAGTATTTTGCAAAGAACTCATGGACACAGACTACAATGTGGTCAATGCTGGGGGAAGGTGGAGTGGATGGAGGTGAAAAAGGGCATAGAGGGAATAAATGGTAATGGAAAAATATATAATTAAAAAAACAAATAAAATGAAAACACTAACTCAAAAGATATAGCTCTCCCACATTCACTGCAGCATTATTTAAAATAGTCAAGACATAATACCAACCTTAAGTGCCCATCAGTGCTTGCACAGGTAAAGGTTATATATATAATGAAATATTGCCATAAAAGGAACAAAAGAACAAAATCTTTCTATTTGTGACAACATGGATGGACCTGTAAGGCATTATGTTAAGTGAAATAAGTCAGATGTAAAGACAAGAACAAAACCAAAAATCTAAATCCATAGATGCAGAGAATGGATTGGTGTTTGCCAGAGGCAGGGAAAAGTGTGTGGACCAAATGGGTGAAGGAGGTCAAAAATTCAAAATTGTCAGTTGTAAAATAAATAAGTCATGAAGTATAATGTATAGAATGGTGATTGTAGTTAATAATAACATATTATGTATTTGAAGTTTCTAAAAAAGTGTTAAATGTTCTCAGTGAAAGAAAAAATATGACTATATAAGGTGATGGATATTAACTAGATTTACTGTGATTAATTATTTTACAATCTATATAAAGAATTGTATACCTGAAACTATTATAATCTTATATATACATTATAACTCAACAAAAATAAATTAATAAAAGCAAACAAAAACCCCAGGCCCCCAGTTGAGTCACTTATACTAAACCCCATGTCTTAATTACCAAACTAAAACTAGACTTAATTACCAAATTGAAACTTGACTTAATTACAGTTTTAACTCATATGAAAATAGAATCTTGAACTAGTCAATCAGGAATTGGCTACTCAGGAGTTGTTGGATCAGCACCAGCTACATAATTTTCCTGATAAACTTCTGCCACACCGTAAAGTACAAAATAACAATAACCAACTGTTTTTATTTTTGCTAAGAATAACTTCATTGTTTCTACTTCCTTCCACCTCTAAAAGTCTTCCATTTTGCATACTTCTTCAGTATTCCTTCTGTCTGCCAGGTTAGATGATGCCCAAATAATGAGTTATTGAATAAAGCCAATGAAATCTTTAAAATCTATTCAGTTGAATTTTGTTTTTAACTATAAAAGTACATATTATACATTTTATTCCTTTATAAATAAATGTATTTATTTAGATTTAGTTTTTCAGTGATGACCTAATCTTTTTCTTCCCACTATTTTAATATCAGTATTTTTTTGAACTTTCACATGAGGTCTGTCCAGAAGGTATCCAACCATGTAACATAAAAAATATAGTACATAAGACAATGACACCTCAGTCCCCTTCAAAGTAAGCACCTCGGGACCTCACACAGTTCTCCCAATCACTATCAGCTGCCCCTTCATATTTTCCTGAATCTCATCCATGGCCTGAAATCATTTCCCTTTCAAAAGTGATTTTAGTTTTGGGAGAAGCCAGAAGTCACAAGGTGTCAAATCTGGGCTATCTGGGGGCTGAGTTACCTGGGTGATTTGAGTTTCACAAAAAAATCTCTGCATGAGATGTGATGCATGAGTGGGTGCATTGTTTTTTTATGAAGCTGCCAATCACCATTTCCTCCTGGCTGCAGGTTCTGAATCATCCAAATAGTTTCTGAGGAGGATTGTTCAAGCTTAAGGCAAAATTTGATGCAAATTTGTTGCTCTACTTGCTCAGTTATTTCAAATGTGACAGCCACACCATATACATGCTCACTCAATAGACTCTACTGCCCCCACTGACCACTATAGTGAAGTCATCATTGTTCACACATGCTCATTCTAGTCCACTCTCCTTGGCTGCCAGGTTACATCAGTTCTGTGCAAACAGTTCTCATTTATTAAAAATGGCTGGACTTTAAATAATTTTTAATGAAAGTGGTCCATTCTTTCTACGTGTTACTTCCCTTCCACGTGTTACTTCAAAAATGCAGCCTTTTACTACTTTTGGTAACCAAAAAGATAAACAGGTTTGAATATATGGTAGTGGAAGATGATATGATGTTGGGTGTTGGGCCCACAATGTAACATACAGGCCATGTACACAGAAATGTACCCTTGAAATGTATGTATTTCACCTTAATAAGCTTAATAAAAATATGTAGTCTTCTCCTTATTGTTATAATCATAAATATATTGATTTAAACATATATTATTAAAATGAAATGTTTACTCAACAAACAATTTTTTGAGCATGTATTAGGTGCATAGCATGGTAATAAGCCCTGTGGAAAATTAAGCATGTATGGATGCTGCCTTTATAAATTGAAGTAAAGGGTATGAAAGAGGAAATAATACATTTGCCCAAGTAGTCAAGAAAGAGTAGAAAGGTTACTATTGTGATTCTAATAAATTGATAAGTATATAGAAAATCATCATAGGAATTTTTAAAGGAAGAAATTGCTTCCACACAAAAACTTTCAACAAGCAAGGGACTCATGAGTTAGTCCTTCAAGGTCATGAAAGATTTGCCTGAGAAGACATGAGAAAGAGGCTGAGGACTATGTTTATATAAGCATAGAAAAGTGAAAGCATTAGTTTTATTTAGAAAACAGCACTTTATTTACTATAATATTACAATACATGTAAATTGAAAATATAGATGATAAATTAAGGGAGGTTGGACAATAATTTTAGTTTAAGAGTTAAACCCATGACCATTTAGGTAATGTAGAACTAACATTTTAACATGTATGAGCAGGAAGGGATATAATTTGGATGATATATCAGAAAGAGTTTGGCAAAAATATTAAATTATATTAAATATTTAACTTCTGAAAAAAATCATCAGTAATAAACAAACAAAGCAAAATAGCCAAGTCCAGTAACAGTTTCATCATGTTATATTGGAGATGTCAGGATGTGAAGGCTGAGACCTAATACTGTTTAACAAAAATCATTTGTAAAAGACAGCCTGAGATTTTTAATCTAAATGATAAAACAATGTATAGAACTGAAATAATTGAGAAAGAAATGTAGATGGGCATTTATTTGGAGTTATTAAAAGTTGAAATTTTATTTAAAAACAGTCATTCTATATAGAGAGTTCTCAGGGAAACAGGGTTCTAGTCAAGATGCTGGCATAGATAAACATGGTACTTGAATCCTCTTGAACAATATCAAAATTACAACTAAACTACAGAACAGCAATCATTTAGAACTGCCTGAAATCTAGCTGAATGGAAGTCTTACAATTCAAGATATAAAGAAGAAGCCACATCAGGACTGGCAGGAAGGGCAGAGATACTGAAGGGCAGCTAGACCCTCACTCAGGTATAGAAATTGAAAATTGGGAAGAACAACTCAAATGCAGCGATTCTCCCTTAGTAGCTAGGAGTCCCAGACCACACCAGACTCTCTAAACCAGGGTTCCAGTGCCAGGAAAAGAAGTCCCCATAACTTCTGGATAATGAGATGGAATGCTTCTGAAGTTCAGAACTCCTCTTAAAGGGTCCATGCTCAGACGTACAGTCACTCCCTTTAGGTCCAGCACTAGGGTAGCAGCTGGAAAGGCACCAGGGCCTTATGGGGAGAAACCAAAATGTCTGGCATCAGATTGAGAAATGAAGGTACAGCTTTTTCCCAGACAGAAGTGGTGGCAGAGTCCATTTTTTCTTCTGAGGCCTCCCCACACACACGGCCAGCAGGCTAGTGCAGTATTTTAGTTACCATCAGCCTAACTAACACTCCTCACCCAGCCCTGGTGATTCCCAGGGACCATGAACTTGCAACTTGCAGTGCTACCCAAGCTGTTTCCAGTGGCTTTTCCATCAGAATTACATACCTTGGCTCATGATTCAGACCTTAAATTCTCAAACAAGCAGCATCTGCCCATCACGTGTCCCATATCTCTTGCTAAATGGCCCTAAGACTGGCAATAGAGCAGCCAGCCTTGGTGTAGCAGCTTGGCCTTTCATGGATACTCCCAAGCCCAGCACGAGTAGCAGCCATTTGAAGATTGCTTTGTAGCTCATGCTGGGTGGTCCCAGGCAGGATGAAAGTGGTGGCTGACCTTGGTCTATACCTCCAGGGAGGCGTCACAGCCACCTCCACAAGCAACACATTCAAGGAGCAGATTTAATAGGCACCAGTGACACTCTGAAGTAAGTCTTGCTCTGTGCAGTCAGCCCCTGCACAGCAGATCTTCCATAGTAGTTGCAGCCTGTCCTTACAGCTGATCAGCAGCAGGGACAAATCCCTCACATTGACCTGCCAAGCAATTAAGGCTCATCTACAATAGAAGGGTGCATACAGCCCACATGGTGATTATACTTGATTCAGCTTGGGTGATCAGGGAGGCTGTGCCAATGGACCTTACAGGACACTTAATACATAAGGCCACTCTACCAAGCTAAGAGATGTAGCCGCTCTATCTAATATATAGATACAAAAAATAGGAAGGCAGTCAAAATGAGGAGACAAAGAAACACGTCCCATATGAAAGAACAGAATAAAACTCCAGAAAAAGAACTAAGTAAAATGAAGACAAGCAATCTACTAAATGCAGAGTTCAAAACACTAGTTATAAGGATGTTCAATGAATTTAGAAAAACAATAGATAAACTTAGTGAGAACATCAACAGAAACATAGGAAACAAATAAAAAATAACTACAAAACTAAAAAAAAAATTAGTCAGAAATGAGGACCATATTACAGGGAATCAACAATAGAGAAGATGAAGTAGAGGATCAAATTACAGATTTAGAACATAAGGAAAAAGCATCCAATCAAAATAATGAAAAGAAAAAAGAATCCCTCCCCCCAAAAAATAGGGAGAGTGTAAGGAACAACCTCCATAACAACTTTAAGCTTACAAACATTCACATCATGGGGGTGCCAGAAAAGAAGAGAGAAAGGAATTGAAAACCTGTATGAAGAAATAATGACTTCAGTCATTATGACTCTCCTAACCTGGTGAAAAATTAGACATACAAGTCAAAGAAAACACAGAGTCAAAAACAAGATGAACCCAAGAGCACCACACTTAGATACATCATAATTAAAATGCAAAAGTTTAGAGACAAATCTTAAAAACAGCAAAAGAAACCAGGAAAAGAAAATCCCTTGATCTACAAGGGAGCTCCTATATGATTGTAGGCTGATTTCTCAACAGAAACTTTGTAGGTCAGAGGGGATCAGGAAAAAATATTCAAAATGATGAAAAGCAAATACTTACAGCCAAGAATATGCTAACCAGCAAAGCTATCATTAGAATAAAAGGACAGGTAAAAATTTTCTCAGACAAGAAAAAGCTGAAGGAATCCATCACCACCAAACTAGTATTACAAGAAATGTTAAAGGGTCTTCTTTAAGATGGGAAGAGGGTTGCGAGGATAGGTGAAAAGGGTAAAAGGATTAAGAACTACAACTTTGTAGTTATAGGGCAGTCATGGGGATGTAAAGTACAACATAGAAAATATAGTCGATAATACTGTAATGACTATATATGGTGACAGATGTGTACTAGATTTGTCAGGGTGATATGTAAGTAATATAATGTCTAATCATTGGATTGTGTACCTAAATTAATAAAGTATTGTATGTCAGCTATAATTGAAAAATTAAAAAATTAAAGTGTATATATATATAAAATCTTCATTTTAGAGCAATTTAAATTATTACTTTCTATTTTTTGCTGATGTGCACATAATTTATTGTAATACTGAGAAAGAATAAACTTTGCCTATTAAAAACAGTGACTGTTTTTAGTGTAAAGCATAACTATATCAAAATAACTTGCTATTTTCCACAGAAGACAAATGGAATCATTTTGGAACATAAGAGGAGAAGCAAATACTAGAAAGTAAAACTATATTTCTAGGGATAAAAACCAGTTACAGCCTACTTGTTAGATCCCAGCTATGTTTCTTGAGATATTAACATGAAGATATAATCTCTTAGAGAGGCACCAACATGTCTTACCTCACTTTGGTAAATCTACAACAAGCATTATTGTCATAGCTTCTTTGAATTAGACATTACCACTTTCTTTTTAATATAATTTAAATTGCCATTTTCTAGAGGAAATATCAAATAATGCTGATTTTAAATTTATTCATTCAAATCAGTTAAGAAGACAATAATAAACTGTTCCTGCCAGAATGACTTTTTTAGGATCTCTAGTTTTAAATGTAAATTTTTTAAAAATATAAAGTTTGTACTTTTAGAGATATTCAGTATGTAATAATATGTAGATAGTAAATGCATATATTTTCAATGATATATCTATGGTATAAAACAAAATACTACTAGCATAAAAAACATCTGATTCCCTTGGCTGGTGTAGCTCAGTGGATTGAACATGGGCCTGCAAACCAAAGGATCGCCAGTTCTATTCCCAGTCAGGGCACATGACTGGGTTGCAGGCCAGGTCCCCAGTGGGGTCCACGTGAGAGGCAACCACACATTGATGTTTCTCTCCCTCTCTTTCTCTTCCCCTTCCCCTCTCTCTAACAATAAATAAATAAAATCTTTTAAAAAATCTCTATTTAAAAAAGATTTTTAGCCCTGGCTGGTTTAGCTCAGTGGATTGAGCGTGGGCTGCAAAACAAAGCATCGCAGGTTTGATTCCCAGTCAGGGCATATGCCTGGGTTGTAGGCCATGGCCCCCAGCAACCGTACATTGATGTTTCTCTCTCTCTTTTTCTTCCTCCCTTCTCTCTCTAAAAATAAATAAATAAAATCTTTTTAAAACTCTTAGTAAAAAGAAGATTCTTAACTATTTTAAAAAATCTGATTCCTAGTTTGACAAATATTATAGGTGATTACTTCATGGCATATAACAATATCAAACAAAAGCTCATTTAAAATTATTTAACAAAAGTAGGCAAGAACAAATAAGCATTTATATTTATACTGCAGAAAATATATTAAGTACATGTATTTATATAATGAAAAACAAAAAAAAAAGTAACATTGTGACCTCTAAGGGAAAGGAATAGGTGTGTTGACATCAATACTGCTGAGCATATTAATAGAGAAAGAAATATTAGAGGTTACCTACCAGGTGCTGGTAATGGGGGTAAAGGCAAAAGGTAGTTATTACAGAGTAGTGACAGAGTTTCTGTTTGGCTTGATGAAAAAGTATTGAAAATAGTAGTGATTATGACTGCCCAATATTATGCATATAATAAATTGTACAGTGGTAATGATTAAAATGGCACACGATATGTATTAAACAATTAAATTTTAAAAAGAGAATACATTAGAATGTTTGATGAAAGAAAAAACTTGAAACATATCTCTGCATCCAACCAAACTTAAAATATCACTCTGGAAATAATGTTTACTAATTGTGTAGTTGCTCTGTTTAGGATCTAATATGAGATTTCTTGTATCTTTTTCCCTTTTTGTACAGTCTGTAGTTGGAACAATTATGTTGACTGCTGCATATAGTGTTATATTAGTCTCATTTGTTTATTATATTTTTTTAAATTATTAGAAGGGAGCAAATATTCTATTCTTAAACCAGATATAATTTTTATTATTATTATTTTTTATCTTTTTTATCATTGTTCAAGTACAGTTGTCTCCATTTCCCCCCCACCCAAGCCATCCCCCTCCCCCTCCCCTGAGCCTGTCCCTCTTTGATTTTGTCCATGTGTCCTTTATACATGTTCCTGAAAACCCTTCCCCTTTTTCCCCCATTATCCCCTCCCAACTCCCTCCTGGTTACTGTCAGTTTGTTCTTAATTTCAGTGACTCTGGTTATATTTTGCTTGCTTGTTCATTTTGTTGAATAGGTTCCTGTTAAAGGTGAGATCATATGGTATTTGTCTTTCACCACCTGGCTTATTTCGCTTAGCATAATGCTTTCCAGTTCCATCCATGCTGTCACAAAGGGTAGGAGCTCTTTTCTTTCTGCTGCATAGTATTCCATCATGTAATTTTTAAATTTTATATTGGTAATCAAAGAGTTGTCTAAAAGTTAAAAGAAAAGGTATTGATGGCTCATGGTTAATCATTTTTTTAAAGCCAATTCTGGTAGTGATTAGAAATATGAACAGATATTCTATTCCTCCTCCTTCCAATACATTAAATTCTTGAGACTTGTTTTTTCCCTTATGCTGAGAAATCTGGCTGTAATTAATACAAATATTTACTTATTTTTAAAACCCTATTATATAGTTTCAGAATTGCTACAGAATCCTATTACATAGTTTCAGAATAGCACAGAATTCCTGTGAAAAACACATCATATTAAGATACCTCACTAAACCCCATTAATAATGATTTTTAGAATATTTTATATCATTTACATTTAATTTTCTTTAAATTGTAGCTCAATGAAAGTATAATCTATGTGGTTACAATTATTTATTAAATTTATTATTTGTATTCTCTGTTCCCAGAAATTACTTAACTTTATCAAGGTTTTTATATTACTCTTTTAATGCTCAGTACAAAATTATAATTTTCAAAGTCTTTTCAGGTATCAGAGACAAAATTATTGCTATAACATATGACGACATTTCAATATGACATATATTATTGTTAATATTTTATCACTATGCCATAACAAATAATAGTAACATTAAACTTATTTTAAAAATTCAACATTATTAACAAAACAACATCATTCCTCCTTGTTTCTCAGGTTACACAATGTACAAACTGCTCTGTAATATCACCTGTACTTTAATATGGTTATTTCCCTCTTCCTCTAAGTATGTACACAAAAGTTTGGCATTATTATTTCTATTAAGATAAAAATAATTTATTTATTTGGACTTCTATTACACAAATTTACTTATTATAAGTAGGTACAAATATGTGCTTTATAATGTCAGCTAATACAGTTGTGCATAAGCATATATGGTTTGAGCATAAACTACAAATGATTTCCTCCTCTTAGTCCATCCTCTAGACATAAGACTTCTGCTGATATTTTGGCAAAGGGGATGTGTTAGTAGGAATATGTTATTATTTACAAGTTTCACTGCAAAATATTATAGTTTTACAATATATTAATTAGAAGAGGAACATGTGATGATGATGAACTAACAGGAAAAATAGACTTTTTCTTGCATAGCAAACAATGAGAAAATTGAACAAAATATATACAATAGTTTAAATATATTGGATAACAGGAGCAGAGGATTTGATCACTGAAAGGAGGGTTTCAGACTAAATAAATGTTATGGGTATGCAATAGCCTGGCTTGGAAGCAATCAGTAAATTGAAGTCCAGGGAAATGGAACCCAAGAGAGGACAGCAGCATTGATGAGTTTAGAAGAGTAAATGGGACAGAGACCTGGAGATGTAACACCTAGGCAGAATAAAAGCTCCTGAAAACTGCTCCAGAGTCTCCTGAATTAATTGCTGAATGCCAAGCCAAACATACCTTGGGTGAAATTTTGTGAGATTAAGAGCATATGGAATGTTATAAAATAAATCAAATAATTTCCAGAGCAAACCAAAGATTGAGAGGGATTTGATCTCTGAACAGTCAGAGTAGAAAGTACCTGAAGAACACCAGAGCCATTTGATAAAGAACTCAGAAGAGTCAAGCCTTACTAGTAATGATAAACTACAATAAGGTTGAGGATACCATATATCTTCCCTAAGAATGCATTCAAAATGAGCCTCAAAATGATAAAGCTGATCATCAAGGAATTTACCTTCACATGAGAAAAAAATCCAAGCAATTTAAATGTAAGCAATCAATTTCAGCACCTGACAACATATAATCACAATATCTCATTAGCAGTTAGCAGTAGCAGTTAGCAGTTAGTGCTATCACAGATGAGAATATATAGGGAAGCATGACTAATCCGCATGAGAAAGAACAATAGAAATAAAGAATATCAAGAAATGACAGACATAATGTATTAGGGATTTAAATTAGTATTACAAATATGTGTGCTATGATCAATGATTGAAAAGAAAAGAAAAAAGGAAAATAAATTGAGTAGTCAAGAAAAAATTTTAGAGATGAAAAATTCAACATCTGAAATGAAGATGCAGTAAGTCAGAGATTAAGAACAGATGATATTCTACAGAAGACCAGTAAACAAAACCCTGGAAATAGATACTATACAACTGAAATTCTGAGAGGAAAGAGTCTCAGTGACTAGTGGGACAATTCAAGTAATTGAACATTTATGTAATTAAAATCCTAGACAAGTTTGAGAAAGAGAGAAAAAATATGTTACATAAAATAACTGTAAGAGATTTCAACACTGGGTGAAAAGCTTAAATAAAACCAAGAAACTCAGGAATCCCTATACAGAATAAATACAAAAACAATGAAAGTGAGAAAATAAAATGTTGCAATAAAATTGTAATAAAATTGTTGGAAACCAATAATAATGACAAAATTATAAAAAGTGAGAGGGAAACATTATATGGCATGCTGTGACACAAATATGACAATCACAAATTTATCAGATATTGTGTAATATGAAAATAATGAAATGATACCTTTCAACTGTCAATCTAAAATTCTATATCCTCTGAATATATCTTTAAACAATAAGGCAATATATAGATTTATTTTCAATCAAACAAAAGAAGAAAGAATTTGTCAGTAGCTGACTTGTACTACAGAAAACAATTCAGATAATTCTTCAGGAGGAAGAAATACACTACAAGATTGAAAGTTTTCTTTTTTTAAAATTATTTTATTGTTGTTCTATTACAGTCTGAATTTTCCCCCTACTACTCCTCCTCACCTCAGTCAAACCCATCTCCCTCCTTTGCTTCCACCCTCCCCCTTAGTTTTGTCCATGTGTCCTTTATAGTAGTTCATGAAAATCCTTTCCCCTATTGCCCCCTCCCCACTCTCCTCTGGCTATTGTTACATTGTTCTTCATTTCAATGTCTATATTTTCTTTGCTTTTTTCTTTTGTTGATTATGTTCCAGTTAAAGGTGAGATAATATGGTATTTGTCCTTGACTGCCTGGCTTATTTCACCTAGCATAATGCTCTCCAGTTCCATCCATGCTGTCCCAAAAGGTAGGGGCTCCTTCTTTCTCTCTGTTGTGTAGTATTCTATTGTGTAAATGTAGCATAGTTTGTTGGTCCACTCATGTACTGATGGGCACTTAGGTTGCTTCTAGCTCTTGGCTATTGTAAATTGTGCTGCTATGAAGACACCTCTAAGGAGAACATACAGAGGGCCCAGAGACATATGAAAGGATGCTCAGAATCACTAGCCATCAGAGAGATGCAAATTAAAACCACAATGAGATACCACTTCACAATGGTCAGAATGGCTATCATAAACAAATCAAAAAACAAGTGCTGGAGAGGATGTGGAGAAAAGAGAACCCTAGTGAACTGTTGGTGGGAATGCAGACTGGTACAACCACTATGGAAAAGAGTATGGAATTTCCTCAGAAAACTAAAAAAACTAAAAATGGAACTGCCATTTGACCCAGCAATTCCACTGCTGGGATTATATCCTAAGAGCCCTGAAACACCAATCCAAAAGATTGAAAGTTTTCTTAAAAAGGTTTAAAGAATATCAGATATAGTAAATGTGATATATAAAAGATAATTCTTTCATTTTAATGTATTTAAGAGATAGTTACTTAAAAATAACAATGTAATGTAGGAATTTTATACATGTAAAGTACATGGCAAAAATTAACACAAAGAATGAGAACAAGCAAAAGTTGTACAGTGTTAAGCTTCTTAGATTTGCAATGGTATAGTATTATCTGAACATCGACTGTGAAATGTTAAAAATTAATATAGTACATCTTGGAGAAAACACTAAAAATTAAATATGTGTGTGTGTAGCTGTAAACAGAGCCAGCTACATAACTCATGGGACTGAATGCAAAATAAAAATGCTGAACCCTTTCTTTAAGATCATTAAGAATTTCAAGGTGGTTACATCAGAACATTACACCAAATGTGAAGTTCCTGTGGGTGCTGGGTTTCTATTACTGCATGGATGACACAGTCATGAAATGAGTGTTAATAAGTCAGTAGCAGAAAGGTTAGAATATACCAAAAATATCCATAATACAGTAGAAGTAATACAAATGTAAGAAAATAAAACGAATGGAACAATTAGAAGACAGAAGGCAATATGGTTGATACAAAGTGCCTAAACCAATCAATAATTTATATCGTACACAAATTGTCTAAACACTTAAGTAAATGTTTGAAATTAAAAAAAACCCTAAACAAGGCAAATCCAATTCTCATGTACAGAAATTTCATTTAAAAAATTCAAACACAGATAAGCAAACATAAGTGCCTAGAAAAAATAAATATGAGACAAAGTAAAATAAAAAAATAATATTACCTGAGGCTCTTTAAACTTATGGGCAGTTTATCAAGAAGACACAACAATTTGAAATGTAAATTGAACTAATAGCATGGCTTTAAAATACATAAAGTAAAAACTAACAGACTTGCAAAGAAAAATAAACATATACACAATTATAGTTGGAAGTTACACCACTCCCCTTTCAATAATTAATAAAATGGTAGACAGAAAATCAGTAAAGATATAGATTTGAATGACACTATCAGCCAACCTGACCTAATCGATGCTTATAAAATGACTCCAACCCAAAACAGCAAAAAAAATTATTTTCAAGTTGTTATGGAATATTCCCCAAGATAAACCACATCCTGGGGCATATATCAAGCTTCAATAATTTTGAAAGGGTTGAGGTCAGTGATGTCCCCTTTTCAACAATAGTAATGTGGCATCCATGCACAGACAAATGTGACTTCTTGGGTGCTTTGGGATCCAGGCAGGAGATGGTGAAACCCGATTGTAATCCAAGAAAGATGAGAATCACTATAAGCATGCCAACCTATCCCCAGACAGTTGATTCCAGAATGTGATGCTGGTTACAAACCCAGAAACAGTTCTGTGCTCCTGAGTAACTGTATACAGTTGCACTTGGCTTTGGGTTCCCTGATAGACAAGGGATCACTGATGAATCATGGCAACCTCTGCAGCAGGTAATAGACACACAGACCTTAGTCCCCCAGGTGAACCTAGAGTGGCACATAAACAAGTGAACAAGTCCAGGAACTCTTCGATGTAGTCTAGAATTCTCTGTAGATAAGCCTACTAAATTGGTCAGACTGTAGATTCTGAAATGTCCTGGTACCTGGGCACCAGCCCATCCAAGCCACAATGGGACAGCAGTCCTGTTTGCATCAGAAATTTGTAGGATGCACTCCCATCTGGGCCTCTGGACATCCTGAAAGAGCTTTATGTGCAACTTCACCTTCTTGAAACCCACAGTCTGCCAGCAATCCCAAGGTTCCAAAGTCCCAGCAGGAGACATTCCTGTCTGCAATGCCAAAAACTATGAAAGAGACTCCACTAGGCTTCAATCCATCCCAACAAAGTCCATTAGGAGACACTCCCAGCTTCACCCTGGAGATACTGACAGAGCCCTATATTTGGCTCCGGTCCTTCTCAACCACATTCCCTGAGCAGCACTGCTGGTCCAGGAAACCAGTGGGCGATACTCCAGTCCACACCTCTGGAAATCTGAAACAGCCTTAGATGCATTTCTAGCCTGCCCAAGCCACAGTCTATGAGCAGCCCTGTCAGTGCAGGGAACTGTTGAATGGCATTTATATCTGTGCCTCAGGCAATTTGGTAGGTCTGTCTATTCAGTTCCAGCTACTCTAGCCATGATCAGGGACCTGGAAGAAGACACAACCATTTGTGTCTCCAGAGTAAAGTATGCTGACCTCAATCTTGCCTGTAGAACCAGAAATAGCCCTGGGACTCAGATCAGCTCCTCTCACCCACACTTCCTGAGAATAAGCACGCCAACCATGAACTCCACTGTAGACAGTGCAAAAGCCCACTGTGTTTTTTAAAGGTAAAAAAAAAATTGGCCAGTTTTTAGTTAGGCTAACTAAGATAAAAAGAGAAGACTGAAACAAACAAGTTGTAAATGAAAGAGGAGACATTTCAACACATATCACAGAAATACTACAGATCATATACATTGGGGGACAAAACAGCTCTTCCAAAAATAGTGACGGAAAAACTAGACAGCCAATCCAAAAGAATAAAACTGGACCATAATCTCGCACCATACATTAAAATTAATTCAAATGGATTAAAGACTTGAATGTAAGACCTGAAGCCATAAATCTCCTGGAAGAAAACACAGACAATAAGCTCCTTGACTTCTGACTTGGTGATAATACTACCAAAAGTAAAGGCAACAAAACAATAATAAAGAAATGGGACTACATCATACTAAAAAGCCTCTGCACAGGAAAAGAAACCACCAATGAAATGTGAAGACAACATATGGAATGAGAGAAAAATATTTGCAAATCATATACCTGATAAGGGGTTAGTATTTAAACTATGTAAAGAACTAATAAGACTCAATAATGATAACAAAAACCCCAAAACACATAATCCCATTAAAGATGGGCAGAAAATATAAATATACATTTTTCCAAAGAAGACATACAGATGGCCAACAAGCTCATGGAAAAAATGTTCAACATTACTAACCATCAGAGAAATGTAAATCAAAACCATGAGATATCACCCCAATTAGAATGGCTATTATGAAGAAGACAAGAGATAAATGTTGATGATGTGGAGAAAGGGAAGCCTTGTGCACCATTGCTGGTAATGTAAAATAGTACAGCCACTACAGAAAACAGTATGGCAGTTTCTCAAAAGTTAAAAATAGAACCACCATATGATTCAACAATTCCTCTTCTAAAGAAGACAAAAACACTAACTCAAAAATGCATGTGTTTGTTGCAGCATTATTTACAATAGTCAATATGTAGAAACAATGAATGAATAAAGATAATACACATATATATTGGAATACTATTCAGCCATAAAAAGAATGAAACCAATGGAATAACTCATGATCTACTCATCTTCTAACATATTTCACTTGTCAAACAATTGGCCCAAACCCCTAGTATGCCTATTTTGAACAGCAGAGACCATTGATTTGACATTATGATACATTATGATTGTTTGAACCTCGATAAAAGCACTCTGAAATGCCTGTCACTGAACACAAATGCAGTTTGCATTAGATCTAATCATCTGGAAACCCAGAATCTTAGATTTAAGGTACCAAAGAGACATTTTTAAAAAAAGATTTTATTTATTTATTTTTAGACAGAGGGGGTGGGAGGGAGACAGAGAGGGAGAGAAACATCAATATGTGGTTGCCTCTCACATGTCCCCTACCAGGGACCTGGCCCACAACCCAGGCATGTGCCCTAAATGTGAATTGAAATAGAGACCCTTTGGGTCACAAGCCAACACTCAATCCACTGAGCCACACCAGCCAGAGTTAAAAAGATGATTTTTAATATTTTCAAAGCATTATATTTTTATTTGTTATACTAACATATTTCTATACCAAAAACTCAAATGGCCTATGCTTTAATTAATAAACATTTAAATACTTTATATTAAGTTAGTTCAAAATTTTAGACTTAATAAAAATTTTAAATCAAAAAAGAGGATGAAACTGTGCCATCTGTGGAATAAATGGACCTTGAGGGCATTATGTTAAGAGAAATAAGTCATACATGGAAAGACAAACACTGTATGATCTCATTTATGTATGAAAAATAATAGCAATAGGAGACAATAGTGTAACAGACAAATACAAACTTCTGTTCGTATTTATACAAACTATTTTATATAAATTTTATCTCAATAAAGGTAATTTTAAAAACTGTGTTTTTAGTTAAAGAGATGCTTAAAGGGAAATTATAGTCTGACATAAGATGTCACAGGGAAAAAAAATCCTTATGAGTTTAAAGTAAATCTGTTAGAAATGCCCATTTAATTTTCTTAATGAGTTTAGACAGGAGATGAAAACAAGGGTTTTTAAAGTTTCTGTCTGCCAGGTGGTCTTGTATCACATATAAATTGGAGTTATATTATTGGAGTTAGAATTACAATTTAATATTTCAAATAATGTGTTAGTCATCATACAGATGCTGTGTACACTATAGCTCAAGTAAACAGTCTCCATTTCCTACAACAAACTCAATTTCCTATAATAGATATATAAAACAAGAATGTTATCACTATAGCATGATACAAAAACTATATTCCATAGTTTAACAAACATACGTTTTTGTAAGAAACATAGTATCAGGGTGGAATGCTTGCTTTATTTGGAAAAACTTACTTTCATAAGGAAAAGGCACAGAATATTTATTGGTATAATAAATTTGGAAATTCACTAACCACACCCCTTTGATTTTTTTGTTTGAATCTTTATGATGACTGATTTATTATTAATACGAGTAGACTTCAACAGGCTTTCTTGTCTTTACAACAACATTAATAACTAATCCAGTCTTAACTATCTCAAAAGGAGTGTGTCTACATATTTATTTTCATGGTTTCCAATCGACTGCACTGTGAAATGTGCTCTCTGCTTTGTCTAACATACTGAAGTGAAATTAGAAGTTTTACATATTTCTAATTTTACTATATTTAGTGTAGCTGACTGCAGCCATCACTAAGAGTTAAAGTATGCTATATCTATATTTAATTATCTAAAAGACTATCAAAGAAAGAGATATTACATTCCTTTGATAGGAGTGGAATAACTTTCTACTTTTTAGGAATATCCAAGATGGAATGGACTTTCTAAAAGATGTTAAGCTCACCATCACTATATATATAAATGTATATTTATTTTTTATTGATGTTAAAATGCAATTGTCTCCATTTCCCCCCCACCACTTTCCTCTGCCCTACCCATACCCACCTCCCATCCTCGATCCAACTCCCACCATGGATCCATCCATAGGTATCTCATACATGTTCATTTATGTCCCTTTACCTTCTTTCTCATGTTATTTTCCTCTCCTCTCCCCTCTAGTTACTGTCAGTTTGTTGTCAATTTCAATGTCGCTGACTATATTTTGCTTGCCAGTTTTATTTGTTAGTTAGGTTCCACTTATAGGTGAGGTCATATGGTATTTGTTTTTCACTGCCTGACTTACTTCACTTAGCATAATACTTTCCAGTTCCATCCATGTTGTCATGAAGAGTAGGAGCTCCTCGTTTCTTTCTGCTGTGTAGTATTCCATTGTATAAATGTACCATAGGTTATTGATCCATTCATTTACCAATGGGCACTTAGGCTGCTTCCAGCACTTTGCTATTGTAAATTGTGCTGCTATGAACATTGGGGTGCATAGGTTCCTTTGAATTACTGTTTCAGGATTCTTAGGGTATAATCCCAGCAGTGGAATTGCTGAGTCAAAAGGCAATTCCATCTTTAGTTTCTTGAGGAAATTCCATACTGTTTTCCACAGAGGCTGTACCAGTTTGCATTTCCACCAGCAGTGTACTAGAGTTCCCTTTTTTCTACAACCCTACAAGCACTTATTGTTTGTTGATTTGTTAATGATGGCCATTATGACCAGTGTGAGGTGGTATCTCATTGTGGCTTTAATGTGCATCTCTGATGGCTAGTGATGCTGAGCATGCTTTCTTATGTCTCTGGACCCTCTGTATGTCCTCCTTGGAGAATTGTCTATTCAGGTCTTTTGCCCATTTTTCAAATGGATTGTTGTCTTCCTGGTGTGAAGTCATGTTTATATAGAATGGTAAATGACCCAGAATAGCTGCAGCAGTTTTGAAAAAAAAAGAATGAAGTAGGTAGGATCACAATACCTGACATCAAACTATATTACAAGGCTACGGTAATCAAAAGAATCTGGTACTGTCATAAGAACAGACACATAGATCAGTGGAACAGAATAGAGAGCCCAGAAATAAACCCAAGTCTCTATGATCAATTAATATTCAAAAAAGGGGGCAAAAACATAAAATGGAATCAAAACAGCCTCTTCAACAAATGGTGCTAGAAGATCTGGACAGCTACATGCAAAAAAATGAAACTCAGCCACCAACTTACACTATACACAAAAATAAACTCAAGATAGATAAAAGACTTAAATAAAAGTACTAGAGGAGAAGATAGGCAGGAAAATCTCAGATATTCCACAGAGCAATATTTTCACCGATATGTCTTCTAGAGCAAAGGACATAAATGAGAGAATAAACAAATGGGACTTCATCAAAATAAAAAGCTTCTGCTTGGCTAAAGAAAACATTAGCAAAATGAAAAGGGAACCAACTGTGTGGGAAAATATATTTGCCAATGATATCTTGGACAAGGGTTTGATCTCAAAAATATATAAGCCATGATTATATATTTTAACACAACCTTGAAAACACTTGGAAAGGCTCTGAATATCATAGTACATACTAAATAAAGTGTAGAAGCTTTTGGATTATAATTTTAAAGATATGTAATACTTTAATAATCAATGATTGTATGATATAGCTTTTGATGTATCATTTAGTATTTACTGAAAATTAAGTTGTGGATTTGAAAAATATGTGTGATTAAATTGTACTTTAAAATCTCATGTAACAACTCAAAGCCAAATCAATGGAAATATTTGCAATATTACATCAAGTTCTTTCAATTGCATTTTTATTTTTTCTTTTACTACTTTGATATTTTCTTCTAGCATTTAATTTCTATTTCCTTGTTAAATATTCCCCTCCTTCTCAGTATCACCTATCCTTTATTCTCATCTGAATACATCAAAAAATTTCTGGAGTCAGACTTTTCTTAGTCCCACTCAATTGTAAGGCTTATGAACTTATAAATTTAATCTTCAAAGGGCCCTCTCAATGGCTCTCATTTCAGTTAGTTCACCAAAGACTATCATTTAGCACCTTGGAAAGTACTAAATGATAGTTTATGTCCCATAGTAAAAAATTATTTATTGGAATGTAAACATGAGCATTCATTTACATATTGTCTATGGCTGCTATTTTGTTCCAGTAGCAGAAATGAGTACTTGCAACACAGATTATGTTGTACCAAAAGAATAAACTATTTATATATGGACCTTTAAAGAAAAAGTTTGTCATGTCCTTTTCAAAAGTTACCAATGAGTCCTGGCTAGTGTGCCTCAGTGGACTGAGTGCCAGCCTGTGAACCAAAGTGCTGTGCTACAAACCAAAAGGTTGTGAGTTCTATTCCCAGCCAGGGCACATGACTAGGCTGCGGGCCAGGTCCCTGGTAGGCAGTGCATGAAAGGCAACCACACATTGATGTTTCTCTCCCTCTCTTTCTGTCTACAAATAAGTAAATGGAATATTTTTTAAAAGTTATCAATGATACCTGTTCCTTTAAATGAATGGGCATCTCTTTTTTAGTCGTGTTTAATTTTTATCTTTTTTTAGACTGAAATACAGTGAAGGTAGAAAACCATTTACATTCAGTATTCTGCTTCAACAGTCATATCACGGTGATATTCCAAACCCTGCCATTGGCTAGCCATGTCTGTTTGAATCAGTTTCTTAACTTCTCTAAAGTTCTGGTATTAATGTACAAAGGAGATAATAATATTATCATGGTTTGAGTATTTAATAAGATGATTCATATTAAACTTATTGGCTTGGTATTCAGTAAAACCTTGGGACTCATTATCATTTTGTTAATAAATGAGAGTTTGATGTTTCACTGTATTTAGATGATTTATAAGAGATTATCTGATTCAGATATTGAAGGAGGCAAAATAGACCCTGTGCCATAGGACTCTCAGGTCAATATAAAATCTTCTAAACTTCCATCTTTTATAGATCTAACTGCACTAGTTGGAGGAAATCCAACACTGATAATTGATAATGTTGACATCAAATTTAGCCCATGAATCTTCACATGCTCCAGTTCAACCACCTCAAACCTTTTCTTCCTTCTTGAACCCTCCGACCTTTTCTATTCTTCATTTTTTACCTTATACCCTAATTTGTAGTTCACTTAAAAAAATCTCTGAAGAAATAACTCATCTTCCTACCTAAGTGCTACAAACTCACACTTCATCTTCCAGTATGACCTGTCTGCGTCCAACCCTTCATTTGAAATCTGGCTCCATTTCCTATCAACATGAGGAATTTGATTCAGCAGTTATTACCCTCTCTACTGTATTATTATTTCATGTATTCAATCATTCCTATGAGCATAGGAACATGTTGAGATATGTCCCAGTAAAAAGGGGAAAACATTCTATAATTCTATATATCTTCCCAGTATAGCTAGTTTTCTTTATAGCCTATTATACTAAAATTTATCTAAATTTGTATACATTCACCAGTGTCAGTCTTTTGCCTATGATTTTCTCTTAAATTCACTTTAATCAGACATGTGAGCAAAATTCCACTGATATATTTTTGTTGTCAACAATGGCTTTCATGTAACTAGCTTTAATGAGAAATATCCATGCCTTACCACATTCAGTCATGCAGCATTGCTGTACTTCTTTTCTTCTTCTTAATATGTGTTTCACTTTCTTTACAGGATGCCATACTCTCCTGTCTTCCTATTGCCTCACTATACACAATTTCTTCTTATTTATTTTGCTGGATTATTTTCTTTCTCATTAGTAAATGATAGACTTTTCTGAGACTAAGTCCTCAGAACTCTTCTTTATAAAACAATTTTAGCTATCTAATCTAACCAAGTTTCATGGCTTTAAATAGTAATTGTATCCTGAGTGTTTAGTGGTGGTGGCAAGAGGAAAAAGGTGAGCAATGGGGAAAAAGATGGGACAAATGTAACTGAACAACAATTAAAAAAATGCCCCAGAAAAAGATCTACTACAGAGGACAATAAAATGTTGCCTGAAGGAAAATGAAATAAACTACATGAATGATGGGAAGGAAAGGTTTCTCACAAACCTATGCCCTATTTGCCCAATTTATGTTAAACATCTTCACTTTTGTAGTAATAAGGAAGTCTAACCTATACTTTTCCCAACATCTTCTGGTTCAGCAAATCACCTATGTCACTCAAGCCCAAAACACCAAAAGGAGTTACCCTTGAATTGACTTTTTCATAGTCTACATTACTTACCCCTTAGAAAGTCTTGTCAGCTGTACCTGTAAATTATATCTTTAATATAGTCATTTCTCTATAATTTTCTATGCTATTGTATTTGGCCAAGGCAATCTTGCCATCTATAATACTCTATGCAAATTATTTTATTTTAACTCAAAATCAGATCATTATATTTTTTTGTTCCAAAAAAATCCCACAGATACCAATCACCCTGAGAAGAGTGTGCAAGAACCTACATGATCTGTCTCTGGTGAATGCTCTAAAATTATTTTCTATTTATTTTGACTTGCTCATTCTGCTCCACTGCCACAGGTCTTTTAGTTTCTTAAAATACCATGCTCATCTCTGACTCAGTGCATTATTACTTGCTGTTCTACTGACTGTAAACCTAATGTACTAGAGAGCCTTAACTCTTGTTCCCTCACCTCACTCAGAACTTTGCTAATTTTCAATGCCTTAGAGAAGCTTTCCCTGACTGCTTTATCAGAAATTAGTGTCATTTACCATTCTTGAATCCCTTTATCTGTTTTTCAGTTTTTACATAAAACATAGATTTCTAATATAATATTTTACATTAATTTAGTATCTTATCTCAGAATATAAATAAATATTCTGTCTTATCCATTGCTATATTATAAATACTTGAAACACCTTATAGCGTTTTGAGTAAAAATAAAATGTTGATTCAATGAATGAAAACTCTCTTCTTTGACAGAAAGAGATATAACAAGTTATGGACAACTCTGACCACATTTTAATCAATTTTAAATATAATATTTGAAACATATCTTTTGAAAAATGTCAAATTTAAATATAGAAAAGGTTTGTTATTATTATCTTTTATTGTTGTTCAAGTACAGTTGTCTCCATTTTCTCCTCACCACTCTCCCTTGCCTCACTCCCCCCCCCACCTCCTACCTTCAGTTCCACCCCCACCATTGGCCTTGTCCATGGGGTCCTTTTTACATGTTCCTTTAGATGATTCAGATGAGAAAATAAATCAGATATGGCTGAAACAAAAATGCACAAATACTTTTAGTTTTGTAAAATAGAATCTTTTCAGAAATCATTTCTGATAGTTTTGTAAGCCAAATTATTCTTCATTACAAATCTGCTTTGTCTTAGCATTAATAGAACCTCAGAATGACTAAATTGCTCATTTGCATTGACACAATAAGTAGATAAGCCACATTCTTTGTATTGACATATTCTTTGCCCTAAATGTCCTATTGCATTCAATTGTCTTTGTATATATTTATTTCAAGATGGCTCTTCATGTGACACAAATTTTTTCATTAGCTTGATATGTTCTTTAATATTCCTAAATTATCATATTTTCCTTTTTAATGTTTTATCTATTTATAGAAGACAAGATGTCAAGGTATTAAATCCTTATAAGCTTTGTTCTATAGAAACTATTTTGCATGCTATTACTACCAATAAAACTATTTAAAATTATTCTTGAATTATTGGAATCAGAAAAATAAACTTTTTAAGACCATGTGAAAGAAAAATAGGTGACCATATTTTCATTAATTTTTCTTTTCCTTTCCCTTTACATTTTAATTTTTATTAAAAAGTAAATTAATTTTTCTTTTCCTTTCCCTTTACTTTTTAATTTTTATTTCTGAACCACTAGGGTAGAAGAAAATAAGGGCTCTTAGTGATACATGATAATTCACATCCTTAAATTCACTTTGACAACTTGTAATAAATGACTAACTTAAAGCTATATTTGGGGTTGTTCAAACAGAATTATGCAATTGTATATAACTTTTCTATTCCTAAAGAGCCTAAAAACTATTCTACAAGTTCTGGTTCCACATTTTCTACTTCTTAGTTACATTCTTGGATGATGTGTTGTACCTTTCAGCTTAGCCTATTTAAATTACATTAGTGTGGCATCCCTATGGCCAGCATTTCTGACCTTACCCTTTTTTGGCTTTATTATAGGTCTTCTAGTCAATCAAGCTTAAACTGATGAATCATTTTCAAACTATATTTATTTTTTCATGGTTCATGCTCAAAAGTTTATTTTTTTTACATGAGCTCATATTTATTTATTTGTTTGTTTGTTTATTTTTATTGTTCAAGTACAGTTGTCTCCATTTTCACCCCACCACTCCCCCTCCTCCACCCCACCCATCCTTGCCTCCCACCCTGGAACCTACCCCCTTTGGCTTTGTCCATGTATCCTTTCTACATGTTCCTTGATGCCCTTCCCCTACTTATGATCAAACTCTATATTTCTTCATCTAACTTGCTTATCTTTTGCTAAGTAATGAAAAGTATTTGAAATACATTATCTATGACTTGTTTTTTATTCCCATGGCTTTGTTTTTATAATCTAAGCTCACATTTCCTTATTTTTACACTAATACAAAAGTTTCTAATTGATTCTTTGCCTCTAGCTTTCCCTTAACCTTCTCCACATACTTCTAAATGATTAATATTCATAAAGAAGATATTTTTATTTTTGACTTTCTCAATGAACAGTGTATAGCAAGTAAACAAATAGCATTCATACTTTTTGGGCCAATATTAAACTGACATTATGTTTTTTTCTTCTGAATGTTGTCACTAACTTTATTTAATCAATAATGCAAAAATTTCCATATACTCTTATAAACATCTTAATGCCTATTGAAAACCACCTATATTTAGTATAGTTTCTTTCAGTGATTATTACAATATAACTCTAAGCTAAACCTATGAAAAATATATCACTCTTACTCAGATTTAATATCCTTAAATTTATGTTTTATATTATCACACAGCAATCTATCAGTTTCTCTAGCACACTTGGATTTAAAATTTTATTAGGTGATGAAAAATGATATATCAGTGATGTTAGGGTTTGCTTTTGAGCATTTTGAGGAGTTTTGATGTTTAACCAAAGAATGTATTTTTCTTAAGTAAAATTATACAGGGTTCAGCAGAAGTAATGCCTGCCTGAGTGTGGTTGATAGAGTAATAATATGGGTGTAATAATTTATAGTTTTAATTTGAACATTTCACCTAAAATGTCATATGGTGCACTTGAGTGTGATATTGTTATGTTATAGAATTACATGTTTATGATTTGTAATAAAATATTTTGTAATAAAAGGGGGTATTATTTGTGTCAGACCCTGTATGCACTGTGAATTTGTTAAAATTATTAGATATAAATATAGATGGTAACATAGTATAGATTATATTTTCTACACTGTGCTCCTATTAAAGTACAAAACAGAAGCTATGCTATTAAAATTCAAATTGTTAGTAAGCAAAAAAAATTAAAGTTATTAAAACATATATAGTACCACATCTCAATCATGTATTATTATACCTTGATAAATTACTATTTTTTAATTTTATTTTAATCATTGTTCAAGTACAGTTTTCTGCCTTTTCCTCCATTTCAGCCCACCCACCCATCCCTCCCCACTTCCCTCCCATTACCACCCCCCCAGCTTTTGTCCATGTGTCCTTTAAATTTGTTCCTGTAAACCCTTCCCATTCTTCCCCGAAATTCCTCCTCGCTCCCCTCTGGTCACTGTCAGCCTGTCTTCCATTTCAGTGTCGTTGACTATATTTTGCTTGTTTCTTTGTTTTGTTGTTTAGGTTCCTGTTAAAGGTGAGATCATATGGTATTTATCTTTCACTGCCTGGCTTATTTCGCTTAGCATAATGCTTTCCAGCTCCATCCATGCTGTTGCAAAGGGTAGGGGCTTTTTCTTTCTTTCTGCTGCACAGAATTCCATTGTGTAAATGTACCATAGTTTTTTGATCCACTCATTTACTGATGGGCACTTAGGGTGCTTCCAGCGCTTGGCTATTGTAAATTGTGCTGCTATGAACATTGGGGTTCATAGGTTCTTTTGGATTGGTGTTTTAGGGTTCTTAGGATATATTCCCAGCAGTGGAATTGCTGGGTCAAAAGGCAGATCCATTTTTAGTTTTCTGAGGAAGTTCCACACTGTTTTCCATAGTGATTGTACCAGTCTGCAGTCCCACCAACAGTACACTAGGGTCCCTTTTCTCCACAACCTCTCCAACACTTGTTTGTTGCTTTGTTTATGATGGCCATTCTGACCCATGTGAAGTGGTATCTCATTGTGGTTTTAATTTGCATCTCTCTGATAGCTAGCGATATTGAACATCTTTTCATGTGTCTTTGGGTCCTCTGTATGTCCTCCTTGGAGAAGTGTCTGTTCAAATCCTTTGCCTATTTTTTAATTGGGTTGCTTGTCTTCTTAGAGTGGAGTTGTGTAAGTTCTTTACATATTTTGGAGATTAAACTCTTGTCTGAGGTATCATTGGCAAATATGTTTTCCCCTACAGTTGGTTGTCTTTTTATTTTATACTGTTTTCTTTCACTGTGCAGAAGTTTTTTATTTTGATGAGGTCCCATTTGTTTATTCTTTCCTTTATGTCCCTTGCTCTAGGGGACATGTCAGTAGAAAAGTTTCTGCGTGAAATACCTGAGTTTTTCCTATCTACGTTCTCCTCTAGGACTTTAATGATGTCACAGTTTATATTTAAGTCTTTTATCCACCTTGAATTTATTTTTGTGTAAGGTGTAAGTTGGTGCTTGAGTTTCATTTTTTTGCATGTAGCTGTCCAGTTCTTCCAACACCTTTGTTGAAGATGCTATTTTTACTCCATTTTATGTTGCTGCCTGGTAAATTACTATTTTTAAATATCATGTTTGTGTACGTGTAATTTTATGGAAAATGTAGCACTATATAATATGCCAAATAAATGGGAAATTAGACTATCAAATTGCTAGAGTTAAATTTATTTCATCAATTGCTTTGGCTTCTAGTAAAATATAGCTTTTTAGTAAAAGTATTAAAATAGTGGCCATGTTTAATATAAATTTTAAAATAAATTTAAGAATAATCTTAGAACTATTTCAAATGAATGTATGAAACACAAGAAAATTATGTTTGATTATGTAGTTCACATTATTAGATTTAAATACAGTTTGATGGATATGCTACAGTAAATGTAAACAAAGTGTTTCATTACAAAATATTATGTCACATACATCTCATATGGAAGTTATTATATGTCCGAGGCTTTCACAATAGTCAAATTCTTAAAATGGAAGTATAGAGTCACAACAATTCTTAGTGGTAGTAAATATAATTTTATTTCAATAAGTAATCATTCTTAAGCATACTGAATATTTTACTAGGAGATTAGACTAGCTTCTCTGCCTATACATTAGGTGAGAGTGGTATGTTCCTTCAAAACTGTGGAAAACTGCCAGTGCTTGGAGAACCTGCCATTTCAGTTTGGTCAGGACAAGAGACTGTCTCTTCAGGCCACTTTGGTAAACAAGCCCCAAGCATATGAAGTTTAGTAAGCACTGAGGAAATATCTGTTGAAATACAGCAGAAATGATTATCAAAAGAATGAAACTGACAGAAGTGATAATGTATATAAATAATTGCAATAAATAATTGGCATAGGCGGACTTGTTTTTAAATGTTAGTATCACCAAAGGTAGGCTTGATTTTTTTTGCTTTTGATTTCAATAAGTCCATGATCCTAGCATGTCCAACCTTATTAGAACTCTCCTTTAGTCTGATCAACTGAAGCAAATCTCTTTTCTCCACCAAATATTTAGGAACACAAAATATCCTGTAGTCATTATTACATTTTATCTAATATTTTATGTTCTTCCTTAATTCAGGACACAGGGCAAAAGTGCAATTGTCTTGGATTTTGCCATGTGACTGAGTTCTGGCCAGGGAGATACTCTGTTTTTCTCTCAAGCAAAAACTGTCAGTATTAAGGTGATGGCTGCTCTATTAGCCAGGTTCCCTAAGTGAGTTTCTGTGCTGATTGGCGATTATAAGCAGTATGGGAAAAAATAAATCTTTATTTTAAACTATTGGCATTTCAGAACTATCCTTTATTGCACCATAAATTAACTAGTGCAGGAATAGAACCCTCAAACATATAATTGGCAAGAATATTTTGAAAAGTAATTAGAATATAGTTTTCATTCATTCATAAAATAAATTCATGAATTTATTTTATCTATTAATGTTTATTAAATATATATTATACAGCAAGTTGATCCTGATAAGAGTAATAAAATACAGGCTAAGACTATTGTCTTTTTACTTGATTGTTCTGTGTCCAATATCTACAAGATAGTCTGTTGCATTTTAAATGTTCAATAGAGCCCTGACTGGTGTGGCTCATTGGGTTGGGCATTGTCCTGCAAACACAAAGGTCACCAGTTAAATTCCCAGTCAGGGCACATGTTTGGGCTTTAGGCCAGGTCTCCAACTTGGGGGCATGTGAGAGGCAATTGACTGATGTTTCTCTCACACATTGCTGTTTCTCTCCCTCCCTACCCCCCCTTCCCCTCTCTCTAAAAATAAATAAATAAAATTTAAAAATTTTTTCAATAGAAATATTTTGCAAAAAAATGGAAAAGAAATATGGGAATGAATGATAGAGGGAACAGACATTACTGAAACTGACAATACAAATGACAATAAAATTATAAATTCTATTAATAGTTCTCTTAATTTGAGAAGATAATTAAATATCTTTTAAGTAAAAAGATATTTCTATATTTTAAACCCCCAGAAAAATTTCTACCAAGCAACAATTATAATTCAAATTATCCAATTGATGAAACCATAATTCAAAAGTTAAAATTTAAAAATATTATGTCACCTTTGCAATGTTATAGTGTTTATATACAGCACATCTGTTGTTTCCAAACTTTTTCTAATTTAATTTCACTAGGATATATTTCATCAAAAACAACAGTAATGACATAATAATATAACTGCACCAAACATTTTAGAATAATTGTAGTTATTTCTAAAAATATTGTTTAAATTAACTCAAAGTTTTTCATAACTTATAGCTTCTTTCTAAATCACAAAAAAAGCTTTACTTTGGATAAATTCTGACTACCAATTCACATTTCATATAACTTCATGTTAAAATGATCTTTCAAAAATTCCAAAATGAAGTATGGCATTCTTTCATAACTATAGATACATTTTAAATCAATGCTAGAATAATAGAACTGAATTATAAAAAGACTGTGAATCTAGAATTCTATATTCAGCCAAACTATCATTCTCCAAGAAAGCAGGAATTAAGATAGTCTCAAATAAACAAAACAAAAAATTATTTTCCAGCAAGTACACCCTAAACATGTACTAAAAAGAGTCATTCAAGTTAAAATAAAAGATCTCTGGTCAACTGAAGTGCATACAAAGGAAAAAAAAAACACTAGAAGGAACTACATAATCTAATAAAGGGAATATGACACACTTTCAAATCAGATGTCTTTTCATACATGATTGAAAACACAGGTAATGTGGACACCTTTCTAGAAAGACACAAACTACTCAAACTGATTCAAAAATAATTAAAACTTTGAAACTTTGAATAGACTTATAACAAGTGGAGAGATTAAATTAGAAATCAATCCCTTCCCATACACAAATAGCTTAGACCCAATGAATTCACTTAATTCCACCAAATGCAATCACCACAATTACTATCAAATTTTTTAAGTGTTTTAAACAACAATTGTATAAGAAGTAGAAGATGAGGAGATCAAAGATGGCGGCAGAATAAGTGAAAGATATTCTCACCTTCTCCCAGGTCCAAATGGAATTACAACTACATTATAAAACAATCAACCAGAATAATTTAGACTAGCTGAACAAGTCTTATGATGAAGAATTTACATTAAAAAATATATACATATCAAGACTGGTGGGAAGGGTGGATATGGAAATATGCTGGCCCCACATGCATGAGCAGCAGTTGAGAATCTGGAGGTACATCTCAGCTGTAAAGGTCCCCCTCTCTGAGGAGCATAGGATCTCACTCTCATGCCAGCCTCCCCAGCCTGCAGCCCTAGATCCTGGAAGAGGAGACCACATAACATCTGGCCGTGAAAATCAGCTGGAATTCCATCAGCCAGGGAGAGTTAAGAGTCTGCTAGATACCCAGATACCCTCTCAAAAACAACTGCACGGAATCTTGTTCTTAGTCACTCACCCTGGGCTCTGGTGGAGGGAGTGCAGACCAAACCAAACTGAGTGGTGCAAGGGCAGGCTGGATTGTATGGCTCTGAGGGGAAGCTGAAGAGACAGCCACCAGAGTTGCTACGCTAAGCCCCTCTCCCATTCTGCACAAAGATGGCATCTTTCCTGGGTCAAGCACTCTTCCCCAAGTGGTATCAGCCTGGAAGAACACACTATTCCCACCCTCCAACCCCAGTTGCCCTGCCCTGCTGAGCTCATGGGCTTCAGAAGACTCAGCTGCCTGACCCAATGGTGTAGAACATCTTGGAGAGCTCTTGGGGCTGAACTCAGTGGGTGTCAGAGACTGAGTTGTATGGCTGTGGTTCAGAGGCCACACACCCTTCCCATGCCATGTGCCAGAGTGGTATCACAGCAGTACTGTTCCCCACCATGGGAAAGTCACTAGCTTTACCCTCAGGACTCCTGGTGGCCGTGTCTTGCCTAGTTCACATTCTGAAATATTGTCATGTGGCCAGTCTGATCCCACAGTGCAGACTCCTTTGTGAGACTCTCCAGGAGGTGTGGACAGACTTGATGAAAGATTCAGTTGTATGGTTCTAGGAAGAGGGAAAATTTCCCTCACATGATTGACCAGTGCCAAAATTCCTGTGCAGAATTCTCCATCATGCAGCCAATCTTTACCTCTTTGGGCCTGATAAACATTCACCTTCCTGGCCTCACCTTCATGACTTCCTGAGACCTCATCCCACCATGAAGGTTTGGAGGCACCTGACAGGTGGTTGCTGGCCTTGGTGTACCCTGAGACTTTTTCTGAGTGTACATGATGAGAATATTTTAGATACAGCACAGGTGCTAGAGCATAAATCTGTATCACTCTGCTGAGTATCACCTGCTCCTACCCAGTGACTTACTGAGAACATACCTTACACAATTCGCTATCACCAAAGACTTTTTCAGTTATAGAGCCTAACAAGAAGCCAACAGGAAAAGGTGAATATTGGATTGCTTTGGGCCTTTTGCCAACCTGCCCTTGGTCTAGGCACTGGTGACAACCAGACTTAGTGCACTGTTTGACAACTCCTACATATACCCAGGCTCAGCAAAGGCAGCCACAAACTGTGGATCACTTGTAGCTCCAAGCAGGTATCCTTAGCCCAGGGTTGGTCACAGGTGGTGCCTGACATTGTCCCTCCCAAGATCTGCCAAAACCAACAAACCAGGTGGCAGGATTCAGACGATATTAGAGTGTGACCCAATTAGCTCCACAATTGCTACACCCAAAGAGAGATCTGGGCAGTCACCAGATAGTGCTGAGAGTGAATTCTTCTCCATGGGGTAAGCACTTCACTACAGCTTGTATACTGTGGTTGGGGTTGATCCTTGTATTCAGCCAGCCTGAGGAGCAACCCCACACAAGGACAGCCCAATAGAAATCAAGACTCAATCAAAAGAGGAGAGTCCATATAACTCACAGAAGGGACATTCTTGGAGTACCTACATTAGGTGATTCGGAAGACTGTACCTCTAAGGCCCGCAACACACATACTACATGAGGCTGCCGTTCCAAAACTGGGAGGTGTAGCAGACCTACTTAATACACAGAAACAAATATAAAGAGGCAGCCATGGTAGGGAGACAAAAATCATGTCTCAAATAAAATAACAGGAGAAATCCTCAGGAAAAAGCCTAAATGAAATGGAAGCAAGCAATTTACTGCATATGTAATTCAAAACAATGGTTGTAAGGATTTTCAAGGAATTTAAGATGTGGAAACTATAAAAAATAATCAATCAGAAGTGAAAAATACAATATGTGAAATGAAGAGTGCACTAGAAAAAAATCAACAGCAGTTTATATCAAATAGAATATCAACTAAGCAATTTGAAGGACAAGGTAGAAGAAAATATCCAGTTGGAACTGAAAAAAAAATTTTTTGTTTTTTAAATGAGGACAGTTTAAAGGAACTCTGGGACAACATATAAGGGTACCAGGAGAACAGAAAGAGCAAGGAGGGCTCAAAAATTATATGAAGAAATAATGGCTGAAAACACCCTTAATCTGGTAAAGGAAAAAGGCACACCAGTCCATAAATCACAGAGTCTCAAGCAATATGAACTGAAAGAAGCCCCCACCAAGACACACCATAATTAAAGTGCCAAAGTTTAAACACAAAGAGAGAATTTTAAAAGCATCAAGAGAAAGATAGCCACATACAAAGGAGATCCCATAAGACTGACAGCTAATTCTCAACAACAACAAAAAATTAGGACAGATGGATTAGCTTACAGTTTTTGAAGTGATGAAAAGCAAAGACCTACAACCAAGACCACTATGCATCAAAGTTATCATTTAAAATTGAAGGAGAAATTAATATATTCCTAGACAAGAAAACAATAAAGGAGTTCACTACCACAGACCATAATTATAGCATATAATAAAATTCTTTTTTCTTTATTTATTTTAGATTTCACTTATTTATTTTTAGATAGAGAGGAAGGGAAGGAGAGAGGGCAAGAAACATCAATGTGTGGTTGCCTCTCATGTGGGCCCCACTGGGAACATGGCCTGTAACCCAGGCATGTGCCCTGACTGGGAATCGAACTGGCAACCCTTTGGTTCACAGCCCGCACTCAATCCACTGAGATACACCAGTCAGGGCAGATATAAAATTCTTTAGGTAAAAGAAACAGCAACCAATCACTAAGAATAAAATGATAATAAATACATAACTATAAATAATAACTTCATGTGTCAATGGGTCAAATGATGTAATCAAAAGACAGCTGACTGAATGAGAAAACAAGACCCTAAATTATGCTCTGTACAAGAAACTAACAGAGTAAAAGACACACACAGAATGAGAGTAAAAAAGTGAAAAAGATTTTTTTATATCTAGTAAAATTTATTCATTTTGGTCTGCAGTCATATGACTTTAGTTAATTCACAGAGTCATGTGATAAGCACGACAACCAAAATTCAGAACAGTTTCATCACTATAAGGATTTCCTCCTACCATTTATTTTTATTTTTTTAGTATATTTTATGCAAATGAAGATGAAATAACCTGGCTGGTGTAGCTCAGTGGATTGAGGACAGGCCTGAGAACCAAAGGGTCACTGGTTCTGTTCCTAGTCCTGGCACATGCCTGGGTTGCAGGCCAGGTCCTCAGTAGGGGATGTGCAAGAGACAACCACACATTGATGCTTCTCTCCCTGTCTTTCTCCCTCCCTTCCCCCTCTCTAAAAATAAATAAATAAAATCTTAAAAAAAGAAAATGAAATAAAACCTTGAGTAACAATAGTTATATCTGACAAAATAGACTTTAAAATAATGACTATAATAATAGACAAGGAACATTACATAATGATAAAGGGATCAATCCAACAAGAAGATGTGACTCTTGCAAACATTTATGTACTCAATATAAGAAGATATGACTCTTGTAAACATTTATGTACTCAACATTTATGTACCCAAGCACATAATAGATAAAGCAAATCTTGATGGATGTAAAAGAAAGATTGGCAGTAGTACAGTAATAGTAGGGAATTTTAACACCACATTGATATAAATGGATAGATCTTCCAGACAGACAATCAATAAGGAAGCAGCAGCATTAAACAACATTAGACCAGGTGATTTAAGTGATCTTTTCAGAGCATTTCACCCCAAAACATCAGAATATACATTTTTAAGTGTACAAGAAACATTTTATAGGATAGACCACATGATAGGACACAAAATAAGACTCAGTAAATTTAAGATTGAAATCATATCAAACATCTTCTCAGACCACACTGGTATGATTTCTGGTGTGAAACTAAAAATAAAAAAAAACTGAAAAACACACAAATATATAGAAGCTAAATAGCACACTACTGAACAATTAATGGATTAACAATGAGATCAGGAAAGATATCAGCAAATATCTTGAGACAAATGAAAATGAAAACACAACTATCCAAAGTCAATGGGACAGAGCGAAAGCAGACCTAAGATAGAAATGTTCATTTTGTTCTTTATTTCTTTTTTATTGTTGTCCAAGTACAATTATCTCCATTTTCACTGCACCACATCCCCCTGCCCCACCCACCCCCACCTCCTACCCTTGAAACTATTCCGTTTGGCTTTCTCCATGTGTCCTTCATATATGTTCCTTGATGCCCCCCCATTATCCCCTATAATCCCTCTCCTGTTCCTCTTTGGTTACTGTCAGATTGTTCTTTATTTCAATGTCTCTGATTGTATTTTGCTTGCTTATTTGTTTTGTTGATAGGTTCTACTTATAGGTGAGATCATATGGTATTTCTCTTTCACCACCTGGCTTGTTTCACTTAGTATAATACTTTCCAGTTACATCCATGGTGTTGCAAAGTGAAGCATAGAAGCTCTTTCTTTCTTTGTGCTGCATAGTATTCCATCATGTAAGTGTACCACAGATTTTTCATCTACGCATTTACTGATGGACACTTAGGTTGCTTCCAATACTTGGCTATTAAACTTGTGCTGCTGAATATTGGGATACATAGGTTCTTTTGAATGGGTGTTTCTGAATTTTTAGGGCATAATTCCAGCAGTGGAGTTGCCAGGTCAAAAGGCAGTTCCATTTTTAGTTTTCTGAGGGAATTGCATACTGTTTTCCAAAGAAGGTAGGTGGGAGGGGATAATGGGGGGAGAAGGAGGAGGATCATTAAAGAACATGTATAAAGGACACATGGACAAACCATAGGGGGGTAGAATCGAGAGTGAAAGGTAGGATGGCTGGTGTAGCTGTGAGTAGTGGGGGGGGGGGAATGAAGACAATTGTACTTAAACAACAATTTAAAATAAATAAATAAACAAAAGATATTTAAAATATAATGTAATCACTATGTATGGTCCCAGGTGGGTACTGGAAATATTGAGGAGAAGAGTAAAGTACATGATTAACCACTATATTGTATTCTTGAAACTAATACAAAGTAATGTTGAATGTAAACTCTAACTGAAAAAATAAAATTAAAAAATAAAAATAAATACATGTTCAGCATTACACTTTACTTCAGTCGGGGTCTGTCAGCTTACTTCAAGAAACAAGAAAAATTGCAAATAAGCAATTTAACCTTATAACCAAAGGAATCAAGGAAAGAACAACAAGTGAAGCTCAAAGTCAATGTTAGAAAGGAAATAATAAAGACCTGAGCATAAATAAATAAAATAGAGTTCAGAAAAACAATAAAAAAGATTAATAAAACCAAGAGCTGGTCCTTAGAAATACAAACAAGATCAATAAACCTTTAACTAGGTTTATCAAGAAAAAAGAAAGAAGACCTAAATAAAATCAGAAACAAAAGAAGTAAAAATGACACTACAGAAATACAAAACATGTAAGAAAATATTATAAAGGAATATATGCCAACAAATTGGACAATCTGGAAGAAATGGATAAATTTCTAGAAACATACAATCTTCCAAAACTAAATCAGGAAGAATCAGAGAATCTGAATATGCAGATTATAGCTAGTGAAATTGAAGCTGTAATTAAAAAAGAAAAACTCTCAACAAACACAAGTCCTGAACAGAATGTCCTCACAAATGAATTTCACTAAACATCCAGAAGATCTAACACCTATTTTTCTCAAGGTATTCAAAAACATTAGAGGGAAGTGAATACTTCCAAGCTCATTTTAAGAAGCTAGCATTGTCCTATTTCAAAGCCAGATGAAGATATAATAAATAAAAAAAATTATAGGCCATATCCTTGATAAACATAGATGCTAAAATACTCAACAGTATATTAGCAAACCACATTACCGTTAATACATTAAAAAGATCAAACACCATAATCCAGTGGGATTTATTCCTGATATTCAAGCCTGGTATAATATCTGCAATTCATTTAAGATGATATATCAAATAAATAAAATCATATGATCCTATCAATAGATGAGAGAAAAGCACTTGACAAAATCTAGCATCCATTTATGATACATACTCTCAGCTACATGGGACTAGATGGCACATACCTTAACATAATAAAGGGTACATGTGACAAAGCCACAGCTAACATACTTAATAGAAAAAACCTAAAAGTGCTTCAAGATTGGAAACAAGACAGGGAAGTCTTTATTCAATATAGTGCTGGGAGTCCCAGCTACAGCAATTAGAAAAGGAAAAAAAAAACATAAAGCATTCAAACTGGGAAGGAGGAAGTAAAATGCCATTGTTTGCATATGACATAATAATATATAAAGAGAACTCTAAATTATACACACACACACACAAAACTACTTGAACCAATAAAGAATTTGTGAAAGTAGCTGGATAAAAAATAAATATTTATAAATTGGTCCCATTTACAACTGCATCAAAAATGCCTTGAAATAAATTTAATCAAGGACGTAAAATACTTATACTCAGAAAATTATAAGACAGTGAAGAAAGAAACTGAAGAAGATACAAATAAATGAAAGATTGTATTGTATTCATGGATAGGAAGAATTAATGTTATTAAAATATCCATACTAACCAAAGCAAATCTATAAACTCAATGCAATTCCTATCAAAATACCAATGGCATATTTCATAGAACTAGAATGTATAATCTAGAAATTTACATGGAGCCACAAAGACCTCAAATAGCCACAGCAATCTTAATAAAGAACAAAGTTCTAGTAATTGTGCTACCTAGTATCAAACTATACCTCAATGTCACAGTAATCAAAACAGTATAGCCCTGGCATAAAAACAAACATGTAGGTTAAATAGAACAGAATAGAGAGCTGAGAAATAAACCCATGCCAATATGGTCAGTTAATATTTCAAAGCAGGCATAAATATGCGATGGGCTAAAGACAGCCTATTCAATAAACAGTGTTGGGAAAATTGAACAGATACATGCACAAAATAAAATTAGACCACCTTTTTACATGATATACAAAAATAAACTCAACATGGATTAAAAGCATAAGTGTAAGATTCAAAACCATAAAACCTCTGGAAGAAAAAATAGAGCAGTAACATCTGTGACATTTCTGTTTGCATTGTTTTTCTTTCTGGTGTATTTTCTTGAGCAAGGGAAACAGAACAAAAAAATAAATACGTGGAACTACATTAAACAAAAAAGTTTTTGCACAGCAAAGAAAACCATCAATAAAATAAAAAGTCAATGTACTGAATGGCAGAACACATTTATCAGTGAAACATCTAAAAATAAGTTAATGGCTAAAATTATAAGCAACTCATACAACTCAACACTAAAAACCCCCCACAAAAATCCAATTAAAAAATGGGCAGAGGACATGAATAGACACTTCTCCAAAGAGTACATACAGATGACTAATAGACATATGAAAAGATGCTCAAGGTCACTAATCATCAGAGAAATGAAAATAAAACCACAATGATATATCACCTCACACCTGTCAGAATGGCTATCATAAAAAATCAACAAACAAGTGCTGATAAGGATGTGGGAAAAAGCAAACCCTCCTGCACTGTTTGGTAGGAATACAGATTGGTGGAATGATTATGGAAAACAGTCCTGAGGGTCCTCAAAAATTTAAAATGAAACTAACTTATGACCCAATGTTTCCACTTCTGGTTGTGTATCCAAGGAAACTAAAAAAATTAATTCAAAAAAATAATGCATTCCTATGTTCATTGCAGTGTTACTAACAATATCCAAGATATGGAAGCTAACAAAGTGTCCATAGATAGATAAGTGGATCAAAAATTAGGTGAGTATATATATATATATATATATATATATATACACACACACACACATATATACACACACACACATATATTATATATATATAATAGAATATTACTTGACCATAAAAAAGAATGAACTCTTACCTTTTGTTACAGCATGGATGGACCTAGTAGATATGATGCTAAATGAAATGTCAGTCATAAAAAGACAAAAATACCATGTGACTTCACTTACATGTGGAATCTAAAGAACAAAATAATGGAACAAACAAAAGGGAAACAGACTAATATACACAAGAATAAATTGATGGTTACCAGAGAGGGTGGAATTGAAGGATTGGGTGAAATGGCAAAGGGATTAAGAAGTGCAAATTGGTGGGTATAAAATTATCATGCGGATGTAAAGTACGACATAGGGGATATAGTCAATAATATTGTAATAACTCTGTATTGTGCCAGGTGAGTACTGGAAACATCAAAAGGAACACTCTGTGAAGTATATGATTATCTAATCACTATCCTGGACATCTGAAACTAATACAAAATAATATTAAATATAAACTATAATTGAAAAATTTTTAAAAAACTTGAACAAATGACAAGATATTATTATGATATATAGTGAAATTATTTCTGCAATTGACCTAATTAATATATTAATTTCTTCACCCTTTTATAGTGTATAATGTAATATTGTTAACTGTAGTCATCATGCTACACATTAGATCACAAGATTTTTCCATCTTATATAATTGCAACTTTGTGTCCTTTAACCAACATCATTCTGTATCTCCCATCTCTAGCTCTCCAGCCTTAGTAATCACCATTCTAGTCTCTGCCTCTATAGACATTTTTTGAAGAAGGTATACAAGTAGCAAACAGGTACTCAGGTAAAAGGTGCTCAACACCTCTAATCATCAGGAAAATGCAAGTCAAAACCAAATTAAGCTACCACCTCCTAGTAACCTTTTTGCAGAAGTAGAAAAGTTGTTCCTAGAATTCATGAAAATTCATGGAACTCAGAATAGTTAAAACAATCTTGGAAAAGAGAAACAAAGTTGATGTGCTCACATTTTCCAATTTTAAAACTTACTACAGGTCTGCTATAATCAATACTGTAGCAAGTAATTAATTGATTATAATATAGAAATCAATTACAGTAAGTAATCTATTCTGTAGAGTATTGCCATTAAGGATAAACATATAGACCATTGAAATAGGATTGAGTACAGTATAAATCCTTACATACATGGTAAATTGATTTTTGATCAATACAATTCAATGTGGAAACTTTTCAAGTTTTCTTTCTCTTCAAATGTATTGCAGTATGATAATAAACATTTTCTAAATCTGGGTTGTATAAAAATGATTTTTAAAGTATACAGCATGATTTAACAGTATACAAATAAAATGCATACAACAAGTTCATTAACACACCCATTACCTCACATTTACCACTTTTGTTGTCTTTGTAGTTGCTTTTTTTTAAGGTGAGAACATTTAAGATTTATTTTCTTAGCACATTCAAGAAGATATAGTATTATTAAATACAATCACCATGCTATAATCATCTCCTCAGAATTTATTTATCCTATAAGTGAAAGTTTGTATTTTCTGGGAAGCAGAAAGAAATATTTCCCCAATTCTCCCACCCTTCATTCCCTGAGAATGACCATTTTACTCTCTGATTCTATGAATTAGATTTAATATGTTAAATCTAATCTTTTTTAGATTCAACATGTTAAGTGAGATCATACAGTGTTTGTTTCCTGTGTCTGATTTCACTTAGCATAATGTCCCCTAGGTTCATCCATACTGTTGTAATGGACAAGAGTCTGTTCAAAAAATGTTGGGACAACTGGATATTCACATGCAAAAGGATGAAGTTTGAGTACACACTATGCATAAAAATTAACTCAAATTGATGTTGATTAATAGTGAATAATAATATAGAAGCTCAGATTTAAAAAAAAAGAGTTCACTAATTGCCAAAGAACTTTTATTACTTAGTTGGCTATATACATGAGATGAAGAGCAGGTGGATTATAACAGAATAAAATAGAAGATGCCAAAAAGCAAGGCTGGGTAATAGTGGTGGTAGGTATACTATTTTCACTTTTTAATAACATTATTAGTTAATTTCTTTCTCCTTGGAAAAGAGAAATGTCCTACGGGTGTATAATTATCAAGAGATTAAAATACATTCATTCAACAGCTAAGCTTATTTATTTTTCCAGATCCTTTTGGAGAATAAGTTCTAATGCCAAAGTCTTACTTAAGAATAAATTACTCTTGTTCAGTTCCTACATGGAAGGTGAACCACACAATGGGCACTAAGTGGATAATTAATAAAATACAAGCACATTTACAAAAGAATCAGTAGCAATCTCCCATGTTTACAACTCCACAATGGTTTAAAACCTGTATAAGATAGAGTCCCAACACTTATGGATTAAGGTAAATGAACTTGGTTGCTTATTGAATTTAGACTCATTCTTTCTGTTTATGTTCAGTGACGGAAGTTTGCTGAGCTTTGTTTTTTTTTTAAATAATGTTTTACTTCTATATGTTGCCTTAATATGATTTGATATGGACTTATCCTTAAGCTTCACTTCTTCTTGCAAAATGAGAACTAAACTACAAGTTACTCTGCCCTGAAAGCTTTTACTCAACACAGCCTTTTAGAAATGTAATATTTGTACTCATTTTCCTTGAGTCATGGATGTTTTCATCTCTGGTAAGAAATCTTTCTCTTTTTTATGTTTGCATTACATTTAATTAAAAATAATTAGTATTTAGGGGTTTTGGTCAAGATGGTGATATAGGCAAATGTGGAACTTGCATCTTCCCACAGCCACATCAAAATTACAACTAAAGTACAGAACAACCATCTTTAGGAACCATCGGAAATCTAGCTGAACAGAAGTCCTATAACTAAGCGTATAAAGAACCAGTTACAAGACTGGTAGGAAAGGCAGAGACAGAATGGACTCATGTATGTGTAGTTATTAAAACATTGGGAGAAATATCTTGGCAACAGAAGTCCCTGCTGTGAACTGAGGAATCCCAGCCATATGCCAGGCCCCCAGCCCAGTGTTCCAGTGCCAGGAAGACAGGTCCCAATAATTTCTGGCAGTGAAAACCAAAAGAGATTGTTCCTGAGTAAGATGGAGGGTTTCTGCAGTCCCAGGCATTCCTCTTAAAGTGCTTATACATGGACTTAATCAGATTCACTTGCTCTGAGCTCTAGTGCTTGGGAAATCAGTTCAAAAGGTGTAAGGAACATATGGTGAAGAAATTAGTTGTCTGGCACAAGGGCAATGACTGGAGAGGCAGCTGTCTTCTAGATAGAAGGGCTGGCAGAGGCCATTTTTCCTGGGCTTACCCCTTCTCCCACAGAGCCAGCAGGTAGGCTTCATGCCTGAGTCTCCATGAACCTGGCTCACACTATTCACCTGCCCTGATGATTAACTGAAACCCCTCCCCATCCAAGCCTTTTTCAGTGGCTTTTTCATACAAACATCATGTCTTGACTCATTCTGTGGACTTTCTTAAAATTTCTGAAACAAGCAGCATCTGTCTCAGTAAACCCTATACCTCGAGCTAAGTAGCCTCAGGCCTGGCACTAGTGGCAACTGGCCTTGGTTTGCAGCTTGGCCTCTACCAGGCATCTCTAAGTCCAGCACAAGCAGATGGTTTTGCAATTCATGTCAGTGGTCCTGGGCAGGGCAGAGGCAGTGGCTGACCTTTTTATGTACCTTTCAGGAGGCCTCAGAGCCCATGCACCCTGTAGACATCTTCAGACCAAGTTGAGACACCATCTAACAATCTCCATAAGCAACATATTCAAGGGGCAAACTCAACAGGCACTAGAGCACTGCTGAAGCAAGTCCCATTCCATGGGCTAGCCCCTGAATAGCAGAGCCTCCAGACTGGCCACAGCCAGTCTTCTCAGCAGATAGACCTGGGAGCAAATCCCTTCCATTGACCTGCCAACAGAAATCAAGGCTGAACTACAGGAGGAGTGTGCACACAGCCCACACAGGGGGGTAGAGCAGCACCTGGAGTGCTCAGCTTAGGTAATTGGGAAGGCTGTACTACTGAACCCTACAGAACACCACTACATAAGGCCACTCTACCAAGACCAGGAGACATTGCAGTTCTATCTAATATTTAGAAACAAACACAGGGAGGCTGACAAAATGAGAAGACAAAGAAACATGTCCCAAATAAAAGAACTGAAAAAAACTCCAGAAAAAAAGAACTAAACATATGGAGGGATTTCAGTGGGGAGTGGAAAGGGAGGAATGGGGGGAAAAGGTAGAGGGAAGAAGAAGCATAATTAGTTCAGCATAAAATAGATGGGGAGACATTAAAATATGGTATAGGAAACAGAGAACTCAAAGAACTTATATGTACAGCCCATGGACATGAACTAAGGGGAGGGTAATCCTGGAGGATTTGGGGGGCAGGGTGGAAGGAGGATAAAGGAAGAAAAAAATGTGGAAACTGTAATAGAATGATCAATAAAAATACTAAAAAATACTTAAAAAAATAGGAAACATAAAAATGAATATAGAAAAACGTAAAGTGAGAAATTAAGAATACATTATAATGAATCTACAGTGGGGTAGATGAAACAGAGGATCAGCTGGGCTACTGGGAAGATAAGGAAGCAGAAAACACTCAATCAGAACAGCAAAAGGAAATAAAAATTCAAAAAAATGAATTTAGTATGAAGAGCCTCTGGAACAACTGCAAGCATACCAACATTTATAAAGCATGGGTTCTTGAAGGAAAAGAGAGAAAGCCAGGAGTTGAAAATTTATTTGAAAAAAATAATAATGAAAATCTTTCCTAACCTGGTGAAGGAAATAATCATACAAGAAAATGAGCAGGTAACCAAGACAAAGAGATGAACCCTAAAAGTCTCATACCAAGACAATCACCATAATTAAAATGCTAAAGGTTAAAAACAAAGAGATAATCTTAAAAGCAGCAAGAGAAAAAGAGTTAATTTCTTATAAGAGAGCTCCCATTAAACTGTCAGCTGATTTCTTAACAGACATTTTGCAAGCTAGTAGAGATTGGCACAAAGTATACAAAGCGATGGAAAATAAGGATCTACAATCAAGATTATGCTCCCCAGAGCCACTATCATTAGAATTTCAAGAGAGATACAGAGCTTCCAAGATAAGAGAAGGTAAAGGATTTTATCACCACTAACTCAGTATTTAAAAAAAAATGTTAAAAATTGGTAGTTACAGAATAGTCTTGTGAATGCAAAGTATAGCATAAAGAATATAGTCACTAATATCATAATAACTATATATGGTGTAAGACAGATTCTAGAATTATCAGGGCAATCACTTTGTAAGTTATATAAATGTCTAATCACAGAACTGTACACCTGAAACTAATATAATCTTGTGCATCAATTGTAACTGAAAAATGAGAAATTATTTTAAAAATAGTACTCACAATAAACAAAAACAAATTAGCACGAAGAACTACTTAACAGAAAATCAACAAAAATATGGACATGCATTCCATAGTGTGGGCAGCAGGGGGTGAGGGCATGAGAGATCAATGGACAAATAAAATGCATTAAAATATGCTTTATATTTTATCAAGAGAATATAACTGTAAGATATCATGTTAAACATGGATATTATTAAATATTTATTTAATAAATTTGACAATATCAAACATACATTAAGATAAGAGGTGGCACGTTAGGAATTATGCTGCTGGTGGGAGTGTGAATTGCTTTGGAAAACCATATGACAGGGTGTTACACATTTTAAAATGTACATTTTCTGTGACCAAGCAATCCCACCATGTGGTTTGGCCTATACACCAAGAAACAACAAAATAACCATTTTTGATAATAGATTCAGACATAAGCACTCCTCCTAATTATACATTATGAATATATCTTAATTGTGTTTTAAAATTGATCTGCTAGGATCTTTTATTTTAATTATAAAATTCCAACCTATTACAATGCCAAAAATAGAATAAATATTACCTATCTATCTACCCAGTCAAAGGATTACAGGTCACAGTGTTAAGTATATTGATTAGTAATGTATGAATTTCAGAAATTTTTAAATGTATAGCAAAAACAATATAAAATATTTGTTTAGTTTATTCAATAGACTCACTCTTCCAATCCCTTTTTCAATGTTTTAGTTAAATTTCCTGAATAGAACATAAAAAAGCTAAAGGCTGAATATTTTCTCACAACTACAATCATCAGTATGAAATATTTATGATGCTAGAATTTTTCCTGAAAAACATAAATTAAAAATGGTCTATTTTTCATTCACCAAAACTAAATTATAGTTTTTGTTTTGATTGTGAATATGTTTTTGACATATTTCAACTTATCTTTACTGTTATAAAATAGTGTGTAAAGTAAAATTCAACTTACAAAAGTAAACTAGCATGTCTCTAAAATAATTATTAAAAATGATGCTGTATAATTAGTTTACCCTAAAATATCATGAGTCTAATTTTAAAAGTTGAGGAAATGTGTAAATATATTTTGCCTTTACCTTGAATTTTGCATGAATTTTTCACACACCTAACTTTTACAGTGATTAAAAAGTGACATTTCGATGGTAGGCTGGTTTCTGATAGATGAGATATAGATGCCACAAAAGAGAGCTGGACCAGGTCCATTTGAGAAAGAATTTGAAAGATGAGGACAGCATAACTGGACAATATAATCAATTCATCTAGGATGAATCACTAGAAACCACGGGTCAGAAGGAAGTTGTTAGTAGAAAGCCTGAGAATATCTCTCTATGTGAAGATAACTTCTAATGAGAAATTCTCAGTGGAGTAAAGCAATCTCTAAGGGAACTCAGGAGAGAAAGAGCCAGTAATAGTGCAATCACAACATCCAAATGTATTCTAACAATAAAAAGTATCAAGAAGATTCTGGCTTTCTTATTATTTTCTATCATAGCTCCAACTCTCAAGGGGCCCAAAACATGGACAGCAACTGGAACATATGAATGGAATATATTCATGTTTTCTATGGCAGGTTTTTCAAATTTTTTATAAACCTGAACTCAGAAAGGGTATAAATCATAAATTGGCAGATAGTTTGGAGTTTTGTAATTGTTATTTTAGACTAGACTTTTAATTAATAAAGAGGGATCTAAATGATTTTTCAACAATGGACATCTAAAGGATGCTAACAGGAACTAGGGAATAACAAGTCAATTGCTTTCCACCTTACCACATCCAGTCGATCTAGTGTAATAAAGTGGTTATGTTATATATCACTGGCACTATGTTGGTCCTAAGTTGGTGGGAGCACACACAGAGTGTTTGGGAGAAAGAAGAACCAAGGGAACAATCTGAACTATTATTCAAACCTTCCCATATTGTTTTGAAAACTAGTCACCTGTATTTTCAGTCTTTAATTCACTGTGCGCAGATGCTCTCTGCTGTATTCTACACTCTGACAAAGCACAGAAAACAGGGGCATGTTTTAGTTGGGCACTTCTCTCTGCTATAACCTTTATCCTAGCCAAACCAGAAGAGCTGTTATTTAAAATAAATGAAATACCATTTAATTTTTAAAATCATGTTTGGTGATTTCCTATACCATTCAACATTTTAGAATTTAGAATTTTTGTTTGAAGGAGATTTTTCACAATTATCTTTTTTTTCTAGTTATCAAACTGATGTGCATGGTAGAAAGGTTGAAAAGCACAGAAAAGCAAACAGATGTAATTTTGTACTTATAATTTCACCAACTGGAAATAAGCAGTGTCGAGTCTAGGAATAAGTTTTCCTCATATTTTCTTATACAATCATATGCTCCTATTTTATAATAATCTCTTTTCTCTTATTTCTATGTATATATATATGTGTGTGTGTGTGTGTGTGTGTGTGTGTGTGTGTGTATATATATATATCTTTCCCCATCATTGTATATGAGGCTTCAGCATTATTTTATATTATTTATAGCATTTCATTATATACGCATGTTACAATTATTTAACCAAACCTTATTTTGACTGTTCAGGCATTTTAATTAATGGTTGCAAATATAAATTCAAATGTGATAAATGTCTTTATTATTCATCTTTGAACATTCTGTTTACAAATTAAAATCATTATAACTCAGAAAAGACTACAACTCAGGCTCTAAGACATGTAATGATACAGTTCTGTATGGTGTGGTTCTCTGCAGATCCCTAAATTGACCCATATTTGACATTAAGATTGAAAACAGCATATGGTAAAAGCAATGTCCGAAGCAATGAACTAAAATATCTTATATATCTGCTTTTTTTCATTTTTCATGACATAAAAACAGCAATTGTAATCTCCTCCAAAAATTACTTTTGACATTCCTTAATTAGTTTTTCTAAGAACTCTTTTTCTCTCACCAGTTCATTTAAAATATCATTCAAACATATTTTTTTGGCTCAAAGAATTCACTTTATAAGATCCTCTTCACTGTTTCTACCCTTACTTATTTTTTTTTCACTTAAATATATTCCAGCAACTCATAAGAGGGGCAATGTAAATGCTTTCCATTGATTTTGGATCCTGAAACATAATTTTTAGTTTATCTCACTTACCAACTAAGATTTAAATAAAGCCACCCATATTTTAAATATGTATCTTTACATATTTTGTTATTACACCGCATTGCATCAATGTCCCTAAAGGCATTTTTTTTAAAAAATCACTTGGTCATTAGCAAATATTGACAAGGTAATTATTGTAGGATTTGTGCCCTTAGTAAAGTTAATCCATTTTAGTTCAGCTTCATGAAAAATTTAGCACAAAGAATGTTTTGGAGCAGTGGATTTAAAATTTTGAATATGAATAAGGCTAAGCTTGTTTAAGCACAAGTCCCACAGTTTTAGATTCAATAAATCTGGGTGAAACCTGAAAATGTACATTTCTAAAAACTTTTCAGTTGATGTTGATACCCTTTTTCTGAGTATACACATTTAGATTCTCAGTTATGTGGATAAAAGTCTCATAACACAAAGATTTTTCTTTAGGGGTTATGTTAATATTAACTGTAATATAAATGTTTAAGTCATTTATTAACTTAAATCCTAGTATATCACTTACTAGTTGGTTAATAAGCAATTTACACTTCCTAAGCTCTAATTCTTTATGTATAACAGGTTTAATAGTATTATATACATACTAATATTACATATAATATTATATGATTCATATTTATATTATAAAACATTGTGTTAATAATAGGAATGACATAATAATGAATGTAATTATATATAATGTATGTAATAATAATATCTACCCAATGGGTTGTCATGAGAGTTAAATAAATTCACACATATAAAACTATAAAAATGAGGGTTATATATTTTAAGTTAGGGAAGAGAAAATAATCTTGAAAAGGACAAAGTTATAAGGATAAAATAAAGTAATCATTTGCATCAAAAATAAAGGTAACCAAGAGGAGAAAAATAAGTTAAAATTTTAAAAATCCCTTGATCAATGAAAAGACAGTGAACAAAGACAGCAGATGCAGAGAAAGACATTTATAAATCATAACGCTGGGGAAAATAAATCAAACACAAGAGAATATGCTTAATATTTCATTATACAAAGTTTAAATTGAATAACAGAAGACCAAGAATAACAACAGCAATCTTGAAAAGGAACAAAGTTGGAGGAATCATACTACCTAATATCAAACTATACTATAAAGTGATAGTAATCAAAACAATGTGGTACTGGCATAAAAACAGACACATAGATCAATGGAACAGAATAGACAGTCCATAAATAAACCCACACAATTGATTGATAATAATCAATTAATATATGATAAAGGAAGAAAGCACATACAATGTACTTAAGATAGTCTATTCAGTAAATGGTTTGGGGAAAATTGGACAGATACATTCAAAAATCTGAAAATGGAACACTTTCTTACACTATACATAAGAATAAATTCAAAATGGATTACATACTTAAATGTTAGATTCAAAATTGAAAAATCTGAGAAGAGGGTGGAAGATGGTAGCGAGGTAGATGGAAACTGAACACGCTTGCTTGTGCACCTGACTGGGACATCTAGCTGATCTTCTGAAGAACTGAATAAACAGCCAATGAAATCCCAGCTTACATGAAATTTGGAAGCCAAAGATTGCAGAAGACATTTAAAAACAGACAGTAAGGTGATTGCATAAGCTGACAAGAAGGTCCCTGGGACCTGTTCCAGGGACTGAAGCTGCTGCAGGAGCTTTGGAAAAGAGCCATATAAGTGATGGTAACTTCACAGCTTCCTTCTCTCCCAGAGCAGGGAAGTCAGTCCCACACCAGGAGAGACCTGTGTGCTTGAAGCTGCTGGGGGATAAAGACCCACAGAGGCGGTGTTCCCAAGCTGGGAGTATGGTCACTGGCAGGGACAGTACCAGAGAAAATGGGGAGCTGGTCACACCTGGAGATGGGAGAAGAGTTGAGCCACAACTGACCCTAAGCCTGATAGTCTCGGGACTGGTCAGAGAGTTGGGCTGTGTGAAAAGCCAGGCACTTGTTAAGAATGGCTGGGGCCACAGCCAGGAGTGCACAGGACCCACACCCATGGATAGGTTTTCCCATGGGGAATCAGGAGGCTTGCAATGTACCTAGGCTGCTATGAGTCTTTTTGCTAAAACCCCTTCACCCTGAATTGAGGGCATTTACTGCAAAACAACTTCCTAAAAACCATGCTAAACCTTCCAAGGATGAGTGTAACTGGTCCAACTACTTTTGCCTTTTCATTTGCAAATATCCCTCTTCTGTGATGTGATTACCAGCACCCTCTCCTTTGTTTTCTACATAAGGTAACCATCTAAAGTGAGCCTGTGCATAGTTAATGAGGACCTTCTTGTAATGTGCCCAGTCAGACAATAAAAGCTCATTGGAGCAAGGGCCAAAGCTTTTGCTCTGCTTGAGAGAAAAGCCATGTCATCCTTTTTTCTCCACCAGATTCAGTAATCTATGTGAATGTCTCATTTCATCCATAATGACATGGATCCCATGAGCCATCACAGGAGAAATTTGCTAAAAAAAAGGGGGGGCTCTCAGCTGCTGTACAATGAACTAGAGCATGTTGTCCTTGCCAGCAAAGAAGGAGGAGGAGCAGCATGATATGCCCCAAATCAGGGGCCTCAGAGACTGATCAAAGTGGGACAGCAGGGGCTCAGAAGGGTAGCAGTCCACAGAGAGACTTAATTTAATAGGGAATCTAAACTGCCCTGAAGGGATTTTGAGCACACAGTGCCCAGGCCAACAAAAAGGGAAAAGGGGTTAAAGTTGCTCCCGCTCAGTGCACCTCATGTACTAATCAAGGGGCGGCACAAGGAGGTGGATTAAAGGCACTGGCCTGGTGCATATGGAGAGTGGGAACCCATGTAGTGCTCTGAAGGTTTGGGCTGGCGGTTGGACACCTGTGAATATTGGAACTCAGACAGATCAAGCCCCCAGTGCAGAACCACAGGAAAGGAAAAAGAGAGAAAAAAAAAAAACAACAAAGCCCAGCCCCACTATGCCTTGAGCATCCAGGAAAACCAGCAGAACCTGCTTGGTGGGTTTAAAGAGAGGAAGAGGCTTTTTTCTTCCAAGTTTAAGACAATAATACCTGGAGCTGTGAAAGAACCAAAGATAGGTCCAGAGAGAGATCAGAAGGCTGACACTAACAACTGAGATAAAATTCATTTTGCTCTCCTATAGAACCTACATTTTATTTTTTTATTTTAATTTTTAAATTTTTGTTGTTATTTTTATATTTATCTTCCTTCCATGTTTCTTTGTTTTGTTTCTTTGACTTCATTATTTGGTTTTCTTTGTTCTCCTTTTCATATTGCATTTTAATTTATCTTCCTTTAGTTCACTCATATTCCAATAACACACTACTCTTGGTTTTTTATTTTTTATTCTTTTTGTTCAGATCAAATATTTCTTGTCATATTATTGTTCTTCTAATTAGGACACAGTGCCTTTCCCTAGTCTTGGTCAATTTCTATATCTCCCTGAGCCTTATCACTGTTGTTAACTTCATTCTCACACACTACACTAAGTTTTTATCCCTACTCTCACTATAACTCATTATCTAATCTCACATAAGCATTCTGCTTTGTGGAATCAACTCATGTTATTTTTCCCCTCTACTAAGAGTCTTATCTCTTTTTCACCTTTTATAAACAGTGGCTAGTTAGGTGAAATATCAGTTATTGCTGTACTTCTTCAAAGGACTTCCTATCTGTTTTCTGTGTCGGTACCTTAAATACCATAAAATACTCTCCCACTGTCTTAATCCACTTTGCTTTCACCTTGCCATGATCACATACATGATAAAGTGGGAGTTGTGAATACCAATAGACCCACTGGAGGAGAGAACCCACTAACAAAGGAGCCACCAACATATAAAACCAAAGTGCAACAAGATAGCCCACACAAATGGAGAAAAAGGATACCCTGGGGCATCCAGACAAGGAGATCAAAGAGACCACACCACTGAGTCCCACAGAACTCTGACCATAGAAGTTCACCCTACGAAGACCACTAGAAAGAAGAGCATTGAGAATCACAGAAACAAACCAAAACTCACCTAAAATGGGGAGACAAAGAAAGGACCTGCAATCTAAAGGAATGGAAGACTCCCCACTAAAAGAGCTGAATAAATGAAAACAAGCAAAATATCAGATGTAGAATTCAAACGAATGGTTATAAGGATGCTCAAGCAACTCACAATTATAAGGAACTGAGTAAAAATTACAACAGTATGAAAAAGGAAATAAACACAAAAAACAAAAACCAAGAATAAATGAAGAATATAATTTCTGAAGTAAAAAATACACCAGAAGGAATTAAAAGCAGGCTGGATAAAGCAGACGACCAAATTAGTGAACTGTAAGACAAGGTAGAAAGGAATACCCAGGTAGAGCAGCTGCACACAAAACATACTAAAAAAATATTAAGATAGCTTAAGGGAACTGCAAGGTAACATGAAATGTGACAGCATTCAAATCATAGGAATACAGGAAGGAAAAAGAAAAAGGTATAGAAACCCTGTTTGAAAAAATGATGAGAAAACTTTGCAAACTTGTATGGGGGAAAAACCATGCAAATTCAGGAAGCACAGAGGGCCACAATCAAGATGAATCCAAAGAGGCCAACTCCAAGGCATATCAAAATTAAAATGCCAGGTTTTAAAGACAAAGAGAGAATCTTAAAGGCAGCAAGGGAGAAATAAGAAGTAACATACAAAGGAGCCCTGATTAGGCTAGCAGATGATTTTTCAACAAACACAATTCAGACCAGGACAGAAAGGCAAAAAAATATTCCAAGTAATGAAAAGCAAAGGCCTCCAAACAAGACTACTCTACTCAGCAATGTTCTTAATTAAAATAGAAGGCAAAATAAGGAGCTTCCCAGACTAAAGAAGGTTGAAAGAATACACCTCCACCAAACCAACACTGCAAGATATGCTGAAGGGACTGCTTTAAGAAGATGAAGAAAAACAATGAGAGAGACACAGATAGAAAGAGGGTAGAAAGGTACAGGTAGAAAGAGGGAAAATGAATAAGTACCTATCAATAAAAACCAAAACCTAAAATGTTAATGGATTAAATGCTCCAATCAAAAGACATAGGGTAGCTGAATAGATGAGACAACATGACCCACACATAAACTGCCTACAAGAGACCCACCTCAGAACAAAAGATCTACACAGATAAAATGAAGGGTTGGAAAAAAATATTCCAAGCAAATGGACAAAAAAATAAATAAAAACCTGGGGTATCAATACTTATATCACACAAAACAGACTTCAAAACAAAGCTACAAAAAGAGACACTGAAGGGCATTTCATAATACTCAATGGAAGAATCCATTAAGAAGACACAAATATTGTAAACATAAATGTACCCAACACAGGAGCACCCAAATACATAAGGGAAATCTTGTAGAACTTCAAGAAAGGTACTGACTACAGCACACTTATACTAGGGGATTTTAACACCCTACTGTCAAAAATGGATAGATCTTCCAAACAAAATATCAACAATGATATCATGGAATTGAACAATGCCCCAGATCAAATAGACTTAACTGATTATATATATATATATATATATATATATATATATATATATATATATATATACCTTTCATCCACCAAAAGCAAAATAAACATTCTTTTAAAATGTACATGGAACATTTTCAAAGATAGACCACATGATAGGACATAAAACAAGCTTCAACAAATTCAAGAAAATTGAAATCATATCAAGCATTGTCTCAGACCACAAGGGCCTGAAACTAGAAACCAACCTTAAGAATAAAACTCAAAAACAATCAAATTCATGGAGATTGAATATCATGCTATTGCACATGCCATGGGTTAATAATGAAAACAAGGAAGACACAAAAAATTCTGGAAACAAATGAAAATAAATACAAAACAGTCCAAAACTTATGGGACACAGCAAAGGCATTCCTGAGAGGGAAGTTCATAGCAATACAGGACTACCTAAAAAAGATAGAAACATTTCAAATAAACAACCTAACCCTACATCTACAACAACTAGAAGAACAACAAATTAAGCCCAGAGCAAGTAGAAGGAAGGAAATAACCAAGGTCAGAGAAGAATTACATGACATAAAGAATAAAAGAATAATCCAAAGGCTCAATAAATCGAGTAGGTGGTTCTTTGAAAAGAAACAAAATCAACAAGCCTTTAACCAGATTCATCAAGAAAAAGAGAGAGGACCCAAATAAACACAATCAGAAATGAAAGAAGAAAGACTACAGCTAATACCACAGAAATACAAAGGATTGTAAGAAGAACTATATTCCAAGAAATTTCAAAACCTAGGTGAAATGGACAAATTTCTAGGAAAATATAACCTTCCAAAACTCAATGAAGAAGAAGCAGAAAGCCTGAACAGACCAATAACAATTGATGGGATTGAAACAGTAATTAAAAAACTTCTGACACACAAAAGCCCTGGGGCAGATGGTTTCACAGGAGAATTTTCAAGACATTTAAGGAAGAGCTAACCCTTATCCTTCTCAGAATATTACAAAAAATCCAGCAAAAGAGAAGACTCCCAAACTCTTTTTACAAAGCCAGCATCATCCTAATTCCAAAACCAGATAAAGACACAATAGAGAAAGAACAGGGCCAATATTGTTGATGAACATAGACTCTAAAGCCTCAACAAAATATTGGCAAACCATATCCAGAATTACACTGATAAGATTATATACCATGATCAAGTGGGATTCATCTCAGGAATGCAAGGATGGTATGATATACGTAAATCAATAAACAAAAGGAAAGACAAAAATCATAGGATCATATCAACAGATGCAAAGAAAGCATTTGATAAGGGACAGCACCCATTTATGATAAAAACACTCAGGAAAGTGGCAGAGGATTGAGCATACAGCAACATAATAAAGACCATAATACAAGAAACCTACAGCCAACACCATACTCAATGGGAAAAAGCCAAAAGTTAAAATCTTTCCCACTAAGATCAGGAACAAGACAAGATGTCCACTTTCACTACTTCTATTCAACATAGTATTGGAAGTCTCAGCCAAAGCAGACAACAAAAAGAAATAAAAGGTATCTACATTGGAATGGAGGAAACAAAACTGTCCAGTTTGCAGATAACATGAGAGTGTACACAGAAAACCCTACAGATTCCACCCAAACTACTCGACCTATTAAGTGAATTTGGCAAAATATCAGAATTCAAAGTCAATACTCAGAAATCAAAGGCATTTCTGTACAATAGCAATGAAATATCAGAAACAGAAATCAGGAAAAAAAATCCCATCTGATATAGCAACAAGAAAAATAAAATACCTAGAATTAAACCTTATCAAGAAGGTAAAAGACATGTGCCCAGAAAACTACAAAACACTGAAGAAAGAAATTAAGGAAGACACAAATAAATGAAAGCATGCACTATGTTCATGGATTGGAAAAATTAACATCATCAAAACATCCATATTACCCAGAACAATGTATAGATTTAACACAATCCCTATTGAAATAGCAACGACATATTTCACATATACAGAACAAAAATTTCAAAAGTGTATATGGAACCATAAATGACCCTGAATAGCTGCAGCAATTTTGAGAAAGAAGAGCAAAGTAGGAGAGATCACAATACTTGATATAAAACTATATTACAACATCATGGTAATCAAAACAGTACGATACTAGCATAAGAACTGACACATAGACCGATGGAACAGAATAGAGAAATAAATAAAAATAAAAATAAATAATAAATAATAAATAATAGAGAGAGCCCCCGAATAAACCCAAGTCTCTGTGGTCAATTAATATTTGATAAAAGGGGCAGAAGCTTAAAGTGGAGTAAAAATAGCCTGTTCTACATATTGTATTGGGAGATCTGGCAGCTACATGCAATACAATGAAACTAGATAACCAACTTATACCATACACAAAAATAAATTCAAGGTGGATAAAAGACATAAATATAAATCACAACACCATAAAAGCCCTAGAGGAGAACATAGAAAGGAAAATCTCAGATATTCCACACAGCAGTATTTTGACTCATCTATCCCATAGAGCAAGGTATATAAAGGAAAGTATTAAAAAATGGGACTTCATCAAAATAAAAATCTTCGGCACAGCTAAAGAAAACAGCAGTACAATGAAAAGGGAACCAAACATTTGGGAAAATATATTTGTAAATGATACCTTGGGCAAGGTTTTGATCTCCAAAATGTATAAAAAACTCACACAACTCCACTCCATGAAGACAACCTAATTAAAAAATGGGCAAAGGACCTAAACAGACACTTCTCCAAGGAGAACATACAGAGGACCCAGAGACATATGAACGGATGTTCAGTACCTCTAGACATCAGAAAAATGAAGTTCAAACCATAATGAGATACCACTTCATACCTGTCAGAATGGCCATCATAACAAAATAAACAAAAAAGTTGGGCAAGGTTGTGCAGAAAAAGAACCCTACTACACTGCAGTATACTGGGAATGTAGAGTGGTGCAATCACTGTGGAAAACAATATGGAATTTCCTCAGAAAACTAAAAATGTAACTGCCTTTTGTCCCAGCAAAACCACTGCTGGGATTGTACCCAAAGAATACTGAAACACCAATTCAAATGAACTTATGTACCCCAATGTTCATAGCAACACAATTTACAATAGCCAAGTGCTGGAAACAACCTAAGTGCCTGCCCATCAGTAAATGAGTGGATCGAAAAACTATAGTATATTTAAACACTGGAATACTACACAGCACAAAGAAAGAATGAGTTCCTACCCTTCACAGTAGCATGGATGGAACTGGAGAGCTTTATGCTAAGTCAAATAAGCCAAGCAGCAAAATACAAATGACATATGATTTCACCTATAAGTGGAACTTAATCAACAAACCAAACAAGTAAACAAAATATAACCAGAGACATTGAAATAAAGAACAAACTGACAGTAACCAGAGGGAAGGGAATAGAGGAGTAATGGGGGAAATAGGGTAAGAGCCATCAAGGAACATGTATGAACAACACAAAGCCAAAGGCGGTGGATTCGAGTGTGGGAGGTGGGGATGGGTGGGCTAAGGGTGTGTGGTGGGGTGAAAATGGAGAGAACTGTACTTGGATAACAATATTTTTTTAAAATCCTAGAAGAAAACATAGGTAGTAAAATCTTACATATTTCTTGTAATATTTTTGGTGTATCTTCTCAGGCAAGGAAAACAAAAGATCAAATAAACAAATGGGACTACACCAAACTAAAAATATTTTGGCATAGCAAAAGAAATCATCAACAAAATGAAAATGAGGGATATCTCATTTTGGTTTTAATTTGCATCTCTCCAATGACTAATGATGCTGAGCATCCTTTCATATGTCTCTTCTCCCTCTGTATGTCCTTGGAGAAATGTATGTTGAGGTCCTTTGCCCACTTTTTATTAGGGTTGTTTGTTTTTCTGGAGGGGAGTCGAGTTCTTTATAGATTTTGGAGATCAAACCCTTGTCCAAGGTATCATTTGCAAATATATTTCTCCATATGGTTGGCTCCCTTTTCATTTTGCTGATGTTTTCTTTAGTTGTGAAGAAGCTTTTTATGTTGAAAAGGTCCCCTTTGCTTACCCTTTCCTTTATGTCCCTTGTTCTAGTCAACAAAGCAAACAAGCAAACAAAATATATCCAGAGACATTAAAATAAAGAACAAACTGACAGTAACCAGAGAGGGTACTCTAATAATGGGGGAATATAGGGAGGGGGTCATCAAGGAACATATAAAAAGTACACATGGACATAGCCAAAGGGGGGTAGGATAGAGGGCAGAAGGTGGGGATGGGTGGGGAGGGGGGAAGTGGTGGGAAGAAAATGGAGACAACTGTTCTTGAAAAACAATAAAAATAAGTAAATAAAATCTTTTAAAAAGAATACCTATTGAATGAAGAATATATTCTCCAATGAGGTGTCTGGTGAGTTTAATATCCAAAATTTATAAAGAACTTATAAAAGTCAACATCAAGAAAACTAACAATCCAATTTAAAAAAAGATCAAAAGACTTGATTAGACACTTTTCCAAAGAGAAATAACTAATGGCAAATTGATGAAAAGATGATCAACATCACTAAAAATCAGAGAAATGTTATTATCAATAAATCAACAAACAAGTGCTGAAAAGGATGTGAAGAAAAGCGAACCCTTATGCACTGTTGATGGTAATGCAGATTAGTGTAGCCACTGTGGAAAGCAGTATGGAGTTACCTCAAAAATTTAAAAATGGAACTGCCTTATGACCCAGCAACTTCAACTACACTTCTGGGAATATATCTGAAGAAACCCAAAACACGAATTTTAAAGAATGTATGATCCCTTATGTTCATTGCAGTGTTATTTACAATAGCCTAGGTTTGGAAGCAGCCCACGTGTCCACCAGTAGATGAGTGGATTATACAGCTATGGTACATTTACACAATGGAATACTTCTTGGCCATAAAAATAAAGGATATCTTACCTTTTGCAACAGCATGGATAGACCAGGATAGTATTGTGCTAAATGAAATAAGGCAGTCAGAGAAAGATGAGTACCATATGATTTCACTCATATGTACAATCTAATGAACAAACTGACCTAAGAATCAAAATATAAATGACTCAAAGATATGGAGAACAAACTGACAGCTATCAGAGGGGAAGGGGGTTGGGGAACTGGGTGGAAAAGGTGAAGGAATTAAGCAAAAACCAAATAAACTCAAAGAGAGAGAGAAAAAGGATCATAATGTTGAGGAAAATAAATCAGGTAAAGAAGAATGTGCTCAATGTTTCATTATATAAAGTTTAAAACCAGAGAACATCTAATCTGTTGTACTAAAGGACATGCAATGGTTACCTTTAAAGACTATAGTGTTTCAGAATAGCCTGAAGACATTTTTTTCAGGTGGTATCTTTTATTCTATTTCCCAGTCTGGCTGGAGATTCTGTGCGCGCGCGCGCGCGCGCGCGCGTGTGTGTGTGTGTGTGTGTGCGCGCGCGCGCGCACGCGCGCGCTTATGGTAAATTCTTCCAGGTAAATATTTAGGATTTGTGCATTCTTCTATATGTACTTTTACTTCAATAAAAAAGGTTTTAAAACATATTTTTTTCAACTTATAAATCATTCACACTATAAATTGATTTTAGACCTTATATCAAGTGGTTTAATTGGCATTCCCATTTCTATGTTCAAAGTCAAATTATCCTAAACTGCTCTTACTATCCTGTCTTCTCTACTCTACCGCTCGCTACTGCATATCTGATCCTTCATGTTTTTTCTGTCTCTATCAGTGACACCACTTTCTACCCTGTGGCCTTTGTCTGAGAGCTGACACATCCTCTACTCTACTCTCTCTCTCACCCCATATTTAATTAGTCATAGTTTACCATATCTCAGATTGTTTTTAAATTTGTGTTCTGTCTCAGTTTCCAAACTATATCATTTTGTTTTCTGTCTCCCATTAGCAGACAAAATCAGCAACAAAAAATATGTAAATTGCCTACTTATATGCCTTTGTGTATGTTGTTTCTCTTTCTAGAATGCCCTTCATTCTTTGTTCTGCCTGATTTTTGTTTATTTTCAAATCCTAATTCAAACATCTTTTCATCTTCATTTCACTTACAAAGGAGAATAATCTCTTATTTTTCCATCATTGTTGAGCCTTTTTCATACTTTTCAAAAACTGTAACAATTGAGGATAGCAACATATTTAGTTCCTTTATGATCTATTTTTCCTCATCTTTTTCTCTGACTATGCATAGATTGAATATTTGGAAGTCATATTCTTCAATACAACCACTTTTGAAAAACATATCCTTGTAGGCTAGCACTGGGTTCAACATATTGCTTCCCCTTCCTTTAGCAATGGTTTAAGTTCAGGTTTAAATACTGTATCAAAAGCTGTAGGCAACAATTACTTGTGTGTGTAAATGGCATATCTTTTCTATGCTATTTACTGATATGTAGCTCAACACTGAATTTTTTGAAAATTACTAGCTTAATACCTTGTAAAACAGAATTCCAGTTATATTATCAGTTAGCCTCTCTAAACTCAGAAATAAGTATTCTACTATTGCCTGTGTAATAGCATTGTTAATTGCTGTAAATTATTGAAGCATTCTGTGATATGTTTTCTTTCTTTTTATTTTATGTCAAGTATGTCATTGTCAGAAATTTATACAAATATCTGATAGTTTGAGTTTTATGTTTTGAAGATTTAATTGACATATTTTTTAAAAACTTCAAATAGTATGTCTTCTCTTTTTCTTTTTCAAAATAATGTTTTCTATATATTTTTTGATGTGGATTTAGAGTTCTCAAGAGTTTCCATCTCTATGTTGATTTTCTCTTTCTCTAAAACGTAAATGCATTGAAAACACCTGCCAAAGGTTAACAACCAGCTAGAAAAATCTTTATTAAATTTAGAGAAGAGCTCCCTCTTCCTTGGGAAATGTTTTAAATGTTTTTACTTTCTGGGAACTTATTGCTCCTTCCAAAACTGTGAGTGCTATAAAATAGGGGAAGGAACCATATCACGTCAACAAAACTCCCCCAACTCATCATGCTTCAGTTTTCTGCCTCTTCCATTTTCACTGATTGGATTAAGAAAAACAATTTAATGTTATTTCCCAATTTCTTAGCTGGTTTTGACATACCTATCTTTCAAAGCCTCTTGGAATCTGGTTTGTTTTCCTGTAGGAGTAAGCTTTTGAAAAAATATTCCTTCATCGTATGCATAGCTATGTTTGGGAACCTTATTTCTTACTAAAACAGATTATTTCTGACCTTAATTTTTCCTCTAGTAACATCAAGCTAAACTCTGTTCCTCATAACTAGATTAAAATAATCTTATTTGAAGTTTTGTTGTTGCCCACTTGATTACTCTTTCCTTCATTATTTATTTTGGTAGATCAACAAACATATAATTTTTATAATATTCAATTATTTTCATGGTTTTCTTCTTGTACTGCTTCTTTCACAGTTAATGGGCATTTTCTCATTCTGCTTTCTCTTCCTTTTCCCAGTTTCTCTTATATTATAGGTTCAAATGATAACTTTTCCTCTTTCGTTTCTTTTTTTCCTCAGATTCTGTGGGGTAACCCAGAGCATGAACGCCTCCATGGCCTCAGGTGACTGCCTGGCCAGCAGTCATAAGGAATAAGGAAAACAGTATCTAGATGTACCAGCCTGCTCGAGGCCCCTTTGTTCATCCTAAGAAAATCAAGCTTTCACAGCCTCTCCTCTTCCCTCTATTGCTGCTTCTCTGGGCCCCAGTACCATAAGAGGCACTGAGGCAGGAGCCAAGGTGCAATCTCTCTCACCGGATCCACTGCCATTGGTGCACTCACCTGTAACGTGAGTAGTAAAGGGCATGTCCATATCTGCTGGGCCTCCTGATGTTTTTTCAGAAGGTCATGAATACTACTGCAGTTCCCCAGCTTGCAGCTCCTACATTACAAACTCTAACATAATCACCTTCATTTCTTTCCATCCTTCAAGACCATTTTCACCTGTTTTCCTCACCTACTTCCATCAGTCTCATCATGGCTCACAGAAGAACTAGACATCAGAAAAACAGAGTCTATGAAAACTTAGAAAACTAGTTTTTCTCCAAACTTATCTTTCTCTCACCAGTAAAAAGATTAAAGCTTGCTAGAGAAAAATCAGCCTTTCCTCAATATATTGGTTATCAATTGCTTCATAACTACATTATCACAAAATTAAGTACTTAAATCATTAAATTTATTATGTTGCTGGTTCTGTAAATCTGAATTCTGGGCACTACTTACCATTGCTTCAGGATCTCATAACGTTGTAATCAAGGTTCCCATAAGAGCTAAAGTCTCATCAGAGACTTGACTTTGGAACGAGTTGCTTCTTGCTGGGGAAAGATTTTTCTTTTCCAGATACAAAATTCACTTAGCAAATCAGACCAAGAACAAAGATTCTTCATTCCACTTCTTCATCATCAGCATGAAAAAGAAATAGATAACAATCCCACCAATTTCTTTTTTACCAATCAACCATCATTGATTTAAAATTATGTCCTTTACTGCTCTGGTACTTTTGTTGCAACACTGCATGTGGGAGTTGCTAGTCAGAGAGTAGGAAAAGAAATAACACTTGGAATAGGTAAAGGTAAGAGTGCAAGAGATTAATATTAATGATGTTTCACTGAATAGTTGCCAAATGAAATTCAAATAGGCAAATTATTTTAAAATTGCTTTACTGTTATTATCATAAAATGGCATTAAATTGTATTTAATACCCTTCCCACTAAAAAAGACCAAACCATTGGAATATTACAAGAATTTTTAAGACTAAAGTTTTTCATATGCACTCATAAAAGTGCTTTTTGATGAATTCTCATATAAATCTATGACTTCAAATTTATCTGAGTAAGATTTAGTGGTCATACATCAGTTTTCTCCATTTTCAGTGCTATAAATACATGTAATATACAAATCTTTTTGGTGTAATCTTTTTTGACACATGTCTATACTTAAGTATAAAGCATATTTACTTGACTCTTCACTTTATTTGTGGCTGCTGTCATGCCATTAAATATACTTGTCACAGGTTTTCTTTAACCCACAGTAAAGTGTGATTAATAATGAGTTATTATTAACTTTGTTATTATATTCAGGCTCATCTCATATTCCTATAATCACACCAGAAATCTCATGAATAGCAATGAAGATGATCTCTTCAAATAAGAAGTTGTTATCTGAGGCAATGACAAAATTCTAAATAGGTTAAGACACTTTACCCCTGCCTTACATACTGCCTTAATGCTAAGGCAGACAGCCTCAGGAGTAAAATACATAAATAAACACAAAAACTGTATTTCTTGAATTCAATCATGTTCCTCCCAACAGTTCTTTTAAACATATTCATGCATTCTGCAATTTACAGAATGCTCTCCCATACCCAGCACCCATGAAAGGCCCACAGATCCTTTAAATCATTCAAAGGTTCACCCACTGCCATTAATTCTGAATATCTGCCAATGAAGGACGGCCTTTAAATAAATATAAGGTATATAGATATTCTGGTGGCTTGTCTGCTCTTCTTGTGTAGTTTGTTTATTTATCCTCAACTCATCTTCTTTTTCATCTCATTTGCTGGAAAAGAATGAACAGGTAGCCAAGCTATTCTGAGGCCAATCAGCTTTCTGCTTATCTACCTTTTCGCATATTCACACTGCCAGGCCTTTCCACATCTTATTTCTTAGTTTCAATTTTTACTGCAATATACCTACAACTGCCTCAGGAAAAATGAGTCAGTCTCAAGTTCTGCCCTTCTTCGTGAAGTACAGGATTTGCTGATGTTCCTTCTCACCTTGTAACGGTCACTCCCTCCCCGCCACAGTCACCTTCTTTCAGTGTCTCAATTTAAATATTCTTTATTTTTTACTTTTGGTTATTATTTTCTTCCTTTCTCTGCATTTCTTCTTACAGAGATGGTACTTAAATTCTTCCCAAAAATAACAGAAAAACGCATTTCATTATTTTATACAGGGACAATTTAGGTATAGAAGTTGTTTAATTTACAATATTTCTTAACTAGAAAGACCAGGTGCAAATCATAGATGCTTGAATCCTCAGTTCCATTCAATATCAATTTGTCAAAGCCATTTCCTCCTTCATTATACCTCATAGCACTCCTGTGAGAAAGCTGAATTACAAGCAATAAGAGAGCCATTTTCCAAACAGAGGAGTTGAAGCAAAGGAGTTAATTGACCTGTGAGTGGAGAAACCACAGGGAACATAATATCCAATCAACCAAACCTCACCACCATAGCAGGCGAGAATGAATTTTGATTAGTGAAAAAATTGGCATAAATTTTACAGCAAGCACCTCATTAATTCACACTAATTAGAAGCCAAAAAAGTCAGATTTTAAAAAGCTCAAAATATTAAAAATATTTTCAGTTACTTATAATTTACAGTTATTTAAAATATAATAAAACATTGTCAATATAAGTTCTCTGGGCCTGCTTTAAGTATTTGGAGGAAAAGTATAGCTTCATATTCAGTTGGCTGCTAAGTGCTTAAGCAATTAAGTTAAAATTACCAGCATAGACTAGCACTACTTTTGAACTAATGCCATTTAAATAAATGCATACATCACAAATATGGTATGTTAATTATACATGTATATATACAATTAGAAATACAATGAGGTAGATTAATGATGGAGTTCATAGAATGAGAGGTCAGGTCACAAAGCAAAGTACTGTCAAAGTTACATACATTGGGTTTCTTTTCTTGTAGAGCAAATTACTGACAAGGCCCCATTTCCATTTTCATTGAATAAATAGTCCCCTCATTAGAAGTAATTCTAGCACCACATAATGCTCCTCAGTGCCTGTGCTTATTCCTCTTATCCTTCATACTGATCCCAGATTATAGTCCTAAAATTTATTCTCTTAGTCACTTGCAAATAAAACCATTTAATGGTTGATTGTCCCAACAGAATAAAATGAAACTCCTACACAAAATATCATAGATCCGTTAAAAGTTGGTCTCACATCATTCTTTCAACTCCCATGAGACCACAGAATACCTTAAGAAAATTTTATAACCTCAAGTTTTATAACCTGCAGCTTTTTAAAGCAATTCCATTAATGTAAAAAGTATTTTTCCCATTTCTAACTTTCAAAATTGTACCCATCTTTTCAGGTCCAAGGCTCAATACAACAAAAAGATATTTTTCATTTCTGATGGCTGTTCTAACTTCCTAAAATTGCAAACTATTTCTTAGTGCTTAAGATTAATATTTGTCATATAAAAAGAAACATCAAGAGTTCCCTAAGTAATTTAACACATATTTTGTTCTATCATTGAGTAAAGCTATCCATTTTCTAAATTATTTTTTTCAATTTTTATCTATTCCCTTTGAACTCAGAATCAGTCTATTTACACTAGAAGGGCATCCAAGTAAGTGTTATGATCACTTCTCTTATCACAACCAACTTGATTTCTACTTTGAGGGACAATTCAGGTTGACTTATTCAGAATGCTGCCTCTAATTAAAGAGCTAAGGAGTCAACAAGTTGGTTAGTGTTCCTATCAAGGTCAAAAGAGGAAAATAAAACCCACTCTGAGTATTTTAAACAGAGGGAATTCACTTCAGGAAATTGGTCTTAAAGGATGGTAGGCTTCTAATTTAAAAAAGAGAAGACATCGTACTTTCATTTCTACAATATGTAACTAAGAGAAAACAAATTAGATCTGAATATAAAGAGACATATACCATGTTCATGGTCAGAGGACTTAATGTTAAAGGTGTCACTTCTCCCCAAATTAATCTAAAACTATACTGCAGTCCCAGTCAAAATCTTAACAGGCTTTTTAATGGACATGCACAAACTGATTCACACCTCCACAAGTAAAATTCAAAGCACCTAGGGGATCCAAAACAATTTTGAAAATAAAATACATAGGTAGGAATGCTTGATTTGTGACATTATTAAAAAGGGGTTTGGGCATGAACCTAGCAAAATAGATTAAAATATATAGAAATAGGCTCACTCATGTACAGACAATTGATTTTCACTTAAAATGGAAGGAAATTTCGTGTAAAATGATATACATTTCAACAATTGGGTCTGCAGTAAGTGTGTGTATATGCAAAAATGGAAACAAAATAGAACTTTGACCATAACTCATATAATACAAAAATATATTCATTAAAGTTTTATCTGTAATCCACCAAAAGTACAAACAACCCAAATATATATCAACATGTACACATACAGATAAACTATGGAATCCATGCCATGGAATATTGGTCAAGAATGAATAGTTATTAACCATTGAAATATGTAAGAAATATTGATGAGTCTCAACATAATTATGCTGTGTAAAAAAGGCAGGAGAACTAGTAAATACTATGTGATTTCATTTATATGAAATTTCAAAAAAATACTAACAAAGGTCTAATGACAGAAATGGGTTAGGGATAAATTCAAGCAAGCAGTGGGTATAGATTCAGAAAGACAAGGAAGTAAAAGATTACAAAGGCACATGAGAAAACTTTTGATGATGATGGGTATATTCATTATCTTGATGATGACTTTTTTATGTGTACATACGTCATAACTTCTTGAGGGTTTAGCTTAGCTGAGCTATTCCACGGTATTGCTACCCAGCATCCACTTAGTTTGGGCAAGTGGGCTGTGGGGGCCCTAAACTGGCATGTGTTCCTGGTCATATCTCTGCCTGCACTCTGCCTTGTCTCCCACTATGTGCCATCTGTATACCTCCTGCAGGGCCTGTGACATGCTCTATACCAGGGCCTGTGAGAAATAAACTAACTCAGTTGCCCTTGCAGTATTCTTTGAGAACTGTGGCTCACCACCTGGAACCCCAGGGCTCTATTAACAAATGTTGATTTAACAAAATCATATAGTTTATCAAAATGCACACTTGAAATAGTTGCCATTTATTTCTATTATATTTCAATAAAATTATTTTAACATATTCAAAGTTATTAATTTAACAAAATATAAAAAATAACTGTAAAGTTTATTATTACTTATACTATATTGGATAGATATTATAGGCCAGGATATGTGCAATGCTCAGAGATCTGTTAACTTCATTTCTAAGTGAAGAAAATAAAGCTCAAAAAGATTAAATGTTTTGCTTAAGTCATACATGTTTAAAAAGAAACTATGCAGGCCCTGGCTGGCATAGCTCAGTGGATTGAGCACGGGCTGTGAACCAAAGTGTCGCAGGTTCGATTCCCAGTCAGGGCACATGCCTGGGTTGCAGGCCATGACCCCCAGCAACTGCACATTGATGTTTCTCTCTGTCTCTCTTTCTCCCTCCCTTCCCTTTCTAAAAATAAATCAATAAAATCTTTTTAAAAAAAGAAACTATGCTTCATTGTTTTAAAATAAAAACATTTAATGTTAATTTTTGTGATTTAAATGGTAGATGTTTATATCTCTCCTCCCACTTCTAATATTTAATGTGTGGTTTTTGTATTAATCAAGATAATAATATTACAAATATTATAGCACTTATACTTATTATTTCAATACTTCACTATTTTATTTCTAATTTAATTTTAGTGTCTTTTACTTCCCTTTATGGTTTTCTATCTTCTTAATTTTGAATTATTAATTCTAATGTTTCATTATTTCTATATCCAATATTACTCATGTTGATATTAATACCAACTACAATATTTTAATATCATTCATATTGGGAACAATTTTAATGACATTATCTCAGTTAATCTTGGTGAGAACCCTATGATAAGGAGCCATTTATGAGTATTATGGTACCAAGAGAAGACACTTGTCTAATGAAGATCAAATGATTAAGGAGATCAAACAAAAATGCTTTTCCTTTATGGAAATGTGAAGCAGGAGAAATATGAAACTCACAACAGATTTGAGCTACCAGCTCATCAGAGTATGTAACACAAGGGTCTACTTTGGCACCTTTGGTAGGTCAAAGCAATGAGCATACAGAAAGGAGAATGTAAAAGACATTTACAGTAACAGACAACATAAATATTTTAGGATCAAGAAGAGTAGATTTTCTGAGTTTCTGTTAGTATTAGGAATTAAAATGATGTTACCTTTTTAACAAATAAGTTTTTATTTTAAACACTAATAATTTAATCTTTAGTTTCTAACATGGATTAAGGTGTTTAGAGTCATCAAGCATGATTTTAATCAGGACATACTATTGCTTTACTAAATATAATTTTCTTCCCACGATATTAATTTTTAAATTCACTATTTTCTTTTGTCCCTTCTTGATTCTAATTCATTTCATTTTATCATTTATTTATGCTGTAGTTTCCTGAGAAAGAGAGTTTAATAGGCATACCTTCCAAAAGCTGATGTTATTTAAAGTTTTAAAGTATATTTCATTGATTATGCTATTACAGTTGCTCCATTTTTCTCTCCCTTTTTCCCCCTCCACACTGCAACCTCTCCCTCCAGCATTCTCCCCTCTTAGTTCATGTCCATGAGTCATACATGTAAATTCTTTGGCTACTCCATTTCCTATACTATACTTAATCTCTCTTGGTCTATTTTGTGCCTACTAATTATGCTTCTTATTCCCTGTACACTATCCCCCCATTCTACCTCCACTCTCTCCCTGCTGATAACTCTCCATGTGATCTCCATTTCTGTGAGAGAAATGGTAAGTTGTTGCTTAGATTGTTCCTGTTTTAGTGTTGCTTAGAATGTTTTTGTTTTTATTTTTAAGGTTCAACTAATGATAGCTGTGAGTTTGTTGTCATTTTCCTGTTCATATTTTTAATCTTCTTCTTTTTCTTAGATAAGTCCCTTTAACATTTCATATAACAAGGGCTTGGTGATGATGAACTCCTTTAACTTGACCTTGTCTGGGAAGCACTTTATCTGCCCTTCCATTCTAAATGATAGCTTTGCTGGATAGAGTAATATAGGTTGTAGGCTCTTTCTTTCATGACTTTGAATACTTTTTTTGAGCCCCTTCTTGCCTGCAGAGTTTCTTTTGAGAAAACAGCTGATAGTCTAATGGGAACTCCTTTGCAGGTAACTCTCTCTTTTTCTCTATCTACTTTTGAGATTCTCTCCTTAACTTTAATCTTGGGTAAGGTAATTTTGGTGTCTCTCAGTGTGTGTCTCCTTGGATTCCACTTCTTTGGGATTCCCTGAGCTTTCTGGATTTGCATATCTAGTTCCTTCCTCAAACTGAAGATGCTTTCTTTCATTATTTTTTCAAATAAGTTTTCAATTATTACTCTTCCTCTTCTCCTTCTGGCACCTCTGTGATTTGGATGTTGGAATGTTCAAAGTTGTCCCAAAAGTTCCTAAGGCTCTCCTCAGTTTTTTTGAATTCTTGTTCATTCAATCTGTTACAGTTGAATATTTATTTCTTTCTTTGCTCCAAATTATTGATATGAGTCCTGTTTTCCTTCCCTTTACTGTTGGTTGCCTGTATATTTTTCTTTATTTCACTTTGCATAGCCTTTAATTCTTCCCCTATTTTTCATCCATACTCAGTCATTTATCTGAGCATCCTGATGACCAGTGTTTTGAACTCTGCATCTGATAGGTTCTCTGTCTCCTCATTGCTTAGTTCTTTATTGGAGTATCTGTCCTTTCATTGGGCCATATTTCTTTGTCTCAGGGCACCTGTTATGTTGTACGGAGTGGAGCCTGGTGGTATTTAAATTTTTAAAATATTGTTTAATTATATCTGATTTAAACAGGAGTAAAACTTATTTCTTTCACACAACATTCCACTTTCACAAGGTTCATTTTTATCAAATTGTGTTAAATTTACAACTAAAGTATGAAAAATATAACTCAAATACAGTAATTCATGCTGAAGGTTAAATATTCATTAACCTGTGAATAGCCTATTTTTCCTTTGAAGTCCTAGACCCCTTTTTCCCTCTAAGTTCAGAATGGCACCTAAGCCTCAATTGCCCAATGAGTCCTCAGGTTTCAAATTCAAATTGAATCTCTGTATGTACATATATAATAAATTTGGACATATTCACTTGCTAATCTGCTTCATCTTAATTTAATATTAGCACAGTCAAAAGAACTTAAAAAGGTGAAGGGAAAAATTATTTTTTCACTACCACAGTGTTATGTTGGCATGATAACAAATTTTTGATGTTCAGAAAAGTTATTTGTTTCTGGGTTCATGTATGAGGGGAGAATTAAAAGAAGGTAAGAGAAATGTTAGCAGAATTTCCAGAAGGCAATTGTTACCAATATTTTTGAAAAGTTATTAAATACTCTTCTATTAATGCAAGACCATCAAGGAATATTTCAAACATGTTTCCTGTTCTCTGAAATCTTACATTCACCAAAATAAATGTGGACACATGTCTCGCGATACTGATCTTAAAGGTCCTATGGTAGACATGCTAAATAAATTCAAGCTGTATATAGTACAATGTGAATATAAAAGTGGGTCTAAAACACACACACACATTTGAGAATTATACTGCAAATAAAATAAATCTAAAAATAAGTAAATATTGGCTCAAGTTATAAATAGTAATTCCTGGCTGAGAATGTCCATGCCCAGAGTCACTAAAGGACAAGATAAAATATTTGAAAGAATAAATCTGTATTGGTAGCAAGTTGTGAAATACCTGTATTTGATTTTAAGCATCTACCACCCAAATTGTTTTATGATTGTTTTTAATATTGTCTCTATTTCTCTAAATATTCAAGGGCATTTGTTTTGAGCTGTGATTTTTCATAAGGGATAATGCCTAATTTTCAAATTTGCAAGTATTCAATGGATTAAAAGATATCTTCTAAATCTCATAGATATTTCACTATATCTAGTGCAAATATCTCATAAGTAATATCCTGTGGTGCTTTTAAATTAAATATCAGTGGTTCTGTAAATTATTGACTAGGACCTGGATAAGACAGATCATGATGAATAGAAAGTGTCCCTGACCTACCAACATGGATGATTTTCTTTAGTACTTAGAGACCTGGGTAAGAAAAGACAAATAGCCCTGGCTGGCATAGCTCAGTGTATTGAGCGCAGGCTGCGAACCAAAGTGTCGCAGGTTCGATTCCCAGTCTGGGTACATGCCTGGGTTGCAGGCCATGACCCCCAGCAACCATACATTGATGTTTCTCTCTCTCTCTCCCTCCCTTCCCTCTCTGAAAATAAATAAATAAAATATTTTAAAATAAAAAATAAAAGACAAATAAAGACAATAAATTTATAATGGTGTATTATCAGCAGACTTGAGAGAGGAAAAAGAGACAATCTAGTTTAGGGGTATTTGCATAATCAAAAATGGAACTTATGTACAAAGAGAATAAATTTAAGAAAAGGAGAGCACTTTGTCTTGGGATCAAAGCAGCGCCCTGGCTGGTGTAGCTCAGTGGATTGAGCGCGGCCTGTGAACCAAAGTATCACAGGTTCGATTTCCAGTCAGGGCACATGCCTGGGTTGCAGGCCACAGCCCCCAACAACCGCACATTGATGTTTCTCTCTCTCTTTCTCCCTCCCTTCCCTCTCTAAAAATAAATAAATAAAATCTTAAAAAAAAATAAAAGCAGCAAGTAAGTGGTTTTATGGAGAATAAAATAGTAAATGCACCTGGATAAGTTGTTAACAAAGCAGTTGTAACTTTTAACTTTAGAAATGAAGCAACTGCTGGTGCTATTATGTTTGGATAATATTGTTGTGTGTTCAGTGGCTGAAATGAGGCATAATTTAATTTTTTTATATGTAGCCCTGGCTGGTATAGCTCAGTAGATTGAGCATGGGCTGCAAACCAAGGGTCACTGGTTCAATTCCCAGTCAGAGCATATGCCTGGGATGCAGACCAGGCCACCAGTAGGGAGCATGCAAGAGACAACCACACATTAAATTTCTTTCCCTCTCTTCCTTCCCTTCCCCCTCTCTAAAAATAAATAAATGAAAAATTTAAAAAGTCTTTGGGTGTAAAGAAGTAAAAAAATTGAATTTAACATGATGCAGGAATTTCTGTGAGGGCATATGAATCAACAGGGACAACATTACAGTTTGAGATAGAGAATAATAATTATATATATATATCAAAATGTTCCATAAACATGTAAATAATTTACATGTGGCAACAGTTAAAGTAGATAATCAAATTTAATGCCAAAAATGGCAAAGTAGTTTTCTAGAACATGAGATATAAACATTTTGAAAGCAGCACTAGGACTCTATATGAATATAGTCTCTACCTCCATACTTAAAAACTTCTAATTAATATTGACAATAAGCTTTTTTACTTCCTAAGGAGACTTGAGTATATTATTTGGATTTTTTTTAAACTTGAGTTTCTTATCTGTAAAATACTGATAACTATTTTAATGGCAAATTTAAATTCAATATGAAGCTAAATTTTCCCTCTTGAAAATAAATAGACTACTACCTTTCCCTTTTCATAGAGCATTTGCTTTAGAAAAACAACAACATACCAGGAAAATTTTAACCAAGAAAGTGAAACATATGTACATTGAAAACTCTAAAATACTGATGAAAATTTTGAAGACACAAACACGTGTAAATATATTTTTTGGTATTATGTTAGAAGAATATTGTCAAAATAGCCATAACTACTCAAAGCAGCTTCAGATTCAATATAATCCCTATCAAAATTCCAACAGCATTCTTCACAGCAGTGTAACAAATGATCTTAATATTTGTATGGGACTTCAAAAGACCCAAAAGCAATATTAAGGGAAAAGAACAAAGCTGAAAGCATCATAGTTCCTGGTTTCAAATGATATTACAAAGCTATGATAATCAAAAGAGTGTGATATTGACCTAAAAAATAAACCAAAGATCAGTGGAGCAGGGTAGAAAGCATGAGAGGTAAATCCATGCATACATGATGAATTAATTTTTAGAAAAAGAGCCAAAATATAGAAAGTAGAAATAATAATCTTTGCAAAAATGGTGTTTGGGAGATTGAACAAATGTCAGCAAAATAATGAACATGTAACCCTGTTTCCTACCACACCAAAAAATCAACTCAAATTGGATTGACAATGTGAATATAAGAACTAAAACATTAAAACTCCTAGAAGAAAACATTACAGAAAATCCCTTTGACATTGGTCTTGGCAATAAGTTTTTGGATTAAACACCAAAAGCTAAGACAAAAAAGTGGCACTACACCAAACCAAAATTTCTGCATCACAAAGGAAACCATAAAATGAAAATGTAGCACATGGAATGGAAGAAAATGTTTACAAGTCATATAACTTATAATATCTTAAATAGACTTCTGGCCAAGATGGAGGTATAGATAGATACACTGTGTCTCCTTGCCAAACCAAAAGAAGAAGAACAACAAATTTAAAAACAAAAAACAACCAGAAGTGACAGATAATCAAACTGTAAGGAAGTCTAATAACCAAGGTGTTAAAGAAGAAACATTCATGCAGACCAGTAGGAGGGGCGGAGACAAGCAGCCAGGTGGAAAGAACTCATGGTAAGGTGGTGGCTGGAGTACTGGGGCAGGTAAGGCACTGGCTGGTAGAGCTGGGGGTCCCTCATTTGCATGCAGATAAACCTAGAACACCTGGGGAGCAAGACAGTCTGTGCAAGCCAGGGTTCCAGTGCAGGGAAATAAAGCCTCAAAACCTTTGATTATAAAAATTTGTAGGGGTTGAGGAGGTAGGGGATACTCCCAGTCCCATAAGAGTTCATTGGAGAGACCCACATGGTCCTAGAATGTACACAAACCCACCCACCAGCAATCAGCACCAAAAGGGCCCAATTTGATTGTGGGTAGCAGGGGGAGTGACTGAAAGCTGGCAGAGAGTTGAATCAGATGATTTCCCCACATACAGTGCCACAGCAAGGTGGGTGCCCTGCCCTGGCAAATATCTAAGGCTTTGCAACTTATTATGTAACAGGTAAGCTGCGACAAAAATATATAAATATATATGGCCCAAATGAAAGAACAGATCAAAGCTCCAGAAAAAATACAACTAAGTGACAAAGAGATAGCCCACCTACCAGGTACACAGTTCAAAACACTGATAATCAGGATGTTCACAGAATTGGTTGAGTATGGTCACAAAACAGAAGAAAAAAATGAAGGCTATGAAAAGAGGAATAAAGGAAAATGCACAGGGAACCAAGAGTGATGGGAAGGAAATCAGGACTCAAGTCAATGGTTTGAACCAGAAGAAAGAAAGAAACATTTGATCAGAACAGAATGAAGAAACAAGAATTCAAAAAAGTGAGCAGAGGCTAAGGACTTCTGGGATAACTGTGAACATTCCAACATCTGAATCATAGGGGTGCCAGAAGAAGAGGAAGAGCAAGAAATTGAAAACTTATTTGAACAATTAATGAAGGATAACTTCCCCAATCTGACAAAGGAAATAGACTTCCAGGAAGTCCAAGAAGCTCAGAGAGTCCCAAAGAAGTTGGACCCAAGGAAGCACACACTAAGGCACATCATAGTTACATTACCCACGATTAAAGATAAGGTGAGAATGTTAAAAGCAGCAGGAGAAAAGGAGACAGTTACCTACAAAGGAGTGCCCATAAGACTGTCAGCTGATTTCTCAAAAGAAACCTTGCAGGCAAGAAGAGGCTGGAAAGAAATATTCCAAGTCATGAAAGGCAAGGACCTACACCCAAGATCACTCTATCCAGGAAAGCTACAATTAAAAAGGGCAGATAAAGTGCTTCCCAGATAAGGTCAAGTTAAAGGAGTTCATCATCACCAAGCCCTTATTTTATGAAATGTTAAAGGGACTGATCTAAGAAAAATAAGAAAATCAAAAATAGGAGCAGTAAAATGATAACAGACTCACAACTATCAACAACTGAACTTAAATTAAAAAAAAATTAAAAATAAAAAAACTAAGCAAACAATCTGAACCTGAACAGAATGACAGAAGTGGAGATTGCATGGAAGATTATCAGCAGGGAAGGGGAGGGGGAGACTGGAGGAAAAGGTACAGGGAATAAGAAGCATAACTGGTAGGTAGAAAATAGACAGGGGAAGTTAAGAATAGTATAGGAAATGTAGAAGCCAAATAACTTAAATGTACAACCCATGACATGAACTAAGGGGTGGGAATGTGGGTGGAAGGGGATGTGCAGGGTGAAGGGGAATAAGGAAGGGGAAATGGGATAACTATAATAGCATAATCAATGAAATATATTTTTAAAAAGCAAGCAAATATCTTATGTAAATAAAGAACCCATACAAGTCAACAGGAGTGAGCAATCCAGCTTAAAAAAGGAACAGAGAAAAACTGAACAGGCAATATTTCAAAATAATATACAATGGCCAACAGTCACATGAAAATATGCTCAACATCACTAATCATGAGAGTCAAGCAAATAAAATCATAATGAGATGTAATTTTACACCAATTAGAATAGATATTGTCAAAAGACAAAACACAGAAAGTGTTGGCAAGGAGGTCAAGCAAAGGGAAATATTGTTCAAGTTCCTGTGAATACAGATTAGTGTAGTGACTATGGAAAACACTATAGAAGTTCCTCCCAAAAAATCAAATTTTTTTCCTATTAAAATGCACAGGAAGTACCTATTCAGCCAGAATGCTGACTTTTGGGTATTTAACAGGAATTTCTGCACTGTAACATTATTCTTAAAAAGCAAGGGATGGATGCAATCTAAATGCCCAATACTGTTTAAATGTTTAAAGAAACTGTGATATATACATACAATATATGTTATCCAGCCATGAAAAAAGGAAACAGTTTCATTAAGGACAATATAGATGGACCTAGAAGACATACTAAGTGAAATAAGCTTCACATGGAAAGACAAACACTGAATAATATCACTTATATGTGGAATCAGAAATAGAAAGGAAAGTCAAACTCATAGTCAACATGTTCGTTGCCAGGTGCTGGGGGTGAGGGAAAGAGGAAGATGCTAGTAAAAGAGTACATAATTTCTGTTAAAAGATAAATAAGATTTTAGTATGGTGACTATGCTGATGAAACTATATTGTATAATAGAAATTCACTGAGTATTGAACTTAAATGTTCTCACATTTCCCAAAAAAGAATAAATATGTTAGGTGACAGATTTGTTAATTAACTAGATGGGGTATGGTGATCCTTTTACAATGGACATATATCAAATCACCATAATGATTTAAACATCTTATAACTTTACTTGTTAATTATACTTTAATAAACTGAATTTTTTAAAAAAAGGAAATATATTTTGTGTTCATAAATAGAAGACTCCATATTGTTTAAATGTCCAAACTATCCAAACTGAAAAATTCCATGTCATCTCAAATTCCCTTAGCATTTTAACAGAAACAGAAAAAAAAATCCTAAAATTTATGTGGAACCAAAAGTTCCCCCAATAGCCAAAACAATCTTGGGGAAAAAAAAGAACAAAGCTGTATTCTGAAATTTCAAAGTATACAACAAACATAGAGTAATAATAAACATTATGATACTGGCATAAATAGAGATACATAGAGCAATGGAACAGGTTAGAGAACACAGAAACAAATTCATGCAAACACTGCCAAGTGATCTTTGAAAAGGGTGGTTTTATGCAACTTTATTACTTGCTTAGATTCCTGTGACTTCCAACCCAGTCAATATACAAAACAGTTACATCACAAGAATCTATCATGATCCCTTTTATAACCACAGACGCTTCCCTCCTACCATTCCCAACATCAGAAAAAATTACTAATCTGCCCTTCATCTCTAAAATTCTGTCACTTATAAATGTTATATTAATGGATTGAATATAGGGTATAATATATCAAGACTGGCTTTATTTCATTCATCATAGTTTTCATGAGATCCATTAAGATGCTTCATATACTGGTAATTTGTTCATTTTTGTTGCTTTTTTTAGGACTATTTTATGAGTATTTTGAATACTCCATAGCTTGAATCTATCACATTTTGTTTAATCATTCAATCTATGTCTACTTATCCACCAAATCACATGGTTCTTGATTATAATTGGTTCTATAGTATTAAACCTCAATAATTGGGCAGCATGATTGTTCTTACTTTATTCTTTTTCAAAATATTCTAGATGTTTGCTTTGTCATATATTTTTAAAAGCTTATATTTATCAGCCTCGCTATGATGTTAATAGGAACGACATTATGTCTATTGATTAATTATGGAAAAACTGATGTATTTATTATGTTCGGTCTTCCAACATGTAAATATCATATGCCTTACCATTTATTTAGAATTTAGGTCTGCTTTGATTTATCATTATTTACTTTAATTTCAGGATACAGATTCTGTATATGATCTATCAGTTATATCTATATATTTAATTTTCTTTGGAATTATCATAAAGGTTTTTATGTTTTGAATTTTTACTTCCACATTTTTGTTAGTATATAGATATGATAGATTTCTAGCTGAATTAATTTATTTTTATAATAGATAAAAGGATCTAGTAAGAGTACATGTCACTGAGAAAAGTGAAAAGGAGGCAAAAGAGAGAAATTACCACCACAAAAAATACAATGTTTTATATCTGTTGAGCATGATAGATAAGAAACTAAAAAAATGAAGCAACATTTTTTATTTGTATTATAGGGTAACAGTGCTATCATAAAATTCATTCATAAGGACTATATTGAAGGAGAAAGACTATGGGTTAAGTTCCTGCTACATTAATTTCAGATATATATTAGAAATCCTGATGGAAATACCCAAGAGTGACTGAAATGTGAGACTGGAACTCTAAGGAAATGTTAGAATTAGATAGAAATCTGTTATTTTTTAAAGTCAGTAGTTGTAAGCACATCCAGAATTAGATTCCAAAGTTAACAACATAAAAATAAGAAGGCTTCCCTGGCTGGTGTGCTCAGTGGGTTGAGTACCAGCCTGTGAACCAAAGGGATAACCAGTTGGATTCCCAGTCAGGAACATGCCCATGTGTCAGGCCAAGTTCCCAGTAGGGGGTGCCTGAGAGGGAGCCACACATTGATGTTTCTCTCCCTCTCTTTCTCTCTCTCTTCCCCTCTACCTAAAAAATAAATAAATAAAATCTTTACAAAATAAAAATAAGAAAGTTGAATATATTCTTTTGGTTATCTATATAGGGTTTAAGGAATGTGGGATTACTAGGGCCAGTGCTTTGTTACGTGATGCAGACTCCAGTCCACGGGGTCCATGTGTTGTGGCTGCAATGAAGAAATTCACACAGACTACAGAGGTCCTGTGGAGAAAAAGGGACAGCATGGCCCCTCTCTAAGTGAGAGAGAGGGCCCTGACTCCTGCCTGGACCAGCTTTTATTGTTTTTCTGGGTACATTACATTGAGGATAGTCCTCATTTACTATGCACAGGTTCACTGTAGGTGATTACTTTTTGTAGATAACCAAGAATTTTGCTAATTACCTCAGAGAAAAGGATGTTGCAGATCAAGGGGAAAACGTGGTTGAACCAGTTAACATGCCATACTTGGGAAGATTAGCACAGATTTTAGGACGTTACTTTAGAGATATGCAGTAAACATTTTCTGCCTCAATTCAGGGTGAGGGAGTTTTAACAAAAGCAAACCTCAAAGCAGTCTAGGTGCAATACAGGCCTGATTCCCTATGGGAAAACCTATCTGTGGGTGTGGGTCCTGCATTTCAACCTTGTTCCCCATTGGTTTTCTGAGTCAGGGGATGGGCTACATTCCCCACACCACACACCACATGGAATGGTCCCCTATAGTTATACATAATTTTCATGGCTTCTTGAATATACATTTTAACTTGTGTTATGATTGTTCATGCAGTTGGATTATTACATCAAATATGAGTGTCTATACTTTAGTAGATTGTGTCCATTTTTAAATTTTAATTTAAAAAATTTTTCTGGTCCCTACATTATCTAGGCCTTTAATTTCTTTTTAAATTCATTTTATAGAGAGGAAAAGAGAGAGAGAGGAAGAGAGAGAGAGACATAGATATGAGAGAGAAACATTGATCTGTTGCCTCCTGTATGTGCACCGACTGGAGATTGAACCTGCAACCTAGGGATGTGCCTGACTGGGGATCAAACCTGCAACCTTTTTATGTGTAATAGGACACTCCAGTCAATTTAGCCACCTGGTCAGGGTGAGATTGTGCTTAATTTATTTTTGTGTTCCTTAATATTTTTGAATAGAGAAAAAACCTGAGCACTAACAGAGTGTGTATTAACTTCAATTAATGTATGGAGCATTAAAAGATATATCAGTAATAAAATTTTTTAAACTATAATAGTATAAGTACAAAAGTATAAAAATGAATATTATGTAAGAAGATTATAGAACAATAAATAATCCATTGCATATTATGGAGACTGGGTAACTTTTAAAGTTGTAGCAGTCAGCAATAATCTAATAGAAGAGGAAGTATGGACTATTCTTTTAAAGAGAGAGGGAGAGAAGTGAGACAAAGAGAGAGGAAAGGGAGTTATGTCTGTTTCAACAGTATTGGAGTGCATGCAAAAATAAGTTGGCTGAAGTGAAGAAACCAGAAGAAATAAAGCCACAAATATTATTCACCAAAGGGGAAGTAATTAATAATATAGCAGCCTGGAAGAGGTGAAAGTGAGAAAGGCTAATTGAATAGTTTGCCAGGGAAATAAGATGATGTGAAGATTGAAGGACAGGGTTTTTTTTTTTAAAGAATTTTTAAAAAGATTTTACCCATTTATTTTCAGAGAGGGAAGGGAGGAAGAAAGAGAGAGAGAGAGAGAGAGAAACATCAATGTACTGTTGCTGCAACTCAGGCATGTGCTCTGACTGGGAATCGAACCTGTGATACTTTGGTTCACAACCTGCGCTCAATCCACTGAGCTACGCCAGCCAGGGCGAAGGAGAGAGTTTTAAAAGATATACAGACAGTTCAAAGTGAAATGGAAGATATTTTATAACATTCAGTTTAATTTACCAGGCCAACCTGAATGTCATTTTCTTAGTAAAACATAATAAACATTTACAAGCAATTAAAACTAACATTATATTTTGTTTGAAACAATAGAAGTAAACCCATTGTGCAATAGAAAGCTGAATACTCATGACTTGCTCAGTAAATGTTGAACTTAACTAGACTGTCTTTCATATTTCTACCACCCTCTTAAGAGACCATAAGCTTACTTAATAAATTTGACTCACCCCAACACACTATTGTGTACATAATAAGGCACAGTTAAAAACAGTCAACTGAATGAAGATTATTAATCACTGACATTATCTAAAAACATATTTTCAGGAAAAAATCATACAATAGCTTTATGGCCATATACAGTATTTTATTGGACCATATTTTTGTACTGCATGACAAGTTGTAAGAGAACTTTTAAAAATAATTTCTCAAGAAAGAAATATACAAACATTACTTAAGCAAAAAATAAAAATTAAAAAAAAAACTTAAAATAAAGTTGCCAAAAGAAGAAAAAGTCTAAAGGTTCTAAGCATTTTACTTGGAAAATTATAAATATATTTATAATTTTAAAACTAACCAAACACCTTATAGTAATAGGTGAATCTAGAGAAGAAAATGTACAAGATGAATCTGGCACACCTGTTGTATTGGAGAATAAAGATGCTATCAAATATTGCTAACACCAAGTCATAAGAACACTTAGAATGTACTACTGAGAAAGATAGGAATATTTGGGGCTCAGAAAGAACATTAATGAAAAAGGATTGAAAGTATCAGATATTTTTAATTTATAATTTTATAATAAAATTCACGGATACACAAACACACAGACACCTTATTAGTGGAGTGTTGAAAAATTTTTGGAAAGTATTATTCCAAAATAACTGGTAAATAAAAGGAAATAAGGAAACATTTATTCTGCCTTTCTTGTGTTATCTATTCACATGCTAACTAGGCAATAAATGAGACCAAGATTTGCAATATAGAAGCATTTCACTTCATTGAAGGCTGAAGATTAAAGTAGAACAAGTTCAATTTGAAGTCATTCTATAAATATATAATCTACAGAGTAGTTCTGAAAGGATAAAAAACATTTAGATAAAATGCAAATTGAAAATTTTATAAAATACAGAACCTGTTGATCAGTATTAATCACATACAAAAAAAAAGAGACGATCAGACATTAAATGATTCCTAATGGAATCACCAGAATCACTGAAGAAGTATTCTCACCAGTAACAACAACGTGGATCTAAATAAACCTTTGTATCTAACAATTTATAGAAAACACCGGTGGCAGAAGAAAATTTTAATGAACATCTTAGGGATATAATCAGTGTACTGTGAAATATAATGTATCCTATAGAATAAATTATTATTTTTTCTACAAATAGGTTGCAAGAAGAAAAGGAGAGAGTAGAACCTTTAATTAAAGAGGCAACATAAAATCAACATAGAAAATAATAAATATATTGACAAAACCTAGATATTAAAAAACCACACTGAAAATTAGAAAATGTTTTTATTTTTATTTTTCTCTTTTTTATTGTACTTTGTTTTCCATTACCATTTGGTCCCTTTATAACCCTCTCCTGCTGCAATCCCCATACTGTTTTCTATGTAGAAAATGTTTCCATGTAGAAAAGTAGAGGACATATACAATATGATGTTTTTAACCCATAAACAAAGACAACAACGGTGGAGGGAGGTGAATCAAATGTAGGAGGTAGGTACAGCAGAGGAGAGTAATGGGGGTGAAATGGGGACAACTGTAATTGAACAACAAGAAAAAAGTAATGTTGCAACTACTATGGAATGCAGGTAAACCTATATTTACAGGGATCTTTATTAAACCACTGTGACACATCCTTTCATACCCACTAGAATGACAATGATTTTTAAAGAGCTATAAAATCACAAGCACTGTTCAGGCTAGGGAGAAACTGGATTTTCCATATACTGCTGCCAGCAGTACAATCTGTTACAACTACTTTGGAAAAATTGCTTAGCAATAAATATCAAAGTTTAATATATACATATATTATTACCCAGCAATTTTCTCCTTAAAGAATACATTACAGAAATTGTTATAGATATTCAGCACTTAAATATCATGGTAGAAGTCACACAGCTGTTCCCTTTTAGGGGACCCGTGAAAAGGGTAGTTCTGGTGCATAGCTGATTCCCTATTTGCTGGCTGATAGTTGCTTACTTTGTATAATTCATTAAGTATATTTAAAAATACTGTTATCAAGAAAATAAAAAATAAAACCTGAAGAGATATATCAAATAAATGCAGTATGTGAATTTTGGGTCATAATATGAACAAATCAGCTATTAACCATTTAGTAGATAATCAGTGTAATTAGAATAATAAGTAAATTTGGAGATACTGAAGACATATTGTTAATTTTTAAAGAGTGAAAAGAGACCCCAGCCAGGTGCTCAGTGGATTAGACTGTTGTCCCATGCAGCAAAAGGTTGTGGATTTCAGGGGTATGTATGGGAAGCAACTGGTTGCTATTTCTCACATCAATGTTTCTCTCTCTTTCTTTTCCTTCCCCTCTCTCTCTCTCAAATCAATAAACATACCCTTGGGTGAAGATTTTTTTAAAGAGTAAAAAGGGTATTATATATATGAACATTGTTTTAACTTTTGGAGCATACTAAAATCCTTCTACTTGAAATCATATAATGATTGGATTTTCCAAAGTAATTTAGTTGAGGAGGTGGAGTGGAAGGGGTGTAGGGTACAAAGGATTGGCTAAGAGTTGGGGATTGGTAAAACTTATTTTTTATTTACAAGAATGTTCATTATCTATTCCTCTATAATATTGGATATATTTAAAATGAATCAAAATAAGCAAAAATAAATTCAAAAGCAACAACTGAGTTTTGGAAAGTTATGAACTCAAAATTGTGCTGACAACATCAAGTTTCCTAGGTATAACATTCCAAATAAAAATTTCACACTTGACAGATTCTTTTTATTCTTGTGTCTGTATTCCATACTAAATTCCATGTTTGTTTTTTGAATGCGCTTCAATATTTGTAGAGATAGGGAGGCAGGATGTGTCAGTCTGACAGATGTACTGAAGAAGTCTGATAGGCCAGTCATCAGTCTGGTAGTCTCTGGTTCAGATGATACTCCAGCCATGTTAAAGGGAGGGGAAAACTGTACTGTTTTCTCAAATCTCAAAGCAATACATTCTAATATTGTTTGCATTGACTACCAAAACTACCTGGCATATGTTCCCCTCTACACTAGAGAAAAAGCATCCCCAACTCAGTTTATGTAGGCATCTAATCTTTTTAGAGCAGCTCCAGAGACAGGGAAACTAAAGTGTGTTGCAATGTTCACTAAATCTGAGGGCAAAGCTATCAAACCAGCAAATTATCCTAAAGTAAATAGCAGATGAATGGCCTCCCTTTGTGTGTTACTCTTCTTGTTGGGAAAAACAGACCACCACCGTGAAAAACCATGAATGAGCCATAATCAGGGTGGCTAAGTGGTGGGAGCATAGTCCCTTACACCAAAAATTTATGGGTTCAATTCCTAGTCAATGAGCAAACTTAGGTTGCAGGTTCAATCTCCCATCAGGGCACATTCCTTATGTAAATGGAATTATGAAGTATTTTTTCCTTTTTTGACTGACTTATTTCATTCACCTAGTATAAGGTCTTTCAGGTTCATAATTGGTCACACTTACTTAATTTTGTTATTTCAAGTTCAATGTAACATATATACAAATATGGATTACATGACATAATTAAACACAGGCATATTTTGTTGTATTGCACTTTGCTGGTACAGTATATTAATTAACATCAAGGCAAGAAAACCTTCTATAGCAAAAAGATTACAATTCACTGTTCACTGAAGGCACAGATGATGGCTGAAACTTTTTACTCATAAATCATTTTTAATTAAGGTATGTACATTTTTTTGACATAATACTATTGTACACTAAAACCAAAAAATTAATGTGATGTCCTTTATTGTAAAGTGTTTTATTTCAGCAGTATGGAAAGAAACCCACAATAGCCCAAAGTATGCCTGCATTTTTTTTCTAAATAATTATTTATTTGTTTCTAGAAGGCGGGAAGAGAAAGAATGGGAGAGAAACATCAATGTGTGGTTGCCTCTTATATGTACCCTACTAGAGATCTGGCCTGCAACCCAGGCATGTGCCCTGACTTGGAATTGAACTGGTGACCCTTTGGTTTACAGTCCAGTACTCAATCCACTGAGCCACACCAATAAGGGGAGGTATTTGGGTAACATATAAAAACTGAGGAACTATAAAATATTCAGATTTGTTTCACTTCTGAATTGAATTGTTTCAGTTGATTGTTTCTAGAAAATAATTTCATCTTTATTCTTATATTTCTGGCTTTTCTATAACAGCCAAATATACTTCTAAACAATTCCCAAGCTAATAAATTGATACTTTGTACCCTTTTAATATGATTCTCTTTGCAAGTTTACATTTGTTATTTAGCTTATAAAAGTGAATGAATCTTTGAGATTTGGAGTAATTCAAGATGTTTTATAAGCAAGAGGTAATAAACTAAATTTCACAAGAATAGCTTTTGCTAAAATTCCATTTTCATTTTGAAAATGATTTTCCTGTCTTAAGGGAGGAAAAAAAGCATATTAGAGTTCTATCATAACAGTCAAGAGATCAACTAAGAAATGACAAGTATAGGATAAATTCCAGAACCCCCATTACTTCCAACAAATATTTATTCAACACCTTCACTATACCACGTACTCTAACAGGTTTTGGGGACACAAGAGTGAACAAAACAAAATAAAAAGCTCTATGGTTCCATGAAACATATTAAGTATAAAAATGATCCATAGTACTTAAGCAGATAGCAGTTGGGGCTAAATCATTGTACACTATAATACACTTTAGTCTAGACAGTCTGCAGTTTAACATTGCTAGCTGGTTCACTCCAGCTCAAGTACTGATTAGGAGGATGCAGGGTGTGAATGACTTTAAAATTTACTCTCAAAGCATGAACAGTGTTTATATTGAAAGGATGAAAGATGGTATTTTTAATATTTTATACCAAGATGACTAATATAAACCTGGACTCAACAGGAATGCACAATCACTTTTATTGATTGTTAGCCTAAGATTGGTTAGTACACTGAGGTCAGCTGGAATGATTCCAGAAATCTCTAGATGTTTTCAAGATGGACACCTGTTTAGTAGACTATATTTTAGGAGATTAGACCAGAGAAAATTTGGGAATATAAGACTTGCCAGTTTCCTGAGAGGGACCTCTGGCCAAGATGGAGGCAGAGGTAGGCACACTGTGCCTCTTCTCACAACCAAAAGAAGGACAACAACAAATTTAAAAACAAAAAACAACCAGAATTGACAGAAAATCAAACTGTATGGAAGTCCGACAACCAAGGACTTAAAGAAGAAATATTCATCCAGACCAGTAGGAGGGGCAGAGAGGACTCATGGTAAGGTGGTGGCTGGAGGACTGGGATGGGCAAGGTGGCAGTTGGCAGACTGGGCAGTCCCACATTCACTTGCAGATAAACTGGGAGGGGCAACTGGGCAGCAAGACAAACCATACAAACCAGGGTTCCAGTGCCAAGAAATGGAGCCTCAAACCCTCTGACTGAAAAAACCTGTAGGGGTTGAGGTAGCAGTGGGAGAAACTCCCAGGTTCACAGGAGAGTTTGTTGAAGTGACCCATGGGATCCAAGAACATACACAAGCTCACCCACCTGAGAATCAGCACCAAAAGGGCCCACTTTAATTGTGGATAGTGGGGGAGGTAACTGAAAACCATGCAAGCAGCATTGTTCACTCTGAGACTACTCCCTAACATACAGCATCACAACACAGCAACATGGGTTGCCCCACCCTGGTGAACACCTAAGGCTCTGCCCTTTAGTACATAACACATACCCTGAGACAAAAAAGTTGCCCAAATGAAAGAACAGATCAAAGCTCCAGAAAAAATACAACTAAGTGATGGAGAAATAGCCAATCTATCAGATTCACAGATGAAAACACAGGTGATCACAGAATTGGTTGAATATGGTTGCAAATTAGATGAAAAAATTAAGGCTATGATAAGTGAAATGAAGGAAAATGTACAGGGAACCAACAGGGATGGGAAGGAAACTGGGACTCAGATTAATGGTGTGGCCTAGAAGAAAGGAAGAAACATTCAACTGGAACAGAATGAAGAAACAAGAAATCAAAAAAAAAAAAAAGGGGAGAAGCTTAGGAACCTCTGGGACATCTTTAAACGTTCCAACATCCAAATCATAGGGGTACCAGAAGGAGAAAAACAAGAGCAAGAAATTGAAAGGTTATTTGAAAAATAATGAAGGAGAACTTCCCCAATATGGCAAAGGAAATAGACTTCTAGGAAGTCCAGGAAGCTCAGAGAGTTCCAAAGAAGTTGGACCCAAGGAAGCACACACCAAGGCACATCATAATTACATTACCCAAGATTAAAGAGGAGAGAATCTTAAAAGCAGCATGAGAAAAGGAGAGAGTTACCTACAAAGGAATTCCCATAAGGCTATCAGCTGATTTCTTGAAACAAACCTTGCAGGCAAGAAGGAGCTGGAAAGAAGTATTTGAAGTCATGGAAGGCAAGGACCTACATCCAAGATTACTCTACCCAGCAAAGCTACAATTTAGCATGGGAGGGCAGATAAAGTGCTTCCCAGACAAGGTCAAGTTAAAAGAGTTCATCACCAAGCCCTTATTATATGAAATGTTAAAAGGACTTATCTAAGAAAAAGAAGATAAAAATATGAACAGTAAAATGATGACAAACTCACAGGTATTAACAACCAAACCTAAAACAAAAACAAAAGCAAACTAAGGAAACAACTAGAACAGGAACATAATCACAGAAATGGAGATCACATGGAGGGTTATCAGTGAGGGAGTGGATGGGGAGAGAGGGAGAAAAGGTACAGAGAATAAGTAGCATATATGGAGATAGAAGATAAACAGGGGGAGGTTAAGAATAGTATAGGAAATGTAGAAGCCAAAGAACTTATATATATAATCCATGGACATGAACTAAATGGGGGAATGAGGGTGGGATGGAGTATGCAGGGCACAATGGAAAAAGATATTTTATTCAAATTGAAAGAAAAATAATGGAGTAGCAATACTTGCATTAGACAAAGTAGACTATAAAACAAAGGCTATAATGAGACAACAAAGGACATTACATAATGATGAAATGATTAAACAAAAGGGTATAACCTTTGTAAATATTTATGCACACAACATAGGAGCATCTGTATATGTAAAACAAGACTTTTTGTTTTTTATCCTCACCTGAGCACGTGTTTCCATTGATATTTAGAAAGAGAGGAAAGGAAGGAGATAGAAAGACAAAAACAACATTCATGTGGGAGAGAAACATTGATTGGTTACCTCCCATAGGAACCCCACTGGGGATTGAACACATAGCCTAAACATGTGCCCTGGCAAGTAACAAACCCCCAAACTTTCAATGCATGGAAGGATACTTCAACCAACTGAGCTACATGGCCAGGGACTTAAAGCAAAGCTTGATGGTCAGAAAGGAAGAGATTGGCAGCAACACAGTCATAACAGAAGATTTTAACATCCTATTGGCATCAATGGATGGAACATCAATGGATAAATTTTCCAGACAGAAAATGAACACTTAAACAGTAGTCTTAAATAATACATTAGACTAGATGGATTTAATTGATATTTTCAGAGAATTTCACCTAGAGTAGCGAAATATACATTTTTTTCAAATGCACATGGAATATTTTCTATGACAGATGACATGTTAGGACACAAAACAAGACTCAATAAATTTAAGAAGATTAAATCATATCAGACATCTTCTCTGACCACAATAATATAAAACTAGAAATCAATTAGAAGAAAAAAAGTGAAAAACACATATAAACATGGAGGCTAAATAACATCTTACTAAACAATGAATGTGTTAACAATGAGGTCAAAGAAAAAAATCAAAAATTCCCTTGAGATAAATGAAAATAGAAGACACAACACCACAAAACCTATGGAGCACAATAAAATCAGTCCTAAGAGGAAAATTCATAGCAATGCAAGCCCACCTCCAGAGAAAAGAAAAATCTCAAATAAACAACCTAATCTTATGCCTAAAGGCACTAGAAAGTAACAACAAAGCCCCAAATGAATAGAAGAAAAGAAATACTAAAGGTGAAGTTGGAAATAAATGAAACAGTGTAAAAATTTAATGAAACCAAGAGCTGGTTGTTTGAAAAGATAAATAAGATTGATGAACTTTTATTGAGACATAAAAAAGTCACCAAATAAATATAATAAAAAATTAAAATGTAGAGGTAGTAACTGACAACAGAGAAATGCAAAGGATTAAAATAAAATATTATAAGCAGCTATATGTCAAAAATGGGCAATCTGGAAGAAATGGACAAATTCATAGAAATATACAATCTTTCAAAACTAAACCAAGAAGAAAAAAAAATTTGAAAAGACTGATTAAAATAACAAAATTGAAACAGTAGTCAAAAAACTCCCAACAAACAAAATTTCTGGACTGGATGGTTTTGCAGTCTATTTTACAAGTCAAAGAAGCACTAGCACCTATTCTTTTTAAACTATTCCAAAAAATTCAATAGAAGGGAGGACTTCCAAACCCTTTTTACAAGGCCAGCATTATTCTAATTCCAAAACCAGGTAAAGATAAAAAAAAAGAAAATTATAGGCCAATATCCCTGATTTTTGCAATTACAGATACAAAAGTCCTCAACAAAATGTTAGCAAACCAGATCCAGCAATATATTAAACAGATCATATACCATGAACAATTTGGATGCATTCCCTGTATGCAAGGTTGGTACAATATTTGCAAATCAATAAACATGATACATCACATAAACAAAATGAAAAATAAAAATGAAAAATGAAAAATAAAAAATGGAAATATATGTGATCATATCAATAGATGCAGAATGAAAAGGATTTGATAAAATCTGGCATTCATTTATGTTAAAAATGCTCAGCAAAGAAGGAATTAAGGGAATATACCTCAATATAATAAAGGCCATATATGACAATCCCACAGCCAACATCATATTCAACAGGCAAAAACTAAAAGTGCTTGGCTTAAGATTAGGAATAAGACAAGGATATCTACTTTTAACACTCTTATTCAACATAGAACTGTAAGTCCTAGCCAGAACAATTAGACAAGAAAAAATAAAAGGCATTGAAATTGCAAAGGAAAAAATAAAACTGTCATTATTTGCAGATGACATGATACTTTATACAGAGAACCCTAGATTCTACCAAAAAACTACAAGAACTGATAAATGAATTCAGCAAAGCAGCAGGAAACAAAATAAATATTCATAACTCAGTTACATTTTTATTCACCAACAATAACTGTCAGAAAGGAAAACTAAGAAGTAATCACATTTACAGGAGCAAAAAATTAAATACGAAGGAATACATTTAACTGAGGAGGTAAAATACCTGTACTTCAAAAAAATTATGTCACTAAAGAAAGAAATTGAAAAAGATACAAATAAATGAAAGCATATACCATGCTTATGAATAGAAAGCATTAACATCATTAAAAGGTCCATAGTATCCAAAGCAGTCTATAAATTCAGTGCAATTCCTATGACAATTCCTATGACAATGCCACTGACGTATTTCACAGAACTAGAATACATAATCAAAAAATTCATATGGAACCAAAAATGACCCCCCAAATCCATAACAACCTTGAGAAAGAACAAAGTTGAAGGTATAACACTACATGATATCAAACTATACTACAATGCCATAGTAATCAAAATAGCATGGTCCTGGAATTAAAATAGATATATACATAAATGAAACAGAATAGAAAACTCAAACATACATCCATGACAATATGGTCAATTAATATTTGACAAAGGAGGCAACAACATACAATGGGCTAAAGATGTCTATTCAATAAACGGTGTTGGGAAAATTGAACAGATACCTGTAAAAAAATGAAACAAAACCATCTTCTTACACTATATATAGGAATAAACTGAAAATAAGCTAAAGACTTAAATGTTAGACTCAAAACCATAAAATCTTATAAGAAAACATAAGGAGTAAAATCGCAGACATTTCTCATAGCAATTTTTTTCTGACATATCTGCTTGGATAAGGGAAACAAAAGAAAAATAAACAAACATGACTATATCAAACTACAAAGTTTCTGCACAGGAAAGAAAATCATCAACAAAACAAAAACACAATGTACTGAATAGAGAATATATTCATCAATAATACATCTGAACATGAGTTTATATATAAAATATATAAAAAAACTCATACAAGTAACACCAAAAAACACAAACAATCCAATTTACAAAATGGGGGGAGGATCTGAATGGATAACTCTTCAAAGAGGACACATACAGATGGACAATAAACATATGAAAAGATACTTCATGTCACTAAATATCAGAGAAATTAAATTAAAGCTACAATGAAATCTCACCACACACCTGTAAGAATAGCTGTCATCAGTAAATCAACAAACAAATGGTGAAGATGTGGAGAACAGGGAACCCTCATACACTGCTGGTGGGGTTGCAAATTTGTGCAGCCACTATGAAAAACGATACAGAGTTTCCTCAAATACTAAAAGGAGAATTACCACATGACCCAGCAATTCAACTTTTGGTTATTTGTGAAAAGAAATTCAAACTATTTATTTGAAGAGATATATGCATCCCTATGTTCATTGCAGTATTATCCACAATAGCCAAGATATAAAAGTAACCTAGGTGTCTAGTGGTAGACAATTAGATAAAGAAGAGATTATGTGTGTGTGTGTGTGTGTGTGTGTGTGTGTGTGTGTGTAAATTGAACTTTCCTTGGCTATAAAAAGACAATGAAATATTATTGGCAACTGCATCAATGAACCTATAGGGTATTCTGTTAAATGAAATAAGTCAGTCAGAGAAAGACAAATACCATAATATTCTAATTTATATGTGGAATCTAGATAATAAAATAAATGAACAAACAAAATTGAAACAGAATCAGGGAATAGACAGATGGTTTCCTGATGAAGGTGATTTGAGGGAGTAGGTGAAAAAGGTGAAGGTATTAATAAGTATAAATTGGTAGTTACAAAATAGTCATGGAGATATGATGTGTAGCATAGGAAATATAGCCAATAATACTGTAATAACTAGGTATGGTGTGAAATGGTTACTGGAAATATCAGGAAGAACACTTGTAAAAAGATATGATTATCTAATCACAATGCTGAAAAACTGAAAACAACTTTAAAAATAAAACACATATAAATTAGTTATAAATAAGAAAATCAAATGACAGGGCCCCCCAAAATGGAATTTGTTTATTAAAACATGTGTATTTATTCTTACCTGTTTAAGCTTCAGTTCCTTCAAAGTACTCTCCATTTGATGCAATGCACCTATCAAGACGTTTTTTCCACTGCGCAAAACAGTTTTTGAACTTGTCAATTTTGATGCCTTTTAGTGCTTCAGCTATTTTTTGTTTCACCTCTTCCACATCAACAAAATGTTTCCCTTTGAGGTATTTTTCATCCTGGGGAACAAACAAAGAAAGCCACTGGTGGTGAGATTGGGTGACTAAGGAAGGTAGGGCGTAGGGGTCATGTAATTTTTGGTAAAAAATGCTGAACACTTGGCATACTGTGAGCAGGTATACTTTTAAATCACCCATCATGAAATGGGCAAACATGTTGAAAGAATCTTCAAACAACAAAAACAAACAAACAAAATCCCCTGAAGCCAAATGCAGCCTCTCACAACAATACTAGCTGCCACAATACATTCATACAGTTGGGATTCTGTAACACTCACTTAGTGGGGGAAGCCTGTACTACATGGGGCCCACCCTCCAGAAGATAAATCTGTTCTTTTTTTGTCCCCCCTCATATTATGCTAACAATCAAAATAAAGAAGGAGTAGCTATGTTAACTTCAGACACAGAAAACTACAAAGTAAGGACAATTATTAGGGATTAAAAAAAGGCACTACCAAATAACAAAGGGATCAATTCTTCATATGTATGCACGTGAAAAGAGGTCATCAAACTACTTGAGGCAAAAACTGATAGAACTGAACAAGTAATAGATCAATCCACTGTACATGAGCTTGAAGTCAATAAGGATTTAGTTAAACTCAACAATTCCATTAACTCATTGGATATAATTGGTATCTATAGACTGTGTCACCCATCAGAAGCAGAGTTTAATTTTTCTTGGGTTTACATGGAATATCATCATAATAGACCTCATTACAGGCCATAAAAGACAATATAACAGAAACAAAATAAAATCAATGATATAATTTCTACTTTCAGACTACAGTGGAATAAAATAAGAAATCAATAATAGAAAAGTAACAGGACAATCCCAAAATATGTAAAGATTGAATTATACATATCTGTGTAACACATGTGTCAAAGAAGAAATTTTAAATTATTTTGAACTAAAGAATAAAAACATAAGTAATCAATATGTCTGAGATGTAGTGAGTAGGGTAAAATTTATAGCACTAAGAAAATATATTAGTAAAGAAGAAAGTTCTAAAATAAATAATCTAAGTTTTTACCGTAGGGTACTAGAAAAATAAGGGCAAACTAAATCCAAAGAAATCAGAAGCAAATAAATAACAATTAAAGCTAAAATCAATGAGAACATGAAATCAATAGAGAAAATCAATGAAGCCAAAAGTAATGCTTCAAAAAGGAGAATAAAAGCAACAAGACTTTTGTGATGCCAAGGAAAGAAGAGGACATAAATTACTAATATCAGAAATGAAAGAAGGACATCACCATGGGTCCCATGAAAATCAAAAAGATAATGAAAATAAAATACTGTGCCCAGAAATATGATAACATAGTCTAAATAGACCAATTATTTGAAAGACACAACATGAAAAAAACTAACACATGAGAAATCAATGGTTTGAAAAGGCCTGTTTCACCCCAGCTGGTGTGGTTCAGTGGATTGATCACAGGCCTGCAAACCAAAGGGTTGCTGGTTTGATTCCCATTCTGGGTGCATGCCTGAGTTGCAGGCCAGGTCCCCAGCAGGGGGTGCACAAGAGACAACCACATATTGATGTTTCTCTCTCTCATTCTCCCTCCATTCCCCTCTTTCTTCTCTTAGAAAATAAATAAATAAAATCTTTAAAAAAAGAAAAGTCCTCTTTCTATTAAAGAAATTGAATTAATAATTAAAAATCTTCAAAAAGAAGAAGCACAAGGTCCAAATAAAACCATTAGTGAATTCAACCAAACATTTAATGAAAAAAGTATACCAGTTCTCCTCAGTCTCTTTCAGAGCATAAAGCAGAGGGAATACTTTCTATTCATTCTATGAGGCTAGTATTATCCGAGTATCAGAAATAGACTGCACATTACAAGAAAAGAAAACTAAAGATCAATATATCTCATGAGCATATATGCAAAAATCTTCAATAAAACATTAACAAATGGAACCCAATGAAGTACAAAAAATTATAGTGTTCTCCCTTCAGTAGCACATGTTTTAAGAAGAATTATATACCACAACCAAGTGGGATTTTTTTTTTCAGAATAGCAAGGCTCATTCAACATTTAAAAATCAATTTATGTAATCCAGCCCTGGCTGGTGTAGCTCAGTGGATTGAGTGCGGGCAGCGAACCAAAGCATTGCAGGTTTGATTCCCAGTTAGGGCACATGCCTGGATTGCAGGCCACGGCCCCCAGCAACCACATGTTGATGTTTCTCTCTCTCTCTCTTTCTCCCTCACTTCCCTCTCTAAAAATAAAATAAAATAAAATCGTAAAAAAATAAAATAAAGTAAAATCAATTTATGTAATTCATCCCATGAGTGGGCCAAAAAGAAAAATCACATTATCATATCAATAGATGCAGAAAAAATATTTGGCAAAAAAGATCACCCACCCTGACAAAAATCTCTTAGAAAATTAGGAATAGAGGGCAACTTTCTCAACTTGATAAATGCTATCTAAAACAAAGAAACAAACAAAAACCTTACATTTAACATTATACTCAAAGGTCAGATATTCAAAACTTTTCTACAAAGATAAGATACGAGACAAGAATGTACTCTCTGATCACTCCTATTTAACATTTTACTGCAAGTTCTTGCTAATGCAATCAGGCTAAAAAATGGAAATAAAAGAAAGACAGATTGGGTAGAAGAACATACAACTATGTTTGCTGTCATAAAATATGATAGTCTATATAAAAATTCTGAAAGAATTGGTCAGAAGACTTTTTATGGAACTAATAAACACAGCAGACTGGAGGATGTTAGGATATAGAGTTTTCCTGGAAAAGCAAAACTCTTCCAAGTATTAAGAAGAGATATTCCATCTTCACAAAATTTTCTGAAAATAGTCTGTATATTTGCATGACTCTAAAATGCATACTTCAGTCTGAAAGAAGGGAATTGGGAAGTTTGTGAGTGTGAGTGAGGGTGTGTGATTGCGTTTGTGTGTGTCATTTTGCCAATCAAGAGAACTTGAATGTACCCTACCTGTAACCGATTCTTAGTTTAGATCTCATCAAGCAGTCTTTTCTCAATAATTTATTGTTCTTATGCTAATTTTCTTGCTTCTCGTTATTTTAGCAGAATTTTAAGATTCAAAAATATAGTTTCTTCTTGTGCCATGAAAATGGACTATAACTGAATAGCAGGATGGTAAAAAATATAGTGAGGTGGCAGTGGGTCATATTTTAGTAAAGTATGTAACTACAAGTTGGCACATAAATCATGGTAACCTGAAAAATTAAAAGAATGCCTACTGATGAGTATCTAATGCTACAGCATTCATTTTGTTCTGTTCTGTATAATGAACCAACAGAGCATAAATTTTAAGAAGTGGCTACTTAAAGCAAAATTGAGAAATGAAGCACCTGCTACTCTAATTCAGCATGGGGATATAATATTTTCAAAGACACTTTCAGATAATTAGGACCACTCTGCATTGAATTATCAGTGGTTTATTTACTTTGATTTAGGTTTAAAATAATGCTAATATTTTATCATTATCTGGAAATTTTATCAGTAGAGGCCAAATATAAACAAATTAGGCATAAAAAATGCTTTACATTAAAGAAATGGAATTTCAGATTGGAAGAGGCCCTAGAGATCACCTTATTTCCCTTATTTTACAGATGAGGAAGCTGAGCCCAGAGATTTTAGACAACTTTCACAATGTTATTGAATTTGTGGGAGAAAATGGAGACAAGTATACTTGAACAACAATTATAGTCAATAATAGTGTGATGACTTTGTGTGATGACTTTGTGTGGTGACAAATGATTCCTAGATATACTGTGGTGGGCACATCTTAAGATAAAAATGTTGAATCACTATGTTGTACATCAAAAATTAATATAACATTGTTGCCCTGGCTGGTGTGGCTCAGCAGACTGAGTGCTGGCCTGTGAACCAAAGGGTTACCAGTTTGATTCCCAGTCAGGGCACATGCCTGAGTTGTGGGCCAGGTCCCCAAAGGGGGCATGTGAGAGGCAACCATGCATTGATGTTTCTCTCCCTCTCCTTCTCCCTCCCTTCCTCTCTCTAAAAAATAAATAAAATCCTTAAAAACATATTTTGAAAAATTAGTATAATATTGTGTATCATCTATAATAAATAAATATGTAAAAATCAGAAAAAGAAAAAGAAAAGAGCAAGACAGGAGAAGAAACCAAGTTTTCCCAGTACAATATTAGTTCCAAAAAAACTTAACATGCAAATTGGTTTAATTTTAAAGTGATTAAGTTAACCAAAAATGTAATCTACTAAAAAGAAAGAATACAAAATACACACACTCAATTGCCACTTGCACTGTTAAACTGATTATCAACAATTTTAGTAGTTATAATAAAAACCAATAGATAATAGCTATTCAAAGTCACAGAGAGCCAAAAATTGCTCATATGTGGAATTATGTTGTAAAAAACACACAAAAAAACAAGATTTCAATGTTTCTGTGATATAGGAGACCATTCTGCATGACGTGGGCCCAGCTCCCATTTGGAGATGCACAGGACCCGTGCCCACAGATAGGTTCTACTGTGGGAAATCAGGACTGCAATATGCCTAGGCTGCTTTGAGTCTTGCTCTTGCTAAAAAAACCTCTCACCCTGAATTGAGGACATTTACTGCAAAGTAACTTCCTAAAATCCATGCTAAATCTTCCAAGGATGAGTGTGACCACTTCAGCCACTTTTGCCTTTTAATTTGCAAATATCCTTCTTCTGTGATGTGATTAGTGGCATTTGCTCCTTTGTTTTCTGTAAAAGGTAACCACCTAAAGCTAACCTGTGCATAGTAAATGAGGACCATCATGTAATGTGCAGAGAAGAGACATAAAGACCTGTCATGGTGGAGACCATGGCCTTTACTCCCCTTGAAAGAAAAGCCAGGCTGTCCCATTTCCTCCACCGGACTCGGTAGTGCATGTGAATGGCTCATTTCATCCATAATGATGTGGACACTGTGGGCCAGTGTCTGCATCACTGTGATTTGTCTATTTTTACATACAGGGAGGGGCAAAAGTAGGTTTACAGTTGTGAATATGTGAAACATAAGAGTCTATTCTATTATTATTTATTAATTATTGTATTCTTTTTATACAAACAACTGTAAATCTACTTTGCCCACCTGGTATTCAAAATGAACTAAAGGTAGTTATAGAATAAAAAATTAGTAACGATCTTTCCTAGTTATTCTAGTAGTTTGAATATGTAATTTTATGTACATTAAAGTTATCACTATTATAAATTATATGAAATAATACCTTATTTCACTTCTTTCTTTCAAGTGTATGCTAGCAAACTGAGAGTATTATTTTATTATGGATATTGCTGTCAGCCTAAATGATATGGATTTTTAATTTGTAATTATTTTAATGGTTGATCCCACTTTAATTAATAAACAGGCACAATATTAAAGAGAAGATACAGAAATATAGGAACATAGTTTTACTAGGAGTAGGAAAATAAGAAGTGGAGACAGGTAATCTGGGAAATTAGCAATTGCATCGTAACTTTTTTCAAAAAGTATATACTTGGCATAATGCCTAAATGGTATAGATTTTTAAAAATTTAAACATAATTATGTTGTCTAAATACCTAAGAAATAAGCTCAACTCCATCACAAATTCTATGATACTACAGAAGGAGTTAGTTACAACCAGGACATTGTTTTCTTTACTTGTGTTTTACATTGGTCACAGGGAACACAGTGCTTCCATGTTGCTAAAGCCAAGTTTTCCTATAAAGGAGCAGCTGTAAACTAACTTCAGTCTTAGTTTCCCCTCTCCCTTCTCTCAGAATATTAGCAATATGAAACAACAAGATTTGTGGCACACGTTAATGGTCAGATCTAACATATTCAAAAACCAAATACCATTAACTGCACATACTAGGGTTCTCCAGAAAAACAGAAACAATAGAAGATATCTATAAATAAAACCATATCTAACCAAATAACTGTGCAACCCATGGCTGATTCAAGTTGACACAGGATTTCAACAGACCATGATGTAGAAAATTTTTCCAATATTGGATCCTACCAATGGCTTGACTCTAAAGAATTTTATGTGTTCTTGAAATGTATACAATACTATCTACACACTGAAGAAAGCCTGAACCATAATTAAGAGCCATTCTCTTTGAAAACTTAAAGGCAAACACTTTAGCTTACTCTCATTAAACACCATGCCTCACTATCCCCAAGCAGACTGTTAGGATCACTGTGTATGGTCTTATATAACACTTAGATATTCCCAGTTACTAGTACATATATGCACTCAAAGATGGATTCAAAAATAAACTACTAGTAAGTGTATTATACATAAGGTTTCATTCTTAAAACACAACCTTTTATTTAACAATATTTTATTTGACCCAACAGGACTCCTATCAATTATAAAATAGTTATTAATGCATCAGGTTGTTGTGGGTCAGCAATAATAACATTGATGTTCAAAATTTAAATCAGAATTCTGAATGTGATCTGGATGTGATTGAAAGCTCCTAAGATAGTTCTGCAATTGTCAGTCTTTACTCCTTTGCCTTTAACTGTGTAACCTGAATCCTGAGAACATAGTCTGAGTCTCCCTTGTTTTGATAACCAGGAACTGTTTCAGGCTTCAGGGCTATATACCATGTCTGTTTGTCACAAGTGCTCAACTCTGCCAACGCAGTGTGAAAGCAGTCACAGTTAATATGTAAACGAATGAATGTAGCTGTGTTCCAGTAACATATTATTTACAAAAACAAATGGCTGTGGACAATATCTGGCCTGTGGGCTATACTTGTACAAACAATGCTTTAAGTGATGAAACAGGAACTGAGCATGAAAATTTTGCAAAGTCCTTTTAGTTCTGTTTATTCTAAAAATCAGAATCAATATTATTAAAAATATCCCAATAGCAAGAATGAGATCATTTTCTTTCTCTGGAAAGTAAACTTGTAAAAACATTACCACATCACATTTTTATTTTAAACAGAAAATTATTTGTAATCTATACTGCTCTCACAGCACTTTCCCCACACATTTGTAGCATGTCGATGATGCTGAAAAGATGACTAAAAGTAATTAGAAAATAAGGATTCGGGCTTTAAGTTAAACTCATTGATCCAGTCATGGTTAATATGAATACTTTTCCTTTTTTTTCTTTTAATTCCCCTTTCCAGTATATTTCTGAAGAAAAATGATACTAAATGTATTATTATATGCTTCTAATGACTGCTCTTTGGAGATTTATTCATATTCTTGCCAAACTCCAATGGCTACAGTTTTCAAATGTAAAAGGATGTCTTTAAATATTGATTGCAGGATTTATGGTAAAGCAACCCTTATTTACCTTTCATCACTGCACTACAGTATATAAAAGCATCAACCAAAACACTGGCCAAGTAGTTGCAAATCAAATCTAAAAATTAACTTTTTCAACATTAGAAATGTGTCCTTTGTTGGCAAGTAGGAGTGCATACTAAATAATCTCTGTGTGATTCTCTAGTTCAACTCTTCATCTTCTCCTTCCTGCTGTGTTACTCAGGAGGCTCACCTCTATCTATGGACTATTTGCCATTAAGGACTGCCTGAGAGGAGGCCTCCACAGAAGATTTGAGGGAGGATAAGAGAGATTTTGTTATTTATTCCCTCAAAATTTCCCCCACAGCCAACAATAATAAGATAGTGGTTGTCTGTGACTTGTATCAAACACCACAGTGCTCTGTGGGTGACCCATGACTTCAGTACCCTAAGTTCCTGTAATAGCCACTTTATCTTGCTTTGTCAGGACAGGGGGTAGTAATAGCTTTTTATTCTTCCTAAGTCCTGGACACATCATCAATCTTGTTTACTCTCTTAATTCTGAAAACACCTCATGACTTCTTAAAACTCTCTTTAATCATCTCTGCATTATATAATATATATTTATATTATTATAAATATATAATAATATATATACATATATACATATATATTTGTATGTGTATACATTATATATACATATATACACACACATATATGTGTGTGTGTATGTGTATACATATGTATACACATATATATATGTATATATATACGACACAAGGAGGTCTGTCTGGAAAAAGCCCAGCCATTGTTAATATAACAAGAATGGTTTGTGTGACATTGATGTAACCTGGCAGCCAAGGAGAGTGGACTGGAGTATACATGTGTCAGCAATGATAACTTCATTGTAGTAGTCAGTAGGGGTGGTAGACGCTGTTGAGTGAGCATGTGTACTGTGTGACTGTCACATTCAAAATGATTAAGCAAGTAGAGCAATGAATCTGCATCAAATTTTGTATTAAGCTTGAATATTCCTCATGGAAACTGGATTATTCAGAGGCCGCAGCGATGGGCAACTGGCAATGGCAGCTTCATCAAGGCAATGTGCCTGCTCATGCATTGTATCCCACACAGACTTTGTGGTAAAACATCAAATTATCCAGCTGACTCAGCCCCCCTATAGCCCAGATTTAGTACCCTGTGACTTCTGTCTTTTCCCAAAACTAAAATTACCTTTGAAAGGGAAAATATTTCAAACCATTCATGAGCTTAAGGAAAACACGACAAGGCAGGTGAAGGCAGCTGGGAGAATTGTGTGAGGTCCCAGGGTGCCTACTTTGAAGGGGACTGAGGCATCATTGTCCTATGTACAATGTTTCTTATATCTTGTAAATTCTTCAATAAATGTTTCTGTATTTCATATTACATGGTTGGATACTTTTTGTACAGCCCTACATAACTGGGTCCCCAAATACATTTAATTTATGGTACTAATTCATCAGTCTCAAAAGAAACTGAAATGTATAACCATTATTTATTTGTCTATTTACTAACTTACAAAGAAAAATATTTTCACTTCCTGCCAAAAGAATGGTTAATGGGAATTTAACTTTGTCAACATCCCATTTGAAACTCTAATAAATATTACCAATTCATTCAGCACATGGGTTTTGAAAGAAAAAAAGAACTTCTTTTAAGACTTTTTTACTTATTCATTTGATTACCATAGTGATTGGTAAGAGTAAGTGCTCAACAATTCTTTTTGAAAAGTAAAGTGTGGTAGGGAGGAAAAATGAAAAAAAATGAGAATAGCTAAATGTTGCTCATAAAGGGACAAATAGCTGCTTTCACTTCTTTGAGAAAAGAACTTTTATACTCCTAACATATTTAAGTGAACTCTTTTCCACAGATATTATTCTGTTCACAGCTATTAACGTCCTTCTCTATATCGTATAGTCAAATGACTTCCTAATAGATGTGAATTCTAATAAATGACTTATATTATAGTCATAGTCTTATAAAGAAAAGTCAAGTAGTCTGCAAAGAGATACATAGTTATAATACAACTGGAGTAGGAGCTCCTGCATGTAATTAATCTGGCTGGGTAATCATTATTCCTCAACTCTGAGACGATGAACAATGACTTCATGCAAAAGAACAGGGCAGAGCAGAAAAAGAAATATATAATTATCACTTACCTTTTAGAACTAAAAAGAAAAAATGTATGATTAACAAGTACCATCAAGGTGACATTTTTATAATAGTGGTAAGTACCCAGATACCAATATAATCAGCATTGTGCTTGAATTGATTGAAAAGAAAAACTAAAGTGCAGAGTAGTGAAACAGAGACCTCTGTAATGTTCAGAGATACACAGTGGCTTTTGAAGTCTCTGATACTTGTGCTTGGAAGATGAAGCTCAAAAGTAGCATAGAAAAATTGAGTATGGGAAACATGAAGAAAACTGTGGTGGTGTTTAATTTATTCATTCAAGACATATTAATTGATTATATATCAATTGTCAGGTATTACATAACCACTGGTGATATAAAGATTAATGATATTGTCCTCTCTATGGGGGTGAAAAAATGTATAAAGTAGAACTGTATTTCAAAATAATATATGCTATCATAAGAAAATGACTAAAGGCTATTGGATTATGGAGAGGTGACAATGCTGGTACAAAAACTAACTTTGTGAACAGTTACAGACAAAAGTAAATTTTTGAATAAATAAAACAGAATCCATTTAGGGTGATGGATTAGGAAACATCAGAAAATAAAAACTTCTGGGTGGGAGGTGGGCTATGTTTTGTTGTTTTATTTGTTTTAAGTAGATTTTTTCTTCCACAGGTCATGGAAAGGAAAGATTAAAAGCAAATAGATGTTATAAACAATGTTTTGATGTGGGGTTAAAGGATTCTACCCATTTATGTTTCTGAATTTTATAAACTTTATAATAACAAACAGCTTAAAGAGATAACTGTATTTATATAATTTGAGTCAAATCCAATGTATAAAGTATAAGTGCTTAGAGTTATTTTACAATTTTACTGTAACTTAATTTTCAATAACCAAACTTTACCCACAATTTCTCTTTACTTCTCTAGAAAAGATCCTCCTTTTAATAAAAATAAACTTTTCTTTAATGGAAACTAACCAATCCTAATAATATTTTCAGTTTTCTATTTCACATTTCTTATGCATTTCTACTTTATCTTCCCAAATAATATTTTCCTCCTCTTATTCCTATATATTTATTAATAAATGCTAGATGGCCACTTTAATTATTCATTGGGTGATGAGAATATGTATGAGATTTGTAAAAGCAAATTAGTTAAGAACAGGAGAAACTGTACTAAAAGCTAACAGGAGTATTATTTTTCATACTTTGAATTATTATTGCACATTTTAAATGTTATGAGAAAAAAATCAAGCCTGTTGTTAACAGTTTTTTTTCCCCTCAATGTGTATGCATTTTAAGAGGACCAGTAAACTTCCTAGGGGAATACCATGGAAATAAATATAATGAGTTTTGATTAAACTTCAGCCACCAGCATATATTTTTAAATCATTTGTTTGATTGTATGTACTTCAAGGTAGAAGTACATACAATCATTTAAACCATTGAGGGTTCTCATTAAATTTTACCAAATTTTCTTATTATTGTGTTTTAAATGAAATAAGTGCTTTCAGTACATGCCATTCTACCATAATCACAGTCATGTTAACAAAAAATAAAAATAGTTACCATGGAAATGTACCAAATCATATCTTAGAAAAAATATAAATTTTAGTTTTACATAAAGATTGAAGCATATTTCCTGATTTTTTCTTTCATCCAACCTCAAGTTATATCCTCTAGTTGTGGGTAGTAACTCAGCAAGTAACTAAAGAGGCTGATGGATCTTATCATGAATGTTACTTGTGCTTTCTTATACAACTTTAGAACAAAGAAGAACAGGCTAGGAATTTTAATTGATAATTTTTCTCTGAAGTTTCTATTAATATTCAGAAAGGCTAATAAGAATAATACTTTTCTTAGTTTCTATTAATATTCAGAAATGATAAAAAGTATAATATAACAAAGTCTTCTAAAACTGAGAGCAACCATTTTAACGATCTAAAATAGTACTTTTTTGCCCTGGCCAATGGCTCAGTTGGTTGAAGCATCATCCTGTACAACAAAAGGTTGCAAGTTTGATTCCTGGTCAGGGCACATATTATCTATATTCCTGGTCCAATCCTTGGTTGGGTCATGTGTGTCAACCGATCAATGTTTCTCTTTAACCTTGATGTTTCTCTTTCACTCTGCCCCTCTCTTCCTGTCTCTTTAAAATCAATAATAAAAATATAATAAATATCTTTGGTGAGAGTAAATAAATAAATAAATAGTATTTATTTCCTGCAAATGACACTGAAAGTTCTAACAGCTATCCTCCTTGAAATCCAGTGAGTTAGAATTTAGTTTCAAGTATTATAAATACAACATACATTAGAGTTTCATAGTCTCTAAATTATTGCAGGCAGTAATCAAAATATCTTTGTTAGTATCTTTAAAAAATAATTTGTCTATAGTAACTACAACATTCATACTACTTTCCATTGCTACTACAAGAAAATTTTCCTATTAACATCTAGGCATGCCCAGCTCTTTAAGGATAGCCACCCTCATCCTGGGCAGGTGGCTCAGTTGGTTGGGGTGTCATCCCATGCACCAAATGGTTGTAAGTTTGATTCCTGGTCAGGGCACATGCCTGAGTTGTGGAATCAATCCCTAGTTTGGGCACATACTGGAGGAAAACAATCAATTTTTTTCTCTCACGTCTCTCTCTCTCTTACTCTCTCTCCCACTTGTTTCCCTCTTTCTCTTTTTCTCTCTCTCCCTTCCTCTCTCTCTAAAATCAATAAACATATCCTCAAGCAAGGATTGAAAAAAATAGCCACCTTCCTTGACAAGCTTATTTCCTCTGTAACTTTATTGGCAATCTCATTTTTAGCACATGTGCACTGTTTGCTAAAATGTTCTTATTACTTTAAATTGATGTTCTTTAAAAGTACTTTCACATGATACAAACTAGGTTTCTAGAGCTTTATCTAAACCTTAATGCAATAGTATTGCATAGTTATAAGGTACATAACTATGCTTATAGCTGCATTTCAATGTCCTCCCATCTTGGATCCATATTTTTCAAATACTTAAACTGAAATATCCCTCAAATTTGACCTATTATTCTATTCCTCACAATACTCTAGACTGAGAGATCAAACATTAAAAATAATCTAACAATAGTTTAACTTTTTGATTCTTTCCAAATGCCATCTCATAGAATTATACAATATAATTCTATTTGTTAATCGCACAAATATTTTTGCTGTAAGCATTAATGATAGTTATAAAAACTAACAAAAATTACCAATGTAATTCATAACACAAGCTGTCTAGATTTATAGTTTTAATTATTTCTTGTGTTTTTCACACTGTCATATATTGACATTTCATTTCATGACAATGACAAGACAAATTTTAAAAAATAATAAACATAAACAAAATGTAGTTCTAACAAACATAAAACAAATAACATAAAAATAAAATACTAATACTTTGCACCTCTGCTAATCAAATCTTCTGACATTTGATCTTAAATTATATACACTTGAGTAAATAACACTTTCTGCTTTTCTAAAGCATTCTTAGAGATGTTAAAATAGCAATGTTAATGTTTACTGAAAATTATCTATATAAATTTATTCATGTATTTATATTCTATAGACTGCAAAGTACTTCAAATTGCATTGCTTAAAATCATAGAAATTGATAATCTCACACTGTAAGAGGCTATCTGTCCAAAATCAATGTGGCAGGTGGCACGTTACTTTTTTCTAGGGGCTTTGAAAGTTAAATATTTCATGCCTGTCTTAGAACATAGAGTAGTGCTGCACATTCCATGGCTTATTACACCAGTCCTCTGTCTTTACAACTTGTTCTCCCTGTATCTTTCTTCACATGGCCATCTTCTTATAAAGAATTAAGAACTACCCTGGCCAGTGGTTCAGTTGGTTGGAGTGTTTTCTTGTAAACAAAAAGGTCCTGGGTTTGATTTCCTGTCAGGGCTCATGCCTAGGTTGCTGGTTTGGTCCCCAGTAAGCATGTATGAGAAGCAACTGATTGATGTTTCTCTCTTGCATCAATGTTTCACTCCCTCTTTCTTCCTCCCTGCCCCTCTCTCTAAAATCAATAAGCTTGTACCCAGGTTAGTATTAAAAATAAAGGAAATAGGGGCCCACTCCACTTCAGTATGACCTCATCTCAACTAATTATATCTGCAAGGACCCTATTTCCAAATAAATCACATTCTGAAGTACTGGAGTTTAGAATTGCAAGATGTCTTTTTTTGAGAAATACATTTCCAACCCACAACATTGATTTACAGAGTTTTAAATCTTAATTCACTTATTTTGTATATTTCTAACCCTTTATCATGTATTTTATTGAAAATTTTCTTCAGTTCAAGCACCAAATTCAATATGTGAATCCCTGATTTTTGACAGAAAGCATCATCTTGGTGTTAAAAAATAATTAAATGTCATATATTGCAAATAACCTAAATGTCTCTATAATCTATACCTCAATTTCTTCATATTCAATCCATTGCCACATTGTTTCCATTCAAAAGAAGAAGTATATTTTTCCATTCCATGGATAATCTCACCACCTATTCCTTGACTCTATGTCCTCATAACCTCTCCAAGTATTTAATTCATTAGTGACTTTTTCACATAATTACCCTCTCTCTCTCTAAACTTAAATTTGGGAAAAAGGTCTCAGATACACTAAAGTAATACTCCTTCCCACTATTGCTATTCTTTTATAATAATTTAATAGGTAAATCCTATTAAAAAATTTATAAACATTACTCAACTTTATAATTTATCAGTCATTACTCAACAACCTGAAATCCACTCTGCCCACATCACTCTACTGTCTGACAATTTTCTTTACAGCATCACCTTTTCTGAAATTGAAAAATGCAATGATCTTTCCATAAGCTTCAGCTTCCTAAAGATCTCTCTAGAAATTTTTGTTGAATAGAAACTTTTCTAGACATTATTTTTATCTTGGACCTCATCATTATATATTTCTTACTGTTTATTCTATATTTTTATTGACTCTGTTTTTTTCTCTTTTTTGCCTTCTAATTGTTGGTGTTTTTTTTTTTAATGTTTAATTCTTGGAGTCATTTTCTTCTGTCATTAAACTCACTGCTTTTTTGAAAAATAATTATCTAATTTTGGAACTCTACAATAAGTCAGAATATTCCTGAAAACAAGAATAACATACTCTTTCCTAAGGTGACACTTAATGTTTCTCTATTCAGCTTCTATTTGTGAATTTCCATTTATTCTTTTTGTACAACCTTTAAGAGGAAAGTCTTTGAATTATTCTTGTCTTATACATTCCAGCAAAAATTTTAGAGTGGTGTTTAAAAATGCATGTCCTGAAATCTCTTCATAAAGTTGTATGTATGTTCTATGCCCTGGGTAGATACCTCAGTTGGTTGGAGCATCATCTCTTACACCAAATATTTGCAGGTTTGATCTCCAGCCAAGGCACAGACCTAGACTGTGGGCTCAATACCAGTCAGGGTGTTTATGGGAGGCAATTGATAGATGTTTCTCTCTCACTTTGATGTCTTTGTGTCCCTCTGTCTCTCATCTCTCTTTCCCCAACTTTCTTCCTCTCTAACATCAGTAAACACATCTTTGGGTGAGGAATTTTTTTTTAAATGTTGTGTGTGTGAAAAAAAGGAACTTCCAGCCAAGGTGGAAGCATAGATACACTTTGCCTCCCCACACAACCAAAAGAAATACAACAACGAATTTAAAGTAAAAAAAAAAAATAACCAGAACTGCCATAAAATCAAGCACTATAGAGGTCTGACAACCAAAAAGTTAAAGAAGAAACATTGATGTAGACCTGGGCAGAGAGGACTCACAGCAAAGCTGTGGCTGGAGGACCAGGCAAAGTGGCAGCTGGTGAACCTGGTGGTCCCACTTTGGGTGTGGATAAACCAGGAGGAATAACTGGGGAGCAAGACAAACTGTGCAAGCCAGGGTTCCAGTGCCAGGAAATAGAGCCCCAAAACATCTGATTGAAAAAAACCTGTAGGGATTGAGGAGGTAGGAGAAACTCCCAGCTTCACAGGATAGTTTGTTGGAGAGACACAAAGGGTCCTAGAACATACACAAACCCACTTACCTGGGAATCAGCATGAGAAAGGACCAATTTTCTTGTGGGTAGTGGGGGAAGTGACTGAAAGCAGGCCAAAAATGGAGTAAGTGACATTGTTCCCTCTTGGACCCCTTACTGACATACAGCACCACAATGCAGCAATATGGGTTGCCCTGCCTGGTGAATACCAAAGGCTCCACCTATTACTACATAACAAGTACACTGAGACAAAACAATATGGCCCAAACGAGAAAACAGATCAAAGCTTCAGAAAAAAATACAATTGAGTGATGAACAGATAGTCAACCTATCAGGTGCAGAGTTCAGAACACTGGTAATCAGGATGCTCACAGAAATGGTTGAGTGTGGTCACAAAATAGAGGAAAAAGTGAAGGCTATGAAAAGTGACATAAAAGAAAATGTACAAGGAACCAACAGTGACAGGAAAGAAACTGGGACTCAGATCAATGGTTTGGCCCAAGAAAGAAATATTCAACTGGAACAGAAAGAAGAAACAAGAATTCAAAAAAACAAATGAGAGGCTTAGGAACATCTGGGACAACTTTAAATGTTCTAACATCCGAATCATAGGGGTGCCAGAAGGAGAAGAGGAAGAGCAAGAAATTGAAAAGTTATTTGAACAGATAATAAAGGAGAACTTCTCCAATATGGCAAAGGAAATAGACTTCCAGGAAGTCCAGGAAGCTCAGAGAATCCCAAAAAAGTTGGACCCAAGGAGAAACACAGGAAGGCACATCAAAATTATATTATCCAAGATTAAAGAGAAGCAGAGAATCTTAAAAGCAGCATGAGAAAAGGAGACAGTTACCTACAAAGGAGTTCCCATAAGACTATCAGTTGATTTTTCAAAAGAAACCTTGCAGGCAAGAAGGGATGACATAATGAAAGGCAAGGACCTATATCCAAGATTACTCTATACAGCAAAGCTATCATTTAGCATGGAAAGGCAGATAAAGTGCTTCCCAGATAAGATCAAGTTAAAGGAGTTCATCATCACCAAGACCTTATTATACAAAATGTTAAAGGGACTTATCTAAGAAAAAGAAGATCAAAAACAGGAGCAGTAAAATGACAACGAACTCACAACTATCAACAACCAAACTTAAAAAGAAAAAAAACTAAGCAAACAACAAGAACAAGAACAGACTGACAGAAATGGAGATCACATGGAGGGTTATCAGCGGGGAGGTGGAGGGAGAGAAAGGGGAAAAAGGTACAGGGAATAAGAAGCATAACTGGTAGGTAGAAAATAAACAGGGGGAGGTTAAGAATAGTATGGGAAATGGAGAAGCCAAAGAACTTATATGTATGACCCATGGACATGAACTAAGGTGGGGAAATGATGGTGGGATGGGTATACATGGCAAAGGAGAATAAAGAGGATAAAAAATGGGACAACTGTAATAGCATAATCAATAAAATATATTTTAAAATATTGTGTATACTATAATCACTGGTTCTAATCTTAATTTCACTGTAATGGTATATTAAATAGCAAACCTAGATACATAGCATCTAAATACAGCATACTAATTTTAATACTGTGTTTTTCAAAGAGGGTCTTCTTTCTTTTTACTGCATATCACTATAACAGACTGTCAATTGAAAATTTAAAACATAAGGGTACTTCTAATAAAGTAAACATATGGCATATAATTTGTTGTAATCACATATGAAAATAAATATACCAAAATATTTTTCATAAATTAGAAGTTAATTACAAGTTATATTCTTTATTTTTTATTTTTTAATGTTTATGTTATTATAGCTGTCCCAAATTCCCCACTTTGCCCCTTTCCCTGCAACCCCTCTTTCTACAGTAAATCCCCACACCATCGTTCACATTCATGAGTAATACATATATGTTCTTTGTCTAGTTCCTTCACCTTCTTTCAACCAGTCCCAGTCTCCCCCTGCTGCTGTTAGAGCTGTCAGTCCATTCCTTGTTTCTGTGCCTCTGATTCTGTTTTGCAATTAGTTTATTTTGTTCCTGGTTTCCAGTTATAAGTGAAATCATATGGTATTTGTCTGTCATCACCTGGCTTATTTCACTTAATATAATAGTTCCATCTATGCTGTTGCAAAAGGTAAAAATTCCTTCCTTTTTTTTTTACTGCTGCTTAGTATTTCATTGTGTAAATGTGCGAAAACCTCCTTATCCACTCATCTAATGAGGGGCACTAAGGCTTCTTCCAATTCTTGACAATCTAAATAACACTTCTATGAACATAGGTTGCATATATTCTTTTGAACTGGTGTTTAGAGATTACTTGGATATATTCCCAGCAGTGTAACCACTAGGTCAAAAGGAATTTCCATTTTCAATTTTGTGAGGAAACTCCCAACTGTTTTTCAGAGTGGATACACCAGTCTGCATTTCCCCCAACAATGCACCAGTTTTTTTCTATATGTCCTCACTGGCTGTACTTTATTTTTAATGATTTTTATGATAAAATATGTAGGAAAACTACTGTAGCTTCCTTATGCATTTTTAATACTTAAAATAAAATTACAACTTTTTAAGTCATGATAATGCTTTTAGTTTTTAGCTAAGGGTTTTTTGAAAATTTCTCATACCCAGCATTTCTTAAACAACTTTATATTGTAAAATACTGTTTTCACTGGACTTCCATTCAAGATGGCAGAGAAGGTAAACACTGTGCCTGCCTCCTCCACAACCACTACAAAATTACAACAAAATTATGCAAAAGCTACCTTGGAGGACCATCTGAAGACTAGCTCAACAGAACTCCTATAACTAAGCATATAAAGAAGAAGCCACATTCAGACAGGCAGGAGGGGCAGACATGTGAAAGAAGCTGATGCCCATTTGTGGCAGCTAAGAATGGAGAGAGACAAATACCATATGACTTCACTTATATGTGGACTCAAATGAACAAACTAAACACACAAGCAAAATAGAAACAGACTCATAGATACAGAGAACACACTGGTGTCAGAGGGGAGGGGGATTGGAGACAGGTGAAAAAGATGAAGAGATTAAGCGTAAAACCAAAACAAAACAAAACTCAAAGGCACAGACAACAGTACAATTACAAGTACGATAGGCACAGCGGATTACCAGAGCAAAAGAGGAGTGGGGGAGGTAGAAGAGGGTAAAAGGGGATAAATGGTGATGGAAGGAGACTAGACTTTGGGTGGTGAACACACAATATAATATGCAGATGATGTATTATAGATTTGTACACTTGAAACTATACAGTTTTATTAATGAATGTCACCCCCATAGATTCAATTAATTTTTAAAAGAATTAGAAGAAATATCTTAGTTGTGGAGTTCCCTCCTGAAGAGCAAGTGTCCCAGCTCCACATTGTACTCTCCAGCTTCAATCACCAGTGCAGGGAGCAAGAGTCACTACAACCTCTGGCTTTAAATATCAGCATATATTCTGTTGCTTATATGCTGGCTTCTAAATTCCCAGGTGTTAATCTTTTTATTCTGGGTATTATCTTAAAGGGTCTGTGCACATATTTGTGATGGACTCACTTGTTCTGAGATGTAGTACGCAGGCAGCAGCTTGAAAAGCACCAGAGGCATATGGGGAGAAACTGAATTGTCTGGCTTCAAGATGAAGAGTAGAGGGGCATCTGTGGCCAGGACAAAATTGCAGTCAGGTGACATTGTTTCTTTTTTAGCCATTTCCCCATACATACCAAACATGTGAGCACCATTGAATTGGCTAACAGCTCTAACTATATCTTGGTCATTCCCTGAGGACCCACCTGTCCAACTTACACATAGCCTCTAACCTCTTTCAGCACTTGTCCATAACAAGTGGACAGACTTGACCCATGCTGTGACTTCCCTAAAATATCCAAAAGCTGTACAAACCCCAAATTACCAGTGGCTGGCCTTCACATGCTTTTTATTTCTTGCTAAGTGGCATTTATCACAGTACTAGTGACAGCCTGACTTGGTTTTCAGTGTAGCCTCTCTCCAGGTACCTTCAAGTCAAGTACAGGTAGCTACCAACTGCAGATTATATTGTACCTGTTACTAGATGTCCCTGTGTTGGGCACAGGCAGCAGCTGACCTAGGCCCTGACAGGAGGTCCTCCAAAAAGGTACCAAACCAGCACAACTAATGGCCATCTCCAGACCGAACCAGAGCATCAACAAGTTAGCTCCACAAATGATACAACCAAAGGGTGAACTCAAGAGATAATAGAGCCTTATTACAGTGAACCCCACACCATCTGCTATAGTCACTGCCAGTACTCACAGCCAGACAGCCTGAAGATAAATACCACACACTGCTGTGCCAAAAGCAAGCAAGGAACAACTACAATACAAGGAACATACAACCCAAACAAGTGACACCCCTGACTCAGAATACTACAAAGACTGTGACATTAGGCCCCACAGTACACCTACTATACAGGGCAACCCTGTTAAGACTAGGAGACTTAGGATATATACCTAATATGTAGAGAGAAAAAACACAGGGATGGAGCCAAAATAATAAGACAAAAACATGTGCCAAAAGAAAGAACAGCAAAAAAAAAAAAAAAACCTCCCAGAAAAAAACAACTAAACAAAATGGAAACAACCAATCTACCAGATGTGGAGTTCCAAATACTAGTTATAAAGATGATCAATAAACTTAGGGTAATATAAATCAAATCAGTGAGAACTTCAACAGAGATAGAAATCATTAAAAATGAGGATTGAAAACATAAAAAAAGAACCAGCCACAAATGAAGATGAGTGTAACTGAAATGAAGTACAAATTTTGGGAATCAAGAGCAAAATAGATGAAGCAGAAAATCAAATCAGCAATTTAGAAGACAAGCTAGCAAAGGAAAAAAACACCCATCAAAAGAGAAAAAAAAGTTTTAAAGCATGAAGAGTTTAAAGGACCTCTAAGACAACATCAGGAGGAATAACCCTTGCTTCATAGAGAAATCAGTAGCATAAGAAAGACAGCAAGGGATTGCAAATGTATTTGAAGAAATAATGACTGAAAACTTCCTGAAATCTGACAAAGGAAATTGACATACAAGTTCAGAAATTGCAGAGTCAAAAACAAGATGAAGCCAAAGATGCCCACACCAAGACACATCATATTTACAATACCAAAAGTAAAAGACAAAGACAGAATCTTAAAAGCAGCCAGAGAAAAGCATTTAGTTACCTGCAAGGGAGCTCCCATAAGACCATAAGCTGATTTATCAACAGAATTTTTGCAGGGCAGAAGAGATTTGCACAAAATATTCAAAATGATGAAAAGCAAGGACCTACAACCAAAATTTCTCTATCTACAATGGTATCATTGAGAATCAAAGGAGAGATAAAGAGCTTCCCAAACAAGAAAAAACTAAAGAAGTTTATCACCATTAAAACAATATCATAAGAAGTCCTGGCTAGTATGGCTCAGTGGATTGAGAACTGACTACGAGCCAAAGGGTCACTGGTTCATTTCCGAGTCAGGGCACATGCCTGGGTTTCAGGCCAGATCCCCAGTAGGGAGTGCTTAAGAGTTAATCACACATTGATGTTTAAAAAAGAAAAAATTGAGGTGAAACAATATCATAAGAAATGTTAAAGGGACTTCTTTAAGATGAAAAAATATGGATAATAAAATGGCAAGAATTACATACTTATCAATAATTACTTTAAGATTTTATTTATTTATTTGTAAAGAGAGGGGAAGGGAGGGGCAAAGAGAGAGAAACATCAATGTGTGGTTGCCTCTTGCACACCTCTAATTGTGGACCTGAGCACAACCTCGGCATGTGTCTTGACTAAGAATCAAACTGGCCATCCTTTGGTTCAATTCACTGAGCCACACAAGCCAAAGCAATAATTATTTTAAATGTAAATCAATTAAATGCTCCAATCAAAAGTCACAGGATGACTGAATGGATAAGAGAACATGACCAATACAAATGATGCCTTCAACTGACCCACAGAGACTAAAAGTAAAGGTATGGAAATAGTTTATTCAAATGCAAACAAAGAACCAAAAAGCTTATATAACAATAGTTATAACAGAAAAAAATAGACCTTAAAACAAAGATTGTAACAAGAGACCAGGAACATGACATAGTGATAAAGGGATTACTCCAAGAACAGGATATGCACCCACTCTAGAAGCAGCTAAATATATAAAGCAAATATTGACAGGCATAGGGGAAAGAGATCAGCAGAAATACAGTACAGTAGTGGGGAATTTTAACATCCTATTGACTTCAAAATATAGATTACCAAAACAGAAAATCAACATGGACATAGCAACTTTAAATGACACATTAGACTGGAGCAATTTAATTAATAGTTTTAGAACATTTTACCCAAAGCAGCAGAACATACATTCTTTTCAAGAACGTGGAAATATTTTTTAAAGCTAGACAACATATTAGGCCATAAAACAAGTCTCAATAAATTTAAGAAGATTGAAACATATCAAGCATATTCTTCAATCACATTGACATGCAACTAGAAATTAATTAAAAGAAAAGAAAAGAAAAACAAACACATGTAAACTAAATAATATGCCCCCAAACAATGACTGGGGTAACCAAAGATCAAGGAAGAAATCAAGATACCTTGAGACAAATAATAATAAAAACACAGAAACCCAAAAATCTATGGGACAAAACAAAAAGCAGTTCTAAATGGTAACTTTTTAACAATATAGGCCCACATCAAGAAACAAGAAAAAATTGAATAAACAAATTACACCTAAAAAATTGATATAAAAAAAAACAAAGCCCGAAATCAGTAGAAGGAAGGAAATAATGAAGATCAGAATAGTAGTAAACAATATGAAGTCTAAAAAAAATAATACAGCAAACTAATGAAATCAAAACCTGACTTTTTGAGAGGATAAACAAGATTGATAAACCTTTAACAAAACTCATTGAAAAAAAGAGCTCTGGCTGATGTGGCTCAGTGGATTGAGCGCTGACCTGCAAACCAAAGGGTCACTGGTTCGATTCCCAGATCAGGGCACTTGCCTAGGTTGTGGGCCAGGTCTCCATGAGGGGGCATACAAGATGCAACCACACATTGATGTTTCTCTCCCTCCCTCCTTCTCCCTTCCATCCCCTCTGTCTAAATATAAATAAAATCTTTTAAAAAAGGAAAAAGATAAAAGAGAGAAAACAGAAATTATATATGAATGAGGAAAAGTGACAGCTGGCACCACAGAAATGCAAAGGATCATGAGAAAATATCATGAACAATCATATGTCTTCAAATTGGACAACTTGGAAGAAACTAATGCATTTATAGAAATGTACAATCTTCCCAAACTGAATGAAAAGAAAAAGAAATTCTAAACAGACCTGTTATTGCTAACAAAATCAAATCACTAATAAAAAAAGCTCCCAAAACACAAAAGTCGTGAACCAATGACTTAACAGGAAAATTTTACCAAACATTCAAAGAGCTAACACCAATCCTTCCCAAGCAAGCTATTCCAGTAAAGAAAAATGAAGGCTTTCAAGCTCATTTTACAAGGCAAGTATTATCTTCACTCTAAAACTAGACCACAAGAAAGGAAAATTATAAGCTAATGTCACTGTTGATCATCAATGTAAAAATCCTCCACAAATATTAGAAAATCAAATTTAACAATAGATTTAAAATATCATACACTACAATCAGTGGAATTTATTGCTAGGATGCAGTGTTGTTTGAAATTTGTGAATCAATTAATTTGATACACAAAATAAATACAATGATAAAAAGGATATCATTATATCAAAAATGAAGAAAAAATGCCCTGGCTGGTGTGGGTCCATGGATTGAGTGCTGCCCTGTGAACCAAAGGGTCAGTGGTTTGGTTCTCAGTGAGGGCACATGCCCAGATTGCAGGACAGGTCCCCAGTTGGGCATGCAAGAGGCAACCACAGACTGATGCTTCTCTTCCTCTAATTCTCCCTCCCTTCCCCCCTTTCTAAATATAAATAAATAAAATCTCTAAAAAATACAAAAATGAAGAAAAAAACATTTGACAAAATCTAGAATACATTTGTGATAATTCTTAGCAAACTAGGAATGTCTCAACATAATAAAGGAAATATATAACAATTTCACACATAACATCACATTCATGGTGAAGAGCTAAAAGGTGTTTTTTTTTCCTTAAGATCAGAAACAAGGCAAGAATGTCCACTTTTACCAGTTTTGTTCAACATAGTATTGGAAGTCCTAGCCACACCAATCAAATAGGAAAAAAAAGGAAATGTATCCAAATAGAAAGAAAGATGTAAACTGTCATTATTTGTAAATGACATAATGTTAGTGAAAACTATAATTAGTCTACCAAAAAACTATTAGAACTGATAGGTGAATTTAGTAAAGTAGCAGTATACAAAACTAACATTCAGAAATAAGTTGCATTTTAATATACCAATGATGAACTACCACAAACAAATTAAGAAAAGGATCCTATTCACAATTTCATAAAAAGTAGAATAACAAGGAATAAATTTAACTCAGGACATAAAAGACTTGTACTTGAAAAAATCATAGCACATTAGTGAAAGGAATTAAAGAAGATACAAATAAAGAAAAAGATACACTCTGCTCATGGATAGCAAGACTTAATATTGTTAAAATGTCCATACCACCCAAAGCACTCTATAGATTCCATGCAGTTCCTATAAAACCACAATTGGCCTGTTTCACAGAATTAGAACAAAAAATTGAAAAATTTATATGGAATCACAAAAGACACAGAATACCCTCAGCAATACTGAGAAGAAAGAAAGATGGAGCTATCATATTATCTGTTACCAAAAAACACTGTAAAGCTAGAGTAATCATAGCAGCATGGTGTTAGTATAAATTCAGACACATAAATCAACAGAACAAAGTAACCTAGAAGTAAACCCACACCTAGGTCACCAATTAATCTGTGACAAAAAAGGCAAGAATACCAAATGGGATAAAGACAATGTCTTCAATAAGTGGTGTTGAGAAAACTGGACACCTATTAGGAAAAAAAAAATCTTGACCATATTCCTACAAAATATACAAGAATAAACTCAATACAGTAAAGACTTAAATGTAAGACTTGAAACTATAAAATTTCTAGAAGAAATCACAGGCAGTAAATTCTCTGATATTGTTTTTAGTAATATTTGTTTTTTATATATTTTCTTGGACAAGGGAAACAAAAGAAAAATAAACAGGACTACAAATAAACAAACAAAACTACATCAAGATGAAACATTTTTGTTCAGCAATGGAAGACTTCAATAACATAAAAAGACAGCCTATAAAATGGGAGAAGATATTTGCCAATGATACATCCAAAGCAGTTAATATCCAAAATATACAGATAACTTATATAACTTAATACCAAAAAGACAGATAAGCTAGACAAACAATCTGATTTTAAAAATGGGCAGAAGACCTGAATAGAAATTTCTCCAGAGGGGACATACGGATGATCAGTAGACATATGAAAAGATGTTCAATATCACTAACCACCAGAGATTTGCACATGAAATCTCAGTAAGATATAACTTCACACCTGTCAGAATGTTCATTATCAATAAATCGACAAACAAGTGTTGACAGGATGTGGATAAATGGGAACCCTCATGCACTGTTGGTGGGATTTCAAATTTGTGCAGCCACTGTGGAAAGCAGTATGGGGTTTCTACAAAAACTTAAAATTAGAACTACCATATGACTTAGCTATCCTATTTTCAGGTATTTATCTGAAAAAAACCCAGACACTAATTTGAAAAGATATATGTAACCCTATATTCATTGCGGCATTATTTACAATGACCAAGATACAAAAGAAAACTAAGTGTTCACTGACAGACAATTGGATAAAATAGAGGTGGCACAGCTCTGGCTGGGTGGCTCAGTTGGTTGAGTGTGATCCCATGCCCTAAAGTGTTGTAGGTTCAGGTTTGATTCCAGGATGAGGGGTGGGTACAGCACTTGTAGGACACACCTGATAAACATTTCTCTCCCTTCCTTCTCTAAAATCAATGTCTTTATACATGCATATACAAAATGGGGCAAAAGTACTGTTACAGTTGTTCAAATGGAAAATTATACAATAATTAATAAATGATAATACAAGAATAAACTTTGTTTCACATATTCATGGTTCTAAACCTACTTTTACCTTGCTCTGTACATAAAGGAATAAAACTCAGCAGTAAAAAATAATAAAATCTTACAAATGCAACAACATAGAGGGTTCTAGAGGTATTATGCTAAGTAAAATAAATCTAGCAGAAAAAGATAAATACCATATTATTTCACATATATGTGAAATATAAAAAACAAAATAAATGAACAAGCCAAACAGAAACAAACTCCTAGATGCAGAGGATGAACTAATGGTTGCCAGATGGGAGGGTGTTGAGATTCTGGGGGAAAAGGTGAAAGGCTTAGAAAGCACAAATTGGCAGTTACAAAATGTCCCAAGGGTGTAGAGTAGAGTAGAGGGAATATTGTCAGTAATACTATAACTTTGTGTAGTGCCAGGAGGGTACTAGTCTTAGCAAGGGATCATTTCATAAGTCATATAAATGCCTAACCTTTATGCCATTCACCTGAAACTAATAAAACATTTACTGTCAATTATGGTTGAAAAATAAAATAAATTTTAAAAGTTACTGTTTTAACTGGTCATCTCTTTGATCACAGAAATGTTTTCCTGAAGGATATTGAATATGTTGTATACATAAAAATCATAATAAAATGTATATTCATCAAAATGGAAATTTGTATCTATTCTTATATCATAAAAAACTTCTTGCAATTTATTATATGTGAAGACACAACAATATAAATAAATTTGTTTTTACAGGGTCCATGAATGAATTCAGTATATAGAATTCCTTTCAATAATGGTCTTCTTTGCAAGAATGTTAGGGTACCTTTCATTTCAGGGAGGTATGTGATTATATTTGTGCCTTAATTCTTAACATACATTCTGTCAGTGTCTACATCAATTTGTATCACTTTTTCTCCTTGTAGCACTCACTCTCACACCCTACACCCAGGCATGGTAAATAGTTTCCTTAAGGCATTTATATTAAAAGCATGCGGTAATAATCCTTAACAGGGGTAAGCTCATTCCTTAAGAATCTATATTTAAGGTGACTTGATAATCAGACCAGGAAATCAGGTCATTGGAAATCTGCCTCAATGTACATTAGCTAATGCCATAACTTTTTATGAAGCAAACCTCTTGAACAGTTTTTATATTCTGGGTTAAAAATGTCAAGTAGTCCCCGCGAATCTCCCCTCCTTATGCCCCTTAACCACAGGAGTAGTAGACTGACTAAAATAAAAGCAAACTTTTGACAAATCCATTAATACAGGAGTGTTACTGGACTGAAATTATCCAAGTAATATATTCTATAGAGAATGAATCCAGAAAAGTGAACATTAATGATTACAAAATTAATCCCTTCAATTAAAAGCAAATACCCTGCAGGAACAGTTAATAAAATTATTTTACAATTTAATTAAATCTCAACAAGATTTGCTGAGGCTGTGATGGTGTTTATTAAATTGTCCTTGAAATTATTATGCCATAGAGAGTCAGACCTGGATACAACACACTAATACAGAACTGTTATCCACTTGAAATAATTGCAATACTAATAAAACCAAAAATTGAACTTGTGTAAAATCACTGTTCAGAAGGAACACCACACTAAATAAGAACACATTCTAAGGGTTAACTGTTCAATTTTTTGCATATATTAATAAAATCTCCTTAAGCACAGAAGCATTTATAAGGCTACTCACTGCCATTCATCTCAAATTCTGCTTAAGTAATCCAACAATTTAACATAGAAATACTATGTCAGTTCTGACATAATTCCACTGACATCCTAAATGTAAGTTTCTAATTATTTATTAGCATGTAACCAACACACATATACACACACATATGCACACACACCCTAATCAGGGGTTTAATAATATGATTTAATATTTGAATTTTCCAATGGCTTTAACATTTTATAGTTTTTCCTTACAAAATTTCAAAAGAGAATGACTGGACCATTACCCATTTTATATGGGCCAGAGAACAGGGTGAAAGAGGGTTAGATATTTTCTTTGGTTCTTTAAGTAAGTAATGCAAACACACAACTGTTCTCTCACCTAGACCATTGTGCTGTTTACCTTGTAATTGGCTGGCAGGTTAGGAGATACTCAACTTAAACAACACAGTCAATGATTCAGGTCTAAGAAAATTAAGTTTCAAAGAACTAATTAATTAAATTAATCTAATATATTTACTTGGCTACCAGTGAATAGTTGATCATTGCTTTCTTTAAAAAATTTTTTTAAAAGCTACAGAAGTAAACCTGACTTAAAATTATTTAACTAACTGATAAAACATGTAGATGTAAATACAGCATACATGGCGGTAGCCAGAGACTTAGTCTCAAAGTTAAAACAATAGTAAGTGTTGGGTGCTTTCTGTTTTTTTCTTTGTTTGGTTTTTGATCATTCATATCCATCAGACCAGCAATATAAAAATGCTTCAATAAGAGTTTTGGGCTAAAGCAAAGTATTATCTGCTTATATCCCAAATATGCAAGAGGAATAAAAAGAAGCAGAAGGTTGTATAAAAGACCATTTAAAATTGAGATACATCAGACTATTCAGAGCAAAAATACAATATGTTAATAAGATATGTAGAATATAGAACAATAATCTCACAAAGTAGGAAAAATGGTAAAGAAATTACACTATAGTAAACTTTGTACATTGTTCACATAGTATATTATTTTAATAACAGCCAGGTCAAATTAAATATGAATACCATATTCACAACAATCATGTATGAAAAAACACAAACATTATGTTTCATTTTTTAGAAAAGTGTTAAAATAAAATATATTCGCACACACATATATATGTATAAATAATATTGGGTTGGCCAAAAAGTTCTTTTGTTTTTTTCCATACTAAAGATGGCCTTAGTACTGTTTAGTTGTTTTGAACTTATTAGAAACAAATTTGTTAGAGTGTATTGTGAGCTGTCATAAAAATGTGCATTAAAAAAACATCAAAATTGGTGAATTTTTGTATAGCCACTTTAATATTGAATATAGAAGAAAATATACATTTTCAGTATATTATGCTTTATTATTTCAAGAAAGGTAAACACAACTAAAACACAATAATAGATTTGCACAGTGTATGGAGAAGGTGCTGTGACTGATTGAATGTGTCAAAAGTTGTTTGCAAAGTTTCATGCTGGAAATTTCTCACTGGACAATGCTCCACCTTTGGGTAAACCAACTGAAGTTGGTAGAGATCAAATTGGGACATTAATCGATATCAAATCAACATTATACCACACAGGAGATAGCCAACATACTCAAAATATCCAAATCAATAAAGTTATTAATGAAAATGAAAAATATGTCTTTTATTTTATGGAAAAAACTAAATGGACTTTTGGGCCAACCCAATATAAAAGTGCAGCATATATTTGTATATATAATGAATTCATTTAATGCATATACACATATACACACTGTGTATATATACACACATTTATATATAAATACATATGAATTGAAATGTATACACACATTTCTTTTTTTAAGATTTATTTATTTATTTTTAGAGAGGGAAGGGAGGGAGAAAGAGAGAGAGAGAAACATCAGTGTGCAGTTGCTGGGGGTCATGGCTTGCAACCCAGGCATGTGACCTGACTGGGAATCGAACCTGTGACACTTTGGTTCGCAGCCCACGCTCAATCCACTGAGGTATGCCAGCCAGGGCTGATATAAAATTTTTTATAAATAAATTCCAGGGGTTTTGGGTCCCCTGCTTGTACTATCATGCCTCACTTCTAAGTAAAGCTTCTCTTAATATAATTTTTCCTAATATGCCCAATGAACACCAGACCAAAGTATGAAACTGAGTATACTATATGGAATAAGTTTTTACAAAAATATTTTTTAAGAAGATTCCAAGCTACTTTAGTTATCTAGGAGTAAGCTCCAAAATCTACAAGTACTTAAAGTTTTTTTTCAGCCTAGCTCTTCATTTATAGGGACTACTTGTTAAAACTGATGAGGGAACAATTTGAAGACTTTAATGGGATAAATATGTGTTAAATAAGGATACATACTTTTTTTTAAAGTGCATGAAAATCTGCTTAAACAGCCATAGGGAATATAACTTAAATATTGCTGGTTTTTGCAATTAAAAAATAACATCTTGCCATTTATTAAACTGTTACTATGTGTGGAGCACTACACTAAGATTTTTATGTAATCACTTATATAATCCTCATAATTCTATGGAGTTGTAATTACATAGGAGGAATTTGGACTTTGTATAGGTTAGACAACTTTGCTGAGATCATATTGTTAAGACTTGACAGACTCTGAAGCCTGTTTTCTAACAGAGGCAAAAAGAGTTCTGCCAATCAACTTTAGTGGGCATCTGAACTACTTGGAGGTTTCTAATCAGTAGATCTGGGGATGGTCCCAAGAATTAGCATTTCAACAATTTTGCAGCTGCTGTTTCTCTGAGGATCACACTTGAGAACCATAGTCTTATTCATTTTTTCTAGGAACCATGAGAAAACATTTGGATTTTGTTCTTTGGGGGGGCTCCATCCATAGCCCTCCCATCCCCCGGCTGCCACAGATGAGAATAAGTCTACCAAGACATGATCTGCTTGGGGAGGAAAAGTGACCAATCTCTCAAACAAGAAGGGCCAAGAGCCTTTTCCTCAATGGGCTTTTATTAGGTTAATTTTGCACAGGAATGCAGGTAAAGCTCATTAATCATTGTCAGGCAGTAAGGATCAAACAATAGATAACAAAGAACTCTGAGGACCTATTTTGAGTCAGTTAGCTAAAGAGCTATAAAACTTTGAGGAACAAACTCACTTCAGACTTGGACCATTATCATTTAATTGAGAGCATTCTAAACAAAGCAGGTTTCACAGGATTTTACATATTCTTTCTTAAGCCTGATCATTCCAGGGGAACCCACTCTTTCCAGCATAGGACTGTACCACCCTCTGTCATTGTTTTAGGCTTAAGCCATTGTCTCAGACTTAAGTCAGGCAGGGGTAGTAAGGCAGACAAGAGATTAGAAGACTTCTCACAGACAGGATGAGGACTCAGGCTTTGTCAAAGCTGAGGGGTGAGAGTCCATCACCCCCTTTTGCTGTACCCCCCAAATCCTTCCTTGGGGGCCTCCCACATGATTGTGCCTGTCTTAGATCATTCCTCCCCTTAGGGAATCTTACCCCTCATTGGCTAACCAACTAAGCATTGTAGGCCAGTTATGGATGAAGTAAAAGGAGCAGAAGCGACACTCCTGTCAGGGAAATAAGCTTTGTCTCCTTAGTGTCTTACGGTCCAAGGTTGCCCACTCAGCCCTAGTCATGGGGGGTGGGTTACAGCTTCAGAAACCAGGCAAGGCAGTTCCCAACATTGTTCAACACACTCTATATAAGAAAGCAAGAAACACATGATAATTTTATGAAAAACATTCATCAAAATATATAGTGTTAAAGGTATCAAACTTCTTTCATCTGGAAAGATTTAATAAGATGAAACGTCATCCCCTAAATTTGTCCAAAATAATGTGTTTCTCTGTTAAAATTACTTTGTTACAACATTTCTTAATTTGTGTGAAATATGATGACATTAGGACATTCTTGAGCAAGGTCAATAGTGCACCCTCTTTTAACCACCAATCTGAGAGCCCTAGAAAAATAGAATTGAGATTTCATTGAGTCGGTCTGCATTTTAAGGTAAATAATAACTCCTGCCCCATAATCTTTCTACACACACACACACACACACACATGCACACACACACACACACAGAAACCATGTCATTGATTATTGTCCTGAGCACACTTTTCCTTTTGTCATGATATAAATCATTTCTAACTAAGCAATTAAGAGTAAGTGATGAATCTGTTTATTGGTAACTGACTGTTGAAAGCACGGGTTTTTTGACTCAAATTCGACAGTCCTATGTAGATGTATTAGTTGTCACTGTTTAAAGAAAACTGGTATCTCACCAGCCTTCTTGAAAATCTCTAAAATGAATGTCTTGTGTAAGGTAAAGATGGTGATGGGGATGCTGTAGTAGAATTGGATTTCCTTATCTCAGTCAGTGTGGGATGCTGAAACAGTAGAATCCAGGTAGATACAGTTTATATGCAGAGACAAGATGGACATAACTAATGCAATAATATTGATCTGAGTATTGATATGCAAGACTCTGTGATGATATTTAGTCAATTACAGAGCCCCTAAAAATGACATAACTAGATGTTCTAAAGTGTTTATTTGACATTTATAAGCAGCAAAGTTCCAGTTCTGCTGAAAATAACTTACCCCCAGGTAGCCCACTGAACTGGAAATTCATGTTCAACCAAAGACAGTTGGTAGACAATGAGCCCTTCAAATGATGGTGCGGGGGAGGTGTCCATGTGCTTGAAATAGAACAGTGCAATAAATCCACAGGTATTTATATATGAATCTTTTCACAAGCCTTATTCAATGGCATTAGTAGCCAGCTGTTAGGTTAAATGTGTTTGCTGGAAAGAAAAATTCATAGCCCTTCTATGGGTTATTTGATTTGGGCTCTTAGTTGATGGTGGTACTTGGAGACTTGATTTACCATTGTGGTCCAACTTCAAAATGAAGCTTAAAGATATTTAGGCAAGGGATGGAGTCTCAGCTCTAGTCAATCTTATATTGTTCTAGTGAGAATACAGCTGCATTTTTCTGACCAGTGTCAACATGCATATTGTGAATTAAAACACTTAGTGACAGGAAGAATCTCGACCTGAGTCTCTTCATGACCTGTAGAAGGGATTTTATGATAGGGAAGGCAAATGGAAACCACTGGAAGTCCCCCACTCTTCCAATATGAAAACCAAAAACAATGCCACAGCTTTGGGTATATTCCTGATATTGAGCACTACCAGCAGAACCTAAAAGATGCAGTACTAATAAATGCTCCCACAGCCTCACAATACCTCACCTATTCACCCAGGGTAGAAATCTAAGTGATCATAGAAAATGACAGTAGGTTATTCTGTGCTAAATGAGGTGCTGATGCTAACAGCAGCTTTGATTCCAGATGTAGATATTCAGTGGGAGATCCACAGTCTCCAACACTAGTATAAAGCCTTTAGCCTAGAAAATAGTTTTATATTTCTGTCCCCAATCAGTAAAGAAAATAAGAAAAGCAAATCAGAAATTGATCCAACACTGAGCTGATCCATTACAATATGCTAATTGGACCTGAAAATGTGGAAGTTACAAATACCCTATATACTTTATTAAGATATCTACACCAGAGATTGACGGGTATGCCTCATAGAAGCTTGGCCAAAACCATCAATGAAGTTTTTAAGGTCTGAGACACGTTGGTTTATATCTTCTAATGTGAAAGACAAGTTGTTGGATCTCTGAATAGTTTTGCCTACAAATAACATATTTAGGCAAGCTGCTTCAACATTTACTGGGCAACTTGTAAGACTAATCAGAAAAGAAGCTGAGATCTGCAGTGCATTTTTTAATGAGATGTGATGGTAGTGGGTGTCTGGCGCAGACAGAGATGATCTAAGGAGCCTCTGGCAACTTCAACAGAGAATTGCTGTGAAGACTTTGGGGTTTTGTAATAAGGCCAAGTCCTGTGTTGCCTACCACTAATTTTATGTTAAAACATCTCCTGCCTTTCTACTTGGCCCTAGTAGACCCGAGTGGCTGTGGGGTACAAAGAAAGTATACAAATCAAACTACCATCAGAAATTGGATTTATATAACTCACCATACTGTAAAGTGATGTGTGTGGTGACATTTCATTATAAAATTGAAATGATAGATTGATAGCAGTCTACAATTGGCATGAAAGATACAAGTTAATTACACAAGTAGGTAATTCATTTATATGGTATTGAGTACCACTACTTTGTTGTATCTCTGTCAATCAGACCCATGTCCTCTGACCAGTTAATGGATGAAGAAAATAATAGGCCTGGTTTAAAGATGAATCTAATAGGCCTGCCTGGTTTAAAGATGGATCTATACCATATGCATTTTCTAAACCAGAACTAGGTGGATACTTCACTCAGAACCACTCTTAGGTGAGAAGAATTTCAGATGTTTCTCCTGGTTACTTGCTTGTGTGAAAGGTAAATGAGAACAAGAATTTAAAAGATGGGTGAGAAATCCTTTGGAGAACAGGCATGTAACTGGGATCTCTTGTAATGAGCACATAATGAGAAAGATATTAAGTATATTTTTGAGATGTATCTATTGCCAAGGGAATGATGGGTTTGTATGGATTCCTTACATTACTGTTTTACATGAATGAAAAACACTATCTAAATGAACTTTTTTCTTGCAATCTAAAAAATCATGTACAAATGAATATTTCTGGTTCTTTATCCATAAATCTTAGTGCTTTTAATATTTTTCTGAAATTCCCTGGAGTACTTTCTCAAAGACGTATATGCAGAGGGCAATATGAAATTATGACTGTTTTTTTGGAAGAATATTTGGGAATATAATTAAAAAGCTTTCAACTAATGTATTAAAAGAGTTGCCATAATTTAGTACATTTCTTTAGAAAAATTATCCAGTAACATGATTTCAAGAAATAATATTGTTAATTGTGGAAGGTAGCCCGGCTATTTCAGACATTGCGCAGGACCACAGTGAGGAAGTCCCTCAGCCCCAAATCCAGCATCCTGCCCCACAGAGAAAACTGTGACACTGGCCTCTGGGTGAGCAAAGGGGAAGCTGGAGGGGGGCCATGTGTGTTGGCCATACCAGGCATGTTTTCCTTCATTTTCCTAAACGGTTTTTCAATACATAAATGTTACTAAAATAAATTTATTGATTAGAAAGAGAGAAAATGCTTTTCAGTACTTTTCCAAATATAAACTATATTTGATATTGAGCAAAAGACATGTCCTATTGAAGAATAAAAACAAGTGTGATGATTCTAATAACTTGAGATTTAGAAACAACAAAAATAGTAGATACTGTAAGAATAAAGGACAGTAGTTCAGTTCCCAATAAGAATTACCACCCATTCTCTTTAGAAGTACCATTTGATTTCATCTTCTGTTCTTTAATGCATATATTTTGCTGTTTTTCTTGCAATGCCATAGGTTGAAAAATTTTAACTCAGTGATAAATGAAGGAGTGCTAGCAAGATCTGCATTCCAATTTATATTATTGACATAACTTTTACTTGAGTGAATTAAGGTAGAAATATATCAAACAGATACTTTGGAGACCATAGATTAGGAAAGGCAAGAGTAAATGTCATTTATTATCCATTTTAATCTTATTTTGCACTTAATTAGGACAGCTTCATTCAGTAGCAGAGCTTTGACATTAATCTTGTTTTCTGAATATAGATGAAATATGAGCTTAATAAAAATTTTGTAACATCATCTTTAATTCAAACAAGATTTCTCACCCCTTACAGCTTTAGCTACTCCCTGCAGTATGCTAATGTCAGTTATCATTTGTCTCTATAAAGAAATTTGAGAACATAAGAATTCTTATTTTCTTGCATAAAATATATTTGAAAAGTTTCATCTATTTTCTGGTAGATAGTTTCACATAAAGTGTTACATATGAGAAATTTAAATGTGTTATGTGCGCATAAAGAAGGACATTGAAAGATTATTTTAATTTTTGTGGGGAAAGTAGATATACAATATGAAGAATTATGTGATTTGAACTTCAATTTTTGAAGTAATTTTTATTAAATTGATATTCTTAATTATTTATGTATTTCCATAGTTTTTACAGCTACTCAGAATGCCCTGTTTATGGACTATCTGTTTGTGGACAGATGTTGGTTATAGACTTCTATTCCATTTATTCAAATGCTGTTTCTCAGAATAAAAATGACTGGCTGGATTAGGGAGAGATAAAAATGTTCATTTTTCATCTACTCATTATCACAACATATTCATTAAACATACATATTTTATTGAATATTTTACTAAAACCAAATCATGTTTCTGTTTCAAATTAAGGAAGAGAGATTGAGATCATTTTTATGTCATCTCTGTACAGTTTCCTGATGACTCTTCATAGTGTTTTAAATAAGGCTCTGGCTTAACGGTATGTTCTTAGATTTCTCTCGACATGTTTATTACTAGGAAAATAACTTTTCTACAGACTTACACACACACAAAAGTTTCCTATTATTTTCCCATGTAAGAAACATTATAGAATTAACAGAACTGAGTATTTGCAGGTTCTTCCTCTAAATAGAAAGTTATTTTAGTATACTAAATATTGAACAGTTTTGCTCAAATAAGTTCTGTATACATCAGTCCCAGAAATGAGATAGAGATTTTAGAGTAACTGGAGACTGTGGGCATTCTTCATAGTAGGGCACCAAGTTTGTAATCAGAATTTACGTTTAAGTTTAGTTACCTTAAATCTTTCTTTGTGAATTATTAATGACTAACTTCAGGTTTAAAAAAACACTAGAAGTTTTATACATGGTATAAACTGAGCTATGATGTTTTTAAATGCTTCTCCAAAAGTTGTTTCCCAAAAATATTGCTCCTTTTTCCTTTGATGGACTATTTTCTTCTACTTTCCAACATACATTGACTTAGACAATTTGGGTGATAATTTTAAATTTTACCTGGTGTTTCTTGTGTCTGCTTTGCTAATAGACTGGTCCAACTGATTCCAGCCAATTCAAGTGCAACCTGACCCAGTTCTATCTTTCTCAAGTACATTCTGGTCATACAAACTGGTTCCATCCTGTCACGAATTCTTCAAAGAGCTTCTTACTGATTTATAACAACCTATAGTATTTATATCAATAAAAATTGATTTTTATTAAAATAATAAATATGTTTAATGCATTAGACTTTTATCCAGATGGAAGCTTTCTAATTTTTTCTGATTAAAATATTTTATGCTTAAAAGATGTAAGCAAAACCAAAATTATAAAGAACAAGAAAACTGCCTCAGAGAGCTCATCACTCAAAATTAAGTATACCTTTTTAATACTTTGATAACAACCTTTTAAATATGGTGGGTTCATATACATGACATTTCCAACTTATAGTATAATATAATTCATCTATTACTGATTATTATTTTGAAACATGCTGTTGTTTACCCAATAACACACCAGGGATAATTTTTTTGTATTTTTGATCATAGATATGTATAATTCTTTTGAAGATTTGTGTAAAATCTGATGAAATGTACATGCTGTATTTTATCTTGCTAGTATGTTACTTATGACACTGCGATTTATAGTTTTATTATACAATTTGAATTTCTTATATCATGATAGGTAACAACTGATGTGCTTAGCACATTTGACTTAACTTGTAAATGGCATACGATTCTATGCCATTGTTCTATATGTCTATCCTTATGTCACTGTGACCCACTGAAGCGTGCTCACCTGCCTGCAGTGAACGCAGAATGCTGTGGATGGCTCGTCGAAACACAAGAAAGACATACACAGAGACAAGCAGTTTCTGTGGGGAAGTAAAAATGGAATGTCCACTCTCTCTCTCTAGCGGGGAGAGCACACCGTATCCATTCCCAAGCAGATTTTTATTGAGAAAACAGACTTAGTTTGTGGATTCATAGTCTGGCAGAAAAGATCAAAAGATATAGGTGACTTACAAAGGTGCAGGCAGAACTCCTGCTGTGATTCTGGGCAAAGTTTGGGGTCTTTAACATATGAAAGGACTACAGGTTCCAAAGGTTTCCTGCCTGTGCCTTTAAATTCCAAATTAATAACATCCTCCAGCAAACAGATCTCACAGGATCTTGCATATTCCATGTCCAAGGCCTGATTACCCTGGTGGTCCGCCGTTTCTGGTCTGGGCTGCCCCTGTAGGACTGAGCTAACAGAGAAGACAAAGGCAGCCAGGAGACGGATTTCTCACAAGGACTCAGGCTTTGACAAAGCCAAGGGGGCAGGGGTTGATGTCGATAACCCCTTTATTTCCACAGCTCCATGAGTCTCTTCCCTTAGGGCTCCCCCACGTGATTGCATCTGTCTTAGATCCATTCTCTTTCTTAGAGAATTTTTACCCATCATTGACAGTCGATCATGCAAAAAGGAAGCCAGGCATTAGAACAGGCAGCATTCATGCCAGGGAAATAAGCTTTGTCTCTTTAGAGGCTTCTGGTTCGGAGGTCTTTCACTCAGCCTGAATCACGGGGGGTTACAGCTTCCTGAGACGAGGCAGTGCAGTCCCCCAAAACCCACTATTGAATATTATAGCCTGAAGATTGGTAAAATCTTAGACTATAAGTCCTCCCACATAGTTATAAGTTTGAGATTGTTTTGGTCTTTTTAGATCTACTATTTTCCATGTATGTCTAGAATGAACTCATTACTTTCTACATTTTTACCTGATGCCTGGAGTTCCTAAGGGGTTTTGGTCCAGAAAAAGTCCACTTACAATTAACGTTATGATGTGTAGCTTTAGACTTTTTTTCATGTAAATAAATGTGTATATATGTATATCTATATACAAGGGGGATCAAAAAAAACTGAAATTATCTTCTGGGGGGCAGGCCCCTTGTAATAGGCTTCTCTTGTTAGGTGAGTGTTCTAGGAACCCATCCATATCAGTGCTCCAGTTGATGCTGTTTTGTGGGAGGCTACATTAAGATTCAGTGAATTTTTTGAAGACTCTTTCAATGGGTTTGCCCATTTCTTGATGGGTGATTTATATTGTACCTGCCCAAAGCACACTGAGTGTTCAGCAGTTTTGATAAAAAACTGCATGGCCCTCATGCCCCACATGATCTAGCCCCAAGTGTTTCAATTCATTTGTTTGTTTGTTTATTTCCTTGGATAGAAAAAGTCCTCAAAGGAAAACATTTTGCAGATGTGGAGGAGGTGGAACAAAAACCAGCAGAAGCACTAAAAGGCATCAGAATCAATGAGTTCAAAAACTGTTTTGAGCAGTGGCAAAAATGTCTTGATAGGTGTATTGCATCAAATGGAGAGTACTTTGAAAATGACTGAAGTTTAAACATGTAAGAATAAAACACAATTTTTATAAGTAGATTTGGTTTGGGAGGAGTCCCCCCTTGTATAACTGAAAGTAGGCATTTCAATATGTTACACTACCTTCCCAAATTCTATATTACAGCCTAACAGTTTTATTCAGTCTATTAAATAATATTCTACTTACTTAGATATCACTGTTAGGAGGTATGTTCAACCTTCCAAGTTTTGGCAGAGTCACATATAGAAATGCAATACCTATAGTATTAATACAGAAATGAAGGTCATATCCACAAAAAAGTTGACCAAAGCCACAGCAAAATTAACTTTTTATTTAATGTTAATCCAGTATAGTTTTATAATGTTTCCTGAGAAAAATACTTGCATTTCTAGTTTATAATGACTTGAACTCATTATTTCTCTTTATTTTTTATTGAATTTATTGGGGTGACATTGTCTAATATAAGTATATGGGTTTAAGGTGTACAGTTCTATAATACATCATCTGTATATTATATTTTATGTTCATCTCCCAAGTCAAATTTCCTTCCATCACCGTTTATACCCCTTATATGCTCTTGTACAAGTTTTTTTTCTTTTTTGCTAGATCCTTTTACCTTTGTCACCTACCCCATCTAAATCTCCACCCCTTTGTATTTATCAGTCTTTTTATTTTGTTAGTTTATTTCATTTATTAGATTCCACACATAAATGAAATCATATGTTACTTGTTTTTCTCTGTCTGACTCATTTCATTTAACATAATATTCTCCAGGTTCATTCATGCTATCACAAAAGGTAAGATTCCTTCTTTTTTTTAATGGCCAAGTAGTATTCTGAATGCTTCAACTAGAACTCAATTTCCATCCCAATGTATACATGGTAGAAAAAAATACACAGTTGTTGAGAGAGTGTTCAAACAGTGAGAGCTTCCATGAAATGAGATATATACTGGTTTAACATATTGTAGACAATTTTTAACTTGTTTATGGAATCATGTACCCTAGTATACAACATATAAAGTTGCCTATTTTTAACCATCTAGAATATATCATTATATTATCATCTTCATAGAGGTTACAAAAATTAACTGTTTATCAAAACTTCCCTTTTTCATATTTATACCAATAGTTTCTAAGCTTTAACCAAGCTACTCACTTATCAAATGTTTCACATATTCTTGAGATCATGCTGACATAGTATTTTGTAATTGTTGCTTTTATTTAATATATTTGAAATATAGCCTTATTCAATGTCATGCACAAGAAAAATATATCAATTCAGCTGTCTTTCTGAAATGTAGAAGTTTCACCAATTTGGCATTTGCTAGACTATTTTCACTGTAGATTAGAAAGTTGTAGTAAATACACAATAAAATATTGTGAGAGCTCACATTCACAAAGTTTATAAAAAATGAGTGTTAAATGACAACAGTGACAGCACAGAATTATTTGCAGTCTCCATTTGATCTTTGAATGAAATCAAGCACAGGCTTCTTGGAAGAAAAAAATGGTCTGATTGTAGTTGTACATACTAATACTTAACCATTGAGAATTTAGCTACCACACACCTCATGGGGCACTTACTCATGGGATTAAAGTGCTTATGTGACCCCAGAAAGTAGATTGTCTAAAGGTGACTCCATAAAATATAATCAACAATGTTGGGAATGTGATTTTGGACAATGAAGCTATGTAATATGTTAGGAACAAACAAATATTTTACATAAGGATTCAAAATTCAGGATTATTACAGGATTACATTTAAAACATTCTAACAAACTTGTTGGGTCATTCATAGAATGATGGAAAAATTGTATTTTAAGAGTCAGTGCAGGTATGTTGCTATTGTTCATTATCATTTTGACATTTACATATACAAAATAAATAACAGAATCATATAATTAGTTTTAAAAAAGGAAAAATATAAACCTGAAATAAAGTATGCCTGGATTCAAATCTCCACACTGGTATATAAACTGTGACCTTAGGCAAGCTTTTTTTTTTATTAGTCTCTATGTTCTCTTTTTAGTTTTTAAAATATTTTATTTTTTTCATTTTTAAAGATAAGGGAAGAGAGGGAGAGAAACGTTAATGTGTGGTTGCCTCTCACATGCCCCCCACTGGGGACCTTGCCAGCAACCCAGGCATGTGCCATGACAAGGAATCAAACCAGCAACCCATTGGTTAGCCGGCTGGTGCTCAATCCACTAAGCCACATTATCCACATCTATATTCCCTTTTTAAATTAAGTATTAAAGTAACTATCTCACAACACATAGACAAATGGAATAGGATTGAGAACCCGGCATTAACCCTCTGTGCATGTGGTTAACTAAATGGTAAACTATTTAACAAGGGAGTAAAAAGCAGCCTTTGGGGAAAAGATTGTCTCTTGAAAAGCAGTGCTGGAAAAACTGGACAAACACTTGCAGAAAAATATAATTGGACCCCTATTTACATCACTTACAAAAGATAAAATGTGTAAAAGATTTAAACATAAGACCTGATACCATAAAACTCTTGTAAGAAAACATAGGGAAGAAGCTCCTCCATATTGGTCTTGGCAATGACTTTTTTTTTAGGTTTGACACCAAAGCACAAACAACAAAAGAACAAATCAACAAGCAGAACTACATCAAATTAGAAAGCTTCTAAACAGAAAAAGAAATAATCAATAAAATGAAAAGGAAAACTACAGAATAAAAGAAAAGTTTTGCAAAACATGTATCAGACAAGGATTAAATATCCAAACCATATGAGGAACTCATACAACTCAATAACAACAAGAACAATTCAATTCAAAACTGGACAGAGGAAATAGATATTTTTCCAAAAAGATATACAAATGGAAAACAGGTACATAAAAGATGCTCAACATCTCTAATAATCAGGGAAATGCAAATCAAAACTACAATGAGATATCATGTCACACTATTAGAATGACCATCACCAAGAAGACAAGGTAAACAAGTTTTGAAAAGAGAAGAAAGAACCCTTGTATAATGTTGGTGGGAATGCAAATTTATTCATTCAGCCACTATAGAAAACAGTATGGAGTTTCCTTAAAAAATTAAAAATGGATCTACTATATGATCTAGCAATTCCTCCTGAGTATATACTCAAAGATATAAAAACAAGATATCAAAGATTATATATATTATAATGTATATAATTATATTGTATCTATAACATCCCTTCATATATATATGAAGGGATATTATTTATCCAGAAGAAAGAAAGATGTCCTGCCTTTTGCAACAACATGGATGGATCTTGAGGACATCATGCTAAATAAATTAGAGAAAGAAAAAACACTGTATAATATTACTTGTATGTGTAATCTAAAAAAGCTGAATTCATAATAACAGAGAGGACAATGGTAGTTATTGGGGGTGGGGTGAGGGGATCTGAAAGATGCTGGGTAAGGATAGAAATATGTAACAAGTAGCCAATAAATCTAAAGATTTCAGGCACAGTAGTAAGTAGAGATAATAATATGATATTATAACCATCCAACTGGTTAAGGCTAAATTTTAATCATTTCAACCACTAAAAAGAACTGATAACTGTGTGATATGATAAAGCTGCTAATTATAGCTGCAACAACAGTCATATTACAATACATAAATATATTAAATAAATGTGTGCACTTTAAATTTCACAGTTATATGTCAAATATATTTTGATCAAATAAATAAGTCAGCAAATAACAGCATATACAAAATCTTGCTCAAATTTGAATTCTCCTTGGGTACACCATAATGGAGGCAAGATGGATTAAGAGTATAGATTAAGGAACCAGCTGAGCTTCCAACCCTGGCCCCACCTCTTACTGCCTGTGCAACCCTGAGCAATACGACTGCATTTTCTGCAAATCATTTTCTTCATCTGCAATGTTTTGAGGGTTTAACAGAACACTTTTAAAGCTCACTGTCTAGCACAAAGTAAGGACTCAATAAATGTACATTTTTGTTTTTGTTATTACTATCCAACTTCTTTCCTTTAGTTTTTATCCAAATAATACCACAGTCATTCTTACTGATTCTGATTGAAGAAATCCCTAATATTTTAATTTAGGCATTTAAAAAGAATCATACCAAAGCTATTTTCCTAGAAAAACAAGTACATGAAAAACACATTTGCACATAGTTTCGAATACCTCACAGATTCCTGAGCTGAAATGCCAACCATAGTTAACTACTTTATTAAAGGCACTTTGATGATTAGACTTACAAAACAAACAGAGATATCCTGTTGTTTAAATAAAATGATTCTTTCTTCAAAATTAAGTGTGACAACTACCATGTAACACCCCTCAGTCATTTGCACACTTAAATTACATAGTCACCAAAATTATAAATCATCCAAATTGGACCTCCTGTTGAGAGTAAGGAGGAATGTTATCAATCACATAGGGAAATAGGCATAAAATGACATTATCCCTGGAAAACTAGAACTTACGGTCACCTTGTATAATGCATATATAGATCACCATTAAAAACACAGAAAACTGTGACATTGTCTTTAGCTTTTATTCATAAGAATTGCTAATTCATATCACTTTTCCTATCACTTTTCCCCTTAGGTTTCAGTACCATTATGTCCAATGTAAAAATAGATTTTTCACTATTGGAGTCAGAGTTAATCTTTGGGTAAAGAATGTATGCAATTCAGCAACACTTTCTTGTAAAGGTTTTCTCCATCTCTGAGGAGATGAGATTCTTAATTGAAATAGGTTTAATATTTTGAAAACTATTATTAAAAATTCAAGGAAAAGCAGCAGTGCCTTGGTTGTCCTGGGATCTGTCTCCTGGTTCAGCAGGGTTTGGACGAAACAGACCTAGGGATGCCTCTTCTTTCCAACTACCCTCTATCCTCTTTTCTGTCACCACCATGGAAACTATCTCTGCTAGTCTGCAAGTCTGCTACCTCCGTCTGCAAGCAGACACCATTTTTTTACCTTAATTCTTCCTTGCTGAACAACCATGAGCCCACAAATTTGCCAGAATTATTCCTCTGAGGTGGAGGCTACAGTCAACCCCCTGGCCAACCTGCATCTGTGGGCCTCCTACACCTATCTCTCTCTGGACTTCTATTTTGACTGGGACAATGTGTCTCTGCAGGGCATGGGCCACTTCTTCCAAAAATTGAAGAGAAGCATGAGGGCTCTGGGCATCACTTAAAGCTGCAAAACCAGAGGGGTGGCTACATTCTTCTCCAGGACATGGTGAAGCCTTCCCAAGATGAGTCGGGTAAAACTCAGGACTCCATGGAAGCCGCCCTGGCCTTGGAGGAGACCCTGAACCAGGTCCTTTTTGGATCTGCATGCCTTGGGTTCTACCTGCACAGACCCTCATCTCTGTGACTTCTGAACAACCATTTCCTGGATGAGGAGGTGAAACTCATTAAGAAGATGGGAAACCAGCAGACTAACATCCCCAGGCTGGCAGGCCCCCAGGATGGGATGAGCAAGTATCTTTTCAAAATCCTTACCCTTAAGCATAACTAGGAAACCTTTGGACCCCAGAAGCCTTTGAGGAGCCCCTCTGCATTACCCTGGTGTCTGGCTTTTGTCTGAAACCACTAGACACCCTTTTAACCACCCTAGAACCCTCTCCCATGCATTGGACCAAATGGTAACAACAAAACTTTTTGCACCTCCCCAAAAAATACTTAAAGCATTTGCTTTTTAAAAAGATTTTATTTAGTTATTTTTAGAGAGAGGGAAAGGGAGGGAGAAATAAAGGCAGAGAAACATTAATGTGTGGTTGCCCCTTGCACACCCCCCACTGGGGACCCGCAACCCAAGCATATGCCCTGACTGGGAATCAATCGTCAACTCTTTGGTTTGCAGGCTGGCACTCAATCCACTGAACCGCACCAGCCAGGGCTAAAGCATTTGTTTTAATATGTCCCCAGTTCAGGCCAGAACCTGGGAACTCTGTGGGAAAGATCTTAGAAACTGTCGATAAGAAGAGATCAGTTTAGTACTGACATGTCTAACCTGCTGGTGATGAAAAGCTCAAAAGATATCCCTGATACAAAATCATTGTAAGGAAATGCATTGAAGAGCAGTTCGGGATAAGAGGAAGAGTCAAGAGTTCTACAACAACAAATACACCAGTCTAATTAACCACTACCTGACTCAATACAGCATAGCCATTTATTCTGTTCCTCAAATGCCTCTACTCTTGGGATGAAGAATGGCTGTGGGATACAGGTAGACGTGTGTCACTAGGGATATAGAGAAGCCAAGTTCTCATGAGCACAAAGCCAATAGGAACTTTGAATCAAAGTTTGCTTCTCTTGTAATCCCATACCATATCTACTCAAGGGAAGATGGCATTATCTACACAAAGTTTTCCAAGTTCCTTCTCCCTTATTTCAACTTTGCTCAGAGGAACTGTAAAAGTATTTTAATGGATTTTTTTGGTATGAAATACTATCTTCATTCTAAGAGGCAGCTCAGCAATTCTGAATTGGTGTGCCACGGCACAGTGGTGTGCCACAAGAATTTTTAAAACATGCAATATCTGATTATTTAGTCAGGGACACTAACCTCTTTTCCTTTATATTGCCAAATAAAAAAGATGACAACACCCAACACAACAATAGCCATCCTCTGTGAATAAATCAAAACTATACCTGTTTTTTTTGTCAAGCTGGCAAAAAATATATTTTTTGGTGTGCCACAGAATTCTAATTAGTTTACATGTGCCACAAGAAGAAAAGAGTTGAAAATCACTGATGTAGCTGACTCCCCAAAAGATTACTGCTCAAATAAATCCATAATTATACAAAGTCACTGTTCACAAAAACCCAAGAGTTTACTGTCTAGAGATTACAAAAGAAAAACTTTCCATCAGGGCACAGGTCCAGAAATCAGCAAAACTTCATTTCCTCCACATTATACTGAGTTTCATAAAACCCTCTTAGATTCAAGAGGGTTTTCCCTCTTAGATAGAGAGGGAAAGCCAACCCCCTTACTCCATGGGAGGGACTTCTATATGCTCTGCACAGAGTATAATGTTAGTTCAAATGTGCAGATTATGGAGGAAAATTACAATTCAAAGCCAAGATATATGACTTATTAGAAATGAGGTTTTAGGAAATTCATTAGACATATGATTCTTAGATTGTGTAATAGTCTCATAAGGGCAAGGAGAAGACTACATAAGATAATGCATTCATAGTGTTTAGCCAATGGCTTGCCAGAGCAGACACTCACTAAAAGTTAATTATTGCACCCCAGCTGGTGTAGCTCAGTGGATTGAGCGTGGACTGCGAACCAAAAGTGTCGCAGGTTCGATTCCCAGTCAGGGTACTTGCCTGGGTTGCAGGCCATGACCCATAGCAACCGCACATTGATGTCTCTCTCTCTCTCTCTCTCTCTCTCTCTCTCTCTCTCTCTCTCTCTCTCTCTCTCCCCCTCTCTTCCCTCTCTAGAAAAAATGAATAAATAAAAAAAGTTAGTTATTGCAATCTATCGATACAATTCAGCACAATCATTTATGCTGTATTTTGCACTGTGGCCCAGGGGTTTGTGACTGGGGACAAATTTTCCCCCAGTGGGCATCTGGCAATTTCTGTAGACATTTATGTGTGACAAAACTGGAGAGATCTGTCTCTGGTGTAGATGGTGGAGCTGCTAACCATCCTACAATGATGGGATAGTACACAGCAAAGGACCCTGTGACTCCAAATGACAACAGAAACACTTTGTTAGCAAAAATGATCAATGTAATAGTTATACTCTCCAAGCTTCCTGTTTCCTTGTGATTCAAAATAGTCCTCTGTGTAAAAACTCCTCCTATTTAACACTGCTAGAAATGCCACATGACAGGCTCCATTCAAATGGAATTTTCTCAATGAAACCTTCAGTTTTCCTTAAACCAAAGAATTTTTTCTATCCTGAGTACTCTCAAAGTACTTAATACAATGATGGCAATCTAACCTCAATCTAACCTTCTGTTCATGATCATTTACATTGCCTCTGTAGTTATTTTTCTTTGTTAATGTAGAACATTTTTATGCCAAAGAGCATGTCTTAATTATCACTGAATATGTCCTTCTCCACTCATCATTCATTGTTTATAATATTTTGAGTGAACTAGAAATTCAAGGAATGTGGTTTTGGAATGAGGATAATGTTGGCCTCATAGAATGAGCTTGGGAGTTTTCCTTCTTGAATTTTTTTGGAATACTTTGAGAAAAATAGGCATTTGAGTGTTTGATAAAATTTCAGCTGTGAAGCCATCCAGTCCAAGGCTTTTTTTTCTGGGAGTTTTTGATTACTGCTTAAATTTCACTAATTATAATCTATATATTCAGATTCTCTGACTCTTTCAGATTTAGTTTTAAAATATTGTGTGTTTCTAGGAATTTATCCATTTCTTCCAGAATGTCCAATTTTTTGGCATATTGTTGTTCATAATATTTTCATACAATCTTTTGTATTTCTTTGAAATCAGTTGTTATTTCTCCTCTTTCATTTCTGATTTTATTTTTTGGGATCCTTTCCCTGTTTCCCTTGATGAGTCTGGTTAAAGATTTGTCAATCTTGTTTATCTTTTCAGAGAACCAGCTCTTGCTTTCAATGATCGTTTTTATTGCTTTTTTTTAGGCTCTATTTTGTTTAGGTCTGTTCAGATTATTGTAATTTCCTTCCTTCTATTTACTTTATGTTTTGTTTGCTTTTTTGCCAGTTCTTTTAAGTGTAAAGTTAGACTTTTTTTGTTTGAATTTTTTTTTGTTGTTTCCTGAGGTAGGCCTGTAATGCTATGAATTTCTGTCTTAAGAATGCTTACTCTGCATCCCATAGATTTTGGGTTGTTTTCTAATTTTTATTTGTTTCAAGGTAACTTTTAATTTCTTCTTGATCTCATTGTTAACCCACTCATTGTTTAGCAACATGTTATTTAACCTCCATGTCTTTGTGGGTTTTTCAGTTTTTTTACTTGTGGCTGATTTCTAGTTTCATACCATTTGGGTATGAAAAGATGCTTGCTATATCAACCTTCTTAAATTTATTGAGATATTTTGTGTCCTAACATGTGGTATATCCTAGAATATGTTCCTTCTACATTGGGAAAAAATATATATTCTGCTGCTTTGGGGTAAAATGCTGTGACGATATCAATTAAATCCAATTGATCTGGTGTATCATTTAAAGCTACAGTTTCCTTGTTACTTTTCTGTCTGAAAGATCTATCCACTGATGTAAATGAGTTGTTAAAATCCCCTATTTTGACTGTAATACTGTCAAACTCTCCCTTTATTTCCATCAAGATTTGTTTATTTATGTAAGTGTTCTTGTGTTGGGTGTGTAAATTTTTCTGAGTGTTATAGGTTTTTGTTGGATTGCCCCTTTTATCATTATGCATCTCCTTTGTCTCTTAATATTGGATTTGCTTTAAAGTCTATTAAACAAGTTAAAGGCATTACAAAAAATAATATTACAGGCCAATGGTCATGATGAACATAGATGCTAAAATTCTCAATAAAATAATAGCAAACTAGATTTGTCAATACATTTAAAAGATCATAAACCATGATCAACTAGGATTTATTCTGGGGATGCAAATTTGGTACAATATCCACAAATCAATATACATAATACACCAAATAAACACGAGTAAAAAATGAAAGATAAAAATCACATGATCATATCAATAGATTCAGAAAAGGCATTTAATAAAATCCAGCTCCCATTAATGATAAAAACTTTCATCAAAGTGGAAATGGAACATACCTCAGCATAATAAAAACCATATATGACAAAACCACAGCCAACATCACACTCAATGAGCATACACTAAAAACATTTTTCTTAAGATTCATATCTTTTCCCCCAATCTGCTTTCACCTTTATTCAATATAGTACTGGAAGTCCTAGCCACAGCAAGCAACCAAGAAAAAGAAATAAAAGGCATCCAAACTGGAAAGGAGGAAACAAACTGTTGTTAATCAAAGATGACATGATATTGTACACAGAAAACACTAAAGACTCCATGAAAAAGCTAACAAAGCTAATAAATGAATTCAGCAACATTTCAGGATTCAAAATTAATATTCAGAAATTGGTGTCATTCCTATACACCAATAATGAATTAACAGAAAAGGAAATTAAGAAAATGATCCCATGTACTCTTATAACAAAAATAAATAAATAAGGTACTTAGGAATACTTTTAAGCAAGAAGATAAAAGACCTACATTAGAAAACTATAGGATATAGAAGAAAGGAATTAAGAAAGATACAAATAAGTGGAAGCGTATACCATGTTCATGGATTAGAAGAATTAACATCATTAAAAATGTCCATTCTACCCAAAGCAATCTATAGATGCAACACAATTTCTATTCAAATAACAATGACGTATTTCACAGATCTTGAACGAATGTTCCAAAAACTGATATGGAACCAAAAAAGATGCTTAATAGCCTCAGGAATCTTGGGAAAGAAGTACAAGATTAGAGAAATCACAATACCAGATATTAAACTATATTATAAGACCATTGTAATCAGAACAGCCAGGTACTAGCATAGTAACATACATATATAAATCAATGGAATAGAATAGAGAGCCCAGAAATCAATCCCCAACTATATGGTCAATTAATATTTGACAATGGAGGCAAAGTGTACAGTAGAGTAAAGACAGTCTCTTCAATAAATGGTATTGGAAAAACTGGACAAATACATGCAAAAAAATGAACCTAGACCACCAGCTTATGTGACACACAAGAATAAACTCAAATTGGATTAAAGATTTAGGTGTTAGATGCAAAACTATAAAAGTCCTAGCACACATAGACAGTAAAATCTTAGACATCTCTTGCAGCAATTTTTACTAATATGTCTCCTAAAGCAAGGGAAACAAATGAAAACAAAAAACAAATTGGACTATATGAAACTGAAACTTTCTGCAGAGCAAAAAATAAACCATTAACAAATGAAAAGGGAACACACTTGATGGGAAACATATTCTCCAACAATATATCTGATAAGTGATTAATATCCAAAATCTATGAAGAACTTATACAACTCAACACCAGGAAGACAAACAATCCAATTAAAAAAATGGATAGAGGACTTGAATAGACACTTCTCTAAAGAGAACATACAGACATATGAAAAAATGTTCAATGTTGCTAATTTTTCAGAGAGATGAAAAATTAAAATCACAATGAGATATCACCTCACACCTGCTGGAATAGCTATCATCAATAAATCAACAAAAAAAAAACCAATTTGGGGTAAGGATGTGGAGAAAGGGGAGCCCTAGTGCACTGTTGGTGAGAAGGTGGGTTGGTGCAGCCACTGTGGAAAACAGTATGGAGGCTCCTCAAAAGATTGAATGGAAATGCCTTTTGACCCAGATATCCCACTTCTTGGAGTATATACTAAGAATCTCAGAACATCAATTTGAAAGAATAGGTGCAATCCTATGGTCACAGCAGTGTTATTTACAATAGTCAAGATCTGGAAATAGCCCAAATGCCCACTTGTTAACGAGTGGATTAAAAAAGCTGGGTACATTTACGCAATGAAATACTACATACCCATAATAAAAGAATGAAATCTTATTTTTCATGACAGCATGGATGGACCTGGAGACTATTATGCTAGTTGAAATAAGCCAATCAGAGAAAGACAAATACTATATGATCTCACATTTGGAATCTAAAGAACAAAATAGAAACAGAGGAATAGGCACATGGAACAGACTGACAGCTGTCAGAGAGAAGTGTGTTGGGCAGACTGTATGAAAGAAGGTGAAGGGATTAGCTAAAGAACATATATACATAACCCATAGACACTGACAACAGGGTGGTGATGGCCAGAAGGAAGGGGGTTGGGATAGGTATGGGCAAGTAAAGATGCGGAAAATGGGGACATCTGTAACAGTTTCAACAGTAAAAACAAAGGAAAAAGAAGGTCAAAGGTATACTTTAATTCATTTTGGAACATTAAACTGCATTAAAAGTAAACAATTTGGAATTTGTGGAAATTATTTGAAAATCTTAAGTACATAAAGAACTTTCATTAGATAATCCACTTCCATTATAATATCATGGTTTATTTTAATTTCAGTTTTGGGATGCTATAGCTTTCTCAATACATCTGGGTACAAAGATGAAACTGATGAGAATTTGATACATGAAATAGCTTTCTAGTTACTCAGAAAAGTAAAGAATGCTTTTTCTGATTGAATTTCTAAAATGCCTCATATAGAATAATTTAATTTCCAAATAGTTTACCAGAAGACATATAAATATTAGGACCAAATGAGGAAAGACTAGCATGATGATCATTGAATTTATTTTTACTAAAATGAAACTGTAATATTCATCTAAATATAGCATTTATTTATAAGCACTGAATCAATTCTTACAACCTCTTTAGCAGATTGCCTGTGATGTGCATCAACTTCTCATTCCAAGCTTATCCAATAATAAACCTGTTGCCTTTCTCTTCTATATTTGTAGAAAGGTTGGCAACAAATTTTGTTATTAACTGTATTTCCCCAACAGAACATTATTAAGAAAGTGAAGTAAGAAGCATGTGGAAGGTCTTGAGTGCAAAACAACACTGTTCATTAGAATTTCAATGGTAGCAATGTTGGTAATTTAAAATTTTCTAGTAACAACATTAAAAAACCACCAAAATAAGATCAAAATCTGATCTGTACTTTACGCTCTTGGTGTTTCCTAAATTAAATGTTAAAATGTATTTGAGATTATTTAACTATATTTAGTTTTTTCCAAATGTACAAGTAAAACTAAGAGCATAACCAAGCTGTTCCACATATAATTAAAAGTTTTCTAATAACTTAGTCAATTATTTGTTTAAAATTAATGTTTTGAAAATATTGTGTTTCATTCACAGTGCCCCCACTACAAGTGCTTCAGATCCACTTGTGTCTGACTAGTGACTACCACATTGGACAGCACAGGTGCAAAACTTGAGTAAATGGTATCAGCAACAGGAGATGGAACAGGCAATCAGCAACACTGCAAGACAGTCTCCAAGCAAGAGCAGCAGTTCTGGAACTTTCATTGGCTATTAATAGCAAAACTGACACATTTGGAACTGTGGATTAAAAGAGATAGAACCCAGGGAACTACAGAGGAGGAACACAAAGATGCTATGTAGAAGATCTGGAATGATGTTATGGAACACATATGAGGTGCTCCCCCAGGATCCATGGCACTGATTTGGGAAAAATTAGGAAGGTCTCTGAGAAGAATATTAAAGATGCCTTAGACACAGTGCTTCTATTATATGTTCTTTTTCTGTCACTTTGCATTCAAAGCAGTGTAGTTTAAATGACACAATTGTTAAAGGAACATTTCTTTGAGTAAAAACGAGTAGAAACTGTGGGGGTGTCTAAACCAAGAAAACAATACATGAACATTCATTTGATCTTTCAAATATATGTTAACATTAATAGTCCTGTGATGAATTTACCATCTGCTTTCCTGAAAACAATTATTATCATGAACATGCTACACTTATAAAAAGTACTACAATAAAGAATTTGGAAGAATAATGCCATTTGATAGTCTAGCAGTTTATAAGTAAAAAGCTGTCTGAAGTACAATGAATGCAAAAATCAAACTGTGAAAAAGTAACTTCATAGTGCCTATACCCCTTCCATAGTGCCTATGTGACATAAATTCAGAAAAATTGGCATACACTAAGCTCAAAGGAGTTGTGTTAAAAAAAACTGACCTTACATTTCCTATTCAGGAAAGAAAGAGGCTTACCTCATCTGTCCTGTCAATGTTCAACTTGAAACCATTTAAACTAAATAAAGCATTGGTCAGATCCTTTCTTAGACCCTGTGACCCCAGCTGATAATTACAAAGGCAGCATGTATAGAACAAAAGTATTCTGAAGTGTTATGTTAAAGTGAGGATACTATTCTAGGGAACTGCAGCAGCAGGTGTACTGCCTAAATCTGCACAGCTCAGAAAATCTCCACAAGTAACTCCCACTTCTGACTTCAGCATCTGGAATGCTGCCTGAAGGCTTAATAAATGTCTGCAAATTGATGCCCTGTGGCCAGACCCACAGAGTTCTACAGAGGGACTGAGCTCCAGATACCTGGTGGCTACTTACCTGATAATTCTTTGTTGGCTTCCTTCCCTTCCCTTCTCACTGTCCCAATCCCTTACCAGCATTCCTCAATAAACAATTTGCATGCAGATTTGTCTAACAGGCTATTTTGGAAGAAACACAAACTAAGGCAGAGACACATTCAGAGACCTGGAAAACTCACAAATAGACTATGCTTCTCTGGACAATAAATTGTCTTTCATCAAATCCAAAAGCATAAGGACCAGTAACATGGATAAAACTAAGCACTTGATCAGTTAAAAAAAAAGTGTTCTTGTTTAAAAAAGTCAGACATCGGCTATTGTTCTCATGAAATTACTACATAACTGTTGATTTAAGTAAATCCTTCAATAAAACTTTCTATTCAATATGAGTTAATAAAAGTGATTACTGAGATCCAACATACTATAAATCATATGCAAATATTTAAAAATAAATAGAAATTCATACCAATTCCACAAGATTATATAACACAGGGCATTTTGTAAGTAAATAAGTCAAATTATCCTCTGTTCTGTGTAATTAAAAATTATTATGACCAGTATGAGACTTAAAGGGAAAAACTTATTAAAAGTATTAAATTGTATAAATTATTCCTTTTTTCTCCTTCCTTTAAAAAAACATGAAAAAATTACTTTTGGCCATATTACAGTTATTTGGGTTATTTAAAAAAAAAACACAAAACAGCCCTGGCTGATGTAGCTCAGCAGATTGAGCGTGGGCTGTGAATCAGAGGGTCTCTGGTTTGATTCCCAGTCAGGGCATATTCCTGGGTCCCCAGGTCCCCAGTGCAGGACACAAGAGAGGTAACCACTCATTGATGTTTCTCTCCCTTTCTTTCTCCCTCCCTTCTCTTCTCTCTAAAAATAAATAAATAAAATATTTTTTAAAAAATACAAAACAAAGTAAATCACTCCCTTTGAGAAATTCCAACTCAGGTGAAAGGAAACTTCCAAGTAAATAATTATATGTATAATATGTAGTAGGTAGTGTTAAGATTTATAGGAATCCACCAGAGTTTTTAGGTAGAAATCATATCTTTTTGCTCAGTACTGTTAAATAATATATTAATGCATTGTAAATTAAATACAATACATTCTAAAGGGGAAATTATAAAATCAGTGAGGCAAGCTGAGAAACTACTCAGTCATTTAACACATTTATTGAGTGTCCACTATTTTTGTAGCTAAGAGTGAAGTTAGAGGGAACATCAAATATCCTTGTCCCTGTTGAGTGTACTGTCTGGCACCGAATGACAGGCAAAAATTATACAGGTGACTGAAAAGGGATATTAGAAAGTGATGTGTGCTGTGGAAAAACCAGAGGTAAGGAAGATTATGCATATGGATGACAGGATAGATTTAAATGGTCCACTAAGTTTTTAATTAAAAAGGACACACACCATGACGCACAGAGATCATGAAATTTCAGAACACATTTTAAGGATAAAGGAAATAACATAAAAGCTTCTAGAGAGAAAAATAATTTGACTTTCTATAATCAAGAATCAATATCAGCCCTGGACAGCATGGGTCAGTGGATTGGGCATCATCCTGCAAAAGCAAAAGTCCATCAGTCTGATTCCTGGTTGGGGCACATGCCTGGGTTCTGGGGTCAGCAATCGATAGGTGTTTCTCTCTCACATCATAGGTTCCCCCCTTTATCCTTTCCTTCTCCTCTCACTAAAAATAAATAAAAATAAAATCTTTTAAAAAAGAATCAGAATCATTAGACATCATAACTAAAACATCTAGAAGAAAGTGATTTAAAATTCTGAGGAAAATATTGAATATAGTATGAAACTACAAATAAAACATTTGTACAGATGTTTTATATTAATTTCTCAAGGAAATAGTATTTCCCATTCTCTTGTTCTCATGGACCTCTCAAAGATTAATTTGTTTTGCTCAATCAAAATGAAAGAGGAAAGTTCTAGGAAACAAAGAATTAATTACAGTAAGAGGAAAAGAAAATTCTTAAAGTGATGACAGTTGTGCTGCAAGCCCAGAGAGAAGCTGGTTTAAAACTGTGGAGGAAGTGTTCCAGGAAAGATGACTGCATGGAAAAAATGAATCAGACCCCCTCATGTGTCAGAAATATAATGTATAGGTAGACATATATTAATGTGTTATATATAAAAATATATAACATCTCTTACATATTCTTTGTCAGCATATATTGGCAATATCTGTCATACATTCTCTCCACATTTACCAACATCATCAACAAAAATAAAAATTTGCTTTGAGAGGCAGAAAATATGTATTGTTGGGAACTGCCCTGCCTGGCTTCAGAAGCTGTAAACCCCCATGGCCAAGGCTGAGTGAGCAACCTTCGGACCGTAAGCCACTAAGGAGACAAAGCTTAAAAGGGGCACCACTTCTGCTCCTTTTACTTCATTTATAACTGGCTCCTAATGCTTGATTGGTTAGCCAATGATGGGTAAGATCCCCCAAGGGGAAACAACCTAAGACAGGCACGATCACGAGGAGGCCCCAAGGAAGGACTTGGGGGGCTACAGTAAAAGGGGGTGATGGACCCTCACCCCTCAGCTTTGACAGAGCCTGAGTTCTCATTCAGTCTGTGAGAAGTCTCCTAATCTCTTGGCTGCCTTACTGCCACTAACTGACTTAAGCCTGAAATAATGACAGAGAGTGGTGCAGCCCTGTGCTGGAAAGGGTGAGTTTCCTGGGTGATCAGGCCTAAGAAAGAATACATATACTCCTGTGAAACCTGCTTTGCTAAGAATGCTCTTAATTGAATGATAAAGGTCCAGGAAAATCGTTTCAAGCAGGAAACGAGTTTGTATCCCAAAGTTTTGTAGTCCTTTAGCTAACAGACCCTGACTCAGAATAGGCCCTCAGAGTTCTTTGTATGTTACCTATTGTTTGATCATTACTGCCTGACAATGATTAATGAGCTTTATATGTATTCCTGTACAAAATGAACCCAATAAAAGCCCATTGAGGAAAAGGCTCTTGGCCCTTCTCCTTTGAGAGATCAGCCACCTTTCCTCTCCAAGCAGATCATGCCTTGGTAGACTTATTCTCATCTGTGGCAGCCAGGGGGGCCCTGTGGATGGAGCCCCCCACAATATATAACTTTCTAAAACTTTTAAAAGGAATAATATACAAATATATTATGAGTGGGTGTCTCAAACATTTTTAACTCAGAAGAACAAGACTGGTTCAAAGTAGAAAATTGAGAGACTGATTTTATCATACATAGAGAATAAAATCAAACCAGTGTGTGCACTCACACACACAGACACATTTCACAAAATGCACACTCCTTACCCAGTTACTAAGAAGCAGTTTCTTAAGGAAACTATAGGAGAAAAACTACATTTCTATAAAAAGTAAAAATAATTCAAGGTATTTGTTCCAGAATTTTTAAGGAGTCAGTGAGAACATTTTACCATTTAAAGGATATGCTATTGTAGTTTGAATAAGACAAAATTTATTAAATTGAGGTTTACAAATAGGTGAAGAGTGAGAAGTTTTCCTATACACAGACAATGGTGTATTTTAAAATATAACAAAATTTTTCAAAGCAAACACCACAACTGGTAATACCTTGTTTATCAGTACCTTTAGTCCTATATAATTAATTCTGCCTACAATCTCACTTCATGAAGTTATCAGTTTCTAAAGTAACAAGCATCCTGGAAGCTCTGAGTCTGTACTGTGGTGCAGTCTGAATGTTGTCTAAGCTGTGATACTCTGAACACCAAGGTCCGTAACCAAAAGTCTTTTTCTTGAAGTATCAGTGGTTAGGGATACCTGATGCAGTCCCTCCAAGCCTGTCTGTCTTTGCTGAAGACAATTTCTAGCCTACAGCCTTTAACAGAACCTTCAGGCAAGCAATAGATAAAAATAAAAAAAAAACTTATTAATGATAAGAGAATGACTTTAATTAATTCATCATTATAACCAACAATATCAAGTGAAGAAATGTAAAATAATCTTTGGGATTTATTTGAGGGTTTGATCAATATTTATTTTTAGGGCAGGAACATATTAAGACAGCTAGGGGCCTTACACTTCAGAGACTACAAACCTTCCCTGTTACAGATGGAAATTAATGATGTTTTACCTGCATTATTTAAGCAACGGAAAGCTAAGGTTCCTTTCTGATTTTACAACTCTTTCCATTCAGCTATTGCAATAATTTTAAACTTATGTGTGAATATGAAACATACCAAACATATTTATTTAAACACAGGTTAGAAAGATAAATATCAGCAAAAATAAATGATTGTAGCCACTGAAAATGGGACTTGAGAGGTGGAAAACAATGGTCAGAGACCAAGTTGCTTTCAGTTTAAGATTTATAATAAAATGTAACTATTTAACCTGTTTATTATTACCTTCATTATTTTTAATATAAAAAGAAAATTAAAAATAAGGTGATCTAAGATAGAGACAGAGCAGGTGGATGTTACATTCACCTCCTCTCGGGACCAAATTGGAATTAAAACTAAAATATAGAACAATCTACCTGAATAACCAACTGAAGACTACCTGAAGAGAAGTCTTATAACCAAGGATTGTCAAAAGAAACCACATCAAGAGTGGTAGGAAGGGCGGAGATGAAAAAAGGAAAATCAAAAATAAAATGAAAACAATGATTATACAGATTTTTGAAAAAATTATAAAAGAGGATAGAAAAATCTGAAGTTGAAGAAAACATGGCATTAAAAGAAGATATCATGTGTGTTTTTACTTGATATGAAACCTATTAAAGCATGATTTTTAAAAATAAAAAATAACAATTTACTTCATGCCAAAACCTTAGGATACAAACCCTCTCAAGTACGTCTCTGAAGTTTTTAGCTCAAAAGATCATGTTCAGATAATGCATATTTAAAATTAAAAAAATAAGGGTTAAAGGATAGCCACCGAGAAGGTGGAAGCTGAGTCCACTTGTTCTTGCAAGGAATTCAGATTTTCAGCTGACCTTCCAACAACTAAACTGAGCAATCAACAGAATCTTAGGTGATACAAAGTTTTGAAGCCAAGGAGTATAAAAGTTATTTTATACCATCCAGTAAGGATATTTTGTAACTTAAAGAGAAAATACTCTGTGCATGACACCTGCAGCAGCGGAGAGACCAGTCAGAAATTGCAGCATTGTAGTGCCCCTACAGGTGCAAGGGTTCCTAGTGCTGCACAGAGACCCCCAATCTTAACAGGGAGTGGTTTGAGAGGATATATAGAGCCTGGGAGATCCAGGTTACACACACACAGTGAGCAGACCTCCATTGCTGCAGTGCTAACGGAATATTGCTGAAGAGGGACACTATCCCTAAAATGACCAGAGGCGGCATCTGGGTATGTTGGAAGCACTGGCAGGCTGCAGCCAGCTATGGCACTGAAAGACATTGCTTTTGGGGGAGGTGGTGTGCATGAAGAACCTAACAGTGACTCAGTACTATAGTGTAGGTGCCACGTAGAGACTTTTTAAAAGCAGAGCTGAAGTGTGCCTGGGCAGGGACCTACATACAGCTTCTCCACCAGCAAACAGACCAGATTGAAAGCACAGCTTGTTTCCAATGAATCCAGCTGGGGAGGGAGTTCAGAAAGTTGCACAACCAAGGGATTTCTGGGTCCTGCCCAGCGAAGCTACCAAATCAAGGGCTGCACAAAACAGAGGTTGGGACTGTGTCTCCCACTAGGGCAGAAGGCTGGGAGTAGATTGGCAAGAGCTGAGCTCCTCAGATTCTTTGCATCCAGGCAGACCCACCTCCCCCCAGACCAATCTCCCCCGGCAGAGTAAGTATCTCTGGGAAAGGAAGGGCAGGCCTGGCCCCCACCTCCTGTAGGACTATAAGTACCACATCCAACTGGGAAGCTCTGCAAACCAGTGAGGCCAGGCTCAAGAATTTTCTGCCAGGTGCATATTTACAGAAAAAAAGAAAGAGAAACTCCAAAAGGGCCCTTTCTGAATATGTCTCAGGGCAACAAGCCACTTTGAAACCTTGGGCCCTATTCCACTGAGGCCAGCAAGGCAGAGAGATCAGAAATTGGTGCAGCCCTGAGTATTCAGGGCTGCACTCAGTCTTGGCTCTTACACAGAGCTGTCATAAGTGCCAAGCAAAAAGAGCTGACCCTCTTACACAGATTGGTCCCTCAACATGAAATGAACAGCTAATTCATAGAAACTGTACTTTATTGAAAATAATCTGGAACCAATACATGTGGCTCAGATTTAGGAGAACACACTCACAATCTTACCTTAAGATTGAGCATTGCCTCCCAGGGGAAATCCAGAGGTCCCATCCTCCGATCACAAAGAAGCCCCCTTTAAAGGCAGGTAGAGGTGGTATCTGCAGTGATGCCAGTGCCAGATGACTCACTCCTGGGCCTTGAGCTGATAAAAAGCCAGCAGGACAGAGCAGTAAGGACCAGCCCAGAAGCAACCAAGCCTGAAGAATATAGCCACAGACTGTGGACTGCTTGTAGCCTTGAACAGGCTGTCTAGAGCTGGATGGGGACACCATCTAACATTACCAAAGACAGATCCAGAAGGAGAAGAGCGCAGGCAAACACCATGCTCTGCTGAGACAATTTTTGATGTTTTTTAAATATATAATCTGTAATATATTTTTCAATTACCATTTAGTCCCCTTATACTCCCTCCCCTAGCAATCACCACCCTGTTGTCCAGGTCCATGAGTCTTCTCTTTTTTCTTCAATCCCTCCACCCCTAACATCCCACCCCCACTAGATGTCATCTGTTCTCCATCTATGAGTCTGTCTATGTTTTGCTTATTCAGTTTGTTCATTAGATTCCACATATGAATGAAATCATATTGTATTTGCCTTTCTCTCACTGGCTTATTTCACTTAGCATAATATTCTCCAGGTCGATACATACCGATACAAAGGGTAAGTTTTTTTTTTTTTTACATCCAAGACTGTTTTATTTTTAGTTTTTTTAATGCATGCTGATATGACAGCTATAACAATATAAACTAACTAAATTGCTTTTAATGAAGTTGAAGACAGCTAAGCACTCCAAGAGCCATCTTACAGAAAAAAAAACAAACAAAATTCTTGGCCATACCAATAGCTAACAGATTAATGTACATATTTCTAATAAGTTGGTATGGAAAAGTTGAGCAACAAACTAGTAGTTTAAAAAAGAATAGAAATGAAATTTTTATTGTGAAAAAAATTAATGTGACTAATATAGAGAGCTGATTATACTTTTTAGACTAATCTATTAGACAAATATTTTGAAAGAAAAATTGGCAATATTTTAAGAGCTTTTAAAGACCCCAAAATACATTTAATATTTCAAGTGTTAATGTATATTTTTCTACTGGATAATTTACATGAATAATCCAACTTATAGACACATGGGATTATAATGTTCAGTTCACTAACAATACCAAAAAATAAAACAATACATTCCTTTGTTCCTCATTAAGCAAAACAATATTTTCTTCTAAAGCAAGAAAAGCCCATTCTGCTCTCTTAAATTTTGCCAAGCATACTTTATGGATTCCTCCTTTTTTATGTACATAATTTAAAGCTGGCAATCATTTGATTTTCCTGAGTGGCATCAGATTTTACTTTGGCTGCCTGAAACCCTACACAGAAGAGCAAAAATGTCAAGCAGTTTGTTATCAATATTCTGGGCTCTAGGGATAGATGGACACAAACATGTAAATACAGTGGTGAAAAAAATCAGTAATTGTCTTGCTAATGCTTTTAAAGAACAACTGTGATCATGCTGACAGTCCATGGTGCAGATGGAGAATTACAGAACCAATCTTCTGGTCTGAGACACCACTCTTCTGCATTCCTTTGCCCACTTGGGAAACTTAGATGCTCAGCAGGAATACCATTATCAGTCTGTAAATGTTTCAGTTTTTATAATTCTTTCTTAGTAAACTCATTCAAGGCTTAGTGAAACCTTTGCTCTTTTTCTCTTTGCTTTTGGAAGACTAATTGCTCTCTCTCACCTCACCAGAGATGACATACCTCTTCCTAAAGGACAGTTTACAATGTAGCTGGTTGAAGGCAAAGCTCAGCATATTGGTTTCACTTTTTCTCATGGAGTGCAGATGCCCAGGGGAAGAAAAACTTATGGGAAGTGGTGGATTGTCAGGAACTTTGAATATGCGTGTCCTCACCTTCAAACTGAATTGCTTCAATTTTTCTCTTCCTCAGTATTTTAAAACTAATCATATATGCATATCTCTTTCTAAATTACTGTTACAGTATGGGTCCTTTCACCACCACAAATCAAGATGAATTGAAACATAGTTTCCACCTGAATTTATTAAAAGCAAAGACATTATCATTGGAAATAACTGGAATAAAACATTTCACTTAGTTTAATTATGAAACTTTACATACAAATACTAATCCCAAAACAAGCAAATGTGAGACCTCAAGCAACAGAGAAACACTGTATATCAGGGAACATTAAATTATTTGAAAATTTTAATTTTATAGATTTATATCTGTAAATAATTTTATTTTGAGTTATTTAACTTTTGGGCTGCGTTACCTTGTTGAAGTCACAACTTCTCTTATTTTATTTTTCTTCAAAATGAGTGAAAATATCTGCATGACTCACCTCACTAAAATTGTTATGGCCTCTAAACTGGGACTTGCTGGTGCCTACATGCACACAGTAAAAAGAGAGTAAGAAGGCACTGAGATGTTTTTGTACAATTATGTCATTATTAGAAGCATTGCACAAAGCAGGATATTTTACCTGCCTTCTTAAATAGTTGTTAATTATAATTTAAGATTTAAATGATGTAAGATCACCAGTGAGCATGATTTTACCATATTGTGAAATTTTGATGTTCTCAATCTTTTGGGGAAAGTTTGCCTTTTTAGTAAAGGCTGTTTAGTTTTGTTTTTCTATATTTTTCCTCTTCTGTTCTTGTTATTGCACCATTGGTTTTCATATTTTACTTCTGTAAACTTGCTTTCTGAAACATTTTCTTTTGTCCCATTATGCTGCAAATTTTGAAAAAATATCTAACTACACTTGTTAAAAGAATATACAGAAAAGAGGAAATGATTTCCAGTGATTGCACTAAGCCCTCCATCTCTTAAACAAACATGCATAGACTGCACACTATATGTCATCCAGTTTAGTGTTTCAAGACCAATTTTGTACCCACTCTTCTTACCTGTTTTATGGAAAGCTACTGTTAATTAACACATGGATATACTATTAAAATTGACAAGATGAGAAAACTATAATGGGATATCGATAAGATGAAATTGAGAAGAAAAAATTAATAAAATGAAGTTACTACAAATTCCTTAGATAAAAAGTAATGAAATATTGAAGGGTCATATAACTGTAGCTATTTAAGTTTTCTTTTTAATTACCTTTTGCAACAAAAAGCTTTATTTCTGTTTCTGATGTTGAATTGATTATTTAAAAATGAGAAAATATGCTGTTATTTAGAAGTGTAAAGGTTTTCTTCAGCTATTTTTTCAGATTAATAATAATAACCCATTTAACTGTACATGCTCAGATCAACTAGAAAATAGAGTGAAAATTTCATTACTGGTCATTTGTACACTTCTGCTCCCATGACTTGAAAACAATTCGTTGTTATATTTTGGGGTCTATCTATCTAAATCATATTTCCCTTATTAAATCTTATTTGTTTTAAAATTTTTGAGATAATTGTAGACTCACATGCTAGTGCAAAAAATAATACACAGCTCCTGTATATCTTCATCCAGTCTCCTCCAATAGAAACATCCTACATAATTATCAACAATAAAATACCATAACCTGAAAATTGTCATGGATACAATTTACCAACCTTATTAAGTTTTCACGAGTTTAACGTACATTCATTTGTGTGTATATATATATGTGTGTGTGTGTGATCAATGTGACCTGTCACAATTGGTGTGTTACATGACATTGTGTATTTATAAGTATCATTTTAGTAGCTCCTCAGTCTTGGCTTCAAAATTATATAACTTTCAAGTAATGTTGTCACAGCCGACATATATACTAATGTTTCTTTGGTAACTAACTGAAAGCCTTGCCAATGAGGTTATATCAGCTGTTATTCCTGATCAGCTGAAAAATATCCTTACCCAAAGTCAGCCACCAGGGGGTCAGCAGAACTCCAGTTATGTTCTTCCAGTTATTCAATCATCTGAGTAAGAAGGCTATCCTCCTATAGAACAGTTAAAAGATAGGTTTGGTAAAATTTAGTTTTATACTAGCTCTTTCTATTAGTAAAGTTTGAGAGTAATGGTATTTTTGTCAGACTGAGTAAATGACTAATATACAACTAGCTACTGGGCAAATAATAGAGTATTTCCAGATTTTGTCAGGTGAAATACAGCAACTATAATTGAAATTAGAGTCCATGAAAATATCTTCAAATAAATATATCTGATACAAACAGAAATATGTGAGATTAACTTGTTAGAAATTAATATAGAGGATATTTAAGTGTATTGTTTTAAACAATTTTACATTTATTTATAGTTATTAACCCACTATAAAACATAATTAATGATATTAATTATAACATATTATTCCTACTATTGATTAGAGAATTATATTTTTGATGTAATAAATGCTTTTATATGATATGCAATACTTATGTAGAAACTTCTCACATTTTTTTAAAATTTTAATTTAAAAACACATCTTTGAAAAATCAACATGAGCATGATACCAAAATCCAACAAGAACTTTTTAAAAACTGTGGATCAATGTAACTCATGAATATAGATGCAAAAATTCTAAATGAAATAGGCAAACCAATCCAGTACTATGCAAACCAAACTGCACTCTATTAATTTTAATGAGAAAGCGAAAGGCCACTTTAGCCATTCAGGAGCTAGCCTGGCACCACCATCATCTAAGACCTGATGTTGTTAACAGCTATCCTGGCAATCTCGGCTATATTTTTATTTTATGCTATTAAATCCTAGTAATTTCACAGAACACAAACATCACATAAGTCTGCTCTGTGATCATGCTGAAACAAGACAAAAATAATCAGTTGATTATCATGTCTGACACAGATACTTATCTCCAAACTCACCAATTCTATACATTAAATATAGATAACTCTTCACATGTCAATAATACTTCAATAAAGTTGTTTTTTAAATGACTGTTCATACCACAGAATAGCCAAATGTTCCCTTAGTTTGATTAATATGAGTTATATATGAGTTATTGCCTTTTCCACCAAAGATAGCTTCAGTCTTGTCCCATTCCTTTTACTGTATGAAAAAGCTTCACTAAAACATTTAATCATAAAATCATTCCCATGTTCTGAAAACATTCAATACAAAGTCCAGATACCTTGAATACTCCTAAAAAATCACCTAACTTATCCAAGCTGTGTAAGGTCTTACTAACACCCCCTTATTAAGACATCCCACAGTTCTCCTTAGTGTGTGCTCTCCTTTGCTGCAAGAAACAGTAAATCAAAATTGTTAAAATACAGGTGTCTTCATGGTGGTCTTTGGCTAGAGGTCATTGATATCAGAAATGCAAAGATGATTCCATAGCCCCAAATCAACCAGTGTATTTTAACACATAGGTATAATTAAGAAAACGTCTATGATTAGCTGAATACATTAAAAAAAGAATCTGATAAAATTTAACATCAGTAAGTTTTTTAAAATCTTAGTAAATTGTATTTAGTCAGCTTTCCTTATTATATATATTTATTCAAGCAGAAAGTGTGGACCATGAGAAGAAGATACCTTCCAAGTAGGGCTTCTGGGTTGCTAACTGAGCTCAAATTTAAAAGAAGAGCTTAACAGCCATTTCTAAACAGGGGACATTCACACAAACTACACTTCAAGCAGAAGCCAGCATTAAACTGCCTGATTCCTGCACTGTTTTCCTGCCATCTAAGCCAGCCCTTATAGAGTTCCTGGAATCCAATTCATCAAGACTCTCCCCATCCAATAGGAGCTGTGCAGGTATATTTCCATCAGCATCTTCACTAACCAATCAGAGTCGTCTCATTCTGACCAACCAGTGCAGTGCCTTTTGAACCAATCAATCTGGGAAGACTTAGAGTCTTTATTTGCATGAGACCAGACCAACCAGGTACCAGGAGCAACCAGCTCCCCCCTGGCTCAGAGAACACACTTTTACTTTCCATCAAAGACCAAAGACTCTGTTTCCCTGGATGGAACTGAACTCAAACATTAAACACCAAAGGAGTTTCACTGGGGTGGAGAGTGGCAGACTGCTGCAGGTCAGAGTGGAGCACACCAGAGCAGGGGCAGCAAAGGTGTCTAAACTAAGAGAGACCTCATTCCTCATACACCCTACCCCACGGCCATCTCTCATCTGTGCTGCTTTATAAGTGAGTACATTGTAAGACTATTTCGTTATTCCAAACTCATGCTGTTCTCACAGCCATGCTGTGTCACAGTTGAGTATTTTGCACTGAATAAAGTTCCCCTCTTCACTTTCACCCCAAACTGCAGATTTCTGTTGCCATTGAATTAGTACCAATTACAATAGATTAACAGAAAGAAAGGAAACTTACCTAATCTTATAAAGTTAACATAAAGAAAATAAAAACAATAAAACATAGAGTTAATATACATTATAAATGAAAAGCTAAAAGCTTTGTCTCTGAATCAAGGAACAAATAAGGGATGCCTACAATGCCCACTTTTAGAACATATTTGTATTGAAGATCCTATCCAACAAGACAAGCAAAAAAATAATGATAGGATTGTAAAGAAATCTGTGACAGATGATATGATATCTTATAAGTGCTACAAACAAAATCAGTTGTATTTCATACACATGTAACAAACAAAAACATTTTATGAAAAGATACCACTTTAATGCTGATACCGCAGCATGAAAGGACCCACAAAAACTAATGAAAGATGTATAAGATTTCTGTGCATTGTATCTTTAAACATTCTAAAACACTATTGTAAGAATTTAAAGAAGATTAAAAAAAGAATGATACACCTTGCTCTTTGGATTGGTTATATTTAATGTGAATTCTCTCCAAATTCAGATTGTTCTGAACATTTGATGCTATGTTTTTTTGTTTTGTTTTGTTTTTGCCAGATAGTTTACTACAGTTCTAAGATTTATATGGAAATGCAAAGGTTTAAGAATAGCCAAGACACTGTTAAAGAAAATTTTTAAAAAGAACGAGATATTACTGGTTTTATTATAGGTTTTAGTAATTAGGACAGTGTACTAAGGGCCCAAGGATAGGCAGAGAGATACATAACAGAGAATAGAGAGGCTATAAGAAGACCAATTTATGTTCAAACATTTGAGTTATGAAGAATTTAACACTGCAAAACATTCTAAAACCATTTCATGTCCATATAGAAAAACTGTATTAATACCTATTTCATACCATATACAAAAGTCAGTTCCAGGTCTACAGTTGATATAATTCCAAAAGAAAAAAATAAATATTCTATTAAAATACAGGGGAATAACATCATTAACTTGAGTTAGGTTAAACATATTTGAACAAAAAATTTTGGTAAATACAAAAGAAAGACTAGTAAATTGGACTATATAAAAAGCAAGGACTTTTATTCTTATTTGTCTTCAGTACACAGTGAAAAGAAAATGCCAAGTGGAAGGCAGCTGACATTCTTTAAGCAATAACTATTAACATCTAAAATAGATAAAGAACTACAAATCAGTAATGTGAAGACAGGTATCTCTAAAGAAAACTAAACAACAGACTTGAACTTCACAAAGAGGTTATCTATAGAACTAAAACTATATGAAAAGGTGACAAACATATTTTGATTTGAGAAAACTGAAATGAAAACCACAATAAGATACCATTACACATTTCACAAATACTTAGTGCAGGATGTCTACAATTAAGATGAATGAGAGTGCCAAATGTTAGTGAAGATGTAGAGAATATGTACAGAGATACTCATACACTATAGGCATTTGAAAATGTCTTACTTTTTACAGCACTTACTTTTTGAGATCACTTGTTTAACTTCTAAAATTGAATTTGTGTGTATCACACAAGAATTCCACTTCTAGGTATATTTTCAACAGAAAGGTATGTATGTATGGCCAATAAACAAGTATAATTAAGTTCATTATAGAATTTTCCACTATCACACAATCTCTCAGCAATCTGAATGCCCATAAACAGTAGAATAGACAAATAAATTACTAGAAATTTATACGACAGAAAATTCCCCCACAATGAAAATGTATCAACAACAGCTAGGTACAAAAACATGGATGATACAAATATAATATTGATTGAAAAAATCTATTCACAAAACACTGTGTCATTCTATTAAAATAGACCAATAATACATTTATAACTTACCTATAATCTTATGAGATAAACATAAAGATAATTTATGCATTCACAACCTTTTCAGAATCAAACAAAACTTAGCTGGATAATTTGATATCATTTAATGCAATTTATTTATTTATTTTTATGATTTAAAACTTCTAGTTTTTTTAAATTGTTGTTCAAGTACAGTTGTCTCCATTTGCCCCCACCCATCCCCTACCTACCACCTGCAACCCTACACCCCTTTGGCTTTGTCCTTGGGTCCTTTATACATGTTCCTTGATGACCCTTCCCCTGTTATCCCCCTTCCCCTTCCCTTAGCAAAATATAACCAGAAACAGTGAAATAAAGAACAAATTGATTTAATGCAATTTAAATGCAACAAATAAAGTTATCAAAACAATCAAACCTCTTTCAGTATTATTATCTCATCTAGATAGTCTACAATGAGGATTGTTGAAGTTGCTTTCAATGGGTGGGAAAGAATTTCACATGCACTGGGTGTGCTTTATCAAATGCGTGATATGTTGCTGAAATTGCAGCCACAGTCAATATGTACACATTAACACATCATTATTGTCATTTGCTTCATTTCATCAAGTATAGTATTATAGATTATCTCTTTTGCCTGGTTAGAAATTAGTCTAAATCATGAGCATAAAATTAAACTTGATTTTTTTAAAGCAGAGCATTCACAGTCACAATTGCAAAGGCTTGCCATTTATTTCACAACATCCAGAAAAGTAGGTCACTTTTGGAATTGTCAGTTACAAAAAATAGTACCCAGAGAAATAAAGCAGGAAGTTAGATTTGAAGTGTTTTTTTACACTTCTTCAAGATGAAAATTATATGTGCTTTTAACAACAAACTATTTCTGAGTTCACCCACTATAACTGAAAAATTTCAGATGGCATTTTCTTCTTTCTTTCATGCAATCAAAGGTACATTTATAAAGAGATAATGCATATTTTATTGATAATCAAAATTATTTACTTTTTATTCATTTGGTTTTTTTAATCCTTATCCAAGGATATGTTTAAATTTTTAAAAGGAAGAGAGAGAGAGAGACAGGAGAACATCAGTGTATGAGAAACATCAATTGGTTGCCTCCTGTGCTCACCCCAACTTGGAACTGAACCTATAACTTAAGTATGTGTCCTGACCAGGATATAAAACCATAAACCTTTTGGTGTGGGGGACAATGTTCCAAACAACTGAGCCACATGGCCAGGGCTGAACCAACATTTACTTGTGTTAATTATGGCTACTAATATTAAGTGAAGAGGAAGAAAATTTATTTCCCTACTCCAACACTAATTTCTTAATAGCTTTTTAATAATTAAGAATACTTAATAATGCAATGAAATCACATTTATTATTTCTAAACAGGAGACTCATGACCAACAGTGCTTGTGTACAAGGTCTATCCAGAAAAAGTCCAGCCATTGTTAATATAACAAGAACAGTTTGTGTGACATTGATGTAACCTGGCAGCCAAGGAGAGTGGACCAGACTGTGCATGAGTGAACAATGACAACTTCACTGTATTAGTCAGGGTATTGTGTGGCTGTCACATTCAAAATAACTGAGCAAGTAGAGCAACAAAGCTGCATCAGATTTTGTTTTAGGCTTGAACATTCTTCCATGGAAACTATTCAGATGATTCAGAAGACTGCAGCTATGGGCACTGGTGATTGGCAGCTTCATCATGACAATGTGCCTGCTCATTCATCAGGTCTCATGCAGAGTTTTTTGGGGAAACATCAAATCACCCTGGTGACTCAGTTCTCCTACAGCCCAGATCTGGTGCCTTATGACTTCTGGCTTTTCCCAAAACTAAAATCACCTTTGAAAGAGAAGAGATTTCAGAACATCAGTAAGATTCAGAAAAATATGATGGGGCAGTTGATGGCATTGGGAGAATTATGTGAGGTCCCACGGTGCCTACTTTGAAGGGGACTGAGGAATCATTGTCTTGTGTACAATGTTTTTGTATATTGTATCTTCTTCAGTAAATGTCTCTGTCTTTCATATTACGTGGCTGGATATCTTCTGGACAGACCTCTATGTAATTGCTAATAATGTTAACCTGTAAAACTAAACATTTTAAATAAAGATGTATTATATGATGGAAATGGGGGGAAGGAATCCAAGATGCCAGAGGAGTAGGTGGAAGCTACACTTACCTCCTCACCTCCATCCAGAACCAAACTGGAATCACAACTAAATTGTGGAGCAATCTTCCTGAACAACCAATTGAAGACTAGCTGAAAAGAAGTCTTCTAACCAGGAATTTGCAGAGCATCCCACATCGAGACTGGTAGGATACATGAAAAGAGTTGGCCCATACCCACAACTGCAACTGAGGTTTCAGAAGAATATCTCAGTCATAGGGATTCTCCATGAGGAGCATGGGATATAGACCCCAAAATGGGTTCCTCTGCCCAGAGCACCAGAGCCAAGAAGAGGCCCCCAAATAACATTTGCTTCTGTGTGATATCAGTCTGGGGGAAAGCAATGGCCCCATCCTCTGGATTCCCTCTCACCCCAGCCTGCAGAGATTACAACCTATGAAGGACTCAGCTGCCTTGGCCAGGGTGTAGAGTTCTGTGTAGAGTCAGGGCATATCAGTGATTGAGTTGTGTGACTTCAGGGTGAGGGGCTATAACTTCCACTTTCCCAAGAACCTAACCGATACTTCCCCCTCATGGGAGGTCCAACAGAATCACCCTTCAGGACTTGTAGGGCCCACAGCCCAGCTCCTAGTGGCACGGCCCTGAACAGGTCTGGCAAAATCTGGAACAGAGTGAATGGTGTGCATCTGGGGTGGGGACCACACACATTGCCATCTACTCAAGCCTGACCAGCACCTCCCCTCTCACAGGATATGCCATCTCCTTATCCTTCCACATCCTGGTAGCCTCACCCTACCGAGTTCCATCTCCTCCCAGCAAAAACTGGGACAGACTGAGTTGTTTGGTTCTAGAATGGGGGCCATTTTTACCTCTCACGAAAGACCAGAGGACAGCCCTCCCTGCATGTGGCCAAATCTTTATCTGTTTGGGCCTGATAAACTGTGGTTCTCATGTTGATGTCCCCCAGAGAGCTCATGCCATCACAAAGGTGTGGGAGCACCCAGTGGTTGCCAACTAGACTTGGTATACCCGGAAACATTTGCTGAATATCCAAAGACCAAACACTGGAACCAAGTTTGAATTTGTATCAGTCTGGTGAACACCACTTGCCCCTACCTGGTGACTCACTGAAAACCTACCTTATGAAAACCTACCTTATGAAACTTGAGTACAGCAAGAGGTGCTTTCAGTGATTAAGGCTAATAGGCAGCCAGTAGCCGGAGGCAGGGGGAAGTAGAACTTCGGATGCACTGGAACTTTGGCTGATATACCACCAGCGCCGATGCTGGTAAAAGCTGGCCTTGGAGCTCAGCTCAATCCTTCCTGCACATATGGAGGGCCAGCAGAGGTCACCACACACTGTGGATCATTTTGTAGCTACAAACATGTTTCCAAGGACAGTCAAAGTCTGCATCTACTATTTTTATCATTCTTAATATTTTTATTGTAAAAGCCATCAGACTTTCAAGTGAATTTAAAAACTTTTTCAATGTCATTTAATGAAAAAGTCTCACATTGTCACATATAGGATATATCAACATTTACAACTCATCTGTCATGTTTAACGACAAACACCACTGTTGTATGCTTGGAAAATCCTCAAACCCATTCATTGGTCTGTACCTGAGTCTCTCCCAGGTAACCCCACTACCAACATACCCAGTGGCCAGAGCAGGATTAAGTAAGCCTCAAAAGTAGCAACTCCAAAACTGAAATCACCTTTGAAAGAGAAGAGACTTCAGACCATAGGTGAGATTCAGGAAAATACAATGGGGGAGTTGATGGAAATTGGGAGAACTGTGTGAGGTCCCAAGGTGCTTACTTTGCAGGGGACCGAGGTATCATTGTCTTATATACAATGTTTCTTGTATTTCGTATCTTCTTCCATAAATGTCTCTATTTTTCATATTACATGGTAGATACCTTCTCAACAGACTTCATATTACCTTGCATAAGAGGATAATTCAAGCTTCCACTAATTCTCCTTTCGCAGGAGAACATGAGACTTAAGTTTTATGAAGTTGTTATGGATTATTATATGTGACAAAAATTCTGTTAAGATCTCTCAATAGTTAGCTTTTGAGAAAAGTGAGTTCTTGAAATAATATTGGAGGGACTTCAGCTTTAAGACACTGATAATTTTAGTTAGATATCTCTTTTTTCTAACTTCTTCTCTACCTGATTGATCTATGCCTCTGTTTATAACTCCATACATCTTTTGTAACTTCTGCTCATTAAAAGCTGTCATTATGCAATTTTATATATTGGAATTCATACATATATTATAACAATTTTAAATTGAAGTGTGCAACATTGTAAAATGCCTTTTTTCTCTCTCATTTGAGATAGTGACCCTTGCTTTCTTTTTCTGAAATTAAACATCATTTGACGCCAGGACAAGGGCTTCAGCAGTTTTAATCCCAGAGGCTCAATACCATGAGCACTTCCTTTTTCAGCTGTGAGGGGCCAGAATCCTGCTCTTTGCTGTTCTTTCAAACACAGTCCAATGATCCAACAGCATTTTCTTCTGCAGAGTCACATTTTTCAGCCAAGCTTGTCAAATATTTTTTTTAGGAGAAATGTTCGGTTTCCTGAGAGTAATTGAAAACTTCAAGGCACATGTTGTCAGATATTGAAGGAGTTATCCTCTGCATCTACAGGGGCAGAAGTTATAATTCATCACACTGGGTGCTTGCAGGCCAGTTTTCCACAGCTGACCTTTTCGAGTTACTTACTTTTCTTTGAGGCATAGCTGATATATAATAAACACAGTTATTTCAAAGTGTTTGCTTTTACAGAAAGCCTTAAAAAAAGATGGGCAAATATAACTCAATGAAATGCTTTCAACCCCAGCCTTTATCCACGGTAGAAAAGACTTTACATTACAAATGCCATCAAAAAAATTAAAGCAATTGATTTTTTTGTTAATAACTCAGTTTTGTACCTAAGGCACAGATTTCAAGAATTTTCTGAAGAATCCAAGGTTTACCAATAGATTCAAGAAAAATTCAAGTCTTTCCATGTATCTTTGACAAGTTCTGTCAGTCGTTAAGAAACTTAAGTACTGAAACCCAAGCATAAGCCTTTCTGTTTCCTCTCATTCGTCTTATTTAAATTTTTATTAACTTTATTGGGGTAACATTGGTTAATAAAATTCTATAGGTTTCAAATGTAACATTATTGATATACAATACATCATCTGTCTATTGTACTGTGTGAATTTCCTGACATTTTTCTTTCCATTTTTCTCTTATATGATGCCTTTCTCAGATGTCATGTAAAATAAATAAGGCAGAGGTTAATTTTATGAAACTGTAAAGTGGCATTGAATTGTACTTTAATAGCTACATAATATCTCTATTATCATCTCCAAATATCTTCCTCTCTCTCCTTCCTCCACTTTTTCTCTCTCCATATATATATATATGTATATATGAGGATATACACACACATATATCCTCATATGCGTGCAAGGGTATATATGTATATATACATACATGTATACACACATATATGTATATGGATATATATGTATGCATATAGAATTATACACATATATGAAGATATATATATATGAGGATATATATGTGAGGATATATACATACATACAGAGTGAGCAAAGTAGCTATAGAGTTGTATGTGAAACAGTTTATTCTTATATTATTACTTATTAATTATGGTATTATTTATTGTTATTACAACTGTAAACCTACTTTTGCCCACTCTGTGTGTGTATCCACACATATATATGCATATACATAACACATGTAATCTAATGTGGAATTCATACTCATTTATGTTAATTTTCTTAGAAACAGATGTGACTATTTTCATTTTTATGCATGTTCACAACTTTCTAAGCAAAAGTTCTTGGTACCTGAGTTAAAGGAGGTTAAGAATAACCCTCAGATAAAAACGTCAGGAGAGATATTGAGAGGACTTTCTTTTTCTCTCCTAGAGCAATTCTTTTACATTCTAAACGGTTGCAAAAATATTTCCTTCCTCACCTCAGGCACATGTTTACACTAGAAAAAAAAGGTTTCCTTCTCTTTCTCCTAAGAGGAGGAAGGATAGCCATATAAACTTCCCTATAGAAGCTTCAGTATTCATTTTTCCAGGATCCCCTACTATGGTTCAAATACTTCTTTTGCACTTGCAAATGACATGTGGCTTCAATGATAGGCCACATGGAGTAATAGGTTATGTGGAACTGGCACTCGCATTGCTAAGAATAAATAATTGTTTGATTCAGCAATCATGCATTTCATGTCAGGGTAAAATAGGCATTAAACATCGTCAAATTCTAAGAAAAATCATTGTATATATAAAGTCATATTTTTCTGTATTATACTAAAATAATCTTATTTTAAAGGACTTATAGTTAAGTAAGCAATGTGTTTATTGCTCTAGTTTTCCATTCTAAATTTCATAATTAGAAGAATAGCCATTACAACTAATTCTAACATACAATTAGTTATTTTGGTCAATCATTTATTCAATCACATTTTTTTCTATAGAATATATTTCTATATAATTTTAAATGTAAAATCATAGAACTAATTAGAAAAAAATGATATTTAACCAATTTTTGAAATCTAGAAAATACTATAATTTTGTTTTAGATTTTATTTATTTATTTTTAGAGAGGGAAGAGAGGGAGAAAGAGAGAGAGAGAAACATCAATGTGCGGTTGCTGGGGGCCGTGGCCTGCAACCCAGGCATGTGCCCTGACTGGGAATCAAACCTGCGATGCTTTGGTTCACAGCCCATGCTCAATCCACTGAGCTACGCCAGCCAGGGAAAATACTATAATTTTGCTTCAATAAACAAAGCACAATTGTCTTCCACAAAGGCAAGCATTGTTGGAATAATCAGATAGAAAAAATGAGGAAAAGGAAAAAATCAGTGAATCTGTTTTTTAACACAAGGCTACAGAAGACACAGTGTAATTCGATGAAGTATAAATTGCTAATTTCCCTAGGAAGTCTCTGAAGGAGTTCTTCAGTAGAGAACTTTTTGGAAGAGCTGTTAAGAGTTTAAAACATTTCTGCTTTTTTCTTTCTTTCTTCTATTATTCCACTGACATGTATGTTACCCCCTTTGAAATTGTCCCACAGTGCCCAAATGGGGTGTTCTAAATATTTGTTGTTCTTTTTTTTTTAATCTCTTGGCACTCAGTGTAAGTTCCTATTGAACTTTTCCCAAAATTGCCCATTCTTTTCTTGGCTGTGTCCAGTCCACTGACAAGCTCACCAAAGGCATTCTTTATTTCTATACCAGTATTTATTATTTCAGTCAGTTCTTATGATAGTTTGTTAGTGCTTCTAATACTCTGCCTACATCATCCATCTGTTTTTGCATGTGATCTACTTTTTAATTAGAGCCCTAACATTATTCAGAATTATAGTAAATTTCCTTTCTGATAATTCAGATTTGTGAGTCTGTTTCTGATCTATTTCAACTGTTTTTCCTTGTTTTTGAAATACCTTGTAACTTTTATTGTTTTATCTTGTCTTTTTTTTTTAGGGAAAGGAGGAGGAAGGGAGAAAGAGAGAGAGAGAAACATCAATGCAAGAAACATTGACTGGTTGCCTCTCTTCTTTGCCCTAACTGAGGACTGAACCTGAAATCTAGGTTGTGTCCTGACTGGAATCAAACCAGCAACCTTTCACTTTGTGAGATAACACCCAACCAGCTGAGCCACACCGGTCAGGGCATGCCTTGCACATTTTTTACTGAAAGTTAAAAATTTTGTATTAAGTAATAAGAAATGAGGTTAACAGATCTTTAGTTTGAAGATTTATGGTAATGGTTAGGAATTACCATTCTGGTTAGGAATTGGGTTGTGTTTAAAGTCTGTTATAGCTATAGGTGCCACAGGCTTGATTCCTCTAGTATCCATGCTTCTGCCTCTTAACTTAGGGCTTCCATAACTATTTCTTCTTAAAGAGAGTCTGTCTTGTGGCTCTTTCTTCTGTAATTCACTGTTTCTAGTGTTATTATACTGAAGGCCTATTAGTATGGTGGAAAGATATACAGGAAAGAAAAATGTTCTGTAATTTTTTTCAGGTGGCTTCAATCCATGTATCTTGGGTATGTCACATTTTGACATAATTTCTTCAGTGGTATAGCTGTTTTTGTCCCAGTATCCTACAGTCCTCCCAGGCTACATGTATTATCTTTAATCTATTTCCTTAAAGTCCTGCCCTGCATTTTTTTTTCCTCCTGAAATGAGACGAGAACACTGTAGGGGACGTTGTAGCGGAAGGAATTCCCTTCTCCCAGCTGGAACAGGATTCCAACACTGGAGAGTTAATTTATGTTAAAGAGAAGAGTCAGTGTATTTCACAAGGATTACACTTTTCTTTCTCCTGACAGAACTTGGAGGGGATATTTCTCAGAATTTCACTCTTAGAACCCAGTGGGATTCCTGGAGGTAAAAGCCATGAATATGAGGAGGCTTCCTCAAACTGAGGATTCTAGGAGTGTCTGACTCAAGCTCTTCCACACTAAATGTCCAGTAATTTATTAAAATTACCATTTAAATATCCCAACTAGTTTATGGTTCTAGAGTTTTCTGTTCTAGGTAAGAAGGCCTCAGCTGTGACTCTTTAGATGAACTTGTCTTTCTAGATTTGGAGTGGCAATTATCTTGTGGCCCCAGTTCTCTAACAAGTCTAAGTCTCTTATTTTCAGTGTTTCTAGTTTTTTTGCTTGGAAGGTTGGATGTGAGATCTTTTAAGATCTTTATGTGTTAGAGCTGAAATCAGATGTCCTCATGGAGGAGCTCTAAGCACCAAAGTTGAGCATAGAGGGATCAGCAAGGACAGTGTTATTAGCATTTCCTAAAGATTTTGAAGCACAAATTCCAATTTCTGAAATACTAGTTAATATTGGCTAAAATGGGAAATCAGACCAATTGAAAAGAAGCAAAATTCTGTGGATCAACAGAACAGAAGATTTGCCGTAGTCACGATACACAGGCAATGGGTAAGAGAGAAGTGGAGCTCTAATGAGGATAATGAGGACAGCAAGACCATGCAATTTGTGCAACCAAGAATATCCAGTGGAGGCATGCCCCTTCGAGGTCTCATCCCACATTTGATGAATGCAGATAAACCCCAAAATAACAAACATTAATACAGGATCCTAGAGTTCAAAGGTCTTGCCCTGGCCAGATTTTCCATTCTGGAACTACTCTACAACTTCTCACCAACATGCCCCTCTAATATCTTCTTTGATTCATTCTAGCACACTAGCTTAGCTGCAACATTTATGTTCACCTATGTTTTGGCTTTTAAAAATTGTCTGATTTGTCTATTTGCTCATGCTAATATCTTCATGATTCAATAAATATTCTCTATTCTATATATTGACTTTAGTCCATATTTAGTTTCTAATATTAGACCCATTGGATGACAGGCAAATAACATCTTAAGAAACCACAGAATAACTGAAGGCATGATTATTGAAAAGCTATCATCAATAACCAATACTTCCCAATTTTTCCATGCTGGGTAACATTAGGTGGAAAAAAAGCCTGGGATGAATCAGTTACTATTTATATGAAAAATAGGAATAAATATATATATTTTTTAATGTTCAGGTCCCATGAGAGGGAAAGTAAAATATTTGAACCCTTTAGTCTAGGTCTCAAGTTCACAGTGGCTGCAAGTTTTGACTGCTCAATTTTATTGAAAAAAATCAATTAACCTGTTTGATTTTGATCCCTAGAATCTCTGGGTGCAAACTAGAGTCAGATTTAGAGATTCTGCACAGTACTATGTCTCTCAAATACCTGGTATAAGGTGTAGCTAAAGTTTATCATTTAAACATTGGGTATTTAACTATTATAATTTCACTACCATTGCCAAATACTGATGTTATTAAGTACTTTCCATAAATGACCTTAACCATTCATATAAGATTATTGGAAATTTTATGTTATTTTATAATTTGTGTTTCCCCTCTCATATTTTCATGTTATAAGCTCTTACTTTTCACATTCCCAAGTCTGATATCTAGAGAACAATACATCCCCTCTAATTCCTGACTACAAATTAATTGCAGGCATAAAACTAAATCTCATCAGAAAAATAATATAAAGATAAAATTAATCATTTACATGAGAATCTAAAACTTTTTCTTTGAAGAACTTGAATATTTATAATAGTATGTAATGTAGGTCTTCATTAATGTAAGTGATCATAAAAGTATCTAATTTCTGTTCCTTGAAACAATCGCACATCCCACTTACTTATTACTTAGCTAAATATAGAAAGCATAGGAGAAAGACTAAAGTGCTTCTGACTCGTAAGCTGGCCACTGTTCAACGGTGGTTAGTTATATTCTCAAACAACACGGAAAAAAAACAACAAAAACAAATATGCAGTCGATCCAGGAGGTGTTCAGCCATGTAATGTGAAAAATAGAGACATTTATTGAAGAATATACAAGATACAAGAAACATTGTACATAGGATAATGATGCCTCAATCCATTTCAAAGTAGGCAGTTTGGGACCTCACAAAGTTCTCCCAATCGACATCAATTGCTCTGCCATATTTTCCTAAATCTCATCAACAGTCTGAAATATGTTCTCTTTTAAAGGTGATTTTAATTTTGGAAAAAAACAGAAGTCACAGGATGATAAATCTAGAGTGTAGGGGGGCTGAGTCACCAGGGTGATTTGATGTTTCACAAAAAAATTCTGCATAAGATGTGATGTATGAGCAGGTTCATTGTCGTGATGAAGTTGCCAATTACCAGTTGCCCATAGCTGTGGCCTTCTGAATCATCCAAATAATTTCTGTGGAATAATGTTCAAGCTTAACACAAAATTTGAGGCAGATTTGTTGCTCTACTTGCTCAGTCATTTTGAATGTGATGACCACACAGTAAACTTGCTCATTCAACAGCATCTTCCACCCCCATTAACTAGTATGCTGAAGCCATCATTGTTCACACATGTGCATTCCAGTCCACTCTGCTTGGCTGCCACCTTACATCGGTGTCACACCTTGCATTGATGTATATTAACAATGGCTGCACATTTTCTGGCCATTGTATAAGCAAATTCATACAAATATATGTGTATAAAACTATAGGCTCATTAACATTTTATATATGTATATGCGTTTGTATAGATTCAATACATACATTAATGTGCATGAGAGAAGATATTTACAGTCATGAATGTATATTAAACTTCATAGATTTAAAAGATTTTTAAAACAGTGATCATAGTATTAGGTAGACCTAATATGATAATGAATACATTATGCCTATATGAATTTTTATCTGGATATCCATACCTATTTCTTAGCATCTACCACAATCCCCCCCCCCACACACACACACAGCTTTTATTCCATGTGAGCATTTTGAAATCCTGGTGAAAATTCTGATATTTCACAGACACATTCCGGGCTACAAAAGGTGCACACAACTCTTAGTGCATCCAGGTATTACAAAGTAAAACTAATGGGATATTCAGCATGTTTTACAGGCAGTAGTCCATTTAGGCCACAGGGTACACAATAAAGTGTTGGATGAAGCTGAACACACCAAGATACTCTCCAGACTGTTGAATACTCCTGTTCCTTGTCCATTATTTTTATAGACTTTTAATCAATTTGGTCGTAGGAAATAACAAAAATTTATTTCTCCAATTGTCAGAAAGTGACAAATTAGGACAGAGAGAATTCACAAATACATCTGGGATGATATATTTTCTAATAGATACATGATAAAATTGAATTATTTGGGGGAAACACATTGCTTGTTTACCAAAGAGATCTTTAAAGATTAAAAAAAAAGATTTTTTTAAGTCAAACTAAAGAAACTGGTTAATTTTCTAGAAATGAGTAGACACATGGTTCATAATACCATTTACAACATATTTTTGATATAGAAAAAAATTTATAAAGAATTTAGAACCAAAGAAAACCCATTTGAGAAATATTATATTTACCATAGTAATTGCTCCCAATGGTATTATACTCTTGACACATTTTATCTGCATTAACATAGTCATTTTTTTCTTTTTTAAAATTTTTATTTATTGATTTTTTCCCACCAAGGATGTGCTTATTGATTTCAGAGAATAAGGAAAGAAGGGAGAGAGAAGAAGGAAGAGAAATACTGATGCAAGAGAGAAACACCAATCTGTTGCCTACTGTACACACCCCAACTGGGACTGAACTGGCAACCTAGGCATGTGTCCTGACTGGGAATCAAACCTGCAACCTCTCAGCCTACTAGACAATGCTCTGACCTACTGAGCCACACCAGCCAGGGCTATTTATTGATGTTTATAAAGAGAGAAGGAAGGGGAGAGAAAGAGAGAGACAGACAGACATCTATTTTTATGTATTCTACTTTTTTATGTATTTATTAGTTGCCTCTAACATGTGCTCTGCCTGGGAATCAAACCCACAACCTAGGTGGCATCAAGATGATGCTCCAACCAACTGAGCTACCCAGCCAGGGCTGTATTTTTGATTCTTTTAGTTTAATTCAGTGCCATTCACCACCTAGATAAAACACATTCTAAATCTGACTCATTTGTATGAATTCTAGAAAAATTATGCATGTTTATCCATTAGAACTAGACAATATTAGGGTGATTGAATATCATTCAATCTCAGAATGCTAATTCTAATCACTCTTAGCATTTTGAATTAAGAAATTTGATATTACTGCCCTGGCTGGTGTGGCTCAGTGGATTGAGCATGGGCCTGAGAACCAAAGAGTCGCTAGTTTGATTCCCAGTCAGGGTACATGCCTGGCTTGCAGGCCAGTTCCCAGGTAGGGGGCGCACAAGAGGCAACCACATATTGATGCTTCTCTCCCTTTCTTTCTCTTTCCCTTCCCCTCACTCTTAAAATAAATAAATAAAATATTTTTAAAAAGAAATTCAATATTACAATAAAACCTGAAATGTATATCTATATAATGCCTACTTCAAAAACTTTCAATAAAATTAGCTATGACTTTCATATATGTTAAAGTCCTTAATCTTAAAAGCATTTTCTAACTAATCCTAATACTCCTTTGCAAGCAATTATGTAATTATTTAGATTTCAGAGACAATGAAATTGAAGCTAAGACATTTAAGCAGTATTTCAAGGCCACACAACCAGGAAATGACAACTGAAACTGAACCAAAGGTATCTAAAGCTGAAATGTAAGGAGTGACCATAAACCCTCACCGCTTTTCCGTTGCTGTTTACTTCACCCCAGGTCCCTCACATTGCCTGCAAGGCCCATGGTCCTCCACTTACATCATCAGCTTTAACTTCCTCTGCTCCAGATTTGGCCATGGTCACCGTTTTGGTTTGGTTGTTTTATGACTATTCCAGTTTTCCCCTACATGACTCTTTTTATATGTTTGTTTCTCTGCTTAGAACTTTCTTACCCTGGTTAAATCCAATTTCTCAGATACAGTCCTCAATGCAACTTTATAAGAGAAATCTTCCCTTTTTTCTTCCATCTCAGACTATGGTAAGTCTTGATCCTATTATTTCCTGTTATTTGTTAGACTAGCTTCTAGTGGTTTCTCATAGTACATAATGAATTGTATTTAAATAAGTCCATATATAGTTGCTTAACATCTATTTTCTACTCTTAACACAAGCCTCATGAAAGCAGTGTTTCTCATTGTTATATCCCTGGCAATGCCTGAAGTACTCCTTGGTGCAAGCTAAGTACAGAATTATTATTTTTTGTTAAATGAAGAAATTAATAAATTAATTAGCATGATATAAGATTATTTTTATATTTAAACTAAAAATATTATATTAGAGATGTGCAAAGTAATTTTAGAGAAATAAGACTGTTTCCAGTCTTATCAGATGTGTCTGAATGCAATAATAAATCCAGAGAATATTCCATTCAGTCATAATTGGAGCACACGTTTCTCAGAAGTAAAAGTGAAATGGCAATTATCCAAGTTTCTGAAACTGCATACTATGGAAACACAAATGTGATCACATCTCCCCTGGAGTTTGGGGCTAACACACAGTGATGGCTCCCAAATACATTTATAATAAGTAACAACTTCCACCTAGGACCCTATCTGATCATTTTCTCAATGATAGCACCCCCTGCTGTGGACTGTATATATCCAACTCAATTTGATTGCATTAACATTTGAAATACTTACCTATTGTTCTTTTGAACCGATGCTCTCCAAGAAATCGAACTGGAGCTAGATAATTTTTCTCATTCTTGCTTCCCCATGCTTTCCATAGTTAAAGTGTGCAAATACATCAAAATCTGAATTTTGCTAGCACCCAGTCAACATTCATAACATAGCAGGCTCCTTTCACACTGTGCTTTGTGCACTACAGTAGCACAGCCTCCTTTAGTTCTCTGCCTCCTGACACAGACCTGTGCACCTAACTTCCTTTCGTCTAAATAATTTTTTTACCCACCCTCTCCTCTCCAGCTAACTAGATTTTCTTTGAGTTTTAGCTAATTCTTCACCTTCTCCTGAATGCCTTCTTTGGTTTCCCCAGTTAACTTTAGTACCCCTGATTTTAAAACTTTGTACATTCCCTACATTTACTATAGAGGTAATTTTATTTATGTGTGTTTAAAATTAATATGTCTTCTTCACTTGAATATAAGCATCATATAGATGGAGACTGTCTTTGTTTTCTTGGCTCTTTAATGTGCCTCTAGCACAATGCCTAGTGCATGGCACTAATACTAATATATATTTGCTGGGAAAATAAATGAAAAAGCTGGCATGCTGATCCTTGTGCTCCCTTTCAGTTCCACCATAGAGAGACAAAGTGCTTGTACAGTTTCTGAGATTATCTGGTCTACTTAAGGATTGTCTTGAAAATCTTAGCTATACTTCCAGTGAAAGCTAAATTGGCTCTCTAACTGTGACTCTCCTACATAGAAAAACTGCCAGCAAAGCACAAATCTGTTTGGAATTGCCCAGGAGTTAAGGACAATGCTTAACAGGAAATCTGGTTAGTATTCCAGGAAGCAACCAATCACACAGGACGATGTGTACTAGAGATGTTGGGTGGTGCCCTTTCAGCAAGAGAGCCACTTTCTCTGCCTTCTGTATTTAAAATGAAAAAAAAAAAAACAGAAAGGAGGAAGAAGTTGAATGCTTAAAATTAATAGGTTAGACACTCCAGAACAAAAGAGGCTCAATGGCAACAGCAGTGTGTGATACATGATGAAGACATATTACTACTAACAATTATAAAATAACAATAACTAGAAAGTATTGAGTGGTCTTGAAGTGCCCAGCATTGTGCCAAAGTAGCCAATTTCCAGACTGGAATGGAATTCTAGCAGATCTCCAGCTCCAAGTCCAATTCATTTATTCTGTTTAAAGATTCTAGCAAACTAGAATCTATAAACCAACCATGCAAATGTATGGATTTATACAGAGTGTGAGAAATGAGGAGACAATTATTACTTTTTTTTTCTAAAGGAAGAATGACTCATTTAGCATTTAGCAATAAACTCCATTTTATGTAAGGGGACTGAATGGGTATCTTTTTTTTACAAATAAAGGGTATTATTCTTATATAAATTTAAAAATGAACTCTGTATGGGGGGTGGGAAACGAATCCACTTTCTTATGAAGCAGGCTTCACAGGCAGTAGTCTACCTTCATAATTCAACAGATATTCATTGAGTATCTCACACTTTGTGTTGAAGTGCTTACAATAATCACTCATGAATTTCACACTTCAAGGCACTGGAACCTTAATATTATCATAATTTTACTTACATTTTCATATTAATTTTATCTTTTCAAATACAAATGGTTTAATTTTTAAAAGTGAGAAGACCTGTGCAACCACCACATGTATAAAGAATTGGAACTTTACCAGTACTGTGACCCATATGTTTCTTCATGGATACTTTCTTCTAAATATATCCCAGTAAGTCTCTTGCTGTACTTAATTATTGTTACTTTCTTAAAATTTTGAATCACCATTTGATACTAGTTTGTAATTTCTAATTCTCTGCAAAATCTTTATTCTCATCTTTAATCTGTGAATATATATCTTTTAAAGTTCATGTCAGATAATGCCATTACTGATTGCAACTATTTCTATCTAGTGCCTTTTTCTCCTTTGGTTTAGTTTATGTGTTCTTGTATACACATACTTGTATACTTGGCTGTTTATAATTGAGTGCCATATTGGATTTACTTTTGCTTGTGCCAGCCAGTCAGACTGTAAACAAAAGCAATAATACAGAACCATACTTGTACAAGGGGATAGGTGAAGGTGGCATTTATGTTTTATCAATTCTGGCAAAGTTGTGTTTAATTAAAGTACTTAATTTATATTTACTATAAATAGATACCTATAGGAATTATTTAAGCTTACCATTTTATTATTTGTTAACAATGTATTCATTCTTTTGTATTGCTTTAATTTTCCATTTTTGCCTTCCCTTTAATTAAAAAAGTGTTTTCTACTATCATATATTTTCTCCCTTCTATTAACATGTAAGGTATATACATAATCTTAGTAATTGCACCAGAAATTATGGCTCATATTCTTTATTTATTATATTAAATTAATACATTTCCAAAATAATAAAGGACCTCAAAATGTCCTAATTCCATTTATTTCTCTTTTTTAATGTTGTTTGGATAATTCTATTTCTTCATATTTTTTAAAGTTATTTTTATTTGATTTTAGAGAGCAAAATGGGGCAGGGGAGAGAGAGAGAGAAAGAGAGGGAGAGAAATATCAATTTCTTATTCCACTTATTTTGCATTCATTGGTTGATTCTTGTATGTGCCCTGACCAGAACTGAACCAGCGACTTTGGTGTATATGGACAACACTCTTACCAACTGAGCTGTCCAACCAGGGCCTCTTTATTTATTTTAAACCATATGAAACATTATCATAACTATACTGTAGGGTTAATATTCATTTTAATTTACTTAAAAATGAATTTTTCTTTACTGTGCATTTAAAAAATCCTCCTCTTTATGTGATCATAATTCACTTGTATGAAAAACTGCTTTTAAAATTGTTTTAGTAGGAGTCTGATAGCATTGAATTACCTCAGTTTTTTGTTCTGGAAGCCTCTTACATTTCATTTCAATTTTGAAAGATCATTCTTTCTGGGTATAAAGTTACATGTTCATGTTGATTTTCCTTCTGAACTTTAAAATGGCATTCAATTGTTTTCAAGTGTTCATAGTTTCCAATAATGAAAATAGCTTTAAATCTTCAGGTTATATGATTGAAAGTTATTCCTCTTTGTCCTGAAGTATCTTAGAGTTAAGGTATTGTCCTTTGTTTTTGACAGTTTTTGACAGTTTCCTTTGTTGTGCCTAGAGGAGCTTTTGTGGTTGTCATGTATGGGTAAGTTGTACAAGTTGTTTTTAGTCCTGCTTGAATTTAACTGTGTGTTCTGAGCCTGTGGCTTCATGGCTCCTCAGCTTTTGAAACTTCCTGGGCATTATATCCTCACATATTATTTCTGGACATTCCTTCCTATTATTGGACCCTACATTACATTTATAATAGAACTTTTCATTTTTACTCATTTTAGTCCATATAACTGATTAAACATCTTTGGTTTTGTCAAACACAGTCAAACCTTTACGGTGAGCATATACTTTCAGTATTTTTAATTAGTTATGAAATTTTTCTTATGTGTTTTTATTTGTTTTATTATATTTCTGCATTATTATAAATTGGACTTCATTTTTTTCTTAGTTATAGTATCTGATAAAATCTAATATGTTGGTCTGGTTCTATTTAATTCTTTTCCCACATAGTCTTAATTATTCATTCATTTAATTGACAGATTATCTCATTGCTCCAAACACTTCCTCCCTCTCAGCATCAAGACCCTTTTCTATGTGACTTTAAAGTTTTTTTTTCCACTAGAAATTGAGTATATTTCCTCATTCTATTGATTTAATGGTTTCCATAGAATGTCAATAGAATGTCAACAGGAGTGACAATGTACTTTCTGAGCTTAGGTCTTGAGACATTATATATATCCACTAGCTTCTCTGGGAATTTTCTTTTTTTATTTCATTGTTGACACTATTACAGAATTCTATTATGGAAAAAACAAACCCTTAGTCTAAGAGAATGAAGGGGACATGAGACTGTGACCCAAGTTCCAGCTTAAAACCAAGCAGAGATCAATCTAATAAGGATTATCTGAAACAGAGTTGATGAATGAGGGAAATAAGTAACTGTTGTTTTAAACCTTTGAAATCTGAAGTTATTACTGTAGCAACAGTTGACTGAGAATGAAATTAATACCTAGAAGTATGGTGTAGCTGAAAGAATAAAAAAATACTAAAGTATATGGCAGTGACTTTGGGACCAAAAGGCAGCCATAAGACAACTATCCTTAGAATCTGGAAAAGTGTATAAGGAAGTGGTTGTAGATGGTTGGAATACATGATTATCTCTATTATGTACTGTCAAACATTTGGTGCAATTGCCCCCTGTGATAACCAGGAAGGCAGAAAATATGCCTAATTAACTTTTCGTATAAGGTGATATAATTTTGAGGTAGAATGTTGAATGTATGAGTTAACTGTGGCTAGCTGAATTTTACAATAAACATCTGAGGTAAGGGGAAAAATTATCCAGTTTGCAAATAAAATTTAGAAGAAATAAACACTGCCCAGAAGATGCACTGGAAAATCAATCTGCTTCTCACCACATCAATGTACTAACAGCTTCATGTGCGTGGGTTTGTGGTGGTGAGGGGTATGTTAGGGCTCCATCAGTAAAAAAAATGTTCTCCATTTAAACAGGTGAGTACTAAATGAAGTATGTGACTATAAGCCTCTTTATAAATACTTTTGAGAAATAAAAAATGGTGCCTAGAGCATTTTAACTAAGTAAACTTTCTAGGAAGATAAAGATATGATCACATTCAATTAAAGATGAAGATATGATCACACTCAGTTATTGTTTGCCCAAAATATCCACAAATAAATCTAGAGATAAAAGCAGCTTGATGAAAATTTTGCATGTGACTTTGATGCATCAGTATAACTAGAATATCAGGAACTCAAAAAAATTTATATTAGTACTACATAAACTTTAATAAAGGAATATGACTGAGATATAAAGGGACCTCGAGGAAACCCGCTTTCTCCAGGCAGACAGCAGACTGACAAAAGGCTGCCCAGCAACCAAGCAAGGCACGTTTGCCCATGACGTCTTCAGACGCAGACAATGACAGTGGTGGAAAGGAAGAGTGTGCGGAGATAAGTGCTGGGAGAAAACAATGAACTGGAGAGACACTCACAGGGAATAAAACATATTTTTGTGTGTGTGCGTTTATATTAATTTATTTTTATTATATTTTCCCATTACCATTTAGTCCACTTATACTGCCCCTTTGCAATCACCACACTGTTATCCATGTCCAGGAGTCCCTTTTCCGTTTTGTTCAATCCCTCCACCCCCTCTCCGCCAGACTTAGCTGTCATCCTGCTCTGCATCTATGAGTCTGTCTCCATTTTGCTTGTTACTTTGGTCTGTATATTAGACTCCACATATGAGTGAAATCATATGGTATTTGTCTTCCTATGACTGGCAAAAGAAGATCTATTTTTTAACATCAGATTAGGGTACCAGAAAATATATCCCAGAAACATTATAGAATTTTTATTGACCAATGACTGCTACTGCTTCTTTTTTTATCTCATTCAAATCTGAGTGTTTGTTATAGTTATTCTCTCCCAGTTCCAGAATTTATTTGGGGGTGTATGCAAAGCATACAAAGCTTTCCTGTTTAGTTACTAGTTCTCCAGGTTGAGAAACCCCAACCAGATGTGAAATAAACCACACTATTCTGGAATTGAAGCATGATACAATGATTGAATGAGATTTGTGAAGATTTGGGGACAGGTTTGAATTAATCATGTAAGTATGGGAACAATGGAAAATGACTAGAATGATAGACTGTGGTAGATGATATTGCTTTCCCAATTATTTACCTTCCCTGAACCCATGTCCTTAGTCACTGGATGTCACACTTCTCCACCCACTGATAGCAGGCTTGGTCTGTGGCTCTTTTTAGCTAGCATATTTTGAGTAGAAGTGGCAATTTGCACTATTTTAGCCTCGACTTTAATAGGCCTCCTGGGTATCTATCTACTCCATCCTTTGGTAACCCTAACCCTACACCAGGAGAAAGACTTCCTTTTTATAAAAACACATGATGTAGAGATGGTCTATAAACTTTGGACTGAAGCACTTCACTCCTGTTGAGCCACAGATCAATCAATGTGCAGAGGGCAAATTTTTATTGCGTAATGCTACAGAGTTTGGGGAGGTTTGTACTCTAGTATTTTATGGGTTTGTTACTGAGTACTGGAAACTGTATATAACAAATTGTAAGGCCTCTGACTGATATTACCGTTTCCAAAAGTAGGTTCACCAGTCCTTGGGTAGGCTATAAATCTAATCCTCTATCTAATTAGTAATAAGCAGCCTGATGATGGTTTTCAGTGTTTGTAAGGTTCCATGTGTTTTTAGTTTGCTCCCACTCCTCCAGGAAAACATACCTAGAGCCCAGAGTGTATCACACGACCTTTCTAAATTTCTGATTTCTATTATTATTTTCCTGAATTCACTTTTTGTCTCTGTAATAAAAGAATATTGTACAAAATTTTACTCCACTTTTCAGCCCTTTTTTTGTTTGGCTTCTTACACTGACATCATCTGCTGCCTATGAATTCAGAAAATGCTTGAGGGAAAACCGAGTTTCATGCTCCTTTCTTAGTAACAGCCTTTTCTATGGGATCAAAGACCCTCAAGCCCTGGCAGCAATGTTAGTTGTGAACTCCAATTTTTGTCTCCCTATCCTCATAAAGTTATTAAAATCTGTTTCTCTCTCTTCCTTAGCAGTGGTCCTTTTGCCCAGTTCCAAGCACCAGCATATTGTTTTCCATGCGATGACACAAAGATGAAAGTGGCACTTCAGAATATTGGCTCACTTTCCACAAGTTCCCTTCTCTCCATGATGTCTGCCCATGAAGCTCTGCCTAAGAGGCAGGTCTTTGGTGCCCTGAGGCGCACATCTCTGGAATTTCATCTAGCTTTTCTAGTCATCCTCAGAGCACTGGTCTAATACAGGCTATTCCATCAAAGCCAGCGATGATGTCCCCAAAATCTTTTCTTTTTATAAGTTTATTAGTTATAATTTTCTCAAAGATTTCATATGGAAATTTTCCTTTAATTAGACATATGTAAAATAATCATGTGTTCTCACATCTTATTTAGGAGAACTATTGTTTTTGTTAGAGTTAATACTTCAAGAAATTTGGTTACACTATATTTGAATATTCAGGAGTAGTTACAATGTTTGTTTAGCTTTCTTTAGCTCTTATTTCTAAGAGCTGGCTTGTCATTAAACATTTATGAAGTATGTAATATAAACTGAATTCTAGTCTTACTAGATAGAAAGTGTTCCAACTCATTTTAAAACATATCTACACATGTGTGTTTTGTTCAAATGAGTATAATATTGAAGACTTACTATAATAGAGCCCATTAATTTGGTACAAGCTAAATTCTGTTTTTTGTATAATGTTAAAAAATTAGAAATGTTTCCATATCATCTTATTATTTAAAAGCAGTGAAATTTGTCAAGAGAGTATAATATAGCAATGGAGGTCCTGTGTCTTTCTTTTCCTCCTTCTGTAACAAGGAAATTGGCACAACAGACAATACTTTATATTTTTGTCTCAGAACAATATGAATTGCTCATCCTATAGAGAATGCTGATGGGTATATTTATTAGATGTGGTTCTACATGCTGCTGTTTATCAGGAAGAAGGTTTTTGTACTGTCATCATTATGAATATAATAAGATTTCATTACAGAAATTTCTGTACCCATATTGCAAAGTATTATACTATTATAATGTTCAGTTTCACCTCATTTTCAAATCTAATTTAGTTGCTTTCTCAAATAAGATAAATTTATAATCTGTTTTATGAGAAATGATGACATGATTTTTTGTTATTCATCATTTTATTTCTTTTTCAATTTCTGTTTTAAAAACCACGGAATAAAATTTTTGTAACCTCAGCTTGAGATATCACCCAGTTAATCTAATTTTACATTTTACTAACAAACCACTGTCAAAAATATGTTTTGAATCTGATACATATTAGGTAAAATTGAAAGTTTAAGCAGTACTCATGTAATGACTAAAATGTCATAATGGTTATTTCTTCATTTTTCAAATGATAAGCATAAAGTGGATACTGACAGCTGATTTTTTATGTAATTCTGTCTTTTTCATTAAAATAAACACTGAGCCTTGGCTGGTGTGGCTCAGTGGATTTGAGTGCTGGGCCTGCAAAACAGAGGGTCACCAGTTTGCATCCCAGTGAGGGCATCAGCCTGGGTTGCAGGCCAGGTCCCTAGCTGGGGACTTGTAGGAGGCAATTGATTGATGTTCCTCACGCACATCAATATTTCTCTCTCTTTCTCCCTCCCTTCCCCCTCTCTAAAAAGTAAATAAATGAAGTCTTAAAAAAATGCTGAGCACTCATCAGGGTAAGAATGCATATAGATCTGAGAATATTGGAAATGCAGAGAAATCATGTTTTCATTGAGTTTATAAGCTGTCATTTTAACTGAGCATTTGAAATAATTTTACCAGTATTAAGCTTATTAATACTCTTTATACATTAATATTTACTATTCACATTATTCTATTTAGCTGATGTTTACTTCTAATGTAAGTCTGGAGAAAATATGGTAAGATCTCTGAGCTTCCAAAACCAATCAGTCTAAAATGTTTCCATTTTGTTCATCCAAGCCCACAAGGAATAACCCCAAGGTGCTATTCTCATGCAGTTCTAGTACCACCTTTTTTTGCTCTGTTGTAAGCAAAGAGATAAGAATATGATTTTAATGTCGTTAAAGTCTTAACTGTGAGAGATTATAAAAATAAAAAAAAAACTGCTCCTAAATCTTCAGAAGGTATTAGTAATTTGATAGTTAAGCATATCTGCTTTAAATTTGCAGTTTTAGGAGAATCATATCAGTAAGATGTCAAAATAGGAAGCCATAGACTCTCTCCACACGGACACATCTATTCAACAATACATGGACAAATTCCTTTAATTCCCTTTGTGAGAAATCCAGTCTGTATCCTGGGCAACCACGAAACCAGCAACATTAAAACTAGCAGAAAAATTCAACACACTTATCTCCATAACCCCTACCCCAGCACAGTGTCATAAAAATTGGAAAAATATTCCTAGCTTCCAGGTTTTCCCTTGAAATGGAAAGAGTTGGACTGTAGTTCCAATATTCTAACTTTTCCAGGGCTGTTCAAGGGAATTGCTTCTATGTTCCCTGTCTTGCTGGGCTGAAGGATCTAAGAATCACTGAGAACAAAGGTGTTTGAACCAGCATATAGGCAGTCACTATAGCTTTCATCCATTTAGTGCACAGTCAGTGGGTAAAAAAAAAAACACAGATCACAGCCTTGCTCTGAGAAAGGAAAGAGTTGAACCACATATTTAACTCTGCAGAAGTCATGATAAAAAATTATCACATACATCATGTGTATCCGAGAGATACATTTATTACTAGTATGTGCTGAAATGCAAAAAAAAAAAAAAACATTGCAAGTTTGCATTTAATATATTTACCTAACAAAATATATGATTTTAAATTTATTTTCTGTTACAATCTAGAAATTACAAAACAAAGAAATGTAAAAACATAAAGAGTAAATTGTTTTCTTTTCAAATAATGGAAAGATGGATACTGTTAAAAATACAACTAAAAATCTTTTTAACATTAATTAACCAGAATCTTCTATAGTTGATTTTGTACAAACATTTGTGACAGTCCTGGCCAATATTGCTATGAACAAGGTATGAATACTTTTCACAACACTTGCAAAAATATTTTAATAAACGACCATTTTGGATGCATAGTGCCTAACACATCATTTTTTTTCTGCTTGTCGAAGGAGCTGTATCTATGTTGTTAGAATTTCCATCAATTTGTGTTGTAAATTAATGAAGTTTCAGGTGTAAAGGCTTATGCACACCTGCACAGATTTCTGAATATCTTTTTATTTGTTCTGACACTAACTGCATTACAAATTTTCTAATAAATATTCTGTGCCTTTCATCACATTGCTGCTCAGCATATGAGCAGTGTGAGCACTAACACTGCAAGAGTCAAAACTGTGTGGAATATAACCACAGACCATCTTCTGGTGTTCCTGGCCACATTACATGTGCTATCATTCAGTCCACAGTGTCCACTCCTTGCTTTGTTTGCTTATAATAGTTTATTATGTCATGCTTTTTCAAGTATAAATTTACAGCATCATTGAAATGTATACTTGAAACTAAAATTATGTTTTTCCCTTTTTAGGCATATGAGATACAAGTGTGTACTCTGCACCAAAAAATATGTCTGCCATAATATTACTTTCTGATGAGTAAGTGAGTTCAGCAAGTCTCTTAATTACATCTACTGGTTTATTACTAATCAGCTAAGGACCTTTGGGCTGCTTACTAGCATATATTTCATGATTTCCTGTATAAAAAACTTTTAAAATGACCATAGTAAGAATTTCCATACCATATTTACTGAGTTTGGGTATAATGTATCATCTAAACCCACATTTGCCTCTAAATCCAGGTAACATTTAGTCTATTGTTATATTGTCCCATAGAGTAAGATAATTTACAATTCTTACATGCACAATTGTCCATTTTAAGGGATTCTAAGCAGGTAACCTTGCCATCAAACCTGATACAATTATGAATAAGTCTAACTATCTGTAAAGATATCATAAGATTGAAAAGTTCAGTCCCACTATCATCTGCAGCCCATAAATCCTGCAATTTAGCTGATTGTTGTGATGTAAGCCAGCTAGATATGAGCCCTAAAAATGCTTTCAATTCAGTTTTGTCAGTTTGTTTAGCATCTATTTCTAATGAAAACCAGCTTGAGATAGAATCAACATGTACTTGTATATGATAAAATTAGATCTAAAATATAATTTGTGATAAAGCGTTTCCACGTTTCAAGTTCTGTCTTGGCATTTTTTGTGTGTGTATGGCTAATTTGTCTTCTTACTGTATTTTTACTCTACTTTGATTCTTTATACTTTCCAAAAATAAACTATTCTTCATTCTTGTCTAATTCATCTTCACTTTCTTCACTAGAAATATCTTGCTCGATATCTGAATCTTCTGAACTTCCACATAATCTTCATCTTCTAAATAACTTTCATTTTCACATTCAACTCAATTATTCTCATCAGCATTTGCTAAAGTTTTTCAACATCTCTTGGATCATGAAATCAATACATTTTTCTAGCCATTTTCTTTTTAAATATATTTTATTGATTATTCTATTAAAGTTTCTCCAATTTGTCCACTCTTGTTCCCTTCTACCTAGTAACCCCCATTCCCTCTTGCAATCCCCCCTTAGTTCATATACATGGGTCATGCACATAACTTCTTTGGATGCTCCATTTCCTATACTATTCTTAACATATCCCTGTCCATTCTGTACCTACCAATTTGTGCTTCTTAATCTCTGCACCTTTTCACCTCTTCTCCCCCTTCTTGTCCCAACAGATCACCCTCCAAATGATCTCTGTCTATGATTCTGTATTTGTTCTGCTTGTTTGCTTAGTTGGTTTTTTAGATTAAATTGTTGATAGTTGTAAATTTATTGTCATTTTAGTGTTCATTGTTTTGATCTCCTTTTTATTAAGTCCCTTTAACATTTAATATTATAATGGCTTGGTGATGATTAACACCTTTAGCTTTACCTTGTCTAAGAAGCACTTTATCTACCCTTCCATTCTAAATGATAGCTTTGCTGGATAAAGTAATTTTGGTTGAAGGTCCTTGCTTTTCATCACTTTGAACACGTCTTGCCAGTTCCTTCTTTCCTGTAAGGTTTCTTTCGAGAAATCAGCTGATAGTCATGGGAATTTCTTTGATGGAAGTGTCTCATTTTCTCTTGCTGCTTTTAAGATCCTCTTTCTATTTTTAATCTTTGGCATGTTAATTATTTTGTTTCTTGATGTGGCCCTCTTTGGGTTCATTTTGTTTGGGACTTTCTGTGTTTCCTGGACTTGTGTGTCCATTTACTTCACCAAATCAGGGAAGCTTTCTCTCATTATTTTTTCAAATAAGTGTTCAATTTCTTGCTCTTCCTCTTCTCCTTTAGGCACCCTTATGATATGAATGTTGGTAGATTTGCAAATGTCCCTGAGATTCCTTAACCCATCCTCATTTTGGGGGGTTTCTTTTTTCTTCTTGTTGTTCCAATAGAACATTTTTTTTCTTCCTTATGTTCCCAATCATTGATTCGATTATTGTCTTCATCCATTCCTCTGATGGTTCCCTGTAAATTGTTCTTTATTTCACTTATTATAACCTTCATTTCTGTCTGGGTCCTTTTTCATGCTGTTGAAGTACCAGTGATTCCCCTGAGCATCCTAATGACCAGTGTTTTAAACTATGCATTTGATAGATTGTTTATCTCCCTTTTGTTTAGCTCTTTTTCTGAAGTTTTGTTCTGTTCTTTCATGTGGGCCATATTTCTCTGTCTCCTCATTTTGGCAGCCTTCCTGTATTTGTTTCTGTGTATAACTGCTTTTACACCCTGTCTTAGTAGTGTGGCTTGGTGTAGAAAAGCATACCTGTAAGTTTGACAGGACAGAGTCTTAAGTAATTGCCTCTGTGGGGCAACTTGTATCACTGCTCTGTGGTCCCGTGTGAGGGAGATCACAGTGAAGGGACAATGCTGCTGGCTGGCCTCTGGAGTTTTGTCTAGAGGAACCTGTATCCTGGCACTATCCCTGATTCCAGACACTTCAATTTCTCCCCATATGCCACCGGTGCCCTTACACCTGTTGCCCTGGTGCTAAAGCCCAGCGGGAGTGAGTCTGTTGCGAGCCCTTTAAGAGAAGATGCTTGAGAATTCCACAGATTTTTCCACTAGATTTTATAGCCAGAGGTAAGGGGACTTATCTTATTGTGCACTGGAACTCTGGACTGGGTGGTCCGGTTTGGGCCTGGGATCTCTTGCTCCTGAGGTATCCCTCTAGATTTTTATCTATCACACGTGTTTGTGGGGCTGCCCAATCCATGTCTCCACGTCTCTGCCTCTCCTGCTCATCTGGATGAATGTGGCTTCTTTGATTCCTTGGTAGTCAGACTTCCATACAGCCCTATTATCTGACAATTCTAGATGATATTTGTTTTGTAGTCTAGTTGTAATTTTTGCTGTGGCTGTGTGAGAAGGTGAGCTGTTTTTACCTGTACCTCCATCTTGACTGGAAGTCCTTTTTCCATACATTTTCAAAAGTAAATGAAAAAAGCACAAAACACTGACCTTGAAGTTCGCAAAAAAAAAAAGTTCACCAATACTGACTTCAGAGTTCATTGTATCTCTCAGATACAATTTAATGTTGAATATCACACACCCTTATGGAACACCTGTTATAACCAAACTGATGGCTTAAACATTATTGCTTAACATAGTCACATACAAATGTGAAGCTAGTCTGACCCTGAACCTACACACTCGATACATGTAACAATATTAAATAAAAGAGTTTGTATCTGTCAATCAGCTGTGACCTCCACAGGGTTAACATTACAGCTTTCCCAGGGACTGGCTAAGAGACTGTCTTCTATCTTTCCTGACACTGAATATTGACAGGGAATGGTCTTTTAAGACTCCTTATGGATTCTAGTGATAAAAACAATAATTTAGATTAGTATAAATGTTTGAGAAACGTTCAGGAACTCTATAGAGGCTGATGGATGAGTGAGAGTCTTCTGTGTGGGGACAGTTTAGGAAGACTAAGAGAGGTAGCTACTTTTTTTCTAATACACAGATACAAATACAATGAGTCCAAAAAATAAAAGCACAATAAAATATGTCTCAAACAAAGGAACACCATAAATCCCCAGAACCCAACACTAATAAAATCTAAGATTTACCTGACAAAGAAAAGTAACTATCGTGAAGATGTTCATTGAAGTCAGGAGAACAATGAATGAACCAAGGGAGAATTTCAACAGTAAGACAAAAAATATTAAAGGGTGCCAAAGTTCTTGAAATTGCAGAATAAAACAATAAACTGAAAAATTCACTAGAGAGTTTCAACAGCAGACTAGATCAAGCAGAACCATGATCAGTGAACTCAAAGATAGATCAATGAAAATTGTCCAATAAAAGAAGAAAAATAAAAAGAATAAAAAAGAAACTGATGAACTAAATGGAAATAGAAGCATGGACACATGGAACAGTCTGACAGCTGTCAGAGGGAAAGGGGAAGGGAGATACTGGATGAACAAAGGGAAGGGAGGAGATGAGCCAAAGAACACATATGCATAACCCATAGACACAGACAACAGTGTGGTGATGGCCAGCAGGAAGGGGGCAGGGCAGAAGCCAGGTTGAGGTGGGTGAAGGCAGAGAAAACGGAGACATCTGTAATAGAGTCAAAAATAAAAATAAAGTTAAAATAAGTAAATTTGACTTTTCCTTAATATTTAAAAAAAGAAGGACAGATAAAGAGTGAAGAAAGTTTAAGGGAACTATGAGGCACCATAAAGTAGGTAATATACACATAATGGAGTCCCAGAAGGAGAAGACAGATAAAAGGGCAGAAAGATTATTCAAAATAATAATTTCCAAAAGCTTTGTAATCATAGAAAGACAATGAACATTGATATTCAGGAACTCAAACACATTTCAAAAAACATAAATCCAAATAAATTCACATGAAGACATGTTGCAATTAATATAGATAAACTCAAAATCTGAAACCTTAGAGAATTTTAAAAACCTATAAAGTGATTTGTCATGTACAAGTCAACTCCTGTAAGACTATCAGCAGATTTCTCATAAGGAACTGACAGGCTGATGTATTCAAAGTAACAAAACCACAAATGGACAGGCGGGATTGTATCAAACTAAAAAGTTCCTACACAGCAAAGAAAGCAACAGAGTGAAAAAGCAACCATGGAGCATGAGAAGATATTTGCAAAAAATATTTTTGATAAGTGGTTAATATCTAAAATATATATGCAACTCCTACAAATTAATAGGAAAATAGTAGTCTGATTAAAAATAAAAATAAGGCTTGAATAGACATCTCTCCAAACAAGATATGCTAATGGACAAAAGATATATAAACAGCTGTTCAGTATAACTCATCATCAAGGAAATGCAAATCAAAAACACAATGACAATGAGATATTACCCCCTATAAATTAGAATGGCTATTATTTTTTTAAAAAAATCAAAAGATAAGAAGTGTTCACACAGATGTGGAAAAATTGAAACCCTTACACACAGTTGGTGGGCATACAAGTGGTTCAGCTGCTATAGAAAATAGTATGGAAATTCTTTTAAAAATTAAAATAGAACTACCGTATGATTCAATGATGCAATTTCTGAGTACTTATCCTAAAGAACTGAAATTTGTATATTGAAAAATATTTTGTATCCCCATGTTCATGCAGCATTATTAAAATAGTCAATGTATAGAGACAACCTAAATGCTTATGAATGGATGGGGAAATGGATAAAGAAAAATATGGCACACACATAAAAAGAATATTATTTAACTTTAGAAAAAAGGCAACTATGCCATCTACAATAGAATAAAGTCCTCAAGACTCATCCATATTGAGTGAAATAAGCCAAAGAAAGAGAAATACTGTGTGATTCATCTTACATGATGCATCTAAAATTAATTCCATATAATCATTGCTTTAGCACATAGAAATATCAAGAAGGCCAACTTATAGTTTAAATATTTCCATCAAAAAAAGTAGTCGTATGTTTGCCATTTAATTCTCAATAACTACTGGTTTCAAGTGTTCTTTTTTATTGTCAATAATAGGTTGTATAGCTTAACTTAATTTAGAGCACATTATATGTGGTTAAAGGTAGCTATGTAGAATGCTTCTATCCTTATAATTCAACACAGATTTTAGTTCAGTACCATCAAATTGGTAAGAAATAGAGATTTTTGATCAGCAAAGGAAAACATGGAGTTTTAAAATTTCTATAGTTCCCGTTTGGATTTGTTTTCTAATGTATTTGATATTATGAAGATTATTTTCTATTGTATACAATAATTCTCTACAAAAATCCTAAGACAATATTGTAAGAAAATCCAAGTGAATCTTCTTAAAGATAATATTATAAGAAAATCCAACTGAATCTTTGTAAACTAAAATATTATAAAAAGATAAAAGTCAAGTATCTATAACTGACCCATATTAAACATCCATAAGAAAAAAGAAACACTTGGTTTCAAGCTGTAACTCTGATATTTTGCCAGGCTAAAATATAAAATAAAGTGATGTTTATGGAAGACTGAGTTCATAAAAAAATTACATTAAATTTGATATCACTGGCTTTATGCAGTGAAATGATTATTTTTTGAAATGATAGTAATTCATGTTTCAGCCTTGGCCTTTTATAAAATATAAAGAATCAGTACACGGAAATTTAAAGTAGTAATCATAATTTAAATATCACATGAAAAATTCACGACCTAAGTATTTTATTGTTCAAAAGTTGTACTAACATGGAAAACATTCAGATGGTTAAAATACATTGATCTGAAAGTAATCGCTGCCCTTTTCAGAGCTGTATCCCATGGAGACAGAGCAGGAAGTGTGTCCTCTATCGTTACTAACACGGATGACGCTGTTGTGATAGGAGTGGTCATTCAACGTACACGTCTGTTGACAAGTGGTCTTAAAAAAAATGACCGCAGATCAGCATACCGAGAATTTGACTGAATGCCTAGCTATACTAGAGATATTTTACAAATACATATATAATGGTTCCATTATGAGTACAAATCCTTATTTTGGTTAATTTTATTTTATTACATAAGCCACATAAGCTATAACTTTAGGTTTCAACTCTAATTTTCCATTTCCCATACTTTTTGTTCCACCAAGTACTCACCAACTCTACCACAGCCATGCCACTTGTGGTGGGTTTTGGGTTTGTTTGCTTTTCTTGCATGTGTTTTGGTGGGTGATTGGGTGTGTCTGTAGTGAGATATATGGGTGGTGTTCCTTCTAAACAAATATAGGAATCTGGTAGGCAGAATAATGACACCCCAAAATGTCCAGGTCCTCATCACTGGAACTTGTGGGTGTTATTTCCACTAGTGTGGAAAAATAGAGTTTGGAAATATGACTAATTTAAGGATTTTGAGGTGAGGAAAAAAACACTGGAATATCTGGATGTATCATAACTGTCATCACAACTGTTCTTGTAAAAAGCTGCTAGTGGGAGATTTAACATAGAATAAGATAACATGATATGAACAGTGTTGTGTGATGCACTCAGAAGACAGATGAAGGGAACTCAATCCAAACAATATAGGTAAGCACTAGAAGATTAAAAAAGGACAAGAAAATGGAATTGCCACACAGAGACCCACAAAGGTGCCCAGAGAAAGTGATAGTGAATTTCTGACTTTCAGAACTGTATGATCATTGTTATTGTTTTAAGCCATTACATTTGATCATTTATTACAGCAGCAATAGCAAAGTAATAGAAGTTTCTTGTCTTAATTCTTAAGTTAGAATCACTCTAAAATGCAAATCTGGTCATTTAGTACCTTCCAACACCTAGCAGGGAAACATACAAATTTCAAAAACATATGAGATTTTTGCCCCTCTAATCTCATCCCTGTGGCTCCTACCTCACCATCTAAAAATACCAAACTGCGGGAGTCTTTAAGCTTTTGCGTACCTCCCAAAGTTACTTGGCAAACTTTTCTCTCTTCCATAATTCTGAGGACATGTGCCTGCTGTGGTAATTATTACACAGTCTTACAGTTATTTGCTTTCAATTGGCTTTTTCCTCTAAAACTGTAAACTCATTGAGGGCTTCCACAGACCTAGCTCAATGCCTTACTCAGTTAAAGCTTCATAAATGTTTCCCAAATAAATGAATACTAAATCCAAAGTTCTTCCCATTAAATATCCAATATTTAGGCTTTATTTGGTCATTTCTTTTAATCTATTAATTATGAACTATATTTTCTTATAATGATAATGTAACTTTCAAAAAATCCTACAAACACATCTCAAACATCCCAAGAACTCACCAGCAGGTGTACACACACACATTTAGTAGCTCTTTGGATTTGCAGGACCTCAGCTTCCTTCCAGAGCCTTTTTACTTCAAATGTTGCTGAGTTTCTCCAACTACAGCCAAGGTTTCACTGTTCTCATTGGGGACCTTAGTGGCTATTGTCTCTGCTAGGCTATAATTTCTCAATATTCACACTATAATGAATTGTTGGCAGTCATTTTGAAGAGTGAAAAGGCCATACATGGTAAGAACACCCCACTGCGTTGCTTATAGTCTACATCACAAGGGGCACTTTCAGTGTCTGCAGAGCCCTTTTTCCCTAGAGCGCACGCTACTCATGGTGGGTCATTTGGGACTGCTTATTGTAAGTGACAACCACCACGTCAATACACAGCCCATCTCATCACTCTATTCTTGCACGTATTTATTCCAACCTTCATTCAGGTGATATTGTCTCCTTTTATTTTTTGTAATCCTCAGCTGAGGATATGTTTATTGATTTTAAAGGAAGAGGAAAAGAGATAGAGAAAGGGGAAAAAATCGATGCAAGGGAAAAAGAACAATCAGTTGCCTCCTGTGTGCACCTTGACCGGAGAGGGACTGAACACGCAGCCTAGGCTTGTGCCCTGACTGGAATCGAATCAGCAACCTTTTGCTTTACAGGACAACACCCAACCAACTGAGCCACACTGGTCAGGTCATGCCTTGTAAATGCCTTGTGATCCAACTCGCAATCTTTCGGGCCAGGGGATAGGGCTCCCACTGAGTCATCAGGCCAAGGTGATATTATCTCCTTTAAAAGATATTCTGTGGCACACAAAGAAAACAAATAGTTGTTTTTAAAGCCTTGAGCTTATCAATGTCAAAAACAGTATTTCATATCATGTATAAACATGTTAAGATAATCTTATAAAAAGCAGCTTTTTAAGCATTTTCTCAAAAACTTTATATTTTGAGTAAAGGAGCCTTTCATTGATTCCATAGGAAATGCCACTTTTAAATATGCTTTTACCAGAAGTACCTTTTCTTGACACATTTTCTAAATAGCTAAAATATTTCTTAGACAAACCACAAATCCTCTTTGTCAGTGATGTAAGAGGTGGTTATTATTACTCTCATTTTACAGATGGAAGTAGAACCATGAGAGGTTAAAAGGTTTGACATAGAGAACCAGTAGAAAACCCAGGAAAAAAAGTAAGATCACTAGACATATTTTAAATGAATGTGGATTTTTATCTTTGTTTTTCTCATACACATGAAAATCACCTGAAAGTCCTAATGCTCCTTTCAATGAGGCTCACGAGATAAATGTCGTGTTCTCTTTATGGTTTCATTAGTCCAAAATATTTTCAATAGCTTAACCAGAGATGTTGATAACTTTAATCACCATGAGATTTGGGAGAAATCTGCAAACACCTTAGTACAATATTGAACCATTTTTTGATTTAAAAGAAAGATAATTCATATTAAAACAGAGACAATTATTTGATCTCTGCTACTTGAACTGGGTTAAAAGTGAATTGTAAATGAGTGTTAATATGATCATGTAATTAAACACATGTCAGAAAAAATGTTCAGATAGGTTAGACATATAGGTTAGAATAGGTAAATAAGGGTGTTTGAAGGGTATAACTACTGAGGTCCCTTCCATCTCCTGGGTGGGGAGTCTGGTATTCAATATCAGAATTCCATGTACCCTATAATGTTCATTCAATAAATTCATGAATAGTAAAAGCAGCAAAGAATTTTAGAAGGAATAAAGAACTTAAGGACTTAGAGAGTATTGAGCTAATTTATACATTTTAAATCACTAACATTTTTGTACCTCTCTTTTATATGTTGTTGTGTATTATAATTAGTTACATGATCTTTATAAATCCACAGTGTATTAAATGCAATAGGTAATTAATCAATATATTTTAGTTTAACTACTAGAACTGTGGTAAGACTCTAGGGTTTGGTCTCAAGAAATGAGTCCTCAGTCTAACCACTAAGCTGAGGATCATATTTGAAAGCAAACCATTAGAAATAACTCAACCTGAAGCCAAGAGCTTTTTCAATTTCTTCTGAATAAGAGGAACATTAATCCCTGAAATTCAGTTGGCATTAAGTCTTTAAGAAGAAAGATCAGATTTGTCCCCGGTGTTCAATAATGGAAAGTGAATGTGAGACAGGGTTATATTTTTGTAGTAGAAAAAGAACTGGACTTAGAATAGGATTCCTGGGTTTCAATCTATCATTAATTGCTGTTTTGCCTTCAAAAAAATTACTTTCAAATGTCAGTTTACTCATCTGCAAAAGAGCAATTATGACTGTACTTTTCATTAAATTGAACAAGAAGTGGTTAAAAATTACACTCTTGATAAGTTGTTTTCAAAGGATAGTTTGATGCCAAGAAATGAGATGGCACAACAAAACAAGCAATCTGATTCCAACACAGATTCCAGACAAGAAATGACTTGACCCCCCTGGGAGATTTAGAAGGCCACTGTCATTGCCCTGTGCACAGAACCTTAATTGTAGCATTGAATGAAATTGGCAGAAGGATACTCATGAGGACAGGAAATACTTAGGTTTAAAGAAGAGAAACCAATTCCCAATGTGAAAAATAAATCATATTCCCAGAAATTAAATTTCCCTTTACTTTTATTATTAGTTTGGAGGACTTGAATTTTGCTTGTATACCTTGAAATTAGGCCAAGTCAACTATGACCACCTGTCCCAAGGCATCGTTCCATAAAATCAAAATATTCCAGACTATGTTGGATGGAGACAGAGCCTACAAAGAATGTGTATTTAAGATCATTGTAACCATTTCCAGAGGTAAAGGTTAAGAGGTTAGTAATCAAGGGATATTAGAAAATGGGCATCCAAATACTTATTTTTTGGATCACAAAAAGTGGACTTGGAAATGTAAAGAATAGTCTATTAATCCCACTGACAAAATCATTACCAGCAATTCCTTAAAGTGAGAAGAAACTGGATACTGAGGTCTGAACTCAAAGTGTATCAATGTGTACAATATTTGGAGTGCAGGGGGTTATGCATATTCTTTCAAAATATGGTCACAAAGTCTGCAACAAGCATTCTTTCTTTAATCACATAAAATTCCAATATAAAAAGTCTAGGTTTTACTATAGGGAGGCCACTGAAAAAATGAATTTTTCATAGACTTTTTGAAGATTAAAATAAAGTACACAAAACAATTTATCCCAGCACACACTAAGTACACAGTAAAGTGAAACTGAGTTATAAATAAGGTAATGTAAGCTTCCCTATGTGTTGTTACTTAATGGCAAGAGTTCAATTCTGAATGATATTTAATAGGTAATGGAAAACTACTGAAAACTTGTATTTGAATATATCCATATTAATTTTGGAATGGATAACTTACTGTTGTCTACTACATGATGATACCAAACTTATGAAAATTTATTCTGGGTATTTAAGACTGCATTCACTCGACAATAAGCAATAACAATGATATGTTTAAGTAAGTCAAAACAAAACATTTCATATACTATATATTATTATAAATGGTATTTTCTATTTTAGTTACATTAAATTTCTTTACTATTTATAAATACCAAATAAATAACAGTGACAACTAAAAGAATATTTAATGTGTTGTAATATACCATTCAAAAGTTAAAATACAAAGCTTAAATAACTGTATGTATATGTGTGCATGTGTGTGTGTTTTATGTGTGTGTATGTGATTTCTGTTCATGTTAAAAATAGAGGAAAGGTATATGTAAACATGCAAGACCATGTTAAAAATACAAAAGGCTTGTGAAATAAAAGTTCTTATTCTAAAAATAGAAAAGCATTACTTACATTTTATAAACTATAACAATGACCACATGTAAAATTGTATTGTTTACTTTACACCAAATCAGTTTCAAAATTTTCATCGTACAAGAAATTTTTGAATAAAAAGTATCAGTAATAAAGATCAGCATTTAATTGTTTCAGAGAAGCTGAAGCGATTTTTGTAGAATCACTTTCACTTAAAAATATATTGTACCCTATTTCCCTTATTTAAGGAACAGGCATGGGTTCCTAATCATAAACTTGTTGGAAATTAAAAACTCTCCATCCTATATATGTTGTTTTTGCAAGAAAACAAAGTCTGATATGTAATTGAAATTTGACATTTAATAGAATGTTATCAATAAAATTAGAGAGTCCATAAAATAAATTAAAATTTTGGAAAACTGTCAGTGTTATCCATGACCAGATTAAGTTTCACTTTATTGACGTTGAGTTAAAGTCCAACCTCCTTCACCAAATAAATGGTTCACCAGTTGGCTTTACTTTTTCTCCAGAAACATTGCTATTTTTTTCTAGACTCCAGAAACATTGAGCCCTTTTAGTTTATCAAATGTTCAGATGCTATGCTGACATACAAGTCTGTACATGGGCCACTTCCTTAGTCTGGGAAATCTGGCATACATTAAATACCTTCCTGGGAGATCGGGTACACATCAAAACCCGATTCTACCTCCGTAACACCTTTATCTTCTTCTTCCTTGTTATTTTGGCTTAGGTTAGAGATGTCACTTTCTTTGTGGAATTTGCCTTGATGCCCTGATACTTAGGTAGGTATTTCCCTCTCTGGTTCTCAGAGCACACAGTACTGGGATCACATGCATTCTTCCTTCGTCTCCCTCAGAGAATGAGAGATTCTGGGCTGCCGGCTGTCTGACTGGCCTCCCCAGTGTCTAGTGTAGTACCTTCTGTAAGGCATTCACATAACTTTTTAGTGAATGAATGGTGGCTATTAATTCTGATATATGGCTTAAAATTATTTACTGCCAATCAAATTCATGAATTAAGCTTTCCATTTATACTCGTTATGACAGTTTATCCTTTGACAGCGTAAATTAAGCTAAATGGATTGTTTGGAAGTATAAACATATGAAAACATTTATTAACCCAAATGCCTCTTGTGCCAAATAAAATCTCACAGTAAATTCTACACACACAGGAAACTATATTTTCCAGCCTCCTTCACAGGTGGGAGGGGCCATAATGACTGGTTTATGGTGAACAGAATGTGGGCAGAAGTGACAGATGCCACTTGCCAGCCTGGCCTCCAAAACCTCCCTCCTGATCCTCCTCAGTCTCTCAGTGTCTGTCTCCTTGCCCTCCATAAGGAAAGAGCCTACCTATGTTCATAACTGGGGTAAGTCCCCCATATCCAACACCAATGTGCATTGAATGGTGATTCAAGGGATAAAACTTTGTGTGTTTAAACACTGAGGTCTTGGCATAGCTTGTTACAGGACTTAGTCTGCTTGGCCAAAAGTCGTTAGCAGTTTGTAAAGTTGTTTCTAGTTTTCTCTAAGATAACAAGATGTGCTTACAACACTTGCCAGGGAAATTTAATATCTGTAGTAATGGGATGCTATCAAGGGCGTTTAAACTACAAGGCAATTTTTAAACCACACCTTCAACAAAAATTAAAGTTTTATAGAAAAAAGTTAGACCAAATTGCCCTTTGTCATTTTTTTCAAAATTCATAGACATATACAAAATAGGAAGTGATTTAATACACTTCAGGTACCTACTAACCACATTCAACAATTATTCACAAACTTTGAATTGTGTAACATTTATCCCTTATCCTTTTATGGTTGAATCCCCTAAGCAAATCTAAGATTCCCATATACTATTTTATCCATAAAGAGCTGAGGTGTGTATCATGATGCAAGTCTTTTTTTTGTGATATAAACCATATCATTTTCATAGCTAATATTTTTAAAGTTAAAATCCCTTAACATCATCTAATACATAGTCTATATTCACATTTCCCTCATTGTCATACAACTTTCTTTTTATGGTCGGTCAGATTACCCACCATTTCTTTGAGTTATGTCTCTAGTTTTCTTTATTGGGCTGGCCAAAAAGTTTGTTTGTTTTTTTTTTTTAAGTTGGCTCTAGTATTGTTTAGCTGTCTTTAACTTCAATCAAATAAATTTGCTAGGTTGTATTTTGACAGCTGTCATATCAATGTGCATTTAAAAAACAAAACTGGTAAATTTTTGCATAGTCATTTTAATATTGAATATGGAAGAAAATATGCAATATGTTCAGCATATTATGCTTCATTTTATCAAGAAAGGTAAAAACAACTGAAATACAAAGTCTGTGCAGTGTATGGAGAAGGTGCTATAACTGATCAAATGTGTCAAAAGTGGTTTGTGAGGTTTCATGCTAGTGATTTCTCACTAGACAGGGGCTCCATGGTTAGGTAAGCCAGTTGAAGTTTGTACTGATCAAATTGAGATATTAATTGAGAAAAAACAACATTATATCACAAGAGAGATAGCTGACATACTCAAAATATCCAAATCAATAAAGTTATTGGTGAAAATGAAAAATGTCTTTTATTTTATGGAAAAAAATCATACAAACTTTTTGGCCAACACAATATAGTCTTAAATTTCTATTTTCTGTACCATTAATTTTTGGAGAAACAGTATTTTCCTGTAGACTGTCATGTAAACTTCTGTCAGTACAATTCATATTTTGTTTCATTTTGCTGGCTGATATTGTTACCTCTGAGGCAGGCCATGATGTTGTTCTAAAGAGTGTGGTTAAAAACTCTACAATAGCATCAACTGCTACTACTGAAAAAAAGTAGACCTAGAGAGATGAAGTACTAGTCGAAGAATTCTGTCAGGCAAAGGGAGGAAACAGGAAAGAGTGTATAGCCTCAGGCTCCATCATGCACCCTTATTAGCAAACCAACCAAAGAGGGAGCTACCTCACAAAAGCATACTTGATTTAAAGAGATACAGCCAGGCATTTGAAAACAACAAATTAATGAGAAAGGCAGTAAAATACTTTATAAAATTTATTGTACTATTTAAAATTAAATTAATGTATAAATATATTATATCTTGATATATCATTTCAACATAAACCCTAATTATAATGCAAATTATGAAGATAAGTTAATTTTAATGATCACATATAAAAATGATCACACTCATTTTAAATGTAGTTTGATGACTGTAATAAATACATATTGTCATTTAAGCAACACCACACTCCAGATACAGACTGTTCTTTACCCCAAAAGTTCCCTCCTGCTCTTCGTAGTCAATCCTATGCCCTCACTCCATCCCTGCCCCCAACACACACACACAGAAGATCTTTCTAATTACTCATCTATTTGCTATTACTATGGTACCTTTTCTAGAAGTCCATATAATTAGAATCATAGAATTGATCGACACCTTTTCTTATTTTCTGTCTACTTGTTTCATTGATACCAAGAGAGTACTCTTAAGGTCTTCCAGTGTGAATGTGAAGATTTTTATTTCTCCTTTAAATTATATCTTTTTTTGCTTCATGTATTCTCAGGCTTTACTGTTAAGCACACACCTAGTTTATATTGTTATGTGTTGGGGACATAGGCTCTCATATTGTCCTCCTTCCTGAAAATTGTCCTTACTCTGAAGTTCACTTTGATGTTCATACAGTTACTCCAGCTTTCCTTTGATCAGTGTTTGCATGCTACGTCTTCCTCCATCCTAAACTTTTAACCTCCCTAGCTCTTTCCAGTTAAAATGGGTTTATTTTAATACAACATATAATTGAGCCTTACAGTGTTTTCTTTCCCCAGATATAATCTCTGTCATTTAATTAGAATGTTTAGATAATTTACATAGAATGTGATTAATATTGGTGGGCAATTTGTTTTTTATTCTTCCATCTGTTCTTTGTTCCTTCTTTTTGCATATTTTGGATATTATATCACTTCAAATAAAATCCATTAAATTTAAAATGGTTGCATTTACCCTTTCCTAGCCTTTGTACTACCATTGTCATACATTTTACTACTCCATTTATGTTATAAAACATACAATATACCATTGTTGCTACATTATTTTTGTCATAATTTTAATAAATAAAAAGTTAACAGATAAGACATATGTGTACATGCAATTACCATTTCCTGTGCTTTTCTTTACTTTTGGAGAGAGATGAATTTGTATGTTTTTTTCCTGTTTTTTGAGAATTTTAAAAATTATTTCTTGTTATAGTCATTGAGAAATGTCATCTACTGTATATCTGGAAAAAGTCTATTTGCCTTCATTTTATAAGGTTGTTTTTCTGGTTATAAAGTTTAGGGTGACATTTTCTACATTTCAGCACACTAAAAGGTGTTCCTATCTTCTGCTTTTGCACAGCTTTTGAAGAGGCCGTTCACCTTTTCACATACGAGTATAACATGTCTGCTTCCTTCAAATTGTTTTTAAATTTTTCTCATGTCTTTTTCCAATAATTTGATTATAATGTGCCTTGGTATGATACTTATGTTTCTTTTGCTCATTCACTGAGCATCTTGGACCCATTGATTTCGAATTTATCTCAATTTGGAAAAGTTTTGTCCATTCTTTCTTCACAGTTTTTTTTCTCAGCTTTTTCTCCTCTCCTCTTTCTGTCTAATTGCACTGTTAGGTTGCTTCACATTGTCTCACACCTAACTGATGTTGTACTCAATATTTTCAATCTTTTTTCTTTTCTGGGCTTCTTTTTTTTGACAGTTTCTTTTGACAGTTTATATTGACAGTTTCTATAATTATACAAGGTCCGTCCAGATGGTATCCAACCATGTAATATGAAAAATAGAGACATTTACTGAAGAAGATACAAGCTGCAAGAATTGATGTACATAGGACAATGATGCCTCTGTCTCCTTCAAAGAAGGTACCTTGGGACCTCACACAGTTCTCTCAATCACCATCAGCTGCTCCATCGTATTTTCCTGAATTTCGACAGTCTGAAATCTCTTCCCTTTCAAAGATGATTTTAGTTTTGGGAAAAGCTACAAGTTGTAGGGTGCCAAAGCTGGACTGTAGGAGTGCTGAGTCACCAAAGATTTGATGTTTCACTGAAAATCTCTGTACAAGATGTGATGCATGAGCATCCACATTGTCCTAATGAAACTGCCAATCACCAGTTTTCCATAGCTGTGGCCTTCTGAATCATCTGAATAATTTCTATGGAAGAATGTTTAAGCTTAATGCAAAATCTGATGCAGATTCATCTGTCTACGTGCTCAGTCATTTTGAATGTGATGGCCATACAATACACATGCTCACTCAGTAATGTCCACTGCCCCCACTGACTAGTACAGTGAAGTCATCATTGTTTATACCTGTGCATTCCAGTCCACTTTCCTTAGCTGCCAGGTTACATCGGTGTTGCACAAACCGTTCTCATTATATTTAACAATGGCTGGAGTTTTTCCATTCAGACCTTGTATAATCATGTTCATTTTCTCTAATGTCTTATCTGCTGTTAATCCTCCATTTGTTTTTCCTTTAGGATACTGACTTTTTCATTAATATATATCCTACTTGATGATTTTTTTATGTCTCCCATGACTCATTTCATCATACTTATGCTTTAGTTTACCGATTTGATCATATTTTTATATTTATAATAGCTGTTTTAATCTTTTCTACTCATTCTTTCATCTCTGTTATATCAGTGTTTATTTGTGTTCATTGAGTTTTTCTGGTTATGGATTTATTCTTCCTTGATGTTATTTTCTTTTCAGCTTTAGGTAAGTTTTAGGTTTTATTAGATTGCACACTCATACATTTTATGTTATTCAGTTTTGGAGATAGGATCTTTCTAAAGGTAATTAAGTTAAAGTAGGTAATTAGTGTTGACCCTAAATCTGATATTTAGAGAAGGAAGAGAAGGAAGAGAAGGGAGAAAGAGAAGGAAGTTGGGACAGAGAAGAAAGACCATGTGAAGAAAAAGAGACAATAAAGCCATGTACCAGCCCAGAAAAGAGGCTGAAGAATGAAACCAGACCTGCTAACATCTTGACCTTCGATTTTTGGTTTCTGGAAATGTGAAAAAATGACTACTGTTTAAGCCAACCAGCCTGTAGTACTTCGCTCTGACAGTGGCAGGGAGAATTCTAAGAACTCAATCTTCAAATCATCAGTATCATCATTAGCATATCTTTGCTTCCCTATCCATTCACTTCCCCCATCAACAGCTCCACTTTAAACAGATTTGGCTTTTTTTCCCCTGGGGATTATATATGTATAATCTCCATATATATGTATTTGCTATGATATATTTATCAACACAGTTCAATTTATTACTCCTCTGCTTTCCTCACTAGATTTTGAGTGCCAACTAGCAGTAATTATTAGTCATAAATATATGTAATCAGTGTTTCTTGAAATCAAATTTTAGAAACTGGAATAATACAGACTCTAAAAACAGCACATTATAACTTTCTATTGACATACACATTTGTTCAGGGAATGAAGATAATGCTCATGGGAAGACCTTAAAACATCTTTCCATCCTGAAATATTTTCTGTATGTTCCACTGGAGTAATTTTTCTTGTCTTCTGGTGCTGCTGTGCCTCCAGTGAGGCTAACTGGATTTCAGAGAGTAGTGCGCTGCAGCCCATCCCAGGAGCAAGACGGTGCATGTGTTATAGAGGGATGGCACTTACCAGGGGTCACTGAAAACCTCACTGACAAAACAGTTCTACAGAGGACACAATATGAAAATAATGATTCTAAAATAATTGCATATTCACTGAAATACCAGGACATAACTCTTCTGGATCAACTGACAGGATAAAAGAATAATTTATTAAGGCATTTTGTTATCTATGGTACCTCACCCCTAAAAACACATTGAAGCTATACTGAAAACTACATTACAAGTTATTGCTGCCCTGAGCTTCAATAACTTGTAAATGCTAGCATTGCACCTACTATAACCACATTGAGAAAGCATCTTAGTACATTGCTGCCTCCAGGAGTGGAGACCATGTTTATGAAATTGGGAAGTTATGACCCCATCTGTTATGTATGCGGAACAGCTTACCCACCATAAAAAGACTGTTCTGAAACTGCGTGTATATGAGGCAGGGAGAGTGGTGGTTGTCAGGGATAATCAAACAACAACATTTTTTTCTTAACTCATTTCTCTTACTCAAAATCTGGCTAATATACTGCTGTTAAAATAATATGTCACATAAAATATTAACCATGCTACTTCATTAGAGATCATTCCTAACCTGTGTTTAAAGACTTCCGGGGGGAGGAGGTATTAGGGGACTAAATGACAATGGAGAAAAAATACAACAAAGATTAAATTAAAAAATAAAAAATAAAAAGAGAGTATTATAATTTAGTAACATATAAATCACCAATAAATAAATCACCAAATAATAAAAGAGGAAAAGTTTCTTTTACAAATTTAAATATTTTTTCAAATTCCTGCTTCCTGCCAGTTTTTGTAATTAAAAAAAAAACTTTGTTCTATGTGAATTACATCCTATCTTTAATGTAAGGTCTTGCTGGGCAAAGCTATACATAGACAGGCTAACATAACCCGGGAGCTAATTAGAAATGCAGAGTCTCAGGCTACACTCCAGACCTGCTGAATAGAATTGGCAATTCAGCAAGATTCCTAAGTGATCAAAATGCAGATTAATAATTGAGAACCACTGCTTTAGAGTCAAGGTAAAACAGAAGACTTAACCTGACATTGGTTATCACAATCTGTTCAGAGGCATATGTTGGTACTGGTTATTTAAAAGTGATATGTGTTGAAATAAGTTTGTGAAATGCTAGACTAAATGAAATATGCATCTGCTTCTACTTCCAGTTTACAAAAGTTCATGGGAACTGTCATTCTCTCAGGGGGGTACAGAGAAAGCAGGTTTTTCTCCCAAAGAATGCAGAAATATCCAGTCATTTAGTCAAATGAATTGCTGCATGCCAACTATATTCTAGGCCTGCATTAGTAAAGAATTTACTTTCAACTTAATTTCATAATGATTTTTAAAAAATATATCATTTTGTAGCAATGCATTTGTGCTATTGTTCCAGTAATGTAAACTTCTAGATATTTAGTTCATTAAAATAAACTAGATGTTTATGTTCTAATCGGAGGATATTCATGATATATGAAGTGAAGTGAATAAAAAAGAAATTGTAAAAATAATACATATACACTGTATGAGCCTATTGTTATTAGGTATGTATGCCATGTATATTGTATGATACAAGTGACATCCATGGTACACACACATATACATATAGAAACAAGCAAGTGTGAGAAAAGAAAATATATACAAAAACTCTTAATGGTTATTCCAAGGGCTACAATGAGATACTTGGAATGGGACCTTTCACTTCTTAAAATTTCTTAGCAATAGTATTAGAGGTGATACTTTATTGAAGTCTCAGAAGTTTTCAAGTTAAAAAAAATGCTTTCTTTTCTCAAGTGCCTCTATTTTTATTGTTAAGAAGCTAATTTTACTAGTTGCCTCTTATCTGCTTAGCAGGGCTTTTGGCCTCTCTCCTAGGAACCATTTCCATTTAAAAAGATAAGTACTAGGCAAAAAACAAAATTACTTCTTGATAGCATCTCAAACATATTTGGCAAGACGGATATTCTAAATAGAGTTTCTGAATTCTTTGTATACAAAATTATCCTTCCTCAAAAATTAAAAGTAACACCATGGGCTTTTATAAGAGGAATTGTGCCAATAGGTACCACCACTCTCTCTCCAAGGATGAATCATATTTCCGAGAACACTAGGCCTTTTTCCTTAGGAACTGTAAGGCTGTCGTTGTTGCTCTGGCTCCCCCTGGTGGAAGAAAATCACACAGACAAGGAGAAGCAAGGAGCAACCCACTAGGAATTTGTTGTCTAGAAGATAAATGTGTTGCCTCTTTCAGGTAACTTCGAAGATTGGAGCACTTTGGGGTGAAAGTACATTTCAGTTACATTGATTGAGTGCTATAGCCTTTTGATAAAGGCAGTGTTGGGCCCTCTGTGGTTCAAGCTTCTCTGCACTTCCTGTGGGTTTTTAATATTTAGTAAAGCAGGTGCGCACAGTCAAGTTTAATAACCAGAGATATAACAGATAAGGTCACAGAAAATCTAAAATGCCAAACTCTTAGGATTAGGCATGTGTGTATGCTTTTGCTTCAAATTTGAAAATGTTGCCCTATAATTTGTGGAGTAATCATACAGTCTCCAGAAGAGGCAATAGAAGGCAGAATTGTTGAGCGGCTACCAGCATAGGCTTTGAGGTCAGACAATTCTGGACTGTGTGTATACTCTAGTGCTTATTATGCACTTCTTGATGTTCCTATCTATGAAGTGCACAACTGTTATCAACATACTATTTCAGAGAATTATTCAGTTTAAAAAGCAATACATGTAGAGCATAATGCTTAGCATACATTAAGTGCTTAATAAGTTAGTGATGCACAAAAATTTTCCTTAGAATGCAAGTAAAATACTTTTATTTCAATTTCCTTAGTTTTAATACCAGAAAAAACTACAGATGTCTCTGTTCTATTATCTGGAAAATTGAACTGTATACCATATAGAGGGATGTTTCTGTCAGACATACAATCACCATCCAGCAGGTTTTCAGTTACCTAAATTATTAATAGCCTAGAAAAGACTGCATTCTGATGATTAAATAAGAATAATCCTCTCACTTGTCTCTCAAAGAGAATGTCCTCCCTCGCCCGGTATTTCACTTGGTCCTAATGGGGGCAGGGTGGAAACACTTTTAAAACCTCTCTTAGCTTGAGATATCTTTCCTGACTGCGTTTCCGGGTTGTCATTCAAGTAGGTCAGGGAAGAGAACAGCCCCTCTCCCAAGAGTCGGCGTGTGGTTTGTCACTGCAAAGCTCTAGTAATTGGAGTCACAAAAGTACTGAATCAGCCAGAGTGGCAGACAGGGAGTCTCGGAGCATGGCTCTCCCAGCGCCAGCAATGATGGCCATCTGTTGCCGTTATATTGACAGCTGCAACCTCTTCACTGCAGAAGAACACCTGAAAAAGTCGCTCCTAAGTGGACCAGCTGCATCAGCTTCTGCCGCATTATCTTCTGAGAGGATCGATGTTTATCCAGGTTTCAGAAATGTAGTTTTTACTTCGCCTGCACAAGTCAAGGCCTTTTGCTGTTCAAGCACCACTGTGTATGCTAATAATTTTAGGGTTTTCTATGAAACTAAGTTGGGTGCTTCTTAACTGAAGTTATATCCTCTGAACTGAAACATTATTTCAGGGAAGACCTTTGTTTTCTCAGCATTTAGCAGTTCTGAATTGAGTAGTATGTCCAATGAATGTGCCAAAGCCCTCAGCAGCTTTCTATTATAATATTATATATGCATATTTATTAGATATTTGCATGTGTGTTTGTGTAGTCTTCTCTATACATAAGACACATTACGTCTGAAGAATAAGAATAATTCTTCACATATATTTTCTATGTGCTTGTGAAGTATTTGTAAGAAGCACTCAATGCTTCTCAATACTTATTTCCTTAACTATTTATTTACATATTTTACAAAAGTATATGGTGTTTATTAGAAACAAGGTATTCTTCTAATTGTTACACAAATATTAATTTTCCAAATTCTCCTATAAGCCTGGCTATGTCTTATTGCTGCTGTAACAAATTATCATAAACTTGGAGGCTTAAAATAACACACATTTATTATTTTATAGTTCTGGAGGTCAGAATCTGAAATGGGTCTCACTGGGCTAAATCAGGGTGTCAGCATGACTGTGTTCCTTCTGGAGGGCTGAGTGGAGAGTCCATTTCCTTGCCTCTTCCAGCTGCCAGAAGACACCTGCATTCTCAGTTCCTGTCTCAGCTCCTCCCCTTCAGTGGCCAGTCATGTCTTTATCATGCTGCTGCATCTGGATTCTCTGCTTTCATCACATGAGCTACTCTGACTCCCTGACTTTCTCTTTCACTTTTAAGAATTAGCTCTCCATCTCAAGATTCCTAATCACATCTGCAAAATCCTATTTGTAAGGTAGCATATTCATGGATGTGAATATCTTTAGGGGGCCATTATTCTGCCTATCAAACCTACTAAAATTGTTCTTGTCTTGCACATGAGTAAACTGACTCAGAAAGGTTAAGGAATTTTTCCAAGGCCACATAGTTAACTAGTAGCAACAACTGGATTTAAACACGGGTAGTCAGGCTTTAGAGTTTGGGCCTCTAACAACTGCACTGTTGAAAATGTATGGACTGAAGAAAAAGAAAGAGTGATGCAAGGAGCCAGGGACATAGTTTATCTTTAAAATCATAAACAACTATGCCAGCTAGAATTCAATGAATTAAATTCTATTAGTTGCAGTTAAATAATGATAACAATAAAACGCTATAGAAAAGAGAGCTTGAAGACAAAAGGAACAATGCCCCCCAAATAACAAATATGGGCCACTGAGATGGATCATATTTACTGTACCAACTGCCTGCAAAAGATTGAAAGATACTGAGACAATCACAGTAAAAGAGATGAATTGTATGTAATAACTTTGAGAACCAGAAGAAAGTGAGTAGGCTTTGGAGGGGAGATCAAAGATATATGATGAAGTAAAAACTATAAAATTAGAAAAGTATCTTAATTGACAATCCAGAGATGTGTAAAATATGGGGATTTCTTAACCTATTAGTTCCCGTTGCCAAACAACACCAAATAATCGAATGTATTTGATGTTTGAGACTCCTCTGTGTTTGAGTGATAATGAGTTGGAACTCCAAGTTGAGCTCTAGAACCTAATCCTTGTCTAATTTGATGTTGAAGATCATGAATTGAGCCAGGAAACTGAGTGAGTGACTAAGGAGCAGAACACACCCAATGACATTAAAAAGTTTAAAATTAAACTCACTAAAGTCAAGATTCCAATTCATCCTCTCCAGTTAAATAAAATTAAAGCCATGGTGTATTTACCCAAATAATAGGGCATTCCAGGCACCATTAGGCAGATGAAGTATATCACATCTTCCAATTATGTGCCCCTTTTCAGAAAAAATAACCATTCCTTCACCAAATATATTTCCATTTATTCAACAAGTATTTAGGAAACCTCTGATATAATCAGAATTGGGTTAGGATGCATAGATAAAGAATGTCACATTCCCAGTTATATGCATGTGTTTCAGACATGAGAGAAGTATTTTAAATAATACAAACATGTATAACATTGGTTTATTTCTAAAGCAATATATATATTCATTGTAGACAACTTAGGAAATATACAAAGTAAAATAAATAAATAAATAAATAAATAAATAAAATAGAAATAATTTATTATTCTACCAGATAACAAATAAAACATCTTGTTCAAAAATACAAATATTTCTAATTATCTCTATAGAGGTTTTCCATATGAATTCAGCTACATTAAAAAAATGACTTACATTTTAGAAACTATTTTCAACTATTTTAACAATGTATTTTGAATAAAATGCTTATGAAAATGCTCTATCATTAAATACCATATTGTCAATAACTACACATTATTCTGGTGTAAGTGCACACCATAAATGCACTTAGCTAAGTCAATTTTGTTTGCACTTTAGTGGAGAATTTAGTCATGAACCGTAAATTTCTCTAAAATGTTTGCTTCACAAACTCTGCAGTGACACAGTCCCGTGATATTTTATCACTATTTTCTGCCAAACTGTATTTAGCATTTCCGGTGTCTTAAAATGTCATACCAATGGATAATACCTTTTCATTAAAACTCTTCCTGTGTTCTATATTTAAAGCCCCACTTTTAATAGGTTTTGCCTAGAAATATAATAATAATCATTTTAGAAAAGATTTCTAAGAGGTTATTTTTGCATTGTTTCTCCTCATTCTATTTGAATAATTTTTCTAAAAATACTGACTATATGCCCTGATCAGTGTGGCTCAGTTGGTTGGGTGTTTTCCTGCACAGCAAAAGGTCAATTGGTTTGTTCCCGGTGGTCAGGACACATGTCTGAGTTGCAGGCTCAGTCCCCAGTCAGGACACTATGAGGGGCAACTGGCAACCAGCTGACATTTCTCTCTCAGATTGATGTTTCTCTCCCTCTTTTTCTCCTTCCCTTCCCACCTCTCTATAAATAGGTAAATAAAATCTAAACAAAACTTGTGACTATAAAATATACCCCAATATTCTTCCCTTCACCATCACCACATATTCCTCAAACTAGTGAAAGATACCATGAAAAATGTGTTTGGTAATCAACAGAACAGGTGATTTTCCACAAAAATGCCTTTAGAGTACAAAACTATAGAATTATTCTAACTAGTAAGAAATGAAATACATCGTGTGTTGAAAGCTTTAAATCACTCAATGTCAATACTGTCATCATTGTTTAATATTGGATGGTATGGGAAAATTATCATAACATCCAACAGAGAGAATCAAAAAATGAAAATATTTTGTTCATATGAATTCCTTATTCATTACTACTTGCTGACAACCACAAGGCAATTAGGGTCCAGAATGGACATTGCTATGGCCCTAATGTCTTTTTTTTTTAATGCAGATATAACTCTTACACACAAAAACCCAGGAGTGCAGGTGTTTGTGTGTGTGTGTAATTTAAATCTGTATGATTAGGCCTAAGACAATTGGTACATATTAGACTTATTTTTCTTACCATATATGTATTTGTTATACTTATTTCAGACTAAAACTAATTTTCCAAAAAAAATCAACACATAATAAAGGCCCCTAAGTATCCAAATTCAAGGCTGGATTCAATAATAGAAAAAATTTTAAATGCAAAGTGTAAGGTTAATATCAGTTTACTTTTACAAGTCATTTATATACCTACATAAAAGGTCTTAAAATATATAGTTCTAAAATCTCTCAGGGAAATAAATAAAAGCTCTTCAGCACATAAAATTGATACTTGAAATATCAAAGTACTTCATAATAAGGTACTAAAAATAAAATTAAGGTACATAACAGTGCCAATAAACTGCAATTAGAAAACATTCCTGATTAAGTTGCTGGTAAAACCTGCAGATGGTATTTCACTATTGAAGAGTGAAGGCGAGGGGCACTGGCTGTGATTTCCAGCCACTGCTACTTGCTCTTCATATAAGGACAATCCCAAGATAGGCTCCATATGCACCTTTTTCCCCAAGAGTTCCTGTCTGCTAATAAATGCATTCTTCACAAAGAACCCGGGAAGGAGTAGTCCCAGGCTTTGTCAGAGCCTTAGTGTGGCAGGGTTTTGTTTGCTTTGTTTCAGCCATTCCCTGGCCCCAGGACAACTGTCTCACTTCACTAAGGCTAGAGTTCCATGCTCAAATAGTCTGTCCTTATTGTTTTTTTGTTTGTTCATTTGTTTTATTGTTAATTTTTTTCTTTTATTGATTGAGAGAGGGAAAGGGAGGGAGAAAGAGAAGGAGAAAAACAGCAATCTGAGGAGAAACATTGACCGATTGCCTCTTGTGTGCGCACACACGCACACACACACACACAGCAACAGAACCCACAACCCAGGCATGTGCCCTGACTGGGATTGATGCTCAACCAACTGTGCCACACTGGCCAGGTCTCTGTGTTCTTGTTTTAAAACAATAGGTCTGGGCTTCTTAAGTAGAGGGCATTTACATGTATCTTAATCATCTACATATGGGTGGCAGTGTGCATGGGAGGGCAGATGTGATGTTGCAACAGAGATGGGTTGCAATGGACTTTAAAATATGGACCTGGGTGTACAAAGTACAGAGATCTAAGGCCCTTTGTATGCCTTTTAAATCTAAATGCACTCCCTACTGCAGAGAAATGGTCATTTTCATTCTTTAGTACTTGAAGGTCCTGAAAAAATATATATGTTATATGTGTATATATATATATATATATATATATATATATATATAATTTTGTCTATGTTGAGTTTATCTTTCCTTCTAGGATCAGGCAGGTGTAGGATAACGACATGGTTTGCCTAATGAATTCCAAGGGACTACATAACATCACTCTGTCAAACAGCCATCGCTACTGCTTTCACTAATACTCAGGCTGTTGTAAATTACCTCTACTTTCAGGTGCCTCTAAGGTGACAAATTCTGTGCTAAATGCTTAATACACATTGTGTTTTACATATCTTGCAAAGTCAGTAAAAATTGTAAGTACATTCAAAACAAAAGCTTAGAATAAGGTGTTTGGGCTTAACTCTGTTTCCAGAGCCTCTTTCACTTTACTAGGTCATAAAAACTCTGTCCATTTATACAAAGTATGTATTGTGCTCATTAATGCAATGTGCTGTCCCCTTTTTTATAAATGGAAATTATCTAGCATTGGGAACTAGGGTCTCAGATCCAGCCACTCTCTTCCTCTATGCATCAGTCACACAAAGTAACTTGAGAATCTGAATTCCCAGGCTGCTCTGTAAACTGTCTTCATATAGTCTTACATGCAAAATCTCTCAACTTTAGTAATACCTTATCCAATCTTTCATTATAGCTATAATACTTCACATTGTAATCATTTAGATTCCAGTCTCTCCATTACAATGCAAGGTACTCAAAAATACGATCCATGCCTGCCATCCCTGTGCTCCCAGTCCTTTGTATATTTACTGCAAAACAGGTATTAAATAAATAGGTGTTGAATAGATCACCGTGTCTCCCCAGGAAAGATGATTCACTGTGAAAGGAGGTAGGCTGCCCTCTGGCAGGTCTAGAGTAGGAAGGATGTCTGACATGGCCAGCAGTTGCTTAGAGCCCTCTCTTAATCCTGTGTAATCATTTCAGCATCTCCCATTTAATCAATATCGTCTTATATGTATATTACTTCATTCAATATAGCCATCTCGCAATTTACTTCCTCTGATATAACTCTCCTTGAAAATACCACATTTGCCATTGAGTGCAGATCATGGAGATGTGGGTATGATCCCTGTAGGTCAGGGTCTATGGTGGTCAGAATTCATTGGTAAGAGTTTAGGAGAACAAGAACGGATGAAATTGAATGGTCTAAAGTTTTATGGTTTATTCAAATGCAGTGCTGAAATACGTCTCTGTGTGTTTGTGTCTGAGAGAGAGAGACCAGAAAAAGAGAGGGAGGGAGGGGACAGGGGAGGGGAGGGAAAGAGCAGTAAGGCAATAATGGATTTTGGAAAGTGAGTGGCAAAACGTCCCATTCATTGCCCTAGAAACTAAGAAGTCCTGTAATGGTGGGAAGACACAACAAAGGTAAAGTCTTCAGTAAAGAACAGTATCTGAAAAAAATGTGTAATCAATTTAAAAAGTTAAGGCGGAACTAAATTTCTAGAGTGATTAGCAACTATGAGATAAACTTATTTAATAATGTTTATGATAATGAAACATGAACTCCACCATTCTGTATATGATGAAGTGTATCAAGGATACTGTATTTCTAAAGTTTTTCTATTTTATTATAAGACATCTATTTAATAGTGTATTTAGATCATCTCAGCTGAAAAAATATGGCAGTGTGTTTTTAATTGTATTAATTGCTTGAGGGATTTCAGGAGGCAGAGAAATAGAAAGAGTCCGGCCTATTGAGTTATATAAAATTATGTCCCCTAACCAACTCTACTTGACTTTTTTTATCTACTAGACCTCTTGGTAAGCCTTTGACTGGAGAAGAAAAAAGATTCTGTTGTCAAAACTAACCAGTAAAAATTAAGATCTAAATAGAGTACTTGTCAGTGTTCAAACAGGAAAATGGGGGAAAAGGAAAACCTTTGAGTATCTAAAATAGTGAGAATAGGTACTACTCAGGTGGCGGACAAGCTAAGGAGTCAACCAGTGTCAGGAAAGCAACCCAGAGAACAGTGCTGGAGGAAGCCCCTACGCCGCCAAGTGGCTGGAGGACCACAGGACAGGCTGTGCTGCAAGAGCCCATGACCTGAGGCACCTGATCCCTTCCACCATCTCTTGGCTTCACCTTGACTGCAAATCACATTTTCAGACCATTCTTCTTTAAAGGATCTCAATGGCTCAGTAAAAAGCCTTTGTGAAGACTCTGACAAAATCAAGTAAGCTTTCCAAGAAGAGTTTTCTTCTTCACATTGAGATTTGGAATAAAGCTGAAGTTTTCTCCACATTGACTATTTTCTTCCCCTTTTCAGAGTCTATCTCCACCACATGACTTTTGTAAAAATCAAGAACCAAGCACATTATTAATGAGCTACTTATTAATGATTTTATATTTATCAGTAGAATAATTGAACTAGATTTTTAAATCACTGTTGCTGTTATTCTATTACAGTTGCCCCAATTTTTCCCCTTTGCCCTCCTCAAACCATGGGAATACAGTGTGTGTGGGGAGGAGTTTTCTTGCATCACTTATCCCGTAATAGACCCATCAAATGTCACACAAGACACATGCCCTCTGAGTATCAAAAAAATGGAGAGAAGCCATGTAAATGTAGCATAAGAGTAAGAGCTTTCAGTTATCTTCATTGTTTTGAAAAACATGGACAAAATCACAATGTTAAGAAACCATATAAATGTGAGAAATGTGGGAAAACTTTCATGTGGCTCAAAACCCTTCAAAGACACATGATTACATATACCGCAGATGCTTCTTAGAAATGTAAGGTGTGTTCAAGCTTGTTACTACTTCAACTTCATGGCAAATATGTGCAAGAACCCACATGGGAGAGAAGCCCTATCAATGTGAACACTGTGGAAAAGTCTTTAGATGTCATAAAAGTTTTCAAAGACATAAAAGAAATCACACTGAAGAGAAAACCTATCAATGTAAAAAATTCAGTAAAGCATTCATGTATCCCAGTTATCTTCAAATACATGAAAGAACTCACACTGAAGAGGAACTCTGTGGATGTAAGGAGTGTGGAGAGGCCTTCAGATGTTCCAGTTCCTGACAAACACACACAAGGGAACTCACATAGGAGAGAAACCCTATGAATGCAAGGAATGTGGAAAAGCCTTCAGTAATTATGGATCCTTACAATATATGAAAGGTCTCACCCTGGAGACAAAGCTTATGAATGTAAGCATTGAGGTAAAGCATTCAATGGTAAAGTGCCCCCAATTATCTTTGAAAACAAATGAAAGAACTCAAATTGCAGTAAAAACATATAAATGTATGGAATGTGGAAAAGCCTTTTGGTTTTTTAATTCCTTACAAACTCATGAAAGGACTCAATGAGAAAGAAACCCTATGAATATAAAGAATGTGGGAAAGCCTTCAGATATTCCAGTTCTTTACAAATGCACAAAAGAACTCACAAAGGAAAGGAACCCTATGTACGTAAAAAATGTAGTAAAGCATTCAGATATCCCAGTAATCCTCAAATACATTAAATAATTCACAGTAGAGAGAGACCCTATGAATGTAAGGAGTGTGGAGAAGCCTTCATACCTTCCAGTTCCATACAAATGCTTGAAAGGACTCATACTAGGGAGGAACCCTTTGAATGTAAACATTGTGGTAAAGCCTTCATTTCTTGAAAATCCCTGCAAAGACACATGAAAATGCATACCTGAAATGCACCTTTTCAATATAAGGGATGTAGGAAAGCATTAATTTGCCTTAGTTTGTATCCAAGATATAAAAGATTTTCACACTGGAGAGAAACATTGTGAGTGAAAACAATGTGGTAAGGCCTACAGAGAACAGAGCTCCTTACAGTAATATGAAAGAACTTATACTGGAAAACAGTATGTGGAAAAGCTTTTATTTTCAACAAAATCCTTCAAACTCACAAGATGAAAGTGTACACAGCAGAGAAAAATGTATAAACGAGGGGCATGTGGGACAGCCTTCAAGTCATCTCTCCTCTGAAGGCATGAGAGGACTCATTGCGTCAGACCTCTGGAATGTGAACAGTGTGGGAAAGACTTAAACCGGCCTATATCCCTCCAGGTAAAACTTCCATGAAGAATATAAAATGTAACTAATGTAAGAAGGCTTGGTGAAAATTAATTTATATATAATTTTATAGAGAATATTTGGCATTAAAGGGTTAATAATAAAATGGTAAATTATGCAGGAGGGAGAGGGGGATATGAGGAGACTAAATGGTAATGGAAAAAGTGAAATAATTTTTTAAAAATCAAATGTTTCCTGACTTGTCCCTGAAATCATCACTGTGGTAAAGAGTGGAACTTCCTGATAATTAAGGCTTACATTACGTGCCATGTCCTTATGTGGGCCCACAGACTAGAGGTAGAGTATGTTTAAAGACAAGTATATATGCAAACAGCTCTAAAAAAACTGTGGGATTAGCTGAGATTACCATGGAATAGAGGTGGAAGGATGGTAGTTTTTTCTCCAAAAGAAAGGACTTATTCACCTTCAGAAATATTCATGTTCACTGCCCAAAGCTTAGCTTACCTGAAACGTATATTTTGTTCATAGCACACAAACTAACTGCACCCACTTTAAAAGCATATTGGAAAAGAAGTGAGGGAGATATTGAATAAACAATGACATTGAGACCCTCAGATATGTATATAAAAATCATTATAAACCTCTGCAATTATTAGTAAAGCTTTGTGACACTTGTATATGATACATACCTGAACATTGAGCCCACAATTAAAACTTGATATTCTGGAGAAGCACAGTAGCAACTCCAAGTCTGTTTCCAGACTTGGAAACACAACATCACCATTATGAAGTGTGTTAATGGCATGGTAATCAGACTGTTCAGAACTTGAGTACTGAGGCTGTAGGTAGAGAAATGGGGAGAAGCAGACTCCCTGGCTTATTGCTTGTCTTCAGTGAGCAGCAGCACCATTTGCTAAATGAGAAAAAGAGAAGGAAAAGTGAAAAGCTGAAGGGAGGGAGAGTCATTCCTAATGCCAGCTGTTGTTTTGAAAGGACCACCTTGATGGCCTTGGTGTGAAAGAAGGAAGAAGAGCTTCCCTAAATGTGCCAGTGGAGACTGCATTTTCACTTAATTGGGTGGGTATGTAGTATTTATATGAAACACACTTACAATTCAGGTGATACACACTGTGAAATAAGAGCTGAATTAAGGCATTACCTCTGAAAAATACACACTATATCTAGAGTTATGAAATTATAGCCCATGTTCTTATAATGCAAAGTTTATAATCTTCAACAATATTAGGATAAAAAACTGAAAAGAAGGTACAAAATGTGATTAGAAACCAACACTATGTTAGGGAAAATGAGCACAAAATTTGCCAACAGCTTTTCATCACCTGCATCATGCATAAATACCACAGTAATAATACACATGGCAGAGTGTATCTGCTTAATTATAACACTGTTGCAATTCTCAGAACTTTTTCATTCTAAATTTCATTTCAGAGGAATATAAAAATAATACAGCAGTAATTCAATAGCAGTGAAAAATAATGAGAGGAGAAGGCATTAGTCCTACGAACAGGAAAGTGTTAGAATGCTTTTTAAGTGAGGTTAGATTTGCAATACATTGAAGATCAATGAAGTAAACAGAGAAAATTGTACTAAAGACAAAGATTTTAATAGTGCAAGAAGCTTTTTTTGTAGGTAGACAGAATGAAATCTCCAATTAAAAGAGATGGGAAAAGGAAGTGATTATGTCTGAAAGTATATGTTGATTGCATTTACTAGGAATTCAATAAACAAAAAATATCTCCAAAACTGAAATTGAATTGACCATCATTAATTAACTACAGTGTAAAATATTTTCAAATTAAAAACTAATTCTCTATATTTTCTAAGCCACTGCCTTTAGGCATTTAACCTAGAATTGTGCTATGGAAAAACACGTCTGCAGTCATAGTCAGTTTTCAGTTCCGAGCTTCCGCAGTGTCCTGCTCTGACACAGTCCATGAACACTGGGACACAAAATTATTCCTAATATTTATTTGAATGGATACTGTTTGCTGCCCATTGAGTTACTCTAGAGAAAGAGAATTTTACTCTCACCCAGGGAAGCAGGGAACTGATACTAAAACCAAAAAGTCATTGGTACCTGAAAACCATTTGCATAAATGTTAATGCCTGATCTTGGCAAATAAAATGTGCAAATCAGAGTATACCATACTTTGAATAACATTTGAATTTGCTTTCTGAATTTAACCTGATAATAATAAACTCTAGAAATTAAACAGACTTTTAGGATAAAGCTCCAAATATGAAGAACGGCTATGCTATTCCTATTTGCTTCAAGATATAGTTGTGGCCTCATTTTTCCTTTGTCCATGTATTCAAATCAATGTTTCTATATCACATACTAAAATTCTAATTAAAAATAAACAAAATAACAATATTAGATAATTTTTTGTCACCCAGAAGTTCACTTCTTAAGTCAGGAAGAAATCACCATTGGCCCTTACTTGGGGTAAAAGATAGCCCAAGTTAGAAAATAACCATGATGAGATTTATTTTTTCTTTTCATTTTTTTGCCCCACTCCTTTTAAAAATGAGAATTTAGTCTTCTTGAAAAATGTTTAGACTTCAGATTTGATCCCTCAAAATAAAACATTTCCCAGATCTTCATGTGTTGTGGAAATGTTTGATTTTATTTATATGTGTAGAATTGAAAATAAAATGAAAATTTTACTCCCTTATTTCCAAGGAAATGATTGCCTTTCTTCCATAAAGTAAAGTATTCTGATCTAAAATTTTCTTGTCACTGAAAAATACAAAAAGCAAATACAGAATATAAAACACACAAAAGTACAAAATAAAAACAACATAAAAAGTATACTTGATATAGATTTACTTTGGAGAAAAATGTGGTAGAACACAAGAAAGTATTTTTAGTTTTTTTATAAAAAACTAAAATGCAAAAAGATTAAGCTGCCATTAAATTTGGTTCATGTCCCTTTGATGTGGGAATTATTATAATGGGCAATTCTGTATAGACAAATAACATTTCTGATGGTCCACAGCTGATTTTTCAAGGGATCTAATAAAACTAGTTCCTAAATAAAGAGTGAGTTGCTGAAGAAAATAGTGTGTTCAAAATGACTTTTGTATCATGAACATATTTCCCTTTATAAAATAAACGAATATGTGGATAACACTAACTTGGATGTGGTAGAGAATTTTAAAAATCTGAAAAAATAAAAAATATCAAGTCTAGATTGATTGTAATCAACATAATTTATTATCTTGAAATAGAAATAATGTCATTATTTATTACCCCTAGAGTTACCCAATTTAGGTACTTTCCCATATAATCCTTTTAATTTTTAATTACCAAGTATTTGGTCTTTAATTTTCTGTAAAGAAATGATAATGACATATTAACTAACTAAAGTCAGAAGAATGGAATATATGATTTCTTGGTATTGTGATTCTTAAGTGGAAGTCATTTTAAAAATTGTTTAGAGGATTAATGCAAATAATTTGCAATAAACACATTAATTATATAGAGAGATATGTGTCCTGTTAAGTGGATATTTTTGAAAGATATGAGTTTTTTGTTTTGTTTTATTTTATTGATGATCTATGTTGTCCCTGGGCAATGCTTTAGGTGCTAAAATATGGTAGTAAACATAATTAAAAAGTCTTTGCCAATTAGATGGGTGAGTCATAAAATAGTAAAAACATATACATGGGTAGTGAAAGATTATTTAACAAATTAAGTCTGGTAATTGAATGGAAAGTAATTGAATGGAATGGTAATTGAATGGAAAGCAAGCACTCAAAGTATTGAGTGCTTGCTCAATAGGTTATTGAGGTGAGCTTTGAAGACCAGACTTCCAAAAGAGAAAACCATGCCTGACACTAGAAAAGAATACACTGTGACCAATGCCTGATCCAGGCCTGAAATGAGGTTTCAGGAGACAAACATGGGCTGAAATAATATGCGTCTTGAGAAATAGAGGATTTTTGTGGAGAGCATGACATGGGTGAAGTGTACTGCAGAAATATGAGTGCTATCATAATGGGAATTTTAGGTGAAAAAAGCTGTATGAATAGACATACTGATAGGAAAAATAAAATCTAAACTGTTGTCAATAATAGCAAACTTGTAGTATTGAAGATTGATTTGTTTTTATTAGAAATGACCAACTGGAACCACAGCCAGTTCTAGGTTGGTAGAACTGCTTTGGTCAGAATGAAAAGCGACAAAAGCAGAAATGAAGTTTTTCCTTAGGCAGTTTGTAAATGGGTAAAAATACAGGGTCGTGATTGCTGAGGGAGAAGAGGGTATAAGGGGACTAAAAGGTAATGTAAGAAATACACCAAAGACTAAATTAAAGCCCTATTAAATAAAAATAGCTTTGGCAAATTCTCAACAAAAATATTTAAAAAGAGTATTTCCAAAAATAAGAAAAAAAATACATTCCTTAATCATGAACTTTTTCCTTTTATTTCCTGTGCCTGGATGGAGTGGTCATGATGAGAAACAATGTCACATGAGTAAAGAAAACCAAAAAAAGTAATGAGGGGAAATTTTTGTGGTTGAAAAGTTACAGAAATAACCACAATTATGAGTATATGATGTGTACTTAAATTTCTTTAACAGCAAAAGGCATAATAGTTAAAGACTAAAATTATGTTTACTTCCAACTTCAATTGAATGCATGTATATGTTTTCATGCCTTGTAGAGAATCTGGTCAAAATAACTAATAGGATTCATAAGGCTTTTAAGGGAAAAAAAGTAAAGTGTACCCAGAGTTTGGTTCTGACAAAAGATATCAGGTTTCAATAAAGATAAAGATACTCTAAATTCAGAGTCCCCTTCCTATGACACAGCCTGGTGCATGTGCAGGCATTCGCCTGCTCCTGTCTGCACTGGTCTGCATCCACCAGGGGGTCTCTGGTGCAAGGGGAACTGTTGCAAATATGCTGATGATCATACTGTTTTCTGTGCTGTGAGTAACAAAGTCCTTAGTCTCTGACCCAGGGATATTATGTCTTTTGCTGGTATCCATGAAACTGTCAGGCTAATTTGTTGCCTTGCAAGTGAAGTCAAACATCAGAGCCTTCACAGTACTTGAGATGAAGTTGCAAGGAGAGCTGAGTGGGTGCCCGAGAGTTACCTGACACACCACTCCAGACCCACAGGTCTGACTCTCTGGGCATAGAGCCTGGACATTTGAAATATTATCAAGTTCCCCAAATAATTCATACAAATCTACTCTTTTAGAAGCAACATTTCCTACATTGTTTCACTCAGTCCACAATGCAGACAAGTTCAGTGTCTTTTTCTTTCCAAAGTATAGAAAATCAGTGGATACAGACTCTATAGAGGTTGGCATATTACAGAGAGCAACATTACAAACTGAGTTCTTGTCCCAGAGTTTAAGAATTTAGTCAGAATTTTCTGTAAACTAAAAATTTCCCTAAGCCCCTTGTCTTTCTACCAGGAGCAAATGCTTTCTTCTAGTTTATATGGATAGAAGTCCAGGGGTGTCCAACTTTTTGGTGTCTCTGGGCCACACCGGAAGAAGATGAGTTGTCTTCAGCCACATATTACATACACAAACACTAATGAAAACTGATAAGCAAAAAAAAAAAGATTTTAAGTAAATTTATGATTTTGTGCTGGGACTCATTCATAGCCATCCTGGACCACATGGGGTCTGTGGGATATGGGTTGGACACCCCTGTTGGACTGATGTTGAAAATGCCCAGTGACAGTTCTTATGTAGAATATGCTGACTGCTCTCATTTACTTTGACCCAATGGCCAGGTGACACGAATCTGATAGACTCAGTGCCCTTTGGACTTCATTTACTCTTCTGTTTTCCATATTCCTTTTTCTCTCCATTACCTTCTTTCACATACTACTGCTTCACTGGTCTGGAGTTAAAGCGTCCTTCTGTTTTCCTGTTTCCTCCTAGAAAATTTCAGCCCTGTCACATTCGGTATGTTTACATACCTATTTTTATCCATTATGTATATTTTGCTCTTGTTTACAGAAGAAGGACAACACAAATGTATCAAGCAAATACAGTCTACTTGTCAGAAGGCCTGTTACCTAAGCAGAGGTAGGAATTCCCACGCTTATGAGAAACTTATTTGGAGAAGGTGCAATTGATGTTGTGGAGTCATGTGTAAAGTTACTGTTCCCAAAGGAAGACCTGGGAGATACACACCACCTATTGCTGCAATAGGAAACCAATCTATTTAGTGCCCTGGATATTCAAATTGCTTACTCCAGCAACCTGAGCTGGCATCCCCAAAGCCATTCTTCTGTGATTATTTTTGGCATCAGTGCCTTTGAAATTAATAGATGGTTAACAAAGAATACATTTGCAGCCTGCAGTGGATAAAAAGGGATCCTTTAAACATGGAGAAAAGCATGCTGTATTTAATACAGTAAGGTAAAGCAACACTAATGTCATGTCTCAGTGGTTCTCGACAATCACATCAATAGTGAGGATCACAGTGGTCAATTTTGATATCTAAAGAATTTTAAAATCATGGAGGGCATTATTCAACATGATTGGCCTTCACAAAACACTGTAAATGAATCAAAATGAAAAATATCCTGGAATGAATAGAATATACTTTTAAGGCAAAATTGTTTCTGATAAGTTCAATTATGTATGTCTTTTTCACTACCAACCAGGTTCTGAAGTTCAAGGCCTGATTTTTTTTCAAATTGATGCCTCCTGTGGCTATCAATAAGAGTGAAAAGAAACATAGATTTTTGCTATTCTGTATTCTTTCAAAAGATTACTTGAGCTTCTTTAATCATTCATGAACCATTCAGTAGTATTTATCAGCTTCACAGAGAAAGCAACATGGTTTGAGTTTAAAATTCACCTATTGGAAGGAAACAATCTTTAGCCATCATTACATTCTACCTAGATAGGTAAAGGGACAAAGAACTCATGGTTATTAATATGTGATCTAATTTTACTTAAAGCTTCCTAGCCTAGTTACAGTCTTAGGGCAGAATACAACAGACCATGGGATATTTTAAACACATTTGGGAGTTCTTATGACAGATCAATCACATAATCTCAATTAGGAAAGTGATGAAATGGAGTAGAACTTATCCCAAAGGTTAGAGAAAGTTGAATTTTTATTCTTAATGCTTTGTAGTTTATGGTATTTTATATATTTTTTAAATCAAAAATACAAATGTATCCCATCTACCACCATGTAGAAAAGATTTTCCTTTTACTTTATATGATATTAATACCATATCTCTATCATGTCTTCTAGGAAGAACAATGGTTAGAAAATGCTCTAATCAGTTCCTGTCAAGATAGCCACGTAGGTAAACACAGTACTCACATCCTCCTACTACCACATCAAAATTACAACTACACTAGAGAACAACCATCATCCAGAATTGCCAGAAATAAATATAGTTGAAGAGAAGTCCTAGAACTAAGGATTTAAAAAGGAAGCCACATTGAGACAGGTAGGAGGAGCAGAGATGCAGAATAGGCTGGTCCCATACCCACATGTGGCAGATAAAGATCAGGAGGGATATCTGAGGAGTGAGGATTCCAGGCCAGGGAGAAAAGTCATCATAACTTCTGGCTGTAAAAACCAGCAGAAATTGAGGCTGAATGAGACAGAGGGCTTCTGGTGTCCCAGGCAATTCCTCTTAAAGGCTCCACACATGAACTCACTCACTCTGAGTTCCAGCACTGGGGCACCAACAACATAGTAGAACTGAACTGTCTGGCATCAGGGACAGCTTTCTTCCATACAGAAATGCTGGCAGAGGCCATTGTTCCTTTTCTAAGCCCTCATCCCACAGAGCACACAGACAGGTGCCATATCTGAATCTCCATCAACCTGCCTAACACTCCCTAACCCTGGTGTTTCCCCGAGATCTGGCTCCATCCAATTTTCAGGCCACCCAAGATGTTTCCAGTGGCTTTTCCACACAATGTCTTGTCTAGTCTCATACTTCAGACTTCCCTAAAACCTCTCAAAAAAGTTTCATGTGGCCACAGCATGCCCTATAACTCTTGCTAAGTGGCCCTGGCGCTAGTGGCAGCCCACTTTGGTTTGCAACTTGACCTCTACTGGGCACCTCAAAGCTCAGCCCAAGTAGCAGCCATCTGCAGATCACTTTGTAGCCCTTGCCAGGTAGCCCAGGACAGGACACAAGTGGTAGCTGACCTTGGACTGTACCTCCTGGGAGACTCTAGAGCTAGTGCACTCTGGGGACAGCTTCAGACCATCTCAAAGCATTGCCCAATCACATCCACAAACAACATATCCAAGGGACTCAGAAAGCACCAGAGTCCTGCTGAAGAACGTTCAGTTCCTTGGCTATGGCCCTTGAACAACTAATCATTCATCCTGGTTGCAACCAGTCTCTGTAGCCAATTAGCCTGGCAGTAAATCCCTCCCATTGACATTCCAACAGCAATCAAGGCTCAACTACAACAGGAGTGGGCTCAACTCAGCCCACACAGGGTAGGGAAGGGGGTACCCTTGGAGAACCCAGCTCTGTTGATCAGTGAGGCTGTGCCACTGAATCCTACAGAATATCTACTACATACGGTCACTGTATCAAGCCCAGAAGATGTAGCAATACCACCTAATACATAAAACAAATACAGGGAGGCAACGAAAATGAGGAGACAAAGAAATATATCCCAAATGAAAGCACAGAACAAAACTCTACAAGAAGAACTAAACAAAATAAACTAAAGATTAGATGCAGAGTTCAAAACACTCAAGGAACTTATGGGAAGTGTAGATGAACTGAGTGAGAACTTTAATAAAGAGACAGAAAACATTAAAACAGGACTAGAAAAAAACAAGTTAGAAAGAAAACAATAAATGAAATGAAGACTATATTATAGGGAATCAACAGTGGAGAGATAAAGCAGTGGCTCAAATCAAGAATATGGAAGATAAGGAATCAGAAAAGACCCATCAGAACAGCAAAGAGAGAATTCAGAAAAAATGAGGATAGTATAAAAAGCCTCTGGGATAACTTCAACTACACCAATATTCACATCATACGAGTGTCAGAAGGACAAGAGAGAGAGCAAGTAACTGAGCAAAAAAAGAAAAAAGGACTCATGGACATGAACAACAGTGTGGTGATTGTGAGGGGAATAGGTATAAGGGAGATAAATGGTAATGGAAAAAAATACAATAAAACAAAGAAAAGAAAACTTATGTGAAAAAAATAATGATGGAAAAGTTCCATAACCTGACAATGGGAATAGACATACAAGTCCAGGAAACACAGAGAATCCCAAATAAGATGAACCCAAAGAGGCCCATGCCAAGACACACCATAATTAAAATGCCAAAGGTTAAAGACAAAGAGAGAATTTAAAAGCAGCCAGAGAAAACCAGTTAGTTACTTGCAAGGTAGTTCCCATAAGACTGTCAGCTAATTTCTCATCAGAAACTTTTCAGGCCAGAAGGAACTGGCAAGAAATATTCAAAGTGATGAAAAGCAACAATGAGGATTACTCTACCCAGCAAAACTATCATTTAAAATGGAAGGACATATAAACAGCTTTTCAAACAAGAAAAAACTAAATGGTACATAACCACTTGTATTTCAATCAGTATTCCATGAAAAGTTAGAGGATCTTCTTTAAGCTGATGAAAAAAATATCAAATAATAAGAATGGTAAAATGGCAATAAATACATATTTATCAACAATAAAATATTTTAATTATTTTATTTTTTGTTACCATTCAATACCCTAACACCCACTTCCCCGATGCAATCATCACACTGTTGTCCATGTCCATGAGTTCTTTTTCCTTTTTGTTTAATCCATCCACTCCCTACCAGGCCCCACCCCTTAGGTATCATCCTGCTCTCTCTTCATGAGTCTATCTCTATTTTGCTGTTTAGTTTATTCATTAGATTTCACATATGACTAAAACCATGTGGTATCTGTCTTTCTCTGACTAGCTTATTTCACATAAAATAAAGATCTCCAGGTCCATGCACACTGTTGCAAAAGGTAAAATTTTCTTTTTCTTTTATATGGGTGAGTAGTATTCCATTGTGTAAATTTTCCACTGTTGTTTTATCCACTCATCTAGTGATGGACACAGGCTGCTTCCATATCTTGACAATTGTAAATAATGTTACAATGAACATAGGGGTGCTTATATTATTTTGAATTAGTGTTTTGGGTTCCTTCAGATAAATTCCCAGAAATGGGATAGCTGGGATGAAAGGTATATCCATTTTTAATTTTTTGAGGTAACTCCATACTGCTTTCTACAGAGGCTGCACTAGTCTGCATTCCCAACAGTGCAAATGGGTTCTTCTTTCTCCACATCCTTGCAAGTGCTTGTTGTTTGTTGATTTGTTGATGGTAGCTATTCTGATGGGTGTGAGATGATATTTCATTGTGGTTTTGCTATGCATTTCTCTGATGACTAGTGACTTTGAACTTCTTTTCATATGTCTATTGGCCATCTGTATGTCCTCTTTGGAGAAGTGTCTCTTCAGGCTCTTTGCTTATTTTTTAAATTGGATTGTTTGTTTTTTAAGTGTTGTGTTTTCTAAGTTCTTTATACATTTTGAATATTAACCTCTTATCAGATATATCTTCCAATATGTTCTCTCCATATGTGGAGTATCTTTTTATTTTGTTGATTTTTTTTCCTTTGCTTTTTTAGTTTGATGTACTCCCATTTTTTTCTTTTGCTTTTCTTTACTGGGGAGAAATATCCAATAAATACTGCTATAAGCACAAATTAACATCATTAAAATTTCCATACTTACTACCCAAAGTAATCTATAGATTCAATGTCATTCCTATCAAGATTCTAATGGTGTATTTCTAAGAGTTAGAACAAATATTTCAAAAAAAATATGAAACCACAAAAGGCCCTGCAAAGCAATAGCTATCCTGAAAAATAAGAACAAAGTTGGAGGAATCACATTACCTAATATGAAACTGTACTATAAGGCCATAGTAATCAAAACAACATGGCACTGGCATAAAAACAGATACAGAGATCAATAGAACAAAATGGTCAACTCAGAAATAAATTCACGCCTTTCTAGTCAATTAGTATTTGACAGAGGAAGCAAGCACATACCATGGCTAAAGATAGTTCATTCAATAAATGGCATTGGGAAACTTGAACAGATAGGTGCAGAAAAATGAAACTAGACCACCTTCTTACACCACACCCAAGAATAAAATCCAAAATGGATTAAAGACTTAAATGTTAGACCAGAAACTATAAAAATCATTGAAGAAAACATAGGCAACAAAATCTCAGACATTGCTCATAGTAATTGAATCTTGAAAACAAAATGAATGGACAAGCAGAACAGAGACAGACTCATAATATAGAGAGCATTTTGACTGTTGCCCAATGGGAGAGGGTTTTGGGGGATAGGTAAAAAAGGTGAAGGGATTAGGAGGTGCAGATTGGCAGTTACAGAATAGTCAAGGGGATGTGGAGTGCAGCATCAATAATATTGTGACAGTTATGTATGGTGTCAGATGGGTGCTGGATTTATTGGGATAATCACTTGGTAGGTTGTGTGATGTCTTATCACTGGTTGTGCACCTGAAACTAATATAATGCTGTATGTCAACTGTAATTGAAAAATTAAAAATTATTTAAAGTCAACAAAAAAGAGAAAATGTTCCAGTTTTAATTCAATGTCTCCTCTTAATGATTTAATTATACACAATAGCACTATGCTTTCATTATTAAGATCCTTTAATTATACTATAATGCATTTGAATAGTATGTACATATTATAACACTGTTAAACCTTAGGTTTTAACCTACTGACATTTAGAAGTCAACTGATTTTCCCATTTAATATAATTTGATCATGTTAGAAAAACAGTTTAGGTAATGTGAAATGGTTATTAAGAGGCATTGATTAAAAATACATGCCTTCTATTAAGATACTTTTATTTATTCTAAATAATTATATAAAATCTGCTTATATTTTATGAATTATGGTCAATGTTAAGAATCTGTGTTGCAATGTTAGAGGTTGTTTTAAATAGCCACTCTGTTTAATAGTAGGAACACCTTAGACATTTCACTTAAACTCTGTATTTCTGTCATAGAAATGGTATACAGTAGTCCCCTTATACATTGAAATGGTATATAGTAGTCATCATTTATTCATTCCAAGACCCCCAGGGGATGCTTAAAAATGTGAATGGTACTGAACCCTAAAAATACTAGGGTTTTTCATATGTATATATATATATACCCATATATATATGTGTATATGTATATGTATACATACCCATATATATATATGTGTATACACACACCTGTGATAATGTTTAATTTATCAATTAGGCACAGTAAGAGATTAACAGATTAACGATAACTAATAATAGAAAAATTATACAATATACTGTAAGAAAATTTATGTGAATGTGGTCTCTCTCTTTCTTTTGCTACAAACTAGCAAAAATTTATTTTTCCTTGTTCAGCTTTATTGATAGAAGATTATCTCTTACCATAGATCTTAGGAATTTCAACATATGATATTTTTTCATTCCTATTAAATCCAGAAATTTAACATTTTCACTTGAAGAAAACAGTTTACAGCTTCTCTTTTTCACTTTATGGCACATCTGAATTGCCAGCGTGACGATTCTTGTGCTTTGGGGCCATCATTAAGAGAAACAAGCACAGTGATACTGAAAAAGATATGATTACTGAGAGGGCTGTTAAGTGAGAGTGTGCAGAAGAATGCGCAGCGTGGACATGCTAGACAAAGGGATGAGTCACCCCTGAGTGGAACATTGTGAGATTTAATCATGCTGCTCAGAAAGGCATGCAACTTAAAATTAATAAATTATTTCTTTTGGAATTTTTTATTTAATATGTGCAAAACCATGATTGATCAAGGGCAACCGAAACCATGGAAAGCCAAACTACAGATAGAGTAAGACTATTTTAAGGGAGAGTGTTTACCTCACAAGGTTGTTTTAGGATGAGGTCTGTGTTCAGCTGAGGGATTCTATCACAGTGCATGGTATTTGGTGATTAACAGTCATCCATTGGTATTTTTAAACTCCAAGTGTATAAGTTTCATAATATGTTTTAAGTTTGGGTTTTTAACCATTAACTTATAAAGTATAGCATGCTGCATATTTTGTTTATTAATAAATGGAATAGAAGTTTTTTACTATTTCTTTTAAATTGAAACTATAAATAGTACTTAAATTGACAACAATTTTGTATTTTTGAGACATGATAGTAAGAAGCTAGAAAAGAATTCCTTGGCAAGTGGAATATGGAAACTGAAACAGACAGCTAAACACAATGGCTGAGCCATTCACAGCCAGGTGCAGATGGTCAGGAGGATACAAAGCCCAAGGACCTGCTGGGGAAAATCTGGGGAAACAAGGACCTCCATCCCAGGGTAAGTTTCCTCCCCTGGCCTTTCCTCCCTAGAGATGACATCTAGGCCTCGTTTGTGTTTCAGCTCCAGGACCAAAAAGCAGCAAAACCAGGTGGACAAGGTCAGAACCAACCGCAATGACTAAAGACCCCCTGACCTGTCACTGACCAATTGGAGACCATGACCCTGAGAGGGAACACCTGTACAACTGATGAATAGTCTACTGAAACCCTCCCCTGAGACCTCCCCTAAGATTCCTGCCTGCAAGAGATAGATAAAAGCCTCAAGACAAAGAACCTAGCATGCTTGTGCTCTCCCTCTCAGGAGCAGCCCCCACCGTTCCCTTTACCTTCTTCTCCCCCCCACTTCTTTCCCCACAGGCATACAATTTTTAAACTCTAAGGCAATGAGCAGCTGGCTGCTTATCCCAGGAAAATCCCCTGAACCTGTCCCCAGAGTACCCTTTTCTCTGACTTCCCAGTGAGCTAAGGCAGCCCAGCCTAGGCTCTCCTGTTCCTTCTTCTATGCTAAGCCCTCCTTATTTCATTGTCCCCAACTTAAATAAATGGATCCTCATAGTCACCTGGACTTGTGTTGTGAAATCTTTCCTGCACACAGTTAAGAGCACATACACTACAGCTGGCCCCAGGCAGACCCACTCAGGGCCAGGCCACTGTCCAACAACTGCTTTTGAGGATTATTTTTTAAATATGACATTAATAATTCAGCTGAGTTCTGAAATAAATTTCTAGAATGTGTTGTTATAACAGGAGAGATCTTGCCAGATCACTGGGCAGAGGGGAAGAACCGCCAAAGTGTCATGAAAGGCCGCCTTCCTGGAATGAGGGCGGGAACCCAGAGGTAGTGTGTGCAAAAGAGCCTGCATTCCTAGGAGAAGAAAGGAGGGCCCTTAGGAAGAAACTGCCCCAGGCAACACAAATGAGCTAGCATGGCAAGTGAACCGGCCCAGCACACCAGCATGCACTGCACCAACAACTGAGCTGTGTGGTGTGACACAGCAGAAGGAAGTTTGCACAGAGTATGCACCAGGCTAGTGAAATGTTTGGACAGGGGAAGGAAGCTCCTACCTGCTTCCAGATCATGAAAGCAGGAGGAAGGCTGCTGTGCAGGCTGATGAGTGTGGTGGACGCCAACCTAGCTTGACTGGAAAGCTGGATGCTTCCAGTTTCCAGAGGTTTTGGGGATGGGAAATTTAAACAGAATGAATGCAGGAACTTGTGCCCTTTTTTGTATTCCCCTCGCCCACCTGGTGGGAGTTGCTGAAGCATTTGCAGCTCTTGCCATGCCCTTGCTTGCCTGGTCAGGAGAAGGCTCCTGCGAGACGCCTGTTTCAGCAGCCCAAGAGACATCATGGCTCACAACACAGGTCCAGAAGTACTCCCATTCTCTCTCTTAGAGCAGTGTAAAAATGCACAGGCCAGGAATGTTCACTGGCCCAGGGGTGTGAGCAGCCTGGGACACTGGGGGCTGGAGGACAGACTCCCTAGCATGACCAACCAGCTGCAGTGACCAGGCAGTGCACCCCAGCCTCTGGAGAGGAAGATATGAGGAGGAAATGGAAACAATGGCCCCAAAAGTGTGCCCTCCAGACAAAGAGAGAGCCTGAAGCTGGAGAGATGGAGACCTGTTTCTGTAACAGCCTTGGGCCCCAGTAGGACAGATATGAATGGCTGCAGGGTCTCTGGACATTGATTCTGGTGCTATGGATGGCTAGCTTCTTTATTTGTTTTGCAGAAGAGAATGCCTTGGAGCTGGGGAGTCCTCATTCCGCCTAACTGGGCAACCTTTGGATAAAATCTTTCCCCCACCACCAATTATTGTATACAGCAGCAGGTGGCCGAATTCCACTTTGCTCAGTAACATTGAGAAGCTTCTTTCACCTCTCCCAGGCATAACTAGTATTTCCTGTCTGTTTCCATTATGTATTTTGCACAGCTTTATCACATGCTAAGCACAAGCTTTGTCACTACAAGCACTGTTTTCAGTCTCCTTTACCATATTGTGAAAAATCTGAAAAAAGATGTTTTATTCATTTATACTAGCCCACATTTACTACTACCTTGTGATTTAGATTTACAATATTAAGAATTAAAAATATGCAACTGTGTCATTTTATTGCCTTATTCCTATGGTCATCATTAACGCCATTGGCCAAACACTTTACAGCATATAGAGGTTTGTACTTGTGGTTCTCTGGTGATTGGGTGTGAATCTTTTCTCTAGTGTCACCCCCCAAAAAAAACATGATGTGTTTTTATGCTGAGCTTTTAATTGTCAATACAAGACCTTCCAGAGTTCCTGCTTCTTTTGGGAGGGCAATCAGCAATGCTATTTATGGTACTTCTCCGTCTGCCTAGGAGCCTGAGGGGCTAAAATAAATAGACCTCCTGCTAAAACTGCCTAAGGCCATGCAATCTTGGAGAAAAACAAATATTTTTGTATTAAACTGAGATTTTTAGATTTTTTCCACTTTAATTTAGCTTATTAACTAGTACAGTGCTCTAACTGGTACAGTGCTCTACCACATTAGATGGAGTTGTTAAAAGATTATAAATATGAGTTAAAATTGTTCAAAAGGAGAAATAAATATAAGGTGGAGGACAGGCATTGATTTAGGAAAAAGTTTACAAATACGGACTCCAAGTATTTAATTCTTTTTCACAAAGGCCAAGTGTTTACTTCACTGTAAGAAACAAGTAGACCATCTCAGAGATCCTTAGGACATGACTCTGAATAGTAGTCCAGGCAGATGAAATGCAAATATACATTTCCAAATATAATTATGCACTTCTAAAATATAAATTTGTACTAATACTTTAATTAAAATTTATATATGCATATTTGGAGATAATCTATAAAAATGGATGAATAAAGTTGATAACATTAAGAATGATTTTTCAAAATTGTTGTAAAGATAGTATGTAATTTCTCTTAGTTTTAAAAAATGTGCATTTCAGATTCCTCTTATCTGTAACACCCCTAATATTTATAAAAGATCATTTAAATCTTAGGAACTTTGTAATAATACATTCACTCTGTTGAAAGGGTGAGTCCAAGTATATATATAAGGCCCCATTATTTTAACATCACTGACAGTTTAGCTACAGTAAAAAAAATAGCAAAAACAAAAACTTTTTATGGGAATCTATACAAATTTGTATAGTCTTCTAAGAAAATGAGTGAATGTCTTAGTGTAGCTCAAATGCAAAAAGTAAGAAAAAGATTTGTAAAACACCTGCCAAATTTCATTTGATCTGTTTTATATGCATGAGTTTAAGGATACTTTACATCATAATTTTTGTTTCTTCTTAGGCATTTTCAATTCAATTATTCAATTTGGGCTTAACATAACAACATCTGAAATTATGTAAAAAGAGAAGTAGATTTAGAGAAATCATGGAAAGGAAATATGTATAATGTGGCAAAACTCCTTATTACAGAGGAGTAAGTTTAATGTATTTGGGCAACTATGTATTTTTATCCTAGAAAGTGCATAATGAAGTATTTCCAGTTATCTATTGCTGTATAAAAATGCACCAAACCAACAGCTTAAGACGATTGCAGTCATTTATTTTGTTCATGACTCTGGGGATTGGCTGGGCTCAGCTAAGTAGACTGAGCTCACTCTAGAAGCTCACACAAGTGCAATCTGAAGGTGGCTGGAGGTGGGGACATCCTTAAAACTTCTGCACTCCCATTTCTGGCACCTGAATTGGAAAGACCAAATAGCTGGCTGGGAGCAAGTACTCCAGGAGCTGCTCTAGCCCCTCTCTCTGTCTATGTACGGTCTAACTATGTCTCTCTCCACGTAACCTCTGAGTAGCTGGACTTCCTAGATGGTAGCAAAAAGCTCCCAGAGCAAGTGTCCCGAGAGACACCAGCAGAAGCTTTGTACCTGACCTTTTCTAACCTGCTCTTGGAAATCACACAGCATCATTTCCACTGTATTCTGTTTTCTGAGGCTGTCAAAAAGGCTCACCCAGTTTCAAGGAGAAGAGACATTGTTTCTGCTTTTTGATGAAAGGAATGTCAAAGAATTTGTAGTATGTTTTTAAACTACCTCTGAGATATAAATCAGAATTATAGAATTAGACAGCCAGTACAATGAAAATGTGAATTTGTGAACATCACAATCCATAGTCTTTTAGGAATTCTGTTTCACCCAAAATGAGTCACTAAATAGCACTATTCAGTGCACTGCATTAGATCTTGCAACCTGAAGATCTAATTCATATGGACCAAGAAGAAAAGATTTGGAAACCAAGAAGTAACTTTTTAAACAACAATTTACATGTATTGCTTTTATCTTGTAAAATCACTTTTAGGGACACCTTTCAGAACAAATTTCTGATGGTTGAGCTCCTCAACATGCAGCCATTTTACTGAGCAAACAACTTGGTGTCACCTGATGCTCCCCAGCTTCCTCAGCAGCTGAGGCATCAATTGTCTTGAATTTCACTTCCACTCAAAGCAACGTTACTGACAGTGAGTGTCACATGCACGCTTGGCATTTAGAAGCCCTGTGAGGCTGCTGTGCTGTTTCTTACAAATTTTAAACTGATTGCAGATGATTAAACATATAGTTGTTTGAGACCAAATGACACAGGACTTGCAGACTGTACGATTAGAGTTTTGAAAAAAGTGGTTAAAAGAATATTATCCATTTAGAATGGCAAAGTGATCTACAAAGTAGATTTTTCACAATTCCACTTCTGAGCACAGCAACTATTGATTTTTTAAAAAATTGGCTGCCATTTAAACTGGGCTAAGTTAAAGACCAAGAATAAGTAAGTTCCTGCAATGTTACTGCTGTTGGGGCACTGTGACTAATTTAAATCTTTAAAAAGACACAGATTCGAAATCTCTAGAGGACAAAGCTGGGAGAAAATTTTCAGGGCCAGTGTAACTAAAGTTACAGGGGAAAACAAGTTCCCCCCAGATCTGCCTTTTAAGGCTAATAACATTCTAATTATAGAGAGCCACTACCAGCTGAAAGCATTTTGTCGATTTAAAAAGCAAATTGAACTGAAAAAATATAGCTAATGTAACCATAGCATCTGTGGTTCTCATAGGTTTACTCAGCCAAAACCAATGTATCCATCAAGGTGACCCAAAGTATGAGGGGGTTGGTTATGTTTTCTTAGGTATGATTAATAAATAATCATTTTACAAACAACTTTAAAAATGATTTATTCTTCATGTTCTGGAAAATATCATCCAAAATTGCTTCAACAAATTTTAGAAATAATATTGAAGTACTATGAAGTGCTTCTTATAAACTTAAACTTTGATAGTGTTGCCTCCTAATCTACAATTGTTATATTTGACAAATCTAGGTAATTACTTGACTGGTAATTTATTACTTCTTGCGTCATGAAGTTATTTTTGAATTGCAGTTTTCATACCTAAGAAGCCTTGCTCTGCTCCAGAGTTCTGCGTTTTAAACCTCGCTCTGTAGTTTCGAACTACCACTTGACCATCTAACCTTTGTTTCCCTTATAGCAGGGTGTCAAACTCATTTCCACCGGGGGCCACATCAGCCTCACAGTTGCCTTCAAGGGCCAAAATAATTTTAGGACTATATAATTGTAACTACTCCTTAACTGTTCAGGAGTTGAAATTACATTCAGCCCTTTGAAGGCAACTGCGAGGTTGATGTGGCCCCTCATGAAAATGAGTTTGACACCCCTGCCTATAGTCTGTATGAAAAAGGGGGGTTATGAAGTTCATAGTTGGCTTAAATTTTTACCATTTTGAAATAAAAGTAATTGTGATATTTATTAATAAAATAGATATCACTTCTCTCTAACTATGACCTTGCAACCTGAAGATCTAATTCATATGGACTAAGAAGAAAAGATTTGGAAACCAATGAGTAACTTTTTAAACAACAATTTACATGTATTGCTTTTATCTTGTAAAATCACTTTTAGGGGACTTTCAAGAAAGAGTGGGAAAAAGCAAAAATGAGGACTTACTTACATCCTTCCTAGGGAAGGTGGAAGCAACATGGAAGAAAAGATAATTCTGGTAAAAGTTGTGACTTTTCTCTAACTTCTTCCTGTTCTGAGTTCAACTTTTAAAGGATACCTATATGATCTTATAAATTTTATCTGACAATTTTCAAATTTCTCTACAAAGGGTAGTATAATTTGTTCATCATGATTTTTAAAAAACTATAAGAGAATATATGCAGGTTGCCGGTGAAATATAATTAAAAATCAAAATCTTACAACTCTGAAAACTTCTCCACGAAGGCAGATAAATGGTTTTATTATTAAATAAGCATTAAAACCAGATTGCAATGCCCATCCCAAGAAAGGCACTGAAAGTTTGAAAAGACAGACATCTCACCCTTTACGTAGTCAAGCTGACACCACTTATTCCATCCACACTCTTAAGACAACCAACAATCAGTCCCCAAGTAGGAGAACTTCACAGCCATCATTTCTCACCCACAGCTCATCGCAAATACGCTGGATAGATGAAATCACCATCTGCGATAGTTAATTGGCTTTACCCAAAAGGAGGAAAACAACAACAAAATGTCTCATATCATTATGAGAAGAAGTCGTTTTGTGATTTGGAACAATGGGCCCCAGAAAGTTAGGCTACTACACTCTCACAGAGACTGGGAGATAAGGACACTATATTGCTGATGATTACATTTAAAAAAGACAAAAAAAAAATGTGCCCAAGCCCTTAAGAAAGACATTTCTGAGTCCTAAAGCTAGCCAGAGACTCATTTAGCTTTTAGAAAAATGTGTGTCCGTTTCAAAAGACTAGGAAAGAACTTAGAAAGTTTCCAAAGTAAATACTCTAAGTAAAGGGAGTGGAGATCTCTTCCCTTGTTTTAAACAGTGAGAATTAAGCCTCTTAATATGTATTTGCCCTTACAAGGGAAAGTGCATTCTTAGAGCTGAAAGAGAAATGACCAATTTTATGGTAGAAATTCATCATTTATGGATAATGCAATTAAAAACAAGAGTATGAAAATGACTTTTTCTCTGGGAGGATAGACCCTGATTCCCACCCCAGTGTGCTTTCCATTTACAATGTTCACCTCTAGAAATAAGATCCTCAAGCACAGAAAGAGGTGATACAGATATACCTAGAACAGGGGTGTCAAACTCATTTTCACCAGGGGCCACATCAACCTCACAGTTGCCTTCAAAGGGCCAAATGTAATTTTAGAACTGTGTAAATGTAACTACTCCCTAACTAGGGGCAAGGAGTTTGGCACTGCCACTGGGTAGAAATAAGGTGTCAGGCCAGATAAAACAAGGGGGAGCGTCAGATTCAGCCCGCGGGACTTGTGTTTGCCACTTGTGACCTACAGCAAACTGTTCCCTTCTATTTCATTACTTTTCTTCACAGTGAGAGCTAACAACAAAAGGATCGACATACTTAGCCCAAGCTGTTCTTCCTTGGGTTATTGCAGTAAAATTCCACATATTAGTAACTTTACAGGTGAATTTTACTATATGGGAACGTAATGGGAGTGGAAAGTCATATAAGATTTTTTAATGCATGTAGACTTCATATTTATTCCCACAAAATAATTTAGCATCCATTATTCAACTTTAGCATACTCAAGGTAGAAAAGTTGGTGCTCTCTTCTATTGTGATGCTGCCATACCAACAACTTTGAGCTGTCATCCTCAGAGGAGTGGAAAGGAATGTTGGTAATCTGAACAACACCAGTAGTAAACACCCTTACATGTCCTCACCACTTGGTAAATAAGAGGTAGAAGTCTTATGAGGATTACCTCTGTATTTTTAGGGTACTATTTTATTTTGGCTGAATATATTAAAATGTCATAATTTTTTCACTTTAAAAGATTGCAGAGAATTTATAACTCTCCATTCAGCCACTGTGCTATTTGACATATAATGCCAACAAAGCCACTAATGTGGAACAAATTTACCTTTATTTCTCAAGTGTATATCAAGTCATTTAAGCCATCTGTCAAGAGAGTGATAGCTCAGACAAGGACAGAATCAACTTACTGATTTTATTTAAAGGGAAAAACTGGTTCCATTGCCAAATAGCCATAAAAATGAGAGCCAAAAGCAATACTGGACAACAAACCCAATAGGTTAAGAAATTACTGATCCTCATAGTGATAGAATTCTTCTTAAAAAAATAAACTGAGTTCCATTTTTAAAACCTGAGATAAACATTAAAAGAGGTTGGAGTGATTGTTAGAGAAGGGCTTGAGCCGAGGGATGCAGGCAGCCACTAGAAACTGGAAGAGGCAAGGAATAGATGGATTTTCCCCTAGAGCCTCTGTAGGGAATGCAGCCCTGTGGACACATCGATTCTAGCCCAGTGATATCTCTTTCACAATACAGATCTCCAGAACTATAAGGTAATAAAGTTTGTGTTGTTATAGACACTACTTTGTGATAATTTGTAACATCAGAAATAGGAACTTAATACACTAGTCTATCTCATATTGATTGGGCACATTAAGATTACAAAGCTAGTTGACACTACGGGTAAACTAGTTCTCAATTGTCCTAAGAATTTAGAAACCAAGAAGGAACATATATGGTAGCGTTTCCCCACCCACGGAGAAATGATGAGTGCTAGGGTACCTAGCTATAAACTTTTAGAAGTCTTTGGTAGAGGGTTAGTTCAAGGTTAAGGGAGACAGTATGGTAAATATCCTCTCATAAGTTATCCTTTGATTTTTGGATTACATTCCAGGGGTCAGAAAAAGCCCAGAGCGGCAAGATAGGAGCTGATATTTTAGAAAATGGGCCAGCATATCTGAAAATAGTAAAGGACCATGTAGCATTTAGATCTACTCATGCCCTACATTAACTTTATCCTGTCATTGATTATTCAGTGTAGTGGCTAACCACAATTTCTTAAAAAAAAAAAATAAAGTACTTTGACCAGTGGGTTTATGTGACAAGCCACACTCCCCGTGCTACAGCTGTTACCAAGGTCACAAATGATATCAATCATCTGTCTCCTCTATTGTCCATTCCCTGTTCTCCTCACCCTCATCAGCACTTCTGTTACTCTAGACCATTTTCCTAGTAGGGTAACCAAGGGCTATACCCCTGAGAAACAGGAACTTTCATTTATTCTGCCATTGGTATGGCTGCTGCAATGTTCCACTTAGAGTTATTATCAGGCATGAAAGCACCCAAACTACCTGCGGTAAATCTCCTGAGTTCCAGATATACCCATTCCTGATTCCACAAGGGTCAGCAATTGTATCTCCTCATGAAATCAGGGTTATTCTTAAGGTAGTGCCTGCTAATCTCCTGCCATAAGGTGTCCAAAATGGCCAGGCAAAAGACAAAGGTAGGATTAGAATGTGTGCATGATACTATTACCAAACAGCTATTGGGGTCCTGCTGCCCATCGCCACCCTCTAGGCAAAATTCCAGAGGCAAAGGTTTGGTGATAAAGGAAAGGAGTCTTCAAAAGCTTCACAATTTTGGAAACACAGCTGTCCACCTATCAATTAAGGATAAACTCTTTTCTCTTTCGTTACAGCCTTAGTCATTTAAGCCTATCAATTAAGGTTAAATTCTAACACCTGAGTTCTCTTATCATTTCCCCCTGCTAGTTTTAATTAATTTCTATAGAGTTAGTTTACAAACTAAAACAACGTAAGACAAAAAAGCTGCACAATTTTGGAAGAATGACAGGTTTCTGCCTCAGAGCCCATTCCCTCCAGAACATCCAAAGAATAACCCTGCCACCCACTGCTGGGCCAGCCTGATCCTAGGCTGTGCTGGGAGTTCCTTCCCATCCAAAATACTGTCAGCTGGGAAATGCAGGCGGCTGAAGCTGATCATCCAGACACCCTGGAGGAAGAAAGTCCAAGAGCCATTCTTCCGAGAGCCCAACAGTGCTTCTTTATTTCAAACCTTCTAGCCCATAGTTCCATGTGTTCTGGAGGCATTCAGCTTCTCAGCCAATCCTGTCCTAGACTGTTTACCATTGCCTTGGCAAACTCCTCCTACAGTTCCTCTCTACTTTCCCCAGCGATCTGATCAGATCTCTCTGTATCAATATAAGAAACACTTCTCTGCTCCGAAAGGCAGACCTCTGGGTTCAGCAGCACCAAAATATAAAGGAATGAGAAGCAGAACCTCTTCAAGGAAGTGACTGGTTGTAATTTCCAAAATAGTCTGTTTTCTGCTTCAGGGGAAGAAAGTTTCTTTAAAGATGGCCATTGAGAACTTACACATTTACATCAGGCCCTATGTAGTAAATTTGTTCAATCCACACTTCCGTGACATTTAACAATCAGCAAATTCCTCAGTCCTCATATTCACCATTGCTCTCATATCTCTGAAAGGCTAGACATATGCAGAAGCCAATGCACCAATTCATTGGGTACATTGAATGGAGCCAATGCATTTATTAGTATCCATGAGTGTGAGTCACTTTAATTCTGGTCTAAAAGCATGCCAAGGATTATCACGCAAGGGTGTTCTATAGCCTTCTGGCCAATAATGGTCCAATTCCAGGATTCCATCTGAGAATCTGCTTTCTACAACCAGTTCCAGTAGCAATTATCTTACTTTGGGTTTTTCCAGGAGCTAACCCTGTGACAAATGTTCAAAGGCAAGTAATTTATTTGGGAAATGGTCTCTGGAAACACCCAGTGTAGGAGCTAGAAAAAGAGACAGACAAGGAAAAAGAAGGCAGCTAGGAATGTATTAACAAACAAGACACCCCTGTGGACATGGGGCTTAATCCAATTGAAAAACTCCAGGAGCCTGTTGAACACATGATTGAGGTTATCCCACCACAGGGCAATTGCTTGAAAGCTGCTCCAGGCATCATTAATTCTCTGGCACTGTAGGGTGACGAAGCTGAAGGAGAGACCTCTGGAGTCCAGAGAAAATCCTCAGGAAAATGAAACTTGTCCTTAAGTTTGAAGTTGGGCCGGTGGGGCAAGAGAATGGTTAGAAATCAGGGGAGGGTGCTGACAGAACCTGCTAGATTAATAATATTGCTTCCTAAAACCTACCTACCTGTATAACTACTTCCCTTGGGGATGTTTCTCCAGCACAGAGACAACATATTGTAAAAATATCTGTGGCACAATCTCCTATGCATAAGAATGCATATTTTTTTTTTACTTTAATTTTCTTGAAATTCTAGATCCCACACGAAAAATGTCCTGAGCCCATCTGGAATCAAGAAACTGTTACAGGGTACAGCCAAGAGGGGGGACCCCAAATGGGCATTTGAAATGGGGTCCAGAACTTAAGGTGTCCAGGCGATTTTAGGATGTCTCCATCCCCCCACCCAGGGTGTGGGTTGGGGGAAGGGACAAATGGAGCAGAGCTGTTTTGCATAGCAACAGCCTTGCAGCTACCCTCTGGTGTGGTCATTTAACATATCTATAGCCTTTGGCTGGTCGCTTAGATGTGTTAAATAACTGTGATCATCTCTGAGCCAGGGGAATGGAAGTAGCTTCCCCACCAACACGTGACTGGGGCAGATCCCCCAAGCTACAGCGCCTGCGTGGGAGCTCGGAGAAGATTGGCTCCAGGACATGGGGCCACACCTGCCCAGACTCATGATGGCAGCCCAGTAAAGCTAGAAGGATATGAATCCTGGCAAGTGAAGCTGAGTGTGGGAGGAGTCAGAAATGAGGCTGCAGAGGAAGATTGGCCGTGGGATTTAAAACCCAGACTTGGCGGCCATTAGGAAAGAGAACCACGTGGCTTTGGCAGAGTGAGGACTCTCCCTTCCCGCAGCCATAGGAGAGAGAACCACGCGGCTTTGACGAAGTGGAGACTCCTGCATCCCAGAGAGAAAATTGCACAGCCCTGAGGAGGAGAGAACCACGCGGCTTTGGCAGAGTGGGGACCCCCGCAGCTTTAGAAGGGGGAACCACCACCTGGTTTTAGCAGAGATCCCGGCGACTCAGAGGAGGGTGCCGGGAACCCAGGGAGGTCTCCCAGTCGAGATGGAGGACTAACTGGGAAGAACCAGAGGACTGCCTGAGCCATGGACTTCTATTTCCTTTCCTGAGATACAGTACTCTGGACTGGGCAAAGGGGGAAGGAAGGAAGGACTGCGTGTTTGTGGGTGTTTTTAGGGACTTTGGGATTTTTGATAATGACATTAGGTCACTACTTTAAGTTTGTATAGCATTAAATAAACATTTCCTTTCCTTTTCACGAATCTCTGGCATTGAGAGATGTCTTTCCTCTGGCGGCGGACATAACGGACCCAGGGCCTTCTATAGTAGTATATTGTCTCAGGCCCCCCTTGTCTGTTCTGTAACAAAACCATTTCCCAGCCCATTTCTGTATTAGGTAATTAGGGTAGCTGTATTAGTAGGGAAGTGCTGAATCCAACCCTAAGCACACCTGGTGAAATGGAAATCACAAATTGCCTATGTTTACCTTGGAATTCCAGGCTAAATCAGCACCTGAAATTACATTTAGCTGGTTTCTTTGCTTCCTTTGCCAACAATTGTATTCTCCTTACCTTAAATATTTTTTTCCTTCTTTCTACTCTGCCAAGAGATTGATGGTTGTAGTATTTATACTGGTTGGGACCTATTTTGGCTACTGTGTCAAAAGCATAGCAAAAGTAGCTTTTCCTTAGCAGAACTAGATTTTACCACCTTTTTTTTTTTTTTTAGTTTAGCTTAGTTTAACATTTGAATAGAAACAGACTTCCTGCAGTGCCATTCACCATGGTGGCTACCGATTCCAGTCCTTTATCAAAAGCAATAAAAGACACATTCACTGGTTGTCAGATTTCTTTCCTTTTCAAATATTATCCCAACCTTCTGGAACCTCAAAGCAAATATCAATAACCTACAAATACACAGAGATGACCTTTGGAAAGTTCAAAACTTAAATGTTTCTTTATTTTTTACAAAGGCTTCTCAACCAGTTTCATAAGTTTGCTATTCTGAAAAAGGATCTATCTTTTCAGTTTGTTGTTTAATTCATATATATATATACATACTATTTTCTGCATTTAAATTATATGTCCACATACACATGCAAAAAATACTAGACAAAATCTGTTTTTTTTTAATTTGGACATAAAATTATAATTTTGTCTATACCAACATAAATTTTGACTTGACAGAGGTTTCACCTTTTCTCCTGAAACTCTCTTCTGTACTAAAAAATGTAAATATAAGAAAATCTACATGATGTAGGTTTGTGATGTTTGCATATGAGTGCATGATAATTCTTTTTTACAGTTAGTCTAATTGTTACAGAACAGAACAAGGGGGGCCTGGGACAATATACTATTATTGAAAGAAGGCCCCGGGTCCGTTATGTCCGCCGCCCTAGGAAAGACGTCTCTCAATGCCAGAGATTCGTGAAAAGGAAAGGAAATGTTTATTTAATGCTATACAGACTTCAAGTAGTGACCTAATATCTTCATCAAAAATCTTAAAGTTTCTTAAAACACCCACAAACAGACACAGTCCTTCCTTCCTTCCCCCTTTGCCCAGTCCAGAGTACCGTATCTCAGGAAAGGAAATAGAAGTCCATGGCTCAGACAGTCCTCTCATTCTTAGTTAGTCCTCCATCTCGACTGGGAGACCTCCCTGGGTTCCCGGCACCCTCGGCTGAGTCGCTGGGATCTCTGCTAAAACCAGGTGGTGGTTCCCCCTTCTAAAGCTGTGGGGGTCCCCACTCTGTCCAGGCTTTGTAGTTCTCCCTCTCAGGGCGCGGGAAGGGGAGAGTCCCCACTCTGCCAAAGCCGCGTGGTTCTCTCTCTCTCAGGGCTGCGCGTGGCTCTCCTTCTTAAAGCAGCATGGTTCTCTCCCTCAATGGCTGAGGTCCTCCCTATTCTGCTAAAGCCGCATGGTTCTCTCTCTCTCTCAGGGCTGCGGGAAGGGGAGAGTCCTCGCTCTGCCAAAGCCACGTGGTTCTCCCCCCTAATGGCCACCAAGTCTGGGTTTTAAATCCCCACGGCCAATCTTCCTCTGCAGCCTCATTTCCGACTCCTCCCACACTCGGCTTCACATGCCAGAATTCATATCCTTCCAGCTTTACTGGGCTGCCATCATGAGTCTGGGCAGGTGTGGCCCCATGTCCTGGAGCCAATCTTCTCCGAGCTCCCACGCAGGTGCTGTAGCTTGGGGGATCTGCCCCAGTCACGTGTTGGTGGGGAAGCTACTTCCATTCCCCTGGCTCAGAGATGATCACAGTTATTTAACACATCTAAGCGACCAGCCAAAGGCTATAGATATGTTAAATGACCACACCAGAGGGTAGCTGCAAGGCTGTTGCTATGCAAAACAGCTCTCAATGGCCCTGCTCCATTTGTCCCTTCCCCCAACCCACACCCTGGATGGGGGGTTGGAGACATCTTAAAATCTCCTGGACACCTTAAGTTCTGGACCCCATTTCAAATGCCCATTTGGGGTCCCCCCTCTTGGCTGCACCTGTAACATAATATTTCACTAAATAAATATGCTTGAGTGGTAATATATTCAAGCTAATACCTAAAAAACATTTACTAAATGTAGCTATTATTAAAATACAATTTTAAAAACATAGTTTCTAATAGCATCTGTGGTGGGCTAGATAATGACACCGGAAACATCAAGGTCCTATTTCCTGCAACCTCTGAGTGCTACTTATATGGCAAACAAGAACTTTGCAGATATAATTAAATTTAGGATCTGGAGAAAATGAGATTATCCTGTGTTATCTAAATGGGCCTTAAATGTAGTCAGAAGAGGGAGGCAGAGAGATTTGGCCAAAAAGAAAGAAGCAATGTTATACAGGGAAGGGGTCATGAACAAAAGAAATGCAAGCAGCTTCTGAAGCCAGAAAAGCCAAGAGAACAGATCTTCCAGGAACACTTAGAGGGACCAGCCCAGCCAACACCCTGTTTAGCACAGTAAGACTCATTGTGGACTCTGGCCTCCAGAAATGTAAAATGGTGTGTTGTTCTAAGACATTAAGTTTGCTAATTAGTTACTGCAACCATAAAACCATAACAGGGCTCATGAAGTCACTCCAAATAACACACTCACGGGATTTTAGTTGCAGAATTTTTCTTGCAAAGATAAGAGATGAAATTTGCAGAGTATTTGTGTGAGTAAAAATGACAAACTCTAAGGAAAACTTCAGAGATGGAAAGCCTTCATAGCTAACACATCTCTTCAATGCATTTTATGAATGAAACCATATTAGCATCCTAATTGTTAGCTAATGTACTAAAGCATTGTTGATTTTATACAAAATAATGAAATTGATTACACAGGTCTTCTACAATTTATTTTTCATCAGTCTTTTCTATAAAGCCCATGTGATCTCCATTCACTCTACTATTCTCCTGTTCAAGAAGAATGTGAGAAATTTATTCTCAGTAGTAGGCAAGTTAATGATGGCTGGTTTTTGTTTTAATATAGGTTATACCTTACCCTAGAAGGGAGGACTGGTTTTTGTTTGTTTACCTGTTTTATTAAGAAGAAAAATGGCAGACATCTCTGACTAGAGATGTTTTCAAGGGTCTCTAAAATTACATTTAAAAATAAACTGCCAAATCTTCATCAACTCAAGTTCACCTAATAATAAAGCAGGATCAGCTCCCAGGACCCTAGGTGATCAAGAATGTATGAGATGTGTGAGGCAGAAACAAAGTACTTGTAAAGCCTTAACTCACAGATTTCTTTCTGCCCAATAAGTTACATAGCCCTGACATTATTTCTTTCCTTCTTCCAAATGTGTACCAGAAGGGAGTGAGTTTTGTAGTTGTGTTGATATTATAAATGGAAAAGAAGCCAGGTACAATATGAAGGGTAGAGATGTGAGCAGCCACTTCCCAGGGTTAAACTTTAGCCAACACCCAACCTGGCCAATGATGTATAAGAGAATGCTAGATAAAAAAAAAGTGTTTATGATAGACCAAACCTGAAGTTTCACTCTCTTTTGGATCCACAGTGGGTTTCTCTGAAATGTAATATGGGGATTGAGGAATTTAGTGTGAGAAGGTCAAGAAGCAGAGAGTTAGAGGCCAAAATAAATTCTAGGTCAGTTTTATATTTTGAGCCTTTAGAAATAATATAGAGACCATAAATCAGCTCATCAGCTTTTACACACATTGGGCGCATAGTTGATTCATAACAAAAAGAACTATGGAAAATCAGCACCCATTGTATCATTTGCAATCATGCTGAACCTGAAGATACTAGGTTTTTCTGACATTTTTTGTTATATAAGGATACATTTCACTTCACATACATGGAGAGGAAGGATAAGTGTTAAGAATCAATAATATGAGTAGATTGAGAATATTACAGGTTGAGATCATAATGCATTGTTATAAATTCATGCATTTGAGCAAAGGGATTCAGGAGTTTTCTGGAAATGGTGTCCTAAGGAAAAAATGTGCTTCTATTTGGAGGGTGGAAACTATAGAATTTCAAAAACTAGAGACCATTTGGGGGTTTTATAATCAGAAATCCACATGGTTCTCAGGCCATTTAATACCTGGACCCACTTCTCAGTTCCAGTCCAGTTTGCCATATTCTTTTTTTTTTTAGGTTTCCAGAGATTAATTTATTTGTATGTCTTTTTTTTCCTATCTCTTTTGGTCAAATCTGGAAAATGAGGTATCAAGTAGAGTAGGAAAGGAATAACATCAAGGCAAAGCCTTGGTTCTTAATTTTATTTTTTAAAAGACTTTATTTATTTATTTTTAGAGAGAGGGGAGAAAGAGAGGGAAAGATCAATATGTGGTTGCCTCTTGCACACCCCCCTCTGGGGACCTGGTCTGCAGCCCAGACATGTGCCCTGACTGGGAATCAAACCAGTGATGCTTTGGTTTGCAGGCTGGCACTGAATCCACTAAGCCACACCAGCCAGGGCTGGTTAATTCTTAGTAAAATGAAAGAACTACCTTTTAGTTACTCATTGATCTCTGCTACTTAATGGTTCCACACTTGCATGAGAGCTTATGTCCCTACAGAATCCACAGGGTACTTGTGAAACTTAAAACTAAAAGGTGTATTGATATGCTTTTATAAACATGGAATATAAGTGCATTCCCAACTTTAAGACTATAATTATTTTTTCCCTAGTCATAAATTAAAAAATTGGATTTTTCAGAGAAGAGAGCTCTATGAAGCTCCAAACAAAAAGCAGGTCAAAGTATGAAGTAATATAAACCAGGGCAGAGAACAAGAATTAAATCCAAAATGAGTAAAGCAGCAGCCAGAGTCTATCTGTGATTCAAACAGTTGGAAGCACAGCTCAGGACAGAACATTTTCCATATTTCTACAAAAATTTGTATGAAGACAAAATAAAATAACACTAAAACCAAAACCTTTTACTTACAACCCATGTATGTCTGAACTTTAACAGAGTTTATGAAAATAATTGGTCACATACCTATGCTTCATTTTACCCTAAAAGGTAAACACACATTTTGTCTTCCCATTCTTATCCCCTCTCAAACATTGCATACCATTAAGCTTTGTCATACATTAAAGAAGTAAATTATTAGTTGTATCTACACTAGGCACTTACTTTATTGTGAGGTTAGATAAATACTGTTCTCATCAACTCTTCCCTGACATCCTTCGAAAATCCCACTTCTACTATTAATAAGTCTTCAGTAGCAAAAACTGGGTAGAAAAAGCTAATAGCTAACAGAGATGGTTCTATTACATCCTGGAAAGGAAATCATTGCATAGAGAAAAATCTCTACACATGTCCTTGGTAAATTTCATTAATATGATCAGATATTTGAACTGGCATTGTGCATATCAATTCGTACTTTAACTATACATGAGCAGCCAGCAACTAGAACCAAGACCAACAACAACACCTCACACACACATATCACTGGTAAAGATTGTGGGTTGATTTCTTTTCATTGAAAGATGAGTAAACAAGCAAAAAAATGGTCAGAGAAAAAAGTATTATCTCTACACACACACACACAAATCAGCATCATATGAAATTGGCATGTACAGATGACTTCGGTGGGGCTAAGTTTGTTCTAAGTCTAAACATGAAGTGCAGAGAGAATTTCATTGAGCCAGCACACACTCCCCTTGAGCCCAATTCGTCCCAGCCCAGTAATGCATAGCAACCAGTGAAGCTGCTCAGTGGAGTTTTGACAGTCACCTAAGAGTGACTAGTCTTTCCACTCTGCTTTTAGGGTGAACAGAGAGAAGACATAATTGAAATGGTCTGGTTCTACTCAGAAATAAGTATTTATAGAGATCATGGTTTGAAGCAGTTGTCAAGAGTGAAAGGGGAAAGTCAGAGCCATTTGCTATTGTGGCACCATTTGCTGAGCAGGCCTATGACCTTGTTAAACAGGACTCTTACTTTACTCTTCTGAGCTTGTTCCCAGGACTGGAAATTACTGGAAAGTAAGATCAGAACTAACCGCTCCTTACAGCCACAGGCAGAAGATAACATTGGAACAATCTTCAGCCTTGTGTTACAAGGCCCCCAACGGCCCAGGGGCCACACAATAGCAACCTCTCCCCTCTTTTTTAATCCAATTATAATCCAAGAAAAGCTCAAAGCCTCCACCCCTCAATGCTGATTTATCTCTCCATACCACGCCCTTCTCCTTTTTTTGGAGAGTGAATACAAACTTTATTCTCTACACTTTCTTCTCTTTTTGAATTCTTTGACAGCCCATGCCACGAACCACCCAAACAAAGAGTACTAACATAGCACTTTGGGGACACCCAGAACACTGAAGAGTTAATCCCTTAACTCTTAAACAGCCACCTACTATTTAAACTATTTTCTTCTTTGAAAGAGAAAGAAGAACCACTCATGCAAACACATAGTCTCCCTTACTGTTTTGTGACCATTCAAGGATGGAAAGAGCATGAGATTCCGGCAGATGGAAAAATATTCACAAAGCCATTGGGATGCTTGGTATGCCTTCATTCAAGTGTGGGTGATCCACGCACGTTGTAAACTGTGTGTCCCCATGTGTCTCTGCTCGTCACCTATCCCCCTGCATGGTACCCAGCACAGAGCCCCTAACCCCTTAAATACTAGAACACAGACAAATCTGGCAGGATACCAACAGATCTTATGCAACAGAGCTTCATACTACACATGGGAGCCCACTCAAAGCTGTGGGAACAGTTTATCAGACCGAGTCTCAAGGCTATGAAAACACTACTTATCAGGCCCATTCTCAAAGTTATGGGAAACTGCTTCCCTTAGTTGCCCAGACATCTGGGTGAGGAAGCCAGACTGCCTCAATTTACCCTACATTTACTAATATGTCTTTGCCCTAAGCTTCAGCCCAGTTTACTCTTTAGTCAGTTGTACCCCAGGGACTTTAAGGACCCCTTACAATAGCCTAATTTTAGCCCAATGTCTAAAGCATTGCATAGATTAAGTCATTTACCTGCTTACAGTAGGCCTATAGCAAAACTTTAGCTCCACCAACCTTAGTATGTTCATAACCAAAAGAAAGTGAATCCAAACAAAAGCAGAGCTGACATTTCTGTTCCAGGCATTCTTCTTCAGCCAGTCGGGTTCTGGCTTGATCTGAGGAGGTGGGGCGAGGGTCAGGGAAGTGCTGCAGGCAGCTTCTCACAAGCAGGAAAGGAAGAACCAGCTCTCCTCTCACTGCCAGCCTCACATTTGGTCATTACCATTGCATCCCCAAACTATCAAATGTAAGGGAAATATGATTCCTCTAGTTCAGTAAATGTTCCTGCATTTTACTTAATCTTTCAGACAGGGTGGGGTTGGGAAAGTATGGGAAGTTTGGACTAGAATGGGTCACAGAGGTATCTGGGTCATTGCTGTGCTGTTTGCAGAGTGGGGGCTAAGGACTGGTGTGGACAGGGAGCTCAACAGAAAATTGGAGACACCTTGATTGAACTTCCTGAAAACCACTTTCTCTGAGTCTTTGTATCCTGTTGATGCTAATTAGGTGAATCACTTAGCTCCTCAAGATATTCTGATAATTCTTAATGTTATTTTCCAGAGATCTTTAAAATGGATCAGAATGGAACACTTTGTGTTCCATTTATTTTACTCCAAGACCGCACTACATTCCGCTAGATTACACACCATTATTATTTTATTTCTAATTATGCCAACTCAGTAGTATAAGAAGCTCACAAAGCACAATAATACAATGAGCACTAGGTTCCCACATTACTTACTAAAACGCACACACTTTGTCCTCCACCACACACACACTGTCTGTCTCTCTACCAGCCTACCTTCTGTTTAGTATGAAATGCCTAATTTATGAAACTGTTATAAAAATATAGTAGAAATATTTTCACTTCTTGATTCTGTTCTCAATCACTTTCTTAGTGATTTCATCTACTCAATATGCTAAAAATTCTAGAATTAATATATCCAAACCACACTATACTATTAAAATTCCAACTCATATACCATGCAATCTGCTTGACATCTATACTTGGATGACTACCAGAAATCTCAAATCTAATGTGCTTGTGGTATTTAGTTTCCAATGTGGGCCCCAGGAAATCACAGCCCCATTACTCATGCCTTTGGAGACCCTGCCACATTGAGTCTGGGTAGGGTCACATGACTAGCTTAGTTCAGTAAATGCAGCAGGAGGAGGTGCTAGTTGAAGTACTAAGCTGTAGGAAAGCATGGAAGATTCTGCTTTTGGGATTTGGAGCCCTAACCCATCATTTAAGTGGTCTAGCTACTGTGTCAGAAAGCCTAATAAACCCATGTAGTCTGTGCCCCAGATAGCCAGCCATCCATACCAAAATATCAATAGGTAAATAAACCCATATTGGACATTTCAGCCCCAGTCATCAACTGCCAATATCCTTACAGGAGACTCCCAGCAAGACAATACAAAAACCATAGAGTGGATTGTCTAAAGAGTATCAGCCATTCCTCAGCTTTATGAACAATAATCAAATAGCTGTTGTTTTAAGCCTGTATGACTTGGGGTGTTATTTATGCAACAACTGATTAACTCATCTGGATGCCTAAGGTACATTCTCATTTGGATGCTTAAGAGACATCATAACATGGGACGCTCAAGACTGAATATTCCCACCAAAGCTTATTCCACACCAGGGCTTTTTTATCTCAGTTGATGAAAACCCTACTTTTTTCAGTTGCTTTTTATTTCTCACACTGCATCTCACCTGTTGAATTATTCTTCTGTCTCTATTTTCAAAATATATCTGAATTCCAACCATTGTTTGCAACATTCAGAGCTAATACCTTGCCCTAGAGTATCATCATCTCTGCATTGGACCACTGTAATAGCATTCTTTTTTATTGATTGATTTTTAGAGAGAGAGACAGACAGACAGGCATCAATTTGTTGTTCCATTTTTTATGCATTCATTGGTTAATTCTTGTATGCGTCCTGACTGGGGATTGAACGATTGAACCCACAACCTTGTTGTATTTAGATAACACTCTAACCAAATGAGCTACCTAGCCAGAGCTTTAATAACATTCTAACCTGTCCACTCTTCTACTGTTGCCATCTGCAGTCTATGTACGGCACAGCAGGCAGAGTAATCCTTTCAGTAAATAAGTCACAATGTCCCTCTTCCCAAATGTCTGATTTCAAAAACCAAGGCTTATAATATCTTACAAAGCCCGCATAACCTATCCCCCAACCCAGCCTTTGTCACTGCATTTTTTACTTATTTTCCCTATGTTCACTCTGCTCTACTCCTATTGAAGCCCTGATGTTCTTCAAACTTCATTGGCAGATTCCCATCTCTGAGTGTTTTCACCAGCTCTTCTCTCTGATTGGCATGATTTTTCCCTAAATATATGCAGTGCTAATTTATTCTGATCCTTCAAGTAATAGCTGTATGACACTATTCATTCTAATCCTGATGGGCATCGGATGGCTTTCAGTTTGAATATTGTATTAGTTTGATAGGGCTGCCATAACAAAATACAGACTGGGTGGCTGAAATGGCAGAAATGTATTTTCTCAGCCTGGAACAAGCTGGAAGTCTAAGATCAAGGTTCTGCTGGGTTTGATTTCTCTTGAGACCTCTCTCCTTGGCTTGAAGACGGCTATTTTCTAGTGGTGTCCTCACGTGTCCTTTTATATGCACGTCTCTTCCTTTTCTTATATGGAAACCAATCATATTGAACTATGGCACCACCCTTATTACCCCACTTAACCTTACTTACCTCTTTAAAGTTCCTACGTCCAAATATAGTCACATCAGAGGTTAAGGACTTCAACATAGGAATTCTGAGGGAACACAATTTAGTCCAGTACAAGAGACATATTGCAAATTGATTTGTGATGAGCATTATGTTACATATTTTGGTGATCACACATACTTATGTTTGATATGTTCAAAAAACATGAGTTTTTGGATGTTATTATATATAAATGCTCAACTTTAGTTAATCTTGCCAGACAGTGTTTCAAAGAGTCTGTGGCAACATTCTCTCCCACAAGAAGTAGCATGTGAGAGTTCTGGCTCATCTGCATCCTTCATCTACATCCTTGCTATATTCTCTCTTCTATTACATGTGTTTTAGACTTTTGTGTTATATTCATTTAGTAAACAGAATTCTAAGGTGACCCTATGATTATCCCCTCCTCTCTTTCTTTATGTAATTTCTCCCTCTTGAATGAGAATGGGAATTTCTTTTTAGTTAACAGAACATGGCAAAAGTGATGGAATGGTCACTTCTGCAATTATGTTGCATTACATAACACTCCACCACAGCAGAAAAAGCAAGTCTCCTGCTGGCCTTGCAGAATTAAACTGCCATACTGTGAGGGAGGGGCCCACTGGGAGAGGACTATATGGTGAAGAACAGCACAGAATCTCTAGAACCTGAAAGCAGTCCCTAGCCAACATTCAGTGAGAGATTAGGGACCTCAGTGAGAGATTAGGGACCTCAGCTCTGTCACTACAAGGAAATAGGTTTTGAGGACAACTGCATGAGCTTGGAAGAGGACCCTAAGCTCCATGAAAGAGCACAGCTTGACCAATGCCTTGACTGCAACTTCCTGAAATCCTTAGCAGAAGCCCCAGTGAGGACATGTTCGTACTCCTGACCCTTGGCAACTGCAAAATAATAAATGCATGTAGCTTAAAGGCATTAAATTGATGGTAATTTGTGTGTAGCAACATATAACTAATAAAATTCAACACATCTCTTACATTTTAAAAATACTTTTTATTCATTTTGATCTAGAGAGATCCTTTATTCTGATCTATTTTCCAGTTCACCAGTTTACCATACGTAATGCCTAATACCTATTAGTGCAGGCTTTAAGCTCTTTGTATGTTTTAATTTTTTAAAATCACTTGATTTCTTTATTTAAGAATGTATTAATGGATTACATAATTCTCAGTTGCCAATTATTTTCTTTCAAGACTTTAAATATATCAATCTATTGTATTCTCATATTCATTGTTTCTTTTAAGGCATCAGTCCTGTCTTACTTTTGTACCTCAGAATAAATACATCATTTTGTTCTACCTACTTTTAAGATTTACTCTTACTTGATTTTCATAAGTCTTATGTACCCTTTATGCGGTTTTATTTTTATTTATTCTACTAAGGTCTCTGGCATTTATTTAACTACTTGCATTGATATTTGGTAGCTTAATTTTGCTTCCTTGTAATTGTCTCTTTCTGTACTACTCCTACCATATTCTCTTTCTCCTCTCCTCTAAGAATCCAAGTACACATATTAGACTTTTTCAAGGTACCACATACGTTTTTTGAACAATTTTCTGTATTGTTTATCCTTTTGATATTTTATTCTGGTATGTCTTACAATGTACTTGTTTTCAACTATAGTTAATATTTTATTAAATAAGCTACTCATTGGGTTAAAAAGTTTAATTATTGTAGTTTTCAGTTAAGTAATTTCCATTTGGTTCTTTTCAATAGTTTTCAGTTTTTTACTTAAATTCTCAATTTTGTTTTTTATTTTCTTGACCATCACAAGTATTTTTATCATAAAGTACATACCTCGATTCCCAGTGGGATTTTTTTTTATTGTCTATAATTTTTCTTTATTTGCCAAGTGAATTTCATGTTTCTACATATGCCTGATTATTTTTATTAAGTACTTGCAGTTGTGCATTTTCAAAATGCAGAGATAATTTGAGGTTTTTATGAAGCTACCTCCCATTTTGGGGCAAGCTGATGGCGTGGGAATCAACAGTGACAGCGCACACCGAGCCTGGAGCGTAACCATGAACGCTCTTCCACCGTGCCTCTCGGATTCCGCGTTTCCCCCAGGCTTGAGTCCTCAAAAACGCCGCTCTGTTTCTCAAATCCTCAGCCATGATTTGGAAACTGGAAAGAGCAGTTCTCTAAAGAAACACCAAATGCCAGAATTCTTTTCTTTTTTCTCTCACCTGTCTTGGTAATTTTTCATTCCTTTGGTAGCTCTCCAATAACTTTAAAAAAAATTAAATAATTTCTTCCAATTACTCTGTTATTAAAGGGACATTTGTTTAAAACCAAAGTCTGCCATTGCTATGAGAAGAACCTTAAAACAAGCATTTTAAATAAACAAATTACCAAATAATTTTTCTTAGGAAGAGATATGTGTTCCAAGGTAGGTAAAATATTTTAATTGGTCCAAGTAAACAAGCAGCTAAAGCATAAAATAAAGAAGAAAAGACAAAGAAATCATAAGTTTTGGGGAACTTTGATAACAAAAATGAACTTTATAAAGTAAGAAATTTAAATCTGTTGAAACAATAGAATGGTATTATCAATTATTACATACAGAAAAAAACATTTATATAGGATGTGGGACATCTTTTGCCTTCATAGGTTCTATGCATTTAATCTAGGCTAATTTATAAACATTTCCAAGAAAGGAAGTTCTGCCCTACCTGGTTTGGCTCAGTGGATTGAGTGCCAGCCTGAGAACCAAAGGGTCACTGTTTCAATTCCCAGTCCCTACACATTACCTGGGTTTCGGGCCAGGTCCTTAGTAGGGGGTGCACAAGAGGCAACTACATATTGATGTTTCCATCTCTTTCTCCCTCACTTCCCCTTTCTCTAAAAATAAATAAATAAATACTCTTTAAAAAAGAAAAAATTCTTTATTATAACTTTCCTATTCAGAACAATATTTGTGGGTAATTAGAATATTTTTTAGGTTGAAACTTATACATTGTAGCTATTAGTTCTTATCATACATTAAGCTCTATCATAATGTGGATATCACATCCAAACTCATTTTTCTCCTTTTAACATTGTGCACATATCAAAGCTGCATGAGACAAATAGAAACAGAAGCAAATAAAGTATTGATCATTTTAAGGCTTGAAGGATTCTAAAGTGGATAGCTCAATATTTGACTAAATAATTCCTTAGGCCATGACAAAAAATAAGTGAAGTGGCTGAAGGATTTAGCTGTGCCTTTTCTTTGATAAGTGGCCTATTCTCTGGTAACAGTAGCATTTTGAACTGTTTCAGAGCAATTTAATAGCTATTATCTTTTTTTTATCCTCAAAGTAGAAAGAATAGGTATTATTACCCAAAAAGGTTAGGTGCAGAGCAAATTAGTGCAGAGCAAAAACTGCAAACAACATTTTCTGGTTTTGTGTTTTTCTATTATACCACATTTCCCCCATGTGATGTTATATGATGCATTACACACACACACACACACACACACACACACACACACATATATATATATATAATGGTTAAAGGACCGCTTTAACTTTCTTTTGTACACAAACTGTTAAAAAACACTTTAATGCTCATAAAAATTCTTAAGAGATACACTCGATTAAAACTCCAAAAAGTGTGGTTCTTCACATAAACAGCTGTTTAGATAGTATTCCACAGGGACAGGCAATATTACAAAGAGACACTCTAGAGTAACATGAAAGGAGAAATAAGGCAAAAGAAGAAGCAACTAATCTGTATCAGAAAAGCCAGAAAATTTCTGGAGCCAACAGAAAGGCTAGAAAGTCAATGCATCAGGTCTATAACATGCAGACTTTCTCCAAAGAGGCTAACTTTGGACTGTTCAGATTCTTGCAATGAAGCCCTTCTATATGATATTAACATTAATGAATATATTTGTGATTCTCTTAAGCTGTTCAAACACATTAGAATATTTTTTATGATGACGCTTTTAAGTCTTTCAACAATTGCTGTCATTGGTCGAGGCATGGGGGACATAAGCTAATATTATCAAATATTCTAATTCTGTCTTGTGTATAAACCCATAAATTAGACATTATTATATTATCATTATGATGATATAAAGTCAATAGTTATTTGCATTGGCCAAATAATTATTAAAATTTAGATTACCATTTTTCCTTGCATCTTAGAATTTCCACATGCAATATTATTCTTTCCTAACTTCCATTATTTTGAAGATCTTGTATCAAGAATTTAGTCTTATTTTCACTACAGTAGTGAAATTGTTTCCTCAGTATGTGGTTTTCTAAGTTTAGAGTTTATTTTCATCTAGTTTAATGGTGGATGTATAACTTCTTGTTTTCTATTGTTGCTATCAAGAAAACAACTGTTAGTCTAATTTTTACTCTTTGTAGGCAATTTGTCATTTCTCTTCAACTCTATGATCTTCTCTTTACATTTAATAGCTATCATAATCTGTTATTAAGGTTATTTTGTTTTTTATTTTATTTTCAAATACAGTGTACATTCTTTAATATTTTGTATTAGTTTCAGGTGTATAGCCGAGTGGTCAGACAGTTGTATCCTTTACAAAGTGATCCCCCATTGCTGCCAATACCCACCTGGCACCACATGGGTTATTTCAGTGCTACTGACTGGATTCCCTCTGCTGTGCTTTCCATCCTCATGACTTTTTTATAACTATTGATTTCTACTTCTTAATCTCTTCACCCTGTTAACCTAACACCTCTTCCCTCTGGCAACCATCTGTATCTATAATTCTATTTCTACTTTGTTTGCTCATTTTGTCCATTAGATTCCACTTAATCAGTGAAATCATAGGGTACTTGTTTTTGTTTGGCTTATTTCACTCAGCATGATACCCTCACTCTAGGTTCAGCCACACTGTCACGAGTGTTAGGATTTCAATTTTTTGTGTGTGGCCAAGGTTATTTTCTAATTATTGTTTTTAGTTTTATATATTGGTCCCTTTTCAAATATGCTTGGCTATTTAGGAGTTGATACTTATGGTTTAAACTTTTTAATTTTATTAACATATAGAATACATTTATGTAAGCGAATGCTATAGTGTATATGCATGAACGGACATGAAACCTTTTGTGCAGGATTGTGCAGTTGGTTAGTTCTTTGGACTCAGTCTTGATGGCTGTTTTTCCCATGTGGTTTTTGTTTGTTTTATTGTGAACTTATCTTCCATAAACTTCTATCTGTGGAGTTCTTTAAAGCCTGAATGTGAAAGAACTCCATTGAGGATTTGCTTCTGTTCGGGAACTGAAGCACTTGAAACTAAATTTGGGGTAAGTATTGTTTAGGGCACAAAGGAAATAAAAATTCCAAAGGATTATGGTTCAAGATGGTGACACAGACCTTGAACTCGGCTCCTCATGGACACACTGAGTCCACATGTACATGTGAAACAATTTCCTCTTAAAAAAAAAAAAGGCCAATAGGCTGGCTGAGTGACAACTACAGGCATCAGGAAAATGAGAAGGAAACCACACTGAAGTGGGTTAGAGAGCCCAGGACAGGATGTTGCTGTAATCCTTATCCCTAGCATGCATCCCAAAACTGGGATAGAACTCAAACCCCAGAGCTTCTCTATGGGGAGCAAAGGGTCAAATTCTACACTGGACATTCCAACTTTTAAGGCCCACTTGAGAGAGGAAACCCCAAAACATCTAACTGTGAAAATCAACAGGCTGAAACATCTGAGAAATCCCTCTTAAAGGGCTCCCAGACTCCAACTTGCACCAGGGCCCAGCCCAGAGGCAGCCTGTCTCAAGAGGCAGCCTGTCTCACCCAGACTTAAAGTGAAGAAAGCGCACATGCTTGTATTAAAGTGTTAGCCTGATGTGCAGGCAACTAATTTACACATGCACATCTAGGAGCTTGCTGGAACACTGCCCTGGACAGATTGGTGCCAGACATCTTTGGGGTCTCCCTTTGCCTGGTTCCAGAGCACCAGTATCTCCAGGAAGGGAGTTTGTACAGGCTTTTTGGTGGCTTGATTTTTGGGGCTGCCACTTAGGGGGTGTATAACCCTGGATTTACTCTCCCCAAACACTGCTCCCCAGAATGTAGTCACTTAAAGCAAATGTGTAATATTAACTGTTTAGTTGATACCTGGTTATCAGAATGGTTTATTGTGAAATTCCTGAAAGAGAAGATGCCTCTGTACTAGCAATGATCAGAGCTGGCAGCCCAGAAGGCTAAGTGCCACGCAAAGTAGAAAAGATACATTTAAAATATAGGGAAACTTTCCACTTCAACTTCAGGTTTTACAACGAAGCCACCCATTATAGGGTAGAAATGCCTTGAAAGGGCACTTGAGATCTTTCAAGACCTCTTGATGCAACTGCTGTCTGGCTAGGTGCTGTATTGCCATTTTGTGTCTGTTAGAGCTGATTAAGACCAGTATTAGGTTCATATTGCATAGCTTTCTGTCACTTACAAGACAAAATTACATTGAATCAATGGCCATGGAGCCCTCACAGCTGGCAGAGATGAATATATTGAAATAATGGAATACTTTTTTTAAAGAAAGAAGAAATCAGTCACTTTTAGGAGTTGATAAAGATTTGGGGGTGATTCGCTTCTCATATTGACAGTACAATGAGTTTCAAGAGAAAAATATTATATAGTCAAGCACCACAAAATTCTACTTCCAGGCATATATTTGAGGATAGTAGTTTTCAATGTTCACCACACAATGGACGCCTTGGGAGTTATAAAGAGATACCGACACATGTACCCAAGATCTGCCACTTAGAGATGGCTCTGCGGGCAGCAAAAGCAATGAATATAAATATATACATACCCCTTAGGTTATTCGTACAGCTACAGTTAAAAAAAAATAACTTCTCTACAACAAATGCCCAAGTTCTTATAATGAGTGCCCAAGGAGAAATTTATACAGCTACTTACTAAGTAATGTTTTTAAAGTCCCACAAAAGGAAAATAACCCAAAGTCCATAGGTAATTAAAGGCAAAACATTTTTTATATTCCAAACACAAAACACCTTCAAGCAGTCAGAAATAATAAAGTAATCTATTGCTATCAATATGGATTAATCTCAAGATAAGATCAAAGATTAAAAAAAATTAAAGGAAAGATTTGTTAAGCATAAATGTATGTGTGGAAAATTTAAATACAACAAACAAATGATACTGTTACCAAACTCAATGGCTTTGCCATTTGGCATGTTCTATTTAAAAACAAGACATGGTTGTCACAGATAGTTTTATTTATGCAGCAAGTAAAGGAGACAAGGGAATCATGTCCAAAGTTCTGCCTTTCTGAAGGGAGACTTAGCTATTGCATATATATGATTTGGTCAATTATATGTTGATTTCTTCTTTGCAGTTGGCTGCACTTATCAGATTGAGTTCCTGTCAAGTTTATCCTGTACTATCTAACAAATCTTGCATGATTACATAGAGAGAGTAAACTAAAATCATAGAGTATCAGATATACAGCAAATGCCTGATGGTGGTTAACTCAAAGGTAGTAGGAAGGAGAATGTTTGAAAAGATGAGCATTGGAGAATTCAACCTTATTTGTATTGTTTTGTGCTTTGGAAAGACATAATATGAATATGAAAGCTGTATTGATATTCGCTATTTTTATTTTTTAAGATTTTATTTATTTATTTTTAGAGGGGAAGAGAGAGAAAAAGAAAGGAACAGAAACATCATTCTGTGGTTGCCTGTCACGTGCCCCCGTATTGGGGACCTGGCCTCCAACCTAGGCATGTGGCCTGACTGGGACTTGAACCAGTGACCCCTTGTTTGCAGGTCCACATTCAGTCCACTGAGTCACACCAGCCAGGGCTGATATTCACTATTTTTAATACATGGGTCCTTGGAAAGTTATATGACATTTATATTTCATTCAAAAAATTATTTGTCCAATCTGTCTCACAGAAAAATTCCAAATAATATATGTAGTGCTTCCCTCACTGCAAAGTGGAGTTTAACCCACTTTTCCTGTTACTTTTCAGTGAAGAAAACTGGCAAACACTGTATTATCCAAGTGAAAAAAAGTTAAGATCACCAATCACATTTTATGGAAGTCATGTGATCTCTTATAAAGCAAGGAGAAGGGCACTTCAACTCAGGAGATAAATTTTGGGAAAAAAATTTCACAAAGTCTAATCATGAGAAAAACATTACACAAGGCCAGATTAGAGGATATTTTACAGAATATCTGGCAATTACTCTTCAGACTACAAAGGGTTTTAAAAAATAAGGAAAGGCAGAGAAACTGTCACATTGGATCCTAAAACAGAAGGAGGAAATTATTGAAAAAATTGCTAAACTCCAAATAAAGTCTGGAGTTAGTCAACAGTAACATACCAATATCAGTTTCTTAGTTTTGACAAATGTACCATGGAAATGTAACATGTTAAAGAAAGGAAATTTGGTGAAGGACATATGAGAATTCCTTGCATTTATCTTTGCAAGTTTTTCATAAATCAAAATACATTCCAAGTTAAAGTGTTAATTCAAAAATACATTTATTGTAACCAAGCAAAGAGTTTGTGCACCCAGCAATGTAGATAGCCAGTCACACTCAGGGGTGCAACCAAAGAAAGTGGAGTTTATTGTATAGCACTGCACAGTGGAAGGCAAGCAGCTTGTCCTGGAAAAACCCAAACTCCTCAATTGTTTACAGATAAAGAGTTTTGTAGAGGAAAAATCTTGAGTAGTCATGAGTAAGGTGTTCAGGCTGATGGGCTGTGCTGATTGGTCAGCTCTTATGCAAGCTTCAGCCATCTGATTTATTCAGCTTCTGGCAGCATCTGGCCTGGGTCTGCATGACTATAGCCAGGTGGCCCAGGACAGAAGAAAAGTTCTGTAAGACATCTTGGAATTGAGAATCCGTGACATTATCTTAAAGGCAGAGAGAAAAGAATGGAACTATACATGTCATGCTTCCTAGGCTGCATTCTTCTGTTACTTTACACAGAGTACACCTTCCGAAGCTTGCTGTATAGGTAGGCCTACCGGCCTCAGGACCTGATTATATTCCAGTGGCACTATGACACTTAAGAAAGGCTAATGTAAATATTCTAACTAAAGGCTAAATTCTAATATATCTAGTCTGCTATGATTTGCTGTCAGCTTCATTAGGTGCATAATTCTAAATATAAGAAAAAGCCAGTGTTCTCCCTATAGAAGATTAATTTGTGTCAGTTTTATAAAGCTATATAATGGTTTAAAATTATTGTATAACTTTTAAGTAATGTCATCAAACTTTAATATTGTAAATTTGCAAGTGATCTACTAATCCCAATACCCTCATCAATAAGCAGCAGAAATTCCAGACAACAGTGAGTCAAGCACATACTTGATTGTTTCTATTAGGTAGCAGCTAGGAATGAGTGGCCAGAGGGGAGATAGAGACAGGGCCCTCACCATTACAATCTAACAAAGAACTTAATACATGAGGCTAAAAGCAAAAGGGGACATGTCTCAACAATTAACTCAGCAGTCCTTAGCTCAGTTTGATAAGATTGCCGGGTGTCCTGAGCATTACAAGCAAAATAGTCCTGGAGAAGGGGAGTCCTTGAGACTGTTCCGGGAAAGGAGCCTCTGTAACAATTTTGCTAAGACAAAGAACATTTACTAACTAAGAAAGAGAGGCTCTGTAGCTGTACCTTATTCCCAAAGGAAAGGAGAGGGCCCCTAGAAGCCAGCTAACACATATAACTCTGGAACCCCAATAGTTGGCGTACTTAGATTAGCTAAGCACCCACTTGCAGCCTCTGCTCAAGGATATAGAACAAACTTACTAACATCCTTATGGGTGCCTGCTTGCAGCTCTGTGCTTGCGTGTTTCATAAATAAATGTGTTATCTCATTTCCACTACACGTGTTTGTCTCTCCCTTGAATTACTCTCTTGCAGGTGAGACAAAAACTGAGGCAGGGGCGATGCCGGGGGAAGGCCTCCGAACTCAGGTCTCTCTCCCCATCCGTAACATTTCCAGTGAAGAGTAATAGTTAAACTATTTTTCATTTCAGGTTTAATGCTGCTATTTACAAGTTAGTGATTTTTCTTTTGGAATCCCCGCTAACTTCTGAAATTAACCAAATTTTTATGTCCAGATGTTAATCTAATAAATATCAAAGGTCTTCCCTGATGCTCAAGAACACACAGAAGCTTGTGCATTGCCCTCTGTCCCTGAGACAAACAAACAAATTAGTTATTTGTATAGGATTGTGTTACATTTACTGCAGTTTGGAAAACGAATAACTTTGACCTTCATTTCCTTAGATTCTCAGCTATTTTGTTCCTGCAGGAAGTATCTTGGTACATTTCACCATAAGGATAATGAAATTAAAAATTATATACTAAAGTTACTATTTAAGCACAAATAGCATAGTGATTTATTTTAAAACCTATGACAAATATGCTAATATCAGTTAAACCATTTACCATTCAGTTGTTATTTAGAAGCAAAAACAATATTTTTATGTCAGAAAATCTGATTCTTGTGCATGCGTATGCACAAGACCTTGAACAACCTTACCCTTTTGGTGAAATCATGGAAAAATTTCCATAGTTGTGCTTATCTTAACCGTTTTTGGAGAATCTGGAAATTTACTTAAGGTAGTGAGGAGTCTTTGAAATTATTGGGAAGAGTTGATTTTAATTCAGTTTTAGCATTCACCTCTTACATGCACAAACTTTCAACATAAGACATGTTCCAACCTGTAAGAATTTTTATGAATTTATCTGCGTCAAACTGATGACAATTGCCGTAAGCAAAATCTCAACAGACTGAGAAAATGCCCCAGAGAATAGCAGTTTTGCACCTTATTTTACACATTACAAAGGTTGAGGCATAAGGGGGTTAGACAAAATTCATTGGTGATAGATTATGGAGACCAGAAAGAGCAAAGTGGGACTGGATAAAATGTAAAGCAAATAGACACATGCTTCTTTTACACTGGTGGAGATAGAACAGTTAACAGTTAACAATTATCATGTAACAGTTACAATAAGCAGGTTTGTGGTCTTTCCTCTGGTGTGGTGGTTGTGCTTTGAATCTGGAAAAAAATGAAATTACTCTGATATTCCAAAGTTGCTGTTATCAGGTATTCACTGCAGATACAAAAAAAGATGACAGGCTCAGTTAAGGTAAAAATTGACCTTTGTTAGGAAAAAATACATATCTAGGATATGACTCCCTGCCATGACTCAATTTTTTTTTAATTAGAAAGTTTTCATTTCAGACTATCCTGTGTGGTTACCATAAGTCTCAGCTTGTCAGGCCTCTGCATAGGCCTTCCCTGAGCATGTCAGGTTTAGCATATGGTCCCTTTTTGTCCACAAAAGCATGTAAGTATACAGTTCCCCAGTTACCAAATAAGTCCTGTTATTTACACTCCAGCTTTGATACTAGTTGTCAGTCTCTTTAACAACTCTTCCTTTGGTAAGCATGAAAATCAGTCTTGTTCAACTTTTTGTCCTTCAAGCCAATATGCTAACCAAGCTATGAATTTCAGTGTATTTCTTATCTCCATTCTTTCATTTTCATTTCTTTGCCTGCCACAATCTACTTTATAATTTATTTACATTTCTTCAACCTATCCTGTATACCACATGCTAACCTAAAAATAAAAGACAAAGGTGAGAGGCAACAGGTATTTAAAATTCAAAAGAATAGTGATAACTTCAGGGGTAAACCATATAGTGTTCCAATTAGATTTAGAAGGTGGAGACAAGCAGTAAATATTTATGAGAATGGGAAGGAGAATAATTACATAGAGAGAAGGACAGAACTTTTGTGGGTGTGTTAAGGAAAAAAAATTGTTACAGATCCCGATAAAGTAACATAATGATGCTAATTCTAAAGAGTGCCTTTAATTTTCAGATGGTAGTCATGATGTCTGGTTTTGCTAGCTCTGCACACAGTTGTGTAGAGCGCAATGCTACTTTAGGCCCAGTTCAAAGGTTACCTTGGGCAGTATTAACACTGCGAAAGTTTGAAGAGTGCAACAGCAAGGCAGTTCCTCTGGGGTGGCAGCTCCAACTCCATTCTGAAGTGGCTCCATACACCTGTCACACTAATTCCCCTAAGATATGTAGAGAATTCTATTATAAATGTAATAGAGATAGAGAGATCACTAACCAAAGTCGAGGGATCAAAACTGATGCTCTAAATGTTACTTGATTCATTTAAAATGACACAGTTAAGCAAATTGTTTAACTCATTCTCACACTGCAAAAGGGAAAAGGTTAAGCCAGTTGATATCTAAATTTTCTTTCTGCTCTAAATGTAGACCTAAAACTTAATTTATGAGTATGCAGCTATTCCTGATCATTTTGTTCTCTTCTTTTACATAAAGACTTGTGAGACATTGACTGACCCTAGAGTCTGGTTGGGGTGCTGGCCTAAAAGGGGGCTGTTTGCTTGTGCATCAAAGCTCAACAAGACAAAAACAAGAGTTTGCAGACAAGAAAGTAAGGGATTATTTTAAGGAATGACACCCCTGGATCGAGAGGAGCTAATGCTCAAGGGTCTGACACCCTGACAGCTTACTGAAGTTGGATTCCACAACAAAAAGTTAAAACGGTGCCTAGGGGAATTAGTGTGGCAGTCAAGGTCCTGGTCTTTGCCACTCGGTGGGTGCTGGGGCAGAAGGTAGCTAACTGATCCTTGCATGAGTCCCCAGTTTCAGCCATAGCCACACTTTGTCCAGGTTTGCCCCTTTTCTGGGCCTGGAACTGAAGTACAACTGAGGACTAGATATCATCTCTAGTTTGACAGAAACTTTCTGTGGTCAACAGATCTGACACTTCATCCCTAAGATTTGGAGCTGATTAAGGAAGTGATTTGGCAAGGAAGAAGGAAGCTCATGAGTCAGGGTGCCAGCTGGGACCAGTTTGTACTGAAATGAAAGAAGGGAGAAAATGGCATATTAAATAAATGAAGTTTCTGTGTGGTTACACTTGCAGTTAAAAAAATATTACTATTGTGTATAAACATTAAACTCAACCTCATTATGCAGTAAATTATTTTGCCAACTATGAAGTCCAAATGCACATAATTTTAATAAAATTCACTTAATGTTATACAACTGGATGGCATTGTATTTTTTGCATTTCTTCATATTGTACATAGGAATGGACTTCATATGTGATCACTGATACTTGTCTAAGCAAGCAACTGCTCCACTGTCTATTGAAATATAATTTTGAAAAGAACATAGTTTTATAATAGAACAATACATAATTTGAATTTCACACTTCATAACCATGCATAAATAGGCAAAGTTCTACCTCAGTTCTTTGTTTTTTGCTTTTGAGAGAGAGGGAAAAGGTCTACATAAATTAAAATTTAAATGATGCAAGCAACTGTTTACTCAGTCATCTGGATAATTCAAAGCAGATAATATACCATGGACATGAAGAGAATGGGCAGTAACTGGATTCATTTCTATTTATACATTAGTGAAATCCATTGAGAAATTACTCAAATTTATATCATTTTGTTTGTAGAAGTGTAGTTTAAATACCTGCCCAGCATAGTACTAGATAGTATTGACTTAATCATTTGTTTAGCTATTTGACCAAGGACATAGTAAATTTGCATTTCTTGTCATCTCTTTTCTGTTAAACTACTGAACTGATTTTAATGCATCAGAGATTTCAGAAGAAAATACAAACCTTTGGAAATAAGATTCTTTATTTACTCATTTAAAATATGCATATGACTGAGTTATCACTACATAATTGTTCTTTGTATTAAATGGAAAACACATAACTTTGAGGACATGAACAGAAATAGTAGTAAAATAAAAAGAAAAAAAGTGGGACCTTGCACAGAACCATGGGGAGAACATGCCATGAAAGGGGAAATAATTAACTTAACTGTCTGCATCTGTAGTCCACAAAAAACACAAATGGAAAAAAAAGACCCAGCCATATGAAATAGATAGTAGGGCACTGACCTTGGCCTTGCCCATTTTTAAGTTACTTGGTATGAGGAGAAATATGGTCTACTATAGAGAGTATAATCCAAAGGCTAATGACATTGTTCCCAATTTTAGTTGAGCACACCACATCCCCACTACACTGTCAGTTTCAAACTTTTTTTTGTACCTGAATAAAAGAATGATTTGAAATAAAATATAACATGAAAAACTGCAAACATACAAAAAGTTTGAAAGTTCAATATTTTGACAATCTTGTAGTTATTAAAGTATTTAGTCTTAATCTGTCTAGATTTTCTTATTTCCAAATATATAGCCTTCTGCTTGATATCTACCCTATGCTACTTAGCATAACAAAATGTAAGAATTGAATAAAAAATTGAAAGTGGATTCCCTTGTTCTCTCCATGGAGCTGATCAATAAAATCTCCAAAAATATATCAAATACACCTGATTTCATAAAGTAAATAATGAAAGTATACATTTTCTCTCTAACCTTATTTTTCTACTTTCATATCTATTCATTCCATTTTGCCACACAAACTTCTTTACTTTTCTCAAATATTACAGACATTTGCATTGGCTATAGCTTATGCCAGAACATTGCCTGTCTAATTTTATCATCTACTTCAAAGTTTGCTCTAACATTCCTCCTCAATAAGACCTACTCTGACCACCATATTTAAAATTTAAACTTCTCCCAATGCCACATTTTTAATTTCCCCATGCTGATTTATTTTTCTTTATCTCTATATTCCTCTTCACATTGTAACTTACCATGTGATTTATTCATTCATATCTTCATTATTAATAATATGTCTCTTCCTGATAGAGTGTAAGTTCACCAAGGACAATGACCTTTCTGTTTTATTTACTGTTATGTTCTAAGAACTTAAAACAGTGTCTGGCACACTAGTAAAAACTTAGTAATTATTTGCTGAATGAATTAATAACAGATTGTTAAATATATTAACAAGAAAACAAATTTATTCATTTGAACTATATTCTTAGAATTTTAGTGAATTTTCTTCATGTAAATTCGTTGTAAAATTAGTCCTTGATATGTATTTTGGCTTTTGAAAGCACTAAATTATAGATAATTACTTAAAAGAATTAGGGGAAAAAAGTCATGGATATAACCTGTTGTGTTTTAAATACAATTTTTCTTTTCTAGCACTGATATACCACAATAACATTACAAAATGCATGATTTATTATGACTCTTCAGTCCTAAATCAGAAATGCATATTTTCTTAACTTATTTCTAAAATAGAACGTAAAGGTTGAATAGTAGCATAATAATTTATCAGCCTAATTTCTTTTTGCATGAAACTATTTTTTAAATTGTAGAGAAAAGTTTCTTACCAGTCTTCAGCCTAAATACACAGAAGAAAAGTTGTTTTTTCTTCATAATATTCAGGGTCTTCAACAGAAAAATAAACCTATTGCCATTGTACTGGAGTTCCGTTATCACACCTTGCAGAGTAACCGGGGCTGAAGCTATGGAATTAGATACAGGGTTATAATGCCTGTCATCATACAGAGGTTTAAAACTATTATGTGGCTGAAACAGGCATTAATGTTTTTTAAATTTTTTTCTTCTGGATTTTTTGTTCATTTTTACAAATGTTTTTCTTGTTCAATTACAGTTGTTCCCATTGTTTTGCCATTATTCTCCCTCACCCTGACCACCACTCCTCTCCCACATTCGATTGTTCCCAACATTGTCTTTGTCTATGGGTCCTTTATACCTGTTTCTTGACCAGACTCATCACCATTTTTCCCGTTTTTCCCTGGCTACTTGCTCTCTGGTCATTGTCAGTTTATCCTTTATTTCCACATCTCTGGTTATATTTTGCTCACTTGTTTGTTTTGTTGATCAGGTTCCAGTTATAGGTGAGATCATATGGTATTTGTCTTTCACTGCCTGAGTTATTTCATTTAGTATAATGCTCTCCAATTCCATCCATGCTCTTGTGAAGGGTAGGAGTTTCTTCTCTCTTTCTGCTGTGTAGTATTCCATTGTGTAAATGGGCCACCGTTTTTTGATCCAGTAATCTACTGATGGGCACTTAAGCTGTTTCCAGCACTTGGCTATTTTCAATTGTGCTGCTATGAACGTAGAGGAGCTTAGGTTCTTTTGAATTGGTGATTCAAGATTCTTAGGGTATAGTCCCAGCAGTAGAATTGCCAGGTCAAAAGGTAGTCCCTTGTTTTTTTTGAATAAATTTCATAGTGTTTTCCACAGTGGCTGCAGCCATCTGCATTCCTACCAACAGTGTACAGGGGTTCCCTTTTCTCCACATCTGCTCCAACACTTGTTTATTGATTTGTTTATGAAGGCCATTCTGACCAGTGTGAAGTAGTATCTCCTTGTGGTTTTAATTTGCATCTCTCTGATGGCTAGTGATGCTGAGCATCCTTTCATATGTCTCTGGGCCCTGTGTATGTCCTCCTTGGAGAAGTCTTTTGCCCATTTTTTAGTTGGGTTGTTTGTCTTTTTGGTGTGGAGTCATGTGAGTTCTTCATATATTTTGGAGATCAAACCCTTGTCTGAGGTATCATTGGCAAATATATTTTCCCATATGGTTGGTTCCCTTTTCATTTTGCTTATGTTTTGTTTAGCTGTGCAGAAACTTTTTAATTTGATTAAGTCCCATTTGCTTATTCTTTCCTTTATATCCCTTGTTCTAGGGGACATATTGGTGAAAATATTGTTGTGTGGGATATCTGAAATCTTCCTTCTTGTATTCACCTGTAGAACTTTCATGGTATCATGACTTTTGTTTAGTCTTTCAACCATCTTGAGTTTATTTTTGTGTACAGTATAAGTTGGTATGGTTGAATTTCATTTTTTTGCATGTTAGCTGTCCACATCACCCAATATCATTTGTTGAAGAGGCTACTTCATTGTATACTCCTGCCCTCTTTTTCAAATAATAATTTAGCATAGAGACATGGGTTTATTTACAGGCTCTCTATTCTATCCCATTGATTTGTTCATCTGTTCTTATGCCAGTACCATACTGTTTCAATTACAGTGGCCTTATAATATACTTTAGTGTCAGTTATTTTGGTCCCTCCTACTTTATTCTTCTTTCTCAAAATTGCTGAGGCCATTTGGGGTCATTTACAGTTCCATATAAATTTTTCATCCCTGGCTAGTGTGGCTCAGTGGATTGAACACAGCCTGCCAACTTCAATCTGTGGTCGCTGGTTCACTTCCCAGTCAGGACACAGGCCTGGGTTGTGGGACAGGTCCCCTAGGGGACCCAAGAGAAGCAACCACACATTGATGTTTCCCTCCTTCTCTTTCTCCCTCTTTTTCCCTCTGTCTACAAATAAAGAATAAAATATAAAGAGTAAATAAATAAATAAATTTTGGAAATATTTGTTCTTTATCTGTGAAATATGTCCTTGATATTTTGACAGGGATTGTTATGAATCTATAGATTGCTTTGCATAGTATGGACATTTTAATGATGTTAATTCTTCCAATCCATGATCATGACATATGCTTCCATTAATCTGTATCTTCCTTGATTTTTTTCTTCAATGTTCTGAAGTTTTCTAAGTACAAGGTCTTTGCCTCCTTGGTTATATTTATTCATAGGTACTTTATTTTTCTTGTTGTTACAGCAAATGGGTTTTCTCCCTAATTTCTGTTTCTGATATTTCATTGTTGATGTACAAAAATGCCATTAATTTCTGAATATTGATTTTATATCCTTTTTTTTTGCAAAATTCACTTATTAAGTCAAGTAGGTTTTTTTTGGTGGAATCTATAGGGTTTTCTATGCACACTATCAAGTCATCTGCAAATAATGACAGTTTACTTCCTCCTTTCCAATTTGGATGCCTTTTATTTATTTTTCTTGTCTACTTGCTGTGGCTAGAACTTCCACTACTATGTTGAATAGAAGTGATGAAAGTGGACACCTTTTCTTGTTCCTGGTCTTAGCGGGAAAGATTTTATTTTTTGCTTATTGAGTGTGATGTTGGCTATATGTTTCTCATATATGGCTTCACATATGTAATGTTAATCTTTCCTGATCAGATGGTATTCATTTTTTCTGGGATCAACTCAATGTTAGATTTGTTGTGATGACATCTTCAAGGTGAATTCTTTGTTTGGTGCCTCTAATTCTCTTTGTACCTATCTCTGCTAAAGTACATATTAGACTATTTATTAAACATTAACTTTCTATGTTTGTCACACATATGATGTTGCATTCTGTGAGAACAGGGTCTGTATATTACTCATCTGACACAATGCTTGTGTTGTATAGCTGAACTACACACTATGAAAAACTAAAATAATATAAAAATTGTTTTCTAATTTATATAAAAAACAATTCATTGCTGATGAACTTTACTTATCTATGTTATTAAATTTATTGCAAATTTATAGATTAATTTTATATTTAATTTAGCCAGTATTAACATGAAACATTGAGGAAGAACAAAGAAAATATCTTTACTTCCAGAAGGAAGAAAGCTAGAAGTATACATAAATGAGATTTTGAAAAACAGAATATAATTAATGTCTTATAAAGGCATTACAAAAAGTCAGAAAAATAATTCATCCTAATTTAGCAAAGTAATTATAATTTTAGAGAAAAAAATTAAAAATTCTGTAGGTTAAGACTTAAAGGAATTATTGGATTCTGACAAGCAGAAGTGAATTTGGGGGCAAACAAGTGATAATAAAGTAAAGGAAAAAATTGAAAACCACTTGATGTGTAGAGTATAGTTGTATCATTTTTTTTTCCACCCAGGATTGGTGGTTGATAGGGCAGGACCACGCCTCCTACTTCAGAACTCACAGGCTATCAGATATTAGACCTTCCTTCTCCCCTTCAGTAATTGTTAAATTTTGTGTCCTAAACTTGGGAAACCTAGCAATTTTGAATGAAGAACACAACCATGCCAAGAAATTAAAAAACCAAAAAAGCAGTTTAAAATCTATACCCTGGAGTTGCATTTGTATCTACTCTCCTAAGGTAATCATGACACTTCTACTTCCTTTCTGTCTTTCATTTACTGACATTTTTATGTACTCATCAATTCTATTATTCTCTTTTTAGTAATAGTTTAATATATTTTATTGCATTTTGGTGAGGTACCAGTAGAATAGGTGATAAATATGTATGGGAAATCAAATATTATTAAATAGGCCCCAATATATGAAGCTTCTATCCTAACTATAACACTTACATAATTAATTTTATCAATAAAACTTATTGTAAGATTATTTTAGTAACTCTAATATTATGTCCAATGGATATAAAATATTTTTCTTAAGCTTCTACTGTTGGGAATTTTAAACTGTTTCTAAACTCCCCCATTAAACATGTCATTAGGATGCTTATCATTGTACATGAAAAGTTTCTTATAAAATCAAGCACATTATATCTTTAAAAACAAAATATAGGGTCCAGCACAAATAACACCATTTTTATTACAAAATCTTTCATTAAAAAATCATAAGCATGTAATTCTGTAACATAAAAATATCACACTCAAGCATACCATGTGACATTTTAGGTGAAATGCTCAGATTAAAATTATAAATTATTACACCCATATTATTACCTTACCAACCACACTCAAACAGGCCTTACTTCTGCCAGACCCTGTATAAAGTGAAGTTACCAGTAGAACACACATAACTGAAGAATCTTGATATGTATTGTCAAATTTCCTCCCTGAAGATTTTTAATTGCCACTGCTAACCTACAAAAGTGCTGCAGTCAGTGCTATGAGTCATGTACCACACAACTCGAGAGGATCCATTCCCACCGCGGTCTATATCAAGGGAATCCCTTGGTGATTAATTCCATGTGGAATTTCCTATCTGATATTAAATTGTCAGGTGAGCACTAAATGGGTGACTTCTCTCCAATTATACAGTCAACTATAACAGAATCATTTATTGAAAAAATATTTTTACCTAATAAGAATTATCTTTTTTTGCAGTTAACACATATATGAAATAGAATCTACCTTTTCTAGATAGGCAAGCAGAATGACTCCCAAAGATGTCTGTGCCTTAATCCTTAAAACCTGAAAATATGTTGCCTTATATAGCAAAGAGACTTTGCTGACTAAAAATAAAATCCTGATATGGGGAAATTATTGTGGATTGTCCAGCTGAGCCCAATGAAATCAGAAAGGTCCTAATAAGAAAAAAAGCAAGATGATCAATCAGAGTTAGAGAAAGATAAAACCATGGAAGTGGAGAAAGAGAAAGATTTGAAGATGTCATACCACTGGCTTTGAAAATAAAGGAGAACCTATGGACATTAAATGAAGAATTACATTGTACAGGCAGCCCCTACAAGCCAGAAAAGGAAAAATACAGATCTGCCCTTTAGAACATCCAGAAGGAACAGGACAGCCCTGCCAGCCCATTTTAGGCATCTTATCTCTGGAGCTTTAAAAACATAAATCTGTGTGTTTTAAGCCACCAGATTTGTGACAATTTGTTACAGCTGAAACAGGAAATGAATATAATGTTATTAATTTCATTGCACTAAGTGGTACTTCTAAGAGCTCTGAGGCACACTGTGTAACTACTCCCATCTTAGCAATTAACATCTGTTACAGTACCATATTTTTGCTGGGTATAACATGCACTTTTTGACCAAAATTTTGAGGGAAAATTAAAGATGCACATTATGCATGGGTGTAATGATTACATACCATGGGTATAACAATCCTGTGTATAATGCGCACAAAAACGTGAGTGCACATTATACATAGTGAAATATGGTGACTGCTTACTTGTTTTTCAATGTACCCAACTCATAATACTGAGCAAAATGGTAACTTCTGTAAGCAAGGTGTTCTCCATTCAATAGTTTATTGTCAATGCTTAATAAAGTATACATTGTGAGCAATAAATATTCACTAGATGAATGATTTAATAGGGCTTTTTATTGATATGATGCAGGAGGTCTTTTTTTCATAATTTTATTTTAAATTTTTATTATTCATCTTAAAATATAAGTAATATCATTTCTAATGTTCTCCAAAAAAAAAGTAATCACTGTGGAGAAAATTTATAGGGAAATATCTGAAAGATTTTGTTTATACATGAAATTTTATCATTGAATTAAATGAGATTAGAAATCTTTGTAATTGCAAGATAGATTTGTGGCCTTTTAAATGTTTATTTTCATTGATTTTACTTCTTGTCATTTAGTTGTTTTTTCAATGAGGAAGACTATAAAAAACAAACTCACGTAAACTTTCCATTCATATGCCACTGGAACAATTTGTCTTTCTCATTGTTAAGACACTTTTGCTCTTCTTTGGCACTGTTGAGGGCTGCTCTGGTATGTGTTGTGTTTTGCTTCAAGGTTCTTTTGTCTTCTCTTAACACAGGAAAAAATCCCCCAGTGACCATATTTCTATTTTTACTTCATCTACCATGAAAGGTTATATCCAATCTGCAACCAACTACAGTAACTATGTAAAACCTAATCATTTGCATGATTACAAATGAAGGTTCACATTTTTCTGAACCCATATTTCACATGAAACTATATATGTTACAATTAGTCAAGTGAAATAATTTCTTGTCCAAAATAAGGACTATAAAACAAACTCCAAAACTTTTGATGTCTACAGTTTGACTTGTATCTAGCCACTTTACCAGATGCCCTAATTTTGAGTTTCACAGTTTCTTTTCTTTTTTTTTCTAGATATGTACTTTTATTTATATAGCATGTGGTAATTGTCTAACTGCATTAAAATTTATGTACTTTATTGCTGTTTTATATAATAGTTTCAGATATAAATTTTTGTAGTTTTAAATAATAATGAAAGTGATGGTGATTTTAAAAGGATTTGTGGGGGAAAAAATCTTTCTGGACATCAATTCCTACTACTACTAGTTAGGATAGACAGTAAACTAAGGCAGGGAGGAGAGAATCATGTCTCACTCACTGACTCAGCAGTCCTGAGCCAGGTCCGATAAGATTGCCAGGTGTTTCAAACTTCATTAGCAAAACTAAGATAGCACAGAAGAAGGGGAACCCTTGAAATTCTGTGCACATCGCTTCCATGGGAAAGAAAGCCTTTGTAAACATTTCCATAGCTGGGAAAGAAAGCTTTTCTGAACATATATTAATCCCAAGGTCTGGAAGGGGAGGAGGAGAAGAGACCTAGAAGCTGGCTAAAGTCTATAACACTTGAACCCCAAGAGCCAGGGCACTCAGATGAGCTGGATACCCTCTGGTATTTTCTGGCTGAAGTGTATAAAACAAACTTACTAACAACTTTTCTTTCCTCTCCACGTAGGGACAGTAGTTTTGTGCTCAAGTGTATTTTGTAAACTTGCCATCTCATTTCCACTATATGTGCTGTCTCTTGCTTGAGTTCTCTTGTGCGCAAAGCAAGAACTGATGAAGAGAGCCCACTGATGGGTCTCCTCAGTAACACTACAAAACATCTATATTTTATATTTGATCTTCATTTCTAATTTTAAATGCTGTCATATTTAAAATGTGAGATCACAGAGTTAACGAATGATAGCTCTACTATTTTATTCAGCAGTCATTTACTGAATTCTGATTATAAACCAATGACAGTCTACAAATTATTTAGATAAAAACAACTGTGACTCTGCTCAGAATATTTGCAGGCTACTTGACAATTGCAAAACAGAGACTGCTGTGACCCATGCCACTGAAAATGCATCCAAGAGTATGGTTCCAACTCTGGGCCTGCAGGAGGTAAGGAAAAGCAGAGGAAAGTTTTCCTTGAATCTATTCCATTCTCATTTGTATGTATGATACCTGTACTATCCACAGTAAAAGGGCTCATTAAATATTAGCAAAATTATATTGCAATACTTTTTTACCTTTTTTGAAACAAAATTTAAGATTCTTAATAGTTATCTGAGTATTTTCAATTGCAATAAATTGAGTGTTTAATTTATTTCATTCTATTTTCAATTATCTTTTATATGGAATTATTCACCAAAATTTTAACATGATCATTTTCTAAATTAAATCAGAGAATAGATATTATAATACCAGTTTTACAAGTGAAATAACTGAAGATCAGGAAATTAGGATATAATGACCAAGTAGATATAAAACTATAATTTATAGAATTTATATTGAGCTAGTACCATAATTCCTGATACTAATTATTATTTTTTGCACTTTATTTTGCTTACAGTTCCCAGTATATATTTGTACCTAAATAACTGTTCCTTGAGGAAAAATGTGTTACATATGCATCTAATACATAAAATATATATAATGCATATACTACATACATACATAATTATACAGATGTAAGTAGAGTTATATAAACACCTCCAGTTGAAAGTAATAAAGGTCAAAAAAGGTCAATAAAACAGACTTTTTCATTTACTCTCCCAGACCTACACCATTTATAATCTTTCTTATCTCACTTACTGGCAAATTAATTTTTTCACTTCCTCAGATCAAAATTTTGGAGTTGACCTTGATATCTCTCTTTATCTCACACCTCATATCCTTGTCCTGGGGACTAGTAACCCAAACACTTTCACAACCCTGGTCTCCCACTGTTGTCTATGCTCAATATCATAGCCATAGTATCCCATTACAAAATGTATATCAGATTAGGATACTCCTCTGAATACAACTCAAGAATCACTTCAACACACTGATCTTTCCTCCCCACTACTTCTGATAGCATTTCCTAGTAGTCTCCCAATGGTCTACTCTGTTCTAGCCTTAATAGTTTTGTTACACTTCCTGGGGTCTGCCAAGTATGCTCCCACCTAAGGGCCTTGGCACTCACTCTAGCTCTACTTGTACCACCCTTCTACCTGACAACCAGATGATAATTCTTTTCAAGTCTTTGCTCAAATATCAACATTTTAATCATCTTATTTAACATTGCATCTACTTTCATATCCTAGTCCCCTGATTTTTTCAGCATTTAATTTTGTGACAGACTATAAAGTGTGTAATTTATTCACTATGTGCATGTCTCCTCAATTAGAATGTAAGCTTCATAAAGATAAGATTCATGTTTGGTTCCTTGGCATAGTCCAGACATCAGAATTTTGCCTGGCATAATAAGATATTCTATGTGTATTGGATGAATGAGAAAACTTTAAAAGGTGAGAGATTGCAATGTGGTAGTGTCATACTGAAAGAATGAATGTCTTACAAAATGTAAAAAATTCTGAATGAACATTTTATTTAAAACAACTAAGTATAAATTATTCTTTTAATATTAAATCAACAATTATACTCATCTGACAATTTAAAAAATTATCTAATCTACCATTATTTTTTAAAGATTTTATTTATTTATTTTTAGAGAAAAGGGAGGGGAGGGAGAAAGAGAGGGAGAGAAACATCAATGTGTGGTTGCCTCTTGTGCGCCCCCCATTGGTGACCTAGTCCACAATCCAAGCACGTGCCGTGATCAGGAATCAGGGACAGCAATCTTTGGTTTGCAGGCCAGTGATTAATCCACTGAGCCATACCAGCCAGGGCTAATCTACCTTTCTACAGTCCAATGTATGTACTTTGCCCATACTTTATATTATTATTATTTTATTTATTGGAGAGAGAGAGGGAGAAGCAGTGATTTGTTGTTCCACTTATTTATGCATTCACTGGCTGATTCTTCTATGTGCCCTGAATTATGATCGAGCCACAACATTTGTATATTGGGATGACCCTCTAACTAACTGACCTGCCCAGCTAGGGCTTATATGATAACTGTTTTATTTCTTTTTAAATAGTACAAGCTTATAACTGCATCATTTTGACACAGTTTATATCAAGGGTAAATACATTTTTAATTTATTTTTCCATGACAAAGTCTTTCTTTTCAAACTTGTGGATCCAAGTATCAAACTGAAAAAAAAAGTGACATATATCCTGCCTTGATGAAAATAACAAAACAACAAAAAGACACCACTTGGTCCTTTGGGTCATATAATCCTTGGCCTTTTAGTTTCGTGTAGTTTCAATAGCCATATCTGTTAAACTGAAGATAGAAAACCAATTCTACCTCCTGCTGTTGCTGCTTGGGATTGTATCACTGAGCATTTGAAAAGACACCTTCTCAAAACAGCATGGAGTAAACTGCTTTCTAATATGAGAAAAACAACCTTGACTTTGAACAGCACTTGGGGTGAATCTTATTTTTGGGCTCTTTGGTTCATTTTGAATGTATTTTTTGGACAGAGATATAGATGTAATCTCTTTCTCTCTGTCTCTGTCTCTGTCTCTCTCTTACACACACACACCCAATCTAATTATTGGTAACATTGCTTATAATTTTTCATTTTAAATTCAAACATGTTTTACTTGAAAAGTTGGCACAAGTTATTTCTCACTCCACTTACTCCTTTTCTTCTTTTCATAACCACAAATAACTGAACTTAAAGACTATATTTACTCATGACGGCAACATCAGATTTGCCCTTTTGTTTGTGTTTGTCACAATTGCCAGAAAAGCCAAAGTACCGACTCTGTGCTTGTTTATTGTGGTTGTTTCCTCTCCAAACTCATTCATAATTATGCAGCTGTGTGTGTCTTCCATCGCAACACACATGGCTCTTCATTTGCGTAATTTTATAAGGAATCATTTGCTGCTATACTTATGTTTAACTATTTGACTTGATAGCTCTATTTGTCAAATCTCCAAAGGCAGTGATGTCCAGCTATTAGTGTTTAGTATATTTTTAAAAGAATATTTTGCCATATTCAATATTAATTGATGATAAAAAGCCATTAGATAAAACTCAAGGTCCATACTAAGAAAAATACAAATAGAAGCACACTAAATATAATAAGTAAATAAAAAGTAAATGTTCTCAATTAGAAAACACTATGGTAACCTTAAAATTAATAAGAAAATTTGATGAAGTATCTGGCTCCAAGAAAAACATTTTTAAAGTATTTTTTACAGCATTATAGCAAGCACACTTATGCACAACATTTAAAATAACAGCCAAAAGTTAAAATACTCAAGTATTAATTTAGCAAATCAAATACAAGATCCATATTAAGAATGATATAAGAGACAACATATGCCCTGGCTGAGTAGCCCAGCTGGCTACAATGTCCCCCCAATATGCCAAGGTTGTGGGTTTGATCCCTGGTAAAGGCACATACTAGAGTCAACCAATAAATGCATAGACAAGTGGAGCAACAAATTGATGTCTCTCTCTTTTCTCTCTCAAATCAATCAATACAAATAAAATAATAAAATAAGAGAAAATAATATCTGAATAAACAAAAAAGTATGTTGTTCTTGGATGGAAGGAAAATCCAAATGCTCTTTAAGTAGTTTTCTTTTAAATCCCCTTCTAAGGAATGAAACTGGAAGAATTTCAGGGGCAGAGATGGGATTCATGTATGATAAACATATGTAGTTTTAGTCTTTATATTTTGAGAGGCAGTGTTTGGGGCATTTTTAAAGGTGGCCAACTACATTTATTTCCTTTGTGACAATAAATTTGTTATAACTCAGTAACCTGGACTGACATGTATTAATGCTCTTAAAATATTAAAGTCTGGCTAAGGTTCTGATGATTCAAATTCATACTACTGGATATTAACAAGATAGACTAAGATCTCTGGTGCAAATAGCTTGAAGAAGTAATTTCTAAATGTACAGTCTAGCAAGGTAACTGGACTGTATAGGTGGTATCCTGGGTCACCTCCCTCCTGTTGGTGCTTGAGGAAATTATTAATTTATGTGAAATTCTAAAGCAGAGTCAAAGCTCTTCTTGGGGAAATGTCAAGTCTTTAAGATAAGCAATCATATAAATCGTACCAAAGCTTTACCACATGGAAGCTAACATACTTTATTAAAAATATTAAATTATCTGAAAAATAAAATGTGCAAGCTTTTAAGATGGCATAAAATCACCAAAGGTTAATGCTTCTTGGGGCACATTTCTTAGAGGACTTGCCAAGTGTGCAAATAATTGACTTTTGTTTGTGACTGATGACTTCACTGAAAATGTACACAATTTAGTTTTAGCTCTAAATTACTTTGGTTGATCTTTGGGAAGGTTTTGTCTGTGTATAGTGGTTGCTTGACTTGTTTTAACCCATTAGGGTTTGGGTGGGGGTTTCACTATATTAAAGGAAAATTTTTATAAAAGAAAAAAATGTCAAATTATCCCAAGTTGGTATGTATACAAAGTTAGCAAAAATTCCATATGAATTAAAATAGAGTTTCTTGGAATTAGATAAAATGAACTTAAAATTCCAGATTTTAGCCACCAAATGGCTTTAAAAATTATCATAAATATAAACTGAGGGTCAGTTTGTCATATCAACACACCTTATAAAGACGTTTTAATCTCTTGATAATCACAAAAGCATAATAAACAGAACATTAGGAAAAAGACAATCTATTATTATGTTAATATTAATGTTACTAAATAGCTAGAGGAAGGTTAAAAATAATACACATGCTTTTATCATACCTGACAAAAAATATTACAGTCTGATTAACAAGTTAGATGCCCAAAACTGAGCAAATTTCACATGGAAATCTAAAAGACTAAATTTGTATTATAAGTATAAGCAATAATTTATTTCAAGACTGAAAAATTATAAGCTACATGGTGAATATATACATAAATGTTTTTAGAATGCTTAAACATACTTCAGAAAATAAATAATAAAATATGAATGTACAGGTTATACACAGGAAAATATTTTTAATTCAGGTAACAGAAGAAGCAATAGCTTCTGCAGTAATTTAGTAGAGTAAAAGCCTTTCCTAAATAAACAAATATATGATTAGAAGAGCAAATTCAAATGGTAAAATGTGTGAATATTCTCTATCTAATAGTTAAGGACATGCAAATTAGAAGTGAATTATTAACTTTTGGCTAGCCAATTGGCAAAAAAATTAAATGCCTATGCAAACAATTGTTTCACATATGAATGAATTTTATGCATAGAAAAGTTTTCCTTTAAGACTATTTGAAACTATCTATTGAAATTTAAAAGTCTTGAACCATCATACATAAATAATGATTCTACTCCTGAGCCGCTCTACCATAGGAATACAGAAACTGTAAATTCCTAAGACATATGTATATACACACACACACAGAAGGTGTTTACTGCAATATGAATTGAAGAGGACAAGAACAGGCAATAATTGATAACTGGCTGACTGTATTGTGATATATTGAGTAGATGAATTACTACATATTTATGTAATTGAATCAATTGAACATATGGTTGAAGTACTAATATATCAAATAGTATCATTGTGCTGAGTAAAGAGGATACATAAAATGTGCTTAAGTTATAGCCCTTGCACCACATTTTTGGAAACAAAAATATGTGTGACGCATCTAAATATGGAACATATGAGAGAGAATCATAGGGAGGAGTACCTAATAGACTTTATTATGACATATGCATAAAACGCATATGTGGTCTTATGCATGAAACATACATGCACATTGGTTTGTTTTTATGGATAAATAACAGTATGATAGGCATTATGATCACCAAAATATTTATCATGCTGTTAGATAGGACTAGAGTCTCAAGGTCTGGACAGTTCTTATTAAATGCCATTCTTGTTAAATGTTAAAATGTAGCACAGTATTTTGTAGACACAGCTGTAACCTGATGAGTTTGACCAGAAACCAACCATCTAAATGTGGCCAGCTCTCAAGAAAAAATCAACATGCAATTAAAGAAACAGTATACATAAGCAATGGCTAAGCCTTCCATTAAGAAGACAGAGCTTTGGGTGTGAATCCTGTCTCCTTTACTTGCTGAAAATAAATAAAACTAATTATGACAACCAGGTCTGGTTCTTGAATAGAATACCCCAGACATCCCGCCCTTGAGTCTGGTAACAGGGTCATTCCAGTATGTTTACCTATCATATTCCTACAATTTTTATATTTAAATTTATTTCAAAAAATGTATTTTTACTTAATCAGAACACATGAAACTATTTTTATTGGGGAGATACATTTATCCCCATGTAAAAAGTTTAATGTTATACAAAGTCCAGATCCACAATATAATTATACTCTCTTAACTGTTATTTTACTGTTAAAATGTTTTTCATGATTGTTCATGATTTTAATAAAGTACGGCTCCAACGTTCTACTGTCTTGCATTTAAATATAAGAATAAAACCAATATCTCTAAAAAATAGATGTTTTTCTTTTTTTAATTCCTCTGCATTACTTTATATTTTATACTGCCCTTAAAAAAGAATTATAAGCCTATTTTAACAAATGCAGAAATAATTTTAAACTATAACACCAACATGAAATATTACAAAGTGTAATTTGAAGAAAATAATAAAAATTATGAAAATTAAACACATACTTTAACAGTAGCTCAATAAAATTTATCAGAAGGAAAGAATATAAAATAATTTAGTGCTCATTTCTAGTAAATAAAAAAATGCATATGTAGATGTATAGGGATTACACACTTTTCAAACATTAAATAGTTAGTGATATTTCTTGAGTGAAGCATTTTTTATAAAATGGTTAGTATGTGCATTAAAAAATTTACCCTCCCCAATTCCAGAAATATTTAAATGTTACTGTAATATAAATAATAGGTAAAAGCAAAAATAAAATAAATAAAAAGAAACTCATTTTTCAGCATTTTTGTGAGACCCATCAAAGTAAACACAACAGAAACATTTTAAGACAAATGAATTTCACATCACTTAGTCTAAACTTGTTCAATTTTTAAAATTTTACTCGATATTTGAATAAATTGATATTAAAATTGATATTTTTTATTTATAGTAATCTCTACATAGACATTCAAGTTATATTGGAGAGACAGTGAGCTACAGTATTGCTAGTGAATAAGATCAAGATATGCACATTTTTTAAATCACCTTGAGCCCTGGCTGCTGTGGCTCAGTTGGTTGGAGCATCCTCCCATAACTCCATAGTTACAGGTTCAATTCCCATTCAGGACACATGCCTAGGTTGCGGATTTGTTCCCATTCCACTAACAGGGACATGCAACCCCCAGTCCAGGCGTCTATGATCTCCAGTCTGGTTGTGTATGGAAGGCAAAAATTCCTAGTCTGAATACATAGAGGAGACAACCAATTGATGCTTCTTTTCCTCACATTGATGTTTCTCTCCCTTCCTCTCTCTCTAAAAGCAATGCGGAAAAGAAGATCCTCTGGTGAAGATAAAAAATAAAAAGAAGAAGAAATCACCTCAAATTTTTTAATATGATCACGAGATTCTTGAATAATAAATCTTGGATTAGCAACATGTAACATTCAAGATAAGACATTTGATCTGAAGAAACTGAGAACACAGATTACCAGTTTCACAAATATATGCACAATTAGAATCAAATGTCACTGCTTATACCTTTTAGCTCATTAATAATTTTTATCCTCACCCAAGAACATGCAAAATCAATCATCCATTGATTTTTAGAGAGAGAGGAAGGAAGATTTTTAGAGAGAGAGGGAGACATTGATGTGAGAGAGAAATATTGATATGTTGCCTACCTTACTCACACTAACCCAATATCAGGCCTACAACCTAGGCATGTGTCCTGACTGGAAACCTAACCATCAGCCCTTCGTACATTGAATGAGGTTCCAACCAACTGAGCCATGAGGCCAGGGCTCCTTAATATTTTTTTAATATTGTAATTCTTTCACTCACTAAACCAGGGTCCCCAACCCCCAGGCCACAGACTCTTAGTAGTGGCACACCTCCCCTGACTTCTGCTGTCAGTGACCTCCTCGGATGAAGAAGATTTTATTTCAGAATGGAGACTTCAAGGGGGGACTTGACACTTGACAAGGGGGGGACAGAATCCAACACTTATTTTAGTCTGCATGTGGTCCACCCATTATTTCATTTACCACTTCCATCCACACCACTTTCCCGCACTGCAAACATGTCTCAGTCACAGTTTTGGTAAGCTCACAGCTAACCCTAGCATGTGTTGAGTTGTAAAATTATTTCATTATATATTATAATCTAATAATAATAGAAATAAAGCACACAATAAATGTAATGCGTTTGAATCATCCTGGAACATTCCCTGCCCCCTCCCACCATTCTGTAGAAAAGTTGTCTTTCAAGAAAATTGTCCCTAGTGCCAAACAGGTTGGGGACTGCTACACTAAACATTTTAGGAAGAAATTTTATAATATTCTTTGACATAAAAAAATACACCCCAATTTAAGGAAGTAATATCATGTTGGAAATACAGAATTTAAATGATTTACTTCTTTTATTACTTACTTTCTTATTTTATTATACTGCAGTAGAAATCTTGTAGTTAAATCTCTGTAAAAAAACCATGAATACAGGAAAATATATATATTGAGTTGGCCAAAATCTCTTTTTAGTTTTTTCTGTAAAATAAAAGACATGTTTTTTTTATTTTCACCAATAACTTCATGGATTTGTATATTTTGAGTATGTTGGCTGTCTTCTGCATGGTATAATGTTCATTATTCTTGATTACTATCTTGATTTGATCACTATCAACCTCAAATGGTCTACCCATTCCTAGAGCATTATCCAGTGAGAAATCTCCAGCACAAAACTTTGCAAACCACTTTACACACATTTGATCAGTCACTGCACCTTCTCCAAACACTGAACAATTATTTTTTTGCAGTTCAGTTGTTTTTTTAACCTTTCTTGAAATAGCAAAGCATAATATGCTAAAGATGTTGCATAGTTTCTTCCATATTCAATATTAAAATGGCTACACAATTCATGATTTTGATATTTTTTAATGCATGCTGATATGACAGCTGTCACAATACAGTGTAATAATATTGTTTTAAATGAAATTAAGGACAACTAAACACTACTAGAGCCATTTTGTGGAAAAAATCAAACAAACTTTTTGGCCAACCCAATAATAAAAAAACAATAAGGCATAGAATGAAGAGGCATCTGGACCAAGCCTCATAGGAGGCTGTGCGTGTTTGGAGGATCCTCTTTGATCATTCTGAAAATGCTTAATGAAATAGTCTCAAGAGGTTTTTAAAAAAGAAATTATATTAGATGTTAAAGTGATATAAAGATTGACAAGCATAAGTTGTAAAGTTAATCTTGCTTAACTTGCTCCTATTCAGCTAAAAAGTAATTCACTCTTTTTTTATATATCTAGGACACAAAATATTACTTGTTACATACCAAAGACTCCAGTGTTTGAGTATGAAGAGATTATTGTGAAGTATTATGAGAACTTGTGAGGTTTTGTTTTGGGTGGGCCTCTTTTAAATACAATGAGCACACAGACTGTTTTTCTAATTTAACAACAACAAAAAAGTAGAGATAGGAAACTGCTGTATTTGCAATCATATTGATCTAATCATTTTAGGTCCTCACACAACGATATGTTTACTGACTTTAGAGAGAGAGGAAGGGAGAGAACGAGAAACAGCTGTGTGAGAGGGAAACATTAATCAGTTGCCTCCCATAATCTGACCAGGGATTGAACCCAACCCTAGTCATGTGCTCTGAATGAGCCTGCAAACTCTTGGTGTACAGGGTGATGCTCTGACCAATTGAGCCACTTGGCCAGGGTGACCTAATATCTTAACAGTTTTGGATGATGATCACAGAGTCAGAGGTTAATATATACTAAACTCACACACATTAAATATAACTGGTTCATTTCTACATTTAATGCTCTATTTTAAAAAATATACATATATACATACATATGGTTTGCAGACCACCTATGTTTGATTCCATTAAAAATGGAGGGAGTTTTAGTGCTTATTACAAATTCTGCTCCCTAGGAATCAGAATTACTGAATAGTGAATGCTAGACTAAGAGATGAAAAACCACACACTCCTAGGAATCCATTATTTTATATATTAGTTCACCCTCTGTTACATAGTAAGGAAGAGAGAAAGTGTAGCCAAAAGTAAAATGGTCACAGTATACCCTAAAGACACTAAAATAGAATAAAATGAGTTAAAATAAAAGAAACAATATTGGTCAGAAAAGATACTTCTCGATGTCATGGTTACCTAATAACTTTCAGTATTGGACACTTGATTATAGAAATTTGAGGTCCCAAATTTATCTTATCTTCAAATTATACATTCTAAAGGTAGTGCTTCATATTTAACAAGAGAAGATGAAAAATAAGTTTTGTATATCAGAATTCTATTTTTAACATTATTCAAGGAAACAGTAAACATAAACTATAACAATTAGTTTAAAATACTCGAAATATGTTCTTACATAAGGCTTGATTTTAACAAATCATTTTTGCATAGCAAGATTAAATGGAGACTTCTGGTCAAGGTGGCAGATTTCATAAACTCAGCTCTCCTTCTCACACAACCACATCAAAATTATAACTAAAATATAGAACAACCATCACTCATAACCATCAGAAATTGAATTGAATGAAGTTCTCACAACTTCCAAATTAAAGAAACCACATCCATCCAGACTGGTAGGAAGGGTGGAGATGTGGAATTGGCTGGTCCCACATCCATGTGAGGTAGATAATGATTCAAGAGGGATATTTCAGGAGTGAGGAGTCCTAGCTGCACACCCAGCCCAGTGTTCCAGTGCCAGGAAGATAACTTCCCATAAATTCTGTCTACAAAAACCGACAGGGACTGACTTGGTAAAAGAAACTTCTAGAGCCCCAATCATTTCCTCTTAAAGAACCCACAGATGGACTTACTCAGACTTACTCCCTCTGAACTCCAGCATCAGGATAGCAGCTTGGAAGGCACCAGTAGCATACAATGAGGAACTAGTGTGAAGGCGGGAGCTGGGGGACAACTTTCTCCCAGAAAGAAAGACGTCCAGAGGTCATTATCCCTTTTCTGCACAGAGCTACAGAGCAGGCAGGTGCCATATTTGAGATTCCATCCACCTGTCTAACACTGTTTGACCTGCCATGGAGATCCCCTGAGACTCCATCCCATGCAACTTAGAGGCCCACCCAAGCTGTTAATCATGACTTTTCCATATAAATGGTTGGTCTTGGTTCATGTTTCAGAACATCCTGAATCCTGTCAAATAAGCAACAGCCAGCCTCGGTGAGCCACCAGCCCCTGTACCTCCTACAAAGTGGCCCCAAGCCTGACACTAGCAGCAGCCAGCCAAGAGTCACAGCTTGATTTCACCTGGGAACCTCCAAGCCCAGCCAAAGAAGCAGCAATCTCAGATTGCTTTTAGCTCAGGAAAGGTATCCCCAGGCAAAACACAGGTGGTGGCTGACCTTGGCCTGCACCAACCAGGAAACCCCAGGGCTTGCACACCTAGTGGATAGCTGCAGACCATGTCGGAGCACCACCACCTTGCACTTGCATAGCTAATCCTCCACAAAGGGCATAGGTTGGTGGTCAGTGGTCACAGCCAATCCTTACAGCAGAGAGACCTGGGTAAATCGCTCCTATATATCTGCCAACAGCAATCAAGGCTCAACTACAAGAGGAGGGTGTACTCAGCCCACACAGTGGGTGCACTTTGAATACTCAGGTTGGGTGATAGGAGAGGCTGTCCTACTGGACACTATAGGACACCTACTACATTAGGCCATGCTACCAAGACAGGGAGTCATAGTAGCTCTACCTAATACATAGAAACAAACACAGGGAGGCTGTCAAAATAAGGAGACAAAAACATAGCTCAAATGAAAGAACAGCTCATAATTTCAGAAAAAGAACTAAACAAAATGATGATAAGCAATTTGAAGTAAGCAACATGAAGATGCAGAATTTATAACATTGGTTATAAGGATGCTCAAGGAACTTAGTGAGGACCCGAGCAGCATAAAAAAAAAAACCCAATAAGAAATGAAGGATACATTAATTGAAATAAAGAACAATTCACAGGGAAACAACAGTAGAAAGATCAAGCAGAGAATGAAACCAGTGATTTGGAACATTAGAAAGAAAAAAAAACATTCAATCAAAACAAGAAGAAAAAAGATTCCAAAACAAGACAGATAGTGTAAGGAGCCTCTGGGACAACTTCAAGAGTTTCAACATTTGTATCATAGTGGTGCCAAGAAGAGAAGAGAAAGAGTAAGAAATTGGAGATCTATTTGAAAAAAATAAAGAAAGAAAACATCCCTAATTTGGTGAAGGGAATAGACAGGCAAGCCCAGGAAGCACAGAGAGTTCCAAACAAGACAGATGCAAAGAGGCCCACTCCAAGACACATCATGATTAAAATGCCAAAGGTTAAACATAAAGAGAATCTTAAAAGCAGCAAGAGGAAAGAAGTTAGTTACCTACAAGGGAATTTCCATAAGACTACGAGCTGATTTCTCAAAAGAAACTTTGCAAGCTAGAAGGGATTGGCAAGAAATATTCAAAGTCATGAACCTACAGCCACAATTGCTCTACCCAGTGAAAATATCATTTAGAATCAAATGGCAGATAAAGAGCTTCCCAGACAAGAAAAAATTAAGAGAGCTCATCATCGCCAAACCTTTATTATATAAAATGTTAAAAGGACTTTTTGAGGAAAAAGATAAAAAACACGAAAAATAAAATAGCAATAAATATATATCTATCAACAATTGAATAAAAAAAACAAACTAAGCAAACAACAAGTATAGAATCATGGCTATGGAGAGCATTTTGATGGTCACCAGATAGGAGAGGGCAATAGGTGAAAAAGTGAAGGGACTAAGAAGTATAAATAGGTAGTTACAGAATAACCGTGGGGATGTAAAGTATAACATAGAAAATGGACTAGCCAAAGAACTTATATACATGGCCCATGGGCATGAACAATGAATGGTGTGGGAGTTGCCTGAGGGAGTAGGGAGGGGTTGCTGGGTGGAGGCGGGTAAGGGGGAAATTTTGGGACAACTGTAATAGCACACTCAATAAAATATAATGTGAAAATGATTAAATGTGAATGATCTTTAGCAATAAATAATATGATATCAATCAAAGGTTTTGTTAATTAACATGATTTTGCTGGGGGACAGAGTAGCATTCCAGTATGCTTTTGACACTGCAAATTAGTACCAGCAAGTAAACAGATAGGAAGGAAAATTTAGCCAGTACACCAGGTTTTCCTAGCCCTTAATAATAGTCTTAGTTAAGTGCAATTTTAAATTTATATCTTGATACCAACTGAAGAATGAGCATATCTGAATTATTTATTTATCTATTTACTCTGAATGTATTGGTTAATAAAGATATAGGTTTGAGTCTCAATTCTATAATACATTATATTGTGTCTTCTCCTGTCACCATTATCTCCCCTTTACCATCTTCCATGAGTTGTTTTACTTAATTCCTTCATCTTGTTTATCCAGCCCCTCCACACCCCACTTTTCTGACTGCTGTCAGTATGTTCTTTGTATCTATGAGTCTGTATCTATTTTGTATATTTTGTTCATTAGATTCCGCATAAAAATGAAATAATTTTGTATTTGTCTTTCTCTGATTGCCTTATGTTGCATAATACTCTCCAGGCCCATCCATGATGTCACAAAAGGTAAGATTTCCTTCTTTTTTTATAGCTGATTAGTATTCCATTGTGTGAATGTACCATAGCTGTTTTATCCACTCTATGGAGCTCTATGGATAAAGTAGCCCAGTGCCCATCAGTCGGCCCCTACTGATGGGCACTGGGTACTGGGCTACTTCCAAATACTGGCTATTGTGTATAGTGCTTCAGTGATCATAGAGGTGCATATATTTTTTCCAGTCAGTGTTTTGGGTTTCTTTGGATCTATTCCCAGAAGTGAAATCACTGGGTAATAAGGCCATTCCATTTTTAGTTTTTTGAGAAAACTTCATACTGTTTTCCAAAGTGGCTGTGCCAGTCTGCATTCCCACCAACAGTGTACTTTTTTCTATTTTTGCCACATCCTTGCCAACATTTGTCATTTGTGGATTTATTGATGATACCCATTCTGGCAGGTATGAGTTGATATCTCATTGTAATTTTAATTTGCATCTCTCTATTGATTTGTAACATTGAGCATTTTTTCATATGTCTATTGACCATCTGTTTGCCCTCTTTGAAGAAATCTTTATTTTGGTCCTTTGCCCATTTTTAATTGTGTTATTTGTTTTTTGGTGTTGAGCTGTATGAGTTTTTCCTAAATTTGGGTTATTAAAATTTGATTATATCCTTATCAGATGTGTCTTGGTGAAAGTGTTTTTCCATTCAGTGGGCTTTCCTTTCATTTTGTTGATGGTTTTCTTTGCTCTGCAAAAACTTTTTAGTTTGATACAATCCCATTTGTTTATTTTTTCTTTTGTTTCCCTTGCCTGAGGAGATATATCAGAATAATATTGCTGGAAGAAATATCCAGGATTATACCACTTATGTTTTCTTTTATAATTTTTATAGTTTCAAGTCTAACATTTAAGTGTCTAATCCACTTTGTGTTTATTTCTTTGCATGTGTAAGCAGGTGGTCTAGTTTCATTTTTTTGCATGTATCTGTCCAATTATCCCAACACTGTTTATTAAATATACTGTCTTTACCTCATTGTACGTTCTTGCTTCCTTTGTCAACTTTTATTGACCGTGAAGCCATGAGTTTATTTCTGGACTGTCTCTTTTGTTCCATTGATTTTTATGTCTATTTTGTACCTTATGTTTATCTATATGTGTATTTATATGTACTGTGTTTTGATTACAATGGCCTTGTAGTATGGCTAGATGTAGGGTAGTGTGATACCTCCAACTTTGCTCTTTCTCAACATTGCTGTTGTTATTCATGTTCTTTTGTGCTTGCATGTAAATTTTTAGAATTTTTGTTCTAGTTCTGTGAAGTATACCATTGGCATTTTGGTAGGAATTGCATTGAATCCATAGATTTCTTTGGGTAGTATGGGCATTTTAATGATGTTAATTCTTTCTGTCCATGAGTACAGATTATGCATCCACTTATTTGTATCTTCCTCAATGTCTTTCTTCCATATCTTATAATTTTCCAAGTATGGGTATTTTACCTTTTTGGTTAAATTTATTCCTGGGTACCTTATTTTAAATTATTTGAGGTGACCTGTCACAGTAAAGATCATATTTCGCCCATTGACTAGAAGAGTGTACTGATGTAAATCATGCTAACAATGAGACATTTCCTAGATGCTGAGTGTTAAGAAAATGCCCAATCGATACTGATTTTTTTGGCCACTTTCCTTTGTAACTGTCTTTTGAAAGATGTAAAGAGCAGAGCTGGAACAAATGTTTTTATTAAAACTCAAATGAGATTATATTTAAGCACTCTATTAACTAATAAATTTAATCATTCCAAAATAGCCAGTCTTTTATTAAAATAAAGTGCTTACTGCCAAGTGATTATAATTGGCTTTTATCACCTGTCAAGTTTTTACATATCATAAATTGTGTTTGCTTCTTTTCCACTCAGCTGATCAAGAAATGCATTTCCAAATGAAAAAGACTAACAAACTATTGTCTATGGAAGAAGCATATGTTGTTTCTGAACAGCAACAGTGACAAGCAAGAGACAGCAAAATAGCTAAGTTGGAGAAAAACTTTTAGAAGAGGGCTGTATATATTCTGGTAAGACTCATCCCCTTCTAACATTGTGATTCAGAGTCTCAGTCTAGATAGCAGTCTTTTTTTTAATTGTTATTCCAAGGTGGGCAGGATTGAGGGTAGACAGCAGTCTTAAACCAACTGACATTATTATCACTTGAGGTAGCTGTGCTTATAGAGAAAGAGTTTAACTGGGAGAGATGATTGATGATTGATAGGGTCAGCCCGAAACATTTTCTAAAAGAATGGAATTAGAACTTTTGTGCTTGAAGCACCAAGGCACTATGAGTAAACAATCGGAAGACACATGTATAGATATGTCTACATTTGTCTCTCTAAAGTTTAATGAAATAATGTCCACAGAATTTAAATACTTTTGACCTAAAATGTTTATGCAGGCCTGAAAGATAATTTAATTTGGAGGTCTGAAGAAATGTTCTATTCTCAAAACAACATATAGGTTAAAGAAAACTGAGTATAATCTATGTAAATATTGACCCCATAATTTCTTAGGAAAATTTCTGGGACCAAAGTAATTTTAAGTCATCTATGAAAGCCTAGAAAAACCTCTTAAAAAGTATCATAATAGTATTAAAAAAAGGTTAGATAGAGCATAAGATCAAATTATCATTTACACAATGACACAGGAGTCTTTGAAATCTCTATGGCATGGTATATAAAATAATTTAAAAGCAGAAAAAGTAACATTTAAATCTAATTTATGTGTTGTGGCATAAACTATCTGGAGGCAGGACAAGAACATAGAGTAGGAGTCCAAGAAATTCTGAAACCTCATTCCACACAGTAACCCGACATTTTCCATAGTCATTCTGGTGCTTACAGTTCTTCAAGATATTTGTTTTATATTTGTGACAAACTATGATAATTTTTTAATTTAGAATATTCATTGACTGCAGATAAAGGGAAAGAAACTTCAAATGCAAGGCCAAACCAGGCAGGAAAACACATAAAGTCATAGACAGTAAAGTCAGTGACAGTATTCTATAGGAATAGGTCAAGCAGCTCTAAGGCAACATGGATTATGTCCTAGCAAAATATAAACATCCCAAATTGAAGGTCTTGAATAAGTCTATTATCCCTGTTAAGTTTGAAGATATCATTCAAGGCCTTAGCTAAGTCTCCAGAACTAGGTGGATTCATTGTGGACTTTACAGGCAAAGAACTACAGTCTCATGTAAAATTTGCAAGTCATAAAAAAAGGATGAAATAAATCCATGTTTTTTAATAAATATAGAAAACTTTTAAAAATAAAAGCAAATATGTATGGTAAACAAAAATAAATCTATTGATCAATCTCTGTTTTCCTTTATTGTTAAATAGTTTGAAGGAGATGGCTATATTTCATTTTCCGTACCAGACCTCTCCTCTTACTCTGAACTAAGTTCTCTTAATTAAGTTTTCCCTAAACATATTGCCAGATTTAGTCTTCTCAATGACCTAAACTTATTAATTATCCTTTGCTTGACCTATCATCAGTATCTAACATTATTGTTCATTACCATATAAAACAGTGCCTTTTTGCCTTTGAGGACTCAGAGTCCCTGTTTTTTTCTCTACTTTAAAAGTTACCCTGTAGTTCCCATAGCTGATTCTTTCTCCTATCCACAATTTTACATTTTTGAGTCCTTCAGGGTTCAGTCTTTTACTATTTCTTATCTACATTTGATACAGAGACTCTCATTTTGGTAAATGACTTTAAATACCAATGTCATGCTAATTTCTTATTTTTTCATTGGCTTGACCTCCCCTGGGTCAGAGTTTTTAATCCAACTTATTTTTTATTCAGTATCTCCACTCAGGTGCCTATAAGAAATATCATGTCCAGAACAGATCTTTTAACACCTATCCCTTAAAACCAAGCAAAAAAATCTATCCATTCTTCAGGTTTTCACATGTTTACACTTTTAGTTAAAGCCAATTTAGGACAGTTGCTTGGCACAAAAACACATGGAATTATCATTAACGTTTTCCTTTCTCTCTCAGCCTTCATGCAATCTATCATATTCTGTTGGTTCATATTTAGATTCCAATCATGTTTTGTCACCTAGGCTGCTACCACCCTTGTCCAAACTACAATTACCTCTCTCCTGGGTACTCAGAGCTGGGCACTCAGACCTAGGTACTCAGAGCTGATCCCAGTATTCGTCTAATTGGACTCATTGCTTCACTGTCTAATTTTAACATGGCACTAATCACATCATTCCTATCATAACTATCACCTTTTTTCTCAGGGTAAAAGCCAATGTGCCCAATATGACATAGAATATCTGAGAAGATCTAGCTCTTTTTTCCTTTATTACCTTCTTGATCTCATCTCATATTCATTGTTTAAGCTACACTAGGACACTTTGGGTAGTTTCTTCTTTCATGGTCATTCACCAACTGTTTTCTCTCATAAGAGTTCTCTTCTTCCAGTTATGTATGCTGGTTCATTGCCTTGCCAATTTTAAGTCTTAGCTCAATGTTGCTTTTTCAGAGAGTCCTATTTGAACAATTTAGCTTAGAACTATACTTTCCATCTTACTTATCCCCATATTTACTATTAAAAAACAAGAACCATATATATTTTTTAAGAAAATGCAAAATATAGAAAACAAATATGAACATCTATATACCTATATACACTAGGAGAAGTGGACATAATTGTCATTAAACTTCAGACCTCACGTAATAAAAGAAAGATATCAGTGCCATAAGTGTTAAAGGGTATGTGGCATAGATCCTATAAGCTACATTTAGAGATATTAAATTTGACCTTAGTTGGGTGACAGATGAGATATTAATTGCTACCATTTCCAGAGAAATTGTATGAATTAAATTTCAAAAAACAGTCCAATAGAGAATGAACAAAAGCTACAGATAGGCAATTCATAGATTAGTACAAATGGCCACCACAAACCTATGAAACAAAAATAAAAGACAGCAGAGTCAGGAAACAAAACATTCCTTCAAGTCTGTCCACAGAAACCACTTTGTAGAAATCACTTTGCAAAGATTTGTCAACCAATATATTCATGCACATTGCTAATTTTGGAAAATAAACCTAGAATAAAAGTAAATACTATTAATATGGGAACGTGTAAACATATTTGGTAAGAAGTTCATACCGTGGAATATTCTGAAGCCATTAAGAAAAGTGAATTTAATGTTCACATTCACTTGGTATAGTTTTCATGTATCTTTGTTGAATGAGAAAAATAAGCTATAGAAACATATGATATAATACAAGTTTGTTAATGACAAAAAACCCTTCTGTTTGTGTAGGTAATGCACACATTGTGTTTATATGTTTATATAATTGGTATGTCATTACATATGGCATTTTATTTATTATATATTATCAATGATCTACATTATATATGATTTTATAAAAATAGAAAGAATACCTATTGGATTAAACATGGATTATAGAGATGTTTTGGAGTTGTGTTGCTGATGTAGTAAAGGGTTAAGGAGCAAGGAAAATAGATACAGGGAATAAATAAATATATCTAAATACAGCATGTGTAGGATGATTTTATTGATCCATTTTTATGTGCATGTGTATATATTTTGTTGGCATTTTTAAATAAAATTTAAAACATAAGGTAAAATTAGGCTTAGAAATAACAGGGGAAAGAATATTAATATTAATTATTCGGTGTTACCAGATTATCTTCTTTGCTTTTTAAAATAGTAATCTTGATCAATATATTTTAAATAAATGAAATGGTCAGTCAGCACGAATCAATAAGTAACCTGGGCTAACAGAACATGAAAGTACATGAGATGCTGTAAAGCCTGGACAATGATGCCAGATGCAAAAACAGTCAGACACTCTCACATTTCACAGTTTTCATCAATACTGTAATGAACCTCAGTGCTTACTAACATGTTTTTATGCAAATATACATATATAATTTATAATTTATGTAATGTTTATATAGTACATCATTTTATTACATGGAGTTCATTTAGTTATTTCAGTAAGAAGTGTCTGGTCTTATAATCTTAAATTTTGAATTCTAAAAAACACTTAAAGCTTTGTTAAGAAGTACAACCTGACCACATACACCAAATAACCTCTGTAATTACTTACCCCTTGCCATGCTTAGGGTTTTTTTTTTTCAGTCACATGTATAAATCCTTATATATCTCAAACTCAATGGATTTCTTACATTTAAAAACCTGTTTCCACTCAGATATTTCTTTCTAAAATAAATAGACTCTCATTCAAAATTCATTTATTATTTTGGAGAACTATTTGTTTTAATAAACATTGATTTAAAATTTTATATATACATACATGACAATCTCATTTTTGAAGTTAGAAAGACATAAGATGATTGCATTTCAAAAACATCAGTTCAGTGTTCTATTGCTTAATGGACCTGATACTGAAATATTTAGCAAGGTGTACTATTAACATTTAATCAAAGTACAGCATCAAAAGTCTCATATAGGTAGCTGACTTCATTTTAAAACATACAACATCAAGTTTCATGCTAAAATGAAATTTTCTATGATATTTATGAGCTCACCTTGCTAACCCACTTTTGCCTATTGAACTAATGATTAATTAGCTATAAAAAGTTCAAGACTATTAAGGGTTACATTTAAACTCTCACCAACAAGTAATTTGAAATTGAAGAGAATCTTACTCTTTCCAGCTGAAATATGTTGACGTTGTAAAATATTTTCTACCAGCTAACAAAACTTCAGTGACTATCTGTTATGTGTTCCTTTGAGTGAACCCCACAACCAAATATTCACTGTTACACATAGCTACTGTTTGGCCTTCCAACTTTATTTCCACTATTAGATTTCATAAAGTCAGTATTCATTGATTTTACCCTATTCATTTCAGCTCTTTAATCTGCATACGTGTAATTGCTTAATGGAATGAATTACTATAGCAAGTCTTACCAATCTTTTTTAAAAAAATATTTTATCAGCCCTGGCTGGCGTAGCTCAGTGGATTGAGCGCGGGCTGGGAACCAAAGTGTCCCAGGTTCGATTCCCAGCCAGGGTACATTCCTGGGTTGCGGGCCATAACCCCCAGCAACCGCACATTGATGTTTCTCTCTCTCTCTCTCTCTCTCTCTCCCTCCCTCCCTTCCCTCTCTAAAATAAATAAATAAATAAAATCTTTAAAAACTATATTTTATCTTTTCATTCTTAGAGAGAGGGGATGAGGAGGAGAAAGAGAAGGAGAGAAACATCCATGTGCAAGAGAAAGAAATGTCCATCAACTGCCTCTTATGCCCCCAACTGGGGTCGTGACCTACAAGCCAGGCACATGCCCTGAATGGGAATCGAACTGCAACATTTTGGTTTATAGGCCAGCATTCAACCCACTGAGCCAAAGAAGACAGGGCTAACCTTACCAATCTTTGTGACTAACACATGAGTTCTTTTAAGAAGCTGTTTTATGCCTTTTGCTTCATTGGCACCTATTGATAATTCTTCTTTTTAATTCCAATGGCTATTTGTACTTATCTCTCTTAAAGCATGTTTTATATGTTTCTCTTCAATCCAGGATTCAGTGCAAATAGAGTATAAAGATGACTAGACTGTAAGCTCCTTAAACAAAGTTATCATATCTTATCTAGGTTTGTATCTCTCATAAGTCCTAGTGCAGTGCTTTGCACCTACTTCAGAGTCAATAATAAATATTTATCAGGACTAATAGAAAATTGAATTTTAGGGTGACAACAGATATCTGGGCATGAAAAAAATGAATGGATATTGAGTAGTGGTTTTGAGTTTCTTAGTATTATTAACTATAGATTTATTTCTTATCATTAAATTTTATATAGCTGTTTATGGTAGGGAAAGTTTTTGTTATCAGTATTTGTAAATTGCTACATATTATATTAGAAGTGTAGTCTGCTTAATTTATACATAGGCTTCCATATAAATGACTTTTTTATGAATTTGGTTCAAAAACCACATAGACCCTGTCTGTTGTGGCCTAGTTGGTTGGAGGGTCGTCTCATACACCAAAGGGTTGCAGGTTCAATTCCTGGTCAGGGCATGTGAAGGAGACAGTTTGTCAATAGATATTTCTCTCTCACATTATTTCTCTCTCTCTTTCTTTCTCTCCCTCCCTCTTTCTCTAAAATCAATAATGTATCCTAGAATGAGAATCAAAAAAAGAGAAAGGCCTAGATAATGTCAGGGCTAAAAAAGATTTTAAAAAATTATTTAACAAAAAAGAGGCACTTATGTTCTTTCAAATTAGTGTTCTGGGTTTCTTTGGATAAATTCCCAGAATTGCTGGCCCATAAGGCAGTTCCATTTTTAATTTTTTGAGGTGACTCCATACTGCTTTCCACAGTAGTTGCACAAACCTAAATATATACATGACAGATTACAATTACATGGGTGGGGGAAACGTGTTGAGTATCATGTCAAACATTAGAATAGACCTGATTTCATTTTCTTATTTTAGGTTCATGAAAATTCATAGTGATAGGTAGTTTTACTCCTTTTGTAGATGTGGGAAAGGAAAATTACATCCAAGGTCATGCCACTCATAAGTGACAGGGCCAGGATAACATACCACCTCAAAATCATGGTAAACATCTTTTGTACAGTTTTTAGTGTGCCTGGCTTCATGTCTTTCAGTTCTCAAGATGACCACTACCTAATCAGAGAGACCCTCTCTAGACATACCAATTGATGTGATCCTTTAACTACCACATCACTTAATCTCTGTCTATAACCATGGATTCTTTCACATTATTCATGACTTCTTACTCTACACAGGCTCTTATAACCACATACTGCAAACTGAGTAGTTTATGAACAGAGGACTTCTTTCCCTTGTGTTGAGAATTCTTAGGATTTACTCTTGACTTTCAAATATACCATGCAGCAGTGTTACCATGGAAAATCTATCTATATTTTCCTTGTATATAGCACACACACGCACACACACTACACCCCCATGTAATGGCTACAAAAACAACTTGACTACCCAGCCACTCTTACCCAAAGGCAGACTTGATGCATTGTTTAAAGTCACTTGTGGGAAGGATGGTGCCTCCCCCCAAACTTATTAAAGTAGGTTTACTTTACAAACAATAAGAAAGCTTTTAAAATTAAATTCTAAATAAAATACTGTCCTTTAAAATCAATTTCTTTTTTAAAATTTTCAACCATATCTTATTTATCTTTTCCAAATGTCCTATTATATGTACACAAAATTGTATGTTCAGATAAAAGTTAATGAATTTCTTTAAAAACTGAATATATTGAGGGGCCTGGTCTCTCCTAAATTTTCATTCCAGTCTATGGTTTTTGAGTTAGTATTTTTATTTATTTATTTATTTATTTTATTGTTTTTGTTATTACAGTTTCTGTTTTTTTTTCTTTTGTCCCATCTCCACCTAGCACCCTTTACTCTCCTTCAGTCAGTCCTGAATCATTGTCCATGTCCGTGCACATAAATGTTCTTTGGGTAATCCCTTCACCATCTTCCATCCAGTCCCTCATCCATCTCTTCTGACAGTCTGTTCCATGTGTCTATGCTTCTATTTTGTTCATTAGTTTACTGTGTTCATTAGATTCCACATATAAGTGAGGTCATGTGGTATTTATCCTTTACTGAGTGGCTTATTTTACTTAACATAATATTCTCCAGGTCTAAAAATGATTTTACTTCTTAGATATAATTTTAAAATTTGAAGATAAAGTTATTTCAAAATAAAAACAAGTATGAACAATTGATATAACAGAATTGGCAAGTATATAAGTACATTAAAAATATTTGTGGTCTAAAAAGACAATGTTTTTGTAGTTTTTAGCTTTTAGCAAATATTTATTTCACTTTTTCTCATATTCAGTGCCTACACCTGTTGACACAGATTTACAGGTTTCCTGCCTTCAGTCTTGTGGTCTAGTAGAGAACAAAGAACAATCAAAAAGATTTCTAAATATCATGTAGGGGAAGCGATGGTATAAGTTAAATGAAAAAATAAAACTAATACATAAAAACAAGCATATATTTATACCAATTCAACAATAAATTTGACCCAAACATGCAAAACACCTAGGAAAAAACATAGGCAATAAACTCTTTGACATAGGCTTTGTCAATAATGTTTTAAACCTGACACCGAAAACAAAGATAACAAAAGCAAAAATCAGTGGGTCTACAATAGATTAGAAAGTCTCTGCACAGCAAAGAAAACAATCAACAAAATGGAAAGGCATCTTACCAAATGGGATAAAATATTTGCAAATCCTATATTTGACAAGGGATTAATACCTTGAAATATATAAAGAACTTATACAACGCAATAGAAAAAATCAGCTAAAAATGGGAAAAAGTTCTGAATAGACATTTTTCCAAAGAAAACATGCATATGGCAAAAGGCACATGAAAAGATGCCCGTCAATATCACCAATCATCAGGAAAATGTAAATTAAAAACACCATAAAATATCACCTCATGCTAAAGAATGTCTATTATCATAAAGACAAGAAATAACAAGCCTTGTCCAGGGTGTGGAGAAAAGGGAACCCTTGTGTACTGTTGGTGGGAATGCAGGCTGGTGCAACCACTGTGGAAAACAGTATTGGAGGTCCTCAAAAAATTAAAATTAGAACTACCATATGATTCAGTGATTCTACTGCTGGGTATTTATCTTAAGAAAACAACAACACTAATTCAAAAAAGTATGTGAACCCCTATGTTCATTGTTCATTGCCACATTATTTACAACAGCCAAGGCATGGAAAAACCTACATGTTAAATCAGTGGATGAATGAATAAATAAAACATTATATATAATGGAATTTTATTCAGCTTAAAATAAAGAATGGAATCTTGTCATTTGAGACGACATGGATGGATCTAGAGGTTAATATGTTAAATGAAATAAGTCAGGCAGAGAGAGGCAAATACCATGTGATCTTAATTATATGTGGAATTAAAAAACAAACAGACAAACAACACCCCATTAAGTTCATAGATACAGAGTTGGGGGTAGACAAAATGGGTAAAGTGGGTCAAAAGGTACAAATTTCCAGTTATAAAATAAAAAGTCCTGGGAATGTAACATACAGCATAGTGACTACAGTTAAAATACTGTATTGCATATTAGAAGGTTGCCAAAGGAGTAAATCTTAAAAGTTTTAACCACAAGAAAAAAATTAACTAAAACATCAGGTTATTTATACAGTAAACCTATTGCCCTGGCTTGAGAAGAAATATTTTTTCCTGAAAAGAAAAAAATATATAGAGAGAAATTTCATAAAGCATATGTTGCCCTCTTTATTTTTTGATTTGAGTCCAGCTTCTTAGATTTTTAGAGAAGAACCGGTGCAAATCAAATAATCTTTCCAGCAAGTTCTAGCCCAAGAAATTGTAGGTAGCTTTCTTTCTCATTAATGCTAAGAAATTATTGAAGAAAAAAGTTCAAGTATCTACAGTGAAATATGAATGAGACTAAAAAGCTTCTGTGAATGAAGTCTGTTTCTTTTCAAGAAACACACAGGAAAGTGATCTAAACAATCAAGCAATAATAAGACAGAAGACAGAGATCAGATTCCCAGTTTCACTAAAAAGGATGTGACAAAAGAGCAAGTTACCTGTAAAATTCATTTTGCATATTTCACTTCTTTTCTAATTCATAAAACAATAGGGTATCAGTAAATGATAAGGTGTTTTAAAGAAGATGTAAAAAATAAATAGATGTTAAAGTATTTAGAGCAATACATAAGATAAAACCATGGGTATTTACTGAAAATTTAACATAATTAAGCAACATTAATCTACTCACTTGTTTCTATCCTCCCTAACAGAAATCTGTCACATTAGGGTATCCATGCTCTTCCAATCCTTGCCTTTGAATATTTGCTTCCAAGGTCACTGATTCCATCACTAACCTTGCAGGAGATTTCCAATTGATTTGATACACTTATGGAGTTCCATTTCCCCTGTCAGTGATTGGAATGGCTAGGAGTGAGGAATAAAATTCTAATCAGTGAGATGTTAGTGTAATTCTAGGAAAAGTATACTCACTTCTAAAAAGAAAACTTTGGCTCTGGTCAAAGTTTGACTCAGTTGGTTGGAGCCTCATCCCATACACCAAAAGGTTGCGGGTTCAAGCTCCAGCCAGGGAACATAACTAGGTTGGGTCTGCATCCCCAGTCAGGGCGCCTCTGGGAGGCAACCCATTGATATTTCTGTCTCACATGGATGTTTCTCTCTCTCCTTTTTTCTGTCTCCAAAATCAATAAACATATCCTTGGGTGAGGATTTAAAAAATATACAATGAAAAGTAAAACTTTGGAAATGATTGCCCATGAGTAGTGTTGCTTCAGTAGGAAAAGCCTTGAATTTGGGGGCTGTAATCCTGCAAACACATGGACTATATCTTTTGATGGAACTTCTATTGAATTTGTTAAAATGGACAAATAGAAACAACTTGGGACTCTAATGACACAACTGACTGTGTGCCATCTACTTTCAGTCATACTAAATAGTACATTTCCTGTTTGTTTAAACTAGTCCAAAATGGAATTCAATTTTACCAACATAAAACCACAAACATCTGAAGTAATAGATTATGTTCGGGAAAGTATATACAATTTACATTAGCTTATATCCATATGTAATCAAGACATTTGATGGCCTTCACTTCAAAGAGATCACGAAAATATAATACTGGAGTTTGCATTAGCCTAAATTCTTAAAACAGTAGTATTATTAAAACTATTTCAAAATGTCTATGTGTTTTAAGTAGGTTCAGTCTATTCTTTTCTATGAAGACTATTCTTTAAAAGTACAAAATTCCTTATTAGAAATAAGCAACATAGTTCTTAGACTTCTTTTCTTTCTTTTCAAATTTAACAATGAATTCCTTTTATTTAACATTATCTCTTTGATCAAGGGCAGCATTCAGAACTTCTCATGGAGAACATGACTGGATACACAATTTACAACACTGGAATTTATGGCTAGAACTCAACAACTGGGTCTACTGACTAGGGCATGAACTACATTAAGGATAACAAAAGCTGTGGAAGCAGAAAACCTCATGGAACAGAACAGTGGGGCAGAAACAGTTAAATGTGCTTTACCATTGTTTGGGGGTCCTATTCTTCAGAATTTTCCAGGATGATTGCTAAATGTTCCTTCTTCCTATGCTTTAACTGACATTCAATTTTTCTTTGTGACACTCTCTTCCAGGCTACCCATTCTCCAACACTTTACATCCTTCAGGAGTAGATAACAGAATCAGCATCTTCTTCATTTCTCATTGTCACTTCTAGATCATTTATTCTCTACTCTTTTGGAAAACTTTGCTTCATGACTTTCATTTTAAGTGAAGATAAAGTAGCTTGCAGCAAGTAAAATGATCCATTTAGGAACATAGGGGGGAAAAGAACAACTGGAAAACTCAAAAAGTTGAATATGATAAAAAGATAATAATAAATTAACCTGAATATTTGGGAGAGTCTCTGGACTGTAAAAACTTGGGAGTCAGACCCTGAAGAGGAGGGATCCTGGGGAAGTGAGCCAACATTCTGCAGCCATTTTTTTTCCTCAAAGCGTTCACCAATTCTGGGCATGAGGCAAGCAAGAGTCTGAGGATCTGGGTAGGAGCCCAGGAAGAGGGATTATACTAAAAGGCAGAGAAAACAGCAGAGCTTTGGCAGTGTCACAGGGCTTAGGATACAAAAATAAATGTCATGATCTTGGTGGTAAAGGAGGACATCTAAGCCCAATTCTCATCTGATTTTACCTTCATATTTGCACTGAATTCTGAAATAATATGATACACAAAGCTATGAAGCCAAATAGAAAACTTCAAGAGAGCAAAGCAAAAATGTTGAAAGTCTTGTACTGAAGAGCCAAGGAATAGAATTTAATAGGTTTTTGAGGATAATCTTTGTTAAATTGTGAAAGTTTCCCAGTACTCACAGACTTCTGAAAATTTTTATAGTGAGTGGATGTAGAATTTTGACACATTATTTTTCTACAGGGATTTATGTAATCATTTGATTTTTCTCCCTTTGACTTTTAATATGGCAGATTAAAAATATACTTTTTAACTGAACCAGTCTTATATCACTGGAATAAATGCAATAGGCTATATTATTCTTTTTCTTTATTACTATATAATATATATGTAATATATTATATATTATGAATTCAATTAAGGGGTTTACATCTGTATTATTCACAGAAATTGGCCTGTAGTTTCTTTTGTTTTTGTCTGGTTTTGATATCAGGGTGATACTAGTCTCATAAAATGTGTTGGAAATTGATTTCTGCTCTTGGATTTTCTGGAAGAGATTAATGTTAATTCATTAAATTTTTAAAGAATGATCCAGTGAAACTATCTTAACCTGGACATTTCTTTTTAAGCATTTTTTAATTGTGACTATAATTTCTTTCACTGTTACAGTATAGCTGTGCAAACTAGGTTTTGGTTGCTTGGCACCTTTTTATATGACTCAGCGATTTGTATAGAAGGAAACAGGTTTCTGTTAACAGAGTTCCAACCTTGGGGGGGACTGCAAGTACTCCTGCTCAGAACCCTTATCTCCCACAAGATCCAGAACTACCCTTGCTCCCCAAAAGGCTACAAGCCAAAACCATGCCCCAAAGTTCCCCATTTCCTTATCTGCCCTTAAGCTGGTCATGTAAACAAATCCCCATCCTCTCCGGAATGTGCACTTGTAGGTTTCAGAGTCGCCATCTTCTTGCAGCCACTCTCTCCTTCAAGATCTGTGGTGTACTATTCTCAGTATCCACGTCATGGTTTAAAAAACCATGTTCCATGCTACACTGGATTATGGTGTTTCAGATGATGGAGCCCAGGGAGGCAAGCGTCCCTGCATGGGACTCTGCCTTCAGTAGTGGGTTCTCATCCATGCAAAGTCTAAGCCCATGGTGTCCCCATATCTTCTGGTTCCACAAGCATTCCCATCCATGTGGAGAGTGGGGCCACAGGCCCAAAACAGCTAAATGCCAAAAGCCCACAGGGAGAGAGCTTTCACCAAGCTCCAAGGACCCTTACCAAGAGCCCCCATATCAAGAGAGTGGCTTCGCTGTACCAAGCATTAGAGAGAGAGAGGGAGAGAGAGAGCACCTCTTCTGACATTAAGTCTTGCTCCCTTTAAAAATACCTAAAAACAAATAGCCTTACCTCCCTCTGCCAAGACTGATAAGTTTTAGAACATGCCAGTCAAAAGCACCATGCTTCAGAAACACAGAAGTCTGTGGTTCAGCATTCCCAGTCACAGTTCAGCTACAAGCATCTCTCACAAGTCTGTGTGCTTGGCCTGAGTCCTTCTCACAGTGACCATTTCTCTCCTCTGGAGCTGCCTTTACTCCAGTCATCAGCTCATCAATGTGTCTGTGTGCTTAGCCAGGCTGGTCCCCTGCAGCACAGCCAGCTCTGTTGCTGTCTTCTCTGTGGGAGGGGCACTGAGGATATTTACAATGGACCTACTGACCTCAAGCCCTACAGATAGACCCACAGACCAATCCACAGACCTCCAGGCAGACGTACAGAATGTGTTTTTCACCATGCGCCAAGTTTAAAGGCTTAGCTCAGAACTTCATGGATGAACATCTAGCTCTTTCTACAGTGCATTAGTGTCTACCATTTTTGTCAGCTTCTGTGTCTTTGAACCTCTTTTGGTGGCCATCTTTAGTCAGGGCAGGGATTTCTAGTGACACACAGGCATCCAGGGTGGGCATTGACCCCTGCGGCACATTGCAGACAATGTATAAACTCCCTTGCCCTTACCCAGCTATGTCATGAGTCACTCTGCAAGTCATTGCTCCAGGGCACATTTGTTCTCAGTCACCTACACAATTCACCCTGGTCATCAGCCTTCTTCCTCTAGGAAGGCCTGGGCTGTTAATCTGCCTTTGTTATGCAATGCACCTCAAACGCTGTACTTTTTGTTTTGTGGGTACCCCTCTCCAGTCCCCTGCCTCTGCCTTTTGAGGATAGGGGGTAGAATTCCCCTTTTTTCCAGGGACCCATGTTCTGACCTACCCCATTACAATAGCACAATTCAAATTTTTATTATATGCTGCCTGAGTAATGATAGTTTGTGCTTCAGGAGGAATTGGTTTGTTTTATCTAAATTGACACAGTAGGTGTGTAGAGTTGTTTTCAGTATACCCTCCTTAACTGTTTGATGTCTGCCATTTCTTTGTGTCTTCTGTGTCTTCTATTTCTTTGTGTCTTCCATTTCTTTCCTTGTGAGTCCTACTAGAAGTTTAAATTGATTTGATTTGATGTGATATTTTATTGATATTCTTAAAGAACTAAACATTTGTTTCACTATTTTATGTTTTCTTGTTTTTAAATTCTGTTGATTGATATCTGATTTTTATCATTTCTTTGCTCTTCTGTTTTCTATTTTGTTAAAGTGAGAGTTTAGATTATAAATTTCAGGCATTTCTTCTATGATACATAGATTTAGTGCTATAAATTTTCTTTTCAGACAATATAGAATAAATATTTTATTTATTCTATAAATAAAATAGAGTTATTTTATTTTTACAGAAAGATTTTCACCAAATGAACATCAACATTCTAACTCTAAAAGCACTATTATAATTTAGGCATAAAATAGAACTTTGAAATAATTTAACTGATACAACTGCCATTTAGTACAATCTATAGAAATAATGAAAAATACCTACTATATTCAGGATACTCTTAAACATAATTATGTCTGCCTTAAAAAAACTGTATTAACTTATGTTCATTCTATGTCCAAATTATATTTATCCATTTCACTCTTTATCCATTTCTCTATTAACACCACACATAGAAAAATCTGCAATAGCTTTCTAATCGGTTCCACTGTTTCCCTATAGTTTTTCCCACAAAGTAGTAATGTGATTTTTTAAGGGGAGGCAATTTGGATTATGCTACTTCTTTGCCTTAATTTTGCTAATGATTTTGTTTGCACTTAAATAAAATCCAAACACCAACCTATAACCTAAAAGGCATCCATATTCTGGGTCTTGCTTTCCTTTCAGAATTAATCTCTTAACATTTCCTCTTCCATTTATTTCTCACACGTGGAAAGTCCTTTCACCATTTCTTTTAATCTGTTGTTCCCTCTGCCAGGGTCAACACACAATATAATTTGAATCAGAAACATGTTATATTTCCATTTATGCCTTTTCTTATTGTGGAATCTTGAGCAAGTAGTTTAGGCACTAAGATGCTTACTTTCATTATTTAGAAAATAAAATTAAATAGCACTAACACAAATGCACCTCATTGGACTACTGTGGTGATTAAATATACTGTATAGATTTTAAAAAGCTAGCTGATGATAGAGTGAGTTAGCAAACCAACATTAGGTAATAGTTTCACAGATGTAAATATATTCTGAACTTCTAGTAACAGATAAAAATCACTGAAATATTTATCACATTTTATAATAGCTGAATGATTATTTGTGAAATAAATTGACACAAATGTTCTTATATCATTTTGTTATACATTAATATTGGATCAAGTAAGGTGTGTATGAGATAGAGAGAGACAGAGAGAGAGAGAGACAGAGATGTAGAGAGAGAGATGAGACATTTCTAAGTATACTTTTTTGCATGTGCAGGTAAAATAACTTGGTATATAATAGATGCTCAGTAAATATATTGTGCTAAAATATGATTTTATCATATCCTATAATTAGCAAAACCTCTCTCTTTAAGTAAACATAAATACTTAAAAACTACTTATATTATAAAAGTTACACATTAAAAGATATTTGTTTCTTTTCAAATTGTCCAGGAAAAACTAGAGACTTGTGTTTTAAATCATCCATTTTCAAAATAACCTATAATTGAATTCTACTTTTGAGAGAACATAAATGATGATAATGTTCTGGATGAACATCTGTATTTAAGTTTTCTAATAGGAAATAACTATTCTTTTGCCATCTTTTAACTTTAGAATGATAGTACTGATATTGAGCAGAATGCATGTTTAAAAGCAATATATTTTCAACAATGCATTATGCCTTAAATTTAAAAGTTATGATTTTATAATTGAATAAGCTGAATCTCTATTTATTCAATGTAAGGATCAGAAAATTTTTGGAATAAGTTTTTATTTTGGTTAATAGGACTATCAAAAATGAATTCTGTCTTCTGAAGTTGATACTATGAGGGAATATTGCTACATTTATTATGATTATGCTTACATGGAACTATGTAAGCAATACCACTTAATAATTTTATACAATTCAAGATCAGCATTATATTCTTCACCTGAATATAAATAAGAGCAAATAAAGAATGGTTTAATAATGTTCAGACATTATCTAGTGTCTTTCATGAGAATAATATTACTATTTAGAGAGTTCAAACTCATGAATTCCATACATCTCAAAATGCAATTATATACTCTCAAGAATCACATAGACATTGCACAACAAAAATTATTCTACAGATTTGCAATTTTTATGATTTAGCAGCTATACAGTAGATTGGTAAAATGCAGAAAAAAGATTATAACTTTTATTTTGTTTTTCCTCTAATTCTGTTTGCTTGTACTTTCCAGACATATACTTTAAAATATAGTGTTAAAAGTAGGCATCTTTGGTATTTTAAATGGTTTTCTTTCTGGTGTTATATTGGGTTGGCCAAAAACTCTGTATAGTTTTTTCTGTTAAATAAAAGAGACACTTTTTCATTTACACCAATAACTTTATTGATTTGGATATTTTGAGTATGTCAACTATCTCCCCCTTTTGGCTCCCAGTAGGTAGAAGCCAAGGGTACTGCTAAACATCTTCCAATGCATAAGACAACCCCACAGCAAGGAATTATTTGGTCAAAATACCAATAGTACCAAGAAACTTTGCAAACCACTTTTGACATGTTCAATCAGTCACAGCAACTTCTCCATACACCCCACAAATCATTTTTTGTGTCTTTCGGTTGTGTTTTTACTTTTCTTGAAATAATAAAGCATAATACACTGAAAACATTGTGTATGTTTTTCCATCTTCAATATGAAAATGGCTGTACAAAAATTCAGCAATTTTGATAAATATCTTTTAAATGCACCCTGATATGACAGCCGTCAAAATACAGTCTAACAAAATTGTTTTGAATGAACTTAAAGACAACTAAGCACTACTAGAGCCACTGTATGGAAAAAACTGAACAAACTTGGTTTTGGCCAACCCAGTTGGCCCAACTGGCCAAATTCAGTTGGCTTTTGGCCAACCCAATACTGCTAAATATTATATTTAGAAATTTGTGACCAGAGACCATGAAAACTGAAAAAAATGTATATAATAAGGTATCACTTTTTTTTACCACCTTCAGTTCAGTGTTTTGTGTTTTTATATCCAGGTTGAGCTGTACTTTTCCTTACCAACAGAGCCAGACAGTCCCATTCAGGAAGGAGTTAGAAGAGAAGGCTTTTGATTTCAGATAAAACTGTTCTACACAAACACTGATAACTTATTTCTATATGTTTCAGATATGGCCATCCTGTTCCTTAAAACTTCATTTTGAATGTACACTTCCTGGTAAATTCCTCAAACAAATTGTGATATATCCTTATTTTTGCTTCTGTGACACTCCGCTGTCTATGGGACAATGCACACCAAATAACCAACATATTAGTGTTTTCTGTCCTGCAGAGTCCTCCTTCCAGATAATTAATTTCTGACTTTAACAGGAATCATCTGGTGACAATGTTTTATCCAGAAGGAGGAACTTCTTATTTGAAATGCTATTTTTGCCAACTGGCAACACGTTTTAAAACTGTCAAAGACTGTCATGTAGGTGCCCACCTTCTCCACTTACAGGGTAGTTCTCAGTGGCAAAAGGGTAAATTCTCTAAAAAGAGGTAAGGGGTATTTATATATTTTAAGCATGCTTGAAACAGGCTTTGAATTATAACTTTTCTGCTTTTAGGTTGTCAGTTATTTTTATACAATAGTAAATACTGAATGTGTAGTAAATATAGCTAAATATTAAAAATGAGTTACTAGATTTTGAAACTGTCTTCAGTGACAAAAGACAATAGATGTGACATTCCCTTAAAGTCACATATAAATATTGAAAGCAACAAATGAGCAAACAAGACAAACACATGAAAACTCATAGAAGTGGACAATAGTATGGTGCTTACCAGAAGGAAAGAGGCAGGTAATAAGGGGTTAAAGGGGGTCAAACATATGGTGACAAAAGGAGATTTGACTTCAGTTGGTAAGCACATGATGCAAAATACTGATGATTTATTATGGATTTATGTACTTGTAACCTATATAATTTCATTAACCATTAAATTTAATTAAAATTATTTTTAAAGCTGAAAAATCAGAAAACAATGCAGGTATATAAGTAAAATAGTCTGATATTTTATAAGACGTCTCTGTTTGGTAATGTTGAACACATCATAAAAAAGAAAAAGAGGAAGGAATCTGTGAAAAATATTTATGTACACAGCAAGCCTATTCCATTAGCACTGCTACTGCAGGTTAACAGAGTAAGAATTTGGACTCCAGGTGTTGCTGAAGATAAACACTCTTTATTCTACATTTTATATGGCTGGGCATTTTTCCTATCTTATTTATAGTGATTAAAATCTGGTTCTGTGGTATCAACAATGTAAGCAGCATTGGGATTTTGCCTGTTGCTCCTTTTGCCAGACTTGACCATGAATCTCCCCTTGCACCCATGTCTTGTGTCTGTACTGTGATCCCCTTGTCATTGCTGCATCCTGATGGGAAAACGTTAATCTCTTAAATTAGAAAATAAACACTTTCAGCTATAAAATACTGAAATCTTTTCAAGTATACACGCAAAGCTGACATTCTGATACAAATATAATTAACATGCTGTCTTAGACAGTAATGATGGACTAGATGATTAAAACATGGTATTTCATAAGTAGAAAAACTAACAATATAAGGGTGAGAATTAAAAAATATATATATATTTACTTTTACACCCCCAAAGTTTTCAAGAAAATTTTATTCCCTCTTGGGAACTAAATGCTTATTGTTGCAATAAATTTTATTACTACATTGTTTTGAATCTCTATCCAGAATCATTTTCTGAAAAGTGTAATTGCATATGACATAAACTTTTAACACACAGGTGATATTTTTGGACATATACTTTAAAGAAATAAGGAATGATGATCATAGTAAACTGCCACATTTTAGGTCCTTACTAAGCCTGCATTGCTCTTTAATGCTCCTTAAAAAATAAGACATGCAAACTATTAATACACTAGCACATATGAGGAAATTGAGGAAAACAAATGATTAAATATTAGGTTGGACCATATCGTATTGTTATTTTGTAAATTTAAAAATCCAAATATCACCAATTTGATATGGCTCCATCTAATCTAGTAATCAGGATCACTCAGGCTACAAATTGCACAGTCAGGATGCATCATGGGCAGCCTGGATCCTGACCAAAGCCAGTGTTATTGGATGTAGCTTACTGGAAACTATAAAGTAGTTCATGGGGATCATACAGACCTTGGTTGAAATTTTGGCTCTGCCATGAGTCTTTGGAAAATTATAATACTTCTGATCCTCAACTATAAATTGAAAATTGTAATGAATTTTTCGTAGGTCTCTGGTAAAAACTATAATTATTTTATAGAGAAAAGAGAAGAGTTAAATAAACTAAACTAATTTGATGATGAGGCTAGTATAATCTTAGTACTAATACCATGTAATTACAACGCACAGAAAACTATAAACCTAATTTATCTTTGAAATGTAACTCAAAAATTATAAATGAAATATGAATACATATTTAGTAAGTTATTTATTAAACTATAAAAATCTTCAATATTAATATTCTCAAAAGTAGTATGTGATAATCAACTTATTCTTTAAAATGCAAGGACACCTCCACATCAGAACAAATCTAATGATAATGTACCAACTAATAAGTTAAATATTCAAAATCATATGGCTGTCTCAATAATATGGAAAAGGTATTTTTATATGCTGCAACACATATTTATGATGAATAATCTTAAAACCTAAAAGTAGAAATGCATGTTGTTAACTTGATAAGAATATTTACTGAACAAAAACATAAAAGATATAAGATGTCCAGCATCATTACAATTCTTGAGCATAATCCCATTATTTTGGATCTCTAATATCACAAAATGCAAATAATTAAATGTGTAAATGCTGGTAGATAAAATAAGTCATTTATTAACAAATGATTTGATAATCTTTAGAGAAACATTCAACAAATTTTTATTATTGCCAAAATAATTTTATGAGGTTGTTATAAATAAAATCAACTCAGAAAATTTTATAGTATTTATACCATAAATAACATAGTGCAAAATGATATTCAGGATATCTGCTATAGAGATCTTAAAAGATCTTAAAACTAAAAGAACATGAAATATCATGAAAAAATACAGAGTCATTTATAATAATACAGAGGCAAAAATAGTAATACATAGATTTATTCCCCAAATTATTCTTTTAGAACAATCTTATTTAATATGGCATAGTGATATTTTATATTTTTAAGGATTTAAATGAAGTTATTATAAAATTTATTTTAAAATGTAAAAATCCATATGTAGTTAGCTGAACTGTAAAAAGTAAACAAAAAAAGAAGAGTAACAGGAAGAATTTCACTAGCAAATATTACAACATAGTACATAGCCATGGTAAAAAAAATTATATGGTATTGGTGCACAAGTAGTGAATTATATAAAAGAACAAATAGATACCTGATAGAATGTTTCTTAAAATATGAAAAAATGACCCAACAATTTAATGATGAATGCATAGACTGCTCAAAATATGGTGTCTGAAAATCTAGCTCATTACACAGAAGTGAGCTACACACCTATCCAATATCACACATATGACTGAACTGTAGACTGAACAGAGACCTATTGTGAAAGACAGAATTATAATGTTTATGGAAAAATGAATGCAAGAATATCTAGAATGTGGATCTGAATTTTTAAAAAGTTTTCACATGTAAATTATTATAAAATGACTATTTTTAATTAAATCATAATTATTTCTGTTCAATTAAAATACTACTACCAAAATCATAGATAGAAGATATTGGGAGGAATTACTTTCAATGTTTTATACATATACATATTATCTATATATATAATCCATATATAAAATATAATTATATTATATGTGCCTATCAAAACAAAAAGAAATTTCAGTGGGAAAAGAGGACAGAGTTATACAAAGGCAAATAAAGAAGAGGATCCCTTTAAAAAATTACAAATATATGAAAAAGTTCAAAATTGTTATTCAGAGAAATGAATGTTAAGTAATTAAGTTGCAATAGGATACTATTTTTCTCCTATTAGATTTACTGAAGTAAAAGCACTGGTAATGCCTACTGTTGGCAGAGAGAAAACTCCAGGAACCACCATAATCTGCTGCTCATGGGCTGTTGGGCACTCATTTTGAAGAACAGTCTGGACCTACTTGATTAAATTAAATACAAGCATGTCTTATGGCCCAGCAATTCAGTACCAATGCATATTTTTCCTGGAAAACATTCTATTATAGCACTTTAAGAGGACATGCATGAGATGTGTTTACATAATATAAAGAAAATACAACAAATGCACTAATCTAGGTACACACATTTGGGATGAGTTCAATAAAGTAAAAATATATGGCTAGAAATTAGGGTTTGTGTAGATCATAACAAAAATGTTAAAATAGTTTTAATTCTTTGCCCTTGCTTTGGTTTTCTATTACTGCAAAACAAACTACACAAAAGTTGAATACGCCTGTTTTATTTTCAGTGACTCACAATTCAGTGAGTCACGAATTTGGGGAGGACTTTGCTTGTGAGCTCATATGTGATCAACGCCAGGCCAATTGGAGCAGCTTAGGCTGCAAGCTGCAGTTTCAAGGTATCTTATTCACTCATGTGTCTGGAGACTTGATGGTCTCTCTCTCATGGTATCGCTCCTGCAGGGACTCTTCATGTGCCTTGGGCTTGTCAAAGCATGGTAGACAATTCATAGGTTTTTATGTATTAACTTGCTTTCAAGTGTCAAAAGGTATAAAATTGCAGGCCATTTAAAAGCTTTGCCAGGATACAGTGCTACAAGTCCACATTAATCGCTCACTTAAAGCTGTAATAATACATTCCAAATTCAAGCAGGTAAAGAAAATGGCTTCTTGGTGGGAAAGAGCCAAGGTCACATAGCAGGAGAGCATGTGTGGTGACAGATACTGCTATATAAACATCTCTGGAAAATGGCCATGACCATTAATGCAGAAGGCACTAAAGGTGTTTGAACATATGTTAATATCATAATACTTAAGAGTTTTAGGAGTAAAATCTCTCTGGTTATTTGTGAAAAAGACACTAGTGGAAAAATACAGAAATAGGGAGGGTGAAAAGGAAGGAAAGAGGAAACAAAGAAAGAAGGAAGGCAAATTAAGAGGCTATTACAGTATGTTGCAAATATATTGCGATGAAGATCTAGGCTAGGGTAAAAACCACATGAATGAAAAAGTGTGAGTATAGGACCTATAGTGCAAAGATAAAATAAAATAATAAAAATAAAATGAAGATTTTTAGATAGACTGCATGTGAATAAGTAGGACAAGTTAAAAATATCTTAAATAGTATTTTATAATCTGGATGATTAAAAGAATGGTAGTACAGTTGACTGATGTAGATCCACTTGGGAAAGAACAAGTTTGTCTAGTCTAAAGTACTGTTTTAACAAAATATGTTGCTGTCAAATCGTGCAATTGGAAGCACAGGTCCAAAGCACCTATCTAGGGACTCTGAGATGAAAGTCATCTGTAAAGTGGTAACAGTTAAAGTCATGAGACTAGATAAAATCACACATAGGTAGAGTAGTGAGGAAAATAAACAAACCTGACCTAACTTTTTCAGCTTTAGCGTTGGATGGGCCTGAAGTTCTTTAGATCATACTAAAATTGGTGAATTCGGACAATAAGTCTACATAAAATATTTTAGTTGTAATATACATGGCAGAGCTATTTTCGTGTAATTTTTAAATTTTCTTAAATAACATTACACTTACCTTTCAATGGTTTTTAATTTCTGAATGGAAGGTCTTGTTTTATTTATTTTATATTTGTTCATTCATTCTTAGTCCTCACCTGGGGACGCGTTTTTATTGATTTTAGAGAGAGAGGAAGGGAGAGAGAAGCACAGATGTGAGAGAGAAACATTGATTGGTTGCCTCTCACACATAGCCTGACTGGGAATTGAAACGATCATCTTTTGGTGTACAGGAAGACTCACCAACCACCTAAGCTACCCAGCCTGGGAAGCTCTTGTTGTTTTTTAGATGATTGATACTGGAACATCATCATATTGATCTTTTAAAATTAATTTATGTATTATTACACTTGGATTACAACAAGATTAGCTGGAAATAAAGCAATATATTAAACAATCTGACTAGCAAGAATAGAGTTAATATCCCAGATTTTATTATGACTCATGAAAACCCAGAAAAAAATCAAAGTTTGTCATAAAAATCATATGTGATAAGCTTTTGGGGATTTTTATAAGGAAAAGTGTCAAGATTTCAACTCCAGTAAATAAATCAAGAACATTTCATTTACAATCCACTTGCATTATAGTTTTTGCTCATCTTACTCTTATCATTGGCTTTCTAATTAATTTCTCCTTTAAGTGTTTTCCCAAGTACTACTTTAATATCCTTGGAAATCAGTTGAGAGAAAAACAGTTGTGGTGAAAATTAGCCAGCATTATGTGAAGTGGAACTTTAAAGTTGATGCATTAAATGATAGAATTCAATTTTTTTCCTTTTATTGGAAGTATTTGTTTTAATTACTTATATTATAAGTTAGACTAATGACTGTCTCAAATATATAATATATCAAGTATTTTTGTCAATATAATGGAAATTTTATATAAAATGGGAAACCAATTTCTCTGAAATTCAGAACTATGAATGAAGATATATATGTGGTTAAATGCTTTCTCAGAATTTCTTAGGGTTTTAGGTTTTAATGTTAAAGTGCACAATTTGCATTCTACATCAGGGATTTGGTTGTAGTAAGGAAATATAGGAAAGTTATTAGCGGAGTTATTATGGCAAGTACATTGATAAAATATGATGACATATAGCCATTTAAATAATACAGAGAACCATATTAATTGAGGTAAAAACATTGAATTTATGTTGTTAGTAAAAGTATGTTTACTAAATAGTAATTCCAGTAAAAAATGAAAATAAATTCACCCCACTATTGCAAGCAAAACAATGTCACTAGTAAAGAATGAGGACAATTTTTTTCCAGAAAACAGGCCGCCCAACTTTCTAAGGACAAACCACCTGCCTGCAGGGTTTGGCCTTCCTTTCCCTATAGAAATACTGGACCCAGGGATCCTGTACTCAAAACTGGTGCTTCTAGACATTCCCAAGTGGGCTAAGGAAGTACTGTGTTCTCCACTGTCCCATACTGGAGGACTGACCAGTCAAAATTATAATGCATACAATAAAAACAAATAACTAGAAAGGAAGTCCACAAACTCAGTAAATAGTTTTAACTCTCAAGGCAAAAGAATAAATCAGAAAACAGGAGAAAATGCTAAAAGAATTACAATTACTAATTAATATTCTCAGAGACTTTCAAGTAGTCATCATACCCATAAATGGTAAAATCTTCTCGATAAAAGAAATATTGCAGCTTTGGAAAATAAAAGTATGATTGTTAAAATTAAGACAGTAATATCCCTTGAAACATGGTCTGACTCTAATAAATAACAAAGCTGAACATTTAAAAAATAAATACATACAAAAAGTAAAACTCGAACTAAAGAATTCTCTAAGAATGAAGAATAAAAGCAAAAAGAAATGGAAGTATAGAATAAATGTTTATAAATATAGGATACAGAGTCTGAAATTCCAATATATTTCATATTCACTAGTTCTTGAAAGAGAGAAAATATAAAAGACAGAGGATATAAAATAAAGAAATAGTTTAAGAAGAAAACACTCAGGTGCTACACAGAGACCAAAAGGAATCTCCTAAATATCAGATATGAAAATTGATAAATTATCCTTATTTTGCCACATCCTGGTAAAATTTCAGAACTTCAAAGATAAAGAGAAAATGCACAGAGCATGCATATACTTTAACAAGTGTTTATATAAATATAAATTTCTTTTAAAAATACAAAAAATAGAATAACTATAACCAATGGATAGTGAAATTATACCTAGTAATATTTTGCATTGTAAATTAATTATTAAAGTCTTATATATAGTCTATAATTTAACAAATATAAATGCTTATTTAAAATTTCAACCCCAAAGTTTTATATTTCCATCTCTTTGAAATTTTTTCTCATGCTTCTTTTCAGTTGGCCTGCCCCCTATCTTGGGCCACAGGACACCACTGTCATGTATTTTTCTCTCTAAAGTTTAGTTTCCCTTCTAAAATTCCTCAAAATTTAAGCATACAATATATATTATTTTTTGTATGAATTTTTTCATTCAGCATACTATTTTTTAAATATCTCATTACAGTATCATATTTGCTATAGTTCAATTTTAAAAATTTTAAATATATTTCATTAAATATTCCATTGAATTTTTAAATAGATTTCATTAATTATACAAAATTTTTAAATATATTTCATTAATTATAATTAATTTACTTGATGTATATTTGAGTTCCTCCAACTTTAGAGGTCTTGTAAATAAATAATAGAGCTGCTAGAAAAATTATTTTGCAACACAATTTCCAAACTAATATTCTATTTTTTCTTGGATACTCATAGCTCTTAGGAGTGAATTATTGACTCATATGGTAAGTTTCTGCTAAATTGTATAAATAACTAGAGCCCTGGCTGGTGTAGCTCAGTGGATTGAGCGCGGGCTGCGAACCAAAGTGTCGCAGGTTCAATTCCCAGCCAGGGTACATGCCTGGGTTGCAGGCCATAACCCCAGCAACCGCACATGGATGTTTCTCTCTTCTCTCTCTTTCTCCCTCCCTTCCCTCTCTAAAAATAGATAAATAAAATCTTTAAAAAAATTGTGTAAGTAACTACCAAAATGTTTTACAGAATGTATGCGTCCCAGTTGCTCAATAGCTTCATCAACATTTGCTATTATCAGTCCCTTTTAGTTTTAGGGAATCTAGTTAGAGATATCTAGTTAGAAAGTGCTTAGAAATATTTCACTGAAGTACTAATTTGAATTTTTTCTAAATATTATTAAAGTTAATAATCTTTTATGTGTTTCATGGGATTTTATATCTTGTTATAAAGTATAAGTATAAACATTTATTCATTTATAATTGAATTATGTCTTTTCTTATTGATTATTGTAGTTTCATAGGAAGTATTGAAATCATGCAGTTGACATCTCTAACTTTGTTCTTTTTCAAATTGTTTTGGTTATTTTATGGTATTTGCATTGCTGCCTAAGTTTTAGAATGAGCCTGTTAATTTCCATTAAAAAATTATGACCTATGGATCAATTTAAGGAGAACAGACATATTAGGAACATTTGGTCTTCCAATCCATAATCATTGTATTGCTCTCAAAATATCAGTATATTCTTTATTTCCACTGGCCATGTTTTATGTTTTATGCAAAAAACCTTGTACATATTTTGCTAAATTATTTCCTAAGTATTTTATACTATTATAAACAAGTTTTAAGTTTCATCATTCAATTAATTTTTCATTGTTAGTACAAGAGTATATGGAAGTAGAAATACATAGGCTATAGTGCATATATATATAGAAACACAACTGATTTTGCTGTGTTGGTATTATCACTCAACCTTGCTAAACTCATTTTCCAGTTATAAGTAGTTCCTGTAGATTCATTAGGATATTCTATGCTAAAGATATCTTCAGAATTTTAGTGTGTTTTCAATATGTACACATTTGATTTATTTTTATTTTATTGCCTTATTAAACTGATTAGGCCTTCAATTAAAAGACTTAATAGAAATAGAAAATTTTTACTTGCTTTTTTTCCTACTTTATATAGAAATCACTTAGTTTTACATGATTAAGTATTTGGTTTCCTACTGTTTTTTGTACAGCCTTTTTATTGGATTCTATTTTTCTTTATTGAGAGATTTTAATCATAAAAGAATGTTGACATTATTATGTGATTTTGTGCATATATATGGAAATTAATTTTTCTTCATTATTTTCTTACTGTAAATTATTCACAATTATATTCAAAGAATTTTTATATTTTTACTTTATGAAAACATTTTAATACGCAACAGAAATTTCTTTTTTAAGTATATTTTATTGATTATACTATTACACTTGTCCCATTTTTCTTTTCCCCTTTATTCCCCTGAACACTGCACCTCCTTCCACCAGCATTCCCCTCCTGTTTAGTTCATGTCCATGGGTCATATATATAAATTCTTTGGCTTCTCCATTTCCTATACTATTCTTAACCTTCCCCTGTCTATTTTGTACCCACCAATTATGCTTCTTACCACTCCCCCATCTTCTTCCTTCCCCCTCCCTGCTGATAACCCTACATGTGATCCCCATTTCTGTGATTCTCTTCCTGTTCTAGTTATTTGCTTAGTATGTATGTATGTATGTATGTATGTATTTATTTTTAATTGTTGGTAGATGTGAGTTTGTTGTCATTTTAGTGTTCATAGTTTTGATCTTCTTTTTCTTAGATAAATCCCTTTAACATTTCATATAATAAGGGCTTGGTGATGATGAACTACTTTTACTTGACCTTATCTGGGAAACACTTTATCTGCCCTTCCATTCTAAATGATAGCTTTGCTGGATAGAGAAATCTTGGATGTAGGTCCTTGCCAATTATGACTGTGAATAATTCTTTCCAGCCCCTTCTTGCCTGTAAGATTTCTTTTGTGAAATCAGTTGATAGTTTTATGGGAATTCCTTTGTAAGTAACTCTCCTTCTCTCTTGCAGCTTTTAAGATTCTCTATTTCTCTTTTATTTTGGGTAATGCAATTATGGTGTGCCTTGGTATGTGCTTCCTTGGGTCCAACTTCTTTGGGACTCTGACCTTCCTGGACTTCCTAGAAGTCTATTTACTTTATAAGATTGGGGAACTCTCCTTTATTATTTATTCAAATAAGTTTTCAATTTCTTACTCTTCCTTTTCTCCTTCTGGTGTGGTGGGACTCAGCCTGCAGAGCCCCTCCCAGCCACCAGGGATAAGAATAAGTCTACCAAGACATGATCTGCTTGGGGAGGAAAGGTGGCTGATCTCTCAAAGGAGAAGGGCCAGGAGCCTGTTCCTCAATGTGCTCTTATTGGGTTTAATCTGCATAGGAATACAGGTAAAGCTCATCAATAATTGTCAGGCTGTAAGGACCAAACAGTAGATAACATTCAAAGAACTATGAGGGCTTATTCTGAGTCAGGATCAGATAGCTAAAGGGCCATAAAACTTTAGGGAAAAAACTCATTTCATGCTTAAACCCTTATCATTTAAATTGATGGTATTGACAAAGCAGGCTTCACAGGATTTTGTGCATTCTTTCTTAGGCCTGATAGCCCAGGGCAACCTGCCCTTTCCAGCACAAGGCTGCACCCACCTCTGACATTGTTTCAGGCCTAAGTCAGGCAGGGGAAGTAAGGCAGCCAAGAGATTAGGAGACTTCTCACAGACAGAATGGGGACTCAGGCTATGTTAAAGCCGAGGAGCAAGGGTCCATCAACCCCTTTTTCTGTAGCCCCCCAAATCCTTCCCTGAGGGCTTCTTCTCAACTGTGCCTATCTTAGGTCATCCGTCTTTTGAGGAATCTGAACTGTCACTAGCTAACTATACATCCACCTGGGGCAAATCAGGGTGAAGTAAAAGGGGACAGAGGTGGTACCTCTGCCAGGGAGATAAGCTTTGTCTTCTTAGTGGCTTATGGTCCCAAGGTCTCTTTACTCAGCCTTAGCCATGGGGTATTATGCTTCTGAGACCAGGCAGGGTGGTTCTTAACATTCTGGCACCCCTATGATTCAGATTTTTGAAGGTTTAAAGTTGTTCTGTAGGTTCCTAAGCCTCTCCTCATTTTTTTGAATTCTTGTTCCTTCATTATGTCCCAGTTGAATGTTTACTTCTTCCTTCTGGTCCGAACTATTGATTCAAATCCTGGTTTCCTTCCCTGCCCTGTTGGTTCCTTGTATAAGTATCTTTATTTCATTTTGCATAGCCATCACTTTTTCCTCTATTTTTTGATCATACTCAACCATTTCTGTGAACATCCTGATTACTAGTGATTTGAACTGTATATCTGATAGTTTGGCTATCTCTTCATCCCTTAGTTCTATTTTTGGAGCTTTGATCTGTTTTTTCATTTGGGCCATATTTTTCTTTCCACAAGCCTATAAGGGGCGGAACCTTAGGTATTCACCAGGATGGGACAACCCACATTATTGTGTTGTGGTGCTGCATGTGGGGGAGGGTCAGAGAGGGAACAATGCTGCTTGCACACAGCTCTCAGCTGGCTTTCAATCACTTCCCCTGCTACCCACAAGCAAATTGAGCCTCTCTGATGCTGATTCCTAGATGGGTAGGTTCTAGGACCCTGTGGATTTCTCCAAGGAACTCTCTTGTGAGGCTGGGAGTTTCTCTTGCTGCCTCAATCCCTACAGATTTTACAACCAAAGGTTTTGAGGCTTTCTTTTCTGGTGCTGGAACCCTGGGTTGCACAGTCTGTGCCACTCCCCAGTTATCCCTCCTGGTTTATCCATATGCATATATGGGACCACCAGCTGCTACCTGGCCTGCCCTGTCCTCCAGCTGCCACTTTGCGACAAGTCCACCCAATCTTCCCATCTCTGCCTCTCCTACCAGTCTGGATCAATATTTCTTCTTTAACTTGTTGGTTTTCAAACTTGCATACAGTTCAATTTTCTGTCAGTTCTGCTTGGTATTTGTTTTAAATTTATTATTGTCCTTCTTTTGGTTGTGAGAGGAGGTAAAGGGTATCTACTTATGCCTCTATCTTGGCTGGAAGTCCTACTTTATGAAAATTTTATAGTGAAATTTCTCTTTTCATTTATAATAAAGTTATTGATCTTTTCTTTATCTTGATTATCTAGCTAGAATTTTATAAATTTTAGTGATTTTTAAAAATTTATTGATTTTAAAGAGGGGGGAAGTGGGCCAGAGAGACAGAGAAAGAGAGGAAGTGAGCATGAGGCAGAGAAAGAGAGGAAGACATCAACTTGTTCTACTCATTCCGTCATTGACTGATTCTTGTATATGCCCTGATGGAGGATTGAACCCACAATCTTGACATAGGGGATGATTCTCTAATTAATTGAGCTATGCAACCAGGGCATTTTTATTGATTTTAAAAGAAACAGTTGTTACTATTTTTAATATTCTGTTTGTTTATATCTTATTAACTTCTATTTCTCTGAGTTTTATTTCCTCCATTCAGTATATTTTCAACTTACTTTTAGTGTTTTTTTCTTAATTCTTAAGGAAAAGTTTAAATAATTTAAACATATGTTCTTGTTTAACATGTATTTAATACTGTGCATCTTTTAGTACTGCTTTATCAACATGCCATGAATTTTGATGATTGTTTTTGAAATTGGAAATGTCAGCATTCATACTGCCTATCACTACTAGAACCAATAAGCAGGGACAAGGATTGAATCTTTTTATTAAAAGATTTTACTGTATAGCTTTAGAGAGTGGGGAAGGGAGGGAGAAATAGAGAGAAAATCAATGTGAGAGAAAAACATCAATATGTTGTCTCTCATACATGACCAGGACTGAACCCACAACCTGGGCATGTGCCCTTAGCAGGAATTGAAGGGGCGTTCTCTCACTTTTCAGGGTGACACCCAATCGACTGAACCACACTGACCAGATCCAGGATTGAATTTTGGGGGGCCCTTTTATTCAGATGTTTGGTGATCTGGGAAGGCAGTGAGTTATCTACCCTAAAGATAATCTTCTCATCTGAAGCTGACCTTTTTTATAGGAGAAGAAAAGTATAGATAAATGGTTTGGAATTCAGGAACAAAGTGGATAAGGGGTTTGGAATTCAGGGAAAAGATTAATTAGATAAAAGCTGTATTCCTGTGATTTTCCTAGCATCCTTTCATCTGATGATTGGTTTCTTTATCTGCATCCTGGTTGGCAGATGTTCCCTCCCTGGAACATAATGGCTCAGACACCATCTTGATCACTTGCAAGACTCCTGGGGCACAAAGGTTGAATTGCTTGTGGGCCTCCTGGAGTCAGAGTAGGTCTGGTCATACATTCCAGTCTCTGGGACAGCTTTCTATATGTATTAAATACCAGGCCTACTAAATATAACTCAAAGTTAAAATGTTTTAACTTTTTGACTTCCCCCATCATTCTCTTGATTTAATCAAAATTTTGAGAAGTCAAGCCAAAAAATACCTTGAGACTTTAGAGAAATCAGGAAAAGACAAATGCATGACAAAAGATATAAGAACATGGGAATTTACAACATAAACTCCAATATGGATTCTAATGAGTTCCCAGATAGAATGACATAGGTGGTAGAAGATGTAATAAGTTTTGCGATATATACAGTAGTCTAGAGGTGAATCACTGAATAAAGCAAGGAAGGGTAGCAAAAAAAAAACTATCACAATAATATTCTCCATGAGAATATCATCATCTCAATGAGAGATAATACTATTCTCATAGTATTCTAGGGAATATTATGGGAAATGGGAAGAAATCCTAGGTCAGGGCTAAAGCTCTGAGAAGAGAAAAGGGATTGACAATGGAGTCCTTTATAAAGGAAAACAGAATCATGTTCTTGCTTGTTTTATACCTTCAATGTTTATTTCTACTCACATCATTGTCACATTTACTCAGCATTCACTTTTGCATGTCAGATCTTCTGTCTTAATTTTTCTTCTTATTTCAGGACATACTCTAGAAGTTATTTTAATATTTTTATCTTAAAGTACATCTTATTTTTCAGAAAAGGTTTTCTTAAAGTGGATTCTGAGGACACTGGGGATCCCTGAGACCATTTTAGGAAAACTTTTCACTGTTATCTCACACTTTCTTTCTTTTCTTTTTTTTTTTTAAATACATATCCCTTTTATTTTCTTGAGTGATTTACTGTCCAGATTTTAGAAAACATGAAAACATAGGTGAAATAAATCAGAAAACAAAGGATAATTTTGTTAAAAATTCTGTTCTCTTGCTTCTATATATTGGACTTTAAAGGTCAGCATCAAATAGATTGAATATACATGGTGGCAACTGTTAAATTACGAACTTCAGTCTCTCCACAACTCATAATTTCATTACATAGATTCCATGTCTCAGATGTAGTGGTCTCCTCTGCTCTTTCTACTTTTACCTGTTAGAACTTTGGGCAGTGGAAATCACTGGGGGAAAAAAACAAGGTTTTTTTTTTTTTTTTTTTGCTACATGTACTATTCCATCTCTGAGGATAATCATTTAACAAGTTAGCAGATCCTGCTTAACAAACAACACTCAAAATGCTTTTGATTAGGCTATAATGAAGTAACTTTTAGTTTGTAAAAGATCGTAGAGTTACAAGCCTCTTAAAAAAGGATTTGCTCATCAAAAACTGATACTGTAAACAGAAAACTAGCTTTCTGCCTTTGCTATTTTTCTGCCTGATTCAAAGCCCAGAAGGAAGCAGGCTGACAGCTGGGTGGAGGTAGGGTTTGGGTGCTGGGAGGAGGGTAGGGATTCAGATAAAAAGAAAAAGAACTCATGGACACTGACAGAATTGTGGGGTTGTGGGGCAGGGGGTGCAACACAGGAGTTGCAAGCTGGGGAGCTGCACTTATGTTTTTGATACAGTCATCCCTTGTTATATTGTGGTTCACTTATTGTGGCTACACTATCGAGGTTTTTTTGAAAAAATATATCTAATTCTGTATCACAGAGTTTTCGCTATATCACGAGATTTTGCAGTATATAGGTATGTATATAATATTTATTAAATTCTTTTTGCCTAAAATTTTATGATAACATAAAATGTTAATTCAAATGTATTAAAAGAATATTAAATTGAAATAAAATACAGTATGCATTTCATCAGCAGATGAAAAATTATATAGGTTTAAGAGTGTAGAAAGTGTTTAAGAGCATTTGAAGTATTTATAAGAGTATGGGAAAGGTTAATAAGGGAGTGGAAAAGGTTTATAGGAGTGTGGGAAGGGTTTATAAAGCTTTAAAATATATATAAATAATAAAATAAATATAATGCCACTACTTTGCCGATTTTCACCTATTGCAGGGGTCTCTGGAACATAACTCCTGTGATAGGTGAGGGATCACTGTATCCAGAAAAAACCATCCGGAGGACCAGCAGGTGTGGATATGCAGTTTATCACTCACATTACAGGGGAGTGCACCAATGGCGGGGGATTGGTTTGAGAAAGACCACACCCCAACTCCAGCCTTGGTGCTACTTACAGGGTAAGGGAGAGGGTAGCAGCATTGGAGGGAACAGTGGTTGCATGTGGAAATTCTCCAGGTGTCCAACCTTTTGGCATCTCTGGGCCATACTGGAAGAAGAAGAATTGTCTTGGGCCACACATTAATACACAAACACTAATGAAAACTGATGAGCAAAAAAACGATTTTAAGTAAATTTACAATTTTGTGTTGGGCCACATTCATAGCCAACTGTGCGGCCCATGGGCTGTGGGTTGGACAAACACAGGATACTGTAAACATAGGGCCCTTGAGCAGGGTGGGGCATCCAGATACAGACTCTTTTCATTGTTATTTATGGCTGCTGGCCAGGCAGCCAGGTGTTCTCAGGTCTTGGAGGGGAGTTGCCCTGAGTTGCCTCACAAGTCGGGAGGGTATAGGGCACAGGTAGCAAATACAAGGTCTGTGGGCCGAATCTAGCCCTCCACCTTTTTTATCTACCTGGCACCTTGTTTCTGCCTGGCAGCAGCACTGAGCTCTTTCTTAACAGTTAAAGAGTATTTACATTTATACAGTCTTAAAATTACATTTGGCCCTTTGAAGTCAACCGTGAGGCTGATGTGGCCACCAGTGAAAATGAGTTTGACACCCCTGGTATAGGGGGAAGAAATGATGATGAACGGTGACTTGACTTTGAGTGGTGAACACACAATACAGTGTACAGAGGATGTGTTGTGGAGTTGTACACCTGAAATCTATATAAATTTTTTTAACCAGTGTCACCCCAATAAATTGTTTTAAAAAGAAAGCAAAAAAAGTAACTCTGTGAGGTGATGAATATGTTAATTAGCTTGATTGTGATGGTTATTTCACATTGTTTACATATAACAAATCATCAAGTTGAACAATTTAAATACATACAGCTTTAATTGTCAATTATATTGCAATAAAACCAGGAAGAAAAAGAGAGACCAGTCTGGAAAAACTCATGCACATGTGTTAACATTTTATCAAAAGGCATAACATAGTTTACCTGCCTTAACATCAAGATTAAGAGAAGCACTCCACTATAATAAACCCTACATCTCCATAACAAGAAAAGAGTCAAATTATCATGTGGATCACTGAAATAAAAAAGCAAAAAGTTACAGTTAGAACGACTTCAGTCAGTTCAAATGAAAGTGAATATCCCCACCCCAACTCCTATATTGAAGTTACTCAAATTGATACCTGATTTTTCAGGTTTTAAAAATTCAATTACAAAATTGAGGAGAAACAATCTATTCTTCACCCTTCAGTTCCAGGAGGGATTATAGTCAAGCTAGTTTGAAAAAATGAGAATCTCTTCTATACCTTAAGACATCAAAAGAAAGAGATTTTTACATTTTCTTTCATGCCTTTTTTATTGTGTCATCATTTGCACTAATGTGCAAAAGGAATGATGTGGATGGCTTGGCAAAATCCAGGTATTGGCACTAAATTGTTCTAGAAGCCATTGTATTCTTTATCACCATATATTACAGTAAACATTAAATGCTAAATTCACTTTATAATGTCCTTGATGATTTATTAAATTATGAGCCCTGAATTCCTCTTGAAACTAAAAAACTGTCATAATGTTTTAAAAATAAGGCATTAATAAATAAGGGAAAGAGAACAGAAGAGGATAGAATGGCAATAAAACTTTGAGATTAGGAGAGTAGATATATAGTAACTCCCTTAAAATCAGTTTTCAATAATCCCTTTTATTTGATGGCCTTGAAGAGAACTGGTCAGTTATTTTGTAGAATGTCCCTCAATTATGATTTGTGCACTGTTTTCTCATGGTTGTAATGGGATTTTTCAAGAGCAAGAACTCTACAGGTAAGGTGCCCTTCTCAGTGCATAAACAGAAAACACCTATATATTCTATTACTGGTAATAAATTTGACCATTTCATTAAGGTGTTGTCTGAGAGGCTTCTCTATAAAGTTTATTTTCCCTATGTACTTGATAATTTTCTTCTGAGAAGATTTTTTGATACTGTGTAAATATCTTATTTTACATCATAATTTTGCCAACTAGTTTTATCATTCAATGATAGGTTCTGCCTGCTCTATAATTACTGTAATAGTGCCTAGTAATGGTCTCCTATTTTAATTATTTCTGTATTTATTAATTAGAATTTTATTGTAAGGAAGAGCTGTCTCTACTTCCCTTTTATTTTTATTGATTCAATTTGTTAATATTAATGCAGTCTTATGTCTAATTACTTTATTCTATGCATTCCATTTGAATTTATCACTATGTATTTTGTTGCAAAAATTGTCCCAGGTTTTGTCATTTGTAACTCCTTCATATTAGCTCTTGTGTACTTTAGACATGTGTCTTTTGGGACTCAGCATTGCTACTTGGAACTATGTTTTAATTTCATTTTGTGTGTGTCTCTGACCCAATATTGCAGTACTCTCTCCAAAGAATCCTGCTTCTTTTCTTTGAGAGTGGCACTGGTTACTAACTATGTTCATTGATTCTGAGCAGCATTTTCTAGCCCCCTTCATTGGACAGAACTAGGAATATAGGTGTGTATAGGTGCATTAACATATGCATATGTATACAACTCTGTTTATCTCTCAATCTATTGTAGATAGATAGATAAATAGCTAGCTAAATGCATAGATAGATAGATAGACCAGAGAGATAGACTGACCATGAATTTCTATGAATATCTCCAATGACCATCCAATACCACAGGGTTCATTCTAGCCCTCCCCCTTACCCTATTTATTACTTTTTTGTAAACATGGTTCTCATCTTTAATATGTTCATTTATTTCTTCCATCTTAATATTCACATAAACTAGTTTTTAGAATTGCTAGCCTATAAACATATAAAAACAAATTTATCAACTAGAACATAATTTTTTACAGTTATTTTTGTCTTTAGCTTTATAATTTAAAGTCAAAGTAATACTACTTTCCAACATTACTTCAGTTTGTTCTTCACTCTCTCAGTGTGTATTCATGTGTAACACATTGAGCTCATTTATTATTGTTTGCATTCTACTTTGGGTTTCTACCACATCCTGGTTGGTTTTAATTATTTAAATTTGGAAGGGGGTATGTAAAATATTAACATGTTTCCAAGAAGCAGAGTTTTATAAAAAAGAATACTCAGAGATTAGTCGCTATACCATTATTCCTGCCCCACTATACTCATTCCTCATTTTTTCCACCCCATTCCAACTCATTCTCTCCAGGAAACCAATTCATTATTTGCTGGCTTATCCTCTTTGTACTTCTTCTATTCACTTTTATTGTATCCCCCTTTTTTTCACATTAAAAAATGTAACATTCTATAGTATATCCATACTCTTTTTGGATTTAATAATATATCCTGGAAATAATTCCACATCATTTCATAAAGATCTTCCTCATTTTTTAACAGTTACATAGTAATCCATTGTGTGGACATGTCATAGTTTATTAAAACACTATCTAATATATGAACATTTAGGTGTTTTAATTATATGACAACTGTACTTGAACAACAATAAATGTTTTTTTAATTTAAAAAAGAAATTCCGAAACAAAAATGCTGCAATGAATAACCTTTCATTGACCATGTTTATTTTCCTATTGTGGGAAATATATCATTAGGGTAGACTCCTAGGAGTGAAATTACTGTTGGAGATAAGTGCCTATGTAGGTTTCTCAGTTATCGCCAAAGTATATTATTTTCTAACAAGCAATGTGTGGCAGCTTATTTCCCCAACAAAATATACTGTCACAGTTTTAAAATTCCCACTATTTTGTAGGTGAGAAATAGTGCCTTTGCATTGTTTGATATGCATTTCTATAGCCACAAGTTTGAAATTTTTTTATTATATTGGTCACTATTATATCTTTCATTGTATTGTATTTTCATGTGTTTTGGTCATTTTCCTCTATGTTTTTGATCGTTTGTCCTTCAGTTTTGAAGAGTTCTTTATATTTTAAGAATATTTATCCATTTTCTGTACCACAAAGTGCAAATATTTTCTCTTGGTCTATTAGGTGTCTTGCTCTTGTTTAGAATGGTTTTGTTCTTATTATTTAGCCATGCATTTTTTTAGAGATCAAAATTATCAATTATCCTCAAAATCGTTTAATTTCATTCACACATAGAGGATCATTCACCTGTGTTTCCTTGTAGTGGCTGTACGGATTTATTTTAAAAAATTTCAATCCCTAATAATCTTGGAATTTATTCTTGTGTGTGGTGTGAAGCACGAAACTAAATTTATATTGTTTCCAAATGGTTACCCAGATACTCCAGTACAATGTACTGCAGAGCCCTTCCTTGTCCCAGTGATTTCAGTTGCTCACTTTTTCATGTGCTCAATTTCTGTATGTACTAGAAACTATTTATTTTCTATTCTACAGATATTTTTATAACTTCAGTGTTAGCATTGTTACTATTATTTTAAAATTACATATATACATACTTATTAGTAATATATATTTAATTAAAAATAAAAGTAAGTTTTGAAAACCAAACCAACCAACCAACCAAGAGAAGCCAGAGAACAACTCTTTTTCTAAACCTAAAAAAGTGTGTATTTTTTTAAAACTTAGGATTTTATTAACAATTAAGTTTTTCCTGTAATCATTTTTTAATGCCGTCCTTTTTCCAGCCTGAAAAAGTGATATGTATTCATTTTCAAAGGATATTTTCTCTTGTTTACATGATATCATTATTTAGAGCAATAGCAGCTGGTCTCACTGTGCTCACCTGTACTAAAATTCAGAGCATATGGCAATTTGAACTGCAAGATTTATTTTTTGGACTGGAGCACAATGCACATAAATGGACCTTTGGGAGAATAATAGAGCATAACACTCTCACTTCATTAGCTTCAGTGGGACTAAGTTATGTTTTTCCCATCCAATTTTGGGGATTAAAGCTACATCTACACATGCAAACTAAAGTAAAGGAATTAATCCAACATCTGTATAATTTGAATAAAAAGGAATGTTGTATTAAATAAATGAATATTCTAAGAGGGCTTCATGGCAAAATCTACATGTAACAGGCTTAGTTTTCTATTTGATTTAGCATTTGTAGCCACAAATGTATTTATTTATATCTATTTATAAATTATATATATTTGTGCATTTGGCTAATTTTATATGTTAAAGCATTAATACTGCTTTATATTTTTTTGTTTTTATTGTTGTTGAAATTGTTTCTGGCATTTATAGTAATTAAAATATACTAAACGTGCTAAAACATATTTATGGGACTTAGGTATAATGTAAATATTATTAAAAATATACTGCTATTCCAAGCATTTATTGTAAATCAGCTCAGAGTAGCAAGTGAAATTTCAAAATCTTCTTACCTTTGGTAACATACAATCCAAATGGTAAGATAAAAGCTACACACACATACACAAAGCTTTCAATTATTATAAAGTAATAACTAACTTAATAATTTGTACATAAACAATAGCGACTAATATTTGATTTTGAAGGAACTGATATATTTATAAATTAAATATGAATTTATATTTAGTTTATACTCATGTTGTATAAATTCAGGTAGATCAACTTCAGAAGGTCAAAATTAGGATAGATTTATAAGAATATAAAAATGGTGTTTATTTTGATTGTATTGTTATACTGGGGTATAGAAAAGATTCATTAAAAAAGAAAATACAGATCCACTGGAAATAAAATATGCTCACATATTGCTCCAAACACAGTATATTTTCTATGTTAAAATTATATTTGGTGGTAGAACAACTTATGTGAAAATTATCCTATATCACATGAATGTGAAAAACATTTGGATAGTTTCTATATTTCTGAAAGTATACTTAATTTAAGCTAATTAAATATAAATTTTTATAAGTTAATTTTGAAATATCATCTAGAGATAGAAAAATATCATACAGCTATAACATACATACTGAGACATATGTAAACATACAGACAGAACAAACAGAGATATTACAGTTTGTGAGATTTATAATAGGTAAGGAAATTACAGTTGTTTCTAATTCCTCAAAATACTAGGTCGCAACCTGAATGACATCAAGAGACTCACCCACCCACCCAACTATATTATCCTTACCTTGTTCTATCAGGAAAATTTTCAACTAAGACAAATAAGTCATCTTTTAGATGTAGAGCTGTTTGTCTCTGGAATATATTAGTAAATCCTTCCACAAATGCTTCAGAAGGTTTTTGTTTTTCTCTGGGTACATTGTTTTATTTTAACTCAGGGGAGAAGGTATATAAAAGTTCCTATGAGGCTCTAAATATCAGCTTCCAATTTGGCCAACTTATGACAATAGAGCTTCTCTTTTTAAAAAATCCTTACAAGTATCTTATCAGATTTCAGCTACGACAAATATTCCTGGCATTGTTAAACAGTTTCTTGGATACAAGATGCATCTCCAGAGAAGGTACAAATAAGGTACAAATACTTTCCCAAGACATACAGACAATCCCAAGGATAATTAAAAGGGAAAAAAAAAGACTTAGACAATTCTCCTGAGACCTAGTAAGAGTCAATGGAACCCTAGCCACAAATGTAGTACAACCACATTTCTTTCCAGCCTTATCTAGCTGCAAATTGAGTATGACTCACATTTCTGTCTGGTCATAGTTTGAAGGCCCCTAACTTGATGGTTGTCAAGCCAAGTTTTCAAGACTCAAAATGAGACAGATAAGAGGGGAGTAGCTGTCCTGGGAAAAAAGACACTCACAACCAAGGGTACCTAAAGCAAGTTCATGAATCCAAAATCAAAGATCTATCTCCTATAAATATAAATATAAATATAAATATAAATATAAATATATACACACACACACATATATATACACACACAAATATATAAATACATTTGTAAGACATATATATATATTTTTAAGAAATGAATCTTTCTTACATATATATATATATAGTCAGCTTGTTTGGAAAGGCAGGAACAACATGGAATTTTACCTTTCTCAAGCAGGAACCACAGATAGAGATCTCAAAGAACTAACTTTAGTAAGAAGTTCTACCCTTTGCCTGTCTCTGCCAGTTTTCCCAGGACCCTGTTTGCGGATCCCAGATGGAGTGGGTGTCCCAGCAGGTCTTATTCTAGTCACCAAAAGCCATAGGGGAAGAAAAAATTAATTTTCTCTCTACCATTTATAGTGAATACTTGGCTGAGACACTTTTCTCTGGGGCACCTCATCAATGGATAAGCTCATCTAGTTTTCAAGTTCTCCCCTGTAACCACCATAATTCAAGATTATCTTTGGTAAGATTAACTTGCTTGGTAAGTCTTTAAAAAATTATTTACCTGAGGCTCATACTGGACATAGTTCAGTTTAAGTTGGATCCAGTTGGACCCCAGACCCACTCTTGTTGCTAAGTTGGACCTATATCATCACACCAGTCCAGTTTTTAAATTGCATCCTGTCCAGTTTCCAAGTAAGAGCCAGTGTGACCCCAGACTAAGTCCTGTTTCTAAGTCAAATCCAGTCTGACACCTGCCAGTTTCTGGACCCTATCCAGAAAAAGAAATGCTCAAACTCCAAAAGCTCATAAATGCAGAGCTAGTATCCTAGAGGCATTGATGACTTCCAGAGGTAGTTACTTCCACAGGTACTTAAACCTGGCTTCTTGTTGCTTCCCGGGTTCCACAGGGGTCTCCTTTCATTTCCTCTTCTAATGCCATAACTGTTAAAGATAAACTGAGACCTATGTAAAATAATGAGTTTGAGCAAAATCGGTTCAAAAGTGGGCAGCATTCAGTCTATCAGAAAGGAGCACCAAGGAGCTGTAGAAAGTCTAAGACTTTTATACACTGACAGAAGGGAGCAGGAATGAGGAAGTTATTCTATGCAAAAAAGCAAGGTTCATTTCCTTTGGTGCATGGCAGTGTGTATCGGCAGATTACCTACTTAATGCCACTGACTGGTTTAAGATTCCATTTCTTGGAGAGCCAACGTTGTAATTAAGTCTCAGTTTGGCAACATAGAATTTAGGACTTAGCCTAAGCGACTTCATTTTGGGCCTATTGTCTTGTTTTTAGCAGATTGTAGTCAAGATACTAGCTTGGACTACAGTCATGTGAAGACTTAATTGAGGCTGCAGGATCCATTTTCAAGGCAGCTCACTAAAATGACTGGTGAGTTGATGCTCACTACTTGAAGAGATGTTAGTTACTGCCACGTGGGCCTTTCTGTTGGGAGGCTCAGGTGTCTTCACAACACAGCTGCTGGCTTTCTCTAGAGCCTGTTGTCTATGAGAGATCAGAGCAGAAATCACATTGGCCTAAAATGCATAAAACTAGAATCTTGCCTCAAAAGTCAAAATTTTTTATTTCTTCAGTGTTCTGTTAAACAGACCAGCACTATTTAGAGTTGGTGGGGAATACACAATGGTATGAATGCTAGGAGAAAAGAAACTGTAGAGTGCAAGGCCCTGGCAGGGTGGCCCAGTTGGCTAGAGCATTGTCCCAATATGCTGAGATTGCTGGTTCGATCTCTAGTCAGAGCACGTAAAAGAAGCAACCAATGGATATGTAAATAAATGGAACAATAAAATTGATGTTTCTTTCTCTCCCCTCCTTTCTCTTTCTCTCAAATCATTAAAAACAAACAAACAAACAAAAAAAACAAGAAACAATGGGGTATCTTGGAAAGCCTACCACAGGTTTGTTCTTTAAGTAATCAATGTTATTATAAAAATTCTACATTCATCATAGAAAAAAATGGGAAAAAAATAAAACAATGATTTTGTCATCATTGTTTCAATGAATATAATTACTAAGCAAATGTTTAATTGTATGATGTTTTCTGAAATATTAAAATGGAGAGACTAAAAGATTAATTTGCCAGATTTCTATTTCAGTTAATTTGATATTTATGCATCTGTTTATTATGAAAACATACAGCTCTAGAAATAAAAATGTTACCCACTCAAATAGTTGCACATTACCTCTATATCATGGCTGCTTACTTAACTAAAACTTCTATAAATGCAAGTTCTCTGCCTTTTATCAATGAATTACCAATAGCACCTACATATTACTGTACGCAGAAGGCATACAGTAAATGTTAAACTGAATCATAATTTTTTGGACAAATCTTCTGAGAACAAATACATTAACATTTATGCTGGTTTCTCGAAGATGTATTGCGTTCAATAGCATGCCTATGCAGGTGCGCTACACAAAAATGTGACAATGCCTGCTTTTTGTTGTTTCAACAGTGATTTGGAGATAGGTAAGTCTTATCCTAAGAAAATTATAGAGTAAGCAAACTTATTCTTCATTGCTCTGATCTCTTCCAAATCTTGATTCTTTTTTTCCTTTCATGGTAATCTCTGTCTTTAGTTTGGCTTAGAATTCATCTAAGATGAATAATTGTTTTGGCCCAGAGTCTTCCTAATATCAGGCACTGTGTTTTTCATCAAAGTCTGAAAGGATCTGACAGATCTATTTTGTGAGCTTTTTGCATTCTCAGGGGGCTCCTTTTTTCTTTCTCAGGGATGATTTTTCCTCTTCAGATATCCAGTGTTCCTTTTTCTTTACCTCTTTTGAACATAGAGAAACACTGTCACTCTATCTGTCATGTTCAGTTTTTAATTGATGGATATTTCTTTGAAATAAAATAGTTGCTGCCAATATATTACCTAAACCAGATTGTGCACTTCAAATGTTTTCATCTCTGAGTGGTAAGCTTAATAGAATCTTTTTAAGCATTCTTGACAGCCAGGGAAGGGTATTAAAAAGGGTTGTTCTAAGGTATTTTCAAGCCAAAAGATATACACCAGGAAATACCTGGGCTTATGCTTCAGAAAAGCCATGCTAGCCACTAGAGCAGTGGGAGGGCTGAAGTAACAATCCCTTCAAATACCAGGGTACTCTCGACCTGCCTACCTCACACAGGAATCTGCAAAGTATTCTTCATGCAGATCCTGTCATGACTTTTACATCTTTCTGTTTTGCCTGGTCAAGATGTGGTAGTTTGCCCTCCTCTCTTTTGGCCAAAGTACTTGAAAAGTGACTAGTGAGACTGCAAAACTGAATTTTTAATTTAATTTAATTTTAATTAATCTGCACTTAGCCACACATGGCTATTATTTACCTTATCTGGTAGTGAAGTTTAGAGGAATTAAATGCATAAGAACTAGGGTAGTGTTTCTCTAAAAGGCTCTCTGAGAACATTTCATGGGAGCAAAATATCAAAAATATTTCTTATAAAAATACTAAGAGGTTGTCCTCATTTTACTTTCATGCTTTCACTGGGACTACATGGCATGTGGTATACAACAGAATTAATTCAAAAATAGATTTAAAAACTGTTTTTTGTTAAACCAAACATGAAAACAATAAAAAATACAAAAGAATGCATTTTTATTTTTTGAAAAAATAATTATATTTTATAAAAATATCTGTGTGCCCTGGCTGGTATGGCTCAGTTGGTTGGAATGTCATTTCTTAACTGAAAGGTTGTGGGTTCAATTCCAGGTTGGGGCACAAACCTGGGTTGTGGGTCCCATTCTTAGTCTGGGTGTATGCAGGAGGCAACCAATCAGAGATCCTCTCTTATATTGATGTTTCTCTCTCTCCCTTCCTCCCTCTCTCTAAAAGCAATGAAAAAAATATCCTCAAGTGATGTTAATTTTTTAAATTCTTTAAACATATGCATTAATATTTATTTATTAATTTTATTGTTTTACAGTTGTCTCAATTTTCCCCCTCTGCTCTCCCCCACCCTGTCTACCCACTCCTGTAGTCAGTCCCCACACTGCTGTCAATGTCCATGGGTACTTTATACATGTACTTTACACCCTTCCCCTTCTTTCCCCATAAACCCCTTTTTCTTTCCCTCTGGTCACTTTTGTTCTTATTTCTATGTCTCTGGTTCTATTTTGCTCCTTTATTCATGTTTTGTTCATAAATTATACTTATAGGTGAGATCATATCGTATTTGTCTGTTGCCACCTGGCTTATTTCACTTAGCATAATACTCTCTAGTTCCATCCATGTTGTTGCGAGGGTGGGAGTCCCTTTCTTCTTTCTACTGCATAGTATACTGCACAGTTTTTTTTGATCTATTCATTAACTGATGGGCATTTAGGCTGCTTCCAGCACTTGGCTATTGTAAATACTACTGCTATGAACATAGGGGTGTGTACATTCTTTTGAATTGGTGTTTCAGGATTCTTAGGATATATTTCCAGAAGTGGGATCACTATATAAAAAGGCAGCTCCATTTTCAGGTTTTTTTTTTTTTTTTTTAGGAAATTCCATACTGTTTTCCACAGTGGCTGTACCACTCTGCATTCTCACCAACAGTGCACTAGGGTTCTCTTTTCTTTAAATGCTCAACATCACTTGTTTGTTGATTAGTTGATTATGGTCAGTCTGAACTCTGTGAAGTCACATCTCATTGTGGTTTTAATTTGCACTTGTCTGATGGCAAGTGATGCTGAGCATCCTTGCATATGTCTCTAGGCCCTCTTGTATGTTCTTCTGGGTGAAGTGTCTGTTCAGGTCCTTTGCCTGTTAATTAATTTGATTGGTTAACTTCCTGGTGGTAAGTTGTTTGAGTTCTTTATGTATTTTGGAGTTTGGACCCTTGTTGAAGGCATGATTGGCAAATATCTTTTTCCACATGGTTGGATCCTTTTTCATTTTGCTGATTTTTTTTATCCATGAAGAAGATTTTTAATTTGATATAGTCCCATTTGTTTATTCTTCCCTTTATATTCCTTGCCCTGGGAGATATATTGGTAAAAATATTGCTGAATGGGATATCTGAAATTTTTCTGCCCTATGTTTTCCTCTAGGATTCTTATGATGTCATGACTTATATTTAAGTCTTTTAACTATCTTGAGTTTATTCTAGTGAATGGTTTAAGTTTGTGGTCTAGTTTCATTTTTATGCAGGTACCTGTCCAGATCTCCCAGCACCATTTATTGAAGAAGATATTTTTACTCCATCGTATACTCCTCATCCCTTTGTCAAATATTAATTAACCATAGAGACATGAGTTTATTCTGGACTCTCTATTCTGTTCTATTGATCTATGTGTCTGTTCTTATGACAGTACTAGACTTTTTTTATTACAGTGGCCTTGTAATATAGTTTGATGTCAGGTATTGTGATCCCCCCTACTTTGTTCTTCATTCTCAAAATTGCTGAGGCTATTTGTGGTCATTTTGGTTCCATACAAATTTTTGATGTATTTGTTCTATATCTGAGGAATATGTCATTGATATTTTGATAGAGATTCTGTTGAATCTACAGAGTGCTTTGGGTAGTATGGACATTTTAATGATGTTAATTCTTCCAGTCCATGGACACTTCCAATATATGCTTCCAGTTATTTGTGTTTTGCTTAATTTCTTTCTTCAGTATTATGTAGTTTTCTGAGTACAGGTCCTTTACGTCCTTGGTTAAGTTGATTCCTAGGTACTTTATTTTTATTGTTGCTGTAGTAAATCATATTTTTCTCAGTTTTTGTTTCTGATATTTCATTGTTTGCATATAAAATCTTTGCTTTATGTATATTGACTTTATTTCTTGCTGTATTACTAAATTAACTTATTAGGTCAAGTAGTTTTTTGGTGGAGCCTATAGGGTTTTCTATGTTCACTAGAATGTCATCTGCAATGACCCTTTTACTTCCTCCTTTCCAGTTTGGATGCATTTTATTTCTTTTTCTTGTCTGATATTTGTGGCTAGGACTTCCAATGACATTTAAATAAATATATTTTTTAAATATCCACTTTAATTTTATTTTAAAAATATGTTTAAATATTTCTTTAATTTTTTAAAAGTTTTATTTATTTATTTTTAGAGAGGGAAGGGAGGGAGAAAGAGAGAGAAAGAGAAACATCAATGTGAGGTTGCTGGGGGCTGTGGCCTGCAACCCAGGCATGTGCCCTGACTGGGAATCGAACCTGCAATGCTTTGGTTTGCAGCTTATGCTCAATCCACTGAGCTATGCCAACCAGGGCTCCATTTTAATTTTAATATGGTAAACATCAATCAATATAACTCACATAAACAAATCTCTTTGGGCTCTTCAATAATTTCAACAGTATAATGGAGTTCTGAGACTCAAAATTTGAGAATCACTGGGCCATCTAATCCATAATTTCACTACCTATTTTATTTTGAGAAGATAATTCCTTTCATGTTTACAAAAGTTTTATAATAGTTTTGTGTTGGATTATCCCTTGAGTATAATTGAGAATGGTCCAAAACATTTTTAAATGTTTCCTATAGCAATTAATAATCAACATCTCCTCCTGGGTCAGACCATATCTTTAAAAGGAGCACTTTGCCCATAATAACCATGCTACTCATAAGAATTTCAGTCATACAGAGAATTAAAATATTTTTTAAATCAGTAAATTACCCTGCATCAGACTGTCTGGCTTTAATGTAGAAAAGTTAATGCATACAAATTCCAGAAGTTTACAGACTGATCCCCATCACATGTTGATAGGAAACACCATAGTATGCATCATTTTGCAAAGGATAATTTTTTTGTACAACTAACACTGTGCTGCCATCATGGGCCAGAAAATTGATGCCCTATTTAATAATAGTCTCCATTCCCTCTCCAAGGATCGAAAGTTATTTGGATTGGGTATTTTCTGAATCAGCATCAGTTGCTTTAACTCCACATTTATGAGATTCCAAATTACTTCATAAAATACCCAATTAATTAATTAGAAGTTCTACTTTGCCTAAAGGAGACTTATTTGTCTTTAGTTATTTACACTATCATCTTAAGGCTCAATATTTTATTTTCACTACTGTCTACAGCTCTGAATACTCCCAGTGAGCTCTAGCTCAATAAGGGCTTAGGTTTATAAACACACACAGCTCTTATCGATACATCCTGTGGAAGAACCTCTGGATATCACCCTTCCTCATATGACACTGCTTTTGGACTTGAGCAAGAAAGGCCATTCTCCTGGGCCTTGCAGTATAGCTTCCTATTTGGGTCTTTCTCTAATCAACTCCACACACCTAATGGGTTGCAAGGTCATGGGAAGTATCCACTCCAGAAATATCAACCCTATTTCTATTGCATATATATCCAACAGTCAGAATTATTTGCACAAATGAACCAAACCTTGTTTCTAAGACCTGTTTCAGTTTCTCCCTTGGATCTTTCATCCCAAAGATGTATGTGAATCTCTAGGCCCAAGGAATAACTAAAAGATCACAGGTTTATAGGGTTGTATATAGAGCTTGGTGTTAAGCTGAAATACGTAAGTGGGCTTTCCCTGTGTAATGTGAAGCTAGATGTGGGAAAAGATGGGGGCACGATGTGGTTTATAACTATATTCTAGTGTGGAACCCAGAGGTGTCTAAAAACTCTTCTAAATTCTAAATTCTAAATTTAATTCCACCTTTATAGGTCATTAAGAAAGTTTATTAGTCAAAATAAGAGGATATGGAGCATATTTTAGTTAACAGTCTGTGTGCATGATTTACAACTTTTAATTTAACCCTTGGGCTTCCATTGTACTCTTGCCATGAGCCCCCAAAATATTAGGAGTGGATCTGAGATTTATCTTTTTCTTTTGGGAGAGAATGTGATTGTATCATCCACAGTCATTCATATCCATTCACTAGATAAGTCGTTATCTGAAAAACTTGCAGGATAGAAAATCAACATCTATACTCATTTCAAGTGTGATAAATCATGAAATGTTAGTTCTCTAGAGAGGTAATATACTATTGTCCCTTGTGGTTCAAACCATAAGGTACATAATTTTCTATGGTACATAATTTCAAAAAAATTATATTATCCAAGTATACAAGTGCCTCAAAAAAAGACATATCTATTTTTTTCTCCTAGATTTTATTCATTCAATATTTATTGAATAGTTGCTCTGAGTCAGATAGTGCTGTGGAATCCAGAACCACAGCAATAAACAAAAGGAGTCTTCTATCATGGAGCTTAGATTTTAGTATGTGTGATGATATGGGAAGAGTGAAGGAAGAGATATATCAGTAAATATACAATATATCAGTGGGAAGTAAGTGTTTTGGATGAAAGGGAAGCAGATTAAAATGGAAATAAAAGAGCAAGTATTATTGCTTTATTCATATTAATAAAAGATGGTTCAGAAAGTATTACAGATAAAGTGATACTTAATCTACATGAAAGAAGGGAGAAAGAAACTCATATGTATAATTGGGATAAGAGTGTTCTAGGTGGAAGGAAGCAAAGGCAAAATGTGAATGTTTACCATGTTCTAAGAAGAGCAAGTTCAGAAAATGTGTGGATATGTGTAGAAGGAATGAAATGGAGAGTCACAGGAAATTAGGTCAGGAAGTTAAAAAGAAGGAAGAAGAGAGTTAAAAGGAAGACTTTTACTCTGAGCCACTGGAGAGCATCATGAAGAGAACTGAATGATGTGACATGTTCTAAAATGACAATTCTGGATTCTGTTCTAACAGTAAGAATTAAGGTTTAGAGTAATTAGGATGGAGTAAGTTATGTTACAGGGGTAAACATCTGTAAAAACTCAGTGATTTACAACCATTAAGCAGGTTATCATTTGTTCCACATCTACAATATTGGTCACAAAGGGGATTATGTTCATTGCAGTTATTCAGAGACCCAAACTAATTAATTTGCTTCTATAACCAGAGTATAAAAGACAAAGGCACAGTAAACCATGCACTGGCTCTTCAAGATTCTGCCTGAGTGACACTTTTTTCTTCTGCTCATGTTTTACCAGCATATGCAAATCTCCTGACCCTGACTGCATTCAATCAAGTAAAAATTTCAATTCTAATTTTTTAATTGTTTTTATTACTGCTCAATTACAGTTATCCCCATTTCCCCCCATTACTCTCCCTTGCCTTATCCACCCCTCACCTTCCACTTTCAATCCTCCCCTACCCCATTGTCTTTGTCCATGGGTCTACATGTTCCTTGACTTGACTCATCCCTTATTTTACTCTGTTATCCCCCACCAAACTCCTCTCTGGTCACTGTTGGTTTCTTCTTTATTTCCATGTCTCTGGTTCTATTCTGCTCACTTTTTTTTGTTGTTGATTAGGTTCCACTTATGGGGGAGATAATATTAGTGTTTGTCTTTTACCACATGGCTTTATTTCACTTAGCATAATGCTTTCCAGTTCCATCCATGCTGCAGCAAAAGGTAGGAGCTCCTTCCTTCTTTCTGCTGCATGGTATGTCATTGTGTAAATATACCATAGTTTTTTGATCCACTCATTTACTGATTGGCACTTAGGCTGTTTCCAGCACTTGTCTATTTAAATAACACTGCTATGAACATAGGGGTGCATAGGTTCTTTTGAATTGGTGTTTCAGGATTCTTAGGGTATTATCCCAGTAGTGGAATTGCCAGGTCACAGAGAGAGCCCAGAGACATATGAAAGGATACTCAGCATCACTAGCCTTCAGAGATGCAAAGTAAAATCACAATTAAATACCATATCACATCAATCAGAATGGCCATCATAAATAAATCAACAAACAACAAGTGCTGATGAGGTTGTGGAAAAAAGGGAACCCGAGTACACTGTTGGTGGGAATACAGACTGGTATAGCTACTGTGGAAATCAGTATGTAATTTCCTCAAAAAACTAGAAATGAAACTGTAAATTCTAACTCTTTTCTAGAATTGAAATGAAAACAGACCTTTTTAAATACCCTGACTGACCAACATTATTTCCTTAGAGTCACAAATGTTTGGTTTACTGTCTTTCCTACATCCAAAATACCCTAATATCTTACCCAAGATGGAAAAGTCAAAATCCTGTCCAGATCTTAAAGCATAAGGCCTGGTCTGGCTGCTGTAGCTCAGTGGATTGAGTATGGGCCTGAGAACCAAAGGACTGCTGGTTTGATTCCCAGTTAGGGTACATTCTTTGGTTGTGGGCCAGGTCCCCAGTAGGGGCACTAGAGAGGCAACCATGCATTGATGTTTTTCTCCCTCTTTCTTCTTCCCTTCCCCTCTCTCTAAAAATAAATAAATAAAATCGTTTTAAAAGGCATAAGATCTAATGAATGCATTTATACAGGGTGGGGGGGAAATAGGTTTAGTTGTTCATATGGAATATAATGATTAATAAGTAATAATACATGAATAAGCTCAGTGTTTTGTGTACTCACAACTGTAAACCTGATTTTTTCCAAGTCAGTATAAGTCTAGATGTGTTACTTCTTATTCTAGAAACATAAGAAGTATAAAAATACACTGAACTGTAGAAATTTTGTATGCCCACTGAGTGGGCATTTTGAGGGATTTCTCCCTAAAAGTAGTTCTCTAGCCTGCACCAGACTGCAGTTCTCAGATGTCCTTGGCTTGGACCTCTACATGTTATCCTCACTAAATGCCTCTGAAAAGGATGTAAGAAAATTGATACCCAAGCAACTTGCTAAGCCTTCTTTACCTCTACACAGTTTGAGGCTCAGGGGACTATTTTACATTTTTTTTGTTATGGTTTACATTTAATATTATTTTATATTAGTTTTAAGTATATAACATAGTAGTTAGACAATCCTCTACTTTATAAAGTGGTCCCCCCACCACAATGTTTTAAGTACCCTCCTGACACTGTACATTGTTATTACAATATTATTGACTATATTCTCTATGCTCCACTTTATATTCCTGTGACAATTTTGTGACTAGCCATTTGTGCTTATTAATCCCTTCACCATTTCACCTAGCCCCTCAACATTTCTATCCTCTGGCAACCATCAATCTGATTTTTTAATCTATGAGTCTGGTTTCTATTCTGTTTGGTCTTTTATGTTGTTCTTTAGATTCTACCTAAATATAGGTGAAACAATATGGTATCTGTCTTTCACTAACTGACTTATTGTACTTAGCAAAATATCTTTTAGGTTCATTCATGCTGTCACAAATGGTAAGATTTCACTCTTTCTTATGGCTGAGTAATATTATATTGTATATACACACCACATCGTCTTTATCCAATTATCCCTGATTGGCACTTATAGGCACTTGAGTTGCTTCCATTTCTTGGGGATTATAAATAACACTGTAATGAACACAGAGGTATACATATTCTTTTGAATCAGTTTTTTGTTTGTTTCTTTGTTTCTTTGGATATATACCCAGAAGAATTGCTGGGTTATAAGGCAGATCCAGTTTTAGCTTTTTGAGGCATCTTTATATTGTTTTCTATATTGGCTTCAGTGATTGCATTCCTACCAACTGTGCATGAGGGTTTCCTTTTCTCCCCATCCTTGCAAATACTTGTTGTTTGTTGATTTATTGATGACAACCATCCTGACAAGTGTGAGGTGATATCTCACTGATGTTTTAATTTGCATTTTTCTCATGATTAGTGATGTTGAGCATCTTTTCATATATCTATTAGCCATCTGTTTGTCCTCTTGGGAAAAGTGTCTATTCAGGTCACCTGTACATTCTTTAACTGGATTTTTGGGGCTTTTTCTTTTTAGGTGTTGAGTTGTATAAGTATATTTTACATCTTTAATGGTCATATTTTCACAGGCTGGTGGCTTTTTGACAATGCAATTCTCTCAAAGCTATAGTCATTTCAATTTTTTTCATTTTATGTCAGCTCCATGTGTCAATAATCTCACTCACAATTCTTTTGGAGACATGTCCTTCTCTGTGATCTTAATTGTGAGTATACATCTGACATACATCCTTTTAAGGGCACATCCATATTTTTCTCTAGACCTTTGGTTCAACTAAAAAGATTTACTGGGTGAAAAATTAATTTATTCCAAGATTTTAAAATCTGTCTGATGGTAACACTTGTTTTGGCCCTGGCTGCTGCTAGGCTGAATTGTAATTAGACTTTGTTTATAAAGGCCTTCACTGCATGGAAATGGAAATCAATTGTGTCTCATTCTTCAAGTCACCACATTTCTGAAACCTCTTTAATGCCTTTAATTCCTTCTTATAAATCAACAATTTTTGACTTCCTTTTCTGTTGTAGCAAGTGAAAATGAAGTCAAAAGTAAAAAAAAAATTCAAGTTATAACTGCTGTTGCTTATTCTCTTGTGTGAAACTACAAGTCCAATTACTATACTACCACAGGTTAGAGTTTTACCACCACATAACATGAATCATCATCCATTCAGGCTCAAATAGTATTTCCTTGACACCTACCACCCATCACCATAACCAATGTTAGATATTTGGGGATTTTGTTCTGTTTGTCTGATATCTCCTGGAACAACCTCTTTTTCAGAATAGGCAAAGTTAAGCTGATTGCCAAGGTGAAAGTCTTAGTGGTTTAAAACAATAAAATAGATTTTTCCCTTATTCTACATATTTACACAGACTATAAGAGTCTCATAACAGGAATCCTAATGAATGGATTATGGCTGTTCCATCAATTACACTGTTCCTTAAAGCTATTACCCAGAAAGTGTACATACAAATTCTTATACATCTCACTGGACAAAAAGATCACATGACCAAAATATTAATTTAAGTGGGAAGAAAAATTGATTCCTATTATGTGGCAAGTGTGAGAGGAGTGATATTAGCAAATGTCCTAATGAATACAACTGTGGACAAAGACGGACCCAGAGAAACCATGTATAAAGGTACTGGAATAATTCAGGCATAGGATGGCTGTGGCATGGATCAGGAGGAACTTGCAGAGGAGGTAAGATGATCAAAGTTTTGAACTGAGTAAATAGGATAGAGTTTCAATTTACATATATAAAGATGTACAAAGAGCCATTTTTGGAAATAATATCAATAATTTAGTTTTGTGTATGTCAATATTGATGATCAAATCTGCATTCAGTTCCATACATGTAGGGGTTCTGAAGACAGGCCTCCTTTTCTTCAATGGCTATCTTGCTATACCTGCTCTTTAAATCTGAAACTAAAACCATCTTTTTGCTGCAAAGCCATCCCAGAGCACCTTGGACTTGTGAAGATGCAGTGATCAGTCTTAGATTTATCAAGAGTCTGTTTCTTCAGTATTCTTTTATCTACATACATTCCAATTTTACAAGATTTATTACATATTTCCACTTTCAGTGACCCATAATACCTGCCAGGCTATGTGCTAATGGCATTAATTAAAAGTTCTTTATTGTGCTCTTTTTAGAAAAAATGATCTAGTGAAAGCAATCATTCTGTACTACTCTCAAAAGGTCTGGGTTATTTTTACTTTATTAAGCACTATTTCCATTTTAAAAGATCATCTCTATTTTATAAAGATAGAAAAAACTTCCATCTTGTAACTATCCTTTTAAAAACACTTGGGAACTTAGGAATTTTCCAGATCAAATCTGCCATAAATGTTTCACAAAACTGTGTCTAGCCCTTCCTGGTGTTTTTCATAAGGCTCTGTTTGCAGTTATGGAGAGATGCTACCCATCCTCATAGAGGCAGTAGGATGCAGCATGAAAAACAAATGTTAGTTTATCTCAAATAGAGCATTTACTCAGTCATGCCTTTCAGTTCTTGACATACTTTTGTAGAAGTGGAGATATTAGGTAGCCTCCAGAGTCTCTTCCATAAAAATTCAGCACACTGTACCACAGATTGATGGAATCTGTAGTTAGTAAAATTAACTGTAACTTTGTAAGCTATTGTACAGGGACATACATCAAGCACCATTCCAATGGCTAAAAGTGGTAGTAACTTGCTATTCACTATCCAGTATCACTTTGCATTAATTTCTCATAATTCTTGCTCATATATTTTTACTAAGCCCTTAACCAATTTAAAAATGCTTGAAACTTCTGTGATACATCTCAAACTCACTGTTCACTTTCAATCTCTGTAGTTTACTGCCTTTGGTCTGGAGCCAGTGCTAATTTTCCAATACCATTCCTTTGTCATAGTCACACCTTTTTAAAACAATATGAAAGGATTTCTTGGTTGGTGCACTCCAGAGCAGTTGCTCATTCCTCTCTATACTGGAGAAGAATAGTCAATGCCAGTGGCAACTTTCTGAGTCTTATAGAGCATCACCTCACTCCACCCCAATTTGAAACTCATAGTTTTCTGATCCCAACCTCTCCAGGGCTTTAATTATCTTAAATCATCTCTTAATGTCTAACTCTCTCTTATACAAGAAAATGTTGATGTGAGTCAGAGACTCACCCCAGCCACCCAATCTTGTTTTTTTTGCTTTATGTTGTCTTTTCCTCAGCTTGTTTCTCCTTCACTTAAATTTGAATAATATTGGGGGGTGGGGATTGTGTTGAAGTTGGTTACCATTTTTATAGTGTTAAGCTGCTCAATATAAACATGTGTTTTATCTTTGATTTTGTGTCACTTATTTCTAGTAAAGTCCACAATACTGAAAAATGTCTAATCTCATTAAACTGCAAGTTCTTTTATCCTTTCTCTGCTGGGTGCTGAAAATCCTACACTACCACAGAAATTTCTGCCCTGCAAAAATCTTGTTCTAAATTCAGCAACGAGTCAAGCACAGGTGCAACATCCTTCCCAGCTCTCACCCCATGTCACAATTTAAAGAATCTCTGTCTTCATTATCCAGCTGAGTGTCTCAAACTCCAGGGCATTGTATTCTTTCATCTTCTCCCAAGAGTTTTCTGTGTGCAGCCCAAAAATTGTCTTCCCAAGCACCCCTCTCAACCATCTAAAAAATGCTTGCTTTTTTTGTCATTTATAATTGTATCACTCAGAGATCTTTCCTTTCCCAGGAAAAATAAAAAAAAAAAAACAACCAACCAACAAACAAGAAAAAAAACCCACCATTCATTTTATATTCTATGTTAGACAACAGGAGTATAGGAATCACTTTCAATGAGCACTGTTTCTTCAATATTTTTGCTTGAAGCTCATTTCTAACACTATGAACCTAAGTTTCTGTATTGTACTTGAAAAAAATTTATTGTTGACATAACATTCTCCAAGTGGGACCACTGGAGATGGTGGTCATCCGCAGAAAAGAGATGTCCATGGTAATTGCTACTTGTTATGACTGATTACCTCTCCTGAGTACTATTCTTAACAGTGTAGTACCTCTCCTTGACTGGAATTAAAACTTTACTTTGATTCAAGCAAGTCAGATAGTATGTACAGTTCAGCAAAGACAGTATACACTCACCCATGGCCCTAAAATTTTAAAAGTTTGAGATTAGAATTATATGTAACTTACTATTAAGAAAATGTCAACATGTGAAATCAAAGAATATGTTAATAATAATAGTAATAGTTATGATAAAATAATGAAGATGATAGATAACATATATGGTGGCCTGTAAGCCAGCACTAATTAATTTATATTTAATTCATTTGATCTTCATAGCATCTTATGCTTTTAATACTATTATTTATCTAAGTTTGAAGAAATTATGGTAAAGAGAGGTTTAGTGATCAGCATAAGCTCATGCAACTGAGAAACAGTAACAACAGTAGTTAAAAAGGCACATCCAGTTTCTGTGTCGATAGTTGTTTTATAATAAAAATAAAGTCCTCCTTCCCACAAAGGGCACAGGGAATACATCTACTCCCCTCCTCTCCTTCCTGTGCCATTCTACTGCTTTAACCTGCTCCAACTTCCAAAGTCCCTGCCTAAAGGAAACTCATTTCATCTATTTTATGTTTAATGTTTATTTAACTCTTTGATGAAGCAACAGAGTTTGACTTCACTCAGATTTGAACATCCATTGTTCTTGCTATTATTTACTACCCCTTTTCATTATCTTATTAAAATCCAATGAACAAGGCAGTTTATGGGTTGAAGAAACTGTAAACTGCCACAAAACACTATAAAATATATGTATTTATGTAAACCAAATAATTTGTCCAAAGTCACACAGAAAATAAGTAGTAGAGGGAAGCTTTGACCTAAAGTAGCATGGCCTCCATATCTGCAGTTAACTACTGCTAGTTATAATCTGTCAAATAATAATAATAATAATAATAATAATAATAATAATAGAATCTACCTTAGGTGGTTGCTATTATGTGTATGGTTCTTCAAAAACTGTCTGGCACATAGCAGGAATTCAATAATTTCTGCTATTAAAATAAATATTAAAGGTAAGATAATATTTGATTGGCTTAAATATGATATATTTTATCTATTTTTCTGCACATTCTTCGTGTGTTATCAACTGTCCTTAATTTTCCTCACATTAACAGGAATATATTCTAAAGGAAATTTTATTATAAATTATCCATGTTATTTAAGCAATTTTTCAGGGTTGTCGTGTGTCCCAAGAATATATGCCAAGCTCCTTAAACCTGGCTTCCCATAAATTCTTCAGCATATTTCTCATTAATCTCCTTACATTCCAGAATACTAAACCATAGCTTAACTCCCTTACCCTTTCTTTACTTCTCGCAAAATTCCCACCTTCCTTCTTTAAACCACAGCTCAGATAGCATAACCCAGGCCCTGCCTCCCAAGTACCTTAGGCTGAGTGAAGACCCTGGTCATGTGCACTCCGCAGTGCCTGGGGAGGGCACTTGATATTTCCCTGCAGCACATATCACACTGTGCAATAAAAATTGGCTCATTTATTGAAACTTCCACAGGCTGTGACCTTATCTGAAACCAGGTGAATGTCTGTTCTCTTTACTATCAATAAAAATCCTGACACATGGTAATGATGCCAAAATATATTAGTGGAGTGAATGCATAAAATATTGTTTAATGAATAAGATTAAAATTGGCTCTATGGAAAGAGAACAACATGAATGTTGGAGTTATAACCTGCTTTGTTTTGCCATTTGCAAGTCTGGGTAGTCAATTATTATTATGTAGCAGTGAAGTAGAAGGAAGGAGAATACTGCCACTCAGAAGACAAATCCACAATGACTACCCAGAACCAAAAGTTTTAAGAGTGATTGTCTATGACAAAGATATGAGGGAGGTGGATAAGAAGGAAAAGGAGAGGAAAGGAAAAGAATGAAGGAAAGGTGAGAGGAAGGAAAAGAAAGGCTGAGGGAATAAGGAGAGGAAGGAGGGAGATATTTTAAAAAATTCTGTGGGTACATTGGAAGACAGGTACAGGTATACGTAGGACAAAGTTGTGTATCAGCTGGAAAAAAATAATAGCTACGTCTAATCATTTGGGGAAAAAAAATGATTCTATAGCAGAACCTAGTCAATGTTTTTGTTTGTTTGTTTCTTCATAGAGGTCTCTGAGGCTGAGAAAAGTCAGCCTTACAATGCCTCTCTCCCCTTCTCAAAGACAGCAAGTGATACAATGAACCCACAAAAAGTACTTTCTCTGTGCAGCCCATGGAAAAGTGAATAAGAAGGGTACAATCTCTTTTTAAATTGTATTTATAATTCTTCCAGGGAGAAGGAGAGATTAATTATTTATAATCTTTCAGCATCATGCTACATTATGTACATTTTCTTCATTTAATTCTTTAAATAACCCTACAATACTGGTGCTATTATTATACCCATTTAAAAATAAAGATAAAGAGACTTAGAGACAATAGTTCTTAATCTTTGCTGTATGTTAGAGTGACCAAGGGGACTCTGTGAGGCCAGGCCCCAACCCCAGAAGTTATGATTTACTTCACCTGGAGTATTAATAATATATATTTGTAAACTCCTAGGTAATTCCCATATGCAGATAATTTTGAAAAAAATGGTTTAGGATACATTTATCATTTACCTGGTGTTCCTTTTCTGGTAAGCAGTAAGCCAAGACTCAGGACCTAAGTCTTTCTGATTTCACACCTGGAACTCTAATTTCCTTGCCATGTCTTTATGCTGAGATTAAAACATATCAAGAATATAGCAATGTAAATGTTCATTGAAACAAATGCCTGTTATTTGTCTAAAAATCTATAATAATTTGGAATATTTGAAAAATGCATTCGAAGAATGGGTGAAATAAATATGTGCTAGACATAAAGGTGAAACATTTCTCCTGATTTTTATAAGGAGATTTGAAATGAAGTAAGGCTTTATTTTATTTATCCTCACATAGTGACCTGCTTCTTCATATTAAGGCAACTCCCAACACAAGACACACATGAATGATATTTCACTCTATGTTGACCAGTGATCTCTCCTCATCCAATAAAATACTGTACATACATATACTCAATGCCCTCCTGTATTCCTGAGCGTTAAGTGACAAGTTCCAAGTGAGATGTTTTCAATTGATTTTCAAGAAATCCCTTGATTGGAATATGTTATAGCAATCTATATGGGACTATAATAAAGGTTCATAGGTGGATATTTAGAAAGAAATAATTTTAGTCTCTGTACAGAAATATATTTTAAAATATCAGGCCACAAGACTACTTCTGCTGTATTTAAAAGGAAACTGTGGGGAAATGGGTGAAGAGGTGAGGGGATTAAGAAGTGCAAGTACGTAGTTACAGAATAGCTATGGGGATATAAAGTACAGTATAGGAAATGGAACAGCCAAAGAACTTACATGCCTGACCCACAGACATGAACAATAGTATGGGGGTTGCCTGAGGAAGTGGGCAGTACTGGGTGGAGTTAGCAAATAAGGAAAAATCAGAACAACTGTAATAGCTAGTGTAATCAATAAAAATAATTTTAAAAAATAAAATAAAATAAGAATAAAGTTGATCTTAATGAAATTTAGAAAAGAAAACTACCAAACAAGGATAATGTTCATTTTAAATAATGCTATTTATCCTGACTCTCACTCTCTTCCATACTTACATTTCACAGAGATTTTGGTTGCACCTCATTTATTCATTAGACACAACATCACTAAGTCTTTAATGACTGTACTAAAAATTAGGACATTAAGTTAGTCAGATGAAAGACTTTTATAAATTCCCTCATTTACTCCCTTCACTAAGGAGAGACAAAAGTAATCTGTGCATAAACCTTGAGGCAGAGCTGACATGTTGTTTTGAAAGATGGTTAAAGATGTATTCATTTCAATTAATTTTTAGTATGCTCCCTCAATCCTGAATTCCTATTCTATTTAATTTATACCTATTTTCCATAACAAAGTTTATTTCTTTATATTATTGCTTTATTTTTAGTATATATCAGTTACAGTTAAATGAGATTACTAAAGAGTTCCCTTATTTTTAATGTATTTATTTAAAATAGCATAACAGGCCTATCTCAAAAAAACAAAAAAAGTTCACATAAACAATCTAACTCTATACTTAAAGGAACTTTAAAAAGAACAACAAACAACCCCAAATGGAGTAGAAGGAAAGAAATAATAAAAATCAGAGCAGAAATAAACAAAAAATCTTTAAAATTGATACAAAAGATAAGTAAAAGTGATGAACAAAACTGACAAACCCTTAATCACACTGAGAGAGGACTCAGAGAAATAAAATCAAAAGTGAAAGAGGAGAAATAACAACTGACACTAAAAAGTACAAAGAATGGTAATAAATATTATGAACAACTATATGCAAAAAAAACTGGACAAACTAGATGAAATGCATAAATTCCTAGAAACATACAATCTTCCAAAACTATGTCAGTAAGAATTAGGGAATCTGAATAAACAAATCACATCAGTGAAATTGAAGCAGTAATAAAAAAAATCCCAACAAACAAAGCCCTAGACCACATGGCTTCACAGGTGAATTTTAACAAACTTTCTGAGAACACCACTATTCTTCTTCTGAGAAGAAGTAACAACTCTATTTCTCAAACTATTTCATAAAATTCAAGAGGAGGGAAGGCTCCCAAACTCATTTTATGATGCCAGGATTATCCTAATTCCAAAACCAGATAAAGACACTACAAAAAAAGATGAAAGAAAGAAAGAAAGAAAGAAAGAAAGAAAGAAAGAAAGAAAGAAAGAAAGAAGAAGGGAGGGAGGAAGGAAGGGAGGAAGGAAGGAAGGAAGGAAGGAAGGAAGGAAGGAAGGAAGAAAATATAGGCTAATATCCCTGATAAATAAAGATGCTAAAATCTTCAACAAAATATTAGCAAACTAGATTCACTAATACATTAAAAAGATCATACACCATGATCAACTGGGATTTATTCCATGAGCAAGGTTGGCACAACATTCACAAATCAATCACTGTGATGCACCATGTAAACAAGATGAATGATAAAAATCACATGACCATATCAATAGATGCAGAAGCTTTTGATAAAATCCAGAATCCATTTATGATAAAAACTCTTAGCAAAACTGGAATAGAGAAAACCTACATAAACAGAATAAAAGCCCTATTATGACAAATTCACTGCCAGCATCATACTCAGTGGACAAAAACCACAAGCATTCCCTTTAAGATCAGGAACAAGACAGGGATGTCCACTTTGACCTTTCTTATTCAACATAGTCCTGGAAGTCCTAGTCACAGCACTCAGACATGAAGAAGAAATAACATCCAAATTAGATATGTAGAGGTAATACTGTCATTATTTGCAGATGACATGATACTCTACAAAGAGAACACCAATATTCCACCAAGAAGCTATTAGAACTGATAAATGAATTCAGCAAAGTAGTATAATACAAAATTAATATCCAGAAATCAGTTGCATTTTATATGCCTACAACAAACTAACAGAAAGGGAAATTAAGAAAACTATACTCTTCACAATTGTTTCAAAAAGAATAAAATAACTAAGAATAAACCTAACCAAGGATGTAAAAGACCTGTCCTCAAAAAATTACAAGACACTGAAGAAATTGAAGAAGATACATATAAGTGGAAGCACATACTGTATTCATGGTTAGGAAGAATTAACATTATTAAAATCTCCCTATTACCCAAAGCAATCTATCTATTCAATACCATTCTTATTAAAATTCTAATAATGTACCTCACAGAATTAGAACAAATATTTCAAAAATTTATATGGAACCACAAAAACTCCTGCATAGCAACAGCAATCCTAAGAACAAAATTGGAGGAATCATGCTACCTTATACAAAATTATACTATAAGGCCATAGTAATCAAAACTTTCTAGTACTGGCATAAAAGCAGATACATATATCAAAGAAACAAAATAGACAGCCCAGAAATAAACCCCCAATCTTTAGAGTCAATTAATATTCAACAGAGGAAGTAATCACATACAGTGGGTTAAAGATAGTCTATTCAGTAAATGGTGTTGAGAAAATTGGACAGATTTGTGCAGAAATATAAAACTAGACCACCTTCTTAAACCACATACAAAAATAAATCCAAAATGTATCACAGACTTAAATATTAGTCCTGAAACCCCAAAATCATAGAAGAAAACATAGGCAGCAAATCTTGGACATTGCTGGTTGCAACATTTTTGTTCCCCATGCAAGGGAAACAAAAGGAAAAATAAGCATATGGGACTATATCAAAGTGAAAAGTTTTTTTTTTTCACAGCAAAGGAAATCATCAACAAAATAAAAAAACAACCTACAGAATGGGAGAACATATTCACCCATGCATCCAATAAGGGGTTAATATTCAAAATTTATAAAGAACTTACAAACTCAGAAACAACAACAACAAAACCCAAACAACCCACTTAAAAAATGGACAAAGGACCTGAAAATATGTTTATCCAAAGAAGACATGCAAATGGTCAATAGGCATATGAAAAGGTGCTCAACATCACTAATCATCAGAGAAATGCAAATTAAAACCCTAGTGACATATTATCTCACAACTGTCAGAATGGCTATCATCAGCAAATCAACAAACAGTAAGTGCTGGTGAGGATGTGGAGAAAGGGGTACCCATTTGCACTGTTTGTGGAAGTGCAGCCACTGTGGAAAGCAGTACGGAGATACTTCAAAAAATTAAAAATGTACCTGCCCTGCAGTGATCCCACTTCTGGGAATATATTCAAAGAAACCCTAAACACTAATTCAAAAGAACATAAGCACTCTCACATTCATGGCAGCATTATTTACAATTGCCAAGATATGAAAGCAGCCCAATTATTCATCAATAGATGTGTGGATAGAACAACTACAGGATGTTTACACAATGGAATACAACTAGCCATAAAAAAGAAAAAAAATTACCTTTTGTTACAATATGGGTGGACCTGGAGAACATTATGCTAAGTGAAATAAGCCAGTCAGTGAAAGACAAATACCACATGATTTCACTCATATGTGGAATCTAATGAAGAAACTAAACTAACAAGAGTATTAGGGTTAGACTCATAGGGAGAGCAGGATGACAGGTATGGGTGGGCAGAAAGGTTAGGAGGAGGAGGGACTGAGCAAAAAGGAAGAAGGACTCATGGACATGGACTACAGTGTGGTGATTGATGGGGTGAGGAGGGTATAAGGACACTAAATGGTAATGGAAAAAACACAATAATGATTAAACAAAAAAATTTAAATATCATTTCAACATAATATTTTGATAATTACTGAGTTATCTGAGTTATGGAAGACTAGACATACAAAAGTCTTCCTCTTCTATTCTGCACCACAGTGAATGAGACAAAAGAGCAAACAAGGTATAAAATCACAAGAACAAAGAACAGGAGACAAGGCAACCACAGACAATAGATTCAACAAATCTTGTAAGATTAAGAGGAGATGAAAGAATGGGATCAATTTTATTTAAGAGAATGGAAAAAACTACAAGTTCTTTAAATGGAGAAATCAAATAGTAAAAACAAATATGCATGAGGCTCCTGACTGAAAGTTTCCAGAAAGAATGTAAGGTGAAGGATGAAATGGGAATAGCATGTTAAATGTCTATATACAAAAAGGATGAACACCATGGTGACCACCTCTTACCAGTCTGCTGGGAAACATACCACCCCATTCCTAGGAAATGTATCCTTGTTCCCAGTAGAAATTGGAGAGGAGCTTTAAAACAAAGAAAAATGCAGAGGGCATAAGGATACACAGGACTGAAAAATTGGGAATTAATTGAAAGTCTAGAACCAACCAATATATGTTCATTGCCAAACATTGAGGGTCAAGCGAATATCTTCATGTGTTTGTGATTTGTGCATCTCATAGGACCATGTGGTTAGAAAGACCAAACTTAGTTTAATGTTCTGCTATTGTTGTCTTTTAAAAAAATTTTATGAAAGTTCTGTAAGTAGCATATGTTTACTTTTTATCACTTGCTATTGTTGTCTTGAAATTCTTAAGTTTTTGACAAAGGAGCTCTGCATTTTCAGTATGCATTGGACCTCAGAAATTATGTGGGGCTGACCAGATGTTAATTTTGCTATAGAAACAAGACCTCCAGATACTGGCAAACTTGACTATGAACAGTGAAGTCTAATCAACTCTTTCATGTGTCATTCATAAATGTGAATGGACATCTACAAAGTCAGAAGCCATATGAGAAAGTTATTATACACAGAAGAAGGAGAAAAGCAAAACAAAACATAAAATAAACCCAGAGGAAAAATCACAGAAAAAAGAGGAAGAGATCCTTATATGATAAAACTATAATTAATAACTCCACAGCTACATTAAATAAATAAAAAGAATATAATACTATAAAATAAATATTTAGTAAAAATAATGATGTCTTACAAATTAAATTACTATAACTGGATTATAAGTTAAATAAAGCCTTGAAAATAAGCTTGAGGAAATCACTAAGAAGTTAAAATAGACTGATGAAACAATGAAAACTGGGGGAAGAGATTAAAAATAAGGAAAAGAATATTCCAGCAAATCCAACAGCCATGAAATAGCGTAATTAACAAGGAAGTAAGAAATGGGAAAAGAATATTTAAAGGTGTAATACAAGCAAAATTTCCACAACTAAAACTCACATTTGTTAACATGAAGACCTATTAAGTACTAGAATAAAAAAGGGGAAAAGGTACATAAAAAAATCAAAGATAAACAGAAAATTGTAAAAACTCTCTGAGAAAAAATATTCAAAATGTGAATTTTGAGAATGAGAATTCTATCGCACTTGGCACTAGCAATACTGAAGACTAGATAACAGTGTAAAACTGCCTTCACGATTCTGAGAACCTGAAGTTTTATAAATGGATTGATTAGGGAATATATTTATTCAAAATTTTACTTTCTATGTCCCATTTAATAAAAGTATCAGGAGAATGTGACTCAACACAATGAAATCATTATTGAAAAAAGAAAAAAGGGAGCATTTTGTGTAAGATGTGTGCCCATGTGACCAGCCATATCTCTAGTGGGCATTTGCTCATACTCCCATGCAGGAGAAGAACAAAAGAAACACCAAAGATTAGAGTTCTAGCAGAAGAAACAATCATTCCTTTTGGGACTAAGACAACTACGTGGTCTGAGAATATACCAGAAGGAAAAAAAATTTTGATAGAGTATTGAATTTAAGCATTTCAAAATAATATTGCTAATATTTGAACAAGTAAAATACCATGTTCAAAGAAAATTAAGCAAATGCAGAAGAGGTTGACTACTAAAACTAGGAAAATAAAACAAAAAAGGGACATACATAAACACAGCTCACATCCTTGTACAACCACATCAAAATTACAGCTAAATTACATTACAACCATCACTAAGAACCATCACAAATTGAGTTGAGTGGAAATCTGACAACTATAGACTTAAAGACACCACACCCATCCAGACTGGTAGGAGGGGTGGAAACACAGAACAAGTTGGTACCACATCTACATGAGATGGATAAAAATTTGGATATCTCAGGAACAAGGAGTCCCAGCCCCACTTCAGGCCAATCAGCCCAGGGTACCAGTGCTGGGAAGATAACTCCCCATAACTTCTGGCTACAGAAACCAGCAGGGATTGAACTGGTGGAAGGAACTCCTGGAGCCCCAATCAGATGCTCTTAAATAACCTATCATGGCCTTACTCAGACTCACTCCCTCTGAGCTCCAGCACAGAAGTTAAGAGCTTGAATGGCACCAGTGGCATATGAGGAGGAACTGAAGTATCTGGCATCAAGCAAGTGCTGGAGGACAGCTTTCTCCTGGACAGAGAGGCAGGCAGAGGCCATTATCTGAGACTCCAACAACCTGGCTGACACTGTTTGCCCCACTCTGGAAATTGCCTGAGGTGCCATCCCAGCCAACTTACAACTATTAACAGTGGCTTTTCCATATGAAAGACTGATCTTGGTTCATGATTCACAACTCCCTAAATCCTGTCACACAAGCAACAGACAGCCTCAAGAGCCCCCAGCCCCTGTACCACTTGTTAAGTGGACCCAGGCTTGACACTGGAAGCTACCAGCCAGGATTCACAGCTTGGCTTCACCTGGGAACCTCTAAGACCAGCACAAGTAGCAGCCATCTCAGATTGCTTTATAGCTCATGCAGAGTGGCCCCAGGTAAAACACAGGTGGGTGCTGACCATGACCTGCACCACCTGGGTAACCTCACTAGGGCCTGTGCACTAGTGAACAACTATAGACCATGTCTGAGCACCACCACCCTGTCCTTGCACAGTTTATCTTCCAAGGAGGACAGAGGTTTGTGGTCAGTGGTCACAGCCAATCCTTGCAGCTGACTGGTCTGGGTAATTTCCTTCCATTAATCTACCAACAGAAACCAAGGCTCAACTACAAAAGAAGGGTGTATTTAGCCCACACGAGGGCATACCTCAAGTACCCAGAGGTTGGATGATAGTGGAGGTTGTGCTGCTGGACCCAACAGGACACCTATTGCATTAGTCCACACTACCAAGACAGGGAATCATAGCAGCTCTTCCTAATACATAGAAACAAACACAAGGAGGCTGACAAAATGAAGAGACAAAGAAACATGACCTAAATGAAAGAACAGATCACAACTCCAGAAAAAGAACTAAACAAAATGGAGATAAGCAATTTATCAGGTGCAGAGTTCAAAACACAGGTTATGAGGATGATCAAGGAACTTAGTTGAGGACCTCAACTAAGAGCCAGTCAGAAACAAAGAACACTAGTTAAAATAAAGAACAATTTACAGGGAAACAACTGTAGAGTGGATGAAGCTGAGCATCAGATCAATGATTTGGAACATAAGAAAGCAAGAAACAACCAATCAGAACAAGAAGAAAAAAGATCCTCCCCATCAAAAAAACATATTGTATTTAACCTCTGGGGGAACTTCAAGTGTTCCAACATACTCATCACAGGAGTGGGATAAGGAGAAAAGAAAGACCAAGAAGTTGGAACTCTGTTTGAAAAAAAATATAATGAAAGAAAGCTTCCTTAATTTGGTGAAGGAAATAGACATGCAAGTCCAGGAAGCACAGAGAGCCCCAAATAAGATAGATACAATGGGGCCCAGGACACATCATAATTAAAATGCTAAAGGTTAAAGATAAAGAGGGAATCTTAAAAGAAGCAAGAGAAAAGAAGTTAATCACCTACAGGTGACTTCCCATAAGACTGTTAGCAGATTTCTCAAAAGAAATTTCATAGTCTTGAAGGCATTTACAAGAAATATTCAAAGTCATAGAAAGCAGATGCCTATAGCCAAGATTGCTCTACCCAGCAAAGATATCATTTAGAAATAAAAGGTAGATATAAAGCTTCTCAGAGAGAGAAAAAGAGAAAAAAAGACAACTATCCCAAAAGAAACTAAAGGAATTCATCATCACCAAGCCATTATTATATGAAATATTAAAGGGTCTTATGTAAGAAAAAGATGATCAACATTATAAATAATTAAATAGCAATAAATACATATCTATCACCAATTGAATCTGAAAAGCAAACTAAGCATGCAAGAACAAAGACAGAATCATGCACATAGTCAGTGTTTTGATGCTTTCCAGATAAGGGAATGGGTAAAGTGAAGAGATTAAGAAGTAAAATTAGGTAGTTAACAGAACAGACATGGGGATATAAAATACACTGTAGGAAATGCTGTAGCCAAAGAACCTACACAAAACCCACGGACATGAACAATGGTGTGGAAATTGCCTGAAGGAGTAGGGGATGCTGACTGGAGACTGGTAAAGGGGGAAAATTTGGGACAACTGTAATATCATAATCAATATAGTATAACTAAAAAGAACAAGGGTCATTTGTCCAAAAAGTATCAAGCCATGTCCTAAGCTACAGGAAGCATTGTACACAGGACAATGATGCCTCAGTGCCCTTCAAAATAGGCACCTGGGGCCTCACATAATTCTCCCAATTGCCATCAGCTGCCCTATCATATTTTCTTGAACCTCATCAACGTTCTGAAATCTCTTCTTTTTCAAAGGTGATTTCAGTTTTGGAAAAAGAAAGAAGTTACAGGGTGCCAAATCTGGGCTGTAGAGGGGCTGAGTCACCTGGGAGATTTGATGTCTCATCAAAAAACTCTGCACAAGATATGATGCATGAATGGGCACATTGTTGTCATGAAGCTGCCAATCACCAGTTGCCCATAGCTGTGACCATCTGAATCATCCCAATAGTTTCCTCAGTTGAATGTTCAAGCTTAACACAAAATTTGATGCAGATTTGTTGCTCCATTTGTTCAATCATTTTCAATGTGATGGCCACCCAGGACACATGCTCACTCAATAGCATCTACCGCACCCACTGACTAATACAGTGAAGTCATCATTGTTCACTCATGTGCATTCCAGTCCACTTTCCTTTACTGCCAGTTTGCATCAATGTTGCACAAACTGTTTTCATTATATTAACAACAGCTGAACCCTTTCTGGACAGACTTCATATGTATTAACAGTATAAATGCCATTTGGTTCAATAGTGGATATGTATCTAATCATATCAATACAAACACTGAACATTGATTTAATAAGACATTGTGAAATGTGAAAGAAAAAGAACATCTAAGTCAAAGGAAGCTAAATAGTCAACACTAAAAAATAAAGGTAATACACAAATATCTAAAACTGATAAAATGAGAAAATATACATAACAATGAAAGAAGAATAAATCTTTAGAATCTCTAGTGGAACAAACTTGTATATCACTGAATAATATTGCATATACAGATTTTTTTTTGCTTAAATCCCCTTTAAAATGTTGACCTTCACACTATGTGCAGTTTCCTTTAAGAAACAAAAATATAAACATAACTTAAAATATAAATCTCCCCCTAAAATCAAGAAGTCAAATTGCTTTCTGAGATTTAAATTCAGCCAAAATTTAGAAGATTGATTTAGAAATGTCTTTGCCTAAAATAGTGGAGTCTTCAAATACTGCACTGTTGTAACTCTATCAGAGAGCATAACAAACCCACAATCAAGTCAAGGGACAACTCTAAGTAAAGACCAATTAGTAACAAAATTCTAAGTAAAAACAAATTAATAACAAAACTGAATAGTCAATGAATATTATGACTAAAATGTATAACACATGTGCCCTGGAAATGTAGAATTTACCCAAGAGTAGAATAACAAAAATATTAAAGATAGCAACCAAAATTGTATATGCTGTACAGTTTTCAAGGAACAGCCACATTGGTTGTTTTTAAAATTCAATAATAAATAGAAAAAGACAATGAGCTGATAATATGGATGTCACAAGGCAAGGGACTTCTATAGAATAAATTATTTGGATATCTTTATATATACAGAGTTACTTATCAAGGTAGCACAAAAAAACTCCCTTTTCCAAATGGAAAAATAAAAATAAAATTAATTTAGAAGAGATGAAAGCCCTGTTTTGCTAAATTATTCACCCTCCTTCTGATTTGAACCCTAAATGATTAAGCTACTCCACATCTACAAATCTTCAATACAACCTCCAGCCATTTCAACAATATTTTGTGGCATGTTCCTCGAAAGTAGTATAAAACTGGTTTTCTCTTAGTTATAGCAGGTGGGAAAGTCTTTGTCACTTGATTTCTGTCATCCTCTTTGGCCTTCATTTCCATACATGAAACTGAATGAGACCATTTATGTTTTCAAAATGAACTTGAATAAATGGAGTGAAATGAAATTCTTCCTTCTTTTCAATTTCACATTTCAGTCTCTGCCATACAAAATCAGGTGGCTTCCTGTGCACTTTGCTTCACTCCAGTCGATGACATCAAGTTTCTCAGCAACATGTAAATGGAATCACCCGGAGGATTGTGTTTTCCAGCATTTAGTTCAGGAAATACAATAATGAAGTTTAAAGTAAAGCCTTGTCATTGAAATATCAGGAAAGAATATTTCTCTACCTCAAAAACTTCTGGATGTGTTTTGAAGTAAGAATACATTTTTTATGAGTGAATTGAATTTTACTGATTTAAATAAGAAATAATTAAAAGACTTTCAATTACAAAATAAACATACATCTTAGTGCAAAAACTAATACCCACAAGGGTGCCCTCCTTTAGCTGCACTTTCAAAATTTCTTTCTTTGGAGGTCATGAAACTCTTAGGTTGTTTTCTTTGATATTGTGCCTCATATTCATTGTTATATTTTCCATAATTCATAATTTGCCATAGTTTAAGACATTTTTATTTGTTTTAGATGAAATACCAGTTGGTAAGCCAGGGTTATGGTGTGCTGCTGATGTGGAAACTTTACCAAATTTATAAGAAAATTATTAAAAATTCCAGCTACAAAATTGAAAGGAAGAAAAATCCTGACTCCATTTAAAAATCTGGAAGAGTGAATTCAACTTCTTTTGTTTAAAATTGATCAAAATTATATACTCTGTGACTGAAAATTCTCCTCACTAGTCTTTCACCACCAGAATCAACAAAATAGTTAAATAGAAGTTAAAAGTCCTACTACTAGGATTTATTTCCCATTTTCATAGCATCTGAACACAATCTTTAATTTGTGGTTTTAGATTTTAAATGCTTTGGTGAAGGCACAAGACAGGACTAAGACTTGGAGGACAGAATGCGTACCCAGAATTCCTACCACACAATAACCCTGACAACAACTAAATTCTTAAAACTAAGGATAACCCTGGCTGGTGTGGCTCAGTGGATTGAGCACCAGCCTGTGAACTGAAAGATTGTGGTCTGATTCCCAGTCAGGGCACATGCCTGGGACACGGGCCAGGTTCCTAGTTGGGCTTTCTGTGAGAGGCAACCGATATATGTATCTCTCGCACATCAATGTTTCTCTCCCTCTGTTTCTCCCTCCCTTACCCTATCTCTAAAAATAAGTAAATAAAATCTTTTTTAAAAATCTAAGAATAGTCATGAACAGTAAGCACCAACAAACTAATCCAGGTGTGAATGCCCTAAAGGTCATTTAAGTCCCACAGAGTTCTCTAGACAATGACATCACGAAAAATAGCAAGTTGTATCTAGCCATATCTGCCTTGTACAGCTTCAGAACATTTCTGTGTGCAGCCAAGAATGGTAGAGGCAAGACAGAGAATAGTGGTCAGGGAGGGGCTTCACACATTGGAGAAGAACTCATCAAAGTCAAAGTAACATGGACTGTACAGTTGAACACCTGTATAAACAAGATAGTGTTTTACAGTGTATTCATGTTCGTCAACATCTATCAGCATTGCATAGCTTTGATATACATAGGCATGGTTATGTCAACACCCATAAGGCAAAGTCAAGTATAGTGAGAAAATAGCACTTTTACCATTTTACATGTCATTGAAACAAGTTTATATTAGGGCTATAAAATTGATAATCTTATATGTGATTTTAAAAGATCCACAGGGTCTAATAATTACTATACAATTATTATTTTGTTTCTTAACTTAAATATATTTAGGAAGATATTTGAGGATATAACATGTCAGAAAACCTCCTCCCAAAAGAGTAAACAGGTAACATAGTAATAGCACATACAACAATTTATACTTAAAGGAAGCCAGATATATAGTGACAGAAGACGATTTGACTTTGGGTGGTGGGCAAACAATGTAATATACTGGTCATGTATCATAGATATGAACATTTGAAACCTATATGATTCTATTAACAAATGTCACCCCAATAAATTAAAAAAAAATAAACTACGATAGTTAATACCAAGGTAAATAAAAATTTAAAATATATTGAAATAGAACAAACCATACACACATGTGCATGCTGCAAGAGCTCACATAACTCCAAATTCTTCTGAAAAGTATAAAATTTGATGAGCTGTGAAATAGATCATATTAAAGAAGTTATTTTTTGTTAATAAACATTCATATAGATTACCTAAATTCAGTTAATGTTAAATACTACTACATAGAAAAAGAAGACACATTGAATTTTTGAAAAAGCACTTAAAACCAGACATCTTTTGGAGCCACAAAACTTCTAATGAAATATATTGGAAGAGACACTTTGTATTTCTTTTCTTTAATATGCCACTGCATCCTAATATGTTGCTATTCCATGCTATGTAAAGCCTGTCATCAAGTAGATGATAAAAAATTCACTGAGTTTAAACCTATTGTACTTTGCTGTGAAATTCAAAGGTAAAATAAAAAGGTATTTACAGGTTTAAAATAGACTAGTAATAAGAAGGAAACCAAGTGGTAGTCTTCACTATGATATTTATCACATTTTTAATAAATGTGATCACTGCCTTCAATTAATTAGTAACAGAAAAGCTTAGACTTAAAACTAATAGCTAGTAAATAGTATTAGAAAACTACATATACTATAGAAAATTAGAGAAAAACCTTTCAGTTTGAATTGTTATAATTAAAACACACTTCACATGGATGTGTGGTTCCCATATAACTACCAACTTTAAAGCATTTTATGTGCTCCAAATGTAGGCTCCATCACTAGACACAAGTGCCCGGACAAAAATCCTGAATTTTAAAACACTCTTCCATACAGATCATTTGTGTGTCTAAAAAATTGGCAGCTACTGAGTACCTTGTATGTATCTACATAGGATGTTTCTCAAAACTTCAAAATGAAGCCAAATAGAAACCAAAGCGAAGTATAGGTAGATGGTGCGAGTACAGAGAAGCTGAACAGCAGAAAAAGCATTTCATGAATTAATCAAGTTCTGTCAGAAGATGTAAAAAAATGTTTATTTTACTTCCAACTATGAGTCCATTTTTTGAAGATACTGACTCTAGAATGTGACCTTTTAGCTAACATTTCAATTTGCCTTTTGCCAAATATTAGTTATTATTCTCTTTTCTGCAAGATACTATTAAGTTGGGAATGGTAACATATTGACTGATATCAATATTTCTTAATTTTCATTACTGTTGTTGACCTATGGTCATTGGCATTAATTTAATTCAACACCAACAGGATTTCCAATTTGGGGTATGATGAAGAAAGAAATTTAGTCAGTGCAAAGAACTCAATTGTGGTACTACACAACCAAGAAAACAGCTCAGTAGTGATATACCTCAGTTATGAAGCAGAATGGCATAGCTGTGAGGTGGCCCTGGGGCCAGGTCAGTCTGTGGCAGAACAGCTCTGCTCTGGTCTGCTCTTGTCGCCTCCTCTCTGCCCTGCAACAGGTCTGCCCTGATGCTCTAGCAGGATAATTTCAGTGCTCCATCGAACATCTTCGATCTTTCAGCTCCAGTGGGGAAAACACATTCTTCAGTTTTCAATGGACAGGGAAAGTGTGCTCTCAGAGAAAGAGGATTACTGACTTATTTAGCCAGAAGTCTCCCCACCCTCCAGGTTTTTGATTGTTTTATTCTCATTAAAACGAGGACTCCAAATCCCCACAGTTTCAGTGGTCCAAAAGACACTGTCTTGATTGGTCAGAATGGAGCCATTCTAACCGGTCAGTAAAGATGTTGTTGGGGATATAGCTCCAGTTGGTGGAGGAAGGCCTCAGTCCTACTGGATGAAATAGAATTTAAGGAGCTCCTTTACAATGGCTGGCTCATATGGCACAAACACAGTGGAAGAAGACGGTTCAGTGTAAGAGGTAGACAGCTTAGTACAGGCTCCCACCTAAAGTGTGGTTTGTGTGAGAGTTCCCTAGGTAAAAATGACTGTTAGGTTTCGGGTTTTGTTTTTTAATTTGAGCCCAGTTAGCCATCAGGAGCCCCTCTTATTAGGTATCTTCTTTCTCATGATTCTCATTGAAGTGTTTATCAAACTTCGGTGTGTGACAAATTGGTGTTCACTGAAAAAAAAAAGAAGTTCTATCTTTATATGAAACCTTAATCTAGTGAACTCTCAGGATCAATACAAATATATTAGGTACAATTGCTAGTTATATTTTGTGTAAGCATTTTCATGAGTTGGTATGTTATTAAATCTTTGGGAATGTAATCAAAATGACACCCTTTTCTACCATCTTCCAGGGAAAATGAGTCCATGGATATAAAACAAAAAATTTACTCTACCCGTATAAATCAGATGTGCTAAGTACACATTCACCAAGATTAAGTTTCTGTGGAGTCTGGAAAGATAAAGAAAATATGATAAAAAGCAACTCCATAGTCTACCATTTTCCTGTTCCTTGCTGTGCAGGAAGGACTCCTTGGCGACTCACTAACCTGTGCCATCTCGCATCTCTAGAGATCTCTCCATATAGGAAGCATATAGGAAGAGTCAAACCCTATGAAGTATCTTTCTATTATACAAAGGCCTTTCTCTACTTGCTCTCAATATGCTGTAGTTACTCCCTGGAAAGAAAACTTGTCCTGGACATTCTTTAAAAAAACAAAATTAGAAAAGCCCATACAGCCAACTAAATTCCACAGGCATGTTACACCCCTATCCAGAGAAATCTAATCTTAAAAGCTACTATAAGAGAGCAAATGAGTTCTGGTTCTGAAACCATACCATTCTGGGTTTGTTAGAATTTCAGTCAACCTTCTATTGAGTATGTTACAGATCACTGTGTGACATTCTTGCCTGTTTTTTTTATAACTGCAGTGACAAAATGCATCCAATATGGTTATTATGAGGATTAAAATACATGTAATATGCTCAATGTAGGATATTTCATATGATAAATACTCAATATTAGCTATATTTTACTATTTTTAATATGTTATAATCTTGCCCTGGTTGGTGTGGCTCAGTGGATTGAGTGTTGGCCTGCTAGCCAAAGGGTTGCTGGTTGTATTCCTAGTCAAGGCACATGCCTAGGTTGCAGGCCAGGCCCCAGTAGGGGGCATGTGAGAGACAGCCACACACTGATGTTTCCCTTCCTCTCTTTCTCCCTCTCTTCCCCTCTATCTAAACATAAATAAATAGTCTTTTAAAAATTAAAAAAAATATGTTATAATCTTACCATCTCCATAGTTGTACATTATGAAAATTCCTTTCAAAAAATTTGAAGTAATATATTCCTCATCCCTGACATAAGTTTCATTATCCCTCTGTCTCAGATTTAGAAAGGTGAATTTTTGTTAGAGACTTTCCTTCATTAATTCTTATTACATAAAACTTATTTAATAGTCATTTTATGAATTATTTCTGTCTCCCCTAAATTAAGGAGACTGATTTCTCATGACCTTAGCTGTCATGAAGTGCAAATTTGATCCTGTCATACAATACTTTGTAGAAATAAACCTGAACACTATTTTACTAGAAAGAAAGAAAACAATGGAGACTAATTCTAAGAAACTGGTAAAAATGAGGGAAAGATAATTTATGTTCTAAAAGAAGACATTTTACTACAAGCTAAAATATGAGTGCAACATGGCAATTCCTGAAAAGAAACATTGAATGCATAATCAAATATATATACCTACACATATTCATCAGTTAAATTTTTGACCAAATATTATTTTTATAATGGTAAGTAACACTAAAATATAATCTGTTTCAAAAAAGATAAGGAATAGTGTACTTAGATAAATGAAAGATGAAGATGACTAATTATATGCTCATTTAATGGCATCTACCACCTCCACTGACTAATAGAGTGAGGTCATCATTGTTCACACATGTGCATTCCAGTCCACTCTCTTTGGTTGCTAGGTTGCATTGGTGTCATGCAAACTGTTCTCATTGTATTAACAACGGCTGGACTTTTTCTGAACAGACCTCATATATATTTATGCACCATAAGCCTACATTCGTTTTGGCAAACTTCTTATGGTCTAGCTTTATTAAGTGAGAAACTTCAAGTGATTAAGAGTAGAGAATCTGGAAACAAATTCTTTTTTTTTATTTTAATCATTGTTCAAGTACAGTTTTCTCCCTTTTACTCCCATTCCAGTCCGCCCACCCATCCCTTCCCACTTCCCTTCCATTACCACCATCCCCCTAGTTTTTGTCCATGTGTCTTTTAAATTTGTTCCTGTAAACCCTTCCCATTCTCCCCTGAAATTTCCTCTTCTCTCTGCTCTGGTCACTGTCCACCTGTCCTCTATTTCAGGGTCTTAGACTATATTTTGCTTGTTTCTTTGTTTTTTTGTATAGGATCCTGTTAAAGGTGAGATCATATAGTATTTGTCTTTCACTGCCTGGCTTATTTCGCTTAGCATAATGCTTTCCAGCTCCATCCAAGCTGTTGCAAAGGGTAGGAGCTCCTTCTTTCTTTCTGCTGCATAGAATTCTATTGTGTAAATGTACCATAGTTTTTTGATCCATTCATTTACTGATGAGCATCTAGGTTGCTTCCAGCACCTATTGTAAATTGTGCTGCTATGAACAATGGGGTGCAAAGGTTTTGTATTGGGGTTTTAGGGTTTTTAGGATATAGTCCCAGCAGTGGAATTGCTGGGTCAAAAGGCAGATCCATTTTTAGTTTTCTGAGGAAGTTCCATACTGCTTTCCACAGTGGTTGTTCCAGTCTGCAGTCCCACCAACAGGGCACTAGGGTCCCCTTTTCTCCACAACCTCTCCAACACTTGTTGTTTGTTGCTTTGTTGAATGGCCATCATAAGATGGCCATTCTGACCCATGTGAAGTGGTGTCTCATTGTGGTTTTAATTGCATCTCTCTGACAGCTAGCGATATTGAACATCGTTTCATGTGTCTTTGGATCCTCTGTATGTCCTCCTTGGTGAAGTGTCTGTTCAAGTCCTTTGCCCATTTTTCAATTGGGTTGCTTGTCTTCTTAGAGTGGAGTCGTGTAAGTTCTTTATATATTTTGGAGATTAAACCCTTGTCTAAGGTATCATTGGCAAGTATGTTTTCCCATACAGTTGGTTCTCTTTTTATTTTGATACTGGTTTCTTTAGCTGTGCAGCTTTTTATTTTGATGAGGTTCCATTTGTTTATTCTTTCCTTTATGTCCCTTGCTCTAGGGGACATGTCAGTAAAAAAGTTTCTACGTGAAATATATGGAAACAAATTCTTAATTGTCAATAGCATGATTTTGATTAATCACTCAAGTTATCTGACCTTCATTTGTGAAGTAAACAGAAATAAACATAACTCTCAAGTGAGATAATAAAATGCTGGTACACAGCTTAACAAAGGGCAGTATTTTATGTGTCCATATAGTGTAATTTCTCATTTCATTTGATATGTGATTGTGGCAAGTATTATGCCAATCATGAGCTTAAGTGATTCATTTTTAATTTTATGTTTATACTTTGTAAGAGGGAGTTCAAGAAGAATGTATACTTAGGTATATACTATTTATAAAAAGAGCCAACAGAGATTGGAAACACATTACAAATATCAGTGTTACATTAAACTATATATTAGTATTTTTTCCATTATCATAGTGTAAGAAAAAGTATATTAACTATTGGGCAGTGCTGACCAAAAAAAGGGTAGATATGCAAGTTACTTGTAGAAGGTCTTAAATTCTCTGAGGCTGTACACTATAAATCCACCTTATTGTATAGAAGTGGATTTCCACATACAATCTTTGTAGTTTGTAAAGCATTACATGCTAAGCATTTTAGTAGGTAAACATTGGGTTCAATGATCCCACAGCTGGTATTATACCCTAAGAACTCTGAAACACCAATTTGAAAGTATCTATACACCCCAGTGTTCATAGCAGCACAATTTACAATAGCCAAATGCTAGAAACAGCCTAAGTGCCCATCAGTAAATGAGTGCATCAAAAAACTGAAGTACATTTACACAATAATGGAATACTATGCAGCAGAAAGAAAGAAGGAGCTCCAACCCCTTGCTGCAGCATGGATGAAACTGGAGAGCATTATGCTAAGTGAAATAAGTCAGGTGGTGAAAGACAAATACCATATGGTCTCACCTTTAACAGGAACCTAACCAACAAAACAAGCAAAACAGACCCAGAGGAGTAGAAATAAAGAACCAACTGACAGTGACTAGAAGGGAGGGGAAGGGAGATAACTGGGGAAAGAAGGAGAAGGGGCAAGTCGAGGAACAAGTATAGAGGATGTATAGAGGACTCATGGTCACAGACAATGGGGAGAGGATTGACTATAGGGGGGCAAGTAAGGCAGGGGGAGCAATGGGGGGAAAGTGGGACAACTATAATTGAACAAAAAATAAAAAATATGTAAAAATTCACAATTTTATGTCAAATCAATATTTTTTAAAGGTAGAAACATTTAAAACACCTTTAAATGTAGAAATTATCCAGAATCTTCCCTACTTCTGTGATGCACTCATGTTAAGCATTTATATAGGTTGTAAGGCTTCAAGGAAATCCAGTAAAAGATTCCAAACATTAGCTTAGTTTCTTGCACTGCCAACAGTGGAAAGTTAGTTAGCCAGCCTCAAGATGAATGTGAACAACACATTTATTTTAACAAACATTTCACACAAGCAATAGAAAGCTTGGTCTAGTATTATTACTTGTCTTAAATACTATAAGCCTATAGTATTTAAAACTCTGTAATGAAAAAAGTATTTTTTCACATTTAGACAGTGTTCTTCTTATTTAATGATTTTAGAGAGGGAAAGAGAGATTCCTGAATTTGCTATGACTGAGGAATGAACCCTGTAACCCTGGCTCATCAGCAAGGTGTTCTGACCAGCTGAGCTACCTAGCCAGGGCCTAAACACTGTTTTGTTTTAGAAAGAAGAAACTGTTAAAGAATTGCCAAATTGCAGAATTGACATAAACAACATAAACTTAAAAAAAAAACATCTTTCCATGGATAAGGATACTGAGACATTTATTCAAAGATTTTGCAGCTTATTAAATGCCCCCTCATTTCTATGCATTTGTGGATTTGGTTACCATTTCTGCCTGATATATACATTCTCCCTTCTCATTAGTTCTACCCATCCTAACACTCAACTATTAGGCTTCATTTTATTCTTTAAGTTTTAGTTTGACTCCACCATCTTCAAAAAACCAGGGTACTGTGTGAGGCAAATATAATGAATTAATAAGATTAATAGCTAAATTTAAAAAAAGCTTTAACCATACATATAGGAATGTATTCTTCATAATTTGATGTAAAATTGAATAAGATGTGCTCTCTATGATAAAAATTTAGCTTGATTTTGTTAAGTATTGACCAAAACAGGTAACTATTCTATAACAATTTAGTTATTACAGCAGTGTTTCTATACAAGTGCTAAGTATTCAAAAATAATTTAAATTTATGTCAGATACAAATAACCATTTTTATATAGAACAATGGCAATATAACATAATTAAGTTAATATATTTTGAAATTATCATTAATCAAGTTTCAGATTATTATGATGTATAAATCAAAGGAAAATATAATTTATTTTATACACATTTGTTTAAGATTATATTAATTAATTCAATAAATATGTATTAATATGTATTATTTGTTATTTATTATACACCATGCTATGAGTTGGGGAATATTCTTTGTTTACAGTAAAAGTAAAAGAGACTTAAAGGAAACAATACTTTAGTTCAAAATAAATCAGTAACTCAATATTGGCACATTTTTACCTTTTAGTACTGTATTAAAATCATATTATTCAATCTACTCTTCCTCAGTTCTTTTTTCCCAAGGAGGATTTAAGTAATTTTGATATCAAAAGGCTAAGCACAATGGATTACATCATCAAGAAAAGATTACTCACTACAATGGTGCATTGCTGGACACTTAAAATTTCTAGGCCATTAAAAGCCTTTTATCATAATAATTAATATTTATAAAAGAAGGATGCAACATAATTTAAAGGTTAAATAAGAACAGCTCCAGTAATTATAGAAATAATATTAATACAAATATTTACCAGCTGCTAATTCAGTGCAAAGAGTAAGCTAATGAAACAAAATAAGATACCTCATTCATTCTACATAATAAACTAGCTTTTCATTTTGTGTTTAGAAACTTTAATTAATTAATAATTTTATGCATGCACACACACCTATGTGGCTATAGAAAAACATGTTCATCTTCCACTCCCTGTGTGCCATATCATAACCATTCCTTTCCTTATATTCACTTTTCTTAAAAAAAGAATTAACACTTGTAGGTAACTTAAACATCACATTTCTAAGTAAATTACCTCTGACTCACACTCAGACATGAATAACTCAGGATGTATTTAGGGACCAAGTGGCATTCAATCAAATCAAACGTCTCACTTAAAATATTGAACCTTAAGAATTTTGATGGTGCGTTTCAACACCTAGGGTAAAACAGCCATTAATGGAAAAAAAGAGAAAAGTCTCCAAAATGGCATTTCCACTGCTAACAGCATAACCTGGGGAAAATAACAATACAGTAACTTTGCTCTTACAGAATTATTAGAAAATTATACCAGGATATAGGTTACAAGAAAATGCTGTAATTTGTATAGTAACTGTTATTTACATTGTTTTTAAAAAAGCAGTAATTTAAGCAATAAATAAAGTTAAAACATCAATTCCATTTGGGAGAGGGAGAGGAGGTACAAGTTTGTGGGAAGGTATGCTAGGATTTTTTCTGGAAAAATTTGAAATGAACTCTAAAATTATTTTGTCTTATTTCTATAAGGCAAAATATACTTCTATACTTTATAGTATAGAAGTTCTATACTTTGTACCCCTGGCTGGCATAGCTTAGTGGATTGAGTGCAGGCTGTGAACCAAAGCATCACAGGTTCAATTCCCAGTCAGGGCACATGCCTGGGTTACAGGCCACGGCCCCCAGCAACCGCACACTGATGTTTCTCTCTCTTTCTCTTTCTCCCTCACTTTCCTCTCTAAAAATAAATAAATATCATCTTAAAAAGAAAGAAATTCTATACTTTGTCATTATAGAAATATTTGTGAATACTTGTTCATTTGTTCAGTTTGTTCATTCAATAAGTTTTTTTTTCCAGGCACCAAATGGTTGCGCCACCCATGGTAAGCAATTTATACTTTGTTTAGCAAAAGAGAACTGTCACTATTCACAAAGCCTATTGTGTAGTAAGAACATATAGGCATTAATCAAATACCAAAATGAACATAAAATTACAAATATGAGTGAGAGGTTCATGGCACTATGGAGAGTATAAAATAGAAGACTGTTATTTATTGTGGATAGTTAGAGAAGGCATCCCTAAGGATGTATTTTTTAAAGTGAGATTGAAGTTTTCATTTTCTAGGTTTAAAAAAATGTTTAAAATTGTTATCTCATGAAGAAATGGAATAAGGAGTGGACTATGACTCCAGGGATTTGATGATTAGAAGGAATACAAAGAAGGCTACTGTGTCTTCAGCAGAAAAAAATGAAACAACAATTACATGAGGCAGGAGAATAAAGAAATAGCTATGTATTTAGCACCATATAGGCAACAAAAAGATTTAGAATATAAAGCAATGGAAAACAATGGAGGGACTTTATAAACAGACATAATCAGATTGTTTTATAATTATTATTTATTTATTTATTTATTTATTTATTTATTTATTTATTTATAGATAGAGAGGAAGGGTGGGAGAAAGGGAGAGAAACATCAATGTGTGGTTGCCTCTCATGCGCCCCCTACTGAGGACCCAGCCCACAACCCAGGCATGTGCCCTCACTGGGAATCAAACCAGTGACCCTTCAGTTCACAGTCTGGCACTCAATCCACTGAGCCATCCCAGCCAAGGTCATAATCAGATTTTAGATTTGGTAAAAATCATTCTGAAGGAAGCAAGACTGAAAAAGGTAGACCAGTTAAGAGATAAGAAACTAGATGGTGAAAATAAACAAGAAAAATATACAGGATCAAAATAATTTAGGAGGTAAAATTTATATGGTGATGGAGTTTGAATATACAATGCATGTGATTGAAATGTCAGAGTTTACTTCTAGGTTTTCTGACCACTGAACACACACACTGAACACAGTGTGTGTTTACTGCATGCAAGAAAACATATTATTATGATAAAAACGCCAAGGAATTCTACGTGTGTGCAGAGCTAATCATTGACCTTCCAAATATGTAAAGCCAAATTTTAACTAAAAGGAGAAATAGAGAATCCACAATGATGTGAAAGGTAGAAAATCTCACACTGCTTTTTCAATAATTGAACAAGGATGCCAAAAGTCAGTAAGGAAAAACAGTTTGTGATAGATGATAATTCCTGATATGAGGAAAATATTTTTGATATAGTGTTTTGGGAAGGAATCAGCATATGGCTTCCTTGAATAATTTAGTGGTAACCTGTTTATCTAAAAGATCTCTAATTGCAAATCTCCAGCTATCTTGCTACATTTAAGATTGAAGCCAAGTCTGAAAATTCGTGGAATTACAAGATAGCACTAGTTATTTCAGGAGACTAGAACACAAAAAATCAAACCAACAAATCAACCTCAAAACCTCACTAAATAAATTATCCAAAAAGGTAAAAAAGAAAATGTTACCGTACTAAATCATCTATCTTTATGGGGATCTCTTCAAAGAGCTGACATTTTCAAAAGAATCTGAACAAAACATAGAATGGTTCTTAGTGTGATAATATTTCACATAAGCAATTAAAAAATACCATTGGCAACACAAAAAATTTGGAAGAATGACTCCATAGCCCACAAAATAGCAATTTAACCATAATTACTAATATTAGTACATGCATAGGGAGAAAAGGCACAGCGAGAAAAGATTGTGTTCCTTCACAACAACTGGGAAATCTGGCAGTCTTACAGTAATATGGGTAGATAATACCAAGAACTGTGCAGATATAACAGACAATGAGGGAACCAGGTGTCTGGTTAGGTATTCTTTCTTAAAAGGCATAAAGGATTAATTAGTCTCCCTCTTGATTTAGGGAAAATATCCTTGAGTATTATCAATTCCTCTCTCCTTGGTCCAAATCAATGTCCACATTCTGCTTGTTTACTCAGCTTTCTCTAGCATCATAAATGCTAGGAAAACAGATGCTGTGATACTGAAAAAATCCAGTCACTAGAAAACATTCTTTGTCTACCTTGGACATTGAACAAATTGGTGTTCTGTTTTAGGTACTGAGTTCATATAAATTATGCTAACAGTGATCTTTATGTGGAGTGCTCACATGTGAGTACCCCAATTAATTTTATGGAGCTAGACAAATGAGAATCGAGACCCTGAACCTTAAAAAAATTAACAAGATATAATATTAACTAAAGAGATATGTCTTAGCAGACACTCTTTCTCGACAACAACCTGATGGTTCAATACACACCTCCTTTAAAACGTCAACAGGCAAATATCTGCAGACTAATGTAAATAAATAGCATTAATCTATCAAGAAACATTCGAGAATACAAATATACAAATGGCCAAAATTAACCTAGATTATCAAAGATATGAGATAGGGTGCATATAGGGAAGGAGTAAAAAAGAAATGCAATTCCTATTCTTATGCTAACTTCTTACCTGAGGAAATTATTTTTTTAGATGGAAATGAATAGGGAAAAAAAATACCTATTAGAGTAAATGGAAGAGAGTGTACAAGTTTTTATTACCAAGTTCAACTTTCAGAGGATTAATGAGTTATATCTCAGGATACTGAGAAAACTCTCAAATAATATCTCTGGAATATTACTAGTAATTTTTGAAAACTGATGAAGAACGCAAAAAAGAAGCAAAAGCCCAAATGAAAAACCTCAATTAAATGGTGGGATGCTAAAAAAAAATAGTATAGTAAAAATACAAATAAGTTGGGAAAAGAAATTTGTTGAAGGGGGAACTTGTGAAAATACAAAGAAAATTAGTACATATCTAAAAACTATAACTTGCTAAATCAAGTATCAAAGCATGTTTTCTTCTATTATATTTTTACTAGACTGGAATATTAGAAAAATATATTACATTTTTCAGATCAGCAAAATGCTCAATAAATGCTACTGTTATAACTCACACCCCTCTGTTAATATTCCATACCTACTGAGCAACTGTCTAATTATAATTTAGATTGTTGAGTAGACTGCTATATTAAAAGAAAATATGTAAATCAAAATTTTCAATTATTTGGGTGTTTTGTATAGAATTCTCATTGTCAGTTGTTATGTGCCTCAGTGTGGTGAAAGCCTGGTTAATGGTGACCCATCTTGGGAAGTAGACCTACTCTCATTTGTGTTGGGAAAGGGAAAAAAAAGGAGCCTATATTGCTGAATACTAAAATTAAATCCAAGAAGAACTCCCCCATATAAATAACTACCTTATGTGTCCTAAGGGAAGTCACTCTCTGACTTTTCCTGTTGGAGATTAATTTCTTGGAGAGCATTAATAATGTACAGCCTTGTAAGGCTATTTATAGGCTTATAAGACTCTTCAAATTGAGGTCTTTAAAATAAAAATAAGACAAGCCTACTTATGGAGTGAGTAGACAAAAAAACGATAAGAGTGGATCCAATTCTTTTATTTCTATATCCATGATATTACGGTAAAAAAATCATTGCTCTGGGCTTGTTTTACTGTGGGATGAATATGATTTACTGCATCACTACTTATTTCTGATCTCCCATCCCACAGATGAATCAGAAGCAGAGAGCTCAAATATCCATCTACTAAGGGTGGCTTCAGGCGAATAGTGGCAGTTTAAAAAGCCAAGATTTGAAAATTTATAGTGACTCTCCAAACTTTGCTCCATTACTTCAGAATTGATTTCATATTGGTTCTTCTTCATTAAGGCACTTACATCAGCTCTCTCTCTCTCCCCCTCCCCACTCCCACAGGGTTAGAGAGACAGAGAGAGACCAGGGTGGGGGATAGAGGTGTGAAGGTTGTTCAGAAGAGAACTTTTCTGAATTGGCTTATTTGCTTTCAAGTACATGATCACGAGATAGAAGTCTCAATGCCATTAGCTCAAATACTTGATCTCCCACTACTTAAACTCCACATTAGTATCCATTTATATAAATGGAAGAAGCATCCAAGACAAAGTACTTTACCATTTCCCCAAATTCCACTATTAATATTTGTGCAATTAGGTAAAGTGATTGCTTAACTGACCATACTTAAATGTTGATACAGAATTGCTGTCCATTTTGACGACAGTAGAAAGTCACAGAGCTTTATATTCTATTTCATTAATGACTTGTATTGAAATATTTAAGTCAAGCTCAGAAAATGTGTGAGTTATATAATTTCAGGAGACATGATGACAGAATTGTGCTCCAAGATCTTGACAAGCTCAAATGATGGGCCAAATTTAACAAGACAGTTTTAATCAAAATAATTATAAGGTTACAAAAGGGATATCTTATGTCCAAAAATGTAATTGAATCAAAATGACTGAAAATAATTGTGGTTTAGCAACAAAAAGTATGGTAGAAAATTATAAAGCAGCTTGAGAGTTCCAATTGATAGCTAGTCTTTGCATACTAATTTGTCAATGTTATAAGGTAAACAAAACAGCAAATTTTGTAATTTTCTTTGCTGATTAGAAATAAACACAAATAACTAGTTAACTATTATGATCAACACATAACTGGGTTGTTGTGTTTTGTTTTGCTTTGTTTTGTTTTTGTTATAAAACTTCTTCTTAAAAATATTTAAAACAAAAGGAAACCCATTCAGATGAGTATGTTCAATTAATAAGAATATAAAACTGGACAAATGTTATAAAATAATTTAAATGAAGGGATTTTTGTGGCTATGATGCTAATATTATACTACCATAAAGGAGACTAATAGGTAAAAGCTACAGTGAACACTTACTATGTGCCAGGTGCTATGCAATTGAATTCCAGAACAACTGTTACTTTTCTTATTTGACACAGAGTGGTGCTCAATTAGGATTTTAAATTCAGATTTGTCCATATCCAAAGTCTTTGATAATTCCAATTAAGTTTTTTTTCTGATTATAGAAAGTTTTTCTAATTCTCACATGGGCTAGCTGCAAAGATAATTTGTTTCCAAACACAGGAAATGTTCAATCATGGGCTGAAACAACTTTTGCTATTTAATGGATTCTATTAAAAATGCCTTTCTCTTCATTTATAATCTTACAAATGCAGTGTTTCCAAGCATCTCCACAAAGCTATGGCTCTTTGAAGATATTATGAATCTTTCATAAGTAAATAAAGAACTCCATTTACCTATAACAGGTGTCCAGAGTCAAGCCCTATGCTAAAGATGATTCACTACTAACTAAAAATAGAAATTAAGAAAACAGTCAATTTAAGCTCAAAAAATTCAGAATCTTGATAATCTTGGTCAGAGAAACTATGTAGAACTATATACAGATACACACACACACACACACACACACACACACACATATTTGATACAGAGAGATCTGATCAGATCACTGGGGAGAAGTAGGAAGGAGCTGTGGGAGTTTGCAAAGACAATGGTAAGTAGCCTAGAACAGGATTGGCTGAAAAGGTAAATGCCTTCAGAGTGCATGGAATTATGGGCAAGAAGATTTGAAATAAAGAAGGGTTCTTTCACTCCTGGACTGGCTGGCTAGGGCCCGCAGGCTCTCGGCTCTGGAGCTCTTCTCCTGGAGGATTCCTGGATGATCCATTGCAGCTGCCTATGTTTCCCAATAGACAGTATTTTAGATGGGAAGGAACTCTGGGCACAGCCTAGGATCAGGTTGGTCTGACAGAGGGTGGCAGGTTTATTCTTTGAATGTTCTAGAGGGGATGAGCTCTGAGGCATAAATCTGCCATTTGTCCAAAATTGTATAGGTTTTATATCTCACGTTGTTTTAGTTTGTAAACTAACCCTATAGCAATAAGATAATTAAAAATATCAGGGGGAATGATAGGAGAACTGAAGTATTAAGAAAGTTGTTATCCCAAAGTTGTGAAGCTTTTGAATCAAGACTCTTTCCCTTTATCACCAAACTTTTGCCTCTGGAATTTTGCCTAGGGGGTGGCAGCAGGCAGCGGAACCCCAATTGCTGTTCAGTAACATATCCACTAAGATATTTCCAAATTTTAGATGATCATTATAATGTTTATAGAGTATTTAATTTGTTCCAGGAAGTATAATTATACTTATATTAACATACTTAACCCTCAATAATCCCATTAGTGGTTATACCAATGAAGTAACAGGAATAGCTACATTAAATTACTTCCTCCAGGCCACACAACTAGATACTGCCCACATAGGAGTTAAACCAAGAAGTCCTACCACTGAGTCTAGGTTCTTAACCAGTAAGGATACTGCCACAGTGCTCAAAGTAACAAATAACAGATATAAACATTTTAACTTTTGCACTTTAGCTTTCATTGGGTGGGCATGTAAAAATACTTAACATATATACGTACATAAATTTTTAAACAATGTAATTTATTTTGGGTAAGTGCCAAATATTTTGTGTTATATTTTCAGTTTTAAGCTGATCTCTAATGCTTTATTTATTTAGCCATATGATACAAAGCCCTCATGTGTACAATAGATAAATTTTTAACTACCCTATCTTACATAACTCTGATGAGACAAGCTGTACTTAACTGAAATGCATATATCCTTACAATATGTTAAGTGCTGCACTATACACATACAAGAACTATACTGCCTGCATACATAAAACTTGCAAAAATACTTGCATATCAAGGTTCTATATGCTATAATTATACAAAAGTACAGGACTACAACGTAATGTTCTGGGGGATGCATGTCAGCCATTGTACTGGGAAATGGTCCACTGAAACTTCAGCAGTGTGTCAACTTAGTAAGTTTCTGGAAAATGTCTATGGGTTTAGCAAACGACAGAAACTTCATGGTCAATAGGAGGAAGGAAACATGCTTAGAAATTACGAAGGAATGAAACAGCTGAGTGAGCAAAGGATCCTATATATAGTTCAGTATGAGAGTAGAGAATAAGGATCAGAGTGGTGTGGAGCATGAGCTTGCAGAGACTTGAAGAAGGTAGGCAATGTGTAAAGAGGTATAAGTACACTGTCCTGTAGCCAGAGAAGATCCATATAGTGTATTAAATAACAAAATATGTGAATTAGTCCAGTCACACTGGGGAGTATGAACTGGAGGCAGAGAGAAAGGGGAACAGCTAGCAGTAATACAAACAGAAGGCTATGCTACTAGAATCTGTACAAGGGATTTTGAAAGCTTGCATTTAAATAATTGCAGGAAAGAGAGAGAATGGGAGTTGAGGAAATGTAAGGAGGTCTGGAAGTCCTGGTTTGGGTGATTAAGGGGAATGGTAGTAACATAAAATAACAAGTCTGGGTTGGGTAACTAGAGGGATAGTGGCCGAACTAAACAGAATTCTAAACACAGGGTAAATAATTGTTTTTCTAGGGGATAAAAAAGAAAGGACAAGCTAAGTACTGGAGTTTGAGGTGCTTTTGTTATCCATATGATATCTGAATATATCTATAAGGCTAGCAGCTGATTTCCCAACAGAAACCCTACAAGCCAGAAGCAAATGGCAAGAAATATTCCAAATTATGAAAAGCAAAGTCCTTCAACCAACACTACTCTAGCCAGCAAGGCTGTCATTTAAAATAGAAGGTTAAATAAGGAGTTTCCCAGACAAAAGAAGGCTAAAAGAATACACCTCCACCAAACCAGCACTGCAAGACAGGTTAAAGGGACAGCTTAAGAAGATGAAAGAATAGAGTGAGAAAGAGAGAAACACAGGTACAAAGGGTAAAAATGGCAATAGATAAGTACCTATCAATAATAACTTTAAATGTAAATGGATTAAATGTTCCAATCAAAAGACATAGGGAATCTGAATGGATAAGAAAACATGACCTGCACATATGCTGCCTACAAGAGACCCACATCACAAAAAGACACCTACACAGACTGAAAGTGAAAGGTTGGAAAAAAATATTCCAAGTAAATGGATGGGGGAAAAGCCAGGGTAGCAATACTTACATCACACCAAATAGATTTTAACACAGAGGGCATAAAAAGAGGCAAAGAAAGTAATTCATAGTTCTAAAGGGAAGAATCCATCAGGAAGCTATAAATATTGTAAATGTGTATGCACCAAACATATGAGCACCCAAATACATAAGGAAAATCTTGGAGGACTTCAAGAAAGATATAGACAACAACAAAATTATAATAGGGAAATTTAACATCCCACTGTCAACTCAAAAACATTCAAATTCATGGAGACTTAATAACATGCTACTAAACATTGAATGGGTAAATAATGAGATTAAGTGAGTAATCAAAAAGTTTCTGCAGAAAAATGAAAATGAACACACAATAACACAAAACCTATGGGACACAGCAAAGGCAGTCCTGAGAGGGAAGTTCATAGCAATACAGGAAGACCTAAAAAGGATAGAAACATTTAAAATAAATGACTTAATCATAATCTACAAAAACTACAACAAACAACAACAAACAAAGCCCAGAGCAAGTAGAAGGAAGGAAATAATCAAGGTCAGGGCAGAATTAAACGGCATAGAGATTAAAAGAACAATTCAAAGGATCAATAAATCCAAGAGCTAGTTCTTCAAAAAAATTAACAAAATGGACAAGCCTTTAACAGGACTCATCAAGCCCTGGCCGGCATAGCTCAGTATATTGAGCACCGGACTGTGAATGAAAGGGTTGCCCATTCAATTCCCAGTTAAGGCATGTGCCTGGGTTGCAGGCCAGGTCCCCAGTATGGGGCAGGTGAGAGGCAACCACACATTGATATTTCTCTCCCTCTCTTTCTCTTTCCCTTCCTCTCTCTCTAAAAATAAATAAATAAAATTCTTAAACAGGACTCATCAAGAAAAAAGAGAGGACCCAAATAAATAAAATCAGAAATGAAAGAGACAGAATTAAAACCAGTGTGACAGAAATACAAAGGATCACAAGAAATCACCACAAACAACTATATGCCAAGAAATTTAAAAACCTAGGTGAAATGGACAAATTTCCAGAAACATATAGTCCTCCAAAACTGAGGCATGAAGAAGAAGAAAGCCTGAAGAGACTGGTAACAACTAGCGAAATTGAAGCAGTAATCAGAAAACTCCCAGCACACAAAAGCCCTGGATTGGATGGATTCACAGGAGAATTTTACCAAACATTTAGGGAAAAGTTAACCCCAATTTTTCTCATACTATTCAAAAAATCCAAGAAGAGTAAATATACCCAAACTCTTTTGAGGCCAGTAGTATCCTAATTCCAAAACCTGATAAAGACACAACCAAGAAACAAAACTACAGGCAAATATCACTGATGAACATGGATGCTAAAATCCTCAAAAAAATATTAGCAAACGAGTTCCAGCAATACATTAAAAAATGCATACACCATAATCAAGTGAAATTCATTGCAGGAATGGAAGGATGGTACAATATTCAAAAATCAGTAAAGGCAATACATCACATAAACAAAATGACAGACAAAATCATGTGATCATATCACTAGATGCAAAAAAGCATTTGATAAAGTATGGCGCCATTTATGATAAAAATATTCAGCAAAGTGGGAATAGTGGAAGCATACATCAACATAATAAAGGCCATATATGAGAAACCTACAGCCAACATGGGCAAAATCTAAAAGCTCTCCCCCTAAGATAGGGCACAAGTCAAGGGTGTCTGCTTTCGCCACTTTTATTCAACATGGTATAGGGAGTTCTAGTCACAGTGATCAAACAAGAAAAACAAGTAAAAGGCATCCAAATTAGAAAGGAGGAAGTAAAACTGTAACTCTTTGCAGATGATGTGATAGTCTACTTGACTATTGACCTAATAAATGAATTTGGCAAAATGGTAGGATACAAAGTCCACATTCAGAAACTGAAGGCATTTTTGTACATGAACAATGAAATATCAGAAACAGCAATCAGGAAAAAAAATCCCATTTGCTATAGCAACAAGAAAAATAAAATACTCAGGAGTAAACTTAACCAAAGAGGCAAAAAACCTCTAGTCAGAAAACTATAGAACACTGAAGAAAGAAATTAAAGAAAACACAAATAAATGGAAGCATGTATCATATTCACAGAATGGAATAATTAACACTATTAAAATGTCCTTACTACCCAAAGCATCTATAGATTCAATGGAATCCATACCAAATATGAATGACATATTTCAAAGATATGGAACAAATATTTCAAAAACTTATATGGAACCTTAAATAACCCAAATAGTCTCAGCAATTTTGAGAAAGAAGAACAAAGTAGGAGAAATTACAAAACTCGATATCAAAATATATTACAAGCCAACTGTAATCAAAACAGTTTGGTACTGGCATAAGAATAAACATATAGATCAATGGAACAGAATAGAGAGCCCAGAGATAAACCTATGTCTCTATGGTCAATTAACATTTAACAAAAGGGAGAGAAGCATAAAATGGAGTAAAAATAGCCTCTTCAACAAATGGTATTGGGACATCTGGACATCTATATGCAAAAAAAAAAAAAAATGGGACTAGACCATCAACTTACACCATACACTAAAATAAACTCAAAATAGATAAAAAACTTAAATATAAGTCATGATGCCATGTAAGTCCTAGGGGAGAACATAGACAGGGAAATTTCAGATATTGCATGCAGAAATATTGTCACCTAGGGCAAGGGATATAAAGGAAAGAATAAACAAATGGATTAAATCAAACTAAAATCTTCTGCATGGGTAAAGAAAACACCAGCAAAGTGAAAAGGGAACCAACCGTATGGGAAAACATAGCTGCCATTGATACCTTAGACAAGAGTTTGATCTCCAAAATATATAAAGAACTCACATAACTCCATGCCAGAAAAACAAACAGTCCAGTTAAAAAATGGGCAAAGGACCTGAACAAACACTTCTTCAAGGACATACAGAGGGCTCATAGATACATGAAAAAATGTTCAGCATCACAGCATTACTAGCCATCGGAAAAATGCAAATTAAAACCACAATGAGATACCACTTCACACCTGTCAGAATAACCATCATTAATAAATCAACAAAAAACAACTGCTGGTGAGATTGTGGAGAAAAGGAAGCCCTAGTGTACTATTGTTGGGAATGGAGAGTGGTGCAGCCACTGTGAAAAACAATATGGAATTTTCTCAAAAAACTAAAGATGGAATTTATTTTCAATCCAGTAAATCCACTGCTGGGATTATGTCCTAGGAATCCTGAATCACCAATTCAAAAGATCTTATTCACCCCTATGTTCATAGCAGTGTTATTTATAATAGCCAAGTGCTAGAAACAGCCTAAGTGCCCATCAGTCAATGTGTGGGTCAAAAAACTGTAGTACATTTATACATGGAATACTATGCAGCACAAAGAAAACAGGAACTCCTACCCTTCGTAACCGGATGGATGGAACTGGAGAGTATCATGCTAAGTGAAATAATCCAGGCAGTAAAACACAAATATCACATGATCTCATTTATAAGTAGAACCTAATGAACAAAACAAATAAGCCAAATAGAACCAGTGGCATGGAAACAAGGAAGAGACTGACAGTGACCACAGAGGACATGGGAGGGGGATAATGGAGGAACGGAGGGGAGGGAACAAGCCAAGGAATATGAATATAGGACTAATGGGCATGGACAAGGGGGAAAGGATTGACCTGGGAGTAATGGGGACAGGGCAGGGCAGAGCAATGAAGAAAAAGGCAGGACAACTGTAATTGAACAACAATAAAAAAATAGAATATATGAATTCAGCAATTTGTACAGATAGAATCAGTATTTTTGAATTTGTGGTTAAGAATTTAAAACCATCTAAGTTATTAGGATCACCCTTGGAAATTAAATGCAAAAATGAAAAGGCCTTCAACTGATATAAACTTATACTCCAAGGCAAAGTCAATAATAATATTAAGCACTTGCAGAGTGGAACTGATTACAGTGGTGCCTATTCTTGGCTTCTTTGGCAGAGACAATGCTGCTGTAATAATTATAATAAAGTGCAAGTCTTAAGCTGCAGATTGAAACAGATGACAGAACAGGTTATTTGTTTTGCCCAGACTCAGTCTTACCCTAGGGTTATCACAGAAGAAATTAGCACTAAATTACTGTCAGATTTGGGTCAAAAAAATATTATGAGCTGTATCAGGGCAGAAATTCACTTAAGTCTTGTGAACAGCCTAAAAGATCTTTTTTCCCCTCTGCTTTCCAAATTAGGCAAGAGAGGAGCAGATAGTTTTCTATTAGAATTAATTTATCCTAAAGCTTTCCTTTATCAATTTAACACTGTAGAAAGATTTCTTTTCAATCTAAAATGATTAATTAGAAAATGCCCAACTGCTACAGATTTAGCATGAGACTTCAAGCAGACAAAGCAGTAGGAGACTAGCCATTAATATCTCATAGAATAAAGGTGCTTATTAAAAAACCTTGAACAGCTTACAAAATCCTCTGATAGACTTATATAACTGCATTTCCATCAGCTTCCCTTACTTGCATAGAGTGAACATTGTGATCTTTACACAAGAGAAAGTGCTTTTTATTCCTTCCAACAATGGTGTTGACAAGAGCCCCCACTACTTGAGATGAACAATTTCATTTGTGTGGCAGATAGTTCTTTACCAATCAATGAACAAAGTAGGTGTTCTTTGGGCTTAAAACTGTTTCACTTCTTTCAGCAACTATAAATCAAAGACACACAAATGCAGTAATAGGTAAAAACAATGTCTAAAATTTTGTTTTAAAAAGTCTGTATATTAATACAGGTGAGAGAGAAGTAAGATCAATTCCATGAAAATTCAGTGAAGAAACTCATAATACTTTTAAATTGTCTTCTGTTGCCCATAATGTTTAACACAATTAATTTTTCCAAGAGAAGCAGTTAAGAAATGTGCCCAATACACACACACGCACACACACGCACACACACACACACATTCAGAGCAGAATTTAATTCATGAATAATCCACTTTTTAATAATAAATTTCAAAACAAATCTAGGTGTCCCAAGAAGGTGGCAGAGTAGGTGGAAGCTACACTAACTTCTTCTCAGGACAAAACTGGAATTACAACTAAATTATAGAAAACTCATCCTGAATAACCAATTGGACACAAGCTGGAGAGAACCCTTATAACCACAGACAGACTAAAGAAGCCACATCACCACAACCAAACTGGAATGGAGTGTGGAGGAGGCACAAGAGTACTGGTTGGGTCCCCATGGGTGGCAGCTAAAGTGCTAGAAGGACATTTCAGTGGCTGGGAGGTTCTCCTGAGAAGTGTGGGGTCTAAACCCCATGGTGGGCTCCCCAGACTACAGCACCAGAACTGAGAAAGGAAACCAAATAACATATGGCTTTGCAAAGCAGTGGAGTTTCTGTCCACCAGAGAGAGATGGCTACAGACACAGAGAACCTGTTAAAGGATCAATGCACATAATTTCTTTTATACCCACTTACCCAGGGCTCCACAAAAGTGAAGACAGAGCAGGCTAGAGCCACATGGGGAGATTCTGGGGCTGATGGCTCTGGGGACAGAACTGAAGGAACAGTTGCCAGGATCCCTGAGCCCAGTCATTCCCTCTACTGCAGAAGCCATCTCTGGAAGAGAGGCAGACCATTACCCTCCAAACAACATCAGCCTGAGGGGGAGAAATAGCACCACCAGCAGGCTTCACTCTCACCCCACCCTGTGGTACTTAAGCCCTGCTGCTGAGGAGCACAGCTAGAAGACTTTCACTTATTAACCCTACAGAAAGCCTGCGGGCAGTGGCAGATCTCTGAGAGTACAGACACTTTAGTTGACCCTCCCCCAGGGCCAATGCTGTTAAAACCTTACACTAGTGAGCAGCATGGTTCTTTCTTCACAAACCCAGCCTCAGCAAAGAGAACAACAAGCTGTGGATTTTTGATAACTCAGGGAGAGTCACAGACAGTATTCAAAATAGATCTGCACCAGAGGCTTTGCAGATCTACCTAATACAGAGAAACAAATACAAAATAGCAGTCAAATGGGAAGACAAAAACACAGATCCTAAAAGAAAGGACAAGAGAATATTCCAGAAGAAGTACTAGATGAAATGGAACCAAGAAATTAATCAGATAGAGAGTTTAGAATAATGATTATAAGAATACTCAACAACATGAGAAAAGATATAGAAACCATAAAAAAGAGCCACTCAGAAATAATATAATTACTGAAATAAATAATACACTGGAAAATTAAACAGTAGGTTGGATGAAGCAGAGGATTGAATCAGTTACTTGGAAAGCAAGGTAGGAAAAAAACACCCAAGTAAAGCAGCAAAAAGAAAAAAGAATTTTAAAAAATGAGGAGAGCTTAAGAAACCTTTGGGTCAACATGAAGCATAACAACATCTACATCATGGGAATACCAGAAGGGTAAGAGAGCAAACAAGGGATCAAGAACCTATTTGAAAAAATAATGATGAAAACTTACTTAATTTGGTGAAATAAAATAACACACAAGTCCAGAAGAACAGAGAGTCCTAAACAAGTTTGGTCCAAAGAGACTTGAACCAAGACACATTATAATTAAAATGGCACAGTTTAAAGACAAGGAGAGAATTGTAAAACCTGCAAGAGAAAAGCTGGTAGTTACCTAAAAGGGGGCTGTAATTGGACTGTCATTTGATTTCTCAACAGAAACGTTTCAGGCCAGAAGGGAGTGGTATGAAATATTCAAGGTGATGAAAAGAAAGTACCAACAACCAAGGCTACTTTACCCAGTAAGGTTAACATTTAAAATTGATGTAGAAAATAAGGAGCTTCCCAGTCAATAAAGAGCTAAAGGAGTTTGTTAATATCAAACCAGTACTGCAACAAATGTTAATGGATCAGCTTTAAAAAGAAGAAGAAAAATGAAAAGAAAATAAATCAAAGGGAAATAATCTAACAACAAAATGGCACTAAATCCATATCTGTCAATGATCACCTTGAATGTAAATGGCTTAAATGCTACATAGAGTAGCTGAATGGATAAGAAAACAAGATGGATATATAAGCTGCCTCCAAAAGCCCCATCTCAGATTGAAAGATATACACAGACTAAAGTAAAAGGATGGAAAGAGATATTTCATGCAAATGGAAAGGAAAAAAGTAAGCTAGGGTAGCAATTCTTATAGCTGACAAAATAGACTTTAAAACAAATGTTGTAGCAAGAGACAAGGAAGGACACTACACAATGCAAAAGGGAATAATCCAACAAGAGGATATAAACCTGATAAACATTTATGTGCCCAGTATTAGAGAACCTAAATATGGAAAGCAAATCTTGGTGGACATAAAGGCAGAGATTGACAGAAATACAGTCCATATATGGGGTATTTAACACCACACTACCTTCAATGGATAGATCTTCCAAAGAGAAAATCACCAAGGAGACAATGCTCCTAAATGACACACTAGATCAAATGAATTTAATAAATATCTTCAGAGCATTTCACCCAAAAACATACTTCCAAAGTGCACATGGAATTTTTTCTATGATAAACCAAATGTTAGGATACAAAATAGTCTCAATACATTTAAGAACATTGAAATCATATCAAGCATCTTCTCTGACCACAATGCTATGGAACTAGAATCAATGAAAAGACCACTGAAAAATACACAAAGACATGGAAACTAAATAACATATTATTAAACAATGAATGAGTCAACAACGAGATCATAGAAGAAATGCAGAGATACCTTGAAACAAATGGAAATGAGAACATAACAATCCAAAATCTAAGGGACACAGCAAAAGCAATCCTAAGCAGAAAATTCATAGCATTACAAGCCTACCTCAAGAAACAAGAAAAAGCTCAAATAAACTATGTATCTTTACACTTAAAGGAACTTGCAAAAGAACAACTGTGGCAGACTCTGGGCAGCAGAGTTCACCTGTTGTGACTACAAATGAAAACAAATGTACAGGCTACAGCAATCCTGTGGAGAAAAGGGGGTGGCACGGCCACTCTCTCAAGGAGAGAGCACACCGACCCTTGCCTAGAGAAGCTTTTATTGTTTTTTCAGGTTTTACATCAAAGAAGGATTTATTATCTATTACATAGAATGTTGTTGTCTACATTTTAGGTACAACCAAAGAAATGAAAATAACACATGCAGAAGGGAAAGACAGTGAGCTGATTAGCTCCGTCCTTGGGAAAATTTACACAGGCTTTGGAAACTACAGTGAAGATAGGCAATAAACATCTACTGTTTCAGACCAGAGTGAGGGAGTTTTAGCAAGAGCAAGCCATAAAAGTCTGTATGCATTTTCTAGGCCTGATTCCCACAGGAAAAACCTGGTTTGAGAGTCTGGTTCCTGTCCACCACCTCGGTTCTGTAAGTTTTCCATACAGAGCAGAGTCACATTTGCCAGACCAAAACAAACCAGTCCCCTACAACAGCAAACAAAACAAACAAATCCCAAAGTGAATAGAAAAAAAAAAGAAAATAATTAAGATCAGAGGAGATATAAACAGAATAGAATCTAAAAAATGATGCAAAAGATTAGCAAATCCGAGAGCTGGTTCTTTGAAAAGATAAACAGGATTAACAAATATTTAACCAGATTCATCAAGAAAAAAAAAGAGAGAGAACACAAATAAATAAAATTAAAAATGAAAGAAAATAAATAAAAAATGACACCAAAGAACTACCAAGGATTTTTTTAAAATGTTATGAACAAACTATATGCCAACTAACTGGACAACTGAGGCAAAATCGATAAATTCCTAGAAACATACAGTCTTTCAAAACGAAATCAGGAAGAATCAGATAATCTGAAGAGACAGATTACACCTAGAGAAATTGAAGCAGTGACCAAAAAATTCCCAGAAAACAAAAGCCCTGGACCAGATGGCTTCACAGGAAAATTTTACCAAACATTCTGAGAAGAACTAACACCTCTGCTTCTCAAACTATTTCAAAAAATCCAAGAAGAGTGAAGGCTCTCAAGCTCATTTTGTGAAGCTAAATTTACCTAATTCCAAAACCAGATAAAGACACTACAAAAAGAAAATTATAGGCCAATATCCTTGATAGATGTTAAAATCCTCAACAAAATATTAGCAAACCAAAAACAGCAATGCATAAAAAAAGATCTTACACTATGATCAAGTGGGATTTATTGTGGGAATGCAAGGTCGGTACAATATTTATGAATTAATAAATGTGATACACCAGCTAAAGAAAATAAGGGTAAAAAGCACATGACCATATCAATATATGCAGGAAAATCATTTGATACAAATTAAGTACCCATTTATGATAAAAATTCTCAGCAAAGTGGGAATAGAGAGAACATACCTCAGCACTCTAAAGGCCATATGTGACAAACCTACTGCCAGCACATACTCAGTAAGCAAAAATAAAATGTGTTCCCTTTAAGATTGGAAATAAGATAAAGATGTCTTCTTTTATCTCTCTTATTCAACATAGTACTGGAAGTCCTAGTCATAGCAATCAGATAAGAAGAAATGAAAGGCATCCAAATTAGAAATAAAGAAGTAAAACTGTTTTTATTTTCATATGACAAGATATTCTGCAAAGAGAACCCCAAATGCTCCACCAAGAAACTATTAGAACTGGTAAATGAATTCAGCAAAGGAGCAGGATACAAAATCATTATCCAGAAATCAGTTGCATTTTTTTATGAGACTGATTTTAAGGGAAATTAAGAAAACAATCCCATTAACAATCACTGTAAAAAGACTAAAATACCTAGAAATAAACCTAACCAAAATGTGAAAGACAGGTACTCAGAAAATTTTAAGATATTAAAGAAAGAAATTAAAGAAGATACAGATAGCCCTGGCTGGTGTAGCTCAGTGGATTGAGCTTGGGCTGTGAACCAAGTGTCGCAGGTTCGATGACCAGTTAGGGCACATGCCTGGGTTGCAGGCCATGGCCCCCAGCAACCACATATTGTTGTTTCTCTCTCTCTCTCTTTCTGCCTCCCTTCCCTCTCTAAAAATAAATAAATAAAATCTTTTTTTTTAAAGAACATACAAATAAGTGGAAGCACATATCATATTCATGCACAGGAAAAGTTAACATAATCAAAATGTCCATACTAGCCAAAGCAATCTATAGATTCAATGCAATTCCTATCAAGATTCCAATGACATACTTCACAGAACTGGAACAGATATTTCAAAAATTTGTATGGAACCATGAAAGGCCCCTCATAGCAATAGCAATCCTGAGAAAGAGCCAGGTTGGAGAAATGCTACCTTATATCAAACTATACTATAAGGCCATAGGAATCAAAATTGTCTGATACTAGCATTAAAGCAGATACGTATATCAGTGAAACAGAATAGAAAGTCCAGAAATAAACCCCCAAATCTTTATAGTCAATTAATATTCAACAGAGGAAGTAAACATGCAATGGGTTAAAGACAGTCTAGTCAGTAAATGATGTTGGGAAGACTGGGCAGATATGTGAAGAAAAATGAAACTAGACCATCTTCTTACACCACACACAAGAATAAATTCAAAATGGATTAAAGATTTAAATGTTAGACCTGAAACCATAAAAATCCTAGAAGAAAACATGGGCAGCAAAATCTTGGACATTTCTCTTAGTGATATTTTATTGGATATATCTCCCCAGGCAGAAGAAACAAAAGAAAAAAAATAAACAAATGTGATTGCATCAAACTAAAAAGTATTTTCACAGCAAAGGAAAACATAAACAAAGTGAAAAGATGACCTACAGAATGCAAGAACATATTTGCCAATACATCTGATAAGGGGTTAATATCCAAAATTTATAAAGAACTTATAAAGCAACAGCAAAAAAAAAAAAAAACAACTCAATTAAAAATGGGAAAAGGACTGGAATATACACTTACCCAAATAGATAAACAGATGGCCATAGACATATGAAAAGATGTTTAATGTCACTAATCATCAGAGAAATGCAAATAAAGGCTCAATAAGATATTATCTCAAATCTATCAAATTGGCTCTCATTAATAAATCAACAAACAACTAGTGCTGGTGAGGATGTGGAGAAAGGGGAACCCTTTTATATTGTTGGTGGGTGCAGCCACTGTGGAAAGCAGTCTGTAATACCCAGAAATTATACATGGATCTGCCTTTTGCCTAGTGATTCCAGTTCTGGGAATATATCTGAAGGAAGCAAAAACACTAATTTGAAAGAACATAAGCACCCCTATATTCATTGCATTGTTGTTTAAAGTCACTAAGATATGGAAGCAGCACAAGTGTTCATTAGTAGATGAGGGGATAAAACAACTATGGAACATTTACACAATGGAATACAACTCAGCCATAAAAAAACAAGAAAATTTTACCTTTTGTGATAGTACAGGTAGACCTGGAAAACAATGTTAAGTGAAATAAGCCAGGCAGAGAAAGAGAACTACCATATAATTTTACTCCTATGTGGAATCTAATATTTGAACTGAACTAAAAGCAAAATAGAGACAATCTCATAGATAGAGTGCAGGATGACAACTAAGGGGATGAGGGAGGTGATAGGTGGAAGGATGCAGCAAATAGGAAAAAGGACCCATGGATATGGACAACAGTGCAATGACTGTGGGAGGCAGTGTATAGAATGGGACTAAATAGTAATGGAAAAAAAAACAATAAAAAAGAAAAAAAGAAAACAAATCTATATATACTTTACCAGTGGAAGCTATTATGACAACTGATCCAAATAAATCTATAGTGTTTCAGATAGCTAGGATAAAACACAGTTCATCTCCCCTTCCGTAGTAGAGATTTAGTGCTAGGAAGTGGTTTCCCAGAAAAGCAATCTATTTCCCAGCCCTTTGATATTCATGTCAAGCTTTCTGACTGGTTCTTGTTGGTGGAATATTAGTGTAATTAATACGTATCCCTTATCTATATTTCTTTTTTCATTCCACAGGCTGGAAACAGGCCAACAGAGACTTGTGGATACCAAAGCTGGGTCCAGAGTATCCTCACATGGAGAAATTTTAAGCTTCACTTTGATCCTACGGGGAAACCTTAGAGTGTAAATTATACTTCACTGTGCAGTTCTGGCCTTTTATACTTTCATATTAGTTCACCAGTCAGTCACTGGCTAAGGGCTACCCATGGGTGATATAATCCCCTAGAAATGCTGACTCCTTACGTATGTAGGCAAACTGCTTCAAGTAGCAATTGTGTATTTTCCAGAAGACCATCACAGACACAGACTTTAGAAGTAAAAGAACACAGAAACCATGGGAGGAATGCATAGAAACAGTAAAAGACCTGAGGGCATCTGAAAAGAGCATCAATAGTGTGTATACCATACAGCCAAAAATCATTTGGCCACAATCAACATGACTAATAGCTCTGGCAGTAACCAGTACACCTCCCTACCTAAGAGGAGATTCTAAACAGATATCAAGGGTTCCTTCTATACTATTTCTCAGAGTTATTTGGAAAAACAGAACTAACTAGAAATAATTTTTTTAAAAGGCACAGTTTTTCACATTCACTAACATTCATATAGATACACATAAAAATAGCTTATAAGAATCTACCATAAAATTAGCAAAAGTGGAACTCATTATTAAGGGATTATATCTGGTAATGGAATCTATCTAACAGGGTATGGGAGAGGGGAAAGTTACCATTAAAATTAACAGTTATTTCAGATAGCCCTGTGAGACTTTTGGTTGCATTTCTATGAAAAATAAATTTTAACCTCAAAAATTCATAGACATATCAAATTTTCTAGGTTCATATGATTCAAATTAGTCTACAGAATAGGATGATTGAAATGTCTGTGCTTTATTTGTCAAAAGGAAGAAAAAACTCTGACTTTCATTAACAATGACTCCATCAAAGAATGACTGCAACAGTATGAGTAGCAGTAATCTTGAATGAAGACACACATAAGTTGTGGCAGATACAACATTAACAGTAACAGGAGAATTAGTGGTCAGTGGCTCTCCTCTCAGTACTAGAGACATATACATATTTATGATTCCAGTAAAGTTCAGTGAGAGACAATGCTGCAGCAGTAGCAGCCTTTGAGGCTAAAGGAGCAACAATAAGCATTTAGAGGCAGATTTCAGAATCTTTATTGGTTAGAATCTCAGTAACGTATATGGATATTCAGAGACTTTTAGAAGGATGATAATGAGGCTTCTAGAAATATCATTGCCAAAAACTCTTCATCAACTTAAAAATCCATGAAGTTAGAAACAGAAATTTGATCCCCATGTGGTTATTTATTGACTGTGAAAATAATACAGCAGGGAAACACTCTAGCAGAAGGCAAGGGAGAATAAAAGCAATCTGACAGCACTGATAAAAATGGTGTTGGTCAAAAAAAAAGTTTCAAAAGTACCAGAAGGAGAAGACATCTAAGGAAAAAATATTGTTCTAGCAGGATACAATTATCTCACTTTTAAAAAATACATTTATTGATTATGCTATTATAGTTGTCCCAGTTTTCCCTCATTGTCCCCCTTCACCCAGTAACCCCCATTCCTACTGGCAATCCCCCCTTAGTTCATGTCCATGGGTCATGCATATAATTTCTTTGCTTACTCCATTTCCCATACAGTTCTTAACACACCCTTGTCTATTCTGTACCTACCAATTTGTGCTACTTAATCCCTGCACTTTCCCCCATTCTCCCCCTTCCCCTTCCCAGCTGGTAAACATTCAAATGATTTCCACATCTATGGTTCTGTTTCTGTTCTGCTTGTTTGCTTAGCTTATGTTTTAGATTCAATTGTTGATAGTTGTGAATTTATTGCCATCTTAATGTTGATAGTTTTGATTTTGTTCTTAAATAAGTTCCTTTAACATTTCATATAATAATGGATGATGAACTCCTTTAGGTTTACCTTGTCTGGGAAGCACTTTATCTGCCATTCTATTCCAAACTATAGCTTTTCTGGATGGATAATGCAGGTTGTAGGTCCTTGTTTTTAATTACTTTGCTTAATTCCTCCCCTTCTTTCTTGCAAAATCTTTTTTGAGAAATCAGCTGAGTCTTATGAGAACTCCCCTGTAGGTAACTATCTGCTTTTCTTTTGCTACTTTTAAGATTCTCTCTTTATCTTTAACCTTTGACAATTATAATGTGTCTTGGTGTGGTCCTTTTTGGGTCTATCTTGTTTGGGATTTTCTGTGCTTCCTGGACTTGTGTGTCTATTTCCTTCACCAAATTAGGGAAGTTTACTTTTATTATTTTTTTCAAATAAGTTTTCAATTTCTTGCTGTTTCTTTTCTCCTTCCAGCACCCCTATGACTCAAATGTTGGAATGTTTGAAGTTGTCCCAGAAGTTGTTTACCCTGTCCTTGTGGGTTTTTTAAAATTATTTTTTCTTCTTGCTGTTCTGATTGAATTTTTTCTTTCTTGTGTTCCAAGTCATTGATCTGATTCTCAGCTTTACCCACTCCACTGTTGATTCCCTGTGATATTTCTTTGTCTCCTCATTTTAGCAACTTCCTTGTGTTTGTTTCTATGAATTGAGTAGAGCTGCCTTGACTCCCTGTCTTAGAGCTTAGCCTAATGTAGAAAAGTACACCATAAGTTAGATGGGGAGGGGTCTTAGGTAATCATCTGGGTGGGGCCACCCATGTGAACCAGGTTCATGGAGTCTTAGATATGGTGCTACTTTGTGGCTGTGTATAGGGGAAGGCTCAGAAAAGGGACAGTGGTCACTGCCTGGCTTCTGGAGTTTTGTCCAGTAGGAAGCTGTCCCTAGGCACTCACCATGATGATGGACACTTCAGTTTCTCCTTTCATGCCACTGGTGCCCTTCAAGCTGCTGCCCTGGTGCTGGAGCCCAGAGGAATTGAGTCTGCATAAGTCCTAAAATCATCGTGGGTCCTTTAAGAGGAGATGCCTGAGAATCCTGCAGTTTCTTCCACAGCCCCAAACTCCACTGTTTTTTACAGCCAGAAATTATGGGGACTTATCTTTTTTGGCACTGGAACACTGGGCTGAGTTGTAAGGTGTGGAGCTGGGATCTCTTCCTTGCAGAATATTCCTCCTGATTTTTATCCACTACATATGGATGTAGGACTTCTTGTTCCACATCTCTGCCCCTCCCACCCATCTGAATGAATGTGACTTCTTTAAATTCTTTGTTGTCAGCCTTCCATACAGCTTGATTTTTTCTGATGATTCTGGTTGATAGTTGTAGTCTAGTTGTACTTTTTGCTGTGGTTGTGGGAAGAGGTGAGCCATGTTTACCTACACCTCTATCTTGACTGGAGAATTGCCGCACTTAGAATTGAAGAGAACAAGCAGGTCACAAGGGAACAATTAGATTTTTTTCCATGTCTTTAAATATGGTGCTTTACACAAAGCAGTAATGAGAACCAAGCACATATGTAAACCTCAAGAAAATGTAAGAACCTCTTGGGCAAAATATAACTCTAATGACTAGTTACTAGAGCAAACCAGATGAATATCTCTATTTTCTGTCAAAACAGTGCTTTATCAAGTACATGACACCATCCATTGTTTTCCTTTGTTTTGGTTCTGAGGAAATGTTTTGCTTAAAGGAGGTGAAACAAAATATAGGCTGGGAGAATACAGTGGGAGACACTTATGCAAATTTTTAACCCCGTAAACTTGCATTTCTCTTTCACATTACCTACTAGAAGAGGGCAAGCTAGAATAAAGTATTTATTATTTTTATTGTTTATATTTTTTTGTTTGCAGTATTACAGATGCCCCCATTTTTCCCTTTTTGCCCATCTCCTCCCTACCCTCACCCCTTCCCTCTGGCCATCGCCACATTGTGGTCTCTGTCTATGAGTTATGCACATATGTTCTTTGGCTAATCCCTTTTATTTTAAAAATTATGCATTTTAACACAACATACCATGTTTACCAAACAAAAATCTAATTGTGGTATCTTAAACTGAATTGCTAAGCTTGAAGCACTGTATCAATAATTATTATTTTTACTCTATTAGAGAAAACTGGAAGATAGAGACCTATACACAACAAAAACCAGTTATGTTATCATTAAATTCTTAGGACTTATTTCTCTATATTCATTTTTTAGATTTATTATCATTCCTTTGTCATTAAAATTGTTGTTTATATTAGTGACAATTACATGTTTACCCAATAACTTCACTTTTTATTTACAAATATTCATTGTTGTATATTCAAACAGTATTATGTATTTAGGGACCCTCTGAGACCTTATCTTTCTTTCTATTCTACAAAACTTATAACTTTCTACTGAACGGATGGAATTAACCTCTTCATGAGCTTAGTCCTCATGAATTTAAAAAAAAACTATTCAAAATGAATAGTCATTTGAACTTTAAATAAGGTACAACAGCTAAGTGAATTTTCTATATACACAATAATTTTCCTGCTTAACAATTTTTTAAAAAGTATTTATCCATCCTATGTAATGCATGCTATAATATAGAATAATAAATATACTGTATAATAATATCTTTTTGAAGGGAAATGGGTGTAAGAGCATGCAACAGGAAATACAGAGATCAGGATGATGAGAGAGTTTGAAAAAGGCCTGAAAGTAAGGAACCTCAGACCTTCCCTTAAGATGGCGACAGGGCAGGTCAAGCTGGAGGACAGTATTATAGTTAAGAATCCGTTCCTGGGCCAGACCCCTTGATCACCTAGTTTGTATTGGGGCCAGGCCATATTGCCATAGAAAATCAAGAACTTGGGCTTGAGGTCGGTAAGTCTCAGAACCTTCAAATTCTTTTTTTATTTAAAGTTTATTTTTAATGTATTTTATTGATTATGCTATTATAGTCATCCCATTCCCCCACTTTATTCCCCTCATTAAAATATTATTATACTGTATAATAATATTTTATTATTATTCTATTATATAATAATATTATAATTATATAATTATATAATTATAATTATAATTATAATTATTATACTGTATAATAATATTTTACATATCACTATCACTCTTTATTATAAAATATTACCAGAAGAATAGAAAAATTGAAATGAAGGAAATTTGCTTAATCTTAGTGAAAGTGGTGTTGTGTAATCAGATAGTGGATAATAGGTTTCTTTTCTGCACATGAAGCATCTATGCTCATATGAGATGTATATGTAACTTGATTAGCATTCTTATTCTTAGAATTCTCTTTTAATATTATTAAAAGTGAATCATAAATCATTTATGATAACAATCAGTTCTGCAGTTATCTCAAGGCCGATCAAATTTCATCTACATCCCTACTTACTTATGCTCCTTCCTAAGCAAAGACATATGCTCCAGAGAATACAAAATTAGGTAATGAACAGTTATCTGAAAGAATTTGCAACTAAATATTAAAGTTCTACTTTAAATCAGCTCAGGAGAAAGTGAATTAAATGAATGAAAGATCAAAAGAAAAATGCTATCATACATGAGTGTACTGGAAAAGCTCATTTCATTAAAAGTGTTTCATAAGACAACTACCCTTAAAGTGTCCGTGACCCTGAGTTCCTCCAACATAGTAGACTGAATTAAGCATGAGATTGGTTGTTTGGAGACTTCATACCTTAGGCAAATCAATTCACCCTTTTCTAATATGAATTTCCTCTATTACTGTTCTTATTTTTACATATTCAAAACTTCGTTTTAAAAAAGCCTTTAAATCATGAAGTGGTGTATGCTGCCAGTATTTTAAATCTTGAAATACTGCCTTTTTATCTCTAGAATTCCTGGTTTACTTTTCTCGTATCCCTGGCATTTATGCAATGTGTAGTCACAATCTAAAAATTTCAGAGAATTAAGGTTTTAAAAGACATATTAAATCCTCTAACAAACCTTGAAGAATCTGCATTTTTACTTAAGATAGAATAAAGGCACATGCCTTATTTTCATTTTCATAGCCATGTTTAAATTGTGATTCTGGAGGTAAGTCTGAAATCCACAATGAAATGTGTTTTTTTAAAGAATTATTTCTTTAGATAATAAGGTATGAAGACAAAGAAGAAAAGAAAGAAAGAAAGAAAGAAAGAGAAAGAAAGAAAGAAAGAAAGAAAGAAAGAAAGAAAGAAAGAAAGAAAGAAAAGTTCATTATGAAAATTAATCACTGTCTTGAAAATGGAACGCTTCTGCCATTTCTGTATTCTATTTGCCACACATGACTCAGATACGCTTGGAATAAAAATGAAGACATGGGAGATTTGCATATACTAGAGCTCAAAATTCCTTTTAAATTTTTTACTCTTTGAATCATATTTGGACCAGAATATGATCCAACTCTTAGTTAGGCAATATGTTAGAACCATATAGCTAATTAAACCTGTGAAGATTCTCCCAGTCAAATCTTTATCATAATTTACCTTAATGCAGAACATGGCATCGTTCCTCTAAAGAACTGAAAATATGTATTCTATAAAATAAAAGTGCTTTAGTCATGTAAACTGCTTTAGAAATCCAGGCGACTTAATTGACTTTTCATGTTTGTGAGTTTCACATTCTCCTTTGCCAGGGAGCTTCTGCCTCAGCGCAGAAAACTGAACTGAGAATGTGGAATACAAAGCTATGGCAGGGATTCCAGATACTGCAAGTGATCATTTGTACTTTCTGTTGCCTTGAAAATGTCTTCATCTGATATTTATCCTGTACAAAGGGGTGGTAGGAGATTCCAGTAGTAAAATATAATGAAATTAAATACACCCAATTAATATTTTACCAGAATTAAGGAATATCACCTTCTTATTTCTAAGAATAATATTTTTGGCTTATTTAGAGTTTATAATTAGTTCAAGTAGACTTGCCAATTGTATGTACGTACACATACACATATTTTTAGTTGCCCTCTTATCCTTCTAATGTTTACAAACATCATCAAAAATTACAACAAAATCATGTTTAGCAAATGTTCATAGAGGTGGAAAAAAACCCAAATTGTTACTTTTTAACCCTAATCACAAAGAAAATTAGAATTAAACCACCTATTTGTCTTCCTTTAAGATCTTATTTTATATTTCTTCAGAGGGAAAATTTTCTTGGATACATTTTATTTGCTTGAAAAGTGTTACTCTCAAAACATTTTCCTTTATGTCTCAAATACATTTTTTCCATGAAGTTAATTTAGTTTTTTCCTTCATGTATTCACATATGTGTACCTTTGTAACAAATTCAACATTTTATACACTTGTTAAACTGTATCATCTCCATTATAACTAAGTGATGATGTTACATCTTAATATCTGTTCTTCTGCAAAGACATAAATGTATTTCATGTCAGTGTTTAGTGTCATCATCCTTATGAACCTATTTCATGATGTTCCACTCAATTTTCCTTCTTTATCCTTTATTAAAGTACTATAAAGTAAAATCCAAGTGTGCAGTGAAAAGCTAAGATAGTGCCTATTTGCTATATTACACCATTGGCAGTGGAATCTTTTTTTAACATTATTAACACTTCATTCATTAATATCTCTATCCTTTATTTGATCAGGTACAATTAATACTAAAATATGAAGATCAGTTGGAACATTATTTTCATATCTCAATTGAAACCACTATTATAGACTAGTAGGGGACACAGACAAAAAGATATGAGTAAGAGAAAGCCCACAGTGGGTTTAGGACACAGGCACATAGCTTAATGATTGGATGTTTGGGAATAAATGTATGTATGAAATAACTGAATATGCAGACAGTTTTGGTCAGTGAATCTTAACATCTTAAAAAGTTTGTAACATTACAATTCTTTTGAACTTAACTGTACAGATAAAGAAGATTTGAGGATAATTTTTTTTTAAGAAATAAAATTCCCTGCCCTCTGTTCATCCAAGGAAGGCCTGGAGATGTAACAGAAATATAACAGCAGGATCTCTTAGGGAACCCTTACTTTTGTCCAGTAGGCAAAATGTTATTACTCTCATAAGTACTTTAGCTGGGCCAGAGAATTAAATTGATACAAAACAGATTAACAAGAGAAAACACAATTTTTAAAAAATATTCATTTTTGTGACACAAGAGGCTTTACAAGAAAATGCAGTTTAAAAAAAGGCAAAATCTAAATGCTTTTACATTAGGTTGAACAAAGGAAGGTAATTGTGGAAAAGTAAAATATATGGGGAGGCTAAAGGAAGGTAAGAGTCATTTTTAATGAGACCTGTATGTACAGAATTCTCTTGGCTTTTATTCCCCCATGTCTGGTGATAAGAAAGTTTCTCTCATCCTTGTATTACAGGGAGGTTTTCACAAGGGAGTTTACTTTCTGCTTTCTGGAAGAAAAGAAGAGGTCTGAACACTTGTCTTATACCTGCTGTTTTTGAGTGATTTTAGCTCAAAACAATCCTTATGCCACATAATGAGGTGGCATATTCTGCCACCCTTCAATTTAGTAGGGTACTTTACAGAAGTTAAAGAAAAAAATTGAGGATCTGGCTTAGAATGGCAGCAACACAAGTGAAAGAGAGAAGAAATATGAGGAGGAACCAAAAAACTCCAGAATTTAGTTATAAAAAATTGTGTATTTATTCTCATAAATATAAATTTCAATCACCTTCAACATACTCTCCATTTAATGTTGTTTTCCACCACTCAAAACAGTTTTTGAAATGGTTGATTATGATACCTTTTGATGCTTCTGCTAATTTTTGTTTTACCTCTTCCACACTGGCAAAACTTTTCCCTTTGAGGACATTTTTTTTAATCCAGGAGAAAACAATGAAAGTCAGGCAGGGAGAGATCAGGTGAATAAGAAGGTAGAGCATGAAGGTCATGCTGTTTTGGGTCAAAAACTGCTGAACACTCAGAGTGTGTGGGCAGGTGTGCTTGTAAGTCGCCCATCATGAAATGGGCACCTGTGTCAGCTTAAAAAAAATTCACTGAAGCCAAACACAGCCCATCACAATAACATCACTGGTACACTGACACAGATGGGTTCCTAGGACACCCACCTAGTGGGGGAAGCCTGTACTACAAGGGGCCTCTGCTCCAGAAGATAATTTTGGTGTTTTTTGTGGTCCCTTGTACAAGACAAGTTGCAACTGCAGACACGGTTATTGCTTAAAGCACAAAGGTGATTTAGATTTAACATAGTGAATGATTACATGGGTTCTAATCCAAATAAAAGAGGTTGATTGCTGCACTGCTACTTAACATATGGCAGACACAAAGGCAACATGTGTGTTGCCTTTAAGATACCTTTAAGATAAAAATTCTACCTTTCTACCTTTAAGATTAAAAATAAGAAAATTATGTGGATTTATACAAGTTGCAAGATAATCAACTAAACATTTCTCTAAAAACTAGGAACTAAAATTCTTTTTACCATATAATCAATTCAGTAAAATTTCTTCATAGATTTTAAGATAACAAAATTAAGCCATATAATAAAGTCATGTCCCATTAATACATAACAAAATGAAGGAACATTATAGATACTGGCAATAATTTTAAAAACAGAAATCAAGTAAGAAAGTTGATAAAAATCTTCATTCAAAATTTTTTTAAGACAGCTGCAACAGAAACAAAGAAACATTTCTTTTTTAAAATTTTATTTTAATCATTGTCCAAGTACAGTTTTCTCCCTTTTGCTCCCATTCCAGCCCACCCGCCCAACCCTCCCCACTTCCCTCCCATTACCACCCACCCATAGTTTTTGTCCATGTATCCTTTAAATTTGTTCCTGTAAACCCTACCCATTCCACCCTGAAATTCCTTCTCTCCCCTCTGGTCACTGTCAGTCTGTCCCCTATTTCAGTGTCTTTGGTTATATTTTGCTTGTTTCTTTGTTTTGTTGTTTAGGTTCCTGTTAAAGGTGAGATCAAATGGTATTTGTCTTTCACTGCCTGGCTTGTTTTGCTTAGCATAATGCTTTCCAGCTCCATCCAAGCTGTTGCAAAGGGTAGGAGCTCCTTCTTTCTTTCTGCTGCGTAGAATTCCATTGTGTAAATGTACCATAGTTTTTTGATCCATTCATTTACTGATGGGCATCTAGGTTGCTTCCAGCACCTAGCTATTGTAAATTGTGCTGCTATGAACATTGGGGTGCAAAGGTTCTTTTGGATTGGTGTTTTAGTGTTCTTAGGATATAGTCCCAGCAGTGGAATTGCAGGGTCAAAAGGCAGATCCATTTTTAGTTTTCTGAGGAAGTTCCATACTGCTTTCCATAGTGATTGTACCAGTCTTCAGTCCCACCAACAGTGCCCTAGGGTCCCCATTTCTCCACAACCTCTCCAACACTTGTTGTTTGTTGCTTTGTTTATGATGGCCATTCTGACTGATGTGAAGTGGTATCTCATTGTGGTTTTAATTTGCATCTCTCTGATAGCTAGTGCTATTGAACATCGTTTCATGTGTCTTTGAATTTTCTGTTTGTCCTCGTTGGAGAAGTGTCTGTTCAAGTCCTTTGCCCATTTTTTAATTGGGTTACTTGTCTTCTTAGAGTGCAGTCGTGTAAGTTCTTTATATATTTTGGAGATTAAACCCTTGTCTAAGGTATCATTGGCAAATATGTTTTCCCATACAGTTGGTTCTCTTTTTATTTTGATACTGTTTTCTTTAGCTGTGCAAAAGCTTTTTATTTTGATGAGGTCCCATTTGTTTATTCTTTCCTTTATGTCCCTTGCTCTAGGAGATATGTCAGTAAAAAAGTTTCTTTGTGAAATATTTGAGATTTTCCTGCCTACGTTGTCTTCTAGGACTTTAATGGTGTCATGGTTTATATTTACGTCTTTTATCCACCTTGAATTTATTTTTGTATAAGGTGTAAGTTGGTGCTCGAGTTTCATTTTTTTGCACGTAGCTGTCCAGTTTTCCCAACACCATTTGTTGATGAGGCTATTTTTATTCAATTTTATGTTGCTGCTTCCTTTGTCAAATATTAATTGACTGTAGAGACTTGAGTTTATTTCTGGGCTCTCTGTTCTGTTCCTTTGGTCCATGTGCCTGTTTTTATGCCAGTACCAGGCTGTTTTGATTACAGTGGCCTTGTAGTATAGTTTAGTGTCACGTACTGTGATCCTTCCTACTTTACTCTTCTTTCTCAAAATTGCAGCAGCTATTTGGGGTCATTTATGGTTCCATATAAATTTTTGAAATGTTTGTTCTATGTCTGTGAAATAAGCCATTAGTACTTTAATAGGTATTGCATTAAATGTGTAAATTGCTTTTGGTAGTATGCACATTTTGATGATATTAATTCTTCCAATCCATGAACACGGTATATGTTTCCATTTGTTTGTGTCTCCCTTGATTTGCTCCTCAGTGTTATGTAGTTTTCTGAATACAGGTCTTTTACCTCTTTGGTTAGGTTTATTCCTAGGTATTTTATTTTTCTTTTTGCTCTTTCTAATGGGATTTTTTTCTTAATTTCTTCTTCTGCTGCTTCATTGTTGGTGTACAGAAATGCCTTTGATTTCTGGATATTGACTTTGTACCCCGCTGTTTTGCCAAATTCATTTATTAGGTCAAGCAGTTTTTTGGTGGAGTCTATAGGATTTTCTTTGTACACTATCATGTCATCTGCAAACAGTGACAGTTTTGTTTCCTCCTTTCCAATTTGGATTCCTTTTATTTCTTTTTTCTTGTCTGATTGCTGTGGCTAAAACTTCCAGTACTATATTGAATAGAAGTGGTGAAAGTGGACAGCCTTGTCTTGTTCCTGATCTTAGTGGAAAAGATTTTAATTTTTGCCCATTGAGTATGATGTTGGCTTTAGGTCTCTCATATATGGCCTTTATTATGTTGAGGAATTCTCCCTCTATTCCCACTTTGCTGAGTGTTTTTATCATAAATGGGTGCTGTACCTTATCAAATACTTTTACTGTATCTATTGATAAGATCATGTGGTTTTTGTCTTTGCTTTTGTTTATGTGATGTATTACATTTACTGATTTGCGAATATTGTACCATCCTTGCATCCCTGGAATGAGCCCCACTTGGTCATGGTGTATGATCTTCTTAATGTACTGTTGGGTGCGGTTTACCAGTATTTTGTTGAGGATTTTAGCGTCAATGTTCATCAGCGATATTGGCCTGAAGTATTGTTTCTTTGTTGTGTCTTTATCTGGTTTTGGAATTAGGATGATGTTGGCCTCATAAAAAGAGTTTGGGAGTCTTCCATCTTTTTGGATTTTTTGAAATAGTCTGTGAAGGATAGGGGTTAGCTCTTCCTTAAATGCTTTGTGGAATTCTCATGTGAAACCATCTGGTCCAGGGCTTTTGTGTGTTGGGAGTTTTTTGATTACTGGTTCAATTTCTTTTGTTGTTATTGGTTTGTTCAGGCTTTCTGCTTCTTTTCCATTGAGTTTTGGAAGATTATATTTTTCTCGATTTTTGTCCATTTCATCTAGGTTTTCAAATTTCTTGGCATACAGTTCTTCATAGTAGTTTCTTACAATCCTTTGTATTTCTGTGGTATCTGTTGTAATCTCTCCTCTTTCATTTCTGATTGTGTTTATTTGGGTCTTCTCTCTTTTTTTCTTAATGAGCCTGCTTAAAGGCTTGTCGAATTTGTTTGTCTTTTCGAAGAACCAGCTCTTGGATTCATTGATCCTTAGAATTGTGCTTTTAGTCTCTAGGTCATTTAATTCTGCTCTGATCTTGGTTATTTCCTTCCTTCTGCTTGCTCTGGACTGTCTTTGTTGTTATTCCTCGAGTTCTTGTAGACGTAGGGTTAGGTTGTTTGTTTGGGATGTTTCTAACTTTTTTAGGTAGGCCTGTATCACTATGAACTTCCCTTTCAGGACTATCTTGGCTATGTCCCATAAGTTTTGGGTTGTTGTGAGTTTGTTTTCATTTGTTTCCAGAAAACTTTTGATTTCTTCCCTAATATCATTCTTGACCCATTCATTTTTTAATAGCATGCTATTTAATCTCCATGAATTTGAGTGATTTGGGTTTTTTTCATTGGGGTTGGTTTCTGGCTTCAGTCCCTTGTGACCTGAGAAAATGCTTGGTATGATTTCAATTTTTTTGAAATTGTTGAAGCTTGTTTTGTGCCCTATCATGTGGTCAATCTTTGAAAATGTTCCATGTACATTTGAAAAGAATGTGTATTTAGCTTCTTTGGGATGGAGGGCTATGTATATATCAGTAAAGCCCATTTCATCTTGGGTATTGTTCAATGCCACAATATCTTTGTTGATATTTTGTTTGGAAGATCTGTCCATTTTTGATAGTGGGGTGTTAAAATCCCCCACAATAATTGTGTTGCTGTCAATATATTTCTTGAAGTCCTCTAAGATTTTCTTTATGTATTTGTGTGCTCCTATGTTGGGTGCATATATATTTACAATATTCATGTCTTCTTGGTGGATTCTTCCCTTGAGTATTATGAAATGACCTTCTGGGTCTCTCTTTATGGTCCTTTTTTAGAAGTCTGTTTTGTCAGATATGAGTATTGCTACCCCAGCTTTTTTTTTCCTGTCCATTTGCTTGGAAAATTTGTTTCCAGCCCTTCACTTTCAGCCTGTGCAGATCTTTTATCCTGAGGTGTGTCTCTTGTAGGCAGCATATGTGTGGGTCATGTTTTCTTATCCAATCAGCTATTCTATGTCTTTTGATTGGAGCATTTAATCCATTTTCATTTAAGGTTATTATAGACAGGTACTTATTCATTGCCTTTTATACATGTGTGTTCCTCTCTTACTCTTTCTTTTTCTTTCTTTCCTTAAAGCAGTCCCTTTAGCATTTCTTGCAGAACTGGTTTAGTAGAGGTGTATTCTTTTAGACTTCTTTTGTCTGGGAAGCTTCTTATCTGGCCTTCTATCTTGATTGAGAGCCTTGCTCGGTAAAGTAGTCGTGGTTACAGGCCTCTGCTTCTCATTACTTGGAATATTTCTTGCCATTCTCTTCTGGCTTGGAGTGTTTCCATTGAGAAGTTAGCTGTTAGCCTTATTGGGGCTCCCTTGTATGTTACTTCCTGTTTCTCCCTCGCTGCCTTTAAGATTCTCTCTTTGTCTTGAAATTTTGCCATTTTAATTATGATGTGTCTTTAGATGGGTCTCTTTGGGTTCCTCTTGATTGAGACTCTCTGTGTTTCCTGGATTTGTGTGATTTTTTCTCTCATGAAATTAGGGAAGTTTTCCATCATTACTTGTTCAACTAGGTTTTCGATCCCTTGCTCTTCTTCTTCTGGTATCTCTATTATATGGATATTATTAAGTTTCATATTGTCTTGCATTTCTCTTAATACCTCTTCATTCTTTCTGAGCCTCTTTTCCTTTTCTTGCTCTTTCTGGGTATTTTCTTTTACTTTGTCCTCTAGCTCACTGATCCGATCTTCTGCTTCATCGATCCTGTTTTCATTCCTTCTACTGTGTTCTTCAGTTCAGAAATTATATTCTTCATTTCCTCTTGCCCCTTGTTGAGAGTTTCCATTTCCTTTTTTATGCTGATGTAGTTTTCAGTGAGTTTATTGTAGCTTCCCTGTATTTTCTGGTAGCTCATTGTGCGCTCATTGAGCTTCCTGACGATCATTGCTTTGAACTCAATATCTGATAGTTGAATTGCCTCTATTTCATTTAGCATTCTTTCTGAGGCTTCCTCCTTTCCTTTCATTTGGGGATTGTTTCTTTGTCTTCCCATTGTTTGTGAGACTCTTCTTGTTATCCTCAGCTTCTTATATTGATCTGTTCTGGCTCCCTGGGTTTATGTTGTGAACTTCTTTAGTAGAATAGCAGTGAGTTTCAGTGGTGCAGTTTCCTTGATCTCCCAAGCTCACTGGTCTTGGGCTGTCATTTAAGTTGGCTTTGTGTTTGCCTTTGGGTTTTGATTGTTGCTGGGTCTTTCTTTGGTGGTTCCTTCCCACCAGCTGGTTAAATGAGGGTCACTCTGTTCACCACCTCCTGTATTTTGTTGTGCTGGTGAGGGCAGGTTGTGTTAAAGCTGGTTCTTCCATGTGTATAAGGTTTAAAGAATTCTTGTTCAGTTGTTTGTATTGGGTACTGTCTCTACTGTTTAGTTGTATTTCGAGATAGGTCCTGGATTGAGGTTTATGTGGTTACTACTCCCTCCTTCACCTTCTTCTTTTGTTATCTGTTAGTGGTTCCTTTGTTGTTGGGTTTCCTCTTCCAGTGGGTATTCTGGTGTTCACCACCTCCATCTATTCTTTTTTGTCATCAGTTGGAGGAGGAAGGCAAAATGGTTTAAGACAGCAACAGAGAATTCTATGTTATTTACAGTAGTAGCAAGTAGGGAAGAGATAGGAGATCCTTTGACTATGTATAGTGTTAACCATGATCTTCCACCCAGCTAGCTGATTTTTGGAAAGGATGGAAAGAAGATAAGGCTCTTGTTGGGGAAGGAAGGATTGTGAGTTGGATATATAAAGCAGGGAGATTGTGGGAGTTCAGACTCTGAGGTAAGGTGAGAGCAAAGGATAGTAAATATGTGTAGTGTGTGAGAGAATAGAGTTAACCACTACAGTAATAGAGTTCAGGAAACTTTGAAATGGGCTAAGATCTGGGGTAGGGGGGTGTTGTGAAGTAATTACAATTGCATAACAGCAGTTATTTACAATGATATTATGGCAACAATCATATGACAGAATCTATGAGATTTAGGTAACACGAATAGGGAGTACAGAACCTCGATTAGTGTGCTAATGGAACACAGGTGAGTTAAAGGACAGTAGATTAGTAATACAGTATGGAAAGAGGTATCAGGGGAAATCTGTCAGGTCATACAATATATCCAGCCTAGCAAAGCAGACTATACAAAAAGAAGAGGGATATAAAAATACTATTAAAAAAGATGTAGGAATACTGGAAAAATAATAATAATACAAATATGCAATAACTTGCAGGTTCTCTGTAATAGCAGAGTGAAATTTATCTCACTGTCCCAGCTGTTGTGATGCCCCCTTCTTTGGGTTCAACTTTGGTCTTTTCACAGATCCAGGATTTTGTCTCACTTGTAGGTATTTAGAAAAAAATTTAAAAAAGTAAAAAATAGAAAAGGCAGATGAAGGAAGGAAGAAGAGATAAAATTGGAGGACAGGAAGGAGGAAGGAATAAAACAAGAAATCAGGTAAGAGAGGAAAAAGAAATCAAAAGAGAATAAGAACAATAAAAATTAAAAAATTAAAAATTGTTAAAAAAAAGAATCAAATTAAAAAGTCTCTTGGTTTCAAAGTGGCCAAACTGGTCTTTCTGCTCTTGCTGGCTGTGTCAGGCTGAAGGGTGATTGGTATGGCTTTTCTTCCTCGACCAGCTGAGCTCACACTGGCTCCTCAGCCTTGCACCCTGGGTGTGGGAATCAGGTCTTTCCCCAGGGTTACTGCTATGGACTGGGGTGCAGGGATGCTCTCCCTGCATGCGCGCCTGTGCATGCGCGCCACGCTCCCACGGCTGGGTAGCAGGGAGGCTGGAGCCACTGATCACTTTAGGAGAATTCCCCAAACAGTGTCTGTGTCTATTCACTCCTTTCTCTTGAGAAATTCCTCCTGTTCAAGCCTGCCACTACCCACAGTGGCCTGGCTTCTCCCACCACCAAACGCTCCAGCCAGACCAGTGACTGTGGGGGTCTGGGCTTGCTGCGCGACCCAGCCTCTCAGGTGTCTACAGCCTCCAAAGGTGCTCACAGCCCTTGTATCTTTGCTAGCACCTGGATTCCTCCCAGTGCCACTCATACCTTGTTGGGCTGGGGAGGGAGCAGTTGTCCCGGCTCTCTCCCAAGGACTCTGTGGCATACCTAGCAGCAGGCCCTGGGCCTGGGGCTGCAGCCCCAGGACCACATGCTGGTCCCCGGGACCCTACCTTGTTGCAGCATTCTTCTTAGGGTCCGGTTTTTCAGTTCTGCACAATCCTTGGTGCCCTATTTTCAAAAATGCTGAAGTATGTTGGTTGCTTGCTTCTCTACTCCATAGATTGGTCAGGATTTTCTCTCCTGAGCAGAGGGAAGCCAAATCTGCTCCTTCCTACTCCGACTCCATCTTAGCTCCCCAAAGGAACATTTCTGATAAAGATGAGACTCAGTGTGACTCCAAACTGTACCTGCAGCCTTCAGAAGCCAAATGGGTGAGTCAATATTTCCTCTACAGATTGAAAAAAAAACCATCCTGAAGAACATCCTTATTTTTCCAACTTCTAATTCAGATAAAAGGTTGGAAGAGTCAATGCTGAGGTGAAAATTTGAAAATGTGGAAAATGAAAGTATACATTGTAATGTATAAGCTAAGCATTAAAAAAAGAATAATTGATACACTAAAAGAGATAACAACATTTAATCATGTAAACTGCTCAATTAAAATCAGAGAAATCTTAAAAGAAAACAAAAATTAAATACATGAAATAAACAATGAAACTTTTACATAGATAAGCAGGGCAGACTTCAAAAAGGGAACACTATCAGAGATAAACAGAAGCATTACATAATGATAAATGTGTCAATTATTCAAAAAAAGTAATCGTAAATATGTCTTAACATGACATAACAACAAAAGAGTCAAAATATGTAACATAATACAGAGGAGAATTAGTGGATTTTACCTTTGGAGGATTCACCCTCTCCGTCACTAATTGGTAGATCACACAGAAAGAAATCAATAAGAATACCTAAATAACAGAATCAATCAATTTGACCTAATTGACATTTATAGATTATTTTATTCAACAACAGCACAAAACACAGTCTTTTAAGCTCAGTTACATGAAACATACAGATATAAGTTCATCCTTATATGGAAATGGAATTAAACTAGAAATCAATGGCAGAGAGATCATTTAAAATTTCAAAAACACACATTTCTAAGTAACATACCAATCAAAGGAGAAGTGTCAGGAGAAATTTTAAAAGTTAAACTAAATGAAAATTATTAAAATTTGTGTGATGCAGTGAAAATAGTATTCAAAGGTAAATTTGTATCATTAAAAGCACATGTTAGAAGAGAAAGATTTAAAACCAATAATTTCAGTTTTCCCTCTTGGAAACTGACAAAGAAGAGCAAATTAAGCCTAAAGCACATACAAAAAAAGGAAATAACATGACTCTGAGGATAAATCAATTAAATTGTGTGGTAGATTGAATAATGACCACAGAAACTCAGGCCCTAATTTTTGGAACCCATAAATGTCTCCTTATAAAACAAGTGGGGCTTTGAACAACTGGTTAACTTGTGGATTTTAAGGAGAGAAATTACTCTGGATTAACTTGTTGGCCTTAAATGAAATCATCAGTGGCCAAGACAAGAAAGGCAGAGGAAGATTTGAAATGTGAATCCTAAAGCAAGAAATTGGAGTAAGGGAACCAAGGAAGGGATCATGCACTGAGGACTGTGATCTTCTCTCAAAAGCAAAACAACAACAACAACAACAACAATAAAGAAACCTCTTCTCCCCTAGGTTACTCAAAATGGACCAGCTTGCTGACAAATGGACTTCAGCTCAGCGAAACTGATTTCAGTCTCTTGGTCTCTAGAAATTTAGGAGAACACATTTGCATTGTTTTAAACCACATGTTTTGGTAATTTCTTATAGCAGCCATAGAAAACTAATACAAAATCAAAACAGGGAAGTAATAGAGAAAAAAAAACAAAGAGAAAAACAGAAGCTGGCCTTTATAAAACCTTAATAAAACACAAATATTCAGGCAGTCTAACCAAAAAGAAAAAGAGAGGATACACATATTTTCAGCATAAAAAATGAAATAACCATTAATACAGGGCATTAGGGATATAAGAGAATATAATAAATAATTATAAGCCAAAATTTTTATAGCATAGATTAAAATGGACCAATTCTGTCAAAGGAACAGGATACCAAAACTCACAAAATGAGAAGATGAAAATCTGGATAATCCTATACTTATAAGAAATTGAATCATTAATTAAAACCACTACAAAATATAAAACACAAGGCATAGGTGGTTTTGCTAGGAAAATTTAACAAATATTTAAGGAATAAGTAACACCAAATTTCTACAATCTTCTAGAATGGAGAACATTTCAGAACTCATTTTATGAAACCATCATTACCCTAATAGCAAAATCAGATAAAGAATTACAAGAAAACTATCAAAATGACAAGAAACTCACAACTATCAACAAATGAACCTAAAAGAAATGAAAAACAATGAAAACAAAAACTGAGCAAACAGCCAGACCAGGAACAGAACCAGAGAAATGGACATCACACAGAGGGATTTCAGTGGGGAGCAGGAAGGGAGGAATGGGGGGGAAATGTATAGGGAAGAAGCATAATTAGTAGGCATAAAATAGATGGGGAGAGATAAAAAAAGGTTTAGGAAACAGAGGACTTGAAGAACTTATATGTACAACCCATGGGCATGAACTAAGGGTGGGGGGATGCTGGAGGGTTGGAGGGCAGGTGGAGGGAGGAAAAGGGGAAAATTGGGAAAACTGCAATAGCATAATCAATAAAAATATTTTAAAAAATAAAAATAAAAAACTATCAAAAAATTTGGAATTAATTTTTTTAAATACCACTTATGATAGCACTAAAATACTGAAATACTGAGATATAAATCTAACAAACTATATACAGGATCTATATGTGGAAAACTACAAAATCCTAATTAAATCATAGAAGATCAAAATAAATAGAAGATATATCATATTTTGGAGTAGAATATTCAGTATTCTTAGAATATCAATTATTACTAACTTCTATAAATGTCAATTATTCCTAACTTTTATAAAAATCAATAAACTCCCAATTAAAAATTCCAGTAAGGTATTTATATTAATATGCATACTGATTTCAAAAATGTATATTGGAAAGCAAGAACCTAAAATAGTCCACAGAATACTGAAGGGGAAGCAAGGTAGAGTATTGACACTAATAAATTTCAAGACTCCCTATAAAGCATGTTGTAGCCTACTATAAATCTAGTAATCAAAAAGATGTAGTAATGAAAAAAGAATAGCACATAGATAAATGGAAGAGAATTGAGTAACAAAAAATAGACTCATACAAATATAGTAAACTGATGTTGGGCAAAGATCCAAAGTCAATTCAATAGAAAAGTGATTTTCAACATTTATCATCTTATGGCACACATAAAATAATTAGTAAAATTTTGAGACACAAAAAATTTATTTTTTGTTGATCTAACAAAAAATAGGTATAATTTTTATTCATTCACATTCACATCAGACAGCTATTGTGTTGACTGTTGTCATTTTTTATTTGTTATCTAAGGAAAAAGAGAACATGTTCCTAATCAAGGAACATGTATAAACAACCCATGGACATGAACACCAGGGTGGGGAATGACTTTGGGAGCAGGGGGTGAGCTGGGTGGAGGAAAGAAAAAGAGGAAAAATTGGGACAATTGTAATAGAATAACAATAACATATTTTTTAAAAAAGTAAAAAACTAAAAAAGATAACCTCCAAGTCGTACAATAGAAATAAATACAACCATTGTAGGAGACCATTCTGCATGGTGTGGGCCCAGCTGCCACTCAGAGATGCACAGGATCCACGCCCATGGATAGGTTCTCTCATGGGGAATCAGGCCTGCAATGTGCCTAGGCCGCTTTGAGTCTTGCTTTTTGCTAAAAACTCCCTCACCCTGAATTGAGGACATTTACTGCAAAGCAACTTCCTAAAATCCCTGCTAAACCTTCCAAGGATGAGTGTGACCAGTTCAACCCCTTTTGCCTTTTCATTTGCAAATATCCCTCTTCTGTGATGTGATCAGCGGCATTGGCTCCTTTGTTTTCTGTAAAAGGTAACCACCTAAAACTAACCTGTGCATAGTAAATGAGGACCTCCAGGTAATAGGCAGAGAAACCCAATAAAGGCCTGTTGTAGCTGAGGCCTCAGCTTTTGCTCCCCTTGAGGAAAAAGACGTGCTGTCCCTTTTCCTCCACAGGACTCGGTAGTCCATGTGAATGTCTCATTTCATCCATAATGATGCGAACACTGAGGGCCGGTGTCTGCATCAACCATGTATGTAATCCAAAAGAATGTAAATACATTAATCTTTTCAGTTGAAAGCATAGATGTTCATTTAAAAAACAAAACAAATAAAAGCAGGTATAATTTTATTAAAACCACACTATTATCACTTCTATTTGACATATATCTGAAGTCTTAGCTAGCACAATTTGACAAGTAAAATAAATAAAGAAATAAAATTCAGAATGGAAAAATAAAAACAACATTGTTATTTTCTGGTAAATTTATCTATTTGGAAATCTCTAAAAATGTATAAAAATATCAGACTAAGTAGATATGACTAGTGTTTTATATCTGTAAAATCATAAAACAAAATATATTTTACATTCATAGTAGTGATTAAAAATGCAATTTCTAGAATTCAAAATAGTATTACATATAATCATTTAACATTAAAACAAGAAATATAAAGTACTTCCATAGGAATAAATTTGAAAAATAAGGGAAAAAATTATAAAACTTAACTCAAAGATATTAAGAAAGTACTAAACTATTATATTTTATAAATATTGTACTAATTTATGAAGATGTCAATGCTTCCCATTTAATTTTCTATGGAGAATTATTATAATTCAAACTATCATCCCAACAAACTTTTCACTGACTTGACAAATTAAACTAAAACTTAGATGGGTCTCCTCCCATTTTGGCAGTGGGGAAGTTAGGAGGTGGAGGAATCAAGCAAAAAGGGAAAAAGGACTCATGGACATGGACAACAGCATGGTGAATACTACAGGAGGAGCTATAAGAAGACTAAATGATAATGGAAAAAAGACAATAAAGATAAATTTAAAAAACTTATATGGAAATCTAAGGCCAAAGACCATTTAATATATTTATGGCAAAAAATGGGGTGAATATATATTTGACCCAGTGCAAATAAAGATCTCACAAAATGCAGACTTTAAGACATTATATGGTACAATAGTGATACAGTAATGGGAAAGTAAATAAATTGCACAGAATAGGAAGGTAAGAAAAACACCCATGCATATGTAAAAGCTTGATATAGTTCAGAGGGGCCTTTGAAAAGAGGATGGATTATTTAATAAATTATGATGAAAGAAATGATTATTGATGTAAAAACCTAAAAATGCTATTTATAAAATTTTATGTCAATATTTAAGTTTATTAATTAGAATGGAATTTTTAAAGTAATAAAGATATTCGGCTTGATTTAGGGAACAGGTAGGCTATCTTAGCATGTCCATAGGAAGCGAACATTGAACATTTGACACTCTCAAGTTGAGAATTCCTCTCGAATAATAGATACCATAAAGAAAATGAAGATACAAGCCACTAACTGAAAAAAAGATATTTGTAACAGTTAAAATAAAATTAAAATCTATATAAAATCTCTACTTAAAGAGAAACTTCTCAAATACAATTTTCTTAGCATTGGATATCATCTAACATAGAATAGGAAAGCTATTTTACATTTTGTCAAAGTAAAAACTATGAGATTTGATTCTGTCAAATCCAGCAGTGGCAGAGCTAGACACAGGTATTCAGGAAGTCTAAAACAACCTCATATCATAGGCCAAATGTCAGCAGCATACTGATTGCCATTCCCTCTTGGCACAAGAATCTGTATTCTGTTAGTGTACAGAATATGGATTGCATGCTCTAGTTTATAGGTAGGACTGGAAAACATTTCTTCCTTAGTAACACAGAAAGTTAGCTGCTAATGTAATTTGATATATTTGGATTGCATAGCAACACATTTCCCAAGTACCTCCTAATGTGAAATTTAACTTGAAAGTTACATTTGTATGCTCCAGCTCATGAACTTGACACTATTCTCAGTATTACCATAGGCAAGTTATTCTTTGCAGAGTATAGGATTTTGGAAGTTAATTAGAGATGCTACATGATTTCAGCTACTTGTGAAATGTTGAAATGGAGATATAATAATCTCAGGAAAATATTGTTCTGACAGAAAAAGAATAGATTTGCAGTCTATTTGCATTTTAGCGGTTGATGTAGGATGGCTGCTTTAGAGAAAATTGCAAAGTTGCCTATAGTTCATCATTTGCTTGGAGCTTCTGTCTGGTGTGACATTCCTCTAGTGACTACGTAATTGATCAGGAAGTTCAGGGAACAGGAATTTCGATGTTAATGGTAATTAAGAGTAAAGGCAATGCCAATGCTAAGGGATATGAGACAGAATTTCTTCTTTTTAAATAAAAAAGGTGCTCTTTCAGATAATGGCATGTATAAGACTGTATTGTACCTGATTTTGTGTATTTATATTCATCACTATAACATAAGCTCCATGAAAACAAGGACCCTATGGAACTCAGTGTCTGGACTCAAATAAATATTTGATGAGTGAGTAACTGAATGAGCAAATAACATTTTCCTTTTCTCCCCTGTGAACATATTATAGAGAAACAAATATAAGGTTAACCTGATTAAATACAAAGATTACTTTCCCCAGTGTTCCACAGTAGATCATAATCTAGCACGTGTACTTTCTTAGAGGACCATAAAACCACACTGCCAGCAGTGCTGCCAGGGGGAGATAGCACCCATGGTTAGAACTAATTTTAAAATGATGCAGTTTCACAATGTTCTAAGCATAAACGCTATGAAAGTGGATTATTATTAATTATGGCACTTTTGGGCTTCTCTTCACATTTTAGTTTAAATGAGGCCAGGAAAGTGCAAGTTAATTATGTAAATTTCACAAAGTGCTCTTCAAATATTGGTGTTTTCATTTATGAATCACATTATAACATGTATTCACATAAAACAGAGCTTTATAAATTTGATCATATTTCCTGAAGAAAAATGGTGTCATTATATCATTGACCAGTAAATAGTGTATATTATAAAACCACTCAATACAGGATAATGTAGTGAAATCTTCTGCAACAAATTTAACAGTAAAAACAGTCTCCAGATCTTATACAAAGCACATATATATCTTTTACACATGCATCTCCTAAAAAAACAGATACATAAGAAAATATTGAGCACATTTTTTATGTGTGTTGAAGATTTAACCTAAAGAATATTAACTATTTAGATAATAATTGTTATGATTTAAAAATTTCACAATGTTTAACAACATTTTCTAGGTTACTATGAAATGATATTTAATTGGGTTTACTTAGAATTATTTATTTCCAAGGAATAAACTCTATCAGCCAGAAGCATCAAAATATTTCCATAATTTTCATGGTCATCTCAAAATAGAACAATACTCAGTGTGCGTTGTTTGTTATTGATAGTAGTGATAATGGTAAGTTTTTAAATGTCTACAGAATAATCAAAGTTTTCTTGTCTTTGATTATTATAAGAAAATTTTTCTTTTTTTCCTTACTAATCTATTTTATTCTGAACACTCTTAAAATACTATATTACAGATATCAGAACTTTAGTCTTTATTGGAAAAACATATATAAAAAACTGTTATGAATTTATTTGGAATTTTTATTAAGAAGATTCTAACCCCTTTTCACAGATTTGCTAAAATATGCATAAATATTCCAATGACACATCAATTGTCATCATGTCTCATTCAGTAAATTGATATAAGCACCTGGAGTGTGGACATTCATTAGATTAATACAATAAATAGAGAAGGAAAATAAAAATTGTCCTACCTCTACAGGCAAAATTTATCATTGTTACTTCAAGAAAGGCAGATTAGTTAAATAAAAGTCACTAACATTTGTAAAGTCTTCAGTATGCTCCAGGCACTGTTTCCTGTGATTTACATTAACCCCACATCCACATCCACTGAGTGAAGCAAGAACCATTATGCACTCCATTTCACAGATAAGAAACTGAGGTACAAACAAATTAACCAACTTGCCCAAGTTACGTGTATACTATATGAAAGGGCTGAGGTTCAGACCCTGGCAATCCTGTTTGGTGCCCAGGTTTTTAACAACTGGGTTTGCTGACTTTTCATTGGATTAGATTGATTCAAATTGACAAAATAGGGGTGTTGGGTACTAGTGCTCTACTGTGAAGGAGGCTAAGATGAATAATACAGATCTTTTACCATGAAGCAGCTTTCAATCTCAAAGATATTCATAAATATTGAACACTTAGAAATGCATTCACAGATTTTTGGCATGCAAAACTTTTTAATATGACAGCTCTACATGTTTTTATCTCCTTTCTCTGAATCCTTTAGCACTAAGTGCTTATTTTAGCACCTAATCATCTACTTCCTTGTCCCTATTAATACTGTGCAGAGAGATTCAATCTGGCAAAGTATAGATCACCTACCTTGTTTAAGGAACAATGGTGACATTATTTTCTCTTTTCTCAACCAGAGGTCTTCAACCCAGAGTCCTGGGGTATATAAAGACTTTATAAGGGATTGGCATACACAGTTTCAATGGAATTAATTTCTAGATTCTCTTATTCTTATAAGAGATTCTTCTAGATTCTCAATCTTTCTTAACATTGATCTGAGAACAAATATAAGTTTACATAGTCTGTTCCCATATTACATAATTACAGGTGCACCCTTCTCTTACCTCTGCTTTTCATATGGTAGATTAACCTAAGGCTTAAAAAACTCTAAAATGTTAAAAAGGATTGCATTTAAATATTGATTATTGTGAAATTCTGCTTTATTGATTAAAGTTGTCTTAAACCTCGAAATTTATGTTCTCTTTATACACACACAGTATATAATATCAATAAATACACACTAAGACTTTTATATCAGAAATGGATACTTTGCCTTATGTCTAAAGACATAAGCATAGCCAATGCATAAGTTACTAGTGCTCTTTTGTTGAAGTATTAGTATTTTATATGTTTCATAGAACCACAAAATTTTATTAGACCACAAACATTGATTTTTAAAAATGTTTTATTCAATTATATAGTTAAAACCAACCTTACAAATACAAATATTTACTACTTTTTAAAAGGATTTTCAAGTCTTTTCACATTTTAAAATACAATAAATATTTTTCTCTCTTAATAGTAGGAAATATACATATTTCCCTTTAGGATTAAAAAAAAAACAACATATAGATATGAACCTAAAATGTGAAATGACATACATAGCTTTCCCAAATTATTTTCTAAGTATGTAGTAACAAATCTGAAGACTTAAAAGTGACTTCTAGAGAAGGCTACCAGTATAGAATTTAAGCTCTTAGAGAACAGGTTACTGTGGACCTACAGTAAAATCTTATAAGTAAATCTTTACTCTTTAAGCTGAGCATGTATGCTTGAAAGACATGGAATACCAGAAATTTTAAAACAGCATATTGTAATATTTCATTGTAAACTTTCCATGTTAAGTCATTTTTTGGTGGGGAAGTACATAAAATCCACTAGAATGGCAATGAATGACACAAATTTTTCTTTGCAGTACTGAAAGGATATGTTTTCCATGGCAATGTTGTATAACATTCACAAAAGCTCTGTGCTATACATCCATAAGCATTTACTTAGCTCATGAGTCTGGTGGTTAGCAATTAATTATAGGCATGGATGGGAAGTCCATTTGGTTTTGACTGAGGTGACATTGTACCTGAGTATCTGCTGGAATAACTGAGGCACTAATCTCTGCTCTCTCATCTTCCAGTAGCCAGCCAGGCATCCCTTACAGCATTGAAAGAAATACAGGAGGGCAAGTAGAAACAATCAAAGCCCTTGAGATCTTGGCTTGTAATTGGCAGAATACTAGTTCCACCTCATTTCATTAGCCAAAGCTTGTCATTCAAATGACCAAGCCACATATAGAGGGAGCACTATAAAGTTACATGCTTGGCATGTCCTTGTTACAAAGAGGAGTGAAAAATCATAATTTGGTCCATTTTTGCCATCTACCACAGGTGTATACAGAATTTCATTGTTTTTTCTTATTATTTTTACAGAACAATAAAATAGTTTCAATAGTTGTTTACCTTAAACACATTTTTAACAGCTTTGAATTAAAAATGACCCTTTCCTGAATATTCTTATCTCAGCAAAAAAATAAAATAAAATAAACAAAGATCTTAGGGCCTAAGATCAATTTGACTATTCTTTCTGCTCTTTATAGCTGACATATTTTGAACCTTTCTATTAGATACATTAGATAGATTTTCCCTATTTTTCTATTAATATAATGAGTATGTATTACAGCTATAATAGATAGAAAAACATATGGGAAAATAATCACAGGATGAAACTGAGTTTAACACTGAACCTAAGTCTTCCTTTCCCTAAGTGAAATTCTTAAAATAAATATTTTATTTTATCTTTGTCCTTATATATATTAATTGTTATAACATATTAGCAGTGTAAAGCATAACAAATTTGTGGCTAAATGATGATGTTAACAAAAAAAATTGTTTGCAAGGAAAATCCTGGAGGAAGATAACATTGCATATATATTTGTGGATAGCACAGTAATTTAACTATTTACCAAAAAGAAAAAATAATAAATTAATACTTTTTAATCTATGGATAGAAAAAGCTTTATATCACTTAAATTTCAGCAAACAAGGGAAATGATATATTCACACATAGTATCAATTACTAAACTTATAAAGTGGTATAATTAAGAGTTAGATGAAGATATGGTCTTTGTCTATGCAAATAGTTAAGACAATTTTAAGAAAAATCATTGGCATTAATCTTGAAATTATATTTCATAGAATATGCATCCTGATGATGACAGTGACAACAGTATATTTTTCTTCCAATAGAGCAATATTTGGTTAGTTAAAGCAACAAGCTCATAATAGTGAATCATCTTTCAATTCCCCCAGAAATACACTTTTTTCTAGCCTCAATACCCAGTTTTAAATCTTATTAACATTACTTAACATTATAACAATCTATGAGCATATACCTGAAAATCACTGAAATAGACATTTGAGGGTTCAGAAAAGGTGAGGGATAAGCAATGGCTTCACCCTAAAATTGCTTACAAAATAATAAGAGAAATAATAGATGTATGCAAATAACTAGAAGATAAATGTTTATATTTTTAAAAGAGCAATGACAAAGAGGTCTGGGACTTCAGAGGAGGGGCGATTGTACCACACCATATCAAAGCCATTATTGGTTGTCTTGAAAAATAAGGAACATAATTCAATGTTATAAGTAACAGGTATTAGGTATCCTCTATGGACCTATAATGTGCTAGTTACTGTGATAGAAAACAAAACAAAAAGACCAACACAGTGACTGCCCTCCACGATTAGTCTATAGTCACCTGCAGAAAGACTTGTAGTACATAGTGTAAGTGTTCAGGGTTAGGGAAAGAGGGATCAGTGGGGCTCAGCAGGAACTACTTCATGTAGTAAATGAAACCCAATGTGGAGTTGGAAAAACAAGAGAAGACACTGCTGTGAGGGACCCTCAAGGGCATGTGCCAAGAGGGAGAGTCTATAGTATCTGTATTCCAAGAATAGTAAGCACGTGCACTCACTTTATAAACGTCTTTTTGAGGAAATAACAATAAACAATTTTATATGATAAGGGAAAGGGCAGACAAAAAGAGTTAATGGAGCTTAAATAGTAAAATTTGGTTCAAAATGCAGTCTAGAGACCTTGTAGTTTCATAAGCAACTCAAGATGTGTTTGGCAGCAAAATGCAGGATGGATTGGAAGAGGTAGGGAGAGGAAAGACAGTTTTCAGGAAAAATTCAAATACTTTTGATAATATGATGTATTGCCCCATGAGGAAAGAAGGATGTATTTCCACACCTGGTAGAACCACTGCCAGCAGACAACACAAAATTATCTGGCCCTTTTGGGGATTCCTTCAGTGAGAGGGAACCACCAGGCCAAACATCATACTGCCTTCCCAGGCTGGCCTGTATCTTCTTGCTTCAACTGGGGAGATATGTGAAAGGAAGCGATCTTCTGACCACCCTTGTCAACTTTCTTTAGACTAAATTGAAGCTTCTTCCTCAGCTAAATCCTGCTTCCTTTCCTTCTCTTTCACGGGTCTTCTCAAGAGACTTCCGTAATAGATCTACATAATGACTACCACTCAGAGTCAGTTGCACAGGCAACCAAGTTCTGAACCTTCTCTTTTGCTCCCCTTTACAGAACTGCAAATGGTTCTTTGAGTTACAACATTGAATGTGATAATAGTGTTTGGCAGCTATGTTCCCCTGTTGCCTTTGTTCTTGCCTTAAGGAGCTCCTGTTACACCTGTGTCTCTACTAAGTACTTCCACAGGGCACAGAAGCACAGAAACAATAGCAGCAGCTATAGCAAATATTAAAAAGAATAGTTTCTCATTTTAAACAGTGATGCATAGTTATATGTTAAAGTTTTTGCCTCACTCCAACTTTTCTTGAGTCATCTTTCTTTGCCAAGAGGACATTATTTAAAAGACATTTAAAGAACTGATAGTTGGTCCTGCCTTCTCTTCAATACACCTCACACTATCACCATCATCTCACTTTCAATTCAGATAATCCTTTGTATTGACTTGCAGCTGACCCTTGAAAAACATTGGAAGTTAGGGGTTATGAGACCAAAGTGTTCAAAAATTCCCTTAAAACTCTTTCCATCCACATATTTAAACAACTGTAGATTAGAAACAGGTTTTTTTGAATTCGCGGTTGGTAATATTCAGTTGGAAAAACAGCTGGAAATGTGAAAAGACCATTTTGACTGCAGTTGGTTGAATCCTGCAGATTCAAACCTAAGGAAAAAGGGCCTACTGTACTTATTAAAAATGAGCCTTATATACATGGACCCATGCAGTTCACACCCATGCTGTTGGAGGGTCAACAGTATTCACTTTCTAACCTCTTTCTCAGTGATACAGGTTAAGCTAAGAACTCTGGGAAAACAAGACAAGTGTGTGTTCCTTGGTTCCTCTATGAAAGGTCCGTGGGACATACTGCTTCTGTTGTGAGACTCTTAATGGTAGAAAGCTCTATTTACCTACCCATATTTACTTTTTAAAAAAACATTGATTTTATGTGTACAGAAACCTGTTTTAAAATAATGTTAAAATTATGTTTTTTCAAAATGTGTCTATACCAAAAAAATTTAATTATTTTGACCATTAGGAAATGTTATGCATTTTAATTAAAATATCAGAGAAACCATGGTGATACTTAAGAGATAATGCAAGCAGGCATACCTGGTGTGTCTTGTTCTTCACATATTCAAAGGAGCAGAGCTTCTAAGAAGCTAAAGAATCCTTTTATTTGCTCAAATTGTTTTCACATTGGCTCATAACAGAGGGAACAGCCATATTTTTGGATAAGTGCAAATTCAAAAGCAGAGCTAAAAGGTCACAACTTCTATCATTTAATTCATTTCAAGAAGAATGCTTCAATTAAAGTAAGAATGGTTCACACTTTTTTCAGAGTGGAAAACATTAGTCTGAGACCCATCCACCAGATTAAGTGTGGAGAGCATAATTAACCAATTAAGTACTCATTTCCAGTAAAGTGCCCAGCTGAAGTCAAAAAGCAGGGAAGGGCTATTCAACAGACTGTCCTTCTCTATTAGACTTTATAAGTTGATTAACTGTCCTGAGTTTATGCTAGGGGACTTACAGAAGAAATGCTTTTGTTTTATAGAATTTTAAGATATGTTATACTGTTAATTTTGTATCCAAATAAATCTAAACCTAATTAGTCTCTTATTTACCTAAGTAAAAATTATTGGTTAAATTAAGTAGTATTAGAGTTTAAGTAAGTAGTTGAAGTAGTATTATTTTTATCATCTCAAATGTTAAGTGGCTCACACAATACTGAGGAAAATTGTCAGCTTTAAAGATATAGGATGATCAGCCGAAAGTACTCCAATATTTTCTACTAACCAATGAATGGAAACTGTTCTTCAACTGGGAAAAGAAATTGTAAGCTTTAACAACTTAATACCTAAGTTGATATTAACTGATGAAATCTGAACTCCAATAGCAAGCAAATAGAAATAATTTTTAATGATAAATCATAAAAGACAACAAAAATTCACTAGACTCCTAGTGAGTAGAGGTCAGGGTTGCTGCTAAGCATCTTCCAATGCATAAGAGAGTCCCACAGTAAGAATTATTTGGCCAAAATGTCAATAGTATTAGGAAACTTTGCAAACCACTTTTGACACGTTTGATCACTTCCAGCACTTTTTCCTGCACAGTTTTTTTCTTTTGAATTTCAGTTGCATTTTTACCTCCCTTGAGGTAATAAAACATAACATGCCAAAACATTATATATATTCTTCCATCTTCAATATTAAAATGACTGGAAAAAATCATCAATTTCGATGTTTGTTTTAAATGCATAATATGACAGCTGTCACAATGCAAGCTAACAAAATTGTTTTGAATGAAGTTAAAGATGACTGAGTACTGCTAGAGTGATCCTAGGGAAAAAGCAAAATGAACTTTTTGGCCAACTCAACATTTACTCTGATTGCCAAACACTATTTTCTGTCAAATATTGCCTTTTCCACAACTTAACCTTCAGCTTCACTCTCTGAACCTGTGACTGAAAAGATCAGTCGATTACTGTTGTATCTCAGTCATCATTGTATGACTCCTTGAATGGTTACTATCTTTTCATGATAGTTCCATTTTTTAGAGGTGCTTAATTGTCCTGACAAATACATTTTGCTATGGCTTATAATTACCATGAGCAATTCAAATGTGGCCCTTGCTCTTCACCTTTGAGCTTGCATATTTACATTCTTTGAAAAAAAGTTAAACGTTGCAGGAACAGGGGTTTAAACAAAAGATATTTAACCCTGGCATAAGAATTAGGCTCATAGGTAATTAATGAATACCTTAAGTATAGTCTCTTGTTTACTAATATTTTTATTCCTTACATAACTGGCTCACAATTATATGGATTTTATTCTCAAAGTAGCTTTTTCTTTTTTTTAAGATTTTATTTATTTATTTATTTTTAGAGAGGGAAGGGAAGGAGAGAGAGAGAGAGAGAAACATCAATGTGCAGTTGCTGGGGGCCGTGGCCTGCAACCCAGGCACGTGCCCTGGCTGGGAATCGAACCTGCGACACTTTGGTTCGCAGCCCACGCTTGATCCACTGAGCTTCGCCAGCCAGGGCTTCAAAGTAGTGTTTTCTATGCAGTTATATAGCACTTTAACAGAGTAAATCAAAATTTGTTGTAGCTGTTCCCTAACTAAGAGAGTTTACTCACCTGTGTGCATCAGAACCCAATCAAAACTGAACAGGAATTTGCAGCCAGGAAGGTAAAGGTTTATTTTAAGGAAATGATACCAAACCTGGAGTCAGAGGTGTGCTCATACTCAAAGGCCTGGCTCTCTAAAGCAGAAGTGTCCAGCCTGCGGCAGGCAGGCCACATGGCTGTGAATGTGGCCCAACACAAAATCATAAATTTACTTAAACATTATGAGATTTTTTTATGCTTACGTGTCACAATGTAGTTAATGTGTGACCCATGACAATTCTTCCAGTGTGGCACAGAGATGCCAAAAGTTTGGACACCTCGCAAAGGCTTCTAGAGGATGAGTTTTATCAGGGAAAAATCATTAATTATGGTGGAGTTAGGGTCATGGTCCACGTTGACTGCCTGGATCTATGACGTAGTTGATCATTGCTTCTGGTGCTGAGATCAACGAGGGTGTCCCCTTGTCTGGTTTTGCAAGGGTATGGTTGGTGGAGTTCTTCCACTTTTCTGAAGCTGAAACACAAATTAGGCCTAGATGTTATCTTTGGTTTGACTATAACTCTGTGTCTATGATCAACAGACCTGAGGCTTTGTTCCTAAGAGCATTTGGTGCTTACAAGAACCTCATTGTCCTGAGACAGCAATGATTAAGAGAGTGGATGTTCAAGGGAGAGGGACATGAGTGAGTCATGGTACTCCTAGGCTAGAAAAGGCTAGCTTGATTCAAAAGGAAAAAAAGAGAAAAGTTCAGGTTAAAAAAATTCAGTTACACAGCTTTAATTATAACTTCTAACTATAGCCTGCCATAATTGTCAAATAGTATATTTAGATATTAAAATCACACTCATTGAGAAAAATCTTATATTTGCTGTTATCTGTGCAGAATAATTTTGTGAAAAGGACGATACAAACTTGATTACACAAGGACTTGTTTAATTCCAGAGTAGCTAAAGAAACATCAGAAAAGTGTGAGAAAACCATAAGCCAAAATTGCTTTTAATTTAGAATATATAAAGCCATACTAATTTTTCATTTAAAAATGTTTTTATTTGTGCTTCCCTCTTGTTTTCTTCAAATATTTATAAACTGAAATTAGACATTGCTTTGATAAATATCCGTTTCTACTAGATATTGCCTCTTTCTTGATAGAAGCCCAATATTCATTGACACATTCATTGACAGTGAACATATACACTCAGTTTCCTGAAATACTTAAATTTTGACACCCATTTCTCTGAAAACACACTGAATATAATTCAGCTTTGCAAAGATCAGATGACTCTGGAAAGGTTCACGCTCAATCTGCCAGATCCCTGGAGCAGCAAAAGGCCTAGCAGCAGAGAGTAAGGGCACCTGGGGAGCAATGTGGTTGGTTAGGTCTATGTAGTTACAGGCTGAGTAATTTCAGGGTGCTTGCTACGGGAGCAATTTAGTTTTCCAGGTCTCTGGAGCCCTGCAACTGGTAATATATCAGACTATCCACCAAGGAAAGAGCTCATGCTACATAGCCCTACATATGGCAAGGAAAGCAAAAACAGCCAAGGATAGAAATCAATCTCTTTTATGACCTCCATTGGCAAACCAAAGTAACATCATATGGTACAAGACTAAGTGACCCACCTTGGGAGAAATGCAATTGTACCAATTCTTTGAAGCATTAAAACTGCTCAGAGGATCTTTGGTTGAATGATATGTGTGTCCAAAGTATACTGTTGGGAGAAAGATGTCTCATCTGAGAGTGAAATGTTTTGCACCATTATTTTCTAAGTTTGGTTGTGAAAAAAGGCTGTTCTAGTTTATTCTCTCTGAGGTTGTTTGAAAAGAATATATGCTGCTTTACTAATGTTTGGCATTCTGTTGCTGATGTGTCAGTATTTTTTCCAAAAGATACTCTCTGCATTTAAGAAATTTCACTTTTATTAAAGGGATTGAGTTTATCCAATACTTTGCATTGAGTTGCCTTAACTGAGAATCAGGCATCTAAACTCATTTTCCTGTAGAGAGTGCCTGCATTGCCAGTGCTCAGTATTAAGCAGTTTTGTATCCAGTCAGAAATCAAACAAGGAAAAATGGGCAAAATGACAATGAATTTTATCTGAAATTGGTCCCAGTTATTACTTTTCTGCTGTGATAACCACATGTATTTTATAAAAGGAATAATGTCCCTACTGCAATTGTATTAAAATCATTTCAACATAGAGAAATATCTCTCTTGCACTCAAAGCCATGGTTGAAGCCAAAAAGAATATTAAGCAACTGTCTGTCTACTGAGGTAATTAAAGAGATTTTTTAAGAAATCCAGGGAATCAAAGGGGCAGAGTCTCTTGGATAAGCAAAGTGAACCCCAATGACTTAAGCTTAAGACGATAATGAAGAGTAGAAAGGATAGGAATGGTAATGTGCAAATTTCAGAACAATAGAAATGTCTTCTGCACAAACATCTCCGGTGTTTAGGGCCACTAAGTAACCCAGTGTTATTTTCTCAAGTGTAATACTTCGGCTCAATTTATAATGACAAAGAGAACAACTAAGAATCACCTAAGAAATGTAACTTGGTTCTATCCACAGGTAATACTTCCACATTGTTTGCATGGAGAGAAGTCGAAGAAAGGGGTGATGATTTGTATGTTATTCAGTTATTTTACAAAAGCTTGGGTAAGCTTGATCTTTGAGAATTGTAGTCATTGCTGACAGACTTCTGACTTTGGGGATAGCTCCACTCCAGGTAGCTGGCTTAGTAACCTCTGTCTCTTGATCTACAGTTCAGGTAAGATCAGGTAAGAAACACCAGAAGGGATTCCAAGCCCAATATCATTCTTTTTTTTCCCCTGAGTTTCATGATCAGACTTTTTTATGTTATGCCCACTTAAATTATTGGAAAATAAAAAAATTAAATCCCAGTGAAGCAGCAAGTACTATCAACCTTGTGATAGATACTGGAATGTTAGACATCATGCTATTTTAAGTGGTTTCAGAATCATATGGTTCTCTGTTCCTGGTAACAATCCTACCAAAGATAACCCTATCATGAATAAAGCTAAGAAGTTTGATACATAGTTTATATCCACAGTGACAAGAAATATTTTCTTTTATTAAAAAGCTTGCAAAGAAATATTTCAATAGCATTTTGAAACACTGGTCTTGGAAAATTTCCCATAAGCTTAACTACATTGGAAGTAATCTCACACCTAGCATTTCATTATCCACCTGGAGTGACCAAAAAAGATGACAAATATCAATTATGATATAGTTGAATTACTTTAAAAACTAAACTTTCAGTCTCACAAAGCTACTAAGCCCACCACTACACATCTTTGTGTAGTATGTAGTAGTAGCAGGAAGAGCAGCTGCAGGGAGAGGCAAAGCAATAGTAATATAACACAGATAATAATAATAATTAACATTAATTTAGCACTTACAATCATCCAGGCCCTTCTTTAACCACATCACATGTATTAACTCATATAATTGTCTATCTGGACTGCCAGAACTGAGATTGCATTTTCTAAATAAGAAAACTTTGGCAGAAATAATAAGTAACTTGCTCAATGTTACAGAGTTAGTTACTAAGTATCAGAGTTTGGATATGAAACCTTGCATTCTGATACCAAAGCCTATATGAAAGTGAACAATCGGGCCCTGTATCTTTAGTTGAGCATAGAACGAGGACTTCAGGGTAAATAGAGACCAACAACCCCAAGATGTTGCATAACTAGCTGATAATCTCAAGTTTTTAGCAGCAGTGATGATGAACTAAAGAACTCATGGACATGGACAATACTGTGGTGACTGCAGAGGGGTGGGGGTGGGTAGAGGTGGAGGAAGGTGTAGAGGGAATAAAGGGTGATGGAAAAAATACAATAACAAATTTTAAAAAATAAAAAGAGTAGGTACCATCCTAGTGATAGTTGCCAATTACTTCATATTGCCACAAAAAGGTACCTATTTCCATACCTTATAAACAGCATAGAGTCCACACTGCGCTTAATTGAACCGTGTTGTTTCCTCCATAACATTAAAAAAAATTAAGAAAGCACATTAAGTAACAGTTAAATTGAGGTGCCTGAATTTGTTAGTTTAAGCCATATCTGCCATTTCTATTTTTGTATTCAAAATTAGAAGTCATATAAGACATACTTCTCAGTAATTTTAACTAGGAATTGTTTTTAGCACAAATTTCTATGTACTGACTCCCACTGTTTATTGTATACTATCCATCATCACTATCCACTGAGCTTTGGAGCTAGAAAAATAAATAAACTAAAATAAAAGTTTACTAGGTGGGATGCCACACAACAGTTTATTAAACTATTACAAAAAGCTGACAGTTTTTTCTGTGTGGCTTTCCTTCTCTTTAAAATATACTGTCTGTAAGTACACTTTTAAATCATACTTGGAAATTTCAGCAGTACAACTTCCATCAGCATTAGTGGAAACAGCCCTGCTGAAATCCCACACGATGCTTGCATAATGTGCCCTGCAGTCTCCAGTGAGCAATATGGCCTGTGACATATTGATTCACTCAGTGCTGGATGAAGCTGCATAAGTAGAAACAACTAATGCACTGTTTTACCATAGTTGTATTATTACTTTGCTTCAAAAAGAAAAAAAATATATCTTTTAACTACTAAAATTACAAACCCATAACCTAGGAACTATAAATAAATAAAAGCAATTGTGCCACAACTCATTTGAAAAGACTAATATTGAATTTTGTCATATCGAACAAAGTGTTGCTGCATCAGGGTTGAGGATACTGGATATCAGCCATGACTCCATGACCACACAGTAAATATTGTGCTATGTAAAATAGAATTCTAAAGTATAAATCTGCTGACTTGAAATATTTTATTTCAGGTTTATGGCTATGAGAAGCATTCCTTTAACAATTGTATCTTGCTTAAAAATTGCTCAGATTTCTGTACTATTTCTATTTCTAGTACTTGTAAGATTATATTAATTATAACACAAAATGACTTGTAACACATTAATAGAAATTCAAGAAATCTATGTAACTTTTCACTTCATTTAGTTTTTAACATGTTAGACTATATTTTATATACAGGGTCCAGCACAAATAATGCCCCTTTATTATTATAAAATCTTTTATTACAAAATCATAAGCATATAATTCTGTAACATAACAATATCACACTTAGTTAGAACATCTGACATTTTAAGTGAAATGTTCAAATTAAAACTATAAGTTATTACACCCCTGTTATTACCCTACCAACCACACCCACGCAGGCATTACTTCTGCTGTGTCCTGTATATAGTCCTTAGAGAACTAGAATTGCCATCAGAAACACCAACAAGTATATAAGTTGAATCTCTTAGTTAAAGAGAATTAAAAGTTGGGAAGAGAAATGCAAATTAAAAGCACAATGAGATATGACCTCACACCTGTCAGAATGCCTGTCATCCATAAAGCAGCAAACCACTGCTGCTGAGGACATGGAGAAAAGGGAACCCTAGTGCATAGTTGACAGGAATATAAGCTGGTATAGCCCTTGTGAAAAGCACTATAAAGCTACCTCAAAAAATATTACCTGGGCCCTGGCTGGCATAGCTCAGTGGATTGAGCGCAGGCTGCGAACCAAAGCATCGCAGGTTCAATTCCCAGTCAGGGCACATGCCTGGGTTGCAGGCCATGGCCCCCAGCAACCGCACATTGATGTTTCTCTCTCTCTCTCTTTCTCCCTCCCTTCCCTCTCTAAAAATAAATAAATAAAACCTTTAAAAAATTACCCAACAATTCTACTTCTGGGAATATTTTTGAAAAAAAAAAAAACAACAAATAACACTGACTTGAAACAATGTATGCACCCCAAAGTTCATTGCAGAATTATTTACAATAGCCAAGATTTGGAAGCAGCCTAAGTGCCCATCAACAGATAAGTGAATAAAAAGCTTGGGTACATTTACACAGAAGAACACTACTTGGCTGTGAAAAAAAAAATTCCATTTGTCACAGCACAAATGAACCTGGAGAACATTGTGCTAAGTGAAATAAGCCAGTCAGAGAAAAACAAGAATCATATGATTTCACGCATATGTGGAGTCCAATGAAGAGATTGAATGAACATGGAAAATGTAGACAGACTAATAAATAAAGAGTAGGCTAAAAGCTGTGGGGGGTTTTGGGGGGTCGGGTAAGGGGGTGGAGGGATTGAGCAATAAAAACAGAAAAAAACTCGATATGGATAGCAGTGTGGTGATTGTCAGGGAGGGAGGATAGAGGAAGTTGTGGGAGGGTAAAAGGGGAATAAATGGTGATGGATAGAGACTTGACTTGGGTTGATGAACACACAAAACAGTGTACAGATGACTAATTGTGGAAATGTGCACCTGAAACCTATATAATTTTGTTAACCAGTGTCACCCTAATAAAGTCCCCCCCAAAAGAAAACAAAGATTAAAAAAGGAGTTTCAAAGAGTGTGGTTAGGCATTTAATCAAATATAATTCTAGAGAAAAAATAGTTTTAATGTTAAATATACACTTACATACCTTCTAGTAGTTGTATGAATGTCATAAACACTCAGTATGGCAACAGAAGAGATAAATGGAATATGAAGAGATGAGCCGGAATTAAAAAATTCCCTATCATTAAGACTGCCTGTACAAAACCATGACACTGTTCCACAGACATGTGATTAATTTTTGGGAAACCTCAAAGACAAATGGGGAAGACATTACTTCTCTAAGTCAAATTTATGTCTTTTTAAAAATTATTTTTATTGTTGTTCAATTACAGTTGTCCTTATTTCCCCCCATTTCTCTCCCCTGCCCTACCCATAACCATCCAGTCAACTTTCAATCCTTCCCCCTGTTGTTTTTGTTCATGGGTCCTTTATATATGTTCCTTGACTTGACCTATTCCCCTTATTTCCTTCATTATCCCCCCTCCCCTCTGGCACTGTCAGGTTTTTCTTTATTTCCATGTCTTTGGTTCTGTATTGCTTGCTTGTTTGTTTTGTTGATCAGGCTCCACTTATAGGTGAGATCATATAGTATTTGTCTTTCATCACCTTGCTTATTTCATGTAGCATAATACCCTGTATTGTTCCATCCCTGCTGTATTGAACAATAGGGGTTCCTTCTTTCTTTCTGCTGTGTAGTATTCCATTGTGTAAATGTAAGATATTTCTTTGATCCACTCATCTACTGATGGGCACTTAGACAGATTTCAGCACTTAACTATTGTCAATAACTCTTCTATGAACACTGGGGTGCATAGGTTCCTTTGATTTGGAGATTCAGGATTCTTACAGTATAGTCCTAGCAATGGAATTACTGGGTCAAATGGGAGCTCCATTTTTAGTTTTTTTGAGGAAATTCTATAATGGCTGCACCAGTCTGCATTCTCACCAACAGTGCACAAGGGTCGCCTTTTCTCCACAACCTCTCCAACACTTATTGTTTGTTGCTTTGTTTATGATGGCCATTCTGATCAGTGTGAAGTGGTAACTCATTGTAGTTTAAATTTTCATCTCTCTGATGGCTAGTGATGGTGAGCATCCTTTCATATGTTTCAGGGCCCTCTGTATGTCTTCCTTGAAGAAGTGTCTCTTCAGGTCCTTTGCCCATTTTTAATTAGATTGTTTGTCTTCCTGGTGCGGGGTCATGTCAATTCTTTATATATTTTAGAGATCAAACCTTTGTCCAAGGTATCATTGGTAAATATACTTTCCCATACAGTCGGTTCCCTTTTCATTTCACTAATGTTTTCTTTAGCCATGCAGAAGCTTTTTAATTTGATGAAGTCCCATTTGTCTATTCTTTCTTTTATATCCTTTGCACTAGGGGACATGTTTGGTGAAAATATTGCTGTGTAGAATATCTGAAATTTTCCTGCCTATGTTTTCCTCTAGGTCTTTTATGGAGTCACTACTTATATTTAAGTCTTTTATCCAACTTGAACTTATTTTTGTGTATGGTATAAGTTGGTGAGTTGCATTTCCTTTTTTTGCATGTAGCTGTCCAGATCTACCAACTCCATTTGTTGAAGAGGCTATTTTATTCCATTTTATGCTTCTGCTCCCTTTGTTGAATATTAATTTACCATAGAGACATGGATTTATTTCTGGGCTCTCTATTCTGTTCCATTGGTCTATGTATCTGTTTTTATGCCAGTCCCAGACTGTTTTGTTTACAGTGGCCTTGTAGTATAGTTTGATGTTAGGGATTATGATCCTTCCTACTTTGTTCTTGTTTCTCAAAATTGCTGAGGATATTTGGGGTCATTTATGGTTCCATATAAATTTTTGAAATGTTTGTTCTATATATGGAAAATTTGTCATTGGTATGTTAATAGTGATTGCATTGAATCTATAAATTGCTTTGGGTAGTATGGACAAATTTGACGATGTTAATTCTTCCAATCCATGGACACAGTATATATTTCCATTTGTTGTCTTCCTTAATTTTTTTCTTCAGTGTTCTATAGTTTCTGAATACAGGTTTTTTACATCCTTGATTAGGTTTATTCCTAGGTACTTTATTTTTCTTGTTGTTATAGCAAATGGGATTTTTTTTCTAATTTCTGTTTCTGCTATTTTGTTGCTGGTGTACTAAAAATGCCTTTGATTTCTGAATATTGACTTTATATCCTGCTGTTTTGCCAAATTCACTTATTAGGTCATACAGTTTTTTGGTGGAGTCTATAGGGTTTTCTATGTCCACTATCTTGTCATGTGCAAACAATGACAGTTTTACTTCTTCCCTTCCATATTGGATGCCTTTTATTTCTTTTTCTTGTCTTATCACTGTAGCTAGAAGTTCCAATATTATGTTGAATAGACATGCTGAAAGTGCACACTCTTGTTCCTGATCTTAGTGGGAAAGCTTTTAGTTTTTGTTAAGTATGATGTTAGTTGTAGGTTTGTCATATATGGCCTTTATTGTGTTGAGGTATGCTCTCTCTATTCCCACTTTGCAGAGTGTTTTTATCAGAAATTGGTGTACCTTTAAATTTATGCCTTATTTCAAGTTTCTTCTGCACTCCAGTCAGTGAATGCATACATTTTCAACATTAAATAAGTAAGTTAGTAAGCCAATTTATTGAACAACCACAGCATAACAATTATTTACACTGGTAATCAATTTAAATGGATTCAAAATTCTAGATTGAAAAAATAAATATGAACACTAATTAAAACATAATTTTCAATAGTAAATCCACTTTCTTGTTAGTTTTCCATTTATTTATTTCAAAGTCCTATTTATGTGTATTTGTATTAACCAAAACATTCTTAAATGTATTCTAAAAGGAGAGACCCAGTTTTCTAGTGTACAGGGTCTGGCATGATGCTGTTAGAAATGTATAGTTTTATTTAATGAGGAATTTCACCTCTAGGATACACACCCCTGTTTTAGAGTTGCTTGTGTATACATGAATTAAATATACAGAGTAGGGAAAATGAATGTAGGTTTATAGTTGTGTGTGAAATATATTGTTCATTTATTATTTTTAATCCTCATTTGAGTGTATGTTTATTGATTTACAGAGAGAAGAGAGAGAAAGAGAGAAAGAAGCATTGGTCGGTTGCCGCTTGTATGCACCCTGACTGGGGATCTAACTGTTAACCTTTTGGTGTATGGGATGACATTCCAACCAACTGGGCCAACTGGCCAGGGCCAGAGTTTATTCTCATATTATTATTTATTAATTATTAATTATTGTATTAATTAATATTAACCTACTTTTACCCATCCCTGTATATTAATGTACACTTAAACTACTGAAATGTTTATTCAGTTCTATATTCATGGTAATAAGAGTGAGCATAAAAAATGATGTACTTAATTCATTAAGGGTATTCATAGTTATTTAACTGAATTGCTTCAATAATTTTACCTTATAAGGGCATATATGTAATAGAAAACTTTTAAAATTTATTTAAAGAAAATTTGAGTTCCCTTGATCATTACTTTTTAGTGCTTAATGGTTTTCAGCCGAAATACTCTATCATTCATGTGAAGTCAAAATTTTCTATACAGGGTTTAAGCTAATTTATTCTTCTCTCTCACTGAGAAAAGGAAATCTCTGTTCCCCATGTATCAGGAGTGATTCCACTTCTTAAATGCCCTACATTAAAGAAATCCATTTTCTACTTATGATCACAGTTACATATATTCTCTAATTTTGAGATGATATTTTACAGTTTAATCTTCTTCATTGATACTTTCATGAGGGAAATTTATAGGCCCTTTCATAATTATTTAAACACAGTTTATTTTAAGGATATTATCTAGGATAGTCTCCCCTGGGGAGAGTCATGACTCCATTAGATTTTTTTAGAGGAACTATGGCCAGTCTCAAGAAAAGATGTTCCTCCTCTCCTAAACACAAAATGTTTGTAGAAAGTCAAAGAGAGTGACATATCATTGTTGGATAATTATTTCACTGTCTGTTTATTTTTCAGGTTAGCAAAACCTGATGCCTGAATTTATCTCCTTCCTAATTCTACTTCTATCCCTCTTAATTTATCTTTATGTCTCTGTACTCATTGGCTCAAATATCTTAATAAATTATTTTCTCATGTATAGTAGAGCAATAAGTACTTTTAATTGAAAGAAAACAAATTTTATGGATATAAATGTGATATCAAAAATTATCTAATTTCTTAGGCTCTAAATTATATTGTCAGTGAATAACTCTGTAAGAAATGGTTACATCAAGTTACTTGTGGCTTCCAGAGTGTATCAACTCAGTAAATTTACAATAACTGGTTGAAAATCTTTAGTGTACAATAGTGATTTCAGTAAGATAAGAATTATGCTATGAAATTCTCAATTGAGTTGTCACACTTCAGAGATATTGCAGCCTCAGTTCCAGATCAGTGCAATAAAGCCAGTCATAGTCATTTTGCTGGTTGTGGGTCTTGCCTTTCATGTATCGAAAAAAAGCGCAACATCTGTGAATTGCAATAAAGTGCCTCTGTGTATTGGGGAATGGATAATACCTAGAGCCTGAGTTGCCTTAACTTTACTATTTTAATGTTATATGGAGAAACTCTCCTGGTTCTATGCAAATTCTATCTTCCTTAATGTGATTTTTGCAAGCATTTGGCTTGCAGGAAAAAAAGGGAGAAATTAGAAGTAAATAATGCATAATATATTAAGTAATTTATTTGTCATGCTATGTACTAAATGAAGCAAGCAATGTCTTCCCATTTTATTCCTATGACCTAATTAGGCAAATACTATTCACAGTTAAAAATATGATTTCTAGAGACTTTTCTTTCATCAATTTCACACACTTTGCAAACTTGTCTCATTTAGAGGTCAGATATTCTATTCTTCCATTCAACCTTTAAAAAATAGTGACATTTTTTAGTAGTCTTAGACTGCTTAAGAAAACATGAAAGCCTTTTTAAAAATAGATTATTTAGATGGAATACTCATTCCATGGTCCTGATGAAACTGATCTAAGCCTGAGAGAAGCTGATTCTCCTGCAATGCAATTCATTTGTTATTTAGCAACCACACTTGACAGTCTTAATATCTATTAATTTTCTTTCTCTCACTACTGAAAATTATATACTTGCCAGCATATGTTTCTAAGATGCCCTTTTAATAATTCAAAAAGACTACTGTCTTTCTATTTTAGATGTTATGGCACAGTTTTTAAACTTCAGTGTTGGGGTTATTGTTTACCAATCTCCTACGTACACACTTGCATCTTTTCCTCAGCAGCCTCAAGCCATAGATCACTGTGTGAGTAAATGCTACACAAGTTGGGGACTTACATGAGATTTAATCAGGAACAAACAAGCTGCTCTGCACTGATATAAGATACGTCATACTAGGGATTTGATGGAAATCTCAAGGTTTCTTGCAGAGAATTCCAGAGATCTGAGAGTCTGTGGTGATAACCAGAAAAGCTAAAAAGCAAGATAAGGGAAATGAATATGTCTCTTTGTTGTACAAAATACAAAACAACCAATATCAGCTTTATGCTGAGGTATGTATGTATTTTACTACTGTACTTGAATTTCTACTGCACAGCTCCACTAGCACTTAAGAATCTCCTGGATTCTACCTTTACCATCATGGAGTTCATATTCAGATCATGAACTTTACACTCTGTGACCCTCCTGAGAAGCTTAGCACCAGGAAGGCCTTACTTTTGCATGTATTTAATCATTTCTTCAGGTAGATACTCAGCATCATTTGGGGTATATGAGACTAAGACGAAGTATATAAAAAGAAGTACAGGTGTATGTTAAATGCATTTAGTGTTATCTGCAATGTTTCAAAATGTTTTCATTTTGAGGAGTCACAATTTGTACCCCAAAATAGAATATACATAAACCTGCTTATAACAGAAGAGATCCCATGTCATAACATATGTGCATATTTAGTTCTTACTGATACTAATGGGATGTCTATCAGACTATTTATTCAACCACCCGAACCTGAAAAAAACATACCATGGGTATAAGATTAAAATAAGTTGCTTGTTTCGTGATGATTAATTTATTCATGAAATAAGAGGTATGCTTATCTACGGTGACAAGGGGAACACCATCATTCACATGATGAGTCATGCTGAGTACTGCTAGCAGTCAGTGGTGGCTGTCCGAGATAGGATAAGTTAAGAATAACATTTTGAAGATTACAGCTTTCTGCTTTTTTAATTAAAAATGCGTATCAAAATTGGAACTGTTCTTTATAGAGAAGAAATAATCAAAGTGGCCCAGAATTGCAAATAACACATACTAAGTGGCATCTCAGAACAACTTCAGGACTTTGTATTTTATTTTCATATCATAAATTTTTAGAAATAAAGAATAACAAATGGTCATTAGAATTTCTAGGGACATTTGCTAACCACATTTATGAACCAAAAATTTTAAAAAGGGAAATGACTGTTAGTATAGTTATGATTATTTCTTATGGTCCATTTTCTTAAAATGATGGTTCAAATAACCTAGAAGATAATAATAAACCAGCAGGGGGAGGGGAGTAAGCAATTAACTTTTAAAAATATGACCATAAATTATTAATTATTATATTTTCTGTCTTCTAAAGTAACCAATAGATCACTTATTCTTAGCTCAATCATAAAATACATTATTTCTTCTATATTTATCCCAATTGTATATATAAATGTAATATGTCTTACATTGCTTATAATACCATTAGATTTGCCATATCTCAACAAGTTAAAAGCTACATATAATAATAGCACATTAGTGACTGTAATTAACATCACTTTGTTTATGTAATCATAGTCACATATGTAACATGTAAACATAAACTTTTTTTATGTTTCACAGTTCTTTTTTAATTTTGTTTGTATGAATAATGGAAGGAATAGTCTAATACTGTATCTTTTGGGAGATAAATATTTGTTCTATTGTATCTCTTATTGTTGGTGTAATTGGTAATAGTTCAGCAGTAGTAACAACAATGTGCTCCTTCTAATAAAAGAATATTCATGAAAAGATATTTACTTGTGACATTTTCAATTTCACATGTTGACTTGCTAATAATAAATGATTTGTTATTACAATAAACATGAAGCTTTGTTTACTAATAAATTTTTTAAAACCTTAACTTTGCTACATTGTATACTTGTGTATGTATAGACATACAGATTTCTTGGGTATGTGTGTATTCACATGAATGAACAGAAAGTTTTATAAAAAGAAAACAGTTGTTTGAAAAACTGAGAGGCAATAATCATGGAATTTTCATCATTATCAGAGCAGAGGTGTAGACAAGTTATGATTATCATAAGAAACCACGTTTTTGCATTTCTTGACTGTAATAGTTTTCCAATTTCCATCTGCCGTACTATTGAAAACCTTATCCCCTGTTGCCTTCCATAGTAAATGATGCCTGATTGCTCAGCACCAAGCATTATCATTTGAATTTCAGGGCCAAAGCATTTACTAATGATCATTGTTCCAAATAGGAATAATCAATAGATCCTACAATTGCTGCACTGGTCTTCCCAGTTTTACAAACAAGCTGGTTTTTAACACTACTTATATGCTATTTTAAGCAAATAGAATCCTTTTCTTGACTTTTCCCTCCAAAAACTGATTTGTGCTCCCATAATTCAGTCACAATTAATTTCATTTTTTAAAAAGACATACTCTTGAGAGATATACAAAGTGAATCAAAATCCCACAGACAAGATGTTCACACTCAATAGAAAGTTCAAGAGGAAAATTCTGAGAACCACAAAGATAGGAGATTTTAAATGTTCTTTATCTATTGCTTCCATTCAGTGAATTAAATAATTTGTCTTTTAATTTTGTTTTAATTTTTTTCTATTTTTAACTAATAGAATAGAGTTTTGCTTATTAACATAACAGAAAAATATTGTTATAGTTTTATATCAGTTATATTTAGTTTTTCTCATATCATAATTAAGTTGGTAATATTATCCATATGATCAGTATTTTACAGTGGAGGACAAAGTCTAACAAACACTCTTCTTTTTATTTGACAAATAATTCAAAGCCTATATGCGAAAGGCTAGCTACATAGGAAAACCTATAAGGTTAAAATTTGAACTCTAAAATCTGAGCTGAGGTCTCATCAATATGAATCCCTTTGTTTCAGGCCAGGCAAAGATTCATTGTTGCATGATATTGTGTGCTTTGGGCAAGGGCTTCATACACCACCATTTCTCTGCTCTCTTCTATTTGTAAGAGGAATTTTTATAGCTTGCATCTTAAAGAATCATATTTAAGTACATGTCGTTCTATGGCTCAGAAACAAACCAGCAAGTGGACAAAGAAGTGAATGAATGAATGAATGAAGAGGATAAAAAGACAATTCTTAGGAAGTTAACACTGTTATTGGTTAACATGTGTTTAGTGTAGAGCATTTTGCTAAGCAACTACTTATATTTATCTGATAAATTCAAGTAACTTTCCATGAGTTATTTCACCTTTTAAAATATGATACATGCTGAGAGACAGGCTCAGAATGAAGTGTGTGAATAACAGTTAATATACAGGCTTAAGAAAAAGTAGACTTACAGTTGTAAGTACACAAAACACAGTTTATACCTGTATTATTATTTATTAATTGTTGTATTATTTTCCAAGTGAACAACTGTAAACCTACTTTTGCCCCACCCTGTATAAGGCAAAGACTCTTGAAATAAACACTAAAATACTTTTTTACTTTATATTTATTGTTTATACTATTATAGATTTCCCCCTCCCTTTGACAAGCCCCTGTACCCTCCTTTCCCCCTGGCCATCACCACTCCGTTGTCTGTGTCTATGGGTTCTGCATACATGTCCTTTGACTAATCCTTATTTTTCCTATTTTTAATAATTCTTCCTTATCTCCTTCATTAAATACCAGCTTTCTTGTACATAGCATATACTAAAAGGTCTACCAACCATCTGGAAAGCTCTAGGATGTATCTAAATTGAAGATTCTGTCCTAGTTTAACAAGGGTTCATTCAATTAAAAGATAGCTGCTATATCACTAAAATGGTTTAAAGCCTATCAAGTGCCTGTTGATCCTGAAAAGATCAAAGTAGTTGCTTGCTTCTTTTTTGTTCCCTGACTTAACAAATGCAGACATTAAATATGCTACTTACTGGTTAGAGAACTGTCATTATGGGAACGATGTACCTAATCAGCTGATCACTAACGAACATCATTGCGTAATTCACTGTCACATTTAACATAGAAAAATTCAGTTCCAAATAATTTCCTTGGAAATTTATTTACCTCACTTCTATTTTATGTGCTTCACAGACTGAAAATTGCCACATAAACATGCTCCCTTTTGCCAATTTTCTTTCAATAAAAAAAATTCAGAAAAACATGAGGAAACAAAGAGTTAATGCTCGGCAACATTTTTTGAGATGTGTATCCTCACCTAAAGGTAAATAAAACCATTTCAAACCAAAAAATGGTTGCATACTTCAAAAACTTTGGAGTAAGGATATAATGTCATGAAAATTACTTTTCTCCACATTCCAGGCATCTTTTAGTTATTTTTAAATTATAATTTTGCCATTTAATCCAACAGTAAAACTATAGTAAAAATTGAATTTTATAACATTGCTTTTATAAGCATGTTTTCAACAAATTTCCCTATTTTTTAGCTTTAACCATTTCCACATTAATATCATAGATTGTATACAATTAGACATGAAAATACAAATTCAAGTTAAGTCACACACACCATTTATACACGAGTTTAAAAGTTAGATTTATATTTGAACTGTTTAAAAGTTAGAACTTGTGGAATACTTATTTTTAATGAGATGTTATTTCTGCCAATCATTACCTTGGTTTGTCTAATTCTTTTTTATTTTTAAATATTTTACTTATTTATTTTTAGACAGGAGAGAAGGGAGGGAGTAAGAGAGGGAAAGAAACATCAATGTTTGGTTTACCTCTGGCATGCCCCACACCAGGGAACCTGGCACACAACACAGTCATGTCCCCCTACTGGGAATTGAACTGGCGACCCTTTGGTTCACAAGTCAGTGCTCAATCCTCTGAGCCACACCAGCCAAGGTGGTTTGTCTAATTCTTTGTGAACATATGAATGCCTAAAATCATGCTTGAAAACTAAACAGCTGCATCTAGGAATACTTCATGCAACTAAAATAAAATGAATTGACATACTATTTTACTTCCTTCTGAATGTTGCTCTCCATCTCTATTTCAGGAATCAAGTAGTATAAAGAGTTTTTAGTAGTTACAAACATGCTTCCATGTTAACAACACACAATAGCTTCATGCATTAATTTATTTAATCCATATAATAATCTTAGAAAGTAGACATTATTATTTGTAGTTTACTATGACAAAAGTAGGGTTCAGAGTTTAAATTACTTGTCAGAACACATGAAATCAAAGTACCAAATATCAGTCCTAGAGTTTCAATGCTGGGTTCTCCAACCCCACTATCTTATCTTCCCAGTCGGATAGACTGCATTTCCAAACAATGAGAAGAGAAGATTGCCTGCATGGTACAGGAAGTGAGTACTAGTTATCACAGCCACTATCAATCCAATAAGAATAGATAACAGCATTGCATAAGCCCTTTCTAGACACTACCATCTTTAGCACAGACATACCAGCTCAGGAGGCCCCCAGCTATTGAGGTTAGTTTAGTGACCATAGAAAGAAGTATTTTGCTTTCTTCCTCAATGTTGGAATTATCTGCAAGAACAGGTGTAGAAACACATCTTGTTCCTTCCCTAGAGGTGTGAATTGACCTGTGCTATCTTGAAAATATGGAAATTCAGAGACTACTTTAGAGCTTAGTTTTCATATCTGTAAGTACAGGTATATATAGCCAAAAGGCCAAGGATGTTTTACAATCTCTTAGAAAAGAGGTGTTTGGAATGATTTATGTGTTGCATGATGAAATTAAGACATTTTTACAGAATATAATAGTTACTTTTATGGGAACCAATAAACGTTAAATGACCTGGCCAGGAAAAAATCAATACTTATTTTTAGTTTTTATTACTGATATAAAAATGTAAATGTTAATGTAAACCTATATAGGTATGATAAACAATATTCTCCTGATCCTAAATACATTATATTTTGTAACCTGTACAGTCTTATTTCTGGTGTAACATTTTTTTGCTGGTTTGCAATATTCTCAGGAACTTCCTGGATAAAATCTGAAACCAGTCTCTTCCATTTGCAGAAAGCAGGGAGTGACAAAGAAAGAGCAGACCACTCCACATTGGTAGGTGGCGGGTTTTATAATCAAAGGAGCATACTTACGAGGTTTATCTTGAGAGGCTGCAAGATAAGTAGCCCTCCACACCCTGCTGACCAAATACTAAAAAATTATATAGAGATCTTAACTGGGTTCAGTCACATATGGACCAGATAGGCATGATACCACATTTCCATCTCAAGGCTGTGTTCTGGGACAACTTATGAGCAAGGGAAAGGCAAGCCAAATGCACATTCCAAGAATGGGGGAAAGGTTACGGAGCCTCCAACTAACCAGGTCCAACTCAAGGGTTAACTGGCTATTATGCATTCCCAGTGACCTCTCCCAACAGTTTTTCATTTTTATTGATCATATACTGGCATGATGCATTTCTTTGTATAGGGCTGTTGAATCAATTGACATATGTAGGTGTGATATTTTAAATAATGTATTATTTATCTACATATGTTGCAGTTTACCAGTTTTACTGGAAAAATGAAGAGAAAGTAGTCCTCAAATCATTTTTTAATAAATACATCATCAAAGAGGCATATTGAATGAATATCTACAAAATATTAGGAATCCAGTTCACAAGTTTTAATTGAAACAGATAAACTCACTTGTAGTATAGCATGTTAGCAATTTCTGCTGTAAAACAAAATGTTGTTTAAAATTGATGAGATTTTGTACATAACAATATGCATACATTTACCACAACTATTCTGTACACTTAAAAATAGTTAAGATGGTAAATTTTATGTTATGCATTTTTTACCACAATAAAGAGATTAAGGAGATTTCAATGTTTTCTAAACATTGAAAGCTCAAGACATGCTTAACAAAATTATGACATTATCTTGGGAAAATTAACAAGGATGAGTATATTTTGTGCAGAATAAGTAACAAATGTTGCCTGTTTTCATATTTTACTTAAAAATATACAATCTAAATTAATTTGAGTTTTATTTTTCATGACATTAAACATGGCATATTTTGTTTAGTAAATAAGAGCATTATAATCTAAACAGGACTAATAATGTTACACATAATGAAAAATATAAGAACAATTATTAATGACTCATACTTTATTTTAAGATTAAAGAACAACTACAGAATCCTTGCTGGGCACTTTTATAACACAAAGACACAGGCAATGACATCATAAATCTTCTTCCTTGAATGTTTTTGATCACTTTTGCTCTTTTGTAATGTTCTTGTATGCAACAAACTTTCTTATTATTATTAGGTGAAACATTAATTTTCTTCTTATTATTAGGTGAACATTATTATTAGGTGAAATAATGCACCTATAACACAAATTGATTTTCTAAGTGGACAAAATGTCTGTTAATAAGGAAAGTGCTGTTTTTGCCTTGTTATTATACTTATTTTTCTTGGATTGGTGCACTAGCTTGAACTAGAACATTGTTTATTACAAAAGGTGTTTGTGAATTTCTGTGTGCTTCTGCATGAGCTTTTGCTTTATGGATATCTGCTTCAGTTTTTGTGATGTGACTGTCCATAATTGAAATTGGTTCACAGTTTCTACTCATACAGTTTTCTTCTTGTCTGACTGTCACTAACATTATTCTTATTAAACAAGTGAATGAGTTCACTCTTGTTCCATTATTTGGAACAATTTATATCATATAAATTATCTGTCTCTAGAAAGTTTGATAGAATCCATTTAAAAAACCATGTGTAGTTAATGTGTGCCAATACTTATGTCTGTTTTATTTTTCTTTTTATTAACAAGTCACTTTAGATAACTTAATTTTTCTGCAGATATTGTCCTCCCTTTAAGATTTTAATTTTTTTTCTTTTTTAAAATTGAGACATAATTGACATATAATATAGTTTCAACTTAATATCATATAATTGGTTCATAACAGTACTTATTTTAAATATCTATTATTCAATATAGAGTTTATAACTTTTCTCATCTTTCTTGATCAATTATCCTAGAAGAGATTTTTCTCTTGAATTTAATTTATAAAGAAAAATTTTTGGTATTCTTGTCACCTATTTTTTTCTTTTATTTACTTTTTACTTAAAGTTCAACAATTGAATATATGTATTAATCTCTTCCATTATATCAATTTACAACTTTATTCTTTTTGCAACTTGAGTTGTACATTAATAATCTTTCTTCCATCCTGATATATGAATCTATACTTATAAGTTTCCTTCTAAATGCTATTTTAGATGTATCCTAAAAGTACTGTAATGCTATGTTTGGGTATCCACTTGTCTAAATTTTTTACAATGAATTTTTCTTCAATAATTATTTAAAATTCTTAAAGTAATACATTGTCTTATCTCTTCATTAGTGAGTTATAATAATTTCATTCAGGATGACATACCCTGTTCTGTGCAAGCTCATTAAGTTCTTCTGTACTGAGATTTTTTTTTAGTGTGGCTGAATACATGGTCAATATTCCTGACTATTCCATACACAATTAAAGAAAAGTGCCTGCCTTATTTATAGACCAAGATTCAATATATCTTCCATATATGTTCTTTAGAAAAGGTTTGTTAATTATATTATTGAAATAGTTTGTGCCCTGACTGGTGTGGCTCAGTGGGTTTTGTGTTGTGCTGCAACCAAAAGGTCACAGGTTTGATTCCTGGTCAGGGCACATGCCAGGGTTGTGGGCCAGGTCCCCAGCTGGGAGCTTGCTAGAGGCAACAGATAGGTATTTCTCTCACACATCAATGTTTCTCTCCCTTTTTCTCCCTACCTTCACTTCTCTTGGAAAATAAATAAGTCTTTAGAAAAAAATTGTTTATATCACTTTGGTCAATTTTATCTGTCATGGATAGTATCTATTAAAACCCTCAAATCTGATTGTGAAGTTTTAAATTTCCCCTTATCAAGTTGAAATGTTTGTTTTATGATATCAAAATTTTATTTTAGATATGTACAGGATTCATACAAGATTTTCTAGCATCTTAGATTGACTTTTGAATTTGATATGCCTTTTCATTTCCTTTTTGTCTACTATTTTATTTGTCATGTATGCTTCATTTTATATTATTTCCTCCACTGGCTTGGCAACTAAACTTTGTATATTTGTACTTGTAACAAGTATGTTGATTTTCACAATTACTTTTTACTTCGGAAATTTCTCAACTTAATCACTATCTCTACTACTCTCATTATGAATAACAAAAAGTTTGAATGCTTTAAGTTTCATCGACCTATCTTATCTTGTTATTATATCTATCTACTCCCAAATTGATAATTATTATCATTACTGGTTTTTACAGTTTATCATTGTTCAAATTTACTCATACACTTACCAATTAATTTCAGAAGTATTATTTAAAACATTCCCCTTGGTCATCTGGATTTAACTTCACTTTTCAATGAGTGTATAACTGACAAAATATTTTTTCCTGAATACAAAATTTTTACCCTTATATTGAGCTTACATGTTATCTAAATGAAATATAGACATATAATCTCACAATTATTTTTATTGATAATTTTGATATCATTCTATTGTCTTTTACCTATATCTAAGGTAATGATTCTACATTTAAGACCAATAATTATTCCTTTGTTGAAAAACTAGTGTTTTTTCCTGTTACTTTTTTTATTAATATTATACCTTTCTCATTGTTATTGTGTAGTTTCACTAACTATATAAAGACATTATTTTATTCATTTCTTTCTGAATCTTTCTTTGGACTCATTCTGTCCTTCCCTGGAGTTTTTCTGGTAACTTCTGCCAAGAGCTCACTTGATGATACCTTTCTGGGACCATTTTTAATATTGTTTCCTTGGCTTAAAGATTCTTCAACTACAAAGATTCTGAATGAGATGGACAGTTTCAGTTTCTTAGGGGAAATTCTCCCACCTCTAAAGCCCATCAATTACCCCCCACCCCCAGATCTGACTGAAAGAAGTTTCTTAGTCTTCTATCTATAATAATAGGCAGATATTTTCTGGTCCTTCCTTTATAATATATAATAATAGTGAGACATTTGTTATAACATTATTAAGTAAACTAAAATTTATGCTTCTTCAGCTCTCATAGTTCTTTTCTTCAGAATCAAATGATCCTGTTGCTTGATTTGACAGGAATGATGAAACTCTGGATGGCTTGCTGTGTCTGATGTCTAGATGATTCAGCTAATTACTTTGATCCAAAAAACATTGACTGTATCACTGCTCCATTTCATCATACTCTCTTTCCAATTATATCCAAACTCTCATTATCTATTTGTAGAAAGATATACTACTACTAGTAATAGCTAACATCTTATATTTGAGTGCATTAAAAATAGAGATTTTATAGGTGAGCACTTTCTATAGTGGCACTGTATAAGCATTCTAGTATTATTAACTTATTTTTATTTCACAAGAAACCTATAGAAATTTTTGTGCTAATAACTCTAGGTAAGGTATGGGTGAGGAAGTATAGATAAAAATAGTGTGAATATTTTTCCCAAAGTCACACGGGTAACAAGTGTTAAGGTTTGTTTGCAAATGCAGACATATTGGATTTCAGAAAGAACATTTTAAAAGCTGCACAAAATTGCTCCAACACTCAATGCCATGTATTTGAGAGAAGTACTTGCAGAAATCACCTTGCAGTTTGGTTGAAATGTCAAGTTACAGAGAATACAGAAAAAACTAAAAGTAATATTCTTTTCACTTTTAAAGGTGACCCTTAAATTTAATGACAAAAGTGTAGAGTCACAACCAAAATTTGTAAATCTTAAAAACACAAGAAAAGCTTTGAAGAATTTTTATTATATTCCTCAGTTGAAAGACTCGAATGTATAAGGGTAGTATTTCTCCTCCAACTCTTTTATTAATTAAGAAAAATGCAAAATAACTCTAGTTAAGTATAAAAATAAAAAGAGTTCTAGAAAAACTTGCATTTAATCATATAGTTTAAAGTTAAATAATGTGCCCCATGAATAAAAAAATTGTTATGGTATTAGTCCAATTATTTTACTAATTGAATGTGTAGAAACAGAGCATGTGCATGGATGTATATGGAGTCTGTCCAGAAAAAGTCTAACCACTGTTAATATAATGAGAATGGTTTGTGTACCATCAATATAACCTGGCAACAAAAGAGAGTGGACTAGAACGTGCGTGCATAAATAATGATGACTTTACTGTACTCATCAGTGAGGGCTGTAGATGCCATTGAGTGAGCATGTGTACGGTGTGGCTGTCACATTTAAAATGACTAAGTAGAGCATTGACTCTGCATAATATTTTGTGTTAAGCTTGAACCTTCCCTCTGTGGAAACTATTCAGATAATTCAGAAGGTTACAGCTATGGGCAACTGGTGACTGGCAGCTTCATCACAACAAAGTACCTGCTTATGCATCATGTCTCGTGCAGAGTTTTTTGGTGAAACGTCAAATCATCCAGGTGACCCAGCTATCCCACAGCCCAGATTTGGCACCCTGTGACTTTTCTCAAAACTAGAACCACCTTTGAGAGAAAAGTGATTTCAGACCATCAGTGAGATTCAGGAAAATATGACTGGTCAACTGATGGTGATTAGAGAACTGTGTGAGGTCCCAAGATGCCAACTTTGAAGGGGACTGAGGAATCATTGTCCTGTGTATAATGTTTATTGTATCTTGTATCTTCTTCAATAAATGTCTCTATTTTTCACAGCACATGGATGGATACTTTCCAGACAGACCTCCTACATATGGTATTTGGTTTCTGAAACATAATAAAAAAATTTCAGTGATATGTGGAGGTATCATTTGAAAAATGGTGCGAATTAAAAAGTTTAAATTGAAAAATTAAAAGTATACTGCTCTGTATATCATACAACTCATATAGTATATATTTCAGAAAAAAACTCAGAAAGTTAAAAAAAGCTCTAAACAATACAGCAATTTAAAGAAAATACTACTGAATAGTTATTATCAATAGTGAAGAATTTCTAAGCATAAGAGCAAACAAAATAACTACCAAGAAAATAATTTATATTTAAATACATACAAAAACTGTAATATATCATATAAAAGTATAATATCATATAATATTATATAATATCATATAAAAGTATAAGACAAGTGACAATCTCAGAATATGTCAACAAGTATGACAATAAATTATTGATATTATTCTTAATAGCTCATATAAATAAATGTAAAAAAATGAATGTTCCAATAGAATTATGAGAATATTATGGATTGACAAACATGTAAAAAATAACCAAATTAATTATTAGTCAAGGACTTAGCCATATAATTACAATATACTTTCAAGATTAGAATAGATCAAAGACTTTCTTTTCTTTAATCATAATTCACATGTTAGTAAAGCTTTGGTAAGACAGGCAATACCAGGTACTGTTGATGGAAGATAATGTAGTCCAACCCTTCCGAATGACATTTTAGTCATATGCATCAAGAATCTTCAGAATGAGAATATCCTTTGACTACTACAAATAGTAGTAAGTCATGCTTACTAGCAGTAAGTACAATAGTAGTACTCCTCATGCTTGTATTTATACCACACAAAAAGAGAAAACACCTTAATGCTGTAGATAGTATAGTTTGATTACTTATAATCAATTTATTTAAAAAGTGATGCTATGCAATATTTTGTATCATATTTTCAAAGAGTATTTGATAACACAAAGAAATACTTCATGATTCACTGATTCATAAAGTAAGGTGAACAGGGTACTATATTAGGCACAGTAAAAGGAAAATGTACTTTGCATAGATGGTATATATATAACATATAATATATATATATATACATTTATTATATATTATTATTAAGAGTGACATTTTATCCTGTTCTTCTCACAGTATTTGGAAAATAAAGTATAAAATTAGAGAGAGGGGCTGGTTTAGAGATGTAAGGGCTCCTGTGGCCTTCCTCCCTATGTCCAGGAGGGTATCAGAGTGGCACTTAGACTGTTGCATGCAGGTGCCACAGGTTAGCAAAGGTCCCAGACAGGCACAGGTGGTATGGAATGTTTCCTTCAGAAAGAAATAGTAGCACTGTCTCATTTTGATAATATAGTGTTCACCTTTGGGTGATGGTATCTGTTTTTTCTCTGGTAGATTACTTTATAATTTTCAAAGTAATTCTGTTTTACTGATTTAGAGTAGTGCTAATATAACAATCCAACTGCAGAGGTACAAGGATGCTGGTGCTTAGGAAACAGACTTGGTGCATTTTTATATTTGCACCTGGGTTTCAATAGAATTCAATGATTTCATTTATATATATGATTATGAAGACTAAATAATGAAGCATTGAGCTTTTCATTTCTTAGTTTTTAAGTTAGCAACTTTGAATTTGGAGACCCTCTGACACTTTCATAGTGAGATTTTTAGATTGGATTTTGAACTGTCTAGTCAATGTGAAAAATATTCTTTTAAAGTGTTCAGAAAGAGTGCTGTACATGCACATCTACTTACCCATAAACATTCAGTCTATGGCTAAGTAAGTATCAGGAGTTTAATGCTTCTAAATTTAAACTGTTTGCCTGAGCTAATTGGTTAATAGTTGGTGATTAATGAATGGGTAAATTCAATTTAGCTTACAACTAGGATATAGTCTATATACAAGTGGTGTACGATCTAATTAAAAGCAGATTTTTAAGGACACAGAAGTTTGACTAAAACTTTTTCTAAATTTGCCAAGCAGTTTCATATCCCAAAGGCCAATTTCTTACTTGTTAGTGGAGGACCACTCAATGCCATCTCTTGTCTCCGGAGAGGGCTTAGTTTTCTTAACAGAGGGCAGGGGCAACAAAAATATGACCTGAACTGCATTAACTCCATTGGCATTCTTGTATATAGACAATTAAAACTGCCTCAATATTATGTCAACTGTTATGAAAAACATAGCTTCATATCTGTGCTTTAAATACATTGTAGCCATTATATGAGGAAGGACCCCAAAGTGGAATTTATTAATAAAAATTGGGTATTTATTCTTACACATATAAACTTCAGTCACCTTCAAAGTATAGTCCATTTGATGCAATACACCAGTTGAGACTTTTTTCCACTGCTCAAAACAGTTTTTGAATTCATTGATTTTGATGACTTTTAGTGCTTCTGCCATTTTTTGTCACCTCTTCCATATCAGCAAAATGTTACCCTTTGAGGACTGTTTTTCACCAGAGAAAACAAACAAAAAAAAAATGTCACTTGTGGTGAGATTGAGTGTATAGAGAGGGTGGAACACAGGAGTCATGCCATTTTAGGTCAAAAACTGCTGAACACTCAGCACTCTCTGGTTAGGTGCACTCATAAATCACCCATCATGAAATGGGAAAACGTGTTGAAAGGGTCTTCAAAAAAAAATCACTGAAGCCAAATGCAGCATCTCACAACAATGCCAGCTGGAGCACTGATACAGATGGGTTCCTAGAACACTCACCTAGTGGGGAGAAGCCTGTATTGCAAGGGGTGCCCTCCGGAAGATAATTCTAGATTTTTTCAGGTCTCCCCCTCATATATCCTCACACAGACAATTTTTGGAGTTTCCAAAGCGTTGGCATGAACCTGACAGAGCTGCCACCTCAGAGATCATCCTAAGGTGATGAGAAGGCATTTGAGATAAACTTGCTTCCTCAACATTTTTTGCCAAGACCCATTAGTACCCATGAGAATAAGGCTCAACACACCACATCAAAACTATATACATGTATTATTACCAAATAAAGAACACAAAATACTAGAAATTATGATAGGGATTCTAGAACATTGAATATTTGTCCTCTAAAATACATCAGCTCTGGAATACTGAATCAAGCTTTGCAACCAAACAAGGAAAGATAATTTTGTATCAGCTTCTCCTAGTGAAGCTATGCTTTCCATCTCTTATAAAATTAAATGTTCTATTTTTGAAGACAAATGTTCTAACTGTAATTTAGTATTGAATACATTTATAAGTGATGCTTAAATAATTTAAGCTAAGTGAATTAGACCACACTTAAAACTAAAATCAATTTCTATTTGTTGGATGCAATAGCTGCTTTCTAATATATTTGATTTCTGGCTCCAAATCCAAAATGGTAGACCATAATTTTCAAAACTTTATAAATTATTTCTATGGTGCCATAAAAATGTCATCATTGTATGGTTTAGTGGTTACATTCAAGAGTCATAAATCTTTCTCTTTTTTTTAGTAAGAGACAGAATTTTCAATTTTTATTCTCAGTGATTTTAAAAAATATTGTATTTTTTCTAAATGGTAATGGAAGTAGAGTCATACATCTTGTCTTGAATTATATTTCTCATTATGTGATTAATTCTTTTTATTTTACACTGGAAAACCAACTAAACAACAAATGGATAAATGTAATTAGCCTAACTTTAATATTCCTCCTTCCAGAGCACCACAATCACAGTTTGACCAGTTCAGGAAAGGAAATGTGGGTAAATTAAACAGAATTCACAAGTAGAAAATATCTATTGCTAAATAATTGAGCATGAGAAAAAAATCTAAAATACTCAGAAATAATATGAAATTCATCTCTATTTCACTTTTAGCATGTTCTTCATTTATCATATCCAGATCACAATAACCTGTACTATTATGTTGTTGTTCTTTGGAAATTGCACCTCTTTATGTTCTTTCATATGGGGCGTAGCCTCTGGAATATTCAAAATGGATCTCTTGTATCAGCTTAAAAGTATAATGTATTTTATGTACTGAAATTTGCCTTGGGTCTACAAATATATCTCATATCTTCATTATCAGGCTTTTTCTTAACCCCCAACTTTATTATTTAAGAACTTTTGACAATTTTCTACTCTACACTTGCCTTCAGATTTCACACAAAAATCGCAAATTCATGTTATGGATTCAATCTTCTATTATTTTCTGTACTATACCTTTCTCTTTGTATGCATATCCACTGCCCCAGTCCCTAAATTTATATACATAACTTCACAGAGCTAATTCTCTACCCACTCTCTCTGTCTAGGGCTTTTCTTCTAATTCAATTTCTTTTATAAGACAAAAAATTACTTTAATTTACCACTGTTAGCTGACTTTTGCATGTCTTTATACATGTAATTTTTTCATCTCTGATATTTAGTACATTTAATATTTCTATTATGCCTACTTTCTGGGATATTGCTAAATTAGAAGTATTACCAATAGCAGAATAATTACAAGCAATATAACACTAATACAGTTGCAAAAGAGTCAACACCAAGAAAGAATCCTATAGCCAAATAAGAGAAGAAACAAAGAATTAAATAACATATAATTTGGTCAATATAAAATATCTTGAAATACAAAAATATGAAAATATACTTGAATATATGAATTATAATCCACACATAGAATAAATAGTACAATTTGAAGATAATTTCATAGGCTTTAGGGTAAAAAATAAAAGTGTAAAATGTCACATTAAAATCTATACCATGGAACAGAAACAGAATAAAAGTTGAAAAGATGGAAAGGAATAAAATATTAGTGATGGTACAAATAAGATATTCCTCAGAATTTAAACATGTAAAATTCTGGAGAAAAACAAGAAGTCTATCTTATTTATTTAACTAAAATAACAAAACATTGACTAATTCTCCACTATTTTATGTTGCCTCTAACTTCAAAGATTCTCTGGGAGAAAAACCCTCTCCTTTTAGACTACCATTGATGCAACAAATATATACATGTATTCTCAATATACTTGACTTATTAAAGAGTTTTCAAGAACAACTATAAAGGACACATGGACAAAACCAAGTGGGGGTAGACGAGGGGGATGGAGGTGGGGGTGGCTGGGATAGGGGTGTGGTGTGGGGGGTAAATGTAGACAACTGTACATGAACAATAAAATAAATTTTTAAAAAGAGTTGAATAATCTAACATCTAGATGATGCTTTAGAATACAACCTTTTAGGAAAGATTTCATGGTTATAAAAATATGGACCAATAAAATGTTACGTAATAAAAGTATTATTGATTTAGAGACATACTTTCTCATTGATTTAAAATAAAACATTATAACAATTTTAACCACTTTAATAAAGTGAATGGTCATTACTATCATTAAAATTTTTTCTTAATTATTAATGTTGATTTGCTCTCTTCTTTTGTCTTATATTAGTCACAATTTTGGCCACATTATGAGATCTGAGGAAATTTGAAATTCTAAGGAATAGTGACTAAGTTGATTTTTTTTCCTTTGGAAAACTTTAGTGCTACCTCTGTATTCTTCTCATGTGAACTAATGCTCAGAATAATGATAATGGCACTATAATAAACATCTTTAGGGACCAAATAACTTAATATTTTTGAAGTTTAATTTATTAGAATATTAAATTTATATAATTAAACATTGCAACTAATTATCTCATATTCTAGCATAAAAGAATTAACTGTTATTTGATAGACAGTTGAAATTTTATGCCCAAAACAATTTGGCAGATTCATTTTAGAAGACAATATTTTTTACTGTAGAAAAGACCTCCAAACTGTGACTTAATATAGGACACCATATGGCATCACTAAAAGTAGTGTAATTTAATAAAAGTAGTTTCCCATTAACTTAAAAACAAGGATTTCATTTTAAATAATCCAAACACCTTTTAAGGAAATTATTAAACTTCTTAGCTGATAAAGAAACTTTTAGCTGATTTTGTCAGAAATAATTTTTAATTAAATATCCATATCATATAAGACTGCATCTACATAATATCAATCCAAATAGTGAAGACAATTTTAAAAATCACTCCTGATGGACATCAAATCGTATTAACTGCATCTTGTAATTTCCAGACTTTGTGACTTCCTATGAGCCAGTTTTCCTCAGAGTCTTATTCTCTGATCACCTGCTTTAAAACCACTTGTAGTGATGACTGGAGGATGGAAACTATTGAGACACCTTGGTTCCACACAGCTTTCCTGAAGCAGGATTGAAAGTCCTGCATTGACTTGTTTCCGAGGTAATTCTAGTTTGAGAAATGTTGTAAGTACCATTTAGTGTTATTAGACAAATGTTGAAATGATCCTTTGAAAGAAAGGTTTGTATACATTATAACATTCATTCCTGAATAAATATAGTTGGTAGAGTGATAGCATAATTGGACCACAGAACTAGAATTTAGAATGATCAAGTTCCATTATTTCAAATAATCTGCCCAAAGCAGGATTAGATTATTTGTGCTTAGTTATTATGGATTTCATTTACCATGTAAACAAGTAAAGTAAGTTTTTTGGATCACAAGATCAGATGTATAAGTGATAGAATATTTGCATCCAAATAACAATCATTGTGCATTGTAATTTCTCATACTATTAAAGTTGTACTTTAAAAATAAAAATAAATAAAATAAATTATTATTCTATTATTTGAGTGCTATTTAGCCAAATATTTACCAGTGAGTCAATAGAAGAAAATGACAGAGCTCTAAAAGGGCACCAGCATGAAATTATTGGGAAAAATTCCTATTCTTTAGGAACTTAAAGTAAAATGAGCTTAGATTTACTTACTTTTTACAATTGCAATTTATGTCTTTTCTGATTTAATAAAGTAAAATACAAATTAGTGCTAATAAAAACAATAAGTAAAAATAATATAAAGTAACTGACAAAAGTTTTGGCTATTCACATTTGCCAAGGATGTCTGGATTAATTCACTGGGCTCAAAACCTTTAGTTCAGTCAAGGTAGCCACTACTAGGAAGAGAGTGTTAAGTTTTTGAAAGGTAAATCTAGGAATTAATTTCAGTAAGTTAAAGTAATTTTTCAGTGGATAACATATGCAAATATTGTGTGAAGACTGCTATGAGTTTAAGAGAAAATTTTTTTTTCTTTTGTAGAAAAGAGAAAGAGAAGGGTAGTTAGCTACCCAAGAATGGTGTTTAAAATTTAACTTGTATGATCTATAGCTACCATATTTTGCCATGTATAATGTTCACTCATGTTTTTGGCCCAAACTATAAGGAAAAACATTTTGTTTTAATTTTTAATTCAATTTTTATTTATTTATATTTAGATACTTGTTTTTTGTATTATAAAGGAATTTTTCCATTTATTTTTTTAACATATTATGGTACAAGAAATTTTATGTAACAATTACAAAACAAAAGAACAGATACATGGTACAAGAAATTTTATGTACCAGTAACAGATTTACAATATTTATGCACTATAAGGGGCCAAGAACTCTTCATCACTGTCAATATCAGAAGTATCATCTTCTTCAATTTCTACATTACTGGTGTCTTCTGAAGAGTCATTCCTCATTCTCGTACATTTCATTGTCCTCAGTTCCACTCATAGCATTGCTGATGCTGCATTTTTAAAACAATTTTGCAACCACTTCCTTCTTGACAACATTCCAGGATCTTAGGATCCAATCACAAACATGAGCAATAGATGCTGTCTTGATCCTTCCTGTAGGGGTTAAATCATTACCGGCTGATTGCATCCACGACATCCATATAGATACAGAATTATACTACTCATGTATAATGCACATCCTTATTTTTCCCTCAAAAATTTGGGTGAGAAGTGCACATTATACATGGCAAAATAGGGTTAATATATGTCTTCAATCTCAAATTCTAAATTCTTATTACTATTTTTATCAAACAAAAACTTATCATGTTAAAAGCTCTGGTTACCAATCTTCAGATAGCAGTTGGACAACTCAATTCTGACTTCCTATCTACCTGGAGATAGTGTCAGATCCCACAGGTTAGGGGGTCAACCCTATAAGACTGCATTCTCTCTTTTCCCAACTGTAGTCCCAAGCCTAGGTTACCATCTGTGCCTCTGACCAGTCATCTACAATTTGGAGATTCCAATGACCCCTTGCAACTCAGGATGGCTAATGCATTCTGACTGATAATCTATAGATAAGAAGTGACCACACCCCATCTCTTTTGGTTTGATTAATCTGCTAGAGCAGTTTACCTAACTCAGGAAACTCATTTAATCTCTAGATTGCTGGTTTATTATGGAAGGATATAACTGAGGAACAGCCAGATAGAAGAAGTGCATAGTATAAAGCATGGGGAAAGGGTTTGGCACTTCCATGCTCTTTCCCAGAATGCCATTCTCCCAACGTGTCCAAGTTCATCAACCTGGAAGCTTCCAGAACCCAATCTTTCTGGGTTTTTCTGGAGGTTTCATTATCAAATCATGCTTAATTAAATTAATGGTCATTGTCCATAGATTTGACCTTCAGTCACTCTCCCCTCTCTGCAGGTGCAGGGGAGGGAGGACGACAAACTTCTAACCCTGTAATCACAAGATTAGTTCTCCTGGCAACCAGTCCTACACCACTGAGGTCCAAAAACCACCTTATCAACACAACAAAAGACGTTTTTATTACTCTCCTCACTTAGGGAATTCCAAGGGTTTTAGGATCTTTGTGCCACAACTAGGAACAAAGAGCAGATAAATATTTATTCTAAATCATAAAGTAACACATGTTATAATGGAAATAGCACATTATACCACTCATATTTTCCATTTTCCATAACAGTGTTAATCACCATACTTTCAGATAGCAAAATAATTACATTATAAATCACATAATTATTTATAATTATTTATTTCTCTGTTTCTCAGTGTATCTATTATGCTCATAGCAATATATTATATTTGTTTTAAAACTTTGTTTTTAAGTATATTTTATTAATTATGATATTACAGTTATCCCAATTTTTTTTCTCCCTCTTATCCATCCTCCATCCTGTCCCCACCTCCAGCACTTGACCCCCCCATCTTAGTTCATGTCCATGGGTTGTACATATAACTTTTCTGGCTTCTCTATTTTCTATACTATTCTTAACCTCTCCCTGTCTATTTTGTGCCTACCATTTATGCTTATTATCCCTTTCCTTCCCCACCCATTCTCCTCCTCCCCACTGATAATCCCCCCTGTGATCTCCATTTCAGTGATTCTGCTCCTGTTCTAGTTGTTTGCTTAGTTTTTGTTTTTTAGGTTCAGATATTGATAGCTGTCAGTTGTCATTTTACTGTTCATACTCCATATTCCATGAAATGTTAAGCCCATGAAGCCCATATTCCATGAAATGTTAACGGACTTGTCTAAGAAATAGAATATCAAAAACTATGAACAGTAAAACTTGCTGTTTATACATCTATTTACTCCTATAAAAATGAGCTCTCCTAGCCTAGAAACAAAGTTTCCTGTGAAAGTTAGTAGATTGATTTGATCCAAACAACATAGATGGTCAAAGGTCACCTCTTTTCTACTCTCTCAGTAATACATAATTCTAACAAATATGTTTATAAATAACTGTAGGTTGCGTGTTACCTTTTTGCATCTTGTTTCAACTTCTCTTTGTTAGTTATTACCCTAATCTCATCAGAGAAGACTCCCACATCCTCATAGCTGACTCTAAATTTGCCATTCCTCAGTTTGTTCTATACAAAGCTACTATTGCAACATATTTATATTATAAACATATACAAATGGCATATCTCATATATTCAAAGCAGAATACTGATCATTGTAAGAGATCCAGAATTGAATAGAAAATGCATCTGATCTCAAACAAATTTTAAGTCTAAAGAAAAAATTCCACATTTTAATAAGAAACAAAATGCAGACATATAATTCAGGGCTTGGAGAAGTAGGTTTGAGTTGATGTGGTAAAGTATTGAGGGTAGTTTCAAAATGGTTCCATACAGCCTTGTAGTTCCATAATTAGAACTATGATTTGGGGAAACAATTACATCTTATTCACCATAAGTAGCACCATTGTGATGAGTTCTTTTTCATCCCTCTTATTCATAGTCATTTTGTTGTTTTGTATTCTCCTCCCACACAGTTGTAGTCCTAAATCCCTAACAATGCCAATTCCAGTCTAAACATGTATACTGTGGCCTTAATATTTGACCCCAAATTCATAGATTGAAATCCCAAGATTAGTAGGAGGTGGTCGGCTTTGGGTGGTGCTTAGGTCATGAGAACAGAACCCTCATGAATGAGATTAATGCCTTACAAAAAAACTCTAAAGAGATCTCTAGCTCCTTTCACCATGAGGGGACACAATGCTAAGACACCAGCTATGAAACAGGAAGAAGGTCTTCATCAAAATACAAGCAAATTGGCAACTTGATCTTGAACTTCCTTGCTTCTAGTCATATGAATAATAGATTTCTGCTGTTTATAAACCACCCAACCCGAAGTATTTTTGTTGGAACACCTTGAAAGAACTAACACAGTACCTACCTACCACCTAAATATGAACAACTGAGAGGCCACCTGAGTCATTTATTTCTATATTCCCAGTGGTTATAGAATTGAACAAATTTAGGGGCTGGAGATTTTGAAATCTTCCCTTTGAAATAAAATATAGGGCTTTTAGTATTTGTAGAATCCCTGTGAACATTTTTAAAACCACACCACTCGGAAATTAATTGAAATAAAAATTTCTAATTACATTCAATTACATTGTTATACCTAAATTATTAAATATAATAATGCATCATTTTTACTTTCTTAATTCAAGTTGGAAAAAATAACTTTTACCCACTTTATTGTCTTCTTATTCTACACCATTGCACATTTCATCCTCCCTGGTAGTCATGAAATACTATATGATGCCTTATCTTTATAAGTACCCCTGAGACTCCTTATCCTCATAAAGGAACAGCAATGACAACAAAAGACAGCTTAAAATAACTCTTTAGACAGCTTAAAATAAGACTTCATGAACAACAGTTTACCTGCATGTATGCAATAATATACTTAAAATACTTATTGTCCACTTGGACCTGTATTCACATGTTATGGTTGTATAGAGATTTATGCATATAGATAAATTATGCATTCTTTTGAAAAACACAGTTTTATTTCTTTTGTGGCCTCTTTTAATTTGGTACTCATATCAAGGGTAGATAGAGTTATTTATTACCGACTTAACTAATCTATACATAGAAAAAGACCATTTGCTGGTGATTTGATTAGGTGGCATTTGGGAATGCTGGTTTATGAAAGCAGGCTCCTAAAGGGTATTAACATGTTAATGACAGAGTGCCTGGCATATGGGTTACTTGACAAGACTCAGGTAGGTGATAGGTGTTAGACCTTAAGAAGAGATTGCAGTTGGAAGGAAAAAAAGAATGATTAGGGTTAGTAAATTATTTAAGAAGAGAAGCCAAAGATAATTTAGGTTGGGAGAAGCAAGTGAAAAACATATGTGACAAGTTTAAACCTACCAAATGAGCCCAATGAACTCAAAATAAATTCATTCAGTTAACAATTATAATAATCAGATTTATCATACTAAAAAAATTCTAAAACCAATCACATTGTCAAGAGTGTAACAATTGTAACTTATATATACCAACAATGTCCCAGAATATAAGAAGCAAATACTGACAGATCTGAAGACAGAAATAGACCATTCTTCAATAATAGTTGGAAACTTAAACTACTTTTAATAATGTACAGAACTGACTTTAGATAAACAAAAAAATATAGGAGAATGCTAGAAACAATTGCACACCACCAAACTAGATAGCTTAGATGAAAATGACAAATCTTTAGAATCACGCAAATTACCTAAACAAAGTCAACAGAAAAAAGAAAATCTCAAAAGATATACAATAAAGAAATTGAATTAATAAGCAAATACTTCCCAAACAATTGAATTAATAAGTGAAAACTTCCCAAACTTCCCAGATGGATTCTCTGGATATTTCTACCAAACACTAAAGTAAGAATTCACACAATTCTTTTAAAACTCTTCAGAAAAAATGTGAGGAGAAAACACTTACTAACTATTCTTAAGAAACCATCATTATCTAATACCAGAGCTAGATAAAACCATCAAAGAAAATAAAACTGTACACCAGTATCTATTTTGTATTCTTAAAAAAATGTGATAAAAAACAAATGCAATATCATGTTAGAAGGATTATATACTAGGACCTTGTGGGATTTATCACAGAAATGAAGAAATTCCAATAATCTAATATACTATATTAATAAAAAGTTTTAAAACAGAACAATGAACAAATCACACATTATCTTCACAATTGACATAAAAATGCCTTTGAAAAGAATTCAACACCTTTCCATGATAAAAAACACCAGAAAGTTAAGAACAGATGGAAACTCAACAAAATAAAGGCCGATTTTTAAAAATCTACAGTCTCCATATTGAGAGATTTAAAGCTCTTCTCTGAGATCAAAGACAAAAACAAAGGAAACCCATTTTCACCACTGCCATTTAATATTGTACCAGAATTTCTAGCCAGAGTAATTAGACAAGAAGAGGAAATAAAAAGCAACCAAATGTGAAAAGAAGTAAACTATCTCTGTTAACAAATGGCATGATTCTACATGTAGAACTCCCTAAGAACTCACAAGAAAGCTATTAGAGCTAATCAATTAAAACAAATTTCAGGATATAAGGTTAACACACACAAATCAGTTGGTTTTTTTGAAATATAGCTAAAATAAAACATCCACAAAGGAAATTAAGAAAGCAACTCCTATTATAATAGAATCTAAAACAATAAAATACTAAGAATAAATTTATCCAAGGAGACGAAAGACAAGTGTACTGAAAACTAGAAGCATTGTTGAAAGAGATTATAGTCACAGTAAATGGAAAGACATGCTGTGTTCATGGATTGAAAAACTTAATATTGTTACAATGTCAGTGCTATAGGTTCAATGCCATTCCTATTAAAATGCCAACTACTGTTGTGCAGAAGTGGAAAAACCATCCCTCAAATTCACATGCTACTGGAAGGGATTCATACTAGCCAAAGCATCGAGAGTAAAGTTGGAGGACTCACACTCCCTGGTTTCAAAACTTACAAAGCTACAGTAACCAAAATATTGTGATTCTTGCATAAAGACAGACATAGAGACCAATGGAATATAATATAGGGTCTAGAAATAAACCCATACAACTGTAGTCAACTATTTTTTAAAAAAAACTATCAAATCTATTCAATGGGGAAAGCAGTTTTCAACAGATGGTATTGGGACAATTGGATTTTCACATCTAAAAGAATAAATTTGGAGCTTTACCTCAAATTGTATATAAAAACCTACTCAAAATGGCTCAATCACTTAAAATAAGAGCCAAAACCATAAAACTTTTAAGTGACTATATAGTGGTAAATCTCTATTACTTTGGATTGGGCAATACATTCTTAGATATAAAGCTAAAAGAAAAAAACTCAAGGTAAAATTATACAACTGAACTTCAGGAAAAGTAAACATTTTTGTTTATGAAAATATAATATCAAGAAAGTGAAAAAGTATCCTATAGAATGGGAGAAAATACTTGCAAATGATATATATGAGAAGAGTTTAATAGCTAGAATATATAGAGAAAACAAAGTCAATAACAAAAGATGACCCAATTTAAAAACAGGTAAGGACTTGAGTTAACATTTCTGCAAAGGAGGCATACAAATAGTGAATAAGTACATGAAAAGAAGATCAATATGTAGTGATCAATAAACTGCAAATCAATACCACAATGAGATAATTCATACCTACTAGGGTGACTATTTAAAAAATTACACATGTGGTCTAATGGGAACACTTGCACACTTACACACTGAGTGAATGTAAAGTATTATAACCACAGTGAAAACAGTTTGACAGTTCCTCAAACAACAGAAAAAAATGCCATATGAACCAGGAATTCCATTGCTAGGTCTAAAGCAAAAGCATTGAAAACAAACAAATATATATACCTGTAGAACAATGTTCACTTTAGTGTTATTCACTCACTGTGCCTACAAGGTGGAAACAACTCAAGTGTTATTAGAGTTGAATGTATGTGTGAATGTATGAATGGATAAACAAAATGTGCCATGTGCGTGCAATGGAATATTATTCTGCTATAAAAAGAAATAATTAAGCTCTCATACATGCTTCAATATGGATGAACCTTGGGCTATTACGGTAAATGGGGTAAACCAGTTACAAAAAGACAAATATTTTATGATTCCACTTATATAAAATATCGTTCATTTTTCCCCTTGTCACCACAAACATTTATTCATACATATACACATTTACACATATGTAAACAGGATGGCTCTAGGGCATTAGAGTTGTCAAGAAACATAATGAAGACAGTTGCCCAAGGTCACAAATTGACCACAATATTTCAACTCAAACCTGTTGTTTGCTTCAGTCATACATCATGTGTGTCTGGGAGTGTGTGAGTGTGTGTGTTGTGTGTGCACATATGTTTGAATTGCTGTCTAGTGTAGTTGGCTCCTGAGCACAGATTGTAAGTGCCATTGAATGGCTGGCATTCTGTAACCTCTCTTTGGATGGTTGAATATACACATAATAGTCTAAATAATGGGAAATCATAAATAGATTAATTGAAATTTCTTAAAATGCAATGTTTTCTGGCTTTTTTAGTTTTAACTGATTAAAAAAATTGAACTACATATTACTTTTAATAATTCAAAGCTACCAGAATTTTCAAGTAACAAACAAAATCTCTAATGTTTTAAGTAATCTGGTTTCAATTGATAACACTACTACTAATATTTCTAATTGAATTCCCTGCTTATACCTAGTGCAGTGATTAATTTGAGTGTGTTTACAAATTTTGCAATATATTTTTCCTGTAAGACAATGGAAGTGTAGGGTGGACAAGGACAAATCACTTAGCTGCAGAACTTGAACTCAGGCTTGTATGACACCAGGACCAGCTCTTCAATGCTATGCTTGGATGATGCTTAAATATGACCATATTGACATTTATTAGCCATCAAAGACATCTTACTTGTATTTATGCTGGTGCTAAATCAGATATACATTCTTTATTTAGCCTTGAATTGTGCAAAATTGGAGAAATGTGGGCACTTAAAATGAAACATAAGGCCTAAAATTATTAAAACATCATTGCTGTGGTTCTCTAGAAAAGCAATGAATAAATTTGTATTAATTACAATATGCCTACCTTGATGCTTTCTGAAGTCCCACTAGGAAAAGAGATGCCTCATCACTTTCTGTCTTACACTGAGGCATAAAATTTCTATAATGCTGTTTAAATAGCTGCATTACTCTCCCATAGAGGTGGGAGGACTTCAGTCATGGAAGAAATAGTCCCAATATTATACAGCAATTTGTTATCCCTTAAGTTTTTGCACTACATAAATGTAAAATGGTACTATTAGTTTTTGCAATCATAATTTCACCACTCACACTTGAAGCAAGTGATAGTTCCACAAATCAGGCAATGTACAAATTCTGTCATAGTAAAACATTTATTTGTTAAAGTGATATAGATTATTCAAGGTTCTACAGTCTTAAATCATGGATGGCAATGTAACATGGGTTGATACAGAACTCGATGCCAATGTAGGCTTTTTTCTTTTGTTCTTTAAAAAAAATACTGTGGGCCAGAAGAAAAAACAATTTGGCTTTAAAAGGGGATGAAACGTGAGCCAGTTCCACCAACATCAGCGACATCTGTTTCTGGTCCTGTGAACAATTTCTTCTAGGACACGAGTTCAACAATTAGCCATTGTGATTTGAAACATTTTTGAATTTTATCCATTAAAAACATCAGTGGCAACTTTTTTCAGGAGAGAGAGAAGTGGTGCTCTTCAGATTAACTCCAGCCTCTGAAATGAAAGGAAAAAAAGAAAGAAAGGAAGAAACACATAGCTTGTAAGATCATTGTGCTAGAAGTCTGGAAGTTACTGTACATCAAGCACTCAAGACAGATGCTTCTTGCTATAAGATACAAAACACGCCTCTAGAAGCAGCCTCAACACACACATTAGTACTGAAGATATGGCTTAGTAATTTCAAAGTGGTGGATTTATTAAAAAAATATTTTAAAAAGAATTTAAATGTATTAAGTCCAAACAGCTAAGCATATCAAAGCCAAATTGTGGCATGGAATTTTTCCCTGCCTTAGTATTTCACATTTACATTCCCTAGATAATAAATATAATGATTTTCCCTGGCTGGTGTGGGTCAGTGGATTGAATGCTGGCCTGTGAACCAAAGGGTCCCCAATTGATTCCCAGTTGGGGCACATGTCTAGGTTGTGGGCCAGGTGGGGACCCCAGTGGGGGTGTGCGAGAGGCAACCACACATTGATGTTTCTCTCCCTCTGTTTCTCCTTCCCTTTTCCTCTCTCTAAAAATAAATAAATAAAATATTTTTTAAAAAGAAAAAATATAATTTTATTCAGTAATGCATAGCATCTGAGTTTTAACAAATATTCACACTGGTTTTTAAAATATGAACCTATCAGATGGAATTTTTTCTCACATGTAAAACCTTAGTGATCTCTACTCTTTAAATACATTCTGTTGGGAGTTTTATATAATATTTAAATTTTATAAAATTTAATTATGCATTGAATAATAATGAAGATAATTATTCATCATCTATAATTAGTTTCTCACCAAATGAACAACTAAAAGTAAAAACTAACAATAACTCACAAGCAAAAGCATTCCATAATTAACATAATTTTGAATGGAATAATATAAAAATCATTATAAAAATATCTAAATATATTACTGTATTATATATAATAGATACTTCTATAATTAGATCATAAGAATAGTAAATTATAAATGTTTCCTTCTAATATGTTCTGAGTATTTAACATTTATGCCTATAAAGTCTATGCTTGATGAAGATGGAAAAATCTGTTTTACAACTATATAATTCCATACATATGAAATATAAATAATTATTCTCCTTTACATTAGAAACCAACTACATATTTACAATTTAGTGGTTATAAAATGTATGGTACAAATGAATCATGAAATAGAGATTCTTACTTTACTGAATATTCTATGTCAAAATGCTGATGTAGAACTTATTTGGATAACTTGGTGATAAAATCATTAAAGTATATTATGATAATTTAGATACTTTTTGATAAAGGTAGGCAAAATACTTAAAAAACAATAATCTTAAATCAGTGAAATTATTTTTGGCACAAACAGTAATTTTTTAGAATTATTGAATAAGACATTTACACAATGATGATTGTTAATAGGTAACTGATGTGTATCCTATTTGTAAAAATAATACCCTGGAAACAACATAAATACAGATAGCACTATCATATTTTACCTGGAATATTCTTTTTTTTTAAAGGATTGTATAGTTACTCTTTTTTTTAAAGATTTTATTTATTTATATTTATTTTTAGAGAGGGAAGGGAGGGAGATAGAGAGAGAGAGAAACATCAGTTTGCGGTTGCTGGGGGTTATGGCCTGCAACCCAGGAATGTACCCTGGCTGAGAATTGAACCTGGGACACTTTGGTTCCCAGCCCGCGCTCAATCCACTGAGCTATGCCAGCCAGGGCTTGGAATATTCTTTAAAAATTGTGAAATCACTAAATTATAACTGGATATACCTAAATTCCTCTCTATTTGGTTTATAGTGTGGCTTATTCTGATGAAATTGAATATCAACAAGTTTTTGTTTATATGTAATAATGTTTCCTTTAATAGAAAAACATATATAATTGCACTATATCAAAGTTCAAGTTTCAGGAAGTAGTAATGTTGAAAACACTAAATATACACAGAAGAAAAATATAGTAGATAGAATAATTAGTTTGATTTTTGAAATTATTTCTTTCAGATTAACAAATTTTATTTTAATATCAAATTGATGATTCTGTAAGATGACATATCTTAAAGAGCTTTTAGTATCATATAATTTCATATTACATAATATTATTAACAAACTGGAATTATGATTTATATAAAATCTGTTAATTTTGAAAATTAAGGTGTAGCAAAAAGTTTTGTATGTTACAGTATAAATGTGTCTGCCATGATGCTTCTACCATTGAAATGATGACATAATATGAAGCCTAATAAAAAAAACTTGCATATGTAGGATATTTAAAATGACATATTTTACTTTATTTATAAATAAACATACTCTTACAATGATTCCATAAAGATCTAAACAAAAACCCAAAATTATAAATTTGGGGTAGGTTCAGAATGTTTTGGTAATGGTCTTCACATAACAGTTCAAGGGTATTATATAAAACACTGTGGGCAGTCTTACTGACAGTACTGCAAAGAAAGGAGCAAATTAAAGATACCCAACATCAAGAGAAGGAAAAATGCCCTATGTTAAATGGATTGTGGGAAAATGTTGTTGCTGCACATATTCAGAATGTAATTAAGAACTATCAAAAAACCCTAGCAGGGTAGTTGAGGTGGTTGTCTGTACTCCAAAATGTAGTGAGTTCGATCCCCAGTTGGGGTGAGCTTAGGAAGCAACTGATCCACATTTCTTTGTCTCATTTTCTCTCTTTCTCTCTCCCCTTCCTTTCTAAATGTAATAAACATATCTTCAAGTGAGAATTTTTAAAAAAGAGCTATAAAAGTTTTTTTTTCTTTTAATCCTCACCTGGGGACTTTTTACCCTTGCTTTTAGAGAGAGGAGGAAGGAGAGAAACATTGGTGTAAGAGAGAAGTATGTGTTGTCTCCTTATGCGCCCAGGTTGAGAATTGAAAACACAGCCCTTCTGTTACAGGAGATGCTCCAACCAACAGAGTCACACCAGCCAAAACTGAGAGATTTTTATCTTATATATGGTAGTTTGAAGATATAGATCAATGGAACAGAACAGAGAACCCAGGAATAAACCCTCACCTTTATGATCAATGGATATTTGACAAAGGTGAAGAGAGCATACAGTGGAGCAAAGACAGTCAGTCTCTTTAATAAATGGTGCTGGGAAAACTAGACTGGTACATGGACAAAAATGAAACTAGACCACCAACTAACACCATACAAAAGAATAAACTCATAATGGATAGAAAACTTAAATGTAAGCCACTAAACCATGAAAATCCTAGAAGAAAACATAGACAGTAAAATCTCAGATATCTCACATAGCAATATGTTTGCTGAAATATCTCCTAAGGCACTGAAAACAAAGGAGAAAATAAAAAAATGGGACTATTTCAAAATAAAAAGCTTTTGCACAGCTAAAGAAACCACCACCAAAATGAAAAGGGAAGTTACTGTATGGGGAAATATATTTTCCAGTGATATACCCGATAAGGTTTTAATCTCCAAAATATAAAAACAACTAATATAGCTCAACACCAGGGAGACAAATAACCCAATTAAAAAATGAGCAAAAAACTTTTCTGAAGAGGACATATAGATGGCCCATACATATATGAAAAAATGCTCAAAATCACTAATCACCAGAGAAATGAAAGCTAAAACCACAATGAGATATTACCTTTGGACTGTCAAAATGGCCATCATCAATAAGTCAACAAACGTGTTCGTGAGAATGTGGAGAAAAGGGAACCCTAGTGCACTATTGGTGTGAATATAGTCTGGTGTAGCCACTGTGGAAAATCTGGAGTATCCTCAGAAAATAAAAAATGGAAATCCCTTTTGACCAAGTGATTCCACTTCTGAGAATATATACTAAAGACACCAACACAAAAAAAATATGCACTCCTATGTTCATACCAGTGCTACTTACGATAGCTAAGATCTGGAAAGAGCCTAAGTGCCCACTAGTAGATGAGTGGATAAAAAAGCTGTGGTACATTTACACAAAGGAATACTATGCAGTAGTAAAGAGGAATAATGCTTACATTTTGTGACAGGATGGATGGTCCTGGAAAATATTATGCTAAGGGAATTAAGCTAGTCAGTGAAAGACATATGCCATATAATCTCACTTAAATGTGGAATCTAATGAACAAAATAAACTAACAAAATAGAAACAGAAGCTTAAATATTTGAAGCAGTCTGACAGCTGCTGGAGGAGGTGCTGGAGATGGAATGAAAGATGGTAAAGGAATTATTGGAAGAACATTTATATATGACCCATGGACACAGACAACAATATAGGACGGGGAGAGGGTGGGGGTGGGTGGAAGTAGGAAAGGAGGGAAAAGTGGGAACCGTAATAGCATAAGCAATTTAAAATAATAAAATGAAATTAAGTAAATACAAAACTCAAAAAAAGAATATCTAAAAATTAAGGAAATGATTTCTAAAGGTCAGGACTGACACTAAGGTTAATTTTTTTTCTGATTTTCTATAATGCTCAAATAAATATGTTAAAATTGTGCTTTAATTATTATAAAATGTTTTCTACATATGGGCCTATTTTATTCCTCATTTTTTTTAAAATTCACTTGAAGGGAATATCATTAAAAAAACACAGAACCAAATATTATATGTAGATAATTCTTCCTTGGAAAAAATATAGGAGAGATATGTGGATCATATACACATTTTTGCTTTGCTCATTAGCACTTATTTCATATATTTTTCTGTGTTTCCCCATAGTTATTTAAATGTTGCTTAAATAAATGTTATTTAAATAAATAAATGTTATTTATAATCAACATTACTTTTTATTCATTTATATACTACTAGTTTCCCTAAAAGAACTGCACTTCTTTCACAGTTATTGAATCTTTACTAGTTGTTCTGAAAAAATTTTTTAAATTAAATACCTTGATTAGAGCTAAACAAAATAATCAGTAATCAAATTTACTAAAATCAGGAAACAATCACTTGAAGGCAGGAGCAGGCAATCACAGAATAAGCAGTATCCATGTGTACATTTACACACAGACACACAAGGCGCACATATTTTGTTGGTCTGAACATAGCAAATGTGTTAAGAAATTTTACTTAAGGAATTTTCAGTATAAATACAAACTAGTCAATTGTTCTTACCTTGTCAGATATGGAATATCAATTGTTTTACCAGGTTCATTTTAAGCATGAAAGTCTTTCAAAGATAAGGTTAATTTATGAGTATGTGCCAGTTTACTTGTAGAGTAATTATCACTAATTTTGTCAATGATTTCTTTGCCCATTGCTCTCAATTCATCTTAGTGTGATTAGGATTTTATGATTTCATTTTAGAAGAATATTGTATGTGATCCATTAAACTATTTAAACTCAGTGTATTTCATACGGAAAAGGTCTCAGGGAAGAAAACTGACATAGGACATATTCTAACTAATGGAAATAAAATAAATGTGTATTAACTTTTTACCCTCAGAAAAAAATCATCTTAGCAGATAACAGTGTATGAAAATGAACACCTAAACCCCTAAGTGGATGAAACCTTTCTGCCATTTCTGTACCTCCCCATTGGAGCTTGATGTTCTATTAAGGACTGTGATCAAATCAATTTAATATTGTTGCTTTAGAAACATTTTTCTATATCGAAAAAGGAACATGTTGCCCTGGCTGATGTGGCTCAGTGGACTGAGTGCTGGCCTGTGAACCAAAGGGTCACTGGTTCACTTCCCAGTCAAAGCACATGCCTAGGTTGTGGGCCAGGATCCCAGTAGGGGATGCTCAAGAGGCAACCACACATTGATGTTTCTCTCCCTCTGTTTCTCTTCCCCCCCCTAAAAATAAAATAAATAAAATCTTTAAAAAAAGGAACATGGTGCATTTTTTTTTTTTTTACTTTTACCCTCTATATACATAGAGAGCATTTTCATTTAAATTTAATGCAATGGGCAGTGCCCAGTTTTTGGAAAATATATTTGTTTCTAGGTAGAAAAAGATATCTGTCGCCATGCTGAAGAAAATATAAACTTAAAATTAACTTGTAGGCCTGGCTGGTGTGGCTTAGTGTATTAAGTGCTGGCCTGTGAACCAAAGGGTTGCCAGTTCAAGTCCCAGTCAGGGCACATGCCTGGTGTTGTCAGCCAGGTCAGGTTCCCAGTGAGGGTGTGTGAGAGGCATCCACACATTGATGTTTCTCTGCCTCTCTTTCTACCTCCCTTCCCCTCTGCCCAAAATAAATGAATAAAATCTTTAAAAAAATAAAATTAACTTTTATATCCCCTTCCCGAAAAAGAGTGGAGCAGCTGTGAGCACAGGAATCTCTGCCAACTGTCTTCCTCACCATGTCACTCACACACAGCAAAGTATTGCTGACATGCGAAAGGCCAAGAGGAGACTCAGAGCACAGAGATCACAATTGTTGCAGAGGAATCACTGGTTGACCTGACAGTTGTAGAAACAATAGGCCAGTTATACCAGCAATCATTCACTATGTAGCAAGAGTAGTTATTCTGATGTCCTATGGTGATTTATATCTGACAATAGAAATGTAGCAAGGAGTTACAACACAAGTGAATGATGTATTGCCACTAAATTTTGTTAAAAGTATTCTTTGCCTGTGAATTTATTTTTCTTGCAAAGTCTTATAGAGAGCAAAAAGGGAGAATTAGCCAGATCACAGAAGGAAATTTTTCATGATATGACATAATCATTGTTTTATAAAAGGAACTAAAGACTCAACAAAGTTTTTAAAGAAGGTGACATATTTCACATATACAATTTCACTATGTAAATTTAGTACAAAACACACATATATACATATGAATTTACTACATATACAAATGACAAATCACTAAAAGATTATTATACACCGGAGATTCTTAGTATTTGTGTCTAGGTGTTGGATTATGAAGAATTTATATATATTTTTAATTTAAATCTATTTTTTGGATTTTCTGTAATTAATACTACTTACTTTAAGACAAAGAAAGTCACTAGTCAAAATCTATGTGCTTGTCATATTGGCAAACCCTGGGCCATCTCTGGTAGCATACAAACTTCCAAGGAGGTTACTTTTCTGTAAATTTGTCTTCTAACAATGGGTAAAATAAATAAATAATCCTATAATATGTTACATGTCCCATGAAGTATGAAAGTTTGCAAAATTATTTTAATTGGTAATTGAAAAATTATTCAGATTTACTTTCTTGCTTCCAATCATGATAGAATATTTAGCATCATTCTGGACTCTGCTTCCAATAGATGAACAATTTGCTTCCTTATACTTTCCAAAGATACCTTAACTTTCAGAACAGCTAGATGTCCAAAGTTATATGATAAAAGAATTTCTTTAAAATCAAAGGAGAGGGAAGAAAGGAAGGAAAGAGGGGAGAAGGGAGACAGAGAGAGAGAGAGGTTAAGACTGAGAAAGAAAAATGGGGTGGAGGCAATACCATGCACCTTCATGCAGGTCAGTTGAGTACACAAAATGGAATATAAAGCATGTGCTAGACCCCTGTGCTATTGATTATCTCCTGTGAGCCATCTTGCTCTCTCTCTTTTTAAATCATTTTTTATTGTTATTCTATTACAGTTGTCCTGATGTTTCCCTTTTTTGCTCTCCTCTGCCCATCTCAGGCCCTGCTCCCACAGTCAGTTCCCACACTGCTGTCCATGTCCCTGGGTCATTCATACATGTTTTTTGTCTAGTCCCTTCCCTTTCTTTCCACCATTATACCCCTCCCCTGTCCCCTTTGGTCACTTTCCATCTGTTCCATGTTCCCATGCCTGTGGTTCTATTTTTTTTATTAGTTCACTTTGTTCATTAGATTCCTCTGATATGTGAGATCATATGGTGTTTATCTTTCACCAGCTGGCATATTTCACTTAGCATAATATTTTCCTGAGGTTTTTATTTACTTTTTGTAACATGAAAGTGGAATCCTAAATTCAGTAAAGAAATAACGCATGAAAAACATTTTGTTTGATTTTGGATGGAATTTACTAAATTACATTTGCAGTTACAGTTACATTCACAGTTTAATCCCAACTGTGAATGATTGTCCAAGCTCTTGTCTTCTTTTAAACACAAAGTGTTAAAAAAAACCCACAAGATCTTATTTTTATTACCAAGAAATAAATCAATGGCCTTTTATAGAACTTTTAAAAGCAGGGTACTTTTTTCTGTGCCAAACTTCAAGCAAATGGCTGATGATTCCAGCTGTTTGAACAGATTGCTAAAGTGCTATTTTGCTCTGAAACACACTTTCTGATCAAATTAAAATGCAGGAATCAAATACTCATTTGAAACTTAAAAAAAACACCAAGAAGAGTAATTTCTTGCTGACAAAAGGAACACCATGAATATTTCATGGGGAGTCTTTTGCCACATTTTATAGCAGCTTCATTCATTTTAGATAACAGTGAAACACCTCTGCTCCAACCACTTTCAGTAAAATATAATGTGTTGTCTCAGCTCCTATTAAGATGTGGAGGTCAAGGAGAGGAGTGAATAGATTTTATTAATCTACTTTCTTCCCATTGGGAAATATTTCTAAACTGCACATCATATTATGCATGATTCCAAGAGTGACTCCACTCCTATCGGTGTTCCTTTATTTTTACGGAATGAATGAGAAATGTTCACTTAACCAGAAATATGTCAAAATTTAGGAATCAGAAATTTACTTAACTCTACTGAATTTTATTCTTTACTGTTGACTTTAAGTTTTAATGAAAAATATCAATAAATTACATAAGGTCAGAAAACAAAAATTAAAAAATAACTTATAAAGGACTATATCATCTAAAGTGCTAAAATATGAGGCAGTGAACAAGAATCTCACCTGTGTTTCCTGGACAGTCTGGTCAACATTAGACAGCAAAGCATCTGGGGATAAAATTTCAGGATCATCAACAATTATTTTTTTAAGAAACAGACCCTAAAACACTGAAATCTTGAGATGATTTCTCTTAAAGATTTATCTAGACTTCCTTTTTTTTTTTTAACTTACCAGTCCTTGGGTTAATTGCAATGGACTTTTATAATATTTTATGGTTCTCTATGGTTACTTCTTGATTCATAATACTTATACACTGGGATTTTTAGGATATTATTCTGATGACTAAAATGAGCAATTATCAATATGGAATGCACTTTTCCTGCAAGAACTTTAGTAGGGCAATGAGGCATCTCTTCCATTTTCTCTGCTCAAAATCAACATTTCAAATAGAGAGTTGTATTTGATTAATATGAAAAAATACATCAAGGAAAAAAATCCAAGGGAGAAAATGTAGTTTTACCATATTTACCACACAGAGTGTAAAATATTCATTTGTCATGCAAGCCATTATTCAATAACCCTACAAACAAGAATACATTTCATCACATACCCATCTATCCTTATATAAAACAGTAATGTTCTAAATGCAAATCCTCTGCCCTCATAATCCATATGTGATTCCAGTTGCCTATAAATGTTTCATACCATTATGCAGCATTACACAGCACACATTCTGTTTCTTTCCAAAATGTCCTCTTTTAAAGCAAATATTTCTGCTAGTCATTAACATATGACACAGTGAGAAGAAGAAATTAGGCATTTCAAGTAAAAGTCATTCTCAATATGAGTGTGATGAGAAAAGTGCAAAATATTTTCTTATAAAACTCCAGCACAAATATCCATATACATGTACAATGGCCTCTGGAGATTAGGCTTGAAATCTCTAGATTGCTGAAAGCAATAAAAAGACATTATAGACATTTCTATATTATAGACATTAAAGACATTTCTTCTGCACATTATACAGAAGAAAATAATTAGAAACTTGCATTATGGCAGAGCCAATATAGCCCCAAGATTAAATGTATATCCACTTCCAAACACAAAATAAAGGGACTTGATAACTTTTCCCTGAATGTATTTGAATTTTTTTTGTTTTTAAAATTCATGAACAATAGTTATGTATTTGAAGAGAATAGATGAAGGTATACAAGTTGTAGAGGTGGATATCATTAAGATGTTCAGAAAGATTAATTTGTACTAGAGAGTTTATATTCCATTGTAATCTGATAAATAGTAGGGATAGTTTGTACAGCTGTTCTTGGGAAAGTTCTCCGATAACCACCCCTCTTAAATCTAACTTCATTACATTAATTATAGTCCATTTTAAAGGACCAAAAATTATTATTTTAACTGATTAGTTTTATAAATATACATATAAAATCTATCTATGTATATAGATAGATTTTTACTTATATAGAGTATAGGAATATGTAAGTGTACATGTTTTATCCGATGGTAACTTCAAACCTTAAATTTTGACTTTGAAATAGCTGAACATACTCCCAGTAAAAAACTGCTGCTTTCTATGCTCCACTTCACATAACACTGCACTTTTAGGATGACTGGGTTGCACTAATATGTTTACCATTCTTCATATATTAAGTCATCACCTGTACTGCTACAATAACAACAATAGTTTCTATTGCAAAAAAAAAAAAAACAAAAAACAACAACCCTCAAACAAACAAAATGACAAAACTAATTGTATTTGTAATCCCAGCATGTATTAATCTAGTATGGAAGTAAAAAAATTGAGTAATCTAAGAGACAGAGTTCTGAAACTATTTTAAAGTTCCAGTCATTAATTTTGATTATTTTCTCTTTCCTCCATGAAATTTTAGTCAAAGGCAAAAGATTTATATGATCTGAGGAAAAACCAGAGTATCCTCCTTGAAATTTTAAAAATGAGATATTTCTTATTCATAATTTACTCATATTTAACTCACAAGCATTATAATATAGAGTATTATTATTGTTATCATCATCATCATCCACTGAGGGAGATAAGAAAAATATGTTTTCCCATCTAATCCACATCTCTACTGAAGTCCTTTTCCTGAAGGACTAACACACACTCACATGTGCATCCACATAACACTTATAGAAACACTGGGCTCTTCCTAGGACTCAAGGGAAGGCTTTACACAGCAAAGAGAGTGATAGTCTTCATTCTGTCTAATAAAAATGAGCATTGCTTTCTTGGATGCTTCATTATCCCTTTATGACACTCAGATATTGTGTGTGTGTGTGTGTGTGTGTGTATATATATATATATAATATACAAAAGTAATAAGTACTTATATATATATTTATTTAAAGGCCTACTTTAATAGGAGTTTGACATTTTCACATTGGAGACAATTATCCAAAAGAAACAAAAAAACAAGGAAACATATAAGTAAATAATGTTTAGGGTAAATCTCTAAATATATTGTCTATTAATGTGTATTACCACTGAACAAGCTGAATTTGTAGTATAAAATTATTAAAAATCAAAGAAAATATGTATGAACAAGGAAGCAAACATTTATGAATAAGGAAGCAAAAACCATATATAGCTTATACATAGTTGACAACAACCAGTAGCAAATATGTTTCGGGTCATATGTACATACAGGATATATATGTGTGTATATATATACACACAGAGAGATAATATATGTGCATATATGCATATGATTATGTATATATACACAGAGTATATATACATATATATACATACCACACATACATACATACATAGAAGGGTTGGTTAAATGAGGAATGCAAGAAATGACAAAGAAAAACAAAAAGGAAGAGACAAAGAATTTCTTGCTTCTAATAATAAAATATACAGAACACAAATCTCTCCATTGTGCTCATTAACAAAAATTCTTATTACTGCACCATCTTCCCTGGCCCTATTCATTTACACATTTATCTACCCATTCACTCATTCATTCATCTGAGTCATATTGTGTTTTGGACATTATACAAGGTGTGTTTAATCAACCCCAACCTTCCCATAGATTTATTTTTCTTTTTTTTTAAAGGTATATATTCTTTTTTTTTTAAAGATTTTATTATTTATTTATTTATTTTTTTAGAGAGGGAAGGGAGAGAGAGAGAGAGAGACATCAATGCGCAGTTGCTCTGGGCCATGGCCTGCAACCTAGTCATGTGCCCTTACTGGGAACCGAATCTGTGATGCCTGGTTCGCAGCCCACACTCAATACACTGAGCCATGCCAGCCAGGGAGATAGATTTATTTTTCATTCACTTTGCACTGAAACTATCCTGAGCAAAAATTATTTCATACACTTATAAAATAAAAACAAAACATTTGTCCCTCTTGATAGGCCAATCTTTTGTCGATGTCTCAAAATATAAACATTTTGGAAGACAGGAACACAGGAGTTCTTTTTTATCATTGCTAAGAACAAAGTGTTCAAGCCTTTGGTTAACACACCCTGAAAATAGTCTTAGAAAAGTAATACTAATTTAAATGGTTTCAATGGCTTTAGTCAAACAGAATAAATTTCACATATTAAAGAGTTCTAAATGTTTATAAGAAATAAAAATATATTTAATTAAAGTTTCATTAGAAACATAAGCAGGAAATTGACTTTTAAAAATACGGGCAACTAGAAAATACAAATACATGAATTAGTAGCTTGGAGTAAATATGCTGAGCTGCTGCCTGTGTTGCATGATTTTATAGCCCACACATCCACAGTCTTCCTAATCCCAGAGATACCTTCTTGGGGGATTTATTTATTCACATTTCAAAAGCTTTTCTATATTCAGGATTTAAAAATATTTGGTCGGTAAAAACTGGAGAAGGGGAAAAATACTATACTTTTGTCTTTCAGCACCCCATGAAGAATTAAATAATTGATGATAATTTACAATGTTTAATAAGCATAAGAGCATTATTACAGGAAGACAAATACCATATGATATCACTTATATGTAGAATCTAAAAAAAATACAACAAAAAAACAAAGCAAAACCCAAGCTCATCAGTACAGAGAATGGATTGGTGGTTTTCAGAGACAGGGGAAGGGAGGGAGAACAAAATGGATGAAGGAAGCCAAGAACTACCAACTTGTAATTATAAAGTAAATAAGTCATACAAATATAATGTACAGCTTTATAATGTAGTTAATAATGCTGTGTGTATATTCAAAAATTGCTGAGAGCATAATTTAGACGTTCTCACCACAAGAAAAAGAATTCAGTAACTATGTGTGGTGATAGATTTGTTGTGGTGATAATTTCACAATATATACAAATACTGAATCACTATGTTATGTACCTGAAAGTAATATAATGTAATATGTCAATTATATACCAACTTAAAAAAAAGAAAATAAAGAAATTGTGTATCACCTTTGAAGTTAAAAATAAATAAAAATATTTAATTGGAGTTAAAGCATTATTACAGAAATAGTGTTGCAAATACATTGTAACATGTTTTACTTTACAAAATACTACCACATATGATCTCATCTATTCCTCACAAGAACTATGTACCTGGCTTATGAATGCTGATTAGATTTTTAAAATGTGAAAGGCATACTTCGGAAAAGGGAAGCAGGGCAGAGAAGGCACTTAGGAAACACCTAAGGTAATAAAAGCCCATCAGACAATTATTTTCAAGGCTGGCATTGAAAGCAATCTCTAATTGCTTTACTCTTGCCCTTTTTTTAATGACATCATGATGCATCATGCGTAATAAGTACTTCTATAAAGTTAAAATTAACTGAAATTTTTATATATGCTTCTAACAGGAGAAAATTGAACTAATGATTGACATTCCTCAACTGTGTTTTAAATGGTATTTGAGGCAATCTGAGTTAATGAATGCTTATTATATATGGCTAATTTTTTTTTCTACAAGGTTACCACAGTATTTTCAAAACAAAACAACAACTACAACAGAAAAGTTAATGTTAACCTTCACTTACCAATCTTTAATAAAACACCATTGGGTTAATGTACAACACTGTTAGATTTTCTACAAGTTGATGGAAACATTTATCTGTAGACCTTGAGTTCAGTGAATATCCAAAAATGCCACTTCAACAAGGAGCAGCTACATCGCCTGACTAAAGTTAAAATTCTTTTTCAAAACGCTGCATGATTTATAATTCAATTTTACCACTGATTTTAGTTGAAATAATAAATAAACTTACTTTAAAAAAGAAACAGTGAATTCAGAATTACAGCGCAAAAGGGACATATGAAACCACTATCTGGTTAATGAGCAATGACTTTATATTGCTTGTAAATGTAATAAATTCATTAGAAGTCTCTGTTAAATTACTTAGTGATAAAAATAAACATCCCTTTGATAAAAGCAGTCTTGTATTTTTGTGTCCCTTTTTTAACATGCACTCATTAAGAAAAACATAAAACTTATTCATTCAGCAAATATGTATTAAATGAATAAAAACACCTTCATATGAATGCCAAGGTAGATGCATACAAAACTGTGGCCTATAACTTAAAACCGAACTTGAATTTTTTTTGATAAATGCAAAATCAATTGCATTTTCTTCTGCTCCCACTGAAAAACCTGTGTCCTGAATAAGAAATATCACAGAACCATTAAGGCACCAGAACCAAAAATATTGTTTAGAAGGGTACTTATTTTAACACTTGGCTGGATGTACTTATTCAATATTTTATTTTTAATAACATAACAACACAAACTTGTTTTCTATACTATTTGCCTAAAAATAAACACCACTGTCATTGAAAGAAATAGGCAATCTATTCATCAAAAAGTACCAATTATTCATAGGAGGTCCTTTGTAAGATGGAGAAATATCATTATTTATGCAAGACTTTATTTCTGTTATGACAACTTTCATTTTGTGATCTGCTACCACAGAACCTGGAAGCCAATCCTTTTTGGGAAAGACACTGTTACCATGGCATGCTTTTACATATATACATACACAGGTATATGTATTAAATTTATATATAAATAACTGTATCCTAGAGGTTTATACACCTTGGCTCTATCGGCCACGTGTCAGAGAAAAAGGACTGAAATTTCAAATTCCAACTTCTTATATGAGTTTTCAAAATTTTTTTTCATTAAAAAAATAGGTCACATAGTGCTTTCCAATATACACTCAGAATTTGAAAGAGTTGCTTTTCCACTATGCCCATCAGAACTGTGGGACTGAATTAACATCCCATGCATAGACAGGCTTCTTTTAGAAAATAGTCCACATGTGCTCGGTGAGTTAATATAACAATAGTATTGCTTTAATTCTCCATTCAGGGAGTACCTGTGCCTTGCTCTGGGTCTCTCAGCAGGCAAAGTGAGAAACTTACTTGGCTTTGAATGTGCTCTTTTAGATGTGGGCCCCTCTGTGACAGAATCAGGAGGTCGACTAGCTAACTGCAATGCAGTTGAGTTGTTCCTGTTAGTGTTTTGGGACTCAACATTTGTGACAGCTTCGTTCTGTGGTTCGGTACTAGGCTTTGTGCCTGTCTTTCTTTTCTGCTTTTGGGACACAGACGTGCTTGAAGTCCAGGTAGGAGGCAAAGCAGAGGTAGTGGTAGAGGAGTCCTGACTTGAACAAATTTCTGAAGATTGCATCACATTGTCATTGGCAACTTTACAACACTGAGAATTCTCTTCATGTCCCACAGCTTGTTTGGACATGGACTGGGGCAGCATTACACTGCAGCCTTGCATTTGAGCCCCATTAGTTTGAGAGTAGACATTGCTGACCTTGGTGACCTTGTGTTGCCCATTATTGTTACAAACCTTATACCGGATCATGAGAATGATGATGAAAACCAGCACAGATGCCACAATTATTCCACCAATAATAATAATCATGGTGCCTCCCAAAAACTGGGACTGCATGAAATGACATCGCACGTAATCCTGTTCCGTAGTAAACTGGATGCAACCCACAACTCTTGTGGCAGTGAGGGAAGTGATGCCATCATCATATATTGCCAAGACACACAAGTCATACATGGTTCCAGCAGCCAGGTTATTGACAAGAAAAGTTTTGCTCGTAGGAGGTATCATTCTGAGGGACAATGGAATTGTGTTAATATTCAAAACAAAACAAAACATATATACATACAGAGTCATTATGACTTCAGTTCTGTTTCATTTCAGTATTCATTCAGATAAGCTCAATGACAGGTATAAAATATGGGAAAATGTTCAAATCGTGTATTTCCCCAGTAAAAATGGCTAACAGTTACTGTTGGATTCTGCATTATATTAAGGGTGCCTGCACCATGCCTTTGACGAGCTTACTAATTACATTGCTTGGCAAAGCAGAACTCCGCATAAAAACCACTTCTAAAAAATCATTTATGACATACTGCTTTTGAAAGGTGTGACTATGACATTATCTCACTACTAAACAAATCCATTTAGCACTTACAACACCTCTGCAACTAAAAGCCAATTTGAAGGAATGGAAAACACTGACAATCACATGAGAAACCAGAATGGAACCCAGTAAAACTATCTTTAAAAACTAAGATAATTGCTAAGATTAAAGTACTTTACTTCTTGATGTCTGCCCTCTCTTAAACCTTCAACACTGGGTTCCCTGTATGTTTTTTACCTGAATGAGTTTGATGAAAATGCATGAGTAACATTGCCCTGTAAACATGGACAGGGCGAGGCTGTTGACCAGACAGAACATGTGCCCCTTGCCTTCCCCACTGAAGGATGATGGATTTACATTCAAAACAGTTTCTAAAATTTGATGAGTTTAGAGATATCTCTGAATCTATTATATCACAAAAGTCTTCTGTGGAAGAGTATTTATCCGCTAACTTTTTTTAAGTAGCAACTTAAACTATGACCTAAACTAATATCTATTGTGGAAAAAGGCTTGAAACTCTATTTTTACCCTGAAAGGGAGTTGTTGTTTTTTTTTAACTTGGCAATGCTAATCTGTTACACAACCTAAACAATACCATCTAAATGTACCAGGGCGCTCTTAAATCAGAGTATGTATTTGTGATTGAGATCACTACCATTTACTGAGTGATGATAAATGCCAGGCATAATTAAGCATTGCATAAACATTGTAATTTAATTTTTACAGTCACTGCATGAGATAAGCATTATCAAAATGTTATACATGACAAACATTAGGATCTAGAATTCAAGCCATTTCCTCAAAGTCACTTAGAATTTACTTGTCATGGATTAATTAACATCTTAGAATTTAGAAAATGGAAACTAACTTATTTCACAGAATAAATGTTTAAAATACGTAGAATGTGCAGTAGCTACAGGAAAGTGAGGAGCTAGAGGGGGTTGTTTGTCTTTCACAGTATGTAAATATCCCATTGCCCAGGTGAAGAGATGAGTATAACAAGACCAAAACTACTTTATGCTAATATAATGCATCATAGTCTACATCCCATACTTTTAGTAATAAGAGATATTAGAGATCATTTATTTTAATCTCTTCCTTTTAAAGATGAGGAAATTAAAACTCAGCCAGGTAGAACCTTGCCCAGGATTGATCACGTGGTAGCTGGGCCAGGTTTGTTTTTTTCTACCAGCTCAGGTTCATGTTCAAAATTTATCTCATTTCTACACATGAGTGAAAATGAAATTATCTTCAAGAATTCTCATAGTGAGTTAATGTAATTTTAGAAAAGGCAAATACACACACACACACACACACATATGTGTGTGTATATGTATATATATTTCAAAGCCATGATTTTGCATTGCTTCCTAGGATTAATAAGAATCTATAATCAAGAAAATTATATGGAGAGGTAGAAAAGTATATTTCCCACTAAAATTGAACAAGATGTGACTATAAATCAATGAGGCTGAACTTTAGAAAAACATACCAGAAATTATTTAGTCAGATGTAAATTCTATCAATGTTGTTACAGGAGATTACATACTTAACTCCAGTGATACTCTCACTGCTCAAACTATTTATAAAGTTTCCCTTTGGAACTGCTTTAAGAACCAGTGTATATGAGACAACACACGCACACACAGAAGTCAGTCAATCAAAATATCAGTCTCATTATTTTATAGTTACATCATATCTTTGGCCAAATATGGTAATACCCATCTTGATCACCCACCTTATTCACAAGACTTGGCTCCAAATGGCTTTTGCTTGTTTCCAAAATTCAAATTCACCCTCAAAAGACGATGATTTGCCACCACTGAGGATATTCAAAATAGTGTGACGAAGGTTCTAAAGATAATTCCAAAAGTATTTTTGAGCAATGGCAGCATCATTGGGATAATGGTATAGCCTCCCAACGTGACTTCCTTGAAGGAAAGAACACTCATATGGATGTGTAAGTTCTGGTATGTTTTTGAATTTTTAAAATAAATCAATCTTGTTCTCTGATAGTCACATCTCTTAGATGGGGGTGGGAAGTAAGCATAAAATTAAACACAAATTTGAACTCTAAAAATAACACCATTCAAAATAGTTCCCCACATGTATTCATCTTTCACAATGTTTACATTATACACTTAAAACATGGAATACTATAATTACAATACGGAGGAGCGCTGCAATGAAAAATTATCAGAGTGCCTTAACAAGGCCTACACTACAATAAATGGTAAGTTTAGAGATTTGCTTAATTTTTCTTACCTGTAAACAAGGGTGTCATCATAAGTACCATTGTACTGGATTTGAAACATTCGTATTCCAGGGATATTTCTTTGAAAATTAAATTTAAGTAATGCCGTAGATGATGTTGCTTCTGCCACCACAATCTTATCTTGACTCATTTTAGTATCACCATTACTACTGCTTGCATTAGAGCCTGACTTAGTAGAAGTTGAGATATCTGAAGAACCAGGATCAGGCTCATGGATGTGGTTTGTACTGTTTAGCAAGTGAGGGAGCTTAATTATATGAAGATCCACTGTTTGTGTTGCTTCCCCTGCAGGGTTGGAAGCAATGCAGGTAAAAGCACCTGTATCCTTTACAGTTGTTATAACAATGTCAAGTGTTCCATTATCATACACCAGAGATCTCGTTGCATTTGAAATAAGCTTCCCTTCAGGAGAAATCCAGTGAATTGCAGGTTCAGGGTCTCCCCTGGCTTTGCACCTCAGGGTTGCCCTTTGACCCTCCAGGACTCTCATCTCATGTGTATGACGAGTAATGAGAGGAGGCTCACACAAAAACTCTTCCTCAGGAATTGACCAAAAATAGCGACCAGTTAAAAGTGCTGGAGAAGCACAGGTCTCCAGGTCATCTTCTCTGGACAGACGCCTCAACCACAACAATTCACAATTGCAATGCAAAGGATTTCCACCAAAACTTAATGCAAAAGTAGATGGGTTTATGATTCCTGAGGTCACTAGTACCTGAGCTCGCTGAAAGAGAGGGTCAGGTGGCAGCTTCTGCAATTTATTGGATGTTACATCTAGCCGAGTCATCTTGTGCAAGTGGGAGAATGTCCCCTTAGGAATATTATCGATCATATTGTGGTCCAGACTAAGGGTGTGCAAGCTAACCATCTTCTCAACAGCATCCCAAGGGATTGTTTCTAAATTATTATAGGACAGATCCAGCTCCTCAAGGGCAAAAACATCATCAAATGCTGTAGATGAAATTAAAGTCAGCTGATTATTGTTCAATATCAAATGATGGAGGTTGGAAAGCCCACTGAACATATCATTTGTAATTTTAGTCAATCTGTTGCTATTCAAATGCAATGCCCTCAAATTTCGTAAGTCGGCAAAAGCATGAGGTGTAATAAAACTTATTGTATTCCTGGACAGAGTCAGGTCCACCAAGCTGGTCATATTGGCAAAATCTTTCCTTTTGATATTTGTAACAAAATTGTCTGCCAGCCGCAGTTCCACAGTTCTTCTGTCAATGTTTGGAGGAACAAATAAAAGCCCTTTCTTGGCACAAAGGGTTGCAAGATTAGGAGACAAAATCTGACAGACACAACGCTTTGGACAGATCTGAGCTCTCACTGCTATGCCAATGAAAAACAGATAAAAAAGGAATTTTTCCATTGTAGATCAGATTTAAGAGCCTGTAAGAAAAGACACAAAATGTAGAGTTAGTATTCAATAATTTGACCAAAGTTCATATTCCTAGTAGATTAGCCTTTTTAAATTCAAATTGAAGTACAGAAGTGATTTATTCATTTGTTTATTTAACAAGTATAGAATATTTTCTCTTGATTGGAGGATATAGTGGACACTAGGATGCAAAATACACTATTCACAGCTTTGTAGGGTTTAAAATCAAACAGAAAAGTAGACAATAGATTATTATAGTTCTGTGAATTCAGTGCTATTTTTGAAATATGGCTGAGGGACTTCATGGATACACAAAAAAAGAGATATTTAGCCCAAATGGAGTGTTCAAGTTCTGGAAAACTTCTCATAATCCCCAAACATAAGTTCAAATGCTTAAAAATATATTTAAGGATTTGCAACTATTTCAATTTACTAGCCTTAGTACCTAAGAGACGATATTTGAAATTGTTAAACCTGTGGCATTATATTTGAAAATAATTAATTTTTGATTAAATTTGTATTCATCATTACAAATTCTCTTGAACATAGTACAACCTTCACATCCTAGCATTAATACAGAATCATATTCTCAAAAATAAAAATGCTGAAATTTACTATGAAGTCTCTGAGCAATAAAAATTTTATTTGATGTAAACATGGATTTTTGAAGATAATTTATGGGAAGTAGTTATCAGTGTTAACATATATCTTTTTGGACTCACTGTTAAATGAGTCCAAAAAGATATATATTAAATTTTCTTTTTCTTAAAATCTTAATGCATTTACATTTATCCAAATTTAAATTGAAAAGACTGACAGTTTCATTTTCTAGTTTTATCGTAACTATTTGCTCTTGAAATTAATGCTCAAAAATAAATATACTAACCCATATGGTTAAAACTTCATATAAGTTACATTTAGTTTTAAATGCCAAAAGGAAAAGTAGCTGGATAAATCATTAAATTTTTAATTGAACAAATATGAAATATGGAGTTATTCTAGAAATAATGTACCTGGCTTTCTAAAAAGAACATATTATTATAGGTTCAATTTACTTTATGCCCATTTTATGCCATATTAAATGTGGTTTTAATGAATAAGAATTGCCATTGACAAATGAAATGAAGTTGTACCCTCTGTTCATGATAGAATGACTAGTACTAAAGTAGCTTTTCCAAAATAAGTGGAAAAAAATAAAAAGACATAAAACTACAGTTTCCAGATATCAGAAAAAAAGAAGCACAGAACTGTGATCCTTGAGAAAAGTGAATTAAAAAAAAATGAACACTATCATTGCTCCTGGAGGCACCTTCTAATCCACAGCACAAAAGGGAAAGCAAGGCCAAGACCAAACATTAACAGTCTTATTTATTGAAGAGACAAGAGATGGAGTGCAGAGTAGGGTGGTTTGAATGTATGAGGCAGAGAATCAAACAAGGTGAGTAACCAGAACTCCAGTAATCTCCAGGTAGAAATAGGGGAATAAATACTAACCATTATGAAACACTGATTAAAAAAGCAAAAGATGAAACTAAATTTGAACGAAAACTCAGTGACCTGTGGACAAAAATATGAAGAATTCAAACATACATAAAACTGCAATATCAGAAGAAAGCTGTAAGGTAAAAATTTATTTGAAAAATAATGGCAATTTTTTTCAAATTGGTGATAAAAAGTCCCAGCAACCCATTAACCTAAGTTCAAAATAAGAAAAACCATAGCAACACACATTATAATTATATTGAAGATAACTAAAGAAAAAGAAAAAATAAATGTAAATACAGTCACATAAATAAGACACATTATAACATGATAAGTGAACAAAATAAAAATAATGCCTGATTTCTAACTGACTTCCTTTTGGAAGTAAAGCAAAATGGAAGACAATAAAAAATACTTTCATAGCACTTCAAGAAAAAGGAAAGCCTGTCAACTTGGGTATGTTTTATACATTCATAAAAGATAAAAGTAAAATAAATAAACTCAGTTTGTCTCTCTCTCAGTTTGAAAGAAACAAACTGAAAAATTCATCACAAGTAGAATGGTACTATAAGAAAATATAAAGGAATTCTCCTCAGAAAGAAAATTATATTCAGTGGAATCTTGAATCTTTATAAATGTTTGAAAAGCAACAGAAATTGTATATCTGTGTATAAGTATAACATATTTTTGCTGTGTTTTAATGTTCATAAACAGTACTTCTGGTAAAGATATAAAAAATTACAGACCAACATTCTTACCCTCACTATTAAATAAGCTGGATAAGCTACAAATCGTATATGCTTTTAAAAATAACATCATAACACTGAGGATGCAAATAAAGTTAAATGAACTATATGAGATCTGTCTGGAAAGTATCCAGCCATGCACTATGAAAAATAGAGACATTTATTGAAGAAGATACAAGATACAAGAAACATTATACACAGGAGAGTGATGCCTCATTCCCTTCCAAGTAGACACTTCAATGTCTCACACAGTTCTCCCAATGCTATCGGCCGTTCTGTTCTATTTTTCCTGAACCTCATTGACAGTATGAAATCTCTTCCCTTTCAAAGGTGATTTTAGTTTTGGGAAAGGCCAGAAGTCACAGGGCACCAAATCTGAGCTGCAGGGGGGCTGAGTCATCTGGGTGATTTGAGGTTTTGCCAAAAAACTCTGCACAAGACTTGATGCGTGAAGTAGCATACTGTTGTGATGAAGCTGCCAATCGTCAGTTGTCCATAAATGTGATCTTCTGAATCATCCCAGTAGTTTCCACAGAGGAATGTTCAAGCTTAATGCAAATTCTTAAATTAATGTTCGAATACAGTTGTCTCCATTTTCCCACCACCAGTTTCCCCCACTTGACCCATCCCCACCTCCCACCCTCAACCCTACCCCCTTTGGCTTTGTCCATGGGTCCTTTATACATGCTCTTTGAGGACCCTTTCCCTTCTTTGCCCCCATTATTTCCCTCCCTGACTCTGATTACTGTGAGTTTGTTCTTAACACAAAAATTTGATGCACACTTGTTGCTCTACTTGCTCAATTATTTTGAATGTGATGTCCACACAGAACATGTACTCACTCAAAGGAGGTCTACTGCCCCCACTGACTAGTACAGTGAAGTCATCATTGTTCACACATGCTCATTCCAGTCCACTTTCCTTGTCTGCCAGGTTGCATCGATGTTGCACAAACAATTCTCATTATATTAACAATGGATGGACTTTTTCTGGACAGACCTTGTATTCCAGAAAGTGACAGTCTTTTATGAAAGGGAAGAGATCCATGGATGCCCTCCTATTTTCCCCACAAACAGAAAGGTAAATAGGAAGACCTACTGGGCATAATAAATTGGGGGGAGGAAAAATCAGCTTGGCTTTTAAAAATATGTTTTTAAGATTTCATTTATTTATTTTTAGAGAGAGTGGAGGGAGAAAGAGAAGGAGAGAAACATCAATGTGTGGTTGCCTCTCACGCACCCCCCTGCTGGGGACCTGGGCCCACAACCCAGGCATGTGCCCTGACTGGGAATAGAAGCAGTGACCCTTTGGTTCACAGGCTTGTGCTCTATCCACTGAGCTACAGCAGCCAGGACCTTTTAAAAATATATATTTTTAAATTTTATCCTCACCTATGGGCATAGTTTCATTGCTTTTAAAAAAAGAGGAAGGAGGAGAGAGAAACATCAAACCTACCTTTCAGTTATGGATGGGATGGCACTCAAATCACTTGAGCCACACTGGCCAGGGCTTTTAAAAATATTTTTAACACTTTATTTTGTAGAGCACTTTTAGGTTTACAACAAAATATACAAAAGGTACAGAGATTTCTCATCTAATAACTGCTCCCACATATGGAGAGCCTCCTCCATTACCAACAGCCCCTACCCGCATGGTAAATTTATTCTAACTGATGAATGTAATTTGACACATGGCAGTCATCCAAGGTCCATATTTACATTAGGGTTCATTCTTGGTTTTATACATTCTATGGGTTTGAACAAATGTGTAATGGCAGATATCCACCATTATGGAGTCATACATAGTATCTTCACTTACCCCCAAATCTTCTGTGCTCTGCCTACTCATCTCTCCATAGCCCATCTCTTCCTGACAACCATAGGTCTTTTTGCTGTCTCCACAGTTCTGCCTTTTCTATTATGTTTTTCTATAGTTGGAATCATATAGTATGCAGCTTTTTCAGATTGACTTTTTTCACTTAGTAATATGCTTTTAAGGTTCTTCCATGCCTTTTCATGGCTTTATACCTCATTTCTTTTAGCAGTGAGTAATATTCCATTGTCTGAATATACCACAGTTCATTCATCTACTCACCTGCTGAAGGACATTTTGGTGCTTCCCAGTTTTGGCAATTATGAATAAAGCTTCTACATACATCTGTATAAAGTCTCCTGTGTAGATATGCATATTTAGCTCCTTTGGGTAAATACCAAGAATATGATTGCTGGAGTATACAGTAAGAGAGTGTTTAGCTTTGTAAGAAAGTGCCAAATTGTCTTCCAAAGAGGTTGCACCATAATTCCTACCAGCAATGAATGGGAATTCCTGTTGTATCACATCCTCACTAGCCCTTGGTGTTGTAATTGTTTCATATTTTGGTCATTCTAATAGGTGTTGTTTGTTTTAATTTGCATTTTCCTGATGACATATGATGTGTGGTATCTTTTCATATATTATTTGCCATATCTACATTTTCTTTGATGAGCTGTCTGTTAGGGTCTTTGGTCCATTTTTATACATATTAATTGTTTTTTACCTTAAATGTTAAGGCTTCATTGTATTTTTTGGATAAGAGTTCTTTATTAGATGTGTTCCTTTGCAAATAGTTTCTCCCAATGTGTCTCGTTTTATTCTCTCAACATAGTCCTTAACAGAGCAGAAGTTTTTAATGTTAATGAAGTTCAGCTTGTCATTTCTTTCATGGATCATGTTTTAGGTGTTGATGTGTAAAAAGGCATCACCAAATCCATGGTCATTTAAGTTTTATTATATTATTTTCTAGTGATTTTATGGTATTATGTTTTACTTTTAGGTCTCAAATCCATTTTGAACTGACTTTTTCAATGATCTAAGGTCTGTGTTTAAATTCTTTTATTTGAATGAAGATGTCCAGCTGTCCCAATACCAAGTGCTGCAGAGACTATCTTCGTTCCAAAGCATCACCTTTGCTTGACTGTCAGAGACTTCTCCTTTAGTTATGGGCAACTATTTCTGGGCTTTCTACTCAGCTTCATGTATCTATTTGTCCATTCTTCACTAATACCACTTTGTCTTGATTACCGCAGCTCTCTGGTATGTCTTCAAGTTGAGGAGCACTGGTCCTCCAACTTTGTCTTATCCTTCAATATTATGTTGCATTGACTATTCTGTATCTTTTGCTGTTCCACATGAATTTAGAATCAGTTTGTCAACTTCCACAAAATAATTTTTGAGGTTTAAGAATTGTTTGTATCATAAGTCCTTTATCAGATGTGTCTTTGTAAGTAGTTTCTCCCACTCTCTGACTAAGGATTCACATCTCCTAGAACTGCTGTAAGTAGACCTTTGGTAATATGACGGTAAGGTTTAGAGTGGGGGCACATGTTATGTCGTCTTATAACTAGGTCTCAGTGTTTTAGTGAACCAATGACTCTAGACTGTGAACTTGATGAGAATTTCTGTGTTTCCCTCCCCCTCTCTTTAGGTGAAACAGAATGGTTATAGAGGGCTGGTCTAAAGCATTTCCCTTTTTCTTCATGTTAAGCTAGAACTAGCTGGAATTAAGTCATTTCCTCCCCTAGTGAGTTAAGCTCAGATAACACCACAGCAGTTTAGGCTCTACTTAATTTGTTTCCCCTGAAGACAGGCCTTGTTAAGAAGTACATAGTGCTCTAAAATATTTAAAAAGGGTTCCTTTCTTTCTCTCCACTGGAAGCAGGAGCAGATTTTTATCTGATATTCACTGTGGGAATCGGGGGGAGCTCCTTTAGGTAAATCTCAACATATTATGGTCTCCTCCCTTATAACTGGGTTTCCCTGAAATTTTTAGTTCTCCAGGTGTCTGTACTGAGTCTCCAGCAATTCACCCCAGAATTTCAGGTTTCCTCCTGCCACTGGTTCCACAGTATTTGCTGCTCTGGCTTTGCTCCAGTCAGATGGGGCTCCCAGTATCTGCCTGCCTGTCTTTCCAATGTTGGGGCAATGGTTAGCGTATGTCTTCTCCTCTCTTGTGGATCCAAAAAGAATTTTTTTCATTTTTATTCTTTTGTCTTTTTATTCAGTTTTTCAGTCTTTTCAACATTTTTACTGTTATAGGGGAGAGGTGACCTCTAAGTTCCTTAACAAGTGAAATAGGAAGCCAGAATTTTAACCAACTTTTAAGAACCGCACGTAGGCTTGTATAAGAAAATAAAATCCAAAAGTGCCCCAAATTGAGGCAAGGAAGTGTCTCCCCATTTCATTCTTATATGTTTTCACTGAGTATATGGGGGTCCTACCTAGAAAAATACAAGGATGGAAAGAAAGCAGAGACATATTGTGTACTTGCAGATAAAAAGCAATAGAGATGCAAAGAGAAATTAAATTGCATCCTCCAGGTAACCTAGACTTCCACCTTTGGAAGAATGGGTAAGAAACGGGCCTGAAGGAAAAAACTTAGTCATTCAGGGCTTTCTGCTACAAAAGACTGAGAGAGGGGATAAAGAGCTCACCTCCTTTCTAGAATTGATAACATTGATCCGAAAAGGCCAATAAACCTCAAGCAGTATAAGCACAAATATAATCATACCTAAACACCTAAGAGTCCATTGCTAAAAATACAAACAGAAAGACAAAAATTATAAAGGAAGCAGAGGAAAAGGATATTGCATACGGGAGAATAATATATGAACTATAACTGAATTATCAGAATAAATAATGAAGGCCAAAAAATGGAATAGTGTATTAAAACATACAAATGAAAAAATCTTCCAACCTTATATTTCATATCCAATAAAAATATCCTTCAAAATGAACATAAAAATGTTCACAGGTAGAAAAACTAAGAAAATTCACCTGGGATATTATCTGCAAGATATAATGAAAGAAGTCCACAGGATAGAAAGAATAAAAAAATTCGACCACTGAGAAAATATAAAACAAAAAAAGTGGTAGACTTAATCCCAAAGAAATAAATAATTACTTAAAAAAACAACTTAAGTCAAAATTTAAAGGCAGAGATCATTATTTTGCCTAAAATAACAGGGTGCCTATTCTGTAAGCATTAAAAATACTTTAAAATGAAAATACAGACAATGAAAGTTAAAAGGTAAAAAAGATATATCATGAAACAGCGAACATAAAAACTTGCATGACTGTTATTGCCAAAGTAGAAGAAGGAAAAGTGTGTACCAGAGGTAAACATGGGTATTTCTTAGAAAAAAGGGATCAGTTCATCAATAAACAGTGAAAACACTAAAAGTACATGCACTTAATGATAGCGTTTCAAAACACAAAAAACAATATGACAGAACAATGTGGAGAAATTTTTATAACTCCACAAATATGATTGGAGACATAAAATATTTCTCAGTAACTCATAGAACAAGATGAAAAAATAAAAAGAGCAGAAGTTATGAAAGATTTCAACACTATAACAGAACCAACTGACTTGACTTCATTTACAATTGTGGAACATAACAAGGTGTTTATGGAACATTTACCAAAATAGTCCATACAATAGACCTGAATTCTCAAAATACACAAAATGATTTAATTCACACAAAATACATCATCTGATCACATATTATTTCATTACAAGTCAATGAAAATAAATATGTAGGAATTGCTAATATGTTTGGGTATTAAAAAGTTCAAGGATCGAATACAAAATCACAATGGAAAATAGTCAAAATTTTGGAATGAATGAAAATAAAGTGCAGTAAAAGTGAGATGAAAAAGTACTGTTTTGATTGTTATGATAGGTCATACTACATCTATTAGGACAAAACTTAATAAATTATCTAACATTTAATCTTTCAACTAACGGAAGATTAAAAAACTAGAAAAGAAAAAATAAATCAAACCAAAGTAAACAGAAGAAAAGAAATGGTTGAAATAAGAGCAGAAATCAATAAAATATAAATTGGACAAAAGAAGAAAAAATACACATGTTAATTTGGCTTTTTAAAAAGGATTGGTAAAATTGATCTAATTCTGCAAAACAAATTAAGAAAAAATAAGGGAAAACAAAAATTACTAACAAGGAAAATAAAAGAGACATCAATACACATCCCAAAGACAATAAAGGGATTAACATAATAACATAAGGTCCATAAGCTCAATTTAGATGACACAGACAAATTTGTTTTAAAAAACAAATTACCAAAACTATTAACACAAGAAAGCATATAGAAAATATAAACAATGCTGTATGTATTAAAGGAACTGAATTCATAATAACACCTTTCTAAAAAGGTAATTTCAAATCAAGTAGGATCTCTCTCTGTCTCTGTGAGATTGTTAGATATAATATATGATCATTTAAATATATAGTACATATAAATTACAAATAATTTAATTATATAATACATGAGGTCTGTCTGGAAAATGTTCAAATATTATTAATATAATCAGAATGGTTTGCATGACATTGACGTAACCTGGCAGCCAAGGACAGTGGACTGGAATGTGCATGAGAAAATCATGATGACTTCACTGTACTAGTCAATGTTGGCAGTATATGGTGTTGAGTGAGCATGTGTACTGTGTGGCCTTCACATTCAAAATGACTGAATAAACAGAGCAACCAATCTGCATCAAATTTTGCATTAAGCTCGAACATTCCTACAGAACCTATTAGGATGATTCAGAAGGTCACAGCTATGGACAACTGGTGATTGTCTTCTGCAGAGATTTTTGACAAAACATCAAATCACCTAGGTGACTCAGCACCCCCAGATTTGGTGCCCTATGACTTCTGGCTTTTCACAAAACTAAAGTCACCTTTGAAAGGGAAGAGATTTCATACTGTCAATGAGTTTCAGAAAAAATACAACAGGGCAGCTGATGGCATTGGGAGAACTGTGTGAGGTCTCAGGATGCCTACTTTGAAGGCAAATGAGGCATCATTGTCCTGTGTACAATGTTTTTTTGTACCTTGTATCTTCCTCAATAAATGTCTCTATTTTTTATAGTACATAGCTGGATACTTTATGAAGAGACCTGGGCATATATTGTAAGCTGTACCTGATATAATCCCAAGATATCAATAATTACTTTAAAAACAAATTGAATCTATAATTTAAAGGAAAAGTTATTAATCTTCCTAAAATACAAGGGGGCCAATCTGTAAAGTATTTAAAAAACACACTCTAAAAAAATATATGTGCACACACATACATACATATACACACAGAGAGAAGAAGAAACAGAAGAAGAGGTGGAGGATGGAAGCAAATGTAAATGCTATCATTTGGCAATTTGGGTAAAATGTATACAGAATCTTTTCATGCTATTTTCAACTTTCAGTAATTACTAAATTGTGACCAAAATAAGTTAAAAAATGAAAAACATCATGAGAAAATGACAAGTCAGTTCCCTAACTGGGAGAAAATATTTGAAATGTTTGTGTAATGGTATGTGTGTGTGTTTGTGTCTCACAAAGATTTACATTCTGAATATAAAGAGAAATCTTACAACTTAACAAACAGAACTACTTCCAATAAGAAAATTGGCAAAGGAATGGAAGAGATACTTCATAATGAAGATATGAAGATATAAGGATACTCAGTAATCACATGAAAATATTTGCAATGTTATTAGTCATCATTATTAGAAATGCAGATTTAAATTAAAATCCTCATTGCCCAACCTGAAAATTAAAAACAAACAAACAAACATGTTAGGAACCACCCTGCCTGGTTTCAGAAGCTTTAACACCCCCATGGCTAAGGCCAAGTAAAAGACCTTGGGACCATAAGCCACTAAGGAGACAAAGCTTATCTTCTGGGCAGGGGCCAGGGGTGCCACCTCTGCCCCCTTTACTTCACTGTGCTTGGACCCATGGATGACTGGTTAGCCAATGACAGGTAAGGTTCCTCAAGTGAGGGACAACTTAAGACAAGCATAGTTATGAAGGGGCCATCTGGGAAGGACTTGGGGGACTAGAGAAAAAGGGGGTGATAGACCCTCACCCCTCAGCTTTGACATAGCCTGAGTCCTCATTCTGTCTGTAAGAAGTCTCCTAATCTCTTGACTGCCTTACTTCCCCCACCTGACTTAAGCCTGAAACAATGCTGGAGGCAGGTGCAGCCCTGGGCAGGAACGGCAGTTCCCTGGGGTGATCAGGCCTAAGTTAAGAATGCATAAAATCCTGTGAAAACTGCTTTGCTAAGAATGCCCTCAATTTAAATGATAAGGGTCCAAGCATAAAATAAATTTGTTTTCCAAAGTTCTGTGGCCCTTTAGCTATCTGATCCTGACTCAGAATAAGCCCTCATAGTTCTTTAAATGTTATCTATTGTTTGATTATTACTGACTGACAATGATTCATGAGATTTACCTGTATTCCTGTGCAAATTGAACCCAATAAAATCCCATTGAAGGACAGACTCAAGGCCCTTCTCCTCCGAGGGACTGCCCATCTTTCCACCCCAAGCAGATCATATCTTGGTAGACTCATTCTCATCCACGAAGACCAGGGTGGCGCTGCTGGAAAAAGCACCCCCACACAAAGAGCCTAGTGATCCCAATTTTGGTGACAAGCTGAAACAACTGAAATTTCAATATACTGCTGATGCAAATGCAAAATGTTACAACCACTTTGGAAAGTTGTTCTGCAGTTGTTTTGCTACAGTAAACATATTCTTTCTTACCTAATGATACAGCAATTGCATTCCAGGTATTTATATAAGAGATACAAAAATGCACATATACAGAAGGATGCTTTCAAAAATGTTCAAAATATCTATATTGATATTAGCTCTGAATTCAAAAGAATTCAAATGTCTATTAAAAGTTTAAGAGATAACAAATTATATCACATTCATGTGAGAAATGCTAGCAAGCAATAGAAAGGGAAAGGTTGCTGACATACACAATTAAATGGGTGGGTTTTGTTATAGATTGAATTGTATCCCCTCAAAAGAGCATAGATGAACCTTGGGGACATTACAATAGTTGAGATAAGCCAGACAGAGAAAGACAAATATTGCATGATATATCTTCCATGTGGAATCTAGGAAAGCCCAAACTTGTAAAAACTGAGAGTAGAATGGAGGTTTCCAGATGCTAGGAGTTTGGGGGAACTGGTGAGATATTCTTTAAGGGTACAATCTTACAACTAGTAGATAAATAAGTTCTGTAAATCTAATAATGTACAATACACTGCTTATGGACAATATTGTATTATAAATATCAAAGCTGCCAAGAGACTAGATCTTAATTCCCCCCCCCCCACACACACACACAGACACACACATGATAATTATGTGGTATAAAAGAAGCGTCAGCCAGTGCTATGGTAGCAATAGTATTGCAATATACAAAGGTATGGGACCGACACATTGTACACCTTAAATTTACACAATGTTACATGTCAATTATATCTCAATTACAACAACAACGAAAAAGTGATATTGAAGTCCTAACCCCTAGTACTCATAACTGTAAATTTATTTGGAAGTAAGATCATTGCAGATGATCAAAATAAGGGGAAGTGATTACTGCAGACCCTAATCCACTGATTGTGTCTTTATTAGAAGGGGAAATTTGGACACAAAGACAAATTCACAGAGGGAAGACAACATGAACCATAACAAGAATGTTATCCACAAACCAAGGAGAGCTTAAGTATACTGGAATCTAGGAAAAAGAAAGAAAACAGTTTCTCCTAAGTTCTCAGAGGGAAACAACCATGCCAGACCTTAGTTGAACAATACATTTCAGTTTAAGACACCAAATTTGTGGTACATTGTTAGGAGAGCATTAACAAACTAATACATGTCTCTAAAACATTTCACTAAACAGAAGAATTGCAGATATATATCAATACATAATGTAAGCTTCTAAGTATACAGGGTGGGGCAAAAAGTAGGTTAACAGTTGTTAGTATGGAAAACAATACAATAATTAATAAATAATAATACAAGAATAAACCCTGTGTTTTGTGTACTCACAACAATAAAACTACGTTAGCCACACCTTGTATGTGCCTTTGGAACAGACCAATCTTTAGTGAGAGAAATCAAATCAGTGGTTGCCTAGTTGGAGGATAGTAGATTTAAGGAAATTTTGGGCATCATGCAAATGTTCTATACCTTATTGGGATAGTAGTATACAGATGTATACATTCATCACATTTCATTGACTATACACTTAAAACTGGTGTGTTTTATTGATGCCAAATTTACCTTAATCTAGTTGATAAGTATTATAAAAGAAATATAGGTTTTCCATTATGTTTTCAAGTATTGGTTCCAAAGAAAAAGAGTTTACAAAATGACACATTATTGGTAGTTAATTAGAACTTAGTCATATTTTTCCTAACTCTGTCACATATCTTCAAAGATGTCATTTCAATCTCACATCAAGTATATACCTTATTTCATAATCAGGTATACTTCAACAGGCAACATAAGTACTGCCTGAGATAATATGATCTCAATGCCAATATGGTGATTTAGAAAATAAGGGTAAGTTTAGAATAAACATGGATCATGTCCTTAACTCTATGTTTATTTATTTATTTTTGTTTAAGTGAGATTTGCTATGTTATCTAAGGATAAGGTGGTAATTTCTAAGTTCCTGAAAGACAGGACATAAGGAATCACGTAAAGAAACCTAGATTTTAATTCCAAAATTTTCACAAACTAAATTGTATTCTAGTGTCTTGTCCTATGTAGTTGTCAGGTCCATGCCTGCCAGTCAGTCTTGTTAAAACTAGTTTGGGGGTGTGTGCAGGGAGGGTGGGTCAGACCAGTCCGGAGGGAAAATGGGTCAGGAGAAAGGCAGGTCTCTTTCTGAAAGAAAGAAAGAGAGGGATGGAAAAGCCTTCTACTCCTTAGGTTAATGTATGACCACTTAAAAAGATGAATGTGAATGGCAGAGTAGAATAATTGTCATACTTTTCTGGAACTCATGATTTAAAAATTTATAAAGGTCATCAAGGACATTATTCACATTCTTATCCAGTTAAGTGAAACTGTTATAAATCATGATCTGTCTATCTCTTTTTCTAAATAGTTAAATTCTCTAACAACACCAATGAGTTTTTAATAATAATAGTTTAGTGGGGTATAACTCTGTAAGTAGTCATGCAGTTGTAGCTCTTAAGATAATATTTGCACACCCCTGTACTATATATTCTTCCAAGCTAATTCATTCAGACACAAAGTGTCATATTTAAAAACAAGAAGAGCCAATCACACATGGGAAAATGTCCATACTATATTCTTCTTTCAATTATGACTATTAAATAACATATGCTTGAAAGAATCAGTATTTACTTGCAAACTGGAATAGGATATAAAAGCATACTTAGATTTTATGACCAACTGGGTGTATAATTTATTCTCTGCAGAAACCAATACAGTACCAATTTATATGTTGTGTTAAAAAAATAGTATTGGAGGATCCAAGATGGTGGAGGAGTAAGTAGAAGATACATTAACCTTCTTGCAGGACCAATCTGTAATTACAACTAAATTGTAAAGAAAGCGTCTTGAATAACCAACTGAACACTATCTGCAGAGAAGCCTTTATAACTGAGAACAGACAGAAAAAACTTTACCATGCAGTGACCGGTAGCGGATGCACAAAAGATGCAAAAGGGCTGCCTGGGCTCCCATAGGCAGCAGCTGAAGTGCTGAAGGAAAATTCAGTGGCCAGGGGATTCCCCCTGAGAAGTGTGGGGTCTTAATCCCAAGATGGCTCCCCAGCCTATACCACCAGAATGGGGAAAGGAACTCAGATAACACCCAGCTGTGAAAAGCAGCAGGAATTCTGTCTGTCAGGGAGAGATGGCTGGAGTCACAGAAAGATTTTAAAAGGACCAACACATAAACTTCTCTTTGCATCCATTTACCCTAGGCTCCAGCAAAGAGGGTGTGGGGGCAGAGTGGACTAGAAATGATGGAGGAGAGCCTGGGGATGGTGGCTTTGTGGAGAGGACTGAGGGAATAGCCACCAGGATCCCTGTGCTGATACCCCCTACTGCAGGAGCCATCTTGCTCAGGTAGAGCAGTCCTCTCTGAATGACATCAGCCTGAGAGGAAGCAACAGCTCTGCCCTCAGGAATTACTCTGCCCCACCCTGTGGAGGCTTAAGCTCCACAGACTGCTGATTACAGAGTAACTAGATTAACAACTGAAGCAGACATCCACAGACTGTGAATCGCTTGTAGCCTCAAACATGCTGCCTAGGCCCAGACTGGGATACCATCTGACATTACCAGGGGTAGATCAAGAAAGAAAAGACAGTGGTAACACTAGATTATACTGAGACAAATTCCACTGCAGTCTTCCTCACGATTTGCATTATTTTCTCTCCTGCATAGCTTTTTAACATTCATTTCTTGTCCTTCAAGTTTGTGCATATCAGTGGTTTTTATATTATAGCTTATTTCAAATGTCATATTTTTCCTCCCTTCCTACTTCATTTTACTTTCTTCCCTCCTTATTTTAGTTTTAAATTTTGTATTCTTTTTTGCCATGATTTGTTTCCATTCCACACTCTTACTCCCCCTTCTAGCCTCACAAAATTATTTTTCTTGTCATTAGTCATCTTACATTCTTTTCCAAATTATTTTTTTAAAGACTTTATTTATTTATTTTTAGAGAGGGGAGGGGAGGGAGAAAGAGAGAGAGAGAAACATCAGTGTGTGGTTGCCTCTCACATGGCCCTCACTGGGGACGTGGCCTGCAACCCAGGCATGTGCACTGAGTGGGAATGGAACCTGCGATGCTTTGGTTTGCAGTCCGAGCTCAATCCACTGAGCTACGCCAGCCAGGGCTTTCTTTTTCAAATTCTTAAAATACCCTTATTCTCTTTCCACCTTTATCATTCTTTGCTTGTTGGCTATGGATATGGTGGTTGTTGTTGCATTTCTCCAATCATATTTCTATATTCTATTTTTGAATTTCAAATCTTAAATTCTACAGTTCCCCTCTCCTACTTCATTTTGCTGTAATACTGCCCTCTCTTTTTTTGGTTTTAAATTTTATTTTTTTCCTGTTGTAGCCTGGTTTTAATTCCTCATTCTTAGTATTCCCTCTCCCTCTATTATCTCAAAATCACTTCTCTTTCCTATAGACATCTCTTAAGTTTTTCGTTAATTTTTTCCCCTCTTCTTCCCTTCCCACCTATATTTTTGCTTATCTGTGCTAATCATTGTTGATAGCACTGTGGTGGATCTTTTTCTCCAATTTGGTTCCTTTTTTTCTTCTGCTCTCTATGTATTTTTTATTCACTTATTTTTTTTTAATTTTTTTTGTTTAAGCCTAACACTATACATTTCCCTTCTCTTACTAAATTCTACCTTCTTTGTTCCCTTTTTTATTTATGATGTAACTTTTTTCTTTCTCTCTTTACTTTGTCCCTACTCCCTACTCTTACTATTGTTCCTCCAATTACTCTCACAAAATTATTTTTCTTTCAGTTAAGCTTCTCATATTTGTTTTTCTTTTCTTATAATAATCTTAATCTCTTTACAACTTTACTAATACTGGCTCATTTGCTATTGATAGTGTAATTGTGAGTGAGGGTTAATATTGCTGGTGTGGGTTTGTTTCCTGGACTGTTTGGTTTTTGGTTTTGTTTTGGCAGCACCTGTACAACAACATATAAGACATGGTGGGTGGAGAGACTCTTAGTCAGCTGGCGAGAAGTAAGGACACACCAAAGAATGACCCCCCAAAAACCAAAACCTAGTTACAATCAGAGAGCCCACATAAATGGCATAAAGGTCATCCCAAGAACATCAAGCTCAGGAAGTCAAAGAGACTGCACAGCAAGTCCCACAGGTCTCATACCACAGAAGGTCATAGTACAAAGATAGGAAGTCAAAGCAGATCAATTTAAGAAACACAAACAAACAAGAAGGGTCACCTAAAGTGTGGAGACAAAGAAACAACCCCAAACAAAAGGAAAGGAGGAATCCCCAGAAAGAGTGCTAAATGAAATTGAGGCATGCAAATTATCAGACACTGAGTTAAAAATAGTGGTTATGAGGATGTTCATGGAGCTCAGTGAGAACTACAAGGAACTCTGTGGAAGCTATAAGGAGCTTGATGGGAACTATATTAGCATGGAAAAGGACATAGAAATTATCAATAAGAGCCAGGAGCAAAAGAAGAATACAATATCTGAAATGAAGGACACAGCAGAAGAATTTAAAGTCAAGCTAGATGAAGCAGAGGATCAAATCAGTGAGCTGGAGGACGAAGTAGAAAAGATTCCAGACAGAGCAACAAAATGAAAAAAGACTCAAAAAGAAAAAATGAGGCTTCAAGAGAGCTGCAGGACAACATGAAACACAATAATATTTGTATCAGTGGGATACAAGAAGGAAAAAGAGGAGCAAGGGATAGAAAACCTGTTTGAAAAAGTAATGACAGAAAAGTTACCTAACTTGGTGAGGGAAAGTCATGCAAGTCCAAGAAGCACAGAGGGTCCAATCAAGGTGAGCCCAAAGAGGCTCACTCCAAGACACATCATTACTAAAATGCCTACATTTAAAGACAAAGAGAGAATCTTAAAGGCAGCAAGGGAGAAAGAGCTAGTGATATACAAGGGAGCTCTGATAAGGCTATCAGCTGACTACTCAATAGATACACTACAAACCAGATGGAATGTCAAGAAATATTCAAAGTAATGAAAAGCAAAGGCCTGCAACCAAGACTATTCTACCCAGCAAGGTTCTCAATTAAAATGGGACACTAAATAGGGAGCTTCCCAGACTAAAAAAGGCTAAAGGGATATATTTACACCAAACCAGCATTGTAAGAAATGTTAAAGGGACTGCTTTAAGAAGATGAAGAAAGAGGGAAGGAGGGAGGGAGGGAGGGGGAGAGAGAGAGAGGAACACAGGTACAAAGGGAAAAAAGGCTATGAATAAGTACTTATCAATAATAACCTTAAAAGCAAATGGATTAAATGCTCCAATCAAAAGACACAGAATAGTTGAATGGATAAGAAAAGATGATCCACATATATGCTGTCTGCAAGAAACCCACCTGGGAACATAAAATCTACACAGACTTAAAGTGAAGGGCTGGAAAATAAATATTCCAAGCAAACAGACATAAAACAAAGCAGGAGTCGCAATACTTAGATGAAATAGATTTCAAAATAAAAGACGTAACAAGAGATAGACAAGATAATTCATAATATTTAAGGGAATAAACCCATATTAAGAAGACATAACCCTTGTAAGAATATATGCACACAACATCGGAGCACCCCAATATATAAGAAATATCTTGGAAGACTTCAAGAAAGACATAAACAGCAATGCTCTCACAGTACGGGAATTTAAGATCTCATTGTCAATCATGGATAGATATTCCAAGTAAAGAATCAACAAGGATATTATGCTATTGAACAATACTCCAGTTCAAATTGACTTAAATGCTATGTATAGAAACTTTCAGCCCCAATCTTTTCAAATGTACATGGAACATTTTCAAAGATAGACCACGTGGTAGGACACAAACAAGCCTCAACAAATTCAAGGTAATTAAAATCATATCAAGTATCTCCTTGGATCTTAGTGGCTTAAGACTAGAAACCAACAACAAGGAAAAAACTCAAAAACATTCAAATTCATGGAGACTGAATAGTATACCATTAAATAATTAATTGGTCAACAATGAGATCAAGGAAGAAATCTAAAAGTTTCTGGAAAAAATAAAAATAAACGCACAACTTCCCAAAACCTATGGAACACAGAGAAGGCAGTCCTGAGAGAGAAGTTCATAACAATATATGTCTACCTAAAAAACACAGAAATATTTCAAATAAACAACCTAACCTAACAGCTACAAGAACTAGAGTAACAAAAACAAACAAGGCCCAGAGCAAGTAGAAGGAAGAAAATAATCAAGATCATAGCACAATTAAAAGATATAGAGACTAACAGCACAATTCTACGGATCAGTAACTGCAGGAGCCGGTTCTTTGAAAAGATAAACAAAATCGACAAACCTTTAACCACACTCATCCTGAGAAAAAAGAGGGATGACCCAAATAAACACAATCAGAAATGAAAGATGAGAAATTACAACTGATACTACAGAAATACAAAGGATTATAAGAAAATTACGAGCAACTACATGCCAATAAATTTGACAACATGGGCAAAATTGAAAAATTTCTAAAACATATAATCTTCCAAAATTGAAGAAGCAGAAACCCAGGACAGTCTGATAACAGCTAGTGAAATTAAAGCAGTAATGAACAAACTCCCAGCACACAGAAGCCCTGGTCAAGATGGCTGCACAGGTGAACTTTACCAAACATTTAGGAAAGAGCTAAATCCTATTCTTTTTAAACTATTCCAAAAGAATTCAAGAAGGAAGATCCTCAAACTCTTTTTATGACAACACTATTACCCTAATTCCAAAGCCAGGTAAAGACATAATAAAGAAAGAAAACTACAGCCAATGGCACTGATGAACGTAGATACTAAAATCCTCAACAAAATACTGGCAAGCCAGATCTTGCAACACACTGAAAAGATCACACATCATGATCATCCCAGGGATTCAAGGATGGTATAATATTCACGTCAATAAGTGTAATACACCACATAAACACAAAGAAAGAAAAAACCACATGATCTTATCAATAGATGCTAGAAAAGCATTTGATAAAGTACAACACCCATGTATGATAAAAACCCTAACCAAAGTGGGAATACAGGGAACACACCTCAATGTAATAAAGGCCATATATGAAAAACCAAGAGCCAACATCATACTCAACAGGTAAAAGATAAAAATTTCCCTCCTAAGATAACGAGCAAAACAAGGATGTCTGCTTTCACCACTTTTATTCAACAAAGTATTGGAAGCTGTAGCCACAGTGATCAGACAATAAAAAGAAATAAAAGGCTTCTAAATGGGAAAGGTGGAAGTAAAACTGTCATTATTTGCAGATTGCATGATAGTGTACATAGAAAACCCAAGCAGGGGTGTCAAAACATTTGGCATTTCTGTGCCACACTAGAAGAAGAGGAGTTGACTTGGGCCACACATTAAATACACTATACATGTAATCACAAAAATTCTCATAATGTTTTGAGTAAATTTACAATTTTGTGTAGGGCTGCATTCACAGCCATCCTGGACTGCATGCAGCCTACAGGTGGCAGGTTGGACACCCCTGCCCTATAGGCTCCACCCAAAAACTACTCAACCTAATAAGTGAGTCTGGCAGAATAGCAGGATACAAAGTCAATATTCAAGGAATTTGAATTGAAGGCATTTTTATATACCAACAATGAAATATCAGAAAGAGAAACTAGGAAAAAATACCATTTACTTTAGCAACAAGAAAAATAAAGTTCTTAGGAATAAGTTTAAGCAAGGAGGTAAAAAATCTGTACTCAGAATACTACAGAACAGTAAAGAAAGAAATTTAGGAAGCTACAAATAATGGATACTGTGTTCATGGGCTGGAAGAAGCAACATCATTAAAATGTCCATAATACCCAAAGCTATTTAGAGATTCAATGCAATCTGTATTAAAATACCAATGACATACCTCACAGATTTAGAACAAATATTGAAAAAATTTACATAGAAGCAAAAATGCCCCCAAATTCCCTCAGCAGTCTTGCAAAAGAGGAACAAAGTAGGAGGGATCACAATACCTGACATCAAACTATACAAGACCACTGTAGTCAGAATAGTCTGGTACTGGGAGAAAAGACACCTAGACCAGTAGGACAGAACAGAGAATGCAGAAATAGACCCATGTCTCTATGGTCAATTAATGGTCCATAAAGGGGACAGAAGCTTACAGTGGTGTAAAAATAGACTCTTCAGCAATGGTGGAGGGAGATCTGGAAAGGTACGTGCAAAAAAAAGAAATTAGACCACCAATTTACATCATACACAAAAATAAACTCAAGGTGTATAAGAAACTTAAACATTAGCTGTGACACCTTAAAAAGTCCTAGAGGAAAACATAGTCAGTAAAATTTCAAATATCCCATGCAACAATATTTTCACTGATATATCTTTTAGAGCAAGGGAAATAAAGAAAATAGTAAACAAATGGGCCTACATCAAATTAAAAAAAAATTCTGCATGACTAAAGAAAATATCAGCAAAATGAAAAGGGAACCAACTGTACAGGAAAATATCACTTATCAATGATATATTACAGGAGGGTTTGATCTCCAAAATACATAAACTTATCCAACTCAATGCCAGGAAGGCATACAATCCTATTTAAAAAATGGTCAAAGGACCTGAACAGACACTTCTTCAAGGAGAACACACACAGGACCAATAGGTTTATGAAAGGATGCTCAACATCACTAGCCATCAGAGAGATGCAAATTAAAACCACAATCAGATACCACCTCATGCCACTCAGAAAAGGGAACCCTCGTGCACTGTTGGTGGGAATGCAGACTGGTGTAGCCACTGTAGAAAACAGTATGCAATTTCCTCAAAATACTAAAAACGGAGTTGGCTTTTGATACAGTGATCCCACTGCTGGGATTATACCCAAAGAATCCTGAAACACCAATTCAAAAGAACCTATGCATCTCACTTATGCATAAGTGAAATCTTACTATGATCTCACTTATAAGTAGAACATAATCAACAAAACAAACAGGAAAGCAAAACAGAACCAGGGACATTAAAATAAAGAACAAACTGACAGTAACCAGAGGGGAGGGTGGAGGGGGATAATGGGGGAAAGAAGGGTCATCAAGGAACATGTACAAAGGACACATGGACAAAGCCTAAGGTCGGTAGGATTGAGAGTGGGAGGTAGGGGTGGGTAGGGGAAAGTGGAGACAACTGTGTTTGAACAATAATAAAAAATAAAATACAAGTAAGAAAAAGAATTGCCATCATTAACAAATCAAAAACAACAAATGCTGGTGAGAATGTGGAGAAAAAGGAACCCTAGTGCACTGTTGGTGAGAATGCAGACTGGTGCAACCACTGTGAAAAACAATATGGAATTTCCTAAAAAAACTAAAAATGCAACTGCCTTTTGATCCAGTGATACCACTGCTGGCATTATACCCTAAAAATCCCGAAACACCAATCCAAAAGAACATCTTTACCCCTATGTTCATAACAGTGCTATTTAAAATAACCCAGTGCTGGAAACAGTCTAAGTTCCCATCAGTTAATAAGTGGATCAAAAACCTCTGGTACATTTACACAATGGAATTCTACACAGCAGAAAGAAAGAAGGAACTCCTACGTTTTGTGATAGCATGGATGGAACTAGAGAGCATTATGCTAAGTGAAATAAGCCAGGCGGTGAAAGACAAATACCATATGATTTCACCTATAAGTGGAACTTAAGCAACAAAACAAACAGGCACGTAAAATAGAACCAGAGGCATGGAAAGAAGGAACAGACTGACAGCAATCAGAGTGGGGTGGGGAGGGGAATAAAGGCAGAATGGAGGGGAAGGATCTACTGAGGGAACAGTTATAATTGAGCGATTGACATGGACAAGAGAGTGGGGATTGATTGTGGGAACAGGGGTAGACATGGCAGGGAACAGGTATGGGAGAAAATTGGGACAGCTGTAATAGAACAATAAGAAAAGAAGGGAAAAAAAGAAAAGCTATTGGGCTCCTTGGGAGCTGTCATCACTCAGCAGAGCTCTACCAAATCTTTCCCCTTTGTTCAGGCTAATGCTCAGGGACAGATGATGCTGTCTGTTGGTGCTGATGAGTTGTTTTGGGATGTGCCAAAAATAGATAATTTTGTAACAGGTCTTTTATAATATAGTTTAGATAATGAAGCGCATGTGACACATGTAAAATACAAGTATTTTATATTTCTGCCTAATTATTTTTAAGGTGGACTGTAAATGATACCATTATAACTTCATTTTCTACTAAAATATATACTGAGGATATGACCATTGAACTTGTTAAATCCAAGCCTCAAAATATGACAACTAAAACCTATAACAATTACTTTTTGGTCTTTGATTATTATAGCCACAAGTAAAATTCCTAAGCACACTGAACAAAGTAAATTTTTAAAATTTACCCTTTCATCCATTCACTCATTATTTTATTAATTTCTTCATTAAGATTTACTTAGTATCTGCACCACAGACAGGCGATTGGTAGAATATACCAAGTTTAGAAGGCTGGGATCCAACTCAGACAAACACATACACAATTATCAAAGAAGGCAGACGGTGAAGTTTTAACTTAACATACATTTTCATGTTAAATTAACACAGTACAAATGGCTCTGTGAGTTAATACAGCATCCTATCACTTTTATTCTCAACATGTGTATATATGTATGTTTTCTTTTATTTAACATGGCATATGTATACAAAACATATATTTATTATTCACACTTCTGAACTACAGATAAGAGGTCAATTACTGGAACAAACCAAATTTAAAAAATAATAGTTATCATTCATTGAGCACAGGTAAGCATGAAAGAAGTAGTGGTTTCATTATTTTATAGATTAGAAAATTAGATCAAGATACTGATAACTTTTAAATTAAGCCAGTTTACTAAATTAAATATTTGCCATTTAGTAAATGTGCAAATATCTAAGTAGTAGATGTGAAAATATTTCAGCACTTTTTTGTTTTTTAAAATTAAGATAAAAGCTATATAGATGTTTTATTTTTTTATAAAATATTTTTAATAATAATTTTATTAGCTTACATTAGAAACCAAGATGGACTTTTTATGCAATGTACTTATCATACCAAATCCCATTTAATCCTTGTACAACCCATAAAAAGTAGTTATTTTTATTCCCATTTTATATAATAAAATAAAATCTAAGAAATATTAAGCAATCCCCCAAGGTCATATAGAAAATAAGCACACAGCTATGTTTAAGATGAAGATACATCTATATTCAGAACCTATGATTTTCCTAAGATAAAATGATGCTTAAAAATATTATTTATATTGTGTTTTTCTAATTGTGTATCCTTTGGACAGAAAAGGTTGTTGATTACAACAATGATTCCTTAAAGTCATCAAGTGATATACTCACTTACTTTCTTGATCTCTTTATAATCAAATTACACTTAAAAGGTGCTAGCACATTACTGTGGTAGAGACTTAAGAACATGCTGAATGACAACCCAAATGACATTCTAAGCACTGTCAGTTGTTCTTCTTTGTTATCCCAAGACATGATTGAAGCTACCTAAATGCTTAAGTCCATAAAACTATGTATTCTTTTGAAGAATATAAATTTTACCTCAGAGACAGAAGACTGATTTCTGTGTATAAGAGGTCTCAGTGTTCTCCTACTGATATAGGTTGAGTTATCCCCATTCTCGACAACTTGGAAGACTGTCTGCAGATACCATAATGCCACTGAGGGCCCATGGATATTGAGAGTCAGTACTATCATTAATCCTGTAGGAGGGAGAAAGCAGCCTAGAACAGCCCAGGGCTGAGAGGCTGTGAAGGTTCCCCACAGTGCTGGAACATGGTTGTAGTGTGGAACTGGGTCAGCAGGCACAGGTGGTGAGTGGTTTCCTAAAATGGCTGTGTGTTGCTCATGAGCACTCCTTGTGGATGTTCAGATATACATGGAAAATATTTGGAAAGGAGGAGGGTTGATGTGTGTATAAAAGTGCAAGATAATTTATATTTAAAAATTCAACTAAATAAGTAATGCCTCTTAGGAGTAGGTTTAATTTATCTGGAGAGTAGACAGTTATTTGTTTAGCAAAATAATTTAATAATCCACTTGTGTGTGAGTAGTGAGTACCCAAGGCATAGATTTTTAAAGGGGCAATGAAACAAGGGATAGCCAAATTCCATGTTTAATAAATTAAGGTTCACTGTAGGGAGGAGAAGAGAGGAGAGAGTACTGAAGGAAGCTCAAAATGAGAGACTATCCTATGTAAAACAGTGATATGCATGTAGCCTTCAGATAAACAGTCATAGATAAATAGAATAACTTCTCAGAAAAAGAGTAACTTGTTTGCTGGGGTACTATTACATGATTGCGCCTCATCAAATTTTGCCTGAGTTGTGTGTCCCCTCAAATCTAGGTTGTGTGGGAAACATTATGGGGAAAAAAGCTGTGTTCAGTATCTCAGCTGGTATTGAATGAGGAGGAAATCAAATCCCAGTGAAGGCCTGCTGAAACTCTAGCCTGGATTTAATGTGCCCATTTCTCTCTCTCTCTCTTTTTTTTTTAATTGTATTTTAATTGTTCATGTACAGTTTTCTGTCTTTTACTCCTCTCATCCCAGCCCACCCCCCAGCCCTCCCCATCTCCCTCCCATTTCCACCCCTCCTAGTTTTTGTCCATGTGTCCTTTATATTTGTTTCTGTAAACCCTTCCCGTTTTCCTCTGAAATTCCTTCCCCTCTCCCCTCTGGTCACTGTCAACCTGTTCTTTATTTCTGTGTCTTTGGTTATATTTTGCTTGCTTATTTGTTTTGTTGTTTAGGTTCCTATGTAGCTCCTTGCAGTATAATCAGGTTTCAGTGAACACAAGGTAGAGGGAAAGGTGCAGGACATGAAACATTATCACAAACGTGAAATGCAGAGAAATGACTATCCTGCTTATGCAGTGTAGATGACCCCTGTTTTCTTTTCCAAGAATGCAGAAGCTTCCCCATCAGAATTCACTTTGATTTTATGACAGTTTGAAAGGTCAGAAAAAGGGTAATAATACTAATATGAATATCATTAATCGGTGTTTAAAATCTATTAAATTACTTTGTACTTTATTTTTTTTATTTTTATTTTTTAAGATTATATTTATTTATTTTTAGAGAAAGGGGAAGGGAGGGAGAAAGATAGGGAGAGAAACATCAATGTGTGGTTGCCTCTTATGTGCCCCTTACTGGGGACCTGGCCCACAACCCAGGCATGTGCCCTGACTGGGAATTGAACAGTCAGGTTCACAGGCTGGTGCTCAATCCACTGAGCCAGACCAGCCAGGACTCACTTTTTCTTTTCTTTTCTTTTTTTTTTAATTCTGAAAGGTGAGTCTCTGAGCCTTTAAGATGTTATGTATCCATTATGTTTCAGTTGCAGGATGGTGTTTAACATTTCATGTAATGAATCTTTGTGGCTATATTGGCTCTGTTTTGCTGTTGCCATAGCAATTAAAAAGGCACAGTTGCAGAGCAACAGACAGAATGATCAGCACAGATACTTTGACACAATTCAAGCATCTAGAAATGTGGATACTTCTTCAGAAAAAAATATGGTTTAGACTTCCACTTGATACTGCTATCTACATTGAGGCAGCCAGTTATCACCAATAGAAAGTCTAAATGAAAAGCTGAGGCAATGGGAGAACAAAGACAGACATACACACATACAAAGGAAGTGAATTTACTACTGAGGGTTTAAATACTAAATATGCGTGTGGGTGAAAAGTTCCGGCAGTACTCCTACTGAAATATTTTGACAAACTAACACCATATGGAAGCTTTTATACCACTGAAAGCAATGTTTTTTTTTCTCTCTCTCTCATTCTCTCCTTTTCCTTCCCCCAACACACTCTCCCTACCCAGTGTTATTAGATAGATTCTCATAGTTCTTTATTGACAGAATTTAAGCTTTTATAACATAATGATCATTTCAAATGTGATGTTATACATATTTCAAAAAGTAGTATCACAAAATAAAATGTCCATCATCACTTATATAAATTTATAAATTTACGAGGTAGCTAAGTAAAGAACACAAACAGATGATTCACAGAAGCCTGGAGCACCCCTTTCTGTATTGAACTCCCCACTTATCAATTCCACTTTGATCTCTAATGTCAAACCATATCTACAACTGAGCTCCTAATTCTGTCTTTCAAATCAGCTTTACATCTCACATAATATTTCCCTTTAAATATAGGTCCACTTTATTCTTTTCAAAGCCCAGACCTAAGACCTTGGAATTATTCGCTACTATTCTCTTTCTGTTACAAACCATATCTTGTTCATGAATAGCCTTAAAGACTATTAAATATACAAAATGAGGTCATATGTATTGCTATGACTTTTCATCATCTTTCACCTATAATATAGTAATACCCTCCTAACTAGTCACCCTGTTTCAGATGTTGTGCCCCTTCAGTCTGTTCTCCACAAAGCAGCCACAGTGATCTTGTTAAAACTTAGAGGAAACCCAAAACTTCTTCTTGGCTTCCCATCTCACTTGGAGAGAATGCTCACATCCTTACAGTAGCAAGTTCCTACATGATCCAGTTACACTGCTTCTTTGATTTCAGTGGTAACTCTACTCTTATCACATGGGCCACTTTCTCAAACACATTGGACAAACTATTGCTAAAGACTTTGCATTCTCTTTCATTCCCACCCCCCCCAGATATCACCACCCATCCTTATGCATAGGTACAGTTTAATCTTATAATTCCAGCTAGTCTTTATTTAAAAGTCATCTTCATAGTGGGTTTTTTATATTGTGCCTTATTTATATTGTAATCCTCACCCTTCAGTCTTTTATTTTTCCCCATACCAATTACTATCGACTCACTTTCTACAAATTTTGTTTCTTTATTTGATTTTTAACTATATCAAATAAAATTAAAGTTCTATGAGGGAATGAAGTTTTCTCTTTTATCATTGTGTCCTTAACATTAGAGGAAGGCCTGGCATAAAAATGGTTCTCTATGAATATTTGTTGAATGAATAAAGATGGAAATTTAACTTTTAGCAAGTGTCTGAAAAAGTTTTACAAGTTTTAGTAATTAAAATGTGAATAAAGTGAGTTCTGGCTAAGATGGAGGCATATATAGAAACACTTCACTTCCTTGCACAACCAAGAGAAGGATAACAACAAATGTAAAAACAAAAAAACAACCAAAGCTGCCAGAAAATCAAACTGCATGGGAGCTCAACAACCAAGGAGTTAAAGAAGAAATATTCATCCAGACTGGTGTGCCAAGACAAAAAAAATGGCCCAACTGAAAGAACAGATCAAAACTCCAGAAAAAGAACTAAGCAATGAGGAAATAGTCAGTCTATCAGATGCACAGTATAAAACACAGGTAATCAAGATGCTCACATAAATGATTGAGCTTGGCCACAAAATGAAGGAAGAAATGAAGGCTATACAAAGTAAAATAAAGAAAAATACACAGGGAATCAAGAGTGAAGGGAAAGAAACTGGGACTCAAATGAATGATTTGGAAGAAAAGGAGAAATAAACATTCAATCAGAACAGAATGAAGAAACCAGAATTCAAAAAAATAAGGAGAAGCTGAGGATCCTCTGAGACAACTTTAAATGTTCCAACATAAGAATCACAGGGGTTCCAAAAGGAGAAGAGGAAGAACAAGAAGTTGAAAATTTATTTGAACAAATAATGAAGGAAAACTTATCCTATCTGGTGAAGGAACTAGACATGCAAGTCCTGGACACTCAAAGACTCCAAAAGAAGTTTGATTCAAGGAGAAACACACCAAGACACATCATAATTAAATTACCCAAGATTAAAGATAAAGAGAGAATCTTAAAAGCAGCAAGAGGAAAGGAGAGAGTTACCAACAAAGGAGTTCCCATAGACTATCAACTGATTTCTCAAAAGAAACCTTACGGGCAAGAAGTGACTGGACAGAAGTATTTGAAGTCACGAAAGGCAAGGGCCTACATCCAAGATTACTCTGTGCAGTAAAGCTCTCATTTAGAATGGAAGGGCAGATAAAGTGCTTCCCAGACAAGGTCAAGTTAAAGGAGTTCACCATCACCAAGCCCTTATTATATGAAATGTTAAAGGGACTTATTGAAGAAAAAGAACAAGATAAAAAACTATGAACAGTAAAATGACAACAAACTCACAACTATCAACAACAGAACCTAAAACAACAACAACAAAAAAACTAAGCAAACAACTAGAACAGGAACAGAATCACAGAAATGGAGATCACAGGGAGGGTTATCAGTGGGAAGGGGGGGAATGGGGGAAAAAGATACAGGGAATAAGAAGCATAATTGGTAGGTACAAAATAGACAGGGAGAGGTTAAGAATAGTATAGGAAATGGAGAAGCCAAAGAACTTATATGTACAACCCATGGACATGAACTTAGGAGTAGGGGGAATGTTGGAGGGTGAAGGGGTGGTGGGCAGAGGCAGATGAAAGGGAGAAAAATTGGGACAACTGTAATAGCATAATCAATAAAATATACAAAAAATAAAATGTGAGTTAAAACACTATTTTGTAAAATAATTATTTTAATTGTAATATTAGTGCTGATGAGAATACAAAGAAGAGAGTGTCTCACAATTGCTAGAGGCAGTGAAATTTAGAATGATATGGCCTCTAAAATTAAAAAAGCGTCCTGAAGCCTGGATAATAGAATAAGTATAAAAGCCCAGTATTGGTAGGGTTTTTTTTTTTTGTTTTGTTTTTTTTTTTACAAGGGAGAGATGTCATTAATTCAGGAGCCTTGAGTTAGGAAAGAAGTGATGGATTAAGAACAATATAGAATGTTTTATCATATTTTGGGCAGTGCCATACCTTCTACATCTGAAGAAAACCTGAAGTAAAATTTTCATGATTTGTAAATGCTTCTGGGTTTGCGGTTTGTGTTTCCCTCAAATGCTACACTATTCTAGCCCATGCTACAAGATAAGCCCAAGAACCAATTTTATTCTCCCAAGATATGTCTGAACTCTTTAATACAACGACTGACTCATGACACTTGCTCCCTGAATAGAAGCAGGAGCAGCAGCAGTAGTTATAGCAGCACGATAGCAAGCAACAGTAACAGTAATAGTGTGGAAGAGCCTGTTAGCGACTTCAGAATGAAGTGTAATAACTTGGTAAATTTTGAATCAAGCCATTAAAATGTTTCTGAATCATAAAGAAATAGAAGCTAGACAGTTGTTTAGTGAAAAGTCCCTGTTACTCACAGCCAAACCAATTTCAACTTGCCATAACATTTTAAAAACACTAAAGCACCACATGTGAATATACTATACATGACTAGAAAATGTGTATTCAAGTATATATATATCTATTTCAGCATTGCAAAATTCAGATATTTCAAAAAATTTTAAAACATTATATAAAATGAGCACATATTTTTGGTAAAACAAAAGTTACAACTAACTTGGATTCCTTTAATACTAATTCATATGTGCTAGTAATGAGACATATGACTACAAAATTGTTTATTAATTGAGAGATTTATGACAAGTATTGCTATGGGCTATAACAAACCCCACAAAATCATTAAACACAGTCATTTCATGATGATCAAAGTTATTAAACACATTTAACATAAACCTGTCCTATTAGCAGGCAGACACTAGTCATTTAATCCCTGAAGCATTGTTTGACAGTAAGTTAGAAAAGTTCATGAATTATTCCAAGCTAACCAAGGAAAATTTTATTAAAATGAGGCATTGGGTTAACTACAGGTATTCTCTATGAAAACGTAATGTAAAAATAGATATCTGACTTGGTCATTGATTGTGTGAGGTAAATGCCAATGTTGGCTTGCTTCTCAATTTTGGCTTGGGGAACTGAGAGGATAGGGTGACATGAACTATAATACAGAACATAAGGAAGAAAAATGGTAGAAGTATTATGAAAGATAATGAGTTGGTTTGGAATAATTTGTCTTTGAAGGTATATGTGCTTTTTAAATTAGGATGAATAGACTTTAAAATGACCAAAATGTTAGTATTAAAATCTATGAGAGTGCAATTCCTGAAGGATATGATAGATATGGCTGGTTTGTTGGCAATGGAAAAGGGTTATTTTAAGTATCTTGACAGCACTCTACTGTCTAAATTTAGGAGCACTTTCATGGATATTTATTATTTTATAAAATAATGATTACTTTTGATTCATAATTATTTTTCAAGTGCCTTTTGCCAACGCTTATGACACTATCATTTTTTAATGAGATGAATCTAGTGTCTAGTATTTGCTTTCAGGGTATTGAAAACACAACTAGACACTAGGTAGTTTTTTAATAATGTACCTTTCCTTCTTTTTTCCCATTTCTTAAGGACACCTTATTTACATCTGAAAAAAAGTGACACCCAATTATTTTAGGATATCATTAGAGTTTTTCAAACATTCAAAACTAAGCATATAACATAATTATGTCCTGATAATCTAGTGTTCAAATGAATTATAAAATACTTCATGTTTGAATATAATAGTCATGAAAAAACCTAAAGTGAAATAAGCCAGTCAGTGAAAGACAAATACCATATGATATTTCTTATAAGAGGAATCTAATGAACCATATAAAATAATGAGCAAAATAGAACCAGATGCATAGAATCATGGATCAGATTGACAGTTGTAACAGGAAGGAAAACAGGGGAGAAGGGAGGTGGGGAATGGTTTAAAGAAGGTGGAAGGATTAGTCAACATATATGAAAGACCCATGAATGTGGACAATGGTGAGGGGACTGAATATGAAAGTGGGGGGTAGGGAGGAAGTGGGTGGAGGGGAATGAAAGGGGAAAAACTCGGACAATTGTAAGAGCATAAACAATAACATATAAAATAAAAAATAACAGAAAAAATGCTGTATGACAGGGAGAATTCTAAGATGTTCCTTTATTCTCACTCCCTGGTGTATACACTCTTATGTAATCCTCCCCTTGAGTTCAGCTGAAGCTTGTGACTTACTCCCTTACCCATTTGGCTCAGATGGTTGGGTGTCATTTCCCAAAGCAAAAGGTCACAGGTTCAATTCCAGTTAGGGCACATGCCTGTGTTGCAGGTTTGGTCCCCAGTCAGGGAGTATGAGAGAGGCAACCAACTAATTGAATGTTTTTCTCCCTCTCTTTCTCCCTCCCTTTCTCTCTGTCTAAAAAATAAATAAATAAATAAAATCTTAAAAGGAAAATAATTGTAACTTAACTTTTAACCAATAGCATGTGACAAAAGTAAAAAGACTTTGCATGTGTTAAGATGTTTAATTATTTGACTTTCACTTAATAGAAAGAGGCAATGACTGGGAGCATGACTTAAAAGATGGTCCAAGCTTTCCTCAAAGTTATAGACACTCTAAGTAGAAGATAATATCTTCACTGCTGGCTTTAAAGAAACAAACTGTCTGGATTCTATAGCAATGAGAATATGCATTTTACCAACAACTTGAAGGAGCTTGGAAGTGATTCCTCCCTGTTTAAGCCTCCACATGAGAACTCAACACAGCCAACAATTTTATTGTAGCTTTATGAATCCAGCAGAAGATCCAGGTAAAATGTGTCAGAATGAATATGGAAATTTAAGATAATATATGGCTATTGTTTTAAGCCATCAAGATTATGGTAATATCACAATAGAAAATTAATATAAAATATTTATATTAAAAAGGGGTAATAAAATTGGATGTGCACTATGATCATAATTGTTTTAAAAATTATACAGCAGTAAAAAGGAATTTCTACCTTTTGTGGCAGCATGCATGGAACTGCAGACTATAACGCTAAGAGAAATAATCCAGTCAGTGAAAAACAAATACCACATGATCTCACTCACATGTGGAATCTAATGAACAAACTGACTAATGAACTAACAAGGAGAATGGGGATAGACTCATAGATAGAGAACAACAGGCTGACAGCTTTGGGGGGATGAGGGTGTGGAGGGATGGGGCAAAACAACAAAAGGACTCATGGACACGGACCACAGTGTGGTGACTGTGGGGGGAAAGGGATTATAAGGGAATTAAAAGGTAATGGAAAAAAGTAAAATACAATTTTTAAAAAAGTTATATGTCATTCTCAGCTGCAACTGTAATAATTTTTATAGCAGCTTTATTGAGATATAACTCACATCACACAGTTCATTCACTTAAAGTATATAATTCAATGGTTTTTAATATATTTACACAGGTACACAAGTATCGCCACAATAAATTTTAGAACATTTTCTTCACCTTTCCCCCAAAATCCCATACCTGTATACAATCACTCCCCAATTTGGCCACAGTCCTCCCACGCCCCCCATTAGGCAACCACTGTTTTACCTCTGTCTTTGTAGATTTGCCCATTCCATTCCAATATCCCAATATTCTGAATATTCCATTAACTAGAATTATATAATATGTTGTCTTTTAAAAATGAACTAAAACTATAAATAATACTTCATAGAATTCTGATTCTAATAACTTGGGCTAAATAATATAGTCCCTTTCACTGAGGATAACTTAAAAAGCAGAATGAAATGCTAGTGAAAACCTCTTTAAAAAATCTCCATGAAATTAACAAGGCAATGAAGTTTACCAGATTAAATTTTAGGAATCCCACAGAGATAAGCCTATTTCTCAAAAACAACTTTGTCCTGAGAATTTTTTCTCACCATGAAAACAGAGACTTTCTAACAGACTTGTGGCATTGCACGAGTGCTCATAAGACCTGCAGAGAAATGTTTTCACTAGTGTTAATTTGTGATAACTCCAAATGGAAAACAACCCCATTGTTCATCCACAGTAAAATAAAAAAAAAATAATTGAAGTATATTTTAGTAAAAGAATGCTATAAAACAGTGAAATAAATGATTACTGTCCTGGTCAGGTGGCTCAGTTGGTTGAAGTGTTATTCCATACACCAAATGGTTGTAGGTTCGATTCCTAGTCAGGACACTTAGCTAGGTTGTGGGTTTAAGCCCTGCCAGAGTGCTAGGGGAGGCAATCCATAGACGTTTCTCTCTCACACAGATGTTTCTCATTCTCTTTCCCTTCCTCTGTCTCTAAAATCAATAAACATATCCTCGAGTGAGGATTATAGTTTTTTGTTTTTTAAATATGACTGCTGCAGCAGAGAGCAACATATTGTTTACAAGCATAATATTGGCAAAAGAAAGCCACATATTACTCAACACAATGAACTTTCTGTACAAATTGAAAAAATAGGGATGTATTCAAAAGTGATAAAACCATAAAGAAATGCAAGCAAGTTATTAACGTTTTATTTTTATTGTGTTTATGTACAATCGACATTTGCATGTCCATATTATGATGTATGATCCAACTATGCATAATACCTTTAGTCATTAACCTATATTTATGAATTATATTTATTTTTGAAAGGATGGGGAGAATGTGGTCTCCATGTGACACATAAGGCTAGGATTATTGCCATGTTCAATTTCTTAAATAAGAAGCATCCATTTTAGTTACTCTCTGCACACACATTTGCTATTCATTTTTCAGTATGACGGATCTATTTCATAAGAAATTGTTTAAAAATGCTTAAACTGTTAAAAAGTAGTCCTGCAATTGACAATAGCCTTTATTCAAGTGCTGTCCCTTTAGGTCACATAGGCAGAACTAAGGCAACAGACATGTCATAGGAATGGAGGGTGAGCTTGAAAGACACAGTCCAAGTTTAGTGCTTTCCACTCATGTTAGATGGTGAGCCCCTGGCCACTAGAAGTTCATTTAATGTGATCCTTGCAGAACCAAAGGTTTAAGAACTTATTCAGGTTTTGTTACATGAGTGAATGATAATACCACTATTATCACTACTAAAATTGGAATGAATGATGCTCTGACTACCATATATTAATGCTTTCTCTGTGTTAAAATTTTGGCTAAGTTTGTGAGAACATGATAGGTTAAAATATCAGCCAATGAGCTATTTTATTTTTGTATAATCCTTAACCCTTTTACACCTGTATCCCATTATTCATTCTGTCCTCACCACTTATTTATAACCTTGTCATCTACTATTCAAGGAGTAGACAGAACATTAAAAAAATGCAAAGAAAAATGTTAATTCTTACCTTATGATTTTTCAAAGGCCCATGTCTTGAAAAAAAAGTTAAGCTATTCTATCACCCCTAACTTATTGTTGCATTTTGTTTTGTATTTTTTTTCCAATCATAGTGGAGAAAAAAATATTGCCTAGGGAGAGAAGATAAAGACAAATGCATATATAGGGACAGCACCTCCAGGGTGAAAACAAAGAGAAAATAGCAGATAAGCACTCCATAAGGTCTAGGAGTTGAGGAGCAACTGCCCCACACCTTTTGTCTGGATCTCTGGAATACATCCTTTCTTTGTAAAATTTTGGTTAGGTTAGCAACCATCACATGAGAGGCATAAAATGGTTATGCATCAGAGATAAAAAAGGGATCAAGTAATGCATCCAGGCAGTATAAAAGAACCTGGGGTGGGGGTGGAAGGAGAGAGAAGGGTTAGAGAAGGTGAGAGCGACAAATATAAAGGGTATAAATGAGAAGATTCATCCTCAAACAAAATGACAGAGACGGGATGGGAATAGAACATGGAAGCAGATACACATATGGAGATTTGCTACTATCTGAGAATCAACTGGGATGATGTATCAGTAAACTCCAATGCCAGTATAGACTAATATTGAAGACTTGACCCCTTACCATGATACAGTACTTAGTTGGCACTCTGGAGAAAGCACTGGAAAGGAGTAAAAAAGTGAGATGGAATTAAATTAAAACACAGATTTAAAGGAAGAGCTTTGATTTATATAAAACATAAATTTAACTCTTTATAGCAAATAACATTCATAATGATACTATAATGTAGGTATTATTAAAATCATTTTAAAACTAAGAGGAAGATTTATGTAAATCATCAAGAGTGACAGTATTATTAAAAATATAGCTATAATTCCAAATACAATTACAATATACAGTGCTTGGGTCATATAACAATACAATCTAATATTATTTAAGAATATGATCTAAGGCATGTTCTTTATTTCTTAATTGAGATTGCTCATAAATATTTGAAAGGCAACATGGGTAGTTGTCTATGTTAGTGTTCTTAAAGAGTAAGTCAGTAATATGTTAACATCGAGTATTTTCAGTTTATCACTTAAGTGCAACTTACTAATGGTACGATGATTTTAAATTATGTGATATTCTCTATAAGGGAACTTTTCTATTTTATACTGATTTGCCTCCATAATCAATAACATAGTGAGAGAAATAGTAAGAAAATGCTTGACATTTTTTCTTTTTTCTTAAAGTAATAAGAAATTCCATATGTGCTTATCAAGGTGGATTGAAGAAGAGGCAGTCAAGCAAAAAGAAGAGGTACCATGAGAATCAACCTGCCCAAATGGAGTTCATTTGCACCTTCTAGAAATTCTGGGGTTAAATTTGGAGATACCATGACTTGGGGTGAACCATCTTTCTCAAGAGAGAGCCAAGAGTAAAGCATTTGATAATGGTAGCTAACTCCGCAAACCTGCACTGGTAGCCTGGACTTGGTCCTCAGCCATATCTCCCCTGGGCCTGCAAAAGGTGAGCAATTCTTTCAAAGGCATTGTTGCTCTGATTATCTGAACTACAGCATGAGAGAGCCTGTTCATGTACTCTATGGTTGTCAGACTTCCCAGCCAGAAAGATGAACAAAGGGGACTAAATCGACTTCCTTACTCTGTACACAAATAGTAACTTATAGACCTAAATGTAAGACCTAAAACTATCAAACTCTTAAATAAAAAATGCACAGGTAAATCTTTGTGACTTTCCTTTAAGAAATTATGTGAGGTCAGTGACTTGTATAGCATGTGATAACTATCAAACATAATTTCTAACATTCATTCTTTTACTGTTTCGCAGTTAATGTTCATGTTTTGCTGTGCAATCATTTATAGGCACGTTTCCTTATTTTTTTTTAGATTGTCCTAGATGTTTAGTTTAAACACAGGAAAGTCTATTTAAACTATAGCAGTAGTTTGCAGTTCTAGTAAAGAGGAAAGTCATGGGGTAAAATTTTGTAACTTCTTTCTTCTACAAGCTTCTAAAAAGGCATTTTTATATGTTCCTCTTAACTAATACTGTGTGTAACCTTTAAAACATCCATGTCTGGATCAAAATAAGACCCAGCTTATTTTCTACTTACTGTAAATTAAGCATACATGCTATAATAAAAACAAAAGGAAGGAAAAAATATAGTAAATAGAAAAGTAAAAATCTGCCAAACAGAAAAAAGCATGTTTAAATGCTGTATGGTTTGTTGCTTTAAAAAGTGGCAAAATAACTAATTTAGTGTTGTTATAATAAATTAAGAATATTGCTATATTAGAAACTAAAATAAGAGGAAACAGGAAGCTAATACCAGGGGGGGGAAATAAACCACTTAAAACCCCTTAATTAGCTCAAGGGAAAAGTATTCAACCAGAAAGGAGACAAGAGATAAAAAGAAATATATATACTAGAGAAAAGGAAACAAACATTCACATAGTATATTTAATCCAAAATCTACCTGTATTTACATGAAGTTTAAGTGGAGTAAATTCTTTGCTGTGGGTTGAATTTTGTTTGCCCAGAATTCATATGTTGAAGTCCTAACCTTCATTACTCTAAATGTGACCTTATTTATATACAGGGCTATTGCAGACACATTTAAAATAAGGTAATTCTGCAGTCAAATGGGCTCTGAATCCAAAATAACTGATGCTTGCACAAATAGGGGGACTCTGGAAACAGATACAAGTGAGAACACTAGATGAAAATAAAGTTGTTTTTTCAAGCCAAAGAACATCAAAGATTGCCAGAAAACCAATAGAAGCTAAGCGAGAGGCATTGAACTCTCTCTCAGAGACCTCAGACAAAACACAACCCTGCCTGCACTGTGATCTCAGACTTGTGGCCTTCAGAGCTGGGGGGACTATAAATTTCTGTTATTTAAGCTACCCATTTTGTGGTAGTTGTTAGGTAATTTGTCACAGAAGCCCTAGCAAACTGATACATATTATAATTAAAACTAAAAGATTGTTAAACTAGATTTTAAAAAATTAACTTTATATTGCCAACAGGGGATACATATGCAATATATAAACATAACTACTGAAAAGAGAAGATGGAAAATCCTTTTTCATATGCAAATGATGAAAAGACAGCAAGTATACCTATATTAACATTAGAAAACAAACTTTTTGTCAATAAGCATTACCAGAGGAAAAAATACACTTCCAGAGGACAATATACAAATTATAAAACTGTATGATTTTTTATTTACCAATAAAGCTTCCAAATGTATGGGAAAAACATAAACATAGTAACAATAGGTATAATATAAACACTATCCTCATATATGACAGAATAACCACAGAAAATAATCAGTAAGAACATACAATAGTGGAATATATGGTTAACTACTGTATTTTGCAGTGTATAATGCACAATCATGTTTTTGGCCCAAACTTTCAGGAAAAGAAATCTTTCTTTTTAATTTTTCAGTTCAATTTTTATTTATTTTTATTTAGATATTTTTGTATTATAAAGGAATGTTAGCATTTATTTTTTAAAATATTATAGTACAAGACATTTTATGTAACAAATAATTACAAAACACAAGAACAGATACAAGGTATCTCAGATACTACCCTTGCATAATGTGCATTGTTAATTTTTACATCAAAAGTTTGGGCAAAATGTGTGCATTATACATGGCAAAATACAGTAGTTTCTCTAATAAACATTATACACACACACATACTTTACAGTGTGTGCATCGCCTGTAAAATATGCAGAAAATATCTTTAACATCAAACTTTTCTGAATTAAATGTCTACAAATTTCAAAGGCTTGGAATTATTTAGAAAAATTTGTGGACTGCAGTGTAATTAATTAAGCAAGAAGTTAATAAGAAACAAATATCTATAAAATATGTATCTGTATGGAAATTGGGCTGCATACTCTAAATAGCACATGGGTCAAAGAAAACTACTAATGCAAAATAGAAAGTACTTAAAATTAAATGATAATGAAAACTTCACATATTAAATATTGTGGAATATAGCTAAAATCATAAAGAGGTAAATGATTAACAGATGAAAATATTTTGCAAAAGAAGAAAACTAAAAAGCAAAGATATCATATAAAAGAATAAGATGTTTTAAGGAGGAAGATGGTGGAGAGGTAGGAGGGAGCAGATTCCACTTTCCCCTACACATGGGAGAAAAACCTAGCTGATCTGCGGAGAGACAGAGCAAACAGCCAACAGTACCCCAGCATATATGAAAATAGGAGACAAAAATTGTAGTGGACATTGAAAAACCAGATGTGTAGGTGGAAGCTGTGAAAACCAGGATACTCGCTGGAAGAGGAACCCCAGCAAAAAAGGAACCACCAACAGATAACAACAGAAGAAGGTGAAGAAAGTGGTAGAAGCCACACTAACCTCAATCCAGGACCCATCTGGAAATACAATTAAATAGTGGAGAAATTAACCAGAATAAACAAGTGAACAAGAGCAAGAGAGAATCCTCAAAACTTTGTACACACAGAAGAACCAGCTTCAACACAACCTGCCCACACCAGCACAACAAAATACAAGAGGTGGTGGGCAAAGTGACCCTTCATTAACCAGCTGGTGAGAAGGACCCAACAAAAAAGATACAACAACAATCAAAACTCAAAAACAAACCAAGAGACAACTTAAACAACAGCCCAAGATTAGTGAGCTCAGGACATCAAGGAGACTGCACCACTGAATCTCAGAGGTATTCTACCACAGAAGTTTGCATCATAAACCCAGGGAGCCAAAAGAGGTCAATTTAAGAAGGTAAGGCTAACAAGAAGAGTTTCACAAACAGTGGGAAGACAAAGAAACAATACCCAACTGAAAGGAAAGGAGGAAGCCTCAGAAAGAATGCTGAATAAAACAGAGGCAACTCAACTATCAGATATTGAGTTCAAAGCAATAGTTATCAGGAAGCTCAATGACCTCACAGTGAATTACCAGAAACTGCAGGGAAACTACAATGAACTCACAGCAAATTATACCAACATGAAAAAGTAGAAACTATCAACAAAGGCCAAGAGGAAATGGAGAATGCAATTTCTGAACTGAAGAACATAGTAGAAGGAATCAAAAACAGAATCAATGAAACAGAAGATCAGATCAGTGAGCTGGATGACAGAGTAGAAAAATCACCCAGAAAGAGCAAGAAAAGGAAAAGAAGCTCAGAAAGAATGAAGAGGGTTTAAGAGAAATGCAAGACACTATGAAACATAATAATACCTGTGTAATAGGGATGCTGGAAGGAGAAGAGGAGCAAGGGATAGAAAACCTATTTGAAAAAGTGATGATGAAAAACATCCCTAGTTTGATGAGAGAAAAAGTCACACAAAATCAGGCAACACAGAGAGTCCCTGTCAAGAGGAACCCAAAGAGGCCCACTTCAAGACACACCATAATTGAAATGGCAAAATTCCAAGACAAAGAGAGAATCTTAAAGCCAGCAAGGGAGAAACAGGAAGTAACATTCAAGGAAGCCCCAACAAAGTTAGCAGCTGACTTCTTAATGGAATCGCTCCAAGACATCAGAGAACGGCAAGAAATATTCCAAGTAATGAGAACCAGAGGCTTGCAACCAAGGATTCTTTACCCAGCAAGGCTCTGAATCAAGATAGAAGGCCAAACAAGGAGCTTCCCCGACAAAAGAATTCTAAATGAATACACTTTCACAAAGCCAGCTCTGCAGAGATGCTAAATGGACTGCTTTAAGGAAAGGAAGGAAGGAAGAGAGAGAGAGAGAGAGAGGGACACAGGTATGAAAATTGCAATGAATAAGTACCTATCAACAATAACCTTAAACATAAATGGATTAAATGCTCCAATCCATATTCCAAGACATAGAATAGCTGAATAGATAAGAAAGCATGTTCCACAAATATGCTGCCTACAAGAGACTCACCTCAGGACAAAAGACCTACACAGACTGAAAGTGAAGGGCTGGAAACAAATTTTCCAAGCAAATGAACAGGAAAAAAAGCTGGGGTAGCAATACTTATATCGGACAAAATGGACTTCAAAAAAAGGGCCATAAGAGAGACACAGAAGGACACTTCATAATATTCAAGGGAAGAATCCACCAAGAAGACATAAACATTGTAAATATATTTGCATCCAACATAGAAGCACCCAAATACATCAAGAAAATCTTAGAGGACTTCAAGAAAGATATTGAGAGCAACACAATTATAGTAGGGGATTTTAACACCCCACTGTCAAAAATGGACAGATCTTCCAAACAAAATATCAACAAAGATATTGTGGCACTGAACAATGCCCTAGATGAAATGGACTTAACTGATATATATAAAGCCCTTCATCCCAAAGAAGCAAAATACACATTCTTTGGAAATGCACATGGAACATTTCCAAAGACAGACCACATGTTAGAATGAAAAACAAGCCTCAACAAATTCAAGAAAATTGAAACCATACCAAGCATTTTCTCCAACCACATGGCACTGAAAATAGAAACCAACCCCAGGGGAAAAAACACACAAAATACTCAAAATCATGGAGATTGAATAGCATGCTATTAAACAATGAATGGGTCAATAATGAAATTAGGGAAGAAATCAAAAGTTTCTGGAAACAAATGAAAATGAACTCACAATAACCCAAAACTTATGGGACACAGTGAAGGCAGTCCTGAAAGGGAAGTTCATAGCGATACAGGCCCACCTAAAAAAGATGGAAACATTTCAAACAAACAACCTAACCCTATGTCTACAAGAACTTGAGAAACAACAACAAAGACAGCCCAGAGCAAGCAGAAGGAAGGAAATAACCAAGATCAGAGCAGAATTAAATGATATAGAGACTAAAAGCACAATTCTAAGGATCACTGATTCCAGGAGCTGGTTCTTTGAAAAGATAAACAAAATCAACAAGACTTCAAGGAGGCTCATCAAGAAAAAAAGAGAGAAGACCCAACTAATCCCAATCAAAAATGAAAGAGGAGAGATTACAGCACACACCACAGAAATACAAAGGATTGTAAGAAATTACTATAAAGAAGTGTATGCCAAGAAATTGGAAAACCTAGGTGAAATGGACAAATTTCTAGAAAAATATAATGTCCCAAAAGTCAATGAAAAAGAAGCAGAAGCCTGAACAGACCAATAACTGCAGGTGAACTTGAAACAGTAATCAAAAAACTCCCAACATACAAACGCCCTGGACTAGATAATTTCACAGGAGAATTCTACAAAGCATTTAAGGAAGAGCTAACTCCTATCCCTCACAGACTATTCCAAAAAATCCAAAATGATGGAAGACTCCCAAACTCTTTTTATGAAGCCAGCATCATCCTAATCCCAAAACCAGATAAATGCTCCATAAGGAAAGAAAACTTCAGGCCAATATCACTGATGGACATAGACGCTAAAATCCTCAACAAAATACTGGCAAACTGAATCCAACAATACATTAAAAAGATCATATACCATGACCAAGTGGGATTCATCCCAGTGATGCAAGATGGTGCAATATTCTCAAATCAGTAAATGTAATACATCACATAAACAAAAGCAAAGACAAAAATCACATGATCATATAAATAGATGCAGAAAAAGCATTTAATAAGGTACAGCACCCATTTATGATAAAAGCACTCAGCAAAGTGGGAATAAAGGGAGCATTCTTCAACATAATAAAGGCCGTATAGGAGAGACCTACAGCCAACATCATACTCCATGGGCAAAAACTAAAATCTTTTCCACTGAGATTAGGAACAAGACAAGTGTGTCCATTTTCTCTACTTCTATTCAACATAATATTGGAAATTTTAGCCACAGCAATCAGACAAGAAAAGGAAATAAAAGGCATCCAAATCGGAAAGGAGGAAACAAATTGTCATTTTTTGTAGATGACATGATAGTGTACATAGAAAATCCTATAGACTCAGCCAAAAGACTTCTTGACCTAATAAATGAATTTGGCAAAACAGCAGGATACAGAGTCAATATCCAGAAATAAAAGGCATTTTTGTATACCAACAATGAAACAGCAGAAGCAGAAATCAAGAAAAAAATCCCATTTGATATAGCAAAAAGAAAAATGAAATACCCAGGAATAAACCTAACCAAGGAGATTAAAGACCTGTATTCAGAAAACTACACAACACTGAAGAAAGAAATCAAGGAAGACACAAACAAATGGAAACATATATCATGTTCATGGATCAGAAGAATTAACATCATCAAAAGGTCCATACTACCCAAAGCAATTTACAGATTCAATGCAATTCCTATTAAAGTACCAGTGACATATTTCACAGACATAGAACAAACACTTCAAAAATTTAAATGGAACCATAAACGATGCTGAATAGCTGCTGCAGTTTTGAGAAAGAAGAGCAAAGTCAGAGGGATCACAATACCTGATACCAAACTGTATTACAAGGCCACTGTAATCAAAACAACCTGGTACTGGCATAAAAACAGGCACATGGACCAACTGAACAGAACAGAGAACCCAGAAATAAACCCAAGTCTCTATGGTCAATTAGTATTCAATTCAACAAAGGGATATCAACATAAAATGGAGTAAAAATAACCTATTCAACAAAGGGGGTTGGGATAACTGGACAGCTATGTGCAAAAGAAATGAAACTCGAGCACCAACCTATACCATACACAAAAATAAGTTCAGGGTGGATAAAAGATTTAAATATAAGCTGTGACACCATTAAAGTCCTAAAGGAGAACATAGGCAGGAAAAATCTCAGATATTCCACACAACAACGTTTTTACTGGTATGTCCCCTAGAGCAAGGGACATAAAGGAAAAGGAAAGAATAAACAAATGGGATCTTATCAAAATAAAAAGCTTCTGCACAGCGAAAGAAAACAGTATTAAAATTAAGAGAACCAACCATATGGCAAAACATACTTGCCAATGATACCTCAGACAAGGGTTCAATCTCCAAAATATATAAATAACTTACACGACTCCATGCCAAGAAGACAAGCAACCCAATTAAAAAGTGGGCAAAGGACGTGAAGACACTTCTCTAAGGAGGACATACAGAGGAAAAGTTTCTCAGTATGAAAAGTTGCTCAGCATTGCTAGCTATCAGAGAGATGTAAATTAAAACCACAGTGAGATACCACTTCACACCAGTCAGAATGGCCATTATAAACAAAGCAACAAACAAGTGTTGGAGAGGATGTGGAGTAAAGGGGACCCTAGTGCACTGTTGGTGGGAATGCAGACTGGTACAACCATTGTGGAAAACAGTATGGAATTTTCTCAGAAAACTAAAAATGGGTCTGCCTTTTGACCCAGCAATTCCACTGATAGGATCCTAAAAACCTTAAAACACCGTCCAAAAGAACCTATGCACCCCAATGTTCATTGCAGCACAATTTACAATAGCCAAGTGTTGGAAGCAACCTAGGTGCCCATCAGTAAATGAATGGCTTAAAAAATTATGGTACATTTACATAATGGAGTTCTATGAAGCAGAAAAAAAGGAGCTCCTACCCTTTGCAACAGCATGGATCAAACTGGAAGCATTATGCTGAGTGAAATAAGCCAGGCAGTGAAAGACAAATACCATATGATCTCACCTTTAACAGGAACCTTAACAACAAAACAAACAAGCAAGCAAAATATAACGAAAGACACTGAAATGGAAAACAGGCTGACAGTGACCAGAGGGGAGAGGGGAGGGAATTTCAGGGAAAGAGGGGAAGGGCTTACAGGAACAAGTATAAAGGACACATAGACAAAAACTAGGGGGGTGTGGAAATGTGAGGGAGGTGGGGAAGGCAGGGGGTGTTGGCTGGGATGGGAGTAAAAGATAGAAAACTGTACTTGAACAACAATTAAATAAAAATAAATAAATAAATAAAAGAATAAGATGTTTTAAAAGGAACGGCAAATTTAGCCTCAGGAAAATTAAAAATGTAATAATATAGAGAGAAAGGCAGAAATTATTGAAAATAGGAAATAAATATATATATTTTATTTATTAATTTATAAGACTGAGAAACCAAAAATGTTATTTAAAATAACTATTAAAAGTGATTATACACTATCAACCTAATAATGGCAAGGAAAAAGGAGTTCATTAGATGCAACAAGGGCATTTTAAAAAAATGAAGCTATTAGAATAACCCAGGCAATACATTTGAAAATTTACATGACATAGGCAAATTTTTATAAAAGTATAATTAACAAGTCTGGCACCAAAAAATTATAAAATTTGAATATTACTATCACTATTAAAAAAGTACAATCCATATTTATAATCCTATTACAAGGAAGTCTTCAGGCACAGATGGTTTCACTGATTAATACTTCTAAACAAGTAAAGAAAGAATAATAGCAATCTTACAACACTTCCAGAAAATTAAAACAGATAAGACATTCCCAGTTTATATTATGAAGCCAACATAACATTACTACTAAATACTGATGAACATTCTATAAGAAGAAAATTAGGAACTGATCTCAGTAAGGAACAAGAGCATAAACTTTCTTCACACATTATTATTAACCTGAGTATAGTCATATATAAAATAAAAATGCATAGTAATGAACTTGAATGAACTTCAAGAATTATTTTTAACCTTTCCAAATCAGTCAGAGTAATTCTTTAGCAGAGTACAGGAGAAAAAAAAAAAAACTGTGATCATTTCAATACAAAGAGTAAAAGACTTCAACAAAATTCAACACTTGCTCAGACTTAAAAAATCAAAACAAATCTAGTTTATATTGGAAATAGAATAAACAATACTTAACCTGATAGATGGTACCCTAAAAACATTACTCTTCATGCTTTCTGTCTGAAAAAGTAACACAAAGAAGGTGTCCAATGTCATCACTTTTATTTAATAATGCACTGGGTATTCTAGACAGTGAAACAAACAAGAACATAAATAAAAGGTATAAATAATGGAAAGGAAGAAATAAAACTGTTGGTACTTGCAAGCTGATAATGTGCAAAGAAAAGTTAAACTTCAGATAAAAATATAACCTTTGAAAATATACCACAGAATTACATTTAGTGAAAACAATGTAATAAAATAAATAGATAGTATAAAGTATTAAATAAAAAATAAGCCAAATACAAACACTAGAAGATTCAATAGTCTAAAAATTCCCTTGATTAAAACCCAAATCATGGGATTTGTGGATTTTTTCTACACAAAGCATGACATACTATAAAACTACAATTATTAAAACAGTATGGCATTGTGCACAATAAAAAGTGTAGAAGCAACTATTTAGAACGTATTTGCTACAAATATGATAATAAAGAATTCATATTTAATTATGTAAATACCTATAAATTAGTAAGAAAAATAAAAACCAATAAAATATAGAAAATATTTGAATAAGAATTTTATTAAAGGTAATTCATAGAAGGTCAATATACATATAAGAATAATTCTGTTACATTATTAGTCATCAAGGAAATGCAAAATAAAACTTCAATGCATTATTACTATATATCTATATATAGTAATATATATAGATATAGATATAAAAATGTGGTACTGACAATTCTAAGCATAATGAGGATGTAGAGCAATGGACACCCTCATATCCTGTTGGTAAATTGCTCAATCACAGTATGGATTTTCTATTTAATCTTGAACATACTTGTACATATACTATGTTTCAGCCTTTGCACACATGCCATATATCCAACACCAATGAATGCTGATAGGCACTAAGACCTACATGTTGTAATATTCATATAAGTACTATATGCAATAGTAAAAAACAGAAGAAATTCAAATGTCCATAAATTGTGGGTGTTTATATAATTCAACACTACACAAGAAAGAAAATGAATTGAACCACTTATGAGACACAAAATGTGAAAGAATCCCTCAAGCATAAAGTTGGATAGAAAAAGATCATACACAAAAGTGCTGCATCATTCTACTACATGAAAGACAAAACCAGGAAAAATAGCTCATGATGTGGAAGTCAAGATAGTGATTACCTTTGAAGACAAAGGATGGATTACTTGCTGGGCAGGGCATGATGGGAGATTCTGGGGTGTTAGCAATGCTCCTTTCCCTAACAAGGTAGTGTTTATACAAATAATTGAGTTGTACCTTTACTTTCTGTACTCTTTTGGTTATTGTACTTTTTTCAGTAAGTTGTTAAAATAAAAATAATTCACATGAGAGCTATTGTAGCTTTTTATCCATCCAAGAAGTGTTGATGACTAGTACAATCTGAGCATTCTGTCAGATACTGGAAACACAGAGATTAATGAATTGAAGTTCCTCTTCCCATAGAGTGCCAGTAAAAATGAAAAACATACAAATATACAAACATTCATTTAAAATGCAGTGCAGGGTTTGCTAAAATAAAGCTAGTTAGAATCTTGCTGCTCAAAGAGTGTTAGTGTAATCTGAACATCAAAATAAAGCAATGGATTATAATCAGTGGATGAAATAGGAACCCAGGAATCAATGCTGATAATACTAATAAAAATAAATATGTAAACAAGTGGGCAAGAAGGAAATAATGTTCTTTATAATAACAGAAGGGGAAATGATAAATGTAGTAACAATAATAGAGCTAGAAAAATCACCACTGGGCAAACATCATGGTAGTAACTGATCCAGGATTATAATCATTAATAGGTATTAAAAGTGGGTGAAAGTTTGATGAAAAATAATAAATTTCCATAGTCTCAAAATATCTCTTTACAAAAATATGCTAATTTAAGAGATATACAATAACTTATAGAAAAGAAACCTGCCAGACAACATATTAAACATTTGTAAAATCAACATCATTTTGCAAAACCATTCTAAATTAAAAGAGATTAGAGATGGAAAACTAAATGCAATATAAATTAGATCCTGAACCATATTTTTTTTACTATAAAGAACAATTACAGGATAGTTGGCTTTAACCTTTCTTTAAAAGTGAATTCTTTCTTTTCTTTTTAAAAAAGCTTTATTGATATTGAAGTACAGTTGTCTAAATTTTCCCGCCACCAGTCTCCCCTCCCCACTGACCACCACCTCCCACCCTCAATCCTACACCCCTTTGGTTTGCCTGTGGGTCCTTTTTATACATGTTTTTTGATAACCCTTCCCTTCTTTCCCCCATTATCCTTCTCATACACCCCCTCCAATTAGTCACACACCCCCTCCAGTTAGTCAATTTGTTAGTCTGGGTAAAAAGGCAGCTCCATTTTTAGTTATTTGAGGAAATTCTATACTCTTTTTCACAGTGGCCGCACCAGTCTGCATTTCCATCAACAGTGGACCAGGGTTCCCTTTCCTCCACAATCTTGCTAGCACTTGTTGTTTGTTGCTTTGTTTATGATGACCAGTCTCACTGGTGTGAAGTGGTTTCTCATTGTGGTTTTAAATTGCATCTCTCTGATGGCTAGTGATGTTGAGCTTCCTTTCACATGTCTCTGGGCCCTCTGTATGTCCTCCTTGGAGAAGTCTGTTCAAGCCTTTTGTCCATTTTTTAATTGGGTTGTTTGTCTTCCTGGAGTGGAATGAGTTTTTTATATATTTTGGAGATCAAACCCTTGTCCGAGGTATCATTGGCAAATATATTTTCCCATATGGTTGGTTCCATTATCATTTTGCTGGTGTTTTCTTTAGTCATATAGAAGCTTTTTACTTTGATGAGGTCCCATTTGTTTATTTTTTGTTTTATGTCCCTTGCTCTTGGGGATATATCAGTAAAAATATTGTTGCATGGAATATCAGAAATTTTCCTGTCTATGTTCCCCCCTAGGACTTTGTGGTGTTGTGACTTATATTTAAGTCTTTTATCCATCTTGAGTTTATTTTTGTGTATTAAGTTGGTGGTTGAATATCATTTTTTGCATGTAGCTGTCCAGATCTCCTAAGGTTATTTGTTGAAGAAGCTATTTTCACTCCATTTTATGCTTCTGCCCCCTTTGTCAAATACTAATTGACCATGGAGTCATGGGTTCATATCTGGGTTTTCTATTGTATTCCATTTATCTATGTGTCTGTTCTTAGGCCAGTACCAGACTGTTTTGGCCTTGTAATGTAGTTTTATATCAGATATTGTGATCTATCCTCCTTTGTTCTTCTTTCTCAAAATTGCTATGGCTATTTGGGGTCATTTATGGTTCCATATAAATTTTTGAAATTAAGTCTTTGTTGTGAAATATGTCATTGGTATTTTATTAGGAATTGCATTGAATCCATAAATTGCTTTGGGTAGTATGGACCTTTTGATGATGTTAATTCTTCTAATCTATGAACATGGTCTATGCTTCCACTTATTTGTGTCTTCTTTAATTTCTTTCTTCAGTGTTGAGTAGTTTTCTGATTACAGGTCTTTATCTCCATGGTTAGGTTTCTTCCTAGGTACTGTGTTTTTCTTGTGACTATAGGAAATGGAATATTTCCCCCAATTTCTGTTTCAGAAATTTCATTGTTGGTGTACAAAATTGCCTTCAATTTTTGAATATTGACTTTGTATCCTGCTGTTTTGCCAAATTCACCTAATAGGTCGAGTAGTGTTTTTTTTTTTTTGTAGAGTCTATAGTGCTTTCTATGTACACTATCATGTCATCTGCAAATAATGGCAGTTTTACTACTTCCTTTCCAAGGTGGATGCCTTTTATGTCATTTTTCTTGTCTTATCACTGTGGCTAGAACCTTCAATATTATGTTCAATAGAAATGGAGAAAGTGGACACCCTTGTCTCTTTCCTGATCTTAGTGAGAAAGCTTTTAGTTTTTAAACTTTGAGTTTGATATTGGCTGTAGGTTTCTTGTATACGGCCTTTATTATGTTGAGGTATGCTGCCTCTATTTCCACTCTTCTGAGTATTTCTATCATAAATGGGTGTTGTACCTTATCAAATGCTTTTTCTGCATTTATTGATTTTGCGCTATATTTAGGTTTTATTTTTATTTATTTATTTGTTTGTTTGTCTGTTTGGTTTTGGCCAAGCATTCTGTCTTCCTTTACCTGGTAAAAAACAAACAAACAAAGAAACAAAACAAAAGAACAAAAACAAAAAATCTCCTGCATTTACCTGAGAACTACCCCTGTCTCTCTGGGTGGTTCTGGGTAAATGACTAGTCAGAGTAGTACTCTGCCTGCCAGCCCTAAACACTTTGGCAAGTGAGCCAAACTAGGCAAATCTGGCTCATTTACATTTATTATCCAATGTTAGATGAAAATAGAAAGAAAACTCTCCCTTTCCTCCTTTAATCTTTAAAGAACCGTTTCAGCAATTTGGTTAAATGTAACAGAAAACAAATAAAAGAAGAAACAAAAAGAGTTCACTCATTTCTCTAAGTGAATTTAATCATAATAAAAGAACAGAAGCAGAAATAATATCTAGAATTTATTAAGTGCTTACCATGTGCCAGGAACTCTTTTATGTACCTTACAAATATTATCTCAATAAATCCTTTCAAAAACCCTTGGATAAAAAAGAAAAAAAAGTTACTGGGCTATGAGGTACTCTTCCATGCTGAAGCTTAGAAACTCACTGAAAATAGCATGAACCCTAAACAAACATGTAAGGAAGAAGTAAAGATTGTTTTAATCCCTCCATTCTCTGGTTTCACAAGTCCCTGGTTTCCAGAATTTTTACCAAATAAATAAATCAATATATATTTAGAAAAAGTATGGTATGAGTTAGAAGGAAAAAATGTAAATTGTGATGTATACTCTAGCCAAATGTCCATGATACAATTTTAAATGAAGAACAATTAGTTCCAGAAAAGACTTGCTGAATCAATTTACAATAAATGCTATCCATGTGGGTTTATGTATTTGTGTTTATATATAGGGATAGGTCTAAAAGAATGTAAGTATAAAACAAAACTCCTAAGATTGGAAAAGGAAGTAAAAATCACTTTTACTTTCTAAAACTCTGTAGTATTTAATATGTTTATAATTATTTTATAAATAAAACAAGTGCAATGAAAGCAAGCATTTTTGTTGTGCATTTAAGTATTTTTTTTTGAAAAATGTTAGGTGCCTTATTATGCCTTTAACTTTCCTAGAATTTGTATGTTTCGTTTGTTTTTTGGCCTGTAGTAGGGATTCTGGGCTTTACCTTTCTTTCTAGATAGCTGGCAGCATGTTAAGGGGAGGCTGGCAGTATAAAGCTATCTGGACTCATAGTTCTTGGAGTCAGCTCTGGAACATTTGGAAAATTCAACCAGAGGAATGCATTTTGGCTACTCTATCCTGGTGTAAAATCCACATATCTCTGCCTGACTGCGAACCACAGTAAGATGGCTCCAATATCCAGTATAGAAGATAGGGTAGGGTGACTGATGTGATAACTGATTAGTTATCATGTAAAAGAGACTTGGCATAAATAGGAAAAATATGCTTTTGACATGATGAGAGCAGTGAGGGAGTGTTAAAGTTTAAGAGTAATAAAAATAAAACCATGTAATATTTATTACTATATTACTGGAGTTAAACTCAGGCAGAAATGTTAAAACTTCTCTTTTTCATTTAAATCATTAATGACAGGATGACCTCAGATGTCTACACATTTGAATAATGCTTTCATATCTTCTTTCCTGAGTTTGAAAAGTTGTTTTGTTTTTTCCAGAATTTGAACTCATTTAACAGTGCTCCCTAAACATGGTTGTAGATAGGCATAGTTCCTGCTGAAAATATGTCCCTTTCTGGAAACACAATATACATTTGTGATGTATGGCCTGAGGCAAGAAGGAGTTTGGTCACTGTCTACTTGTGATATTAAAGTTGGAAATATGACCACACTGATTGTTGGGGTTAATGGTGGACTTTCCTCATGAGGTTACTTCTATTAAATACTTCTCTTTTCTCTCAAATGGTTGTAAATGGATGTGGTTTTATCTACAAACGGTATTTGGAGCAAATTGAATTTGATGGAAGGATACTTGGAAAGATAATACAACTTTGGTGCTAATAAAATCATTTGGAACCACTGTACCAAGTTAGTTGCAAATATAATCTGATTTCCCATGACTTACAGGTGATAGTTGCCTAATCCAATGGTGTCCTGGAGATGGCTCTCCCTGACTCATGAGAGACACTTTTGTTAAATTTTCAGGAATTTTCTGAGGTAGTTCTCCTCATATGGTACCTTGAAATCAACTTTGGTAGGAATAATTATATTACAGAAATTCATAAATGCTACAAATTGGGACTTCTCCCTAACTGACAGCAAGCTATTACACATTTGCTGTAGTTTAAACTCCTGCCAGATAAATGGTCTTTGTATTACTTTGCATAATCGCCAAGACCACATGGTTCATAACTCTAGGAAATAATTGGTACAGTAGACATGGATGGAAAACTAGGAAGAACAATGTTAAAGAGGTGAGAAGTGGAAAGTACAAATAAGAAGAGTAAACCCTGTGAAATCCTTGCCATGGAATGGCAAGCCTATGGCCTATTGACAAATATCCACGGAAGTTTGAGGCTAACAGTTCATTAAATTGTGTAGCAGTTGACAGAAAAAGTTTGCAGTGGACTGAAAAGAATGTGGGAGAATAAGAAGTATAAATGTGGGTTTCTTTGCAGTACTTTGAAAAGTCTGGCTTTGAAGAGGAGACTGAAAAGGGAAAGATTATTAGAACCATGTAAAATCAAAGGAAGGATTTTTACTTTGTTGTTTTGTTTCATTTTGTTTTTAGAATAGTCCAAACTCATACTAAGCTCAGGAGGAGATCCAAAAGAGAAAGAATGAATCTATGACAGAAAAAGTATCTATTAGAGATCAAGGGCTCTCTTAGGCCAAGAGCTGATGAATGAAGTCCAGACCATAATCTAATCAGGGGATAGGACATAAAGGATGCAGTCACATTAAGGGTTTGTAATCCAAAAGTTGAATGAGTATAATGGTCTTTTTCCAGAAGAAGAGGTGACATATTTGCTGACTTTGTCCAAGGGGGCATGGAGTGGGTGCTACTTAGAGAGTGGGAAAGGTTCAGAATAATTCTTGAGGTTGGTGAGCCAGGACTCTACCTGGACAATAGTTGAGTTAATAAGGATGTAGCAAAGTTTGCAATAAAACTCACAATGACTCTTTCGACATAAAAATATTTGCAAATATATATTTAAAAGATAAACTTTCTTCAAATGTGGCTCTAATCTGTTTTATGTATTTACAAAAAATGATTCTTTCTGTTTATTGACTAGACCCCTATCTACGATTGGTCAGTAGTTTCACAAAGACCATTTGTTATGTTTGCTACAAGAAAAAACAAGTAAAAGGGAGGATGCCTTAACCCTAACATGCCACATCCCACTCTTGAGAAGACCACTGAGTTTTGATTTTCAGTAACGATAAATAAAATTTTCAATTTCTGGGTTAATATAACAATCTTAGTCAAATATATTAATGAAGGGCAACACCCTTCATAGCACGAAATTAACAAAAAGATATCTGGATAATAAAGTTGTAGAAAAAAAGGGTTACAGGTTGATTTCTGAAATATTGCCAAAAGAAAATAGTTGAGGGTATTTGAAGTTGTGTGTATGAGATTTCTACACACTAAGAAAAAGTCACACTGACACATAATTTTTAAAAAACAATATTTTTGTTATATCCCAAGAGAACATTTTTTGTGTGTGTGTGAAAACATCTGTTTCACTAAACTTTGGGTTGTTATTGGTAAATCAAAAATTTATTTTAACCAGTAGGTCTAATTAAACATTTATAGAAATGTTTGATCAGCTTGCTAACAGTAGTCATCAAGAGCTTTCTTAGTGGATCAGAATTCATTTGCAGGTACATTTTTTTTTCAGAGTGGGAATATGCATGGGCTGCTAGAGGTTAAACATCTGGCTGTTTTTTTACAAGCCAAAAACATGCCCCTGTATCTAGGACATCCTTGCACAATTGTACAAAAGAGAATTGCCTTCAAGTGTTGCCCTAGGCTTGGAATAGAAGGATAATATAAGGGAAAATTATTTCAACCTAAAGTGTGGCTAGGTAAGTTTAGTGGTATTAAAATATACATCCCAAATCTCCAAACAGTAAGGCTCATTATCTATTTCCAAATATCTTGTTTCATCACTCCACTGCTCAAAAACCTCCCATATCTCCCAGTTTATTACAGAATAAATCTATACTCAGCATGATATCCAAGGCCTTCTCAATCTGTCCATAATATTTTGTATGAATTATATCCTACTATATAACTTTACTTGCCCTACATTTAAGCTAAATCAGCTTCTGGTCATGCCTTTGATCACCCTGCCTATTCCATCTGGAATATTCTTTTCTCAAAATTTTGCCCATCAAAATCCCATTAATTCTAAGAGTGTCAGCTGAAGTGTTTTTCTCTATGAACCTTTCAAGATCACTATGTTTAAATGCACACTTTGGAGGATTGAATAAAATTTTATCTGTCTTTCACCTGGAGCATTTAATTAATGCATGTCTAGAGTCAAGGATCCTCACAGCAGACAATTCATATGACAGATACTCCGTGAATACCTGCTAAATGTGAAATGGTGTTTTATGGAATAGAGATAAGATTCTAAGGGCATCGAATATAAAATCTGCATGATAATCAGGCTCACTTCCACAAGCCATCTCCCTTTGAATATCTATTAAAACAACAGCAAAAAAAAAAAAAAAAAACCCAGAAGGAATCAAAAATGAACTATCTCATCTTCCCATACATAAACTACACACCCACAATTTACTCAGATCCCACATTTATCCCTTGTTTCTTCTTCCCAGTTACACTGATTTTCTCAAAGACCAACCTGAGTTCTGGATTATGGGTTTTCTTTCTTTCTGCCTTCTCAAGGACACAATTTTAGTAGTAAGTCCTATTTATTACACTAGCAATGCTTCTCTCTCTCTCTGATAGATCACAGGTCATGGGTTCTAGTGTCCCTTATTGAAAACAAAAACAACTTCACTTCATCCCAGACAAGTCATTTTACTCCTTTGTACGTTATTTGGTTCCCCTCATGCAAAATGTAGATGATAATGGTACATACAGCATATGGTTGTCATGAGGATTAAATAGGTGTTCAGAAATAGTGTAAAGTGCTTAGAATACTAATTGGTTAAGAATAAGGACACGATAAATCATAGTTGTTGCTGTTACCCTCATTGTCCCTATTACCATAGTTATTCTCTCTGCCCTTCCTCTTCCTGATATCTAAACAGTGCTGTTACTCAGAAGCTCCTGTGACCTTCTACACTGTTTTATGTACATTCTCACTCAAAGGTAGATGTTGTTTTAAATAATTTCTGTAAGGTTACTATTCACTCAAATATAGACCTGACTTCCCTTTTGAGTTCTAGTCCCTTATACCTTTCTGTTTCCTGATATGCACATTTAGATATTTAATAAGTAATTCAAATATTACATATCCAAAATAGAAGCCAGATTTAACCCAACAGTCTCATTTTCCCCATCTCAGGTGCTAAAAAGTTCACTTAAGAGTCATTATTATATTATTACCTTTACTAGGCCCCAATATCCAATTTTTGGTGAATCTTAATAATATTCAGAAAATACATTTTAAATCCATACACTTATCTTCATATTTATTGTCACTTTCCTAGACCAAGTTGCCATTATGATTTGATTGAAAACTTATAATTTACTACTAACTAGGCTTTTTGTTATTTAGATTGACACTGTTATTATACCTAGAATAGAGCTGAGCACATTTAACTCTAAAGTTAGTACTTGTTACATGAATTAATGAACAAAAATGCCTCCTTCCCATCCTTTCAAAACTTATTTGAAATTTTTAAAATAATTCTGTTTAGTTTTTTTAAACATTTACTTAAATCCATTCTCAAATTGGGAGATAGTGAATTCAAGAATGCTATGATCTTGGCTGTATAAATAAATCAACTTCTTTATCCATGTTAACTCTACACTGTTTTTCTAAGACTAACACTAAACTTTTATTGAAGTAGTACCTGTAAGTATAACCCTCACAGAAACTTCATTTTTTAAATGCGACCTTTTCTTCTTTTTTTCCTTTTAACTAAAACTGGCCTCATCTAGCACCCTGACTTACCTGCCTCCCTCTCCCTTATAGGACTACTCCCTTAATTGTTAGGCCCTCAGAGCCTCAGGTCTATAGACCACAGAGACAGAGATTCAGTCAAACTAAAGATGACATCTAGGCTTCAGTTGCATTTTAGCTGTAGATCCAGAGAAGGGGTGAAACCAGACTAAATGATGCCATAGCTGACATCAGGACCACATGCAATGATTAACTACCCTCCCTCCTTAGCACCAACCAATCAGCAGAAGCCACGACCCTGATTACCACCCCAACTCCCTCACTCACCATGATTAATGATTTTCCTTCTGTATAGCCCATCCCCTGGAAGCCATTGGGAGCAAGATCTTTGAGCACAAGCTCACCTGTGACTCTGGGCCTGGACCACTTCCTCAACTAATAAATATTGATTGGTTGATTGATTGATTGCTGCACATTCCTTGTTATGCTTTATTGGGATTTGATGCATGTACGCAAATGGGCACCATTAGTCAGATAACATAAGTAAGAGACATACTAACATACCTTAATGACCCGATAAGGGATAACCTGGCAAAAAGAAAATGCAATAATGATTTCAGTAGCAAAAAATAAAAACAAACAAAAAATTCCCTTTAAAGGCAACATGAAGATGACCAGAGCATAAGATCAGACACTAAAGTCATGATGCCATTATCTCAATGGTGATGATAAAAATGTGAAGATAGTGTAATGGTGGGTCATCAGCGCTACCAAAGAAGCAATGATCTCTAAAAGAATGTTAGCATCAAGGTTTGGGGAAACCTGTGAGCTAAGGAGAATAAAGCTTTGGCAAGGGGTTTGCTTAGAACTTCATAAGGAAAGTTAGTTCTAAGGTGTTACTGAAGAAGGACAAGGTAACTATTCAACTCATGTAAAAGTATGTCAAAACGAGGAGGAGTAGGGGAAATGGGAGACAGAAAATTTTATGTTAATTCATGGAATCTGAGAGTCTGGATGCTTTACAAAATTAGTTATACATGTTTTTCAGTTTAAGTTTAGAAAAGAAATTTAATTAAGAACTAATAAAAAGAAATCAACACATGAAAGGTAAATTTACATGACATCCTGAAAATTCATTTGCAATTTTGCATTAATATTGGTGGCAGTGATGGATTAGACAGTTTTCTTCATTTAAATATGTACCTGTGATTCAGAATGTAAAACTACGGAAGACATTCATTTGATTATGTTCCATTTATGAATTTCTGGGAGTGAACTAACAATTTCATCTTGCTTATAGGTAGGCATACTCTCAAATAGGAATGCATTAAAAATAATAAATAAGGAGAAGGTTGAAATTGTGTATTGACCATTACAAATTATAGGAAATGGCACTTTAGGTGAGTACAGCTGTAACCATAGTTTGCTTGAAAAGAAACTGTAATGTGAACAAAGATGGAAAGATAGGATGTTACGTTTTCCACAGAGGCTCTCTTCCCTTCCTGTATGAGGTTCTAGCAAGGCCGACAAGAACTACCACTAATAGAGAATTGGGGTCAGGTTAGGCCTTGGTTTTATGCTAGAATTGAATTGTTAATAAAACTTCCAAGTTTCTGACTTTCCTTAAGTGCAACAGGCCCATCAATTTTGGTTTATTAATATGTAAAATGGTCTGAGATTGTCAAACACTTGGATCCAAATTTGAAATTCTAATAAACTGCCCAATGTAATGTAAATTGATGTTGCTTAACCTGCTTCACTATGGCATTTGGTAACCTACCCAATCTGTTTATGAAAATTAAACTAAAACTACAGTTACATCATTTTATTAAACAACCCCAGTAGTCAATAGCTTCACAAAATAAAACAATTACCATAACCTTTTCATGTTAAACAGATATATCTGTTCAATTTAAATTCCTTTATGTAAAAAAATTACCTTTACACATTTCTTTAATTTTTCACAAAATTAAGTTTCCAAATTGGGGAATCTTTGTATAAGTGCTTTATGGAAAAATCTAAACATAATCAAAAGCTCAGATTTTTTTAGTCCTTGGATGAAGAGAGATTTATCTGAAGAGAGACTTATCTGAAGAGAGATTTGGTTTAGAATCAGTATATTTATGACATATCTGCTATCATATTTATAATACTTTGCATATGAACTGAGCCATACATTTTTCAGAATGTAATTCATATGTTAGGATTCTGAACTTGCTATTAAAACTCTGATAGGAATTGTTTTCTAGTTTTGTTATTTTATATAATTTATACAGACAGCATGTGTATACAGGTGTCATTTTCACAGCTTAATTTAAGCAGTAGGTACACCATAGCAGCTACAACATTGTAATTTTTTCCTTGGAGTGAGAAATTTGGCATACCAAAATGTTGTTACATAGTTCATCATTTTCTAGATTTATATTAATTGTATTTGTGCAAGAAAAGCAAGTTGTTATGACACACAACATTCAACAGTGGATCATTACTAAGTCTACTGGCAAAAACTAGGGACACTTTCCTCCTCTCTTCCAAGTATGTCCTCATCCTCCATATACTTGACTATAAGGACATTTTAGATGTTTCATCCAGTAACACTTTGGTAATAATTACTGTTCCTGAAATAACAAAATAATACAGAGAAATAGTCATATGCTGTTTTTCCTGGGTGTAACTTTCAAGAAGTGGGCTCAGATACAGACAGGGTACTCTGTACAGATCAGAAGATTGTTCCATAACAGTGGACTGTAACAATAATGGCCAACTGATGATCCCATAACAGACTGAGATATTATGAAAATTACTGAAATGAATCCAGTGAATAAGGAAATAAAGTATCAGCTGTACTGCAGAGAAATTAAGTGTTTTTCTTTTAATATGCTGCTTAATTCTACCTCTCTTTGTGTTTCCACTTAGGTACACATTTCTGTGATACCTAGTCCCATAACATCCACAGTCCTGAGATTTTAATGTGATCCGGTAGTGATAATAAGTGAGAGGTTTCAACATGGAGACTTAAGTGAAGAACTTTTGAAAGACACAAAGAACAAGAATACGATTTATTTCATTGTGAAGCAAATTTATGTGACTAATTTACCTACTCAGTCCTTGTTCTACCCATCATGTTCATTAATCATTCACTAATCACACCTTTAATGAGCACATAATATACACGTGTCACACATAGTAATTGAAAGATCAGGAGCTGAAGATGAAAAGATAAGTCATTGTTTCACCCTCTCCCTCAAGCAGCTCACCATCTAGTCTGGGGGTACAGTCATACAGCAATGACTGCACACTTAGCATGAGAAACAGAGTGTTAACTATTTATAAAGTTTTCTTTCAACAAAGTTGACTAATCACTCTACAAAAAATCAAATTCTCAAGTCCCTTAATTAAGTACATGGATTATAATATTCACTCCTCAATGGTAAATAAATAAAGTAATTTAGAAGTTAGGAAGTGAAGATGGGTGGTAAACTACTTCGTAATTCATCAGGGTATATTATTTCTCCATGAGCCAACATACAAAGTGCATCCACATCAACAAACACACACCAAATAGCACATACTTATTTCTAGAAGAGAGAGGGACACCCTCAAAGAGATTGTGATGTTTGAGGAGCTTCTGGAAAAATCAACAGGAGTTTATCACTTGGAACAGAGCAGTGCAAGGACATTAGAAACACATGAAACTGTGAAGAAGAGGGTGAGTAAACCAAGATTCACAAGGAAGAGACACCTGTGGCTATAGATCAGCATCTGGAAATATCTGAGAAGGGCCTTTGTTACCACACTGAGTATATCTGATATATATATATTGCAGGTTATAAGGATTTGTTGGAAATGTTTTAAGCAGAAAAGTCAAACCAGTGTTTTAAAAGGAAATTTTCACCATAAAACAGAAGATATTTTGGGAAAGGTAAAAATAAATGGGTAAAAGTACTCTGCCAATTACTAGCTGTGGAAATTTGGGAACATTACTTCACCTTGGTTTTCTCGTCTGTGAAAGAGAGATAATAATTCTGAAGAAATAACACATTTAAAACAATTAAAATAGAGTAAAAGCATCATCAGTGTTTTTAATAAGGCAAGAGAAAGCAAGACAATAATAGAAGTGATACAACAAAAAAATAATTTGAGAGATATTCAAGAGTCATGTTCAATATTTAGATCAAGGAAAATCATTTCCTTTGAGTGATGTTAAAAGCTTTTACAGGGTAATGGTTTTTCAGTTTCATGTTTAAATATATTTGCGCTAACACAGCTAAGTTCATTTTTTTTGCTGTAGAATATTGCAGAGCCTTTCTAGATTAATGCATATCATGACTCTCATTGAGGGACGATAGCAGCCAGGGTTTCCCAAGCTTATTGAAACATTTTTAACATAATATCTGGAATAATCCCTGTTAGTTGATGAATCTCAGGGAGTTCGAAGGCAAATGGTGCAGGCCTCAAAAAAGACTACAGCTCTAAGGAAGAATGATTAACCTTAAATTACTCTTGTCTGGATATAGTTTTCAAGAGATTTTTGTGAACAGTTTTAATCTGAAGTGTAATATTGTGGTAAGCAGATGAATGGCAGCCCCAATGATGTGTAAGGCTTCATCCCTAGAACCCATGAGTGTGTTACTTTACATGGCAAAAGGAATTTTGCAGATGGAAGCAAAGTTGTGGACCTTAAAACAGGAAGACTATCCTCAATTATCTGGTTGAGTCCCATATAACTACTTGGGCCCTTAGAAGCAGAAGGAAGGCAGAGAGGGAGATCAGAGAGAGCTGTAACCACATGAGGAAAGCATGAGAGGGATTCTACCTGCTGTTGTTGACTTTGGAAGAAGGAGGAAAGGGGCCATAAACTACAGAATACTGGTGGCCTCTAGAAGCTAAAAATGGCCCTCACTTGACAGCCAGCAAGAAAATGGGGACTGTGCAGTCTGTTTGAGGTGGTGGTGTATATAAATGTGGTATGTGAATGCTCCCACAGTCACATCAAAACTGCAACTAAACTACAGAATAACCATCATTCATAATCACCCAAAGCCTAGAGAATGGAAGACCTACAACTGAGGATATTAAAGAAGAAACTACATCGAGTCTGGTAGGAGGGAAAGAGGCACAGAATGGGCAGGTTTCACACCCACATGTGGCAGATAAAAATTAGAAGGGATATTTGGGCTGCAGAAGTCTTCCCTGAGGAATGAGGAGCCCCAGCCCCACACCAGGCCCACTAGTCTAGGGTTCCAGTGCTGGGAAGAAAAGTCTGTATAACTTCTGGCTGTGAAAACCAGCAGGGATTGTGGCTGAGTGAAACAGAGGGGCTTCTGGAGTCCAGGCATTCCTCTTAAAGGGCTTGGACATAGACTTACATGCACTCACTCACTCTGAGTTCCAGCACTTGGGCACCAGGAACATAAGAGGATAAAACTGAATTGTCTCAAATCAGAGCAAGAGCTTGAGAGACAACTTTCTATGAGACAGAAGTGCTGGCAAAGGCCACTATTCCCTTGATGAACCCTTCCTGCATGGTGCTGGTAGGCAGGTGCCATATCTGAGTCTCTATAAACCTGGTTAACACTGTTAGCCCTGCCCTGGTGATTCCCTGAGCCTTTTCCCACCCAAATCTGGGCACACTGAAACAATTTGCAATGGCTTTTCCATATAAACAGCTTATCTTGGCACATAACTCATACTTTCCTAAAATATCTTATTCAAGTTGATCTGACCTCCATGAACCCCATGGCTCTTACTAAGTGGTCTCAGATCCAGCACTACAGGCAGCCCCCTTCAGTTCACAGCTTGCCTGTCCTGGACACTTTCAAACCAGGCCCAAGTAGCAGCCATCTGCAGATTGCTTTGAGATCATGTCAGATAGCCCTGGCTTAAAAATAGCTTGGCCTATACCTCTTGGGAGGCCTCAGAGACAGCAAATCCAGTAGACAGTTTCAGAGCAAGTCAAAGTATGACCTAACCTTCTCCACAAGGGAACACTCAAGAGACAAATTCAGCAGGCACCAGGGCCCTGCTCAAGTAAGTGTAGCTCCTTGAAGTCAGGCTCTGCATAGCTGATTCTCCACAGTGGTCAGTCAATTTCTGCAGCTGATGGGCCTAGGGAGTAAGTCCCTCCCACTGATGTGCTAACCACAATCAAGTATAAACTACAAAGGAGGGTGCACACAGTCTACCAGAGGGTAGGTGGAGCACATGTGGAGGGCTGAATGGGATGATCAGAGAGCCTGTGCCACTAGACACGACAGGACACCTGCTACAAATGGCCACTCTACCAAACCCAAGAGATATAGCAGCTCTATCTAATGCATAGAAACAAACACAGGAGGGCAGCCAAAATGAGGAGACAAAGAAACATGTCCCAAGTGCAAGAACAAAACAAAACTCCAGAAAAATGGAAACAAAGAATTTATTAGATGCAGAGTTCAAAACACTTGTTATAAGAATGCTCGGTGAATTTAGGGGAAAAGTAGATGTTCTTGGTGAAAAATTTAACAAAGAGGAAATATAAAAACAGAGATTAAAACCATAAAATACAGTGAGTCATAAATAAAGCATAAACTAAATGAAATAAAGACTATATTACAAGGAATCAACAGCGGAGAACTGCCAAAAAAAAAAAAAAGAAATGAGACTTGTATAAGGAGCCTGTGGGACAACTTCAAGCATATCAATTTTTACACAATGGGGGTGCCAGAAGAAAAGAGAGAGCAAGAAATTGAAACTCTAAGTGAAAATATAATGAGAAACTTTCTAACCTGGTGAAGGAAATGGAAATATAAGTTCAGGAAGCATAGAGAGTCCCAAACAAGATGAACCCCAAAAGGCCCATATGAAGACACATCATATTGAAAATGTCAAATATTAAAGACAAAAAGAGAATCTTAAAAGCAACAAGAGAAAATGAATTAGTTATCTATTCAATACAAGGGAAGTCCCATAAAGCCTTATGGAAGCTAAGCTGATTTCTCAACAGAAACTTTACAGAGCAGAAGGGATTGGCAAGACATATTCAAAGCAGTGAAAAGCAAGGACCTACAACCAATGTTACTCTACCCAGTAGAGCTGTCATTTAGTACCAAAGGACAGATTAAGAGCTCCACAGACAAGAAAAAGCTAAAGGAATTCATCACCACCAAACCAGAATCACAGGAAATGTTAAAGGGCCTTCTAAGAAGCAAGGAGAAGAAGAAGTGGAACAATAACAAGAAGAAAGATAAAATATGAATACCATGGCAATAAATACATATCTATCAAAAATTACTTTAAATGCAAATGGATTAAATGCTCCAATCAAAAGATGCATGGAGACTGAACGGAAAGCAAAACATGACCCATGCAAATGCTATCTACAAGATACTCAATTCAGATTGAAAGATGCATGCTGACTGAAAGTAAAGGGATGAAAAAGGATATTTCATGAAAGTAGAAACAAATAAACAAAAACCTGGGGTACCAATACTTACACCAGACAAAACAGGCTTTGAAACAAAGGCTATATAACAAGAGACAAGGAAAGGTCCCTCAATTCTACTTCTGAGTATTTATCATAAGAAGTCCAAAACACTAAAATAAAAAGACCTATGTTCATTGTAATATTATTTACAATGGCCAAGATATAGAAGGGACTTAAGTGTCCATCAATAAATAAATGGATAAAGAAGAAGTGGTGCTTATATACTTAGTGGTGGAATATATCTCAGCTGTGAAAGAGTGAAATCTTGCTGTCTGCAACAACATGAATGGAACTTCAGGGTATTTTGCTATGTGAAATAAGTCAGACAGAGGAAGACAAATGCCATATGATTTCACTTATATGTGGAATCTAAAAGACAAAATAAATGAACAAGGAGAACAGAAAGACTCACAGATACAGAGAACATTTTGATATTTTCCAGGCTGGAGGAGACTTAGGGGGATGGGTAAAAAGGTGAAGGAATTAAGAAGTACAAATTGGTATTTACAGTGTGGTCATGGGGATGTACACTATAGCATAGGAACATAGTCAATAGTATTGTAATAACTATGTGTGATGTCTGATGGATATGGAATTTACCAGGGTGATCACTTAGTAAGTTATCTAATGTCTAATCACTGGGTTGTTCATCTGAAACTAATATAACATTCTATGTCAACTGTAGTTGAAAAAATTTTTTAAATATATTTTAAAAAACAGAAAATGGTACTGCAACCTCAAGAAACTGAATTTTGGCAACAGTTTAAATAAAAAAGGAAATGGATTCTCCCCAGATCCTGTGGAAAGGAGTATAGATTTGTTTACCTCAGTCAGCCTTTTGACCTATGTAAACACACATATAGAGAAGGGGAGGGGAAAATGTGCCACTTGATAAATTTCCACAGAATAAACATATTCATGTAACCAGAATCCAGATCCAGAAACAGAATACCACTCCATCCAGTTATACCATTCTCCTGAATTCTAACATAATAGTCTTGCCTGGTTTTGATTTTGATATATATGGAATGATACAATGTGCATTCGTTGGTGCCATAACACAAAACCATACTGTGTTTGTGAGATTCATCCATGTTGCTTCCTTTCATTCTCATTGCTATACATTATCACATTATATGGATATAGCTCAGTTTTACTTACATGCTCTACTGCTGCTGAGCACTTTTTCTAGATTTTGGTGGTTTCAAATATTGCTATTATGGATATTCTTATACTTTTCCTTTTGAATATATGTAAATATTTGTTGAGTGCATACCAAGGAGTGAAATTGCTGAATCACAAAGTGTGTGTGAGTGTGTGTACACAAACATCTTTAGTAAATACTAACATGTAGTTTCCCAACACTGTTGAACCAATTTCTGCAGAAGTGTATGAATGTAATTTTGATCTTGCCAGGTTTCAAGACTGCATAATTGCACAGTTAGCAAATACTGAGTGACAGGCAGTGTAGACAAGTGGTCATCTTTATAGTTTACTGATTTTATAACAATTAAAGAAGGGGCTCTGAACTAGCTTCTAAGTACTGTTGGTTATCTTTCTCAATCAAATACTTTGACAAATGTACCCTTGAGATGCAAGCTTTCCTACTAGTTTCAGCTCCTGATACAGAGACAATATCCCTCTTTTTCATAAACCAACAGTAATTTGAAGAAATAGGCAGTAATAAGAGTCATTGAATATTTTGATTTCATATACAACTATATAAATTTATATACTTATCTTCTTTATTCTAAGAAATAAATATAAAAATGGATGCTAGTAGAATATATAACTTATGGAAGTGTATTAATAGTAGTTGGCTATGTATGACTGAGTTATTTTTATTAGTCTTACTATTCTGTATTTTTCATTTTTTATTGTTGATAACTGATGAAATACTTTCTGATAGTTGCATGCAGTAACCTCAAAATTTAAAATTACATTATAAAATATCCTTGAGAAGAATTAGGTTCTTTCTTCACATTTCTGTATGTCAATATGTGAGGTTAGAATCACAATACATGAAACTAATATGAAATAGTGTTGAGGGGAAACTATAATCAAAAACTTAAAAAACATTAGAATCACAAAATAATTTGTAGATTACAAAGAGATGTAGAATATAGAGAAAAATAAGAAAAAATATAAATGTTCCACAGGAAGAATGCTTTTGTTTAAGAACATGTAAATATGTAAATATATATTCATATAGCAGAAAGAATATATAGTGTATACACTGTATGTGTCAGTTGTGTATATATAGTGTAAATACATGTGATAAATGCAGATATAATCAAACACATAACATTTTTAATAAAAGACTGTAAATACTGTTCTGTAATCTCTAACTGTATACTTCAATAATTTTTCATTTCCTCAAATAATATTTTCAAATATTATATATAATGGCTGTTTATTAATCCATCTTGTAGCCTAACCATAACTGAATTACGGTACAATACAGAATTTTTCCAGAGAATTGCTAAAAATGCAGTACTTCAATGAACCTAATAGATAAAATTTATGCACATACATTTTCATTATTTTTAGGATAATTTACTAGAAGTAGAATTTCTGTGTTAAAAGATAAGCATGTATTTAGACATGATGCTTATTACAAACTTGCCTCTGTAAGGCCAAAGTCTTTAATTCACATTTCAAATGTAGAAAATAAATCATATTTAGATAAATTTCTCCTCAAATATGATTCATTTTATTTGAAAGAAGATTGGAAATTTTATCTTTTGTATAACAATTCACTGCTATTTAAAGTAAAAGAAAAAAGGAGCTATACGGAGTGAAATTCTTGTGCTGGCTTGTATTAGTCTGCAAGAAACAATTGTAAAATTTTGTGAATGGGTTGAAATTTTAGTAGCTTGAATCCAGACATGGTAGGAATATCTAATTTAAAAATGTTGTAAATCAGCCCTGGCTGGTGTGATTCAGAGGGTGGAGTGCCGGACTAGGAAGCAGAGGATCACTGGTTCGATTCCCAATTAGGGTACATGTTTCAGTTCCAGGCCGGTTGCAGGCCTGGTTCCACACATTGATGTTTCTCTCCTTCTCTTTCTCCCTCCCTTCCCCTTTGTCTAAAAATAAATAAATAAAATGTTACAAATCAGGGATTTACTTTTTTCTGAGAGCCAAATTACCAGAATAATATAGGCAGGGAAATTACCTACAATCATAGGCAGGGAGTCTAAGCAGTAAAGGATGTGGTACTGGCATTGCTAAACTGTTTTGAAAATGTTGTTAATGATCTTTAATTTAATCAGGAACTTAAGAGAATGTCCATCACACAACAACAAAAGCACCGTGAATTGGATAAATGTAGTCTGAGGATCTAAAATATAACCTCATGGCTATAACTGACAGCCCTGTATTATATAATTGAAATTTGCTAAAAGAGCAGAATTGAAAGATTCTCACAAAAATCAAAAGGTAATATGTGAGCTGATGGATGTGCTAATTAACTTGATTGGGGGGAATTCTTTCTTAGGGTATATCAAATCATCACATTGTACATTTTAAATATAGTGCAATTTTATTTGTCAATTATACCTTAATAAAGCTGAAAAATAATGTATGCAAGCACTTAGCGCTATCCTGTAATTAATTATAGTCACCATCAGGATGAATGATGACAACTCAAAGGTCTCCTCTACTCATCAAGGTGAGCAAAATAGAAACAACTATTTGAATTAATGAGTCTATAAGAACTCCATTGTACCATCAATGGAAAAATAAACAATAAAAAGTCATTTTGAATTATATATTTTGAAAATATTAAGTAATTTGGAAGTTGAATTTTGACATTGTTATAGTTTGTATTTTCTAATAATTAGCCTGACCAAAATTTTTCATAAATTTGTCACATTTTCTTTCTGAGTTAATTCACCTCCATTGTTTTCTAAGCTTTTGACCTCTTAGTGTCTTTTATTACTTTCAAACACTATTTGTACCAAAATAAAAAAGACTATTCAGAATTCATCTACATTTGCCACTTATTGTAAATGTCTTTCTATATTTGACTTTCCAACTAATCAATTATTTTTTAATCAAAATATAATTGACATATAACATTGTGTTAGTTTTAGGCATGCAACACAATGACTTGATATATGTATATATAGCAAACTAATTACCACAATAATTTTAGTTAGCATCAATCACCATACATCTTTTTACCTATGTCTGATGACTAGTGATATTAAGCACCTTTTCACATACCTGTTGGCCATTTGTATTTTCTTTGGAAAATTTCTATTTGAATCCTCTGCCTATTATTCTTGTAATGGGAAATGTTAAGATTTACTCTCTTAGCAACATTCAAATATATAAAACAATATTACTAATTACAGTTCCTATGCTGTACATTACTTACTTATCATATAACTAGAAGTTTGTACTTTTTAATAATTTTTACCCATTTTCCCCCAAATTGCTGGATTATATGGTAGCTTTATTTTTAATATTGTATTTTATTGTTCTAGTACAGTTGTCTCCATTTCTCCCCACCACTGTCCCCCAAACTCACCTACCCCCTCCTCCCAACCTCAATCCTTCCCTTCTTTGGCTTTGCCCATGGGTCTTTTATACATGTTCCTTGATGATTCTTCCCTTTCTTTCACTCATTATCCCTTTCCCCAATCCCTTCTGATTACTGTCAGTTTGCTCTTTATTTCAGTGTCTCTGGTTCTATTTTGCTTACTTGGTTGTTTTGTTGCTAAGGTTCCACCTACTAAGGTTCCACTTATAGGTGAGCTCATATGGTATTTGTCTTTTACCGCCTGGCTTATTTCACTTAGCATAATGCTCTCCAGTTCCATCCATGCTGTCTCAAAGGATAGGAGATCCTTCTTTCTTTTTGCTGCTTAGTATTCCACTGTGTTAATATACCATAGATTTTGTACCCATTCATTTACTGATAGTTCTATTTTTAATTTTTTTGAGACTCCATATTGTTGCCCACAGTGGCTACATCACTTTACGTTTCCACGGGCAGAGCAGAATGGTTCATTCTCATCAACCTTTGCATTTTTCTTGGCTTTTTGTTAACAGCCATTTTATCAGTGATAAAGGTGATATCTCACTGAAGTTTTGACTTGTATTTCCCTGATGATTAGTGATGTGAAGTACCTTTTCATGTACCGTTAGCTACATGTATATTTTCTTTGGATAATGTCTATTCAGACCCTCATCCCATTTTTAAATATGATTTATTTTCTATTGAGTTGTATAAGTTCTTTATGTATTTTGGATATTGTTAACACCTTATCAGATATATGACTTGCAAATATTTTCCTATTCCATATAGGTTGACTTTTCATTATAGGGTGGAGAAAAATAACTCATATTGTTTATTTTTGCTTATTTATTTAGCAGTTAGTTTCTAATTAATTATTTTTTAAGTTTCTAGTTTGTAAATGCTTAATAACGAGTCTTCTGAAAAGTAAATGTATATATATAAGTACATATATAAATTTATTATAATTTTTGCTGATAGAAATTATATGTAACATTCAATGTACGAATAATAAATATTTGTTAATGTTTTCATTTACATTTACTAGCAAGATATATGTGAAATAACAAAGATGTATGTTGCTATTTCATCATTGATTTATGCAACTTTTTTGCTGACTCACAAAATTACTGGAATAACTGAAGAATATTTGTCCGAGGTTACGTGACAATAACAATCTATAGATGCAACACCTTTTATAGTTTAATCTGCATAAGTAATATTTTCTCCATAAGCTTCTGAGGTCTAGACAAGCAAAAAACAATAACTCCAGCACTAATTTGTAATTGTTACCAAATTCTGTGAGTATAAATATTCCCTTTATGTCTGATTTCATATTCAATGTATGACTGAATGCAGAGTTGGAAAAATATGCACGATAGAACATCATAATACAGATTTCTACCAAACACATAAAAGGTATAAATAACCTCAGTAACACAGATAATATTAAAATATAGTAAAATAATAAGGTCAAGATGACTTTTGAGAATTTACTCACTTTATTTTAAATATAATTTATTTAAGTATAAATTTATATAATTCATTTTTCACACTGTCTAGATTTAACAACCATTTCACACAATACCCAAAATTTAATAAGCAGCGTTAGTGAGCTGATATGAGGTTGCTCCAGTCTACCCATCTACCTATAACCAGAATCTCAACATTTATGTATACACTAACAAGAAAAGAGTGCATATATATTATAAAAGAAATGTTCAAGAGTGTTCAAAGTAGCTTTATTCATAATAATCCTAAACTGGAAAAAAACCTCAAAGGACAACTAAAGGAGTATTCAAGAAATTGTGATATATTCACTCAATGGGATACTATACAGCTATACAAATCATCAACTATTGATATATGCAAAACATAAATGAATCTCTAAAATATGTTACTGAATAGAAAAACCAGACACAAAATTATGCAAACTACCAAATGCCATAAATGAATATGCAAGGACACAACACTCTCTTTCTCCCATCGTTACACAACAGACAAACATATCAAACCAGTCAGATTTATGAACTTGCTAGAAGGGTAAAACAAGGCACTGTGTCCCAGAGTTGCAATTTTAGAACTAGCTGTCTCCATCCAGTAAAGCTCTTTAACTTCTGTGTCATAAAATATGCTTCCAGGTATTATCTTTTCATATTCAGGTTTTCCAAGTAGGACAGTAGGAGATAACATCCTTATTATTTTTATACTAGCCTATAAAAATATCAAAATATCATTAAAAATTTATTGATTTATTTTTAGTTCCATATTTATTTAGCTCTATATTTATATATCATTTATATAGTTACATATTTGCTACTGTGGAGGAACAATTAATTTTATGTTGTCATCTAAATATATACTGTTATTGCTTTGAGTTTCTGAAATACATACAGATCTCTGAAATATTAATATTGTGGAAAAAATTTAATTCTGATTAATAAAACAAGTAATTCACACATTTATGTTGCATACTTGTATTACTTAAAATAAAAATGAAATACTTTTCTTCACTGAGTAGATTCTTATTTTAACTGAATCAAAAAATAATTCTAATCCAGGCTTTTAGCACTGAATGAACCAGACATTATTAAAATATTTAATACCAATCAGAACTAATTATGTAAAAATTAAATAAGTATGCTGTTCACTTAGAATTATTTTAGTTGCTTTCCACCCCTCTGAAGAGAATGATTTTTTTTGTCTCACTCTGGTAGCCTATAAAATAATGCATTGGCAAAGTTACAACTTTTCCTACTTAATGGATGAAGGGGAGAAGGATATTCATTATTGATGAATTCAGAAAATCCTTATGACTGAGAGTGCCATACCAGAGTTCTTTAAAGGCTATTTTAAGTTGCACTTCAGCACCAACAAAGGACTTTATATTCTACATCTGTTTTAATGTGTTGTGCATATTATTATACTGAATACTCAAGAGGTATGATTAAATGATAATAGACTTTATTCCATGATACCATTGCCTGAATGTTTTTCTGGAATAACTTGTTTGAAAATAATCACAAAAGAAATTTAATGTTCTTTTATAAGAGAACAAAGACTAAGAGATTCTGTCATTAACCTATGTATGTGTTGTTTGAATTCTTTAGTAACATCAGTACTTTTACACTGGTAAGAATAAAAGCCATATAAATATTCTGTAACTTATTTAGGCCTATGCACTCAGCCTAGCAGACTGATCCATTTTTGTCTTTATCTTTCAGGACATCATGGATTGTTTAATAGGTTACTGGATATTTATTTCTAGCAAGAGTGATCTCTTACAGTTAATGCACATTTCCAAGTTGTCTTCTACAGTTAATGCTCATGCCCTAATTACCCTTCCAAGTGATCCTGAAATAAAAATTACAGATTGGGATTACATGGATGAATGAAAGATGGGAATAATTAAGAAGAAAGAGAATGCCAGAATAGTGTGAGTATTTATAGCAAGAACAGCATGCATATCTTGATTTGGTGATTCTTTGTTTATTCCTGTCTGTATTATCAAACCAGATAGTATGTATACACAGCATGCTTTAGCAATACCTGCTGGTTAGGAATTGAATTAGCTAAAGCCAAGGGAGTTCAATTGAAAGACCTCAGCAAGTGTATATAGCAATAGGTTTACAAGGCATTTAGACAAGGATCCTTGTTAAGGTCCCTCCACACCAACAGCTATGGTGAGTTGAATTTTTTTCCATAAATTCTCCAGCTATTGTAGTTATAAAGAAAAACATTTGGTTCATATTTAGCCTGAGCTTGTAGTCCTTCCTCCCAAAACGTATATGCCTTAAGAAAAAAATTTGACCTTGCTTGAATGAAAGGCATGGTATAGCTTCACTAGAGAAAAAGCAAGACAGTTACCACCTGGATGCAAAGATGAGTAAAAAGTATAATGGATGAATGCAAAAAGAAAGAGATGTTATACAGATAACACAGCCATTGCTTCTGAAGTTTTTGTTGCTGCATTATCTTAAGAAACACATATTTTTCAATACAAAAAAATCTTTGAAAATATTGCTGTTCTTAAAACTACTATTTTTTGGCCCTTACTGGTGTGGCTCAGTGGATTGAGTGCTGGCCTGTGAACCAAAATGTTGCTGGTTTGAGCCCAGTCGGGGCACATGCCTGGGTTGTGGGCCAGGTCCCCAAGTGGGGGTGTGCAAGAGGCAACCACACATTGATCTTTTGCTCCCTTACTTTCTCCCTCCCTTCTCCTCTCTCTAAAAATAACACAATCTTAAAACACTATTCTTTTTTAAATTTAAGCTTTATCATATTTTTCCCCATTACCATTTAGTCCCCTTATGCCTCCTTCCACTGAGCAATCACCACCTATTGTCCATATCCTTGAGTCCTTTTTCTTTTTTGCTCAATCCCTCCCACACCAACGCCACCCCCAGCTGCCATCCTGCTCTCTATGAGTCTGTCCCCATTTTCTTTGTTAATTCAGTCTGTTCATTAGATTCTACGTAGGAGTGAAATCATATAGTATTTATCTTTCTCTGACTGAATTATTTCACTTAGCATAATAGTCTCCAGGTCTACCCATACTGTCACAAAGGGTAAAATTGAAAGAAACTTGTCTAGGATATCACAACTGCACAGATGCTCAGTAAATTCATCCACTTTGCTTTACACTCAAGTCTTTTCTTTATATATGAAAGGATGAAAAGTTGTTAATTAATGAAGTAGTCTGAGAAAATGAAAATTATGGAAATATGACATTCTGGCTAATTTATGAAATTAAAACTATTTTGTAGTACATAAACTAAATGATTTAGAGCTACTAAGAATACTCAGAGAAGATTGATGTAATTAAACACTGCAACCTACAGATACAGGGAAAAAGATATAAAATAAAAAGAACAAATATTCTCCAATAGCCTGGTTCTCATAAGGGGCAGAAAGAGGACATAATCTTTTGGAAACTACTTTCCTTTTTACTCTCCTGAAATCAAAGAAGGGTTGTGGTCATATGTTTAGTGATATAAGCCAAAAAAAGTCCATGCATGGTGTGGTCACCAATATTTTAAATGTAATAATAGTAGTCAACATTTTCCACATCAGTCTAACACAAGCTAATCTTACTTGCATTATAGACATATTAAATATTCATTCATTTGTAAAGTACTCTTTTGACCTTTTCAAAAGAGACCCATGTTATTTATACTCATAAATAATTTAGTGTAATCTTATTTTCTTATCTTTATTTCTTTACTTCTTCCACCCCGCTATAAGTTTGTTGTTGTTGTTTTCCAAAAACCTCAAGGAACAGAACACAGAAGAAACACAGGATGCATATGACAACAAGATGATAAGCATTATTGCTCCTACTCTTTTTACTTTCACTTAAATTGTTTTATTTTACATTTTTTAAATTTTATTCAAATTGTTTATTTTAGCTTTGTTCATAGCTCTTAATGCAGAAATTGGGAAGGAATTCACAGTGAGGTTATATAGAGCTGGCTGCTGTAGTACAGCGTAATGAAAGAAAGAACAGAATAAAGACCTTTCTCCCTGGATGTGCAGCCCCCAGGGTGCCATTTTGGCAGGTTCTGTCCCACTGAAGCTTCTCTCTTGATATGTAGTAGCAGATACTCTTTTTGCCATAATCTATTGTTCTCCAGGATGAAATGAATAACACTAAAATGTCACAAGAGTTGATATATTTTCAAAGTAGAAAAATATGACATTCAAGTTTTCCTGTATTTTGTTCTTAAATAACACAAAATGAATTAACATAGTTCATATCGGTGTTTTATGGAATTTTTAAAAACACATTATTTCACTGTCAGTGCACTAAGGATAAGAATACACCTACCAATTTTTCCCTTTTTCAACATTTTGATGAGTTTTAGAATGTAAAAATTTTATTTATTGGGCCTCACACCTTTTCAAATGATGCAAAGATTTTTTTCCCTAATATGAAATACAGATCTCTGTGCATATGCCAATGTTGTGTGCATGCCCATCTGCAGGCACACGCAATTCCTGCATTTTCAACAGTGAATATATTTGTGAAAAACTGGCCCATAGGACTGAAATAAGTTAGAACTATATAGGCATTTAGTTTTCTTTGGACTGATATACTAGCTTCAATGTTGAATATCATTTTATAAACTCCCAGGTAAATAACTATAGCTTTTTAAAGTAAGAACTCTTTAAACATCATAATGCATCTGTATGACAGAAAAGGTTGCACATGCAGGGAATAAAATTTTAAAATGTGCCTCCGGCACAATAATTGAAAAAAGATCCCTATTGCCTTTTTCTGACCTACCATTTTATCTTTACTCAGCAAATATCATTCATTGTTTCCTATTACAGGTAAATTTATATTTCTGTTTAAAGTGGGTTGTTACTTTGGCCAGATTCTATAACTTTCAGATTGCTTTCAGTTAATAAAATTTGGTTGTTCTAGTGTAATGTTTTAATCTCATTTCTGATTCCAAGCTCTCTCATCCACCACCTCAGGATCAGGTCAAGGGGGCTAAAATGCAGATGGGAGTTCATTCTGTTTTTTTGTGTCTTTCCACAGTGCCCTCTTCTTAGCCCTAGCATTTCACCACTAGACAGGGGAGTGGGCTGGAAAGTTGTTCAGATTTGCCTTGACTGCAGGCTATGGAGTCTTCTCTGACAATAACTTGACTGTTGAGGCTGTTGTGAGATTTTTTTTTTCAATTGCTGGCCCTACTGTGGAATGTGTGTGTGTGTGTGTGTGTGTGTGTGTGTGTGTGTGTGTGTGCAAATTCTTCAAAGACCCTTTAGGGACTTCCCACTTCCCAGTTCCCTGACTTGGGAAGCCAAGTGGAATTAAATGCTTACACCTTTCAACTCCCCATAGCGTTCAGCTTGGGTTTTCTTTCCTCAGAGGAGTCCTCTAGGGTGGGAAACTGGAGAAATCAGTCAAGTCTAGACAGCTTCCAAGTAAGCACTAGGCTCAGAGAAAATTCACCCATGCTAGTCCTATCAATAGGAAGCTGCACTTTGCTCCTCGGTCGTTTCTTTCTATTCCTGCTGCCTTTGTCTTCCTCTCTCCTTAAAAAGGCACAGGCTGAACAGGAAAATCACTGACTATACAGCTGTGTAATAAGGTGGGAAAGTGCTGTTAAAGAAGGGAAAAGAAATATTTAAATTAAATAGGTAAGTGTATCAAATCATCATGCTATACACCTTGAACTTGCACAATGTTAACTGTCAATTATATCTCAATGATATATACATATATATGTGTATATACATATATATACATATATATACATATACATGTATACACATTATGTATACATATATATATACATATACACATATATATGTATACATATATATACATATACACATTCACTGCAAAAGAAGGGAAAAATGCTTCTCTGGAAACATCCCAGCTGCTATGAGTGAGTTCATTTGGGTGTAGCAGCTCACTCATACACAGACAAGGAACTGTCTCACAGCATAAGCACTACAGTCCCACAGGGACAAAGGTTCTGTCTGAGTAAGATCTCGTCCTAGTTGTTGCTGGTTTGGTTCAGAATATGAATTAGTTTGTTTCCAAGCTTTGGGTCCCAGTCCCCAAAACAGAGAGAACAAAAAATGATTACTTTTAATACCTTTTAACAAATGTCCACAGGCATACCTTATAACAAATACTTACATGTGTAACCATTTATATAAATATACATTCAAATGTTATATCTATAAATGTACATATGAACACACGTGTGTGTTCCCTTTCACTTCACACATTGCAAATGTATTTGCTTTCTTCATAGATGTATACAATCTTTATTTGCTGCGATTGCCAAGGAAAAGAGCATCTCTTTGCTGACAGCATATATTAGAAACCTGTCAACCAACACCATCCCATTTTCCCCAGAGATATTTATGTCCTAGGAACAATAGAAGCATACCAATTCACACTTAAAAGTGCAAAAAAACAAAGTATGAGTTCACAGAAATGTATACAGTCCCCTTTCTATCTAATCCAAGTAAACTGCTTTTATCCATAGGAGACTTTTATATCTTTTGTGATGTTTTTAAGATGGAAGATTATATAATTTCTGAGCTCCTCCTGAGATTTAAACCTTTACAGGGTGATATAACTCAGTGAGTTTGGAGGAAAACTAAAAGCCGCATTTTCAAAGGTTAAAAAAGCCTTTTAAATCTGATTAAAATTATTTTTGATTAGAAACTATTTATGAATGACCCATTACTTCCATCTAGATTCATTACTTTAATATGAAAATGAGTGATTTTCAACTAGATTTCCAAAATCTTTTTCTCTCCACCTCATTTATTCACCCATTAGTTTTTAATGTTCCCTTGACTACTTTTACCCCTATTTAAAGTCATGAGGTCTATTTAACTTCAAGGTACTTGACAGGTGTTCTATTTCCAAACACAAGCATTTGCTTAAATAGCTCAGGCTAGACATTTATCTGAGCTTCCTGTTTACTGCAAAATTTTGTGTTTTTACACAAAAGAGGGAGCACTCCACATTATAGCCCATAGTTGCAGCACAAGGAACTAGGAAAACGCAGGAGTGGGTATGTATTTACCACAGTCATCTTTCTTTATTTGCAAAAATGGTGCTTTATCTGTTTATCTGTTGCGGCCTCAACTCTGTTTTCCTTCTCATTAGGGCATTTGAAGACTGAAACTGCCACATAAATTCTTTCTTAAATCAATACTTTTTTCTTAGTTCCCTTTTAAGCCACAATATTAAAGATGTAACAATAAATTATGATGAAAAACTGGTTTTCATCAAATTAGTATTGAATGGATTTTCTCCTGTCCAATACTAGTTTCAAATTTCTTCTTCTGAAATCCATTGGAAACCCACATTTGGATAGCAAGTCCCTTCATATTATTTAATATGAACATAAAGTAAAGAAACACAGATCTAGAAGGTGTACTTATTAAATGGTAAGGTGAAATAAAAATGTAAATACAATGTGTTGTGCACTTAGCATACAGAGGGTCTTGGCAGACCAGGATGACTGGTCAGGGTTAACAGATTAAGCATCGTCACTTTAGCTGAGTTCCAAAAGCAGATGTAGATCTCATTCAACATGCCAATAGATCCCCTGCTTTTAACTCCTTCAGTTCTGAAACACCCAGTGAAATAACCAAACAAAATATAAATTAACGCATAAGTAATTTAATAATTAAACAAGCCAATAAATATAAATATAATAGTTAAAAACTGGAAAACACCAGAAAAAAGGAAAAGTTTGCAAGAAATATGTAAGATATTTATTTGGCTACTAATTGTGCAAAGAGAGACCAAACTGAGACCTAATTACACTGAGGCACCTGAAAGCAAAATAACTTTAGCGAAAAACAGAGCATCCCTCCACTGGACTCCCACTGACATCCTTAGCTCATAGTGTCACTCTCAGAAGCAAGCACGGCCATGATGAGGTGTAAATGTAAATGTCCCTCTTGAATTCATCTGCTCTGACTGGAAAGCAGGACAAGACTGTAGTAAAGTAACACAAATATAAAAACATACACAAAACATTATCCTCTTGCATAATATCTGCAGTATATTTTGTTGACAAAGAATATCCGTCAGCTGTCAGATTCCCGATAATAAGTAAATACAGACACAGCTTCATCCTGTTAAGGCTGCTCAGAGTCAATAATTCAAAATAGAGAATCCAAGCAACTCTCTCCCCACAGAAAGATGTATGCCCAGGAAAGGGAGAAACTAGCAGATAGTGGTCATATGAAAAAAATCAACTTGACAAAGTTAATTAAGAAAATAGAAAAAACGAATGATTGACTATACAAAAGCCAATAATTGACTATACAAAGTCTGTTCAAAGAGATGCATCAGATTTTCTTTGCTCTTAACTGAAAATCAGAAATGTGGACAGCAGCTGCTCTAGCTTCAACATACCACTCAGTAGGAGCTTGAAAGGCAGTGGTGAGGGATATCTCCTCAGTGGCCAAGACTTTGAATAGTGCACCTGGGTATAAGTTTACCAGGAAAGAGATGAACAGAGGTATGATTTTCTCTAACTTATGGGTAGTGGCTAATGTTTTGACTGGATGGTTAAGGATTTGAAAAATACAATTGAAAAATTGGTAACGAGATTCTTTGGAAGTGATTTATAGATAGATCTCTCTGAATGTCCAGAGAATGAAGACATTTGTGTCCCCTGTGAATGCTTAGGACACAGCAACCTCAACAGAGTATCGTAATCATGTGAATAAGATGAACTTCTTGTGGATATTAGCCTCTTTTTCCAGTTGCTTACACTCTTGTGAAAAAAAATTGTCATAGGGCTATAATATTGTAATGTACTTGCTTATGAAAGTGAATTTGTACTTATCAAAGATTGTTTGGCTACAGACACTTGCTGAATAATCAATTTATCAGATGTAGAAATGAATAATGAGCCCCTGATATATATTATATGAGTCCCTGAGAGGGGATAGCTAGCTATCTGGTGGCAGGTTGATTATAAAGGACCACTTCTAAAACAGAAGCAGCAGCATGTTGTTCTCACAGAAATGGATATTTATTCTGAACATAGACTTGCCTTAACTGCCTATGATGTTTCTGTTAAAACCAATATTTCACTTTACATAAAAAAACGTGTGGCTCATACTTTTGGAATTTACTAATATTACCATGTCTGCTATCAACCTAAGCCACTGGACACTGTGGAAAAATGGAGTGGGAGCTGGATGACTCAATTATGGTGCTCCCTGTGTGGTACAGTATTGTATGGCTGTGGCAATGTCTTCCAGGATAGGAGATATGCTCTAACTAAATGACTATACAACAAGGTTGGTCCTGAAAAAGTCCAGCCTTTGTTAATACAATGAGAACAGTTTGCACGACATCGATGTTACCTGGCGGCCAAGGAGAGTGAACTGGAATGCACATGCATGAACAATGACAACTTTACTGTGCTATGTCAGTGAGTGTGGTAAACACCATTGAGTAAGCATGTGTACTGTGTGGCCAGATTCAAAATGACTGAGCAAGTAGAGCAACAAATGTGCATCAAATTTTGCAGTAAGCTTGAACATTCCCTCTTGAAATCTATGGAGATGACTCAGAAGGCTTTTGGGGATGATGCAATGAGTGCAGTGCAAATAAAAATGTGGCACAAATGCTTCAAAGAGGTCAAGAATCTTTTGAAAGTGATCCATGTTCTGGAAGACCTGCCACAAGCAGAACACCTGAGATTGTTGAATATATACGGGCTGCAATCAACAAAGATCAGCAACTGACAGTGAGTGAACTACGAGAAGCTGATCTGAAGATTTCAAAAACTACTGTATCCAACATTTTGACACAAGATCTTTTCATGAAACATGTTGTGGCAAAATTCATTCTGTGGCTTCTGCTACCAAAGCAGAAGAAACATCGTGCTGCAGTTGCTAATGACTTGATTCAAACTGCTACCAATGAACCAGTTTTCCTTAAGACAGCCATAACTGGAGATAAATCATGGGTCTACAGCTGTGATCCAGAAATGAAGGCCCAGTCACACCAATGGAAGTCACCTGGTTCTCCACACCCAAAGAAGGCACCACAAAGTGGCAGCAAGATCAACACCATGTTAATTGTGGGTTTTGATTGGGAAGGTTTTGTCTCTCTGCAGTACACTCCTCCGGGCCAAACAAATAGTAAGGAGTGCTACCTCAAGGTTCTTTGTAGATTGAGAGATGCAATATGAGAACAGCCACCACTGTGGGCAGCTAGTGATTGGCAGCTTCATCACAACAACAAACCTGCTCATGCTTCACATCTTGTCCAGAGTTTTTTTGTCAGAACATCCAATCACCCAGGTGACTCAGCCCTCTACAGCCCAGATTTGGTGCCCTGAGACTTCTGGCTTTTCCCCAAACTAAAATCACCTTTGAAAGGGAAGAGATTTCTGACTGTCAATGAGATTCAAGAAAAAGTGATAGGGCAGCTGATGGTAATTGGGAGAATTGTGTGAGGTCCCAAGGTGCCTACATTGAAGAGGACAGAGGTGTCATTTTCCTATGTGCAATGTTTCTCATATCTTCTTTAATAAATGTCTCTTTTTCATAATGTATGGCTGGATAAATTTTCTGGACAGACCTTGTATGGTGCTGTTTTTCCCATATCCAAGTTTAACAAGTCCAGGAGTCTGGCTGTGCTAATGTGAATAGCTCCTTTTATTATACCCAGTAATGAGCCTCTAGTGAAAATTTTGCTGTTTAAAACAGCACTCTGAGCTCTGCTAGTCTAAGAATCTTAATTTTGAAGGAAGGAATATTTATACCCAAGGTCATAACAGTGGTTCCATTAAACTGGAAAATGAAAATGCCACCTGGTCAGGCAGGGGTCCTCATGTCAGTGAATCAACATGCACAGAAGGAGCTGATTACCCTGATTATTAAGGGAAAATTGGAGATGCTAATAGTGGAGGCAAAAAGGAGTATATCTGGAATGGAGGATCTCTACTGGGCACCTCTTAATGCTTCACATCCTGTGATGAGTCAGTGAAAACTATAACAATCCAATATGGACAAGACTAGCAATGTAATAGATCATTCAGGAATAAAGATTTGTTCAAGTAAAAAGGTCTGGTTCATCTAACCTGGAAAGATTCTTTTACTAGGTGAGGTGCTTGCTGAGGGCTGCTATGGACTTAATTGTGTCCTCCAGAGAGTCATATGTTAAAGCTGTAGCCTCTAATGTGATGGTGTTTGGAGACGGGGCTTGTGGGGAGTGAGCAGGGTTGGATGAGTTATAAGAGAGGGGCCTTTATGGGACTGGTGAATTTCTAAGAGGAAAAGGAGAATGAGAGATTGCAGTTGCTCACTGTCTACTCTATGAGGACACAACCAGAAGGCTGTGGTCTGCAAGCCAAAAAATGGATCCTCCCCCCAAGGGAGGACAGCACCTTGATTTTGAACTCTGTAAGCTCCAAAACTGTGAGATATAAATGCCTGTTGTCTCAGCCACCCAATCTATTTTGGTATTTTTTATTATGGCAACTACAGCTTAGGGCAAAGAGAAAATATAATCTATTGGGTAAGAAGGTAGATGCAAATACCACCTTAGACCATATACTAGTTACAGAAGGAAAGGACTTGCTGTAGTTATATAAAATTTTAAAAAAATGTACATGTGTGTATTCAATGCAAGAAAGAAATATTCATAGGCTAGGTACACAGTCATTTTTTTCTGTAATTAGTTGTATGGATAGTCCAAGCTGATATGTGTGTACATACATACATACACACATGTGTAGTATGTGTGTACATATATGCATACAAGTACAGATCATATATACAATGCATCTTTCAGATATTGTGCATTTATATATCATGTATATTATGTACATATGTGTGTTCAGTGTACTCGCAGTATGTGTATATAAGTAGGCACATATGTACATATGCATAAACACAGTTTTACTTCACTCATCCCCAATTTATAAGGTGATTAACTTATTTCACTAAGTTACAAACTGTCAAAGAATGAGCATGACTCAGCTAGAAAAGGATCATATATTATTCAAAGATAGATAAAGTGACATATATTCTCTTTGGGAGAGAAGTTTACGTGAGATAGTTGCATGATTATACTATCACTTTACTCAGAAGAATTATATAATTAAAAAAAGTGAAACATAAGTGCCAAGTTTTCAAGGGTAAACAATGGTGGTGTTAAAAGGCAGAAATCTGTAAGCTGGAACTACATTTCCTAGAATTCCTGGCATAGATAAAATGTAGAGATTGTTGAAAGAGAAAATTGTGTGAGATTGGGAAAGAAGAAATGAAGTGGCAGAGATTACTCTCTGAAAAGAACTGGGGTGAGATGAGGGCAGGGTCAAGTCTGGAGTGCTGGCGAGTCTGAAACCAAAGATTGTCTTGGTTTTTGCCACATCATGTCCAACTCTTCTTTTCAGCTGCTGACTGTGCTGACCTAGAGGCCAACAGCAGAAGGATCAATAGCCTTCTGCAGGTTTCTCCACCACCTTCCCTATGGTTCGGTTCCCCTCCGACAGGTCAGCAGGCCCAGCATGCCAGCAGCCTGCAGCTCACATTTATCTATCTGTTCCAAAGCAGTACTTCGAGTTACAAAGAGTACAAAGAGTGCTGTGAGTTAGTAGCCATCCTCTGCCTCTCCAAGTGCCACTTCTAGATTTCACCTCCTAGAATAGTACTATGAATACTCTTTATTCCAAAGTACTCGAGGTAAATTTGCTTCTTGATCAAATATTGACTGATATAGAAAGTTACATAGTATCTTAGATAGAAGTTTCATAATATCCTTATATACCAAGTAAAAGTACTGACAAAAGACAAAGAGGATGAAAAACAATCTTTTTAAAATACTAAATTCTTTAAAATTTTTGGCTTTGATTTTTTATGATCATGTTTATTCAAACTAAATTAGAAATTAAAGTATATAAGTGCCATTATATATATTGCTCATAGAATAAGACTGAGGGAAAATTTTTCCACATCAAAACAAACAGACAAACAAACAAACAAACAAAAAATGCATGGGTCACATAACTCCAATGCAATTCAAAAAGGTCAGGAGGAAATACCAAAATGTATAAGCCGAACATCTGTAAATTAATAATGAAAAAAATAACTCTTTTATCTAAAAGAAAATAAAATCTGTTTATAAAATATTTATAATAAATATAATAGGATCATTACTCAAAAGCTAATTTATATAACCAGAGATATTATTAGCAATAAATCCAAAGCTCAAATACTTTCATAAATGATAATGAATAAAGTAGAGCTAAACTAAGTATTCAACTATATATGTTTTTAAATGATCCACAGAAAATAATTTATGAAAGAAGGATTTTATAAATATTAGAGGATGAATTGAAAATTATTACCAAAAATATATAAAATTAGAAAATTCAAGAAGTAGTTGTTTCAGAAAAAAAAAGGAAGTAACACCTTTTGAGCCCTAGTCTAATCAATAAAACTGTAAACATTGGCATATATATATATATACAAATACATACTATTTTAAATGAGAGAAGGATTATAATCACTCAAAGGGAATTTAAAATATAAATAATGATGTATTTGAAATCAGTAATAAAATGTATTTTTCCTTAGGAAGATAGTAATTGTGAAATTAATTTAAAAATGTAAAAGAAAATTAAACAAATAATCATTAATAGAAACGAAAAATGCTGTTGACAGTTTGCCTCTTATTAAGATGACTGACTTTTTATAATATACTTACATACTCTTTTTAACTTCTAAAAGGTAAAATAAATTAATGCCATTTAAATTGTTCTTTAGAACAGAAAATAAAATATTCTGAAAAAGAACATGGTTATTTACCACAGTAAAAGGTAATTTTAAAAAACACACAAGTGCCCTGGCTGGCATAGCTCAGTGGATTGAGTGCGGGCTGCGAACCAAAGTGTTGCAGGTTACATTACCAGTCAGGGTACATGCCTGGGTTGCAGGCCATGACCCCCAGCAACCGCACGTTGATACTTCTCTCTCTCTCTCTCTTTCTCCTTCTCTTCCCTCTCTAAAAATAAATAAATAAAATCTTTAAAAAACACACAAGTAAATGTAAAATTATAAATGTGAAAATTTCTAGCATATGTTATGAGTGAATAAAACAAGAAACTAGGCTTAATCTAGGCTTAATCTAGAGGTCAAGAAAAAACTCCCCGACGGAGTAACTTCTGAATATTGTTAATGTTGCTGAAGAAACAGCACATGAAAAGTTCCCATGTGGGGAAAGAGGAATTTAAAAAAGGCGAGTGAGGTAGGTGGTGTTGAAGAATTTGGCATTTGACAATTAACTGAAGGAGCCTGAGCAGAAAATATTATAATCACAGTTGCCTTTGAAAAAGAGCACTCCACTGGTAGGAAGTGAAGTTTAAGCTAAATTTTGATGAATGAGTAATGGTTAAATCATAAAACGTGAGAGATGAGTGAGCAGAGAGGAGAGAGTATTATAAAGAAAAGGTATCACATGTAAGACACCGTACCAGAAAATGCTTAGAGTTTTACAACAGCTACAAAAAAAGGTTATTAATCTAGTGCTTGTTGTAATGGGATTACATGAAATGAGGCTACAGAGTTAAAAAGAGGTATAGAGAGGCCATAAAATGAAGTCCATAGCTAGCATTTTCCACTTTAAGAAAAATGATGCAGTAGTTAATTTGAGATTGGTGTATGAATGATATTGCAATATTGTAGGTGAGAAATAGTAGTGCCCCTGACTATCATGGTGTTAACAGTGAAGATTGAGATTAAGTGGACAGATGTGGGAACTAAGAAGAATCAGTAAGATTTATTGACTTATTAAATTTGAATGGGTAAGGAAACAGAAGGTTGACATGAGTTATTTCTGTGTTTCTGACTTGAGAAACTGAATGCATATATTGAGAAAAGTGAAAGAGAAAGGTTTCAGAACAAAGATCATGAGTTCAATAGAGGTCATGTTGATTTTTGGTGTCTCTGTTAAAGAAATACTGATTGGATATGAAATAAGGGGTTCTTTATTAATGTTCAGAAAAATTCTGCTGAACATTCTGAGCTTTATGTCAAGCTCAAAAAAGAGATAACATAATAATTAAAAACCTGGTCTATGTGGCTCAGTTGGTTGGAGCATCTGTCCCATAACTGAAAGATTGCAGTTTTAATCCTCAGTCAGGGCACATTCCTAGTTTGTGGGTTGGGTCCCTAGTCTGGGTGCATATGATCCCCAGGTCGCATATGGGAGGCAACCAATAGATGCTTCTCTCTTGCATGAATGTTTCTCTCTTTCTATTTCTCTTTCTCTAAAAACAATGAAAAAAAATGTTCTTGGGTGAGAATTAAAAAAAAAAAAGACTCAAACATATGTCTCAGCTAGAGAAGAAAAGGCCTCTGAAAGAAAAGTCATACACAAAATAGTATTTTAACAGAGGTTATGAGGGTCAAAGTTAAGGGATTGTTACTTTATTTGGCAAAAGATAACCAGGGCTTTAAATGTAACATTTCTTCTTCCAATCTGATCAGTATGCTTTAGATTAGAAATTGTGGAGATGAAAATAAATTGGAATATGTTAGCATTACTATCCTCTCAAGCTAATCTGGCACCCACAAAATACATAATTTGTTCAAATTTCAAAATCTAAACTATAATTATGTCTTCATACAAATGCATTTTATTGAACTAATTAATATTCTAGAATAACATGGAAAAGCAAAGCAAAAGACGTACTGTATTTAGGTAAAATAAATGGAAGAAACCATATTAAATCTGAAAGATTTTCTCCATATCTAAAATCTAAAAAGTATATAGTCTGAAGTCCTGACATAAAGCTTATGACTAGGGAAAGCTAACCCAAATAATTTCCTTTGACTTACATTAGTTTCATGATAAAACGATACTTCATTTTATGGAACATGCATAATCCTCTTGTGACATGAACCAAACACTGAACATTAAGCACAACCTTGAAACTTTGCAAATTTAAAGGGTGATATTGGAAATTTTGAGAAAAAAATATACTGAAAGAAGGAAGGAAGGAAGGAAGGTTTATGTTTTTTTTTTTCACTGCAAAAGTAAAGTAGTAGAACTAGCTCCTAAACTTAGAAATTCATAAGTAATAAAATTTGCAGGTACTTCAGAAAATTATTATACACAAATAAAGTATTGTCACAGCAAATGGTTTTAAATTTTAACTTTGGAAGGATATTATCATGTTATTCAAATATAATTAGTGAACCGGACATTGAAAGAAAGAACAAACTGACAGTAACCAGATGTGGGTGGGGGTAACCAGAAGTGAGCCTACCTTGGCTCACTTCTTTCCTATTTTGTTTCTAGGGAACCAAAGCAGAGCACCACCTAGATTCCCTCCTGTTGCTTCTTCTACTCTAAGTCCTTCCTTTGATTCACTGTTGCAGCCTTAATAAATATACTCTCAAAATCACCTAAATTCATGTTGTGAAATCTTTCCTATTATACAAAGTCAAGAACCCATGCACAGCTTGAGGCAGACCCCATCTGGGCCCAGTACCTATATGGTAAGTTTACTTTAATAAAATTAAAGTGAATTAAATATGAAAGTGATTGCTCTGAATGCTATATGAAGAATTAAATGGAAGTAAAATATTTATAACATTTATTAGGTATTTATTTATTGGGTTTTCTATGTTTACTTCATGTGATTCCCATATAACACTTAATGATACTGGGGCTAATTAGAAGGTTAATGAAATTATGTATCTAAGAGATACTAGCTATTTGAATTAGTCAATGGAAGTATATAAGGAAATTAATTTTTGACACTTAGATGTATTTTGGAAACATAATTCATAATATTTGGTGATAGATTAAACATAAGCAGAAAAATATGTAAAAAGTGATAAAAAGGGGAAGTTTAAAAGATATCTCATAGTTTACTGGTTTGACTAACAACTCAAATATTGTTTCAATTATTAGCCTAGTTTTTCAGAGTCTCCAAAATCTGCTTCCACAATAACTTGCAAATATCACTTGAAAAACACTTTAATATTTTCAAGTTGGTTTACTATTAAATTTAAGCATAAGCATCCTGACTCTTGCCATGCCCTGAGGAACTGTACCTTGCTATCTTGAGAAACACTTGTGATCTGTGACTTAGATACAATCAGCCACTGAGTTGTTAAAACTCAGGAGAAAGACAAATTTTCTCTTAACATAACAAGGCCAAGGCTAGTACCCAAAGAATAGAGATTAGAGTATATTAATAGTACCAGTGATGTTTTTTTGAAGTATAACTAAACCATGTGGTTTCAGGAAGAAAATTACTGTATTTTGCCATGTACAATGCACACTTTTTTGCCCAAATTTTTGAGGGAAAAATAAGGATGTACATTATACATGGGCATAATGATTACATACCATGGGTATAATAACCCCATGTGTAATGCGTACAAACCCATGGGTGCATGTTATACACTGCAAAATACAGTATCTCTCCAAGCTAAGAAATTAAGAAAATTCTTGGGGACTACCAATCTTTCTATGTGGGACAGGCTGCGCAACTCAGAATAGCAGAAGTCCCCTTTGCATTTGTAATAACTGAGGAGGATCCATATTAGGTGGCTGAGTTAAGAGTTAGAACATAGTGATAAGAGGTAAAAGGTATTGCACAAGGATTAATAAATTTCTGTCATCTTCTCATTTGCAAAATGAAACGATACAATAATTCAGCCCTCACAATGTTTAAGACCAAAAAGAAATAGTAAAGATCTTCAAATAGAGCTTTACTTGAGTTTCCCTAAAACAGCATGGTTTGTATGATACAAGAAAGGACTTATCAAGTGACCTGTGATCTGTTCATTGAGAAGGATAGAGATGAACACCAGGTGGGGAAAGACCTGGAATAAGCACAGCCAGGACTGAGGAGTAAACTAAGAACTTCCAACTTTTTACTACCCTGTTATGTCTTCATCAAAAGAACTTCCTGATCCACCTTCAGAGTTTAATGTGCCATGATGTTTAGGACTGAAGGAGGTCTAGCTTCTGATAACCCTGGGGATCAAAGGGAAGACTTTGTCGATAACTCTGGATTATTTGGCAGAAGGAATTTACAAGCTAGATTAAAAACTTCTTGAGTCTATGAGACCATCACATGAGTTTCTCTTACATGGGACAGAAAGGAGAGTCTATGATCCAGATACACCTTCAGGTTGTCTCAATGCCCTCTTTGTTACATTCTTTCTCTGCTAAAGTACTACTCCTACTGTCTACTGTAGATCAAAAACTATCAGATTTTCATGTTTTTTAAGTTATGAAGAACCTTCAAACATAGGCAAAGTAGGGCAGCTTGGAATATACAGTCAAAAATTCTAGATTTTGTTTTGTCTGTCACATACTACTTGAGAAATATCAATAGACCTAAAAACTGATAGTCAATTTCACCATCTAAAAAACAGGAATAATTAGGCTCTTGGGATTTCTGAGGGATTCGATTTTGTGATGCAGGCAAGTATGAATCTCAATATCTGGTTCAAAGGAGGATTGTCTTTCCTGCTCTATTTAGATCCCTATTGATTTATTTTGCTACTGCTGACTTTCTATAGTGCCTTCAGTTTGCACAACAGAATTTATCATTTAAGTAGGTTCTATAAATATGATGCAGGGCTCCCTATGTGCATTCATTATCTCTCCAACTACATTATAAGTTATTTTATGCTAAGGACTCTGTTTTATATTTTGTTTATCCTTCAGGCCATTTAATTCAAATCTATTGTTCTTGTTCAATTAATGGTTTTTGATTGTCTGTAAAAATACCCTATATATGAAGGATAGCCCTCTTTGGACCCGACTAATGAGATCATAATAAGAAAAACATAAAGAGGATTAAATATTGGCTTTCTGAATCATGTATACAATCACAGAGTGCTAAAATATTTGCTTTCTTCTGTAAATTGACAATAGATTTGGGTGAAAAAGATGAATAGCATAGTTTAATGTGCAAAGTCACCCTTAAATAATATCTGCATATGTGGCCAGCAATAGGAATACAATCATTTCTAATAATTAGAAACAGCTGTTCTTTCTTATTTTTTATCACTTTCAACTTATATTCGCTATTCCAATCCACACTTGATTTGGTTTCCTCAGTTTACAAGTATCTGGTTATATCCTTTTTGTAGTTTGGAATGTGATCCCTCTCTTTCATTACCCTGTCCTAGATTTAGGTCAGTACAATTGCCATCATGAAACCTTTCACCACTACTTTAACTTCTATATTCTCCTTAGAAACTACAGCCATGCATTGCTTAACCATGGTGATAGTTGTGAGAAATGCATCTTCAGGTGATTTTGTCCTTGTATGAACATCATAGGGTGTGCCCTTACACAAATGCACACAGTATAGGTTATCACATACCTACACAGTATGGTATGACCTATTGCTCTGTAGGAAACGAAGAATAATTTTTTTCTTTATCCTTTTGGTTTCTTGTCTGAGACATCCCCTGTAATAAAAGATAGATTAATGCAGAAAAACCAACAAAAGTTTAATAACATGGGAGAGATCCAGAAAAACTTAGTAAGCTGAAAGAATAGCTGAAGCCACCATTAAACACCGTCTTCAGCTAAAAACAAAGATGATGATAGTGATGAGATAAGTCAGTTATGGCAGGTTACCAGGAAAAGCAACCAAAGGAGGGTAAATTTCTTGTGCATATATAAGTTCTAGTTTTCTTCATTGATAAGAGTTTCTAGAGAAAAGGCCATCTCCTTCTTCCTGGTATATGAAAGGAGATAACCTTAACAGTTTGAGATTCTTTTTAAATATGTAAAATGTCTTTTACACAGGGTAACTTCTTGGTTTTTGAACTTCTACTATATCTGGTATTTCTTAAAATTCCTTATGAATTCCTAAAATTCCTATAAAATTCCTTAAAACCCTTATGCCAAATAGAAATCCTTTGGTGTGACGAATTCTGTTCCCCTCCAGCTCCTAGGCTACAAACCTGTACAGAATGCTACTGCAACGAATACTATAGACAATTGTAATGCAGTGTATTTGTGCAATGCCTTGTGCTCTGATCTAATGGCAGCCTGACTAGGTAATAGAAAATTTTCAGTACTATTATAACCTCATGGGATCACTTTTGTATATGTAGTCCATCCTTGAACCAAACATCATTATGTGGTGCATGACTGTGTATTGATCTGTATGAAGTGGAACACTGCTCAGAAAGTGTTTAAAATATGATTTCGTTATATCAATTTTATTTGACAAATTTTACTGACTACTCAGGGTATTAAAACAATTTTGTTCAAACAAAAAAAGGTAAAATATAATGTTGTAAAGTATAATATCTCTAAAAAATACAACAATATAGAAATTAGAGAGAGACCTTCTTTAGAGTGCAATAACTATCATAAAGTATAAATTACAGTTATGCATTATGGGAAATATACTTAATAAGATGAGGAAAGTCACAGTGACTTGATTAAAAGTGGGGGAAAGAGTCTTATACCTTCAAAGACAAATGACAAACAAATAAACCAAACAAATTCTTGGTCACCGACAGTAGTATGGCAGTTACCAGAGGGGAATGGGATTGGAGGGAGGATGAAGAGGATAAAGGTGGTCAAGTATATGATGACAGAAGGAGACTAGACTTCAGGTGGTGAGCACACAATGAAATATGTAGATGATATATTATAGAATTGTATATCTGAACTTATATAACGTTCAGAGTTAACCAGAGTTACACCAATAAATTTAATTCAACAAAAGATAAGTGTGGAGAAAAGGGAACTCTAGTGCACTGTTGGTGGAATTGCACACTGCTGCAACCACTATGGAAAACAGTATGAAATTTCCTCAGAAAACTAAAAATGGAACTGCCCTTTGAACAAGCAATTCCACTGCTAGGATTATATCCTAAGAACACTGAAACACCAATCCAAAAGAACCTATGCATCCCAGTGTTCACAGAAGCACAATTTACAATAGCCAAGTGCTGGAAGCAACCCAAGTGCCCATCAGTAAATGAATGGACCAAAAATCTATGGTACACCTATACAATGGAATTCTATGCAGCAGAAAGAAAGAAGGAGCTCCTACCCTTTGCAACAGCATGGATGGAACTGGAGAGCATTATGCTAAGTGAAGTAAGCCAGGCAATGAAAGACAAACACCATATGATCTCACCATTACCAGGAACCTAATGAACAAAAGGAACAAACAAGCAAAGTATGGCTAAAGACATTCAAATTGAGAACTGGCTGACAGTGATCAGAAGGGAGAGGGGAGGGAATAATGGGGGGAAAGGATGAAGGGTTTACAGGAACAATTATAAAGGACATGTGGACAACAACAAAAGAGGGTGGAAATGGGGGAGGGAGGTGGGAAGGGCTGGGGTGGTGGGAAGGGGTGGGGGGGAAAGGCAGAAAACTGTACTTGAACAACAATAAAAAATAAAAATAAAAAAAGCAAAAGAAAACAAAAACTGAGCTCACAGATACAGAGAACAAATTAGATTGATGATTGCCAGAGGCATGGGTAAGAGGTGGACAAAATGGGTAAAAATGGTCAAAAGATACAAATTTTCAACTATTAAAAAATAAAACATGAGGATGAAATGTGACTATTATGGTGACTATTGTTTATAATACTGCAAAAAAGACAAGTGACAAGATATTAAATTGAGAAAAATAGGGAAGATAATTCCAGAAAAAGGAAATGTGAAGATCACTACATAGGGTATGAAAATGAATGGCTTAGTGAGAAACAATGAATGAAGAGTAGTAACCAGTTTTACCATCCTGTTGTGTCCCTCCTTAATGAGTTGAATAAATTTTGATACATGCCCACTAATAAAAATAATACTCCAAGAGTTTTGATGGTCTCTCTAAGGAGTCCAAGACTTACCCTCTGAGACCAAGTATACTAGGTTGTTTGAGAAGTTTGACTCATTGGTTGCTCTAGTCCAGGCACATATATTCCTGATTCTTGAAGTAAATCCCAATGGCAACAGAAATTTCCTTTTGTTGAATCTTCTTTTCCTATCCCACTCCATTTTACTATTTTTTTAAATTTTATTTCTTGTTCTTAGGCAACTCTGTTGGTTTATCTGTATTTTGATTAACTTGTGGTTTGGGCTATTTCCCATACTACAACCAGGCTCAAGTACTAATATGTCCAATACCGAAATACCGATCTGATTGTATATTGGACAGACTAGTCTCTGTGTACTTTGAGCCTGATTTATACATGGATGAAACATTATTCTCCATCGGTATTGGCACTGTCAGAAAACTGGGCTTGATGATGTAACTCCTTGGTTATCTCTTTCAGGATGATGGAATCTAGTCTCTGTTAAACAACAGAGGACAAAGAATACAATTTGATATTCTTTTGGTTTGAGTGTCTTTCTGAAAGCATAAATTATTTTTAAAATACTTTGTGCCTGCTGGAAAGGAGAATAGATCTTTTTGGATTTTGGCTGGTTAATTTCTATATGTATTTATGTCTACTTTTGACATATGGGTGCAGTAATAGAAATAAAGCTGCAAGTCTTCTGTTTGCCTGTATACATGTAATGAGAAGAATATATATCATTGCCTGCGCATAAAATATTTTCATACTTCCAGAGGATATTTAAAAAATCAGAAATATTTTTTAAATAAAAGAGCTGTTCTGATTATATTATAGATACTAATATTCTTATAATTCCTAGAAAATAAAAAAACTAAAAATTGTAATAAATTTAATGTGCTAGTCTTTTTAGAAAATAAAATACTCTCACAGAAATTCCTAATTAAGAAACATTTTATGTAGTAATCCAAATTCCTTTAGTGAAATAAAGTCTGTCACAGATCACATTGTCTTGATAATTCTGTTTTAAAATCAGATACATATTCTTTCTCTTATGCCATTATGAAATATTATAATACAAGTTCACATATATTTGTGGACAGTACAAATTTGATTTTTATTTCTGTTAAATGACAAATTGGTTTGGAGTACTCAGTTAGCTTATAATAAGGCATCCTTTTGTACAATCTGTTCCAGGTAGTAGATATTCCATATTCATAGAATATTTTTGTGTTTTGTGCTGACTTTGTCATGTTTTGATTAGTAAGACTATTAAAGACAAAACCACACATTCCAAATGGTGTCATTTATCCTAAAGGTTCATGATCCCGAACCTGATATAACTGCATTTTCAATCTCTCTTGCAAATATAATCTTAATCAACCAGTTGGAATTTTCTGGACCAACACCAGAAAGGTAATCTTTCATTGGGTCCTCTCCAGACTTCATATATAGAAGATGCAATCTGTGTGATAAAAACCCATTTCGATATTTTCTCCCAAAGAAAAGCTTTCCTGGTCTAAAAGTAATCCTTTCTTTTCTTTGGTTAATTCCTCCCTTGCCCTACCTTTCTTCCTATAAAAAATATCTCCATTTGGTATAACCCCTCAGTTGCAAGTTGTGATGCTGCCCAATTTATCAACCACTTCATAAAACCAATTAGATCTTCAAATTATTTCAATTCAGTTTTGTTTTTTAATAAGACAGATGACAAACAACAAAACTTTCTAATTTCTGAAAGAACTAAGATTTCTTAAAAATGAGATATCTTCTCCTATGTTTTTTTAAAATATGGTACTACCACTTTAATTTTTTCATGTTGAAACTATCCCAATTCACCACACACCTGTTTAATCAGTGAACAATCTTTTCTCTAAAAGGCAAATTTTGACATTGCCTTCCCAAAATCAAGCCTAATTTTTGAAAAATTAATGTATATTTTTTAAAAGTTTTACTGTAAAAGTAATTTTTAATTTTCTTATACTACATGTTTATTATTTTAACAGATTTATTGAAATAGAAATCATATGTCATACAATTCACCCTTTTAAAGTGTACAATCCAACATTTTCTAATATGTTAACATACCTGTGAAACCATCACCACAATCTATTTTAGAACATCTTTATCACTCCAAAAAGAAATCCCATACCCATTAACACTCACTCTCTAATTCTTTAAAGCCCTGCCACTCCCTGCCCTAGGCAATTGCTAATCTACTTTCTCTGTGGAGTTATCTATTTTGGACATTTCATAATATGCAATCATATAATAGATAGTCTATTTTGACTGGCTTCTTTCATTTAGCATGATAAAGGACCAAGTTTCATCTATTTTGTAGCACATATCATTGCTTTATCTTTTTTTATTGTTGAATAACATTTCATTGTATGGATATACTACATTTTATATATGCATTCATCAGTTGGTGGGCATGTGTGTTGTTTCTACTCTTTGGATATTATAAATAATGTTGCTATAAACATTTTTGTACAAGTGTTTGTATGGATATATATTTTCATTTCTTTGGGTATACATGCAGTTAGGCATGTGATTACTGGGTCACATTTAGTTATATGTTCAACATTTTGAGGAGTTACCAAACTTTATTTCAAAACAGCTGAAATATTTTACATTGCCATCATCAAAGTATAAGGATTCTAATTTCTTCACATGCTTGTCAATATTTGTTACTACCTGTCTTTTTTACTATAACCACTCCAGTGGCATGAAGTATTAATAGTATTTTATGGAGGTTATAAGTTGCATATCCCTAATGGTCAATGAAGTGCAGTAGATTGTTCTGCGTGGCGTGGGCCCACCTCCCATTGGGAGATGCACAGGACCCATGCCCAGGAATAGGTTCTCCGATGGAAAATCAGGCCTGCAATGTAAACCTAGGCCCCTTGAGATTTGCTTTTTGCTAAGGACCTTTACTGCAAAGCAGCTTCCTAAAATCCATGCTAAACCCTCCAAGGATGAGTGTAACCGTCCTACTACTTTTGTCTTTTCATTTGCAAATATCCCTCTTCTGCAATGTGATTACCAGCACCCTCTCCTTTGTTTTCTGTAAAAGGTAACCACCTAAAGTGATCCTGTGCATAGTTAGTTATCAAGGACCTTCTCTTGTGCCCAAAAGACAATAAAAGCTCATTGGAGTAAGGGCTGAGGCTTTTGCTCCTCTTGAGAGAAAAGCCATACCATCCCTTTTCCTCCACTGGATTGAGTAATCCTTATGAATGTCTCATTTCACCCGTAATGACAGGGACCCTATGAGCCGAAGTCCCCATCATAAAGTTGAACATTTCATATGTTTATTGGCCATTTGTACACCTACTTTGGAGAAACAGCTCTTCAGATTTTTGCAAGTTTAAAAATTGGATACTTGTCTTTTTATTATTCAGTTAGAATTACTAAATATTTTTCATCAGCTCAACACTGTTGTAGGAACTGCATAGGAGTTCAGTCTTCCTTAGTGACTTGTAATGGTGAAATATATCAACATAAATATTTCAGAAGCTATACACTTCCTGGAAAGCCATAAAGATTTGTTACTGCCCTTGCTGCCAATTTACTGTCATCCTCGGGGAAAACACAGATAATGTTCTTAGGAAATTATACTGTATTTTAATCTGATATAAAACTTACCTTTCCTTTATTCTAATATATTGTATTTTAATAAAAATTAACTACAACCATTAAATCTTATTATTAACAAGTAGTTTCTTCTTTCGCTCATGCTTGCCTGAAGGCTTTTCTACCAGCGATGTACTAGAAAGGAATTTTCAACTACTCAGGACAAATCACAGCCATGTGAACAGAATGCACCCCACTTGGCTATTTGTTTTAAAATGTCATAGATATCTTGATTTTCTTACTATTTCCTGTTGAGCACAATTTACTTTCTTCATTATCCAACTTTAACAATCAATGGCAGCTATGTATCTATACATCTATCTCCTGTAAATCTAGATGACTATTATTTAAATATTTTATCTTCCAATTTTAAAAATAAATGCTTCCTACAAATACTTATAAAATATAAAAATACTAAGAAATATTAAGAAATATAAATATAAACCATAATCTATCACCCACTGATAACCACTGTCCATATTTTAACAGATATACTTAAATGGTTTATATATTTTAACAAAAATATTGGAGATATATTTCAGTGTATAATATAGTTTGACATTTAAAAGCATAAAATGCAAAATCATTCTAGCTTTTTAGTTCACATTCCAGCTTTGTTGCTTGGAAAATCTGATGGCAGCTTTACTACTCCTATATCAATAAACTGTCATTTTCAGTGGCCGTCTTTTATTTTCATTTCATAACTATCCCATAATTTGTTTAATCACTATCCTACTAATGCACATGACCTAGTTGCATGAGGTATTTATATGGAAGTTTTTAAACCAGAATATTTGCCTGTGCTTCATTAGAGTAAAAATTCAGATATCCATTGCCATATGGTAGTTTGTAGTAGGAAGGAACACATGTCAGAAGAAAAAAAATTTCCTCCTGCTGTGGATTACTAGTCTAACAGCAAGTATACTTTCTGTTAAAGCTTGATGCTAGTTAAAATACCAGAGAAATACAGGAGTTCCTATTTGAGAACGTGTCCAAGAAGGCTATTCTGTGGCACAAAATATTATAGGCAAATGCACAATGCAGAATGGTGGCAGGGAACTGGATTTTCCTGGCCTAATATGGAATCCACTGATGCTCAAAGCCCAGAATGTACATTACTCTCAGCTTACATCGACTAACAACATGTTATATTACCACATACATAATGCACTATTGAAGAGTTAGAGAGAATTTGACTTCTGCTGACATAATTTGAATTCTCAACATTTTTTTAAACATCTGCTTGAGTCAGGTTTGTTAGAACTAGCCACAATTGGTAGCACTGTTCCTGGGGCTAATCTCTTTGGTTTACTCCTTTTTTTTCTTCCCTACATTTCACCCTCCCTTCTCTCAGGCTCTCTATCTCTATCTTCTCCCTCTTCCTTTCTTTTGAATTCTAAGCACTTTGAGGCATAGAATTATAAGAGTTCAAGATACAGACTTTGTCTTAACATCTTACAGTGGTCATTCATTTTCACTAACAACTGAGTCTTTACTAAAATGTCAGTTGACAGAGTACAACTAGTGTACTTATTACATTTTTTCCCTTTTTACTGAATTTGCTGGGACACAGGTTAAAAATTATGCAGGTTTCAGGTGCACAATTCTCTAATACATCAACTATACATTGTATTGTGGGTTCACCACATGTATCTCTCCACCCCTGCCCTTCTGGTAGCCATCCCTTGGATCTTTACTTCTATGAGTCCTTTTTGTTGCATTTGCTTTGTTTCATTTTCTTTTTCACATTACATATATAAGTGAAACCACATGATATTTGTCTCTCTGCCTGATTTATTTCATTTAGCACAATACAGTCTAGATCCATCCATGAGGTCACAAATGATAAGATTTTTTAGTTTTATTGCTAAATAGCACTCCAATGCATATTTTATTGTTGCATAATATTGCATTCTACATCATATTTATTGATTTATTTATCAATGGATACCTAGATTGCTTCCATATCTTGACTATTGTAAATAACAAAGCTTCTTCACAGTGAAAGAAACCATTAACAAAATGAAAAGCGAATCCACTGTATGGGAGAACATGTTCATCAATGATATATCTGATAAGGGGTTAATTTCCAAAGTATATAAAGAACTTATACAACTCAACACCAATTAAAAAATGGGCAAAGAACCTGAATAGACACTTCTCTAAAGAGACATACAGATGGTCAACAGACATATGAAAAAATGTTCAACATCACTAGCCATCAGAGAGATGCAAATTAAAACCACAATGAGATATCACCTCACACCTGCCAGAATGCTTATCATTGATAATCAATAAACAATAAATACTGGTGAGGATATGGATAAAAGGGAACTGTTGTGGATGGTTGATGGCAATGCAGACTGATGCAGCCACTGTGGAAAACAGTATGGAGTTTCCTCAAAAAACTAAAAAGAGAACTTCCAAATGACCCAACAACCCCACTTCTGGGTCCCAAAACACCAATTCAAAACAACATAAGCATCACTATGTTCATTGCAGCATTATTTACAATAGCAAAGATCTGGAAAAAGCCCAAGTGTCCATCAGTAGATAAGTGGATCAAAAAGCTGTGATACATTTACAAAATGGAATACTACATGACCTTAAAAAGAAGGAAATCTAACCTTTTGTGACACCATGAAGATTATTAAAGTAAGTGAAATAAGGCAGTCAGAGAAATATAAATATCATATGATCTCACTTACATGTGGAACCTCACTAACAAAATAAACTGAGAACAAAATTGAAACACAGGCATGGATACCTTCAACAGACTGATAGCAGTCTGAGGGGAGATGGGAAGGAAGACTAAAATTAAAGTGAAGGGATTAGCCAAAGAACATATATGCATAATCCATAGTCACAGACAACAAACAGTGTGATAATGGCCAAAGGGAAGTGGGGCAAGGGCTGGGTGAAGGTAGGAAATAGGAACATCTGTAATAGTGTCAACAATAAAAATAAAAAAGAATCTACTTACTACATTTTAATCATAGTTTAGAGAAACCAAGAAATATAGCTTTTTGCCACTATAAGCTTCTATAATGAGATCCTGATATGTAGAATCTTCAGAAATTATACATTATTCTCAAAGTTATTTGTACACTTCCAACTTCTATTGTCCCAACTTTTTCACTACAGAAGGCCTATCATAATTTGCAAACTTGACTTGAAACTTCTTCCTATTTCCTTACATTCCTATACCCATGGACTGAGCAAAAACAAACAAGCAAGCAAAAAAAAAAACAAAAGAAAAAAAAGATTTTTTCTGTTTTTTTTCTTCCTTCATTCAAAGTTATGTAGCAAGACCTTCAAATCCCTATTAATCTATTTTTGCTTTATGATACTTGCATCAAATGCTACTCCTATGCTCATATACGAGGACTGTCCAGAAAAAGTCCAGCTATTGTTAATATAACAAGAATAGTTTTTGCAACATGGATGTTACCTGGCAGCCAAAGAGAATGGACTGGAATGTGCACAGGTGAACATGACAACTTCACTGTGCTAATCAGTGAAAGGCAATAGATGCCATTGAGTGAACATGTATATTGTGTGGCTGTCGCATTAAAAATGACTAAGTAGATCAATGAATCTACATCAAATTTTGAATTAAGCTTGAACATTCTTCTGAGGAAACTATTCAGATGATTAAGAAGACCACAGCTATGGACAACTGGTGACTGGCAGCTTCATCATGACAACATGCCTGCTCATGGATCAGTCTCATGTAGAGTTTTTTTGTGAAACATCAAATCACCCAGGTGACTCAGCCCCCCTACAGCCCCCCTGCAGCCCAGATTTGGTGTCCTGAGACTTCTGGCTTTTCCCAAAACTAAAATCATCTTTGAAAGGGAAGTGATTTCAGGCTGTCAATGAGATTCAGGAAATATGATGGAGCAGCTGATGGTGATTGGGAGAACTGTGTGAGGTCCCAAGGTGCCTACTTTGAAGGAGACTGAGGCATCATTGTCATATGTACAATGTTTCTTGTATCTTGTATCTTCTTCAATGAATGCCTCTATTTTTCATATTCCATGACTGTATACTTTATGGACAGACCTCATATTAACCTAAAAATACACCGAAAGGCATCTCATAATTTCCTCAGTTCACATGCATGTCTGTGCCCCCTAGCTTTTGTGTTAGTACTAGAATTTCTTGAAGCAAAATTTAGTTTTTATTTATTCTATTGCCAGTTCTTAGTATATGCTATAGACTCAGTAAATGTTTGTTGGATTGATTTTCATCAAATGTTTTACATAGTTTTAAGATGACCAAGATAATTGGAGATGTATTTTCTTCTGCTTTAAGAAATTCTGTTAAAATATGGGTACCATAATCCTGATAATACATCATTAACAATTATTTTGCCCAACATTTGACATGTTTTGAAAGTGATTTCTATTACTTAATGTCCTCTAATCAATCAATACCTACAGAGTCACAGCACTATTTTGAACCATTTTTTTTTATTTAACTGACTAGCAAATCTAATCAGGTCCTATTTACTCAACAGGTAGAAAAGCAAGTCTGTAGGCATACTTTCATTTCTGGATTCTGCCTAAAATAACAGCAAATTATTCCAGATGTTAACATCACTCACTTCACTTTTATTATGTCTTGTTTTATTACTTCTCATTGATTCTTTTGACCTACTAAATGGTATGAATTCCCTGAATTTAAGCAATATCCTGAATTCTACAATTTAGACTTTGAATATTTTCAGGAAAGTGCTGGATGACCAAGTAGGAAGTGAGCAGGTACTCCTCTACAGGAGCAAATGAGCTATCAGCCTTGGGTCACTTAATTTAATAGTCTAGGAATGGTGCTTCAGAAGAGCTCTGGATTATCAGGCTTCTGCAGTTGTGACTGTGAAGGTTCCATCTCCATAAAAGAGGAGATTTCCTGGGTTACAGTCCACTGAGAACATCTTCATCACTGAGATCAGGGGTCTTCTCCAGGTATGAATACAGCAGAGGGTTCTCAGGAAGACCTGGTGATGAAAACTCAGTTTCCTAGAAATTAGACCTATATACATCAACTAGCTCTGTATACATCAGGCTTCTTGAATTATCTCTAGATTTCAGTTCCTCTTAAGTAAATCCCAGTCTCAATCCATAGACAAGTATCAATCATACTGTCTTCCATTCTCATTATCTGTCAAGTACTTGGGATCACTTTGCAGTATAAAGGGCCATTGTCTAAAGGATCAACTTTTGAGTCCCATCCTGGTGTTCAAGGTCCATCTTAAGTACTATCACATGTAAGGATACTCTCTACTTACTCTAGTACTAAAAGTACCAGAAAATAGCAATTGATGATCTTGTACACTTTTCCATTTTATACATTTGGTGTTCCCCCCTAACAAAGCAGTAAACTTTTTGGCTGGGCAGATTGCTCTTATGTCTGTATGACCTGAATGCAGTGAAGGCAGTCAAGTTCAGAGGTATTCAATTTACCTAGGATAATCCAGGCATAACCTGTCTGATTGGCAATATTTCACGTAAGGTTATCTTACAGCTCAACTGGGGTATCATTGCGCTTAATTCTGGAACTTCTGGAAATCTGGTATACACCTCTGGTCAAAATAAGGCCAAAATGACTGAGTTAGTGCTTTGTAATGTCCTGCTTAGAGTTTAATACTCTCAACGTGGCACCCAGTATTAACTTTTCATTTTATGTTATTTTTCAATTGAATTTATTGGGGTAACATTGGTAAATAAAATTATTTAGGTTTCAGGTATATAATTCCATATCATCTGTGTATTCTATTGTGTTCTTATCATTCCAAGTCTCCTTCGGTCATCTTTTATCCCCCCATTACTCACTTTCACCTTTTCCAACACTCCTTTCCATCTAGTAATCTTCATATTGTTGTCTGTGTATATGAGATTGCTTTTTTCTTAATCCCTTCACTTTTTCACCCACCCCTCAACCACCATCCCCTCTGTCAGTCTGTTCTCTGTCTCTATGCGTCTGCTTCTATTTTGTTTGTTAGTTTATTTTGTTCATTAGATCCACATATAAGTGAAACCATGTAGTACTTGTCTTTCCCTGGCTGGCTTATTTCACTTAGTATAATATTTTCCAGGTCAACCCATACTGTCACAAAAGGTAAGAATTCCTTCTTTTTACAAGTGAGTAGATTCCATTGTATAAATGTACCACAACTTTTTTATGCACTCATTTACTAATGGGCATTTGGGCTGCTTCCCAATATTAGCCATTGACAATAAAGCTCTAATGAATACAGGGGTGTGTGTATTCTTCAAATTAGTGTTTTGGGTTTTTTTTTAATATATTCCCTAGTTCATAAGGAAGTTCCACTTTTAATATTTTTGAGAAAACTATATAGGGTTTTCCACAGAGACTGCACCAAACTCCATTCCCACCAATACTGCATTGAGGGTCCCCCTTTGCACATCCTCATCAGCATTTGTTTGTTGATTTATTGTTGATGGCCATCCTGACAGTTGTGAGGTGATATCTTGTTGTGATTTTAATTTACATTTCTCTGATGATTAGTGATGTTGAGCATGTTTTCATGTATCTATTGGTTGCCATCTGTTTGTCCTCTTTGCAGAAGTGTCTGTTCAGGTCCTTTGACCATTTCTTAATTGGATTGTTTTGGTTTTTGGTGTGGAATTTTATATGTCCTGTATAAATTTTGGATATTAAGTCCCTATCAGATGTATGGGCAAAGATGTTCTCCCATTCAGTGGGTTGTCTCTTTTTTTGTTGTCTATTTTGCTATGCAAAAGCTTTTAATTTTGATGTAGCCCATTTGTTTACTTTTCTTTTGTTTCTCTTGCCCTAGGAGACATTTTGGCAAAAATATTACTAGGAGAAATGTCTGAGATTTTACTGCCTATATTTTCTTCTAGGATTTTTATGGTTTCAAGCCTAACAGTTAAGTCTCTAATCCATTTTGAGTTTTTTCTTGTGTATGGTCAAAGAAGGTTGTCTGGTTTCACTTTTATTTATTTATTTTTTGCACATATCTGTTCAGTTTTCCCAACACTATTTACTGAGTACACTATATTTACCCCATTATATGTTTTTGACTCCTTTGTCAAATATTAATTTACTATAAAAGTATGGGTTTATTTCTGGGCTCTACTTTGTTCCATTGGTCAATGTCTCTATTTTTATGTCAGTGCCACGCCATTTTGATTACTATGGCTTTGAATTATAATTTGATATCAAGTAGCATGATTTTTCCAACTTTGTCCTTCTTTCTCAATATTGCTGAGGCTATTTGTGTCCTTTTGTTGTTCCATGTAAATTTTTTAATATTTGTTCTTATTCTATGAAATACGCCATTGGTATCTTGATAGGAATTGCACTGGATCTATAGATTGCTTTGGATAGTATGGACATTTTAATGGACATAGTATATACTTTCACTTATTTGTATGTTCTTCAATTTCTTTCTTTTTTTCTTTTTCTTTTTTTTAAGATTCTTATAATTTTCTAAGTATAGGCCATTTACATCCTTGGTTGAATTGGCTGAATTTTTTCCTGGGCATTTTATTCTTTTTGAAGTAATTGTGAATAGGATTATTTTCTTAGTTTACATTTCTGATAGTTCATTATGGGTGTAGTGATCAGATAAGAAGAAATAAAGGGCATTCAAATTAGAAAAGAAGAAATAAAACTATCATTATTTGCAGATAACATGATATTTCAAATGGAGTCTCTAAATATTCCACAAAAAAACTACTAGAACTGAAGAATAAACTCAGTAAAGTATTAACTTGTATTTATTGTTTCAGGGTCTATAAATAGATGGTTTACACCTAGTTTAACCAGCTACACAGTCTGGCCTGGCTGCAAGGTCAGTAAGACTACTGAGGTATCAAATACCTCAATAAAACTTTCATCTGAGCTCCCTGAAAGCAAGGTGCCTCACTGATATCTTGGTGATTCATAACCTAAAGAAAAAGTCATGCTGTGCAACAATGACAAAAAAACCACTGAGAGGAACTGCACCAGGAAGCCACTCAACTCTTATTATGTGCCTGCATTTTGTCCTGATTGTACTGTATCTTGTTGAATAAAGCCATTCATTGTACATCCTGAGGAGTCTTGTGAGAACATTTGATGATCCAAACCTCTGTAGCAGATGCAATTTCCCTTACATGTTTTACTGTATGTTTATAATATATAATAATTTTAATCTAATATCCTTGATCTATTTTTTAATTCCACCATTGTCAATCTGTCCAACATTTCTTCCTATATAAAAGGCTCAGAAATTTTCTGACAACTAAAGTCTTGCTTCAGGGACAAAGCAGGCACAGAACTATGCCATAATCCAATTTTTATTTATTGAAAATACAGATGCTATTTATTGCTTTTCTTCTGTAGCTAATCTTAGTAACTTTATCCTCCATATCCTTCTTAATTCACATTGATCTCCCCTCCTCCCTCCATCAGCAGGAAAACCATCCCTACCACAAACAGCCTTAAGATATTTTTAATATAAGTAATAGCTAATATAATAGTCATTTCTAGAATACACTGACATTAAAAAAAATAACCTTCTCTATTGTGAATGCTTATTTGTTTTAGAGGTAATGTCAATTTCTGTTCAGGTCATTATGAAGTAATTAAGAAACTGAAAAGTAATTAAGAAAATAAGTCATTCATTCATTTAACAAAGATGCTTTGATAACTTGTTATGTTTCAGGCACTGTTATAAACATAGCACTATAAAAATGGTATTGTAAAACAACAGCATAATTAAAAGTTTATGCATAAAAAGCTTCCAATCAATAGGTTGAATCAACCTTGTAACCCTATTACTTTATATACCTATTGACAGTTTTGAAAATAATATACATACTAGCTACCACAAAATCAATGAAAAATAGTTGTAGATATTATCTGTTCTGGTAATAATATCTGTAACAATATATTAGTTAAATAAACTGACTTTACATACAAAGAATGGTATGTTATTTGGAAACCACTAATTTCTTTCCCATAGAATAGTCCCCCCATACTAAGGGAACACATTCCAAAACCTCCAGTAGATGTTTGAAACTGCGAATAGTCCAAACCCTATACATATTATGTTTTTTCCTATACTTACATGCCTACAATAAAGCTTAATTCATGAGTTAGACACAGTAAGAAATTAACAACTAGTAATAAAATAGAATAATTCTAACAATATACTGTAATAAAAGCTATGTGAATGTGGTCTCTCTGCTAACTGAGATGGTTACTGAGAAACTAACAGGCTGGTGGTAACACAGACAGCTTGGACACACTAGACAAAGGGGTGACTCATGTCCTGGGCAGGACAGCACAGACGGTGCAAGATTTCATGATGCTACTCAGAATGGTGTGTAAGTTAAAACTTATGAATTGTTCATTTCTGGAATTTGTCATTTAATAATTTTGGACTGAGGTTGACTATGGGTAACTAGAACCACAGAGAGCAAAACCGTGGATAAGTGGAGGCTACTCTACTGTTTTTTGTTTATTTGTTTATGTTATTCTGGGGCAGGAGGTGTAACTTAAAATCTTCACTGTCTTGATACCAATACTAAGGTACACTTGTATTATTAAGAGAGGATGCAAAATACTCTTATTAAAATGTACACTTTATATACCAAGAAGAACATAAATAGAAAAGAATTATGCACCCAAAATTAAGTGGTATTAAAATGTGTCTGTAATAACAATCGATTCTTCTTTTGTTTTCTTTCCCATCTCAGTCCCAAATGATTCTCAACCCTTCTCAGATACTGTCTTCCCACCGAATATGCTAGATGAAACAACTTAAATATTGAGCAAATGATATTTCTGAAGCCTAAGGTTACAGGCAAAGGAGAAAAAGTAAAACAAAAGCATTCCTGTTTTTGAATATAACCTTCACTGCAGCTTCAGCCTAAATTTTTCTTAACTGAAAGCAAAGATTCTCACTTTGCAATTAGAGCTTAAGGACTTGAAAACTCACAGCTAAGAAAATAGTGTCCTAGCCTGTTAAATGATATTCTGGTTAAGAGTGACTGTTAGCAATTTAACATGGCTTACGGATGACTCAAAAAGGGGGTAGAGTGATGCATAAAATCAGTTTCAAAATATTCCCATCTTAACCCCATTTTATCTCATCTCATTTCTCTACCACAGGACTCCCACAATTTCTGTATTCTGGGGAGTTAGACTCCACTCACTCTGCTTCTGAACTTTCAGGGAGGTCCTTCCCATTTCCTTGCCTTGCCACTGGTTCACAGTAGATATTGCTTCATGGGGATATCAAGGACCTGGTGAGTTAGAAGCTACTCTTCCTTCCCACTCTGTGCCAACTGCTGCTGCTTTCCAACTGCATGGTTTAGAGCATTCCTTCGTTCTCAAGAGAGCAATTTATGCAGTCTCTACCAATCATTGAAAGTTGGCATGGTGATATCAAACCTACTTCCACCTCCAACACCCTTTGGTGCTTCAAGTGTCCCTGCATCCAGGATGATAAGCGCATGCTGTGAGCTTTAAGGTCTTCTAGGAACCATGGTGCAGAGAAGAAAACAGGTGTGGAAGAAAACTAGAGAAATGAAAAAACACTGATGGAGCATGGAAAAATCTTAATTCTGGGGCGACTGTCAATGGTAAGAGAAAAGAAGATTTTGAGTAAAAGAACAGGGACTCTTGTCTTTTAAGATTTATGCGGCTTGTTTCCCTGTAAATGTGTGTGATGACCAAAATTTCTATATGATTAATAACTATTAATTTCAGAGTGAAGGACTAAGAAAAAACAAAAATATCTTTGAAAGATTTTAATTATCACTAACTGTATGCAGTCCAATCATTAATCAGGTACTTATATTAAAAGCTTTACAAACATATATGTACATAAACTTCACAACAATTTTTAAGAGATTGCTCTCTCATTTTTCATGTCTAGGTAGATATTGAGTAGCCAAATACTTCTGGACAAATTTAAACAACATTTATGGTTGAGTGCTGGAGACCAAATTTAAATTGTATTACTTTCAAAATCAGTTATTTCTTTCCTACTTCACCCCCAATCTTTCCACATGAACATTATTTCATATTCCTTTTTCTCTTTTTTTAAAAAAATCACTTCTTTGCCTAACTCTCACCCCCTGTAGTGAGTTCACTAGTGTTTCCCCAAAATTCATGTCCACTCAGCCTTAGCATATGACCTTGTTTGGAAATCAGGTTTTTGCAGATGCAATAGTTCAGATGAGACCCTGAATCCATTGGCTGTGCACTAATAACAAGAGAAGAAGGACACACAGAGACAAAGACACAGGGAAGAAGGTCATGTAAGATGAAGGCACAAAGGGACGGATGCTGCCACAAGCCAAGGATTGGCAAGCATCACTGGGAAGCCTCCAGAGAATGGAGGGAAACATGGGACAATTTGTTCCTCAAAGACTCTGGAAGAAACCAATCGTTCTGACACCTTGATTTTAGACTTCTGGCCTACTGAACTGTGAGAGAATAAGTTTTGGTTGTTTTAAGCCATCAAGTTTGTGGTAACATTTTTGCAGCAGCCCTCAGAAACTAATACAACCCTCTCTCCTTTCATTATATATATATACATATCCAGCCAAAACCCCAACACTGACTAAACCTAGTCCTCCACTTTCTCTGTGCTTGCACATAACTGGATTTCAGGTGAAGGAAAAATCATCAATGTGATAACTGGTCTCACTTTACAATGTTGACCACAGATCTTATTGCCACAAAATATTTCCTAGTAATTCAACTACAATTTATAGTATATTATTTCTTCTATTCTATGGGGTAATTATTTCATACTTCTTTTTTCATGAGTCATTTCTTTTACTTTTTTATTAGGAAATATTCAAAGGTACAGAGTAGAATAAAGAGTTATGTAACCAACATCTGTACCTACTCAGCAACATTAATTAAGGCTAATAACCTGAGTGTTCTTTTTTTAAAATTATCATTGAATTTATTGGGGTTTCATTGGTTAATCAAATTATATAGGCTTCAGGTATACAATAATACAATACATCATCTTTATATTGTATTGTGCATTCCTCAGCCCAAGTCAAGTCTTCTTTCACCACCATTTATCCCCCCTTTATCCTTTTCTACCTCCTCTCACTCCCCTTTCCCTCTGCTAATCACCGTATTCTTACCTGGGTCTATGAGATTTTTATTTTTCTTTGCTTAATTTCTTTACCTTTTTCATATTCATGTCTAACTAATATTGTTGAATATAGTAAGATAATGTCATTATAGACCAACTCAAAAGTGTCATATTAACTTTTCTGCAGTATATTGAAAAATTTAAAGACTATATGCATTTATCCAGCCCTTATATTTAACTCATAAGACAAAGAGGGGTTGAACCTTACCATTTTTTTTCATGGTCTTACTGTTTAGAACTAGCATTAAAAAAAATTACTAATTTATTTATTTTTCATTTTTTATTATATTTTTTTCCGTTAACATTTATTCTTCTTATATTCTTCTCCCCACCCCCTACAATCACCACACTGTTGTCCATGTCCATGTGTCCTTTTTCCTTTTTGTTCAATTCCTCCACCCCTAACCCACCCCCATAGTTGACCCTGCTTTCCATCTATGAATCTCTATTTTGCTTGTTAGTTCAGTTTGTTCATTAGTTTCCATATATGAGTGAAATCATGTGCTATTTTTTCTCGTTGGTTTATTTTACTTAGCATAATATTCTCCAGGTCCATCCACGCTGTCGTGAAGTGTAAAATTTTCCTTTTTCATGGCAGAGTAGTATTCCATTGTGTAAATGGCCCGTAGTTGTTTTATTCACTCATGTACTGACGGACACTTGGGCTGCTTCCAAATCTTGGAGATTGTAAATAATGCTGCAATAAACATAGGGCTGCTTATGTTCTTTCTAATTAGTTTTTGGGCTTCTTTGGATAATTCCCAGAGGTGGGATCACTGGGCCAAAAGGTAGATCTATTTTTAATTTTTTGATCTCCAGAAAGCTTTCCACAGTAGCTGCACCAATCTGCCTTCCCACCAACAGTACATAAGGGTTTCCCTTTCCCCACATTCTTGTCCACACTTGTGGTTTTTGATTTATCGATGATAGTCATTCTGACAGTTGTGAGATGGTATCTCATTGTAGTTTTAATTTGCACTTCTCTGATGATTAGTGATGTTGAGCATCTTTTCATATGTCTATTGGCCATCTGTATGTCTTCTTTGGAGAAAGTCTATTCAGATCCTTTGCCCATTTCTTAATTGGATTGTTTGGTATTTGGTGTTGAGGTTTATAAATTATTTTAAAATTTTGGATATTAACTCTTTATCAGATGTTTGGCAAATATGTTGTCCCACTGTGTGGGTTGTCTTTTTATTTTGTTGATGGTTTCCTTTGCTGTGCAAAATGCTTTATTTTGATGTAGTCCCATTTGTTTACTTTTTCTTGTGTTTCCTTTGCCTGAGGAGATATATCAGAAAAAAATATTGCTACGATCAATGTCCAGGATTTTACTGTCTACGTTTTTTTTTCTAGGATTTTTATGGTTTTGGGTCTAACATTTAAGTTGAATCCATTTTGAATTTATTTTTGTATGTGATGTAAGAAGGTGGTCTAGTTTCAAAACTGCATGTATCTGTCCAATTTTCTGAGCACCATTTATTGAATAAACTATGTATAGCCTATTGTAGAACTAACATTTTTAAAAGTAGAAACCTGCCCCTCCTATCATAGCACTTTGGCAGTACCACTGATTTTTCCACAATTTTCTCCAAATTGGCATTTTAGTCCTTTCCCCAGGGGACTCCCTAATGAATTAGGAGGTACATAGCACCTAAATTTGTATTCATTTTTATTTTATATGTTTTCCTCTACTATGTATTCCTATACTTAGAAATTTTAAAATATTATTCCATTTGTTAATGACTTAGAGACATTAGTTTGCACCACATGTTTATATAGAGTACAATTAAACTCATACTAAATCAGGGTAGTAATATTATTTGTTTTGCCTATATCTCTATGTCTAATTATATACTAGATATATAAAAGCTGTTTATGCATTTCTGCTTAATTATTGAATATGTTAATTCAATTATTAGTAACTATATTGATAAATCATACTCAGAATGCACTATTTTTTTAAAAAGTGACTACAAAACTAGGTAACCTATATAGGGTTGCAAATGCTTCACTTCTATGAGTCTTAGTTTACTTATACTTCACAGAGGCCAGCATTATGGGGATAAAATATATCTGATATTTAGATATCTTAAGAATAATTACAAATGAATAAATGTTTTATTTCTTTCTTTTTCATTGACTGAAATTCATAGCCTCAGAGTCTCATTTCCATCAATTAGTTTTTCTTTTAAAAGGATGTTTAGCCCACAAATATCACCCATGGCTTAAAAATTAGAAATAAAAATGGTAGAAACAGCAGCAGAGCCAGTTTCCCAACTTCCAATTCCAGTGGACAGACACATTAAGCTCCTCACCTTCCCTACAGTAACATGGACAGTGAATTAGTTTAGAATGAAATGTATTCACATCAGGAAGAAAACAGTTCTGAGGCCATTAGCAAAATAAGATATTTTAACAAATATCAAGTGCAAAAAGTAGATGAAGGAGATGTAATATCTATGAATCAGGGCTGTAGACGTTGCAGAAGAGAGTGAGTATAATGATTAAAGGTGGGAGCAAGCAATCCTTCAGAACTCTGGAAAAAGGTACTGCACTAGAAATATCTAAGTATAATGGAAAAGAGGAGTAAAATCCATTGCTGGTGTAAACTGGTACAGCCACTATAGTAAACATGGAGGTCCCTCCAAACATTAACAATTGAGCTACCATATGATCCACCATCCTTCTCCTGTGTATCTACCTGAAAAATTTCAAAACATTTATTTACAAAGATATATACACCCTGTGTTCACTGCAGCATTATTCATTATAGCCAAGACATGGCAACAACATAAATGTCCTTTGATGGGTGATCGGATACAGAGATGGTACATGCACACAGTGGAATACTACCCAGCCATAATGTTACAGAGCACACAAGGGGGGCCTGGGACGATATACTATTATTGAAAAGAAAGCCCCCAGGTCCGTCATGTCCGCCGCCAGAGGAAAGACGTCTCTCAATGCCAGAGATTTGTGAAAAGGAAAGGAAATGTTTATTTAATGCTATACAAACTTAAAGTAGTGACCTAATGTCTTTATCAAAAAATCCCAAAGTCCCTTAAAACACCCACAAACAGACACAGTCCTTCCTTCCTTCCCCCTTTGCCCAGTCCAGAGTACCGTATCTCAGGAAAGGAAATAGAAGTCCATGGCTCAGGTAGTCCTCTGGTTATTCCCAGTTAGTACTCCATCTTGACTGGGAGACCTCCCTGGGTTCCCGGCACCCTCAGCTGAGTCACCGGGATCTCTGCTAAAACCAGGTGGTGGTTCCCCCTTCTAAAGCTGCGGGAGTCTCCACTCTGGCAAAGGCACGTGGTCCTCTCTCCCTGGGCCACAGTAGTCTCCATTCTGCCACAGCCATGTGGTTCTTCCTCTCAGGGCTGCAGGAGTCTCCACTCTGTCAAGGCTGCATGGTTCTCTCCCAATGGCTGCTGCATCTCAGTTTCAATCCCCGAGCCCATCTTCCTCTGCAGCCCCATTTCCGACTCCTCTCACACTCGGCTTCACATGCCAGAACTCATACCCTTCCAGCTTTACTGGACTGACATCATGAGTCTGGGCAGGTGTGGCCCCAAGTCCTGGAGCCAATCTTCTCCAAGCTCCCACGCAGGCGCTATTAACTCAGGGGACCTGCCCCCCAGTCACGCCTTGGTGGGGTAGTTACTTCCATTCCCCTCGCTCAGAGCATGGCCACAGCTATTTAACATATCTAAGCGACCAGCCAAAGGCTATAGATATGTTAAATGACGACACCAGAGGTTAGCTGCAAGGTTGTTGCTATGCAAAACAGCTCTCAATGGCCCTGCTCCATTTGTCCCTTCCCCCAACCCACACCTGGGGAGTGGGAGTGAGGACATCCAAAAATCTCCTAGACACCTTGAGTTCTGGACCCCATTTTAAATGTCCATTTGGGGTCCCCCCTCTTAGCTGCACCCTGTAACAATAAGAAAAGATGAAATACTGCCATTTCCAACAACACTGATGGAAATAGAGACTATCATGCTAAGTAAAATAAGTCAGACAAAAAAACAAGAACTACATGATTTCACTCATCAGTATGCTACAAAACAGAAAGCAATAAGCAAACAAATAAACAAAGGTCATATACGCAGACAACATTACAGTGTTAATCAGAGAAAAGGGAGTGGGGGTAGGTATTAAAGGATAAATGTGGTCAAATATATGGTTAAGGAAGGAAACTTGACTTTGGGTGGTGAACATGCAATGATGTATTATAGATGTGTACACCTGAAACCTATATAACTTCATAAACCAATACCACCCCAATAAATTTAATAAAATTGAAAAGAAAACAAAGGGATTAATTGTACATTTTTACCTGGGTCAGTAATGTTTTCTCTCCCCTAATACAAACAGGCACTGCTGTGCACACAGTGCCTGGCAGCTGTCCACCCCCAACTGTCCAGTCAAAACTCTGAAAGGATTTTCAAACATGTGCGCGAGTGCGTGTGCGGGCACACACACACACACACACATGCGCGCGCGCGAAGACAGGGAATGAATTCTCTTGCGAAGGTCAGAACAGTTGTTTCTGGTTGTTTGTACTCCACACAAAAGATCTCCATATTCTGAGATTTAGTGTTCCCTTGACTCAGCGCAGCGGCTGGTGATCTGTTTACCCTCCAGCGACATTCAGTAGTCAATACGCTTGGATCACGCACAACGCTCCCAAATGGATTTATACTTCATTTTAAAAGTTGAACTTATGACAAAGTTTCCTGGGTTATCTAAGAAAAATCATAGACTAAGTTAAAAAAAGAAAACAGGAAAAAGGAATAAACCATAACTGTAATAAAAAAGGCCACAAATCAAACGAAAACCCCAATTAGGAACCTCAGAACAGCTATTACATGGATATAAACTAATATGATATATGACAAATGAATAGACAGAGAAAAGAAAGAGCATATACAATATGTTCAAATAAATAAAGAAATCAATGAGATTACATGATAAAGTCAATAAACTGATACAAAGTTAAAACAAAATAAAGGAAAAGACAGTATGATCAAAGTTGTAAGAGTCACAGAAGATTAACATATTTTTTTTTACCTTTAACAAAACAGTTTCAGAAAGGGAACAATAGTGAATTAAATCATTAAAACTTATTATACAAGAATTCCTATGGCACAGGGTCACATTTCTGATTAACAATGTCTGCTGAATGGCCAATACAATGCATGTAAAAAAGATGTTCCTAGACCTAATCATTGGAAAATTGCTCATCTTTCTCTCCCACTCTACTCTGTGATTAAACTGTGTGAGAACAGGAATTTTGTCTGCTTCGCTCACTGCCCTCTCTTGAGTACATAAATGGAACATAGTCAGCACTTAGAAATTATTTATTAGGTGAATGAATAAATTAAAGTTATTAAAGTTTCTACAGAGGAAGAAAGAAGACATGCTGTACAGGTAGTAGACTCTAATCAGCAATACTAGTGCTGGCAAGAAGTGAAGCAATGTCTGAGGAAATATTTGAAAACTGCTGCGATACAGTGAGTAAACCAAGAAAGAGTAAAACTAATGCCTATGGTCCAACAAACTGGTATACATTGTTCTAACCAGGTTAGTAGTTAAGGGAGGTAACCAGATTATACTTTGCAGCAGGCCTGGGCAGCTCTAAATTCAGGATGAAGCAGGACAGATTGGTGCAAAATGAAATCATCTGTAAAAAAGGTTTTATAATCAGAAATAACTTAAAGATGTGAAAACTTAAAGAATTAAAAAATATATACGTACTTTGAAAGATGAGGACACTGGCCAGTGTGGCTCAGTTGGTTGGGTGTAGTTCCAGACACCAAAAGATCATGAGCTTGATTTCCAGTCAGGGCATAGGCCTGAGCTGTGTGTTTAGTCCCCAGTTTGGGAGCATATGAGAGGTAACCAATTAATGTTTCTCTCTCACATCCAGGCTTTCTCCTATCTTTCTTCCTCCCTTCCCCTCTTTCTAGAATCAATAAAAGGGAGGAAAAAGATGAAGATAGGCAAGAGGTATTAAAAAATAGGAAATAAAAACATGGCAAATGTTAAAACTGACAAGCAGTATGTGAATGGTATATAAAGTTAAGTACAGGTTTGTTTTTTTTTTTTTTTTCATGGTAAGAAGTATTTAAAAATAGCCCTGGCTGGTGTGGCTCAGTTGGTTTGGTATTGTCAGCGAAATGAAAGGTTGCTGGTTCAGCGCACATGCCTGGGTTGTGGATTCAGTCACCAGTTGGTGTGTGTCTGAGAGGCAACTGATTGATCTTTCTCTTTCACATTGATGTTTTGTTTCCTCTTTTCCTCTTTCCCTTCCCCTCTCTCTAAAAATAAACAAAAAAAATGTTTTATGTGTGTATATGAGGTCTGCCCATAAACTATCCATTTAAAATGAAAAATAGACATTTATTGAAGAAGAGACAAAATACAAGAAACATTTTACATAAAACAATGGCATCTCAGTTCCCTTCAAAGTAGTCACGTTGGGACCTCACAGACCTTTGTTGATTGTAGTCCATACACATTCAACATCAGCTGTTCCACTTGTTGCAGGCCTTCCAGAATGTGGATGACTTTCAACAGAATCTTGACTATCTTTGTAGGGTTTGTATCACACTTTTATTTGTACTGATTGCATAGTCCCTGAAAGCCTGTTGGGAACCGCCCTGCCTGGTATCAGAAGCTGTAACCCCCGCCTAGGCTAAGGCTGAGGGCGTGGCCTTGGACCGTAAGATAGCAAGGAGACAAAAGCTTATCTCCCTGGCAGGAGAGCTGTTTCTGCTGCTTCATTCATAACTGAACCCCAAAGCTTGGTCGGTTAGCCAAAGACGGGTAAGATTCCCCAAGCAAGGAATGACCTAAGACAGGCACGATGACGTGGGTGGCCCCCTAAAAGAAGGACTTTGGGGGCTACAGCAAAAGGGGGTGATGGACCCTTGCTCCTTGGCTTTGACATAGCTTGAGTCTTCACCGTCTGGGAGAAAAATCTCCTTATCTCTTGGTTGCCTTAGTTCCCTTGCTCCACCTAAGCCTGAAACAATGACAGGGGGGTGCAGCTCTGTCCTGAAAAGGGCGGGTTCCCTGGGTGATCAGGCCTAAGAAAGAATATGTAAATTCCTGTGAAACCTGCTTTGTTTAGAATGCTCTCAGTTGAATGAGAGGGGTCCAAGGAGGAAGTTAGTTTGTTCCTCAAAGTTTTACAGCTCTTTGACCCTGACTCAAAATAGGCCCTCAGACTTCCTTGTTATCTATTGTTTGATCCTTACTTCCTAGCAATGAATAACGAGCTTTTACCTGAATTCTTATTCAAACAAAACCAATAAAAAGCCTCCCCGGAGGGGGAACTGCATGCTATCCCCACCAGGGAGGGTGGGCAAGCCGCGCCCTCCAGGAGAGAGTGCGGCCAAGGCACTCCCCACATGAGGAGTGGCCCTGCTGTTCTTATTACCCCACAGGACCTGGTTGTCTCTGTGTTTCAACGAGCCATCCGCAGCGTTCCGTGATCACTGCTGGCCGGTGACCCACGCATCAAAAGCCTCTGAATCATCTGAACACTTTCCATAGAGGAATGTTCAAGCTTAACAGGAAATCAGATGCAGATTCACTGCTCTACTCATTCAGTCATTTTTAATGCAATGGCCACACAGTACACATACTCACTCAATGGTGCCTACCTCCCCAACTGACTAGTACAATAGTACTAGTTGTCATTGTTGTCATTGTTCACACATGCACATTCCAGTCCACTCTCCTTGGTTGCCAGGTTACATTGTGTGTGTGTGTGCATGTGTGTGTGTATATGAAGTATTTAAAAAATCAAAACATAGTTTGAATTGAACTAATGAGTAAAACTGTTATGTTAATTTTTTCAAAGATATATAGATAGAAAGTTTGAATCATTTATATATTGCTATTAAAATTTGTAAAATCCAAAACTTTCCTTTGGAGGGAAATTTAACAAATTCTAATAGGTAAGAATAAATAATTCCAGTGAGAATAAGAAACATTTATAAAAAGAAGTATAATGACAGAACACTTTTCCAGTGAGATCTTAAGAAATATCATCAAGTTATATGTATTTAATACAGAACAATGCTATAAGATTCTAATAAATAAAAGTATACTCAATGATTAAAACCTGAACATAAAATTTGTAGATCATCACAAAATGGATAGGTATAATATTCATTAACAAATAACTCTGGGAACTTTTAATATGGGAAAATAATTCAGTAGGATATCCTATTTCATGCCATTCAACAAAATTAGCTCTTAAATGGACAAATAGATAAATGATATTAAAAACATTAAGCAATTTGAGAGGAAACAGAGTTGACTAGTCAATCTCATAGTGAACAAGAAATTCCTATGCACAAGATATTGAAAATCACCAAAATACATGGTATATTTGCTTGAATTTGCACTTAAAATCCAGTATATTAAAACACTTCAGAAAGAATATTGGTAACCACATGGGAAAATATTGAACCAAGTACTCAAGGCACTATTCCTAATCAATTTAAAGAAAATAATTTTTTTTAATAAGTAAAAGATACAAACAGAAAAAAAATAATAAGATATGTTAGAATAATGTTCAAAATCTATAATGATTGATGGCATAGAAAAATACTAAGAAATTATTATCTTCTGTCTCTAGTTAAAAGATATTTGGAAATGTCTGTCTATTCAGGGACAGACTTAAAGCAAGAAATAGAACAATCAGGCATGTGTTTCGATGCAATATCAGTAGAGAAGGTCATGCGAAATTCTATCATATAATATAGTAAAATTGATATACAGGGTGGATAAAAGTAGGTTTACAGTTGTTTGTATGGAAAATAATAAAATAATAGATAAATAATAATACAAGAATAACCTGTTTTGTGTTCTTAAAGCAGTAAACCTACTTTTGCCACATGCCTGAATTTTGCTATAGTAAAACCTAGATTAGAGGTATAAATAAAATTTTTATGATATATTAAAATATTCATAAGAAAAACTATAACAAATATAACAAAGTTTAAATTTCTTCCCTGGCTGGTGTGGCTCAGTGGATTGAGAACCAGACAATGAAGCAAAGGGTCACTGGTTCGATTCCTAGTCAGGGCACATGCCTGGGTTGCAGTCCCCAGTCAGGGACAAATAAAAGGCAACCACACATTGATGTTTCTCTCCCTCTCTTTATCCTTCCCTACCTTTCTCTCTAAAAAAATAAATAAATAAAAATCTTTTTAAAAGTTTTAAACTTTCTAAAGTATGTACAGAAAACAAAATATTGCACAATGTTTGGAATAGCATAATTTTAAATAATATTAAATAACAGGCACAATGCTCAGGATAGATTAACTAAATTTGAAAATCTGAAGCTTTCTATAAAGTAAAAATTCAGTTTATTTACTTATTTATCTACCATACATATTCACATTCACTGAACTTGTATATAATACAGTATATTGGACTGCCATGGTGGCAATGTGTTAACAGTTGTAACATCTGAGTAATGTTTATAAATACAATCATTTATATTTTCCTGTAATTTTGTGCATTTTGTACAATAATCACACATGACTATAACAATCAGAGAAAATTGCATTTAAAAAAATTCCAACACCTACTGAAATATCACGTGATAGGCAGGGATTACAAACACCTTAGTATTATTAAACAAAGCATGTGCACAGGAAGCCAAAATGGGCAGAGGTGCGGGAATGATTGAAGTGCAGAGTGATGGGTGAACTGCACATCCTAGAATGCAGACTTTCAAATTCCTTGAAAGCTCTAGGGAGCTGTCATGTTCTTTTTGGCAAGGTCATGACTTGAATAAATTGTCATGTTAGAAATAAACTCTGGCAAGATGTTATAGGGGTAGACTACAAGCCAGAATACTATTCAGGAGAGGCCCCCATTTAGAAATATGAGAAGTGATATGGCAGAGCCAAGGCAGCAGAAGAGAGAATAAAAAAGATGAGTCAAATCCATAAAGTTGGTAACAGATAAACTGTACACATGGGTAACAAGAGGAATCCATAATAACTCCCCTATTTCTTTACATTCCTTTAGCAAAGGAATGTAAATGCAGTAAATTTTCAAAGATGAACTCAATTCCAGATATACTGAATTTGAGGAGCATTTGGGATGTTCAAATGATATGCAAGCAATAAAACAAAAACAATAAAAAATCTTGAATATCCAGGATAGGAATTTAATTTTTAAAATCTCTGGGTAGAAAGTCATTAATTATGATTCTTCCTTTCTCATCAGTGGGATCATCCTTTGGCAGTGCCATCATCTAGCTCTACTCTAGCTAGAACTTAGGAGTAGGATAAATGTGTTTTACAGTTTGGGTGAATCCCAGTGATGTCCATTGCTTCCGCATACTGTTGGGATTAACATTTGTCCTGATAAAAGTGCCCCTCTTGGTCAATAAATGGTAATGTCACCCTACCAGAAGCCAGTGGTCCTGTGTTACAGCAAATTTATATATAGATCCTTGAAAAAATATTCAAGAATTACAAACAACAACAACAAATTATAGCATGATGTGGGCAAATAAAAAGTCTTTCCTAGTAAATTATATTCCAAAATATATAATATTATAAAATTTTATTGGAAGGCAGCTATTTTAAGGATAGAATATACATTCATTATTATGCATGAGATTTTTGCATATCTTTGTACACAGAGAACATTTTGACTCATATCAAACCTGTGTTTTTCCTGTGCTGTGCATAAGAATTTGGAGAGCATTTACATTTGCCATATTAGATGCAAAAGTATAATAATTTGTCATTCTACAATATTGGATAACCAAAGACAAAGACATTATATATTCCTTTGTATGATGTCTTAAATTCTAAGATTCAGTAGTAATCACTTCTTAGTTGGTAAGTATTATTCAGGAGGCTTACCTAGCATAAATTTTCAGGATAGCCTCAACTTTGAATAAAGAATGGCCCACAGATAATATCTAATATCTTGCATCAATGTGACCTGAAACTGAGATGAAATAAACCTCTTAATGGAATCACAGTATTGTCAAAGGCAGTTTTGCCAGTAATAAAACGAAGACAGGTATTTAATGACACCGTTAACAGGGAATATTTTTAAAATGAGAGTGTGGCAAAAACTACCAATCTAAGTATTAATTAGCCTTGAAACTTTACTTTCTGTATCAGATCTGAGTAAATATTGGGGCAAAGTTAAATGAAGTAAATGCCAATTTAATGACAAAAGAGCATATGGAAATAGATGAATCATTATTACCTACTGATTTCACTTTATATTGAACATGACTGGTCAAACCTCAGCAGCAAGTGAGTTTATTATGCACATGAACTGATAGTGACTACATCTGAACTTTTCTTGTGATTATTGGGAACAAGGAAATTAGGAACTAAATGCGACCTTAGTAAACAGGGACCACATTGTAGCTAAAAGGAACTAATAAGGGAGACATAGTGCAGTTAAGCAAACATCCTGTGTCAAGCAGATGCTCTCCCCTGGGTAGGCTAGATAAGCAATGCTTTGTAGTTTTTAATGAGAAAATAGGAACCTAGCTAGCTAGAGCCAGGAGATTACTAGGTTAATGAACAAACATCCTGCCTTCTGGCCTTATGCAAGAATGCTTGGTTTGAAATTCCCGCGCACAGTCTTTGTAAGCAAATTGCTAACTGCCACGTCTGCTTCTGTATAACACTTGCTTGCTTGCCCCTATATAAGGACGTAGTTGTAAGTGCTCAGCGCGGCTCTCGTTTGCAGCTCCTGTGGGCACTGTGTCGCTGGACACTTTGAGAGTTCGCCCCTGCGAAGGTTAAACTTGGCCAATAAAGTAACATCTTTGATACCCTGAAAGTCTCCGATATTTGTTCTCGCATTTGCTGGATGCTACATGATGTAAAGTGATTATCTGCATTTCTACAGAAAATGATGTAGGACAGATCCATTATCACCTTACTTCCAAAATATTATTGAGGTATTTTCTAAGCATTGGTTTATTGATCTAAACTATAATTTCAATAAAGTCAGAATGTTTCCCAAAAGACATTTTTAAAAATTGGTTATCAAATGATCACTTTAAGACAAAATCATTATAGGGATAATGAATTGGCTCATAATGCTCAAATTTTCAATGCACCTAGAAGTCAACAACAGACAAATCAATTTGTACCAAACAGCATAACCTCAAAATACATATCAAAACTGCCAATTTTTGTGGAAAACCAGGTAAACCAAAAACAACACCTGGGGATTTAAACATGTTTTTCTAGTTATTAATAGCATAAAAAGAAAAATATAAAATATATAGATTTAACTATATAACAAACAGGTGAATTCAATGATTATATAGCCTATATAACACCCAACAATTATAAGATTCACAGTCATATCAGGAACTCAAGAGATCATTTAAAAATCTAACTATATGGTAATCCATATGCAAAGTCTTAACACATTTCAATCTAGAATCATAGGCTATGGCTGTTGACCAAAATGAATTAAGCTTCAAATCACTCAAAACTTTTGTAAAATAAAAATACTTCCTAAAAAGTTAATTGATAAAAGAAAATAAAATATAAATATGAAAATATTTTGAACTGAATGTTGATATGTGTAGTAACTAAATTAGTTCTTGAAAAATTATCCTTATGTTTATATATTATTTAAAAATCCAGGCTGAAAGTTAATTAGCAAAAAAATCCACTTCAAATAGTTAGAAAAATACATCAAAATAAACCATGAAAAGTAGAAAGAAGGAAATACTTGTGATAAAAGTTGAAATTACTTGAATAGAAAATAAACATGGCCAAGGAAAATATCAACAAAACCAAATGTTATATCTTCAAAAGACAAAATACACAAACTATTGACAGATCTATGGTAAAATTAAGAAAGAAGAAAAGATAGAAGAACATATAACTAAAACCAGGAATCAAAAAGAAAAGATGCAGATATTAAAATAATAAATTTTTAAAAGTATATTATATAAAAACAGCAATATATTTTTAACTTTAGCTTAAAGGCATAATTTCCTGTAACTGATGTGGAATGAGGTCCAGAACTTGGGGTGTCCAGGAATACAGGATATCCCCAGTAAACTTGCCTGGGGTATGGGAGACAAGGAGCATGGCCTTTGAGAGATGTTTTGCATATCAATAGTAGCAGGCTAGCTTCTTAGTAATGCTGAGTAGTTTGCCCAGGCCAGGGAGATGGGCATGACTTTGATCCATCCTGTAGCTGGGAGGTGGCTCCCTGGGTTACAGCGGCCTGCACAAGATCTTGGAAATGGTGCGCTGCATGCCAGGGGGCCACACCTGCCTGCACTAACAGTGGCAGCCAAGGGAAGTGGAAAATACAGGTGTGCTACTGTAGGAGGGTGCAGCCAGAGGGGGCCCCAAATAGAGATTTGGAATGGGGTTCAGAACTCAAGGTCCAGGAAATATTAGAAAAATATATAGGATGTCCTCACCCTCCACCCAGGTGGGTTGGGGGAAGGGACAAATGAAGCAGGGCCATCGAGAGCTGTTTTGCATAGCGACAGCCTTGCAGCTAACCACTGGCATGGTCATTTAGCATATCTATAGCCTTTGGCTGGTCGCTTAGATATGTTGAATAGCTGTGACCAGCTCTGAGCCAGGGGAATGGAAGTAACTTCCCCACCAAGATGTAACTGGGGGGCAGGTCCCCCAAGTTACAGCGCCGCCTGCGTGGGAGCTCAGAGAAGATTGGTTCCATGACATGGGGCCCGCACCTGCCCAGACCCACAATGGCAGTCCAGTAAAGCTGGAGTCTTTGAGAGTTCTGGCATGTGAGGCTGAGTGTGGGAGGAGTTGGAAATGGGGCTGCAGAGGAAGATTGGCTCGGATATTTAAAACCCAGACTTGGCGGCCATGGAAGAGAGAACCATGCGGCTTTAGCAGAGTGGGGACTCCTGTAGCCCAGCAGACACGGTCTGGGATGCAGCCGCCTGCGGCTCCTCTACTGCCCGGCTCCAAGGCCCAGCTGGCTCTGCAGCCACGGCCACAAGAAGGGGCCACCAGTAAATGACTCGGGAGTACCGGGTCACTGCCTGGCCACCGCAGCCACTGCCAGGCCTCTGCAAGCTGTGCCCGCGCTCTCACCGCTCGGGCTCAGCTAACCTTGCAGCCACCTGCCCTGGCCAGGACACAATGAGCTCCGCGCTAGCCCTCTCGGTGTTGCTGCTGCTGTCACTCTCCCAGAAAGGGGGATAACCCCCCCATCCCCCCCCCCCCACAGCCATGAGAAGAATCACAATGAGGCTTTAGCTGGAGATCCTGGCAACACAACCAATGGTGCTGGGAACTAAGGAAGGCCTGCCAGCTGAGCACAAATTACTAGGAAAAACCCAGAGCTGCCTAAGCCACGGACTTCTATTTCTTTTCCTGAGATATGGTACCCAAGACTGAGCAAGGCGGGGAAGGAAGGACTGTGTGTGTTTGTGGGTGTTTCAAGGGACTTTGGGATTTTAACAAAGACATTGTCATTGCTTTTAGTCTGTATAACTTGAATAAATAACTCTTTTCTTTTTCACCAATCTCTAGCATGGAGAGCTATAATTCTCTGGCTTAGGGAAAGGTGAACCTAGTACAGGGAGACCCCAGGAGAAACGGGGATTAATTCCTCAGCGTTGTGGGACCCTCTTCCCTGGTGGCCAGTCGGGGAGGATCATGGGAAACCACATGCACAGTAGCTTTAAAGTAATGCAACTACTTGTATATACTCAGTAAAAGCCCACTAAAACTAGCCAGGAAGGATCCTCCCTATAAGAATAGAGTCCCTCCAGCCCATGAGGTCAATCTCTGTTTGGAGTTGGCCTGCTTCCATGTTCTCTTCTATGAACTCTAGGTGTTTGGTTCAATTCTTTGTCCTGATCACTAAGAACCTGGTTACCTGTGCCCACCTGTGCTCACCTGTGACACTGCCAGGTGCAGCCAATTGTGGGAGGAGTTGGAAATGGGGTTACATAGGCTGGTCCAGGCCAGGATTTAAACAAAAAGGCAGGCAGCCCTGTACAACAGGGCCATGCAGGACCTTGTCGCTCAAAAGAGGGTGGAAGGACACTCGCCAGCCCCTGGCCATGAGAAGGGGCCACATCGTTTTGGATTAACAACTGGAGATTGTGGCTACTCTGCTGATTTTTGCTGGGAACTGCAGAAGGCCTGCCCAGCTGAGCATGGACTACTGGGAGGAACAGGGAGAAGTGAGCCAGGGACTGCTCTTATTTTTCCAGAAAGGCTGTACTTCTGACTGGCATGCTGTGAGACTGGCCTGACTGGGCAAAGGGGGAGGGCAATACTGCGTGTGTTTGTGGGCATTCAAAGGGAGTGAGGCTTAACAGCAAAATTCCACCATTACTCTAAACCTGTATAACTTTTAATTAAATAATTCCTTTCCTTTGTACCAAACTCTAGCATCAAGAACCACAGTTCTAACTGGCAGTGAGAAAAAGAACCCAGGGCAATAGACCCACAGGGGTTCTGTTACATTTTTAAAAAATATACAGACTAACTTAAATAAAAATTATAAACACAAATAGGCCTATAAACACTAAAGAAGTAGAATCTGTCATTTCAAATTTTCCCACAGTGAGAATTCCAGGTTTATACATCTTCACTGTAAAGTTTTACAAAGCTTTCAAAGAAGAAATAATTTCAAGCTTACATAAATATTTCTAGAAAATAGAAAAAAAAGAGTAAATACTCCAAAGCATTTTCTGAAGGAGCATTGACTTTGAGAATATGAGAATGATTAGAATAACATCTTACTCATGAACACAGAAAAGAAAAACTTGACAAACATATCAGCAGACTAAATTCAATAAAACAAAAAAGGATAACATATGACTAATAGAATTTTTTAAACATCTTATTTATTTTTAGAAAGCGGGAGGGAGGGAGAAAGAGAGGGAGAGAAACATCAGTGCGTGGGTGCCTCTTGCAATCCCCCTACTGGGACTTGGCCCACAACTCAGGCATGTGCCCAAGACTGGGGATCAAACCAATGACCCTTTGGTTTGTAAGCCAGTGTTCAACCCACTAAACCACACCATCCGGGGCATGACTAACAGAGTTTTATCCTAGGGATGTAAAGTTACTTAAATAACATAAAATCATCAGGTCATCTTACTAGATGCAGAAGACAAATGATGGATGATATATACTATTAAGATTAAAAACTAATAAAATCTACAGGTATAATATTAAAGAGGGAAGCTCAGTGAATTTGCTGGATGCAATCAAAATGGAAAACTATTATGCATTCTCTTTTTGAAAAAGATTACTTTGATATGGACCAGTCCTCCTGAAAAACTGTGTCTCTGTGTGTGTCTGTTTGAAAGTGACAATGGTAATAAAAGTCTGTGGCAATATCCAGAAAAAAAGGGAATACCCTTCTTCAGAAACAAATGAGTCAGACATTAGGGCCACTGTAATCCTAAAGGCAACTTCTGAAACTAGAAGTGAGTGAAAGGCTAAGCAACAGAGTAGGGCTTTTGTGATTCCTAGATTTAAAGAACAAAAAAAAAAAAACAAGCAAACAAAAAAAGAAAGGAATTTGGGACTTTCCATAAAAATGGCTTTAGTAAACACCCCAGAATTTTCCCTGGGGTCATGCATGGCTAAGATCTTAGAACAAATTTGAATTACAAATAGATAAATCCTTAGTAGTAGTAAAGTAAAACCCTGATTGCATTCCAGTGAATTGCCCTCTTTTTACTCCCCTTTTCTTAGCAAAGTAAATCCTGCAAGTGATCTCATCTACTGAGATATCAGCCATATACTCAAATTATTTTCATAATTTTTTATATCCAATGTTTGGGGAAATTTTTTTAAATAAGCAGCTTAAAAAAAGTAATGTTTGACTTCATAGGGGGAAAAAAGATACAATTGCAACAAATTCAAAGGGCATAAAAACATTTATCACTTACCTGACACACATCTTCAGAAGATATTAAGAGAGTCAAAAAAATCCATGAACTCTAATATGATAAGTAAAATATATAACCCACGTGGTCTTAGTTCATTCAGGCTGCCATAACAAAATTTGAAAGACTGGAAGGCTTAAACAACAGAAAATATTTCCCAGCTTTATTTATAAATAACTAACATTCATCACTACGTAAGTTTAAGGCATACAGCAGGATGGTTGGATTCACATATGTTGTGAAATCATCACCACAGTAGGCTCAGCTAGCATCCATCATCTTATATAGATACAACAGAAACAAAAGATTAAGAAAAAAGATTCTCCTTGTTCAGTGTTATCTATAGTCTTGTACATTATATCCCAGTGCTCATGTTATAATTGGAAATTTGTACCACCTTCCACCAATTTCCCCTCTACCAACTCTCTGTCTCTGATAATCAGAAGTCTGACACCTGTTTTCGATGATTCAGAAATTAATTGACCCATAGTTCTGTAGGAGGGAAGTCTGAAATGAGGGTACATACAGGAGCAGATTTTGGGCGGGAGCTCTTTCAAATTCTGAGTGTCTCTTCACATAAGATCAGTTTTCCCATCATGACGGACCAATGCTCATGACCTCATCTAACACATATTATCTTTCAAAGGCCTCATCTCCACATATCACTACACTGGGAGTTAGGGCTTCAACAATGACAGTTTTGGGGGCACATGTACTTAGTTCATAACACTCAGTTGCATCATAAAACCAATATGAAACAAACTTAAGAAGAATATCTAAACAGCAATAAGAAAAAAACATATATTCCTTCAAATAAAGAAAAGAAACAATGAAACTAGAAAATAATGGAATGAAATGAAATATCCACAAATTTATAATACTATGCCCAGCAAACTTTATTTTAAAAATTAAGGAAAAATTGGAAATTTCTACTTCCAGCTATGATTAAGTAAACAGGACTGATATACCCTTCCACCTTTTAAATGACTACAAAAATGTAAAAAAAAAAGTATACAATTTTTTGTATGTTGGTCAACAGGTAGCACAGAAATATAATTCCTGAAAGAAAAATAGCAATGAGATTAGTCCTAAATTTGTCTTCACTTTCTGCCTGGAGGCAGTTTGCAGAATATAACACAGGGAGCAGTGACCCTACTGAAACCCTGCAGTATTTGTGAGTATGTGGAGAGTGATCAGAGTCAGGGAGGTAAAAAGTCTAGAGCATGTATGTAGATATCAGAAGAAAGTGAGATGCATAAGGAGAGCTCCAGACACCTGCATGAGAATCCGTTAGAATCCAGCAGCCTACAGCATAAAATTCACTGTGTCAGGCAACCAATTAAAAATGATCACACGTGCAAAGAAGAAACTATGACCCCTAAAACCAGGGAAGCTCATCAATAAAAAGACAGAGGTAATAAAAATAGCAAAATAAATAAACCTGCTATAATAAACATGTTCAATAAGCTCAAATAGAGGATAGCATGGACATGATGAGGAGAAAAATGGAAGATACACAAAACATACCAGGAGAAAATACTAGATATGAAAAATAAAATATCAAAAATGAAAGATATAAGATTATATTTATAACAGATTAGATACTACAGAAGAAAGATTTAGGGAGTGTAAAGAAAAAAATGACTTTGGATGGTGGGCACAAAATGCAATATACAGATGATGTATTATAGAATTGTATTCTTGAAACCCATATAATGTTATTAATTGATATCACCCCAATAAATTTAATTTAAAAAGACATAGTGGTGAGCAATCCAAGATGGTGGTAGAATAGGTGGAAGCTACACTAATCTCCTCCCAGGACCAACCTGGATATAACTTATAATAGAAAAATCATCCTGAATAACCAACAGAACACTAGCTGGAGAGAGAATAACCAACAGAACACTAGCTGGAGGTTATAAGGGTCTTATAACCAAGAATTTATAGAATAAACCAAATTACCACATCAAGACTGATAAGACATGTGGAAGCATGAAAGGGCTGGCTGGGCTCCCACGGGCAGCAGCTGAAGTTCTAGAGGAATGTTTCAGAGCTCACAGGGATCCCCCTGAGAAGTGTGTATGTCTAAGCCATAAGCTGAGCTTCCCAGCCTAAAGCACAAGAACCAGGCAAAGGACCCAAATAACATCTGGCTGTGAAAAGCAGTGAAGTTTCTCTCCAACAGCAAGAGAAGTCTAGAGAAACAGAGTCTTTTAAAGGGCCAACACAAAATTTTGTTTGCTGCCACTTGCCCTGGGCTCTGGCAGAGGGAGGGCAGAGCAGACTACAACCATGTGAGTAAAGTCCAGGGCTGGTGGCTCTGGGAAGAGACCTGAAGGGTCAGCCACCAGAATCTCTGAGCTCAGTCATTCCCTCCCATACTTACAAAAACAGTATTTCTTGGGCAGAGCACTCTTCCACGTGAGGCATCAGCCTGGGGTAAAACAATAGCACTGTCTTCAGGAATCCCTCCCACTCCACCTGGTGCAGCTTAAGCTAGGCTGCTGAGTAGTACAATTGAAGATAATGTCATTGATTAAGCCTAATAGAAAGTCTGCAGGTGAAGGTAGATCTCTGGGAGCTTTGAAACATTAGCTCTCTCCCCAACCCAGACCTGGTGCTGGTAAGCCAGACTTGGTGCACAGCTTGGTTCTTTCTGTACACACTCAAGCCCAGCAGAGGGAGCCACAAGCTGTGGATTGCTGATGGCTCCAAACAGGTTGCCCAGGGTCAGCCACAGGCAGAGTCAAAATTGGTATTCACCAGACCCTGTGGATCTACCTAATACATATAGAAAAAACACAAAAAGACAGCCAAAGTGGGAAAACAAAGAAACAGAATCCAAATGAAAGAATAAGAGAATTCTCTAGATGAAAAGCTAAATTAAATGGAGACAAGTAATTGATCATATATAGAGTTTAAAGTAATGATTATAAGGTGTTCAATAGCATGAAAAAGACATGGAAACCATAATATGGGATCAGTCAGAAACAAGGAGTGCAATATCTAAACTGAAAAATACATTATAAGGAATACACAGTACTTAAGATGAAATAGAGGACTGAATCAGCAGTTTGGAAAATAGGGTAGGAAAAAACAGCCAAGCAGAGCAGGAAAAAAAATAACTTAAAAAAATCGAGGACAGTTGAGAAAATTTTGGGACAACAAAAAGCATAACAACACCTACATCATGGGATACTAGATGGAGGAGAGTGAGCAAGGCATGGAGAACGTATTTGATCACCAAAATCTTTCCTAACTTGGTGAAGGAAAAACATACAAGTACCAGAAGAATAGACAGTCCCAAACATGATGGACCCAAAGAGGCCCACACCAAGACACATCAAAATTAAAATGGCAAAGCTTAAAGACAAGGAGAGAATCTTAAAAGCTGCAAGAGAAAAGCAATTAGTTACCTACGAGGGAGTTCCCATTAGGCTGTCCTCTGATTTCTCATCAGAAATATTTCAGGCCAGAAGGGATTGACATGGAATAATCAAGGTGACTATGAATATAATTCAATTTAATTCCTATCAAGATACCAATTGCATATTTCACAGAACTAGAATATTTCAAAAATTTATATGGAACAACAAAGGTCCTGAGTACCAACAGAGATATTGAGAAACAAGAATAATGGTGGAGGAATCATGCTACCTAATATAAAACTATACTATAAGGCCATAGCAATTAAAACATCATGGCACTGGCATGAAAACAGACATATAATCAATGGAACTGAACAGGGAGTCTAGAAATAAATTCATACCTATATAATCAATTAATATTTGACAAAGGAAGGAAGCACACACAATGGGCTATAGACAGTTTATTCAATAAAAGGTGTTGGGAAAATTGGACAGATATGTGCAGAAAAATTAAACTATATCACCTTCTGATGCCACACACAAGAATAAATTCAAAATCAGTTGAGACTTAAACATTTGATCCAGAACCAGAAAATCATAAAAGAAAACATAGGCAGTAAAACTTTAAAACCTTGGACATTGCTCATGGCAATATTTTTTTCTGATATAGCTCCTCAGACAAGGGAAACAAAGAATATTTAAACAAATTGGACTACATAAAAAAAAATTGCACAGAAAAAAATCATTGACGAAATAAAAAGACAACCCACTGAATGGGAGAACATATTTGCCAATACATACGATAAGAGGTTAATATTCAAAGGGCAGAAAATTCTAACCATAAACAAAAATGAGATAAAGAAAAATAAAAATGAAAAATACATACAGAGAGCATCAGTGAACTGTGAAAGTATCAAGCAGTCTAACATATGTGTAGTCGGAATCTAAAAAGTTGCCAAGCCATATAGAAAATCTGAATTTGACTGACATATTTCCAAAGGTGCTTTAAAAAGTCATAAAATGACAGATGGAAAATGCACAGCAAACCAAGTAAAATAAATCTAAAAAACTATACCAGGACATAATTAAGCCAATATTCTGCAAAGCACTGATAAAGAGAAAAACTCCAACATAGATTTAAAAACACACACATTATAGACAATAAAACATAGGCAAAAAAGAGAATATACTTGTTCAGAAACTATGTAAAGACGATGGCAGTAAAAAGACATCTTAAAAGTGCTGAAAGAAAAAATGTGTATAATTTAGGTATACAAAAATAACTTTAAAATGAATAACAATTTTGGAGCAAACAAGAGCTGATAAATTCATTAACTGTGTACTTAACACTGTGAGAAATATTAAAGACACTTCTTTAGATAAAAGGAAAATGATACTAAATAGTATGAAGGTACATAAAAGGCAAATGTGTATAAAATAAAAGTATTTTCACAATGTTTATCTGTTTAACATATAGTTTAAAGTAAAAATAACAACCATTTGCTGAAGGGTTTATAGCATATATATAAGTAAAATATGACAGTAATGACATATTTTGATATTTCATATAATGATATATGACTCTCATCAAAGATGAGAGTGCAAATATCGATATAAATCATTGTAAGGTTCTTGTACTATAAATGATATGGCATAATGCCATTTAAAGGTAAATTCTGATGAGTTAAAGACATATATTTTAAATACCACAGTAAACTCTAAAAAGCATGTGTTTGCAACTATATAATCCAATAAGGAAAATAAAATTATAAAAATATTTAATTATTCTAGCTCTGGCTGGCTCAGTGGATTGAATATGGGCTGTGAACCAAAGCATCACAGGTTCAATTCCCAGCCAGGGCACATGCCTGGGTTGCAGGCCATGGCCCCCAGCAACCGCACATTGATATTTCTCTCTCTTTCTCCCTCCCTTCCCTCTCTAAAAATAAATAAATAAAATCTTTAAAAAATATTTTATTATTCTAAAAGGTGGAAAGAGAGGGGACAAAATGAACCAATGATGTGAGAAAAACAGAAATAAAAATCCAACCATGAACATATAATGCACTCATTTTATGTAATACAAGAATCCCTGATATTTTTGTTCAGTTCTTATATAAGTACTGTAGTGACAGTTTCTGAGTTCTTTATCTGTTGTATCTGAAAGCTTATCAGTGTTTTTTTTTCCTTTTATTACCAAGCTTTTGAGACATAATTGACATACAACATTGTATAAATTTAAAGGTGTTCAATATGATTTGATGCACATATATATTGTGAAATGTTTACCAAAAAAAGTTAATTAGCATATCCTTCACCTTATGTAATCATCACTGTATTGTTGATGTTAATGATGAAAACACTGAAGTTCTAACTCCATAGCAGCATTTAAGTATCCACCACAGAATTGTTAACTATAGTCACCATGCTGCACATTAGCCTCCTAGAACTTATTCATCTTATAATGGAAGTCTGTGCCCTTGACCAACATCTTTCCATTCCCTCCACCATCAGCGCCTGGCAACCAACATTCTACTCTCTGTTTCTGTTAGTTCAATAGTTTTAGATTCCACATATTAGTGAAATCATACAATATTTACTTTTCACTGTCAATCTTTTTAAATGTAGCCATTCCAGTTGGTGTTTTAGAAGGTTAAATTTGCTTTTTCACAATGACTAATGAACTTTAGCAGCTTTCTGTATATTTATTTTCCTTTTAGATATATTTTAATGCACAGCCTTTTTCAAACTTTTCTCATGGTTGATTGGTTGGGTTTTTGTTTGTTTGCTTTTAATCAAGTGTTTCTCACTGATTTATAGCACTTTTGTAACTGGATATGTCATTTTTCAATTATATGTGACAAATATCATGTCTCATTTTGAGCTTTGCCTTTTTAAATTTCATAATGTATTGTAATTTTTCAGTCTTTTCCTAATTTTAATGATTTTCACGTTATGTAGAAAAAAAATGTCTACGGTCTCCAAATCATGAATAAGCTGTCTTGTGCTCTTTCCTAAAAGCTTAATTATTTTACCTTTAACAAGTCACATTTACAGTCCATTGTGTATTGGCATTTACATATGGTATAAGGTAAGATTTAGATTCAATTTTTTCTTATGTTAATAGTTATTTTACATAAGCAATATTTTTTTTCTTTACCCAATTGCTCTCCTCTGCCATTTTTTTAAAAAATCATGGACACATGGACACAACATATAATGAGTATGGCACAGTGTAACAGCGAAATGAAGAATGTCTGCGGACACTGTATTTTCTGTCATGCTGTTTGGTTCTATCTATACTTATACCACACTAGCATAAATATATAGTTTTATAATAAGTTATGATATCTGATACTGCCAATCCTCTAACACTGTTTTGTTTAAAAGTATTCCTGGATTTCATGGCTACATTTTATCATCAACACAGTAATCCTTCAGCTTAAAGTAATGAACTTTATCTTCATATTCATCCTGTTCTTTTTATCTTCCTTTATCTCTGTGTTTTTTGTCACATCTTTATTTTCTTTCTCTAAAGGCTTCCTTTCAGTATTTCCTTTATTGAAGAAGGCTTCTGACAGATATTGTTTTGTTAAAAATCTTTTCCTTTTGTCTTCATTTTTCTCCACATGCAAAGTTCTGTTAATATTTGAATATGCATTCAATATCTCCATATACTCTGGAAGAAACATATACCTTGATTATTATGAAATATCCTTCAATCTCTGTTATAGTTTGTTCTCAAATCTATTTTAAATCTTCTTTAAATTTATTGGTTTTATAAAGAGAAAGGAAGGGGGAAGGGAGAGAAAGAGAGAAAAAAAATCAATTTTTGTGCCACTTACTTATGCATTCATTGGTTGTTTCTTGTATATGCCTTTTCCAGGGTTTGTACCTGCAACCTTGGTGTATCAGGATGATGCTCCAACTGAGCTACCCAGCCAGGGCCTCTCAAATCTACTCTGAATAATATTAACATACACTGCCTTTATTTTGAAGAGTATTTACATGATGTATATATTTCACCTTTTTGCTATTACTTGCATTTTTAAATTTAAAGTGGTTGTCTTTTAAAGGAAATATTATTGGGTCTTGCTTTTATATTCAATATGATAATTTCTGCCCCTTACTTTCAGTGTTCATACCATTATAATAATTCCATGAAATGAGAGAAAAATATAAGAATGCCCATGATCTCCATTTACATTTACTATTGTAACAGAGCTCCTAACTCATTCAATTAGATAACGATAATATAACAGAACATTTTCACTTCTTTAAAAACATTTTGTTCTCTGTCTAGACATCTGTCATCACCACCCCATCCCCACCCAAATTCCTGGCAACCCATGATCTTCATAATGTCTTCATAGTTTTGCCTTTTCCAGAATATCATACAGTTGGAATCACACAGTATATGTCCTTTTCAGATTGGCTTATTTCTTTTAGTACTGAGCATTCAAGGTCTTTCCAGATCTTTTCATGGCTTAATAGCTCATTTCTTTTTAGTTCTGAATAATATTCTATTGTTTGAATATACCATGGTTTACTTATCTACTCAATCACTGAAGAGCATTTTGGTTCCTTCCAAGTTTTAGCAATTATTTGTAAAGCTGCCACACATATTTGTGGGCTGGTTTTGTGCAGACATAAATTTTTAACTCCTTTTAACTCCAATTATACCAAGGAGCATGATTGGTGGTTGATACATAAATAGTATATTTAATTTTGTAAGCATATTTAATTTTGTAAGCAACAGGCAAACTTCCAAAATGTCTGTACCATTTTGCATTTCCACCAACAAAGCATGAAAGTTCCCGTTGCTCCACATCCTCACCAGAATTTGGCATTGTCAGTGTTCAAGATTCTGTCCATTCTAATAGGTATGTGAGGTGTCACAGTATTGTTTCAATTCACATTTCCCTGATGACATATGAAGTGCAGCATATTTTCTTATGCTTATTTTCCATCTCTGTTTCTTCTTTGGTAAATTGTCTTAAGATTTTGGGAGTTGGCCCATTTTTTAAACATATTGCTTTGTTTTTATTGTTGATGTTATTCTTTGTATATTTTGGGTAATCCTCAGTTATCAGACAATGTCTTTTGTGAATATTTGCTCATGGTATGTAACTTGTCTTCTCATTCTCTTCACATTGTTTTTTTAAACAAAGTTTTTAATTGCAATGATGTCCAGCACCAATTATTTGTATCAAGGATCATGACTTATGTGTTGTGTGTAAAAAGGCACCGTCATACCAAAGGCCATCTAGGGTTTCTTTGCATTATTTTCCAAGAGTTTCATAGTTTTGCATTTTATGTTCAGATTTATGTCCACTGTGATTTAATTTTGTGAAGGATAAAAAGTCTGCATCTAGATCTTTTTTTTTTGTATGTGCATGTCCAGTTGTTCCAATACCATTTATTGAACAAACTATCTTTGCTCCATTGTATTGTCACTGTTCCTCTGTCAAAAATTAGTTCACTATTTTACAAGAGTCCATTTCTGGAATTTCTACTCTGTTCCACTGATCTGTTTGTCTACTTTTTGCTAATACCACACTAGCCTGACTACTGTAGCTCTACAGTAAATTTTGAAGTCAAGGAGCGATAGTCCACAAACTTTGTTCTGCTTCAATATTGGCTATTCTGGGTCTTTTGCCTCCACAAAATCTGTAGAAAGCAAAAAAAGAACATGCTGAAAATTTGATTGGGATTCACCGAATCTAGAGACAGGCTGGCAAAAATGACATCTCGACAACATTGAGCCCTCTTCTTCATGAGGATAAATATCTATTTATTTAGATTATATTTATACTGTTCTGTGCTTTCTGTGCATGGTCCTTTTATAAGCTTCAGAAGCTACAATTTTTGGATGATATAAAAATAGGATATCTGGGTTTGTGATACAAGATAATAATTTTGTATAATTTTAATCAAACATTTTGATATTCTTGTTTTAAATTTGTACTAAACTCATAATTATTCAGAATGGTTATAGAATGGTAGTTAATTTACATTCTAATGAAGTGAAAATTCCTACATATCCTAAATAGAGATTGCTAATTTGGAAGGAATTTCAGCATGTCAAAATATATCTAATACTGAAAAGATAAGCAAGAGACAAATCTCTATGACTAACCATTTCTCATAAGGAGATTCAGTGCTTTGGAGTTGCCATTCTTGTTATTTCTAACATATTTGATGTATGTATGTATGCATTTTTAAAGTAATTCCTGATATTTGTTATTTCTAAAATGGGTATTTTGCATAAAAATACATTGCAAATGCATAAATCAATGATTTTCATTATTTGGAGTAGTCTACATTAGAGTTTCTCATAGATCTTATAACCAAAGTTACTATTTTATTAATGCCTGGAATTATTCCAAAAGTGACTCAGAAAATATTCTGAGAAATAAAAGCATAAAAAATATATTTGAGTGTAACACCTCCTCTAGGTCTAGAGAACAAACTTGATCATTTTGGAGGTCTAAAATATATGAGAACAAAATATTTACTTGTTTTCATGGGTATCATGTGGTAAAAATAAATTATAAGGAAACTGCCAAGACTGGATAAGGATGAGCTCTATTTAGACTTGATGATTGCCAGGTTCTTACTTGATTTTTTTTTCAGTATCTTCCTTATTTATAATTACTTTTCATAATGGGATATTATAGATACTTTTATGTGGATACCCTTGTACAACTTCATATGGAGTCAAATAAATGGATTTTGTCTCAAAATATTTAGAAAACAGTGATACTGACTTCTGTGGTACTCTCACCAAAATATAGTCAAGAATTATAAAAAATTTTTAAAGAATCTCTCTATACACTTAATAAGAGTTTGCTATGATGAATATTTTTAAAGAATCTCTCTATACCCTTAATAAGAGTATGCTATGATGAATAGAAAACAAACACAAAAAGGAATTCAGAGGTTGAGTATCTTCTGGATCCAGTATTATGGGACTCATTCTTTGATACTATTTTCCAGGCTAGAGTGCTCACATATACTGACTGCATCACTGAAATCCATGAGTGCCACAGTTCCACTCTTATTATTCTCTATAACTGTTATTTATATAGAGTCACTCTTTAACTATACTGACCTAAAATTCTAAGATTCTACAGCTTTATTTCAAGATGCAAAGGAAACATTGAGAAATGCTTCATAAAATAACCTGGATAAAAATGGAGGCATTATATTAAAAATACATATAATTTTATTTGTCAGTGTTTCCTTTTCAGTTCTCCCCTTAAGTAAGGAATTCTTGTTATAAAAAAGCTTACTCTACCTTCCCGTTTCTTTATAAATAATAAATGCATGCTTTCAATTGTGGATTATGTCTCTGTTGGAATCATTACTGTAGTAGGCACTGAAATAGTCTAAGAAGTGCTCATTTGCCTGTAATGGAACTCTATCTTCAGGATATAAATAAGTAAGCAGGTTTTAAAAGGTTATTTGTTTTCCAGATATTAAAAAGTATGTTAAGGCTTTAGGATTTAGCATGGTAATCCATATTTGCATGCAAGTGATCAAAAGAAAGCCAAAGTCTTATTATAGATTTAGAATTGCCTGACACCAAGAAAAACCATTTAAAAAACAAAGTTGCTTTCACAAACAAAGCTTTCCCCTCAGTTGACAAATCTTATCTGCCTGATGGCTTATTATACAAACACAAGGAAAATGTGTTTTATGTCAAAGATAAGGTTAATTAGACAAATGAGATCAAGCTACCATCCTGCAAGGTCACAGTTATCATCCAGCTTTACATATGCAATCAAGCATGACAAAGAGGTTGTCACTGGAGACTAACTCATAATTCAACTCCTGCTTGTCAATATCCCCAATGGTGTGCTGTATATTTATCCCTTCTCAATGATAAAATATCTTCAACACCATTAAAATTCTTCAACATTCTGGCCATTAAATACTTCTGTACCAAAACTATATTATCTAAGTTAAGTATATCATCTAAACACTTTTCAAAATCAAATCTCTAGGGTTTCTTATATTGTTTTCAGCTAGTAAGAATATACCTATAAAGCACCTGAGTTTTTCACACATCTTTCCATGTAGTGATAACCATAAATTTTACTGTGTCTTTCTCCTTCAAATTATGTCATTGGTAATACTAAGCTAGTGTTTAGGATCAATACACATAGATTCTTTCAGTATGTATAGTTTCTTCACATGGCAAATCATGGATTTTCTTTGAGAAACCTTTGGATTACCAACATTTTCCTTGCTGTGAAACCTCCCCATTTGGTTTCATATTGATGAGAGATGCTTCATCAAGTTTACCCAGAGAATTCTAAAACTGACATATGTTAAAATACCCCTACTGACACTGACAGTGGTATAAGGAGGGTTAACTGCTCAGTCAGTGGAACAGGTTGCTCATCAAAATCACTGGGATAATAACTGAGGCTGAATCTGTACAAGAAGGATTTTTTTCCTGAATGCATTTCATAGCCAATGCTTTGCAATTAAGATTGTTGCCATGTGTCTGATGTCAGTTGCCAGGAGTGCTCTCCCCACGACATCAATCTCTCCTGGGCCTAAATGTAATCATTATCTCCTAAAGGGAAGCATTTATTCAGACTTCTTCCCAGGGCACTTCACAGTAAGAAATGCGGTACTAGCAACTCACTAACAGGAGGCAGAGAGAGCAGAGGCTTTTCTACAACAAGTACTGCCAGCTAAGTAATTTTTAGTTTTGGTGTCAGTACTTAAGGGCTTTTGGGAGAACTATGCATTATCTCTCCACCTTCTGGAATTTTTACCCAAATGAGACAACACATCAGCACATTAACAACAACAGCCCAATGTTGAAACCTGTCTCTGCAGTCCAGAAAATTACATTTCTATCAGGAAGTATATTTGCATAATTTCAGATGGAAGTAACCTCTTTTTCCACTGACAATTTGCAGCTTTTTATCATTATTTATCTTATGGTAGTTCTTTCTGAACTGTAATACTCTTACCTACCTTACTGATATATAATCATTTCTTTGGACAAATATTCCAGTTGGATTCATTTGTATCTGCTTCAAAACAGCAAGGACAGGGTCCTGATCCATCACTTATCTGAAAACATGTCCTTTAGAAAAATGGTGCTGAGATGAAGGAGAGGAAAGAGTAGCAGTGTAAGGGCACTGGAAACACACACCCACTGTGAGTGATGTGCCAGCAGCAAACAGGGTCAAACTCTGACAACAGGAAAATGCAAAAACAAAAATGAAAACATCTCATAGTTGGTCATTAAAAATCTTGTTCCAGTTAATGTCCTTGGAACCTTCCTTTTCTAAGATAAAACCAAAAGAATGCTCATATTTTACATGGTAGAGAAATACCTATCAGTGCCTTGGGTTTGACAGACATATTTAAACATTTGAACATTCTTATTGAACATTTCCCATTATCAATATGGAAGTAAAATAATTTCATGCCACTACTTGCTATTAGTTTTAGAGATACAGAGGTCTGGCTCTTTTTAGTAGAACCATAGGTTCAAGAACTTTAAAACAAAGCCATGACAGCTATAAGGAAAACTACCCCAGTAAGTCCTTACAGAAAGGGAAAAAAAATGACTGACAAACAAAACTTACACAATGATTTTTATAGTGCCAACATTTTCTGTTTGTTATTATTTTCTCTCCCTTGTTCTCCTATTTTTTTCAGATCTCAAATTTTCTGTCTCTTAAAACACACACACACAGATTGAGAAAGAGAGTGAGAGGGAAATTCTATGTCTGTGTTCATAGAGCCAACAGTATACAAGAGGGGTTTCAATGATGAACAAAATGATTATAGTGCTTACAATCTGCAAGGAAAGTCAACATTATCAGATAACTGCATGCAGAGACATAAAACTGTAACAACTTACAGTTATATGGAGCTATGAGACTACGTAAGAGAGGATAATCTGGTCAGGCACAGCAAGAAAAGGTTCCTTCAGGAGGTGACTATCCCTTTGAGACACAAGGCAAAAAGAAGTTCAGAGTGGTGAGAGGTGATCCCCGCAGGGAGAAACAACCTGATGTAAAGCCCTAGGTGGGACATCACACACCAGGGAAGAACCAAAGGGCCCCTGTGCCTGGAATTCAGAAAGGGAAGAGAGCATCTTGTGGGCTGAGGTGGGGGCATTTAGGGAAGTGCTAAGAAACCACGATAAGAAACTTTGTCTATATTTGTCTTTAGAGAGGTGTAACATCTCAATTTTATATTTTGTAAAACTCTCCTTGCCTGCCTGTGGAGAATAGACAGAATAGGTGCCTCTGTTGATGTAAGTAATAATTTAGGAAGTAGCTCAGGGGAGAGATTATGTTCCTTAGGACCAGAGTGCTGATGGTACCAAATGGGCAGAAGTGGATGAATTCCAGATTTTTTGCAATATAACCAGATTAGGTGATAGAATTTGTGGAAAGAAGGAGAAAGGTGACAGGATGATTTCTGTTTTTCTTTTTTCTTTTTCTGGTTTATTGTGAAGTCAGCTCAAAAATAATAGAAGAGTATATTTGGAGAGAGAACCACCTGCTTAGTTTGCACTGCATTAAATTTAAGGCCAGTAAGTAATTAGATGTATCGAATTTATGCGACTGGGAACACACACATTCCTGAGAGGCATCAGGTTTGCTTTCTTTGAGAATTTGTTACTTTTTCTTTTTTTTTTAAGTGAGCACTGTATAGTATAAATGCGTCCTTTTTGTCCTCCTTTTCAGGATTAGGATTATTAAACCAAATTCATATAGCCACCTTAGTATTCCTGGTTAGCGTATTATGATAATCTTGATTTTTTTTTAACTGTGGCTTTGTTGGCTCAAGTGTCTGGTATGAGTTCAAGTATATAAATACATGCCTAAAGATATGAACCATAAAAAATCTATCTGGTTGAGGTAGTGTAAGAATAAAAAAAATAATGTTTATTAAAAGGTACTAGAAAATGTCAAATGTTATGTTTGTCATTATTATGATAAGTGATTAAGTCACTGTCAACTGATATTATCAGAGTTGATCATTTACAAGCCTTAAGCATCAGGGAATTTGCTGCAGAAAAATATAAGTATTTTTAATATTTTAAATTAAATGTCATTAAGCATACCTTAACATATAGAAGATATTAGTTGTACAGTGATTATCATCACTATTATGTACATAATAAATTATCTTTAGATATATGTATGCCTATATCACAGGCATACACATCTACTATTCAGACATTATTATTCATTGTTTAAGTTCATCAGTGATTTAGACAAACAAGAAACAACAGCAGAAAGAGACAAAAGTACTATTTTACTGGCCAAGACTAATTGGAAGTGCTACAGTGAGAAAAATAACCATCATAACAATCACCACCTCCTCAACCATTCTGCACTAATAACTAATGGATATAACATTGCCTCATTATTGTACTACTTCTCCATTCATTATTTCCTCTAAGAAAGTCCTCAGTATTCCATTTATTTTAAAGGGATTTAATGGATGTGGTATGAATTGTCAATGAGCTTTTTGAAATTTGGGGAACCTAATTAGGAACGTATTTACTTTCTCTTTTTTCAGGGTGATTAATTCTGTGCAAGACTTTCAGCCTAATGTTACTCCAAAGAAAAAATAGAAAGGGAAAAGGAGATTCTACTTCTATGGACTAATGGACTGGTAATTAAAAAATTGAATTAAGCATTAACTCAGAAGAGACAGTTTCAATATATAAATTATTTCTGTTTAGCCTTCTATTGCCAGAGTAATTAAGTAATTCTTTTGGCCTCATCACCATTAGTAAATGAAAATGTATTTGAATTCACTAAGACTTGTGATTTACACTAGGGAATCTGTATCGGTAAATATATTTCCTCTGCTAACAGATTTCATAAAATCAGATGTTTTATTTAGAAAAAGTCAGCCTTATTTATGGAAAACAAAAATTCATTTATTACATAGTTATTTGGGCAGGTAAAATCTCTGGAGTTTTTTGCATGGCTGCCTTTAAGAAACAAAGTCTATACATTTCTGTATCTTCAACATGTGAGAAATCACCTCAGGCTTAGACCAGGTCCTCTGTTTCTTTAAGAAAAGTAAAAGATGGAAAATCTAGAATATCTTCTTCGGGTTTCTTTATTTAATAAAAAGCTCAAGGACCTAAGCAACAAAAGTAATTCTTAAGATAAATGAATAAATCATGTACCAAAGGAGTACAAGGTAATAAAATATACATAGAAGAAACCTACGCTAAAATGACTTCTAATCTGTCTTCTGCATCCTTAGACTCATTTTATGCTACAGTTACAGTTACAATAAATTAACCTAAATATAACCTAACATTCTTTTTGTTATCTCTTCAAATAAGTCCTTTACATTATTTTGAGCACACTGGCAACGACACACTGGCTGCCTGTTTTAAATCTTATGTAGTCCATAGCACAATGATTCAGAACCAAATTTTTAACAACAGTCTCTATGTTCTCCAAAGTACATAGATATTTCTGTTGCTGGCATGCTGAATATGCTGCAAAATAAACTGAGGTTATTAAGTGTTTTCTACCCTTTCTCCTCTAGGAAATTTTTATTGCTAAGCACCTAATTGCCAAAAGACAACCTCAGCTATAAGAAACCTTGCTCTTGACAAAAATGCACCCATAATCATTTTCTGTGTAGTGACATTTTGATACAAATATATCTCTAGGAGCAGCAAGCATTAAATATTTGGGAGAAGAAAGGATAAAAAGAAATATGTCAAATTTAAACTAAGTAAACTAGAAAAGTGACAAAACACAGAATCATAAGTATGGACCAGAAAAGGAAGAACTTTTTCACAGAAATTGGCTTGACTTTTCAAATCCTCTGAACATAAATAATCATGTAGTTGATGCATTTATCTGATTTATCCTGTAATTAGAAAGCCCCCCAAATAAATGTGTAGCTGGGAATTTGTCTCTTGATTTCAATTCATTTTCCTATATGTAATTCCCCTTTTCTTCAGTTTTTTTTTTCAGTATTCATATATGTAGGCAGCCACCAACTCTCCTTGAATGACATGGAGAACATGTCATTCAATGATCCAACTGATCAGGAAAAGTATTATTCTAGTTACATCCCCTTTACCTCCATAAAGCACTAGAGATCAAAGTCATAAAGTGAGTACTTGATTTTTAAGAATCGAAAAACCAGAGATTTTACCTCATCTTCACAAATCATTAGTCGAGCTACTTTGATAAAATACTTGGCCATTCTGTATCTGTTTATTCATGTTCAAAGATTATTTTTTAATCTCTCCCCTGTCTACTCCTCAAGGCTGCAAATATGAATTATGACAATGCATTGTGCAACAATCCTAAAAATCAGAAAATTCCATAAAGATATAGACCACCAACATAAAAAGTTATAAATTTTGTACTCCAGAAAGATATGACTCAAAAAAGAAACAAAATAATCAGTAAATAATACTCATTTTAATTTGTGTATTATTTGCAATGCTTTAGTGCTTTTAAACCCATTGGCAATTATCAAACTGAAGGCAATTGACTTACTTCTGGAGCCTGAAGAGGTGCTCACTGCTGTGAAGGAGTCAGCACTCTGCCTGGCTGCTGCAGAACATGGACGGGGTGAAAGCATCTCCAAAACTCAATCTGAGGATGGTGTCAGAAGTAAGGGTGCTCAGCTACTACATGTCTTCCCAACACCTGGCTGAATGGTTACAGGGACTCTTCAAAGGAGACAAGCACAGAAAAAAAGTATATCAAAATATGATCACAAAGTATCTTTGATAACTATAGTTGCTGTTAACTGTGTGATCATCCTCAAACTAGATCAGAAATACCACTAAAGAGGATTTAAATAGATGTGCATAGTAAGGCTTTTCCCGTGGAATGTGCAAGGATTCCAATAGATATGTCAGCATTCTGCTTTTCATTTTGGGGAGGAGTCTTCTTATCTCACAATTGAAGATAGTTTAAACAATCAAAAGACATGTAATTCAATGTTATTTATAGGATTTGCATTAATTCAACTTGCAAGCTAATGTTTAAAAAATTGCCTTAGTCAACAAATGAATAATCATCACTTACTGTGTATGCATCAGGTACATGATGCTGGGGATAGAGCAGTAAAATGAAGCTCTCAAATCCTGCCCTCCTGGGGCTAACAGTCTTATGTTGTGTTGCCTATATGTTCTTCAACAGAGAAAATCTATTTCAACACATATGTCTGTGAAGGAAATACACAGGTGTGCCATTTGTATTTAACTTTATGTCAGAAAATTACTTATTTCCATGTGCTTCTGAAGGTTCCATGTCAATCTAAAGAACACTAGACCTAGCTATTTGAGACAGAATATATAATGATTTTCCCCTAAGACCTTTATAATAGTACCAATTTCTATTCAACCACTATCATTCTTAATGCAGAAATAGGCTGAATTTATAAAAATGTTCTTGAAATGAATAAAAGCATTATAATTTTATTTAGACTATGACATTTTATCTACAGAAGCAAAAGTGTAATAATAAAAATACATATGATGATACAAAGATAACTCAGGTTAAGTTTATTATTCCTACTGTTTTGGTTTATAAAGATGAGTGAATGGTCTTACAGAGTCAAAATGTAAGAGGGTGATTGTAATATCCTGAGATACCTAATAATTAGGTCTTAATTTTAAAACAAATTTAAGTTATTGCCTAAGTTTATACTGAAATTACCCAGAGATGCTAAAATTCAATGCATAGATTAATGATGACATTAAAAAAGAGAAAGTTATAGTTTATTCCAAGTTATCTTATAAAATATGTCAACCAATGTCTCTTTTTATATTTATATTGTAAAAGATATTTATTACCAAATTATAGAATAACTCACATTACACACACACATATAAATCAGTCCTACATGCACTAACCACCCTGAGATAGCTATGGTTTGCATTTTCCTTAATTTCTTTCTGTGAATATTTGAAACTAATTTTTTCATTTTTAAATGCATGATCAAAGTACAAGAAATCTGAAGGTAAATCTCTCTCCAAAGCAAGACACATTCTTTTCAGAAAAAGCCAATTTCACATATCAGAAAATTCTCTCAGAAATATTTCATGCATACATGAGTGTATATATATATATATATATATATATATATAGAGAGAGAGAGAGAGAGAGAGAGAGAGAGAGAGAGAGAGAGAGAGAGAGAGAGAGAGAGATTTATACATATACAATTACCCTGTTTGCCCTATGCCTTCCATTTAACACATCACAGAGTTAATTCCAATTCTGTGTTCTATCTTCAACCCCATCCATTCTATCAGTAAATATCTCTCACATGCATGCAACATAATCTACTTGTGTGTTCCAATGGAAAATTATAAAGTGTCAAGACTTGTTATTCTAAAATAGTATAACTGATGTCAATATAATGTATCTATGTACATCAGTAAACACATTTATAATAAATTCTTAGAAGCAAAATGTTTAAAATAAGAAGCCTCATTGTTTATGAAACTCTTATTATGTTCCTACCTCTGTAGTAAAGAGGTAGTATTAAGCAAGAGCAAACTTGAATTTACAATTATATTTTGCATCATTTCATTATGATGTCAAAATATAAATGCCTCCTATAGATCAAAACAGCAAAAAAGGATTAATAACCGAAAGTATTTACATGTATTCACTTTAGCTTAAAGAGTCCAGTAACTGTTATAATACTATCTAAATTCTAAGTTCCCAAAGAAAATTATTTTTTATCTTACGTTACTTTATTATTAATGATAGTAACATTTTCCTTTTTATTACAATGTCTTTTATTAAGCACTTACTATGTGCCAGCTACCAAAAACATGTATTATCCAAATCAATTCTCCCAAGAGCAAAGTGAGGTAACTCACATTTGCTTTTATGCTGATACAAGAGGCAGGGATGGAAATATTTCTTTTTTTTTATTTTAATTGTTGTTCAAGTACAGTTGGCAGGGTACTATAGATAGTAGTTGGCAAAGCTGGGCCTATCACCTAGGGCTATCCCACTGCAAATCAATGCTCTTATACCTCATGATATAAGTTTTCAGAAAACCATTAGAAGATTCTACAGTAAAGAAACATAAATATGATGCTTTTTTGTCTACATATTTTGATTAGTGCAATGCCAAAATCATTTTAAGTTGGGATTGTAACAGCACAATTTTTCAGTATAATCTTATAAAGATTTTTTCTTCTTGATAGTATGTAGAAATAAAACATCTCATAAGAAATTATGATCAGTTCCTTAGTACCAAGTTGTTGATATGTTGGCCTTCATCCACAGTCTTAGAAAATTTGACAATGGTTATTGTTCATGTACATGTACAATTGTTTATGCACAAGAAATATGGTTCTTTCTGGGGGAAAATGGAGACAACTGTACTTGAAAAACAATAAAAAAATTAAAAAAAGAAATATGGTTCTCTCTCTAATGATTATCTTGAATGCCAATACTGAAGTCTGAGACAACTCAGGAAACATGGGCAAAACCCTGGAAGTTTTTACAGAAGATCCTTTATAAAATTTAGAATCATGGCCCTGTGTAGCTCCTAATAGTACTTGCTTCCCATCTATGTCCTTGCTAAGTGTTCATCAGTTGTCTGAACATATACAGATGCTCCTCCACTTGCAGTGGGGTTATGTCCCCAAAATCACATTTCAGTTGAAAATGCATTTAACACACCCAACCTCTGGAACATCATAGTTTAACCTAGCCTTCCTTAAATATGCTCAAAACACTTTCTTTAGCCAAGAGTTGGGCACAATCACCTAAACAAGGAAAACACTGGAGAGTATTGCTCATTCACCCTCGTGACTGCCAGGCTGACTGAGAGCTGTGGCTCACTGCCTGTGCTCAGCATCATGAGAGAGTATCATACCACACACACCACTGGCCCGGGAAAAGGTAAAAATTCAAAATTTGAAGTATATGTTCTACTGAATGGTAGCACTTTCACACCATCATAATGTTAAAAAATTGTAAGTCTAATGTCCTAAGTCAGGGATCATCTGTACTTTGATTCCAATTTCACTATCAGCAAAGGCAGGACTTTAAAGTCTTATAAACCTTGATAGAATCACAGCAATGACCATAACATTCAATTTTTTTAAATAAAAAAGAGACAATATTACAAAAAGCTGCCATTATTTCAAGGCATAATATCTGAAAGTACCAATCATGGTGCTTTATTCATTGTAGGTGTGTAGTCTTTATGTTTCCCTCAAGATGGTTTTCCTAAGGTTGCCCTGAGTTTTAACCCACTGAACACTAAAGAAACCGTTGAAATATTTGAAGATAATAGTCACATAATTTTAAGTATCTCCTTAATTTAAAGATCCACAGAGTCTGAACAATTATGAATCTGTCAAGTAGTATCATTATTGTACTGCCTCCATCTCATGTCTAATGGTACACAATAAATCACAGGAGGCAGGTGTTCTGCACTAGTCTTTATACTTACCTTACATGAAAATGATTAAAATTAAACATTTAATCATCCAGATGTTTGCTTCACATGATAGAAAAAGTCAACTGTTTTGAGCTATATGAGTAAATGAATCATTTTGTTTCACTGCAATTCACTCACGTATTTAATAATCAGAATAATGTTTGGTATAATACAGCCATCATCTTTAGTGGACCACTTAAAAATTGAAGGTATAATATAAGAGATATTATTTTATGAAGAAGAATTTTAAAAATTTAGAGAAGAAATATAGAATGAAGTTGAAAATTATTTCTTTAATGAGTTTCAAATGCATAAATATTCAGAAGGATTCATGTGATTGAATATGGAAATGCACCTGTGTTATTGAATACAGGTATAGAATTATATACTCAGCTAAAGGAAAATATTTATAAATTATTATACAATTCCAGGATCATATGATAGATAAATTAATGTACCACTAGGTCATTTATTGCTTAATGTAAATGTCACATTGTAAATTGAGAACAGCTAACCATCCTTTCCTGTAATAGCAAGAGTTCAGCACTTAAATAAAACATAAATCTTGGTGACCTAAAAATTGTTATAACTACATTTGCAATTTCCCATTAACATCTCAAGAAAAATAACTTTAAGTAATGGATATATTCAATAAGGTACAACCCAAGGTGAAGGGCTTTTTTGAGAGAGTGGCAGAAGATAGGTGTAGGCGATGTTGACTTTGAATTATTTTATTTTTTAAATTCTCACCCAAGATTATTTTCATTTATTTTACAGAGAGGGATGAAAGGGAAAAAACAGAGAAAGAGAGAGAGAGACTGGGAATTGGACATCCAACCTAGATATGTGCCATGACCAGGATGGAACCCACAGTCTTTTGGTGTACTGGACAATACTCCAATAAACTGAGCCATCTGGCCAGGGCTGAAATATTTCTTCTTTTCTTTCTTTTCTTTCTTTTCTTCTTTCTTTCTTTCTTTCTTTCTTTCTTTCTTTCTTTCTTTCTTTCTTTCTTTCTTTCTTTCTTTCTTTCTCTCTCTCTCTCTCTCTCTCTCTCTCTCTCTCCCTCCCTCCCTCCCTCCCTCCCTCCCTCCCTCCCTCCCTCCCTCTCTCTCTCTCTCTCTCTCTCTCTCTCTCTTTCTTTCTTTCATTTATAAAGAAAGGGGAAGGGAGGAAAAGGAGGAAAGAAACATCAATGTGTGGTTGCCCCAGGGCTGAAATATTTTGTTTGTTTGTTTGTTTGTTTGTTTGTTTATAGAGACAGAGGAAGAGAAGGAAAGAAACATCAATGTGTAGTTGCCTCTTGTGTGCTCCCTACTGGGGACCTGGCCTGTAACCTAGGCATATGCCCTGACTGTGAATTAAACCAGTGACCCATTGATTCACAGACCAGCACTCAATCCACTGAGCCACACTAGCCAGGGCTGAAATGTTTGCTTTGTTGTTGTTGTTGTTGAAGTACAGTTGTCTCCGTTTTCACCCCAACATGCCCCTCTCCCCACCCCACCTACCCGCTTTGGCTTTGTCCATGGGTCCTTTACACATATTTCTTGATGGCCCATCCTCTAGTATCCTCCATTATCCCTCCCCCCTCTGGTTACTGTCAGTTTGTTCTTTATTTCAATGTCCCTGAAGGAACTAATATGTTCACTAAATTTTATAATAATAATTTAAAAAATGGATTTTTCATTTTATGCAAATAAATGTACTTTTATTTTATATTAAGAAATAATACAATTTCTTATGTGATAATAATGTATGTCCTACTTAAATTTTCTTAGAATTAGTTCAGATCTCTTTTTAAAAAAATTATTGTTTTTTTTCCATTACCATTTACCCCCCTTAAACCCTCTTCCACCTCCACCCACCCCCCACTTCCCACAATCACCATACTGTGGTCATGTCCATGAGTCCTTTTTCTTTTTGCTCAATCCCTGCACCCTATAACCTTCCCCCAGAGCTTTCATCCTGCTTTCCATGTATAAGTCTGTCTCTATTTTGCTGGTTAGTTCATTTGTTCATTAGATTTCATATATGAGTGAAATCATATGGTATTTGTTTTTCTCTAATTGGCTTATTTCACTTAGAATAATGCTCTCTGGGTTCATTGATACTGTCACAAAAGGTAAAATTTTCTTCCTTTTTACAACTGAGTAGTATTCCATATAATGGATTTGTCATTATAACATAATAAGAGACTAAATTAGTAACTGATTTAGTGAAGAAACAAAATGCATTATCATAATTTGACTCTAATCACAAAAAGTCCTATTTATTAAGTTGTAGTTGCAAAACTCTAATACAAAAAATTAAATAAAATAAATGTAAAGTAAGGTCTAACTGAAGACTATGGAGCTAATAAGTATTTTCTTGCCTACTTATAGTTTCTTAACTGACAATCAAAAGAACATAAATAGTAGTAATTCAATATATAAATTATTCATTAGATAAGTTTATTCTGCTAAAATTTTCTTGAAATTCCTTTGAATTTCAAAGTTCAGGAAACATTTTTTTTTCTTTTAAACGACAAGTTTGGCACTTTTGGGGGGTAAAGTGTTTGCTACAAAGTTTATTTGCAGGTGAACAGCACACCATTTACAAAACATGTCTGGCACAATCAAGCCTGCACTCCTCTCACACACTGGGGCCTCAGGAAGACCTAGTCCCCCAACAACTATAAACAGTCCCAGACAATGAGTGCATGAAAACCACTTCTTCTTCCTTCAGCAAACAAAATTATTTATGAAGCTGTACATTTCAGCAATACGGAGCAAAAGGAAAAGAGTGACCTCAAAGAAAGCTTCCTTACTGGTGGAAGCTGTCATTTTGCAGACATGAAATATTCATATCAACAGTCTTATATGTCAACAGGAGGGGGTTACATATGAGCAACAACAGTAAGCCTTTTATTTATAACCAACAGGGAAAAAGAAGACTCTCTTTGCACACCAGTTCTTGCCCACACTTTCAGAGATCAGGGTTAGCATGACCCACCCCTCTAATGAACCCCCAGGTTTCACATTTACACCCATTACCTTCCTTTGAATTCCCTTCCCAATGCTCCATTCCAAAACTGGAGAGCTGCCCATGGACTGTTGTGACTTTAGGTCACATCATAAATCCCTGAATATTCACCTTCCATTTAATGGTTGACTCTTGGCCAATATGAACACAGGCAGGGTTTTACAGAAACAAACTCAGAAAAGCCATCTATTCTCCCGAGCCCAGCTACTCTGTGTCCCCAGCTCTAAGCTGACAACCCAGTCCAAACAATAGGGCTGATAAATAGTGAATCAGCATTTTGTTCAATTGGTGGCACTTAAATTCTTTTGAGTTGAAAAGTTGCCACAATTTTGTACTCAGGGCAGGTTTCAAAGGGAGTCGAAGCAGCAAATATTCAAGGGACCCTTACACAGCCAGAAGTTCCTTTCTGGGTGATGTACATAAAATATTTAGTAACCAGGACTGTGGAAGGACTAAAGAAGAGCTCCCAGGTCTCTAAAAAAGGCCATTTCTTAAGATCATTTGTGGAGTCCTATGGACAAAAGATCTATACACACTGTATGCATGGTTGGCAGGAAAAGTAGGCAGCTCCAGGGAATCTGGGATATCAGGTGAATGTCCAGCTCCTGGCACTGGTAGAGGGCAACACTGTCCAATACCCACTTTCAGGTCACCACAGGTACCTCATACATTTGCCCAATTGCATGGAGGCCACCATCGTCTGTCTACTATCTGGCCGCACAACCACAGCTGGATGAGTACTCTTGCCGAGGGTGAACGACATAGGTAGGCTCCTTCACCACAGAAGCCATGTGAAGCTGCACCATCCACTCTAAAATTGATCTGTGGGTTTGCTGCTAAAGGACCCATAGCTACAGATTTCTAGGCCCCTGCACATCTTTCCATCCTGGGACTCGCCTGCTCACTTTGGACCTTGCTGGGTCCTTCCAGATTTTCATCCCATGGTGAAGTGAGAGAATTGTACCTTTACTTTCTCACTGTTCTAGCTCTTGGTCTGCTCTGACAATAAGTCAGTCCTGCTCTGTTCCTTTGAATGCGGGGAAAAATTTAAATGCAGCATTCCTGTTCATCTGAGTGGTTTGGAAAAAGTCAAGAGACAGTTACTATGGTCATTCAAATCTGCATGTCAGTGCGTCACCTCAGTAATAACCTTTTTCATTTACCAGAGAATATCAACAAATTCTTATTAATACATGTTTATTTCAACTACATGTATCCACATACAGCATTTCTTTCCTTCCTCCCTGGCTCTTTCTTCTTTCCTGTTCCCCCATTTCACCCCTTTCTTCCTCCCTTTCTCTACCTCTTGTCTTCTCTCTCCTGCCCCCTCTGTTCCTTCCTTTCCTCCACAACTTCACTTCTTGCAGGTGAAATTAGAAATGCTTTCATATAGAAACCATTAAACTGTACACTCTCTGAACATAAGAATTTTTCAAACACATTAAATAGACTTTTAATGTATGTATATTATATACTTTCAGAGTTTTGATTCATGCATAAATTTATATAGGCCAGATCAAATTTTTAATATGCATATGAGAAAGTATGTGTATCACCTGTTTATTAATAATCATTATGCAAGTAATCCATGAGTACATTCCTTCTTTTAAAGTTATATTAAATGGATAGGAGTTATAAGGTTGCTGTAGCTACAAAAGTGTAGCACGAGGTATCATGCTGAGAGAACTCTCCTGTATTTAGCTTACAAACCTACACATGTGATCAAATTTAGAAAACTAAATATAAACACACACAAATACATGTAAAATTGGTAAAATCCAAATAATGTCAGTGGATTGTATTAATGTAGGTTCCTGACTGTGATGTGAGATGCTGTACTACAGTTATGCTAGAAGTTACCACTGGGAGAAACTAGGTGTCGAGTATATGGGGATCTTTGTATTATTTCTCACAACTGCAGTACATCTACATAGTGGAACATCATGTGCCTTAAGGTGACTCATGAGGGTCAACAGTACCAGGCTACAATCTCAACATTCATTAACAGAAAAGGAATGTCCAGAACATCAAATATTACATTCCCAGTAAATTATTTGGTTATCATCAAACTATTGCTGAACCTCAGAGAAAAACCAGGAAAAGAGCCTAAATCCATCAGTCAATGAAAAAGGCTGACTTGCTGCTCACTTTGGGTAGCAGAGTGCATCAGTGACATTAATATAAAGGACAGGAATTAGGTTTTCCACCAAAAACTTGGTGTGGTAAATTATGAACTGCTGTGAGCCCTGCTGTGCTGAGGTGGAGCAGAATCTTTACCTGCTCTTGACTGTCACTTCTCCCTTTTTTGCACAAAAAAGGTAAAAGAAAATGCATATTATCTAATGCTTGGAGAATGGAGGTAGATTAAAAGTGTGGGAGAAAATACGTAGTGTGGACAGGAATCATTCTGTGTTTTGGATGTGGTGGTGGTTGCTTTGTTTTTAATGCATTAGTTTAAGTTCTGACAAAAATGCTTAATATATTGTATTAAAAATTAAATTTACTTTGAATGCATCAAGCCCAAACAAATAACTGTATGGTGTACATAAATTGAACTCACACAGGCATACTATATACATAGTATATTAGAAATAGCTATGTTATATATACATAGTTATATAGTATATTAGCAATATCTACTTTATGCAGATATGTATAAAGTAGATATTCCTAATGTCCATACCCACATAAGTACACATTAGAACATTATACAAATAAATATATCTATAGATTAAGCCATCTAGCCATCCATTCAGAGAGGGAGAGAGAGACAGCATGCTTTCTAATGGCCATGCTAAGAACACTAGATCTTATATATTAGTCAGTGAGTTAAAAACTAGGCTGTAGACCCTGGGCAACTGTTGAGCAATTATTAGTTGTATTTACAGTGGGCTAAAGGAATATTTTGGAACAATTTTAGACAAACGAGGACCACATGGAGACTGGGAATTAGAAGCACTGTAATAGGCAATACAGGTATAAGAAATCTAAAAGCACAGGGTTACTTCTTTTGTGACAGAAAGGTAATATTTAAAGTCACAATCACAACTACAGGGAAGATCTAAGAGAATGGAGTGAGAGGTATCACATTTACAATGTATTACTAATGGTATATCATGTGCCTTAGTTCTTGTATCAGCCTATAAGAGCTCTGAGGACCAACAACATCCTATGGGTAACTGTATGCCCTGCAGTATGAAGCACACTCAGCTACATCTAACAGACACTTAAGAAATACAAATTAAATATTTTAGACAGCAGATAAAGGAAAATCATATACTAAAAAACTCAGAGAAGTGACCTGTTCAGTATAAGGTTTCTAAAAGAAAAGATGATTTGAAAGGAGATGTTCTAAAAGTAAGATCCACATGATGCAATTAGAAATTATTTTGATGACAAAGGGTTTTTTGGGGGGAAAAGTCAAGGAAACCATGAAGACTGAACAGGAAGAATTCCTTATAAGTTCAGATTGTAAAGTGGTATGTATGAGACAGGAGGGCCCTGACCAGTATTTCTCAGTTGGTTGGGTGTCATCCTTCAAAGCAAAGGGTTGTTAGTTCAATTTCCAGTGAGGGCACATGCCTGGGTTGCAGGTTCTGTCCTCAGGCAGAGCACGCACAAGAAAAAAACTGATCAATGTATCTCTCTTACATCAGCGTTCTCTCTCTCTTTCTCCCTCCCTTCCCCTCTCTCTAAAAGTAAATAAATAAATAAAGTCTTTAAAAAGAGACAGAAGGAGGACAGAGAGCCAAAGACTGATATAAAAGCATTTGCAAAACACTTTCAGATACATTATTTCCTTAGACAGTAACTCTGCTGTCCTTGGTCTTTTCTTGTTCATCAAAAGGACATAAGAAACAGTGCTTATTAATCTGTGACACTGTGACTGACACGAAATTGAGATTTAAAAATGTCTCCATAGGTTTAATGGATGGACCAAGACTGTCAAAATGAAATATAATAGGGCCGAAGCTAAAGATGCTTAGATTCAGAAACTACGCTATTAAAGGGTAGGTTGAACGATATATCTTTCAAGGCAGTTTACATGAAATACACGTAAGGTATTGTATTAATTGTGCCCATGATCCTAAATGTCAACAGTTCCAGGGCTTCAAATTCAACATTTATTAATAGAAAAGAAACATCAAGAAAAATAAGTTTAATAGTTTCAGTGAATAATTCGGCCCTTATTGAATCACATCTGGAATACAGTGTGTCTCATTCCGAATTCTGGTGGGACATGCCTAAAAGACAGACATCCAGGAGAAGTACAGCCAACCCCCAACCACTGCAAATGACAAATGGCTGAAAAATACAACTGGAAATTCTATATTGGGAAAAAGATAAGATACAGGGAAGATATCTTCAGATATCATTTTTAAGGGGTAGGACGATGGGGTGTGAAAATCAGAGAGCATGATTGGGAATAAAGGATAAGAGTCACATGGGAATTTTACTTTTGCATTAAGGACATGCTATTTGAATAGTCCCACATTAGGACAGGCCAGAGGCATTGAGTTTGTTGTTCACTGGCACACTCATTGGACATGGATTTCAAAGGTCACTCGTGGGACTGCCTCTAATATTAGAGTCTAATAAGACAGCCAGGTTTAGGAAAGCCCTTCTTCAAAAGTGAATTGATTTTCTAGCACCCTCAGAGTGTGGCTGTGCTTAGAGAGGCCTCTTACAAAATGCTGAGATAAACAGACACATATAGGTATCATCATTGAATGTACAATAGTGAATATAAGACTAAATATAAATTAGGAAATTTGCCTCAACTCCTAGGATATTATCTACTATATAAGCAATATATTTCTATTCCAATACCCATGAGTGTGAGGAGGACATAGTTTTAACTATTTTTTCAATATATTCTAGTTTGTAATTGTTGATGTTTGACCAAGAGAACAGTAATTGCACTACTAACTAAAAATGTGCACTTCTGAATTTTCCTGTAAGTGATATTAGCTCTGTAAAATCTAAGTCTTTGAGGTAGAGCATAATTTAATTTCATTTAGAGTGATTAATGCATTAGTCAAATGGTTCTGCACAGGTGTAAAAGAGATCAGAATAAAACAAAGCAAATTTTAATATTTTCTTCAGGTACTTTAAAAGTTTCAAAGTTTTTCCATACAACAAAATCAGTGCAACCTTCAGAATATTCTTACAAAGCGGGCAGCACCATTATTAGTCTCATCTCCCAGGCCTGGATATAAGAAGACCCTTGCATAAGGTCAGGCCACTCCTGGGGTAGAAGATAAAAGAAGACACTATAGAGTTTATGATTTCTTTTGTCTCTTTCAACTCAATTCCGCTTTTCACATTTGCAGAAAAAGTTACTCAGGCACAAGAAACTTCAACCAAGTCATGTCAATAAAGAAGAAAATTGATGGCGCTACCAAAGATGTGAGCAATAAGAAATAAAATGGAAATTTAATTCATAGGAGTCAAATTGGTAAATCATTTATGTAAACTTTTTCAATTTATTTTGGAGCTAAGGGCAATATATGTGTAAATTTATCTCCATATATCAAAATGAATAAGCTGAACAGAAAATATATTTTCGTATAAAAATAAAAGTTACAGAGAGTTTTAAAATGTGCATATATTCCTATTGATGTTGGCTTGAAGTTACCATTTTAAAGATTATTTCATTAAAAGACAGGCTGATTTTTTGACATGTGTCAGTAACTCTACTTTTTATTTTTATTCTTATCTGAGGATATTTTTATTGATTTTAGAGAGAAAGGAAGGGGGGAGAGAAAGGGGGACACATTGATGTGAGAGAGACACTGACCGTGCTCTTACCTCAGATCAAACCTGATAATCATAGATGTTTTAAAATACTTAATACTCTAAAGTCATTTCTAAACATGTAGACAAATGAACATTTTTCATAAAAATTAATTTAACTTAAAACCATTCAGTTCAAAACTGGGAAAATGGGACAAACAAAAACTCATAGACACAGACAATAGTGCAGTGGTTACCAGAGATGAGGGGGTGGGAGGGGAGGTAGAGAGTATAGAGGGTCAAATGTATGGTGAGGAAAGAGATTGACTTTGGGTGGTGAGCCCACAATGCAATTTCCAGACCATGTATTATGAAAATACACACTTGAAGCTCATAGGATCTTACTGACCAATGTCATCCCAATAAATTTAATAAAAATAAAACTGGGATACAAAAATAAAATTAAAAAAAAACTTCAATTAAAAAAATCCCTTCCATAAAACTCTTTAAAATATCAAGAGATGTTGAAACATTATTTAATGAATGTAAGAGATTAGCGACCTTACAAAATTATTTTCATTCAAATTAACATTCTTTCCTGTATATAAGAGGAAACTAGTATTGCCAAAAAAAAAAAAAAGGCGATGTAGGGGATGCAGATTTTGATAGTTTGATTGAATGATTAATTAATTGCAAAAAGTGAGCTTACTGTTGAAAACTTTTATTCTGGACTTATAACTGCAATTCAGAATCATTTTTAAAAGATGCCATGTGTGAATAAATGGCTAATTCATGTATTGAGCTGAAGGGAAGTTTTTAAGCCCAAAACAGATGGATCCTTAGATTTGTTGGTTTGTAAGTTCATTTTTTTCAAGTTATAAGACAAAGTTATTAAGAAAGTTACAGAGGTAGTAGAAATGAGCCAGATGGTCTGTGTAGGTTCAGGAAACAGGTTACAGAAGCAAAAGTTGGGCCCTTGGAGCTTAGGAGAGAGAGAGGCAAAGGTAACTCAGGAGGAAGAAGAGGGGGAAGGGAAAGACACCAGCGTGTTCCCAGGAGAGAAAGTGTGCAGGTAAGTTCATTTTTTAAAAGACCTCTCAAACACAACATACTTGATCAATTTTTGATGGAGTCATTAAAATTAAAGTTGCCATTTTTGTCAAAGTGATAAAAACATCTCTCATCTAAAATGCTCAGACATTCAGCTGAGTTAAGAACAGTAGAACCAAGAGACTCATAAAATGTTTTGGCTTCAAGATAAAAGACAGCTATAAAATCTGGAAACTTTTCCAATCTTATGCAGTAGACTTGATGGATTGTCTTATGATGAAGAATTAAGAAAGAATGTTAGAAGTCTAAAAAAGAGTATAATTCTTAGTGTTTTAAACTAAGGAAGGAAATCTGAGTGTTAATTTAAAAAGGACTTAGACAATTTTAAGGATCATGCAGAATCTTTCACTCCTGCCTTTCTAAAAAGAGATAGAGAGAACATGGGTTTCAATTTGTTTTATTTTTATAGTTGAACTTTTTATGTCACTTTTTGGAAGTGATACACAGGGGTGTGTTTTTCCTTCTTTGAGAGTCTTTCAGTTCATTAAGACTATCTATCTGGGGCTCAGACACCATTAGATGTTTTTGCTGAGTGATTCCATTGCCTTTTATTTTCCTCTGAATTATAGATTTTTTAAGTTGTTAGCCTGAACTCTCGAAGAGGTAGTTAGAGCCATTTTATTTGTGTTTTCTTCAAAAAGAAGCCACGCAACACCTTCTAATTTTGTCTGCATGTCCTGTTAGTGATTGTTGACCCTGCAAGTTTACCAGATAAATGTGAGTGATGGCAGATTGCCCAAGTGAGGTACAGCCCTTTAGGTTTTGTAAAAACCACACACAGAGGAGGGATGTTGCCAACATCACCACCAGAATCTTCCCATTAAGTGAGAATTGACCTGAAAGTAAGGATGGGCTGATATTCCTGCAGTGTCATGAAAAACAAAGCAGACACTTTGCCTGAAATATAAACAAACAAACAAACAAAACAATAAATACTCCATAGGAATGTTCTCATGTAATCTTGTGTGATTAAAGCTAGGATAAATTTCTAAAGAAGAATTTAAGAAGAAACAAAAGTGTTTTTCTGTTGTTGCTGTTGGTAGGGGTAGGAACAGATCATGGACATAATTGCCAAATGGCCAAAATAAATTTAAAATTTCTGTGGATAGACTTATAATATTCTTAATAAACCCTAAATGCTATGCAGCACCTTCCAAAGCACTCAGCAAAAAGGTCTGAATGTTTCTTTACACACAGATCTTAAACAATAGAGCTAGTTTTGGTTCCTTCGAGGCAGCACTGGAGGCAGCACTGGAGGCAGCACTGGAGGCAGCACTGAATAATCAACTCCTAAGCAAAGATGTAAACAGGGTGATTTTTTTCTTTGATCTTCCTATTTCAACCAGCCATCTTTCCCTTTTCAGTATTCACTCCCAACAGCACCAAATGGTTAAATATTTCTATGCTATCTTTGAATCAAACTCAGTCCCATCTATCTGCAGCTGGCCTTCCCGCAGTGAAACAGAGCAACTGTACTCGAGGGTATTTGGAGCGCTGTACCCCACCACTCCCACTTTCGAACACTCACACAGTTTGCACACGTGGAATATTTTAGGCATGCAGAGAAGAAACACACTTTGGCTCAAAGACACATATGCAGCCCAATGCATTGCCAGCAATAAGATCCATACTTTTCAGACCTGAAGTCTGAATACTTTTTCAAATGTATATGTTTGACCCATGAACATGAACTAAGGTGGGGGAATGCTGCTGGGACGGCAGGTACAGGGCAGAGGGGAATATAGGGGAGAAAAAAATGGGACAACTATAATATCATAATAAAATATAAAAAAATTGTTCTTGATGGTGCTATTTTAAATTAATTTTATTTCCTTTTATTACATCATGCTGCTTGACTTCAGTTGCTTTTCCTCAATTACTGATCTGAAATTTATAAAACACCTCAACATTAAATATTATTTAATATAAGCTGTTGCCAATAAGCAGTTTATCATTTTAACTTAAGAATGACTTCTAAATTAACTTCCAACATTAAGACTATGCGAAGTCCTCCAGGCATGTGTAAAGTCAGCCTCAAATAAATGTTATACAGTCACTGTGAAAGGCCAAGAGAAGTCCCATTCCAACTGGAATCGCCTTGCCTGTGTGTAAGCCGTTAGTAACCACACATTGCATAGGTTTCACAGAATGTCAAAATATTATGTCCCTCTCCTGGAACAACACTCAAGTTTAGGTTAAGATATGGAAAAAGAAAAAAAAAGAGTCTAAAAGCCAAATAAATAATTTTATATAAAATGTGTGTATATATACACACACACACAAAGATATACAGAGCTCTCTATATATACATATTGATATTGCTCTGTCAAATATGTTGTTTAGTCTTTCACTGAAAATCTGTCAACTGTCTATTAAAATATCACCAATACCACAATATATATATTTTTATATATATTTATACAGTTTAACAGTTTAACTATGATGCATTATATGCTTCATACTTTTGAACCTCATGTAAAGGAGGAAGGTTAATAAAATAATTTGACAGAGGAAAAGGTGGTGAGTCAAATCTAATGAGTTTTGGAAAGGTAAGTAACCGATTCCCATGATGGCCATTAGAAATCAAAAGAGTAGAAAAAAAAATGAACAAACCTTCATTTACATTATGGAAAAAGTATGACTAAGTAAAGTAGGCTACTGTTCATATACAATTACAGGAGTACACCATGCCATAACTGCAACATCATAATGCCCCTGTGGAAATTCATGCATTATAGGTATCCTAGTTGTTATTTCTAGAATGTTTCTGAAAAGATGTCTGTGTGGTATGTGTTCTAATGCACATTAGCAAAAATTATATTTTACATAGGATATTTTTTATATATACTGTATTTCTTTATTATATAAACTTACATATTTCACTTAGGAAAAAAGAGATTTGACTGACAGGAATCAGGAAGGAAAAATGATGGTCTTTTACAGGAAATATAATGAGTGAGGTTAGCAAAAACTATGTGTCCTACTTTTGAGCTCTAATAAGGAAGGCACATTCCTATAGCCAATGGCAAGCCAACCTATTTAAGTACTGTGTTCTCATTTTATCTAATTAATATAATATGATCATCAATCTTATTTACATCTTGGGTTTTTAAGAGTAAGCATTTTTTAAATAACTAGATAAAAAGCACTACAAATAAATAATTTATGAGACAATTCAACTAATTACATCACAATTTCTATGAAGGACATAAGAGGTTAATACTTGAAACAATAATACTTTCCGGACTGTTTTTTAGACTATAATAAGAGAAAGTAGAAAATATATATAAAAGCAGGGAATTAAGAGGAAATGGTGGTTATTCCAAGGAAGAAAAGAGTATTTCTGCAGCAGACAGAGGCAGATACCCTATGAAATTGATCTATGCTTCCTGGAAGATATTTACAGATTTTAAAAAGTATAATAATATAGTTCCATGAAGACTGAGAATTATTTATTTAACGAGAAACTTTGAAATAATCACACAGATTTGACATTTGATAGTAACCCCGGCAAATATTTACCAACACCTGACAAATAAATTAAGGATTATTTTTTTTTGAGATGAGAAATGTCAGAAGACACAGGAAGATATCCTTCTAGGCTGGGCCTGTCATATGATATGTAGGAATAAACTTATAAATCATGAGGCAATCAAATGTCAAAACTCTCCAAACACAACAGGTGAATCCATGCAAGCAAATGGGAAGCTAAAAACATCCAGAGTTAGTACACTGGGTTCCAAAGTCAGAGAGCCCTGGCTTCTTATGCTCCCTCTACCTACTAATAACAATACTACCTGGAGAATTTTAATAGCTTCAAACCTCCAGTTTTTACCCCTAAAATGTGAAGACTAATTTTAGGCACCTTCTTTAACTGATCATAAAAGTGAAATGAGAGAATGAATGTAAGGCGCTATACCTGATATATAAGTGGTCATTAAAATATCATAATGACTGCTAAGTTCATTACTAAACTACCAGTTACAAAGAAATAAAAAAGGAAAAGGACAAAGCCACAAGGCAAAATATCACAGTGTTTTCCCACATTAATGATATCAATAAAAATAACCATTCAGGACTATTAAAACAAGAATAATCTGACAAAAGTAGAAAAAAGAGAGGAATATGGGATCATTTATTTACAAGGGGGTAACTGATTACTGAGATGTAAATAAGAAGACTAGGAAAAATGAATAAGGCTTTTATTGTGGCTGTGAGGAGAGGAAAAATTAAGAACTGATATGATAAAATGTGGGTAAACAAGATCATGTGTAAAGATGAAAATTAGTAATCATCACATAATAAATTCCTAAGTTTAATTTATTATATTATATTGTATATTAATGATAATATATTCCTTAAAATACATTTATAATTTTAAATTTCTTAACCATGTTTACCTGGATTTTATACACACACACACACACACACACACATTCAGCAAGAACTTTATAATATTCTATAAAATGTGAGCATACATATTATACAAAAATAAAAACCTAATTATATTGTTTTTGTTACTTTAAAGATACTATAATTTCATATGTCCTTATACTTTTAATTAGAATAAGTAAATTTATGTATGCTTATGACCATTATAGTTAAAGTCCAATGTAAATTATTTCTGCCTTCAGTGTAGCATATTAGAATACATTTCAGCTAAAGGTGCTAGCTAATTGAAATAGAAATGTGTTAATTCATTTCAAAGTTTTTTAGTTTGTAACATGGTAGTCTCAAAGAGCATGTTACCAACTTAAAAATTTATTTTAATATTGTGAAGTGTGACAAATTAGGCATTTCTTTCAATGTTTTAAAATCATTTTAATAAGATAATAAAAGAAATATTTTTAACAGAAATCATCATTAGATTTTCTCTTTTTTATTGTATTGTTGTAAGAACACTTAACTTGGGATCTGCACTCTCACCATATTTTTAAGTGTAGAATACAGTTTTATTTGTAGGCACAATGTCGTACAGAAAATCTCTAAAGCTTATTCATCTTGCCTAATGGAATTTTATACCCAGTTCGCACCTACCCCAAACCTTGATACCACCCTTCTATGCTTGGTTTCCACAAATATGACTATTTTAGACAAATTATATAAGTCAAATCACACAGTATATAGTCTTCTTCTGTGGTTGGCTTATTTTACTTTGCATGATGTACTCAAGCAGAGTCTGCCACTTTTTATGTTGAATTTTACTATAAACATTTAGCAAAAGTTTTTGTTTATTTTTGGTTTCTTTGCTAGGTTTATCTGTCTCTTGCTTTCTATTTAAATATTAAATATATGTATTTTAAAATATATTTTAATACTCTCTTCATATACATGGATTATAGATTATATAGTACTCTATAATAAAATCTTAAGGATGAAAAGAGTAAAATGATCTAAACAACATTTAGCTTTTCCAGAAATGATAAGGTGTGCTTAGAGAGAATATAAGAGAATACAGTGCATTTGAATTAGAGGTAAACTGAACGTTGTAAGATCACTAAGTGAGCTAAGTGTTGCCATGATAAGAACAGCATTTAGAAATAAAGGTTGTATGTGGGTGATTTAGAATAATAGCTCTTATAATAATAGAAATTTCAATGGTAATTTCTTAAAATATACACATGTATCATAGATGTAAAAATATCACACCCTATTACTATAAAATGATACTATAATCTTGGGGCATTTCCATATTTTTAAAAAACAAATATTTAAAATGTTAGCTTAAAATAGTAAAGCATTCACTAAAAATCTACTTTTGCTGAAATAGAAAGGCTTAAATAGAACAAATAAGATGATATATTTCAATAAATAAATGTGCAGGCCACTTTTAAATGATTTGTCCAAAGATAGGATAAAAAGAAAACTTGGGAAAAAACCCACATTTCTAGAGATGCTCTTCTTTTTGCTTTTTATATGATGGTTAAAAACAAAAGATTCTACTAGTTCTTAATTCTGGAAGTCCAGAGGACAAGCAGTTCAGGGAAGTCCCTGAAGACCCTGGATCTTTGTGTCTAGAACTGTGATCCAGTGTTTGGCTTCATCCTAAGGATGCTGCTTCCTCCTGAAAGTGGAAGAGGGCTTCTGGTAGCCATTGCTTCCTCAATTCAGCCATCTGCAAGAGAAGTGGCAAGAGCCTTTCTAGAATTGTAAAACAAACAAACAAACAAACAAAGAATAACAAAATCCTTCCACCACTTTAATAGCCCAACATATGTCATGTGTTCATTCATCAAGTAGTAGTAGTAGAGTATCAGTCAAAAATGTGCTTAGATCTGGGTTTCTGAACCAGTAGCTACCAGACAGGTGGGATTACTATGATTGGCTTAAATTGACCATGGCTAGGATGTGGAGATTTGGCCAATTGCCTATACATTCAGGAAGAGGTGAGATGAATTTGAGGGAATTAAGTATCATGTTTACTTCTGCTAACCAGGGCACTCTTCCTATACAGATGTGGCACAATACACAACTAATAGAAACTATTTGAAGTTCAGGTATGCAGGCTTAAAGTGGTTACATCGACTAGCACTTTTGCCTATTTTTAGCAAAACATATATTTCTCTGACTCCATGTCACACAAATCAAAGGACAGATACATAACTTGACATTTGATGATATGGTTGACTAATTTTGTTAAGCTCAATATCACTTAGATTAGTGGTACTTCAAATCACAAAACAGAGAAGTACATATTATATAATTGCATCCCATAACCATCTTATTGTGAACTTACTATTTGTCAGGCAGTTAAGTCCAACGAAGTATATATGGTGTTTCCCTTCTGACAGATGAGGAAATCGTGGCTTTAAAAGTCCAAGTAACTTCCCCAAGGTGACTGAGTTGAGATATAGGTGCAAGACCATAGCCGTTCCCTTAATGTAAGTCCAATTATCTTTTGCTATATGCATTGTAACATGTCCACATTTTATCTATGCCTAACAAGATGCTAAAAGTGGGCACTTTGTCTCAGTTTTGGGAGAGATCACGAAAGCTGAAAACAATGCAAAAGTGATAAGTATCCCCCCATTCCACAGGGAAGAGGTAGACCATGAATGCCAAACTTGTGATATTAGTGATCTAAATCTACTTAGTGACTTTTGGCCTATCATTCTCTTCTAGGGTAAGAGGTTGGATGCGGAGAAACAAGCAGAGAGACTTTTCAGAGAACTTCATAGGAATGCTGTGGCACTTCCCCTCTGATATCTCCTATGTGAGAAAAGGGGTGTGATTACCTCACTCTCAAATTCAGTGAGAATCAACAGAGGGACTTCTCCTAGGGATTGACCTGTGCCACTTAAAGGTTATAGAAGTTGAGACTGAAACGGGACTACACCTTGGAAAATTCTGAAGACAAGAAGCTGTAGAGCTGGCATTCCAGTTAGAGACATACAGAGTAGAGAGGGTTATACTTCTAACAATGATGAGTCAAAAGTTCCTATTTCCAGCTGATCAGATGAGTTTAATTTAGTTTATCCAAATATAGATAATGTCTGGGGGCTGAAACAAGAGTCATGCACAGCATCCCTGAGGAAATGCATTACCTCTGTAATAATGAAAGAAACCAATAACTTTGATTAACTTCTAAAATTTCTCAAAAGAAAATCAGCTTAGAACACCCAACAAGCTCAAGGAACACCAATAACAGAGAACATCAGAGTCAAGCAAGGAAAGTTCTTCCTTGTCTTCAACTCTGTTCCTTCTACCAACTCTAGCCTCAGACTAGAAACCATGCAACAGTGAGTAGGGCAAAAGAAGGAAGTGGGAAAAGAGATAAAGATGAACACAATCTTCACTTGGCCTCATTGCATTTTCTAGCCTGAAAGAAGACTGAGTTGCAGGAGAGAAGAAAATTAAAAGAAAAATAAGGAATTGGAAAATTAAATTAGAATGAGCCACTTAATTTCTGAAACTAGACTGCTGTTATAAATAAAAGATTATAAAAAAATGTATATTATCTAACAGTGACAAAGAAGTTGTGGAACTTGCAGAGATCTGCCCAGATAAAAAGATAACACTGCCCCTATCCAAGGACAGGAATCCTTGTCTGAGTGCAGCCGGTAAGCACTGTGCTTTCGGCATACTGGCACCATACACCCAAATACTAACAATAACAACAACCATCACCTTGTATTTGAATAAATTACTTTTCCATTGGTATATACATAGTAACTGGACTTCCTTTTGCATTGAGTGGTGAAGTTAAATAATTAATATTTAAAGGATTACAAAGGCTTGGATCAAAGTCTTGCTTCCTGCATGTTTTATTTTTTCAGTCTTGGATCCATTCACACTTAGGCTTTTTCATTCTCAGCTTATTTATGTACAAATAATATAAATATGCTTTCCTTTAACATAGTTTTTCTCAGTCAAATATGATTTTGTCTCACAGAATATATTTGGCACTATCAGGAGACATTTTTAGTTTTTGCAACTGGAAGGTGTTACTGGCATCTAGCAGGAAAAGGTTGGGGATGTTGCTAAACATATTGCAATGCACAGGAGAGTCTCCCACAACACATGGCCCTAAAATCAATGCTGCTGAAGTAGAGAGAAGCTCCTTTTAAGCAAGACCTATTAGAGTTATAAAATATGTAAAATGTAAACCTCAAGATTTGACAGAGAAGGGACACTTAATGGAGGCTAATGTAACCCTTAGCATGAATCCTACTGCAAGTAATGGAAAGTCTGACTTAAATTGGCTTAAAAGAATACGAAAAAATATTAATTGACAGAAGAGGAAGCTGTGGTGAAGAGGGGCTTCAGCAGAGTTCAGAGGTGTCATCACAGACTCAGATTCCTGACTCTCCTCATGTGCACAGTGTTTTATCCTAAAGTTTGTCCCCTCACCATGCAGATGCCAATGAGTTTAAAGCTACATGTTTTGAGGTGTACATCTAGTCAGAGAAGAATACAGTTTTAATAGTTATCTCTTTGTTTTTTAATATTCAATATTTCACAATTTTGCAAATCATCCTTGCATAGGGGAAATAGTCATCTTCTCTGTGTGATTCTAAATATAGTGTAAATGCTGCCAAAGTGAGCATTATAATTCTCTCTTAAATACAAAAGTATTCTGTCCCAAGTGTGCCCAGCAAGTCTGTCCTCAACATGCACTGACCCATCAAAGCCTACTCTAAGCCATTCTTGTGCCTCAAATGTTTAGCCGAAGGTAAGCAGATGGAGCTGAGTGGAAGTGGGTGTGGAGGGGGGAGGACAGCCACAGTGTCCAGAACCTCTGATTAGTACCAGTGCCATTTTCATCTTTATTTATTTATAAACATGGAAACCTTAAAACACTAATCTGTAAGCTCAAGATACAGTATCAGAAAAGTGTTAGAAAGTGATCACTGATATCTTGAGATTGTGTTTTTTCAGAGCAATAGATACAAAGTAAAAGATGGTATGATTTAAGAAATAAACTAGATTGACAATAAACAAAGTTTCCAAGAATGAGGGAGAATAAAAAACTTGGTAGAGTAATTTAATCACACAAAACATTCCATTAAGAAATATAGGAGAGAAGTTAGAAAATGAAAGAGGAACATGAGAGAATTATAAACTCTCTCGTTTCTGGGATAAGAGACAGCCTGCAAATTAAGACCAAATGTGATATGATGTCAGGTGCTTTTGTTAAGGGAGGAAGTTAATGAAGACCAGAGAGGCAGAGCTAGAATTCTAATTCTTACATTATAAACTGAATTTAAAACTGAAGATTAAGTAAATTAAACATTTCCACGTGATTGGATCAGAATATAATATTCTGATGGCTCAATACAAAGGAAAGACACTAGTAGAAAAATTTTAAATGTCAAAGATCTGGTCTTAGAAGAGTTGCTCTTTGATTTTTTTAAGCAAATCATTGCAAAATGGTCATGAGGAGCCATTTATTTGAGGAGGCATTAGATTTGGGGGGATGTCTTCCAACTAATTTATTTTTCATTTTTCCCAATTTATTACATTTCTTTAATATACAATTTCCTTCACTTCATGAATATGCGACTCATGACTATGAGGATCCTGGAAATCTTTCTGCCTCTACATATCTTTCCCCACCAATGATTCATATAAGTCCATTAATTTTCTAAGTTTTGAAAGGTCTGAAGAATATAGGAGGATACTGAAGTAAAATGTTCTGGAAAATAATGATGAGGTTTTGCATATTTGACAAAAAAATTAAAATACCACTGACCTCTGCATGTTAGAAAATAACAGCAGTCTGTCCAACTAAGTTCCTATTACAGTAAAGCATCAGCAATTCACTATGACAAGGAGAGAAATTTAATCTAAAACTGCTAACTAGGACTAGTTTAGAAAAAATAAAGATCATTAATTCAGCAACCATTTTTTGTGGGATAATTATGTGCCAAGTATCATGTTTTTGGCTCTGCAAGTAAACCAATTAAAATGTTGATGCTGTCCTGGTAAAGTTGAGGATTTAATGTAAATCTTCAAGGAGAGGCAAAATCAAATATGTGGGTGCCCAAAACAGAAAAAGATACAAGCACCTGTGTTCCTACTATCTAATAAGAATGGTAATAATGACTCTCAAGCCTCTGTTTCTCCCTATTCTATATCCCATCCACAGAGTAATCACCACATTCTTGAGCCTTATGTTTTCCATATCATTTCCATATCATTAATTCTGCATGTTTATGCAATTTGTTATAATTCATGTTCACTGCTACATAGTATTATTTGCCTGTGTAAACATACTTCAAGTTATATGTTTATTGTTCTGTCAGTGTATATTTGGATGATTTCTGACCTTTTGCTAACATAAGAAATGTAACCATGAATACTTGTCTCTTCATCCACATTCAGAAGAGCTTCTCAGCCATGATATCTTATAGCTGAGTTTATCAGATTATAACGTATGAACATATCACATTTACAGAGGAATGATGAATTGTTTCACAAAGACAATGTACCAACTTACCTCTTACCAGCACAGAATTACAAATTTTATTTTACATACTCTAGAAACTTGACCTATAGATATTTGGGGGTTTACCGACACAGTAGATTTGAAACAGCATTATCATGTGTGCTTGATTTGTGTTTACCTCAATACCAGTGATATTTAATACATTTTGATAGATTTATTAATTATTCTTATTTCCTTTCCTGGAATCATTTTACAGGATAATTTTGAAGATTTTAGTTTGTGTATAGGATATTTTTAACAAATCCATCATACTAATCCTTAATCAGCTATACATTCTACATATCTCTTCAAGTTTGCATTAATGAAGACAGTTTATCAAATGTTTACATTGAATAAAATCTTAATTTCCTGGAGTCAAATTCCCAATATTATTCTACCTGGCTTGCACATCTTCTCCTTACTGTTTGTTGTTCATGTATTGCTTAAATATTTCCCTTATATCACATAGACTCCCCCATTATTTACTTCAAAAATTTTAAGATTTATTTTTGCACACATATCTTTACTTCAACTGGAACTGTTTGAGATTACTATAGTCACAAATTTCAAATAGTTTCAAAAGGATTATCAAGTGTTCCTAAAGCATTATTAATAATTCATTCTTTCTCCCACTGATCTGCAAATATACCTCTACCACATATAGTTCTCATATTTATGTGGATTTGTTTGTAGATCTCTATTTTCTTTTACTGGACTCTTCTTTGACTCTCTCAGTACTAATGCCACATTGTCTTCATTGCTAAAGTTACATGACAATTATTATTTAAGTTGGCCAAGATCTTAACCTGTTTATTTTTGAAATGTGTTTTGGCCTTTCTTGGTCTTCTTTATTTTGTTTTAAATAAAAACAAAATAAATTGTTTTAATTTTATAAATGTCAAGTTTTATAGCAAAGGTTATAATTTTGTTTGGAATGACATTTGATCTACAGATCAATTTCAGAAGAGGGTATCTAAGAATAAAACTAACACAAAATACAAAATATTTTCTTGAATAAAATTATAATCCTTGGAGAAATTTTTAATACCTTCTTGAAAGACATTAGATGATATACAAAAAATGGAGATATCCCAGGCTTATAGATAATAAGACTGCTTTGACCAATATTCTCTCAAGTTGTCCTTCATGTCTCAATACGTTCTGCATGTTCCCTATATTTGGTTCCATTGTCTTTTGTGTAGTTTCTTCCACTCTCCCTTAACTTTTTTTTGTTGTGTCTAATCTGATGTTAATTGTAATGTTAATTTCAATGTTATTTTTCATCTTTTAAGGTTTCATTTGATTTATTTCTTAATTAGTCTAGAAACCTTTCAAAATCTCTTATTCCTAAGACTTCTTTTGAATTGCATACACAAGCACAGATATATACAAACACGTACACTCACACATACACTGGCTTTCCATTTCTGACATTGTTCTAAATCTGCAAACATGAAGAGTCTGACTTTGTTTTCTATCACATCTTCTTGGGCTTATTGTCTCATTATAGTGCTTTTTTCCTCATATTTTCTGATGCTGTGAGTTTATATTAGTGAAATATAATCTGTGAAATTTCTTTGAATCCTGTATTAAAGGAGAGTTTCTTAAGGCCATACCACTCTCACAGTGCCCAATCTCCTCTGACCTCAGAAGCAAAGGAGAATTTCTTCAGAGAGAAACTATGATTGCTTCTGCCAGCTATCTGTAAAAACTAAAAATCAGGAACTAATTTAAAAACAATTTACATCTTAAGATTGTTTGGAACCAAAAGTAGGATAAAATTCAGGTCACAAGTCTAATCCATATATCAATTTGAGGTTTTGAATTCTCAGGAGACTATCTATCTATCCATATATTTCTCCCCTAGCACCAGTGCTAAATTCAATGTAGAGAAGTTTCTTATTTTTCCTTCTGTGTATGTAGAGTCTCTTTCCTTCTCTCATTCACTGAGTGTGTCACTCTCCAGGACTTTGGCTTTAAATAGACATCTCTTATGAGTCACCTGCTTTTATATATGCCCTTGTTTTTTTTTTTCCTCCTTTCCCCTGTACCATATGCATTCATTCAAAAAGTGAAATCTTAAAACCTCTCCAAAAGCACATAACAAGATTATAATTTGCTTATCTATACGTAACTATTCTCACCTCATGTTTTGCTTCAATTAATATCCATTAGTTTCCTGTGAGGTGTCTGTGTGTGTGTGTGTGAGTGTGTGTGTGTGAGAGAGAGAGACAGAGACAGAGACAGAGAGACAGGAAAGAGAGATTGAGATTTAGAATTTTTTCTTATTTACATTAAAATATTTGTTCAGGATATCTAGTCTTCCTTTTTTTTATGTTCATAATCAACTACCTGGTTTTATTTTATTTTTTTAAGATTTTATTTACTGGCCCTGGCTGGCGTAGCTCAGTGGATTAAGCGAGGGCTGGGAACCAAAGTGTCCCAGGTTCGATTCCCAGCCAGGGTACATGCCTGGGTTGCAGGCCATAACCCCCAGCAACCGCATATTGATGTTTCTCTCTCTCTCTCTCTCTCCCTCCCTTCCCTCTCTAAAAATAAATAAATTAATTTAAAAAAAATGTTTAAAAAAAAAGATTTTATTTACTTATTTTTAGAGAGGGAAGGGAGGGAGGGGGAGAGAGAGAGAGAGAGAGAGAGAGAGAGAGATCAATGTGAGGTTGTTGGGGGCCATGGCCTGCAACTCAGGCATGTGCCCTGACTGGGAATCGAACCAGCGATGCTTTGGTTCGCAGCCAGAGCTCAATCCACTGAGCTACACCAGCCGGGGCTCTAGTCTTCCTTTTTGACAGGGAGAAACTCATAATCAAAATTTCCAAATTGTTATTTTTGAGTGATTTTAATAATTAAGAGTTATTTAATTAGACATTATTAAATAAATGTCAATGTCAAATAAAATGCATTTTATGTTATACTTCTTTCTTGATAGTTATATCAAAGTGAATTGCTGTTATCTTCATAAAATGGTATCTTATGTTGTTACTCTAAGCACATTTGCATTAAAAGGAAACTCTACTGAGTACATATTTGACAGAATATAACCACACTAGCTATTTCAAAAAGTTTCAGAAAATGCAAGCTAAATGGTTTCTAAGATTTGGTTCTGAGATAATTTTCATAAGCCATGCTTCAGGAATATGTCATTAATGAAATTACATTTATATGAGGTCTTCTCAAAATGTTTCTTCACTAATGCTGTAGATCAGGATCTGGAATTGTTTCACAATAATGTCAGTACTAATGTGTTGTATTAATACTTCCATGTAGTTTCAAACTGCAGCACAGAAATTACTCATCTAATGTATTTATATCATTGCTTTAAAAATATCTTGGTAAAACAATCTGAATCTACAGCCTTTAAAAGTTATAAATTATATAGCATATTATCTCTTAAACAACAACTTTTATTGTATCATTACTTTACGTTTAGAATAGATAATAATTTATATATAACATTTCAGTTACTCTTTACCAGATGGAGAAATCTGAACTCAGATCCTGGCTTTCAATATTATGGTTTATTTGTTTTGTCTCACTTTTTGTTGTTATTTGTTTATTCAGATATGCTCATAGGTAGTGATAAAGTAACTTACTAGACTAGAATACATTATATGTTCCTTTACATCTTTAGATTGGGGTAAATTTTACATTTTTATACAGCTCAGTCTGTCCAGAAAGTATCTGGCTACATAAAATGAAAAATAGAGACATTTATTGAAGATACAAAATACAAGAAACATTATGCATAGGACAATGATACTCCAGTCTCCTTTAGAATAGGCACCTGGGGACCTCACACAATTCTCCCAGCATCTCTTCCACTGTTGAAAACACTGCAAAATCCTTTGTTAGAATTGCTATCAGCTGCCCCTCTTATTTTTCTGAATTTCATAGATGGTCTGAAATTTCTTCCCTTTCAACAATGATTTTAGTTTTAGGAAAAAACAGAAGTCCCAGGATGCCAAATCTGGGCTGTAAGGGGTGCTGAGCCATCTAAGTGTTTTGATATTTTGCTAAAAATCTCTGCACTACATGTAGTTGCATGAGCAGGCATGTTGTTGATGAAGCTGTCAGTTATCAGTTGCCTACAGATGTGGCAATTTCATCATATTGCATCTCTCAGCCAACGAAAGGCATTGAGGTGGTACTCTACTAATTTTTGGCCTGAAGGGGCATACTTACAAGGAATAACACCTTCCCAATTAAAAAAAAAACAGTTAGCATGGTCTTGATCTTGCTGAGACTGCTGTGCCTTTTTCAGGTATGGAGAACCTGGCAACTTCCATTGGGACAACTGGGATTTTGTTTCCAGATCATAGCCATAGACCAACAACTCGTCTCCACTTATGACCTTCTTTAGGAAATCTGGTTCATTGGTAGCTGTTTGAATCAAGTCATTAGCAGATGCAGCACAGCACTCCTTCTGCTCTGGTAGCAGAAGCTGTGGAATGAATTTTGCCCTGACATGTTTCATGCCAAGGTCCTGTGTCAAAATCTTAGACACAGTTTTTAGAATCCCCAGATCAACTTCTAGTTCTCTCACTATCAGTAGTTTTCTTAGTTGATTGTAGCCCATACACATTCAACATTCTCAGGTGTTCTGTTTGTCACAGGTCTTCCAGAATATGGATCACTTTTGAGAAATTCTCAACATCATTTGAAGCATTTGTGCTACACTTTTATTTGAATTGCACTCATTGCATCATGCCTGAAAGCCTTCTGAATTATCTGAATAGTTTCCACAGAGGAATGTTCAAGCTTAATGCAAAATTTCACGCAGATCCATTGCTCTATTCACTCAGTCATTTTGAATGTGACGGCCACACAATATACATGCTCACTCAATGGTGTCTACTGCCCCCAATAACTGGTACAGTAAAGTCATCACTGCTCGTGCATGCACATTCCAGTCCACTCTCCTTGGCTGCCAGTCTATATTGGTGTCATACAAACCATTCTTATTATATTAAAAATGGCTGGATTTAGTTTGAACAGACCTTATATTTAGATTAAATTGAGACAAATGTACTTAATATTTATAATATAAAGTTAAAATAAGCTTTTATTCTCTTTTAACTTTCCCATGATATTATTTGAGTTTTGTAGTTTCATATTTTTAACATGATAATTAAATTCCAAACAAGTATCACTGACAAATATGTTTTCCCTTACCACTGGTTCCCTTTTCATTTTGTTGAAATTTTCTATAGCCTTGCAGAAGCTTTTACATTTGATACAGTCCCATTTGTTTATTCTTTCCTTTATATCCCTTGCCTTAAGGGACATATCAGAGAAAATATTGCTGAGTGGAATATCTGAAATTTTCCTACCTATGTTCTCCTCTAGGACTTACATGGTATCACACTTATATTTAAGTCTTTTATCCATCTTGAGTTTATTTTGATGTGTGGCATAAGTTGGTGATCTATGATACCTTGGTCAAGGGTTTGATCTCCAAAATATATAAAGAACTCGCATGACTCCAATCCAGGAAGACAAACAATCCAATTAAAAAATGGGCAAAGAACCTCAACAGACACTTCTCCAAGGAGGACTTACAGAGGGCCCAGAGACATATGAAAGGATGCTCAACATCTAGCTAGCAGAGAGATGCAAAGTAAAACCACTGTGAGTGAGATACCACTTCACATGGGTCAGAATGGCTATCACTAACACATCAACAAAGAAGTAATGTTAGAGAAGTTATGTAGAAGAGGAAACCTTACTACACTGTTGGTGGGAATGCAGACTGGTGCAGACACTGTGGAAAACAGTGTGGAATTTCCTCAAAAAACTAAAAATGGAACTGCCTTTTGACCCAGCAATTCCACTGCAGGGACTGTACCCTAAGAATCCTGAAACACTTATTCACAAGAACTTGTGCTCCGCAATGTTCATAGCAGTGTGATTTATAATAGCCAAGTACCTGAAAAAGTCTAAATGAACATAAGTAAGAGTGGATAAAAAACCTGCAGTACATTTACACAATGGAATACCATGTAGCCAAAGGAAGAAGGAACTCCTACCCTTAGTGACACCATGGATGAAAATGGAGAGTAATATATTAAGTGAAATAAGCCAGGTGGTGAAAGACAAATACCAAATGATCTCACCTGTAAGTGTAACCTAATCAACAAAACAAATGACCAAAATAGAATCAGAGAGTTGGAAATAAAGAAGGAACTGACAGTGACCAGAGGGGAGGGTAGAGAGAGGTGATGGGGGAAAGAACAGGAAAGGGCAAGTCAAAGAACATTTATAAAGGACCTACGGGCATGGTTAACCGGGTGGGGACTGACTGTGGGCATGAGGGAATGGACAGAACAGGCAAGAGCAATGGAGGGAAAAGTGGGATAACTGTAACTGAACAACAATAAAAAAATAATTTAAGAAAAGAATATTTTTCTGGTTTACTGAAGTTAAGGTATAGTACACAGGTATCACTACAATTAAAATGCAATAAAATATTTTTAGATTTAACTAAAAAGTTCCAAACAAACATAAAATAAAGAACGATGGCATATGGTGACATTTTTAACATACAAAAAGAAATTCAATACCATGGTAAATTATAAAAACACTAATAGATGAGATCTTTAATAAGCATAAAACACTTCTTTTCCACATTTTGGGAACTATTTACAGCAAAATATGAGAAATGGAATTCATAAATGGCAAATTCAATATATGAAGTGTTTTCCTATACTACATATATAAACCATGTGAAGAATAAAAAGTTATTTCAAGTTATAGTCCTCAGAAATCCCTATGGGATTCCAGGTCTAGGTCTAAAAATATACAAGGCGAACCTGGATCACTAATTTAACAAATAAGCAAGTAAAACTATTGAGTCCTAATCAAAAGCACTTCCAAAGCAACTAAAGGAGTCTATACTAGCCAAATTTGGGGTAATAAGCATAGTGTTACTCAACAAGCAATCAATTCAACCAATAAAAAACACACTGCTTATTAGGTTTTGAGGTTGCCAGGAACCTCTTAGAAGAATTAGAAGAATGTAAATAAATAAAAAGATCCAAACACTTATCCTGCTGTTCCTCCACAAGAACTACAGGCAGAGGCAATAAATAGTAGGTTTCAGTCCTGAGTATGCAAAACAGCTTATTTTTGTATTGTTATTTATTAATTATTGTGTTCTTTACTTGTATTAAAACTGTAAACTTACTTTTGCTCCCCCATAATAAAGCATAAAAGATAGCTGATGAAAGTAAATTTCACTTTCTAGAGGATTTTCTGTTAAAGAGATATCTGCTAGAGATAAAGAATGATAAACCTAGAATATCATCTCTTTGTAAACCCTAATGATATAATGAACTTCCATAATAATAAAAAAGCACTGAATAGAAGGTCTTGTTTAGGGAAAAAAAGCAATCATGAGAAGTACTTTATAAAGCAAATATGGAAATGTGAATACTGACTGGATATTTAATATATAAAGAAAGTAATGCTCTTTTTAGGAGTGATACTAGTAATCTGATTGGTTAAAACAAAAAGTCCTTAACCTTCAAAAATGCATGCCTAAACATTTACAGATTAAATAACATGATGTTGAGGGTTTTTTAAAAATAATGTGTGGTAGTAGAAAGTGATTAAGCAAATGAGTGAAAAAAGATTCACCATTTTGGTGATAATTATTGAAGGAGGGTTATGTGTATTCAGGATTTATTACACTGTTCTTTCTAGTTTGTCAAATGTATGTTTGAAATTTCCTGTAATAAAGATAGCAACATTATTTAAAATGTAATGCAATACGATCCCCATTAGGGACGTTTACCTAAAATAACTTTATTATCAATGAAGAACAAGTACAAATATGTAATTCTTTACTATACTAAATTGACAGTCATTTTTATGTCAAAATTGGTTTCAATAATTTGTTAACTCTATAATTAATATTGGTTCATATATAGGACATCTTATCTATTGTTCTAAACAGTTAACCCATGTGATATTTACATTTCAGCAGATATTTAGTTTTTTAATACCTATACATTTGGTGAAGAGCCACCCAATTAGTTATTCAAGAGCGAGAAAACTCTTCTGCAGAGGGATAGATAGTTATATTTTAGGTTTTCAGGCAATACTATCTCTGTCACAACTACTCAACTCTTCTAATAAAGCACAAAAGCAGCCAGAGATGATACACTAATGAATGGGAATGACCATGTTCTAATAAAACTTGATTTACAAAAACAAGGAGTGGGCTGGATTTGGCCCATGCAGTAGGGTCTGCCACCACCTAAAACTATTACCGCAAATCACTAAATGATATTGATAAAAGAATAGGAAATCAATAGGAAGAGGAAGCCCAGGAGTTGAATGTCAGTATGTATGAAAATAGAATAGAAGGGTGGTATTTTAATTAATGAGAAAAGAATGATAAATTTTATTTTTAATTAATAATGTCAATATGTCTAATATCCATTGAGAAAAAGGTAATTAGGCCCTTACCACATTATTTACAAAAGTATGTACAGATTGGTTAAATATTTAAATATGCAGAATAAAGCAATAACAGTCTTAAAAATACTTCATATAATTATGTGCATCCAATGATTTTGCAAGAGTTTCAAATAACATAGAATGTTTAGAGGAAAAGGATGTCTTTGGCTAAATAAAAATTACAACTTTTATGCAGCAAAATATTTCACAAAGTGAATAGACAAATGACACACTGGGACTAATATTTGCAATATAGGTAATAGGAAGTACATAAAATATAACAGAAATGATAATCCAGTAGCAATATAGGAAAGGATAGCAGTGCGTGACTGTGTCCTCCTAACATGTTCTTGTCTTGTTTGTTAGTAACAGACCCTGTTATTAACTCAGACATTCTACCAAAAATGTAATATACTACATTTAATAAACTATACGTAACTGTATGCGGCAGTATCTACCTTCTAGCCAGTGTGACATAGGCAGGAAAAACAAATATGTGCATTTAAGGATGATGTATTGTAAAGGAAGGGAGCACTTAACTCCTCTTCTTTCTGCTTCTAGGTGTCTGGTAATTAATTCCAGCCTGTGATAGTGCCCAGAGTAGAAGACAGCAGCATGGCAGAGTACACAGTGGACCCAGAGCCCAGGTCACAGCAGAAAGCCACCAATACCTGAACTGCCTACTGCTGTATCTCTCTTATCACAAACAGAATCAACCTTCTTCTATATGGGTTGATGTACTATTATTTAAATGTTTTATTTAATGCAGCCAAATCTAATTCCAATCAACAAGAAAATGAATCCCATAAAAACAAAATTAACAGCCAATAAATAAATAAAAAATTGTCAAACTGAAATTAATAACATGTTAGATAATATACATCAGACTGATAAAACATTAAATAATTGATAATAACAGCAGATGGCCTAGATATAAGGGGACACTCACATAGTGCCAGAGGATTGTGATTTTTGAAAGCCTCTTTAGAAACCAAATGGATAACATTAAAAAAAAAAACTTTGACCTGAAAAGTCCTTTCTGAGAAGCTATCCCACTAAAAAAATAATAATTTAAAGATGTGAGGATTAAATATATTTTCTGTGTTACAGTACATTTATAGTGATAAGAATTGATGGAAACAATGTATATGATATCAAGGAGTATATGGAATATATTATTACCAGATTTATTGTAAAGGAACTTAAGAAGTAAATTGGAGGTACAATAGTTGACATGACAAGATTTCCATAGGTAACTTTAAATAGTGTGTGTGTGTGTGTGTGCACGCGCGCGTGCGTGCGCGCAGTTTGGGTATGTTTGATAGATATGAAAAACATCTGTCTTGCACAATACAGAAAAATGATGTATGTATAGACTATACAAATATCATTTAGTATAAATATGTAAATCTATATAATTATATCTGAGCATGATGAGAAATATGAAATTATAAGCATAGTGCCATGATTACCTGGGGTAGAGAAAAAGTCTGATGTGAGTAGAGCTAAGCAAAAAAGACAAAAATGTATTATACTAATCAGGAAAAAGTGTGTACAGTGGCTTACCTAATACTATCATTGCTATGTCCGTGTATTGGTGTATGTGTACGTGTGTGAAAATGAGGAAGAAATGATCACCAAAATACTAATAGCTATTTCAGAATGATTACTAAAGATATTTCATAACATGAACTGATATTGTAGAAACAAACAAGAGAACCAAACTACATAATAACTTATCCTTGTAATTAATGGATGATACATATAGCTGATACATATAGCTGAAGTAAATATATCACTTCAACGAAGTATGTCTCACATCTATCCATTGTTTTTCAAGAGCACCTGAATCATGAGCAGACAGGAGCCAGAAACTTAATTATTAACCAAAGAGTAGGAAACTTCATGATCTTTCACACTACTGGTTTTGGTGGCTACAATACTTAAAAATCAGCCAAGGAAGTGAGTTGTTTGGAGGAAAGTTGTCTTAAATATTGACAATTTGCAAACCTGGGAAACAAGTTTACAAATTGATAAAAAAAATCCCTTTTAAAAAAGTAAAAAGATAAGAAATTCCCCTAGGAACTGATACAATAGGTGACACTGTATTTTGGACAAGAAGATAAAAAAATGATGTCAAGTATAACAAGTCCAGAAAACTGAGGTGAAACTCTCATTGGAGGCTATATACAAGCAACATGGTACCAGTAATAAAGCACTGAGATGAGACAGTGGAAGAGGAAAATCACACGGCTACTGTTGAAGTTGTAACCAAACTACAAACTACAAATTATAGCTATGGCTGCTGGCATCTAAAGATGGCCTTCATATAAAGAGACACTCTTTATATATAACAACACTCATATAAAACAACACTCTCCATTTAAATTCAGAGAAACACAAGCCAATATGCATTTGGAAGTGCATATTTGGAATAGCTCTTTGGAAAGAGCTATTTTGCCCACTGTTGGCCAACAGACTTCTTTTTAAAAATTTATTGTCCTTCAAAAATAAGCAAGATCAGAGAAGAATTAAATGACATAGAGAATAAAAGAGCAATTCAAAGGATCAATAAATCCAGGAGCTGGTTCTTTGAAAGGATAAACAAAACCAACAAGCTTTTAAGCAGACTCATCAAGAAAAAAAGAGAAAGGGCCCAAATAAATAAAATCAGAAATGAAAGAGGAGATATTACAACTGACACCACAGAAATGCAAAGGATGCCAAGAAATTACTACAAACAACTACATGACAAGAAATCTGAAAACCTTAGTGAAATGGACAAATTCCTAGAAAAATATAATCTCCCAAAAGTGAATGAAAAAGAAGCAGAAAACCTGAACAGACTGATAACAGCTAGTGAAATCAAAGCAGTAATCAAAAAACTCCTGGAACACAAGAGCCCTGGACTGGATGATTTCACAATAGAATTTTACAAGACATTTAAAGAAGAGTGAACCGTTATCCTTCTCAGATTATTCCAAAAGATCTAAGAAGAGGGAAGACTCCTAAACTCTTTTTATGAAGCCAGGATCATCCTAATTCCAAAACCAGATAAAGACACAACAAAAAAGAAAACTATAGGCTAATATCACTGATGAACATAGATGCTAAAATCCTCAACAAAATATTGGCAAACTGCACCCAGCAATACATTAAAAAGATCATACACCATGACCAAGTGGGATTCATCCCAGGGATGCAAGGATAGTACAATGTTCACAAATCAATAAATGTAATACATCACATAAACAAAAGCAAAGACAAAAATCACATAGTCATATCAGCAGATGCAGAGAAAGCATTTGGTAAGGTGCAGCACCCATTATGACAAAAACACTCAGTGAAATGGGAGTAGAAGGAGCATAAATCAACATAAGAAAGGCCATATATGAGAAACCTACAGCCAACATCATATTCAGTGGACAAAAGCTAAAAAGTTTTCCCCCTAAGATCAGGAACAAGACAAGAATGTCTGCTTTCACCACTTCTATTCAACATAGTATTAGAAGTCCTAACCACAGCAATCAGACAAGAAAAGGAAATAAAAGGCATCCAAATTGAAAAGGATTAAGTAAAAGAGTCATTGCAGATGACATGGTAGTAGACAAAGAATACCCTATAGGCTCCACCAAAAAATCACTCGATCTAATAAGTGACTTTGGTAAAACAGCAGGATTCAAAGTCAATATTCAGAAATCAAAGGCATTTTTATACACCAACAATGAAAGGTCAGAATGAGAAATGGGGGGAAATCCCATTTCCTATAGCAAAAAGAAAAATAAAGTACCTAGAAATAAACCTTACCAAGGAGGTAAAAGACCTGTACTCAGAAAACTACACAACACTGAAGAAAGAAATTAAGGAAAACACAAATAAATGGAAGCATAAACCATATTCATGAATTGGAAGAATTAACATCACCAAAATGTCCATACCACCCAAAGCAATTTATAGATTCAATGCAAGCCCTATTAAAATATCAATGACATATTTCACAGATAGAGAATAAACATTTCAAAAATTTATATGGAACCATAAACAACCTCAAATAGCCACACCAATTTTGAGAAAGAAGAACAAAGTAGGACAGATCACAATACCTGTTATCAAATTATATTACAAGGCCACTGTAGTCAAGAGAGTCTGGTACTGGCATAAGAATAGACACATAGAACAGAACAGAGAGCATAGAAATAAACCCATGTATCATGGCCAATTAATATCTGACAAAGGGGGCAGAAGCATAAAATGGAGTAAAAATAGCCTCTTCAACAAATGATGTTAGGAGATCTGGACAACTATATGCAAAAACACGAAATGACCACCAACTTGCACACACACAAAAATAAACGTAAGATAGATAAAAGACTTAAATATAAGTTGCAACACTGTAGAAGTCCTAGAGGAGAACATAGGCAGGAAAATCTCAGATATTCCATGCAGCATTATTTTCACTAATATATCTCCTAGAGCAAGGGACATAAAAGAAAGAATAAACAAATGGGACTTCGTCAAATTGAAAAGCTGTGGCACGACTAAAAAAATCAGCAAGATGAGAAGGAAATGGATTGTATGGGAAAATATATTCACAAATGACACCTCAGACAAGGGTTTCATCTCTAAAATATATAAAGAACTCACATGACTCCATTCCAGGAAGACAAACAATCCAATTAAAAAATGGGAAAAGAACTTGAACAAACACTTCCCCAAGAAGGATATACAGAGGGCCCAGAGACATATGAAAGGATGCTCAGCATAACTAGCCATGAGAGAAATGCAAATTAAAACCACAATGAGATACTACTTCACACTGGTCAGAATGACCATCATAAACAAATCAACAAACAAGTAGTGCTGGGGAGGTTGTGGAGAGGAGGAAACCTGACTACACTGTTGGTGGGAATGCAGAGTGGTGTAGCCACTGTAGAAAACAGTATGGAATTTCCTCAAAAATCTAAAAATAGAATTGCCTTTTGACCTGGGAATTCCACTGCTGGAATTACACCCTAAGAATCATGAAACATCAATTCAAAAGAAACTATGCACCCCTATGCAGCACAATTTACAACAGCCAAGTGCTGGAAACAATCTAATGCCCATCAATAAATAAACAGATAAAAAAGCTGTTGTACATTTACACAATGGAATATTATGCAGCAGAAAGAAAGAAGGAACTCCTAGCCTTTGCTACAGCATGGATGCAACTGGACTACAAGAACATTATGCTAAGTGAAATAAGCCAGGCAGTGAAAGACAAATACCATATGATCTCACCTAAAATTGGAGCCTAATCAACTAAACAAACAAGCAAAAAATATATAACCAGAGACATTGAAATTAAGAACAAACTGACAATAACCTGAGGGGAAGTGGGAGGGGATAATGGGAGGAAAGGGGGAAAGGTTGTCAGGAACATGTATAAAGGACACATGGACAAAAACAAAGGGGGGTAGGAACAAGGGTGGGAAGTGGGGATGGCTGGAATGGGGGGAGTGGAAGAGGGAAAATAGAGACAACTGTACTTAAACAACAGTAAAAAATGTGGAAAAAACCTTATCAAAATCATAGTATTTTTGCATACCCATTTTAATGTTGAAGATGGAAGAAAATATACAAATTTTTAGTATATTATGCTTTATTATTTCAAGAAAGGTAAAAACACAACTGAAATGCAAAAAAAAGGATTTTTGTAGTGCATGGAGAAGGTGCTATGACCTACTGAAGGTGTCAAAAAGTGGTTTGTGAAGTTTCTTGGTACTATTGACATTTTGGCCAAATTCTTCCTTGCTGTGGGGCTGTCTTAAGCATTGAAAGATGTTTAGCAGCACTCATGGCCTCTACGCACTAGAAGCCAATAGCAGGAGATAGTCAACATACTCAAAATACCCAAGCCAATAAAGTTATTGGTGAAAATGAAAAACGTGTCTTTTTAGTGTATGGAAAATATGAAAGGACTTTTTGGCCAACCCATATATCAGATTCAAAAGAAGGGTCACCTCTTGTACCTGACAATAATAAATACTTTTTAATCCTCATGCTTATTAATTTTATAAAGAGAGGACAGAGGGAGGGATGGGGAGAGAAAGGAAGAGGGAAGGGGGGAGAGAGAGAGGAAGAGAAACATCAGAGAAATATTGATTAGTTGCCTCAGGTACATGCCCAGCCTGGGGATTGAACCCGAAACCCAAGTGTGCCCCGACTGGAGATCAAACCTGCAACCTTTTGTTGTATGGGACAAGGCTCCAACAATAAAGTTACCCAGCCTCAGCAACAGTGAAGATCTTTAAAATGATTTAAGCTGTTCTTTTTTAAAAGTACTTTATTGTTGTTTAATTACAGTTGTCTGCATTTTCTCTCCACCACTGGACCCCACCCCAACCAAACCTCCCTCTCCCTTGCTTCCACCCTTCCCCTTGGTTTTGTCCATGTGTCCTTTATAGTAGTTCCTGAAAACCCTTCCCCCACATTATCACCTCCCACTTCCCCTTTGGTTATTGTCAGTTTGTTCTTAAGTTCAATGTCTCTGGTTATATTTTGCTCACTTTTTTCCTTTGTTGATTATGTTCCAGTTAAAGGTGAGATCATATGATATTCGTCCCTCACTGCCTGGTTTATTTCACTTAGCATAATGCTCTCCAGCTACATCCATGCTGTTGCAAAGGGTAGGAGTTCCTTCTTTCTTTTTGTCGAGTAGTATTCCATTGTGTGAACGTACAACAGTTTTTTCATCCACTCATTTACTGGTGGGCATTAGGTTGCTTCCAGCACTGGCCAATTGTAAATAGCACTGCTATCTCCACTGATTCTTTGCTATCATTCTTGTGAGCTGTGACTGAAACTCTTACTATGTAATTCTCATTTGAATCAACTCACTCTCTTTTCATGACATTGTAGATCAACTAAGTCCTTTTTATCACCAAACTTTTATCACTTCCAGCTCCACTTTTTTGCTTTAGCAGAAACCTGGAGCTTCCTAAACACCAACAGTCATCTTTTCCTAGTGCTCATATGGTCTCTCCTGGCTCATAATTATGGGAGAGAAAGTAGTGAGGGTTCCTTCTTGTTGGCCAGGTCACTTCTAATTTAAAATATTGGCAGAAGAAAGGAAAGAACAGATTCCTTGTGTCACCTTGAGCAAATGAACTTCTCTAAGTTGTGATGTCTTCATTTGTAAAATAGAAAAAAACCCTCAAACCTTCTAGGCTTCACCTACTTGTGTTTATAGATGGAGTCCTATTAATAATAATTACCAAGATTTCACTTAAATTCTCTTTTATTTGTTCATATGGCATCTTTATCAATCTACCAAATCAATATGGAATCTTCAGAATAAGACTACCATATGATCCAGTAATCCCACTTTGGGGTATTTAACCCAAGAAAATAAAATCATTATCCTGAAGAGATATGCACCCCTATGTTCACAATAGTCAAGACATGAAAACAAATTAAGTGTCCACCGACAGATGAATGAATAAAGAAGGCGAGATACATATATGCAATGGAGTACTACTTAGCTGTAAAAAGAAGGAAATCCTGTAATTTCCTGTCATTTTGAAACAATACAGATGAAACTTGAGGGCATCATGCTAAGTAAAATAATTGAGACAGGCAAAGACACTGTATTATCTCACTCATATGTGGAAACTTATAAAAAAAAAACAAATTCACAGAAACAGAGTAGAATTGTGGTAGCTAGGGGTAGAGGGAGTGTGGCAAATGGGTAAAGAGGTTTGAATGGTAAATATTTCCAGCTATAAAATGAAAAAGTTCTGGAAATCAAAGTTACAGAATGGTGACTGTAGTTAATAATGCTGTATTCTATACTTGAAAGCTGCCAAAGAGAGCAGATCTCAAAAGTTCTCACCACACATAAAAGGTAACTATGTGAGGTGAAGGATATTAACTGACCTGAAGGAAGGTAACTGTACACCGGTAAGGTGTACAATGTGGTTACCACAATGTATACCTTAAAGGTTACATGTCAATTATGTCTCATCTCATTAAAGCTGGAGAAAAATTAAAAAAAAAGACATCTCTCTTATGTTACATTACTGTGCTCTACTAGGTTCTACTGCAATTAACTGTTTGGCCAGGCATCACCTAATTTAAGGTGGAGACCTTGATAAAATTAAATTTCTCATAAATTAGGTATAGGGTAGGGTTTAAGGCTCTGCTTTCCTAAAATGCTCCCAGATGGTGCTGATACTGCTGGGCCAAATCTGAGGGGTCACAGACATTCAGATCATTGTGTTAAACCCAACTTTCCCGCTCATGACTATGATACTATCCCATCACCCTGAACCTTTTCCATAATTAATGGTCTTGGTGATCTGATTCAAAAAAGTTGAGGGTATTCATCTCTCCATCACATTGTTACTTGTTTCCCTAAAACTTACATCATTGATTGCAAGAGCCTTTTTCTCTGAAAATAGAACACACATAGATCCATGTAGCTAAGCTAAGAAAACATTCCATCTACCAAATCAGAAACTCTCATTTGATAACTAATGGTCTTTGATGATCCCACCTTAGCCTGGCATCTTTGTTTTAGAAGACATTCTCTCCCAGGAAAATCATGAATCTTCCTTATAAATTATCTTTTGTAAGGGGCTGCCCAATAAGTTCACAGTATAATCCTGGTCTAATTTTAGTAGTAGGGAATAGTGTAATAGAAGATTAGGTATCCCATGTTATACTAATTACCTTGAAGGGTTGTTATATGGATTAAAAACTATGTCCACCCTGTGGTTTATAATGTGTGTTTAGTAAGTGTCATCTATTGTCCATCAATACTTAGTAATCACTTGAAGTGATAAGTATCCAATAAAACAATGTTCCCTTAGGGGTCATAGTTCTACATTAGAAGCTAGCTGATTGGCAAATCCTAAATTCAAAAATGTGTTTATTCATATATCTAGCAGATATATGAGTTCCAAATATTCATAAGGGATATACTATAAGATAAGTGAGACAAAAATCACTGTCCTCATGGAGCTAATATTCTGGAGGGGGAATTAGACTCAAACATTCATCTGACCTTTTTGTTTTGTATTAGCTATGATCACAGCCCCTAGGTATAATAAACCCTGTAGTGTGCATACCTAAGCCCATATCATCAAAATCACTGCCCTCATCTTGTCCATGACAAAGAAGAGAGAAAGGCAATCATCTTATATTATATTCTTATCTGTTTTCTAAGAGATTTGTGTTTCTGGACAAGTAATTTACCTTCTTAACTATAAGTCTCCTCATCTATAAATTATGGGCATTGTTCTATTTAGCTTTCAATTCCTTCCCACCCTAATTAATCTATGATATTATTATACCACTGTTTAAATCCTTAAAACTAGGATCCATTTTCTCCCTCCTTAACACATTCCAGGCCTGTCTTTTATGTTTCTTTTCCATTCCACATTTTCAGACATCTATCCTAACTTGAAGAATCACACTGAGCTGCTTCACAGCAGCCTGGTTTTAAGATATCTCCCCTTCAAGCCATCTGCAATAATATTCACTCCACATCAGTCACCTAATACCTTGCACAGCCATGCTTTGTAACTTGTCATCTCATACCATATTCCAATCCCAAGGTTTCAAACATCTTTCCACCCTCAGATTTCACAAAGTAACATGTTTTCCTCTTCATTAGTTATCATAAATTTCAAACTAAAGTACCTTTTAATTCACTCAACTCTTTGGCCCATTTTTAGCTTCTCTTACTTCCCCTAAAATTCATGGGCAGTCCTTTCTGTGCAATCCTTCCTTTTCTCCACGATTAGGTTCTGTGATACCACCAACAGTGGCCACCAGCCCCTCTCTAAACACACTCCTCTACTTTCCCGTTGCCTTCACTGGGGTGCAGAGCACAGATGGAGAAAGCATCAACATCATGCATCTATTCCACCAAAAGACTGTACCTGGGAGCAAATAAAATACTATTATTGCTTTAAAATTTCTTTTGTAACACCTTACTGATGACTTTAGTCCTGATCTGTAAATCCTCTCCCTTTTCCCTTTGTTGACAGATTATCTCTCTTCCCCTTCTCCTAATATGATACACTGAAAGTCTACTGATACACTTTCCACCTTCGGTTTATTTTTTCATCCTTGAAACAGACAAAAGTTTGTCCTTTTGTTTTTTCATGCCTTACTCCCAACTTTAATGTTTTTTATTTCTCTCCGTGCTCTATGTAATATCTCCCCCGACCCCGCTTTTAATTTCACTATTGGCTATACATACAAAAGAAGTACATGCTATTTCCTGAATGTTATCTGGTGTTGACTCTGTTCTCTGTAGGGTCTCTTCCATGCAATGTTAATGTCACACAAATAGGTGAGGAAGCACATTCATGAACTATGTGATTTTTACACTGACTACAAAGTCAGCTGAAAATAAAACAGCCCTGTTGTATCCTATAAGTTCCAAATTTCATAAAATTTCTTAACTTTTAAAGATGTTAAGATTTGAAAAGATGTTAAAGATTCTTAGCTTTTAATGTTTAAATAACCAAGTTATTCCTGAAGTAACCTTATCTCTGTGAATTATAAAACCTCTAGCAAAACTCCTCCCTTATATTATTTTGACACATTGTTCTATTTTTTACTAGAGTTTATCTCATTTTCATGTGGGTTAAAAAATGATATCCTTACCTTGATGAGGGGCAGTTACCAAGGCAACTGAGAAAGAGGTGTAAGCAAGTCAGCTTTCCACACAACCCTTGCTCTACCTGTATCATACAGCTGAGACCCAGCTCCTCACTGTGTAAGTGCGATGTGCATACCAGCAGCATCTCATCACATAAACACCTATTTGAAAAGCAGAACTTCAAGCCCTACTGTAGAGACTTACTAGTTCAGAATCTCCATTTCAACCAAAAGCTCCCAGATGATTCCTGTATGCATTGTTTGAAACGCACTGATCTAATTCTCCTCACTTCTCTGGTGATAAAAAATGGGGAGAAAAAAGAAAAAGAAATTCTGCAAGTCTGTCATTTACTTTTTCTTGTTTTGCCTTTTTTCAAACTCTCCTCAACTTACACACAATTAAATCTTATCAGAGTGTCCAGTTTTATTTCTACAAACTTTGTTTTTTTCCCCATGTTTGATACAATGGATCTGATGAGTACCATATATTCTCCTATTTAAGAGTTTTAATCAGCAAACTTTTAACCACCTATTCACACATTGATCCTAACAGGTGATTACCACCCATCTATATTATATGCTGCCCTTTTGTTCTTAATTTATAAATCATAGACAGTAACATCAAACAAATTTTAAATTGGAAGGGTTTTGGAGATCATTAACAAACTCCCCTTATACTGTCTAGCACAAGGTATGCTCTTAATAAATATTTACTGAATAAAAGAAAAAAATACAAAAATCAAACTGCTTTCACAGAGAATAAATGACTCTCTCTCATGCAGAACAAGGACTAGAATCCAGCCTCTGATGTCCTCCCTAGCTTTCCTTGCTCTTAATTGTCAAACTCAGTTCTTGTTCTCTTCCATGTCCGATAGCACTAGATCTCAACCTCTGCTGCAAAAAAGAACCACTTGAGAGTTTTAAAATACTGATTCCTGAAACTCAAATCTCCAGGCTCTGATTTGATCTGCAGATAGCCTGTACTATGGGGGTCCTAAAGGCTCCCCAGGTGATACTACTGCACAGGCAATGTTGAGAACCACTGCTCTATACAATGTTCACATTTAATGTGTAGAAAAACTACTTCACAGTTTTGTTAAATACAGAATCTGATAAATCTCCTAGATGAATCTAATCCTGCTAATTCTAGGGCCACTCTTAAATAAAAAGGTTCAACAGCACTTGGCAATATTAATCACCTAAGTCTAAAACAAAAGGTTTTCAGAATGTAAACAATTCAGGTTCTCCTGTAACTTCTCAGTTTTCTTCCATTTGTTTTTCACATGTTTCTCTTGCTTTATACATTTCTTAAATTTGTCCATCACTTATCTGTGAATCTATAGCCCTGTCTTTGTTTTTCAAATAAAACATTTACATATACCATGAAATAATTCAGCATTCAGCCTTAAAGAAAAGAAGGAAACCTTCCCAATTTTGACAACATGGATAGAACTGAGAGCATTCTGCTAAAAGAAATAAACCAGAGAAAAAACACTGTACAATATTACTTATGTGTGAAATCTAAAAAAAAATTAATAACCAAACTCACACAGAAAGAGATCAAATTTGTGGTTACCAGATGCAGAAAGTATGGGGTGAGAAATCATATGAAGTGGTCAAAAGGTACAAAATTCCAGTTATAAGATAAATAAGTACTAAGTATATAATGTATAACATAATGACTACAGCTGACACTATTCTACGATGTACTTGAAAGCTGTTAGAGAATATATCCTAAGAGTCCTCATTGTAAGGAAAAACTTTAATTTCTGTATGTATATGAGATGATGGGTATTAACTAAACTTATTGTGGTAATTATTCCATGATACATGTATTTCAAGTCATTTTGCTTTGTAACTTAAACTTATATGGTACTGAATATCCATAGCTTAATAAAAAGGGGGAAAAAGTTTAAGAATTGCAACTATCCCCATTATGTACAACATTCTTTTAATTTTTCCTCAGCCTCTATATTTTTCTAGGAAATCAATAATGCAGAAAATGAGGCCAGAGAACTCACTTAGAGAATTATTAAAATTAACACATTTTTGAGAAATTGATTTCCTGGAAAATTGTAGAGGTCTTCCTGAAGCCCATCCACAACCCAATGAATAGATTCTTTTATTCAAGGAATGGCCAATAAATATCATGTAAAAATAGAAATGCATTTGCACTGCCAGCATGATGAAAAGATTGAAGGCTGTAATTTTTTTGCTTGGTTCCATAAGATGGACACATAACATGTAAGAAATTTGTTGCTTTATTAAGTTTAATTGTCTATTTTAAGGGAAGACTGAGCACTCATGCATTAGATGGAATCAAATAACTAAAACGTGATCTCTACACCTGAGAAGTATTTGGTTAAGAGCTAAGTGAAATTTGCAGTCCAGTGCTATTAGGTGTCTGGTTAAAGTGCACAAATATGTTTGTGGCAGAAAGAAGGCACTTAAACGTGTGTGTGCTATGAAGGAAAAAGAGAATTTGAATAAATGGAGAGGACAAGAAATAGAATCTTTTACATGAGACACAGATGAACCTAAGGGAGGAATCAAACACAACTACCTTGACACTTGAAGGAAGAAGGGAATGAAAATTGCTAATATTTGCAGAGGGCTTACTATATGTCAAACCTATTTCTAAAGCATTTTACATGTGTTAACATCATTTAATTCTAACAACATCCAGTAAGAGAAGTAAACTTACTGTCCCAATTTTACAAATAAGGAAACTGTGGCAACTGGAAAATAAATACTTGCTCTAAGTCACCTAGTAAAGCCAGAATTTAAAAATGAATTGAAACTCTGGCTTTAGAAAAGAGCAGGAAGGGAAAGAGGGTAGACTGCATATGGCTAGATGCTGAATAAATAGGTTTTGAATCAAGATTTGGTTCTTCAGTATTGATCTTTCCTGAACATATTGCGATATATTGGAGCTTCTTGGGCTTGGAAGTGGTTATCATGAAGCGATGTTTTAGACAGATTTAACAATCTTGCTTTAAGAGAGGCAGATTGTTGAAAGTGGTATTGGAGTGACAGAAACAAAGATTAATTGCTTAAAGAGAGACTAGAATGAACAAATAAAGATGGTGAACTGAACCAGCTGGTATCTAGGATGCCAGTGCAGCAAACAAATTTTAGGAATGGGGAAAAAAGAACTATTTTAAAGGAAAACATGCTAGTAAGTTGCTCTTAATTTTTAGGCTAAAATAATTATGTTTCTCATTAACAAAACTTTAGACTTCAGAAAGAAAGTTCATAGTGTTATCTTAGACAATTATACTAAGACCTTCATTTCAATGTAAATTATAAAATGTATAAAATTTCTTAATAGTAATCTCTTTTCATGACTTTGTCAACTATTGCAGACATTATATTTTAAAATTATTCTCATTGCAAAATTAATTCTCTTTGGAGCAAAAAAATGACCATTATAAACTAATAATAAATGAAAAAATAAATATTAATATTTCTTAGTTTGAAATTCTCATGATCAATTTTGCCAACATTTTTGCCCTTGAGAAAGAGTTCAGGGTTTTTACACAATAATAAAATGGAAGACTTTAAAACTAAAATAGAACATTTAAAATGATACTACATTATAATGTAATTTACCATCATTAGAGAAATGCTAGCTGAAAGTTAGAAAATAGAAATTTTATTGTTTCCCACTACATGGCTTTCTGACATTATGTAACTTTAATCTTCCTGGGTCTTATCTTGTTATCTGCTAAAGTAAAAATGATGGAAAAATTTGGGGCCTATTTCAGTGAGGAGTTAGGACTTTTATAACAAAATGAAGTACTAATATAACCAAAGATGAAATTCAAAATAATAAACTTCAGAGGCCCAAAGGTCCACTGTGTCAAAGTAACAAATGAAATTAGGATTGTTACAGATTGTTTGAAATATACAATATAAAAGTACTTTTTATTTTGAATTTCTCAAAGGAATACATTCCCTAGTTAACCATTTTTATAATTCATTTTAATAAATAATGCATTTATCCTATTCATAAATCAAACCCATACACAACATTAAACAATGAAAAGTTTCCTTTAAATCCCTATACTCATACACCCATTTCCCACATGAAAACCCAATAATGTATATTCTGAAGTCCTTTACATATATATGTGAATATAAGAATATACTGTAGAGTCTTACAGGACTGTATTTTTGTTTTGTTTTGTTTTTTTTCCAAATGTGTGTTACATATAGTACAACAATTTGATTTTTTAACTTAATATACTTTGGTTGTCTTTGACATGTCTGATTAGAAAATTTCCTTATTTTTTAAAAATTATTGGAGTTGAACTGCTGTACACTATATGACCATACCTTAATTCACTTAGCCATCAGACACTAACAATTTAAGCTTTTTTTTATCTTCAGAAAGTGTTTTTTATTAAATATAAACTGATGATACTGCTTTATAAAATTATATGTTTCAGGTGTATAAGTCTCTAATACATCACCTGTATATTTTATTGTCAGTTCATCACCCCAAGTCAAGTTTCCTTCCTTCACCATTTATCCCCCTTTTACCCTCTCCTACCTCTCCCCATCCTCCTTTCCCTTTGGTAATCACCACACTGTTGTCTGAGTCTATGAGGTTTTGTTTTTGCTGCTGTTGTTTTGCTTAATCCCTTCATCTTTTTTACTTAGCCCCCCAACACCCCCTCCCCTCTGACAGCTGTCAGAACAGTTCTCTGTATGTATGAGTCTGTTTCTATTTTGCTTGTTAACCTAATTAATTTTGTTCTCAGATTCCACATATAAGTGAAAACATATGGCACTTGTCATTCTCTAACTGGTTTATTTCACTTAGCATAATACTCTCCAGGTCCATCCAAGCTGTCACCAAAAGGTAAGATGCCCTTCTTTTTAAGGCTAAGTAGTATTCCATTGTGCAAATGTACCACAACTTTTTGATCCACTCATCTACTGATGGGCACATAGGCTGCTTCCAAATCTTGGCTACTGTAAATAATACTGCAATAAACACAGGGGTGCATATATTCTTCCAAATTGGTGTTACAGGTTTCTTCACATAAGTTCACAGAATCAGAATTGCTGGGTTTAAGGCAATTCCATTTTGAATTTTTTGAGGTAATTCCATTTTGCTTTCCACAGTGGCTGCGCCAGTTTGCATTTCTACCAATAGTGCATGATAGTCCCTTTTACTCCATATCCTCATCAGCACTTGTTTGTTGATTTATTGATGATAGCCATTCTATCATCAGGTGTGAGGTGATATCTCATTGTGGTTCTAATTTGCATTTCTCTGGTGATTAGTGATGTTAAGCATTTTTTCATATATTTACTGTTCATTTGAATGTCCTCTTTGGAGAAGTGTCTATTCAGATCCTTTGACCATTTTTTAATTGGACTGTTGAGCACAATGTTTTGTACAAAGTTTATTTCATCTGTATGCAATTTAGGACTACAAAATTCCTTGGAGAAGAAAGTGAACATACAGTTTTAATATTTATAGCTCTTGCAAAATCATCCAGTATGTGAGATATTCTGTTTACAACCTCACAAATGAGAGAGTTATTTTGCTACCATACCAGTAATGTGGGTTTCACAAGCTTACAGGTGTTTGTCAAATAGGTAACAGAGTGGGGAATAGACTGTGGAAAGTGCGGGGGATGGGCAGAGGAGAGCAAAGGGGGAAAATTGGGACAACTTTAATAGAATAACAAAAATTATTAAAAATACTCTATCATTGTTGCTTTAATTTGAATATTTGTTAAGATTCTTAAGCATAATTCCTATGTTTAAAACCATTTTATCACCTTCTTTTATTAGATTTCTGTTTTTTTTTTTGTATGGGTTGAATGTTGTCTTGCTCTTGATTTCTAAAATACCTTAACAATATTATCACATTTCTGTGATATGAGTTGCAACTAATTTTCCCTGTATTTGCATTTGATTTTAATATTTTTGCTCTACAGATTTTATTCTAATGTAACTGATTTTCTAATGTAATTACCCTTCCTTGTTTGGGTTCCAGGTAAGGAGTTATAATAATAAAAAACTACTCCATTTTAAGATTACAAATTTATTCAGGTTTTCTTCTTATATTATTAAGATGTCATATATTACATATAAATATTTTAACTATTAATCTTGGTACATGGTTTGAAATATGGATCCAGTTTTTTGTTTTGGGGTTTTTTTTTTGCTTGTTAATTAACTACCCATTTCTCACAGAGTCATTTGGCTCTGCAAACAAAATTACATATTTCTATTACATAGCTGCCAAGATTATTCATCCTGATTTTCCACTTGTTTTCCCTCTTCTAAATACAGAGGATAATTCCTTGAAAAAATAAGCAGTTACCAAAATATATATGTATGCATATGTGCAGATATGTTTATATATATATGTTTAAAAGAATAGATGTCAGACCTAAGGTCAACAGATAAAGTCAAGAGTATTGACTGAAGATAAATGCATGGTGTCTTTGGCTTGGGTATTCTTCAGGAAACCCAATTCTTATACAAACTTTGCTTGCTATCTGGTAAAAACATCAATTATAAATTGCATTCGAACCTGGGAGAAAATAAGTTTAATATTCAAGTGTAATTAGATGAAAAATCATTATTTTATAAGCAATTATTTGAAAGCTCTTTTGGGCTTAGTATTCTGTGTAGAAAAATTCTAAAGCCTTTTAGGATAGTGTAAGACCCAGAAGGGCATATAATTAATAATAGACACTGTTAGACTTCTTTCTAAGAAGTTCTTATTAACCCAGGATTTATTAAAGTAGGTGATAATGTGGGATAGGAGGGGTGGTACAACATGAAGTAAAGAGAGAAAAAAAAATATGTACACATTCAATTGCCCAAGGCCATAGAGTAGTGATTAAGTCTCCCTGACAAAATTTGAATTCTAAATTTATATAGATAGATAGATAGATAGACAGATCATTACATAAAATATATGATATATTATTATATATAATTATATATATTCTCTGACATGTATTGAAAATGAAAAGCTAAGTGGAATAAAATGAGTTTTAAGGAAGTCATCTGATGCAAACTTCTGAACTATTGTTAATAATGGCTATTTTTATAGCAGTCATTCCTATATTCCAAGCACCATTCAAAATACCTCTCTTGTATTAACTCATTTATTTCTTAAGTAACCAAATGAGCTAGATAATATCACTGTTCCTATTTTATAAATGAGAAAGCTAGAGCAAAGGGGATTAAATAACTTGCCAAGGTTCTACAGCCAATAATAATCCAGCTGTGTAGTAACAGAAGGAAAAATGGCAGCTTCACCACCTGGTCTGGCATGGAGGAATCTAAGATAGAGTACAGAAGCTGTCTATAGAACCCTAATTAGCACAGCCAAGATATCCACTACACATTATTGAAAGGAACTGCCATGCTCAAGAATTACAAATCACCAACTGTAAACGACTAGAATTGTTAGAAGTCATGCTAAGTAGTTGTTAGTGTAAGTCGGAATTGGAAGGAACAGAATTCAGTCCCAACGAAAAAATGAGATAAAAGTGCTTATTCAGGTCCTTTACCCTCTTTTTAATAGGATTGTCTGTTTTGGTGTTGAGTTTTATATGTTCTTCATAAATTTTGGATATTAACCACGTATCAGATATATTGACAAATATGTTCTCCCATTCACTGGGTTGCCTTTTCATTTTGTTGATTTTTTTTTTTTGCTCTGCAAAAACTTTCTGGTTTGATGTATTCAAATTTATTTGTTTTCTTTTGTTTCCCTTGCCTGAGGTATATCAGAAAAAAATATTGCTATAAGCAATGTCCAAGATTTTATTGCCTATGTTTTCTAGGATTTTGAATAGATGTTTCTCCAAAGAGGACATACAGATAACAATAGACATATGAAAAGATGATCAACATCACTAATCACCAGGGAATTACAAATTAGAACTGCAATAAAATATCACCTCATGCCTGTCAGAATGGTTATCACCAATAAATGAACAAACAACAAATGTTATCGAGCATGTGGAGAAAAAGAAACCCTCATACACTATTGGTGGGAATGCAAATTGGTGCAGCCACTGTGGAAAGCAGTATGGAGTTACCTCAAAAAACTAAAAATGAAACTGCCTTAAACCTAGTGATTTAAATTCTGTGAATTTATCTGAGGAAACCCAAAAAACTAATTGGAAAGAATATAAGCACCCCTATATTTACTGCAGCATTATTTACATAGCCAAGATTTGGAAGCAGCCCATCAGTACATGAGTGTATTGAAAAGTTGTGGTATTTTTTTACAACGGAATACTACTAAGCCATAAAAAGGAAGAAAATTTTACCTTTCACAACAGCATGGATAGACCTGAAGAACATTATGCTAAGTGAAATAAGCCAGACAAAAGACAAGTACCACATGTTTTCACTTACATGTGGAATCTAATGAATACATTGAAATAACATAAATAGAGACAGACTCATAGACAGAGAGCAGGCTGATGGCTCTGGTCAGGGGAGAGCTTGGAGGATGCAGGGATTGAGCAAAAGAAAACAACAACCCATAGATGTGGACAGCATTGTGGTGATTGGGTGGGGGTGGGTGGAGGTAGAGAAGGGTATAAGGGGGGAAATGGTAATGGGAAAAATAAAACAAAAAATAAACTAAATTTCTTTATAAAGAAATAAGAAAAATAAATACACAATCAGAGAAAGCAGAGAGGCCACCAGAGGTCCAAACTTGGAGGGTGAGTAGAAAATGATGACTAACCAAAAGAGTGTCATAGATAGGTGACGTGGGTCCCAGTTCCTGAGGTCTGAGGTTGAGACAAGACAAATTCACATGGACTACTGAGTCCTGTAGAGGAAAGGGGATGGTTCAGCTTCTCTCTCAGGAGGAGAAAAGCCTTGGAGCACTTCAACCACTCTCTCCAGGGGAGAGCACCTTGACCCTTACCTTGACAAGCTTTTATTGAGTTCAATTTGCACAGGAATACAAGGTGTATATGTAAAGCTCATCAGTCCTTGTCAGGAAGAAATGATTAAATAATAGATAACATTCAGGGTCAGATAGCTAAAGGGCTTTTCTGAGTCAGGGTCAGATAGCTAAAGGGCCATAATACTTTGGGGAACAAACTCACTTCCTGTTTGGACCCTTATCATTTAAATTGAAGGTATTAGAAAAGTAGGTTTCATAGGATTTTATGCATTCTTTCTTAGGCCTGATCCCCTAGGGAACCCAACTTTCCAGCACAGGGCCTCACCCACCTCCAGCATTGTTTCAGGCTCAACTCAGGCAGGGGAAGTAAAGCAGCCAAGAGATTAGGAGACTTCTTGCAGACAGAATGAGGACTCAGGCTAAGTCAAAGCCGAGGGGTGAGGGTCCATCACCTCCTTTTTCTATAGCCCCCCAAGTCCTTCCCTGAGACCCCTTCATGACTGTGCCTGTCTTAGGTCAACCCTATTTTGAGGAATCTTACCTGTCACTGGCTAACCAGTCATATGCCTAGGGCCAAGCAGGGTGAAGAGAAAGGGGGCAGAGGTGGTGCCCCTGCAAGGAAGATAAGCTTTGTCTCCTAAGTGGTCTATGATCCCAAGGTCCTTTACTATCCATGGGGGATTATAGCTTCTGAAACCTGGTAGGGCAGTTCCCAACAGATAGATATTTAGATTTTCAAGCTGGACCCAGGCTAGGGAAAAATGAATACTGAAATTTATGAGTGAAGTAGAGCTTGATGACTCCTAGCAAAGAACCAGAATGCCACAGAGCTGGGAAAGGGGGAGGGCATGGATCTCTAACAGCCACTTTTGAGCTCTAGAGCTACACACATCTTTGTACAGTTTGGTGTCACTAGCCACCTGTTGTAATTTAAATTTAAATGAACTAAAATTAAAGAAAATTGAAAATTCAGTTTCCATTAAACTAGCCACATTTCAAGTGCTGAATAGCACACATAGCTATGGCTATTACCTTAGACAGCAAAGACAGAATATAACAACTTTACCAAAAATCCCCTTTGTTAAATACAAGGTAATTTTGTTTTTGACAACTGCCACAATATACTATTGTTTTACCTTAAATTTTAACAAGAATTGACTTCAATCATAATTTGTACAGTATGCATAGCCATTAAATTTAGGAATGTAGAGTTAGAAAAATAAAGTAAGAAGTGATTAACAGTCTACATTGCAAATTGAAGCCATATCATCACCTTTCTCTAAACCACCAGTCCATCACATTTTGTTTACCTTAATCCTGTCTACCTACAGCTCCATGAGTACTGGCTGAGGAGCTCTTTCAAAGTGCCTCCTACCCCATGGCAAGGTATTAACAGAAGCAAGAATTTTTCCCTGGTCATTTTGTTTCCCTTTGCAAGATAATTCCTAAGTCACAACACTGAAATTTTAAAAGAATGAAATCTAATTATACAAAGAAGTTTTTCATCAATTCAAAATTAACTCCTATAGCTTGCATTTTTCTCTCACAAATATGAATGCTCCTGGTTAAAAGCCACCTTGAGAAACTAACTATAGGGGAAAATGCAAAACCAATGCACAGCATGATTCATTTTGCCATTTAGCAGAAGATAATAATTTGAAAATTCATTAAGGAAACAAAATACTAATATGTATCACCTTTGCTGATTAGTGTGGCCCAACACAGGATAATAGAAATGCTCTAAACATCAATTTCCATTTCTGAAAAATGGGGATATTATTAGTACCTTCCTCTATCACTAAGATGTTGAGGTTTTTTTAAAATGTGCAACTCTTCTAAGTGATCTTTAATATCTTGTAACCCCAATTATTATTGAAGACTTCAACAAAATGAAGAATAGAGGAAGCACAAATTAAACACATCACTGATCACTTTTCTTTCAAAAGCACCAAGCAACATTTGGATAAAATAACTTTAAAACCTTTGAAATATGTGACTTCTGTGACTTCTTAGATTCTTTTGATTAATACAAATTTTTCTTATGTGAGCAAAACAGAATGCTAGTTATGTTTGGAGAAATGGTCTCTGCAGAAATCTCCCTGTTTAAAATAAAATAACCGTGAATGGGCAAACATACTTAATGCCAACACAAAATGTACCTTGATCATAAAGTTGGTAACTTCAATTTTATAAAATATTCAATTAGACAGGAAGGTAAAGCAGATATAAAAAATAATTTAACATGGTACCTATAAAATAAATTTATTTTTCAATTTAAGTAAATAATAAGTATCAGTTCTAGCCATTAAAACTGAAGTGGGCATTTTTTAAGGTACTACTCTTCTCCGTGAAGGGAGCTTCAGATTCACCTCATTACCAGTTTCTAAAAATATAAATTGTATGCTTATAGTAAAAATTTCAGAGTGAAAAGAGTCAAGAAACTAAGCAGGATCATAAGAGTAAAGTTTACTGGCCCTTGGGCAGAAAATCCCAAGTATATCTTCCTTGAGTGGTGTTTTTCTTATAACTATGATGTTTACCATTCATTATCCATGCACAATGTGTTCCAGTGCCTGCTAATTAATGCTTCAATCCAAGAAATGAGTAGATACTGGGAGGAATTGCCTAGCTGTGTTTCCAGCCCAGCACGGAGAACAGATTAGAGATTTCTAGGTCCCACCCAATTACATGGTTCTTAGAATGGTATCTCTTATCTCTTTTTTGTTAGCCCTTTACAAAAATTCCTAATGTAATCTACTGCTCTTCACTTTGTTTTCTTTAGCCTCAATACACAAAAATGTCCCTATTAGAGAACATTTAAGTAGCTGCAGTAGTGTATCATTGTCTTACACCTGACCACAAGCACATTTCTGCTTAAAACAATACTGGAAGCCAGACAGCATGAAGATTCTGGCACCATCCTTCTCTAAAAAAAAGTCACATTTAAGAATGTGCTTTTTCAAGCTTTCTGGTCATCATACACACACACACACACACACATAAATGTCTGTGTATATATATATTACATATATAATAACATAATATTGATATAGTAAGCAAAATGTATATTTAAAAGAGAAGGATTTTATAAGCCAAAGACAGCAATATTATTTACTGACAAATTGTTATGTGCTGACCAGCAAGCTGAAATATGATCATTGATACCCAGACATTTGCCAGTTCCTTGCAGACAGGATGACTGTCGTCACACACAACTTGTCTCATCATGTGTGATTTGTGTGGACCGTATCTCAATTTAGTCAATAGCAGCACATTAGGAGAAAGTATTCAATCAGAAATAATTTTTAAAAGCCTATCTTACAAAATAAAAAAATATATTTTGTGATTCATTGTACCTCGCATAATTATTCCTAAGAGTTTTTTTCAATGGCACTGCATTAGAGAAAAAAATCCAGAATATTTGAGTGCTAAAACAGTAAATTAAGAACTTCTTTAGTTAGCTCTCAAACTTGTGATGTTCAAACTTATTAATCTTAGTATTATATACCTCCAAGAAAAATTGACACTAGGAGAAAAAATACAAAATGATGGCACAAGACAACTGAAAATTACAGATTCTAGTATGCTGTTACCTTTATAGTTAAAGAAATAGCACAAATTTCACATTTTAAAATTTATTAGATATTTTGATGTAATTTTAAAATGAAGCTAAAGGTATAATATCTCTCACATAAAACTAAGCAACTTCCCATGAGAGAATTTCATTGTAATTTTAACTCCCTCATGTTTCACCTACAGATAATTTGCAAACACTTATAAGGAGAGCTTAGCTTTATAGTTATGTTTCTGGAAATGAGGGAAGGTGAGATGAAGGAGGATGTTTTTAAGATGTTTCTACCACTCTGGACTATTATATGGGAAGAAAGAAGAGAGGGAGAGAAAAGAGGATGCAGGAAAAAATTGGAAACATTATGATTCCTACTTTGAACACATTAAAAATTCCAACCAAAATTAAACCTATTTTTGGTGTTAATGTGTATTGATCAAGTTATATACCTTCTATGAGAAATATTTTCATTTACAGAGAATAATTTGATTTTTATTAGTTCACCTTAATATTTAAATATAATCCCTGTATAAATTAGACTGGACAGGCATTATTTACCTATGTCACCACTGAAACTCACAACTCTGGCCATGTTCTCGAAGTTCAAATCCATGCCTCCACACTCTACTTTGCACGCAGAGACCAGCTTATAAAGCGATTAAAAACAAATCCCCCACCAAATTCTCACTGGACTATCAATCCACAACTAAGATGAGCTGCCAGGTTATATTGGAAAATACACGATAAGATAATACTTATGAACTGTTGCTTTACATATGAGCAATGTTCTCAGAAGGAAAAATTAGGTTCCATTCAAGGAGGTTCTTCTCTATTCTTATTTTTTATATGATAATTAGAACTCACTAGTACTCTTCCTTGTCTGTACTTACACAAAGGGTTCACAATGGACACAGAATTCGAAGCTTTGTTTTTCCTCTGTAAATACCAATGCAAACAATTTACCGCTTGTCAGGTCTTGTAGTCCTGTGAGGCTCTCCACTGCATCTCCCAGGCTTCTTTCCTTGGTGTGCTGTGACATTCTGGTTAGCCTTCTTGTCAAGCTCTGACTAAACACATCAAGGGGTACAAATGTGTCCTCTTTTGACCAGGAAGAAGTATAAGCACTTATCAGGGCTCTGAACATTCTCACCATTATTTATGTGAATAATGAAATCCTGGTTTGTCTTCCAATAGCACAGTGGTTTGACTACACTCCTTGGCCTAAAGAGGTAGCCAGTATTTTTTTTTAATAGAAAGATCTTATAAGTTGGGGAAGTAACTCAACATCTATTAAAGTCAAATCTCTCCTCTGTTGGAAGTGAGTATTACTTACATCTCATGCTTCTAAGAAGACAAAATTTGATCAAACTGTGTGTAAATGATTTCCAAAGTTCATGTATGTCATAAGTAGTTGATAAATGCTGACTATTTATTATTGGAGTAGGAGTAGATATAGTAAACTGCCATTCTCATTCACACGCCATTCCTATGTCCTCATCAAGATACAACTTCACACCGAATGTGGAACCACTTTGACATCTAAAGGCAAAGTAAAGAAGGCAGTTTGTACAATGTTAAGTTATGAGTTGATTCTGCTGTGGTAACTTTGTTAAGCTGGAAATTCTGTTTCCAAGAATTCTATCCCTTATGTTGTCCATATTAAAGTTGGTTAAAAGTTAAATTTCCACATGATTGAAAAAGTAGAAGCGAAGCAATGCCATAGCTCCCTGACTGTTTTTACAGATATGGTAACAAGCAGATGCAAAGATGTCTTGTGGGCCCCAGGTAGTTTACACTCCTCTGCTCCATGTACAGCTCCTTTTCCTAATTGATGGCCCCTTATCACCAGCTGTAGCTCCAGGATCACAACATTGCTTGGCTGTGAACCTACTGATACAGGAGTTATACAGAGACTTCCCCATAAGTGCCATTTTTAGTCACACTTAAAAACAACTGTTAATGCAGTTGGCTTCTCAGATTTGGTAGTTAGTGACTTCTCCAAATCTCCTTCCAGAATTTTACTTTCCAAGCTCCTCCACCAGTTGCATAAGGTCAAATATTTATAGTATTAAGTGTGATTTAATGGCTCAGATATTTGATGTTAAAACTGCTTCTCCTAACATGTCTGTGGTTGCTATAATAGTCATTATTAGATATCTAGTATAGGATATAGTTTAAAGGGTCATATTAGCTGGCATAAAAATATATTAGTATTATAAATACATAGCATGTCATAAAAGCTTAACAACTGTGTTAAACTATCTTTAAATGAGAACATAAAAGCCTTTTACTAAAATGAATGCCATGACATCCTTAAAAATGCAGTTCTGCCCCAGATCTGTAACATTCAACAATCCACTTAACCGTGTGGAGATCATTTTTGTTCATATCTTACTTGGAAATATCACTCATCTTCAATAATAACACTTGTTTGTAAAAGTGCAATGATTCAGAGAAAGTACTCAATTATTATCGTGTCAATAATATGCTTCAATGGGTAAGTTTTACTCCTAAATAGGCAGTTCAGATGTCTTTCTTCTTAGTCTTTTCTTGGGTATGAGCTTGAAAGATCATTGTACTAACAGATTAGTACAAACCTACAGCCTCAAAATTCAAATAAGTTATTGTTAACTAATGATAACAATGATTTTATGATTTTTATGATTTTCCAATCATAATATACCATACTGAAGTTCTCCATGAATGCCCTGTCAATTCATACAAAATACATTTTAAAAAATTCTTCCTTGACCTAATTATCTTCCTAATTATCCTAGTTCCTGTCTTGCTTTCATAATAAAATTTGCCTACACTTGTTTTATCTGCACTTCCTTTCCTCTTTATACTAAAAATTTGAAGTTGGTTGTATTCCTACCACATACTGAAATATATATCTATTGTTCAATGGTTCTCAAAATCTAGTGCACAAAATAATAATAATAATAATGTCGCCATTACCATCATCATTATCATAATCTCCTGATGTTTTTTAAATTGGGACATTTAAACCACATACCCTAGAAATTCTTTTTTACTATTTTTATTATATTTTTTCCATTAGTGTTTACTTCCCTTATACTTCCTCCCCACCACAGTCACCACTCTGTTGTTCATGTCCATGAGCCCTTTTTCCTTTTTCTTGATCCCTCCAAACCCTAACTCCATCCCCAGAGCTATCAGCCTGTTCTCCATCTATGAGTCTGTCTCTGTTTTGCTGGTTAGTTCAGTTTGGATATTAGTTTCCTCATATGAGCGAACCCATATGGTATTTGTCTTTCTGTGACTGGCTTATTTCACTTAGCATGTTCTCCAGGTCCATCCATACTGTCACAAAGGGTAACACAGCAAAAGAAACCATCAAAATAAAAAGACAACCCACTGAATAATACAACACATCCGATGATACATTTGATAAGGTCTTAATATATAAAGTTTATACATAACTTATAAAACTCAACACCAAAGAAACAAACAATCCAATTAAAAAATGGGCAAAGGACCTGAATACACACTTCTCCAGAGAGCATATGCAGATGGCCAAAAAACATATGAAACGGTGCTCAACATCACTAATAATCAGAGAAATACAATCTAAAACCACAATTAGATATCATCTCACATGTGTCTGAATGGCTATCGTCAATAAATCAACAAACAACAGGTGCTGATGAGGATGTGAAGAAAGGAGAACACTTTTGCACTGTTGGTATTACAGGGTGCAGTGAAGGGGTGGGGGCAAATAGGGATTTGGAATGGGTCCCAGAACTCAAGGTGTCCAGGAAATGTTAGGATGTCCTTGCCCCTTCCCCCACAGATGTGAGTTGGGGGAAGGGATACATGGAGCAGGGCCATTGAGATCTGTTTTGTACCGCAACAGCTTTGCAGCTAACCTCTGGCATGGTCATTTAGCATATCTATAACCTTTAACTGGTTGCATATGTTAAATAGCTGTGGTCATGCTTTGAGCCAGGGAGAAGAGAGTACTTCCACCCAAGATGTAACTGGGGGGCAGGTCCCCCGAGTTATAGCGAGTTACAGCACCTGAGTGAGAGCTTAGAGGTAATTGGCTCCATGACATGGGGCCACACCTGCCCAGACCCACTATGGCAGCCCAGTAAAGCTGGAAGGATACAGAGATGCTGGCAAGTGTAGCCGATTGTGGGAGCAGTCGGAAATGGGGCTGCAGAAGAGGATTGGATTGAGGATTTAAACAGAGACTCTGCAGCCATTGCAGAGGGAGGACCATGTGGCTGTGGCAGTGCAGAGAGTACATGCAGCTTAGGTGAAAGGGGGACCATGTGGCTTTGCCAGAGTGGGGAATCACCATGAGGTTTTAGCAGAGAATCACCACCCGGCTTTGGCAGAGTGTCGACCCCCTGGTCCTTGCAGCTTTGTGGAGAGATCCACATGGTTTCACCAGAGTGCAGACCCCTGCAGCTCTGGTAGAAGAGGACCACGTGGCTTTGGGGTGCTCCTTTTGGCTGCGTGGCCTGAGAAGCAGGAGAGACTCTGCCTGGAAGAAGGGTTAAAGAACTCTTGCCAGTAGGGCATGAAAAGGTGCCACATGGCTTTGGATTAATTAGAGATCCTGCCTGGACGGCAACACAGCTGATGGTGTCAGGAGACTGGATCCTGGACATTTGCTTCTTTTCCCGAATTAAGGCAGGGGGAGAAGGAAGCACTATGGGTGTCTGAGGGTATCCTAAAGGACTTTGATATTTTAATGAAGACATTAGGTCACTACTTTAAGTCTGTATAGCATTAAATAAACATTTTCTTTTCACAAATCTCTGGCATTGAGAAATGTCTTTCTAAAAGACAGCAGACATAACAAACCTGGGGGGGGGTCCTTTTGGTAATTGTATATCATGCCCTCTTGGCCCCCTGTGTCTGTGTTCTGTAACAGTTTTTGGTGTCTCTGGGTGCACCAAGAGTAACCTTCTTGGCCCCTTGTACTGTAACATTGGTGGGAATGAAGATTGGTGTAGCCACTCTGGAAAACAGTAGAAAGTTTCCTCGAACTATTAAAAATGTAACTGTCTTATGACCCAGTGATTTCACTTCTGGGAATTTATCCAAAGAAACCTGAAACACGAATTTAAAAGTACATAAGCACCCCTATATTCATTGTAGCATTATTACACAATTGCCAAGATATGGCAGTAGCTCAAGTGTCCATCAGTAAGTGAATGAGATAAAACAACTACGGGACAGTTACAAAATGGAATATTACTCAGCCATAAAGAAGAAAAAAATGACCCTTCACATATGCTACATACTCTAATTTAATACTCACAAATTGGAAGGCAGAGAACTGAATATTTATCAGTACTCCTAAATGATAATTAAGGTGGTTAGGAATATGCATGAAGAGCTAACAACGAGATCTGGTGGAGACTCCTCAGTTTTTATTTATACTGGATTTTTCTTCAATATTTGATATTTGTAATGATACCTCCTTGAAATTTCTAGCTGCTCAAGGCCCATGCCTTCAAATAGTTGTCTCTCCCACAAATCACTTATCAATGAATTCAGTAAAGTGAGCTACAGATAACCTTGTCTATCCTACGTCTTGGCTCACTGGTATAAAAGATCAGTGGCCCCAGGGCTTCCCTTATCATTATCTTTCATGTGATTTTCATCCCATTCCCATTTCATATAGCCTTAGCCAACCATTAAAATAAATAACATATTTTAAGGCAAAAATGAGTCTCCGGTACAGAATGCCTGGTGAGTTACTTCCCACCTTGACCTGCCCAGTTAGCCCTGTCCATTACTTCTGTGCATTTAGGTTAGCACAGTTTGTAAATATGCCACAACCACCACCCCCAAGAGAGCACAGAATCCTGTTAACTATCCTGTCTTTTTAGCCCCACTTTCCTTTCTCCCACCTCCATGTAATCTCCCCTAAATTTCCTTCTTAATTTCAAATGTATAAAAGAAGTTGCAAAATTGTTATTTTCCTGAGCATTTGAGATCTTGCTCCCAGGCATATGTCTTCATTTTGCCTCAAATAAAATCTTATGAAAAGTAAAAAATGAAGTAAGATAAAATAAAAAAGTTAAATAAAACAAATAATGATGAATATTTCCTGAATGTTTATGATGGGTGCTAACCACACACATGATCTCCTGTAACACTCCCACATGTCAGAGTTTCCCTCATACATACTTCATGAACGAATCCTTTAAAAAGACGAAATTTTGGGTTCCTTTAGAACATGGTATTAGAATAAATTATCTACCATGTCTCTACAATTTCTAAACGTTTTCAGTTTTAATAAGTTGGAAGAACTAGTACTATACTTGCATTTAAAATTTCTTCTAATCCATCTGAAATTGGTATCTATCTTTTGTACCTCACATAAATGAATGAGTAACAATAATTTCAAAATTTAATGAGGATATGTCAAATCTAAGTGTGATGAATCCAAGATTGTAGTTAGAACTATTCTTATTGTTGTAATTAGATAAAAAAGAATAGTAATGCATGTTCAGACTTGGTCAAATTTTTCTAATCTCTTTAATTTATCATCCCAAGCAGTTCACATAAAGGGAAATATCACCAATATTTCTAAGAGTATAATCCTCAGACCACGTGCACCAAAATTGGTGCTGTGACTCAGATTGTAACTCAGATTGTCTTACTGGGGTGTAGTTGGCAGGTTCAGAGAAGCCTGCCCAGCACCACCTTGCAGACTCAAACTCATGCTACACAACAGCAGAGGCCCATTGTGCCCCACTGACTTCTCACTTTGCATCAAGTGGACTTGAGTGAGTTTTCCTTGGAATTCCAGACCTCCTTGTTTTAAGGTAATAGGCTGACTTTGAACTGTTTCTTTAAAAACCTAGAGGTGGAGCTAAAGGTTAAGCATTAAGAGAGCCTAGGCTAAAAATAAGCATCAAGATAACTAATGACAGCAGAGAAATGAGTGGCTTTGTTTTAACTTCCGCTTCTTAATTGGAACTGCTTTCTGAGGGTCTGAACAAATTTTTTTGCTAGATAAATGAGATAGATATTCAACTCTCATGATAAGCGGCACTTCCTTGCTCCAGCTCAAATCTCAGGTATTCTTAGGTGACTAAGAATCTTTGTGGAAGTGTCAGAGGCAGAAACCCCATAAGGAATTCCAGCTCAACTGTAATTAAATAATTGACACATCCAGAGACGTGCACCAAAAAATTGGTTATCTAGTCCTCTGAGTCCTCACAGTTGTATTAGAAGTCAGGGAAGGAAACCAAGACATTTAGAATGGTTTGAGATGACTTGGGTGGTGACGACCCCTTGGAGCTCAACCCACAAGCAGCTCACTTCAACTCACCAGAAAATATCCCTAGAAATGTGCTCAGTCTCTACAGATTGCAAACTAAAACTAAAATCCATGTAGGAAATTATTCCCTCAAGGCCAGAAACTCCCAGCCCCGTGGCCCAATTAAGGCTCCTGCAGATATACAATTAATAGGAAGCCTTTACTTCCAAGTACTTACAGAAATGGGAAGCTTTAACTAGAAGTGATATCAACTTAAGATGGGCAAAATGTTGCTCTTTTTGATGCCTAAGTTAATTGCTTTTGCAGGCAAAATCAGAAAAAGCGGCTCTAAAATAAACTGAATGAATGACAAGCTTGTCTTAATTGGAAATTAGAAGCTTCTGAGAAGAGCACAGGTAAATTGCACCCAGAATGGAAAACCAGAAAGGCCATCTCAGGCACAGGGGAAACACTGCTTGTATACATTCCTTGAACTAGAACAGATTTGAGGAATCTAGCCACAGATTTCCTCAGCTTTTTCCAGAACCCTGATGGGTTCACAAGGAAATTTACCTATTAGACATGTGATCCTGGCCATTTTGACTTACTCAGTATGCCCATGGTTTCTGGGAGCAAAACAACAGAATTACTAACTAGGGTCTACTGGGAAACTCCTGCAGGGGAATCTGTTTTTATTGTAAAAGCCAGGTCAACTTAAGAAGGGTTCTAGAAAACTGAAATTGGATTTAGAAAGAGAAAATAAACAGAAGTAAGCATAGACCTCCAAGAACTATGAGAGGGTATTTCCTCTTCTCCTACTAACAGTTCAAGAGCAGTTGAAACTATCATAAAAGGGGAAGCCACTAAGGCCCTTGTAGATACTGGGCCTACTTTATCTCTTCTTAACCACAACCAACTAAGTTGCCTTCTCCCTCAAAGTAAAGCTTCTGTACAAATGGCAGGGATATCTAATCAGCTGATGTCTGTAAATTAGGACCTGTTTCCTTCCAACTAGAGAATGTTACAGGACAATATCACCTGTTAAGATGAGATTTTCTTGAAATCAGTGACGCTCACATATCCTTTTTCCAGGAGGGCAAAATATATTTATAAGAAAATCAGACACTGAACCATCTGGAAAAATAATGATTTTAAAGCAACCTCCACAAGAAAAAAGTAACCTTGAGAATAACTGAACATTTGTTAATTTTGCCTACAACTTTTGTATCCTCTCTTACCCAGAGATACCAAGCAATTTATAATCTTCCTAGAAAAGTCTGCCAGGATTTGCCCTCAGGGCCCAAGATATTCTCTCTTGTCTAGCCAGCCCAGCTACTATACGAAGGTCACTGGGGATCTTCTTTGATCCCACCCAGGTCCCCTGTCTTTTAAAAGATCTTTTCTGCATACTCCTTGAGGTCCCTGAAACCAGAGAAAGGGGCAATCTTCCACAAGAACCTCAGGGATGGCTTAACAGGGATTCTCCCTTCCCTTTAAGGGGCAGCTGCCCTCTCCCTACCAGGTAAAGGACCAAGGTTTTTAGGATCATGGAAGGCAGATCATTAGCCATACTACTAAAGACGAGAATTATAGGAAAAGTTTTCCATTCACGGTGATGGAGGAACTAGGTGTTCCTTGCACAGAGAGATAAAGTGGGGACATCTCCAGTAGACAGGATAGGCCAAGGGTCATCAATTGAGGGACTCTTTGCTTGAGGTATGAGCCATACTAATCATCTATATGGAGTTAGGACCACTTTCTTGAGCAGAGTGAGTCCAATGTCAGAGTGCCCAGCCACCACTGTGACTGCTATTAAGGCTGCCCTCAGAAAAGAGTATAATACTTCACCCGCTGGGTAGCTCCTGAGTGTCAGAGTATAGGGTTCCTGTGGATGAGGCATTGGGTGCCCACAATGGCCCAAAGGCTTACAAAGACACCTCTACCTCTTGACTTATTATGTGACTTGGTAAAAGTGATACTAGTCCACTGTACCTTGAGAGACCCTTTTTTGGGGTGCACACTCCCTAACCAGAAGAAACTTGACCTCGGGTCCCTCAAGAGAAAGAGACTAAATTTTGTTTGCCACACTGCCTGGTCCCACCATAAAGTGGGTAATGAAGAGGTTTGGTATTTAATGATACCATTAATTTCTATACAATATTGGGGCTAGACCTGTTGTGCCATTCCCAAGGAAAGTGGGTGAAGGTTCCATGCATCCAAACCTGTATGGCTCTCAGGGATGACCGTAAGCTATGTACTACCTGTAAACTAGATCTCTTTGTAATTGTTTTATATATCCAGATGGGAAAAAAATTCGAAAAATGGAGTAATGAATTTGTCAGTCCTCTGCCAGCATTTGAGTAGTAACCCAATCTTTGAGATATTAAAAACACCTGTCCTTGTTTTAGAAATGAAGTTACAGGGCCAGAGATGGGTTCCACAAATAAGTCAGCCCACTAAATCTTATCTGGATCATCTTTTAAATTCAAGGCTCTAGAACATAATTCCTGTTGAAAGAAAACAAAACCCTTAGACATCTGAGCAAATCAATTAAACATATTTCAACTGTTTCTCTCTAAATTAATGTTTTGATAGGAATTACTAAATATCTAGATATTTTTAAATGACATAAAATACTGTAACACTGCTTGCTAGACAAGTCTTAAGTTTACCCATTTTTGACTATTCATTATAGAAAAGCTGGAAAATAGATTTGGAGCTGTTAATGAATGTCTTGTACTTTATTAGAAGGATATTTCTTGAAAGTGTTGAGTGTATTTGCCAATGCAGGAGCCTATAATTTTAGAAGTTTTAAAATGTATTTGCCAATGTAAAGAATGATAATTCCTTACTTTTTAGTTGTCACTGAAACAAATAAAGGTTTCTAAGAATTAAGAAGTCTGCCCTGGCTGGCATAGCTCAGTGGATTGAGTGCGGGCTGCAAACCAAAGTGTTGCAGGTTCAATTCCCAGTCAGGGCACATGCCTGGGTTGCAGGCCATGACTCCCAGCAACCGCACATTGATGTTTCTTTCTCTCTCTCTCTCTCCCCCCCTCCCTTCCCTCTCTGAAAATAAATAAATAAAATCTTTAAAAAGAAGAATTCTAATTAATTTGGAAAGAAATTTTATAATAGAAGGTATAAGGTAAGGAGATACTTCTTGAATGAAAAGGAAGAAAGTGAGTTGTTTGAAAGCTGATTATTTTTGAATGGATAAAAAAAGCAAACTAAAACAAACTAGGAAAGTTGTAGATGGTTTGTGAAAGAAATCTTATAAGAAAATTATATTATTAAGATAAATAATGAATTTAGTTAAGTAAATCATTTAAATATCAAAATTAAGCTAATACAGAGTTAGAGTTTAGTTCTTTTCCACTCTGTTAAAAAGACAAAGATTTTCTTGTAAATTTACTCTTCTCTTAAAGACATTTGGTAAATTAAATCTTCATAAACAATATTGAAGCATATATATTTTTCTCTCTACTGGATTCCTCCAGAATTTGGAAATTCTTAATGAGTAAGTATTATTATTTTCACAGCAATATATTTGCATAAATCCAATAAGAATCTGATCTCTATATAATAGGACACACAAAACCAGTCTCCAATTGTGGTTTTATTAATCACGACTTTGACTGGAATGTCATGTTTGAGAAAGATGTGCCTAGACTCTGGATGTCACTAGAAAGCTTCAAGAAATTCAGATTGACTTTGGAAGCTGATGAAAGCCCCTTGGAGAAAGAGTTTCATGTCTTGCTTATTCACATGGTTCAAAGCAGTCCTTCCAGATAAGGAGAAAAGGTTGCTTTCCTGGGAGATGTCAAAGGAAGAACCTCAAGACATTTGGGGACCTCACCAATGTGAGGAATTCACCCAAACCTGTAGGTATTAAAGGCAAAGTCTTATGATAACTATGTGGCTTGGCTTCTTCACCCTGAAAGACTAATTAAAGCCCAGTATGGAGATTCCAGCAAAGCAGGTTTAAGAGAACCTATATGATCAGTTACTATTCTTGTTGTGTTTAGACAAATTATCAGGCCAAAGTGAAACTGAACTTACTGTGGTAAATAAGTTGGTCTTAATTTGGCTCTTCGATAAAAATGAAGGTGACTTTAAGGGAAGAAGTAAGGTTTCAAGGATCTAAAATACACTGTTGTATATATTAAACTCTAGTTCAGTTAATTGTCTTGAAAGTTTTATTTTTCACCTATAAACTGAACCAGATCCTGAATTTTCTGGTTTTCTTAAATATTTGGCTACAATCCTCCAAATTAATGTTTCATTTTTCTTCATCTTTTGACTTGGAATTATTGAGAACTAAACTTTTTTTTCCTTCTATCAGACCAGTTTTCATAATTCTTGTCATTTTTTCTTTTGTCCCAATGATATTGAGATTTGTAACAGATTTTCTCCAATAAGTTACAAATCCTACTCATACTCAGGGAATACCACCCCTAGATACCATCACAACCTCCTCTGTGTCCTGGCCTCACCATCCCTCTGACAAGAGCGAAGATCTCTTGGCTCTGAAGGAAAACATCATCCGTCTTCAGGAGGAAGCTGCTCCAGAAGAGATACTATGTCTTTTTTCCCTTAAAGAATTCAGAGCCAAGAAATTTTGAGGGGGAATGTGGTAGGTAGTTAGACAGACATGAGCAGAGCAAGGAAAATAGGCCAGGTACAGAAGGCCACAAGGGCAGAAAGTTCCAGGTGCCTAGCAAAGAGCAAAACTGAGAAAACAAGGACTTCATTCCCACCATATCACTGGTCATGCGGTTTAGATGCCCTGGCCTTTCATATCACTGGTCATGGATTCCAACCCTAGCCTGACCTTTCCCTGGCATAGTCAAGTGGATTAGACCCTGTTAGAGGAGGAATAGACAAGGGGACTGGAGAATAACCCTTAAGCATTAAGCTCCCAGGAAAAGAAGATTCTGACCAGAATCAAATACATCTAGGCCTGAGTTGTATTTCAGCTCCAGGCCCAGAAAAACAGCAAAACCAGACAAGTGACACCATAGCTGACATCAGGATCAGATGCACTGACTAATGACCCTCTGCCCTGGTGCCAATAAATCAGTAGAGACCATGGCCCTGAAAAGACACACCTGGAAAGCTGAGAAGTATACTATTGGAATCCTCCCCTGAAGACACCCAGGTAAATACCCTAGGAATGGAAGGCCCAGCACAGGTCTCTTTATTAAGCACTCAAGTGCCTTTTTCTACCCTCTTCCCCCATGTATGTTTCCCTTGCCTGTGTAATTTGTTTCCTGAGCCCATTTCTTCTACAGCTCACTTCTTCTATGTCTGTGACTTTCTAAATAAACTTTCTCTTATTGTTTGAGTATTGTCTCTGGATTCTTTTTTAGCCTGAACTCAAGAACTGAAGTTGCTGAAGCAAGGTCCAGTCTGACTCCACTGGTCTAACACCTGGTGCCATTTCATCACCAATGGAATTACTTAGGGTTCTGCTTAATACTGTAGTTTCTTAAGTCACATGCAATATCTAATAAATCAGAAAGTTTGACCAACAATAAATATAATTACAAATACTCCAGGAGACTTATTCACCTACCATTTCAACACTACTGATACACATAATCTAAGTAGTTCAACTGAGGTATATATGAATAAAAACCAAATTGCTTTAATGTCTAAAATAAAAGGATAAGTCCTTTAAGATCTTATGCAAGCCAGTCTTCTGAGCATGCACAAAAATTATTTGCACAGTCATGTGGACTAAAACAGCAAGTTTTCTGAATTTAAAAGTGGGAGTTTTGTGGCTGTGGGCCAGGATACAACTATAATCCAGCATAAAACTACTGCCTTGCAAATATTCAAACATTTGATCCAGCATGGTTCTGAGTAGAAAGAAAAGCACTGAACAGGATGTAAGGGATGTCCATAAAAGATCTGAAGAAGACTTGACAAGCTAAAAAAAAAAAGAAAGAAAGAAAGAAAAAAATGATACTTTAAAGAGAGGCAGAAGAGAACAATTAAGAAATGAGATAATGCATTAAGTAATTAAAATCATAGGGTTGCTGAATTAGAGAAACTGCATTTGATCTTGAAAATCTATGATTATAAATCTCCTAATTAGTTAATATACTAAAAGTGCATGTATTAAAATGTAATGACTCTTAATATATGATATCCAAGGGCAAAACCAATATCAAAACAATAGCAGATAAACATCATTCTCTTTTTGAAGAAAAAATAAAAGCAATAGGAAAAATTTTTACAAGGCATTAAGATTTGAAAAAAATTACTCTAAAAATTTTAAAAGCATGTACGTGGAATAGAGAGAAGAGACAAAATGGAGTCACTATGATCAAGTTGCTACATTACTAAAATCAAGTAGGTAGAGGCATAAGAAAACTTTTCTATTCTCATTTTAACTAGCCTGCAAACTTAAACGTTTGAACTTTTCAGTACTGAGCCAAACTCTGGATATACATCAAAATCCCAGACAACTCTCTGATTTGCCCCTGAATGATTCAGGACAGAATCTTCATGTATCCAGATAATCTGACATCCATTATTAAACCACCAGGCATCAAGAGGATGATAATCTTGGACCAATCTGGAGGCTAGGAATGAAAGACTGATTCTTTTTTAAAAATATTTTTATTTATTTATTTTTAGAGAAGGAAGGGAGAGAGAAAGAGAGAAAGAGAGAGAGAGAGAGAGAGAGAGAGAGAGAGAGAGAGAGAGAGAGAGAGAGAGAGAGAGAAACATCAGTGTGCGGTTGCTGGGGGTCATGGCCGGCAACCCAGGCATGTATCCTGACTGGAAATCGAACCTGCGACACTTTGGTTCGCAGCCCATACTCAATCCACTGAGCTACGCCAGCCAGGGAAAGATTGATTCTTCTTAAAAATGTACTTTTTAGTATGAGAACCCTCAGTTTTTCTTTCTTCTCCTGTAGGGCACTCTGGGTATTGGCTAGTTGTTTTTCGGTTTGTAAACCCTATGACCCTTGAATAAATCTTTATCATTTATTTCTAGCTAAAGCCTTTAAACACTTTTTGAGTTCATTTGACAAAGATATAATTCAATCCTTTAACAGCATAAATGCATAGCATTGGCTACATATGTACAGCTTTTATGAAGTCTATTGTAAGTTATTATATTTACATTGGAGAAAATACTGATATATTAGAAATGAATGCCAGTGAAACTTAACCACCAACTTACAGCATACACTAAAATAAACTCAAAATAGATAAAAGACTTAAATATAAGCCATGATACCATAAAAGTCCTATAGGAAAACAAAGACAGTAAAATGTCAGCTATCCAACGCAGCAATATCTTGGCTGATATATCTCCTAAGGCAAGGTATATAAAGGAAAAAATAAACAAATGAGACTATCTCAAATTAAAAAGCTTCTTCATGGCTAAAGAAAACATCAGCAAAATGAGAAGGGAAACAACTGTATGGGAAAACATATTTTCCAATGATGCTTCAGACAAGAGTTTGATCTCCAAAATATATAAAGAACTCATACAACTCAACACCAGGAAGACAAACAATCCAATTAAAAATAGGCAAAGGACCTGAACAGACACTTCTCCAACAAGAACATAGAGAGGGACCAGAGAGTTATGAAAAAATGCTCAACATCACTAGCCATCAGAGACATGAAAATTAAAATCACAATGAGATACCACTTCACACCTGTCGTAATTGCCATCATAAAAAAATCTTCAAGCAACAACAAGTGCTGATGAGGACATGGAGAAAAGGGAATCCTATTCCACTGTTGGTGGAAATGCAGACTGGTGCAGACACTGTGGAAAAGAGTAAGGAATTTCCTCAAAAAAACTAAAAATGGAACACATTTTGACCCAGCAATTCCACTGCTTAGATTATACCCTAAGAATCCTGAAGCATCGATTCAAAAAAACCGGTGAACTCCAATGTCCATAGCATCACACTTTACAATAGCCAAGTGCTGGAAACAGCCAAAGTGCCCATCAGTACATGAGTGGATCAAAAGGCTGAAGTTCATTTACACAATAGTATACTACACAAATGCTACACAACAGAAAAAAAAGAGGGAACTCCTGCTCTTCATGAAAGCATGAATGGAGCTGAAGAGTGATATGCAAAGTGAAATAAGCCAGGTATCGAAAGACAAATACCATTGATCTCACCTATATGTGGAATCTAATGAACAAAGCAAAGAAATGAGCAATATAGAACCAGAGACATGGAAATAGGAACAAACTGACAGTGATCATAGGGAATGGGGGAGATGGAAAACAGGGGAAGGAAAGTGAAGGGTCTAGTCAAGGAACATGTATAAAGGACTCACGGACAGCAGTGGGGGACTGACTGAGAGAGTGGGGGGATGGGCAGGGCAGAGGAGAGCAATGGGGGAAAATTGGGAAAAATGTAATAGAACAATAATAAAAATATAAAAATAAAAAAAGAAATGAATTCTATGCTACAGATTGAAAAAAAATTATTTGAAAAATATAAGTTCATAAAGGTTACTTTGGAAAGAGTAGGAAGGGAATGACTAAAGCATCAATTTGCTAGATAAAGCTGGATGTATTCATTAATTCATGGTTTCGAAAAATGACATAAGTGCCAATCATACACTTAGAAGAAATGTATCAAGTAAAATTATAGTTTAATATTTCCCCTTTATAATCCTATGAATAATTCTATTAATAAAAATGCCTCTCTTTGTTGATTGGAAAAGTAATCTGATATTTTCTCAAGGGTAAACTTCTCTGACAAATGTATGTCCAATATCTTTTTAAAATAATAAATACAAACATCTATTGTCTGTATTGGGTCCAAAGTGATTTATAGATCCCTGTGATATGACTTACTCTTTCAGCACATAACCTCCCAAAATAATGATTTATTCTTTTCTATGGTATTAAAAAACAACTTTTTTGTTCCTCTAATTAATGATGAAGTATTTTTAAAATTTTGATTATTATAGCTTTGTAAACAAATAGACTACACATAAATGTAATAAAAATATATAAATTTGGTTTCATCATGTGCTTATAAAATCACCTAGCAAGTTATATTCTTAAATATTTTAAATGGCTTTAAATGCTTCTTACATATTTTGTAAGTGCCTTAAATATCAAAGGGTTAAAAGTCATTTGTATCTTAGTTACCAAAGAATTTTTGAAATTACCTTATGAGCTTCTGATCAAATATAATAAGCATTTTCTATAGAGATCAATGTTCAAATGCTGCATTTTGGATATCCTTCTGAAATAGGTCAGACAAGGGCACTACTTCCAGGAACAACCATAGGAATTGTCCACTTGCTTTTGTATGAGTTAAGGTAAAAATGAAATAGTGCACATGCTTGCAAAACAAGATTATACAGGTATCTTCCTGTATAAAACATGATTGTGCAATTATTTTGCATCTGACTTGTATTTAAAATTGGATTATAATCTCACTTCTCCACAAAACATTTAAATGTGAAAGCTTTTATGTATTAGATGCATAAAGAAATGCAAAAGCTCAAATACCATTCTTTTCTTCCTGCTAATTAGGACAATTCTGGTACCTTAATGACCAATGTTTCACAATGCAAAAAATGCAGGTCTGAAACATAGATGAGAGACTAGAAACAAGATTGTATTCCTCTCTCACTTATTAAGCAAATGACCCTGTGATTTAGTCTTTCTTTGCTTCAGTTCTTTTCTCTATTAATTAGGAACACTAACATCTGCCTAAGAAGCAAAACTCAGTGAGTCAGAATAAGGGTTTTTTTAGTTAAAATGAATACACAGAGAACTATCTGTGAGTAGTAAAATAATACAAAATGATGAACAATGGTAGTGCTACGTATCCTTTCCTGCCTTAGAGAAGGCATTAGGATTTTTTTCCACATTCAGTCTCATCAATGTCTTAACAATTAAAATAAAATGATAAAAAGCCACACTCAATCCCTTGGTGTTCTTTCCTCAATTTTTGCATAAGTGATCAGGGCTTTAAAATTTTACTCCCAAATAGAAATGCTATTTAAATTTCAGTAATTATTAAGCACTAGATTTGCTGAGCATTAAAATCATAACAGTTGCATTTGATAGCTGTATCCTGGAGTATTTAATATGCACTAAGTTATGGAGCTCTCTCAAATTGAATGACTTAGACATATATGCTAAACTGCCCCCTGCCACATTCCCTTCCTGGGCTCAATATTCATCCTGAGTGGAAGATTTGAGTTCATTATATCTTTTTAAAAGTGGTTCAGTAGAGCTGTTCAGGTCTCAATAAATCCCAAACTGTGAAATATAAAAAACAAATTTCACCAATAAAAACATTCAAATATTACCAAACAAGAATAAAACTCAGTGTGAATGACTAATGCGCTCAAATTCATTTCTTTCATGCCTTTAAGTGGCTAGGATTAGCATAAAATCCCTTCTCAAAGTGTAGGCAACAATAAAAACTGCAATAACTCATACTTTGTAGGGACTTTCATTTTTGAATCTGGATATTCTTTAATTTTCATAATAGCCTCGGGAGGTAAATATCATTATTCTCATTTCATAGGAGATGAAATTGAGAGATCAGTAATTTGCCCACAGCTACACAGTAAGTGAACTATATGCTGATTTGAGTCTTGGGCATTGGTACTAAGATTACTGCATTCCCAAAATTTATATAGTTAGATGGCTAGCACTGCTTGAAAAATAGCACGAAGGTGATAGCCAAGTTAAAATCTAGCAAAACATAAAAACAACATGAAAGTATAAAGTAAAAAAATGGAAAATAACTGAGGCATTAAAAATAATTTAAAAACTAATATTTATTGATTGCTCATCAGATATGAGGTACTACTCTAAATATTTTATGTGAATAAATTATGTCATCCTTATCATAGCCCACAAATCAATGGTCAAAAGTGTGAGGTCATTCTTTATTTACTTCATTGTCCTACACTCCACACATTACCCATCCACAAATTCTATGGTCTTCAACTTCAAAATAAAAGGTCTGTCCACAAGGTATCCAGCCATGTAATATGAAAAACAGACATTTATTGAAGAAAATAACAAGACACAAGAAACACTGTACATAGGACAATGATGCCTCAGTCCCCTTCGAAGTAGGCACCTTGGGACCTCAAGCAGTTCTCCAAATTGCAATCAGCTGCCTCATCGTCTTTTCTTGAATCTCATCAATGGTCTAAAATCTCTTTGCTTTCAAAAGTGATTTTAGTTTTGGGAAAAACAGAAGTTTTGGGGTGCCAAATATGGGCTGTAGGGGTCGCTGAGTCACCTGGGTGATTTGGTGTTTTGAAAAAAATTCTGTGTGATATGTGATGCATGAGTGGGTATGTTGTTATGATGAAGCTGCCAATTACCAGCTGCCCATAGCTGTGGCCTTCTGAATTATCTGAACAGTTTCAATGGAAGAATACTCAAGCTTAACACAAAATTTGATGGAGATTCATTGCTCTCCTCACTCAGTCATTTTGAATGGGATGGCCATACAGTACACATGCTTATTTAACTATGTCTACCACTCCCACTGATTAGTACAGTGAAGTCATCATTGTCCACTCATGTGCATTGAAGTTCACTCTCCTTGGCTGTCAGGTTACATCCACATTGCGCAAACTGTTCTTATTACATTAATAATGGCTGGATTTTTTTCAGACAGACCTCTGTATATCTAGAATTACACCTACCACCACTTGCCCTATCCTACCTTCAGGATCACTGCAAAAGCCTCATAATTCATCTGTCTTTTTCTAATTGGGGCCTCTTCAATCTTTGCCATAAACCAACAGCCAGAATTACCTCTTTAAATCATAAGTCAGATGGTGTCACCATTATTCTCAAAACTTTCTAAAGTTTCTCATATTCTACCCATAAATACAATTCTTTATAAAGTACTAAAAAACCTCATGATCTGGACTCTGCTGCCACTTAATCATGACTCTTTGTTCTAGCAACACTAACCTGGCTTCTTGTCTTGGATCCTTTTATACAGTATAGTCCTTGCCTTTTTAAGGGCTCTTGTATTGTTTGGGACCACTCTGTGTGGTTCTGGAGACTGTAGCCATGTGAGAGCAAGCCCTGAAAGGGGCTAGTAAGTCTCCCTGGAAAACCAGGTAACACAGGTGACAGGCACGACCAAACCCTAACATTGAGGGTACCCGTGGGAATCAGGCCTGAAATGTACATTTTATCCTTTGAAGCCTGCTCTGCCTAGCAATCAATAGCCCTGTTGATATAAACCAGATGTTTAAGTTCAAGGCATAAGAAGTAAACTCCTTACCTCATGAAACACATCGTAGAGACCATCTGGGGTCAGCATACCTAACAGACCCTGACCTATGACAAATCTTTGTGTTCTTTCAATTGTTATCTATAGATAATACCTGTTTTTGTATGGCTATAGCTTTTTGGACATTGATTGATAAGCTATGCATGCATGCTGTAATCCCCTGCACATTCTGAACCTAATAAAAGCCATTTGGGAGAAAGGCTCGGGCATTCTGCACTAGAGAGAATCACCACCCACTTTCCCACTGGAACAAGATTGTGTCCAGGACGACCATTTGAACATATATTTTATTTGCTTCTCTGAGATTTTTGGAGGGGTGAAGAATCTATGTCCCATCATGATAATGAAAGCTCCAGAGACAGAGATTCTTGTCTGTCTTATATGCCCTAGAAGAGTGTCTATCTGTCACATACTAGGTACTCAATAACAATATGTTGAGCCAAAGAATAAGTTAACAATTCAATAAGAATCGTCCTATATTATACCCCTTTTATTTGTTATAAAGACTTTATTTATTTATGTTTAGACAGAGGGGAAGGGAGAAAGAATGAGAGGGAGGGAAACATCAATGTGTGGTTGCCTCTCACCTGCAACCTCCTGGGGACCTGGCTTGCAACCCAGGCATGTGACTTGACTGAGAATTGACCCTTTGGTTCATGGGCCAGTGCTCAATCCACTGAGCAACACCAGCCAGGGATATTATACCCCTTTTATAGATGGCAAGGCAGAAGCAAAGAGGTATACACACACAAAATAACTTACTGTAAGTCACAAAGGTGGAGTGGGCAAAGCTTAGAGAAAACCTGTGCAGTGTAGTTGCACAATAAATGCTCCTCGCCACTGAACCACACTGATCTCTAAATAAGTTCCAGTGACCTAAAAATATTTACGCTGACAACAGTAGTACTGGAGTAATGCTCTGTCCCAAGGCCATTTAAAAAAAATATTTCATTAAACCTGATGCTCAGAACTCTGTTTCTAAACAGTTCCTATTTAAAAGAACTGGAACTTCTGGAGACATAGCTGATGACAAGATTGAGACTGTGAGAGGATAAATTGGGTCTTCTCATGTCAGAAATCAAGGAAATTTTGGAAAACTCATGAAGCTCTGTCTGGAGGTCATATGTACTTAGTAGCTATCGAGTACAGGGCATTTTCTGTGCTCTCTTCATATCAACTCTGCATGTAACAATGTCTGATATGCAGTAGATGCTACCAGACAGTCTTTCTCCAGTGGATTTATAGAAAAGGAAACCGGGATCATGGTAGGCATCACACATTGAGTCTACGAGTCCACAATGATAATAATAAAAGGATGGGAAAGAGGTAAACAAAAGAAAGAGAGGAGGAAGGAAAGAGGAGAGGGAAGGAAGGAAAGGGGAGTGAAGGGAAAGGGAATGGTAGAAAAGGAAGAAGAGAGGAAGGAAAAGTAAGAAGAACAAGAAGGAAGAGGAAGAGGAAATGGGGTAGTGTGTAGGGACAAAGTGACATAGAAAAAATAAAAATAAAAATAAACATTTTGCCCTGGCCAGTGTGGCTCAGTTGGTTGGAGCATTATTCTGTAACCATAAGACTGCGAATTTGATTCCTGGTCAGGGCACACACCTAGGTTGTAGGTTATATCCTTGATCTAAGCAGGTAAGATCCACAGTGCAGGCAAGTACTAGAGGTAACCAATCAATGCTTCTCTCTCACATTGATTTTTTTCTCTCTCTCCCTTCCTCCCTCCCTTTCTCAGTCTCTAAAAACAATGAAAAAAATGTCTTCAGTGAGAATAAAAATAATAAATAAAGTTTAAAAAAAATAAAAATATATATATTTTGCCACAAACTTTTACTACTTACTTCAGGCAAGGTTCATCAACAAGATAAAAAGTTGTTAGAAAAAGGGCTTTTCACACATTCCTAAGACATTACCTCACTGATACATTATTAATGACAAAGAGGAAAATGTAGCTTTCCAAAGGAGAAATCAGAAACCACAGTAACCCTGCAATGATGCCACATCACCAACAGTGAGAAAAACTAATATCACAGGTGTCCTAATGCAATACTCTATGACAAATGCTCAACTTGAATCTAATCATGAAGAAATGATGAGACAAATCTAAGCTCAGAAATAGCTTTTAAAACACTAACTTGAATTCTTCAAAAATGTTCAATGCTATTTAAAAAATTAAGTGATACCGAAAACTAAATGAAATGCATGATTCCTGCTTGGATCCTAAATTAAATTAAAAAATAGTTATAAAGTACATTATTACACAATTGAAGAACTCTGAATATATATATATTTCATACATCATATTGTGTTACATTTTTCACACTGCAAACTGTATTATTTTTATACAAGAGAATGTGCTTCCTCTTAGGAGGGACATGCCTAAGTATTTAGGGGTTTTCTGTTATGATGCCTGCAGTATCTCATTGACTCTGAAAAAAAAATGTACTTATAGCTAGCTAGCTGTTCATCTTATTAAGAAAGAAAGAGGGAGGGGAAACAAATATAACAAAATATCAGTAATTACTAATCTATGTAACAATTTATTGGGAATTTATTGAATTTATTATGTTAATTGTTTTCAAAATTAATTGTGCAAAAGGCTATCTTTGGGGTTCCTGGACCCAATTCCAATGTGTGTATGTATGGAGGCTTCCCAACACAAACAAGTAATTCTCAGACACCATCTGGATGTCCTACAACTCAACTCAAGTCTGACACAATCCACCCAGAGACAGCATCAGGTTCTGCAGGTAAAGAAATTGTTCAGGCCTGCAAGACTGCACCCACTCCACCCGCTACTTAACACATCAGTTACAATCCCAAATTGTTACCTGTGCTTCTCACCAACTAGCTACAGATCGGAGGTTCCCAAAACCCCCTCCTCAGACTGCAGAGACCAGTCAGAAGCCCAGGTTGCTACCTATATTTCTGACCAACTGGCTATAAGTCAACGGTTCTCACAACCTCCTCCTTGTGTTTAAATAATTTGCTAACGCAGCCCACAGAACTCAGAGAAATATTTTACTTACTACATCACCGGTTAATTATAAAAGGATATAATTCAGGAACAGCCAGATGAAAAAGATGCATAGGTTAGGGCAGGGAAAAAGGACAGAAGCTTCCGTGCCCTCCCCAGGCACCACTCTCCCAGCAGCTCCATGTGCTCAACGACCTGGAAGCTCTCTGAATCCTGTCCTTTGGGGTTTTTATGGAAGCTTCATTAAAGAGCGATGGTTGATTAAATCATTAGCATTTCAAAAATGATTCAAACTACAGACCCTGCCCCCTTCCCTGAAGGCAGGTGTTGGACCTAAAGTTCCAACTCAGTAATCACATGGTTGGCTCTCCTGGCCATCAGTGCCTCATCCTTAGGTGGAGTTGAAAAGTCACCTCACAATACTCCCAAAATTAAAAATAGAACTACCATATGATCCAGTAATTCCATTTCTGGGTATCTATTTGAAAAAAATGAAAACACTAACTCAAAAAATTATATATATATATGTCCCTATGTTCATAGAAGCATTATTAACAATAACTAAGATATGGGAACAACCTGTGTCCATAAATAGATGAATGGATAAAGATGTGGAACATGTATGCAATGAAATATTACTCAGCCATAAAAAAGAATGAAATTTTGCCATCTGCAATGTCATGGATGGACCTAGAAGATATCATGCTGAGTGAAAAAAAAAATCCCACGTAATTTCACTTATATGTGGAATATAAAAAACAAAACAAACAAAATAAGACTAGATTCAATGACACAGAAAACAGATTAGTAATTTACAGAGGGGAGGATGAGGTAGGAGGAAACAGGTGAAGGGGATCAAGAGATACAAACTTCCAGATATAAAAAATAAAGAAATTGCAGGAATAAAATACTCAGCATGGAGAATACAGTCAGTAATACTGTATTAACTTTGTATAGTGACAGATGGTAACCAGACTTATTATGGTGATCATTTCACAGTGTATGGAAATATCAAATCACCATATCTAAAACTAATATAATATTATATGTCAATTATACTTCAATTAAAATAGTCACCTCATTAAGATAATATGAGATGCCTTTGTACCTCTCATCACTTAGGAAATTTCAAGGGTTTTATGGCCTCAATGCCAGAAGTGGGGACAAAGATCAAATATATTCTTATTATAAATCACAATATCACAGGCTAGTTTCTAAAACATTAGAAATATTGAAATATTTAACTTTTAAAAGTAAGAATAATTTGTTGTCACAAATCCATTGGTGTTAATATAGGAGTTTTTTGGCCCCCCATAAATCTTCCATTATAATTCAAATTATGTACCTTGTCTACATTGTTTATATTGAGTCCATACAAAAAGTATTAATAACAATGGTTAAATTGAATATAGAATGTGTGTCAAATGAACATTTTCTAGCTAGCATTCTAAATATCTCAAATTTACAAAGGGGTCACGGGTTTAAATTCTAGGACAGATTACTTCCATAGAATACTATCATCAGCTCTCAACGTACATCATAGCTAGTGTTCATTTTCATTTAATGACCCAATTTAAGGTTATAATTTCCATGTATTATATGAAAAATATCTACTTAGGCCCAATATCCCCACAAAGATACTAAAATTAGTGATAGTAACAGTTCATTTCGCAGTCATATTTTTCTCTAAGTCAATTTTATATGATGTTAGTTGTCTCTCAAAAGTGCAAGTGTGTCTCTTTCTCTTCACATGGCAGAGACAACTAGCTGCTCTCCCAGGAAATGTCTCTTTCTTTTGCAGAGTACAGAACTGTTGCTGGGAAACACCTATCATGTCAAGAACTGTATTTCCCACACCCCTCTCCTTCCACCCCATCCTCGTGTCTTGGTGGATCCATCTGACTATTCTTTATGGCATATGAGCAATGCCTTCCAGGATGAAATAATTGAGTATCAAATACACAATCCTCCTCAAACCCGTTCTGTTCTTTGGGCAGCTGCATGTTGTCAATGCAGCAGGGAAATCTGAGGATACCCTAGAAAACTAAGGAGCAGCCAGAAGGAGGAGAGGAAAGGTGGGTCAACATTGAGGGAAAAGCCCCCAGTAAACACCCATTTGACTTTATGAGAGAAAGAGATACATTTATGTCATGTTAAACTTTTGAGATTTGTGTTTGTTACCACATGCATGTACTGTTAAGTCCACTATTACATGCAGAAATCAGATGATAGCAAACTTCCCTGAGAAGCACAACCTACCTACACTAGCTGAGGTTGCCCTACTAGATTTGCTTCCTAACACCAAGTCTCTTCCCTTTCCATAATAGTACTCATCACATTCAATTGGTATTTTTTTGTTTACATTCACCCTTTGCAGTAAACTGTAAGCTTTATGCTAGTTTTTCCTCACCTGTATTCCCAAAATGTAGCTGAGTGGCTGACATACACAGACATATAATAATATCTCAGAAATTAATGAGTGACTGTTATATCAAGTACCATCTCTGCCTACTTGAGAACAGAAAAGAGAATAAAAGAAAGTAATCAATAGTCTGTTGGTGAAGGTAATTTCTGATTCTAGGAAAAAAGTGTCATATCCAGTCATTTAATAACATTTCTAAGTTACCTAGTAATATTTTTGATACATATTTTTGCACACACACAGACATACACACACTACAAATCAGCTCAAGATTACAGGTGTAACTCAAAGATATTGTGGGTTCAGTTTCAGACCACTGCAGTAAAGTCAGTCTAATCTTTTGCGGGTGGGGGGTCTTGCCTTCAGTACATAAAAATTACATCTATGAGATGCAATGAAGTGAAGAACAATAAAATCAGGTATGCCTGTAACTTTCTTCTCCCAATTCAACCCAGTGAATAATGAGGCTTGCTTTCTAACAATAACATCCATTACTTCTCCTAATCAACTGGTTCTTATCTTATTTCTTAAGAAATAATGAAATAAAACAAAATTCTCAGAGAAAAAAAATTGATCATTCTAGTTAATAAGTTTTATACCACAAAGACAAAATATGTATTAGATTGGATGCCCAACTTGAAGTTGGGTAAGGGTAACTTTTGGAGAACAAAGTTTGGTGTGAGTTGTAGAGGAAATGAAACACTCTGGTAGTTTGGGAAAGGACAGTTATTATAGAATATAAAATGCTTTACAGAATCACTGAAAGTGCCCAAGAGGCAAAGTCCAGCCTAAGCTTTCAAAAATAATGCCTCATACTGGAGCAACAAAGGAACTGCCACTCCTTTTCTTATCGAGAAACCCACCACTGAGGGTTAGAACTGCCAGCCCCCAAACCATTTTGTCCTGTCACCATCTGCACCAGGAGAATTATGATGTCCTTATTCGCTGCACCTTTCTCCCCATAACTCAGTTCCAAATTCACCTCACCCAAACCCATCTTTCTAGCAGAATCTAAAACAAATACAGAAGTCATGTTGAAATTTGCCTAGGTAATGTAGGTCTTAGTCTTCCAACCTTTCTAGTACAGGAAGGCTCACTAGAAAGAGGCTGCCATAGACACTGACTGAGCTAAACAGTCCAGGATATCACAGACATCTTGACTGGCCTAAATTTTATAATGATCTAAAAACATCTCCAGCCAGTGAAAAATCCAGAGCTTCTCCTCTCAAATTGTAGCCCTTTCTTCAATCACATCCTTTTCTTTTCTTTTTTTTTTTAAGATTTTATTTATTTATTTTTAGAGAGGGAAGGGAGGGAGAAAGAGAGAGAGAGAGAGAAACATCAATGTGCGGTTGCTGGGGGTCATGGCCTGCAACCCAGGCATCTGCCCTGACTGGGAATTGAACCTGCGACACTTTGGTTCACAGCCCGAGCTCAGTCCACTGAGCTATGCCAGCCAGGGCTCAGTCACCTCCTTTCCTATGTATTAATTCTCCCAAGATTACAACCAACTCCCCTGATGGTTCATTTTAAGTTTGTCCTTCCTTGACACAATTTCACCAGTCACAGGTGAGCTAGCTGCCTTAATACCTTACATAATATCCAGTCCTAAGGACCAGAAATATTACTAGTTTGCCTTACAACTGCTGCACATTCATCTCAATAACCATCAGAAGTCCCAGCTTCTCAGATTATCCATCATACAAACACTAACGCTTATATTCAAAAACGTTCCAGCCCTTCCCTCACTAGCCTTACTAATATTCCCTTTCAAACTTGTTCTCTGATATCCTAAGTTTTCTCTAAAACTCATTCAATTTATTACCTACTTACTTATTATCTGACATCAAAGAAGAGGAAGAAAACAACTTAAGTGTCCTCTTTGCTCCTCCTTGAAATTTTTTAACTCTCTCCTCTTTCAAACCCCACCTCCTTTGAATGCGTGTCATCAGACTTCTCTACCCCATCTCCTTCTTCACTGTCTTTACTTAAACTTCCGACATTCTCAATACATTCCTCATTCAGTGAAGACTTTGGTTACTAGTTTTCCATCTTCCAATTCACAAAGGATGCTCTCATAATTCTTAGCTACATAAAAAATAAATAAATCAAGAACATGGCACCTCATCTCCTTAATATCTTTTGGTTCAATGATCTTTTTTTCCATCTTATCTTAGTCACCCCTGTACTGGTACTACAATGGGCCCTGTTATTACTGATAACTGTACCTCCTATCTGATTATCACATCTAATCCTTCAAGGCCACTTATTCTAAAATTCCAACAACTTTCTGATATCAGTGAGGCCTCCTCTCTACCACACCAGAACTTTGCTCTTTATCACCACATTATATGTTCATATTCCTCTTGCTTGGTAAATATTCAGCAGTACAGCAGTACTACTTGCCTGCACATATCTTTACTGAATATTTCTTTGAAAAATCTAACCCAACAGCCACACGCAAAAGAATGAGACTGGGCCACTAACTTATATCATACACAAATTTATCTTAAAATATAGTAATGACTTCAATGCAAGACCTCAAACTATAAAATTACTATAAGAAAACACGTGCAAGAAGATCCTTGACATCATTCTTGGCAACAAATTTTTGGATTTGACATGAAAAGCAAAGGCAACAAAAGCAAAAATAAATAAGTGGGACTACATCAAAACAAAAAGCTTCTGTACAGCAAAGGAAACCATCAATGAAATGAAAAACAACCTATCAAATAGGAGAAAAAATTGCAAATCATATTCTGATAAAGAGTTAATATCTAAAATACATAAAGAACTCATATAACTCAATGGCAAAAAAATTGGATTATAAATGGGCAGAGGATCTGAGTAGGATTTTTCTGAAGACGCACAGATGGGCAACAGACACATGAAAAGATGTTCAACATATTTTCAGGAAAAGATATTCAATCACCAGGAAACTGGAAATCAAAACCACAATGAGATATCACCTTACACCTGTTAGAATGGTTACTACCAAAAAGATAAGAAATAACGGGTATTGGCAAGGATGTGGAGGAAAGGGTACCCTTGTGGAAATGCAAATTGATGTAGCCATTATGAAGAATGGTATGGACACTGCTCAAAAAATTCAAAACAGAATTACTATATCATCTGACAATTCCAATGTTGGGTATTTATCCAAAGGACATAAAATTAGTATCTAGAAAAGATACCTGAACTCCCATGTTCAATGTAGCATTATTTATAAGAGGCAAGACATGGAAGCAACCTAAGTGTCCATCAGTAGATGAATGGATAAAGAAAATGAAATATACTTATACATATATACATATATCTATATACACACATATACATATATGCATATGCATATATATATATGTGGTGGGGCAAAAGTAGGTTTACAGTTGTTCCCATGGCAAATAATTAATACAATATAAGAATAAACTGTTTTGCATACTCACAACCGTAAACATACATTTGCCCCACCCTGAATGTGTGTGTGTGTGTGTGTGTATATATATATATATATATATATACAGCCAAAAGGCATAATAAATTTTGCCATTTGTAACAAAATGAAGGGGCCTTAATACAATTATGCTGAGTGAAATGAGTCAGAGAAAAAAAAAGATAAGTACTGTATGATTGCAATTATAAATATAATCTTAAAAAAACAACAAAATAAGCTGAGCTCACAAATATAGGGAACAGATTGGTGGTTGCCTGAGGCGGTGTGTGGGGGTGGGTGAAATGAGTAAAGGGAGTCAAAAGGTACAAATTTTCAGTTACAAAATAAGTAAATTATGGGGAAATAATGTACAGTTTGATGACTACAATTAATAATACTGTGTTCCATATTTGAAAGTAGCTAGGAAAATAGATCTTGAAAGTCTTCAACCCCAGAAAAAAACTATACCTATATCTGTTGATGGATATAGGTATATATCCACTTATTGTGGTGATAATTTTGCTATACATGCAAGTATCAAATCATTACATTATATATCTGGAATTAATATAGTGTTATATTAGTTACACCTCAATAATACAAAAAAAAGCTGAGCTCAACAGCTGAAAATTACTGGTTCAAGCAGCAGTACCAATCACAAGTTCATGACAACTCAATTCCAGGAATCCTTTAACAATGTCAGACTGCCTTACATGCTACTACACTTCCCCCTCTTCAAGGTGACTATTTCACAATGTGTTCCTCAAGTTCCCTAGACATTTTTATTCCATCATACTCAGCTGATGACATCACTAACAATGCATAAAGAGAAAAAATGCATAAAATAAGGATTATTTCATTTGCTCATCACCAATTCTTCCCATTCATCCCCATCTGTATCTTCATAATCTGTCTAGGGCCAACCTCTCTATCACGTCCTAGATCCCATCTCTTCTTAAGTACCCCAGGAATTATTTTCTGAAGTATTCCTGTCTTGCTGCACTATCAGTTTCTTTTTTACTAAATAACTCATTTCACCAAACCAACTAATATCATCTAATTTAAGCAACATCTACAAAACACACCCTTAAACATAAATTCTCTGGGATCCACACATGCTTCTAGTGGATTCCTATTTCTCTACTGAAGTAAAACTCTTCCAAAGTGTCTGCCATGTTTTACCTACTTCTTCACCTTCCGTTTTTCTTTTGGGGGGTGAAAGAGGTTTATCATTAAATGTACATGAATAGTACTTTATGTGCCATGAGACCAATGGCTTTTTTTTGATGCCACAACTGAGAGCCAATTATTCCTTTTCTATAACATAACTAGTGGGTATTGGACAAACTTTATATAGGACTAAAACTTTATTTGTTAAGTATATTTTTATTGATTATGCTATTATAGTTGTCCCAATTTTTTTCTTCCCTTTATGCCCCTCTGCCCTGCAACCCCACAATGTCCAGCATTTCCTGACTCCCTTAGGTCATGTCCATCAGTTATACACATAAATTTTTAGCGTCTCCACTTCCTATACTATTCTTAACCTCACCCTGACTACTTTGTGCCTACCTGCTATGTTTCTTATTCCCTGTACCTTTTCCCTCATTCTACCCTGCCCTCTCCCCACTGAGAACCCTTCATGTGATCCCCATTTCTGTGCTTCTGTTCTGTGCAGTTGTTTACTTTGGTTTTGTTTTTAAGTTCAGTTGCTGATACTTATGAGTTTCTTGTCATTTTACTCTTCATAGTTTTTTATCTTCTTTTTCTTTGATAAGTCCCTTTAACATTTCATATAATAAGGGCTTGGTGATGATGAACTCCCTTAGCATTACTTTATCTGGGAAGCACTTTATCTGCTCTTCCATTCTAAATTATAGCTTTGCTGGATAGAGTAATCTTGGATTTAGGTCTTTGCCTTTCACGACTTCGAATACTTGTTTTTCAGCCTCTTCTTGCCTATAAAGTTTCTTTTGAGAAATCAGCTCATAGTCTTATGGGAACACCTTTGTAGATAACTATCTCCTTTCCTCTTACTGCTTTTAAGATTCTCTTCTTTTCTTTAATTTTTGATAACTTAATTATGATGTGTCTTGCAGTGTTTCTTCTGGGATCCATCTTCTTTGGGACTCTCTGATCATCCTGGACTTGCATGTATAATTCCTTCACCAGATAGGATACGTTTTCCTTCATTATTTCTTCAAATAAGTTTTCAATTATTTGCTCTTCCTCTTCTCCTTCTCACACCCCTGTGATTCAGGTGTCGGAACATTTAAAGTTGTCCCAGAGGTTCCTAAGCCTCTTCTCATTTTTGGAATTCTTATTTCTTCATTGTGTTCTGGTTGGATCTGTATTTCTTCCTTGTGTTCCAAGTTCTTGATGTGAGTCCCAGTTTATTTCCCTTCACTGTTAGTTCCCTGTATATTTTCCTTTATTTCACTTTGTATAACCTTCACTTGTTCCTTTATTTTGCAGTTGCACTCAATCATTTCTGTGAGCATCCTGATTACCAGTGTTTTGAACTCTGCATTAGATAGGTTGGCTATGTCCTCATTGCTGAGTTCTTTTTCTGGAGTTTTGACCTGTTCTTCCATTTGGGCCGTATTATTTTTTTGTCTTGGTGCACCTGTTATGTTTTAAGGGATGGAGCTTTGTGTGTTCACCAAGGCAGGGCAACTCACTGCACTGCATCATGGTGCTATCTGTGAGGGAGGGGTCAGGAGGGAACAATGCAGTTTACTCAGCTCTTGCCCCACTTTCCATCACTTTCCTGGCTTCCCACAAGCAGATCGTGTCCTTTAAGGTGTTGATTCTCAGGTGGGTGGCCTTGTGTATATTCTAGGACACCGTGGGCCTCTCCAATGGACTCTCTTGTGAGACTGAGAGTTTCTCCTGGTACTATAAACCCCACAGGTTTTTACAAACAGAGGTTTTGAGGCTTTAGTTTCCCACACGGAAACCCTGAGTTGTAAGATCTCTCTTGCTCCCCTGTTTTTCCTCCAAGCTTATCTGCTTGCAAATATGAGAAATCCTATCCACCAGCCACCACCTCACCTACCAGGTCCACTGACTTGCCATGCATCCTCTCTGCCCTGCCTTCCTATCTCTGACCCTCCTACCAGTCTGGATGAATATTTCTTCTTTAACTCCTTGGGTGTCAAACTTCCAATCAGTTTGATTTCCTGGCAGTTCTGGATATTTTAGTATTTAAATTAGTTGTTATCTTCTTTTGCTTTTGCCAGAAAGCAAAGCATCTCTACCTATATCTCCATCTTGGCCGGAACCCTAAATAGAACTGAAACTTTAAATAGGACTAGAGGGCTCCCCATGGAGAACAGATGGACCCAATTATGGGACACAACTCACAACTCTCAAAGCATGTAACCAAAGAAAAAGAATTTGGCTGTGTTTTTAAGAAGTGTGGGATCCTGAAATAATAAGAGAAATGGTCACTAACCCATACTTCTATAAGAAAAGGTAGATTTTTGAAAAGGACAAATATGTCATTATATCTAATTTATAGTGTACTATGTATCCATGAATCTACTGTATGTTATAATACAAAAGTTGTAGGTAAAAATATTGGAGAAGCTAATAATATTTCTGACTTTACAGAGGTAGTTGCTCAAATGTATTGTAAGACTAAATTAAAAACCACTTACAATATTATCTCTATAAAGAATTGGCCTGATGAAGATATAGAATTGATGAATGATAAATAGTATTCTCACTCACTCAACACATGTATATGTTAAAATGCAGACACCTGTTAAGTCAGTGAGACAAAATAATTATAAAGTTAGTACACAATATGAGAAAGATTGTGCTACTCTGTGAAAATATTACTGGATTGTTCAACTGTCTGTTTAAATCAATACCAACCCTTTATTAGCTACTAAAGATGATTTGAATGTGGTGCATTTTGATTATCTATGTGATTATATGCTTTATTTCTTTACATTTATTCTTTAGTTGATAGACATTTGGGCTGTTATTAACTTGGGGCTTTTTATGATATGGATATTTTATACCAGTGGGTGTAGTAAGTATTTCATTATAATTTTGATCTAAATCTTCCTAATGACTAAAAATGTTTTTGGTTATTGTTTTTGTTTTCTTTTTATTGCAATTACAGTCAAATTTATCAGTGTTTTTTTTTTATCTTCATGAAAAAAAAACACCTTCTTCCCATAAGGGCATAATGATACAATGTTGTAATCTTTTCTAATGCTTTAATTTCATATTTTTTCTATTTACATTTTGAGCCTTCATATCTATTTCATCTCTTACTTTTCATTAAATATACTCAAATAGTGCTATAACTACCATCAGTCAAATTAAATGGCTTTTAGTGAGAACACCAAAAATTTATATTTTACCAAAACAAATGATAAATTATCTATTCTCACCTTATTCAACTATTCAGTAGCATTTGACAAAATGGATTATTCTTTCTTGAAAACATATCTAGGTTCCCCAGTATTAGGAACTGCCCTGCCTGGTTTTAGAAGATGTAACACCCCATGGCAAAGGCTGAGTAAAGAGACCTTGGGACCATAAACCACTAAGGAGACAAGGCTTATCTTCCTTGCAGAGGCACCACCTCTGTCCCCTTTTACTTCACCTTGCTTGGCCTCGGGCAGATGACTAGTTAGCCAATGACCAGTAACATTCCTCAAGGGAGGGACAACTTAAGACAGGCACAGTCACAAAAAGGCCCTCAGGGAAGGAGTTGGGGGGACTATAGAAAAAGGGGGTGATGGACCCTCACCCCTCAGCTTTGACATAGCCTGAGTCCTCGTTCTGTCTTTGAGAAGTCTCTTAATCTCTTGGCTGCCTTACTTCCCCCACCTGACTTAAGCCTGAAACAACATGAAACAGTGGTGCAGCCCTGGGCAGAAATGGTCCCTGGGGCAATAAGGCTGAAGAAAGAATGCATAAAATCCTGTGAATCCTGCTTTGCTAAGAATGTGCTCAATTTTCTGATAAAGGTCCAAGCATGAAATGAGTTTGTTTCCCAAAGTTTTATGGCCATTTAGCTAACTGACCCTGACTCAGAATAAGCCTCCATAGTTCTTTGAATGTTATCTATTGTTTGATCATTACTGCCTGACAATGATGAATGAAGACCTTCCTTGAGGGAATGTTCCCAGAAAGGCAACAAAAGCTTGTCCAGGCATGGGTCAGGTGCTCTCTCACTCAGAGAGTGGCCATGCCATCCCTTTTTCTCCACAGGACTTCTGCAGTCCATGTGAGTTTGTTTGTGGCATCCATAACACTGTGGACCCTGCTGGTCAGGGTCCACAACACCTCAGACCCTATACCCTTGAATTTCTTTTACTTCATGGAGTATTATTTTTTCTAGGACCTCTATCTCCTCTAAACTTAAAACTTTATGTAACACTGTCCTGGAATCCCTTCTTTTCTCTCTCTGTACTCAACATGTCTAACCTCATCTAGCTCCCCAAGGCTTCAAATACCAAGTATACACTGAAAACTCTCAAATTCAAATGACTTACCTACAGGGAACCCTTTCCTGAAAATAAGATTCAAATTTCATTGTCTATCATCTTCTCTATTTCAGATTTCTTTTGACAAGAGAGAACTTGTTATTTTTCCTCTAAATATACCCCTCAAAAAGTCATCCAGTAAATATACCACCTTTCACACAGCAACAGAAACAAGAAAAACAAACCCAACGGTTAAGATTCATCTTGAATTACTTGTTTCTTGTTACATTACACATCCAATCCAGCTCTCACTCTTATCATCTGTTATCTCCAAAATATTCCACAAATTTGATGACTTCTGCCCATTTCTACTTCCCCAGCCCTTCTCAAGTCCACCTTCCCCTCTTGCCTGCAGCAGCAATTCTATAGCTCTCCATCCTCCCCTTCCTGCCTGTCTTCTGAGCAAGAATGATCTTTCTTAAGTGTTTGTGAGGGCAGGTTACTCTCCTGACTTAAATCTTCCAAGGAATGCAATTATACTTACAATCTAAACTTTTTACTGCACTCCCCAAAGCTCTCTATAATCTGAAGGCCTCTCTCTCTGACCACAATCCTCTCCTCCACTTTAGTCTCTTTATTTTAGTCAAAATCACCAACTTCTGCCCTTTAAACACATGAAGATCATTTTATTCAAAGGGAATTTGCTCATATTGTTCCTTTGCTTACAGAGCACTTCTTATCAGTAAGGTAATATAACTCAAATGTCACCTCAGCAGAGGCCTTCCCTGGCGCTAGTAGATACCAGCCCATCACTTCCTGACATATTTTCCTATTTTACTCTCTCCTGGTGACATATAAAATTCCTAAACTTATTTTAATTATTGACTTGCTAAACACAACTAAATTATTTAGTTGTATTCCCCACAAATCTGTATGTTGAAGTGCTAAGCTTTGGTACCTCAGAATGCGACTGTATATGGAGATAAGTCATTAAACAAGAGATTAGGATGTGAACACACATGTGAGGATGTAGAGTTGAAGACATCTATCTACACGCCAAGGACAGAGGCCTCAGAAGAAAGCAACCTTGATTTCTAAAATACAGAATAGTGAGAAAACATAGTTCTGTTGTGTGAGTCACCAAGTCTGTGGTACTTTGTTATAGCAGCTCTAGCAAACTAACTAGCAGCTGAGAGTAGCAACTGGCTAATATCATATGCTTTGCTTAGTATTATTTTTGGCTCAGTTACATTTTTTTTAATTAACTACTTTACAACAAAAATATTAAGCTTCACACACCTTAGTACTTAGATATCTAGTTTTATTCTCAAAGAATGGTATATCCTAGCACCATTTCCCAGGTTGCTCAGATACATATATTCATGGAGAAATGAAAGAATTACAAGCTGAATTGTCTGCCAGAAGATGTGGAAGGCTAATGCTTTTCTTTTTCCCATTTCAGGTTCTTTGTGTGAGTATAAACGTCAAAATTTAATCTTGTTCTTCCAATTATTTTTTTGTATTACAGTTGGCTAATTCTCATTCAAACTGCCTTTTTAGCTCATGTCCTAGATTTTCTCAGGGAACATATCAGAAGCAGAACTCGAGTGCTCTACTCTTGAGATTTAGGCTTTGCCTCAGACACCCCCGAGTTAGAGAATTACTAACTCGAGTCAGCTGAGTGACTTTGCATTATCGTAGCATAACTTGAACACTCATTAAAAGTTTCCACTAAGGAAGCTCAAATTGGTTGTGGTTGTTGAGGATTCGTGAAAGTGCTGTGATAGCAAATAATTTGCACAATTTGCTCTCTTTCCATGAGCTGAGCACAGAATACATTTGCTGCCTTCATGTCTAAATAAATGAGACAATGTTTATATATAGCCCTGTCTTCTTCCAACTAGAAGTTAATATATGCTTATTTTATGTATAAAAACTGTAACAAAAAATGAAAATATAGGTCCCGTATATATTTTTAAATTTTGGTGTATATCCTTCCAGCCACTAAATATTAAAATTCTATCTTTCTCCTTTTCTCTCATTTAATGAAATTATATTATATGTGTAGTCTATAATATTCACTTAAGAGCGTATTATGAACATCTTGATTTCAGTATTTGATGGAGGTACCACCTTCTAATGTGTTCATTTGTGTGTGTTTTGTATAGCAATGTATTATAAGTTAACCTACCATATAATATAAAATGTTTTACTGGTTTTGTATCATAAGTACTCTTCAGTAAATCCATATATTCACACATATAAATCCATATTTTAATTATTTCCCTAAGAAATATTTCTCAGCATGATTTTCTGGACTAAAAGGTCCACTAATCTTCAAATTATACACATACTAACAGGTTGCCCTTTGAAAGTTCTTATCAGTTTAATCTCCAACAAAAGCTCATGTAAATTCCCATATACTCACAGACTTGTACTCATGGGTTGCACCTTTAATTAACAATGTATGTGGTCATATCATCACTTTCATTGACTTTGATCATTTCACCTACTATAAAACACCGAATCATCACCAGCCCTGGGTAGGGTAAATCCTTGTCACTCATCTACACTGCAGATCTTTCACCAGTATACCATTTACTTATTAAATTTTTTGTTTCTATTTATCAAAAAATGTTTATGTAGTGAAATCTTTTCCAAATTATTTTCAAATTATTCTTGCCTTTGAGCACTATAAATGTAAAATTTATTAATTTAATAACTAAATATTTAATATGTGAGGGTTGATTTAGAGATATAGTAATGAATAAGTATCTTAAGCATATTTTCCAACTTTAAAATTATCTCAATTTTATTTACTAATCTGTTTTTTGTCGACATTATAAAAATTCTAGCCCCAAAAGTAAATTGCCATATTTACTTTGACTTATTTTGCTAGTAACATTTATTCCCATTAAATCCCTTTTTGGTCATTTTACCAATATTTATATTACATGTAGAATTTGACAGGACAAGTTTATTATTATTATTATTATTATTATTATTAATGTATCACAATGTATTGATTTTTTCTTTCAATGTAAAGGTTTAGTCTTCAAATGAAATTGGGAATTAGTTGTTCCCCTCAAAAAGAGATGTAATTTTCTAGGGAGTAGAGGATAGGTGGATTCTAATAAATGCATAAAATATTTGCAAAAAAAATAACATCTTTACAATTTAAGGCACATCAACCAAGAGACTTGTTAATGACATTTATTTACCTCTTATTAAATTTCCTTCATAAAGTCTTATAGTTCTATTTTTACTTTTATTTTTCTCTTTGATATATTTTATTTATTTAACATCACAACAGGTTTTTGTCACCATCAAAAGTCTGAATTTTAAACAGACTCTTGGTCTGAGTCTCATATCCATCAGCTCATTCAACTTTAGCACCTGTCTCATCCCCCGGAGCTTTTCCAGAACTGCTACCTTCACCAGGAAGCTCCATGAGTTTTCCCAATTCAAACTTGGACTTCTCCAGCATTTTGACTTTTCCAACAAAGACTTCATAGAGTGGATAAATAGGTTAATAAGCTTTTTCTATGTCTTTTCCAGTGCTATCTGGAATCAATTTATTGACCACTTCTTTCAAGTCATTTGTCTGCACCTTTTTGGTCATGATTTCCATCATTATTTTCCAGATTTAGCAGACTTGTTGATGCTGAATGGAAAGGTCTTAAGAATCTGCTTATTGTGTGGGCATTTTTTTTAAAGAAAAACCAACACAGAATAGATGAAGCAAATAACCAGTGGTAGTCTTGACATTAATATGAGCTTTAATCATGCTTTGTCAGTTTTTGATCATGGAGCACATTTTGTCATGGGTAAGATCCATGCCATGGAAAATTAGTCAGCAGTTTTTGCCCTGAATAACCTCAGTAATTAGCTTGAATTTTCTAAATAGAACTTCATCATTCTGCAGATCCACTAGGCTCACTTCAAAAACACAACCTTGAGACCATCAGATGCAGTTTTGGTTCCCTGAGTTCTCATCACTAGTATGTTTCCAATACTTCTCATACTGAACATAGCTGGTACTTTCACAACAAACCAATCTTCCTTAGAAAAATGGATCAACCACTTTTTCTTTGACTGCCTTTTTCTACCCTTCATAATGGGTTTGTTCTTGCTGACCACCATGGTGCTGCTCAGAGGGCCAAAAGGCAATGTCTTCATTTATAATGTTCTTGCATGTCTTGTTCTACTTATCCTTGAATATATTATGCTTCTGCTACTATTTGACAGAACAAGTATTTTATTTCTAACTGCTGATTTTTAGAAGTAAGCTACTTCATTGTACATATTTATATTTTGATAATATTAATGCTCAGTATTTCTGATGTATCTGATGTATTTTCTGATTTAGGGAATTTCTGAATTGAGAAAATAATCTGCAAATAATAATAAACATAACTCTTCACTTATAACATCTATTTTTTCCTAAATATTTCAAGTACAATATTAAGCCATAATGGTAATTTCCATCCCATAACCTTGTTAAATAATAATGATGATAAAAATGATGACTGTATTGTTCAATTGTTATAATTAGGGATTTGCTGATTCCCTGCTTAGCATGATGCTAATGTAGCTTGTATATTACCTTCAAAAGTGTACTCATATTTTTTAAAAAGATGAAATTATATGAAAACATACAGAAAGATACAAATGTAAATGACAATATGGGTTTACATAGAGATTATAATCTCAGATTATCAAACTGCACAATTATTCTTAGTTATTATTCTTATTAATTATTGTATTCACTTCTATTTGTCTATATAACTTCTACTCTTCTTAAACTACCTGAGTCCAGCTATTGCTCCTCCTGTAGCTTAAAATTTGTCATCCCTCTTCCTATCACCTCTGTCCACTCCTCTCAGTTTGTCCCCAGTTGATAATCTCATCCATCCAATCACTTCAAAAATTTCTTTAAATAAGCCCAAATCTTTTGTTCCAGCTTTGGCTTCCTTATTACTTCTGTTTTAAATTTTGAATCCCTGCTTTTCCTCTACTTGCACTTCAAAATCAACATGTCCAAACCTATTAGACAGACTCACCCGCTTCCTGACATGCCACATCCTCTAGATTCCTTATCCTTATTAAAGTCACAATTCTTCCATTATTTAATCAAACAAAAACTCACAGTATCACCTGCAACCAATCTCTCCCTCCTTTTCTCTGTCTACTTCATTTGCCAATGCCTGTGAACTGTGCTTCCACGTGGCCTCTTCATCCTCTGCTTGTGCCTACTGCAAAAGTCTCCTGACGCACCCATGTCTCACCTCCTCTGTATTGCTACATATATGAAACTGCTGTCCATGTTATTTCTGGGCTATATTTTTCCATAACATGAAACTTTATAGGATAATGTTTGAATTCCTTTGCCTGACACTTGACCAATTTGCTTACCCAAATAAGCGGTGGTCAGGAGCCTATTATATGAGCCACAGTCTAAGCACCTAGGCCAGGTGTTGGTATGTGACATCTTTTGTTTCTATGACATTGTGACTGGTAATAATTCAAAGCATGTTAAAATATACAGAATCCAAACCTCTGTGTGTTATCCAAATGCATAAATCGTAATGGTAAGATGAGAAGGGATATTGGTTATAAAATCAACAGTATAAACACCAGAAGAACTTGATGAGACAGGACTCAGAGAAGGTTGTAGCCAATTCCTGAAATAATCTTTGACATAATATTGAGGTGCACATATGAGTGTATACCAATAAAAGTATAGTATGGACATGTACTCTTCAAAAAAGCCTTCATCAAATTCACCTGTCTAGTTATTTCTTCATCTTCCTCACAGATTCCTAGGAAAACAACAGACTCCTTACTGTTCTCTGAGCACTCCCCTTAGTTCATATATGCTAAAGACGTGGATAACGTAGACTCTGTCTTGATCCAACCCCAAATCAATCTAAACTTTAAGGCTATCAGGAAGCCTCTCAATTGTCCTTGCCCACTGGGAGATGGCTTCAAAACTGTCTTGGACCCATGGCTAGTATCACAGGTGAAAGAGATCCCCCTAATAACAGTGAGCACTGTCTTGCACAATAAATATTCACTAAATTTTCTAAGAAAATTGAGGATGCCCTAACATAAAAGAAAAACACATATTACATATTTCTGATATTGTTTTTGCATAAATGAATAAATAGAAATAAGATAAAAAAGAAAAAAAACAAAATTAGCCCCAAAGTAAAATGATGCTGCAAGGTCATGAGGACACAATTAGTCAGCAGACTTTCTATAGTATTTTCTCATGGCCAAAGAAAGAGTTACAGGGGTGGTTAGTTACAGGGGGATGTGATCCTAATAAATGGGATATAAAAATAGAGTCTGTGTCCGCTGAGACTTCTGTCTTGTCTGGGGAGCACCATTTCTCCTTTCACTTTGAATATTTTCCCCAACACACTGAGGCAGTGCTTGCTATGGTCCAGCAACAGAGAAGACAGGATGGGCTCAGGAGTCAAACTTATTTTTATAGGAGTAGGTAGATGTTTCTTCACTAAGACTTAAAAATACCGTGTAAAACAAAGAGAAGACAAATATACGTGATAAAGGCAAATTAAGAAAAAGCATCCAATCAAAAGGACAGGAGATAGCATTATTTTAGATTTTGAGTTGACTGCAAACTTGACTCCAGTGATGCCAACTGAAAGGTAATATGCAAGTGCCTCAATGTAACAAGAAAACTTAGCCTGTTCAAAGTGAAGTATAAATTGCCTCAAAATAATAAGAAAAACAGAATGAGCAGCAGCAGAAGCAGAGGACACAAGAAAGGGGAGGTGATAATTCTGCTTGACTCTGCCTCTCTATCCCACACAAGAATATTTCACTCAGTTTCTAGAGAAACATTAACATGCATGCTCAATACCCCTAAAAGAATAGCCAGAATGACGAATCATAGCATATGAGGAGATGAAATAACTCAGGATATCAACTTCAAAGAGAAAATACTTGAGAAATAAGTTACCTGTACTTAAGTGCTTAAATGGTTCTGACTTTAAAAAGTCCTTTTGACTACCTGAAAGAAGGCATAAATGATTTTAACACATAGAAGTAGCAAGATTGTTGTTTGGGACCTAACAAATGAAAAAAAAAACTTTTAACAAGCTATTCAATGAAATAATTTTATCAAAATAACTGCTAAAATTCACTGAGAGTTTTCTCCTAGGCAATATGCTACACTATGCCAATAGTAGCATCATCTCTTTTAGTCCCTGCAACCACCCTATAAAGTAAATATTATTATTAATCTCATTTTACAGTCTAGGAAACTAAAGCATAAAAAGGTTAAGCTCTCTGAGTTAGCAAAAGTAGAACAGATAGACCCAGTGGGACTGAACAACAGCCAAAGCTCTTGACCATTATACTGGTCATCTCACTGTGGTTATCCTACAGGAACTAAACAGCTGTTTTTAGAAGACGGTAACAAAAAAGAACTTATGCTTTAATCTGGAATGGCAAAGATGATCCTCAAAATTTCTTCTCATTTCATTTTAAGATTCTCTGATCTTATGTTCTTTGTGGAAGATAAACCTGTGCCTTCAGCCAAAATTCTCCCAGGATTCCAACATCCATCTGTTCTGTTTCTCAATGTTTGGGAATTAAGCTGTCAAATAACAGAGTGTCTGAAAGTTTGAGGAAGTAGGAGAAGGACTTAAAACACATGCCAATGCAAATACCCATATATATTTTGCTTGGGGAAGTTTTTCTTCTCTCTTTCGTCACAGGGTTCAAAAGGTGGCCTCGACTTTATCCTCAACCAATACACACACAGAATCTGCTTATCCATCCTGCTATAGTATGTGTATGGTTCATGATGCATAATGATGGCATTTTGTGTGCAGTAAGATATGCATTTTATATACTAGGCATTATATATGTAAAGCTATCTATTATAAAATTTAACCTATATTTTATAAATCCTCATCCTGTAGAAACATTAAAAAAACAAGGAAAAGGAACAATATGATGAATTTAAACATAAAGCAGCATAAATGATTTTCATCATTTCTTTATACTATAACAAAATGTTATTTTAAAAGGATTCAACACTTGGAATCTGCCTACATGAAAGCTGTAAATACAAATGATCTTAAGTGTATTAGAAATCTGAAATTCACATATGAAGTATCTGAAATACCTAATTGGTTGCAATCATGTTATAGGACTCTTAGGATCTCAGAGTATCTGTTTATTCTAAAACTCTCAAGGGTTTGCAAAACTAAAGCAGCCAACTGAATAGCATTAGAAACAAAACACTACTTTCGTTTTCAATAGTGACTTCATACAGGAAAAGTATTCCAATTATTTCTCATTTCAATTTTCTACACTAGTAATTTATTTTTATAGCACCATATGCTACATAGGGCAATTTGCTAAACTGTGATTTGCTATAGGGTACCAAGGAGGAAAAGATTAGTTTTTGTGTATTCACGGAAGAATGCACTTTGAGGCTGACAGATTAGGAGGGGGAGAGTTGCAGGTCAAGGAAAACTGGACCACAGGCACTGGGAGAGAATGTTTTCCTGTGTGTGGAAAGATGAGAACACCAGAGCATGCAAATACAAAACTTAAAGAAGATATGGAAATAACAATGAATTAGCTTAAGCAGAAAAACATGTGTGGGGTGTATGTGTATGTATGTCCCAGAGGGGAGGCAGAGATTGCGCCCAGAGAAGATAGTTACAGAAAAGATATAAAGTAACATTACTGGATTCATTTTTTTTTTTTTTTTAGTGCATAGGGGCTAGCTACTGAAGCAAGAACCAGGACCATGAATTAATCCTATGATGCAAAGAGATTGACTTTCAAATATACTAGAACATTTAGAAACTAACATATATAGTTTTGGGGTGAGGGAAGCAGTAGAGTGAGATGAGGAGGTATATTTTAGTTTCAAAAATATCCCTGAAAGGAAATATATTCTAAAATAATTTTTCTACTTCAGTATTCTTACAGGATATCACATTTATCTATCTATCTATCTATCTATCTATCTATCATCAATCTATCATCTATCATCTATCTATCTTTAATTGTACTAATACATATTAAATATTTTACCGGTTTTAATAGTTTAGTTTCTGTTTGGTCACCTTCATTTATTCAAAATTGTTCTGAAAAATATAACAAAATTCAGAATTAAAAGTACATGTAGATATATTTTTCTCTTGTTTTATTTTATGAAGAAATTACAAAATCCATACCCAAATAATTCTACATTAGCTTACCAACAAAACACCTGGGGAGTAAAAAATACCTATGATTTCCCTAAGCACTAGATTTTGGTCCTGAATTATAAATTAGTTAAGATGTACTTTTAGTACTACATTTAGATGGCCTCCTCATACTGATCATTAAGGCTCTTAATTCATCTCTCTTACTTTTGCTAAACTATCTGGTATGAATTGTGACAATGCAGTAACAGCACACTGGTATGACACAATCATTTGCATTTAAATTACTGGTGGTTTAATCCAGCTAATTATGTTTCTATAATATTTATCTAGCATTCAAAACACCTGCATCATATTATGTACAATTCTGTATAAGACAACAGAACATCTCCCTTATCCTTTTACTCCAGAGTTTAAGATATTAAGGGGAAAAAAAAAAGACAGTTTATAACTAGCATGTTGGTGGGGGATTATGAATCATTAAGCAAATTATCTTTCTGTCAATCCATACTGACAGTCATTACTTAATCCAAATGGTCAAGAATGCAGAAATGGGAGAAAGAGCTAAATTCCTGTAATCTGTGCCAGTTCTGTGTGATACCCCATGTCTTTGGCAGACAGCCAGTGTTTACCATAGAATGGTAGAAACTAAATATCAAAGAAGAAGCACTTGACTTACTTAGCCAGTAGCTTTGACCTACACCTTACCTCAATCTGCATAGCAACTTTCTTTCAAAGCTCTGTGAACTATTTGCATATGCTGCCTCATCTATTTTTGTAACATCCATTGAGCTAGGTGAAGACTAACGTTATCACCGTTTTCCAAATGGAAAATGTGAAATGCAAAGAAATGATACGGTAGTGTGAGAAAAACTACAATTCAGGTTATAACACAAATAGCCTTCTGCTCTAGAATCCATTTTCTCTACATGTTCGCTAGCTGAGTGTGCTCTGGGGTAATGCAGCACACATATTTATTTCAGCGCATTGTTGGAGGACAGGAGTGCTGGAAGAGCTTTGGTGGGTAATCTGTGAACTCATTCTGAAGAGAGTGCTTTTGATGTTTGTCTAGTGCTACAAACAAATTCAAATAGTAAGACAAAGTCTTACATGTGTTTTTCTCAATGAAAATTATTTTTGCATCTCTATTAAGCTATAAATCAATAAGTAGCAACACATGAAAAGAATCTATTGTCAGAAATAAAGCACGGTTTAGGGTCAATTTCAATAACTTCAGGGTGTTACAGAAATGCACTTACAGTGATCAATATACATTTTTCTTGCTCAAGAGGCTTTTATGCTGATGCACTCATTTTCAACCAGGGAAAATATGTTGTGCTATGAAAACAAAGGGAAATTGGTTGATTTATGTGACTACAGTAATGTTTCAAATCTTCAACTTCTGATGTTTCAGGGAAGCACAATTATCCCACACCTTTCAAAATCTTTTAAATCTAAATTATAAAGTCATTATCAAACCACAGGAACCATATGAGTATCTTATTTGGGACACTATGAATCTGGTAATTATCACTCTGGCTGTATATTTATGAAATTTAAAGAACAAATGAATGTTAAGCTTCATGTTTTCTTCCCAAGCAAACTAAAAATATCCATATAAAAAATGCACCGATAAGCCATTCCATGCCAAAAGTACTGATTTTGATGTGAAAAGAGAAAGCAGTAATCCTAATTACTATGGTGTAGTGTTTTGGAATATTGAAAAAATATTATCACAAAATAGCTAAAATTCATGATTAAATTTAATCAAAATACCACTTTTTCCAATCAATAACTAATCAGAAATGGTACAAATCATATTTCTTAATGATGTGAAGGAAAAATATGAATTTACTTCTTTTTCTGAAATCTACAATCAAATGCATTCCTATTTCTCTACATTGTCCTTTATATAATACTTGAATGTACAGTTAATATTTCACATGGCCAATCCAATGTCCTTTACAGACCTTCAGAATAATGCTTTCAAATGCCCTCCAAAGAGATCACCCTGTCGCCAAGAATGATCAAATATGTCTCAAGTTACTGTGCTGAGTTTTCATATTAGGAGGAGAATGTCTGCTCATAGTTCATGCAATTTTCACTTGAGAGAGTGTGAGGGTTTTTTTCTTTTTAAACCTGTCTATGCAGTCATACTATACCTTTGAAAAATATAAAATTACTTGTGCCATTTCTTCAAACACTCATCCTTGAAATTCAGCTATAGTTCCTAAGGCATTGCCCTGTGTATTCTATTTAGATCTGCGATTTTTCATCTTTTGCTGATATAAGCAACCAAAGATAAAAATAGGTCATTACATAGAGGATCCTAGATGTATGCAAGACAGAGCTGTGAAATATGAGATAAAGGACAATGAAATCTGAGGAAGAAACTTATTGGCAATCTTTGAATGTGATACTATTTTATTGATCTGTTATACGTGGTAAGTGTTGTTCAAGATCTTTGACACAAAGTTCAGACTTATCTAATTATAATACCCAAATACAGGTTAATCAGTGGCTATGATATATAAATTTATTAAAGAATAAAATGACCTAGTTCTGATAATGCTAAGAGTATTTAATTTTTCATGAATGCTGCACATGACTCTGTCTCCACAGTGTCCTAATCTTTCCTGCATTTTGTTCTTTCACAGATATAAGCACAACCAATATGGGATACAATAAAAGCCATCATGGAAAAAATCAGAGGACAGAAATACATCCTCAGTTTGCTCATCAAAAAAAAAAAAGCATTGGCTTTCCTTTAGTGCATAATTGTAGACAAATACAGTGCTTTCATGTCCATGACTATCTTGAAAGTTTGGATTTATTATTTGTCTCTAACAATAACTTACTTATTCCCACTTGGTTTGGCATATTAAAAAAAAGCACGTGCCTTTATATTAACAACTTAAGGCAAAGGAAAAATGGCATTCCAAGGTACTTCGGCCTGCAAGACTATATTGACAAAGCGTACTTGGTACGTCAGGGTCCTCAGAGTGACAATTACATGTTTTCACCCTGAGTTCTCATTATCTAGGTTTACTTTCCACCTCTGCCCCCTGTGGCTGTGGCAGCCAATGAAAGAACTGCTGGATATTGTCAGTGTGGCAGTTTTCATCATAACTGTACTATATCTGTTTGTAATTTCTTGATATAACCAGAATTAGACATTATTACTCTGCATTTGTTCAGTCTTCCTACATTTTGCAATTTCAATATTACCTATAAAGTACTATATTTTTTCTCACATCAACCCTGTAAGGTAGGTGGGTTAAGTTTTATTATTATTTTATAAATGAAAAAAGAGCAGGACTGGAATGGTTAAATTATGTTTTTAAATGTGTACAATAAGTTAGTATGAGAAGCAAAGGAAAAATCAAGGTTCCCAGTTCCTGGGAGTACACCCTTTCTGCAGAGGGCATCTGCCCAGCCCTGGAGGATAAGACAGGTGGCTCTGGATTCACGAGGTTCTCTTTGCTCAATTAATAACATTGCAGGAGAAAAGATAAGACTGTGTCATACTGTTTGCTAAAGGAACAAGAGAAAATCTATTCCTTGTGTCAGTGGTATCCACATTGGGCTGTAACGTGGTCTATAAAAAAGTATTTACCAGAAATCCATCCTCAGATGGCCCAGACTGCCTTACTTACTTTGCATTCCCAGTGCCTAGCAAAATACCTACTCCTGACAGGAACATAATGGATACCCCTGTTGAAGGAATGGTGCATGTACTCTGTCTTTAAGGAAAAAATTATTTTATTATTTCAACAGAGGCAAAATAATACCAGGAGTCAGAAGGCTCTAGATCCATTTCTGTCACTTTACAAGTATGTTTTATTGATTGAATTCCTTATCTGTGCTGTAAAGACAATGATATCAGCCTTTCTACCTCACATTTCTGTAAACAATAAATAACATGAAAAAAAGCTTTCTATGAGACCACAAAGAGATATACAAATATAAATTAATACTACTTTGTCTGTATTTGACTACCACATCTATTTTATTCCTGATCATGTATTTTCAGAAGTAAGTTTCAAGGTTCTAACAAAAATATTTATAGTACATTAACATATTTAAGTATCATTACTTCTAAGCTTGATAAAATGTGCATGTGTATTTGGTCATATATATTATATAATTTAGTTTGTTATAAAAGCTGCGTATATCACTCAGGTTATCTTAATTTTAAAACTGACTTCTAAAAATTTAGATTGGTTGGAATTTGCTTTTGAAAACTAGGATCTTCTCATAGAATACACATTGTAGTGATAATTGATATGCAATGCTACAAGAACTGCAAACTTGAAAACGGTGAGATATTTTTAAATGTCCTTTTCTCATGTAGCAAGAGAAAGCAATTACTACATGAAATATTTTTCAAAGTATATTATGTCTTCACTAAATGGCTCTCACCATTCAATCCATAAAAGCATATTTAATCAACATGTAGGGGATGACTTACAGTTATTTCTGGAAATAACAACTTCCTGCCAGTGTAGAATGGGCTATAACACCCTACAGACACCCCAACTGCATTTTAAGAAGAATATGACAGCTCTTGATAAGATCACCTTTGGCTTGTAACACCTTATCATGCTAATTATAAGAAACAAATTGTATCTAGTATAACCAGAATATGCATTAGCGTCTATAAAGTCTTCACAGTAGAAATTCCAAAGGTTTAGACCTGGCTGGTGTTGCTTAGTGGATTGAGTACTGGACTGCAAACCAAAGTGTCACCGATTGATTCCCAGTTGGGGCACATGCCTGGGTTGCAGGCCAGGTCCCCAGTAGGGGGTGTGTGAGAGGCAACCATACATTGATGTTTCTCTCCCTCTCTTTCTCCTTCCCTTCCCCTCTCTCTAAAAATAAATACATAACATCTTTAAAAAAATAATCTCCCACACAATTTAAAAAAAGAAGAAATTCCTAAGGTTTAAAGTCCTTAGGGTTACTTCATTTCTATGAGATAAGCAAAGAAATCAGAGCCTTGTTCCACACAAGAGTATATTGTCCTCATATTACAGCATCTATTAAGGGTATCAGGTGTTTTATGGGTGGAGCCAGTCTAGCCGAGAGGGCCAAAGCACAGAGGACCTGTTGATGGTGTAGGAAGCAATAATGATTCTAGAAATAAAGGAAAGTTTTATCTTAAATCCAAAGAAGTAAACAGAATAGAATGTGAATTTGAAGGAACCCTGAAAATATTCACTAACACAAACTTAGGTTTGAGAAAGAAACAGTGGTAAGGGGAAAGGAAAGTGGGGGAAACTGTTTAAAAGAAGATGAAAGGATCAGTCAAGGAATTTATTTGAAAGACCCATGGACAGGGACAATGGGGTGGGGATAGACTCTGGAAGTGAGGGCAGGCTGGAGATAAGGGAGCAAAGGGGGAAATAATTGGAACAACTGTAAAACATAAAAAATAAAGCAGAGTGCTACTGCTAAAATAGTACTAATAAAACATAATTTTAAAAAATTACTTATTTTTCCTTGCCTTAAGAGGTATATTGACAAAAAAATATTGCTACCACAGTAGAGAACAGTATGGAATTTCCTCAAAAAACTATAATTAGAACTGCTTTTTGACCCAGCAATTTCACTGCTGGGATTATATCCTAAGAATCCTGAAACACCAATTCAAAAGAACTTATGCATCCCAATGTTCATAGCAGCACAATTTACAATAACTAAGTGCTGGAAGCAACCTAAGTGCCCATCAGCAAATTAAAGGATCAAAAAACTGATAGATTTGCTCAATGGGACAGCAGAAAGAAAGAAGGAACACGTACTTTTGGCAACAGCACAGATGGAACTGGAGAATACTATGCTAAGTGAAATAAGCCAGGAGGCAAAAGACGAAGTCCATATGATCTCAACTGTAAGAGGAATCTAATGAACAAAGTAGAACCACGGGTATGGAAACATGGTACAGGCTGACAGTTACCAGATGGAACTGGGGAGCGAGATAATGGTGGAAAGAAGGGGAAGGGATTAGTCAAAGAACATGTATGAATGACCCATGGACATGGACCACAGTGTGGGAATTGACTGAGGGAGCAGGGGCTGGGATGAGCAGAGGAGGGCAAAGGGAAAAATTGAGACAGCTGTAAGACAATAACAATAAAAAATGATAAAAAAATGCCAATGTAGTTCACTCTAACATTTGATAAATCACAAATGACTCATTTAATTTATGTTTTCCAACTAAGGTCAATGAATTAAAGGAAAGACCTTTACTACAGAAGATAAAGAAGCAAAATGGTAAAAAAACTAACACACATGTCAAAAAAAAAATCCCAAGAAAATAAAATATCTAATTGATAGAAAAGACTTATTAAATGACCAAAGAAAATCTAGGTAGAAAAATGCGTGACCAGTGATTGAAGCCAGGTGATGTCTTATGTGACTATTCCAGGCACGTTCCGTGGTTTCCCCACACATACTATGTGTGGTTTCTTCACTGTGTACTGTAAAATAAAGGTGCCTTTTTTTACCTGTCATCTCAAAAGTATATGATGTAAAATAGTAATGCTGTCAAAAATAAGAATATTTTCATGGTTTTATTACTGTGCATCTGAACTAGCAGAAAATAAATGAAAGCTAAAGCTATGTATAATATACACCAAGGAATCAGAATTTCTGTGTCCTGAAAATAATATGGACTCATTAAATAAATGGGAAAAATGTAATTCAAAATAACAATCTATTCTTAAAGCCATGTTTTTCTCAAAAGTAGCCTTCAAAAATCCCAGAAAAAAATCAAAAATTAAAATTATAATTTTGACATTAGAAAAATTTACCGTATTTTTGAAATTTGTATGACCCAATAGCTAATTCAGAAATTTAAGTATATATTTGATAAAAGTCATTGCTTTAAACTAATTTAACTTAAAGGAAATTCTTTTTTTAATTTTATTCAATACATGTATATAGGTTATTCCTAGTTTTTCCCAGTATTTCCTTATGAGAAAAGGTCTTCAAATATTACTCCACAAAGATGATGTATCATTGAATTGTACACAGCAAACACAAGGAAAGTCTCTGAGGACACTGTAGCCTATGTTTAATGTCCCTGACACATCCTTTCTATAATAAAGTGATGTGCTATATTTCAACAATTCTGTAATTCAATTTAGTAATTTCAAACACTATTCTAGTCACTTGGATTTAAAAAGTTAAAAATAGGTTAAATATTTTATTATGCCCTCAGAGACATTATAATCTAATATACATGAAGAAAAATATAAGCAAATGATTTAAAGTATAAGTGTTGTGATGAAAGAATGCTTGAAACAGAATGGCCACAACACAGAACAGTAAAGTTATTAGAAAAACATCTGCCCAAAGATCTTGGGACTGAATCTGCACCTTAGCAGCTTCTTTGCACAGAAGCACAGAAATGCTAGCCACCCCACGCTCAGGATATATATGATATGATAGTAGTATAGGAACAAAGGTGTGTAACAAGGATTTCAAATTTGGGGCATCGCAGAAGACTTCCTTAAATGGAGATTTTGAAAATCATGTTAAATAAATAACTTAAGGATGATGAGAAAATATTTTAAGCAGGAAGAACAACAGAATCTAATATTTTGAAACATGAAATATTTATTTAAAGAACTGCAAATAGCTTATAATGCTTAGACAAGATGTGGTGCCTACTGTATTGGCTTCCCAACTAGGAAATCCCATTCAGAAAAATAAAGTGGTATTTGTCTACCCCAAAAAATGTGCATGAACTTTTGAATATGTGAATGTGTTGAAGAAAGTAAGTTGAAGTAAAAAAATAGAATTATTTCACAAATAAGTAACAGAATTTTTTCAAAGCTATAAAAGCAGCACAGAAGTGTAAGCACACAAATCAGTGAAACACAAAGCTTACTGAATAGTAAAACTCCAGGCTCCTCTTGTTGAATAAGTTATCTGATGGTGTAACACAGGAAACAACCATAGAGCAATGTTTTTGATTAACAGGAAATACTCTTCAAGTAAATTTTCAACCCAGTACTTGAGCCACAACAGTCCATGTTATCTGGTTCCTTTAGAAAGGAAAAGAAGAAATATCCTCAGACCTCATGAATAACTGCAAAAAAATATTTTTTGCAAATATGGAAACAATAGCATCTTCTATATCTTTATATAATAAAGATATACACCTATGTGTATGTATACATAGACATGCATACATAAACGTGTAAATACCTCTTTAAAACATCTGGTCATGAATCTACCTTAACATTTGAATTTTACATTCTAAATGAGAATGTGCAAGATTCAAAAGAGCAGCCTAGATATAACAATCCAGTTCAACATGCATTATCATTCATCCATGGAACATGGGAAAAAGTGAGCCTGATGGTTGAGATCCTACCTTACATATTCCCAGAGTGCACTGGGCTTCCTGTGTCATACAGTCCTCAAATATGTAATGTGACTCCATAGCTTTAATGCTAATACTAGTACCATATACATAATTGGTGCTCAACAAATTGAATCCATGAATTCCTAAGTATCTATCTCCCTGCTACTCTACACATGCAACAAGGGCAACAATCATATCCTGTTTACTGCTCCATCTTTAGAATCTACCACTATTTTTGGTACATATAGAATGTTATTGGTATTTGTTGAATGAATCAATCAATTAAAGATGTAGAACTTCACAGCAGAAAAAGAGGACCGGCTTAAGCAGAAAGAGAGGAGAATTGTTTTGTTTTTTTATATCCACTCTGATAAATGGTTTCAATGACATCTTAGTAAGAAAAGAAGTGAGAACTTGTTAAGAAGAAATAAGGAGATAAAAAGAAACTTAAAACTGTAGTCAAATTTCAGGAACTCAAAATTGAGAGACCAGATAGGCTTACCCTTCACAGAACAGTCTACATAGACCTTCTGTGCAACCATCAGACATTAACTTGGCAACTTTGAAATAACTTACCAGTTCACTAAAAGTATAATGCTAAATATATGTACTAAGAAAACACTAATATTCTTATCTGCAATAAGTAAAATTAATTTCTATTATACAATATTCACAATTGACAATTGCATAAATGGAAATGTATTTCAAGAGGGTAAAAATATATAAAATCTCCAGTGCTATGCAAAGGGGTTTTTAACCTCATATTCTTTAACCAAGTCTCCGAAATTATAAGACTGTTTTAAAAGTTGCAGAAAGTGTCACTACAAGACAGTAGTCACTAATGAACTATTCACTTACATAATTAAGTAGAGAGATTCTCTCTCTACTTAACACCAGTACAGATGGTCAGGCAGATCAATCTAGGGATAACTTTGATCATGTTGACAACTTCTTTACCATTACTTTTGCATTACAAACATATTGCATATCACAGTAAAGTGGTATCACATTTTGTTTATAAAAATTGGGATTTCATGAAGCCAATGAAAATGTCGAGTAACTGCTAGAATAATCAAATGAGGACCTGGCAAAATGAAACTACTTTATAAATGAGAAAAACATCTGTGAGAATGCTCCAAAACATATTGTTTTACTTAGCTAAAAGATGAAGAAAGGCTCTTGGGAAAATGATATCTTGAAAAGAAAAAAAAGCCCTACTCTTTGCATATTTTATTTGTTTTTCTTTTCCTTGTTTTATTTCCCACTGTTTCCAAAATATTAATCAACTGGAAGGGAGGAACAGAAAATGATTGCCAATGGGTAATGGGTTTGGAGTTTCTTTTAGGAGAAATGAAAAAGTTCTAGAAATAGATAGTGGCAAATATACTAAAATACAAATTGTACAACATAAAAGGGTGACATATAGTGTGTAAATTATATCTCAATAAAAAGTGAAAAATAAAAGAGGGTAGGTTCGAGGGTGGGAGGTGGGGATGGCTGGGTCGGAGGGACATGGTGGGGTGAAAATGGAGACAACAGTACTTGTAAAAACAAAATGGAAAATAAATAAAAAAAATTAACTTCCTTAGAGTTCTGTGATGAAAATTAAATGTGAATTAAAAAGCATCCTTTTATGCTATTGATTAATATTATCTGAATATGTGTAGGGGAATGAGAAGATCTGAGTGTTACTCTTGCTCCAGGAACATACATATTTGCAGTTATATTTTTGTTAAGTATGACATTAGTTTTCAAAAGTTTAGCTTCATTCTTCTGTACAAAATCCAAATTAAACCTTTATCTCTGTTAATGTGAAATTTGGTGGTACTTTTTGTCCAATATTAATTTTTACACCGGTCTCTTAACAAAGCCTCTTGTATCATTGTTTTCCTTTATTGTGTTTAATAAATTGAAATACATTTAAAAAGTTTTATGTTCAAATTATATTAAAATTCTAAACAAAAGAATTCACTTTTCTTTTTCAATTTAATGGCCCACTCATTCACGTACATGGGAAACACTGCACTGGTGTCTGATACAAACAAAAAAGCACAAAACACTCAAAACTTCTGTTGAGGGGCAGCAGAATGGAGCACTGCAAAATATGCTTTTTGGGGTTTGATTATTTTAAGTTGGTTACTTCTAAGAAATAGGACTCAGCAACAACTTTTTACCTTCTGCCTCACTGCCTAAAAGAACTTAGACTGTGTCCTTCTCCAGAAAGGGAGGTATCATCACAGATGACTACAGTTTAACAGAAATTAGTGCATGATAGGAAGAAGCAAGGCCTTCTTGTTCAAAGTTCTGCCTGTGTCTCATTGTTTCAAGATTATCCAACATTTGTTTACTAAATATTAACTATTTTCATCCCCTTGTAAATTGCTTTCCTGCCCTTTGAACTCCCAAACAAGAAGCTACAGAACCCCTCTTTCTTCTCAGCTCAAGATGGCACATAAGGTTCAACTGCCTAATTTGTCCTCAGGTCCCATACTCTTCCATATACATCTGGATCTCCCCTGGATATACATATGTAATAAAATTGGTTATTTTCTTCTATAAGTCTGTCTCATGCCAGTTGAGTTATTAGAGGAGCCAGAAGAACTATGAGGGAGAAGGGAACTTCCTCCCTCCCCTACACATTTACAGGATCATGAAGTTATGAACTTACATAGCCCAAAATGAAATACCCCTTATCTTGAGTCAGTTTCCTGTTATTTTAGATTAAATTGAATATTTAGGTTTTAGAAATACTTTCCAAAAAATTGCAATATAAAGCAGAGCAGAAACTTCCTAGCAACTGAGCCATGCATTTTTGGAATTTCACACCGTCATTAAAATTCCCACTTAGGAGTCATACATGTAGTTGTTTTTTTTTGTTTGTTTGTTTTTTATACAATGAAAACAACATTCTGATAAGCTTGATTGTTAAATCTTTTCATTTAACTGATAGAAAGTGAGTTTGTAAATATTGCCCTCACCTATGTGGCTCAGTTGGTTGGGCATTGTCCACAAAACTATAGATTGCCAGTTTGATTCCAGGTCAGGGTACATGCCCAGGTTGAGGGTTGAGTCCTTGGATGAGTATGTGTGGCAACTGATGGATGTTTCTCATCCATATCAGCATTTCTCTTGCTCTCTTTCTGCCTCTCTTCCCTCTCTCTAAATATAAATAAATTAATAAATAAATTTGTATATATCACTGATGTGTCTGTTGATTTATTGTGTTGGCCAAAAAATTCATTTAGTTTTTTCCATAAAATAAAAGACATGTTTCTCATTTTCACCAATAATTTATTGGTTTGAATATTTTGAGTATGTCAGCTATCTCCCACACAGTGTTACATTTGTTGTTCTCCATTAATGTCTCAATTTGATTGCTATCAACTTCCACTAGTCTACCAGACTGTGGGACATCATCCAGCAAGGATCTCCAGAACAAAACTTAACAAACCATTTTTGATGCATTCAATCAGTCACAGCATTTTCTTCATGCACTGCACAGGTCTTTCTTTGCATTTCAGTCTTGATTTTACTTTTTTAAAATAATAAAGCATAATGTGCCAAAAATGTTGCATATTTTTTTCTATCTTTAGTATTAAAATGGTTACACAAAAATTCATGAATTTTGATGCTTTTTTAATGCATATTGATATGACAGCTTTCACAATACAATCTAGCAAAATTGTTTTGAATGAAGTTAAAGACAACTAAGCACTATTAGAGAGCCAGCTTATGAAAAAAAAAACAAATGAACTTTTTGGCCAATCTAATGTAAACATTTATTAGTGTTATGTGTAATATATAACTGCTTGCCATCATTGAGAAATATTCATTTATAATTGTATTGATGTATAACTATAATGGCTATTCAACCATTATATATAAGCTTTTAGCATTATAAATTATGTGTACAAGCTACAAAATTTCAAAGTTTATAAAAGAATAAAATTTAAAATCATTTGGCCCTCCTACCAAGAGGAAACCACCATCTACATTTTTATGTGTATCCTTCTAAAGAATGTGAATTCATAAATATACATTTATGTGTATCTGCATATATATATATACTTTACACAAGGAATAACAATTACATCATCATAATTTCCATTCTTATACAACCATATATTTTGGACTACTTTTTCAACAAAAATGGATCTATTTCATTTATATAAAGAGTATACAATATTGTGGTAAGAAACATGCTCACTATTAATGAATATTTTAGTTGTATAATACTTTGTAAAATGATTTTGCTATTACAAATCATACTGCAATAAACTTTCTTGTAATATATATTTAATATGTGTAACTCTGAGATAAATTTCAAAGCCATTTCTTGATCCTATTAACCTTTAACAGTTTGGACTACAATGCAGAGTACTATATAAAGAAAAGCACTCTGTAATTATACAATCCTCTCTGGTTCATTAATGTATCTCTAAATACCCAACATTTAATCAGGATGAAGTTAATAAAGCAAACATGTCTTAGAAAAATATAAATGAAAAAACTTGAAAAAAGTATAATCTTACAATTACTTCATTAAAAAGTCAATTGGCAACTGATTAACCTGGAATTAAGATATTTTATCAGGAATTAGTCCACTGAATCGGGAGGGGCATTGTTTATTGATTTAAACAAAACAACAAAAGAGTGTGCTTGTAAACTGTGAGAGAACCGACATTAAAAGGTACCACGGTTGAGTTGTTCCTTTGTTTTTTATTTTGTTGTTGTAGTTGTTTCTTTAGTAAGACTATCCTGCAATTAAGGTTCCTGGCAGTAATATAGAGTAACAGTTCAGAATACAACCACGGCTTAATCAAAATGTCACTTTAGTCTGTCACTGGTTACACTTCAAAAAGCTTATGGTTACCTCAATTAAGTGAGTCTTTACAGAACTTTGTATATTTTGTGTGGACTCACACAATTACAGTGAGTGCTCGACTCAAATTGAAAAATACAGTGAAGAAAGTGCTATTTTTTTCACCCCTTAATATATTCCATTGTTGCTGATAGCCTTCCAGTTCAACGTTTTTCCTCTCTGCAGAATCATCTGAAGAGGTTGCAAGTAATATGATATTACATTATGGTATACCTTCCTTGTTCACAATTATGAACAATCTATTTTTGTTTTAATTAAATAATAGCAATCATACTTCCACAAAAGAAATAACAGCAGGAAAACTAACCAGTCATTAAAATTTTAGTCCACACTGATGGACAAATAGTGCAATGTCTTAGACTGTGTGTACAAGATTAAATATTCTAAAGTATGCTTAGATAGTAAAATACATGGAATTCTGTGCTGCCCAAAGTGAAGTAACAGATAGAAGTTACTTCAGATTCTGGATAGGTAATATTCAAGATATTTGACATTAAAATACATGTAGTGAGTAGAGGCCATTTCCTTTTTGGCAATTCGGCAACTTGTAGTTGTATATGTGATTGATTAAACTAGTTACATTGCACTAGAGGAAACAGGAACAATACCTTACCACACCACTTTATTTTCTGCGGCGGCTGCCACCAACTTCCTCCCAATGAAGAAAGCAGGGTTGTGATTTCACAATTAGTCTGTAAATTTTAGAGTACTGTGACTGAAAATTGTCTACAAAAGGAAGTTTCCATCTCTACTATATGGGAGTAAGCTGAAGTGAAGGTATATATCCATCTTTTAAACATGCATGCCTTAGGAAGGCTGCAAAGTGCAATTAAAATATAATGGAAATATGAGTATATATTGCCTACAGTTATCAATTAAGGCTAGACTTGGAGGTATATTATTTTTAAAATCTCATCATCAGTTTGATAATGAAGACACTAAAAATTGATTATTAAGCACGGAATATAGGTTGCATACAGCAGTAACTAACTGTATTATGGAGCTCCCTAAAAAACACAATGACGTTTGATTACTTTTCTGATGTTTCATGTAACAGGAACTCAAACACACAGAAATTCTTCAAAATCCTCACAGGTATTAATTTTAGCTGTTTTATTTGTCAAGTGGAAGTTTATTTGATGACTGTAAGAATGCTATGGTCTTGAGGGAACAACAATGAGCCTTTAGGTGGAGGGAAGGCCGAGCTGTAACAGCTGTAACAACTGACCCTGTGCTGAAGACCAGGCTCTCAAACTGACCCAGCTCACCCTCTTCCAGGGGTTTATTACTTCCTTTCTTCACGTGAAACCATTAAAAATAATGGTCTATCCGTGTTAAAGCTGAATTCCTTATTATCACTTATAATATTAAAATTACATTCTAGTAGGAAGTTAGAAGTTGATAACAAATTACAGGCTTATTCCTATCAAAAAATGAGTATGACTTCAATAAATGGGTAAATTCATATGGAGAATGTTACATTAGAGAAGACTGAAACAATCAAAAACCCAGTACAAAAGCTACAATAATTATTCCAGTATTTGCATGATCTCTGTGGTACAAACAAAAAAAGAGAAAGCTATCTTAGACCTTTTAAAAATTATGTTTAAATTCAGTTATTATCATTTTATCTTTTATACTTTTGCTACATTTTCTTTTCCCATTTTTAATTTATATTTTATTGATTGTGCTGTTACAGTTGTCCTGATTTTTCCCCCTTTGCCCCCCTCCACCTAGCAACACCTACTCCTTCAGGCAGTCCCCTCACCATTGTTCATGTCCATGGGTCATGCACATAATTTCTTCAGCTACTCCATTTTCCTACATTGTGCTTTACATCCCCATGGCTATTCTGTAACTACCTATTTGTACTTCTTAATCCCCTCACCTCTTCACCCATTCCCCCACACCCCTCTCCCACCAGGCAACCATCATAATGCTCTCTGTATCCATGATTCTGTCTCTGTTTTCCTTGTTTGCTTAGTTTGTTTTTTGGATTCAATTATAGATAGATTTGTGCTTTTTGCCATTTTATTGTTCATAGCTTTGATTTTCTTTTTCTTAAATAAGTCCCTTTAACATTTCATAATAATGGTTTGGTGATGACGAACTCCTTTAGTTTATCCTTGTCTGAGAAGCTCTTTATCTGCCCTTCAGTTCTAAATGATAGCTTTGCTGGGCAGAGCAATCTTGGCTACTTTTCATAACTTTGAATACTTCTTGCCAATCCCTTCTAGCCTGGCAAAATTTCTTTTCAGAAATCAGATGACCGTCTTATGGGAACTCCCCTGTAGGTAACTAACTTCTCTCTTGCTGCTTTTAATGTTCTCTCTTTCTCTTCAACTTCTGGCATTTTAATAATGATGTCTTGGAGTGGGCCTCTTTGCACCCATCTTGTTTGGGACTCTGTGCTTCCTGGACTTGCATGTCTATTTCCTTAGGCAAATTAAAGAAGTTTTCTTTCATTATTTTTTTCAAATAGAGTTCCAACCTCTTGCTCTTTCTCTTCTCATTCTGGCACCCTTATGAAAAGAATGTTGGACCTCTTGAAGTTGTCCCAGAGGCTACTTACACTGTCCTCATTTTTTTTTGGATTCTTTTTTCTTCTTGTTGTTCTGATTAGTTGTTTTTTGCTTCCTTATGTTCCATATCATTGATTTGATTCCTGGCTTCATCCACTCTACTGTTGTTTCCCTGTGAATTATTCTTTATTTCAATTAGTATATCCTTAGATTCTGACGGGATCTTTCTTATGCTGTCGAGGTCCTCACAAAGTTCCCGGACTATCTTTATGACCTGTGTTTTTAACACTGCATCTGATTGCATATTTCTATTTCATTTATCTCTTTTTCTGGAGTTTTTCATCTGTTCTTTCATTTGGGCCATGTTTCTTTGTCTCCTCATTTTGGCAACCTCCCTGTGTTTGTTTCTATGTGTAGGTAGAACTGCTTTGACTCCGTTTCTTGGTAGTGTTGCCTAATATAGTAGGTGTCCTGTAGGGTCCAATGGCACAGCCTCCCCTATCACCCTACCTGGGTACTAGAGGTGTGCCCTTTTTGTGGGCTAAGTACACCCACCTCTTGTACTTAAGCCTTGGTTGCTATTGGCAGATCAATGGGAGGGATTTACCCTGGACAGTCAGCTGCAAGGACTGGCTGTGGCCACTAACCACCAACTTCCACCCTTTTTGGAGGATTGGTTGTTCAGGGGCAAAGTGGCCGTGCTGTGTTGTGGTCTGTAGCTGTCCACTGGGAGCATTGGCCCTGGGGTTTCCTGGGAGGTGCAGGCCAAGGTCAGCTCCATCTGTGTTTTGCCTCGGGCCATCCTGCCTGAGCTATAAAGCAATCTGAGATGGCTGATACTTGTGCTGGGCTTGAAGATTCCCAGGCAAAGCCAATCTGTGAATCTAGGCTGGCTGTTGCTAGTGCCAGGCCTGGGATTCATTGGGCCCAGCTGTTTCTTGTTTGATAGGATTTAGGTAGCTGTGAACCATGAGCCACAACCAGCCATTCATATGGAAAAGCAAATTGGGTGGGTTGGAGTTTCTGGGGATCTCTAAGATGGGTCAAAGAATCTTAGCCAGACTGACAGAGTCTCAAATATGGCACCAGCTTACCAGCTCTCTGCAGGGAGGATTTAGAATAGAGAAATGACCTCTGTCCACCTTCATGCCAGACACTTCAGTTTCTCCCTGTATACCAGGGGTGCCTTTCAAGCTGCCACCTCAGTACTGGAGCTCAAAGGGAATGGGTCTGAGTAGGTAAGTCCATGTGAGGGTTCTTTAGGTTGTACTGCTTGGAGCCCCAGAAACTTCTTCCTCTGACTCAGTCCCCTCTGGTTTTTGCAGGTGGAAGTTGTGGAGACTTACTTTCCTGGCACTGGGACCCTGGGCTAGGGGACCCTGATGTGGAGCTGGGCTCCTCACTCCTGAGATTTCCCTCCTGAATTATCATCCACCACACTCGGGTATGGGACCAGCCCATTCTGTATCTGCACCCTTCCTACCAGTCTAGATAGATGTGGTTTCTTTAATTCTGTAGTTGTCAGACTTCCATTAAACTCGATTTCTGATGGTTCTGAGTGATGGATGTTCTATATTGCAGTTGTAATTTTGATGTGGTTTTGTGAAGAGGTGAGGTTTGTCTCACTAGATTTTATTTTCAAGTGACTAGAAAATGATTTTCCACACCATTTAGATTCAAATTTATTTGCTCTTTTTAAGTGTGATAATTACAAACAGTAAAACATATAGTCTATATATAAAGATTTTATTTTAAAAAAATAAATGCACCTATGTAGATGTTTATATTTACACATGTATACACACATACACATATATACATATACAGGCATACCTCAGAGATATTGTGCATTTGGTTCCAGACCACAGCAATAAAGTGAATAAATATTGCAATAAAGGGAGCCACATGAAATTTTGGTTTCCCGGTTCATATAAAAGTTATGCTTACACTATACTATAGTCTATTAAATGTGAAATAGCATTATGTCTAAAAAAATGTCCATACCTTAATTAAAAATGCTTTATTGCTAAAAAATGCTAACAATCATCAAAGCCTTCAGTAAATCATAACCTCTTTTGGTAGAGGGTCTTGCTTTGAATTGGAAGAAATACAAAAGATGGTATTAGTGAAGCTCATAAAGTGACGCACAATAAAGTGAGACATGCCTGTATATATAAATAGTCTCTTACTGTTCTGTCACAGTGTGAAGATTAATAAAGAAAAGCCTCATCTAATTTGGAGTTGGGGGGGCCTCTCAAGTCCCAACATGCACTCCAGAAAGGAAGTGACGGTACTCCCCATATCCAACAAGATGTTTCTGTACTTCATTATTCCAGCAGGAAGAATGAGGATCTTCTCCTGGCCTGGCAACCCCTCAACCAGTGAAAAGCTACTAACTTCCAACTCCCAGTTTCCTCCAAAGGCCCCTTTGTTTACAAAAACTTCTCTGAACTCCCCCTCTCCTTTGTAAAGCAACATTCCTTTGCTTTCTGGACTTACAGGTGGCTAGCCATTGGAACAAATGTCCTGAATTGCAATTCTTTATTGTCCTTGAATAAACCCATTTTCCTAGACAAATATCTGGTTATCTATTTATTTAAGGTCAATGATGGTAAGGTGATAACTTCTCAATGATAGAGAGATACACTTTTCTTTGTAGCTAAATTATATTAGATCTACTCATTTCAAATATTTTATGGTAAGACTATGTCTGGACCACATTTAATTTGTTTAAGAAGTCTTTAAGCAGTGAAAGAATGCAGAATTTACCACCCCAAAATATGCCTTTTTGGCTTAAGGGTTACTTTCAGCTGATCATTTTTTTAATTTTAATCATTGTTTAAGTAGAGTTTTCTGTCCTTTACTCCCATCCCAGCCCACGCACCCATCAGCTGATCATTTTTAAGAAAAATTCCATTTGTAAGGATGTCTTCCTCTCTGTACCAGGAAGAGAATGACTAAATGTCTAGAAACTTCACAATGGAGAGGCACTTAAATCTGTATAACTACCAGATTTGGGTGCTTTGTTTGATTGTCTTCCATAACTCCTCCCTCATCCTCTCCCCTCCAACATCTCCTTTTTTTTAGCTGAAGATGGTATGTACAGGGCAGGGCCAAAAAAAACCAAGATTTATTCATAGAAAATTGTGTATTTATTCTTACATGCTTAAACTTTAATCATCTTCAAAGCATTCTCCACTCAATTCAATAGACCTATTGAGATGTTTTTTCTATTGCTCAAAACAGTTTTTAAACTTGTTGATTTTGATGCTAAATTTAGTGCTTCTTCAGTTTTTGTTTCACCTCTTCCAAAACATTTCCCTCTGAGGACTTTTTTCATCTGGGGAAACAAAAAAAAAGTTGCTGGCGGGGAGAGATTGAGTGAATAGGGAGAGTGGAGAGTGGGGTCATGCAATTTTTGGTGAAAAGATGCTGAACACTCAGCACAGTGTGGGCAGCTGCACTTGTAAATCACCCATCATAAAATGTGCAAAATGTTGAAAGAGTCTCCAAAACAAATTCACTGAAGCCCAACGCAGCCTCTCACAATGACAGTAGCTGGTTCACTGATGCAGATGGGTTCCTAGAACACTCACCTAGTGGGGGAAGCCTGTAGCACAAGGGGCCTGCCCTTCAGAAGATAACTCTGGTTTTCTTTGTGTCCTCCCTGGTAAGGTGAAGGCTTGGGCCATTTTGGGGAGTTACTCAGTTTTCCTTGGTATCTTCCATATATACAGGAGACATATACATTATTAAGCTTCTGTTTGTTTTTTTCTTTGTTATTCTGTACTTTTATCACAAGGGTGGGGATCTCAGCCAAAAAACTAGACAAGGTAGAAAGAAAATTATTTTCTTTCTCTACAGCAGGAAACACTCACTATCAAGGAAAATATTAAAATTTCACTAAAGTTATATAGGTTTTGTAATTCCACATGGAGAACTAGAGAGTGACTCTTCATGGAAAATAATTCTGAAAGAGAAAAGGAAGGAGAGATGGAAGGATGGAAAGAGGATAGGATGAAGGAAGAGATAAATAAACCAAAGAGTTGTTTGACTCCTTCTAACCAAGTTCCATGTTTAGAAATGTTAAAAGAATACCAAACAACTAGGGTTGAAAAGAACCAGCGAAAGACCTTTGTTCAGACTGTCAGGAAGCAGTTCACCCCTCTCCCCACAATCTCTTTTCATTCTCCCTCTTTGTCTTTGTGTTTCGCCTTCTGCCTTTGGCTTTAGTGATTTGATCATGGGAAAACACAGTGATCTACCCTTCCACTTCTGAAAAAAATAATTAACAGAGAGAAAGAGAGCTGAAAGTTGGATCCCAATTTTTCAATTACTTCAACCCTGAATCAAGCTATATCTGAAGATAGCCCTGCTTCATGCTATTGGCTATGTGAACCAAGAAATTCCTTTGTGCTTGAGCCAATTTGGGTTGGGTTTTCCATCTACAGATTAATGAGTCCTAAGTGACACTACTCTGTTTTCCAGGCTTAACTCAAAGTGTTAAAACCAAAAACCTGATGCTACAAAATGCTGTAATACAACCTGAACTCAGACAAACTTAGGACTACCACATCACCGCATTTGTCTCACTTTTTTAAACATTATTCAACTGCAGGTCTCAACTCCTCCCTGGACTGCCCTATAATCAATATACAGTTTCAACTTACAATGGTAAAACATATCTTTAAAATGTTATTGATAGCACCAATTGAGCAAGAAGGAATAGTAACTCCATTTAAATTCAGCTCACTCACATGGGTTTTCCCCACCAAGAAGTGCCGAATCTCACAAAACCTATTACCCATCCAGGAAAATGTTGTAATATGGGTTTTGAATCAGTCTGAAAGAGTTGATACCTCCCATTCCCAATACTGATTGTCTTTTTTTAGAGAGAATAAGTGGACAGACAGGATAGGCAATCACAATGACACTACAAACGTTGCATTGTTTTCCAAAGGCTTCTTTTATATATATTTCACAACTAATGATTTTCATTTTCTTTCCATGGAATCCCCAAATGTTCAAATGTTAAAATTACAATGTAAACACTGATATACAGGAAGTGACTATAGAAAGTGAAACATTTCTATTACTTATAAACATAGACTTGAGTGCTATAGAGCCCATTCCAAAACCTGTATTTGTCAACAAATGTACATGTGCATATTCAAACACCTCCTAAGCATACATTTTGTACCAAGAATGATTTCACTAAAATTCCCTGTTTTCCTTTAAAATTGCTTTTGAATCTGCTTTCTTCCTTTAACATAGATAATTTAGAAACAATTATTTATTCCATGTTTTCAATTGTAATACTGTAGATATCACCCAAGATTGAAGAAATGATTTCCCCACATACATTGGAAAAATTGGGGCATTAATTACAAAAGTTGATTCATCCATTTATTTTGATCCCAATAAAACAGTCACATACTCATATGGGTACTTAGGTAAATATTTTAATTTTCTTAAAGGTTTTTTATTTTTTTAAGATTTTGTAAAATTTTATTTTATTTTTAGAGAGGGAAGAAAGGGAGATAGAGAGAGAGAGGGAGAAACATCAATGTGCGGTTGCTGAAGGTCATGGCCTGCAACCCAGGCATGTACCCTGACTGGGAATTGAACCTGCGAGACTTTGGTTCACAGCCCGAGCTCAATCCACTGAGCTATGCCAGCCAGGGCAATATTTTAATTTTCAATTAAAAAAAAGTATTCAAAGCAGTGCTAGAACTATTAAAGAGATTACCATGAATTTAAAAAAGACCTCTTGGCACTAATTAGTCCAAAGAACTATAAAATCAATTTTTCCAGACAGAAATAAAAGAAAGTTACTCATTTTCTCCAGAATTTGATGAACATATAATGTAACATATAAAGCAAATTTGCCATAAAGCTAATGTTGCACATACAGGTCCTTTCCAAGGCATTTTACCTAACTTTTGTGTTTTTAATTTTCTTCAAAAGCTCCACCCAACTGTATAATTTTAAAACTCTAAACAAGCTGGATTGGGCAAAGGACTTGAACAGACACTTCTCCAAGGAGGACATACAGAAGATCCAAGGACACATGAAATGATGTTCAACATCACTAGCTATCAGAGAGATGCAAATTAAAACCACAATGAGATACCACTTCACACCAGTCAGAATGGCCATCATAAACAAAGCAACAAACAACAAGTGTTGGAGAGGTTGTGGAGAAAAGGGGACCCTCGGGCACTGTTGGTGGGACTGCAGACTGGTACAACCACTATGGAAAGCAGTATGGAACTTCCTCAGAAAACTAAAAATGGATCTGCCTTTTGACGCTGCAACTCCACTGCTGGGACTATATCCTAAGAACAAACACTAAAACACCAATCCAAAAGAACCTTTGCACCCCAATGTTCATAGCAGCACAATTTACAATAGCTAGGTGCTGGAAGCAACCTAGATGCCCATCAGTAAATGAATGGATCAAAAAACTTTGGTACATGTACACAATGGAATTCCATGCAGCAGAAAGAAAGAAGGAGCTCCTACCCTTTGCAACAGCATGGATGGAGCTGGAAAGCATTATGCTAAGTGAAATTAGCCAGGCAGTGAGAGACACATACCATATGATCTCACCTTTAACAGGAACCTAAACAACAAAACAAAGAAACAAGCAAAATATAACCAAAGACACTGAAATAGAGGACAGACTGACAGTGACCGGAGGGGAGAGAAGAGGGAATTTCAGGGAAGAATGGGTAGGGTTTACAGGAACAAATTTAAAGGACACATGGACAAAAACTAGGGGGAGGGTGGTAATGGGAGGGATGGGGAGAGTTGGGTGGGTGGGTTGGGATGGGAGTAAAAGGGAAAAAACTGTACTTGAACAATGATTAAAATAAAAAAATTAAAAAATAAACAAGCTGGATTGATACTACATATTAGATAGTTTTTTAAATAATGGTTAACTTCAGTCTTCCTAATCATTTTCTAAAGGTCATGCTTTATTTGAGATGTTTCTTTTAAAATATTACTCCAGATAGTTTACCTATATTTAGTTACTCTAGATCCAGAATTAAAGAAATACTTTTCTTTCCCAATGAATATGGGAAAGAAAGGTATTGCCCTGGCTTTGTCTTAGAAGATTTTTTTAATCTTGGGGTCTCCACAGAGTAAAGTAAAAAGTGATTTTGAAGCTGGCAATCTACTTAGACCAATTATTACACTCTGATATATAAAATATAAGGATATATATTTTGCTAGTGCTGTTTAAACACTCTATTATTTGCCAATCACTATATGAAATGCTGAGAAGCATTACTTCACTTATGCCTTATAACAGTCCCTTGGGACATCAACATCAGCCTTATTTTTCAGATGAGAAAATTGATATTTTTCATGCTAAGAAAACTAATGTTAATGTATATTGCAGCATGCAGCAGTTGGAATGTATACTTGGTTATTTTGGAATTTGCTAGAAACTTCAAATGACTAGCACAATATACATTACCTTATTTATATTAAACTCTAAATCTACATTATGATAAGCCAGAAAAAAGTAAATAAAATACTTTATTCTCAATATATTTCAGGGAGACTTTCAAATCCATAAAAAAATCTTGGGAGATAATATTTATGTGACTATGATATGCATTCCCATGTAACCCCTCAAAAATGTAGGTCCTTACTAAAAGTAAAAGCACTGAATTTGATTGTATTTATTTTGTAATTATGCATTTTTTGCAAATAAATAGTAATCAGAATGTTAGAAAAATATTATAATTGTACTACTCCATGGCCTACATCCTACACCTTATTATACCTGTAACAGTATGCCAAATTCCTGCAGAGTAATTTGATACATAAATGAGACATTATTAAATAAAACAAGGTACACAGGAAGTCCCAGAATAAAGTAATTGTGCAATCTAGATTTAATTTACAGAAGAAATGAATAGTAAATACAAACCACTGAAACATAATTGAGAATAAAATGAAATCTTGAAGAAATGGCAAAATATCACTCTGAACTAAATCAAGCCCAAATGCAACTTGGAAAAATAGACACAAATTCTTCCTTGGGCTTTAGGTGAATGACATGATCACTTGCAGAAGAGAATAATTCTTTCAGGGAAGCTTCTATAATGCAGTAATAAGTGGGCAGAGAAGAAAACAAGTGAATCAAAATTACATTCAGATATATTAGGAAATATCTTAGGAGAAAGCATTTTGAGGAAATTGAAGACATTTGAGAAATCAGCAAATACACCCAAAGGTTTAAGAAAATAATACATTCTTCTTCAAAAATCCATGTATCCATGGATATATAGGCAGCATGTCTAAATACAATAAATATTTAACATATATTTGATGTAAATATTTAAAAATGGAGGCAGGGTTGTGCCAAAATAGGCACAGTGAGTGGCTATGTGCCATCACCAAAGAGGGATATCTGAATTATTTATTCCTACCTTATAAATTAGTGGCCTAAAGTAATAACCATTTTATACCTTCATGATTTGTGGGTCATCAGTTTAAGGTGTTTCTTTTGCTTGTCCAATCTGGGGTCACCCATGTGACTTAATTACTGGCAGCTCAACTGTATCTGAGTGGTATCAGGTGACCTCATGCACATGTCCTGCCATTGGTGCAGACTGTCACATAGGCCACTGTCTCCAGCAGCAAAACCTAGGCTTCTGCACATGATGTTAACGTTTTCCAACAGGGCAAGAGCAGAGGATATGTGGTCTCAGCTTAGATGTTATACCACATTACTCTTGTCACACCTATTGTGCAAAGCAAGTAGAAAGCCAGTCCTGATTCAAGGAGAAGGGAGACAGATACCTACTCTTGATGATAAGACATACAATGAATCTGTGGGCATTTTGAATGTTCCAGTGGAGGTAAGGAAGTACATAACAGCTGGTAACACATCACATGGATTAATCTAGAAGTGGTCTGTTCTGGCACAGGTATTTCTAAAATTAGCCATGAGATTTTTTTTTTTTTGGCTGTCAGGCCTCTCTGTCATTAAGGTAATAGCAGAGGAATCTGAAATAGAAGCGACAAAATGAGTTTTTATTTGACTTTTTTTCTGGCTTTGTCCCAAATGGAGGAGGTGACTGAGGGTAAAGCCTGAAACTCTCAGTAAGGGCTGCAACGTCAGCCTGTGTAATCCCCATGGTAAAGGGTGTGAGAGGAGAGTGAAATGAGGAGCACAATGAGATAAATGTAAATGTTTTAATGATAGTGTGCTCTTCAAGTTCCATCCAAAGAATTACCATTCAAAGAATTCTCTGATCCTTGAGCACTAGGAAAAGTGCTCAAGGGAACATTTATTTATTAATCCCCTAAGACATATCAGCCAGTTTACAATGGCTTGCAAGCCCCTTTTGCAGAGGGGAATTGGTAATTAGAGTAAATCACCCAACATCACACAGTCTAATTTAGAAAAACAATAAACACAAGAACAAAACAAAACAACCAAAAGCCAATATATTCTTATATTCCAGAATTAGGATTCAACACGTCCTTCTCATACAGCTATAGAATCCTCCAATAGATAACCATAAAGGCCTTCATAAACTTCTAAATATAAAACATGGAATTCATAAAGTATCATAAAGAGGAAAGAAACTAAGAATGAGGTACATATTTAGAGGATGGCCATCCACTTTGAAGGAGGTTAAAAACACATTTATGAAATAATCAACAAAAAACAGCCATAAGGCATAGGAAAAGGGGGAAATCTAAGTACAGTAGTCATAGCATCTTTTTTAGAATCAGAAAAATTTGGATTTGAATTTTAGCCCTATCATCTATTAGTCATATAATCACGGACAAGTAAATTAACTGCCCTCAGCTCCAACTCATTCCTCTAAAAATATAGATAAGCATCCCTGAGCTATACAGTTATTCCACGGATTAGAGGAAAGTGAATACCATCAGTGCCTGACCAGCACAGGATACCTTCTCAGGAAATGAGGAAGATTCTGCTTCTGCTGACCCTCATCTACTCTATATCATTCAATTAACACTTCTCAGCATCTCCAGTTCTTTCCACATAAAGTACTTGATGGAAAACTCACGTGCTTTCCTCAGTAGAAGAGGTCTTAGAACTTTATTAATCCTCAGGCTCTTACTTTCACAAGCTATCTAAGGATCTTGTTATTTTGTTAATAAGTTCCTATTAGTGAGTTAAAAAGGAAAACAGGACCATTAAGAAAAATTAGCTAAAACAGAGCAAGGATAAATCAAAGAAAACTCATACACAGGAGATAGACGGGAAAGAAAAGTTGGAGAAAATTTGGTTTCAGTACAAACTGTCTTAAACATGTCACAGGTTGATCCCTGGGAGCATTTTGTAATCACTAACATACAATAAAGACCTGAAGTCAGTAAAAGAATGATAACTATGTTTAGAATTAGTGTGTCAATTTTAATAATGTAGCACTTACATTAAAAGTAAAGTTTAAAAAAATTTTAAACATAATGCCTCAAAAGAATAATAGTCAAGATTATAAAGAATGTTGATAACTAAAAGACCCATTCTGCAAGTATACCCTATAAAGGGAGTTTTATTGTCATTTCCTTCTGTATTCAAATTATTTTTCCCCTTGTGCATAATGAGGCAACCTCATATGGAGGCTGGAGAAGCTGCTAAGAGTGTTATTGTCAATTTATTACAAAATGGAGGACATAATGGAAACTAAGTAACATCTAGCCTTAAGAGTAAATAAATTGAAAGGTAAAGATGTGAGAATGTTATCAATCCTGACTGTGGCCTAGGGTTGCCCTTATGGAAGAATATCTGTTCACAGCTGCAGATTCCTCAGAGTGGCATCTAAGCCTTTTGGCATTTGTGCCTCAAAGGAAAAATGGTGAGTAGAATTCAGCATGCATTAAATTCTGAATATATGTTTATTAAAGGAATCAAAGAAAAGGCCTGAGCTATTATTATCTAGATCAGAGAGCCCATGAGGCAGCCACCTCATCACCTTAGGATGAGGTAAAATCCACTAATCTTACCTTGTTCTATTTCATTTTAATATTTATTAGGAACAAGATTATTACAATTTATGTTAGTTTTCTTTCAATATTAAGTAGAAAAGATTTAAATAATTTCATCATAGGAACAAATCATGATGTAAATACTGAGAAAGTAGTCTCAGATATGAACCTTGAGAAGATTCATTTGATGTGAACCCCGAGAAGAAATTTATCTGTTAAGATGGACTCTTCGTGGTCAACCAATCCCAAGTTCTATGAATAATAAGAGCCTAGCAGTGATTTGCTGGCAGGGGTTCCACCCATATACCAAGAAGAACCTCAGACTGAACTCTCAGCTTCCTGCAATATGCCTCACTTGTTTATAATGTTTGAGTTAACCATTGCAGGAAAACACTCATTTTGTTTTTATACCAACAAAATGAAACCTTCCCTGACCAATCAGAACTGCACAATTGAGAAACTTCATTTACATAAAACGAAACTAATTGAGAACCTGGGCAGGGACTTCTGCTATAAAAGATTACCTCCTTAATTTAGGTTGTTACCTGAATCTGTGTCTCCTGGGCTGTATGTCCTTTTTAACTAAATAAATGCCTTTTATTCTTTATTCTAGTCTAAAATTACTTTTGGTTTATACATTATCTTTACTAGTGTTTAGACTTAGAATGGAAAATATCCTTAATCTTGTGACCAAGCTTGGACTGACGAGTTGTAGCATCCCAGAGGCATGTTAAGGACTCCAAGGTCTTGTCCAGTCTTGAAAGGTAAATAGTAATTGATTAAGTAGTAATATTCACATGAGTGCAGATGGAGAGTTACAGCATGCACCTGCTTTCTCTGTTGCAAAAAAAAAGGAAATAATGACCCTGCTCAACTCTACACTAGTCATCCCATGGAGTGTGTTGGAACAGGCAACACACCTCAGTGAAAAGTGAGGCAAAATCCTGAAGTCCATCTAGAAGAGAGTGTAGATGAAGACAATACAGCTGAAATTTATTGCATGTAAAAGGTAATAAGGGTTTGAAATCATGACCACTTTGGGTCCAGAGTTATGTTCATCAAAAGCAGAGCAATTATGGGCTGGTGATCTCAAGTAACTCAGTTTAAATATCTGAGATACTGTCATTGGAGATTAAACTTATTGTGTGCCCCTCCTTCCATATTGATATTAATTACAAGCCACAGGATGCCAGATTTTAGGCTTAACACCAAAAAGAAATTTTATAATATGCCTATTCAAAAATGGAGTATTCTATTCTAGGTGGAGTGATTTTAGAATCACTGAAGGTACTAAAGCTTGGCCAAGATAACCAACTAGCAGGAATGCTTTAGAGAAAATTTTAAAGTGAATATATATCAGAATAACACCAAAATTTCACAACACCAGACCCAACAAGGGTTAAAATGAATTTAAAATCTAATGTCATGGGTAAGTCTTTCACTTTCCAGTGTACCAGAGATTCTAGAGCCTACAATTTCTTAAACCCAGTCAGATTTCCAGCTTTACATCTTCTGCTTCGTGTCTGAAGATACTGGGCAACATGACCCCTGGTTTGGCTTTAGCATTCCTTGGAACCCTGAGAGTCTATGAGTCTCCAAAGATAGACGTTTAAGTCATCCATTTACTACATTCTTTCGTTTTCCCCTTTACTTTCATGATAGCTAATGCTGAGATGATAATGATGATGGTGATGATGATGATGATGGTTGCTAAGTATCTTTTATTATTAGCTTCATTTTAGAGGTGAGGACACTAAGTCTCAGAGAGGTTATTAGACTTGCTCAAGGTTACACAGCCCTGAGACACAAATCTGTGAAATCCCCAAGTTTGAGCTTCTAACCACTGTACATATCATCCTCCACAACACACAATTTTGATTTCCTGAGTTCCCCTCTCTCTTCTACTAAAAAGCACAAATTATCAACATAGAATTAAATATAACAGTTACTTTCAAGCTTATGAATTTGTTTATATTATCTTCCATGTCACTAAGAAAATAAGTTCCTCGAGGTCAGGATCCAACATCTACTTATATGTTGTTAAAGTGCCTAACATTAGAACAATCAATACGTGACAAGTACCCTCCATAATTCCTATAAATTACCCCAGATTTTTAAAGTCTAGGTAGGCACATTTCTACTAAATGAGGCATTCCTAACTAAAGTATCTGTAAATATTAGTGATGTAACAACCTCTGTCCATGTGGAACAAGCATCCATGCCACTCAGCACTGTGTTCAATGTTGCCACATAAACTGCATGCATTTTGATGTTGCTATGCAAATGTCTTAGCAGTGATAAAACAAGTGCACATAAATCATTTCATAGCCTATTTTTTACACCATGGGAAAAATAACAAAAATAATTAATTACTGAGAAATATACCACAGCCTGTACTTCTAAAGAAAATAGAGAAAGTTAGTTTTTATGATTACAGAGTTGATATGTTTTCACTAGGAAATCACTTTAAGGCAAACATCTTGTAACTCTGGAAGTGACACTATTGAGATTCATGAAAAACCTCCTTTAAGACAGGAAATGAGAAGCCAATGTGGAGAATGGAATCCAGACAGCAACTGGAGTGTGTCCTCTAGGGCTCTTTATCATTTCCTCAAAAGAAACACCAAGGCAGAGTGAAAATGTGTGTGCAGTAACTTCAGCAATGCAGTTCTTGCTTCTATCCCTGGTAATGTATACTGGTTCTAATTGAGTGTATATATTGATCTAATTAGTGGTTTCTTTCATTCTTTTACTACGAATTAAGAAATTGTTCCCAGAGTTGGGGGAAAAAATCCTATAACTTTCTGTATCTTATTATTGTACTTCTTTTAGAACCTTTTTCTTATAAAATCTAAAATAGATCCATTATTCAATGGCAATTCTACAATTGTTCTTCACTATGATTCTAATAATACCAATTTCGATATATTTCATTGGAAGGTTTTTTAAAGCAATGAGTTACATATATGCTGTCACAAAGAAAAGAAGACATGAGGTTTAAGATTAAATGGATTTATTCTATTAGAAATATATTTTCAAGGAAGACTCCAATTGGTCGAATGGCATTTTCCTCCCAATGTGACCAAGTTTGTAACTTAAGAGTCAAAGAAAATTTCTAAGAAATCTTACAAAAATAGTTTGTATTTTGAATAACAAAGCCTATTCATGCAATTTACTTGGTATCAGTAAATTGATAGTGCATTTATGTAACCATGCAACTCTATTGTAATATTCTACCACAGGTTAACTAACTACCTTAATTATTAGTATTAAATTATGTCATAGTTCAGTAAATACCACCCTATCTATCAGAATAATGTCTCTCAGAAAACTATGATATAAAACCTTAAATATAGCAATAATTATCTTATCTCCAAATTAAATTCTTCTATTTTTTATTTTTTACACCTACATAAAATTTAGGTTTTTATAACTGCATACAATTTATGTTGATGGAATATAATAAAAATGGTTCACCTCTAACCAGAATAGCTTCAATACTTATAAACATAACATTTCTTAATTTCACCATGAACACACCATGTAATGGACAAATTATCCTGTCTTAGCCTTTAAATAGTCCTCAATGATTAAAGGATGCCACAGGAATAAAAATGTGGGCTGTGAAACATAATGCATAGTCTTACTCTCTAGATCTACTGAACGAGGTAAAGCTATGCACGTGTGTCAAAGGAATGATTTAGCAAAATTCTCTGTTAGTCACACATTCTACGAGGTCACAATCACATCTATTTAAAAGCTTAAATGTATATCTTTATACTTCAATATAACACAAAACCTAGAACAGATTACATTAAACACAGAACTCTGAAAGTAATGCCAATATACTACATTTCTGGATAAAGAGAAAATAAAAATCACTGAAATTAGTTAACAGATTAGACAGTTAAGCATTTGGAAAGTTTCAAGTAGCCTTTTTCCTCTAACTCCAAAATTGGCACCAAAAAACTTACTACAAATATTTATTTATTATAAATATATCTTGAAATAACCAAGTAGTTATGAGCTATTATGTAGTAGTTTCATGTAGAAGCAGGGACATTGTTAGGTAACTGCACATATCTCACCCAAGCCACATAACAACACAGCAATAGTATCAGCAGAAAGCAAGATCCTAATTTCACCAGCTAGGAAACTCAGCAAAACTAAGAAGCTAAAAGTGCTTCTTCAAGCAGCAGGAGGAAACAGACCACTGGTTTAAATGAACCAAGGGAGTTAATGGTCATTAATGAAAAGATAAAAGGCAGATATAACATATGATGGTCATTTAAATAGCAATGCCATAACAAGATGCTGCTTTAACACTAAGAATACATTTAATGACAAGAGGAGACAAAATTAACGGAAGAGGGGGTAAGGGTGGGGCAATTTCCCCTCAAGTAATCACAGCTGTTGCTATCCCCTCTTGAGAAAAAGGACAGAAAATCACCTCTGGCTGGTATCTGTCAGATATAGCTTGATAACCACCCCCCAAACACACAAGCACAGAAATCTCACATTTCATAAATGAGGCGGGTGTGTGTGTTGATATATGTATACATCACATGGTTGAGGGAGGAAAAGACGTTTGTGAAGCACAAAAACTGCAGATGAGTGTTGCTCAAGGTCATTCCCTTCTTGAAAAAGAAAGGGGGAAAATGACTATGAGAAATGGTCTAGGGATAGGAGTCAAGTGACAACTTCTTTTCCCCTGCATATATGTTCATGTCTGCTCCTATGGGTGTCCTGACTTTATTATTCTGTCCCTTTTAATAGTGACATAAGAGGGCTTACAAGGAAGGCATATTTTGCTAGGAAATTTCTTATCAATACCTGACAGTGTTAACCCATTAATGAGCCAGACCACCCCTGAGTACAATGCTTAACAAATACTGTGGACTCAATTACAAACTGGTTTGCACATCTCTGTGTCTCCATACAAGGGAGAAGAACAGGGGGCAGAAACATCCATTTGTTAAAGGAACTTCTATACATGAAACTCAATCCTAGCAGATCTTTTTGGTTAGAACATTTCACCTAACCCCCTGAACATGAGGGTACTAGGACAAGACTTAACCTGAAAAACACTAAATCTTTGCTGAGAAAAGGCCAAAAAAGAAAGAAAGAAAAAAGTAAGTGAAATGAGGAGGGAAATAGGGAAAACATTATTTTCCCAAGTACTTATATTCTCTGCCAGCACTCCTTGTTTCTTGGGCACCCTCTAAACAGGCATGCCCTATTTGTTAGCAAATATTGCACATGATATACTTTTTGTTGTGATAATTTTCCTGAGAAATTTGGGGGACAAAGGTATGTCCTCATCAGATTTTTAGAATGCACAACTCAGATTTTTTTGTGTAGGATTTTCTGAGTGATAGGAGAAATATCAGTAAATTCACTAAATAAGAAAAAAATAAGAGAAAAATTCCCACCTAATTTTTTCCTAATTCCCAGCTATTTTAGTTTCATGCAGGCAGTAGTACCCTTTTCTTTTTGTATCTTCAGAAGGTAGGGTGTAGACCTGATTTTCTGTTAAAGCTGAGTTACTCTGTATATCTGTTTTTTTGTTCTCTCTGAAGTTTGAAGTTACAGTGCTAATCTGTCTTTAGAGTAGCCCTATCTTCTTAATGTTTACTGGGCATGGGGTGAAGAGGGTGGTTCTCGGTTGTCTTTTCACTGGTAATCCAACTGAGGGTAAAGGCGAAGTATAAATGAGCTGATTGAAACCAGGAGAGCAAGAGGGAAGAGAAGAAAAGGACAGATGGAGATCTACGAAAAACGCACATAGTTCCAGGTTTTGAATCCTGAGAAATCCTCCAGTATTTGAATATCAACGGCTTTGGGCGGCAAGCTTTGCTTTTATGTTCTTGAATACTCATTTATAAGTGTGTGTGTGTGGGGGGAGGGGGGGAGCTGCAGGCTCAGAACATTACCGACCTCCATGCATCTCCCTTTACCTCCTTTCCCTAATAAACGTGGGGCCACCTCAGCGACGCGCCTGTGGTCTGCCAGGGGGCCCGCTGAGCTCTGCCAGCCCCGCCCCAACAAAGTGTCAACGAGGGCCTGGCAGCTGCAGTGGAGGAGCCCAGCCCCCAAGCCCTCTGCAAACATGGCCTTGTAGCACCACCAGCCTGCGAGGGCTGCAGTAGCAGCCGAAACCAGACTCCAGAGGAGTCGGGCACACCAAGGAGAGCAGCAAGATAGTGGCCAGCTTGCAGTTTGCAAATGCCATCATACTGATATCTATTGAAACACAGAGAGAAGAGAAATAGCAGGCAGCGCCCTCACACTTTGCTAAGCAGATTCAGCAAAGAGAAACCCTGGGAGCAGTCCCAGCCAGTCTCCTAAGAGCGGGGCACCCTGGGCTGGGCCTGGCCTAACCCTCCCCTGGGTGCAGCCATCAGGCAGCTCTGGATGGCGGGAGACAAGCGAGCACTCCTCAGCTGAATTATTCAGACCACCTTCACTATGGAATAAAACATTGATGAGACCACTTGGGAAGTGCTCTCTCTTGTTAATCCTAATGCCTTCCAGAAGGGAGTGAAATTTTCTGTAGGGGACACAGAGGTGATTGGAAAAAGAAATGAGAAATAAGGTGTGATGCTGAGGGGCTTTGGAAGTTCACAAAATTTGTTCTGCCTCAGCCTGCCATGGGAATCTCCATTTTAACACGAGACCGAATATGTTAATTCGGCAGTCACAAATCCACCCCCTCCTTGTAGATCAAGAATTTTCAAAAATACATATTATTAAAAAAAAAAAAAAAACACTGCACACAAACCCCTCTCCATAACTGAGACAATACAGCTGGGGAGGGTGCTTGGGTAGTGGTTATGGTTTTAGCCTGGCTCCTCTAGATATACAAATGACTTCTTTAGTGGATCTATTTTGCTACATAAAAGCAAACCCTCACAGTTAAACCCTTATCTCAACAACCGCCACCCACCCCCCCGCCCCCGCCCCATGACAATGAATTCCCTTCCATGCAAAGCAAGTTCCCAAAAAAACTCCATTTGGGATTGAAGTCTCCAGATGTGCAATTTACAACTACTAAAGAATCTGGCAAGCTCAGCTACAATAAGGAAAAGAAAACAACCTGGCACCAGAGGTAGAGAAGGGTCAAAAATGATCCTCGCCTAAAACGATGGGTGGAAACCAAACACCCTCTTGCACTCCACAATCTGGGGAGGGTTGGATACCAAATGGTCCATGACAACCGTAACCTGAAGGAAATACAGGATTTTAATGTCTGGCATCTTTAGATAGGTTCAACATGCCTCACTTTCCAAAAACATCAGTTAGGGTGGAGCGTATCCATATTCCCTTAGCTTTCACTGCTAGATTAAGTGCTCAGGTATAGATTGATATTCCACCTACTAGAATTATATTGCAACATCACAGAACGCCCTTGGATACTCAGCTCTTAATGATTTCAAAACATTAATAAGTAAAGTAGCCTGCAATGCAGATAAGACACTAGAAACAAGATCATAAGGAAACTGGGTGAGGCGGGTACTCATTTGCTTGTTACCTGGTGCCTCTGGAGGAAAAGACGGTTGTAGGAGGACTTTCTGCCCGCAGGTACAATCCCGGCAAGGTGGCTCCAGGTGGCTTTCACAGTCTTACGCGGGTCTGGCTCCTCACTTCTCTGCCTTTTGCCATAGCTCAGCACCTGCATCCTAGGGAGTCCGAGAGGCGGCTTCTGCCACTGCCGCCGCTTCCTGCAGGTCGCGCTGGGTGGGGAATCCGCGGCGATCGCCCCATGAAACCCGCGTTTCTGCGCCCGGGGAGCGGGCAGAGACAGGGCGGCCGCGCACGCACACTCAAGCACACACACACACTCGCACCAAGGCGCGCGCGCACTCGCATTCACACTTGCACACGCACATCCAGCACAACACGGGGAGGGGGCAACAAGGAGGGGACTGGTCCTTTTCACGATCCGCTGGGATGCCCACCGGACCACAGGCAGCAAAGGAAGTGGTCTGGCATAGCCGGTAGATCACGTTTCTTTCAAGTCCTCCTCCAACCCAATCCAAGTAATTCAAAGAGCTGGTGACATTTCGATGAGGAGGAGAGAGACGCTGAGAAAAGGCTGAGGAAGAGTCAGGGATTTTGTTAAGCAGTTTTAAAAGCAATCCTTTTTACCTTGTTTGTTCAGAAACCAGCACAAGCTCGAAGGTCTGAACTTTTGGCTTCCAATGATGTGCACCGAAATGTAAATATCTTTCTGGCCAAGACAGGAAGGTCTGGATGCACAGAAACAAGACCGCTGCAGGACCCTCTACTGACCTTGTAATGTACCTGAAAGCAGGTTAATGTTGGCGCTGTCCAAGCCTGTGGGTAAAGTGATCCACACGCAGGGGTTTACAGCAAGGCAGCGGCTCCGAATCCAGTCGGGAACACGGGTTTGAGCGTCCTCCGCCCTCTTCGACAACCCATGCACAGAGGGGCACCGCCGAGTTAATACATTTGCTTCTGGGCAGTTGGATAAAAAACAGTCAAACGCACCAGAGAGATGCGCGCATACACGCACACACACAGACCCAGACTGCTGGAGAGCAGCTTATTTTAAAAAATGCCAAGATGACTTTGAAATGAAGAAGAGATCTCCAGAATTGTTCCGGTAAACGAAAAGGCCAGCAGCAAGGTTATGAAAATCTTCCCTGGTCTTTCATTGTTCCTTTCTCGTGTGTGTGTGTGTGTGTGTGTGTGTGTGTGTGTGTGTGTTTCCAGAAGGTTTCGTTTGTCTGCCCCGGCCCCGTCCAGTTACTCTTTTTTCTCCTGCTATAAACCGACCGTGCAAAATGGATTATGTGGGTAGGTTGTGCTCAAAGCCCAGATCTCCGAAAAGTCAGGAATCCTAAGGTAATAGCCAGTTGCGAAACCCTTCACATCTCGAGGTAAGAAGGAAAACCACGCGCAACGCATGACACTCGCGCGCACGCACACACAGTGTCCTCGATTCGGGCCGCTCTGCACACGCTCACCACCTTCCTGCCCGCCACTGCACACAGCGCCGCGCCCGATGCACGCGGCACCGGTGGGAGCCCGTGGCTCAAGCACAGGGTTGTCAGCTCAGTTCCGGCTGCGGCCCCGGCCAGGGTGGGTCTGGATCCCTGGCTCTGCTCCGCGGCGTGTTCCAGTAACAGCTACCGCCCAGTCCCGAGAAATTGAGTCCTACGCTGCAGCATGGAGGCGGTGGCGGGCGCGTGGCCGTGGGCCCGGCCCTCACCACAGTGACTGGAGCTGCAGCACGGCCCAGACACTGCGAGTCAAGCGAAACCTGCGCCCGGGCAGCCTCGCCATCCTCGCCGCTCAGACCCGGGAAGGTTCAGAGCGATTTACCCCCTGCTTGTCGTAGAGGGCTGGCGCAGCTCCCGCACATCCCTGGGCTGGGAGGTGCGGGGGCGTTGCAGACTAGGGGGAAGGGAGAAGACGGAAAACCTGGAGCGTGAAGACGAACTTCCTGGAGGTTCCCAACCTCTTCCAAGGGGGTACTTGCTGACCTCTCTCTGCCCCATGGTTACGGTATAAAGGGATTGGCACCGGGGCAGCCAGCCACTGATGTCGGTGGAAAAAAAGCCATTAGTTATAACACACCGGAAAGATCTGAGACCGAGGGCTGCTGACTTGGGATTCTAGTCACCTGCGACTGGCTTCCAGTGTCCCTTTAGTAGTGTATCAGATAGTAGGTTTGCTTACAAATAAGTTGGAAGTGGAAGCTAAAAAATAACATTTGCATTTGTGAATCAACAGAGCTCAGCTTCAGACAGTACCAATGCTGCAGTTGGCCGCATTTTAGTATATTAAGGGCAGAGAGCAAGCCCAATAGCCATCATAGGCCAAGCCTGACCATTAAGGTCACTGGGACAGGAAACGGGTCTGAATCAGGAAAGAGAAGGGGGGTGGGGAGACGGCTACACAAGGCCCCACCGGGAGGGTTCAACTTTTTGCGTCTCCCACAACTCTCCACGACCCTAATCTCACTCCCTTCAGTCGGGAAAGTGCTTCTCGGGAATCCCGAATGAAATCTGGCTGTTCCTTTCTGCTGCAGCCAGAAACCCTTTCACTAACCAGCACGTGGTCTTCGTTCCCAGAGAGCACCACCCCTCTCGGCTCCCATCCCTCCCAAACCGCCCGGACACGAGCCTGAATCCAGAGAATGGAAAAGTTGGGGGTTGCAGAGGGAAGCTGGCTAATGAGGGCCTCTTCCTGGCCGACGTGGTAAAGCCACGTGCTAGCGGTCTCCTTAGACCGGGCGCTCTCACATTTAGCTACCAGTACGGCTCTCCCGGTTTTAGGTGTGTCCTGCACACCCACGAGCTCACCCAAGTGCTTACACGTGCAACCACCCGTAAGCAGGAGCCACACACAGCCGCCTCCTTCGGGAAGAAACCGGAGTCGAGGGGCACTACTTCTCGTATCATCTCCTTCCTCTGGTCTGCTTCTCCTCTACGCCCGCTGGGCTTCGGGTCCAGTCCCGGGTTCAGGAATCCCCGCAACCCTCCTGGCCGCGTCCTTCCGAAGAAGCGCGACTCTGGGGCTGCAGTTGCCACCGCACCTCTTCGCTCCAAGGAGGCGGAGGCCCAGCGTCCGGGGCCCTCGGTGGAGGTCAGCGGGGCCCTGGCGGAGCCGGCGGAGCCGAGTTCGAGAGCTGGAGGGTCAGATTCGCGCAGCAGGGGGACTGTGCGGCGATGCCGAACAAAAATAAACCAAAGGGGCACCGCTGCAGTCCTGGGCAGAATACAACCGTCAGCGATGTCCCTGTGGCTTTCCACGGTGAAAACGTGGTTTCCGATAAGTCCACGGTAAGAACCTGCAGCGAACTGAGTCCTGGGGCTCCCGGTGGAACCCGGGGCGAGAGGGCTTCCATCTCCGCTGCATTTGAAACTTGGCGGCTCTGGGACTTCGCTGGAGGGCAGCGATTGCACCAGCACGGGCTGCCAGACGCGAGAGAGCACTTCCAAATACTTTAGGACGCGGGGGTGACTCCTTTTTCCTTCAGGATTGTCCCACTTTCCCCCTTGTCTGCTAGGCTGATAGGAACCGCAAACCTCCAGGAGGCAAAGCGTTCTAGTTCCCCTGGGGACCAAAGTATAAAGAGGTGTTTAATGAGAAATCCGAAGACCTTGCCTGGCTGGACTAAATAACTTTTCTTTTTTTGTTTTATTTTATTCCCCCACCCAGTGCCTGGATCGAGGTGAGGAGGGGGACTTGAACCAGTTCAGTCGTAGGAAGTCCAGAGTTGGGAACAGGGCAAAGTTCCACCATCTTTCTGGAGGTGTGTTGTTTGTTTAAGAAGGATGAAACCCACGGATCCTTAATGTAGAGGGTCATAATGTGTAACTTTTAAGAGTTCTTTTACGTTGCAAGCCATACTAAGTTCATAAAAACATGCTTTCTTCGTTGGTTAGCCTTCCTATGCATTATTAATTATAGCATTTAAAGTGTTTTCCTCTACTTTCACGTTTCATCTCATCTCTAGAAGGAACTCTGATAAAGCCTTGTACCTTTCATTCCCAAGTGCAGCGTCTGTGTTCCGTTCCCTCCTGCACAAGCTCAGGAGAGTTTGCCAGTTGAGAGGAAGGAGAGCTTTGTTTTATATGCTTGGATATTCACGGCTAGGATATCCAAGAGAAGATGTCACGGCTAGGATATTCATTCCCACAGGGTCTTTCCTGAAATTAACAAAGGGTAATTTTTATTTTTATTTTCTTCAGAGGGGAAAAATAGCCTCTAAAAACAATGGCAATTTCTACTTTGTCTATATAGTTATGATTACAATTAACTGACTCTGAAACTGTATACTTTCAAGAGTCTAAACAAACTCCTTGTACATAGGGTCTCTTTACACATAAGTCTCTAAAGAGAACTAAAATTTATTTCAACAATTTAGTTTTTACTTTTCTCACTATATCTGCCTAGACTTTCTTAATTTATCCCTCAATCCAATGTTTATGCCAAAGCACCTTTAAAATTATGTCAGGCTTCTCTGTCCCAGATTGTTTATGGTCATAGATGCTGGACTGTTTTCCCATGATGATCCAGAATTTGGGGAGAAAAAGGTGACTGTTCTGTTCATTTCAGACAATAAATGGAAATATGAATATTTTGTAGTTAAAATGATAAACACCAAACAACCTGAATGTCTGGTTATATTATTATTTAGCATTTAAGTTTCTTCTAAGGCAATGAAAAAGGCATTTTAAAATTGTAGTTAACAATTTGTTTGCTTACTCCATGTATTTTCTTATTTTTGTGGATTGAAATGTGTGATAAGTTGGAACTTTAGTTCACTTTTTGTTTAATGTATAACTTTACAAAACTTATTTTCAATGGAATTATCTCCAGATTTCTTGGGTGACTAACCACTATTGTAAAGAACTTTTGATTCTTTTTACAAATATAAAATTCTCCATTAATTCAAGACTGGAAAATAATATGAAGAACCAACAGGGAAATACAAGTTTCTGAATCGAAAAAATAACATTTAAGAACACACATAATTAAAGTAGAACTCCAAACTTCAAGTTTTTTTTAAATGACTACCCCAGTTGTGCCCTACATAGTTTTGGAATATAAAAAGAGATCTGCTTATCTTAGAAACATGTTCTGAGGTTGTACCTGACTGTAAAGTCCTCAGGTACAACTTGTGTTGGCAGTTAGACTTGAAAATCCAGCATATTTCAGCCACAAGGAAACAGATTTTTCATTGAGCTATCCTGGACATCCCCCTCAAAATCAAATTTATTTCCTGCTTAGCATTCTTCTGAGATACAGAAGATATTTCTCCCTTTATTTTATTTTTAAATACAAATTTTATTGTTTGAAGATGTTTTTACTTGCTCTTACGCAAAACATACATTTACTTTTCTTCCTTCCTCTATCTTTGTGATATTTTTAAATCTTTATGGATCCTGATAACGGGATACTACATGATTTAAGGTCTACCTTATGAACACTGAAACTAGCAATAAAAACTCAATAAATTCCTACATAAAAGTGGCCCTTTCTTTAACTAAGAAAAGCGTTTTTTGAACCTTAATTTTTTAAACATAAGTGTAATGATTTTTAAAGATAGTGTCCCAGGAAGAACTTTTTGAGACAGCACAAAGAGAAGGGGTTATTTCATAGATAAACATCACTGAACAAAAATGGCAGTTCGTAGGCAATATTGAAAGTAAGAAGTGAATTTTATTTTTAGTATCATTTGTTCTTTCTTATTTGCTTACATCCTGGTATCAAGTCCTTTGTATTTGTCTGGTGCTTCTATTCAGTAACCCCAAAGCTCCAAAGTACAACATCCTATCTAGGAATATCTAACCCAGAGAAGAATGATACACCATGGTGATTTATTTTCCAGTCAAAACCTCCATCTAGTCATATTAGATGGATCTAATTAAATTCTTAAGAAGGAAACAATCATACCATGATAATTCAAACTAAAGTGTCAGTGACTAGCAGTTAACTCACTTCAGTGATATGAAACTAAGTTAATGTCTAGAAAGCAGAATATCTGGCAGTGAGATACATATATAGGAAGCAAAGTCACCTAAGTCATTCTTAAATTTGCATCCGAGATTGAATGTTAACTGTGGTACTTTTTTTCTATATTTTATGTTTTGTATTTTTGACTGTTCCATTAAACAATTACTAAAACCTATATTTTAACTTTGAAGGAAACACTTAGAAAGTTTTATATTTATATATCCATATAGTATTCCAAGAATATTTCCACTTGATCTTGAAACTTTAGTCTAAAATGGAGCCAGTCATCACATAATTATCTGAAAAACAAAAGTCTGCATTACTGCCCTTATGATTTGATTTACGAGTACTGGTAGGCATGCCCAGTTACATTAGATGGAAGAAATAAGCTGTTGAAATTCTATAACTTAAGGAAGACTTAACTTCTCTAAGAAACATGATGATAAACTACATAATAAATCATTTGCTTTTAGTCTTTAGTTTTACAGATTCCTTTTTCTAATGTTTATCTTTCTCCCACATCTGCCCCTGAATTTCAGCCTGGTGGCCACAAGTTGGCAGTAATGTGACATACTCACGTGGTTCAGGTCACAGGGTTTGCCTCTCGTGAACCAGGGAACATTTAGAATTAAGAATTGAATTCTATTTTTCTATGACAGATGCATTTTTATCGAAACAAGTCATATTGGATAAGTTTTACCTACATGAAAGCAGATAATTTCTTTTAGAAGAATTGTTTCTTAACATAAATTCCTAAAGTGTAACATTAGGTGATTTTCTCCTAATCCCTTCACTAGTTTTCTTCTCTAATGTGGGCCTTAGGATAGGGGATTTCTTCTCATTCCTCTAGTTATATTTTACATCCCCAGTTGTCCCGGTCCTTTCACTGACTCCCATGTTCTCTGCCAGCCAGAATGGTGTAAAGTTCCTTTGGATTTATTTTTCAGTTATAGGGACAGTGATTCTGGAATGAATGTAAATCCTGTCTGTGTTGATTTATTATCAAACTTCATTCTCTAGACAATTATCTTTCTTTCTTTGCTTGCATTTTTTATAATTCCATGGAAATTCATCCAATGCCTTGTTTTAGCCAGTGTCCAGCACTAAGCACCGGGAAGAAGATTCTCTTGGTTGATGGCACATTAGGGCTTCTTGTCTAATGGAGATTATGGCTAACGAGCAGATCATTACATTATGATCTTCTATATGAGCTTCTATTGCACCAACTACACTTTGCTAGGAAGCCCAAATCTTCTTTTGTTAGATCTCTGGATCACCCCTATTGACGCCAGTAATAGTTTCTCTATTGCTCTTTGTTTCTCGATTGTTTTTCCCACACTTGTCTTGGGAGATAGCCTGTGAAATATCCAGATACAGTCCTATATCAAAGTGCAAGGTACAACACAGCATATTCCTTAAAGTGCTGGGATACTGCACACCGGGGTTTGAATCTTGGCTGTACATTTACTGTATTACTTGTGGCAATCATCTCACTGTAGCCTGAATCTTTACCTTTCTTGCATGTAAATGGAAGTTACAGGACTTAGATTCGGGGTTGGTTGAAAGGCTTTAGTGACTTTGCCTGTGTAAGCTACTCAGTCCAAGGAGGTTCTGTAGATGTTTCATTTCTATTCTTTGCCATTAGACTATTTCAAGCTTGTAATAAATGATTAGTTAGTTTCACTGCAAGGACATTAAAAATAATCCAATTTCTCAAAATAATCCATTTTAATCAAGAAAAATTACTCATGAATATAGATAAATATTCTCAGGAAAATGCATAAAACATTCTAATAATTTTATTTCCCTTCATATTAAATATTCTGTAATTTTGATGGCATATTGCCTAGCAAAATCTTCATGTACTTAAGTCCTTTTTTCAGATACTATTCACCCTCAAAATGTGTAAGTTTAGTACTAGTTTTTTAAGTACCCTCCTCTTTAAGAGAGCTATCCTTATAAGAATATGATCAAAGCAGCTTTCTTCAATTTTATATTGCTTAACGCTGGCTCTCAGGCTACTTGGAATATATATAGTGTCTCTTGATCATTATTAAATTATCTACAACTCATCAGAGGAGAAAATGTGCTATATCAGTTATAAAAATTAAGAAATATGCTGAGAATAAAAGTTGAGCAATATTAAAATAAACATAAAATATGTATTTTAAATTATTTGCCCTTTAATTTATTAATATCCTCATTAACATTTATATTTGTAGAAAATGTAATGATTTTAACCACTTTTTCTTTTTATTGTATTATATCACAATAGTATTTTCTCAGTTTCTCTAAAGTGAATTTGCATACTGGTAACATTAATTTAACTACTCTCCATTTTTGTATCAGTTTTTTAATGCATATGGCAAAAAATATAAAATGTTTTCTCATTTTGTGTTAGTTTGGTATGCTTTAACCCTTTAATAATATATTATGAAGCAAAAATTACATTGTTAAACAATGAACTTACTCATTTTGGAGACAGGTCAGATATTTTGTGTTGGTTTTATTAACAACAGGAGTTAGGAACTAACAAAAAGTTAGGTGGTTAATCACCGTGAAACATTAGATAAGACTGCAGTCTTTCTATATGGTTTTCAAGTATAGTCAGCATGATTATAGTTAGCTTTTATAGTTTTACGAACTTGAAGATTTGCTACATTTTCTGGTGGAAATTTTTCAAGACTATCTGGGTTTCCAGTGTACTAATGAATATAGCCAAAAGGACACAAACAGTGTCATTGAATTTATTATTCATTCATTCATTTTCATACACTTTATGTTTCCAGGTTAGGCCCTTGACGACATTTACTAAGATGGTAATCTTCCCCATTTTCATTCATACTAATTTCAACAATATATCTTGAGAGGAGGAAAAAAAAGGAGAGAGAAGCAAAAAGTGAGGACAAGTTGTAAGGCTAATAGTTATTTAGAACTATAAAACAATTCTGTTTTTTTTTTACTTCAAATGTCAATTTTCTATTTATAAAAGTATGTTCTTACTATTTTAATAAGACATTTATTTTATATACTTTTAATAAGTTAGGGATAAATGGAAGGCTGATAAAAAAAGACAAGTAGAATTGTGTGAAATAAGAACATATCCCTAATCATATATAATAGATCTTTAGAACACATTAAAGGTTTTAATTTTCTATTTGTTGAATAAGAGTTCAAAATGTTTTAAATCTTAACTTTGTTTTAAATGTGAAAATCTCATAACAAAAAATTAATAGTTTTGAAAGACAGACACTTGTTTGAGGCAGTAAACTAGAATGAGGCAGTTTCTTTTTCTGCCTCATTCTGGGAGACCTTGCTTGGATTCAGCAGTACTTCACTTACTCATTTAGAGAATCACCAGTGAACTATGAGATGCATTCTTGGATGTCCTGAATTAATTTCTGACTATTTTGTCTGCTTTCACACTATAATGTTTTTGTTATTTAATCATTTCTGATTAGTCTGTGGCAAGAGATACTATTTTATAAGTGAAATGTATGCTCGTTTTCCAACACCAAGCAACACATGAATGATTCAGCTTGGAAGTGGAGAATTAGAACAGTGCTTCTTCAAATAATTATGAAAGAGGCTTCCGGAAAATATTGCAGAAAATGACCCAATGAGAACTTACAGTGAAACTTAAATATTAAAGAAGAAGAAAACAATATACGTAGAATGGCCTTACCTAGATTACTTTCTGTAAATGCAAAAACACTCATCTTTGTAAACACACAAGGTAATTTTACAGTAACACAGCAAATGTCCAGTTCAAGTGGCAGATATTTTTTAACCTAATTTGACTTTCCTTTGAAACATTTTTCTGCTTTTTGAAATATATAAACACATGAATAGTCACTTTACTGTGTTTTGCTTTAACTTTTAAGCATAAAAATCTCTCCAACTGGAGTTCATTTGCTATTTTTTGCTTTAGTGCAATGGTTTGCTCTAAGAAGCAAGTGCTGGAACTGAAAGGCAACAGTAATGAGTAGCCCAAGAAAGTAAATTCTGGGTTTGAACAAAGCTGTGAAATTTTGAAAGGGAAAGTGACTGAGCGTCACCCACAATGTATGCAAATATGTCTTCAGTTTCAGCTATGATACAGTCAGTGAGTTCTGTGTTTCTGTTTCTATGTAGATTATGTTTACACAAGGTGATAAATACATTTATTAAATGTAATGAAAGGCAAAGACTTCCTCAAACTCTGTCATTTGTATTTTCAAATTTAATACTTATTCCTGTATCTTATCAGTGTTGCAGCAAGATAATGTGAATATGCATAAGATAAGGTATCAGGCTTTATAAAAACGATTTATTTTGTGATTTGAAACAGCTCAATTTCTCCTCTGTTAAGTTGAAATGAGCCATATACATAAAATTTACATAGAATAGTCTATTTAATTAAGGTATTACATTTATTTTTAAAATGCATTTTTGTTTTTATTTTCTAAACCAATAAATGTGTAATGAGTGAAGCTGAATACCGAATTTTCACAAACTGCTGTCCATGAAAATAAGAAATCATTTATATTTAATAGTCCTGATTAAAAAAATAGACACTGTTCTATTTTGTGTTTCTGACAGTCTTTTTTAAGTTGGTCTGAAGGTTGTGGGTTATTGTTAAGCTGAAAGCCTTTTTTTTCAGGTTTTAACCACATGAACATGAGATGTGATGGTGAGAAGCTAGGAAAATTCCTTGGCAAGTGGAACAAGGCAACTGAGACAGACAGCTGATGCAAACTGGCCTCATCCAGCAGGGTGACTCATCTGCCTTCTCCTTGTATACCACACTCCCTTAAGCATGAAGCCCTCAGGACAACAAGGTTCTGATTAACATTAAATAATCTTAGGAACAAAGCCTCATGTTCGTTGACCACAGAGACAGAGCTTTGGTCAAACTAGAGATGACATCTAGGCCTCAGTATGTTGCAGCTCCAGGCCCAGAAAAGCAGTGAAACCAAAGTGATGCTATCGCTGACATCAGGACCAGGTAAAATGACTGAGGACCCCCCACCCTAGCACCAACCAATCAGTAGAGACTATGACTCTGAAAGGGCACACCTAGAAACTTGATGAATATTCTGTTGAGATCTTCCCCCTGAGACCTGCCCTAAAAGTCATGCCTTTAGAATACAGACAAAAAAAAAAAAAAAACAAAAAACAAAAAACCCTTAAGGCAAAAGATCCAGTGTGCGCTCGTGCTCATGTCTGTGCCTTTTCCCCCTCCTTTCCTTAGGTGTGTTTTGTTTGCTTTTATTCTCCTAAGCTCCAAGGGCCCTCTTTTGCCTCTGTAACTTGTTTCCTGTGTCCATGCAGCCCAGCTGGCTCACATCTTTTGCTTCTTTGACTCCCTTTCTAAAAAACTAAATAGCCGTGACCAGTGTAACTTAGTTGTATGGGGACCATCTCACAAACAGAGGGGTTGCTGGTTTGATACCTGGTCAGGACACATGCCTGGGTTGATGGTTATGTCCCTGGTCAGAGTACGTATGAGAGGAAACCAATCCATGTTCTCTCTCACAATGATGTTTCTCTCCCTCTTTTTCTCACTCGTTTCACCTCTCCCTAAAAATGAATAAATGATATATTTTAAAAACTAAATACACTTGTGTTAGAGCTCTTGGATCTGAATTTTTTCTTCACCAGACTCAAGAACCAAGGTCTAACACTGCTGCTAACAAATTGATAATGTTACAATCTGTTAGAGGTTACCTCCAAATGAGTAAGTAATGTTTCTATGTAATCTGGCATTTTGTTGTGCTATATTCCCTGATTTACTCAAAATTACAATCAAGTAATTGGCATTTACATTAATTCAACCTATAGCCCTTTTACTTGTATGTTACTATAATCGAAATGTGTTGTGATGTTTGCACTTAAGCAGGGGGAAATTCATTAATGTGTTTCAATTTATGTTCATACAAACAATATTTGCCTTTAAGTATTAATATAAGTATGTATGCTGCTACTGATTGGTTATGGCTTTCCAAACTATTCTGTTTATTAATATTTAGAATTGTTTTCATTTTCCAAGAGCAGCATATAATTTAAAATTATAAGGATATTTATACATCAGCTATTTCAATCTCTAATTTTAAGTTTTTAGTTAACTTCTCTATCCTTCCTGGAGAGAAGTAAAAGCAAGATTAGAATTAACTAGATCACACTACCTCCTTCTCCCACTCTCCAATCCTATTAGTAAAGCTCTTTATTGTAAAAAGGAGGAAATCATCTAGGTCACATTTGGTAAGAGGAATTGGTTTAAAAAATACATGCGGACTTTGCATAAGGAAAGGTCAATTTTGGTTACAAGGAACATTAGCCACATATGTCACAATGTGAAATACTGTGAAGAGAACCATTAATTTAAATAAGACAGGGGATTTATCAATGTTAAAGTAATTAAACAAAGAGGGCATTAGACTAAGATGATTCAAATGCCTTGGTAGCCAACACAAGCAAACCAAAATCAAAACCAGAGTCAATGTACTCAAACCCAAGAAAATAAAACAGGAACAACCAATCATAAATAGCCAGTTAGGCTTTCCCAAATAAGGTGGCTGCTTAAGCCAACCCAATGAAATGATTTCCCTGTTTTGCTTCCACATCTTTTCTGTAAAAACTATCTCCCTCCACTCCTATTAGTCCACTTCCCCTACCACCTTTGGTTTGATGTTGCCCAAATGAAATCAATGTGTGATTAAATAAACTCTTAACATTTTAATGTGCCTCAGTTTACTTTTTAACACTATCTCTTTGACATTTAAAAGAGATTCTGTATGAATTAGGATAATTCTAAAGTTGTCTTCCTTCTTGAAGAGAGAGTGAATTAGATTATGGATTTATGGATTAATATATAAACCAGTAGTCAATGATTAAGATTAAAAATAAAAACCAGATCTACTTTGGATTATATCAGTACCTTCTTGGGTTTATTCAGATCATAATATAAAGAAATAAATAAATGCTATATAAATAATGAAACATTGTTTTCCATCAATAAGGAGCTTATATTCTGGAATGAAGGAAAGGCATTTAAATAAATAAATGAAATAGAGTAGATAAATTTTTATGTGTACATATTCCAAAGAAGGGAATAATCAGCTCTACTTGGTTGATCAGGGAAGACTTACAAATGAAGACACTGTAGCTGAGTTTGGAAGGATCGGTAGGGATAATTAAAGCAACATGTATAGAAGGGTTTTCCAAGTATCAAGATTGACATGAGCCAAATAAAAAGGTACAAGACAGTAAACCATCAGGATAATGTAAGGTGGACTGCGCTCTGAATATAAACAGTTTGTGTGCTTTGATTAAGGGATTTGACTTTCTGTATTAGGTAGCAGAAAGCTACTAAATGGCTTTATCAGAAGTAAAGGAAATAAGGACTTCTATTTTAGACAGATTAGTCCTACAGTACTAGAAAGATAGAGGGATGGCTGAGGGTGATTATAAAAAAACCCACACACAAACAAACAATAGCCCTATAAAGGAAAATTACAGTAGCTTAAGTAAGAAATAAGAGGGTATGGCTATGGATTGGAGAACGGGGATTGGATTCAAGAGTTGATAGGTTAGTACCCTTATGACCTAATGGATAATTCATTCACTATAAAAAAGTAGGTTGTGTTGTCCAATAGGAGTCTCAGTCAGAATTTACTGGGTCTATACAGGAATATTACAGTATCCCAAGAAAAGAATGTACAGAAGAATTTAAAAATTATGAGAAGACAGAGTAGCTAATTTATCCATCTTTTTCACTTGGCAGAGTAACACAGTGTCTTATTTTTGTGCTGTTTTTATATGGGATTTTTATTGGCCTTTCTTTCTCTCAGACCAGCTTTTTTTTCCAGCTTGAGAGAGCATGGCCCAGATATGGTCATCTCACACACTAGGAATACCACATTGGATCTGTTTCTCAACTTCAACCCCCAGAGGAGAGATCAGATTGGCCCAGGTGTACTCAGGGTATAGGGTAATGTGACCTGCTACCTACTCAGCAAATGACCATGGGAGGCAGGTTCTGAGTTGATTTCAGTGAGTTTTCTTAAGTGGATCCAAAGCCAAGAAAGAACATATTGGGGCATTTTCTTTATATGGATGTAGAAAGAAAACTAGTTTGGGTGAGAATAATTTAGCTTTTATATGTCATTTAAGATGGTTGAAAGGAAGATTCTTAGGAGATATTGGATATATAATTTGGGTTGAGAGGAGCAATCTGGGATGGAGATACATTTGGAAGTCATCAGCTGATAGATGGCAATTAAAACCATAGGATTAAAGGAGAATGAGTGAGAACATCTGACTAAAAATGAAGTCCAAGCAAGGCTGAAGAGGGGTGGGGTCAGATTAGGGTCATGTGCCATACTAATAAGGAGCTCAGACTTGCTCCTCAGTTTCACAGGGGCTCATTGAAGGGTTTCAAGCAGAAGATTAATAGCCTACAATGTTCACTTGCCAGTTCTCTAATCAAGGCCTTGATTTGTTTCATTTTGGAACTTCCTAATGCCCAGAAGAGTCACTGAAGTCATCATTCTCAAAGACTTCAAGGAGCATTTTACAGAATTAACAAGACAGAAGAATCTCACACTCCTTCAGCTGAACTGAAAGTCTGAGTCAAGAAGTTGGACCAAGGAGAACAGCACAGCAATAGCCCTTTCTTCAGGTTCCCGCTATTTACCAGTCACTTGAGTGAAGTTGCCAGTGAGGTGGGGGAAGGCCCCAGCCCCTCAGGGAAGCCAGTGCCTTACATGAATGGTCTCAAGAAATATCCAGGCTACTAGCAATGTTAGTTCTGGTGCCTGGGCTCAGTCTTTTCTTAGTTAATAAGCAGTTCCTCCCCTGCAAGCCCTCCCCTGTCTGGCCACCATAAGACTTACCCATTGGCAGAGGGAAAGCTAATCAGTAATTTGAAAGTAGTAGTGGGAACACTCCTTCTAGGAGCTTAGTGATGTAAGATCTCAGGAATAAATACTACACCAAATCTGTGTGTAGATTTTGTAAATCTTTTATTTTTTTTCTTCTGAGTTTTAATTTTTTTCTTTTCTTTATTCTTGTTTATTATAGCTGTCCCATTTTTTCCCCTTTGCCTGCCTCCATCCAGCCCACTGCCTGCTCCCACAGTCCAACCCCACACCATTGTCCATGTCTATGGATCATACCTTCCCCTTCTTTCTACCATTTCTCCCCAGCCCCCTTTCCTCTGGGAGCTGTCAGTCTGTTCCCTGTTTCAATGTCTCTGGTTGTTTTGCACTTTTAGTTCATTTTGTTCATTATATTCTTCTCATAAGTGAGATCACATGGTATTTGTGTTTCATCAACTGGCTTATTTCACTTAGCACAATAGTCTCCAGTTCCATCAATGCCGTCATAAAAGGTAGGAGCTCCTCTCTTCCTGCTGCATAATATTCCATTGTGTAAATGTACCAAAGTTTTTCATTTATTTTTGTGTTTTAAAAAATTTTATTGTTATTCTATTACAATTGTCCCAGTTTTACCCCTTTGTCCTCCTCCACCCGCCCACCTCCACTCTGAAAGTCAATCCCCACACCATTGCCCATGTCCATGGATATTTTATACATGTTCTTTGACTAATCCCTTCCTTTCCCTTCGTTCCACCATTATACCCCTCCTTCCTCCCCTGTGGCCACTGTCAGTCTGTTTGACATTCCCATGCCTCTGGTTCTATTTTGCTCATTAGTTTACTTTGTTTATTAGATTCCAATTATAAGTGAGGTCATATAGTATTTGTCTTTTACCACCTGACTTACTTCACTTAGCATAATATTCTCCAGTTCCATCCATGCTGTCTCAAAAGTAGGAGATTTCCTTCTTTCTTTCTGATGTGTAGTATTCCATTGTGTAAATGTACCACAGTTTTTTATCCACTTAATCTACTGATGGGTACTTAATCAGTTGCCAGCACTTGGCTATTATAAATGGTGCTGCTATGAACATAAGGGTGCATAAGTTCTTTTGAATTGGTGTTTCGGGGTTCTTAGGGTATAATCTCAGCAAAGGAATTGCTGGGTCAAAAGTCAGTTCCATTTTTTTTTGAGGAAATTCCATGCTGTTTTCCACAGTGGCTGCACCAGCCTTCATTCCCACCAACAGTGCACTCAGGGGCCCTTTTCCCCACATTCTCGCCAGCACTTGTTGTTTATTGATTTCTAATGATAGCCATGACAGGTGTGAGGTGATATCTCATTGTGGTTTTAGATTTTATCTGTATATGGCTAGTGATGTTGAGCATGTTTCCATATGTCTATGGGCCCTCTGTATGTCCTCCTTGGAGAAGGTTCAGGTCATTTGCTCATGTTTCAAGGGAATTGTTTGTCTTCCTTGTGTTAAGTTGTTTAAGTTCTTTACATATTTTGGAGAGTAAGCCCTTGTCTAGGAATAAATTTATCCCAGGAGGTAAAATTCCTGTACTCAGAAAACTTAGAACAATGAAAGAAGAAATTGAGGAAGATACAAATAAATGGAAGCATATACTGTGTTCATGGATTGGAAGAATTGACATCATTAAAAAGTTCATACTACCCAAAGTTATCTTTATATTCAAAACAATTCTTATTAAAATACCAATGGCATATTTTACAGCTCTAGAAAAAATAAAAAATTTGTACAGAATGAGAAAAGACCCCAAATAGCCACAGTAATCTCGAGAACAGATATATGAAACATGTTTTTGTAGTACCAGTTCTTGGATCTGTAGATAATGTGCTCTGCAACCCAACAGGAAGAGTGAGGGGGAGTGAACTCTGGGAGGACAAGGGAATATGGTCAGGCTCCATGGCTTTGTTTCTCTCTCTGGAACGCTGATTGCCAGACAACTGTGGCTGACCCTCTGTACCTCATCCTTGCCTAGGTCACTGGGCTCACCTGCACCTGCTACTGTCCACTCCTGCAGGAATGCTCACTAAATACCTTTTTTCCTTCTAATTGAAGGGAATGCTATCCATAACCTCTCCCGTCTCCTCCTCTCTCTGGGTTGAGTCTAACTGTGAGCTTTGGGCTGCAGGGCTGGGTAGGTGGCTCCTTTGATTTCTTCTCCCACCTCACCTTCCTGGTTCACTGCCACTTGCCCATCTTCAGATGTTTCAAAATGCAGATCCCTCAAATGTGTTTGTAATTAAGCAGGGAATCATATGTTGAATTATAGTTATTTAAATTTTTGAAACTCCAAAAGGAGAGACCAAGGGGATCCCTTATGCCATCATTCTCCTGATGTCACCAAATTATTTAAATATCTGTCTTTTGAGGTGCAAAGGTTCTATGGTAGATGTATTATTATAAAAGGCTATGCAAAAACATGTAAACAAATTAGTAGTTTACTGATATTTTAAAAACTAAATAAATTACTGTTGCGCGTGGGTCACCGGCTAGCAGTGACCACGGCACACTGTGGATGGCTCGACAATACGCGAGAAAAAACACACATGCACAGAGACAAACCAGTTTCTGTGGGGAAGTAGGGACAGAATGGCCACCCCCCCTAGTGGGGAGCGCGCCGATTTACAGTCCATACCTGCTTTTATTAGGCTCATTTTGCATAATAACTCAGGTAAAGTACAGTACTCATTAGGGGAAGTAAGGAATATATAAAACAAAGAACTCTGCCGGTCTATTGAGTTGGGGGTCAAAGAGCTGTAAGGCTGAGGAACAAACTAGCTTCCTCCTAAGACCCTCCTCATTCAACTGAGAGCGTTCTTAAACAAAGAAGGTTTCACAGTAATTTACATGTTCTTTCTTAGGCCTGATCACCCCGGGAAATCCGCACTTCCCAGTACCGAGCTGTACTTCCCCGTCATTGTTTCAGGCTTAGGTGGAGCACGGGAACTAAGGCCACCGAGAGATAAGGAGATTTTCTTCCGGACGCTGAGAACTCAGACTTTGTCAAAGCCGAGGAGTGAGGGTCCATCACCCCCTTTTGCTGCAGCCCCCCAAGTCCTTCTTTTGGGGGGGGCCTCCCAAAAGTGATCGTGCCTGGCTTGGGTTGTTCCCCCGTGGGGAATCTTACCCGTCTTTGGCTAACCGACCAAGCTTTTTGGGGGTTCGGCAGCAGAAACAGCATTACTGCCAGGGAGATAAGCTTTTGTCTCCTTGCCGGCTCACGGTTCCAAGGGCGTTCCCTTAGCCTTAGCCTAGGCGGGGGTCTCAGCTTCTAATACCAGTCAGGGCGGTTCCCAACAAATTACCAAAGACAACATAAAATTTTAAACAAACACAAAAAAGACAAAACTGTTCAAAGACACCTTGGTTTTTCTGTCACCAATTATCACAACTTTTACTAGAATTTAGTTACTGCTTTTTAAAATTTTTTTCTTTTTATTTTAAAGATGCTATTTTTTAAAGATTTCATTTATTTTTAGAGAGAAGGGAAGGGAGAATGAGAAGGAGAGAAACATCAATGTGTAGTTGCCTCTCATATGCCCCCAAATGGGGACTTGGCCTGCAACCCAGTCATGTGCCCTGACTGGGAATCGAACTGGAAACCCTTTGGGTTTGCAGACCAGCACTCAAGCCACTGAGCCACACTAGCCAGGGCAGTTTTTTCTTTTTTCTAACAGCACACATGAACATTCTGATTTTTCAAGGACAAATACATTATGAAAAATCAAAAAAAGGAAAAATATTATTATTGTATTAATACTCACCTGAGGATATGTTTATTGATTTCAGAGAGTGAGGAAGGGAGGAAGAGATAGAGAAAGATAGATCAGTTGCCTCTGATCAGTAATTGAACCCACAACCCAGATATATGCCCTTATTGGGGATTGAACCCAGAACCCTTTGGTGTATGGGACAATGCTCCAACCACATGAGCCACTCAGCCAAGGGAAAATGGGGAAATTATTTTATAATATAGAAAATAGTGAATTCAGAATGGATGTTTGAGTTACTGAATTTCAGAAAATATATAATTTGTTCTTAAGAGAATATATAAGCTTTTAATTTTTTAAAAAATGTAGGTTAATGAATTGGTATACTGGAGGAGGTTATCTAAAGGCTTTGACTGCTGGTTGATTCCACCTGGACATTCAGAGGCTCCTCGCTCTAACCTCTATCCTTGAGACGTATATTCCGCTCACCGTTTCCACAGTGGAAAAGTTTTTCAAAAACGTAGCCTTGAGAGACCAATATGTTGTTGAAAATATTTGAATGGAATACATAACTGAATCCAGTTAAGGATGTTATATAAACTTCTAAAATCTGTCAGGCAGGCGTGGAGATCTACTCATCTTGAGGCCACCCAAATCAAACCTTGTATGTAAGTTCCTTTACTTTTTTAATTTGCCACTTATCCATCTGAAGTGGCCTATCTCTTCCATCTTTCCCTGCATACGGGGGCCAGTTTACCAAGCAATAGGATATTAAGCTCAAAAAGATTTTCAGTATACTTCTAAAAGCAAAGGTGTTGACTTACTAGACAACTGCTCAATTCATATTTCAAAGATTTGGGTAAAGTGTCAGTCTCAGGGTAGTTAGCCTTGATGAAGTCAGTATTTAAAAGACTTGCACTTTTAGAGTAATAATTCTCATTATGTGGTACCTGGCCCAGCATCTTGTTAGAAATGCAGATTTTCAGACCGATCCCTAATCTCCTGAAACATAAACTCTGGGTTGGGTCCCAGGTATCATCTAACAAGCTCTCCAGGTGATTCTCTGTTATCTGTATTGTGAGCACTGTTGTTTTTAAGGTTAATAATGATTCAAAGTAAATATTACAGGGGCAATTGGTGCAAAAGAGATATTCTAATTTTACATTAATTTCACATAAGCATTAAAAGTTTTTATTAATTCTATTTAAGTGATAAAACAGATTGTATGTAAATACTGGAATACATCGATTATTTCTCTACATATTTGAATTTAAAAAAGCATAAGAAAAGCACTTTTATAAACTTGTATTTTATTTAGATTTAATTTTATTGTCTTTGATTCTTTTCCTCCATCTGTACTTGCAGTCTATACTTGTGCTTTAGTGTAAACTGTTAATTTTTAAGAAATTTGTTGAAAGTATGCAGACAATTCTCATACTCTGTATATTTTCACAAATGCACATTTGCTTCAAAAATAAAATTGATATAGTTTTAAGTAAATTATTACATTAAATAAATGTTTCTCACTTTGATAACTAATTTTATAAGATCACAGAATCTATGGAATATATTACACAGAGTAGTGTTTAATTGTATAGAAGATAAAAAATCATGCAATTTTCAGATTAGAATTCACATGTTAGATAATGGTTGTCATTTACCCAATGTAATTCTACAACATGTTAGACACTGAATATATACATAAAAATAGAAGTTCTAGATTTCTGTGTTTACATTATAGAGCCAGAAAATTACCAGGAAGAGGGATTTCAGCAGTTTGAGAAATATTGCAGAATGCACAGCAAAAACAAATCTTGATGCCAGATGGTATTTTATATGTTTAGTGTTGCTACTGGCTCTAGTGTACTGGGTAAAGGTTTAAAAACCAATTTGGTAGGAAGGTTTTGGGGAGGGGAGCGGGAAGGTTTTGATATGTAAAATTTGCCAATCTCCATGGTTTATTTCAAGCTACTCTCTGAGGTTTGTGAACACAGATTTGGAGAAAGATTTACACAGTTGGCTTCAGCTGAACAACAAACTGGTCCAAGCACGGAAGTGGCTACAGGGTTTAAAAGTGCCTTCACAATTGGAAATAACACTGCACTGAACATAGAGGTGTTTATGTTCTTTCAAATTAGTGTTTTGGGTTTCTTTGTATATATTCCCAGAAGTGGGATTGCTGGGTCTGAAGGTAGATCCATTTTTTTTAGGTCTTTCCATACTGCTTTCCACAGTGTCTACCCAGTCCTCCTTCTCAGCAGTGCAAAAGAGTTCCCCATTCTCCACATCCTTGCCAACACTTGTTTGTTGATTTATGGATGATAGCCATTCTGACATGTGTGAGACGGTATCTCATTGTGGTTTTAATTTGCCTTTCTCTGATTGTTACAGAACAGACCTGGGGGTTGGTGAATGATATACTATTACCAAATGGACCTGCCCTTTCTGCTCCTGGGGTCCCCCCAACCCCATACTAGGTCTGCCTTGCTTTCACCAGGGAAAGGCATCTCTCAATGCCAGAAATTGGTGAAAAGGAAAGGAATTATTTATTAAGAGTGTTATACAGACTTAGAGTAATGACTTAATGTCTTCATTAAAATACTAAAGTCCTTTAGAATACCCACAAATGCACACAGTCCTTCATTCTCCTTCTGCCCAGTCTCGGATACCATATCTTAGGAAGAGAAGTAGAAGTCCGTGGCTCAGGTAGTCTCCCAGTAGCACCAGCTGTGTAACCACTGCGATCTCCTATTAATCCCAAACCACGTGGCACCTTCTCATGGCCCACCAGCTGTTGCGCGTGGGTCACCGGCCAGCAGTGACCACGGAACGCTGTGGATGGCTCGACAATAAACACGCGAGAAATAACAACATGCACAGAGACAAACTAGTTTCTGTGGGGAAGTAGGGACAGAATGGCCACCCCCCCTAGTGGGGAGCGCGCTGATTTACCGTCCATACCTGCTTTTATTGGGCTCATTTTGCACAATAATTCAGGTAAAGTACAGTACTCATTTGGGGAAGTAAGGAACTATAGAGAACAAAGAACTCTGCCGGTCTATTGAGTTGGGGGTCAAAGAGCTGTAAGACTGAGGAACAAACTAGCTTCCTCCTAAGACCCTTCTCATTCAACTGAGAGCATTCTAAACAAAGAAGGTTTCACAGTAATTTACATGTTCTTTCTTAGGCCTGATCACCCCGGGAAATCCGCACTTCCCAGTACCGAGCTGTACTACCCTGTCATTGTTTCAGGCTTAGGTGGAGCACGGGAACTAAGGCCACCGAGAGATAAGGAGATTATCTTCCGGACGCTGAGAACTCAGACTTTGTCAAAGCCGAGGAGTGAGGGTCCATCACCCCCTTTTTGCTGCAGCCCCCCAAGTCCTTCTTTTGGGGGGCCTCCCAAAAGTGATCGTGCCTGGCTTGGGTCGTCCCCCCGTGGGGAATCTTACCCGTCTTTGGCTAACCGACCAAGCTTTTTGGGGTTCAGCAGCAGAAGCAGCATTCCTGCCAGGAAGATAAGCTTTTATCTCCTTGCCGGCTTACGGTTCCAAGGGCGTTCCCTTAGCCTTAGCTAGGCGGGGGTTTCAGCTTCTGATACCAGTCAGGGCGGTTCCCAACAACCAGCAAGACTCCTTTCACCCTTTTCCTTACCAGCAAGGTCTCTCCTGCTTCCTAGGCCACATGGCAAAAGGGAGCATTCCAAAGCTTCATGGCTCCCCCCTCCCCCCTTAACACAACATGGCTGACACACCTGGGTTTAAAACCCAGTGCCAGTCTTCCTCTGCAGTCCCATTTCTGACTCTTGTCACAGTTACACCTGCCAGCATTCCCATATTCTTCCAGCTTTACTGGGATGCCATAGTAAGTCCAGGCAGGCATGGCCCCATGGTGTGGACCAATCAACGCCAAGCTCTCATGCTGGCACTGAAACAGGGGGGAGTTGCTTCCCAGTTACATCCTGGGTCGAAATCACTTCCATCTCCCTAGCTCAAAGCATGGCCACAGCTGTTTAACATATCCATGAAACCAGATAAAAGTTATAGATGTGGCAGTTCCATTTTTAGTTTTTCTGAGGAAATTCCATACTGTTTTCCACAGTAGCTGCACCAGTCTGCATTCCCACCAACAGTGCACTAGGGTTCCCCTTTCTCAACATCCTCTCCAACACTTGTTTGTTGATTTGTCTATGATGGCCATTCTGACCGGTATGAGGTGCTATCTCATTGTGGTTTTAATTTGCATCTCTCTGATGGCAAGTGATGCTGAGCATCTTTTCATATGTCTCTGTGCCTTTTATATGTCCTCCTTGGAGAAGTGTCTGTTCAAGACTTTCGCCCATTTTTTATTTTTTTTTTGTCTTCCTGAAATGGAGTCATGTGAGTTCTTCATATATTTTGGAGATCAAACCCTTGTCTGAGGTATCATTGGCAAGTATGTTTTCCTATTCAGTTGGTTCTCTTTTCATTTTAATGCTGTTTTCTTTAGCCATGCACAAACTTTTTAATTTGATGAGGTCCCATTTGTTTATTCTTTCCTTTATGTCCCTTGCTTTAGGGGACATATCAGTGAAGATGTTTCTGCATGGAATGCCTGAGATTTTCCTGCCAATATTTTCCTCTAGGACATTTATGGTGTCACGACTTACATTTAAGTCTTTTATTCACCTTAAATTTATTTTTGTGTATGGTGTAAGTTGGTGATCGAGTCTCATTTTTTTTTTTTTTTGCATGTAGCTGTCCAGATCTCCCAACACCATTTGTTGAAGAGGCTATTTTTACTCTATTTTATGCTTCTTCTCCCTTTGTCAAATATTAATTGACCACAGAGACTTGAGTTTATTTCTGGGCTCTCTGTTCTGTTCCATCGGTCTATATGTCTGTTTTTATGCCAGTACCAAGCTGTTTTGATTACAATGGCCTTATAATATAGTTTGATATTAGGTATTGTGATCCCTCCTGCTTTGTTCTTTCTCAAAATTGCTGCAGCTATTCAGGGTCATTTATGATTCCATATAAATTTCTGAAGTGTTTGTTCTAAATCTGTGAAATATGATCTCACCTTTCACTGGAACATAATCAACAAAAGAAAAAAGTAAACAAAATATAACCAGAGACATTGAAGTTAAGAACAATCTAACAATAACCAGAGGGGAGTGGGGAAGGGATAGTGAGGAGAAGGGTTTTCAGGAACTACTACAAAGGGCACATGAACAAAACCAATGGGGAGGGTGGAAACAAGGGAGGGAGGTGGGTTTGGCTGGGTTAGGGGACGTGGTGGGGGAGAAAATGCAGACAACTGTAATTGAACAACAATAAAGTAATTAAAAAGAATGTGAATAAAATAACTTAAAAAGCAAATAAAATTACATTAGAATGAAAAAAAATATTATAGATATGTTAAATTGCCATGCCAGAGGTTAGCTGCAAAACTGTTGCTATGCAAAACAGCTCTCAGTGGCCCTCCTCCATGTGTCTTATCCCCTAGCTCAGACTTTTGGGGGTGAGGACATCATATATATATAATTTTTTCTAATATTTCTTGGACACATTGAGTTCTGGACCCCATTACAAATCCTTATTTGAGGGCTCCCCTTGGCTGCACCCTGTTACATGATTATTAGTGTGTTAGGCATCTTTTCATATGTTTATTGGCCATCTGTTTGTCCTCTTTGGAAAAGTCTCTATTCGTGTCCTTTGCTCATTTTTAATTGGATTGTTTATATTTTTTGATGTTGACTTTTGTATGTTTTTTATACATTAAGATATAGAAGCAGCCCAAGTGTCCATCAGTACATGAGTGAATAAAACAACTATGGCACATTTACACAATGGAATACAACTTGGGTGTAAAAGAGAAGAAAAAAAAATTTTTTTGCGACAGCACAAATGGCCCTGGAGAACATTATGCTAAGTGAGAAAAGCCTGTCAGAGAAAAATAAATACCATATGATTTCACTCATATGTGGACTCTAGTGAACAAACTGAACTAAGAAGCAAAATAGAGACAGACTCATAGATGGAGAGCAGATGACAGCTTTGGTGGGGAGTACTTAGGGGGTGGAGGGATTGAGCATAAAAGAAAAAGTACTCATAGACATGGACAAGAGTGTGATAATTGCAGGGAGGAGGGGGGCATAAGGGGCTTGAATGGTAATGGAAAATATAATAATAATTAAAAAAATAAAAGTGTCCTCACATGTCTCCATTATTACACATTCAATAGTTTTAACCAATGCATTCCCTGAAAGGGCTCTCAAGAAATCTGGATGGTGGTATGTGTGTGGGGGAATCTTTCCTAAATGGAACTATTACTTTGATGTAATATTATAGGATAATTTAAAAATTGAATATGTTTTATCTTTAGTAGTATATTAAACACCTACTTCCTAAAATGAAAAAATTATGTAATTCTTCTTTATTCTATTCATTGTTATGATTTTTTATGGTGGGCCTTTTTTTTTTCACCACTGGCTCTCATAAAATGTGTGTTGGTTTCATACTAATTAATATGGAATAGTACATAGGGTCCAATGGAACTTTAAAAATTGAGAAATATTAATTCATATATGTAACATGTATTATAATTTCACAAATATTGATTTATATGTTTGCAGATAATTTTTCAGGAATTTCTTCTCACCTAAGTTGTTTTGAGTAATAAATTTTTAGGGTGTTTTAATTTAATTACTATGTAATCATTATTAAAGAGACGGGGTAAGTTGTTTAGTACTTTTGAAAGCTATTTTGCAAGATTGTAAAAAAATATATAAATAATGAGTCAAACTAATTTGGATAGAAAAGACTTTCGGCAATGCAAACATCATTTTTAAAATGTATAAGCAAAGCAATGAAAATTTTATTTTTTCAGAATATGTTACAAAAGCATAAGATACCCATAGTACTTATTAATCTTTACAAGATGAATTTTTAATATCTTAGTCTCTGGAATATTTTTAGTGATTTATAAGGATTTTCTGTACTCAGATTCATGTAGAAATAATGAATAATTTGGAATAGTTATATTAATGATAAGGTTTCTCTTCCCAGAGTTAAGGAAAGAAAATAGAATTAACAAAATAAAATACAGATTTAATATTATATCAAAAGAAGAATTCCAGTTCATATTCTTTAGTTTGTAAGATGGGGGAGCTATTGCATTACACAAATACTAGTCAGTTCTTTTCCTCTGCATATTTTCTTTTGAGTAAGAAATTTGTAGTAAATGATGACACAGTTTTTTATAAGTACTATTTTAACTGAGGATGTGGTCTAATTAAATTGTGTCTTTAAAGGCGTTTCAATTTCTAGAACCATAAAATATTAGTTTACTAGTAATATATTTATAGTATGGTAACAATTCTATAACATCAATGCATATTGGCTAATATTCCATTTTTAGATAACACTTATTTGCCTTAAAAATGAGAATTTGTGTATCTGAATAGCATGAAAGTACTTTTTGTTAAAAGTAAATTCTCTGCTGTTGTGATTTCTGCTTCTCCTTAAAACCCTGATCATCCAGGAAGCCTCTTAATCCTCATTAAGGATAAGAAGAAAGAAGAGGAAATCATGACAAACTTAACCTTGTGTGAATCCAAGTCAGAAACACAGAATGCCTTAAAATTTTAATCCCACAATCTTCCTCTATATAATGTTGAGAGAAAGAAAAAAATAACACTACATAAATTATAACCTAAAGCCTTTTTAAACTAGGTTGAGAATGTGGTCATAGAAACTAATAACATCTTACATTTATATCATAGAATTTTTGTCACAGAAAGAATTTTTGTAATAATCTACAACCTTAGCATTAACTCCTATTGTATGTATGGAAAAACTTAGACCAAGAAAAGCTCTTTGCAGTATGCAGTTATTTTTCTCCTGCCTTGGCTTGGTATTGGTAGGAACCCAGAAGTGAAAAAAGTATATATTACCAGTTCTGTTCTATAGGTTAAAAACTAAGGTCTGGAAGAGTTATTTTCTAAAGTTATCCAGTTAATTAGTAGCAATCACAGTGCCTTATGAATTAAAAAAATTTAGGTTTATTCAGAAATATAGGGAAAGTAAATAATATCTCCCTATGTAACTTAAGGTTCTTGAAGTTAATGCATGTGAAAATAAGTTGTAATTATATGTGATAAAAGTGACAGTTCTTGGTTTCTCACTGCCAAGATAAGTTGCTGATCATTATATATATCTTTATGTATAACTTATGTTTTTAAATGTTCCAATGGTAAGCACTGAATGCACAGTAAAGAAAGTCCACTCCAGGTGTTTTCAAAATAACATCACTATTTTTCTTTGCTAGTCCATCTGAAATGTACAAGGAATGTCTACTTGGAATGGTGTAGGGTGAAAAGGAATAATTACTTCTCCATTGCTAACTATGACTTTAAAATTTCATTAACAACTAATACAAAGAAAGCTACCAAAATTATTTTAGTAATAAAAACATTTGAATGCTCATCAAGGAATATATGTGCTTTTCTTAGGAGTAGTGTAACTAAATAGGTAATCCAAGCTAACTAGCAGGACCACCATCTCTAACAGTCCCTGATCTGTGTATTGTGTGTGTGATGAGAAAGAGAGAGCTGCTAACAATTAATTTTAAAAGCCTGACACAATATAAGATAGTATTTATGATCCCAAGTTTAGGAGTCAGATCTGAAGTTTTATTTACCCTGACTGCCATATCTCACTTTGGGCAACCAGAGTGGCCCAAACTTCTTAACTTCTGAGTTTCTTCATCTGTAAAATTCGGATGAAAATGGCCACTGCACACAGTTGGTAGAAAAGATGAAATGAGGCAGTATTTGTAGAACACAGAACAGCACCTGGGATAAAATAAATGCATAATGTACAAAAACATTGAAATTTAAAAAAACTATTAAGACAATCCAAATGTTTATCATTTGTTTTATTGTTGCTTTAATTCAATCAGACTTTAAGGAGAATTATAAATTTGTTCTAAGTTTACAAATTAATATTTTTTTCAGGTAGGTCTCTGACACAACCAAAATATATTATTATATATCTGAAAGAATGGTGACTTTCATTCTTTCATGAAAATATGAAAGTCAATATTACTATTTTCTTGAGGTCTTTAAAAGCATTACTGTTTGTTTAAGACTATATTTCCTCACACATTGTTGAATCAGCAAGGAAATAATTTTCAAAATACAGATTTAGATATCTGGAATATACTTTTAGGTAACCTAGCCCAAGAATAATTTTGATGAATGTTTACTTTCAAATCTCGATCCAATGAACTATTTTACGGTGATTTGAGCTTTAATCATTAGGGGAACTCTGCCATCCACTGATCTTATTATTCTAGGTAAATGTATATATATCTTTATTGTTATTTGTAATACCACATATGTCTATCTTTTTTGCACTGGGAAAAATATTGGCTATTTTTGATCCTGTATTAAATGCTTCCATAACATTTTTATAGTTAACAATAAATAGAGGTTAAGATTACAGGCTCTACAGAGTTTACTTGAAGTCAAATCCTAAGGTAGGTTATTTAACCCCTCTCTACCTCAGTATCTTCTGCTAGAAAGTGCTCTAATAGCCCTGACCAGTGTGGTTCAGTTGGTTGGGTGTCATCGACAAAGCAAAAGGTTGCCAGTTCAATTCCAGGTCAGGCACATGCCTGGGTTGCAGATTTGGACCCTGTTCAGGACATGTGTGAGAGGCAAACAATGAATGTTTCTCTCTCACAACCAGGTTTCCCTCTTTGTCTCCCTCCTTTCCCTTCTCTCTAAAAATAAATGAATAAAATTTAAAAATAAATAAAATAAAGTATATTAATAATAATATCTACCTAATAGGTTCTTATGCCTCTTAAATTAATGGACACTTGCCAAGCATCTAGAATAGTGTTGGTGCATAAGTGTTCAATTAATGTTAACTATTATTTTTGTGTAAGAAAATACACATATCACTTGGATACAGATACTTCAAGAGCAAGTATTGTAGTTATAGTCAGAAATTGAGGGAATAAACATATCTACATTATATTTTCACATTATTAAAATTAATTATGTAAATTTAACTTTTTTTAAAACTCCAAGTGCTTTCACCTAAAACACACTTTTCTCCCTTTCTATTGTATAAGTAACAATTGATAACAGATGGATAAGATTATATCATGGCTTTCTGGAGATAACAGTTTTCCTCAGAGGCAGGATTGAAATGAGGACATATAATTTTTGGGATCAGATCGTTAGGTACAACCTCTTAAATTTGAAAAATATTTTAAAAATCAGTCACATGCATTATTAATTCTTTAACATGCTAAGAATAAAATGAGACTTCAGAAGGTAAGATGAAAAAAGATAGAGAAGAAAAAATTTTTCATGAGAAAGAAGAAATTAAACAAGTTTTCCTCATAAGCCATAAAACCTACCTTGAAAAAAAAAAGAACCCCCTCAAAACCAGAGACTTGAAAGGAAGAGCAATTAGTCCAAAGCCACAAGAAGAAAAAAACACTTTTTGTTTGTTTGTTTTCAAAGCAATCGAATCAGTTCTGAAATAGCTTTTCAATTTTCCCTTTCTTAGTGAAAACAAACATCACACACATCCCTAAATGAAGGGACTGCTGAGAGAGTAACTTCAAGCAAATTTGCATATGGCCACAAATCAAAGCATTTGAATGGGTGCTTAATTTGTTTTAAATTGTATCAACTTTTGCTTATTAGTACACTTTGCAAAACTTTGGTGTTAAAGATTTATTTATTTATTTTAAAATGTATGTTGTTGACTATGCTATTACAGTTGTCCTATTTCTCCCACTTTATTCCCCTCTAAACTGCACACCCCCTCCTACCCATACTCCCTCCCTTTAGTTCATGCTCATGGGTCATATAAGTACTTTGGCTTCTACATTTCCTATGCTATTCTTAACCTCCCCTTGTCTATTTTCTACCTACCATCTGTGCTACTTATTCTCCATACCTTTTACCCCTCTCTCCTCCTCCCACTCCCCTGTTGCTAACCCTCCATGTGATCACTATTTCTGTGATTCTGTTCTGTTGTAGTTGTTTGCTTAGTTTGTTTTTGTTTTTTTTAGGTTCAGTTGTTAATAGCTGTGAGTTTGTTGTCATTTCATTGTTAATATTTTTTATCTTCTTTTTCTTAGAATTTGTCCCTTTAACATTTCATATAATAAAGGCTTGGTGATGAACTCCTTTAACTTGACCTTATTCAGGAAGCATTTTATCTGCCCTACTATTCTAAATGATAGCTTTCCTGAATAGAGTAATCTTGGATGTAGGCCCTTGCCTTTCATGACTTGGAATACTTCTTTCCAGCCCCTTCTTGCCTTCAAGATTTCTTTTGAGAAATCAGCTGATCATCTAATGGGAACTCCTTTGTAGGTAACTCTCTCCTTTTCTCTCACTGCTTTTAAGATTCTCTCCTCTTTAATCTTGGGTAATGTAATTATGGTGTGCCTTGGTGTGTTCCTCCTTGGGTCCCACTTCTTTGGGAGTCTCTGAGCTTCTTGTACTTCCTGAAAGTCTATTTCCTTTGCTAGATTGGGGAAATTCTCCTTCATTGCTTGTTCAAATAAGTTTTCAATTTCTTGGTCTTCCTCTTCTCCTTCTGGCACCCCTATGATTCAGATGTTGAAATGTTTAAAGATGTCCTGGAGGTTCCTAATCTTCTCCTCATATTTTCAAATTCTTGTTTCTTCATTCTGTTCTGGCTGAATGTTTCTTCCTTCTGCTCTAGACTCTTGATTTGAGTCCTGGTTTCCTTACCATCACTGTTGGCTCGCTGTAGAATTTTCTTTATTTCACATAATGTGAACTTCATTGCTGCCTGGATCTTTTTTATGCTGTTGAAGTACCCAGTGAGTTCCTGGAGCATCCTGATAACCAGTGTTTTGAACTACGTATCTGTTAGTTTGGCTATCTCTTGGTTGCTTAGTTGTACTTTTTCTGGAGCTTTGAACTGTTCTTTCATTTGGGTCATTTTTTTTTTTTGTCTAGACACACCTGTTACATAGTACAGGACAAAGCCTTAGGTATTCCTGGGGAGTGGGCAACCTACATCACTGTGTTGTGACACTGCATTGGGGGAGGAGTCCCAGAGAGAACAGTGCCACTTGCTCGACTCTCTGCTGGTTTTCAGTCACTTCTCTGGCTACCCACAAGTAAATTGGGCCCTTCTTGTGCTTATTCCCTGGTGGGTGGGCTTATGTACATTCTAGGGCCCTATGGGCCTCTCCAGTGAACTCCCCTGTGAGGCTGGGAGTTTCTCCCACTACAGCCTCAACCCCCACAGGTGTTTTCAGTTAGAGGCTTTGAGGTTCTATTTCCCCATGCTGGGACCTTGGGTGCACTGTTTATCTTGCTCCCTCATTGTTCCTCCCAGTTTATCTGCACACAAATGTGGGACTGCCCAGTCTGCCTGCTGCCACATTTCCCACCCTGGTCCTCCAGCTGCTGCCTTGCTGTGAGTCCTCCCCACCTGGCTGCCCATCTCTGCCCCTCCTACCGGTCTAGATGAATGTTTATTCTTCAACTCCTTTGTTGTCTGACTTCCATACAGTTTGATTTTCCATCAGTTCTGGTTATTTTTCATTTTTCAATTTGTTGTTGTCCTTCTTTTGGTTGTGCAAGGAGGCACAGTATGTCTACCTATGCCTCTTGGCAGGAAGTCCAGGAAATGTGGATAAGATTTATTAAACTGTTTTCAGATTAAAGAATTACTATTTAGAGAAAAGGTAAGTATCATCGTATATATTATGGGTAACCTTTTAAATCATGTGAGTTTGGAAATATTCAGGACTCTGGATTTGATTTTAACTTTTACTGCTTAATTATGTATCATATTTAATTATTTAAAAATATTTTATATGTTTAACACACATGCATATATCATGCATTGATATATATTTAACATTATATATAACATAAAATATCAGTTTACATGTACATAAGTACATTCTACAACATACAAAAACATATTTTAATTTTGCTACCATATACTTTGAATCCAAATATGAGGTCTAAAAAGGTGTACAATGTATGTAAACTTTTTTAAAGATTAGAATAGTTATCACCAACATAGTAATTATTTCAGTTTTGTTAATTATGGTTGATTTTTAAAACAGTTTTTACTAATCTGATTGTTTAATTTGCCATATATTTTTAAAATATTTTATTTATTTATTTTTTAGAGAGGTAAGGGAGGGAGAAAGAGAGAGAGAGAGAGAAACATCAATGTGCGGTTGCTGGGGGCCGTGGCCTGCAACCTAGGGATGTGCCCTGACTGGGAATCAAACCTGCAACACTTTGGTTCACAACCCACACTCAATCCACTAAGCTACGCCAGCCAGGGCCTCTTTTAGTATATGTTTTGAGTCAATTTCTTAGTTCTAGCCCTTGAGATTGCAGTTTATATCTTCATGCAAAGAAATTTAAATCATATTAATTTCAAGTTATTTAAAAAATATGTAAAAAAATTTGGTCCAATATAGCTCCATTTCTCCTACTTCTTTATACAATCATTTTCATAAAAATTACATCTTTATGTATCTGTAAGCCAATTAATACTATTTTTTATTGTTCTTCAAGTACAGTTGTCTCCATTTTCCCACCACCACTTCCCCCTGCCCCATCAACCACCACCTCCCATCCTCAATCCTACCCTCTTTTGGCTTTGTCCATGGGTCCTTTATACATGTTCCTGAACAACCCACTAATACTATTTTAAAACATTGCTTTCTTAAGATATATTTTAAATTGGATAGTAGAACAAAAGAGTTACAAACAAATCTACATTTATATGATGCCTTATTTTCTTATATAGTGACATATACCACTAAATTCTTTTGTATGGATTCAAGTAAATATCTAGTTTCCTTTCATTAAAACCTAAAGAACTCCTTTCCAGGGCATGTCTGCTAGCAATTAATTGTCAGTTTTTATCTTGGAATGTCTTAATTTCTCCTTAAGTTTTGCAGAATAATTTTGCAGAATATAGAATTCTTGAATTTGCAATCTCTTTTTTTTTTAATAGTTTGAGTACACTATCCCACTTCCCTCTAGCCTCCGTGGCTTCTGAGGAGTCACCTGCCAACATTATTGAGGATGTCTTGTATGTGATGAGTCACTTTTTCTTGCTACTTTAAAAAATTCTCTTTATATTTGCCTTTCAAAAGTTTGATTATGATATACTTTCACATGCATCTCTTTGACTTACTTCTACTTGGAGTTCACTAATCCTAGGTGTGATGATTAATGTTGTTCATTACATCTGGGAAGTTTTTTGCCAGTATTTCTTTAAATATTCCTTCTCTCTCTCTCTTTCCTCCTTAGAAGCTTTCATTATATGTATGCCAGGAGCGTGATGCTGTTCCGCACACTTTTGAGACTCTGCTCACTTCTCTTCACTTTTTTTCTCAGTTCCTTAAACTGGATAATCTCAATAATCTCTATTTTTACATTCACTGATGCTGCCTGCTCAAATCAGCTGTTGTTATTCTCTAACAGTGTTTTAAAATTTCTCTTGTACATTCAACTCCAGAATTTCTGTTTGATTCTTTTTTAATTATTTCTATCTTTTTATTGATTTTTTTATTTGGTAAGAAATCTTTCTCATACTTTCCTTTTGTTCTTCACATATAATTTCCTTTAGTTCCTTTTCCAATTGAAAATGCTGATTTAAAGCCTTTGTTTAGTAAATTCAACATCTGGGATTCCTCACAGGTATGATATATTGAGTGCTTTTATTCCTGTGTATGATTCCTACTTTCCTGTTTCTTATACATATCAATTTTATTGTTGAAGACTGGGCAACTTGAATAACATATGTTTCAACTCAAAATTAGATTGTTCCCCCTTTCCCAGGGTTTGCCATTTTTGCTGTTTGTTTACTTTCTTTCATATATTCTTAGAGAATGTAATTTTGTCATAAGTGCTGATGAAGTGTCTGCTTGCTTCAGTTACTGGTCAACTAATGATTGAACAGAAGTTTCCTTCAGGTCTCTAAACAAGTAAATCTCCCAAACATTGCAAAGTGATGTTCTGTTTGTATTGGAACATACCTTAAAGACTCTAGCAAGTGGTTGACAACTCTGCCTTAGTATTCACTTTTTGCTTGTGCTGACCCTGAAGGTCCACTTGTGGTGAGGAATTAGAGCTTTCTCAGTTTTTCCTTAGTATGTGCATAATCCATGGATGTTGTCTTCTAGATTCCTGGGAACATGTTGAAATTTGTAAAGTGCCCTATGAACATGCCTGTCATTCCCCAGTTTTCCTTTCATGTTTTTTAATCAGCCCCTAATTAGCTCCAGCATGTAATTAGACCCAGGCAACTATGATCACAAACAATTAATGCTAAATGTCTCTAACAAATGTCCTGAGGATAAAGCTGTTTTCACAGAGCAAGCCCTGAATCAGCCATCTCTTGAGAATGGAGCTTTGAGTAGCTGCCAGACAGGTTGAATAGTCACATTTCTTGGGGCTGGGGGTTGGGAACTCTAATCCCATTTAGTCTCTTCCAGCAGCTTCCAAGCAGCTGATTTTTATAAGCATGTGTAGCTGCCAGGCTGTTAGTTTTCAAGGCTACCACAGAGCTGGGGAGTTGGGGAATGACATATAAGCTTGTTGCTTTTAGTAAGACTTGGCCATTTTTCTCAAACATGCACACTTTGTGCAGAAGTTTAGTTGATTTCAAAAGTTCTAAAAAGTTTGATCTCAAAATCTGTTGATTTTGGAAGTGTTTCCAGTTATTATTGCTGTTATGGAGGAGTATATTTTTGAAGGTCATAATTCTACTATTCCAGAATTAGCCTGGAATAGCCTGGAATTCCTTTCAGGAACCAGAATTTTAACCTAGATTTCTTGAATCTAAAATCATGCATTGTTTCCAAATTACATTTTCCACTATGTGATATTTATTTAGATAGCTTGCTAGCCCCAATGATGTCATGACAACTTCCTGCTTACCTAAGTATATCTCTGAAAAATCGACTGTTCTTGGATTATGCATTGGGTTGACCACACTATAGCAACCATTTCAGGTTTAAAGACATAAGAATAACAATTTAAACTTGCAAAATGTTACTTTCACTGTTTTTTTGTTTGTTTCATTTGAATCACATTTGGGGGATGTGTAATTTTGCATATGTTGTTCTTTCTTTATTTCGAAACTGTGGTCTCCTACAGAGTTCCCTAGGACTTGGTAACATGTTTTAACAGAATAAAATATTGGAGGATAGGGCACAGAATATTCAATATGATATCCTTATACATGCTAGAAAGGCACTGTTGTAGTCTCACTGAGGTGTGGCCCTGAGGAGGTATTCAGGAAAGAAATCTTTCCAGTGGGTGTAATATCTAGTAGTACATCTTGCTGTCTATTTTGCTTAAAGCAGAGATAGCCTGAAGTTAGCACCTACATTTGTTTTGAGGATGATTGGCAGACATAGGACTTAGGAGGAACAATGATGAGAAGAACATTTATGAAAATATATGTATATGGACCACTCATATATGGTTTAGGCTCAGAATTTGGTAATATATGTATACAATATAAATATTCACACTCAAGATCCCCAAAATAAATAAGATGAAAAATTCAGTGCTTTCTGAGTAAGGTAATAAAAATGACCATCTTTTAAAAAATCTTCACCAGAGGATATATTTATTGAAGAGAGAGAAACATCCATGTAAGACAGAAACATCAGTTGGTTGCCTCCCATATGCACCCCTACCAAGAATCAAACCCACAACTTTTTGGTGTCAGGACAATGCTCCAACCAACCAAGCCATGGCCAGGGCTAAAAATGACTATCTTAAAGATAAAGGTTATTCAGGGGCTCAATAATAAATATTTTACCTCAACAAGGATACTTAGTTACTGCTCAGCTAAATGCTTACCTTTCTAGGAATACTGAGTCACAATATGGGATGTTACCTTGAAGGGACCTGCACTGCCACCTACATGAGGAAGTTTGTTTACACTGGACCCATGTTATTGAGCTGACCTTTTGCTCTTATATGTAAACAGACATATTCTGGATTTGACTTTATTTTCCCCTTGTCATGGCTCTGCTAGAACCATTCTCTGTGGAATGTTTCATGTTACATCACAGACTATTACTTTCTAAAATAATCTCACATTAGTGAACAAAAGTAAGACAATTAATAAGTGTCCTGGCAATTCACTGATATTATAAGCTTCTTCATCAACCAGAAGGTGTTGGGCATAAAGAAAACTGGTATGGCTATTTGAAGACTTGTTATAGTAATAGTTATGGGATAGCACCTTGTCAATATTGAGGTGTACTCTAGCAGTGTGTGGTTTATGCTCCATGCCAGTGAATAATATAAAACTTACACTCATAATTAGAGTACAGAAGTTTAAGAACAAAGGGGTAGAAATACAGGTGGGACCTATCATGTATAATGATCTACTGGCAAAGAATTGCTTCCCATCCTTATTACTTGTAGGTCTGTTGGTTTGAAAATTTTGATGCCCAAGAAAAATTGCCCCTACCATGCTCCCTTTGTGAGCAGGCACAACAGGGATTTTGATGCCCAAGAAAAATTTTGATGCCCAAGAAAATTTTGATGCCCAAGAAAATTTTGATGCCCAGAAAAATTGGCCCTACCATGCTCCCTTTGTGAACAGGCACAGGGATTTGAGGTGGCGACTGTGGTCATGATCTTTCCCATCAAGGAGAGATGCAGTGATGCTATACAGTGAAAGCAGGGATGAGTTAGAAGAGATGTTAGAGTACCCCTGAAGTTCCATGATTAATCCATCATCAGTAGTCAATATTGGAAGAATGTAGACAGGGTTCTGATACTTTCAGAATGACGGTTTAAATCACCTAATCTCCATCCCAAATATAAAGCTGTGAGAACTGAAATGTTGAATAAAGGCAAGGAATTTTGAACAGCAGGTAAAGAAAGCTTTATAATACTAATCATGGTCTTATATTCAGTTGCAAAAGCATTGACCTTACTAGTTGTGTACATTTGATTTCTTGCACATGTTTTTATATTTAACTAATATCCTTTTTAAAATTCCATTTTCCACCATTCTATTCATGGAGGTTTTCTTTATAATGTGCATGGCAATGTTTATAATTCTACATAAAATATAGTATACCACTCTTTTTAATAAATTGGGATATTAGTATAGTACTTAAGATTTGTCTATTTTTGAAGGAACAAATGATTCATATTTTAAAATTACATAAAACCTTGCAATCTAAATGCCAGTTAAGCGAGAGTTGTCTAACTACTACAGTTTTATTATAGAAAAAAAATGTTATGCCTAAGGTAAAAATGATTAGATTGTTTTAAGCTGTTGTTTTTTAAGTAAGAAGTTTTGCAGCTATCATAATTTAGTGTGTGTGCATGTGAGAGAGAAAGACAGAGAGAGAGGGAGAGAGTAAATGAGAATTATTGCAGCATTTCGTCAATATTAGCATTAGTCTTTTAAAAATTTACTTCCTGATATTTAAGTTAAGAACTCATCACCCTATTATAATTAGTGGCTAAAGTTTCTCTGGGTTTTTCAGATATTAGAGTTCAAATATACTGACAACAAAAATGGCTAGATACCTGGTCTATGGAAAAGCAATTCATTTGAAGTTAGCATATTATAGCCAAAAGAATTTTTTATCTGTTCTGTGCATACACAAGTTTAATGCTCTCAGCAGAATGTAGTTTTAGATAAATGGAAAATTTTCTAATTTAACCTACTGCTGTATTATGCATCATCATCTTATTCAGTGCCAATACCTTCTCAATCTCCTCTTGATACTCACTTTTCATATGTTTACTGATTATTAAAACTTCTACCAAGGTGTGTATAGAGAAGGATATGGGATATGTTGGTTTTCTTTTAAATAAGACACAAATCAACAGAAAATTTTAATTTTGACATTTATATGTGACTGCTATTTATTTCCTCCATGAACCCTGAGATGTAAAATTGGGTGTATGACTGTGCACTTGAGAGCAATCTTAAAGCAATATTTCTAAATCTAATAGATTTTGAAATTTAAATACATTTTGGGTCATTATAAACTACACATTTAGTTTGGACCTTCCTTAACACTAAATCAGATTTTATAGAGGCGAGGCTTAGACATCCTTCTTTCTCTTACAAATTCCATAGGCTCTTGTTATAATTAATCCTAACCAAATATTTATAATTAAAATACCTATAAAATTGATACAAATTCATTTAAGTTAAGAAAAAACTTGTTTTCATACAGCCTAAAATACAATTTGAGTATAGTTAATGAAGTCTGTTGACCTTTTACATGTATGTATATGATAAAGCACACATACAGAAACTCTATATGAGGATGTTCATTTTAAGTGTGGATTTCCATAAAATCCTACATATTGGGTACATTTTGGGAGATAATGTATGAACCCTGGCATAGTATCTAATATTCTCATGTAAGTTAGTCACAACTGAAAGAAGTTTTAAACTATAAAACTTTATTTCAAAATTCCATTTCATATTATACAATTATGACCTAGAGATAACCTAGTATGTTTAGGAGGAAAAAAAGAGGAATAAAATCTAGAGGAAATGTGAAATTTAGTGGGACAAAATGGGGTAGGGTATTGAATTAGGAAACTCTGGGCTAAATGACAGATGTAAGTTCATTTTTCTGGAGAGTTCAACTAGTGATTTGGTTAATCAATATTATTAAGCATAAAGGAAATATTATCAGGTTGAAATTGGTAAGTTGAGATGATGACTAGACCCTATAGGAACTTATACAGTAATTGAATAGTTTAAAAACGCATGTGTTTGCATTCACAGGTGATGAGTGCACATTCGAATGACATAAACACATCAAGAAATTATCACTTGGGCCTGGCTGATATGGCTCAGTTGGTTGGAGCATCATCCCATGAATTGAAGGGCCATGGGTTTGATTCTTGATCAGGGCACATACTCAGGTTACAGGTTTGATCTCTGGGCAGAGTGTGCATGAAAAGGCAACCTGATTGATGCTTTTCTTTTGCATTGATGTTTCTCTCTCTCTCAGTTTCTCTTTCTCTCTTTCTCTCTCACTCTGCCTTCCTCCCTCTCTAAAAACAGTGAAAAAATGTCCTCAGCTGAGGATTAAAAAAAAAAAAAAGAAATTATCACTTGGCACCTGCAAGCAAAGATGTCAACTTCATGCATTGGAAATAGGAAAGTTCTACAGCCTTTTGGAAACTCTATCTTATCAAGCAATACCATTTCTTTCTTTTCTTCCTTGGGAAATTAATGCTTCTAGGGTTTATCTTACCTTGAGAGAGTTTATTATAGATACCAGTGCATTTCTGTGTTGGAGGAATATGTAAAGGTATTAATATGTTCTAAGATACCGGTGTCCTTAGCTAGCATCAGTTCATGGCATTTTGAGAGGATACTAAAATAATAATTTCTTCCTTTCATGGATTATTTGATTTGACCCCATTTAAAAAATTTTAATTGCTCATAAAAATAACCACTTTATATCCTAATGACCCAAACAAGAAACAATTTCTTGTACTTATCTAAAATGCTAATATTATAAATGTACACTGTTAACAATTTAAAATTTTCTAGTCAGTAATCATGAATTTTCAGGTGTGTATTTTATCTGCCACTGCTGCAAAATCTTTCAAATATTTAGATTTTCTGTACCCTGAAGCACATCTTGATAACGTTTCAGAGGTTGAATCATTTCCAGTGAAGTAGTAGAAATCAGAAAAATTCATTTGGTAAGCTAATATTTATTGAATGCAGGGTGTATGTCAAAGATGTGGCTTTACTGTAGATTCCTATAAACTGGTCTTGTTGGCATAGGAGGAATGTCCAACAAGCTAGGAAGGTGCTTTGGGGCAAAATAGCATAAAACAGTCTTGGATGAAGTTTTTCCTACTATTTTACAAATAAATTTTTACTTATTTAATTTATCTAAAACTGACTAAAGAAATAATATATTTGTTAGGATAAAGCAGTGGAGAAGAGAGGGATTATTTTAGACTTTAGCCAAATACCATATTATAATACAGTGCTTATGTGACTCTTCTTGATTTTACTCGTTTCCTGTGGAGAATACTTTGTGTCTATATGTTATCAACCTCATTTCTGAACATTAAATTCACTTCAGCAAAGAATAATGTTATTTTCAATAGATCATTTTATCTGTAGACTAACACTAAAATAACTAAGATAATATGATTAAATAAACATATATCTTAATGGCCATAGCATTTCTGATTGATATCTATTGGACAGTTTTCATGAAAGCCATATATCCCCCTAAATATCTGTTATCTCCCCCCCAAAAAAAATTCTGTCATTAAAGCCACATTTTTAAAACCAAAGATAAATTTATGAATATAGTGCTATAAGTTTTGGGTTGGTAAAAAAATCCATTTAGATTTTTTCCATAAAATAAAAGACACATTTTTCATTTTCACCAAAACCTTTATTGATTTCTATATTATGAGTATGTTGACTATCTGCCTCATGGAATAACATTGATTGTTCTGAATTAATGTCTCAATTTGATCACTGTAAACTTTAACTGGTCTACCTGACTGTGGAGCATTGTCCAGTGAGAAATCTCTAGCATGAAATTTTCAGCAAACCACTTTTGACATGTTTGATTAGTCATAGCACCTTCTCCATACACTGCACAGATCTTTTTTTTTTTGCATTTCAGTTGCATTTTACCTTTCTTGAAATAGCAAAGTTCAATATGCTGAAAACCTTGTTTATTTTCCATCTTCAATATTAAAATGGTTACACAAAAATTCACCAATTTTGCCAAGTTATATTTTAATGTATGTTGATATGACAGCTGTCACAATACTATCTAACAAAGTTGTTTCAAATGAAATTAAGGATAGCTAAGCACTACTAGAGTCATTTTACAGAAAACACCAAATGAACTTTTTAAACAACTCAATATAATGTCAATTTAAGATTATCCTTTGTCCTTAAATGAACAAAAATTTGTTACCAATATTTTTACATGTATTTCATTGTGATGACACAACAATAATTTTAATGGAAAATAAGAAAGTTACAGTTTTGTTGCTTTAACACAACTCAGTGTTATATTCTAATATCTGTCCATACTGTAATTCACATGCTGAAGACATGTATATTTAATATCAAAACCTCCATGTATTTTACAATTGTTAGTAGAAAGAACTATGGAAATGATCACATTTGTTCAGTTGGGTATAGGATGAATTTTATGTCAATGACTGTTTAAAGGTTTTCTTTCCATTCTCGTGAAAAGATGCAAGGAGACCATTAGGGAACTCGGAGTGTTATGGCCAAGTGCCTTGAAAGTGTCACCTTTTGTTTCTAACATCCGGTTTGGATTCTGTATTGACACTGCCAGGCAGCTTTAATGAAAATCATCTTCCAAGCAGCTGCAACTTCCACTTGAGTTTTAGTCACAGCGGCACTCTTGATTAGCCTCTGCAGGAGCTGCCACGAGACTGAGCCTAAATCTGCTCTACAGAGTCATAGACGTGCATAATACAAGGCCACTCGTTATCAAAATTCATAAATGCAACGTGATAACCTTTCTGCGTGGCTTAATCATTTCATATGCTCAGAATAGCCATAGATATTCATATAACATGCATTGTCTAAGAACTTTAAGCATAAGGCTAGTAATTTGTAATTATGTAATTTTTGCCCACTAATGATATAGGATGTAGAAGGGCATGGAGAGTTAAAAATAACAGCAGAAACCATAGCCACCTAGGATTTTTATGCTAATCTTTTGTATTTAATTACATGCGCTTACACTCTTGGTTTCCTGTAGGTTTTCTGTATAACTCAACAGGTGCTAGAGCTGCATAGTTCTTTCCAATTCTTATATAAAAGGGCACAGCATGGCAGTGAGGTTTTATTTAGAATAAATTTTGCCATCAAAATGACTAAATCAACAGCTCTTATACTGGCAGAATTTTTATGAATATGAGAGGTTTTATTATGGTGCAATTGTAAGTTTGTACTTTGTTTCTTTTGATTTAACTTGCTATAAAGTCTTAGATTCTGACTGATTATCTTGGACTTGAGGAACTTTTTTTAATTCATGGGTGTGTGAGCATGAATGTGTATATATGTGTATGTGATTTGTGTGCACTCAGGGCATATCGTAGAATGGGTCTCAAGGGCAAAGTCATACTGACAGTGGCAAACATGCAACGGACTACGTGAGTGGAACATCATTAGGAGACCAAAGAAAACAACATTATGGCTTGGAATATGTAAGGAAGATATGTGGCTGAAGTAAGTTTTGTGAATGGAAAAGAAAATCAAAGTTGGAAGGCAAAAATGAGCACCAAACCCAAAGAAGCTATGAAAAGAATTTAAATGGAATTGCTACATGCTAGTAAATAGTTCTTTATAAGTCTCAAATGATTGGGGATCTTCAAAAAGCTCTAGATCAACTTGACTTGACCTAGGCTACATGACATCAACAACTAATGTCAGAGAAAATTCTAGTTCCTTGGTTTTCCTAGGGTTTAGAGTGACTAGAAAAAAAGTATTGTTAGAAGGTGATGTTTTTTGAATGATATGACTGGGTCAGTTACTGTTCTAAGAGAAAATATCAAGAACTGTTTCCAACACTTGGCTATTGTAAATTGGGCTGCTGTGAACACACAGTTGCATAAGTTCTTTTGAATCGGTGCTTCAGGGCTCTTAGGGTTTATTCTCAGCAGTGGAATTTCTGGGTCATAAGGCTGTTCCATTTTTAATTTTTTGAGAAAATACTGTACTGTTTCCACAGTGGCTTCAGCAGTCTGTATTCTCACCAAGAGTGCACTAGGATTCCCTTTTCTCTACGTCCTCACCAAGCACTGGTTGTTTGTTGATTTATCAATGATAGCTATTTTAACAGGTGTGAGGTGATATCACATTGTGATTTTAATTTGCATCTCTCTGATGGCTAGTGATGCTGAGCATTTTTTTTAAAGCCCAAGTGCCCACCAGGAGATGGGTGGATTAAAAACTCTGGTACATTTACACAATGGAATACCACACAGCAGAAAGAAAAAAGACATTCCTACATTTTTTGATTACATGGATGGAACTGGGGAATATTACGCTAAATGAAATCAGCTAGTTGGCAAAGTACAAATATCATGTGACCTCACTCATAACTGGAATCTAATGAACAGAATAAAGTAACAAGAAAATATGAAACAGAGACATGGGTACATGGAACAGACTGATAGTTGTAGGAGGGGAGGAAGAAGTGGGGGATGGTGAAAGGAAGGAAAAGGGATTAGTCAAATAACATGTATGAGTGACCCATGGACATGGACAACAGACAGCAGGTGGGCTGGGTGGAAGGGTCAAATGGAAAAAATCTGGACAACTGTAATATAATAAATGATAAAAAAAGAAAAAGCAGCAAGGAAAATATTCTAAAGTGGTCTGGGTTACTGAAAAATGAGGGGAAGTTGACTACTAACCAGGTAGGAATATGGATAAAGTCATTCATAGGCTAGGTATGTGAGTGCCAAAGGGGACTCAGGGAAGACAGAAAAGGAGAGTTTCAGAAAAATGGGGGGGAAAAGAGAGAGGAAGATGATGACTGTGGTTCCTAAGTCCTTCCAGCAAAACTGAAGCTGAAATCCCCAGCATCTGTACACACTGCTGTGTGGGGAAGCTGTCAGAATTTGAACAGGAGAGGTGGAGTCCCCCTGCCATGATAGTCATCACAGGCAGAGTGATGGTCATTGCATGAAATAACAATGTTCTATACAATAACACTGTAGGGATCAAATAAGACAATGTGGTTGGTGAGGAATGGGATTTGTGTTGAGAGACAGAAAACTGTTTCAGGAAACATACCATCTCAGTAAGTGAGAAGATTACTGGAAAGGGTCCCCCTGCCCTCTCACCTGATTTAAGCAGTTTTCCAAATACAGCTTACTAATGTCAAGGACACCCCAGTGAGGCTGAGCTGTTCGCAAGATGTGTGGACTCTGGAGAGTGCCAACAAAGGAGAACTCACTAAGCAGGTAGATATTCAAACATGAGAGGAGCTTTGCAAATCTGAGACAAGCTGTAAGAAGGTGAGATAGGTCAATAATGCAAAACAATGTTTGGAATTATGGGAGATGAGGAAAATACTATTTATAGTCTAGGAATTGGTGATACCTAATACACAGTTTCAGTGGCATTAAAGGAAGAAAGACAAGGAAAAAATGATTGAGGAGCAAATGGCTTCAGAAAGTCAAAATCCCCAAATATAATCCTTGCTATTAAAACAAAGGAAAATCAATATGTTGTGTTTTTCAGGAAAAGCAGAGTCAAGATAAAAATGCCAGTGGAGAAAGAGAGATAGATTATAATATAGTAAGTCTTAAAATCAATGAGTTGAAATACTGCTGGAATGAATAATCCAGCTTGGCAGGCTCTTTTTGGAAAGCACTAATAAGTAATGGTAAGAAGTCTGAACAAACAAGAAGAATGTTAAATAAAAGTTTCACAAGCAATGTACTGAGCAGCTAGTAATATCAAATCCTGTCTTAGACATTGACATATAAAAGGCAAGCCAAAATGCTTGTAGTTGCACAGGGTTAAGAAAGAGCTAACAGAATATGGTGTGGTGGAGGCACAGAGTGAGCATGGGGAGCACACCAGGGGGACATCTAACCTCGCCTGCAGTTGAGGAGGGAAATCATGGCTAATTGTTAGAGGTTTGGAGCTAGAATCTTCACAGAGAACTACTCCCAAGAAGTTCAGGGCTAAGGGTAGCTAGTATATAATATCTATATTATATATAAAATCTATATGTTATGTTTTAATGTTATATTTGAAATCTAAACCTCCTTAAAATAACTTCTAATGTTCCAGAATTACCAAGAGGATTATCTAGCTGGGGAGTGGTGGAACTTCTACCCTTAATTTTATCCTGAAAGAAAAACCTTTATCTTGGAGCTGTCTCACAGATTATATTATTTTTCTACTATATTAACCTTAGGGCTAATGGTATTCCCTTTAATGCCTAAACATAAATTAATATGACCCTTCTATTTTATGCCCATAGTACACTAGAGACAAAGCTAAAATATCCACATGGGAATTTACTAAGGTATTACTTAATAATATGAGGGAAATAAATCGGGAATAGCAGTCAACTAAGACTATTGGTTTTAAAAGTATAGCATTTTTGTCTTAAGCCTGGATTCTTGCCTTCATATAGGAACTATCTTTTATTACTATTTTAAGATTTTATTATTTATTTTTAGAAGGGAAGGGAGGGAGGAAAAAAGGGAGAGAAACATTAATGTGTGGTTGCCTCTCATGTGCCCCATACTGGGGACCGGGCCCACAACCCAGGCATGTGTCCTGACTGGAAATTGAACCAGTGACCCTTTCATCTGTAGGCTGATGCTCAGTCCACTGAGCCACATCAGCCAGGGCAGGAACTATCTTTTAAACACTTCCACCCTGGGTAATTTTTCTATAGCCAATATAGGTCCAAAGAATAAATCCAGAGAGGTGCCTTTCTTTTCTATGTAAGTTATATCATACACAGGATTAATACCAGGACTAATATAAACAGATATTAGGAGTAATTTTATTCCTTTCTCAAATTCTATGCCAGGTATATACCCAGAGAGTAGCAAAGGGATCACTTTTCTAAAATAGTCTTTAAGCAGAGTAGAGATTAGTACTGAAATTTATGATTAATTCTAGGAAGATGGATTGAACAAGGGACCATTACCTCAGCAATGGAGATATTGAAATACTATAAAACAAATCAAGGCCACGATATGATACTGCAACTCAAGAGTGACAGTGAACTTGGTCACAAAGAATGAGATAAGAATTTACTTAGGAGTTTAAAACCATAACAGGGAGGTAATTCTGGAATAAGAAAGTAATGGCTTCTGAAAATCTGCTCTTTAATAACATCAAAGAAAACAATAGCAAAGGTTACCAAAATCAACTTTTCCAGAACTCTAAAAAGTAATCAAAGGCTTTCAAGAATTCAAAAAGCATCATTAGTAAGAAGGACTGAATCTCAGCAATCAGAACCAAAAAAAAACAGGATACTATGTTTAAATATCCTACAAATTGTTAGAACAATCTTGCCACCCCATTCTTAAACTAAGTGAGTAAATATATTTAAAGCACCACCTTTGCCCCAGAAAGCAGACTTTCCTCTAATACCTAACACAAGACTGGGCACACAGTTAACTTGTTCAGAGGAAACAGGTGAATGCATGTTTGAATGAGTAAGTGAATGATGGCCTGCTCTATTCTTGTGTGAATATTACCTGACTAGCTTATTATTTATGAAAAAATATTCAAAGTCATGAAAAGCAGGAATCTATAACCAAGATTGCTCTACCGAGAAAAGCTATCATTTAGAATCAAAGGTCAGATAGAGCTTACCAGACAAGAAAAAACTAAAGGAGTTCATCACGACCAAACCATTATTATATGAAATGTTAAAGGGACTTATTTAAGAAAAGAAGATCAAAACTATGAACAATAAAATGGCAATAAATATACTCTACCAAAAATTGATTCTAAAAAACAAACCAGCAAACAAGTAGAGCAGAGACAGAATCATGGATACAAAGAGTGTTTTTTTTTTCTTCTGGTAGTGTCTTTTTTAAAAAAAATTGTCCAAATACAGTTTTCTGCCTTTTACCCCCATCCCAGATGGCTGCCAGATGGGAGGGAGTGTGGGGGAATGGGTGAAGAGGTAAAGGGGATAAGAAGTACAAATAGATAGCTGCAAAATAACTGTGGGGATGTAAAGTACAGTATAGGAAATGGAGCAGCCAAAGAATTTATACACATGACCCGTGGACATGAACAATGGTGTGTGTGGGATTTGCCTGGGGGAAAGGGGGTTGTTGGGTGGAGGGGGGCAAAGAGGGAAAAATTGGGATGACTGTAATAACATAATTGATAAAGTATAATAAACAAAAAGTCAGCAAGATGTGTCTAACGCTTATCATTTTGGGACCTTGGAGAAGTTACCTAAAACCTCCAAATCTTAGTTTCTTCCTGTATAAATTGGAGTTGATAATAATGGTACTGCCAACTTTGCACAGTAGCAGTATTATAACTAATGAGGTTTACCACAGGCTAATTATTGATAGTTGGTAATAACAGCACTGCCCATAATGGATAGATTGATGGTATTATTGTGAGAAAAAAAGTGAGATAATGTGTTAAGTGCCCAACAGTACCTGGCACAGAATAGATTTAGATAGATGTTTGTTAAATGAATAAGTTAATTAATATATTAACAGACTAATGAACAAATAAACACACGAGATTCCTTTGTGAAGAGATAGCTTATGTATCAGCTCCCCTTTCTCATTGTTATACTGAAGTACCAGCTTCTTTGCTTTCATTCTCTTAGCAGAAATAGGACCCATCAAGGAGTAAAGGAATGCCCTTCAGGCGCTTTGGAACTTGGAAGGCTGTGGGAGCTGAAAGGATGAAAAACAATAAAAAGGATGAATAAGAAATGACTTTGAAACGAGGAAGGATTTAAAACTGTAGTGGAAATTGAAGTAGACATTTTTAAAAATATATATAAGCCCCATAAACACAGAGGCTTATCTTACCAAAAATATCAGCCAGCAGAATTGTCATCTAATTCAAGTAAAACCAGTGGAACTTATTTAAAATAGCATGATACTACAATTGCCCTGCCCTTAATAAGTCAATGTGTGAGAGGGTTAACAGAATAAACTGGATAAGGGACACTCTAACTGCCATAACACTGTATTCCTTTCTATTTAATATTCTCTGAGTAATAAATGCACACCAAAAAATGCTAACATACAGTTTAACTATTCTAAATATTTCATAAAAGGTCAACAAATGTATTCTAATTCTCATTTAGAAGTGAATGTCTATATTAAAACATTTAACAGTAAAATAAATAATGATCAATGATCAAAATTTACATATGAGGTTTAATGTGTGCCAGGCAGTTTGAAATCTTTTGATAATTTTACTTATATACTCCTCACAACAACCTGCTAAGATACTTCTAGCATCCCCATTTAACAGTTAGAGAAAGTGAAGTAGAGAGGCACTACATAACTTGCCTACATTGTCTCAGTCTAGGGATACAATTCAAACCTAAACAAATACCAGAATTTTATTTTCTACAAAATTCAGTATCTTGATTTAGAAAATTTGCATTATACTTTAATTATGTAAAGTAATACAAAAAATCTTTTTTAATACAAACATTTAATGAAACTTTTTTGTTAAAACTTTTGTGTGTAGCATAGATTTTTTCTATTCTGTTTTATTACAGTTGTCCCAATTTTTTCCCTTTCCCCTCTTCTGCTGAGCCCACACCCCACTCCCACAGTCAACCCTCACACCATTGTCCATGTCCCTGGATAATTCATATAGGTTCTTTGACTAATCCCTTCTCCTTCTTTTTACTATTGTCTCCCTCCCTTTCCCCTCTGGCTGCTTTTAGTCTGTTCCATGTTCCCATATCTCTGGTTCTATTTTGCTTGTTAGTTTATTTTGTTCATTAGATTCCTCTTGTGAGACCACATGGTATTTGTCTTTCACCAACTGGCTTATTTCCCTAAGCATAATATTCTCCAGTTCCATCCATGCTGTTGCAAAAAGTAGGAGCTCCTTCTTTCTTTCTGCTGCATACTATTCCACTGTGTAAATGTACCACAGTTTATTGATTCACTTATCTACTGATGGGCTATTTCCAGCACGTGGCTATTGTAAATAGCACTGCAATAAACACAGGGGTATCTAAGTTCTTTTTTACTGCTCATTTGGGATTCTTAGGGTTTATTCCTAGCATTGGAGTTGCTGAGTCAAAAGGCAGTTCCATTTTTAATTCCCTGAAGAAATTCCATACTGTTTTCCCCAGTGGCTACACCAGTCTGCATTCCCATCAACACTGCACAATATTTCCCTTTTCTCCACATCCTTACCAGAACTTGTTTGTTGACTTATTAACGATGGCCATTCTGACAAGTGTGAGGTGATATCTCATTGTGGTTTTAATTTGCATTTCTCTAATGACTAGTGATGTTGCACATTTTTCATAGGTCATGGTGCTTCTATATGTCCTCCGTGAAGAAGTATTTACTGAGGTTCTTTGCCCATTTTTAAACTGGATCGTTTGTCTTCCTTGTGTGAGTCATATGAGTTCTTTATATAATATATTGTGGAGATCAAACCCTTGTTTAATGTATCATTGGCAAATATGTTCACCCATATGGTCAGTTTCCTTTTCATTTTGATAGATTTCTTTAGCCATGCAGATACTTTTTAAAATTTAATGTAGTTCCATTTGTTTACTTTTTCCTTTATTTCCTTTGCCCTAGGATATATATCAACAAAAATATTGTTAAACAGGATATCTGAAATTTTACTCACTTTTCTGCTAGGACTTTTGTGATACCAAAAAGACTTACATTTAAGTATTTTATCCATCCTGAGCTTATTTTTGTTTGTGGTATAAGTTGGTAGTGTAGTTTCATATTTTTGCATGCATCAGCCCAGTTCTCCTAATCCCATTTATTGAAGAGTCTATTTATACTCCATTGTATACTCATAGCCCCTTTGTTAAATATTAGTTGACCATAGAGATATGGGCTTATTTCTGGGCTCTTTATTCTATTCCATTGATCTATGTGTCTGTTCTTATGCCACTACCAGACTGTTTTGATTACAGTTCCCTTATAGTATAGTAATATAGAAGTAATATAGTTTGTAATAATAGTATAGTAGTAATAATATAGTAATATAGAAGTAATGCCAAAATATACTAGTAATATAGTTTGATATCAGGTATTGTGATCCTTCAAACTTTATTTTTCTTTTTCAAGTTTGTTGAGTCTATGTGGTTCCATATAAATTTTCAGAGTATTTGTTCTAGATCAGTGATATATGCCATTGATAGTTTAATAGGGATTGTATTGAATCTATAAATTGCTTTGGGTAGTATGGACATTTTGATGATGTTACTTCTTCCAATCTATGAACATGGTATATGTTTCCATTTATATATATCTTTCTCAGTCCCTTTCTTCAGTGTTCTATAGTTTTCCAAGTACAGGTCTTTTACCTGATTGGTTAAATTTACTTCTAGGTACTTTATTTTTCTTGTTGATATAGTGCATGGGATTTTTCCTAGTTTTTCTCTCTGATAGTTCATAGTTGATGTAACAAAAAGCCATTAATTTCTGAACATTGACTTTCTATCCCACTAGTTTCCTGAATTCACTTATTATGTTGAGTAGGTTTTTTGGTGGCAACTATTGGCCTTTGCATGTACACTATCATGTTGTTTGCAAATAATGAAAGTTTTACTTCTTTCTTTCCAATTTGGATGCCTTTTATTTCATTTTTTTTGTGTGATGGCTTTGGCTAGAACTTCTAGTATTATGGTGAAAGTAAACATCCTTGTCTTGCTCCTAATCTTAAAGGAAAAGATTTTAGTTTTTGCCCATTAAGTATGATGTTGGTAGTAGCTTTCTTGTATATGGCCTTTATTATATTGAAGAATGTTCTCTCATCTCCCACTTTGCTGACTGTTTTATCATAAATAGGTACTGGATTTTAACAAATGTCTTTTCAACATCTATTGATATGGTCATGTGATTTGTGTCCTTTATTTTTTATGTAGTGTATTATATTTATTGATTTGCTAACATTATACCATCCTTGCATACCTAGGATTAATCCAACTTTATCATGGTGTATGATCTTATAATATATTGCTGTACCTCGATTGTCAATATTTTGTTGAGGATTTTAGCATGTATGTTCATCAGAGATATAAGCCTATAATTTTTTTGTGTGGTGTATTTATCTGGGTTTGGAATTAGAATAATACTACCCTCATAAAAAGAGTTTGGAATCCTTTCTCTTCTTGAATAGTTTGAGTAGGATAAGAGTTAGTACTGCTTTGAATGTCTTTTTTTTAACAGTTAAACTACAATAAGAATGTTTATACTTTACAGAAGGGATTATACACTTTGATAAAAAAACCATATCAATAAACAAATACAGTAAATTAGAAACATTTTTAATGTTTAATTTATGGTATAAACTTATCTTGAACAAAATATTTAGCACATCATACATTTATGTCACACTACCTATGTCAGAAAAACCCAGATATGAGAAAACTCAGACAATAGCAGGTACAACCCAGTATAAAAAATAATCTTCTATTTAAATAGCTTGTTTGTGTAATAGTAGCCACAAACTTTTGGTTTCAACTACATAAATCTCCCATTTCTAAGTATATTTTATTGATTATGCTATTATAGTTGTTCTATTTTTTCTCACCTTCACCCCCCTCTGCTTTGTCCCCCCTCCTGCAGCATTCCCTTTCCACTTAGTTCATGTCTGTCATTTGCACATATAAGTTCATTCGCTTATCCGTTTCCTATACTATTCTTAACCTCTCCCTGTCTGTTTTGTACCTACCAATTATGCTTCTTATTCCATATGCCTTTTCTTCCCATTCTTCCCCTTTCCCCTCCCTACTGATAATCCTCCATGTGATCTCTATTTCTATGATTCTGTTCCTGTTCTAGTTGTTTGCTTAGTTTGGTTTTGTTTTAGTTTCAGGCTTAGTTGTTTACAGTTCTGAGTTTGTTGTCATTTACTGTTCATAATTTTGATCTTCTATTCCTTAGATAAATCCCTTTAACATTTCATAAAATAAGGGCTTGGTGATGATGAACTCCTTCAACTTGTCCTTATCTAGGAAGCACTTAATCAGCCCTTCAATTCTGAATGATAGCTTTGCTGGATAGAGTAATCTTGGATGCAGGTCCTTGCCTTTCATGACTTCGGATACTTCTTTCCAGCCCCTTCTTGCCTGCAAGATTTCTTTTGAGAAATCCAAAGATAGTCTTATGAGTACTCCTTTGTAGGTAACTCTCTCCTTTTCCCTTGCTGCTTTTAAGATTCTCTCTTTATCTTTAATCTTGGGCAATTTAATTATGATGTGTCTCAGTGATTTTCTTCTTGGATCCAATGTCTTTAGGACTCTCTGATCTTCCTGGACTTGCATGTATAATTTCTTTGCTAGATTGGGAAAGTTTTCCTTCATTATTTGTTCAAATAAGTTTTCAATTTCTTGCTCTTCCCCCTCTCCTTTGGGCATCCCTATGATTCAGATGTTGGAATGTTTAAAGTTGCCCCAGAGGTTCTTAAGTCTCTTCTAATTTGTTTGAATTCTTGTTTCTTCATTCTATACCAGTTGGATGTTTATTTATTCCTTTTGCCCCAAATTGTTGTTTTGAGTCCCAGTTTACTTCCCTTCACTATTGGTTCCCTGTATATTTTTCTTTATATAGCTTTCACTTCTTCCTTTATTTTGCATCTGTACTCAATCATTTCTGTGAGCAACTTGATTACCAGTGTTTTGAACTCTGCATCGGATAGGTTAGTTATGTCCTCATAGCTTTGCTCTTTTTCTGGAATCTTGATCTGTTCTTTCATTTGGGCCACATTTCTTTATGGGCACACCTGTTATATTGTAAGGGTGGAACCTTAGGTATTCTCCAAGGCAGGGCAACCCACTTCCCTAAATTGTGGCATTAGATGTGGGGGAGAGTCAGAAAGTCAACAATGCCACTTGTTCACCTCTCGCCCTGCTTTCAGTCACCTCCCTCACTTCCCACAAGTAGATTGTGCCCTTGTAGGTGCTGCTCTGGTGCTGATTCCCAGGTGGTTGGGCTGGTGTATGTTCCAGGATCCCACAGGCCCCTTCAGTGGATATTCCTGTGAGCATGGGAGTTTCTCCCACCACCACAAAACTTACAGATTTTTACAGCCAGAGGTTTTGAGACTTTATTTACCCATGCTAGAACCCTGGGTTGCCTGGTTTGTCTTGCCCCTCAGTTGTTCCTCCCAGCTTTTCTACACATTAATGTGGGATCAGCTGGTCCTCCAGCTGCTGCCTTGAGACCTCTATGCCCTGGCTTTCCATTTCTGTCCCTCCTACCAGTACGGATAAATGTTCCTTCTTTAACACTTTGGTTGTTGGACTTCTATACAGTTAAATTTTCTGACAGTTTCGGGTTTTTTTTAAATTGGTTGTTATCCTTTTTTGATTATGTGAGGAAGAGAAGCATATCTACCTATGCCTCCATCTTGGCAGGCTGACTGTTTGATAAAATTTACTTGTGAAGCCATCTGGTCCAAGGCTTTTGTGTGCCAGGAGTTTTTTGATTACTGCTTCAATTTCAGTAGTTGTTATTGGTCTATTCAGGCTTTTTGCTTCTCCTTGATTCAGTTTTGGAAGAGTCTATGTTTCTAAAAATGTGTCCATTTCAGCCAGGTTGCCCAATTTTTTGGCATATTCATATTTGGCAGTTGTTCATAGCAATGGCTTACAATCCTTTGTATTTCTGTGATATTGGTTGTTCTCTTTTGTTTCTGATTTTATTTATTTGGTTCTTCTCTCTCTTTTTCTTGATGAGTGTTGTAAAAGGTTTGTCAATTTTGTTGATCTTTTCAAGGAACCAGTTCCTTTATTTATTTATTTATTTATTTATTTATTTATTATTTATTTATTTATTTATTTTTTAGTCTATGTCATTTAATCTGTTCTCATCTTGATTATTTCCTCCCCCATACTCTACTCTGACCTTTGTTGTTGTTCCTCCAGTTCTTTAGATGTAGGGTTAGGTTGTTTATTTGAGATTTTTCTATCACCTTTACATAGGCCTATATTACTATGAACTTCCCTCTCAGGACTGCCTTCACTATGTCCCATAGGTTTTGGGTTGTTGTGTGTTCATTTTCATTTGTTTCCAGGTATTTTTTGCTTTCTTCTTTGACCTCATTTTTAATCTATTTAGTATTTAATAAAATATTTCAGTCTCCATATATTTGAATATATTTGAATTTTTTCCTTGAGGTTGGTGTCTAGTTTCAGTCTCTTGTAGTCCCAAAAAAAAAAAAGACTGATATAATTTCAGTTTTCTTAAAGTTTTGAGGCTTGTTTTGGGTCCTACCATGTGGTCTATATTTGAAAATTATCCATCTGCATTTAAAATGAGTGTATATTTTGCTTCTTTGGAATGAAATGCCTTGTAAATATCAATTAAGTCCATTCCAGGGATGTAGAATCTGTGGTCTATGGTCCTCATTCAGCCCAGGATGGCTATGAATATGGGCCAACGCAGAATCATAACTTTACTTAAAACCATTTTTTGCTCATCAGTTTCTATTAGTGTTTGTTTATTTAATGTGTGGCTCAAGACAACTCTTCTTCTTCCAGTGTGGCTCACAGATGCCATTGGACACCCCTTTGCCATTCAATGCCACAATATCCTTACTAATTTTTTGTTTGGACAACCCATCTATTGTTGACAGTGGGGTTTAAAATTCCATATTGTGACTATATTGCTCTCCATTTCCTTGTTGAAGTTCTCCGAAATTTTCCTTAGATATTTAGGTACTCCTATATTTGGTGCTTATAAGTTTACAAGGGTTACATCCTATCTTTAGAGAACTCCTTTAGTTATTATGTAGTGGCTTGGAAAATTGCTATCTCTTCATTTTTAGTCTGTGTAGATCTTTTGTTCTAAGGTGGGTCTCTTGTAGACAGCATATATATGGGTCATGTTTCCTTATCCCATCACCTATGCTATGTCTTTTGATTGGAGCTTTTAATGCATTTATATTTAAGGTTATTTTGATAGGTATTTATTCATTTGTATTTTTTCTTTTTGTGCCTGTGTTCTTCTCTCTCTCTCTTTCTTTTTCTTCATCTTAAAGCAGTCCCTTTAGCATCTCTTGCAATACTGGTTTGGTGGAGATGTAAACTTTTAGCCTTTTTTTTTCTAGGAAGCTCTGTCTTTTGCCTGTCATTTTAAATGAGAGCTTTAAAGGGTAGAGTAATCTTGGTTGCAGGTCTTTGCTTTACATTATTTGGAATATTTTGTGCCATTCCCTTTTGTTTTTTTTTGTGTGTGTGTGTTTCTTTTGAGAAATAAGCTTATTGCCTTATGAGAGCTCCACTGTATGTTACTAGCTCTTTCTCCCTTGTTGCTTTTAAATATCTCTCTTTGTCTTTAAATGTTGCCACTTTAAATATGATGTTTCTTGGAGTGTGCCTCTTTGATTTCATGTTGATTGGGGCCCTCTGTGCTTCCTGAACTTGTGTGACTTTTTCCCTCACCACGTTATGGAAGTTTTCTGTCATTATTTTTTCAAATAAGTATTCTATGCCATGCTTCTTTTCTTCTCTTCTGGAATCCCCATGATGTGAATATTATTATGACTCATGTTTTCCTGCAGCTCCTTTAAACTTTGTTCTTTTTTAATCTTTTTCATTTTGTTGTTTTAACTGTTTTTTTTTTCCTAACTTGTCTTCCAACTCACTGATTGGATTCTTCATTTCATCTAGCCTGCTTATAGTTGCTTCTAATGTATTCTTCATTTCAGATATGATATTCTTAATTTCCTCCTGGTTCTTATTTGTAATTTATATGTTCTTTTTCATGCTGATGTAGCCCCATGTATGCTCACTGTTGTTCTTGCTGAGGTTCTTTAGCCATTACTTTGAAGTGTGTGTCTGATAAATCACTTTCTTTGATTTCATTTACCACTCTTTCTGGATATTTCTCCTTTTGTTTTGATTGAGGGTTGTTTCTTTGTCTCCCCATATTACGTGGCTCTTTTTGTTTATTTCTGCATGTTAGATTGGTCTGTATTGACTGTCTTACATGGGGTGGCCTTCTGTGGTAGGAGTCTTGTGGGACTCGGTGGTGCATTCTCCTTAACATCCTGAGCTGGATACTCTAAGAATATCCTTTATGCAGCGCATATAGACTCTCTTGTGGTTGGGTTTTAGTTGTTTTTGGCTCATTCATTGGTGGATTCTCCCTGTTGGTTGGCTGATGGAATCACAACACCTATCACTTTTTGTATGCTGTTATACAGAAAATGCCAGAATGGAATAACCCAGCAAACAAAACTTATACCAGCAAAAATACCCCTCCATCTATACCATGATGTCAATAATAAATGAGCTATGATTTATAAAGTTGGAAGGAGAATAAGAATAAACTACAAAAGATAAAAGAATACCAGGTGACCAATGGAAGGAAAAATTATTTCAAGAATGTAGGGGAGGAAATTAATAACAGTTGGGAATAGAAACAAGGTGAAGAAAAGGAGAAAGTATATTTTACAATGTAAACATAATAGGGAGGAAATAGGGCAAGCTGGATAAGCAAAGGGAAGAGTACATACAATATGAGGTATGGAGAAAAAGAAATAGTGATAAAAATTGGAACTGAATTGAATAAATCAACCACTGCAGCTGTATCATGACCAAGAATCAAAGATTAATAAAGGTGGAAAGAGAATAATGATATTATAAGAAAGAAAAAAGAAAGAAAAGAAAAAAATGATTGTGAGATAGCTAAAGGAAACAAAATATGTATTTGGGAGGATAGAGGGAGGAGAAATAGTAAGAATAAAGGTTAGAAACCAGGCTAAGAAAGGGAGAAAATGAAATTTAAGACAAAAGTAAGATAAGGCAGGAGGAAGGAGAAAAGGAGTAGGACAGGGGAACAGTAACATATGAGATTTAAAATAAAAAATAGTGAGCAATTTGGATTAAAATTGAAGAAATAAAACAACCACCTCAATATCAATGACAACCGAGCAAATATTAATAAAGGTTGAATGATAATAAGGATATTATAAGAAAGGGGAAGAATGTGAGATGAGTAATGGAAAGAAAGATGGATATGAGAGGATGGTAGGAGGAGGGGTAGTAAGAGTGAGGAATAGAAACAAGGCTGAGAAAGGGAAAATAAAATTTAAAACAAAAATAAGAAAAAGAAGGATGAAGGTAAAATGAAGAGAAGGAGAGAGTAAAATGACATTGGAATTAAAACTAAAATAATAATAATAAATATAAAATAAAAATAGTGAAATAATAGGAACAAAATGGAAGACAAAGAAACAATGTTAAAAAAGCTATGCAGGAGGAAAAATTGGCACAAATAATGAAAAAGAACAAGGTGTAATTCATCTCAGCAGAGTCTAGTGTTTGTTGGCCTACTGTCTTCTCCTTTAGGATCTGTCCCTGGTATCAGCTGATGTCCCAGTCTAGCTTTAGACAACTTGTTTGAGGATACAAGTGATCCACTGTCTCCTTCAGGCTTGGCTGTTCTGCCCTTGCTGGCTTTTTATCAGCATAAGGCCCAGGGGTGGTTCATATAACTTTGAACAGCACTGTACATATTGCCTTTACCTGCCTTCAGAGGGGACCTCTGGTACAATCAGGAAGGCAGGATCCTTGGATCACCCCTCCAAAGGCACTGTTCAGTCTTTATGTAAAATGGTGGGTGTGTTCCTCTGCCTCTGCATCACATGCCTTGGTCTGTCCCAGATTATTTCCACTAATGTATAGTTTCTGATAAATTAGCTGTCTGCTTCATGTAAGGGCCTAATCTGTGTAAAAGGGTCAGCTCTTTCCTGCTTGGTGCTCATGGCAGCTCTATGTGAGAGCTGAGTCTGGGCGTGGCCCTGAATACCTCTCATTGCACCAGTTCCTACTCTCTGCTCTGCTGTTTTCAGTGGATTAGGCCCTGAGGAGGAGTCAGAATAGTGTCTGATAAAAGTTCATAAAGGGCTCTTTTGGAGATCCTCTTTCTTTCCCTCGTGGAATGCACCCAGCAAGGGGTTCTTGCTTTACTGCTCTGGGGAGTTTGCAATCCTGCAGGTGGGAGATGGGCAGGCCTTCCCCTTCTCAGAGGTTTGTACTCCATGGTTTGAGTGGCCCTGCCTGGGATGTCAAGAATCTTAGGAGTGTAGCTCCTGCTCATCCAGTTCCAAGCTCACTGCTCTCACAGGAGGCTCAGACCCAAAGCCTCCACTCTGCATGCAGCCTCCCCACTCACCAGCTGTGCTGAGTGGAGCCATGCCTCCCTTTGCCATGTAGCCTTCCACTCTTTCTGGCCAGCTGAGTACAGCAGGTGCGGACCACACTTTGAATCTGGCCTCTTTGCTGGCAGGGCAGCTACTCACACAAATAGATTCCCTGTCCAGCCACACCTGCTCTCCCTTCTTTAAACAGTCCCTGTGTGGCACCCATACTGCAGCTCTGAGCCACTGCCCAGCTTTCTGTGCACTCCACGTCGCCAAGAGGCAAAACGTCTTTTTCAGTCAAGTCTGGTCACAGACTTCTGGTGTGCCCAAAAGTCTCAATTAGGACTGGTGGTTACCTGGGTGTGACTGGGGTTCCCCATTCCGGGAGGGGCAGGAGCTATTAAGCTGCATTTTTTTTCATTCTCTGCTCTCTCTTCTGCTGCAAGCACCTCATGAAGGGTACCTCCCTTGCAGTTTATAAAATCTCTTACTGGAATTTGGAAAGCCTTCCCTGTACTCCTTGGCCTCAAAACTTCGTATCAGCTAAGATTCTGGTGATTTTTCAGGTCCCTTTTGGGAAGTTCAGCTGAAAATCCATGCTGGCAGCACAAGCAAATGATCTCAGCTTCCACCTACTTGGCCATCATTTTCTCCCAGTTCTTCAGTATTTATCTTTTCATAATGTTTTATAAAAATAGAGGGCATGTGAAATCGTGATTGACACTGGAACAAAAATAGACTTAAAAATGAGTCAGAGAATGACACACTATGAAGTGTATCTCTACAGTTGACTATATTTCTGCCTTCGTATTCATACTCACACCAGGATCTCAAGCAATTGTTCACACAGATATGTATACATCCACTTTGTGTTTTACGCAATTTGATATCTTTTCTATCTCAGCTCTAGGCATTTTGCTCAGGAAACACCTCCTCAATAGAAATATGTGATGTTATAGGAGAGAAAGGCTGTAAGGAGATATAACTATTCCTGAATTGGTCAATCTTGGCTGTGTGATATGGGACAAGTCATTAAGCTTGGTTTCCCTTTCTTTCATTTTCTCAAAGACTGACACATCATAACACAGCATTATATATTTCAAAGTTTCTAAAAGACTTGATTTAAATGCTCTAACAACACAAAAATATGGTAAGTCAGTTCTGCGGTACAAGCATTAGCTATTACTATGGTGGTGATCATACTGCAATATATAAATGCATCGAGTCAACAACTTATGCACATTAAATTTACACAATCTGTTAATTTTATCTCAATAAAAAATACAAAAAAACCTTGAAAGCAAAATAAGTTAACACATCAGAATATGCCGTAGCTTGGATTCCTCTCAGCAGTATATATTGTGGCTGAGAGGAATACCCCTTCCTGCCCGACCAGAGCCTTCTTCCAGTTCAGTTGCCAACATTCATATGTCTCTTTATGACTTGTGCTGTTACATGCTCTTACCTGAACCGTGCTATGGCTTATCAGTCAGCTCATTGCCACGTGATAATTGAAAATAACTCCTTCTTTTAGAAAGAGTCAATGCTCAAGCTCAAAATCGAACCTGAAACAAGATTTCTGTAATTCATGTAATAACAATTTCTAGGAATTTTTCTTCATGTTTGTTTTGTTTCAAATGTCTTACAAATACTTGATCTTTAAGAAATTTTACCTCCTTTGCACTACATGAAACATATTGAAAATATGTTTGCTGTATTTCTTATTATAAAATATTTCCTTTGGAGTAAATTAATGAAAAACCACAATAAGAACATGTAGGAGTATTTCACATTTTACTTTTAGCAAAACTTATGGTTGGAAAAAAATGGACTCAATAAAATACATTACATTAATTAATATAACATTCATATAATTCTGTTGGTAAATCAAACAGTCTAAAATTATATTTGTTAAACATAGGGTGGGTAGAGAAACTTTGATATGAAAAAAGTTTTGTAAGTGAAAAGAATTGTAACTTCAGCTTCATGACGTCTATTATTTTTGAGTGCCCATATCTATATTTCTAATTTTAAATAGCTTTAGACTTAAAAGACATGACTAACTCACATTTTGACTTTTAAATTCAAACTTTTATATTGAAAATGCAAATTTATGTGTTTTAATTCTTATCTTATTTTAGCACAGAACAAATTTAGTAGAGAGTTCTTTCATCTTGGCCAACAAAATAAAGGACATTTATATCCCTTACTATCTAATTCTTTTGAGGCAGAAAATTCAGTTGTGAAAGAATAGTTAACTGATAAACTTATGAACAAAACCCTGATATTAATGAGATATAACAAATTTGCTATTATTTTGCATGATTTTTTTCTGTTAGAAAACAGTAGATGAGGTCATAACTATGCCACTATAACTATTAGTTATCCAATAATTTATTTTATACATTTTTAGTACACTTCTCTTATGATAGTGAGAGCAATGATTATTCAGGTTTATCAGGGCCAACTGGGGAATCCAACAAAATATTGGTAAAGGTAGAAAGTTATCTCTATAGAATTTTGTTGTTCTCATCATTATTTTATTTAATATGTAATTTTTAACCCTCTCCTTACTAGATATAATAAATATTGAGTCAGCACCACTGATCTTAATGAGTTTTAAATTTCAGTAAGGGAAAAGACTGATTAAAATAATAATAAAGTTGTTAGGATAAAACACCACAAAAATTGTAAGTTCAAGTTGGTAGTGTTTATTTTGGCGGTACACATAACTGTATTTATAATTTTAACTATCTTTATTCTAACTGAAGGACAAGTGGTTAGGAGAACACTCAGAGGTGATAACACTTAGCCCATTTTGTCTGAAGAGTAGTTTGTATCATCTGCCAGACTGGGGTGGAAGTGGGGTGGAGAGACAGAAGACTATATTCTATGGAGAGAACACAATGTGACTGAAAGACATGGAGACCAGAAACAGCACAGATAGTTAGAAATAGGCTTGAGAGTTGGAGATATCTGTATTTGTTGTGCAATAGGGTAGAGTGGGAGCTTTAGTAAAGTAAGACATGACTGGGGATAGCTCAATTCAGGGCCACCCATTACTAGGTACTACAGTGTAATGAAGATTTTTAAAGGTTTTTTTTAAACAGTTTTCTTTTTTTTAAGATTTTATTTATTTATTATTTTTAGAGAGGGAAGGGAGGGAGAAAGAGAGAGAGAGAGAAACATAAATGGCGGTTGCTGGGGCTCATGGCCTGAAACCCAGGCATGTACCCTGACTGGGAATTGAACCTGCGACACTTTGGTTCACAGCCTGCACTCAATCCACTGAGCTATGCCAGCCAGGGCGATTTTAAAAGGTTTTAAGCAGAAAAATAAATGACCGCATTTATATTTTGGAAGTGTATTCTAATAATACTGGGAAGAATAGATTGAAATCCTGGACTTAAGACAAGAAGCACCAAACATTGAATTTTGAAATGAATTAGTTGTGGGTGATTAGAAGGTGATTAGAAATGTCCAAATTTCTGGGTGATTGAATATATAATGATGTATGTTTATTGAGCTGTTGAATAAAAGAGGCCACACCATTTTGGATGAAAATATAACCTTATTGATTTCCATCATTTTGAGCTTGAGATACCTATAACGTGTAACTAGAGATGCCAGCAATGGTTAACAATATAAAAGTCATTGCTTTATAGCTGACAGAGTCACAGGTATACAATACGTCAGGGAGAGTGTATAGAATGAAAATAGAAAGGTGACTGATACTTAAATCCATGTTTAAGAACTTATATAAATTATTTTATGCATCTGGAGTATTTTAATATTCTTTTTTTAAATATTTTATTTATTTATTTTTTAGAGAGGGAAGGGAGGGAGATAGAGAGAGAGAGAGAAACATCAATGTGCGGTTGCTGGGGGTTATGGCCTGCAACCCAGGAATGTACCCTGGCTGGGAATCGAACCTGGGACACTTTGGTTCCCAGCCCGTGCTCAATCCACTGAGCTACGCCAGCCAGGGCTGTATTTTAATATTCTTATTTAAATAAACACAATTTCTAACTTAGGATTGAAATTTTCAGAACAACAAAGTATACTTGTTATATTCTTCCTTTTACAATATGCCAGGCCATGAAGTGACCATATGGTAGGTATAATACAGATGATTGTCAATTATTCAGAAACAAGACAATTTTTTGTACTTAAAAGCAGAAAGCAGGACATTCAGGTTAAGATAATTTGAATATTCACATTCATCTAAATAGCATATAGACATAATTTTAATATGTTTCTATTTAGAGAATCAAATAAACAAAACTGTACTTAAGATTATATTTGCCAGATGATATATATTTAAATATGATACTTTCTTCTGGAAAACAAATCATATTTTACATTTTTAAAATAGTCTCATAGACTGTGACCAATAGACTATCACCACACCCCATGAGAGAGGTAGGGCATATATTTCTATTTTATAGAACAGAAACTGAAATATTGAGAGGTTAACTGGTTTGTTCAAGATTACACCTTCAATGAATGACTTCAGTGTAGGAATCCTAACTCATAGTCCACTGAGTTTTCTTAAAAATCACTCTGACTCCCTTTGTTTTATTATTAAAAATCATATTTAAAATGTTTATAATTAGCCCTATTTGTAACGATTACTATTACTATTTTAAAATTTTGATATAGCAGAATACACATGCATCATGGTGGATTTGATAAAATACATATAAATACATAAGTACATAATTAGTTAATCTGAGTGTTAATTTCTGTATTATATATTTCCATTTGGCACCCCCAGACCTACTCTCTGCCCTTCTCCAACCTCTTTTCTGCCCTGGAAAACTGATCTGTATGACTAACATCAATGGGTTCCCATGCCCTTTGACTTCCAGTTGGGTCAGGTCAATCTGAGGCCCTGAAACAAGATCAAATGATAGGAAGGTAAAAATATGGGTTCAGTAGTTCCCCCGTGTTCTTATCTTCTGCAATTACCTTAGCCTGGTGTGTTTAGTAGCTGCTTACTCAGAGTGGCCTTTTCTGCACAATCCTCAATCCTTCCTTCCCCATTCCAGCCACCCATCCCCCGCCCTCATCTACATAGGAACAGGGATGGTAACAACTCAGATTTATACTCTAGTCCTTGTGGTTTCCCCACACCCTTCCTGCACCTTTGTGATTAGCTGCTTTATAAATAAAGTCTCCTCAGATGATTGTAATTTGAGTGTGGCATCTGTTAGCTATTAGTGCCATAGATAATCTCTAAATCAAGAATGGTTTTATCATCATTACTTACATTTTTTAAAGAAAATGTATTCTAGAAATTATCTATTAACAGATATAAAATACCTTTCTAAAGATTCTTTAAACAATTATTTGGTATATAAATAAATAAAATATGTATTTTCAGTTATTTAAATGAATATTTAAAAATTACAAATGGTACAAACTCATTCCACACCCCCCCCCAGAAAAATACTATGTATGTGTGGCAATATCATCTTCTTAGGCTATTGCCTTTCTAAGTCTTTTATGTTTTCCAGCTATCATTTGAATCAGGATTAGAAAAAACAAATGACTGCTATAAATGCTTAAGTTTGTGTTTGAGATTCATCTATCTACAAACAGGATTATATGGCAAAGGTTAAATAAAATAAGCTCTTAATCTGTCAAAAATAAAGTGACAGGCATCTCGATCACAAAAACAGATCAGTGACAATAGATTATCACAGAGAATGACCTTTTGAGTCAAACAGACCTATCCTATAACCCTAGTTTCAATACTTAGTAACCAAGTGAAATCACGTAACTTCATAATTATATGGATGTAGATATTTGCCATATTCAACACACAGACATCCTCCAGTTTTGGGTAAATGTCAAATCTCTAAGGGCAGTCTTGAAATGTAAGAAACTGATTATTAGACCCTGAGTTACTTGTATTACTAAGAGAAAGGATGCTACATGTAATGGGAAAGATAAATAACAATGTAAAAAAATGATGTTTTATTGTAAAGGGTTTGGAGAGAGAATACTTGACAAAAGTAGTACGAGTGCTTTATAATTTTTAACTTAAGATTTTCAGATATACCATATAGCAAACCTAGTCTCCAAACAATCCTGAATAACACTAACTATGGAAAGCTGTAAAATAATACTTTCTGTATTTTAATTGACAATAATAATACACTTTTATTTCCCTCCTAAAAAAAACAACAAAATAAAATGAAGCAACAGCAACAACAACAGAAACCTTAAGAGAAATTGCACAGATACTTGTCCAGTGATCCAAAGGCCATCTCACTCTTAAATGTTCAACCGCCTGCACTACCAAGTAAAATGTCTGAGAAGTCCTGGAGATTGTTTGTGTCAAACAAAACTGTGGTCTTAATAAAATCTTGTAAAGTATCATTTAGATTATTTGGCTTTTATGGATATCATGTCCAACATTAAATACCACAAGTATTGATCTCATATAGAATTAGAAAAGGGTTGTGCATGGATGGAAGCAGTAATAAAATCCATTTAACACTTGAAGGCCATAGGCTGTATCAATCTCCATTGCTCTTACCTTTTGTTAAATTGGCTGCGTAGCAATGGCTTACTGATGGGCACATACATTCCACTAATGCTTTTCTATGTGGAACCTTCCAGAGCTTTGCCAAATGCACTCATAGCCAAATAGAAGAAAATGCTAAAGGGAAAAAGAGTGGTAAGGATGTTTTTCCATAGGTAATGCTTCTAATTGAAATTCAACCAGTTATATTTACCAGGAGGATTATGATTTTGTGAATCTCATATAGACATGCTTTTACCTAGAAATGTAAATATTAAAATACATCCCTGATGGTGCTGAATATTCTACCCATAAGATATAAATCACTCTGAAGTTAACTTAATCTTCATGCTTATCACAAGTCAGTAATACTTCCCATGGTATTATCTAACATGGTCTTAGACTATAAATTTTTTGAGCAAAAAATCTTTATTTATTAAACAACAATAACAGCTGATTTTTATATACTATATGCTGTGATCTAGACATCGTCCCAGTGCTTTGCTTATGATAACTCAAAATTCTCATAATGTTTTATTGATGAGGGAATGGAATTCTAAGGAATAGCTAAAGGCACACAGCTGCTCCACGGTCAGAATCCAGCTAGTTCAACCCTGGCATCTCTGTTCTCAACCACTGCAAAATGCACTGTCAGCTTCTCAGTAGTTCATTTAGTATTGAACTCAGATAAATAACTAAATATCTCTTGATTATGTTTACAGAAATTTTTTTCTGGTTCTGGAGAAATAATTTTGGAGTTACAGTATGAAGAAATCTCTTTTCCTCTGTTTACTTTCTAGGAGGAGAAGATATTATTCCTTTTTTCTCTTGAATTTACAGATTTTCCTCTATATGTTTATGAAAATCTCATTCTTGACTAACAGCTTATAGAATTGGTTTGGTTTATATAGCACATATTATTATATTAATACCATATTTGCTTTCTAATTATTCATCATTCAACTGTGCTTACCTTCTATGTGCTTGAAATAAAGTGTTCAAAATGAATGAGAGAGCACATTCTTTAAATACATTTTATGAGAAATCCATTTACAAAACAAGAATGCCTGGCATTGTATTATGAACTCTTTGGTCAGACTGATAGTCACATTTAAATAAAATATAATCATATTACTGATTGGCTATACTAAGTCTCTAGTCACTTCTGTATGTATAGTAGTATAAAGTACATTTTCCCATTGTTATAGACAAGCTATGATGGGTTATGCTATCTCCCATCTCCTCTTTTAAAGAATTCAGCCACAATTGAAATTATTAATTGTATTCTCTATTAAAATATCTAACATAGAGTGAAGCTCTTGAAGCATAATAGTTTAAAGCTTGGTTTGATTGAATAACATTTTTAAATTCCATACTTGCTCATGACTTCACATATATTAAGAGAAATCTGTTTACTACTCAATGACTTTAGTTTGGTCTGGCCTAGGTTTGTTTTTTTTTAATAATGGCAGAATTTAAAATGTGAATTCTTTCCGAATCTAGAAATACTTATGTTAAATGACTTATGTTTTTATTTATTATTATTTAATGCAGAAAATTTGGAAATTATAAAGTTTGCCATATAAAATGTATTATGAAGTGAAATGTATTCAATAAAATTTATTAATGGAATGTCTTCAAAACCTACTTCTAACAGAGTTTCCTATGAAATATTCATAAACTTTTAAAGTAATAAAACACAATTTCAACAAGTATTTATTTAGTGCCTACCATGTAATAGCTATTGCTTAGGCACTTTTACTTACAATATCGTACTATTCCATTTATATAACATTTTTAGAATGACAATTTTTCTCCAAATCAGAATAGCACTTTCAGAGCTTTACCTGTACTCAGCAACTGTGACATTTATGTTTCCACAGGCCCCAGGACCCCCGCGTGCAGGTCCAGATGGGCTAATTGTGTCCCCTTTTCCTTCTGGGGGCAGTATTTTATAATAGCAAGGAGGGCAGATTCTGGAGTTCACCAGGCTTTGTTCAAAATCTGCTCCAACTTTGTTACTTACCCACTAAACAATTTAGTCTATATGCCCTAGTTCCACATTTGTAAAATAAGGATAAAAGTAGTGGATTAGTCTGTTAAGGTTACCATAACAAAATATCAGAGATCGGGTGCTTAAACAATAAATATTTATTTCCTCAAAGTTTGGGAGGCTGGAAGTCCAAGACCAAGGTGTAGTCAGGGTTGGTTTCTGGTGAAATGTATCTCTTTTCCTGACTTGCACATGGTCACCTTCTTGCTGATCATCACCTGGCTTTTCCTCTGTGCACAAATGACACAGAGGAAGAGGGGGAAGATCCTGGTGTCCCTTTCTCCTTTAAGAGTACCACCCCATGAGGAAAGCCTCATCCTTATGACCTTATTTAATCTTTATTACCCCTTAAAAATCCTATCTCCAAATACAGTCACATTGGAATTTAGAGTTACAATATATGAATATCGGGGACAAAATTTGGTCCTTATGAGTAGTCTCTGTTCTTTGGGCTCATGTGAGGCTTAAATAAGCTAACCATGTAAAACATTTGGTATAATGTAAGTACTCAATACATTGCAGAGAGTGACATCTTTATTACAGCAGGTTGTTATGATTATTCAGGTAAATAACAAATCAAAGTTTTATGTTAGTCCAGGCTGCTCACACAATATTTCCCTGTACTCTGCAAATTCAACGTTTTTGCTGTGTTGAAGTTAGTACTTTACTACAAATAACAATATCATCATTTCTTCCTCTACATGTGGATTTTTTTTCACATTGTTCTTTTTTCTATTTTCAAATAACAATCTGGACTTAAGTAAGAAGACTTTATTTGAAGACTATTGCAAGAATAGAATAGGCATGATAACAATTAGGTGAAGGGAACTATTATAGTGAAATTCTCTGACCATAAGATCTGCAAGGGTTTCAGGCAGAAAAGGGTTTTCTTTTATAAGGAGGGATAAACAAAATTAGCAAGATCTGGATATAGTTAAGTAGGAGGCATGACTGGATGGTTGGTTAGGGAGTACTTTTCCTTGCACTCTGTTGATTTTGTGGGGATCTTTTAAAGAGGGGTTTTATGCTAGCTCAGACTAAAGGAGAGTCAAAGTGTAAGAATCTGGAGGAAGAAGAGATTCAACTAAAGTTTGGTCAAGTCAAGTTAGAGGGTATTTTTTGAGATTGGTCAATAGAATGAGCTCTGTTGCTCTTTTATGAGGCAAAAAAGTGGGAGTTTGGAGGTTTTGTGTCTGGCCTTGTGTGGGGAGCCATTTTGCATGTCATGGAAATGTAGCTCAGCCCTCACGTGGAAAACCAGTGGGGAGCTGGTGGCACACAGGACCACACCCATGGAGAAGTTTTCCTGTGGGGAGTCAGGCCTGCATTGTACCCAGACTACTATAAGACTTGCTTTTGCTAAAACTCCCTCACTCTGAATTGAGGCATCAAGGGTTTACTGCAACTTCCTAAAATCTGAGCTAAACCTCCCAAGTACAGAGTGTGACCAGTTCAACCACTTTTCCCCTTGCTCTGCAACATCCTTCTCTTTGAAGTAATTAGCAACATTATTTCCTTTGTTATCTGTAAAAGGTAATCCCCTGTAGTGAACCTGAGCATAGTAAATGAAGGCTACCCTCCATGTAATGTACCCAGAGAAGCAATAAAAGCTAGTCCAGGCAGGGACTGAGTGCTCTGGCTCTCTCACCTTCTCTCTCTCAGAGAGTGGCCATGCTGTCCCTTTTTCTCCACAGGACTTCTGTTGTCCGTGTGTATTTGTTCATGAGCAGCCACAACATATATGGATCCTCCCGGCCAGGATCACCACAGCATTGTCTTAGGTAAACAGAGAGGTATCTGTGACTATCATCTAAGTCATATGGACATGGTGGTTCTTTGAAGTAAACTGTTTCCCAGAAAAGAAGAGGGTGGGAGTTTTCTTAACTGCAGTAATAATAGGCAGGTAAAATTCATATTTTCACTGGAAGCATTTTCTCCTCTTCCTTCAACTCTTAAAAAGCTTAATTTTTTAAATGTTTGCCTCCTTTTTGGGCCTTCTGAAAATAAAAAAGTAATTAAGGTGGCTGGCCAAGATGGAAGCATAGGTAGAAACCCTTCCTTCCTCACACAATCAAAAGAAGGATAACAACCAATTTAAAAACAAAGGATCATCAGAACTGCCAGATATTCAAACTGCATGGAAGTCTGACAACCAAGGAATTAAGAAACATTCATCCACCCTGGTAGGAGGGGCAGAGATGTGCAGATGGTGTGGAGAGGATATGCGGCAAGGCAATGGCTGGTGGACCCAATGCGTGAGGAGACTGCTGGCAGGCAAGTTGGTCCATCATTCACGTGATGATAGCTGGGAAGAATAATTACTAGTTGGGGAGCGAGACAAACTGTGGAACCCAGAGTTTCAACATGGAAAACTAAAGACTCAAAACCTCAGGCTTTAAAAACCTGTGGGGGTTGTGGCAGCAGGAAAAACTCCCAGGCTCACAGGAGAATCTGTTGGAGAGGCCCAATGTGGTCCTAGAACATACACAAACCCACCAACTTGCAAATCAGCACCTGAAAAAAGCTTAATCCACTTGTGGGAAATCAGGGAAGTGATGGAAAGGGGGATGAGAGCAAAATGAGCAGCACTGTTCTCTCTCACCCCTTGCCCACAGACAGTGCCACAGTGAGGCAAAGACAGTTGCCTTGCCCTGGAAAATACCTAAGGCTCCACCCTTTACCACATAACAGGTGTGTCTAGTCACAGAAATATGGTCCAAATGAAAGAACATATCGAAATTCCACAAAAAGACAAGGATACAGACAATGTATCTGATGAAGAGTTCAAAACACTGGTAATTAGGATGCTCATAGAAATGACTGAGCTCAGTGGCAAAATGAAGGCTATACAGGGAACCAACAGTGAAGGAAAAGAAACTGGGACTCAGATCAACCGTTTGAAACAAAAGGAAGAAATAACCATTCAACTGGAACTAAATGAAGAAACTAGGATTCAAAAATATGAGGAGAGGCTTAGAAAACTCTGGGACAACTTTAAATGTTCCAATATCTGAATCATAGGAATGCCAGAAGGAGAGGAGGAAGAACAAGAAATTGAAAACTTATTTGAACAAATAATGAAGGAAAACTTCCCAATCTGGTGAAGGAAATAGACTTCCAGGAAGTCCAGGAAGCTCAGAGTCCCAAAGAAATTGGACCCAAGGAGGAACACATTAAGACACATCATCATTAAGTTATCCAAGATTAAAGATAAAGAGAGAATTTTAAAATCAGCAAGAGAAAAGGAGATAGTTACCTACAAAGAAGTTCCCATAAGACTATCAGCTAATTTCTCAAAAGAAACCTTACAGGCAAGAAGAGCTAGGGAGAAGTATTTGAAGTCATGAAAGGTAAGGACCTACATTCAAGATTATCCAGCAAAACTATCATTCAGAATGAAAGGCTAGATAAAGTGCTTCCCAGATAAGGTAAAGTTAAAGAAGTTCATCATCACCAAGCCCTTATTATATGAAATGTTAAAGGGACTTATCTAAGAAATAGAAGATAAAAAATTATGAACAGTGAAATCACAACAACAAACTCACAACTATCAACAACCTAACCTATGAAACAAAAGCAAAAAACTATGCACAAACAACCAGAACAGGAACAGAATCACAGAAATGGAGATCACATGGAAGGTTATCAGTGGGGAGGGGAGTGGGAGAATTGAGGGGAAAGGTACAGGGAATAAGAAGCATGAATGGTAGGCACAAAATAGACAGGGTAAGGTTAAAAATAGTATAGGAAATGGAGAAGCTGAAGAACTTATATGTATAGCCCATGGACATGAAATAAGGTGGGAGGGAATGCTGGAAGGTGGTAGGGTGAAGGAGGAAGGGAATAAAGGGATAAAATAATTAAGACAACTGTAATAAGATAATTAATAAAATATATTAAAAATAAAAATAATAAAAAACTATCTATTCTAAATTTTATAATCCAAGCTTCAGTTTAATTTATGGGCAGTTAAAATTATGAGTTGCCATTTTTTCTTGTTTTATGAATTCTCAGTTGGATTGCATGTCTCTTGGGAAAATGTTTGAATTCTTTAAGCTCTTCATGCTCCTCATGTGGTGGGAGAACATAATGGTTTTCAGTGGGACCCGATGAATGACGATGGCTCATGTGGTCACTGTTCCTTCCCCTGTCAGTGTGTGGGTTTTAGAATCAGATATCCAGGTGTGAGAGCCCATTCCAGAGCTTCCTAGCTAAGTGGTTTTAGATAAGTTAGTTAACCTCTTTGTTCTAGAGTTTCCTCATCCATAAAATAGTGAAAGGTAATAATTACCTCATAGATTTTTATATGTATTAAAGTGTTTAGAATATTATCTATAATATTGTAAGTACTCAATAGTTTTTAGCTATTATTATTATTAATTAGCTTTTAGAATGTTGTAATGACTGAATTTGAAAATAGAATGATGTAACTATACTGACTACCCAATGATGCATGGAGTTTTTGTCTTTTTATTGTATAAGATTAAATAAAAGAAAATTTTGTCTTTTTATTGTATACAATTTTAAAAAGAAATTTTTTTATTGTGTAAAATTAAAATAAAAGGACTTTGTTGTGTAAGACAAGCAGATTAGTCCTACTAACACTGAACAATCTGACTTCTTTTTGAAGTTATGGATATTCTCATTCTTTCCTGTCTATAATTCATCATATAATAGAATATTATATATGATAAACCCTAATATAATCATAACCATTATTGCTGAGCTCAGATCACAGAGCTGGCTCTTTGGGTCCTCAAGCTGTTTGTCCAGTCTTCAGTCTTCAGAGATTCACTTGACCATTTATCTACTTAAAAACTTTTCCCTAACCCTCTTTGCTTCTTGTCACTCCATCACTTAGGCAGTTGATGAATTTGATTTGGTTCATTTTATTGCATTGGTTTCCTGACAAGGATCACCAAGTGCATTTCATCCTGATTTTTTTTATGTATTCCATATACAAAGGAATATAAATATGTGTGCACTGTACACACACACACACACACCAGCACAAATAACACACCCTTTTTTTTTACAAAATCTTTTATTATAAAATCATAAGCATGTAATTCTGTAACATAACAATATCATACTCAAGAACACCATATGACATTTTAGGTGGAATTTTCTAATTAAAACTATAAATTATTATGCCAATATCCCACACTCAAGCAGATATTCCATCTGCTGGACCCTGTATATACATACAGCTGTGTGTGTGGTCTCTGGATTCCTTCTAATATGAATAAATGATACAGAAGCTCTACAAAGTAGAAATAGTAAGGCAGAATTAAAAAATAACATAAGACATAGGATAAGTGATCAATAATGTCTGACAAAGATCATTGAAATTGCTCTCCAAAGAAGAGAGAGACTAATAAACCTGCTCTTGTACCTAATAGGTTAAAAAAAATAAAAAAATGAAAATATAAAAATCTAAAACACAAAAACAAACAAACAAAAAAGACATTTAGCAAAACTCAATTTTATTTCTAAATGTTTTACATTTTTCTGTTTATTTTAGAAGTCCTTTCAGAAATTCTTTATCATTAAAAGCAAATCAGGGGAGAAGATGGCAGCCAAGTAAATGGAAGCTGAGCCCACTTGCTTATTCTCCCAGTATGGATTTCTGGCTGATTTTCGAACAACTGACCAGAACAATCAACAGAATCTCAGCTGATAGGAATTTTTAAAGCCAAGGAGTACAGAGGATGCTTTGCTCCATCCAGTAAGAGATTTTATAATTTGAGGGGGAAATGCCCTTTGTGAGATGCCTGCAGCAGAGGAGAGATCAAACAAAAAACACAGCTTAGTGGCTCCCATCTCTCCTAGAATGGGGGCCCTGGTCGTGCTAAGGGAAACCCCCAACCCTAATTGACAGAGACTTGGAAGGATTTACAAAGTCTAGGAGATTTAGGCTGCATGCACAGTGAGCAACATGTCCATAACTGCAGCACCAACTGCGGGAGTTCCAGAGAGAAACTCTATTTTCTAAAACTGTTGAGGAACTGGCAGGCTGTGGACAGCCTTGATAGAGAGAGACTTTTTGCTTTTTGGGGAGGTGGAGTGTGCAGATAACAGGCCAAGGGCTTAGTGCTGCAGTGTGGGTGCCACCTAGAAATTTTTTAAAAGGAGAGCTAAGGCAGGGCTGGGCAGGGGCCCTGTGCTTATGTGTACAGTGGCCCTACCAACAAAGAAACCAGAATAAAAGCCCAGTTCAGCCCCACTGAGTCTGGCTGCACAGGGAAAACAGAAAGCGGCACACAGAAGGGACTATGGGGCCTGATGCAGCATGGTGCTGGTGAGCAGAGGGCTACACAAAGCAAACAGATTGGGTCTCAGTCTCCTGCAAGAGTGACAGACTGGGAACTGGACAACCAGGAGCTGCATGTCTGAGAATCATTTGTAGCCAGGCAGGTCTGCTCACAGGAAGGCATGCCGGACCCTGACTTGTGGGATTGCAGGCTCTCCTGATCAGTGGTACCAGGCTCAGGAGCTCACTGCTTGGTGCTTATCTGCAGGGGAAAGGAGGAGAAGCTCTAAAATGGCCCTTTCTGAACTTCTATCAGATTCTATGGGTTATGCTGGTCCCCTGGGCCACGATCCACTGAAAACAGCTGAGCAGAAAGATTATAGACAGTTGCAACAAGAGGTATTCAGGGCCCTCCCCAGCCTTGGCTCTTATATAGAGCTGGCATCAGGACCAAGTAGGAAAGAACTGACTATTTTACACAAATTGGCTTCTCACAGGAAAGGATAGCTAATTCATTAGAAACCATGTATTATTGGAAATAATCTGGAAGAGACAAAGACATGTGGTGGGTGGGCAGGGGAGGCAGGGAAACACTCCCACTATCTTTTCTGAAGATTGAACAGCACCTAAGCAGGATGACCAGGGATTCTACCCACCCAGTCACACCAGAGATCCCCTCTTGAGGCAGGTGGAGGTGGCACTGGCAGTGCTGTTGGACATTAGATGAACCAGTCTTGGGCCTTGTGCTGATAGAAGACTAGCAGGGCAGAAGAGTGGAGACTAATCAAGCATGGGGACTAGGAGACAGCCACAGACTGTGGATTGCTTTTAGCCTTGAACGTGCTGACTAGGGATAGACTAGGACACCATCTGACATTGTTAGGGGTGGATCCAGAAAGAAAAGTCAGTGGCAAACACTAGACTCTACTGAGATGAATTCCACTGTGGTCTTTTTCATTATTTCCATTATTTTTTCACATACATAACTTTTTAACATTAGTTTCTTTAAGTTTGTTCCTATTATTTTACTAGATTTTTTTACTTTAGTTTTATTTCAAATATATTTTACTCCTCCCTTCTCTTACTCCATTTTCCTTTTTCCTTCCTCTTCTCATTTTTGTTTTTAAATTTTCTCCCTTTCCATGCTTTGTTCGACATTCTCACTATTTCTCTTCCCTCCAGCCTACAAAACCATTTTTCTTGCCATTAGTCATCTCACATTTTTTTTCTTTCTTATAATATCCTTATTCTCCCTCCTTTATGAATCTCTGCTTGTTTTTTGATATGGTGATTGTTGTTGCATTTCTTCAATTTTACTCCTAAATGTTCACTATTTTTGTATTTCAAATCTCAAATTTTACTATTCTCCTCTTCTACTCCATTTTACCTCCCTCCCACCTTCTTGATTCATTTTAAATTTTATTTTTTCCTTCTCTTAACCTGGTTTTTATTCCATATTCTTATTATTCCTTCTCCCTCTATCCTCCCAATATCACATTTCGTTCCTTTAGACATATCATAATCTTTTTTCTTTATTTTTTACTTCTTATTCTCTTTCTACCTCTGTTAATTTTTGCTCGTTTGTAATTGATATTGCTGTGGTGGTTGTTTTTTTTTATTTTGTTCCTATTTTTCACTGTTTAAATTTTTTTAAAGATTTCATTTATTTATTTTTAGTGAGAGGGGAGGGGAAGGAGAAAGAGAGGGAGAGAAACATCAATGTGTGGTTGCCTTTTATGCTCTCCCAACTGGAGACCTGGCCCACAACCCAGGCATGTGCTCTGAATGGGAATCAAACCAGTGACCCTTTTGTTTGCAGGCCCACAGTCAGTCCACAGAGATACACCAGCCAGGGATAAAAAAAAATTAAACCTCATATTATACTCTTCTCTTTTCTTATTCCACTTTGCCTTCTTCCTTTCCTTTTTTATCTATGATATACATTTTCTTTTCTTTCTTTCTTTGCCTTATTTCTGTTTCCTACTTTTATTATTTCTCTTCCTCTACCCTCTCAAAATCATTTTTCTTTCTGTTAGTCATCTCATATGCATTTTTCCTTTCTGATAATAGTCTTAATCTCTTTCCACATTTATTAACACTTGTTCATGTGTTGTTTATAGTGTGGTTGTAGTTGGGGCTATTTTTTGTTTCCTGGGTTGTTTAGTTTTATTCTGGCAGCACCTGTACAACAGCATACATGACATGGTGGGTGTTGTGATTCTCAGTCAGCCTGCCAGAGAGAAGAACACAACAAAGAATGATCCAACAACAACCTAAACCCAATTACAACAAGAGAGCCTACATAAATGGCATAAAGGGCATCCAAAGTTCAGGAGATCAAGGAGACTGCACTACTGAGTCCCACAGGACTCCTACCACAGAAGACCACCCCAACAAAGATAGGGATAACAGCGGATAAATCTAGTATGCAGAAATGAACAAAAAGAGTTTTCTAAAATGGGGAGAAAAAGAGACAATCCCCAATCAAAAGAAAAGGACAAGATCCCAGAAAGAATGCTAAATGAAATAATGGCAAGCAATCTATGAGACCGAGTTCAAAATCATGTTCATAATGATGCTCAAGGAACTCAGTGAGAACTATAAGGAACACTATTGGAGCTATAAGGAACTTAGTGGGAACTATGTAAGCATAAAAAAAAAGTCATAGAAACTATGAATAAGAGCCAGGAGGAAATAAGGAATACAATATCTTAAGTGAAGAATAAAATGAAAGGAATTAAAAGCAAGCTAGATGAAGAAAGGATCAAATAAATGAGTGGGAAGATAAGGTAGAAAAATTACCCAGTCAGAGCAACAAAGTTAAAAAAAGACTCACAAAGAGCAAATATAGCTTAGGGGAGCTACAGGCCAATATGAAACATAGCAATGTTCACATCAAAGGAATAACAGAAGGTGAAGAAAAGAGCAAGAAACAGAAAACCTGTTTGAAAAAGTAATGACAGAAATTTTCCCACACTTGGTGAGGGAAAAAGTCACACAAGTCCAGGAAGCACAGAGAGTCCAAATCAAGATGAAACCGAAGAGGCCCACTACAAGACACACCATAATTTAAAAAGGCAAAATTTAAAGGCAAAGAGAGAATCTTGAAAACGGAAAAGAAGAAATAGCTAGTAACATACTATGAAGCTCCAGTAAGGCTACCAGTGGATTTTTCAACAGAACACCAAAGCCATAAGGGAATAACATGAAATATTCCAAACAATTAAAAGGAAAGACCTGAAACCAAGATCACTCCATTCAGCAAATCTCTCATTTTAAATGGAAGGTGAAATAAAGAGCCTCCTAACTGACCCCCCTTTCAAAAAAAAAGGCTGTACCTCCATCAAACCAGGATTGTAAGAGATGTGAAAGGGACTGCTTTAGAGATGAAGAGAGAGGGAGGGAGGGAGAGAGAGAGAGAGAGAGAGAGAGAGAGAGAGAGAGAGAGAGAGAGAGAGAGAAACACTGGTACAAAAGGGAAAAAATGTCAGTGAATAAGTACCTATCAGTAATAAACTTAAATGTAAATGGATTAAATGTTCCAGTCAAAAGACATAGGAGGATAACTGAATGATCAGAAAACACAAACTGCATATATTTTGTCTCTCAGAGAACTACCTCAGACAAAAGTCTACACAGGCTGAAAATGAAGTGATGGGAAAATATCCCAATCAAATGGACATTAAAAAAAGCTGGGGTAGCAATATTTATATCAAGACAAAAAAGACTTCAATACAAAGGCCATGACCTCAGAAAAAGAAGGTCAATATATAACACTTAACAGAGTAGTCCAACAAGTGGATATACTTGTAAACTATATGCACCCAACATAGGAGCAACTAAATATTTAAGGAAAATCTTTGCAGACCTCAAGGAAGAGGTCAACAACAATACAGTCATTGTAGTGGATTCTAACACCTTACAGTCAACAATGGAGAAATTTTCCAAACAAAGAATCAAAAAGGATATGGTGATAATTTATACTTATTTGATATTTACAGAAAATTTCACTCCCCAAAAGCGAAATATACCTTCTTTACAAACACACATGCAACATTTTCAATGACAGACCATATGGTAGGATGCAAAACAAGTCTCATCAACAACAAACAAACAAAGTCCAGAGACAGTAGAAGGAAGGAAATAACTAAGATCAGAGCAAAATTCAATGACATAGAGACTAAAAAAAAACAATTCAATGGATTAATGAATCCATGAGCTGTTTCTTTGGAAAGACAAATAAAATTGACATACTTTTAACTAGATTCATCAAGAAAAAAAGAGGGAGGATCCAAATAAATAAAACTGGAAATGAAAGAGGAAATGTAATAACTGATGCCACAAAAATACAAAGGGTTGTATAAAAACTACTATGAACAACTATATGCCAAGAAAGTAGACAACCTGGGTGAAATGGATAAACTTCTAGAAATAGAGAATCTTACAAAACTGAATGAAGAAGAAGCAAAATGCCTGAATAGATTGATAACAACTGGTGAAATTGAAGCAGTAATCAAAACAACTCCTGGCACACAAAAGCCCTGGAATGAATGGCTTCACAGGTGAATTTTACCAAACATCCAAAGAAAAACTAACTCCTATCCTTCTCAAAATAATCTAAAAAATTCAAGAAAAAGGAAGGCTGTAAAACCCTTTTTATGAAACCAGTATTATCCTAATTCCAAAATCAGGTAAAGTCCAACAAAGAAAGAACACTACAGGCCAGTATCTCTGATGATTAGAGATGCTAAAATCCTCAACAAAATATTGGCGATCCAGATTCAGCAACACATTAAAAACATCATACAAAAGCATAAAGTGGGTTTCATCCCAGGGATCCAAGGAAGGTACAATATTTGCAAATCAATAAACAAACACATAAACAAAGTGAAGGATAAAAACCACATGATAATATCAGTAGATGCTGAAAAAGCATTTGTTAAAATCCAGTACCCATTTAAAATAAAACACTTAGCAAAGTGGGCATAGAGGGAGCATCCTCAACATAATAAAGGCCATATACAAGAAACCTACTACCAATATCATACTTAATGAGCAAAAACTAAAATCTTTTCCTTTAAGATCAGGAACAAGACAAGAAATTCCACTTTTCACCACTCTTATTCAACATCATATTGGAAGTTCTAGCCACAGCCATCAGACTAGAAAAAAGAAATAAAAGGCATCCAAATTGGAAAAGAGGAAGTAAAATTTTATTATTCACAGATAATATGATAGTGTACACAAGAAGCCTGATAATCTCCAACAAAAAACTCCTTGCCCTGATAAGTAAATTTGGCAAACTAGTGGGACAGAAAGTCAATATTCAGAAATCAATGGCATTTGTACACCAATAATGAATTATCAGAAAGAGGAACAAGGGAAAAATCCCATTTCTTGTAGCAACAAGAAAAATAAAGTACCTAGAAATAAATTTAACTAGGGAGGTAAAAGATCTATACCTAGAAAAATATAGAACACTGAAGAAAGGAACTGAGAAAGATACAAATAAATGGAAGCATATGCTCTGTTCATAGATTGGAAGGATTCACATATTAAATGTCCATACTACCCAAAGAAATCTATAGATTCAATGCAATCCTTATTAAAATACCAATGGCATATTTCACAGAACTAGAACAAATATTTCAAAAATTTATATGGAACCCAAAATGACCCCAAAGAGCCTCAACAATGTTGAGAAAGAATAAAATTTGAGGGATCACAATACATGATATCAAACTACATTACAAGTCCATTGTAATCAAAACCGTCTGGTAGTGGCATAATAGCAGACATATAGAACAATGGAACAGAATAAAGAGCCCCCAAATAAAACCCATGTCACTATGGTCAATTAATATTTGACAAAGGGGTCATGAGTGTATGATGGAGGAAAAATAGCCCTTCAGTAAATGGTACTGGTAGAACTGTACTGGTACATGAAAAAAAAAATGAAATTAGACCTCCAGTTACACCATACACCAGAATGAGCTCAAAATTGATAAAAGACTTAAATGTCAGTTGGGATACCATAAAATCTCTAGAGAAAAGGGCAGTAACATGTCAGATATTATTTTGATGATATATATTTCATAGCAATATTTTGCTGATATATCTCCTAGGGCAGAAGAACTAAAGGAAAAAATAAACAGATGGGACTACATTAAATCAAATAGCTTCTGCAGGGCTAAAGAAAGCCTCATCAAAATGAAAAGAGAACTGACCATATGGGAGAACATAATTGCCAATAATACATCGGACAAGGGTTTATCTTCCAAAATAGATAATGAACTCATACAACTCAACACCAGGAAGACAAACAAACCAATTAAAAAAAAATGGGTAAAGGAGCTGAATAGACACTTCTCCAAGGAGGACATAAAGATGGCCCATAGACATATGAAAGGATGCTGGACATTACTAGTGGTCAGAGAGATGCAAATTAAAACCACAATGATATATCACCTCACACTTGTCAGAATGGCCATCATTAACAAATCAACAAACAAAAGCTGGCAAGGATGAGGAGAAAAGGCAACCCTAGTGCACTGTTGGTGGGAATGCAGACTGATGCCGACACTTTGGAAAATAGTATGAAATTTCCTCAAAAAGTTAAAAATGGAACTGCCTTTTGACCCAGCAATTTCATTGCTGGGAATATACCCTTAGAACTCCAAATCACTAGTTCAAAAGGACTTATGCTCCCCTATGTTCATAGTAGTGCTATGCATATTAGCCAAGTGCTGGAAACATACTAAATGCCTGTCAGTAAATGAGTGGTCAAAAATAGTGGTACATTTACAGAATGAAATATTATGCAGCAGGAACTCTTTCTTTTGCAACAGCATGGACAGAACTGGAGAATATTATGCTAAGTGAAATAAGTAAGGTGGTGAAAAACAAATACCATATGATCTCACCTATAAGAGGAATCAAATGAGCAAAATAAACTAATGAGCAAAATAGAACCGGAGGCATGGAAACATGGAATAGACTGACAACAGTCTGAAGGGAAGGAGAAAGGGATAAAGGTGGAAAGAAGGACAAGTGACTAGTCAAAGAACATGTATGGAGTAAAAATATCCCTTCAGTAAATAGCCCTTCAGTCATGGACATGGACAATGGTGTGGGGATTTACTGTGGAAGCAGGGGGTAGGCTGGACATAGGTGGGCAAAGGGATGAAAATTAGGACAACTGTAATAGATATATAATAAAAAATATTTAAAAAGCTAATCAACATGACTTTTCTCCAAGTTTTATTTTATAATCTCAGATTAACAGAAATAGCAAGAGAATGCCAGTTTTGTATAATTTTCTTTATTTTAAATATTTTTCTGATCATTTCCCAAAAAATGTCCCCAAATATTTTCACCAACATCTTATCTATCAAGCTTGCTGTATGTAGACTATCTATTCAAGAAGCCCTAAAGATTAATATTGATACTTCACATTTAAATAGTTCCTTATCATTCAAAAGATGTGTTTGTATATGGTGTTATTTATTTCTAGCAGTAATCCATTGAAATCAACAGCTTAGGTTTATTATTCCCATTTATAGAATCAGAGAGTTATATTGTTGGGTTCCTAATAATTTACAGTATAAGAGATGAATGAATATTCAGATATGAATGCATAAAAGGATCCAGGTTTACATGTATTTTTATTAAAAAGAGGGGAAAGTACCTATATATTTTACTTCTTTTCCCCTCCCTCTACAGATCCATTGGACTGCACCTCTTATTTTTCAGATGAAGTGCAGACACAGACACTTCTTTACCTTATTTCTCTCTTTTGCACTACCAGTTAATAGTAAGGTCAAGTAATAGCTCAACTTTCTGGGTTCTCTAAGAAAACTTGAAATTCCATTTTTAATATAAGTTGTAGAAATATAAATTATTCAACTCATTTTTTATAAAATACTTCTTTCTCTGAAATTGCTCAAATCAGTTTGTGATATAGGTAGATACTCAATCATGATTGGTACTAAAAAGAACATAAACTTGAACTATGTACATCACTTAAAATTTCACACAGCTCATTGCTAAATTTTCTATATTTTATAATGAAGTTTGTGATGAGAATAATAATGGGCAATTCTATTCACAAATATCCAAATTGCCTCCAGTATATTTGAAAAACTCCTATTTAAAATTTCCTTTCAAAAATATATTTCTAACAGCAAATTTTGTTTTTCTTTCTAAGACGTAATTATTCCAAATGAGAATAATTTTGCAAGGTTCCTACCATGCTCACATAACTGTAAATGAACCAGTCAAAACCTTCATGAAATTGTTTTTCCACCAGTCAGTGAGAACCAATTGTGAAAAAGGTGATTTTTATGGAATACGGTTAGTAAAAACATTATTTTAAATGCTGTTATAAATAGTGACCATGCCCCCCAGTAAAGGAAAGGTACCTTATTTTTATCACTCTCTAGGTAAATGATACAACTCACTTTTACTAGGAAACATTGTGATTCTCAGATATGAAGATATGAGTGTCACTCTTGAGCTGCAGTTAAAGCTATGTCTGACCAGAGTCTTGGCACCCTTTATTTCTCAAACCTATATAAACAAATTAAAGCACTTGTATGTAGCTGGTGGAGAAGAGAGGTGAGGAGAGCGAGAGGCAGGGGGAGTTGATACTTGTGCTAAAAGTACAATAATTTAAATATCAGTATCTATAAGGATATAAAGTATATACTATTTTAAATATTATTTCTGATTATGTAGCCAAAACAAGAGTAGTTAATTTAAATTGTTTTTAAGTTTAAGATTAGGATTAATAGACAAAGCAGGATCATGTTACTTTTTACATAGATGTGCATGCACCTGGGAGTTGTTATTTATTTTTTAGTGTGAAGTAATTCCTATGTGCATGTATTTCATATAGCACATATTGTTTACTCGTGACTAATCCTTACTCCCAATCCTGGTTATACCCATTTCCCCAACTTCTCCATGTCCATACCAGGTAGCTAAACATGGTTGGGGAAAAAGAAATTACCATGTCAGCTGGTCTCATTTTAAATCAGTGACCACTAACCTACACAAGCCCTTAATTTGACCTAGTGAATCTAATAATTTCCTCATTTCCTCTTCTGTTATTGCCTCCTATAATCCTCTATTACCTCTTCTTTCCTCCTCACTCCCTGTAGGTAATCTTCCTATCTGTTTCATTGAGAAAAAGAGAAGAAAGGAAATGGTTTATACACATTACCAATCTACCCATATTCTCTCTCTCCCTTTCCTTCTGTTATTACGGATGAATTGTCCATTCACACTTAAGAACTCCCCTTCATTTGGTCATACTGTGTCATCCATGCAAGAACAGCATAAATAATATGACCCTTTCTACCCTGCTTCATCAAGTTTTCCACTCTGCTTAGTCATTCTTACAATCATACAAATACAATGGAATATAATCCTTGTTAAAGCAAACAAAAACCTTCAGCACACATGTCCCTTGAGAATTCACTCAATCTCTTAATTTTAAAGCAAATTTCCAGGATTTGTCTATCTTTGCTACTTATAAAATCCTCTCCTCTTATTCTGTATTGAAATTTCCCCAATTAAGCTTTTCTTCCCACCATTATTTTGCAAATATGCAAAACAAATTTGTCAAAATCACCAATGGCTCTCATGTAATTTCTCAGTTTCAACTTATTTGTCCTACCAGTCTCATTTTATTGATCTACTAACTTCATCACTTTCTCCTTAATACATGATTGTGCCAGGATTCTCTCTTTATTTTGTTTCCATTTCACTGGCCATTCTTTCTCAGTGTCATTTATTGGTTCCTACTCTTTTCACTGTCTTCTGAATGTCAGTGTGTCTCAGAGTTCAGTTGCCGATGCTTGCTTTATACCCTCATTCTCCTGATGATCTCATCACATGGCTTTCAATATCATCAATGCTTGCAAGTCCAAACTTCTAGGCTGAACTTTAGCATTGCATGTCCAGGTATCCACTCAATATCATACAGATGTCTAATACTCATTCAAGTACAACATCTTCTCCAACAAACTCTTTATTCCACAATTCTTCCTCATCTTTTCTTCCCAATGTCTTCTTCATTTCAGTGGGTACAGTTCTCTATAAATACTTAATGATGCTCAGGTAACAATCTTGGGCCCTTCTTGATGTTTCCTCTTTATTTGACATTTCCTCTTTTTTTATCACATTCAAAAATCTGTGGACAAATCCTACAGTTTACATGTTCAAAACACTTATAAAACTTGACCATTTCTACAATATCCACTATGACTGTCTTGGTCAAAATTCTATCATTTCTCTCCTTGCTTTTTCTGTTTTGCAGGAGACCATTCTGGGTGGTGTGGGCCCTGCAACCACTTGGAGATGCACAGGACCCATGCCCACAGATAGGTTCTCCCATGGGGAATCAGGCCTGCACTGTACCTAGACTGCTATGAGATTTGCTTTTGCTAAAATTCCCTCACCCTTAATTGAGGCAGCAAACGTTTGCTGCAAAGTGACTTCCTAAAATCCATGCTAAACCTTCCAAGGACAAGTGTAACTGGTTCAACTACTTTTCCCTTTTCATTTGCAAATATCCTTCTTCTGTGATGTGATTAGCGGCATTGGCTCCTTTGTCTTCTGTAAAGGTAACCACCTAGAGTGAACCTGTGCATAGTAAATGAGGACCATCATGTAATGTGCCCAGAAAAGAAATAAAGGCTGGTCACGGCAAGGGCCATGGCTTTTGCTCCCCTTGAGAGAAAAAGCCATGCTGTCCCTTTTCCTCCACAGGACTCGGAACTCTGTGAATTTGTCTAGTGTCTCATCCACATTGTGGTGGACCCCACAAGCTGGGGTCTGCATCAGTCTTAAGTGTATAAAAGTACACCAGAGGTTCTTATTAAGATATATGTCAGATAATGTCACTTTGATTCTACAAATCTCCTAATAACTTTCTATATCTCTTAAAAGTACGTTCTGGAACTTACCTACTCCATTTCCTATAATCCCCCCCCTCACTCCCTCTGCTCTAAAATGCTGGACTGAATCAACCAATATATATTAAGCTCCTACAGTGAGGTCAGCACTTTTGAGATTCTATGTACAAAGAAGTAAACCACTTCTGGTGGCTCTCTTGCTTTTCCTCAAACCTAATATACATATTGTCATGAACTTTGCATTTGTTAGTCCTTCCTGGAATACTCTTCCACCATATATTTACTTGGAAGCCTTTTTCCCCTCCTCAGGTTCCAGCTGCATTTAATACATCTCACATCGTTGCTTCTTTCCCATCCTATAGGAGCACACTCTACAACTGTAACCCTTCTTTGGTTCACTTTATACAGTTTATCACTAACTGACATGCTCTATATTTAATTGTTAATTTGGTTATTTTATACACCCACCCACTAGAATGTTTAAACTTTTGTGGCATCAATATATAATATTGAGAAAGGAAGAATAAATACATTATTTTTAAAGCAGGTATATGAATAACAAAGATAAAAATAACTCCATATATATCACAACTTTTTAAATGTAAGTATACATTGTTTTGTTCGTATACCACTTTCACAAATATTGAGGCAGTGAAATGCTGTATGGCTTATTTGGGCTCATTTGTGAACAATAACTATTCATTATCAAAGATGTTTTAGATTTTTAAAAACTGATAACAGAGTAGCACTGAACAAAATCTGTTTATTAGCTGATTATCAAAATATTGTCCAAATTCAAGCACAGTGCACACAGCCAAAATATTGCCCATGCTAATAAAGAATTTAATGCTGGGAGGATCCAAGTGACTCTCCCCTCTGTTAATGGATAAAAGCCAACTCAAATTTAGTTGTTGGTTATGTCATCACCCCAAAAATATTCCTACATAGTCTAAAGCAATCAAAGTTTTTATTTTAATGTATATTTATATTTGGCTTGCTTGTTACATGTTATAAGCATCTCTTAACTTTCAGCCTTTGTTGTTTAACATTATCATGTTTTCTTTAGCAAAATGGAGGTGTGGAAATCATGTTTGGGAAATAGATTGTTTCTGACACTAACATTTATGCAGCTATCACTTCATTGGAGATGTGTGACTTATAATTTGATAAACCATCACTAATCTAGGACAAGGCTTTGAAGTTTCAAAATCTAGGCTTCCTTTTAGTTTTGTGACTAAGTAATTGTTAGCTATTGTTTTATAATATACTTTTAAAATATTTAAAAATAAAAATGAAAATTATTTTTAGAACAAAGATTATGCCAATGTATTCTAACATAAAATTTTTTTTTAGTGTTTGATGGATAAAAGCACCCAGTTTTGCATTAAAGATCTTTCAAAACATGTCCTTGGTCTATCTTTCCACTACTGTACCCCATAACTTCTAAAATAGGCTGACTATAATGGATTTTCACAATTTCTCTTTTTTTTACTTACATGTTTTCCAGCATTTGTGTGTGTTACTGGGTTTTGCAGTTTCCTATGCTTCATTTCTGTCTTTCAGTGCACACTCACATTTACTTCCTGTATAGAATAGTTATTGATTTTGTTCCCTACTTCCTTTTCCTCTGGATTATTTTACTGCATATTCCAATAAAATTATCTTGAAATTTCTCTTTTTATAATAATCACAACCTGGTTTGAAGTAGGTGAACTGAAGTAAGATTTTAGTATGTCTTTCTTGCCTGCAAGAGAGTATGATCCTTGATGGGAAGAGTGACTTCTCATGCATTTCAATATCTGCTAAAATCCAGCACAGTGATTCTAAATGTGAGGTGATTTTGCTTCCTCACAGGGGACTTCTAGCAATGCCTGGGGGTGGGGGATGAGACTGGCACCTAGTGAGTAGAGGCTGGTGGTGCTGCTAAACATTATATATTGCACAGTGCTGCTACTACAACAAAAAATTATCTGGCCACAAATGTTAGTAGTGCTGAGGACTTTGGCATATGCCCATATGTGATTTTCACCATATTTCTATTCATATAAGAGTTTATCTAATTTGAAACATCTGAAGAGTTTTGCTAAATGCCAACATTTCATTGTTTAGGGTTTCTTATATTAGAAATTTTAATTACCATCATCATCTACATTTAAACAGGACTTATCAGGAATTAATACTATAAATTTTCAGCTTTTTTCTTGCCCTCCCACTCTCTTGACAGCTTAAGAGTAAGCAAAAGAATGAAAATTAAGGGGTAAAATCATACCTTTATATTATACTAACCTATATTTAAGAAAAAAAACTTGTAATGTTCTTTTCTGTAACCCGTTGGACTTTATGTCTCACCTTGTGGTTTCCATCATAGGAGACAACATTTAGCTTCACTTGCTCCTTTCAGATCAATGATTTCATCCATTTTAGTTCTTTGAAGATTTACCAGACTGCCAGATTAAAAAAAATTGAATGCAATATAAAAAGATTTTGAAATAAAAATATAAAATGCTTTACCAAGACTACCGTAGGAAAACAGATTAGAGCTGAAAGATTGTGGGAAAGAGGACTTAGATTTCTGGCCTAGAAAAGTGAGCAGGAGAAAGAGGGGCAGGAGAAGGCTCTAGTTATTGCTCTCACTTATGCTCTTGCTTCCACAAGCCCCCTGCCCACACCTATCATATTATCTCAATTCTTTTTTATTCTGTGTTACAAGTGTTCTGATCATAGAATTTATTTCCTCAGATTCTACTCTATTATCTCCTCAAGGCCTGGGTACATGCTGCTTCTTTTTACTGGGGTATCCTTTCTTTTTAAGTTTTTGTTCAGTTGCCAACTCCTACTTTTCTGTCTGTATTATGCTCACCTATTTCCTCTAAGAAGCCTTCCCTGACTGACTGCACACACCTCCCAAAGGATATTTAGATGTTCTTTCTATGCACCCCCTCTGTGCTTTTTCCTAACAGAGCACAACACACTTTGTTCACTTGTTGATCCCCTCCATGAGGAGAGGGACTGTCTTCTCCTCAGGGCCTAAGTAATTACTTTCTGTGCAAATGGATACAAGAAACAATAAAGAGAAATGAGTAAAGTCAGAGTGTTGTTGCAATCTTTGGAAGTACTGAAGATTGAACTTGGGAGATGCCTAACAAGTTATGGCATACTTCTTAGCCTATGTGAAAGCTAAACATCCAAAGACTGAAAAAATGTCATTGCGTGGCTTTTATTTTCCATGTAACAATACTTCATTTTTTGGTATAGCACTAAATTCCTAAGTAGAAGAAGTATGGTAAGAACCTTAGTTCCTTGTATCCCATTTATCTTTGTGATAGAAGTTAACAAAAGTAAGTGTATTCTATGTATGGTACTAATTAGAAAATTTACGTTAAATGTAAGAGTTATAAGAAAATCACATAAGATGAGAGATGATGAGCAGATTTTCTGTAGCCACATCCTTATGAAGGCATTTACATTTACATTAATTATAATAATCTTAGAATTCAAACAGAATTCAGGTATTATCTAGATTTTTTTTATACTACAGAGAAATATAACAAAAACTTCCATGGAAAAACAAGACTTATATTGAATAACTGAAGATACTTGAAAGAGTAGAATGTGGCTGAATACTCCTAAAAATAGGAGCTGTTCACAGGATGGTAAGCAGCAACCTTGAAGTGGGTCAGTATTAGACAGGAGAGGTATTTGACTTCTCCTATATCTAATAGTACATAACACCTGCAACTAAAACCAAGGAAACATTACTGTACAGTAGGATCTGGATTGTTCTGGTGGTCTGGGCAGAGCAGTTTAATTGTGCAAAATAGTTTCTGCTCCTCAATGTGGATAATGAAAGGGGCTTAAGTGACGGACTGATCCCTTCCATGGACATGTTCAGCATCCAGTATTAGAGCTGTTTGTGTCAGGCTCAGTGGTAAATTACTAAGATTAAAATAGGACAAAGCTACAGCACAGTGCAGCTGTGGTAAACCCACATGTTGTTTCCTGTAGCATAATGACACGACTCCTTCTGGAAGCTCTCAGATCACAGCATCTCCATATGGATCCTGGGAGCCGAACACTTGCTGCAACAGCGGTGTTTGAATTCTCAGAGAGGAACACAAACCTTCTGAGAGGTTCATCCATCAGGGAGGATCATGCATGAATAAATAGAAGACACCAGATAAGAAATTAATCCAAGTTTGTATTGGAGGAAAGAAAGGCAGTTGGGAAGACTGAAACACAGAACAAATTACATTTTTATTTTTATTTTTGACACTGAACTGGATCTTACAGTGGTAAAATATAATCATGATAAATGGTGATAACTACAACTGCATTTCAGAATTCCAGTGCTTTAGGTAGTCAAACCAGGAACAACCATCTTAGCTTGGTTTATTCTTGAAATAGGCAAAAGAAACAAGGGTCGGGTTATTGGCTTTTGACTACAAGGTGTCTTGGTGGGATGGTTTGATTCAAAGAATATCAGTAGTTGAAGCAAGAGGACTTTGCCAACAGCACAGCAGAATGTATCATTGCCTGCTGCATAAGGAAGAAATCTAGGACATATTGAGTTTAATACAAAAGTTGCTTTTTATAATGGAAAAATATATACTTTCTCACAAAACAAGTGCTATGTTTACTGGCATAAAAGACAATATAAATGTTTAGTCACATCAGGTAAATTTAATTCTATACTATGGTCTTAAAATTGATGGTGTTTTTCCAGACTTTTCCTAAACTGTAATAAGAAATATTATAGGGTTTTCCAAATTGAAAAAAAATAGCCTTGTAAGGGTGAAGTTTATCAAAATAAGACCAGGGGTTTCAACAGCAATATGAAGATGCAGCTTTTTGTGTAACGCAGAAGGAATGCAACATACTTTCAGCCCCAACATGCCATTACTCTATTCCTTTCAACAAGAAATGTCTGTACTAACTGAAAGTCAGTAACTCTTCTTGAATCAATCAGAGCTTTATGGTTTCAGGACAAACTTTTGTGTGTATCTAGACAGACAGGTGAATATGCAGCATCACAATCAACATACACTTGCCTAGAGAAAAAAGAAACAGGCAGAATCACTTAAAGGGTCATTTTGACATATTGCTGGAAGCTCAGTGTGAACTAGCATGATAATGATAATCTCCTGGCAATCTCACAGGTTCTCTTGCATTTTCATTGGCTTCTCCTTTAGAAATCCTGCAATGTTCTCATGGTAAGGATCTGACAAAGATACCTTTTGGGCTCTGGCAGGGAAAATGAAAGAGTAATTGTGTTGAAAAATACCCAAGATGTTCTGTAGAATAATGGCCTACTCTCCAGGGAAAATAAAACTTTACCAGAGCCCTATCTCACCTGCAGAAAGGATTCCCCACCCACTTCAGCTTTCTTTAGGCTTCCTGCTTCACCTAAGGGGAAATCAATCTACACCACAAGAAAAATACCTGTGAAGGTCAAAGCTAAGACATATAGATGCATGAAAATATGAGATCTAATCACAAGGTTATAGTAAGCTTCCCCTTCCACACACTATAAAACCACCAGTAAAAGGGTGGATTATAGATGAAAGTTGCAGGACAAAGACTTTATCTGAGAATGAACCCACAGAGAAGCACAAAGTCAGGAATGAAGACAAAAATCAGAGCTCTACAGAATTTAAAGTCTCTGGCCCCTAGAGCTACATCAAACAAACACAGTGTAACCTCTAGCCAGGTTAATATAAATCCTTACATTAATGGTCTATTTACCTCAGTTCCTATAACCCAATGCATCTTTTTTTTTCTAGCAAAAACAAAATTACAGTGCATGCCACAGGAAGGTATTGAAAGGCACAAAACCAAAAGACACAATTTGAAGAGACAAAGCATTAAAGTTAGACTAAGATATGATACAGATGTTGAATTGTGAGACAGGGAACTTAAAATAACTAAAATTAATATGTTAAGAGATGTGATGGAAAATCCAGACAATTTGAAATAAATCATGGGTAATGTAAGCAGAAGAAGCAAACTCTATGAAATAATCAAAAGAAAATACTTGACTTCAGAAACATGGGTTCATCAGACTGGACATGACTAAGGAAAGAAACAGTGAGCTTGCAGGTGGGTATAAAGAATCTTTCTGTTTTTACATGCAAAGAAATAAAAAAATGAAGAAACACCCAGAATATAGTACACAAGAACTATGTGATAGTTGGGAGAAAAAGACAATGAAGAGAAGAGTTATTTGAAAATATTAGGAGAAGTAAGATGGCATCGGAGTAGGAAGGAGCAGATTCGGCTTTCCTCTGCTCAGGGGAGAAAATCCTGACCAATCTATGGAGCAGAGAGGCAAGCAACCAACATACTTCAGCATTTTTGAAAATAGAGGACCAAGGATTGTGGCAGAACTGAAAGACCAAAGAACGGACCCTAAGAAGTGTGCTGCAAGAAGGTAGGGTCCCAGGACCAGCGTGTGGTCCTGGGGCTGCAGCCCCAGGCCCGGGGCCCCACTGCTGGGTTTGCCATAGGGTCATTGGAGGAGAGCCAGGTCAACTGCTCCCTCCCCAGCCAAACAAGGTCTGAGCGGCTCTGGGAGGAATCCAGGTGCTGGCAAACACACGGGGGCTGTGAGCACCTTTGGAGGCGGTGGACACCCGAGGGGCTGAGTTGCACAGCTGACCAGGACCCCCATGGTCACCGGTCTGGTTGGAGCATTTGGCGGTGGGAGAAGCCAGGTCACTGTGGGGAGCAGCAGGCTTGAATGGGAGGAATTTCTCAAGAGGAAGGAGTGAATAGGCACAGATACTGTTTGGGGAATTCTCCTAAAGTGATCAGTGGCTCCAGGCTCCCTGCTACCCAGCTGTGGGAGTGCTGGCACATTGGCGCACGGGCAGACGGGCACACGTGCAGGGAGAGCATCCCTGCACCCCAGTCCACAGCAGTAACCCTGGGGAAAGACCTGATTCCCACACCCAGGGCACAAGGCTGAGGAGCCAGTGCCAGCTCCCTGGCCAAGGAAGAAAAGCCAAATCAATCATTCCTCAGCCTGCCTCAGCCAGCAAGAGCAGAAAAACTGGTTTGGCCACTTTGAAACCAAGAGACTTTTAAATTTGATTCTATTTTTTTAAACAATTTTTAATTTTTACATTTTTATTGTTTTTATTCTCTTTTGATTTCTTTTTCCTCTCTTACCTGATTTCTTGTTTTATTCCTTCCTCCTTCCTGTCCTCCAATTTTATCTCTTCATCTTTCCTTCATCTGCCTTTTCTATTTTTACTTTTTAAAATGTTTTTCTAAATCCCTACAAGTGAGACAAAATCCCGGATCTGCGAAAAGACCAAAGTTGAATCCAAAGAAGGGGCATCACAACAGCTGGGACAGTGAGATAAATTTCACTCTGCTATTACAGAGAACCTGCAAGTTATTGCATATTTGTATTATTATTATTTTTCCAGTATTCCTACATCTTTTTTTAATAGCATTTTTATATCCCTCTTTTTTTTGTATAGTCTTCTTTGCTAGGCTGGATATATTGTATGACCTGACAGCTTTCCCCTGATATCTCTTTCCATACTGTATTACTAATCTACTGTCCTTTAACTCACCTGTGTCCCATTAGCACACTACTAGAGGGTCTGTACTCCCTATTCTTGTTACCTAGATCTCATAGACTCTGTCATATGATTGCTGCCATAATACTATTGTAAATAACTGCTGTTCCATGCAATTGTAATTACTTCACAACACTCCCCCTGCCCCCAGATCTTAGCCCACTTCAAAGTTTCCTGAACTCTATTACTGTAGTGGTTAACTCTATTCTTGCACACACTACACGTATTTACTATCCTTTACTCTCACCTTACCCCAGAATCTGATCTCCCACAATCTCCCTGCTTTATATATCCAACTCACAATCCTTCCTTCCCCAACAAGAGCCTTATCTTCTTTCCATCCTTTCCAAAAATCAGCTAGCTGGGTGGAAGATCATGGTTAACACTATACATAGTCAAAGGATCTCCTATCTCTTCCCTACTTGCTACTACTGTAAATAACATAGAATTCTCTGTTGCTGTCTTAAACCATTTTGCCTTCCCCTTCCAACTGATGACAAAAAAAGAATAGGTGGAAGTGGTGAACACCAGGATACCCACTGGAAGAGGAAACCCAACAACAAAGGAACCACTAACGGATAACAAAAGAAGAAGGTGAAGGAGGGAGCAGTAACCACACAAACCTCAATCCAGGACCTATCTGGAAATACAACTAAGCAGTAGAGACAGTACCCAATACAAACAACTGAACAAGATTTCTTTAAACCTTATACACACAGGAGAACCAGCTTCAACACAATCTGCCCTCACCAGCACAACAAAATGCAGGAGGTGGTGGACAGAGTGACCCTCATTTAACCAGCTGGTGGGAAGGAACCACCAAAGAAGGACTCAACAACAATCAAAACCCAAGGGCAAACACAAAACCAACTTAAATGACAGCCCAAGACCAGTGAGCTTGGGAGATCAAGGAAACAGCACCACTGAAACTGGTATTCTACTAAAGAAGTTCACAACATAAACCCAGGGAGCCAGAACAGATCAATATAAGAACCTGAGGCGAACAAGAAGAGTCTCACAAACAATGGGAAGACAAAGAAACAATCCCCAAATGAAAGGAAAGGAGGAAGCCTCAGAAAGAATACTAAATGAAATAGAGGCAATTCAACTATCAGATATTGAGTTCAAAGCAATGATTGTCAGGAAGCTCAATGAGCTCACAATAAGCTACCAGAAACTACAGGGAAGCTACAATGAACTCACTGAAAATTGCATCAGCATAAAAAAGGAAATAGATACTCTCAACAAGGGCCAAGAGGAAATAAAGAATACAATTTCTGAACTGAAGAACACAGTAGAAGGAACGAAAAGCAGGATCGATGAAGCAGAAGATCAGATCAGCGAGCTAGAGGACAAAGTAGAAGAAAACACCCAGAAAGAGCAAGAAAAGGAAAAGAGGCTCAGAAAGAATGAAGAGGGATTAAGAGAAATGCAAGACAATAAGAAACGTAATAATATCTGTATAATAGGGATACCAGAAGGAGAAGAAGAAGAACAAGGGATAGAAAACCTATTTGAAAAAGTAATGATGGAAAACTTCCCTAGTTTGATGAGAGAAAAAGTCATACAAACCGAGGAAACACAGAGAGTCCCAATCAAGAGGAACCCAAAGAGACCCACCTCAAGACACATCATAATTAAAATGGCAACATTTCAAGACAAAGAGAGAATCTTAAAGGCAGCGAGGGAGAAACAGGAAGTAACATACAAGGGAGCCCCAATAAGGCTAACAGCTGACTTCTCAATGGAAACACTTCAAGCCAGAAGAGAATGGCAAGAAATAATCCAAGTAATGAGAACGAGAGGCCTGCAACCACAACTACTTTACCCAGCAAGGCTCTCAATCAAGATAAAAGGCCAAATAAGAAGCTTCTCAGACAAAAGAAGTCTAAAAGAATACACCTCCATTAAACCAGCTCTGTAAGAGATGCTAAAGGGACTGCTTTAAGGAAAGAAAGGAAAAGAGAGAGTGAGAGAGGAACACACGTACATAAAAGGCAATGAAAAAGTACCTATCAATTTATGTTTACCTTAAACATAAATAGATTAAATGCTCCAATCAAAAGACATAGAATAGCTCATTGGATAAGAAAACATGACCCACACATATGCTGCCTACAAGAGACCCACCTCAGGATAAAACATCTGCACAGGCTGAAAGTGAAGGGCTGGAAACAAATTTTCCAAGCAAATGGACAGGAAAAAAAAGCTGGGGTAGCAATACTCATATCGAAAAAATAGACTTCCAAAAAAGGACCATAAAGAGAGACCCAGAAGGTCATTTCATAATACTCAAGGGAAGAATCCACCAAGAAGACATAAATATTGTAAATATATATGCACCCAACATAGGAGCACCCAAATACATGAAGAAAATCTTAGAGGACTTCAAGAAAGATATTGACAGCAACACAATTATTGTGGGGGATTTTAACACCCCACTATCAAAAATGGACAGATCTGCCAAACAAAATATCAACAAAGATATTGTGGCATTGAACAATACCCTAGATGAAATGGGCTTCACTGATATATACAGAACCCTCCATCCCAAAGAAGCTAAACACACATTTTTTTCAAATGTACATGGAACATTTTCAAAGATTGACCACATGATAGGACACAAAACAAGCCTCAACAATTTCAAAAAAATTGAAATCATACCAAGCATTTTCTCAGATCACAAGGGATTGAAACTAGAAACCAACCCAAAGGAAAAAAAAACCCAAAACACTCAAGTTCATGGAGATTAAATAGCATGTTATTAAACAATGAATGGGTCAAGAATTATATTAGAGAAGAAATCAAAAGGTTTCTGGAAACAAATGAAAACAAACTCACAACAACCCAAAACTTATGGGACACAGCCAAGGTAGTCCTGAGAGGGAAGTTCATAGCGATACAGGCCCACCTAAAAAAGTTAGAAACATTTCAAACAAACAACCTAATCCTACATCTACAAGAATTCGAGGAACAACAATAAAGACAGCCCAGAGGAAATAACCAAGATCAGAGCAGAATTAAATGACATAGAGACAAAAAGCACAATTCTAAAGATCAATGAATCCAAGAGCTGGTTCTTTGAAAAGATAAACAAAATCGACAAGCCTTCAAGCAGACTCATCAAGAAAAAAAGAGAGACAACCCAAATAAACACAATCAGAAATGAAAGAGGAGAGATTACAACAGATACCACAGAAATACAAAGGATTGTAAGAAACTACTGCGAAGAACTGTATGCCAAGAAATTTGAAAACCTAGATGAAATGGACAAATTTCTAGAAAATATATAATCTTCCAAAACTCAATAAAAAAGAAGCAGAAAGCCTGAACAAACCAATAACAGCAAAAGAAATTGAAGCAGTAATAAAAAAAAAAACTCCCAACACACAAAAGCCCTGGACCAGATGGTTTCACAGGAGAATTCTACAAAGCATTGAAGGAAGAGCTAACCCCTATCCTTCACAGGCTATTCCAAAAAATCCAGAAAGATGGAAGACTCTCAAACTCTTTTTATGAGGCCAACATCATCCTAATTCCAAAACCAGATAAAGACACAACAAAGAAAGAAAACTTCAGGCCAATATCGCTGATGAACATTGAGGCCAAAAAACTCAACAAGATACTGGCAAACCGCATCCAACAGTACATTGAAAAGATCATACACCATGACCAAGTGGGATTCATACCAGGGATGCAAGGATGATACAATATTCACAAATCAGTAAATGTAATACATCACATAAACAAAAGCAAATACAAAAACCACATGATCATATCAATAGATGCAGAAAAGGCATTTGATAAGGTACAGCACCCATTCATGATAAAAACACTCAGCAAAGTGGGAATAGAGGGAGCATTCCTCAACATAATAAAGGCCATATATGAGAAACCTACAGCCAACATCATACTCAATGGGCAAAAATTAAAATCTTTTCCACTAAGAACAGGAACAAGACAACGCTGTCCACTTTCACCACTTCTATTCAATATAGTACTGGAAGTTCTAGCCACAGCAATCAGACAAGAAAAAGAAATAAAAGGAATCCAAATCGGAAAGGAGGAAACAAAACTGTCACTGTTTGCAGATGACATGATAGTGTACAGAGAAAATCCTATAGACCCCACCAAAAACCTGCTTGACCTAATAAATGAATTTGGCAAAACAGCGGGATACAAAGTCAATATCCAGAAATCAAAGGCATTTCTGTACACCAACAATGAAACAGCAGAAGCAGAAATCAAGGAAAAAATCCCATTTGAAATAGCAAAAAAAAAATACCTAGGAATAAACCTAACCAAAGAGGTAAAAGACCTATATTCAGAAAACTACATAACACTGAGAAGAGAAATCAAGGAAGACACAAACAAATGGGAACATATACCGTGTTGATGGATTGGAAAAATTAATATCATCAAAATGTCCATACTACCAAAAGCAATTTACACATTCAATGCAATACCTATTAAAGGACCAATGGCTATTCCACAGACATAGAACAAACACTTCAACAATTTATATGGAACCATAAATGACCGTGAATAGCTGCTGCAATTTTGAGAAAGAAGAGTAAAGTAGGAGGGATAAAAATACCTGACACTGAACTATACTACAAGGTCACTGTAATCAAAACGGCCTGGTACTGGCATAAAAACAGGCATATGGACCAATGGAACAGAACAGAGAGCCCAGAAATAAACTCAAATCTCTACGGTCAATTAATATTTGACAAAGGAAGCAGCAACATAAAATGGAATAAAAATAGCCTCTTCAACAAATGGTGTTGGGAGAACTGGACAGCTACGTGCAAAAAAATGAAACTCGAGCACCAACTTACACCTTATACAAAAATAAATTCAAGGTGGATAAAAGACTTAAATATAAACCGTGACACCATTAAAGTCCTAGAAGAGAACGTAGGCAGGAAAATCTCAGATATTTCACACCCAAACTTTTTTACTGAAATGTCTCCTAGAGCAAGGGACATAAAGGAAAGAATAAACAAATGGGACCTCATAAAAATAAAAAGCTTCTACACAGCTAAAGAAAACAGTATCAAAATAAAAAGAGAACCAACTGTATGGGAAAACATATTTGCCAATGATACCTCAGACAAGCGTTTAATTTCCAAAATATATAAAGAACTTACATGACTCCACTCTAAGAAGACAAGTATCCCAATTAAAAAATGGGCAAAGGACTTGAACAGACACTTCTCCAAGGAGGACATACAGAAAATCCAAAGACACATGAAACGATGTTCAGAGATGTTCTGCTATCAGAGATGCAGATTAAAACCACAATGAGATACCACTTCACACCAGTCAGAATGGCCATCATGAACAAAGCAACAAACAATAAGTGTTGGAGAGGTTGTGGAGAAAAGGGGACCCTAGGGCACTGTTGGTGGGACTGCAGACTGGTACAACCACTATGGCAAGCAGTATGAAACTTCCTCAGAAAACTAAAAATGGATCTGCCTGTTGACGCTGCAACTCCACTGCTGGGACTATATCCTAAGAACACTGAAACAACAATACAAAAGAACCTTTGCACTCCGATGTTCAAAGCAGCACAATTTACAATAGCTAGGTGCTGGAAGCAACCTAGATGCCCATCAGTAAATGAATGGATCAAAAAACTATGGTACATTTACCCAATGGAATTCTATGCAGCAGAAAGAAAGAAGGAGCTCTTACCCTTTGCAACAGCATGGATGGAGCTGGAAAGCATTATGCTAAGTGAAATCAGCCAGGCAGTGAAAGACAAATACCACATGATATCACCTTTAACAGGAACCTAAACAACAAAACAAAGAAACAAGCAAAATATAACCAAAGACACTGAAATAGAGGACAGACTGACAGTGACCAGAGGGGAGAGAAGAGGGTATTTCAGGGGGGATAGGTAGGGTTTACAGGAACAAATTTGGAGGACACAGGGACAAAAACTAGGGGTGGGGGGTAATGGGGGGAAGAGAGGAGGGTTGGGTGGGTGGGCTGGAATGGGAGTAAGTGGGAGAAAACTGTACTTGAACAATGATTAAAATAAAATTAAAAAAAGAAAATATTAATGGCCAAAAGTGAACACTTAGCAGGATAAATACCAAAAAAGTCTTCATGTATGCATATTATATGCAAAAAAATACAAAGAGGAAATCTCTAAAAATCTCAGAGATATATAACATCTTCTCAGTATAGAAACAATGATAAGAATTTCAGTAGACTTATAATTAGAAACCATGCAAGCAAGAACACAGTGGGGTGAAATATATAGAGTGTTCAAAGAAAAATCTCTCCCCAACACAGGATTATATATCCACTTAAATAATCCTTCAAAAATAAAGGAGAAAAAAGATAAAGAAATAAAAATTTCAGGATGTAACAACAGACCAGTCCTACAAGAAATGTTCAAGAAAATATCTTTAGGAAGAAATGACAAAAGTCAGACTTTTTTCTATATAAAGAAAGAAAGAATGTCAAAAAAGGAATATATGAAAGCAAAATAAAATTGTTTATTTTCTATCTCAGTCAATGTAATTGATAACTCTTTGTTCAAAGTAACAATAGTAACCTTGTATTGGGTGATTATCCATATGAATAAAGGAAATGAATGACAGCAATGTCAAAAAGGATGGGAGTGAGGAATTGGGAACATTCTGTTATGTTATCTGCACTTTATGCGAAGTACTCTAGCATTATCTGAAGGTAGACATAGATTAGTTGAAAGATGTGTTGGAAACTCTAGTGAAACAACTACAATATTCTTTAAAATATAATAATATAATAATAGATGCAATAAATGAAATTATATAAAATGCTCAATTAAAACCAGAGAAGGTAGAAAAATAAATGGTAGGGGAAGAGACAAAAAGACACTGTAATGAATAGAAAACAATTATAAAAGTTGTAGATATTAATTGCACTGTCAATAAAAACTTAAAATGTGAATTATTTAAATATACCAGTTAAACAACAGAGATTATCAAAGTCTGTAATAAAACAAAATTCAGTTATATGCTATAATTAAGTAATACTTTGACAGGTCAAAAGTAAAAGGAGACAAAGAGATATAAACCATGCTAAAAATAAACCATAGAAAGCTGAAGAAACAACATTAATTTTGGACACAGCATAATTGAGAACAAGAAAATTTATCAGAAATAGAGGCACTACATACAAAACAATCCTAAATACGAATGTTCCTTACTAGAGAGTGATAAAATACACAAAGCAAAAGCTGACAAACCTGGAAGGAAAAATAGCCAAAGCTACTATTCTAGTTGGATGCTTCAACAACCCTCTTTCAGAAATTATTAGATTAGTCCTGGCTGATGTAGTGGATTGAGTGCAGGCCTGTGAACCAAAGGATTGCAGGTTCAGTTCCCAGTCTAGAGCACATGCTGAGATTGCAGGCCAGATCCCCAGTAGAGGGTGCACAAGATGCAACCATACACTGATGTTTCTCTCCCTCTCTTACTTCCTTCTTTCCCCTCTCTCAAAAAATAAATAAATAAAATCTTAAAAAAAAGACTATATTGAATACCTAGCACAATACTAAAGGAGAGCAAATTTGGATGACTCATGCTACCTGTATTAGTTTTCTCTTGCTGCTTTAAAGAAACTACCACAATTGGGTGGCTAAAAACATTGTATTTATATTGTCTTAGAGTACTGGAATTAGTAGTCCCAAATAAGTCTTGCTGGGCTAAGACTGAAGTGTCCACAGAGATGTGTTCCTTTGGAATACTCCAGGAGAGAATTCATTTCCCAGCCTTTTCCAGCTTCTAGAGGTTCCTGCATTCTTGGGTTATAGCTCCTTCCTTGTTCAATGCCAGTAATTTTTGGCTAAGTCATGTATATACACGGCACTTCAGTCTCCCTCTTTCATTTGTAAGGAACTTGTAATAACATTAGGTACATCCCAATAATACAGGATAATCTCCTCACCTTAAATTCACCTGATTTGTGACTCTTTTTTTGTTAGGGAATTGTAAATGTCTTTATGTTTTTAACACCTTTATTGAAGTATAATTAATATTTCAAACTTTCTGAATTGATAGTTTGATAATATATATGAATTGATAACTATGGACGTATAGTTATATGTCCATATATGACTTATTAATTGAATCTATATATATATGAATTGATAACTATGGGCATATGCATACTGCTGTGATACCATCACCACAAAGTTATAAAGGTAGCTATGGCCTCCAGAAGTTTCCTTGAATCATTTAGTTTGCTTTTTTGTATTGTCTGTTTGTAGTAGAAGCATTTAATATGAGATCTTATCTCCTAATGAGTTTTTATGTGTACGATACTTCATTGTTAGCTACAAATACTATGTTATAAAGCAGATCTCTAGAATTTATTTATCTTAGATAATAAATAACTATATACCCACTGAACAACAATCCCTATCACCTTCTCCCTCAACTATGGTCAACCACTACTGTATTTTCCGCTCCTATATGTTTGGCTATTTAAGGTACCTCATACTCACTATCTGTGGATGACTTATTCACTTAGTATAATGTCTTCCAGGTATATCCTCGATGTCACAAATAATAATTGGCTATTTTTAAGGCTGAATAATATTTTATTGTATGCATACGAGGTCTTCCCAGAAAGTATCCAGTCATATACTATGAAAAATAGAAACATTTATTGAAGAAGACACAAGATACAAGGAACATTGTACATAGGACAATGACATTTCAGTCCCCTTCAAAGTAGGCACCTTGGGACTTCACACAGTTCTCCCAATCACCATCAGTTGCCTCATTGTATTTTCCTGAATCTCACCAATGGTCTGAAATTTCTTCCCTTTTAAAGGTGATTTTAGTTTTGGGAGAAGCCAGAAGTCACAGGGTGCCAAATCTGGGCTGAAGTGGGGCTGAGTCACCTGGTTGATTTGATGTTTCTCAAGAAAGCTGAATCAGACATTATATGAGTGGGCAGGTTGTCTAGATGAAGCTAAAAATAACCCCATGGCTGTGGCCTTCTGAATCATCAGAATAGTTTCTGTGGAGGAATGCTTAAGTTTAACACAAAATTTGATGCAGATTTGTTGCTCTACTGGCCCAGGCATTTTGAATGCAACCGCCACACAGTACACATGCTCACTCAATTGTGTCTACCACTGACCAGTACAGTGCAGTCATCCTTATTCATGTATGCACATTCCAGTCCACAGTCATGTCTGCTAGGTTACATTGATGTCATGCAAATTGTTCTCATTATATGAACAATGGCTGGAATTTTTTCTCAACAGACCGTGTATACCACATTTTATTTATCCATTTATCTATCTGTCTATCAAGGAATGTCTGGATTGTTTCAATCTATTGGATATTGTGAATAATGCTGTAAGAATCATGTGAGTACAGATATCTTTTCAACAGTTGTCTTTCTGTTTTTTTTTCTTTTTTAAAAATTGCATTATTTCATTACTATTTAGTTCCCTGATATGCCCTTTCCATGATCACCACACTATTGTCCAAATCCATGAGTCCTTTTTCTTTTTTGCTCAATCCTTCCACTCCCCCAAAACTCCCCTCATTAGCGGCCATCCTGCTCTCTATCTATGAGTCTGTCTCTATTTTCCTTGTTATCAGTTCGTTCAAGTATTTTTCTTTCTCAGACTGGCTTATTCCACTTAGCATAATGTTCTCAGGTCAATCCATGTAACCACAAAAGATAAAATTTCTTTTTTTCTATAGCTGATAGTATTCCATTGTGTAAATGTCCCACAGTTGATTTATCCACTCATCTACTGATGGACACTTGGGCTGCTTCCATATCCTAGTGATTGTACACAACGCTGCAATGAACATACGGGTGCTTGTGTTCCTTTGAATTAGTATTTTATGTCCCTTCAGATATATTTCCAGTAGTGATATTCCTGGGTCAAAAGGCAGATCCATTTTTAATTTGTTGAGTTATCTCCATACTGTTTTCCACAGTGGCTATACCAATATGCATTCCCACCAACAGTGCCAAAGAGTTCCCCTTTCTCTACATCCCTGCCAGTCCGTGTTATTTGTTGATTTATTGATGATAGCCATTCTGACAGGTGTGAAATTGTGCTCATTGTTGTTTTAATGTGCAATTCTCTGATGATTAATGACATTGAGCTTCTTTTTGTATATGTAGTTGCCATCTCTATACCTCTTTGAAGAAATGTCTATTCAGGTGTATTGTCCATTTTTAAGTACATTTATTTTTTTTCAGTGTTGAATTTTGTGTTTTGTATATTTTGGACATTAACCCCTTATCAGATGTATTGGTAAATATGTTCTCCCATTCTGTGGGCTGTCTTCTTATTTTGTTGATGACTTCCTTTGCTGTGCAAAAGCTTTTTAGTTTGATGTAGTCTTATTTGTTTATTTTTCTCTTTTGTTTCCCTTGTATGGGGAGATATATCCAATAAAAATTTGCTATAAACAATATCCGAGATTTTCCTGCCTATGTTTTCTTCCAAGATTTTTATGCTTTCTGGTATAAAGTTTAAGTCTTTGATCCATTTTGAAATTTATTCTTATGTGTGGTGTAAGAAGATGGTCTTACAAATCATTTTTCTGCAAGTATCTGTCCAATTTTCCAAACACCACTTGTTGAATAAAGTATCTTTAGCCCTTTGTATGTTTTTCCTTCCTCTATTGAATTTTAATTGACTAAAAATAAGTGGGTTTATTAGTGGGCTTTCTGTTCTGTTTCACTGATATATGTGTCTGTTTTTATGCCAGTCCATGCTGTTTTGATTATTATGGCTTTGTAGTACAGTTTGATATTAGGTAGCATGATACCTCCAACTTTGTTTTTTTTCCCCAGGACTGCTGTTGTTATAAATCCTTTTACGTTCCCATATAAAATTTTAAATATTGTTCTAGTTCTATGAAATACATCATTGGGATCTTGATAGGAATGGCATTGACTCTATATATTGCTTTGGGTTGTATGGACATTTTAATGATGTTAATTCTTCCTGTCCATGAACATGGTATGTGCTTCCACTTATTTGTCTTCTTTAATTTGTTATAATTTTTTGAGTACAGATCTTTTACATCCATGGTTAGGTTTATTCCTGGGTATTTTATTCCTTTTGAAGAAATTGTGAATGGGGGTATTTCCTAAATTTCCCTTTATGTTAGTTTGTTACAGGCATATAAAAAAGCAACTGATTTCTGCAAATTAAGTTTGTATCCTTCTACATTGCTGAATTCATTTATCAGTTCCAGTAGTCTCTTGGTGGAATCTTTGGGGTTCTCTATGTACAGTATCATATCATCTGCAAATAAAGACAGTTTTACTTCTTCCTTTCCAATTTGAATGCCTTTTATTTCTTCTTTTTGTCTGATTGCAGTGGCTAGGCCTTCCAGTACTATGTTGAGTAAGACAGAGAAAAGCAGACATCCCTGTCTTGTTTCTGATTAAAGAGGAATGTTTGCAGGTTTTGCCCATTCAACATGATGTTGGCACAGGGTTTTTGACCTATGGCCTTTATTATGTTTGCTTCGTTCCCTCTATCACCATTTTGCTGAGTTTCCATGTCTTTTTTTCGTGCTGTTGAGTGTCCTTATAATCATTACTTTAAGATCTTTATCTAATAAATTGCTTGCGTTCATTTCATGTAGTTCTTCTGGAGAATTCTCTTGTTCTTTCATTTGAGGTCTGTTTCATTGTTTCCCCATTTTGGCTGCCTCTTTGTGTTTGTTTTTATATATTAGGTAGATCTGCAAGACTCTGGTGTACACCTAGTCAAACCCTGCCTGTGACTGGTCATGGGCAACCTGTTTGGAGCTATCAGCAATCCACAGCTTGTGGCTTCCTCTGCTTGTCCTGTTTGTGTGAAAAAAGAACCAGGCTGCACACCAAGGCTGGCTTTTACTAGAACAGGGCCTGGGGAATGTTCAGCTAAAGTCTCAGAGCTCCCAGAGATCTGCCTCTGCCTGCAGTCATTCTACTATGCTTAAAGAGTGAAAGTCTTCCAGATGTAGTCCTCATCAGCAGAGCTCAAGCACCACAGATGGGGCACAGTAATTCATGTGGGTGGGGCTATTGCATCCCCTCAGGCTGATGCAACTTGGAGGGGTTTGCTCTGCCTGGGAAAGATGGCTTCTGCAGTACTGGGGATGACTGAGCACAAGGATCCTGCTGGCTATTCCTTCAGTTCTTTCCCCAGAGCCACCAGCCCCAGACTCTCCTCACAGGTCTCTAGTCCACCCTCCTCCCTTGCCAGAGTCTAGGGTAAATGGCTGCAAATGGAATTTTATGCATTGGCTTTGTAAGAGGCTCTCTGCATCTCTTGCCATCTCTTCTTGGTGGACAGAGACCCCACTGTTTTTCACAGCTGTATGTTATTTGGGTTCCTTTCCCAGTCTGGTGCTATAGACTTGGGGTTTAGACCCCACACTTCACAGGGGGAACCCCATGGCCACTGAAATATCCCTCCTGGACTTTAGCTGTGACCCATAGGAGCCCAGCCAGCCCTCTTATGTCTCCTGCTTACTCTCTACCAGTCTCATTGTGGTGATGTGGCTTCTTTCATCTGTCCATGATTTAAAGGCTTCTCTCCAGTTAGTGTTCAATTGGTTATTCAGGATGATTTTTCTATAATTTCATTCTAATTTTAATTTTGTCCTGGGAGGAGGTTAGTGTAGCTTGCACTTTACTCCTCCACTATTTTTGGTCTCTCACAATTATTTTTTTTAATATATCCCCTAGAAGTGACATTCCTGGGCTATTTGGTAATTCTTTTTTTAATTTTTTGAGAAACCTGTATAGTGTTTTCCAGTACTTGTTACCTTTTATCCCTCTAGATGTTAGCCATTCTAACATGTATGAGTTGATATTACATTATAGTTTTCATTTGCATTTGCTTGATGATTAATGATACTGAGTTTCATGGATCTATTGTCCATTTGTATCTTTTCTTTGGAAAAATGTCTGCTTTGATCCTTTGCCCATTTTTAATAAGATTATTTGTTTTTTGCTATTTAGTTTTATATAAGTAGTTCTTTATATATTTTGGATATTAAATCTATTACACATGAAGGAAAAATTAACAAGTTGAACTTTATTAAAATTGAGAACTTCTGTTCTATAAAAGTCACTGTTCAGGGAATGAAAAGACAAGCCAAACATTGAAAGTAAATATATTCAAATCACATATCTGATAAAGAACTTATATTCAAAATATATGAAGAACTCTTAAAATTCAACAATAAAAATACTGATAAAATGACTAAAAATCTTAACAATTAACTCAATGTAGAAACTATATAGATGGGAAATAAACATGTGAAAACTTTCTCAACATCATTGGTCATGAGATAACTGAAAATTTAAATAACAATCTGATACCATTGTGTACTTTAGAATGACTAAAATACCAAACCCAAACAATACTATCTGCTGGCAAGTATGTAGAGCAATAACAATGCTCATTCATTTCTGTAATTTCTGAAGGGAATACAAAATAGTATAGACACTTTGGAAGACAGTTCAGCACTTTCTTACAAAGCTAAATAGTCTTATCATCTAGCAATTGCATACATAGGTATGTACCCAAATTATGTGAGAACTTATTTTGTACAAAAAAAAACTGTACACAAATGTTTGAATATCAGACATATTAAAAAATTCCTAAAACTGGAAGGAATTAAGATGTCTCAGCAGGTACCTGGATTACCAAACTGTCATGCATTAAATTGTACAATGCAATATTATTCAGTGATAAAAAAATGTGTTATCATCCTGCAAACAGACAGATGAACCTTAAATGCATATTGTTTAGTGAAAGAAGCCAGTATGAATAGGGTACTTAATATAAGATTCCAATTATATGACTTTCCCTATAGGCAAATATAGAGAAAATAAATATAGAGACATATTAGTATTTCCTAGAACTTAAACTGTTGGAGAGATAGGGTAGTTTGAACAGGTGGACAACAAAAGATTATTTTAGATAATGAAACTATTCTGTTTAGTAATGTAAAGTTAAATAAAAAAACACTATGCATTTGTGAAACCCTTTTGAATATTATAACACAATATGTGAACCTCACTTCATGCAAATTAAAACATATTTGGAAAGTTGAATGATAAAATGATAGAATGTGACAAAACAATCTAATTATATGAAAATCATCTGAAGCAAGTTTAGTGAAGGGGATGGAAAATAGGCTGCTGACCTAATAATTTTGGAAATGAGTAGATTCTGAAATGGCTAAATTCAAGAGAGACTTTACAATACACTGTGTTTAATTGACAAACTTATCTTCCACTAGGGTACAGATTAACAATTACAATACAGTTTATATTATTTCTATGGGTTGCCATGCTAAGTAGCACAAACTGGGTAGCTGAACCAATAGAAACTTACTGTCTCCCGGTTCTGAAGACCAGAAATCAGAGATAAAGGTATATTTAGGGGTATGCTCTCTGTGAAGACTGTAGCAAAGTTTTCACTCCACGTCTGTCTCTTACACTGTGTTATTTCCTCGGCATATAGCAGGAGTACATTTACTCCAGTGTTAATACAGTGTTTTTTGGAAGAGGACATCAAAATTATGTGACTTCTGATTGATTCCTGACAATGGGAAACTCCTTACTTCTATCTCTGTCCTTGGAGTATACATTCTCATCCCTGGTCTCATAGTGGAGCCAGTTTTTAAAGTCTCAGCCTTGAAAGAGTAAGGTGTTGTTGAAACCATCTGAATGACATACATAACTGAACCCAGTTAAGAACTCTATGTAAACTTTTAAGAGTCTGTTGAATGGGTGCGGACATCTATACCCTTGTCACCACCCACGACAAACCTCATATGTAAGTTCCCTTGCTTATTAAACCTGCTAATCTGGAGTGTCCTGTCTTTTTCTGTGGTCTCTAGTTATCCTCTGTATATGGGGGCCAGTTCCAGTTTGAAGCATTTGAGGTTTCAAACTAGCAATGTTCTTGTGTGCTTATCTGTGTCCAATGCCCCCCTTTCATAAGAATCCCAGTCATATTGTATCAGGGCACACCTACACCTATAGGGCACACATATATTAGTATGACTAGCATTTAACTGCAACAACCCTGTTTCCAAATGAGGTCACATTCTGAGGAAAGGGGAAGAGACTAAGAAGATTTAAGGAGTAATGTTGGAGAGAGTATGAATTCATGCTTCACTTTATATATATGCAGTTACATATATATTCCTTCCTCAAGGAGGTTGACCATAACTTCTCACTGCTTACTTGTTACTTGTAGTTACTTCATTCCAAATAGTACAGCATGAAAAGGAGGGAAAAGCTTGTCTTAAAAGTGGAGATACATGATGAACATTTTCTTAGCCTGGCAATAAAAATTAACATTTATAGTAAGTTATGTTGATACTATATACCCTTCACATGATGTGATGAAAATGGCACTTACTCTGTATAGTTTTTTCCTCCAAAACACACAACCCTAGTCTAATCATAACAAAAATAATAAGATCATGATTAGAAACTCTAATTGACGGACATACTACAGAATTCATAATCAATACTTCTCAAAACTGTCAAAATCATCAACTAAAGGAATTCTGAGAAATTATCAGAGCCAAGAGGGGCCAAAGGAAACATGGGTGGGATTCTAGAGCAATTAAAAAGACATTATATAAAAATGAAGGAAATCTGAATAAAGTATGAAATTTTAATTAATAATAACCTATTAGTTAAGCATAATAAATGTGACATAACACTATACATTGTTAATAATAATGGATGTGCAGCTGCATGGAAACCTCTGTACTGTTTTCACAATTTTTCTGTAAATCTAAAACTATTCTAAAATAAAAATATAGTAATATTTTTTAAAGGAATTAATTATTTACCTTAGGCCTATAACCTACTATTTCATTCTAAATCCATTTTCTCTAAAGCAATTAGAGATAATTGCCTTGCATATTTCTATAACCTAGTTACTATTTAGGGAATATAAATTTATGATTTCCCCTTTTGTTATTTTATTAAATTTGAAAGGTAATATTATTTTTCTCCTTAAGGATAGTTCCTATTTTGTAGTGAAATAAATTATAAATAAATTATAAAGTCAAATATGTATTTTTACTTTTGTACTGACTAGAGATATCAATTAGACAAGTCATTTAATACTGGTGAAATGATTCCTGAATTTTTCTATAGAACTTTTAATTTTTCTTTATTTAAGTTCTATACATATATGCAAATTAAATTCTACTACAATTAATACTAAAAATTAATGTCATATATACTTACTTCCACAAAAGCACCATAACTGCTATACATTTAGCTAAAGAAAAGAATCTTTGAATTTTACTTAGTCTGTGCATATATTTAGGTCTTTTGAAATATTAAACATAATGTATATACTTCCAATACTAGAGCTGCTAAACTGAGCATCTCATAGACCCCAAATTGAGAAACTGTGGTACTAAATGACCTCAGTTCAATAATTCTTTTAAATAAATAACTGATTGCATTTAGATTCATTTAGAAACCCACTATAGTGAAATGATTTTATAGTACATCTGGTTACATAAAGCATCGGGTCCATCTGCTTTTCCACTCTGGTATTATAGTCATCTGGATGTTCATGCATTTAACACATTCATTAGAGTCCTCATACTGAGGGGTGGGAGGTGCTGGGGATATAAAAAGGCATAGGTCTTGCCCTCATGTCAAAAGTTTACACATGGGATTTAAAAAAATCATTATATATAAAAATATGTATAATATATAATCTCCACACAATTCCTCCATGATTGTTTAGGAGTTTCTTAAAAACTTATAAAAAATTTTAAAAAAGTGTCTCAGAAAAATGGATTTGTGGTAAATAGAAAAAAGTCATCTTCAATGGTTAATGATTTTTTTTGGACCTCATGGCAGTAGGGGGTCCAAGTAAGCAATATTTTTGGAAGTGGGTTGAAATAAATTTTTGTCTTTGAATACATAAGATTCTTAATCCAAAAGGGGAGAGCAAAGAATAGGCATGTGTCAAAACTTCTGTTTTCTCTTGTCACCAACTTTCCATGTCAGTTTTTTTCCTTCAATATCTTTTTTATAAGGTAAAAGTTTAATAAATATTCATTTATAGTGGTAAAAGTATAGCTCTTAAGTGGCTCTTCTATGCATAATAAATTTCAGCATGACTGTAATTTTTACTGGCTTCCAAAGTAGTATTTCTCTTTTATTTGTTATCTGGACCCAGGTATTACAAGTCTAGTATTGGTTATTTTTTTCTCTGATTAGTTGATATAGCTTTAATTAAATACACAGTTAATATATGAAAATTAGGTGCTTTAATTTTCATAACACAGTAAGAAGAAAAATATTTTCTATTAAAGAAATTAGATATATTTATTATAATATTATCCTATTTGAAACTATTTTAGTATATCAACACTACAGTATAAAATAGCAACATCATTATGTTCTAATATAGTAGGAAGAACGATTACTTTCTAGATATTTTTGTTTTTCAGAAAATTATTATCTTATAAATTAATAACTCAATTAAATTTCATCTTATTTGGTTCACAGTTGTGAGTCACTTTTACTACAGTGAAATTATAGCTAGTATTTTTACCCCAACAGGTAAAACTTTCAAAATACAATTACTTTTAATCTCATATGGACATTTTTTAAAAAGATTTTATTAATTTATTTTTAGAGAGGGGAGTGAGAAAGAAAGGGAGAAAAACAACTATGTGTGATTGCCTCTCATGTGCCCCCTACTGGGTACCTGGCTCCCAACCCAGGCATGTGCCCTGACTGGGAATAGACCTGAAGACCCTATGGTTTATAGTCCAGCACTCATTCCACTGAGCCATACCAGCCCAGGCTTATACGGACATTTTACAAAAATAAAATCAGTTATATTTCCTTATATTTTGGCTTCTAAATTTATTATATCTCAATTGTACATTGCTGGAGTAAATATATGTATAACATAAAACATTATTATATCTTATCACTGATTTCTTAATGTTAGCATTGCTGCCTTAACTACTTACAGCTGCTTATAATTTTCGATCATCCAGCTGATGCCTTCTTGGAAGTTTGAGGAAAATATTATATGGTCTTAAGAAAGAAATATTTGGATGTGAGCATGTTATTATAAGATGGCTCTTCATATTTTAATTAATTTCTAGGCTACCTTAATCCTTCTTTGGAACCATTCTGTTAGTATGAACTACTATAAGTTTTGATGTTTACAGTCAATTCATTTAATAAAAAGAGATTTTTAAACATATTCTGTTAAATCCAGTAGAAATAAAAAACTATCATTACATATCTTTCTTTTTCTTATTTTCATAGATTGAGATTTGTACCTTCTGTTTCACTGCTAACAGGCTTTTGACAGACATGTAATATTTGAAAACAAATATTCCTGTTATTTCTAAGTCATACTCTTCCTCTATACCTAGCTCCAGTCCCGGACTCTTAGTGTGAAAAGGAATAATGTATAAGGAAATGATTTTGCAATCCAGGTCATCAAGACATGAATGCCTTCCAACCACATGTTAGACACTCATCTCTAGACCAGGTTGTCCCATTAACTTGCTCCAATGTCTTTTTAACAGGCTGTATATCACATCTTCATGCTGCCTTATCCCCTAGTACACACTTTGGCACAGTGTTCCTTGAACTTTATGTGCATAAAATGCAGATTCACAATTAATAGGTTGAAGATATGATTTGATATGTGCATTTCTAACAAGCTCAACAGTGATACAAAAGCTATTATTTGTAAAAGCAATTTTTGGATATTAAGGCAAGTTTATCGCATTAGCCTGAGACAATCCTATAATAAAGAACCTGTTTAACTTTCACCTAAAGGTTTTTTGTTTCCCAGAACAATAACCTCCTTTTCTCCCTCTGCTCTGCCCTTGGAGTACATGATACATTTTGAGAAATGTCTCTCCAGGTCAGTGGTTCTCAACCTTTAAAGTGCACCAGAATCATCTAACAGGCTTTGGTGAAATATGTATTTTCTGCTATGGCTTTGGAATTTCAAATTCAATAGAACTGAGTAGGACCTGATAGTCACCCTAACCTCATTCTCTATAATGCTAATGCTAATGCTGCTGACCTAGAGATTACACTTTGAGAATCATTGCTTTAGTCTCTAATTTGTGCACCTGTGGCAAGTCAGAGTTCTAGAAATCTCCACACATATAGTCTATTTCTTAAGCTTCCCTAGGTATTTCCTTGAGGCTGTGATTTAACATTATATGCCATTGGTTTCTTTGAAGATGGCATTAAAAACATGCCTATGATAATATGAAATAGCATTTTATATATTCTTGAAAAACTGTCTAGTGAATAGGTTAGTAGTCTTTAAATAAGAAATATGAGATATTCTTTTGCATCTAGGAAAGATGAACGTATTACTCTAGACAGGGTAAAATTTTATTGAGAATATTTTTACATAGACTTATATGTATGGTACACATACACAGACCCATGTTATTTTGTGCCAATGCTTGTTCTGTGTCACTTCTAAAAATTGGTTGAATTAATTTATTCTCTGTATGTTTTTATGCCACATTTCTCATATTATTTAGAAAAACAATAGATATAATAAATAAATAATATACCACAGTATTCAAGCTCACACATATGTTTGCCATACTTATTCACAACTACTGCCAGAAATCACAAGTAATTATATTATAATACCCTGTCATCCAAACACCTCATTCTTCATAAAATATAATTCATTAAAAATCTAGCATAATAGAAACATTACAAGTTCTGCTTTTTAGATATTTTGATTTTTAGCATGAAAAAATTATGTCATTGGAAGAAAAAGAAGGCATAGATAAAAGTTAATTAAAAATTAATTTATATATTCAACAAATTCCAAATTCTACCCATACATTTTTGTTGAGGGATAAATTAATTTCACTGAATATATCCCTTACTTTATGATTTTCCTTATACCTTCCTTTATAAGGATCAACTGCAGTAAATTTACCTACCTAATAAGATCTGAAAATCAAATTTCTCACAGCCCCTCATATTGGTAGAAATTTAATAGGCATTTATTAATGTGTAATATCAGGATAGAAACAAACACAGACACAAGCTTTTTATACTCCTCAATAAAAGTTTTTTCATACTTTTCATTTATAAATCATACCATTGCCAGAGAATATATTTTTCTTCTTTATTAAACTGAATACAGAGAAATTATAAGAAATAAACTTGTCATCTCACACTTTTCAGTTTAGTTATTGGTTGGATGTTTAAGAAACCCAGTACATCACTCTTCAACATTTTACTCTTAGTAAAGAGCTGGAAATTAGTTAACTGCGTGGCATAACCTCTATATAACAAGACTTTTGATTTAGGGATTTCCTCTGTTTTGCAGAAAAATAAATCTTTTATAAAAAATTAAGGCCCTGGCTGGTGTGGCTCAGTGGATTGAGTGCTAGATTACAAAGCAAAGGGTCACTGGTTCGATTCCCAGTCAGGGCACATGCCTGGGTTGCAGGCTCAGTCCCCAGTAGGGGGTGCAGGAGAGGCAACCACACATTGATGTTTCTCTCCTTCTCTTTCTCTTCCCTTCCCCTCTGTCTAAAAATAAATTTAAAAAAATTAAAAAATAAATAAATAACTTTCTTCTTAAAAATAAAATCTATGCAGAAATTTCACAGATAATTTTGTGTTCTTTTATGTCAAGAGCAATTCATCAGTTAAATGCCTTTATCAGTCTTAACAGAGGCCAAGGGATTTTTAACAGGTGTTCCTTTCTGCTTTCTAAATATATTTTTTAAATTTATCACATAGAAACATGTGTAGCTGGCATTTATCAATGATTTAGAGGTTTTACAAGAGCCATCAAGGTACAGCATAAAAAAAAATGTGTCAGAAACCTTAGACTTTGGGTGAATGGCATAGAAGAAAGAAGACCTTTCATAAAACAGTGAGAGGCAGTTCCTCAGAGAGAGCGACTTGTGGCAAGTCTCAGGCAGGAAAGTGTCCATCTGAAAGTTGAAAGCAGTTCTTACAGTGTGCTACTGGTTTCTATCTTAGTCATTCAAAAATAGAGTGATATGCAAAGAACAGAAAACAATCAGTACCAAAACAGAGAAAATTAGATATGAAACATGGGAGACATGGACAACTGGACTTCAATATTTGCCAGGCTGACCCAGATTAGTGATCTCACTTGTGTAGAATTTATTTTGTATTTTTGGGGTAATTAAAAAACAAAAGATAGACACCTATTCTGAAAACTGTTTAATGGCTTAGAATTTTCAAGATACACTTTTGTAGGTTTATTCTCTGGACTCTTTCCAGACTTGTGAATTTCTATATTCTTTCACTCACATAAAGAATTCACCCACTAAGTTTATGCAAGCTAAACTGGAGCTATTCCTATTATAAAGGGAGGACACAATTACAAAAAATGCAAGTGTGTTTTGAGAAATATAATTTCTGAGCATCACACGTGATAGTGTACCAGTTTCAAATTTGTTGAGCTCTAAATATAAAAAATATCAAAGTTGCATTTTTAAGATATTAAAATACTGTTGCTGTTCCTTACATTTAAGACAAATGCATTTTTATTTTTAAATAGCAACAAAGTGTTGGAGAAAAGAAAATATGCAGAAGAGTGGTATCATGAAGGGTTGAGACACACGGGTTAGGTGAACATAGAGTACTGAAACAAGAGTGAAATGAAATGACAGGTGGAGGGGAGACCTTGACTTCATAATGACTATCAGAACCTATATCGATAAGTACATCTCATGAGTTTGTGTGAGTGAATATCTTATAAAAATAATGCATGCATATTTTGGATGAGTTTTTCTGTGTATGTACTTCAAATATAATGGAATATCTTATGATGTACACTTATCAAAGCAGAAAATAATGTACTGAATTTTATGGAATTCAATATGTAATAGGTATTCAAATTCCAGGAAATATTATATTACAAGATTGTGTGATGAACTTTACTTAGGCCTTAAATGATCAATGCTGCTTGATTATGTACAAAGAACAAAGACAGACATTCCAAAGAATTAGGAGAAGTGTTTTGAGGGAAAAAAACTGAACAAAAATGCAAATGTCAATGAAATGCCTATGAATGGGTAAGAAACGATGAAGGAAGCTTGGTTGGAATGGAATATCTATGCTGAAAAGTGAGAAATTAATTTGGATGAAATATGTACTAAAAAATGTAAAAACTTAACTAAAGATTTCGTATTGGTGGGTGAAGGAACTAGCTATTGAACAGTCCTGATATGGACAAATATGATTTAAAAGATAATTATTTGAAAGCTTGTCAGTAGAGATTGGAGTTTGTGTTGGTAGGGTAGGGAAATAAAAGTAGGTTCAAAAGGGAAGCAGGACTTAAAAGCAGAGATTGGCCAGACACCTGCAAAAGCAGTGAGCCAGGAAATGGACAGGCTAGAGCTGAATACCTCTAGCAATATCACTAAAGCTGATATTCCTGGCAGCCAGGTACAGGCATCCAAACCGCAGGATACAAACTTCTGGGAAGAAGAAATCGTACCCATCCCTCACCTGCAGGATTGCAATCCCTGCAGAACAATAAAGCCAGGCTCAAGAACAACTTGCCAAGAGCATATCTTCAGAGGAAAGAAAGGGAATCTCCAAAGGAGCCCTTTGTGAACTTTTATCATATTCTGATGAACAGAGGCAACTTCCGTATCTTGGCAATCTAAATAAGAGTTCAATGGACATAATGGTGTTTGTGTTCTTTTGAATAGTGTTTTGGGCTCCTTTGGATACATTCCTAGAGGTGGGATCATTGGGTTAAAAGACAGATCCATTTTTAATTTTTTGAAGTATCTCCGTACCGCTTCACAGAGTGGCTGTGCCAGTCTGCCTTCCTACCAAAAGCGCAAGCGTTCCACTTTCTCCACAACCTCACCGGAACTTGTTGTTTGTTGAATTATTGATGATAGCCATTCTGACAGGTGTAAGATACCATCTCGTGTGGTTATAATTTGCATTTTTTCTGATGATTAGTGACTTGAAGCATTTTTCATATGTCTGTTGGTCATCTGTATGTCCTCTTTGGATAAGTGCTTATTCAAGACCTTTACCCATTTCTTAAATTGTTTCGAATTTTTGGTGTTGAGTTTTGTAAGTACTTGGTAAATATTGGATATTAACCCCTTATCAGATGTATTGGTAAATATATTCTCCCATTCTGTGGGTTATCTTTTTATTTTGTTGATGATTTCCTTTGCTGTGCAATTTTTTTAATTTAATGTAGTCCTATTTATTTATTTATTTATTTATTTACCTCATTCCCTTTCATGTGGAGATATAGCCAATAAAAAATTGCTATGAACAATGTCCAAGATTTTGCTGCCTATGTTTTCTTCTAGGGCTTTCATGGTTTGGGGTGTAACATTTAAGTCTTTGACCCATTTTTAATTTATTTTTGTGTATGGTGTAAGAAGGTGGTCTAGTTTCAATTTTTTGCAAGTATCTGTCCAGTTAATCTGACACCATTTATTGAATAAACTATCTTTAGCCCATAATTTGTGCTTTCTTTCTCTATTGAATATAAATTGACTACAAAAGTGTGGGTTTATTACTGGGCTCTCTATTCTGTTTCATTGATATACAGGTCTGTTTTTATGCCAGTACCATGCTGTTTTGATTATTATGGCTTTGCCATATAGTTTGATATTAGGTAGCATGATACCTCCAACTTTGTTTTTCTTTCTCAGGACTGCTGTTGTTATGTAGGTCCCTTTGTGCTTCCATATAAATTTTTGAAATATTTCTTCTAATTCTGTGAAATACTTCATTGGAATTTATAAGAATTGCATTGACTCTATAGATTGCTTTGGGCTTATGGAGAGTTTCATGATGTTAGTTTTCTTATCTATGAACACAATATGAGTATCCACTTATTTGTATCCTCTTCAATTTCTTTCTTCAGTGTCTTATAACTTTCTGAGTACAAGTCTTTTACATCCTTGTTTAGGTTTATTCAAGGTACTTTCTTCTTTTTGAATTGATTGTGAAGGGGACTGTTTTCTTAACTTCCCTTTCTGTTAGCTTGTTATCAGCATATAAAAGCACAACTGATTTCTGGGTTTGTATCCTTCTACATTGCTGAATTCATTTATCACTTCCAGTAGTTTCTTGGTGGAATCTTTGGGGTTTTCTGTGCACAGCACCATGTCACCTGCAAATAAAGACAGTTTTATCTCTTCCTTTCCAGTTTGGATGCCTTTTATTTCTCCTTCTTGTTTGATTGGTGTGGTTAGAACTTCCAGTACTGTGTTGAAAAAAGAGGAGAAAGAGGACATCCCTGTCTTTTTCCTGATCTTAAGGAAAATTCTTGTGGTTTTTATCCTGTTGAGTATGATGCTGGCAGTGAGTTTTTCATTTATAGCTTTTATTATGTTTAGGTATGCTCCCTCTATTCCCACTTTGCTGAGAGTTTTTATCATAAATGGTGCTGAATTTTTTTAAAAGCCTTTTCTGCATTGATTTATTTGATCATGTGGTATTTATCCTTCATTTTGTTTGTGTGATGAATCATATTCATTGATTTTTCAAAAGCTGTACCAGCCTTGCATTCCTGGAATAAATCCCACTTGATCATGGTGCATGATCTTTGTGATGCATTGCTGTATTCAGTGTATTAATATTTTGTTGAGGATTTCAGCATCAATGCCCATCAGAGATATTGGCCTGTAATTTTTTTTGCGGTATCTTTATCTGGTTTTGGAACTAGGATAATACTGGCCTCACAAAATGAATTTGGGAACCTCCCCTCCTCTTGAATTTTATGAAACAGTTTGAGAAGGAGAGGTGTTAGTTTTTTGAATGTATGGTAAAATTCACCTGTGAAGCTATCTGGTCCAGGGCTTTTGTTTGTTGGGACTTTTGATAACTGCTTCAGTTTCATTAGGTGTAATCTCTCTATTCAGATTCTCTTATTCTTCTTTATTTATTTTTGGAAGATTGTATGTTCCTAGGAATTTGCATTTTGTTGGCATTTATTCAGTTTGTTGGCATATAATTTTTCATGATACTTTCTTAAAATCCTTTGTATTTCTTTAGTGTAAGTTGTTATTTCTTATCTTTCATTTCTGATTATATTTATTTGGGCCATTTCTCTTTTTTTTCTTGATGAGTCTGGTTAAATGTTTGTCAATCTTGTTTATCTTTTCAAAGGATCAGCTCTTTGATTCTTTAATCTTTTGTATTTGTTGATTTAGAACCTATTTCCTTTATTTCTGCTCCAATTCTTATTATTCCCTTTCTTTTAGTCACTTTAGGCTTTGTTGGTTGTTCTTTCTCAAGTACCTTTAAGTGTAAAGTTAGATTGTTTATTTGAGCTTTTTCTGTTTCTTTTTTTTTTTTTGAGATACACCTGTAATGCTACAAATTGCTCTCTTAGGACTGCTTTCCTTGTGCTCCACAGATTTTGGGTTGTTGTGTCCTCATTTTCTTTTGTTTGTTTTTTTTTTAACGTACCACAGTTTGCTTGTTTGTTTGATTACCATTAAAATGTTAATTTGTTTTCCACTTATAGTTGATACACAATACTATGTCAGTTTCAGGTGTAAACATAATCATTAAACATTCCATACTTTATGAAGTGATCACCTGATAGTACCCTCTGACAACATACATTGATATTACAATACTATTGACTATATTCCTTATGCTGATTTTTTATCCTTGTGACCACTTTTAAAATTGTAAGTTTTTAGTTTTCTTTCCCATTTTTTATTGTTCAGGTACAGTTGTTTCCATTTACCCTCCATAACTCCCCCCACACAGCATCCACATTTCCCACCCTTTATCCTACCTCCTTTTGGTTTTGTCCATGTATCCTTTATGCAATTCCTGACAATCATTCCTCCTTTCCCCCCATCCCCCCTCCCCCCTCCCCTCTGGTTACTGTCAGTTCATTCTTAATTTCAATGTCTCTGGTTATATTTTGCTTACTTGTTTGTTTTGTTGATTGGGTTTCACTTATATGTGGGATCATATGGTATTTCCCTTTCACCACCTGTCTTATTTCACTTAGTATAATGCTCTTTAGTTCTATCTGTGCTGTCATAAAGAGTAGGAGCTCCTTCTTTCTTTCTGCTGCATTGTACTCCATCATGTAAATGTATCACAGTATTTTGATCCATTCATTTACTGATGGGCACTTAGTTTGCTTTCAACACTTAGCTATTGTAAATTGTACTGCTGTGAACATTGGGGTGCATAGGTTATTTCCCACAAAGATCAGGAAGAAGACAAGGTTGTCTGCTTTCACCACTTCTATTCAATATAGTACTGGAAGTCAGTACCTAGGAATAAACCTAACCAAGAAGGTAAAAGACCTGTACTCAGAAAACTACACAACACTGAAGAAAGATATTAATGAAGACACAAACAAATGGAAGCATGTACCATGTTCATGGATTGGAAGAGTTAACATCATCAAAATGTCCATACTACCCAAAACAATTTATAGATTCAATGCAATCCCTATTAATGTATTGACATATTTTGCAGATATAGAGCAAACATTTCAAAAATTTATATGGAACCATAAATAACCCCAAATAGTGCAGCAGTTTTGAGAATGAAGAATAAAGTAGGATAGATCACAATACTTCATATCAAACTGTATTATAATGGCACTGTCATCAAAACAGCCTGGTACTGGCATAAGAACAAACACATAGACCAATAAACAGGATAGAGAGCCCAGAAATAAACCCAAGTCTCTATGGTCAATTAATATTTGACAAATCAGGCAGAAGCATAAAATGGAATAAAAATAGCCTCTTCAACAAATGGTGTCAGAAAATCTGGATAGCTACATGCAAAAAAAATGAAACTCGGTCACCAACTTACACCATACACAAAAATAAATTCAAGGTGGATAAGACTTAAATATAAGTTGTAATATCATAAAAGTCCTAGCAGAAAACATAGTCAGTAAAATTTCATATATCCCATTTAGCAATATTTTGCCAATATATCTCTTAGAGCAATGGAAATAAAGAAAAAAGTGAATAAATGAGACTACAACACATTGAAAAGCCTCTGCATGGCTAAGGAAACCATCTTTAAAATGAAAAGTGAACTAACTATATGGGAGAACACATTTGTCAATGATACACTGGACAAGGGTTTAATCTCTAAAATATATGAAGAACTCATATGACTCAACACCAGGAGGACAAAAAATCCAGTTAAAAAATGGGTAAAGGACCTGAAAAAGTCATACGAAAAGATGCTCAAAATCACTAGCCATTAGAGAGATGCAAACTAAAACCACAATATCATTTCACACCCATTGAATTGCCCATCATTAATAAATCAACAAACAGTAAGTGCTGGTAAGGATGTGGAGAAAAGGGGACCCTAGTGCACTGTTAGTGGGAATGTAGACTGGTGCAGCCATTATAGAATACAGTATGGAATTTCCTCAAAAATTAATAATGGGACAGCCTTTTGATCCAGTAATTCCATTGCTGGGAATATACCCTAAGAATTCTAAATCACCAATTCAAAAAAACTTATGCTCCCCTTTTTTTATAGTGGCACTATTGATAATAGTCAAGGGCTAGAAACAGCCTAAGTGGCCATCAGTAGATGAGTGGATGAAAAACTGTGATACATTTACACAGTAAAATACTGTGCACCAGGAAGAAGGAACTTCTACTTTTTGTGACAGTATGGTTGGAAATGGAGACTATTATGCTAAGTGAAATAATCAGGTCGGTGAAAGAAGAATACCATGTGATCTTACTTATGAGAGGAATCTAATGAACAAAATAAACTAATGATCAAAATAGAACCAGAGACATGGTAACATGGAATAGACTAAAAAAAGCCAGAGGGAAGGGAAGAAGGGGATAATGGTTAAAAGAGAAGGTACTAGTCAACAAACAGATATGAACGATGCATGGATATGGACAATGGTATGGGGATTGACTGTGGGATCATGGGTCAGCCTGGGTGGAGGAATGCAAAGGGAAAAAAATGGGTGCCCTGTAATAGGATAACAGTGAAAAAAGAAACCTGATTTAATAATTTATTATTTTATGAGAACTCTTTGCTTTCTTCTGGTAAAATATCCTGCTCCCCAAATTTTTGCTCCCCTTCCTTTGCATTTGAAAGCATCACACAATTATTTTGTCTTGTATATTTGTAGGCAGAAACTGTGTCTCTTATATTGCAGTCCCCCCAAAAGCCAAAGTCTACTCATTCTTTAAAAGGTAATGCAATATTTGTCTCTGGAAAATTATATACATAAATGATTGTAGGAAATGTAGAATACAGTGTTTTCTTTGGGGATATATTGAGAAATTTCAGTAGAAGAATCTTTATTATTTCATTTGAAAAGTGAATTCTTGAACCTTTAAAATTTATTACAGCAGCTATGAACAATAGATTGTGAGAAAACCAGATTCAATTTTCATGCCTGTAAAGGTGGAAAAATATTTTCCTCCCTAGGCAGACATATTTTCTCTCCTGGATTTCACTGAAAGTTGACTTTTTGTGAAAAATGTAATAGCCTAGAGTTACGATCTCAATAATAAAAAACTTTGCAGCAATTTTAGGTGAATGTTCTCCCATGTACATTTTATTTATTATATCTCAAATTTTCTGCAAAGATTAATAATGGTAACCAAAGAGAATTGATATATTTAATACTTTTGTGAAATTATAATAAAACCTCATAATTTCAAGCAGATATTTTTTACTTTCTTTATACTTTTTCTTATGTGTATTCTTTTTGTGACCTTCTACAGAACTATTTTGAGTAAGTATGTGTAGATCATTCTATGAATTTGTTTCGGGTGGGTGAAGAAGGTTTTGTTTTCATTATAGTTTAAGTATCTGTTCAGTATACTATAAACAAATATCTACAATCAAAATAACATTTTTTCTAAGAATAGTGTTTTTGTGACTTGAATTTGACGATGTTCTTTATAACCTCTGTCCATTCTTTAGTTCATTAAGTTTTAAATAATTCAAGAAAATTACCTTCAATTTGTCTCATATCACATGACAGTTTTTTTATTCTGAAAAGAGTTAAAATATTAGTTCACTTATTTTGGTAGCAACTATGGTTATTTAAGGGATTTTATAGCACTTAATTTCATATTTGTTTGCAATTATATAACTGACAACAGGAAGATAAGTTTATAGGTTTGTTTTACCTACTGGCCTAACATACCTTCCAATTGGGAGGTATCTTTTCTACATTAATTTCCCCAACTAGTATATTGTAACCTACATAAATGAAAAGAAGTTTATACATTTCAACATATTTCCCACATATCACTAGGCACATAGTTGACCATTACAGGATAAAAATGAATAAATACAAGACTATAAGCAATAAAAGAACCATCATGTAATCTACATTAGGATGTGCCATCACTAATAAAAAATTAAAAACAATATGATCAGGGTAATTTGTGGGAAAGATTGCAAGATTTAGGCAAGAACATTACAGGAATAGCAGCTTCATTTTGGAAGGGGTGGGTGGCATGAATATTTTAGGTATCAACTAGAGTCATACTTGAGAACCATAAACTAATGAATGCATCATCTCTTTGAGCACCTTTCTTTTTAAAATGAAAAAAAAAGGAATCATGAAAGTTATGTGAAAGAATTTAAGGTCGTACAATTAAATACTGGCAACCTTGAGGTGACGATTCATAAGTCTTGACACCTAACTCAGTCCTTTAAAGTATACAACAATGATAACTTAGTTTACATTTTAAATAAAGGAGATTTTTTCATATTAAGGAAAGTAGAATGACAATAATATTCATAGTTATCTATGGCTTGCATTCGAGCATACTTAACAGCCTCATTAGGAGCTCTACAAAAACTTCTGGTAGATTATTCCTTGCTTTCTGACCCTGTGATTCTTGTGCTACCCAGAATATTTTGGGTCCTTCAGGAACTAGTGAGTTATTACAGATCTACCCACAACAGCTGCGAATACACACCTAGGAAAGTAGAAATTATGAAGGTAAGAAAAAATAGCAATGAACACATACTAAAACTGAATAAGGTGTTCATTCAAGAAATGTTAACTAACTACACTAAATATAAAGGCAAATTATGATGAGAAACAAAGACATGTAATTTTGGAAAAAGCTTCTGTCAGACATAATTTTCATCAAAAGAGGGAAATATGTTGATTCTGATAAAGTTTTGGATTATGGTATTTTTTATATTCTCATTAACATATTAAAACAATCTAATTTTAAATATATGATGACTAAAGTGTTATATAAGGCATTGGGGTGTTATTATGAGGTATTAACTAATGTGTTTTTCTTTCTATCACTTTTTCCTACCCTTCAAATTCTCTTCTCTCAGAAAAATGAAGGGGAGGCACTAACAAACATACTGCCCTCCGATAAAGAGTGGTGTGGCAGAAAACACATGAGTGAGAAAAGAGAAAATGCTCAGCTTTTGATTTTCAAAACAGGCTCTCTGTTTTTTATAATTTTCTATAATTATTGTCTAAATAATTATAGAAAAATGTATGATTATGAAAATGCTTTTCCCCAGCTAAAACAAGATCCCACATGCTAGAGGGGGTGAGAACAATCTTGTGGGGAGGTGTTATGGGCTGAATCATATACTCCCAATATTCATATGCTGAAGTCCTACCCCAGTACCTCAGAATGTGACTGTATTTATAGTAAGAATTTTAAAGAAGTAATCAAGGTAAAATGAGGTCATATTGATGGGCCTTAATCTAATATAACTAGTGTCCTTATAAGAAGGGAACAGCACATAGGCCCAGAGAGACTATATGAAGGGACTGGCAGTAGACAGCTGTTAGCTATCCAGCCTCCAAAAGAAACCAATGCTCAGACTTCTTCCTTTCAGAATTCCAAGAAAATAAATTTCTCCTATTTAAGCCACCCTGTCTGAGATAGTTTTATGGCAGCAATAGCAACTAGTACAAAAAGTGAAAGATTTAGATGCTGGTATTGGTTGAATAACAAGACAAGACCTTCTGTCCTGCCTATTCTCCCCCTCACATCAGCCCTTAGGTAAGACTATTTTGATAATCAAAGATGTCTCTGACTCCCTTCTGATGTGATGAAAGATGCAAATCTTGCAAGAGCTCATCATACATACTTGGTATGATGTAGTGAAGTGGTCATTTTCTGGGCTCTTAGTAGGTACAGGTATTAGTTATAAAAGAACTACTAAATATGAAGTTGTCTCATGGTCATGATGAAGGGACTCTGTAGTACAAAGCAGGAAAGATAATAATAGTTGACAGAATATAAAGATTCCATTCCCCTTTGGGTATGCAGGGTTGACTGCGTTCAAAGACCAGATGATACTTGACATCTCAACAAATGCAGGAAGTAATCTGATGATAGCTAGGGACCTGGTGCTCACAAATACCCTCCCAGTCCTATATGTCCTAATGCTTCATAAGCTTATTGAAACTTAAAAGGCCCCCTTTAGATATGATGGTGGTGAGAATACTGTGGCATAATTAAATGTACCCTGAATTGTGAAGACCTTTTGCTAAGATAGAATAGGTGAGTCAGTTTGGAACTTCTAAGGAGCAAATACCAAGGCAGATACAATAAAAGAGTTGGGGGTAATGCTGACAAAGGAAAAGGAAAAGAGGTACTGAAATAGCATAGAAAGACTTTAGATTATGATATTGATTTGGCATCTGTGAAAGGACTAGAGGAAGGAAGAAGGATTGAGGAGTAAGAGGTTCTGATATAGTATAGTTATGAGAAATGTGAAGTCATCCAAACAGGTTCTGGTGCACAGATTGTGCAAAGAGGAGTCTTGCATTGGACAGAAATAGCCACCCCACAGTACCCCCATAGGCTCAGTTATTGTCTGGCAACTTCCTCAGGCAAGTGGCATTGGCATTGAATGCATCAGCAAATGTTAGTGAGGCCTCAGCTGGAGGCATTTAGCTAATTGCACTCTGCACAGTGAATGTTCTCTTGCAGGGCAATCAGGGTAGCACAACTCCCTGTCTGGCACATGGGGTATCCAGTTTTAAATAAAAGTTGTATAGAAATATGAAGAATCCTTTATGTTTTGTTCACCTGAGTTCTGTGATTTCAGGTTATTTACTCTGCTGTACTTGACTTTATTTCTGAAGAATTATCACTTTAATCCCATCAAGGATATTGTTCTGTAATTTGTGTGTGTGTAATGTCATAAAATAAGCTTGGAAGCATTCCTACCACTTCAATTTTGAAGTAGTTTCAGGAGGATAGGTATGAATCATTCTTTGAATGGTTGGTAGAATTCACTGGTGAAGCCATCTATCTGGTCAAGGACTTTTATTTATTGGGAGATTGTTTTATTCCTGCTTCAATTTCTTTGCCAGTAATTGGTCTGTTTAGCTTTTGCATTTCTTCCTGGTTCAGTCTTGGAAGATTATATGCTCCTAAAAATTTATCCATTTCTTTTATATTGTTATATTTGTTGGCAAACAATTGTTCATAGTATTCTTTAGTGATTTTTTTAGGTTTCTGTGGTTTAACTCTTCTTTCATTTATTTTTTTTTATTCGGGTTCTTTCTCTTTTTTCTAGATGAGCTTGTCTAGAGACTTTTCTATTTTACTTAGTCTTTTCAAAGAACCAGTTCTTGGTTCTATTGACTATTTCTATTGTTTATTTCTACTCTGATCTTAACCATTTCCTTACTTTTGTTAACTTTGAGTTTTGTTTGCTCTTTTTCTAGTTCTTTTAGTTATAGAGTTAGATTGTTTATTTGGGGATTTTGTTGATTTTTTCTAGAGTTAGGCCTGTCTAACTATGAACTGCTTTCTTAAAAATGTGTTAGCTGCATCCCATAAATTTTTAAAAGTCATGTTTTCATTTATATTTGTTTCAAGATAATTTTTGATTTTTTGTTTTATTTCCTCTGTGATCAATTGTTTTTTTAGTAGAATGTTGTTTAGTCTCTAATATTTGTTTTTTTTTCCAATTGTCTTCTTGCCATTATGGTCAGAAAAAAACATTTGATATGATTTCAATCTTCTTGAATTGATTGAGGCTTGTTTTATGACCTAATATGTAATCTAACCTGGGTAATATTCCATTTGGGATGAAATGTTCTATAAATGCCTATTAATGTGATCTTTCCAATATGACAGTTTAAGCCAATATTTTCCTATTAATTTTCTGTCTGGATAATTTTTCCACTATGTGAATGGGGTATTAATATCACCTACTATTACCGTATTACTATAGATTCTCCTTTATGTTCATAAAGAATTGCTTTATATATTTAGGTGCTCCTATGTTAGGTATGTAGATATTTATAGTTGTTATATTATCTTCTTGGACTGACCCATTTACAATTATGTAGTGGTATCGTGACTTGAATCTGTGGTGGCATTATGGCTTTCTCTGACTAATAGAATGTAGCAAAGGTGATTTTTCTGCCTAAGCTGCAAGAGGCCTGTAGCTGTTCCTTTTGTTCTAGATCTAAGCAAGCCCAAGTTGGCTTGTTAGAGAAGTTCCTCAAAGAGAATCAAGACATCCCAGCTAATAGCCTAACAAATGCCAGTTGTGAGAATGATACTGTATCCTGACTGGCTCCAGCAGAGCCACCAGATGATTGTGGCCACATATGTGAACCCAGGAAAGACAAGAAGAACTGCTTGGCTAAATTAATCTAAATTACCAACCCACATAAACATGAACAGATGAATATTTTTAATCAATTAAATTTAGGTAGTTTGTTACAAAGCAAAGAATAACTGCTATGGATGTTATTTCAAATTCAAGTAAGTTGTTTGGAATAACTTAAAAGAGAGCTGATGAGATACCTATATAATGTTTTTACAATGAAATGTGAATTTCCATCACATTTAGAAATACCAAACTAGTGAAGAAGGTGAAAATTTGCTGTGAATACATTTAAATTAAAGTTATCTTATTAATAAAAATGTCCACCAAATTAGTAGCAAAGTTATATCTGCAATGAACAAATAAAATATAACAATATATGAGTAAAATAAAATAAAACAAAAATGTTGATTTTATTTGTCATGACTGGGGAAAAATAGAGAAAATAAAGCAGTTATAAGGACTACGAAATTCCCTAATAAGAGTAGGACTAGAGACACACAGATTGGATGTGACAAATCAAACTGTATTGTAAGTGGCTGACATTAAGTGTTTGGTTGCCAAGAAATCCATTAAAAAACAAAACAAAACAAAACAAAACAGATAAAGGGTTAGTTGTACTCACCCACGAAGCTCTCTTTTTTAGAAAGCCCTGGATAACCTAGACAACTAACCACTTGAGTGATTCTTCAGTTTTTCCAAGCTTTAATTCCTTCATTCCTACTTTTTTGCTTTAAATTAGCCACTAAAGAAAAACCCAAGGGAAACCTTAGATATGCCACTCTGAGAATGTAATCAAAACAGGTTCCATCTTCTCTCTCTCTCTTGTTCTCAAGAGCCTTACTGTGTGGCCTTTGGGCATGCCATACAAACTCCAGGCCTTGGGAGTAATAACTCTGCTTCTTCAAAGTGATGAAGTGCAGCCTGAAATCATAACAAGAACCACAAGGGCAGCCACAACACTGGCCACAATTGGGAGAAATGTCTATTAGGAGGCACCGGCCAGGTGAGTGCCTCAGGAGCATTAATGTCAATAGGCTGGGACTCACACAACACAGATACACAGGCAATTGTGATTCTGCTCTGAGAGGAACTGAGGTGACCATACACTAAGGACCAACACACTTTGGCTGCTTTCCTTGGACAGCGATTTAGGACATAGCTCAACATTGCCAAAACAGACACAGAGGAAAGGAGCAACCTTACAGTATTTGAGGCCCATTTAAAAAATAAACAACCAAAGAGATGTACTGTTTCAAGATAAATGAACTTCACCTGTTTTCTCCCATGAAAGATTACTGAGCCCAGAGAAAATACCAAGAATTTTAGGATTCCAGATGAATTTGTGGAACAAACATTTCTCTTATTGGAAGAGCTAAGCATGAGCTGGGTTGCACCCCCTCCTTTTTTTTACTGAGATGTTCCAATAGAGAAGGGGACATGCATACTTTGTAAAGTGCAATGTTATATAAGCAAAATGGCACTGCTTTAGGAGCTACAGAACCATTCTTCTAGTTCCAGCTTTATAAATGTTTTTCACTTAGGTTTCCTGGATTCCACCAAAGTGAGTGGGTTGGACTAGATCAGTGATTTTGATACCATATTTCCTAAAAACCAGAGATCTCTGGAAGTCCAACATAGAGGGTAGAAGAAGAAAGTAGCAGGACAATGGCCCCAAAACAAGAACTGTGGACTTGCCACGTCCACTTCCAACATAGCAGTGATGGTATACTTTGTTTTCTGAGTTTCTCCATAATAAAATATTAGGTATACATTTCATATATAATATTTATTATTTTTAAAAGTAATGCATTAACTTAACAGAAAAATCAATTTAAAAAATCAGGACTGTATAAAGGCCGAAATGCAAATCACTCAAAATCTCATAATTCAAAATACTCACTTTTGTTGGTATATTTACTATTAATCTTTTCCCTGCATCTATGTTTATTTGTATCCACATTTTACAATATGGATTGTAATTTACATAAACTTTGGTGTTTGCTTCTTTCCCTTGACACTTTATGAAGTCGATTACTGTATAATTTTTTATGCATATAGTTCAGTTATCTAAATTATTTTCATATTATTAGATACTTAGTGGGTTTTGGCATATGTAATATTTGAATGCACATTACTGTGCAAAAATATTTCCACATACTATAGGATTATTTCCTCATTATCTACTCCTCCAGTTTAGTTACTGGGTCAAATGTTAAAATTACTTTCTGCACATCCTGGCCAACTCCTGCTTATTGACATATTGATAATAGCCATTCTGACAGGTGTGAAGTGTTATCTCATTGTGGTTTTGATTGATGTTGAACATCTTTTCATTTGTCTGTTGGCCATCTGTATATCCTCTTTGAAGAAAAGTCTATGTCCACTGCCCATTTTTTAATCAGATTGTTTATTTTTTAAAGATTTTATTTATTTATTTTTAGAGAGGGAAAAGGGAGGAAGAAAGAAATGGAGAGGAACATTAATATGAGAGAGAAACATCGATCAGTTTCCTCTCTTACACACCCTGACCAGGAACAAAACCCACAACCCAGGCACATGCTCTGACTGGGAATAGAACCAGTGACCATTCACTTTGCAGGCCAATGCCCAACTGAGCCAGATTGGCCAGGGCAGATTGTTTATTTTTTGATGTTGAGCTCTATGAGTTCTTTATATTTGTTGAATATTAATCCCCTATCAAATATATCATTTGAAAATATCTTCTCCCATTCAGTAGGTTGCCTATTTATTTTGTTGATGGTTTCTTTTTTGGTGCAAAGCATTTCACTTTAATGTAGTCCTATTTTAAAATTTTTTTTGCTTTGTTGTCTTTTCCATAGGAGGTATATCCAAAAAATATTTCTTTTTTTTGTTGTATTTTTTCCATTACCATTTAGTCTCCTTATGCCCCTCTGATCCCCTGCAATCACCACACTGTTGTCCATGTCCATGAGTCCTTTTTCCTTTTTGCTCAATCCCTTTACCCTGCTCCCAACTTAGCTGTTATTCTGCTTTCTGTATATGAGTTTGTCTCTATTTTGCTTGTTAGTTCGGTTTGTTCATTAGATTCCACCCATGAATGAGATCACTTGGTATTTGTCTTTCTCTGACTGGCTTATTTCACTTAGCATAATGCTCTCCAGGTCCTAAGACAATGTCAAAGAGTGTATTGGCTATGATTTCTTCTAGCAGTTTTATAGTTTCAGATCTTACATTTAAGTCTTTAAATCATTTTGATTTTTTCTTATGATGTGAGGAAGTGGTCTAATTTCATCTTTTGTATGTATCTATCTAGTATTTTTAAAACACTGTTTATTGAAAAGACTGTCTTTACCCCATTGCACATTCTTGCTTCATTTTGCATAGATTAATTGACCATATAGGCATGGATTTCTGGGCTCTCTATTCTGTTCAATTAATCTATATGTCTGTTTTTATTCCAGTACCTTCTGTTTTGACTACTACAGACTCATAGTATAGTTTGATATCAGGTATTATGCATGATAACCCCACCTTAGTTCCCTCTCAAGCTCAAGATTTCTTTAGCTATTCAGGGTCTTTTATAATTACATATAAATTTTAAGATTATTTTCTCTAGCTCCATAAAAATAGCTATTGGAATTTTAATATGCATTGCATAATTTGGTCCAGCCCTTATGGAAAATAGTGTGAAGTTTCCTTAAAAAATTGAACACTATGCAGCTGTAAAGAAAAGGAGTTACTCTTACCTTTGGTGACAGTATGGATAGACTTGGAGATTATTATGCTAAGTGAAATAAGCCAGTCAGTGAAAGACAAACACTATATGATTTCATTTATGTGCAGAATCTAATGAACAAAATAAACTGAGGAACAAAATAGAAACAGAGGAATGAACATATGGAACAGACTGCCAGGAGAAGGGGGAGGGGTGAGAGGAGGACTGGATGAAAGAAGGTGAAGGGATTAGCCAAAGAACATATACACATAACACATAAACACAAAAAACAGTGTGGTGATGGCCAGAGGGATGGGGGGAGGGGCTGAGGGAGGTGGGAAAAGGGGGTATGGGGACATCTGTAATAGAGTCAACAATAAAAGTAAAGCTTATAAATCAATCAATCAATCAATAAATAAATAAATAATAGAACTACAATATAACCCAGCAATTCCACTACCACTTATTTATCCAAAGAAATGCAAAATGCTAATTCAAAAAGATATATGCAGCCCTTTGTTCATTGCAGCATTATGTACATTTGCCAGGTTGTGGAACCAACCTAAATATCCATCAAAAGACCAATAGATAAAGAAGTGTGGTACATATATACAATGGAATATTATTTAGCCATATAAAGAATCGAATCTTGCCATTTGTGACAACATATATGGACCTAGAAGGCATTATGCTAAGTGAAAAAAGTCAGTCAGAGAAAGACAAATACCATTTGATTTCACTTATGTGTAGAATCTAAAAAACAAATGGACAAACAAAACTGGAAAAAAGTCACAGATACAGAGACCAAATTAGTGGTCATCAGATGGGGGAATGGTAGATAGGTGGGTGAAAAGGTGAAGGGGATTAAGATGTATAATCTACCAGTTACAAAAAACTCACAGGGATGCATAGTACAGCATCATGAATATAGTCAATGATATTGTGACTATTATGTACTTTGTCAAATGGATAGTAGACATATCTGGGTGAGCACTTCATAAGTTATACAAATGTCTAATCACTACGTTACACACCTGATGCCATTATATAATAAAAATAAATTAAACAAATGAAAACATATTGTTAATTTTTTAAAGGATTATGACATTGATCCACAAAGCTTACCTTTTGGATATGTACCAAGTTTATATACCACCAGTGGTATATAATAGTTCAATAAGTACTAAACTCATACAAGTTTAATGTTATTATCAAAAAAGGTAATTTAGTAGACATAAAGTATGTCTCATTGAAGTCTTCTATTAGTTTTCTACTGCTGCTGTGACAGAGTACCACAAATTTAGTAGTTCTTAACAACATACATCTTTATCTTACAGTTTTGGAGGTCAGAACTCCAAAATTCTATTATATTTGGAGGCTTTAGGAGAGAATCTGTCCCTTGCCTTTCTAGCACCCGGTGTCTACCTACCCACTTTGCTTGCCTTGTGCCCACACCACTCTGACCTCAGCTTGCATTTCCACAACTTCATCTAACTCTTCTGCTTCCACCTTCCACTTTTTTTAGCACTCTTGTGATTTTATTGGGCCCAACTGGTTAATCAAGGATCATCTCTCTATTTTATTTTTACTGTCTTTAAAGATTTTACTTTTTTTTAGAGAGGGGAACAGAGAGAGAAAGAGAGGGAGAGAAACATCAGTGTGTGGTTGCCTTTGGAGTGCCCCCTACTGAAGACCTGGCGTGCAACCCAGGCATGTGTCCTGTTTAGGAATTGAACCAGCAACCCTTTGGTTCACAAGCCAGCAGTCAGTCCACTGAAACACACCAGCCAGGGCTCATCTGTCTTTTTTAAGATCCTCAACTTAATCATATCAGCCAAATACCATTTACCAAGCAAAATAACATACTCACAGGTATTATCAGTTAGGTGGATGGCTTTGAGAGATCATTGTTCTGTCTGCTACAAGCTCCTATTTACATCACATGTTGATTTATTATTTGAGTTTTTTCTATCATAACATTGACTTAGTCTAAGAAATTATTCAAAGTGCCTTGAGAAGAGGTATATAATATCATAATATAAAACTTTTCAATGTAAAAAAAGGTAAGGTTAAAAATAAGGGTAGGACATTGAAGCTGGTATTAAATCTAATAAATAAAAATTCTGACTAATCTCTATGTCCACCACCATAAGGGCACAAATGCACTAATACTAGCATTTGCACCTAAATTTCAAACATTAGGTATAAATTAGTCCTCACCCTTAAATGTGCAGAGATTTGCCTCTCTGAAGATTTCTTTTCAACCCTTGCTAAAAGTTCCATGTGTCTCATTGTTCAGGAAGGACATATCTGATGTTAGTGCTCATATATCTGGCTGTCTTCATGCCTGGCTGTCTTCACCTGCATTCTCCTGTGCTAGCTGCCACTGCCCCTCTGAGAGGAACATGTTTTTCCCTAGCATAGTGTCCAGTACCAAACTCCCACAGAGCTAAAATAGTAACCAGGTCCTACTTTATTTTATGATAGCACAAATGGGAAAGCGAAATGCTGTTTCCTGCTATATATTCATTTATTTGGATCCAAAGTAGTATTGCTTGTACTCAGAGTCTCACAACGTCTGTCTTGGAAAACAGATTCTAAAGTTTTGTCCACACTCCCGAAAGACTTACAGGGTGAAGTTCAGTGTGAAGGCTAGATCTGAATGACAGGTCAGACTCTACCATGTCCCATAATTGTGCTGCTGTTCCTCTCTTCTTTGCATTTCTCCAGAGAAATTTGACCACTCCAACTGTTCCAGAGTAGCTGACCACAGTTTTTTAAATGTAATTTTGTTAACAGTAGATGTGAAAAGAAAAATAAAGTGAAGTGTGAGATTCACAGTAACAAAAAAAAAAGTTTCTTAGGAGAATCACAACCAGTCTTGGTATTAAGACCAGTGAAATATTTCTACTGTTGGTTCATAAAAAGACAACACTGCATTGCAATGTAGTTGATATGATCAAGCTTCACAGGTTGGTAGGAATGCAGACTAGTGCAGCCACTGTGGAAAATAATATGGAGTTTCCTCAAAGAATTAAAAATGGAACTGCCTTTTGTCCCAGCAATCCCACTTCTTGGAATATATCCTAAGGCTCTCGAAATGCCTATTCAAAAGAATATATGCACCCTTATGTTCAGAGCAGCATTATTTACAATAACCAAGCTCTGGAAACAGCCTAAGTGCCCAACAGTAGATTGAATGGATAAAACGGCTCTGCTACATTCACACAATGGAATACTCTGCAGCAGTAGAAAAAAAGACAATCCTAGCATTTGACAGCATGGATGGGCCTGGAGAGCATTAAGTGAAATAAACCAGTCAGTGAAGGAAAATATTATATGATCTCACTTATACGGAGAATCTAATGAACAAAATAAGCCAATGAACAAAATAGAAACACAGACAGGGATACATGGAAAGAATGACAGTTGTCAGAGGGAAGGGGGGAAAGGGATGTGGATGAAAGAAGGCAAAGGATTAGCTGAAGGACATGTATGCATAACCCATGGAAACTGGCAACAGTGTAGGGATGGCCAGATGGGAGGAGGGGCAAGGACTGGTGGAGGAGGGCCAAGGGAGGGCAGAAATGGAGGCAACTATACTAGTGTACACAATAAAACTAAAGTTAAAAAAGTTTCACATGTAAATATCTTATAACATCTCTTAATGCAGGCTGTATAGATCAAAACGAATGTGGCTTTAACAAGAATAAGTTTTTAAAGTATTTTATGTGACATTTCCTAAGTATTGTCAGTGAGATATAAGTATTAATGTGATATAATGATGTGATTTCTGTGTGTTTTGGGGATGCAATGGAAATGAATACATTTGAATGTTCCACACTTCCAATTACTCTTGAAGATTTACAAAGCATGATAGTTTTTTACAATCTCTGAGGACTATTTTAATAGAGAATTCTGTTAACATAGCTCACCAGGTTCCTGAAAATTTTATCACAGAAATTTTTCTTTGTGTTTCTCTTCCAATAATTCTCAGAATATTTATGTTCACATGAATACAGCTTGAAGAATACTTGTCTATAAAATTAGATGGCAGTATATCCTGTAGAAAGTCCTCCATAAATTTTGTTTCACATAGTTAAGCTTCTGAAATTTCTTGAGTGGAAGCAAGTTTCTGATTATATTCTGAGGAAGTCTTCAAATGTAGCTATTCTACTTAGGCTAGGATTGACTTTCCTTGTGGAAAGAGAGCTTACTGCAAATATAACCTTACTGGAAGGGAAGCGTTTTATACCTTTCACACTGGAAACATTATTTGGCTGAATATGAAATTCTTAGGAGAACATGTTTTTCCTCAAATTTTGTATTTATTATTGTTTTAATTTCAAGCATTTGCTGATGCAGAAGGAAGACAGAGTTTGTCCAGGTTTGTGTTCATTTGTGAGTAATATGATTTTACCACCTTTACTATTTTTTTCACTAAATATAGCTCTTTGTCTCCAAAAAATCTTTATTTTTTAATTTTTAACTACATTTTATTGATTATGCTATTATGGTTGTCTCATTTTTTCTCCCCTTCATTCCCCTCAGCCCTGCACATCCCCTCCTACCATCATTTTACTACCTTAGTCCATGTCCATGGGTCATAAATATAAGTTCTTTGACTTCTCCATTTCCCATACTATTTTAACTTCCTCCAGTCTATTTTGTACCTACCATTTATGCTTCTTATTCCCTGTTCTTTTTCCTCCATTCTCCCCCACCTCCTCCCCATTGATAAGCCTCCATGTGGTCGCTGTTTCTGTGAATCTATTTCTATTCTAGTTGTTTGCTTAGGTCATTTTTGCTTTAGTTGTCTCCAAAAAATCTTGTTGTATGTACTGGAGAAAGGGTAAATTATTTTGTTCCATGTATTTATAGCATTTTTAGGTCAAGAATACTTTGTTTTATCTTTGAATACTGCTTTTGCTCTCAGCCTTTTCCTCCAGAATTCCTATTATGAGGCATTCATTTTGTTTTATCACACCTATTGTTTTTTTCACTTGTCAATCTTCTTCCTTTGCTTTTTTTTCTACATTCCAGAAAAACAGAAATTTCTTAAGCTTATCTTCCTCATACTGCTTCATAGGCATTTCAATTCTTACAATCTTCAGGGGAGCATTTAATTCTTCAGGAGAAATATGTTTTTTGTGTGATCATTTTGTTCTATTTCACCCCTCTTTTCTTCTTGGTATGTGTGATCCTATTATCTTTTTAAATCTAACCACTAAGTCCTTTTACCTGTTTTGTTCGTTCCTAGAAATTGAGAACCATTGCCTTCTACTAAGAATTTAAACATTTTCTAACATTTTTATCATCACTATTAAGTAATTACATAGCTATCATATTTTATAGAATCTTCAGTCATCAACTATAAGATGTATAATTGTTTTTATACAAATAAAAGTAAAAAAGTCAGTACAATTACTAAATAAAACTTCCTAACACATTATTACCTGAATCTCAATTTTAGACATGCCAAAATATATCAAAATTGTATGTACAAGAAATAAAATACAATATATTATTCCTCTGAAATTTTAGGATATTATTCCTGATTTTTTACAAATTTATTTGTAAGACCCAGGTATCATTTATTCTTATTCATTTATTTATTTTTATTATTGAATCTATTGAAATGACATTGGTTCATAAAACCATACAGGTTTTAAATGTACAACTCAAAAAAACATCATCTATACAGTGCATCACCCATCATCACGCATCACCCCATGCAGAGTCTCTTTCTATCCCCATCTTCCCCTGCCTTGCCTACCTCTACCTACTGCCAGACCCTTTCTGGCTGGCCATCACCACACTGCTGTCTGTGTCTATGCGAATGCATATATATACATATATATTTAATCCCTTCATCTTCTTTTATCTAGCCCCTCAACTCCCTGCACCTCTGACATATTTATTTTAATAAACTAAATTTGTGGGACACTGCTTGACAACTAAAGTTTATGTGGATCTTCTTCACGTCTATTCATTGTATACCTGGTGCCCATGCTCAGCAATAAAGTGCTCACACATCACACTTTTGGACCTTTATACTTACTCTTCTTTCCAGCTAGAATGCAGTGTGGGGGCAGTTTAACAGAAACTTTCCTCACCTCTTTCCAGACATTGTTCAAATGTCTCATTCTCAATATGGGATTTCCTAAATGTGCTAATAAATTTCAATACTCTATACTCCCAGAAACCTCTAAATTTTGTCTATTTTTCTCCATGGCATTTCTTGCCTTGAATATATTGTTTCTCCTAAAAGAATCTAAATTCCATGTGTTTTGTCTGCTGTGTTCACTATTGTATCTGCAACACATAGGATAATGTCTAGCACTTAGTGAGTGCTTAGTAAATAAATATTTGTGAAAATAAGTGAATGGTGATTCCTATTCTTATTGTTAGCATTTGGACATTAAAGAGAAAACTGAGGTTCAAAATTATAGACAATGAATAACAAAGCTGGGATTAAAACACAAGTCATTTGGATTTCAAAGTCCATCTCTTACCTGCCAGTCAGTCTTATCTTTAATAATGTTTTAGATAACCCTCTTTAATCTTTGAATTTAGAATAGCAAGTAACTATTGATATGCGTGTGATTATTTTTTCAATTGCCCAAAACAGGAGATTAATCAATACTCCTAGTGGATAAGAAAGTTCTACCAATAGAAAACTTCCAACACTTATGTTTCATGCCTATTTAACACTATCTCTCAACTCAAAAGCTTTCTCTTCATATCAAATGGGTTCAGGGAATTAAATACTTTTATTAACAGAAAAATTAAATTTTACTTGGACATTATTGGCACTTGAATGCTTTCTCAGTAATTAAAAAAGTCAGCTCCATAAAGCATCATTCCGGGTTCTGTGATAGGCATAAATAAAGATAAATTAGCATCAGCCTATTATCTCCACCTTGGCACCAGTTACTCTTTTTGCCCCTGAAATCATCTGTGTGCTTTGTACATGGTACTTGGTGCTATGCATAATCAATGCTCTTTTCATGCTGAGCAGTCAGTTCTGGTTTTCTGTTTAAGACCATTATGTACACTAATTAGAAAGGCTGCCATTAAAAAAAACTTGGAAATAAAATATTTTCTTGAGGGAAAAGGAAGATGAAAATAAAACTAATGAGACAATGAAAAAAATAAACTACGTGCAAGGTTGAGGGTCTGCGAAGCCAGAAACTTCTGCAACTTTTGAGATTTAACTTCTAAATATAAATTTTGCTGTGGGAGTTTGCACCTAGTGCATGTCTTTAGTGGTGTGACTAGCACCATGTATAATAGAACCCACTAGTTAATACAGTGCTGATACTCACAGTATGAAAGAATGCAGATTATTTTCAAAGTGCTTTTTAGGGATGCTGACAAAAGAGATTCTACTCTTAGTTATGAAACCATTTAAGAAGAATGGACTAAAATTTTAAATATAGAATTATGCACTCTAGAATACACCAAGAATAAATTATAGAAACATAATTCAGTATACTGAAATATTTTACTGAAATATAAGACCATTTGCTACTTAGGTTTATTTTTAATTATATAATTCCCACTCCACTCCCTCTACCCCCAAATAAAAGATATATGGGGGCAAAATTTTTTGCCTATTCTTTATCGTATCCTCAGCCTCTCGAGCAGTGCTGGCATTTGTTGTACTTGTTGAGTGAGTAAATTAAAGAATAAAGAACACAGGCCTTGAGTGTGACATTGAGTGTCCTTGAGTGACATTGAAACTTGCAGGGTTTGCATTTTCTTCAATCTCATAATTTTTTTTCAGTCAGGAATTTGGGAAGGGCTCAGCTAGAAAATTACTCACCTCCACCTGACATTGACTGTGGTTACTTATTGATTTGGCAAGCTGCTGCTCTGGTCTTGAAAAACCAAGTTGGTTTTATTCATATGTCTGCTGCCTTGATGAGGATGACTGGACTTCTCTCCTCTTCCATGCAGCCTCAGGCTTCTCCACACAGTTTTCACAACTAATGAAATTCCTACATAGTCCAGCCCCACAACATCAAACTGGTGAGGTCTGGGCATGCTATTTAACCTTGCCAAACACCAAATTTCCTAATTTCTAAAGTGAGGTTAATAACTGTACTCTCCACCTTTGAATGTAGTAAGTAGTAATTTGGATAACTGCTTGACACAATTCTTTGCACATAAGTCATCATACCTGTGAACCAACTTTTCAGCTGCATTTTGCTAGAGTAAAGAAAGAAACTTGTCCTCAGTGGGGTGAATGTTTTGGCCAAAACACTGCAATGGAAATAATATGAAAAATACTAAAGGGGTTGATTTGAAAGAAGCAGAATATAGACTACAGAGGTGTAGTCTTAAGAATTATTTGTGGATAAGATAGAAATAGCATGTAATAGTGGGTTGTAAATTAGTAGAAACAATAGAACTTAACTGGTAATATCAATAGAAAAATTTTAAGTGAAATTAAAAGCACATTGGATCATTGTGTAATCTAAATGTCTATGCTCACTAGTAAAGCTTCTTCTCTAATATTGACTATACAAATGTGTACCATGACCCAATTCTGACACTTTATTTATTTATTTACCTATTTATTTTTATGTCAGCATATAAATTCACACTTCATGAAATAATCTTTTAAAAACAATTACTAGATCACTAAACTGGATATTAGTTTTACAAAATTTCCTTCTCTAAAGAGTTGCCTTTACTGGGTATTTAGACTAATTTATATTGCTTTAAGAAAGAAAGAGTTAACTAAATACTGAATTTCATGAGTTAGTTGGATGTTTTATATAAACCAAAAGAAATTGCTAATATTGAATTTATAATTGGAATTTCAGACTCCTGGAAAATGGTTGTAATTTAAGTAAAGTGGTTTTTGGAACTTTGGAAAAAATGTGCTGATGTATAGCTTGTAATGGAATTAATAGTTCAACTTTTATCCTGAAGTCTATAATGTTACTATGTCTCCAGTCATTCAAAACAAAATTTATTTTATAACACTGTTCCTTTTACTGGGTATAAAATTGTAGTAGTTCCTTATTTCCTTTGGTGGCCCCAATTATTACAATTTGTTTCTCTGTCATTCATATATTTACTCAAATCTTTATGGAACACCTAGTACTTGAGAATCACCTGTACTATGCTAAGTCAAAGTTCTGAACAAAATTATGTATTCCAAGACTTTAATGATTTTAAAATTACACATAGATACATACAAGTATGTGCACAAACACACACATATATGGACATGCAATAGTAATCACTGGTAATCTTCCAATTTTGTAAAATATACAATTTGATAAGAACACTATACTTTTGATTTTGCCCATGATAAAAACACATGTATTTGAATATGTAAGAGTTCAGTGTATTTTTTTAACATTTAAAAACTTTTGGTTAACAAACATAGATTAAAAAGTTACTTGCTACATTACCATAAACTTTCAGGAACAATGACTGAAATTAGTGTCTATACAACTGTCAAATTAAAAATAAAAGAATATTCTGAACAATACAGAGTCATCAGATTTTAAAAGAAAATTTAATACTTTTGAAATTTATTTTTATCCTCACCGGAGGATATGTTGATTGCCTCTTTAAAGCATATATATTTTTTTCTTTTATTGATTCTAAAGAGAAGGTAAGGGAGGGAGAAAGTGAGGCAGAAAAACATCAATGTCAGAGAGAAACATCGATTGGTTGCATCTTGCTAACTCCCCATCTGGAGACCGAACCCTCAACCCAGGTGTGTGTCCTGACATGGAGTCAAATCTGAGAACGTTTGGTCTCTGGGATGATGTCCAATCAACTGAGCCACACCTACCAGGGCTGATTTTTTTTAGAGAGGGGAGAAGGGAAGGAGAGAGAAGGGGTGGGAAACGAATTAGTTGCCTCTCCTATGCACCCAACCAGGAACCAACCTGTAACCTCGGTATGTGCCCCAACAGGGAATTTAACCTTTCAGTTTGTGGGACCTTTCAGTTTGTGGGACTAAGCTCCAACTGAGCCACACTGGCCAGGGCTATTGCTTGCATTTTTAAATAACAACACATAAATTAACATTAGGATTACTGTATTCTTATATTTCAGAGTTTCTTTTATTTTTAAGATTTTTTTTCAGAGGAGGGGAAGGGAGGGACAAAGAGAAGAAGAGAAACATTAATGTGAGAGCAAAACATTGAGTGGTTGCCTGACTTATATGCCCTCAACAGGGACCAAACCCACAACCAGGCATGTGCCTTGGCCAGAAATTGAACCAGTGACCTTGCACAGTGATCAGGGCTGTTTCAGAATTTTGTTGCCTCAAGTTTATTTTTCATCTAATTCCATCCTATATTTTTTACACTTTTTAAATTTTTCTCTGCAAGCAGAGATAATAAGGGAAAAAATGCTGTAAGTCTTGACAGAGATCAGGATTAAAATGTTAATAAGTATAACCTGATATATGAAGCTATAACCAAGATTTAAGTTATGATCAGCAGGTACAGTCCTTTGGGTAAGATGATCCCAACTAAAACTATGATCCAGAAGCCACAATGTTTTTGGAGGTCATTGCCTGTCTACAGAGTTGTTTCTCTGATGTGGCTCAAAAAAAAAAAAAAAAAGCTGTGATTGGGATAAATGTTCCCTAAAACATAATGGTGCTTTGTTTGTCTAAAAGAGTTTAAATGCAGACTTTGCAATTTATTAGTTTGTGATCTTGGGAATGCTACTCAACTTTTCTGTACCTCAGTTCTGTAATGACACAAATCAAAGGGTCATTTATGAATCAAATGAAATCATCTATGGAGAGCTCTCAGCATAATATTTAGTATATAGTAAACATAGCAAATATTATCTGCTACTATTACTTAAATATCATTAGGATTATCATTTTGATCAGGCAGTAACTAATAGTTTCATTAACATGATTTTGGTAATAAATTCACAACTATCAATCACTGAATCTAAAAAATAAACTAAGCAAATAAGTAAAACAGAAACAGAATCATAGATATGGAGATTATTTGGAGGGCGATCAGTTGGGAAGGGGAAGTGAGAGAATGGTGGAAAAGTTGCAATGATTAAGAAGTACAAATTGGTAGGTACAAAATAGACAGGGGGATGTTAAGAACAGTATAGGAAATGGACAAGCCAAAGAACTTATATGCATGATCCATGTATGAACTCATGATCCATTGACATGAACTAAGGGGGAGGGAATGCCAGAGAGAATGGGGGGTGTAGGGTGGAGGGGGGAAAAGTGGGAAAAATTGGGACAACTGTAGTAGCATGATTAATAAAATATATTAAAAATAATGTTTGTAAATTTGAATTTATTATTTTTATTTTGAAATAATTATAAGAAGTTACAAAATAATATACTAGGAAGTCCCATATACACTTTATCTAGTTCCCCCAACAGTATAATATTAATACCAAGAAATTGACATTGATACAATCCACAGAGTTTATTAAAGTTCCCTCTGTTGTGTATGCACTCTAGTTCCAAGCTAGTCAGGAAATCAAATGCATCAGTGGAACTTCCTACATGTAGATGTTAGAGTCTCTGAGGGGGCTCAAAATATAACATTTTCCCTTTTTACTAAATTTATTGGGGTGACATTGATTAATAAAATTGTATGGATTTCAAGTGTATAATTCTATTAACATGGTCTGTATATTGCATTTTATGCCCACCACCCAAACTCAAATTATCTTTCTTTCTAGTCTAATATTTTAACAAATTGGGGAGGGGGGAAACAGTAAGTAGCTAACAGATTCAAAAATATCATTTTTATTTTGCATGGAAGCAAAGTTGGAGAATTTTTTTTTCTTTCTCAACATGCTCCTTTTCTTTCCTTTCCTGGAATGTTGAAATATCTTGTTCTTTATCCAGATATTATTCCAAGAGTGTGTTCAGTTCTTGAAAATTGATTGTTTTACTGATAAGTTTACATAAATTTTCTATATTGTTATATTTCAATTAAAAAGTTAAACATAACAAAAATATAGAAAAAAGACTGTGTTGGCACAGGTGAGAGGTAGCTTTAAAGTAATGAGGACAGAGCTTGAGGACTACAGAGGGTTTGTGGTACCATATGTGGGTGGCCTTTAGAACCTAATATTATACTAGCTATGAGTGTTCACTAACACCAATGCATAAAGTTCCCTTTGCTGTGGGATAATCCTTATGCATTGCTTTTACTCATGGAGTGACCCTTGTTGAATTGCTAGCTAACTGATGTTCAGAGGTTTAAGATAATAGGGATGTTTTTTACTGAAAACAGCACAAACAAAATTTTCGATCCATTTTTCCCCTTTTCCCCTCAGCAGGTTTTTAAAGATGTTTGATCCCATCTGGAACAGTATGATATAGTCTTCCGGCTTTGAGTTACACACTAGCTGTCTCTGCAGCATTTGAGCTTACTGACCTCAAGCTTAAAAAGTTGAGAAAGCAATCTGAAAAGTTACACAATTGAGAAATAAGCAAAAAATACAAGATTTTGGTGAATAAAATTACTACCATATTCACTTACTACTGTATTTTGCCATGTACAATGTGAACTTTTTCATCCAAATTTTTGAAGGAAAAATAAGGATGCACACTAGGTATAAGGATGCACATAGCTATAATGATTACATACCACAAGTATAATAATGGGTATAATAATCCCTTGCATAACACACACAAAAACTTGGGTGTGCATTCTACATGACAAAATATGGAATTCAATTTAGAAAGTATATTTTTCAGCACATTTTTCAAATATTTTTTGACAATAAAAACAATGCTTTGCAGCCCTGGCTGGCATAGCTCAGTGGATTGAGTGCAGGCTGCAAACCAAAGCATCACAGGTTCGATTCCCAGTCAGGGCACATGCCTGGGTTGCAGACGATGGCCACCAGCAACCACACATTGATGTTTCTCTCTCTCTCTTTCTCCCTCCGTTTCCTCTCTAAAAATAAATAAATAAGATCTTTTTAAAAAAACAATGCTTTGCTACAAAGTCAGGATATTGAGAATAATCTAAAGGGGATTAGGTATGATACTACATAGATATCTTACATGAAAGATGGCATTTCAGGATACATAAAACTGTTAAGAAATCCTGTTTATCTGAATAATTATTGGCCTGATATCCTGTCTTGCCCATTTTTTTCCTTTTTTAATTCTCTTCTAAAAACCTCTATCCCTCATGGCAAGGCACTGTGCTTATGACAACATTAAAATCTACCTTTAACACTCAAGACACAGGTCATCATATATCCATATGGCTGTATGCAAATGTGTGTCATTAACTGTCATACCCTGCCTTCCTTTTCTAATTGACTGTGTCATGGTTATTACATGCGTTTATTAAGTAGCATGTCCACTAATATTATATGCCTTAAGCAGTAATTGTTAATAAGGCTCTCTTGCCATCTATGGGCTTCATTAGCCCTGTTTGAGGCACATGTGCAGGTTTCAATGTCTAGAACAATTTTGATCTTACTTGTGAGACATTATTTTCTAACATAGATATTTCATAATTTTATCAGAAAATTCTTTGGCATTTTATTAGTTGTTACTTTCAAGTAACTTTCCCATCATATTCTGAAATCTTTTACACTTCTTTTTGTAGAAATCTTGCAATACATTTTTTGTAGAATTATTGCAATACATTTGCCACATTAAGTGGTTGCTACCAAAATGAAGTATTGAGAAAATCAGATATGTTAGTTTTCTAGGGAGCAAATGAAAATTATGAAGAAGAAATACAACTAGGGGAGGAAATAACAGCAGCTACTGCCCCATGGCAGGGGTGAGCCTGAGTAATTGTGAAAGCCCTGGTCACCTGGGTGGAAGATCACAAAGAGGAAAAGATAAAGGGAAAAAAAAACCTCAGGGGATGGATTACATAAAATTAGCAACTTTATTTTGGAAATTTTCCTGGGGTTAGACCTGAGAGAAAAAAGCAAACCTGTGGTAATGTCGTTGATGCTAAAAATTAATTATTTGATATATAATTGAATTTTTTGTGTGTTTCAAAAATTGAACTTTGATTCCTAAATAACTCAAGTAAACATGAATACAGTAGTGGAGTAAAAATCAGATTCTAGTATGTTTTGCCTTAGTACTTACAGCTACAAAACATGAGCAGTTCTATGTTTCCATTATATTATTGTATCATGGGTAGGCTGCCACATTAAATCATATAAAATTGTAAATAAACAATTTAAAATGCAATACCCAGAAATGAAAGTGCCTTAAATGAAATTAACTGTAGTTCCATAATCATTAGGTAAAGTAGGTTTCATAGCATATGACAGTGAATTAAGTCTATGAAGATACTTATAATGGTCATTTTAAAAGATAAGTAAAAATCCAACCTTATTAATCAGTATTATTAATATTAAGTATATATAAAACACCAAAACCCACAAAGTATTGTAACTGGCTGCAGATATAAACTGTGTATGACCTTCAGCAAGCTAACATTAGAAAATGTCAGAATCATTGTATTTAATGTTAAAATAAATTCTATTTCATTTAAAGTTGTTTTGTAAAAAGGAGTCTCCTATATTTCTTTTTAATGTTCTCTATTTAAAATGAGAAATTTTATCACAGCTATGACATTGTCATTAGGCAATAGAAATTTTTCAGCTGCTCCATTATAGTCTTCTGGGACCAATGTTGTATACATGGACTGCCATTGACCAAAGAGTCATCATGCAGCTTGTAAACTGTAGTTGAATACTTCCAAGGAAGAGAGAAATCTACTGTAAAGGTGAAAGCTCTTCACTTAAATATCACTGAAACTAGAGATTCCATGTATCTTGTTGACTGTTTGTGACAGATGTTGCAGACTGGTTGCAAAAGCTTCATTTCTATTCCTGTGTAATGTACTTTACTTTTTATTTTGAGACTGGAAAGTTTAGACAGTTTCTAGACTCCCTTTTGCACGATATCTTTCTACCACAAAGGCACCAATCTAAGATTTGCAAAGTAGAAAGTAGTCAGTCTCAGCTTTGTTACTTCAGCTAGTTCTATGGCATGTATTGCCATATACTGAGACCTAGGCTCGATGAGACCACTCACCCTGGACCTTAAATCAAAAGCAAATGATGTCAAGTAGGGAACACAGTAGAAAACATCTTCTTGGATGTGCAAGTGGAAAGTGGTGTCACCCAGGGTCCAGTGCCAATTATCTGGGAAGGTCTTGGGTATATCCCTTTACTTCATTCCTTTTGATATGAATTTGTATCTTTTACTTTAAAAAATCCATGTTGAGACTTCTGGTCAAGATAGAGGCTTAGGTAAATATGGCTCAAATCCTTATACAACCACAGCAAAAATTACAACTGGTATACAAAATAACTATTACCCAGAGTCATCAGAAAATGAAACTGTATGGAGGTCTAACAACCAAGGAATTAAAGAAGCCACACCCATCCAGATGAGTAGGAGGGACAGAGACCCAGAGACATGTGGAGGTGCAGAGACACAGAAAAGGCAGTCCCATAGCAACATGTGGTGGATAAAAATTGGGAGGGATACCTTGGGAGCAAGGGACCCTAGCCACACACCAGACCACCCAGCCTAGGGTTCCAGTGCCAGGAAGATAACTTCTGGCTGTAAAAACTAGTGTGGGTTGGGACAGCAGAAGAAAGAGTAGGATTCTCAGATATCTCCTCTTAAAGGTCCCTCAACATACTTAGGACTTACACAGACACAATGCCTCTGGGCATCAGCACTGGGGCAGCAGCTGGAAGGGTACCTGTGGTACAGGGAGAAAGTGAAGGGTCTAGCATATGGGTGAATACAGAGGGACAGCTTCTTCCTGGACAAAACTTCAGAGGCCAGCAGGGACATTGTCCTCTTCCTGAGCCCTCACCAAACAGAACCATGGAATTGGAGACTACATCAACATTGTTCACATGAGTTGCCCCACCCCATCTAACTTACTGATACATTTTTCTACAGACCATGCCACTAAGATAGGGAGCAAAAGCAGCTCTATCTAATACATATAATGAATTATATAATGAACAGGGAGGCTGCCAAAATAAGGAGACAAAGAGATAAAGCTCAAATGAAAGAACAGAAAAAAAATTCAGAAAAAGAACTAAACAAAATAAAGGTAAGCAATCTATTAGATGTAGAGTTCAAAACACTGTTTATAAGGATGATTAAGGAACTTGTTGGGCACTCCAACAGCATAAAAAAGACCCAGGCAGAAATGAAGGTTACACTAAGTGAAATCAAGAAATACTTACAGGGAAACAACAGTGGAGTGGATAAAGCCAAGAATCAAATCAATGATTTGGAATATAAGGAAGACAAAAACATTCAATCAGAACAGCAAGAAGATAAGAGAATAAATAAAATGGGGATAAGCTAAGGAGCCTCTGAAACAACTTTAAACATACCAATATTAAATCATAAGGGTGCCAGAAGAAGACAGAGCAAGAAATTGAAAGCTTATTTGAAAAAGTAATGAAAGAAAACTTCCCTAATTTGGTGAAGGAAATAAACATACAGGAAAGTCCAGGAAACACAGAGAGTACCAAAAAAGATTGATTCAGAGGACCACAGCAAGACACATCATAATTGAAATGCCAGGGGTTAAAGATAAAGAGAGAATCTTAAAAGTAGCAAGAAAAACAGAGTTACCCTTGAAGGAGTAACTCTGCCCATAAGACTGTTGGCTGATTTCTCAAAAGAAACTGCAGTCTAGAAGGGATTGGCAAGAAGTATTCAAAGTGATGAAAAGTAAGGACCTACAACCTAGATTACTATATTCAACAAAGCTATCATTTAGAATTGAAGGACAGATAAAGTACTCCCCAGCCAAGGTAAAGCTAAAGGAGTTCATCATCACCAAGCTATTATTTTATGAAATGCTAAAGGGACTTATTTAAGAAAAAGAAGATCAAAACTATGAGCATGAAAATGGCAATAAATTCACAACTATCAAAAATTGAATCTTAAAAAACCAACTAAGCAAATAACCAGAAGAAGAACAGAATCATAGATATGGAGATCATTTTTATTTCTTTTAAATTATTTTTATTACTCAAAAAAAGCTTCTTTTTTTAAAATTTAGCTTTCTGGCTCTGTGCTTGTGCATTCAATACTTTCACAAGAAGTTTCTGCTCCTCAGTCAGGAAAGCAAGCTTGATCTTGTCCCAGACACATTTAGCACCCATGGATCCACCATAGGCCCTGCTGACAGATTTTTACATTTTAGACAACTTCATTAGAACTTTAGATCTCACAAGACGAACTCCATGAAGTCAGCCTGTGTACACACCACATGCAGATTTTGGTGCTTTCTTGACCTTTTTGGTATGGAGGTAAACCATTCTATTGCCAGGGGTTCAGGACAGTCTAGTTTTGTTAGAGGCTGTATTGCAGGATAGCCTCTGACAGTATGTCAAATGCTGGACCATTGTGAATACCTAATGACACCGTTCCCAGAAGAGCAATATGGAGATCATTTGGGGAGTTATCAGTTGGGAGGTGGTAGAGGGAGAATGGGGGAAAAGGTGCAGGGATTAAGAGGTATAAATTGGTAGGTACAAAACAGAAAGGAAGATATTAAGAATCGTATAGGAAATGGAGTAGCCAAAGAAATTATATGCATGACCCATGGGAGGGTGCATGAACTAAAGGGAGGGGGATTGCCAGAGGTAATGAGAGGGTACCAGTTGGAGGAGAAAAAGGTGGAAAAACTGGGACAACTGTAACAGCATAATCAACAAAATATATTAAAAAATAAAACCAAGAAATGAGTCAAAAATAAAATAAATAAAATGAGAATTTTTTAATTCAAATCACATATCCAGTTAACACATCTTTAAGGAGGTTGTGGTTAGAATACTACAGCATAGGTCACATATATCTGAGAGATACATTCGTTACTAGTTTGTGCTTAAATGCAAAAATTGTATATATACATATATAAATATGTAAAAACACTGCAAATTTGCAGTGTTTGCACTTATATTTATATAATAAAATACACGATTTTTTCATTTATTTTCAGTTATAATCTAGAAATTATTAAAGAATGGAAAAGTATAAAGAATAATTTTTTCTTTAAAAATAACAAAAGCATGTATATTGTTAAAAATACAACAAAAATGTTTTAATATTAATTAATTAGAATCTTTAGTAGTTGGCATTACAAAATATTTGTAATAGCCATCACAAACAATATTGCTATGCTGAAAGTATAAATACTTTTCAGAACACTTGCAAAAATATTTTGTTAAGAGACTCTTTCTGGATGCATAGCATCTAACACATCTTTTTCTTTATCTGCCATTTTCAAAGGTAAATGAAAAAAAACCCCACAACACTGACTTTGATGTTCACAGAAAAAAGTAAATTAGAAAAAACTATAGCAACACTGAGTTCGGAGTTCATGGTATCTCTCACATACAATTTACTATCGAATATGACACACTCTTATGAAACATGTGTTATAACCAAACTGATGGCTTAAACTTTATGGCTTAACATTAGTCATGTACAAATGTGCAGTTAGTCATGACCTTGAACTTGTGCACCTGATATACATAAAAATATTTAAGAAACGACTTTGTATCTCTAAGATCACCTCTAACCTCTGCAGGGTTGAAAGCATAGTTTTATGTATACAAGAGGACATTGTTTCTATTGTACTTACATTTTGTTTTAGCGTTCTGTAATCTAGCCCACCTTTTAACGGTTATTAGCTGACTTGATGCCAAAAGATCACCTGTATTAGTGGTAATTGGCTTTTATAAATATTGCTCATTATGCAAATGCATTATTTACAAGCATATTAGGCCAAAGTGAATTTGAGAACTTCTGTAATAGGTTACATGAATTCATTATGAGGCAAAATATTTGACAATAGGAGTTGATCCTAGTTATAATTTAGAATATACAAAATTTGTGATGTTTTCTGGTTCAAGAATTCTGAAAGAAGACTGGGTGGGAGGCAGAAATGAATACAGATTGGGTGTGAATATCTGAATTCAGCAGTCTCTTCCTTAACCATCTAAGCTGGAAGTATCTTCTACTCCCTAAGCAATCTACTATGCTGCTACATTATACCAAGTCAGTATCAGCTAATTTTGCTGGAGGTAAACCCAAAATATTTGGGCTGGATTCAGAGGGAACTGGAAGGAATACTGTTTTCCAGTTTTGGGAACATGTAAACTTTACTTCTTGTAGATTGAAAAAGCCAGTTTTATTCCACTTTAGATTATTTGCATAGCATGATAACTACACTTAGTACTACTGTACTGAACACTGAAAATTTTTTTGTGTTCTCATCACAAAATAAAATATTAACTATGTGAGGAGGAGATATGTTAACTAGTTCAGCTATAGTAATAATTTCACCATGTGTATGTATGCCAAATCATCATGTGCACTCTCAATACACAATCATAATTTTTATTACAAATAAAATCAACAGAGTAAAATAGTCATTCTGGAAGAGCTCACAGGGCTAAGGGGGCAAGCAGCCCTCTGTTGAAGTGGTGACTTTCCAGCCAGGGTGGAGGTTGCTGCGGTAGGGCTGAGCTGTGACGGGTGATCCTTGGTTATTTCTTATAACTGCCATTTATGGAACACTACTACTGGCTAGAACACAAAAATTATTAAGATAATGCCCTTGCTTTATTAAAGTTTATATTTCAGCAAGAAAGACACAAATAAGTTTGATCCTAAGTCATAAATAATAGAATCTATGTAAAGTGTTTGGGAGCAGGATGCATGGGGCACAAATTCTTTCAGAGAACTGGGGAGTTTGAGGAAGTACTGTCTTTGCTTAATTCAACAATCTCCATTTACTTTCTGGGTAAAATAACAATATCAAGGCTTGTGTTTCAGAAAAGTTTAGATATCAATTTATATTTGTGTTTCACAGATCTGAGCATAGTCTACTGAGCCCACTTCCTTCTACTTCTTTCTAGATGACTGCCTCCAGAAACTCTTGTTTTACAGCGCTCCTCAGTGCATGGGAACTGTGTGGGGCACCTTCGGGATTAACTTGTACGTCTTGTAACATTTTACAAACTGCACGTCTTTGAAAATATATTGTATCAATTCTGGATTATTTTTTCATCAGGGTTTTATTTTTATTTATTTTTTATTTGTTGGTTGATTCATTTGCTTTAATGACTTGCATGGACCAAACTTAAAGAATCTGTCTCTCCTATGGTCTGCCACCACTGTCACGTACGCTCAATCTTTTTTGCATGAATTTATTTTAATCTTTGTTGCTTCACCTCCAAGGAGTAGCCTTTGTCTCTGCATAGCTTAGTAATCACCAGGTAAATACATATATGTTGTCTTCAAACACCTCAAACTAGGAAGACTTTCACTCTACCAGTAGTCCTTAATGGGTTGAGAATACACTTTAAAGTTCATGCATTTTCAAAATCTTCTTCGTTTTTCATTTTCTTCTGGATGCTCCTGTGTTTCCTTTGCACACATGTGCAGCCTCCTGGTCAGTCAGACATCCATAGAAAGTTTGGAGCCTCTTTAATATCCCTTGGAATGTATGTAGCCTCAAGGTGGCCAGGGAAGTATATGGAGAGATTACCAATCTCTTCCATGGGTCTTTTCTATTCAGGGTTTTCCATTAACTGTCAGATCTTCCCCATTTGCCTCCCACCAAGATCACTCACTGAAAACAGATAGATTGTCATTTTCTGCACCAGATCTACTAAGCTCTGTACATCAGCAAAGCTACTGGTTTACACAGGCGCTTCACCCTTGCGGAAACATTTTGGTTTAAAAAGGCAGAATAATGTATTTAGTGTCTTCCCAATTTGGCATTTATCAATGACCAAGATGTTTACCAAAAGAACCAAAGAGAGGATTGATGAAAGTCCTGTTATTTCATTATTTCTTAATAAAGTGTCACATCTGACAAAATGTTACCAATTTTTAATTGTTGTTGACTATGTGGATCTGTATTATATAATTTTCTGGACTTACTTTAAAATAAGATGGATACGTAACATTATTTGGATGCTTTCAAGTTTTATTTTTATTTTTTTAAGTTTTATGATTTTAAGTTTCACATTGAAGACATTTTTATTTTAAAATAATGATGTTAATAGTGTTCAAAGTACCTTGATAATCTGAATGAGCAGTTATCCTTTTTATTTTTATTTTTTATCATCAGGCTCTCATTGGAGAGAATTATCTGTACACTGAAATTGCAGTAACTGGAAAAAATAGCAAGACTTAGGAAATCTTTGAAACATCCTGGCTTCTTTCTTCTTCTCCCTTATTGATTTTTTCTATAACTAAGATTGCTTAGTGGAATACAATCACTTTAAATCAACTGTCTCTACACATTGAAGGATTAGTACACATATACTCTTAATTGAAAAGATATAAATTTGTTTCAGCAGCTATCCTAAAATAATAAAGTAAATGATATCATAAATCTTTGTATACTTTCTCCCTTTTTTCTCATTTATCTTTCTTTAAACTCTTAGAGTATTCAATGAAAAGATTCATGTTTTTAAATTAGACATATACACATGTATATATATATATATATATATATATATATATATATATATATATATGCATAGATAGGTGTATCTTTTTTATTTTTGTGTCCATTGCAGAACTACATAGAATATTATTCCAAAATTGTGTTTTAAAAAAGTCCATATAAATTATAATTAACTTTTATATCACTTTTACTAATTAACCTAAGTGACAAGTAGCAAAAAAATATTGAGAGTAACTTCCTGCTTATAAGTACTATCAGCTCCCATTCTCTCATGCTGTTCTGGTGTTTTTAATGATGATAAGTCAAAAGTGTAAGTAAAACTTTTTCAGAGCTTGCATTAATTATATAATTACTTGAATGACACACAACTCAGCATCCAATATGTAGACAAGTACTGGATGACTGATGTCTATATTATCGATCTTGCAAAAATTAAATCAGACTACTACTTTCTATATTGTCTACTGCCATGTCCAATTTTGGAAAAGGTGTCTCTTCTTTATTGGTTCAATGCATTGTTTTTTCACGGTTAATCTGTATTATTAATCTTCTATTTCATCTTTATTTTTTCAATAGGAAGATAAAACAATACAGATTAAAACTATGTTAAATACATAGAAATGAGATATGAAGGCAGATAATATTTAAATAAGATGGTTCAGAGAAATACTCTGTCAGTACTAAATTCTGATTTTTATCAGCATGGTACTCCTTTGAACTTAGGACAAGTGTTTCATCAAATATGGATTCCCACTCTGTGATGCTATATTTGTAGAAGCCAGGAGCACCACTAGATGCCATGCACTTAAATATATGAGATTCTTTATGAAAACAGCACTATATGATATAATTATCTCAACCTCAATTTACAGATGACAATCTAATGTACCACAAGTGTTAGAAACATTCCAAAACCATTTAACTAAAAGTGGCAAAGTTGGGTTGGATTATATTTTTTAAACCAATGGTTTTGCCTTACTATCTCATGTAACCTGAGAGTATATTAGGACAAAAAGAAAACATATTTTCTTTAAAGAACCAGAATGAAGTGTTATGTAGCTGATAAGTATACTTAATCACATATATGTATTCAGTCTCATATCTCACTTGAATGGTACAACAGTTCTGTGTTAAGTTTCAAAGAAAAACTCAGCAATGCTGTAATGTACTTACGTTCACACTAGTGGTAAGAAGTATAATCAAGACTCATACTCAAGGGGACTATTGTCTAGGTACCTGCTTTCTCCTCTATATCAGAACTGCTCACAGAAGTTCACCATCTGCCCTCTCACTGATGCCTCACCAGCATTGGTGGGACAATGAGGCACAAAGATGGTCAATGATAGAGCTCAGTGGCAGAGCCAGAATTACAATTCTTTAAAGTCAAGCTATCTTTCAAAAGAAAAATAATCTCATATCAAATTAATGATTCTTTACTTAAATTATTATTATATTTACTTGAATTATAATATTTTCTTTGCAGGTCATATGCAAAGTTTTAGGTAGATAATCTACCATTTCCTAAACATGTATTTGATACTCAGAATGTTGCTATAAGGCAGTGTGTATTTCTTAGTTCATCTCTGTATGTGTTTTAATACCTAATCTCAGTGAATTCCAGTAAGAACTATTTTTCTCTTCAGATTACATGATCGTGGGTTGTGAGCAGCCCCTATTTGGAACACACAATTGTAATTTCAGAGGAGAAAGAGCAAGTTAGCTTGTGAAACATAATGACTTTTAAAGCTTCTACTTGGACTTGCAAATGTAATATCTGCTCATGTTCCATTGACCAAAAAGCAAGTTGCAAGGCCAAACCTAACACCTAAGGCTGCAGACTGGTGCTTCTCCCACACCAGGCACTGCAGCTGCTAAGAACATAATCCTTTTACAGCTGGAAAACAAATAGTTGTGAACAATCATACCTACACATAGTATTTACTTCACAGTAATAAGTAACAAAATGGATTTTAATCAAGGTTTACAAACTTCATAGTCACATTGCCTGTCAAAGATAGCTTATTTTATAGAATAAAATAAGATTATAAAATATGTGCATGATTTGTTCTTGACTCATATGTCTTATAATAAAATGAATTGAGTTAGAATTTCAATTTTCACAGGGGACATGCCTATGTTTAATTATAAATTCTCATGTTGGTTTTCTCTAAAATATCATTTACTTTATTTTTTTCTGTTTTGGAAGAAATTACATTTTCACATTTCATGTGACATTAAAGAAGACATTTAGAAATCAGTAAGTGGTCGATATCATAGTTCTTTTCACAGTTTGCCTATTTAACATAGGTTTTACTTTAGTTAAAGTAGCCAACTATGCCTGATAATTAAATCAAGATAATTAAATAACAAACTAATTAAATCAAGATTCTCTGTTTTCTGGGTTGTGACTATTAATAAGTTGTATGCAAGATCTATTAATGGGATGCAAAAATATGCAGTTTGAAAGGATTAACTAACCATGTCAGGAAGCCCATCCTTTGCTGAGGCACTGAGTGACCAAGTATATAGAAGCCATAAAGTCAGAAATTAGATATAATAAAAGCCAGTACCATAACCTTCTCTTTCATGTGTCAAGAACACATTGCCACATTGTGAAGGAAAAGTTTGTCTCCACCTTCTCTATCCATCTCCCAGCAGTCATCTAGTATAATTAGAAATAATTAGTATTCTCCCTCCACTGTGTATCTCCTTGGCAGTCCTGTCTCATCAAAATTTATGTGCATTTGCAGGATGCTCTTGGTGTTGCTAGGCAAGCCCAACCTACTAAGTACAATGATAGCAGAAAGGGAACATTCAGTTTGCTGAGTTAGTTCTCCATTGTACAGGAGGCTCAGAAATTCGATTTCTTTCTTCCTTTTTGTGGCAGAAAAGGACAGTTTAATGGTTAAGAAACCATACTTTCAATACAGATTTCTGATATTTTCTAGATGTGTGACCTTCTCCAGTTTACTTTGTGTCCCATATTCTCCATTTATAAAATGGAGATACTAGGTTTGTTTTGAGGACTAAATGAGTTTATATCTCTATATATCTGCAACAGTACAGAACTTTCCCTATACAGAGATAGTACTATTTAAATAATAGCAGAAGTAATAGTTGACTGTAACTTAAGGGATTCATATCAGAAGATAGTATATTCACCATATTACTACTTATCTAATGCTGCATTTAAAATTATTCTATAATTTAATAGCTTAAAACAAAAATGATTTATTATTTCTCATGGTTCCTGTGGAACTTGAGAATGATTGCACTGAGAGATTCTGGCTTGGAGTGTCTTGTGAGATTCCAGGCCAGTGACTACCAATGCTACTCTCACCTGAGTCTGGAATAGAGCTGAAGGTCTTACTTCCAGTGTGACTCATACATTTGACTAGAAGATTGGTGCTAGCTGTTACAGATTCTCTCCACCTAGGTATGTCTTAGGAGTTGCTTGAGTGTTCACACAACATAGATTCTGGCTTTCACCAGAGACAAGGATCCAAAAGTCCAAATTTGAAGATGTATTGTTTTTTATGACCTAGTGTTGGAAGCCATGTGCCCTCATTTACACTGTATTCTATTGGCCACTTAGTTCAGCAATATGTCAATAGGAGAAGGTCTCTATACAAGGTCAGTGATACCAGGATGTAAGGGTCACCATGGGCCTTTTTGTGCCTACTAACCAATTTCATAAGGAAATGAAGCACTGAATGAAAACAAAAATTGATAAATTGTGATGTGAAATATAACTGCATTTGGAATGGGACAAATGTGTTCATGTTAGTGTGACTACACTATTCTCTTTTCATAGTATTTATGGAAAGGTAAACTTTAATAGTAATATATGGGTTTGCTTATTATAGTTTAAAATAAAGAAAATTAGATGGAAGACTTGAATATTTCATTGCATCAGGCAATAATAACCTGATTCATCTCACTGTTTTATATGTCAATGTTTTATATTTCATCAGTGACTAACCCTTTGTGAATGGCACATCTTTTCATTCAAGACTTTTCTTGGGAAATACTTTGTCTAACTGAGGCTAATTCAATACCTTATATGACAAATTGCCTGTTAATTTCATAGTTTAGTACTCAGAGGCCAATTTAATGAAAATAATAGGATAGATCTCCATGGTCTCTTGATGAAATATGCTCCATTCTGTTCTTTCCCATCTGGGGTGGGCATGAGTGGTTCATCTGAATTTGTACCACAGACTCCACTTGGGCTTTTAAGAAGGGACTAACTTCTTCCCAAATTTACTTCCTGTAGATGATCACTCTTGGCCTCTCTCACCTCCTCACTAATTCCTCCTAAGGGAAGGAAGAATGACTTAATCTCTTCCCTTTTTGTTGGAGTAAGCTGCCCATGGGAGCCATGTTTCCTCCACATTTGAAAGCATGCCAAGGGCAGGGCCCCATGAAGGGAAACTAGCTCTACCTCTGGAATATACTGCCAAGTTTGGGGGAAAGTTAATCTAATTCTGTGGTTTTTGTTTTGTTTGTTTGTTTGTTTGTATTTGGAAACTCAATTACCTTCAAATAAAAGTCAGATTCTTTATCAGTAACAAAAAGGCTATTTGGTTCCCTTCTGCCTTACTTCTTATGTTATTTCAGGATTGGTTCAAACTTCAGGCAGCTGGACGCTAAATATTGGCCTGTAGTGGAAAGAAATTCCCTGCAGAGTTTATTCCCTCTTATTTCCTCAGGAAGTTTCTCTCTGCTATTGAGGTGGTGGAAACAGATTACAAAGCCAAGAGAGAAGCTGCATTCCAACAATGAATTTCTCATAAAAAGCCTTTGTCTATGATAGATAGTATGTGTTCCTTTGGCCTAAGGAAATCCCTTCACATGGAATGTGTCTTGTATATGTCGTTATAGAACATTATTTATTAATGGATTTATTTATTATTTATACTTTACCTATGTCTGAAAGGATTTTTTTGCTGTTTAAATATCACACTAGACAAATTCTAAATGGCTTGTGAACATTTTTTTACATTGCCACATACAGTATTTTGCTGTGTATAATGCACAATTTTTTGCCCAAATTTTTGAGAGAAAAATAAGGATGAGCATTATACATGGGTACGATTACATACCATGGGTATAATAATGGGTATTATAATCTCATGTATAATGCACACAAAAATGTGGGTGCACATTATACATGGCAAACATGGTAATCCCCTGACCAGAAACCCAACCAGTGACCCTTTGCCTTGCATGACACCACTCAACCAACTGCACCATGCTGGTCAGGGTTCATTTGTAGTCTGGATCTCTCCTTGAAGTATGTCTTTGACTTTTGTTTACTATCATTGGCTTACTTCTTATTTTACAGTAGTCTTTCTAGTTTAAATCTTTTTTATCTTTACCTGAAGACATGCTTATAGATTTTAGAAAGAGGAGAAGGGAGGGAGAAAGAGAAGAAGAGAAACATTGATGTGGGAGAGACACAATCAGTAGCCTCTTGCAGGTGTCATAACTGGGAACTGAACCTGCAACCTAGGATTGTGCCCTGAATTAGAATTGAACCTGAAACTTTTCAGTATACTGGGCATGTTCCAGCTAACTTGCCACACCAGCCAGGGCTCTAATTTAAATCTTAATTGATAAAACTTTAACATAACTATTTTATTCTTAACTTTTAAAATTCTTACTATTTTTATTTAGTGGGGTCTTTGCATAAAGCACATAGGGCACAGTCATACACACACGAAAACAACAATTCCATTTTTACAAGGGGAGGGATTTAAACACTGAGTAACTTCTGGGGCAGAGGTGTTTTTGAGAAAACCAAATTGAGATCATGATCATAAAGTGCTTACTATAATGTATTAGTTCAAAATTTGGGTGTCTTATGCATACCCTTTTCAATGTGGCTAGTCTGTGTTCTTATCAAAACTTGCAAAGTGGATGACATTAAAAAGAAAAAGAGAAAATATTATCCATGAAATGAATTTCATGGATCATCTAGACACATTTTTAAAAAAATGATTTTAAGTTATGGAAGGAAATTTAGCAGACTGTGCTTAAAGTATTAAGTATTATCTTGTCATTTTTCAGAAGAGGGTTTTTTAGGCAGATTCCTTATGGAGTACTTAGAAGATTCCTGCTGTTATAGCTTCCTCATTGTATCCACACATTTCCTCAAAAAATAGGCTATAAAACACCCTAAGAGCTGAGGCAGCATAGAGACCCGGTCCCGGGGATCTCAAGGACAAATGATGCTAAAAACCTCAGAGCTGGTACCATCCCACCACTCTTTATCTGATCCCAAGGATGCCAAGTGGCCAGCAGGAACATCTCATAAGCTGATGTGAAAATGTCTCCCCCACTCTACTACTTGCTCAAAAAAAATGTAGAGTTTTATCTCCCTTCTAACCACTTGCTTTTCCAGCCCCCATGTGGAACATTCTGCAAGATCATTTTTTTTCAAAGAGCCCGTCTTTAGTGTAAGCCCACTTTGTTCTCAGCTACTATGCGTAGCCAGCACAGCCATCCCCCCCACCCAGCTCAGAGGAATGGTCCTCTGTGCTGGCTCCCTTGTGCTGGAGCATAAGCTTAGCTAAATCTCTCCGGAAATTTTTCTGGGATCTCTGCTCAAGTTCTATCTTGGAGAACCTAATGCCTGTAACAGAGTGATCTGGGATTAAGCAATTTGTTGCTAAATGTCACTGGTTTAGGTTATTGGGTAGATGGAGCTTGTACCCTCTCACACTAATTGAGGTGTAAGGTGAATGTGCCACTAGCACCCTAACATTTGGGGTCAGTTTTGAATGAGCTTCAAGGAATGCCATCCCCCTAAATTGAGGAATACTACTTTAGGATTCAGGAAAAGGCTTTCTTGTTATCTTTTAGGAATATCAGTACTGGTGTACACAAAAACGAAGCCTCTTTCCATGTGCACTGCATCCTTGGATCCTTGTTTCTGTCTGTGTTTAGCTAAAATGTGGAGATTTTATTTGTTAATTAAATAAAATTTGGCTGGGACTTCTAAATTTTAGTTTAGATACATGTTACTCTGACATGTGTTACATGGATCTGGCATAGAAATACATTCCACTTTGCATTTTATTAGCCCTATATTTCATTTCTATCTGAAATATTTTTATAGACTTATCAACACTTCTATCTTTATCTGTATTTCTTGTCTGCTTCCTCTCACCATTTATTATCAGGAGATCTTAAAGAAATAGTTTACTTCTCTCAATACTGAAAAAAAGCAAACACGTGTTTATTTATACTTGGAGTATACATATGTTTAGGCAAGTGTTGAAAAGGAGAAAGGGTGGGCTTGACATGATTTGCACAAATGTGTTACATACATGGAAGAGGTGAAAGGAAGATACCATCACAAAGCCTATTATCCACTACTCCTTCTCAGGGCAAAACTTCAAGTTAAAGGCTCATTTCTCTCAATTATTAATGGACCATTATTACAGCAAACTAATTCTGTAAAAAAAATCTCTTGGGAATTATTCACAGGGTCCCGAACACTTATGAAGTTTGTCAACATTTCCTGGGACTATTTCTGTTTCCAGCTCACTGCCATGCTACAATAATTAGGTCCTAGAATAAGCACATGGTTAGGTGGTCTGGTTAAGTAATTATGCATAACAAGGTGGCCATGGGAGCAAAATAAAATTATGTTATTTATGTTTAATAATAATATATAAAAATTAGTACTTATTTTTCTAAATTTGTAGGAACAGCACTATTGAATTTAACAAGTAATCTCTATTAAAATATTTCTCTACAAAATCTGAGCAATTTGGTAAAGGTATTGACAGGACATCACAATACTTTCATAAAATTATATTCAGCCACTCTGTTCATAGCAAATGTTCAACTGTCCTTTGTTCCTTTTCCTCTATAACAAGCCCTTAATTTCTTACTTTAGATATGGCCTCCATTTAATGTAAACAATTTTGAGATATGCATTATCTGATTGAATCCAGTGTGGCCATCTCATTAATATTTTGTCTCTAGTACCTACTATCAGTCTCCTAATATTCTTTCAGGTTGTCTGTCACTAGATTGTTACTCATTTTTGATAACATTGCTTGTACCTGAGAGAAAGGCCCTCTGTAGCCTCAGCTGCTTAGATGTGTCTCTCTGACTAACTCATTTTTCTAATAGCAGTGACAAGCTTTCCCTTTTATCTCCAAAATGGGGAAATATTCATTCAAAGTTGTGTAATAGGGGATTTACAATGTTTTAAACATATCTTACTACATAAAATTAAATTAAAATGTAATTAAATATAAACAGATTAAATTTAAATAAATACACATATCCTCATAGAAGCTACTCTATATGAAAATATAGCTAATTAAATTACTCAGTTATCTTATAACTTTGGTTGATATATATGTATACATAAATATGTGGATGAGGAAAAGTAGGTTTATGGTTGTTCATATGGATAATAAATAATACAAGAATAAGTAAGAATTAACATTATTAAAACATCTATACTACCCAAAACAAAAACACAATAAATAAAATAAAATAAAAAATATGATACAAGAATAAATAATAATACAAATAAACTACGTTTTATGTGCTAACAACTGTAAACCTATGATTTACGTTTTGCTTCTCTGTCTCATTCAGCCCTCAAATTTTCAGCACTCTCTGAAGGCCGTTTTACATATAGTCAATTATTCTCAGTAATGATGTGGCAACTTCAGTTTTATTTCCATCCTATTCCTCAACCACCTTTTCATTGACAGACAGGTGTCATCATGGCCCCTGGGCACCACCACTGACTCCATTGCTGTCTCACTGGCTCCTACTCAAGCACTGGTACAGTTTTGGGGTCCACTATATTTCCCACACACCACTAAAATTTTTGAGCAGGTTCCATGCCTCCCACCTTCAGGGTCCCAGAGACAAATCTATCAAGTAGAGGAGAATGCCTTTTTCTCCTATCAGGTTACTGAAATAAATAGGTACACAAGATAACTCTACTGGCACTTGTGACTTTGCATGTCTCTCATGTAATTTATGTGGCTCTGAGTTGGGAGAAATTCAGTTATAAACAATCCGTGACTTCGTTATGTAAAAGGAGGACATCATCCATGAACCCTGAGGTGTGGCTGGCTGCTAATTTGGGAAAAGTTGGAGATACAATGACAATTGTTCAAGTCAGAGATTTTGGGAATGGGAACAAGAGTCAGAAAAGAGGTTGTGCTTAAGTAGTTGTGATTCATAATAATTGCTGGTAGGAGGCAGGTTTTGATGTGTTAAGTTAAAGCTCAAAAAGCGAGTCCCATTTAACTGTGCATAGTTCTGAGTCCCTGTCTCTGTCCTGTCTCTGGAAGTCTGAGTCATGATGAAGCCTCCACCCTGAATGAAGAGCCATTAACCCTGTTGGGCATTCTGTGCTCACTCTGCTGCCCTGTCTACCTACTTCATTTCCCTTGTCTTTCTCATCTCCCTGCCCATCCATCTAATTACTCCTGAACTGATAGCTCATTTGTTCATACATTCTACAGGAGGATAACCAAATTGGTGTTTAAATATAAACACTGAATTTTTAATTAAAATTCTCTTTAAATTTTCAAGTATTATAGTGTGTGGCTGATATATCAGTTTAAGCGTCCAAGGCCAGAAGGCAAATCTGAATAACAAGGACCATGTTGTCTTCAAAATCACAGTATCCTCCTTATGATTAAAAGTTTGATATTCAGTCAAGTTCATCTGAATAATTTTTTTCTATTTTTAGACTGATTTCCCTCTCCAGGAGTCCTATGTAATTTATGTTGGGTCTACACCATTTATTCCCAAAAAGGTCTGGATCAAGCTGCAAATAAACTTAATTCATAAGAGAGACATTTGCCACATTTATATTATAATAGGAATGCATTGCATCTTTTAATGTAGTTCCCATACCACAATATATACCAGCTATTTCAGATAGCATTGATTGCATACATATTTCTATATTTTAGTGTTATTAACAAATTTTATCTTTATAAGCAGCACTATATATACATATTATTTTGTTTCGTACTAGGTATGTCATCTCCCAAGTGAAGTGACTAGAGTAAAAGTTATGACAATGCTATAGCAAAAGTTTGGAGTGAATTTTAATTGAATTTGGGTCAATGTGGCTGTATGGTAGTGAACTAGGCCACAGAGGTGTGGGAAGAGGTAAGTAAAAGGTTGTACAGATATGTAGTAGCTTGTGGGCCATTGCAAGCATTTAAAATGTTATTCCAAGTATGATGGGAGGCAATTGGCAGGATATAAGCATGGGGGCAGCTCACTCTCACTTCTGCATGCTAAATAGATTGGAGGTGGATTAGGGAGGGGGGTGGAAATAGGGTAGACAATTAGCAGACAAAACAATAGCCCAACCAAGTGGTGATAGTGAGAAGTTCTATGTTGGTAGAAATGAAAACTGACAAAACACAGAAATCAGAATGACATTTTAAGGTAAAATTTACAGATTCTGGTGATGGTGAGTGTCAAAGCTCTCTTTCATATCTATGGTTAAGTGAAGAGACAGTAGGAAAAGTCGATACAAAAATTTGAGGAATATGTGTTATTTCATTTAAAGTTGAAAATACTTAAAATGTACCTATAAGTTCATTTCTTTCTTTGAATATGATTAATCCATTGGGCATTTATTAAAAAACATGTATTAGCATAGCACATATGCCAAACATTTTGCTAAGTATTGAACATATAAAATGAATAAGATATGGCCTTTGCTTTGGAAGCCATAATTATTCTGTAAGAGACTGACAAATAAACAATTATGTGCAAGCAAATTTTGCTCATGAATATTTATGAAACAATTCAGACAAATTATTAGCAAAACAAATTCACTGATGTACAAAAACAATAGCACATCTTGACCTAGTAGGTTTTGTGCTAGTAATTCAGATGTCAGTTAACATTAGAAAATATATAATGTATTAAAGGTGAAAACCTGCATGATTATTTCAATGGGAGTTTAAAAGAGATTTTGATAAACTCAATGCTTTTAATGATTAAAATAAAACAAAATATATTTCCTTGCTAAGAACTATCAAAACTTATAGCATATATCATTTTTTACATCTATGGAATTAAACCTAAATTTAATTTTAATTGAATTTTTGGGGATGACATTAGTTAATGAAATTATGTAACTTTCATGTATATAATTCTATAACACATCATTTGTATATTGTATTGTGGGTTCACCACCCCAAGTCAAATCTCGTTCCATCACCATTTATCACTATTCTACTTCCCCCAACCTCAATTTCCCTCTGGTAATCACCATATAGTTTGTGTCTGTGAGAGGTTTTTTTTTTTTTTGGCTTAATTCCTTCACTTTTTTACCCAGCCACACAATCTCCCTCCCCTCTGACAGCTGTCAGTCTGTTTTCTATCTCTATACATGAATCTGTTTCTATGGGGTTTTTTTTAGTTTATTTAGTTCATTAAATCCACATATGAATTAAATCATTTGGTACTTATTTTTCTCTGAGTGGCTTATATTACATAGCATAATATTTTCCAGGTCCATCCATGCCATCAAAAATGGTAAGACATATCCTTTATTAAGGCAGAGTAGTATTCCATTGTATAAATGCACCACAGCTTTTTAAACCACTCCTCTATTAATGGACACTTGGGCTGCTTCCAAATCTTGGCTATTATAAATAATGCTTCAATAAACAGGGGTGCATATATCCTTTTCTTTTTATCTTCATCTGAGGACATTTTTTTCACTGCTTTTAAAGAGAAAGGAAGAGAGAGAGAGAAATATTGATGTAAGAGAGAAACATCAATGTCTTTTCAAATGTGTCCTGATTGGGGATCAAACCCACAACCTGGAAATATACCCTGATTGGGAATTGAAACCAAGACCTCCAATCAACTGAGCCAAACTGGCCAAGGGAACATATATTCTCTCAAATTAGTATTTCAGGTTTCTTCTGATATATTTCCTGAAGTGGAATTGCTGGGTCCTAAGGCAGTTCCATTTTTACTTTTTTGAGGCATGTACCATGTTCATGGATGGAAAGAAATAACATTATTCAAATGTACATGCTACCCAAAGCAGGCTATAGATTCAGTGTAATTCCTATCAAGATACCAATAATGTATTTCACAGAACTAAAGAAATATTTCACAAAAATTTATGTGGAACCACAAAAGACTTTGAATAGCAACAATAGTCTTGAGAAAGAAGAACAACATTGGAGGAATCACACTACCTGGTATCAATCCATACTACAAGGCCATAGTAATCAAAATAGCATGATACTGGCATAAGAACAGACATATAGATAAATGGAACAGAATAGAGAGCCCAGAAATAAACCCATGCTTTTATATTCAATTAATATTTGACAAAGGGGGTACAAACATACAATGGGGTAAAGATAGTCTGTTCAATAAATAGTGTTGGGAAAATTGGACAGATAAGTTCAAAAGAAATGAAAGTAGAACACCTTGTTATACCATACATAAGGATAAATTCAAAATGGATTAAAGACTTAAATGTCAGACTTAAAACCATAAAAATCCTAGAAGAAAATACATGCACTAAAATCTCAGACATTTTTCATAACAACATTATTTTCTGACATTACTTCAGGTAAAATAAACAAAATAAAAAAAATTAAAAATGTGTCCACTAAACTAAAAAGTTGTTGCACATCAAAGGAAACCACCAATGACATGAAAAGACAACCCACTGACTGGGAGAATGAATTTGCCACTGATACATTTGATAAGGGGCTAATAGCCAAAATTTATCAAGAAATATAAAACTCAAAACCCCAAAAATAATCAACCCAATTAAAAAATGGGCAAAGGACCTGAATAGACACTTCTCCAAAGAGGACATACAGATAACCAATAGACATATGCAAAGATGCTCCATATCACAAATCATCAGAGAAATGCAAATTAAAACTACATTGAGATATCACCTGCCCATTGGTTATCATCAATAAATCAACAAACAACAAGTGCTAACAAAAATGGGAGAAAAGGGAACCCTCATACAATGTTGGTGGGAATACAGACTGGTGAAGCCACTCTGGAAAGCATATGTCATTTTAATAGGGACATTTTAGGAGCATTTTTAAATCATTTTTATTGTTATCTTATCACAGTTGTGTCAATTTTCCTCCTTTGCCCTCCTACATCCATCCCATCCCCTGCTCCCACAGTCAATTCACACATTGTTGTCCACGTCTACAGGTCATTCATACATGTTCTTTGACTAGTCTCCTCCCCAAAGGGTGCCCATTGTCCCACTTTTTTTGAAGTACCACACTGGAGCCTCTAACAATTAGAGGAGGACAAGAAAAATTACATTCCACAAGAATAGGATAGAGGAAAAAAATAATTAAATGCTATTCTGTGTCAGATTGGGCTATGCTTTTTGAGGTAACTAAAAATCACCCAAATCCATGGGGCTTAACTCAAAAAATGTTTATGTCTAAATTATAAAATATTGGATTCAGTATGTCAAGAGCTGTGAAAGCTCTGATATTTTGCCCTACTCAGAAGCTATAAATTAGCCTGATGCATCAGAGATAGTTGACTTCATTACTCAAGGCAGCAAGTAGTGTACATACCCAGGTGGCTTTGTTCCTATGGCCCAGTTCCCAAAAGACAATACAAAGTGCACCAGTTTACCTTGACCACTCAGCAGACCACAAAGAATATTCAGGTTCTTTAGTAGACAACCTGAATATTCTCTACTAAAGAGTAAGCATGTCTTCCCTTTGCAACATGAGGCTATCTCTGTCCTCCAATGTTGTTTGCTATACAATCACCACTGAGAGATAGTCCAGATAAAGACAGTGAGTGTCTCTGCTTGTAAAGTGTGCAGAAACATGAGACCAATGGAGAATTATCCTTTGAATACAGTAAAATCATTCTCCTCATCTTATCCTTAAGGATTCAGATTCTCTTCCATCTTCTACACACAACCTTGTCACCAAATTAGGGGAGAGAAAATGTGCAGAAATCACTCCATTCCTAATGCTTCATCCCAGAAATATCAACTGATGCTTTCTCTCAAACCCACTGTGGAGAGCCAAAATGGAAGTATATGGACTATATATTTGGCAAACATACTATATCTGCTAGAATTTCAAATCAATATTCCACAAAGACTTTAGTGGTCCTAATTAGCTGGTGTTAAATATTAATATGAAAAGCAAAGGTCTAAGAAGAACCAAAATACTCCTGAAGAAGAAGAAGGTGACACATTTGCTATATTTTATCAAATATCACCAGATGTTAATACCTATTAAAACCTACACTAAAAGCTATTAACTATTAGCACAAATTGGGCAAAATGGAGACCTCAAAGCACCCATGCATATATAGAAACTTGACGTATGAGGTGACTAAGGAAAGGAAGGTCTGTTTCTTATATTGATGCTGAGAAAATAGCCAAACTTATCAAAAAATTAAATTTTAATGAGTATTTGAAAAAAAATCCTCACCCAAGGATATGAACATTTATTTTTAAAAGAGAGAAAGGGAAATATATATATAAGAGAGAGAGAGGGAGAGAGACATCAATGTGAGAGAGAAATATCAATCAGTTGCCTCCCATATGTACCCAGACCTGAGATCAAACTCAGAACCTTAGGTATGTGCCCTGACCTGGTATCAATCCCACAACCTTTTGGTACATGGGATGATGAGCCAACCAACTGAGCCACTTGTCTAGGGCTGAATTTGTTTCTTAATTAAAAATGCAAGTATACAACTTGTTTAGGTTTATTAAAGGCTTAGAGATAAAGAGAAATTAAAACAAAAAGAAAAAAATAATGAAAAATTTTGTGACCTCATTAACTACAAAAGGTGCTTACTAAAAAACCAAAGGTGGTTGAATTATAACACATTAAAAATTAAAAGTGCCAGAGCAAGGGACATAAAGGAAAAAATAAACAAATGGGACCTCATCAAATTAAAAAGCTTTTGCACAGCTAAAGAAAACAGCATTAAAATGAAAAGAGAACCAACTGTATTGGAAAACATATTTGCCAATGATACCTCAAACAAGCGTTTGATCTCTAAAATATATAAAGAACTCATAGGACTTCACTCCAGGAAGACAAACAACCCAATTAAGAAATGGGCAAAAGACTTGAACAGACACTTCTCCAAGGAGGACATACAGAAGGCCCAGAGACATATGAAAAGATGCTCAGCATCACTAGTCATCAGAGAGATGAAAATTTAAACCACAATGAGATACCACTCCACACCAGTGAGAATGGCCATCATAAACTGATGTGGAGCCTGGCTCATGGGGTCCACGTCATTATGGATTAAAATGAGACATTCACACGGATTACTGAATCTGGTGGAGGAAAAGGGAAGGCATGGCTTTTCTCTCAAGTGGAGCAAAAGCCTTGGCCCTCACTCCAATGAGCTTTTATTGTCTGACTGGCCACATTACAAGAAGGTCCTCATTAACTATGCACAGGCTCGCTTTAGGTGGTTAGCTTTTATAGAAAACAAAGGAGAGGATGCTGGTAATCACATCACAGAAGAGGGATATTTGCAAATGAAAAGGCAAAAGTAGTTGGACAGGTTACACTCATACTTGGAAAGATTAGCTTGGTTTTTAGGAAGTTGCTTTGCAGTAAATGTCCTCAATTCAAGGTAAGGGAGTTTTAGCAAAAAGCAAGACTCATAGCAGCTTAGGTACATTGCAGGCCTGATTCCCCATAGGAAAACCTATCCGTGGGCATGGGTCCTGTGCATCTCTGAGTGGGAGCTGGGCCATGTAGAGCGGCCTCCCACAATAAATAAATCAACAAATAACAAGTGTTGGAGAGGTTGTGGGGAAAACAGAACCCTAGTGCACTGTTGTTGGGAATGCAGACTGGTGCAATCACTGTGGAAAACAGAATGGAATTTCCTCAGAAAATTAAAAATGGATCTGTCTTCTGATCCAGCAATTCCACTGCTAAGATTATATCCTAAGAACCTGAAACACCAATCCAAAAGAATCTATGCACCCCAATGTTCATAGTGGCACAATTTACCATAGCCAAGTGCTGATAGCAACCTAAGTGCCCATCGGTAAATGAATGGATCAAAAAAATTTGCTGCATTTACACAATGGAATACTAGGCAGCAGAAAGAAAGAAGGAACCCGTACCCTTTGTGACAGCATGGATGGAACTGGAGAGCAGTTTAAGCTAAGTGAAATAAGCCAGGTGGTGAAATCAAATACCATGTAATTTCACCTTTAGGTGGAACCTAATCAGAACAAACAAGCAAGCAAAATATAACCAGAGACATTGAAATTAAGAACAATCTGATAGTAACCAGAGGGAGGTGGGAAGGGTTAATCAGGGGGAAGGGTCTTCAGGAATAACTATAAAGGACACATGGACAAAACCAAGACAGGGTAGAAGCAAGGGAGAGGTGGGGATGGCTGGGGTGGAGGGGGGAGTGGGAGGGTAAATGCAGACAACTGTATTTGAACAGCACTAAAATAATTAGAAAGAAATAAAATAAAATGCAAAAAAATTAAAAGTGCTTTTCTTCACAGGGCACCACAAAGATACAAAAAATATGATTTACAAAGTAGGAAAAAATATCTACAATGTGTAAAATTGATAAATATTTGGTATTAGAATCTATAAATAACTTATAAATATGAAATTGTTTATATAAATATTTAGAAAAAATTAGCAAAAGACATAAAAAAGATTTCACATAAGAAAAATTTACTGTTTAGGGAATACATGAACATGTATTTATATTATTAGCAATTAGATCAATGTAAATTAATACAACAGGTTTCTCTTTTCATGGTCCAGATTGGCAAAAACTTAAATGTCTGAAAGTAGGGTGTTGATAATGATATAAAGTAATGAGAACTCATATGGTTTATGTGTGAGTTGAATTAGGTCAATAACATTCTAAAAACAATTACTAACTAACTAAAGTTAAACATCGACACATACTAAGACTCAGCAAATTCACTTCCTTTTTTAAAAAAAAGTATTTATTTATTTTCAAAGGTAGAGGAAAGGAGGGAGAAAGAGAGGGAAACATCAATGTTTGGTTGCCTCTCACATGCCTCCTGCTGGGTGCCTGGCCCACAAGCTGGGCATGTGCCCTGTCTGGCAATTGAAACAGTGACCCTTTGGTTTGCAGGCTGGTGCTCAATCCACTGAGCCACACCAGCCAGGACAGCAAATTCACTTCTTGCTATTAACTCCTTATAGAAAATATCCTGCATACAGAATATTGTATAATAAGAGATGTGTATGAAAATTATTGTGGTACCTCAGTAATACTTAAAATAAAACGACAGTGTGAGTAAAATCTTCATTGACAAGAGGCTCAATAAATTATCTGTACTTGATTAACCCTGTTGAAAAATACATGGCAAATAAAATAAATAAAATACAGCTACATGCAACAGTATGGAGGGATTCTAGAAACATAATATTAAATGAAATAGTTTAAAATATGTGTGATAAATCTAAGACCTTAGAGGAGACTGAAAAAAATAGAAAGATGAACCAAACTCAGGGTGATGTCTCTTTGGGCCAGGAATAATATGAAATCAGGGAGGATCAATAAGTAGTTTTCATTGATTGATAAATATGATATACCTTCTACTTTTGTCTGAATAATTCTGATTAATACAATTGATAAAGTCATCCATTTGATATTATTGGAGGACTAATAAGTAGTGAAGAATTACTGGATCAGATTTGGGTAAAGTGGGGAGAACCAGAAAGTTTAACCCAGATTTCAGGTTTCTTAATGTTACTGAAAAGGGTAATTGAGAGGGCAAGAGACTGAGAAGATCTTTTGAAGATATTGAAAAAGTAAAGTAACAGAAATTGATGCCCAGGGCCTACCAACGGTAGAGATAACCCCCTGATGAACCCTCTTTGCTTTAGGCAGGGAACATAAAGAGCTGCAATTTAAGAATAAAGGTCAACCAGAGTAGGTTTTTCATAGCTTGCAGCTCATATTTGCACATGCAAATCTATGAAATTATTTAAAGATGATTCTAGATTATAGGTGACAATAAGAACCTGGAGGAAGCACACCAAAATCCTTCACAGAAGAAAATACTACTGTAGTTCTCAAAATTACTTTTACAACTATTTTATAGTCAATGTTGGACTCACATACACAAGTTACCAGACCAACAAAGAGAACAAAGGGCAGGGAAAAAATCAAGAAGAAAAGGAACAACAGAAAACAGATGTCTGAAAACAGTTGAAATTAAATAGAAAATGATTAACAATTGAAACAGACTTGTACCTCTGTACAAGCCAAGATGTATTGGCTACCACTTAACAGACACTTAAAACAATGGTATTTACTGTGTTCGATGAAAAAAAGAAAAGAATGAGAATTGAAGCTGAAAACTGGAAAATGTCAAAAATAAATAGAAAGACTAAACTTGAAAACTTCAATAATGAAATACAGAATCAAATTAGCTGATTAAACAAAAGACTGAATAAATGGAAAGGAAATAAGTCAGAAGAAAATATACTTAAAGAAGCAGGGGGGATATAAGAATTAGAAGGAAAAAAATTAGAGGCATAGGCAAAGCCAGATGTCTAATATATGTCAGTCAAGGTACAAGAAAGAGAAAAAGAGAGAATGCAAGAAAAATAAGTAAAAAAATGTCTGACCATTTTCCTAAACCATTGAAAGCCATTGTATCTCAGATTCGGAAACCTCCACAGTGCCCAAGGAGTAAACTTATGAAGGAAATTGAACCTAGGAACATCACGCTGTATTAACTTTCTTTTGTGACATGTATTGCCACAAAGTTATCAGCTTTAAATAGCATCCATTTGTTAACTTCCAGTTCTGTAGGTCTGAAGTCCCGCACTTCTCAGGGCATCGAAAATTGGGATGAAGGCATCAGCTGGGCTGGATTTTTATTTGAGGGTTCTGGAAGAGGTATCCCTCCAAGCTCATGTATGTGTGAGTGTGTGTGGTTGTGTTTGTAAGACTGGAGATTTTGTTTCCTTTCTGCTTCAAAATGGGGATGCACTTCTTGCTGTGTGAACTCCTCCATTTTCAAGCAAGCACTGGTGAATCAAACCTGCTGGTGCTTCAAATCCCTGGCTTCCTGTTCTGCTACTAGCTGGAGAACATTTCTGTTTTTAAAGGGTTCATGTGATTATCAGGCTCATCTGGATGAACTCTCTATCTGGAGATTAATTTATAAGACCTTAACTATATCTGCAAAATCCCTCACAGGAGTATCTACTTGAGTGCTTAACTGACTAACTGGGGGAAAGTATGTGCATGTCAGACCCCAGGAATCATGGGGGTTCATTTTAGGATTTTGCTTGCCAGACACACTAAAACTATTGAGGAAAAATTTAAAAAGACAAAGAAAAATTATGTATGAGCAGCCAAAAAGGGGAAAAATCAGACTACCTTCAAAAAAACAGCTCAAACTAGAATTCTATTCAATGTAAAAATAGCCTGGGAAAGCAATTGAAGTATAAAGGTAATTTTAGACTAGTAAAAATGGGGAGTATTTGTTAGCATCAGATATATATTACAAAAAAATACATTAGTTTTCTTTAGACAGAAGAAACATAACCATAAATAAAAGTCCAGAAGCTCAGAAAGGGATGAAATAAAACAGGTAAAATTGAATGAACATTGGATAAATAATAATAAAATATTTACAGAATATAAACACATGAAAATAATGTCAAATAATTCAAAAGGAGACAAATTGAATTAGCATGTTTTAATGTTTCTTGCATTAGCTAGGAAGAGAACAAAGTATTAACTAGCATTAGATTTTGATAAGTCAAGGATGGAGGTGGCAATACAAAAGTAATTATTAAAATAAACCATAAAAAGTGCATACCAAGCTAACATTAGGAAAAAGTGGAATAAGAAAAAACAATACAAAATATGGCAACACAAGAGAAAAACTTAAGACAGGGGAAACAAAAAGAAAGCAAATAATAAAGATTTAGATTGAAACCAAAATTTGTATGTGATCATATTGCACAGAAATTGGTTACAGAGGCCACATAAAACAAATATTATCAGACTGGATTTTTAAAAATCCCAGCTATATGCTACTTACACAAGACACATCTAATGTAAATGTATAGAAAATTTGAAAGCAAGGCTGAAAGAAAAGTACCTTCTAAGCAACGAAGAAAGGAGAACAGGAATAACTATATGTTAAGCAAAGCAGATTTTGAGTAACAATAAGGATACTTCACAGTAATAATAGAATCAAATTACCAGGAAACAAAAAAATTCTAAATATGTGTTTGGCTAATAATATAGGTTCAACATTTATAAAGTGAAAATTAACAAGACTACAAAGAGAAATGGAAAAATCCATAATCATGGGAAAGATTTTTAACAGACCACTCTAAGTAACTGAGATAATAAGTATATATGTAAGCAAAAATTGAGTACATGAACAATGAGGTTAGTCTAGCAATACCTTTAAAAAAGGAGAAAAATAGAATTCCATTGTGTAAATGTACCATGGTTTTTTGATCCACTTATTTACTGATGGGCACTTAGGTTGCTTCCAGCACTTGGCTATTGTAAATTGTGCTCCTATGAACATCAGGGTGCATAGGTTCCTTCGGATTGATGTTTCAGGGTTCTTAGGATATAATCCTAGCAGGGTTATATCCCTGCTAGGGTTATTGCTGGGTAAAAAGGCAGATCCATTTTTAGTTTTTTGAGGAAATTCCATACTGTTTTCCACAGTGATTGCACCAGTCTGCATTCCCATCAACAGTGCACTGGGGTTCCCTTCTCTCCACAACCTCTCCAACACTTGTTTGTTGATTCATTTATGATAGCCATTCTTAATGGAAACAGGGGAAGAAGGTGGGGAGGGCTGAGGTGGTGGGGTGGAGTGAAGGGAAAAGGCAGAAAACTGTACTTGAGCAACAATAAAACAAAAGAAAAATAGGACAGACTTAACAATCAATATAGTTTAGAACATTAACAGAATAAAGAATAAAATTCTATTTTTCTCAATGCTTTTAAGAAAAAGTGTTTGATACAATTTTAAATTCATTAATGAAAACAGTTCTTTGCAAATTAGGAATATAGGGTATCTTTATACAGCTTATAAAAGGTATTTGCAAAAAATCATAGAGTACACATTGTAGTTACTGAAATTTTGAAATTTAGATGTCAGAATCAAGACAAGTGTAACTGCTATGACCCTTTACATTCAATATTACTTACACCAGAGGCCCTTAGCAAGTCATTAAATTAAAAAAAAAATGTTGCAAACATTATGAATAAGAAATTTAAGTATCGTTGTTTTATGGTTATGCACAATGAATGTATATAAAAATATTCAGATGTAACACATTATTAGAGCTAATAAGTGAGTTCACCCTAAATAGATAAATTCATGTCAAATATAGGGGACTCCTCATTTAGTATGTCTAAAGGAGTAATAAGTGTTCCTCCATTGTGATACACTATACAGTTCTTAGAATATCGTAAGTGAAATTGACTTTTAGAAATTGTCCTGATTATAAAATGTTATATATTATATATATTATATATAAATAAAACTTTGGAAAATAAAAGTATAAAAATAGAAACTATTTAAAATATAATAGTTCATCAGAAATAAGTAAGAGATAACATTTTAGGATATTTTCATTCAAATGTGGTTAGATGGGCCTCTGATTATTTTTTAGAGAAAAAAGATTAACATACATACATTTTATCAAACTCCCAGAAGTTTCATTTCAAATATATATTGGAAAATAATTATATGATTTAAGATATTACTTGAATAAAAAAGATTGTAGTCAAACCAGTTAAGAAATTAGTTTAATATATGGTGGTTAACAATACAAACAAACATTAAAATTTATATATTTGGCTAATCTGGATTTTCCAGTTTTAAAAAAAAACCTTAAAACCTCATTCCTCTTACCTTCTAATACTTTCTAATAAATTTGACAGGAACAGGGATCATAAAAAAGTGAGTTCAGCAAATTTGCTGCATACAGGTTTTTGTACACAGTCAAATGCAAGTCCATATGAAATGAACATATATAGAAACTAAAATTTTTACAAAAATAAGTTATTTGAAATAGCCAGTGTAATTAGCAAAAAAGCAAGAATGAATCTAAGAAATTTTATGAAAAATTCTCTTGGTAGAAAACTCAGAATAGCATGGAAAGATATTAATGCAGACCTGCATAGTTGGCACAGTATGCTTATGATTTGTATGACGCAATCATTACAAAGAAATACATAATTTCTCCTGCAAATAGTCCATATGTTCATGGTCGTCCCAGATAAACCTCTGATGAAGTTTCAATATTGGCAAGCATTTTCTAAAATAAAATTTTCCAGATGAAACAAAGCAATTGTGAAAAAAAGAAAGTGAAAAAACTTTCATTATTGGCTAACATAAGTTATTATAAAATTCTGGTATGTAAACAATGCAGTATTTATGCAAAGACAGACTAATGGAATGTAATATAAGACTGAGCCTTGAAATATACCCATGCATATCTAGACGCCTGACTCATGAAACCTGTACTGGTATGGGGCAATAAAGAAATTAAATGATGTTAGGATATTAGACATGTGAAAAAAATTGAAACCCTACCCTACATCACACCATCTTCCTAACAAGTTGTTTTCAAAGGAAACATAGGAAAAACAAAAATTTCCTTTAATATAATATGGGATATACCTAATAACCTTGACACAGGTAAAAACTTATACAATAGTTTACAAAAAGGACTAATCACAAGAAATTCTATAAAATTGGACTAGGATTGAAAAACCAATTATTGTGTCCCAGAAGATATCATTTAGAAATTACAAATTTAAGCTACAGTGTAGGAAATTACATTTAAATACCTATTAAGAACCTCTAAAATTAATAAAACCAAGTAAAAAATTACAAAAGAAATTATTCGCAAGAACTTTAAACAGGAATAAAAGAGGATATCCAAGTGATCAATAAATATAAGAAAAGTCATTAAACCTCAAGGAAATGATAATTGAAACACAGTGTAAAAACACTATAAACCCACCAAAATGTTTCACATTTAAAAGGACAATGCATAGGTTAGTGAGTCAATGGAGCAACAGGAACTCTCATGTGTTGCTGATGGGAGAGGAAATTGTACATAGTATATGGAAGGGAAAACATACAGTCACAGAACAGGCTGAGAATTTTGAAATCCCAAGTTCCCTTGAATCTTCCTTGCTCTTTGAAGCAGCAACAAACCCCTGTTGCTCTCTTAAAGATTTTAACTATGGCTGTTGTCTCACAAGTGGATGCTAATTTTCCTCAAACCCATCTTCATTTCCTCCAGGTCTATGAGAGTGAAATCTCATCATACACAAAGGACAAGAATTGTAGGGAAAATAATAGCCTATACAGCTGACCCTTGAACAATGCCAATGTCAGAGGCACAGACTGCCCTTGCAATGAAAAATCTGCATATAACTAGTTTGCCCTCACATAAGTAGATTTTCAACTGCAGGTCAAAAATACTATACTAGACAGTGTGGGACTTTAAAAATTAGTATTTCTTGGTAGGAGGCTGGTAGGAATTATGGGTTCATTTGTGTCCCTCAAAAGAGGTATCTTGAAATCCTAATCCCCAGTACCTTGATTTATGATATTGTTTAGAAACAGAGTTTATGTGGAGGAAATTAAGTTAAAATGTGTTCATTAGGGTAGATTGTAATCAAATGTGACTGGCATCCTTTTAAAAAGAGGAAATTTGAACACAGAAACAGATATGCACAGAGGAGAGGTGATATGATGACACATAGAGAGAGATGGCCATGCATCCAAAAGCCACGGAACACGCAGAACTACAGGCAAACACTAGAAGCTAAAAGAGACCAGGGAAGCCATCCCCTAAAGCTATCAGAGATCACAGCTATGCTGAACACTTCATGGGGGGATTTTAGTCTCCAGAACTGTAGGATAATTTATTTCTGTTATTTTAAGTCACCTGGTCTTGTGTACTTCATTACAGTACCCTAAGAAACTAATACAAGCAGTATATATGGGGTCGATATTAGGGTTGAGTCATTAGGAGAGGGAAATTAAATAGCAGATAGAATGGAGTCAAATTCATGGAGGCATTCATCTAGTATTCAGGAATTAACATGGTATCTGGAGAATGTGGGAGTGGTATAATAACAATCCACTAAATTGTTTAATGCCTGGACTTATTGATGGCTTTATGCTTAGCTAGAGGATGAAATGCCAAATTTTCACTGGCATGCTGTAGAAGGAGTGTGAGTGCTTAGGAAGACAACAATTTTGGAATGAATTATGAGTGAAGTACTCCCTCAGCTTACTCTTTGGTAGGGCCCAGAGGATAGGCTCTTGGCCAAGATATTATAAAATGCAATCATGAAGGGACTTTGGTGAGTTCTGTGGTAGCTATTGTGGGAAGCCAGACTCAACTGGTAGATTTCCTGATCTTAATAAAACTGAGACCCATAGGGGTAGAATTAGATGGAGGCACCATTATCAAAGTAAGCAAAAGGAACAGAATAATTAATAAACTATTTTGACCTATTGGGATTTGTGGTAATGTCAAATTGACCATGAAATTCCTAAAATAGAAATGATACTTGATATCTATCTATATAGATATCTATATACATATATACATACATATACACATATATAGATATATAAATATATACATACATATATATGGTATATTAATTCTCTTTTGCTGTATGTATAAAAAAGAATCAGTGATGCTTGAATATATATGTATATATGGTATATTAATTATCTTTTGCTACATAAAAAGTTACTCCAACATATAGCATCTTAATGCATATTTATTAACTCACAACTTGTTAGAATCAACAATTTAGGAGCAGTTTACCTGGGTGGTTCTGGTTTCAGGGTTTTTCGTGAGGTTGTAGTAAATATGCCAGAAAGGGCTTCATTCATCTGAAAGCTTGACTGGGGCTGGAGAATCTATTTACAAGGCTGTTGGCAGGAGGCCTCAGTGCCTGGTCACATAGACTGCATAGAGCTTCTTGAATTTCTTTCATGATATGGTAGCTGACTTCCCCCAGAAGAGTGGTCTAAGAGAGAGAGAACAAGGAAAAAATCAAAATCCCTTTTATGATCTGGTCACAGAAGTTACACAGTATCATTACTGCAACATCTTTCCTTTGGAAGTTTAATCACTAACAGCAGCCTACATCTCATGGGAGGAAGATTAGGTTTCACCTTTTGATGAAAGTGGTTGTACACTTATTTGCTAGGTAGATATTTAACTTGAATTACCATAGTGAAGACTCAAAGATTTTTTGTTTTGTACGTTTGTTCACAGACTTTAAGCTCTCAATATTTTTACTATTCTTCTGTTAGACTTCAGAGAATATACATTTAATAATCCATTTACTTGCCTGTCAAATGCTGAAAACACAAAAATGAGTTATAAGTTTTTAAACATTACAAGGTAGATGTCATTATTCTTAATTTTTTTCATATGATATTCATTAATAGTTTTCAAATGGGATAATAAGAACTAAATTCATCTTTCCAACTCTGATTAAAGAAACAGCTATCTATTAAAGCCAGATTAGCTATAACATCTCTGAGTATTTTGTTACTTACTCATGTATTTAATTACTTACATACTTTGATGTAAACAAATCAGTTAGGAAAAATATCAAGGGATATTTTACAGGAAACTCTGAAAAATCTGTCAACTTTTTATATTTTCCAAGTTTAAAAAAATCCCCTCTGGTACTTTCTATTCCTTTTCGTTATGGACACCGAATTCCATTTAGCAGAATTAAACCAGATGGCTGGTAACAGGAATTTATCACCGATTTTAACTAGTGCATTTCACAGAAATCTTTCAATTTATACATGGAAATTTTATGAAGTGTTTCTTCTCCAGATCCTTATGTAAATTAGTATAGTCCCTGAGGCCCCAAGTTTCCAAAAAAGTTAGGCCATACTTAAAAAGCACAAGGCTACGGAGCCGTAAGCAGTATAAAGTGAACCGTAGCACTGATTTATACTCACACCTTCAACTGACATTAACTGTATGGGCTAACATTCTGGTCATTATTATGCATAGAGGTAGTTAGGGATGGTAGGGGCTGAGAGAATTAAGCATATTAATCTTTACTGAATAACTAGCCTAAACCTTTAACCTTTATTGTTATTGCTTTCTCATGTAAATAAAGAAATTAAGTAGTTAGCCTCTTTAGCCATTTTCCCAGACACACTCTTTTTTCTCTGTTGCTAGTCACAGGTTTTTTTTCCTCTTCAGGCAAGTTTCCTTGTAGTCACCTCTGGAATTAATATTTATAGCCTTGATGGTATGAATATACAGATGAGATTCAGCTATTCTCCCTCATTTTATTGTAGCATGTCGCTTTAGAGGGTGAGGAGTTGATCAGGGTGAGGTTTACTTTGACAAAAATTTCTAGTCATAGACTTTCTTTAAGCATAAAATGTGAGAAATACATTAATAATGAAATACATCATCCCTTTCATATTGAACAATGATACTGTGACTGGTGTTATCATTTCAGGTTTGGGGGTAGGGCAGAAATCCCTATGCCTTTTGTAGCAGATTTTTTCTTGTAGTTAGAATGTCAAAGAGAACCCTTTGGTCTGAAGCTGCTGTTATAATTCACTAAGCCTGATGCAGCTTGGAAGTGTTCCCCATTTTTTTTCAGAAATTAATTCAGAACATAGAAGGCTTTTGAAATGAGCATATGTCAGTGCACACAAGCTAATAATGTATCAGTGGAAAGCCTCTGGATGTAACAGAATACGACAGGCTGAATTAAAATAAATTTATTATCAAGTCTCTAGAAATCATAAATGATCTTTTTTTATAGTCTAAGAAACCTATAAATTGATGAGTAGTGATGAGGGTAACCTGGACTGAAAGTCAGGATCTAATGACTAGTCTCCTCCACATTGAGTTTGGAATGACAAATGTTGAATGGCTTCCTGTCTTTTTGCAATAAGGCTTGAGCATCCAATTCTAGGGAGGGAGAGAATTTGATAGGCCTGTTTGCATGCACAGTGGATGGCAGTTCCACCAGAACACCACACAGTTAAAAGGTAGTAGCTCAGGATTAATTGACACTGAAAGAAAATAGAGGTATGATCTGTGGGCTACTGATTTCATCACATTACTTCCATTCCCTGGATGATATGGTCAATTAATTAGAATTCACTTTTGGATTCTGGTTTCCAAAGGCTCTCCAAAACATATTAAGCATGAGATCTAATTCAACCAAAAATACCTCCAACTCTGGAAAAGAGCACTATCCTACATGGAAGGAAGTAAACTGCCCTTCGAAAATAATGCAGTGATTAATTCTAAACAGATTTTTGCCAATTTGGGAAAAACTGTATGATAGAGAAAACTAAAAGTAGTTTTGAAGGCCTCTATAGAACAATAACATTGCCAAGTACAATGATACTTAATGTATATCATATTGAAAATGCTTAAATATCTGTGGAAAAATAAACTTTTGGATTCTACAATTTTTATAGACAAAGCTGCATGCATTTTGAAAGTTCCCATATAGGCTGAGAAACTACACAGTGGGCATTTGTGCCATTGCAGTCTTGGAAATGGCATGTCTTTCCACTGTGACCCTGGTGGTTTTCAGTGATAAGAACACATGTAGCATTATGCTATTGAATTAAAAAGAGTTTTTATTTGTATAGACAACAGGTGTCTACAAAGAATCTTCTTAAATGCTCTGATAAACATTCATAATAATAATGACTAAATTATATTTAATGTTGAATGTATGCCAAAACTTTAAAAGTTTTATCTTGTTTAATCTTCAATGCAATGTAATGAAGTTGATTAGGGTTTCTCATCTTCAGCACTATTGATATTTTGACAAGACAATTCTTTGTCAGAGATTCTTTCTCTGGTGCACTGAGATATTTCACAACATTCATGGCTTCTACTCCCTGGATCCTATAGGTGCTGAGAGCACCCCCTCCCCTTACTGTGACAACAAAAAAATGTCCCCAGACATTCCCAAGTATCTCATTTGAGAATCACTGAAATAGATACTATTGTAGCCTTTCCGCAGAAAAACCTGAGGGTCAAGAAAAAATTACTTTAGTGCTCACTTCAGCAAGACATTTACTAAAATTTGAATGATACACAAGAGATTAGCATGGCCCCTGCTCAGAGATGACACACAAATTTATGAAGCGTTCTATATTTTTTTAAAAAGGGATGAAAAACTGGATTTGAAATAAAAAAAGAAAAGAAACTTTATTAAATTTATTGCAGCAAGGGAGAATACCACTTTGACTATAGCATCTCAACAGAGAGAAGTTAGGCAAATTTATTTTTAGAGTTTTAGGCTAAAAAAATTATAGTGTTTCTTAAAGTAGGGAAATGATTAGGACTTGGTAGAGTCCACATAAAATAGTCTGAGATTGGAAGACATGAATAAAAGTTCTTGAGGTGAATCTTAATGACAACATTTTTTATTTAAAAAGAGAGCATTTTCTAAAATGAGCAAACTGTTTGCCTAGTTATATTCATTTTCAATAATTTCCTAATATAAAATGTAAATTTGTGGCATTCAACCATGTTTGCTTTTCATGCGTTGGCTTGTTACTTAATCCTAAATCCCAGAAGACGAGCATATTTTTATTAAAGTCAATGGAAGTTATGTCATGGAAGTTAGATTATCAATGAAATTTGTATAGGTTTCTCCTAACATCTAGGACTTTTCTAAACCCCTCTGCTTCCCTTTACTATTTGAGAGATTTCCTGTCTATATCTGTATCTGTATCTATATTCCTTTTATGTATATCTATATCTATCTAATCCCATATCCATATCTGTATCTAATCTATATGTCACCTATATCTATTTGTATCTCTATGTCCATATCCACATTCATATCTATCTATAGCTCATCTATATCTATAGCTATATCTAAAATAACCTGGGTTATGTCTGACTCTCTTTTTCACTTTCAAAAGTTTTCTATTTTGAATAATAAAATATATGTTAATTTTCTCTAATTTTCACTTAAATAATTCCCAATCTTATATCTGATTCTCTTTATCTTTGTTAGCCCAACTCAAATAGGATACTTGTAGGACACTTGTGGGAGTCTGTAACTCAGTGTCCTTGATCACCTGAGCTGGATGTTTTTGGGATGTCCTTTGTGCCACTTATGTAGGCTCTTTTGTTGTAATTGTTGTTGGGTCTCGTTTTAGTTGTCGTTGGGTCCATCTTTGGTGGGTTCTTCCCTCCAGATGGCTGACTGAGAGTCACAACTCCCAGCACGTCTCGTGTGCTGTTGCACAGGTGCTGCTAGAACAAAGCAAACCAACCTGGCAAACAAACCCCACACCCACAAATATAACCCCTCCTCACAACTCCACTATCAACAACAAATGAGCAACTGTCAATAAAGGTGTGAAGAGATTAAGACTATTATAAGAAAGGAAAAGCAAAGATGAGATGAGTAACTGAAAGAAATAATTTTGAGAGTGTAGCAGGAGGTGAAATAATAAGAACAGAGAATAGAAACAAGGTAGAGGAAGAAAAAATAATATTTACATCATAAATAAAAATGGGAGGGAAGAAGGCAACTTGGAGTAAGAAAAGGAAAACAGTATAGTATGAGGTTTAAAAAAATTGAAAGTATTGTGAAAAAAAATCAGAACCAAATAGAAGAAAACCATCCACCACCACAGTATCAATGACATATGAGCAAAGATTAATATAAGTGGAAAGGGAATAAGCAGGAAAAAAAGGAAAAAAAGGAAAAAAAGCTTATGAGATGTCTAAAGGAAAGAAAAGTGATTTTAAGAGGACAAATAGAGAAGAAATAATAAGAGTGAGGAATGAAAACCAGGCTAAAAGAGGGAAAAAGTGAAATTTAAAATGAACAAAAAAAGTGAAAGAGGAAATCAAAATGGTGCAGGAAAGGGGAACAGTAAAATTTGATATTTGAAATACAAAAATATTGAAGATCTAGAAATAAAATTAAAGAAATGCCACAACCATCACCATATCAACAACCAACAAGCAAAGATTAATAAAGGTGGAGATAAAATAAAGGTATTTTAGAATGAGAAAAATAATGTGCGATGACTAATGACAAGAAAAATGGTTTTGAAAGGCTGGGATGGGTGAATAGTAAGTGTGCAAAATAAAAACAACTCACAGCAAGTGAAAAAATAAAATTTAAAATAAAAATATTTGGAAGGAAGAAGGCAAAATGAAGTATGAGAAGGAAGGAGTAAAATATGAGATTTACAATAAAATAAACTGGTGAAATAATGGGAACAAAATTGAAGAAACACAAATGAATGTGAAAAAGCTATGCAGGTGAAAAAAACAACACAAATAATGAAGAACACCACAGTGGAATTCGTCTCAGTACAGTCTAGTATTTGGCACTGTCTTTTCTTTCTGGATCTGCCCCTCGTAATATCAGATGGTGTCCTAGACTGGCCTAAGGCCGCCTGTTCAAGACTACCTGTGGTCCACAGTCTGTGGCTGTCTCCTTCAGGTTTGGCTGGTCCCCATTGCACTTCCCTGTCAACTTTCCATCAGCACAGAGTCCAGGCGTGGTTCATTTAATGACCCCAGAGTACTGCCAGTACCACTTCCACCTCCGGTGCAAAAGGGTTCCCCTTTCTCCACATCCTCACCTACACTTGTTGTTTGTTGAATTATTGATGATAGCCATTCTGACAATTGTGAGATGAAATTTCATTGTGGTTTTAATTTGCATTTCTCTGATGATTAGTGATGTTGAGTATCTTTTCACATGTCTATTGGCCATCTGTATGTCCTCTTTGGAGAAGTGTCTATTCAGGTCCTTTGCCCATTTTTTAATGGGTTGTTTGCTTTTCTGGTGTTGAGTTTTGTATATTCTCTATATATTTTGTATATTAACCCCTTATCAGATGTATTTGTGAATATGTCCTCCCATTCTGTGGGTTATCTTTTTATTTTGTTGATGTTTTCCTTTGCTGTGCAATAATAAAGTTTTCTAACTTATGACTTACCATAGTACTCTGCATGCCCTCTGCAGACATAGCTCCTTCCTTTCTGCCTTAACACATGCCAATTATTTACTCTATCTGGAATGCCTGTTTTCTCCTCGTTTATGCCAATTCATTTTTCAAGACTTAGCATGAACATTATGTTCTCCAGGAAATCTTGCCAGTCCTCAGTGGAACAGGGGTCTTCAGTCTGTGTCCTTCCCAAGGTTCCTCCCACCACAGAACTCACACTTGGCTCTGGACCAATGAATAACTTACTAGTTCTAAAGAACTATTTTAAATTACCCATGAAAACTTCATGCAACATCAAAATCAATTATCATCCCAAGCTATTTTTCCTGCTGAGAAATTTTGTCATAAAGAAACATGAACTTATTTTAATAAACCTAGATAAAATAAAACTATTTTCAAATGTTGATAAATAAAACATACATTTTAAAATTAAACCAACGTCTTAAATTAGTTTTGAAACCAAATATTTTTCCAGCACCTGAAAAATATTTGGGTTAGTTTTCATCCTATTTGTAATTTATATAAGTGTTTCATTACTTTATGTCAATTAAACAGAGATCTTACAAAACAATTTTAATAATACCTCTGGAAATAGAAAAATGCCATAGTTCCATAATACATATATAGACATACATAAAAATACATAGACATATAAGTATATAAAATGTAGAGAGAGATGCAACTAGAAACCTAATAATTTTGTTTTAAAATTTCAACCATGAGGCAGGTACAATAATGCAAAACTCACTGGTTTATGAATAACAGTTGTAATAAGTTAAGTTTATCCACTGAGACAGCTAATCCTTTTACTGTTTGTGGACAAGACTTAAAGATCTGTATTTAATTTTGACAAATAAATGGCAGGTTATATTTAGGAAAGCCATTCCAGCACATGCATTTTCCTATCAGATTTTGAATATCAGTTTCCAATTTTGCTAAATTTTTGATAATAGAATTTTTAAATCCCTTGAAAATATCTTGTTAGGTTTCAGCCAGGACAAAGAGTAACTATTTCTGACAGTATAAAAATATTGCATGGCGTCAAGGGGATGAAACTTTTACAAGCTGCCTAAAATGTGGAGTCACTCCCAAAGATGACAGTTTGGTAAGCCCTAACCACAAATGGAATGGAACCCATATTTCTGTCCAGTCATACCTATAGCAGATGGGTTGTAAAATACATACCTGTCTGGCTATATTTTAAAGCCTCCAGCCTGACAAATACCAAGCTAAGTTCCCAAGTCAACAAACAAGCTTAGAAGACATTTGCATTCTTATAGATTTTTATAGCTTCTAAGTAAGTGTGCTAAAAACTGGTGTCCCTACTCTGGATTTTCACAAGGGGGAATTCACCTTGGATGTGGAGTTTAATTTCTGTAAACAGGATCTCTAAAGCAGATCCTAATGGTCACATATAAAGAAAACATTTCCAAATTTTATGAAATAAAAAAATGAATTCTACTTTCAAGTTTTATGAAATGTGCTTTGTTTGTCAGAAAGTATATACTCTTAAAAAGTTGAAAATAAAATATTTTCTAACAAATATTTATTGGTTTAAAGAATCCAAGAAGTTCTTTTGCAAGAACAAATAGTCATGCCTTTGCTGTTTTGCAAATGCTGTCACTGTGGCTTCCTTTAAAACATATCCTAAGCTTAAAACGGACATAAACTATAAGTGGGAGCAGGAAGGTTCAGAGTGTTTGCTATGGAAAAGTACTTATTTTCAATAGCATTATTTTATAAAGCCATTTCTTAAAATGCATCTAAAATCATGTGCTTGATTTGTCAAACCCAATTTACAAAATTTTATAAACGTACATTTTGTGTACAAAGACTAAATATTTTAGTTTTATTTGTGAATTTCAGCATATCTTTTCACCTGTTAATATGAATATATTTTCACCACTTACTGACCTTTAATTTCACCATAACCTTTAATGGATGAATTATGGCAAAGAAAAGCTTAGATTTTACTTTACATAATATTGAAGAGGAATGGGTAGGGTTATCTATCTTTTATTTTTTGAATTACAATGTTGGTAATATTACAGAAATGCCAGAATAGCCCAATAATGGCACTTACAGGGTTCATGAGAGCCTAATAACTATGGTTCATGCACTTTCAATTTTCAATTTTTCTCAGAGAGATTGAGGTCTGCTCAATGGTGTGTATTGAATTGAATCTTTTCTTTGCATTCTATCAAGTATATCTCATTTTTTTTGTTTTTAAAATATGCTGCCTTGACTAGATGATCATTAAACATAGGTACATGCAAATGAATCTACTTAAAAATTTAAAATGAGGGTTTTTATATTAAAAAAGAAATAATGGCTCATTTTCTAATATGGTCAAATGAAGTGTTCTTTTTCTTCTAGTGTTAATTTTTCTGGGCTGCCTTTCAGGGCAGTTCAACTTTATAATTTGTTAACAAAACTTTGACAACATAGTTACATTATGGCATTCATTAAATCTAGAGGAAACACTAACATCTGATACTCACATGAATGGTCTCTTCTCAAGAGCTGCTCAGAAATACCTGTGTTTATTTCTAAGGTTATCGTCAAAATCAGAAAATGTTATTATATTATGCTATTTCCTGTCTTTCAAAATTCAAAATGACTTCAGCAAAATATGGCTATTAGTCAATTACAGCAGCTGCTCCAGCATTACTTCAGTATAAGAGGAGAATTTGATTTTTCATTTGTTTAACTCAATTCTATTACTCTTTTAAAATACTCTGATATGCAGACACACATTATATTATTTGGATGATAACATAAGAATTACTAATTCCAGACTAGACCATTTTTCTTTATGACTATACCATATTATTTGTTATTGGATTTTATATCATGTTATATAAAACAATATTTTGGCAGGCATTTACACATTCTTCAGTTTATCATCTTCTCAATGAATAAAATAACTCATTAGCTGTTTCAATGTTTTAAAGACAACAGGCCCAAAATGGAGTTGTTTTTGCTAAGCTTCACCTCAACAAAATGGAACATCTTAATTATAGTTTTGGCTCTCCAAGATATGGGAATTAAAATCAGTCATTCAGGAATCACCTGATAAGCATTAGTTAGGTGATCTGCCTGATAACCACCTACTATCATCAAAAGAAAAGTCACCTTGCAATAACTACTCTATTTTTGTCATGTAGAGCTGTTTCTTTTCCTTTTTGCCTAAAAAAACTCATTTTTTTGTATAGCTTTTTTGGAGCTGCTTTCTATTTGCTAGATTGGATGCTGCTTGATTAATCTTATTGGCTGAAAAAAATCCAATAAAATTTTTAAATTTTACTCAGTTGAATTTTGTTTCTTAAGAAGTAGAAGACAGATAAGTGTGGCAAAGGATTACAACAAATATTTATAGCAATGTTTCTTATTTCATGCTGATTGGGCTTTCATAAAAGTAATCTAGGCACTTTGCAAAGCCTTTGAATGTCTGCAAAATTTTATGTGCATGTACATTTTCCTGAAAAAAGAATCCAAAATCACCTGAAATGTCAAAAACATTGTTCTCAAATAGTAATCTCCAAAGTTGAAGGAAATTAGGCAATGATAGAAATAATATAAAAAATATTTTGATTTAGACTGATAGTAGAAAAGTCTTACTTTTATTTACTCTGCTAAGTCATTTCATGTAAGAGATACATTGATGTCAAAGAAATAGATCAGAAGGATCTGCAAAATCTTTCTTTCTCTGCTTCCAGTCTTGCCAATGCCTGTTTATTCATCACACAGCAGCTAAAGGGAATTTATGGAAATCATGACTAGATTATAACCCTACTATAGTAAAGTCCTCCAGTTGCTTCCCATCCCAGTTAAAATAAAATATAAATCCAAATATAAATATATGGTTTGCAAAACTTTATGTGACTCCTGTCTATTTCCTTAGTTGCATTATGCCCAGATACCCTATTGTCTTTTTTGCTTTCAGTCACAAAAGGCTTTGACCATTTCCAAAGCTTGTTCTCATTTGGACCCTTCACATCACCTATTTCCTCTGCCCAAAATGCTCCTTCTCTAGATCTTTGCAGGGTTTACTCTCTCAGAGTTCAGGCCTCTCTATGAATGCCATCTCCTATGAGAGGCTCCCATCTTTCTTTCTTTCTTTCTTTCTTTCTTTCTTTCTTTCTTTCTTTCTTTCTTTCTTTCTTTCTTTCTTTCTTTTTTCTTTCTTTCTCCTTCCTTCCTTCCTTCCTTCCTTCCTTCCTTCCTCCCTTCCTTCCTTCCTTCCTTCTTTCCTTCTCTTTATTTAATTGTTGTTCAACTACAGTTTTCTGTCTTTTACTCCCATCCCAGCTCACCCCCCAGTCCTCCTTACCTCCCTCCCATTTCCACCCCTCATAGTTTTTGTCCATGTGTCCTTTATACTTGTTCCTGTAAACCCTTCCCTTTTTCCCCTAAAATTCCCTCTTCTCTCCCCTGTGGTCACTGTCAGCCTGTTCTCTATTTCATTGTCTTTGGTTATATTTTGCTTGTTTGTTTGCTTTGATTTTTAGGTTCCTGTTAAAGGTGAAGTCATATGGTATTTGTCTTTCACCTCCTGGCTTATTTTGCTTAGGGTAATGCTTTCTAGTTCTATCCATACTGTTGCAAAGTGTAGGAGCTCCTTCTTTCTTTCTGCTGCATAGAATTCCATTGTGTAAATGTATCATAGTTTTTGATCCATTAATTTACTGATGGGCACTTAGGTTGCTTCCAACACTTGGCTATTGTAAATTGTGCTGCTATGAACATTGGGGTGCATAGGTTCTTTTGGATTGGTGTGTCAGGGTTCTTAGGATATAATCCTAGCAGTGGAATTGCTGGGTAAAAAGGCAGATCCATTTTTAGTTTTCTGAGAAAATTCCATACTGTTTTTCATAGTGGTTGTTGCAGTCTGCAATCCCACCAACAGTGCACTAGGGTCCCATTTTCTCCACAACCTCTCCAGCACTTGTTGTTTGTTGCTTTGTTTATGATAGCCATTCTGACTGGTGTGAAGTGGTATCTCATTGTGGTTTTAATTCGCATCTCTCTGAGCAAAAGATGCTCAGTATCACTTTTCTTGGCTACCAAGTGAAAGTTCTCTCCTTGTCTTGTCTACCATTTCATCTTAATTTTCTTTCTAGCACTTGTTATGAGTCAAAAATAGCTTATATGTTTGTTTGTTTGTTTGCTCACAGTCTGCTGTGAACACTTGAATGTGAACTTGAGGAGAGCAAGAGTCTCAATCACCTCTGCATCCTCAGTTCTTGGAACTAGAATATGGGAGAAATTGAATTAGAATTTGTGAAGTAAATAAACAGAATAAGGTTTCATTGAACAAAGGATCATATTTATCTCCTAGTTGAAATAGTTACAGAAGATTTTGACTGCAAATAAGAAATGGTTAAGCCTTTGACAATAATGTGTTCAGCTATGGTGATATCAGAGGGACATTTTGTACAGGAGTAATGCTCTGCAGCTGTTATTTCAGTCCTATATATTTGTCTTTCTTTCTGATCTTATTTTTGTAATAAACCAAAAACAATTATGAAACATATAGGGAAAAAAACCTCTTTTGCTCTTCATAACCTTGAAAATAACACTGATATTTGATACTTTCTAGTCTCTTCCTTCATTTCTCTATGTGGAGGCATGCCTGGTTTTCAAATTTGATGATTTACTGTCTTGTAAGTTTATTAAAAAAAGGTAATATTTATCTAGATTTGAAGATTGATATTTTTGTACTCTTTTGTATAAAATTGATGAATTTTAAACAAGTATTTCAAACTACTAATGAAATAGAACCTCAATTCCTAAGAATATAGTTGTCAAAACATAAAGCTTTTTTTAATAACAATGAATAAGCAATTGACTTGACAAGAAATCTCATTCTACTTTCTAAACAGCTTTAATTTGTGAAGAGTTAATGCTAATGTTGGAAATAAAGTGGCTTTTCTTTAGATTTAGCTAACTGAAAATTTATGTTACATTCTTGCTAAATTGTAGATTGTATAAGTACTAGCTTACAATTTTTATTCTTTCTTTTATCAAATATTTATTGATCACCCTTGTTTTTAGTAATGAAGATATAGCACTTAAGAAAATCAAATTCTTGTTTTCAAAAAACATGTGCTCTAATATCTGATACATGTTTCTCTTTAAGTGAACCTGGCTTTCACTTCCAGTAATAGTGAACTTTAATTATCAATCTTTCACAAAAAATCGTTAAAACGTGTAAAAATTAATAATTTCATTAAAGCACCAGAGAATAAAGAAGACAGGGAAGCATTCTTTGGCTAAAGTTCAGGAAAGAGTGGAAATCCAGGGAAATGAATGTAGCATTTGACTTGGTTGCTTTTGACTTGGAAAATTTGCTGATCTATAAAAGGTATCTTGGGACGTTAGCATAGTTTTGCAAGACTTAGAAGAGTAAGGAAACAAAAGATGAAGTCTAAGTTCCATAAAGAGTAGGTACTATGCCCAATCACTCCATGTTTGGGCTTAGACCTGGGAGGATCTATGTAGAAATAAAATAGACGTAAAGAATAATCACAGAAACTACAGCACAGCCTGGCTTTGTGTTTTCTACGTGACCCAGAATATCTCAAGATCTATACTTGGACTACTGTTTTAGTGCTTCCAGGTGATAGTCAGAAAACAAAAATTCCTTTGGAGAAGACAACTCCATCCTAGACTCAAATAATTTTTTATATGCATGTATGAGAGACTGTGTATATCCCAGCACATAGTCAATGATAAGCAGGCAGTGTGAAAAGATAGGCCATAAAATAAAAGAGAAACAGCAGGCAGAGAAATATAATCATTAGGTCTCCAGATATTATAATTATTAAAATAAGCTGTAAAACAACTCTGTCAGTAGCTTTAAGGTAGATCAAACACAATCTAAAAAGTTTCAGCAGAGAACTAAAATCCATAAAAAGTAACATGGTACATCTAAAAAAAAATCAAGTAGAAATTCTAGAACTAGAAATTAAAATGACATATTAGTAATTCATAGGAGGGGCTCCCCAGACATAGGTATATAACTCCTACTTTAGTAGATATCTCCACTGTTTTCCAAGGTGTTTGTGCCCAAGTACACTCCTAATAGAAATATGCCTAGGTTTATATTCACAAATGTGCGCATGTATGTAATAGGGAACATATACAGGATTCTTATGGTAGTATCATTTGTAATAGCTTAAAACTGTAAAAATTTCAAAAGGTATTTAAGGAAAAAGGTAATGAACTGTTGTGTCATTATTACAACATAATATCAATAACAATGTAGGGCACCAACTACAGAATAAACAACAAAATAGATGAATCAATCTCAAAACACAAACTTGTGAAAAATATTAGACATAAAAATATTTGTACACTGTGATTCAAAAAGCAGGAAAAACTTAACTGGCATTTTTAGGAATTCATATTTATTGAAAAAGCATGAAAAACAATAAGAAACTGTTTACCATAAATATTAGTGTACTGGTTAAATGTAAAGGAAGGGTGTTGTGATTCTAAAGACATTTGCAGGAGTACTCTGGAGTAGTGACCATGTTCTATTTCTTGACCTGAATCATGGTTACATAGATTTTCATTTTATAATAATTTTTAATTTGTATATTTATATTTTATATTATTTTCTCTGTCTTTGTTATTTAAAAATTAAAACTACCTATTCCTGAACACTGAATAAATATTCACTACAAAATTGCTCTATAATATAGTATATTTATAGGCACATAATGCATCACTATCTATAGATAGACAACTAGAAAAAATAAAAACAGAATGTTTTTCTACATTATATTCCTTAAAATATTTGAACATTTTTACACTGTCCTGCTCAACATCCTCTTTTCTTTGGTCATTAAGAAAAGTTTCTGATCAAGTGCCTTGTTATTCTTATTACTCTACTCCAAGTTTTTTATTAGCTGTTTAACAGTGACCCTAAAATACTGTCATTGCTTTGTGACATCTACCATTACAACACAAATTTCCCCTCCTTCTCAAAATATTAGAGACTTAGGGACCAAATTTCTTTTATTTTGTAGCTTACTTCACTTCTCAGTGGTTATCTGACTCTGGAAGTTGGTTGTTGTCACATTTGTGTCCTAGGCAGTGGAAAGAGGAAAGGAGAAAGTCCGGATTACAGTTTACCTTCAAATTTCTATAAGGAAAGAAAAATTAGATTTAATAATTATATCTAACACTCATGAGAAATTAGTATAGGTCAAGTGCTAGTCTCAGCACTTTATAGTATGTTCTTTAGGTTGCTACATGGATGCAAGAGCTCAAAACAAAACTCTTTGTGCTAGGATGTTCATCCCCTTGTTAACTCACCAAATCGCTCCCTAGTAAAGTTTGCTATTTGTGACACTGGACATATGTTTACAGGCTTTCCAAGAGTCCAGTTGAGAAAGGATGTGAGACTAACTGGATAAACAAAATTGCATACATAATAGACAGATCGATAGAGAGATGTATTAATTTGTTTATGGTAATATCAAATTTCTCCTTTGGGGAAAAATATAAAAAAGTAGATTTGTATTCTATACCAAACCAAATTCAAAGGTAATTAAAATTTAAAATTAAATATTCATGTTCAATTGTGTATGTCTATTTGTATTTACACATGCACACAATTTTGTGTAATTATGACTAGCAAAGGTTTTGCTAAGAACACAGAGAAATTAAATAGAAGAAATGATATGGGCATACATAACAATTACTCAAGATTAAAAACACGACAAACAAAATTAAAGTACAAGGTATAGACTCCAAAAAAATGTAAAACATGAAAAATATTCCTATGGAAAATATTTCAAACAGCCTTCTGAATTGTGGAAAAAATCAAACCTAGCATTGTAGGCACTGGTCTGTCATAGGTGATTTTAATTTGTCTATAGTAGTAGAGAGTTGCCAAAATGTTATTTACATTACAGGCACACACATACTTCTCTTGCAGTAATTATAAGCACATGGCTTGTTTTAATTATAGCTTAATTGATCAAATATAATTTCTTATAATAAGTACATTTTGTAGCCTAGTAAACATATATAGTTTTCTATAACAAACATAACTCGCATGTCTCTTCAGTAAGATTAAAGTCTTAAAAGATTTAGCAAACAAATAAAACATTATTTTTTTTTTGAAGATGATTAGTTAGGCTCCACTGGCTAATATAAAATATATCCATATACATAATTACTTTAAAATAATGGAATTTGATCTCATCCCAGGAAACAGTTTATTATTGGAACTTTTTGTCTGTGTGTGGCTTTTTGCTATGTGATGATGATTCAGGGACAAGAATCTTTCAAGTTTATAGCCTTCTAATCTTATAGGGATAGACATTTGTGATGGATAGATTGCTGTGTCTAACACAGATCCATTAAAGAGAGGATTTGTAATCATTATTTATATTGATTTGGGCTGAAATAAAACCTTGAATTCACTTGAGACCTATCTGTCTATCTATCTGTTTATCATCTATCATCATTGTTTGTTTATTATCTATGTATCCTATCTACAATCTCCTGACCTCATTAGAATGCAAATGCCTTCTAAATGCCTCTTTCTCTACTTGTTGAGAAGAAACATTTTACAAGAGCTTTTAAGGGTGTGTGTGTCTGTGCATTAAATATATATCACAAGATTATTGTTTTTACTAATACTATTGAAACATATTTATAAATTTAAATTCATAATTTCTAGTTACCTGAAAGATAAAGCAAAACAAGTTTCAGATAAGAGTGTCAGGATACTTAAGTGTATTGATTCCAAATTAACACATTTTATTGTTATGTTCCCTGTGAAAAGTACTACTAATTTTTCTGTAGGCAAGTGGGGAAGGTTGACTTTGATTAAATCTTCACCACCTTGCCAAGATAATTTCTGAGGCCCTCTCAGTTATACAAGTGTGAAAATAGTAGGCATCTACAGCTCTGGACAAATAAATCCTTTGCTCTCTGGAGTCCACTCAGAGATGAGATTTCTCTTGTTTATAGAGATCTGGAACAAAGTGTAGACTGATTTTTATTTGGATGGCTATTTTGTCTACTGGTTGAGCACATGGTTTCCAGAGCCAGAGAGCTTGATTACATTCTCAGTCCCATCTCTTATGCATATGTGAACTAAAAACAGTTTTAAACTTAGCAACTAAGGTGCAGGTCACTGCTACAACCTGAGCAGGGAGGGGCCAAGATGAGCTGCTATAGATGTATATGTCTGTAGATCTGAGGTGACCATATGGTACCATATGTCAGAAGAAGGACGATCACCAGCACGAATGATAGCAATGGACTCCAAATTACTCTCTCAGCTTGATGTTTACAAACAGGTTTAATTTCCATTGCATCTAGTAAGTGCCTTGATATCATATGGCCAAAATTTCAAAGAGAAGTTGTGAGACTTTCAGCTAGAAGGCTAGGTAAACACAAACAATGATATATATAAAACAAATGTATATCAGATTTGTACTACGCATTAGTAAATGGCTTATTAGTCATGTATTTCATCATGTAAATTCCAAAATTATTTTTGAAACAGCTGCTCAGTGAAAAGGAGAATATAAATAACATTAAATTATAAAGTAAAGTGGTGGGGACTTAGAGGATATTAAACCATTTTACCCTTAGTAATGGTATTTATAAGAATGTATATTAAACAATGTTTTGCAAAGAGTAACATTAAACTCCTGGTGTCTCTGTAACAAATATTGAGCACTAACTATATAGACATTAAATAATCAAATGTCCAAACACAAGAAAAGAAGTAAACAGTAAGGAAGTATATAATAACACATAAATCAAGATGACAGAAATAAGGTGATTTTTTTTATAAAGAGGTAATATTTTTATTAGAAGAATTGGATAGCGACAAAGAACAACAAATGTAAAAGTTTTTATATGAAGATTCAGTTGAAGTTAGAGACAAATATATAAAATGAAAAAGGAAACATGTAAATTGATGTAGGTAAAAATAAATGAATTCAAAAAAGTATTACAGCATAATAATTTAGTAAGTAACTTAAGGAGTGATACAGTAATTACTTTACAGTAGTCAAATTACTGTTGAAATTTATTTAAGGAATTTTAAAAACATAGAAGTCATAAGGCAAATAATATAATAATTATGGATAAGATTAAAAATAGTAAACTATATGTCAAATACATATAGTTATATGTTCTATAGGGTAAATAATTTTCTAAACAGAGATAGTTCTAACACATAGAAATTTGAATTTCTTAGATTAATGAGACAATAATGAAAAAATATTGATTACAGTTACTGCAAATAGTGTCAAGCACATTAAAGAAAACACATAGAATCCTGCTATAAAGAATAATAAGCTCTATCAGATTTATGTAGGTAGAAAATGCAAGCCTATCTGAAGCGATGATGCTTAAGCTGATACCTAAAAAGATGAAAGAGGAGAGTAAAGTTACAGGCAAAGGAAAGAGGTTTAACAGCCCTGAAATGGGCAAAAATTTGGAGTGTTTGGAAAACAATAAGGTCAGTGTGGCAGAGTGGCCCATGTTTACTTCTTTCAGAAATATGAATAGATTCAAGTTTATCTTTATACTATTATTTTTATGGATTTTGATGTCAATGTGTTTCTTAAGTGTATAAAATAATAGAATTATGTTAGAAATTACTTATGATTAAGATATGCCTTATGGGGTTTGTTTTACATGTGAACTTCATTTTTCATATGTGTTTCAGCAATAAAAAAGGAAAATTAGAAAATTATCACTCTAATCATGTCTTTCTCTCTCTGCTATTACTTTTAAAGCAGTGAATTCTAACTTTTAGTCTCAGGACTTCTTTGTACACAGAAATTGTACTGAAAATAATTGCATATAGTCTCTATAATAGTACTTTCTATGTCAAGCCTGTTTTTCTACATGGAATACAGTTTTATCTTTATCTGAACATTTTATGTTTTCCCCTTGACTATTTCCTTAGTATTCACTCTATTTTCTTGCTAGAATCCCTTGTCTAGAAAATCAAATTTGATTATTTTATACCTTCATATAACCTGCTATTTACTTTCCACTTATGACACTCAGCTGCCAGAAAAAATGAACTCATAGTCTAAATTTCAGTTTACTATATGAAATTATTGCCATTTGAAAGGCATACTGTGGCTATTTTGTCTCTGGTCATTTGTTGCCAAGTAAATCAACAGAATTGGTATCACAATTTTTGTGAGTCTCAGAAGGTTTTCCATTACTTCTTTGAAACATACATCAGCAAAACCATATTTGCAACAGATGGGTGACATGTATATGCATGGCTGGCTTTGTACTCCTGAACAAAGTCACTGACTACCAGTGACACTGGGGATTGATATCCACAGTCAGCTCTCTTCTTTGAACTTATTTACGGCTCTATAGAACACTTTGTGTTGCCTTTTCATGTGACTCAGAGTTACTCTTCATGGAATGAGTACTGGCATTTCTCGTTTTATTGTACTTCCTTTTATCACGCTTGACAGATAGTGTGTTTTCACCCACATCAAGGTGAGACTCTCCACCAGCAAAAAGGCTATGACTCTCAGAAGAGTCAGGTAGTGAGTACCAATTTTTAGCAATAAAGAATTTTTTAAATTAAGGCATATACATTGCTGTTTTAGAACAACAATGTTGGTTCTCACTTCATTGAATTCAGTATAGCACACACATAACTTTTATATGCATGAGGAAATAAAAAATTGATGTGACTCCCTATATTGTGATATTTGCTTTATTGCAGTGGTCTGGAATCAAACCCACAATATTTCCCATGTATGCCTGTATTAAACCAATTGTCCTATTTCAGGGCCTTAGGGTTTCTTTTTCATTGTTTCCTCATCTGGGCTGTAAATCTGTGGCTCATATTTTTCCTGGCTTCATTTCTGTATAATGTCTTGCATTGTACTTGACCACTGCACCCTAAAGCTGTATTCTTTTGAGTTGTTTCCCCATTATTTGTAGAGAAACAACCTTGTAATTATAGTACATGTAAGTATTGGCTGTCTTATCAAGGAAGCCAAGCATCATCTTCAGGACAAAAAGTTTGTAACTAGGGTCCCATCTTGCCTCTACTAGTAATTGTAGAATCTCTGGTAAGACATTTAACTGTTCTGTGTATAGACATCTCAAGATGGATGATCTTTAAATCATTTTCCACTCTAAAATTATGATTCAACATGGGAAATTAAAGTATAAGCAAGAAATAAATTCTTAAATTGTATGATTTAATTTTCTTTCTGTATTTCACTTTAAGGTAACTAAAATAATTTTTGTTAATAGGTGGAATATAATTATTAAAAGCAGAATAAATATAAAATAATAATTGTTTTAATAATAATCGCATGGAATTTAATGTATGACAAATTATTTCTCACATATGCCTATTTTTTATTTTTATTCAGTTCTTTGCTATCTTCTTTACAGTATTTTGTATCCCAGGCAGAGTGTCAGATTAAATTAGTTAACACCTGCAGGGTATGAAAGCTTTAATAAATAAGATGTCTTGGAGCATGCTTATTTATTAGAGCATTCTCAATTTTTTAAATATCTGCATAATGACTGCATGGGGAGATTCCTTTATTTTTTATTTTCTTATGATGTGTGTGTCTGTGTGTGTGTACATATCATATAATTTTTAAAACTCCAGATATAGTTACAAAAACCCTAATATCATGAAACAATAAGAAAACAAAATATGCTAGGAGCAAAATTCCATGAAAAGCATTTCAATAACAGGAGTGTCACTCCTGACAATCCTATACATTTTAATAGTTGTCATGTCCATTTTTTGCTAATGTAATCAACTAACAAAGAGAAACATATTACTCAGTCTCATTCAATTTCTGGTAGGAAAGAAAAATAAAATCCTTGATGCTGAAATGTTTTACAGCAAATCTTATTAAATTTAGCCAGTCTTTTGAAGATGGCATTGTGGAGGTGTAATAACAATACTCTATTTCTCAATTTATTGATATACAATAAAAAATTTTACAAGCTATAGACAAATAAAATATTTGTGGATTGTTAAGAGCAGGTAATCCTGTTCAGTCATGTATGAGTTTTTGTTTAATCTATGTATGTAAATAATCTAGTGAAATATTCATTCCATGTTAACTTGCCCTGTTGAAAACTGTCAACAATCTCTGAAAAATAATTTTTGTGATACTATTCCTCTGGAAAGGTTTCTGCTGCATGATTATCACTTGGGAACATAGCAATCCACGGATTTTAAACTAGGGTGCATCAGAATGCATTTGGTAAGTATTGTTCTCAAATTATTTGCCCTACTGTAAGAAGGCTTTCTTATTTGCCTCTCAGAACTGAGCCAGGGATCAATGAATTCTATAATCTGCTCCCATATTTTTCAGGCTACTCACCCCAAAAAGTTAGTAGCAAAGGCAACTCCATGGATGAGTATAGCTGCTTAAAATCTGATTGTGTAGCTTAGGAAGTCTCGATATCATTTTTTGCCACTTTGAATTTTTTTTCAGTACCGTTAACTGATTATCTTAACAATCATAAAATTTTCTGTTTATTTTATTAACAAGTTATAGGGATAGTTGAATCCTCAAACCCAGTAGAAATTTTTACTTTTCTCTTATTTATACGAAATATTAGAGATGACACCAGTATTAGGGCCATGAGGTGAGCATGTTTGTTATTAAAATAGGAAGACATTTTTATTGTTATATTTAACATGTAGTTAGATTCATACATTTTAAATGCATAATTTAATCAACTTCAAAAAATGCATACACTTAAGTAACCATCATTCCAAGCTCAAGATATAAGTCATTTCTCTTACCCTGATGTTCCCTCCTGCTTCATTCCAGTTAGCACTGCCTCCTAGGATCCCAGCCATTGTTGTCAGGGTGACAATGGATTTTCTTAAACTGCATATAACTGAAATGATACTACATACTCTTTGTATGCATCTGAGTTATTTTTCTTAACATGATTTCATGAGATTTATCCATGTTGTTGCTGAATCAGCAACTCTTCCTTTCTGTATGTGAAGTATTATCCTATTGTATGATGATAAAGCCCTTGTTTAATCATTCTCCTGTTTATAGACCTTTGAGTTAGTTCCAGTTTTGCATATTACAAAGACAGCTGATAAGAATGATTTTGTACAAATATTTTATGGAAATGCTTTTATTTCTAATTTCTGGACTATAGTGTGGTCACATGAAATAATCTGGAATTTGATAAGGGTTTCTTGAAGGATCACATGTACTTGAAACTAAAACTACTAAATCAAAATAGCTGTCTTTGGTGTATGTTATTGTCTATACTGGAATCCAAGGGAACCATGTATCTGATGGTGACAGGGGTATTTTTGTGAGGAGAGCTTTGTGGAGCAATTTCAACTTAGACAAAAAGAGAAAAGGCCAATAATCAGAAAATTGACTTCAATTGAAGCCAGCTATGTATTTGCAATAACATGCAACTCATTTACATGTACTGTTAGATTAAATCCTTATGTACTATTTAGAAGGTACTTAACATTGGTCAATCCACTTTAACTCTCTGAGCTTTATTTTTATTTTTCTAAATGAAGATAATGATACCTACAGTTCAGAGTCTTTGTCATACCTTGAAATTAAATATGTAGTGTGTGTAACAAGTTCTAATTACTAGTATTTATTATAATGTGTGTAATGAGTACACTATCTTATTCTCAAAGACTACAAAGTTGTAAGCAGTATATTAGGGAAGGGAGTGGCAGGGACAGCCCTTTTAACAAACCGCATGAATGTTCATCCAGAGAGTTGGAAAAAGTGGGGTCTGGAGTCAGTTTATATAACTTAGGAAGGCTTGTGAGCCTTTTCTGAACATGTATAAGGTCTGAGTAACAGATCATGTAATTTTATTTGCTAATACAAGCAAAATTGTCCAACTCCATGTTCAAACTGAGTATTTGTTAAGCTGACTCTATACCAAAAATAAGGAACTAGTACATGGATATGAACTCTGCACTATAATAAATCTATGGCTACACTCTGAATTATAGGTATATATGAAAACATTTAAGCTTTGAAATTAAATGTGAAGACTCCTAATGCAGAAACTGTAGAGTGCAAATGAATATTTAAAAAAGGAAAAAACCTAGGTTGGCTCTATGCAAGAAACATTGTTTAGGAACAGAGGATGCCTTTGTTCCTACATAAAGATATTTTGATGACTACTTACATCTTTTTTCCAATAGTTTTAGAAAGAGAATGTTACGCTGAAAGTAATATATTTTTTTCATATAAATTTTGATTATGCAAGTTATAAAGCTGGAATTACATAACAGTTTGCCTTCAGTACTTTTTAAAATAAAACTTGCTTCCTCCACACCATCCTTTTATTTTATCACCAGAAACTCTTTATGGGGTCAACAGTGTCTCAAATCCCTCTTCGTTTATTTTAAAACAAACATTTAATAATAGCAAAACAATTCAGAATAGTTCATATAGTTTAATGAGAATAAAAATTGATCTGATTTATTATTTTAATTATAAAGCTTTTTATGCTTTTTAATGTATAAATTCAACTCTCCTCAAGTTATTTCTGATTGAAAAATATGTTTTTCTGGGAAGATCACATAGATAGTTCTACCTCTGACTTCCTGGAGATCAGAAAAGCCTGTTAGCATATGTATACTTCAAATTTTTCTGGTTCCTCCTTCTAAATGAGAAATTTAAAATATTGTGCCACTGGAGTGTTGAGATAATGTTTTTTCAAAGCATTTTAGAATCTTAAATTTGAAAAATTCATGGACAGAAAGATGATTTTGTGTAACTACAGCTTTGATGCTTGAATTCTAAGAGATATTCCTAAATTATTATTCTTTCATCAAGAACTAAATATATTCTTTTATATTTCCAAAGCATGGTCCCTACAGGCAAGAACAATTGAACATAGTTAAAAAGGAAGCAGCTTTTAATTTATTTTCAGCTGGCAACCACAAGATTGAGCTCTTTCTCTTATTTATTTGTATTTAATCGATGAGGCTGATGGCTCCCTAGTGAGAAGATAATATGAATTCAGCAATCAGGATATTATTTTAACATCCCTTTATACACCATACTGGGTTTCTGCATAGCATTCCCTTGTGTCAGGAGGAAGACAGAATGAAGAAAGGACTTTTGCAGCATTATTTTTTATTGTTCATTTACTCTTAAGATACATCAGAGATTCTAAGATAAAGTGAAAACACCACCAGATAATCTGTGTCCCAGAAAAGTTAAGTGGCACTATCTGACACTGTGTTTGATATAGTTTTATACAGATATATTTACTGCATTTTGTGATCTCAGAATATCAAAAGAACTTTCAAATGTATTTTCCATATAAACAGCTGATAAGTGTCCATTGAATTTAATAAAAAGGCAAGGAGGTTTCTGATCCTCGTCTTGTTTTCTCTTCACTGATACTATCTTTATTTCATTTATGATGAATTATTATAGGCATATTTTAGTGAATTAATTGTATTACTGAACCACCCTTTGATATATTATTTTCATGTGCCTTTTTCTACCATACTGTTTACAAAACTATACCTTTCCAGATTACTTAACAAAGCAGGTAGTTAGTATTTATGCATTATAAGATTGGTTTGGGTGATAAAAATGGCTAATTACAGAAGAATCTGTAACATGGGTTGCTTTGTCATTGTTTTTGTAAATCTGTCCTTTGTTGATGACAGTGTAACTTACTACCTTATTACTAATCCAATTTTTTTAAGATTTTATGTATATATGTATGTATTTATTTATTTAGAGAGGGAAGGGAGGGAGAAAGAGAGAGAGAGAAACATCAATGTGTGGTTGCTGGGGGCCATGGCCTGCAACCCCCAGGCATGTGCCCTGACTGGGAATCGAACCTGAGATGCTTTAGTTCACAGCCTGCACTCAATCCACTGAGCTACACCAGCCAGGACTAATCCAATTTTAAGTCAGCATATGAGATTTAAAATAATTGTGCTAGTCCATTTTTCTTTGTTCATTTACTTTTGAGACTGAGACGAGGGCAATGTTTTGACACTTTTTGGTATTCTATCACTACATCAAAATATTTTATTCACAAAAAATTGATATAACATTTTATTAGTTTCAGGTATATAACAATGTTATTTGTATACATTGTGAAATGATTTTCTAAAATTAAGTACAGGTGTGATTCTCTATCTCCAACTGTATTCTCACTGATAAAAGCAGTAATGACTCTTTCCTACACTTTTGTCTTTGTTGAAGAATAAGAAAAACTTTCTGAGAGACGCCCCAGCACACTTTTGCTAGTAATGTCTCAAGATATTGTTTATAGTTTATCAAAATCCACTATGGGATCAGCTTGGGCTGAAGCACATGGAGTAAAGGTGGATACGTATGCCCCAGACTAATGACTCAGAGATAACAGGTAGCCATCTTTTAAAGATTGCATAAAGATTCTTTCTATCTGCTTGTTTGCTGTTCTTATTTTCGTTTCAGTTCGAATCTGCTGCAAGTGACAATTCTGGCTATATGGTTTTATTTTTATCTTCTATTGGTGAAAAAAGAGAGGGAAAAGAGAGAAAGAGAGATAAGGAGAGAAAATTGATTCCATATCTCTGATAATAGTTTTATTGCTTAAACTATTTTAAATGAGTGGTTATTTGAAAATGTAAATATTGGCAGACACTTCTCTTATTTTCATAAAAATCGGGTGGAATAGCAAGACAGAAATAGAGGGTGTTCTTGATTTTATGATTTTCTAGTCAAATATTAGGTAAAGATGTGGAGAAGTAAGGATTCACGAATGGAAGAGACAGCTTCAAAAAACTGAACAAGTCTTGTTGAAAATGGGAGACAGAGCTGAGTAAAGTTGTGGCTTGAAGAAGGATGTTTTGATAAATAAATGAAAGAATGAACCTGCTAAATTGCTACCAAGTTCTTTGAAAATGTTCTCATGCACCGATAGAAATTTTCAAACCAATTTTCACAATTTCATTGATTTTAAAGGTGTATTTTGACCTACAATTACACTCATTTCAGTTTTAGGATCAATATTACAGACTGCTTGTTGCAAATAGTTGCTGTGAGTAATGTGGTATTGAACCTGATAAAGTTTCTGAAATTGCTACATTGTATTGGGTTTTATGCCCTTGGGCTAAGGACCAAAACCTTAAGTTATTTTCAGAATTTGATCGTATCAGTGTAGAGCAGGAAGTACTGCTGTGATTTAAGCTCAGTTTTCTTGTCTTCTGGAAGAACAATAATTGCCACCGAAATTTTTGCTTGTAGTAGAATTGAAAGTACACATAGTAATCTAAACTAGAGGACAGATGAATGCATCAGTTAAAAATCTAAATTACAACAGGAGTTAACATTGGATGCTTCAAATCAGATATTACAACTGATACTTATTTTCAATAGAGCACTATTTCTGTATAAGACTTGAGAAGAAATTAATCCTTGAATGGCCCAAGAATATCCTTAGACTTGACCATCTGTGCTCTGCTCCCCCCAATCAATGGTGCGGAAATATCTTTTGTCAGAATTTCAAATTCTGTTCTCTAGTCACTTAGCAACAATTTGGATTTTTATCATAATTGAGTCTGAGCCAGGTGGATTTCAGTTAGATTTTTAAAATGAAACAGTTTGAAGACGGGTAGTGGAGAAGGTGGCAGTAGCTAGGGATCATTTCAATTTCAGTGGCTTTGCCAAAAAACACACAAAAAAACTGAGTAGAATCATGACATTCATAAGGAAAATTGCTTATAATCTTTTTAAAAACCTCACATTTGTGAATTACTACTTATGTACAATATAAATGTAAATTCATGTTAAAATAAATTGTGCCATGAAGCAAATGTTTTAATAGACTGAATGGAAGAAGGAGATTTTTTCTTTTTCTTTTTTTTGTGTGTGTTGTGAATTGAGGTTAGCATGACTGTGAAGTAGGCATTGCTCAGACATTCCACATTATCACAATATGAGAATAAGTATGTGCTTTACTGTATTTAACTGTGGTGCTCCCCTTTCATGGACATTTTGTCATAAAGCTAAGTGAATTTCATCAGTGTTGAACTCCTCTTCCTGCTTACAACCCTTCCTTTCTAAGTCTCCCTGTGACCCTCACCCCTCAGAAAGAAACACTAATGCTGTCTTTCTTCTCTCTTGTAATTTCACAGTTGCAAAGAATTATTTGAAACAGTCTCATGATTCTTGGGACTATATAATTTCAAAGGACAAGGTACCTGATTTCTCCAACTTCACTGAAGTTATCTCTCTGTTACTGAGTAACATTTGTGGTGCTAAAACTCCAAAATTGTCTTTATTGGTGAAATATATATATTTAAAAAACAAAATGGTTTTTATTGAGTGAATATGTATATAAATAATGTTGAATTATAGATTTGAATCTTTGAGAATTTGTCATTCTATTATTTTATTCAAAAGTTTCTTTTTTTTTTCAATTGACTGGTCTTCACTAAACATAAGATTCCATCTCATAATGAAGCCCAGAAGAAATATTTTTGGTACTCAAGAGATCCACTTGAGATTACCTCTTCTGGTAAGAGTATGTGATAGGTAAATCTCTTCTGGTAAGAGATTACCTCTTCTGGTAATCTCCTGCTCTACTGGCCTATTGGTTTCTTCTTGGTTTGGCACACCAGGAAATGTTCTTCATTGTGGACTTAAACACACATACACATACATACACACATGCACACACTTATTACATATACATCCCTCTCAGCATTTCCATGTGAGGAATTTAATATTATCCTAATCATCACTAATAAAGCCACAGTTTTATAATTTGTAGATGAGTTTATTACATGTAATTTTTGTAAAACCTCACTAAATTTACTATATTTTTTAATAACATCTTCTAAAACCAAACAAGTGGAGACTATGTTTTCTATGAAATTTCACAATTACTACTGGCATTAAATTATTCTTGACCTGTTGTTAATGAGAGGTATATCCAGAAAGGCTGTTGTATTAGGGTGCTTAGTGGTCTTCAGGTAATAACAGAGTATAAATGTACTTCAGTGCAGGTTAACTTTCACAATTCCACATATTCTCCTGATCAGTCCTATACTATGGAATATATTCTTGGATTAAGTATGAAAAGCAATACATTTCCATCAGATCCTGATTCTAAGTATGGTCAGTGCCTAATGATAACGAGAGGATGGTGGGTGAACAATGAGTTTGGTAATTTATGGTACTGGCCCCAGTTTGGATTGAAAAGTGATTTTACAGTCCTTCAGGAGAACGCAGGCAGGAAAATCTCAGATATTCCACACAGCAATATTTTCACTGATATGTCCCCTAGAGCAAGGGACATAAAGAAAAGAATAAACAAATGGGATCTCATCAAAATAAAAGCTTCTGCATAGCTAAAGAAAACAGTATTAAAATGAAAAGAGAGCCCACTGTATGGGAAAACATATTTGTCAATGATATATCAGACAAGGGTTTAATCTCCAAAATATATAAAGAACTTACATGACTCCACTCTAGGAAGAAAAAAAATCCAACTAAAAAATTGGGTAAAGGATTTGAACAGACACTTATCCAAGGAGGGCATATAGAGGGTCTAGAGACATATGAAAAGATGCTCAGCATTGCTAGTCATCAGAGGGGTTCAAATTAAAACCACATTGAAATCCCACTTCACACCAGTCAGAATGGCCGTCATAAACAAAGCAACAAACAGCAAATGTTGCTGAGGGTTGTGGAGAAAAGAGAGCCCTAGTGCACTGTTGGTGGGATTGCAGACTGGTACAACCACTATGGAAAACAGTATGAAATTTCCTCAGAAAACTAAAAATGGGACTGCTTTTTGACCCTGCAATTCCACTGCTAGGATTATATCCTAAGTACCCTGAAACACCAATCCAAAAGAACCTTTGCACCCCAATGTTCATAGCAGCACAATTTACAATAGTTAAGTGCTGGAAGCAGCTTAAGTGCCCATCAGTAAATGAATGGATCAAAAGACTATGGTACATTTACACAATGGAATTCTATGCAGCAGAAAGAAAGAAGGAGCTCTTACCTTTTGCAACAGCATGGATGAAACTGGAGAGCATTATGCTAAGTGAAATAAGCCAGGCAGTGAAAGACAAATACCATATGATCTCACCTTTAAGTGAAACCTAATCAACAAAACAAACAAGCAAGCAAAATATAAGCAGAGACATTGAAATTAAGAACAAACAGATAATAACCGGAGGGGAGATGGAAGGGCATAATGGGGGGGGTGAATCATTTTCAGGAACAACTATAAAGGACACATGGACAAAACCAAGGCAGAGTGGAATCAGGGGAGGGAGGTGGGGATGGTTGGAGCCAGGGTGGAAGGCAGACAACTATATCTGAACAACAATAAAATAAAATAAATGAAAAAAGAGAAAGGTATAAAAAGTGTAAAAAAAGTGACTTTACAAACATGCCAATAATCAACACTACCAGGTTCTATTTCTAAGCAAGTTTCTTCAATATATTTACATTGGGTGAATATATTTCTCTTTGATGGCCAAGCAAATTTTTAATTTATCAATAACTGCAATTGGTATTTGAATGAAGAACTAAAGTATTTAGTTTTTTATGGGGTACTTAGAATTAATGTTTTTTACATTTTCATAAAATGAGCCATTTATGTATCTAAACAAGATAAATACATCTTGCAGGGGAAGACACATATAGTAATGTAAGTTAAATCAGTACTGATAGGGCTCTGAATCAAAAGAAAAAGAAAAAAAGTCTTTGAGTATAGAAGCAGGTTAGGAGAGATAAGGGGAATGAACAGAAACTGAACAGAGATGATGGTTTTCCCTGATTGCCAAGAGCTCATACTACTAAATTTCTGAAGATGGAGAAGTAAATATTTTAAAACTCATTTTATTTCTGCAGGAATATTCCATTTTAATCTATTACTGATTAATTTAAGAATAAAAATATATATTTAGACCTGTAATTTTCTAATTACCTAAAGATAAAATTATTTTACACAAAAATTTAGCAGTTTTATCTTTTATTTTATATTCCTATTAAAATATAATCTCAATCTTTAGATGCAGAATAATTTTAAAAATTTTACTGTAATTTTTCTTAAAAATTGCTTTGATTTTATATTAAATTTAACAATGATTATTTTGAATTGATTCTATTTTTATGATTTATAAAAATATACATTTTGTTAACTACCATTATTTTTGTACCCTGATTTCTCTGTTGTTGAATTGGGTACTGATTAAAGGAAATATACTTTTGAGCATTTTTTCCCTGTGTGAGTCTTCATGAAATGCTTGTTTTCTAAAATGTAGATATATGTAAATATCACCCTTTGTTCTTGAATAGAAAGAAAAAAATGCTGACAATCAGATTTCTGAGTTTTAGTATTTTTGCACATAAGCTCTGTAGAACTACTAGTCAATTATCCAGACTTTGAAAATAGACAAGAGCTTATCGTGGCTCTGCTATTCACAAACTATAACTGAAAAATAGGCCCTGCCTTTAAGTAGCCGTAGTTCCCAAAGATAACAGAGGCAGAGGTTTATTATGAAGATTACTTTTATTATACACTCTTCTTTATTGTGACTTTTATAGTTATTGAAAATAATAAGGGCAAATTGTTTTCTTGGTTTTGTTTTTGCTGCTCTGGCTCTTCATAGAGAGCCAATTGTTAAAACATTTAACAATTTTTTAAAAAAATTGTCAAAACTAAAAATTTACTACAAAGTGTGTTGAGGTATCACCAGTATTATTTCATGTTCCAACATGCAAAATAACCTTTCTTGTTTAGCAGTTATTTTCTGAACCTTTCTCAATTTCAAACTTTAGAATCACAGATGATATGTCTGTATTTATTAATAGGGGAACTGGTAATCTATTACATACAGATGGTACAAAGGACAATTTAAAGAACAGAAATATATACTGAGAATGAGCAATTCTGAAAAAATTATAATAGATGCAAAATAAGTATATAGGACACAATTAATTTAAAGCTTCATAATGAAGAATAATTTAGAGTATTAGTTTGCTACTATTGTGGAGTTATAGCTTGAGACAATGAAATACAAGGATCATTAAAGAATGGTCTAAAGAGTATACCTACTATTCTTATTTCATACACTTCAAAATCATTTACTGTCCACAATCTCCAGCTTGATATAATAATCCTAAAAAATTATAACTCTTAATCATAATGTAAGGCTAGTTGCATTACTTTTGCCTTAAGTACATTGGTATAGAAAGAGTTAATTTACAATATAGGACTTCTTCAGTTTGGTTTGTAACATTTAAATTCCTACAGTATTGAACATATTAACCAAAAGATTGACCTTTGTCTGGAAGTTTTTATAAAGAACTCCAACTTAGGCAGTTAAAAGCCTCTATGATTTGATATTCTGAGGTTTGGAACATAAACCCAAGAGACTCTAATCAGCACATTTCACCAGTTATGGGTAAATGACTTTCTTCTAGTCTCTATAAGTAAAACCAGCTAAGTTACTTACGAGTAGTTCATCATCCTAACCAGTGTGCCTCAGTGGGTAGGGCATCATCTGGCAAAGCAACGCTGCACTGGTTTGATTCCCAGTCAGGACACAAGCTTGGGTTGCCATGCATCCCCAGGTGGGGTGTGTGTGAGAAGCAACAGATCGATGTTTCTCTCTCACATTAATGCTTCTCTCCCTCTCTATCTCTGTCCCTTTACCTCTCTTAAAACAAACAAACAAACAAATAAATAATTTTTAAAAAGTGACTTTTCATATTTGATTTAAAAAGCATGATTCTCAAATATTGCATTCCAGGTCAAGTCTAACCAGTATAATTTTAAAAATTATATTCTGGTGAAAGAAATAAGATTCTTATTGAACCTATATGAACAAATATATTAAGTGAAAGTTTTAAAAAAAACTTAAATGTTTTTAAATTTGGAGAATCAGATATAATTTGAAATGTTTTATTATACTTTGTAAAAGAAGAATCTAAGTTGTCATTGACATCTAATCAAAGAATCTACACTAAATAATAGTTTCAGAAAAAATCAGAAAGGGTTTTCTTGCAAATCTGGTTTTAAAGAAAGCATTAGACCACATCATTATACATATTTCAAAAATATCACTTCAATAAAATTTTCCTTATCAGTTTATTCAGTCCTATGTAACTTACTGTGTTCCACTTGATCTTTGGCTAGCAATCTCATGAAACACTCTATTACTTGAATTAAAAAAAAAAACTTCTTATGGCTAAAGAAAACATCAGCAAAATGAAAAGGGAACCAACCATATGGGAAAATACATTTGCCAATGATACCTCAGACAAGGGTTTGACTTCCAATATATATAAAAAAACTCAGCCCTGGCTGGTGTAGCTCAGTGGATTGAGCACAGGCTATGAACCAAAGCATTGCAGGTTCCATTCCCAGTCAGGGCACATGCCTGGGTTGCAGGCCATGGCCCCCAGCAACTGCACATTGATGTTTCTCTCTCTCTCTCTTTCTACCTCCCTCCCCTCCTTAAAAATAAATAAATAAATAAAATATTTAAAAAAAACTCACACAACTCCACTCTAGAGTCCAGAGACATATGAAAAGATGCTAAACATCACTAACCATCAGAGAGATGAAAATTAAAACCACAATGAGACACCACTTAACACTGGTCAGAACGGCCATCATAAACAAATCAATAAACAACAAGCCCTAGCGAGGTTGTGGAAAAAGGGAATCCTGCACTGCTGGTGGGAATGCAAGCTGGTGCAGCTTCTGTGGAAAACAGTATGGAATTTCCTCAAAAACAAAAAAAAAAGGAACTGCCTTTGACCCTGAAATTCAACTGCTGGGATTATACACTAAGAATCCTGAAACACCAGTTCAAAAGAACCTATGCACTCCAATTTCCATAGCAGCATTACTTATAATAGCCAAGTGCTGGAAACAGCCTAAGTGCCTATCAGCAAATAAGTGGATCAGAAAACTGGTACATTTATACAATGAAATACCATGCAGCAGAAAGAAAGAAGGAACACCTGCCCTTAAAGAACAAGCTCACAGTGACTAAAAGGGAAGGGGGAGAGAGAGAGAAGGGGAAAGAGGAGAAACATCAAGTCAAGGAACATCTATAAAGGACCCATGGACAAGGACAGTAGGGGGAGGATGGAATTTGAGGGAGTTGAAGTGGTAGGCAGGGGAAAGTAATGGGGGGAAAATGGGGACAACTGTAACTGAAGAACAATAAAAAATTTAAAAAATAATAATTAAAAGAAAGAGGTCCTGAGAATCCCTACTCAGTATATTGGTACAGATTGAATACCCACTAAGCAATATATTTAAACAATGTCAACACAAAGCTAGCACTCTTTTGTTTGGTCTTTGAAGTGTCAACAGTTTAAAATGCTTGGCCCAGTTGTTTTCCATGAAAAAATATTTTATTATTTGAAAAATCTATTCCACAAAAAAGGCAAAGAATCGCTCATGTAATAATTTATATACAACCCTTTACCACACACTTTAATTGACAATAAAAACATTAACACAAAAATTGGTTAAGAGCCTGACATATTGCCAGTGGGACTTGTGTTTCAGTCACAGCTTTGTTAGGGGTGTGACAGCTGGTTTTGAGTGCAATAATAGTGCAGGTAAAATGCTAGCACACTCACTACCATATAGTGATATGTCAATACATGTCAGTTAAATGTTGATCATAATTTGTGTAGGTGGAGTCAGTGTGCTGGGAACACTGAGGCTTCTAAAATAGGAACTTGAGAACAGGTGAACATTAACTGTGGTATGATTTCATAAACAATTATTAGCATAACAGAAAGTATCTTTAAATATATACCTATAACTAAAAAATGTGAGTATAATACTTCCATTATTTTTCATTATGAAGAAGGGCATAAAAACCAACATTTAATTCCTTAGTAGTGTTTTTCTGTAGCACTTCTTAAAAACTTATTTTACTGTTGTAAAATTACAGTTGTCTGTATTTTCTCCCCACCACTGCCCCCACCCCAGCCAAACCCACCTCCCTCCCTTGCTTTCACCCCACCCTTGGTTTTGTCCATATGTCCTTTATAGTTGTTCCTGAGAACACTTCCCCCCATTATCCACTCCCACCTCCCCTCTGGTTACTGTCGGACTGTTCTTAAGTTCAATGTCTCTGGTTATATTTTTCTTGCTTTTTTCTTTTGTTGATTAGATTCCAGTTAGAGGTGAGATCGTATGTTTGTCCCTCACTGCCTGGTTTATTTCACTTACCATAATGCTTTTCAGCTCCACCCATGCTTTTATTAAAATAAATATGGAGTTACAGAATGGTCTTTCCTTGCAAGCACACTATACCTTATGGACACAAGTAAGTATAAACAAGTATATATATATATATATATATATATATATATATATATATATATATATATATAGAGAGAGAGAGAGAGAGAGAGAGAGAGAGAGAGAGAGAGAGGGAGAAGGTAAATCCAATTTCTACATAGTCATAAAAAAACCACCAGTGATATTCTGATATTCCAATTAAATATCTAATATATCCTTAGTAAAATTGCCACTCACCCCCCCTAAAAAAATATGATATATACTCATTGGAAACTCATATGAGTTGACTAACTTTGTAGAGTTACTGATTATAAGTAAATTAAATTTTGGAAAACATGTACCAAAAATGATGATGTTAGTTTGAGTAAAGGCTCTTATATGATTCCTCCTGATACAGTTTAGTAACAAGGCCAATTCCCTATAAGGTCCCTCTAAGTAAAACCAAAAAATCACTGAAATGTATATTTATCTTGATATTATCCATAGAGGGAGAAGGAGTCAGCCCCCTCATCACAAAGCAGTTTAGAATTATTAATGTTTCTACAATATTTTATTTTTTTAATTTTATTTTAATTATTGTTCAAGTACAATTTTCTATCTTTTACTCATATTCTGGCCCACCCACCCAGCTCTCCACACCTCCCTCCCATTTCCACCCGCCCCAAGTTTTTGTCCATGTATCCTTTATACTTGTTCCTGTAAATCCTTCCCCTTTTCCCCTGAAATTCCCTCCCCTCTTCCCTCTGAACACTGTCAGCCTGTTCTCTATTTCAGTGTCTTTGGTTAATTTTGCTTGTTTCTTTGTTTTGTTCTTTAGGTTCCTGTTAAAGGTGAAATCATATGGTATTTGTCTTTCACTGCTTGGCTTATATCGCTTAGCATAATGCTTTCCAGTTGCATCCATGCTGTTGCAAAGGATAAGAGCTCCTTCTTTCTTTGTGCTGCATAGAATTCCATTGTGTAAATGTATCATAGTTTTTTTATCCATTCATTTACTGATGGGCACCTAAGTTGCTTCCAACACTTGGCTATTGTAAATTGTGCTGCTATGAACATTGGGGTGCATAGGTTCTTTTGGAATTGTGTTTCAGAGTTCTTAGGATATAGTCCCAGCAGTGGAATTGCCAGGTCAAAAGGCAGTCCCATTTTTAGTTTTCTGAGAAAATTCTATACTGTTTTTCATAGTGGTTGTTGCAGTCTGCAATCCCACCAACAGTGCACTAGGGTCCCCTGTTCTCCAATATTTTAAACTGGGAAATGATGCTATGCAAGATAATAACTTATGCTTAGACATTATAGTAAACTAAATGTTTAAAGGAACAAAACAGTACACTTGACTTATTTTCACACTATGATATTTTTGATTAGTATAGTTTTAAATGATATATGTATTTAGTTATCTCTTTCAACAAACTTTCCAGAAATAAAGAAATCTAATTCAATTTTTCTTTTACAAACTGTTCAATACCTAAAGAAGATTTTTGCACCTTCTCATGCTCTTAAAAAAAAGCTAACCATCATTCTTAAACTAGTATAGGCTGTTGTCTTTGTCATCATTTCCGTCACAATCATGATCATCATTACAGTTTTTGTTTTTGTCTTGAGAATATTTCCTTCATGTATAACTATAAGATACTCTCTTAAGTTTCAAATCTGGCTTCTAATTTCATGAAACCAAATATGAATCATGGGCACACTATATCATATTTTATGTAATGAATATATATAAGAAGTCTTAAATAGTTTATATTTAATTTTAATCTTTTACTGAATTAATATGTATAGATATAAATAATCCTAAATATTGAGCATCATTTTATACCAAATATGATTTTACTGTGCATTAGAATTTTACATATGGTTTCTAATTCTCTCTATACAAATATAATTTATTTTATAAAATGAATGTGTTTCTGAAAACTAAGTTAGGTTTTGGAAGCAAATTCTATTTCAGACGATGTTTAAAACTCATTAATTACATGGCTATTAGAGTTAATTTGGTGGTGAAATAAATAATCATTAAGGACATGAAAAATATTTCAAACCAATATTTGTGTTTCAAGAATTTTTATTTTCAGGTAAAGAAATAAAAACTGCCTATAGTGGGAAATGCCTGTAAAGTTTTTTGTAAGTTAGATTTTTTGACACTGTTAGGTTTCAAATAATTAATTAAAATTGTTATTGATTTACCTTCTAAATAGTAGCCAAAATGTATCTCTCATGAGTGCTTAACTAAAATACATGATCTCAATTAGGCATTGGTAGGAACTTTTCAGCAATGCACAATAATTAAAAAATTGATAATGTTATGACTTATTTTTAAAATATAAATTTGCATAATCTTATCTATGATTATATTTTATATTTCATAATATATACATTATATAATGTATGTCAATTTACACATAGACATCACTTATAAATTTGTTATGAAGATTAAATTAATCATGCATTTAATATTGTCAGCTCAGGGACTACTATGGTAAGTACTTGGCATTATTAGTATTTTTATTATTTGGTTCTCTTTCCTTTTTGATATATGAAGTTGGTGATATAATATAACTTGCATACTTCTCTATTTTGAACAAAAATGCTTAACATGTATAAGTATGATTATGCCATGTAAAATATCTCTCTAGAGGCTAAGAGTCATGTTTGAAAGATAACTGTCAAAATTAAAGGTATAATTGATGGTTAGGAAAAATAGAATATTTTTAGTGACATGATTATTGTAATTATGTAAGCCCATGTCAAATTTATTTGGCTAAACACACACAGTGTTGTTCTACTGTCACAGTCAAAATACTATTTCAGTTATTTTTATGTTTCATTTAAATAGAGGAGAGTCATCTTATGAATATAAAAAAAAAAGAAAAAGAAATGCTGGGTAAGGTCATCTTAAAATATGTCCAGGGACAGAGGTTAGTGTTTATCTGGACTGGAGGCTGTCATCATGTGCTTTAGGTTCCAAGTTTGCAGCTGCACTGGAGCAGCGATATTCGAACATATTCATATTCTATACAAAAACATTTCCTTGTGTGTATAATTTCATTTAATAATTTTAAAGTACTTTCCAGGTTATTTTATACTGAATGTGGTATGATACAGTATCTTGTGATATTTTTACCCTAAAGTTATAATTTGTTATTGATTTACAAAGGGGGATGACTAGTCTTAAGAATTTGTTAAAATAAAGTCATATTCTTCCTCTTTTTTTCTCACTGAATTTTGTGCAAGTGTAAAGACAAACTGGAAACTAGCTCTGGAGTGTCTTATGACACATATGTAAGTTTAATAATAATAGCTATAGAGAATCCAAGATGGCAGAGGAGTGAGTGGAAGTTACACTAAACTCCTCCCAGGACCAAACTACAATTACAACTAAATTGTAGGGAAATTATCCAGAACAAACAACTGAAAATAGTAAGAGAGAAGTCTTATAACCACAGACAGACAGAAGAAACAGTTTCAGCACAGCATAACTGGTAGAGAGTGAGGTAGAGATGTAAGACAGCCGGCTAGGCTCCCACAGTGGGCAGCTGAAGTACTGGAGGGTGGTATTTAAGCAAACAGTTGGATCCTCCTGAGCAGTATGAAGTCTAAACATAAGCTGGGATCCCTAGCCTAGAACACCAGAACCCAAAAAGTACACAGATAACATCCAGCTGAAAAAAGTGGCAAGGCTGCTTTCTACCAGAGACTATGGCTAGAGACATAAAGAGCCATTTAAAAGGCCAACACATAAATTTTTATTTGCAGCCACTTACCCTGGGCTCCAACAAGGGTGAGTGCAGAGAGGACCAGAGATGCTTGGGGAGATACTGGGGGTGGAGGGTTTGGGGAAAGAACTGAAAGAGTAGCCACTGAGATCCTGATGCTGAGTCATTCCCCACGCTGCAGCAGCCGAAGTGCGCATGCCGACCACTCCCCTCTGAATGGCTGCAGCCTGAGGAGAAGCAGCAGCCCTGCCCCCAGGAGGGAAATGCCCCCTCCCTGTGGTGCTTAAGCCTGACTTCTGAGTGAGGACTGACTAGATTAACAACTGAAGGAGTCAGCCATAGACTGGAGGTCCTTGGTAATCTGGAACAGGTTGCCTGAGGTCAGACAGGATCACCATTTGACATCACCAGAGGAGGATCCGGAAAGAAAAAGCAATGGCAAATACCAGATGCTACTGATATGAAATCCACCATGTCTCTTCCATGATTTGTGATATTTTCTTCCCTGCATAGCTTTTTAACCTTCATTTCTTGTCCAGCAAGTTTGTACATATTAAGTCACTAGATTTTATACTATCGTGTATTTGATTTCACATACCTTCTCTTACCCCATTTTACCTTCTTCTTTCCTCGCATTACTTTCATATCAAATTTTGTTTTCTCTCTTGCTACAACCTGTTTCCATTCCACACACTTACTATTTCTCCCCCATCCAGCTTCTGAAAACCAATTTTCTTGTCAATGATCATTGCACATTCTTTTTCATGCTTTTAAAATACCCATGTTCTCTCTCTACCTTTAGCAATCTTTGCTTGATGGTTGTGGATTAGAGAGTAGTTGCAATTTTTCAATTTATCTCTAGATCTTCATTACCTATATATTTTAAATCTCAAATTTTATGGTTATCCTCTCTGACCCTTTATTTCATCTCAAATTTTAATTTTGCCCTGTCTTAGTCTGTTTGTTTTCTGTTTCCCCCTTCCATCCTGACTTTTTTTTCCTTTTTTCCCTCTCCCTCTATCATCACAGAATCATTTCCCTTTCCTCTGGACAACTTTTTTTTTCTTTCATTATTCCCTTTTATTCCCATCCCATCTATATTAATTTTAGTTCAATTCTTGCTGATAGTGCTATGGTGGATCTTTCTTTCCAATTTTGTTCCTAATTTTTAATATTTATTTACATTTTTCCCTGTTTCTTTCTTTCTCTCTCACACTTTTTAATTTTTAATTTATATTTAAACCTGATACTATATGCATCCCTTATCATACTCCATTATGCTTTCTTCATTCCCTTTTTTATTTATAATATAAGTTTTACTTTCTCTCTTCCCATTGCTCCAATTCCTTATGCTTATTAGTGCTCCTCCTTCTACTCTCTCAACATCATTTTTCTTTTAGTAGATCACTTCATATTTGCTTCCCTTTCTTATAATAGTTTTAATCTCCTTACACCTTTATTAATACTGTTTCATTTGCTGTTGATAGTGGGATCAAGGGAGGAGTCACTTTTGAGGTGTGGGTTTGTTTCCTGGACTTTATGGTTTTGTTCAGGTTGCACCTGCATGACAACATAAAGGTGTGGTGGGTAGAGTGACCCTCAGTCTACCAGCTAGAGGGAAAGGCCCACAAAACAATAACCCAATAGCAACCCAAACCCAATTACATCCAGAGAGCCAACATAAATGGCATAAAGGGCATCCCAACAGTATCAAGTTCAGGAGATCAAGGAGATTGCACCACTGAATCACACAGGTTTCCTACCATAGAAGTTCATGCCACAAAGACAGAGAGTCAACACAGATCAATTTAAGAAGCAGAAGCAAAAAAGAAGAGCCTCCCAAAAATGGGAAGACAAAGAAACAACCACCAATGGAAAGGAAATGAGGAATCCCCAGAAAGAGTGCTAAATGAAATAGAGGCAAGTGAGCTATCAGATATTGAGTTCAAAACACTGGTTATAAAGAAGCTCAATGAGCTCAGTGAGAATTACCAAAAACTACAGGAAGTTACAAAGAACTTACTGTAAACTACATCAGCATGAAAAAGGACATAGAACTATCAAACTATCAATAAGAGCCAGAAGGAAATGAAAAATACAATTTCTGAATTAAAGAACACAGCAGAAGGAATTAAAAACAGGCTACATGAAGCAGGGGATCGAATCAGCGAGCTGGAGAACAAGGTAGAAAATATTCCCAGAAAGAGCAAAATAAGGAAAAAGGACTCCAAAAGAATGAAGAGGGGTTAAGGGAACTGTAGGGCAGTATGAAACACAAAACTATCTGTATAATAGGTATACCAGAACGAGAAGAAGAAGAGCAAAGGATAGAAAACCTGTTTGAAAAAGCAATGATGGAAAACTTCCCAATTTTGATGAGAGGAAAAGTCGCACAAGTCCAAGAAACACAGAGAGTCTCAATCAAGAGGAACCCAGAGAGGCTCACTTTAAGACAAATCATAATTAAAATAGCAAAATTCCAAGACAAAGAGAAATCTTAAAGCTAGAAAGGGAGAAACAGGAAGTAACATATAAGGGAGCTTTGATAGGCTAGCAGTTGACTTCTGAACAGAAACACTATAAGCCATAAGGGAATGGCAAGAAATATTCCAAGTAGTGAAAAGAAAGGCCTGCAACAGAGACTGCTCTACCCAGCCAGGCTCTCATTTAAAATGAAATGCCACATAAGGAGTTTCCCAGACAAAACAAGGCTTAAAGAATACACTTTCACCCAACCAGCATTATAAGGCATGGTAAAGGAACTGTTTTAAGAAGATGAAGAAAAGAAGTGAGAGAGAGGGAAACACAGGTACAAAGGGGAAAATGGCAATGAATAAGTACCTATCAATGTAAATGGATTAAATGCCCCAATCAAAAGACATAGAATAGCTTAATAAATAAGAAAATATGACCTGCACATTGCTGCCTACAAGACATCCACCTCAGAACAAGAGAACCACACACACTGAAAGAGGAGGTGTTGGAAAAAAATATTCCTAACATCTGGAAAGAAAAAAAAAGCTCGTGTAGCAATACTTTTATCAGACAAAACAGACTTCAAACAAAGACCATAAAAAGAGGCACAGACATAATACTCATGGAAAGAATCCATGAAGAAGATATAAATATTGTAAACATATATACACCCAAACTAGTAGCACCCAAATATATAAGGAAAATCTTGGAGGACTTCAAGAAAGATATAGACAGCAACACGTTTGTAGTAGGGGTTTTTAACATCCCACTGTCACCAATGGATAGATCTTACAAAAAAATATCAACAAGGATATTGTGGTACTGAATGACAGAATAGATCAAATGGACTTCAAGTGATGTATGCAGAAACTTTTACCCCAAAGAAGCAAAATATACATTATTTTCAAATGCACATGGAACATTTCAAAGATAGACCACATGATAGGACACAAAACAAGCCTCAACAAATTGGAACCTGAATAGCATGCTATTAAACAATGGATTGGTCAATAAGGAGATCAAGGGACAAATCAAAAAGTTTCTGGAAACAAATGAAGATGAACACACAATAGTCCCAAACCTGTGGGACACAGTGAAGACAGTCCTGAGAGAGAAATTCATAGCAATACAGGACTACCAAAAAAGATAGAAACATTTCAAATAAACAACCTAACAGTGCATCCACAAGAACTGGAGGAACAACAACAAACAAAGCCCAGAGAGAGGAGAAGGAAATAAATAATCAAGATCAGAGCAGAATTAAATGACATAGAGACTAATAAAACAATTCCAGGAATCAATAAGTCAAGGAGCTTGCTCTTTGAAAAGATAAACAAAATTGACAAGTATTTAATCAGACTCATCAAGAAAAAAAAGGGAGAGCACCCAAATAAATAAAATCAGAAATGAAAGAGGAGAAGTCACAACTGATACCACCAAAATACAAAGGATTGTAAGAAATTACTATGAACAACTATATGCCAAGAAATTGGAAAACCTGGGAGAAAGAGGCCAGTTTCTGGAAACACAATCTTCTAAAACTGAAACAAGAAGAAGCAGAAAGCCTGAATAGACCAATAACAACTAGCAAAATTGAAGTGGTAAACAAAAATCTCTGGCACTCAAAAAGCTATGGACTGAGCTTCAGAGCCAAATTCTACCAACCATTCACAGAAGAACTATCTCTCTCTATTTCAAAAATTCATCCCTGGCTGGTGTAGCTCAGTTAATTGAGCATGGGCTGCAAACCAAAAGGTTGCCGGTTTGATTTCCAGTCAGGACACATGCCTGGGTTGTGGGCCAGGTCCCCAGTGGGGACCACATGAGAGACAACCACATATTGCTGTTACACTCCCTCTCTTTCTCCCTCCCTTCCCCAGTCTCTAAAAATAAAAATAAAAATAAAATCTTTAAAAATAATTCAAGAGGGAAGACTCACAAACTCTTTTTACACCAGAATTACCTTAATTCTAAAACCAGATGAAGACACAACAAAGAAAGAAAATTACAGGCCAATATCTCTTAAACATAGATGCTAAAATCCTCAGCAAAATATTGGCAATCTGAATCTTAAAATATATTAAATAAGTCATACACCATAATAATGATATTCATCCCAGGGATGCTGGGATGGTATAACACTTGAAAATTAATAAGCATAATACATCAGATAAACAAATGGTAAGACAAAACTCACAAGGTAATATCAGTGGATGCTGAAAACACATTTGACTAAATCTAGCACCAATGTATGATAAAAATACCCAGAAAATTGGGAAGAGAGGGAGCATATTTCAACATAATAAAGGCCATATATGAGAAACCTACAACCAACATCATATTCAACAGGTAAAAACTAAAAAATTTTCCCATAACATAAGGAACAAAGCAAGGGTGTCTGCTTTCACCTCTCTTATTCAACATAGTAATGGAAGTTCTAGCCACAGTGATCAGAAGAGAAAAAGAAATAGAAAGCATCCAAATTGAAAAGAAGGAAGTAAAACTGCCATTGTTTATAGGTGACATGATAGTGTACAAAGAAAACCCAAAGATTCCACCAAAAAACTATTTGACCTAATAAGTGAATTTGGAAAAATAGTGGTATACAAAGTCAATTCAGAAATTGAAGGCATTTTTGTATGCCAACAATGAAGTATCAGAAGCAGAAATTAGGGAAAAAATCCCATTTGATATAGAAACAAGAAAAATAAAGCACCCTGGAATAAACTTAATCCAGGAGGTAAAAGACCTCTACTCAGAAAGCTATAGAACACTGAAAAGAGAAATTAATGAAGACACAAATAAATGAAAGCATATACTATGTTCGTGGATTGGAAGAGTCAACATTATCAAAATGTCCATACTACACAAAGCAATTTACAGATTCAACACAATCCTTATTAAAATACCAATGACTTATTTCACAGATATAGAACAAACATTTCAAAAATTTATATGGAACCAACTTCTGGCCAAGTTGGAGGAGTAGGTAGACACACTGTGCCTCCTCACACAACCAAAAGAAGGACAACAACAATTTAAAAACAAAAACCAACTAGAACTGATAGAAATTCAAACCGTATGGAAGTCTGACAACCAAGGAGTTAAAGACACATTCATCTAGAACAGTAGGAGGGGTGGAGTCAGGCAGCCAGAGAGAATGGGCTCTTGGCAAAGTGGCAGCTGGTTAACCCAGAGAGACGATGGATTGTGGAGCAGGGCATGATATGAAAGGCAGCTGGCAGATCCAGCGGCCCCACATTTACTCGCAGATAAACCAGGTGGAACTGACTAGTGGAACAGACCACACAAACAGGGCCCAAGTGCAGGAAAATAAAGCCCCAAATCATTCATTAAAAACACCTGTAGGGGTTAATGTCCTGGGAGAGACTCCCAGACTCACAGGAGAATTCGTGGGAGAGATCCACAGGGTCCTAGAACGTATAGAAGCCCACCCACATGGGAATCAGCACCAGAAGGGCCCACTTTGCTTGTGGGAAGCAGAGGAAGTGACTGAAATCTGGCAGAGAGTGGAGCAAGCACCATTGTTCCCTCTCAGACCCCTTCCCCACATACAGCATCACAACACAGCAAGGTGGGTTACCCTGCCCTGGTGAACACCTAAGGCTCTGCCCCTTACTATGTAGCAGGCACATCAAGACAAAAAAAAAAATGGCCCAAACAAAAGAACAGATCTAAGTTCCAGAAAAAAAATACAACTAAGTGACGAAGAGATAGCCAACCTATCAGATGCATAATTCAAAACAATGATAATCAGGATGCTCACAGAACTGATTGATTTTGGTCGCAAATTAGATGAAAAAATGAGGGCTACACTAGGTGAAACAAAGGGAAATATACAGAGAACCAATACTGTTGGGAAGGAAACTGGGACTCAAATCAACGGTGTGGACCAGAAGGAAGGAAGAAATATCCAATCAGAAAAGAATGAAGAAACAAGAATTCAAAAAACTGAGGAGAGGCTTAGGAACCTCCAGGATATCTTTAAACATTCCAACATCCAAATTATAGGGGTACCAGAAGGAGAAGAGGAAGATCAATAAGTGGAAAAGTTATTTGAACAAATAATAAAGGAGAACTTCCCCAATCTGGCAAAGGAAATAGACTTCCAGGAAGTCCAGGAGGCTGAGAGACTCCCAGAGAAGTTGGACCCAAGGAGGAACACACCAAGGCACATCATAATTAAGTTACCCAAGATTAAAGATAAAGAGAGAATTTTAAAAGTAGCAAGCCAAAATGAGAGATTTATCTACAAAAGAGTTCCCATAAGACTGTCAGCTGATTTCTCAAAAGAGACCTTGCAGGAAAGAAGGGACTGGAAAGAAGTATTCCAAGTCATGAAAGGCAAGGACCTACATCCAAGATTGCTTTATCCAGCAAAGCTTTCATTTAGAATTTAAGGGCAGATAAAGTGTTTCTCAGATAAGGTCAAGTTAAAGTTCATCATCACCAAGCCCTTATTATATGAAATGTTAAGGGGACTTATCTAAGAAAAAGAAGATAAAAAATATGTATGGTAAAATGACAGTAAACTCACAATTATCAACAAGCACACCTAAAACAAAAACAAACTAAGCAAACAAGTAGAACAGGAAAAGAATCACAGAAATAGAGATCACATGGAGGTTTATGAACAGGGGAGTGGGAGGAGGAGAGAGAGGAAAAAGGTACAGAGAATAAGTAGTATAGATGGTAGGCAGAGAATAGACAAGGGGGAGAGTAAGAATTGTATGGGAAATGTAGAAGCCAAATAACTTATATGTATAACACTTAGACATGAACTAGAGGGGGGAATGTGGGTGGGAGAGGGTGTGCAGGGTAGAGGGGAATGAAGGGGGGAAAATGGGACAACTGTAATTGCATAATCAATAAAATATATTTTAAAAAGAAAATAAATAAAAATAAAGGCCCAATGAACCAGAAAAACAAATTTATATAGAACCACAAAGAACCCCAAATAGCCACAGCAATTCTGAGAAAGAAGAGCAAAGTAGGAGGGATCACAATACCTGATATCAAACTGTATTACAAGGCCACTGTAATCAGAACAGGCTGGTACTGGCATAAGAACAGATAGATCAATGGAACAAAATAGAGAGACCAGAAATAAACTCATGTCTTCATGATCAATTAATATTGACAAAGAGGGTGGATGCATAAAATGGAGTAAAAGTAGCCTCTTCAACAATAGTATTGGGAGATCTGTTCAGGTACATGCAAAAAAATGAAACTCAACCACCAACTTATACTATACAGAAGAAATAAACTGAAGATGGATAGAAGACTTAAATATAAGTTATGAAAACATAAAAGTCCTAGAAAAGAACATAGACAGGAAAATATCATATATTTCACTCAGTAATATATTCACTGATATGTCCCCTAGAGTAAGGGATAAAAAGGAAAGAATTAAAAAAATGGGACCATGTCAAATTAAAAAGCTTCTGCATGGCTAAAGAAAACATCAGCAAAATGAAAAGGGAACTAACCATATGGTAAAATATATTTATCAATGATACCTCAGGCAAGGGCTTGATTTTTAAAATGTATAGAACTAACATGACTCCACATCAGGAAGATAAACAATCCAATTAAAAAATGGGCAAGGGACCTGAACAGACACTTCTCCAAAGAGGACATACAGATGGCCCATACACATATGAAAAGATGCTCAGCATCACTAGCCATCAGAGAGATGCAAATTAAAACCACAATGAGATACCTCTTCATACCGGTCAGAATGGCCATCCTAAAAAAAAAATCAACAACAAAAAAAGTGCTGGTGAGGTTGTGGACAAGAGGGAACCCTAGTGCCCTGTTGGTGGTAATGCAGACTGGTGCAGCCACTATGGAAAACAGTATGGAATTTCCTCAGAAACCAAAAAAGGAACTGCCTTTTGACCTTCCAATTCCACTGCTGGGATTATACCCTAAGAATCTCAAAACACCAGTTCAAAAGAACCTATGCACCCCAATGTTCATGGCAGCATTATTCACAATAGCCTAGTGCTGGAAACAGCCTAAGTGCCCATCAGTAAATGAGTGGATCATGGAAATGTGGTAGGTTTACACAGTGAAATACTACATAGCAGCAGAAAGAAAGAAGAAACTTCTGTCCTTCATGACAGCATGGATGGAACTGGAGAGCATTATGCTAAGTGAAATGAGCCAGGTGGTGAAAAACAAATGCCATATGATCTCACCTCTAAGTGAAATGTAATCAACAAAACAAACAAGCAAGCAAAATATAACCAGAGACATGGAAATAGATAATGGAGGGGAAGGAGGAGGGGGATTATAAGAGATAGAAGGGAAGGGTCAAGTTAAGGGACATGTATAAAGGTCCCATGGACTAAGACAAAGTTGGGGGTGGGGAGGATGAAATGTGGGAGGTGGGGGTGGGTAGGCCATGCAAGAGTAATGGTGGTAAAATGAAAACAGCTGTAATTTAATAACAATAAAAATATACAAATAAATAATAATAGTTACAGAAAATGCCTTCATTTGTGATTGAGGTCAGAACAATAACCAATAATGTTTCTTTATATCTAATAGCAACAATAACAACAAAAAGTCCATGTCTTACTGTCTAGTATTTGGGTCTTTTATATAGTCTTTGAGGTAGGCTGAATAAGTGCCTCCCCAAAGTGTCCAGGTCTTTATCTCCGAAACCTTTGAATGTTACTTTATGTGACAAAGGGACTAATCAGATATGATTATATTAATGGTCTTGAGATGGGGAGTTTATCCAGGAATACCTAGGTGAGCCCAGTGTAATTTCTAGAGTTCCAATGGGGAAAAGAAGCAGGAGAATGAGAAAGAGGGATATGATGATGGAGGCCGAGTTTGTAGTGATGCAATTATGGCTGAAAAGGGGTCTTGAACCAAGTAAAGTTGGCAGCATCTAGAAGATGGAAAAGGTGAGGAAACTAATTTTCTCATAGAGTTTCCATAAGGAACATAGTCCTGCTGAGTTTACTTCTACCCTAGGGAGACACATGTGCCCCAGAACATATGATAATAAATTTGTGTTGTTTTAAGTCACTAATTTATGGTAAGATTTTACTGCATCAATAAAACTAATGCAGTCTTCTTGGTAGAACTGTAGTTTTTCATTCAGTGAGATGTTGAGTTCTGGCTGTCCTCAGGTTTAACATATAGCATAGTCTTTGCTATATTAAGAATTACAAATTTCTTATCAGTCAGATTTTTTATCTGTGTTTGTTCTTCATTTGTTTCTGTTTTATATTTGATAATTCAAGGTATATTTTAAGAAAATGAACTCACTATTTAATCTTTAACACTAATAAGGATAAATTGATGAGAACCAGAATTATTGAAGTGCTCTTTCTGTTCCACATTTTTACTAAAGCAGAGCCATTGCTCCCTCAGGAGCCTGGAGTCAGTGTCCTAGAAGTTTAGTGTCCCAGCTCTAGATAAATTTACTTCCCTATATTGCTTATTTCACAGAGTGTCAGGAACACCGTGGGCAGAACACATGGTGGGGGAATCACAGTAGCAACCACTTTGTTCTCTGCCAGAGCTCTTCTCTGTTCCAGCTTCCTCTACTGTATTAAAGGGGGCAGAAAAGAGTAGGCATAAAACATTCCCAATATATGAATTGGCAGGTACTTACTCTTATTAAGAGTAAGTTATGCAGACATTTGAAGAGGGTTTTCAGGAACAATTGTAAAGGTCACATGGACAAAACCAAGGCAAGGTGGAAGCAGGGGAGGGAGGTAGGCATGGCTGGGGTCATGGCTGGGGCTAGGGAGTGGTGGGGGATAAATGCAGACAACTGTAATTGAATAACAATAAAAAATGTACTATAATAAATTTCAGAAGTGGGGAAAAAGATAAAAAAAAGAAGTTTACAAATAAAAAGGGTAACCAACAGGAAGGACAAGCAGGCTGTGTCCTCAGGAGCCTCACCTGTGTCATTATCTTATTGAACTTCCCATGGGAGGGATTCTGGCTGTTAGCATTGCTAACAGAAGAAACTTGTCTATGCTGTAACTACTCACAGTGAGCAATCTCTGGGGGATGGTGGAGTCTATAGAGCTTACCTTTAAGATGAGGTTTACATGGCAAAAACACCAAATTCACTTAGATTTTATGTTTATTTGGAATGACAAGAATGGACAATTTTGAAGACTAAACTAAGAACAAAAGCAACCATTCCCAAAGTAACCCTGGGTGCAATGATAGAGAAACTATCTCAAACTGTTCAATTGAGAATAGATGAACTGTTTAGAAGTAAATTCAGACTTAGCAGCCTCATATGGCTGATTTCAAAATCAAAACACAATTCTTTGTTACCTGGAAGTATGCAGAACAAAGTAGGTTTCAGTTAAATCATGGTTGCTTGAGACACTTCTGTCTTTTCAAGGTGACTTTGTCTTACCACTTTATGATAATTAGTTCTGTATTTTAATTCTGAGAGCAATTTCACTTTTGTTACTCTCTATTTCTTTGAAGGTAACGTGGTATTTCATAAACACCAGCTACAACTTTACTTTAGGTCACTAACATAGTAAAATAATAAAACTAATTATTTATCATCATCTGGTGTTTAAAACCAGAAGAAATTGGCTTAAGCAACAAATGATATCACGTCTCATATATGTTTTTCCTCCAGTAATGATTCAGGAAGATTGTGATGGCAGGTAAGTAAGCTAGCATATAAAAAGTAAGCTGCTGGTGTTCAAACCTGGTATATCTAATTACTGGAAATAACTCAACAGCCTTCTGAACTGCGCTGCTCTCCCATATCCACTGCTGTGGCATAGCTCAGGCCTCATTATTTCTTATCTGAATTAATGCATCAACCTCCTAATTGTCATTTCCTGTCATCAATCTTATCCATCCTCCTCTAATCTCCCTTCTTTATGGTCACCAGTGATCTTCCTTATACAGAAAATGCAGCGACATCACTTCTTTGCTTAAAATTCTCCAATTTCTCTGACAGCTATCAAGATAAAAATATTAACTCTGAGTCATGTTATGAAATCTCTGGCTCACATAATAACCCTAATGGATCACTTTCTGACCTCAGTACATACTATTCTTCAAGTTCTTTAATTACTTTCAGTTTTTAGGAAATACCTTGTTCTTTCTATTTTTTGTCCCACCCACTGTCAGGATTGACCTTTCCATCCAACATCTTCAGATTCATCTTTGATATCAATTGCCTTTGCCTTATATCCAATTTATCCCTACCCTGAGGTTTACTTTTCCTATTATAGTCCTTTCCTCAATATATTGTATTTACCTGTTTCTTTGCCTTTCTACCTATTGAGATTGATTGCATGATCTTTGTGTGTGGAAGTTTTATCTTCAGCCATAAGAAAAAATGAGGCTCATTTTTATTTATTTATTTTTAGATTAATACAGAGATATATTTAATACACAGGATTCCTGGAAATGTGCCCAAATCACAAAAGCACAGTAACTTTCTATGTATCAGATTCTGTACTCCTACAAAAATTCCTCTTCCTCAGGTTCCCATTGGAATGGCAGGTAGTAGTTCAGAGAGATTAAAACTAACAAAAATAATACATTTCAATATTTCAGTAGCTTAATCTAATAGGAACTTGTTTTTTGCCCACAGTCTCAGTTCAGTATTCAAAATAAAGGCAGTTTCTGTCCTCTACTTTTCCTATGATGCTGGTAGTTGATTGGGAACCTGCACAGCGATTTCAGCTAGGAGAGGAATTTGTGCTACTGGCCATGCAATTGTCCTGTTCTATCATTCTTCCAGTTGTGAGAGAGGTAATGAACTCTGTAAGTGTGACGCTTAAGAAGTGTTGCTCAGTCCACAATTTGATATGTGTGATTTGGTATTTGATTTTTTACACTTATATTACAAGAAAAGGTATTTAAATTGGTTTAATTTGGTACTAGTCTGTATATTTTCTGAGTTCTCCTCATCCATTTCAGAGTTTAGAAATCTCTTCAGTGCACAGATTTTATAAGTTGACTTTCCAGCTAGTGTAATATTGTCCAGTAAACTTCTTAAGACTGAACTATTATTTTTGCAATTATACTTAATACTAAAGTGTATCATGGTAAAAGTCATTTATGAATCTTGGAACTGATTCAGTGATTTCATTATTTCATTGTAATACTTTTAACAGTATTACAAATAATTAATTGCATTTTAGAGAAATAAAAACTATTGAAAAATATTTCTCTTTACAAAATCTGATAAACAAATACTGTATTTTTGCAAAATCTGTATGCAAAGAATCTACAGACAAATTATTTTTAAAATAGATATACATAACTACATGTAACATATAAATTAAATTATTTTATAGGTTTTATTAGAAAACAACAAAATTTTCTTTTTAACACAAATTTGGAACAAAAAAGAATGTTAGAAGACCATGATACCTTACACATATTTGTGCTGGTCATGTAAAACCTGTGGATTTTAGGATTCTGAATGTGAGTGGTGTGTGTGAGGGTGGGATAGGTAGTATGTATGTGAGCATGGTTTGTGTTCGTGTGTGTGTGTGTGTGTGTGATAGGTGTGTGTGTGGTATCCTGTGGTTGTGAGTCTTGTGTGTGTATGCGTCTGTGTGTGTGGTGGGGTACGTTTGATGTATATGTTTGCAAAAGGTGTTTATATGTTTATTTATATTGTGTTAGTGTACATACACACATATGCTATACATACAGAAAAGAATTGCAATCAGAGGAAGATTGAACCATTAAAGATACAGATGAAGTGTAAGTAGCATGTTATTTCTCTTCCTCCTGCCTGATGGGATGATGCTTGTCTACCTCTCAATGCCTAGTCATGTCCCAAGTCATTTTTGCCTGGATGTGCTGTATTCACTCTATGCTGTTCTGCCCTGCCACTCCTCTTCCATGCCAGGTGTTTCCTACCATACCGTTTGCTCACTGTGTTAAAACATGAGAACAAAGAGCTGAGGTATAGGAAGAAATTTAATATTTACAAGCACAAAATAAATACAGTCCCTCAGAGTACTAAACGACTCTGTTACACCATGAGAGTAGAAGTTTGAGGGAGGTAAAAGACAGGTACATAAAAATCATTAAAAATAAAAATAAATTGTGTTGATATCAGATGGAATACATTTTCACACTGTTTTTAAAAAACAGAACACATAAGTTAGATAATACATTTCGCAGCTGACTTAGTTAAAAAGCTAGGCTTAAAGTAACAACACATTGAGTTTCACAAGGAGCTAAATATTAGCAAGATGACAAAACAGCTGTGCAACAGCAACTTTCTTAGAAGTTTCCCATTCAGAAGAGGAAAACATGATGGTATATCAAAAACTAATTAGGAGGAGAAACATTTCAGTTATTAAATACACCTTCTATAAAACTCTTGACACAGGCATCTCTAAACTGATCATAACTGGTTGCTCCTCTTACTGTTCAGATTTCCTTCCCTGTACTAATAAAAATCAATTAAAGGCGCTGAGTAATAGAAGAAATTTGAGGTATAAAATGATTGTCGGCTTACTGGATGTTAAAGTGATAGTTATTAAAACTTAATAATTTTCTAAACACGAAACATTTTATATTGGTTGGGGAGGAGAGTTAACATTCAGGATCTAATTCTGATTTTTGTCAGAGATGGTGGCATCTTTTGGCAAAGATGTCACCAGAGCTTTGCTGTAGACAAAATATATTTTTATTTCTGCTTGAATAATGACTCCTGGGGTAGTGGATATTGTATTAGAATCATTAGTGTCATAATTTTAAATTGTAAGAAATATTAATATGTGTGAACAGGAAAAGAAAAACTATTTGGTGGAGAAAGAATCCTGAGAGTAGTTGAATCATCCCCACTCCCCTCCAATCCTTCTAATGTTGAGGACGTATCTACTGTTAGTATCTCCAAGCTCTTCCACCCTGAGTACAAATTAGCTTGCAGTTACAAAGTATCACATCTTGATACTGTACATCACATACTTCCATTACTCACCTGTGACTTTTCACTGTGGTTAGATAGTGTCATGTGACTAGGATTAGCAAAGGCTTTGTGAATGGAAATAATGTGCCATTTAAGGGCTTATACCTTTAATTACTGGAGGGGGACTTTCTCTTCCACATAGCTTGGGGCAAGGATGTATTCTGATGGAGCAACCTAGAGAATGGCAGGGACTTTGTTAGCCTGAATTGCTGAGTTGCTGCAAAGAAAATGGTTGTTCTAGAAGGTTGCACAAAGCCTCAGCCAACTTGGCATAAACTTATAAACATTAATTATATTAATTCACTAGGATTTGGGGGTTCTTTATTTACTGTCTCAGCATACTTCGTAGGTTATCCTGACTCATAAATGTGCCAAGACCCCCATCTCACCCAGTAGAAATTACAGGCATTGTCCAGGACTTCCAAGCATGTCTAGAGTTTTCTATATCTTTGGTCTCTGTTCTGATTTTATCTAACTACATATGATGAGATGGGAATCCTTGAGGGTAGAATCTGCAGCTTCTGCCCATCTGTAAATCTTAATAGTAAGATTCATCAATCTGTTTATCCTCATCTTTTGATCTGGGTTTATCAAAAGATGAGGATACCATTGGTTCTGGCAGGGATTTTGAGATCAGATGACACAATACCTGCCACACCAAAATCAGAACAATAAGTTTGTCAAGATTGATGCCGTATCATCCAAAATTTTATAAATTAAACTGGAAGAGACCTGAAAGGAAGTGATTTTGGTCACTTTCCATACCAACTGGCTTAAACATAACTATGGATTTATAGCCTAAGTAGTATGAAGTGAAAAAAGTGCTGTCCATATCCCTCAATTATCCATTCAGGAGTGTACCATAACCAAGTGGCTTGTGGTATTGTGTTGTAGATGTTACTGGAAATAGCTCCTTCAATCCATAGAGAGCTATTTACCCAAACCATTTTCTTGAGTCCTACAGTATATAAAATAACCATCTCACCATGCTTGGACTCAACCTAAAGTGCACAATTTTTTTTTCAAATTTGTTTTAAAGTGTTCCCATAGTCTCACCTATATGCAGAACATTTTCACTCACATTCTTTAGCTGCTCTTTTGGGGGCTTGCTATGATAATCTGTAGCACCAAGCCACCTTTCTTGGGCCCTTACTAAGAATAAAGTTCCTCTGGCTGTAAGTTTTATGACCATCTACATTTTATAGTTTGCCAGTTTGTAGGGGGTTAAAAAATGAGTCCTTCATGTCTGTGATTGACTTGTCTCCTGGAACCTGAAGTATAATAACTGGTGTTCCCAGGGCATCCCATAACATTTGATGACTGGAACATTCATGTCTGACTCCAGGCCAAAATCCTCTGTATGCTCTTTGGGACCTGAGCTCAGGTAATTACAAAGCCTTGCCTGACAGGCCTCCTGAGGGAAAGCTGTCCTCTCCACAGCAGACTTGGTGCATAGCAAATGCACTGCAGTTCCTAAAGGGAGCTGCCTGAAGGGTTCAGGCTATCTGTCCTGCCTGTGGCCAGACATGCTATTCCATAGTATGCATTTCCACCTCAAGCTTTTTGTTTTAAAATCATCCTTTACCTAGAGGTCTTCACTGAGGTACTTTTCAGCAATCTTGCCTCACTAGGTGGCCTTAAGACATTCAACCCACTGATTTAGTACTTGTCTACACCTAAGCCTCTCCCTTGCAATCTCCCCAGCCTCTCCAGGTCCACAGAACAGCAGCAACCTTTTGTTCAGGGTTCTTCTGCAGTGAGACCTCTTCATGCCTGCACAACATGTCATCCAACTGACCCATGCCCGAAGCTGTTCTGTGGGAAAAAAATAGTGCATTTATTTTCCTTTGCCTCTTACCACACAATCACTATAAGTTCTTAAAGGCTTAGGGTTGTACTAATTGTCTTAATCAACCATCTTGATACCTGGCAGCTCAGCAAACTTTTTCAGATATTTTCTTCCAAGTTTTCTACTTTAGTTATACAAAACTAATAGGCTAGGTGTATTTGGGAAGGCAAGTATTAAAATGTTCATTCATTTCATTGTTAGTTTATTCTTAACCTTACTTTTTTTGTCCTAAAATAAAAACAAACACAAACAGGAAGAGACAATAGTTATATCCTTCATTAGCAAGAACACAAAATCTCTACAAAATATTAGACAGTAAATAGCTATAGTTATTGTATGTATAAAGACCTCTACTTGCCAATCAGATCTTAGAATTTTTTAAAATAATCAGTTTTAATGTTGCCATTTATTGTGAATTGGAAGGTATTTTCTATTTTTTTGTGAACTTCATCAATTAAGCATTTAAATTTGGGAGACTATTTTCCATCAAAAGAACCTATTTCTGCCATTACTATGGCAGAATTATCATCTTTAGCTAAAATCAGCTCTACACTTTTAGAATTACTTTTACATAGATGCATACATCAACAAAGTCACTTGAACATAAATTATAGCTTAAATAGATATGAAACCTGTGAACACATTCTATTGCAACCCAAAATGTATTGGGACGATCTTTATATTCAAATACAAAAAGAGGCTCTTGGAAGTAACAGACAATGTTAGAAGGAGTATCTCAGGGAGTGTTATCGCACAGTTGCCATGGTACTAATATCAGTTACATAGATATATTCAATTAATACTTTAAGAATAAGTGAATGGGCCTTAACCAAGTGCCTCAGTTGGTTGGAACATTGTCCCATAGACCAAAAAAGTTTCAGGTTCACTCCCCAGTCAGGCATGTACCTAAGTTGTGGGTTTGATCCCTGGTTGGGGCGCATCAGAGGCAACCAAGGAAAATGTTCTTCTCAGCATTAAGAATTTTTTCTTGACATGAAAACCATTCCCTATTGTCACTTAGAAAACAATATTAAAAATGTAAAAAATGAAACACATTCTGATATCAGACAATGTGATTATGCTATGGAATCTTATAAAAATTCTATGGACTATTATTTATTATGTAATAGTACTTGCAAAATTGGTTCAAAAAAGGGCAATACAATGAAGTTGTATTAAAGATCTGTGGAAATGTATATTGATGGTCTGAATAACACTTTATCTAAATACATTTAAAGGACCAAGTTAGGATTAATAAAGACAGAAGGATAAATGTATTTAATGTTTTATTATACAGACACATATACAAATAATCTAGTCACTTGCAATTGTTAATTGTGACAGGAAATACATGTTTAAATAAATAAACAAAATCCTTATCTATTGAGCATTAATTACTTTTTCTAAAGAGATGTAACAAACTAAAATTTCTACTAAAGACTCTAAGAACAACATGCTTACCTTTAATTTGGATATTTTAGAGCATCAACATCCAGAAATACTACAGGTTATATTATCAAACATATATATAATGGTATATTATTCTGAAAAAATAAAAACATAGGTAAAATAAAAATTACTATCACAGCATAGAAGCTTACCTAAAATCTGGGGGAGGAAAAAGAGATGGATAATTCAAATGAAGAATAGAAGCAAAGTAAAATAAGCCAGGAAGTGAAAGACAAATTACTATATGATCTCACCTATAAGTAGAACCTAATCAAAAAAACAAAATATAACCAGAGACATTGGTAATAAGAACAAACAGATAGTAACCAGAGGGGAGGTAGGAGGGGATAATGGGGGAAAAGTGGGGAGGGTTTTCAGGAACATGTTTAAAAGACACATGGACAAAACCAAAGGCAGGTAGGATCAAGGGTGGGAAGTGGGGATGGCTGGGGTGGAGGGAGTGGTGGGGGAAAATGGAGATAACTGTACTGGAACAACAATAAAAAAAGTTACAAAATAAAAATAAAATTAAAAAAAGAACAGAAGCAAAGAAGAAGAAGGAGGAGGAAAAGGAGGAAGGAGAGGAGAATTAAATGTGTGCAGGTAATGGTAACATACTAAGAAACCAATAAAGATACAAATTATATAATTTAAATGCAATCATGAAGAACAGAATCTGGCTGACCAACAGCATATGCACATGTACATACATACAAATATAGATAGAGTAAAACCAACACATGAAAGCAAACATGATTTAAATAAAATTACAGTCATCCTCAGTATCCCCAGGGAATTGGCTCCAAGACCCTTGTGGATAACAAAATCTAAAGATGCTCAAGCCCCTTATGTAAAACCCTGTAGTTTTTGCATATGACCCATCCACATCATCCCATATACTTTAAATCATGTATAGATTACTTATAATATATACTACTACAATATAGGGCTATGTACATAGTTGTTATACTGTATTGTGTAGTATACAGGATAAAAAAATCTGTACAATTTAGTACTGATACAACCATCATGTGTTAGCAACAATGTGACATTTTAAAAATGTTTATTTTTGCATCACAGTTAGTTGACTCCAAGGAAGCAGAGCCGTGGATATGGAGGGCTGACCATACTTACTAGTTTATGGAGCAACGTCAGTATTGTAACAAATCTCTTTGAGAAGTCCACTTTATTAAAAAATAACCAAGTAATCTTTTCTTAAAATTTTTCAAACAGATTATATATAAAAAATCACAGATTATGTGGAATGATTTTTAGAGTAATATGTTTTAGCTTAAATTGTAAATTTGGTAATGTGATCATCTGATTGGTTTTGGAGTTCGAGTTGTTTGTCAAATCGATCATATTATTTTCTTTATCAAAATATCTCACACTTTCTGTCCTGGCTGGCATAGCTCAGTGGATTGAGCTCGTGCTGTGAACCAAAGTGTTGCAGGTTCGATTCCCAGCCAGGGTACATGTCTGGGTTGCAGGCCATAACCCCCAGCAACCCCACATTGATGTTTTTCTCTCTCTCTCTATCTCCCTCCCTTCCCTCTTTAAAAATAAATAAATAAAATATTTAAAAAAATATCTCACACTTTACAGTGATAAATTTCTTTCTGTAATAAATTTACTGTGATAAATATTTAGTAAAATAATTTACAAGTCGATATTCATTTTGTGAAAAGAAAGCAAGGCTAGAAGATGAAAGGTAGCAGTCATCTTTGTTTAGCTGATTGCTTCAACACAACCTCTTATATATTATACAACTGATAATTATGCTCAATTTCAAATACTTTTGATTTTTACCTCTCTTTAGGACCTTAGGTCCACAAGTTCTGTCCCTGAGTAATATTGCAGTAACAAAATTTGGGTGTGCTCCAAATAACTATGTAAAGACGCAGTAGAATAATAGTTCATCTCATACAACATACTTCTTGCTCCTGTCCAGGCCCTCCTATTGATTTTAAGTGCTGGGATGCAATGAAACCTACTAGTTTCATAGTAACAGAAAATGTTTGTTCTATGAAACAAACTATTGATCAGTGGGAAATGAGAGAGCTAGTAAAGAGTTGTTCACCCCTTCCTCCAATAGACTGTCTAGAAAAGCACACATTTATATAGCCTAAGGGATGATATTTAAACAACTAAATGCACTTGATACTGAACAGAATCCAGCTTGCTAAAACTCCATAATGCTGTATCTTTTCTGTTTTGTTTCCTTTTTTTCCTCATTTCTGTTCTTTGAGACTGCAAGTTCTAACAGAGTAGGAGCAGAAAAGTCCGTGTTGTGTGCTCCTGACGTGGAAACTAAGGCAAAGATGATTGAAACCAGAATGACCCTAGACCTAGACAACAGTCCCTGTGGATAATACTTAGAGCCCTGTGGATAATTTTTACTAACATGGTAAGTAGGACCTTATTTCTGGTGACAAGTGAGGTGGCAATAATACCTGGCATATAGTTGCATCAAGTTACCAAGGCTTTAATTTACAGTTAATTGGGACAGTTTGCAGGCGCAAGGTTGAAGCTGATATGCTAAATGCTATGGACATGGTAACTGAGGGCACTGGAGCAATGATAATCATAACACTGTGAATCAGAATGGCTGCTGTTGTAAATACTGGATGTTTTGGAAAAATAAAAGGGTGAGTCCAGTACAGCCAAAACACTAAGAGCTTACAAATGTGAGCCATAGTGAAATATTTGAAAGGCAAACTGTGTCAAAAATAGGATCAAAGATATCATTGTGAAGCTGACAGAGTTACACAGAAGACTAATTGCATGTTTCCAAGATCCAAGATAGAAACAGTTGGGTTCATGAGCCTAAGAATCTAGTATGCCATGTTTCTCTGACACAGATGGGAAGGAAGGAGAAAAAGGTGAATGTAAGTTAGGAAATGCCAATAAGAAAATCTAGAGACTGGCCTTTCCCACACCAGCCAAAATAGTAATTAGAAAGAACATTGAAAGAAAAAGGAACACAGACATTAGTGTCACTGTAAAATACTTAAAGAAGTAGGAGTGGTGGTGCCTATTATTCATTTTCTATTATGTATTTTGACAAGAGAAACTAGATGGATTTTTGAAAAAGGAAGGACAACCTTAAACATAACCAGGCAACAGCCCCAGTACAGCTGCTATGTTGAACTGAATATCTTTATCAGAGCAGATAAATCTAAAAGCTTCCAGTTCTTGATATACTGCCATTGATCTGGTAAATAATTTCTTCTCAACCCCATCAGTAGGGAGGATCAAACACAATATGCAATTACATGTTGATGACAACAATGTACAAATAATATTATTCATACATAATTTGCTTATAAACTACCTAGCAAAGGACAGAGATTATAGTGAATGCTAAAATCAGTGACTGTTTTCTCATTTTCCTTTTAAAATATAACATTTTCTAATTATTTTGTGATGTCATGAAAAGACCTGGCTTGTTATTTCCTTGATAGAAAACATTATATTAACAATTTTAAATTTCTATAGAACTTCCATAGTTGTAATCACATTTAGAAACTTTAGTAAAATAGAATTTTAATTAACTTCAGTAACTTTTGTGTTTTCCTTCAAGAATTTCTTCAAAGATTTCATTCTCATTCAGAAACACTTTTTTTGTTGTTGTTCAGGATTAATCAAAGACCTTTATGTATGTTTATAACTCTATCACTATAGTAAACAGTATTTTAAAAACAGTTTATTGCTGAAAATGTACATGTGTTGGTATGGATAAAATGTTTTTTTAATGTTACACTTAGAAGACTAGAGACATACCCCATTAATTAATTAATCAATAATCTATTTAATTATTTATTTTTATACTTATTTTTGGCAACAATCAATATGCTAAAGATCCTCCAGGTTTGTTTACCAAGATTTCAAGCCTAAAATCAATGAACTATCTCTTAAGCTGTATTACTTGTTTAAAAGTCTGGGTTTAGTTGAAATGAGCATGCATTTACACCTGAGAGAGCAACAAGCAAAATATTCCATCCTAAAGGAATGAATGATTTGAAACTACTAATGAAAATCAAAGAAGAAAGTGCCAAAGCAGAACTCTACTTGAACATGAAGACAAAAAGCATGACTACAGAAGAAATACACAATTTTAACATAAATGATGAAGACACTGGCATTGTCAAAGATTTTTGCTTACCATAATTCAGTTCAAAGAAAGGATGGAGCAATGAAATCAAGAGAAGACTGAATCTCAAAAAAGAAGGAATGGAAGATTAGGAAAAATCACCAAAAACATGTGTTCTATTAGAAACTAGGCTAAGATCATCCACACCCTCATATTCTTAATTATTATGTATGAATGTGAAAGTTGGAGAGTGAAAAAAGTTATTATAAAAAATATTTGTTTCATTTGAAATAGCGTGTTGGACGAGAGCTCTATGGATATCCTAGATTGCCAGAAAGATAACCAAGTAGGTTCTAAAACAAATTAATCCTGAAATATTCCTGGCAGGAAAAAATGACAAAATCAAAGCTGTATTCCTTATGTTACACCATAAAAGGTGGGGTTCTTTGGAAAAGACAATAATGCTGGGGAAAATAGAAGACAGGAGGAAAAGAGGAAGACCAAATATGAGACGGATTGATTCTATAACAGAAGCCTGATTCTACAGGAGCTGAGCAGGGCTGTTGAGAACAGAACATTGTGGTTGTCACTTATTCATAGAGGTGCCAGGAGTCAGAGCCAACCATGAGGCACACAACATACACAAAGGCATGAATAGAAAGGAAAGCATGGCAAACGAAAAAGGGAGATGCAGTTTCAAAGATCTGTGTTAAATTTTTGACCGTGATATTTTCTCATGGGTATTTGGGAAAATTGCTTCAACTAAATAAAGGTTGGCTTTGTAATCTATAAAAAGAAATGGGCTTACATTATCAATTAGTTACATGGAATTTTTAAAAAGGCATGTGGAATGCATAGCAAATTGAAAACTCCTTTAGATAACAGCTTTATATTGGACATGTTAACTGACAACTTATTTTTATGCATGTAGATAACATGATCTATGATTATTGTTTTGACCTATAACACCAGATGTAAATAATGCCTGTGCAAGATATAAATTATCGATGATATATTTATGTAATGAAAATTCTCAATATAATTAGTTTCCAATTGACATTCTCTCTTCCCTATTAATAAGAACTCTAATTTTCCTTGAGTGAAAATATTCTCATCAAAATATTCTTATCTAAAATTAATTTCAGGCCACAGAAAACCATTATGATGTCATTTGGACCAGTGAACTTCAATAATTCTTGGAGTCACACTTCCAGGTAAGTTTTTATGAAAGATACAACTTGTTCATTCCCTCTTTATATGCTCTTTAGCCTTTTCCTTTTTTCTGTTTTCATCTTTTGTTCTCTTTTTTTGAGATAAAAACAGGTCACCTAGAAGTGTGACTGCCGTCCTGTGAGCATTAGAATGAAACTCACAAGCCAAAGGTGATTGTGTGGAACACAGAAGCTGGAACAGGTGCCTGGTGACATAGGTGGGCTTATGTGTCAACGTAGACTATCTACACATGGTCTTTGTGTTGTATAAGACAAGCCAGCTGACTTTTTTAAAGCTGCTGTTTGTAATGTTTTCTGTTCTCTGTGATGGGACACACCTTAATAATGTTCAGTAGTATAGCATGAGACTAGGCATGCATTCATACCTAGGTAAGTGATGCATTCATCCTTTACCTTATCAGAATAAACATATAAGAGGGAGGGCCCACAAAACTCCAGAATTTATTTATTAAAAATTGTGTGTTTATTCTTACATGTTTACATTTCAATCATTCTCCATTTGATACAATACACCTATGAAGATATTATGTTCCACTGCTCAAAACAGTTTTTGAACTTATTGATTTTGATGCCTTTTTGGTGTGTCTGCCATTTTTTGTTTCACCTCTTCCACATCAGCAAAATGTTTCTCTTTGAGGACATTTTTCATAAGGGAAACAAACAAAACAAATGTCACTCAGTGTAAGATCAGGTGAATAGTGAGGGTGGAGCATAGGGTCATGCAGTTTTTGGTCAAAAACTGCTGAGCACTCAGTGTGGTGTGGGCAGTTGTGCTGCAAATGGCCCATCATGAAATGGACAAATGCATGAGAAGAGTCTTCAAAAAACTTCACTGAAATTGAATGCAGCCTTTCATAACCATGGTAGCTGAGACACTGATGCAGATGGATTCCTAGAACACTCAACTAGCTGGGAAAGTCTGTACTACAAAGAGCCCACCCCTCGTACAGGAAATCATTCTTCAAAATAAAAAGAAAAAAAGTATTCATGAATGTGGACAACATTGTTGTGATTGCTGGGGAAGGTGGTATAAGGGGAGTAAATATTGTTCTGGCAAAGATGGAAGGGTAGGCAAAAATGATTTGCTTCCTTGAATAATAAAAAAAAAGGATAACAACCACATTAAAAACAAACAACAAACAGAACTGCTGGAAAATAATTTTCATGGAAGTCCAACAACCAAGGAGTTAAAGAAACATTCATCCAGAGTGGTAGGAGGGTTGAAGATGGGCAGCTGGGTGAAGAGGATGTGAGGCAAGGCAAGGCAGTGCACCATGCGGGCTGTCCCACATTCATGAGCAGATAAGCCAGGAGGAACAATGGGGGAGCAAGACAAACCTCGAAACTCAGGGTTTCAGCACAGGAAACTAAAGCCTAAAAACCCTGGCTTTAAAAAAATATGTGGGGGTTTCTGAGGTGAGGGAAACTCTCAGCCTCACAGGAGAGTTCAGTGGAGAGGCCCATAGGGTTCTAAACACACTCACCTGTGAGTCAGCACCTTAAAGGGCACAAGCCACTTGTGAGAAACAAGGGAAGTGATGGAAAGTGGGACAAAAGCCCAGCAAGTGGTATTGTTCCCTTTCTAGCCCCTCTCCCACAGGCAGTGCCACAATGCAACTAAGAACATTGCCCCACCCTGGTGAATACATAAGGCTCCCCCCATTGCCACGTAATAGCTGTGACAAGACAAAGAAATATGGCCCAAATGAAAGAACAAAACAAAACTTCAGAAAAAGAATGAAACTGGGAGGAAATAGACAATCTATTTCTGATGAGTCCAAAACACTGGTAATTGGGATGCTCACAGAATTGATTGAACTTGGTTAAAAAATGAAGGAAGTGAAGGCTACAGAAAGTGAAATAAAGGAAAATATATAGGGAACCAACAGTGAAGGGAAGGAAACTGGGACTCAAATCAATGATTTGGAACAAAAGGAAGAAATAAACATCCAACTGGAACAGAACGAAGAAACAAGAGTTCAAACAAATGAGCAGAGGCTTAGGAACCTCTGGGATAACTTCAAAAGCTCCAATATCTGAATCATTGGGATACCAGAAGAAGAGGAAGAACAAGAAATTGAAAACTTATTTGAACAAATAATGAAGGAAAACTTCCCCAATCTGTCAAAGGAAATAGACTTTCAGGAAGTCTTGGAAACCCAGAGAGTCCCAAAGAAGTTGGACCCAAGGAAGAACATACCAAGGCCGATCATAATTAAGTCACCCAAGATTAAAGATAAAGAGAAAATCTTAAAAGCAGGAAGAGGAAAGGAGAGAGTTACCTACAAAGGAGTTCCCATAGACTATCAGCTGATTTCTCAGAAGAAACCTTACAGGCAAGAAGGGGCTGGAAAGAAGTATTCCAAGTCATGAAAGACAAAGAGTTACATCCAAGATTACTCTATCCAGCAAAGCTATCATTTATAATAGAAGGTCAGGTAAAGTGCTTCTCAGATAAGGTCATGTTAAAGGAGTTCATCATTACCAGGCCCTTATTACATGAAATGTTAAGGGGACTTATCTAAGAAATAGAAGATCAAAAACTATGAATAGTTAAATAACAACAAATTCACAACTATCAACAACTGAACCTAAAGAAACAAAAAGAAAAACTAAGCAAACAATTAGAACAGGAAAAGAATCACAGAAATAGAGATCACATGGAGGGTTATCAGTGGGGAGGAGGAGGGGGAAAAGGTACAGGGAATAAGCACAAATGGTAGGCATAAAATAGATCAGGGAAGGTTAACAATCATATAGGAAATGGAGAAGCCAAAGAACTTATATGTACAACTCATGGACAGGAACTAAGTGGGGGTGGTGATGATGGAGAGTGAGGGGGTACAGGGAGGAGGGAGCTAAAGAGGAGAAAAAAAATTGGGACAACTGTAATAGCATAATCAATAAAAGGTACTTAAAAAGGGACTAAATGGTAATATAAAAATATAACAAAGATTATATTAAAAATAAAAAGAAAAGGATATCAAAATTTTCCTTTAGGAACAAATGAATTCAATTTTATTTAATAGTTACATGTATAGATATATTGAAAAAGTAAAACAGTCAATTTATAAATTATATATATACATACATAAAAGTACAGAGATAGAAGTAGTTGTTAGAAAAGAGGTCTACTTTAAAAGATAGTATATCTCACTGGTGTGAAGTGGTGTCTCACTGTGGTTTTAATTTGCATCTCTCTGATGGCTAGTGATGCTGCATATCCTTTCATATGTCTCTGGACCCTCTGTATGTCCTCCTTGGAGAAGTGTCTGTTCAAGTCCCCTGCCCATTTTTAATTTTTTTTGTCTGTCTGGAGTGGAGTCATGTGAGTTCTTTATATATTTTGGAGATCACACCCTTGTCCAAGGTATTATTTGAAAATATTTTCCCATACAGTTGGTTCTCTTTTCATTTTAATGCTGTTTTATTCAGCTATGCAGAAGCTTTTTATTTTGATGAGGTTCAACTTGTTTATTCTTTCCTTTATATCCCTTGCTATTGGTGAAAATAGTGCTCTGTGGAATATCTCAGATTTCCCTGCCTATGTTCTCCTCCAGGACTTTTACGGTGTGACGACTTATATTCAAGTCTTTTATTCACCTTGAATTTATCTTTGTGTATGGTATAAGTTGGTGATTGAGTTTCATTTTCTTGCATATGGCTTTTCAGATCTCCCAGCACCATTTGTTGAAGAGACTATTTTTAATCCATTTTATGCTCCTGCCTCCTTTGTCGAATATTAATTGAACATAAAGACTTGAGTTTATTTCTGAGCTCTCTATTCTGTTCCATTGATCTATGTGTCTGTTCTTATGCCAGTAGCAGACTGTTTTGATCACAGTGGCCTTGTAATATAGTTTGATGTCAGGTATTGTGATCCCTCCTATGTTCTTTGTCAAAATTGCCACAGCTATTCAGAGTCATGTGTGGGAGGTGAAAGAGAAATACCATATAATCTTACCGATAAGTGGAACCTAATGAACAAATCAAACAAGCAAGCAAAATATAACCAGAGACACTGAAATAAAGAACAATCTGACAGTAACCAGAGAGGACAGGGGAGAGGGATAATAGGGGATAATATGGAATGGTCATCAAAGAACATGTATAAAGGACATGTAGACAAGGCCAAGGAGGGTGGGTTCAAGGGTGGAAGGTGGGGATGGGTGGGGCAGGGGGGAGTGGTGAGGTGATAGTGGAGACAACTGTATTTGAACAATAAAAATAAATGAATAAAATAAAATAATTTAATAAAAAACAAATAAAAGTCAGTATTTTGATCTTGTTTTTTTCTGCCTTAACCCACATTTTTCTCTTTATCATTCCCACTGTCTTCTCTTTATAATTATAATTTTTACATTATATTATTTTTCACTGCATATGGTTTCAAGGAGAGGAACATATCCATTGTTGAACATAAGTATTCAATAGATTTCCATTATATATGTATTTATTTATTTATTCTCTATATATTTATATTAATATATTCTAATATATACATAATATGTTTTATGCTCCTGTTACAGTATATATTCTCTCCTTCTCATTGGTACTAGTACAGCGTGGGAAACTGAGACTCTCAGATAAAATTTTTTTTGTCCTGGCAGGTGAAAAACACAGATATCTAATCACTCACAGTAAAATGACTCAAATCTAGGACATTTCCAGTCTTTCAAATGTCTAATTTTAATAATTAAACCAGGGTTAGAAAAGAAATCTAAATTAAGGCTTTAGAAACTGTCCTTAGGAGTTTAATATTAGAAATGGGTGTTTCCCCTTTGTAATATTGCTAGAAATTGATCCTAGGGCTGATTGAAAGCATGGGTTTAATTCTATGGAGAAGTCCAAATTTAAAATGTGAGGTTGACAAACTGGATCACAAACAAAAACAAAAAAGGAGGCTCAGTAGTGTCCATGTCTCTCTGTTTAATGGTAGCTGACTGTAGGCTATTTTGAAATAGTGAATTTTAAAGTTACTTCAGTTGGGTTTTATTTGCTTAAGACAAAACCAACTCCTGTTTCTTTAGTGGGAATTGTTTCTTTATTAGTTGTCATTGGTTTCTTTCTTTGCTTTGGGAGTCTGAAATTGCTCTCATTTTTATGTGGGAAACACAACCTCTACATAAACATAAAAAGAAAAATTCCTCTCTACATGAAAGTAAGAGGTGTTTTTATCTAACTTTGATGGAATAGTTTCCATTTAGGAAATAGGCCAGTTAGGTAGTTCTTCCCCAGGATAACCTCACAGTGTGTCCCTAAATGGCTGTTTATGTTTCGATATACCTTTAAGATCCAAGAGGGTTCTCTGAGTCAGGATGGAATTGCTAAACTAATCTCATTCATAATATTGTTTAAAATATCTTCATGCCCATTTTTATCACACTAATAAATTAAAAATCACCAGGAATGATGTTATGTACTTTGTAAAAATAGTTCGAATCCACCCACCAAAGCTTGCATCATTTAAAGAATGAATAAACTAAAGAACAAGTAACATAAATTATAGTCCCATTGTCACATAGTTAGTAAGGAAGCAGCAGAACACAAACCTGAACCCAGGTCAGTCCAATTTTGAAAATGAACATTTTTAAGTCACCTAAGAAAAGAGGCTGAGTTGGGCCTGATTAGTACTTGGGTGGGAGAAAAGAGGTGGAGAAAGAACAACCCAATTTTCTGTATCTTTGCCACAAGAATTCATTCGGCAAGTTGACTATGTTTTGTAGACCAGTCATTCATTTTCCTTACAGTGTATCTTTTAATAGTTCCACCATATGGAGTTCATTCATTTGGTCTATTTTTAGTTCATAACCTTTTTTTTATGTTTCACCATCAATTTTCCCATTAAATTACTCAGAGAATCAGTTTCCTATGAAGACGTGAAATCGCACTGGCTTTATGAAACTACAAAGCTATGTTTAGTTTCAGGTTTGCAGTTGACCACATTTGCTTTATCTTCAATGTTTTTTGACACTTTTGGATAATTCTTCAAATTTGCTTTTCGGTGTGGGATTCTTTTAGAAAATAATTATGCTGATAATTACAGTTTTAAGTAGTGCTGTTATTATCATAACTTACTAGCAGGGTCTGGTAAGTGATGATCATCTAATAATTCTTTCTAGGGAAACTGTAGGAAAGACCTTTCCATGGTATTGTGGTAGATATTGACAGGAAAATGTTTATGAACCAGTGAAGTGTGAAGTGTAGGACCCCTTTGAACTTGACAAGAGGAGGACAAGCTTTACAGGAGAGGAGACAATAAAAATTGGGTATTGGCAATATGACATTTAAAGCTAAAATATGAATTCATTTTTATTGTGGCAAAAATGAAAAAAAATTTAACTGCTTTCAGAGAGTAAAGTTAGCCTCAGTCTACTCTAGCACTTTATTGGGGCAAATCATATAGATCGAATTTGTCTGACACAGTTTGTCAACTTTTAGGACATGGTATAAAAAGTAATGTGGTACATGCAGATCTTGATTTACTCATTTTAAGTGATGGCATTCTTGCTATGATTTTAAAATTTATTAATATTGTTAACTATGATGGATCCTACATGACCTCACAATCTCCATCTGTAGTCAGTTCATTCAAATATGTTTTAGTTAGTTGAACAGTTAAATGTCCATTAATTATTTAATCCTAAAAATAATGTGTCCTTCAAACAGATTAAATTTTGTTTTGATGTTTCAGTATCTGTCTTATTACATTGCACTTTTTAAAATGCTTCTAGGAAAAGCAGTCACTTTAAGATGGATTTGCTTCTTTAACATGTTTTGTTGTTGTTATTGTTAAAAGAACACACAGGGATGCTCTTGCTTTCCATCTGTAGCTGGAAATGCAGATAAATCAGGTTCTAATTTAAGTAATATCGCTGAAATGTTAGTGTTTTGCCTTACCATTTAACTTAATTTTATTAACTAGGATTGATTTCCCATATATTATTTCCTTCACAGATATAGACGTGTAAATCAGAGACCATGAAGCTATGGGGAGTGAATGAACTGAGATAGTGACCCTTTGGAAGGACATATAGAAGTGGCAGGGTCAAATAAGCTTTGTTCTGCCTGTTCATTAAAACTGATCATTATTCATTGGGTAATACATAATACCATAATTCGTTCTAGGCAGCCATTATTTCAGATTTGTGAAGGCCATTTACAATGTATCATCTACTTGTACTATATCTTCTAATGTTAAAGGAGACATTAAAGAAAAAGAGTGATAAAAAGTATTCCTAATGTGTCCAAGATATTTTTTATTGCAACATTAGGCCACCTTTTACAGAGAGTGTGCTTTCACTATTAACTCTGAGATATTTAATTTGCTTTTAATCAGTGAAATATTATAGCATGTAATTTCTCACATAAGTACTTATCATTGTACTGAGAACCAGTAGAATGTATGATGAGGTCTGTCCAGAAAGTATCCAACCACATAATATGAAAAATAGAGACACTTATTAAAGAAGATACAAGATACAAAAAACATTGTACATAGGACAATGACACCTTGGTCCCCTTCAAAGTAGGGACCTTGGGACCTCACACAGTTCTCCCAGCATCTCTTCCACTGTTCAAAACGCTTTGCAAAATCCTTTGTTGGAACACCATCAGCTGCCCCGTCATAGTTTCCTGAATCTCATGGACAATCTAAAATCTCTTCCGTTTCAGAAGTGATTTTAGTTTTAGGAAAAGCCAGAAATCTCAGGGCACCAAATCTAGGCTATAGGGGGCTGAGTCTCCTGGATGATTTAATATTTCACCAAAAAAACTCTGAACAGATGTGATGCATGAGCAGGCGTGTTGTCATGATTGAGCTGCCAATTCCCAGTTGCCCATAGCTGCAGCCATTTTTGTCATATTGCATCTCTCAACCGACAAAGAACATTGAAGTAGGACTCTACTAATTGTTTGACCTGGAAGGGTGTATTCATGATGGACAACACCTTCCCAATCAAACAACACAGTTAACGTGGTCTGGATCTTGGTGTGACTTTGTTGCACATCCTTTAGGCTTGGAGACTCAGGCGACTTCCACTGGGAAGACTGGGCCTTCATTTTGCCTTTTCTTGCTTCTAGAGGCCACCCATGTACTTGGGCTCCTATCCCGCCCCCCCCCCCCCCCGCTTCATTTACAAAGCCAGCACATAGCTTCTTTCTGATCATTCTCCATAGCCCCATTTCCTTCTGATAAGAGCTGGGGAAGTTTTTCCACTTTTTGGGACCTGTTTTACTAGATTAAGCGTACCTTTATAGTCTAGTTCAATCTCCCTATTACAAGCTCCATAACTAACCACACCTGAAAAGTCTCTCTGATATGAAATAATGTATTTGCAGGTTCTAGGGGTTAGAATGTGGGCATCTTGCAGGGGAGGAGGGCATTATTTTACCTATCACACCCTAATTTTTGAATATTGGTATACAAACAACTTTTAAAATTTAAAATTTTATTAATCCTTATCCAACTTCCTGTTTATGTGTGGGGATCATAAACACAGTGGTTTAGTCTAGGAAAGCAAGCATAGTATAACATGGGAAAAATCTATATTTGTAATGAACTACACCAGTAGACAGAATTTCAAAAACTTTTCCGCTAAAATTATCATTTTTATTTTGTTTTACTATTTTATTTTATTTTATTATTTTATTTTATTATTATTTGTTGTTCAAATATAGTTGTCTGCATTTATCCCCCACCACTCCCCTCCATCCCAGCTATCCCAACCTCCCTCCCCTGATTCCATCCCATCTTGGTTTTGTCCATGTGTCCTTTATAGTTGTTCCTGAAAGCCCTTCCTCCCCCCACCATCATCATTATTTTTTAAATAAATAAAATCACTCTTGGCTAACCAGGATAGAAAGGAAATTTATTTCGTATAGCATGTTTACTAAAAATCCTGTTATGAATGTATTAGACACTTCTGGTGCTCTGCCTTCCATCCTGTGATTATAACACTAATTACTCCAGAGATGGACAGACAGTTTTGGGTTGCCTTCATCTCACTGAGTTCTGATATTGTCTTGCCTCAAGCACATACGTGATGACTTAATGTTCTGCTCAGGCTCCCTCTAAAATTACAGATGTTGGCATGAATGTGCATAGCCCTTGCATTGTTCTTCCCAATAGCACCAAAAGACAGTAAGACCAGCCCATGAAGGGTTTTTCCTCAAAGTTGTAAAGTTGTAAATATTGGTGGGACTGGAAAAGTGGCTCATCAGGATTCACAGTGGGAGTGGGTAGTTTCGAAGGGAGAGGAGAATCCATTAAGAGGCTAGGGTAAGGAATCATTGTTAAGTTCTGGGACATAATTTTGAACATTGTTATAGAACTAAGGTAATAGACCAGTAGACAGATATATTTTATTAAATCTTAGTTAGCAAATAAGTCTAAATGAATTTTAGTCACTTAGTGAATTGTGAGAATATTTGAATTTTGATCTAAATCAATGGTATGAAATGAAAAAAATAGTTTTTATTCCCTAACATGGATTTATTTTGTATGTGTGCACTAGAGAATTACTCCTCATAAAGGAGAAAGAAAGGAAAATAGAAAAATGAAAAATAAACTTTCAGGAAAAGGTTTCTGATCCTTATAAAGGATACTGGTGCTCGAAATCCATGTATTCCACCACAGCATACTCACTATATTAGACAACCTGTGTTTTTTTGCAATACTTCTTTACTAATTCTGTCTTCCTGTGAGGGAATTCAAGGCAGGTTCTTCAATTGTGAACAGTGGATGTTGATGGGCTTTGATGACCCATTCTCCAATGAATAAAGAGACTGCCATATTGCTTTAGGTGAACGCAATGCTTTTAAAATACGTAGATATATTATTTTCTTTGCTAATTGGTAACTAACTTGCCAAAGATTACAGATACCTGGGTGTGAATAAAATGCCAGAGAATGAAGTCAGAGTGGCTGTTACAGAACAGACCCACACACAGGGCCATGGGGGGGTGAGGACGGTATACTATTACCAAAAGGACCTCCTACTGGGCTCAATTGTCTATTGCCTTATAGGAAAGACATTTCTCAATACCAGAGATTTGTGAAAAGGAAAGGAAATATTTATTTAATGCTATATAGACTTAAAGTAGTGACTTAACATCTTCATTAAAATATCAAAGTCCTTTAGGATACCCACAGACACCCACAGTGCTTCCTTCTCTCCCTGCCCTAATTTGGGGTACTGTAACTCTGGAAAAGAAGCAAACATCAGTGTTTCAGGCTCCTGGTACCATCAGCTGTGTCACCGTCCAGGCAGGATCTCCAATTAATCCAAAGCCATGCGGAACCTTATCATGGCCTCCTAGCAAGAGTTCTTTAACCCTTCTTCCAGGCAAAGTCTCCTCTGCTTCCCAGGCCACTCGGCCAAAGGGAGCACCCCAAAGCTGGGTGGTCCTCTTCTACCAGAGCTGTGGGAGTCCCCACTCTGGCAAAACCTTGTGGCTCTCTCTCTAATGGCTGCAGTGTCTGGGTTTAAATCTCCAAGCCAAACTTCTTCTGTACCCCTCCGAGTCCTCCTACAATCAGTTACACTTGCCAGCATTCCTGTATTATTCCAAGTTCACTGGCCTGCCACTGTGAGTATGGGCAGGGGTGGCCCCATGCCACGGAGCCAATCTTTTCCAAGCTCCCACGCAGGTACTGTAACTTGAGGGACTTGCCTCCCAGTTACATCTTGGGGGAAAGTTCCTTTCTTCCCCCCACCCTCAGAGCATGGCCACAGCTATTTAACATATTTAAGCGACCAACCAAAGGCTATAGATATGTTAAATGACCATGCCATGGATTAACTGCAAAACTGTGGCTGCACAAAACAGCCCTGCCGGTTCCTTCTCCATGTGTCCCTTCCCCCCAACTCACACCTGAGGGGGCAGAGGTGAGGACATCTTATATGTCTTTGTAATATTTTCTAGACACCTTGAGTTCTGGATTCCATTCCAAATTCCTATTTTCCCCCCTCCCCCTCCTTGGCTACACTCTGTATCATGGCTATTTAGTAATCATGTAGCAATGAAGATTAGGTCAAAGGTAGAACAAAGAACAATGAAGGCAAGAGAAATCTTGGGAGATAATGTGATATTGGAGTAAGGCTTGTTAAAGGGAATGAGAAAATAAAAGATTGACACCACAACACCATGATTTTTACTTTTGTATACATTGGACATAGTGACCTTGGCTTTTCATCTGATTGACAATTTTAGACTCAATATGATGAATGCTCTCATTTATTCTACAAACGTTCATTGAGCATGAAAGTGTTCTAGGGCACAGGAAATACAATGATGAAGTAGACAGGTAAGATCTAAGTTCTTATAGTTCCAATTTAGCAATGTGCTTCATTCCCAAACAATACAAAAAGGCAATGTAGCAGAGTCTTAAGACAGACCCAGCTTTGAATACCAAATTTGTCCATTACTTGTTTTGTGACCTTGAGTAAGTTACTCAAATTCTTGGAGTTTTGTCTACTTATTTGTAAAATAAGGATAAAAATCTTTAGCTCATAGAGTTGTTATGATTATTAAAATTGTGATAAATACACAGCAGTTTGTATAGTACCTAGAGCTTAACACTTATTATCTCATATATTGTTAGTTTATTATAATTGAAATTTTTATTATTATGATTTAGTGCATATTGGGATGACTGAACCTTATTGAACAAGACAGAAACATTAGGCATGATTCATAGGTGACAAGTGCTTACATTTGTTGGGGTTGTGTAAAGGGAAGTAGGGAAAAGGAAAAAGGATAAGTTTTTATAAGCCTAAAAGGAAAACAAAAGAAATCGCTATTGGGCTTTTAATTGCAAAGAGAGCAAGGTTTTAGGATTTAAGGGGCTTTTTTGTGTGTGTGTTTTTTAAAGATTTTATTTATTTTTAGAGAGGAGAAGAGAGGGAGAAAGAAAGGGAGAGAAACATCAATGTGTGCTTGCCTCTCACATGCCCCCCACTGTGGACCTGGCCCACAACCCAGGCATGTGCCCTGAATGGGAATCAAACCAGCAACCCTTTGGTTCGCAGCCCACACTCAATCCACTGAGCTATGCCAGTCAGGTCAGGATTTAGTTTTTAATGTAGTCAAGTCACCTTTTGAATAAGCTTAACTTAATAGGAATAATGAGATAGATATGTCTGTATTTTCCTCATTTTTAGCAGCTGGTGTTACATATGGTGATGAAATATTAAAATCTTGTATTTTGACTTATGAATTAACAAATTATTAATTTAAAATATAATTTTGAATTGCTGAAATATAATTACAGTTATGTTTAACTTTAAATTTAGATTTATCCAGAATTCATTCATATTTAGTAGTAACATAGAGATTTGCTATTATTGATATTTTTAAAAAACATAAAAACTATAACAATGTGAGATCCATTCTTATTTGACTTAAAGATATTGACCAATTCAGAAGATTTTAAACAGAAATTAATCCCTCAGTATAAAATTTCCTTTGTTATTTTGTCATTCCATCTGTTATTTGTTATCACGAAACAAAAATGATCTCAAAGTTTTCCACTCTTCTCTGAGGGTCTTGTGATTTTCAAAAGATGAACTTGAGATATAGACACTGTTTTCTCTCTCTGTATTGAGATTAGTGTTTCAGTGTACAGGTAGAAGCCTAAAACCCTGAGTCAGTTTTTCTACAGATAAATTTCACTAACCACCTCCTTAAGCATTTCATTTGATCTATTTCCCATATAGAACTGTATATTTTTTTAAAAAATTAGTTTATTGTTAAGCTCTGGAATATTTGTCCTCCTTGCTTAATGAGAAATCACAAATACTTTCAATAAATAAGCTAATTAATGCCCAATGAAGTTATATCTATTTTTAGAAATTCCACCGTATAGTGTATGTGTGCATAGAATTTATTTTATTTACTTACTTTTAGAGAAAGAGAAAGGAAGGAAGAAAGAGAGAGAGAGAAACATCAATGTGTGGTTGCCCCTTGCTCTCCCCCAACCCAGGACTTGACCCACAACCCAGGCATGTGCTGTGACTGGGAATCAAATTGGCAACCCTGGTTCACAGGCCGGCATTCAATCCACTGAGCTCCACCAGCCAGGGCTGTATGTTTACATATAATTTAAGTAAAATGTTTTAAGATTAATTTTTCTTTAAAATAAAAATAAAAATCATATTTAAAAAATTAAATAAAGGCATGGATTATTTTGATTTGCCTCGTGGCTACCAAATATCTCATAGTAATCTGTGATGTATTCTTTGTGAACATCTGAGATAAGATGATAGAAGCAGCATTAATTCAAATATTAAGTATTATCATTATCAAATCAAGTCTTTCAAATTTAATTAACCCATTCAGTGAGACAGTATTACAGTATTTTAGATATTCCTGGGGGTTTCAGAATGGAGAGCATATTGTTACATAAATAATTCTTCATCTTCCCTTAGAAGATTTTCTTCAAGTGTCTTCAAGGTCAGGCATCAGGGGAACATGCTCCAGGGCCTCCAAAGTATAAAACTTTCCTGGACAGTGTAAAGAAGCTCAACCCTGGGGAGGGGTCAAATGAAGAAAGCAGGGTGTATACAGTAATCACGCATCTTCCAAGGAAACACAGGGATTATCCAGTTTTTGACTACATCCACTATTTTATAAAAGAGATTAAGAAAACTCAGCTTGATGTCATGAACCTGATTTATTTGATAAATAATAACTGTATACTTGTATGAAGTAGTACCAAAAGGGGAAATAGATTGGAAGCTAAATAAAACTAAAAATATTTTTTTAGTGGGAACTATGTATCCAAAATTTCTGATATTCTCAACTCAGCTAAAATGTAATATAATAGTCTGTGACTGACTACTTATGCTCAATCATTAAAAAGTTGGTAACAATTTGGACTAGGGTGGGTTTGGTGGAAATCAAAAAGAAGTGGACTTAATTGGAGCTGTATTTTAAAAGGAAAATAACTCTCCATCAAAAGCTTAATAGTAGATATAAAAATAACTTATTTTTATAATGTTCATGTTACCAGAGTTTTAATATACACACTTCTTTTGTTATATAAAACTATTATATGAGACTTCTATTACTACTTCTATTACTACTATGATCTTTTTACATATAGTTATGTAAATAGTTAAATAGTTACATGACATATTCAGGAAAGATTTCTTGATAACATAATTTTTAATATCAGGTAGTTTCTTTAACATCATATTTACATTTTCATGAATTTATTCCTTCATTCAAAAACATATTTTTACATACCACACTCCATACTGCATGCTGTACATACCAAGCCAGACAGTCTACAAAAGGAGATCACTATCTAGGAATGGGAGACAGATGTCTAACCAAATCAACGTAATTAAGTACAAATACTTTGGTATAAGCAAATATACATTACAGTAGCAACAACATTTTAAGATGGAAAAAGTTAAATAATCTGATTGAGGAAAAACTAATTTGATGCTGGCTTTTGAAAGACATGATTTAAAGTTAGTATAAAATTAAAAACGATCTCTGTTGTACAGAATTAAACATTTGGAGTGAGAAAAGAACTTTCATTTTGAATACAGAATAAATCTTCAGGTTACTTGTCTTTGTCACCTGAAATGAGGTCTTTTCTTTTAAATTCATTTAATCTCCGTTATGGAAAGGAGCCTACACGCAGTAACTTTAAAAGTGCATTTCGGTAATCACTGGGGAGTCTATTCAGGTGCCAATTTGGTCACCAATTTGGGTATTAGCTACATCATTAGCAAGAAAGGAAAATAATAGGTAGTTCAGGACATATGTGCATAGAAATCCAACAACATAAATGCAAGAGTACTTCAGCATGTGTGTGTGGGTGCATGTGTGTGCATGTATACGTGTGTGTGCATGTGGTGTATGTTGTGCACCCTTGTGTTGGGACATTAGTGGGGTGATATACAGGTTAATAGAGAAGTCTGTAGCTAAATGAACAAAAAACACAGCGACTGACATCAGAAATATATAGCTAGATCCAAGTTTGCACTACCAGGAAGACTTTCTTGCCTTATTTTTCTGGACCTAAATGTCCTTTATAATCTCTGTGATTAAAGTGCCCAAAGCCCTACAAATGACAAGTCAAATAACTAAAGGTAACATGAGACTTTTTATTTTTTAATGTTAGTCTGTTTTCTATATTAGTTAAACTTATCTATTTTTAATAGAAGCTCTTCGTGAATTACTCATTTAAAGAAAAACATTTAGGAAATGCTTAAGAAACAAAACCCCAGCACCATGTAATTAGTTTTAGCATAATCAGTCTATAAATTATAAACTTTAATTTGAATATTACTTTTAATTGTCTGTTCTGGTATGCACCTTGGATAAATAATTTAGCCTTTCCATTTCTTGGTTTTATCTTCAAAACTGTAGCTACATTTGTTGATCTCTTACTATGTGTTAAGCATTATTCTAGAAAATTCACCTTTGTTAACTTATCTACTGCTTTAAATTATCCTGAAAAATAGATGCCATTTCCATTTCATGAAAGAGACACTGAGGACATGGCAGTTCAGGAACTTAGGCATGGTGATATAACTATCATCTGGTGAAGCACTAGACCACAGGTGGCAAACACAAGGCCTGTGGGCTGAATCTGGCCCTCCACCTTGTTTTAGCTGGTGGCAGTGCCAAGCTCTCGCTTAACTGTTACAGAGTAGTTACATTTATACAGTCCTAAAACTACATTTAGCCCTTTGAAGGCAACCTCAAGGCTGATGTGGGTCCCAATGAAAGTGAGTTTGACACCCCTGTACTAGAACCATAGAACAATTTAAGAAGAAATGTTTAAAAAGTTGTAAATCACTCATAGCTTCAGACAAAATGGAAAAGTTACTAATAGCAAAAATATTTATGAACACACTGTTCAAATTATTTCTTTTATGAAATGTAAACTTCCACAATGGTGAGTCACCTCTTCCTCAGATTTGAGAGTTTTACTAGTATATATGTATCACAGGAAGAACTTCCCATAAAAATAGTGGTAGATAAAAATTACATGCATGCATGGCTGTTTTGTTTATTATAGAAAATATCTTCAAGGCAGTTTTAAAATTTGGTTTGTTGAGTTATGATTAAACATGATTGCTCATATGTAAGCAAAACAGAGTAGTAACTCCTGGACAGATAATTAGAGTTAAGATATTCTTTCTTGAGAGAGGCATCCTAAATTATAATTAGCGTGATTTAATTGAACATCAATAATACGTAGGAGGCTCAAAGCATGACACAGGTGTGCAGGTGTTTTTCCTTGGTAATGCAAGCCCTCCCCAATTCTATCCTCTGTGCAGCTGCTTCACTGACTAAAATCTTGGTTTTCTACTGTTTTCCTTGTGTATTCCAATTTACACCTGTGACCAATCTTTTTAATTATGAGACACACTGCGGTCGACACAATGCAGTTCCATGTGACAATATCCAGTATGTACCCCTGAAAAAATGCTGGCAAATGACTTTACTGTAGATGCCAGGTTATATGGTAATTAATGTTGTCTGTTGTTTGGTTTCAATTTTGGACATTTATATTAGGCAAGAGAATTATTTTGAGAAACAGTAAGTGAGCTTTGACATAAATAAAATTTTGAAGTTATTTAAATGCTTTGTTCATTATGTTCTAATTGTCATAAAATAAAATGCTTTTGTACAGTAAATTTGTTTATTGTTATTTGCTGAAATAAGAAATAGTTGAACATGAGTCTATTTGTGGGAGCACAGGTGAATACCTGAAGTTTCAGAACTGCCAAAGATGCAATGTACTGCAATGAGCTTGGTGCTGTCTTCCCTAGTTACAGGATTACTTTTGGATAGATGCTAGATTAATGGCAGTACAAATGGGTCCGCATTTTCTGAATTGGAACCGTCTGTTGTATCTTCAGGACACTACTTCATTCTCTGTAGTTTATTAGAATTCCTCTCTATATGGTACCATGGATGGGTTTAATTCAAAAACTGATGTAGAAAATAGCTTTAAGTAAATAATAAGTGAACTTGAGACATAATAATTTTCATAGCTTGTAAGGTCAGCTATGACATTTATGATATATTCATCATGCATTAAACAGCAGATATTGTTATCATCATAAGTAAAGACTAAACCCCAAAGTAGCGTGTGTTATATATTATTTTAAGAAGTATAATCTGTATAAATATTATAAAAACACAATACAAAGAAATATAATTAAACTGTAAGTAGATGACCTATCATAATGTATGGTCCAACAAGGGATACTTTGATCATAAAATGCAGCCCATTATTTATCCTGAGATGACAGGCATACACTGAGCTATCTTGAAGAAATTGGGATATATAGTCCCCTGAGTATATGCAAGTATTTTAAAGATATAATTAACAAAACCATGAGTGCTATGAAATACTTATGCTGATGACAAGGAAAACTTTACTTTTGTATTTAAATGGGCAAATAAATGTACATTAATATTTTTTATGATCTTCTTAACCAACATCACAGCAGAAATTTAATAAAAAATTAAATAAATATATAAATAGTTACTTTACAGTTATTATTAATGCTCATGAAAAGTTTACATTCTCTTTCATGTATTTCCTTAACTACTCTCTTTTTGGCATCTGCATACAACATACTGTTTACATATTTCCATGGCCATAGGGGAGAGTTGTTGGCTCCTGTGGCATTCTGTGCATCAGGCGTTGCACACTACTGTGGCTTCTCTAATCTTCCCTTTACTTTCTCATGTTGGTATCTACTGAAATTCTCCTGTTATGGTATCATTCTTCACCCAGAAGAATGGAGAATTTTCTTGCATTTCTGATAAAATGAGCCTTAAACTGGCCTTCTTAGTACTTCTTTGTGGCCACATCCCCAGGAAACATTGCTGTGCCCTCTTGCTCTAGGGTGATTTATTTCAGAACTATCGCCAAGAAAAAAACTTTCTGACAAAAGTGTTCTACCTTCGAAGGTATACTTGGTTTCTTCTTCAATCTATCTAAGGTGTCCACGTAGGAATTTATTGTCTCACCCAATTTGGAATGAAAAATTGAAATAATGAAAGCTTCCAGAAACAAACAGAATAAAATTTTAAAAATCTGTTGAAAGTATCAGTGACTCACCTGAACTTTCATGCTAGAGTTACACATTGCAATTATGTTTTACACATCAGCAATACCTCAACAGACGTATGTGTGCAAGTAGCAAAATAATTATATTTTAATAGTTTTTCTGAACTTGAACTATACATATTTTAATTTATATGATTATATTTTGTAAAACCAGAGTTTGAATTTCTATCCAAATACAAAGTAATATTTGTATAGAAGAATAAGAAGAAGAATTTACAGATAAATATAAATATTATGATAACAATGTTGTGAAGAAAAACTTGACATAGTGATTATAGGAGGTAATTATTATATTGCCAAGTTAATGTTGCCTTTTTAAATAAATTAACTGATAATTTATCTATGAAAAATATAAACAATATAGAAGTGATGTAGTTTAACAGATGAATTTGTAACAGTAGGATCTTTTATTAAGAACCTATGAGGCACTGTGCACTTTACAGATATATTAGTCATGGTATCTCTAACCCTCACTACAACCCTAGGAAGTATTCAGCCTTAATTTATACTAAAAAGGGATGAAAAATATGAGAAGTCATGCAATTTGACTAAATTTGACTATATTAGTTATTAAGTGGTACATCATAGTTTTAAATTTAAATTTATCTAATTTCAAAGCTCAGATTCCTTTCATTTCTCCATTACCTCTTCACTTCAATATATAGAGACATTTAATAAATCTTAATTGTGTTTTTACATTCACATTATATATACTGTAAAGCACACTCGCACCAATAAAGCACTATCAGGAGAGTGACCAGTGAAAAGCAGAAATCAGGTACCAATTGGTTCATTTCAACAAAACCATTGTGCTATTTATAACTGAGGCACAACAAACAAACCTGGCAAACATGAATGACGATACTCATAATTTTCACATTGGAAAATGTAAAACAATTAGCAAATATTTTTGGTCATGCCATACAAAATAAATTTTCCCTGTATTTTGTTCCTATTTTTGACAGCAATTTTGGTACTGATGATAATGGGGCTTTTACTGGTAATCCGCTAACAGATTACAGTAATTTAAAAGTGCACTTTAAGACACCATTTGGTAAGCTTCTTACCTTTTTTCTCTAACGTATTTTAAGAATCAAATGTTTGCATATAGAGGATAATAAGTAAAAGAAAATATAAAATATGATGGTTATTTTTACCTTTTTCCCACTGCCAAAAATGTTGACTTTTAAAATAACCGAATCAATGTGCATACCTGAATGCTACTATTAAGTCATTACCTTTTTTAATTTTTAACTTTTTATTTTTTATTGTTGTTCAAGTCCAGCTATCTCCATTGTCTGCCACCACTTACCCCTACCCCACCCATCTTCACATCCTAACCTCAATCCTTCCCCCTTTTGGCTTTGCCCATGGGTCCTTATGTATGGTTGATACATCTAGGACACACCAGGCTTTCATCATTTTGTGATATGTTGAAACAGAAGGTAATATAAAAGGAACATAAAACAACTTTTCAAAATAACGTAAACATTACATGCTTTAAAAAACCACGTACTTCATGGAATATGCATAAATGTTCTTTGGCTAATCTCTTAACCTTTTTTCATCCAGTCCACCCTTACCCCTCCCCTCTGACAGCTGTCAGTCTGTTCCATGTATCTATACCTCTGTTTCTATTTTTTGTCAGTTTATTTTGATCATTAGATTCCACATATAAGTGAGATTATATTGTCTTTGTCTTTCACCAACTGGCTTCTTTCACTCAGAGTAATAATTTCTAGGTCTATCCATGCTGTTGCAAAAAAGTGAGAGTTCCTTCCTTTTTTTGCCTGAAGACAACAGTGTGGTGATGGCCAGGAGGAAGAAGGGAGTCGGGGTGGAGGGGAGGTAGGCAAAGGAGGGAATAATTGGAACAACTGTAATAATGTAAACAATAAAAATTTAAAAATAAATAAATAAAAAGATGTACTTTAAATAGTAAAATCATGGTTGAAAAAGTTTTTATAACTAGATCTTAAAAGAATTAAAATTCTACAACTCTGCTATTTTTGTTTCTAATCTAGAGTTCAGTTCTAATGTGAAGTAATTAACAAATGTTCCTCAGATATTGGAAGAAACATTAATTTTTAATTTGGCACAGATATTTTCATGTGTAATCTCTAGTTATCTGAGCAGTTCCTGAAACATCTGGATAGTTGATGCCTAACCAATTTGGGCTAAAAGCCATTAAGAAGAGCATAATTATATAACACACTTCATTTTATTAAGTCATTGCATAGAAATTAATGCATACATATCCTGGATTTTATACTAAAAAAAAAAAAGAAAGAAAAACATACTCAAGAGCAGAACAATTAAATTGGGTTTGTGCAAACCCTTTAAATTATAATTTGTCCCAAATTCTCAATTAAGGTAAATTGCAAGATTGGAACAAAACCACTTGAATGAAAAAGGCAGGTCATTAACTGAAGTTATACTCAAGCCAATATAATTTTTAAGTGCATGATTATTATTCTCCTAACCATAACCTGAACATTAACGATGTCTCATTAAGTCCTATGGAATGAGTCCTCAGTGAATAGTAGCCAGTTAAATTGACTTAATTAAACCAATGTTTTCTGACTGCACTTCAGTTTTTGCTCTTGGATATCAGGTAAAATTTCTTCTTTGTAGGATGTATAGTACCCTCACTCACTAATAATGGGAGCACAAAGAAACAGGTTTGGAAGGAGAGAAGTTGTGAGTTTCACCTGAGAAAGGTATAAAACTTTACTTCACTTGCAAGGTAAAAATTAAGTCTGTCACAATGTGTAGATGTTCAGAGAAAAACACAAGACTCCTGAAGTAGAGACAACACAAACAAACAAACAAACAAACCTTACCTCAGTGAGCACAATAACCAGTGTCAGTAAACTTGTCTTTGCACTATGACTCCTACCTTCCCCTGGGTGACATGGAGGTACAGATGACACATACACATGCTATGGGTTGCCTGACAGGAGAAGAACCCATGATCAAGGGCTCATTACTTTTTTATAGCTTATTGACAAATAAAAATTGTATATATTTATTCTGTGCCATGTGATATTTTGAAATACCTCTACACTAAAAATGATTACTATAATCAAGTTAATTAACACATTACCTCACATAGTTTTTTGGACTGTGTGTGTGTAGTGAGTCTGTTTAAAATCAATTAGTAAATTTCAAGTATCCAATACAGAGGTATTGTTATCAATTACAGTCATCATGCTGTATATTTTTCTCCAGTGCTTATTTATCCTACATAACTGAAACTGCATTCTTTGACTAACAGCTCTCCATTTCCGCTACCACCTGGCCCTGGCCACTACCACTTTACTGTCTCCACTTCTATGTATTTGATTTTTTTTATATTCTTCATATAAGTACAGTCATGCAGCATTTGTCTTTCTGTGCCTGATTTATTATTCACTTAGAATAATGCCTTCCAGGTTCATCCGTGGTTTTGAACTAGCATAAACATTCTTACAAGCAGCAAAGAAGCCAGTTGTCTCCTCAGGGAGAAAGCGTTAATTCTCTACTAGCCTTTACTTGCATTGCTGCCTGGGAAACTAATTATGGTAACTACTTAGTGTCAGAAGATGAATTAAGTGTTACAGAAGGGCCCACTCAGCAAAAATGAGCAGGCACACCCTGGATCCATAGCGGAGTACTCCTCCAAACAGTGAGTGGTCAGATTAAATTTTTGCTCAATCTCTTAATCTGAAGTACAAATTGGATTCTCTGTAATGTATACCACCCTGGAGAAACATCACATGCATTTAAGAAACAAGGAAACATAGTAATGAAAATAGTTTGGCTTCTGAAGTTTACTCCTTCAAATTGCTTCCCCAAAAGAGTACTTAATTCTTTCATTGTAGGTTATGTTTAACTGATGTTGTTAACATACATTCCCAGTTAGCCTTGTGTTAGTCCAGGTCCTCAGAAAAGCAAAAATTGAGATGGACTTCAATGTACAAGGAAAACACCCCTGAGAGAAAATGGGAAATTCACATAAGTATCAAATAAGACTAAAAGATTAACATAGCGTGTCCTACTATTTTGGCACCAATAGAATAGTCCAATTTTTTATTAGGAAAACACCCCTGAGAGAAAATGGGAAAGAAGTTGTGAGGCTGGGATAGTCATCTGATCACTATGAGAATCTGACTGCAAGTAAAGGAGAAAGGAAAGAGAGCTTGGATGGAAAAGTCCCAGGCTACTGTACATATCAAGGCATGTATGCCAAAGCCATGAAGATTCCTCAAGCCAGAGCTGGAATTCAGAGACCCTTCTTTCTGAGAAAAGCACATGCTGTGCTCAGCAATTGGCTGGGAACAAACCCTGGGAGATGTGGCCTCTGATCAAGCTCAGAGATGATTCCAGAGCAAAGAGATGGGGAAGGAGGAAAAACACTAAATGACTAAGTACTGATCCAGAAAAAAATCTAAAATAATGTGAAACAGATTAAATTTGAACTGATAGTGATAGTGTTACCATGAATGGGCAAGTTACAGCTTTTCAGAAAATAAGATATTATTATTAGACTGAATTCAGTTCAGAAAAGTAAAATTACATATGTGCATATCTAAATTTGATAATACAGTTTAAAATCACTTTGTAAATTTCATTTATCATTTATTTATATTTACTGTTTAATTTTGGCTCCTGGAAACGCTGACCTATGTCTTTTATAGCCAGTCTTTTTCAGTCTCCCTAGTGTGGTATGTAACAACCAGAATATATTACATATTAATGATGTAACTCAGCGATTTTCAACTGATGTGCCCCCAAAATTTTCAAAAACATTCAAAACCTTACTGCTTAGTCAGTGGCACTGACCCTTTTTTTTAAGACGGTCAAAAAATGACAAGTCAGCACAACAATGGCCATGTGAGTAAATCAAAATTATACCTATTTTTTATCATATTGGTTAAAAATATATTTTTGGTATGCTGCAGAATTTTTGTAGTTTATGTGTGCCACGAGACAAAAAAGATTGGAAATTGCTGATGTAGCTTTTTGAACAAATTAGAGAAAAACTCTTTGTCATCATAACCTTCCTTTGCATCTGCTTTGAATATATAACATGAGCTAGGAGTTTTAGGGGAACCACTTGACATTGACTATTTTCTGTGACAGTTCATACTTGTGGTGTTAGTTTGTGTGTGCCTTTGAATTTGGCTGTGTGGGGGTGTCATGTAAAAATTTGGACTATTCTATGGGTGCCAAAATAGTAGGACATGCTATGTTGATATTTTAGTCTTATTTGATATTTATGTGAATTTCTGAGTTCATTTTTGCACTAAAATCTACATTCTAGTCTTAGAACTGCTGTGTAACAATGGCAATGACTTTGGTAGATGCATTTGGTAGAACATGGATTCACAAAGATTAATATGGGTTTGTAGGATACAGTGACACCACAATAGGGTGAAATTAAAGAAATTCTCTCATTTTTTCTTATAATTATTTAATGTATTGGGGTGGCATATATACATAACCATACAAGTTCAAGTGCACAACTAAACAAAACATCATCTACACACTGCATCATGCACCTATGGTCCCAAGCAAAGTTTCTTTCCATCCCCATTTTACCCACCTTTGACCACCTCCACCTATCTCCCAGCCCTCCTTTCCCTCTGACTAATACAACATTGTTGTCTGTGGCTATGTGCTATATATGTGTTTGGTTTTTTTTTTGCTTAATCCCTTCACTTTCTTTCATTGAGTCCCCTCAACATCCTCCCCTCTGACATATTATGTGGCACAGGATCTGCTTCTCTTTAAAATGTTTATCTGAAATTCTGCTCACATCATTGGCCAAAAGTGTTACATTTATTTGTACATAGTTCTGTACAGGAGCTAAGGTGAGAGATTTTTCTGCATACATTGGAGCCCTAAATAAAATTATTTTTTTCTTAATAAGAATAGAAATAAATGGTTACAGGTAAACCACCAACACTGAAAACCATATAACATGTATTTTGTATCTAAAAAGCTGCAATCATCGTAAATGTTAAAAGAACAGGACCAGTAGATAGATTATCGTAATGCAAAAGTGAGCTACAATTATGTGTAAAAGTATATTGACTAATTTAATGTCTGTCACTCTTCTACTAAACAGAATAGATAAAAAATTTTATTTTCATGGAATGTCAATTCTAGTGAGAGGAGACAGAAAGTAAATCAATCAATAATTTATACAAAAGAATAATAGTATCAGATGGGGCCAGGATGTATGGAAATTGAAAGTCAGGGGAAAAATTTTAAGTTTATTCTAATTGTAAATTTTTCTAGGCAGGGTTTGGCTCTTTTTTATTCATTACTTTCATCACTTATTTCAGATGCACCTTGTACATTTATTTCCAGTACTGTTTAATAATCCATTGTTTAAATAAACAATAATTTACTAGTTAACATACCTGTTGACACTTGTGTAGTTTCCAGCTTTTTCTTTCTTTTTTTTTTTTACTTTAAAGAACTATGCTGATAAGATTATTCTCACACAAAACTCTTGGTTGATATGTGGAAGAAGTTTCATGGTGCATGTACCTTCAAACACAATGCAATGATAATGGAATGTAGTTTCTAAAGTTGTAGTTCCATTTTACACTTCAGAAAAGAATCAGAGTCCCATTAGGTTCAAAATCCTCATCAGCACTAGGAATCATCAGTATTCTAAATTTTTGCTAAATTTATGTGGGGTTTATTCACATTGGGGTTTTAAGTTGCTTTCCCTTGTTAATAATGAGGTTGAACATCCTTTTTCATGTGTTTGTTATTATAAAACATTTTGTTTTCTTCCATAAAATGTCTCCTTTTGTTCTTTTCCATTTTGTTAGATTATGTCATTAACCTGTGGGTTTTCTGGATTCTATATATAATCTGGATATTAAGTATTGACAGTAATTTGTGTTGTAGTTTATGCTTTTGCTTCATTATGGTGTATCCTTACAAACATATTATTCTCTTCTATTACATCCAGTAATATTTTAAAATTACTTAATAAATCCTTTCTTACCCTGTGATTATGAAGCTATTTGCTTATAGTTCTAGAGTTTTAAGATTTTTGTCTTCTTACTTTAAGACTGTAATTAATACACTTTGATTTTGGGGAAATGAGGTATTTAGTAAGAATGAAATTTATTTTCTATCCAATTTTAAAGATTAAAATTTTTTAGGCCATATGGATAAGTTAAACTGTATATTCTATGGCTGCTTTAGTCCCAATCTGTTTCTAATCCTGTTCTTCAGATGTTTGGAGTCACTACCTAAAACAGAGGGCAGTTACCATTCTTGGAGTCCCTGTGGTTTCCAGTACACAACATTGTAGTCTTGACAGGCTGCCTACATGCTGCTCACCCTCCTAGTTTCCTCTTCCTTATCAACCAATTCAATTAAACACAATGTCACCCCAAATACCAAGCTCACCTTTCTGAATTTAGCTTTTTTGTCAAGATAGGCTCAGGGAATCTTCACTCCTGCATTGCCATTCTGATATCCTGAAGCACATGTTTGCTTTTATATTTTATCCTAGCTACTCTACCTTTAGCAGTCAAAATTTTTTCTTAAACATTTTTCTATTTGAACATTGGGCCCCTTGGCTTTTTCTTTTCAATTTTTGTATTTTGAAATTTTATTATTCCATTTGTTTATTTTTCTACCCTCTAAGGCCAACAATTATGGTCTGATCTTTTGTATAGTTTTATTTCATCTTTTGTGTTTATATATAGTTATTGAATATTCTATTTCTAAAAATCCCAATATATTTAATATCAGGGGATAATATTAAATCTATTATATTCTTCTTTATCCTTACTCTTACTAAATAAAACTTTTTTTGCATGTATTTAGTAAATTTTTATTTTGGTGATGTAATCTCTGAGAATCCATATGTTCCTAATTGTGGATGGTTTTGTTAAGAGAGAATATTGTTTGCTTCTTTTGAAAGACAGGGAATATTCCAAACCTTGAAACAATTACTCCTCATAGAAGACTCCTAGCTTAATGTGAGAATATCAAGTTCACCTATACCATGAACTTGGGTGGAGGATTTTAGTCTCCTTATTTTACTAAGTTATTGGTATCTGCACCCAGTTCAACCTCATTATTTTGTTATTGATCTCTGAATGTTGCACTGATTAATTTCTCATTTTTCCTTTGTCATACTTATAAGTGACTCTAATAATATATTATAAATGTTTTTTGGGTTAAAATAGAACATAATTTTATTGAGTAGGGCAGCATATCTGCACATGTACCCAGGAGCAAAAATTGAAATTCTTATTCTTTCAAACAATGTATCTTCACACAGTCTATCATTATTAAATACTAAATGATATGCCTCAAGGTTAGAGTAATAACTTAATAGATGGAATTCCTTAACATAATGGAATAATATTGCATCAGTTATTTTTGGTTCATTATTCAGTTAAAAATTATCATTTTCAGAAATGTATGGGATGTGGTATTAATGAATTACTTATGTATTATTTCTTCTTTTAAAATCTGACCCAAAATACTGAACAGAAAAATGAAGGAAGAAAACTAAAAATTAATACTGCTTTTGTTATACTGACTGATATGGTATATTCATGTACTTTTTGTTTGTTTGAATTATAAGTAGAAATCTTAAAAACTTACTCTTTTGCCTCCAAATCTGCAATAACCAATAGAACATTAAAAACCCATAATTATTACATTTACCAAGTATGGGTAAAAATTTAAGATAAAAGAAAGAATTTTCTTTCAGATTTTAGAGTTTGATAGTTATTGATAATTTTACTATGTTAAATGATCTTGAATGAGTTAGTCTCTGGAACATTACTACTCATAAGAGAAATCTTTATAATAAAATTATTTTAAATGTGTTTTTGAATACAAAAAAATGAAAAACTGTTCATGTAGTTAGATCATCTAATTTTAAAAAAAAAATTGTATTGAATTCATTGAGGTTATATTGCTTAATAAAATTATACAGGTTTCAGGTATATAATTCTATAATACATCATATGTATATTGTATTGTGTGTTCACCACCCTAAGTCAAGTCTCCTTTCATCACCATTTATCTACCATTTATCCTCCTCTACCCCTCCCCCATTTCCTTATGATAATCACCATACTACTGTTTTCCGTGTCTGTGAGGGTTTTTGTCTTTGCTGAATCCTGTCACCTTTTTCAATTAGCCTCCAACCCCCATGCCCTCTGACAGCTGTAAATCTGTTCTCTGTACCTATGAGCTTGTATTAATTTGCATGTTAGTTCATTTTGCTCATAAGATTTCACATGTAAGTAAAATTATATGATACTGGTATTTCTCTGACTGGCTTATTTCACTTAACATAATATTCTCTACATAACATAAACCTTGTCACAAAGGGTAAAATTTTCTTTGCTTTTGTGGTCAAGTAGGATTCCCCATAACAGATTTTTTTTGATAAGATGAAAGACAAAGTCCTTCTTTTTATTTACTTTATTTTTTTATTTTAATTGTTGTTCAAGTACAGTTTTCTGTCTTTTACTCCCATTCCAGCATGTCCCCTCAGTCCTCCCCACCTCCCTTCCATTTCCACCCACCCCTAGTTTTTGTCCATGTGTCCTTTATACTTGTTCCTGTAAACCCTTCCCCTCTCCCCTGAAATTCCCTCCCCTCTCCCCTCTGGTCACTGTTAGCCTGTTCTCTGTTTCAGTGTCTTTGGTTAATTTTGCTTGTTTGTTTGTTTTGGGGATTAGGTTCCTGTTAAAGGTGAGATCATATGGTATTTGTCTTTCACTGCCTGGCTTATTTTGCTTAGCATAATGCTTTCCAGTCCCATCCATGCTGTCGCATAAGGTAGGAGCTCTTTCTTTCTTTCTGCTGCATAGAATTCCATTGTGTAAATGTATCATAGTCTTTTGATCCATTCATTTACTGATGGGCACTTAGGTTGCTTCCAACACTTGGCTGTTGTAAATTGTGCTGCTATGAACATTGGGGTGCATAGGTTCTTTTGGACTGGTGTTTCAGGATACCTCAGACAAGGGTTTAATCTCCAAAATATATAAAAAACTCACACAACTCCACTCTAAGAAGACAAGCAACACAATTAAAAATGGGCAGCCCTGGCTGGCGTAGCTCAGTGGATTGAATGCGGGCTGCGAACCAAAGTGTCGCAGGTTCGATTCCCAGTCAGGGTACATGCCTGGGTTGCAGGCCATGACCCGCAGCAACCACACATTGATATTTCTCTCTCTCTCTCTATCTCCCTCCTTTCCCTCTCTAAAAATAAATAAATAAAATCTTTAAAAAAAATGGACAAATGACGTGAACAAACACTTCTCTAAGGAAGACATACAGAGGATCCAAAGACACATGAAATGATGCTCAGTTTCGCTAGCTATCAAAGAGATGCAAATTAAAACCACAATGAAATACCACTTCACACCAGTCAGAATGGCCATCATAAACAAAGCAACAAACAACAAGTGTTGGAGAGGTTGTGGAGAAAAGGGAACCCTAGTGCACTGTTGGTGGGATTGCAGACTGCTACAACCACTATGAAAACCATAGAATTTTCTCAGAAAACTAAAAATGGATCTGCCTTTTTATCCAGCAATTCCACTGCTAGGATTGTATCCTAAGAATTTTATAATAGATTTTTCATTATAGCAAAACAGTTACTAAATTAGTAACTGATGTAGTGAAGAAACAAAATGCATTAACATTTAAAGTGATTATTGTTAGGTATATATTTAGTTCCATTTCGGTCTTTTAACTATGTTTTTTCTGTTTTTTTTTTCTTCTCTTTTTTCTTAATGAAGACCTTTTGGGTCAGGTAATGAGGCAAAAATTTGGACAACTGCAATAGAACAACAATGAAAAAAGAATATGCATGAGCCTTGACGTGGACAACTGCGTGGGAGTTACCTGAAAAGGTGTGGGGGGCTGGGTGGATGGGGGCAATAGGGGAAAATGGGACAACTGTAATAGCATAAAGAAAACTATGTATTAAAAAAGAAGACCTTTAAAAAAAGAAGACCTTTTAACATTTCTTATAATATTGGTTTGGAGATAAACTCTTTTGCTTTTTCTTGTGTGGAATGCTTTTTATTTTCCCTTAAATTTTAAATGATGGCTTTGCCAAGTAAAGCAGTCTCTTTCAGTTCATTTTGTTTGAGACTCTCTGTTCTCCCTAGACCTGTTTGTCCTTTACCTTCACTTTGTTAGGGGATGTTTCAGTCATTATTTCTTCAAGTATATTCTGGTTCTTTTGCTCTCTCTTATCCTTATGATAACTCTACAATGCAGATGTTATTATGCTACATATTGTGCCAAAGATACAATGAGGGTCTTTTAAAGTAGCCTCATTTTTTAAATGATTTTTTTTAGCTGCTCTTTTTGGGTGTTTTCTTCTATCTTGTCTTCAAAATTGCTGATTCAGTCATCGTCTCAGTGAGTCAACAAGTAGAGGCAAGTCATCTTCACCAGTTTGATAAAAGTTCAGACTTAGTGCCAGTTGTGGTTGAGGCCACTCAGCAAATGTCCCAGGGTGTACCAAGTCTGGTTGCCACTAACTGGGTGTTCATGTACCTTGTGGTGGAGTGGGGTCTTAAGGAATCATCAGAGTGAGGCCAGCAGTGTTTATCAAGCACAAACAGACCAGGAGTTAGCCATGTGAAAGATCTCTGCATAGACTGGGCATGCAAAGGAAATCTAGAAAAAGTCAGTCAGTCCTAGATTCCACCAGGAAGAGCACAAGCCCAGCAGAGAAGGGTTATGGGGAGTTGGGAGGATGACATTTGTTGATTTCCTGTGAGGGGGAGGTGCTGCTCAGGCTTGGGGGAAGGTTGGGGGGAAGTGGCCCCTATCCCAGAGCCACACAACTCTGTTTCAGATTCTGCTCAAACTCTGGTAGGATAGAGCCACTAGGAGTTGGGAGGGTGGGGCCAGTGGGAGCCCAGAAAGTGGGGCTAGCAGACCTCTAATAAGGGGCAGGTACCAGTTATGTTCATGGGAGAGTAAAAGTAATGCCCTCCCAAAGCCACACAACTCAGTCACCGACACCTCGTGAGTCTGTCCAGACCTCTATACCCCAGCCTAGACAGCTGACTCCTCAGTAGGGAACAAACATCTTAGAGTGGAGTGAGAGGGAGCTCACAGCATGGGGATATTGCTTTCCCCAGTGCTGATGATGTGGAGGGAGGGCTTCACCCAAAAAGATGATGTCTGAGGTATAAGAGAGTGACACAGCACAGGGATCCTGGCAGCTGTCCCTTTATTTTTCTCCCCAGAGCCACAGACTCCAGACTCTCCTCACGTGACTCTAGAGAATTCTGCACTCTCTCCAGAATAGTCCAGGGTGTGTGGCTGTGAACAAGATTTTGTGCATCGGACTTTTAAGACATTGCCTGTGTCTTTAACAGATTTCTGTTTCTCCCTGACGAACAGAATCCCCACTATTTTTACAGCTAGATGTTGTGTAGATGCTTCTTCCTATCTCTGGTTCTCTGGGCTGGGAAGCCTGGTTTGGAGTTGAGACCCCATGCTTCTCAGCAATTGAGAAATTGATTTGGAACCTTAGCTACTGCATGTGAAAGTGGGGCCAGACGTTTTTTTGCGTCTCCACCCTTCCTCTACAGAATTTCTTCTGCAAATTCTTGGTCATAAGACTTTCTTTTTCAGCTAGTCTTCCATTGGTTATTCAGGTTGTCTGCTCTATATTTTAGTTGTAATCCCAGTTTGGCCCTTGAAGGAGGTTAGTGTAAAATCTACCAACTCTGCCTCCAACTTGAGTCTTCCTGACAGTCTAATTCAGAGGTTTTCAAACTTGTTCATCTTGTGGCTCACATAAACTAATTACTAAAATTCTGTGGCACATCAAAAAAAAATGTCTTTTGCTGACCTGACAAAAAATAGATATGATTTTGATTCATTCACACCAGACAACTATTGTGTTGGCTGTTGTCATTTTTTTTAAAATCTTCATCTGAGGATACCTGTTGTCATTTTTTTATTCGATAATCTAAAGGAAAAGAGGCCAGTGCCCCCGGCTAAATAGTCAGGTATTGCATGTTAACATATCACAATAATAGTGCCTAGTAGATTAGGTAAAAAAATTCCAGTACCTAATTATAGAGATGGCTCAATTTCATACCCTAAACATATTATACTTTCTCAAAAATTATTGTTAAAGTAGTAAATATAAAATTTATTTTGTCACTTAACTGAAAAGTTTAGAATGTGAATATAAGGATATGCTTGTAATATTCCAGAATTTTTATGGTATCATAATATTCATCTTACAAACAAAAATGTAAGCTCTAAAGAATCACATCATAGGGCAGGAAAAGATCATTTTAGAAGAAAGGTTGTATTTTATTCTCTCATTGTAAAAGATGTCACAATAAAAGCTTATCAAAAGTAACATCTTTTACAAAGAACTGAAGAACTGGTGCTGAAATCAATTAAAGAATACTTGTGTGAAACCTCTAATTAATGTCAAAGGAAAAATGAGCCAAAATAAAATGAACTAGATGTCTGGCACTCAGGGGTTGAATATCCAACTTAAGGAAAAGTTTCTGGGTATTATAAGAATTCTAGGAGAAGAAAATAAAATAGAAGTTCATGTGGCTTTTGAACAGCATTATGTCAACAAAAATCAATAGCATATACTTGAGATAGAATTAATATAAAAGCTCAAAGAATTAGTACATACTGTTTTAAACAAATCTGATGGGTATATAAGAGGAATGAACTCAATGATTACAATAAGTATTCCAATGAATATCTTAATGAAGGAATTTTCAAGGCTGAAATTAAACCTACATAACAAAAAGTAACAATTGATTCTTTTGCCAAATTTTATTATTTGGAAAACTGGTTTTAAGCTATACTGGAGAAAATGAAGAGGTATTTAAAATGAATTCTCATGAGATTCATTGAAAATCAATGAAATAGTTATATAAATATATTTGTAGTGTCTTAGAAAGGGAGTAATAAGTATATTTTTGTTCCTCATCAAAATTTTTCTCGTATCAAAAACCCTAAGAATGTTCTGATACATAGACCAAATTTAAAAGTAATGCTTACAAAAATGTTTCAGATGGTAGTGATTACTCACTTTTCACAATGGGTAAGACTTCAAATATCTAAAATTAAATTATAACCTACATTTTTTGTGTCATTGATTTAAATTGTTCTCTAGACTGTTTTATCCAATGGCTAGATGTTGTATTTCTTGACTGATTTAGTGTTCTGTGATATCTATACTATGTGACTGAACTGCAATTTCAAATAATCATTTCAAAAATTTACTTTCATAGTGATGTGACGTTATAACGAAATTTTTCTTAATTCATCACAAGATTTAGCATTTCTTTGGAATCATTTTGTCTAATGCTTTATCTTCAGATGAAGTAAAGTTAAATAAGGAAAATCATGGTGTTTTGCCTAATAATATAAATCCAGTCTTAATGATCACTCGAACTATTTTACACCAACTCTAGTGAATAATAATAATAATAAAATTCTTATTTAAGTTTTACAGCATGAAAATATTTTCTTTATTTGGAAAAGTATTTAATTATTTAAAGTGACTTTTTAAAAAGTATTTTCTCTCTACTCAGAGCTCTCTGAAGACAGAGCATTCTGTTTACTCTTTTCACTTCCTACTTTGTAGACATCGATGTTTTTGTTGTTCAATGCCAAAAACAGTGACTGGCATTAAAATATTTTTACAAGTGGTTGGTGAATGCAAGAATATACAAACAACCTTTGAATTTCATTGAAGATGAGGTCTGTGGAAGAATCACAAGAAGAAAAAGATGGATGAGTTCTATTGTGACATATAAATTAAATATTCAAAAGATGAAGATATTCTATACAATGTTTAAACCTTATTTTGAAAAATAAACATTAGAATTGAGAATTAATTTTCAAAGCATAGAGATAATTATGTGATTTCCAGTCAGGGGCACTTTTGTTGTTAAGAACAGAAACCCAAATTTCTATTAAAATTAAAAAATAAATATATGGGGATGGAGGTCTTACAACTTTCCAGGGAAAAACTGAACATTGCTGTTTTTGGAAGTACAGAAATTATGTTGTGTCTTGGGACTTCTACAGCTGAAGCTTATCAAAGACACCCCATATGCATCTTGGTTACTATTCTTTGGTGGCATTTCATAATCTGCTTCATTCTATTTTACCATGACCACTTCAGTGTTTTAATGTCCTTATTCTATAATTCTAAGAAATATTTAGCTCAGCACAGACTATGGATATCTAGCCTGTTTGGTCATAATTTGACCTAGACCCAACTTTTAGTTAGCAGTTTGAGTCATAGACATACCCTCCACCTTGACTGTTTTTAATACAAGAAGAGAAAGGTTAGTAATAACAGTCAAATTAATTATAATCCAAATTTTAAATCTTCACACTAAATTCTGAACTTCTTAAATGTCTTCTAATTAGCCCAAAGTAACCATTTTTACATCTTTTGTTGCCCACTCCACTCCAGACATACATTTTTTAAAATTTTGAGGCCTAAGGTTATTCCTTGATTTTTTATTTCTCTGCCTGAAATTCTTATCCTTCCATCTGGAAAAAATCTTACTTATTTTCAAATCCTTAAATAACTTGTGATTTCTTTTTTTTATTTTTTTAAAAATTATTTTTTATTGTTCAAGTATAGTTGTCTGCATTTTCCCCCACCCCAGCCATCCCTCCCTCCCTCCCCTGATCTCACCCATTATTGGTTTTGTCCATGTGTCCTTTATAGTTGTTCCTGAAAACCTTTACCCCTATTTCCCCCATTATCCCCTTCCCTCTGCCCTCTGGTTACTGTCAGTTTGTTCTTAATTTCAATGTATCTGGTTATATTTTGCTTGCTTGTTTGTTTTTCTGATTAGGTTCCACTTAAAGGTGAGATCATATGGTATTTGTATTATACTGCCTGGCTTATTTCACTTAGCATAATGCTCTCCATTTCCATCCATGCTGTCACAAAGTGTAGGAGCTCCTTTCTTTCTGCTGTGTAGCATTCCATCATATAAAGATACCATAGTTTTTTGATCCATTCATTTACTGATGGGCTGATAGCAACCTAAGTACCCACCAGTAAATGAACTGTAATCTCTTTCAAATCAGCAAGAAAGGTCAACTGCTACCTCCACTGGAATCCTTTGGCACGTATTTATACTAGTCATGTAGCTGTTTATATAGCGGCTACTTCATAGCTCCTAGGTGCCTTTTCCATGGTCTTCATGATACATCCATCCATGGAGGGATCTTCCAAACCCAATCCCAGAGCCTGGTGTCCATTTTTGCATCTTCACTCTTACTGCTCCAAACTTCATTTATAAAACCTATTCTTTATTACTTTCATTTGCTTTTTCTTCAATATAACTCTCTGATTTTTGAATTTCTAACATTGTTATAAGAAACTGATATTACTGGGTATCTTAAGGCATTCTGACTGCTATAACAAAACATCACAGTTCATGTGGTTTACAAAGAACAAAAATTTACTTCCCAGAGTTCTGGAGGCTGTGAAGACTGAGATCAAGGTGCCGGAATGTTGGTATCCAGTGAGAGCTGATTTCCTGAATGATAGCCATCTTTTTGCTGAAATTTTATAATGACAGAAAGGGTCAAGGGGGTATTTGAGGGTAACTTTTCTAAGGACACTAAGTCTATTATGATGACTCTTCTTCATAATGCCATCACACTGGGGGTTAGAAGTTCAATATGACTTTGAGGGGGGCATAAATATTCTATCTCTAACACTTGGATGTTGAAAATATAAACATAATGGATTAGGTATGCATAAAATTTCACACAAAAATTCTTTACTGAAAAGAAATAATTGTTCGTGCTCCATTAGGCTACACATTCTCTTCACCAAATCTATTGTATTTTATTTATATTTTATACATTTTATAGATGAGTTAGGGTACTTGCTATATTCTATTTTAAAATTATTCCTAAATCAGAACATTGCCACTGGTATATTACAAACAAAAACAACCTTGTTATTAACATTGATTTATGTTTGTAAGGAAAACTTAACTTTTGCTAGGCCTTTAGTAAGGAGTACTGAATCATTTTAATCAGGAATGAGCTTGTTTGGAGAATGTTGTTGCTATGGTTACCCTTGTATACCATAGGCTTCAAATCCAAGAGATATATTTATGTTTAGAGTGGTAGCTGCTGTGACTGAAGATTTTTCCCAGTGTGTGCTCTATCTTCAGTTGTTGGTCTTTCTTTTGTACTTGTGTCTCAGAGAGCATTTCTTTGTATTCTCCTGGTTCTCATTTAGCTGGAGATTGCTGGTGGGTTGGGAAACATTCCTTGCTGTGGTGGTTCATCCTCAGACTTAAGCAGGTACAGTGTCTCTGGATTGTCAGGGGTAAGGTACTTTCAGGAATTCTCCACATCCTACACGTGCACAAGACTCTATATTCTGACCCAGAATATATACCTGTCCTTACCCCAAGAGTTGAGGGTTTCTTTTGTTTGTTTATTTTGTTGTATTTGTTTTGTTTTTTTATTCCTCTCTTTCCTTAGGTGGAGCAGTCTCCACCTGTGGCCAAAAGACAACAAGATTTGTTGCGCCTCCCAATTGGATTAAGACTTTTTTACTTGGGGAAGATAGGGAAGGATGACAGTGGTGCTTTGTGCTTTCCTTGTGGAACTGTAATTCCTCTCCCTACCTGCCCACAAGGGTTCTCAGGACTCTTGACCTTTTCCACTCTCTTTCTGGTGAGCACAAAATGGTGAAAAGTTACTGAGAATGATACAGAGACATTTGATCAGATCCCTAGGGAGGAGAAGGGAAGGACTGTAAGAGAAGGTTGACCGAGGCAATGGCCAACAGTCTAGGATAGAATTGGCTAAGAAGTTGACTACCTCCAGAGAATATGGAATTATGGGCCAGAAGATTTAAAATAAAAAGAGGGCAGAGGCTGGCTGTCATGCTCTCTTCCTTGAGGACGCCTCAATGATCATTCTGCGGCTGCCTGCATTTACCAAAGGACGATATTTTGGAATGGATTTTGGATGAGAGAAGAAACTCTGGGCAGAGCCTAGGATCAGGCTGGCCTGGCAGAGAGTGGCAGAGTTATTCTTCTTTGGGTGCTTTAGAGGGGACAAGCTCTGAGGCAGAAGCCTGCCATTCTTTCAAAATTGTATAGCTTTTGAATAAAGACTAGTTCCCTTTATAACCAAACCTCTGCCTCTGGAATTTTGCCTAGAGGGTCGTAGTAGGCAGCAGAACCCCACTTGCTATTCAGTCACAGCAGTGGTGACTCATATGGGACCCTAGCTGCCTTGGCTGGTCAACCCCAAGATTAGGACTGTGGGGTTTCTCGGTCTCCAGGAATTTTTCTGCATGTCTACTGCCTAAACACACCTGGCTAATGAAAAGGAAACACATATGGGTAAAGGCCATGAAATGAGGTCCAGGTGAGGACTACTTTGAGGAAGCCACTGTCTGGGAACCACAATTTGTGAGATTGGTTTGCAGAATATTTGCTTGTGAGTACTCTTCGGAATAATGGAATCATGGATACTGGTTTTATTCATATGTTCTCAGGTTTTCAGGTTTTTCTAATTATAGCTTTTGTCCTGTATGCCCATGCCAATATGGACAGCTCTGTGCTGGCTCCTAGAGGGAGTCCACCGGTCAGGATTTTGGCAGACTGGAGCATGTTCTGTCATTATTCAATGTCCAAGGAGGTATTGATTTATTATTGTAATACTGTGTGGCCTACATATGTTTTGGATTGTGAAGAAAGGTGGCTTGCGCACGACTTGAGTTATTGTACCATAATGTGTTTGAAACAGTATTGCCAACAATTAGACAGATGGGATGAAATTCGTTATGCCAATACATTATGTCATTGCATAATAGGGTTTCACTAGGGACAGAAAATCATCTGATGGTGAAGAGAAAGGAAGAAGCCTTAAAACTTCTCCCTGACAGTAGGACACAGGAAGAAAAAGAGAATGAGCACATAAACCTCATCAATGCTCTGAACTCAGGGAACCAAGGCTGGTGGCAGGAGGAGCTTCCTCACCATCAGCCTCTTCACAAGTTGGCCATGAAGTAGAGACAAGAGTTCTACTCCTGTATGGTGAGGGACAGGCCTCCCCACCAATGGTCTATCAGGGCACCCAGTATGGCCAGGGAGCCTCCCAATTCAGAGCAAGACAATTTCCTTTGAGGCACTATCCTCTAGGTGGAATAAATCAGCAGGGTCAGCCTGCTGGCTACTGTTGGGCCCACACTCCTAGTCAGTACTGAATTGGAAGAATTCCAGCACCTCATATAGGAATGATCCTCAGAGAATGGCATGTCTTATAGCCTTCATTTTTGTCATTTATCATCTAAACTAGGCAGATGTACAGGCTCTCCTAAATATCTTGTTAACTGTGGATGAGAGGTGGCTGGTTATAAATAAGGCTAATGAAGAGGCTCAACATCTCCATCAAAAGAATCTTGATGGGACCCCCAACCCAGCTGGGGCAATTCCCTAGACAGAGCCTAACCAGAACCTAAATGGTGGGGGCTTAGCATCCCTAGAACATAACAGAAAGTGTATACTGGAAGGATTTAAGATGGGGGTGCCCAAACAAAAGAGCCTGGATATGATACAAGTAAGCCTTTCAGCAAAAGCCAAATGAATATCCTTCTGAATTTTTTAGAGAGGGTCAATGAGGCACATAGGAAGCACACTGATGCTGAAGCACAGGCAGCAGTGGCCTACATATGTGGGCCTACAGAGAATGTACAGATGGTAAGCATGACTTTTATTGGGCCAAGTGCCCCAGATATCAGAGAGAAACCCCAGCACTTAGATGAGCATTGAGAATGAATCCCTCCCAACTGGTGGACATAGCATTTAAAGTTTATAATGCCCAGGAAGCAAGGAAGATAAAACAGCCCACAGTGTTCTTAGAAGGAGGGTGGGGAGGCCAAAGGATGAAGCAGGACATAAAGGAAGGAGGAGAGGCCCAGTAAGTCTCAATCAATGTGCCTATTGCAAGGAGGGCCACTGGAGAAAGAAATGCCCAAAACTAGAAAAAAAGGAAAAATAGAGTAGATTTGGTATGCATTTTCTAGAATTTTATATAAATGGAATCATACACTATGTCCTCTCTTGTCTTATTTGGTCATAAAAATATATTTGAGATTATTCACATAATTATATCAGTTGTATAATATGAGTCAAATCAGTTAGCCAAGACAAATGGGAGAGAAACTGAGTAGATTGTTAAATGGCCAGACAGTTTACAGCCATCTGGTAAACTGCAAAATCCTATCTTCCCTAAACCAAATACACTTAAAAGTAGATGATTTACATTTCTCCTCACCAACCAGAGGAAAAATAGCTTAAATCACCCTACTTGGGGAAGTAGTTAACTGAAATCCAATTAGTGCCATTTGTGCTAGCCACACTTAAAGACAGATGAAAGACTTGGAAGACTCAAGGTCCTGAAGAGCAGCTAGCTGAACAATGTACTGGTCCCTAAGTTGTCTTATTGACAATGAATTCTCCCCTAAAGCCAATTTGAATGAAGCCCTGGATCTACCACATATGGGTAAAATGGGCACTACATGAGGAAGACAGAGGCTCTGCTGCTGTGGTTGATGCTGAAAGGGAAAGCTTGACACACACTCCTGAAGAAGATATGAAATTTCTCTTCCAGAAGAGGACAGTGACCCCCAATACAGGGTGATGGGTTTTTTTATGTGCTTACAAACGTAGGGAATCTTAGTTGTCAGATACTGAGTTAGAGTATGGTTCTTTCCCACTGTGAGAAAAAACAAGGATTGAAAGGGAGTTATAGTTATTTCTGAATGCAAAGGCATGTGGAAGGTTTGTGAAAGTTGCAAAAGGTGTGTAGAGAGTTGTAAAATCTATAGGAGGTTGTGAATGTTTCAATATGGAGAAAAGAAAGCCTGAACTCAAGGGTGTGGTTATTCTTTGCTTGCTTGGTTTCTTTGTTTGTTTTCTGATCTTACTCAGACATGGTTTGAACTTTACAGTTTTAGGTACATTGCAAATCCTTTGTTTCTAGTGTTTGGCCATTGGGATCTAGGAGAGATCATCTGTGAAGCTAGTTGGAGAGAATGCCTTTCCCATTTGGGACCTAGGGAAGAGCCACTTGATACCAGCAGAATCCACTTTCGGGCAAGAGAGCATGTCTCTGCTATGAGACTGGGTGATGAGAAGTCACGTCTCTGTCAGGAGACCTGTAGATGCACTGGTAGGTGAGAGAGTGAGCCCCTCTACCATTGGGGCTGTGTGCCATTTGGGACCTGCAAAAGGTTGTCTGTGACCAGTTAGTGTGACCGGTAGGTATGTGTCAAGATTCTAAGGCTAGCTCCAGTGCCCCTTCTTCTTTTGGAACTCCATCCTTGCTTTGGATTTTGCTTTGTTTCTGTTCTAGAAGAAAACTAAGGATTTCCAGAAAGAGTTAAAGCTGCACAACAAGGGAAAGTAAACAATGAAATATATAAGGGATGAAAATGCAATCTTGTTGGATATTGGAAGGACAAGACTTTTTTCCTTTGCAACTTTTTTCTCCTTACCTAATCCCTTCAGAATTCAGTATTCTGAAGGAGAAAGTGATTACACAAGGTTTCTTGGCATAAAACCAGTAAGACTAGTTGCCAATGTTGGTTTTGTCAACCAAGAATTTGACTGGAACGTCAAGCCTGAAGGAGGGATGTCAGGGCTCAGGTTGTTACCAGAAAGCCTTGAGACACTGAGAGTGAATTTTTAAGCTAATGAAAGCCCACTGGGGAAAATACCTGGTACCTTGGTTTGTTGTGTGGTTCATGGCAGTCTTCCCAGGGAAGGAATGATGGTTCCTTTCCTGAAAATGGCAAGAAGGAACTTTAAAACATGATAAGAACCTCAAGGACTTGAGGGAAACAAGTACTGCAAGCAAAGCCATATGGTAAGCATGTGGTTTGGCTTCTGTGCCCTGATGGGCAAACTAAATGGTTAGTCTAAATGTTCCTTGTGTGAGGTCCAGGAAAGCAGACTTAAAGATCCTCTGTGATCAATTGTTGCTCTCCTGTTTTTGCAAATGAACAGGAAAAAATTAAAACTGGACTTAATGCAGTCCCTTTAAGGACAGTGAGGGTGACTTTGAAGAGAAAAATGATATTACAAGGAAAATCACAATGCTCAGTGGTGGATATTTGTCTAGTGCAGCTGACTGTCTTCAGAGGTTTTGTTTTCACTTAGAAGTTGAACTGCATTTGTGACATCGTCAGAGATGTTCAATTTATAGTCAGGAAGAATTTGTCAGATTGTCTTTGTTTAATATCATTCCAGCAAAAGCCTTGCAACTGAATGTCTTCTCAAAAGGTAACCTCATGGACTCAGAGACTGTTTTGTGGGTTGCTGTGTGAGTTATCCTGTGTATTCTCACTTCCGCTTATATAGAGTGTATACATATGATCTTATTACCTGGGTGATTGTTTACATAGTATAGGCCTCATTTGAGAAGCCTATCTGCATTGCCACCTCCTGAGACTCAACAGTTTGACTGGACTGAGTAGTAGAGTTGGTGAAATATGGGGTGGGATGTTGGTCTTGCTTAAAATTGCTTTCCTTTTCTGCTCTAAATGTTTGGACAGGAAGGGCTCAGAAATAGGGCATAAGGGCAGAAATAATTTTTGCCCTCAAAAATTAAAGGGAGAGACCCTAGAATATTTCCCCTCACCCTGAGTTAAGTATAGTGGGCAAAAGGACTTTGAACAGGTGTGACATGCTTTTACACCTTCCTCCAGAGAGAGTGCCACCCTGCCTACACCTTGATTTTGGTCCGTTGAAACTGATTTCAGACTTGTGGATTCCAGCACTGTGAGAGAATACATTCCTGTTGTCTAAAGGCATCAAGTTTGGGATGACTTATTATAGCACCTATAGGAAACTAATACTCATGAAAGCAAGTAATCATGACCCATGTTTTTCTGAAGGATTGTATCTGTCCTTACATTTCATATTACCTGGTTGCCCCGTGATGTTGTCTCTATCATTGTTTTAACACTATAATTTTGAGGATTACTTAGCATCTTTCCTCTTGCTGATGGGAGCAACACTCCAGCTTTTTACTTTCTGAGTCAGAGTTTGTCAACAGCAATACTATTGTTACTTGGAGTTGAATAGTCCCATCTTTCAGTGTGTGTGTGCGTGGGGGATGCTGTCCTATGCACTGTATTTAGAAGAATTTCTGGCCTCTATCATATCTCAGTAGTACTGACTCAAGTATGAGAACCAAAAGTGCCTCTAAACATTTTCAAATATCCTTTAGGGGGCTTAATTACCCCCCGCCTTAATAACCACTCTTCTATGTAGAAGCTGGAAGTTGGGTACTGTTTTGGGCATGTCTTGTTTCACTCAATATGTTATCTTTGTGAGATTTGTCCCAGAGAACACAACTAATTTATTGATTTTATTATTGAAGGACACTTGGATAATTTGTTATTTTTGCTTTTATACATAGTACTATAAAATTATACTGTGTGCCTTTTGCTGAACATTGGGCATATGACTAATGATGGAACTACCAGGCCAGATGGCAAATAATTTCACAACTGTAGTGGACACTGCTGATTAGATTTCTAAAACAATTTTATATTTATACTCCCTCCCACAGGTTATTAGAGTTCTGGTTACTCCATATTCTCCTCGACATTTGGAATATACTTTTTTTTTCAATCCATTCTGATGTGTAGTATTGGGCTATAGTTTGCATTTCCCTAGTGACCAATGCACTTGGGTACCTAAGGAAGCAAAGCCAAAATGCTACATAATATATGAGTTCATTTATATAACATTCTGGAAAATGAAAAACAAAGGGACAAAAAATATTAAATCTGTACTTGCCAAGGGCTGGGACTGGTGAGTGGGTTTAATTACAAAAGAGCATGAAAGAGTATTCGGGGAGTAATAAAATAGATATATATTTTGATTGTGATGTTGACTACATGCATCTTTCAAAACTCACAAAGCTGTATATTTTATTTATAATGAAATTTTCTGTACCTCACCAAGCTTTTTCTCCAAAATTGTACCTAAAACTGCTTCACAGGACAAACTCTTCTTTGGCCCTCAAGATAATGAAAAGTATCATTTCAGGTTAAAATATATATTGACATATTAATATTATATATTCCTTTATTCAACAAAACAGGCTTTCAAAATTGTAGCAAACTCAATTATAAATTAGACACAGGCTTCTGTATAAGATCAATGAGCAACTGAAGTTTCTCTGTAGTTTCAATCTTACTCTCTTGCTCCTCAGAAAAAAAATTTAATGTCATTATGTCATAAAAATCTTGTACAAAATTTGGATCTATCAAAGCTATATCTTATAATCAGGAATCAAGATCATAATACAAATAGATATTGGGGACTTCCAGCAAGATGGAGGAATAGGTGGACACACCGTACCTCCTTGCACAACCAAGATTAGAACAACAAAAATTTACAGCTAGGATAACACCCAGAACTGATAGAGGATTTATCTGAATGGAAGTCAGACAGCCAAGAAGTTGAAGTAGACCCCTACATCCAGACTGGTAGGAGACAACGAGCCGGGCGGGCGCGGGTCAGCGGCACGCGCAAAATCGGCATGAAAGACCTCCAGCGGTGGTCCCTGAGTACTCAAGCTGTGGATGGCAGACCCAGTGAGGCGGTGATTGTGGACCAGGGCAGAGCTCGCAGCCCAGGACCCCAGAGAAGGGACTGAGATCCCAGGAGAACGAAACTACTGCCATTGTTTCCTCCCGTCCTCACTCCCACCCCCGCCCCCGCCCCCGCCTCCACATATAACGTCACAATCTAGCGACTGGGGTGACCAGCTCCATGAACACCTAAGGCTCTGCCCCCCACCATAACAAGAAGAAAAAAAAAGGAGAGACAGGGAGAGACATGTTTCCAACAGAACAGATCAGTCCCCCAGGACTCATCCTTTTGAGCAACCAAGAAATAGCCAATCTATCAGATGCACAGTTCAAAACACTGGTGATAAGAAAGCTCATGGAATTGGTTGATTTTGGGTGTAAATTAGATGAAAAGATGCAGGTTACCATAAGAGAGATGCAGGAAGATACATGGAGGAGAGCCAACAGTGAAGGGAAGGAAACTGGGTCTCAAAACAATACAGTGGACCAGAAAGAAGATAGAATCAACCAAGCAGGAAAAGCATGATGAAATAAGAATTCAAAAAATGAGGAGAAGCTTAAGAGCATCCAGGACATCTTTAAACATTCCAACATCTGAATTATAGGGGTACCAGAAGGGGGAGGGAAAAAGCAACAAATTGAGCATGTATTTGAACAAATAATAAAGGAGAACTTCCCCAATCTGACAAAGGAAGTGGTCTTCCGGGAAGTACAGGAAGCTCAGAGAGCCCCAAAGAAGTTGGACCCAAGAAGAAACACACCAAGGCACATCATAATTACATTACCCAAAGTAAAAATGAAGGAGAGACTCCTAGAAGCAGCAAGAGATAATGGGACAGTAACCTACAAAGGAGTTCCCATCAGACTGTCAGCTGATTTCTCCAAAGAGACCTTACAGGCAAGAAGGGGCTGGAAAGAAATATTCCAAGTCATGAAAGACAAGGACCTACATCCCAGATTGCTCTATCCAGCAAAGCTCTCATTTAGAATGGAAGGGCAGATAAAGTGCTTTTCAGATAAGGTCAAGTTAAAGGAGTTCATCATCACCAAGCCCTTATTTTATGAAATGCTAAAGGGACTTATCTAAGAAAAGAAGATAAAGAAAAAACATGCATTGTAAAAGGACAGCAAACTCACAATTATTAACAACCACACCTAAAGCAAAACCAAAAGAAACTAAGCAAACAACTAGAACAGGAACAGAACCACAGAAATGGAGGTCACATGGAGGGTCAGCAACAGGGGGGGTGGGAGGAGGAGAGGGGGGGGGGAAGGTATAGAGAATAAGTAGCATAGAATGTAGGTTGAAAATAGATAGGGGGAGGGCAAGAATAGTACGGGAAATGTAGGAGCTAAAGAACTCATAAGTATGACACATGGACATGAACTAAAGGGGGGAAAATGTGGGTGGGAGAGGGTGTACAGGGTGGAGGGGAGAGAAGGGGGGAAATGAGACAACTGTAATAGCATAATCAATAAAATATATTTTTAAAAAGATCATAATACAATACAAATAGATATTGGAAAGTATTAATAAAGATTTTATAACTGAATTATTGAAAATTATATTTTAAGAAATATTGCAAATAATAGACAAGCATATTATTCTGTATATATGTACACTTCTATGGGTTTTCTCTTACATATGCATATGTAATGTGTATGGATTTGGCCTTGCATGAATTTGTTTTAGTTACAACTAATGGCTAAAAAGAAAATAAAGTAATTGGGTAAGTTTAATGTTTTGTCAGTAAATATATGCCATATGCTTTGTGAGATTAATTTTCTAACAAAAATAGACCATTTTTGGATCTTTAAAATACAGATATAATGGTTTTAGTTAATTAATATAGAAATTATATTTTTCTTAAATTTTTAGTTATCATTCAGTAGTATTTTGGGGCTGATTGAATATATCACTGCAAACTCAACATATCTAAAATAAAATTCATTGTATTTCTTCTAAAACCAGTTTCTTTTCATGATTGCTTATTTTTGTCAGTGATAGCTTTATTCTAACTAGGACCCAGCTTCCCTATAATCTTTGACTCATTTTACTTTTTTCTTAACCTGTGATCAATCTTCAACTTCCCTTGAGGATATCTCTATGTGTCCTTTATACATTCATCTTGTTTTATTGTATAATATTATTTCAGACTTTAGTCAATTCACAGTAGTTATCATCTTACCAATCACTTTCCTATGGTCTCTCCTATCACATTTACCATGGCTAGATTAATTTAGTTAACAGGGATAAAATGAACATGCCTTAGGGGATGCATTTTCTCCCTGGTTATGGGAGCAAATAAGTTAACTTGTGCTCTTTTGCTGTGCCCCTCTTACTACACCTTTACTTCTATTTCAGAAGACTAGGTATATTCACTGTTAAATGCCCTATATTTCTCAGCATATTTTATTCATATCACTTAGCACTTTTTCCAACTTTACATTTGCATGACTATTTGATTGGCATCCACTTCTTCTTTAATAGATTGATTATAAGCTACAAGAATTCAGGGCCAGTGTATTCTTTGTTTAACATTATATGCTTAGCATTTAGCACTTTGTCCAGACAAAGAAGTTGATCAATAAGTATTTATTTTGGGTGATGTTGAATGGATGACTGAATAAATGGAATATACAAAATATTGGTAATTTTATTAAAAATATTTCTAAATGTATTTAATGTGTTCATCATACATATTCCATGTAATAAATGAACTTCATTTCTTTCTTCCACTGTTAAAATTTTTCACAAAGTAAATCTTCAGTTTTCTTATTTCCAAAATTATAATGTAGGTTTCAGAAATTAACATTTATTTGTTGAAAGGGTAAGCTTTCCTTTTGCCCACTCTCAAATTGCTTTAAATTTTTTTGCACTAATATAAACTTTTACTTTTATTTTGGTATGTGACAGGTAATAAATGTTTAAATTGTTGTAACATTGCATTTTGTTCAGGATTTTGTTGAAATATATATTCCTTATTCATTTATTTATAACAATGCTGTATATTTTACGGTCAAATAATCTGGAGAAAGTTGAAAAATATTTCAAATAAAAATAGTTAATTATAAGGGGATTGAAGATGGCTGTGGAGTAGATGGGAACTACTCTCACCTCGTCCCAAGACCAAACTGGAATTAAAACTAAAATATAGAACAATCAACTTGAATAGCTAACTGACAACTAGTTGAAGAGAAATCTTATGGTCAAGGTTATACAGAAGCCACATAGAGACTATTAGGAAGGAAGGACAGTAACATAGAAAGGGCTTGCCCCACATGCAAATTGAGTGTTGAAAATTTGGAGGGATATCTCAGCTGCAAAGATTCCCCTGAGGAATGAGGGGTCTCAGTTCCATGTTGGGATCCCCAATCTGGAATACCAGAGGTGGAAAAGGAGCCCACATAACATCTGGCTGTGAAAATCAGTAATCAGTTTGCCAGGGAGAGAAGGGAATCTTCTAGAATCCCAAGTGTTCTCTTAAGGACCAGACATAAAATCTTGTTCACAGAGGATGGAGGAAAGCCAACTCAGAGCAAACTGAAGTCATATAGTGAAGATCTGGGTTGTGTGACCCTGAGGAAAGATATGAAGGGTCAGCCACAAAGGCAGTTCTGCTGAGTCCCTATGCCACACCACCCACATACGCCATCTTCCTTGGGTCAAGCACTCTTATCCTTATATCATCAGCTTGAAAGCAGGCACTAGCCTGCTCCTCAGGACTCTCAGTGACCCCACCCTGTCAGGCTCGTGGCTATGGAGAAAAGGCTGCTGTAGCTTGGGTGCAGAACACTCTCTCTTAGGGAACAACTAAGGAGACTCAAGTGAACCCATGAGTTACCCAAGACTAGGAGTGTCACTGAATTGTGTGGTTTTAAAGTGGGGGCCATTTTTCCACCCCCTACATGAAGCAGAAAACCATTGCTCACCAGGATACCTACTAATCCTTCCATCTCTCAATGGTACCACCCTGCTGAGCTGGTGTCCTGCAGAAAAGTTTATTGGCTGCACCCAACTGGTACCTGTGCTGCACTTTTTATTGGAAAACTCTATTTAGATATTTGGTCAGGTACTGAGATGTGTTGCTCTGAATCAGGGGCTATTTTCCTCTCTCCCATACCCAAGTGGCACATGTCTCCTAACAGGAGACCTACTAGCCCCATCATTCGAACTCAGATGGCTGAGCTGAGCTCACATGTTCCAGAAAAGTTTTCTGGCTGCATCCAGGCTGGACATGTGGTGTGATTTTTCTTGGGAACCTGTTGTCAGAGAGACATTGAATTCTGTGGTTATGAAGCAGGGAACATTTTCCCCTTCCTGTGTTCCATTGACACCCATCCCCCAATAGGAGACCCACTGACCCCAACCTTTCAACTCTCGGTGCCTATGCCCTTTTGAACTTGTGCTCTGCAGAAAAGTGATAGCTGCACTCAACATGGACTTGTGGTGTGTTGGGAACCATCCTGTCTGGTTTCAGAAGCTGTAACCCCCTGCGTGGCTAAGGCTGAGTGAGTGACCTTCCGACCATAAGCCACTAAAAAGACAAAGCTTATTTCCCTGGCAGGGGTGCTGCCTCTGCTCCTTTTACTTCACCCATAACTGGCCCCCAGTGCTTGATTGATTAACTAGTGATGGGTAAGATTCCCCAAGGGGGGAACGACCTAAGAGAGGCATGATCACATGGAGGCCCCAGGGAAAGAATTGGGGGGGCTATAGCAAAAGAGGGTGATGGGCCTTCTCCTTTCAGCTTTGACATAGCCTGAGTCCTCATTCTGTCTGCAAGAAGTCTCCTAATCTCTTGGCTGCCTCACTTCCCTTGCCTGACTTAAGCCTGAAACAATGACAGAGGGCAATACAGCACTATGCTGGAAAGGGAAGGTTCCCTGGGTGATCAGACCTAAAAAAGAATATGTAAAATCCTGTGAAACTTGCTTTGTTTAGAATGCTCTCAATTAAATGACACTGGTTCTACAGAGAAGTGTATTTGTTCCTCAAAGTTTTATGGCTCTTTAGTTATCTGACCCTGACTCAAAATAGGCCCTCACAGTTCTTTGTATGTTTGATTCTTACTGCCTGATAATGATTAATGAGCTTTACCTGTGTTCTTGTGCAAACCAAACCCAATACAAGCCCATCAAGGCAAGGATTGGGATGCTCTCCTCTTGAGAGAGTGGCTAGGCAGCTCCGAGTTGCTCTCCCCTTGAGAGAGTAGCCGTGCTGTCCCTTTTTCTCCACAGGACTCGGTAGTCTGTATGAATTTATCTCATATCTCATCCATAAAGCCAAAGACACTGCAGGCCATTGTCCACACCAGCAGTGGACTCTTCCTTGGGGATTTCTGATCAAAGACTGGTAGAGTGGTAGGGTTCTGGTGTAGGGGCTATTTTCATCTCCCTGAGGCCTGAGAGAAGTCACCCCCACATGGAAGATACACTAGTATCACCCTCCTCACCCTGATTGCTCCACTATTTCAAGCTTGCACCTTTTTATGGAGACTGTGCATTGTGGCCAGGTTGGACCCACTGAACAGACTTTGTTCCAAAGGCTCTTGAAGAAGTCCAGGAAGCCTGAAGGAATGGTAGAGCAGCTTATCAGTGGAGGTGGATCTTGGGACTTGGGCCTTTTACTTATATTCCCATGGGATCATAACTAGTGAAAGGTGACCTTGGTACAGAGTTTGGCCCTTCCCATACACACTCAGGCCCAGTAGAGGCAGTCACACACTGCAGATTGTTTTGTAGATTGAGACAAGGGTCCTAAGGCCAGTTATAGGAAGCATCTGATACTGACCTCACCAAAATCCCTCACAAGTTCACTCAGAACCAATATACTCAGTGGTACCTCAGATCACACCAGGGTAAAACCCAACTAGCCATGCAAGTGGCACAGCCAAAGGGAGATTCTAGCAGGCACTAGACCCTGCTGGGGCTAAATGCACATTGGGGAAGCCTCTGCAGTGTAGCTTATACAATTTGTTTGAGGTTAATTCTCATAGTCAGCTTGCCTGGGGGTTAACCCCACTCATGGATGAATCAATATCAAACAAGACTAAGCTACAAAGTGAGGGCTCACATAATATTCACAAGAGACATTCTGGAGCACCTAGCTCAGGTGATCAGGAAGATTGTGTTACTGAGATTCACAAGACACTTACTACATAAAACCACTATGCCAAGATTGGAAGACATAGCAGTCCTACCTAATACACAGAGACAAACACACAAAGGCAAACAAAATGAGACAAAGAAACATGCCCTAAATGGAAGGACAGGAGAAATCCCCAGAAAAAGAACTAAATGAAATGAAGGCAAATAACTACCAAATGCAGAATTGAGAACAATGATTATAAAGATTGTCAAGGCACTTAGGGGAAAATGAATGAACTCAGTGGGAACTTAAACAAAGAGATAGTAAGCATTAAAAGGGACAGAGAAACAATAAAAAGTATGAAGTAAATACAAAATATCAATGAAATCAAGATCTAGTTTTTTGAAAAGAAAATCAAGGTTGACAAAGCTTTAACCAGACTCGTTAAGAAACAAAGAGGACTCAAATACTTAAATAAAAGAGAAGTAACAAATACAGAAATACAAAGTATTATAAGAAAATATCATGAACTATATGCCATCAGATTAGACAATCTGGAAGAACAAATTCCTAGCAATATACAATCTTCAAAGATTGAATCAAGAAGAAACAAAAAATCTGAATGAACTGATCATAACTAATGAAATTGAAGCAGTAATCAAAAAACTTCCAGTTAAACAAAAGTTCTGGGCCAGAAAGCTTCACATGTGAAGTTTATTAAATATTCAAAGAAGAACTAACACCTTTCCTCAAACTATTCCATAAAATTAAAGAACAAGAAAGACTTCCCAGCTCCTTTTACAAGGCCATCATTATCCTAATTTCAAAACCAGATGAAACACTACAATAAAAAAAAAATGAGCCAATAGCTATGATGAACAGAGTTACAAAAATTCTTAACAAAATATTATTAAACCAATTAAGCAATACATTAAAATGTTCATATACCAAGGTCTAGCAGGGTTTATTACCAGGATGCAAGGTTGGTACAATATCCACAAATCAATTAACATTATACAACACATAGACAATATGAAGGGTAAAAAATATATGATATTTTCAATGGATGCAAAAAAAGCACTTGGAAATATCCAGCACCTATTAATGATGAAAAAGAAATCTCTAAGCAAAGTGGGAATAGAGGAGAGAACATACCTCAAAATAATAAAGGCCATATATGGCAAACACACAACCAGCATCATACTGAAAAAGGAAATCTAAAAGTGTTTCCTTTAAGATCAGGAACACGGCAGGGATGTCTGCTTTTGCCATTCTTATGCAATAGTACTGAATGTCTTAGCCACAGCAATCATACCAGAAGAAATAAAATGCATTTACATTGGAAAGGAAGAATTAAAACTGCCAATATATGCAGATAACATGATACTGTTTATAGATAACCCTGAAAATTCCATCAAAAAATTATTAGAAGCTGTAAGTGAACTCAGTAAAGTAGCAGAGTACAAAATTAATATGCAGAAATCAGTTGCACTTTTATATACCAATACTAAATTATCAGAAAGAGAAACAGAAAACAATTCAATTTACAATTGCATTAGAAAAATAAAGTACCTACGAATAAATTTAACCAAGAAGGTAAAAACTTGTACTTGGAAAAGTATAAGATACTGAAGAAATTGAAGTAGATAGAAATAAAAACATTGTGTTAATAGATAAAAAGAATTACACCATTAAATTGTCCATACTACCCAAAGTACTCTATAGATTCAATGTAATTTCCTACAAAATACCAGTGGAGTTTTTCACAGAACTAGGAAAAATAATCCAAAAATTTATATGGCAGCAAAAAAGATCAGAATAGCCTCAGCAATCTTGAGGAAGACAAACAAAGTTAGAGGTATCACTATATCTGATATCAAACTATACTACAAGGCAATAGTATTAAAACAGTATGGCACTGGCATTAAAAAAAACAAACAAACCTGTGATCACTTGAATAGAATGGAGAGTCCAGAATAAACCCACACCTTTATGGTCAATTAAGATTTGACAAAGGAGGCAAGAACATACAGTCTGTTAAAAAATGCTGCTTATAAAATGGGATAGATACATACATAGGAACAAAACTATCTAGACCACCATCTTATCCATAAACTCAAAATAGATTAGAGACTTAAATGTAATACCCAAGAGCATAAAACTTCTAAAAGGAAAAAAAAGCAGTAAAATATTAGACATATCTCTTAGCAATAATTTTTCTGATATACCTTTTTGGGCAAGAGTAACAAAAAATAGGCAAATGGGACTACATTAAATTTGAAAGATTTTGCACAACAAAGGAAATTATCATCAAAATAAAGAGACAACCTCCTGGCTGGCGTAGCTCAGTGGATTGAGCGCGGGCTGGGAACCAAAGTGTCCCAGGTTCAATTCCCAGCCAGGGTACATTCCTGGGTTGCAGGCCATAACCCCCAGCAACTGCACATTGATGTCTCTCTCTCTCTCTCTCTCTCCCCCCCCTTTCTCTCCCTAAAAATAAATAAATAAAATCTTTAAAAAAAAAAAGAGACAACCTACTTAATAGATGAAGGTATTTGCCAATGATACATCTGATAAGGGGTTAATATCCAAAATTTAGAAAGGATTCAGGGAAATTAACACCAGAAAAACAAACAAGCAATGGAAAAATGGGCAGAGGATTAGAATAGACATTTCAAAGAAGATATACAAATAGCCAATAGATACATGTAAAATTGCTAAATATCATTAATTAACAGAGAAATATAAATCAAAACCACAATGAGATATCACATTACACCTGTCTGAATGGCTATCATCAATAAATCAGCTATTGGGAACCACCCTGCCTGGTATGAGAAGCTGTACCCCGCCCCAAGGCTATGGCTGAGGGAATGACCTTGGAAGATAAGCCACCAAGGAGACAAAAGCTTATCTCCCTGGCAGGATCACCACTTCTGCTCCTTTTACTTCCCCCTGCCTGGCCCCCAATGCTTGGTTGGCTAGCCAACGATGGGTAAGATTCCCCAAGAGGGGAATGATCTAAGATAGGCACAATCACGTGGGAAGCCCTCAAAGAAGGACTTTGGAGGCTACAGCAAAAGGGGGTGATGGACCCTCACCCCTCGGCTTTGACATAGCCTGAGTCCTCATTGTCTGTGAGAAAATCTCCTAACTTCTTGGCTGCCTTACTTCCCTTGCTCCACCTAAGCCTGAAACAATGACAGGGTGGTGCAGCCCTGTGCTGGAAAGGGTGGGTTCCCCAGGTGATCAGGTCTAAGAAAGAATATGTAAAATTCTGTGAAACCTGCTTTGTTTACAATGCTCTTGGTTAACTGATAAGGGTCCAAGCAAGAAGTAAGTTTGGTTCTCAAAGTTTTACAGCTCTTTAGCTATCTGACTCAAAATAGGCCCTCAGACTTTTTTGTTATCTATTGTTTGATCCTTACTTCCTGGCAATGGTTAATGAGCTTTACCTGAATTCCTGTGTAAACAAACCCAATAAAAGCCTGCTCCAGCAGGAGAACAGGGCATTCTCCCCTAGGGAGGGTGGCTGAGGTGCTTTCCACTAGAGAGAGTGGCTGTTCCATCCTTATTTCCCCACAGGACCTGGTTGTCTCTGTGTATGTTTTTCTCGTGTTTTGATGAGCCATCCGCAGCGTTCCTTGGTCACTGCAGGCCAGTGGTCATTTCAGTCAACAAAGAACAAATGTTGGTGAGGCTGTGGCAAAAAGGGAACCCTATGGCACTATTGATGGAAATGTAGATTGGTGCAAATATTGTGGAAAATAGTGTGGAGTTTCCTTCAAAAGATTAAAATTTAACTGCTTTATGTACCAACAATTCCACTTTTATTGGAAATTGTAGGAAAAAAACCCAAAACACTAATTTGAAAAATTTAAGCACCACTCTATTTATTGCAGCATTATTTACAATATCCAAGATATGGAAGAAACCAAGTCTCCATCAACAAATGAGTGGGTACAGAAAGCTTGATACACACACACACACACACACACACACACACACACACACACAGGAATACTACTTGTTCATAAAAAAGAATGAAATCTGACCATCTGAGACAACATTGATGGACCTAAATGATTTTATGCTAAATGAAGTAAGTCAGACACAAAAAGACAAACATCATATAATTTCACTTATATGTAAAATCTGAAGAACAAAATAAAGAAATAAACAAAATAGAAACATCCTCATAGACACAGAGAATAATAGATTTACAGTTGTTTAGGGGCCTGACTGGGTATGAAAGGTGAAGGAATTAAGAAGTACAAATTGATAGTTCCAATATAGTCACAGAGATGTGAATTACTTCTACATTACACAAATTACATAGGGAATATAGTCAGTACTATCACAATAACTGTGGTGTGGGGCCATTTAGGTACTTGCAACTTTGAGGGGAACTCTGTAAAGTACATGATTTTCTAACCACTATGCTGTACACATAAAACCAAGAGAGAAAAATGAATGTAAACTCTAGTTGAAAAATAAAAAATAGGTAATGATAAATGGTATACATGAGGGGTTGCAAACATTTTCAGAGAAAATATTAAGGCTTCATGGATCGTATGCTTTTTGTTGCAACTACTCCAATCTAGGGTTGCAGCATAAAAGCAGACATAGACAATATGGAGAGAATGAATGAGACCTCAATCCAATCAATATTTCTCATGTTGGTTCAGTTTTCTCTGTTCTTTGTTTAAATTTTATTTATTTGTTTTAGAGAGACAGAGGAGAAAGGGCATTTAGGGGAGATTAGTTGTTTGTCTTATTTACTCATTCATTGATTGATTCTGGTATGTGACCTGACCAGGGATCAAATCTGCAACCTTAATGTATCAGGACAGCATTCTAACCAAGTGAGCTACCTGGCTAGATGTCTATTTTTCTCAGTCAAAATTTTTATTCATTGTTTTCATGTCTTTTGGATTTTCCTAATTCTGCAATGACCTAATTTGTCATTTCATTAATCAGTTAATTAATTAATTAATAATTTAATCCCTTTTAATTCTGGTGAATTATAATTTTTTGTTCTTACTCTTTGATTTTCCCTACGTATGTTGTCATTTTTGCTTTCATTTAATATTATAACTTTTAATTTTAGCCTTAATTTTTTAAAAAATGCCTCTTTACATGCCTTTAAGGACACATGGACTGCTTCTCAGTTCCCTGAGTGAGTGATCTTTTAAAAAAATATCAGTGACACAAAATGAGTAACTTTTAAACACATCAATTGTCTGCATGTTTAAGTTCTTTTTTCCTTTTGCTTTAATATTTTCTCATAGATTCAGGTTATTTCACTCATTCTGCAATTCTCAAATACCATTTTACATACATTATTATTCCATTCATAGAACTTTAATGACTTTTTATTTTATTACTACATGTTATTTATAGATCAACTTATTTGTATTGAGATATAACTGACACATCAATTTATGTATATTTAAAGCATACAATGTGATGAAATTATTACAATAAATTATTGTAATTATTACAATAAAGTTAATTGACACATCCATAACTGCATAGCTACCCTTAAAAAGTTTGCTGAGAACTTTTAATATGTACTCTTTTAGCAAATTTCAAAATATGCTACGTACACTATTATTAACTATAGTCACCCTATTGTACATTAGATCCTCATTCACTTATGTATCTTATACATAAAGTCTGTACTGTTTGCATTTTCCTATCTTCTATAACCTGGTAACTACCATTTTACTGTTTCTATTACTTTTAAATTCCACCTCTAATTAATATCATAAAGTATTTTTCTGTGTGCATGACATATTTCACTTACCATATTTCCCTTCAGGTTCATCTACAGACTAAAAAGCTTTTTCACAATAAAGGAAATGATCAACAAAATGAGAAGGCAACCTGTGAAATGGAAGAAAATATTTTCAATCTATATATCTGTAAAGGAGTTAATATCTAATGGTGGAAAAAGGGTGAAGGGTTTACAGGAACAAATGTAAAGGACACATGGACAAAAAACAAGAGGGGTCGGAAATAGGGGAGGGAGGTGGGGGTGGCAGGGTGGTCAGGAGGGGTAGGGGAAAAGGGAGAAAACTGTACTTGAACAACAATAAAATTCAAAAGTATTTAATTACAAAAAAGAAAAAATATAAAGAGCTCATATAATTCAACAGCAATAATAATCATCATTATCATCTGACTAAAAATTTACAAAGGACCAGAATAGACATTTTTCTAAAGATGAGATGTAAGTGGCCAACTGGCACATGAGAAGGTGTTCAACAGCACTAGTCACCAGGGAAATGCAATTCAAAACCACAATGAGACATCACTTTACATCTGTCTTTTTAACATGAGTCTTTTCAGCTATTAGGAAAAAGACAAGAGATAAAAAATAATGTCAAGGGTGTGGAGAAAAGGAAACCCTTGTATGTACATTGTTGGTTGAAATGTAAATTGATACAGCTATTATGAGAAACAGTATGAAAGTTACTAAAAAATTAAAAATACAACTACCAATGATCCAGCAATTCCACTCTGGGAATATATATGAAAGAAGTGAAAGCATCTTAAAGAAATACCTATACTTCCATGTTTATTGATGCATTATTCACAATAACCAAGAAATGTAAACAAACTAAGTGTCCATCAGCGGATAAGTGGATAAAGAAAATGTGGTATATATACAAAATGGAATATAACCAGGTATAAAATGAAAGAAATCCTTCTATTTGCAACAACATTGATGAACCTGGAGGGAATTATGTTATCTCATAAGAATCTTTATAATTTGATCACTGTATCTATGTCTCAAACTTGATTTCTGGCCCTGTCAGTGTGGCTCAGTTGGTTGGAGTGCTGCCCTCAGTGATGTGGGTTTGATTCCCAGTTGAGTCACATACCTAGGTTGTGGGTTTGTGTGGAGAACAGGACCAATAAAATGTCTTTGATTCAATTACGACAAAGTATATAGCACAAAGTAGAGTAACTTATGTCAATTAAAATGACTATCAGTCATCCATTACATTTTGGCTCAAGATGAAAATTATCTAAGTCTGAATAAACACATCTGTCAAGGAGACACACTTAAGATTATCTGCCCATGTGTTCAGAGCAGCCACGTCTGTAGAGCGGAACCACCCATAGCTAGGATCCTGGAGAAAGTGCACACTTGCCAGTATGGGTGTCAAGTAAAACTGTCACATACCATGTACCATAGGCTCCCAGGCAAATACCATACTTGATATCAGGGGTGCCAAGATACTTATTGAAAGACACAAAAGGGTGGATCTCACCACTTTCAAGATATAACTGAGGCAGGCTCCAGACCACTGCTGAGACAGCCAAGCTCCACACACCACAGTGCTGCACCATGCCACACTGGTCTCCTGTGGCATCAGCCACCAGAGGCTCTACACTGCTGGACTGAAGACTTCATCTGCCCTGCTGCCAACCTGGCTCTGGAGATCCTTCCTTGCAAGATGCTGACAACTCCCTTGCCCACCATGCTGTCTCCTGGACCTGCAGACTGAGACGCTGGAACTCATGTTCCTTATCCCTCATTGATTGCTGTGTGTGTGTGTATTTTTCTCTTAGATTGTTAGAGTGTGAGTAGGATATTAATGTGTACTGATGTTCTCCTTTGAGTGAACCTGCATTCAATAAAAGCTGAGTGAATAGCATCCTTATTGTGTGTGACTCTTGTGTACTCCTTGGTGCGGGGCTGCTCAGCAGGCAGCTAGTGGAGTAGTTGCCCTGCTGACTTACAGGAAAGACTATATCATGAACCTACACTTGTGACAGTTTGATCCCCTGTCCAGGCATGTGTGGAAGGCAAACAGTACATGTTTCTCCTCACATCAATGTTCATCTCTCTCCCTTCCCTTCTCTCTAAAAACAAAGAAAAACTGTTGTCAGGTAATGATTTAAAAAATTGATTTCTGTGTGCATTTTCTACATGGGCAAGCTTATTTCAATTGTTAAAATTTCAACCTTTATATGCCTGCTTCCAAAATTGGCTTTTCCTGGATTGTTTTTTTTTTTTTACTCTCAACAATTATATAGTTCCTAAAATATTTGCCTATGTACAGATCAATTTAAATACTGTTGGGAAAGTTTTCCTTAAAGTTTTAGCCCTTACTAGTACTCTTTATTTCTTGAAGCAATTGTTTTATGTTCCCTTCCTTCTATAGTCGAATATATATACATTACTTATGGACATGGACAATGGTGATGGGATTGACTATGGGCATGGGGGGTGGAATGGGAGGAGGATGGCACAGGGGGAAAATTGGGTCAACTGTAATAATGTAAACAATGAAATATATAAATAAAACCCATATTTATTATAAACCAACAAAAAGCCAGTAATTAACCAAGTCTCAACATAACAGTGGATCCAAAATCTATTGACCTCCTCTTCATACAATTGACACCTACCATTATTATATATTGTGGCATGTTTTACGTATTTTATTTTTATTTAGATAGAGTTTACAAATGTAAAATTACAAATTTGCAAAATTAAGAAATTTACTCTGCCAAAAGGGTATTGCAAATTCTTATACTATCTATCTATTTCATTAGTAATTTTCCTACCTAATTCAAGCAGCCATCTGATTTTTTCCATGATTTATCCTGTCCCATACACAATTTTGAGGAAAGAGACTGCATATTTGCATTATAATATCTAGCAGTATTTGCAATCTATATCAAGGCATAGTAAATGTTTGCTGTCAAGAATAAAAATAATCTATGTTTATGGAAATATGTTTATTGAAAACTATATATCACTCTAGTAATATGAACTTTTTGGAAACCAAGCAGCAGAACATCTGCTCTGGTATGTGTTAGTTAGCAAAGTTTCTTTAGTTTCTTTATATTTTCAATTGAAAACTTGCTAAATTACAGGCCACTTCCTTGTGAGAATGATAGCTTTTGTAATCAAAAACTCTGTTTATTCATGTTCTTGGAAACTTGTGTTTAAGCAATATATAATAAGGCATATCTGACAGCTGCAAAGTAACAAATCCAAATATCTCCCAACAATAATACTCAGTAATATGCACAGAGGAGAGGTACATTTCACCACATAGTTCTCCATGCTGCGTGATTAAACAGAACCAGCTGTGATAAAAAGGACTTATCATTTATAACTCGAACTCAGCACTCTTTCTAAAAAGTGTGTCTTCAATCAAAAATGCTTACAAGGACAATGATAAACATTCTTTCCATAGACTCTACAAAATGCTGGCTATAGTAATTAATATTTTAAGTATTTTAAGAAAATCTTAAAAATTAAATAGGCCTGTAAACATTTTAAGGCCAAATGTCTTGGTCAATACGTTTTGAGGGAGGGTTTCTTCAGCGGCTTCACACCTCTATTTATTAAAATGGCTCATTGTGTTTGAATAATATAAATGGAGGTAACAGAATCACTTTATTTTTGGTTGGTTGGTTTTATAAATGTTAATTTCATTTTTGAGCAAAGCTTACATTAATGAGCAACAAGTTATAACCAATCAATTTTAAAAAGCAGATAAAATTTATATACTCATTATAAGTGTAAGTATTACATAACAGTTGATAGCACATACTATAGAACTGCAGCTCCATCACCAAGAATGTGTGTCCTTGGACAAGTTACTTATGTGGTGTCCCGTGACTCTTTACCCACCTGTAAAAAACATGATCATAGAATCTGCCTCATTCGGGTTGCTAGGAGAATTAAATTAGTTAATTTTTAAATCATTTTTATTGTTGTTTTATTAAAGTTGTCCTGATTTTTCCACCTTTGCCCTCCTCTACCCATCACAGCCTCCTCTCCCACAGTCAATTTCCACATTCTTGTCCATGTCCATGGCTCATTCATACATGTTCTTTGTCTAGTCACTGCCCCTTCTTTCTAGCATTATCTTCCTCCCCCCTCCCTTCTGTTTACTTTCAGTCTGTTCCATGTTTCCATGCTTGTCCTTCTATTTTGTCATTACTTTATTGTTCATTAGATTCCTCTTACAGATGAGATCATATGGTATTTCTCTTTCACTGTCTGGCTTACATCACTTGGCATAATATTCTTCAGTTCCATTCATGACGTCACAAGGAGTAGGAGCTCTTTCTTTCTGCTGTGTAGTATCCATCATGTCAGAATGGCTATCATTAATAAATCAAAAAAACAAGTGCTGGCAAGGTTCTGGAGAAAAGGGAACCCTAGTGCACTTTTGGTGGGAATGCGGACTGGTGCAGCCACTGTGGAAAACAGTATGGAATTTCCTCAAAAAACTAAAAATGGAACTGTCTTTTGATCCAGTGATTCCACTGCTAGGAATATACCCCAAAAATCCTGAAACACCAATTCAAAAGAACTTATACACCCCAATGTTCATAGTGGCATTATTTACAATAGCCACGTGCTAGAGACAATCTAAGCATCCATCCGTAAATGAATGGGTCAAAAATTAGTTATCTTTATTTTTATTGTATTTTTATGCATTATCATTTATCTTTATAAAATATCTTCCATCTCTACTCACTCTTCTTTCTCTCCTGCAATCACTACACTGTTGCCCATGTCCATCAGTTCTTTTTCCTCTTTGCTCAATCTGTCCACCCCCCACCAGAACTATCAGCCTACTCTCTATGAGACTGTTTCTATTTTTCTTGTTAGATGTTTGTTCATTAGATTCCACATATAAATGAAATCATAAGTTATTTGTCTTGTTCTGACTGGTTTATTTCACTTAGTAAAATGGTCTCCAGGTTCGTCCATGTTGTTGCAAAGGGTAAAAATTTCTTCTTCTTTTCTTTTACAGCCAAATAATATTCCATTGTGTAAAGGTACTAAAGCTATTTTATCCACTCACCTACTGATGGACATTTGTGCTGTTTCCAAATCTTGGCTATTGTAAATAATGCTACAATTAACATTGGGGTACTTATAGTCTTTCAATTTATTGTTTTCAGTTTTTCAGATAAATTCCAAGAAGTGGAATTTCTGGGTAATGAGGCAGTTCCATTTTTAATACTGCTTTACACAGTGGCTGCAGCAATCTGCATTCCCACCAACAGAACAAAATGGTTGTCCTTTCTCCACTTCCTTGCCAGCACTTGCTTTTGTTGATTTATTGATGTTAGCCATTCTGACAGGTGCCAGGTGATATCTCATTGTAGTTTTAATTTGAACTTCTCTAGTGATTCATGATATAAACATGTTTTTATATGTGTACTGGACATCACCTGTATGCCCTCTTAGGAGAAGTGTCTATTCTGGCCCTCTGCCCATTTTTAACTGAATTATTTGATTCTGGCATTAAGTATTGTAAGTTATTTATAAGTTTTGGATATTAACCCCTTATCAGTTATATTGGAAAATATGTTTTTCCATTCAGTGGGCTGTCTTTTCATTTTGTGGATGGTCTCCTTTGCTGTGAAAAAAACTTTAGTTTGATATAGAACCAATTTATTTTCTTTTGTTTCCCTTGCCTAAGGAGCTATATCAGAAAAAAATATTGTTACAAGCAACATCTAAGATTTTACTATCTGTTTTCTTCTAAGATTTTTATGGTTTCAAGTCTAACATTTAAGTCTTTAATCTATTATGAATTTATTCTTGTGTGTGAATAAGAACGTGGTCTACTTTCATTTTTCTGCAAATATTTTTCCAATTTTTTAAACATCATTTATTGAATAAACTATGTGTAGACCACTGTATGTTTTTTCTTAAGATTTTTATTTATTTATTTTTAGGAAGGGAAGGGAGGGAGAGAGAGAGAGAGAGAGAGAGAGAGAGAGAGAGAGAGAGAGAGAGATAAACATCAATGTGCGGTTGCTAGGGGTTATGGCCTGCAACCCAAGAATGTACCCTGGCTGGGAATCGAACCTGGGACACTTTGGTTCCCAGCCCGCGCTCAATCTGCTGAGCTACACCAGCCAGGGCAGACCACTGTATGTTTTTGAATCTTCTGTCAAACTTCAACTGACAGAAAAGTTGTGGTATTATTTATAGGCTCTCTATTCTATTCCATTGACCCATATGAATTTATTATGCCATTAACATGCTGTTTTGATTATTATGACATTATCATATATTTTGATATTAGGTAGCATGATTCTTCCAAATTTGTTCTTTGTTCTCAAGACAGCTGTTTTAATTTGGTTCCATTAAATTTTTAGAATATGTATTCTAGTTGTGAAATGCATCATTGGTATCTTAATAGAAATTGCATTAAATCTATAGATTGCTTTGGGCAGTATGTACATTTTAATGACATTAGTTCTTCCTCTCTATGAAGACCATATATGCTTCTACTTATTTGCACATTCTTCAGTTTTTTCCTTCAATGGTAAAAGCAGACTTTTGTGTGCAGCTTAGTCCTTTCCACATGCATACAGTCTCACCAGAGGGAGACACAAGCTGTGGTTGCTGATAGTTCCAAACAAGTTTCCCAAGGACAGTGAAAGGCAGCATCCAACATAGGTCTGCACCAAAATCTTTGAAGATCTACCTAATACATAGAAACAAACCCAAAGAGGCAGTAAAAAAGGGAAGACAAAGAGACTACCCACTAATTAAAAAAAAAGCGAATTCTCCAGAAAAAAAGCTAAATGAAATTGAGGCAAACAATTTTTCAGCTATAGAATTCAAATAACAATTATAAGGATGCTCAGCAACATAAAAATACATAGAAACCATAAAAAAGATGAGTCAGAAGTACATAATTCAATATCTGAAATAACTAATACACTGGGAGGAATAAACTTTAGGTTAGAGGAAGCAGAAGATTCAGTCAGTGAATTGGAAGATAAGTTAGGAAAAATATCCCGTCACAGTGACAAAAAGAAAAAAAAATAAAAATAAGATAGTTTAAGGGAACTTTGAGATAATATGAAGCATAATGACATCTATATTATGGGGTTACCAGAAGGGGAAGAGAGAGAGCAAAAAAGGGAGAAACTATTTTAAGAAATAATGACTAAATTTTCCCTAACCAGGTGAAGGAAAAAAATACACAAGATCAGGAAGTGCAGAGAATCCCAAATAAAATGAATGCAATGAGGCCCATTCCAAGACACATCATAATTAAAATGGCAAAGTTTAAAGACAAAGAGAGAATCTTAAAAGCAGCAAGAGAAAGACACTTAGTTTCCTCCATGGGAGCTCTGATAAGACTGTCAGCCCAATTCTCAACAGAAATATTTCAGGACAGAAGGAATTAGTATGAAATGTTCATATAAAAAAATCAGGAACTTACCATTTAGACAGTAGTGTAGGTAAATATGGCTTGACTTCTTGAAAAGCCACATCAAAATTACAACTAAAATATAAAACAACCATCACTTGGAATCATCAGAAATCAAATTGAATGGAAGTCTGACAACTACAGAAGTAAATAACCACATCTGTCCTTTCTGGTAGGAGGGGTGGACATATAGAAATGTGCTGGTCGCACACTCACATGTAGCAGATAAAAATTTTGGAGAGATATCTCTGGAGGGAGGAGTCCCCATCCTACACCAGGCCACTCATCCCAGGATTCCAGTGTCAGGAACCTAAGTCCCCATAACTTCTGGCTGCAAAAAACAGCAGGGGTTCAGTTGGTGGAAGAAACTTCTGGAGTCCCAAGCAGATCCCTTTAAAGAATCCACACATGTACTTATTCAGATTCACTCTATCTGAACTCCAGCACTGGGATATAGCTTGAAAGTAACCAGTGGTATATAGGGAGGTACTAAATGTCTGGAGGTCAGAAGTTAGTAGTGAGTGATCACTGCTCGTCCTTGCAGTTGGCTAAATCCCTCCAACTGACCTGCCAACAGCAATCATGGCTCATCTACAAGAGGGAGTACTCAGCCCACATGAAGGGCACACCTCACACACCTAGCTTGGGCAATAAGCTGTACCACTGGACCCTACAGGACACCTACTACATTAGGCCATGCTATCAAAACAGGAAGTTATAGCAGCTCTGTGTAACATATAGAAACAAGCACAGGGAGTCTGCCAAAATGAAGTGACAAAAAACATGTCCCAAATGAAAGAATGGATCAAAACTCCAGAAAACGAACTAAACAAAATAGAGGTAAGAATCTATCAAATGCAGAGTCAAAACACTGGTTATGAGGATGCTCAAGGAAATTAGTGAGGATTTCAACAACATAAAAATGATCCCTTCAGAAATGAAAGGTACACTAATTGAAGTAAAGAACAATTTATAAGGAAACAACAGTAGAGTAGATGAAGCCAAGAATCAAGTCAAGGATTTGGAACTAAGTAAGCAAACAGCATCTAGTCAGAACAACAAGAATTTTTTAAAAATCAAAGAAAATGAGGATGGAGTAGGCAGCCTGTGGTACAACTTCAAGTGTTCCAACATTCATATCATAGGAGTGCCAGAAGGAGAAGAGAAAAAGCAAGAAATTAGAAATCTATTTGAAAAAATAATGGAAGAAATCTTCTCTAATTTGGTGAAGGAAATAGACATGTAAGTTCAGGGAGCACAGAGAATCCCAAACAAGATGGATTCAAAGAGGCCCACTCCAAGACACATCGCAATTAAAATGTTAAAGCTTAAAAATAAAGAGAGAATCTTAAATGCAACAAGAGAAAAGCAGTTAGTTGTCTAAAGGGGAGTTCCCATAAGACTGTCAGCTGATTTCTCAAAAGAAACTTTTCAGGCTAGGAGGAATTGTCAAAAAATATACAAAGTCATGAAAACCAGGGGCTTACAGCCAAGATTATTCTACCCAGCAAAGATATCATTTAGAATCAAAGGTAAAGTGCAGATAAAATGCATCCAGGACAAGAAAACTGAAAGTGTTCATTTCCAAACCATTACTATATGAAAGGTTAAAGGGATTTATTTATTTTTTAAAATTCTTTTAAAGATTTTATTTATTTATTTTTAGAGAGAGGGGATGGGAGGGAGAAATAGAGGGAGAGAAACAGCAATGTGTAGTTGCCTCTTGCATGCCCCACACTGGGAACCCAGACATATGCCCTGACTGGGAATCAAACCAGCATCCCTTTGGTTCTCAGGCTAATGCTCAATCCACTGAGCTACACAAACCAGTGCTTAAAGAGATTTATTTAAGAAAAAGAAGATGATCAAAACTATGCACAAATAAATAGAAATAAGTACATATCAATCAACAGTTGAATCTGAAAAACAGTAGTGGGAAAGATCAACAGAGACAGAATCATGGATATGGAGAACATTATGATTGTTGCCAGATGGGGTAGGGGTGTCAGGGAATTGGTGAAGTGGTGAGAAGATTAAGTACAAATAGGTAGTTACAGAATAGCCATGGGGATGAAAAGTACAGTATAGGAAACGGAGTAGCCTAAGAACTTATATGTGTGACCCATGGACTGAACAATGAGGTGGGGATGGCCTGAGAGAGTGGGGGTTGCTGGGTGTAGGAGGGAAAGGGGGAAAATTGGGACAACTATAATAGCATAATCAATGATAATTTTTTAAAGACTACTTTAACCAGCAAGGCCATCATTTAAAATTGAAGAAGAAATGAAGAACTTCCTAGACATGAAAAATCTGAGGAGTTTGTTACCAAAAAACCAGTATTACAAGAAATATTAAAGAGTATTATTTTAAACAATAAGGAGAAAATCCTTGGTGAAATACCATTGCTGTAAAAAGAAAAGAGATTTTAAGAATACATTTAAAAAATGATATTTTCATTTCTGCTAATTGTTAAAAAGTTGGCCTAATTTTAGATGAATACTTTTATTAATTTTTAATCATAATGAAATGCCATAGTTTTTAAACTCAACATATTAACGTATTTAATTAGAGTTAGCTGAAGTCATTATGTATGAGCTGAACAATTTGAGGGGATGGGATCCCATTTATTCCAAGACACAAATTATGACCCCATAAATTGCATAGTATAACATTTCCATCACTGTATGTGCTAATCCTAAAGTTATTATTAACTATAGGCAACACAAAAGATTCTTAAAAGATGAGTAAAAATATTCTTAATTGCCATTTACAGTAAAGGATCTTTCTACTCCAAAAAGTACAAAGTTTCTACTGATATATTTTTCTGCTCCTTGTTTAGTCAATTTACATTTATTGCTCACCACAGATGATATGTTAACCTTTAGTTATAGAAAGATAGGATATACACTATAGCTTCCCTGAGAAGCTTAAGAGTCTAAGAGAATAAATTTGATAAAGTGGTTAGTGAAATGACAGTTTTATGAACATAAAGCAAGTGTTCTTTTCCTTGAACAAGGACTCAGGGATTTTTCAGCAAGACTGAGTTTCTGAGGTAATCTCAAGAATGATTCCAGAAAAGAAAGAAAGAAAGGACATTTCAAGGAAAAGAAGCAGCATGAACATAAGAAAAGTTATGCAACATTTCAAGTAGTGTTATGACACTACAATTTAATGTTAGTTGAAAACAGATTCTGTAGTGGAAGCTGCAAGAGATGATGCTCATTTTTAATCAGGAGACTAGTGGTAGAGGACATTGAAGGACAAGGCACAGAGTTTGTGCTTCATCTTGCATGATAAGTAAACACTGAAAAGATTTAGTAGACGAGTGAGATTCTATTGCTGGCCAGAAAAAGAAATTTGAGAAGAGCAATCACGGTAAGAAAGATAGCAGTTGGGAAACTATTTAATAACCCAGGTGGAAGATGATGAAGGCCAAGGCTGCTAATATGAGGGAAGTGAGTAGGAGATGAACTTGAAAAGTATTTAGGAACTAAGATTGACAAGAACTTTCAGTTGATTGATAGTGGACATTTTATAGGGCAAACACAGCTCACGTAAAAGTAAATGAAAGGATTTAAAGGAATTGAAAACAATCTAGTCAGACAATAACATTTCAAGTGTTTCTGAATAAGTGGATCTCAAAACTGGTTGCACATAGAGTCACCTGGGGAGATTAAAAGAAAAATTGAGGCTTCATTTTTTCCCAAGACCAATTATATAAGAATCCCTAGTGATGGGATTCAGGCATCTGTATTTTTAAAAAGCTTCTCTAATGATTCTAATGTGTATGCAGCATTGAGCACCATTGTAGTCTAAATCATTTTCCAGATGTGCTTTTAACTTATAAAATTAAAAAAGAATAAATGGGAAATGAAAATAGAACTAAGAACTAGCTTTTATCCTGTGGTTATTATATGCAGAACATGAAGCTCAGTGCATACTTTACATCACACTAATCTTATTAGGTAAACATTATTATCCAAATTGTATAGTTAGAGAAACCAAAGTTATTGAAGATTGCAGTGAATTTCTCAAGGTCATCTAGGTATTAGATAGCAAGGACTGGACTTGACCCAGAATCTGTCTGACTCCACATTCCATATACTGAAAGTTGCCTTTCTTTTTTTTCTAAACTCAGATAATTGCTTTACTCTACAACTTATTCTTGTAACTATTTTTAAAAAGTATACCTTTTTGACGTGTTATTCTTTTCTTCCTGTAGGATTTTGGGAATTCCATGTAAATATTTAATAACTTGTTTTGGCATTTTTACTGTAGGTAAAGAGAAAGGCAGTCTTGGGAGAAGCTAATGTTAGATTGATTAGGGAGTTAGTAAAAGTGATGCCAGCTCATGTATTTTTTTTTCCTTCAGAAATTTTAGAAATACAGATCAGTTCAAAGAAAAGCATTGAAAATACTTTGATCAAATCATCTAGAACCAACTCTGTCACCAACTAGGCATGTTTTATGCCATATTTCCAAAAGAATAAAAGCTCTGTGAAATAGAGGGGTTTTTTCCCCTGTTTTGCTCACTGATTTCTTTATAGTGGAGGAACAATAACTTATACAATACATCATGTACTGAACATTCTGTATTAAATGTCCCTGGAGCAAAGTGCTTCATATCATCAATAGTTCATTTTTTAATTTCCCCAATTCAATGGAAATTCATTTGCAGTATATTGTTAAATAAATCTTCTTTACTGTCTGTTGACTTCTCTGCTTCAGAAATATGGATTATATGTACTACTGAATTTCCTTTGTCTTCAATATATATTTATGCATAATTTCTAAATCAACTTATCATTTTTCACTGATATTCACTGTGGTTTTTAAAGCTCTTTTTAATAATTTAATTTTCTGTACTCTTATACTAATTCTTACTGATTCTAATTAATTTATTAAGTCTTAAGTGTCCCTTCTTAAGTTTGGAATTTTAATTTTTTTATCTTATCATGTTTAAGACATTATACATTTATTTCATTGATATACAACATTTTGGAAGGGTTCTTTAAATTTTCTTGTTACAATGTTTTTGTGTATATATGAATCTTTTGTTTCTGTCTTCTTTTTTCATACTGTATAATATTTTAAATATTTTCAACTTCATATCCTTTCATCTAATTTGTCCATAGGAATTTCTGTCCATATATAATTTTTCATAATCTTTGTACTCTCTTTCTGATTATATCTCAGACAAGTTTGATTTTCCCCTCAAATAAATTATGAGAGCTATTTCAAATTTATGACATAAATTTGTGTTCTCTGACATTTCTTTAGCTAAGGGATATGGTAAGATGGGAGAGATTTGTTTAGTGAAAATGTGTTCTGGCTTTGTTACCTTACCTGGACTCCAGTGGTGGATGACACAAACTTCTGTGTTATGTACCAGACCCTTATGCTTGAGTCATGTTGCAAAGATATTATTTTCTTCTTAGAGAATCACACTCTTGATATGCTTTTCCTGACTTCACTGTTTTCTTCCAATTAGCCAGTTTCAATAGTCAGACATGTATGGACTTCTATCTAATTGGTTTAACTAAAAACTTGCCATGTTTCTGAAACTTCACAGATTTAGTTATCTTTCCAGTGCAGATGCCGAGGAGTCAATGCACATAGGGATGAAATATTTCTGGTTCTCTCTGCCAATCCAAAATTACTTTCTCATTTTTTGGCCTCAGATTTGAGGTTAAATATATTATACTTTAGACACTTCCCCCCCCTTTTGTAGCTATTGGTATAGACATTTCCCATTTCTTTTTAGTTTTTTTGTCTGTTTGTTTGTTTAACTAACTTTGTTCTATGTTGGGGAAAGGAAATTCTCAGACTTCTACTTTTTAATTTACTTTTTCTTCAGAGACATGAATATATATCACTAATTTTAAGAGAAATGCTGATTAGGCTGAGTTTGAGTTGTTGGAAGCTACAGGAAGTTACAACAATGCTGAATGAGAAGGAGATGATTGGAATAATAAATGTAGATGGATAAGGTTAGCTTTATACTAGTTGTGAATATAAGTAAATTTCTAGGAAGGAGTGAGATACTTGAGAGATTTTATGCTTAATAACTACATTAAAACTAAAATAACAAATTTGGTGAGAAGAAAAATCAGATTTTAGTGGGTGGCTGTGTTATAGTGGGCAGTTAAACATTAACCAAGAGAGTAATGGATCAATGAGAAGCAGATATTTGATTAAGCCTAATTAAGCTTTATAGTCACCCCAGAGAGTCTGCCTACTAACAAGGAGAGGGAAAAGGTGGTACAGGAGTAAGTCCTTTCACTGGGTGCATGCCATTAGAAGTCAAGATGGCTACCATAAAAGGGAGGAGAATACATTGGGAAAATCTGGGGAAAATATCAGATAGAATAAGGTCATAAGTCTTGGAAAAGCCAGAAAATAAGCTGTATAGTTTGAAAGAAAGCCTGCTACCTCCTAAGCACAAGGAAATACAGGGAAGCTTAGCAAAGGCTCTGGTCTCCTTAGCAGCAGTTGGGATGGTGCACAGCAACCATCTCTAGTCACAGGCAGTCCAGAAACAGAGAGTAATTATAAGCTAGACTACTGGAACTTTGGATACCACATAATGGCACAGCATCTCTGGGGCCTGGTTCTCCCCATGGATTTGGTGGGACAAGCATAAGCCTGTGGACCCAGAAACTAGAATTCTTCTGCAGCAGCGAGATGGAGTTAAACTACAATGTTGTGGATGAGATAATGGTGTACCTGAGGGCAGTGAACGCTATCTACCAGTGAGTTCAGGAAGTGCATCATCAAGTGCAACAGCCTTTTCAGGGGTGCTCTAAAAATCTTGCCACTATTTCTTAAAAATCCATTTACATGTGTGTCTCTGAAGTGCTGTGATTCCTTAAGAACCTATTTTCAACCAATCTTCCTCTGGTAACAGTTGAATGAGTTGAAAAAAAGGGAACATGTGAAAAAATAATGCAAACCATTATTTCCAAAACTTTTCTCTCTCTTTTTTAAATTGAATGTATTGGGGTGACGTTGGTTAATACAATTAAATACATTTCAGGTACATAATTCTACATAGCTTCTGTATTGTGTGTTCACCACCCCAAGTCAAGTCTCCTTCCATCACCATTATTTCCCCCTTTTACCTCCTTCACCTCCTCTTTCCTCTGGAAATCACCATACTGTTGTCTGTGTTCATGAGTCTGTTTATTCTTTGCTTAATACCTTTACACTTCTCACCCAGCCTCCAAACCCCTCCCCTTTGACAGCCGTCAGTCTGTTCTGCATATCCATGAGTCTGTCTCCAATTTGTTAATTCAGTTTGTTCATTAGGTTCCACATATAAGTGAAATCATATGGTAATTATCTCCATTTTACTGGATCATTTCACTTAGCCTAATACTCTCCAGGTCTGCTCAGGTTATTGCAAAAGTTGAGATTTCCTTTTTTTTTTTTTTTACAGCCAAGTAGTATTCCATTGTGTAAATTTACCACAGCTTTTTGATCCACTCATCAACTGATGGGCACTTGGGATGATTCCAAAACTTCTTGATGTAGCCTTTATCTTTCCTTTCTGCACCTGTCTACACAGGCTATATAAACATTCTTGTTTTTGTTTGTTTATTGGTTTGATTGCCTTTCTTTCCCTTTCTTTCTCCCTTGCTCTATTCACTATTAGCAGGTTCAATGCTCTCTGGGGATTCAGAGGTAATTTTAACTGACATTGAGGTATTGTACCATAAACTCCATTATTTAAGTGGATAGAGGGGAAGCAATAGTGCAGTGAAGAAAAAAATAGTTTGCTCAATGAAACAGTTACTCTCCAAAGTATGATTTCCTTAGATTTATATAAAGCTAATTCTTTTTACCTGGGCTTAGCTTCAATAATGGTAAGGGGAAAGTAAAAATAAATGTAATTGTACTTAGAATTATTATGTGAATCAAGTATAAAATATTTTCACCTAAAATATGTATACAGAAAATGTTGAAAGCCAGATAAATTTAGTTTTACAAACTAGAAAAGACTGTATTCAAAACTTTAAAAGTGATTTATTAATATATGATATATAACATAAGGTAAACTGATTTTAGGAAGCTTTGAATATTTTTGTATTTTATCATAGATAAAGCTAATATAATCACAGACTTTTAGTGTTAATATGTATGGAAAAGTAAGAATTTTATTTATTTCAACTGTATGTCAGAATTCAGAAGATCAAATATGATCAAGTGAATTTATTTATTTTATTTCATTGTTGTCTGAATTCTGTCTTTATTCTACTCTTAGGATAATTGAAAATTGAGATGAGTGAGGCATCAGTGCTTGGTCTAGTAACCAATGAATTTTTTTAATACCCTGCAATGGATCTCTGCACCTCGATTTGTTTGGGCTGATTTCCACAAGGGTAGATTTGTTTTTTACATTTCATTCTAGCATCTGGATAAGCTGCAGGCACTTAAAGTGATTTCAAGGCCATTCATCCATTGAAGCCCCCTGTTGTGACAAATATGAAAATAGGGAGCTGTTTCTTAAGCTTGAGGCATGTATATAAACTACTTGTCCTAAATTTTTTAGTATAATTGAACCATTCATTTAAAAATATTTTGTCAGTGTAAATTAATTCCCTGAATCAGAGATGAGTAGAGTTTCCTTTAAAAATGCCGCATTTCCCAAGCTGTATGTGCACACATTATGAAATAACAACTAATTTTGTGTCTGTATGGACACTGTATATAAACGTACTTATGAAATATGCTTAGGTATTCCATAGAACTGATTATTTGTGGGTGACATGTTTTTGCATGGTATCAGGCACTATCAATACTTCCCTTCTTTGTCCAGATACTATGTATTGATACATCAAAAAGCATGAAAAGACAAAGAAATAATCAAAATAGCTTTGATAATAATTAGAGTTAAAAAGCTTTATAAGGTAAACATGGAGTAAATAACATTTTTAATGTGTCTGAGTATCCTTTTACCATATTTCTGACATACCAACATAATAATATGTTTTACAATGAACAAATATTTTGCAAGTAAAAGTGATTAATTAGCTTTGTGTGTAGGTTGTATGAAAGAAATGGTAGAAAATTATTTCAGAGAAGAAACTATGAAGATCATACAGCACATGAAATCATTGCTCTAAATTTTATCTTTTAATTTAACAAATAGTGATTCACTGAATATTTTAAAAACAGCAGGAGCACTTATATGGTCAGATTTATAATTTTGGCTGCTCTTAAGATGATAGAAACTAAGATAAGGCAGCAACATTTCAGGAGAAATAATGAGCAACATATTCAAGAGCAGCTTAAATCAAAGGAAGGTTAAAGAAATACAATCAAGTGCATTTAACTAACAGTTAATTGAATGTGAGAGGTATCTAGAATAACTTCCAGGTTTTGGTCTGGGTAATAAAGAATGCTATTACTATTAACCTCAATGAAAGATGAGAAGGTGTCTATGCAATCACGTAGAGATATTTAGTGGTTGATTATATGGCTCAAACACATAATGGCAGATTTTTGAGGTGGAAAATATCTTTGAGAACCATTCAGCTATAGGTAGTGGTAATTAAATATTGTATGTTTTTGAAAGGCCATACAGGACAAGGAAAACTAAAACTGAATATGGTCTCCATTGATAAATGAATCACAAATAGAAACACAATTGCATTTATAAGTCACAGGATAATTTCTCCCTGCTCTTCTATATATGCATTTCCATTTTATTGTTACATGTAGGACTATGTGAATTCCAAGATACCAGTTTAATTCACTCTTCATTAAGGAACACATTGCTTGAGTTCCATTTGCAAAGACAGTGAGTAGTTTCCTTTCATTCTGTAAGTAGTAGTTCACTGGATACCTTTTATAATTTTGATAAGAAAAAGTACTTGTCCAGATGCACTGATGAATATTTTCTCCAAAGTTATTCTCTTAATCAAAAAGTGAGTTGTAGTGCTGTATAAAGTCTTTCTCAGTGTGGTTTGGCAAAAAATGATACACAATATTTTATGGGCTAAATTATATTGCTGTGACAAATAACATTCAAACCTTAGTGACTTAAAGAAAAATGTTTGTTTCTTGCTCATGTTCCATGCTGATGATCTGCCCCACATCACCTTTGGAGCAGAACCTTATGATGGTTCTCACACATCATTCACATTCACTTTTATTGTCCCAAGCACATCACATAGCTAAGCTGATGTCAGTAGGCCAGGGACATATCCATTCATAGGGAAAGGGGCAACAAATATCTCAAACAATACAAACTGTCATGTATATTCTATGCTTACCTCTGTTATTACAAGATTAAAAGTATCTCAACCACATCTCTTTATCGACCTATTTTGTCCCTCTCTAACTTACTTTCTTCTTGGCAACACTTAATGACTATGTTGCGGGGGTGGGAGGGAGCAATATGCTATATATCTCCTAACTACATCTTTATTTATGACTTTATATACTGGTGATTTTTTTTTCCTTCAACACACAAATAAAGTTTAGAGACTGTGCCTCCTGGTAGACATAGCAAACAGAATCACATCACAAGTTGTCTTTGGTCTGAGATTTAGCCATGAGTCACTTTAGTTAAGTCTGCTTCTGAGAAGAGATACAATTTTTAGAAGCTGTGGTCTGCCTAACTTTTTTTGAACTTTATATAACATTATATATAAAGTTCAGGTATACAATTCTATAATACATCATCTGTATATTGTATCATTACTCATCACCCAAAGTCTAGTCTCTTTTTGTCACCACAAATGTGACCCCCTTTACCCTCTTCCTCACACCTTACTTCTCCTCTGCTAACCTTCACACTGTTGGGTCTATGAACTTGTTTTGTTTGTTTGTTGCTTTCCTGTTTTATATCCCACACATGAGTGAAATCAGGTGGTTCTTGTCTTTTCTGTGTAACTTATTTTACTTAGCATGATACTATCAAGATCAATATAGTTAAAGTGGCCATATTACCTAAAGCAATATACAGATTTAATACAATCCCCATCAAAATCCTGACATTTTTTAAATAAATAGAACAAAAATTTATCAAATTTGTATGGACCCACAAAAGATTCCAAAAAGCCAGAGAAATTCTGAGGAAAAAAAAACAAAAACAAAACTAGAGGTATTACACTTCCTGACTTCAAGTTATGCTTACTAACCTTTTAAAAGATCATTGTCACAATGCTGGTTCAATTCTTCCAGTATTATTTTTTATAAGACTGTTTTTACTCTACATGTGGTATCTAAAAGCCCTTGCAAGTAATGATTTATTATTACACTATGCTTATTGATCTCTTTTGCATGTGACTATAAATAACCTTTCTACTTCATAGTGTCCCTTAAATATTAATATGACATTTCTTACTAGATAACAAAGAATACCATTGGCCATTGATTCTATTCTGTCATGCTATGAAAATTTTGAGTACATCAAATATGCTTGTTTCTTTTTTCCTTTTTATTAGATATATTGGGGTGATATTTAAAAAAATCACTCACCCTGTTTTTTACTATTTTAATAAGATATCTAATTAAATATTTATCTGTTTATACACTACTCCCAGAATTATATTGTTGCATCATTAGTTGAGTCTTGTGACCTCTTTGGTCACTTTTGTCAGGAGACTTTCAACTCTGTTGTCCCTGATCCAGCCCACGCTCCTTTACAATTTAGCTTGCCTTTCTGCCTTTGTATTATCAAATTCCCAGCTGGCTTCCCTTCCTTTTTCCTAAATCCATCTCTGAACAAAATTACTTCCTGCTTGACTAAAATGGAAGACCTATTTACTATTTCAGCACTAAAGTAGTTCTGTATTTACATATAACCTCATTCCATTCAGCCTCATGAGTCAAAGTATTCTTATTTCTCTCTAAAGTCTTTATTCTGTACCTTGACCAGCTATTTTCAGATTTCTAGAAAACTGGTAGTAAAGCAAATTTATTTAAATTTTAAATATTCTCCCACAAGTTAACATTTTGAGGAGTACAATAAAAAATAATGTTCAAGTATTATAAGCTATGTTTTGGGGCTGCTTGGTCACAAATTTAACTAAATTAACCATAATTTTTCTGAAAGTCCCAGTGATTTCTTGTTGGTTGGGACAAAATTGTGCTTATTTAATAACATAATAAAAAATTATTAATATTGTAGATTTTCTGTTTCTTAAGTTTTATATTACATGTTTACCTCACTATAAGTCATTTTGGTCATTAAAACTATTGAGATTTTTATATAATCAGGCACTCAAATATCAACTGAATAGGAAATAACATTTTATGTTATTATTGTTATTAATCACAAATTTAAAGAAGTTAAGATAGTTGAATAAATATTGTGAAAAAAGAGAGACATGCAAAGAAGAAATATAAGTATGAGAGATGAGAGAGAGACAGAGAGAGCACAAAGAAGGTGAATTCACAATTTTGTTCATTTAGTGCAAAGAGATTTTGGGGGTGATTATCAATAAGAAAATAAAACATCTGTGGTCTCAAATTATTGCTGGCATTTTCTAAAGCTTGCAAAAGTAAATAATGTTTATTAATTCTGATATGCTCAAAAATGATGTGGAAAGAAAACAACTTGGGAGTCAGCAGGGTTCTTAATTTCTTTCTATTATTCCCTCAAATTCTAAGCTAGAAAAATAATGAAACTTAGATTGTTTGAATGTTGTAATATGTTGCATGATTTCAAACTCACCTGATAAATTCTGAGCTCTGTGGGAATAATGCCTTTATTCTGATCAGCATTCTTCAGACAGTGCCTACCAAACTCTGCACATAAAGGGCTTTGCACAGTTATGAAAGATTCAATGAGTATTTACAGTTCATGTTCTATCTCTTATCTGAAGTTTCCAAACTGTAATTTTTATACTACCTGCCTTTTCTTGAGCTCCATCCTCCCATTTCCATCTGCTTAAGTGTATGTATTTGCATATGTGAGATTCAATGTCCTTCTCTTTGCTATGAGTGTGTAATTATTAGGATTTTTGGTTGCAAGAGGCAGAGAAGCGAATAAAATAGTTCAGGGAATTGTTTTTCTATACTAATACAATTAAAACTTCAGGGGCCGCAGATAGCTTGAAGCACAGCCATATTCAGTCATTCAATAATGCTACCGGGACCTAGTCTTTCTGTCCCTGGTATGCCCATATCTGTGCTGGCTGTCCTATGCAGCTATCTCAGTATTAAGGATGCCAGGCGTTCCAGCTTAGTATCCTCTTGGATTTTGCTCCAAAGGAGAAATGAACTTTTCTTTCTTCTTGATTTTAACACCATCCAAAGGTTATTATGTCTTGTTGGCTGATTCACCTATACATCTGAACTAACCACTGTGACCAGAAAGGTAAAAAGTTCTGATCAGTTAGACCTTGTTCATATATACATTCCTGGTGTCGGAGGATTGGTGTGTTTTCTTTCAAACCAGTAGCCTGAGAGTGCTAAAGGGCTGGTTCCCCTAAATAAAATAAGATGTTGTCACCAAAAAGCAGAAATAGGCAGAATGAGTCAACAAAAACAAATGATTTCCGGTATGGTAGAGTAGGTTCGTTTTCTGTTGTGTATGTAGACAATATTCTCTACTCCTGCTACCACATGATACTATAATTTCTTTGCTATATAAGAGCAACAGAACCCAAGTCAAACTTGCTCATTATTGTTTTCTGAGCCTACATCAAAGTGGTTGAAGCACAGAATCTGTGAAATAAAATTAAGTGCTTGCTGAATGAGTAATTAGGGCAAATAACCTTTTTTTCCAGTTGCTATTTTTCTCTTAAAATTTAATAATAGGAGTATGCTAATTTGGGTAATTGTATTAATGATCTAAATTAGGATAATTAGTGTTCAATATAATACTACTGACATAAAAATTTTGTTATATGTCTTACATAAGTTGGTACCTATATGTTTTTAGGATGTGCTTGATCCATAGTGAACACTCAATAAATGTTAAGGGTTACCAATATTTATTATCAACCAAATTAAGTTGTCTTACCAGACTTCTGGAACAGTACAAATACATATTGATCTAACATTGTATAAGTCCATGTTAATAGTGTGTTAATTGGTCAGTACTAAGATAAATGCTTTGAATCATCTGGAGTTATTTTCTGCTTCTTTCATTTCTCCAGAGGAAATAGCATGATGTTTTGCTCTAAATCCATGCAAGATAAATGATCTGGAGCCATTAGAATATAGTATTATGCACAAACAACTAGACAGGAATTCTATTACAGATGATTAGTCAACCGTGGATAGAACACCCAACACCCAACAGATGGACAGCTCCAATGTGCCACGTGAATTATGTGTGTTACAGCTGCAGCTCTGCTAAAAACTAAAATGCTTTTGATGAACAGCTGCAGTTTTCTTAGGATTCTAGACAAGGGATACCAGTTAAGTTTTTTATTGCCGTAGCACATGGCATAGAAAAAACTGATTACCTTGAAGAAAGGCTGCATAAAAAGCTTTCATAGTCTGCTGTGTTGATTTTATATTTGAGGGACTTTCCATATTTACATTTTGGGCACCTGCACCATGTTTTCTGGTGTGTGGTTTATGTGACTATAACTCAAATGAACAATGGTAAAATTGTTCAGGCTATTAGCTAATGGCAGGAGAATGTGTTTTGTGTGGGTCTATCAAAAGACAAATATAAATTGCTGAGATATTAACATTTTGAATGGCCAGTTGCTTATGTTCAGTAACTGAATAAAACCAGTTTGCATATTTACTCTTGATTACAAATGTTTCTTACTTTAAAGGCAATTTCAAGGACCATTGTTGCACCTGTACCATCTCATTAACAAAGCCTCCAAGTTCTGTTAACATCTGAGTCATGAAGTGCAAACTGAAGAATAAATAAATTCATATTAGAATTAGTTTAAAATTTCATAAGAATAGGTTGAAACATATACTTTATGCTAATGTTAAAATTTGTATCAGAGAAGATTATAATGCTCTCATTGAGTACAACTGTACTACACATGAAATTTATTGGCTTTATTTTTAAATGTGCTGTAGTATTCTAGGCATTTTTAAAAAGGATTTGTTTTGTATGTTTGGAATGTTTTTTTTTTCATTGATTTATCTGTATGTATAAAGCTTTTGGTAAGTATATTGCAGTCTTTAACATTCACATTCATAATGTTTGATGAAGAACATTGTTATTTTGTATAATTTTGAAGTCTTTCATAAAATAAAGAATGAATATGTACATATTTAGTTTTATAAATATAAAATCCATTAATTTGATGGGGGGAGTAGAAGTATTTCCTTCAGAATATAGTCTAGTAAAATCTCATAAATTTTTAAAATAATACATCTAATAAATACAAAAATGTTTAAAAATTTTTAAGTAACAAAAATGTAAAACATAGTAGTGTAAATATATTTATTTTAATGAGTAATATTTTAATATCTTGCCTCCTTTTATTCTAAATTAGTAATGTTTTGTGAAACTAAATACAAACACACATTTTCCTAAGTATACATGCTGAATATATACATATATATTCAGTTGAATATGCATACAAGGTCTGTCCACAGGTATCCAGCCACATAATATGAAAAATAGAGACATTTATTGAAGAAGATACAAGAAACATTGTACATAACACAATGATGCTTCAGTCCCCTTCAAAGAAGACACCTTGGGACCTCACACTGTCCTCCCAATTGCCATCAGTTGTTCTGTCATATTTTCTTGAATCTCATCAAAATTTTGAAATCTCTTCCTTTTCAAAGGTGATTTTAGTTTTGGGAAAAGCCAGAGTCACAGGTCACCAAATCTGGGCTATAGAGGGGCTGAGTCACCTGAGTGATCTGGTGTTTCACCAGAAAACACTGTACAAGACATGATGCATGAGGAGATGCATTGTTGTGATGAAGCTGCCAACCACCAGTTGCCCATAGCTGCAGCCTTCTGAATTATCTGAACACTTCCCATGGCAGAGTGTTCAAGCTTAATGCAAACTATGATGTGGATGCATTGCTCTCCTCACTCAGTTATTTTTTAATGGGACAGGCACACAGTACACATGCTCACTCAACAGCATCTACTGCCCCCACTGACTAGTACAGTGAAGCTGTCATTGTTCATGCATGTGCATTCCAGTCAACTCTCCTTGGCTGAAAGATTACATTGATGTGCAAACCATTTTCATTACATTAACAATAGCTGGGGTTTTTCTGGGTGGAACTCATATATACCAAACACTGGCACTTCCCAACAATTTTATGTGTTAGATGTTCACAAATGAAAAATAAATGTTATACTACTCCAAGAATCTATTATTTAAATAAGAAAATACAATAATATATATTATAGAATAAGAATATTATACTAAATATATGATTTGAATAGAGGTGTACAAAAGTAGGGATAATTAATTCTGCCTAGGAATGTCTATAGGAGTACTTGATCAGTGACCTGTAAAATAAGCAAGTTTATAATTCCTTCTCTGGAAGCCATTTCCACCTATCCTGCACAAAATATACTAATCCCCCTTCATTTGTACTACCTCTGGACCCTGAGTATAGCTTTATAATTTCACTCATAATCCTGTGTTTATAAATTCTTTGTTTACATGTATATTTCCTCAGATAGACTATGATTTTCTTTGAAACCCAAGAAATAATTATAAGTTTTGGTATCCAGGAAATAACTCTTATTCATTGTTTTATTCTCAGGAGGCAATGCTATGCATGAAATTCATATTTTATTCCATCTTTCCAAAATGATTTGATTGACACAAAGTGCATGCATAACTACAAATTTTAGGATAAGGTCCTTGTTTATTGTTTTCCTGACAGTTGTGACATCACTCAACTGAAAAATGAATCAAAGTTGACACAAAGAGTAGCCTTCCAAAATAATGAATTGGTGTTTTAACTATACTTCACATTTAATAAATTCATGTATGTTAGTAGAAAATTAGTCAAAATAATTCCTATTGCAGAATGTTGTTGTTATGCTTTCAAAATATATCTTTTAAGACATCTGTTAACTTATATTTGCATTTTTGATATCCTATTAACACTTAATATTATACTTTTAAAATTAATATTTACAGTAATGTTTACCTTACTGCCATTGTGACACTTTTTTTTCTTATAATTTGGTATTGTTTTCTTCTAATTTTAGTTCAACAAGTAATGTTAACATTCTGTCTTTTTACAATGCAAGTATAGAATATTTTCATCAATAAGTTCTATTGGTTAATGATGGCACAGACGGAATGTGTCCTCCAAAACTATCAAGCCAAACCCCCAATATTTGGAGATGGCACCTTTAGGAGTAATTAGGGTTGATGAATTCATGATAATAAACTGTGATGTTGGAATTTGCACCCTTGTGAGAAGAGATACTGGAGAGCTTGCTTGCCCTCTTTCTCATGTAAGAACACAATGTGAAAGCTGCCTTCTTCAAGCCAGAAAGACAGCCCTTAACTGGACCTGACCATATGGACACTCTGGTCTCAGACTTGCAGCCACCGGTAGTACTGTGGGAAAACAAACATCTGTATTCTAAGTTGTCCAGTCTGTAATACTTTGTTATGGCAGCCAGAACTGACTAATAGAGTACTGAAGTGTACACATGCCAGGTGGTAATGTAACTTCTCATGTGAGAAGACAGGATTTCTGATAACTTAAATATATCAAATATGGAAGAAATTGTGTGTATGTATTTTATGTGTATGTGTGATTTTAAATTCTGCATTTAAAGGTTAAAACTATTTTTTTAGATGAGCATGAATATTCAGGGAGCATGCTTTCTGTGATGATCATTAGCTTCTGGAGGTAATAAAATCCCACAAGTTACAACAAGTCATTCTAATCTATTCTTTCATTAATAACTTAATTCCAAGGACCATAAATGGTGAAATGTTGTCCTGGTAACGATAACAAATATAAGGCACTGTTTGAAAATGTCATGATAGTTTTGTCCACCTAAAGCAATCACCAATTTGCAGACATGTAGGTCAATTAATACTTTGGCACAACAGATTTACCAACTAGTATTTACTCAAATAGTATCTTTTCTCAAGGGGGAATATTATATCTTTATTAAATTTTAATGCATGCCTTCAGGTTCAATGTATGAACACTTTTTGTCTAAATATCCCAACATCCCTCAAAAATACATTATGTTTATGGGGGGGTGTATTTTATTAACTGCCCAGAGCCCTTCTTTTTGTTTTCTGATTGGAAGAAAAACCATTAAACATGGTTCACAAGAAAAATATAAGGAAAATACAATTAACTGCAATTATAAGAGTTTGAAACTTCACTAGCTATTCACACAACATTTTACAAATTTGTGCAACTGCACAGTCTGCTTAAACTAAGTTTATTCTTAATCATAAGACTGATATCAGGACCTAGACACTTGACTAACATTCTTGCCAGTGACTCGTTTTGCAACAGAAGAGTTCACTGTAACCTTATGAATATACTTCAAAAACAGTTTTGCTAGTGATGTGTACTGTTTCCTCATTATTCAGAGGTATGTGCAGGCTCTTAGGAGAGTATATACCTATTCTACATGCCTGTCATGTCAAATCACATAAAGTAATCATTGCCCCACCGTGAACATGGAGATTAGGAAGATAGTTCTATAGTCTTATGTAATTAGGTTTTTAGGCAAGTTGGCTGATTTTCCCCAAAGCTTCCTTATGCATGTTCAGATCATGTTTTAATCCTCATTGTAGATGACTGTTAGTGAGGATGTCTAAGTGTCTGAGGTAGGACAATGATGTCATTTAGAAACAATTAATGTATTTCTTCCAACTAAGCCCAGCTTTGAGATTGCATTTTCTTCCTGGACAGCTCTCTTTAATGAACATCAGAGCCTTTTGGGATACTGCAGATCTGCTTTAAGTCAATTGAGAGATGAGGAATTTGCTGTCTTCAGAGAACATCATGACTAAAAGTTGATCCTTTGGTCTTCATGCTTGAAGAACTTTCACAGTTTTTATTTCTACATTTATGTATTTTTATTTTATATGTTAGGGGGAAATATCCAAGTCTTACCTATCCTTCACAAAAAAACAAATTTAAACTCAGCCTATACTAACTACAGATAGAAGAAATACAGTACTCACATTTATATTACAACACTGCACTTCACTTTTGGGGTTTATGATGCACAAGCATCATGCATTCTAAGTTAATTTTATCAGTGCCATTGGTGATGTTAATTAATTGATGTTTATCTTTCTCCCTTTCTCCCTCCCTTCCCCTCTCTCTAAAAATTAAATAAAATCTTTAAAAAAATTAAAATATGAAACTTTTCTAAATATTGAAATCACCACATTTTAAAGGTAGACTGGAATGTTACAAATGTTACAAAATACAAAAAAAAGATATTCTTCCATTAAATGCTTTAATCATTTTTCCGAGTATTTTTATCTTTTGGTTCTTTCTCATCTAAGCACTCTGAAAGCTCCTCCCCCGCCTTCAACAGTTTGCCTAGATGAGGATAGTTGAAAGTTAACTAAGGAACCCTGCCAATCAGGGTCTCCTGCTGGGCATTTCTTGTTTCTGACCTCCCGCTGGGCAGGAAGGAGGTCAAAAAAGTCATTATACTCATTCTTCAGGCAAAATGTGGTGAGGCCCCTGGATGCATCTCTTCTGGCAAAGACCCCATATGGCCCCTCGACCCCATAGAACTAGCTGTCTTTGATCACGTGGAGCACCTTGCTATTGATGGGCATAAGTATGCGTGGGTCCTGGATGCCGTGGAAGTCGGGCAGCTCAGCAGGGACGAAGTCGCGCCGCTTAAGGCAGGGCATTGGGAGTGGCTCTTCCTAGTTGTGGCTGTTGGCTGCCAGCTGGTCACTGCTCACCATCTTGTATATTAGGAAGATGCAGATGCAAAACAGCAGCAGCTTGAGGGCAACGTGAAATTCTCCTTCAGTAGCTCACTCTGCAGCTCGCTCTGGTGGGCGCTCATCACCTGGTGGTGTCCTTGGCAAGCATAATCAGTGGAGGAAAGGTTGGACTGGATTTTGGAAGGCTCCAGAACTTGCTACTTTCTCCTCCATCTCTGCAAACTAGTTAGAATACATTATGTTTAATAAAACAGTAGCACGTAGTAATAAAAGCCTAAGTGAGATTAATATAATGAAAAGAAAATAATACAGATTTAAAAAAAAAGGCTATAGCTGAAGATAGTAGAGACTTCTTTTCCAAAGATATAAGTTTTCAGAGATAATTAAACTAAAAGCAAAGAGAATTTGTTGGTAAAGAATTTTTGAACAATTAATGAGGTGGCTGAGTGGATTGGCGCCGCCTGAATCGTGCAGCGCGAGCGAGCGCCAGCTAAAGCGGTGCTGAAGCTGGCTGCTCAGTCCCCGCCAAAGCTGCATGGGAGGGAACCATTATTCAAATTTTTTTCTTCCTTTCTTCAAAGTTAGTAAGAAGAAACATGGTGATTAGAAAGTTTGAATTTCACAGACAAGCACAAATAATAGACAGCTTCTGAAAGAAATAAATACAATAGGAAGTGTGAAAAGGGAATGGAAGAGGGCCGGGGAAAGAAGCAGAATAGTACACTGACCTGGGGTTAGGGGCAAGCAGCATGTAATATGGCACAGTATAATAACAAATGGGAAACCCAAACGAAGTGGCTTGATGCCCAGGTAATGCCTATCCAGCAGCGAAACACTTAGAAGAAAAAGGGTTGTGGTGGTAAAAGCCTTGTAAGCAAATATGCAGTAAAAATAAAAAGCAAATGCAAGAATGACGCTCAAAAATGGATTAACTTGCACTCAAAGGCAATTGGGGAAGCTGAACTCTTCAGTACAAATACAGCAAGGTCTTCTCCCAAGCGCAAGCACAGGTCCAGAAAGAGGTGGTCCTCTGGGTTGGGGCAAAGCAGCTTTCTGTGTAAAGAAGGGGTTAAATAAAGAATATGAAATGATTAAGATTAGTGAGTAGAGCCACTACTAAATCTAGTTAATTTAATAAAACCCAATTAGCCAAAGCCAATTCACAGAAACCAATTGCCAAATAGCCACTTTAATTAACTTACTTGTTACTTTTAATTATTTATAAGGTTTCCTTTTACTCATATTAATTATAAAGTGTACTATAATTCATATTAATTAACACAGTAATTAAATCAGATACTAGAGATTTGTATGAAGTTTTAGTTGACCTTACTTTTTTTTTTCTCTAAATACCTGGTTGATTCCAAAAAGCAGAGACAAACTGTTGATATTATCCAAATTGCCACATAAATGGTTTTGTTGATAAATTTACAAGTTGATTATATTTAGAAAATTGATTTTATTAATTTTTATAATCAAAATATGAAATAGCTATTCAGGATACTGACTTTCAGGAGATAAATTTTCAGGAATTGACCTCTTTCAGCTAATGTCATTGATAACTGATTGCCAGATGCCCATAGAGGAGCAATTTCTACCTTTGTCAGGGTACAATACCAGGTTCCTTAGAGCAAACACAGACCTAAACAGGGAGGGAAATGTTCAACAAAGGGTAGGAGGTTCTTAATATTTGCAAAATCATTTACCTTACCTTGATCTTTGTAGAAGAAACTAAATCACTGGGTCTTTTTCTCAAAATTTAAGCATATTGTATTCTTTGATTTGCTTGAGAGGTTTAGATAGACCTTTTATCTGCATCAAGAAGAATTGATTTTTTTTCTCCAATACTGCTAAACACCAGAAACTTAGCTGGACACATCATCCATCAATCTTATCAGATCTGCTAAAGGAATGTACAAGTATTTATTTGTATGCAATAGAAAGGAGAGAAGGGAAATGCAGATACATCCAAGATTGGGCTTGTAAATATTCTCCATTCAAATATAAGTTTTTAACAAGACAATGAGAAAAGCTTTTAACATCTGAAGTACTAAAACAGGTTTTAAATGGCCTAAATTTTATGAGGAAAAGCATGGTTCTGAAATAAATTAATTACACACACAAAAAATTATCTTTTTAGTAAAATACAAAATACTATTTTCTTTATTAAAGAAGAGAACAGATAATAAAACAAGTTGTGGTTTAAAAAGTAGCCCTGGCTGGTATGGCTCAAACCAAATGGCTGTGGGTTTGATTCCCAGTCAGGACACATGCCTGGGTTCTGGGCCACATCCCTAGTCAGGGGCGAGCGAGAGGCAACCACACATTGATGTTTCTTTTCCTCTCTCTTTCCTTTCCTTCCCCTTTGTCTAAAAATAAATAAGTAATTTTTTTTAAAAGTAATGAGAGTTAGAATAGAAAAAGTAAAACCTATATTTATACCAATTTGTGATTGTAACACTGGAAAACATCATTGAGAAAAATTAATCTATTATAGCCATACATTTATTAACATATGTAAATAAGAGGTCATGATAACTCTTATAAAACTTATTTTTAAAATTCCATGAGTAGTTCCTGAAAGAAAATGGAATAAATGAAGCAAATGTTTCAATATACTTATAACATACTAACTCATAACTATTGATTAAATTATCATAATTGTGCAAATTTTCTTTTTTTAAAATTTTATTTATTTATTTTTAGGGAGGGAAGCGAGGGGGGAGAGAGAAACAGAGAGAGAGAGAGAGAGAGAAACATCAATGTGTGGTTGCTGGGGGTTATGGCCTGCAACCCAGGAATGTACCCTAGCTGGGAATCGAACCTGGGACACTTTGGTTCCCAGCCCGCGCTCAATCCACTGAGCTATGCCAGCCAGGGTTGCAAATTTTCTTTTTAAAAAAACCTATGAAAAAATTTTAAAAACCAGTAACACTTCATTTAAAGAATATAGAAGATCAAGATCTAGAGACTCCAGAAGCAATGTCCACTAAAGTGTAGCTCTTAGAGACTTAAAGAGGGACACCACAGGGGCCTCCAGATTTGATGTAAGTCTGCCAACAGAGAATAGTGTAGGAAACAGAGAACAGGCAAATACTATGTGTGGTTTCATTTATATGGGGAATTTGAAACAATTTTCTCATACATTTTTATGAGTTTTCCAAGATCTCATTTAGCACTTTTTATACTAAGAATAAGAACAGGATAGATTTTCCTAGATATTTTTAAGCTTTTTGAAACTTTTTTATGATTATGCTTCAAAAGTTAACATTTTGGGAGGGGATCTAGTGTTAACTTTTTAACAATACTTTAATGTCCTTAGTTAATCCAAAACTAATGTTTACTTTAATGCTTTCCAAAAATAGAATCTGTGAATGTGTATTTATCTATTTCATGATTTTTAACTGACAGATAATTAACATAATTATAGTATTATAATTCACAGTATTAACACTACTATGAATCAGGTGGCTTCTGTGAAAACCAAAATCAAACAAAATCTCGCTGCCTGTTTGCTCTCTCATCATCACTCTCCCTATAATCTATCACATAATGAAATCATATGAAATAGAAGGTTCTGCTCTAGAACAATTCTCTACTCACTGTACAATCACTCCCTAAATGATGTAATCTCAACACAGCTACAAACTTCTCCAACCACCCAACATATTTAAAAGATACAATCTTATTCTACCTACTAGAATAAAAATTGACTACCCAGTCTTCTGTTGGAGCATTACAAGGAAACTCAAATTTAAAATCTCCGAAGTAAAACTTATTATCTTTATCATCTGAACACATTTCTCATTCTGATAGCAGCATTAATCCTCTTTCTTCACTACCAGAAGTCTAGGAGTTACCCTGCATGCCAGTACTCCATACCTACTCTATTATATATTGTATCTGTCCTCACATTTTACCTCTTAAATATCTTTCAAATCCAATTAGTTTCTCACTGCCCTAGACCACAGCTACCATCAGTTCCCACAACGATGACTTTTTGTGATACCTTTTGATATGACAATGGTGAATATTCCAACCTCTACCTCCATGTCAAGTTTTGCTGACAAAAGTTAAATGGCTGTTATTATTTTTAGAAAACATAAAGCAAAATCTTTGCAACTGGTCTCTCCAGTTGTTTTTTTTTTCCCAGTTACTATGTAAGATCTTACATTCCATAATAGCTAGAACAATATTTCCCATGCCGCATGATGATCTTACAATACAATGTTTGTTCCCCTCATCCAGTGATGTCATCTGTGTTTCCTCCCATTGAATATGGTCAGACCTCGGACCACTGTCTTAGTTTCTTTTTTATTACTGTGGCACACTCTATACTCTACACTGGCCACAATCTCTGACTCTGTTGGCTCCCACCTAACCAGAATAGTAAATAAACACTAATATTGCTTCTTGTGGTGAAGGGCAGAAATTACAGCCACCAAGCTAAATATGTAGTGATGGGGGTCTCTTGTATATATCCTTTTAATTTACCAATCAGTCCACTAAAGAAATGGGATGGATTCTGAAGAATGAATATAAACTCTCACAAACTCATAAAAGTAGTAACCCTGAGAGTAGAGCAAGCACTAGGACAACAGATACTGTCCTGGATTTGATATTGTTGATAAAGAAGATTCAGGACTTCCGGCCAAGATGGAGGCATAGGTAGACACATTTTGCCTCCTCACACAACCAAGATAGGGACAACAATAATTTAGAAATAGAATAACAACCAGAACTGATAGAAAATTGAACTGCATGGAAGTTGGACAACCAAGGAGTTAAAACAGACGTGTTCATCCAGACTGGTAGGAGGGGCGGAGTTGGGCAGCCGGGTGGAGAGGGGTATTGAGGCACAAAGAGCAATGGGACTCAGTGTGTAAGGCATACTGGGTGCTCAAGACTGCAGTGGGCAGACCCTGGGTGCACAGGTGGTGGCTGGCAGACCCCAGGGCCTGGGGTGGCAACCGGCAGACCTAGCGAGTGGTGATTGTGAAGTAAAGCACTGCATGCAAGATGGCTGGCTGATCTGGCAGTCCCAGGGTCCCAGCATTGGGAAATAGAGCCTCGGGGCACTGATTGAAAACACCTGTGGGCAGCTGAGGCGTAGGGAGAGACTCCCAGCCTCACAGGAGAGTGTGTTGGAGAAACCCACAGGGTCCTAGAATGTGCACAAACCCACCCACATGGGAATTAGCACCAGAAGGGCGCAGTTTTCTTGGGGAAAGTGGTGGAATGAACTGAAATCAGACAGAGGGTGGAACAAGCACCATTGTTCCATCTCAGACCCCGCCTCCACATAGAGCAACACAATGCAGTGATGTAGGTTGCCCACCCTGGTGAACACCTAAGGCTTCACCCCTCACTATGTAACAGGTGTGACAAGACACACACAAAAAAAGTCCCAAACAGAAGAATAGAACAAAGATCCACAGTAAATACAACTAAGTGACAAAGAGATAGATAACCTATCAGATGCACAGTTCAAAGCACTGGTAATCAGGATGCTCACAGAATTGGTTGAATTTGGTCGCAAATTAGATGAAAAAATGAAGGCTATGCTAAGTGAAATGAAGGAAAATGCACAGGGAACCAAGGGCAATGGGAAGAAAATTGGGACTCAGATCAATGGAGAAGACCAGAAAGAAGAAAGAAACAACCAAATAGAAAAGAATGAAGAAATAAGAATTCCAAAAAATCAGGAGAGGCTTAGGAACCTCGAGAACATCTTTAAATGTTCCAACATCTGAATTATAGAAATACCAGAAGAGCAACAGATTGAGCATTTATTTGAACAAATAATAAAGGAGAACTTCCCCAATCTGGCAAAGGACATAGACTTCCAGGAAGTCCAGGAAGCTCAAAGAGTCCCAAAGAAGTTGGACCCAAGGAGGAACACACTAAGACACATCATAATTACATTACCCAAGGTAAAAATAAAGGAGAGACTCCTGGAAGCAGCAATAGATAAGGAGACAGTAACCTACAAAGGAATTCCCATCAAACTATCAGCTGATTTCTCAAAAGAGACCTTATAGGCAAGAAGGGGCTAGAAAGAAGTATTTCAAATCATGAAAGGCAAGGACCTACATCCAAGGTTGCTCTATCCAGCAAAGCTTTCATTTAGAATGGAAGGGCAGATAAAGTGCTTCTCAGATAAGGTCAAGTTAAAGGAGTTCATCATCACCAAGCCCTCTTATGAAATGTTAAAGGGACTTAGAAAAAGAAGATAAAAAACATGGATAGTAAAATGACAGCAAACTCACACTTATTAACAACCATAGCTAAAACAAAAGCAAAAACTAACTAAGCAAACAACTAGAACAGGAAGAGAACCACAGAAATTGAGATCACATGGAGGGTTAGCAACAGGGGAGTGGGAGGAGGAGAGAGGGGGAAAAGGTACAAAGAATAAGTAGTATAGATGGTAGGTAGAAAATAGATGGGGGATGGCAAGAATAGTATGGGAAATGTAGAAGCTAAAGAACTTATGACATGGACATGAAATAAAGCAGGGGAATGTGGGTGGGAGAGGGTGTGCAGGGTGAAGGGCAGTGAAGGGGGGAAATGGGACAACTGTAATAGCATAATCAATAAAATATATTTTAAAAAAGAAGATTCATAAGAACATAGGTACATAATATATCATTGATTTGAAAACTTTATTCTTTAACATTTCCATTAGAACAATGATCAGAAGAGTTTGTGCTTATATTGGAATGTTCATTTACACTTCCTTTTCCAGAGGTAAGTTGTCTCCTGTTCTCTGTCAGAAGTGGGTCAGCTGAACATCCACAGAAGAACATCACATTGATTGACATCAAACTGATTGAACAGGACCAACAAGAGGTGTAAATACACAACAGGCCTTAATGAGACTCATACAGCATTAAGGTGAGAAAATATCTCTATAAGGGTTGAGGGACCTGCCATTTCTGTGAAGAGTTTAGGGGTCCATTGATGAGGAATGCAAGGGAAAGTGGTATGTCCTTCAAATTAGAAGACAAATTACTACATCTCCTCTGTAAAGAGGGCTACCTTGACCAGTTTACTTAAAAATAAATGTCCTTGTTAAATTGTTGGCTCTCTAGATTAATCTTATGCCACACAAATTTTGCTTTTGACTTTGGTACTTTCCACTTTTCTAACATGCCAAGAATTTACTTATTTTCTATCTCTATCAAATATTGTTTTATCCAGATAGACATATGGGATCCTAAAAATGTATTTCATATACCTACATCACTGCTTGGGATATAATATGTGCTTAATCAATATTTACTGAATAAATTAATTAATGATCTTTATGTTTTTAAATCATTATTTTTTGTCTAGGTAAGTAAATTAAAATAACCTAGCCTGTCATTATCAAGTCAGAGGTGTTTAATTTATCTGTAATAGTAAGGAATAGGGAGCTGCATTTTGTCTTAATAATTAAGTACTACATTTAATATTGTAAAAAAGTGGGTTAATTAAATGCTATTTTTTAACTGGCTAATTATATTCCAATATCAGAAGTGTTGATATTATATTACTTTTTGACAATGGTAACAGGTCATGTTTCATTCATATTAAAAATTATAGTTTCTAACTTCTAACTAGTATGCTCAGATATTAGCCTAAGTATTTTACCAATGAAATTTACCAGATTCTCCACTGAGCATACCACATTTTCTCTCTCTGAATACCCCAAGACTTGTCTTTGTTTACCATTTATCTTCCATCATCTCCCCCTTGCTATTGATGCCATGTGCTCTATCAATCTCTTTCTTGGCCACTACTTTTCTCCGTTCTAAAGACTCTTATCTTCTATAGATAAATATATTTCCTGGTGAGCACAGGTCATTTAGAAGCTTTTAAGAAAGCCAAAAGGTTAGTGATCCTTTTCTCATTTTAAGCAGGCTGAGGTTGGGAGGGAATGAGATATTTTGCATATTATCTAGAAAATAACCAAATGCAATCTGTGCATTATAAAGATTTTCTCACTTCTTCCAGTCCCAGAAAGGGCTTTGCTGCCTCTTACAGTTTCCTGAGGTTAATACCATGCTGAAGAAAAGCCTCCAGCCAAGAACCCACAGCAACACATACAATCGTCTTTTCCACATTATGTTTTCTAGGATGGAAAATAGATCACATGTTGTCTTTCTCACTACTGATTGTTAATTTTTCTCTTTTGTCTTGTTTCTGCTTCTATTTCTTTTTTCCCATGACTTTGCTTCCCCTTTCTCCTTATCTTTTTTTTTCCTAGGCTACTCCTGGATCTGCAATGTTTTGGCTTAAAATGAAATCTCACTACTATTTTGCCAGAAAAAAATACATTTTTAATAATTTTGTCAAATGTTGATAATCATTTGGAAAATAATTTGACATTTCTGAGATCATTGTTAATTCTTGTTAAAAATTTAACATATTTTAGTTCTGTATTTTATTTTTTAACTCATTAAAGTAAGTTTACTTGTTTCTCATTTTCCATATAATTTATCTTGCATATGTTCATGCATATAAAACACACAGACACATCTTTGTTTATTAGAACATACAGTAGAAATTGCAAAACATCAGACATACATTTTATTATGTAATATTTTTTACTCAATGTTATTAACAATGTCAATAAACAATATACAATATCTTCAAGATTTTCATAGATCTTAATATACATTTGTTTCAGAATTTACTTTATATTTATTATTTTAATTTATCTATGCAATATTTACCTATGTGAAAGGGTGTTATATACAAAAATTATTATTTGTATGTTTTGTTCATATTTAAAGATATTTCCTAAGAACATTTTATAGTAAATAAATTGATATATATATATATATTTTAGCATTTTTTTCAGAATATTTTTATTTATTTTTTTATTGTTGTTCAATTATAGTTGTCTCCATTTCCCCCTCCATCACTCTCCCCACCCTACCCATACCCACCTCCCACATTCAATCCTCCTCTCACCCATTGTCTCTGTCCATGGGTGCTTTATGCATGTTCCTTAGTAATCCTTCCTCTTCCTTGACCTGTTATACCCCTCCCTTCTCTCCTGTAGTTACTGCCAGTTTGTTCTTTATTTCCATGTCTTTGGTTATATTTTGCTCACTTGTTTGTTTTGTTGATTAGGTTCTGCTTATAGGTGAGGTCATATGGTATTTATCTTTCACCACCTGGCTTATTTCACTTAGCATAATACTCTCCAGTTTCATCCATGCTGTTGCAAAGGGTAGGAGCACCTTTTTTCTTTCTGCTGCATAGTATTCCATTGTGTAAATGTACCACCGTTTTTTGATCCACACATTTACTGATGGGCACTTAGGCTGTTTCCAGCACTTGGCTGTTGTAAATTGTGCTGCTATGAACATTGGGCTGCATAGGTTATTTTGAACTGGTGTTTCAGGATTCTTAGGGTATAATCCCAAGAGTGGAATTGCTGGGTCAAAAGGCAGTTCCATTTTTAGGTTTTTGAGGAAACTCCATGCTGTTTTTCACAGTGGCTACACCAGCATGCACTCCACTAACAGTGCACTAGAGTTCCCTTTTCTCCAAAGCCTCACTAGTACCTGTTTGTTGATTTGTTTGTGACATGGACTCTGACAGGAGTGAAGTGGTATCTCACTGCAGTTTTAATTTGCATCTCTCTGATGACTAGTGATGCTGAGCATCCTTTCATATGTCTATAGGCCATCTGTATGTCCTTCTTAGATAGGTGTCTGTTCAGGTCCTTTGCCATTTTTTTTAATGATTTTTTTCCTTGTTTTATTGTTGTGCAATTACAGTTGTCCAATTTTCCTCCCATTACTCTCCCCTGGCCTACCCACGCCCACCTCTCACAGTCAATTCTCCCCTCCCAGTTGTCTTTATCCATGGGTCCTTTATGCATATTCCTTGATGATCCTTCCCCTTCTTTGCCCAGTTATCCCCCTCCCCCATCATTGTTTATCTTCCTGATGTAGAGTTGTGTGAGTTCTTTATATATTTTGGAGATCAAACTCTTGTCTGAGTTATCATTGGCAAATATATTTTCCCTTACAGTTCATTCCCTTTTCATTTTGCTGGTGTTTTCTTTAGTTGTGCAGAAAACTTTTAAATTGACTAAGTCCCATTTGTTTATTCTTGCCTTTATGTCCCTTGCTGTAGGGGACATATCGGTGAAAATATTGCTGGATGGAATATCTGAAACTTTCTTTCCTATGTTCTTCTGTAGGAATTTTATGGTGTTGCAACTTATATTTAAGTCTTTTATTCATCTTGAATTTATTTTTGTGTATGCTGTAAGTTGGTGGTCAAGTGTCTTTTTTTTTTTTTGCATGTGCTTGTCCAGATTTCCAACACCATGTGTTGAAGAGACTATTTTTACTCCATTTTATGTTTCTGCCCCCTTTGTCAAATATTAATTGGTCATAGAGACATGGGTTTATTTATGGGCTCTCTGTTCTGTTCTACTGATCACTGTGTCTGTTCTTATGCCAATACCAGACTGTTTTTATTACAGTGACCTTTTAATATAGTTTGATATCAGATGTTGTGATCCCTTGTTGGGAACTACCCTGCCTGGCATCAGAAGCTGTAACCCCCACCAAAGCTAAGGCTGAGGGAGCGACCTTGGACCATAAGCCACCAAGGAGACAAAAGCTTATCTCCCTGGCAGGAGCACTGCTTCTGTTGCTTATTCATAACTGAACCCCAAAGCTTGGTCAGTTAGCCAATGACGGGTAAGATTCCCCAAGAGGGGAACAATTTAAGACAGGCATGATCATGTGGGACGCCCCCAAAGAAGGACTTTGGGGGCTACAGCAAAAGGGGGTGATGGATCCTCGCCCCTCAGCTTTGACATAGCCTGGGTCCTCATTGTCTGTGAGAAAATCTCCTAATCTCTTGGCTGCCTTACTTCCTTTGCTCCACCTAAGTCTGAAACAATGACAGAGGGTGGTGCAGCCCTGTGCTGGAAAGGGTGGGTTGCCCAGGTGATCAGGTCTAAGAAAGAATATGTAAAATTCTGTGAAACCTGCTTTGTTTACAATGCTCTTGGTTAGCTGATAAGGGTCCAAGCAAGAAGTAAGTTTGTTCCTCAAAGTTTTACAGCCCTTTAGCTATCTGATCCTGACTCAAAATAGGCCCTCAGGCTTTCTTGTTATCTATTGTTTGATCCTTATTTCCTGGCAATGGTTAATGAGCTTTACCTGAATTCCTGTGTGAACAAACCCAATAAAAGCCTGCTCTAGCAGGAGAACAGGGCGTTCTTCCCTAGGGAGGGTGGCCGAGGCACTTTTCACTAGAGAGAGTGGCCGTTCCATCCCTGTTTCCCCACAGGACCTGGTTGTCTCTGTGTATGTTTTTCTCATGTTTCAATGAGCCATCCACAATGTTCCAAGGTCACTGCAGGCCAGTGGTCTTGTCAATCCCTCATATTTTGTCCTCTTTCTCAAAATTGTTGAGGTTATTCAGGGATTTTTTTATGGTTCCATATAAATTTTTGAAGTGTTTGCTCTGTATCTGTGAAATACGTCATTGGTATTTTAATAGAGATTGTGTTGGATCTCTAAATTGCTTTGGGTAGTATGGACATTTTGATGATATTAATTCTTCCAATCCATGAACATGATATATGCTTCTATTTTTTTCTGTCTTCCTTAATTTCTTTCTTCAGTGTTGCATAATTTTTGGAATACAGGCCTTTTTACTTCCTTGGTTAGGTTCATTCCTAGGTGCTTTATTTTTCTTATGTCTATAAAAAATGGGATTTTCCCCCTTGATTTCTGTTTCTGATATTTTGTTGTTGGTATACAAAAATGCAGCCGAGCTCTGGCTGGTATGGCTCAGTGGGTTGAGTGCCAGCCTGCAAACCAAAGGGTACCTGGTTCAATTCCTTGTCAGGGCGCATCCCTGGGTTGCAGGCCATGTCACCAGTAGGTGGCACATGAGAGGCAACCACCATTGATGTTTCCCTCTCTTTCTCCTTCCCTTCCTCTCTCTCTAAAAATAAATAATTAAAATATTTTAAAAAATGCCTTCACTTTCTGAATGTTAACTTTGTATCCTGCTGTTTTGCGAAATTCAATTATTAAGTCGAGTAGTTTTTTTGGTGGAGTCTGCAGGTTTTTCTATGTACATTATCATACACCACAATACTCTATAGGTTTTATCATAGGTCATGGAATCTCCAGGTTTTACTATGTACACTATGATCCACTATTGAAAAGTTCATACACCATGATCAAGTATGATTCATCCTAGTGATGCCAGTATGGTACAATATTTGCAAATCAATGAATTTAATACATCACATAAAATGAAAGACAAAGATCACATGATCATATCAATAGATGTGAAAAAAAATTTGATAAGGTACAGCACTGATTTATGATAAAAATACTCAGCAAAGTAGGAGTAGAGGGAGCACACCTCAACAAAATAAAGGTCATATACAAGAAAACTACAGCCAATATCATACTGAACATGCAAAAACTAAATTGTTTCCCACTAAGATCAGGAACAAGATGAGTGTGTCCACTTTCACTACTTCTATTCAACATAGTATTGATGAGTATTTTAAAGTATAGCATTTCTAAGGAAATAAATAATGATGATATACTCTTGAGATAATTTTGTTTGACCAACTTGCTAGTACAACAGTCTAGCTTAATTGTTTATTATATAAAACAAAAGCTAGGAAAATAATTTTATATTTGCTGTAACATAGAAGTTGTTGTTAAGGACCCATGAATTGCCATAATATTTGAGTGCATAATTAATAACACATGAAGAAGACATCAAGCTAGAATTGATGATTTGAAATATGATCAATGAAAACAAAGGAGTTATAGTGTAACAAATAGAGAGATATAAGATAGAGCAATTGACAACAACATTTATTTAAGGATAAAATATGTAACCTGTACAATAAAACATGTATGATTATAATGCTATTGTGTTAGGGTTAAAAAACTTTTTGTTGTGTTTAATAACTTTATTTTTTATTAAATTTGTTGGCGTGACATTGCTTAATAAGATCATATAAGTCTCAAGTGTACATTTCTATGATACCTGGTCTATATATCACATTGTGTGCTCATCACCAAGTTAAATAATTTTCTGTCACCATATTTTGGTATTTGAGCCCTTTACCCTTTACTATTCTCCAAAGCCCCTTCTCTCTGGTGACCACTATATTGTTGTCTGTGCCTATGAGTGTCAGTTTGATATCCAACATATGAGTGAAATCATATATAGCTCTTAACTTTTACTAACTTATTTTGCTTAGTATGATATCCACCACATTGTCACAAATGGCAGTATTTCATGTTTTGTAAGAGTTTCTGCTCTGCTTCAGACATGTACTATTCTAAAACAGGTAATCTGGACAAAATATAACTAATAAATGAAATTTGGCTATAATATGCCAACAACAAATTCAGTCCTTTGCAGTGAGCTTTCAAATGTCAGAGATTTCATACAATAAATGACCACAAATATTTTTCTGTACTTGCAAAGCATCTATCAACTCGATTAAAAGATTTTATGTGAAAAAAAGAAAGTAAGATAGCTTCCACTTTTTGTCTTTCTTATACCCTATTCTGTTTCAATTTTTGTTTTATTTTACTCTGAAATACTTCACCAGAAATAAATGAAACTAGCAGCAACATATTCACTAATCTCTGAATCTGTGCTGTATTTGGATGTATAATATAAATGAAGAGAAGAACACGCACATATGAATAAAACCTGCTAATTGCATTATACTTTGATAGTCGCCAAGTGTGTATCACAAATATGTACGCTATTCCTGGACTTACTTTCACATTTAGAATTCAGAATTGGATGAAAGATGGGTAAAAATTACATGGAGCCAGATGGCTCTCTTGTGACTACACGTTTACACAAGCTTTTGCAGGTTGTTTATTCCAACAAAATTTGGAATAATTCAGACTCACATAAGGTCTTTCTGATTTTTAATTGAAAAACATAGGAATAAATATATTTTTTAGTTAAAATAAGAAAACTTTAAAGATAGAGTACATTTATTTATAGCTATTATACATGAAATGCTTTCTGAAAAATGTAGGTAAAACTGTAGTTTTTTTGTATTAATTATTTCCATTTTTTACTGTTTAAGGCTAAACACTTGTGAGCATGTACTATGCAATTAAACTGATAGATTACTTTGAAATGTAAGAAAACATCCTTCTTCTTCATTGCATGAGTTAGTATTAGTTGAAAAATAAAGGGTACAAAATACAAAAACAATAAATAAATAAACTGAAATATTAATAGTTTAGGATCAAACAATACAGTTTCTGAATGTCTGATTAAAAATGAAGAAGGCATTCATGGTGAGACCAACTTCTATACATATTATGGTTAAATCTCAAATACTTTTGCTATTGGAATACATATTTAAAATCAAAATAAGCTTATTCTTTGTATCTTATTTTGGGATATATTTTCTTTAGTGAATTTGGGGTTAAGTATTATTTTTCTAGTTATTTTTGGTTTATGCTAATATTTTAATTATGTTAATATTCATTATGTTTGATTACTTATATAGCAAGGGTTTCTTTAGCTATATTGTTACCAAGTGACAAGAGGATGTGACCAGGAAGTATATAATAAAAATATCTTCTTCTAAATCTAATATTGTTCTCTTTCTTTAAGGATTATCATTGTTTAAAAAAATCCTAGATCCTGTACAATTTTTTGGGTAGATGCTGGCCTTTAGGTTTCTACATATGGCAATTTGTATATAATGTTTCACAAACACTAACAGGAAATGTGACTGAAAGATATGCTGTGATAAATATTGAATTACATATTCTATTGGCATTCTTTTGATTTTATCTCATTTAATTATTTGTATTCTCTAACCACAGGGAAAAGAAATATAAGGATTTATGTTATTCTCACCTGTGATTGCTGATGATCTTTATGTCTCTCCTATGCCATATACTTTCAACTTTCATTGTCAGCCAATACAAACTTAACTCAGAAACTCTGCTAGAGAACAGCCATTGCAGAGATACCCAGTGGTAATACAAGATTCAGATCAACTCAGTCTGTAACTTTGAGTAATTTACACTAGGTGAGTGACTTATGAGAATGTGGTATCGTAGTCCCCTTTATTTTTGAGGGATACATTCCAAGACCCCTAAAGGATTTCTGAGACCACAGATAGTACTAAACTCTCTCTACATTATGCTTTTTCCTATGCATACATACCCATGATAAAATTTAATTTATGAATTAAGCACACAAAGAGAGTAACAACAATAACAATGAAATAGACCAATCCTAATAATATACTTGTAATAAAAGTTATGTGAATGATATGAATGCAATTTCTATCTCACAATATTTCGTTGTTCTGTACTCACCATTCTTCTGATGATGATGATTATGTGAGATGGTCAAATGCTTGAGTTATGAGATAAAATGAGGTGAATGCCACAGGCTAGTATTATGACTAGTAATGTCACTAGTATTATGTTACTATGGACCTTCTGATGATATGATGGGAGGATGAACTGTTCTGTGTGATCCTGGATTATGGACACATGATGATAACAATGACCTCATGTCAGGAGCAGCCAATGTCAATGGTTAAGGAAATTTAATATTTTCAGCCTCAGTTGACTGAGGGTAACTGAAAGCATAAATGGGAAGAGTCAACTGTAAAGAACACAATCTGAAATATCAATGATTGGCTTTACATACCCTTTAAAGTCCCCTCCCCCCTTTTTTTGTCCCTTGTTTAGCTCTATTTTAAACTTCCACCCAGTACCTCTCTCAAGTCCTTCTGAACCAAACCTTCTGTGGCTTCTTTCAGTGCTACTGAGTTATATAACCTTATTGAGTAAGGGCCTCTACTTAGAATAATGATATCACTGTAATTTTTAAAGTAATTGGTTCACTAAATTATCTTTTATGTGTCTGTGCAGTTATTTGTGTGCATAATCATAGAACTAGTCAATTTTCCTCAAAAAGTAGGAAAATTATATTTTACTTTTGTAATCAAAATTAAGAATTAAAAATTGACTTTCTATTAAAATGGCTGATGTTAATCTAACCTATAAGTATTTTTTCTACCCCATATGTTTTTGCATATTTTTTTGTTTTTGGAAGCAAGCTTATTTTTTTGTTATAACTATTTTTTTAAAAATATACCTAAAATTTTACTAATTTGATACTTTTTACATTTTTAAAATTCATATATTAAGATAAAAATAAATTATCTTAAAATGCAGAGAAGAAAATGTTATACTGTATTTTCTATGATAGACCAGGTCTAACTATGCACTCTTTTCTTTTTCTTACCTGTAGTTGCCTTCATGTGATCCTGGATCTCTTACATACTCATATAAGAAAAAGGAGAAGAAGTTTGAATACTTATTTTTGTTTCTTGCTATCAGATGTGGTTAAGAGATTGGTAGAAAAATATTAAAATATATAAAAGTTAAATAACATTTTAAATTATGAATTAAATACCATTCTCTTTGTATCTCTTCAGAGTTTGGATTATTTTATTGACCATTAACATTTATTCAATATTTATAATCTTTCCTATAAATTACAAAAATGATTTTATAGACAAAAGAGGTAATATAAAAAAGTCTGCTCTGGTATTTGACTCTTCTTATAAATAGCTTCATTTATTGGTTATATTTCAAAGTAAAATAATGGATAAAAAATACTGTATAATGTAAACTTGTCCACCAAAATTGACATTCATTTATTCAAAATAATTATTGACTTTTAATTAGTACACATAAATCACCAAATGTAATTGTGATTATTTTTCCCCTAGCAGTGGTTGTGGTTTTAATTGAATCACAACTGACATTTAATAGTAAATGTTATTGCCATATTTCAATATTTGACCCTTTAAGTAATTAACAGTGAGCTGGATGATAAGGGTACTATTACTATAATGGAAGCACTTATATTAGCTTAATATTTATTGAGTGTACTGAGTTAGCACTCATGAATCTATCTATGAGATCTACTGTATCTATGAGATTTTTTTTTAAGATTAGATATATGAGTGAGATCATACAGTGCTTGTCTTTCTATGCCTGACTTATTTTACTACAAAGTCTTATTTTAAGCCACTAAATTCATGGTAATTTGCCAGTTAGCATTAGAAAACTAATGTAACACCATGTTTTAATATCAACCTATATATAATATTTTTTATACAAAAAGACCACCTATCCAAAATACATCTGTACATTGACTAACTTAATTATAATGAGTTTAAATTTTATTCCATTGGCCCTGGGCAACATACTTCCATTCAAGATTCTAAATGTTATGAAAACTAGAATGGAATACACTAATAATATAATACCATAACAGGTCATTTTTTTACATACAATTTTGTTACTTCCAAACAAACTCATCTTCGACCATATTTAGACTTCTTCTAAAAACTCGTGATATTTGTATTAGCCAATTTTGGACTTAGTGTCTTCCTTATCCAGCTTACATGCTATTACCATCAGTTGAGCCCTCCATTCCTTTTATTGTAACTTCCAAGAAAAGGCCAAAACCTGAAAAACGTAACTTTTATATTTTCATAATCAAATCAAACACAGTGAAAGGACATTTTTCCTAATGAAAAATGCACTTTATCAGAAGATAACAGCTAATCCCCAGGAAAGATAAAGAAAACAGCATCCATTGATCTTGACATCTCTCAATTTCTGCTTCCCTGTCCTCCCCATCACCGTCTCATTACTCATCTCATCTCATTACTGTATCTAAATGCTCATCTCATTACTGTATCTAAAGGAAAATATGAAATTCTTTTTCTCAGACTGATATTGTTATCTGTTTTCTTAGACCAGTTTCCTCTGGTTCATTCCTTTATTGTTCCTTCTCCTTCCTGTATTTTTTGCAACTATTTCTCCCCTGGCAATATGCTGATTTTTTCTACATATACAAGTTTATCACATACTAAGAAAAATCAGAATATTCTTGATCAATGTCTGAGTCCCCATAGCTTTATTTCTTCCTTTTGCAATCTAACCTCCAAAACTCCTTATTGTGGTATTCAATATCAAGGTGAAGACTAAGTTCCCTTTCTTACTATCTCTACCTTTATTCCAACAAAAAAATAAAAGCAGAATTATTACTACCTCCATAAGGAAAAGGAAACAATGTAAATTAAATAAAGATTCTGCCACAGTGTGTGTGTGTGTGTGTGTGTGTGTGTATCCCAGTCTATGCTAAGTAAACTTTTGGCAGAAGGAATGGAAAGTTTTTAAATATGATTTTGACATCATTCTCCTCTTCTGGATACTAACTCCTGCAATGGTGGTGATTAGATAGGTCCTGGAGGAATTTCTCATAAGGGACTATTTCCCATCTCTCTTTTAGAATCTTGGTTTGAGACCCATACCCAAATTAGTGGCAAGAGATAAGTAGTGACATAATATGGCTGAATAGAATAGCCTTAGGCAGTTCTCCTGGAAACCTACAACCTAAATGTGATGTGGGAGAGACTCAGAATTTCCTCTATGTCCCCATGGAAGATAAAGGTGATAGCTGAGAATCTGAATGACTACCATACTAGTTTGTTTGACATAAGAGCTGCATTAGGTCAAAGACTCTTTAAACTTTGAATATGCTAGGTAATGTGACTAGTGATTTTGGAGGAGATCCATTTACCATGAAGCTAATAAAGGTGAAACTTAAGGGCCACTTTTTGCATGTGCTCCTTCAAAGGCTCTATTTTTTTTTTTGGTATTCCAAATTATTTTGTTCTTTTCTGCTTAAGAAGTATCTAAAATTGCTCAGGTCCTAGAAACACAAAACCTGAAACCATCCCTGGGCCCAGGGATTAAATGTAAATAGTTGGCAGATATTGGATATAGGGACAGAGGGGGACTCTATAGTTCCTGGGGAGACTGAAGTAAAACAACTAAGACTTGGCCAAGAGACCCTATTATTAACTAGCTCTGTATTATAGCAGCAGACACTGCAATGTTATATATGAACAGAAACAATCAAAACTTAGCAATTTAGTGGATAACTATGAACTTAAGACGAAACCAAGAGCCCCGGTTCAAAGGCAGTAGCCCAGGCTTTTCTCCATGCAAATACCATGATGGCCATCAAATTTCCCTTACATTCACATGTAATCTCTGAGAAGGGAGAAGAAGACTTAGCAATGGAGCTGAAATTTGAATTAACTAAATACAAGGTGGACAGAAGTAGATTTACAGTTGTTCATGTGGAAAAAGACATGCAGGTTATGATTATTAAAATCTCTTTATTAACTCAAAGAATGGCATAGTGAAACCACGTTTGCTCACCCCTGTGTAGAATCCATGTAATTTTCATAGGTCTAAATGTTTATTGGGAGAAAAGGGGAATTTCAGCAAAAAAAAAAAAACTGACCAGAAAACTCAGGTTAGATCATTCCAGGCCCAAAATAAAAAAAAATGAAATAATACAAACATAGACAAGACTTAAAAAGAAGCCTCTTCTTTGGAAAATGACAAGAAATGCACATAATAAAGCTTTCTCCTTTCAATCAGACCCTCATCCTCACATGATATATTTAATATATTAATATATTATATTAATATAATATATCAATATAATACATATTAATATATTAATGACCCATTAATATCTTTAATGGGTCAGGAAAAGTCAAACAAAAATCACAAAGATTTAAACCTTTGAAGCCACAGCTAAGTACATGCCCTACATAACCCAGCTGGTTACTGTTGACTAGTGTGTCATATTAGTTTGCTATGGCTCTGGTAACAAATTACTACAAACTCAGTGGCTTAAAAAACAACACACATTTATTATCCTACAGTTGTGTAGGTTAGGAGACCACACACTTTTAATGTGGTAAAATCAAGGTAATGGCAGGGCTGCATTCCTTCCCAGAGGCTTTAGGGAAGAATCTATTTGATTGACTTTTCCAGCTTCTATTGGTAACCCATATCTTTTGGCTCATGGTTCCCTTTTACCACCCTCAAAGCAGTCATACTTTGTAGAGTCCTCACATCACCTCACTCTGCTTTCTTGTCTATCTATATCTTCCACTTTTAAAGACATCTGTGATTACTTTGGCCCTACTCAGATGTTCTAGGACATTTTCCATGTGTTGAGATCCTCTATCACTTTATTTTGGCAGCAATCATCAAAGCTACAACTCTCTTGTTCTTAATATACATTTTCACTTGGTTCTAAAAAATGCCACTCTCTTTATTTCCTCCTACCTCCTAAATTTTGCCATCTCCCATGTACCACCACTCTTTCTAGCTTCCTTTGCTATTATCTTCTGTTTTCCACACTGTAAAATGTGTTGTATCCTAGTGCACTTACTTTTACTTCTTTATGTATCCCTCCACATTCCCTATGATAGCAATCTCATCCACTGCCATTTTTTAAAATAATTTTTTATTGTTGTTCAAGTACAGTTGTCTCCACTTCCCCCCATTTTCACTGGTCTTAAAACTTTTGGAATTTCCTAAGCAATAAGAACATCAGGAACATTTTTTGTTATAACATTTTTTTCTCTTAACCTCAGTTACTTAAAAGACTTTAGGGTCAATATGGTGAAATGGGTTCCTAGTTATTCACAGAAAGCCCTTTCCAACACAATTGGGTTTATGTTAATTAAGCTGACTTTTGGAAATCACCTAAGGGTGAAGGCTGGTTGCCAGGAAACAAACCTGAAGAGAAGGGTAGAAATTTTAGTCCTACCCACTTGTAACAAAGTGAAATGTTCAGTCTCTCCACCTCCATCTTGTTCAAGCCTACTTTGTCCCCATGGCCTTCAGGTTAAGGGCATCTTGCATATAGACATGCTACTCATTAGAAGAATTCAACTTGCAGCTTGGGTTTTACAAAAACAACCTCTTACTAGAAGGTGCCTATCTCCAGCAGATAATTGAAATATGTACAAAAATAATTATTGTTTATCAAAGATTTGCAGAAGCCTCATGACCAGACTCAAATTAACTAGAGTTGACAGGCTAAGAACAAAGAAGTTTCATGATCTTCCTGGAACTGGTGCTGGTGCCCAGGTGTCTGCTGTCACCAATCACCTCTTGCCCCTCTGATTTCCCCTTGCTTGACATAAAAAAAGCTTGACCAATGTGCTTTCTTAAGATGGATTTGAGCACCATTAGGTGTCCCATCTTTTCAGTTGGTACCTTCTTGATCAATAAACCTTTCCTTATTCAATACACTGATGTTTTGAGTTTTGGCCTTTCGAAGCTTGGGAACACATGGACTTTCGTTTGGTAACATCTTGATTTTCAAGAAGGGGAGAGAGGCCAATGATATAAACAATCATGGCTATGTAATGTGACCTAAATAAAACCCCAAAAGGAAGGAATTCAGAGAGCTTCTAGGCTGGGAAACCAGAAGGATTCCACATGCTACCAAGCTGGGCCCCAAGTTCCACAAAAAACTTCCTTTATTTGTCACCTTACTCAATTTCTTTATCTAGCTGTTTGTTTGTGACCTTTAATACTCTTTGTAATAAATTAGTAATCTAGTGATTAAATTAGTTTCCTGAGTTCTGTGAGCCATTGTAACAAATTAATCAAACCCAGGGAAGCAGTCATGGGAACCTCTGGTTTATAGCCAATAGGTCAGAAGCATAGGTAACAACCTGGATTTTGGTTTGACATTCTGTGATAGAGGGGATCTTTGGAACCTCTAATTTGTATCCTGTAACTCCGAAGGTCAGGTAACAATGAGTGCTTATGAATGGAAACTGAAGTGTAGGGTGGTCTCGTGAGTCTGGTCCTTTTACCTGTGAAATCTGATGCCATCTCCTATACATAATGTCTAAATTGAGTTGAGTTGAGTTGGATTCTTGGACACCTTGTTGGTGTCTAAGAATTGCTTTCTGGTAATGGGAATTCTGCACACACACACACAGATTAAAATTGGGTCTAGGACCCCAATAGAACTGGTTTCACATAGATTTGATATCAAATTCAAAAGCAATGTACTTTAGTCTAGCAATAAGTATACTTAAGATTTTGAAAGAATATAGGGTAAGAAATATAGCACATACAACTTCATCATTTTTTGGAAGCTCTGAAACATCCCAGTCTTCCAACCAATTATACTGAGTATACTAACTTACTTAAATGACAACAGACCACAGTCACGTTCCAAGAGGCATCTTTTTTTTTTTGATGACTGACTAATGGGTTTTATGAAAAGAATAATGGGCAACAATGTCTCTGCTTCTGTAGTTACCTCATGTAAGACCAAGATTCTGTCATTGGATTTGATTTATATTACTATAAAATAAATTGAAAGAACTTTCATAATTTGACAAAAAGCCTGGCATTCAGCTATTAGCTTATAATGAAGAGAGTTTTTAATCACTAATTATCTGTTCAAATTATTCAATGAATTACAATAAATACTACCATTGGATTTCTAGTACTTTCCTCCTTCTAAATTTTCAGTTTTATGGTTACTCTCCTACTACCTAAAAGAACATTGCTAGATCATTTAAGTTATAATATTTATCATGTATCAATCTTATCCCATTCTTTCCAATACCCAGTTATCTCTAAAAGTTTTAGACTATCACCTCTATCCAGGCCTCTTAAATTGAACCATAGCATAAGGCCTTTGCAGTGGTCAAGTGAGAAAAATCTCTATTTTTAAGTAATTTTTTTTTGTTTTATCTGCCTAAATAAATGCATTCGAGTAGTGTCCTAATTTCATATATATATATATATGTGTGTGTGTGTGTGTGTGTGTGTGTGTGTGTGTGTGTATATGTATATATGTATATATGTATATATTTAAATTTTATTTTAATCATTCTTCAAGTACACTTTTCTGCCCTTTACTCCCATTCCAGCCCACCCACCCATCCCTCCCTGCCTTCCTCCCATTTCTACCCTCTCCTAGTTTGTGTCCATGTGTCCTTTATATTTGTTCCTGTAAATCCTTCCCATTCTCCCCTGAAATTCCCTCCCCTCTCCCTTCTGGTCACTGTCAGCCTGTCCTCTATTTCAGTGTCTTTGACTATATTTAGCTTGTTTCTTTGTTTTGTTGTTTAGGTTCCTGTTAAAGGTGAGATCATATGGTATTTGTCTTTCACTGCCTGGCTTATTTTGCTTAGCGTAATGCTTTCCAGTTGCATCCATGCTGTTGCAAAGGGTAAGAGCTCCTTCTCTCTTTCTGCTGCATAGAATTCCATTGTGTAAATGTATCATAGTTTTTTTATCCATTCATTTACTGATGGGCAGCTAGGTTGCTTCCAGCACCTAGCTATTGTAAATTGTGCTGCTATGAACATTGGGGTGCAAAGGTTCTTTTGGATTGGTGTTTCAGGGTTCTTAGGATATAGTCCCAGCAGTGGAATTGCTGGGTCAAAAGTCAGTTCCATTTTTAGTTTTCTGAGGAAGTTCCATACTGTTTTCCATAGTGGTTGTACCAGTCTGCAGTCCCACCAACAGTGCATTGGGGTTCCCTTTTCTCCACGACCTTGCCAGCACTTGTTGATGGTTGATTTGTTTATGATGGCCAACCTCACCAGTGTGAAATGGTATCTCATTGTGGTTTTAATTTTCATCTTTCTGATAGCTAGCAATATTGAACATCTTTTCATGTGTCTCTGGATCCTCTGTATGTCCTCCTTGGAGAAGTGTCATATTTTCTTATCTTAATCATTAATGGATTCAAATCACATCTACAGTTTAATTGGAAGTGCTTGTAATAGCACAGGTCCAGTTTCCCTCTACTGAGGTGCCTCCCTGTATATAAGCCTCACTACTTATAACCAAGGGCACCTCATCCAGGAGTGTAATGAGAAGCTGTGCTGGGACACTCAGGGAATATTTTTATTTTATTTATTACTTTTTAAAATAATTTTCATTATATTTTTATTATATTTAGTATCATTATTCCCCCTCCTCCCCACAATCACCATACTGTTTCTCATGTCCATGAGTCCTTTTTCATTTTTATTCAATAAATCCCCCAATAGCTGTCATCCTGCTCTCTATAAGCCTGTGTCTATTTTGCTTGTTAGTTCAGTTTGTTCATTAGGTTCCATGTATGAGTGAAATCATATGGTATTTTTCTGTCTCTGACTGGCTTATTTCACTTAGCAAAATGTTTTCCAGGTACATCTATACTGTTGCAAAGGGTACAGTTTTATTCTTTTTTTAGGGCCAAGTAGTATTCCATCGTGTAAATGTCCCATAGTTATTTTATTCACGCACCTATTGATGGACACTTGGGCTGCTTCCATACCTTTACAATTGTAAATAATGCTGCACTGAACATAGGAGTGCTTATGTTCTTTCAAATTAGTGTTTTTTGTCCCTTCAGATGTATATACCCAGGAGTGGGATCACTGCATCAACAGGCAAATCCATTTTTAATTTTTTAAAGTATTTCCATACTGTTTTTCATAATGGCTGCACCAATCTGCATTCCCACCAAGCATTCAGAAGAGTTCCCCTTTCTCCACATCCTCACCAGCACTTGTTTGTAGATTTATTGATGATAGCCATTCTGACAGGTGTGAGATAGTATTTCATTTTGGTTTTAATGTATATTTCTCTCATGATTGGTGACATTGAGCATCTTTTCATATGTCTATTAGCCATCTGTATGTTCTCTTTGGAGAAGAGTCTATTCATATTCTTTACCTATTTTTTATTGTGTTTTTTGGGGGAGAGTGTTGAGTATTGTAAGTTATTTATAAATGTTGGATATTTGCCCCTTATGAGATGTATCTGTGAATACATTTCCACATTGTCTGGGTTGTCTCTTTTTTTGTTGATGTTTTCCTTTGCTGTGTAAATTTCTTTTAGTTTTGTGTACTCTCCTTTATTTATTTTTTTTCTTTTGTTTCTCTGGCCTGGGGAGTTCTATCTGATAAAATATTGCTATGAGCTATGTCTGAGATTTTGTTGCCTATGTTTTCTTCTATGAATTTTATAGTTTGGGGTCTAATGTTTAACTCTTTGATCCATTTGAATTTATTCCTGTGTGTGGTATAAGAAGGTGGTCTAGTTTCATTTTTCTGCACATATCTGTCCAATTTTCCCAACACCATTTATTGAATAAACTACCTTTAGCCCATTGTATGTGACTTGCTTTTTCTGTTGAATATTTATTGACTATAAAGGTATGGGTTTACGTCTGAGCTCTCTAATCTTTTCCATTGATCTATATGTCTATATGTCATATGACATGGCACATGTCAGTGCCATGCTGTTTTGATTACTATAGCCTTCTAGTATAATTTGATATGAGGTAGCATGATTCTTCCAGCTTTGTTCTTTTTTCTCAGGACAATTGTGGCAGGGCCCTTTATGGTTCCATGTAAATTTTTGAAATATTTGTTTTAATTCTGTGAAATACATCATTGTAATCTTGAAGGGAAATGAATTGAATCTATAGATTTCTTGGAGTAGTATGGACTTCTTAATTATGTAAATTCTTCCTATACATGAACACAGTATGTGCTTCCACTTATTTCTGTCTTCTTCAATTTCTTTCTTCAGTGTCTTATAATTTTCCAAGTACAGGTTTTTATTTTTTTATCCTTTATTAGGTTTTTCTTAGGCATTTTGTTTTGTTTTTTTCTTTGAAGCAATTGTGAATGGGACCGTTTTCTTAAGTTCCTGTTCTCTTAGTTTTTTATAGGCATACGAAAATGCAACTGATTTCTGGATATTAATTGTGTATTCTGCTATGTTGCAGAATTCATTTATCAGTTTTAGTACTTTCTTGGTGGAATATTTGAGGTTCTTTATGTACACTATCATGTCATCTGCAAATAAAGACAGTTTTACTTCTTCCTTCCCAATTTTGGTGGCTTTTATTTCTTCCTCTTATCTGATTGCTGTGTCTAGGACTTCCAGTACTACATTGAATAAGAGAGGTGAAACTGGACATCCCTGTCTTGTTCCCAATATGAAAGGGAATGCTTGTAGCTTTGCCCATTAAATAGGATGTTGGCAGTGGGCTTGTCATTTATGTCCTTTATTATGTTTAAGTATGTTTGCTCTATTCACGCTTTGCTAAGAGTTTTGATCATAAATAGATGTTGGATTTTATCATATATCTTTCCTGCACTTATTTATGTGATCATATGGTTTTATCCTTCATTTTGTTTATGTTGTGAATCACATTTATTGATTTGTGAATGTTTGCTACTTTGCATTCCAAAATAAATCCTGCTTGATCATTGTGTATAATCTTTCAGATGCATACCTGTATCTGGTTTGCTAATATTTTGTTGAGGATTTTCGTGCCTATGTTTATCAGGGACATTTGCCTATAGTTTTCTTTCTTTGTAGTGTCTTTATCTACCTTTGGAATTAGAGTAATGCTGGCCTTGTAAAATGAGTTTTGGAGCTTTTCTCCTCCTGAATTTTATGAAATAATTTGAGAAGCAGAGGTGTTACTTCTTGGAATGTTTGGTAAAATTCACTTGTGAAGCCACCAGTCCAGGACTTTTGTTTGTTGGGACCTTTTATTACTGCTTCAGTTTCATTAGATGTAATCTGTCTGTTCAGACTTTCTGATTCTTCCTGATTTGGTTTTGGAAGATTGCATGTTTCTAGGAATTTATCCATTTTGACCAGGTGGTCCCATTTGTTTGCATATGGTTAATAATAATATTTTCTTACAGTCTTTTGTATTTCTTTGGTATCAGTTTTTATTTTTTGTCTTTCATTTCTGATTATATTTATTTGGGCCCTTTCTCTTTTTTTCATCATGAGTCTAGTTAAAAGTGTTTCAATCTTGTTTATCTTTTCAAAGAACAAGCTCTTGGATTCCCTGATCTTTTGCATCATTTTGATAAACTCTGTTTTGTTTATTTGTGCTCTGATCTTCATCATTTCCTCCTTTACACCCCCCTTGGGCTCTGTTTGTTGTTCTTTTAAGTTCAAGTGTGAAGTTAGATTGTTTATTTTAGTTTTTTTCTTGTTTTTTTGAGATAGGCCTGTAATGCTATGAATTTCCCTCTTAGGATTGCTTCCCCAGTATCCCATATATTTTGGACTGTTGTGTCCTCATTTTCATTTGTTTCAAGGTATCTTTTAATGTATCCCTTGAACTCATGTTTGTCCATTCATTGTTTAATAGCGTGTTATTAAGCTTCCATATCTTTGCATGTTTTTCAGTGTTCTTCTTGTGATTGATTTCTAGTTTCAGAGCATTGTGGTTTACATGTAACATTGTGCAAGATAAAATATACAACTTGTTACTTTGATACAATTATATGTTACAATAAAATTGGTGTTGTAACAATATTTATCATATTACATAATTACAGTATATATCTGGTGACTGTAGATATTAAATTTCCTTCCATGCATTCTTTAATAAGTAAATCTCATCTTAGGATAAGCTTACCATATCCTGTAAATTGGCTAGCTAATGTGATCCTGTTATTACTATTGATTGTTGCTTATTATAAGAATGCTATTTTTAAATTGTTATTTCTGTGATATATGTGAATAATTTTATTTTTATTTCTGCTTTACTTAATATTGCTTAATTACTAAACATGTATTTTGTATCTTCTTTATTTTAAATTTTTATTACTGCTTCTCTTAATAATTTCCTGTTAATACAAAGAAATATTTTTTCCTAAATTAATTTTTAAACTTTATTTTTGTTTTTATCTTTTATACTTCCCAACCAACATTTAGGCATTATTCTTTTGATTTCTAGCCACATATCTTTTGTGCATTGAATCTCATGCATTTCCAATTTAATTTAATAAATCTCTTGCAATTTAGGTGTGTTTTATTATTTTATTACTATGAGATATACATAGTTTCTTACAAGCACACATTTATTATAAAAATTCAAAAACAAAACAAAACACTAATGTTCCAGTCAAGATGGTGGCATAGGTAAATGTGTTACTCACATCCTCCCAAAACCACCCCAAAATTACAACTAAACTACTGAACAACCATCACTTGGAACCAACTACAATCAAGTTTAACAGAAGTCCTATAACTAAGTAGAAACCACATGGAGACTGTGGGTGGAGACAGAAAGTCAGAACAGACTAGTCCCACAACCACATGTGGTATAAAATATTCAAAGTGTTAAAAAGCAAAAACCTACAATCAAATTAGCCTACCCAGCAGAGCTATCATTTAGATTAGAATCAAAGACAGATAAAGATCTTCCCAGACAATAAAAAGCTAAAGGACTTCATCACCAATGAACCAGTATTCAAGAAGGGATACTTAAAGGATCCTCATGAAGAAGGAAAAAAAGATCAGAGACATGAATAATAAAATGGCAATAAATACATATCTATCAAAAATTACTTTAAATGCAAATAGATTAAATGCCCCAATCAAAAGACACTGGGTGACTGAATAGGTAAGAAAACAAGACCCTTACTTATGTTGTTTAAAAGAGACTCAATTCAGGTTGAAAGACACACACAGACTGAGTAAAGAGATGGAAAATGACATTTCATGAAAATGGAAACAAACAAACAAACAACAAACAAACAGAAAACATTGGGGTAGCAATTCTTCTACTAGATAAAATAGATTGATTATAAAACAAAGCCTATGTAACAAGAGATAAAGAAGGGAATCCAACCATTTTACTTCTGAGTATTTATCTGAAAAACAAAACAAAACACTACATTGAAAATACATATATATCCATATGTTCATTTTGGCATTATTTACAATAATCAAGATAATGGACCCCGCCTATGTGTTCATCAATAGATGAATGGATAAAGAAGAAGTGGTGCATACATATAATGATAGAAGAATAAAATCCTGCTATCTGAACCAGCATGAATGGACCTAGAGGGTATTGTGCTAACTGAAATAAGCCAGACCGAAGAAGAAAACTGCCTTCACTTCTTCTGTTACAATATTAAGTAAAGGATGATTTCACTTATATGTGGAATGTAAATAATAATAATAACAATAAAGTAAATAAATAAGCAGAACATAAACAGACTCATAGGTACAGAGAACATCCTGATGGATGCCAGTTGGAAGGAGGTTGTAGTTGTAGAGTAGTCATGTAAAGTACAGCATAGGGAACATAGTCAATAATACTATAATAACAATGTGTGGTATTAGATGGGTACTGGATTTATCAATGTTGTTATTTAGGAAGTTACATTATGTCTAATCACTTGGGTTGTAAACCTGAAACTAATATAATGGTGTATTTCAACTGTAATTGAAAAATAGTTACTTAAAGTAAGAAAACACTAGAAAATTATATAGGAAGCAAAAATCATACACTTCCTTCTACCTCTCTTTGTCTTTCCCTAAGTATAATTATATTCTTCCTCTAAAACCAAAACAGAAATAATTTTAAAGTATACAGTCTTTAATTTTGTTTTTCTAAAGATAAAATATTTCTTAAACATGATCTTCCATGGGTGAATTTTAAGATATGGGTTCCAATAATTATGTTTGAAATATTTCACTACATTTTAGAAGTTTATCCCATTTTCAGCTTTTGCTGTTACAGAAATATTATATTTGGTTCTATGCAAAAATTTTAAAATGTTACTTATTTTTTTAAGTTACTTACTATCAGTTCTTCATAAATTAATGTTTATAAGGTCCCTTCTCTTTGCAGATTCTGTTAGTGAAAAAAATATCAATATATCATAATCATTACATGAAATTGTAAAATGTTTATGGATAAATGTAAAATTCTTTATAAAAAATTTTATGTATTTCCTTTTAGAGAGAGGGGAATGAAGGGAGAAAAAGAGGGACAGAAACATCAATCAGTTGCCTCATATGCACCAGTTGAGGGCGGGGCCCACAGCCCAGTCATGTGCCCTGACCAGAAATCAAACCAGCAAACTTTTGCTTTGTGGAAAGATGCCAAACCAACTGAACCACACTGGTCAGGGCTAAATGTCAAATTCTAATTACAACAATATGAAATTTGGTTAACTGATTCTTTTCTCAAGGTGTTACCTCTAGAACAAGTAAGCTAGAGTGTTTTTTTCCTCAAATACTAGGAGACTCAGGAAGAGATCTATTATAATACCTCCACTTATCTAGGTAGGTTTGTAGTACTTAATATTTTTAGGTTCAATTATATCTTTGAGACTTTGTGGTAAGATAAAATAAAGAATTATTGAACTAAGTTTTATTTTTATTATTTTTAGCTTTTGCTGTTTATCATGTTTGATCCCGCCCATAAATTATGTTATGTAAAGTGAATTAGTTTGAGTATATCTGAAATTACACAGTCTTCCAAAAATTTCCTAGGCAGTGTCATAAGGAGCATTCATGTGGATTCAGCAGAAGCTGTTTATAGGAAAAGGGTTGTATATAATAATTTACATGTATTTGGGGGGTGGATTATTTATCACGTTTTCTGTCACATGATAGTTTTTAGTAAATTTGGAGTCCATATCTCACTTTTTAGATGTATGTGCTAAGTTTTGCATCAATACAAATTCACAATATCTGGTACCATATTATGAAGAAACATTTGTTAGTGATGTCTCTGAGTCACTCATCTCAACAAATCTCTTCTAATGATATATGTTATGCTTGAATGGTTTGAGGTTTTCTCTTTATTTTTCATTCTTTTTTTTCCTATTTTATTTTATTTTTTTTAAGATTTTATTTATTTATTTTTTAGAGAGGGAAGGGAGGGAGAGAGGGAGAGAGAAAGAGAGAGAGAGAGAGAGAGAGAGAGAGAGAGAGAGAGAGAGAGAGAGAGAGAGAGAGAGAGAGAGAGACATCAATGTGCGGTTGCGCAGGGTTCTGCCCTGCAACCCAGGAATGTACCCTGGCTGGGAATCGAACCTGGGACACTTTGGTTCCCAGCCCGTGCTCAATCCACTGAGCTACGCCAGCCAGGGTGAGGTTTTTTCTTTACTATGAATATTTAACATTGAAAAAGGTAGTTTTTTTAATAGCAAAAGTAAAACCTGTACTTTGAAGAAACTATTGCTGCTATTTTATAGAGCCTTATTCACAGCTAATAGAGGCTGGGAGTAATCCAGTGATAGAGTGGTATCTGACACATCAAGGGAAAGTGCACTCAGATACACTTCATACTTTCTGTCTGTGAAATGAGACTCTGGAGTCTTAATCAAAAAGGAATAATAGAAACTTTGTGTTCTTTGATTTTGTTTTTGATTTGATTCCTACTTTTAGCACAATACTTTAGATATTGTGTTTATTCTGAAGATCGTTGATATATTTCTTCTGCAATGCAAGAGTTACCAAGAAAATGTATTGGAAGTGTGGGTTCTTTAACTTGTCACATTATCTCTTAAATTATTCCTGATTTTACATGCCATTTTTATAAGGAAAGCATTGTATATTTTGTAGTGTTTCAGCTTAAGTCATTGAAGCAAGATGTAAAGTTATTTAAAGAAGTGAAATTTTATATACACAAAATTTATAAAAATATATTTAAATAAACATGAAAAGTAAAGTATTTAAGTAGAAAACAGGATTCATTAAGAAAAGACAGTTTTTTATTTCAAATTTAATATTTAAATTATCAATGATATATATTATTGATGTTATGCAATTAATGTTGATGTCATATTATATTCATATCAAGAAATGTAATATTCCTTCTAAATTGTTCACATAATTCCTCATTTTGATTATTAGATTTGATATTTTAGATTAAATGTACATTTAGTATAAACTGATATAGTAAAATAATTAATACAATGGAGTTGCCTTGAAATTCTATTACACTGGAAATTAAAAGGAAAAAAGAAGGTTGTTCTAGCAATAAATAGATTTTTAAGTACAGATTTCAATTGCCATTATTTGAAGCATATTTGATTAGCTTATATATAAATATTCAATGTTTATGTGGAAGGGGAGCTATCTACTTTTAGTGAATGGAGAACACTAAAATTTTGTTTTAACAGTCATGTTGTTTTAATTCATTCACACTTCTCTGAGATGCTTGGAAAAGTATGACTTCTTTAATTTTTATTTTGTCAAATTTCTTTAAGCAGTGTTTTATAGTTTTCATTGTACAAGTCTCTCACTTCCTTTGTTGATTCCTAATTTTTTTTTGATGATATCATAAATAGAGTCTTGTTTGTAATTTCCATTTCAGGTTATTCACTTTCCAATATAAGTAAATACATATGTAGATAACACTCTCTGAATGTATTGATAGTATTCCACTGAGGAAGACTCTCTTTATATTATATGTCTTGTGATTTAGTTTTTGAAAAGTGGGCATTCAAATCTAATAATATGGTTACTCTGAAAGTCTGATTTTCCCTAATCCTCAGGATTTACTGGTAGCTTTTTTAAATTATTTTTTAAACAATTGTTGTAAGCTATGTCTGTGTCTTGGCCTAAGGTGTAAATTTAATATCTTCTTAGGTTTGTTTTTTCTTGAGACGTTCCATAGGCATGCACAGTCACTCTCTAATTTTCCCCATATGAGCAGTTGTTTTTGAATGTCCTCTACCCTTTACTGTCTGGCTCCCAAGAAGGGACAAAGACAGAAATAAAGTGAAGGAGTGGAGGAAAGGAAGCATCCCCTGAAATGCCCTTGAAGTCATTCAGCTGTCAGGGGAGGAGCTTACAACCTTGAGGAGGTGCAACAAGAACAGCCAACCAACTCTTTGTCTGCACCTCTCTGATCAGAAGCAAGAATCAGCCATCAGAATACACATCCCCAGTATTTGGAGGAGAGGGTTATTTTTTCCCCATTTGGCTCCTGAAAACTGTATGCAAGCTGCTCCAGGAAACTGTGCACGGCTGCCTGCCATGGGAAAGGGGTGGGTATGGTGTACCTGCTACTATGCTGAGCTGAAATTGGCCAAAGTTAACCTCAATTTACTGTCAAAGTCTTCCTCTGAAAATTTCAAGCCTTAAATAGATTCCAGAGTTCCAAAATAATCACATCAGACAGATTTTGCCAGTACACTTGTTGTCTACATATAATACAGATTCCTGGTGATTTCTGTTCCACCATCTTCCCAGAGTCTTCTCTTTCTTCCAATCACTTTAGAATTTTAATTAGAAATTTATTGAAAACCTTGCATATCACTAGCACTATAATAGGTGGTAGAAAATAAAAGGTGATGGACACCCAATATAATAGATAGATGTGGCATGTAATTGTACACTTGAAACCTATATAGCTTTATTAACCAATGTCACCCAATAAATTAAATTTTTTAAAAAGTTAGTGAAACAAGCCAGGCAGTGAAAGACAAATACCATATGATCTCACCTTTAACAGGAACCTAAATAACAAAACAAAGAAACAAGCGAAATATAACCAAAGACACTGAAATAGAGGACAGGCTGACAGTGACCACAGGGGAGAGAAGAGGGAATTTCAGGGGACAGTGGGAAGGGTTCACAGGAACAAACTTAAAGGACACATGGTCATAAACTAAGGGGAGGGTGGTAACTGGAGGGAAGTGGGGAGGGTGGGAGGGGGGACTGGATTGGGAGTAAAAAGGAGAAAACTGTATTTGAACAATGATTAAAATTTAAAAAAAAGTTGACTAAGCTTAATCCTTGCTCTCAAGTAGTTCAGGATATGAAATCAAGGGTCCTTATGACTTTGATTACACTTAGTTTTGAAATCTAGCTCTAGAAATTGTATCTCTCTCTATATATATCCAGCCTTTCTCCTGGATAATCATTACACCTGAGGCAGCAGAAGACAATAGCTTAGACATGACTAATGGGGACATGGTCCATACTTCCAACAGGCTAAAGATAACATTAAGATTTAAGTTATGTTTCAGCTCCTGAGCCCTAAGGTGGAATGACTCCCTGGCTACTTTTCCAAGAGACCAGGTGGATGCTAGAACAGATCTCAGAGCTCTCCTCAAGACCTGAAGAAATGATTTATAACTTTTATCTCCCCTGTGAGCATTCAGCTCTTTACATGACTCAGCTCCTTAACTCACACTGTCTTGTGATTTTGCCCTATAAAATTTGTAACTCACCTGCCACAGGGGAGATGGGTCTTGAAAGCATTACCTACCCATATTCTAGGTTGGCCAATTCGGTATTACATTATTTTTTCTTTCTATACTGCAAAATCCTGCTCTTGCAGTTTGGGGGAAGCCAGTGCGCAGAGGCAAATGAAGTCAAATATTGGGGTCCCAGTGACATATATAGTGTTTACATGTGGATGGCAAGAGGATCAATAGGTAATATATCATTTATATACTTTGAAGAGTATAATTTCATGACCACTACAGTAATTTTAGGACAGATAAAATTGTTATGACTGCTTAGAAAAGGTGTGAGTAATCTGCAGGTTAGAGTAAGGCTGCTTCACAGAAATTAAAAAAGTATCTGGGTTGAAACTTCATTCACTAAACACTCCAAATATTCAAAATATTACAGACACTCTGTTAGGTGCTAGATTTATCTGGTCTCATAAAATATGAACTCAGCCCTCATAGAGACTGCTGCCATCTAGTAAACACATTGGAGGTAAATTTCTCTACCTTATATATGAAAGGGGGGAGATTTTTTCCACATCAAGCAATTCTGCAATGCTACCTGGTTGTCCTGCAATTTAACTCAATTCTGACACTGTTCACCTGGACATACCTTCAGGTCCCATAACCTAAGGACTCAGTCCTACATGCCTGCCCCCACCCCTCACTTCAGATTTCAGTTGCAAGTTCAGGCTGTCACCCACATTTCTGACCAGTGGCTGTAGATTGGAGGTTCTAGAAAACTGCTTCTTGGTTCAGTTTGCTAGAACTATCTCACAGAATTCAGAGAAACGTTTAGTTACTATATTACCAATTTATTATTAAAGAATATAACTCAGGAACAGACACATGGAATAGATGCATGGGAAAGGTATGGAAAGGGGTCACAGAGTTTCTTTGCCCACTCCAGGTGCAGAGACCTCCCAGCACTTCCTTATGTTCACCAACCTGGGAGCATTCTGAACCTTGTCCTTTGGGTTTTTATGGAGGCTTCATCACATAGGTATGATCATTGAAGTTATTGGCTACTAGCGATTAATTCAATCTCCACAATCAGCCTAGGAGAGTTATGGGAATGGAGGAGGGAGCTGGCAGGGATGAGAAAGAAGGGATTGGCAGGGTTGTGGTGGTGAGGAGTAGCACTGAAAATTCCAATCCTCTAATTATGTGCCTGGTTTTCCTGGCAACCAGCCCATCCTTTGTTTGGTTGCTCAGTGGCAATCCAAAAGCTACCTCATTAACATAACAAAAGACACCTTTATTTCTCTCACCACTTAAGAAATGCCAAAGGGTTCAGAATGTCTGTACTAGCAAGAAACAAAGCTCATTTTATATATGAAAGCTCATTCTTATTATGAATTACATCACAAAGGGAGAGTCTAATTTTACCAAGATTGATACAAATAAAAGGGAAGAAAAGGGGGAGAAATAAAAGGGAAGAAAAGCATGTCAGGTAAAAGATATTGCTAGAGTGAAGGCATGAAGCCACCAATGTATCTGTATTTCTGTTGTTTATTAACTGGCTAATGTGGATGATGCTGAGGCCTGAAAGGCAGAGAAACTAAAACTTTTCATCTAACATTTTTAGCATTAAAAGAAAATTTTTAAATTTATGGAAGAGTGGTTGTATGTTTATTTATATTTCATTCAGCTGTACAGAAAATTACTTTTAAACCTCTGTGAAGGCCTCCATATTTTTTCTTAAAGGACTGAGATCATTTGAACTAAATTAAACATACCCATTTTGTGTTCAACAAAAAGCTGGATTGTGTGAGAGTTGTATTTTCTTATTTGTTTTTCTCAAACTTCTCCCCATTTTCATTACTCCAATTCATTACAGTCACTAGGTTTTCTTTGTTACAATTTCATATTTTTTTCTGAGCAACTGAAGGAGAAATTCAGAGTGATCTTGTGTACTAATAATTCTGAAATTAGATGGAAATAATGAGAAGTTAGTAATTTAGAAAAATACATTTAAAGAATTAAAATTACTCATCCCTGAACCATCAGAGAATTACTCTATAACTCCTGGGACAATTCTTACACTTTACCTATCTTTGGCATGTGTATTTTAGAATTAATTTGCATCAGCAGAAGCTAGGGATTTTACAGATGACTGATGCCTGTGAAAATAAGATTACTTCTCTGAATTTGCTTTAATTAAAATGTTGTAAGTAAGGGAACACTTAAATGAGCCAATATCCCTGTTTGTTTAGTGCTGCCTTTCTAGAAACAACATGGCTTCAGTTTGTGTATCAGAGACCTCTGGTGCATGGGTTCTGCACTGTTTCTATACTGGCTGTTTAACACTTCAGATAACCTCTTATTGAATGGTGTTGCGTAAATGATGGCCAAAATGAATAGGAGGTTTTTAGTTAATTGTATACCTTTTCCCTGTTTGTTTTTTGTTGCCTCATTTTTAATACATAAAGTATTTCAATTGGTAATAATGAACTTATATACCAAGGAACTTTAAGTTGATAACCTAGACTTGTAGACCCAGAAAAGTTGTATTTGAAATGACTCTTCACCTAGTTTTCATAGGAATCAGAAGTTTGATAAGTAACATGTCACCTTCCTTATGGTGACAGAAAAACTGTTTCTACACTGGTTATTTGCTCTCTTGTTTCAGCTCACAGGGACCTTCATAGGTAGTTTGATCAAGGTTATCTAGTAATGACTAAGAGGGAAGACTTCATTAGCTTGTGATAATTATCTGTGTACAAAATCTATAAATATTGTAGACTGTACTCACATTTAGTTTTTTTTTAAATATATTATTAACATACATGTATCTGTGGGTACTTTTTTGGCAACAATCTATACTCATATCCACTTTCCATCACAATTAAATTATAATATACTTACAAATTATATGTATGAATATATAGATGGATTAGAAAATATAAATATAATCATAAACAGATTATTAAATAGAAATTATCCACAGATTTTAATTTCAAAAGTAGTTGTTTACTTAAATTTCCTGAAATGTGAAAGTAAAAAGACAACAAATATGATTATAGCACTATAAGCTTTAGTTTCAATTTTTTCTATGATTAGACAGACATTTCCAGAGAATGTCCATGCACATTATTTTTTAAAAGCAAATAATATAGGATTGTTTTAAATATTTCAATACATTGGTTTTGGATTCCACAGAATGAATCTTTGAGGTAGGTATTTTAAGTGTTCTTTTTAAAATATGAAAAGTGAGGCACATGTGAGAAGTTATCTAAGTTCTCTATGGTCATGATTAATCAGAAGCTAAGCCAAGTTATGAATCTAGGCAGACTGGCTCCAGATAGAGCCTCTGATCTTACTGAATTTTAATTTTTAAGTTATATTTTATTGATTATGCTATTACAGCTACCTCAATTTGTCCCCTCTTACTGCCCTCCACTCAGCAACCCCCACTGCCTCAGGCAATCCTCATACCATTGTTCATGTTCAGGGGTCATGGGTATAAGTTCTTAGGCTTTTCCATTTCCAACACTGTACTTTACATCCCTGTGGCTATTCTGTAACTACCTGTTTGTACTTCTCAATCCCTCACATTTACAACCATTCCCACACACCCCCCTTTCATCTGGCATCATCAAAATTCTCTCCATACACATGATTCTGTTTCTGTTCTTCTTGTCTAATTAGTTTGTTTTTTAGATTCATTTTTGATAGATATCTATTTATTGTCATTTTATTGTTTATAGTTTTGATCTTCTTTTTTAAAATAAGTCCCTTTAATATTTCATATAAGAAAGGTATGGTGACTATGAACTCCTTTAGATTTTTCTTATCTGGGAAGCTCTTTAACTACCCTTTTATTCTAAATGATAGCTTTGCTGGGTAGAGCAATATTGGCTTTAGGCCAAAGATAATCATGAATATTCCTTACCAATCCCTTCTAGCCTGCAAAGTTTCTTTTGAGAAATCAGCTGACAGTCTTATGGAAACTTCCTTGCAGGTAGCTAACTGATTTTTTCTTGCTGATTTTAAGGTTCTCTCTTTACCTTTAACCTTTGATTATGATGTGTCTTGGAGTGGGCCTTTCGAATTCATCTTATTTGGGACTCTCTGTGCTTCCTGGACTTCCATGTCTATCTCCTTCCCAAATTAGGGAACCTATTTTTCATTATTTTCTCAAACAGTTTTATAATTATTTGCTGTTTCTCTTCTCCTTATGGAATTCCTATATGCAAATGTTGGAATGTTTGAAGTTATCCCAGAGGCTGCTTACACTATGCTTACTTTTTCAGATTCTTGTTTTTTCTTGCTGTTCTGATTGGTCGATTTTTGTTTCCTTATGTTCCAATCATTGATTTGATTCTCAGCTTCATCCACTCTACTGTTATTTTCCTGTAAGTTGTTCTTTATTTCAATTAGTATATTTTGTTTCTGACTAGATCTTTTTTTATGCTGTTGAGGTCTGCACTCACTTCCTTGAGCATCCTTATAACCTGTATGTTGAATTCTGCATCTGATAGATTGTTTATCACCATTTTATTTAGCTCTTTTGCTGGAGTTTTGAGCTGTTTTTTCATTTGGGCTATAATTCTTTGTCTTCACATTTTAGCAGCCTCCCTGTGTTGTTTTTATATATTAAGTGGAGCTGCTATGATTCCCTGATCTGGGAACTGCTTGATCCGATGACCTAATGTAGTAGGTACCCTGTAGGGTCCAATGGCCCAGGTTCCCCTATCACCCAAGCTGGGTTCTTGAGGTGTACTCTCTGTGTGGGCTGAGTATTCCCTTCTCTTGTAGTTGAGCCTTAATTATTGTTGGAAAGTAAAAGGGAAGCACTTACCCAGGCCAGTCAGCTTCAAGGACTTGTTGTGTCTGCTGACCACCAACCTCCGCCCTCCTTGGAGGATCAGCTGTGCAGGGGAAGGGTGGTGGTGCTCTGACATAGTCTATAGCTGTCCATTGGGTGTATAGGCTCTGGGGTTTCCCAGGAGGTGTAGGCCAAAGTTAGCCCTCACCTGTATTCTGCCTGAGGCCACTCTGTATGAAGCAATCTGATATGGCTGCTACTTGTGCTGGGCATGGAGATTCCCAGGTGTGAAATTAGCAAGCTGTGAAAGCAAGCTGTGAAATTAGGTTGGCTGCTGCTAGTGCTGGGTCTGGGGCTACTTAGCAAGAGGTACAGGGGTTGGGGCCTCACTGAAGCTGGCTGTTGCTTATTTGATAGCATTTAGGAAGTTGTAAAGCATGAGCCAGACCAGACATTCATATGGAAAAGTCACTGTGAACAGCTTGGTTCAGCCTGTAAGTTAGATGGGATGGAGCCTGAGGGCATCTCTAGGGTGGGGCAAACAATGTTAGCCAGATTGAAGGAGTCTCAAATATGGCACCTGCCTGCTGACTCTGTGGCTCTGTGGGAGGCAAGTTCAAAAAGGGACAATGGCCACTGCCTACTTTTCTCTCTGGGAGAAAGCTATCTCCAAGTTCTTGCCCTGATGCTAGGTACTTCAGTTCTTCCCTGTATGCCACTGGTGTCTTTCAAGCTGCTACCCCAGTGCTGGAGCTCAGAAAGAGTAAGAGTAAGTTAATATACTGGTTCTTTAAGAAGAACAGCTTGGGACTCCAGAACTTTCTTCCACTGACTCAATTACAGCTGATTTTTGCAGTCAGAAATTATGAGGACTTATCCTTCTGACACTGGAATCCTAGGCTGTGGAGCTGGGAATCCTCCTTCTTGAGATATCCCTCATGAGTTTTTACCTACCACACATGGATGTGAGACCAGCCGATTCTGCATCTCCATCCCTCCTACCTCCTACCTATGGATGTGGTTTCTTTAATTCTGTAGTTGTCAGACTTCCATTCAACTCAATTTTCAACTCAATTTGTGATGGTTGTTCTGTAGTTCAGTTCTAATTTTTATGTGGTTGTTCAAGGAGGTGAACTGTGTTTACCTATGCTGCCATCTTGACCAGATGTCTCTTATTAACTTATTTTTATGTACTATGAATTGATTATTAATTTTTCTATTTCAGTATTCCTCTACTTTCCTTATCCTCCCCTCCTAGATAGAAAGAGAAAAAGAAAGAAAGAAAGAAAGAAAGAAAGAAAGAAAGAAAGAAAGAAAGAAAGAAAGAAAGGCAGTATATTTCTCAAGAGATTATGCCCTTTTTCATCCTGCTCTAGAGCCTACCAAATTTGACAGTGAAATGAGGGTTGTAATGATAAAGGTTGTAATTGGAATGGGAACATATCCTAAATCAGGTCATGTGGAACTCTGAGAGAGGACTTCTTATGGAGCTCCACATTTGCTCTTTCTCTCCCTTTCTCTGTCTCTCTCTCTCCCCCTCTGCATTTGATTGTGAAATTAAAAAAAAAACATAAGAAGCACTGGATGGTGTAGCTCAGTGGATTGACCACAGGCTGCGAACAAAAGTGTCGCAGGTTTGATTCCCAGTCAAGGTACATGCCTGGGTTGCAGCCCATGACCCCCAGCAACCACACATTGATGTTTCTCTCTCTCTCTCTATCTCCCTCCCTTCCCTCTCTAAAAATAAATCAATAAAATCTTTAAAAAAACGTAAGAAATATGCATGCTCTTTCTATATATAGGCATATCTCTGAATAAATGTGTTTATGAAGAATTATACTGTGAACAATACTGTGCACAAGTAATAAATTAAACAATTAATGGCACTGAAGAGGCCTCCTGTTTCCCTGTGATCAAATTTGCTCATCCTGCCCTGGCCAGTGTGTATGTATAACCTAAAGGAGCTTGGGCTGCCTGCCATGTTGAAAGCCATATTCCAGAGGCAGATAGGATGTAAAGGAAATTGGTTTATTTTCAGATGCCAGCAGACTGTAAGATAAGGGGCTCACATCTCAAAGCTCATCCCCACCTCTCAGTGGAGGGAGAGGAGAACAGAATGAAGAGATCAAGGGTGGGGTTGAAAAAGTTCTCTACATGCAGGCTAGCACAGTCCATTCTGACAAGGCAAGTGATGATCTGGTGTGCACCATCCTAGTTTAGTTATCTTATATTCATGTCATTCTGACTTTACATGAGCCTGGATCCACAGTTGAAGGTCAGCAGGTCTTTCTGAGCTGGGATTCCTGAAAGCCAGAGATGTAGCTTTTGAAGTTAGTTCCTAGGATTCTTATACAAGCATGTTGTTCATCTATAAGCCAATTAGTCAGAGTCAGGACTTAATGAAAAAAAAGTCAAAAGAATGATAGGGTGGCTTACAATTTTCTACAGTTACAATTTTTACTGCTACAATTCAATTGGTTGGAGCATCATCCTGTACAACAAAAGTTTGCAGGTTTAATTCCCACTCAGAGCACATGACTAGGTTGTGAGTTCAATCCTAGGTTGGGGTGCTTATGGGAGGCAATCAGTCAATGTTTCTCTCTCACATCAGTGTTTGTTTCTCTCTCTGTTTTTCTCTCTCTCAAATCAATAAATGCACTTTAAAGGTTTTATTTATTTATTTTTAGAGAGAGGGGAAGGGAGGGAGAAAGAGAGGGAGAGAAACATCAATGTGTGTTTGCCTCTCACATGGCCCCCACTGGGGACCTGGCCCCACAACCCAGGCAAGTGCCCTGATTGGAAATTGAATGGGCGAGCCTTTGGTTTGCAGCCCATGTTCAGTCCACTGAGCTATACCAGGAAGGATGAATGAATATATTTTTTTAAAATTAGCACATCTTGACTTTTGTGAAAATAATTTTCTTGATTTTCCTTGTAATTTTATTAGCTATATGTGCATTCCTAAGTAATATAATTTATTTTTTCTTGTTTTATATGTTATATAAATAAAATTAATATTTAATATGTGCATGACTTAAATTTTTAGTTTAGTTATAATTTATATATTCAATTTTTTTATCCTAAAATAGTTTTTTCATACTATTTTTCTCGAGATGTATTAGAATTCTGTAATTTATTTAAAATCAATAGAAAATATTAGCTTATTGTGTTTAGAATGATTTACATGTTCTATCTATGTTTGTTTTTAATAGTTCAAAAATAATTTATGCATCAAATATTACAGAGAATATTTCAAAAACATTTTCTTTTTTTGTTGATGTTGATTATTTTACATTTACATTTGATGTGGATCAACTTTTATTTCATGTATTACCTATTTGTTCTCCTAGTCATATGAAGTTCTAAATACTCATTTGTCAAATATTTTCATGCAGTCTATATCTGTGATGTTTACATTTTCATTCTTATTCTGACATAATGTGGGTGAAATCTCTTCTTTTTAAACTCTGATTAAATTATTGATTTTTAGCCTGACTTAATATTTTATATTTTATTATTTAGTTTATTGTTTCTATTTTGTCGATAAAAACTGAAATGTTTCTATTTTGTCAATAGCAATCTATTTTAAAGTTATTGATAATAATATTTAATAAGTAAAGCATGTAAGCTTTGGTTAACTTGTGGAGAAAACTGTGATGACGTTCCACAGTATCAATAATATTATTTTCAAAGCTGTTCATTTGTCTTTATTCTGTAATTGCACTCTTGATGTTTATTTTAGCAATAACATTATTTGGGAAATATTCTAAAGTTTCTATATGGTTGAAATGATTTATTCATTTATTTTGAATTTTTTGATCACCTTGCGATAACAAAATGTATTTTTTCCTTTTTTAAATGTATTGCTCTATATTTCTAGATCAGTTAAATCTTCCTGTATAGTTTTATTTAATGTTTTCTGAATTTCTGTTGTTGGAAGCAAAAAGACAATATTTAAACACTGTTTAAGATTTATATTATTTTATAGCAGGACTTTCTTATTTTAGTGGAGTAATACTGCTGGCCAATATTCTTAATATATTTGCCTAAATCATTAAGCTTTTGTGGCTCTGAAGAATACAATTCAAAAACTTACAATATCATATTAAAATGTATCTGTTTAAAAATATAATTTTGATATGAAAATCATTCTAAACCATTCTTATCAAATAATCTTTTCTTTTTCACAATGTTGAAGTCTTGAAACAAAAAGGAAAATTCACATACACATAGGTTCAGATTGGCTCTGCATATTATCTTATTACCAAAATTACCTCTTTCAGGGTATTTTTATTAAAAACATCAAGCTTCAGGGGAAAGTTAACTTTTAACACAGTTTTAAGATAAGTAAAAATAAGACTCAATCTTATTACATAGAGTTCTACTTAAAACACCTTTCACACATTTTGAATGGTGTAAGTTTCTAAGCTGTACATGGTGACTTTTCTCCCTTCTGTTATTCCAACAGGTTATTTTAATACTTATAACATTCTCACAGCCTTCTCGTATTCTGTGCTTACTGTCCTCTGAAACCACTCCAACTTCAGATAGTTATAAAAAGTCAATGCCAAAAGGGTTGACTCCATGCTGGGAAGATTTAATAAATCATGGAATTTTTAGTATGTGGGTAATTTAGAATATACTGTATTTTTAGGACTATAAGCACACTGAACCATAAGATGCACCTAGGTTTTAGAGGAAGAAAATAGGAAAAAAATTTTGAAGCAAAAAATGTGGTAAAATATTTAATAATCTGCGGCCCCACTCCACTGCTGCACCCCAACAGTGAGTCAGGTAAGCTACATTTGAACTATAAGACACACCCCCTTTTCCTCCCAAATTTGGGAGGTACATCTAATAGTTCAAGAAATACAGTATTTTTGTTTTAATTCCACTTTTTTTTTACTTTAAATGTTTTTCATGACCAATTCAGGAATAAACAAAATTTCATTTACTCTCTTTAGGTCAGTCAATTAGTATATTTTTTATTTCTTCCTAATTTTTGTGTTTCTTCCTCATATAGGAAAATAGATCATATAATATTTTAGAGGTAATCATTTTATATTGCATATATTTTATTTAAAATATTATATTATTCAATATACCATATTTTTAAATGCACAGTATATATCTATAATTATTTCTTTTGAGTACTTGACCACAGTCTTTCTAATGAATAAAATTCCTGTGTACTCATTTTAAAAATGTATCTATCTGTTCTTCCAAGTGTTTTGTATATCTTATCTTAAAATTAAAGTTGAGATTAAGGAATACACCAGATATATGATGTTCCACAAATCACATGATTTATTAACTACATTAGCCTTCAGCAGTTTATTCTGTATTTTGGTGAAAGCCAGTCAGTTTTGGCTTTTATGCTTTTTGGTACATGATATAATTTTTCAATCATAACTTTAAAAGGAAATAATTCCTTTGATAATTCTCTCAGAGTTGCTATAATCCTCCTAAACTATGTTGTTTACTATATGTGCCTGGGGTTTCTAATTCCAGCTTTGCCAATCACCTTGCATTATAAAACAGGAACAATTATGCCACCTTGGAAAATTTGCTTTGCAGTGCCAAAATAATCGACCTACCATATATTTTCTGGTCTTTTTAATTACTTCTAGAGTTGCAACTGCAACTCAATTCTACCAATTCACATAATTAAAGAATAACTAAGAAGTAAAATCATGACTACATCTGTTGTTTAGTATCGCTGCATATGTAACTAATTGCAACAAATTTTGTGTCCTAAAATAACACACACACTTATCATCTCACAGTTTCTGAATCAGAAGTGTTAACATAGTGCAAGTGGATCTTCTGATCTGTGTTGCACAAGGTTTCAGTCAAGGTATTGGCCAGGTTGCATTTTCACCTATAGGCTAGCCTGGGGAAGAATATACTTCTAAGCCTCTTGTTCATTGGGAAAAGTAATTCCTTTGCTTGAGTGACTAAGGACTCTAGCTTTTTGCTGGCTTTTGGCTAAAGGCCACCTGTCAGGTCCTAGAGGCCACTCAGAATTCTATGACCCCATTCATTTTCTTGTCACAAGGACTTCTTCAAGATAGCTGCTTTCGTCATTAAACTGATAATGGTAATCTTTTCACCGTAGTCTGCTAAGATGAAGTCTTACATGTTACAGCATAATCAAAAGAATGGCATCCTTATATTTTCATAGAAGTGCCAAATTCTGTTGGCTAGAAGCAATTTTCAAGGTATCAAAAACTAAAATTTGCTTATGGTGTTTAACATAATTATTGCTTATTTTAAATATAACTAATATGGTTATTTCCTGTTATAATTTAATATTTCCTAAATTATAACAATATATTGATACACACACACACCTTTGCAACCCCACTCCCCAAAAATATTTATGATAGAAAAGTCCAGTTTGAGGCAAATTTCCCTTTAAATATTTCTTTTACAACTCTCAGTGGTAAAATTTTCACATGTTTCAGCTACCAACACAGTTACTGAAAAAGTTGGGTAAAACATTTATGCTTAATAGGCTGTAGATGGAACGTTGGTCTTACAGCCTCTGAGGGAAGGAATAATGGGGTTCATGTAATTTAATTGGTTCTAAAGTTGATATCAGAATGCATAATTCACTATTCTTAAAAATGCTATGTGAATTTGAGTTTTGAAAGAAACTTATTTTATGGTTTAAAATTTTATCTTCTGAACGCCATAGTCTTAGATTCTGCTTCCTACCATTGGAAAGAATATACATATATATTCATTCATTTATATACATATATAGTTTATGCTTTTAATACAGAAAAAATTGATAATGGATTATCAAATTTTGTCAAAAAAATAAATGTCATTTAAGTATAAAAGAACCAAAATTCAATAAATTTGTTACATGAATATTTGAGATTTAACATATTTGACAAAACTCTAAGCAGAAACTACAACATTTAAAAGTTTTCTTTATGAAGCAAAATGCATGTAATAAAGTTAGCTGGAAATTTTAAGCATTAACATAATCAAATATCTTTTAATAATTCTGGCACAGGAATCAGCAATAATAGAACTTTATACCTTTCATTTTACTAAGATTTTTCAAAAGAAATACAGTAGCTATCGATGAAGTTCATCTTTCTTGTATGGCTGTTAAAAATATTATCCCTCCCAAAATAACTATGATTTTTAGTAATTATCACTTGAAATATAACAAGAGTAAATTTAAAAATATAAAATATCTCAAATATTTCTATACAAATTAATTTAAATTTTATAACATCACATATGTAATTTTAAAGACTACCATTAAGTTCTTTATATTTCACTAGATTTCAACAACTCACCATGTAGGAAGAAAATAGAGACCAAAAATTCTGACGCTTGGATAACAGTGGAATAAATGGAACATTTAAAGGAAGATTTGGGTTGTAGCAATAATTAAGACTGGTTAGAAACCAAAACATTGTTATGATTTTGTAAAATAATAGACATTTTTCAGAGTTTAAGTAGAATTTCTTTTATAGAAAAAGAATTGGACCTAAAGAATATTTATTATCATTTCATTTATAATGACCAGAAAGTCCTTAAAATTCTGCTAAGCTTGACCAAACTTTAGACTGGCTTCTTTCTGACTCAAGGCTCTTGATCTCTCTTTTTTTCTTTCCTATATCCTTTGTATACTAAACTTGCAATTGCAAATTTTTTCTGTTCCCTTATAAGATTAAACTTTTTAAAAAACTTCTTGCCTGTGTTACAACCTGGGACTCTTTTTCAAAGACTCCAGGGCCATCCCTTGAAATGTAATTACCAAGGGAGATAGAAGTGCCCTCTCAGTTTCCATGGGAGGGTGGAAGTCTAACTTCCTGGGGTCCTTGCTCCTAGCTGTAAAACTACCTTCTCCTTCAGGACATAATTTTATACTTATCATGAAGATTAAGAGAAAGATTATAATTCCCTTGGATAAAGACAATCACCAAACACAGACTGCCTATGATCCCTCCATCCCAGCTCTTAAAGCTCTCTTGCCATTTATTTCAGTGGACCTGATTTTCCACACTCCATCTATGCTCTCTTCTTTCTACAATAAAATTAACTTCTGCTACTCATTCTGTGTGGTGTGATGTTTTCTTTAAAAGTAAGTTTAGCTAATTAAGTGCCAAATATGTTCTGTTATACACAGTTTTTAACTGAAAGATATCTATAGCTTGGTGTTTTGAATGCAAGTTATGTCCTCTCAATGCAGAAATTAAAAGTGTGAATATAATGCTAAAATGGTACCAACATTTTTGGCTAAATCCTTTGTTTAAATGAAAGTGGAGAAGAGATATACAAAGGAAGATTAAGTTGATTTTTAAACAAAGACAATAACTATGATCACTAATGTTTTTCTAATTTATACTTGTCTATTTAGCAAATAACTATACATACAAAGATATAAATTTAAAATCTTTGCACACATGAATTTGCTTTTCATTTAATATACAGCCATACATAATAGGACAGTTAGTGATAATTTAAAACAGAAAAGTGAATAATGCAGGTCACAACATTTTACAATTTCAACATATGTTGTCAGAATTTGGAAAAATACTTGTGAAAAATGTGAAAGTCACCTTAGTCTTGAACTATGAGAAGAAATTAGAAAAGTAGGAAAAAAGGGAATGTATATTCAAGAAGAATACAAATTAATTTAAGAAATTTTCAAACAAGTCTGACCATAGTGTATTTTCCGAACTACCTAGAAGGAGGAAAGGGAATGAGAACAGTTCTGGCAGGCTTTTAAAAAGTGTTCTTGTTACTTATAGCAGAATATGATTCAGTAGACTTGAGGTACCTATAGAAGTAGGGCAAGTGTCTTGAGTCCTGGACTCCTGGACTTGGATGTGTAACATGGTGGAGTGCCCAACTGGGAGAGGCTCAAGTGGTAGGCCAGGGCAGATTTAAATGATACATTTGGATATAATGCAAGGAAATCAATTTCAATAAAATGTAAATCAAATCATTTAATTTCTTACATGCAAATTTGTATAGTAATCACAAATATTTAATCTCAGTGTCTTAATCTCCTGTCTTAAATAAACACCTTACCAGGATGTGTTTATAAATCAGAGGAATGGCAATTTTTACATCTAGAGAGATTCACACAGTTTTAAATGCAAGTACATAGACACTATTATTTGATAATTTATATAAACCTATATTATTCAATTTAAAATATAGCTAATAGTTCATTTAAGTGGACTTCTTCACATGTCCACTATGGTTAGTAATCTCTGCACAGGTCAATGAGTGATGAAGATTCAAAATAATGCCAGTAATTCAGAGTAAAACTCACATTAATTCTTAGGCAAACTTCACATTTCCAGTGCTTACCCAAACTGCTGCAATGCCTCTAGAATCTATAGTTTATGAATAGAACTCTTCTGCAAATTCATCCCCATCTCAGCCCATTTCTTGTTTTTCTTCATTGTTTTCATTTATTATTTTTTCTCATAACATTTTGTCATTTCTTGACATTATAGAAGTGAGTATTATAGACATCTATATTTAGTCTTCACTTTTCATCCAATTTCATTGCCTTTTTTCAGATAAAGGGCAATTGCAAAGAGATACAGTACATTAAATGAATAAAATAATTGTGAAAGAAATATCTGTTATACTTGTTTAGCAAGCTAATTATTCATTTTATTTTTGACAATTACTTCCAAAGAATTTCTTTAATAAATAGTTTATGTGTACAACACAACAGAGAACAGAAAACATTACTGTAAATGTTTTAATACAAATATAAAAGAATGCCACAGATTTTAAAATATGAACTAATTTTGGGAACACAAAAATAGTTTCTTTAGAAAGTTTGGTTAATCTCTTGTGCTAAATCACTTTTGAAGGCAGAGCTTTCTCTAACGTCTTTCCTGTTATTTTCATGCTGCAAAGTATTTTTAAAGAGCATATTTAAATGATGAGATTTTTATCCTGGCCTTGCCAGTGGAGAGGGAAGAGGATTCCTTCTCCTCATCTTTGGTATACAATATATTTGGGGGCTGTCAAAATCTGCATCTTAATCAGGTGTCACCCCTAGGAAAATGTTTTAGGAATTTATCTTGTGAGTCTCTTCTAATGGAGGGAATATTATATTTTTTATGTCTTTTGCCTGAAGGTCTGACGGGGATGGTTTTCTTAGAAGTTCTCTGTTATATTTAGTATAATAAAATGGGTACAGAAAAAACAAGCAAACAACAAAAACAAACATTAAAAGAATTTCCTCATTAGATCTCACTTAATCTCCCCTGTGATGATACAAACAGTGTTTTTTTCCACTTCCTTCTCTTTCAATGTTTCATTTTCTGAAATATATGCCATAGGAGCTACTCATTTTGCAGTTTGTGGTGTGGGGGAGTAGGTGACAATGAAATTATCTTTAAGCCCTGCTATTTGGATGAATGAATCTATCAACTTTGATTAATGATATTTCCTCCACATTTCAGGAAATACTTGATTGTTACTTCATTTCTCTAATGTAGTCACTTAGTGTTACTTTGTGTGATTTCAAGGGAGAGACAGCAAAAGGTGAAGGAAGAGTAAACTGTAGATATTTAATTTATATTTTAACTTTACAAAAATATTGTGTTTTATTTCTTACTTAATGGCAATGATGAGTCTTTTAAAATAACAAATTGGATAGGAAAAAACTGTTTAAGAATATGTGATTCCCCATTGATGCTAATGCAAAATGTTAAAAATATTCTACTCTTAAGATATATTGAATTTAAACAAAACAGTATAGTTCAATGGTACAGCACATTACAGTAAAATCAGGTATTATATAGCTTGAACTTTTTAACTACAAGTTCCCTAGGATGATCCATCATCATCCAAAAAAGTTAAAATGGAAACTATGCATATCATTTTCCTGAATGTATCTCTACTTTAAATAAAATTGAGGTTCTTTTACTAAAAAGCATATTGAGACTACTTAAATATGTTTAAAATAAAACTATATTCTTTACCAAAATCTGCCCTTTTAGTAACATAAATATCTATGCTCACTCTCCTTGTTCAACCAGTCTTTAATCAAGGCAAGCCTCATGCAGTTTCTGCATCCAGTTCTGTACCTGGTTGTGCAAGCCTTTCTATCAGCAGCTCTTTTGAGGTTCTGGCACCTATAAATGTGCTGGAAGGAACTACTCTGCTCTCTAAGGGCCTTGGTTCTGCTCTCTGAGCCCCTTTTCTTTGTTAATATCCAAATGCAGTGGGCTATAGAGAATATATTCTCCTGGGAACTATGGGATTTCTCAACTTTCTTCTTTTGGAACACTTTTAGAGGAATATGAAGTACATTCAGTTTTAATCTGTATTTCAGTATGAAAACTTCTCGCCCTTTCCATGAGAAGAATGGGAATCAGTTTATTCAATATATTGAATGTAACAAATCCTCTTTCTAAAACAGCCTGTCTCAATTGTTTGCTCCTTGAGACTCCCGATGTAGTTTATTAGTGTACGGTAAATTGTGTGTCTAAGGATCTTGCTGGGTTTGCATACGTGTGTACATAAAATATACTCATGTATGCATATTCTGTTGTTTATATACATTTGTATATATGTGTATAGGGATATATCAACTGGTATCTATAGAAATTAAGACTGGGTAATTTAAAATTTTTATCTTAATGTTTAACTCCTTTTATATTCAATTAACATAATTTAAATTAATATAATTTAAAAATAACAACTAAAATTTTGTGTACTCTAATAAACTTTCCAAAATATATCTATATTATAATTTATTTTGAACTGAAAATACCATGACAACCTGCTTACCCAGTTTTATGAGAGTTAAAGAAAGAACCATTTCTTTATCTATAATTTACAACATTTCATTTTAGAGATCATATCAATCCTTTCTAATATTTTTTCTTCTGATGTTTTCACATTTTTGCTAAATGCAATACTAACATTTAATAGATTATAAATATGAAAAATAAGTGAAATGAAAATAAAAATATGTTGGCAGTTATGAATCAGAGAAGAAAAGTAAAATATTCATGAAACAATGAAAATACTTATGATTAAGCTACTCACTCTTTATACATATTATAAATCCCTTGAAAGTTTGGGAGTGATTCCATTCAGAATCTTTTTTGCTTTGCTTTGAGTACTGATGAAGTCATTTGACTTAAGGGAAAACATCCAGCTAAGTTTTACCAAAAAAATGGTATTTAAATAGTTTAAATGATTTAAGGCTCTAGTAATCCAGTTGTGTGTAAAGCAGGCAAGTTAAAGGCATCTGCAGAAATAAAATTCAACATACTTTTTAAGAAGGTAATTTTATTGTACAAAACTACTTACAAAATAGTTTATACTTTCAAGCATTTAAAGCTCTTACTATATATACTTCAAAAGAAAAGATAAAATTTTCCTTAAGCACACATTGTTACACTTCAGTGCATTTCAGCTCATTTATAGTTTCAGCATTTTTGGTTCGGCACATCTATAGGTTCAGCATTTTTGTTAGCCCCAAATGTCTCTTTTCCCCTTTATACATTCTTGCTCACCTTATTACTTAAGTTCATGAATAAGATAGGAAAAAAAGAAATCATTCTCATAAAAGTATTTCTTATGGAGTTCCTGGAGGGAAAAATGAGTAATTTTCCTTGGTCAATTTTTTATGTCTAAAATTCTAGACACTATATGAACCAAAGAATGTTTGCCATCAGATTTAGCTACTCTATAGTTTAGAAGTATTTAGTTGTCATTTATTCAATTGGGTAAGCATGTGCTCATTGTTTGATAAACTTTGATAAAGCATTATGTTTTCTGTAATTTCTTCCGTTTAAGTGCATTGAAGGTAGCATAAAAAGATATGTGAAATTTACAACTAATAGTGTGCAAAATTTCAGAATGTAGGGATGTCTAAGTCCATAAACAGGAATAGAGTGGAAGAGACATATTGATTGGTGTTATATTTTTACTTTCATGCATTTATCACAGTCATACTTGTGAAATATCACTATATAAAACTGAAATATATTTTTCAACAAATATAGGTTAAGACATTTTAAATAACAACACATTGTGTGAGTTTAATTGGCAGAATTATTTTATTCCCTAGTAATATATAACATAATGGATATAATGACAAGTGTTTTGAAATAGATGAACTATAGCGCATCTTGGACTTACTAACTACATTGACTAGATACTCAATATATGTGCTTATTTTTTATCTTTTTGATGTATTGCTTATTTTAGAATCCTTCAGAAGTTGTTTTATTTATCTTTTTTATATAAAATGTATTTTCCATTTATAGAAAGCAACTTTAGTAATATGTCTATTCATTTATATGATAATTGGATTCATCAAATTCTTTCCCCAATTATTGTTCTCTAATAATTAGTTGTATTTTGAAAATGACATCAATATTGCCACTCTTGCTCCCTATTTTCTTGCATTTGCCTGAATATCTATTATCTTACACGTTTTTGACATCTAGTGCTATATTTTAAGAGATTTTCCTGTATATGAGGCATAGAAAAGCTTATTTTGTATCAACATTGAAATTGGTTTGGTAAGATTAATTTACGTTAGTATACACACATAAATATGCATATAACACATGTATACATACATGACTTACCTCTTTTATATTAGTTCATTTTAGAAATTAATGTTTACTCTGTTGTATTTTCTTCTACTTTTTGTTTATTTTTTATTATTATGTTTTAATCCTCACCTGAGTGATGCAGATCCCAGCTCGTGGGGTCCGCGTCATTATGGATGAAATGAGACATTCACACAGACTACTGAATCTGGTGGAGGAAGAGGGACAGCATGGCTTTTCTCTCAAGGGGAGCAAAAGCCTCAACCTCCGCTATGATAGGCCTTTATTGGGTTTCTCCCCCCTTTACAAGATGGTCCTCATTTACTATGCACAGATTCACTTTAGGTGGTTACCTTTTACAGAAAACAAAGGTGCCAATGCTACTAATCACATCACAGAAGAAGGATATTTGCAAATGAAAAGGCAAAAGTAGTTGGACCAGTCATCCTTGGAAAGTTTAGTATGGTTTTTAGGAAGTTGCTTTGCAGTAAATGTCCTTAATTCAGGGTGAGGGAGTTTTTTAGCAAGAGCAAGACTCAAAGGGGCCTAGGCACATTGCAGGCCTGATTCCCTCCATAGGATAACCTATCCATGGGCGTGGATCCTGTGCATCTCTGAGTGGGAGCTGGGCCCACTCCACACAGAACGGTCTACACCTGAGGATATGTTTATTAATTTTATAGGGAGAAGAAGGGACAGAGAGAGAAACATCAATGTAAGAGAGAAACATCAATCAATTGTCCCTTATGCATGCCCTGACTGGGGATCAACACACATCCTAAATATGTGCCCTAATGAGGAATCCAACCTGAAACCATTCTGCGTATGGGACAGCACTCCAACCAACTGAACCACTTCACCAGGGCCACTTTTTGCTGGTTTAATTTTTATTCATCCTCACTTTTCCCCTAGTTAATTGAAAAGGTCCTTTAAGCCTTCCCACTTGTCAAGTGTTTTTTTTTTTGCCTTACATTCCTTATGGCAATAACCAATTAGAAAAATTCCAACATACCTAAATATATCTACTCTATATGCCCTATAACCAGAGCACTCCATTGTCCTGTGCTTCCCCTACCCAGAACATGACATTGTATATATCTTTATTCACTCAGCTGCCAGGGCTAAAAAAAATCCTCTATAATGTTTGTGTTTTTTCCTCAGTCTAACACCCAAATTCCACATTTTTCCAAAATAGTTTGGTAACTTCATTTACAGGCTATTATATTTTCTTTTGCAACCTGACTGTTATTTCAAAGAAACATTTTCAAATAGCAATTCAAGTCTTCCATCCAGGAGAAATATTTACTTTATTACTTACTTTTTTTCCCTCAGAAACAGCACCTGAGCTCTGAAAGTTCTGTATTAGAGATCCCTTTCTTTGTCTTCTTTGTGGATATCCTGTCATTCTTCTGGGTTCAGGAATATCTGGCAGGTCATTTCAGGGAAGATCTCCAATGTCAAGGTGCTACCCTACTCTTGGAAAGGGAGAAATGCTGCCTGAGGGCCCCTTTTCCTGGCAATGGAGTACACGTTTTTACTTTAGGCTTCCTCCTTCTGTTTCTGTCTCAGAACACTAATTTTTCAAGATTTGAAAGGATAAATATGTATAAAAGAGTGTAAACAAATTGAAGATGTCAGTAGACAATAATCTGAAAACAAAATTGCCTTTAATGATGTTTTTAATAGTATTAGGAAAGGCATTTCCCATCTATAACATTTATATTTGGCACTCATGTTGCTCAATGTATAACCAGGCACAGGTATTTGGAGGAAGATTTTTGAATATCCATTTGAAGATTCAACATTGTACCATGAAAATGAATTAATTTCACAGTTAAATATACAGCCAAAACATCAATGCAATGCAAATAGACTTTGATACTTTGTAACAAGTTAAAAAATACCTGTGACTCAGCATAAAATATATGGCCTCTCTGTCATCAGACACGTTATACTTTCCTCCACAACTCAATAATGTATATTTTCTAAACCCTACTTCCCCAATGTTACATGTAATTCAGATAAAAAAAATATGACACTTTAATATATCTATATACTATTATTGAAAATTTTCAGAATTAGCCTTAAAATGTAAATGTATCTGCTTTTATTGATTATAATTGATTGGGTTGTTGCTCCCTCAATGAACTCACTGTGTACTCATATAGTTGTAGAAATGAATTACCAACACTGATACTAATAACTCTGTCATGGAAAATATGCAAGTTTTATCCAAAATTTAATTACTCTATGGGTTATTTTTAAGATTCTATATTGTGAAACTCTACTACAATAAACCAAACTGCTAATGTGTATGCATAAAGATTAGTAAACTTAGCATTTCCACTTTACTTGTTATAGTATTTGAAATGTACATTTCAAGTAATGCAGTGTATATTATGATTATCAAATGCATATATTGAACTCAAATTTAATGTAAAATGTCAACTCTGAATATTACCACAGAAATTTCCTTCTAAATTGATAGCATTAGGAATAAACCCACACAATCAATGTTTCTCTTGAATTTTGAAAAACTAAATGGGATAAAAAACTTATGAAAAGGTAAAAATACTATTTTCCTCTTTAAGTGGAGAATGATATACCTGTTTATGATATGCTATAAAGGTCTAAATTATATGGCTTCTAGAGATGACGGAAAATATGAACTTACATTTTTAAATGTAAATAACATAAAATTAGGAGTATTCATTAAATATATGTTCTAGAAATTCAAAGCTATATTATAACTTTAAGTGTAAGTGTTGGTAATAAGGTGTATGAGGACTTCCAGTTGATATCAAGGCTTTGATTCTGTTATGGTTGATTTTATTCTCAGTAAAGTCAATATTTGTTTCTTGCTCTCACTGTGCACAGAGATAGCAGACAGTGATGAGTCACGTGAATGTCTTCCTGATTTATTTATCTAACCATAATCAGTATAGCTGGTCACTTGTGTTAGATGACCTATTTGCCATCTAAATATTTATGTTCACTTTTCCAAATTATTAAGACATATGGGTAAAACATTGTCTTTTATTCTGAAACAAAATAGCAAGAATATGTTCCCAAAATCGGAGTCTGTGTAAGGTACAAAGGTCAGGGGGTTGAGCTGTAAACTCTGTCCTGTTAGTGCACACAGGGCTCTCCCAGGGCACTGCTGGTTTTCAAGCACTTGCTCTCCAGTCTACTCAGCAATGCTGAAGTCAGAGTCTTGACAAGCTTTAACCAGATTTCTCTACCATCTGTATACTCTGAAGATGACATTTTTAACTAAAATAACTTCCTTCCCAATGAATTGGGCTCTGGACATTTGGGAGTTGTTATTCACAGAGAATTGGCCAAAACTTACATCAAATATGTTAGTACAAATTTCTTTTTAAAGTAGAAAATATTTAGAAAAATGTTACTCTTTTAAAGATTTAATTATGTAATAAAAAGTTATAACTGTCTTTTAATTAGATTTCATTAAGTACCCCCAATATGAAATTAATTATAGTAGCCATTGTATAGATTTGGGCAGGTAGTTTAACTACTAATTGTGAACTCCAAGGTTGTTGTGAAAATGGACATGTGAAATATCCAACAGAGACCTGGCTATGGATCTCAGCTGAAGCATGGAGAGGACAAGGATCTACCAATGAAAGTATTCCTCCTGAGGGGTTAAACAGCCGTGCTATTGAGAGCAAACTGGGGGTGGGGGTGAATATACAGCCCCACTGTGGGAGCTTCCATCTATACTGTTAACCCCCAACACCAGTAAGGCATAAGAACTGAATAAAAAAAGAGAAACAATGGATTATTGCTGAAGTTAAGGAAATGAGATATTATGGGTTGTGATTCAAAGACCCTGATATCTTAAACCAGTGAGCAGGAAATCTGAGGTCAATTTATGAGCATGCAGTCATTTTTCCTTTGGGTAAGAGGGAGAGTACCAGCCTGAAACTCTGCTGCCATTACTCTTATTCATGGATCAACAGAAGGATCCAGGAATAACTCATTGTATTTAAACCTAAATAACAATGACATATAAATCAAAGGATCTAAACAACAAAAAATACAAAAATATTTAAAACATTTATCAGAGTATATTAGGTTATTTTTTATTGTTATTCAATTACAGTTGTTGCCATTTTTCCCACATTACTCCCCTAAACTACCCACTCCCTACCTTCAATCCCCCTCCACTGTCTTTGTCCATGGGTTCTTTATACATGTTCCTTGACTTGACCCTTCTCCTTCCTTATCCCATTCTACCCCTCCCACCTTCCCTCTGGTCACCGTTAGTTTGTTATTTATTTCCATGTCTCTGGTTCTATTTTTCTTACTTTTTTGTTTTGTTGATTAGGTTCCACTTATAGGTGAGATCATATGGTATTTGTTTTTCACCACCTGACTAATTTCATTTAGCATAGTGCTCTCCAGATCCATTCATGCTGTCACTAAGGGTATGAGCTCCTTCTTTCTTTCTGCAGCATAGTATTCCATTGTGTAAATGTACCACAGTTTTTTGATCCACTCATTTACTGATGGGTGCTTATGCTGTTTCAAGCACCTAGCTATTATAAATAATGCTGCTAAGACCATTGGGTGATATAGATTCTTTTGAATTGGTGTTTCAGGATTCTTAGGGTATAATCCCAGGAGTGGAATTGCTGGATCAAAAGGCAGTTCCATTTGTAGTTTTTTGAGGAAATTCCATACTGATTTTCACAGTGGCTATACAGTCTGCATTCCCACCACCAGTGTAGCACTTTATCTTAAACAAAAGAAAAGTATACCATGTCCTTGGACAAGAATTTTCAGTGTTATAGAGATTCAAATTCTCCCAAATTATCTGTTTTTAAGTGACAATTAAATGAACACAACAATTTAGCAACTTTTAAGATGCAGAAAACATCAAAGATTTTGAAAACTAAAAATAGTTCACATATCTCATTTTGCAACAACACTAAGAAAAATAGAATTATTAGAACAGTGGAAACAAATAACAAAGTCTATGATTCAAGCCTTTTAGTAAGACCTAGTGGCTAATCTACACATTTTGCTCAATAAGAATAAAAAATTCTACAACATTTTTGAACTTCAGAAGTGGATTTTAATGTTCTCATGCAAAAAATATATTTGCGATTATATTAAAGAACTAAAAGTAGTAAGAGACTAGGTATCAACATATGTAAAACTCACATATACAATTCAATTAAAAGATTGCAGTATTGTTAAATAAATAGTTTAACAAAAAATGAACCTACAGATATATTTAAATTCATATATAATAAAGGCTTTATTTTTATTAGTTGGGGAAAGGTAAATTGTTTTATAAACATTGTTTATAGAACTAGCCTCTCAGAAGAGTGAATTCAGAAGTCATGAGAGAAAAAATGGAAAAAATTACCTGCATATAAATAACAAATTACTATATAGTAAGAAATACCATGGAGGATGTATCAAACATCAAGGGAACTAAAAGAATATTGCAACACATATAACCAAGAGATAAATTTTAAACTTGTAACGGATTCTGTGAATCATTAAGAAAAATAAGCCAAGAGAAAATAGCCAAAGATGGAAGCAGCAAAGGCACAATAAAGAAAATAGAGATGGTCCTTAAACATTTGAAAATCATCTTAGTCTCTTTCAAAACAACATAAATGTTAGTAAAAAGGCAATTAGCAACCATTTCCCCATGTATGGGACTGGAAGAGACAAAAGAGTTCATGATATTTTTGCTGTGAGGCTGTGTATAGGTAGAGAAGCATTCTCAAACATTGTTGCTGGGGGCAATTTGGCAATGTTTAGCCCAAATTTAAATGTTTACTCTTTCTCTCTGTATGTGGTGTACATATGTATATGAGGGTCAGATGACACCCACTGCAGACTTAAGTGTTTGTATCATGGCTGGGAACTCTTAACTAATGGCAGCTGTTGCCTTTTTATGGTTCTGGGGGCCCATGGGACAGGGAGAGGGAGGAAAAATATTAAATAAAATGGAAAAAAGTGAATTAGCCACTGCCCCTGATAAGGAGACCTTTTGAGAAAATGTGGATAAAATTTCCAAAGTTCAAACTTAAGAGAAACTAAGGAACTCATAAGTGTATTCAATTGAGCCTGCTTTTTGGATTATCTGGTTTTCAAAAATTCAAATAAGTTAAAAGTAATCTGTCCTTAGTTTTCAGCCTTTTCTAAAGAATAAAAACAATACCTCATCAGAACACAAGGAAAATGTGGTTGCCAGTCATCTTTTCCAACAAATGTGTTCTTTTCCTAGTACATTGATAGACATTTACGAGATGTTGAACCATCAAGCAATACAAAAAATGTAAACTGTAATTATAAAGCAAGTAACTAAAAGGAAGGGCACAAGATATCTCTTGAAATACTTAAGTAAAATAATGAAACTTTAAACTTATTTTTTATATGCAGAGCAGTTTGAGTTGCTCCTTTTTTCTTAATGCTGATGCAGTAAAGCTGTCACCTTCCACAGTACTACATACAAAAGGGTCAGTGTGGGCCTCCCTGTTCTCACCACCACAGATATGGCATCACCATTCTTTAGGTTATCTGAGTTAAGGTCCTAAAGTCATTATTCTCATTACTGTAATCCTCTTGTTTGAGTATTTCATGAATTTATTAGCCTTTAGGTTTAATGATAAAATGTGACTTTTAGTACTTCGTTTATACTAACAGTTCTTGACTTCAGGACATGTCTTTATCACAGTTATGGAAACTGCATCTTTGCACTTTTTAGCTGATATCATGACTTCTTAACAGGAAAATATAAGAATCATTACTTATATAAGGTAAATATTATGTAAATATAGACCTGACTGTCACAATCCTTCTGACTCCAGCATGTACAACCAAAGTACATATACATTCTTCCAATGACCACTGAATGAATAACAAGCCTATAGCACAGAACTTAATTTTCACTAATTTAGTGTGGCAAGGACTTTCCAGATATCATCTTTTATCTACTTTAAGCCAAATGCGAATCGAAAATCCTTTTTTCCCCTCATCTCCACCTGTAATGTCAAAGTCCTGTTTCATGAATCAATAAAATGTCATTCCCTCTTCAAAGCTATTGAGAAAAAACAATAAATACATGAAAGAAAAACATTACAAATGCCAATTAATATTGCATTTGCCTCTATTGTTGCCATAATAAATTATCAGAAATTTAGGAGCTTAACATAAGATCAATTTATTATTTCATAATCCTATAGCTCTGAAGCCTGGATTGACTGAGACTGCATCCATCTCCGGGTTTCATAAAACTGAGATCAAGTTGTGGACAAGGCTGTATTCCTTTGTGGTATCTCTAATTGTGTATTTGTTTCCAAGCTTATCTTGATTATTGGAAGAATTCCGTGCCCCTGGCTGTAGGACTAAGGTCTATATTTCCATTCTGGCTGTCAGTTGAGAGAGTGTTTAGTTTCTAGATGCCACCATGTTCCTTTTCTTGTGGGCACTTCATCTTCAAAGCCAGCAACTGTGGGCTATCTTTATCTTGCATTAATTCCACCTACTCTCCTCTAGTGCTTCATCTCTCATCTTTTTCAAGCCCAAGATAATTCTTCATATTTTTAAGAGTGCATATGATTATACTGAGCCAACCCTAATAATACAGGATAATGTCCTTGTGTCAAGGCTCATAAACTTAATATTTTCAAGTTTCATTTTGCCAAAAAATGCAACATATTCATAGGTTCCATAGACATCTTTGAGAGACCATTATTTTGACTTCAACAAATATATTCAAGAAAAAATGTTTAAAAAATATAAAGAAATTAAGTAATGTAATGTACAGTAATACACTGGCACCATCAAATATTTCTATGTGTGTTATTCCAACAAGTTGATTTTATGAAACCAGTCCATATTTTAATGGGAAATTTAAAATAGTCTAGTTGAAACTATTTATAACTGTTAAAAATTCCTGTTAATATCATTTCACAACTGTTTATTTTGTTTCCTTTAAATTATATTTATTTGTATTATTTTTAAGACTTTTGACCATCCATCATGCTCTCCCATCCTCTAAGAGTTTCCTTCTAAACCTTACCTATTTTTACCTGGCAACTGATTTCTAGTCTTTGTTTATAAATTTATCTTATTCCTTCTAGCCTTCTTAGCACTGCTGAAGCTAGGTATGTCTTCACTAGATTATTAAAAATATTAATTCTATATTTTAATATTATAGTATTACAAATGTTATCCAAATCACTCAAAAACATCCTTTGAAGCATAGAATTTTTTTCCAATTTTTGGTTTCTATCTTATTTTGATATTTCTATCAAAATATCCAATATCTATTCACAACTCAACCACTCTTGATTGGTGAGTATGAATAGAAAAAAAGAAGGCATGAGTAGCTGAGTCCCTTTTTCTTTCTTCTCTTTAAGTTCATTCTGGAGTCAGTTTGCCTGCAGAGAGGTCCCTTTGCTGTTTGTTGGCTTACCATAAGTTTAGCCCTGTCTCCACAGGCCAGGCCTGAGGATTTCTAGATAGCCTTGTCAGCCTGACTCTGAAATCCAGCAGTTGGAAAGCTATTCTTCTCATTCCCTATTATCTCTAATTAAGTTGATAATTGGTCTTCATTAACCATGTTTTTTGTTTATTTTCAATTTAGCGATGAATGTGGGAAGAAAAGAATGGGACTCTACAAACCACTAAATGCACAAATAATCATTGTGGAGAAGAAACAGAACCATAGATTCTTTTAGTACCTTTTCTGTATTCAAACATTGAAATAGGTATTGTATGTGAATTAAAATGTTGAGTCCTAAAAGTGGCATTGGATGTTAATTACAATATTGTGCATATTTTATTGATGATGATTTAAATTATTCAGGTAATTTGCCAATAGTCACATACTTAAGAAAAAACAGTGATCAAATGGGAAGCCATCTCTGCTGACATACACATGCACAATGCTATTTTATTGCATCTTCTCCAAGAATTTACGTATATTTTTATTTTGAAGTTTTACAGTAAATAGGCACTATTTTATTCATACAAACTCACCCTATTATTTTTAACTCAATATATTTTCAAAATTCAGATTATCGTTAGTCAGTTTTTTTCTTGTAGACATTAGTCAGTTCCCTTTAGGTTTGTGCATTGATCAGTTATGTTAGTTGTAAACAAGAAAAGAAATGTGGACATTTTAAGTGTAAAAATGTAACTTTTGGAGTAGAAATGGGATAATTTGCAGAATCAAAGGCTCTCAATGACAAGAGCGATTCAAGTACTTCCGAGACTTTGTATCTCTTTTATTGTGTTTTAAAATTCTGGGACAGAGCACATGATTGCCCAAGCCTGAGTCATACATTTTATTACCCCTTGACCTATACCAAAGGTGAGCATGTAAAACAAAATCATGTGCACAAACTTGATCAGTGGAGGCCAATTCATAAGAATGGAGACACAAATCCAGATAAATAATCACTTCAAGAAATGCCTGGTTCCACTGGGATGGGTGGCCACACACAAGCCAACAAGCTGAGGACCCAGACAATGCTACCTCCTCTCTGCCCAGGCTCAGTTCCCACTTTCTAACTGTGAAAGGACTGGAAGCCAGCCAGCCAGCCAGTGCCACACAGTTGGAATAAGTCAATGAGCAGGATTTTGCAGTCAGGAAGTGTTTCACAAAGAGCTCCAAAACCTATTTTGAACTCAAAAGTCAACCCTTGAAAAGCAACACTTCCAAGGAGCACCCTGGAGACTCTAATAAGTTCCTCTAGGATGACACCATCTACCTTGCTAGGCCAGCAACTCACCTGTTAGCAGATGTGGGGTCAGTAACAAGGGAATCATAAGCTGCAAGCAGCCCAGTACGTGCAACAGAGAGTGCCTATGAATCAGACACCATCCACAGGCGTTAGTTTGTGCACCAACCATCCCTTGGCCACTCAGGGACCCATGTTAGTCCTTAAGATGCAGACCCACTGCAAATATCCCACCAAGTACCACATCTAGAAAGCCAAACACAGCAGGTAAAGCAGTACCTTTCTACCACTTTGGCAAATAAACATGCCGCCAAGTAAATCCTGAGCCTGCCATGTCCAAACAAATCTGGCGATCATGTCATGCCACCGGTGCCAGGGAGCAGCACACCTAGCAGCCCCATAACCATGTTCACACTTTATTCCAACTGTGAAAAAGAGGGATTTTCTAAGTTTGAAGAACAAAACAAGGTGAGAGTGAATGTCCAACAAGGAATGTACACTCTCAAGCATCATGTATGGAGATGGATGATGTTATCAGTGACATCATTAGACTAGAATCAAGTTATATTGAAGAATTCTGAGCTTGAAGCCTTGCAAATGGAAAATATGTTTCCTGTCTCCAGAAACATGATTGACGTGTATGGCAAACAAGGACTGACACCCCCAAGCCTTACCATCAGCAACTCCTGTCCAGCCAACCTTTCCAACATAAACAGTGATCTCACAGAGTCTGAAGCCAGAACACTGGCTAAAGAGAAGGAAAAAAAAGTCACAACTAGGTTAAATGAAGAAGATTACAAATAAATGGACTTATTAAGAACCAGGTACTTTTATTTCCAAGTCCAATGATCCAGACATGCACTGGAATAAGGGAATCAGGGAAGAGACTGCTCTCCATATTTGGTGAGTGAGATTATCAAGCAAGAACCCTCTCTTAAAAACTGCAGCCAACATCTTCAGCATCTAACTTTTACAACAACCCTAGATCTCACAGGCTGCACAGTCACCTTCAACAACAACTTCAGAACCAGGACCAAGAGCTACTAAGCCTCCTGTCGTCATGATGATGGACTCTAAACTGAAAGACATCCTGGTGGATAATAGTGTTTCTGCTGTGGGTGTAACTGATCTACTTCTTTCATCAATGTCCCCTAGAGCTTCCAAAACAAGCAGCCAAAGGAGCAGCATGGGAGAAGCTGATCATGCTTGTTAGCAAAGCTTCCCTGATCTGCTTTCCCACAAATGCTTCTTTCTTGATTTTTAGATTTAATAATTGCCCTGAAGGGGTTTACTTCTTAATATTTCTTTAATATAAACATTTTTCATGCTTTATCAATAACCCATATTTTATTTTTAGAATTTTGTGAAAAAGACTTATATTTTACAACTACGAATGCCTCCAAAGCATTATACAAGAGATGTACAGTATTTGTTAACTCAGTTCACCCAGATGTTGGCTTTCTGAGCAAGAGGATTTTGTATCACAGAAATTTCTGTCTATTCTTATTCAGGGGGAATATGGTTTGAGATTTTTATGCTATGGCTCTCTTGGAAATTAATTGTAAAGTTTAATTGGAAGAATGTAAAGCAATAAAAAATTGTATAAAAACAAAGAGAGACAGAGAGAGAAAAAAAAATCCATACTAACCATTTTCCATTTTCTAAATATGTTCATTGGTACTGCCTTAAAGATAATACTCTTCTAGCATCACTTAGTCTTTATACTGCAAGCTACTTAAAGTAATACTGTATTCCATAAAAGAACAATTCAACCATTTTCATGAGGATTGTCTGGTTAGAAATCATATTTAATATATTACTCAGGTTCAACTGAATTGGAGGGAGACAGTTCAAGGCTCCAAAACCTGAGGTCTTAGCTGCTCACATGGCTATATAATTTTCATTATCAATGAGTGTGATTCCATTTTCATAAAATATACTTCATTTTCAAATGAAAATTAATGTCCTCACAAAGTAAAATATCAAGAAGTACTGAAAGTTTTACTTCTTTTTCCCTTCAATTTTGTTTTTAATAAGAAACCCAAACTGGGCAATTTCTAACTGACTTTACTATTTTTATTTTTTAGTTACTCTTTACTGTTCACTTGATTTATACAGATTCTTTATTATCATTATTATTTTCAATATGTTTATATTAATGTGTGGAGTACACATCTTAAATGTCAAGTTTTCAATATTTTTACAAATCTAAAAAAGAAATTCCTAGCCAAACTGCATTGCTAAAATACCTACATGAATTATGAGATAGTTTTTACCTCAGACATATACGGTTTTTAAAACTTTATTCTTCACTTAAATATTTGAGAAAACAGCGTTATTTAGAAAAGAAATTTAACCTACAATAGAAAGGATGCGGTGTTACACATTTGTAAATACAAAGTAATTTCCTGGGTTTATGGAACAAAGTCAAATTGACTACGTATGTCTATAGAGAGGTCTATTTTGCACATTTACTTTCTTGTAACTATTTGGTTTCAATGTTATATTAAAATGATACTACAACTTATGAAAAACTCATTACCTAAAACAGTAGACTTCACAAATCAAATAAATTTGACTACCTACTTTAGGTTTTCTGTATTTTATTGTCCAAAGTCATAGATTATACGATCTGATGAGAAATAGGCATTAAAGTATTCCATAAAATGAAAGGTCAGCAATGCTATCAGTCAAGGAAATATATGATAATGGCAATTTTTATTTCTTATCACATTAAAGCCTTTTTTTTAATCTTCTATACCAACATCCAACATCCCATATTGACCTTGTGAGTACAGTAAATAGCATTACGTAGTGACTGGTGAACATTGCTACACACAGTATATGTGCTTTCCTCGAAGAACATTTCACATTCCTTATATTGTGCCATATGTTTTTCATTTACTGCACTAATAGAAAACAAGCAAAGTATGATTATCTGAAATTACCCACCTACTTTTAAGTCATTATTTGAAAATATAGGCAAAATTTAAAAGACACACAAAAATTTCTGAAAAGCCAAACACATTTTTCTGCATGGCACAGAATGTTTTAATTATTACTATTGTCTTTCTATACTCAAGAAACAAGTTCTGGGAATTTAGTTATCTTCATAGGCACATTACTTTCTCTATGTATTTCATTTGACAAGCATCTATACAACATTAACTCTATGTCAGGTGCTATTCTGTTTCTTAAATATGAGGTAAATAGTCATATATCTATTCCATTGGTAAGGAAACTACTGCACGGAGACCTTAAGTATTTGCTCAAGTGTCAAATAATGGCATAACCATTTACATAGACATATAAGATGCAAATGAAATATACCTAGAGTCTGGAAGAAGCTAAGTGCAGTGAGAGGTAAACATTTGCCTCTTCATTTATTTCTCTTTAGGCACACTGTATTATTAACTTACAAAATATTTAAGCAATGTAGTGAATTGTTATTCTTAACGAGCTATATTCCACCAAATAGAAATTGATGTATTATGGTAATACTAAAACACTACAAAATTTTGATTACAAAAAATGTTTATTATAACAAGATATTGATTAATTTTTAGCTAATAAATATAGTTTTTCTACTTTGACTAATAGAAGAAAATATTGCTCTAAACACATGTAGTTGAAAAATGTTACATATGCTATGTATAAGTCTCACTGACCTCAAGTCCACCGTTCCTTTCCTTTGCTTATGGATTTTTAGTAGATAGCTACATGACCAGATATAGTTTTTCTCTTTTCTTTTTTTTTCTAAAGGAGCTCAACAATATTTATTTTCAAATCCATTTTTGTTTAAGTACAAAGAAATACAATGCATTTAAAATGTCTTATACTCAGTTGTATTACTATGCAACTGACTTTACATTTCTCAAGAACACCATAAACATTCTGAATTAATATTTTCCAGTTTATTCTGTCCATTGTCTGATGAAAACATGAATGTGCCTTTAGTATCCAAAATCTTTACACTATTACTTCAACTTAACAAGTTCTTTTATTTTATTTAAAAAAATTTATTATAGTTGATACTCACTATTGTATTGGTTTCAGGTGTGCAGCCTAATGTTAGACAATTATATAATTTACAAAGTGATCACCCCAATAAGTCTAGCATCCACCTGGCACTAATTATAGTTATCACAGTTTTTTTACTATATTCTTTAGGTTGTACTTTACATCTATGTTGTATTTTACATCCAGTGACTATTTTGTAATTGACAACTTTTACTTCTTAACCCCTTCACCTTTTTCATTCAGGCCCCCAAGCCTACTCCTATCTAAACAAGTTTTTTTAAGCAAAACAAAATAAATCTTTGGTTATCTTTTGTGATAGATAAGGGTAATATATTATATAAGACCAGCAAATTTCTTTGTGCTACAGTTAGAATGATATACTCTTGGAACTTCTAATGCTTTCTTTAACTAAACATTATCTTATGAATCTGCTTTTCTCCTCTTCTGATCACTAGAATTTGATATCCTTTAAAAGAAAAAAATTTCCATTCCAGCCCTACAATTAATAACATTAGAGCAAAGCTCAATAGATGTCAGCCTCAAAAAAAAGCACTTTCAAATCTCTAATTAAATAAAGCTAGCATAATTTACCAACCAGAAATACTGAATTTTAACTTTGCCAAGGGGTAGCTTTAGGGCATCATTTAATGCAATCGCTTCCCATCCAAACAACTATCAAATCAAAGCTATTAGCTAATACTCAGTAGGAAACTGAAGGTTTGAAAAGTGTGCTAAAACGCCCCTGAGGTGAAGACTGATGATTATTTTATCTAAACAAATATAAGTGAGAATTAGTTTCTTTCAATGTCTTTGTGACCAGGACATCAAGGACTATAGACTCACTGCTCTGCAGTTTGTTGTTGTTGTTTCAGTACAAGAAAGCCATAGTGAGAGAACTTCTAGAGAGAGAATTTAACTGCACTGGAGATTCTACTACATTTCCAGATATAGAAATTCTACCCAGGACTCAGTATATAAATGCACTCATTATGTAAACCCTGAATTAAGGTATAGTTATAGCCTTATTTACAAAAAAAAAAAGAAAAAAAAAACTCTTCCCATTCAATAAGCAATCTTGAGAGAAAACAATAAAAAATCAACAGTTATTTATTGACAAAATGTTATTATACATTAAAATGGACTTTAACGAATCACAAAATTATGATTTGTTACTGCCATGGAACAGCTTTCCTGATGACTTGCAGGATAAAACAGAAGTGGTTTCCTGAGCATACTTTGAGCGTAAATTCTCTAATAACTGCTTAGACTTTTAAAAACGGTTTACTACTTTTAAAGCTGACTAGTGCTCCATAAAGTGACATTTCTGGGAAGATTCTGTTGGTGCCCCACCCATACTTTCTTAGCCCTTACGATTTCTAGCCATTTTTGTTGAACTTCTAACTGGTAACACATGTGAAGCTTTGCCTTTGGGTTTTTACTGGCTGAAAGAGACTGCTCTGTCCTCAGACAAGGCATGTAGGATGTGCCAGTAGTGCCCACCTCCCCTCAGAAGCATTCTACAAATTACTGACAGGCCCAAATCAGGAAAGCATGCTGTCAAAAGCAGCTGTTAAAAAATGCATTAAAGTCCTGACCAAGAAAGATGGTTTTAAAGATCCCCTCTGTTTAACTAAACTTCACACAGACTTCTTGCTTATTTGAGCCCTTGTTACCTCTTTGTTCTTACTGTGCTTCTGTAGAAAAAAAAATTAATGGTAAACCCTTTTCTGCTTCTTTGAGTTCTAAATCTTTTAAAAATCCCTTTTCACAGTTTTATAACCCCTTACTGTATTTCTCAAGGACCTAGGAATCATTGCTTTGAAATGTAATCATAACAAAGATAGAGCCCATATCTTCTAGTTTCCGTAGAAAGACAGTTTTTTTTAAACATTTTAAAAAATTTTGTTTAAATACAGTCGTCTCAATTTTTCCCCTACCACACCCCTCCACCCCAGCCATCCCCACTTCCCATCCTAGATCTTACTCTCTGTTGGTTTTGTCCATGTGTCCTATAGGCATGTTCCTGAAAACCTTTCCCATTTTTCCCCCATTATCCCTTCTCACCTTTCTTCTGGTTACTGTCAGTTTGTTCTTAATTTCAATGTCTCTGGTTATTTTTGGCTTGCTTGTTTGTTTTGTTGATTAGGTTCCACTTATAGGTGGGATCATATGGTATTTGTCTCTCATGGCCTACCTTATTTCACTTAGCATAATGCTCTCCAGTTCCCCATTAGTAAATAAATGGATCAAAAAACTATGATACATTTACATGATGGAATACTACGCAGCAGAAAGAAGGAAGGAGCTCTTACCCTTTGCGACAGCATGGATGGAACTAGATAGTTTTTTAGAAACATAAATTGGTTTATAAGCTTTTCCTGAAGCAAAAAGTAAAGTTATTATTAGTCTTCAAACATCCTAATCAAGAATTTCCTGGAACAAACAATTATGATGATGCAGCTAATCACAATGGATACCACATGTTGTGCATTGATGGCTGTGGAAGTTTTAAAAGATATACATAAATGATTTGAAATCCCTTCAATTTAAAGATGGAGTCTCACTCTTCTCTCCTCACATGTGCTGCATTTAGTGACTTGGTTCTCATGAAGAGAATGTGGCCAAAGCAACTGATTTATAAGGCAACAGTATGGCCCAAGGCATTTCCATCAGGCTTTCTCTAAAAGCCCATTCTAAGTCTCAAGTCAACATCCTTAACCAGTTGAGCAATGGTCAGTCTTTGAGTTTTTTACTTGAGGTGCTAGACATTGAGTAACAAGGACATACAATCACTGGTATGCAAAAAAAGAAGAAAATGAATAATATAAATATTTTAGAATTAGAGATATTTTGATGATTAGCAAACTAATTTTCACTATTTAATAGCTTATTTATATTTTAAATATCAATATTTTAAATTATTAAAATATGCTTTTGATTAAGCATGCAATTATTTCTCAATAATTTCTGAAATAATGAGTAAGGGCCTTATCATAGCAGAAAGTCAAACAAATATCACCTCCCGCATAAATTTGTTTCAAATGATACTTTTAAAGTTAGAAAGTATTTTAAGTGTATTTGAAATTTTTTAAAATCATAAACAAGGAAATAAAGGCTAAAAACAATGCCTATGCTGTGCTTTGTTTGCATATTTTAATGTGGTTGGAATAAAAACTACTTCTGTTTAGTTGTTCGAAGCTGTTTTATGTTCTTATTAAGGTGACAATGCTTTACCTCTGGAAGTTTGGGGAAACAGCAGGATCTAACTTTTTGTTGTGGGTCAAAAACATTTTCCCTTCTAGTGAAAGTTTGCTTTTTATTTGGCAGAAGGAATACCCTGGTGGGGTGAGTTTTAGCAGAAAAAAATACAATAAAACATACATCTTGAGAATGGAAGGCACCAAAATGAGGAATGCACAATTGAAGATTTATTTATTATCTATATTATCAAAAATAATACTCTCTTTTTGAAATAGATGATAAGAGTTTTGCAGAAATTTATTTAATTATTAAGCATTTAACTTTGTCTTCACATTATAGTAATATTTATAGCTCTCATATTATGTTAACTAGACCTCCTAATTGTGTTATACCTTTATAGTATTATTTTTTGCTTTTTCCATTTTTGCATAATAATATATATTTTATTTTTTTCTTTTTTAAAATTTTATATTTCAGTTACAGTTTATGTTGAATATTATTTTGTAGTAGTTTCAGTTGTAAGCTATAGTGGTTAGAAAAATCACATACTTTACAATGTGTACCCCTGATATTTCCAGTACTCATCTGGCACCATACATGGTATTACAATATTATTGACTATATTTCTTATGCTGTAATTTACATCCCCATAATTGTTCTGTAACTCCCAAACTATACTTCTCTATCCCTTTACTTTTTTCACCCAGTTCCTCAACCACCCACTCATCTGGCAACTATTAGTCTGTTCTCTGTAACTATGAGTCTGTTTCTATTGTATTTGTTTGTTTATATTTTTTTCTTTAGCTTCCACATATATGTGAAATCATATTTTACTTGCCTTTCTCTGATTGACTTATTCCACTTTGGGTACCCTCTAGGTCTATCTATATTGTAACAAATGGTAAGATGTCATCCTTTTTTGTGGCTCCCTTTTAAGCTATTTAATTCATAATTATAGTTTTCCTTACAAACAATCTTTCCTTCTATATTACTTTATATCACAAAGATAATAATAATAATTACAGAATGAGTAGTTTAATTTTGTTTTTTGGCCTTCTGCTTTCAACATTCTTTTGAAGGAATTCTGCTACTGCAACTTCTCATTTTCTGATAGAGATTTCTTGTTAGTTGCAAATATGTGCAAAACTATTTTTATTCTATGATGTACTGAAAGTTATTCAAAATTCTTTTATACCTAAAAAATTACAGCACTTTGGCCATTGTCTCAAATAATTATACCTACAGAGAAAAAGTACTTAATTCTTTTCCTCTTGTAAGTTCCATCCACATGATTCCACCTAAACCTAATTACCATATTTTGCTGTGTATAATGCATACCCATGTTTTTAGCCCAAACTGTCAGGAAAAAAATCTTTCATTTTAACTTTTTAATTTATTTTTTTATTTATTTATATTTAGAAACAAAATTAATCATCATATTCCAGGGGTACTATTTTGCATATGGATATCTTTTTTGCTTTCTAGAGTTAAACTTTAATTAATGCATAAGCATAAATAAAATAATTAAAAACATTTATAGAGATAGAGAATTAGTACTGCCCATGTATAAAGTTCACCCTTATTTTTCCATCAAAAATTTGAACCAAAAAATGCACATTATACACAGCAAAATATGATCCCTCCTAAAAACCCACCTTCAAATACCATCACATTGAGGATTTGGTCTTCAATCTATGAATTTTGGGGAACATAAACTTTCTACAATTTTCCATGCTACATAGAAAACTTTCCTGCAGAAACATCTACAAACTATAAAGATACTCTTCCATTCTTCTCATGAGAATTATCTAAATTAAAAAAAAGATAGTTGTTTCTTAATTTTTCCTTCTTATGCAAAATCATAGAGACACACTAATATTAGAAAAAGATTTTAAATATTTATATAAAGATGTGTAATTAAAAACATAATTTGATGCCATTAAATTGTCTTAGGGATTGGTGGACAGCCACTGAAAGAAGTATGAAAGAACAAACTACAGATTTAAATATACTAGTTAGAATTCTACCTTCTCCACTTAGAGTCCATGTGGCCTTAAAATATTCTGCAACACATTATACTTTGGCTTCATCATCTGCACCATGGGGATAATAATAATGATTATGTGGTAGATTTGTTAGGGGGATAAAATAAGTCACCTCTGATGGTAAATTTTATGTGTCTTCCTGACTGGGCTAAAGGTTACTCAGATAGCTAGTAAAATCCTTATTCCTGGTTGTGTCTCTAAGTGTGTTTCCAGAAGAGAGTAACTTTTGAATTGGTAGATTCAGTGAAGAAGATTGTCTCCACCACTGCATATGGACATCGTCCAATCTGTGAGAGACAATACCACAAAAAGTCAGAGAGAGGGTGAATTTGTTTCTTTTGCTTGAGCTGATACATACATTTCCTCTTGCCCTCAAACAACAGAGTTCCTGGTCCTCAGGCCTTTGAACTCAAATTGGTGGTACCTGCACTATGGGAAACCCAATTTTGCTTTTGGACTCAGAATGACATCATTCATTCCCCTGATTCTCATGCCTATTGAACTCAGAGTGAATTACACAATGCTTTATCTTGTTCTTCAGCTTACAGATGACAGATCATGGGAATTTTCTGCCTCCAATACCAGGTGAGCCAATTTCCTATAATAAATCTGCCTATTTATCTAGCTAGCTATTGATTTTGTTTCTTGAGAGAATCTTGACTAATATGACAATCATATAAAAGTGCTAATAGAAAAACTCTAGCAAAGAATTAGTTCTCATTAAATATTTATAAGAATGAAATATAAATTATTTAAAGTTTAATTTCAATTTTTTGTATTTATATTAGATTATTCAAGAGGTTTGGGGATAGAAGAATAACACAATCAATATACTTTTTCATAAAACAATTCAATATACTCAATGCAAAATTATTATTCAATAGGATGATTTTTAAATGAACTGAAATAAAAGAAATATATCTAATAAACCTCCACATTTGGAGTGTATACTATATTATATGTAATAAAAATTCAAAAGAATTGCTTTGTGGTTTTAAACATATATCTAAGATTATGTTGTTACAGATTCTTAATCATAAATGGATTCTTTAGCTTGGAGAAAACATATTAAGAATGACTAAAGTAATATGTAAAATGAAAAAAATACATTTAATAAGATGGCTGAGTTTATGTTGTGCCAATCAATTTAAATTCAAATAATTTAATTTCCAAACCATAAAGGCTTAGATAAAAAATTCATTAAACATTTTCTGTAGTAGTTTGATGTGCTTTGTATTAGGCAGTAAAGAAAAAAAGACCTTACAAATTTGTTGTTGCATATTTTATTTGTTTTTATTGTCTTTCATTTATTTCTCTACCTCAGGTAGGTAGGAAAATTATTTTTCATTAGTGAATAAAATGCATTTGCCCCAAAAGTTGGATAAAAGTTGAGCAAATCCTTTAGTCACTGGTTTACAAAAGGAGAAATAACTGAAGGTTTGCTCTCTGAGGGGCAAGTTAGCTCAATAAAGTATTTTATTGCATTGAGTTTTCCCTAACAATTTGCTAGCAATAACTGAAACCCACAGTCAGGTCTCAGTCCATGTAATCTCCTCAGACATAACTCAAAATTCCTCAGTAAATGAGAGAGCTTTACTCTTTCTAGATTTAGAAGGATATGCTATATGAAACTTTTAATTAAAAAGAATCAAACTCAACAGAGTAATCAATCAATTACTAAACATATTGATAGTAATATAACTGAATAGTAAACATCTTCTATTACTATTCAAAAAGTAGTCATTGGCTTAATAGACCTATATTATTTTCCCAGTTTTATAAAATATGCCTAATTTTGGCTTTGTATAACAATCATTAACTTTTTCAATAATATTGCTTTAATCTGATTTTTGAAAAACAACTCCTGTACTTTATATACTTAAAGCCACATTTCTGCTTCAATTAATAAAATAACTTATATGAATTCACTGAGTTTATGAAATCTAATTTGACTGGACTTTTCATCTGGGCCTTACTATGAAACAAATACTATTAACTAGTGCTGGCATTTTGCTATTCTCAGACCTTCTTTTTCTGTGTTCAAACTACTCTTTATTTGGTAGTCCCAAGTGGAATAAAAGAACATGAGTTGAATATTTCAAGCTGTGCCGGTATGCATAATTCATGATCAAGTTTTTCAAAGAGAAATAGATAAGAAGTACTGAAAGCTATAAATTAAATGTTTTTATACTTAACAGAGGAACTGTATGAAGATCTTTTGAGTCTTTTCTCCACTGATACAATAAAAAATTATGAAAAATAACAAGCTGCTAAAAAAGAATCAAGGGAGACAGAAAGGGAAACGCACACACACACAAAGAGAGAGGGCCAAAGAGGTAAACAGAAAAACAGAAACAAATAACTGTCTATATAAATTGAAGAAATAGTTTTCTCACAAGTAATATATAAAAATGTTATCAAGTTTTGGCACAAGATATTTTCATCTTACTTATTGCTTCCATTTCTTTTGTGGATGCAAAGTGATTAATCAAGTTTTTAGAAGAGAACATTCCAACATAGCTTTTAAAACTACAGAATGAAGATAACTGGAGTCAGTCAGTCATTGATTTAATTGTTTATTCATTTTTAATTCCATAAATCTTTATTGAATGACCACCATTTACCTAGCTTTCTGGTAGGTACTGGTGGTATAAGGTTTACAAGTGGAGTGACTATATAATTTATCATTCAAACTAGTTCACTTTGAATATGAAAGACAATATTGGAAAATACTGGTACACAAGACATTGAAAAATAAGTTAAAAAGTGAGCCTGGATATATGGGGCCAAGATGGTGGCACAGCTAAATGTGGTTCTCAGAATCTCCCACAACCACATCACTCCAGCCAGGGTGTAGCCACACCTGTGGTCCAATGGGGGCTGATTCAGCAAAGTCACACTTCCTTCTCCTCTGCCTGCCATAGCTATGGGGCTTGTGGTGTTCCTGCCCTGCACCCCAGAGCCTGCCAGGTGGAGGGGCAAACTATTCTCCACCTGGTACACAAGTACCATGAACTTGAGACTGCCTTTTTGTTGGACAATTAGTGTAGGTGGGGTGGAGACGTGAGGTACCCCATGCATGTGCTTCTCCATGAAGATTCTTGAGCTTTCTTTGAAAAAAGGAGTGTAGATGATGTAGTGTTTCTGTGGAAGGAGCCTGAGGATAAGCAACAACCTAAGTGATGGATACAAGATGGCAGCAGAGTAGGAAGATCTTTCTGGCACTTTCTCCCAGAACCAAACTGGAAATAAAACTAAAGAGGTTAATATCCACCTGAAATTAAAAAAAAAAAGACTACCTGAAAAAGAGACTTTTAACCAAGGATAGCCAGAAACCAACTAGAGACTAGTAGGAAGGGTGGGGGTACAGCCGGACAGTCCTGTTTCCATGGGTGGCAGGCAGAGGTTATAGCATCACTGTGGGAGCTTCCTCCTGATAGGAGAGGAGCCATATCCCCACAGTGGGCTCCCAAACACAAAGCACCACAAAGTTTTGGGATCAGCCTCCCATCTATCATCCAGTAGTAAAAAGCTGGGATTTTTGTCTGCTGAGAGAGAGACAGAACCCACCAAAGAAAAAGCCACTTTTTTTTAATTAAAGGGGCCAAAACAAAGGTTTTATGTTCACGGCCACTCATTTTGGGCTTGGGCCAAGGGAGGGTGGTACAGGCTGTAGTTGTTGTGTGAGGAGAGTGTGGAGTGGGAGGCACAGGGAAGACACATGGAGCAGAAGCTTGTGGGATTTCTATGCTGAAATACACTCCAAGAACACAGCAGCCATCTTTCTTGAGAAGAGAAAACACCTCCCAGGGGAAAAGTAACTACCTTACCTTGTGCAAAACTGCTTGCCCTACCTTCTGGAATACTGCTCCTCCCACTCTTCATGTCTTTTTACTTTATTTTGTTCTTTATTGTCCCCCATCCTGCGTCTTAGTTAACCACTACTGAGGAGACAGCAACATAGGCAGACTCAGGGCGTGTCAGAGTCTGGCTTTAGCATGCAGTCATCCATACTCTTTTCCAGGATCCACACTGGTGCTTTCCCCTCATTGGAGAGCCATAGAAACACCCTCCTGATTTCCAGAAGGCCCAAAATATGGGCTTTGGAGGCCTTAACCACAGGTCTGTTAGGGGTTCCATCCCACAGAGTTCAGGAAAAAAACTCAGAACAGACTCAGATGAGTGTCTGGGGGGGTGGGGAAACACACCCACCATCTTCCCTGAAACCTGAAAGGCATCTCCCATGCCATTGAGAGGTTCCATTCCCCTAATTCCTTGAGAAACACTCTCAGAAACAATTAGATCAGTGACTAGCCTAAGATTGATGGAAGGCCACAGGCAGAGACAGGCAGAGTGAATCATGTGGTGCCTTGGGACATTTACAAAAGTCCCCTGGCCCCAGTGCCAATAAAACCCAGCTTTGCAGCACAGCTTGTCCCATATGTAATGCAACCAAACCTGTAGAAAACAGCCACAAACTGCACTGCTTGTGTCTTTGAAGAGGCTGACAAGGGCTAGTAGTGGACAGCACCTGACATTGGCTTCCAGCAGCCCCAGAGACATTCAAAGGGAAAACCCAGCAAGCAAGCATTACTATTCAAAGCAATTTATAGATTCAATGCAATTCCTATTAAAATACCAATGGCAATTCCACCCCATGGACCCACTACCAACAAATCAGCCTAGCTTCTAGTATACCATGTCTGGTTCCTTCAGTGTCAGTGCTATGAAGATGGTGATTCAACAGCTCTGGCTAGGTGCCAGGCTCAACTGGGTGAAGGTTTCCCATGCAGCTACAGATTTGAAACAATTCTGTCTGCAGAATGCTCAACATGACCCCCTGCTGACTAGAGTATCTTCAAATATCAATCCCTTCAGACTTCAGAATGTCTGTTCCTTTTTGTAGTGAAATAAATATTTGAAGGTGTTCTAAACCACTTTTCATGAACCAGTGAATATTCAAAGAGCTAAATTTGAAACCTGTACAAAAAGTTTATCCCCGTAACACCTGCCACACTATACAAACTTCTGCTTTTGTCTGTCCTTAACATCTACCTCTCTGGATTTTCATGAGTTTTTATTTCACAAGGATGGTTATTTTATATACATTGGCAGTAGCATACAAATAAATACTTAGTATAAAAAATACCAGCAGCATATTTTATGGATCTAGAACTAATATTCAATAAAAGCATATGGTAAAATCAACAAAATGTACAAGCAAGCAAAGTATAGCCAAAGACATTGAAATTGAGAATAGGCTGACAGTGATCAGAAGGAAAAAGGGGAGCAGATAATGGGGAAAAAAGGTGAAGGGTTTACAGGAACAAATGTAAAGGACATATGGACAACAACATGGTGAGGGGGGAATGGGGGAGGGAGGTGGGGAGGGTTGGAGTGGTGGGTAGAGGTAGGGGGGAAAGGCAGAAAACTGTACTTGAACAACAATAAAAAACTTTTAAAAAATTGTGTATGGAACAAGACCCCAAATAGCTTCAGCAGTCTTGGAAAAGGAAAACAAAGTTGGTGGGATCCAACTATACTATAAGGTCACTGTAATCAAAACAACCTGGTATTGGAATAAGAACTGACCATTAGATTAATGGAACCGAGTGAAAAGCATAGAAATAAACCCGTGTATTTATGGTCAATTAATATTTGACAAAGAACATACAATAGGCTAAAGACAGTTTCTTTAATAAATGGTACATGCAATGGAGCAGTCCATATAAAAAATGAAATTAAATTAATCTCCAACTTATATAATACACCAACATAAAATCAAAATGAATAAAAGATTTAAATACAAGTTGCAATACCATAAAGGTCCTAGCAGAAAACATAGGCTGTGAAATTTCAGAAATATCACAGCAATATTTTTTGAAGATATATCTCCTAGGGCAAGAAAAATAAAAGCAAAAATAAACAAATGGGACCACATCAAATTAAAAAGTTTCCACACAGCTAAAGAAACCATCTTCAAAATGAAAAAGTAACTGACCATATGGGAAAATGTATTTGCCAATGATACATCAGACAAGAGTTTTACCTTCAAAATATATAAAGAATTCATACAACTCAACACCAGGAAGGCAAACATTCCAATTAAAAATAGATGAAGGACCTGGATGGACACTTCTCCAAGAACGACATATAGACATCCCATAGGCATACAAAAGAATCCTCAACATCACTAGCCATCAGAGAGATCCAAATTCAAACCACAACTAGATACCTCAAACTGGTCAGAATGACCATCATTAATAAATCAACAAACAACAAGTACTGGTGAGGATGTGGAGAAAAGGGAATCCTAGTGCACTGTTGGTGGGAATGCAGACCGGTGCAGCCACTGTAGAAAACAGTATGGAATTTTATCAGAAAACTAAAAACAGAACTTCCTTTTGACCTGGCAACTCCACTGCTGGGATTAAATCCTAAGAATCCTGAAACACCAATTCAAAAGAACCTATGCACTCCAATGTTCATAGCAGCACAATTTATAATAGCCAAAATTTGAAAATAGCCTAAAGGCCTATCAGTAGATGAATGGATTAAAAAGTAGTGTGGCACATTTACAGTGGGAATACTATACAAAAGTAAAAAACAAGGAATTCTTACTTTTTACAACAGCATAGGTGGACCTGGAGAAAGAAACTAGTCAGTAAAAGACAACTATCATAGATCTCACTTATAAGTGGAATCTGATGAACAAATAGTGGAAACCAATGAACAAAATAGACCAGAGGCAAGAACTTGGAACGAACAGCTGTCAAAGAGGAGAGGGGTGTTTGGAACTGGTTGAAAGAAAGTGAAGGGATTAATCAAAAACATATGTGAATGGCCTGTAGATGTGGACAATAGTGTGGGGATTGACTGTGGGAGAGGAGGAGGGGTTGGGGCTATATGGAGGGAAAAAAAGGGGAAAATTGAAGCAATTGTAATAGCATAAACCAAAAAAATATTTAAGTTAGAAAAAAGACTGGTGTGAGGGACAGAGACGCAGAACAGGCTGAGACCACACCTCAGGTGTTGAGAAGAGTAGTCTTCATAAATTCTGGTTGTGAAAAACCAACAAGGATTGAAACAGAGGGTTGCTAAGGCAAGTCCTGCTCTGTGGGTCACCTCCTACACATCAGCTCCTCTATTGTAGTCATAGCATGTTCTTACAGCACATCCTCCTGGGAATAAATCTCTCCTAATGACATGCCAACAAAATCAAATCTCAGCTCTATCAGGACAGTGCACACCGCCTACACAGGAGTATGTGAAGGCTGTGCTACTGGGTGCTGCAGGACACCTACTACATAAGGCCACTCTACCAAGTCCAAGAGATGTAGCAGCTTTGTCTAACATATGGAAACAAATACTGGGAAGCAGCTAAAATGAAGAGACAAAGAAACAGGTCCCAACTGAAAGAACAGGAAAAATCTCCAGAATAAGGTCTAAATGAAATAGAGGCAAGTGAACTGCCAAATACAAAATTTAACACTGTGGTTTAAGGATGATCTTGGAACTTAGTGGGAACTTCAGCAGCATTAAAAAAGGACATAAGAACCATAAAAAAGAACCAGTAAAAAATGAAGTATACACAAACTTAAATAAAGAATAAATTATAGGCAATCAACAGTAGAGTAAATGAAGCCAAGAATCAAGTCAGATTTGAAATATAGCAAAACAGAAACATCCAATCAGAACAACACAAAGGGAAAAAAATCCAAAAAATGAGGAAAGGGTAAGGGGCCTTTGGGATAACATCAAGTGTACAAATATTTGAATCATGGTGGTGCCAGAATGAGAAAAGAAAGAGCAAATAATTGAAAACTTATTTGAAAAAAATAATGGTGGAATATTTTCCTAACCTGGAGAAGGAAATAGACACACAAATCCAGGAACTGAAGAAAGGTCCAAACATGATGAATCCAAAGAGGCCACCTACACAGAGACACATCATAGTTAAAATGCCAAAGTTTGAAGAGAAAGAAAGATTCTTAAAAGCAGCAAGAAAAAAGCAGTTACTTACTTTCAAGTGTGCTGCCAGCAGACTGTCACTGATTTCTCAACAGAAACTTTACAAGCTAGAGATGACTTCAAATAAATATTCAAAGTGATGAAAGGCAAGGACCTACAACAAAGATTACTTTACCTAGTGAAGCTATCATTCAGAATCAAAAAACAGATAAAGAGCTTCCAAGGTTCATCACCAAACTACACAAATTACATTATTACAGAACACATAAAAAGTCCTTCTTGAAAATGAAGAAAAAAGATAAAATTATGAAAAATAAAATAGTAATAAGTCTATATCTATTAATAATTACTTTAAATGTGAATTGATTAAATACTCCAATCAAAAGATATATGGTTACTGAGTGGATAACAAAATAAGACCCTTACATATGCTGCCTACAAGAGACTCAATTCAGATAAAAAAAAAAACACACACAGAATGAAAGTAAAGGAATTAAAAAAGATATTTAATGAAAATGGAAACAAACAAACAAAATCTGGCACAGTGATACTTAAACCAAACAAAAGAGACTTTGAAACAAAGACCTAGTAGTTACACTTTGTGGTATTTATCCTAAGAAACACAAAATACTAAATTGAAGGACATATACTTCCTTATGCTTATTGTACCATTATTTACAATAGCCAAGGTATGTGAGCAACCCTAGTGTCCATCAACAGATGAATGGATAAAGAAACAATGGTACATATATACAATGGAATATAATTCAGCCATAAAAAAGAATGAAACTTTACCATCTGTAACAACATGGATGAGCCTAGGGGGTATTATGCAAAGTGAAATAAATCAGACAAAGACAAATGCTAGATGATTTCACTTGTGCATGGAATCTAAAAAAAAAACAAAATAAACAAATAAGCAGAACAGAAACAGACTCATAGATATGGAGAACATTTTAATGGTTGCCAGATGGGAGAAGGTTTGGAAGGGATGGGTATAAAAGATGAAGGGATTAAGAAGTACAAATTGGTAGCTACAGAATAGTCATGGGGGTGTAAATTACAACAGAGGAAATATAGTTGATAATATTGTAATAACTGAAATTTATTGGTGTGATCACGTCATAAGTTATAGAAATGTCTAATCATGGGTTGCATACCTGAAACTAATATACTGTACATCAACTGTAATTCAAAAAATAATAAAGAACAATAATAAAAATTATACTAAGCATGGGATTTAAGTTATCTGTAATTATGTAAATAGTATGACATTATCAAAAATGTTTAATGAACATTAACTGCACATTTCATCTCTCTTTTCTTCTTAAACTCTTCTATTCACTCAAATAAGAATGTTGCCTAATTTTTAAAAAAATGCTACTCTCTCTGGCAAAGCAAGGTATATAAACACCCTATATATAAAACTTGTTCTTTGACTTTAAAAACTTCAAGGTATATTATTGTATAGTGCAAAATAAACATAAGACTGCAATGTATTGTAGTGTCATAGCAATGTGAATAGGCTGAAACTAACAAAGTTGTAGGAGGGCATGAATAATTTTGGAAGAAAATAACTTTAAGCTTAATAAAGGGTAATATTGATTCAATTACAGCTGTGTAATATTGATTAAATGTCACACTTAGAAAAACATCAAAACTAAATCTAAGCCCCAAACTAAGTGAATCAGCCAGAATAAAAAAGATTTTTGCAATATCTTCATAAGAAAAATAAAAGTGTACATACCTGTGTGCCCAAAGTAATAGAGTAGTTACAAAGATATATCTAGTCTGAATCCTAGGTTCGAAGTGTTATGAAAAACTGCTAAAGGACATTAAAAAATTCTGTTAACCTGATAAGATAATTTGACTTTTATTAATACAAGAGGCCAAATGATAGTTTTTTATTATAAATATAACAGACAGTGGTTCTGCACCATGTTTTCTGAAGAAGAAACTCAGGTATCTGAAAACAAGTTTAAGGTATTTGTCATTTGTCATGGATTATCCCTTATTTTCAGGTTCAGTCAGACCATTAAACTAGGACGCAGAATTTTGCTCTCTTGTAATTCACATTAAAAGTATGTTTAGAAACTTGAGAGAAGAAAATCCACATAATATGGGAATAGTACCTTGTCCTGTTTGTATTAAAAACATTAGGTTATTTTGAAGAACTGCAAGAAAACATTTTAATATCCATTACCATGTAAGATAAAAAATTATGTATGTGTGTGTATGAGGGAATACCCCCAAAATCCCAAAATTATCTTCTGAAGGGCAGGCCCCTTGTGGTATAAGCTTTTTTCACTAGCTGAGTGTCCTAGGAAACCATCTGTATCAGTGTACCAGCTGGCACTGTTGTGAGAGGCTACATTGGGTGTCAGTGAATTTTTTTAAAGATTCTTACAATGGGTTTGATCATTTCATGATGGGTGATTTATGAGTGCACCTGCCCACACCACACTGAGTATTCAGCATTTTTGACTAAAAACAGCATGAAGCCCATGCCCCTCCCTCCCTATTCACCTGATCTTACCCAGACTGACTTTTTTTGTTTGTTTCTCTGGCTGAAAAAGTCCTTAAAGGGAAATGTTTTGCAATGTGGAAGAAGTGAAACAAAAACAAAACAAAAGACAGAAGCACTAAAATGCATCAAAATTAAGTTTAAAAACTATTTAGAGCAGTGGATAAAATGTCTTGATAGGTATATTGCATCAAATGCAGAGTACTTTGAAGGTGACTGAAGTTTAAGCACATATAAGAATAAATACATTTTTTTACAAATAAATTCTAAATATATGTTTAATATACATAACTATTCTCTTAAAATTTTTATATGATAGCTAGCATTTTTACATCTTAATGGGTGGTTATATGTAAATTTAACATTGAGATAGGCCTCCATATTTCCTGAGAAATCTATTTTTACCATATAGAAGAAAAGTTTAAGATGCTTTGTACAAAGTAAAACAAAAACTAGATTTTATCCAAGAAACAGTGATTCCACATCTATTTCATGCTGTAGAGACATATTTCTAATGTTTCTTAATATGCTCATTCAATGACTGTTTTATAAATTCAGTAAGAAAATAAATGTCAAGTTTAACTAAAGACCAGTTAAATAGCCACAGCCATCTGTTTATATCATCACACTGTCCTTAATCTAAACGGTTTCTGTCCCCAGTAAAGTTCAGCCATCCCTCTACATGATACAATTTAAACTTGACCATTATAGGAAGCTTCCACTTCCAAGCTGATACAGAGTTCTCTGTTCTTCACATCCCTTTATTTTCACAGTTCCTAATTCTACATGATTCATTAAAGCCACCTATTTCACTCAGTCCAGCAATTCCCTTCTATTTTTCCAGTCATCTTTGATTATTTGTCACTAATCAACACCCCCTGTACCTTCCCCTGAAACTCCTTCATTTCACTTTCATTGCAATATTTATCAGGCAACAACAAAGAATCTGCTTCACCTACCACTCTACTTGTGATTGGTTACTGCTATGGAGTTGATATTTTATGAAACTGTACTCAAATCACACATAATAATCCTTAAAATGTGTGTTAGTTAATTTTTATATTTGTTTAGTTACTGTTTGTGGTCTCGTCTTCCCTGAGTTCCTCATACTTTTATACTTAAAGGAAGATGATCTCAGTTTATGATGTACTTAATAGAATATGGTAATACAAATATGAGCAAACTACTGAGAGAAAACAATTTTGAAAACAATATTCTTTATCAGTTGATTTGCCATTGGCTTTGTTCCCCTATATGTTGTTATTCAGTAGAGCACTGACCTTCAATTAACTTTACTCATAACTCTCTAAAATATCTAACCCTGGCACTCTCTTGCATTCTTACTCTCCCCTGCCTGTGGCAATGGCTAAGGTACTATGGTCAGAGGTATTATTTCTTCACTGGGATTAGGAGACAACAGACCCTCCCATTGTGTAGTACCATACTATTCCTTATGCATTTCTTGTTAAACATTTCCTAAGCATCAGTGATTCCTGGCTTATGAAATACTCACTTCAATGTCCACTGATATGCTCTTAATGTTTATTAAGAGCATATCAGTGGACATTGCATTTATTTGTTTATCATTTTAAACTAAAGAGATATGATCCACTTATGAAATTTGAGGTATTAACAAGCAAAGCAAATATAAATATTTTTGACTTTGGAATACCTTTCTTTTCTCCCTCAAATTAACATATGAGTTTATTTATTCATTCAATAAATACTTATAGAAAAGAGGGATATAAAAGTAAAGAAGAAAACAAACATCGGCTTAAGATTTATAACAATATGGAGTTGATTTTCATCTCCTCATCTTAGTAGTTGTTTGGGCTTCAGTTTTTAAATCTAAAAAAATAAAAGCAGTGATTGGTATTTTGTAAGACCATGAGGACTAAATTAGAATACATGCTTAAAATAAATTGCATAATGTTTAAAATATGATAGGTATTGAATAGCTTTTCTTTTCTCTTTTTTTTGAATAGCCTTTCTTATTACCTACATGAAGTTCATCTAGAAAAAAAAAATCTAGAAAAAATATGCCAACAACCACACTAAGACCAGGAGGGGGGAAATAAAAGTACAAGATCATGAGATTTTTATACTATTTCAAAATGCTATAATATGATTTTCATGTAGCTTTTAATGAGTTGAAAATGTATAATGTAAAGCCTAAACCAAGTAATAAAAAGAGGTAAAGATAATAACTAAGGAGAAAAAATCATAAATAATATTTACTTTATCCAAAAGCAGAAAAAAAGGTTAAAAGATAAAATGAGAAAAATAGAAAAAATTGGAAATGTGATAGATTGAAACACAACTATATCAATAGACACATTAAAAATAAATTAAAATGCAATTAAATATCTCAAATAAAAGCAAAGGTTACCGGGTAGGATGTTAATAAAGCAAGAAGAAACTGTAAGTTATCCACAAGGAACCCCTATGAGATATAAAATACACAAATGGTTTAAAGTAAAATGTTTGAAAATATATGCCATTCTTGTGCTAATAAAAAAATTAAGAGAGGCTGTATTAATATCAGAAAAGGTAAATTTCAGCAGAAGAATATAACTAGTAATAAAGAGATATGTAATAAAATGATTAAAGATGCAGTTCAGCAAGAACATAAAGCAAATCAAACCAAAACTAAACAAAAAACAAAATTTCTATACAGCTAAAAGAGCTAATAGAAATAAAAAGTTATAAAAGAACAAAAAAGATACAATAGATAAGTGTGGCATAATCATAGATCACAACATTTATTCTAAAAAAATGATAGTTCAAATAGAAATCTAAGAATACAGTAGCCTTGAATAACACCATCAACCAACTTTTATTAATATTTATAGAACATTGTACCCAACAACAGCAAAATGCTCACTCATTTTACATGCAATTTGATCATGGACCAAGCTATATCACATTCTGGACCATAAAACAACTCTCTATAAAGAGTTCAAATCATACAAAGTATAGTTTCTGATGATAATGAATTAAATGATAAAATATCAACTATTTTTAAACTACTTTTTCAAGTAACTTAAGTGTCAAAACAATGACAATGGCTATTAGAAAACAGGTGAATTGAATGAAGACAAAGTAAACAGAACAGACTTTGTGGGATGCCATTAAAATGATACCCAAAAGAAATGTACAGGATTAAACACTAATATAAAAAAAGAGAAAGGTTTCAACTCATAAAGTAAGATTTTATCTTAATAAAATGAAAATACAAGAAATACAAATTAAACACAAAGTAAATAGAAGGAATTAATAAAGATGTAAGCTGTTATCAATAAAAGAGGAGAAAACAATATAAAATGCAAGCATTTCTCAGCCTCAGCACAATCAGGCTAAAGAGTTTGTTGTGTGAACTGCTCTGTACATAGTACAATGCATATACCTTTCCAGGCATCACACAAAAAGAATGTCTCCAAGCATTCAAACATTGTCAAAGAGGCAAAATTGCCACCTACTATTCTGACAGTGAGAACCACCACTCAAACTAGACCAATCAATCAGGAAAAATAATAGAAGGCATAAATGACCCTATTATCATTCAGAAATAAGATGAGTAAAGTCACATAGGTAATAAAGGGATAAATTAATATTACACAATAATTAATAACAATATATTTGGAAAATTAAAGTAGAAAATCCATGAATAATACCAACTGTCAAAGCTCACACAAGGATAAAGGAATAACTTAACAGTTATCTGTGAAAAAAGTTGTAATTGTAGTTGCAAATATTCCTACTTCAGTTCCAGATTGTTTCCCTGGAGGATTCTTCCAAACATGAAAAGAAGAAAGCACACCAATTCCACAAATATTCTTTCAGAAAATAGGAAAGTAATATACTATATTTAATATACTCTACAAAATCACCATTATCCTCATACCAAAACTAGTAGAGAAAAATGCAAGAAAGCTATACAGAACAATATCTTTCATAAACATACGTGCAAAATTTCTTATCCTAGTATGTAGAGAGAATAACATGCCATCACTAATAGTGATTTATCCTGGGAATGAATATTTTTAACATTCCAGAACTTTCTATATGATTATGTGAGTCTTTTTGCAAAAAAGATTTTATTTATTTATTTTTAGAGAGGGAAGGGAAGGAGAAAGAGAGATAGAGAGGAACATCAATGTGCGGTTGCTGGGGGCCATGGCCTGCAACCCACGCATGTGCCCTGACTGGGAATCGAACCTGTGATGCTTTGGTTTGCAGCCCACGCTCAATCCACTGAGCTACGCCTGCCAGGGCATGATTATGTGAATCTTTATTAAGCTGGCACCATAGTACAATTTCTCTCTCTGTCAGGGGAAAGTCCATTCCTGTCAGCTGTTTTATTTCCTAATAAATACAATACATCCTAAAATATGCCTCAACTACAACTACTGATTCCAAATAATAAAAGCCATCATAATGTTCAATGTCAATTTGTTTCCCACACAATCTTTTATGATTAAGGTTAATACATACCAGGAATATTATGTTACTTGCAATGTTCTTACAGATAATACATTCTGATATCCAAATTATGCTACCTGATTCTAGTGTCTAACCTCTCCATAGCCTTAGCAGTGCTGTTACGAGTCTGTCTCTGTACATTACTGCTACAAGTAAAGTGAATGTATGGTGAGTAGAATACACACAAAAATCAAAAAGATTCACATGATAAAAATGCCACTGAGTAACGTATTCTTAACTCACAGATTAAATTAACAGAATATTTCAAAATATTTTATTTAAAGAATATCTGCTTAATATCAATGTAAAATATCATTTTGCCATTTTCATATCATTGTTATTAGGATGATAATTTATAGTTCCCTGAAAACTAGTTTGTGACAAATGTAGAAAAAAACAATTTTGTTCCCCTAAGTTAAAAAACATCACTATCTTTATCTGCTTCATAAGCAAGAAATACTAAACAATCTGAAAAAGTTGTACATGTGTTTGTTTCATTAAAAATTATTTCTATATATTCAATAAAGTTTAAAGTCATCTAAAGTTACACTTAAGTTTATTATTAAGATTTTTCTTGACTTCCAGTCAAGATGGAGGCATAGAAAATATGCTCACCTCATTGCACAGCTACTGCAAAAATCACAACTAAACTACAAAACAACTATTACCCCAAATCATCAGAAAATTGAGCTTTATGGAAATCTGACAACCAAGGAATTAAATAAGTCACATTTATCCAATGGGTAGGTGGGAAGTGTGGAGAGGCACAGAGACACAGATATGCAGAAGAGGTGATTCCACACCCACATGTAGTAGATAAATATGGAGAGGGATGCCTCTGGAGTGAGGGATCCCAGCCCCACAGTGGAACACCCAGCCCAGGGTTCCAATGTCAGGAAGATAACTTCACCCCATAACTTTAGGATGTAAAAACCATATGGGCTGGGGTGATGGGAGAAACTGCAGGATTCTCAGGTGTCTCATTTTAAAGGGTCAACAACAGACTTAGGACTTATACAGACTCACTCTCTCTGTGCTGCAGTACCAAGGCAGAAGTTGGAAGGGCACTAGTGGCATGCAAGGAGAAAATGAAGGGTCCAGTATCAGAATGAGTGATGGGGGACAAATTCCTCCTGCAAAAAACTTGAGAGGCCAGGCAGCAGTATCATTCCCTTTTTGAGCTCTCTCCCACACAGAGCCACGGAATAAGGGCACCGTATGTGAGAACCCATTGACCTAGTTTACACGGGTGGCCCCACCCCAGCAATTACCAAAAGTTCCTCCCCATCCAACTTATGGGCACAGCTTTCTACAATAGGTCACACTACTAAGACAGGAAGTCAAAGCAGTTCTACCTAACACATAGAAACAAACACAAGGAGGCTGCCAAAATGAGTAACAAAGAAATATGGCCAAAAATGAAAGAACAGAACAAAACTCCAGAAAAAGAACTAAACAAAATGGAAATAAGCAATCTATCAGATGCAGGGTTTAAAACACTGGTTATTATTGTAACAGGGTGCAGCCAAGAGGGGAGCCTCAAATAGGGATCTGTAATAAGATCCAGAAGAGCCTGGAGATAATTGGCTCCACACCACAGGGCCACACCTGCCCAGAATCTGGCATCTGTAGCCAATTGTGAGAGGACCCGGAAAAGGGGCTTCATAGGAAGATTGGCGCTGGGATTTAAACTGAGATGCAGCAGCCATTTGGAGGGGGAGAACCATGCGCAGCCCTGAAGGTGGGGGAGAACCATGAGGCTGTGGAAGTGCAGAGAGGATCACAGCCATTGGAGAGAGAGCCACACAGCTTTAGCAGAGTGAAGACTCTCCCCACCCTGAGGGAGAGAACCACGTGGCTCTGGCAGAGTGGGGACTCCCGTGGCCCGGGGAGAGAGGACCATGTGCCTTTGCCAGAGTAGGGACCCCCGCAGCTTTAGGAGATATGGTACTCTAGACTGGGCAAAGGGGGAAGGAAGGAAGGACTGTGTCTGTTTGTGGGTGCTTTAAGGGACTTTAGGATTTTTGGTGAAGACATTAGGTCCCTACTTTAAGTTTGTATAGCATTAAATAAAATGTTTCCTTTCCTTTTCACAAATCTCTGGCATTGAGAGACATCTTTCCTCTGGCGGCAGACATAACAGACCTGGGGGCTTCTTTATATTGTCCCAGGCCCCCCTTGTTTGTTCTGTAACATTAGGATGCTTAAGGAACTCATTAGGTGCTTCAACAGCATAAAAAGACACAGACAGAAATAAAGTTTACACTAAGTGAAATAAAGAAAAATCTACAGGGCATCAACAATGGAGTGGATGAAACTGAGGAACAATTTGATGATTAGGAACATAAGGAAGAAAAAAACAATCAGAAGAGCAAGAAGAAAAAAGAATTAAAATAAAAACAAGGATAAGCTAAGGAGCCTCTGGGACAACTTCAAATGCACCAATATTTGCATCATAGGGGTGTGAGAAGGAGAAGAGGAAGAGCAAGAAGCTGGAAATCCATTTGAAAAAGTAATGAAAGAAAAAGTCCCTAATTTGGTGAAGGAAATAGACACACAAGTACAGGAAGCACAGTGAGACCCAAACAAGATGGACCCAAAGAGGACCACACCAAGACACATCATAATTAAAATGCCAGAGGCTAAAGATAAAGAGAATCTTAAAAGCAGCAAGAGAAGAGCAGTTAGTTATCTACATGAGGTTCCCATAAGACTGTCAGATGATTTCTCAAAAGAAACTTGGCAGACTAGAAGAAACTGGTATGAAGTATTCAAAGTGATAAAAAGCAAGAACCTACAATCTAGACTGCTCCATCCAGCAAAGCTATCATTTAGAATTGAAGGGGAGATAAAGTGCTTCCCAGACAAGATGAAGCTAAAAGAGTTCATAATTACCAAGCCATTATTACATGAGATGTTAAAGGGACTCATTTAAGAAAACGATCAAAACTATGAACATTAAAAAGACAATACATTCACAGCTATCAACAATTAAATCTAAAGACAAACTAAGCAAGCAAACAGAAAAGAAACAGAATCATAGATATGGATATCATTTGGAGGGTTATCAGTTGGATGGGGGAAAAGGGAGAGTGGGGAAAAGGTACAGGGATTAAGAAGTATAAATTGGTAGGAACAAAATAGTCAGGGGGATGTTAAGATAACTATAGGAAATGGAGTAGCCAAAGAACTTATAGACATGACCCATAGACATGAATTAAGGGGGGACTGCCAGGGAGAATGGGGCTGCCGGATGGAGGGAGCAAAGAGGGAAAAATTGGGACAACTGTAATAGCATAAGCAATAAAATATATTTAAAAATGATTTTTCTATCCAGAATTTAGGAGAGTAAAATTAGGATAGTCATCTTCCTATACTGGAATAAATGTTTTATTCATTTTTGAGCCATACATTTTTAATATTTTAGAATTTAATCTTATTTTAACCAAAGCATATCTAAATATGAAATTAGTCACTCATTATTTTAAGGCATTGTTTCATAAATGGCTTCAACAAATTTTGCAGTTTAGATTTTAATTGCCATCAATAATATTATCTTCTTGATTGTTTTCTGTTACTAATACAATTTTAAAGGTTTTTGCAAAAGCTTCAAAAACAAGGTAATAGCTTTCCAGAAAGTCAGTTCCTGGCACTTGGGACACACATGGAAAAATGTGACAAATTAAGTGTAGCAGAATATAAATAAAATGACTTGTAATGAGTTACAAATAGGACTTAATTGGCAAGGTAAATCAATTTAAAATTAAAAATATTTTTTGCCTCATTGACTTTTTATACCTCATTGAACAGTTAACATTGTTTGTTTTATATTCCTTTGGATATGGTTGTGCCCAAGTTATATTCAAAATTATGGTCAGACTGTCTTCACAAGAGTGTAGCCAGATGGATTCCAGATATGTGGTAAAAAATAAGCAGTTTTTAGGTGTTTCTTTTCAGGGTAGCTTTGACAGAAAAAAAAATTCTGAAAGGCCACAGGGTTAATTTCCCAAAGCTAGATATTTTAGCATCGTATATATCTCAAGGACATTTGCAACAACCAAATGAATGGTGTTTTCTTTCATCATTTTCATTAGGACATTATAGCACCTACTTTGAGATGTACAGTTTCTAATCATCATTCTTCTTCAGACACAAATTTTCATACACATCCTTAAAGTCTCTCAAAGCAAAATTACTTCCAAGTTTCCTGTAGTGTTTGTTGCATTGCAAAGAAATTTCAAGTCTTTCATGATAGAATCCATTGATGTTATCTATTGACAACTCTGCAACTAACACCTGTGTACATTTAATTACTGCTTCTGAGTATGTAGTTTGACATACAATTCATATTACTTTTCCTTCTATAGGTCTACTTTCAAAAACATATATTTCTCTGTGTAAGCAAAATCATAGTATTTATAATTTAGTCACTTGTCAGAATCTTCACTATTGGATTAGACAAATTTCAAGATGTTAAAGTCTCCTAGGAAATTCCATCATTGAGAAACTTAACTGTTTTCTATTCTATATGCTTTAAATTTTCATTTTGGATTATTACATTATATAAATACTTCCACTTAAACTTTGTTATTATTGGTGTTCTGGTTCAACAGTTATTGAGGTTTATAATATGAAATAATTTCTTAAGGTTCTATTTTAAAAACTAATTAAAATAGTATCAATCATCTAAAATATTTGTAGTATAAATTTGTCTCAGATTGTAATGCAGTATAAATTAACATCTCTACAAACAAATTCTTTTTTGAATGCCTCTTATATAATAACTCAGTGCTTCTCATTTTTGCTTTGTCTGACAGTATGGTCCAGGTGGACCATGTATGGTTGCTAAATTGAAGTAATATGTTCTTGGAGATAGAGCCTTTTTTGTCCTACTAGATATATGTGGGAGACAAATCATGAATAAATTAAAACAATTCATACATAACAAACTATAGACTTAAGTAGATGACTGGTATAATCAATGATAAATATATTCTGTTTATATGATTTACAGTGTTTCAAGGAATATTAGTATTTTGCAAAGGTATTGATCATAAAAGCATTACCCATTTTATTTTTCTCTCCTCTCTCTGAAACAATATTAAAGTATTACTCTTTTATTTACCTAAAATACCTCATTTTAAAGTATGTTTATATCAGTTCACTACCAACTGTCCTAAGGCAAGGGGAAAGAAAAAACTGAGCCTACTCTTTTCTTTCTTCTCATAGTTAAGTGGCAGATCCATGCATCTACATACATTGTGTACACAGATATGCTTATGAAATGTCTATTTAATCTGAGTTACTAGTTAATGTATTTTAAATAAAGTAAAAGTTTATAGTCATATTTGAGAAGGTAAAGAATATATAAAAATCACTGTGAATTCCCAAAGATGTTTTTGATATTATTTTATTCTGATCTTTCTATCTTTACTTAAACCATCTTTTATACATAGTAAACTTAACAGTAGAAGTCAAAATTAAATTCTCCTTTTTTTAGAGTTATTTCAAAACAGAAGGGATATAAAGAATAAGAAATTTAGGTTCCTCAGCTGGGTTTTTTTTAATTTTTAGATCTATTTGGTATATAAACTATACAATTCATTTCTCTATAGTTTTTCAAGTACAAGTCCACAAATGTTATGAAAGTAATAGGAGGCCAATATGAAATGAGAACATAAACATGTGGTTCTGATTTATAAAGTCCAGATGCCAATGTTAGTAGATAGATTGAAATATATACACTATGTCCAGTGGGAATTATGGCTTATGTAATTCATATAGAGATTCAAATCTCAGTTTGGCCATTTACTGGCTTTGCTTTTTGTCCATGTCACAACACTTTTCTGAGCTCAGTCTCCACATCTCTAGGAAGTAATAGTATTACTGTGTTAATGTAGAGTTGTGATGAGTTCATGAAATGCCCTGTGCCACATCCATAGTGCACGTGGTTAATAAAGGCTGTGTGTTAACCTCAACTTCCACATTTCCTACTTCTACTATTAGGACAGATTTAATGGTAGAGTCTCAGTTGACAAGGGACAAGGCTTGAAATGTATCTTGAAGAAAATTACCATAATATACTCAAGATTAAATCATTATACAATGTTATCTAAACCTAGGTTGGTATTGATAATAGGTGAAATGGAGTTTTAGACCACCTTGGAAAACATCTATACAATCTGACCTCTTTTAATAGGATCATTTTATTTCTGAGAAGATGACAATTGTCTCTTTAAGGAAATTTGGTCTGTACAAGAACATTCTCTGTCTTTGTGGATACCAAGGGAACATCATATGTATATCTGAGTGTCATTTTATCTCAGGAAGTAAATGTCAGTGAGGTGCAAATTTTTTTCCACGACATCATGAGCATCTTATGTCTGTATGTTAGGTTTAAGTACTATTTAATAGGGGCCTAGAAAATCAGGCTGATCCAAAGGCACAAGGATTAAAACATGAAGACTGCAACATCACACACACACACTAAAAAGAAAATTATAGTGCCTCCAGAATGATTTTATGAGGAAATGAGGGAATGCTCCTACCAGCTTTGCACTTGGGACATCATGACTATCCTTGGAAACTAGATGTCCCTGCTACTACCATACCTCAAGAATGAATTCCTTACTCTCATTTCCTTTATATCAATATGACTCACTGCCTCAAGTTTTAACTTTCCATAGTAGGTGCAAAGACTATGTGGTATGTAAGGGGAGAGGAAGTGAGAATGATGAAAGAGCACGATATATAGAGAAAGTGATAACCTGGTCATTTTAGCTGCAAGGCTGGAAGGTGCACTTTGCCTCCCATCAGATTCTTAACACAGGCACATTTCCAAATAGAGGAACTTGCACGTGCCAGGCAACCAAAGAAGGCATAATTTACCTCAGTTTAACACTTTGGCTGTCCAATAGGCTCGTGTGCCCTAATTTTTAAACTTACACTTTCACAATTGTTTGTGCCATTATAATAAAATTGGGCCTTGAATAATAGGAAATGTCAAAAACTTCCTCCTCAAGGGAAATAACCCATAGTCTTACCAGCTATTTTAACCAGGGTTAGGCCAATGAATGTCAAGTAGACATAAACAGAACCATAACTAGACATATCATAGAGAAACTGCAGAAACCCAAAAACAAAAAGATAGTCTTAAAACAAGACATTCTTTAAAGCTTTAAAAAGTAACTGGTGATAAGAAAATCAGTCTTCTTTTGAAAGCAATACCATATGTTGCCAGAAATCCATTCCTTAATACTATCTGCATTTTTACCTCTTTAAACAAAAATGTTTTTGAGGCAAAAATTCCCAAATTCTAATCACTGTCCTGTTCATATGTTTTTCTGCAACTGTTCTTACTGGCAACATTAAAATTAATTTTGGCTTTTAGTTTCAATCAATAAAAATTAACTTTCCAAATAAAGCCAACAGGGAATTTATTAGAAGAGTAATATCATTCAGTGAAAGGATCTCAAGCAAAATAAGAAAATAGGTCTCAATAAGTGAAGGAAGAATCAGAGATCAAATTTTAATCAAGGCGTATCAGGGAAGATGTGAAAGAAGTGAAATACCCTCTTGCATGCTGCCAAAGCTTGCACTGTTAACATCACATCGATAGCACTGTATGCAGAGCTGGTCAAGTTTTCCCTGGAAATGGAGGGCTTCTCCTGTTGCTGCTGTCTTCAAAGTGCACTCCTCAGAGTGCCTTTTCCTTTAGTTTAACAGATAAAAATTTGTTGACAATACCCAGAGCTACAAAACATCACACGCCTATTCACACAATCAAAAGTCTTGCTGAATTACAGATATATAGGCCAACAGACCCATAGAGAGAAGGTTTACTGTTTCAACATTAAAATTTCAACCATAGATCAAGAATAAACACAGAAACAGCAACAAAAAACTTTGCTGGTCCAGATGTCAAAAACAGTTTTTCATTTAAACACAACTGATTAGAGCTCAAAATGGACAAAGAAATATGCAAACAAGAAAAGGTTTACACATCAGATTCTCTTTCATCCAACAGATACCCATAAACTATTAATCAATTTTTAGAGATCACAAAGAAGCAGACATAAAATCACGTGATCAATAGTTGGTGCCTGCAATGATTCTGGCTGAGAAGAAGCCAAATATAAAATTACAGACTAAATATAAAATGCAAATCTGATAGAAAAGATAAATAAAATTAAGGCAAATTAAGAAAAATTAGAGTCAGCAAAGTTCTGTTGACCCTTTGGTTTCTCCCTTCAACAAGACTTAATTGACCATACAGTTTTATGAGGTACACTTTTATAGGAATGAAATCCACCTAGCTCTGTTGCATGAATCCAGTGGGCATCACAAGGGAAGAACTCCAAAACTGTTACAGATTATTTTAATGAAAGTATAAAATAATGATTCTTATACAAATATACAAATCAACACACTGTAAAGATTTTATTTAACTATCATGAGGGAGCCAAACTTTCAAAGGAGAATCAGAGACATGCATATAGAACAGGAAATTTTAAATAAACGTGAAAGTGGAAACAGAACTAGATTGTTCCATAGTGGGAGTAACAAGTAAATTGAAAGTCTGTCCAGGGGAACAAAATTTACATGAGATAATGGGAGAAAGTAGGGCAAGGGCCATCAAGGACCATGTGTAAAGGATATATGGACAAAGACGAAGGGGGTAGGTTTGAGGCTGGGGAGGGAGGGTGTAGTGGGGGGAAAATGGAGACAGCTGTACTTGAACAACAATAAAGAAAAAAACATTAAAAGAAAAAGAATTTGTCTATAATAGTGGTTTCACATCACCACCAGATATTTATCATTTATAGAATTATAAAATAATTTCCATAACTGAGAATTATGTAACTTGTAATGATATGCTATAGACAACATATATTTTTTAGCAAGGCCCTCATTTTTCCAAGATTAATTCTTTGTAAAGTATGTGGTGATATTTTTGCACTTGATCACCTTATGTTTATATTTAATATAATCAGAGATTGTCTATAGAGTTATCTGTCAATAGAATTGTTTATTTATTGAAATATATATTTTCTTGATTATTTCTTAAAGTGTATTTTTCTAAAACATAAGAGACTATTCTAAAAGGTACCAACAACTTGACAGGTTCACCTATATTGTAGTATGTTTAAATGCATTACAATTAATTAATTTTTTATTATGAGCCTTTCTTTTTACATGTATATTGAAATTAAATTGTCTAATATACTTTGATTTTCTAAAAACCTGAATGTAAATATTTTTGTAATAAACAAATAAAGAGTAATATTTCCTGTAGCATGCAAAACTATCAAAGCTGAACAGCCTAATGAATAACCTAAGCTCATAAAATGATTAAATATACCAGTTTCCTTCATCTTTGTAGGCCTTTAAAATAACAGAAAAAATAAAAATGAAAAATCAGGCAAAGGGGAAAAACAGCATACTAATTATATACTAATTTAAGCATGGTAGAGAGTTGTTTTCAATCTAGAAAATTTTCAACTTTGGAGATTTACATAAAATTGTTCAATACCTAACCCAGATGCTTGGTTTCCAAAAATATTTTTAAAAGCAATTATTATATACTGTATCTTTGGAATAGAAATATAATTTATATTTTTAAGTCTGAAAGCACTCATTGGTATATATATTTCTCATTTCAGATTAATATAATTTATTACATACTAAATTATATATAACTGTATGATTTAATAAAAATAGGTTTTATCCATCTCAAAACAAGTTATTGAGAAGTATAACTTACCATATAGACTTTCCACTAACCTCTCCTTCCAGTCAGTAGAAAACAACGATAATTGTTGTTTATGAAACATATCATATTTTCTCTTACTCCTTTTGTAAGTTTTTCAGTGATATTGTTTCATTTGTTAGAGGAAAATAATCTGATTAGACCATTTACTCTGAGATATTCGTATATCAGAATGGTAACTACCTATTCTTTCACATTCTGGTAGGCAAAATAAAATACTAATCATATAATAAAATAGTATTGTTGATGTTTTATTTTCACATATATTGAAGGTTTTGAACTAGGGTTCTGACTAAGGTTGTTAGGGAACCAGTTAGTAAGTCTTCTCTATCACCTACTAGCCACAGACATTCAGTATGTCATTCAGTATATGTTTCTGTATAGAAAAACTAACAATTACACTGACATCATGCAGTGTACTTGTGAAAATCAAATAATATATTGCAGTGTTTTGCAAGATTTTTTTAAAAACAAAGAGTTTTAGATCATTGTTTTTCTGTATAAAGGACCCATGGACAAAGACAACAGGGGCAAAGGGCCAGAGGATTGAATGTGAGAGGTGGGGATGGGTAGCGCAAGGAAGAAAGTGGGGGCAACTGTAATTGAACAACAATAAATAAATAAATAAATAAACATTGTTTTTAACAAATGATTGTATAAATTTCCAGAGCATAAGTAAATATTCTGTGGAGATAATTCACTTTGGGGGGTGGGGTGGGGTGGCAAAGGTTTTTGGAAAGGGTAGTAAATATCTTAGGATTTGCCAGCACTGTTGTGTCTGTTGCAGCTACTCCAGTCTGCCATTGTAGAATAAAAGCAATCATAGACAATAAGTAAATAAATGAGCAAGGCTGTGTTCCGCTAGAACTTGATTTATGGACACTGAAATTTAAGTATCATACAAATTTCATTTGGCCCTAAAATACTATGTTTCAACAATTATGAAATTATATTTACATAAATAGCATTCTAAACACACAAGGCCTACAAAAAAGGCAATGGAGTGAACATTGCTCCTATGTAACTTTCTCTCCTTTATAGTGAGGCCCCTTCATAACTCCTAGGAAAACTCATAAAAAATGATTTGACAGAGGGTAATATAATACAGCTAAAATAGTCTTGTAAATTGTAAAATCTTAGACCACTAGTCATTGTTTTATTATATTATTACAAATATATTACTTTGGAAACTTATGATATATTTTGCTATTAAAATTATCATCCAGATAATTCCATTTAGAAACTTTCTTAAATTCAGACTAATAAGATAGACTTAATTTTTTTGGTTAAATCAGGAAATATTGCACAATATTTTAATTACAGCACTATTTACAGATTTTTAAATTGTCTCATGAGCTTAATGAGAAAAGAAAACATTTTCAGAGTAGAAGTATGCCAAAGTCAAAGAAGCTGGAGTTCTACCATCTTTAATTTTCTTTATTATTCACATTGGCAAGTGACCATTGGTGATTCACTTGACCTCTTTTAGTTTGTGGTAGTTCAAAAGAATAAATAAGTTTAATATACTTTTAATATAATGGCTTTTGGCGATGACATGGGATATTTATCATCAGAGATTAGAAGCAAATATTCCTTAATTTAATGACAAATTTCATATTCAATTTGCTTTAATTAACTTATCAAAGCTTTGTACTATTTCCACATATTAGCCTAAGTCTAAAATGTAAATATGGGTTTTGTAAATTTCTTCACTTTCCTTATTCTCTAAAATTATTTTTGTTTTTTATTCTAAATTATATTTTCACTTTTACAAAATATATCTTTAGTTCAACAAGAAATGATCATCATCTTTGCTCTTTCTGAAGTCAGATTTTATTTAGAGCAAAGTACTGAAAGTTATGTTTCATTAAGAGGTTAAGGATTGCATTAGTTAGGATATAATTGTGGCTGCTCTGAGAGTTCCAAAATCACAGTGGTTTAATTAAGTTCTTTCATCACACATAGAAATATAGGCTGATATGGCAGCTCTGTCTCCAAGTAGAACAAGGCTACTTCTACCTTTTTGCTTCTTTTTTGTTATGATGCTGCTTTACCAACATGGTCCAATCTAGCTCATCACATATGCACATTATAACCTGTGGTACAGGAAGAAGAGGAACTTGGGAAATCATCACTATTTATTATAAATATGTGAACTAGACATTGCATGCATTCCTTCTCTTACTGCTCACAATGACTGGTAACTAGGCACATTGTAGGCCTAATTTCAGACAAGGCTGAGTAATATAAGCTTGTTCTTGGCAGCCATGTGTTTGTTCAACATTGAGGTTATGATGTAAATGGGTAAAAGAAAGAACAGATACTTGAGGACAATAAGCTGACTCTACTCCAACTATTTCTAGGATTTGCTAAAGAGATTTTTATGTAAATAAATAAGACAGACTTTGGAATAAGTGGAAAATTTAAAGTTGCCCTCAAGGAAATGAAAGAGCAAAGTGTAATACAACATAAACATATACTAGGTAGGAATTAGTGGAGGTAATAAGATTTACATTATGGTAGAATTCAGTAGCCCCATGATTCTAAAGAGAATTATATTGTTATGTCATTGTCAACACATGTTAAAACTTTTCCTTGCTTTTTCTTAGCATAGAATTTATGCATCATTGTGAACCTAAATATATATAAAATGGAACTGTAAAATTTTGAGAAAGAAATGTTCTGGCACAAGATTTGTGGTATAGTCCAAACATAATCTCCATGTCTACCTGGCAACAATACAATGGTTTGAGGTGGGTGGTCCCTACTCAGCTTCACACCCCCATCTAGAAGTTAATAGAGCTTAGTGGGAAACTGAGCCTCTACCTCTATCTGGTGTCAACAAAGTGAAATGAAATGATGCAAGTCAGGGTAGTAGACATTGTTTCCTCCCTCTTCTTGTGTCACAAGAGTCATATGGAAAGCTAAGACCCTCATGTCCATCCCCCATCAAGGAGGTAGATGGAGATGAAAGTAAGAAGTGGGGTAGTTAGCATTCTGTTTCCCTCAGTGTCAGTAAGGTCAAGAAAGGAGCTCACCTTTTGCCACAAACCATGCAGCAATAGAGTGGTGTAAGGTGCCCTCTACTTTCCTTCTCCTACTGGAAACTGGGTCCAGAGAAAAGCTCATAATACACTCCTTTTCAGAGACAATGAGATGGAACAAGCTGGTGGCCCACTTCTGTTGGGAGTTTGTCAGCATGACTGAGAGGGGGATGAGGTAGTATGAGTATTCATTCTAATTATGCTGGGTCCCAGTGGGAAGTTAATATGCATATTTGCCATGTCCCATGTTACAACTCAGAAGAAGGATTGGCTTCTAAAGTCAAAGGAGATTAATAAATATATAAAGTCTCATAAAATAGTATCCTAAATGTCTAGGCTACATTAAAAAATCACGTGTCACACCAAGAACCAGGAAATAGCAACATGAATGAGAAAAGACAGTCCACCAATGCCAACACAGAGATCATGCAGATTTTGGATTTATTTGACAAGAATTTTAAAACAGCCATTGTAAAGTTAGTTGAAGATGAATTATGGATTATTTTGAAATAAATGAATAAGTAGAAAATATCATCAAAGAAATAGATGTCATAAAAAAGACTAAATGGAACTTGTAGACCCAAAAAACAAAACCTCAGAAATAAGTCACTGGATGACCTCAACAGCACAGTGAAGAGGACAAAGGGTGGAATTAATGAGCTTGAAGATGGATCAATAAAATTCAAACAATGTGAAAGACAGAGAAAATGTAGTGGGAAAATGTCTTAAGCACTGTGTAAGACAATTTAAAAACGCTAATATTCATATAACTTGGGTTCCAGAAAAAGCCAGAGCAAATAAGACTGAAAAAAACTACTCAGAAACATGATTGAATACTTCCCAAATTTAATTAAACACATAAACCTACAAATTCAAGAATTTGAATAGATAAATCAAAGTAATCCATGCAATGACTTAAAATACCAAGCTTTTGAAAACTGAAGACAAATAAAAAAAATCCTGTAAAGTAACCACAGAGAAACAAAAAAAATAATTACCTATAGTGAAACACAGAAAAACAACAGTGGGTTTCTCATATGACACGATGGAAGCCAGAGGAAGTGGCCCAACATTTATTAATCACAAAAAAACCCAAAAATATCAATCTTGAATTTTATAATAAATGAAATACCCCCCATGATTGATGTTGCTCAGTTGGTTGGGTGTCATGCCACCAAGCAAAAGATAGCAGGTTCAATCCCAGTCAGGGCACATGACTGTTGTGAGTTCAGTCCCTGTTTGGGGGCACATACATTAGGCAACTGATTGTTGTTTTTCTCATATCAGTGTTTCTCTCCCTCTCTTTCTTCTTCTGATCCATTCTCTCAAAAAACACATAAATAAAATCTTTTTAAAAAGAAATTATCTTTCAGAAATAAATGAGGAATAAAAACATTTTCAAAAGAAATAAGACAGAGAGGGAGAGGTTGTTTGGTGTGGCAATAAAACATAAATGATCTTTGTGATGATGTCCTGTAAATTTACTGCAACAAAGTCAATATTTTGATTGTGATATTTTACTATAGTTTTGCAAAATGTTACCATTAGAGTAAATTCTATAGAGAGTACATAGGATCTCTGTGTTATAATTTTACAAATTCATGCAAATCTATAATTACCTGAAAATAAAAGTTTAATTTAAAAACTGTCTTATTTCCTCTGTAACAAAATCCATGCTAAATTAGATATTTCAATGGAGACTTTTAAAATATGATAAACAATAGAGAAGTAGCTCACCATGCATTAATGTTCATGGAGGTATTTGAAAGTCAACTATTCTAGACCTCTAAGCAAAATAAGGGAGCAATATAAAGTATGAAAAAATGTTAAGAATTTCTTTGAAAATAAAAATAACTACAATAAGCTCCATTCTTTCTTTTTCAATTAAGCCAGAACAGAGAGAGAGAGGAAGAGAGAGGAGAAAGAGAGAGCACTCTTTCTCCTATAGTTAGACTTACCCAACCTAAAAAAAACAAAATACTAAACTTCTGAAGAAAGGCAACATCATTTCTAAAGTAGAGGAGGTGGCAAGAAAACTATTTTTAGAGGTATCCCACTCAGATTTTTAGGAAGTTAAAGTAACAACAGGAATTGGCACATGTAATTAATTTGGTCAGTACATTGTTGAGTATATTTGAATATATTTACATGAATACATTTTATTTTTATTTTTTAAATTTAATCTTTATTATATTTTTCTATGACCAAATAGTACCCTTATACCCCCCATCCACAGCAATCACCAAACTATTGCCAATGTTCATGAGTCCTTTTTCCTTTGTGCTCAATCCCTCCACTCCTTAACCAACCCCCGCACTAGCTGTCATCTACTCTATGAGTCTATTTCTGCTTTGCTTGTTAAATCAGTTTGTTCATTAGATTCAACATGTAAGTGAAACCAAATGTTATTTGACTTTCTCTGATTGGCTTGTTTCACTTACCATAATGTTCTCCAATTCTATCCATACTGTCACAAAGAGTAGAACTATCTACTTTTTCATAGCAGAGTAATATTCAATTGTGTAAATGTTCCCTACTTGTTTTTTCCACCCATCAATTGATGAACAGTTGGCCTGCTTCCATATCTCTATGATTGTAAATAATGCTGCAATGAATAGAGGGGTGCTTATGTTCTTTCAAATTAGTGTTTTGGGTTCCCTTAGATATATTCCCAGAAGGTAGATTGCTGAATCAGAAGACAGATCCATTTTTAATTTTTTGAAGTATCTCCATACTGTTTTCCACAGTGGCTACACCAGTCTGGATTCCCACCAACAGTACAAAAGAATTTCCCTTTTCCACATCCTCATTAGCACTTCTTCTTTGTTGATTTATTGATGATAGCCTTTTTGACAGATGTGAGATGGTATCTCATTGTGGTTTTAATTTGCAATTCTCTGATTATTAGTGATGTTGAGCATCTTCTCATATGTCTATTGGCCATCTGTATGTCCTCCTTGGAGAAGTATTAATTCAGGCCCTTTGCCCATTTTTAGATCAGGTTGTTTGTTTACAGTTTTTTGTTTTATTTTGGTGTTGAGTTTTGTGAGTACTTTATAAATTGTGAATGTTAGTCCCTTATCAGGTGGATTGGCAAATGTGTTCTCCCATCCTGTGGGTTGTCTTTTTATTTTGTTGATGAATTCCTTTGTAGTGCAAAATGTTTTCAGGTTGATGCATTTCCATTTGTTTATTTTTTCTTTTGTTTCTCTTGCCTGGGGAGTTCTATCTGATAAAATATTGCTATGAGCTATGTCTGAGATGTTGCTGCTTATATTTTCTCCTATGATTTTTATGGTTTTGGGTCTAACCTTTAAGTCTTTGATCCATTTTCAGTTTACTCTTGTGTGTGATGTTAGAAGGTGGTCTAGTTTCATTTTTCTGCAAATATCTGTCCAATTTTCCCAACACCATTTATTGAATAAACTATCTTTAGTCCATTGCATGTGCTTGCTTTCTCTGTTGAACATTACTTGAATATAAAATTGTGGACTTATGTCTGAGCTGTATATTCTGTTTCATTGATCTATGTGTCTGTTTTTATGCCAGTAACAAGCTGTTTTCATTACTATGGCCTTGTAGTATAGTTAGATATTAGGTAGCGTGATTCCTCCAACTTTGGTTTTCTTTCTCAGTATCATTGTTGCTATGCTGGGCCTTTTGTAGTTCCATACCAATTTTAAAAATATTTGCTCTACTTCTCTGAAATATGTCATTGTAATCTTGATAGGAACTGCACTGAATCTATAGATTTCTTTGGGTAGTATGGATATTTTAATTATGTTAATTCTTCCTATCCATGAACATGCATGTGCTTCCACTTATTTGTATCTTCTTCTATTTTATTCTTTAGTGTCTTCTAATTTTTCAAGTATAGGTCTTTTACATCTTTAGTTAGGTTTCCTAGGTATTTTATTATTTTTGAAGCAATTATGAAGGGATTGTTTTCTTAATTTCCCTTTCTGTTAGTTCAATATTGACATATAAAAATGCAACTGATTTCTGGATATTAATTTTGTATCCTGCTATTTTATTAAATTCATTTATTAGCTCTAGTAGTTTCTTGGTGGGGTTCTCTATTAACACTATCATGTCATCTGCAGATAAGTACAGTTTTACTCCTTCTTTCCCTTTGGATGTCTTTTATTTCTTCTTGTGTGATTGTGTGGCTAGAGCTTCCAGTACTATGTTGAATAAGTAGGTGAGAGTGGACATCCATCTCTTGTTCCCAATCCTAAAGGGAATGCTTGTAGTTTTTGCCCATTGAGTATGATGCTGGCAGTAGGTTTTCTGGTTTTTATTATGTTTAAGTATATTCCCTCTATTCCCACTTTACTGAGAGTTTTGATTATAAATGGGGGCTGGATTTTATCAAAAGCTTTCTCTGCCTCTATTGATATGATCATGTGGTTTTTATTCTTCATTTTATTTATGCGATGAATCACATTTACTGATTTGTGAATGTTTTACCAACCTTGCATTCCCAGAATAAATCCCACTTGATCATGTTGTATGATTTTTTGATGCATTGCTATATTTGGTTTGCTAATATTTTATTAAGGATTTTAGCATCTATGTACACCAGGGATATTGACCTGTAATTTTCTTTCTTTGTAGTGTCTTTATCAGGTTTTGCAATTAGGATACTGCTGGCCTCATAAAATAAGTTGGACAGCCTTCTGTCCTTTTGAATTTTATGAAACACTTTGAGCGGGAGAGGTGTTGGTTCTCAGAATGTTTGTTAAAAATCCTCCCTAATGCCATCTGGTGCAGGGCTTTTGTTTGTTGGGGGATTTTTGATTACTGCTTCAATTTCATTAGGTATAATCTGTCTATTCAGATTCTCTAAATCTTCTTGATTTATTTTTAGAAATCTGTATGTTTCTGGAAATTTATCCACATCATCCAGGTTGCCCAGTTAGTTGGCATATATCTGTTCATAGTATTTTTGCATAATCCTCTGTATGTCTTTAGTATCAGTTGCTATTTCTCCTCTTCATTTCTGATTTTATTTATTTGGGTCCCTTTTTTTTCATGATGAGTTTGGTTAAAGGTTTGTAAATCTTGTTTATCTTTTCAAAGAACCAGTTCTTGGATTCATTGATTCTTGGTATCATTTTTTAGACTCTATTTCATTTATTTCTGCTCTAGTCTTTATTATTTCCTTCTTTCTACTCCCTTTAAGTTTTGTTCATTCTTGTTTTTCAAGTCCCTTTAATTGTGAAGTTAGATTGTTTATTTGAGCTTTTTCTCTTTTTTTGTTTTGTTTTTTTGTTTTTTTTGGTTTTTTTTTTTCAGATAGGCCTGTAATACTATTAGTTTCCCTTTTCAGATTGCTTTTCCAGTGTCCCATATATTTTAGATTGTTGTGTCTACATTTTAATTTTTTCAAGGTATGTTTTGTTCTTTTTCTTGATCTCATTGTTGACCCATTCACTATGTAATAGCATGTTATTTAGCTTCCACATCTTTGCAATTTTTTCAGTGTTCTTTTTGTGATTGATTTCTAGTTTCATAGCATGATAGAGAAGATGCTTGGTATGATTTCAATCTTCTTAAATTTATTGTGACTTGTTTTCTGTCCTAATATGTGTTCTAGCTTAGAAAATACTCCATATGCACTTGAAAAGTATGTATATTCTGTTGCTTTTGGGGTAAGATGTTCTGAAGATATCAAATCCATTTGATCTAGTGTTTTATTTAAGGTTTCTGTCTTCTTGTTGATTTTCTGCCTGGAAGCTCTACCCATTAAAGTGAATGGGGTGTTAAAATCCCCAACTATGACTGTATTGATGTTGATCTTTCGCTTTATGTCCATCAAGGTTTGCTTTACATATTTAGGTGCTCTTAGTTGGGCACATAAATGTGTACTAGGGTTATATCCTCTCATTGGATTTTATTATAGAGTGTCCTTCATTGTCTCTTACTATAGCTTTGATTTTAAAGTTTTTTGTTGTTGTTGTTGGATATAAGTACTGCTGTCCCAGCTTTTTTTCTTTTCTATTTTCATAAAGCATCTTTCTCCAGCCCTTTACTTTTAGTTTGTGTGTTTCTTTCAATCTGACATGGGTCCTTTGGAGGCAGCATATATGTGGGTCTTGTTTTTCTTATCCATTAGCTACACCCTCTTGTTTAGTCAGAGCATTTAAACCATTTACCTTTCAGATGATTACTGGTAGATGCTTATGTAGTACCATTTTATTGTTAGGCTGTTTTTCCTTTTTTTTTCTTTCTCTTTTTTTGTGTTCTTCTTAAAGCATGCCCTTTAACATTTGTTGCAGTACTCGTTTGGTGTTAACAAACCCCTTTAGCTTTTTCTTGTCTGGGAGGCTCCTTAAGTGTCCCTCAATTTTAAATGACAGCCTTGCTGGGTAAAGCAGCCTTGGTTGTAGGTCCTTATTTCTCATCCCTTTGAATGTTTCACATAATTCCCTTCTGGCCTGAAATGTTTCTGTTGTGCAATCATATTCCAGTCTAATTGGTGCTTCCTTGTAGGTAACTATCTGCTCGTCTGTTTTGGCTTTTAGGATTCTTTTCTTGTCTTTAAACCTTGTCATTTTAATTATGATGTGTCTCAGTGTAGGCCTCTTTGGGTCCAACTTGTTTGGTACTCTTAGCTTTCTGGACTTCTGTGACTTTTTCCTCCACTAGATTAGGGAAGTTTTCAGTCATTATTTCTTTAAGTAAGTTCTCAATCCTTTGCTCACTCTCTTGTCCTTTCATATTCCTGTGATGCAGTTGTTATGCTCATGTTGTCCAAAATGTTTCTTAAGCTCTCCTCATTTTTTTACAATTATTTTTTCCTTTTGCTGCTCTGCCTGTTTTTCTTTCAGACCTTGTCTTCCCAAACACTGATTCTATCCTTTACTTCACCTAACCTAATGTTTATCCCCTCTAATGTGTTATTTATTTCAGATATTGCAATCTTTACTTCTGACTGATCCTTTTTATGGTTTCTGTGTCTTTTTTCATGCTGTTGAATATCCTTAGAATCATTAGTATAAATTCTCTGACAAATTGCTTGCCTCTCTTTTTCACCTAGGTCTTCTGGAACTCTCAATTGTTCTTTCATTTGGGGTCTATTTATTTGTCTTCCCATTTTGGCTGCTTATGTGTGCTTTTAGCTTTAGTTGTTTAAACTAATCAGCCACTAAACCAATCAGATGTTGATCTAATCAAACTACAATCAGCTGCCAAGCTTAAGCACCAAAGGGTGGGGTAGAGTAATTCTTGTAGGTGGGGTATTGCTTCTCCTCAGGCTGATGCCATTCAGAGAGGAGTGCTCTCCCTCAGAGTGATGATTCCTGCTGTATGGGGAATGACTCAGCACAAGGATCCTAGTGGCTGTTTTCTCAGTCCTCTCCTCTAGCCACTAACCCTAGACTTTCCTCAAGTGTCTATAGTCCACTCCACTCTTCCTTTGCTGAAACCTAAGGTAAGTGGCTGCTAATGAAATTTTCTGTGTTGGCCCTTTAAGAGGCTCTCTCTGTCTCCAGGGATCTATCCCTGGCAAGAGAGAACCCTGCTGCTCTTCACAGTTGGATGCTATCAGAGTTCCTTTCCATCTCTGCTGTTCCAGGCTGGGAAGCCCACATTGGTGTTTAAACCCCATACCTGTCAGGGGAAACACCCCTGCTGTTGAAGTATCCCTCCAGAACCTTTGCTGCTGATCGTGAAAGCACAGCCAGGCCTCTTGCATCTCCTCTGCAGTCCCTACTAGTCATGTTGTAGTGAGGTGGTTTCTTCTGTCTTTCCATAATGTAAGGCTTCTCTCCAGTTAGTTTTCAGTTGGATATTCTGGATGATTTCTCTAGAATTTAGTTGTAATTCCAGATTGGTCCTAGGAGGAGGTTAAATGTAGCTTCCACTTACTCCTACACTGTCTTGGATGCTCTCAAGTAAAATTTTTTAATAATATATGCTCAAATATATACAGTGATTTCTTCTTGGTTTGGGATTTGGGATGTGATTAATCCTTGTATTTATACATAGGATACATAGAATATAGAGTTAATAAAAATAAAACAGGAAACAAAATGTTAAACAGAAATTAAACTCCAAGTCTATAAAGAATTCTCTCTGCAACTTTAATTTTTCCTAGTGGATAAAACTACTCCATACCAAAAACTCTAAAAATCAAAACAGAAATTTTTAAATCTTATTGCAATTTGTGTTTTTTAATCTAATCTGACCAGTATGAGGATTGGAAAACTGAGATGACAGTTAATTGAGATATGGTTCTCTAAATTGGGAGTAAATCGAAGATTGTTGAGCTTTTTATCTGGAGATGAAATGATACTTCAGTTCCATTACTGTGGTTACCACATCATAAATATGAGAACTAAACAACTAGCTGTTTACTTCTGTCTCTTCCCTTCAAAAATACATTTTATATGGAAAATATAATACATGATGTATGTTCAGAGTCTAAATTGTTGTAATTATTGTGCTAGTATAATGGAACTTAAAAAATTAATGATTAAGTCTTTAAGTTTTGCAAACAAGAAAGGGTAAGTCTGCCTATGGACAACTGTGTGTCAGAGGACAGGGAAATCCAGAATAACCATGGAACATTCTTCTGAAGTATAAATTTTAATCAGTGAAACTAATTGGAAACTCTATTAAGTATTTTTCATGGTAGATCTACTAATTCTACAATGTTACCAGTTCATAGGCTATGACAGAAATATTACAAAGTTCAGGTAACTACTTAAGGGTTGCTCTTATATGGAAATTGAATTCATAAATTAAATGTAATTCTGTCCACTGAAGAATATTTTAATTCATCTCTCAATTAGTTATGAGTCATACATCTCTTTTCAGAAGACATCCATTAAATAAGTAATGTTCAGAATTAATAATTATAGGTCCCTTTCAATAAGACAATATTGAATAAGTTCTTATGGGGACTTGGATATTTTGAACTATAATAAATGTTCATTCTTTCTTTAACAAAAGTATGTATACATTCAGCACCCAAAAGATTTTCTCCATTTGATATATTTTATTCTTTTGCTAAACCTATAATTTTAGTTTTAAATTCTCTCATGTCACAGTAATTATGTTATGTTATTTTCTGGAAACCAAATCTCTCAAAGATGCCCCAAATGAAGAAGGTGAGAACAAATCTAGCAGGAAAATATATTATAAAAATATCTATAGACTGATAAAGAAGACCAAAATTTTGGGTATAAAATATAACCTAAAAGAATCTGCTATTATAGAAAAAAAATATCTTCTTCCCTGAAGACAGTGGATTGAAAAGGTTTTGAAGCATTAACTCCCTAGATTCTCACTTAAACTCTTATCCAGGAAATCCATCTGCAGAGCTAAATGAACACATCTTCAAGAACTGCTCAATGAGGAGTTAGATTCTATATACAACAGGGCAAATCCAGTTACAAGACAAGGCATATACTGGATTTTCAGCTCTATGAAATCCAAGCTTGACTTACACACTTAGCCTTTCCACTAACTGAATCTGAAGTTTTAAATATCAAAGTATAGGTTCCAGTAACAAGACAAATGCTTTTTAAAAATCATAATCATCTTATAACAGCAAATGGCATGATTATCATTTAGGAAGTGTTCAAAGCAGAATACGTCCTTTTCTAATCTCCTCTATGGCTACTTCTGAATTGGGCATTAAAATATCCCTGCTCCATGGCTGAGAAAAGTTGGGGTCTCAACATCTTTGTTTTATTTATATATAAATATATATTTATAATTATAAATTTATATTTATAACTTATATTTAAATATATATTTATTTACACATTTATATAATTAGTATATTTATAAATGTATAAGTATATATTTATATACATTTATTTATTATATATTTATTTATTATACATTTATAAATATATTAATTTAGGTATAACTGACATATAACATTGTATAAATTTAAGGTGTACAAGGTGTTGATTTGATACAAATTTATAATATTGCAATATGTTTATGTTCATAGCATGAGTTCACACCTCTATCATATAACATAATTATTATGTGTGTGTATGTGTATGCATGTATGGTAAGAACACTAAAGATCTCGTCTTTTAGTAACTTTGAAGTATATAATATAAGATTCAACTACAATCAATATGCTGTCAGTAAGATCTCTGGAATTTAATTTGTCTTCTGGTTACAAGTTTGTACCTTTAACATTTGCTCAATTTCCCTGCCCCCTCAGTCTCTGGTAGCCACCATTCTACTCTACATTTATACTTGTCTTTCTCTGTCTGGTTTATCTCACTAAGCATAATGCCCTCAAGGCTCATTCAGTTGTTACAACTAGCAGGATTTCCTTCTTTCTCAAGGTACAATAATATTCCATTGTGTCTGTGTATCTCACTAACAGTATATATCTATTTCTATAACTATCTGTCTATATATCATTTTCTTGATCCATTTATACATTAACAAATACTTGAGTTGTTTTCATACCTTGGCCATTGTAATTAATGCTGCAATAAACATGGGAGTACATATATCTTTTTGATATCTTATTTTCATTTCCTTTAGATATGTATCCAGAAGTGAGATGGTTGGATTGTATTATAGTTGTGTTTTTAATTATTTGATGAACCTTCTCCCTATTGTTTTCCATAGTGGCTGAGTGAATTTGCATTCCTACCAACAGGGCACAGGTTCCCTTTTCTCCACATCTTCAGCATCACTAGTTATATCTTGTCTTCTTGATGATATCCATTCTAATAGGTGTGAGATGATATCTCATTGTGGTTTAATTTGCCTTTTCCTGATGATGAGTGATGTTGAGCATCTTTTCATGTACCACTTGGGCATTTGGGTGCCTTCTGTGGAAAAACATCTATTTATTCCTCTGCTCATTTTTAAATCAGTAGGAACCTTTCTTTGGGGTAGTACACATAGTGTTGCACAAAATAAATTAGTTACATTTTGCCTAAGTTAAAAAAATGTTATAATTGAAGAGTGTTCTCTTTTACATTTTGGGGGAGATAGTGGTTAAAAAATTTATTACCTTAGCTAATCTCTTTTATATTTAAAGTTTCTAAGTTCATCTGACAACCTTCTGATACATAATTCAGTCTAAAATCTTATAAGACAAACTTCCTTGGAAGTACAAGAGAGATAAATATTCTATTAACTGAAAATATTTCATTCTCATACCAAAGATCATGAAGAGAATTTCTGGATTATGTGTCTCCTTTTTTTGAATTTTCAAAATATGTTTCAAGTATTAGAATTCCATTACTTCTAGGTTCCCTGACAAATTTCAGTTTTATACCAGTAAAATTCTGAACCAAAGTTTGGAAAATATTCGCATGCATGAAAATTTTCTATATTTGTTTCACTAACATTAAATAATTAAAAGCATGTCCAATTTGCTCTACATGCATTTGGTTTTATTTTTAGTAATATTCAACTTATTGTTCATTGAGACTGTAACAATTTATATAACACCAGAAATAGGTTCATAGATTATTTTTCCTTGACATTCATCAACATAGCTTGCTATCAAATTTTGTAATATTTAACAAATAGATTCATATTTTCATTACCTTCAATTACTTATAAATGGTAAGGATACATTAAAGGACAATATTTCAGAAGACACAGTGGTCAGGGAAAATTGAAAATGAACATTATAGTTGTGTGCATCTTGAAAAGAAAAGGACACTTTTTATATTATCAATTTAATATTTTCCCTTATATATTATATGTACATATTTTTAGAGAATAAAGATAAATAATCATAGCTGCCTTTATGAAAACAGTTTGCCAGAATTACAATGATTCAGGATGGTTCTTGCTAAAGCTACATTTTTTTCTTTAAATTTACATTAATTACCATCATAAAATATATCATGTCTAGGTACAAGTAAATAATTTGACTTACTCTGAGGCATAACCTAAATATCTTTTTTTGGGTTTTTTAATATATTTTATTGATTATGCTATTACAGTTGTCCCATTTTCCCCCTTTATTTCCCTCTACCCTACTTACCCCCTCCCACATGCATTCCCCCCTTAGTTCATGTCCATGGGTCATACATGTAAGTAAGTTCTTTGGCTTCTACATTTCCTATACTATTCTAAACCTCTCTGTCTATTTTCTACCTACCATCTATGCTGCTTATTCTCTGTTTCTTGGCCCCCTCTCTCCCCATCCCACTCTCCCACTGATAACCCTCTATGTGATCTCCATTTCTGTGATTTTGTTCCTGTTCTAGTTGTTTGCTTAGTTTGTTTTAATTTTTGTTTTTAGGTTTGGTTGTTAATAGCTGTGAGTTTGTTGTCATTTCATTGCTCATAGTTTTGATATTCTTTTTCTTAGATAAGTCCCTTTAACATTTCATACAATAAGGGCTTGGTGATGATGAACTCCTTTAACTTGACCTTATAAGGGAAGCACTTTATCTGCCCTTCCATTCTAAATGACAGCTTTGCTGGATAGAGTAATCTTGGATATAGATCCTTGCCTTTCATGACTTTGAATACTTCTCTCCAGCCCCTTCTTGCCTTTAAGATTTCTTTTGAGAAGTCAGCTGATAGTCTAATGGGAACTCCTTTGTAGGTAACTGTCTTCTTTTCTCTTGCTGCTTTTAAGCTTCTCTCTTTATCTTTAATCTTGGGAAATGTAATTATGATATGCCTTGGTGTGTTCCTCCTTGTGTCCAACTTCTTTGGGACTCTCTGAGCTTCCTGGACTCCCTGAAAGTCTATTTCCTTTGCCAGATTGGGGAAGTTCTCCTTAATTATTTTTTCAAATAAGTTTTTAATTTCTTGGTCTTCCTCTTCTCCTTCTGGCACCCCTATGATTCAGATATTGGAACATTTAAAGATGTCCCGGAGGTTCCTAAGCCTCTTTCCATTTTCTTGACTCTTGATTTCTTCATTCTATTCTAGTTGAATGTTTCTTTCTTCCTTCTGCTCCAACCCTTGATTTGAGTCCTGGTTTCCTTCCCATCACTGTTGGTTCCCTGTAGATTTTTCTTCATTTCACATAATGCGACCCTCATTGCTGCTTGGGTCTTTTTTATGCTGTTGAAGTATCCAGTGAGTTCCTGGATCATCCTGTAACCAGTGTTTTAAACTGTGTGTCTAGTAGGTTGGCTATCTCTTTCATTGCTTAGTTGTATTTTTCCTCAAGATTTGATCCGTTCTTTCATTTAGGTCATTTTGTTGTTGTTGTTGTTATTGTCTTGGCACACCTGTTACAAATAAGGGGTGGAGCCTTAGGTGTTCACCAGGGCGGGGCAATCCACCTTGCTGCATTGTGATGCTGTATGTGGGGGAGGGGTTGGAGAGGGAACAGTGTCACTTGCTCTGCTCTCTGCTAGTTTTCAATCACTTCTCCCTCTAACCACAATCAAATTGGGTCCTTCTGGTGCTGATTCCCAGAGGGTGGGTTTGTGTACATTCTAGGACCCTGTGGATCTCTCCAGTGAACTCTCCTGTGAGGCTGGGAATTTCTCCTGTTGCTGTCTCAACCCCACTGGTGTTTTCAGTCAGAGGTTCCGAGGCTTCATTTTCGCCATTGTGGAACCCTGGGTTGTACAGTCTGCCTTGCTCCCCAGTTGTTCCTCCCAATTTATCCACACGCAGATGTAGGACTGCCCAGTCTGCAAGCCACCACCTGGCCTGGTCCACCAGCTGCCGTCTTGTCTGGCCTGGTCCTTGCTGTGAGTTCTCTCCACCCGGCTCCCGGTCTCCACCCCTCCTACTGGTCTGGATGAATGTTTCTTCTTTAACTCGTTGGTTGTTGGATTTCCATACAGTTTGATTTTTCATCAGTTCTGGTTGTTTTTTGTTTTTAAATTTGTTATTGTCCTTCTTTTGGTTGTGCAAGGAGGCACGGTGTGTCTACCTATGTCTCCATCTTGGTTGCAAGTCCTCAAAATCTTTCTAATAGAAGTCATTTATCATAAAAACCTCTCAGGGAAAGAAGAGGAAGAGTCTAGTTAAGGATCATATATAAATGACCCTTAGACACAGACAACAGGGTGGGGATTGACTGTAGGAGAGTCAGTGGCCCTAGGCCAAGGCCAGGGAAAGCAATGGGGAGAAATTGGGACCACTGTAATAGAACAACAGTAAAAGAAATCTCTTATATCACAACAGATAAAAGTCAGAATGATTCAAATACTTTATTTCACTCCTGGTAATAAGGACTTTCTGAAATATCAGGGATACTATGCCAATTAACAAGGTTCATAAAGTACTATAGAATACTTGTGTAAAGGATGCTAAAAACACCATCTCTCTGATACTGGTTTTCTCTAGTAAAATTTTTGAAGTCAGTAAAAGGAGAAAAATCAAAGCAAGTAGATAGAAATGTCTTTGTACTTTTCAGATTTTTTATTTTTACTTAAAATTTTCCATGAAGTATGTTCATTACAATAATGCTGTCCATCTCTAAAAGGGTTTAGGAAAGATAGTTGCCTAGGCTGCTAGATAAGTTTTGCAAATGCTTAAAATTCTTGGCAGAAAATTACCATATTTTTTGGAGTATAAGATGTACCTTTTCCTCAAATTTGGGAGGAAAAGGGGGCTTGTCTTATAGTCTGAATGTAGTTTACCTGGTTCTTTGTGCAGGGAAGGTGGCAATGGAGCGGGGTCACAGAAGGCAGGGTCAAGGTCACTGCTGCAGGAAGCCAGAGGGGTGGCAGGAGTAGGGCAATGCTGTAGGCCCTGGGCTGGGAGGGGGGTGTCCTGGTGTCTTAAAGCAAGAGAAGCAGGAGCAGAGTCCCCGCTGCAGCATACTATAGTGCTAGGGAGGAGGGCACAGGCAGTGTAGGCACATTAGGAGAAGAAAGCCTGTGGTGCCTGTATGTGCCTCCATCATGTGACTGGTGTGTCCCTCATTAACATTAACATAGGCAAATTCTGCTGCAGGGTCACCTGTCAATGTGGCCCTGTAGCTGTAGCAAAACTACAACTCCCATTATACTTAGACAGGTTGGGACAGGCTGGGATGATGTAATTTGGCAACAGCTACAGAGCCAAACAGGTTGTGCAAAACTGTTGAGTTCTGTTTACATTTACATTGGTGAAATATTATGTTATTTATGTTATTAAATATTTTACCACATTTTTTGCTTCAAAATTTTTGTTCCTATTTTCCTCCTCTAAAACCTAGGTGTGTCTTATGGTTCGGTGCATCTTAGAAAATAATATTAAACAATGAAGACTGTAGTATCTGAATAAAACTAATACAGTCATATTTAGTGTATTTGCAATATATATCAAATGAATAAAGGAATTTTATTACCACATAAAAATTATAGCATTTATAAGTGGTGAAATGTGACATAAATTTAAATGGAATCATAAAAGAGAAATATGGGATTAAGGGGTCACCTTACATTGCATTCACTAAGTCTTTTGAAAGTTTTTTTGTAGTCTTATAAAGAGACATATTTCAAAGGTAAAGTTAAATTAGAAAATAATATTTCAAAAACATTGTCGAGAGAGTGCTATGTGTCAGGCAGTGTACTATATGCATTACTAACTACAGTTACTAATAAGTAAAATAAGAAAAACACACTGTTCTCATGTAATTTACAATTTGGAGGGAGAAAGAAAATAAATAACAAAGTAAATAGTATATTATTTAGTATAAAATGTCTATGAGGAAAAAAATTAACAGAAGAGGGTAAAAAAAGTCAGTGAAGGGTTATTGACATTTTAAATAAAGTTCTTTGAGAAGGCAATTTTCAATTAAGAACCAGAATGAAGTAAGGTATCTAGGTGTATGGACATCTAGGCTAAGAGGACTCAAAGAGAGGTATAAGTAAGAACAAAGATCAGAGCAGATCATGTGCCTTGTATTCAAGGAACAAGAAGAAGCATGTAGCTTAAAAAAAAAGAAAAAACAGGTGAGGAGTCACAAATAAGGACAGATTAGAAACCAAGGGCTGGATCATGAAGACCTATTAGACCATGGTAAGTGCATTGAGCCTAACTTTGAGAATGGATAGCCTCAGAGGAATTTAACTAGGCCTAACATAAACAGATTTACATTTCATGTTCTGTTACTCAGATGAACTACTAGTGATAAAGAATTATAGTAACAATGGAAAGAAAATGGAAATGCCTGGTTGATATCAAAATGAGAACATTATTCTCAGAACTCTCTGTGAAGGACAAATGTTGTAAACTTACTAGATTCACAAATAAAAGGGATTGGAGTGGATGATATTCAGGGCTTTGATTATACTTCTATGATGATCTTTTTATGAGTTGGATAATTAACACATAATATAAGTTCTGAACATAAGCATTCAGCTCTTGCTGAAACCATGACATTAAAATTTAGACAAGTATTGGACAGGCTATTTCCAATGACTTCTTCTTAGCTAAAAATTAATTTGCTCAATTTTTAAAAGTCTCATTTTTCAGATGAAGAAAGAATGTTCCTATTCAGAAGCAACAAATCCTTTCATACAAGTGTGAAAGAAATAGAGACCAAAGCCAATTTATTTTAGGATACATTTTGTTTTATAAATGTTGAGAAGAAATACTGCAAATTATTGATTTTAATGAAAACTAATTAAGTAAATAAACACAACAAAATTTATGTATAAATAGTATACTTTGTTAATTTTTGACAAGTATAATTGAGTTTTAATTATTTATGAGTTTTTTTATATGAGGCAAATTAACTGTAATGTAATTTTAAAGACGATGAAATATTTATCCTTGTCGATTCATGTCAGCATCCTATTACTGTGATTATTCTTTGAAAAAAAACACAAATACTCAATATGTTTGTCAAATATATTGTGGTTGGACCTTAATTAATTGATCAGGGTTTCAATATATAATTATCATATGGCTAAACAAGAAATACAATACTATGTATTAAGATATTCCTTTTTAGTTTTCTCAGATTAGAAGTAAATTATGAATAATTAAGTGTATGATGTTACAATTATTTCATAAAAACTACTCTGCCATATTTCTTTGTGAATCATAGTTTAAAAATATGTATACAATCTTTTTTTAAATCCATGTGCAAAAATACAATAAATGATCATTAACTTTATCATGATTTGTGGCAACAGATTGGATTAAGCTGATAAGTATAATTCAGTGACAAAACATGAGAAATGGAAGAGAATATATATGTTAAGGAAAATGAAAGACAGTATTATATAACAAATACAGTCCAATTATTGTTTAATGTCAAAAGTTAAAAAGACAAGTAGTGAAAATTTATTTAAATACATGGATGAATGACAAAGCTACAAGTAAAAGTTAGACCAGTAATATTTTTAGTTTGACAGCGGATAGGATATACTTTACCATTTGTTTTCAGAGACAATAGAATGCTTAATTAATTTAAGTTGATAATGCCCTTCTTTGTGTCCCCAGAGAGCTATGTTCTTTGGAGCTAGTATACAGCCTAAAACATTAAATGGGATTTGGTGAATTAACTGATTAAAATGTGACTTTCTTGAGAGTTGAAATTGTTTTATTTATTTATTTTAGTGCTTCCTTTAAAGCAGAGGTGGCTCATTAAGGAAAACCCAAAAGACTAGTCTGAATCACTGTCTTCCTTCTCAGTCACCGGTTCACTCTAATCACTTTAGTTGTTTTTTGTTCCCCCAAACTCCATAAAAATGTCACCATGTGGCATCCTCTTATCATAATCCAATTGTTATTTCTATGTCCACATCTTAATTGGACATATTACCTGTCAGCAGGGTTTGCAATAATGATCACTGCATTTTTGAGTGATTGTTTTAAAAGATTCCTTGACTACACCTCTATTTCTTTTTCTCCAGTCTCCATATTTTTTTCTACTGTCTTCTTTGTTGGTTTCCATTCTTCATTTTCATCTCCACGATTTGGAGCATCTCAGCATTTGGACCTCTCAGGATTTTGTCTTTTGTGGAAGACAATTTGGTGGTTCCTCAAATATGATTAATGGAACTGCCATATAAAACAGGAATTCCACTAGTAAGTGGAATATACCCAAGAGAATTTAAAGCAGGACCTCAAACCTATTTGTAAACCAGTATTCATAGTAGTGGCATTATTCACAATAGCCAAAAGGTGAAAACAACTCCAACGTCCATTGATAGATAAATGGATAAACAAAACGTAGCATATTACACACAGTGTAATATCATTCAACTCTATAAAGAATGAAATTCTGACCCATGCTACATTATGCATGAATCTTGAAGATATGCTAAATGAAACATATCACAAAAAGACAAGTAATATATGATTCCACTTATATAAGATACCTGGAATAGTTGAATTCATAGAAATAAAAGCAAAATAGTTTTTATGGTGGAAAGGAGAAATAAGAAGTTATTTTTAAAGTCTACAGAGGTTCAGTATGAGATGATGAAAAAGTTCTGGAGATGGACAATGGTGGTAGCTGTGTGACAATGTGAATGTACTTTTAGCCACTGAATTAATTGTGCACTTAAAATGGTTGAGATTGTAAATTTTGTTATGTATACCAATTATTATAAAAGCACCACCCCCAAAACAAGTGAAAATATACCATGTGAATTTTTTGAATATGTCAGCCTATAGCTAAATGGGTACACAGTGAAGCAAAAAGATTTATAACTTCCGCAATCCTGAGTGAAACAGAACCCAAGATGAGAGCACACAAGAAATTTTTAAATAAAACTGATAGAATGGGTGAAGACTCAGCTTGAGTTTTGTGAGGTGAAATTGAAATATGTTGTAATCTCAAGAACAAACTAAAAATCCTGTGGTTAAAATACATCAAAGACAATAACAAATGTGTAATACAGTACCAGGTAACTGGGCTAAATATCATTGAATTCTTCTTGCCTCTTGTTAAGACTCATACTTTAAGCTGAAAGATGGCAAAGCATTGGCACAAGTAACCCCAGCTGTTGGGAGAATGGGACTAAAAGAAAAGTAAACAAAGAAAAACTGATGAATGCACACTTTATTGTACTCAAAAACCTGTGTTGGTGACACTAGTGATATTAGTGAATTTGTGATAGTTTATAATTCAATAAATTTCTCCCACAGCAGAGTAGAAATTGATTAATGTGACCTCAGCTAGTCGATGATTGTCAAGAAAAAGAACTGGAAATATTTTCTCTCTGGTACATTTCTATAATAAATCACAGCACTTAGGTCTTTGACCAAACAAGACAATAAGTCAGCAGAACTCATCATTAATTGTCCTATTTTTCTATAGCCCAGAATGTGCTATCTTAAAACCATTACTGCTGTCTAAAGTTTACACATCAATAATATAGCTCACTAATATTCAAAATAGTCAGTTATGGAACTATTATTTGATTATGAAAACTGTGTTATAAAGAATTAACCAGATGTCATGCAGTGACTTTTTACCCAGGTAATAAATTATGAAATGATGATAATTTGGTTTTACAAATTTATCTTCCACATGAGCATCAGATTTATATTTGTCTAAGTTCCTGACAGTATTAATAATGTGCATCATTAAAGAACAGTGGGAGTAGGCAGGATAAGATGCAAAGGTGAAGCAGAATAAATAGAGAACTGTCTTTAAATCAATGAAGGCAGTCCAAATAGAAGGAGAAAAAATAAAAACTTAATGAAAAATATTTTAGTGCATTATAAAATAGTTCTAAATTTTTAATGGAAATTAGACTACTAAGAAAACATTTGTTTTATGCTGAAATCAATCAATTTAGTTTAAGTTTAATAAAATACAGGTATTTACACCTATAATTTATAATTATTTCATAATTAGTCTTATTTTGACTCATGCATGTCTAGTAATGATGAATGTCTTTTAGTATAACTGTTATAATAATTACTCCATAAATTAATTTAAAACAGATAGTATAATTCAATATTTGCTCTACTATAAAAATTAATATAAAAAATAATTTATTATTTACAGAATATGAAGTACTATTGATCTTCTAGAAATATGTCAGATTTATATTGGGTGTTCTGAATCTCCTAACTAAATTATACATATTTCCTGGAATCTACACAAACCCTGCTTGAAAAGGAAAAACTTAGAGAAAGATTGAAGATTAGTTTTTTAATATCTATTTCTCAGTGTTAGGTTTATGGTAAACTCTCAATTATCAGAATAAATTTTTCTTTTAATCCTCACCCAAGGACACACTTACAGAGGGTTTAGAAAGGGTAAGGGAAGGAGAGGAGGAAACATTGATGTGAGCAAGAAACATCAATCATTTGCTTCCATAAACACCCGGACCAGGGAATGAACCCGCAACTCAGGTATGGTCTATAGAATGATGCTCTATCCAACTGAACTACACCAACCAGGGCCAAAATAATCTGTTTTAATCTTCCTTCAGACTCTGCTTGTGTTTCAGTCTTCCTCTAGCACTCAGACACTACAAAAGAAGCTGAGCCCTGATTCAAAATGAAGAACCACAAAAGAAAAAGGACTCATGGACATGGACAACAATGTGGTGATTGCTGAAGGTAGGAGAGTATAAGGGGACTAAATAATAATGGAAAAAATACAATGAAGATTAAATTTAAAAAGTGAAGAACCAAAACTTGATTGGTTATAGACCATCTTGGTAGGTACTATTGTCATTGATTGATTCATAGAGGAGCATGCAATACCTTCCATTAAAAAAAAGGAAGTCTGCAAGTAAAATCACACAAAAGTTCAAGTTTTAGTACAAATAATACTTTTGAAAACTGTATATTTTAAAAAGGAGTTTGAAAACACTGGAGATTGACCTAAAGCAGGCAGACATTGGAGAGATATGTCCATGAAAGGTAGGAATGATACTGAGTAAGATTCACAATTATATGGGTTTTACCTCTGTGTATACTCCAACCTATGAAGCATAGTGAGCCTGTAATCCAAACAAAAATTTGCTGTGGCTAAAATTCAAACAAAACTTTTATTGGATTCAGGAGTTAAAGAATTAAATTTGGAGCTATCATAGCTTGTGAAGATTTAGAGGAAGAGCCCCAAACAGGTTGAAGCTAGGGATTTTTTTAAATATCTTTGTAAACTATACTTTAATTTTTGTAAGGCACCTGAACTGTTTGTATGAAAAAGTTCTACAAGGGTTCTAGCAGAAAACATCAGCTGAAGGCATTCAAGAGGCTGAGCAGAAGTTTCAGCTACTGTCTTTCCACTCTTCAAGAGAAATTGAGTCTATAATTTGATATCTCCTTAGGAAAGGCAAGTTGCCACGATTCTTCAACTACTACATGTTCCAGTTCCATGTTGCAGAAAGTAAAAGTCAAGTGGCTGTGGCTAAGATACATGAATTCCCTTTCTCTACCCAGTGCTGTCTTGTAGGGTGACCATCTACCCAAGTTGCAGAAAGCATAGAATACTGGGCCACACTGCCTTCATTCCAGTGTGCTAGTGGACTTGGGCTTCCATGAGGTAAGGGGCAAACTAAGAACAGAGATGTTTGCCTTGGCCCAATAAACTGCTAGTAAAATAGTGTTGTTACTTCAAGAGAACATCATTTTTGTCCCCTTCTCTGAAGCAGTGACAGAGGTTTTCTCTAGAGTGTACTTAACCTTACTTATAGCTATTAATAACAGACAGCTCTAAACAACATTACACTGTCTAACACACATATTATGAAATTCCTGAATAAGAAGAGTTAGAATAAGGTAGATAAAAATTTGAAGAAATAGTTGAGATCTTTCTAAAATTTATAACAGACATCCAACCAGATCAAATACACTCAGAGAACATCAAGCAGGATGAATAAGCAAAACAAAACAATAAAACAACAGGATGAACAAATCACAAAAACAGAAACAAACATAGAAACACAGAACAAACTGATGGTTGCCAGATAGGATGCACTTTGGGGTGGGGGGAGGGTGATGGATTAAAAAGGGTAAAGAGATTGACAATTATAAAATGGTCACAAGAATATAAAATACAGCATAAGGAATACAGCCAATAATATTGTAATAACTATGCATGGTACCAGATGGGTATTAGACTTATGGAGTGGGTCACTTCATAAATTATATCAATGTCTAACTATTATGCTATACAACTGAAATTAATATAATACTGAATGTCAACTGCAATTGAATAATTAACTTTTAATCATTTTTTATCATTATTCTATTATAGCTGTCTCAGTTTTTCCTCCTTTGCCCTCCTTTGCCCATGCTAACCCTTGCTCCCACAGTCAATCCCCACATTGTTGTCCATGTCCATGGGTCATTCATACGTGTTCTTTGTCTAGTATCCCTCCTACTTCCCCTTCAGTCACTTTTAGTCTGCTCCATGTTACCATGCTTGTGGTTCTATTTTGTTCATTAGTTTATTTTGTTCTTTAAATTCCATTTATAGGTGAGATCATATGATATTTGTCTTTCACTGACTGACTTATTTCACATAGCATAATATTCTCCAGGTTCATCCATGCTGTTGCAAAAGGTAGGAGTTCCTTCTTTTGTAAATGTACCACAGGTGTTTGACCCACTCATTTACTGATGGGCATATAGGCTGTTGCCAGGACTTGGTTATTGTAAAAAGCACTTCCAGGAACACAAGGGTGCATAAGTTCTTTTAAATTGGTGACACCATATACCAGAATAAACTCAAAATAAATAAAAGAGTTAAATATAAATCATGACTCCATAAAAGTCCTAGAGGAAAACATAGGCAGGAAAATTTCACATATCTCAGGTAGCAATATTTTTGCCAATATATCTCCTAGGGCAAGGGAAATAAAGGGAAAAATAAACAAATGGGACTACATCAAACTAAAAAGCTTGTACACAGCTAAAGAAACCATCATCAATATGAAAAGGGAACCAACTATATGGGAAAACATATCTTCCAATGAAACATTGTACAAGGGTTTGATCTCCAAAATATATAAGGAACTCTTAAGACTCAACAGCAAGAAGATAAACAATGCAATCAAAAAATAGACAGAAGATCTGACTAGACACTTCTCCAAGGAGGACATACAGAGAGCCCAGAGACATATGACAGGATGCTCAGCATCACTAGCCATCAGAGGGATGCAAATTAAAACCACATTGAGATAGCGCCTCATACCTGTCAAGAATGGCTGCCATCAATAAATCCACAAACAACGAGTGCTGGTAAGGATGTGGAGAAAGGGAACCCCTAGTGCACTGCAGGTGGGAATGCAGACTGGTGCAACTACTGTGGAAAACAGTATGGAATTTCCTTTAAAAATAAAAAATAGAACTGCCTTTTGACCCAGCAATTCCCCTGCTGGGAATATACAGTATGAATAATTAATTTTTAAAATAAATTTAAAAAATTAAAAATAGAGTGTTAAGCACACAAACAAAAGAGAAAATGTTGAAGTCAGACAAGGAAAAACACATTATATACAAAGGAAGAAAATTATAAAGACTATACATTAAAAAAGTGAATATACTGAAGGAAAAAAAAGCTGCCCATTCAAAACATGATGTATAGGGAATGTATATTTATAATTTAAATATTAATTACAAAAAATGCAGGCCCTGGATGATGTAGCTCAGTGGATTTAACATGGGCCTGTGAACCAAAGCATCTCCAGTTTGATTCCCAGTTAGGGCACATGCCTGGGTTGCAGGCCATGTCCCCAGTAGGGGGTGCACTAGAGGTAATCACACATTGATGTTTCACACTCCCTTTTTCTCTGTCCCTTCCCCTCTCTCTACAAATAAATATATAAAATCTTTAAAAAGAAAAGAAAGTGTAATGATTTTACAGTGAAAAAACCTTACAAATGTACCTTAATCATGTGACCAGGATTCACCACTAATAGAACACATGCCTATGGTGGGTGAGAAGAGCACATCACCTCCATGGAATCCTGGCCCAAACCCATAACCTCAATCTATCTATGGGCAAACATCAGATGACTCCAAAATGCCTGACCAGTTGTCTTCTAAATTTGTCAAGACCATAAGACATGCTGACATATTCTCATAGGGATGCCTTTCAGATGACTCAGCTTCCTCACTACTTTTCTGTATGTTTCTTCAAAACTCAAATTGTAGTCTAATTAGCACAGCTTAGCTATGAGTCACCCTTGTGTCCAGGACATCCATAAGATTGCCCTACCAGAACTATAGGACCAGTCAGGGCACAAACCGAAGAGGAGAATGGTTACAGGCAGATTGAAAACAGCTCCCCATGGCAACCACACCACGTGCAGTAGGGATGTATATGCACTGCTGCCTCATCAGTGTGCCCTCCTCATGTATGTTTGTTATGTCCTTTTGATGAGTTAAAAAAATAGACACACACTATGTAAAATTAAATGGTAAGCCTATTTGGCAATAGTTTTTGTAACACTTGACTTTTTTTACATATTTTTAATTGACCACTAAGAGATCTAATTTAAAACTCACAAGTTTACATCTCTAAAGTCCAAATATATTGTTTTGTAAATATAAAGGTCAACACATAATTCCATTTGACAAATTATTATTGAACTAGTACCACACAAAAATACCCAGAAATAAAGGACAATTAAGTAGAAAAAAATGGCCATTGTGCACCTACAGTCAAGTAAGGAGATAAAGTACACACATACTTATATTATATATGTTTTCCAGTTTTTATTTTTAAATTGTCATTGTATATAGCTGACTATCAGATTTTGATAAAGAGTGATAATTTTGCTGCAAAGAAAGTGTCTAATTTTGTATATAATATACTCTGCTATTAAAATATGTTCAGCCACTCGGCCAGTTCTCTGGCTTCCCCTTCCCTCTCCCTAATTAGTTTGGTAAATACACACTAAGTAACTACAACAGCAAAAACGTATGCAAAAGTAAGAAACCATTCTTCCCAATTACTTGTGGAAACAATTCAACTCTCACAAGTTCCTTTCCAGGAACACAAATATTGGTTTCTTCAGCACTCAATGACTTTACAGTATATGTTGGTGAGACTAGTTTGTATAATGGGGTTTTAAACTTCTCTCTAACCTACCTGTACAGAAAACAGAAATATAGGTGGTAAAAATGAATGTTAATAGTTAGGGTATATGTTTATAGTTATATATAAAATGACTGAATAGTTTGGAAAATTAACTTGCAACTTCTGAGGTCCAAGTATGTGATATAAACTTCTGATAATAATGAGCAAGGCCTGATATATTTCCCCCCTATACTTACTGTACCTACTGAAAATGATTCAAGTGAATTAAATTAATGTAGTAACTATAGTCAAGTGTACAAAATCAGAATAATAAAAGTAAATTGGGCAGATTCTGTAAGGTAGAGTAAGCCCTCACCTTTTCTGAAATTGTGACTCTGAGCAAAATGAGTGTAACAAGGCCAATTTTACCATAAACTAATTTATATAAACAATAGTAAGTTCTTACAACATAAGTTCTAATCACAAAAACATCACCAAACTTCTCAAAAAGGCCCAAAACACTTCTAATATTAAACTTGGAAATAAATATGAGCTATATGCACATTTAAGAAAGATTAATAAAAACAAGGAAAATCATTCTTTTCCAAACTGTTTATTCCAGTTCAGGGTGGAGAGTAGCTGGAGATTATCCCTGCAGCTCAAGGTACAAGGCAGGCACCCACCCTGGACAGATTCCTTTCCCTCCCTAAACCACTCACATACATACACTCAGACTGGGACAACTCAGAGGTCAATTCACCTCATGCACACCTCTTTTGGATATGGTGTAACCAAATGTGTGTCTGCCTGTCTGCTGCTTCAAAAGCCAAGACTAGAGGAGGCAGGTGCTGATGTAAAGGAAAGTGGTTTATTTTCAAGTGTCAGTAACCTGGAAGATGGAGGACTCACATCTCAAAGCCCATTCTCTGCATCTCATTGGAGGCAGATGTTTTTATAAGGAGGGAGAGGGAAACAGAGCAGAGATCAAGGAAGGGGGCTGCAAAAGTTCTCTATGTGCAGATGAGTATAGCTCATCCCTATAAGGCAAGTGGTGGTCCAGTGTGCATCATCCTGGTTTAGTCATCCTGCCTTCATGTAATCCTGGCTCCATGGTAAAAGGTCAGCAAATCTGAAACTGGGATGCCTGAAGGTTAGAGTCTGTATCTTTTGAAGTTAGTTCCTAGAATTCTTTGATACAAACATGCTATTCATCTATAAGCTACATATTAGTCAAACTCTTTACCTAAAGAAACAATGTCAGAAGAATAGTGGAGTGAGTTACGGTTCCTCACTGTTACATTTCCCATGGTTACAGTGGAAGGAAACCAGTGTGCCTGGAAAAACCCATGCAGATGTGGGGAGAATGCACCAACTCCAGACAGACAGTGAAACTGATTTTTGGGGGGGCTTATTAATGTTATAATGAAATGACAAAATGAAGTTGAATAAAAGAGCATTATTAAAAGACCTACTGTCATCAACTTCTAGCATTTTTGTTGTTATTAAAAGTGTAGCTGAAAAGATTGAACAGTCATGTTGAAGTCTTATGTTCTGGTATCAGGCACCAGAACAGCTAATAATCAATATGACATTACTGTACCATTTATAAATTTCTGGGTGCATATGTGTATTATTCAAAATTCATACCTTCCATGAGGATCTGGAGGGTAGAAGAAATGATTAATAAGGTGAAACTTGGCATTTCTAGGTAAACTAATCAAATTATACATAATAGCAGTCCAAGGCCCACAAAAAGTCCTCAACAAAATATTCTGATTAAATTTAACATGATGCTGTATGTACTTCATAATACTTAATGAATCCATGGGTAAGCAATACCAAAATCAGTGCAGCTTTTTATGTCATTGGGGATAATAGGGAGGTTAATTCTATGAAGCTATTATTAATGTTCCTTTTGTTTTAACTGAATTTTCAAAAATTGACCAATTCAAATTTTATTTATCCCCTCCAATAGTGATATTAAGAGAAAAAGTGTCTGAGAATATATTTCCAATGTGTATAAACACCAAATATTCTAATTATGATTTCTCAGCTGTTGGAAAGTGAACCTGAATCAAGGAAGGTGAAATTTTGTACTGAATGTTCCCAAGTCTAGCAAAGATGAGAGTTTTCTGAACATAATAGATTTATAAGCATTTCAAACATCTTAAAATTTATTTTACACAGATGATAAATATGAATATTTCTTATTTAGCAAATGTACTGTTTAAGCTATTTTTCTCTTCTTTTTAGTTCTATAAGAATAAATTAAAGGGTGATAAATAAAATGTTATTTTTATATTATAGTTTCCATTTTTATAATTTGTTCCTCCTACTGCTGATTTTATTCAAAAGACATTTAATATTTACAAGAAATTTATATTGTGTTTTCCAATAAAATATAATGTTTTTAATAGCAGTCACTTCATGTTTTTTTAATAAGTAGGTACATCTGATATAGCATTTGTCTGTTTTAAGTCAAAATTACATTAACTTGAAGAGTGTTATTGCCTGTGTTCTACTACAATTTTAGGTTGGAAAAGTAAGCAAATAAAAACAACCTAAAGAATTATACTGGTTGAAATGAAGACATATAGAACATATCAAAAGCATCTTTCTTGGTAGATAATAAACATCTACATTTTTAGTAGTGAAATAAAAAATAAGTGCTATTCACTTTTCTCACAACATCTTTTTTCAAAACCTGAGTACTTCAAGATATGATTCACAACACCATACCAATTTTCCAAGGACTTGAGTTGAGGGAGCTCAACCAGACTGATTTCTTTAATGAAGAAGGGCCATTATGCTCATATTTACCTAATAAAAAAGATCTGAGTAAGATTAGGATATCTAGCAGAGAAACATATATGCCAATGAATAATATATCTACATAAGTAAATGATTGGATGATATATACACTATATATAGCAAAGCAAATTTTCTCCATTTTTCCTGAAAAAAAAATTAAAGTTTAACATTCACATATAAAAAATAAGTGCTATTCACTTTTCTCACAACATCTTTTTTCAAAACCTGAGTACTTCAAGATATGATTCACAACACCATACCAATTTTCCAAGGACTTGAGTTGAGGGAGCTCAACCAGACTGATTTCTTTAATGAAGAAGGGCCATTATGCTCATATTTACCTAATAAAAAAGATCTGAGTAAGATTAGGATATCTAGCAGAGAAACATATATGCCAATGAATAATATATCTACATAAGTAAATGATTGGATGATATATACACTATATATAGCAAAGTAAATTTTCTCCATTTTTCCTGAAAAAAAATTAAAGTTTAACATTAACATTTATTGTTTAGTTTTATGGTTCATGTTGGCTAACAGAAATAATGCAGCATTACTGCCCCCAAATGTTTGAAATCTATAAAAATTGAATAAAATGGAGTCTTCATAAATATCTTTGCATATTACCTGATTAAGTCTTCCACAGGAAACTTGAATATGAAATAAAAGGAATATGAAGGAATAGAGGGTAATTGTAGACATCTGGCTGTGATATCTATGTGGATAATAAACTAATTAACATTGAAAATAAGTGGAGGCCAAGATAGAAAAGATATTGAGATCCTTTTTTAACATACTGGTGGTGATATGCCTGAAACACATCTAAGCAGAGGTATCCACCACCTGTAACATGGACAAAACTTTAATGAAGCATACTATATAGTTTTAAATAAAGGGAGCAATGGGGGAAAGAAGGGGAAGGGGCAAGTCAAGGAACATGAGTAGAGGACTCATGGACATGGACAATGGGGTGGGGATTGACTGGGAGGGGTAGGGTAGGAGAGGGCAAAGGGGAGAAAAGGTGGGACAAATGTAATTGAACAACAATAAATAAATAATGTTAATTGATTATATTTGTAATTTCACATATGTTGAAAATCCTATACTTATATAATAAAAATTTGTAGGTAGCTAAGAAATTTGATTAAAGGATAAGGAGTGTACAGTTATAGATATTATGTGGTCTTAATTATTAAAAATAAAGTGTATTTGTAATATTTAATTCATTTTAAGAAAGAAAATAGTCAGAAGTTTCACATATTCTTATGAAATATCTATAGTTCCATATTCTTCCGTTAGGTCAATCATTAGTGGGATATATTAGTGGGATAACTGGAAAAATTCTAATAAATAAACATGTAAGATAATTTTTGATAATCCTGTGGAAGATCCCACACCAGAAGTTTCCCCCTTCCTTTTAATGCCCTCTCTCTCACACACACACAAAGCTATCTACATATATATATATACAGACATATATATAAAGTAATTATGTATTAATTTCTTATGCACGCACTTTCGGCTTTATGATTATATGTATGTTAAGAATATGATAAATACTATAGGTGTACTTATATTTTTATCTATCCATCATCTATCTATCTATTGGGTTGGCCAAAAACTAAGTTTAGTTATCCCACAAAATAAAAAACGTATTTTTCATTTTCACCAATACTTTATTAATTGGGATGTTTTGAGTATGTCAGCTCCATCTCACATGATATAACATTGATTGTTCTCAATTAATGTCTTGATCTGATGCTATCAACTTTAACTGGTCCGCCCAGTGATGGAGCATCATTTCACCAATAAATCTCCAGCACAAAATTTCACAAATCACTTTTGAAACATTTGATCAGTCACTGTACCTTCTCTATACATTGTGCAAATCTTTTCTGTTTTATTTTGGTTTTCAATTGCATTTCTACATTTCTTGAAATAATAAACCACAATATGCCAAAAATGTTGCATATTTTCTTCCATCTTCAATATTAAAATGGCTGCACAAAAATTCACCAATTTTGGTAAGTTTTTTTCTTTTCTAATGCATGCTAATATGAAAGCTGTCACAATAAAATCTAATAAAATCGTTCCAAATGAGGTTACAGACAACGAAGCATTACCAGAGACATCTAATACAAAAAAAATATTTTTTGCCAACCCAGTATCTATCTATCTAACTGCTTTGCTGTCCTTTTTAAAAAGCAAGAGTACTAATAAATAGCATGCAATTCGATCAAATGAAATTTGTATTTCTATTTTAATAGAAATTTTTATTTATATCAACTTTATACTTCTGTCTTATTTTTAAATATATTTTATTAAATATGCTAATATATTTGTCCCATTTTTTCTCCCTTTTATCCCCCCTGCCCTGTCACCCCCATTCCCTCCAGTATTACCAGCCTTAGTTTATGTCCATAGGTCATATACGTTCTTGGGTTTCTCCATTTTCTATGCTATTCTTAAACGCCCCTCTCCATTTTGTATCTACATTTATACATCTTATTCCCTGACCTTTTCACCCATTCTGCCTGCCTGCCCCCACCAATCACTCTCCATATATATCAATTTCTGTGATTCTGTTCCTGTTCTAGTTGTTTGCTTAGTTTCTTTTTGTTTTGGGGGTCTTTTTTAGGTTCAGTTATTGGTGGTTGTGAGTTTGTTGACATTTTACTGTTGATACTTTTGATCTTTTTTTCTTAAATAAGTCCTTTCAACATTTCATGTAATAAGGGTTTGGTGATGATGAACTCCTTTAGCTTGACCTTATCTGGGAAGCACTTTATTTGCCCTTCCATTCTAAATGATAGCTTTGCTGGATAGAGTAATTTGGATGTAGGTCCTTGCTTTTCATAAGTTTGCATACATCTTTCCAGCCCCTTCTTGCCTGTATGATTTCTTTTGAGAAATCAGCTGATAGCCTTATGGGAACTCCTTTGTAAGTAACCGTCTCCTTTTCTCTTGCTGCTTCTAAGATTCCCTCCTTATCTTTAATCTCAGCTAATTTAATTATGGTGTGCCTTTGTGTGTTCCTCTTTGGGTCCAAATTCTTTGGGACTCTATGACATTCCTGGACTTGCAAGCCTATTTCCTTCACCACATTGGGGAAGTTCTCCTTCATTATGTTTTCAAATAAGTTTTCAATTTCTTGCTCTTCCTCTTCTCCTTGTGGTTCCCCTACGATTTGGATTTTGGAATATTTAAGGTTGTCCCAGAGGTACCTAAGCCTCTCCTCATATTTTTGAATTCTTTTTCTTCATTCTGTTTTGGTTGAATGTTTACTGTTTCCTTCTGTTCCAAATAGTTGATTTGAGTCAAGTCTCCTTCACTTCACTGTTGGTTCCCTATATATTTTTCTTTATTTCACTTTGCTTTCACATAGCCATCACTTTTTCCTCTATTTTGTGACCATACTAAACCTTTTCTGTGAGCATCCTGATCAACAGTGTTTTGAACTTTGCATCTAATAAGTTGGCAGTCTCTTCATCACATAGTTCTTTTTCTGGAGGTTTGATCTGTTCTTTCATTTGGGCCATATTTCTTTGTCTCTGCACTTCTGTTACTTTTTAAGGGGTCTAGTCTTAGGTATTTTCCAGGGTGTGGCAAGTCACTTCACTGAGTTGTGGTGCTGTCTGTGGGGGAGAGTTCAGAGAAGGAACAATGCTGCTTGCTCAGCTCTCTCCCTCCTTTCAGTCACTTCCTCCACTACCCACAAGTGAATTAGGCCCTTCTGGTGCTGATTCCTGGGCTGATGGGGTTTTGTGCATTCTAGGACCCTATGGGTCTTTCCAGTGGACTCTCCTGTGAGACTGGGAGTTTCTCCCACTCACACAACCCCCACAGGTTTTTACAGACAGAGGTTTTGAGGCTATATTTCTCCACACTGGAACCCTTGTGTGCGTGGTCTGTCTCACTCCCCAGTTGTTCCTCCTGATTTTTCTCACACATGAAAGTAGGATCACTGAGTCCAACAGCTGCCACCTCATCCACCCAGTCCACCAACCGCTGCCCTGTCACATGCCCTCTGCACCCGGCTCCCCATCTCTGCCCCTCCTACCTGACTTCATGGATGTTGCTTATTTAATTAACTCCTTCGGTGTTGGACTTCCATGAAGTTTGGTTTTCTGGCATTCTGGTTGGTTTTGTTTCTAAATTGGTTATCATCCTTCTTTTGGTGGTGCAAGGAAGCAACACATATCTGCTTATGCCCCCATCTGGGCCATTCAGAAACCTACATTTCTGAAATATTTGTTCTATTTCTGTGAAATATGTCATTGGTATCTTGATAGAATTATGTTGAATTTATAGATTGTGTGTATATTGTGGGCATTTTAATGATGTTAATTTTTCCTTCCCATGAACACAGTATGTGCTTCTACTTATTTATATCTTCTTCAGTTTCTTTCTTTAGTGTCTTATAATTTTCTGAGTACATATCTTTTACATGCTTGGTTAAATTTATACCTAGGCATTTTATTTTTTTGAAACAGTTGTGAATAGGATTTTTTTTATTAATTTTCTTTTCTGATAGTTCATTTTGACAAACCCATTGCTGGCATCATACTCAACAGACAAAAACTGTAACTGTTCCCTATAAAATTAGAAACAAGACAGGGGTATCCATGTTTACCTCTCACATTCAACATAGTACTGGAAGTCTTAGCCACAGCAGTCAGACAGGAAGAAGAAACAAAAGACATCCACATTGAAAAGGAAGAAGTAAAAGTGTCACTGCAAATGACATGATACTGTACATAGAAAGCCTTAAAAATTCCAAGAAGAAACGGCCAGAACTTATAAATGAATTCAATAAAGTAACAGGATACAAAATTAATATCCAGAAATCAGTTGCAGTTTTATGTCTCCAACTCTTGTTACGTGGATGTCCTTTGTTGCCAAGTAGCTGGTAGACTTGTAATTATGAATTTAGTCAACAAGCAACAGTGCAGGCCAAAGTCAACCCCTGTAACTATTCATTACCCACATTCATTTTTTCCCTTATTACATAAAATGTCCTTTTCTCAGTTAAGACTGACTGGAAGATTCATCTAGTTATTACATTTGGGATCTTTCCATCATGTCTGGATATTATCTCTTAGCATCTGAAAATCCACAACCTAAAATATAATTTATCTTCAGCTAATTCACACAGAAATGGAACTACAGGAAGAAGAAACAAATTCCTCATTCCAAAGGGGTCAATTAGTCACTCATTTGTAGCACAAATCAATGTTATTTGCTCTGAATAAAAGGAAACTTGCTCCTTGAGTCCTGGTTATGAAATCCCTGCTTTTGCTTTGGAAGAATCCTAATTCTGCATTATAATCCATGGTCACTTCTGAGTGAATCATTGGGAGGGATACTTCTTAGAGAGACTGCTTAGATTTAACAGTCCATTTTGAGCTAACAGAAATTACCCATTCATACATTTTTCAGGGATTAAACAAATACAGTCTGTTGTAAGCCATACCTGTATTTTCATATTGGCAAAAAAGAGTTCTTTCAACATTTTCAATTATAATCTATTAGCTTTCGATCATGTATATGTGTCTCTAAATACACACAAGAACTTGTATAAACATAATCTTTAAGTACAAAGATTATAATATTTAATTTACTGGTTTCTGTGTTCTATATTAGCTGGTAATCAATGGGCATTGCTTTGACCACACCGTTTTACTTTTCCACTATATACAATAGTTTTGTGGTTGCTCTCCATCATTTTCTTTGGCAGGACAACCTTAATGGATGATGCTTAGAGAGGTCTTGTGTCCCAGTTGTATATATTGTTAAAGCTGCCACTTGACATTCTCCACTTCTCATAGAATCAGTATGTGCAGAAGCATGTGGCTTTTTCAACCTGCCAAGGCTTTAAGCTTAGGGACCCTCAAACAAGTTTAATTTCAGGCTGTAAGCAGAGAGTGCCTCTCTTGGCTAAGCTGATTTTATTCATTGCTATCTCCTGTGGCAGTCAAGTTAATTCTAGTTTCAGTTCATTCATCTCTTCTCCGACTTTACTGACAGCTGCACAAAATTAGAAAAATCATACTAACATAGTAAATTTTTGTTCAATTTTTTGCTGTTTTGTTTTATACTACTTCCCCTAAATTGTGGTGTCACTGAGTATGTGGTAAGCATCCCAGTGAATGCAGCTGGTAATCTTGACTAAGAATTTTTGCATTGCTTTCCTGAGGGCTGAGTAATTTCCCAATCTATAGTGAGTTGGGGACTCATCTCCCATTGATTATAAATAAAGTAAACCAGTACCATCCATTTGTTTCACAGCTCAGTACTTTTTGAATACCATTATATAGTTTGGGAAAATTTCCACCTTATCTCTCTAAGGTGGCAAGCTTCCCCAGGCTGTTTCACAGCTTGGGCACTAACGAACAGGTGATGCAGCCTGTATTAATCATATGCCTTTGAGCAAAGTGAAGAAACAGGAACAGTACAGAAGAAAGGTGGAAGTAGAAGCATTCCAATTCTGGAGGCACCAGTGTTTGAAAGACTGCATACCTGATGCAGAGTGGCTTTGTTGTTTGTGGAAATAGCAGCTGCTGAAGATCATGTTCATGGCATAAATATAGACACTACTGGATCTTCCTGGCCACTGCATTCAGAGTGGCAAGGCACTGGTGACCTCATGCCAGTTATGTAAATTAGAGTAAGGCATGACTCTTAGAAACCTAGACTCAAGCATGTTTCTCTAGCCCTACCAAAATTGCAGTAAGATAACTCCTCATCCTTTTGTTTTCCTTTTCAACTTATTTTTTTCCCTCTGTCAGCCTCAATATTGCTTAAAATTAAGGACACTGACAGATAAAAAGGCATTATATTCTAATGAGATACACACTTGGAAGCACCAAACATAACTAAAGAAGAATGTAAGTGTGAGTATACATTTAGTAGATAATTAGCAAAAGTGCATGTAAAAGTATTTGTATACATGCATATGCATATGCTATTCATCACCTTTTAAAGGCCATTTGTTTTACAATACACACACACACACACACACACACACACACACACACATATAGATATATGCATACATACACATCATAAAGAAGTAATTATACATTTGAAATTAAATACCTCTAGACAAATTGATTACAGAAATGGAGGAACATTTTCTTCATTAAGACAGAGTAACTTGTTCAAAATAAAAGTAAATTTTTATAAAAAACAACTCATTTTCACATTGTTTCATGCTTGCAAAACACTTTAGATGTAAAATCTATCCTTGTTTTATATGTCAAAGAAAATATAACTAACAATAAAAATTATTGAGTTTAAAAAGATTTGATGCAAATAAAGTTTCAGCCAAGATGGATGCATAGATAGATATGCTTTGCTTCCTTGCACCACCAAAAGAAGGATGATAACCAATTTAGAAACAAAACCAACCAGAATGCCAGAAAACCAAACTTCATGGAAGTCCAACACCGAAGGAGTTAATTAAATAAGCAACATCCATGAAGTCAGGTAGGAGGGGCAGAGATGGGGAGCCGGGTGCAGAGGGCATGTGACAGGGCAGCGGTTGGTGGACTGGGTGGATGAGGTGGCAGCTGTTGGACTCAGTGATCCTACTTTCATGTGTGAGAAAAATCAGGAGGAACAACTGGGGAGTGAGACAGACCACGCACACAAGGGTTCCAGTGTGGAGAAATATAGCCTCAAAACCTCTGTCTGTAAAAACCTGTGGGGGTTGTGTGAGTGGGAGAAACTCCCAGTCTCACAGGAGAGTCCACTGGAAAGACCCATAGGGTCCTAGAATGCACAAAACCCCCATCAGCCCAGGAATCAGCACCAGAAGGGCCTAATTCACTTGTGGGTAGTGGAGGAAGTGACTGAAAGGAGGGAGAGAGCTGAGCAAGCAGCATTGTTCCTTCTCTGAACTCTCCCCCACAGACAGCACCACAACTCAGTGAAGTGACTTGCCACACCCTGGAAAATACCTAAGACTAGACCCCTTAAAAAGTAACAGAAGTGCAGAGACAAAGAAATATGGCCCAAATGAAAGAACAGATCAAACCTCCAGAAAAAGAACTATGTGATGAAGAGACTGCCAACTTATTAGATGCAAAGTTCAAAACACTGTTGATCAGGATGCTCACAGAAAAGGTTTAGTATGGTCACAAAATAGAGGAAAAAGTGATGGCTATGTGAAAGCAAAGTGAAATAAAGAAAAATATATAGGGAACCAACAGTGAAGTGAAGGAGACTTGACTCAAATCAACTATTTGGAACAGAAGGAAACAGTAAACATTCAACCAAAACAGAATGAAGAAAAAGAATTCAAAAAATATGAGGAGAGGCTTAGGTACCTCTGGGACAACCTTAAATATTCCAAAATCCAAATCGTAGGGGAACCACAAGGAGAAGAGGAAGAGCAAGAAATTGAAAACTTATTTGAAAACATAATGAAGGAGATGACCAATAAACATATGAAAAGATGCTCAATGTCACTAATCATCAGAGAAATACAAATTAAAACCACAATGAGATATCACCTCCCAGTAGTCAGAGTGGCTGTCATCAATAAATCAACAAACATCAAGTGCTGGTGAGGATGTGGAAAAAGGGGAACTCTTTTGCTCTCTTTGTAGGAATGCAGTTTGATGCAGCCACTTTTGAAAGCAGTATGGTGTCAACTCAAAAAAGTAAAAACAGACTGCCTTATGACACAGTGATTTCACTTCTGAGAATTTATCCCAAGAAACCCAAAATACTAATTTAAAAGAATATATGCATCCCTGTGTTTATTGCAGAGTTATTTACAATAGCCAAGATTTGGAAACAAAGTGTCCATCAGTGGATGAGTGGATAAAAAACCTGTAGTACATTTACACAGTGAAATACTGATTGGCCATAAAATAAAAGAAAATTTCACCCTTTGAGACAGCATGGATGCTAAGTGAAATAAGCCAGTCAGAGAAAGACAAATACCATATAATTTCACTCATATATGGAATCTAATGAACAGCCCAAACTAACAAGCGTCATAGAGTCAGACTTATAGAGAGCAGGCTAACAGCTCTGTGTGGGGAGGGAGTTCTGTGGAAAGAGAGATCAAGGAAAAATCAAAAAAGACTTAGGGACAACAGCGTGGGTATTGCAAAGGTGTTGGTTGGAGGTGAAAGAGGATATAAGAAGGATAAATGTTAATGAAAAAATATACAATAAAAAAGTAAAAAAAAATAAGTTGTAGACAATATGATGCAATCAGGAGTCTTTGGCATACATGATCATTTTTTAAGGTTTAAAATGAGACATTTTTCTTTCTGTTTCTCCCTTTATCTGCATGGAATATGGTTATGATTCTCAAGGGCCAGTTGCAACCTGAATAAAGAATTTGATTTAAAACAAATGACCTCTGTTAATTTCAGTCATTGAAAGCTTTCTTTTAATTATAGTTAAAAACATTTTTTAATGGTCAGCATTTTTGAAAACATAAAGCATCCTGATCAACATAAGAGCTGTGACAAACCAAAGAAAATTAGACTGTGTTAAGTACTTAGGAAATCAAAAATATCATCTTAGCTCTGAATTTATGGTCAAATAAGATATACAAAAGAATAGCTATTATTTCACTGGGTTTGAAATGTTAAGTTCTACCATTGAATTACCTGTACTCCTCATTATAATAATTGTTGATCATTTGTGGAAACAGGTAAGCCCATGAATACACATTTTACCAAAGATCATCATTGATTTTAATGTGGACTGTTCATTGTTTCTGTGCTTTAAAAAGGAATATTAAGGATTTTCAAATATATTGTTTGAAAGGACACCTTTGGAACCAGGCTATCTGAGCCTAAGTCCTGTGTCTACCATATATGAGTTGAGTGGCTGGGAACAAAGAATAAGCTTCTATGTTTATATATACAATTCTCATATATAAAATGCAAGTTTTTCTAGAACCTACCTCATAGAACTGTTGCAAGAATTAAATGTAAAACCATTAAAGAGTCTCTGGCAAATGGTGAAGTTATGTAAATATTAACTATAGTTATAAATTAGATCTATTTCTGATTAAATATTAAAAAGTGAATGTGTAGATTTGGCTCACTGAAATAACTTATACATTTTAGTATCTAAGAAACCAAGAACTATGAAGAGCATGACGCAATAATTTACCCAATCATCAGCACTATAGGTTAGCTATTGTATGAATAATGAAAAATGGGATAAAAACACAAATCTAGTAAATGGGGAGTAGAAATTTTGATATGAAACACAGATATAGTTTAGAATACATGTTTAACCATGATAATGAGAGGAATAAAAAATTAAACTTTTTGGCATTTTAACTGACTAGAAAATTTAATATTAACTGAAAGCAAAATAGTATAGGTGCTTGTCAAGTCATCAGAATAATGTAATTTACATAGGATTGATCACCTCTAAGTTCAGAGTAATAAATATACAGGTTACATAGAGCAAAGAGGTAGGAAAGGGCCCAAATTTCTTACTTAACAAATTTGGCTCTGCTCTTTCCTGACTTCGGCACATGTGAAAGCCTGATTTTTGTCTCCTGGATTTTTTTATGAATTCATTTGAGATATGTCTTTGAGGATTTCACACGTACAAGGATTTTAATGTTTGTTTGTTTTTCTCTTGTGAGAGTGTACTGAGACTTTTCATACATTATCTATATTGACAGACTCCAGCATGTGGATTTTCACAAACTCAAGCCCTTTACTCTACTGCAATAGCACACCTCAGGCAGCCTCTCAAGGTCACTAGGATCAATGATAGTCTGGATAATGACATAGAAAAGAATAACAAAGATCAAATGTATATATAATTGCAATTGTTGAAGAAAAAATGACACAAAATATATTTATGATCTGTTAGAAAACAATCCTACGCACATACTATAAGGTGAAACTGAAAAGAAATATGAAAAAATAAAAAATAGACATAATTAAGAAAAATTGTTTAACATGGGTGAAATTATTAAATTCAAGCAAAGAATGAATGTTAAAATGTATCCAGAAATAATAGATCATTCTTCAAAGGAAGAAAGCTTGCCTCACACTTTTTCTTGAGATTAAATGCCTATGGATATTAGAATAAGATCTAAAGAATGTTACAGGACAGTTTATAAAACTTTTCATCTTTACTCATTCAAGGTGGCATTCAGAGGTAAAGATAAAGAGAAGAAAGTTTCAAAAGTGAGAAAAAGAAAAAATAGTTGAAATATTTCTGAAAATCTACTTGAATACTTAAGTTTTCCCTACTTTCAATTGGAGAAGCAATAGTATACCAAAAAGGGGGGTAAGTATAAGCCATATCAAGAAAAGCCTCATATAATCTTTCTGTCTTCCTTTTTCCCTTCTTCACCTCCCCCCCTCTTCTCTAATTTGCCTTTCTTCTGTCCCTGCTCTTCCTCTAGCTCTTTGTTCTTCTCTTCACAAGTTGTTAAGTATACCTGCTAAGAGTGATTCAGGTGGACTTATAAAATGTGACACTTGCAAGAAGTAGTAAAAAAAAGCCACTGTGGAAGCATAAATTGATTAAGAACACAAAAATGCTAATGGTAAAACTGGAAGGAAATAAGGCAAAGGGCTAACGGCAAAGGGCTAACATGTGATGAAATGAACAGTGGGCTGTGAGAGTTCACTGTGTTTTCTCCCATCCTTGTCGATGGGTGTTTTGGTTATGCTTTGTTTGTCTCACTATATGGTATCTGTTTCCTGCTCTTCTGCTGTGTCCCTGGCAGCCAAACCTTTAGTAGGTATCTCCAGAACTTTGCAGGCTTTGGTTGTGTAGGGCACGTGGGAAGCACTGGCAGAAAGCAGAGGATTGGAAAGTCCCACTAACATATTTGTTTCCCACTCCTGCTTCAGTGCTTCTAAACATGATCATAGCTGCATCCCTAAAGACCACAGCTCCAGGGCGACTCCCCAGAAGCTGTGGCTCTCACATGGCACTAGGACACACTTTCTTCCCTGTCTCTTCTGTTATAGTAGGAAAGCTTCCTACTGTTACTGGTCTCCTGGTACATATTGCCCTGTTTGTTTGTTTGTTTTTTTTAAGATTTTATTTATTTATTTTTAGAGAGGGAAGGGAGGGAGAAAGAGAGAGAGAAACATCAATGTGTGGTTGCTGGGGGCTGTGGCCTGCAACCCAGGTATATGGCCTGACTGGGAATTGAACCTGTGACACTTTGGTTTGCAGCCCGCGCTCAATCCACTGAGCTGGACTTCCACGCCAGCCAGGGCTTCCCTGTTTGTTCTATGTGGTCCCTTTATTAATGTCTGTTCACTAGAATCAATGGTGTAAAATTGTTTATTGCCAGGATGCTGACATTGTTTTTTAGTGACTAAAGACATTTCTTCATAAGATTAATAAATGTGAATATTAACAGATCACATTGAAGACCTAGCTGTTTTCTGTTCTGTAGTGATTGTATATTACACACTTGACTTCAGAGTGATTACTCTCATTAATATAAAATGTAAATGCTTCAAACTGGAAATCCATAGGGAAATTAGCTAACTTCTATTACTCAAATAGTTTTACAATTTATTTTTACTGATAAATAGTACTGTCTAAGAATCAGGAGGTCCAAATTTAACAAGAAATCTGTGACATATAATTTAATGGACATTTAGTTAGAAGGTGCAAAAGAGTTTCAATTGAAAATGACAATCATAATTTTATTAATGATTATTCCAATATCACATGCATAAAAGATTATCCCATTTTGGGGACACTAAGGTACAATTTTAAGGTGAATAGAATCTCTCCAGACCCCTTTCCATCGATAACATTATGTAGGATGAGTCAGTCTAAACTACTTGAAATACAGACTTAGGAGTCACAGTGCCTGAGCATGCATCAGAATTAATAATACAGCAAATCAGAAGATATTTAAAAGGAGGCATCTATCCCATTGCTATCATGGTGGAATTCATAGGATGTTTGGTGCATTATCTCTTCAGGACAGATCAGCAAAACTTGTACATTTTCTCCACTGCTGACTGTCTCATATCCTTGCTCTGACATCAACAAAAGAATTCCCTTTTTCACACTCTTTCCTTTTGGTTCCCCTCACTCCACTCCAACCAGAAAAATCTTAGATATCAGATGTATAAATTATGCCTGATTTTGATGCACCTGTAACAAAGGGTTCTGTCCAGATTGCTGAGGAGCAGAAGAACCCTGATCCAGTGTGAGGCCAATCTCCCTGGAAAAGATAGGGGCTGAGGAGGAGGAGGCTGCCCGAGGCAACAGTAAACACCCTAGTGCAGCACCAGTGTGCATTGTCCCCGCAGGCAGCCAAGCAGTACAGCATGACACAGCAGAAGGAAGCTTACAGAGAAACATGCTCCTGGCTAGTGAAACGTTGGGGGAGAAGAAAAACCCTCCTACTGGTTTCTGGCACACACAGAATTTTACGACGAATTTCAAAACTGAGTCCACATGGAGACTCTCTCTTTCTTCCCTCTCACTAGCCAGGTCAGGGTTTTAGGGCCTAAGTGTCCCTGGGCAGCAGGCCCTTGTTACAGAACAAGCAAGGGGGGTCTGGGATTATATACTATTACTGAAAGAAACCTCCAGGTTCGTTATGTCCGCCACCTATAGGAAAGATGTCTCTCAATGCCAGAGATTCATGAAAAGGAAAGGAAATGTTTATTTAATGCTATACAAACTTAAAGTAGTGACCTAATGTCTTCATCAAAATCCCAAAGTCCCTTAAAACACCTACAAACACACACAGTCCTTCCTACCACCTTTGCCCAGTCTGGGGTACCATATCTCAGGAAAGGAAATAGAAGTCCATGGCTCAGGCAGCCCCTGGTTCTTCCCAGTAACCCATGCTTGGCTGGCAGGCCTCCCTCGATTTCCGGTACCCTCAGCTGTGTTGCTGGGATCGCTGCTAAAGCCAGGTGGTGGTTCCCCCTTCTAAAGCTGTGGGGGTCCCCACTCTAGCAAAAGCACATGGTCCTCTCTCCACCATTCCAGCCACGTGGTCCTCTCTCCCCCAGGGCCACCGGAGTCCCCACTCAGCCAAAACCGTGTGCTTCTCCCCTCCTCAATGGCTGCGAGGGTGGCGGGGGGAGTTGCCACTGCCAAAACTGAGTGGCAGTTCTCTGCTAAACCCGCATGGTGATTCTCTCTCACAGGGCTGCAGGAGTCCCACTCTGCTAAAGACTCGTGGTTCTCACCTCAATGGCTGCTGCATCTGGGTTTAAATCTTCACACCAGTCTTCCTCTGTAGCCCCATTTCTGACTCCTCCCACACTGGGCCTCACAGGCCAGAACTCAGATCCTTCCAGCTTTACTGGACTGCCATCATGAGTCTGGGCAGGCGTAGCCCATGTCATGGAGCCAATCATCTGCAAGCTCTCACACACAGCTGTAACTCGGGGGACCTGCCCCCCAGTTACATCTTGGTGGAGAAATTACTTCCATTCCCCTGACTCAGAACTTGGCCACAGCTATTTAACATATCTATGTAACCAGTCAAAGGTTATAGATATGTTAAATGACCACACCAGAGTGTAGCTGCAAGGCTGTTGCTATGCAAAACAGCTCTCAATGGCCCTGCTCCATTTGTCCCTTCTCCCAACCCACACCTGGAAGGGGCGGTTAGGACATCCTAAAATCTCCTGGACACCTTGAGTTCTGGACCCCATTCCAAATACCCATTTGGGGTCCTCCCTCTTGGCTGCACCCTGTAACATCCTGAAGACCATATACCCACGTGACAGGCCCTGTGCCCCCCTCCATTAGAGAAGCAGCAGCACCACTGGTGACTGTGGCTGTGCTGCACAGCCCTGCCCAGCCAGGTGCATGGATGCACCAGTGAGCTGAAGGCTGGCAGGACAGATTGCAGGAGCTTGGCCAGCAGGTAGTGATCGGAGGAAAGGGCAGCACTCATGTGTTTCCAAAAGACATCAAGAACCAAATTGTGACTGGGAACTATCTAAGACCCCTGTATTTCCCTAAGGACAGTATTTAAAAATGCAAGAAGTGATTCCAGGCAAAGACTTGAACTGATTTGCCAGACTGTGGAGGGGTTATTTGCCTTTGGATGTTTTAAAGAAAATGGGCTTTGCAATGACAGGCCTTTATTTCTTTTCTCCTCCTTACCTGATGGTCCTCATTTACTGTGCACAGGTTAGCTTTAGGTGTTTGCCCTTTACAGAAAAAAAAAAGGAGCCAATGCCGCTAATCACATTACAGAAGAGGGATATTTGCAAATGAAAAGGGAAGAGTAGTTGGACCAGTTACACTCATCCTTGTAAGGTTTAGCATGGGTTTTAGAAAGTTATGGTAAGCACTTGCTGTCTCAATTCAGGGTGAAGGAGTTTTAGCAAAAAGCAAGACTCATATAGGCCTAGGTACATTGCAGGCCTGAATCTCCCCAGGAGGACCTATCTGTGGGCGTGGGTCCTGTGCATCTACCAGTGGGAGCTGGGCCCACGCCATGTAGAAGGTCTCCTACAGTGAGAGTGTACCAAGTTTTTCAAGAAGTGGGTGCCCCCCTACCTGAAGATGAGGCCCATAGCCTTCCCAGAGGAGGTCACAGCTGATTTGAGAGATATGAACAAACTATTTTCTTCAGTATTGTTACATATATCAGGTGTGTACCTTCAAGGTCATGACTAGCTGTACCTTTGTACATGACTAATGTTAAACCATAAAATTTAAGTTGTCAGTTTGGTTACAACATGTGTTTCATAAGTATGTGTGATATTTGATAGCAAATTGTACCTGAGAGATACCACTTACCAAAATATTTTTGCAAGTGTTGTAAAAAGAAAGTATGCCTTGAGCACAGTGATATTGTTTGCAATGATTGTTACAAACATTTTGAAAGCCAACTATTGAAGATTCTGATTAATTAATGTTAAAGACATTTTTGGTTGTATTTTTTAAGCAATAACCATGTCTCTGTTATTTGAACAGAAAACTGCTTATTTTTTGTTTTTATATTTCTTTGTTTAATAATTTCTAAATTGTAAGTGAAAATAAATTAAAAATCATGTATTTTATTTGCAGTATTTTTAATGTTTTTAATTTATTTTTATATTTCAGCACATACTGTAATGAATGTTTTTCTTGGATACATGTGATCTACACTGTAATTCTTTTGACAGTGACCTCTGCAGGGCTAAATAAAATACTCTTCCTTTTTCACCAAACCTCTGCCTCCCAAGTGTATGTGTGGCAGGCAGCAGAACCCCATGTGGCTGTTCAGTAACAATAATGGTTCCCAGTGTGGGGATCTAACTGCCTGTTGCAGGTCAACCCCCCAAAAGTGGAACTGTGGGGTTTCTCAATCTCTGGGAGTTTCTCTTCACGGCTGCTTGAGTTATTGTCTGTTTAAATACACCTGACAGGTTTCTAGGAAATAGGTCCTGGAAGAGGAGAGACTCTAAGAAAAGGTGGGGGTCACCCAAGTTTTGGGGCCATGAACCAGGGTCCAGGTAAGGACTAGCTGAGCTTTGGGGAGGCCATTGTTTGGGGGCCACTGCTTGTGAGATCAGTTGGCAGAAGACTTGCTTGTGAGCACTCAACTTGGATAACGGAGCTGGAAGTTCAAGTTCTGCTTATGTGTTCCCAGTCTGCCTGGATTTTTCTGGTCTTCGCATTGGGCCTGCTATATCTGGAAAATGTCCAAAATGAAGCTGGTTTTGGACTTCCTCACTGCATTCAGGTTGACAGTGGGCCATTGTTCACTTCAGAGATCTCCCAGAAGATTAGACAGGCATATTGGAGACCTCAATTTATGGGAAAGACTGAGAAAATGAAGAAGGCTCTGGTAAAAATATGCCAGGAAGTACACCTGAAATGGAACCAGGCAATCCATGTTGCCTTGCTCCAAACTAGGAGAACACCCAGAAGTGGGCTGAAATTGAGCCCTTTTAAAATAGTGTATGAGAGAACCTTTCAAATCGTGGTTTTACGAGCACCCCTTTGGATTTGGGCCATGAAACTAAAGTTTGACAATCTGTACAACTTTTAGGGCAGACACTAACCATTTTGCACAATTTGCTCATTGCAAGTCCATCTATTCATTTGACAATTCCTTACACCTGTTCCAGCCAGGTGACCAAGTCTTATTAAAGACCTGGAAGACATGGATAAAATGCTTGCTACCTGTGGAGGACTCAAACCCTGCTGCTGTGGTAATGAAGAAAGGGAAAGCTGGGCCTGCACTCCTGAAGGAGATTTATAATTCCTCTTTTGGAAAGGGACAGCAGCTCACAAAGTCAAGTCTTTCCTTTTCTTTTTTCATTTTTCAGGTCGTGACATCTTGATAAAATTTATTCTGCTGGGATGACAGGTTGGTGTCACCCAAAGTTCTATTCCAAAACAAGGATTTAGCAAGGGTTGGGAAGAACCTGTGCTTCAGGAAATAATAGAATGTGTTTGCAAATCTAGGAACTTTTAGTTGCTTGATACTGAGTTAGAATATGATCCTTCTCATTCTTAAAAATGACAAGGATTTGAAGTGAGTTGTGATTATTTTTGAATGAATATAAGATATATACAAGGTTGTGGAAGTTTTAAACTCAAAAAGAAACTGCAGTTCTTGGTTACAGTTATTCTAACCTTGCTTTCTGAATTTTGAGGACTTGGGGAAACTGCTGTTTTGTGTACACTGGAAAATCCAAGTCTCTATTAGAGGGTTTTGTGCCCTTGTGTCAGTTGCAATGACAGGTGAGGTGAAAGATCATGTATCTTCCAGGAGACCAGTTGGAATACTTGGAGGTGAGAGAAAGTTTCTACCACTGGGGCTTCAGTCCATTTGGACCTTGGAAAAGTTGTCTGTGTGATCAGTTGGTGTGAACGGTTTTTGTGAGACTGTGAAACAAGACTCTAAGGCTAGTTCAAGTCCTCCCCCCACTTTTTTTAAACTAATCTGAGGTTTCTAAAAGTCTGCTAAAACTTCACATTAAGTTGGAAAGAAATTGTATGGTTTAAGCAATAGAGGGTATAAAGCATGGAGATGAAATTTTGGTGAATATTGGATAAGGATTTTCCTTTATGCTTTGTATTTTTTCCCTACCTAATCCCTCCAGAATCTGGCATTATTAAAAAGTGAGTAGTGACACAAAGTTTCTTTGCATAAAAACATTAAGTCAAGTTGCCAATGGTGGTTTTATTAACCAAGACTTTGACTGGAACATCATGCTTGAAGGAGGCATGCCTGGGCTCTGGTTGTTACCAGAAAGCCTTGAGGAACTGAGAGTGACTTTCAAAGCTAACAAAATCCCACTGGAGACCAAGGCATTGTTACCTTGGTTTTTCATGTGGTACATGCTTAACTTCCCTGGGTACAGTCTTTCCAGGGAAGGAACAAGTGTTGCTTTCTTGAAAGATGGCAAGAAAGAACCTTAAGACATGTTGGGAACTTCAGGGACTTGAGAAACATAGATAGGGCTGGCAAAGTCTGATGGCAGGTATGTGGCTTGGCTTCTGTGCCCTGAAGGATTGACTAAAGCTCCATTCAAAGGTTTCTTGTGTAGGTTGCAGCAAAGCAGATTTAAAGACCCTGTGTGATTAATTGCTGTTATTGTTGTGTTTATGCAAATAATCAGGAAAAACTAAAAACTGGCAGTCTCTTTGATGACAATGAAGGTGATATTAAGGAGAAAAATTATGTTTTAAGGAAAATTGCAATACTCAGTTGTAGATATTGGACTCTAATGCAGCTGTCTTCAAAGTTTTGTTTCCATTTGGAAGCTGAACTAGTTTCTGCATATAGATTTTACCTCAGCACCTGATATGTATGACACTACCAGAGATGTTCAACTTACAGGCAAGAAGAATCTGTCAAATTGTCACTGTTTGATATTATTCCAGCAAACACTTTCAACTGGATGTCTTCTCAAATAACAGTCTTGCAGATTCAGTGCTGGTTTATGGTTTGTTGTATAAATTAACCTCCGTGTTCTTTCTTCTGTTTTCATAGGATGCATGCCTATGACCTCATTTACCTGGGTTCTTGTGTACATAGTACAAGCCTCACTTTAGAATCCCACCTGCACTGTCACCTCCTGAGACTCCAGTTTGGCTGGACTAGATGGTTGAATTGGTGAAGAATGGGGTGATGTGTCAGCTTCGAATAAAACTGCTTTCTTTTTCTTCCCTAATGGTTTAAATGGAAAAAGCCCAGAAGTGATCAAGGGAGGAATCTTAGAATATTCTCCTCTGCCTAATATGAGTTAAGTGTAGTCAGAAGAAGGGCTTCAGACCAGTGTGATGTATTTGCACATCTTTCTCCAAGGAAGCTAATCCTTTCTTAATCTGGGACATTACAGAATTAGTCCCTACCTTTGTCACTTATTTGTTATGGTTCTGACTGTGCCTTCTAATCCTCTTGCCAAATTTATCACCTCCAGAATACAACAAGGATGCCAACTTGTCCAACAATGCCATCCTTTGGACATTGTATATGCCACTTCCCCAGGGCAGCCAACTGACCTGGACTTTGAAAGATCCTCCTCTCTCATGTGAAGGCCTTCCTTCACTCCAGTCCCCCTTTTGTTAGGGATCTCTGGACCAGGGGATAGGTAGGACCATGTCCTCGGCGGACAGGAAATAGTTACAGCAGACCTTTGGTTCATTTGTCTTCGTAAGATTACAAAGTTCCAAGAGTGTTAAAGGGGGCATTGTAACAGGGAGGTCTGGCCAGATTGATGGGGAATGAGAGAACCCTGATCCAGCGAGAAAGGCTGTGCCTCCTGGAAAAGGAGAGGCTATGGAGGAGGATGCTGCCTGAGACAATGATAAACAACCTAGTGTGGCATCAGCGCACATTGCCCCGTCAACTGAGCAGGATGGTGTGACACAGCAGAAGGAAGCTTGCAGAGACACATGTGCCTGGCTAGTAAAATATTTGGACAGAGGAAAAGATCCTCTTACTGGCTTCAACACACATAGGATTTTGGGACAGGACTTTAAAATGGAACTCATGTAGAGACCCTCTTTCCTCACTTTGCTAGCCCGGTCAGGGGTCAGAGGCCTGGGTCCCAAGCTTTCCTGAGTTGTGGACTCCAGAGACCTCATGGCCAGGCCATAGGCACCATGCCCCTTCCTACCTGAGAAGTGGTGGCAGCACTGGCAACTGGGGGTGTGTGGCCCTTCTTGGCCAGGTGCATGGATGCTCCAGTGAACCAATGTCTGGAGAGATAGGACACAGTCACTGGACTGGAGGAAAGGACAGCATGCCACAAGTAGTACATGCACAGACTCCAAAAGATGTCTGGAGCCAAACTGTGCCCAGGAACCAGCTAAGCCACCTGTGTTTCCCAAAGGACAATATTTTTAAAGGGAAAAGGGAATTCTAGGCACAGTCTTGAACTTATCTGACAGAGGGCTGGGGCCGGTATTTGCCTGTGAGTGCTTTAAAGGGAATTGACTATGAGGAAGAAGCCCATTATTTTTTTCAAAACTGTATAGCTTTTACATAAAAGACTCTTTTCCTTTTTTGCCAAACCTCTGCTTCCTGAATTTATGGGCAGTAGGCAGCAGAACCCCATGTGGCTGTACAGTAATACACCTATTTGGATTCATACTATTTTGTATTCTGTTTTTGATCTCTTCTTTCATTTTATGAAAGAATCATTATGTTCCTTGTTCAAAATATTTACAATTATACATTTTGTTTGATTTTAGATGAAATCAAATTTTAAAATGTATAATAATTTTTTTTAAAATTGTCAAAATGGATTCAGAGGTTTTATATGTCTTCAGTAAAGACCCTAAGAATAAGTTTTGAATAATGTTGAAATGTTTACTCTTAGGAAATAGAGTAAGGTTTAGGTTAAAATTTTTAAATAATATATTGTCATTTAATTATCCCTGGAATTCCAAATTAATTGAAGTTAACTTTAAATATGGTTGTAATTATTTTGTACACAAATGATTTAATGGTTTTGAAGAAAAAATAGTGTGGATAACAGCCAACCATTTCAATACACATAACTCACTTATGACAAATATTGTTTATATTCATATCCTATGCTAAAGCTGATTTGCAGTTACACTAACATATAATTTGTTCTAGAATAGAAATTTTACTAAACATTAAATGTTTTCTACATACAATGTCATATATGTAGTTATGTAACTAATGATTTTTTTACTTAAGCTCATGAAATTGCATTTTAGCCTTCATCTTGGTTGTTTTTGCATCATAGCTTGTTTTAATTTCTATTTATTTCTTACCTGAAATGCATACACAATGAAAACATCAGGGAATTATTAAATGCCCAATGGTATACTTTTTATTTATGAAATTGACTATGAAAATATCTAAACTGAATTTCAAAACAGTTGTATTTATTCCTGTAAAATCTCTGCTTTTAGGTGAAATATGACCTGGAGCAAAATTACAAGGAGGATGTGAGGAAAAATGCACTATGAATAGCTTGGCAAATGTAAGTATCTTTGTGGAAACCATAAGAAATTAGTGTAGAGAGCTGTGAATTGATAGAAGAGCAAGCAAGTACATCATTTAGGAAAATAGGATAGTTATTAATTATGTTATTTCTACACTACTGATGATTTCAATTAGATATTTATTATTGGGAAGATAGGCTACAGTAATATTTTTTTAAATTATTTTATTGTTGTTCAATTACACTTGTCTGCACTTTGCCCTCACCATTCCCCCCCAACCCCAGCCAAACTCACCTCCCTCCTTGCTTCCATCCTCCCTCTTGTTTTTGTCCATGTGCCCTTTATAGTAGATGCTGAAAACCATTTCCCCCACTGTCCCTTCCCCCTCCCCTCTGGCTATTGTTATATTGTTCTTAATTTCAATGTCTCTGGGTATACTTCGCTTTTTTCTTTTTTCGATTAGGTTCCAGTTAAAGGTGAGATCATATGGTATTTGTCCCTCATCACCTGGCTTATTTCACTTAGCATAATGCCCTCCAGTTCCATCCATGTTGTCACAAAGGGTAGGAGCTCCTTCTTTCTCTCTACTGCATAGAATTCCATTGTGTAAATGTACCATAGTTTTTTGACCCACTCATTTGCTGATGGGCACTTAGGTTGCTTCCAGCACTTGGCTATTGTAAATTGTGCTGCTATGGGGTACATAGGTCCTTTTGGATTGGTATTTCAGGGCTCTTAGGATATAATCACCGCAGTAGAATTGCTGGGTCAAAAGGCAGATCAATTTTTAGTTTTCTGAGGAAATTCCATACTGTTTTCCACAGTGGCTGCACCAGTCTGCATTCCCACCAACAGTACACTAGGGCTCCCTTTTCTCCACAACCTCACCAGCCCTTGTTTGTTGATTTGTTCATGATAGCCATTTTCACCAATGTGAAGTGGTATCTCATTGTGGTTTTAATTTTCATCTCTCTGATGGCTAGTGATGCTGAGCATCTTTTCATAAGTCTCTGGGCCCTCTGTATGTCCTCCTTGGAGAAGTATCTGTTCAAGTCTTTTTCCCATTTTTTTCAATGTTTTTTTGTCTTCCTGGAGTGGAGTCCAGTGAGTTCTTTATATATATTGGAGATCAAACCCATGCCCGAGGCATCATTGGCAAATATGTTTTCCCATATAGTTGAATAACTTTTCATTTTAATGCTGTTTTCTTTAGCCATGCAGAAGCTTTTTAATTTGATGAGTTCCCATTTGTTTATTCTTTCCTTTATGTCCCTTGTTTTAGGGGACATATCAGTGAAGATGTTGCTGTGTGGAATGTCTGAGATTTTCCTGCCAATGTTTTCCCCTAGAACTTTTATGGAGTCACGACTTATATTGAAGTCTTTTATCCACCTTGAATTTATTTTTGTGTATGGTGTAAGTTGGTGATTGAGTTTCATTTTTTTACATGTAGCTGTCTAGATCTCCTGACACCATTTGTTGAAGAGGCTATTTTTACTCCATTTTATGTTGCTGCCCCTCTATGTTGACCATAGAGGCTTGGGATTATTTCTGGGCTCTCTATTCTGTTCCACAGACCTGTGTGTCTGTTTTCATGCCAGTACCAGGCTGATTTGATTACACTGGCCTTGTAATACAGTTTGATATCAGCTATTGTGATCCCTTTTGCTTTGTTTTTCTCTATCATAATTGCTCCAGCTATTTGGGGTCATTTATGGTTCCATATAAATTTCTGAAATGTTTGTTCTATATCTGTGAAATATGTCATTAGTACTTTAATAGGGATTGCATTGAATCTATAAATCATATTGGATAGTATGGCCATTTTGATTATGTTAATTCTTCCAATCCATGAGCATAGTACATGCTTCCATTTGTTTGTGTCTTCCTTAATTTCTTTCTTAAGTGTTGTATAGTTTTCTGAGTACAGGTCCTTTATCTCTTTGGTTAGGTTTATTCCTAGGTACTTTATTTTTCTTTTTGCTATAGCAAACAGGATTTTTTATTGATTCTGTTTCTGATATTTCATTGTTGGTATACAAAAATGCCTTTGATTTCTGATTATTGACTCTGTATCCCACTGTTTTGCCAAGTTCATTTATTAGGTTGAATAGTTTTTTGGTGGAGTCTATAGGCTTTTCTATGTACAGTATCATGTCATCTGCAAACAATGACAGTTTTACTTCCTCCTTTCCAGTTTGAATGCCTTTTATTTCTTTTCTTCTCTGATTGCTGTGGCTAGGACTTCCACTACTTTGTGGAATAGGAGTGGTGAAAGTGGACATCCTTCTCTTGTATGGGATCTTAATAGGAAAGCTCTAAGTTTTTGTCCATTGAGTATGATGTTGGCTGTAGGTCTGTCATTTATGGCCTTTGTTATATTGAGGAATGCTCCCTCTATTCCCACTTTGCTGAGTGTTTTTATCATAAATGGGTGCTGTACTTTATCAAATGCTTTTTCTGAATCTATTGGTATGATCATGTGATTTTTGTTTTTTGTTTTTTTTTTATGTGGCATATTATGTTTATTGATTTGTGAATATTGCACCATCCTGTATCCCTCAGATGAATGCCACTTGATCATGGGGTATGATCTTTTTAATGTATTGCTGGATGCTGTTTGCCAATATTTTGTTGAGGATTTTACCATCTATGTCCATCAGTGATATTAGCCTGAAGTTTTCCTTCTTTGTTATGTCTTTATCTGGTTTTGGGATTAGGATGATTTTGGCTTCATAAAAAAATTTTGAGAGTTTTCCATCTTCTTGAATTTTTTGGAATAACCTGTGAAGGATGGGGGTTAGCTCTTCTGTAAATGCTTTGTAAAATTTTCCTGTGAAACTGTTGGTCCAGGGCTTTTGTGTTTTGGAAGCTTTTTGATTACTGCTTCAATTTCATCAACTGTTATTGGTCTGTTAAGGCTTTCTGCTTCTTGTTCATTCAGTTTTGGAAGACTATATTTTTCTAGAAATTTGTCCCTTTCACCTAGTTTTTCAAATTTCTTGGCATATATTTCTTCTTGTAATTTTTACAGTTCTTTGTATTTCTGCGGTATCAGTTGTAATCTCTCCTCTTTCATTTCTGATTGTGTTTATTTAGGTCCTCTCTCTATTTTTCTTGATGAACCTGCTTAAAGGCTTGTCCATTCTGCTTTTCATGGACCAGCTCCTGGATTTATTGATCTTGAGAATTGTGCTTTTAGTCTCTATGCTATTTAATTCTGCTCTGATCTTGGTTATTTCTTTCCTTCTACTTGCTCTGGGCTGTTTTTGTTGTTGTTCCTTGAGTTCATGTAGGCATAGTGTTGCTTATTTGAAATGTTTCTATCTTTTTTAGGTAGGCCTGTATTGCTATGAACTTCCCTCTCAGGCCTGCCTTTACTGTGTTCATGTTGTGAGTTCATTTTCATTTGTTTCCGGAAACTTTTTGTTTTTTCCCTAATCTCATTCTTGCCCCATTCATTGTTTGATAGCATGCTATCCAATCTCCATGAGTTTGAGTGTTTTTTTTTTTCCCTTGAGGTTGGGTTCTAGTTTCAGACCCTTGTGGTCTGAGAAAATGCTTGGTATGCTTTCAAGTTTACTGAATTTATTGAGGCTTGTTTTGTATCCTATCATGTGGTCTATCTTTGAAAATGTTCCAGGTGCATTTGAAAAGAATGTGTATTTTGCTTCTTTGGGATCAGAGGCTCTATATCTATCATTTAAGTTCATTTGATCTAGGACATTGTTCAATGCTGCGATTTCTTTGTTAATATTTTGTTCGGAATTTTGTCCATTTTTGACAGTGGGGTATTGAAAACCCCTAGTATACTTGTGTTGCTGTCAATATCTTTCTTGAAGTTCTCCAAGATTTTCTTTATGTATTTGGGTGCTCCTATGTTGAGTGCATATATATTTACAATGTTTATGTCTTCTTAATGGATTATTCCCTTGAGTAGTATGAACTGACCTTGTGGATCTCTTTTTATGGCTCTTCATTTGAAGTCAATTTGGTCCGATAGGGGTATTGCTACCCTGGCTTTTTTTCCTGTCCAATTGCTTGGAATATTTGTTTCCAGCCCTTCTCTTTCAGTTTGTGTAGGTCTTTTTTTTCTGAGGTGGGTTTCTTGTAGATAGCATATCTGTGGGTCATGTTTTCTTATCTATTCAGCTATTCTGTGTCTTTTGATTGGAGCATTCAATCCATTTATGTTTAAAGTTTTTATTGATAGGTACTTACTCATTGCCATTTTTTCATACCTGTGTTCCCCTCTCTTTCACTGTTTTTCTTCTTGTTCTTAAAGCAGACCCTTTAGCATCTCTTGCAGAGCTGGTTTGGAGGAGGTATATTCTTTGAGGCTTCTTTTGTCTGGGAAGCTCCTTATGTGGCCTTCCATTTTAATTGAGAACCTTGCTGGATAAAGTAATCTTGGTTGCAGGCCTCTGGTTCTCATTACTTGGAATATTTCTTGCTGTTGCCCTCTGGCTTGGAGTGTATCCATTGAGAAGTCAGCTGCTTGTCTTATTGGGGTGCCCTTGTATGTTACTTCCTGTTTTTCCCTTGTTGCCTTTAAGATTCTCTTTGTGTTGGAATTTTGCCATTTTAGTTATGATGTGTCTTGAGGTGAGCTCCTTTGGGTTCCTCTTGATTGGGACTCTCTGTGTTTCCTGGATTTGTGTGACTTTTTCCCTCATTAAATTAGGGAAGTTTTCCATCATTACTTTCCCAAACAGGTTTTTTGTCCCTTGTTTTTCTTCTTTTCCTTCTGTTATCCCTATTAAATGGATACTACTATGGTTCATGTTGTCCTGCATTTCCCTTAACCCATCTTTGTTCTTTCTGAGCCTCTTTTCCTTTTCTTGTTCTTTCTGGGGCTTTTTTTCTAGTTTGTCCTCCAGCCCACTAATCCAATCCTCTACTTCATCAAGACTGCTTTTGATCCCTTCTACTGTGTTCTTCAGTTCAGAAATTTTATTTTTTATTTCCTCTTGGCCCTTATTGATAGTTTTTATTTCCTTTTTCATGTTGATATAGTTTGCAATGAGTTCATTGTAGTTTCCCTGTAGTGTTTTTTAATTCTCTGTGAGCTCATTGAGCTTCCTTATAACCATTGCTTTGAACTCAATATCTGATAGTTGACTTGCCTCTATTTCATTTACCATTCTTTCTGAGGTTTCCTCCTTTCCTTTCATTGGGGATTGTTTCTTTGCTTTCCCATTGTTTGTGAGACTCTTCTTGTTAGCGTCAGCATCTTAAATTGATCTGTTCTGACTCCCTGGATTTATGGTGTGAACTTCTATGGTGGAACATCTGTGAGATTCAGGGGGCCAGTCTCTTTGATCCCCTGAACTCACTGGTCTTGGGCTGTCATTTATTTGGCTCTGTATTTGTCTTTGGATTTTGATTGTTGTTGGGTCTTTCTTTGGTGGGTCCTTCCCACCAGCTGGTTAAATGAGGGTCACTCTGTCCACCACTTCTTATATTCTGTTGTGCAGGTGTGGGCAGGTTGTGTTGAAGCTGGTTCTTCTGTGTGTACAGTGTTTTGAGGATTTTCTATCTCTTGTTCAGTTGTTTGTTCCAAGCAATTTCTTCACCATTTAATTGTATTACCAGATAGGTCCTAGGTGACTTAGTGTGGCTTCTACTCCCTCCTTCACTTTCTTCTATTGTTATATGTTGGTGGTTCTTTTGTTGGTGGGTTTCCTCTTCCAGCAGGTATCCTGGTGTTCTCAGCTTCCACATACTCTCTTTTGTGATCAGTTGGAGCAGGCAGAGAAAATGATTTAAGACAGCAGGATTGTATTCCATGATATTTAAAGTACCAACCTATAAAGAAAAGATAAGAGATCCTTTGGATATATATAGTATTAATAATGACATTTTGCCCAACTAGCCACTTTTAAGAAAGGGTGGAAAGTAGATAAGATTCTTATTGGTGGGGGGAGGACTATGAGTTGGATCTAGAAAGCAGTGAGCTTGTGGGAGGTTCAGATTATGAGGTAAAGTGAGAGTAAAGGATAGAAAATGGATATAGTGTGTGAGAGAATAGAATTAACTGCAACAATGATAAAAGTCAGGAAACAGTGAAGTGGACTAAGACCTGGGAGGGGTGCTGTGTAGTATTTACAATTGTATGGAACATTAATTATTTACAATAATAATGGAGCAACAATAATTTGACAGACTCTATGTGATCTGGATAATAAGAATAGGAAGTATAGGACCTACAGTAGTGTTCTAATGGAACACAAGGCAAGTGAAATACAGTAAATTAAAAATACACAAAGAGAGAAAAATGGATACCAACGAAACAATGCAATTTAATCAGCCAAGCAAAGAAGACTAAACAGAAAGAAAAGAAATATAAAAATACTAATAAAATAAAAGATATAAGAAGAATAAAAAAATAATAATAATATGAATATACCACAACTTACAAGTTTTCTGCAGTAACAAAGTGAAATTTGTCTCACTGTCTTAGCTGTTGGGGTGACCCCTCTTTGGGTCCAACTCTGGTCACAGTTCCAGTTTTTATTGTCTCACTTGTGTGGATTTAAAAAGAAAGAAGAAGGAGTAGGAAGGAAGAAGAGATAAAAAGGGAGAGAAAGGAAGAATAAATAAAAAAGGAAAGAAGGAAAGAGAGGAAGAAGGAGTTAAAAGGAAAAAAAAATTACTATAAAAAAAAAGCCTCCTGCTGGCTTCATACTGGCCAAGTCAGCTCTGCTGGTCTCCTGACTGAAGCAAGCTAAGGGGGAATTGGTTTCACTTTTCTCCCTTCCCGATCAGCACTCCACCTGTCTCCGGCCCAGTTCCCCAGTTCGCTGTCCTTCTGTGCCCAGCTGAGGCCTTCAGTCCTCCAGTTGCGCTGTCCTTGAGGTGCACCAATTAGGGGCAATTCACACACCCCTCTCGCTCATTGCTGTCTTAGATGCTAGGGACTCTCAGCACCCTTTCAGGCTAGTTCAGCCTCCCCACTGTGTTAAGTCTTTCTGAGGATTGCTGACTCCCTGAGCCCTGCAGTGTTCCTCTGTGGGGGCATCTCTGCCTTCCTTTTCCAGAGCCAGTCGGCCCTGCAAGGCAGGGGTGCCATCATAACTACAGCTGCAGACGATGGTGCATACCTCCTCCGCTGCTCCCCTGGGGGTGCAGGGGTTGGGTGCATGGTGCCTCTGAGTGGCAGGGTCAGGAGAGCTCTGTCCTGGGCCTGCGGGTGTAGCAGGATGGTCAGCCACTGGTCCCCCAGGTTCAGGTGTACAACATTCCCAGGGCCTTGGGTGTGAGCACGGGGCCTTTCATGCCACCTCAGGAGCACCTCATGGCTGGGTGGGGAGAAGGCTGGGTGAGCTGCTGCAGAATTTCCTAAACAGCCACCAAGTGTCTCTTTTTTCACTTTTTCTTTTTGAGAAATTCCTCCTGCTTAAGTCTGCCACTCCATACAGAGACCTGACCTCTCACACAGCCCAATTCTCCAACCAGACCAGGGACTATTCGGGTCAGGGCCCACCACAGCCCAACTCTCAACTCTCCCCAGCCCACACACACAGCCCCCATGTGTTTGCCACTTTGTCCTTATTCCTATCCCTACAACTTCAAACAACCAGGTCTCTCCTGGTGTTGCTCAAACCTTGTTTGGCAGGGGAGGGAACCATTGACCTGCCTCTCTCCCAAGGACCCTGTGGCAAACCCTGCAGGTGCCAGCTTTAGGGCTGCTGCCACCCTGGTCCCTGCATCCTGGTCCCTGGTCCTTGGACCCAAGGACCTTATTGTCCAGACACACTCTCCTTACAGTCTGATATTTCAATGTCCTCTACAGTTTTTGGTCTCCAATCTTCATATATGCTGGGATACTGTTTGCTGTTCACTCTTTTCCTCAGAAGATAGGCTAGGTGTTTCACCCATGTGCAGAGGGAAGTGGATTGCAATCCTACCTATCTCTCCACCATCTTCTGATATAGTTTAGTATTTAATGATCCATTGCTCTATCTGCATTTTATTTGCTCACTGATAAATTAATTTTATTTTATAATTGCTTCATAATGCCTGAAATAATTCAATGCTTAGGAATACTTACTGCTTCTAACACCATGAGCTAGTTTTGGAAGGGAAAAATAACTTTTATTTGAAAAGGAAGGAAATATATTTGCAAACACAGAAACACTGAGGAGATATTAAGGGTTGAAAGAACAATATGTGTGTATGTTCACAAATTTAATGATTCCATAGTTTTGTTATTTGCTCAATATAGCATGTGAAACAATACATGAACCAATCATACAGAAAGATTTCTAATTTTTTTGTCAGAATGTTGAAATCAACACATTTCTGAAATTGCTGTTTGCCCATACATTTACATTGTTTTCTTAACTCTTTCAGGGAAGTTCTATTTCATTGTTTTAAGTCTTTAAATGTTGATCTGAAACTCCATCATAATGAAAAGAAAGATATCACACAAGGAAAAGTTCAGAACTGCTGGCATTGTGAAGTGCTCTATTATAACAAGCTTGCAAATGTCTCATGCTCAATGTATGAATGCTTTCTTATTCTAGCATAAAGTTATTGAAAAATTTTTATCAGCTAGCAAGTATAAAAAAAGAAGGCAGAATTATGATTCATAATACCCAAATTTTATTACAAATTTTGCAAACCTTAGTTACTCAAACATTCATGATATTAGTAACCTCATGTGTAAAATAAAGGGGCAGAGGGAAGCAAGCTCTAGAAAACAAATTATTTTTAACTTAAAAAAATCCCATGAAAACATACAAACATTGTGAACAAAAAACCATCTATGACTTTCCAAAAAAGATAAAGACTTTTTATATATTAGATCATATAATAAATAAATGAATACAACAGGTGTTTAGTTCTGAGGGCCTTGCCTTAGGGCTTTAGAAGAACTTACCTAATTACAGATAAGATTGCTTCTGTTACATGGATTTAAAAATATGCTGTATCTCATCACTACTCATTCTAAATAAAACAGATTTTAAATGGAAAATATTTCAAAGAAAAAGTAAATGAAATGACCCTGAATATGATAACCAACCTCCAAGATTAACCCCAGTGATTTTCTGTGCATGGTACCCACCCTCTAATGCAGTTCTGTTGTTACCCAATGAAAATTGGGTTTGGCTGCCCACTACCTAACATATGCATATACCATAAACAAAGGTTGGTGGGGAAGGAAAGAGGTCTTTATTAAAATGTTGCACAATTTTGGGAAATTAGGAAGTGCCTGACTCCAGGTCAATCTCTTCCACAATACAAAGACAAAACCCGTTTATTCCCCAAAAGACTGAAACCCAAAACTATGCCCAGAAATCCCACCCCATTGTTTTTCTGTCCTTTTGAGCCCAAGGCTGCTAAGTGGATAGCTCTCTGGCTTCAGGTTCTGTCTCTCGAGTCTTCGCGAGGGGCTGGCACTGCAACCACCATGCCATGGCTTCTTCCCATACCAGAGGCCTGCGTCTGTGTTAGGGCTTCATCACGGTGGCCACAGGGGCCTGCCCCTGGGCAACATGGCTTCCAGGACCTGAGGACCCAGACCTAACCTTGGTGAGTTAGATCCCAGAGAAACAGCAGCATTTTAGAACTATCTGCACAGTGGGGGGAAGATGCCATAGCATCCTGTGGGCCACTGCTGGGGCACTCATCCCCGGGGCTCAGCCCAGCATACACAACTTGGCCTCAGCACAAGCCGACCCTCACAGGGTTATAGAGTGGAAGAAAGGAGGCTGTTTCTCCCTGTCCCTGTTAAAATCTCTCTGCCGAACCATTCCTGTGCTCTGGAAGTGCCCAGCACCCCAGCCAATCCCATTCTTTTCTCTGGCTAGACTGGCAGATCTTACTCTAGCACAGCCCCTCCCCTTTCTCTAAGGCAGTGGGAGTAGGAGGGTTTTTTTCTTTGTCCAAACATTTCAGTAGCCTAGCACATGCTCAATGCAGGGCTTCCCCCTGCCAGGTCTCTGCCAGGGAACAGAAGAATATGTCATCATGCCAGGATGGGCTAGCACCACGGATTTACCCCGCTGCCACCCCTCCCACTGCAGCCCTGAGCCCCTCCCTCACTTCGGGTACCATGCTGGTATCACCCTCTCACATTAAATAGGACTGTGTAACCAACAGTTTTTTGCAGAAGTGACAGTGTCTGACTTCTGAGGTTGGGTTATAAAAGACATGGCAGTTGCTTTACTTTCTCCCATGGATCACTCACCTTGAGGAAAGTCAGCACCCATGTCAGGACAAGCAGCCCTCTGGAAATGTTGATGTGGGAAAAAACTCAGGTATCTCAATAGCAGCCCCTTGGAATTAAATCTTCCAGCCACTGCCAAGGCTTCAGATGATTGCAATCCCTGCAGCCATGTCAACTGTAACTTTCTGAGAGACCTTGGGCCCTATCTACCTAACCAGACTCTTTCAGGATTCCTTACTCATAGAAATTATAAATTAATAAACATTGTTATTTTGTGCTGAGTTTCCAATAGAAATTTAGCAACTGTAAAATAATGTTTATTCTTGTTTTATGCTGCTATGTTCTGGTTAACTTGTTTCACAGCAATAGATAATTAATGTATTGGTTATAGTATTGACGCTGCTTTCCACTGAAGCATTAATGTATTGAAGCTGCTTTCCATTGAAGATTGTAAGAATCATGGGTGGTCTCTAAGGGGAAACGCAATTACTGTTGCCTTCCTGATTGACTCTATACCTACAAAGTGGAAGAGCTGAAACAATTATCAGGGTAAAGTAAGCCTGAATAATTTGAATTTTTCAAAATAAAAAGCCTGGACAATAAAAAGTTACCAATTTACCTCCAATTTTACCAAATTTGACACTCTCTCTATCAACAATTGATCATTTAATTACTCTATTACCTGTGGCTGATTTGTCAGTATACTCAATATTATCATTTTAGTCTTAGTAGCTCAGCTAACACTATTCCTCATTAGGACTTAATCACTATGGACACAAAAACATTCACTCTGACTCACTGTTGCATTCCAAACAAGTACTGTATGAGGCATATATATTTTACATTTAACAATTATTCATGGAATAAATTTTTAAAAAGTGATTAAAATTAAAATCATGTTGTTACTATATAGGATAATAATAAAAATAACTCAAGAATATTTTATATAGATGCTTCTGACCCCAGAGAGAGAAAAAAAGAAAAAAATGCTTTAAGAATAAAATAAAGACTATTTTGAAGACAGACATGGTTTATTTGAAGAGAAATCCTTAGCTGCTGATATGCAAGCCTCCATGTGCCTCTACCACAAATGGTAAAAACAGTGATACTCTGGATTTCTAACTCCTGCCAGTAACTCATAGGTGGAGTTGCTTTATAGATAATGGTGGCTAGCTGAACAAGAAAATTGGTAGTGCTTTTATAATAATTAGGGAAAGATTCAGTTAAATTTATACGTTTGCTACTTACCTTACTTAGTTCAAGGAGAGTCCAAAGCATACAGATTAAAATTGCTACAGTTTCTCCTAGTTGTTTCTTTTGCTTAAATTGCTATCTTTCATTATTTCCAGAGTCTGTCCAAAAATAAATACTTGAATTATTGAAAAAGTAAAAATAATAGAGGGTAAATAGAATTTGATGGAGTTCTGTAGGTGCTGCAATCATATTCAATTAAGAATCAATATTGCATGGTAGAATAACACTATAAGCTTTCAAATTATAACTCTAATTATGAGACTCTACATATGTGAATTTAAACATGCTAATTTACACCTTTGAGCTCAGTTTTCTAGGATATGATACAATGTTTTGAATATAATAATATAGATCTCATTCACTGGACAGTAGATTTTCCCACATAATTCCTCTAACCCTGAAGCAAACAAATCCAGATTTCCTGGGTCCGAGTCTACTTTTACTTCCTCTAACAATTATGCTTCATCACACTTGTCGTGTAAGAAGATAGAACCATAGAGACAAGGTCCTCCAGGGAATGCATAATCAGACACATACCAAACAGGGTGTCCTAGCTCCAATTTGCCTCTTTGTGAGTGAAGGAGGGGGGTTAGAAATCCAAAAGCTCTCTTCTCTTCAGAAGTTTTTAATCCAGGCTTTGTGATATGGTAGAATTTGTCCTGAGACTTTGTTGCATGAGATATGGTAACCAAGAAAGCAATCAGTTTGAATGCTCAGTACTGAATACAGCACCCGGCACACAGTATGTGCTTTCTTACTGACACCTTCTCTACCTTCTGAATAAATAAAAAGCTTGCAGTACATAATCTAAAGTTGTTTGATTTTTTCAGAAAATGCACAAAATAATTTTGTAAAAATAGAGATAGATTACTATTGTTAACAAATGACTTTTTGAACATAAGAAATATAAAGTATACTTCTAAAACCTGATAACACCAGTGTTCCATCTAAGCAATCTATATGTGCATGTCTGACATACTTACTTAGGCTCTATTGCTGAAAACATCAAAGTCATAGTTAAAGTAAAGCAGTATTTTCAACAACAATTAGAAATCTCATAATTTTACTTTCCTCACATTGAAATTTAAAGATTAATTAGAACAGAAGGTTTTTCACTGTTTCATTTTTTAAAATTATTTGTAAGAGTAGAGAAGAATGTAGATAACATGATGTACAGTTTAAAAATGAACATCCATGCACCCACCACCAAGCTTTAGAGACAAAACACTAATTTGTGAAATTGTTATGTGCTTCAAGTGTCAAGCATCTTTTTTCCAGTCTCCAAAGATAACTTTCATTTTTGGGTTATTTCCTCTTTTCTTTCCTTTGCCATTTTACTCTTCGAGAAAAAGACTGCTGGTTACTTATTCCTTATCCTTTTGCTCCTTCCCACTTGGTACAGAGCTCTGGTTTTTAGAAGATGGCAATATACTCAGCTAACATACTGTATTTTCTAGCATCCTTTGAAGATAACAGAGACCTCTGAGATGAAACCCAATGATTGGGTTTCCCAGGAGAAGTCTTTTTTTATTTGTCCTTTTTTCTTCCTCTTTTCTACATTACTATTTAGAATGAATTCTTGATGCATGAGCTTCAACCATCAGCTTTTGAACTTTAATATAGAGTCATGGAAAGTAAAGAACAGCATTAAAAATAGAAGAAAGAAAGAAAGAAAGAAAGAAAGAAAGAAAGAAAGAAAGAAAGAAAGAAAGAAAGAAAGGAAGAAAGGAAGAAAGGAAGAAAGGAAGAAAGAAAGAAAGAAGAAAGAAAGAAACCTTTGGTGCGGCCTCCATGCAGTCAGTCCCTGGATTATTCACCTCCAGGCTTCTTTCACTTGAATAATGAAATCTTAAATTATTTGTGCTAGTATAATAAGATCTCTATTAGTCGAAGTTCAACACAGTTCCTAGCTGATATTCCATATATATATATATATATATATATATATATATATATGCATAAAGTATTCATTATATTTTCCCATGAGGATTGTAATGCAAGAGGTCAAGCCTGGGGGTCTTGACTGTTCATTCAGATAAGCCAAAAAATCCACAAGGAGAAATGAGTGGAATAGACATTATCTTTAATACTCACATTACAGGGAGCTCTGACTGTGCAGGTCAGTAGGCAGGAACTCACCTCCCCCAGTCTGACATTCATTATAAGGAGCCCCAGACAAGGGAGGCCCATGTCCTATGAATGACTCTGAAACACATTACCTCAGTGCGTACATGCAGAAAGAAAGGTCAAGATGCAGTCACAGGACTAGAAGCTGCTCCCAAACGGAGATAAGGAGGGAGTTACAATTAATTCACAAAACAATGCACAATCCCTCTGTTCAGGGGCCCCCTTGTCAGTCCTCATGGGTGGTGGAAGGGGTCATATCTTAAGCTACCTCACAGGAAAATATCTCTCTGGATATATATATCTATCTATATATATAGATAGATAGATAGATAGATATATGTATGTATATTTATATATATGTACATATATATGTACACACACACATATAGAGAGAGATGAAATTATATTGTATTTATTTTTATGGTTTGTTTACTTCATACTGATATTTCAAGATTCATTTAGCTTCCTAATTTCCACTACTATCTGTGGTTCTTTTGAATATTTAAGAAAGAACTTATTTACTTTATTGTTAATGGAGATTTGGGTTATGTCCAGATTTATTTTTATTACCAATAAAGTTGTTAGGAGTAATCTTGCATCCATCTACTGTATTGCTTATGAATAGATTTTTCTATTGTACTATATTAAAAGTCTTAGGTCATTGGATATGTGAATTTTAAAGTATATTTAGTAAAGAAAATTGTTTTCTCCATACTTTTACTTATTTAAACCATAACTAGCAGTAAAAGATCACATTTTAATTAACATTTTGTATTACCCTTTTTCTTACCAGCCCAGTGGATTTGAAAATTTATCTTATGATGTTATTTTGCATGTCTTAATTTTAGTGAGATAGAGTATTTTTATCATATGTATTTATAAAACTGTGCTTCTATAAAATGATAGTTCATATTTTTCACTTTTTTATCAAGTCTATTTTTGTTATTATATAGTAACCATTTTATATTAAAATACAAATCTTATGTCAGTTGAGAATTATAAATATATCCCTGGCATTTTTACAATTTTCAGTATTATGTAGTTGAATATATTGCTTTACATTTTGTGGTTTGATTTTATGTCTTGTTTAGAAATTATTCTTCTAACCACAATTAAGTAGTATAGGTGTATAATTAATCTAAAAATAAATTAATACAAGGTGTCAGAAAGAGATCAAATTTACTTTTCTGAGTACATGGGTAATCATATTTCCCAGCAACTGATCTTTGTGTTCTTAACATTTCCCCGCTGATCTGAAACACCACCTATTTTACAAATTAACTTTTCAGAGATTTTTTTTTAGTCATTTTCTTGGATCTCTGTCTATTCATGCACTTAATTCTCTGCACAGTAGCACAGTATTTTAAATAGTTTCATAAGTAGCATAAGCAATTATAACAAATTCCTTTTTCTTATTCTTTTCAGAATTTCTTGGCTATTTTTGACTTTTGGACATTCATATAAATTATACAGTCAGCCTATCTAAATCTTATTTATGAGCTTGACTTGAATTGTATCTATTGATGGATTTGTGCAATGGTACCATTTTTGTGATATATTTTTCTTTATAAATATGTCAATTTTATGTATTTAGATATTTTTTAATCTTTCAAAACACTTTTAGGATTTTCTTAATCAGATTATGAATGTATTTTATTTTTATTTAAGGTATTTAATTTTTTTGTTGCGCTCATAAATTATGTCTTGGTTTGGATTTATTTTCTTTGCTGTTGCTTAAAATTACATGCTTGTAGCTGGTGCTTAAAATTGCAATGATAAATAGAAAAACTGGTATCAAACACTCTCTGTTACTGACTAAAGTGATACTTCTTAGCATTTTTATGAGTTTAGTTAATGTCTGATTTAACTTTTGGGTAGTTATCCTTTCTAAGTTAAGCTAGTTGCATGTTATTTCCAGTACGTGAGACTTTTTAAAAATATTGTATCAGAAATTTATTTCTTTTTACTATTGAAATTGGCCTATAATATTTTTTCTTTTTATCTATCATATCAGGTTCTGTTACCAAGGTTTCACTAGCCTGAAAAAAATGAGTTGCAGAGTTTCTTTTTTTTTTTTCTTTGTGCTGGATTGGACATACCTGTTCTTTGAACTTTTGGTAAAGGTCAAATAAAAATTTTCAAGTCAGTTTGTCTTTTTAAAATAGTATTTACACTTCAAAAACACATTAGAAAGACCCCATAAAGGTCACTCTTACACAAAATTTGAATATAAATGCAGTTTATTATCATAACCAATTCTAATCCTTCAGTTGTCTTAAGCTTTAATATCATTCCCCACCTTGAGAACAGTGGTAATAGTCACTATCCTCCTCCTGTCGCTCCACATCCTTGAGCTGCCTACTGTGACATTTACTCCTAACATGCCTATGGTAACTAGTGCATCCATGCCTCAGATATTTTCTGGCTCTACAAGTGAATGTGGAAAATGGGGGAGGGGAGGGCAGGGGAGAGCAATGGGAGAAAAGTAAGGACAATTGTAACTGAACAACAATTAATTAAATAATTTTTTAAAGGTGACTTGCTCTATGTGAGCTCTAATATATTTATTAATAATTAATTGATAAGTGGCTGACAGTGGCTTATAGCATTATCATTGCCAGAAAATATTTAAATGTTAATTGTCATCTTTAAGAACTGCCATTTAGGCATTGAATTAAGTCAGTGAGAAAGTATTTGGGGACTGAAAGGTCTTGCAGTCCTCAAATGGCAGTGTGGAGCAAGCTGTCTGATCTCTATGTCAGGAAATTCCTACATAGAAGTCACTAGTAAAACCTACAGCTTGAATTTCTAATTTAAAACATAGTGTTTTAAAGGTAAGCAGCTCATAAAATATTAAGGTGCTACTGTAACCAGAAAAGACACCGGCATTCCGGCTGCTTGTCACTACCAAATCCAATAAGCAATGACAGTGATTGGATCTTTTGTGGGTGCTTTATTCAGATAGCCAGCAATTGGAGATGAGGGCGGGTTCATACCTTAACAAACCATCTTCCCTTTTGTTTCCTGGCCAGATCTTTTATAATGGGATAGGGGAGGACAAACAAGGTGCAGTGAGGGCTTTGAGATTCAGAAGCTGCAACATTCCTGTCCTGGGCAGTTAGCTGATCCCAAGGGGGAGGGGTGGTCATCTGCTCTCCCTGTAACAAAGGTTCAGATGTCCCCAGGCCATAATCTTCTATCAGTGCCCCAGGAGTTTAGCTGTTTTTCCCAGGAGCCAGATGGACCTTATCTATAGTTCCTGAAACAAAAGCTTTAACATACACATTATTTGCTAGACTTGCAGCTTTATACCTTAAGCTAAAATTTTCCAAGTCCTGAGTCCCCTAACATTACTTTTCTTCATGATTTAGGGTTTTAGTGGCCATCTTCACTGTTTACACTGAATATAACTTTGATTAATAAAGGAATTCTGAATGCTATTTAGAGAAACCTGCTTTCACTCATTTTGTCTTAAAGTTTAATGATGTAAGTATAAAACATAGACATAGATTTGTATCTATAAACACAAATACAGTAATTCCTTCCGCCAAAAAAGTTTTGTTTGCATGATTGTCATTTTAGTCATGATTGTGTTTCCTGTTTAATGATGGAAGATTCTGTAAAAAAACATAAAAGAGAGAAACTGTAATGATTAAGAGTACAAAGTATGGGGTAACATCTGTGTTAGAATCGTGACTCCATACTAATATGTCACAAGTTATCACGCTGCATGCTGTCTCCATCTCCTGATCTGCAAATTTGGACTTCTTTATAGTGTTAATTTCATAAATACTATACATGAATATTAACTCTGAGAACATTTAGAATTATTGACATGCCATTTCAAATATTTTCTGCTGTTATTATATGATTATTATTGCCATTACACTAATACTTTCATTGCTACCAGAAAAATTATGGATAAATCTGTATTCATTTCAATGATTGTAAGGTGATAAGATATACTAATTTATAAGAGGATAAAATGTTTGAAACCATTTTCATATGTACATATATCTTGCCTGCCTTTTCTGAGTAGTTAAGAGCTCATGCTCTCAAGTCAGAGTACTCATGTTTAAGTCTCAGCCACTCCACTATCTAGAAATATATTCTAACATCTTATGAGAGTTCACTCTGCCTGAGTTTCCTCATCTGTTAAAACTAATAGGACAATAATAAATTATTAATGGCATTATTAGTTATTAATATTGATATTTTATTAATATATACTAATTAATAATAGTTAATTATAATAATAAAGTATAATAATAGCAATAATCTCATTGTTCGCTGATGAAATTTTATAAGTTCATGTACATAAAATATTTAGTATAGTACACAGCAAGTACTCAACACCCCCAAATCAATTTCTAATGTGTATGTCCATTTATGCAACATTTAACATTCCTATACGCAATTTCAAAGCTCTAAAAACAAATAGTAAACATATTAGCTAGGAAATATGGCCATGTTTAGTCATTTCCAATGTAATATTTTATTTTATATTGGGACTAATTTTATATTAGAATTCTGCAACACACTAATAAAAAATTTGCTTCGCCAATCTCTGTGGCTTAACACAATGTTGAAATTTTACTGCTAATCACTTCACAGTCCAATGAGATTGGAAGTTGTGGTAACAGTCTTCTCCATGAAATTATTAAGAAACCTAGTTTCTTTACTCTTGGGTGTCACCATCCTTTACATTGTCATCTAAGATTACATCAGAAGAGGAAAGGATGGGACAGCATGTGGTGTGGAATATATTTATAACCCAGGCTTGGAGGTGGTTTATATCATTTTTTCTTACATTATGTTAGCTATAACTAGGTACAGCTAGACTGGGAAATATGTCCTTTCTCTGTCCTCCAGAGGAAAATAAAATGAAATGCCATGTGTTCATCATATTTCCTCTGTTGTACATACTAAAATTTTATATCAAACTTCATATCAATTTTTCAATTCATTTTTGTCACTTAATATTTGCTTAAAGATGTGAACACAACTATATAAAACCTGAATCAAAAAGAAGTTATACTGAATAAGTAATGCCAGTGCAAATCCCTAAATTGTTTGTTATCATAGCTGAGAATTAGTATTATAAAACAATAATAAGAGCTTCTGAACCTGGAACTAACAGTATATTTTAGAATTCTCCAAATAACCTAGAGAAAATCTGCTAGGATCTATCATCTTACATATATATATTATGTGTTTTGATAAGTGATCATTTCATAAATTAATTATTTAAAAATATATTGTCAGGTACATTTGTTTTCCTTAAGTATGCCATCTGCAAAATAAATTGATTGAAAAATTCATAGATCAGTTTTTATGTTACTCTTCCCAGAATGATTAGTATCTGCTTTATAAGGTCTCATAATTCCTTTTCTATGCATAATTCTATTGGGATATATAATAGTGCCCAAAAGCATGAATGAGCCATAACTAACTACAGTTTACTGTCAAACATTAGGAAAATAAGTTTATATGAGGAACTGTATTTTCTTTAACTTTTACTTTCTGATAATAATTTATAAAGCTTTATTGAGGAATAATTTATACATCATCCCATTCACATACAGCTATTTTCAATTCAATAAAATTTAATTACTTATAGCTTAATACATTTATAGAATTTTATAGTCACCACAGACCACTTTTAAAACATTTCCAACACCCCAAAGAATTCTGTCGAGTCTGTGTGAACCCAATTCTACAGTTAAATGCTGATCTGATTTCTATTTCTTTAAATTTGTCTCTTCTAAACATTTCATAGAAATGAAATCATATAATATATAATATTTGGTGTCTTGTTTCTTTAATAAAGATCTTGTGGTCCATCTAGTTTACATATAAATCTAGTTTCTTTTTATTATTTCTGTGTAGTGTTCCATTGTATAGATATACCACATTTGTTTATCTGTTTATTAGTTGGGTTGTTTTCACCTTTTGGTTATTATGAACAGAGTGGCTATAATCTCTGGCATATGAAGTTTTCAAGGATATATATTTTTTCTTTTCCTTTTTAGAATTTCACTTAGAGTCATAGGAATAAAACTGCCAGGTCACGTGATGAGTTTATGTTTAGCTTTTTAAAAAACAGCAAAACTTTCCAAAAAGGTTGCACTATTTTCATTCCCACAAGCAATGTAGGAGTTCCAGTTCCTTGAAATTATCATAATGCTTGGTGTTGTCTATCATTTTTTGTATCACAGGCTCATGTGTAATGAGATGTCATTGTGATTTTAATTTGTATTTTCCCAACAAGTAGCAATTTGAGAACATTTCTAATATTTAGTAAAACCTTGTGTCTTCTTTGATGAAATGTTATTTCAAATATTTTACCATTTTTGATTTGTTTTCTTATTATTATTGAGCTGAATATTTATCTATATATTTGATACAAATTTTCTATTAGGTAAATTATTTGCAAATATTTTATCCTATTTTGGCTTACCTTTTCATTTTGTCTGAACACAATTTTAAGACATGCGTGTTTATAGTGGCTTCAACAATATTAAAGAGTTGGATGTTATTTTGTTAGACCTTTCCTCTGTATATGAGTACAGAGATGAATTCTGTGATCTGGATACATACACATAGTATACTCTAATTTTTCTCACTTTTAGTGGAATATGACATAAAACCATTGATTTCTCTCAAAGGTTTCTCAACTTCCCTAGGATTTTATTAAGTACAGATTTGATGATGGTAGAGATAAGCTTAAAGTCCTATTGTCAGTTCAGTTTCAGAAATCTTGTTTCTAATGAATTATTTAAATTTATGATTATGTGTCATTCCATATATACATTTACATTTTCTGCCACATCAATCTAGAAATAAATCTCAGTATCTTGGGCTCTTTTAACTCCACAAGACAGGTAAGAACTTTGTATAAGGCACCGATGCATTTTAAACATATGTTTTTGCCATCACATCAATAATATTAAATTCAAATTTAACATTAATAATCTTCATTCTTCAAAGGCCATAGAATATTCAGTCACATGACAGTTTTCACAAGGCAGCTGCACACCATACACTTCCAATTACACTGCTTTATTTTCCTTATCTCCATCTCGTCCAAAGGATACAATTATGTTACATTTTAGTATGTAGAACAGCTTGACTATGATTTGTGTCTTAAATTTATAAACAGTAACCTGTTTACTAAGGATCTTACTTTCTGCTTTAACACTCTTAAGATATACAGAAACTCTACCACTTCACACCAATCAGACTGGACATGATAAACAAAGCAACAAACAGCAAATGTTGGAGAGGTTGTGGAGAAAAGAGAACCCTAGTGCACTGTTTGGAATGCAGACTGGTGCAGCCACTCTGGAAAACAATATAGAATTTCCTCAGAAAACTAAAAATGGAACGGCCTTTTGACCCAGCAATTCCACTGCTAGGATTATATCCTAAGAACTCTGAAACACCAATCCCAAAGAACCTATGCACCCCAATGTTCATAGCAACACAATTTACAACAGCCAGGTGCTGGAAGCAACCCAAGTATCCATCAGTAAATGAATGGATCAAAAAACTATGGTACATTTACACAATGGAATACTACGTAGCAGAAAGAAAGAAGGAGCTCCTACCCTTTGGGACAGCATGGATGGAACTGGAGGGCATTATGTGAAGTGAAATAAGCCAGGTGATGAAAGACAAATGCCATATGATTTCACCATTAACAGGAGCATAATCAACAAAACGAACAAGCAAGCAAAGTATAGCCAAAGACATGGAAATTGAGAACAGGCTGACAGTGATCAGAGGGGAGGGTGAGGGGATAATGGGGGAAAAGGGTGGAGGTACAGGAATAATTATAAAGGACACATGGACAATAACAAGGGGGGCGTGGAAATGGGGGAGGGAGTATCAAAGAGGGTTGGGGGAAAAAGGCAAAAAAAGTACTTGAACAACAATAAAAAAATAAAAAATAAAAACATTGATAAAATAAAACATTTGAGATAGGGAAAAAAAGATACAGAAACTCTAAACCATAATCCCACTACGAAGAATTCCAGAGCCAATTATTAAATAACAATGTTCAGACCCTAGTTCCTGCCAAGATGGAGTAGCCCCATTTGTCTCAAGAATCAATTACCCTGGACATAGCACAACAAACAAGCTTAGGAGGACTCTGAATGGTGGAAAGACAAAAGTGGACTGGCTGGTGGATTTAGAGCTTGAGGAACAATGTAGCAGTGAGCTCCCTGCATTTCCTTGTTGTATCAAGCATGTATCTGGCAGGTGCTGAAGAAGCCTCCAACCTAGAATGACCAGAAGACGTGGACAAAATAGATCTAAAAAGGCTCTGCTCTCCCTAACTAAAGCACATGAGAGGGTGCCCTACCAAAACAAAATAGCCTGGGCAATGCTTACCCTAACTCCAGGAAAACACTAACATAAAAATGGCACATGCGCTTATCCATCTGTCCTCCCCACCTTCACCATCATCCCCCTGGTTTCAGGCAGAGATGCTCTTATTCGTCTGCCTGGTGGTGTCAGTAAGGCCAAGCAAACAACTATACTTATTCAATTCCTCTTCCACCTTCTAGGAAGAAGTGATACTCCATATTACCCACTGTATATTGTTGGTGTGGAGCTGACTTTCAATTGTGTGGTGAGTGAAAGCAGTAGTTCTCCCATCTCCAGCTAGTAGAGTCCACTGCAAGCTGTGGCTCTATCATCATCCAGAAGCAGTCATACTTGGGAAAGTGGTACTAGGTAGGAGAGGTGAAGACAGCCTATTGTTTCTGACCCTGGTGTTAGTGAGACCCAGGAGGGGCTGCTCCTCCGCACTCACCCAGGAGAAATAAGGCTTAGTGAGGCAGTATGAGCAGGGCTAGTCTAAATTTTGGTCCCATAATCTCCTGTCAGAGCAGCCCTGAACTATGTACTGTGCACTATGCATTTGTTTCAAGTGATAGAACCTTACAATATACAAAGTGGATCAAGCTCACTTCAGGGAGTATTGGAGGGGGAAGGCACAGTAGTTGCTGACTTAAGTAATTGGAAAATAAGTGGAGTCTGAAAGACTCAAGTAAGAAAAAACAAAAACAAAAAACCATACATAAATACTGTATTCCATTTGATAAGGTGTTTATCAGAGGGTACACATTAACAATTCTGTACACAATCTATATATGTTGGAAATGAACAAGTAGAGAAATAGATGACAAATAGTGGAGTTAGGTTTCTTACTGTTAGAGTGGAGATTTTTACATTAGGTAGAAGCATGGGACAGAATAACCTATGTGGCAATGAATTAAAATTAGAGGCATCAGTATGAACTTGTGTTTAGTTTGATGTAGGTACTGATGTTCACATCAGCACACACATATATTTCTTGCATCTAGATCTTGGTTTTCAATAACATTCTTCAATGAAAGGAAGCGGGGTTCCTTGGAGAAATGGTGAGTTCTAGGATGGGAGCAGGAAGTATTTGAGATAAGCCTTGAACTTCTTATAGAATCAGAAATTAAGGAACCAACTGCAAATACTCCCAAAGGCTACCCTAGAACAATTAGAACAACAAAATAAATAAAGCAGAACTGGATTGTTCCCACAGGATAAGATAAGTATCCATGAGTCAATATTGAGGTAAACAAATGATTGAATGAATAACTGGGTGGAAATGAATTAAAAATCTGTTTTACAGAAGAATAATGGGACTAACAAATTTATATAGATATTCCACCCTTAAGGACACAGAGCTTAACTCCCCTCTAAATCTTAAGTGTGGGCTGCACTTAGTAGCCTCCTCCCAAGAGGCAAGCACGAAAAGGGGAAAAAAAGGGTAACATTACAATGAAGAAACTGGGCAAATGTTACCTCAGTCAGGTGATCAACGGTAACGTCAACATGGAACAGTCAGTCGGATTGTGCAATGTACCATTGAAATGTGAGTTAACTAGCACTTTATCAGTTGAGATTATATGTATTTGGAAGAAAGAACCCAGAGATAAAGACAGACACAACAGATAAGTCCCAATGTGGAGACATGCTACAAACTACTTAACCATCCAAGTCAAAATTATCAAGGCATCAAAACCAAGGAAATTCTGAGCAACTGTTACATCTAAAAGTAGTCTAAGAAGACATGACAACTAAATGTAATGTACTAGCTTTGGTGGGATAACTGAAAAAGAAAAACAAATAAGTAACAATGAAAGCTCTAAACACAGACTTTAGTTAATAATTATGTATCAATAGTTCTTTAATTGTGACAAATGTACCATGTAAGAGATTATTAATAAGAAAACTAGCAGTGAAGTCTGTGAGACCTTTCTATACTGTTTTATAATTTCCTATAAATCTAAAATTATTCTAAATTTTTATTAAAATAAATAAAATTTAAAAAGCTATATTTAAGAAATTGACTTATATACAACAGCATAGATTTATTAAAAGTAAAATGATGGAAAAATGTCAGACAAACCATAATAAAATGAAAAACAAGAATGGATATTTATATAAGATAAAAAGATTTCAGAGAAAGAAATTATTGGAGATAGAGGGTTATTACATAATGATAGAAGGATCAATGCACTAAGAAGACAACAATTCTAAATGGGTAGGCAACAAGCAATAGAGCTTAAAACACATTAAATAAAAACTTACAGGTGAAATAGATCCACAATCTATTGTGGAATTTACAATCTGCTATCAATAATTGATCTACTACTAGATATGAAAAGAAGGTTTTTCCCATTGCTAAATTTCCCTGGAAAATCTTTGTCTCTTACATGGATATATTTCATAGCAATTTTTTTTGAGAAGGAAACCAAAACACTATATTAAGTTCTGTACCAAAACAAGTACTTTCACACTTCCCAGAGAAACATATTTCCAGATTTTTTAACCTCTACCTCAAATATACCTCTCTAAGAAAATCTCTTGCCCTGGCTGGTGTGGCTCAGTGGATTGAAGGCCAGCCTGAGAACCAAGGGGTTGCTGGTTCGATTCCCAGTCAGAGCACATGCCTGGGTTGCTGGCCAGGTCCCCAGTAGGGGACAGATGAAAGGCAACCACATATTGATGTGTCTGTCCCTCTCTTTCTCCCTCTCTTCCCCTCTCTAAAAATAAATAAATAAAAATCTTTAAAAAAGGAAAAAGAAAATCCCTGTCTCCAGGTATTAATGCACATTCATTCTCAATCTCTCTCTCTCTCTGTTTATACACACACACACACACACACACACACACACACACACACATCAGGCTCTCTGAATATATGTGTGTCATTCTATTTCTCTGTCTACATCTATTCATTACACTGTCTCTTGATATGTCTGTGTCTTAGTCTATCTGCCTGTTTTTCTACTTTTCCATCTGTGTAGTCTGTCCAGAAAGAGTCCAGCCATAGTTAATATAATGAGACTGGTTTCCCCGACATAAATGTAACCTGGCAGCCAAAAAGAGTGTATTGGAAGGCACATGTATGAGCAATGATGACTTCCCTATATTAGTCAGTGGGTGTGTAAGACGCTGTTGAGTGAGCATGTGTACTGTGTGGCCGTCACATTCAAAATGACTGAGTAAGTAGAGCAATGAATCTGCATCAAATTTTGCATTAAGATTAAACATTCCTCCATGGAAACTATTCATATGATTCAGAAGGCAGCAGCTCTGGGCAAACTGATGATGGCACCTTCATCACGACAGTGTGCCTGCTCATGCATCAGGTCTTGTGCAGAATTTTTTTGGCAAAACGTCAACTTTCCCAGGTGACTCAGTTCCCCTCCAGCCCAGATTTGGCACCCAGAAATTTCTGGCTTTTCCCAAAACTAAAACCACCTTTGATAGGGAAGAGATTTCAGACCTTCAGTGAGATTCAGGAAAATATGTTGGGAGTCAACTGATGGCAAGTGGGAAAACTGTGTGAGGTCCCAAGGTGCCTACTTTGAAAGGACTGAGGCATCATTGTCCTATGTATAATGTTTCTTTGTATCTTGTATCTTCTTCAATAAATGTCTCTACTTTCCACATTACATGGCTGCATAACTGCATAACTTCTGGACAGATTATATATATATATAATCTGGACACACACACATATATGTGTGTGTGTGTGTAGGTATACATGTATATCTGCCTTTTTGTCTGCCTATGTATATAATCTATGTATATAATTTTAACCATTTGTATGTTTGTCTTCATGTCTATTTATCTGTGTGGCTATCTGATTATCTTTCCATCTAATTACCTAATTATCAGAGAAATCACTGAATCAAAATATAAGTAAATATGTCATGTTTAAAACTAGTTACACAATATTGATTTGCACAAATTTAACAAATTGCACTTAACTGTTCCATTGTTCATAAGCATTTGTTTTTTTAATATCTGAAATAGTGACATTAGACATTATAGAATTTCATGCTGACAAATCAATCTCATGAAAGTATATAAATTCACACACATAATATTAATGCAGATGAGATAATCAGTTTTCTGTCAAAATATATAAATTTTTCAAATTATAAAGCACCTATCAACAATCTCAGTAACCCCACCCTCAAGAAATGACCAATTCAAAGTTTTTCTACAATTTTTATCCTTTGACATTATTTTTAGAGAAGTTTCATTGAAGAGTAAATGCTATTAAATTATTCAAGAGAATCAATATTTTATATATTTAAAATTACTAATGGGTAGATGTGAATAATTATCAACTAAAGGTCAATAATGATGACTAGGGAAATTCATTTTATAGGTGTTGGAAAATAGGCATAAGTCAAGCAAAATGCTGAAGTCAATACAGATTTTATATTGTTTGCAAATTGCTAACATCAAACATTTCCCAATGTTTCTAGTTTATGTCAAACTAAACTTTAAACATGTCAATGTTTTTATCTTTGGAAAACACTCAGAAAGATGGAATAAGTCCCTCACATTTTTGTAGCTAACATAGAGAATTATGAGTTTGATGTCAGTTCACTTAGGCAAATTAGTAACATATTAAATGACTTCAATTAAAAGGAGCTGATGAACGAATGCATGTCATCATCTGAAAAGACTATTAGTTTCTAGTAAAGGGTCTCTTCTGTGACCTAACATATCCATAATTGAAAAGTAATGACCTGAATAAGGCCATATTTAATATAGCTGTAAAATTTGTTAACAATGAGAACTGATGACAAAATTAGCATACAATTCCGATATGCATAACAGAATTTATAAGATTTAATTTAATAACAATGCATGTCAACACTTGAATATTCATTCTCAAGTGTAACTCCAAATTTTCAAAGATGAATAGGAAAAAAGATCAACTTTGGAAACAATATATTTAATCATTTATTAATTTATCTCTAATTATTCACTGACTTTCTACTATGTATTAAAAACTGATAGAACAATAAAATATTTTAGAGAGTGGTAATTGTGGATTAATTCATAGTTAAATTATTCATAATTGATGGTATTTAGATGAGATAATCAGCTCCAAGCAGATTTTCAAAATTCACTAAGATATTGAGATATCATCTCAATTGTTATATGCATTAATGGACTAAGGGATTTCAGAGATTTGAACGCTTTTCCTTGAGGCATCATTAAAAGAATTAAGTGTTTAATCTGGAGAAATATGAAACAGAATTGTAGAGAAACTCTTTTTTTAAATTTTAATTTTCAGTATCAGAAACAATGAAACATAAAGATTTTGATAAATGGTAAAATATTGGCATTGTTAAAAGAAGTGAATAATCATTTTTTTCCTTAAAAACTAAGTTGGCTTTCCTTTGTAAAATATAAGAAGCAATATTTTATATTTTTTATTCACCCCTAATAAAATATAATCTAGATTGTCCTGTTTAAAAGTTAAGGGATAAGTTGTCAGATTGCTATTTGTTCAAGATTCTAATCAGAATATAATAAGAATGCTAAACACAATGGCTGTTGATTTAAATATAAACAGTATGCTGTTTTAAATGTAAAACAATAAAAATGAGTTAAAGTCACTATTAGTCTCTTTTTAGCATATGCCTGATTAGATTACCTTAAAGGACCCCCTTTTCCTGAAGGCAACAAAAATGTTGAATTAATATATTTTTAATTTTTAATTTTATTAGGTCTGTAGCTCTATCATATTTTCCTAAAAGTTATTGCTTCCTAAGTCATCTCTATCAAAATACTTATTCTGATTTGCAACTTTGTACTTCCTCATCCATCAACTGAGCTGATTCAAGGCAGAAACCATAACTCATTATTAATTCCAGAGTGTTTACTAAAATAATGTTTTCTAAATACTTGAAAAATGACTCTTAATGGGAAAAAACACTTTGTCCTCTTGTTATTTTTATACCATCCTTGAACATTGTTGCCTGTATAAAACTGCAAATTATTTTGACATTTTTCATTGTATGTGTTATGTTATTTTATAATGCAAACTGTTATTTGGAGCTCTTTCAACCTATCATATTGCTATACCTATATTTTATAATCAATGCTCTGGATGATGAAAATAGACATTGAGATAATTTCTCTTAATAACTCTGTAAGTTGTACCATATATCTAATATAACATTATTCTATGGAGTATTTTTATTCTAAGTCCAATGGGTTTTCCATTACATATGTTTGTTCCTAGTTATTGGAATTCAGGCATAATCAAGATGTTATCAGAGAGCTAAAGGTAATTTTGGTATGTCAATCATGAGGGTCATTTATCAATTTTGGACCAAAAATGTTGAAAATATTAAAGAGAGGATTATACTGATAATGTATTGCATTCTATCAAAAACAAATAAAAATCTAAAAACTATTTGCATTATTCTCAGTCATATAGCAAATATTTTCACATTGGCTATTTCTGTGAAAGAGTATGGAGTTACTTTTAAATTAGCAGTTTGATGTCTGTATTCTATAAAGAGTATTAGTAGAAAGGCTAGTTTTTAAAGAGAATTTTTGAACAAAATTTAAAATTTAGTGAAATGAAGGAGTATGATAATGCATACATAAGTACAAAGATAAATTAAAGCTATTTTCAATAAGATAAAATAGGAAATATAAACATTTGCACTCAAAAAATAATTATTTACCAAGTGGACAATTCTTGAACTAGCTTTTATTGTCAAGGTTATAAAAATTCAATTAAAAAGGTATAATTTTAAATGAAAATCAATGAAAATATATAATGTGCATGCTAGAAAATTAAGTTTTAGTGTCGCAGGTTCGATTCTCAGTCAGGGTACATGCCTGGATTGCAGGCCATGACCCCCAGCAACCGGACATTGATGTCTCTCTCTCTCTCTCTCTCTCTTTATCCCTTCCTTCCCTCTCTGAAAATAAATAAATAAAATCTTAAAAAAAATAAAATTAAGTTTTGTCAAAATTAGTTTCATATATAACTTCTAACATATATGAATCAAATTAAATCATAAATCAAAATGCATTAATTATATATGATTGATATTATCTCAGTTCTCTTTGAGACAGTAGAAAACATTTTTTGCATAAATTGTTGACTTTAATTTATGGTTTTATAATATAAATTGCAATGTACTGCATTTAAAATTATTGCTATTTTTCCAAGAAATATTAAATTGAGAGAAATGATTTATATGAGCCATGGCCAAGAGTAATTTCATTGTATCCACAGTTAATATAGTTTAACTCATTTGCATACGAACAAAAATTAAAATAGTTTATGATATTTGAATTTTAAAATATCTTTCAAATTAATAAGAGTATAAAAACAACACAATATAAAAGTAATTAAAAAAAGTGAATGTGTATATTTCTGAAGGTAGTTTTCACCATCATAGAATTTCTTTTCTCATTGTATCCCAATGGTTCAAATGTAAAATATCTGTAAATCTTATTTTCACCTATTAAAAAAGTTAAACACAATCTTATTATTAAGATGGTATAAAGATATACATATGACAGTATTGTGTGTATCATGGTTCTCATCATTAAATTCCATTTCATGGTGAATAGAAGTTTGAATTTTATTGCATAAAGCAAATCATAAAACAAAACCTTACTTGCTACAACTGAGGCAGTTTTGAAAATTTTTGGATTCAATCTGTGCATATTTATCCTTCTTATAAAGATTTATAGCTGTTGGAAATTCTTGAACATTTTTGGGAAAAAATAAATTTTATTGATGAATAATGATTGAAAGTATGAAATATAGCCTAAAGTATCAAAGAAATAGTATGGTAAGCCTTATGAAAATAGATAAAATGTTAAAGAAATGCAAATGAAAATGAAAGGATGACATAAATAAATTGTAAAATTAGTTTTGTTTCCTTATTTTGAAAATAACACAGCTCATTTCAAATGTGAAGAACAATGTCCAATTACGGTATTCCTTGTAGAAAAGGAAGTACAGTACTCGGATGTACCAGTCCAGTTCTCCACCATTTATTGAAGAGGTTTTCTTTACTCCACTGTGTGCTCATGCTCCCTTTGTCAATTATTAACTGACCATAGAGACTTGAGTTTATTTCTGGGCTCTCTATCTGTTCCATTGACCTGTGTGTCTGTTCTTATGCCAGTATCAGACTGTTTTGATTACAGTGGCCTTGTAGTACAGTTTGATATCAGGAATTGTGATCCCTCCTATTTTTTCTTCTTTCTCAAGATTGCTGAGGCTAAAGAACTCCTATCATTTGCAACATCATGGATGGAACTGAGGAATATTATGCTAAGTGAAATAATCCAGTCAGTGAAAGATAAATGCTATATTATCTCCCCTATGAGAGGAATCTAATGAACAATATAAACTAATGAATATGATAGAACCACAAGCATGAAAACATGGAACAGACTGAAAGTGACCAGAGGGGAGGAGGGAGACAGATAATGGTGGAAAGCATGGGAAGCTACTAAACAAAGAACACATATGAAAGACCCACAGACATGGGCAACAGTGTAGGAATTGACTCTGAGAGCAGGGGATGGGGGTGGAATAGGCAGAGAAGGGGAAAGGGGGAAACCTTGGGACAACTGTAATGTAATAACAATAAAAATGATTTTAAAATATTTAAAAAATAATAAAAAGTAAAAACTGGGAACAGTTAAATCTTTCAATTTGACTATAACATTCATGCAAAGGATATAAAAATAGTGAGCAGTATTTTTTGTGTGTGTATGTGTTTTTGTATATGTGTTCCTATGTATGTATAATAATTCCATATTTTCATAAAAATGTAAACATATGAAGCATTAGGAGTGACCTCTGAAAGATGTTCCTTAGATCCCACATGAGCCATTGTCAAAAGTCATTCACTTTTTAAACAATTGTACTTATTTTTTTTTTGGACAAAGGAAGGGAGAAAAAGAGGGAGAGAAATGTCAATGTGTGGTTGCCTCTTGCATGCCCCCTACTGGGAACCTGACCTGCAACTCATGCATGTGCCCTGACTGGGAATCGAACCAGTGACCCTTTAGCTTGTAGGCCAGCACTCAATCCACTGAGCCACACTAGCCTGGGCGGAAAGTCATTCTTCATAGTTATCAAAGAACATCTGACCTGATTACACAGTACAGGAAATTTGTCATCCAAACAATATGTTGCATGGAGATTCACTTCTACACAGTTCTCTACTGCAGGCAACATTCCTTGATCAATCTTAGCTCCACAGACAAGGTTCTTCCCAAGTCTGATGTTCTCATGTGATGATCCATTGATACTTACATATCTTCACCCTTATCATTCTATGGAACAGATTGTGATGAAATCTGTTGTCCTTACTTTTTTTTAAAGTAATTTATTTTCCAAAACAACAACAAGAACAATTTTTAAAGTAGCAGGATTTATATTGGATGTACGCCTCAAGAGCATTTTCCAGTCATAAAGCTGAACATCAAATTGGTGTTTTTCTTAACACTTTTGCTCTAATAATCACAATTCTCCTAGAGAGAATGCAGATGTCTCTAAGTAGTTACAGGGTCATATTTAAGAAAATGACGAAAAATAAAGCAAAACAATGAATATTTCAAGATACTATATGCTATCTATTTGAACCTTTTGAAGTTCGCCGGGGGCACATCAGCCTCGTAGTTGCTTTCAAAGGGCCGAATGTAATTTTAGGACTGTATAAGTACAACTACTCCTTAACAGTTAAGTGAGAGCTTGGCACTGCTGCCAGGTAGACCCAAGGTGCTGGGCAAGATAAAACAAGGTGGGGGGCCAGATTCGACCCACAGGCTTTGTGTTTGCCACCTGTGGAAGAGGAGGAAAACCAATTTATTTTGCAAAGTAATTGCTAACCACATTTGATTCTCTGGGTTGTTTTGATTTTCAAAAAGGTTGATCAGTAAATAATACAGTATCAATTATGCAGGTCAACCCTGTATTCTCATACATCAATATATCCATGCAGGTATATCAAGGGTGGGGAAGTTGCTAGCATCTAACAGGATAGTGGAAGATACCTGATGTCCTTTACATTAAAAATTTTATAAGGTTTAGTAAGAATTAATTCAGTTTCATTCTTACCATTGAATGTAATTATGTAAATGTATGTTGTATAAGATAAATCTTTGCAAGACTTTAATGAGTTCTTAAAATACATGTAGATTGGTGCAGACACTGTGGGAAACATTATGGACTTACCTCAAAAAACTAAAAGGGAACTGTGTTTTGACCCAGCAATTGCACTTCTGGAAATATATCTTAGGAATCCTGGGACACTGATTTGAAAGAATTTATGCATCCCTATGCTCATAGCAGCATTATTTATAATAGTCAAGATCTGGAAACAGCCCAAGTGCCCATCAGTAGATGATTGGATTAAAAAGCTATGGTACATTTACATAATGGAATACTATGTGGCAGTAAAATAGAAGGAACTCTTACCCTTTGTGACAGCATAGAATGGAAAATTATTATGCTAAGTGATATAAGCTAGTCAGTGAAAGACAAATACCAGATGATCTCACTTATTGTGGAATCTAATGAACAAAATAAACTGACAAACAAAATAGAAACATGCTTGAATATATGGAACACATTGACAGCTGTCAACGGGACTGGATGAATGAAGGCAAAGGGATTAGACAAAGAACATACATACATAACCCATAGACACAGACAACAGTGTGGGGATGGCCAGAGAGAAGGGAGGCAGGGGCTTGGTGGAGGCCTTCAAAGAGGGGGAAATGGGGACAATTTTAAGAGTGTAAACAATAATAATAAAGTTAAAATTACTTTGCTAAAATTGCAGAAGTGATATTAAGGATTTTTTAAAATAAATTTAATCCTTGAGTTTGGAGAGAAAATGCTACAGAAGCACAGTGATTTATTGCAAAATATAGTTTCTTGTTTTAAGGTACAATTTAACAGAATAATTTTCTGAATTATTTTGTATTTTCATTACTATTTGAATACTGTTCAATAATATAGTGTGGTCACTTAGATTTAGATAAACTATAAATAATAAGTGTTTATACCTAAAATAGAATCAGAACTTGCCATGTTTGATTTTATATTACTTTTTACTTTGAGGATAGGCACAAAAAATAGAGTGCATTGTAAAATTTAAAAATGTTATAAAATATTAATTTTCTTAAAGTTAATCCAGTTGTACCAAAATTCATATATTGCTTTGTTTGACACTTTAAAGTGTTATTTTTTAACTTAACATCGTCATCTATAATGAGTATATGATTTAATTTTCAAATATATTGTACAGTGAAATTCAGTTAACCACCTGATGGAGTCTACTGGAATGCTGAGATATCTTTACTCCCCTGTTCACTGAACTGCTATACACAATAACCAAGATATGGAAGCAATCCAAGTGTTTATCAAGATAGACTGGCTAAAGAAAATGAGGTATACACATACAGTGAAATTTTATTCAGCCTTAAAAAAAAAGACATTTTGCCATTTGGGTCAGCATAGATAAACCTGGAGGGCATTATGTTAAGCAAAATAAGCCAGTCACAAAAAGAAAATTATTGCATGATTCCATTTACATGAGATATCAAAAAGTCAAACTCATAAAAGTAGAGAATACAACAGTGACCACCAGGGGCTGGGGGTTGGGAGAAATGGAGAGCTGTTATTCAAAGAGTATAACGTTTTTATTATAAAAAGTAATATCTAAAGATCTATTGTATAATATAGTGCTTATATTTAACAATCTGTTAAGTGGTTAGCAATGATATTAAGTGTTCTTATCATATGCACACACCACAAAATGATAAAAACAAAAACAAAGGGACACAAAATCCTTGTGAAGTGTTGATTATGTCCATTACCTTGATTGTGTTAATGGTACCATAGGTGTTTGCATACGTCCAAACTCATCAAATTATACACACTAAATATGTATTGTTTTTTGCATATCATTATACCTCAATAAAGGTGTTTAAACACTTAATTAACTACCAAGTTGTTGAAATATCCATAAATCTTTGGTATTTAAAATGTCACTTTTCGCCCTGGCAGGCATAGCTCAGTGGATTGAGTGCGGGCTGTGAACCAAAGTGTCACAGGTTCGATTCCCAGTCAGGGTACATGCCTGGGTTGCAGGCCATGACCCCCAACAACCCCACATTGATGTTTCTGTCTCTCTCTTTCTCCCTCCCTTCCCTCACTAAAAAATAAAATAAAATAAAATCTTTTTAAAAAATGTCACTTTTCCCATGAAAAATGTAATAACTTCTACAGTTTGAACTTTTTAACAATATCTACTAAATCTGCCATACACATTTATAGGATATTACTACATTAAAAGCAATGCATTATAAACCATCTCAGACACATTTAAAAAGCTCATGTTTTTTCTTTAATCTTTGGTATGATTTACTGACTGGAGCCTAATTATAATTAATTTATATAATCCTTTAGCTAAATTATCTTATAGGGTTATTTCTTCATTTTATACAGGCTATGTGAGTGAGGGACTAAAACTTAAACTGGTACAAGATCCTAGAGCTTGTGACTCCTGCACTAGTCAGTTCTATTACACTATGCTGTCTCTCATTAGCTGAGGCTATAAAAGTAAATTTTGAAAGACCCATTTATAGACATCATAAATGAGATTTACTCTAAGTATTATGTAAAAGTAATACTACAGAATAATCTGTAGGCTATAAAAAGTACATTATTAAATATAAGTGTTTAAAAATTTTAATATTTTAGTGTTTAGACTAATGTACTAGGATCAGATGGGATAGTATTTACCTGTGAGATGCCCAAAATTTAAAACACTGTGACTTAAGCAAATAAGAGCCAAGGTCAATGCTCAAAGAACCAAAAATATCTGTGTTGCTCCTGAATCTTTCTCAGCCTTTAGCATTTTCCCTCATTGTTTTAAGATGGTTATTTCAATTGGCAACTTAGTCTCAAGTTAGAAAAGAGTTAAAGAGAGAAAGGTAAAGAGCTGAACACAATAGATCTTCTCTCACAGGGTATAGATGATAGAGATGATATAGCTGGATATATATATATATATATATATATATATATATATATATATATATATGATGGATAATACATGCATGCACATATACACACATAATATATAAAAATACATATTGCTATATATACACATCTATCTACCTATGTGTAGATAGATAGATACACACACACACATGTGTCACCAGGTCACTGAGGATTTCTGCAAATATTTAATTGGCCACAACTGTGTCACATGTTGCACCAATCGTAGTTTAGAATAAAGAAAAACTTCAATATACTCATATACTGCCGTCTCACAACAATCGAATGCAAATAGGTTCAAACCTACATTTATTAAAATATTTATGTTTTTAAGGTGTTCCCCTTAAGTTATTATAAAGGAAATACTATGAATACTAAGAAATTGAACAGCTTGGGGTATAAAATGCATTGCCGTAGGGTCAAAGTAGGCCATCTTAATATTGAGAAAGAAGCACACTCTTCCCACAAATGCTTCAGATCACATACTTTGACAGCCTGGATCAACAGCTCAAAAATATTCAAACTGGTTTGTGTTTCTAAATATAATTTTATAACATAACAACTTTGGAACATTTCAAAATAGTCATGTTTGGTCCTGGCCAAGTAGCTCAGGTAGTTAGAGTGGCATCCTGAACAGATTAAAATACAAAAATCATGAGAAAAATTAATTTTATTACAAATATCACACGAAACAATTATTCTATGAATTGTGGTATTACAAAATAAATGTTAACTTACAGTAGGAATATTTATTCATTCCAAGAAAAATTGGTCTTTACACATATACTAAATATTAACATAGAGTAGAATATATATCTAGACAAATTTTCAATAAATTTTACATTCCAAGTATTTGGTAGACATCATTTAATCCCTTCATCATATAAACACTATACTGATACAGTGTTGTATCACTATATACTAATATATACCTATATACAGTATCTACTTATATCAGTATATATTGATATAACAAATTTAATTAATTTGTTATAATCAACCAAACAATTTGATATATCTTATTTTTATTTAAGTGAGAGCTTTTGGCTAAAGAAAAACACAAATATAAATTGCATTCACCATTTGTGAGGTGCTAAGTCAGAACAACCATGGTTTTCCCAAGATTTATAACTTGTGGTCTTGAGGGCAATATCCCTGAACATCTTCCTTGAGATAACTTAATTCCATTGGATTAAGCATATCCAATATCCTCCTGAGTATGGACATTCTCTTCCTTAACATGTGTTCTTGCACGTTGTCTAATTCTTTGTTGAGTTTTTTGTACTAATTTTTTTGTACATTACCTTTATTATAGTCATTATTGAATTCATGTTTTCTTTCTGCTAACATTTTTTATTGTTGTTCAAGTATACTTGTATCCATTTTCACCCCACCACATTCCCCCTCCCAACTGATCCCCACCTCCCACCCTCAAACCCACCCCCTTTGGCTTTGTCTTTCAGTTTTTTATACAAGTTCCTTGATGACCCTTCCCTTGTTTTCTCCCATTACCCCTCTCCCCCCTCTCCTCTGATTACTGTCAGATTTCTCTCTGTTTCAATGTCTCTCATTGTATTTTGCTTGCTTATTTGATTTGTTGATTAGGTTCCACTTATAGGTGAGATATATGGTATTTGTCTTTCACTGCTTGGCTTGTTTCACTTAGTATAATGCTCTCCAGTTCCATCCATGTTGTCTCAAAGGATAGGAGTTCCTTCTTTCTTTCTTCTGCATAGTATTCCATTATGTAACTGTACCACAAATTTTGATAATTTTTAAAATTCTAAATTATCAGTCCAGGCTGTTCACCATAATTTATCTTCCTTCTAGAAAAATGTCCTTGTTAGGAAAGCTATCCAAGTTAATACATTTTTTTCTCAGTAAATTTTCTCAAATGTATGCATATTTGTCTTGCTCTATGTGACCTAGTTTGGTGCCAGGCTCACTTAAAGTATTTTGGTCCCTGTTGATTTAAGGACCATAGATGTTGGTTTTACCATGAACTAATTTTGTCTTTAATTTGGATATATATTTTGTGTCAACCATATATTGAGTATCCTAACTGAAAGTCATGGGAGTATAAATTCATTCTAAATATAGTTCAGTTTGAATGTGCCAAAGAACTCTCTGTGGCAATCCAAAATAAACATCAATATTTTTAACTATGGTCATGAAGCCTGCCATGCTCCTTGCAGGCACATATTACTTTTGATTTGCCAAACATTTTGCCTCTTGGCCTTTGCTTTTGATCTACAAAAAACAAGGCCTATAGGTATTACAGCACATCATTTTGAGACAGAGTATATGTGTGATAATCTTCACTCATCATAACCAGACAATTTTCTCAAATAGTTATCACCCATGTTAATAGCTGGACAGTAATTAGTAGCTCTAATGTTTAATAAATCCAGTTGTGATTATTCCAGTGGCAGAAACTTTCTCATGTGCTTCCCAGGACATATCCTTGATAATAAATGTAACCTGTAAAATGAAAGTCAGAAACTATTGCCATATTAAAATCATTCCAAATGTGTATTGAAAATGAATTTTTCAATTATTCAAACTACCTCACATAGGTCATATTGGCTTAAATATTCCTAAGATCTTCTGAATTCTAATTTATTTCCTCAATTATCAATAATGGTGAACATTTTAGAAAGTAAATAGCTTTATTCTTCTGGGCATCTGGGAATATAGCTAACAGATATTTTCATGATCTCAAACTATAACAAAACATCAAAAAATATTAATCTGACATTTTTCCTTTATTTTCATTTATCATTAATTTTTACTCATATCTTTCCACACTTGTCTCTCTTTCCTGGAGGTAAAACCAACTAGTTTAACATGAACACTAACCAGTAAAACAGTAAGAGTATAAGCCTGATCAATGCTCACATTTGTCCTATCCCAGTTGTGTGGAGAAGGGCTAGATTCTGCTCACATTCTTAGAGATTTCATTCACTTTGGTCCACTGGTCTGAAACATTAAATCCTACCTTAGACAGGAGAAGAGAAGGAATGATTCATCCCATCATTCTTTCCTTTAAGAATTCAGACAATTTTGTTTAGAACTACTCACATGTTGTAACTTTTTGCAATGGGTTCTTCTGAAACTCATGAAGGCAATTCAGACTCAGATATTATAGGATAAGTTGGAGGAGAAAAAAGCAACTTAACAAGTAGAAAGAAGGTTTTATGCAATTTATAATGTTATCCCCATTCCGAAATTATCTTCTTCACAATATCTCAGTAACCTATGTGATGTATTAAAGTTTAAATCACAATGATTTTATAGTACAAGCCATTTAGTCATTATCATCACCCAGTTTGGTCAGAGGTATTTCAAATATCCATTCCAATTTTCAATCAAGCTACCTTGTGGATAGTTAGGCTACTGAAGTCTACTATATATGACTCTTCTTGATACACTGGTGCACTGCAGTGTCAGTGAAATGGGTTTGTAAAATCAAATGATATATGAAAAAGAAGTCCTTATTGAAATAAGATTTTGTCCTGATCCTATAATGGCATTTAAAAAAATCCAGATTAAATGTCTATTCTAATGAAAACCCAGGACTACCCACCCATTGTCACATTGATATAACCCAGTAGCTACTTATGGCTCTGCCTAGATCCTGTACAAAACCCCACAGATTTTGTTAGAATATAAAACATTTTCAAAAATTTTAAACACAGAAAATTAAGTGGAATGTGATTTTTTCTCCCGACTTACTGCATCACTCAAATGCCCCTTTGACTTCTTACTGTTTATCTGATATGTACAGTAGAGTATTCACTTGTTGATTACCACACCCGTTCTAAGTTTGAAACAGGCCTTTAAAAATAATTTTTTCATTTTATGTCCATAAAAGTTACCATAATGTAACAACAAAGATCAGATATTTTTAATTTCCTGTGATATAAATTCAAATTTCTTTTTTAAAAAAGATTTTGTCTATTCACTTCTAGACAGAAGGGAAGAGAGGGAGAAAGAGAGGGAGAGAAACGTCAATGTGTGGTTGCCTCTCAGCACATCCCACTGGGGACCTGGCCAGCAACCCAGGGGTGTGCCCTGACTGGAAATCGAACCAGCAATACTTTGGTTCACAGACTGGCACTCGGTCCACTGAGCAATACTAGCCAAGGCTCAAATTTCTCAACTACATGGTCAAACCACTGGCACAACCACAATGTTTGCTTCTTTGCTGGCCAAATCTTCAGCATCCATATGTCAAAAATAATTATTAGAATATTATACTTTATTAATTTTTTATAATTAATTACTTTATTAATTATTTTATAATTAATAATGATTATTTTAATTATTTCTATAGTCTTAATTACATGCTAATTTGAAAAGCTTTCCCCAGAAGTAATGTCTTAATTTTTTTTAAAAGTTAAGATTTTATTTATTTATTTATTTATTTAAATTATTTTACTGTTGTTCAATTACAGTTGTCTGCATTTTCCCCCCACCACTCCCTGCCACCCCATCCAAACTCACCTCCTTCCCTTGCTTCCACCCTCCCCCTTGGTTTTGTCCATGTGTCCTTTATAGTAGTTCATAAAAACACATCTCCCCACTATCCTCTCTCCCACCTCTGGCTATTGTTAGATTGTTCTTAATTTCAATGTCTCTGGTTATATTTTGCTTCCTTTTTTCTTTTATTCATTAGGTTCCAGTTAACCGTGAGATCATATGGTATTTGTCCCTCACCACCTGGCTTATTTCACTTAGCATAATGCTCTCCAGTTCCATCCATGCTGTCCCAAAGGATAGGACCTCCTTCTTTCTCTCTGCTGTGTGGAATTCCATCATGTAAATGTACCATGGTTTTTCGATCCACTAATTTACTGATGGGCCTTTGGGTTGCTTCCAGCACTTGGCTATTGTAAATTGTGCTGCTATGAACATTGGGGTGCATGGGTTCTTTTGGATTGGTGTTTCAGGGCTCTTAGGGTATAATCCCAGCAGGGGAATTGCTAGGTCAAAAGGCAGATCCATTTTAAGTTTTCTGAGGAAATTCCATACTGTTTTCCACAGTGGCTGCACCAGTATGCATTCCCACCAACAGTGCACTAGGGTTCCCTTTACTCCACATCCTCTCCAACACTTGTTTGTTGCTTTGTTTATGATGGCCATTCTGACTAGTGTGAAGTGGTATCTCACTGTGGTTTTAATTTGCATGTCTCTGATGGTTGGTGATACTGAGCATCTTTTCACATGTCTCTGGGCCCTTTGTATGTCCTCCTTGGAGAAGTGTCTGTTCAAGTCCTTTGCCCATTTTTTAATCAGGTTGTTTGTCTTCTTAAAGTGGAGTTGTGTGAGTTCTTTATATATTTTGGAGATCAAACCCTTGTCTGAGGTATCATTGGTAAACATCTTTTCCCATAAGTTTGGTTCTCTTTTCATTTTAACACTGTTTTCTTTAGCCCTGCAGAAGTTTTTTGTTTTTTTTTTTTAATTGGATGAGATCCCATTTGTTTATTCTTTCCTTTATGTCCCTTGCTTTAGGGGACATATCAGTGAAGATGTTGCTGCATTGAATGTCTGAGATTTTCCTGCCGATGTTTTCCTCTAGGACTTTTATGGTGTCACGACTTATATTAAGTCTCTTATCCACCTTGAATTTATTTTTGTGTATGGTGCAAGCTGGTGATCAAGTTTCATTTTTTTGCATGTAGCTTTCCAGATCTCCCAACACCATTTGTTGAAGAGGCTATTTTTACTCCATTTTATGTTCCTGCCCCCCTTGTCAAATATTAATAGACCATAGAGGCTTGGGATTATTTCTGGGCTCTCTGTTCTATTCTATTGATCTATGTGTCTGTTTTCATGCCAGTACCAGGCTGATTTGATAACAGTGGCCTTGTAATACAGTTTGATATGAGCTATTGTGATCCCTCCTGCTATGTTCTTCTTTCTCAAAATTTCTACAGCTATTTGGGGTCCCTTATGGTTCCATACAAATTTCTGAAATGTTTTTTCTATATCTGTGAAATATGTCATTGGTTTTTTAATAGGGATTGCATTGAATCTATAAATCATTTTGGGTAGTATGGCCATTTGGATTATGGTAATTCTTCCAATCCATTAATATGGTAAATGTCTCCATTTTTTGTATCTTCCTTAATTTCTTTCTTCAGTGTTGTATAGTTTTCTGAGGATAGGTCCTTTACCTCTTTGGTTAGGTTTATTCCTAGGTACTTTATTTTTCTTCTTGCTATAGCAAATGGGTTTTTCCCCTAATTTCTATTTCTGTTATTTCACTGTTGGTGTACTAAAATGCCTTTGATTTCTGAATATTAACTTTGTATCCTGCTGCTTTGCCAAATTCATTTATTAGATCGAGTAGTTTTTTGGTGGAGCCTATAGGGTTTTCTCTGTACACTATCATGTCATCTGCAAACAGTGACAATTTTGCTTCCTCCTTTCCAGTTTGAAAGCCTTTTATTTCTTTTTCTTCTCTGATTGCTGTTGCTAGGACTTCCAGTACTATGTTGAATAGGAGTGGTGAAAGCAGGCATCCTTGCATTGTTCCTGATCCTAAAGGGAAAGCTCTAAGTTTTTGTCCATTGAGTATGATGTTGGCTGTAGGTCTGTCATTTATGGCCTTTATTATATTGAGGAATGCTCCCTCTATTCCCACTTTGCTGAGTGTTTTTATAAATGGGTGCTGTACCTTATCAAATGCTTTTTCCACATCTATTGATATGATTATTTGATTTTTGTCTTTTGTTTTTTTTTATGTGGTGTATTATGTTTATTGATTTGTGAATATTGTACCATCCTTGCATTCCTGGGATGAATCCCATTTAATTTTGGTGTATGATTTTTTCAATGTATTGCTGGATGCAATTTGCCAATATTTTATTGTGAATTTTAGCTTCTATGTTCATCAGTGATATTGCCTTAAATTTTTCTTTCTTTGTTATGTCTTTTTCTGGTTTTGGGACTAGGATGATGCTGGCTTCATAAAAAGAGTTTGGGAGTCTTCCATCTTCTTGAATTTTTAAAAATAATATATAAAGGATGGGGGTTAGCTCTTCCTTAAATGCTCTGTAGAATTCTCCTGTGAAACCATCTGGCCCAGGCCTCTGGTGTGTCAGAAGCTTTTTGATTACTACTTCAATTTCATCTGCTGTTATTGGTCTGTTCAGGCTTTCTGCTTCTTCTTCATATTATATTTTTCTAGCAATTTGTCCATTTCACCTGGATTTTCAAATGTCTTGCCATATATAATTCTTCTTCTAATTTCCTACAATCCTTTGTATTTCTGTGGTATCAGTTGTAATCTCTCCTCTTTCATTTCTGGTCCTGTTTATTTGGGTCCTCTCTCTTTTTTTCTGGAGCCTGCTTAAAGGCTTGTTGATTTTGTTGATCTTTTCAAAGAACCAGCTCCTGGATTCATTGATTCTTAGAATTGTGCTTTTAGTCTCTATGTCATTTAATTCTGCTCTGATCTTAGTTATTTACTTCCTTCTACTTGCTCTGGGCTGTGTTTTTTTGTTGTTCATTGAGTTCTTGTAGACATAGGGTTAGGTTGTTTTAAATGTTTCTATCTTTTTTAGGTAGGCCTGTATTGCTATGAACTTCTCTCTCAGGACTGCCTTAGCTGTGTCCCATAAGTTTTGGCTTGTTGTGAATTCATTTTCACTTGTATCCAGAACCTTTTTGATTTCTTCCCTAATTTCATTCTTGACCCACTCATTATTTAATAGCATGCTATTCAATCTCCATGAGTTTGAATGTTTGTTTTTTTTCTTGAGGTTGGTTTCTAGTTTCAGTCCCTTGTAGTCAGAGAATATGTTTGGTAAAACTTCAATTTTCTTGAATTTGTTGAGGCTTGTTTTGTGTCCTATTATGTGATCTATCTTTGAAAATGTTCCATGTACATTTGAAAAGAAAATGAATTTTGTTTCTTTGGAATGAAAGGCCCTACATATGTCAGTTAAGTCCATTTCATCTAGGGCATTGTTCAATGCCTCAATATCTTTAATGATATTTTGTTTGGAAGATCTGTCCATTTTTGACAGTGGGGTGTTAAAATCCCCTACTATAATTGTGTTGCTCTCAATATTTTTCTTGAAGTCTTCCAAGATTTTCTCTATGTATTTGGGTGCTCCTGTGTTTGGTGTATATATATTTACAATGTTTATTTCTTCTTGATGGATTCTTCCCTTGAGTATTATGAAGTGACCTTCTGAGTCTCTTTGTATGGCTCTTTTTTTGAAGTCTATTTTGTCCAATATGTGTATTGCTACCCCGGGATTTTTTCCCTGTCCAATTGCTTGGAATATTTGTTTCCAGCCCTTCTCTTTCAGTTTGTGTAGGTCTTTTTTTCTGAGGTGGGTCTCTTGTAGACAGCATATGTGTGGGTCATGTTTTCTTACCCATACAGCTATTCTATGTCTTTTGACTGGGGCATTCAATCCATTTACATTTAAGGTTATTACTGATAGGTACATACTCATTGCCATTTTTTTGTACCTGTGTTCCTCTCTCTTTCACTGTTTTTCTTCTTGTTCTTAAAGCAGACCCTTTAGCATCTCTTGCAGAGCTGGTTTGGAGGAGGTATATTCTTTGAGGTTTCTTTTGTCTGGGAAGCTCTTTATGTGGCCTTCCATTTTAATTGAGAGCCTTGCTAGATAAAGCAATCTTGGTTGCAGGCCTCTGGTTCTCATTACTTGGAATATTTCTTGCTGTTGCCCTCTGGCTTGGAGTGTATCCATTGAGAAGTCAGCTGCTTGTCTTATTGGGGCGCCCTTGTATGTTACTTCCTGTTTTTCCCTTGTTGCCTTTAAGATTCTCTTTGTGTTGGAATTTTGCCATTTTAGTTATGATGTGTCTTGAGGTGAGCTTCTTTGGGTTCCTCTTGATTGGGACTCTCTGTGTTTCCTGGACTTGTTTTTCCTTCATCAAATAAAAGAGGTTTTCCATCATTACTTTTTCAAACAGGTTTTCTATGCCTTGTTCTTCTTTTCCTCCTGGTACCCCTATTATATGGATATTACTATGGTTCATGTTGCCCTGCATTTCCCTTAACCCGTCTTTGTTCTTTCTGAGCCTCTTTTCCTTTTTTTGCTCTTTCCGGGTGTTTTTTTCTAGTTTGCCTCCAGCCCACTGATCTAATCCTCTACTTCATCAAGACTGCTTTTGATTCCTTCTACAGTGTTTTTAAGTTCAGAAATTGTATTCTTTATTTCTTCTTGGCCCTTATTGATAGTTTTTATTTCCTTTTTCATGTTGATATAGTTTGCAGTGAGTTCATTGTAGTTTCCCTGTAGTGTTTGGTAATTCTCTGAGCTCAGTGAGCTTCCTTATAACCATTGCTTTGAACTAAATATCTGATAGTTGACTTGCCTCTATTTCATTTACCATTCTTTCTGAGGCTTCCTCCTTTCATTTCATTCAGGGATTGTTTCTTTGCTTCCCCATTGTTTGTGAGACTCTTTTTGTTAGCCTCAGCTTCTTAAATTGATCTGTTCTGATTCCCCGGGTTTATGGTGTGAACTTCTATGGTGGAACATCTGTGAGGTTCAGGGGGGAAGTCTCCTTGATCTCCTGAGCTTGCTGGTCTTGGGCTGTCATTTATGTTGGCTCTGTGTTTGTCTTTGGGTTTTGATTGTTGGGTCTTTCTTTGGTGGGTCCTTCCCACCAGCTGGTTAAATGAGGGTTACTCTGTCCTCCACTTCTTGTATTCTGCTGTGCAGGTGTGGACAGGTTGTGTTGAAGCTGGTTCTTCCATGTGCACAAGGTTTTGAGGATTCTCTCTTGCTCTTATTCAGTTGTTTGTTCTCCTGGCATAGCGGGTGTGGGAGCCTTCAGACACACTTACACCATCATGAGCTATCTATCAGCTCTGCTCTTTTTCACCCCCCACTGCTGCATGTTGGACTATGACCAACTGATCACCAACTTGAGAGAAGTGCGCCAGCTTCCTCTGATGGCTTGGGATAAAGCCAAGATTTTATTTATATTTACAGAGAGGGGAAAGGAGAGGGAGAAAGAGAGAAATATCAATGTGTGGTTGCCTCTCACATGCTCCCTACAGGGGACTTGGCCTGCAACCCAGGCATGTGCCCTGACTGGAGATTGAACCAGCAACCTTTTGGTTTGCTGGTCAGCATTCAATCCACTGAGCCACAGTAGCCAGGGCTTAATTTGAAGATTCTTTATCACAAAAGCCTTTATGTCAGAAAAAGTGAAAGACCACTTTGGAATCAGAAACATCCAACCTGGAGGAAAGGGTAGCCAATGCCAGTTTCAGTATAATGAAAAATGATGGGAGTGTTGTAAATAAAATATCTTTATCTTTAATTTGGGTTCTCAAAATTTCCTAATCGACATTTTTCTTCTAATCTTAAATGTATTTTAAGGATGAGAGCAACCAAAAGAAAACTATGTATCATGTTATTTTTAATAAACTACCTGTGTACAAATAATAGTGTTAAAAAGAAAATATCCATAAAAATAAGTTGGAGTTCATACTCAAGTGATAGAAAATTTGTGATTGTATTATAACAAGCAAGTCTATTATTGTTTAATGGAATAGGTTTTGGGTATTTTTTATCCAGGTCTATTGAAGATGTACAATATAAGGTGTACATTGTAAAACAATTAACATAAGCTAAGTAATAAATTAACATATCTATCACCTCCGATAGTTACCTCTGTGTGTGTGGTAACACTTAAGAGCTACTCTCTTGTCAAACATCAAACACACAATTCAGTATTATTTATTTATTTATTTATTTACTTACTTACTTACTTTTTTTATTTATTTCCAGAGAGAGGGGAAGGGAGGGAGGAAGAGAGGAAGAGACACATCAGTGTGTGGTTGCATCTTGTGCGCTCCCAGCTGGGGACCTGGGCTGCAACCCAGGCATGTACCCTGACTGGGAATTTAACTGGTGACCTTTTGATTTGCAGGCCAGCACTCAATCCACTGAGCCATACCAACCAGAGCCTATTCAATGTTATTAATTGTAGCCACCATGCTGTATATTAGGTATGTATACCTCCCCACTTCTCTTAACCAGTACTTTTTGTTTATTTGTTTTCTCCCTCTCATTAATGTTTCAAAGGTCAGACTCACCAGGACTGGAACAGCAGTTCCACAATCACCTCATTTTCTTTTCCACCAGCCATAGCATGGTGCTTTTACCCTTTTAACTCAACTTTGGACATCATAGCTTCCTTCTAGGCCAGAAGAAGTGGTAAGGCAAAAATGAACGGCATGTGTAAGCTGAAAAGCTTTTTCATTAGTTAGGAAAACAGTAGATCGCCCAGGAACCTTATCCTCTGTAATCTTGCTCACATCTCATTGGTCAGAAGTTAGTCAAAGAAACTCCTGTAATTTTAAGGGGATCTGTGGGTCTGTAGAAGTTTGACTTTTAATTAAGCGTATTGTCAACCTGAACAAAAGTAAATAAAATAAATTATTTTAGTAAGTATAAAAAGTGAGTGAATATTGAGTAAAAAATAGTTATCACTACCACACACAATACCAAAGTCCAATTTAAAGGATTAAGAAATTTTCTCTTTTTCCCTATCTTCACATTTTCATCAGATTCTTTATGAAAAGAGAGTTTTTATGGTCGTCTGCAGAGGCAGTTTGACTTCCATTCAAAGTTCATCTCTGATATCACTGCTAATGATACCACACATCTATCTGGTATGTACCCAGAAGTATGAAAAGTTTTATTACTTACGTAGTTCAGCAGATGTAAAATTACTTGAGAGAGTAAAGAAAGAAAACTGGCTTGCATTTTCATTGTGGTCACAGGGAGGCACAAGGGTGAGTGTTCCCACTAAGAACAAAGTAGCTTTCATGATTTGAATCCCCCACTTTGGCCAACAAGGGAACACCCTAGCTTTCTTACAAGTAGACAAATATGTGGGGCATAATGGGAAAGTGGGAAGGTTGAGGCTTAAGAGAAGTTTGCATTCAATTATCAAAAAATAGAATCAAGCTCAGCACTACCACAATGAAACTAACTTTAAGTATGTCCAAGACTCCTCTGTAAGGTGTCTTTCTGATTGGCAATTCCATCCTATGGCTCTGAGAAACCTATTTTACCATTCCATGAATATTGAAAGGTTTCATCAATATATTAGCTGTCCTTCATGTAGAGGTGCCTTTGAACACACACTTTTCTGTTTTGTTGCCCCATCTATAGTACTCACAGCTCATCTGGTATACTGGGATTTTATAATTAATTAAAACAACAAGTTCCAGGTTCAGATACTTAAGTTGGAGAAGTGAAGAGAGTACATGACCTTTGCTACATAGTTTGAATTCATGGTTTTATGTCAGTTTTGCCTTTAGTTTTTTTCTCTTTGCTTTCTCATTTCTTATTTGGGTATGTTGAAATGTTCCAATATATATTTCTGACAGCTTTCATTAATTTTTTATTAAACTTACAGAGTTGTGCAAATATCACCACAAACCTTTCATTTAATATTTGCATTACCCTGTAGGTAACTCCTGCATGTTAACAGTCAATTCCTGTTTCTGCCCAAGCCCCAGGTATCCATTTAATTTACTTTCTGTACAGGTTTGTCTTTTCTGGGTATTTCAAGTAAACAGACCCATATAATGTATGTAGTCTTATACATCTGCTTCCTTTTACTTAGCATAATATTCTTGAGGTTCATTCATGTGGCAGCATGCATCTCCTCTTCATTTGTCTTATTGCTGAATAGCATTCCATTGTACAGATACATCACAATTTGGTTTTCCATTTTCCAGATGATGAACTTTTGCATTGGCTCCACTTTTTGGATGTTATAAATAATGCTGTTGCAAATATTCTCTTTCAGATCTTTTGTGGACATATTTTTCTTGGATAGATATCAGAAGTCAAATTGCTAAGTCACATGGTAAATTTCTTTTTACTTTTTAAAAGACTGCCACTGTTCCAAAATGGCTAGATAATTTTACATTTCAATCAGAAAATATGAGAGAGTTCCAGCTTCTCCAGTCTTCAGTAACTTTTATTATTGCTTATCTTTGATTTAATAGCTGTTTTATTGGATGTTGAAGTATGTCTTTTTATTTTAATTTGCATTAAAATACTCACTAATGATGTTGAGCTTCTTTTTGTTCTATTTAACTGTACATTTGAAATTTCATCAGAATCATCCCTCTGGCTGCTATTTGTGTGTTTACACACTATTTCTCTCTCTCCAAACACACACACACAATACACACACACCTTGATTTCAAATACATTATTCATAAATTGTACTCTGTCAGTGTTTTGCTCTTCTATCTCTATTATTGTTACCAAAGTGGGATTCAGCCGCCTGCCACCATACACAAGAATAACACAGTAATTGGTGGGAAAGGAGAAGGATTTTTATTAACTGGGCACCCAATTTGGGCAAGCTGGAGCCTCCCCTGCCAAGCCATTCTCTCCTACAAAACACAGAAAGAAGCCAGCCACCCGCAGGACCAGAATCAGTGTCTAAACTCCCCAACTCCATTCTGATCTATCTTCCTGGAGCCCAAAGCTTTTACGTGAATGGGTCTCCATCTCTCTACTTCAGGCTGTCTTTCCTCATGCCCCACCCGCTCTCTCATGCATTTGTGGGCACGGGACTCCGTTGCCTTGCTGCAGCTTCCTCCCTCTCCTGGGGCCAGGCATGCTTCCAGATTACTGCAGGGTCATACGAGGGGCTCTGTCTGTGAAGCCCAGGCAGCTAAGGCTGTTGGAGCTCTGGGGGCTGGTGAACATCCCCAGGCTGGGTAAGTATGTGTGCTGCTCCAAGAGGGACAGAATGAGGGTCATCCAGGACCCATTCTGTGCAGTGCCAGGCCAAAGCTTCCCACAAGCTGCTGCCTACGAGGCATGCATCCTGTTGAACCTGTTCACCACCAGGCAAGCAGGGTCAAGGCAAGAGCCAAAAGCTGGGCCTGACGTCCACCAGGTCCCATTAACAACACTCTCGTTCCTCAGACCCTGCTAGGTGAGAGAAACGCAAAAAGAGGAGGAGACTGTCCACACCAGCCATTTATAATCTCCCACCCCAAAATCCTTGCACTGTGGGAGTGTCCAAATTTCCAGGCAATCTGGGCTGGCATCCATCATGCTGCTCAGCCAGCAGTGTCTCTTCCTCTCTTCCTGCCACTGTTATCTGGATTGGGTGGGGCATCACCATATTCACCTCCATGGCACATGTGTTTTGTGGCCATTTCAGGCCACACATACTCAGTGCAAGCTCTGTCACAGCTTCGTTTTGTTGTTTACCCTTCTCCAGGGGGATGGAGTCTGTTATGCAGTTTCAGTTGTGATTTAAATTTATCACTTTTGGCACTTCCGGAGCCCTCTCAGGAGACCTTCCCTTCTGCTCAGAAATCTGACCAGACCTCTCTGTTACATTATCTTGTTATGACAACAGCCCCTGCTATCTTCCTACATTTTTACAAGCCAAATTCTTCAGATCCAGTAGTCACTAATGGAAAAATTTTCAAGTACCAAAAGCAGTATTAATGAGCTATCTTTAGAAGTCATATTGCTTTACCAAGCATTCCATTTTCTAAAAATATGTTCCTATGCATTTTAAAAAAAATTTTCTTTTCTTTTAAAGATTTTATTTATTTATTTTTTAGAGAGGGGAAGGGAGGGAGAAAGAAAGGGAGAGAAATATCAATGTGTGGTTGTCTCTCACATGCCTCTGACTGAGGACCTGCCCTGAAACCCAGGCATGAGCCCTAGACTGGGGATGGAACCGATGACCTCTTCATTTTCAGGCCAGCACTCAATCCATTGAGCCACACCAGCTGGGGCTAAACAAATTTTTCTTAATATTTTTAACGTACACATTTATTTAGCACACAGGTGTTGTTGATATAATGACTGGTCTCAAGAGGAAAGAACAGTTCTCAGGGAAGGGTACTGTTAATTAGAGTGATTTTAAAAAGAAATCGTCTCCTAATCAGATTTTATTGCTTAAAATCATGTAAAGAAAAAAAACTCCAAAAATTTAGCCTGTGAGTCCACTTTACAAGTTTTACAAATATCTCATTTTTAAAAAATAAAAGTCTTGGTACTGAATGCATTTACCATTTCTAAATGGACATTCTATGAACTGCTTCTTAACATGTCTTGTGTTCATCACTTGGGAACTCTGAAAAGGGACAGTGATCAATGGAGAGAGCAGTTGTGAACTGGCAGCTAATTGTGTTTGTCTGTGCCTGGGGGCATGCTCCTCTTCACTGGTAGATGATGATAGCTGGTTCATTATTATTCCAAATTACAAATGAACTCCCTACTTTTTTCTCATCATCTATGAAACACCAAACAAAATTTCAATTGGAGCCAATACTATAAAATGATTGAATCCCTAGAGGAGACCAAAGGAAGAAAACATCTAATTAAAATAAAAGAATAAAGCAAAATGCTTTTATTAGCATCAGTAAGAGAGAATATGTGTAAATTCCCAGTGCAGGTCCTGGGTTTAAAAATGTCTTTGTGCCTAATATAAACAAAAGAGTCCACTTCTGAGGACTCCCAGATGTAACATCATGTCAGAACATTTTTTAATGGCATTCCATTAACTCACTTTGTTTGAAAAAATATTCTCACTAAAACCCCTCTGCCTATATATACAGTAATGTTTTCTTTCAAATAAAGAAAGCCTGGTGGGATTATATGTAAACTCTCCAACAGAGACAGAATCTCTATATGAAACTCAAGGCTATACAAAATAAAATGAAGGACTTACTTCCTTTGATATAATGTAAAATATTAAATAAAAAGATAATGCTAATTTTAATGATATTTGGAGAAGAGAAACTGAATTCCTATGGAATTGAAATAAATTTTCATATGCACACACCAGTAAATTCAGCTGAGACACTTTCTAATGGTTTTTAAACCCAAATACCAGTCTTCCTCCATTCTGTCAGTGTTCCCCTTTGTACCAGATACAGCATCTATCTTGAATCCAAGTATGGAGACTGAGGGACTCTGCCACCATTGTAATTAGTTAACTTTACAGCTGAATACATACTTTCATGATTCCAAAAAGGACATCTTACTCTCCAGGGGCATTAAAGAGAGAAAGCCAAACCTATGTCATGAGATTTTTTTTTAGAAGAGATTTGATATTTATCATGGAAAGTGTCATTTTTCATCAGCATCATAGGGGATATTGAATTAAATTTCTTAATGTTAAAAACAATTTTTTAAAACTTTTACTTATCAGGTATATAAAATATAGGCAGTAAAACATGATTTGGCAACATTACATGGAAAAGGTATTTTAATTTATCATTTTTGGAATATGAATGTGTACATCAAAGTAATGATTAGTGGAAAAGGAAAAAGCTTCTACTCAGAAATAGTATTTTTCCCTCTACTTCCATATCCCAGATATATGTGGCCACACCAAGTAATTCTGTGAGGTCAGTTGGTTGTCCTACAATTTAACTCAATTATAACAGTATCTACCTGGAAATAGTGTTGGATCCCACAGATTAAGGGCTGAATCACAAGTCTAGGTTATCATGTGAGTTTCTGAGTGACCAGCTCTAAATCAGATGTTCCCATGAACCCCCTCATGAGGATCAATCATTGCTAGAAGGGCTCACAAAATGCAGAAAAACAATTTAGTTACAGGATTACTACTTTTTACAAAAATGGTAACTCAGGGACAACCAAATGACATAGATGCACTTGGTACGTGGGAGAGGATGCAGAGCTTTTAAGTACTCTCTACGCGTGCCATCCTCCCAACACCTCTGCCTGTTCACCATTTGGGGAGCTCTCTGAAACCCTTTGGTTAGGTTTTTGTTTTTGTTGTTAATGGAAGCTTCACTACAAAAGCACAGTTGATTAAGTCATTGGTCATTAGTGATTAACTGAACCTCCAGTATTTTTCTTCTCCCCAGAGGCTGGGGCTGTAGCTGAAGGTTTTAACCTCTAGTCACATGATTAGTTGCCCAGGCAGCAAGTCCCAATCCTTAGGAGCTTTCCAAAAGTCACTCCATTAACATCAACTCAGGTATAGTTTTAAAAACAAGTTTGTTATGAATAAAAAAGATACTTTTGCCTTTATCACTCTGGAAGGAACTATAGTCAGGGACTGTAGCTACTGAAGACGAAATAATCAAATATTTAAAAATTGCTTAAGAAATGATAAGAGTTTTAGGAGCTGTGTATCATGAAAAGGGAGATAGGCCAAATAACTTCTTATAAATCACAATATCACACGTGCTCAGTACCATCACTTAAAACCAAGAATATTTCCACCTATAGACCAGAATTTCTAACTCAATTGACTAACTTTGAGAAATGTCCAACTATATACATGATTTCCCAGAGGTTAATTGCATCCCTAAGCATTAAAAAGTTGCATTCTAAATGCCCACCAAAAATCAATGTGTATTGATTTAATTTGAAATTAAATATGGTGCATTCCTACAATTTAATACAAAGTATATATAAAGGAATGTTCAATTTACATGTTTTAATATGGAGACTCTAATAAAAACAGTTGGTTAAAAACATAATTTCTGGAACAATATTAAAATAAGATACTATTTATCTGAAAAAACATAGAAAATTATATAAAATGCTACCCATTTATAGAATGTTTACTTAATATAAAGTTAAAAATTCAATCAAGCATGATGCAAAAAAAAATAGCAATTATCTCATGTGTGGAAGAGAGGTAAATAGGTCCTGGAATGACGATTAGGGAATAATTTTAATTTTATTAAAATATGCATATGTTATAAGGAAGAGCATATTCATCTATTACTTACATAATTAAAATTTAATAAAATTGGATAGTTATTAAAATTTAACACTCATTAAAATTTATGGATGATTTTATTGGAAACTGCTAAGTAAATATCATGTCTGTCCTATATTCACAGATTCATATTAAGGATCTCAATATATTTCCTTCAGTGAAAATAGTTTCAATAACAACAAAAAAAACATTTTTGTCCAGTTTGCATAACACTGGTAAATGTATGTGTTGTTACTCATGTACTTTATGAATTAATTTACTGTCATTGTAAAATATCTATCTAATCATAAGTACATGTAGCTAGCTGTGAAGAAACGGCATATCTCAAATTGAATGCAATCACTAAAATGTTAGCGTTAACATTGTTATAATAATGTTAACAGTGATATTCCATGTACAATATGGCTGACTCATTAGCCCATCTGCTTGATTATAATTTTGTAGTGTTCACAGTTATGACTATGCAGAATTATATGCCGGTATATCACTGTAATTGAGAGCATCTCCAAGGGTCACATTAACCCTCTCACAGTTTGAATTTCAGAAATTCTTACATTTAAATTATTTTGATTGAACCATTTATAGGTAATCTTGCTAACTTTTAATTTCAACAGCCATTTATAAATTAACAAGGAATGGTTTAAATTTATTCTGAACTATGACAAAATACTAAAGAGATGAGTACTAGAGTTAAGATGTTTGGAAGTGGAAGGCAACTATAGTAAGAATCAAAAAGCAGAATTGAGAAAGAACTGTCATCGAGGGCAGAGGAGGGAAAGAAAAAATATGTAGGTGGTATCTAAGGAGGATGATCGGCTTCATAAATATTATGCTGCAGAGCCATGAATAATATATCAGTATTACACACTAAAAATGAATTTTATTTTTCTAAGAAACTAAATGAATTTCTTTTAATGGAAACTTAGAATATTAAAGCTTTTGATTGATTTTGTTTGATTTGTTTGGTTTTGTTTGATTTATTCACTGTGTGCTTTAACAAGTATGCACTGTTCCACAGTGGAGCAAAGTAAAAATAAAACTTTGAAATTAATCTTGTCACTCCAACATGTGACAGTTTAACATGTCTGTAAATATCATAGCTCATAGTCCTAGAAACATAAACCTGTAAAATAACAGACAAAAGTTTTCATTGTCTAGCCTGTACAGTTAAAAGATTTACTTTTGATTTTATTCATAATGTAAGAAAATAAAATATGAGCTTGTGATTCCATCAGATGTTTTAGTCCTTTAGCAATATAAAGGATCCTGGAGAGGGAGAGAGTCAGGTGCCACAACTATGAGAAGGGGTAAGAAACAGCTTTCTTGTTATATCCTTTTGTGTTCCCACATTGCCTGCATGGATCACTGATTACCTCTTTTCTTTTCAAAAAGCAGCTCAGTCAGCTAAGGGCAGTGGGGCAATAGCTTGATTATAATGTGTCTGCTTGTCTTGGAAAGGATCTGACAACCACCAGTGCAGACAAGCTATCTGCCCTCCTGTACCAATTCTCCTCTACTTCACTTTTAAACAATATAATTGTAACTGGATGAGACAAACCTTTGCAAAAAGTGGTTTTTATGGTGTGTAAAGTAAGGTGTCCTGGGGGAAACCAGGAGTTAAAATTATAGGGGTGAGCCCTAGCTTCACATATGAAAATCTCACAGACTCAGGGAGGGCTTTTATCCCTGAAGGATGCTCTGAAAAATGTGAGTACTTATACTCATTAAAATGACCATTGATAAATAAAATCCTGAGATTTTTAGATAAAACAAAACCCAGAAACACATTGCTGTGAGAGACACATTTAAGACAACCACAAACAGAATATTAGGAGTTTTTTTCATTTCTGGTTTTATTTTGTTATGTTTTGTTTTCATTTCCTAGGCTGATAATATAGGATCAGAATATGACATTCTAGGCAAATTTCAAAATACCTCAAAGAGTAATACTTATATATGCAAATCCAAACATATGTGAAAAACATTAGGCAAAAGAGGGAAGTTCTAACTGGTAAAAAATAATACATTTGTACTTAAATTAATGTCTCAGGGTAAATGAGTGGCTATCAGATTTTTACATAAATATAGAGAGATGGAATAAAGTTTGCATCCAAATAACATAAAATGTATTTTCTTTAAGCACATGGATGATGGGCAATTTGATGTGTCAACTTCAAAATAACCTATAGCCCCCAGCTGTTAAATCAAACACTATTCCTAGTGTTGCTGTGGAGCTCTTTTGTAGATGTGATTAAAATCCATAGTCAGTTAACATTAAGGGAGGTTTTCTAGATATGCTGATGGATCTAATACAATCAGCTAAAAAACTAGAGCTGATGCTGCCCTGAAGAAGAAAGTCTATCTGTGGACAGCAACTCCAGCTTTGGCCTTCCAGTTCCAGTCTGCCTTTCCTGACAACCAGCCCTATGGATTCTGAACTTGCCAGGCCCCATGATCACATAAGTCTAATTCTTACAATAACTCTCTTAATATATACTACCTCCTGGTTTTCTTTCTCTGGTTTAACTTTGATACAACATACATACATAGAGCTGAGGAACAAGAGCATGTTCTGTGGGCATGTTTATTGTTCTTGAAACAATAAATGTACTTATTACTAAAATATGGGAGAAAACAAGACAGTTGACATGTCTTAAAGGTAAGACCAAGGAAGTACACTGCTGTGAAAGTCCACCTTTCATTATCACATGAAATACTACTGATTCTTGTTTTTTTTTTTATGTTTACAGATGCTATTGTTAATTCTGTGTGTCTACTTGACTGATCGATCCATAAGGTGCCCAGATATTTTTCTCAACATTATGTCTGGGTTGTCTGTGAAGGTGTTTCTGGATGAGATTAGCATTTGAATGAGTAGAATGAGGAAAGTGTTGCGTGGGTCCCTGGCCAGCAGTGACCACGGAACGCTGTGGATGGCTCAACGAAAACACGTGAGAAAAAACACTCATGCACAGAGACAAACTAGTTTCTGTGGAGAAGTAGGGATGAAATGGCCACCCCCCCCCCCCAGTGGGGAGCATGCTGATTTACCGTTCATACCTGCTTTTATTGGGCTCATTTTGAATAATAATTCAGGTAAAGTACAGTACTCATTAGAGGGAAGTAAGGAACTATAGAAAACAAGGAACTCTGCCAATCTATTTTGAGTCGGGGTAAAAGAGCTGTAAGACTTTGAGAAACAAACTAGCTTCCTCCTTGGACCCTTCTCATTCAACTGAGAGCATTCTAAACAAAGACGGTTTCACAGGAATTTACATATTCTTTCTTAGGCCTGATCACCCAGGGAATCCGCCCTTTTCAGCACAGAGCTGCACCACCCTGTCATTGTTTCAGGCTTAGGTGGAGCAAGGGAACTAAGGCAACCAAGAGATAAGGAGATTTTCTCCCAGATGATGAGGACTCAGGCTATGTCAAAGCCGAGGAGCGAGGGTCCATCACCCCTTTTTGCTGCAGCCCCCCAAGTCCTTTTGGGGGGCCTCCCAAGGTGATTGTGCCTGTCTTAGGTCGTTACCCCCTTGGGGAATCTTACCCGTCTTTGGCTAACCGACCAAGCTTTTGGGGGTTCAGTTATGAATAAAGCAGCAGAAGCAGCATTCCTGCCAGGGAGATAAGCTTTTGTCTCCTTGCTGGCTTACGGTTCCAAGGGTGTTCCCTTAGCCTTAGCCTAGGTGGGGGTTTTAGCTCCTGATACCAGTCAGGGTGGTTCCCAACAGGAAAGCAGATTGCTCTTGCCAACATGGTGCAGTAAGATCCAATCCATGGAAGGCCAGAATGAAACAAAATAATGGAGAGGAGAGAATCCACTCCATCCATATCTGCCTGAATGCATGAGGTTGGAAATCAGACTTCTGCCCTCAGATCAGAACTTACACCATCACTTCTGCTTCTCAGGTCTTTGGACCAGAGTACAAACTACACTACCAGTTTTTCAGGGTCTTCAGCTTGCCAACCATCGATCATGTGACTTCTCATCTTGCATAATCAATTAAGCCTATTTTAATATTTTATATGTATAAATTCTATTATTGGTTCTGTTTCTCTGGAGACCACTGACTAATACAACTGATATAGAAGGAAATTATTTGCCAGAGAAAACATAACTGCATGCCAAATTCCAGGACATGAAAGTGTTTTCCAGATAAGAAGTAATAAGTTGAGTAGTAAATGCAAGGTTAGATTATATAATTTGCACACATTCAAAGAATAACCAATTTAGGTAAATAAGGATAAAATAGATGTCCTTATTTCTGTGTGTTTCTAGTTATTTATAGTGGCACTTGTTTCTACCATTCCCCCAAGAATGTAATATTGCCTTTGATTCACAATTTTGAATATAAAATCAGGTTCCACAGGCCTTTCCCACCAAAAGGGTCAACATTTGAATGATGCAAGTTTTGCACAAGAAAATAGAAGCACAGTTCTTAATGAACATATTAACTAAATGAAATCAATAATGAACTTACAAAGTTATATTCTGTGACCAAATAGGGCTTATCCTAGGAATGCAAGAATGATTTAATATTAAAAATGTGTCTATTAAAATCACTTAACTAATGGAAATAAGAGAAACATGTCAAGGGGTATATGATGAATTCTATTTCATTAAACATTTTTAGATAAAATATAAAATATTTAGCTTGAAAAAGCTATCTATGATAAAATATTTCATGAAGAAGAATAGTTTTTCCATCTGATATGGAATAGTGTTGAGGACTATAAAGAGCTGAAATGTTAGTCTACTTGCAAACTTACCTTTTATCCTGCCATGGTTTATGGAAGCTGATAAAAGCACTAAAACCTTAGATCAAAGACAAAGGGCTGCATTAGTCACAGAGCAGCAAGCACAATGGCATCAGTGCATCACATTAGTCCTCGCATGTGCCCAGTGTCACAACTTCAACACAGTGGCCCACATGGACTCTTCTACAGGCAATGGGCTATGTTATAGGAATAGAACTCTGAACATAGGAACCCAAGTCTCTTATAATATTTAGTAAGTGTGTCTTCTGCATGGGACAATGTCTTTATCATACTAGACAATAAGAATGCCTGTCCTTTACTTTCCAGAAAGTTACTATCTCTATATTACAAGTCTGTTTGTAAGCAAACCCACCCTTTTCTTGCTAGTGAATTGCATTCTTTAAATTGCTTCCTAGTGAAACATTCTTTAAAAAAATAGTCCTAGCCCTGGCTGGCATAGCTCAGTGGATTGAGCGCAGGCTGCGGTGAACCAAAGTGTCACAGGTTCAATTCTCAGCCAGGGTACATGCCTGGGTTGCAGGCCACGAGCCCCAGCAACCGCACATTGATGTTTCTCTTTCTCTCTCTATCTTCCTCCCTTCCCTCTCTAAAAATAAAATAAACAAAATAAATTAAATCTTAAAAAAATAGTCCTGAATAAAAGCAGACATGTGTTCCTTTCATAAGACAGACAGGAATATGAGAAACCCATAAAGAATTGTCTCCCAACAATATACTCCCCACAGTCACAGACACATCTTGGTTTCAGTTTAATTTTCCTATAAGTACTCCACTCTGACAGCTACTCTGATTAATCTAACTAATAGAATCTGTGCCAAATCTACTCACTGTCTCTCATACATCATTTAATTAAGATTATTATTAACAGGATTCCAAGCAGCAAGTAGAGACCACCCTGCAGTACTGAACTCAAATATATCCCCAGGGTTCTGGACCTGATCAACTAAAGAAAACCATCAGGGCATTCTTTTTTATATTTTTCAATTGATCTTTCCACTTGGCCTGATGCATTGATTGCATTAGCTCTTGCACAGTCACCGCCGTGACCCCAAAGCTGGATATGCAGGCCAGTTCTATCATTCATTGCAGTCTTGGCCAGGGAACAGAGGCTGATCCATATGCCTTCTATGGCTGATGTGGTTTTATTGATTACTTCAGCTTTTCTAATTGGCTCATTCTCACTTTAGAGATAATGAGTCATTTAATGCTCTAGTAAGGTTCCCTGAGTAAACAAGGGTACCCTCATTTTGGAGACATTTCTGCCAACATCTGGGACTACATGATCTTTAGTAGAATATCATTATACATTTGAATATCTTTTGTGATATTTCTATGGTAGCAGTCACTATGTTTTGGGGAGGTCGGCACATTGAAAATTGTGCTTGGCTTTGTTATGAGCACAGTTCCTGAAGTGCACAGAGTGTCATTGTGGGTTTTGACCTCCCCAAGTGACTTACATTATTTGGTAGTCACAGGTTGATAGTGCCTCCAGCATGACACACCACCAGCAGGTGGCACTCATTCACGTTGCGAAATGACTGAGTAATGGCTATGGGGTTGACTACAGGGAAGATATCCAGTGGTGCTCACAGGTATTTTGCTCATTGATTTGTAGATCTTTGGTTCCACGTATACACAGCCAGACTGCCTCTCAGTGGAGATTGGACCTGTTTTGTCCCATTGTTATGACAATGGCTCTTCCTTTGCTTCTTTAAAGGAAAGTAAGCAATAACCCTAGTACTATCTGGACAGCTTGTCCATTCTTTTCCAGCTGCTCCTCCTTTAAACACACACTAACAAATAATACAATGAAGAGCACTTGTTACTCCCATCACCAGCATGACCACTTGGACGAGGGCAAATGCTGCTGGATTTCGGGGAATCTTTTCACATCACTAAATCTAGCCCACAACAGAATTCCATTCTGATTGTCAAAACTGTCGATAAGTATGAAGGGCCTGAGATTTTAAGTTTAGGGTAAGCTTACAAATTAACCTCTGGTACAGGACTCATAGCCCTGAGCCTAAAGCAAAGATCTTTATTTTTTTATATCACAGTAAGTAACTTTAGCAGGAACCACCTACTTTGTTTTCTTGCTGATGTCACTTCAATATTGTCCTTCTATTATTCATTATGTCTCACCACATCAATTCTTGGCTATCAAGATTTGTGTTCTTCCCTTACATGATGAGAGAAAGAGAGAGAGAAAGACATGGGGGGACAGAAAAATTGTAGAAACTAAATAGTTCCAATATATGTAAAATGCATGATAAAGCAAACAATTAGTGGAGAACCATCATGACATGCGTCATAATGGATATCAGGAAGCTTTGATTTTGATGTCCATATTTCCTGTTCTCACCATATGCAAATGAAAATGGTTTATTTTTCTCACCTGTCTAATTCAAGGTATCTCATTTCTTTTTTTATTTCTGGTAGTTTCCAAATCTTCAAGTTTTTGATTTGCCAAATATAATTAATTTTTGGAATTTAGCAGATGTATGTTTAAAGGAGTTGCCCAGCTGCTGAGGAATTAGGTCCAGAAATTAATGCTTGACCATCACTTACCCATTACAGCATGTTATTTCATTATTCTCTTCTAGATCACATGAGTTTATTTGTTCTCTATGTGTCTGTCAAAATCAAGGCTCCATTAGTTTACTTCCCCAATCCCAAACAATGAAGACAAGAAAGGGCATAGAGAATCATTTGCTCTGATGGTGACATGACAACCACAGTAGTAGTATACATACATCTTGGCCTTAAACATTGTTTCTTTTTTTCCCTTTTTTAATTGATGTTCAATTACAGTTGTTTCCATTTTCCCACCACCACTTCCCCCCTCCTTTCCTATACCCACCTCCCACCCTCAATGCTACCTCCCTTGGCTCCATCCATGGGTCCCTCATACATGTTCATTTACATCCCCTTCCCTTCTTTCCCACATTAATTCCCTCTCCCCTCCCCTCTGCTTACTGTCAGTTTGTTGTAGATTTCAATGGCTGTGGTTATATTTTGCTTGCCAGTTTATTTTGTTAATTAGGTTCCACTTATAGGTGAGATCATATGGTCTGTTTTCTTTTTAAGGTTAAAATGTATCTGTTGGTTGTACCAGATATGTTTCAAAATTGCTTTACTAATTGATAAATAAAAGGGAGTGGGGAGGTAGAGGTATGTTGTATTGGAAGAAATTCAGACCACACAGAAACATTCTGAATTAAATGATACATTTTATAATATTGGGGAGAATCTTAAGGTGATATAGAAGGCAACAACAATTCCTCTTTTTTTGTCTTTTTGAAGTACTTCTTCATGTGGCCTTGTATGGAAAAGTGTAAATATTTCCCCTGATAACAAAAAAAGTAGACATATAGAGGAGTCCCCCAAGTTGAAAGGTTTGACATAAATGAGCCCTCTAAAATACGAGCCTTCAAATACTACAATTGACTTTTAAATTATTGAAGGAAACATTCTTAGCAAAAAACATCAAGTATAATTGCATCAGAGTTTGCCTTACTGATCTCAGAAGACTTTTCATGGGAAAAACATTTGGGTTGGTAACAATAGTGTCAGATTTCGGAAGGCTCAAAGTTGGAAATTATCAAAACCCTCATGCTCCTCAAAGACATCACCTGACATCAGCATCATATGGCCTTTTACAGTTACAAACACTGCTTTTACAGGTATATGGTAATAAACAAAGTGTAGATGCTGTCAGCGATCTAGGAGGTATGCTAAATCATACCAGAGCAGTGATGTGAACAGCTGATATCAAGAATTTAAACAACTTTGAAGAAAGAGGACAACAACAAAAAATATTTAAAAGGTAGTAAGAAGTTTTCAAGAACTCATTACATTTTTTTCTGTAACTCAGTTACTATAAGACATTGAAAATAACTGCATTTTTCTTCATCAAGGATTTTAGGGGTTCAGTTACATTTATATCTTTACAGGTAGCTGAGATCTGTAAAACTTTTACAGATTTTTAGTTAACATTGACTGAGTTCATCCCTTGTATCATTTTTCTGGCTAGGCATATCATATTTATTACTTGATTGAATATTCAATTGAATATTCTCATTCTAATTATATAGATTAGGGACCCAGAACTGAGAGATGTTAAAAAATCTTGTATGGCACTGCTAACATGTAGTGGATCTGAACCATTGTTTGAATTCAAAGCTTTGCCTTTATTATTAACTAGTATACATACAGTTCTCATGCTAAATGGACTTTGTTCTCCTTTTAAATTAATGTAATCTATTCTCATAATTTTCTATTTTTTCTAATTTATACTGTAAGTGAATACATATATAGGTATTCATGTATTTTATATACATATACACATAATCATATATGCATGCCTAGAAGTGTCTGCAGATATATGTGTATACATACACATAGATGTATTCATCTGCAGTATAATAGTTTATCCAAAATAGAAACTTATTAAAGTTGATTAAATTACTTTAAAAAGATAATAAATCTACTTAACAAGAACTATATATATGGCCCTGGCTGGCATAGCTCAGTGGATTGAGCACAGGCTGCGAACCAGGCATCACAGGTTTGATTCCCAGTCAGGGCACATGCCTGGGTTGCAGGCCACAGCCCCCAGCAATCGCACATTGATGTTTCTCTCTTTCTCTTTCTCTTTCTCCCCTTCCCTTCCCTCTCTAAAAATAAATAATAAAACCTTAAAAAAAGAACTGTATAGAAGCATCCATCAAGGAAGATGTATGAAGGACACATGGACAAAACCAAAGAGGATAGGTTCAAGGGTGGGAGGTGGGGATGGGTAGGGTGGGAGGCCAGGGTGGGGTGAAAATGGAAACAATTGTAGTTGAACAACAATAGAAAAAATAAAAATAAAGAGAGTAATTGTTAGCAGTTAAAAAAAGAACTGAATGTACACTAATGTGTGTGTATATGTTATATATATATATGCACATTGGTTAATATATAAATAGAAATGCACAATTATATATGACTCAATTTATTTTGTTTACTGTTGGGAAGTTAAGAATATGCTTGTTGATGAGATTATAGGACTAAGAAATCATTTTTGGGTTCTATAATATGTAATTAGAGTGTGTATTTGCACAAACAAAACAAAGGGCAACCAAGAAGTCTTTTTCACTTATACCTGAATAACTGTACTCTAGGGTGTTTGAGTTTTAGGAATCTATTCTTTGAATAGGTAAAATGCCATTCTTGAAAAGTTCAAAGATAATCTTTTAAAATGAACTTTAAAAACCCATCTGGTCATGATACAAGGAGATATTTTAGAAAGAATATTTACTATCAATAGATTAATCTCCTAGATTATAGAAGGGACATGGGTTAGATTATAGTAGGACAAATGGAATATAAGACATTTTTGTATTAGTCATTTCCTAAATATTTAGAAGAGTCTTTTCCTTAAATCTAAGGTCTTTAAATTATGATGATGTTTTTCCTTCATATACTTTAAAATTATATATAAATAAATGAATGGATTTGAAAAACCTTTTATAAATAAACTGACAATGCTGAAACAGCATAGCCTACTTTACAGAAGTTTCTTTAAAGAAACAAATCTCACTTTTTCACCTAGTTAAAAAGGGCATTCATCACTACTTGACACTCAGATGCTGTGAAATAAATGTACTTCCAAAGAACTCAATACCTAGTTCAATTTCCTCCTGACAATAGCTTTAAAGTTATCTTCCTGGCAACTTCTGTGGGTCGACAGATAGTGTTGTAGAAGTGCTAATTGACAGACATGTCGCCTGAGTGACAGATGGTAACGCAGAGCCAATTGTCAGACTGTAATAATGTTAACTGTCAGAAATGACACACAAACACATCAGGATCCTGCTTTACACAAACATACACACAAAGCACAAGCACACTACACTAAACTACAAATAAAAAGTTCACATGATAGAAGCTAAATATCACCCTTAAGATTTAAATCTAAATGGCATTGGAACATAAACAATATTCTAGAGAGTTCCTTAAAAGAGATAACTTCTCATAATAGTATAAAAGATGATATTAAGGTAATGAAAATGGTTCCCAGGACAATTTCACACAACTGATTGGCACTGTTAATATAACTTTAACTTTCTTCAACCATCCTAATTCATGGAAGCTGTCCCAGGATAGAGAATAAACACTTATGTGCATTGTGCCACTCATAAATAAGTACTTTATGCTTGATTTCAAACCATATCTCAAGAGGAAAAAATGAGTGTCAGTGTAACATAAATCAAGAGATTAGGTTTTACATACAATTTGGTTATTTTACATTTCAATATATTCATAGAATACCTAGAAAGAATCCCAACTTTTATGTTGTACATTATGCTGTTTTTAAAATTTATTTTAAAAGTTGCATGCCTGTGAAAAGTTGAAACTTGTGAAGGAAACGAGAGCCCTGTAAAGAGCTATGAGAAGACAGAAGACAGCTGATCTTTAGGATCTCCTTCCGCTTTCATATTTCAGTCACAGAGAAATTTCAAACTTTTCTCCCATATGTCATTTTACAGGTAGGATTGTAGATCGAACTTGGCAAACATTTCATATTGTAATCCCACTGATGACATCAATTTAAGAGCAAATTTATGTATATGTTGGGTGGTTAATGTATAGTTAGTTAAAGCATAGTTAAAGTTAGTTAGAGCATAGTTAAATCAAGACAACTGGCTTCTCTTTTGGTAACTACGAAGGAATTTTGAATTTGCATTGAAAACAACTGCCTTTGATTAAGTAGTGAAAACAAAATAAGAAGCTCAGCTACCTCTTCAAGCCATAGTAGAATGATAGTAAAATGATTTTTAAGGTATAAAAGCAGCATAAGTACAAAGAGAACGGGGTTCTCTTTGTTCTCTTACAGCTGCATATTTTGGATATTTTTAATGAAAAGTAGGTGGTAGCTGGTTGAGTGAACCCAAAGAGGTCATATTTTTTTCTATTTTTTAAAGATTCTATTTACTTATTTATTTTCAGAGGGAGGAGATGGGAGGGTAAAAGATAGGGAGAAAAGCATCTATGTATGAGAGAAACATCAATTGGTTGCCTCTCCCAACTGGACCTAAGCATGTGCCCTGATTGCGAATCAATCCAGCAATCATTAGGTTTGCAGGCTTGTGCTCAATCTACTGAATCACATCAGCCATGGCAGAGGTCATATTTTACATAGGGTTCTTATAATTAGCAAATGTAAATATAGGGGTGTCCAGTTAAATTTTAATCTCAGGAAAACAATGAACAACAATGACCACTTCTTTTAGCATAACTGCTTTTAAATTAATTGAGAATTCTGTGTCTTATCTGGGAATTCTAAGTCTTGAGTCAGAGAAGCTGAAAAATAACAGGACTTAAAGTAGAAAACATAAAAACATTCAGGAATATTTGGAAAACGCAGGTGCCAAAAAGTTTTTATGAAGAAGTTACCCATTTAATGTGGGCAACAGTAGACTACAGAATTATTCTCTTGAGAGAATGAAACCCAGTGTGTGATATTTAGAAAATTCAGACCCAGTTGAGGTTAAGTTTTATAGTGAAAACTGGGATTATGTGGAACAGGTTCTACAACCACCATACCTCTTCCAGGTTTTACTCTAAGGCAGCAAGGTTTATTCTTTTCAAACTAGAGACTAAAAGACCCTTCTTTGTAAGTCTGAACACTCAAGAGAAACATCTTGCACATACTGATAAGGAACTCTCAAGTGAAATAGCCCATCCATATTATTCCACATTGATGGCCAGAGGTGATAACTTCTCAGTCATGACCAGAGATTTCCGTCAGTGTCTTATGTTACCTTCACTTCTAGGTATACAGGCAAGCATAACCAGATATCTGAAGAAAGTGTCTAAGAAGAAATATAAACAAACTGATAAAAGAGAGCTGGAAGAATGACTACAAGGTGAAAACAATTCCAAAATCTCAGTGAATGAAAATATATCACAACCTTAAAAAAAGGGTGTTTTGGAAAAGAAAGAACAATAGAAAATAAATAAAATGAAGCATTGAAAAAATGAGATGTTGAAACAAACTATGGAATAATTCAATAAGCATTTCTTAGGTAAATTTGTGAAAATATAAAAATTAAAGCAAAAATAAAAATAGGTAAATATTAAAAGACAAATAGAAACCTTTGTATACTCTTGGTGAGAATGTAGAATGGGGTGAAGCCACTATGAAAAGTAATTTGGAAGGTCCCCCCCAAATTAAAAACAGAACTACCATGTGAACCAGAAATTCCATTTCTTGATATCTATCCAAAATCATGGAAATTAGCATCTCAAAGAGATATTTGCATCCCTGTGTTCATTTAAGTGCTGCTCACAATAGCCAAGATGTGAAAACAACCTAATTGTCCATCAATGGATGAATGGATAGAGTAAATGGAATATATACACATAGTGAAATATTTTTCATCCTAATAAAAGAAACAAATTTTGTCATTTGTGATAGTATGAATGAACCTTGAGCATATTATTTTAAGTAAAATAAGCCAACAACAGAAAGACAAACACTGCGTGATTCCACTTATATGTGGTATATGAAATAGCCAAGTTCATAAAATCAGAGAATAGAATTGTAGCTGCCAGGAGCAAGAGGGTAGGGGAAATGAAGAATTGCTAATTAATGTTTATAAAATGTCAGTTATACAGGATGCATACATTCTAGATATGATGTAAAACATTGTGCTTATAGACAACGGTACTTTATTTTACACTTTAAAATCTGTTAAGAAGGTCCATCTTATTTTGTGCTCTTATTAAAAAATAAAAATAAATAAAAATAAAAGAGAGAGATTCTGAAATCACTTTTTGAGCATAAATGCAAGTCTTGTGTCAATGAGAGACCTGAGCTATTCCTCTACTGTGTGAATGATATTTTTCTAGGAATCCACCTCTATTTTACACATGGTATAACAGGCTACACATTATTGGAAATAGTTGGACAGAAAGTGGAAGCAGGGTTAGACTGAGGTTAGACAATTGCATCTTTGTTGAGAAGAGTGAAATAAAGAGCTACTGGAGTAGCAGTGTATGATAACAGAATCAAGACCTTTGGACTCTATGTCAGAGGACCAGGAATATAGGCTGTGAACAATGTTATTACAAGACAACAGAACTGCATTCATCACAGGGACTTGGCTAGAATCTTCTGCTTTTACCTGACTTCTTGCTGCTGTTACTGTAGCTCTGATGGGAGATCTGATTAATAATCAGGTAAAGAAATGCTGTGAACAAGTGTCATCTCTCAGGCTATTACAGGAAACTGGTTCAAGCTATTTTCTCAGTTGAAAGATAATCTGAGAAAGTAGTTCAAGAGCTCAACATATTCAAGATAGAGTCAATGACACAAGACCACAAATGTAATTGTCTTTTAAAACTTTAAGATAAAGTAAAACTTTCATACATCAAATTGGGGGAAAATAGAACCCATTATGTAATGAAATTCAGACTTGACTTGTATTTCTGTTTTCTCTTTAGCAACAAATGCCAGAAGTTAGCATATTGTCAAGTACTGGGGTTAGCAATGGGAACTGTTTATTGGAAATATACTAAGTATCTGTCACAGTTTATTTACACCAAACAGTGTTATCTCTATTTAAGAAGTGAGGAAATTGAGTCACAGAGCAATTAAAATTCTTTTCTAAGGATAGATCTTATGAAGTAAGTGATCTAGGTAAGGACTATAGCCAGGACTTCAGGCTTTAAACCAGGACTTCCGTGCTTTGCTGTATTCAGTTTTTCAAAATGTAAGACCATATAATTGTAATATTTACATAAGAAAAAGATGTTTTAAAATGTACATAGGTTCAGAACATATATCATCCACTTGCCTGACTCAAACAGAAAGTAAAAATTATGAAAGAGAATGAAAAAAATAAGATATAAATAGTTGATTGGAATAATTCAAACCAGTTAAGGACAGAGGTCATATTATATAAAATATATGAATAAAATAATAATAATCTGCATCTAAAACCCTAACAACACAAATCAGAAAATGTGGGAAGTATAATTTTGCATTTAATAAGTAGGCTAAAATCCTTGTCTTAGATAAATCTTATAAAATTTTATTAATTTTGAAACTTGATAAAAAATTATATTCAAGGAAAGAGATATATACCCATAGGAAAGAAAATGTTACTGAAAGTTTCATAAAAGTTTATTTAAATATAATGGATGTCCTTGTATCAGTGTTATAAATTACAGCAAGTTATTAATAGGTAACATTAATTTTAACAGATTTAATATCTCAAGTACTCTATTGTAGACATGAATCACCTATTAATGGTCAACAGATGGAAATTCAGTATGGCTGGTTGCATTACTTTTAGAATGTGTGCAAGTGTTGGTTTGGGGTGTGTTTAGTGCACAGAAAGGAGCCTTAAATGTGGTGATGATATATCACATCAGCAGGAAAAAGGAATGTAATGTGCCAACAGCCTCATACTCTGAAATGTGTCATTAACACTTACAGAATATAATTGCTGATGAGCTTTTTTCTTTATCATGTTGTATGCCATGTGACTGGCATTGTATTGTCTGATGTAAAATCAGATTCATTTGGTCAACTGTGATTAAAACTGAAAAATGAATAAATCATTTTATTAGAAAGTTATAATAATATAGCATTTATAAGCATATTCCAGCTGAGAAAGAAAAAAATGAATAAATTCAGATTATATTTCTACACATTTGTATTATGCTTTGGAGTTAACAAAGGAGATATTATTATTATTATTCCTGGGGTGTTTCTGGCTGTTAATTAGATATGCAATCCAGGAAACAGCATAGTAACATTTATTACTTTTTTTCATGAAGGAAATGGAAGGTATTCATTAGTTCTGGTTAAATAGTCCAATCCTTTCTGTCAAAGCGCCAAAAAAACGTGTCTTCCACTCATGGTAACAAATCACTTAACAATAGAAATCAGAAAGGTAATTAAAATAGGACTAAGGAGCAATGGGATATTATCTAAGGACCTCAAAGTGTGATATGGAGCATAATAGTGAGGCAGTGGCAGACCCAGTCTGTTTGTAGTCTGCTCCTTCCTCTCGTGCTGCTTTCCCTGTTTAAAGCAGAGCAGCTGAGGAGAATGCCTTGTGTGTCCATCATTATGCTACTTCATATCACAGTTCTAAGATTGGCTTACTTTTGTCTGGGACATTCACTTTCTATTGCCCATACTTTGTAAACAGCTAAATACATACAACATGATTATTCAAAGTTTTAGTAATATAAGTGTAAAGCTTGTCTTTTGAAATCTGTTCTCTGCAGCACTTAGCTTCTCTTCCCACTTAAACAGCTAGAGTCTACATTCCCACTTTGTAGCTATTGTGAAAGGCAAACACTTTCAATGCATGAATGTTGAATATCACATTTTCAGTTACATAAAGGTAATTTAAACATTCACATGCTTTGCCAGAAACATGTCATTTTTAATAGTCACTTATTTGCATGGCATGAAAATCACTTCACATTATTCTTCAACTGTTAATGAAAAAAAATTTCATGAAGAGCCTGTCTCACATAAAATGCTCAGGAAGCAAATAGTAGGAGACCACATGGTTAGGAAACTCACATTCTACATTCAAAAAAGAAGCTCCAAAGTGTTCTGAGGACTAAAATAAATGAATATGATCGATTAAAAATTTTGCTTTTAGAAAAATTCAATGTGTTTACCAAGCTGTCTTATTAAGGATTTGGAGGACCAACTGCCAATTTTAAGTTCTAACTCTCAAGAAGCATATACTAGGGGCATAAAGAAACAACTTGAAAAGCCAAATTAAGGAAAATAAAACTAATATTTTTTCTTTTTTAAAAAAGTTTTGTTATTCTATTACAATTGTCCCATTTTCCCCTCTTTACCCTCCTCCACCCAACCCACTTCCCACTCCCACAATCAATCCTCACACTATTGTTCATGCCCGTGGGTCATTCACACATGTCCTTTGAAACATAAAGAAATGTTAATGAATTTTGGGTATAACAAGAAGACTGAAACTGACCATCTAAGCAAAAAGGTGTGATTGCTGACATCTGGACATATATTTATTTCAATTCTGCATTCAGTTTCTTCCTGTTTTTACATGGAGATAACTTTGAAAACTCAAATATTTCAGACAAATTAGTGACAAAGGGCAAGACTATATTAAATAATTTATTGATGCTACCCACTGTATTTATGCTTAGAATATGAGATCCCTCTTATACCAGAGTTCATTACATTTGTTTGTTTTCCTGCTTAATCAGGACATGCACTATTACTTTTGCTTTGTTTTCTTTTTCCTAAGAAACCATCTAAAGTAACTCATAAATAAAAAAATTCTCTATTATTCTTCTTTCAATTATCCCTCCTGAACTGAGAAGTTGTTCAGACTGAACAAACAATAAATCCATCCCCTTTCTATAATTTTGGCAACAAAATTCTAATTGTATGGTTTTAAAAAAGGCTCCAAAGTAGAATGTATACTTAGTTTTAGCAGTCAGGTGGCTTTAACAAAAGAATGGCCAGCATTATATCTTTGTGTCATCTTCTCTAGAGTCCACAGTCTTTCATGGATTAAGATACTGCACTTTACATCTTTCCTATTTCAGTTGTTCCTGTGGCAGAGCCAGATTATTCAGACATTATTTCATGTTCCTCTTCTCTACTTACATAACCTCTCCAGGACACAGATAATTTCTCTGAACAGAAATGGTGACTTAGAATAATAAAGAATAAAGCCTTAAATGAACTCACTTGAAAGATCTAATTGCTTTCCTATAGCAATTTTACTTAAGCAAAATTTTACTGATTGCTTTCTATGTGCAAGGATCTAGCAAAGTTGCTAGTAATTTGGTGAAGACTAAGACATGCTCTGAGTTGATGTTACCTCTGGGTTGTCTCAGAGAAACTGGTCTTCAAGAAAACTGTCAAGAATCCAATATGTATTATAGTCATATAGCAGACTTGGTTATATAGTCATATAGCAGACTATTGGTTTATAAACTTTACAGTATGTATAGTTAAATAACATCATTTTTCATATCTGATATTTATTTGCTTACTTAGCTAAGTTAAAGTACCATGATGTTTTATATTTTATTTTTTTTCTGATAAAATTCATGGTGCTTTTTTTAAAAGTTCACTTTGGGAATGATTCACATGCAAAACTTGATGAAACAGCATATTCTTTGCCCTGTTTGTCTTCTTAATTATAAAGAGAAATGTTCTATGTAGTAACTCTGAGCAGTTAGTTTTAATGTGAATATGGTTTTCCAAAGCAGTGTCTTCTGACAGGTTATCACTCATGTGGCTTGACTTGCATTATTAACAACTAAGATAAATTGGAAGGCAAATAAACTATGGCTAATATATCATAAGGTTAATTTAAAAAATTTGCATGAGCAAGTCTATTTGCTGGACATCAAATTAGCAACATGGGCAAGATAAAATTTGCAATTGCTTTCAGGCAATGTAGAGATAAAATACTTAAGTATATATTAATGAAAGCCTAATTAATCTTCTGAAATGCTTTTTTTGTGGATGAAAAGCAAAGGCTTTATGTTAAAAAGCAAAATATCAAGTAATTAACAATACAGAAATTGTACTCTGTTGCAAGTTCAAATGTGCACCTAATGCCCTCAACCTTTATGTAATAATGGTGACATCTAATGCATTGATTATTTAAACTTCTTCATTGACAGAATTGACTTAGAATTTAGTAATAAGTGGATATTGTTATAGACTGTATGACTTAAATATTTTAAAATAATCCTTAGACCTGCCTTGGCTGGTGTGGCTCAATGGATTGAGTGCTGGCCTTCAAACCAAAGGGTGGCTGGTTCAATTCCCAGTCAGGGCACATGCCTGGGTTGTGGGTCAGGTCCCCAGCAGGGGGTGCTCAAGAGGCAACCACACATTGATGTTTCTTTTCCTCTCTTTCTTCCTCCCTTCCCCTTTCTAAATATAAATAAATAAAATCTTTAAAAATAATTCTTAGGCCTTCATTAGATAAATAGATGATAGATAGATAGATAATAGATAGATAGATAATCTTTCAAAAATTATTCTGGATTTAGGCATTATATTCTTCACATAGATAACATCATCAAGGAAATCAAAGGTGCCCCCTCCTTAGGCCCCTTCTTCCAAAACAAAGGGTCTGAATAATTGTATCATGAATGATGGGTAACCTGTTGCTGAGGTGAGTCTGTGAACAACTAAACAGTTCTCACAGAAGGGAGTAGAGGGAATTTAAGGGGACAGTGGGAAGGGTTCACAGGAACAAACTTAAAGGACACACGGTCATAAACTAAGGGGAGGGTGGTAATGGGAGGGAAGTGGGGAGGGTGGGAGGTGGGACTGGATTGGGAGTAAAAAGGAGAAAACTGTATTTGAACAATGATTAAAATAAAAAAAAAAACAGTTCTATAATCTGCAGGTATATCCCCAGGGAGGTAAGGCAGAATGTTTCATCATCAGAACTCAGAGGCAATGAGAAGAAACTGTCCAACATCAGCCTCTCAGGACAATTGAGAAGCAATAAATAATCTTCCATGATTCCATTACTCTGGAGGAATATAGGGCATTCTGACCAGACTTAAGTTAGTTGCAGTGAAACGTTGGCCAGGAGGCTTGTATGAGTATATGCAAAGTCAACAGGCTGCCATGACAAAGGTATTCTCCTACCTAGTTTATACTATTAACATGTTTTAATTTTTACCAAACTCAAATATATAATTTATTTTTATTTTACTCTAATAATTTTTGTTGTTGTTCTAGAAAATCTTCCTGATTTCAAGGATCCCCAAATATTCTGTTACCTATTTCTGTTAATAGCTCAACATTTTCACAGCTCAGTATTTTCACCTTATTTTTTAGGAATATAGTGAATCTGAATTAACTTTTGTCTATGAACTAAGGTTGGTTTTGATGTTTATTCTGTTTTCCCCACATATATCTAGCATTTCTATCACCACTTGTTGAAAAGGTTTTGCTTTTAACATTGAATTATTTTTACACCTTTGTTGAAGTTCAGTTGAAAACATCAGTAAGAGTCTATTTAAATAATCTATTCTATTTATCTATTTGTTATATTTATACCAATACCAAACTCTTTTGTCTACTGTAATTTTACAGTAAGTTTTGAAATAAAATAGTGTATCCTCCAACTTTTTTTGTTTTTTAAATTATAGTGCTTTTTTCCTTTCTCATTGCCAAACAGATTTTAGATCAGTTTGTCAGAAAAAAAGAAAAAGAAGAAAAGAAGTTGCTAAGTTTATTGGGATTGCATTGACTTGCAGGGATCAATTTGGGAAAAATCAATATCTAAACCATATCGTATATCTCAATCAATATACATGGCGTAACTTTTCAATTGTTTAAATCTTCTTTAGATTCTCTCTTCAAATGTTTGTGGGAAATAGGAATAAAGTTGATTTTGATATACTGACTATTATATGGCCATGATAATTCCCTTATTATGCCTTGCAATTCTGTAATAGATGCCTCTGGATTCTCTTTTGTTTTCCTTTTTTTAAATTGTTGTTCAAGTACAGTTGTCTCCATTTTCCTCCCATCATTCTCCCCTCCCCAGCCATCCCCACTCCTCACCCTTGATGCTACCCCTCTTTGGTTTTGTCCATGTGCATTTTCTTCATAAAAATGGTTCTATATAACATTTTTCTTCTACCTTTAAAAAAGTATTAATTTTATATCATTTTATTGCATTTTTCCCTAAGACCTCTAATAAATGTTGTTTATAAATAGAGAAAGCATAAATATAGCTTTGAAAGTAGAGCTCTTTACTTCATTTGCTAATTGTTTTCATCAAAGTTTAGTATTGAATTTTTTTAGTAGTGTTTCTGCACCTATTGGTATCTTTTATTGATACAATCTTTTGTATGAGTCACATTGGTTAACAGAATACAAAAACAAATTTACCTTCTTGTGATAAACTCCACTTAGTAATGATTTACTAAATATCTGTAATTTATTTTCTCAATGTATTGTTAAGGATTATTCTATTTAAGTTCATGAATTTTACCTGTCTGCATTTTTTTCATTCTGTAATGTGTAAGAATGATTTAGTTATATTCTTGAGGATGGCTGTTAATAGACTCCCCCCTCCCCCCCCAAAAAAAAAACAGTGGCAAGTTCTTTTCCTTAGGGAAATAGATCTGGTAAACACAATCTAAGAAACAGCCTTAGTGAGCATGGTAAGAAGTGGGGGATAACGGCCATCCAAAGGCATGAAGTTGTAATCACAGGGACTTATATTCTTACATTATTTAATGAAAAGAGTTGATATTACCTGATAATTTAGCAAATGTGAAATAACTAAGAATCTTAGATGAAGAAATTGTCTGGAATTCTCCAGGTGGGCCCTAAATTCCAGCACAAGTTTTGTGTGGTAAGTGGAGTCAGTCTACCTTTCCTCACCCAGGTAACTAAGAGAAGCATTGTTCTCATAACCCTTAATGGGCCTGATAAGTAGTGCTCTCACAGCCTTGAGGCTGGATCCAATTACCTGTTCCTGTAACATGAAATGGGCTTGCATGGGCAGAATTATGCTATGTTATATAATTTTCTTGCTAGAAGCCGGCTTTGTTTGCATCTAATGCTTAAGGCAATAGGGACCCCCTGCTGTGTGCCATGCTGTGGAGCAAGGGTCACACTGCATGCCATGCAGAGTGGACAGGTGACATGCAGAGATTTGCAGAGACATGCAGGGAGACACAGCTTGCGGTGTGCATGGCTCACCTACCCATGAATAAAGGCATATCAAGCATCCCCACGGCTCTGCATATTTTGTTCCATCTTTCTGAAAGTAGAGTAGACCTGCTAGGCCTTGACAGGCTGCAACACAAGTCTCCTTGTAAGAGAGATGAAAATGGAAATGAGACACATAGGGAGGTATGAGGCCATAGCCAGGGAACAAACAGAAAGGCCTCAAACTACCAAAAACTACAAAACAAACAAAAAATAACAAAAGCAATGAACGGATTCTCCTGTTGAACCTTCAGAGTGATCATAGCCCTGCTGAAAAATTGATTTGTGATTTCTGGACCCCAAAACTATGAGAATAAATTTCCCTTGTCTTACCCCACCAGGTTTATGGTAATTTGTTATGGCAGCCATAGGAAACTAATACCAGAGAAAAACATAATAGTGAGATCCTAACATTATTAGGAATTTAAATAGGATAATTCATGGAGACTGCTGAAAATAACAGTTTTTGGATGACATTTGTGAAGTGCCCATGATTAAGTATATTCATGGTGCAAAGAAACCCTGCACCCTCAAGAGACAGCACATGATTGGTTGTGGGACACACAGAGCCTTGTGCTTGACCAATACTCTTGAGCAGATTTCTGTGAAACTATTAACCTTAGTTCTGAAGGCATTTTTCTGGAGGTGCATTCAGTCATAACCTGGACATTTAAATAGTCCTGGAACATCTGTCTTCACCTCAACGGCAGGAGACAGATGATGCTGGGTGAGGTTTGACATGAATGGATACAGCTGGCTAAAGACCTACAGCTGGGGGCTGTTGCCTCCTAAGACATCTCTGGGATCTAGCACTCTCCATGAATATGGCAATTACTGAGGGTTTGGGAGGGATTATTTAAAATCTCAATTGGCCCACCCAGCACACAATCCAATTTGGTTGTTTTCTTCCATAGCACTATCGTTATCTAATACAATAGTTCTGAACCAAGGGCTATTTCCCCCTAACTTTAAACTCAGGGACATTTAGATATATTTGAAAACATTTTTGACTATCACGACTACTGACTGGAACAGGGTTCTTGGCATCTGGTGTATTTAAGTCCAGGGTGCTACTAAATATAACACAATAAACAAGACAATATCTCACTACAAAAGTAAAAAAATACTGGTCAAAGATGTCAATTGTGCCAAAGGTGATAACTCTGATTTAACCTAATAAATAATTTGTTTATTTTTGTATTTGTCTCTACCTTCTACCTGTAATGTAAGTCCATGAAGGCAAGGATGTTTTGTTTTTTTCTTCTTCCCTATTCCTAAAAACTACAATTACAAAGTTAAGAGCTTAACAATGTTTTATTTTATGACTGAAGAAGGAGTCTATGTCCAAGGGTAAGGTTATTAAATATTATGAGGGATCTCCCATGGAAATAGACTGTCCATTTTACCAATAATGTTTATTGCCTTGCACATAAGCATATTCCACCAATACTTAAATACATGTATAAATACACTTTCTCAAATGGTCCTAATTATTCTAGTTTATGCTATATTTGAAGAGAAGTATAAAATATTAATATGACTGTTTATATGGAAACAACTTATACATATAATTTTGTTTATATTTTATAATTCAAATAAAAATCATTAAAAATAAAATGCTGAAACACCTCAATCATGCCAGATCCTTGAAATATTTTATCTGATATTTAATATTTTAGAGGTGAATAGTTTTTTAAATATATTTTATTGATTATGCTATTACAGTTGTCCCATTTTCCCCCCTTTATTCACCTCTGCCTTGCACCCCCTCTCCCATCTGCATTCCCTCCTCCCTTGGTTCATGTCCATGGGTCATATATACAAATTCTTTGGCTTCTACATTTCTTTTTTTTTTTTTTTGGCTTCTACATTTCTTATACTATTCTTAACCTCTCCCTGTCTATTTTGTATGTACCATTTATGCTACTTATTCCCTGTACCTTTTCCCCAATTCCTCTCTCCCCCTCCCCACTGATAACTTCCATGTGATCTCCATTTCTATGATTCTGTTCCTGCTCTAATTGTTTGCTTAGGTTCTTTTTTTTAGGTTTGGTTATCAATAGTTGTGAGTTCTTTTGTCATTTCACTATACATAGTTTTTTATCTTCTTTTTCTTAGAGAAGTCCTTTTAACATTTCATATAATAAGGACTTAGTGAGGATAAACTCCTTTAACTTGACTGTTACTGGAAAGTACTTTATCTGCCTTTCCATTCTAAATGATAGTTTTGCTGGATAGAGTAAGCATGGATGTAGGTCCTTGCCTTTCATGACTTGGAATACTTCTTTCCAGCCCCTTCTTGCCTGCAACTTTTCTTTTGGGAAATCAGCTGATAGTCTTATGAGAACTCCTTTGTAGGTAACTATCTTCTTTTCTCTTGCTGCTTAAGTTTCTCTCCTGCTTAATCTTGGGTAATGTAATTATGATGTTCCTTTATGTATGCTGTCTTGGATCCAACTTTCTTGGGACTTTTTAAGCTCCCTGGACTTCCTGAAAGTCTATTTCCTTTTCCAGATTGGGGAGATTATCCTTCATTATGTTTCCAAATAAGTTTTCAATTTCTTATTCTTCCTCTTCTCCTTCTGGCACCCCTATGATTCTAATGTTGGAATGTGTAAAGTTGACCCAGAGGTTCCTAAGCCTCTCATCATTTTTTTGAATTCTTGTTTTTTCATTCTGTTCTGGTTAAATGTTTATTTCTTCCTTCTAGTACAAATCATTGATATGAGTCCCAGTTTCCTTCCCATCACTTTTGGTTCCCTTTACATTTTCCTTTATTTCACTTTTCATAGCCTTCACCTTTTCCTCTATTTTGCAACCATACTCAACCATTTCTGTGAGCATCCTGATTACCAGTGTTTTGAACTGTGCATATGATAGGTTGGCTATCTCCTCATCAATTAGTTGTATTTTTTCTGGAGCTTTGATCTGTTCTTCCATTTGAGCCTTTTTGCTCAGTGCACCTGTTAGTTAGTAAGGGGCGGAGCCTTGGGTGTTAGCTAGGGCCAGGCAACCCATGTTGCTGCTTTGAGGAACTGTATGTGGGGGAGGTGTCTGAGAGGGAACAGTGCTGCTTGCTGAGCTCTTGGCTGGTTTTCAGTCACTTCCTTTGCTACCCACAAGCAACTTGGGCCCTTTTGGTGCTAATTCCTGGGTGGGTGGTTTTGTGTATCTTCTAGGAGCCTGTGGGTCTCTCCAATGAACTCTCCTGTGAGGCTGGGAGTTTCTCCCACTGCCTCAACCCGCACAGGTTTTCTGAGCCAGAGGTTTTGAGGCTTTATTTCCCTACACTGATACCCTAGGTTGAGCAGTCTGCCTTGCTCCCCAGTTCCCCCCAACCCCAGTTTACCCACATTGAAATGTGGGACTGCCCACTCTGCCAGCCATGGCTTTGCCCATCCCAATTCTTCAGCTGTTGCCTTTCTATGAGTCCTCTCTGCGCCAGCTGCCCATCTCTGCCCCTCCTATAGGTCTTGATGATTACTTCTTTGAATCCTTGGTTGTCAGAATTCCATACAGTTTGATTTTCTGGAAGTTCTGGTTGTTTTTGTTTTTAAATTTGTTGTTGTCCTTCTTTTGGTTGTGTGAGGAGGCACAGTATACCTACCTATGCCTCCATCTTGGTTGGAAGTCCTAAATTGTTTTACTGTACTCATTGAAGAGATTTTTTTTCTGTAAAGTGTTTATGTACATTTTATCACATTGAAATTTTTTTATTAGGGAGATTCCATAAATAAGAAATTATTTTTCTTTTTCCTTATTAGATAAATTGTCGAATTCGCAACTGTACAATTTAATGGCTATAATTTTTTTAACTTGCTTGCAATCAATAAAATAGATAAAACATAATGTATCAGGTATTTCTCTCCATCACAAGGACCTGATCACATTTCCTAATCTTTTTGTATTCCAGGTTCATCACTTGTAAAAAGAGAAGACTAGCACTCTCATGTGTGCTGTTGAGGATGTATGAGACAATAAAACAGAAGAGGCTAGAACAGGGCCTGTCACATACCATGAGCTTCAGAGATTTCACCCATGCCATCTATGATAGCTCCTGATTCTGAAAAATGTAATACACAATGCTATTTTCGGTAATGAATACATGTTTTCATGTCAATTGGGATGAATGTGATGTTAAGTACACTTCTCTAAAAAGATATTACAACATGTGTCAAGCTTATATTTAAAACTTCAAGTACAGGAAAAGAAAAAATGCCTGAGGCAGGGGGTAGAGGTGAGAAAAGAGATGATATAATAAGGACACAGTACAGTGCAGGACTCTATGCCCAAAGATTTTTGAGCTAGTTGATCAGTTGACTAGGCAATGCTAACTGCTCAGGAGTTGTAAATCTCATTAAAGTATATCATTCAAATGAATATCATTCAAACATGTAATTCAGAATACTAGTTCTGCCCACAAAGGGCTGAATGACATGATGCAGAAATGCTCTGTACCAAGGAGGTTTAGAACATTTTTTTTCTCCAGTTCCAATAAGAAAAGATCTGCTTAATTGAATTTTTGTGAGAAAATTATTAATTGGATTTGTTGCTTATTTGATTACTTTGGAAATTCCATATAGATGGTGAAAATCAACCACAGGCTAAATTATGTGATAAATATACAATAATAGTAACTAGTAATATTATATGCAATTGATATACCAGAGCTATATACCAGAGCTATAATATTTATTACTTCTGTTTTTCTACAAATCACAATAATATTTTATTATTAACTTCCTTATTTAGAGTAGAGAAATCATGGTTTTCCCATGTGTTTATTAAAGTGCAACATATCACTACAACTGGGAGCATGGTGAACTGGGAGTACATACTGGATGGATATGCTGTTCGTGGGAGGACACTTCAGGCACATGTGCACCTGCATATGAAGGGTCGATCATGCTGCATAATAAAAAGCAGTCATATCTAATAAATTAACATTTGTCTATAATTGTGATGTTTTCCACAAACTTTTTAAAAAATTGTATCTTAGGAGAAAGATTAACTCTTGTTGAAAATATGAACACAACTATATTTCAATAAAGAGTAAAATGAATCAATAAATGTACTGTAATTAATATTTGTACTATTTATGTGATGAATAAACCCTATTATTTTGCACCATATTTTGGACCCCAACATAGACACTATCTAGGAATATGTGTAATTGTTTACAAGTACAGTGTGGTTAAAAGTAACTTTAACACAATGTTTTTTATCAAGATAGTTGTGATTTCCCTAAGCTTAATCGGAAGAGTAAAGCATTCCTCTGAATTACAATTATTATGAGCATTGTGCTTTAGTTCTCCTGAGAGACATTTTCTTCTGAAAGAAATTTGTCACTTTAAAGCTTATTACAGATTAATTTCCTTTCTTATGATCCCACCTTGGGAAATCTATGTACTTACTTGATTCTGAAGGGTTGCAACAATGCAAAAATTATTCTGAAGAATTTAATTCATCACTTCCTAAAGGTGAATCACCTGAGGCTGAGATATTATTTTTAAGTGGCTTCTGAGGTAACTGTTACAACAATAAATTTAAAAAATGAATTTTAAGAAGCAAATAGATAAAGTATTTTATTATTGACTCCTTAGCCATGGTTTTTAGAGTATTCATGCTAAGTCATTTAAGTATACCTCAAGAAAAAAGAGGGTAAAGGTAAAAATAATTGGAGAACAAAAGTTAGTGGGCTTTATTAAGGATTAGAAAACAGAACATCAGAAATAGTGACAAGACTTTTCTCAGTTAAACACAAATCAAATTTCCCTCAGGGTTTCACCCATGCCCATGTAACAAATTTTGGACTGTAAGATGCAGTGGACCATAAGACTCACCTAGGTTTTAGAGGAGAAAAATAGGAAAAAAAAATTTGAAGCAAAAAATGTGGTAAAATATTTAGTAATATAAGTAACATAGGCCACTGCCCACCCCACAGTGAGCCAGGTAAGCTACATTCGGACTATAAGACACAACCCCCTTTCCTCCCAAATTTAGGGGGAGAGTGTGTCTTACGGTCTGAAAATTATGGTAATAAGTTCTATTCTATTGGCCTAAGCAGAGCAATTTATTTCTCAAAGTCACAGATTTCTAATATTTATAGGCATCCTGGGTCTTTCATTTGTTTGTGTTACTTGATGTCAGCTTACTCTGAAAGCATTTTCCTCAAAATATCCTTTGCAATATTAATAATTGAGTGTAACTTATACAGTTCTTTCAAAAGGCCAATCTTTGGCCTACAGCTCAAACAAGATTTCATGCAGATGAGACTGAATATCTCAGATATTTATGTCAGCATTTAAAAATCAAAATTAAGAGGACAGGAATCCCCTAGGAGTGTATAAGTGCATCCGATCATATGAAGACATTTATGAGAATTGGGTGATGATTATGGTTAGGTATAGAATATATTAAATTAATGAAAGAGATTTTTGTTTAGTTTTCAGGCTTCATAAAAAATACTTCAGATATTCTAGGACATGATCAGATATTTTGAGACACAAAATGGATTTGACTTTAGATCATGAGCTGATGTTATTCATGAGACTCTTACACATTTGCGTCACATAAGATAGGCATTGTAATAAATTCTGTTTTGCCTCAAATCCACTAAAAATAGATATTATATTACATATTGCATTACCAAGAGTATTACTTTTGGGAGTATAAAAAGGCTAAATGTGCAAATATCACTTGTGTCATAATTCTAAAGATTTTCTCTATATTCAATACAGGCATTAAATCCACATACTGAGTTTTTGTCTTATTTATTTATTTTTTGTTCTTGCCAGGCACAGTAGAATACATATCATGATACAATCACTGGCCTTGTTATAATGTCATGAGCTGGGACCCTTTCACCATGCCTTGCTCTACTCCTTACAAATTAGCTATGACTATATGTATATTTGAATTAAGTTAAAGATAATAAACCTGTGTTTTACTATAAACACTCCAGCTGGAAGTCATAGTAGCCAAGACAATGGCTGTCTCCTGTCAAACTCCAATAAAACCAAATTCAGGATGAGAAAAAAAATCTTCCATGACCATATGCCAAGGTAATCTTGTAGTTTCATTCTTCTCCAAGAGTATACAACCAGCATCAATTTCCACTGGGCACTCTGCCTTGGCAAAGGTACTTGCTTTGGAAGGACCCCTGTAATTTCTCTCTGTAAACTCTTGAATTGAGGTTTCTTCATAGAGTATTATTTAGTGGTTAAAATTTTATAGTAATTTGGACACTACATTGTAACATTTGAGTCCCCAATATACATCCTAGGTCATATATCAACATTGTAACAGTTTTCGTAAAATATTCTAAAACTCATAGTGGCTTTGTTGAATGTTATTGGAAATAAAAAGTCCCCAGAATTAAGTAGGATGGCTTTGGCCCTTCACCCTGTAACATAAGCAGACAGTCAAGTCTACCACACCAATTTCAATCACAGCCATTATAAAATATTTATTTATACAAAAACTAATTACTGCTGTGCCTATAACTAATCATATGTTTAATAAAGTATTGCCACTTTATTGTTAATTATTTTATTAAAATTAATTAATTAGATCAATATTAATATTCAGTATTTATTTAGTATTTAAATGGGCCAAACACTGTGCAAGCCCTTACAACTACATTATTTCTAATTAACTCTCCTTTGATGGTACAATTACATGTATCAACCTGACCGGGTCATGAGGTATTCAGGTATTTGAATAAATATTATTCTGGATGTTACTGTTAGCTGTCTGGATTAAATTAACATTTTAATTGGTAGACTGAATAAAGCAGATTGTCTTCCATAATGTATGGGCCTTATCTAATCAGTTGAAGGCCTGAATAGAGGAAAAAGTCTGATTCTCTTATGAATTAGAAGGGAATTTCCCTTGTCCAATTGCATTCTAGCAGGAACATCATTTTTTCCTGCCTTTAGACTTAAACTGATACATCAGGTTTTTCTGGGTCTTAAGCCTGCCAGTCTTCAGCCTGAACCTACATCATGGGCTCTCCCCAGTCCCCAGTTTGCCGACTGCAAACTTTTGGACTTCTTAGCCTTCGTTATCATGTGAGCCAATTCCTTAAAATAAATATCCTTAAACACATGTGTAGTTATAAATATCATACTGGTTCTTTTTATCTGGAGAACCTTGAATAACACATTCTTTAAATGCGCAAACAATGTTCACATCAAAGATACCACAAATGAGAGATTAAATTACTTCCCCAGGTTCACACATTCAATAACTGAAAAAACACAGAGGTACCTTGTAGAACTACACAAGCACAGTCTATTCATTACACAACACAGTAGGATTCTCCAGGAGGATGTTTGTGGGGCATTCTATTGGAATTGAATCTCTTAGAGATTCAAGTTATTGTATGCTTTTAAAAAGTAACTTGCTAAATTTATCTCCATATTGTAGCTAACATTTTTTCAAAACCTGTTATTTAAAAATGAGTTGAATTCTCCCATTTCTTGGTGATGCAAGTCTTTTAAGTTTGCTTCTGTGTCATATAGGACATATTAATGAATAATATAAAACAAAATTAATTTATTTTAAATAGATACATCATAGAGGTATAGGTATATTGATACATTTCAAGTGTCCAAAATGTAAGAAAAAAAAACACTTTCCAAGACGGTTTGGTGGTTTCTTACAAAACCAAACATATTCTTAGCATGTGATCTATTAGTAACAATCATGCTCCATGGTACTGACCCAAAACACAAAAGCTTATGTACAAAATAAATAAATAAACCATCCCAAAGATATTTATGGCAGCTTTACTCATAATTGTGAAAACTTAGAAACAACCAAGATGTCCTTGAGTAGGTGAATGGATAAACTAGTTTTATATATTTCTATTCATAAATAAACATCCAGACAATGGAAGGTTATTCAGCGAAGAAAGAAAGAAAGAAAGAAAGAAAGAAAGAAAGAAAGAAAGAAAGAAAGAAAGAAAGAAAGAAAGAAAGAAAGAAAGAAAGAAAGAAAGAAAGAAAGAAAGAAAGAAAGCAACCAAGCCATGGACAGACATTAGGAAACTTATGCATGTTACTAAGTGAAAGAAATCAATCTGAAAAGGCTACATACTATTTGATTCCAAATATATGATATTGTGGAAAAGGCAAAACTATGGAGATAATAAAAAACTCAGTGGTGGCTGGAGAACAGTTGGATGAACAGGCAGAAAACAGAGGACATTTAGGGCACTAAAAATCCTCTGTATGATATCATATTGTATATGCCATTATGAATTTGCCCAAACCCATAAAGTGTACAATACCAAAAGTGAACCATTACTTAAACCGTGAACTTTGGGTGATTATGGTGTGTCATGATAGGTTCATTTTGTCAATATACAAATATATATACTATAGTGCTGAGTAATGTGGACAATGGGGAAAGTTAAGCATGTCAGGGGCAGGGAGAGGGTATATGGAACATCTCTGTACCTCCTTCTGAATTCTGTTGTAAATACAAAAAACTATAGAAATTGAGTCTTAAAAAAAAAGTGAAATAAGCCAGGTGGTGAAAGACAAATACCATATGATCTCACCTATAAGTGGAACCTAATCAACAAAACAAGTAAGCAAAATATAACCAGAGACATTGAAATTAAGAACAAACTGACAGTGACTAGAGGGGAGGGGGAAGAGGATAACGGGGGGAAGAAGGGGAAGAGTTTTCAGTAACATGTATAAAGGACACACGGATAAAACCAAAGAGGGATAGGATCAAGGGTGGGAAGTGGGGATGGCTGGGGTAGGGGGAGTGGTGGGAGGAAAATAGAGACAACAGTATTTGAACAACAATAAAAAAAATTTAAAAAGAAAAACAAGTAGAAACCTATGTTGTCACCATAAAACAGATTAGTGAGACAGACATTATACTGCATTGATATTACTACATGCATTGATATTACTACATCCACCTTGCACAACTATATTAAGCACCATTACACTGCATTGTGCTCTGATACAATAAAATTTTGTATCTTTTTCTAAACATCAGAAAAATGGGACTCTCTGAAATAGACAAGGAAAAATATTCTAATTATGTGTTTGCTCAAGATTTTTTAGCAGATACATGATAAAGACAGTAAAACTTTACTAACCAATACATTGTATTCTTTGAAATTTATTATATGTAATAATATACAATTGGTAACAAGTTATACACTTATAAATGTATGTATTATTTACTCATTGTTTTCTGTAGAAATCCAGACAGGCATTATTACATGTAGATTACCTGCAATCACTATACTTGTCCTCCAAAAAACAGTCAAGTTGCTGGGTCTTACTTTATCAACATCTACTAAAACAGCACCTTTTAGAGACAATTGCTTAAACAAGAATTATTTCTGCCTGAGTCCATCATACATTAAATAATAAAGTTTATATGTACAACATTTAGAAGCAGTATCAGGAAATTGGTTGACTTAATATTGGTCTGAAATGACTTCTAGGAAAAGATAATATCTAAGCTGAGCTTAACAAATTAAAAAGAACAAAATTTTTAAAAACACTGAAATGAACAATTTTAAATCCAGTTTCCACATCAGTTGTGTGTCCTGGTCTGCTTACTTACTTTTTATGAGTTCTTAACTACAACATTCTCCAGATAAACAGAAATAGTTAATCATGCTCCACAAAGCTATTGAAGGAATAAATTAGATACTTTGGAAAATTTCTGTGTGTTGAGTCCATATTATAGATAATCAAAAAATAGTTAAGATTAAGTGCAGATTTTCTCCTAAAAATAGATCAAGTGGGATATATTTCATGATCTCAAGTATTGACCTTCTTAAAATAAAATTTATTTATAACTTATAAACAGGAACAATTGAAATTTTAAAAATATTTTATATCATTTAATTGACAAATATTTACTGAATGCAAACTATATGCCAAGCAATATTCTAAGCACTTAGGATACATCCATGAATAAAACAAACAAGATAGCTTTTCCTCTGGGAGAACAAACAATAATGACATCAATGAAAAACTTAATAAGCCAAAGAAAAGGAGAGTTAGGTTGAAAGAAATGCTTGTGGTCATAGTTTTGTGAGATTATGTAGTTAGGAGAGGTATGTTGCTTTTCCCACTTTCTACCACTGTTCCAGATCCAATCTATGCTTTACTCTGAAGCTTGGGAGGTTTCAACCTGTGGCATCACTCAGCCTTCCTTTCTTTTGGGGTTGTGATTTGGTTCAGCCAATGGGAGTTAGTGATAGAAAATCAGAAAAAAAAAAGAATGAGACTAATTCTTCATGACTTCCCTCCAATATCAGCACATCTGTTCTAGAGATTATTGCCTGCTTGCCCTACTATGTGCAGAACACCTACCACCACACCCCTGCTGCAGCTGCAGCTTTGAAGAGCTCATAAACATCATTCCTTCACTTTTTTGCTGTCTTGAATCTTAGAACCTAGTTATTGCCCTGCCATGTTTGTGGATATTGAAAATTCACAAACTTCATTCAGCCTTATTCCCTGTTCCATACAAATACACATATCATAACATTGTGGTTTTGATTGTATTCCTCTAATTAGAGATGTTGAACATCTTTTCCTGTACCTGCTGCATTTGTATTTCTTTAAAGAATGTCTGTTCAAGTCTTTTGCTTATTTTTTAACTGAGTTCTTTTGCTATTGACTTGCAGGAGTTCCTATAGTTAAAAATATAGTGCACTTCAAAACAGACTAATCTCACGCTAAATGTTCTTACCACTTAACACATACACACATGCACACACAATGGGATTCTTTTGGAGGTCATGGATCTGCTTAATACATTAAATGTTATGATAGTATCATGGGTGTATGCATGTGTCCAAAGTCAAATTGTATATAATAATTATGTGCAACTTTTGTGTATTAATTCTACCTCAGTGAAGCTGAAAAATACATTTAAATTAAATGACTTTTCTTTAAAATCAAATATGTATTTATATTTATTTGTAAACTTATATTTCCCTTCTATATAATAAGTAGCACCTACACTTCATATGATCAAAATACTTATCTTTATATCTACTTAAATTTTACAAAAATAATATTTTTTAAAAATAACAATTGTGGAATAGAAATTCCAAACTAATAATTATTATAAATTTAAACCCTGTCCCTAGATAAATTTGAGTGGTCTGAAAGAAATGTGGAGTAATGAATGTGGGCCAGAGCATAAGCATAAAGAATAAAATACTCACTTAAGAAGAGAAAGTGATTACATATTAGTTCCACTAATAAACAATGATGAAACTTGTTATAAATGTAATTTCCTTTGTCTCTTTATTAGTTTAATTATTATTCATTTATTCCCAGTTGCATTGAAATGGATTAACCTGAAACCTTCACCTATGACATTTATATTCTATAAACTCTTCCCTCACCCTCTCTCCCATCTCTCTCTCCAGACTTCATAACTAAAATATTGAGTAAAATGAATCTATTTAAGTGGTCTTTCTCTATCCTGCACCCCTGCTTTTCCCCACAGCAGTACTGCTATAATGAATCGTATGCCCATAATCTATTTCTCTCCCTCTCATATTCACATTTGTCATACACAGACACCCTCACACACTTATATGTGTGTGTATATATATCTGTATATATATACATATATATTTGTATAAATAGTTTTAACTCTTGAAATTTATTAAAATAATACCTTGTTTAGTTAATATTTTGGAATTCCTTTTTCTAAAAATTATATTTCTAAATCACATTTATTCAACTGTGTGTAGCTAGAGTTAATTTATTTTGCTGGCTATACAATATCCTATAGAGTATATCAGCATTTATTAGTACCACAATTTAATGACTATTATAAATATACATCCCTAAGTGTTTTTTTAAATGATTCTTGATGCACATGGTTAACACTTACTGGACTGTATATTCAACTTTATAAGGAAAAGCCAATCTGTGTATGTGTGTATGTTAATTTAATCTTTATTGTATTTTTCACATTACCTTTTATTCTCTTTATACCACCTCCCCCTAGGAATCACCACACTGTTGTCCATTGCATCAGTCCTTTTTCCTTTTTGTTCAATCCCTCCACCCACTAAACTGCCCCCTAACTAGCTGTCATCCTGATCTCTATCTATGAGTGTGTCCCCATTCTCCTTGTTAGTTCAGTTTGTTCATTAGATTCCATATATGAGTGAAATCATATGGTATTTATCTTTCTCTGACTAGCTTATTTCACTTAGCATAATGTTCTCCAGGTCATTCCATACTGTTGCAAATGGTAAAGTTTTCTTCTTTTTATGGCCAAGTAATATTCAATTGCATAAATGTGCATAATTGTTATATCCACTCATTTACTAAGGGCCACTTGGGCCACTTCCATATCTGGTTGATTGTACATAATGCTGCAATGAACATAAGGGTACTTATGTCCTTTTGAACTAGTGTTTTGGGTTCCTTGAATATAGTCCCAGCAGTGGGATCATTGGGTTGAAAGGAAGATCCATTTTTAATTTTTTGAAGTATCTCCATGCTGTTTTTCACAGTGGCTGCACCAGTCTGAATCTCCACCATCTGTGCAAAAGAGTTCCGCTTTTTCCACATCCTAGCCAGCACTTGTTGTTTGTTGATTTATTCATGATTGCCATTCTGCAGATGTGAGATGATATCTCATTGTGATTTTAATTTGCATTTGTCTGATGATTAGTGACATTGAGCATATTTTCATATGTCTATTGGCCATCTGTATAGCCTCTTTGGAGAAGTGTCTGTTCAGGTACTTTGCCCATTTTTTAATTGGTTTGTTTATTTGTCTGGTATTGAGTTTTGTAAGTACTTTGTAAGTTTTAGATATTAACCATTTATTATACGTATCGGCCATTATGTTTTTCCATTCTGTGGGTTGTCTTTTTGTTTTGTTAGTGATTTCCTTTGCCACACTGTTTTATATGGTGACTTTATCCATTTATACTCTAATCCAATTTGAAAGTTTATTTACACACATGTACTACAACAATTAGTTTTATTGGTATTCTTATTTTTGTCACTGAAATTGATATAAAATGGTCTCTTCTTATAATCTGGGGTTCTAAGTCCCTGGTCACAAATAAGGTTGAACATCTCTTTAAATTTGCTTTGGCCACACGTAACCCTCTTCTCTGTGAAATTTCTGTTCATATCTTTTGTTCAGTTACATTTTTACTCACTCTTTCTTTATTATGTTTATAAAAGTTATTTATACATTTTGATAATAATTCATTGGTTATATAATTAAAGTATGTTCTATCATTTGGTGAACTGTTTCTGAAATTTTTTGAGGTGTTTCTGAGGAATGAGTATTTTAATATAAAATAAAAAAATGCTATTCTTTAGTTTGTATTAGTTTTTGTGTTCTCTTTCAAAAACTATCTCTAATTTGCTGCCTAAAATACACTAACTCATATTGCTAAAAGCCTTAAGAGTACATTTTTAAATATTTAAGTATTCAATCCATTTGGAGCCAAATTTTCTGTATAGAGTAAGATAACAACCCATTTTTCATTTGATATGGATGATCATGTCTTATTTCTTCATTTATTGAATCATTTTTCCTTGACTCATATTTCTGCAATGTAAGATCTGGCAGTGTCAATGGCCCATATACACCTCAGCTCTGCTTTTGGTTTCTTTTTCACACTACAGTGGAGTGTTACTCCACTTGAAAAAAAGAGAAAAATATGACAGTATCTTATGTATAATATCATGTGATGTTTTATAATGGGTAGGATAATCTAACTCTTTACAGTCTTTTTTTCTTAAACTAGTATGAGCATTTATTTCTTAGGCTTTTAATGTTTCATGTATATTTAAAAATCAATAATTTCCATAAAAACCTTGTTGAAATTTTAATTAGAATTATATTTACCTATAGTGGCAAAATCACAACATAGAGAAATAATTGTATGACACCATTTTTCTGGTACAATGCTATTTTAGATTTACATATTTTCTAATATTAAGCCATTCTTCAATAAAACCACTCAGGTTATGGTTATATGTAGGACATTGTTCAGTTAACAGCTAGATTTCAATTGGTAATGCTTTGTTTAGTTGTATTTTCATCATCTTTTTTTTGTCCTTTTTGGTATTAATTACTTTGCTTTTTTGGGAGATGGAAATGTAGGATAAATTAGAAATATTTGCTGTTTCAATTCTTGGGAAAAATTTGAAAATATTTCAAAGATATATTATTTGAAAGTTGTTTATATTGTATTTCATAAGGAAAAAAAAGGAAAGTCAAGTCTTCAGACTTCTTATCCCAAATTTCCACTTTCTTCTTTTAAAAAGACAGTGTAATATAAAGTGTTTAAATATTTTTATTTGGATGTATTTGTATGTCAAATAACTTGGGTCTCTGGTGTAACATGAGATTGAATTTCCTCTGTTTTAGCTATATCACATCAAAATTAATTAAGATTGAGTATTTATTTATTATCATAAGTTATTTTTGAGATTATTTTATTTAGAATGCTGTTCTAGGAGAATGCTAGATCTGGTTTGAAATTACATGTAAATATAATAAATCATTGAGACTTTATAGTAATAACTTACTTTGAGTAATGACTTACAATTTAATTTCTACACAATACATTCTTAATAATCTTCAAGTAGAGTTCTTTGATGCAATCTATCAAATCTCAAAATTGTTCCTCAATTTTATCAGATTAAATCACATGTTAAATATAGACTAAAGAAAAAAAGGAAGTTTCAATTTGAAAAGTAATGAAAACAGCCACTATGGAAAAGAGTATGGAATTTCTTCAAAAAAATAAAAATGGAACGGCTTTTTGATCCAGTGATTCAACTGCTGGGATTATACCATACAAATTCTGAAACACTAATTTGAAAGAATCTATGCACACCTATGTTCATAACAGCATTATTTACAAGAGCCAGGTACTGGAAATAGCGTAAGTGACCATCAGTGAATGAATGGATCAAAAAACTGTGGTACATTTACACAATGGAGTACTACATAGCAGAAAGAAAGAAGGGTCTCCTACCCTTTGCAACAGCATGGATGGAACTGGAGAGTGTTATGCTGAGTGAAATAAGCCAGTTGGTGAAAGACAAATACCATGTGATCTCACCTATAACAGGAATGTAATCAACAAAACAAATAAACAAGCAAAACAGAACCAGAAGCATGGAAACAAGGAACAGACTGCTAGTGACCAGAGGGGAGGGTAAAAAGGGGGGAAAGAAAGGAAAGGTTCTAGTCAAGGAATGTATATAAATGACCCATGGACATGGATCAGGGTGGGGATGACTGTGGGAACAGAGGGGGCTAGGGTACAGCAATGTGGGCAGGGGGGGATTGGGACCACAGCAAAAGAACAACAATAAAATAAAATAAATGTATTTGTAAATAAAAAAAGTAATGAAAACATGTCTTTGTTTCTTACTAATTTCAGACTTTGATCAGTGACCTCTTTTATGTACAGAATAGTCATAGAGATAGCTGATTTGTTAATTGATTTTAGGTTTTGTGAATGTATTTTATAAAGAAATTTAGAGTGTATTGCAACAAAGTTGTTGAAAATACGTTGTGATCACACAGTATAATCAATGTGCTTTGTTTTTATTTTGGTATACAAGAAAACATTAGAAAACTAGAGCTTAAAAGCATTTTTTGTATAGTCCCTAAATAGAGAATAACAAAAAAAAACCCTGAAATAATGAAAAAAAACATGATGGGAACATTCAACTTTTCAACACCTCTCCCAAACTAATGAGCTGTTATACTAAGGGATAGTCATGTGAAATTGTTCAATTACAACAGAAAGGACTGAGGGGTACTAGCAACACCTATTCATAGGTAGTAGCAGAAATGTTTATATAAGTACTCATTATCACTCTTTTAATAGAGGTTTATGGACCTTTAGCAGAAAAATGGTTTTCCTTACTTTCCTCATCTTTTCCAAAAGTAAGTTATTATTGTGTGACACTTGTCATTATTCTAGTCCGAGCTTAGCTTATATTGGGTTTTTTGGTTGATTATATTGTTGATTATGTACAATTACATTAGTGAGTTGGTTAAATAGGGGAAAATTAAATACCTTCTAAATCTTCCCAAGATCAAACAAATATTATTTTAAAGTTGTTAATTACCCATAAGGGAAAGTATTGTTAAGAATGAATAAAAGAACTTTTTATATTATCAGATATGTGTATACACTAAACTGAAACAAACTCCAACAGATAATCTGGGATTGAGCAAAAGTATGTAAACAGATTTATTAATTCAATTATTTATTTATTAATATATCAACAAATGTAACTCTCTATATGGTACTACTATCTGATGTTTGGCACTGAAATTGCCGTCATCAGTACAACAGTAATAGTGAATAAACTTCATGGACTCAGTGCTCAAATATTAATAGTGCCAATAGTTATGATCTTTTGTTTTCACATCAGTAAAAGACATGTAAGTGTAAGTCAATAGTTAAAAACATAGGTTGTGCTTTTAGTTTTCCTTCATCCCTGGTTACTGCTTATTGTTCCTAACTAAAACACAATCTAAGTCTTAGTATATACTTGTTAGTAAAATCATACTACTAATAGCAACTGTCACCTAAACATTTTTTAAACAAAAAATTATATTGAGTTTTTGTTTTAATTTATTATGAATATAAATAGAATTCAGAAGTCTGTTGTCTGTTTTAGCACATGGTGCTAAGGGCTCCCATGCTTCATCAGTCTTATTTTGAAACACTTTTAACTGTTTCAAAATAACTTACTATATATATTACAAGTAAGACTCTGTTAGCTCTTAAAAGTCAGAAAAAAAGTTAAAATACATCTTATAAATGTGTAAATCTGTTAAGAATTATAAAATAAAGTCTATAATCTATAAAACATAGGTTTCTAGATTCTCGGGAAAAATGAAGGAACCTGGGAAATAATTAATTTCCACTCAATTCTTTGTCTCAGCCTTTTTCTTAGTATAACTTTAGCTTTTGTTTTCTGGCTTTTCTTTTACAGTAGCTTTGAAAATAATCACTAAGATTTTATTTGAAATTTTCCTTTGCTCTTTTTGTGAAAATAAAACTAAGAGGTCATCATGAATATTTTACAAAACACATAGTTGTCTTCTTTAGAGAGGATTCACCTGCTAGAACAAAGAAAATGGTAATATTGTATTTTTCACATAGGGGAGTAGAAAGCACATTGGTAAGAACATAAACTCCAGAGTCAGAAAGATCCAGCTTACAATCTATGTGCCACAAGTGACAAATTGTGTGAGTTTATGGAAGTTCATTTCTCTGTGCATCAGTTCCTTTTTCCATAAAAATATAATAGGTATGAAAATTTAACTTATAATGCATTTCTAATGATTAAATAAAGGAGATATAGTACAGTAACTAAAACATACTAAATTTGAAGTAAACTTAAGCTATTAGTACAAATTAGTTACATTCAGTTAATCAGTTGTCTGTTCTCTGGCTCTTCATTCATTGTACAGTTCCTGTTTAGGATACTTAAACCCAACTACAATAACCAAGAAGTTGAGTACTTCAACCATTTACAGGACATTCAATAGGCTCAAGCAGTAAGTAAAGAAAAAAAATTGTCAGATTTTTCATAAATCAAAGCTTTTTTTGTTTTTTAAATTAAGGAATTTTCAGAGGCGTCACTCAAGAAGGTATCCACTGTGTTGTGAACATGCACAAGAATGTGGTATCAGGGCGGTGCGGTCTATAGTTATGACATTGAAACAAAAGGCAACAAGGACAAAGGTCCTTGGTGACCAGCACTGAGGACTTCATTCACAGGGCAAAATCAAGTTGAGATTGCTGTATACAAGAGGATGAATGCATAAATGAAATTGCTAAATAAAGATATTAAACATGAAGGTAAGAAATAAGAACTGAAGTACAGAACCCTTCCTTTACGAACAAACATACATTATCTAATAGTAAAGTGCAAACAAAATTACTTTCATTCTCATTAATCTCTTTCTTTCCTCAAAAGAAGAAATACGAATGGCAGATAAGAAAAAGAATACTAATTGCCTCCTTATAAAGTGGTTGGAAGGAAATACATAAGAAAAAGAATGCTTTTGAGCATCATGAATGATATATATGATATGCCTTACATATATGAGGCATTTCATAAAAGAAAATAGTTTTCAACAGTATTAGCAAAGTCTGTATATAACCTCTGAATTATCGTATTATTTACTTTTCTGATTCTTATTCATTTCATTATACTTCACTTTCTAGAAGAGAGATCATAATCTTTTGTGTGTCCTTTATAATAAGTATAGCATTACCAAATGCAAAAAATATACTTTTGAAGGGAATCAGCTAATATTTTTTTCTAAAATAGTGTTTCACTTAGTAGCATTATATTTCTCTTATTCTTTATATAATTTTTATTTGTGTAGCTGTCTTGTTTCTGCCAATAGATTTTCACTGTTTTCCTCTCTTCCTTTTCCTCCTTTTTTCTCTCTTCCCTTCTTCCTTCCCTTCCTTCCTTTCTTCCTTCCTCTCTCTCTCCACCTTTCTTTTTCTTCATTTTCCTTCTCTTTCTTTTTCTTCCTTTCTTTCTTTCTTTCTTTTTCTTTCTTTCTTTCTTTTCTTTCTTTCTTTTTTCTTTCTCTTTTTCCATCTCTCTATATTTTATATAGATATATAGAAATATCTATATAAAAGCTAATTCACAATTATATCATTACATTTTATTGGTCATAAGTAGAAGATGTTAAGTCAGTGGTGATTATTCAAAATGAACCTCCATACCATTACTTCAAAATGGCCAACCGACATTGGAATTGATATCACCATCCAAATTTCAGAGGCACAAAATACATGCATCCAATGTTGGTGGAATCTTTTTATGAAAATGGAGTATAACTTGTCAAATGTTGGCTTACATCAATCATGTGTACCTAAGAACCTCTTGAAAATGAAATGATTCACACTACTACAATCAAATTAAGGAATTCATGAAATTAGAACTACCTAACTGTAATACATTGTTAATAGGCTTCCAAATTTAGCCTTCAAGGAACTGGTAAATTATAAATGAAACCAGTATTATTCCATTTGGATACAGTTATTGAAGAATTTCACTTAAGAACACACAGTATTCTTTTGTCAAAAAGGAAAAATTCTTGAACATCAAAAATGTAGGATCATATTTCACTATTCAATAACAAAAAGAATATTAAACTAAAACCAAGAGACTAACTTCTGCCAAGAATTCATGGTCTGAACTTACCTGTTTCATAGTCCTGCACTCCAATTTTCACAATATGTAATTAACAAATTCTTAAGTTTTATCCTAAGTTTCCTCCCTACTCTGTAATTTTGTATGTCCAAACAACTATATATGTAAAAGATGATATAAATGTTATTATATATCACAAATCTAATGATAATATAATATATTTTATCAGATATATCTCCCCAGGCAAGGAAAACAAATGAAAAATGCATAGGAGACTGTTTTTTGTGGCATGGGCACAGCTCCCACTCAGAAAGGCCAGTTGGAAATGAAGTCCAGTTCACAGGACCCACACCCATGGATAGGTTCTCCCGTGGGGAATCAGGCCTGCAGTGTACCAAAGCCACTTGGAGACTTGCTTTTTGCTAAAACTCCCTCACCCTGAATTAAGGCAGCAAATGTTTACTGCATTCTTTAAAGTAACTTCCTAAAATCTATGCTAAACCTCCCAGTGATGAGTGTAACCAGTCCAACCATTTTTCCTTTTGCAAATATCTTTCTTCTGTGATGTGATTAGTGGCATGCTCTCCTTTGTTTTCTGTAGAAGGTAACCACCTAAAGTGAACCTGTGCATAATAAATGAGGACCATTCTCAATGTAATGTGCTCAGAAAGCAATAAAAGCTTGTCAAGGTAAGGGCCAAGGCTCTCTCCTCTTGAATGAGTGGCTGAGCCATCCTTTTTCCTCCACAGGACTTGGTAGTCTGTGTGAATTTGTCTTATCCCATCCATAACGCCGCAGTTTGCACAAGCTGGGTTCAGCATCACAAATGGGACTACATCAACCAAAAAAGTTTTTGCACAACAAACCAAATCAACAAAATAAATAAAAAGACAATCCACAGACTGGGAAAATATATTTACTGATGTATCGTGACATGGAGTTAATATCCAAAATTTATAAATCACTTACAAAACTCAACACCAAAAAAAATAACAACCCAGTTATAAATGGGAAAAGTACTTTCTTCAAAGGGGACATACAGATGGCCAATAGACATATGAAAATATGTTCAATGTCACTGATCATCAGACCAATGCAAATTAAAACCACAATGAGATATCATCTCACATTTCTTAAATGGCTATCATCAATAAATCAACAAACAAGTGCTGGCAAGGATGTGGAGAAAGGGGAACTCTCTTGCAGTGTTGGTGGGAATGCAGACTAGTGCAGTCATTATGGAAAGCAGTATGGAGATACCTCAAATAATTAACTATGGAACTGCCTTTAACCCAATCATCCCACTGCTGGGACTATATCCAAAGGAACCCAAAACACTAATTCAAAAGAACATAAGAATCCTCTGTTCATTACAACATTATTTATAGTCATCAAAATATGGAAGCAGTCCAAGTATTCATCAATAGATAAATGGATAAAACAACTATGGGACATTTACACCATGGAATTCTACTCAGCTATAAAAAGAAGAAAAATTTTCCTGATGCAACAGTATGAATGAACCTGGAGAACATTATGCTAAGTGAAATAAGTCAGTCAGAGAAAGACAAATACCATATGATTTCACTCATATGTGGAATCTAATGAACAAACAAGGTAAATGGGGACAAACACAGATAGAGAGCAGCATGACAGCTACTGGGGGAGTGGATGTTCGTGGGTGGAAGAATTGAGCAAAAAGAATAAGGACTCACGGACATGGACAACAGTGTGGTAATTGCTGAAGGAAGAGGTGTATTAAGGGACTAAATGGTAATGGGAAAAATACAATAAAAATTAACTTTTAAAAACAGAAAAAATAAAACATAAATTAAATTTAGAAAAAAAACAAATATAATGATACTGTTATAGCTAACAGAATTTAACAGAATGTATACTATAAATTATGACAAAGACTCTCTTTGACCAAACCTTAGTCAGACTTCTATAAGCCATCTTCTTGACTGGGTTTCCAGCTTTGAACTTTCAAGTCTATCTTTGCACTCCAAAGAACCCTGTGGCTTTAGACAGAATTGCTACTTTCTATTGTGATCACACTTCATATCTAATCAAATTCCTCACCCTTCACAATCAACAGGTGATATCTAAAAATCCTGGCCTGCTTTCAGCAAGAAACTTGTCACTGTATTAGCTAGAATCACCCTTTACCCTTGATGTTTCATCTTCATAATTTTTCATCCACTGGCCCTCATCCTGCTTTTAGCTATGAACCCTCACTTTTTGGTTGTTGTTCTATTCAGAGTGGAGTCCATTTGATCCATTTCCATCACTGCAACCCCCTAGTGTTTATTCCCATCCTGAATAATGTTCCCACTATCTTTAATTTCAGAATAATTTTTTCTTTAAAGAGTATTGGACTTCTAGTTATAACACATACAAATGTGAAAAGATACTGTTTTAGAAATCTGCTAGTCACTTAAGTGACTTAAGCCATGGTTTTATACCACTTACATTTTAAATACAGTAGTTATATTTAACTATAAAATATACAATTGTACCTAATTAATCACTAAGTCATTTCCCTTTGGGATCAGAGTGACCTGACATTTCTTAGAGGTCCCAGGTAGTCTCATTACAAGGTTTTATTTCTTTTTAAGTCTATTTGTTATTTTTGTTGTTTCTTAATGCTCATTTCTTCAAAGATTTATTAACAAAAGCATTTACACATGCCCTCATAATTCCATCTTTGTATAAGGCTAGTTTAAAAGAGAAGGAAACTAGTCCATTATAACAAACATCTCACGTGGAGAGGAAGTGAGTGGTTACACTAACCTCCCTTAAGATGCAAAACACTGAAGGCTCCCCCAAGAAACAAAGAGGACAATATTGAAATTGGCAACACTGAGGTTTCAAACTTATTGAGAAATACACAGCTATGGAGACTTTTAAAGAGTGGTTATTCACAACTGAAGTTGCTGCTTATAGGAGAGAGAATAGCTCCTGAACAAACCCCTAAATGAATGGAGGGAAACGCTACTACTGTGTTGTGGTTTAGAGATATGTCAGTCCTGGAAGAGACCTGGACCACTGGGAATGGGAGCCAAGTCAGAAATTCAGACAGAGGTTCACCCATGCACAGCTGAGTGAGTGTAGAGTTTCTTAAAATGAGAACAGCAACAAACATCAATTTTCCAGTGGTAGGAAAACTATGTTATTCTTTGAGGTCAGTATATCATCTATGAAATGGGAATAATACCTATTTGGATGTTTTGTAAAAAAGGTTAGGGAAAAATAAAAGTACCTGTACAATATTCCAAACATTGGATTGTCAATGTCAATTTAAATATTTTTATATAAAATTACCAGATTAGTTGGACACTTCACTAATAATCTTGGGATTATGATTTTAAAGATTTATAAATCATATTCTGTTGTTCATGTACATGCAGCCACAGTATTTTTTATTTTCAGTACACATATTAAATTATAATCATATTTTTTATCTTATCAGGCTAACTTATCCAGAAAAAGTGAAGTAGTTTTATATGTAGCTCAGTTTCAAAAGAATATGATTATATCAAAGCTAAGTGTTCAGCATTTTTCACTTGAGTGCAGAGAGGTTCTGTGTTGAGCCAGAACTTCCTACAGTTAAGAACATGCTTACATGAATTACACAGTTAAGAGCTATATATTTTGCAGATTTTCTTCAAGAATGAAAGCAAGCTCTCAAGATTCCAGTATTGTTCTGTATTAGGTTACTAAAATTGCAAAGTATGCACTAGGGACTTATATATGTGTAGTTTATTGGAAAATGCAGGGGAAGAGGAAAAGGCAGTTTGAGTGTGTGTTAGCAGGACTGTTGCTCTAGGCAGTGGGTGCTTGATTCTGCTGGGAACCCCTGACATGTGTCCAAATGCCTGCCATTATTCTCTACCTAAAGGGTGGGAGGTGGGAGCATTCTATCTATCTGTTCAATCCACTGCTCTCTCCCAAACTTGAATGTTTTCCTTGGAGTATGAAATCCTTGAGTATCTGAGTTGCATCTATTTGCTACCCGAGTAACTCTAAAGAGGCATGCACTGACAGAAAAGTCCCAGGGGAAGAAAGCAAGAGGAATCGAAGTGATGTGTTGTCTGTATATCAGTTTGGATAGAGTTTTATCTTTACTTTGTTGAGTCTTCAAATCCATGAACACTATGTTTTATTTTAACAAGGTCTGATTTATTTAAGTGTTTTATTTTTTTAACTTGGATTTCATGGTTTTTAGTATGCTAGTCCTTTACATGTTTTGTTAAACATACATCTAAATATTTCATTTTTAGAGCAATTATGAATGATATTGTGACATTTTAATTTTGATGATTCTCATGTTTGCTACTCATTTATAAAAATATAGAATTTTTGTGCATTTATTTTATATTTTGTGACCATGCTGAGCTCAGTTCTAAAAGTTCTGATCATTTTGTTTTCTGTTTTATAGATTTCTTGTGATTTTCTCCACAAAAATTTTTTTTCTTTAAATAAATATGGTTTCATTTCTTTTCTTAAAATCTGCTTACCCTTTACATTATTCATTCATTCACTCATTTATATATTCATTCATTTATTTTTGCCTTATTTTATTGGTTAGAAATTGTAGTCCTATGCTGAAAAAGAATGTTGAGAGCAGTTAATCTTGCCTGGTTCCCAATCTCCAGGGTGAAAACACTAATTTTTAAGTATGGCACTTGCTGTAAGGTTAAAACCTTACTAAAGTGTGTGCTCTTTATGAAAATCAGAATTCTCCAAGTTTGCTGAGAGTTTCTAACTAAATGGGTATTCAATTTTGTCAAATGATTTTTCATAATAAATTTATATGATGATGTGATTTTTCTCATTTACATTGTTAATATGGTGTTTTACAATGATTTATTCTGAAATAATGAATCAACCTAGCATTGCTAAAATAAAATCTATGTGGTCAGAATAAGTCATTATTTTTATATATTGCTGAATTATATTTGATAATATTTTGTAAAGAATTTTTGCATCTATTTAATGAGAGATGTTGGTCTATAGTTTTTGTGCAATGTTTCTAATTTTGGCATAAAGATAATCCTGGTCTCCTAAAATGAGTTGAAAAGGAGTTGCATCATTCTTCTAGTTTTTTGAAGATATCATCTAAATTCAATGCTCATTCTACTTTATAAGTTCGGTAGAATTCGCCAATAAAACCTTATAGGTCTGGAGATTTTTTTGAGGGGGTTTTAAGTGAATAAATTTAATTTCTTTTATACTAACAGGACTACTGAAATTATTTCATATTAGGTGAGTTGTGGCAGATTGTGCTTTTTTTAAAATAACATTTAGGACATTCTTTTTTTATTTAAAGATTTTATTTATTTATTTTTAGAGAGGGAAGGGAGGGAGAGAGAGAGAGAGAAACATCAATGTGCGGTTGCTGGGGGTCATGACCTGCAACCCAGGCATGTACCCTGACTGGGAATCGAAACTGCGACACTCAGGTTATGCTTTTTAAGGAACTGGTTCATTTTACCAAAAGCTCAAGTTTACAAATGTAAAGTGGTCCCTAGTATTCACTTATTATAACTATTTTGATGTCTGTAAGGTTTTTAGTGATATCCTCTATGTCATTCCTGATACTAGTAGTTTGTTCTCTCTCTTTTTTGTCAATATTTGAGTTTTGTCAATTTTATTGAGTTGTTCATTTTTAAAAAAACAGCTTTTTGTTTCATTGATTTTCTTTGTTGCATTTTGGTTTTCTGTTTTATTGATTTCTGTGCTTGTCTTTATTATGCCATCTTACTGCTTGCCGTGAATGTATTTTGCTCAATAATTATCTTAAACATTCACTTTATATATATTTAGAACTACCTTCATGTTCCAGTTTTCAATTATTGAGTTGAAACCTTAAGAAGGAAATGACATTGTATTTGTCCACATATTTGTTATTTTTATGTTCTTCCTTCTTGATGTCCCAAGATTCCTTCTTTTACTTTGAATATTTAATTTAGAGTAGTACCTTTAGCCATTCATTTAGGATAGGTGTGCTGGCAGCAAATTCTCTCAGTTTACCATTATTTAAGAATGCCACTCAATAATTGAAAAACGTCATTTCACTTCCTTCTGGTGTCCACATTTGCCAATAAGAAATTCATTGCCATTCCATTTGTTTCCAAATTATGTAAGCACTCACTATTTTGAGTTCATTTTTCTTGTCCTTAACTTCCAAAAGTTTGACAATTGTGTCTTGATGTGGAATTTTTTAGGTTTATTCAGTTTTTGTTATTCTCAGCTACTTGAATCAGTTTGCAGATTTTTATTTTCCTCAAATTTGGGAAGTTATAAGCCATTATTACTTCTGGAATTTTATTAATTCCAGACTCTTTTTCCTTGACTCCTGGGACTCTGGGGGTATTATTTTGAAAACATATGCAATAGTCTAGGTCTCAGTCTATTTTTATCTAGATCACATTTGCTAATTTGTATGCTTCTATCATCCAGTTCACTGATTCTTTGCTTTCTTCTATTCATTCTATCAAGAGCTTAATCTTGATGTTTTTTTTAAATAGTCTTTTTTATTTTAGAATATTTTTATGAAGAAATGTTGTAAAGTTGGTTTAGAGAGTTCCTAAATAACATACATCCAGCTTCCCTACTGATTAAAATCTTTCATTATGCTACATTTGTCACAATTAATGAACTAAGAATGATATACTATTACTAACTCCAGTCCATAATTTATTAGAGACACTGTTGTGACTCTATTTTCTGGTTTCCATGGTTTCTATTGAAAAATCTGTGCTCAAATTATTATTTCCTCAGACTTTGTTTCTCCATTGTTTGTTATTTTCTTGACTGTTTTTAAGACAATTTTCTTTATTTTTAGTTTTCAGCAGTGTCAATATAAATGGTCTGGTCATGGACCCCTTAGTTCTTACACTGTTTGAAATTCAGTAACTTTCTTCAGTTCATAAGTTTATATCTTGCACCAAATTTAGGGAGTTTCAACTCCCCACAGCTTTGATTGTATTTTGGACTCTTGTCTTTGCCACTATTCTGCCTCATTTATTTGCTTATGAGAGTTCTTGGTATTCAGTAGAACACACAGATAGCATGTACATACATCTTATCCTGAACGCAAACCCCAAATACATATTTTAGTGTAGTTTTATATATAATGAAAGCAAAAAGGGCTGTGCATGGCTAGAATATCACTGGTAAGTTTCACTTCTTTGACAGTGATATATACAATCTTAAGTGAGATAGCTTCTTGAATCCACTTTTTATTTTTTAATTTATTTTATTATGTTTTTTCCATTACCATTTATCCCCCATGCTCTCTTCCACATCATTACGTAACATTTCAAGAAGCAAAGCAAAGCAATGCTGCATGTGCTATTTATATTACTTATTAAAACTTACACAGTAAGTGTTCACTTCAGCAGCACATATACTTAAAAAACATACACAATAAAAATTGTAAGAAATATGGAAATGATACTCATCAATTTCAGAAATCTGATTAACCCTGGGGGATGAGAAAGACGAAGAAATAACGTGGAATTTTGTCTATGTCTGAAAGATTTTTTTCCTTAAAGGAGAAACAAACTCAATTAAAAGTAATATAAAGCATATTTCATTATAATAGTAATCATATATGTATATGTAACATTAGTTTCTGCTATTTTCTCTATGTTTGAAATGTATCAAAATTAAAATATTAAAAATCTTATGAAAACTTTTTATTTTTAATTTATTTTCTAAGATTTTATTTATTTATTTTTAGAGGGGATGGGAAGGAGAGAGGAAAAGAAACATCAATGTGTGGCTGACTCTCATGCATCCCCTACTGGGCACCTGGCTCAAAACCCAGGAATGTGCCCTGACTGGGAACTAAACCAACAACCCTTTGCTTCACAGGCTGGCACTCAATCCACTGAGCCATACCAGCCTGGGCAAAAAAGTTCTTTTAATTAGTACTACAAGCTCCCATTTAAGAGCAGAATTATTTTGGAAGTAATAGCTTTAATACTGTCAACCATAGTAACAATTCTGCAGGAAGATAATAGCATTATGGACAAAAGGATTAAAGTCCAGGACATGAAGAGTTTCATTTTGTCTGGATAGAGGTTTGATTTGCTCTTGATGTTCCAAGGTAGAAAGAGACTCAGAGAAAATGAAACTGGAAAAGACACTGGAGCTTGTGCTGCCTGTCACTTGCCAAACCCAATAAGCAGAGACAGAGATTGAATCTTTATGGGTGCTTTATTCAGATGGCTGGCAATCTGAGAAGATGGTGGGTTCATACCCTAACAGAACATCTTGCATTTTCTTTCCAGGCCAGACTTTTATAACAGAGAACAAAGTGAGGTTAGGGGTTTTGAAATTCAGGGAAAATTAGATTAAAAAACTGCTGTTTTGTCACCCTCAGCAGATAGCTATTCACAGGAGTGGGTGGTCATCTGTCTCTCCCTGGAACACAAAGGCCGAGATGCCTCCACTTGCCCCTTAGTGGTAATCTGTAGCAGTCAGTGTCCCAGGAGGTTGTTTGTTTCTCCCAGGAGCCAGGATAGGCCTTATCTATAGTTTCTGAAACAAAAGCTTTAACATATGCATTACTTAGTAGGCTTATAACTATTTACCTTAAATTAAAAATTTCCAACTATTGATCCCCTAGCAAAAGCACAGGGTGTTTAGGTCTATTTGGATTAATCTTCTTCCTCATTTTCATCTTCATCAGCAACTGTGAGAGCAGCATATTTGCTTGCAGCACTGAACTTGGAGCCTGGATTTTCTTCAGGTTTCTTTGCCTTGGGTGCAGATTTGAGTCTTGATCCTTTTTTCTGTCTTTCCTAACTGACTCCTTCCAGTGGTCTTTGTTCCCTCCATGTCCTGGACCAAGGCTGGAGTTTTCACTATGGCCTGTTGGGACACTCACCCCGTCCATTTTATTTTTATCTTCTTTCTCTGCTGGTCCTTCCTCAGAAGGTTGAGTTGGAACTATTTGATATCACCAACATTGCCAGAGAGAAAGATGTATTTTAATGGAAAAGTTGTGAGATTTAATGCTCATGCAGTTGCTTGTGTGATTAGTGCCCAGGGGCCTCCATTTAAGAAAACCGTCAATGACAATGATGCAATGTCTGGAATCTGTTTGGGCAGTAGGACAGGCATGGAGAAGAGTGTGAGGTTCTTTAATTTTTATTGTAATGGGGCATATATGAATTCTCAAACACTGAAATAAATTTTCCATTCTTGGAAAGTTAGCTATGGGCTTTGAAATTTTATTCTCTATGAGGCTGCCTGCCCCTCCACTTATTTAATTCTGAGATACTGGGGCCAGCCTAGGGGGAATTCCTCCATTTTTACTCCCATGGGGGTAGGTGGGAGTGAGTCTACAGGTTACTAAAGAATAAGATTGCTTGGTGACAAAAAAATAAAGGTGGTTTGAAAAGAAGCTTTGGGGAGGTGATGAATTATTTTGCACCAGTAATAGGGAAAAATGGTATGACCTCCAATAAACACATGAATGGTTACTTCCTGCAGTGGGAAGCATTTAGGGGGTATGGAACTCTAAAATTTCTCACAGGTACTGTTTTTGCCCTTGTTTAAACATTGTCTATCCTTTCTGAAAGTTCAGCTTTCCACATTCTGTTGAAATCCTGACTCTTCACAAATTTAGACCCGTTTTATGTTCCTCATGCTCCTCTTTCCTGTTACCTCCCAAAACCAGTTTCTGTTTAAGCCACATACCCAGTCTTCTAGGCATTCTGTATCAGCTCCTGGGATGTGTCAATTGTATCAAATGATGAACCACTGCTTTTCTCAAGTAAACCTTGGCTGCTTTGCCTTTTGACTCTCTTATTCATTCTTGCTCCTGCTTCTTTGACCCCTTTTATAGTGCAGAAAACTGTAGAATTAATGGTCTTAGATGGTGAATGAGGGTGGATAAATAGAGACAGTTAAATTGGCAGCCTTTGTTATGACCTTCACTGGGATTTTTGTTTGGGGCTTTTTACTTTGTGTGTTTGTGTGCATGATTTTTAACAAGTTTCCTTCTCTCCACTGAAATCTCACACCCATGTTTAGATTTATAATGTGGCCTAGACCTATTTGAGATAGTATGAAGACAAAAGAAAATATAGCAAACTAGCTCATTGGCATATTATAATAAAGTACACTTGCAATTAAATAATTTGAAAGAGGAAATTTTCAGAACTCAAATTGAGCAAATTGAATTGTTTTTTATACATGAACATATGAGACAATTGATATAAATAAGAGTTAAATTCCTATGGAATATTTCTGATTAAAAAATCACAAACTTCTAAACAAAAACCAAAAATGCCTTTAATATAAACATTGAAATAACTATGAGCTATCTATATTTTTAAAAAATTGATAAAAACAAGTAAGGTAAAAAAACTGTTAAATAGGGCTAAGAGGAAAAAATATTTATTATTTTGAGAAAATTATTATACCAGGCTTAAATATTTTTATAAATTAATTTGGCTATATAGTGTGTCCTTTGGTCATGAGAAAGGAAAAACAGTGTGTGTGTGTGTGGATGCTTTTCTTTCACTAAATGCAGTGAACTGAATGAACTATCAGACTATATGATGAATGATGTGATGACCAGGAAAAAAATTTTTTTCTTTTTTTCTTGATTGTCATTGTTGTGCATGTTTATCATAGAATATTAGTTAACTATAAACTGTAGAAGACAATGTAAGTGTAATCTTACCAACATCCAGTGGAAATCACTATTATATTGGTTAATAGTTTTATATGTGTAGTTACTCCAGCTTTTTTCCTATTCATTTTGTATGTAGTTGAAGTTATGCTGTATATGTAAATTATAGTTTACTTTTCTCACTTAACAGTATCATGAAAGCATTTGTTATTAATATTAAAAATTTTATATGGCACAGTAACAATGGAAATAATATAGCATTTCCTCAAAAAAACTAAAAATATAATTAACATATGATCTAATAATTCCACTTCTAGGTATACATTTAGATGAACTGAAAGCAGTGTCTCAAACAGATATTTGTACATTCACAGTATTATTCTGCATTTTTCACAATAGCTAAAAGGTAGAAGTAACCCAAGTGTCCATTGAATGCATGAATGGATAAACAAAATGTATTGTGTGTATACATACCCACACACACACACACAGACACACACATATATGGACAATGAAATATTAGTCAGCCTTAAAAAAGAAAGAAATTATAACACATGCTACAGCATGGATGAACCTTGAAGATATTATACTAAGTGAAATAAGCCAGTCCCAGAAGGACAAATATTATATGATTCTACTTATATGAGGTACTTAAAGTAGTCAAATTCATAGAGACAGAAAGTAGAATGGTGGTTGTCAGGGGCTAAGGAGCAGGGGACAGGGAAAGATAAGGAATTAGTGTTTAATGGGTATAGAGAGTTAGTGTTATAAAAATAGTTCTGAACATTGGTTGTATAACAGTGTGAATGTGATCAACACTTGAATTGTACACTTAAAAAGGTTAAGATGGTAAATTTTATATTTGGTTTACAATTTTAAAAATTTCAATGGCAAAATATATGTTAATCTTGAAAATAATATTCTATTTCAAAATTTCAAAAAACATATTATAAAAAAAATTTATAAAATTCACTCCAGTACAGTATATGTACTTGTCAATTACTTTTATTTTTATAACTTCATGCTATTCTAAGCTTATACATCCAAAATTGAAAAAAAGATTTAATCCTTCCCATTATGACTTTTTCAATCTTATTTTAATAAGGACAACATAACAATTTCTTAAGGCCTGATTTATATGGTATGCACTGAATCATCTAATTTTTTTAATCTTTCCTTTAAAGGACAAGAAAAACAAGGGAAAATATTACTAGTTTGGCCCTTTATTTATTTAAACGATGTTATAATTTCACAATAATTATTATCACACATTTTATAGTATTTAGCCAGCAGAATCATCTGAATGCATAACGCATAGTAAAAAAAAGTAAAATAAATCAATAAAGAATTATAAATACTTAGAAATTTTAGTATTATTCTCATATTTTAGACTAGTTTCTATATATTTGCAGTCATAAAATACCTTTTTTAGATTAAAATAATTGAATCTATTTTAAAGCACATTATAAGAGATGTTTTCCTCATTTTTCAAAAGGGACATCTGTAAAGTAAGTTTATACTCTAAATTTCTTTTTTTCTTTCTCTCTCTCTCTTTTTTTTTTCTTAGCTCTCAACAATCTCACCTGGATTAAAAGTTATCAGCATACTGAAACCTGTGTAATTGGAAAAAAAATACTATCTCTGGCTTTTACTTCAAGTCTGAGAAAAAAGAACACAGCTAGTAGAATAAACATGACAGAGTCCTGATCAAGTCTCATAACCCAACCACTGAAATTCACTTTGAACAGGGATTATGTGTTTTATTTCCCTCTACTGGTTAAGTAAATGAATAAATACATGAAAAAAGTCAATTGTGCTTTGATGTGCTTGCTTAAAAGCCATTTATAATATTGGGATGTCTCATGTAGAGCACTTACTGAATTGTATTGTAAAAGTACAAACAGAAAATATAAATAAGCAAGCTGAGAATCAGTAAAACGAATCACTAGAAAATAAGCAATCAGTACCAAATTATTTTTCTATATTCTGAAAGTCAGTGTTCATGAGGCAGAAACAATGAAATAAATGGTGCCTTTCTTTTCTCAGACTAATACATGGAAGTTATAAAACAAATATTAATTAAAGGAAAATTCTAACTGTACTTTATTTGCTTTAGAGAGAAATATTTTTTTTTGCCAAAAATTAGTATTTACTTTGCTAAGAATTATTTTTGATAAGACCAAGTCTAAAATCATTTGTGTCACCTGAACATTTGGCCCTGGACAGAGAAATCATTAAAAACTAAAGCTATATACATTCTAAAAGATCGCATGCTAAATATTCAGGTGAAATATTTAATTCCAAGGCTAGTATCATAAGGGATATGCCATTATTACTTTTACCATTTTCAAAATGCTAACTGAAGGAGATTGGTAAAATCATGTTTCATAGGTGACAAAAATCATAGAGCAAAGATTTAAACCCAGGTAGTCAGACTCTGGAATTTATATTCTATTTTAAAAAGAGCAATGCATGATATCTAGCAGAAGAGTTTGATAAAGTTTTAAACATTTACCATGTATAATGGATAGTTGAATAAACTGGACAACATTTAGTAATTTTTTTATTAGAAGGTGATTGTTTGATGGATGATATTTTTTCAGCAATTTTGTGACATAGTAATATAGTGACATAGTTTGTAATCTTAATTTTAGGTTATTTTATATACTTAATTTTTAAAATAGTATTATGGAGAAAGATGAGCCAAAATATTGAAATGGAGAAGGAAAATAAGAGTTAGCTTAAGAGATAAAATTGCTTTTAAAATTTAAATTAAGTATAGAAAAATTTAAAAAGCTAATTTTAATTCTAATTTTTCAATAGCCAGCATAAAATAACTTGTAAGATTAGGTGGTGAAAACATATATTGAAATCAGTTTTCTGAATATTTTGTATCAATAGATAAAATACAAATCAATTATTTTAGTTTCAATAGGTCAATTGCCCCACACATATATTTAATTTTTAGAAACAAACAAACAATGTAGAATTATAATTTTGCTGATAATAGGTATGAAAATATAGTAATTTTCTATGGTCTATTCATATTTTGGGGGAAACATTTAGAAGAGAGATATCCAAAAATATTTTAAGTAAATGAACCTTCATTTGAGAAGTATATATCATGTGTGAAAAACAGCAAATAGTTTAATTGAGTTAATATAATTTGTAACTTCAAAGAGGTTGGTTAAACTTTAATTGGTTAAATATTTCTATTGTTATATAATCACTTCATTGCACACTGGAAATAATTTATGATCTCAGAAATTCCATAAAATTCAATAGAAGATAGATTTGTTTTGGCTGCCAACCACAAATGTTTAGTTGCTGAAATGAAATCAGTAAAAGTCAAAACTCAAACAAATCAAGTAAAGTAAGTTTTATCTCATCCATTTAGAAAAATAATTGCATCATTCCCATTGACTTGCACTCTCATCATCCATTATCCTATTAGTTTTAATTGGAAGATGAGAGGAATGATGACAATAGTTTTAGGCTTATTTCTAACTCGATGTTTTAACTTCATGTAGTCCTATCTATTTATTTAAATATATCTTAGAGGGAAATACATGACAGACATTTTGCAAAGTATTTTATGTACTTATTCCATTTAGGTAAAACATATGCATCAATTTTAAATGTCAGAATAATGCAATTAATTATGAAAATGTTCAAAATAATTAATTCCCTGTAAACCTAACTTCCCAATATACCTCTGTAATTTAATGGTTAATTCTAGGACAAATTATACAAAATCAAAATGTTTTAACAAGAGTCCTTCAAAAACTGTATAGCTCAATTGAATAAGCTTAAGAAGTTTATACAGCATTTGTATCAGAATAAAGAACCCTTGGTAATCTGAGTCCAACCAGATTCTACTGAAGGTCACTCATCTCTACTCATCCTATTCTTGATAGGATTTAAATGGTAACTAGACCTGCCAACCAACCAGAAATTATAGCAGAATCCAAACACTAAGTATATGTGGTTATAATAATAATAAGTTTTAGAAGACATGGAAGTGAATTTAGTGCTCAGATGAAGAATATAAATGATTTGCATTTTTTTTCTTATGTGGGTGTATTTGGTTCACATTAGGTTTTTAGTTCTACCATAACGGATAAAAATTATATGAAATATGGAACTTACTCATCTATCCAACTAAAGTTGTTATGTCTCTAATGTGTGTCAGGAAATGTAAGATTGAAATTAATTTTAAGATGTATAAATAAATACATGAAAACAGAAAATGATCATTTCTTTCACATAGTTTACATTTCAGTGGGATGTGAAAATACTGACTCAATATAAAGAAAAAATATGAAGAGTGTATGATGAAAGTTTTATTCTTCCTTTTCTATTTTTGTTCTTACCTCTTTGATATTACTTAAAATTTATAAGAATTATTTTTAATTAAAAATTCCCTTTGCAGTTATTTTATAATGATCACCCCAGTGGTTATTCAGCATTAATAGTGTACATAAAAGTTAGGTATTTTGGAACAGCATATGTTTTTTACTCCTTTCATATTTTATAATTTAATCATCATACATATTACATACAAACACTTTGTAAGCCTGTAAGACAATGTAACAAAATTTGTACAAATAGTCATGTTATTGTAAAGAATTAAAAAGAAAAACTAGTATCATATAGTTACAATTTCTGAACTTCTCTTTTCATCCCTTACGAGTCTTGTTTCTCTCTAGCATCATTCTGCTTCATTCTCAAGAATTTAGCAATTCTTCTAATGCAGGTTTCTGGAGATAAACTTTCTAATTTTATTTATTTAAAAAAATATTTACTTAGTAGAGAGAGACTCATAGATAGAGAGCAGGTTGACAGCTTGAGGAGGGGGCACCTGGAGGGACTGAGCAGAGAGAGAGAGGGAGAGAACTCATGGACACTGCCAACAGTGTGTGATTGCTGGGCTAAGGGGGGTGCAGAGAGGTGGAGGAGGGTGTAGGAAAGATATATGGCAATAGAGAAGACTTTGGGTGGTGAATATACAATACAGTATACAAATGTGTTGTTGAATTGCAAACCTGAAACCTATAAAATTTTGTTAACCAATGTCAACCCAATAAATTCAATAAAAAATAAAAATATTTTCTTAAATTGTAAAAATTTATAACTTAACATTTACTATCTTAACCATTTCAAAAAGCACAGTTCATTATTGTTAATTATATTCACATTGCTATGCAACTAAAATTCAGTACCTTTTTATTTTGCACCATCGCAATGCATATGATGGTTTATTTTTGTCTCATAGATCCTGTAGGCACTGTTCAAATTTTTTAATCTTTTTTCTTTATGTTCCTCAGATTCAATAATTTTCATCATTTTATCTTGAGGTTCACTGATATTCTTCTGCCTGCTTAAAATCTACCTTTGAATCCTTCTGGTAAATGTTTTATTTGTTATTGTAAATTTCAGTTCCAGAAATAATTTTTCTTTTTTTATGTTTCTTGTCTCTTTATTGATATTTTTGTTTTGTTCATACATAATTTTATTCAATTTATCTATGTGTTTCTTTAGCTGTTTGAGCATATTTAAGGCAGCTTTTAAAAAAGCCTTTATCTAGTAGATATGATATCAGGTCTTTTTTCAGTGAGAGTGTCTGTGGGTTGATTCCTCCCTCCCTTGAATGTACCCTGATTTTCTACTTGTGTTTATATGTGTTGTAAAATTTTTTTATTGAAAACTCAATATTTGAGTTTAATAATGTGGTAATTCTGAAAATCAGATTCCATTCACTAGGGTTTAATGCTTTTGTTTTTAAAGATTTTATTTTTATTTTTATTTTTTATTATTGTACACTGTCTATGCAGCAAAGATCAACTAAAAGTATAAACTTAAGGTCTTCTCAAGTGTTTTCTGTGCTGGCACCTTTCCCTTGGCATGTGTGGTTACCTTCTAATTTCCCCCACATATTCAAATTGCTGTTGAATGTTCTAGTCCCTAATGTCTGACTCCCAAATGGGGAGTAAGGCAAAAATAATGGGGGTGGGTAAAAGTAAGCACTATCCCTTTGAATCCTCTGGAAGTCACTTCAGCAAGTGTAGGAGAGACAACAATGTGGGGAAGTGTAACAACAATGGCCACTTGTCCATTTTCTTGCACCACTGAGATCAAAATTAGCAATCATTGATAAGAGATCAGACCTCAGATGTTTGTGGGACAAGATCCTTTTGTAGACCCTTGTTTCCACAAAGTACACGCAAGCTGCTCCTAGAATACATGCACAGCTGCCTGGAACAGGGCTAGGACTGAGGATGGGTAAATACTACTGTGTTAAGAGCTAAAATTGACAGATAATTAAAACTATTTATTCTCCAAGTCTTCTTTTGTAACTTACAAGCATTCAGTAGACTCAAACATTCCAACGTAGTTACATCAGACAGATACTGCCACTATAACTGGCATCTAGGTGGTAAGACAAATTCCTGGTTCTTCCTGCACTGCCATCTTCACAGAATCCTCTCATTTTTAGTGTTTCACTTTTATGGCAGTTTTCAATACTTGCCCTTTACATTTGTCTTTCAGTAGTTTGGAGAAAATGTGCCCAAACATGTTTTCTTTTATCCCATATATTATGAGTATATAAATACTGTAATTCATCAAATTTGGGGAAATTTTCAGCCATTATTTTAAATATACTTTCTGCTTCATATTCTTTATACTCTTCTTTTAAATTTAATTATAGATGTATTAGTCCATTTTGTTCAAAAATATTTTTTATCCCCAAAAGACCCTGAATAGCCACCACAATCTTAAGAAACAAGAAAAGAATTATGACCTGATATCAATCTACACTACAAGACCATAGTAATCAAAACAGCATGGTACTGGGCATAAAACAGACATATAGATCATTGGAACAGAACAGAGAACCCAGACATAAACCCACACTTTTACAGTCAATTAATATTTGACAAAGGACTCAAAAACATACAATGGGGTAAAAATAGTCTAGTCAATAAATAATGTTGAGAAAATTGGACAAATATATACAAAATAATGAAATTAGACTGTGGTGGACTCCAGCCAGTGGAGTCTGCCTGTTGTGGCTGAAAGAGACAATAAATGTACAGGCAACAGCAATCCTGTGGAGGAAAAGGGAATGGCATGGCCACTCTCTCAAGGGGAGAGTGTGTATGAGTGCCTTGGCCACTCTCTCAAGAAGAGAGCACCCTGACCCTTGCCTAGACAGGCTTTTATTGTTTTTCTTGGGACTACATCAGAGAAAAATTCATTATCTATTACATGGAATATTATTGTCTACATTTTAGGTACAATCAAGGAAATGGAATAACATGCAGAGGGGAATGGTGGCAAGGATTAGCTCTGTCCTTGGGTGAATTCACAAATTCACACAGGCTTTGGAAATTACCTTGAAGATAGACAATACACATTGGTTGTTTTAGACTAGGGTGATGGAGTTTTAGCAAGAGCAAGCCATAATAGTATGTATTTTCTAGTCCTGATTCCCATGGGAAAACTCAGTTTGAAGGTCTGGCTCCTGCGTACCACATCGCTTCTGTAGGTTTTCCATATGGAGCTGAGTCACATTTGCCAGACTGAAACAAACCAGTCCCTACACTAGACTACCTTCTTACACCACACACAAGAATCACTTCAAAATGGATTAAAGACTTAAACATTAGACTCAAAAACAAAATTCTAGAAGAAAACATAAGTAGTAAAACCTCAAACATTTCTCATAGCAATATTTTTTCTGATATATTTTCTTAAGCAAGGGAAATAAAAGAAAAAAAACAAATGAGACTGCATCGAACTAAAAAGTTTTGACATGGCAAAGTAAACAAACCATCAACAAAATGAAAGGACAATTCACTGAAAGGGAGAACATATTCAACAATGATATACCTGATAGGGGGTATCATTTTTATCAAAATGAAGAAAGAATTTATGCAGCTCAACATCAAAAAACAAAATCCAATTAAAAATAGACAAAAGGCATGAAAGACACTTCTCCAAAAAAAAAATATACAGATGGCCAAGTAATACATGAAAAAATGCTGAATGTCACTAATCATCAGAGAAACGTAAATTAAAACCACAATGAGATATCATTCTATACCTGTCAAAATGGCTATCATCAATTAATCAATAAGCAAGTGCTGGTGAAGATGTGGACAAAAGGGAACCCCAGTGCACTGCTGGTGAGAATGTAGATTGGTGCAGCCACTGTAGAAACAGTATATCATTAACCCAAAAATATTAAAAATGGAACTGTCTAATGACCCAGCAATTACACTTCTGAGAATATATCTGAAGAAGCCTAAAACACTAATTCAATAGAAAAAGTGCACCTCTATGTTCATTGCATCATTATTTACAATAATCAAGTGCTTCCAAGTGCCCATTGGCAGATGAGTGGTTAAAAATGCTGTGGTACATTTGCACAATGGAATACTACAATACTTGACTATAAAAAAGAAGGAAATCTTGCCATTTACAATAGAATTCTTGGACCTGAAGAACACTATGCTAAATGAAGTAAGCCAGCCAGAGAAAGACCAATACCATATGATCTCATTTATATGTAGGATCTAATGAACTAAATAAACTAACAAACAAAATAGAAACAGACTCATAGATACAGACAACATACCTGTTACAAGGAAGGGTTTTGGGGGATTGAGTGAAAAAATGAAGGGATTAAGCAAAAAATGAACAAACTCACAGACAACAGTATGGTGATTACTGGACAAAAAGGGTGTTGGGGGGGTGGGTAAGAGAGAGTAGGAGACTTGCCTAGGGTGGTGAATACAGAATACAATATATAGACAATGTACTATAGAACAGGACACTTGAAACCTAACTTTTTAACCAATGTCATCCCAACGAAGGCAATAAAAATAAACAAATAAATAAATATTTTCTTTGTTCTTCAGAGAATTACTTATATTGGCTTATCTTTTTTATAGTTTGTAAATGTAAAAGTGTGTTTATTCATGATCCTTGAAAAGTTACCATTTCTTCGAAAGTTCTTTTTTTAAAGTAAAATTAATTTAACTTAATTTTCTGATTATTTAACTTTTTAGTTTAAATTTTATTTTTATTTTTTAACATTTTTATTGTTGTTTGAGTTTAGTTTTCTGCATTTACCACCACCCCAACCCTCCCCACTTCCCTCCCCTGTTTAGTGTCCATGTGTCCCTGCCTTGTTAGTGTCCATGTGTCCTTTATAATTGTTCCTACAAACCCTTCTCCCCTATAATACCCACCCCCATCCCTCTGGTCACTGTCAGCTTATTCTCAATTTCAGTGTCTTTGGTTATATTTTGCTTGTTTGTTCATTTTGTTGATTAGGTTCCTGTTAAAGGTGAAATCATATGGTATTTGTCTTTCACCGCCTGTCTTATTTTACTTAGCGTAACTCTCTCCAGTTCCATCCATACTGTCACAAGGGTAGGAGCTCCCTCTTTCTTTCTGCTGCATAGAATTCCATTATGTAAATGTACCAAACTTTTCTGATCCATTCATATGCTGATGGGCACTTCAGTGGCTTCCAGCACTTGGCTATTATAAATTGTGCTGCTATGAAATGGGGTGCATAGGTCCTTTTGAATTGGTGTTTCAGGGTTGTTAGTGTATAATCCTACCAATGGAATTGCTGGGTCAAAAGGCAGTTCCATTTCTAGTTTTTTGAGGAAATTCCATATTGTCACTGTTTGCAGATAACATGATGGTGTACATAGAAAATCCTATAGATTCCACCAAAAAAACTGCTCGACCTAATAGATGAATTTGGCAAAAAAGCAGGATACAAAGTCAATATTTAGAAATCAAAGGTATTTTTGTATAACAATGAAATATCAGAAGAAGAAATCAGGAAAAAATCCCATTTAATATAGCAACAAGAAAAATAAACTACCTAGGAATAAACCTAACCAAAGAGGTAAAAGACCTGTATTCAGAAAACTACACAACACTGAGGAAAAAAATCAAGGAAGACACAAACGAATGGAAACACATACTGTGTCCATGGATTGGAAAAATTAACATCATCAAAATGTCCATACTACCCAAAGCAATTTATAGATTCAACACAATCCCTATTAATGTACCAATGGCATATTTCACAGATATAGAACAAACACTTCAAAAATTTATATGGAGCCCTGAATAGCTACTGCAATTTATATGGAGCCCTGAATAGCTACTGCAATTTTGAGAAAGAAGGGAAAAGTAGGAGGGATCACAATACCTGATATCAAACTGTATTACAAGGCCACTGTAATAAAAACAGTCTGGTACTGGCATAAGAACAGACACATAGAAACATGGAACAGAACATAGAGCCCAGAAATAAACCTAAGCTCTATGGTCAATTAATATTCAACAAAGAGGATGCAGCATAAAATGGGGTAAAAATAGCCTCTTCAAAAAATGGTGTTGAGAGAGCTGGACAGCTACATGCAGAAAAATGAAACTCAAGCACCAACTTAAACCAAGCACAAAAATAAATTCAAGGTGGATAAAAGATTTAAAAATAAGTTTTGACACCATCAAAGTCCTAGAAGAGAACATAGGCAGGAAAATCTCAGATATTCCACTCAGTAATATTTTCACTGATATGTCCCCTGGAGTAAGGGACATAAAGGAAAGAATAAACAAATGGGATCTCATCAAAATAAAAAGCTTCTGCATAGCTAAAGAAAACAGCATTAAAATAAAAAGAGAACCAACTATATGGAAAAAGGTATTTGCCAATGATACCTCAGATAAGGGTTTAATCTCCAAAATATATAAAGAACTTCCACAACTTCACTCTAAGAAAACAAGCAACAATTAAAAAATGGACAAAGGATTTGAACAGACAGTTCTCCAAGGACATACAGAGGGTCCAGAGACATATAAGAACATGCTCAGTATTGCTAGCTATCAGAGAGAATGCACATTAAAACCTCAATGAGACACCACCTCACTGTTGAGAATGGCCATCATAAACAAAGCGACACACCACAAGTGCTGGCTAGGTTGTGGCAAAAAGGGGACCCTAGTACACTGCTGGTGGGATTGCAGACTGGTGCAACCACTATGGAAAACAGTATGGAATTTCCTCAAAAGTTCTTTATAAATAAAAACCAAAAAAAATTTACAATAGTAGCTTATGCCAAACCAAAAATATAGATCTGATGTATACAAACTTTAAAAAGCACAGGTACTGGGAATACAAATTATCTTTAAAGTATTTCCCATGACATAGTTACAACTTAAATTTTAAGACAGACATAAATAATAATAATACTTAATATGCTTATATATTTAAACTGTCATACTTATTTCTATGAAATAAAAAGAGATGAAACTATAGATGTCATTACCTAGAAGTTCAACTATTGAAAGGACCACATGATTTTTTTTTTTAAGTACAGCAAAAACTCCTGACCTTTCAATATTATTGGGAACAGGCACTGTCACTGTTGCAAGAAAAAGAAAAGAAACACAAAGGCAAAAATCAAAAGTGTTTCCTTACTGAGATCATACCAATTCTCAGCAAAATCAAGACAAGCAATTACCAAGTGTCTTATATCTTTGGCCTTTTAAATTGATACCTAAACTTTAGAGAAAAGGTTGTTGTATATCACAGAGCAGTTACATATATTGATATACTTAGTTCTATCCCATTAATGCACTTTGTATTACAAGGCAAAGGAAAACTTAATAAAAATCTATAGATTCTTTCACACCAGCAAGGATTTTATTTACTTTGAAATACCCATATTACCTTTTTAGGTTTCCTTTCTTTCTAAACCATGCACAAAGAATATGTTCTGTGTAAAATCTGTCTAAGACCAATCATTGAAAATACAAAATTTGAAAAAAATGACATCTAGACATTTAATATATCAATAAACTTAAAGTCAAATTCATTTATAGTGCATGTAAAAGGAAGTGAAAAACCTAAGTATATTTATTTTCTTCAATATTACTTTTGATTACCAGCTTTAAGTGTCCAAACTCTGAAAGCTTATTTTGTCATATCATATCACTTGTTTCAGACTAAATCAACACTATCATACTTGGATGTGCAAGAAGTGTAGAAAAAATGATACTTGAGCATTTCTTTAAGGTCATCTACTAAAATTAATTGTGCTTTCTATGAGATAATCAGTTTAAATCAGTGGTAGGAATAAATAATGTTGGGGAAACGAAATACTATTCTAAACCTGAATCTGGCGGTCTGTCCTCAGGCTCCCTCATGTCAGATGAGCATTATCATAAAATGCCTTAATATTTTCATAGCTACTGAAATAAGCTTACAAAAACATACTAAGTCAAACTAATACAATTATTTTAAAAGTGAAAATCTACATATAGTAAAGAAGAATGCCATAAGGAGTTAAAATGAATGTAATTGATAACATGACCAAACCATTCACTTGTTTTTGGAAAACAGGAGGCTGGTGATGAAATTGCACTTAATTCTGAAGCAGTTAAGATACAGCCCATCACTCCTAGCCTTTCCAATAGCATTCACAACATGGTCTCTGTCTCCTGGTGAACAGGTCCCTCACCCTGTCTTCAGCACTGGCTCACAACCCCTGAGCAGGGTCACACAATCTCACCCTCTCGCTCCAGCTGATCTGCATTGGACTGCTTTGAGCCAGAGTCGAACAGTTCTAGGACAGGGTTTACAAATCTAGAATACTCGGAATTGCTATTATGGTCCACGTCTGCACCCATGAAATCGCTCTCCCACTCCAGCCTGCTGCAGTCATCAAAGGACGACGCAGCGTGGCTTTCAAGCTTTCTGCCTAGACATCTGAGCACTGCCTGCAGGGTGTCCTCTGTCTTTGAGCACGCCCTCACTGGGAGCGTTCGACTCCTTACCTCTCTCTCTTCCCACTCTAGATCTAAGGATGTGCTGTCATCATTTCCACTAGTTCCTTTCGTTTTGGTCAATAAATCACAACTGCATTCTGTATTTGGTGTCAAAACTGTGTCATGTGATGAGAGTCTACTGCTTTGAAAAACTTCATATTGTGACTTTATGTTTATTGAACAAGATTCAAAGTTGTCTTCTGTACTGCTTATCTTCAAGTTCACAGATCGGCATTTTCCCGAGCCAGTTATTTTTTAATTTAAATAATTCAATCTTAGTTCCAAAATCTGCATTTAGTTCTTTTTTGTATTCTGTATTACTCTTTTGAAATTTCTTAATTTTTTGTCCTTCATGTGTATATTTTCTTTGCTTCATAAAGTATAGTTATAGGAGTTGTGTTAATACCCTTTTCTGGTAGTTTCAACATCATACCGTCTTGCAGTTGGCCTCTGTTGATACTATTTTTCCTTCAGCAAGAGTCATATTTTTCTGCTTCTTTGTATGACCTTTGATTTCAAATTATAACACAAATGTTGTAATATTACATCACGAAGATTCTGCTTTCTGGTATAATTCTGTGAAGATTATTGCCATTTTTAATTTAGGCAAGCTATTTTCTTAGCTTATTCAAACTGCAAAACCTGTTTTACCTTGATGGACATGGCAGAGAAGAAACTCATTAACACTTTTACCCTCCCTGTACATGTCTGTCTTGGGGTCCGTGGAGAGCAAGGCTGAATGAAGATGACGTCATTCCCATCAACTAAGAAGCCGTGTTTTGAGCATGTGCAGCAGAGCAATGACTCAGAGGAGTGATGCAATCTGTTGAGCACGCACAATGCAACATGGTAGATGAGGGTGCTTATCTGAAGGATAACGCTGCTGTCCTAGAGCTTGCGCAGTAGAGCGACATAATCAACTTGCTTATTGAGGTTAGAGTGAAACAAAATGTGTTTATCAAAGTCTGATGCAACATTGCATCATATTAGAGTATGAAAACAAAGGCTTCAGAACAGAAGCTGGAAAGCCCAGAGGAGCTGAAACAGTGTGAGACCCTCCTCCGCTCCTCAACCTTGCTCTAGCTGATTCTGAAGCTCGTGTAGACTCTGCCCTGTAGGACGCCGACTGGCTACCTCTTGGACCCAGCCTGATCTGGACTCTGGATGGTTCTGTGATGTTGTGGCTACTTATTTCTGAGTGATTATTATTTCAGTGGGTTGTTATAGATTTGGATTCAACCTGCATTAACAAAAGCTTAGTCAATAGCATAATCACCTGTGTCGTCTCACTGTTATTCCTTGGAGCAGGTGTTGTCTGTAGGGCTGATGGCCGCAGAGGCATCCTGGTGTCTCTGGTCCATGACAAGGCTGGAGGCTGGCTTGTAGGGAAGACTATTGTGCACAGACACTGTTAAGGTTAGTGTATCACTCAGGCAAGGTCCGTCAGAGACTTGGGTAAACTTGATATATAGAATTTAAGACTACCATAATACTTTTTCTTTTTCCCTCTAAGTACCCTCTTTTTCACTCCTCATGGGTCATGGTTGTCCAAAATTTTAATCCCACTTTTCCTGGGTCACAAAGGTAATGGACTATCTCTCTTGGATCCTTAGCCACTCTGTATCACATTTTTAGGTTTTCCCCACATCAGCTCACACCATGCCAGCATTTTCCACCAAGATTCACATGTCCTCCAAATTCTTTCTACTTTGCTTTGTTCTCCAAACTCCTCTTATGGTTTTTGTTTGTGCGTGTCCCTGGTTTACATTTGTTATTAATCAGAGAATCATTCTGTAAAAATCTTACAAAGATATACTAGAAGCAATATTTAACCTTTTTCTTTCAAGGGGGAATAAAATGAGAAAGCCCTGGAATAATGCTGGGCATTTTCATGTTGCTGTAGTGCCTCTGAACTATTAATTACATGGAGAAAAAAATCTCTCAACAAGATTTAATTCCACAATTTATTTTTTGATTCTTTGATGGGGAAATTATCTTGAGCTCATGAGAAAATGGCTTTGGATATTGTTCACTCTAATTTCTTTATCCAGACATACAATAGTGAACTGGTTTTAGGCTTTTAGTTAATTCTGGGAAGTAAATCAATGTTAGTAAACTCTCTTAGTGTCACATATGAAAAGGATTCAGAAAACTGCTTTAACTTTCTCTTAGCCTATATTGAAAATCATTGCCATTTCAATGATTACCAACTATGCTAATAAAAAATCACTGTATTATAAAATCACTCCTCAATTTTTAACCAAAAGCATGAGGAGAATGCACATTCCATGCTCTAAGACAAATTATTCCATACCTCAAGAATACTCAGTAAACAACTGTGAATTAGTAGTCCTGCTTCCATGGAGTCTATTTCATGTGCTCACCAAAAAGTTGCTGACTAGTGAAAAGGTTTAGTGTTTAATGACTAGGGAAATGAAGTGATCAAATTATACCTGAAACCACTGCAGAGTTTCCATAATCAATCTGCCACTGATTCAGGGAACCTCTGTCATTTTCATGGCAGAACATTCTGTTTAACACATAACCATGTATTAGAAGCTTTTCACCCTCTAGACAGGATGGTTATAAAATAGAAGATATTAGATGTGGGGGAGCTTTGTCCAGCAGATCCCCCTGGCCATTGTGGAAGAGAATAAGTCTACCAAAACATAAGTTGCTTGGGGAGGAAAGGTGGCTGATCTCTCAAAGGAGAAGAGCCTTGAGAATGTTCCTCAATGGGCTTTTATTGGTTTGAAGTTGCACGGGAATACTGGTAAAACTCATCAATCATTGTTAGGTAGTAATGATCAAACAACAGATAACATTCAAAGAACTTTGAGGGCTTATCCTGAGTCAGGGTCAGGTAGCTAAAGGGCCATAAAACCTTAGGAAACGAACTCATTTTATGCTTGGACCCTTATCAGAAAATTGAGGGCATTCTTAGCAAAGCAGGTTTCAATGGATTTTATGTGTTCTTTCTTAGGACTGATTGCCCTGGGGAACTGCCTATTCCTGCCCAGGGCTGTACCACCCTCTGGCATTGTTTCAGGCTTAAGTCAGGTGGGAGAAGTAAGGCAGCTAAGAGATTAGGAGACTTCTTGCAGACAGAATGAGGACTCAGGCTATGTCAAAGCTGAGGGTTGAGGGTCCATCAGCCCCTTTTTCTGTAGTCCCCCAAGTCCTTCCTGGATGGTCCCATCACAACCATGCCTGTCTTAGGTCATCCCTCCCTTGAGGAATCTTACCTGTCATTGGCTAACCAGTCATCTGCCCAGGGCCAAACAGGGTAAAGTAAACAGGGAAGAGATAGCACCCCTGCTGGGAAGATAAGCTTTGTCTCCTTAGCGGTTTATGGCCCCAAGGTCTTTTATTCAGCCTTTGCCATGGGGGGTTACAGCTTCTGAAACCAGGCAGGTTCCCAAGAATTAGAGATATTTCTTCTTTTTTTTTTAAGATTTTATTTATTTATTTTTAGAGAGGGAAGGGAGGGAGATAGAGATAGATAGATAGAGAGAGAGAGAGAGAGAGAGAGAGAGAGAGAGAGAGAGAGAGAGAGAGACATCAATGTGAGGTTGCTGGGGGTTCTGGCCTGCAACCCAGGAATGTACCCTGGCTGGGAATCGAACCTGGGACACTTTGGTTCCCAGCCCATGCTCAATCCACTGAGCTACACCAGCCAGGGCTTGAGATATTTCTTTAGTAAAAGTAGATAGCAGTAAACATTGAGCATTTGTGAGGCACTCATCTGCAGAGGGACCCTTGAAGGATCATATTGATTCCATCACCAGAATTAATAAATTGTTTTTAAATAACTCATAACATTTGCACATAAATATTGGACACTTTTTTAGTGTTGTATTGTATTGCATGACAATACAATTGTTGCATGCAATTGCAATTCAATTGTACTGTTGCATGCATTGTATTTTTATACCGTAACAATTATTTTCGTTATGCATGAAACAGTGAAACACATCAATAGAAAATTATCACTGTTTTGTTATAAAAGTTCTGATATGTTTTGTTCTAAATAGTTCTGATTTTTATGTAATCTAACTATCATAATTCTACTAATTATGATACAAGCTAAACTCTTCATATCTAACTGATACTCCAAATTTGGTTTTCAAATTTTGACTTGACTGATATTCAATATTCGTAGAAAAGCTGATGTTCTACAATCAAATGTTTCATGCTTAATTGAAGATCATTCTCATTTTATAACATATCTAATTTAGAAGTCATTTACTCATAATTTTCTAACAAAAATCCCATAATTGAAATAGTAATTTATTTTAATATATATCCGTCTAAAAAATGGTTTTAATTCCGAACAGAAATCCAAGGCATTTTATGACTAGTCAAATTTATATGCTTAGAACCTGTTAAAAATTATTTAAACATTTTTGTTGATTTTAATTTTAGTTGACTAATTTCATCAATTATGTTTTGATATTTAGGAGGAAATTTTTTATTAAATTCATATGTGTTTACTGAAAAAATCTTAATATTGTGTACACTATCTCCAAAGGAATTTACACAGCAAACACCATTTTGTTCATCACAGAAATTTGCTATTGTCATTTTATAAAATTTGTTACCTATGTTTTTCTAATTCTTGTTTTTCTTTAATGTTGTGGTCTTCATACTAGCTCCTGAATTCCTGATCAATTCAGTACCTGTAATAAGCCTTCACTTCAAATTTATACATGTGTTCATACTTATGTTTTTAACCATAAAAATAATTTATTTACATTATAATTAAAATAAATGATTATTGTTTCATTTTAATTATCACTGATGATTTTTATAGGTATCATTAAGATTCATGTCTGAATTAAATATTCAAATCACCATATGACAATTTTATTTCAGAGTATAGAAAATATCATTCATACTAAATCAACCAATTGACACAGAGTAAATAAGTGACCTGTTTCTGTGTATTACTGGAAACAAACTATTCATCCAACAGGCATGCCACAATCAGCAAAAGTATCTTACACAAATCAGCAGTTAAAGTGAATTGCAGTTTTCCCAGAAAAGTAATATTGAGCACAATGCAAAGATTATTTTATACTGTTTCCCTTTTTAAATTTAAACTTACATTTCCTAAAAATAAAATTAAAAAAATTAAATTGCTTAGTTGGAATAGCCACATACTAAGTGCTTAATATTCACATGTGGCTATTGGTAAAAATGGTCTGGATAGTGTAGCTCTATATCCTAAGTGAGCCCTATCAGTATAATGTAGGAAGAGTTTCTTATTAAACTTGATGAAAATATATTTTCACTCAAAGCTTATGAATTAACTTGTTGTTACTGTGACAAAATACATATAATATTCATTGGCAAGTGGAAACTCATCATTTTATCCAATTTAAAATGACAGTCAATGCCATTAAGTATATTCTTGTGTATTTTTTAATGCTAAGAAAGTATCAAAACCTTTCATGATGGGGAATTATGCGAATAAAATATTATACAACTGTTCTTTTTCTCTCTTTAGATGATGGGTAACCAGTAACCATTTGTGCACTTTTTTTTCCATGGAAATTCCATTTTAGTTTTTTAATTTTTGTTCAAGTACAGTTGTCTCTATTTTTTACCCCACTATGCCCTGTGCATTTAATTCTTAATCAAAAACATAATGAAACATATGACAGGAGAATTAAAAAATAGAATTTATTTATAAAAAATTGTGTATTTACCTTACATGTTTAAACTTCAGCCACCTTCAAATATTCTCCACTTGATGCAATACACCTATTAAGACATTTTCCCCAATGCTCAAAACAATTTTTGAACTCATCAATTTTGATGCCTTTTAGTGCTTCTGCTGGGTTTTTGTCTCACTTCTTCCACATCAGCAAAATTTTTCCCTTTGAGGACTTTTTTTAACCCAGGGAAACAAATAAAAGTTGCTCAGAGTGAGACTGGGTGAATATGGAGGGTGAGACATGAGGGGCATGCCATTATTGGTCAAAAACTTCTGAACACAGTGTACTGTGTGCAGGTGCACTCATAAATCATATATCATGAAATGGACAAACACATTGAAAAAGTCTCCAAAAATAATTCATTGAAGCTGGACACAGACTCTCACATCAATGCCGGCTGGTACACTGATACAGATGGGTTCCTAAAACACATCTAGCAAGAGAAGCTTGTACTACAAAGGGCCCACCATCCAGAAGGTAACTCTAGTTTTGGGGGGGGTCCCCTTTCATATAAGCAATAGACCAGTAGAACCTGAGCATCAAAAGCAAAAACAAAGAAAAACAAGAAGGTATTGCAATTGTAAATGCAGGAGATAATACTGCATGAGGTGGTTAAATGGCTGTAGGAGTAAAGGAAAAATGGATTGTATAAAATGAAAAAGATCAATACAATTTTATTGCTGGCTCTGAAAAGTAAATTTGGTACTCATAGTTCAACATAGTTGTATTGTACACTAATACAGATGGGTTCCTAGAACACTCATCTAATGGGAGACGCATGTACTACAAGGGCATTGCCATCCAGAAGATAATTTCCTGTTATTTTGGGGTCCTCCTGTGTATACACCAACAAAAATTCATTCAAAAATACTTTGCTCTATCAGTAAACTGCTCAGGTCATAAAACTATTTTCTTTTTTACTTCAGAAGGTAAAATGTAATAAATATCATTTTTTTCTTTTTATTGTTGACACTATTACAGATGTCCCCATTTCTTCCTTCCTATACCAGTCTTACTAGTCCCCCCTTCCCCCTGACAAATGTCAGTCTGTTCCATGTATCTCTGCCTCTTTCTATTTTGTTAGTTTATTGTGTACAATAGATTCTCGTATGGTATGAGATCATATGGTGTTTGTCTTTCTCTGACTGGCTTATTTCTTTTAGCATAATAATCTCCAAGTCCATCCATGTTGTCACAAAGGGTAAGATTTTCTTCTTTTTTATGGCTGTGTACCATTGCATTATATAAATGAACCACCACTTTTTTTTTAATCTACTCATTGTACTAATGGGCACTTGGAGTATTTGCAGATCTTGGCTATTGTAAATAATACCACTTTGAACATAGGAGTGCACATATTCTTTCAAATTGGTATTTCAGGGTTCTCAGGATCACTGGTTCCAAAGGCAGATCCATTTTTAATATTTTGAGGGAACTCCATATTGTGTTGCACAGTGGCTGCACCAGACTGCATTCCAACCAACAGTGCATGAGGGTTCCCTAATATTTTTTATACTGCTCAGCATTTGGGTTCATTTTTCTGTTTTGATTTTTTTCACATAGTCAATTTCAGAGTTGATGGATGACATGCACACTACCTGCTTTTCGTTCTCTTCTTGAATTGATGTCACTGGGAGTTGTCTGTGTTCCCTATAGTGGAAAATGTATTTATGGTTTATAAAAAAATTATCTCTTGTTTTTTCTTTGTATTTATAGTCTGTCATTTATTTCAGCAGACTGACTTTTATTTAAAAGTCTACAGTAAAATAGCTTAAAACTCTCTTAACAGATAGTTGCTGAGAACTTTTGGAAACATTTTTTATGGCTTTGAGAATAAAATTTTTTACTTCTACCTGACACTATTTTAAAGTTCATATACTATGATTTGTTTTATTTATAGTCCACTGTTTTAGCAAAATAGATTTCTGATCATTTTGAGTAAAGCCTGAAGATATATAAACTATAAAAATATTCATATTAGCAGTGTCAACTGCACTGATCAACAAAGATTAATGAGTAAGTCTACAGGGGATAATTATGTTAAATTGCATTGAAATTCACTTGGAAAAGAGACTAAACATATTCTATTTCTTCATTTTTTGTCAGTTATAGGGAAGACAAATCTTGAGAGCATTTTCAGAAATTACATTTTAGAAACAAAAGATGTTTTATTTATTGACAAGACACATTCCATAGGATAGTGAAAGATTGATGGAATATGTAAACAACAGACGCGGACACCAGCCTGCAATGTCTGAGGCATTATGGATGAGATATGAGACAAATTCACACGGGCTACCCAGTCCTGTGGAGGAAAAGGGATGGCACGGCTACTCTCTCAAGGGGAGAGCACTCGGACCCTTACCTTGACAAGCTTTTATTGGGTTTCAATTTGCACAAGAATACAGGTAAAGTTCATTAATCACTGTCTGGCAGTAAGGATCAAACAATAGATAGCATACAAAGAACTGCGAGGGCCTATTCTGAGTCAGGGTCTGTTAGCAAAGGGCTACAAAACTTTGGGAAACAAACTAATTCCTGCTCAGACCCTTATTATTTAATTAGGAGCATTCTTAGCAAAGCAGGTTTCACAGGATTTTACATATTCTGTCTTAGGCCTGATCACCTGGGGAACCCGCCCTTTCCAGCACAGGGCTGCACCTCCCTCTGTCATTGTTTCAGGCTTAAGTCAGGCAGGGGAAGTAAGGCAGCCAAGAGATTAGGAGACTTCTTGCAGACAGAATGAGGACTCAGGCTGTGCCAAAGACAAGGGATGAGGGTCCATCACCTCCTTTTGCTATAGCTGCCCAAATCCTTCCCCGGGTGCTCCCCATGATCACGCCCATCTTAGATTGTTCCTCCCTTGAGGAATCTTACCCATCATTGGCTAACCGATCAAGCACTGGAGGCCAGGCAGGGTGAAATAAAAGGAGCAGAAGCAGCACTCCTGCCAGGGAGATAAGCTTTGTCTCCTTAGTGGCTTATGGTCCAAAGGTTGCTCATCCAGCCTTAACCATGGGGGGATTACAGCTTCAGAAACCAGGCAGGGCAGTTCTCAACAAACAACAAATGCTATTACAGAAGCAAAGGAAATTGATGTATTTCAAAGGGGTATCTCCATCTATTCTCTGCTGCAAATGAGAATTGCACCTGGAATTGGTCATTCCAAGTCATGAAGTGGTTATATGTGCCTTAGTTTTTACTCTTTATTTTCAGATAAAATAATTTTTATGACAAATAATATTTTTGTCTTTTCTTAAAGTCTAGACCTTATGCATAAAACCTTCATAATATCTGCAGCAGGTTTTAACCACCTGGTTTTATTATGCATTTCCATCCTCTCATTCTGTTTATACTTACAGAAATACAGGATAATGAAAACTATTAAACTGACAAATATCAATTATCAGAGATCATATTAAGAGTATCTAAACAACATATTTTTACAATAGGTAATGAACCAATGAAAAATTAATTATAAAGAGTTTGTAAAAAATTTTATCATAGAACCATGAACTTGTGAACCCAGCTCCCCATACTATAATGAGTTTTTCTGTTGATTTCACCAGGTAAAACCAAGTCTCACTATGAGGCACATGTTCAGCTATCTGTTTACTTTATCTTTCCATGAAGTTTTAGTGACTATGATACTGAATAGCTATGAATATATAGGTCAAAACAGTGGAATGAAGAAAATGTTACTTTTTTTACATCTTTTGACTCATTTTCTCTTTTCATCCAGTTTTAAATGATCAGCCATGTAACACTTTTTAAGACAAGGCCTATGATGAATTAGTAAACTGAATATTAACATAACTGACATTTTATTTACCTTACTGCTTATGAGAATTTTCCTTCTGTTAAAAAAACACTCTGTAATACTAAAGTCACTTAATATTGAAAAGTTAAACATTTTATTTAGAAAAATTATAAAACTCAGATGAATGAAGTAAAAGAACTAAATAAATAAATATAGAGATATTCAATGTTCAAGGAGAAGAAGATTCAATATTGTCAACTTGATTTATAGATTCAAATCACAGTCAAAATCCCAGAAATTTAGTTTATGACTATCAAAAACTAATTCTAATGTATACTATATGGAGAGGCAAAAGACCACTAAAGTAGCCAAAGTGATATTGAAGGACAAAATAATGTTGAACTGATACTGACTGATTTATAGACTTAATATAAAGCTACAGTAATCAAAAACACTGTAGTATTGGCAAAGAAATAGATAAATAAGTCAGTGAAACAGTAAAGGGAACCGAGAAATAGACACCCCATAAATAAAGTAAACTAATCTTTGGCATGGGAACAAAGGTAATACTATAGGGCAAAGATAATATTTTCAAGAAATGCTTCTAGAAAAAAATGCTGCTGGAACAACTTGACACTCACATGCAAATATATTAATGTACATTACAGACCTTATAATCTTCCCCCAAATTAACTCAAAATGGATCAAAAATCTAAATGCAAATAATAAAATTAAAACTCCTAGAAGATAATGTAGGTTAAAACCTGGGTTACCTTGGGTATAGTGATACCTTTTTAGATACACCAAAGGCGTGATTCATGAAAGCAATGTGATAAGGTAGTTTTAATTCATATTAAAAATTTGTGCTCTGTGAAAGACAATGCCAAACAATTAAAAGATAATTCACAGACTAAAAGAAAATAACTTAAAAAGGCACATCTGATAAGGGACTGTAATTCAAAATATACTGTAAGTGTTAAAATTCAAGAATAAGAAATAAAAACAACTGAGTTGAAAAAATGGATCAAGATCTTCATGGGCACCTCACCATATAGATGGCAAATAAGCATAAGCAAACATGCTCCACCTCATATTTCAACAGGGAAATTAAAATTAAACCAACAGTGGTATACCACTCACACCTATTAAAATGGACAAAATCTAAAGCACTGACAACCATGTGCTGGTGAGCGTGGAACAACAGAAACTCTCATTCATTGCTGGTAGGAATGCAAAAGTATGCAGTCTCTTTGGAAAATAGTTTGGCAATGTCTTATAAAACTAATCATACTTTTATCATACAGTTGGCTTCCTTAGTATTTAGCCAAAGGAGCTGAAACTTATGTCTACACAAATACCTGAACACATGTATGTAGCAGGTTTATTCATAATTGCTCAAATTGGAAACACCAAAGATGTCTTTTAATAGGTGAATGAATAAACCTGGTACATCCAGAAAATGGAATATTGTTTAGTGCTAAAGAGATATTACCTATTAAGCCATGAAAATACATAGAAAAACCTTAAATTCATATTAGTAAGTGATAGAAGCCAATATGAAAAGACTACATATTGTATGATTCCAGTTGCTTGACATTCTCAAAAAGCAAAACTATGGAGAAAATAAAACATCAGTGATTGCCAGGGGTGTGGGGGGACAGAGGGAGAATTAAATAGTCAAAGCACAGAGGATTTTGCGGTATTATAATGATGGATATATGTCGTTATTTATTTGTCCCAACCTATAGAATATACAGTACCAAGACTAAACTTTCAGGTAAACTATAGACTTTGGAAAGTCAATGTATGATATGTCAATGTAGTTTCATCCTTGTTAAAAACTGTACCACTCTAGTAAATGATGTTGATAATGGAACAAGCTATGTATGTATGGGGATGGGAGGCACATGGGAAATGTCTGTAACCTCCTCTCAATTCTGTTGTAAACCTAAAACTGTTCTATAAAATTAAAGGTGTATCAAAATCAGTTTATTAAATTGTGATATTTAAACCATCTTTTCCTACTGGATAGGTTGTGATTTATTGCTATTTATATTAAAATAGTTTGATCCAAAGTTGCCAAATTATTTAGTGTAGAGTTGTAGCTATTTGTCAGCAGGCAGCTTTCCATAAAAGTGTGACATTTCACATATCTTCCAATAATGTAAAAATTTCATAATTCACCAATATTTTTCTCTTTTTACATTTTTCTTATTCTGATGGATTTACACTTCAATTCCTTCATGTTCTTGTTTGGAGTCATTATTTGATGAGTGTTCCATCTTGAACAACTTGTGATATACTTTTTAAATTCTTGCATATTTAGAAATATCTACCATTCACACTAAAAATAAAAAGATGTCTTGGCTGAGTATAGAACTTGTGTGTTCTACTTATCAAACTTTTCTTAATAGATTCCAGATAATATTCTAAGGTCTTCTAGCTTCAAGTTTTTCAGACTATCTGGTGGTGATACTTTAAATATCTTCCTCCCAGTTATTAAGCTATTCTTTTAATTTTGGAAATGTCATGTTTTCTCTTTACCCTCAAATTTTTTTCCAGGAATTTCATGAAGGTTTCAAATTTAATCATGAATTTAAAGACGAAAATATTTTTGAATTAACTAACTTCTTTTCTCATGTATAAGTTTTCATGAGTTTTTAAACTCTTATTTGCATATCAGACCTCCTATATTTGTGAAGCTCCTAAGATCTTTTCTTATTTATTCTTTCTCTTTCTATATTTTATTCTTTTTTCAGTAAAAAATCTCCCCTTTGATGTTCTATTATACTTTAAATCATTAACTGCAATTGAGTATTTAATGTCAGATCCTCAAAGGCAACACCAGTTTATTCATTAGCTGGATTCCTTGAGACCATGTCATCTTCTGCCTCCTTACAGCAGCTCTGCCTTATGGATTTGGGGGCTTGCTTTCTTCTGTCCAATATTGCTCTATTGTTCTGCAGGGTTCTATGAGGGGACAATTTCTTATTTGCTTTTTTGCTTAATTATTCAAATATCCATTTATATATTGGGGTTCAGGTCTTCATCCTGGATCATTCTAGGTGTCTTCAGTATGCAAGTAGAGAAAAGAAATCAAAAAGGGAAAGCTCCATGGTAAGCCAATTCTAATAGAGTTAAAAGGTCTCCAGGCTCTTACTGAATTCTCTTCTAGTTAATTTTACTCTTCTATAATCTTTGCTCTCCACTACTCATGGACAAGAATGAATGGGAATCCAATCAGCATTTCTTATCCTGTGTTGTCACTGGGGAGTCAAAGACAATTATTTGTACTGTCAAAGTAAAAATGTACCAGACAATATAAGGAAGATTTTATTCAAGGACACTGCTATAGGAAAGAGAAAGAACAAAATTTGAATTCAACTCCACCAAAGAAAAGGGTGGGACAGGTTTTAAAAGCTATGATGGGGGATAGTAGGTCATCTATTTGCTCATTAAAGGAAAAGTATACTTTATCCTACTTCAAAAAAGGAGGTAGGTTTACAACTTGGAGCAAAGTGTCCACCTAAGGTAGGGTCCCAGCTTTCCACAGAGAGTAGGAGATATGGGCACTATCTTTCTTGATGATTAAATCTTTTAAACGGATGATTCCCAAGTCCTTGACAAAGTTAGTCCTGGGTTATAAAATTGAACAAGAAACTTTTAAAAATATTTACATATTAAAGTGGTAGAGAAAGAATTTACCAGTTTTCTAAAGTAAATGCTCTAACCCAGGCCAAGTAGATCACTTTGTTAGAGTGTCATCATGATACACCAAGATTGCAGGTTTGATCTTGGGTCAGGACACATATATTAGCCAACCAATAAATGCATATATAAGTGGAATAACAAATTAACATCTCTCTCTTTCTCTCTCTCTCTCTCAAATCAGTAAATAACTCCCAAAACTAAAGTAAATGTTCTAAGAAAACAGAAGGGAGCGGCACTTACTAGGCCACGTGGCTGAGAGGGAAGGAAGTCAGGCACCTAGAGGCAAGAAGAAGCCTGTCTAAAGTTAAGTCAAGCTGAGGGAAATACAAAGGCTATCTTTGTTAGGACTAAATGCCCACTTAATAGCAAGCAAGTGTTCTAAGCATCTGAGAAGAGCCTAATGTTTGGACTTAATGGAGTAAGTAATGGAAGAGGTGGAAGCCAGATTCAGAGTGCCATTTGCTAAAAATCCTGACCTCAGCCAACCTCACTATGGTGGATTTTTTTTAAAGAACTAGAGGACATCTTTATATTCATAGACTGTATTAGGTGATAAATGTAAGAGATTCTTGAAATGAGAAACATTTATATTTTCTGTAGTTATATATCGAAATGTAATGGCAAAGTAAACTTACATGGTATATACAGAATAACTGCCTAAATAAGTCATTATAGTCAACATAAAACCATATATGGTATTCAATAGCATATTTACATCACAGAATTCTCACTACTAATGACTTATGTAACATTTTGATTATAAAAAAGTGGTTTTAATTAAGGATGTATCTCAGTCCTGTTAATTCTCTAATATAACAGATTGATTATATATGTTTGATAATGTCCTGTTTTTTTGTCCTTTATTCTCTTAAAAGTGACTACCTTACTATGCACATAATTTTAATATATAATTCAAGAAAATGACATTCTTAGAGAGCTATGCTATACTGTGCAATGATTAAATTATGCAAATGTAACAAGACAGGATTCTTGTTACATTAAAAATGCTGACTCCTTCAAAAATGCTAATGTCCAATTGTTAAGAATTTCCTCTGAGAATAACTTTCATGTAAAATTAACTGTTCTAACAAGATTTGACATAAATGAAATCTGCAACTGAATGAATAATTTATAGGTACAGTATTGGATGCCAGAAGATTTCCTGGATAGATTTGCTTATTCTGAATTTCCAAGATATGTTTCTGAAAGGAAATTAATCTTCAATCCCCAACAAAATGTCTGTTACCTCATCTATTTAATGAATGAATTTAGCATATTTATTTCTTTGCCCCTTTTTCACTTTATACTATTAGCCAAACATTTTCAGGACACAATTCACTGAAATTATTGAATTATTTTTCTTTTAAGCTATTTGGAGTATTGGATAAAAATAGATTAAGAGCCATAGATGAACAGGCTTGCTGAAAGTAAATGGCTTTAATAATGTCTAAATTGATTAATGATTATAATGAAATCTTCCGTGATCCCACTAAGAAAGGAAATATGTAGTCATCTGCCTTACTTCAACTTTGCTTTCTTAAAACCTCCATAGAAGAATGCACAGTGAACATCAGTAAGTAAAACATCCTATTTTTAAATATTTTAAAATTCAAAGTTAATTTGCTTAATAGGGAACTTGTAGGAAATATAGAAAAATGGTAAATGAAGATAACACAACTTCACAATTAGCTTGAGAAAAATCAAAATGAATAAAGGGGATAAATGTAAACACTAAGTTTTTACTTATATGAGGTCCTATTTTATGTAATACTTTACTTCTAAAATGAGAAATATTTTTAAATTAAAATCAATTAACTCTTTGTGAAGAAAAAGCTTTTAAACTGATGTAAAGACAGAATTGATTGAGAGCTGAGTACAGCTTGCCATATGTCATGGGTTTTTCTAATGGAAAGGGCTGTAGCCATTGTATGGGAGTGGAAGTTCGGGAAACAACTTCTCATCAAGAATGGTGATAAAGAAGACCATCCTGATGAGAGTGATTCCTCAGAGCTATTGGCAACTTTCATCCACATTACAATGTAAGTTAGTATTTTCTTAGTATTTACATTTAAGAAAAGTTCTGCTCAAATAAAGTTTGTGTTTCTTTTTAAAATATATTCTGGGGGATAAAATATTTTATGTATAAGATAGTTATTCATGATAGCAATACTTATTTCAAAATTGCCAAGGACTGCATATTAATTAATAGTAGTGCACATTATGAACCAATTGTAATATTTACACCATCCAAACAGATCCCTGTTCATTTAATTATAACTGGATAACTCTTTCAAATAAACTTAACAACAGTGGCAAAACCTAACAGACTATATTTGGATTTTACAAATGATTTACAATTTATAAAATAGAAAATTATTTTTTTGAATTTAGGATTATAATAAAAATTTCATGTGTCTGAAGACAGGAATAACTGGGATATCTTATCAGTTGCCATGTACATGGGTAAAATAAATTATTTTACAAGCCATGTTCCATAGAATTTTTATGCTTTGACACATTGTTTTGCCATCATATTGTTCATTTGGATGCATTTTAATTAGTTAATAGGAAAGCATTAATTCATTTGAGACCTGACATGTTTGAATATTTATTTATATTATGATCTTCAAATATTTACTTTTCTAAAAATATATGAAGAATTAACAATAACCATTAAAGCCAAGTTATGAGGTAAGCAATTATAGGATATGATTGCATACTCTTACCAAACCAAAGTGGGGGTTCAACTGTCTGCCACCATCAATAGGCAAATTCCGGAGGTAGAGGTTGGTGAGAAAGGAAAGAAGTCTTTATTCAAATGTTGCACAACTGAGAGAATGGCAGACTCTTGTCTCAAAGCCCATCACCAGCAGAGGAAACCACAGCCACCCTCGTCCAGACTAAAACCAAAGTCAGTGTCCAGAGTTCCTTCCCTTTTTTAAAGTACTCTACCTTGGGAACCACAGGCAGCCACTGAATGGTCATCTTGGCAGCTCAGCCTCTTTCCTAGCAACCGTTGGGCCTCAGTCTTCCATCTTGACTGACACTTGTGGGGCCAGAGCCACCACTGTCCACATAGCTTACAGGGCCAGTAGTTAATAAGGTGAGTTAGAAACCATCCCTTCCTTCCCTTAGGATTATATTAGTTTTGGGTATAGGAAAGACCAGGTACTTTTTTAAAATACTCAAATAGTTCACAAACTTTCACATGCTTTGAGAGGGTCCAACCCCCCCAACCAATTCCTTCTTTTCCCTAGGCTAGACACATAGGATTCACCAGGCCCACAACTCCCCCTGCCAACATTCTGACCCAATGGCAGATGTGCATGCCTTGCCCTGGTCTTGCTCCAAATCAGGTACTGGAGGAGGGTAGGAGGGCTTTTCCCCTATCCAATTATTTTACTAGCCTTGTGGTTCTCAGTGCAGTGCTTCCTCCTGCTGCCATCTTCTCTGAGGGCAGGGAATCTGCACCAGGCAACCAGTAGTAATACTAATTTAAATGTATCATTTTATCTTATGCAGATTTAAGCAAAACAATTTATTAGGCCTTATAATAAAGTTGTGACTAGAGAAAAGTTTGGAATGCAGTTATTTTTTTCCTCCTTAACTTTGCATAACTTATTTTTGCAACAACCCTTTTGTTTTACTTTTAATGCTCTTTTAAAAATGTTAGCATTGTGTATTTTTTTATATCATGTTGCATTTAACTTCCCTGTGTCTTTGTATTTAAAGTGGGGTTCTAATAGACAACAAATTTCAGTTCAACAGTTTCCTCTCCCTCTGTCAAAAACATTAGGGTTATTTTTGGGTTTTCACTGTGAGAATCTGATGAGATTCCTCTGGGTGAACCCATGAATGTGTTAAGGTCCCTTAATATGACATTCCCCCTGTAGTTTCTCACTCTCGAGATAGTTTGCACTCAGCCTCCAGCAAATTGTCATCATTTAAGTTTTTCTGCTAGATATGACTTCAGCAGCCTCAGCTGCAGTTTAAAGTGGTCTGGCTGTGACTTTCTGATGTTCTTGTCTCCTCAGAACTCCAGGTGACAACTTGCCCTATGTTCCCAATTTTTTGATGGGTGCAAGAAAACCATTACTTTTAAGTTTGTTCAAGTATTTCTTTCTGTAAGGAATAGAAACATTTCTGACAGGAGTGTATCACAAAGGCAGATGATCTAAGCCTTAAAAATAAATTTGAAAAACTTTACTGTCTTAAAGAAAACATAAAACCAGCCTATAGAAAGACTAATTAAATCTAATTTAGTGATTAAATGTTTTGAACTAAAAATGTAAATGATACATTTATAAATGATTAAAAATAGGAGATATGTGTGTGAGTATGTATGAATGTAAAATCTGAGAGACTTTATTTTCTCTTTTCAAAGAAAACATAATGCATGATCATGCAAAGATAATTTCTAGGTAAACTCTAAAAGTATATGGAATACTTTGATTTGTAGTAAGAAATATATATTTGGTCTTCATCAGGTTTCTGGCTCCTAAAACTCTTGGAATTTTTGTGGTGAGAGTAATAAAAGTATCTTGCTATGCTCATGAGATGACCTTTAGAAATCCACTAGATCATGTAAGAATGAGGCTGGTCACTAGAGGAACCAATAATATGATTGGACTACATAAACATTCTCAGTTTCTTTAGAAAGCACAGAAAGAAACCTGACACAGTATCATAGGGGTTTGGGAAGGAGCTGGAGGAGAGAAATTCCCATGAACATGAACTGCTTATTTTCAATACCATAATAAAGATTCTATCAAGGGGTTTTGACTAAGTGTGCTTTTTCTATTTCTACATGTTCAATTGACATCAAAGAAATCAAAGAATCTAAGAGGATCTAATAAAAAGAGATGGCATTTATTGAGAGTATCTTCTGCAATAGAAACTGTACTCTGACTTTCAACAAAGCAAATATTGATGCTGGAATTCAAATCCAAGCATCTAGCTCAAACCAAATTTGTAATTTGCATTCTTTATTATTTACCATGTATGAGCAAAAATTGATAGTATTTCCCCATTAATATATTTATAGAAAATATAATGAAATCTCAGGTTTATATTTGTTATATGATATTTAATTATAAATATATTTACATATTACTTGACAATTAATTTCTTCAATAAAATAAGTGTTAATTGTAATTTCATTTTTGTTGTTACTATCAATTACATGATTTTTTTCTGTATCCAATATGTTAATATATGTCAGTTATGCATGCTGAAAATTTATCTCAAAGTCTCTAGTACTGTTCTCTTTTTTTTATGGATAGACACCTCTTTTTAGAGATATATTTAATTTTTGTATTAGCTTAGAGTATACTAAAAAAATTAAATGTATTCCAAAATGCATTTGTTAAAAGTTAAAAAATATTTTATATTTCATGTCATCACTTTCAGTGATAAGTACTATTGATCTTTTGGTATACGCTTTTCTAAATTTTTATAATTAAAGTTATGTTTTATGGTACTCCATCTTCTCACATATTACTGATAATATTAATTATACATTTTAAACTTAACTCTATAGTCCCAAATTATACTTGGAGGGAGTGTTTATTTAATATAGTCCACCTGCTATATTTTGACCTGCTATTTCTTCTTATGTGGCTAGAATAATGTTTGTTACATGCTAATATTTATCATTTATTTTTAAGATTAATTCATATTTACATTAGAAAGAGCACAGTAACAATAACATGGATCATTGTTTTATTTTCCTGGTAAGCCTATGTGAGAGCTATGGTTTGCTGCAAGAGGAAAGGGGGTTGTGGGTTGTTTTTTCCTTAAGTCAAGTAAGTAGACAGGATGAGCACATACATGTGCTGAGGGGAGCAGCTGGCAGCCAACCAACAGTTAAGGTCTACCTTCAGCTTGGTGAGTGTCTATGTGGGTCTTTACTACAGTGGATTAATAACTAGATTGAACTAAAAATGACCTTCTCTGTGATTATATCTATAAAAATATTTAGTAGAAAATCCAAGTAGAAATACAAACAATGAATTTTGTATTGGAGGTAGACAAGGGATACTATAATTCAGAGGAGGTATTGATGTAGTAGGCAGACAGACACAAGCAGAGCAGGAACACAATGTCACTAAGGCAGACAGTCCTGGGTGGCTAGCAATAGGCAAAACTGGGAAAACAAGTATGTATGATGGGCCCTCACCCCAGCCACTAGCATGTCTCTGGTCATGTGGTTTAGACTCCCTGACCTTTCATGTCAGTGGTCATGCAGTTCAGAATGTCCCCTGACCTTTCCTCCACTGGCACGTCACCAGTCATGTGGTAGACTCCCTTAGAGGAGGAACATGGAGGCTAGAGGAGAGCATCATAGGATTCCCACACAAACCCTTACACAACCACACCCTTAAGCTAATCTTTCAGGACAGTGAAGCTCTGACCTGCATCAAATAATCTTAAAAACAAAGCCTGGGTGCTTTTGAGAACAGAGATGGACTTTTGGTCAAACTAGAGGTAACATCTAGGCCTCAGTTGTTTTTCAGCTCTAGGGCCAGAAAAGCAGAAAACAAGATGAAGAGATGTCATGGCTGACATCAGAGCCAGATGCAAAGACAAATGACCCCCTACCCTGGATCTGACCAAGCAGTAAAGACCATGACCCTGAAAACTAATGAGTATACATTTGAGAATCTCCCCTGAGATCTCTACAGCCCTCACCTTAGAGAACAGATGAAATCCCTGAAGACAGAGGACCTCAAGCTTATGTACTCTCTCTCTCATTCTGTGTGTCTCTCTCACACATACACCCACACCTTTCCTGTCCCTTTCTTATCTCTTGGCAAATACTTTTGCTTTTTTTCTCCTAAGCTCCAAGGGCCCTTCTTTTATCTCTGTAACTTTTCTTCTAAGTCCATGCAGACCTGCTGGCTTACCTATTTGACACAGCTCAATTCTTTTATCTCTGTGACTTTCTAAATAAACTTTCAATTGTATTTTAGCTTTGACTCTGAATTCTTTCTTAACCAAACACAAAGACTGAAGTCTAACTACCCTGGTAGCAGTACCACTTTAGCTAATTCTAAAAAAAAACTTTTTAGATTTTAATCAGTAATGAAAGGGCATACTAGCATTATATGACCTTTTAACATAGAAAGGCACACTTCTTTCTGAAGAGATCTATATAAGAAGCATTTATTTTGAAATGTATAGTTTTGAAATCATGAGTTGGAAAGTCTCACAGACCAAGGGCTGTGTCTCAGAGTAAATTGAAATTAAAGAAAAAAATTAAAATCTGAAGCATTAATACCTAATAAAATACAAATATAGAAAAAATTAAACATCTTTTAGTCTTAAGAAGCTAACAATAGAATTTTTTTCTAATGTTGAGTTTGATATATATACACATTTATTAAATGTTTCTCTTAATAAATTTGACTCAAAAATCTAGCTGTTATTCTACAAAATCCTGGCACATAGTAACACCATATTTGAGATGCAGTTTCAGTAAGAAAAAAAAGAATCCTCTAGTTCAAAATTGATTTTATTCTAAAAGTAAAATCATACCTCTGTCATTGAATGAAAACAATAATAATAGTTGGAGATGTATTAGGAATATATAAATTATATAATCATATGACATATAAAGATATGTAATATTTATACTTATACTTTCTAGCAAAAAATGTATTTACAAAATGTTTAACTAAGTTTTGTTTTTTAGGAGTTTTATTTATGAACATAATAATTTCCTTACTTCCTCTTGTTACTATAAATACTATGTTGATTAAAGTTAGAAACACCTTAATTACTCAAAAGTATATTTTCAGAGCTTTCACTTATAGTCAACATAACCTAAGTGTGCTACCTTAAAGTATTAAAAATAAGGAGGTGTACAGTAATTTTTATGATATTACTATTTCTTATTGAGGCCAATATAATGTAACTAAACTTGTAGTTATTTTCTTGGCAGTTTCTAGGTCATTTAGCATGATAATCTATTAAGCAACATTACAAAATATTAACGCTTACCAGAAATTTTGACTTAAGAAAAAAGAACAGACTGAAGTTTTAAATTTTATTTACTATATACTCACTAGAAAATATTTTAAATAGTTAAAAATTAAATGTTAGTGATATATTAACCCTAATAGACCTTTATTAATAATATCAACACACTGGATACTGAACAGCAAGCCATAGTGGCTTAATAATTAAATCCACACTGGGATGGGTATAAGACACATCACAAATGTGCAATTGACAAATATATCCCATATACTTTAAATTCTTTTTCATATGAATATTCCTCACAGCAGCGACTAGTAGGCTTTAATATGGTGACAACTCTTTCACCATTTATGAAATGGGAAGTTTCATAAAGCAGTCATTCTTGTTAATGTCTTACCTTGTTTTAATTTGTTTGAGGCTGTTCTATTGTTGTATCTTAATTTTACAATTAGTGTATAACTCTAGAATTTTTCTTCTTCCTTAAAGAAATTAACCAAATAAATGACCAAGTCTGAAGGATAATCTATTATTCAGCTGTTTTTTTTGTTAGAAAAGTTTTAAAGTATCTTTACTGTTTTCAAGCTGATTTATCTCTTTTCATATCCATATTTATTTTCCTTCATGTAAAATTAATACCTTAAATAAGATAACAGTTATCATAATAAAATTTAGCAGAGTAATAATACATTTACATAATTGAAAGGTAAGTTTTAAATATTAAACTAAGGTAGATCAATCACATAGAACAATTTAATATTATAATTTTTAAACAATGATTATTTTGACCACTAGAACCCGTGGAGATGGAAAAACAGCAAAGTATATGTTGCCTTTTTTTAAAATAAGAAAATGGAAGGCTCTCAGATAAAGTATGTTTCTATGAGCCTGTGGGGTTAGAAGTTAACAAATCAACTACTTTCATAGGGTTTCTTTCATAGGCTTTCATTTTTTAAAACTTACAGTATTGATTGCTTATCTTTTTTTAAAATAGCGTACCAACTTTGTACCACTAACATTTTTTTCAGATAGTAAAACACCAATATGGGTTACAAAACTCACCATTCAGAATTCTCCTTATCCCCCTCACTTGGACTTAGGAACTTCTTTTCTTTCTTTGTCCAGTTATATAAGGTATAGTCCTCTTAAACTAGTAAACATAGTGAGTGGTTTACAGCAATGGGATTAGAGTCATTAACCACATATATTGGGCCAAGTTTTAATACCTAGAAGTCTAATTTTTAACTCTATAACAAGGGTAAGATAGCATTTTCCTTCCTATTTGAGGGAATATTATGTGCCCAATGAAATAATAATAATTCACATTAGAATATTTTGTTAACTATAACTTTAATAAATATATTTGTGTTCACCTCTAATATTGGAAGATATTTATGCGCTCTCCCTTTTGGGCTTAAAATTATCCTATTTGGTTCTTATTAGAATTATAGCAAGCAGCCCAAGCTGAGGTGGCTCAGTGGATTGAGTGACCGCCTGAGAACAAAAGGGTTGGAGGTTTGATTTCCCAGTCAGGGCACATGCCTGGGTTACAGGCCAGGCCCTCCCCAGTTGGGGGCATGTGAGAGACAACCACACACTGATTTTATCTTCTCTCTCTTTTTCCCCCTTCTCCTCTCTCTAAAAATAAATAAATAAAATCTTTTAAAAAATTATTGCAAGCATTTATTTTGAATATTTTTATTTTCATCTCTTCCTGCCCATTCCTGTCCATTTTGAGATCTGTGCTCACCTTTCAGACACCTTTCTGCTTGCATCATATTTCTTGTACCACCATACTAGCAATACTCTCAAATTACTTTCAGTTTCCCTAGTAAAAATTCCTGTTCCCTTGGAGCACTTCTCTTAATTGCCTAGACTGGTGCTCTTCATCGTATCTTATGATATTAATATTTATCTAAACTGAATGTGTTTCTTTTTTTAAATTTTATTTTTATTGTTGTTTATATATAAAATAATATTTAAAGTTTTCAGATATTACTGCTAAAACAAATTTTAAAAAATAAGTGGCTAATATCTAATGATTGAGTTCTGTCAGTTCATGTGGAGCCAAATATTTTGTCAGGGTAATCTGCTCACATATCCTTAAAGTTATAACACATGAGTGAATAGCTAGCTACTCTGAATAATTACGATACATTCATTTTAGTCACCTATGAGTTTAGTTAAAAATCTCATTGAGGGCAATAGGCTTAGTAAGCGGATGTCTTAAATTGTCTATTATTTTGATAGAACTGGTTCTAATTCTGAGAGAGAGAATTGTATAATAAATAAAGTAATAAGGTGTTATATACAATATATCTTACTTCTCAATGGTAATCACTGTTAGTATATGAAAGCACATAATTTCTTATAACATTTTATAAAACTACGAAGATTAAAGCCAGCAATATACAATGGTTCATCAAAAATTATAAATAGTAAAAAAATTCTTTCTGTATCTTTTAGTGCTTCAATTTTATTTGTGAATTTTTTAAGGCTTAATGATTTTAGTTTGCTTTCCTACATAATTCATTTAACTTTTATTTATTTATTTTAGCATCAGCTGTATATCTGGAACCATGGAGATTGCTGATAATGCAAGGGCACCACTATAGACAAGATGCATACTTTAATAGTAATGGCAGTTTATATAAGAGAAACATATATTAAACAAATAATCAAGTGACAGATAATTTCAATTAGGAATAAGTCATAAAGAGAAAATAAAAGATGGTGATGAAGAGTCTGTGGAAGAAAATTAGTTTTGGGGAAATCCTCTCTGTAGGAATTCATCTCTGAAGAAATAACATGTAAACTGAAACTGATCAATCACAAAAAGATCTGTAGAGCAGAGTATAACAAACACAAAGGCCCTAATCAGAAATACATGTAGAATGTAGAAGAAATATAAAGCCTGGTGTGGTTGGACATGAGTGATCAGGATGGACGGTGATAAGACCTGAGGATGGAGAATGATCCAGGGGTGTCCAACCTTTTGGCATCTCTGGATCACACTGGAAGAAGAAGGGTTGTCTTGAGCTGCATATTAAATGCATTGTGACACATAGCCACAAAAAAAATCTCATAATGTTTTAAGTAAATTTATGATTTTGTGTTGGGCTGCATTCATGACATCCTGGACCATGGGCTGAACACCCCTAATTGTAGACATTAGGACTTGTAGTGCCTTGGGAACAAGGCAGAGTACGAATTTTAATGAAATGCAACGTAAGGCTACAAGAGGATTTTAGGTAATATATAAAAAACCATGACTGTCATCTTTTAAAAAATTACTCTGGATGCTCTATAGATGGTAAATTTAAGAGGACAAGAATGGAAATTGAGAAACCCTTACGTTCAGTGGTTCACAGAAGAGAGAACAGTTACTTCTACTGTAATGTTAATAGAAGAGGTGGAAAGAAAAGGCTGAATTGCCTACAGATTCAATCATAGGTTAGGTGTGGGTGCTAAGGGAAATAAGGACATCAAAAATTTTTGGCTTGAACCTGTCAGGGGATAGTGGTGCCATGACTGAAAGAGCAGTGAAGAGGTAGGGAAAAATAATAGCTTTGCTTTATTCTTTGACCTCTCATTACTCAAATCTCATTTTATATGGATTTATACATGCTTCATTTTTTAAATTTCAAATCAATTCAGTTAGTTGTATATTAATTAAAAAATTACTATATACCAGGTGTTAGCTTGATAAGAAATTGCCCTCTTCTGGCCTCCAAAATTAGTCTGGAGGAGGTAGACATAAAATTTCACAGTTACCAACAGTTTTAAATTTTTATAAAGTGCCACACACAAAAAATAATTGCTGACACTTCTAGCACTTACCAGAAATTTCTAACAAAGATGCCAAATGTTTGGTCCACTCACATTTTCTCCCATAGCCCCATCCGTATATTTTAACTTAACATCTAATACCACTTATGGCTAATATGCCTTTATGATTACAGGTAAACTTTATTTTCAAACTCTATAGACATATAATATAAGCCAAAAGTAAAAGCCACATATGTTGTTTTCTAGTGACAATAACAAAAAGGTAATATATATAAATCAAATAAACAATATTATATTTCATGTTCCACAATATATAAAAATGTCAGTTCAATTTGTATTAATATAAAACATAAATGAAATTAATTTTTTCTCTTTTTATGTTTGTACTAAGTCTTTGAATTCCAATGTGCATTTTATACTTTATAGCACACCTTTATTTGATTAACACATTTCAAGATTAGCCACATGTGACTAGACTATCACTGTGTTGATGGTACATCTTTGGACTTTTGGAACCATGAAAGTAAATGAATAATATTAGTAGTTCATTTGCAACAGAATTTTCAAACTTTGCTGCCATGTGACTATCTCAGGATAACAATTTCCCAGGATGGTATAAATCAGATGAAAATTTCAAGGAAATAACATGTAAAGTGTCAATGACCATTAAGACAGTATGTGATGTTACTTTGAAGCATGACTTATAAGAGTAGGTCTGTAGATGAGAAAGAAAGGGAAGACATTAGTGAGTCTAAAATGACTGAACAATAGCCAATAGACAATGTTACAAAGGGGTCAAAATTAAACATCAGTGTGCATTCAGGACATAGTGACCACTATGAAAATAACGACATACCATTTCATGTAAGGAATCAAGTGTTGCGCGTGGGTCACCGGCCAGCAGTGACCACGGAACGCTGTGGATGGCTCGACGATAAACACGCGAGAAAAAACAACACATGCACAGAGACAAACTAGTTTCTGTGGAGAAGTAGGGACGAAATGGCCACCCCCCCTAGTGGGGAGCGCACTGATTTACCGTCCATACCTGCTTTTATTGGGCTCATTTTGCATAATAATTCAGGTAAAGTACAGTACTCATTAGGGGAAGTAAGGAACTATAGAAAACAAAGAACTCTGCCGGTCTATTGAGTTGGGGGTCAAAGAGCTGTAAGACTGAGGAACAAAATAACTTCCTCCTAAGACCCTTCTCATTCAACTGAGAGCATTCTAAACAAAGAAGGTTTCACAGTAATTTACATGTTCTTTCTTAGGCCTGATCACCCCGGGAAATCCACACTTCTCAGTACCGAGCTGTACTACCCTGTCATTGTTTCAGGCTTAGGTGGAGCAAGGGAACTAAGGCAACCAAGAGATAAGGAGATTTTCTCCCAGACGATGAGAACTCAGGCTATGTCAGAGCCGAGGAGTGAGGGTCCATCACCCCCTTTTGCTGCAGCCCCCCAAGTCCTTCTTTTGGGGGGGGGGCCTCCCAAAAGTGATCGTGCCTGGCTTAGGTCATTCCCCCGTGGGGAATCTTACCCGTCTTTGGCTAACCGACCAAGCTTTTGGGGGGTTCAGTTATGAATAAAGCAGCAGAAGCAGCATTCCTGCCAGGGAGATAAGCTTTTGTCTCCTTGCTGGCTTACAGTTCCAAGGGCGTTCCCTTAGCTTTAGCCTAGGCGGGGGTTTCAGCCTCTGATACCAGTCAGGGCGGTTCCCAACAATCAAGGATGGAGCTGACAAAATGATGACGAATGGTATGAGATATGTTCTAAGGTTCAGGTCACCGTGACCTTAGTGGGAAAGTACAACAGTGCTGGGAGGTTGAGAAAGAGTCATATAAAAGAGTAAATAGGTATTGTGGTATTGGAGATAACATGGATTTTTGAAATAGATAGGCTGTCATTCACTATCACCAGTTTTCACAACTGAAAGGGAATAGAGAGATTACTCCTTCCTTGTAAATTCATTGTTGGAATTAAGGAAAATAATACTAACAGTTCATTTAGAGTTCCTAGGACATAGCAGGTGCTACATAATTGCATCATATTCTTCCTCTCCCTCCTCCCCCTCTTCCTGTCTCTGTCTCTCCTCCCTTGCACACAATAGATTAGCCATACACAAAAGAGAAATGTGCAATTGGTATTGTGACAAGTCTTTAAATGAGCACATTTTGTGAGCTGATAATTTTGATATAACCACTTCATCATTCAACATGCATGATGGATAGGTTCTGTCATTTTAGAATAGAAGTTAAAAGAACACATTTTGCTCAGAAGTCAAATAATTGCTGGGGATGTGAGTTATGATCAACATTATCAGCTCCTAAGCAACCCAGCTAGAGTGTCCTCATGCACCCTCTGTTGCCAAAAGTCCATAATAGGAAGACTTACTTTCTTTGATCACGGAGATGCATATGTAATAGCAAATGGTACTGGAATTCTGAGTTTCCATTGAGAAAACCCTGTTTTAACAGGATCAAAATTGTTTATTATATAAAAGATATGTGGATTATTAGAGGATGTTAGCTTTTGGCTTTGACTTTAGAAAAGTACAGCCTTCTGGGAAATAAGTACTTACTAGCTGGTAGGGAATGAGCAGAAGTAAACTGTATCATTAATTACACAAGGTATCTGTGTAAAATATTCTATTGGAAAATGAAATATGTGATTTAGAGGACAGAGGACCTCAGCTCTTTCCCTTATCCACAAAGGCCCCACGTTCACCCAGATCTCAGCCCAGATACAGAATTGCCCTCCTAATTCTGTTGTCCTTGCAGATGCCATGTTTCCACAGATGCTGACAGCATTTTGTTGCCATTTCCTTAGTGAAAATGGCAATTTATTAAACAGTGGCCTAGTTTAATGAACCTTGTCAAAGTGAGTCATTTGTTCCTTCTTTGCCAAAATGACCAGATTGATTTTTAAAAATTGCATGAAAGTTAACTTTCATTCTTATTCCCTTCCGTTGTTTTCTACATGAAGACTTCAAGTTATCTATTCAAAATAAAAATCCAATTGTCAGAACATTTTGGGAACATTGAGTCTGGGGATAAAATGAAACAATGTTTTCATCATCTCTCAATGATTTCTTCTCTCTAGTTAGTTGATCAACTTTAATGTAAGTTTTCATCCTATTTTTAAAAAAGGGGAAGGGTTTACAGGAACAAGTATAAAGGATGCAGGGACAAAAACTGGGGGCGTGGAAATGGGAGGGAGGTGGGGAGGGATGGGTGAGTGGGGTGGGATGGGAGTAAAGGACAGAAAACTACTTGAACAACGATTAAAATAAAATGTTAAAAAAAGCTTTTTTGAGATAACATATTAGGACTCTATACAAAAATAATAGAAGTCTATGTTGTGGTTATGCTTAATCTTGCTGTTCTATAAGATGTATGACTTAATAACAGAGAAATTGCATATAAAATTGCAGGTTTAAAGTAGCACTATTATAGGAAATAATATACTTTCAGTAAGCAAAGCCTGGATATTAGTTTAACATGCCATGTGGGAAAACAATATTGTTTTTGGATTTGGAGAAGAGTCATTTTGTATAAAGTGAGAATAAGAAAAATCCTCTGTGAAGTTTACTTTTAGGATGACTTTAAAAAACACAATTCAATAAAATCTGCTTAAGTTAAAAGAACTGCTTTGTATACTCTGCAATTTTCATAAAAGTCTCATCATGTTTTATATACAGGTGACCATCTCTAATAGTTTTCTGTTTATATTAACAAACAATAATTGCATTTGACAACAATAAAGTGAAATAATGTTATCTGAAGAACCTAAAACACTACAGATACTACAAGTTTCCATTTGTTTTATTTTTACAAGACAGGTAGAGATTATCCTTCACCCTCAATTATCCAAATTATTTGTGCAATATTTTTAATGGCATTATCCTGAGTCTCATTTTACCTCTTTTATTATGATTGCTCCTTCTTTTTACCTTCTAAAACTTTTAGAATATTTCTTAATATTTTATAAGGAGAGATATATAGTATAGGGTAATTTTCTTGAATAGTTTTCTCATTTTTCACTGAAAGTATCTTCAAAGCTTATCTTCATAAGAAATAAACCTGAAATTTAGATCTCATTCATAGAGTCACACAATGTTTTACTAATTTAATCTAATTTAGAATTAACTACTAGATCAATTATCTTCTGCATAACAAACTACTCAAGAGCTAGTACCTTGAATTGACCATTTTACCCGTCATGATGCTGTGAATCAGGGACTAATCAGGCCTCCTCAGGGTCGCTGGTCCCCTCTTGGGATGTTAGCCAGGGCCGCTTAACTGGGACTAGAGGAGCCAAGAAAATTCTACTCACATGTGTAGTAAGAGGTGACCCAAAAGTCCAGAGATTGGCTAGCTCCTTACCTCTTTGTAATCTCACATCTTCCAAAGCATGTCTCTGTGTTTTCTTTCTGAAGGGGGTTAGGGTGTGGGGTCAGAGATTTTCATACAATGACTCAAAGTTCAAAGAGGATGAAGACATTCTATTACTTAAAGTCAAGTCACAGGCTAGCAAAGTGCCTCAGGGGAGAGGGATAATAAACCCATCCCTTGATGGGAAGAACAGCACATGGACACAGAGAAGGAGAGACTTATTGGTGGCTCTCTTTGTAGACAATCTGTCACAACCACTGCCACCTGTGTTCTACCCCACGCAAACTGTTCATTATTCCCTGTCCCTCTGCTAATGCCTCTAACTATCTCCATCTGTTAAAATCTTATTTATCTCTCAGGGATTATTTCAAACACCCTCTCATACATTGCCTTTTACATGATGGCTTTCACCTGTATTTGTGAAGATTTTATTCTCACATTGAAATGAGTAAAATTAAATATCTGTCTTAATTTTTTTTTGCACTTTAGGTAATCCCTTTTGTCGACTGTGTAAACAAAACAAAAGCACTGAATGCAGTGGTCAACTATGTCATAGTTTCACCTGAGTTAGCAGCAGCATTTCCTTACATGTTTCTTTACTGGTTTCAGTTGACAGACTCTGATTCTCTTGCTACCTCACTAGTCTCCTGCTTTTCAGGCTTTTGCTGGATTTATTTCATCTCAGATCATTGAAATGTCTCAGGGCTCAGTAGTACAATCTCCTCTCTCCTCTATCTGCAATAATATCCTTGTTTTCATCTATACCCACTGCCATCTATAATCAGCAATCCAATTTTATATTTCTTCAACTCTAGACACAGGGGTGTCCGACCTTTTGGTGCCAATGGGTCACACTGGAACAAGAAGAGTTGTTCTGGGCCACACATTAAATCACAAACACTAATGAAGTTGATGACCAAAATAAAAGGTTTTAAGTAAATTTACAATTTTGTGTTGGGCCCCATTCATAGCCATCCTGGGCCACATTTGGCATTCAGGCCATGAGTTGGACACCCCTACAAGAGGTATACATGCAACTGATCAGTTACCATCTCTATTTGTTGGTCTAATGAACACTCAGTATTTACAAAATTAATGTCTTTATTTTTCCCTTTTATTGACTTTATTGGGATGACACTGGTTAACAAAATGACATAGGTTTCAGTGCACAGTTCTCCTCCACATCATCTTTAGACTGTATTGTATGTTCACCGCCACAAGCTAAGTCTCCATCCATAACCAATTTTTAAACTCCATTTCCATCTGTTGTACTGCTAGCTTCCCCATGGCAATAAATGGTACCAGTTACTCAACCCAAAAATCTTATAATCATCCTTAAATCCTCCATTTTTATCTCATCCTACATTTCAACCATCATTAAGAATTATCCTTTAGCTTTACTACACAATTATATCTTGGGTTACATATTACCACATTCACTGCCAATGACCTTGTTCTTGTGACCATCATCTCTCCATTAGACCACTACAGAAACCTCTAAACTGCTCCTGTTTCCACTTTTGTTCCCCTATTACCTATTTCTCACAATGAATTGGAATAATCCTTTAAAAGTTTATGTTATTTTTTATTCTTAGCTCAAAACCATACAAAAACATTTTATTACACTGAGTATTATCCAAATTTATTTTTTTAAGATTTTATTTATTTATTTTAGAGAGGGGAAGGGAGGAAGAAAGAGAGGGAGAGAAACACCAATTTGTGGTTGCCTCTTCAGTGCCCCCTACTGAGGACCTGGCCTACAACCTAGGCATATTCCCTGACTGGGAATCGAAACAGTGACCCTTTGGTTCGCAGGCAGGCACTCAATCCACTCAGTCACACCAGCCAGGGCATATTATCCAAATTTGTTATCATGAGATACATTGTTTCCATGTGCGTTCAGTTCTCACTTATAAATTTATTGCTCATTTAATATGTCCAGCCAAACTGTCTGGCTGCTTTTCTAAAAATATATGTCCAGCATGTTTGTGACTCCAGGCCTTTGAACTTGCTAATTATTCTTTCTGGATTTTTTAAAAAATAGACATTATCAGAATTCAATTTCCATTTATTCTACCCAAATATCTGTGAAAAAGACACCTGAAGTATTTAATGCAATATAGTTTTAAATACTATGCCTTCCAAATTTAATACAAAAGCCACATTTGGATTTCCTAGGAGTCCCAAGTGTATCTAGGCACTGTGAAACATTGTTCTGTCTTTTGTTTCTCTACTGGGGATACACCAGTCATCAGCCTCATGGTTGGCATTGTAATGCTTCTAGGCATCTTTGTTATACACTGGGAGTCTTTCTATTAATTCTGTTGACAGAGCCTCAATGTTGATCACTGCATCTGTCTCATAGCCCTCAAGGGAATACAGCTTCGAGTCTTCTTGGAAGGACTTGCATACAAAGGGGAGATGGGCAGTCCACAGCCAAAACCAGCCAGGGAACTGCTTGGGGCATCTGTATGTGAGGTCAGGGTGCAATTGAGTACATGTAGTTGAAGAGTGTCAATTTTCCTCAAAGGAACACCACTTCCTCCACTCATCTTCACGGTCAAATCCCCATTTCCTAGTGCTTCAATGTTGCTCTTATTGCATTCTTGAAAAGCTCAAACACTATGTGATAGAGACCAAGTGGTACATAAACCACCTATATTAGCTGTCCTGGTGATTTGCATTTAGTTCTTCAAACTCTAGTTAAGGTGAGTAAGTATAATATAAATCACATAGATGCCTAGCATTTTCATAGCTGCCTTAAATAGCTTCAACTACATTGCAGTTTGGGTTTATGCTTCTCATGTGTTTCCCATGAAATAATCTTCTTTTGTCTCTCCCATCAAACAATGAAGTGTGCTGAGAAAGATTCTGACTGAAATGCATCTCATGAAGAAGTGATCCAAAAAGTACCGAACATTCTGGCTGGGGACAGGACCCACCCCACCTCCTCCACCCCCAAAGCTCTGCTTGTATTCTATCACACCCTGGGCCATCCTGGGAATAATGTCGTTGTGTCGGTTTCTGATGGGTATCATGGTATCTATAAAGTCATAAATAGTTTTAGCATCTTCAGCACTTTTGTACTTAAAATCAAGAAGCTCCTAAAGACTCTGGATATACCAGGTTTGTACCAATTTACTGATGACGTCCTGAGAAAATTATCTGGAGAAAGGCATTTTTTTCATTATATTTTCCAGTCTAACAGGCCATTCTTGCTACAGAAACGTAAATGAAGTCCTTTCCCAAGTATTCACAGATCCTAAGTCCGGAAACTACTTCGTGGACAGCGGGGGAGGCGGGAGGGAGAGAGTGGTGGGCAGAGAGAAGTAGAAAGAAGTCCACTTGGCCCGGTATGCCACAGTCCGCAGTCCGGAGCCAGGCAGGAGCCTGGGTGCAGGTGAGGCCACGCTTAGCTGGCGCTGGCGCTGGCGCAGGTGGCATGCGGTCCCGGAGCTCACAGACCGGCAGAAGTGCTTTCCAAACAGCAGCTGAGATCCAGGCCAGAAGAGCTGCAGAAGCCAGAGCCCCGCGGGCCAAGTGGCCACTCCCGGGAATGTTCTTTTAAATATTTGTTAGAGCTTTCTCATAACCGCCCTCAGGTTTTAGCTCTTTAATTTCATAGAAAGGTCTTTCAGGAATATCCTATCTCAAGTCGCATACTGTTCTTATTGCTCTTTTTACACTATTTTTATTTTTTAAAGCATTCAAAACAATTTGACATCATATTTAATAAAAGTTAAATTTCCAGGGACATATATAATCTCATAACCCAGAATTCAGGAGAGTTCTGGGCTGGGAAATGAAATTTTAATTTACTGTGTGGCTACTTTCTAATTTTTCAACTTTAAAACTTCATTTTAAAACTAAATCATTCTACTGGACTCTATATATAACAGAAGTCTTATTGACCCCAATACCATATCTATATATACTTTTATATATTAATTTTTACATATGAATAATTTTAAAATTTATATACTTTACATATATATTTTAAATCGAGGGACTATGAGACTTAAAGTCTGTGAATAGGTGTCTAAATGCTAGTGCAGCATCACTCATTGGCGATGCAACATGGGAAAATTTCTAAACTGGATGTCAGTTTACTGACATTTAAAATAGGACTAAAACATCAACTGTTTCACATTCCTGTTTTAAAATAAGGTTGTGATGTTTGGGGCACAGTGCAAATGGCATTATCACTTAATGATTACAAATCTACTTATATGCACAGTTTTGAGGTCCCTTTCTATGGGTATAATAATAACAGGTGTTTGTGAGAATACTTGGGAGCACTCTCTTTGTTTCTCTCTCAATTTAGTTCAGTTTTTAAAAAAATTCTTTATTTCTCTCTTTTGGGGGGAATAATATAACTCATTTTCAAAGAAAGTAAATGAAAAAGTTTTGTTTAAAAACACTGAGTTTTGTACATCAATGTTTACTAAATCAATTAATATCTTATTACAATTTTAGCATGTGAAAACGTTATAAAACTGATTAACAAATATTTTGAATATCACTGGGCAAATTGGTAGAGTAAATGAATTTAAACCCTTCCTCTTATTTTCCCATAGCAGTCTTCTCCAGAGGCACTTTTTCCTCTTAGACTAAAATACAATCACAGCAAACCATAATCCTTGTTTAGTGTCTGACTCATTCATGTGACTGGTTATTTCAGCTTGAAATACAATTCCATTGACATGGTAACAACAGAACTATAAATGAATAAAAACCATTTTGAACTTTCCAATACTCTCCTGAGATTTAGGCCTTCCACATTCCATGGAAAGAAAATAAATAGGTTGGCATTAAACATCATTTTTAAAAGTAATAGTGAATTTCGAAGACTTCTTTGGAGACTGAGTAATGAAATGTCATTGAAAGTAAAAAGAATTGTTTTTTTCTTGTTGAATTAATGAAAACTTTTATTTTCTTAACAGGAAGCTATCAAATACACTGCAGGTTTGCATCTAATATCTCAGACTGATGGAATTTAGTTACTTTATATTTGTAAAGAAGGTCAATTTGAAATTAACTTTTTCACTATTAAATTATTTATCACTTTAACCAGACATGCAATTTTTCAGACATTTCAGTTCAAAATAGTATGATTTTTGTGATAAAAATCATGTACCATACACACAAAAATAAACCCTGGAAGGTGAGCGGACATAATTCGGTAAATGTGCCAGCTGCATTCTTTTTGATGAAATTCAATCATCTTTGTACACTGCAAAATTTTCGGTGTTATCAATTTGTTTTTAAAGAAACAACCTCCAAAGCTTTTCAATTAAAGAAGAGTAGGTCTAATTAACCATTGTAACAATGCATCAGTATTAATAGGATTCACATGTTTTCAGCAATTCAGTTTGCATTCCCCTAAAGTGGCTAAAATTTCACTTTATTTTCACGGCCACCTGACCCCACCAGGTGAATTTAATGTACATTTGAGTGTAATGAGTATTTCACATTGCATATGTAATAAATTTATCTTAGTTCATTTATTTTTGAATTTATCTATGACAATATATAATAAATATTTGGACTATATAGAGAAAAAAGGCAAAAATGATATGGTAATCAAAAACCAATAATTGCAATGTAAGTCCTTTTGACCATTTTCAAATCTAGTTGAATGTCTCTCCACTGGAAAAGTTAGGGGGGGAAACTGGATGGCATATATAAAGTCAACTATTGAAAAGAAAATTATTGTATGCTTGCCACTTTTTAATTACCACAGATCTGACAATTTATGTCCATTATTAAAACTTTATATTAATAACTCATAATTTCAAAAAATTAGTATTTAAAATGTTTTAAACCTAACAGAAGTTCTATGTATAAGACATTTCTATGTTATTGTATACACATGTCATTTTATTTTCTCAGCATAAAAATGTACGGTGTGAGTCCTTTTGTTGTGGTTGTTTTAATCTGTAGAAGACCATTCTGTGTGGCATGGGCCCAGTTCCCAGTGGAAAGAAAGGTCCTGCACAGGACTCTTGCCCACGGATAGGTTCTCCTGTGGGGAATCAGGCCTGCATTGCACCTAGACTGCTATGAGACTTGCTTTTGCCAAAACTCCCTCACCCTGAATTGAGGCAGCAAATGTTTACTGCAAAGTAACTTCCTAAAATCCATGCTAAACCTTCCAAGGATGAGTGTAACTAGTTCAACTACTTTTCCCTTTTCATTTGCAAATATCCCTCTTCTGTTATGTGATTATGGGCATCATCTCCTTTGTTTTCTGTAAAAGGTAACCACCTAAAGTGAACCGGTATATAGTAAATGAGGACCATCATGTAATATGTCCAAAAAAGAAATAAAGGCCTGTCATGGTAGAGGCTGTGGCTTTTGCTCCCCTTGAGAGAAAACCCATACTCACCCTTTTCTTCCACAGGACTTGGTAGTCCATGTGAATATCTCGTGTTTCATCCACAATGTAGTGGACCCCACAAGCTGGGGTCCGCATCATTAATCCTCACCTGAGGAGTGCTTATTGATTTTTAAAGAGAGTGAAAGGGAGGGAGGGAAAAAGAGGGAGAGAAACATCAAGATGAAAGAGAAATATTGATTTCTTGCCTCTTGTACACATCCTGGGCTGGACACAGCCCAGGCATGAGTCCAGACTGCAAACCGATTCTGTGACTTTTCAGTCTATGGGACTACATTCCAACCAACTGTGCCACATAGGCCAGGGCTGTATATTGTCTTTTCACAACAGTAAATTGTAATCCTTGCAAATTGATAATGTAGGACACCCTAAGGTTTTCTAAAAAGTATAAAGTGGGTCTGGTGAAAGTATAAACTTATAAATATACCCTTTTGTAGGCTACAGCTGATTTATAGATGAACAAGGGAAAAAAACTCCTCATCGCTGAAGAGGTCTGGATGTCTGGTTTTGACCCTTGACCATAATAAGACAGTGGGACTTAGGGTATGCTTTATGAAGTCCGAAATTCCCCTGGCAACCCTCTGGGTCACTTTGTTTATTAATGGTTTTTATCTGACATAACAGCTTAGGTAGCCTGGCTTGCCTATGTGGTTAGAAGGGCATGAAACTCCTGGGAATTTCTGCTTTGAGCTCTTCTGAAGCCAATATTCCTAGCACAGATCTCTGTGGTTCAACTCAGAAGCAAAGTAAGATCTCTTTGCAACTAAGGGCCCTAGGGAACTCATCCCTGGAAGGAATAAATTTTACAAATTCAGTGGAATAATTCATCAAATTTACATGAGAAATGTCACTAGAGAAGCTGAATTTATAGAGAAGATTATTTACCTACAAAGAAATCTACACTCCCCGTTTTTATAAATAACAAAAGTGCACCTTGAGATTGTTTAAAACCTGGAGTAAGTGATGTTAAGGGACAACTGGGCTCAGATATCCCCTTGTTACCTAAATGAAGATGTGTCCTTGTTGATTATGATGGTCAAAATGGGAAAACCTGTTTCCTCTCCAGGAAACACACAGTTTATTCATGAAAATTATTCTTCACTGGAAGCTTAAACATTGAATATATTAAAAGAACTGTCAGCCTGTAAGAACTGAGCATTTCCTGACTTGTACAATCCCAGCCTAGCATAGGTTAACTTGCTGCTGGGTAGAACATCCTAGAGCCAGGAGCCAGGGAGAGCTTTGCTAAGGTGGACTGCATGTGCTCCACTCTTGGTTAAGTGTCTAAATCTTCAGAAAATCACACCATACACTAAGTGTGTGGGTGGGTTCTCTTCTCATGCATTTGCATTGCACATGAAAAGGTTCAGTGACATTCAGAATGTTATGCCAGGTACCATATTTCATAAACTTGGCCTATTATATAATGAAAGAACTGTGGAAGTAAATAGACAGCTTGGGAAAAGGAAATGAGTCCAATTATTTTTGTACTTATGTTTTATTTTGCCCCTTTAAATTTTACATAAGTATAAACAATACTTTTTCTAGAGGATGTGTTCCAGAGGTGAAGCTTGGATGGAGTTAGGTCACATAGACACAAGTTAAAACCAACTCAAAACTTATCAATGTTTACATATACACTTCTCAGAGATATTGAGGATAGCCATGAGACTCGTTCTTTATACATCTTGACGTTCTCTGGAGGTGTTAGTTGTTCTAGAAACATTTACTTGACCCTCTCATCAAAATTAGTAATTCTCTATCCCCAAGTTCTACATCTCCATTCACTGCTAAAACATAAAAACTGTAAGATTATAGTCTATTCAGCTCTCAGGAGGCAAAAATATTGTGGGGGGGATAGTTATTACCAATAAGTTTCATGTGTTATCATTGTAATGTAAACAGTCCTATGATGTGACTAAAGAAAATGAATGGTTTAAATAATTTCTTCAATAAAAGCAAGATTATTATAAAATATACCAAATAATTTTCAGTAAGTGTATCCAAAGCTACATTATTGAGAAAAATTTTAGGAGAAAGCACAGTTCAATATGACACTTCTTAGTAGCAAAAAAGAAATATTTTTTAAACAACAAATAAAATTAGAAGCTTTTATTTAATATATCCATATTATTGAACAAAATGAGAAAATGCTGTGTGTACCATGTAACAAATTTAGTAAGTAGATTACTAAATCTAGTTTAAAACATACTTTTGCTCCATAATGTCAGCCAGAAGCAATATTTTCATGCTCACTATTTTTGTGTTGAAACACGCTTTTAGCCTTAGGGAGCTCATTTATTGTGATTTATACTAGTCTAGCTTGCTTTTTTTTTAATAAAGTGCATTATTCAGTTTTTTGTACTCTTATAAATAACAGCTAAGCAAGTGAATATTTAAATGAAAAAATATGTGTAGTATAAATGTAGTGTTATTTATTTTTTAACATAATATATTTACATATAACACATATATTTAATTACTGTATGTAGTATAAATTTACTCATTTTGAAATTTGTCAAATATATTAATGTGCCAAATTAAAAACTAAGATAGTTTCTTAAATTTGGCATTGTAGTCTATATTTCCAGTCATTCCCTTCAAAAAATATGTTTTTTAGGTCAGGCTGAAATTGAGAAGCTTTGCTCATTGGATGTTGTTTGCTTCCAGGCTGAGGGAAGAATCATCCCTTCAGGTGCCACTGTGACCTGGGAGTGGCACACAAAAAAGGCCACCTCTCAGATGGACTTCCAATTCAGCCTTTGGAGCATTTAGGGCATTAATCTATTTTTATTCTTCTTATACATACATAATTAATTAAAAGCAGATTATGGATTTTTTCATTAATCTTGCTTTCCTTTTCCATAACATGGGTATTTCTTAGTTCAGTAGTTTGGCTATGAAAATTATTTATCCATCTTTTTAAGTACAATCTGTTATCTACCACATTCAAACACACCCATCAACGTCATCAGTGTATAGAGTTTCAGGAATTACTGAGCTCCCAGGCTCTGTAAAAAGTTCATGTTTAGCTTTGTTATTTTGTATAGTTGAGTTTCTGCTTAATCTCTACAATTTAAATTTAGTAGTCTGCAGTGTTCTAGTGAATTTATTATTCCTAGAATTACTTTATTTCTTCTTTGTCTTTGCTTCCTTTGGCAGTTTGTATTGTTATTTTGATTTTGATTTTGTTTGTTTTGTGTTTTTTCTCCTTTTAGCCATAGGGTCCATGTTCTCTCTTTCTTCCCTACAAGATATACTACTTTAGTTTTATTCAACTCTGTTAAAAATCTCTTCCTGGCCCTGGCTGGTGTGGCTCAGTGGATTGAGCACCTGCCTGCTAACCAAGGGTCACCATTTTGATTCCCAGTCAGGGCACATGCCTGGGTTGCAGGCCAGATCCTTGGTGGGGGACATGCGAGAGGCAATCACACATTGATGTTTCTCTCCCTCTCTTTCTTCCTTCCTTCCCCCTCTCTCTAAAAATAAATAAATATTTTCAAAAAAATCTTTCTGAAATCAGCCCTATTGTTACCCAATGCATATATCTTTATTTTTAATCACATGACTTAAGTACACATACTGCCCCAATCTATTTGTAATTTCAATGCTACAGGAAAAATGTTAGGGAAATTGTCTTCTAAGGCCAACGATTTCTCCCTAGAATCATATATATCTTTTTGGTTTGAATTGTGTTCATATATGCGTTCTTCAGATATCGCTTCTGCTTCAACCATCTTTGACTTCATCTGTGAAGGAAATAAAGAAAATAAAGCAGTTTTGTTCAAAGACATATGTTGGTGTGTCAGTAAATAGCAGATTATCAGAAGAGTACTCTTGCTCCCAGCTATCACACAGCACTGCACAGCTCATTATAACAGATAAATTTGTGTTCTCCCAGATCGTTAGGCACATTTGAAAGAGGCTTTGGAATTTGCCATTCTGATTACTGAAAAACAGAGTATGAGATAGTAAATTAATATATAGTCAGTCATTTCACAAGTGTTTATTGTTTTTCAAAAACTATTTTTAAATATGGCCATTGGACAAAGCTACAGCAGGCTTTAATATTCTCAATATGATATTCTTTGACTACTAATTCTCTGGAAATATTTTTTTGGCAAACGACTGCATAAATTGATTTTATTAATATTTTTCTTGCCTTAATGGAGATTTTTAAGAAGTTTATAGTGCAATTAATAGCAGGAACTGATAGAGTCATCATTATCAATCTCTTGCATATTTTGCTCAAAACACTTTAAATGTATCCAATGGTCATATTTCAGTAAGTATCTTATATATTTATGTTCTTATATTATTTCTTTCAAATCAGAGAATAGGTATTCTGTGTGCATTCTCACTGTTGCCCTTGGATAAATGCGTGTGGGTTTAATGTTTTATTAAATTCTATGTTTTCCATGGTATTATGAAATAAATGTTCATTATCCTGGCTATTTCTAAATAATATTTGGGATGCTAAAGAAAGTCAAAGAATGTATTTCAAGAAATATAAAAGTTTTTAATTGTATACATGGTTTTAATAATAAACTGGTCTGAAGATAAATGAAAATTAAAAAAGGTAATTTAAAAATGCCATAAATTACTATTAGAAAGACATGTGACTCTTTTTTCATAATGAGGCATTTTTCACAGTATCATAATTTTTTGCTTATTCCCATGTCTCATTTATTGCTTTCTAAACTCCTTAAATTAAAATTTAAAAAGCTTTATTTGTAAACCAAACACTTTAGAAATAACACATTGACCAGAATATGTTAGAAGCACAAGTATTTTTTTAAGACTTATTTATTTATTTATTTTTATTTTTTTAGAGAGGGTAGGGAGGGAGATAGAGAGAGAGAGAGAGAGAAACATCAATGTGCGGTTGCTGGGGGTTATGGCCTGCAACCCAGGAATGTACCCTGGCTGGGAATCGAACCTGGGACACTTTGGTTCCCAGCCCAAGCTCAATCCACTGAGCTACGCCAGCCAGGGCTAAAGCACAAGTATTTTTTAAATAAATTGAATAAATAGACAATTGATTTTACCATCAATACCAGTATGGCAAAAGTGAATTTTTAAAAACTGATTTTCATTATGATGTATAGTGTTATAAATTAAATGGCTTAACTTCTTTTTGTTGGTGGGTCTTAGAGGGGTATTCCAGGCATAAACCATCTGACTACTGCAAATATGAGGACAATCTGGAATGGGTAAGGAAATACACCTGCATGGTTCCATACAATGTTTGATGTTGATACATTAGTAAACTGGGTGCTCCAAGACTGGACATTTGTATTCCTAACCCATTAAGGTGGACAAAAGTTATACTTGCAGGATCACAGACATATTTCCTTGTGCCTCTAAGGATTGGACCTGATATTTATCTCAAGAAATAATTTACTTTTGGAGGTAGTTATACGACACCATTATTCTATTCCTACATCACAATATGCTTCCTACCTCTATTAGGTTTTTCTCTCAAACATAAAAATCAGCCCCCAGAAAAATACATGAACACTCCCATACCATACATGTCATTACGGTCAGTTGTATCCATGATATAACATGTAACTCCATGGAATATACACTTTAATTCCATCCCCTCAGTCACCATTTCTCAAACTTGACGAACCCTTTAACACCTCCCAGATGGATTAGACAATTGGGTGCCTCGGAGTTACAGCTCTTACCATTGCCTGGGGCTCTTCACTACACTTCACTTGGCAATTTCTTTTTCTAGTCCTTAATGACCCAGATCAAAATTGATTTTCCTCAAATAAACACTCAAGTAGCTGCATGAAAGTAAATTATGGGACTCTCTTATCTTGTTCCTATAGCATTTGCCTCACACCTATAACACTGGACCTCCTGTGAGGCTAAGGCATTGTCTGGAACTGTCACTTTGCACTGCACTCTGAGATCTACAAGACAAAGATTTTATGTTCATAAGCTTCAAAGTCCATACCTAGACTAATGAGACATTTAAAAACTAACAAATAAATAGACAAGTTTTCAAAAAGGCCATAAATGATTTTTGTCCTATTTTAGTATCTATTAAATATTTATAAGCTGACAGTGGTTATAAATTGTTTTTATCTCATCTATAGTATTAAAGAGAACATTCATTAAAATTAGTGACTATATGATCTACTTTTGACCTAGTTATAATTTATATGAATGAGAAAATTAAAATATATATTCATTAAAATATTAAAAAGTTAACATTTGAAAGAAAAAATGTTTATTTTTTGTAGCTCTGTTACAGAGCCTATCAAATCTATACATTATTGTCCTCCTGTTCAACTTTCAACATCATATAAATTAATTTTTATTTTTACAATTATTAAAATTACTGTTGTAGAAAGACTGTATTCTATGAAGTGGAAGCTTGGTAAATGTAATTTCCTCAGACATATTTTTTAATCAGTATTTTTTCAAATATCTTATACTCATTAATAAAACATATGATAAAATAAGTCATAACTGAGAAATATATGCCTTCGGGGGAAATATAGTAAACTTAAATTTTTTGTGAACTTATGAGAATCTTAATATTTTCATTTTCATTAAAAAAGAAAACATTAAAGTCAGGTACTAATCATAGAACATATATTAAAAACATTTAAAATAATGAGTATTTTACAAATAATTCATATGTACCATTGCTTCTTTCTTAGACATATTTTAATATTATGTTTTGATATGTTTTTAAAATTTTATTTTGAAATACTTTTATATTTACTGAAAGAATTCTTGCATACCCTTTAATTGGCTTGCTTTAATCTTAACCACTTACAAAACCAGGGTATATTTATCAAAATGAAGACCTTAACTTTTATATAATATTCACAAAACTGCAGACTTTGATTTAATTATGCAATGAATGTATTTTTTTCTGCTCCAGAACACAATCCATGTTCATCACATCTCTTAAATCTTCTCTAACCTTTTTTTTTTGTTGTTCCTTTTTTCTGCAGATGTAGTCCCCTATTCAATGTGGGTTCCACAAAGACAGACAAAAAGTACAGGGATTTTTTTTCCTTCGCACCCTAGTGCAAACCAAAAGAACAACATTACATTGTTCAGGGTCTATCAGTGGATGCAAAAGTGTTCTCTAATCTTTCACAGTCTCAGTCTTTCCTTGATCACCATGACTTTGACATTTTTAGTGAGTTAGGTTTTTTGTAGAGTGTTTTTTCATTTTTGTTTACATGACAATGCCTCATAATTAATAAAAGTACTTTTCAAGATAGGTTTGTAAGTACATTTTGCTTTATTACTCATTTATCCATTATTTTTTATATAAATGTTTACAGGGTCAAGCACAAATAACACACTCTGTTTATTACATGGTCTTTTATTACAAAATCATAAGCATGTTATCCTGTAACATAAATATCACACTCAAGCACACCATATACCATTTTAGGTGGAATGTTCAAATTAAAACTATAAATTATTTCACCCGTATTATTACCCTCCCAACCCCACTCGAGGAGACCTTTCTTCTGCAGGACCCTGTGTTTCAGAGCCACCACATGTTTGTGTGGAACGTCCACTGAGTAATACTGGAGGCTCCATGTATCTTTCAGTACTGTATTTATTTTTCACATGCTCAGAACACAAAAATACTTGTATTATGAAAGTTTGATTTACTTGAATTACTAATCAACCTGAGGAAAATTCTCACTTGTACGGATATATTATGTTTTAACAGACTACTTGTTTCTATGACAATGACAACTTTAATAATAGATTTTTGTAGAATACCTCTAAATATGACTTCACTTGTAAGAGCCTCTAATCTATACATCACAAACATCCAAAACAAAAGATAGCAGAATGCAATGCCAAAATTCAGTATTAAATCCCCACAATTGGCTTTACCTTTCCAGGGCCTGGTTGCAGAAATTTCTAGGTTTCCATTTTGTATCTTTTTTCTAGTTAGTTCCATTCTCCTTCTTTACAAATCTGACTTGCTGTAATTGAAAATCTCAAAACTGTAAAAAGTACATATAGGAAGTACTTTTTATATAAAATAGTGCATAAAAGAAATTCAGATTTGGGGGAAGGATGAAAAGGGTTCATAAATTCCTCAGAAAACTCTAAGACCAAACAGTTCATGGTAAAATGCATTAAGAAAAAAATGATTATATTACTTTCCATATTTAGGCAATCTGCATTAAAATGTTAAATAGATTTATGAAATAAACATCAGTGAAGTCTTCCTATCCTTCCTCTTTTTATCAATGGGTATGTACTTTATAAATTTTATATGGCAGCCTTAGCATTAAAAATATGCAAGATTATGACATTATAAAAGCTAAATTTTTCTTAAAACCCTAATATTCTATTATTACATGAAGTTTTGCAAATAGCTAATTGATAACTTAAACTAGAAAGTGGTAAAAAATAAAGTCTATTTCTATTCATTTTTACGTCTATGGATGAATGAAAGATTATATACATATTAAAAGATTTTTAATACAATGTTTTAAATATTAAATGTATTGGATTTCCAAAATAAAAAGATACATATGCTTTTGTTTCCATTTCTTTTTCCAAGGCATGGAGACCCAAATGAATGATTACATTTTTCATAGAATTCTGTAGTACATGTAAAATAGGGTACTATGATAGAAATTACTAGACTTCGCATTCAGTACAATAGCAATTACCTCTAATTATTATCACTTTGAGCACCTACTTTTCAATACTTTTTCAGGTAGTTTTGACACCTACTCTGTATACAAATCTGAAATGTGTTTGCATTTGGTCAGTCATTCTTACATAAACTTCTCATTATAAAACATAAATCCTTAATCTTTATCTAATCGATGATACAAGCTTAAAATTTGTGGTGTGTTTTGTTACATAATATGATATAATTCCAACAATTTTAAAGTTACTTCTAGATCCAGAGTCCTGATCAAATCCAAATGCCCCCAAAAATAGATGCATCCTGATCAGTGGCATTCAAAACAGAACAACAACAACAAAGTTACCTTACAAGAAGTTAATATTGTGTGCTTAAGCTAATTTTTAAAACAGAACAATTTATTTATAATTGATCTTTCTCCTCTTTATGTATTCATCTTAGTACCACTCTGTCCTGGGTCTAATGATCATAAGTTTTTACTTCAGAAAATATATCTGTCCAATAGTGTTTATATCTAAAATTACTTCCTTCCCACACATTAAATCCTAAAAACTATGACCCATCCTTTATGCTTTCTACAGATGCTCAAATAGTCACTCAGACCATATTCAATGTATTTGGCAAGTTTGTGTGTTGTTATCTACCCAGATTTTTATTAAAATCAGATTTTAACCCACAAATGAAGTAACAAATTCTCCTAATGGGGAAGATAGTTGGGATCATGTATATTTCTCAATGATTCCTTTTTTTCTTTATGGTTCTGATCTCAGTCTGCTTTTTCTTTCTTCCTTTTTTATTGTTGTTCAATTACAGTTGTTTCAATTTTCCTCCCATTGTTCTCTCCTGCCCCTCCCCTCTGCTCCTCAGTCAATCCCTGTCCTATTGTCCATTACTATAGGTCCTTCATACATGTCCTTTGACTGGACCCTTTTCCCTCTTTCCCTCATTACCCCTCTTCCCCATTCCCTCTGGTCACTGTCAGTCAATATTCTCATTTCTATTCAGACAAAATAAATCTTTTGCCTTTTACCAATGATACTTAAATTAAAATTCCTACAATTAAGATGTGTTTTTAAGATAATGTCTTGCAGTATACTTTTTCAAAAGTGCTTGTAAAAATATTTATCATGCATAAATTTATATTCCATTTATAGACTAACTAAATTATTAAAAATAGTTTTTCCTTGTGCTAGTTTAATTTCCAGCATTTTTTAACAATGACTTTAATTCTATTGCATTTTTCTACTTAAGTTATGCACTTGCACTCATTTAATTTTATTCACCTCATTCAAAATAGCAGTTTTTATTTTATAAATCTTAAAAAATACCAGTTATAGAGCCAAACTCTGATATTGCAATGTTTTACTTGTAGTTTCTTCTGTTTATACTATAGATTCAGTTACTAATATATTAGAATTCTTATGGTACAATTATCTCACGAGGAGGTGAAATTTATTTTAATCAATTTTTGCCTGTGATGAGAAGAGCAAAGATATTTTTGACATGTCAGAAGCTACTTATTTAAGCTGGAAATAAAACACTAAAACAATGAAAATAATCCTACTCTACTAGTCTGAAAATTTTTTTAAAAAATGTAATATAGTATATTAGAATAAACTTTTTTATAAGTAAAACTATCCAAGTATATATATTTCTCACTGATTAAAACAAACACTAACATTTTTCTTTCATTTTTATTTTTTTTTTACAATTAACATTTAGTCCCCTTATACCTCCTCCCCCCACCATCCATGTATTCAATCCTTTAGATCAAAGTTCTTCCTCAAAACAAAACTTCATGTTTTCTCTTTCTACTTTCTCTTGAATTTACTCCAGGTAAAGTTTATTCTCAATACTCAACTGGAAGCTTCCTTGTCAAGACCATCAATGGCTATCGGCGATGAAAGCCAATAGTCAATCCTCTGGCCTCATCTGATTTGATTTAATAGTATTCAATACAGTTCATAGTTCTTTCCTTGACACACTTTTTCTTCTGGATGTCCTAGATCCTCCTCTATTCCTAACCCTATCCCCCCCTCAGTTTACTTTGCTAGTTCATTAGCATCAACCTGATGCCTGAATTTAGGAATGCTGATGTCATGGATCAGTTCTTATATAGCTTTATATTTTTTATTTATGGACATTTACATAATTTCTCATCCAATTCCATGGCTTTGAATAGTGTCGCTGTGCTAATATATTTCACTTGTACATCACTAGCCCACCTTTCCCTCATTTATACATCAAAGTCTTCTTTATTTAACTTAGGGGCCAAATGCAGCTTCTTATTCGCTTTCCCTCAGACCTGTTTGTACCAGTTGTCATCAGTCTCATCTTCCCAAGTTGTCAGGGGCAAACATTTTTCCTTCTAGCAGCATGTTTATTTCATGAACACATCCTGCCAGTCCTATTTTCAAAATATATTCTTAACCCAGTCAGTTCCTACCATCCCCACTGCTAACTTACCTAAGTTCAGAAATTACTTAACTGCTAAGTTCAGAAATTCTCCCAATATTTCTATATTGTAGCATGTTATTTCCTGTTCTTGATAGTCCTTATGATATTCCTTCCTCTTGAAATTGGTAAGATACTAATGACTTTGCCATAAAAATACATATCTACATTTGACTTTCCTAAAGACACTATCAGAGATATACAAAATATTTATCTAAAAAATACTGTTAAAACAATGCATCAGAACTAAGAGGGGGAGTGCTAGAGGGAAGGGGGATACTGGGCAGAGGGTGTCAAAAGGGGGAAATTCAGACAACTGTAGTGGCATACTCAGTAAAATATACTTTAAAAATAATGTGCCATATCATTTGCTCCTGTATTTAGCTTTTATATTGCAATGGAATATATTGGAGAAAATATAAAGTTTATGATGGAACCTCAAAATGTCAAGCTTTGCCAGAAGTCATTTATATGGTTCCATCACTGCCAAATTTCAAGTTCTATGGTCTTTTTCTTACTAATATAGTATCCTGACAACTAATAATTTATTTTATTACTCAGCTGCCATCCATTCCAATTTCTCTAGAAGAAACAGTTACCATTGAGAGTGATTAAATGTATTTTACTACTGAGATAAAATATACCAAAGATGCAGATTTCCAAAAATAATAGACTTTTTTAGTATAATCTGAAATTCATTGTGTAAATATAATGTATTGCCTGTAAAAGCAAATAAACTTTTTTTAAAGCAGGATAGTAATCTTGACTGTCCTTTATAAACAGCAGCAAAAAGTAATTACATGTCATTCTTATTTGTTGAAGGGCCAAATTACATGTACTTGTATAAAATACATTTTTCATAATGGCATAAAGAATACAGAGACATAATCATCTTTCCTATTAAGTGTTGAAAATTTCAACAAAACTTTCAGTATTTTAGTTCACTATCTACAAAATGACCAAATGCTAAATCCTGAAGACATAAGCATCAAATTAAATACACCTTTCCTAAAGGCACTGAAAAATGTAGTGTCAGACATATTTATGTGCACTGCCACATGAGATAAGTGTTAGAATAGAGGTATAGAAAAGGCAATGGCATTTGAATGGTCTTGAACATGAGTGAAAAGGATGGAGACAACTTAGTTTAAATCTTATAGAGCTCTTATTTAGTCATTTAAAAAATAAAACTGTTTTTATGTTGAATTTTTAATTTAACATTTTAAAGTGGACATTTGTAATAGTAGATACTATTAAAATCTTATAATTTTGTGTGTATATGTATAGTTTTATAAAATTAGAATTATATCATGATAGTTTTCTACTATTGTCTTTTTCCCCCACTTTTATTTTTTATTTGGGTTTTCTGAAAGTACATCTATCTAGGAAGACTTGCCAATACCATTCCCACCATGTAATTCCATTTCAACATCCTAATTTTTATTTTTTCATAGATATCCATGCTGAAATCATCCTATAAATTATGTATTATTTGATTATTGCCTAATTCAAACAGACTGATTTTTCTATTACAGAATAGTAAGAAGAAGAATAGTTAAAAATTGAAGAAAAAAGAAAACTGTGCTTTATTTGGTTTTCTGGCTAACTTTTTAATGAAATAAAACTTCATAAAAGTAAATAACTAACTCCTAGGCTCTCAGATGCCAGAATCATAAAACTGAAAAGCCTGGATTCTTGAATGGCTATTTCTCATTAACCAGGAATAAATGTATTTTATTGTTACATGATTATAGAATAAATAGACATTTTAAACCACTAAATAATTGCAGCTTGCTCATTACAGAAACTAGAAATCAACTAATAGAGTTGTAAAGCATACACATACAAACACACAAAATCATACCCCAGATAAGAAGGAGGAAGAGTGTGGGGAGGAAGCATTTTGAAGGAAACCTGGCCAACACTTGCTGAAAACTCAAAGAAGGACGTCTAAAATACAGAAGAAGCTCTGGCTGGTGTAGCTCAGTGGATTGAGCACCAGCCTGAAAATTGAAGGGTTGCCCAGTTGATTCCCAGTCAGGACACATGCCTGGGTTGCAGGCCCGGCCCCCAGTGGGTGGGAGGTGCGAGAGGCAACCACACATTGATGTTTCTCTCCCTCTTTTTCTCCCTCCCTTCCCCTCTGTATAGAAATGGATAAATAAAATCTTTTTTAAAAAGTAAAATACAAAAGAAGTGTGAAATACAAAGTGAGCCATTCTGTATGCAATTACTCCTTAAGATATGCAGTGACTTATAAGATCCGTGTGTGATTGCAAGACTCTCAGAAACAAAGCAGAGAACAGATGTTAAAAAGCTAAAAATGCTAAGGATAATTGTTGACAATCTCAATGGATGTAGACACAGAAATTGGAGTTGGGGACACAGCGGTAAAGGCATCGTAACAGGCACTCCATACCATCATGTATGACTACTGAAAGGTTTCAGTTTGGAAACAGAGTAAAGTATAAATAAATCTCTCTCAATCTGCATTTATTCCATTTACATACTAGAATAAAATTTTAAGTATTATGGAGGAAGTTAACAGAATCCCAGAGACCCTCAATATTTTTAAACACAATATTTGGCATATAATAAATTACAAGACAATAAAAGCAAATACTAATGACTAAATTCAAGAGTTAAAACAGATAAAGAAAACACACCCATAGGTAATGGACACTTGGAAATTATTGAACAAAGATGTTAAATAACTATAATTAATATTTTAAGATATATTAAAATATAGAACATTTTACAAAAAATCAGAAAATTTATTAAAAGGTATTATAATAATATTTTTATTGAAATGTTCATAACATCTGAAACCAATAATTCAACCAATGCATTGGAAACTAAGTTATGAAAAGCAGAATTAAGAATTAGTGACTTTGGCCCTGACTGGTAATGCTTAGTCGGATGGGCATCATCCCACAAACCTTAAGGTCACTGATTCAATTTCTGGTCTGGGCACATACCTTGGTTGTGGGCCGCATCTTCAGTTAAGTATGTGTGAGAGGCAACCAATTGGTTTCCCATGCACATTGATGTTTCTCTTTCTCTCACCCTTCTCCTTTCTCTAAACATTAAATAAAATCTTAAAAAAAAGGAATTAGTGACTTTGAATATATATTAGTGTATATTTAGAATTACTGTAATTTAACAATAAAAAGACCAAAAAATAATTAGTGACTTTCTATATAGATATTATAACATACTCTATCCTTTGATCTGAGTTTGCTTACATGAGTATGTTTACAGCTGAAAAATGTCATCAAATTTGTACTTATAATTGGTCTACTTTACATTTAAATAAAAATATGTTATACTTCAATTAAAATGTGACATAAATAAGTAGGTATAGTAATTTACCTTTATACCTGCAGGATTTGTAGAATATGATTTTAAATGATTTTTGAATCTTTTCTCTACATAGAAAACTCTAGACTGCCCATTGTTTCCTCTGTGTACTTCATTGTAATAATTTTATTGTTTGTGTTTTCTATCTTCCTGTCGAAAAGTCTGCTGTAACTCAAATTGTGGCTACTCTAATTTTTAATTAAATTTATTGTAAACATATTAATACCATTCAAAAGTAGTAAGAACAACTAAAATTCTTCTCTTACAATAAATCACTCACCCTGCCACCCTGTATGATATGTTTAATTCAGACACTTAATAAATTTTTGAAGGAATAATTTCATAGGCTGTTGTCAAATGTTGCAAACTCTAACTAAAATACAACAAGTGTTTAATAGCTACATTAATATTTAGCTCTAAAACAAAATATCTTATCCTCCAAGAGTCATGCAAACGTTAAATAATTAAATTTTACAACTTTCTAGTGCTTTAGATAAGTACACATTCATGATAATGTCTGTTTAAAAAACAGATATATCATTATACTAGTGAGTGGACTCAGGGAGAGACAAAGCTACCTTGTGTATGGAAGCATACATTCCTTTGAAATCAATATTTTAAAGTACAAACATTTTTAAAAATTTGAAAACTCTGACTGTGTGCACAAATTTAGAGCAGATTTCCTCAAAATTCTGTCTGAATAGGATATTTGCATCATAATTACTAGGTGTATTTGATAAAAATGTAGATTTCTTGGACAAATTAACAATACACTTACAAAATCCGCATGCCTGGAAGCTATGTAGAGGAATTTGTATTTATAACATTACCCTGAAATTCTTTCATAAAGAAAAATTTAAAATAACTGTTTTAGAGTTTATATATACACAATACTTATTAAAATCCAATTAAATATTTTAAGAGGAATGATCCTAAGTGCATATGTTATGACATACACACATTTGATGGAACTGGGCAATTAAAAATGAATCATTTCCTATAAACAGTAGAGAAAACATTGAATAGGGTGGCATCTGTTTCCACCAGTTATGTGTAGTGCTGTTCAAACTCCTCTTTGCTGTCTATCTTCACAGCTAATAAGAGAATGATGTTTTTCCAATGACATCTTGTTTTGATCTCATTTCCTTCTTTACCCAAGAATCTTGACATTTATAAATAAGTTGTCTGAAAAACACTACAAATTATTTTGCTTGAACTTAGCTATAAAGACTTTATAATGCTTCAAAATATTTTAAATAAGTGGATTTATTTTGACATAGACTTCTGTGAGCACCTGCAAAATCATAGTCTTAATTGGGATACAGCTGTTGCTGATTGCTGTGAAGAGAGGGTGTTTGTGTTGACTGATTGGCCATTTTTATTTAATACTGCATTGAGCTTGCTCTCTTTTTTCAACTTGTAGTTTTCTTAGAAAATGGTTTTAAATGATTAAAGACCTGAAATGGAGTGTCACTTTGCCAACAATCAACAGTAGTAGATGAACTGCTTTCAGTGAATAAACGTTGCCAGGCACCTGTGCATGACTTCTTCCTTTTTGGAACAAGAATATTGATCTGAAGAACCAATTTGCTCAATGGTTCAGCTGTCACAGAAGTAAATGTTTTAAACTGATGAGACATATAAAATAGTAAAAATGTCAAAGCAGCAGGGACAATTATGTTTGCTCTAAAAAGTACAAGAAGAATCAGGCATGGCTCTAATAAGTGTTAAGTAAATGTGTTCCAATTCTGTTTCTAGCAAGGTCATTGAAGTATTTGCAATTTCCTCTGATTTCCATTTATTTGTTGACCTTTAAACCAAATAGGTTTTTAAATTCTTAAATAATATTTGGATTTCTACCCTTATATAAAATTTAACATTTAAATGATGATTAGCATTTTTACCATTTTTTCCTTAAATAATTTTTGATGGTTCTAATAATTTGGCCCCTCAATCAGGAGACAAGGATTCAAAGTAAACTTCCTAAGGACCCATAGATATACATAATTTCTATTCCCAGCACTCTAGGCCCTAAAAAAACAAAAGTGTCAAGCCTGAATACTCTGTTACTTGCAATAATTATATCACACATTGAAGTCCTTTTATCATCAAATTTATGCTTCTAGGCATTTAATAGTTTTAATTTTCTCTTAGAATATATTTTAAAAAATTAATATACTCCACCAGAAATATTTTTTTAAAATCTATACTTCACATGATATAGTCTTAAAGATTGAACCCTTTTAGAACCCTAGAGAAGACTAAAAACTTACTGCTCTTAAACTAAATTCTCAAAACCTCACTTTGTTATATAATAACATGTATATATGTGGGGGGCACTCTGCACACAGAGCCCACCCTGTCCACCATGAATGAGAATAAGTTTACCAAGACATGATCTGCTTGGGGAGGAAAGGTGGCCGATCTCTCAAAGGAGAAGGACCAGGAGCCTTTTCCTCAATTCAAGGCTTATACATAAAGCTCATCAATCATTGTCAGGCAGTAATGATCAAACAAAAGATAACATTTAAAGAACTATGAGGGCTTATTTTGAATCACAGTCAGATAGCTAGAGGGCCATAAAACTTTGGGGAAACAAACTTACTTCTTGCTTGGACCCTTATCATTTAATTGAGAGCATTCTAAACAAAGCAGTTTTCACAGGATTTTACATATTCTTTCTTAGGCCTGATCACCCCAGGGAACCCGCCCTTTCCAGCATGGGGCGCACCACCTCCTGCATTGTTTCAGGCTTCATTCAGGCAGGGGAGGTAAGGCAACCAAGAGATTAGGAGACTTCTTACAGACAGAATGAGGACTCAGGATATGTCAAAGCTGAGGGGTGAGGGTCCATCACCCCCCTTTTCTATAGCCCCCACTAAGACCTTCCCTGAAGGCCCCTCCATGACCATGCTTGTCTTAGGTCATACTTCCCTAGAGGAATCTTACTTGTCATTGGCTAACTAGTCATCTGCTCAGGGCCAAGCAGGGTGAAGTAAAGGGGGCAGAGGTGGTGCCCCTACCAGGGAGATAAGCTTTGTCTGCTTAGTGGCTTAGGGTCCCAAGGTCTCTCACTCAGCCTTAGCCATGGGGGGTTACAGCTTCTGAAACCAGGCAGGGTGGTTTCCAACATTCATACATTTTTTTAAAGATTTTTAATTTATTTTTAGAGAGAGGAAAAAAGAGGGAGAAAGAGAGGGAGAAAAATGTCAATGTGTGGTTGACACTCATGTGGTCCCTGCTGGGGACCTGGCCCACAACCCAGGCATATGCTCTGACTAAGAATATAACCAGTGACCTTTTGGTTCACAGTCCATGCTCAATCCACTGAGCTACACCAGCCAGGGTCCAACATACATACTTTTAATCCACTCTTTTGCTTAATAAACATCAACTTCTGTGACATGAAAGCATATCATTCTATTTGGATCTTATTTAGCATGTTAGTTTCCTCCTTAAGAAACTATCAGAGGCAGCCCTGGCCAGTGTGGCTCAGTTGGTTGGTGCATCATCCTGTATCTAGATTAATAATTGAGCAATACAGAAACTTGGATTTTATCTTTACAGTAATAGGAAGGAAAAACATAAGTTGAAGCAGAAGAACACACTGGAAGAAGGCATTACTGGAAGTAGAAGACTAGGAACTGGTCAGCAACTTTCAGAAATATGGCCTGAACCAGAATGGCAGTAGTGGAGATGAAAAGAAGTAACCTGAATACGCAGAAGTCAGACTCTGCATGAATTCTGATGAGAGAAAAGTAAATAACTGATCCAAGGTTGGCTTCCAGAATCCTGACTTGGGTAGCAGTGTTGCAGTTTCAAACACACAGTTGGAAATATAATTCTACGCCAAGAAGAGAGCTCTAGAACTGAAGACAAAAATTTGGAGGTCGTTCTTTAGAAATGTTATACAAAGTCATATGGCTGCATAAGAGTTTCTAAGGGAAAGGTGCAGAATCAGAAGAGATCCCAAAATAGAGCTAAGATTGGGACATCTAACAGAAGAAATTGGGCTTATGTCAAGAAGGAGACCAAACAGAAGATTGCTGCATCATAAAACTCAACAAAAGAGATTGTTTAAAGAATCAGGAACTGTTGATAAACTACCAAAATTCCAAGAGATTAAATAAAATTCATTTATAAAGAAATAAAAATTATTTAATGTACAATTAAATACAATTTTATTAATACCAAAATCTGATATTACTCATAGTTATAGTCTTGGAAACTAAAAAAATATTGATTACTTTGCTCCCTATTTCTTTTCTTATTGCTGACAAGGTGAAAGGGAAGAAGAAATGATGTGCATTTGAGCAAGAAGTAACAATGACTCTTACACATATCAGTAAGACATTTGAATGTGAAAGGGTGGGAAATAAATCTGTCAAAATCTTAGAAGCCCAAAGACTCAGTGAAATTTCTAGGAGTCCACATGTAGAAATCCTTTCCATGGTGAAAAATAAGTTGTTAAATCTGACCCCTCCTATTACCAAAAATTCGGCACCATACTGAGTGGACCTACATGAATTTTGAAGGCAACATATTTTTCATATTCTATCCTATTTACCAAGTAATCAAAAGAGCAATTCATTCTGAATGGGGCTCAGAATAAGAAAAAGCTCTGCAATAGAGCCAGGCTGCCATGCATAATGTGTGCCTCTTAAACTGTGTAATCTTGTAGATCCAATGGTGCTTGAAGTGGCAGTAGCATAATGAAAGAACATTTGTTGTCTTTAGCAGGTCCCCATAGGCCCCAGTCTCTAAAAGTTTTGGAGAAAAGCTTTGCTATCCTTTAAGGATAACTATTCCTTTTAGAAACAACATTTGGCTAGCTACTTGGCTTTAGTAGAGACTGAATGCTTAACCACAGGCCAGGAAAATATCATGTCACCTGAATTGCCCATTATTGATGACCCATCAAGCACTGTATTATCAAGTGATAATGAGTTTGAGAGGTCCTGAAGGCATCAGTAAGTTACATGAGGAAGAAGCCCAAATGCCCATCATTGCTGCTCTTACAGCATTACTTTCTCCTTTGCAGGAATATCTATGGCCTCATGGAGGGCTCCCTATAAACAAATGACAAATGCAGAGAAAACTTGGCCTAGTTTATAGACAGCTGTGCCTGATATGTTGGAACCACCCAAAAGCAGATAGTTGTAACACTGCAGGCTCCTTCTGGGACATCCCTGAAGGAAAGAAGTGAAGGAAAATCTGGTTCTTCTCCTCCCAGTGAGAAGAACTTTGAGTATTATGGCTTTTTTTTAAATTCCTCATTGCAAGGAGATATGGTAAGAGGTACAGTTTTGTTGGGGGGGGGGGGTCCTCCCACAGCACCTCCCCCCCTGGCCGCCATGGATGAGAATAAGTCTACCAAGACATGATCTACTTGGGGAGGAAAGGTGGCCGATCTCTCAAAGAGAAGGGCCAAGAGCCTGTTCCTCAGTGGGCTTTTATTGGGTTCATTTACACAGGAATACAGATAAAGCTCATTAATTATTGTTAGGCAGTAAGGATCAAACAATAGATAACAAAGATCTCTGAGGGCCTATTTTGAGTCAGGGTCAGGTAGCTAAAGGGCTGTAAAACTTTGAGGAACAAACTTACTTCTTGCTTGGACCCTTATCATTTAATTGACAGCATTCTAAACAAAGCAGTTTTCACAGGATTTTACATATTCTTTCTTAGGCCTGATCACCCGGGGAACCCGCCCTTTCCAGCACAGGGCTGCACCACCCTCTGTCATTGTTTTGGGTTTCAGGCATTGGCTTAGGCTTAAGACAGGCAGGGGAAGTAAAGCAGCCAAGAGATTAGGATACTTCTCGCAGATGGAATGAGGATTAAGGCTTGGTCAAAGCCGAAGGGCAAGGATCCATCACCCCCTTTTGCTGTAACCCTCAAAGTCCTTCCTTGGGGGCCTTTCACGTGATCATGCCTGTCTTAGATTGTTCCCTTCTTGGAGAATCTTACCTGTCATTGGCTAACTGACCAAGCATTGGGGGCCAGTTATGGATGGAGTAAAAGGAGCAGAAGCAGTGCTTCTGCCAGGGAGATAAGCTTTTGTCTCCTTGGTGGCTTACAGGCCAAGGTCAATCCCTCAGCCTTAGCCTTGGCAGGGGTTACAGCTTCTGAAACCAGGCAGTGCTGTTCCCAACACAGTTTTATATCAATACGGCCAATGCTTGAGCTGAATGGTCAGAGGATTGGAAGGAACATGATTGAAAAGTTGGTGATAAGGAAGCCTGGGGAATTAATATGTAGATAGGCCTCTCCAAATAGGCAATGAATGTAAAGATATTTGTTCCCCATGAGAATGTACATCAAGGGAAAAATCTGATAATCAAATGCATATGATGACACATTCTGTGGATGCCAGTTAGTTTTTTTCCACAGGTAGTCCCGTCATCACTCAATGACAACTTAAACAAAGTGACCATGGTGGCAAGGATGGAGATTATGCATGGGTCTCACTAACCAAGGCCTATCTAGGCAGAGTCATTACTGAGTACCTGATCTGCCAGCATGGAGACCAACACTGAGATTCTGATAAGGGACCATTCCCTGATAGGGAATGGTGGTAGGTTGATTATATACATAGAACTGCTTCCATCCTAAGAGGAGCAAGGCTTTGTTCTTACTAGAATTGATACTCTAGCTATGGATTTGCTTTACATGAAAATATGCTTAGGCTAACTACTCTCTGTAGACTTACAGGAAGTTTTGTCCACTGTCACAGTATTCCATGCAACATTGTTTCTGCTCAAGGAAATGATTTCACAGCAAATGAAATGTGAGAAAGTGCCCATACTCATGGAATTCACTGGTCTTACCAGGTTCCCCATTATCCTTAAACAGGCATCTTGACAGAATGGTGAAATGGACTTTTGAAGATTCATTAACAATGTCATCTATGTCTCAATAACTTGCATGGTTGGCACAATGTGCTCAAGGAAGGTGTATATGCTCTAAATGAACTTCTAATATATGGTTCCGGTCCCTACATAATCATGATACACAAGCCCAGGAATGAAAGAGTGGAACAGGACTACTATTACCTATAGAGATCCAAGTGTAAAACATTCACTTCCTATTAATCACAACCTTAAGTTGTTCTTGTATAGAGGTCTTAGGTACAAAGGGAGAGATGCTTCCATTGGGAGCCACAACAAAGTTTCCATTGAATAAAAGTGATAAAGGCCACTGTGCCATTTTAAACTCCTTATGTCTCTGTATCAAAAGATAAAGAAGGGAGTTACAATACACACTGAATGAGGTGGTTAATCCTGCTTACCAAGGGGAAATCACACTTCTTCCACACAGTGGAGGTGATAAGGGTATGTCTGGAACAGAGAAGATTTCTTTGGGCTTCTTTAATTAATACTGTGTCCTGCAGTTAAAGTCAGTGGAAAATTACAACTCAACTCAAATAGCCCTCTATTATCATTACCTCTCTGAGTGGTAATGACCAAGACTCTTTAGAAGTGAAATTTCAGGTCATCCCACCAGCCTATGAACCACAACCAGCTGAGTTGCTTGCCCATGGCAAATGGAACATGGAATGTGTAGTGAAGAAGGTAGTTATAAATAGCAAGTATGACTATGTGATCAGGTGCAGAAACAAAGACTGTAATTGTCATGAGCATTTCTTCATTATTGTTATGAATGCTTATGTGAATGTATGTATATATAATATTTTATATATTTTCTTACTTATCCACTTATGATGTATTATTATATCATATAAAATGTATTAATAATAGTTTATATATACTTAAATTATGTTATGTTAGGAAGAGTGAATATCACCCAAGGACTTTGAAGTATTTCCTAGAGAAAACTTTCACATGGCTTTGGTTATACACAGAACAGGTGTATCATATTCAGTGGAACTGTGACTTTGTATGTCTTTTTTTGTAGATTAGGTGTGTATTAAGAGTACCTGCATGGGTGGCAAATTGACAAGGGGTGTACTGTGATGATCATCAATCTTATGTCAACTGCTCTAGGCTGCAGTCTCGAGTTATTCAATCAAACACTAATCTAGGCATTTCTGGGGAAGTATTCTGTAGATGTGAGCCATCTCTTCAATTAATTGACAATATAAAGCAGACTATTCTGTGTAAATCTGATATATAATAATTAGTTGAAAATTCTTAAGAACAGAACTGAGATTTCCCTGAGGAAAAAGAAAGACAATTCACCTCTGCACTGCAGCATCGACTTCTGCTTGAGAGGTTTGAGCCTACACATCTCAGACTTGCCTATCCAACCCATACAAGCACATAAACAACTAACCTGTAACAAATAGCTCTCTTTCTCCCCACCCCCCACTCTCTTGTCTGTCTATCTATCTACACATGACACACACATATTTCCTACTTTTTCTGTTGGAGTCCTGACTGATACAGAGATATGGCCACTCAGAAAACTTTATAACACAGTATTCAGTGCTTCTTTTCTTGTGTGTCAGGGTATAGAAATAAAATTGCATCTAAATCTGTTTACACAATTACGGAGAATATATTTGTCCCCAGTCCTTCTTAGCCTACTTTCTAGTGTTACTGGTGTTACCCAGGAATACATTATTCCCAGAGTTCTCTAATAGCCCACAATATTATGTCCAAGGACTGACATGTCAGATAATCAATCATCTGCTTTGCTAGACACACTGGAGCTGAGACTTTTCCTGTTTTCATGTTTTACATTTCTGCATCATTTTAGTGTTTAACAAATTTATAGATGCTGGCATGCTTTACATTGTTCTAAGCAATATTAGTGGGTTAAAACTTGAGTAATAATTATTTTTCTGTAGGGATTTGGGGTATATAATATGCTGAATATATCTGTATTCATTTAAGATATAATGTCTTAGTGTATAATAGATATAATGTTTGAATATGGGGTAGACAAAAGTATGTTTATAGTTGTTCATATGGAAAAAAGACATGTAGGTTATGATTATTACAATAGTTTCATTAACTCAAAGGAATGACAAAAAGTCACAATGACATAGCAAACCTACTTTTGCCCACCCCTGTATATTTTAATATAACATACAAAATATGTACAAGGAAAAATTAGCATCACTAGATAATTGTAAAGGTAAAATGTCCCTGAATTACCCTTAAGATTCTCTATGCTTAAGTCCTGTGATAATGTTCCACTAGCATTCATATGGAATGTAAATTTCTACAATAGACTCACTGGAGAGAGAGAAGGACAAGGGAATACTGTTTAATATTTTGCAACTTCCATAAATCTTTGTAGAAATTTATTGATTTTAGTTCTGCTAGAGATACAATATTTCCTGATCTCAGAGTGCCCATAAACACAAAAGGTAAAACAATTTTTTTCTATTTTCCAGTAAAAGGGGATGCATGAGAGGTAGGGTGGAGTCCTAATAGCAGAAATATTTTGTATATTCTTCTACTGCTGCTACCAGCCCTGGTTATGTGACAATATAGTTTATCTGAAATAACATGACTTTGATTTTACATGTAAGAAAATATGATTATCCATTTGAGCTCATTTTGAAAATATATATGTGTGTGTGTATATATTATGAGCAACACACACACATATATATTCTGAGCAATATTTTCTCCAATGAAGAAGTAGAAATGTATCACCTCTCAGAAATACTGCACTTACTGTGACTAACAGAATTTTGGTACATACTCAATAAACAGCAGGTTTTTAATAACTGGTTGCTCTCTATTTTCATTTTGGAGGTAGAAAGCATTTCTTCAAACTTCTCAGCAGTAGAACTAAAAATGACAGGTCATTAAAAAATAAGTAAAACTAAAAGAAAAAAAATGGTATAATTAAAACAGCTTCATTGGCCAACTTAGAAAGTCTCAGTCCAATTTTAAGCAGAGTCATATTTAATAAAGAAGTAGGATTTTCTAAGTTCTCAAAGAGCCATCATCATTCAGTGATTATTATGTTCATATTTATGTATGACCTTGTACAGTAGTAATAAGTCTATTTTTCCATCTACTAGAGTTTATTTTAAAAATATTTCAGAGAAGATCAGAATACTCTCACTGAAGTGGCAGTTGAGCAAAGACCTGGAAGAAGTGAATTATCAAGCCAATAACAATACTAATAATAGTAATAATACCATTCACTGTTTTTTAGCAATTTTCTGAATGGTCTATATATATGTATCTGGTGTGGTATGCAAGTTACATACAGTCCCTTAATTTTTACAGCAATCTCATATTTTATAAACTAGGGAATTGAAACTTAGAAAGTTAATTAAAATTTTCACTAGGTCACTGGGTTAGTCTGTTGTGGAGTTGGAATTTGAAGCTAAAATTACTGGACCAGAGCCTATGCTCCTAACAATTACAATGCACTTCTATAAGTGAATGAGACTTAAACATCAAAGCTGATTTAACCTCTCCATACATGGATGTCTATGTTTAAAACTCAGGGGGAGAAAAATGCAGTCTTATGTTTCTAGTGAACACAGCGTTCTCTATTTGAGAAATTTTCTCTCTCTGCCTTGTAATTTCTTTGGCTTTATATTTTTTATGAGGTATAAAAAACAAAGAAACAACAAACAAAACAAACAGCTTCTGAAAGACTCTGAATATTTGCCTTCTCTTCAGTTCTCATTATCATGTTCTGTGGTTCTTCACCTGTGACAGACAGGAGGAACAATGTTGTATAATGACACTATTTATCTATTCCTAAAAATTGATCTGTGTATTCTAAATTGCTCAATTTGAAAGTTGTAGACTTTATATATTTTTTTATTTTCTGGAGAATAAGGACCCAATAAATTATTGGTTAAAGAATTTTAATTTAACTCAGAAATGTTGAAATGTTGATATTTATCCCCTGGCCTACTTCAAAGGTAATCATTTTAAAATGCAAATTATCCATCAATATGTTGGGAACATGACCAAATATCTGTTAATGAATGGACAAAATGTAATGTGTTCCAGTTTGAAACAGGTTACAAAATTATATTATCAGTTAAAAGTTGGTGGTGAATTACATTTAATAACAATGATAATTGAGAACCAGGACATAATTATACTTGATGAAAATTAGATGTCCCCTTATAAGTAAATTATACTTAAACATTTATATTAAAACATGAAATATTTGTGATCTTGTCGCTGGAGATTTATGTTTCCTTGTAAATCTTGTAGCTATTATTTCATTGGATTATAAATTTTAAAATTTAATTTAATTTGTTTTTAGAGAGAGGGGAAGTGAGGGAGGAGGGGTGGGAGAAAAACATCAATGTGTAGTTGACTCTTGTGTGCCCCCTACTGGGGGCCTGGCCTGCAACCCAGGCCTGTACCCTAGACTGGGAATCGAACCGGCAACCCTTTGGTTCACAGGCCAGCATTCAATCCACTCAGCCACATCAGCCAGGGCTGTATCATTGGATTATAATTTATACTGAAGTCTGGCATTACTAATTTTTGATGATAAAATAATACTGTTTCCAAGAAAGAAAAACACATTTTAATGGGTTTTAAATGTGGTAATTTGACATCTCTGTTTTCCATCAGGATGAACCTGGGTAGCAATGTGTGTGCTTCAGAAGGCCCCCTCATGGCCAGGGCACTGGTCCCTAGTAGTCCCAGACTTAGGGAGCCATTCCAGGGAACCCAAAACCTGTCCTCATGCATCCATGACTCCATGTGTCTGTGTGGACAGGAGCCACTCCCCCCCCCCCACCAGCCACCTTCATGTTTCCAGCTGTTCCCTTCACTGCACTTCTGATGCAAAGAGTGGAAAGGTTCTTACAAGAAGCACCAAAAAGAACTTTAGGATGCCTTTCATTTTGTGTTAGATATAAAATATGGAAAATCTCAGAATAAAACTTCTTAGAATATATCATAATGAGGATGAATGATAATGATGATACCATTGTCTATTTTTGTTGTTGATATTTTTAATGCTCTCATTGAAATGCTGTTATCAGTATGCAATTAATTTGTTTGATAAAATATGGATGAGATGTGAATGAAATCAATACATTGATCCAGGAAGGTTTTGCACATGCCAGGCTTGAATATTGGCTCCCAAAATAGGTCTATGCCAAATCTCTGGAACCTGCAGATATTACCTTATTTGAGTAAACAAAAAAGAGTATTTGCAGGTGGAAATACATTAAAGATGTTGAGATAATAAGATCATACTGGCTTATTCTGATCAATCCCGAATCCAATGACACCTGTCCTTATAGAATATACACAGAGGAGACACACACAGAAGACGAGGAGGTGGTAATGTGAGGATATGAATGATATGGATACCAGTAAGGATGCTGAGAAATGCCAAGAGCCACCAGAAGAAGGAAGAGGCAAGGAAGGATTCTACCCAATACTGGCTGAATGTCACAACTGTGAGAGAAAAAAAATTCATTGTTTTAAGCAGCCAAGTTTGTGGTAATTTATTACAGCAGTTACAGGGAGCTAGTATAAGCTCTCAAAGATCAGGTAGACAATGTCTTTCATCCTATGGATGTAAATAGCACTGTGTCCTTAGCCTCTAGTATTGGCAAAATGGGCTAAAGATGTAAGCATATTATCTGAAACTAAAAATATAGACTAGATATTTTCAATAGTTATCTATCACTACTATGAATATCCAATTTGCTGGTAGTAGAGAGCATGTGGAGTCTTTTATAATCTAAGGGTTAAGGTCATTCAGGGATGGATGAAGTCATGCTCCACTACCAGACAAGCAGCCAAAGCCCGTCACATTTGTGATCAAGGGGGAGAAAAGTTAGAAGGATGGTGGAGGAATAAGGTAATGTATATCAGTTATGGCTTTGGGAGCAGCGTCAGGGCATGAGCTATAACTACCAAATCTTCTGTCTGAAGTCGTTTTTATAAATTGAGGTTAATATTTTAAGGTAATTACTTGTATTTTTACCTCCCTTTTGGGTTTGAAGTGAGCATTTGTTTCCATTATATAGAAGTGCTCTATTGTACAGTAATATGAAAGCTAAATGCAATGAAATATCAAATATGAATTTGCATGATGCAAGAAGTGAACTACATTAGAATCTTCCCTTTTTCTAAGGCAAATGAATATATGTTATATTTAGGACATGGAGTTTTCATTGTGGGAGAAATTTGATATAAATGTAAAATGTGGGAAGGAGAGATAAAAATCATGTGGTGCTGGATTCAATGTAGCACCAGCATGAACTTTCAATAAAAAAAAAAAACTTTCCCAGTTCTGTTTTCTGAATTGTGCTATGTAATGGTATTACTAAGAATTAGGATACCATATTTTGCTGTGTGTTATGCTTACTTTTTCTGCCCAAAGTTTTGAGGGAGAAATAAGGGTACACATCACCACATGGGTATAATGATTACACATCATGGATATAATAATCCTATGTATAATGTGCACAAAATATAGGTGTGCATTATATGTGGTGAAATACAGTATCTGTTGCCACCCTAGTATTATTCCTTACTTAAGTGAAACACCATTCCTTGAGGAAATGGCTGATCCCAGGTTGGGAGCAGGGAAAGTATGAGAGAGTCTTGAATCTCTTTTACCAGAAAGTAAGAAAATGTTCAAACAGGAATATAAATATGTCAGAAAGAAATGAGACTTTTATTGCCCAAATTTGTAATAATCGTTAAGATAATATTCTTTACTCAAATGTCCCAAAATATCATTGGTAATGAATTAACACAGACAGTGAACAAAATAGGAATGTATAAGTATACAAAATAAAAAGAAAGATTATTTCCTAAAATAGAATGCAAACTAAATAAATATAAAAGTAATGGTGGAATTAGATAACCACTAATTGTCAACTAATGTAGAAACAATTCAGATAATATTCATTCTAGCAAGAATCATCAGCTGCTGCAATAATTAGTTAATGAAAATTTGTTGAAGAATAGTACATCTCCATATTTATAGCATTTATTAATTAAAAGGAAAAAGTACTATTTTTACAAGGTAGTTTTGTTTAGGTCCTTACTATAAGCTTATTGATAAACATATATTTATGGAAATGTTCAATTCTAGTATTAATCAGCCAATATAAATTATTATTATATGATATGGAATATTACACTTTGGACACAATTTTCTGCACAATGATAATGATGCTGATGTTTTTATAGCTAAAGTTCTTATTTTTTCTTTAAAACTATTAAATCAATAATTCCACAGAGACAAAGAGTAAAAGGTCTTTACCATTTTATAAGGACATTTTAGGTATTTCTTAATACCTGGTGATTTAATATTATTGATATGTCAGCCTAATATTACTGAATTGTGAAAATGTGAATTTAAGACAAAAGTATTGTCTGCTTAGAGTTTAAATTTAATTTGTGGTTGTGAAAGAATTATTTTATTACCTTTTTAGGTGTATGCACTATCTACAGAAATTATAACATGGAAATATGTATTTTTAAAACATCACATAAAAAGCAATCACTTAAGGACATGATCTTCACCTAAGTGAGAAGCAGGCATTGTCTTTGCATCATTTTTATCCCGCTCAGTTCAAGGATGCTGATGGAGGTATCCTGTCAGAGTAAGTAAGCTTTCCTATAGGTCATCATTAAACACATAGAATGAGGCAGAGTCATTGGTAAGGATCATGCAGAACCTGTAACTACTTTGTGATGCTATTTCTCATTTAAAGAAAGCATCTCTATTATAAAGAGACAAGACTGTAATAGCATTGCCTGTCTGAGAGGCCAATCCAAGATAGATCTCTTTACTTCAATTCTTCCTTTGCAAAATAATCTCATAGCATCTACAGTGCCATAGCTGATATATTTTTCTTTGTGCCATGGCTGCTCCATTGAGTGAATTTGATTAAAAGTATTAAAAGATCCATCATTTAAAACACAATTCTATCACACACACAGCTAAAACAAAATTCAAGATGTATTTTGATGTCAAAGCAGTTTTGTGTTTCAGTGAGTCCACTTCCATGTGTAAATTAGTGTGCCCTTTTGAATAAAAAGATCTCTTCTTCCACAATAAATACATAAAATATCTGTTATCACTACTCCTCCTAACTAATGCCTTGTTTCCTGTATGCGTGTGCTATTGAATGTAATTCTGTGATAATTATATGATAAGGATTCCATACTACCAAATTAAAATTTGGATTAATTCCCACTGACAGAGGGAATCACGGTTTGGTGAAGCCTGACACTTAACCAATTTGAGGGGATACTTTTTAAGGAAAATAATGCAAAATTGTAATATAAACACATGTATAGTACATGTAAAAAATTAAAACTTGAATACCATTGTGTGGAGTAAAGAACAATAGAAAACAGTGGGAGGAAGATCAGCCTGATACATATGAAAGGAGTTAGGACCTCTAAAGAGCTTCTGGGGACAGCATGGTGTTGGGCCACTTACTCAAATATCAAGCTAGATTTGCATTTTCACCATAGCAAATACATTGGCTTCAACTGAAGCAACTTACTCAACTTTCCTGAGACTCAGATTTCTCATTAACAAATAATAATAATAATAATAGATAACTCAATGGACTATGATGAGGACAATTAATATAGTACATGTTAAGTCACTTGTTTTTCTGAAAATAATATTTTTATAAATTAGAGGTTCAGAATACAGAAATTCACAAGAAAATGTACTCCTAGACCTAGAAAAGGCTATGTAATCTCCAAAATCCTAAATATTTTTGAGTTCCTCAGAGAGCTGAAGTTTCAAGGCAACCAGATAAAGTGAAATCAAAAGGTTAAATAATCCCTTCCCAGGGAAGCTGTTGAACCTTTAGCATTGCATAGAAGAAAGAGATGGCAGCAATGAAAATAGATACCAGAAAAGCAAGTAAAAGTTTAATAAACTTTAAAGGCCCTCAGCCCTCAGCCCCTCACCAACTTCATGAGTTTCTACCTGGTGCTCACAAAAAGGGGTGGAGGCAAGGCAGAGGATCTGACAAACCTTTGGAGGCACACAGACCCATAACCCTACTTGCTTTCTGAGTCTCTCAAACCTCTCTTAAGTAGAGGCTTTCTGCCTTGAGTGAGTAGCATAAAACTCATTAGAACTATAAATTATTAAATACATATTCTCCACTTCCAAGTCACATGAGTGACCACATTTATTACAGTAAACTCTGACACTGCTGTATTCACTACTAGATTAAAAATTACCCAGATACGCTCTGGCCGAGTGGCTAAGTTAGTTGGAGCATGGCCTCGTACACTAAAAGGTCACAAGTTTGATTTCCATCAGGGAACATACCTAGGTTTTAGGTTTAATCCCCAGTCAGGGCACGTACAAGAGGCAGTGATCCATGTTTCTTCCCCACATCGATGGTTCTCTCTCTCTTCCCTCCTCTGTTCCTCCCTCCTTCCCTCCCTCCCTCTCTAAAAATCAATGAAAACATATATTCAGGTAAGTAAAAAATTTTTTTAATTACCCAGGTGTACAAGCTCTCAGTTGTTTTTTTCTGCTATCAGCATCTTCTCTAAAACTGTCTATTTCTTTAACCCTCTTCAGAATCACTCAGCACATGCCCAAATCCTAAAATGAGCACCTTGTAACTCCCTCTTTCTGTGATGCTCTGCCTCACTACAAGTTAAAAATTAAATCTACCTGTTGTTGTTTACTCCAGTTACGTTTCTGTAGCTTTTAACAGAGGACTATGGCAATGTAAACACTAGTGCGATTTTCCAGGAAATGGATTGTGGTTTCTGTTTTTGTCTTATATATTTGCATCCTTTCCATGGCCTCATGGTAAGTGGAGTGTACTTCCTCATCTCTTAATTTCAGGGTTGGCTGTGACTTGCTTTGGCTGATATGATGTTAGTGGATGTGATATCAGCACAGACTTGGATGGTGCTTTGGTCTTTTTTGAGCTTCTGGCAATACCATGAGAAAAACATATCCTGTGTAATTGCTGGCCATTTGAGCTGGACCCCATATTGAGGCAAATGGAGCAGATCCAGAATATGGAGTTAAGCCTAGCCAAACTACATCCTGAAGCAAAGTCACACCAGCTGAATTTCAGACCTACAGGCCAAAACTGAGCCTCTCCAGCTGACTTGTAAAACTGTGATGAAAATAAAAAGATTATATATATATATTTATATATTCCAGCAGAGAAAAAATAGTTATCATTCTACCCTACTAAGTTCTTCTGGCTGGTCTAATAATCAAATAGACATAAGACAGATTAACAGGATAGAATAACTTAAATTATTATGTATGTATATATAGGGGATCCATAAGAATATGTGACTTAAGAACAAATGGGCAATTAATGTTTATATGTCATCTGGAGCTAAGAAATGGGATGGGTTTTGTGGTTTGGGACTTCACAGAAGAGGATGTCTATTCACATGGAGATAAAAACAAACAAACCAATGTCTGGTCCATAAATGTTTGCTGGGCCATCTTTAACAATGGCACACAGAGGACTCTGAACACATGGGCTTCGCTGGTTCCTCCCCATCAATTACACACTAGTTCATTTTCCACTCACACTTATCTACGATGATAGCTTCCTTCCTGGATCAGGTTTTCTATCTAAATGTTTCTATGCAGTGAGGAGGAAGGTCAAAGGTTCTTAGTGAGTCCTTTAGGTTTTTTTTTAAGATTTTATTTATTTATTTTTAGAGAGGGAAGAGAGGGAGAGAGAGAGAGAGAGAGAGAGAGAGAGAAACATCAATGTGCGGTTGCTAGGGGTTATGGCCTGCAACCCAGACATGTACCCTGGCTGGGAATCGAACCTGCGACACTTTGGTTCGCAGCCCATGCTCAATCCACTGAGCTATGCCTGCCAGGGTGTCCTTTGGTTTTTAAAAATAACCCACTTAAAACAATCCATACCCCCCAAAAGACACATATTGGGTGTCAAATTCTTTTCCTCCTCAATACTGCCAGATTTGAAGGAAGTGTGTTATGCAACATTGTTATGGATGCAGACGATTGATACAGAAATTGGTACTAAAAATGGGAGATTGTCAAAGGGAAAAAAAATCCTGAAGTATGTGACATTTGCTGTGGAACCAGACAGTGGGCAGTGAGGAAATTGTTATAAAAGTTGGAAAAACAGTTCTACATATCATGTAATGTAGAAAATGTGGGTAAAATGTCACCCGCAGTAACTAGAAGGACAAAAAAAATATATCTAATAAATATCCAGCATGTAAAAACAAAAATTGTTCCAGATAAAGTTAAATAGACAAGGAAATTTCATTTAAGACTATTACAACATGAAGACAGACTGAACTCAACTCTGCTAAAAGAAAGAGCAGGAGGTGACCTCATGAAGTACTGAAGATTTTCTGGGGGAAGCTGACGTATGGCTGTGTCCAGATCTTAGAGATATCCCTGAGTGTGCAACTGTTTTTCTTTGTGATTAGGCCATCTGTGTTTCCTGATTGAGTTTAGGCTCCTAGCCTCCCACAGAGACTGGGAGACTGGGTGCTATCTTTTCCAATGTTTATATTTCAAAGAGATCATTTCCAAGTGCTTGAGAAAAACATTTCCTGTTATAAAACTGGGAGGAGGCTAGGAGAAGATTTACATGCATTCACAAAAGGGCCAGAAAGAATTCAAAATTACAAATTTAAAGAAAATGTTAAGTAAATTCTAAGAGAATGGAGGTCTAGTGCCTATAGTTAGGAAGAACCTGCCTGTATTTAGTCAAGCTGAGGACACCATTACTGCCATCCTGGTGGAGCACTTGGTAAGAAATTTTCAGGGAACAAAGTTGAAAGTGAAAGGAAGTAGTTATAAGCTGCATTTCATAAGGTGCCACCTCCTAACATTCCTTTCAACTCTACAACCCCTATTCTCCTAGGGCAGTAGATAAACATTCCTGAGAAAGAATGGATCACATGCAGGAAATAAAGAAGCTACTTTTCCTTTTCCTTTTCCTTTTCCTAGAGCTTTAATTACCTAAATTTGAATTATTTATTCTGAAATTTCTTAGCTGACCAATATTTGGCTAATTACTCAATTTCTTCACTCATAATATGGGGTGGGCAAAAGTAAGTTTACAGTTGTGAGGACACAAAACACAGGGTTTATTTTTGTATTATTATTTATTAATTATTGCATTATTTCCATACAAACAACTTAAAACATACTTTTGTCCACCCCTGTATAAACAGAACAATATTAATAATAGTTACATTACAGTTTTTTGAAAAATGAAGGTAGAAAATACTCATAAGGAATTTGTCACTCTATAGTAGGTGAACTCTGTGGTTTATATTAAGCATACAATAGAAATAAACTGTAATTGCAGTCTGGAAGAATAGTCAATGGTAGAAATGGCTTAAATTGTATGCAGCTTATTTAAATTCTACCTGAATACCTATGTGTTTTAATAAATTTCAGCATTCTCTAACAAGCAGGCAATAAAAAAGAAGGATTCTATATATTATTTCCTGTTGAATCAGTTTGATAGTTTTTTTAATGCATCTCCTTCAATCAAAAAGACCATCATCTTTCACTTGTACTAATGTTAAGAGTCCCCTTATTGATTCTGTACCATCCCTTTCACTGAAAGTTCCCAATTATTTTCAAGAGTGCAAATCAAATGAACTTTTCAAAATGCAAATATAATTAAACCACTCCAGCTTAAAACCCTCTAATATATTCTTACTACATTTAGGATTAAAAATCTTTAAAATTTTCTTTAAAATCTTGCTAGTTTTGCCTATGGTTACTTCTCTAGCTTCATCCTATACCACTATCATCATTGATTTTGAGTCTCTACACTCATTCTTTACAAGCCTTTTTGGGGGATTTGCATAAACTCTTCTCTCTGCCTTACGCTCCACCCACCGCCTCTTTCCTACAGTCAGCACTTTTTCTGACAGGTCAAAAACCAAGCACTTAGACATAAACCCTGAATTCCCAGGTTCACAGGGTCCCTGTTATAAATTTTCATAAAACTTAGAGGCTGTATTCATAGTGATTGTTTTTGTTGTAAATTTACATTCATCTGGATGATCTTTTATTTATCTTGACCTCCCCTGTATGGCTCAAGAGGACTGGCACAATGCCAGACTATGTAAACAGTCTATCCCCAGAACTTACCATGTTGACAAAAATGTAGTAGGTTTAGATAATCATGTGTTTACTCAATTGGTTTAACTGCAATAGAAAACAAAAATGGCACTACTTGGCCAATACACTAATCATGTATCCTCTATCTCAAAAGAGGAAAGTCTCAGTGGTATGACTTTCTTTCCCAGGATTGCAGTGTTTGTTGGTTGGTTCCATTTTAAGTTGATAGAAGACATGGCTTCAGCTCAGTCTTAAATTAATATATGTAATAAATATATAAATTATATTAAATATATTACATTTAATATGTTAGATATTATATGCATTATATTGTAACTTATAGCTTAATATGACTTATAGATAACAATATATTTAATATGATCTTTAACATACTTTATATAATTTAAAATATTTAATATATTACATTGAATATATTTTATGTATACAAAGCTTCAATTTCTGGATGAGATTTAGACCCCTTGTATTTAATCTGCCCAGCTACTGTCTATCAAAGAATGAGCTTGCCAGTGCTGTCACCACCACAAAGCTGTAAATATTATAAGTGTGGACATCCTTTCCAGACACATATTTTTTAATTTAGAATCAGAGTTAAACTTGTTTAACATTAGTAAAATTAAAATTAAATTAGTAAAATTAAAGATTAGGTTGACAAATGCATAACTATCACTGATGAAAGAGGCCTCTCCAGAAAGTATCCAGTGATGTTATATGAAAAATAAAGACATTTATTGAATAAGATGCAAGATACAAAAAACATTGTAGATAGGGTAATGACACCTCAGTCCCCTTTTAAGTGGGCATCTTGGGACCTCACACCATTCTCCTGATTGCCATCAGCTGCCTTGTTTTATTTTCCTTAATCTCATCAATGGTCTGAAATCTCTTTCCTTTCAAAGGTGGTTTTAGTTTTGGGAAAATCCAGAAGTCTCAGGGCACCAAATCTGGGCTGTAGGGGGTTGAGTCACCTGGGTGACTTGATGTTTTGCCAAAAAATTCTGCACGAGAAATGATGCATGAGCAGGCACATTGTCGTGATCAAGCTGCCAATCACCAGTTGCCCATAGTTGTGGCCTTCTCAATCATCTGAATAGTTTCTACTGAAGAATGTTCAAGCTTAATGCAAAATTTGATGAAGATTTGTTACTTTCTTACCTCATTCATTTTGAATGCACAGCCACACAGTACACATGCTCATTCAACTGTATCTACCACTCCCACTGATTAGTACAGTGAAGTTGTCATTGTTCACACATGTGTATACCAGTCCACTCTCCTTGGCTGCCAGCTTACACTGATGTTGCACAAACTGTCCTCATTATATGAACAGCTTTTCCTAACAGACATTGTATATATATATATATATATATATATATATATATATATTTAATATATATATATATATATATATTAAAAAAACACAATAAATAAACTATGTTATGTCATTGTTTTACAATATCTACACTGTATAACTGGCATAAATTTTCCATTATGCCTTTATAAATATTTATTGTCAAAACTTGTGAGTAAATAATCCATCTGTTTCTTGTATACATAAGACAGAATACTTTATAATTATTGAAGAAGAGGACGTATGTAGAAGAAGGACAAATTAGTACAAATGTACACAAGTCTATATGAGAGATGATTAGAACCTTAACAAGCCTTGGTTCTGAGGTAAAGAAGAATGATCAGTTGTAGATTTTATAACAAAAACAAACATTAAGACGCCTGGTTCATAATATAGAAATTCCCAAGAAAGACGTTGACCCAGAAATTTCTGGTCAGAATTACCCAGCACCCACTTCTACTCTCTGGCCCCTATGTATTCCTTTGGACCTGGTAAAGTATTTCTAAAGTAGGAGACAAAATTAACGTTTTCAGCAGGACTCATTGATGTGTAAGCTCTTCTATTATGTGAGTACCTTTTGGTACTCATGTCATACATGTGTACATAAAAGGCAAGGGCTTATCATGAACTGTTCTGAATTTGGGACAGAATAGAGAGAACAAATACTGAGGAACAGAAGACTTTACCAGCAACTACTGACACCAACAATGTGCTTAACAAATAAAAACACAAAATAATTTTTTTAGTATCACTCCAAAACATCCATTACAACAGTAGGAACAAACAATTACACTAAGGCCAAGCTTACCATAGACAATGTAATTTTTAATAGCACTAAAATGAGATCACTATAGCTGCCTTGATTTCTTTCCATCTGTTCCTAGCTAAAGAGAACTAATTAAATAGTTAAGTAAGATAACACAGTTATATAAGTGGGAGAACTTCAGGATTGTAAATGATAACTTAAAAGGAGGAGAGTAGGAAAAGAAAAGAAGAAAAGTAGAGGTACAAAAATGTAAATTAAAACTGAATATATAGGAAAATGCTTGAGAGAAAATAACTTTTTCTCCAACTTATTTCTGAAATGCTTCACGAGGTTGAGAAACATTATCTGTGTTACTTAGCTGCATTTAAATTTACACTTTAGGAAACTTTCAGATGTTATGGTCTGATTAGTTTTCTTATCAGTGATTAGACTATAGGAAAATTCATAGGAAATCCATGTTTAGACAGAATATGTGAGAAGGTATGGACATTTGTGACCTTGGTGCTTAGTGTGGAGTGAAATGTTGGCACAGCTCGATAATAGCAAAACTGAGTTACTTTCACAAATTTACCATCACCTTAAGCACTGTACTTTTCCTTTCAAAACAGAATTGGGCAAAAACATATAGTAAAAGGAATAAAAGAATATATTTAACATGAAGAAGTGAAATATATTACTAAATATTTACACCATGGTTTATTGGTTTGGTTGTTCTAAATTTGTTATATAGAAAACATGTGAAATGTTAGTGTAGAAGTGATCTTTAGTTAAGAACTACATTGTAATTTGCATGTCACTAAATATTTAAAAGCACTTGTGATTTTAACTAACCTCTCTGTTTCCAATATGACTTTTATTTTTTTATTAAACTCAATGTCTATTTACTTTGATCCTTTCTTTTGAGCTAAATACCACCAATAACAGTCCTGTGCTGAATCACCTAGAATCAGCCAACTCTGGTCCAACAGACCTGCCCTAGATGGCCGTCCAGTCAATGGCCATCTTATCTTCACTTTTAACCAATCAAATTACTGATGTATTTAAATAAAATCTAAACTCCTTGCTTCCTAAAGCTCTAGAGAAGCATTGCCTTTTGTGTTGTTTGTGCTAAAGGGACATTTTTTCTTTGTATTTAATGAGCATGGATTGTTCTGGAATAAAAAAATCATATAGGAAAGAAAGAAATTCATAACGGTAATATAACAGGGTGCAGCCAAGGAGGGGCCCAAATAGGAATTTGTAACAGGGTTCAGGACTCAGAGTGTCCAGGAAATATTAGAAAAAAATACGTGTATATATAGGATGGGCTCACCTCCACAAGTCTGAGCTGGGGGATGGGACCCATGGAGCAGGGCCATTGAGAGTTGTTCTGAATAGCAATGGTTTTGTAGATGACCTCTAGAATGGTCATTTAACATATCTATAACTTTTAACTAGCTTCATAGACATGTTAAACAGCTATGGTCATGCTTTGAGACAGGGGGGATGGGAGGGACTTCCACCCATGAGTAACTGGGAGGCAACTCCCCCTGGTTACAGAGCCTGCATAAGAGCTTGGAGAGGATTGGCACCACACCACAGGGCCACACCACGTGGACTTACTATGGCAGACCAGTAAAGCTGAAAAAATACAGGAATGCTGGCAGCTGTGGCCAATTGTGGGAGGAGTCAGAAACGGTGCAGCAGAGGAAGACTGGCACTGGAATTTAAGCCCAGGGGTGGCAGCATTTTGGGACCACGTGGCTTGGGCAGAGAAGAACCACAGACTTAAATTTCTTTTTCTGAGATATGGTACCCCAGATGAGACAGAGTGGGAAAGAAGGACTATGCATTTGTGGGTATTCTAAAGGACTTTGGGATCACAATGAAGACGTTAAGTTATTAATTTTAAGTTTGTGTAACTCTTTAAATAAATAATTCCTTTCCTTTTCACCGATCTCTGGGATTGAGAGATGTCTTTTTCCTGGCAGTTGTCAAGGTGAACCTAGCACGGGCAGGGGGGACTCCCAGAGCATAAGGGTGGGTCCATTTGGTAATAGTATATCATTTTGCACCCCCTGGGTCTGTTCTGTAACAGTAACCATTCTCATCATTGCCTGCTACATGCTACTTTCTCAATATTAGTGAACTGCAGGGCTTGATCAAATGACACATAACATACTATATCCTATACCAACTTACTCAGCTTAAATACATAAAAGAAGCAATATAGTGCTCAGTAAAACAGTGATTATGTTGGGAATTATTGTGACATTTCAGGTTCATTTCACTTCCACATAAACTTGGAGAAACTGCCCCTCTGTTTCATCTCCATCTTACAACATGTCTTTCACATAGCGTCTCTGAGTACCTCCAAGTCCATCCTCCTGTAGTCATGGCAATTATTAAGTATGAGCCAATTCTGATATTCACAAACAACTGGTCCAATTAACACTCTACACTTACTTTTGCTCACTGTTCATTTAGGAAAATAATTTTCAATGGAAAATTCTAGATCATATCTTAGGAATCCTGGGTCTCAGAAAAAGTTCAGATCACTGGTCCACCCCTGACTCTGAATTAATACCTTTATAGGCAAATCAATTTCTTGCCTCACTGAGTCTCTTTTTATGAAGAGACATAATATTACAATGATGCATGCTTGCCAATGGTTAACCTAATTTTGGACATCTAAAGTATAGATGGCATGACTTCTATTAAGCCCATCAATTCCCCAAATATGATTTTATCTCCTGTATGGTTATTGGCAAACATATTGAAATTAATTTCCATGAAACTGCCACTAATTCCACTATTATGCAGATAGCACTAGATAAAATACTAAAGAAATGTTTACTACACCAAATATCATCATTACTTTGTTATATATAGTATTTATACTTATAAATAAGCAAAATGGCTGGTTAAGTTTTGCCTTTATTTCTGGCCCATAATAATTTTGAGATGATAAATGTGTGTTCATTAAAGCTGCTAAGTTTGGTGGCGGTTACATAGCAACAGATAACTAATACAGTTGAGAAAAGAAGAGAGCTTTGTTATGGCACAATTCTCCACACCATCTTTCTACTTTGGACCCTCAAAACCTTTTTAAAAGAGATCCCACCTTATTTACTTTTTTGAATACAAGGTAGCAAATATTCATCAAAGCAAACTTCTAAATTCTTTTCACAGACCCCTCCCCCCGCTTTCTAAAACAAATAATTTAATCAACTGTAGAAGAAACTCAGATTTACAATGATACAACTTAAAATTACAATTTGCTTTTTGCACTTTATGGTGGTGCATAATATATATACATTCACCAGAAAGTGTAACTTAAATTTTGAATTTTTTTTCTGGGCTAGCGATAAGAGGTACCGTGTACTCTCGTGGGCAGTGGCAGTCAGCCCCAGCTCCCAGTCAGCCATCGTACAAGGGTAAACAGCTGATACTCAGTATACTGGTTGCCAACAATTTTTGGATATTATGTTTTGTTTTCACACTGAAATCCCATCATATCTACAAAATGCCCATCTGTGACTTCTGCTTTTGGTGAGGCAAACATGCAGGTGATTATACTTGAGATAAAACTCAAGATGATTGCCCAATTGTGGGCAAATGCAAGTGTTCTGAACACATTTGAAGTAGGCTAAGCTACCCTATCATGTTCAATAGGTTTAGTGTCTCAAATATATTTTCAACTTCACAATATTTTCAACTTATGATGGGTTCACCAAGACATAACCCCATTATAAATCAAGAAACATCTGTACTTTAATTTTATATTAATTACTACTTTCAGAGTTAAAAAGGAATTGGTAGAAGCCAAAGAATAACGTAATATTTAGCTCATTGATGAGCATTAGTCATTTTAAAATGAGTACCTCAATCTAAGGAAATATAGATTAGTGTTACCAATCAAAAGAATTGATGTTTTCCAATCCCTTCACTGGAACCTTCACTATAGTTTTGGCAGTAAAGTGTACAAATCTCAAATTAGAGTACATCTAGACTTCTGAAAGGATCCATTAAAATTGTCCGTAATTTTAGATGGAAAAGGGTACATCTGCAAGCTATTACCAAAATACTGTCTCCAAAACAATTTTCCTATGGCAACTTTAAGTCTGTTATATGGATATTTTGAAAAATGTTTGGAGTCCAATGTTGTATCAGCTATTATTAAATAAATATTAATTAATACATAATAATTTTGGTGATGATATAATTTTTATGCATTTTTAAAGATTTTATATATTTATTTTTAGAGAGCAGAGGAGAGGGAGAAAAAGAGGGGAGAGAACATCAATCAGTTGCTTCTTGCACACCCACAACCAAGGACCTCTCCTACAAACCAGGCATGTGACCTGTCTGGGAACCAAACTAGTGACCTTTCTGCCTTGAGGGACAATGCCCAACCTACTGAGCCATACCAGTCAGGGCTTTTTTATTTTATTTTTTAAATTTTGATTGAAGATTTTATTAGCCAAAGTTAGAATTTACCTACTCTTCAGTAAAAGAAATACATAAAAGAAGAATACACATTCTAAAGGGAGTTATAAAATAAATTAACTGACACTTACTAAAATAGTAAGAAATATAAACTACATATATACATGTTTACATATACATGTGGTCCCTCCAAATGAGTGGAGAAATGTAGTGTAAAAGGACTTCTAATAAATAAAATATGGGCACAATTTTTTTTAAAAAGAAGGAAATAAATGGGAAACTATAAAATTTGAGGAGAAAGAAAAGTTCATATCAAGTACAAAGTACAATGAATAAAAAAGAAAAATTGGCAAAGAAAAATGAGTACCAAGGGAAGGAAAAAGCTAACCATTATATTATTATATCTATATTAACTGAATCATCAGCTCTGGCTTTTCATTACTTTCTTTTCAGTCATTCTAGGCTAGGAGTTAGACAGCACCTTACCATTGTGGAATATTTAAGAGACTTAGCTACACAAACATCTAGTGGTTACCTAACATGAAATATTTGATATGGTGACTTCAACGTGTTCCTTTCCTTATTTCAAAATAGAAAGGCAGTTTACTTCCTGTGGGGCTTAGTTAATATAAAGACAACCATTGGAAAATAATATAAAATGTTATTTAAATCCAGATAAATCACTAAAAAAATACTTTAAATAAATTAGTCAGTTAAAAGTGATCTATAAATTTACAAGGTTCTTATGACTTTGAGAGTTATAAATGATGCTAGGAACATTCAATTTTGTCAAATGTTAAATTATATAAACAGGACCTACTGATAAAATTGTGAAGATTAATTGAATAATGATTATAGCAGGTTTGTCATTTAAAATCAAAGCATATTAAATGATATAATATATTGATTATATGTTAAATAATATATTCATTTATATTGTTATAATATATATCTTGATAACATTATATCAGTATTTCTTTAATTCATGTTGTGGTAGAGAACTTTCTGGTCACTTATGTGTGGAAAAGCACCTTGTAACACCTTGGGCAATTCTATTCTAATGTATAGAATAGCAAACCATCACTCTTCTCTGTTTCTATACTATACTTCGAGGGATACCTGTAAGTAAAGAAGAAAGTCAGGAGTTCGGTAATTCATGTTGTTTACCTTAATAGCTGAGCTTTGGCAATCAAATTCAGTCAAACATTTGTGATCCAATCATTAGAAGATCGACTTGGCTTTAATAGAAACAAGGAGAAATTTTTAAGGTGCACTTATAGGAATCTATGAATATAAATGTACTAGTAAAGTTAGATTATTTTCTTAATGCTTAGAATAACGTGGGTTTGCAATTTCAAATATATGTATTTTTGAGATTTTAGTTTAAAAGGCAATGAATATCAAGTTTCAATAGTATTTTATAAGATTTTGTAAAGGTGGGTATTTTACATTTGCCTTTACTTTCATACTAGGTATATATAACTTTAAATGAAAATAAATAGTCAGGTATTTTAAAATACTTGGTTAACTAAAATTCACTTGCTTTTACCAAATTATATAGAAATATTCCTGGTCAGTGGAAAGATAGTAATTCAGGCTTTAAATAAACATTAGACCATTTTTTAAATTAATTTTAATTAACAGTAGAAAAATTTCTGTATGTTAAAAAGAAGGCACACTAGGGTTTTTTAATAAGCTCTTCTAAAACATAATTATTAATATCTGCTTGCTCTTTTGGCACACACTGTTACAGAATGGACCCAAGGGTTATGGGTCCCTCTGTCATCGTGGATTCTTTGCCCGCTGCCAGGAAATTGGAAGGAATTATGGCTCTCAATGCCAGAATTTAGTGAAAAAGAAATGAACGATTTATTCAAAAGTTACAGGTTTAGGGTAATGGAAGAATGTCACCATTAAAAATCCCAAAGTCCCTTAAAATACCCACAAACACACACAGTCCTTCCTTTCCCCCTTTGCCCAGTCAGGCCAGTTGGGAGCACTGCATCTCAGGAAAAAAAGAGAAGTCCGTGGCTCAGGTAGCCCCGATTCTTCCCAGTAATCTGAGCCTGGCTGGCAGGCCTCTCATGGTTCACAGCACCACCAGCTGTGTCAATACAATCTCCAGTTCTTATTCTAAACCCACGTGATACCTTCTCATTGCCTACCAGCAAAAGAGCTTTCACCCCTACCCTTCCCTACAAGGTCTCACATTGTTCCCCCACCCCGTTCCCAGTCCCTAGTCCTGCATTGTTTGTCCTGCTTCCTAAGTCATGTGGTAAAAGGAGACCCAAAACTGCATGGTTAGCCCCCACATGGATGTTGCGCTTGGGTTTAAATCCAGGCATGAATTTTCCTCTGCAACTGAATTTCTGACTCCTCCCACATTTGGCTACACCTGCCAGTACTCCCATAGTTTTCCAGCTTTTTTTGGGCTGCCATAGTAAGTCCAGGCAGGTGTGGCCCCATGGCAAGGATCAAACCATCTCCAAGCTTATGCTAGGCTCTGTAACCTGGGGGAGATGCCTCCCAGTTTGGCCATGGTAAAAGCTGCTCGATCTCCCTGTTTCAGAGCAGGGTCACTCCTACTTAACATATCTGTGAAGCTAGCCAGTTGTAAAATAACACTTTTTGCATATCAGATAAGAGGCAGGCCAATTGTTGATATGCAAAATAGTTTTCAATTGCCCTGCTCCCTGTGTCCCATTTCCCAGTCCAGACTTGTGGGGTTGTGAATATCCCATGTTTTTATATTTACTGTACACCCCAAGTTCTGGACACTGTTACAAACCCTTCTTTGGGGAGGTCTTGGCTGCACCCCGTTACAACACCATAATGTATCTAACCCAATACATAATTTTTCCCCAGTACTCTGGTGGTTTCTGATTTGCTGCAATTAATTTCCTCCATGGTGTTTGTAGTCAACAAAGTACAGATGTCTGGATCACCTTACATAAGAATGAAGCTATATTTTTGTTATTATAAACCAGGTAAGGAAAGGTTGTTAGTTAAGATGAAACTGTTATTTTAAGTTAGATTGAATGACATTCTTTGGAAAGCTAAAGCTGGTTTTATTCTTTAAAAATCACATTTTACCTATTGAATAGATAAGCCTCATCAGGAGAAGAACTGTAATGTGATTCCCTGGAAAGGTTATTCTTGAAATACTGAAGAAGGGCACCTAGCACAATCCCCACAGATGGGGACCAGGATGAATTATTAACTACCACAGAGACCAAAGAAACAGATGAATGTATTTGGAAAGGTGACACACAAAAATAAAAAATCCTTTATTCAAGGGACTCACAGAATATTTGAAAAGCATGTTCAGACATCTGAGAGTTCTATACAGTTATTCACCTTCAGGAAATATTCACCTCAGGCCAGGGCTACACAATTCTGAGATTCAGTGAAGTAGTTATAATCAAATAGACTGATTTCACCAAGTGGTAGAGTATCCCATCACTGTGAAATTGCCCAAACAATTCAGCAAAAGAGAATTTGGACCTACATAATGCCTGTGTAATATTTAATATATTGGCCATTTTTATATAAATAGACCATATGATTCAGAATCGTAAAATATTACAGCTTTTCCTTTAAACTTGTAAATCTACTTTAACTCTCCCTTACTCATTTTCTTGTCACTAATATTGAGGTTTAATTTAGGTATTTACTGAACATTAACTTAATTTAGTTTTCTTATTTGTATTACCAGAGGTTAGGCTACATTAACAGACATATTCCTAAAAATGTAAAGGCTTGAACAAAAAACACTGTTTTTTTGATATTTTAAGTCTTAATTTTTATTTTTACTTTACAAACATACAAATAGCTGGTGGCAACCTAAGATAAGTCAACACATGACTTATAATTTAATTCTGTGGGATTCTCTCTTGGAAGGGAGCTTGGAAGAGTCTGGCAGTAGGAAGTTTCCAGAGTCCTGGTCTTCAAGTGCCAAATATCCTTGCCTCTCCTATTTCATTGGTTAGAACTCAGTTTTAAGGTCATACCAGTAACAAAGAAGGTTAGAAAATGTGGTGCTCAGATAAAGGATAAAGGGATGGTTTTAAAGATACAGCAGCCTCTTTAAAATCTTTAAAACTAAAAAACCTATATGGAAAAATATTAGTTCATATCCTGTCTCAGCTCCTGAACAAGTTATTAATGACTGAATTCTTATGAATTTCAGTTGATATCAATTTTTCAACAGTCTGAAAATCAACTGAGCATAATAAAAATGGCTATTTTAGTTCTAGAACATTTCCTATATTGAAAATGTCAACATAGGCCAAAAAGCCTATATCCATTAAAATGTTTTAAAAATCACTATTTTATTTTATATAATGTTTAAGATGATTCATCTTAAAAGTTAAGACTGAAAACCAAACTCTCAAGAAACTATATTATTATTGAGAGTATTATCTAGATTTTCTATACAATTTGTTCACCTGGAAACAAACAAACAAACAAACAAACAAAAAACCAATTACCCATATATATAGTTTAGAGTTGTTGCAAAGATATTTCATTTTAATTTAATGTAAAAAAAGTAATGCTCTATTCCATTATTCAAACAACATGCATTTTCACCCATTTTCTAGTACTGCCAGTGGTTCTCAATCTATAATGTGCAGTTAAATCACCTGAAGTTTAAAGTAATATTATAGGTCCCATGTACTGCCTTTCTGAAATCCTGATTCTTTGGAGCCTGAGTATCCATTTTTACCATGCACACAGGTAATTCTGATACAAATGATTCAGAGAAATAATAGGATTATATAGTATGCAATAAAATCTCCTTTTCTTATAAAGTATCGATATTTAAGAACTTAATAGAAAATAAATTAGTATTTATATAAAATGTCTGAGTTTAGTTGAATCTATATTTCAAGTTAAAAGTTATTTCATTTTAAAATTTTACCTTTATGTGATATTTCTGAAGTCCCTAAAACATCTTTGATGAGTACCATACATTACATATTGAAAATAAATCTATCCACAACTCCAGACTTGAGAAATAATTTAAAAAACTAAAGTTGTGTTCAATATGACTTGCTAAAATTACATTTAAATAATGAGGTACAAATCATTTTAATATGGTCACTGACTCAAAGCTTTCTGGTATTTGATTTCTCTAAGAGGCCAACAGCTAGTGTTGCCTTAATCTTTGATTTCACTGACAGGAAATACTGCTGAGAAGAATACAGAGGTGGTTTACTCTGGAGTTGCAAAATATAATTGCATGTTCTTCCTTTTCTACTTCCTTGTTATTCTCTGTATGACTCAGTCTGATATTTCATTGCTGTTCTATTTTATTTAATACCTGATACTTTACAAACCCACATCATAAGCCTCATCTCTCTTGCAATTATAGTTATAATTTTTTTTACATATGAAGGACATTCACAATTGCTTCTTTGTCCTGTGACACATTATTTTACTGAGTGTTCTGTTATATTGTGCTACACACCCACTATATAAAACTATTATAATATATGATGTTGTGAATATTATATATTCATTAATTTGGAACCTATATATCTAATTTTAAAGAGCTATAATTTTGCACTGCATTGGTAATTGTTTCTAATTTTGGGATAACCTTTATGATAAGAGTTTTTATGCATTAACTAGTGACCAGATCATTTATTATTTTATATGTACTGAATGTGTACTTTAAGTAGGCCCAGAACCATGGAAAATTATGAGTGAGACATAAATTATAAAATATACCTCAACCTTTTATGAAAAATATATATCACTTGAAATTTAAAAATTATTTCATGTGAAATATACAAAAAAATACAGGGCAGTATTTAATAAAGCAGTGAAGTAGTATTCCCTGAAACCATGACATTTCAAAATTCATACTAGATGAGGCAGGGGAGGTATGGCAGGGAGTTGTTGCAACTCCCTTGTTATTTAAAGAGTTTGCAATATTTCTAATCCACAATGACTTAGTCTTCTTCTGTGACATTCATCACACTGGTGCTATCATATATATGTATGTTGAATTCTAAAAGAGCAGTTGCTCAAAGAAAAAGGCATAGGAGTTCTCCTTCTTACTATTTCCCCTTAGCATTTGTTATTTTACTTCTCTGTTCATCATTAAAGAGTGAAACTTCAATATTAACATTTGAGTATGTCATTTTGGGTATGTCAATATTGAGTATGTTGAGTATGTCAATATTGTCATTTGAGAATGACAGTTGTATAAAAGTAATGCAATATATGTGTTGAGTGAATACAACAAAGACTAATTTTTACTAAGGCTCCATTGTCTCATTTAGTCTAATTTGAGATAACTGGCTAGATAATTGACTTCTCATTACCCCTTGTTATTTTCCCTCACCTTTACTTTCAAATTGTGTGGAGTAACTAAAATTTACTTTTCCTTTATAAAATTTTAGTACACTTCCATTTGTTTGCATTCTTTTAACAGCTTTATCTGAATCTCATTTTCTTTATCTTCATTTAATTTATGAGCCCTAATGCCCTTCCCCATCCCTAGTCATTCTCTACTGTAATTCTCAAATTCAACAACTCTTTTCTACCTCGTATCACAAATATATGAACGTTGTCACACAATTTTCAATTACAAAACCAACAAACATTTTGGATAACTACACTTTACCAGGCCCCATGTCTTCATTCTGATATTAAAGATGCACACAGATTCCAACATAAATTTAAAATTCCTTGTTGGGTATCTATTTATTTGCTCCCTATTGTGACTGTGCTTTATTAAGCATGCCAGTGTGGTGAGGCCCCCTTGCCAGCCATTTGAACTTGCCACTTATATGATAATTAAACCACTTCCCTTCTAGTGGGGAAGCACTACCACATGATCTTCTGCAGTCTCAGATGTTTCAAAGCAGTTTGGATGATCGAAATATTTGGGGAAATCCACTTAGATATCTCCATCTCAAGCATCAAAATACTATTTTCCCAACTAGAGCCCTGACTTTACAATGATGAATGAGCATGCTTTCGTTGAACATTTAGTTTTCTGTTAAGTGAAGCCACTCAGTCATTATTATGACTTTCACTTGGGCCTCAGATTTTTTGTCTTTTTAATGCAGAAGAGGATTTTTATTTTAAGTAACTGAGAACAGCAGTTGACTTACTACTGTAAAATATGTAATGATTAAAAATTATAATACTAAGTTTACACTCTGAGAGCTAAAACATAAAATCTTCATATAAATTTAGATGATTAGAAAAATAAATTAAATAACTGTAAAAAGGTTATCATCTAAAGAGTCCAGAAATTCCAAAATTGCAATCATAATAACATGAGTATAATCAGTGAGTAAAAATAGATGTGATTTTAATTTGCAAAGCAGAAACCTAATTCATCAACTTTTAACTAGTTTAGAGAAAAATCCTGTAAAAAAAGACTTAATTATTGGCAAAGTGAAAAAAGTTGTAAATGTCTTCTAAGAAAACTCCACAGATTAAAGTTCATCCATCCACCTGGCAAGTGTGTCCAATATGTGAAATCACAAATTGATACTTACTTGTTTTTAGTATTATGCTTGCTCAGCATAAAGCTCACCTATTAGTAGAATGTGTACAAATTTGTCGATCCAAGGAATGCATGCGTTCTTTCAACAATTTTTCTTTGACGGAAGAATACGATATGTTGATTGGTATCTATCAAGTTTTGAAGATGACCTCAAAGACCCATTGTTTCAACAGGAAGTATTCAATTTTAAGACTGAAATCTAATGGACAATTTTTTTACTGACAATGTTTACCATGGGGACTACTGTACTACAGAAATTCTTAAAAGGAATTACAGTTTCCATAATTGCATACTTCTCTATAATTTCCCCTGGTTGCAGTTTTTATTATAGTTAAACAAAGACAAATAGTGAATTATTAGAAATAATATAAGTCCAGTACCCGAGATTACATATATAGATATGGGTGGAAGACTAATAATGAAAGTGGAAGAAATAAATTAATTTTGAGTGTCTAAGTTGTTACAAAGTATTTAAATCCATTATTTCAACAACTCTTCAAAACTACCATACAACATTTGGTAGTTTTTGCTAACTCCATTTTACAGAAAAAGAAACAGGTACTATAGGAATTTTGCCAAGTCACCCAATGCAAAATGTAGACGTGTAGTTAAACACTTTTACTTTGTGTCTTGTTCCAAAACACATACCATTTCCACTGCAACCATCTTCTCCGAGAAGTCATTGATAAGATGAATATATTAATGCCAAGTATTCCTAAAACTCCAATGATCACAAGTTGTAGTCTCACAAGTAATTTTTATCTTGCATCCTCTATGATGCAGATTCTATATTTACCCACTTGATATAGGAGAGGAAGGTTTCAAAGTTTTACACTTTATAAAAATTATTAAATCATGTAAACATTTTCTCTCCCTAAGACATGAGCTTGCTGGTCTTCAGAAAAGAACTACATCATTGTCTCTCTTGCTCATCAGGTCTTTAGACTCAGAAGGGAGCTAAACCACCTGCTGTCCTGGGTCTGGAGCTTGTCATCTCTCCCTGCAGATCTTGGGACTTTCCAGCCTCTATAACTGGGTAAGCCAAATCTTTATAATAAACATATTTATAATAATAATAATAATTAATAATAAACAAACATATTTAACTGTATCAATGATCACTTATCAATTAATTAGTAATAATAATGATTATAAAGACAATTACTAAAAGGATTTAGCTAACATGATTTTGAAGGCTGGGAAGTCCCAACATCTGCAGAGTGAGCAGGTGAGCTGGCGACTCAGAAGGGCGTATACACACACACACCTACACATGCCTTCTATTGGTTTTTTGGAGAACCCTGACTAATAAAACTAATATTAAAACAGCCTGCCTCAGGAATCAAATTTCTTTATTATATTAACTTTTTATAAATATTTTTTCTCATTTTCAAATAAAAATATTCTCATTGAAACTTTAATTAAACTTTAATTAAAAATAACATTAATTAAACATCTTTATACACTCCAAGATTTTAATTTTAGATTATGCTCTATCCTTTTATTTAATGAGGTATTATGTTAGCTGCTATAGAAGGCATTAGAGTTTTTGTAGTTATTTGCATTTATAATTAAATACATCCCTAAACATTGCATTTGCTGTTACTGGGAATATTTTTCCTCATCTCTTTTATTTATTGTTTTTTACTGTATTTTTTTATATTATATTTAATCCTTACTGTATCTTTTTCCATTACCATTTAGTCCACTTGTACCTCCCTCCCACCAGCAATCACCACCCTGTTGTCCATGAGCCCTTTTCCCTTCTTGCTCAATCCCTCCACCCCCTAACCAACACCTCACCTAGCTGTCATCTGCTCTCCATCTATGAGTCTGTCTCTGTTTTGCGGGTTAGTTCAGTTTGTTCATTAGATTCTACATATTAATGAAATCACATGATATTTGTCTTTCTCTAAGTGGCTTATTTCATTAGCATAATGTTCTTCAAGTCCATTCATACTGCTGCAAAGGGTAAAATTCTCCTCTATTTTATGGTCAAGTAAAATTCCATAGTGTAAATGTTCAATAGTTTTTTTATCCAGTCATCTATTGATGGACCCTTTGTCTGCTTCCATATCTTGGCTATTGTAAACAATGCTGCAATGAACATAGGGGTAATTATGTTCTTTTAAGGTAGCGTTTTGGGTCCCTTGGAAACATTCCCAGAATGGGGAGAACTGGGTCAAAAGGTGAATCTATTTTTAATTTTTTGAGGTAACTCCATACTGCTTTCCACAGTGGCTGAACCAATCTGCATTTCCACCAACACTGCAAAAGGATTCCCCTTTCTCTACTTCCTTGCCAGCACTTGTTTGTTGATTTGTTGATGATAGCCATTCTGACAGATGTGAGATGGTATCTCATTGTGGTTTTAATTTGAATTTCTGTTATGATTACTGATATTGAGCATCTTTTAATTTGTCTTGTCCATTTGAATGTCCTCTTTGGAAGTGTCTAGTCAGGTCCTTTGCCATTAAAAAATATTTTTCTTGGTATTGAGTTTTGTAAGTACTTTACAAATTTTGGATATTAACTCCTTATCACCTTATTAGATGTCTCAGCCAATATGTTCTCTCATTCTGTGGGTTGTCTTTTTATTTTGTTATGATTTCCTTTTCTGTGCAAAAACTTTTCTGTCAGATGTATTGTCATTTGTTTATGTCTTTAGTTTCCTTGCCTGGGGAGATATATCCAATAAAAAATTGTTACTAGTCATGTCCTAGATTTTGCTGCCTATGTTTTCTTCTAGGAGTTTTATGGTTTCAGGTCTAATATCTAAGTCCATGATTCATTTTGAATTTATTCTTGTGTGTGGTATAAGAAGGTGGTCTAGTTTCATTTTTCTGCACATATCTGTCCAATTTCCCCAACACCATTTATTGATTAAACTATTTTTAGCCCATTGTGTGTGCTTGCTTCCTCTGTTGAATATTAATTGACTATAAAAGTACAGGTTTATTTTTTGGCTCTCTATTATGTTCCATTGAGCTATGTGTCTGTTTTTATGCCACTACCATGCTGTTTTGACTATTATAGCCTTATAGTATATTTTGACATTAGGTAGCATGATTCTTCAAACTTTTCTTATTTCTCAGGATTGCTGTTGCTGCATGGGGCCTTTTGTGGTTGTATATAAATTTTTAAAATATTTGTTGTAGTTCTGTGAAATAGATCATTGGAATCTTGATATGAATTGCATTGAATCTATAGATTGCTTTGGATAGTGTGGACATTTTAATGATGTTAATTCCTTACTATCCACGAACATGGTATATGCTTCCATGTGCCCTTGAAAAGTAGGTATATTCTGCTGTTTTTAGGGTGAAATACTCTTAAGATATCAATTAAATTCATTCCATTTAGTGTATCGTTTAAGTTCATGGTGTCCTCACTGATTTTCTGTATGGAAGATCTATTGATTGAAGTTGATGGAGTGTTAAAATCCCTGGGTATGACTGCATTTCAGTCATTCTCTCTATTTATGTCCAACAAGATTTGCTTTACATATTTTGGTGCTCGTATGTTGGATGCATAAATGTTTGCCAGGGTTATATTTTGTTGGCCTATCTCCTTTATCATTATAGTGTCCTTCGTTGTCTCTTACCAAAGGCTGTTTTAAAGACTGTTTTGTGAGATATAACAATTGCTACCCCAGCTTTTTTTTTCTTTTCCATTTGCATGAAATATTCTTTACTTTTAGTCTATGTGTATCTTTCAATCTGAGAAGGGTCTGTTGGAAGCAGCATATATATTGAGTCTTGTTTTCTTATCCATTCAGCTACCCTCTGTTGTTTGGTAGAAGCATTTGAGCCATTTAAATTCAAGGTAATTATTGATAGATATGTATGTAGTGCCATTTGATTGTTAGACAGTTTTCCTCTGTTTTTTTTTTTTAACTTTCTCTTCTTCTCATAGAAAGCCCTTTAACATCTGTTGAAGTACTTGTTTGGTTTTAACAAACTCCTTTAGTTTTTTCTTGTCTAGGAAGCTCCTTATTTCTCCTTCCATTTTAAATGATAGCCTCTCTGGGTAAAGTAGCCTTGGTTGTAGGTCCTTGCTTTTCTTTACCTTTAATGTTTCATGCTACTCCCTTCTGGCCTTGAAATGTTTCTGTTGAGAAATCAGATGACAGTCTAATTGGTGCTCCCTTGTAGGTAACTATCTTCTTTTCTCTTGTGGCTTTTAAGATTCTCTCCTTGTGTTTAAACCGTGTCATTTGAATTATGATGTATCTTGGTTTTGGCCTCTTTAGGTCCAACTTGTTTAGGACCCTCTAAGCTCATGCACTTTTGTGACTTTTTCCTTCACCAGATTAGAGAAGTTTTCAATCATTATTTCATCAAATGAGTTCTCCATCCTTTGCCCATTCTCTTCTTCTGATATTCCCATGATGTGGATGTTGTTACGCTTCATCTTGTCCAAAATGTTTCTTAAGCTCTCCTCATTTTTTAAGTCTTTTTAATTTTGCTGCTGTGTGGGTGTTTTATTTTTTCTACTTTGTCTTCCAAATCACTGATTCAATCCCCTGATTCGTTTAACGTACTGTTTATTCCTTCCAGTGTATTAATTATTTCAGGTGTTGCATTCTTTGTTTCTGACTGGTCCTTTTTTATGACTTCTATGTTTTTTCCATGCTGTCAAATATCATTACTCTAAGCTCTTCATCTGATAAATTGCTTGTCTCCATATCCTCTATTTCATCTGGAGAATTCTCTTGTTCTTTCATTTGGGGTCTGTTTCTTTGTGTCTCCTTTTGGCTGCTCTTTGTATTTTCCACTTTAACTGTTAACTAACCAGCCATTAAACTGATCAATTGTTAATCCAATCAGTCTGTCATTAGCAGCCTAGCTTAAGTACCACAAGTTGGGGCAGAATAATTCCTGTGGGCTGGGCTATTCCTTCCCCTCAGAATTTTACCACATGAGAGGAATGCTCTGCTTGAGAGTGATGGCTCCTACAGTACAGAGAATGACTCAGCACAGGGATCCTGGTAGCTGTTCCTTTAATTCTCACCCCAGAGCCCCAAGCCCCAGACTCTCTTCAAGCATCTCAAGTTTACTCTGGCCTCCCTCTGCTGGATCCCAGGATAAATGACTGCAAATATAATTTTTATGTGTTGGCCCTTTAAGTGGCTCTCTGAGTCTCCAGCTATCTCTCCTTGGCAAATAGAAACCTTGCTGCTTTTCACAGCTGGATGTTATCTGGGTTCCTTTTTGGCTGTGGTACTTCGTGTTTAGGCCCCATACTTCTCTGAGGGAGCCCCCTCCCCACCAGCCACTGTACTATCCCTCCAGAACCTTTACTGTCACCTGTGGGAGCCCAGCCTGCACATCTTTGCACTCCCTGCCACTCATGCTGTGGTCAAGAGGTTTCTTCTGTCTGTCCTTCGTTATAAGGCTTCTCTCCAGCTAGTGTTCAGTAGGTTGTTCTGGATGATTTCTCTACAATTTAGCTATAATTCCAGATTTATCCTTGGAGGAGGTTAGTGTAGCTTCCACTTACCCTCACCATAACAGGTCCTCCTCTTTCTTTTATTTTAAATAAACAAAATGTTAAGATATAGCTAAAACCCCAGTTGTTTTCTTTCCTGTTTAACTTCTTTTTCACTAGAGATGCACATTATCTTAAATTCAAATGGATTGTTTTCATTTAATATTTAATACTTACCATCTATTTTAAAGTCATATGAATCATATGAAATTGCTATTATTTTTGGTAAAAAAGATCCTACATTTTTTATGTCTCAGCAATTTTATATGCCTCAATCTTACTAAGTATATTCTATTATTTTGAGGTTTAAAATACCTGACACTAATAAAATTTTGTATGTCGGCTATTACTGAATAATAAAAATAAAAATTTAAATATTTGTAAAGACTATAAGAAAATAAGTTCCTATAAGTGCTTCCCAGATAAGGTCAAGTTAAAGGAGTTCATTATCACCAAGCCTTATATGAAAATGCTAAAGGAACTAATCTAAGAAAAACAAGATCAAAACTATGAACAGTAAAACGACAACAAACTCACAACTATCAACAACTGAATCTAAAGAAAAACAAAAACAAATTAAGCAAACAACTAGAATAGGAACAGAATCACAGAAATGGAATCACATGAAGAGTTATCAGTGGGGAGGAGGAGAGAGGGGAATGGGGGAAAAGTTACAGGGAATAAGAATAAATGGTAAATACAAAATAGACAGATGGAGGTTGAGAATAGTATGGGAAATGCAGAAGCCAAAGAACTTATATGTATGACCCATGGACATGAACTAAGGTGAGGGGAAATGTTTGAGGAAGGGGGGTGCAGGGTGGAGGGAAATAAAGGGGAGAAAAAAATGGGACAACAGTAGTAGCATAATCAATAAAATATACTTAAAAAAAGAAAAGAAAAGAAAACTACCTTCCTAAAAATCCCAAAATTATTTTATGATACTTAGCTATAAAGATTTATTCTGTTCAACTTAACATCTCTGATGAAGTCCATCAGGTAAATGAACCAATGTTTATTCACAAATTCTCTCACTGAGGAACTGTTAGGTTGTTCGCTGTCATTGAACTCTACAGTAATGATGTAATCATCATAAATGTTTACAATCACTGAAAGAACCCAGGATAGAATTTCCCTATGGAAAAGTCCTTTGAAATGGATTGCCAGATTGTGGTACCCATTTCTTAACACCACTGAATATTTATAAATTGAGATCCAAAGAAACTGTACTGATACTGTCACAGTAATATGTAAAGAGTTAATTTTCTTCCTAGCCAAAACTTATTAAGTTTAAACAAATATTAATATGTATAAGTTAATGGGTATAAAATTACAATTCACTGTTTTTGTCTTCTTTCATAGTTCCTTAATTACAGTAATGTTGGACACATTTTCCTGTGTTTATTGGCCACCTGGAATCAATTTTCTTTGAGTTATCTATTTCTATCCCTAGTTTATTTGTTTCTTTTTCTCTTACTGATATCTATTTGTTTTATAATTTGATAATATACATATATGATGGCTATATACATATACATAAACAAGTGTTTAAATATATAGTTAAATAGGGTCCCCATTCTATAGTTTATAAAATATCTATGCTTACATATTCATACAGTTTTTTATTTGCATGTACTAAAATTTACCCAACTTTAATTTATTAGATATGTATTTAGTGCATATTTGAGAAATCATAATTGAGATATCATAGAAAACTCTGTATGATTTTTTCATGTTTAGGTTCTAATCATTCTAAAACTAACGTTAATAAGCTATAATGGAAGTGTTTACTCATATCCTATTTTTACACATGCATAGCCAATTGTCCCAATATCATTAATTAGACATCTTATTTTAATTCACTTATTTGTAATGCTACTCAGTGGAATCATACTTATTCATTTAAGACTTACAGCTACCAGACAAAAAAGGATAAGAGGCAATATTCAAGACATTTTCCAAAAGAATGCTACTTTCACGCTTAAGATTTTCTTTTCCACTGTTTAGAAGAAATTCCTTAAAAGTTCCTGTCCTGTGTGCCCAGTTCCAACCACATGTCTGTTGTTATTCTCCTTCCATCAACTAAAGTTTACCAGTGAACCATTTAATTGCAAAGTATTGTGAGACAGCCTTGCCTGTTTGTTGAAGAATGCCTGGGAGCCCAACAGCTTCCAGTAAGAAGACTGAGATTTCCAGGAGTCTGTGACAAGGCTCTATGGAGTGGGGGTGGCACCTGGGCAGTAGTGGATTAGTTAGTCCTTTCAGGGAAAAGCTGCATCCATCTTACTGTTGGCACCTGCCTTGGCTGGGACCTGCAGCAGCCTTGGAAAAGTATTTGGACAGCAGTAGTAGGGTTTGTCCCATTCTGTATGGTATGGATATTTATTTGATTGTGGATACAAGTTCTTTTGATATAGTTTAATTTTTCACTTCAGAAACATGGCTTGTGTAAGTCCTAATTTTTATTCTAGCAACTTATTTAGCATCAGATAAAAAGGTGCTATTTAAAAACACTCTAGTAAGCTATTCCTAAGTACATAACTATTTTATCACTAGCTTGCAGAGTTATTCTTGAAATGTCCATTTCTTATAACTACATAATAATGTGTGTTTTATTTCTGCTCCACATGGAGATCCTAACTTTCCTATTACTCGTTATTACTTCATTTTTGATGAATTTGAAGCATTTTAATGACTGCTTAGAACCCAAATATCCCAGAAAATTGTCATTATTGACACTTCTGCTGACTTGATCTGCTTTCATTTAACATTTATAGTGCTGAAATAGCTTCAGAGTTACATATAGGATCATCATATAAGTGCCAGCCAAGTTAGCACTTACTGAAAATTCTTACTTTTTTTTATGAAGAAGATATGTTCTTAAATTTAACTGTCAGTATATAGTAAAGTAAAAAGGTTCCTGTGTCAAGCTTGATCAAGTCTGGTGATTCCTGGTCAAATTAGTAAGGACCAAACTTCTAAGTTTGGTCCCTTAGAGGATTGTGACTACATGCATGATTATATATACAAAGAGAAAACATATGAGGGGATCCTAAACAAACCAGGATTATCTTCTGGAGGGAAGGCCCCTTCTAGTACAGGATCCCCTCCCCACTCAGGTAAGTGTTCTAGGAACCCATCTGTATTAGTGTACCAGCCAGCATTGTTGTGAGAGGCTGTGATCACCTTCAGGAATTTTTTTTTGAAGACTCAACATGTTGATCCATTTCATGGTAAGGCACCTGCCCAGGTCACTGAGTGTTCACCAGTTTTTGACCAAAAACAGCATGATCCCCATGCCCCATGCTCCCTATTCTCTGGATCTTGCCCTGAGCAACTTTTTGTTTGTTTGTTTCCCCCTTTAAGTCTTCAAAGAGAAATGTTTTGCCAACATGGAAGAGGTGAAACAAAAAACAGCAGAAGCACTAAAAGACATCACAATTGACAACTTCAAAAACTGTTTTGAGCAGTGGAAAAATCATCTTGATAGCTGTATTATATCAAATGGAGAGTGCTTTGAAAGTAACTGAAGTTTAAATATGTAAGAATAAACACAATTTTTTAATAAATTCTGTTTTTTGTGTGTCCTCACTTGGATGTATGCATGGGTATAAATGTGTGTGAACACCACATCCATGTTCACATTAATAAAATATTATACACTGTATTTTATTTTTGTTCAATAGTAAAGAACTGAATAAAAGGAATTGCTGAAACCAATAACTATTTCTTCCCCACAAGTACTGTTTGTTTATTTTTTTCAATTTGTTTTATTTTTATTGAATTCATTGAGGTGACATTGGTTAATAAAATTATATAGATTTCAGCTGTACAGTTCTAATATATTCACCACTCAAATTCAAGTTGCCTTCCATCACTGTTTATCCTCCGTTACCCTCCTCTGCATGCCCCACCTCCTTTCCCTCTAATAATCCCCAGACTCCTGTCTGTGTCTGTGAGTTGTTTCTTTCGTTTCATCTCTTCACCTTTTCACTCAGCCCACTGCCCCCTTCCTTCTGATAGCTGTCAGTCTATTCTTTGTATATACAAGTCTGTTTCTACTTTGTTAGTTTATTTTGTTCATTGTAGCATTATTTACAATAGTCAAGATCTGGGAGCAGCCCAAGTTCCCTACAGTAGATGAATACATTAAAAAGCTGTGGTACTTTTACACAATGCAGTACTATTCAACCGTAAAAAAGAAAGAAATCTTATTTTTTGTGACGGCATAGATGAACCTGAATAATATTATGCTAAGTGAAATAAGCCAGCCAGAGAAAGACAAATACCACATGATTTCACTCATATGTCAAATGTAATGTTGATTTCTTAAATCCTTCTCTAAGGCAAAGAGAAGAAATTGTAATACTATTAGGATTTTGAATGTATGCTGTTTCCGTTATATTAAACTATATTTTTATTTAAACCATAGAGGTAAATGATCTATAATGGAAGAAGCTGAAATAATTCTACCCAGATTCTATACCATTACATCCCCTAATTTTGTATCTTGGTTATTTATGTATCCTTATGGTCTATATAATTTTTATTTTAATTCAATGACATTTTCTTCAGTTTTTTATCTCACTTATAGAATCATGTTGAAATGTTCATTCTTCCATTTAAACACATGGAAAATACATAGCTCTCTTTATTATGTATAACAAAGTTCCAATTGCTCATGTCCATATTACGGAACAAATTTTTTTTTAAATCTTGGCAATTAAAAGTATATAAGCATTTCTAATTCAAATCAGTTTTTTAAGCTTAATGCATTTCATTTTTTGATATGTTCACTGCATCAAAACTTCAAGTTGTCATTTAGTCTCCCTTGATCCCATTCAAAAAGGATTTCCCTGCTTTTTTCTAATCCACGATATGACTCGATGTAGTGGGAAGATATATAGTCTCATGGCAGTGGTTGATTGGTCTGTTTTCTGTCCTGCAAAATTTCAATGATATTTCTGAGTGAGTCTTGTACTTTTATAATGAACATTTTTGTCCTGTTCTCAAATCTATTTTGATCTCCTCCTTCTCACAGGATTCAGCACCTGGCTACTCAGTTATATTCTCTGCCAAAATACTAGATGACTTGTTTGTTCATGCTTTATTCTAAACCAACTAGACACTTAAAAGAGATAAATAAATTAATAATAATGGCATCAATGCTTATCATTGTGTATTTTGTGGACACACCTATTTAACCTCAGTGTTCCTTAGCTTGTAACTGACAAAAACTTACATGTCATCACAATAAGTTTATTTAAGTTTAAAGATACAATAAGCACTAGGGTGATGGATTATTAGAAAAAGTATGATTCTATTAATAAATTAAAAAGTACACAAATATACCTACAGACAGAGACACATTTGTATATAGACTGACACATGTTGGTGTGAGCAAGAGAATTTTACCTATGGATGCATTCTTTGCACCATGAGATACCTGACCACTCAATCACACCTTACATTTTATTAGGGAGCTTCTTCCACTAAATATGTGTGGCTTTTATAGCATTAAGAAAAGCTTTAAGTGTAATATATATAGAGATTTGTTTATTCACCAAGCTAGGCTGGTAGCATCCAAGCACAGCAAAATTTTACATATTCTAATTGATGTCTTTTCTTCCCTGACCCTAAGACCCAAACCTATTTCCCAATTCTTTACAGAAATATTCAGAAACAAAATTATAGTTCACTTTAATGACAAAAAAATCAATGTTTCGTCCAAATAAGATTATTCCTCTCTCCCGATTAACATCTATTTTTTTATGTTTAAACCATCAGTTTGGAAAGAGGTGAGGAGTCTGGCTTCCAGTTAAAAACTTGTGTGCGAATTTTCGGGGAGGGTATCCGGCAATGACGAAACTATGCAACAGGCCATGGAGCAGAGCAGGGCAGAAATGGGGTGGGGAAAGCCGCCCTCCAACTCCAGACCAGAGCACAGAGGGAGCACTGCGGTCTCTGAGGGGGATTGAAGTCAAGGACACAATCCCCTCCCCACCATCCATATTTACAGTCCTAGTGCAGGTGCCTGCACTATGAAGTCTTCAGCATGGAACTGTAAAAAGAACATGGTACAGTATTGCTTTTTTATTGAATTTTAAAAATATTTTTATATTTAAGTATAGATTTTCATACTGTTGTACTGAGGATGACTTATAGGGGAAGAATATGAGACACTTTCCCAATTCTCACTCAGAACCAAATACCTTTACACTCTTAGCCCTTCCCTTCATCTTTCCCTCAAGCCCCAGGGTCCAGAAAACCACTGAAGCCTTTTGCCCTGACCTGCATGGCTCAGTTGATCAGGTGTCATCCTGCAGAGGGAAAGGTTGCTGGTTCCATTCCTGGTCAGGGCATATCCCTGATTTTTGGGCCAGGTGCCCCACTGGGGATTGGGACACATGTGAGAGGCATCTGATGGATGTTTCTCTCACATACCAATGTTCCTCTCCCTTTCTTTCTCCCTCCCTTTCCTTTCCTCTAAAAATAAATAAATAAAATCTTAAAAAAAATAAAAACTGCCAAAGCCTTTTGTTTAGGGCCCTCTCAAGAGTGGGACAGCCACCCCTATATCTGTCTAAATCCACCTGAGCTTCCACCTCTACTCTCTTCCATGGGGGTAAATAGAAGAGGAGGAGTTGGAGCTTCCCTGAATTCTAAGCTATTGCTTATACAATCTTAGTAGTGATTAATACTTATTTTTTTCATTTTTGTTTTGTTGGTTTAATCTGCTACTCTGCTGACACCTATTAAATTCAGTGCTCTCTCTCTGTTTACCTTAGTCTTGACTAGAGGAACTGTAGACTTCCTTTCTTTCACTCACAACAAGGTATGAATTTAAAACTGTGCACAGGATAAAAAAAGAATTAGAGAAAAGGGGCTAAATTATTATGGCTGCTGTGAGTATAATACAATATTCTGGGTATATTTAAATTACTAGGGACTCAGGTATCCATCCCTGTGTTCTCATTCTCCCCCAACTTACAGTGACCACCTGTGAAGATTTCTGAATAAAAAAGTCTTTAAAATCTTTACATGTAACTTGATGGACAAAAGAGAAAAAGAACAATATCCAAAGCCACTGGTGTACAAAGAACTCCCCATTACTAAATCCTGCATCAATTCCTTAGACTACCTTTATAATACTGTAAGGTTTTCAATGGGCTACAGAATCATCAGACTGTTTTGAGATGATTGTTCAGTTAAACACAAATCCTCCAACAGTTCAGACTTTCTCCCTGCCCCCTCCTTTTTTGAATTTTAATGCCTCAGAATAAATATAAAACAAAAACTATCTAAATTTTATATTGAACATATCATAACTTCGTACTTATACAAAAAACTGTGACATCAGATATTACAGTCCTAACTACCTGTCTTCATCAGCTAGGGAAATAAGGTCTATATGAGCTGAAGAATGATTTTATTCTCCTTCACAGTAAGAAGAAAGTGAATTTTAAGAACTTTAAAATTTCACCATTGTGAGGACTGAACTCATGAAAAAATTATTGTGCCATGATTTACTGAAGATATTAGAAATACATTAAATAATTCAAGAGCATTTTAAAGCTGACAGAGAACTCATTGTAAGGGATCTATTTACCAGGTTTATATTAGCATAAATATTTCAATATTTTCTTATCTATTTAAGAATGCATTTTAAAGAAAATATTAAAAAATTCCATAGCTTAACTTTAAAATTATTTTTCAAATTAAACAAGAAAAACATAAACATGACTTGTTTTTTATTTTTATTTTTATTTTTAATTTAAATTATTTTCTTGTTGTTCAATTACAGTTGTCTGTATTTTCTCCTCACTCTTTCCCCCCACCCTCTCCAAACCCATCTCCCTCCTTTGCTTCCATCCTCCCCTTGGTTTTGTTCATGTGTCCTTTATAGCAGTTCCTGAAAACCCTTCTCCCCAAATGTCCCTTCCCTACTCCCTTCTGGCTATTGTTAGATTGTTCTTAATTTCAATGTCTCTGGTTATATTTTGCTTGCTTGTTTGTTTTGTTGATTATGTTCCAGTTAAAGGTGAGATCATATGGTACTTGTCCCTCACTGCCTGGCTTATTTCACTTAGCATAATGCTTTCCAGTTCCATCCATGCTGTCGCAAAAGTCCTTCGTTCTCTCTACTGCGTAGAATTCCATTATGTAAATGTACCATAGTTTTTTGATCCATTCATTTACTGATGAGCACTTAGGTTGCTTCCAGCACTTGGCTATTGTAAATTGTGTTGCTATGAACATTGATTGGGCTGCATAGGTTCTTTTGGATTGATGTTTCAGGGTTCTTGGGGTATAATCCCAGCAGTGGAATTGCTAGGTTAAAAGGAAGTTCTATTTTTAGTTTTCTGAGGAAGTTCCATACTGTTTTCCACAGTAGCTGTGCCAGTCTGCCTTCCCACCAACAGTGCACTCGGGTTCCCTTTTCTCCACATCCTCTCTAACACTTGTTTGTAGTTTTGTTTATGTTGGCCATTCTGATTGGTGTGAGGTAGTATCTCACTGTGGTTTTACTTTGCATCTCTCTGATGGCTAGTAATGCTGAGCATCCTTTCATTTGTCTCTGGGCCCTCTGTATGTCCTCCTTGGAGAAGTGTGTGTTCAAGTCTTTCGCCCATTTTTTCACTGGGTTTTTTGTCTTCCTGGAATGGCATGACTTGTTTTTAGAGCTGCTCATGTGTTTATCAAATGCCTGATTTGTTGCAATCCTACCTTTCAATATAATAACACAACAGTGGCGTGATCCCTTACATTTTTGATACTGATAGCGTCATTGTTCTTTATGAATTGGTTTAAATTACTACTTTAAATTATTTCAATTCATCTGCATGTATATTATTTATATGCAACTATATTTTAAAGAATATAAAACCAATGTGTTTATGTAAATATACATACATACCCTAATATTTCTGGTGTTATCTTTATGTCATTAAACTTACAATAAAATTAACAAATCATTAAGGAGTGGAATCAAAAATGTAGGAATTTAATAGCACCTTACAACCCTTAAAAGTATGATTAATAAAATTGTTTTAGATTATATGACATTATTAATATTGAAATGAATATTATAACTAAATAATAGTCAATGAGAAATTGAAAGAAAACATGTATTTATCAGAAAATCATTCAGCATAATCAATAAGTTTTATATCACATTATTTCCTTTGAAAAAAATTGATATAGTTTAGTTATGGTTGTGACAACTCTATCAATTTGGTCTTAAAGAAGACATGATAATTTAATGATAATGTATTGCAGTAGTTAGGAATGTTGCTTCTGAAGAAAATATATAGAAAATGGCATAGGAGAGTCTGAACATGATTAAAAGTCTGGCATTGGGTAATTTATTTTCTTTAAGCCTTAGAACCCTCTTATCTAAGTGGAAGTGATAATAAAATATTATATTACTTATGAACATATATGCAGATGTATGTATAGGGGGGACCCAAAAATGAAATTTATTAATACAAATTATGTATTTATTCTTACATGTTTAAACTTCACTCACCTTCAAAGTCCTCTCCATTTGATGCAATACATTTACTGAGACATTTTTTCCACTGCTCAGGGTAGTTTTTGAACTTACAGATTTTCATACATTTTAGTACTTCTGCTGTTTCTTGTTTCACCTCTTCCACATCTGTAAAATGTTTCCCCTTGAGGATATTTTTCATTAGGGGAAACAAAAAAAAAATGCTAGTGGCTAGATTGGGTGAATAGGGAGGGTGGGACCAGTATTTATGCTATTTTGGATCAAAAACTGCTAAACAAGCCCTGGCTGGCATAGCTCAGTGGTTTGAACGCAGGCTGTGAACCAAAACATCACAGCTTCCATTTCCAGTCAGGGCACATGCCTGGGTTGCAGGCCACGGCCCCCAGCAACCGCACATTGATGTTTCTCTCTCTCTCTTTCTCCCTCCCTTCCCTCTCTAAAAATAAATAAATAAAATCTTTTAAAAAACTGCTAAACACTCAGTGTGATATGGGCAGGTGCATTATGAAATGGGTGAATGCATTGAAATAGTCTTCAAAAAAAATTCACTGAAGCTGAAGGCATCTTCTCACAACACCACCAGCTGGTACCTAGAACACTCACCTAGTGGGGGAAGTCTGCACTACAAGAAGCCTGCCCTCCAGAAGATAATTGTGTTTTGGGGGGTGGTCATCCCTACACACATATGTGTGCATGTCAATATATGCATATATTTATACACATGTTTTTTGAATTTTACCTTTGTGAAGCTAAGACCTGCCTTAAATGTCTATGCTCTCCAGTCACAGCTTAGCTACCCTTTATGGTTGGCAAACTTAGTAAACATATGGTTTAACTCAGTAAATGCTTATCCATTTTCTATAAATGAAAAAAGCATTGGATCCAAATTTTTCTGCCTTGGAATTAAGGTGTTCAAGGTTTTAAGCTTTAAGGAACATGTTTTATATTTGTGTTTTCCAAAAGGTGGTACTGATCAAATTGACTATTTATTGCTTGAAAAAGAGCTAGTCCAAATTGAGATGTACCGTAATTGTGCAATACACACCAGATGTTGATGACTTCTGAAGGAAAACAAATCTCACTAATAATTTTGGTTTGATTAAATGTGGAAATAATAGTTTTGGATACAGTTGGTTAAATAAGAGTAATTTTAAACTAATTTTACTTTGCTTACTTTTTAAAAACTGTGGCTCTATAAAATTTATAATTGGAAACCTGGCTTGCTTTATATTTCTATTTCATAGTGCTTTTATATGTACTACATCAACTTTTCACTTCAGTTTCATTATTTGTGTTCCTTAATTCAATACAATTTTAAAATATATTTTACATATTTTTCAACTTTTATAAACTATTAAGCAATGCATTTGGAAAAAGCAAGTAATGTTTTGAAGCTAACTTGTAGTGTCTAACTTTGATTTTCAGTTTCATGTACATGTTAATTATGTATTAGTTTTATGATAATACTGATATTAAGTTACTTAAAATGTGTCTTTGTATTGCACTATAATTTTCATTATGCTTTTACTTAAGTTGATAACTATTATAACAAATCATAGCATGTGGATTATAACTCATACTGTAGTCATGTTTTTAAGGCAGATGCAAAACTTTGATATTTAGCAGTGTTTTAAATACATGTTAATTACTGGCACATTAACTTCCTGGATTAGAACTGACTATTGGTTTATCAACATTCAGTACTAGCTTTGTAATGAAGAAAGAAAAACAAAATGTACAATAAAGAGTTGTAAAATAAAAAGCTTTACTAATTTGAAATCTTACAATTGAATGACCATGAAGGTAAAATAGTCATTTTGTCACAAATTCATATAAACATGCATATTAAATTACTTAAAAATAATGTGCCACATATCAGGCAAAACCTAAATATCTGTCATATGGTGTTTTATTTCGTAGGTATTATGACCACTTAGTCATCATTTATTAACATTTTTTAGCTTACCAAGAACACATTTTAACTTTTTTTAATGAAATGGCTGTGTATTTCCATTTCTTTCTTTTTTAATATTTTATTTATTTATTTTTAGAGAGGGAAGGGAGGGAGAAAGAGAGAGAGAGAGAAACATCAATGTGTGGTTGCTGGGGGCCATGGCCTGCAACCCAGGCATGTGCCCTGACTAGGAATTGAACCTGAGATGCTTTGGTTTGCAGTGCACGCTCAGTCCACTGAGCTACACCAGCCAGGGCTCACATTTTAACTTTTATTTCTTGCTTGCAATCAGGTGGTAGTTTAAATGAAAGCCATTGAAATAGAGCACAAAATTTAAATAATAAATGTTTTGTGTAAAAGCAAATGTAAATTTTTATGGTTTTTAAAAAATATTTATTTATTTTAGAGAGAAGGAGAAAGAGTGGGAGAGAAACATCAATGTGTGGTTGCTTCTAGCATGCCCCCTACTGGGGACCTGACCTAGCCTGAAACCCAAGCATGTGCTCTGATGGGGAATCAAATTGGCGACCCTTTGTTTCACAGGCCCGGGCTCAATCCCCTGAGCTACACCAGCCAGAGCTATGTTTTTTCATGACTGTTGTTACATATCAAAAGTATATTTGAAATTATCACAGCTGAATGGAATAAATCATTTAAAATAGCCCAGATATTAAAATGTCAATTTCGATCATTTTGAACACCTGTGAAAATTCAACTAAAGTTCATTAGTAATGTTATTTATTTTATAAGAAATATCTGCAAGATTTTACAAAAAGGCATTATCTACATTAAGATTTCCTCAGTATTACAAGCAACTCTGAGAAATGATTGTGTAAATTGAAATATCAGACATTCCAAAAACATAGCACACATTGATTTTAAGTGTAGTAGTTTGCATATTGACTGCCTCCTGCAAAGTGTACATTTTAAAGGTTGAATCAAATTGTGCACTGCAGTGTGCCAAATGAAACATGTAATTATCTCTAGGTAAGATATGCATCTTATCAATAGATTTCTGTTACTCAGTCACCATTCCAACCTAGCAAACCCTCATGCTATACAAGTGTTCTGAAAAACAGAAAAGAATGGAAGCCCTGGCCAGCGTGGCTGAGCTGGTTGGGCATTATCCTACAAGGAGAAGGGCTGGTTGGGCATCTTCCTACAAGGAGAAGGGCTAGTGGTTCGACTCCGGATCAGAGCATGTGCCTGGGCTGTGGGTTTGGTTTATACTAGAGACAATGGAAAGATGATTTTCTTTCACATCAGTGTTTTTCACATTTGTCTTTCTCCCTCCCTTCCCCTCCCTCTAAAAATAAATAACTAAAATCTCTAAAAAAAAGAAAGTTATGTTATTTTAGAAGGCTGTTTCAACTCTAATACTAAAATCAGAGAGAAATAGATGAGAAAATATAATTATGATATATTCTCTCTTATGAGCATAAATCTGATACATAAAGCCTAATTAAAATTATATTTAAGACCAAGTGGCAAAGAAAAAGAATACACTAACACCACACATACCAACACAGATGAATCTCATATAACATTTAACAACAACAACAAACAAGTATAGGCAGAATAGAGTGGTGCTGGATGACTTCATTTATTTGAGATCTACAACATGCAAAATGAATCATAGGGTAGGAAGTCAAGATAATGGTAACCTTGGTATGGTGGTGACCCTGCTGGACCAGCTGTTCTCTTCACTTTTTGTTTAGATGCTGGATGCATGGATATATATATTTGAGATTGAACATGAGCTATTTTTTGGTTAAACTATGGGTGTAGAGGGCATTTCAGGAAGGGAAACATCCTATTTAAAGGACTAGAGACATAAAATCTCAAATATGCTAACAGAATTTGAAGTAGTTCAAGATACCTGCAATACTGAGTACAAATGATGGTAGGATATCAAGAATGGATGATAAAGGTAGTTGTTTAAACAAGGGAAAGAGTAGTTATCTCTCCCCTCCTATTTTTGCATGGCACACTCCTTCAGTTCACACTACTAGAGAGGTTCATGGATTTATAGGAGAGATAAAATTCATTTTTTAGGTAGGCTGATTCTGTGGTTTCTAGAGGCTATTCCAATTCTCTATCACAGTAAACTTCAATGACACAATGTGAAGAAATGAAGCATTAGGCTTAGGATAGGGTAGCATAAGCTGTTAACTCTTTTGGGTTAGAAGGTATGGAACAGCTAGATCCAACTTTTAAAATTAATTTATAAATAAAATTTTCATTTAGACATGTATCTTAACACATTTGCAATAACTTTCATTCATCATTCTAAAGAAAAAATACTGGTGTTTATTTCACTAACGGTCATATTTTTATGCAAAGCATCACAGATCAATTTCTTGTATAGCTATGTTTGCATACCCTATGACTTTTCTCAGTCAGGTACATGTAAAGCAATAGTTCCAAATTTCAAAGATTGTGTGAGTACCTATTTTTGCTGAATACTGTGGAGGACAAAAATAGAATCCTTATTTCTGAGCAATATACATAAAAGAGGGGAATATTACCTGTTTACACATATCTAAAGTACAAGACTAATTTACTTACGGTGATTATGGGTTTGCAGAAAGAAAATATATACTCACCTGAAAGAATCCAAAAAGTTCCATGAGGAAAGTGAAAGATGAGTTAAACTTTAAAATAATAAGATTTGGACATAAAAATTTGAATAAGATGAAACACAGTTCCATTTGATGATTAACAGGTAATTTAATTTGAAAATAATCTTGTAAGAAATGGAAGGTAGACAAGGTAGTGAGGCAGGTTCTAGACCAGGAGGGTACAGTAATGATGATGAAGTTTTAGATTTATTTTATTCACACAAAAAGAGCCATGCTTTTTGCCAGATTGATTTAATAAAATTATAAATTTTGGAATACAAGGGGCTAGTCAGAACATTCCTAGTATAATATCACCTGATTAGAGGAAGAGAATGAGTACTAAGGTAATATGGTCCCATTCTCTCCTAGACTTTCATGACCTTTTTTAAGCAGATAGGCCATTTCTTTTGTAGAATGCTAATCAATCTAAATGTGTTTGTTGTTTTCTCCTGCTTTAATTCAGGGTGTATATTTTTGGTAGAAATATTACAGCAGTTATGCTGTGTTCTTACTGAATCCTAACAGATGGTGAACACTTTCAATTTGTCCCAGTACCAATGAATTTCACTTTGATTACTTCATTAAGGTAGAGCCTGACATGCTTTTCCTTTATAAAGTTACCCTTTGTGAATAATTGATTTGTGGGAAGACACCGTGCAATCATCTATTATTTTGTTCTTCATAAAACTTAAACTTATTTGTTATTTATATCAGAATACATTTTTATATTTATGCAGTGAAGTTTAATTTATTTAAATGACTATTTTTTTTAGTTTAAATTGTCTTGGGTTGAACCAATGACAGCTGGTTTCTCTGCCCTTTCAATATGGTATCATTCTTTGAGCACTATTTTTTTGTTGTTGTTGAGCACTTTCTTATTTTCTGGCAGAAGATGATGATGCTGACTCATCTTTTACTTTCACTGTCCCAGCCCTCAAATCAGGCATTTTCCCAAAGTTCCTTTTGTTAGTTTAGTGAAAATTGTTATAGAGAAGCCAAGAGGTACTGTGCTAGGTGTGCTGGTTTGCTCATTACTATGGTGTAGCAGCTCCTGGGCAGGGGACCAGGCACACTGGCAAAATATCTGATTTGGGGCTGGATAGTGAAAGCACAAAATGAGTCTGGAACACCTTGTTCTTCCAGAAAGTAAGAGAGTGCTCAAAAAAAAAAATCCCTAGCAGACAGAGCTAAGAAATTACACAAGTAAAAACACATCTCTAGGTCTTTATTTATCTGTCTGTCTTTCTACCTACCTATTATTTATCATTCAACACCTCCATCAATTGAAAATTACAAGTTCAGCCCTGGCTGGCGTAGTTCAGTGGATTGAGCGCAGGCTGTGAACCAAAGTGTCGCGGGTTCGATTCCCAGTCAGGGTACTTGCCTGGGTTGCAGGCCATGACCCCCCAGCAACGGCACAGTGATGTTTCTCTCCATCTCCCTCCCTTCCCTCTCTAAAAATAAATAAATAAAATCTTAAAAAAACAAAAAAGAAAATTACAAGTTCAAACTGATCTTCAATTCTCACCCAAAACAACAGTTTATCCTTTATTTCCATAGTTATAACCACCATCTCTGGCAATAAGGCACCTTATTTACACCAACTTAATGTATTCTCATTTAATAAATATTCCATATGTAACCAATCTCCTACCTGGCTGCTGACCCTCAGCCCTTGCACAAACACCCCCTCCCCAGGCAGACTGCCATGTCATTCAGTAGGCAGTGGACTGCCAGGCACAAGACTTTTTCTGTCCATGTAGACTCCTATACTCCAGAACAGGCTAACTCTCTTCTCAGGAGGCTTATGGGATCTGTGGTCCTACTGTGGATCAAAACCCTGTGTGAACACCCTCTTCAGTCTGCGCTGAGCCATCACTACTTTTGGATGTCATCTCTACCCTTCTCATTACCTAACACCCCACCACTGAGCTTTAAATTTGGTAGAAATGAAATTTTCTACAGTTCTCTTCAGCATTCCAGATGCAAAAAAAATACAGAGCTTGCTTTAGGAAAAAAGCTTTTGACCTCTGAGTTATATGGAACATTGATTAGTATGTTGTTCTTTATAAAACTTAAATTTATGTGTTATTTATAACAAATTGTTTTTTTCTAATCACTGTTAGTAACTCTTCTATCTTACTTTATCTTTCCTTGTAGTCATCAGCTTTGCTTTCATCATTCTTACTTAACTGAGACCTCCTCTCAGTGAACATGTCAGTTTTGTTTTGGTTTTTTTTGGTTGTTGTTGAATATTTGTAATATCTAACACAATGACTTGTGCCTAATAGGAGCTCACTTACTAATTCCAATGGAAAACCGGTAAGTAAATTCTCAAAGAGTTAATTGTATGTAGTCTATTTGATTTTTTAACAGCACTAAAATGAATGTAATCTGGGGATAATGTATAATATGAGATCTAAAGAAAGCAATGGTTCCTTACATTGTAATTTGTTATTATATTTCATTAAAATACATTTTAATAGATACAAAATAAAAAACAGATACTACCAGTTAGTTCTAGAAAATAAATGAAAAATAAGCCAAACAAATTTAAATATAAATTAAATTAAAATTTCTAGAAGCAGATGCTTTTATGTTTTCAATAGTAAGTTAAATATATAATTTTTACTTGGCTATCTGAATGTGATCTTTAGCGGCAGATTTCAAATGCTATGGAACAATGGAGTTAAGCATTAACAAATTTTGACAGAGCATTTTAATTCGATATTTATGTACCATCAGTAAAATATTTAAGCAGCTTATCCAAATAAAACAGCATGACCTAATTACAACCATTAGCTATACTAAACTGTGGCTGAAAATAATAATCTTCTTTAACTAATATATTTGAAAGTTTTGATAATATTTGAATGGAAAACTTGTTTTCTTCTTATGGGTTTATATACTAAGTGTATAAGAGTACATATAAGGTGTTTGAACAAGAATTCTTGTTTTAATTTGTGAAAAGGAAACAGTTTTATAATGTAAAAGGAAAACCATTTATCAACTGTGACCATACTTGTATATTCAGTAGAAACAGGGAAAATAGTTTTAAATGATTTTATAAAATTCATGTGAATGGTTCTTTGCCCATGGATTTGAAATAGATTACTATGGATCTTTGTTAGAAGGGAATAGTGTAGTATTTAGTCTAGAGATAATTTTCTTCTTTAGTGAGGCAAAATTCTTTTGAGTACTTAGCCAATATTCCTTGAATTATGAAGTGTTTTATTTAAGCTAGTAAAGACAGGGATTATTCCAAACCATCTGAACAGTATGCTTAAGTGATTTTGTATTTTTATTTTTATTTTTTCACATCTCTCAAGAATCACTGTTCTTTGCATGATATTCAGTGTACTTTTCATATATTTCATCCAGGTTTTGGTTGATTTGCTGGAAGGAAAATAAGCCCCAGATTAAGGCTGCTGTGGTTCCACCCAAAAAACTGTGAAGAGATCAAATTCTTTCCAAGAAGTTTAAATATATCCCAAGACAAATCTCAATGATATTTTAGGGGTACAAAATTATCCATCACTAATTTCTTCCAGCCGTGATGGAGGGACAGGGCATTTGAGCTCTGCAATCTCCAGTTTCCACAAACCCCCAAGGATTCTTATTCTAAATCCTCAATCCAAGGATGTCAGTGTGCTCTGACTGTGCCCCGCTTTCTTTGCTACATCCAGGAAACTCTCACCAGGCTGTAATATGTGGCAATATTTGAATTCACTCACTTGTTTCTTTTCTTCAGGCCTCCCTGACCTGGAAATTTAGACATTCAATGTCTGGAAACAGGTATTTCTATATTTGGGTTTTTTTAATTGTTGCTGTTGTTTTGTTTGTTTTTTGAAGAGGTTAAATTAGATTAATGTCAGTTCATTTTGGCCTGAGGCAAAAATGGTCTGCAGCAATTTCTATCATTTTAAATTTTCACAAAGCATCACATGAGCCCCCTGTATTAATAATATTATCCTGATTTTCCCGGAGAACAGAAGGCAGCAAGTACTTTGAATGTGAAATGGACAGTGGGATATCAATCCAACAAAATCCATGAGTGTTTTTGCCTCAACAAAGTTTCCACCACTTCTGTAATTTTGAAGAATTTGAGATATCCCCACTAAGGTGAAAGAAAAGATTCTGAGCCTCACATAACCGGACCTGAAAAAAGAATGACAAAAATTTTAGGCCATGTGGGGGTTTGGAGGTTTAATATGCATAGCAGGTGGGCTATATCAATCCATCTACACATTCACCTATCGGACTGCCAGGTTCGAGTGGGCCAAAGAATGAAAAGGCTCTGCAGCAAATCCAGCCTAATGTATAAGCTCCTCCAGCTCTAGAGCTTCATGATTTAGCAGAACCACTAATGCTTGAAATGTCAGTGTGACATGAAGCCACTAGGAAGATCAATAAAAGAATTACAGTGCAGAACTCTGGTATATCTCCCTTCTTTTGCAGGTGTCTATTCTCCTTTAACAAATAGCTCTGGTTTGCTAAGACATAGATTGATGCCTAACCATAAAAATCAAGTGTTCCTGAGGCCTAAGTTTCCCATCATGAGCTGGGCATTGTCTGATCTAATTTGCCATAAGGTGGGTAATGTGTAGCAGCAATGTGTCATCCAAGGAGAATGATATACAAGAGAATGAACTCAGGCAGACCCAGAAGTTGAAAAAGCAGGTAGCTCAGATTCTTTACACGTATTCCTTTTGCTTTGCTTCTTCTCCTTCAGTTCATGCTTATGGCACCTCGGAAAGTTCTGTTGGGGAAGGTCATCAATCCTGCGTGACAGCTGGTTTGCTCCACAAACTGGACCTGGCAATTGAAGGATCCTCACTCACTCCATTATACTTAGAATGTGCACGCCACTTGCTTTCACCAAGCTAGAGGATGCCCAAGAATTCAGCCTTCAAAGAGTAACATGGTGATAGTATCTGGACTGGTTAACTAAACACTGTTAAGGCTTCCAGTGTATGTAAATGAACCTAGTTAAGGCCTCTATACAAACTTTTAAGTCTTATCAGGGGGTGCAGTAAATTACTTGTCTTGTGGTTGCCCAGGACAAACCTTGCAGATCCCCTTGTTTATTAAGTCTGTTACCTACCAATCTGGAGTGGTCTGCCGTGTTCTTTGGACTCTCCCTGCCCTCCATTTACAAAGGTCAGTTTCAGATCACACCCAGGAAGCTCTCAGGGAGCAACAGTTTCCTTAAGGCTGGATGGCAGAGGAGGAAGAAATTTAAGTGTATATTATAGATTACTCTACATTATGTGCTGTCTTAATTTAAACATGTTGGACAGCTGCAGCAGTACAACTTCAATCAGGGTAAATATGAAAAAAAAAGATGATGAAAAATACTCCTACTCTGAGTGTTATTTTGGGGAATATCCTTAGTCTAGAGTAGGTTATGGTAATAGTTTGGACGGGTGACTAAGCCATTAGAAAAACATTGGGAAGTTGGTAACAAAAAATTCTATGGAAGACATGTGGATAGACATTTCAGAATGCACACAGTTAAATGCTGAATAAAGGGCTTTTAAGCATCAGACATCAGTCTGATTACTACTCTGATCTTATCTTTGATTTTTATGCTGAAGGGTGAAAGCCCTGCCTCTGTGGTTCTGGGATTGCATCTTATCAGGTATCAGAGAGCTCACTTTCATGGGAAGCATTCCTTATCTCAACCAAGGTCACTGTTAAGGTTAGCCACTATGAGCTTCTCAAATATGCTGATGCTCTAATCATGGACATATTTCTATTTCTTTTATTATTACTAAAGTTGTCTCCTTGGCTCTCTGGGAGTCATATTCATGGAGTTCTCAGGTTATACATAATCAGTTTGTTAAATAGACTCACTTAGCCTGACTTTCCAGAAACTTTTCACAAAATTTGCCTCTAGTAGTATCTATATTGTTTGCTATAGGCCTGTGGTTCTCAAACTATGGTGCTAGAACAAGCAGCGTCAGCAGGATATGGTATTTTGTTAGAAATGTGCATTTTTGGCCCCAACTCATGCCAGCCAAATCAGAACCTTTGGGTGGAGGCCCTAGTAACCTATGTTTTAACAAGACCTCCAAGCGATCGTTTTATACGGTAAAGTTTAAGATTCACTCTTTTATACCATCACCATATTTAGGTTTCAAGGAGCTATCTCAGAATATTAAACCTGATATAAACACCAAACATCAAATGTCAACTAATGATTTAGCATACTGTTTTCCCTTTAAATATGCATATGGCCAATAAATAATGAGTTCATTCAATAAAGTAACTGTATATAGGAATTCACAAAGAGAAAATAATTATCCATAGACCTGCCACAAAAACATTTTAAAATTCTATTTGGTCATTCATTTTCATTCATTATTCTTTATAGAATTGTGCTTTTATTACAGTAAACATTTTTAGCATGTTCTGTTTTGTCAGATTTTTGGTATTAGTGTAATGCCAGACTCATAAAATAGATTGGATAGAGATTTTTCTCTTTCTATTTTCTGAAAAAATAACATGGAATATTGGTGTTGTATTATCCTTAAATATTTGATAGAATTCAGTGAAACTGTTTGAACCTACAGTATTCTTTTCAGAAAAGGTTTTTAACAACAATTTTAACTTAACAAAAAATTATTCAAATTTTCCTTTCTTTTTTGACAAGTTGCAATTTAGAAAAATTTTCATTCATCTAAGCAGTTAAATTTGTGGAAACTTTTTCTCTATTATTCTTAATAATTTTAATATTAGTAGGATCTATGATTAACATCTCCATTTGTATTCCTAATATTGGTAAATTGGTTCTCTATTGATTTTATTGATCAGTCCAGTTAGAGGTTTATCGATTTTGTTGATCATTTCAAAAAATCAATTTTCCTTGTTTAATTGTATCAATTGGATTTCTGCTGTCACCTTCACTTTTATTCATTTCTACTTTTGTTTTACTTTGCACTTTTCCAACTAGTTTCTCACATTTAGACATTAACGTAACAGGTAAATTAATGCCTCCTCAAGACTATCTACATTGTAATCCCCAAACCCTATGAATATGTTACCTTAAATAACAAAGGAATTTTAAAGATGCAATAAGAATTTTAAAATGAAGAGATTTTCCTGGGTTATTTGTTGAGATGTCATAAGAGTCCTATTAAGTAATAGGCAACAGAGTCAGTCAGTCTGAATCTAAGAAGAAGATCACAGAAGCAGTAAGATCATAGAAGTAAGAATAACACCATTGCTGGGAGGGGTCAGGAGCCAAAATATACAGGCAGCCAGTAGAGTCTAGAAAAGGCCAGGAATCTACTCTCTTGAAGAACCTGGAAGACGCACACAGCCCTGCTGATCCCAGAGGTTTAGTCTCATAAGATCCATTTTTAGATTTCTTCTGTTTTTTAAATTTTATTTTAATTTTAATTATTGTGCAAGTACAGTTTTTTGTCCTTTACTCCCATCCCAGACCATCCACCCAGTCCTCCCCACCTCCCTCCCATCCCCCCCACCTAGTTTTTGTCCATGTGTCTTTATACTTGTTCCTGTAAACCCAACCCCCTTTCCCCTGAAGTTCCCCTGAAATTCCCTCCCCTCTCTCCTCTGGTTACTGTCAGTCTATTCTCTATTTCTAAGTATTAGGTTATACTTTGCTTATTTGTTGGTTTTGTTGTTTAGGTTCCTGTTAAAGGTGAGATCATATGGTATTTGTCTTTCACCACCTGCCTAATTTCGCTTAGCATAATGCTTTCCAGTTCCATCCACGCTGTTGCAAAGGGTAGGAGCTCCTTCTTTCTTTCTGCTGCATAGAATTCCATTGTGTAAATGTTCCATAGTTTTTTGATCCATTCATTTACTGATGGGCACCTAGGTTGCTTCCAGTATTTGGCTATTGTAAAGTGCCTTGCTATGAACATTGGGGTGCATAGGTTCTTTTAGATTGATGTTTCAGGGTTCTTAGGATACAGTCCCAGCAGTGGAATTGCTGGGTCAAAAGGCAGGTCCATTTTTAGTTTTCTGAGGAAGTTCCATACTGTTTTCCACAGTGGTTGTACCAGTCTGCAATCCCACCAACAGTGCACTAGGGTTCCCTTTTCTCAATAACCTCTCCAACACGTGTTGTTTGTTGCTTTGTTTATGATGGCTCTTCTGACTGGTGTGAAGTGGTATCTCATTGTGGTTTTAATTTGCATCTGTCTGATAGCTAGCAATATTGAGCATCTTTTCATGTGTCTTTGGATCCTCTGTATGTCCTCCTTGGAGTAGTGTCTGTTCAAGACCTTTGCCCATGTTTTAATTGGGTTGCTTGTCTTCCTAGAGTGGAGTCCTGTAAGTTCTTTATATATTTTGGAGATTAAACCCTTGTCTGAGGTATCATTGGCAAATATGTTTTCCCATACAGTGGTTCTCTTCTTATTTTAATACTGTTTTCTTTAGCTGTGCAGAAGCTTTTAATTTTGATGAGGTCCCATTTGTTTATTCTTTCCTTTATGTTCCTTGTTCTGGAGGACATATCAGTAAAGATGTTCCTGTGTGAAATATCTGAGGTTTTCCTGTCTATATTCTCCTCTAGGACTTTAATGGTGTCACAGTTTATATTTAAATCTTTTATCTACCAATCAAGCTCATCAAGAAAAAAAGAGAGAGGAACCAAAACATCCTGACACACAAAAGCCCTGGACCGGATGGTTTCAGAAGAGAATTCTATAAAGCATTTAAGGAAGAGCTAACCCATATCCTTCACAGACTATTCCAAAAAATCCAAAATGATGGAAGACTCCCAAACTCTTTTTATGAAGCCAGCAACATCCTAATCCCAAACCCAGGTAAAGACACAACAAAGAAAGAAAACTTGAGGCCAATATCACTGATGGACATAGACATTTTTAGATTTCTGACCCCTCAACTATAAGATAGTATAGTTGTGTTGTTTTACCCCATTTATTTTGGTAATCTGTTATAGCACCAATAAGAATCCTGTATACACTTAGAAAATTTATTTTAGCTTTGTTTTCTGATATAAGAATTTAGAACTATAAGTCCTCTTCTAAGCACTACTTCAGCTACATTCCACAAATGTTTACATTTTCAATGCTCTTCAATTCAGAATATCCTCTAAGTTCCCTTGTAATTTCATTTATAGAGCATGAAAAATGTGGTGTTTCACTTCCAGATTTAGGCTTTTCTTTTCCTAGGTATATTAATTTTACTGACTTTTAACTATTTGCTGTCCAATACATTAGCTGTCAGGCACATGTAGCTGTTAAATACTTGATATTGAAATGAATTAAAATATGAGAAAAATATAAAATCACAACATTGCAAAGATGTACTATGTAAATATTATATATCACCAGAATGTAAATATTTTATCAAAATGCCCCATTAAATGTAAAAATTATAATATTTTCTATACACTGTATTTCATAGAATATATTATTAAGTTAAAATAATTTTTGTCATTTTCTTTTCATGTGGCTAATAAATATCTTAAAATATATGCATGGCTCACATTTGAGGCTTGCATAATCTTTCTACTGAACAGCATTGATCTAGTCTAATTCCATTATATTCTTGACTCCTGATCTCCAAATATATTAATATTTTTCTCTCACACATCTATTTTAACCACTAATGTTGTATCTTTGAGATTTTATTCTCAATAACTGCATCATGTTAGAAAGTAAACTTCAAACTTCCTAAACTCAAACAAATAAATCTCTTACTATAGTTTATCTAATCTAGTATTAAAAATCTTCAATTTCATCAAGTTTTGTAATACACTGATCCTACCATTCTCACTTCCTTAACCTACTTATATTAGAATACATGGCAATCTTTCCTTTCAGAACCCCGAAATCGCACTGCCTCCTAGCATGACAGAAACTGAGGTTAAACCCAATTATCAGCTCACATTTTGACTCAACTAAGCAGGTATGAGTGTTGGCAGGGAGGAAAAATAGAACTGTCCTGTAGTATCACTGTAAATTAATGGCATCAAGGGGTAAAAGAAGAACCATATCACAATTCTCAGTGATGTCTGCTTTTCCATTCTCTCAAATGACAATTTCATACTTTCCTTATCTCTTCGACATTCCTACTATAAGTCCATACATTTTTTGAGCTTTTTATTTTGCATTTCTACATATATTTTAGAAAAATTGTATAAATTTTGAAAAAAATTTAATTCCCCCAAATTATATTATTTCTCTACTAGAATTAAGAAAAACTGCTGTTGTTTTTATTGATTTTATTAAATTAATGGAACCATTTCCAAAATATTAACATCTCTAACCAAAATATATACTATAATCCTCTATTTGTTTCTTCTTCAATTTCCCTTGGCACTTCATTGTTTTTAGTTTAGAGGATTTGTCGATGATTTGCTTCATTTTTTTCTTATTAGTTGATGGCTTTGATACTATTATAAATATTATATTTATAATTTATAATTTTATTCTCATATATAGAAAATACTATTGCTTTTCTAACTTGATTTTATAGGAACCAACTAATTTTTTAACTAACAACATAGAATATCTTTAGAATAATTTTTACTGATTTCTTTAACTTGCTTCTATTAACTGGTAGAGTATTTAACTAACATGTCAAACTCTTTTCAATATAATAGCTCTTGCCCAACTTGTTTGCTTTTTCCAGAATTTATTTTTAATTTAGGGTTTTTAATTTAATTTAGGGTAAATAAACTTAAACAATTAACTTGTACATACAACAATAATTTATTGATTTTCTGCTTGGTTCCAGGCATGATTTGAGGTATTATGAGTTCAATGGTATAAAAAAAGAGACATTATTGCTCACTCATTTTCAGTGGAATCAATATGTAAATAAAATATATAATTACCTACCCAGAACCAGGTAATTCCAGACAAAAAGCTAGGAAGATAATTTTCTAAGCTAAGATATATTGGGTTGGCCAAAAAGTTCATTTAGCTCTTTTCTATAAAATAACACATTTTTTATTTTTACCAATAATTTTATTGATTTGGATATTTTGAGTATGTCGACTATCTCCTGCTGTTAGCATCTATTGGGTAGAGTTCGGTGCTGCTAAAGATCTTCCAATGCATCAGACAGCCCCACAGCAAAGAATTATTTGGCTGAAATGACAATAGTACCAAGAAACTTTGCAAACCATTTTTAACACATTCAATCAGTCACAGCACCTTCTCCATACACTGTGCAAATCTTTTTATTGTGTTTCAGTATATTTTTACCTGTCTTGAAAAAAATTAAGCATAATATGCTAAAAATGTTGCATATTTTCTCCCATTTTCAATATTAAAATGGCTGCACAAAAACCTGCCAATTTTGATGTTTTTTTAATGCATGCTGATATGACAGTTGTCACAAGACAATCTAACAAAATTGTTTTGAATGAAGTCAAAGAGAACTAAGCACAACTAGAACCATACCACAAAAAAACTAAATAACTTTTGACCAGTACATGACTAAGCAAATGTACAAAGAAAGGTATGTACAACTTGTTGTTTTATTGTTTTTGCACAAAGATATTCAATCCTACATCTTTTTAAAAAAATCTGTTTCATCCAATATAATCTAATTTCAAATAGAATTCTAAATTGCCATATTTTGGACATTGTTTAGTGTTTTTAAATGAACTAGTACATATTAAATAAACACATATATGTTTGTAATCAGGAAATATTTTGATTTGATTTGATTGCTAGTTATACATTACAATTAAGAGCACATCAGTATCCAAGCAATCTTGCAACACTTTTAATTTTAGTGTGAATATTTTTTAATTCTCTTGTATGACATCTATCAAGTAGTTTTGGAATATTTGCCTATTCCTTTATATAAAAAAGTGCCTCCATTTTATATGGAAATATACATACTATATAATATATTTTCAGAAAAGGAACAAAATGACACCAATTATTAGTATATGAATATATTTAACATTAATACATTCATTTCAAAAGACTAAAGTCTTTTGGCATACAATCAGTTTTTGTTCTGTGGGTGCCACATTTACAACTAACCTAAATAAATAGAAAAGATGGTTTCAGTTATCCATTAGGTGCACTATCTCATCTGTCCAATTTCTATAGATAAGTTTAGTTCTCAAATTTAAAAAACCTCCCATTATCTATCTGAGGACTCAGACTGGGGTCAATGTAGTTTTGAATCCAAAAAAAATGTAGCCTTAATTAAATGGGCATGGAAATCAAACTTCATCGTAGCCTTGTTTTGTTCCCATTCTTTCCTTGTTTTTTCAATTTTGTTAAGACCATTTCTGCTCTGTTAAAAGACAAAGTCTCAATTCTTGGACACTAGGTCTATGCCTTGTTCCTCCTTATACATGACTAAACTTTGATAATATTTCTAGTGTTTCACTTTCTCCAGCCTTAGAAATGAGGATATGAAATTCATCCATGAGAAGAATATCTGTTGCCAGCAAGTGAAACAATTTTTGACCACATTGAAAAAATTCTGCATTTTATATTGGCCCTTTTGATTTAAACAAAACAACAAAACAAAACAAAACCCTCAAAAAATAAAACAACTGCACAAAAATAACACTAGCTTAAATTTTTTCAAACTAGTTAGTTTTTAGGGATTGGGTTTTGCTGGAACAAAAATTTCTCAAGGAAATTACATTGCTGGGGGCAGGCTCTCTTTCAACAGCATGTTCTCATGGATGGACTATTTTCCTCATGGCTTACAATATTTCTTTGTTTTGTTCTTCCTGCTAACAGGCATCCGCTATTTCCCCATAGTTTCTGTACCTTATGTCTCCTTGCATATGGTTTCAGCTTGCTGTGTCAGGTTTTACTTCACATGCCATCTTTTCAGCTTCTGACCTATTGTCTCTGTCTCTCTGTGTCTAAATCAAAATCTGGAAAGTAACTATCCATGAGCGCTTTTGTGGTCAATATTATTGAGCCCTTTATTGTGTCTGCACAATAAAAAGAACTGATATCCTCTTTCTCAGATGCTTACATGTGATAAAATTAGGTGTACCCTGGAAATGAGTAGGTAAATGTATAAAATATTATATTTTCCATATAATATACTTTCCATATATGTTCCATATTAGTATGGATTTTGTTTTGGAAAGGTTCCATGCATAGGGACTGAATTTCATGGGCATTCTGAGAACACTGTTTTCCTGCTATCTTTACTTCTTGAAATACTAACTTAAATTCATTTTTCTAGTTTTCCTCTGTTTATTCTAGTTCATGATTTCCAGTAATTCTTTAACCCATCTTACTTTATTTTCCAATGTTTCCCTCATATACTTCTGAACATTTACACTGACATCCAAAGTGCTAATTCTAATAATATCTTTGATCTTATTTAACAATTTGCCATATTTTCCACTATCAAAATGTTGTTAAACTTGATATTTTACAAAATTACTGTGTCGGTGATTTGTTCCAGCACTTAAAATCCTTCCACATCTATGAAACCCCACAACAGGGGTTTCATAGGAGCCCCTCCCCTGCCATTCCCCCATGCTGTGCTTTCAGGGGTCTGTGTTTGGTCTGCTTTAGCACCACATATCCTGTGTATGTTCTTACTGGCAGTCACAGGTCCAACTAACATGTGTCTTACTATGATTCTGGAATGTATATTTCCAATATAAGCTTCTATCATGATTTACAGAATGTTATTATCAATTTTTCTATAATAATAGATGGCCGATAAATTGATTAAAATACTAATAGAAGAAAATTGAAGTCCCCTAAACCATTTCACTGTAAATTGGGATTAATAATACATAAGCATGTCTCCTGGCTTGAAACACCACACAAAAAGACTGTCAGGCACCAACTATTGTTTAAGTACAACCAGAAATATGTTTAGTACAATGGGCCTTTCTAGATTAAACATCCATGGAGTTTGCCTTTTTTATACTCTGCTTTATCAAAATTGTCAACTTGGTCCCCTGTCAGAGGTCATGCCAACATAGATTTATAGAAGTTTTCCCCAAACTATAGAATGTGTGTTGAGAATGGAAGGATGGAATAGGTAAGCTACATGGGAGGCCAGGAATAATGAGCCATTGGCATTGACTGTGCAAAAGGAAAACTGCTAAGTAAATATGGATACCCAAGATGATACAAAAACAACACTTTGGTATTCCAAAGTTCTGCCCCAATGCAGTAATCAAGCACTTTTGCCAAAAAGAAAAATTGTAGAGATCACTATTGTGCTTCACAGGCTGAAGAGGAAGCTAACCAAAATCCTGATGATATGCAGGGTTTGGAACCAAGAAAAATTCTTGTTGGTTCAAATAGAAATTGATTGCTAAATTACTTTGGAAACTATACCTCTGGTGTTGAGACCTCAAAGAATAATGTCTGTAAGAGTTACATTAAAGCTTGTAAGGACTTTAAGAGTTATAGATGGAGAAACCCAGGTTAGATAAATTACGTTGAGTCTAATAATTAAACAGAAGTACCTTTACTAGTGTTTCTTTCCTTAAGACACACTGCTTTTTGTTGGCAGTTGGTTATACAGTATTTAGCTCTCATATGGCTCTGATTTGGGAGACCACAAAACAGCAATATGGTGTGTCAGTGAGGGACAGAAGCAGCTGTGACTGCAATAGAACGATAGACAATGCAGCTTTTCTCCCTTCTCTCTAAAAGTTTGAGGCATTTTTGGATTCTACATCTCCCTAAGTGGAAGAAATGCAGCTTTATGATAGTTTTAATTTTCTTTTAAAATTTTATGCTTGCAAATGAAGCTTGTTGTACAAAATACACATGTAAAATTTTAAAAAGTATACATGTCTTTAATGATGAACTCTGTTAGTGAAAACCTCACAGCCTTGGTAATTATGCCTGGTTAGAGTTCTGAATAATTTATAGAATGTTTGCCAAGTGAACATAGTCTTAACGAACATTGTGCTTCTAGAAATAAGGAAAACTTGAATAAATGCATTAAGGCATGAATCAGCATTGTATATACAGGGAATTAGCAGTTTATTAATTATATAATATGTGCTTCAAGCAAAAAAATATATTTTTTGTAGTATCCACGGCACCAAATCAGTTTCAAGCAAAGAGTAGACCTTTAGTAAATAAATATATAATGAATGAATATAAGTACAACATTAATGTGAAGTGGGGAGAAGGTTGAACCAGGTAAAAAGGTAAGAAAAGTTTAATTTATCAAGTCCTTGTAGGCCACACTCAGACACTTTGGTTTAACTCCACAGTAAGGCACTGCTGAGTCATGGGAGTGCTTGCCTCTCCTCAAGCTGTCTGCCAGGCAGCATGCAGGTCAGTCGCCACAGAGGGGGAACACGACTGCCACCAACCCTCAAAATGCTGATTTTCTTTACAAATTCAGACTCGGATATGTCTGTTAAAAGGAAATTGATTACAGATGATGTTTGTTTAAAACTGCAGAAATATAAAAAAAATGAAAATCACATGTCTTCAGTATCATCTTGTTGCCTACTTAAAATCACCAAATGAAAGTGAAATTTTAAATAATGCAATCACATCTTAAGATGTTTTAAATAACCTCACTTACCTCAACATTAATTTCCTCATCTTATCATCTCAATCACATTTCCATTGCAAATAGCTTTATTTTGATGATTTATAATCAATTTATATTTATATTGTGATAACAAAAATTAGTGTTTTGATGACTAAATTACCTAATGAAATAATTTTACTAGATGAATTTACATAATTGCTCTGACCAAAGCAGCGGGGGAGGAGAAAGTGTATTTGATGATGAACCCATTTTATCGTAATGCTGTGCATTTGCATGACTTCTAATTTACTGAGACTGAAGAATAAAATGCTTTCCACACCATGTACACACACAAAATATGACTCTATATGTGAATAATCAATTTGTATAAATTAACATTCATTAAAATATGTATTACGTACATATTGTCAATGAGAGGACTAATCTTCAGATTTTTTTGGCATTGAAAGAAACTTTCAGGTTCAAATTGTAAGTAAATTAGCAAACAGTGTGTGTAACTGAATTTTAAAATCATATGTCACTTAGCATAGTGCCATCAATGTCTGTCCAGATTGTTGCAAATAGTAGGATTTTCTTCTTTCTCATGTCTGAATAATATTCCACCATGTAGGTATAAGACATCTTCTTTATCTATTCATTAGTAGACGGACTCTTAGAGATAAGTCAGAGAGAAATTCAAGCACTGTATGATATTACTTATATGTAGAATCTAAAACAGATAATAAAAATAGAACAGAATGGTGGTTACCCAAGGCCTGGGCAGTGAGAAAACTGGTAAATAAGTCCTAGAGATCTAGTGCACAGCATTATTGAGTGCAGTCAACAATACTGTCTTATAAACTTTGAAGCTGTTGACAGCACTAGATCTTAATTGTTCTTGTCACAACATAAATACATGATAATTGTGTGACATGACCAAGGTGATGACTAATGCTAGGGCAGGAATCATCTTGCAATGTATGAGTGTATCAAACTGATATGTTATACATCTTAAATTTACACAATATTATAAGTCAATTATACCTCAACCCCCAGAAGAAATACATTTTAAAAAGAGTTTTATGTCTTCAGTGTGATGTAATAAAGAGACATGATTACTAAATGGGCTTTGTAGAATCATACGTGAATAGTGATTATTCTCTAGAGTTTCTGAGATCAGAAATGCCTTTTATGTTCAATGTTCAGATGAATCTTCACAGAAAATAATCTTAAAATAAATTAGTGAGGCTCAGTAATAGTAATATCATTATTGTATCATCTCCACTGTATGCATGAATAAAGGTGCCTCAAGGAGAGTACTCTCTTAAGGTTATATTTATTTTACATGACCTGATCAGTCACAAGGGTTTGATTTATGGAATAGGTAGCACGTGTGTCAGACTGTTGAAGAGGCATCTTCCTTGATCTCTAAATTCTAAATTAGTGCTAATTCCTTTTTTCTTTGTGTGACATGTTTTACAGAATAATAAATTAATTCTTTTCTGATAGAATGTGCTCAACATAGGAGCTGCATATAATATAGTCCACAAATGTTCCAGTAAAAAATGAAGTTGTTCATAAGAAAGCTACTTTTCCATGTGACGAAGTACAGCAATATTAGAGTGAATGAATGTGTTTAGAGCACTGTGGTGAATTTAACATTGGTTAATAAAATTATATGGTTTTCTGGTGTACAACTCTATAACAGATCATCTGTATACTGTATTGTGCGATCACCACCCTAAGTCCAGTCTTCTTTCATCGCCATTTATCCCCTTACACTCTCTTCTAACTCTCCCCAGTCTCCTTTCCCTCTGGTAATCACCATGCTGTTTTTTTAAAACACTTCATAAAAGCACATGCTTTAAAGATGATGCTAAAATTTTTTTTGCATATTTGAGTGAGCATGTTTTAATTTCAGCAGATGGTTGTGTTAATCAAACTGTTCTGAAATGAAAACTCTTGTAAAGGTACATGTACAAAAGATGTTTATTTTAATATTAATTGTATATTGAATAACAATATTATTTCATTGAAAACTTATGTTCAGCAAATATACTACTTATAATAAACTTGAGAACAAATGCTTTCAAACTAAAACATAAATTAAATCTTCATGGAAGCTAAATGTAACTAGTGGAGGAAACAGTAAAAGAAAAGCAACCAATGTTCATCAAAAGGTAGTAATCCTGTAACATTTCTTAATTTCATAAAGCTTGTGGTTAACTTACAGGTAATTTGTTGAATCCATTAGCAATCTTTCCCTTTTAGTCTCTGAAATATATAAAACATATTTTGAAAGATTTTGATATACTATTAAAGTCAAGATATCTGATGTAGATATTCAAACATTTTCCTACTTTAATGACAGACTGTTAAAAAGCATGTAATGGTATTTCAGCATCAACTGTAATTTTATACATTTACACTTAAGTAATTCCTTCACTATTAGTATCTGTGCAGGCACCTCCCATCATCATGGCTACCTGTGAAGCCTAATGGGACTCAGATCACAGAAACCTTTTTTAAAGCTATATACAACATAAAGAAATTTTGAAACAAATAGTAATATAATAATTAGGATACATTTCACTTGACACAAAGTAATATTAAAATGAAAAATATTTTATTTTTTAAAACTATTTGGAACATGTATTGGAATATAAAACTAATATGTTTCCTTTAAATTGGCCTATATTTATAATAAATTTGAGTATTAAACAAAAAGAGGAATCTCTGAAAGTAATGATGTCAATATTCCTTGTTATTTGGAATTGGAAATATCATTTAAAAATTTTTGTTAAATTTCTTGAAAAACACAAAGTAGTAGAGATTTTAATAAAATTTCATTTGATATACTGGTTAATTTTTTTAAATATTACTTTTATCATAAAATTAGACAATTTTTCTCAGAGATGTTATACTTGTGTATATTTCATATTATATATTTCTAGATCCCTTGTGTTTTTCCCTTGCTATTTAAATTCAGCCCTTTTAAATTTAGATTTTCTATTATTTACTAAAAATGAATAGTAATTTTAAATATTGATTTTGTATTCGAACACCTTGCCGATTAGTTGATAATCCTAGTAGTAAGTGACGTAACTGGTATTTTTTCTGTTTTCAATTTGTTTCTCTGTGTATGTGCATGTGTGTGTTCATCAGGCTTTCTATCAAACACACTTACTGTTTAATTCTTACTTCTTAGTACTCAAAGAGTTGTACACTTCATATTTCATTGCCTGGACAAAGACTTCAGAAAATCTAAAAGTAATTTTGAACATTCTTCATTTGTTATTATTTTAAAAGTGTATTATAGCCCTAGCTTGTGCAGCTCAGTGGATTGAGTGCTGGCCTGCGAATCAAAGGGTCTCCTGTTTGATTCCTAATCTAGGGCACATGCCTGGGTTGCAGGCCATGTCCCCAGTAGGGGGTGCATGAGAGGCAACCACACATTGATGTTTCTCTCCCTCTCTTTCTCCCTCCTTTTCCCTCTCTCTAAAAATAAATAAATAAAAATCTTTTAAAAAGGGTACTCTAAATGCTTTTCTTATTAATCACTCAGTACCATTTTTTTCAGAGTAAGCACATAATACTTCAATCCTTAATTTACTCATTGGTATTTCTATAAATGTTTTGAATATACTACATAATATTTTGTTATAGCCATTGAGATGATCATTTGCATTTTTTAAATCAGTTAATATGATAAGTCAGCTAAATGAAGTAATATAAAAATTATTTCATATTCTTGAGATACAATGAATGTGGTAAAGTTCTGATAACTTCCACATGTAGAATATAGTGGTTAATATTTTATTATTTTTTTCAATCAAGTTGACAAAAACATTTGATACATTTTAGTTTTAAATTTTGTCCTTATTTTGCTTTGATAGCTAATTATTAATATCAAACTCATAAAATAATTTAAAAGGTGAGGGCTCTTTTTTTATCTCTCAATTAATTACTATAACATTTAATTATTTTTCTCGATTTGGTAGAAGTAGTTTCTTTATCCACATGGGACTGATGTTTTTCTGTTTGGTCCATATTTAATTATTTGTGCAAAGTATAATAATTATATTACTGCTTAGTTTTCTACTTTACCCTGTTTTATGATTCTGATTTTTGTGAAAAATTGTAAATTTCAGCTAATTACATAAAATTTTTTTCCAAAAATTCTTTTTCTAAAATCCATTCTTTATTTTTGGTGCCTGCTGGATGAACTTGATGTAATCCTATGTATCTCTGTATTTATATAGACTACATATATTTTATTTATATAATTATGTGTACCTTCTTCCATTTTTATTATTTCTGCCAGAGGTTTGTCTTTTTGTTGTTGGTTTTGTAGAGAGAAAACATTTTATTTGTGTTGATATACTTTTGTATTAAGGTATACAAAAGTATATCAACACATGTACTTCAGAGAAACAGAACCAATAATGTCTGTGCATGTGTGTGTAGGTGAGTGTTAAACACATATACACATATAAAGAGGTCTATTATAAGAAATTTTCTCATTCAGTTATGGAGGCTGACAAGTTTTAAGATCAGCAGTCAACAAGCTAGAGACCCAGAAGAGTCAAAAGTATAATTTGAGCCCTTGGAAGTCTGAAAGTCTGAAAAGCAGGAGGGCCAATGGTGTAGTTTGTTCCCATGGAAATGCAAGAAAAAAAAACCCAAGTTACAGCTGGAAAGCAGTTAGGCAGGAGGCCTTCCCTCTTACTCATGAAGAGCCAGCCTTTTTGTTCTAGTCAGACTTTCATTGGCTTGGATAAGAGTCACCACATTAGGGAGGGCAATCTACTTTACTCAGTCCAGGAGATCAAATGCTAATCTCATCCGGAAACACCCTCACAAACACAACCAGAATAATGTTTGAGCAAATGTTTGTGCACCTCTTGGCCCAGTCAAGTTGATACATTAAATTAGGCATCACAGCTCTGTATTTGTCCTGTTTTTTCAATTTCTGCAAGTATTTTTTATTAATTGCATTTTGTTTTCTTTACACATTTGTGCTTTTATAATTCTAACTTCTTATGCTGAATATTTAGCTCATTTGTGTAGAACTTTTTTCCTTTCTAGTTCAATTGTGTATGTTTATAAAATTGTTTCTTAGTACTACCTTTTCAGATCTCAGATATTTTTATAAGCATTGCTCTTTAAAAAACCTATACCAGTTTTATATTGGTAAGATAATACAACATATCAAAAATATTTTAGTGACATAAAATAATAAATATTAACTTATTTTGTGTCTCTGAGTATACTAGGGAAGCTCTCTAATTTCAGCTGTGCTAGTTCATGTGGTCTAGATCATCTCTACTGGTAAATCTGTTATTCCCTCATGTCCAATGGAGCTATAAATATGCCACATGTGCTTGAAATAAATTTTCAGTTATTCAATGGAGTGGTTCTTTAATGCCCTTGGATAAGCTAGGGATTATGCTCTTCAAATCTTTCAAAGTTGATTTTTGTTTGTCATTTTCCTGTTCGATCAATTACCATGGAAAAATATAAAAGTCTAAAAATATGATGCACATTTTTCAATTTTTTTCTTATAATTCTGCTAATACATTAATTTTTTCATGGAATTCTGTTAAAAGCATCTGTTAATGTATGTATCGAGACATGTTATTAGCAACAGGCAGTTTAAATGTAATATATCTACATTTAACTGAAATTTTTTTCTATTGATTGGACAATATTACTGTTTTGCAATATATTGTAATTTATAAGGCAATAATCATAAAAAAACAAAAAGTTTAGCTTACAGTTAATGGGAAATTTTATGGTTATAGGATGCTAAATGCTTCCCACTGATTATGTCCTCACCATGAAAGAAAACAAAACTGTAAAATATAACGATCAGGTTTTTACATCTTGAATTCACTGGTCAATCTTAGCATCACTAAATGAGCCAAACAAATGGTGTGAAAATGTAATTTAATCTTGGAAAGGCTGGCCCTCTCAATAATGATAGATTCTGGACCAAAACTAGCCCTAGAGCTGAACTAGAGAGAGACATTCGGCAACTACAATTCAGGTTTTTGTTGGTGTTGGAGATAATGGTATCGGTGTTTCTATTTCATCCTAAAATGTCCCGGAATCATTAAAGTGTATATTTCTCCGAAGTTTGGGCTTTGTCTTTTCTGCTTTCTCTCACATATCCACCCTCTAAAGACTTATTAAACACCAAGGTTCTGAGTGTCAGAGATTTAAATCACACATCAGTATCAGAACACAATGTGTTTGACACTGAAGTCATGGATTATGCCCCAATTTTTATCTGTAGTCTAAGAAAGAGCTTCAGATGATACTTCTCTGAGCAAGTCATTTTGCTATATGAAATCTAAAATTAAGATAATCTTTCTTTCCATGTAAATGATAATGGATTAAAATCTGAAAAAATGAAAACCTAATTTATCTTGTACAAGGCCTATCTAAATTTGTCTAAATTAACCCAATTCCTAATTAGTAGCTAAAACTGAGAGGGTTACTTCTCCAAGGCCACACAATAGGAAACAGTGAAGTTGGGATTTCAATACCAGTTGGATTCCAGAGTCTTAACCATTATGTTGTATTACCTTTCTAGTATAAATAATTATATGGAAGGTTGACTTATTAATATTTGCTCTAGAGCACTTTTCTTTTTGATTCTTTGATGTTTTTCAGTTCCTATACTAAGTATAATTATAATTCTCCATTTCTTTGACTGAACACTCTATTCCTTTTTGTCATAAACTCCCAAATTATGTTTCAAAGTTATAAAAAAATTAACAGTGATCTCAAGCAATTTGACTCAAAAACAAATTATAAATAATAGATAAAATGTCATTCTTAAAAATAGACAATCTGTGGTTAAGCATTTGTTTTGTCTTATGTGTATAATATTTTTCTGTTTATGTTTATAATTTCTAAAATTGTAGAACACCAAGTAGCACACTAATGGCATAATTATATATACCAAATTAAAATGAAATATATTTTAGTGTCATGCTTCCTTTCAATGAATCACATTTGCAGTATCTTAAGACAAATTTGAACATGTGATATCTGTATCAAATAACCTATTTTTAAATTTCTCTTTATATATTTCTAATTTATCATTTTTAAAGAATGATGCATGACATATTTTATATATTGCATTTGTTATCTCATTTAATGTTAATTCATTTTCATAAAGAAGAGGTTATATTATTTGGTCAAATAAGAAAGACCTGGCCAGATTATTAACTGATTTACTCAAGATTACTTAGCTGATCTGGGATTTGATTATATGTCTTCAGACAACAAATACAATGTTATTTTAATTACACCTCACTTTCTTGTTTTTTTCTTAAAGAAATACTATGAGAATAATTTTAAATATTAAAATCAACTCACTACAACCCAGCCTATAAGTGCAGAAGCATTCTTTCCCCTGAAAAATTCATGTCCTAATTTAGGTAGAGAAATAAGAAACTACTGAAAGAGTGCTATAAAATGAATTTCCAATATGAAGAACCTGAGAGATTAAAAAGCTAGATTTCTTTTACTCCTTTAAACTGGAACATCAAAAGCATCTGGAAATTGAATTTTCACAGTAGGGGCTGGAAAGGAAAAGAAGAACATGAAGATATAGTACTTAATTATCATAATTCACTCCAGGTGTTGAAATATTCAAAGAAGATGTATTTATAATGAGTATCAAACCATGTATTCACAAATTGCTAAAGGTAAAAAGTCTTGATTAAACATCATGCTTATTATACAAGGAAGATAAAGCAAAGCTATTTTGCCAAGTATTTTTAATTTTTCTGATATTCATATAAAAATGAAAAATTATATAATTACATGTGTTATAATTTTGACAAGTTGGGTAAGGCAATTGTTATAAAATACATAAAAGTCTTATAGAAATTGTCAAATGATACTGTGTCAGTTGGTATTTATATTTAAATATTTGGAAGATTTATCGAACGGAAGCCACCTTTGGAGGATGTGGGATGAAGTGTGTTAACCATGGATTTAATTTCTTAGTTATGATCCATCTCTTTTTATGTCAATATTAACGAAGATGTGTTTTTTTTTTAAAGAATTTTAAAGATTTCAATTTATAGTCACAGAGTTTACATATACATAGAAAATTTTGGAAAGAATATAAGGAAGCACCTCTCTGGAAACTTGTGCTTTGGGGTAGAGTTAATAATTTATATTTATTTTATATGCTTTTGTGCTGTTTGGTGAGATTGTGAACAATAAATTTAATTTAAAAATTTTAAAGATCAGGTTTAAATATCTCCTGCTCATTTGGCAAAATAAATTTAATAAGTTAAAAATTATAAAGCAGAAATGTTTACCAATGGCTATAATGATGTCATTGATTTTTGATCGATTGCACATATGCACAGTCCCTCAGTATTGTTTGCATTCAGAGTCATTGTGACTGAACCCAGCACTAGAAGTATAGAGTTTTTTAACCAAATTACAGATTAATTTCAATATGTCTATGTACTTGTTCAAAATGTGGCAGATTTTTTTTAATCTTTATGGGCCCTTTATTCCATCAGTGATCTGAGAAGACAGTGGGTTTGTACCCTAACAGACCATCTTGAATTCCATTTTAAAATGGCCCCTTTTATAAGGAGAACAAAGTGCAGGTAAGGGGTTTGGAATTCAGGGAAAAGTTAATTGGATTTAAAAAAACCTACAGCATTCTTGCCCTGGGCGGTGGTCTTTAGCTGTGTCCTGGGTGGTGGTCAACTTAACCTGGAGTACAATGGCTCAGATACCATCTTGATTGCTTGCAGTCCTCCTGAGGCACAAAGGTGGAACTGCTTATGGTCTCCTGGAGTCCAGGTGGGTCATCCCTTCAGTTCTTGGAGCAATAGGTTTTACATGCATTGATTACTAAGCTTATTAGGTATTACTTAACTAAACTTTTCCAACTTTCAAGTCCCCCATCATTCCCCCACTGGTAGTTTAAACTATCTTATTTGTAGGAGATCAGTTTCACACGGAAGTACTCATTGTGTTGGTGAGCATGTATCTTAGTATGTGACCATCTGGTGGGGCGCTTAGATATACATTTAATTTCAGATCCACATAAGAGGGCACACCATATGCAACAACAAGCTATGATAAAGCACAAAACAGTTTTTAGCACAATTGACAAAAGTTGCACTCTCCAGCTGGGGCTACATTAGTGGCTTTTAAGGATAACATTTCCCTGTGCTTTAGAATTAGCACAGGTTCCCAATTATAAATATGTGAGTGGGTAATTTTCTTATTGATATGTTGAAATAAAGCATAATTTCAAAGGCTTTCCAGAGGAATATAAACACCTATAAGACACATAGTGAAAGTTTGCTCAACTTAAGTTCCTCCTGCAAGACAAAATTCACAGATGTTCAGAACATGTTTGCTAAATATACCCAAATATTTTTAATCTCATTTTCATTACAAAAAGTAATGAAAAGAATATTAGTCATTGTTTTCGAAAGATGACTTTCAGGTTCTCTTGAGGTTCAAAGGTCAATTGTTCCTCTGGTGATCTCTTTACTCTGGTGTGATGAATCCAAGGTTTTATTTCTGCCAACTTCACCACAGTGGGCGGTTGATGAAGATTATGTCTCAAAGTCCAGTCCAATTTTGTTCTAGTTGGCTTTCTGGAATTGTTGTCCAAGTCTTGAGTAGCACCTTATCTCCAGGCTCAAAGGAATGTAGCGAAACTGTAGGGGAGAAGTCTCTAATACAGGCAAGGTTATTAATTACAGTTAAGGTTTGACTTAAATGTACATTTTCTTTACCCTCACTTCTTTTTTTTAATTTTATTTTTATTTATTTTTTAGATTTTATTTATTTATTTTTAGAGAGGGAAGGGAGGAGGAGAGAGACAGACAGACAGACAGACAGAAAGAGGGACAGAGACATCAATGTGCGGTTGCTGGGGGCCATGGCCTGCAACTCAGGCATGTGCCCTGACTGGGAATCAAATCTGCGATGCTTTGGTTCGCAGCCTGCACTCAATCCACTGAGCTATGCCAGCCAGGGCAACAATTTACCCCCACTTCTTGATCTATGTACATATTTCCCACTCCAATCAAAGCCTGAAATGGATGCTTATACACAATTTCATAAGGACTCAACCAAATCCCACTTCAAGGAACCACCCTTATCCTGAGCAGGGCAATAGGTAAAATTTGATCCCAGTGGAGATGAGTTTCTTAACACAGCTTGGCTATGTTTTTCTTCAAGGTGTGATTCATCTTCTCTACCTTCCCAGAAGCCTGAGGTCTCCATGCTGTGTGGAGTCTCCACTTGATTCCTAAAAATTTACTAACCTTCTGTGTAATTTCTGAAACAAAAGCAGGTCCGTTATCAGTCTGGATGCTGCTGAGTAGGCCAAAGCGATGAATTATTTCCTTCAGTAAGCCTTTCACTACTTCCAGGATTTCTTCATTCTAGTAGGATAGGCTTCTACCAATCCTGAAATGGTGTCAAAAAAAGACTGCCAAATATTTCCACCCTTGGACTCTTGGCATCTGGGTAAAGTCTGTTAACCAGTCCTCAAATGGGCTCTCTCCTTGGTATTGTTTTCCTTCTTTCTTTTGATGGGGATCTATCCATCTTGCGGTTGCTCTTCTGGTACACAACACACCTAGCAATTATTTTTCATGTGGCTTTAGAAATTCCATGACCTATAAGTCACAGTTTAATATGAGGCTAATGAGTCCCTTACATAGTGAGTGGACTCTTGCAAATGCTTCATGACTGGCTCTACTAAATGTTCAAAAAGCAGTATAACTCCTTTCTTATTCTTTCTCCACCCACTATCAGCTCCTTCTTCATCAAAACCCTGGCTCTCAGCTTTCTCTAAGTCAAAATATTCCAGGTCAAATTGTGACAAGTTGAAAACAGGTACCAAAGGTATAATAAATGTCCCTTTAGCAGCCTCTTTTGCTGCTCGATCAGCCAGACTGTTTCCTCTAGCTACTTCAGTGTCCTCTTTCTGAAGTCCCGGGCAGTGCATTACTGCCACCTGTAAACGTACCTGAGTAGCCTCTAATGATCTGAAATTTTCTGCTGTATGCTCATTCTCCTTTTTATTGGAGGTTAACAGTTCTTTTTTTCCCTTTCAGATGGAACCATGTGTTTGCAATATTAGGAAGGCTTACCTTGAGTCAATGTACAAATTTGGTCTCTTTTTGTGCAACAATTGCAGTGCCTTCGTCAATGTAATCAGTTCAGCTTTCTGAGCAGAGGTTCCTGGCAGCAAGGCTTTGACCTCTTCTGGTTTAATTAAGGGACCTGATGATTTACAGAGCTCTGTCTGGTAAAAAGGTGTCTTCTGGTTTGGGGCACAGCCCTTTAGGACAAGTTTTGGCTGATTGATTGACTTATGCTGATAAACCTAGTGCTAAAAAGAAAGTGGATTTCATTGTAATACTGTTTGGCTTATGTATTGTGCAATCTAGACTCAGGAGAGTCCCTACTGCTGAATGGGTCTTTAAATTGCTGTAACATTTAGTTGTTTTCTCAAAGATCAGGGAAGTGGGACAAAATGCCTTAACTAGAAACTTTCATAAGTTTATATAATCAGGATGTAGGATTAAAAGGAAATAGATTAATGGTCAAGAGAAAAGGGAATTTGCCTGTGAAAGAAGGCAGAAGCTCAGAGCAGAGGGCCCAGGAAGATCTGGATATTATGGCTGCTGTGAATATGGTCAGGGTTCCCATGGCCCCTCCAGCCATTAGGGATTTTCCTCCTTACTCAGCTGAGAGAACTGGGGAAGGTGAGCCTGAACTGGTCTTGCCAGCTCGAACCCATCAGGGAACCAAAGTCAGTGGAGGAAAAGCCCCTACCAGGGCAGGGCAATACCCTTTGTGAAGACTTCCAGAGAGAGTAGGGCCAGAGGGCCAGCTCGCTGGATATTATTGGGCACATACTCTGTTTTCTACATCAGATCTGTTAAACTGGAAAAACTCTGAAAGGACCAGACTATACCCCATTAGAATGGATGAAGGAGTGCACCCAGGGTTTTGAGTCCCTGAAGGTGCACCTGGCTTTTGCATCAGCCTTGGGGCTTCCAAACCTACTAAAGCCCTTTCAATTATCCATTCTTGAAAGGCAGGTCATTGCCCCAGGAGTCCTCACCCAAATGCTTAGTGGCATTTCACATTCCATTGCATACTTGTCAAGGAAACTAGATCATATTGCTTGCTTGAGAGCTGTGCCAGCGACCTGTGAGCTCTTTCAGGAAGTTGAAGATTTTCCTTGGGACAGCCTATGCATCCCACCAAGTGTTGAGCATGCCAAAGCAAAAAGAAAATCTGTGGCTCACTGTAGGAAGAACGGGCAAGTACCAAGCCATTCTTCTTGACAATTTTTTTAATTGATGAGAGAGAGAGGCAGACATTGATTTTTGTTGTTACACATAGTTATGCACTCACTGGTTGATTCCAGGAAGTGCCCTGACTGGGAAGTGAACCAGAAAACCTGGTGTATCAGGAGGAAGTTCTAACCAATTGAACTAACTGGCCAAGGTCCCTGGCAAGTTTTTTATAGAGTTGCATCTTGTTTTCTTTATTATGTATACTGGCTGCATTTAAACCTAAATAGTGACAACCAATCAAGAAGACTGACAAAGAGTATACACAATTTTTATGTTATTTTAAAGTATTTTCTTATGACTACTAATTTTTAGCATATTGTATTTCAAACAGAATGTGCAACTTTGCACAAAAATTGACCAGATATAATTGAAAATGTCAATAAAACATACTACTCTGCTACAATTTCAGAGTATGTGAAATGTTATAATTATATTGTTTTATTCTTATGACAAATTTTGCAACTAAAAATCAAAATTACAATGTACGTTTCACATCCAGTCACAGTTTTGTAATACAAATTTAAATAATCCCAAACAAAAATATATGTATAGTCATAATATAATAAAGTACAAAATATTTTTATATTATGTTAATAACATTGTGAATTATATCTTTCAATTTCTTCTGATGAACAGTAATTCAAATTTATATATTCTCTTTTTCTCTAAGAGAAAGAGTAGGAGTAAACTCTGAAGTTATTTCCTAGAGCTTTTCCCCCAAGCTTGCCAGAATATGGTTGTAAACTTGAGCTCTTCTTCTTTACAAGATGTGTAATTTAAACAGCACAGAACTTAAACCTGGACATACACATATACTCATAATACATGGTTTACACTCTCAGAATACCATGTAATTTCATGTACATGTGTTATCTAATGAACAAACTGAACTAACAAGCAAAATAGAGACAGACTCATAGATGTAGAGCAGGCTGACAGGTATTGGAGGAGGTGATTGGGGAGTGGAGGGATCCAAAAAAAAGGAAAAAATACTCATGGACATGGACAGGAGTGTGGTGATTGATGGGGGAAGGAGGTTGGTTCTAAGGGAGTTAAATGGTAATGGAAAAGTACAATAATGTTTTAAAAATTAATGTTACATACTTCTAACACTTATTTAAACAGCATAGTGCTATAGCTGTACTTAGAGCAAAAATAAGACTCTATTTTTATACTTACAGGTTGGTTATAATCGATTTTGTTAAGCATTTCTTCATACTTTACAATTATCACTCTCTTTAAAGTGTCTTTCAAACTGTTTTAAGCAGTTTACAAATAGCTCATTATGAAGCAATATGTTATCCAATTATGGTTTGCTTTTTGTATCACTCAGTAAAAGTTTGCTCTACTTGTCATTTTATTAATTTGCCTTTTTATTAATTTTCAAGATTCTCATTAGATTGTTTACCAGTATTACATCTATAATATTCTCATCATCAACTCTTATCTTGAATTTTGGTGTGACACATATACTTGCTTCATGAGATAGGAAAAACTTCACATTTCAATTTTCTGAATTAGTTTGAATATGAGTAGAAACACATTTTCCTTCATTGTTTTCAAACAATTATGAGCAAAGGCCTGCCTGGAGTCCTAGAGTTTTCTTTGTAGTGAAATACTAAATATGAACTACTTCTGCCATTCCTTCACTGGTTGAAGAAATTATTTGGTTTCCTAGGTTTCTCAAATCAGTTTTGGTTAATTTATCTTTTTAAGAATTAGCACAGTGCATGTAACTTTCAAATATACTGTACTAAGTTTTTAACAATATCCTTATTTTTGGATGACTGCCGTTTCTTTAGTGACATCCCATGTTATTGCTACAGTGTGGTACGACTGTGTTTCTTCTTTCTCGTTTTCTTCTCGCTTTTTTAGAGTTGTGTTTGTTATCATCTCACACTATGTTTGCAGATTTGTATAATGTTTCTGGTGGTCACCATTCCTTAATACATTTCGAAGTCATACTTTTGTTTAAATGTTTAGAATTGTTATATCTTTATCAAGAACATTTTATAATTTTAAATGGTCATTATTTCTTTCCTATAGTCTCTATAAAGCAATTCTATTATGCATAAATTATACATTTTTTAAATATTTTATTTATTTAGTTTTAGAGGGGATGGGACAGAGAAAGAAAGGGAAAGAAACATCAATGTGTGGTTGTCTCTCAAGCACCCCCTACTTGGTACCTCACCCACAGCACAGGCATGTGGCCTGACTGGGAATTGAACCAGCAACCCTTTGGTTCCAAGGTCGGTGCTCAATCCACTGAGCCACACCAGCCACAGCAATAATATGTAAATCACATTTAAACACCTAATTCTGGTGCTTTGTTTCTGTTAATTCTATCTCATGGTAATTTTAATTGTGAAGCTTGCGATTTTTAGAGCTGACATTCATTTTGCTATGAAAATCAAATATTCCTTGAAATTTAAGAGTGTGATTCTCACCAATAACTTTATGTTTCTTTCTTTCTATCACCTCAGGGATATTACTGTTCAGGATAATATTTCATGGTAATTCATTATCTTGAAGTTCTAATTCAAACCCCAAACACCCCTTAGGGAAAATCTGCGGTTACAAACTTTCAAAGGAAACTTTTTTCTTAATCAACACCAGATCAAAACAGACAGTTCGGTTTGTCTCATTCTTTACCTCAAATAGATATATTTATTTTCTGCTGATAGACCCTTTTAAAGAACATGCAGGCCTTCTGGGAAAACAGATTAAGTCAGAAGTCCCATTTACTATTCCCTGACCAGCTTGTACTCGAGACTTCCTCTCCCATTATTATAAAATTATGGCAAATCATTGTGCCTTTGATATCATGATAGGAATAATAACTCAAAACTATCAGGCTTAATTCTTCTTTACTCTTGTTTGTTTCAGTTTCATTCTTTGTTGCTGCCTTTTAGGATTTCTTTTTCTTAAGAATTCTAAGATAGAATTAAAAAACAAATTTATTCTGCATTTCTAGATAGTTTGCAAGAGAAGATTTGTATTACTTATTTTACAAAACTACCATTGGTAGAATTCTGCACTTACTTTATAAGCCATAAAACTCTAGCAGATATTTTGTGATTATAATGATTTGAATAACCATGTGAATTGTCTAGCAAAGTGTTACTGTATCTGACACTGAAAACACAGTGCTGCAGACATGCTGGGCTGTTTGCCTTCCATCAGTACGTGTTTAAAACACATGGGTCATCCAGATGGTGACATAAGTCATTCCTGACTTCAGCCCTCCTCAAAAGAAGACCAACTAGAAAGTGTTCATAAATCAGACATCATCGTGAATATCCAAGAACAAGGATGTAAAGTTAAAGCAATGGGCTGGACATAGAGACCAAACAACCACACAAGGAGGGTAAGAGGAGAGCTACACTTAGATTGCACTGCCCCATTCCCCAAGCCCACACAGCACTACACTGAGAAGTACCCCTGAGCTGGCTTCTCCTGTCACAAAAAAGAGGCCAAAGTGGACATGCAGCACCCCCAGTATTGTGGGTCTCTTACAGGGAAGTCAACTTGGGCCTCATCTCATGGAGATCACAGGGGGAATCTGTGGGGCTTGACTACTGGAGATCAGATTGTGATGGAGAAATTAAAAGCGTGGTGGTGAGCACATGGGTACAAAAACATGTACCAACAGCATACAATTGAAAATCCCCAAAAATTCAAGTCCCTAGGAAATTTATCATATGATAAAGGTGGCATCACTAATTAGTATGCAAAAATTGACTTTTTAAAAATTAGACTAAGGAGATGGAAATTTATATAGAAAAAACAGGTAAATTTAATTACACAAAAGGAAATTTCAATATGGATCAGAAATCTAGATGTTAATCATAAAGCCATACAAATACTAAAAGCAACCTAGGATTAATTGCCTTGTAAACTGAGTATGGCAATAGGCTTATTTAACTGGATTAAGATAAATATAAATAAATAAAATATTTGCATGCTAAGAAATATATTTATATAAGTTTCAGAGAAAATACATGTAATGGATACCACACAAAAATATAAAAATAACCTTTAAAATAGAGGAAAAGCAAAAGTAAAAATTTAGAGAAAATAGAGTTGGGCAGAAGACATAAACAATTCATTTAGTGTCTTTATAGAAAATTATTCTACTTTATTCATAATAGGAGACTTGGAAATTCAACCTTTAAGCAAGAGACTTTTAAAATATCTAACGAACTATTAAATCACATACACATTGCATCCTTAACTGAGGTATCTCTTTTAAAATATTTATCCCAACAATACACTTTCAAATACACAAAAATACATATGCACAAAGTATTGCATTGCAATGATATTTTTAATGGAAATTATTGAAAATAACCTGTGTCCTCACACACGAGAAATTGCTTGAAAACACTTTGGTTTAACCATACAATTGACTGATATGCATGTGTAAAAAGAGTGAGGGAGGCAGATTGCCATGAAGTGAAATGTAGGTATTTCTAGAATTTATTAACTTCAGAAAAATACAACTGTGTGTACACACACACACACACACACACACACACACACACTCAGAGCAGGACAGCAGAGAGCTTGTGCATGCTGCAAAAATGGAGGAGTGGGGAGCTTGGGTAGGCAGATAGCAGCCAGGAAGAGAAGCCAAGTGAGGGGCTGTGACACTCAGGTCCCACTGCTGAATGCTCTTCACTGCTGTTCCCTTCCATAAAGCCTTCTTCCTGGGGAACCCTGAGGGACGACCTAAGCTATGGGTAAGGGTCATTAGGGGGTTCATAGCTTGGGATCCTGCCCCCATTGGTGCCTTCTGTGCTTTCTTCTGCCCTGGACTTTCACTGCTAGGCCGTGCTTCTGGCTGGAGGCAGGGCCACTGAGACTCAGCAGTTGCTCCCTGGAGACCTGAGACAAGGGGGGAGAGTCACAACTAGTGACATAGCAGCTCCTCTTTTGGGGGGCTCACCCACTTCATCCATGCACTATGGGGGTTGTCTAAATATGGTGAGTTTTTTAAAGATTTTATTTATTTATTTTTAGAGAGGGAAAGGAGGGAGATAGAGAGAGAGAAACATCAATGCTTTGGTTCGCAACCCGCACTCAATCCACTGAGCTACGCCAGCCGGGGCTTAAATATGGTGAGTTTTTATGAAGAAAAAGAAAAATAAGAAAGTATACAGCATTTACTTATTTTTTTCAAATGGAAACACAGGAAGGACAAATAAATCAATGAATCTGGGTTTACATGGGTTGTGTGAAACTGGAGTATAAAGGATAAGAGAAGGAGATTATGCTTAGCGTATGTGTTGTATAGTTTTGATTTGGGGCACTATGCTAATATTTTATGTATCCAAAAAATAAGTTACCTCTACAAGAAAAGGGAAAAAAATTAAAGCTTAATACAGCTATATTTCAAATGATTAAAATAACCACATTAAAGAAAAAATAATAATCCAAGAGATTATAGAAACCATAATTTCATCACATATTCTTATTCAAAAGTAAAAACAATTGTGAACCTGTAACTCTAATTGGTATATGTTACTTTTCAATTAGTAATGGTGTAGCTATTTTGGAACTATTTTGTTTTATAGGATTTCAAATGAATACATTTTGAGAAGCTGTTGGGTATCTGGTTCCCTCTGATGAGAAATGAGGTACAACATGGGATTTAGAAATACAAAGACAACTTTTACATTAGATTGGAATTAGAAATATCCACACATCCTGGGCTGAATTATGATGTTTTAATCATTCTTCACTTTATCCACCTAATGGACACAGAAGAAGTAACACTCAAGTAGCAATGACAAAACCTGTGACCCAGATATTTGTTTGTAAATATTGTTCAACAGGAACATGAAACTGAGTCTCTTTGTAATCTTAAAGAAATTGGTGATTCCAGTGCTGGAGCAATAAATATACAATGTGAGTGTGAAAAGCCTTGAACAAGAAGTAAGGAAATGCTGAAAAAGTGATAGAATATGTAAAACGAATACAGAGATAGTGCATAAGAGGCAACTACTGTCCAATCAAACATGAGTTGAACATTAAAATGAATGACAGTAATATATTTAATCAATTAAATAAATTGCCAGTCCACCAATTAATACTGAAAACTGTGTAGATATAGATAGATCAAAGAGAAGAAAGCTCTTTTTTAACAGTAGAATGCTAAATCATAATACAGAAAAAATAATAGATTTAGAAAATCACCATTTCATAAACATCATCATAATAATTAATTGAGGTAAAATTCCTCAAAGGAGACAAATATATCACCAGGTAAATTAAAAATAGCCTAAAATATCAGCCCTGGCTGGCGTAGCTCAGTGGATTGAGCATGGGCTGCGAACCAAAGTGTTGCAGGTTCGATTCCCAGTCAGGGTACATGCCTGGGTTACAGGCCATGACCCCCAGCAACCACACATTGATGTTTTTCTATCTCTCTCTCTCTATCTCCCTCCCTTCCCTCTCTAAAAATAAATAAATAAAATCTTTAAAAAAATAAAATAAATAAAAATAGCCTAAAATATCTCCTCACGTATTACTTACAGAAGTAATGCTAATTTTATACTTGAAAAATGTGGTGGGCAGTAATTCAATGTAATGCTCAAACTTTATCCATGACAGTAGGTCAAAAGTAATAAAATTATATGTATATAATATATATTATATATTTTGACCTAGACCTTTTTAACTCTTACTTTTATATAGTTTCAAATTCATAGGAGAGTTGCTGGAAAAGTGCAAACACCATCCATGCACCCTGCATATATAACCCTGCATATATTATATCATATATAATGTACCCTGTGGGCAATATTTATATTATATATATAGTTATTTTGCCAAAATACACATGATCTGAATACAATCTTGAGGAAACATCAGGCAAGATGACCTGATGTCCAATTTGCAAACTGGACTGCACTCTACCACATACATCAGTATCATAAAACAAGGAAGGCTGAAAGTCTGGTTCAGATGAAAGGAAACTAAAGAAACAAGATAGCAAAGTAAATTTGTGATGATAGAGGAAATCAAGTAGTGTAAGAGACTTCTATCAATGCCAGCCATTGCTGAAGCCATTAACAAAATTTGAATATAGACCCAGTATTAAATAATAATATTGCATCATTAAAACTCCTCCAGTTCAATTGTTTATGTAAATATATGTCCTTGGTATTAAAATATTTATTCCAAGAACATGGGGATAAAAGAGCAAAATGTTAATTTGTATAAATCTGAATGCAGGGTGCATGGATGGTGTTTGCACTTTTCCTGCAACTCCCCTGTGAATTTGAATCTATATGAAAATAAGAGTTGAAAAGATCTAGGTCAAAAATCCAGAAAAGCAGAGTGGGGTTTTTTGCCCACTGTTAGTGCTTAGGAAACAAAATATCCCTACTTCATAAATCTCTTGGATAAGATACTTTTTTTTCTTTAGTGACCATTTTTTAAAAATAGTTTTTGTTCCCCAAATGTTGCCTAGTATATGCCGTAAATAATAGTTAACCTAAAAACAGCATGCTAATCATAATCATATTAATCAAATATAAATTGATACATCTAACCATTTAAGTTTATGCAGTTTTATTTCAGTTTGCTTCAAGGTTTTTTGGTCTAAAAAATTAAACTATATGTAATTAATGTCATTTTTCATTCTCTATTTTAGCTAAAATCTGTCCAAATTATAATAAGTTCTAAAATCTAAATCAATATTAACAAAGTTTTCTTATATTTGAAAAACATATGTTTTTATATTAAGATGCACAAAAGACATTTTGAGGCAATTATGGTCTATATTATTTAACAGGAAGCCTAAGGCAAGTTAATAATGTGGTCACTAGATGGTTCTTCTAATCAATGAGTTTTGGTTAAGTAAATGAAGCATAAACGTGGATAATCAAATGAAGATGTATCTCTCATTGTGGGAAAAACCTGTATATAAGGCATATTGAATATATACTGATGATTACTGTTTAAGAAAGCATATTTATTTCTTTCTCTAAAAAACAAAGTTCCATTTCACAAAAATAAAATTATTTTAGGTGTGAAGTAATAAGTTAGTAGCATAATTAAATTCAATGCTATCATTCCAACCAGGATTATTGTTGAAATACACAACCAAGTTGGTGCCATACATAGGAAAGGCTATTAGATTATAAACCAGAATAACTAATTATCACATTCTGCTTTAAATACACTTTTACCTTTCACTTGAATGTTCTGCCAGCCACTCTGAGGAGGGAGCTGGGCAGTTGAGTTGCCTGCCTTGGTGTTTTAAACAAACTGGACAGCACCACTACCTATTGGCATTCAATTTCAGGGGAGACAAGAGAGGCTGGAAAACCAGTGCAATGCCTGCTGGGATTATTGGCACATGATTGATGGATCTAAATACAGGGTGAGGTTTGCAGTTGTTCATAGAGAAAATAATAAAATAATAAAAATAATACAATAATAAACTCTATTTTAATGTGCTCACAAGAACCTACTTTTGCTCTACCTGTACTGTCTGTTCTAAAGTCCAGCAGCAGAAAAGATCTCTTAGCCAGGATTGTATGTCAATACCAGATCCACTGAACTCAAGAAAACAGGAACTAATGTAGACTGACAAGCACTTCCTCAACAGTTTTTATTTCAGATATTTTATTCATAGACTCTGAACAAGTGATTCTCCAATATCAGACTATCTGAATCAGATCTACCAATTTACTTATTAAAACTCATTTTTCCTGCTCCCCTTCTTCATCTATGAAATGTAAAATATCTTAATGTGTGGTTCTGAAGACTGACATTTTTCAAAGCACCACAGGTGATGTATACACACTAACATTTAGAAACCATTGCAGTATGTATGCCTGCTGCCCACAGGGAGGTTCTTGCCTTGAAAACTTACATATGGTAATCCTAAAAGCTAAACCCTTTTTCAAAACCATATATAATATGTATTTATATATTTATATTATTTATATATTTATATTTATATGTATATAAAATCTTAGTAAATTGCCATTCTGAATCAGAAGAAAAAAAGTAAAAATTAAATAATGCAGTGTGAAAAAAGTATGTTTAAAGAATAAAAATTTGAAAAGAAAATGAGAAAGAATCAATGAAAAAGTAGTAAGAATATGTCTATTTCCTAGAGTACTTATTACTTTCAAGTTTCTAAATACAAGACAGTGGAAATGAAAGGGTAATTCTATAGCTAATTATGTGTGCCAGTAGTAGCTTAAGAGAAATGTATGATTTCATGAAATTGCTTACTGTCATGTTGTCTTTGTCAACTCTTTGAAGTGGAACTTACAGTGTGCTAAACTTACTGGAAGGCATAATTCATGACTCCAGATGTGACTGATTTAGCTTGATGAAAGAAACTGTGAGACACCAAAGATGAATGCCAATTTCTTACATTCTGCTCAAGGTTTGGCAGTCACATAAGTAAATCCCACACAGTGTTGTTGCAACTCATTACCTATTTTCTCTTACTTGACTCAATTTTACCACATATTTAAAATCAATAGATTTATCCAGATATCCAACAAATAGAAAACTTTGTTAAATACATGTATGTGTTTTTCTGAGTCAGAAACATACACCTAGAATAAATTACTAATGGCAATTGATTTATCTTTTTCAATCTAGGAATAATGCGCATAAATTTAGGGTCCAGTTTGTTTTTGTTATAAAAGTAACCTAAGATAGGTATTATGAGTAAACAGGAATTTTTATAAATATTTTAACATTAGGAAATGTTCCTAATTTTTGAAATCAATGATAAATATCTCAAATGAAACTTTATGAGTTCTTAATCTGTTTTTTTTTCTGTTACTAGAATATTAGTTATCTAATACATTGCACAATAAATCCAGTGAGAGAGGTGGTACACAACCTAACATTGGCTTAGCCAGATTGGAGTTAAACTTGGCCTTGCCACTTAATAGCTCTGAAATCTTCAGCAGAAAGCTGTGGTATTTTCATCTATTAATCAACATAATAGTGTCTATTTTACAGTGTGTTTATCATGATTAAAATGTACAATGTAAACAAACTCAGTCTGAGTTTCCTATGCTTAATAAGCAGCCAGTTAGATTCAATGAATATGGTGAAGTTAGTTAATAATGTAATAGCACTTGAATTTGAATTCATTTATAGGAAATTGAGACTCAAAAAAGAAAAATAACTTTTAAAATGACCTAGCCATTATGAACCTAAGATAAGCTTAAAGAGAAGGCAACAAAACGATAGAAGTACTATAACAACAAATTCAATTGAGAATAAACCACTAAGAATCTTTCTTAATATTTTAAGATTTTAAAATCATTATTCTCTTCTTTGTTCTTACCATAATATCTAGAAAGTGCTAAAAACTGCTAAATTGCTTCTTGCTAAAGTAATTTTAAAAGGAGTGGTGAGACAGATAAGTTTTTTTAAGTTTTTGTTTGATTGAAGATGAAGTTTATAGATGTCTTGATCATTAACAAATTTATAGTTAGGTTCACAATTCTGATGTTTCTGTTAACATATTAGCAGGCAAGATATTGTAATACTGAACACAAACCACATGCTAATATGCTACACATTGCTTTATGGCAACAAAGAATGAGAGAAAGAGTATCCAATGCCTGTTTTGAAGAATTTTAAATGAAGTAATGGAGACAGAGGGGATGAGACCCTGATTTTCAAGGAAAGATTAGAGCTATTAAAATTTCTGATTCCTAATTTTAAGAGTCCTGTAGAGTCAAAGGAATATCAGATATTTATTAATATTAGCTGCTGTAACACATAAACCTTCTAGTTTTCATTCCTTACCATGTATAATTTTATTTCTTGCTCTACATTAAAATTCAACTTGCAGTGTTGGAGTGGGGGTTCCACATAGTCATTCAGGAATACAGGCTGATAAAGTCACTGACATCTTCAATAGGTGATGTCCAAGGTTGTTATGTTAGAAGCTGTTAGCAATACCTCATCCACAGCCTCCTGGAGCTGGCCTGTGCATTGTACTTTAGCCTGCCATCTCACCGCCAGCGTCTGCCTCACTTACCTGAGGGTGTGCTTTGACACTCTAAGCCCAACTCTGCCTGCAACACCACGGGCTGGCAGTGCTCCCAGGAATGGTAGTCCCAAGTAAAAGCCATCAACTAATGACTAATGAAAAATGGTAGATAAGTACCTCATTTCTTTTTTCCTTATTGAGGGAATAACTTGAGGTACATGTGTGTTACACTGATCACTCAAGTTTCATGATGGGCATTAAATTCTAGCAGCTTACAATGTTAATTTGCAATATAGCATGTCCATATCATCTGCCTTCCCTTTACTGGTCCTGTGAGTATGAAGGAAAAAATATGAAAGAATACATATTCAATTGTTAATATAGATTGCTTGATGGAGAACAAGGCTTAGGTAGGTTTGGAGGACCATATAAGAAAGTGCTTCTAGGTAAAATAATAAGAAAAATGCCAGACTTTAGCATGTACATGATAACATACAAATCTATGTGAAGACATTAAGTAAACTATTACTTAAAGCTGACATATACTACAGTATTATTATCACGTTAAGTCTGTTTCCTTTGGTTATACATAAATTTAATAATGTTTTAATCTTACATTTGAATGAATGTACACATACATGCAACATGTGAAATCTAGATGGAAAGCATTGTCTTAACTGGCATTTACTGTGTCTAAAATATGTGACTTTGTCTTAGAGAGAAGTGTTTTTATAACCAATCCAGAAAGGAGGAGGCATACCAGAGTAAGTCTTCAGACTCTCCAAAGTCATATCCACATGAGCACACCCAGGTCAAGAAGCCATATAACTTTCAAGTGATAAGCAATATAGGAATGGAAATTTCAAAAATGTGAATAATGACAGTAAGTAATATATTTATAAACATTTCTTAAGGACAATAATTTAACTAAGGAATAAGTTTGTTGAAATCAGTCAGGAACTTTTGGAATTTGCTTCCTATTATGTAATCACAGTGCCTTAATATTAAGTTAAATCAACATCTTATTTTTTAAAATTAGTGTAGAAATAATTAGGATAACAAAATGTGTACATTAGAGTGCCAAATAAATTTATTGTTTTATTATTTATTACCAGAAGCTAAATGCACACAGTTCATTCTATTTTTCACATGTCACAAAACAAGATGAAAATTGATCTAATTGATTTCTACATTATATATGAGTACTTATTTGACTGCTCAATATAAAATAAATCACTCCTGCTTATGCATCTATCCATTTTCATTTAAAAAGAAACATGTATGCCACATTTTTACCCACTCTATTTTCCAGTACATGTCTTTAGACACATGCTGTTTTACATAAATTGAGTTCTTAAAATGTAAACAAATGAATATATAATAAAAGGAAAGTCATGATTTTTAAAATAAACAGTTTTTGCATGTGTATATATTTTTCTTATCCTTTTAACTATTTTCCTTTTTCTCTCAAAGTACTTTTTAAAAATTCTAATAAATTTATTGGGGTAACATTGGTTAATAATATAAAATTATATAGGTTTCAAGTGTACAATTCTATATTTCATCTGCCTATTGCATTGTGTGCTTACCACCCAAAGTCAAGTTGCTTTTAAAATGCATTTATGTCATTTATCATATGTTCTTTCCTTATTACTTTCTATCTTTATCTTTCATACTAGATTCTTAATTTATGAAGAATAGTGGTCATATCTTATTCTAAATAGAATGGAGAAATTAATTATGTCTCTTTGGTTTTGAAGATTGGAATTGCTATTTAGAGAAGCTTCCATTAGATCAAGGGTGTCAAACTCATTTTCACTGGGGGCCACAGTTGCCTTGCAGTTGCCTTCAAAGGGCTGAATGTAATTTCCGCTCCTTAACTATTAAAGAGTAGTTACATTTATACAGTCCTAAAATTATTTCAGCCCTTTGAAAGCAACTACAAGGATGATGTGGCCCCCAGTGGAAGCAAGTTTGGCACCCCTGCACTAGATGGTGCTTCATTTATCACTTGTTTATCTGTTTGTATAACTCCATGCTCACCCCTGTGCTGCAAGCTAAAAGTATATAACACTACAATACATGGAGCATAAACTTTATTCTAAAATCTGAGGGAGACATTAAATGGTATTGCACAGTGGGAAGATATGTATGAGTTTTTTGTTTTTTTTTTAATACAGAACATTCTGGGGCAGTAGATAGAGGATCCGAGAGTAGACAACTAAAGAGAAATGAAAAAGCAGAACCTCTTGTAATTTTCGAGATATAGGGATTTGAAGTATCACTACTGTATATATACCGCAAACATTCTGAGGTTTTTCTGCTATAGCTGATCCACAAAAATGGTCCCAGTGAATGAGACTTTCTAGTATTTACACATAGTATAATCCCCTCATTGAATCTGGGCTCTCCTTGTTTACTCTCTTTGATCAATGAAGTGCAGCTGAAGTGATTCTATATAACTGTCAAAGATAGTCCTTAGAAGATGCAGTGACTACTTTCACCTGTTAGAACCATGCTGTAAGAAATCTGTGCCGAATGGAGGAGTCACACCAAGAAAAACTGGGTTGTTCTCAACCACATCCATGAAGGATCTCCCATCCAAGAAGCAGCATTAATTGGAACCTCATGAGTCAAATACCTTCAACATTCCAGCCCAGTAGCAACTCCAGATTCCTGTGGTACCAAACGACAATGACATGGGTCAAAAGAACCAACCAACTGAGGCATAATCAAGAAATTGAATCATGATATAAATATAAATATATACTTATTTATACATTATATATAAAATTGTTGTTTTATCCAGCAAGTTTTAAAATTATTTTTCATATTGCATAGAAAACTTGAACAGATATTGGTACTAAAAAAGGGTTGCTGCCTTGACAAAAACTTAAACCGTGTGGATCAGCTTTGCAGGGACAAAACTAGCAGGGACAAGCTAGAAGAATGCCAAGGAAATTAGCAAAGGCTGATATGGAAATGAGGAAACTGTTATTGGAGTCTAGAGAAAAAAGGTGTCTCGTGTTACACATTTTAGCAGCACTGTTTCCCACAGAAAATAGGGAAATTATACGTCCATTGAACTTGTAGATCTGACTAATAACTATTCATACATGTAAGAGAGAAGCAGTGTGTAAAAAATCTCTATGTATGTTGAAAATAATATATACTTTATTTTGGTTTGCAATTCAAATCCATTTACCTAATTAAGTGAAAGTATGTCAGTTTTGAGTGTGATGCAGGGAACAGGTTGTACAATAAGCACAGGCTGTGAGGTGGGCTACTCTGCCACTGTCTGTAGGATCCAGCAGGGAGTTGGGCAGCCGCTACAGATGAAGCTCATACAGACTTTTATAACTTTTGAGCAAAGCTATGCAGTCCTCTGTAGATAACTATTCGCCTGGGAAGAAACAGTTTCATGCTTGTTTGGGGGCCCTAGAAAAAAATCTGAACACTTGACCATTGGCCACCAATTTACCATGAAATGCCATTATTTCCATTATGGTCTGAATAGTGTCTGACTCATCAACCCATAAAGTTGGGTTGCACAGTAGCACTCAACCTTCAAGTGGAGGTGGAATAAAAAAATAAAGTCCAAGTAGTTACTGGGAGAATAAATCAGTTGCGTGAAAAAGTGTTCATGTTTTCATGAATTCTACTACTGCTATATTTCCTCTCCTTTCTTAACTGGCATTTATGGTCCACGAGGAAAAGTTCCTTATGCCCACTTTTCAGAGAACAAAATCTTTGGCCAGGCTTACAAGTAAATCCGTATGATATTCGGTACCAACCAATAATGGAAACCAAAGCATTAGCACCCTACACAGGGGAAACTCTGAAGGAAAGTTTTTAGGGGAAACCCTTCTAGCAAGTAGTCTATCTTGTTGTTAAGTTTGCCTGGAAGGAGAAATGAGCAGAATTTCAGGTCTGTGTTGACTGACAGGCAGTGACAAACAGCTTGGCCTGGCTCTTGAGCCAAAATTGCTTCTTATCAGGGGACTTATTTTTCAAAATAAAGTGTGCTAATGAGTTCTTCTTGCTCAAGGAATTCTCTGGTCTTATCATTTTCTCATCACTGTAAAATAGTGGAATGACCTTTTGTAGGTTTAGTCATGGCACTGGCTTGATGATAGCACAGTGAGATTGGGATAATAGGTTCCCTGATGTGGTATATGCTAAGAATTAATATATTGTGCTGTTTCTCACATAGCCGGGATTCATGGTGCTGGGAATTGATAAGTAGGATTTGTAGTACTGTTACTGGACAGGGACAGGCCTGGAGTGGGTCTTCCTCAGGCTGATCTGTAGTGTGTGGGCTCTTCATGAGTCTAGGTGATTTTGAGGGTATATTTATTAAAGCTGGGGACAGTGAAATGAAGGAAGGGCTTAGGGTAGAAGAAGCAACAGGAGAGAGCCTAGGCAGGGCTCTGCTTCAGTGCCCTAAAAACATTATAGGAAAGAGATGAGCCAAGGTGGGGCTGCTGTTAGCTCACTGGAAAGTCAGAGAAAAGGGAACCTTGGAGAGAGGATCAGGGGACTAGTGGCCATTACCTATTGCTGTGCTGGTTGCAAGTCTCATGGGAACCCTTAGAGTTTAGGAAGTAAAAAGTTCATGTCTGAGAAGGGGCACGGGTGTGCTCTCGAGTGAGCCCAAGCTGGGTCTTTGCTTGAGGGATTTTTATCTCTTTTCTGCAGGTGAGAATCTTAAGGTTTCAGCAGAATATTCATCAACTTTCCAGGTGCATTTTTAATATGCTGATGAATCAAAAGGAACATATAGGGGAGTTTGGGATTATTTTTGGTCTGCTTTACTGTTTTACTTTTATCATGGGTCTGTCTGGCAATAATAGGGTTTTTGTTATTTGTTCCCCTGACTTCATCTGTCCTTGGGTTTAGCTGACACAAATGGCATTAATTGAGTCTTTGTTCTCTATTTTTCCCAACCAGAATGATTTAAGCTATTCATTCTCTGGTTAGGGTAGAAAGAGAAAACATTTGCTCTCAAGTGTCCTTGGTTAAGGGAAATAAGGTCTTGTGATTCACCAGTTGGCTTTAAGTTGTTCAAATTATTCTGCCTTGTTTAATTTTCTTGTCTCAGTTTCCCTATTCCACCTCACTAGGGAATTTTCTTAGCTTCTTACTATCCTGTCTTAGTGCTTGCTCTCATAATTATCTATAATAATACACTGAAATTTTTTCTTTCCATCTTTGAATCTTGACTCTGTTGGATGGATTAAAAGTTGTACTAAGCAGAATTCAAAAATATATCCCCCTGCCATTCTTGTTCCCTGGCTGTTCAATCAAATATTGAACTACTTACGTGAACAAATTATTTTGTGACAATTAAAATCTCAACTCAGCTGGCCTTAAGATGCAAACTTTATCTGGTTATACCTCACTCATTAAATTGTAGCTTTAAAAGCTAGCAGCAAAAGAGCAAGTCAGGGGTATTTGAATCATGAAGAGTATTCAAGGTAGTGTTTCAGACTTTGAAGATGGGGAAGGCCACATGATGAAGAAGTCAGGAGACCTCTGAAAGATGGGCTCAGCCCCTGGCCCACAGCCAAGAATCTCAGTCTCAGAAATGTAAGGCATTGAATCTACCAACAAAATGATAAAGCTTGGAAGTTCATTCTCCCCTAGATCCTTCATATAAGAGTGTACCTTACACCTTGATTTACTCTTAGGAGACCCAAAGCCAAGAATCCCATTTGAATGATACCAGACTTCTCATATACAAAAACTGTGTGGTAATCAATGAATCTTTTAAGCTGCCAAGTTTGTGGTAATACTGTACACAACAATAGAAAACTAATACAGAGTGCTTCATTTCCCAGGGACCAACTGCTTCTATCAGGATTGCACAATAGTTCTATTAAACTGAAAACTATGGCTGCCACCAAGCTACTTGGCTTAGGGCAAGTGAGAAAACAGTAAAAAAAAAATTAGCTTATTGTACTGACTGGGAACATTCATTTGGTTGTTATCACAAAATGGGGACAATGGGGAATATCTTTGTTAGAAGATTTCCTAGGTACATCCTTGCAATTCTATGTTCTGAGTGAGAAAAAAAATAATGGAAAGCTGCAATAATATAATGCAGAAAGGATTAGTAATTTTCCAAAGCCTAGGGAATGAAATTTTGTAATAGTGACAAGGCAAAGAATCAGCTGAGGTGCTTGTTTAAGCCAAAGGGAATGTAGAGTAGGGGACAGGAAGTAAAATAAGATGGTCTTAACATTGCTTAAGGCTGTGTGATAAGAGACATAAATAGGACCAGAGTAGTTATAATATTTCTCCACAGATGATATTAATATATATAACAAATACTTCCTTTTTCCCCTTTCTTATTCTTCTATTGTATACTATGTGATAATATCTTTAAAAAGCATGTATCAGTGAGCTATAGGACATCAAAAAGGATATGTGACTCAGCAAGAAGAAAATGAACATCATCCAAAATAAATGATGTGCTACATACATAATGTTTTTCATTGACCACTGAGGAGAAACAGAGCACTAACAGAGGATAGTTTGGTAGAAACATGGTTTTGTTATTGTATTAATTGTATTGTATTGTATTGTATTGTATTAATGGAGGTATACATGAATGCCAGGTTGATTGGCTATATCCCTATGAGCCAATCCCACTAATCTGGAACCATATCCCACAATCTCCTTTCCTGTATGTTTCTGCATGAGGGTCCTTCTAGGGAGAATTTGCCTGAGATTTGAAAAGTGAAGCGAAGGAGAAGTCAGTGTTCTCTGAAGGTTTCAGTGATAAAAGAGACATGCAGAGGTGCTAGTATATTCTAGCTTGCCTCTACTGTAAACTGTTCCATGCCCACTTCTACATGATTGCTAGTTCTGCTAACCAAGGACATCAGGCCCAATACCTGACACAGAGGCAATAGCTAGCATTGGTCTTTTCCTCCTACTCTTCTTCCCATTTTCATTCTCACAGTTACCTGTGCCTGGCTTCCCATATAACCTTGCAAACACAAACTTGTCCATCCTCACTAGTGCTTCAGGTTGATAAAATGTCTGTTTCTATACCTTTTCTATAATCTCCCAACAAATCCTTTAGGGTTTTAAACTTTTCAAAGCTCCCCACATTTGTGTAAGGCCATTCCTACCATAAATCTCTTTTTCCATAATAATTACAGTGTTTCAGATTCCCCGAGTTATCCCTGATTGTTTTGACAATTGAATTCCTTCCAACAGTTCTGCCTGCTCCTCAGTTCACAATGCCTCAGTGACTCCTGGGCAGGTGGGAGTGCTGGGCCTTCCCCTTACTGACTCCTCTGCAACCAAGCCATCAGGATCACACCCAGGATTTCTAGTTCCTCTTGATCCTTCTGGACCAAGATGAATCACTACAAAGGAAAGTAAGGAATCTAGCAATCTGGTGTGGCCTTCAAGTGGCTACATCCTATAATACAGAAGTGAGAGAAAACTAACTCCCTGTGTGGTAAACTTTGACCTGTGTAAATAGAACATGGAAGTGAGCTTGGCAAATGAATGTCTTCCTCTTCACCAGACTAATCTGAAACACGGTTTTTCCATGCAATCCATTTAAAGAAATATCAAATGCACGCATCTTCCAAAACAACCGTTTTCTTTCTTTTCAGCTCATTATGAAGCAGAAGAAATCACCTATACTGGGTCACTTCACATTGTTTCCCATCATTTCTTCCTCTCATTTTCACTGTCCTGGGTTTAACCTCCCAAATAAGCATCTTTGCCTTACCCCCTTCCCTTTTTTTTCCTAGAGACCTAAACTAAAACTCAATAACAATTTAAGTCTGAATACCATGGCAATGGAAATGGAAATGAATGGGACAAATATGGATGACAGGAAGGAAAGAGACTCACTCAATGTATTAGGCATAGAAAGAGAGTGAACTTCCAATTTTGCCATGTTTGGTGGATAAATGTGTTAATAAAAATATAACAAAAATGTAAAGTAAAAGAAGGTTTAAGTAGAAGTTTCATATGGAGGCTGAAGAAATATGAATCTGTTGAAAGTGATAGGATAATTTTTTCAGGGGAAATAACAAAATGTGAAGTTGGCCATTTTAGTAATTAGAATGTCCTCCTATTCTGTTTAGCCACTGATGCCAGGGAAACTGCAACAATAATAATAGCAAAATAATACTTGTTAATACAAGTATAAAATTTATAACAAGATAAGTAGAAATCCAAGGTAAGAAGAATTTAATATTAAGAATTTAAACAATTTTCAAAGTCATATTCTTGCTTCTTTAAATTAACTTGTACTTGTATACCTGATTTTTGTTAATGAAATCTTCAGTGCAGTTAACTCCTCAGTAATTTTTGCTGTACCCCTAGCAATAGTCTTAAAGCATACCCTGTTAGATTTTAAAGCTTCCCAGTTACTCAGTGGTTTTACTTAATCATTCTTTTATTAGGTGTGGTTATTTTCAAAGCATATGTATGAATATTATATGTGTGTATTATGAGTTTATGCTAACTTTATTATAATTACAGCTGAGAAACAAGCACTTTAACTCCACTGTAATTTGCCCAATCAGAAAATCTAGCACAATTATTTCATGCAAGAAGTGTGACATCCTCTTATTTACTTATAATGGAAGTGTCCTCCTGTTTTTTTCTATATCTCTGAGAAAAATGTGATGTTCTTCACAAAGAGAGTTAGATACTAAATACTTTTCTCTGTTCTATAGCACTCAAATTTGATTGAATGGACCAACTTGCAAGAGCTGCTGTTTCGAAAATAAGGCTGAGGCTTCACTGGAAAAAGTCAACCATTTTTAAGATAAGTAGAACATTGTACAACACAATGAACTTCATATTAGTAATTTCTTCAAAGATGCACCCATATTCAAGTCAAGCCTTAACTGTAGTTTAGATATATAAAATTTACCACTGAGTGATAGAGAAACAAGGCAATGACCTAGAAAAGGAAATATATGAACTGAAAAGATAGCCTCTTGTTTAATGATAAGTGAGGAAATTGTTTTTAGCACAATAAACATTTGAACTTAGAGAGAAATAGAAAGAAATAGCGGCAAAATAAAATGAAAATGAAACAAATCAAAACAATACCACAGTGCTATTACTACCACCAACAATAACAGAAAATAAATGCAAATAAATTTACTGTATAAGCCTTTACATTCTTCAATTGAAATACAATGATCAGCATATTTGCTCATCAATTTTACTCTTTAATTTTCCTGAGATTTAAAAATTAAATAGTTGGCAGCCTTTTTCATAGCATACAGTGGTAATATGATATACAAAAATCCCCCCAAGTAAATACTGTTAATTTTTTAAAAGTCAACTTTCAAATTGTCTATTTTTAAGAAGCTATTTTAAAAGCTTGCTATTACTATCATTGCTTATATGGTTTGGATGTTTTTCTGCTGACTAGGTTCATGTCTACTATTTACAGTAGTCCACCCTTAACTGCAGGAAATATGTCCCAAGAGCCCCAGTGGATGCCTGAAATAGTGGATAGTCCCCAGCCCTATCTATTATATTATGTTTTTCCCACACATATGTATCTTTCATTCAAAGGAAGCACTTTAGGACTTATCTTTGCATATCTAAATTGGCACTTTGGGGCCATTATTAAGTTAAATAAGGGTTATTTGATCACAAGCACTGAGATACCATAATAGTCTATCTGACAATTTACATTACAGGGTTACTAAGTAACAAATGGGCAAGTAGCAAATGCAATGTAGATAAACTGCACAAAGGGATGATTCACATACCCAGCAACACAAAGCAGGCAGGCAGATTTTGTAATACTACTCAAGAAGGCAAGCAATTTAAAATTTATGAATTGTTATTTATGGTAGCCATTCCAGCTGGTGTGAGGTGATATCTCATTGTGGTTTTAATTTGCATTTCTCTGATGACTAGTGATACTTAGCATTTTTTCATCTGTTTATTGGGTATTTGTATGTCCTCTTTGGAGACATGTGTTTTTAAGTCCTTTGCCCATTTTTAATTGAATTGTTTATCTTCCTGATGTTGAGTTATGTAAGTTGTTTGTATATTTTGGAAATTAACACCTTCTCAGGTATGTCATTAGCAGTGTGTTCTTCCATACAGTGGGTTTCATTTTAATTTTATTGATGGTGTCTTTACCTTTGCAGAAACTTTTTAATTTGATATAGTCTTATTTGTTTATTTTTCTTCTGTTTTCCTTTCCCTAGGAGTTATATTGGCAAAAATATGAGAGATCTGAAACTTTACTGCCTAAGTTTTTTTTCTAGGATTTTTATGGTTTCAAAACTTATGTTTAAGTCTTTTATCCATTTTGAACTTATTCATGTAATATAAGTTGGTGGTCTAGATTCATTTTTTTGTATGTACCTGTCCAATTTTCTCAACACCATTTATTGAAGAGACTCTCTTTACTCCATTGTATGCTCTTGCCTTTCTTGTCAAATATTAATTGACCATAAAATCATAGACTGTCTATTCTGTTCCAATGATCTATATGCAGACTGCCACAGCCACTGTGGAAAACAGTGTGGAATTTACTAAAAAAAGAAAAATTCAAAATGTAACTGTCTTTTGACCCAGTGATCCCATTTCTGAGAATATATCCTAAGATTCCTGAAAGACCACAGCATATATGCATCCTTATGTTCATAGCAGTATTATTTTCAATAGCTAAGATCTGGAAACAGCCCAGGTGCCCATCAGTAGACGAGTGAATAAAAAAGCAGTGGTACATTTCCTCAATGCAATACTACTACACAGCAGTTAAAAAAAAAAAGAAGAAGAAGAAGAAGGAACTCATACCTTTCACAACAGCATGGATAGACCTGGAGATCATTATGCTGAGTGAAATAAGCCAGTCAGAAAATAAAAATACCACATGATCTCACTTATATTTGGGATCTAATTAACAAAATACACAGATGAACAAAATAGAAACAGAGGCATAGACACAAAGAACAGACTGGCAGCTGTCTAGAGTGGAGTGGAACTAGAAGAAAGAAGGTGAGGAGATAAGCCAAAGAACACATATACATAACTCATAGATACAGACAACAGTGGTGATGATGGCCTGAGGGAAGCGAGGAAGCAAGTACTGGGTTTGGGTGGAAAACAGGAGAAAAATGGAGATATCTGTAATAGTGTAAACAATAAAGTTAAAAATATTCTATTCCCTTTAGAACAAAAGACAAGTTTTCTGGCCCCCCTCAGTGGGGGGAACTTACAAATTGTTAAATAATGGAGACAAGATCTGAATACACACCTCTCTGAAGAGGACATACACATACCTGTTAGATATATGAAAAGATGCTCAGTGTTACCAATCATCAGAAAAATGAAAATTAAAACCAAAATAAAACATCACCCTACATTTCTAAGCATTCAACAGAATAGTCTAGATCTGTGCTTTTTTATTAACTCAAGGTATGGCAGATTTTTCCATTTGGAAAAAATGTTATTTTTTTCTGTTTTAGAGCTCCTTTATTCTTGTTCTGTCTTATCTTTTTTTTTTTTTTTTTACTTTCTGGAGGTCCACAAAAATGTATGAAATTAATTGAGAGAATATTTTTCTCATCCTTCAAATACATGTTACTCCAGTATTTTATGGTCCTTTATGCACTGAGGACCTGGACAAAGAGTCTAACTCTGGTTGGATAGTTGCTTTTCGAGTTCCTAAACTGGGTATGCACTATGTCCCTGCCCTGGAGAAAGGAAGTGTAGGTATGTCTCTAGTCCATTCCTGTCACTCATCCCCTCTCAGTTGTCATGCAGCTATGCTGGTGCAGGTGCTCTCCATGCATATTTCACAACTGTGATTCAAATCAAATGAACATGACTAAACATTGAGGTTAATGCAGGTTTTTACAGCTCACCTTTCTATCATTCCCCCTATATTATTCAATGCTTTTGTATTCATTATTTTAACACACACACACACACACACAAGCAGATATTATAATAAGAATGGTGAAAATATGGGGTGGGGCAAAAGTGGGTTTACAATTGCTAGTATATGAAATAGTTTATTTTTCTATTTTTTATTAATCACTGTATTATATCCCACATGGACAATTGTAAAGCTGCTTTGCCCCATCCTGTGTATCAGCCATTGCAACCTTGAAAAGTTATTAATACACATTGATATTAATTTTTACTAAGAATTATTAACATGAAAGTTATAATTTTTTGTTTTATAGAAGAATAGTGATTAAGTTTCAAAAGCACTATTTAATCAATGAGGAAAGTGCAAAGATAATGAGAAAAGCAAAGTGTACGAGAGCACTCTGACATTCCCTAAGACTTTCATTGTTGAATATACTTATATGGAAATATTACCTGAGAAAGACATTTTTTTTTTATGAATGAAAGGTCACGATCCATATCATTTAGAGAACTGTAACCATTAATCTCAAAACAATCAAACTTTGGTTAATATTTTTCTGGCATTTTTGCAAGGAAGCCATTGATGTAAAATTTCTGCTCATAATACACAGTTCTTAAAGGGAAAAATGTCAAGATGTCAAGAATAAGTAAAATGACATTGCAGTGTTTAGAAACTTCTGAGAGAAACACTACTAAAGGAATAAACAACTGTGTATCCATTTATCTCAAAAAGCTTGAAAGATAATTTTAATGTTTTTACTGAGGAATTCACTTAATAGAATTATCAAAGATTTTTTCTAAGTAAATGTCAAATTTCTATACAAAGAAGCCCATTGTTTATTTCTAAAGTGCAAATAATGTCAAGATCAAATAGATAATGTTTACAGTGTCAAGACGTGACTGTCTTCAATATCTTCATGTCATGTTTCTCTTTCATCAGTTTTGACTTTTGCTTCTACTTGTCCATTTGTTGTATTCTCTCTATGAAGCATGGACTGCTTCTACTTGTAGTTTGTTCTCGTTCACAAATTTAATATGCTCACAGATATCTCTACTTCCTTCATACAATAACTCTACTACTAACAACCTCAGTGACCTGACTTTTTTATTTATATGAGAAAATGTGACTACTCTACCTTAGTTTCTCATTGCATTACTCAAAGCAATTTCTCACATGCCCTTGGCCTCAAGTGGGCCACATATCATACAACCTAAAGTAATGTATCCTACCCAGCCATAACGTCTGTCTGGAAAAGTCCAGTCATTGTTAATATAATGAGAATGGTTGTAATCTAGCAGCCAAGAAGAGTGGACTAAGATGCACATGTGTGAACAATGATGACTTCATTGTATGAGTCAGTGGGAGCGGTAGACACCATTGAGTGAGCATGTGTATTATGTGGCCGTCGCATTCAAAATGACTGAGTGAGTAGAGCAATGAATGTGCATCAAGTTTTGCATTAAGACATTCCTCCATGGAAATTATTCAGATGATTCAGAAGGCCACAGCTATGGGCAACTGGTAACTGGTAGTTTCGTCACAACAATGTGTCTGCTCATGCATCACATCTCTTGCAGAGTTTTTTTGCAAAACATCAAATCACCCAGGTGACAGCCTCACTAGAGAACAGATTTGGCACCCTGCAACTTTTGGCTTTTCCTGAAACTAAAATCACCTTTCAAAGGGAAGAGATTTCAGATCATCAATGAGATTCAGTAAAATATGACAGGGGAGCTATGGCAATTGGGAGAACTATGTAAGGTCCCAAGATATCTACTTTGAAGTGGACTGAGGCATCATTCTCCTATGTACAATGTTTCTTATATCTTGTACATCTTCAATAAACATCTCTATTTCTTATATTATATGTCTGGATACCTTCTTGACAGACCTGGTATATCAGGAGTATACCAGTCCATTCAGGATGTACACAGTCCATCCAGGATGTACCTAAGTACAGAAACTTGATCAATGTGCCATTAGAAGATATAAGTAGAATCATTATCATAAATAACACTTTTTATATAGTAGTAATTACTTCCTTTTCAGTTATTTTTAATAATAAGCACTATAACTGGTACTCAAAACACTAGTATTATATATTACAATAGCATTAACTTATATTCAGGGTTTTGTTCTCTTCTGAATCTTAAAATTTTGGGAAAAGTTATTAAACTGTGGTTATCTCTATTACCCTAATTTGATGATAGTGCAAATCAAGAAAAGAACCCATGATTCAATAATTTAAGAAGGGAAGCAAATTAGAATTAGTTGAGTAGGACACAATCCGTCTTTTACCAAGTTTGGTCTGTTCATATTCTCAGATCTATTTGGTAAACATGGTAAGTCAGGTAAGCAAATGTTGGTGTCCATTAGACAATTGGTCATGAGGTTGAATATGTTACACCAGAGCTCAGCACTCCGGAAGTCTGACAGCTTCCAGGAATAGCTGTGAGTTCTGTGTACTTGTTACTAGCAAGAAACTGAGGTAAGGAATATAAATCAGTTAATTATTTAAAAACAGATAACAATGTGTTTCACAGAACTGACCCAAACTTTTGCCAAAATGCATTTGACACCTTACTTATTTACTTTTAACAGTTGTATTGAGATTTGATTCACATAGCATACAATTCATCCATTTAAAGTATAAAATTCAATGGTTTTTAGTACATTTAGCAATTGATGCAACCATCACCAGTTGATTTCAACTTTTTTGTAACCTCAAAAATAAACCCATACCCTATAGCTATTAACTTTTATTCCCATACCCCCAGCCACTCTTAAGGAATTCTGTTAAATATATATATATTACATCTACCATATATATACACATATACATATATATGGTATATATGAAGGAAATCATATAAATATGTGGTCCTTTGTGACTAACTTCTTTCACTTTGCACATTTTATTGCCAATTTTCATCCATATTTTACTATGTATCATTATTACACTCCTTTTTATAACCAAATAATATTATACCATAGGAAATATTTCATTTAGACATTCATAAATGTATACACATTTAGGCCATTTCCACTTCTGGCTATTGTGAATAATGGTGCTACTAAAAGTTGCATGCAGGTATTCTTGCTTGTTTGTTTCTTTTTTATCTGCCAAACTGGTTTCAAAAGCAGCCAGAAGGTGCACCACTTTAGATTTTCACTAACAAAATTGTTATGGTTCTGATTTCCCCACATCCTTGCAACAATGTTAGTATCTGTGTTTTGTTATTACTATGTATGCTAGTGGATGTGATGTGATATCTTATCGTGGCTTTTGATTTGCATTGTCCTGATAATTAATGATGTGAAGCATTTTTTCATATGCTTATAGGACATTTATTTTATTTTATTGTTAAAGGTTTTTTAAAATTGTTGTTCTATTACAGTTGTCCCAATTTTGTCCACTTTTGCCCTTGTCTGCCCATTCAACCTCCACTCCCACAGTCAATTGTCACATTGTTGTCTAAGTTCGTGAGTCAGTCACGTACATTCTTTGACTAGTGCCTTCCCCTTCTTTCCACCATTATCTCCCTCCGTTTGTGATGAGAACTCTTGGTATTTACTTTTAACAACTTTCTATAGTCATCAGATTGTATATTACATCCCTAGCACTTATTTTCCTTATAATGGGAAGTTTGTACCTTTTGACCATCTTCCTTCAATTCCCACGCTCTACCTCTGGTAACCACAAATCCGAACTTTTTCTATGATTTTTGTTTTGTTTTTTATATTTTACTTATAAGTGAGATCATATAGTATTTGTCTTTCTATGTCTGACTTACTGCCCTTAGACCTATGCCCTCGAACTCCATCCATGTTGTCACAAATGGTAGGATTTCCTCAATTGTTTATGGATAAATAATATTCACATATTATTTATAACTTCTTTATTTATAGACACACTGTTTCCATATTTTAGCTATTGTAAATAATGCTGTTATGTATTTGGTGGTACTGATTTTTTTTTAATTTATGTTTTTGTTTCCTTTGGGTATACTCCCAGATGTGGAATGCTGAATCATATGGTAGTTCTATTTTTGAGTTTTAAGGATCCTCCATATTGTTTTCCATAGTGATTGTAGCAATTTATAATCCCAGCAGGAGTGCATGCACAAGAGTTCCCTTTATTTACATCCACACCAGCATTTGTTATCTCTTGTCTTTTGGGTGATAGTTATTCTAACAAGCATGAGATGATATGTTATGGTAGTTTTGATTTAAATTGCCCTGATGATTAGTGATGTTAAGCATGCTTTCATGTACCTACTGGCCTTTTATGTGTCTTCTTTAAGGATGTGTCTGTTTAAGTCCTTTGCCCATTTTCTTAATTAGGCTATTTATTGTTCTGCTATCGAGTTGTATATGTATTTTATATATTTTGAATACTAGCCCCTTATTAAATATATGGTTTGTAAATATTTATTCCCAATCCACAGATTGTCCTTTCACTTTGTTAATGGTTTCTATTGCTGTGGAGAAGCTTTTTTGTTTTGATGTAGTCCCACTTGTTCATTTTTAATTTTATTGCTTGTGCTTTAGGTGTCATTTCTAAAAAATAATCACCAAAACCCCTATAAAATAGCTTTGTTTATTCGTATATTTACTTCTAGGATTTTCACATTTTTAGGTCTTTCATTTAAGTCTTTAGTCTACTTTGACTTGGTTTTTATAGGTGGTATAGAATATGGGACGTTTCATTTTATCATGGCTGAATATCTAATTATCCCAGCACCATTTATAGAAGAGACTGACTTTCTGCTGGGTACTCATGGATCCTTTGTCAAATAATATTAATTGACAGTATATGCTTGGGTTTATTTCTACCTCTTGATTCTGTTTCACTGTTCTATTTGTCTGTTTTTATGCCAGGATCATACTGTTTGATGATTATAGCTTTACGGTATAGCTTCAAATCAGGAAATGTATTACCTCTTGCTTTGTTCTTCTTTCTCAGAATTTCTTTGGCTATTCAATGACTTCTGTATTTTCCTGTAAACTTTAAGAGTATATTTTCTACTACTGCAAAAATTGTCATTGGAATATTGATAGAGATTACATCGAATTTAAGATCGCTACTGATAGTATTGACAATACGATGGTACTAATTCTTCCAATTCATGAATACAAGATACTTTTACATTTATTTGTAAAATAAATAAATTATTTATTTGATTTATTTGATCAATGTCTTATAGTTTTCAGAGTAGAGATTTTTCACCTACTTAGTTAAATTTATTGCTAAATTTTTATTATTTTGATCCTACTATAAATGTTTAGTATAAGTGTTTATTTATCTTTTCAAATTTCTTTATCTCTTTTCCAGAAAATCTCCTGTTAATGTATAAGAACACTACTAATTTTTATTGTACTTTTGTATTCTACAACTTTACTGAATTAATTTATTAAAGTTAACATTTTATGGTTCAGTTTTTAAGATTTTCTGTACATAAAATTGTGTCATCTGCAAATTGAAACGAACTTACTTCTTCTTTTATAATCCTGGTACCATTACTTTTTCTTGCCTGATAAGTCTAGTTAGGAATTCCTTTTTTTAAAAAAAGATTTTATTTATTTATTTTTAGAGAGGGGAAGGGAGGGAGAAAGAGAGGAAGAGAACATCGATATGCTGTTGCCTCTCAAGCGCTCCCTACTAAGGACCTGGTCAGCAACCCAGGCATGTGCCCTGACTTTGAACCAGTGACCCTTTGGTTTGCAGGCCAGCACTCAATCCACTGAGCTACACCAGCCAGGGCTAGTTAGGACTTCTATCAGTATGATGACTAGGAGTGGTAAGAATGAACATCCTTGTCTTGTTCCTGATGTTAAAGAGGAATCTTTTAACATTTCACTATTTACTATGATGTTAATCTGTGGGCTTGGCTTATATGGCCTCTATTATGTTGAGACATGTCTCTTCTATTCCTAATTAGTTAAGTATTGTTATCAAAAATGAAAGTTGAATTTTGCCAAATTCATTTGCTGAATCTATTGAGATGTATTGAGATGATCACATGATTCTTTTCTTTCATTCTATCAATGTGGTGCATCACACTGATTATTTTGCATATGTTGAACCATCTTTGCATTCCAGATTGTTCATGGTGAATGATATTTTAATGTGCTGTTGAACTTGGTTTGCTAGTATTTTATCAAGAGTTTTTGCATTTATATTTATCAGTGATTTTGACCTATAGTTTTCTTTTCTACAGTGTCCTTTTCTGTTTTTGGCATGAGGATAATTCTGGCCTCTTAACATAAGTTTGGGGGTATTCTTTCCTCTTTGATTATTGGATCAGTTTAAGAAGAATTGCCATTAATTCTTCTCTAAATGTTGGGTAAAATTAACCAGTGAAACCATCTGATCCTGGGGTTTTCTTCATTGAGAGATTTTTTGAAATTACTAATTCAATATCCTTAGTACTAATTGGTTTCTAAAATTTTTCTATATCGTTTTGATTCAGTCTTGATAAGTCAATGTTTATAAGAATTCTTCCATTTCTTCTAGGTTGTTTATGGAATATAGTTGTTCATAGTAGTCTCTTATGATTTTTGAATTTCTATGGGATTGGTTGTAATATCTCCTTTTTTATTTATAATTTTGTCAACTTGAGTTCTTCCTCTTTTCTTTTTTTTACCTAGGTTAGTATAAGGATTTATCTTTTGAAAGAACCAACTTTTGAAACCACTCAATGTAGTTAAAATATGTTTATGTATATATGTGCACATCTGTATTTTAATTGTTATTATACTATATATTTTAAAGATATAAATGCACAGTGTTGCTTAAAAAATTCCAAGCCTCCCATGGAAGCCTCGCATGGAAGCCTCTTGGAATTCCAAGCGAAGCTTGGAATATAATGTTATATATTCTATGTATTTACCAAGGAAAAGGCAATACAATCAATTCTCTTTCAAAAATGATAAGATGAATACATTGGCACCTTATTGACTCGTAGAAGACACAAATTATATCCTTGGCCAGTGTGGCTAAGTAGATTGAGTTCCAGCCTGCAAACTGGAAGGTCACTGGTTCAATTCCTGGTCAGGGCTCATGTCTGGGTTGTAGGCCAGGTCCCCATTTGGGGGCATGTGAGAGGCAGCCAATTGATGTTTCTCTCCCTCTTTCTCCCTCCCTTCCTTTCTCTCTAAAAATAAATAAAATCTGTTAAAAAGATACAAATTATAATAAAAATCAGTTAACTAAGTAAGAGTTGATAATGATGTAGATTCCTCCAATTGCTCAACCAGTACATGGTTATTGTACACTAGCTTGACTTTGAAAGTCAAGCGAATTTACTGAACATTAGGAAGCTCTTGAAATAATTGTCATATCTATTAGAATTACATTCCAAACAACTTAAATTATGGAAGCTATATTTACCAATGCTTTTTAATAACTGGGCAAAGCATAACATCTAATAATATGACTAAGTGCTATGATTTTAGGGCCTATAATATATGTTTATCTTAAATTCCACTGGCTCTTACACAATAAAAATCACTATAATCTTTCCTGAAGTTATAAAAGTTACTATTGTTTTACAAATTCCAAATATAGGAAAATATATTGGAGAGCATGAAAGTCTTTCACTGACTATCATATATTAAAAATTTACATAATATTTGGTTAATAAAATATCAAGACTGTTCCACACTTAGCTACTTTTTTATTTCTTTTATTTCTGATTTTATATCAGAAATCATTATATAACTATTTTGAATATATCACATTATTTGTTGTATTGGCAGAATGAGATAAAAATATTAGAACCATTAATATAAGTTCAACAATAAATTTGACTCTTCAATACAAACTAAAATTGGTTTATTTTTAGATTGAATAATTTTCACTTGGCTTTTAGTTGTTGCTAAATCGGATAAAATATAGAGAACACTACATATGTCTTTATTTTCCTTATTTTTTTAAGTTTTTGAACAGTCCATAATATTCAGAGATATTTAAATAATGAATACAATAATAGTTTTGATAAGTACAATCCATTTTATAACATTATATTTACATCATGCAAGATTGAATTTAAAATGTTAAAATGAATTTCATTGATAAAATGTTATGTAATAGTATAATAGCATTTGATATTATAAGATGTATACATATAAATAAAATAATAAAAATGAACAGTTTTACGATCTTGAAAATATCAGATATATCCAAATACATATTTAGTAAAATATTCAAAACCTCACAATTTTATGTTAAGGGCATTTACTTTCCTTTTACAACTCAGGCTGTTTCCACGGAAACAGCAGCTGGCACACAGAAGCAGAATGTTTATAACTTTGATATTTCAACTGTGCTTGTCAGGTAGAAGACAGAAATGTCATTTTTCAAAAAAGGAATTTTCAGCTCTTGGACTCCAACAGGTTCACAGAATATAACACTTCAGCTCCTGAAAAAGTTTCAGTTCATGTTTCTGTATAAATCATAACTATGTCTGCTTTTTAAAAGAGGCTTAATTACTCTAGTTCTATTTTAGCAAATGACTTTTAAATGTAATATCTAATTTAAGGTAACTTAGATTTATAATAGTCTACAGGGCTCTTGGAGTCACAATAAGGATAATTACCATGATAATTTGCCTTAGGTCAACATTTACTGGAAGTAGATTTCATCCAGAGTCACTTTTGTTCTGACACAGCATCTCTATTTCAGGAGTTCACTTCTCTTTGGCTGAAAATTCATGACTCTAGAAGGCTTTGTTCTCAGTGGCAAATCACACCTGACTAGTGGACTGGTATCTCCACAACTCTTTTTCCTCCCCACCCCAAATAACCAACAAATATCAAAACTTCCTGTCTTTTTGATGCCAATAATCTGTGGTGATTAACATGTTTCTGCCAGAAATAGGCTATAAAGTGCTAATAATATGCTGATTCAAAAATTCAATGAAATATTTATTAGGCGGTCATCATCATTTCCCCCCCATCAATGTATATAGAAAATTTGCCAGTGCCTACATATTGTCATCAATTAGACATTGATGGAAAATGCAGCCAAGAAATCAAGAGAATAGTGATACTTGGAAGGCAGCAATGAAAGAAGTAAAGGTCACCAAGAACAAAGGTGTGTTATTGGAGACCAAGGCAGAGATCACCCACACCCTCACATTTCCTATTATTATATATGAATATGAAAGTTGGACAGTGAAGAAGGCTGACAAAAAAATATTAATTTATCTGGCACACAGTGTTGAAGAGAACTCTTCAGATACCCTGGACCACCAAAAAGACAAGCCAGCGGGTCCTAGAGCAAATCAAGCCTGAAACATTTCTGAAGGCAAAAAAAATGACAAAACTGAAGCTGTCCTACTCTGAGCACAATATGAGATGGCAGACTTCTTTGGAAAAGACATAATGCTGGGAAAAAAGTAGAAGACAGCAGGAAGAGTGGAAGACCAACCAAATATAAGATGTATTGATTCCATAAAAGAAGTCACATGCATGATTCTCCAGGAGCTGAGCAGGGCTGCTGAGGATAGGACATTGTGGGCATCACTCATTTATAGGGTGACTGGGAGTTAGAGCCAACTCAATGTCATATAAAACACACAAATGTCAATGACAAAATTTTAAGTAAAGTTAAACAGAAATGACCTGTGGTAAATAAAGAAGTTTCCCAAATTAAAATTTTAAGATTGAATGTTCAATTCAAGAAAATATACTATTTAAAGGAAAATAGCATGATGTTCTCCTTTAAATATTACATTCTTAACTTTATATAAATAAATGAGATGAATGAAAGAGTTCATAGATTAGGGTGGTACTTCAGGATTTAAAAAGGCACTACTCAGAGCCTGGAAATTTATTACCAAGAAAACAGCCTAATCAGCGGGCCATAATGGCTTTGGCTGGTTTTAATGAGAATTTACTTGCTAAGGGCAAGTGATCAATTTTTAGTAATTTATGGGAGCTTATTGAGCAACTGTTGCATGCAAGACATTATCAGGCTATTAAACAACAGAAAATAATTAAAGAGAAAATAACACTGGTTGATAATGGCTCCAGAGGTCTACATGTGAACCTGAACCATGTAGCTTAGTTGGTTAGAGCATCATCCTGATATGCCAAAGTTGCCGGTTCAGTTTCTGGTTGGGGCACATACAAGAATCAGCCAATGAGCACAAGTAAGTAGAGCAACAAATAGGTGTTTCTGTCTCTTTCTCTCTCTCTCCCCCTCTTTCTATAAAATCAAACATAAAAAAAATAGTGTGACCAAAGTTATGATGGTTCGCAAATCTCAAAGTTTATGTTGGCTTTAAGTTGCTGAGTGTTCTATTAAAAAAGAAAAAAAGAAGACAAGTAGACTTATGCATTGGTGTTCTGTGGAATTCATTAAAAAGGTAAAAATACTTGAAATAGTCATAAAATTAAAAATGCATGCACACTATGACAAAGTAATCCCAATTTAGGTATTTATATAAAAAGAAATAGTATAGCATGGCATCTTTTTTCAGTGGTGAAAAAGGAATAATGGATTGTTGGGGAACTTTATCTAAATAGTGCTTTTTTTTGTTTTCTCAAAATATATAACTAAATAAAATAATTATCACTGTTTCTTTTCAACTAAAATTTTCTTCATCACATTTTGTTAAATGATCTTTAAAAGTTTCAAATGCATGCATATAGGATATGCTTATCATGAAAATAAAATTATAACAAATATGTGTGCATCTATAAATATATATACCTATGTAAAATCAGGAGAAAAATACTAAATTTAATATACTCAGTTGTTTAATTTGGCTAATTAGAGAGATATGGGATTAAAAGAACAGAGGAGCAGATGATTGATTTGTGTGTATTTTTTCTCTCATTCTTATAACAAACATTACTTTTTGCTAAAAATATGGAGAAATACATTAAATATGAGCTCTGTCCAGAAGATATACAGCCATGTAATATGAAAAATAGAGACATTTCTTAAGGAAGACACAAGATACAAGAAACATTGTACATAGATGCCTCGGTCCCTTCAAAGTAGGCACCTTGGGACCTCACACAATTTTCCCAGCATCTCTTCCACCATGCAAAATACTCTGCAAAATCCTTTGTTGGAATTACCATCAACTGGCTTTTTAGATTTTCATGAATCTCATCAACTGTATAAAATCTCTTCTCTTTCAAAAGCGATTTTAGTTTTGGGAAAAGCCAGAAGTTGCAGGGCACTAGATTTGGGTCATTGGTAGCGGTTTGAATCAAGTCATTAGCAACTGCAGCATGATGTTATGTTCCTTCTGCACTGGTAACAGAAGCCACGGAATGAGTTTTACCATGATACATTTCATGCCAAGATTCTGCATCAAAATTTTGGACACAGTAGTTTTCAGAATCCCCACGTCAGCTTGTCATTCTTGCACTGTCAGTCATCAATCTTTGTTGATTGCAGCATGTACATGTTCAACATTCTCAGGTGTTCTGCATTCTGCAGGCCTTCCAAAATGTGGATCTCTTGCAACAGATTCTTGACCATTTTTAAAGGATTTGTGCCACACTTTTATTTGCATTGCATTCATTGCATCATCTACAAAAGCCTTCTGAACCATTTGGATATTTTCCATGGAAGAATGTTCAAGCTTAATGCAGAATTTGATGCAGATTCGTTGCTGACTCAGTAATTTTAAATGCAATAGCCACACAGTACACATGTTCAATCAATAATGTCTACTGCGTACACTGACTAATACGTTGAGTTATTGTTCATGCATGCACATTCCAGTCCAATCTCCTTGGCTGCCAGGTTACATCAGTGTAGGGCAAACCATTCTCATTATATTAACAATGGCTGGACTTTTACTGGACAGACCTCATGTAAAACAAAAGGAAGCATGGCTTACTGTTTTCACACCATGAATATCACAAGCAAAATAATGTACTAGATTAAAGTATTTAAAATATTCATTTAGTGCCTCTATTCACTCAGTAGGTAGATAAATATTTATTGTGCTCCTCCAAAGAGGACATACAGATGGCCAATAGATACATGATGTTCAACATCATTAATCATCATAGAAATGCAAATTAAATTCACAATGAGATATCACCTCACACTTGTCAGAATGGTAATCATCAAAAAATCAATAAACAACAAGTGCTAGAGAGGATGTGGAGATAAGGGAACTCTTGTGCCCTATTGGTGGGGATGCAGACTGGTGTTGCCATTGTGGAAAGCAGTATGGAGACACCTCAAAAAATTAAAAATGGATTTGCCTTTTGACTTCCACTTCTGGGCATATATCCAAAGAAACCCAAAACACTAATTCAAAAGAACATAAAAACCCCCAAAGTCATTGTAGCATTATTTACAATCACCAAGATATGGAAGCAGCCCAAGTGTGCATTAATAGATGAGTGGATAAAACAACTACAGAACATTTACACAATGGAATCCTACTTGACTGTAATGGATGGATAGACCTAGAGGACATTTTGCTAAGTGAAATAAGCCAGTCAGAGAAAGGCAAATACCATATGATTTCCCTCATGTGTGGAATCTAATGAATAAACTGAACTAACAAGCAAAATGGAAACAGATTCATAAATAGAGAGCAGGATGACAGCTAAGAGGGGATAGTTAGGAGTGGACAGATAGAGTAAAAAGGAAGAAGGACTCATGGACATGGACCACAGTGTGGTGATTGCAGGGATGAGGAGTATATAAGGTGGTTAAATAGTAATGGAAAACTACAATAAACTTTCTTTGTTTAAGTTGAGTTGCATAAGAAACATCAGAAACAGACCAGATAAAGATCCCTGTCCTAGTGTACCTTCTATTCTAGAGGGGAAAAACAGACCACAAACAAAAGGACAAAATGACACGTAAACTATATCTCATTTTAGAAGAGGACAATTGCTATGAACAAAAGGAGTAAAACAGGGAAAAGAGATCAAAAGTTTTATAGTTTTATTTAGACTGGTCAGGTTTAGGTATCCCTGGAAGGCAATATTTAAACAAGGACTTCAAGGTAGTGAAGGTATGAGCTCGGTGATCTGGGAGAAAAATGTTCCAGGCTAAGGGAAGATGCAGTACTTTTCTCATTAAAAAAGCAAAAAACAGAAAATTAATTAAATAATGATTTTTACTATTATCCCATTATCAACTTTCCTTGTGAAGTCAATCATTTATTTAAATGCCAGGACATCCATAATAACACTACATAATTATAATGAAGTACAGCACTGTCTCATAGTTTAATTCATTTGATTAATTTAATTCATTTGAATGACACAACTGTAGTTTTGTGTAATTCACATTTTGTGCATGATTTCTACAAAGCACATTAAAAACAGAACTTTGTGCATATGAAGATAAAAAAGAAATTCTTGTTCTGGAACTTAATATATTGTGAAGAAGAAAGCCACATACAAATTTCTACAACATCAGTTGTTGTAGTATACAACACTTGTATACTGCAATAACACAAGTATTACTTGTCAGGGCAAGTAATATGGTCTTCAGTTGACATTGAGGAAAGTGAAATTGAAAGAGGGAGAAACAACAACACAGTCAATAGAGCATCTACTTCATTCATGCATTGACTCTTAGAGACAGGTTAAAATATTACGTGTGTTTATAAATGATAATGGATACCAAGAATATCACAAGAAATGTAAAATAGCAGTCATGTTGGATAATTTAGAAAATTTTTCTTACAATTTTAAAATGTATTGTTTGACAATAGATAACATAAACAAGAAAATAAAAGATACATACCATTAGAGACATCCAGTTTCAGTAAGAAAATCTGTTTCACTTATCCATTATATTGATACAGTTATTATTAACATCAACTAACAACATTCTTTATCACTCTATTCATATATATGTGTGTGTATACATACACAAATTTATATATATAAATTTATCTTGAATAGCTGAACTCCTTTTAAAACTCTAGTTTAGTGTTCCTCCATTTATTTATCCTGAATGAGATAAAAGAAAGAACAGAGGACAGCTTAATAATATTTACAGTCGCTTTATCAACCATTAACTTAAAATATTATTCAAGATTCATAGATTTTCAAAAGTGTATTTTTGCCATTCCCAATAAAATATAATAAATTTAATGGCACTCATTTAATAATTCAGTACTGGCCTTATTAGTTTATAAGTGACATAATAGATTCCAAGGGTTTGACAGACTTATGGAATTTATGAATTAGAATGCTCTTTAGATGTACTCTACCCTAAGTATTAGCCCAAACAGAGCATTCTGTTTCTAATTTCTGTAACAAGATGATTCAGTTTCTCTTTGAAGTCTTTCAATGTCAGTGAGCTCACTTACTTGAATAAAAAATTACTCAACTTGGAATATTCTGATTGTTAGAAATATCTTCTATAATGTAGAGATCTGATGGCTCTCCCAGAATATATTTGTACTTAATTAAAAAACAATACATAAATTTTCAACTGCTGGAGTTAAATAGCATAAGTTTTATTCTTTTTTAAATTTTATTTTAATCATTGTTCAAGTCCAGTTTTCTGCCCTCCACTCCCATTCCAGTCTGCCCACCCATCCCTTCCCACTTCCCTCCCATTACCATCCCCCTAGTTTTTGTCCATGTGTCCTTTAAATATGTTCCTGTAAACCCTTCCCATTCTCTCCTGAAATTCCCTCTTCTCTCCCCTCTGGTCACTGTCAGCCTGTCCTCTATTCCAGTGTCTTTGACTATATTTAGCTTGTTTCTTTGTTTTGTTGATTAGGTTCCTGTTGAAGGTGAGATCATATGGTATTTGTCTTTTACTGCCTGGCTTATTTCACTTAGCATAATGCTTTCCAGCTCCATCCATGCTGTTGTGAAGGGTAGGAGCTCCTTCTTTCTTTCTGCTGCATAGAACTCCATTGTGTAAATGTACCATAGTTTTTTGATCCATTCATTTACTGATGGGCATCTTGGTTGCTTCCAGCACCTAGCTATTGTAAATTGTGCTGCTATGAACATTGGGGTGCAAAGGTTATTCTGTATTGGTGTTTTGGGGTTCTTAAGATGTAGTCCCAGCAGTGGAATTGCTGGGTCAAAAGGCAGATCCATGTTTAGTTTTCTGAGGAAGTTCCATACTGTTTTCCATAGTGGTTGTACCAGTCTACAGTCCCACCAACAGTGCACTAGGGTCCCCTTTTCTCCACAACCTCTCCAACACTTGTTGTTTGTTGCTTTGTTTGTGATGGCCATTCTGATGGCTGTGAGGTGGTATTTCATGTAGTTTTCATTTGCATCTGTCTGATAGCTAGCGATATTGAACATCGTTTCATGTGTCTTTGAATCCTATGTATGTCTTCCTTGGAGAAGTGTTTGTTCAAGTCCTCTGCCCATGTTTTAATTGAGTTGCTTGTCTTCTAAGAGTGGAGTCATGTAAGTTCTTTATATATTTTGGAAATTAAACCCTTGTCTGAGATATCATTGGCAAATATGTTTTCCCATAAAGTTAGTTCTCTTTTCATTTTAATACTGTTTTCTTTAGCTGTGCAGAAGCTTTTTATTTTGATGAGGTCCCATCTGTTTATTCTTTCTTTTATGTCCCTTGCTCCAGGGGACATGTCAGTAAAAAAATTTCTGCATGAAATATCTGAGATTTTCTTATCTATGTTCTCCTCTAGGACTTTAATGGTGTCACGGTTTATATTTAAGTCTTTTATCCACCTTGAATTTATTTTTATGTAAGGTGTAAGTTGGTGCTCAAGTTTCATTTTTTTTTTTTTTTGCGTGTAGCTGTCCAATTCTCCCAACACCATTTGTTAAAGAGGCTATTTTTACACCATTTTATGTTGCTGCCTACTTTGTCAAATATTAATTGACTGTAGAGACTTGGGTTTATTTCGGGGCTCTCTGTTCTGTTCCATTGGTCCATGTGCCTGTTTTTATGCCAGTACCAGGCTGTTTTGATTACAGTGGCCTTGTAGTGTAGTTTAGTGTCAGGTACTGTGATCCCTCCTACTTCACTCTTCTTTCTCAAAATTGCAGCAGCTATTCAGGGTTGTTTATGGTTCCATATAAATTTTTGAAGTGTTTGTTCTATGTCTGTGAAATAAGCCATTGGGACTTTAATAGGTATTGCATTGAATGTGTAAATTCCTTTGGGTAGTATGGAATTTCGATGATATTAATTCTTCCCATCCATGAACACGGTATATGTTTCCATTTGTTTGTGTCTTCCTTGATTTCTTTCCTCAGTGTTGTGTAGTTTTCTGGATACAGGTCTTTTACCTCTTTGGTTAGGTTTATTTCTAGGTATTTTATTTTTCTTTTTGCTATTTCAAATGGGATTTTTTTCTTGATTTCTGCTTCTGCTGTTTCATTGGTGATGTACAGAAATACCATTGATTTCTGGATATTGACTTTGTATCCCGCTGTTTTGCAAATTCATTTATTAGGTCAATCAGCTTTTTGCCCAAGTCTATAGGATTTTCTATGTACATTATCATGTCATCTTCAAACAGTGACGGTTTTGTTTCCTCCTTTCCAATTTGGGTAACTTTTATTTCTTTTTCTTGTCTGATCACTGGGGTTAAAACTTCCAGTACTATATTGAATAGAAGTGGTGAAAGTGGACAGCCTTGTCTTGTTCCTGATCTTAGTGGAAAAGATTTTAATTTTTGCCCATTGAGTATGATGTTGGCTGTAGGTCTCTCATATATGGCCTTTATTATGTTGAGGAATGCTCCCTCTGTTCACACTTTGCTAAGTGTTTTTATCATAAATGGGTGCTGTACCTTATCAAATACTTTTTCTGCATCTATTGATATGATCATGTGATTTTTGTCTTTGCTTTTGTTTATGTGATGTATTACATTTATTGATTTGTAAATATTGTGCCATCCTTGCATTGCTGGAATGAATCCCACTTGGTCATGGTGTATGATCTTTTTAATGTATTGTTGGATGTGGTTTGCTAATATTTTGTTGAGGATTTTAGCGTCTATGTTCCTTAGTGATATTGGCCTGAAGTTTTCTTTGTTGTGTCTTTTTATGGTTTTGGGATTAGGATGATGCTGGTTTCATAAATAGAATTTGAGAGTCTTCACTCATTTTGGATTTTTTAGAATAGTCTGTGAAGGATGGGGGTTAGCTCTTCCTTAAACGCTTTGTAGAATTCTCCTGCGAAACCATCTGGACTTGGGCTTTTGTGTGTTGGGAGTTTTTTGATTACTGCTTAAATTTCTTTTGCTGTTATTGGTCTGTTCAGGATTTCTGCTTCTTTTTCATTGAGTTTTGGAAGATTATATTTTTCTAGAAAGTTGTCCCTTTCATTTAGGTTTTCAAATTTCTTGGCATACAGTTCTTTGTAGTAATTTCTTACAATCCTTTGTATTTCTGTAGTATCAGTTGTAATATCTCCTCTTTCATTTCTGATTGTGTTTATTTGGTTCTTCTGTCTTTTTTTCTTGATGAGTCTGCTTAAAAGCTTGTCAGTTTTGTTTATCTTTTCAAAGAACCAGCTTCTGGATTCGTTGATCCTTAGAATTGTACTTTTGGTCTCTATGTCATTTAATTCTGCTCTGATCTTGGTTATTTCCTTCCTTCTACTTGTTCTGGCTGTCTTTGTTGTTGTTCCTCGAGTTCTTGTCAATGTAGGGTTAGGTTGTTTGTTTGAAATATTTCTATCTTTTTCAGGTAGGCCTGTATCACTATGAACTTCCCTCTCAGGACTGCCTTTGCTGTGTCCCATAACTTTTGGGTTGTTGTGATTTCATTTTCATTTGTTTCCAGAAACCTTTTAATTTCTTCCCTAATTTCATTCTTGACCCCATTCATTATTTAATAGCATGATATTTGATCTCCATGATTTTAAGTGTCTTGGGTTTTTTTCTTCGGGGTTGGTTTCTAGTTTCAGTTCCTCGTCATCAGAGAAAATGCTTGGTATGGTTTCAATTTTTTTCAATTTTCTTGAAATTTCTGAGGCTTGTTTTGTGTCTTATCATGTGATCTATCTTTAAAAATGTTCTATATACATTTGAAAAGAATGTGTATTTAGCTTCTTTGGGATGAAGGGCTCTGTATATATCAGTTAAGTCCATTTCATCTAGGGTATTGTTCAATGCCACAATATCTTTGTTGATATTTTGTTTGGAAGATCTGTCCATTTTTTACAGTGGGGTGTTAAAATCCCCCACTATAATTGTGTTGCTGTCCATATCTTTCTTGAAGTCCTCTAAGATTTGCTTTATGTATTTGGGTGCTCCTGTGTTGGGTGCATATATATTTACAATTTTTATGTCTTCTTGGTGGATTCTTCCCTTGAGAATTATGAAATGACCTTCTGGGTCTCATTATGGCCCTTTTTTTGGAAGTCTATTTTGTCAGATCTGAGTATTGCTACCCCGGCTTTTTTTTTTCCTGTCCATTTGCTTGGAAAATTTGTGTCGAGCCCTTCGCTTTCAGCCAGTGCACGTCTTTTATCCTGAGGTGGGTCTCTTGTAGGCAGCATATGTGTGGGTCATGTTTTCTTATCCATTTAGCTATTCTATGTCTTTTGATTGGATCATTTAATCCATTTACATTGAGGGTTATTATTGATAGGTACTTATTCATTGCCATTTATGTACATGTGTTCCTCTCTCTCTCTCTCTCTCTCTCTCTCTCTCTCTTTTCCTTCTTTTCCTTAAAGCAGTCCCTTTAGCATCTCTTGCAGAGCTGGTTTGGTGAAGGTGCATTCTTCTAGACTTCTTTTGTCTGGGAAGCTTCTTATTTGGTCTTCTATCTTGATTGTGAGCCTTGCTGGTTAAAGTGGCCTTGGTTGCAGACCTCTGGTTCTGATTACTTGGAATATTTCTTGCCATTCTCTACTGGCTTAGAGTGTTTACATTTAGAAGTCAGCTGTTAGCCTTATTGGGGTTCCTTTGTATGTTACTTCCTGTTTCTCCCTTGCTGCCTTTAAGATTCTCTCTTTGTCTTGAAATTTTGCCATTTTAATTATGATGTGTCTTGAGGTGGGCCTCTTTGGGTTCCTCTTGATTGGGACTCTCTGTGTTTTCTGGATTTGTGTGACTTTTTCTATCATCAGATTAGGAAAGTGTTCCATCATTACTTTTTCAAATAGGTGTTCTATCCCTTGCTCTTATTCCTCTCCTTCTGGTATCCCTATTATACGGATATTATTACGTTTCATATTGTCTTGCATTTCTCAATCCCTCTTCATTCTTCCTGAGCCTCTTTTCCTTTTTTTTGCTCTTTCTGGGTGCTTTTTTCTACTTTGTCCTCCAATTCGCTGAGCTGATCTTCTGCTTCATCGATCCCTCTTTTCATTCCTTCTACTGTGTTCTTCAGTTCAGAAATTGTGTTCTTCATTTCCTCTTGGCCCTTGTTGATAGTTTCTATTTCCTTTTTCATGTTGATGTAGTTTTCAGTGAGTTCATTGTAGCTTCCCTGTAGTTTCTGGTAGCTCATTGTGAGCTACCAGAAACTGGTTATCATTCCTGATAATCATTGTTTTGAACTCAATATCTGATAGTTGAATTACCTCTATTTCATTTAACATTCTTTCTGAGGCTTCCTCCTTTTCCTTCATTTGGGGATTGTTTGTTTGTGTTTTCATTGTTCATAAGACTCTTCTTGTTAGCCTCTGTTTCTTAAGTTGATCTGTTCTGGTTCCCTGTGCTTATGGTGTAAACTTCTGTGGTAGAATACCTGTCAGATTCAGTGGTGCAGTCTCCTTTAGGTATCCTAGTGTTCACAGCTTCCCGGTACTCTTTTTTGTGATCAGCTGGAGGAGTGAGGCAAAATGTTTTAAGACAGCAAGACAGTATTCTATGATATTTATAGTAGCAGCCAGTAGAGAAGAGATGGGAGATCCTTTGGCTATGTATAGTGTTAACTGTGATCTTCCACCCCACCAGCCACATTTTAGAAAGCATCAAAAGAAGATAAGACTCTTATTGGAGAGGAAAGGATTGTTAGTTGGATCTAGAAAGCTGTGAGGCTGTGGGAGGTCAGATTCTGAGGCAGGGTGGGAATAAAGAATAGTAAATAGGAGTAGTGTGTAAAAGAATAGAGATAATCCCTACAATAATAGAGTTCAGGAAATTGCAAAGTGGGCTAAGATCTGGGAGGGGTGTTGTATAATATTTACAATTGTATGAAATAGGTCTTATTTACAGTAATATTAAAGCAACAATCATGTGTCAGAATGTATGAGATCTAGATAACAAGAATAAGGAATATAGAACCTTGAGAGGTGTACTAATGGAACACAAATGAAGGACAGTAATTTAGCAACACACTGTGAATGAGATAACAGGGGAAACCTATCAAATGACAGTATAACCAGCCAAGCAAAGAAGATTATACAGAAAGAAAAAGAATACCAAAATATTATTAAAATAAAAAATGTCAGGAAAGTGAGGAAAAGATAATACAAATTTGCAGTAACTTGCAGGCTCAAAAAAAAAGGGGAAAAAAGCAGAAGATGGAAAGCAGGAGAGATAAATTTGGAGTGGAAGGAGTAATACTAGGATGAAAGGAAGGGAAACATAAGGAATTGAGAAATATAAAAATAGTAAGAATTAAAAAATAAAAAGTTACTTTAAAAACATGATAAAATCAAACAATCAAACAACAACAAAAGCAAACAACAACAAAACTCTCTTGTTTGTTTCAAACTGGCCAAACCAGTTTTTCTGGTCTTCCTGGCTTCAGCAGGCTGAGGGGTAATTGGAATGCTTTTCACTCTTCCCAGTCAGAACTCAGTCAGCCTCTCAAGTACTGTCCCCAGGGCTAGCAGCATGCTCTCCCCAGAGCAGATCTGATGCCTTCCCACAGGACCCTGGGTGTGGGTATGGGTGCTCCCAAGCATGCTCTCCGGAGCTTACTGCCAGGGTGTCCCGGCTCCGGGGCTCCACAGAGAGCCCGCATCTTTTCCGGGTTCACGGTATAAGCTCCGGGGATTGCAAGGGGTCTCACCCTTCCCCCAATTTCACCACTGTGGGCTCTGTGTTCTCGAGAAGCAGGCGCATGTTTTCTGGGTTCACAGCGTGAGAGTTGGGAATTCCAAAGGGGCACGTGCTTCCCTGACTTCACCACCGCTGGCTTCAGAAACCCATGAACGTCGGTGCCCTTTCCTTGTTCAGGGCTGTGGGGTCTTGGTCTTCCACAGAACCACACTCTCACCCAGTTGGGGGTGCGGGTGCACGTCTAGGCCACCCTTGGTCGCACAGGCTGGGGCACTCACTTCTCCCAGGGCTATGCATGGGTGCTCACAGCCCCTGTGTGCTTGTCCCTCAGTCTCAATCCCCTCTCTGTGCCTTCAAGCAACAAGGCCTCCCCCGGCGCTGCTTAATCCTTGTTGTCCTAAGAGAGAGCGACTCTGCTCTCCTGGGTGCCCTGAGGCAGACCCAGGAGCATAGGGCCTGGGGGCTGCAATCTCCCTGGTCCCCACGCTGATCCCTAGGCCCTTATTATCCTGAAGCAGTTTCCTTACCATCTGGTTTTTCAATGTTTGCTCTAATTTTTGATGTCCTGTTTTCATAAATGTTGAGATATTGTTGGCCCCTTGTTCTGTTCCTCTGAGGATCAGCCATTTTCTCTCCTGTACATAGGGGAAGGGGAATATGCTCCCTTCTACAATGCTGCCATCTTCCCCCATAAGTTTTATTCTTTATAAAAATATTTTAAATTGTAAAAAAAAAGATTTAAATTGTAAGGCAATTTATAATCCTCACAATTTGTATCAACTATTTTCACACTTCATAACAGTGATTTTCAATTCTTCTCATCTCATGGCAAACAAAGTAAAAATTATGCAGCACACCAGAAAGTGTTTTACCCATCTGACAAAAAATATTTATAATTTTGATTCATTTGATGGGAAAAGAAGTCAGTATGCCTGACTAATCAGTCAAGTACTGTCTGTTTTAAAAGTTCTTACAGCACACCAGTGTTCTATGGAAAGCAGTTTGAAAATTGCTGTTTTATAATAATTTATATGAGAGTACTCAAATTAATTCTACTCATCTTAACCAGGGAGTAAAGCCTCATTAAGGCTAATAAAAATGTTATTTTCTATGTTTTTCACATTGTTTTATAAATAAAGATGTGTATTTTTACTTGGTATCACAACTAGACCATAAGGCATGTTGAGAAAAAGACACTGTCTTGTTTTGCTTTGCACACCTACATAATTACACATTGGCTAATATACATTGATTAACTCATCTTTTTTTAAAAAAAGACTCTTTTTAAAAATTATTCTCAGTGTATAGAATTAAACACTACCTACAGCTGTGGTCTACTCAGGTAAAAATAAACTGTAACTTATGCTCTGACTGGTATGTCTCAACTGGTTAAGTGTCATCCCACAAAGCTGGTCACCAGTTGATTTCTGGTCAGGGCACATGCCTGGGTTGCAGGTTAGGTCCCCTGGCAGGGGCAGTATGAGAGGCAGCTCATCAGTGTTTCTCTTTCATATTGATGTTTCTTTCCCTCTCTTTCTCCCTCCCTTCCCCTCGCTCTAAAAAACAAGTAAAATCTTTTTTTAAGATTATATTTATTTTTAGAGAGGGAAGGGAGGGAGATAGAGAGAGAGAGAGAAATATCAATGTGCTGTTGCTGGGGGTCATGGCCTGCAACCCAGGCATGTACCCTGACTGGGAATTGAACTTGCGACACTTTGGTTCTCAGCCCCTGCTTAATCCACTGAGCTACGCCATCCAGGGAAAAAAATAAATAAAATCTTCAAATAAAAAAATATAATAAAGAAACTACAACTCCCTTGATTGAATCTTAGTTTTCTATTTTTCTAAGCTTAAAATATTATTCCCCACATGTATATGTCTTTAAACATAGTGTCAGTTGTGACTTTATATTGATTATTTTTATATGAAATCAATTAAATAAATTAAATGTGGTCTCCTCTATTCAATTAGTTGAGAATGTTTTCATATCAAAATATTCATTTAATAAAATTAAAACAAATATAAGCTTATTTCCTGCAATAATTGTTAATATATTTATTTTCTGCAATTCTAATTACACACCAATATAAATTGTTAAATGCTTAATGGAAATTTGAATTATTCATTTTATGTGTCTAATGATTGGTTTTGGCTTATTTCAAAAAATGTTTCAAAAAGCATTTTGAATATACAGATGCAGGAAACTTGGTACAACATAAATTACATTAGACATGAAGTTGCAAAACTTAAATTTTTATTTAGTTCCAGTTGTGTTCCTTGAACATGACACTTTAGACAATACAAAATATTCTAAATTACCAGGATATACATTTATGAAGAGGGAAAATATTATCTTACTGAGTGCTCCTGATGCCCCACAGAGATTTCTGAGGATGGAGGTATTAGTGTGCAAATAATAGCAGCTCAAAATAATCAATAAATATACCTTCAACATTGTCTTGACTTTTTAAACCCTTTTAATGTCAAATAAGGGATTTACAGTTTTCCCTGCTTCCTTTCAACAACTTTCCAATATTATCTCCCTTAATCTCTTGTTTTTTCTTCCTGGCCCTTTTTTCATTATCCAAAATGGTTTCATAATGAAAACTAATTTGTTTTTAGCACATGAGATTGTAGTACATCTGAACATACATACTACTGTCTTTAACTCATCTATGTATGTTTCTAGTTTGCTTATCTATCAAGGAATTAAATTTGCCTTTTGTAAGGTGAATTTAATATTAAATAATTTAAAATGACTTTCCATTCAAAAGAAGAACAAATGAGTAGACACTATGTTCTTATGTGTCTAATACTTATTAATATTAAACCAACTTGGGAGAGCAGTGAATCTTTATTTATTGCTTTTCTTTGAGTACCTAAAAACAATTTCAGTTTATTTAGAAAATGAACTTTCTGACACTGTGTTTACAAGGCTTAATTTAGATCAGGTAAATGTTGTTGCATACTAATCTGCCCCTAGTTTAATGGCTTAAAAAAGCTTTTATTCCCTCAGAAGGCAGCATGAAGGTGAAAAAATTCTTTTGGTATGGTTAAATTCATCGAAGTGACCTCAGACAGCTGCTAGATTACCTGAGATCTGACTATGTTAGGAGAGCCACAGGTGGTATGTTCTGTCTCTAGTCCACACAGTATCTTTCATCCCACGGGTTGACCCAGGTTTGTTCATGTGCCATTGATGGCAGGAGTCAGTTCTATCACCAGTCAATGGGACATCCCAGATTACAGAAGTGGACAAATAACATCATTCAACATTTGAAGATCAATCGGTGTAATCCACCATCATAACAGGCCAAAGAAAGAAATTATTTGATAATATCAATGGATGCAGTAAAAGCATTTGACAAATTCAAACAACCACTCATGATAAAAAGTTTCAGCAAGTCAAGAATAGAGCAGAACTACCTCAACTTGATAAAAAGCATGTACAAAAAACCTTACAAGTAACTGCATATTTAATGATGAAAGACTAAGTGCTTTCCCAGTGTTTTCCTGAAAAACAAGGAAAGGACATCTGGTCTTATCACTCTCATTCAACATAGTACTTAACATTTATGCCACTGTAATTAGGCATGAAAAAATAAAATCATACAGATTGGAATGGAAGAAGTAAAATTGCTCTTAACTGTAGATTCTATGATTTTATATGATATATGATAGTATATGATATACTTTTCCAAGAAATCTACAAAAACTACTCCTAAAACTAGAAAGTTAAGCAAGGTTGCAGGTCACAATATCAGCACAAAATTCAATTGCAATTCAATATATTAACAATAAACAGATGGAAAACCAAATTTAAAAAGCAAACACATTTAGAAATACTCCAAAACACCTAAATACTTAGGAATTAAGAATGGATGTCTTTGATTTTTTTAAAAAATCAAAGATAAATAAACAGAAAGACATACAGTGTTTATGAACTCCATATAGTAAAAATGTCAATTCTTTCCAAGTCAATTTATAGAGTAAATGCAATTTTATCAAAGTTACAACAGTTTTTACAGTGTAAACAAGATAATTTAAAATTCATATGAAAAGGTATAGGTCATAGGATAGCTAAAACAATACTAAAAAAATAAAATGGAAAAAATCATTCTATCTTCTATTAAAGCTTACTATTCAGTGCAATAGTCAATACAATTATTAACCAAGGGATAAACACATAGACCAATAAAACACAATTAGAAATCCAGAAGTAAACCCATATAAATATGCCCAACTGATTTCTGCAAAAGCATAAAAGGATTTCAGTGGAATAAGAAGGATATATATAACCTTTTTTACAAATGCCCCCAAGACAATTGGATATCCACAAATCATCAGAGAAAGCATTCACTTAAATCTTAACATCTTACAAAAAATAAACTAAAATGATAATGACAATATAAAACAAACTTTAAAAAATTAGGAGGAAATCATCAAGATCTACAACTACACATTGAATTTTTAGACTTGACAACAAGTCTAAACAAGTCTTTTTTTTCTTGATAAGAAAAAAAATTAAATTAGACACCACCAAAATTAAACCCTCTTGGTTTGCAAAAGAATCTGATAGTGGACGGAATGACAAGGTACAAACTGGGAAAACTATCTATAAACCACATCATCTGATAAAGAGTTTATATTAATATTATATAAAGTGTCCAAATTAAACTATATAAAAAAGATCAAATTATAATCAATGGTCTCATTTTTAAAAATGTGCAGTTGGATAAAAACGTTAGTAATTTAATTCTGAGAAAAAGAGACTTGAAAACTGAATATACTTTCCTTTGTGTGGAGAAGGGAGAGGTTATTGTCAGGTGTTTTGTTTGTTGTTCTAGGAAAGTTCTGAGTTGCCTGAGGGCAGAATTGACTTAAAGACATACTAACTGGCCAGTATGGTGCTTGATGCATTCTTCCTTTTCACTAAGTAATTTATATTTTAATTAATTAAAAAGTCCTAAGCTGATTAAGTTATTTCTATATTATGAACTTAGATACATGGGTTTATGACAAAATGTTTTAAGTAACACAAGTATCCATCTGTTTAACATATTAGAAAATGCCTTGAATTGCTTAATGTGAAGAAAATCTATGTGAAGACAGCTTAGTGGGCTTATTGTTTGTTTTTGTGCCTTTGGAATTCATTTGTTTTTTAGAAGCATTTTAGTATATACCAAGTACAGAAAGGGAGAATATTTAGAAAAAAATCAATATATTTACTGATATATTTAGGTTTTGCTATGCACAGGTGAATATTTACCATTAAATGAATGATATTATTAAATACAAAAAAAATATTGGTTTAACATTCTAATGTCTGAAATTACATATTGAGACATTATAATGGAGAAGTGCACACCCAAAATACTAATCTTTAACTTAGTAATCTGTAACTTTGAATGAAAAATAAAACAGCAGAAAAGGGACAATAAAAGCATTAAGGAATAATTATCAATTAATTAAAAATAGAGTATCATATCTATCAGTTAAAATGCACATTTACTCAGTAACTAAATACTAAGGATAAAGCAAAATGTAGAAGTAAAATTTTCACATGATATGACTACAGCCAACTATGTAGTTTTAATAAACTGCTTAAACTATAAATGTCCTTTTAATAGATGGGATACTAAAAGTAGAGCCTAAAGCAATATACAGTATGGGTAAATAATTTTATTTATGAAAATAGGCAATTAATAAAAAGTCATCAAGAAAATAACTTGTGAGATCTTTTAAAATTGCAGAACATTTTATTTTCTATGTTCAGTCAACCTGAAAGCTGTTTCTGGCTCAAGAGATTTCTCATAAAACATCTCAAAAAAATGTTGGAAAGGGAAATGAGGAGTTATTGTTTGAGGGACACAGAGTTTCAGTTGAGGAAACTGAAAAACTTCTGGAGATATATGGTAGTGATGGTTGGACAACAACGTGCATGTACGTAATGCCAGAGAACTATATATTTTGTTATTAAAATGGTAAATTGTTATATATGGTTTATCACAATTTACAAAAACTGATAAACCATACTGATAGCATGTACTTTTGATAAATGAGATGATAATAATAAATACAAGTTGGGAGCCCTGAGGAAAGAATTAATAATTTATAGATTTATATCCCCAAGATTAATAAATTAATTTATGTAATTTATTTAATTACTTTTCCAGTTTCTTCTCCAGATTCAACCTGTCATATTTTCTGTTTTCTTCGAAATACTTTTTGCTAGTTTATTTCAAATGTGTATATACTTAATAATTATACCCTAAAGTTATGTTTATATTACATTATATCATTCTGGGAGTTGAAGCATTCAAGAACCACCTATGATGTCACCTATAACTGGAATTTAAGGAACAAAATAAACTAACAATCAAAATAAAATCAGAGACACAGAAACAGAGAACAGACTGACAGCTGTAGGAGGGAAGGGGGAGGTTGGAGCTACTTGTGAGAAGGTGAAGAGATTAGACAAAAACACATATGCATCACCTTTGAATATGAAAAATGGTGTGGGGATTGACTGCAGGAAGGAGGTACTGGGGAAGGGGGGAAATGAGGGTCATACTGGGACAACTGTAAAAATATAGACAATAATAAAAAAATACACATATTTAAAGTATAAAAAGAAGAAAAATAAAAATTTCCTAAAATTCTTACTAGCATACTTTTCACATATTTGACAAACCTCATGTCTCACTTGTATGTGAAATCTAAAATAATCCAACTCAATGAAGCAGAGAGAAGAATCATGGTGACCAAGGGCAAAAAGAGGGAGAAATAGGGGAGATGTCAGTCAAGGGGTACAAAGTCTCACTAATGCAAGATGAATAATTTTTCAGATCTAATGTATAGCAGTGTGACTAATGTTAACAATACATTATTATATACTGGAAATATGCTAACAGGGTAGATCTGAAGTGTTCCTATCACACACGCACAAAAGTGGGAACAGTCTGAGGTGATGCATCCATTAATTAGCTTGAATGAAGTGGTTTCTTCACAAAGTATGTGTATATGAAATCATCAATTGTACACCTTTAATACACCTTGAATATATGTAATTCATAATTGTCAAATATAGCTAAATAAAAAAGAAAATAAATAAAAACTGAAAGTTTAAATTACTATAAAAAAGAAAGCTGGAGAACTGAAGAAATCTCCTTTAACTAGGAAGCCTGTTTCTAATTTTTACTTATTTGTTTTAGATATACAATACCCTTAAGGTGTCCTACTTAGTACTAATCACAGTAAAATTCTTTAACTTGTAATATTAATACACCTAAGGTTCTAATTTTATTAGCCACTTGAGCACAGATAATTATGGTAAGACAGAAATGTTATTTCTGAGCTAAAGGATTATATTCTTCTTATCAATTTTTCTTAAGATATTTGCTGAGTTCAGTAGTAAACATATTATAGAATATTTTCCAATATTATGTGTCAACAGGTAAAAGTTTATTTAATTATGCATTTTTCAGTTTCTGAAATTGCGTTTCCTTTCACTAATTTAAAGCCTGAGATAAAATATTGTCTTTTATTTTGGTTTTTCTCAGAATATTATTTAATTTTTCAAATTTATTTTAGTTGCAATACTAATGTGGTAATTAGATGGCTAATGAAAGAATACACTTGTTTAAAAAAGGATATGTTATTGACGCAAACGACTGAGTTTAAGCGGTTCATATCTTTATGCACTACCAGCTCCATTTGAGAGACCTTTTGTTGAAGGTAGTGATGAAAATAGGAAGAGGAACTGACATAATGGGAAGTAGTCAGTGCTAATTATCCTGGATGACTGAGCAGCAGTTTACTCAAAGGAGGATACACACAGTAAAGAGAAGTAGACATTAATAAGAATATCCAATAATAGTTGTAAAACAATTCTCTGTTATCATTGGAGCAAATTCTAAATCTCTGTATCATAAAATATGAATTGAACTAGCAAAATTTCCACAAATAGTCAACCATTCAATCCTAAGTATAGACAACGCTAGACAATTAGAGAACAAGATGGTCAAAGATTGTGTAATCATTTTTATAAATTATTGATGTAGTACACGTCTTCTTCCTATCAGAGATCTGATATTTATCATTTAGTTACCACTGTAGCATTCTCTAAATGGGTTTGATATTTCTGACCAATGATAACAATTCTTAACCTTTTCTCTTAGAGGAGAGAACTAGTCTTAGTCACAGTGCAGGTAGACATTTGCCAAAAAAAAAAATTTAAAGGAAAAGTCCCAAGTTATTATATCACAAACTCTTGTGTCTTACTCTGTATGTTAGTCACAGTTGGCTTCTAATATTAGTTTGTATTTGAAATATTTATGCAGAGGCCTCCATCACCTACCAATCAATATATTAGAATCTCTCAAACATCCAAAAACATTCTTAGTAGAAATTCCTCCTTATTTTAATTTTCCCAATGAACAATGGTATTATATGCAATACCAAAGTTAGGTTAGCTGGTCACTTGCTTGAAAATCTTGTTCTAGAATGAATTTCAGTGAACAAAGCATGCATGTGTGTGCATGTATGTATGAGTGCACTAACACATTCGGCCACTGAAACTACAGTATTTTTTACCCTTTCTATTTTTCTCCTATTAGTTGTGTTGTAGAATAATTCAAATCATCATCAAGATAGTTAACTTTAATCTGTCAGCAGTATTGCCTGAAATTAAAATGTTGGTAAATATATCATATATAGACATGGGTGTGTTAATGTCCACATATATAGAGTACCTAGCATTTTTTTTTTATGATCAAAGACTAATTTTTTCCTGGAGATTAGTTTTCAAAATATATATGATAAATTAAAGAAAGGAAAAGACTGCATTTTATCTGGATATCTATTCTCCTTATTAGGAATTTGAGCTTTATGTTACAAATGAAAACTATAAAATTTAAATACATTTCATTATAATGAAATTCTTTCACCTCCATAGTTAATTCAATATTTATGTACTTGATAAAATTTAGTATAGAAGATATAAAGAAATATATATGCCAATTAAGAGCTGGTGTAATATTCAAAAGTTTACTTTCCAGATTAACAACTCAACAGGGTTTATGTGATCATCTTAAACTATGTAGGCATTGATGATAATTTAACATAATAGATTAACCAAAGCAGTTGAACTCATAATAGTTTAGCATTTCCTTTCAAAGCAATGTCATCTTTAAACCTAGAAGTTAAAAAAGGTAAAGATGAAAGTAACTCATTGTATGAGTTAATGTGTTTTAATTAATAAACTTTTCAAGTATGAAATTTGGTGTTTGATTCATGTCTAAATATTCTTTAACTTATTATTTACAAGTAGGTAGAAACAAACTTGTTTATGTAAGTATGAAAAATGGCATTGTAATTGATTAGATAATTTCTCTTGAAAGGCCTTAAATTCCCTGATAAGAATTGGCCTTTTAAAATTGTTTCTGTGTTGTCTTTAAGTAATGAAATTCCCACAGACTACTACAGCACATGCACAGTTACACAATGGCACAATTTAACACAGATTAAAATGTTACAATATTTGCTTCATAATGTGTGGATATGATGTGAAATTAAAGTCCCCTTTGTGTGACTCTTCAGTCCCATTTCTCCTCTCATCCACCTTATGTGCAATCTTTCTCATAAATTGGTGTATATCTTCTTATCCATATTTTTACATTTTATGTAGACTCTTCAATTTTTATAATAGCATTTTTGCATGTTCAAGTTTATAGTTGTAGTGCCATGCTGGGTGAAAATTATTTTTACTTATTCCATATCAATACACATAAATGGGAACCTTTATTTCAACTATCAATTTTCATACTATTATTAAACTATGTGTGTAAATTAACTTACATATTTACCTATCAATGGACTCCATTTCAAAAATTCTTCAATGAAAAAACCTGTACATCTCTTTGTGAACATTTATAACAGATTTTAAGGCATATGCTTATGGGTAGAATTGTGGAGGTAGACCACTGACATTTTCTATTTTACCAGGTATTTTTAAGCTTGTACTGCTAGAGGTTTGCCCAAGTCTAAATTCAGTGCTAATATTTTTTCTCTGTTCTTCAAGTTTTGCTGATTCTTTATGGAACCCATGCTATTCCTTCAACTAGCTGACATGTTTTCCTATGTTATATTTTTTCTTGTATGTACTCATGTTATATTTTGAATGTCATTATTAGAAACACTTTTTAATCATCAAATTCTATCAGGAGTTAAGGGAGGTGCACTTCCTCCGGTATATTCTAAAAAAAGGCTGATTGCAATGTCCCATATGCCTTCACTCAGTTCTGCAGCTCACCTTTCTATTAAAGCACTTTCAGTATTGATGTGGAAAATTTTAAAAGGGCATCAATAGGTATTTTTGCACTGAGCATTTCATAGCAATATCTGGACTTCTACTTAATGACAATTATAAATCCCAACTCATGATCCAGATTCAAAAGGAGGTCCTGCATGGGCTAAACAGTTTCTAGTGCAATATCTCTTCAACATTATTAAACACCTTCCTGGTTCTTGTACTTTGGAGTGTTCTTAATTATATCACATTCAATCACAATCTCTGTATTCCAGTTACAAAGCATGTCATTTCTCTATTCATATACAAGCTGGGTTATGGTCATCCTTATGTTATGGAAAACCAGAACCAGAACATACTTTTTTAAAATTTTAATCCTCACCCAAGGTTATGTTTATTGATTTTTAGAGAGAGAGCAAGGAGGGGGAGAGAGAGAGATGGGGAGAGAGAGAGATTGAGAGAGAGAAAGAAAGAGAGAAAAGGGTGGGAACATTGATGCTGGAGAGAAACATTAATTGGTTGCCTCTCATAAGTGCCCCAACTGAGTGTTGGACCTGCAACCTAGATATATGCTCTTACTGGGGATCAAACTCACAACCTTTTGGTATATGGGATGACACTCTAACCAACGGAGGCACCTGGCCAAGCAGAACATACTCTTTAACTGATTCTTTACAGTAAGTTTTAGTTTATATTGTTTTGTTTTGTTTTGTTTTGGGGAAAGAAAGGGAAAATGATAACTGACTGCTTAATCAGTCCAGGATTTCTGTTTGGTAAGATAAAGATGGTGTAACATAGAAAACAGCAATCATTGTACAACATTGTGAATGTATTGAAAACCCTCAAATATGGTAAAATTTTTAAAGTTATGTAAATTTTATCTGAATAAAAATTTTTAAAGAGTTCATTTTTTGCTGGAGCATAAAGAAAAAAGAAAACATTGGCATTTGTACTAGGACAACTAGGAGTAGCTAGACTACATGGTCCACAGAGATCATATATTTTTTAATTACTTTATTGTTGTTCAACTACAGTTGTCTGAATTTCCCCACCACCACTCCCCTCCACCCCAGCCAAACCCTCCTCCTTCCCTTGCTTCAACCCCGCCCCCTTGGTTTTGTCCATGTGTGCTTTATAGTAATTCCTGAAAACCCTTCTCCCCACTGTCCCCTCCCCCCACCCCTCTGGCTATTGTTATATTTTTCTTAATTTCAACGTCTCTGGTTATATTTTGCTTGTTTGTTTGTTTTGTTGATTATGTTCCAGTTAAAGGTGAGATCATATGATATTTGTCCCTCACTGCCTGGCTTATTTCACTTAGCATAATGCTCTCCAGTTCTATCCATGCTGTCACAAACGGTAGGAGATCCTTCTTTCCCTCTGCTACATAGAATTCCATTGTGTAAATGTACCATAGTTTTTTGATCCATTCATTTACTGATGGGCACCTAGGTTGCTTCCAGCACTTGGCTATTGTAAAGTGTGCTGCTATGAACATTGGGGTGCAAAGGTTCTTTTGGATTGGTGTTTCAGGGCTATTAGGGTATAATCCCAGCAGCAGAATTGCTGGGTCAAAAAACAGATCCATTTTTAGTTTTCTGAGGAAATTCCATACTGTTTTTCACAGTGGCTGCACTAGTCTGCATTCCCACTAACAGTGCACTAGGGTTCCATTTTCTTTACATCTTCTCCAACACTTGTTTGTTGATTTGGTTATGATCCCATTCTCATTGGTGTGAAGTGATATCTCATTGTGGTTTTAATCTGTATCAGTCTTAATCAAATTGAAATGAGACACCAAGGGAAGATTTTAAGGCATGAAATGGATCATGCTAAAACCCACTTTAAATATTAATAGGCTGCTCTATGGGTAGGAATGAAATAGGTCAGTCCAATTAAAAGGATGTTGGAGTTTTCCATGCAAGAGATAATGGTACCTTGCCATAGGGTTTTAATAGAAAATGGGATCACTTTTAGGAAATATCTCTTAGGTTTGGGTCAGGCTAATCAGTGACTATCTCAGGGTATTTGGGTTTCAGATCCCTATTTGGTCCGAGAGACTAAAATAATTGAATGAGCTTGTAGTGTTTATTAGGGAAATACAGGATCCACATTATCTGGATGCTACTTATACCTCATATTGCAACACCCTCAGTTGTCTTGCCTCTCAGAGCTCTGCAACCACGTGCCTCAGCATTGTGATGTTTAATTTTGTGTCAATTAAACTAGGCTATGTTACCCAAGTGTTTGATCAAAACAGCAGCATAGATGTTACTGTGATGGTGTTTTTTAGATGTGATTAACATTTATAATCAGTTCAATTAAGTACAAGTGTGGTGGGCCTTATGTGATAATGTGGTGGGCCTCATCCAATCAGTTGAATGCCTTAAGAGCAAATGCTAAGATTTCTCAAAAGAAGAAGGAATTCTGCCTCAAAACTGTAGTATGAAATCCTGCTCGAGTACCTGACTATTTGTCTGTCCTATGCAATTTTTATTCAAGACTACAAACTCACCTTTTCCTAAGTTCCCACTGAGTGTCTATTGGCCTACCCTATGAATTTCTATATTTTTTTAAACTTGTCAGCTTATACACACACACATAAATGCACAAAAGCTTTTAAAACATATTCCTAGATTCAAATCTATTATGAAAACAAAAAATTGTATTTTTTTCTGAAACTTGTTTCTGAAACAAGTTTTTTCTGATTAAACATGAGTGCAAATTCTTTGTCAGTTATCCTACTGAGAAGTAGGCTATATTCTCACACTCTTACTTTGGCCTTGCCTATGACATGCTTTGAACAATTAAATGTGCTGGAAATAATTTTTTGTAACATTGACATTGGACCTCAAGAGTTCTGCAGTATGTTCTTCATACTTACAACACTGCCTCTTAGAAGCTATATGCCAGGGAATGTGTTTGAGAGTCCTGAGACCAACACATTATGTGGAAGGTCAAGATAGCCATGTTGAGAAAGAGAAACATGTGGAGGTACACTGAAGTATTAAGCAGGTAAATGAAGACTCTTGAAATCTTCCAACACAACCTAGCCACTTTCTCAGTGTAGTTGAGTCAAAATTTCAACTGGAAACCATTTGAATCAGAACTAAACAGCTAAACCTTATCCAAAAGTGTGGTAAGAAATAATGGCACTGGTAGTAAGAAAATCATTCTGTAATAGAAAAATATGTTTTAACTTAACAAAAATACATTCATTTCCATAAAATTAAAGAAATAAGGAATATAACCATCTAAAACTCATAAGAAGTATGTAAAAACAATAACCTAACACAAATGTATTATTTAGAAATAATTAGAATATACTACAACATATTCACAATTTTGATGGAGATTCTCAACAATACAATAAGGCAAGAAAATTGAACATAGTAAACTTAAAAAGAAATATAAAGCAGGATGGTATTTGTGAACAATGTGATTACTTGCAAGGAAAATTTCCAAAGACAGGTTTGAGGACTATGCATAAAATCTTACAAAGTGGCCATATATTAAACCCTGTGCAAAATTAGTAACATCTCAATACATGAGAAGTAGCCAAAAATGCCATAGAAAATGAAAGTTAAAAAAAAGAAACATGGTTATAAAGCAACTAAAATAGTGATGTTCCTAGAATCCAATCTTACAAATACATACTTCTACAGATAAAAATCACAAAATATTATTGGACATAAAATATAATTTAAAAAATGAAGAATTATAGTCTTAAAAGAGGATTAATTAATGCTAAAAAGATGTCATTTTTTCTTTAAATTAATATAATTCAATAAAATTCCACTCAATATTTCAACAGCATTTTCCAACAAGGTTGATAAATTGACTCTAAAAACAACATGAACAATGTTCTAAGAATATCTCTGTTGGAATGTTGGTAACTGTGCCAAGCCAGATAATATTATTCTAAATCCACACTTATTAGTATATTATTGGTAAAGGCATAGACCAACAATACTAGAAGGAGCAGAAACAGAATTGCTACCAATTAAGATGCAGACAAGAAAATAGATTCCATCCCAGGTATTTCAAACAGATTTTAAGGGTCACTGGTTTGATTCCCAACCAAGGCACATGCCTGGGTTGCAGGCCAGATCCCCCATAGGGGGTGTGTGAAAGGCAACAACACACTGATCTTTCCCTCTCTCCCTCCTTTCCTTTCTCTATAAAAATAAATAAAATCTTAAAAAATAAAAAAGACGATTTTAAACAGATAATTGGTTAAAACTTGTTTTAAGGTATAGTAGAAAAAGGGAGTAGGTGAAGTGTGGGGTTTAGCCAAAAAGGAAGAATGATGATACCTTTGGGGCTGGATTTCATAGTCTATTGCTTCCTGCTGCATTGCTGGAGATGCAACAGACTCAGTAGCTGCCAACAGGAACCACCAGAAGCAATTGTCTTCTTTCTTTCTTTCTCCACCTTCTCATTATTTCCAGTGTACTCATAGTTTAATGCACAACCTAAAGTGTAACTTTGGGCAAAGGGCACTCAAAACTGTATTTTAAAGAACTACAACCATAGCAGTCTGGGTTAGAGTATAGGACAGTTTGGGACGGAATGATTACAAGCACACTTCAAAATTCAAATAAGAAAAGGGAATGTCAATCAAGAAATCACAGTTGAATATCTGCATAATAAGACATTTCTGCTTTACACTGTATACAAATATCCTTTTAAAATTGATTACATGTGTAAACGTAAAGGGGAAAGTTTAAAAGTTTTAAAAAGCAACATAGGCACAAGTTTGGAAAACTAGAAGAATTTCCTATATGAAATAAAAAGAAGTATAAACAAAGAAAATACTGTCATTTGAATATATTAAAATTCTACCATACAAAATATATCATTGTAAAAATATAATATACGACTGAGAAATGATATTTTAAAACAAAATATCATAGAACTAGTCACAAATCTGTATAGATCTAGTACAAGTCAATGTTAGACAATGTAAATGTTATTAAAATTTTATTAATTAGGAAAGAAGAATAACCCATAATTATAGAGTGCTCAAAATAGCCAGCAGTCATGAAAGCTAAGACTAGTAGTTACAATTTCACTTTCATCAATTTGTTTGAAAATTATGTTGAGAAAAGAAAATGCTCATGCACTGAAAGTTGAAGTGCAATTTGGTACAGGCAATAAAATAAAAGATAGTTACACTTAAAGCTAGAGTTTAAATACATTTTGAAGTATACTTTTGAAGGAGGTATATTTTAAAAAAATTATTATTATTACTATTTTTCAATTACAGTTGACATTCAGTATCATTTTATGTTACATTCAGATGTATAGCATAGTGGTTAGACATTTACATAATTTACGAAGTGATTGTCCTGATACTTCTAGTGCTCACCTGGCAACATACATGGTAATTACAATATTAATGAATATATTCCCTATGCTGTACTTTAGATTTCCATGACTATTTTGTCACTACTGATTGTTAGTTCTTAATCCTTTCACCTTTTTCACCCAATTCCCAAACTTCTCTCCCAATTGGCAACTATCAGTTTGTTCTCAATATGCATGAGTCTGTTTGGGTTTTGCCTGTCTGTGATTTTAATTTGCATTTCTCGGTTGCTTAGTGCCATTGAGCATCTTTTTGTATGTCTATTGGCCATCTGTGTGAAGAAATGTCTATTGAGGTTTCTGCCCATTTTTTAAATTGGATTGCTTGTTTTCTTGGTGTTAAGCTTCAGTTTTTTATAAATTTTGTGTGTTAACCCTGAAGGAGCTATATTTTAATTGGAGAAAGAGCATTAAATATTAATGCTAGATTTGATATAAAACTGATTAATATACAAAATTGCAATAAATAATAACTTTGGAGTTACTTTGTACCAAAAGAAAGCATTTGCATTTTCACCACAGCAAAATGAACTACAAATAGTGATGTAATAATGCGACAACAAAAAAAGTCCCTATAAAAACAAAGATAAGAACATGATGAAAATTATTAGCCAATGAAAGAAGTGGTTTTATGAGACATGATATTTTTATAAGAAAGTACTTAGAAACAATGTTAAAATATTATGCAAAATATAACTGAAATTTAATTTGTACTATTTACATAAATAACTCCTAAGACTAAATTAGAAATCAAGAAAGGTCATTATACCAAAATTTAAACAGGTTATATTAATTATCAATACATATTTAGAAATGTAAACCCAATAATAAAAGAAATGCAAAATATATTCTGCAATATCATTTTAAATCTATCAAATTAGAAAGCATCTCAAAAATGATAGTAATATTTAAATTGTAAGCATATCAAATGTATTAAATCTCAATGGTCTCTTATATCTGATGAAAATGAAAATTGAGGTTTAATTTCAGTTTTAATGTTGCATTTAGATATTCATACCAAGAGGAAACCTATGAATGTGAACAAGGATTTTAATAATAAAGATCTCAAAAGAACGTGATATTAAAGTCTAACAATTAAGAAGCAACTTAAATGCTTAACCACAAGTGACAATTCAGTAAATTTCATGCCATATTATTTAACAATGAAATTAGCTTTTAAAAAATTAATGTCAAAAGACAATGAAACATGTTTTGAAAAAAGAAGACTATAAAACTTGGTATTTTGCATATTAACTATTCAAAGCTAAAATTAAAATTAAATAACTGAAAAGATGGCTGGAAATGTACTTTAAATATATATTGCATATACTTGGGTTGAGGTTTATTATGATATATTTGATTTTTAATCTTTACTAAATTTTCTATAACAAGCATTTTTTTTAAGATTTTATTTACTTATTTTTAGAGAGGGAAGGGAGGGAGACAGAGAGAGAGAGAGAGAGAAATATCAATGTGTGGTTGCTGGGGGTTATGGCCTGCAACCCAGGCATGTGTCCTGGCTGGGAATCGAACCTGGGACACTTGGTTCCCAGCCTGTGCTCAATCCGCTGAGCTATGCCAGCCAGGGCGCATTTTTTGTTTTTAATGTACTGCTTATGCACTATTTAATTAAATAATAAAGAAAGGATCATCAGCAAGACACTTTGATGTGGTTTGAGAGCTGAAAGCAGCAACCACAACATAACTATCTTGGACTATGAATACCAAATCTACTCTTCAGAGCCAGCAATATAATTTTAATGTCCTTTTTTCATTTTACAAAATCCTTTTCCTTAGTCGTATAGCTATTTCACTATTTCATACAGTATTACCTCCTGCATTTGCAATTGCAATACCTTCTTTTGTTTGTTTGTTTTTTTGTTTGTTTGTTTTTTCTCTTGATGTTCAGGTCCTACTGGTCTATTGCTTATTTAAGGTGGGACCCCTCAAAACTCAAATTATCTTCTGAAGGGTAGGCCCCTTGTACAAGCTTCTCTCACTAAGTGAGTGTTCTAGGAACACATCTGTATCAGTGTACCAGCTGGCATTGTTGAGAGAGACTATGTTCAGCTTCAGTGAATTATTTTGAAGACTCTTCAACATGTTTGCTCATTCCATGATGGGTGATTTACAAGTGCACCTGCCCACACCACACTGAATGTTCAGCAGTTTTTAACCAAAAATGGCATAGCCACCATGTCCCATCTTCCCTATTCAACCAATCTAGCTACTAGAATTTTTTTTGTTGTTTCTTCAAATGAAAAAAGGTCCTCAAAGGGAAACATTTTACTGATGAGAGAAAGGAGAAACAAAAAATGGCAGAAGCACTAAAAGGCATCAAAATCAATTACTTTAAAAACTGTTTTGAGTAGTGGAAAAAAGTCTGATATGTGTATTGCATTAAATGGACAGTACATTGAAGATAACTGAAGTTTAAGCATGTAAGAATAAATATAAAAATTTTTATAATAAATTCCAGGGTCTTTTTGAGTCCCTCCTCATATACTTTTAGCCTTCTAGTACTGGCAACATAGTATTGTCATGAGATAATACTATTAAGTAAAGTCCAAATTACTCTGTCTTGGATTCAAGATAATGGTCTTTAAAATCTTGATTCAAATCTACTATATATATTAGATTTAATCCTCCTACAATTTGTCTGGCTTTAGCAAAGCAGGTTTGTTGGGGCCTGCCCTGCCTGGTATCAGGAAGCTGTAACCCCCCATGACTTAAGCCAAGTGAGAGACCTCCAAACCAGGAGCCACTTAGGAGACAAAACTTATTTCCCTGGCATGAACACTACCTGTTCTGTGCATGACCTCCTAAGCTTGATCAGTTAGCCAATAATGGGTAAGATTTTCCAAGGGGGGAGTTGCCCAAGATAGGCATGATCATGTGGAAGCCTCAGGGAAGAGATTTGGGGCTGTAGAAATGAAGGGGTGATCAACATCAACCTCTGCCCCCTCGGCTTTGTCAAAGCCTGAGTCCTTGTTCTTAGTTGTGAGAAATCCAAGTCTTCTGGCTGCTTTTGTCTCCTGTGCTGACTCAGGCCTGCGGAAATAACAGGGGCAGTGCAGCCCAGACCAGAATCGGTGGACCCCTGGGGTAATCGGGCCTGGGACATAGAATATGCAAGATCCTGTGAGATCTGCTTGCTGGAGGATGCTATTGAATTAGAATATGAAGGCACGGGGACTAGCCTTTTAGGTCCTGTAGTGATAAAACCCCAAACTCTGCCAGAATCCTAGCAGGAGTTCTGTCAGCACCTTTGAAAATTACCTACTTGTTTAATCTTCCCTGCCAGAGTGGAATCCACAAACTGTGTCTTATTCTTAATAAAAACCTACTGAGGTGGGGGCTCAGTGCACTCTCCACTAGAGAGAGTGGCCGTTTTGTCTTTATTTCCCCACAGGACTCGGTTGTCCCTGTGTATGTTTTTCTTGTGTTTTGATGAGCATCCGCAGCAGGGATGGATATTGCTGGCCAGTATCCTCCACACAGGTTAGGTATCTATTGTAGTTACTAATTAAATACATGTCAAATGATCAATCATCCTGTTATTTCTTATCTCAAAGCATAAGCTCTTTGCATTTCAGTGACCAAAAATACCCTCACAATATCCCTGCCTTCACTACATATTCATTTATATATCTTAGCAGAATTTATGACTTCTTGATGGTTCCATTCAGATTTTCTTTCCTTGATTAACTCAAGGTAAAGTGGACTATCTTTACTTTGAATCCTTACTTGCATCTTAGTCATTGTCCTTAACTCACATTTCCTCATGCTGTTTTTTTGTCTTATGTTTCTTTCAACTCTATTAGATCAAGGTCAATGAAATAGGATAGTAATTTTCACTTTCTCAGCCTTACATACTGAGGCAGCATTGTAAAAGTACAAAGCTAGTACGACCCGAGAAGAATGGGGCATTGTAATTAGTAAACTTCTTGGGCAGGGATATTTGCCTCATAGAGTCTTTGGTATATGTTAAGATTTCATAAATATGAAAAGTATGCAGATTATAATTAATATAAAGGTACATCTAATTACTGTACTTTACCCATCCTGAGTGCAGTTCTACTAATATCACTTACTTTGATTGATTTATAATGATTTATAATAATAATACCAACAAACAACAATAGCAATCTATCAATGTTATTGATCATAGCTCAACATACCAAACTGGTACTATGCTTTCCCAAGTTAATAATAGTTAAAAATCTAAGGAGGGGTAAAATATTTATGAAATATTTCTAATCAGTGTACTGTGATATGAGAATAAATACATCTATTGTAAAAATGAGTTCATGAGTGGGTATTTAGGGGTAGGGAAACAAGAGAACACATCATCAAGAAGTGTTAAGAATAGAATGAATGAAATAAATTTAATAGTAAACTTATTTGAAGATTTAGATTATTGCCTCTGGCTGTGGAAGGATTAAGCAAAAAATAAAAAGAGACAGGGAACTTATGGATATGGACAACAGTGTGGTGACTACAGTGAGGGGGAATGGAAGTAGGGAGATGAAGGAGGATATGGGGGAATAAATGGTGATGGGCAAAGATGAGACTTGTGGTGGTGAACACATAGTGTAGTGCACAGATGGTGTGTGGTACAGTTGTTCACCTAAGACCTGTGTAATTTTATTGACCAGTGTCACTGGAATAAGTTCATAAAAAAAGAATGACTACTAAAAAGATTCAATTTACTGTAAGCCTCTATTGTTTGTGCTGAGTTTTTGCCATTTTCATGTTTTACTTGTAGGTGCCAGGACTTGACACAGATGAGAAACTTCAATTTTTCTAAAGGGCCAATTTGATGTAAATTTAAAGAAAACTATGTGGAAGCCTAGAAACAACAACAATTTGGGAAGTTGTTATTTATATCATCAAAGTTAACTAGTTAGTCACATAATAATGTTTGTTAAAATGATTTAAAATAGCAGGTTATGATATCTAAATTTGTAAAATGTTTCTAAAAATCAGGCAGTCATTAGTTTAAAACCATTTTGTCATGTTTCTATATAGTTATTAATTACTCATCAGAATAAGTGAAAAACATGAACAGTTACATCAAAAGGATTATTATGTAATCTGGGTTAGAAAGACTACAGTATCATTAATCAATTCACATATAAATAATTTTACATATGTTCATTATTTTCATCATGAATATCTATGGGAGAGCTTAAGAAATTATTCCATAATTTCATTATTACATAGAAATTTTTCAGGCAAATTAAATAATGAGAACCTTCTTCTCATGAAGAAGGTTAGATAATAGGGCAGCTTGAAGCAGAGTGGAAACAGCACTATTCTGTAGAGAATGTGGTGAGTATTGACAGTCATAAGGAATAAAGATTCAATAATTTATTTTGAATTATTAGATCAAAACATCACTGGATGAATGATAAATGACTTGTTTTTGATAAAACAAGTTGTAATATTTTTCTCTGAACCTTTTCATTAAATTCAAGAAAATGGTGTAAAGCCAAAGTCTATAAGAAGATACTGTCTTGTCATATGCCGGTTGGAAATATTTGCTTTAAGAAAATTCCACTATAGTTACTTAAATCAGAAAAACACACTTGGCATTTAAGCTCTCCCTTTCCGTGCCTTGTTGAATTCTACTTAATTACCAAACTTAAATTTCTACGCTTTTAAAAATGTAGGTCAAAATGAACAAAGAAAAGCACTATAATTTTGATGCGTGGGTCACCGGCCAGCAGTGACCACGGAACGCTGCGGATGGCTCGCCGAAAACACGCGAGAAAAAACATGCACAGAGACAGACTAGTTTTGTGGAGAAGTAGGGACGAAATGGCCACCCCCCCTAGTGAGGAGCGCGTGCTGATTTACAGTCCATACCTGCTTTTATTGGGCTCATTTTCCATAATAATTCAGGTAAAGTACAGTACTCATTATGAGGAAGTAAGGAACCAAGAAAACTAGGAACCCTGCCGGTCTATTTTGAGTCGGGGTCAAAGAGCTTTAAGACTTTGAGGAACATAACTTCCTCCTTGTACCCCTCTCATTCAACTGAGAGCATTCTAAACAAAGAAGGTTTTACAGTAATTTACATATTCTTTCTTAGGCCTGATCACCTGGGGAATCCACCCTTTTCAGCACAGAGCTGCACCACCCTGTCATTGTTTTAGGCTTAGGTGGAGCAAGGGAACTAAGGCAACCAAGAGATAAGGAGATTTTCTCCCAGACGATGAGAACTCAGGCTATGTCAAAGCCATGGAGCGAGGGTCCATCACCCCCTTTTGCTGCAGCCCCCCAAGTCCTTCTTTTGGGGGGCCTCCCAAAGTGATCATGCCTGTCTTAGGTCGTTCACCCCTTTGGGAATCTTACCCATCTTTGGCTAACCGACCAAGCTTTTTGGGGTTCAGTGACGAATGAAGCAGCAGAAGCAGCATTCCTGCCAGGGAGATAAGCTTTTGTCTCCTTGCTGGCTTATGGTCCCAAGGGCGTTCCCTTAGCCTTAGCCTAGGTGGGGGTTTCAGCTTCTGATACCAGTCAGGGCGGTTTCCAACATAATTTAATGTATGTATTTTTAAGGAAGAAGTTCTAAAATTGGTCTTAGCATCATTAGTACATCCCTCAGTCCATCTCCTTGTTATTACCAGCCAGCCAGCAGATAAAGAAACTCATCTGTTTTCATTCATTAAATAAAAGAGATAAAATTAAAATAAAATAGGCAATAAATTCTCACTTTAAAAATTGAATTAACCACATAAAACTTACTTTAACTTAATCACACCATCATTTTGTTTAATCAGTTTCTCTCATTAAAAAAAATAAATATGTGAAGAGTAAGGCTTTTCCACAGAAATAACATCTACCATGTGTCATAAGTTCACAATATCCTTTAGTGTTGGATTTGCATTTAGAAATGTGAGCCAGGATGTGAAAAATCACAGGAAGGTAGAGCTGTCTATAAATATAGACATTGGAAAAAATGCTTGTGTATAATCCATTTTGGCAAGTTCATGAACTACCTTATGCTAAAGTGCAGCATAACTACCTTTAATTTTCAGTGGGGGAATAGGACATGCATAAATAGGTATAACTAAAACTCACTTCTACTGAAAAATGAAATATTTTGGAGATAATTCAAAAGGTGCAGGTGCATTGGATAGAACATTGCATTAATTTCAGCCTTTCATGTCACCAAAGTTGCCATTTAAATACCTTTTTTCATGCTGAAATGTAAATAGTTCAGAATCATAGGCATCCCCTGCTTTTAAGTCCACTCCCTTGACATAGACCTATAGTAGAACTTTGCATAGTAAAGAATCTTGTCTAGGACTATTAAATTGTTAAGCATTTTTCCTTAAAGTAAACTTAATTTTACTAAGATAAAATATAATAAAACAATTTAATTTGTAAACCAACTTATTCAATGAAAAATAAAATTAATAATTAGATATATTTCAGATTTTACTTAGCCATCAAGCAACTGGTATAACTATACAAAGAAAAAAACACTAAACAACAAAAGCAAAAACAAAAAACTGATAGTGATATTGCCATCAGTGGAAGGATAGTGGAAGCCAGCGGTGTCTCCCTCCCTAGCCAAGACTGTGATAGGAAGAGGCTCTTACACTGAGCTCAAAACAAACATACAAAATAAAACCTTCCCCCTGCCCCTCAGGTTCCAGATTGGGGGTGGGGCCAGGCACATGTGCAGTAGAAATCAAAATGGTACAGAAGGAGATTCTGGACCAAAGAGGCCTGTTAGTCTAGCCTGGGGAAAGAAGGGTTTGGTTTAGAGGTGGACCTACCCAAAGCACAGGAAAGTTTGAGAAGCTGATTAGTTATTTTGGGAAAGTATCTGGTTGTCCCACACTTAAAACTAATACAGTTTCAAAGGAACAAAGAAGCACCCTTTCTTGCTTGTGGATCACACGTTCGTGATCTGCACTGGACAGTGCACTGGCCTATATTCTGCATGTGCCATGTTGCCTTACAGCAGCCACATGGCCCATGGCCTCCAGGAAGATACCTCTCTTGCTTTCCTGCTGACCTGGTGAAGCATTCACTGGTGCCTTTCCAGGCTCTCTCCAGGGAGTATGTGACCTTGTAGCCTTAGCTGCTGCATGGCCCATAGTCTCCAGGAGGGAGCCTGAAGCAGGCAGTAGTCAGGAACAAGTTAAGCTACTTGATGACCATTTAGCAGCTGCTTACAGGCTCCAAAAGATGATACTTTAAAATGGAGCAGTATCTCTGGGCACTGGCTCTTGTTTTGGTCTTACTGAAGACAATTGTACTTTTCTGGGTTTTGCAGAGGAGATGAGCTTTGAGACAGGGAGTGCGCCTTTATCCTAGATTGCACAGCATCTGAATAAAACTCCTTTCTTTTTTCACCAACAAATGCCTCATGAGTTTTTTTTTGTTTGGTTGGTAGGTTGGTTTTGTTTTTTGGTAGCAGAGAGACAAACCAAACCCCCTCTCTTTTTTAGTTTAGTAACAGTGTCATCAATCTACTTAGGAATGGAATTGTCCTCAGGGGACATGTTACTTTCATGAACCCAAAATATATTTAATCATCAAAAAATAATGGAGAGGAATAAAGAAGATGATTTTCTTCCTTATTCTATACACATAAGTTGGATTTGCATCCAAATTAAACTTTTGTTAAAATGTTCTTGGTTCCCATTACCAAAATGAAATCTAAATAGTTGATTAACTTAAAAAGCAAGAAATAATTGACAAGTATCCTTCTGTTTTCTATTTTTAAATATATTTTATTGATTATGCTATTATAGTTGTCCCATTTTTTTTCTCTCCTTTATTCCCCTCTACCCTGAAACCCCCCTCCCACCAGCATTCCACCAACTTAGTTTATATCCATGGGTCGTACATATAAGTTCTTTGGCTTCTACATTTCTCATACTATTCTTAACTTACCCCTGTCTATTTTGTACTTACCAATTATGCTTCTCATTCCCTCTACCTTCTCCTCCATTCTCCCCCTTCCCCTCCCCTCTGATAATCACCCCTATGATGTCCATTTCTGTAATTCTGTTCTGGTTCTAGTTGTTTGCTTAGTTTGTTCTTGTTTTTAGTTTTTGTTTTCAGGTTCAGTTGTTGATAGTTGTGAGTTCATTGACATTTTACTTCTTTTGACCATCTTCTTTTTCTTAGGTAAGTCCTTTTAACATTTTATATAATAAGGGCTTGGGGATGATGAATTCCTTTAACTTGACCTTATCTGGGAAGCACTTTATCTGCCCTTCCATTCTAAACGATAGCTTTGCTGGAGAGAGTAATCTTGGATGTAGGTTCTTGCCTTTCATGACTGCAAATATTTCTTTCCAGCTCCTTCTTGCCCACAAGGTTTATTTTGAGAAATCAGCTGACAGTCTTATGAGAACTCTTTTATAGGTAGCCCTCTCCTTTCCTTTTGCTGCTTTTATGATTCTCTCCTTCTCCTTAATTTTGGGTAATGTGATTATGATGTGCTTTGGTGTGTTCCTCCTTGGGTTCAAGTTCTTTGGGACTCTCTTGGTTTCCCAGACTTCCTGAAAGTCGATTTCCTTTGTCAGATTGTGGAAGTTCTCCTTCATTATGTTTTCAAATAAGTTTTCAATTTCTGGGTCTTTCTCTTCTCCTTCTGGCACTCCTATGATTCATATGTTGGAATATTTAAAGTTTTCCCAGAGGTTCCTAAGCCTCTCTTCATTTTTCTGAATTCTTGTTTCTTCATTCTGTTCTGGTTGAATGTTTATTTCTTCCTTCTGGTCTAAATCATTGATTTGAGTCCTGGTTTCCTTCCCATTATTGTTGGTTCCCTGCACATTTTCCTTTACTTCACTTTTCATAGCCTTCACTCTTTCCTCTACTGTGTGACCATACTCAACCATTTCTGTGAGCATCCTGATTACCAGTGTTTTGAACTGTGCATCTGATAGGTTGGCTATACCTTCATCAATTAGTTGTATTTTTGGAGCCATGATCTGTTCTTTCATTTGGGCCATTTGTTTTTGTCTGGGTCTGCCTGTTAGGTAGTAAAGGGTGGAGCCTTAAGTATTCATCAGGGTGGGGAAATCCATGTCACTGCATCGTGATGCTGTATGTGGGGGAGAGGGTCCAAGAGGGAACAATGGGATTTGCTCGGGTCTTGGTTGGCTTTCAGTCACTTCCCCAGCTACCCACAAGCAAATTGGGCCCTTCTGCTGATTCCTAGGTGGGTGGTTTTGTGTACATTCTAGGACCCTGTGAGTCTCTCCAAGGAACACTTCTGTGAGGCTGGGAGTTTCCCCTGCCATTGCAACCTCCATGGGTTTTTTCAGTCAGAGGTTTTGAGGCTTTATTTTACTGCACTGGAACCCTGGGTTGTGTGGTCTGTCTCTCTCCCCAGTTGTTCCTCCCAGTTAATCTCCACAGAAATGTGCAACCACCCACTCTGGCAGCTGCCACCTCCTTGCCGCCACCTCCCCACCTCCCCCACCTCCAACCTCCAGCCATGAGTCCTTTCTACTCTGGTTGTCCATCTACACCCCATCCTACCATTCTGGATAAATGTTTCTTCTATAACTCCTCAGTTGTACTTCCATATAGTTTGATTTTCTGGCATTTCTGATGATTTTTTGTTTTTAAATTTGTTGCTGTCCTTATTTTGGTTATGCAAGAAGGTCAAGTGTCCAAATATCCTTAAAAAGTCACAGAAAATGAGAAAAATTTAAAAACTTCCTATGACTAAATCAATAAAATAATGTCAATTCATGTTGTTTTAATTAAAACAATTTGATCTACTTTTGAGAGTAGGATGGTTGATTGTATAGATTAATCAATAGTGAGGGTATCATTTGCACTTTCAAAAAAGATGAGTCAGTATATATACACCCTCCAAAACCCAAGGGACCGTATGTCTTGATATGCTCAGGGCAGTTCCAGATTATGAGACCTGCTAGAGTAAAATTCATCCTTACATGTAGTTCTTAATGGAGGTAACAGATTTGTTTTCCTTTTTTTGTTTGCTTTTAACAAACTCAATAAATTGTTGGTTAATGTAACAAATATGAATCAAGGAAATGTTATTTTTTCCTTAAGCAAAACAAATCTATTCATATACCTGTAGATTGTAGAATTTTTCCTAATTAATGATTTTTGAGGAAAATATTTTCAATTATGAACAACTCATTAATTATTGTTTATATTTAAGTACTTTTTAAATTCACATAATCCTAATACATAGAATAAGCAAAGTTATTTTAGGATTAAATTGGATATAGGCAGACTACAGTCCCAAAGAATCTGTTAGAGGTCTGGGAGCACTACTAAACATGTTTTATCCTAAGGTGTTTAAATGAACCTTGCAACTCTAAGCCCTCATTCGAATTTCAATGTGCCCATATAGCCTAAGTTCAAACTTATTTATTCAAGATTGCTTATGGCAGAAGTCCAGGCTCATATAGCTGTGAATTTTCCCCCTTTTTAAATCTGAGGTGATGGCTGTGCCTTGTATTTGCATTTCTCCTGAAGTCTGCCATCACATCTCCACAGGAAACAGAGTTAATGACTAAGGTTTTGGCACATTTCCTATATACCAGTAAGGAAATGGCAGTGCCCAAATTACTCATGGAGGATAGTTTTGATGTGACTACCTTTCAGACTGTATCAGTAGATCTAAATATAGTTCAAACCTATTTATTTAAGTATGATAAATTGTTAAACTCCCTTCACAATGGAAGTTTGCAACTCAGGGAAAAGCATGAGGCACTACTTAACTTGAACATACACTTGCCATAAAATGCTGAGTCACACACTTCCCCTTAATATTTGTCAAAAATGTTTTCTGTGTATTGGTACTATAGTAATGAATTTTGCTTACATACAGATAGTTAAATTGCCAGGTTTTCACATTATGAAGAGGGCTTGCTGGTTTAAGGTATGTTTAATGAAATCTCTGAATGAAAGTGATAAATATTTTTAAAAATAAAAACTATGCCCTGGCCGGTGTGGCTCAGTGTGTTGAGGGCCGGCCTGTGAACCAAAGGGTCATTTGTTTGATTCCCAGTCAGGGCACATGCTTGGGTTGCAGGCCAAGTCCCCAGTAGCAGACATATAAGAGGCAGCCACACACTGATGTTTCTCCCTCTCTCTTTCTTTGTTGTTTGCTCTCTCTAAAAATCAATAAATATAATATTAAAAAAATAAAAACTAAAATTAATTATAGACAAGAAATGGGTCAAAACTAAACAAGCAAAAGTAAAATTAAGTAGACAGGTGAGTCACAGAGAATTAAGGAAATCAGAAAAATTGAGAGAGACAATTTGTAAATATGGCTTAAAATTCAGTAATTAAGATGACTTTAGGCTTATTATGGCACATTTACAAATGTTAAGGGGATGAGGTGGATAAAGAATGAGTTAGAGTCTGTATTCAGGAAGTCTGTTTGATATCAATAGGGGCAGAGTTCACAATTCCTCCATGGATTTAGGGGAATTAGTCTCTTATACATGCACAATAAATGAATTACAGTCATTTGAACTTTTTGTCTCTGTTTTACTTCTCAATATTTTAAAACTCTTTGGAATCAGTTAGATGAAAGGTGCTAATTGAGTAGATATAAGACATGATAAACAAAATTATGGAAGGGTTTAGATAAAAAAATCAAGAAAAGATGGTCTTGCAGAAAAAAAATGAGCAATGTAACTTAGGCAAAATTTTGTTTTACATGGCATGCAGTTATCCAATTGTAAATATTCAAGCTAAGTAATAAAAACTATGATTCCTGTTGTTAGAAACATTGGAAACTACAGAATAGAGTATTTAGCCAAGATGCTATTATGTTAGGTGTCATGCAGTTTTGGAAAAATTTCAGTGGCTAATGAGACTTTAGAAAGGCAACCCAAACTGGCAAAAAGTTAGGAATCTATGCCATAAAGTGTCAGAAAAAATTAATGTCCCTTTGAATTTGTTTTAGAAGTACATGATTTCTCATTTCCCCCATACAGTATTGGCTAGCTATAGAAAATAACTAGAAAGCATAACATATTTTTTTCAGGAAGTAAAACTGTGATCATTTGCAATGACATGATAGTGTACATAGATAACCATATAGGCTCTCCCCAAAACCTACTTGACCTAATGAGTGAATCTTGCAAAATAGCAGGACACAAAGTCAATATTCAGCAATCTGAGGCCTTTCTGTATACCAGCAATGAAATATCAGAATCAGAAACTAGGAAAAATATCCCATTTACTATAGCAACAAGAAAAATAAAGTACCTAGGAATTATCTTAACCAAGAAAGTAAAAGGTTTGTGCTTGGAAAACTATAGAACACTGAGGTAAGAAATTAAGGAAGATAAAAATGGAGGCATATACCGTGTTCATGGATGGGAAGACTCAACATCATTAGAAATGTCCATACTACCCAAAGTGATCTATACATTCAGTGCAATTCCTATTACAATACCAATTTCATATTTCACAGTTTTAGAACAAATATTTGAAGACTTTATATGGAACCAAAAATGACCCCAAATAGTACCAGCAATCTTGAGAAAGAATGACAAAGTAGGTCACAATATTTAATATTGAACTATCCTACAAGGTCACTGTTATGAAGAGTTTGGTACTGGCATGAGAACAGACACATAGATCAATGAATAAGATAGAGAGCCCCAAAATAAACCCATGTTTCTATGGTCAATTAATATTCAACAAAGAAGGAAGAATCATAAAATGGAGTAAAAATAGCCTCTTCAACAAATAGTGTTGGGAGATCTAGAATGGTAAGTGAAAAAAAATGAAACTAGACCACCAACTTACATCATATACCTGAATAAACTCAAAATGGATAAAAGATTTAAACATAAGCTGTGACTTTTTAAAAGTCCTAGAGGAAAACATAGATAGTAAAATTTCAGATATCCTATGCAATAATGTTTTCACTGATACATCCTCTAAGGCAAGGGACATAAAAGAAAGAACAAATAAATGGGACTACTTCAAATTAAAAAGTTTCTGCATGGCTAAATAAAACACCGTCAAAATGTAAAGGGAAACAACTTTACAGGAAAACATATTGGCCAATGATTCCTCAGATAAGGGTTTGATCTCCATAATATATAAAGAAATCATACGGCTCAATGTCAGGAAGACAAACAATCCAATTAAAAAGTGGGCAAAGGACCTGAACAGACACTTATCCAATGAGGACACACAGAGGACTCAGACACATACAAAAGGATGCTCAGCATTATTAGCCATCAGAAAGATGCAAATTAAAACCACAATGAGATAACACCTCACATGTGTCAGAATGGCCATCATAAACAAATCAACAAACAACTGCAGGTGAGGATGCAAAGAAAAGAAAACCCTTTTACACTGCTGGTGGGAATGAGGACAGGTGCAGCCACTGTGGAAAACAAGCATGGAATTTCATCAAATACTAAAAATGGAACTGCTTTTTGACTCAGCAATTCCACTGCTGGGATTATACCCTAAGAACCCTGAAACACCAATTCAAAAGAACCTATGCACCACATTGCTCATAGCAGTATTATTTACAATAACCAAGTACTGGAAATGGCCTAAGTATCCATCAGTAAATGAGTGGATCAAAAAACTATGGTATATTTACAGTGACCAGAGGTGTCAAACTCATTTTCACCAAGGACCACATCAGCCTTGCAGTTGCCCTCAAAGGGCCAAATGCAAATTTAGGACTGCATAAATGTAACTACTCCTTAACTAGGGGTAAGGAGATCAGTGCTGCCTCTGGGTAGAAAGAAGGTGCCAGCTGCATAAAACAAGGTGAAAGGCTGGAATCAGCCCATGGACCTTGTTTTTGCCACCTGTGATTTACACAATGGAATACTACGCAGCAGAAAGAAAGAAGGAAATTTTACTCTTGGCAACAGTATGAATGGAAATGAAGAATAGTGTGCTAATAAAAATAAGCCAGGCAGTGAAAGACAAATACCATATGATCTCACCTATAACAGAGACCTAATGAACAAAAGAAACAAATGAGTAAAATAGAAGCAGAGGCACGGAAACAAGGACCAAACAAACAGGGACCAGAGGGATGAGGACAATAGGAACAGCCTAGTGAAAGAACAAGTCTAAATGAGTCATGGACGTGGACAAGAGGGTGGGGATTGACTGTGGGGGTGAGGGTGTGCGCAGGGCAGGAGAGAGCAGTGGGGAAAATTTGGGAAAACTATAATAGAACAAAAATTTAAAAATAAAAATAAAGATAAAAAAGTGTTTCTGTGTGGCCTCCACACTGCAGCTCAAACCCTGTGGAGCCTGTTCTCCCACAGTTCTCCCTTCCCAAAATGCACAAAGTATCACCTGATCAGGGCTGGCCACAGCCTGCCAGATCCTCTGACAGTTTTAGAAAAACTTTCTTTCTGGGTCTCTCCCAGATAGCACTGGGAAGAATCCCACGGGGCTGTGGTGGTGATACGGGGTGCAGCCAAGAGGGGGGCCCCAGATAAGGATTTGGAATGGGGTCCAGAACCCAAGGTGTCCAGGAAATATTAGGATGTCCTCACCCCCTCCCCCCACAGGTATGAGCTGGGGGAAGGGACACATGGAACAGGGCCATTGAGAGCTGTTTTGTACAGCAACAGCTTTGCAGCTAACCTCTGATGTGGTCATTTAACATATCTATAACCTTTAACTGGTTGTATAAATGTGTTAAATAGCTGTGGACATGCTCTGAGCCAGATAGATGGAAATACCCCCGCCACCCACAAGATGTAACTGGGGGGAAGGTCCCCCGAGTGACAGTGCCTGCGTGGGAGCTTGGAGAAGATTGGCTCCATGACATGGGGCCACTCCTGCCCAGACCCACTATGGCAGCCCAGTAAAGCTGGAAGGATACAGGAGTGCTAGCAAGTGTGGCCATGTGAGAGGCAGGACCATGCAGCTGTGGCAGTGCAGAGAGACCCATGTGGCTGTGGCAATAGAAAGGAGAACCACACAGTTTTGGCCAGACTGGCAACCAACCCACTCCCTGAAGCTCAGGTGAAAAGAGATCCACAAGGTTTTGCTAAGGTACAGCTCCTGCAGCTTTGTTAGAAGAGGACCACGCAGCTTTGGAGTGTTCCCTTTGACCATGTTGCTTGGGAAGCAGGAAAGACTTTGCCTGGAAGAAGGGTGAAAGAACTCTTGCCAGTAGGCCATAAGATGCCACATGGCTTTGGATTAATTGGAGATCTTGCCTGGACAGTGACACAGCTGATGGTACCAGGAGCCTGAAACATGGATGTTTGCTTCTTTTGTGGAATTATGGTACCCTGAATTAGGGCAGGGGGAGAAGGAAACACTGTGGGCATCTGTGGGTATCCTAAAGGACTTTGATATTTTAATGAAAATGTTAGGTCACTACTTGAAGTCTGTATAGCATTAAATAAACACTTCCTTTCCATTTCACAAATCTCTGGCATTGAGAGATATCTTTCCTATAAGGCAGTGGACATAATGAACCTGGGGGTTCCTTTTGGTAATAGTATATAGTAACCCACCTTGGCCATGTGTGTGGCCAAGGGTCTGTTCTGTAACAATTTTTGGCATCCATGAGTGGCCCAATACTTGTGGACCCCCCGATCTGTTCTGTAACAGTGGGGGTGATTTCCTGCTCTGTCCAGTGACTCTTAGCCTCTGGCACCCTGCTCCCACCATGCTGTTTCTGCAGCCAGCGCTACCTCGGCTCTTTTTCTACCCCCAGAGCTCACACTCCTGCGCCAAACCTCAGTCTCCTCAGTCAATTTTTTTCTTGTTTTCAGTTCACATGGTGCCTGGGATCAGGGAGGTGTCAACTCCTTCCCCAGTAGTATTTCTGTCCATGGATCCTGGCTCATGGCTTGCCAGGGTAAACAACACAGGAACACATCTGGACACTCAAGTGCAGGCACTCCGGATATTTCTTCCCAAGAGGATACTTTAAATTTCTAAAAGTAGCTCCTGCCCCAAATCTGCACATCTGAAAGTACCAGGTTGGGCAGTGACAGCAGCACCTGCTCTGCTAGGAAAGCCCCGGCCACCCACTCCCCACTGCCCTGCAGGTGAGCAGGCTCTTGCCCACTGATGCGCAGGCCCACACTCTAGTCTGTGTACATAATCACTCACACACACTATCACTGACTCTTGGCTGGGTTTTTGAGTTGATTGCTCTGTGGTTTAGCTGCAAGATTGGTCCAGGTCTGGAAGCAAGTGGACCGAGCTTCCAGTAGAAGCATCCTGCAGTCACCTTGGATCTCTGTGTTTTCTATCTCTTTTAAAATTGTTAGCTAATAATTCATCCATTTTGCCAAGTTTTTAGAAAAAGAATTTTGAGTTTTTAACTACATCTATTGCTTTTTCATTTTTGCTTAATATGTGTTATATCTTTGTGCTTTCTGGCTTATTTTTTGATTCTAGTTTTATGATCTGAGAATTTTACTCATTTTTCATTCCTTCATATTTATTTACAGAATATTTTAGTGCAATGTGGTGTCTTCTAATTACTGCTTTTAAATGCCTCCTATAGACTCTGATATGTAATTTTATTTTATTCTCATCATTTGTTTAAAAAATTTGTGTAATTTTAGTTTTTATTTCCCCTTTATTATGAAATATTTAATAGGAAGTTTTTGAATTTCCAACTACAAATATCAGATATTTTAGTTTTGTTAGTAATAATAGTCTTATTCCATTTAAATCAAAGTATTGTTTGAATGTTTCCACATTTTAAAAGATACTATTTTATTTGTAACCTAATATATGCTTAATGCTTGGGCATGTGCTGTATATTTGACTATGTATTAATAGGAGGAGAGTTCAGTACATGCCTATAACGCCTACATCCTATTTATGTTATTTAGATCTTCTACCTCCTTACTCTTTTGTGTGTGAGAGTATATGCTCTTGATCTGTTTTGTACCAAGCATGGAATAGTAAAGTCTACAGTTGCAAATGTTTCTATCTGCTTCTCTTTACATTTCCTATAATTTTCATTTCATGAAGGCTGTTGCTGTACTTAGGATATAACATGTCATAAGTGTTATATCTTCAGTGTCAACTGTGACTTTCAGCATTACAAAGGATCCCTCTCTGTGACAGCTTTTGAGATGGAATTCTTCAGTGTCAGGATAACTACCACTGCTCACTTTTTGTTTCCATTATCCTGGGATACTTCAGTGCATTACTTTACTTTTAACCTTACTAATCACCTTGTTAATAGCATCTGTTGTTTGCAGAAAATAGTTGGTTTTTGATTTCAGTTAAACTCACAATAATTTTCTTTTAATGAGTGAATTAAGTTCATTGCATTTATTACTATGACTAATACATTTAGTATGAAAAATTATATATTTTATCATTTTATTTGGTTTTACATGTTATGTTTCTTTCTTTGTAAGATAAGTGCTTTTGCTGTATTATTTATATATTTGAGGTATTTACAACATTTTATGCTTTAGTTTTTTGTTTCCCTTTGTACTTTTAAAGTTTGCATATCTTTAGTTTCCTGGATTTTTTTCATTTTTAAAATTTAAACTTTTACTATCAGGTTTATAAAGATTTATTCAGTACCATTTAACACCCACCTAATACCTATACAGCCTGCCACCTATTTTTGTAAATAGAAGTTTATTAAAAGACAGTCATGATAATTACTTATTATTTATGACTGATTTGACCCTACATTGGGTTGAATACATGCAACAGAGACTGCATGGTCTATAAAAGACAACATTATTAAATATTGCATTGGCCAAATGTCTGCATGTTTTTTTCCATAAAATAAAAGACACCTTTTTCATTTTCACTAGTAACTTCACTGATCTGGATATTTTAAGTATGTCATCTGTCTCCTGCATGGTATAATATTAATTGTTCTCAACTAATGTCTCAGTTTGATCTCTGTCAACTTCAATTGATCTACCTGATCATGGAGCATTGTCCAGTGAAAAATGTCCACCATGAAACTTCGCAATCACTTTTGACATATTTGATCTGTCACAGAAACTTCTTCATACACTGCACAAATTTTTTTAACATTTCAGTTGTGTTTTTACCTTTCTTCAAATAATAAAGCACATTACTTCAAAAATGTAACTTATTTTCTTCCATCTTCAACTTAAAATTGCTACACAAAAATTCCCCAATTTGGTAAGCTTTTCCTTAAATGTACACTGATATGAGAACTGTAACAATACAATCTAACAAAATTGTTTCAACTGAAGTTCAAGGCAATTAACCTCTACTAGTGTCATCTTATGAAAATAAAAATAGCTAAGTTTTTGGCCAACCCAACATTTGTTCCTTTACTACAAACTTTGTTGAACCCTTAACATGTATCACAATGATCTTTTTCTATTTTCTTCTTTCCTCTCCATTTTCCACCAATATTTTAGTGCATTATTTCTATTTTCATCACAATTTATACTATTCAGATATTAAGCTTCAACCTACAGTGACCTTAAACGACACACTAGACCAAATGGATTTAATTGATATCTTCAGAGCATTATACCTCAAAAGCAACAGAATATACATATTTTTCAATTACATATGGAACATTTTATAGGATAGACCACATGTTAGGGTACAAAACAAGTCTCATTAAATTTAAGAAGATTAAAATCATTTAAGCATCTTCTCTGACCACAGTACTATGAAACTAGAAATTAATCACAAAAAGAACACTGAAAAACATTCAAAGACATGGAAGCTAATTATATCTTGTTAAACAATGAATGGATCAACAATGAGATAAAGTAAGAAATCAAAACATACCTTGAAACAAATGAAAATGAGGATGCAAAAATGCAAAATCTATGAGACAATGGGAAAGCAATCCTAAGAGGAAAATTCATAGCATTAAAGGCCTATCTTCAAAAACAAACAAATACACAAACAAAAAAAAACAAGGAAAAGCTTAAATTAACAATTTAATTTCACACTTCAAGGAATTTGAAAAACAACAACAAAGCCCAAAGTGAGTAGAAAGAGAGAAATACTAAAGATCAGAGCAAGAATACATAAAATACAGTCTAAAAGAACAGTACAGAAGATCAATGGTTCTTTAAAAAGATAAACAAGTTTGACAAACATTTAAATGGACTTATCAAGAAAAAAGTGAAAGGACCCAAAATAATAAAATCAGAAATGAAAGAGAACAAATAATAACAGACACCAAAGAAATAAAAAGGATTGTAAAAAAATATTATGAACAGCTATATGCCAATAAACTAGATAACCTGGACCAAATGAATAAATTCCTAGAAACATACAATCTACCCAAACTGGATCAGAAAGAATCAGAAAATCTGAATAGACAAATCACACCTAGTAAAATTGAAGCAGTAATCAAAAAACTCCACAAAACCAAGTCTGGACTAGATGGTTTCACAGGGGATCTTCACCAGGTATTCTGAGAGAACTAACACCTCTGCTTCTCAAACTATTTCATAAAATTCAAGAGAAGGGAAAGCTCCCAAACTCATTGTAAGAGGCCAGAATTATTTTAATTCCAAAGCTAAATAAAGACACTACAAAGAAAGAAAATTATAGGCCAATATTCTTGATAAACATACATGAAAAGTTCTCAACAAAATATTAGCAATTGAATACAGCAATGAACCAAAAACATCATACATTATGATCAATGTGACTTATTCCTAGAATGCAAGGTTGGTACAACATTTGCAGATCAATAAAGATCACTGTTTTATGTGATTCACCACATAAAAAAATGAAGAATAAAAACCACATGATCATATCAATAGATTCAGAAAAAACATTTAATAAAATCCAGCACCCATTTATGATAAAAACTCTTAGTAAAATGGGAATAGAGGGAGCATACCTAAACCTAATAAAGGCCATATATGAGAAACCAATTGCCAGCATCATACTCAATGGACAAACCTTATAAGTGGTCCCCTTAAAATCAAGAACAGGACAGGGATTTCTACTTTCACCTCTCATTTATTTTTTAGAGATTTTATTTATTTTTTGAGAGAAAGAGGAAAGGAAGGAGAAAGCAAGGGGGAGAAACATCAATATGTGGTTGCCCCTTGTGCACCCCCAGTTGGGGACCTGGATGGCAACCCAGGTACGTGCCTTGACTGAGAATCAAACTGGTGACCTTTTGTTTCACAGGCCCACTCTCAGTCCACTGAGCTACACCAGCCAGGGCTTCTTTCACCTCTCTTATTCAGCATAGTACTAGTTCTAGCTATAGCAATCAGACAAGAAGATGATATAAAAAGCATACAAATTGGGGAGAAAGTAGCAAAACTGTACTCACAGATGACATAATTCTGCACACAGAGAATCCCAAATATTTCACCAAAAACTACTAGAACTGATGAATGCAGCAAAGTAGCAAGATACAATATTATTACCCAGAAACCAATTGCATTTTTATACGCCAATAATGAACTGACATGAAGGGATATCAAGAAAACAATTCCAAGCCCTGGCTGACATAGCTCAGTGGATTGAGTGTGGGCTGTGAACCAAAGTGTGGCAGGTTCGATTCCCAGCCAGGGTACATGCCTGGGTTGAAGGCCATAACTGCCAGCAACCGCACATTGATGTTTCTCTCTCTCTCTATCTCCCTCCCTTCCCTCTCTAAAAATAAATAAATAAAATCTTAAAAAAAAAGAAAACAATTCCACTTCCAATTGCTTTAGAAAGAATAAAATACCTAGGAATAAATGTAACCAACGATGTAAAAGTCCTGTACTCAGAAAATTATAAGACACTGAAGAAATAAAATGAAGAAGATACAAATAAAACAGAAGCACATACTGTATTCATGGTAGGTAGAATTAACATCATTAAAATATCCATACTACCCAAAGCAATGTATAGATTCTATGCAATTCCTATAAATATTCCAATGACATATTTCACAGAAATAGAACAAACATTTCAAAAATTTACATGGAACCACAAAACACCCCGCATAGCAACAGTGATCATGAGAAAGAAAAACAAAGTTGGAGGGATTATGCTACCTAATATCACACTACACTACAAGGCCATAGTAATCAAAACAGTCTGGTACTGGCATAAAAACAGACACATAAATCAATGGAACAGAATAGAGACTGAAGGCATAAACTCACACCTTTAATTTCAATTAATATTTGATAGAGTAAGCAAGCACATATAATGGGCCAAAGATAGTTTATTCAATAAGTGGTGTTAGGAAAATTGGAGAGATACTTGCAGAAAAATGGAAGTAGACCACATTTTTACAACATACAAAAAATAAATTCAAAATGGATCAAAGACTTAAATGTCAGACCCCAAACCATAAAAGTCCTAGAAGAAAACATAGGCAACACGATCTTGTACATTGCTTGTAGCAATTTTTTATTAGATGTATCTCCCCAGGCAAGGAAAACAAAAGAGAAAATTAGAAATGGGACTAAATCAACCTGAAAAGGTTTTGCACAGGAAAGGAAATAACAAAATAAAAAGACAACCCACAGAATAGGAGAATATATTCACTGATACAACTAATAAGGGGTAATTATCCAAAATTAACAAAGCATTTACAAAACTCAACATCAAAAAAATGAACAACCCAATTTAAAAATGGGCAAAGACCCTGAATAGACACTTCTCCAAAGAGAACCTACAGATGGTCATACAATAGACATATGAAAAAATTCTCAATGTCACTAATAAGCAGATAATTTCAAATTAAAACCACAATGAAATACCATCTCACACCTGTCAGAATGGCTATCATCAATAATTCAACAAACAACAAGTGCTGGTGAGGACATGGAGAAAGAGGAACTCTTTCATTGTCGGTTGGAATGCAGACTGGTGTAGCCACTGTGGGAAGCAGTTTGGAGATATCTCAAAAACTAAAATGGTTCTGCATTTTGACCCAGTCATCTCACTTCTGATTATTTATCTGAAGGAACCCAAAACGCTAATTTGAAAGAACATAAGCACCCCTATGTTCATTGCAATGTTATTTGCAATTGCCAAGATATGGAAGCAGCCCAAGTATATATCAATAGATGAGTAGATAAAACTACTATGGTATGTTTAAACAATGGAATATTCTTCAGCTATAAAAAAACTAGAAAATTGTACCCTTTGCAACAGTATGGATGGACCTGAAGAACATTATGCTAAGTGAAATAAACCAATCAGAGAAAGACAAATACCATATTATTTCCCTCATATGTGGGATCTAATGAACAAACTGATATAACAAGAAAAATTGGGACAGACTCATGGATGGAGAGCAGGATGACAGGTAGTGGGGGGATTGAGCAAATAAGAAAAAGGACTCATGGACATGGACAACAGTGTGGTGATTGCTGGGGAGAGGCAGTGTAAGGGGACTAAAAGGTAAAGTAAAAAATATAATTAAAAAAATTCATACAAAATTTAAAAAAATTCTTTTAATAGAAAAAATGTTACCGCAATAAATTTAATTTTTTTAAAGATTTATTTATTTATTTATTTTTAGAGAGGGAAGGGAAGAGAAAGAGAGAGAAACATCAATGTGCGGTTGCTGGGGGTCATGGCCTGCAACCCAGGCATGTACCCTGACTGGGAATTGAACCTGCGACACTCTGGTTCACAGTCTGCACTCAATCCACTGAGCTATGCCAGCCAGGGCCAATAAATTTAATTTTTAAAAAACATTGAAAATTTTCCACTTAAATTTAAGGAATAACACACTTCATTAAGAAAATTAAATGGCATTTCCATGTTGAAGCAATGTTAAAATAACTATTTATCCATGGCACTGCAATAAACCACAAGTTCCACTCCTAGCCCCCAAGGAATTTCTATTTCTTAGTGACTAGGAGCTGGCCTACAAACTCTCGGGAAATTTTGGGGGAGTCCAATAATATATCGAACCACAACAAGATGTAGTTAAGGGAAGGACTGCTAAAAAAATTTTTTTTAAGCTCCAGATGTAGTCTTTCAGGCTGCTGCCTGTATAACCAATCAAATATCAAGTAAAACCACAATATCATTCATATGTGAGAAAAGCCATTTCTAGTTTTGAAAGGATGGGGTGTTTACTATTTGCTTCTCCAGAAAGCCCATTGTAGTAAAAGTATATTCAGCATTTACTTTGTGTAAAACAAAATAAGATGATATTTAAGGATAATGCATAGCCACAAAAACCATAACTTAACAAGTATAGTAGATGCTATGGTGATATTGAGAAAATGTATTATTATACTACCTCTGAGAAGAACTAAACTTAGAGTGGGCAAAGAGACAGAGTAAACTATAAATCTGTTGATAAGAAAATATTATATTTATGAGTTGCCTATATTATTATTTTACCAATTTCTTCATATACCAACCCATGCCCCATAGCATTTGTAAACTAAACTCTGAGTTTTTCTAAATGAAATTAATATTTGTCTTTGGAGAGGGTTCAGTGTTTTATTGGAGATACAGCATGAAGATAATAAAAGCTAGAGATAACTTTGATGACTTATAGTAAAAATATGAGACAAGAGGGAAAAAAGTAGTTTTATCCAGAAATAAATACCACTAAAGTACCCTGGAAACAGGAAATAGGAATCTCTTCTTTTTAAAAAAAAAATCAGAACATAAATGTAAACATAATCTATGACAACTACCTATATACTAATGGATGATATATTCTTAAATTTGTAAATGTGAATTCAGCCTCAGTATATACTTAAGAGATACAGACAGAAAAAGTAATTAAAAATAAATAAAAAGACCTAAACTCAAAGATGAAAGAAACAAAATACAATGAATCATATATAATTAGAACACAAATTTTAATTTGGGGGAATTCTAAAGTACATTGGCTACAGAATGAGAATAAGGTACTACAAAATAGGTATGATTAGAGAATAAAAATATAATTTTGAACAAATAATATGTTTACACATGTAGTTATACGATATGTGAAGAAAATATTACTGAAACTTTTGGACTGAGAAGAATAGTTACATGTTGATATATCAAATGGATCAAGAACAGATCTGCCAAGTCTCAAAAATCATAAATTCAAACTGTTAATAGAATTAATAAAATAATTCAGTAAAGTAGCAGGATACAAAATATAAAGATATTTGTTGCTTTTCCTATACACTAATAACAAACTATTAACAGAGAAATGAAGAAAACAGTTTCATTTACAGTTGTATCCAAAATAATAAAATACCTAGAAATAAACTTAATTAAGGAGGTAAAAGACCTGTACTCTAAAAAAAATAAAACATTGAACAAAATAAACTGAAGAGCACACAAAAAAATGAAAAGATATACTGGAATGATGGATCAGAAGGATTAGTATTGTTAAAATGACCATACTACCCAAGCAATTTACAGACTTATTGCATTTCCTATCAAAACACCAATGTCATTCTACTCTGAACTGAAACAAATAATCCTAAAGTTTACATGGAACCCCAAACTGCCACAGCAATCTTGAGAAAGAACAAAGTTGGAGGTATCATACTCCCTGATCTCCAACTCTAGTACAAAGCCATAATAATCAAAACAATATAATACTGGCAGTAAAACTGACACATAGATCAATAGAACAGAATACAGAACCCAGAAATAAACCCTTGCTTATATGGTCAACTAATTTACAAGAAAGGAGGTAAAAATATACACTGGAGTAATGATAGTCTCCTCAACAAGTGATGTTGGGGAAACTGGACAAATACATGCAAAAAAAAAAAAGAGTTAAACTAGACCGTTCTCTTACAGCATGTTAAAAAAGAACTCAAAATGGATTAAAGACTTAAATGTAAGGCCTGAAACCATAAAAATCCTAGAAGAAAACATCTGAAGTAAACAGTTTGACTTCTGTTTGAATAACATTGTACAAGGGCAATGAGCAAAAATAAACAATTGGACTGTATCAAACTAAAAAGCTTCTGCATAGTAAAGAAAACCTTTAACAAAATTAAAAGGCAACCTACTAAATGAGAGAAAATATTCATGAATGGCATGCATATAAGTAAAACCATATGATATTTGTCTTTCTGTACCTGGTTTATTTTCCTTGGTATAATATCCTCTTGATCCATCCATGTGGTCAGAAATGGTACAATTTCCTTTTTTTGTTGTTTAGTATTCCATTATATATGTATACCACATCTTCTTTACCCATTGATCTGTCCACAGACACCAAGATTGCTCCCATATCTTGGCTATTATAAATAAATGCTGCAATGAACATAGGGGTGCATATGACTATTTGAATTAGTGTTTTTATTTTTTTTGGATAAATACCTAGAATTGGAATTGTTGGATCATATGGTATATCTATTTTTAGTTTTTCTAAAGAGTTCCTCTACAGTTTCCTACAGGAGCTGTAACAATCTGCAGTCCAATTAATAGTGAATGCACTGGGTTCCCTTTTCTCCACATCTTCACCAACATGTTATTTGCTGACATTTTGATAATAGCCATTCTGAAAGGTGTGAGGTGATATCTCACTGTAATTTTGATTTGTATTTACCTGATGGTTAGTGATGTTTCATATGTCTATTGGCCATCTGTATGTTTTCCTTGGAGAAATGTCTTTCCATGACCTCTGCCCACTTTTTGATTGGATTGTTTTGTTTGTTTGTTTGTTTGTTTGTTTTTGCTATTGAGTTGTATGAGTTTCTTATATATTTTGGACATCAATACCTTATTGAATAGTACTTTCCTTTTGTCCTGGAAGCATTACAAACTTATTGAGGTATTTCAGTTGTGGAAAGGGAGGGCATGAGCAATGTTGGCAGCAACGTGATCATATTGCTATTTGTAAAGTATCATGCTGCACATTTTTCAGGGACTGCATTAAAGGTAGTCATGAATTAATATTCTATTGCATTGCTGGTTGAGGGTCTCAAAGTTGGGGATGAGTGGCCATCTGAAGCCACCCTTCTCTGAGATATTCACCAAATGTACATAGGAGGAATTGAAGTCTTAGATCTGTAAAACTATTCTGCATAATGTAACTATGTTGTTACAAATCTCTTTACTAAAATAAATCAAAAAGTGATACAATAATGAGCCAATGAAGACAATAGCAATTCTTACACTTTTATTGTTTTTAATTATTTTGACATTTATTATTATTTTTATTATTGTTGAACAACTGTTTTACTTGACAGTGATCCTGGAGAATGTTCAATCAGATCTCTCTGTGTGATCAGCTATAATCCTTTCTTTTCCAGAAAAATGGCTCCCTGTTTTCTATAGCTTTGATAAAGCTCAGTTCCTCATCTGATGTTCAGATTCATTAAATTCAAACTCTAACTTAATGTAACCTCTTCCTTTCAATTAGGAAACAGACATATATTTTCAAGTGTCATCCTTCAGTATGGGGATAATTTGTCTGGTGAAACCTTTTAAGCTTTTGGGAAATCCTGAGGGCAACATAATGTTGACAATTCCTATGCAAAACTGGAAAAAGGAAAGAGAAAAACTGAAAAACATATCTGGGAAAAATTAGCCCCAGAACTAATTTGATAGCAGAGTAATATTATTTTATCTAAAAATCTCAAATAATTTGGTATTTTAAAACTCATAAATATATAGTAATGATTTATAACATCTGGAAAAGCTTGATTGGCCTCTCTAACTTCTTTTATCCATTTTGCTACTGTATTTAGATTTGGGGCATAAGAGTATAAGATTAAGTTGCCCCCAAAACTTCAAAGACTGAGAATGTATAAAGTAATTCTGACATATTTTTTTTTTGCTCCTTGTGTACCAGTATATTCCATGTCACACACTAGATACATCTGTAAGCCAGTAACTCCAGTGACTTTTTCCCCAAGAAGACACAAGTACATGCTGTGATGGAGCCAGTGTTGGCAAATGGCTGGCCTGCCCTGTGGGTGAGCTGAGGAGCCACCGCCACTGCTGTGAATGCTGCAGGTACATGGTGTCCCTGAATTAATGGTGGTCCCTCCTACTGCCATGTACAACCACAGTGAAGAAGCTTTTGATGTTCCTATGGCAGAAGTATGATCTTCAACTATAAAAAAATTTTCATTTTGTCTTTTATTCATGGTGAGGAAGCTAATTTGAAATCCTTAGGGAACACTATGAGGATGGCCACCCTGTGGCTTGTGTGTCAGCTGCAAACACTAAACCAAACCCAAAAGACCATTTAGACCTGGGGGATATGTTGCAGCATATGGGTTTCCTTCTCTCACTGCCTCTTAAGTACTAGCAGGCAACTCTTGGTTCAGGGTTCATGCAGCTGTCTAGAGAATGCTGATTAAGGCCATGTTTCATTCTGATATCAGGATTTTACTGGCAGCCGTACCTTCCCTGTGTTCAGTAGATACATACTTATCTTTACCTTTATTTGATATCATATTTATTCATAGTTAAACTATGTTTTTGCACACTGCTTGCACATCCCATTTTAAATCACAGTGATAGATAAAAGTTAAATGGTAATAAAAAAGTTTCTTCTGTGGTAAATCTATTATACTGAGTCAGGAGATACCACAGGAAGAACCCTGAGGCTGTATGCTGTTGCTGGCCAGGGCATCCTGGTTTCCAGGCAACATCTTTTAGCACTTAGGTAGGATAGATAGTAAACCAAGAAAGGGAGGAGGAAGGACACTGTCTCACCCACTACCCAGCAGTCCTGAGCCTGGTTCGATAAGATTGCTAGGCATTACAAACAACACAAGCAAAGATAGTGCAGGAGGAGGGGAGTCCTTGACAGTGGGCTTCTGTAAGCCTCTGTAACAATCTTACTAAGATTGTGGGTGTCCTAAACATCCCAAACATAGAAGGCAGGAGAGAATTCCTTGCAATTCTATGTACCATTTCCTTTGTTTGGGAAAGAACCCCCACAAATAAATACGTTTGGATATTCATGTCCCCCCAGGGGGAAGCTGGCATCACCTTTACTGACCAATCAAAATGTACCCCTCCACGATCCCGTGCCAGCCTGCCACCCATATAAGTCCTCAGAACAAAGGACTGGGGGCTCTTGCTACCCTTGCTCTTGCCTTTCTCTCCCACCTTGGCAAGGTTTGTTCTCTTCCATTAAAAAAGTATCACTAGTAAACTGTGCTTGCATGCTAATAGACTTGTTGATCTTTAATTCTTTACTGTGCAGGCAAGAAGAATCAGGTTTCTCCTGCTAACAACACTATTGGGTAAAGTTCTATAACAGCAAACACACCTTTTTATCAAAAATATCTCATGTGTAATATCAAACCCTTTAGTAATTTAATGTGCCTCATTTGATTTTCCAAAGAAATAAAAGATATGGCAATTTATTCACTTTAAGTCACAAAAACAAATCACTAATTTCTCATTCATATGTAAGCTGGAAGTATCTTTCACTTTAAAATCACAACTGATAAAACCTGGATTTCTCATCATTTAAAGAACTGTCTCATAACCAGTTAGGAAGTATTTTACACTGCATTATTTTATGCAGAGGGAAACTGAAGCTTAGATGGTCAAACATCTTCCTTGCTGCTTACAAAGTGAAGTCAAATGTAGACCTGAGAAAGCAATATATGAATTGTGGTCTCTTCTCCTACCCATTTCAGGATATTCCCTCATTTTTTTTTTGGTAAGAGACACTTGTAAATAAATTGTCATTTGTATTTTCTAGTCACACCTTAGCTATGTGAACACTTCTAGATAAAGTAGGTCTATGCCTATTTTGGTGCTGTTAACATATTCCAAAACTGTATTTCAAGTAATCTGACAGAACACATGTCCACATAAAACCTTCACATATTTTCTCTTATTAAATTGATCAATAGAAAGGAATTAACAAGACATAGTTTCTTGCTCGTTAATTAATATGTGATTACTTTTGGTACCAGTTAGTCATAGTCACTGGTTTACTTCTGCTTTTTGGAAGTGAATTAATAACAGTGACAGAATGAGGGATTGCAGCAATACAACATCTTTTAAAACCCATGTCTAGGAAACTCAGTTTCGAGCCTGAGGAAACTACTAACAAGTACAAATTAATAAATATAAATTCCTCTAAAATATTTATATAATTTACATATACTTGGACAAAAATACTTGATTAATAAAAATTGTATAAGGAGATGTTACTTTATCTCTTTGATAACTCCACAATTCCTACACTGAAACCTATCAGTGAAGAACTGTCAATAATTTTTTTTCACATTCAAAGGGGGTAACTGGTTAACAGCTTAATGGGTCTAGCAAAAATAAAACCAAAAGGAGCAAATATAACACAAGTATTTCTCTAAGAAAAAGATAAAATACAACACTGCCAAATAATAGCAGTATTGTAATGAATAGAAATGTTTTGGTCAAAATAAGTGAGTCACCCTCCCCAAAAAGAAAACAATTATTTTCAAGTCTTTATCCATTCCCTAAATAAAAATAAAAATGTTCTAAAATGTAACTAGAAATCCTTGAAGGCTAATCTCTACTAATTGTTATGTATTAAAAGTATTCTAAAAATTCTGTGCATCTCAGCTACAGTCATCAATAGAATTTAAACATGTATATTTTTACATAAATTTAAATATCAGGATGGCCAGCTAAGAATAATTTGAATATAAAGGATGGAAATTTGCATATGAAATGTAGGAGAAATCCCACATTTATATGTTCTCTTCCTTTTTTGCATTTTTTCAGTGTATGAAAAATAATTGTTATAGATGTTCCCTTTGGGGTTTTTTTTGCACTTCTTTAGTTTATGAAAAATAATCTCTTAAACATTTGCTTGGCCATCAGAGACTGTAAAAACACAGTGTGAAGTTCTGAAACCTAAACACATTCTTCAAATACTACATCATTAAAAAGGTGGTTTAAATGTTAAAATAAATAGGTTAGTAAATTCTTATTATATACTACTCAATAACAATTTTTTCAAGTTCATGATCATTTTTTTTTCTGAAACAGATCTCTACTAAAGAAGGCAGAGTTAGGCTGTAAATTGTAAAGAACTGGCCTGTGCATTTATGCAGATGAGACTTGAATAGAGGGCTCTACTCAATAGGAATAATGAAAATTAGCTAACCAGTCTATTCACTCTGGATATGGACTAGAAAATGGAGAATAGAGTGAAAAAAATAAAATGAAGTGATTAAATCAAGCTGCTAAATTCTTAAATCAAAGAAATTGAGGCATGAGGAAATAATTCTATTCTTATTGTAATCAGCTTGGAAACTTAAACTTTTGAAATTTCAAGTCCTGTATCAATGCTTGGTATACATCAAACCTCCAGATAACCCTCTGATTACACCTGAAGGACTAAGGAAAGGAAATTCACATGACCACACCACCCAGCATCCATTATCCAGACCACCTGCCATCTAGAGGGCTACCATCTATAACCAAAATCCAGAGACTTGCAATACAGGACTGATTCTTCTCAAGAATGCACATTTTGGCATCCAAATTCAGAATGAGGAAGTAAAAGAGTCACTTATTGTTGATAACACAATTCCTTATATAGAAAACCCTAAAGACTCCACCAAAAAAAGAAAAATAGAAACAATAAACAAATACAGTAAATTTGTAGGGTACAAAATCAATGTATAAAAATCCACTGCACTCCTATATACTGACAATGAAATTTAAAAACTAATTTTCAAAAATTCCTTTTATAATTGCAACAATACTAATAAAATACCTAGGAATAAACTTAACAAAGCTATGAAGAACGTACATACTGAAAACTACAAAGTTTAGAAGAGATTAAACTTTTAATCCATATCCTGTGTTTATGGATTGGAAAAATCAACACAATTAAAATGTCCATATTACCCCCAAATATAGATTTAATGCCATCTCCATTAAAATCCCAATGACATTTTTTAAAAGAAATAGAACAAAAATATGATTTGTATGAAACCACAGAAGACCCCAAATAGTCAAAGAAATCCTTAGGAGGTGGGGAAAAGCCAGAAATATAATACTACCTGACTTAAAATTATACTACAGAGCAATGAAGAATCAGGTTTCCCCTGATTCTTCAAATCAGCATGATAACCAACAGCATGGCATTGGCAGATAAACAGGAACAAAACCAGTGGAACAGAATTAAGACCCCAAAAATAAAACCACATGTGTATGGGCCAATAATTTTTGACAACGTTGCCAAAGAAAAGACAATGGAGAAGGAAAGATTCTTTAATAAATAGTTCTGGAAAAGTTGGAAAGTCACATGGGAAAGAATGAAGCCAGGTGACAGTTTGTTCACGTGTCCAAAAATGAATTCAAAGTGGATCAAAGACCTATAAGATCTGAAATAATAAATTACATAGAAGAAAGCATAGGTCCTAAACTTATGGACCTTGGTTATAGAGAAATATTTATGAACTTGACCTCAAAGTCAAGGGAAATAAAGGCAAAAATAAAAGAATGGGATTATATCAAACTTAAAAGCTTCTGCCCAGCAAAAGAAACTGCTAAGAAAACAAAAAGGTGACCAACTGAATGGAAGAAGATCTTTGCAAACAGCTCTGAAAAGGGGTTAATATCCAAAGTATATAAGAACTCAACCAACCAAACACAAATCCAGCTAGAAAATGGGCAGAGGACCTGAACAGACACTTCTCCCAAGAAGAGATACAAATGATCAACACATATATGAAAAGATGCTTAACTTCATTAGCTATTAGGGTAATTCAAATCAAAACTACAATGATATAACCACAAGTGTGTGCTGCCACACACTTGTTAGAATAGCTATTATCAACAAGACAAGTAACAACAAGTCTTGAAAAGATAGTGGAGAATAAGAAACTCTCATTCACTGCTGGTGGGAATGTAGAGTGGTACAGTTGCTACAGAAAACAGTATAGAGGTTTCTCAAAAAATTAAGAATAGAGTTACCATATAAGCCAGTGATTCCTCTTCTGGGTATCTACCAAAAATTTTAAAAACATTATATGCACCCCTATATTTATTGCAGCATTATTCATAGTGGCCCAGACATGGAAACAACCCAACTGTCCTTCAGTAGAGGATTGGATAAAGAAGATGTGGTACATATATACTATGGAATACTACTCAGCCCTAAGGAAGGATGAAATACTATGAATTGTAATGGATGGGTCTTGAGAATATTCTAAGCAAAGTAAATCAGTCAGAAACGCTAAGAACTATATGATTTCACTCATGTGTGGGATATAAAACTGAAAATCATAAACACAGACAACAGTATGGTGGTTACCAGAAAGAAGGGGTGGGGGTGAATAAGGGGTAAAGGGCTCCAAATATATGGTGACAGAAGATCATTTGACTTAAGGTGGTGGGCACACAATGCAATATACAGATCATGGTGTATCATAAAAATGTACACTTGAAACCTATATAATCTTATTAACTATTTTACCCTAATAAATTTAATTTAAAAATATTTTAAAAGAAGCATGCATTTTTTGCTATAAAAACTCTTAGCTTTTCTTTTTCCTTTGGAAACTGTGAGTATTGCTTAGTTGTGTTTCCAGTTTGCAAATCCTTAGACCCTTGAATAAAATTTTATTATTCCTAGCAAAGCATTTATACTATTTTTAAGTTTGTTTAAAAAATAATGAGAGAAATGGCCTACTAGGAGAAAAGGAGAAGGGAATGATTACCAGTTGCTGAGTGAATTGGTAATGCTGTGGCCAACAATTGTGGTGCTATTCTAATGTAGAGAATAAGAAAGTAATGTAGCCTAAGATCTGCCAGTGGTCCACATCAAGTTCAAGTTCAACTAAAAAATCATTACTTTGTTTCATTTTCCTATATTGTTTTACATTTACTAGGTATACTATATATATAGTTACTGTGTGTGTGTGTGTGTATATATACACACACTATATATAGTATGTATACTATGTATAGTATACTATATATAGTATGATACTATATATACTATATATACATTTAGTCTTTGTATATGACCTTGACCAGTGTGGCTCAGTTATTTGGGTGTCATCCCACAAAGTGAAAGGTCACCAGTTGGATTCCTGGTCAGGGCACATCTCTGGGTTGTGGGTTTGGTACCTGGTCAGGGTGAGTACGAGAGGCAACTGATCGATGTTTCCCTCTCACAGCAATGTTTCTCTCTCTCCAGTTCTTCTTCCCTTCCCCTCTCTCAAAATATATAAAATCTTTAAAAATAGTATATATACAAATATCTGCATAAAAATTTAAAGAGCACATAAAGCTTTCATCTGATAATCCATTAAATTTTCATTCTTCTATAAATGTGGTCCTATTTAAAATATTCTTCCTTATTCACTTTGTTTGGTATCTGTATTTTTCAGAAAAAAAAACTTCAAATGTAATCATCTTCCAGAATTTCCAAGGGTTCAAGGATCTCCCCACTGGACTGAAACTACATTTCAGAGCTTGTTTATAAAATACCTCACATTAGGCCATGAGTGTCTGGAGAAAAGTGAACCTGTTTGATTTTCATTTTATGCCAACTGACAGAACAGTTGATATACAGGGTGGGACAAAAAGTAGGTTTATAGTTGTGAGTATGTGAAATACAAAGTTTACTCTTGTATTACTATTTATTAAATTATTTTCCATATGAACTGTAAACTTACTTTTGCCCCACCCTGTATACAGTATGAAGTGCTAAATAAACATTGGTAAATAAATGTCTAAATCAAGTATAATTAGAATATAAATATAAGTTCAATATCTAATAATGTAAATTTTATTCAATAATTTTTGGAAGTAATATTAGGATAAACTTTTAAGTCTCCAATTTGGTTACTGAACTTTTAATATTTTAAACTGTAGAGTATAATATATATTTGAGATCCTTATGTTCATTGAAGTGCCATTCACAATATCAAAGAAACAGAAACAACCTAAATGTTCATCTATGGATGAATAAATAAAGAAGATGTGATATATACATACAATGGAATATTATTTGGTCTTAAAAAGAAGGGAGTTCTGCAATATATGACAAAATGAAGAGAACTTAAGGACATTATACTGAGTAAACCAATCACAGAGGAACAAAGACTGTACAGTTCCATTTATATGAATTGTCTAAAATAGACAAATTCATACAGGCAAAGAGTGGAAGGGTGGTTGCCATGGGTTAGGAGTGGGGGAATGGGGAGTTGCTAATCAAGGGGCATAAAATCTCAGTTAAGCAAGAAGAGTTAAGTTTCAGAGATTTGCTGTACAACATTGGACTCTATGTACCTTACAATTTTGTTAAGAGGGTCATGTCAAATGTTTTTACTAAAAATAAAATAAAATTTTAAATAAAATGAGAAAAAACTATAGATTAGAAAAAAATTATTTATTCTAAACATTGATTTGCCTTAGAAAGCTGAAGGGAATAAGAAGTACAAATTGGGCCCTGGCTGGCATAGCTTAGTGGACTGAGCGCTGGCTGAGAACCGAAGGGTCACAGGTTCAATTCCCAGTCAGGGCACATGCCTGAGTTGCAGGCTAGATCCCCAGTGGGGGCTGCACGAGAGGTAACCACACATTGATGTTTCTCTCTCTCTCTTTCTCCCTCCCTTCCCCTCTCTAAAAATAAATAAATAAAATCTTTTTTAAAATTAAGAAATACAAATTGGAAGTTAGAAAATAATCACAATAAATTATGGGGAATATGGTCAACAATATTGTAGTTAATAAGCATAGTGTAAGGTGGGCACTTGAAATACCAGGGGAATCACTTTGTATATGATAAGACCATCTAATTATTATGCTGTATACTTGAAGTAATATAAAATAAGACTGTAATTTAAAAATAAAATTAAAAGAGCCCTGGCTGGTGTAGCTCAGTGGATTGAGCATGGGCCTGCAAATCAAAAGATTGAAGGTTTGATTCCCAGTCAGGGCACATGCCTGGGTTGCAGACCAGGTCCCCAGTAGCAGGCATGAGAGAGGCAACCACACACTGATGTTCCTCTCCCTCTCATTCTCTTTCCCTTCCTCTCTCTCTAAAAATAAATGAATAAAATCTTTTTTAAAAAATTAATTTAATTTAATTAAAAAACTGTTAAAATTTTTTAAAAAGCAATAGCTTGTAGCAAATCTTAGACAAAAGCCAATGTAAAATTGGTAAAATCTATAGTGGATTTGACTGAGAATCTTTAAAAGTATAAATATAGTTAATCATCATAAAGAAAATGGCCCCAAAATAATTACAAGTATATGAAGTGAACAATTTTGCCACAAATGCAAAATGATATAGGAATGGTATTAGTCTAATCTAGTCTCAAAAATAATTGGACTTCATTCAATAGAAATGTCACAAGAAACCTTATGGTCTTTTGAAAACTCAGCCTCAGATCCACTCAGCTTGTAAATCAATACTCTTTATAGCTGACACATTCTATATGTTCAACAGTGTATTTCACCAAATGCTATCACACTGAGCAAACTTAGAACCATTACACCTATACCTGGTGCAGTAATTCAGAAGAAAACAGATGTTAGTGAGAATACAAGGTATCAGAGATTACCAAATGAGCAGCCTAGACTTGACCTGAACATTGAAGCCTATGTAGTGTAAATCATATTCATTCTGTAAAAATTTTAGGAGGAAAAGACCATGTTAATAACATACTAATGCTGTAAAACTATGAAAAATATAACGAAGATTTAGAAGAAGGATAGAGATAGAAATCAATTTCTGTGATATTGTCTCTTTCCTTTTCAATTACCCTCAGAAAATATAGAAAAGATTAACTAGTAAGGAAAAGGCATAACCTACAGAAGTTGATACGACACCTCAGTTGTATAATTTTATTAACCAATGTCACTCCAATAAATTCGATAAACACTTTAAAAACACATTTTAACTTTGTTAGTGGAAATAGTTTTTCCAACTAAAAAAATTACATTTCCTCATCCTCCCACTGCTTTTTCCTGTCAACTTTGTAAAAATCTTATTCAATTTGCTGAAGAGAGGACAGTCCACCCTCAATACCTTCCAGGATCCCTGACAAATGCCAAGCCCCTTATATAAAATAAAATATTTAACCTCTTGGTAAAATATTGTAGCATTTTATATTATTATTTTTATAAATAGTTTCCAAAGATTGTTGGAAAGACACTATCTTCCAGATAGCTATCATTTGTTTGTTCTTGCCCAGACAGCTGGTAAAACATTATATTATTTCTGTGTGTGTCTGTGTGAGTCTTTCTGAAGGAGCTTCGGATTTGCACCAGTAGACTGAGTAAAGGAGATCCACCCTCACCAATGTGAGCTGGCATCATCCATGCCGTTAAGGTTCTGAATAGAAAGAACAGATGAAGGAAGGGCAAACTTGCTCTCCTGCCTGAGCTGGGACATGTGTCTTCTCAAGCCCTGAGGAATCAGTGCCCCTGGATCTTGGGCATTTGTAACTGGAAGGGGACTTACACCACTGATCCCCCATTCTTTGGCTTTTAGACTCAGACTGGTACTTACATCATTGGCTCCCCTTGCTCCCAGGCCTCCTTCAGACTTGGACTGATTTACATCATTGGAATCTCCGGTTCTGCAGTCCACAGATTGCAGATCATGAGAATTCTTGGTCTTCATAGTCATTTAAGCCAATGCCTGTTATACACACACACACACACACACACACACACACACACACACACACACACACACACACACATGCTGTCAGTTCTATTTCTTTGGAGAATCCTGACTAATACACATTCTCCACCCTTCTCTACCCTAATCCCTTATGCCAGGAGACTGACCTCCATGGACTGCACCAAAGGAATCCTTGTGTTCTGGCTTCTAACAGATCTCAGCTAATTAGGGAACTTGGCAGGAGATTGAAAGGAGGGAGGAGAGTGAGATTAAATATCATATATATGTGGCCCTCTTTTTGATGACTGGCCATTGGGTAATTGTCCTTAACTGAAGGACACTGTTTCTCTCAGAGTGTCCCTCTGTATATGACTTTCCTTTGGTTTCCAGAAATGACTCTTCTCATTCTTCCAAGCCTTGGGGTGGTTACAATTCCACAATGCAAAGCACAGGAGTATTGAACTATTCTCTGTAGTTTCATTATATTGTGTCTACAACTTTATACAATAGTTCCTTTATTAAAATCACCCTCTAATTTTCCTTAGTTAACTTCTGGTTGCTGCTGAGGCATGGTAACAAAAATTGTCTTCACACAAAAAAATCCTCTTCACAAATATTCTCTTTATTTTGTCTCTACTGCTTTATTCAAGATGATGGGACCATTCAAAAAATCATTCTTTCTGAAGTGATAGAGGAAACAGTCTTCTCCATATTTTACATAGTTATCCCCTTAATAACAGGAAGTTAAGAATATAGTTTTTACCCCAGAGTAGAAGATCATTTTGTACCCATTCCTTATTTCAAATTTTAATATCAAATTTCAAAATATTTTATATGATTTTATGTGGTTTTCAGAAAACAGAAACTTATAGAAATCCTAGGAATCTACTAGACTTTCATTACTTCTTATAAATGAGAACATAATTTAATGAAAAATTATGTTTGTTGAAGAACAATACATGAAATAGTAATAATAAAGGGATTAAATATATTTAAATATTCAATAGTTTCAGCCTCTAGCTACTTGTTAATATGTCAAAGATACAATACATGCATATGTCATGCAAATTTATAAAGTACTATAGATGTAATTCTAGTATAACACTAGTATTTATTTCAAAATTAAAACACATCCATTTTACTATTCTTTCTATACTCTGGTTTCTCTTCAGATTGTATATATCTTTTGCCTTTTACTATTCTTGCTAAGGAATTTTATTCTGTTCTATATTTATATAAATTCACTAGGTTACAAAATTACTAAAGTTTTTCTAATAATGGGTTACTTTTCATGGCTTTCAATTAACTGCTTCAATTTAAATAAATATTTTTCACCCCTGCTGGAAGTTGTACATTTTATGTTTTTAGTCATTTTTTTCAGATAATATATGCTTCTTACTTGTATTTCATTAATTCCTTTAAAGAAAAATATAGAGTCCTCATAAGAAAGAAAGGCATTTAAAAATAATTGCCATGCCTCATTTTATATAATTTCTTTTTTGTAGTTCATGACACAATTTGAAGATGGTAAATTATGCTCCTTGAAATAATAGATGAAATTATGTAATTAATTATCATTTTATGAATTCACACATTGTGTTTATTTTGAATATCAAGTTAATATATTGATTTTCTTTTACTTCAGTTCTAATCTTATCTGTGAATTCCTAAATTCACAGTCTTGTGAATTCCTACTCACAGTCTTGTGTTTGAAACACTTTTCCCCAACTTATTTTCTTTATTGCTCTGATTCTTTTCCATTCAAAGGCTATAACCATTCTGTTTTGAAATTTTTTCTTTTCAAAGAAACCATCCATTATTATTGTATCCACTGATAACTTACCTTCTTTATATATACATTGGATTTTTTTTGTGAGCTCTACTTTTTTTTTCTTTTATAGTATACACTGCTTTTTCTATTTCATTTTTCACTTTAAATTTCAATTATACTAACAATCATAATTTATCCATTTTTATAGTAGAAATCAGTAAATAATTTAATAGGAAATACACACAATAAGTAATAGAATATATTTTATTAGATTATCATTTATGCAAATGTGGCCAGAAAGGAAATAGGCTCTACTAAATATTAAAGCCATTTAATCTTGGTTTTAATAAATGTAATAGACTAAATTATACCTCCATACCTCCAAAATAATTTATATGTTAAAGCTTTAATTCCCAATGTAACTATTTGGAGATAGGACCTTTAGGAGGTCATTAAGGTTAAATGAGATTATTAGGGTATGATCCTAATGGAATAGGGTCTGAGGCCAAAGGAGAAGGCCTTGTCTGTAAACCAGGAAAAGAGCTCTCACCAGCAATCAAATAGGCCTGTGATTAATCTTGAGCTTACCAGCCTCTGAACTATGAGAAAGAAATGATTTCTGTTGTTTAAGCCACCCAATTTATGGTATTTGTTATGGCAGCTTGAGCTGACTAATAAATAGTTAAGCAAAGATATAAAAGAAAAAATATTGCATATTTAAATGTATTTTAACACGTAGAATTTTCAAGAATAGAGTGTTTGTGAAGGCCTACAAATTTAAATTTCTAAAATGTTACATTAAGATAACATTGCTCACTCTACATTATTAACAATGAACTGAAGGCTAGGTTTTATTGAAATTTTATGTAAAAGGAACTGTTTTACACTTGTTAATATTTGATCTTATCTGAATATGGAACCAATGGAAGTTATCACCATTTTCAGTGAAGAGTTGTTCCTTAAACTTCAACTGCATGTTATACTAATTGAAATGTAATACTGTAAAACAGATATTAAGTTTGTAATATGCACCCTTTATGTTTAAAAATATAAATCTGAGGAAAAATACACCTATGTATATTTGCTTTAAATAGTAACTGAATGGTATATGGAGGGGTTTTTTTGTGGGGTTTTTTTTTGTACCTTTTACAAAAGCCATAAACAGCAATCTGAATACAATGAGATTTCACTGACTTTCCACAAGGAGAATGGTGGGTATTATGTCGCCCTTTGCCGGGCAGGAAGAACACAGGAGACAGCCAGTGTCTCCAGAAGGCGTTTTGACTGAGGCAGTGCTGGACTGCCATCTGGCTTAAACAACAGAAATCATTTCTTTCTCATAGTTCCGGAGGCTGGTAAGTTCAAGATCAATCACAAGCTGATTTGATTGCTGGTGAGAGCTCTTTTCCTGGTTTATAGAAATGGTCTTCTCTTTTGGCCTCAGATCCTATTTCATTAGGGTCATGCCCTAATAATCTCATTTAACCTTAATAACCTCCTAAAGGTCTTATCTCCAAGTACAGTTATATTGGCAATTAAGACTTTAATGTATAAAACCAGATACATCTTGAATGACTATTATTTTTTCCATGCTTAGGACTTTGATGTTATTGTTTGTGGCTTTATTTTTTAATTGTTTTCTGGGTGGCTTTCATATTTTGTTGATCATGCTTTTGGTGATTCTTATTTGGCTTTGTTAAAAACATGAAAATTAAGAAATTTGAGCATTATAAAATTTTTGAAGTATTATTTCCAAACTGCCACATGAATTTCATTTTATAGTCCATGTGATAGACTTATACAAACTTTATTAGAGAATGTCATTTCATTGGCTATAACAATAATGCGGACACTGGCCCACAGTATCTGCAGCGTTATGGATAAGATAAATTCACATAGACTACAGAGAGCATGTGGAGAAAAAGGATGGCACAGGTATTCTCTCAGTGAAAGAGAGGGTTTGCCCTGTCTCTTGCCTGGACAGGCATTTATTGCTTTTCTGGGCATATTACATCAGGATGGTCCTCATTTACTATGCACAGATTCACTTTAGGTGGTTACATTTTACAGAAAACAAAAGAGAGGGTGTTGCTAATTACAACACAGAAGAAAGATATTTGCAAACACAAAGAGAAAAGTGGTTGCACTGGTTACACTCATTCTTGGAAGGTTTAGCATAGATTTTAGGAAGTTACTTTAAAGATATGCAATAAACATTTGTTGCCTCAATTCAGGGTGAGGGAGTTTTAGCAAAAAGCAAGTCTCAAAACAGCCTAGGTACAATGTGGGCCTGATTCCTCACAGGAGAACCTATCCATGGGCATGGGTCCTGTGTGCTAGACCTCACTTTCCACTGGCCTTTCTGAGTGGGAGCTGGACTACATTTCCCATACCACGCAGAATGGTCTCTTATACAACAATGGATCACTATGTAATTTGTTTCAACTGTTGAATAATTTAAATTTATATGTTTGAATAAAAATAGATGTTAATCTTTCACATGTATGTTATTTTCTAAGGTATAGTCTTTTAAAAAAAATCTTTGGTTATAATATTCAAGTTTAGTTAAATACCCTAATTAATATTTGTTTATCACCATCAATATAAGATAATTCCTAACATCAAGATGCTTACAGTCTTTTTGAGGACATAACATGAATCAATGTATGCTTTGTAAAAAGGAAGTAGTTGCCTTTTTATTGTTTAAGAACATGTTTTTCTGAATTTGTTTTGAATTATAACTTAGTTAAATCAGTCTGTCTTTTCCTTTATGCTTTGTGCATTTAGTGTCCACTTTAAAAAAATCTTTCATTACACTGATGTTCTGGAGGTATTATCAATTCCAAAATTAAGAATAAAAAAGAAGAACTAATTTATTTAAAAATATTGTTTAAAAGGAGGTTTTTTTCCCAGAATCACCAGAAATGTTGGGGAATCATCAAAGTTCTAAAATGTGCCCAGCATTTTCCTTTGATTCCATCTATATATTTTTATTTTACCTAATTTTATGGCAGTGATTATTTTTAACACTGATAGTCAAAAATCTATGAGTCAAACAGCATTTCCCCTATTTTGGCTGTGCTCCAAGGGAGCAGAGCTTATTAAGTGGCGGTTACTTGGATTGTCTTCTGATAGAAGTATTTTTTCACATTCGGATTCTAAAAGCTCAAAGAAGCAGAACCCAGAGTGGCAAAGATGGTTGTCAAAATGTTGAAAATGGGCAGTTTATTTTTCCCCTTGTTTCTTCTAACACAGGACATATGTTGGCTGTGGTATAAAAAGCAATATGCATCAGCCTGTTTCAGAGAATGTTTTGCAATTATTAGAATAGCATCCCAAACTGTTAAGATATTTTTTTCTGAAGTGTTTCTGTAGTGATCATTATATAGTTCTATACAACCAATGGTTTGGGGAAGAGGGGAAACATAAAAACTATAAGCTTTAATCAATTATCTTCAAATTTAATTGAAAAATAATTTCCTAAGCCCTGGCTGGCATAGCTCAGTGGATTGAGCACAGGCTGTGAACCAGTGTTGCAGGTTCGATTCCCTGGGTTGCAGGCCATAACCCCCAGCAACTGCACATTGATGTTTCTCTCTCTCTCTCTCTTTCTCCCTCCCTTCCCTCTCTAAAAATAAATAAATAAAATATTTTAAAAAAAGAAAAATAATTTCCTTGGACAGAAGTAATATTATTGTATGAGAAACAATAATGCTGAATAAAAAGTATTCAGAAAACTCAGAAATGGTAGTACTGATGATATATGTTTGCAGGTATAGAAAATATAAATCTAGGCTGAGTTTCTATTCCAAGGGGGACAAATATCTGATATTTCCATAATAAAAAGTATCCATAGTAACCAACACTCACCTAATGGATTAGCTAGTTCTCATGGAATGTGGTACCATATCGGAGAACAGGATTAAGTGCTGCCGCTGGTTAAATAAAATATCAGCAGTACAGTAATATGGTCCATGATAGGTTGTCACCTGTTGTCCCTGGTACGTTAGTTACTCTCTATTAGGTCCATATATCATGTCAAATCTATTTCTCAAAGGTGACATGTTTACTTGCCTAGAAGGACTGTAATCTCTTCCGTAGTTGTCTTATTAGTACTTGCCTGAAGCTCTGTCTGCCTCTGGTCAGCTACAGATGGGTCAGATACCATTGATTCTCTGGGTAATAAACTGGTACTGCAGCTTACATTCACTAGAGAAACACTTCTTATGGGCACTATTAGGCTTTGAGTCAATTTTGCATTAGATGAGTGTGGTTTACATAAATATTACATAAGAGCATGACTACTGGAAAAGTATAGATGGTTGGCTGCAGAATACCAGACAAGTTACCTGGCTATCTATCAGTGTTGAAATTTGGTTTTGACTTGATCCTCCCCCGCAATAGTACTTTAGAATTCTGACTTTAGTTAGAAATCTACAGAAGAGAGAGAGAGTATTGTGGTACAAGAATATAATTGAATATGTGAAATAGAGGGGAATTTTTAAGGCAGTGAAGGTACCATGAATGATAAACACTGGTGTATTGATGACACTATCCACTGTCAAAATTGGTAGAACTTTACAGCACGAAACATGCAACTTAATGTATGCTTGTTAAATCAAAATCATTTAAGAAATCTGGGGATACCACAAGAGAATGAAGATGGTGACAAAGGAATATTTCTGTTTTTCTAGATAATGAAACAACCTCATTGTAGAAAAACGTGCTGACCTAAATAACTCTGGAAATGAGTGAAGACTGTAACACTGAAGGTAGGGGAATGGTGGTAAACACTGTGTTCTGGTTGATAAAGTTGTTCCCCACAGTATAAGAGTTAATTCTAATGAAAAAAGGAATAGAATGATCTGTATGTTAATAAATTAAAGACATTAATAGGAGTGTGCTTTTAGTTTATTCAATTCCATTTAAGAAAGTCTTTCAGATGTCCAACATAATCTTTTTAACCACATCTCACAGGTATAAATTTATTTACCTAACTACTTAACTGAGAGAAGGCTTGCATATATGTTTAGCTACAATGTTTGTCATACCCAAATAAATGCAGGATTCTTTTACTGAAAAAAATCTATAATTTATATTGAGTCACACCAAATATTCTCTGGCATAGATCCCTTCTTCAAATCATACACAAATAAATTCTAAATTGTTTAAATATATAATTATAAAAGATAAAAAATATAAACATATATTTTTCCTAATTTGGAATTGGCTACATACATTTTTATGCACAAAATAAGTAATTTTACTAAAATAAGTAATTTTAATAAAACAAATGTTGAAAAGTGATCACATAAAATTTGTTATTTATCATCAAAATATTTAAAATTATAGTAAACAAAAATTAGAAAATATTTTAATATATATAAAAGCCAGAGTGTATTCTATATGTTGAAATCCATTAAGGATTACTACAGAGCCCTGGCTGGTGTAGCTCAGTGGATTGAGCTGGGGCTGCGAACCAAAGCATCGCAGGTTCAATTCCCAGTCAGAGCACATGCCTGGGTTGCAGGCCATGACCCCCAGCAACCGCACATTGATGTTTCTCTCTATCTCCCTCCCTTCCCTCTCTAAAAATAAATAAATGACATCTTAAAAAAAAGAATTACTACAGAAAAATATCAAGAGTCTATTCTAGAAGACTTGGAACTCTCCTCATGTTTAGAAATTCTATAGTATGACACACGGCTCATAGCACTCATCAAGTTTATTATGAAATATATTTTAAGACACAGAATTACTAAATAAATGCTATATTCTTCACTCACTAAAAATACTTCTCCTTTGTTATAACATGTTTTCATTCATTTATTATTCAATAAGAATTTATTGGATGTCTTATGTGGTTTAAAATGTGGGTGGATTGGACAAAAGTTGAAGAATTAATCATAATGAAAATCGATTAAGAAATCCTAAAAAATATCATCACATTTTCTTCCTGTGTTTGGGGTTGGGGGGCAGTAGAATATCACAGATCATTAGAGAAGTGAAATCCGGGATTATAAATTTTCCCCATTTCTCATGTTACACTAACATATGGTCATATTATATTTGATGCTCTTACATTATTTCATATAACAAAATTCTTCTTATCAGGATTTCTTTACTGTGACTCTTCAAAATTAGGATGTCTAATTCATTTTGTCCAATTATTTTCACATGTCCTGACTTCTAACTCTTCTTATTTTCTCCTTCACTTTTGCTTTTTACTCCCCTTTAAAGTTCATAAAGGCATAGTTTGCACTGAACTTTCATTAAAACACTTTATTTACTATTTTTCCTCCTTAAAGCAAAGAACTATAAGCTAAAAAAACCTGTACTTTCTCAAAGCAGACATTTTGCCTATCTCACACAATTTAATAAGGACATCTTTGGAGTAAGATCAATGACCAAGATTAAATCCTGCAAGAAATAGATTTGTTCATCAACATGGTTTAATTTCATTGCAAAATGTTTTGTTTGTTCAGAAACATTTAGGCCTTCTGTGAGAAACCCAGAATAACAAAGTATGTCTTTTACATTTGTGTAATATTTGGATAAAATGTCATATTTTGGAAAAATAATAACATATTGATATATTTCTTTATACTTTAAATAATTAAAATTTGTTAGTGCTAGGATAAAACATAATGAATCAATCCATGTTATGTAGCAACAGTTAGCTTTGAGAATGATCAAACCTGTCATGATAAAAATATGCAGGGATTTCTTTCACAGCTAGAGATTTTTTCAACCTAATGACAATCTTCAGCTGAAGATAAGACTGACAGTTTACTTTAGATCAGTTCTACACTAAAGAAAGGACATTACCATAAAACAAGCAGCAACAAACTGTTTTGTTTTATCATACTGCAAGTTAAATTTTCTGTGAATAAGAAAAAGTAAAAATACTAAATGAAGAAATTGCATAAACCAAAAACAGCCAAAAGTTGAAAAAAAAGCCATTATAGGAAACAAAATGTCATCCTTATTGGTGTGCTGTGTATAAAAAGAATACTTACATAATATATAGATTAAAGACTAGAATAATAAACAAGTGAGGTGAATGAGTTATTAGAACAAATAACTTACTATATTTCACCTTTGAGAACTGTGTTGCCAAGTTCCTGTTTTGACATATGAAATAATAAAATACCTATCATCTAAAACTGCATACACTGTTTATTCTTTAGATCCACTTCTAATATAATAAAAAGGAACTGATAATCTATTAAAATATTTTGAAATATTTTCTAAATATAAATGATTAACTTCAAATATGACCCAATTCTTACTTAACCCACATGTGTATAAGCACATTGGAAAGTGAAAGCTAGGGGAAAATAACAAAAATAGACTCATTAGAATTTAAATTTTAGACTAACCCATGATGAAAATCTAGACCAAAGAAAACAAAGCAACATTTACAAAAAATATACAGCTTGATAAATTTTGCATATTCAGTAGTCTATCATGTCACAGTCTCTCTACAAAAACATTACCTCAAGGGTAACAAAAGAAGAAAATGTATCTTTGAGCTTTATTTTAAGCTCATTTTCTGAAAGAAGGCTGGTATTAGCCAGAACTACAACCTATTTTTAAAAATAATATCTTTGTTTCATTTAGTCATATAAAGGTTAATAGAGAAAACATTAGAAAATTGCTAAGTCATGGGTAAGTATGTGTGGCTGTTCATGAAATGAATTAAACTAGCCCTGGCTGGAGTAGCTCAGTGAATTGAGTGCAGGCTGTGAACCAAAGTGTCACAGGTTCGATTCCCAGCCAGGATACGTACCTAGGTTGCAGGCCATGACCCCCAGCAACTGCACATTGATGTTTCTCTCTCTCTCCCTCCCTTCCCTTTTCTAAAAATAAATAAATAAAATCTTAAAAAAAAGAAATGCATTAAACCAAATAAACCAGTTAGATCAGGAATTTCCTACCATAGTCATCATAGCTACCCACTATAAAGTAATTGAGAAAGGGTTCTCAAAGAACATGTATAAAGGACCCATGGACAAGGCCAAAGAGGTGTAGGATTGAGGGTGGGAAGTGGGGGTGGGTGGGACAGGGGAGAGGAGTGGGGGTGGGGAATGGAGACAACTGTATTCAAATATTAACAAAAAAAAAGATTAAAATTTTTTAAAGATTTAAAAAAATAAAATAAAACCAACCAAAAGTTGTGTGCAGGAAAAAATAAGTAATTGAGAAGATGTCTATCCTTACACTAACAGCACTTTCATAATAATCGATTGTTTTATTTTCCTTTATCCCTTGCCGTGAAATAGATTAATTATCTGATAGAAAATTTTATTTTGCAAAGTCCTTGCTTTTATTACTAAAACACTCTGAAAAATAAATAGGTGCATCAGCTAAATTTGTGGTGATGGTGGTGATGATGATGATGGTGGTGATAAGAAAATGAAACCCAGTGACTTTTTCTACTGTTTCAGATTTTGTTTATTTTTGTTTGTTTATTTGTTCTTGTTTGTTAGTTTGAAGATGATTGGCAGATGGACAGAATAGTCTATTGTCATCAGAACTAAAACTGAGTTCCAGGAGAACTCAGTTCCACTTGTATAATATTAGTTCATACTTAATATTGTCTGTTCGTGAGTTACCACTAAGAGTTCACAAAACACTCAAAATCAGTATGTGTTATGACTTTTTAATATTATTCACTGCCCAATGTGCTATGAGTCCTCCCCTGCTCCTCCCTGTTATACAACATTTTGTGTTTGCTAGAGTTTTAAAATCCCCTTTTTAAATCAACATTGACATCTTTTTTGTCATTTCATTTTGTCAAGGATAATACAAAAATTCTTGGATTCCTTTTTGTTCCTTGATCCTTGTATCATTGTGCCCTAAATATTTCTGTTTCTATCTGAAGCAATTATTCTTTATACTTCTAAACATCTCATGGATTGTACTCCCTCTATATTTTGTGCCTGCTTCTTTCTTGGTTTACATTTAGATTTTGCAAAAGAACATCCTTAATATGTGGGGAGTGAAATTTCTGAGACCTTGAATATCTGAAAATTTTATTAATTTGTCCTTATATTTGATTAAGAGATTAGCAGGATACATTATCCTAAATATAAAATAAATTTCATTTAGTCTATTAATCTATTGTCCCATTGTATGCAAAGTTTCTGCAAGTCATCTATTTGTAGATTATATTGTTCAGTTTCTAGAATTTTTAATGTTTATCATTGATGCTCTGATAATTTATAATAATATGTCTATATACAGATATTGCTTAATTTGGGGGAACTAGGAACTTACTGAATTCCTTATAATCTAATACTCTCATCCTTCAGCTCTAGAAATGCTTTCACTTTTTTTGAAAATTACATTAGTCTCATATTTTTATTTCTACCTACAAATCCTATGAGTCAGAAATTGGAGTTTTTAGGTTGTATTTTCATGTTTTATATCTTTGGTTATTTATTTATTTATTTTTGTACTCCTTTTGAAGCTATTTCATCAACCTAAAATTTTTCCAAAATTTTAACTTATAAATTGTTTGGTTTTTAATTTATTTTCAACATTCTTTATATATTACAGAGACAATATTTTCATTATTGTCATTAAGAATATCTTAGATTTCTTTATTTTTATGTTTCTCTGTAAATTTATTTTATGTTTCATTATGTGTTTTGTATTCCAAACTTTTCTCAAATACATTGTGGTTCTATACATATTTGAGTTAAGAATGAGTCAATAAATATGATTCTAAATGTGTTTACGTAGGGCTGGTCCAGAGATCTTCACTTTGGGGCAATTGCTCAAAAAAAATGGTGATGGAGTTTGAAATTCTCAAATGCCAAAATGCTGACATTTTTGTAAGAGGCTATCATTATTTGTCGACTGCAAAGTGCTCTTCCAAGGTATCAAGAATACAGGGGTCTAACATTTCACATTAAATCCAAGTTGATTCTTTATCCTTAACCTCACATCATAATTCCACATTCCATATTGCCTGTTCATTATCTTAAAGTTCTGAGTGCTTTCAGTGGGACACATATTCAATTGACTTTTTCCTGAAATACAATGCACATTTTTACTCCTAACTAATGACTCCTTAGCCTTCCTGCCAGCTAATGAATCCTTTTATTTTATTATTATTTTGTATTCACCCAAGGACATGCTTACTGATTTTAAGAAAGAGGAAAGAAAGAGAGACAGAGAGGGAAAGAAACATCGATGTGGGAAAACATGTACAGGTTGCTTCTGGTACATGTGACCTGACTAGGACAACCCACAACACAGGTATGTGCCCTGACTGGGAACCAAACCTGTGACCTTTCAGTTTATGGGATGATGCTCTAACCAACTGAGCCACACTAGTCAGCACTGATGAATCCTCTTAAATGGCAGTGTCTACTGAGTTTTATAGCCCTTCTTTACATTCTTATGAATTTACACCATCTAAAATATTTCCATATTTCCATTTGTGGTCTTTGGAGATAATTTTCTGCCATTTTAAACATGAAGATAACTTTTATTTTTTAATTAATTCATTTGTTTATTTATTATTTATTCTATTACAATATTTATTTTCCCCTTTGTCCCCCTCAACCCACTCTACCCTTCTCTCCCACAGTCAATCCCCTCTCCTGTCCATGTCCATGAGTCATTCAAACATGTTCTTTAACTAAGTCCTTCCCCTTCCTTCTATAATTATGCCCTTCCCTCCTCCCTTCCTACAGCTGTCAGTCTCTTCCATGTTTCCATGTCTCTGGCTCTATTTTTGTCATTAGTTTAATTTGTTCAATAGATTCCAGTTATAAGTGAGATCATATGGAATTCGACTTTCACTGGCTTGCTTATTTCACTTAGCACAATAGTCTGCCACCTCACACCTATCAGAATGGAGATCACTAATAAATCAAGAAACAACTAGTGCCAGCCAGGATGTGGAGAAAGAGGAACCCTAGCGCACCGTTAGTGGGAATGCAGACTGGTATAGCCACTATAGAAATCAGGATAGAATTCCATAAAAAAATTAAAAATGTAGTTGGCTTCTGACCCAGCAATTCCACTGCTGGAAATATACCCTAATATCCTGAAACACCAATTCAAAAGAACTTGTGCACCCCTATGTTCATAGCAGTGCTATTTACACTAGCCAAATGTTAGAAATAGCCCAAGTGCCCATCAGTAAATGAGTGGATTAAAAAATTCTGGGATATTTACACAATGGAATACTACATAGCAGAAAGAAAGAAGTCCTACCTTTTGTGACAGCAAGGGTAGAACTGGATACTATTATGCTAAGTTAAATTATTACTTTTTAAATGGAAGACGTTCCTTTCATAAAAGAAAGAAGCCATAATTATGGAAATAAAGAACTTTATCACCATGTTGCCCACAGTCCAATATGGACATTCAAAAACATTAAATATTAATGTCTACCCACTCAATATTTCTGGTTATTACTAAGATTTTAATTTTTTATGACTCATCAACTTCTTTGGATCCTTTACACTTAAACATTTACTATCAAGAATGCTGCTACTCTCAGCATAATTTAATGATTAAACATGTATTTCTATAAGAAAGTAGGAAGTGTCTGGAAAAAATTCATCTGCTCTAGGCAGTCTATTTGCAAAAATCTCTGAGTAACAGTAGCTTTAAATTACTGATTATTTTTGCTATCAGACATGTTTAGTATTTTACATTCATTATCTTACTTTAATTTTTGTTGTACAACAGAAATTAGGAAGTATTATTCTTAAAGATGAAAAAAATTTATCTTAGATAAATTAAAAACATGGTCTTCATTACAAAGCAGATAAAAGTCAAAGCAAAATTTGAAACACAAAATTTGATAGCTTTGGCTACTTCATCCATAATAGAATACAACATCATTATATTAAAATGTATAAAATACAAACAAATTTAAGTAAGTTAATAATTAGTTTTCTGAATTAATAAAAAACATAATTCTAAAACAATATAAAATAAATTTAAAAAGTGACTATAAAATATAAGGTATATATAAATAGTATTTATATTCTAATTAAAAAGACATCTATGTTTAATTATAGTGGTTATAAATCTTAGTCTTTATATCATCTATCCACTTTCAAGCACATCACCATAAACAACATAAATATAAAGGACAAAAACATTTTATTTAAAAATCTTCATAAGATACTAAACATGGAAAAATACTTGTTTGTTACAGAAAGATACTGTGTGATTAAAATAAAAATTCCTAAAAATAATTCACACACTTCTATAGTAAAGCTATTAGTTCTTATTCATTAAAATAAATAATGGTAACAAACTTTGAAAATATATAATTAAATGCTTTTTACTTTAGCTTGTGCCAGAAATTTTCATAGTAATGCTAATTATTCCTGGAACTGTAAATACATGCATAAGAAATGAAGTAACTGGGCAGTGTAGTAACTTGATTCAGAACACAGTCATGTTGGCATTTTTTATTACATAACTGCTGAAGTGTTGATTTAGAGGGAACAAACTTTTCTCTAAGTGATATGTCATGTGGCAAAACAAAAAACAAAAAAACCTCCCTCCGAAAAAAGGCTCATCATTTTCTGCATTCATTATATTCTGAGACTGTTGAATTTTTCAAATTTTTTTTCCTATTTCCACTTAAACTATGCTCTTTTTATAATGCAGCCACATTAGCAGACACAGCTTCACACTCTTCATGCTGACAGGGATGCTGAAAATATTGTTGCTAAGCAACTGGATGCTGCACATTGGAACTCTATTTTTTCTGATGAAAGTGACAGGAGAAAGATAGCGACATCAATAGCTTTCTGATTTTTTTTAAGCTTAACAGTTGCAGTGAAAAGAGGAAATGATAGGCACAATAAAAGTCAGAGAAGGATAAAAAAGAGGAGGTCTGGACATAAAGAAAAGAACTATGAAAGGAAACCTAGAAGAGAAGATTTAATTTGTATAAATGGATGGGAAAGTTTAAGAAGCTAAGCCAGATGAATGAAAAATTATGCATGTAGAAACTGTTTTCATAAATTAGATGCTCTCTACTAAGCAAGAAAACCAAAAATAAAATACAAAGTTTTGATCCTGAAACTGATTTAGTACACTGAAATTCCCTAACCCTTCCAGATTCCATCTCTTTTCGCTTATATTATGCTTTCAGGTATGACTTTTATCTAAGAATCAGAAAATATGTCTGAAGTGAACATTTTGGCCTTTGAAATTTACCAGATGGTAAAAAATGAGCCTCTGAAAGAATAATGAAAAGGTAACAGGGATAGATAGCTTTGAATCTCTCCAAGGAATTGGAAATCTGCACTCCTATTCAGCCTAATGAAGAGAGACCATCTAAGTAATAATGACTTAGAAAGAAAGAAAAGAAAAGCCTTTGAATGATTTTGAATGCAATTGAACATGTACTGAACTGTAAAAAAAAATGCAGGTGTGATATTGATGATAGCTAGACGACTCTTCTTTGATTTCCATTTGAATGATTCTAAAATCAAGCCAAAGTTGCAGAAAAACATTTGGCATAAATATCACTAACAGTAAGATTTAAAAATTATAAAAAGCTACGGATGTATCCATTGGAGATATTTCAGAAATGTACTTAGTTCCTGGATTTAAAACTTACTATGTGTTAACTTCTCTGAACTTCAGTCTTTAATATGACAATAGCACCTATGTAATTTTGGGGTTTGCGTTGTAAATAAATTATCATGCCAAACACCTACCACATACCCTGATCAATGACACCAAAAAGTGCAACATATTCACTAGTGCTTACAGTGTAAAATAAAATATATACTATCAAATGTGCCATTTTAAATTTATCTAGATCATCAGTATTGTTGCACAACCTACTGCTGTTGGTTGAGCTGAACAGCTGAAAAATACTATTCATTGGTAATCTAAAGCTACAATTTTTAATGAAAAACTCATTCTTGTTCTTCACTGGGCAAAAGTGGAAAAAGAAGGCAGAACTAAAATTTTCAATAATGATATACTACATTCCCAATTCTTTGATTTTCAAATCTCTGAGTGGTAAAGGTGACTTGAGAACTTTATCCATTCTGGTCAGTACAGCCATGCATTGAACCAGTGATCGGTACCTGTCTGGGATAAAGTGAAAGAAAATTAGAAATATAAGGAGAGAAATAGCAAACTATTCATTCCATTCTAATTATCTTCTTACCAGTTAGTTCCTGGCTTGGACTGGTATCAATTGTTCTTAGCATCATAGTATATGTTCCTGAGACATGGTTCATACTATCTGAGAGAAGTTGCACAGGGAATCTGATTATGAAGCCAGATATTTGATTGGAGGCTTGTATGTTACTATAAATTTAAAAATCACCACCTTCTTCAAGTTAAGTTTAAGATTAGTAATGAAATATACAATGAACAGGAAAAGAATAGAAAAAAAGGGTTGGCATATGGGTGAAATATTTTAAAAGGCCAGTTAAGAAATATTTAACATTTTTTCAAAATTATTTATAGCTGTATAATTCATGTTTGCTAATAACTCAGAGATGTAAACTAGTTTTTATATTTACTATAAGTAAAGAAAACAAACTAGGGAGCAGACCATTTCTGGCAACCACTTATTTTTCTACTTTCTAAATATGCATTGTTTTAACTTGTTTTCTACTTGTTTAGCTACTTTACTGTGGTACTTTGTGGGGTGTTCCCTCCCCTAGATGCAAAAGCAGTATTTTTTTCATGCATCAATTAACACTCCTTTCATTTGCTAACCAAAATCACTGTATTCAACTCATTGAACTCTCATATTACCCCCAGAAATAGTAACTATTATTACTGTCAGTTGTCAGTTGATGGATAAATAACTGAGAAAGTAACTCCTCCAAGGTCACAGCTAAGTGGGGGAAAAAAAAACAAATCCATATAATCTGCCACCCTGCAAAGGCACAATTTTCAGATATGCTAAATTGTAAGTCAAGGGGTTGCCATAACTAGGATCCCATGAATTTCACAGAATGCTTTTCAAATGTCCAATGATGTTCATGTTTGACGTCTATTCATTTGACATCATAATATATACAAAAGGTTGTTTGTTTTTACCAATATCACAGATTATTTTTGTTTTTATGTAACCCCACTCTTTTATATTAATTAATGTTAATGTTAATGTCAATGAGTGAACCAGTAGCAAGTGAGAGTGCCTGGCTCCATCCATGGAATGTCTCAGGCACTCTACTTTATTCCTCTTTTCCTCAAATACCTTTAACCAAGTGTTTCCTCTGCCTAATTTGCTCACATTTGGGGGAATGTGAATTAGAATGAGTTCCTGATTTTGAGGAACTCACCAGTTTGTAAGGGGCACAAAATCAGAAAGCAAAATAAATACAGAAATGTGAGGTTGGGTTATAACCACTGAGTACAGGTTGTGAAAATTAATTTATGTGTCAACTTGACTGGGACACAAGGTACCCAAATACTTGATTACACATTATTCTGAGTGCATCTCTGAGGGTGTTTCTGGATGAAATTAACATGTGTATTGGTAGATTTAGTAAAGCAGACTACCCACCTCAATGAGGGTGGGCCTCATGAAACCTGTTGGAAACCTAAGTAGAACAAAAGACAAGGTAAGGGATAATTCTCTTGGTGCCTGTGAGCTATAGCTGGCATGGGTCTTCTCCTACCCTCAGATGTGGACAACAGGGTTCTTGATTCTCAGGCCTTTGGACTTGGACCAGACCCTTGACTTTCTGCAGTCTCCAGCTTACAAACAGAATATCATGGGACTTCTTGGCATCTATAATTGTATGAGCCAATTCCTTACAATAAAGCTCTTTAATATAAATATTTTATATATGTTATAATTATATATTTTATACTATATACTATATATTACTATATAGTGCATATTATTATAATATATATTATAGAAACTGAATCAACAGCATATATTATATATTCCATTATGTATCATCTCATATATAATAATATTGTATAATATATGTAAATATATATATATATACACACACACACACACATACTATTGGTTTAGTTTCTCTAAGAACCCTAACTAATACAATGGAAAACAAAGAACACAGTAAAGGGAGGGGCAGGTCTAAATCTTGGAGAATAGTGGAATATAATGAGGGTGGTCTTTATGGAAGAAATAAGAAATAAATTTTGTAGCTGATTATTTATTTTCAGAATTCCTTTTATACATGCTTGCCTTTTTAGCCTGCCTGCCTTCCTTCCTTCCATTGACCTTCCCTTTGACTTTTCAGTACATCACCCTGCAGTGGACACACCCTAAGAAGGCCCCACTGAGTTATAAGCTTATGAAATCCCCTCCTCTGAATAAAAATGGAAACTGTGATTTTCATCTAGCCGAAAAAGGGTGAGCGGTTTAAAAGTATAATGAATGTCCCAAATCAGTTGAATTTTATATTACAAAGGGGAATATTATCCTGATGAGCCTGCCTAAGTCAGGCGAGAAATTCTTAAGGACTGAGGCCCTACCTGAGGTCAGAGAGTTCCTTTGCTAGCTAGACTTGAAGAAGCAACCACAATGTGTTCTACAAACAACCTGAAGTACTTGAAGAGGAGCATTCCCCAGCCAAATCTCTAATAAGAATATGTCCTGGCTGACATGTGGATTACAGTCTAATGAGACTTTGAGGAGAGGACCCAGTTAAGCGGCACCTGGACTTGTGACCAACAGATACTCTAAGATAATAAAGTCAGTGAGAAAGTGCTGATTTCATGCTGTTGCATAGTAATAGAAAACTTCCTCTCTCTCTTACACGTACACACACATAAACAAAGCAAAAATACATGGAGGTCTTAATTCACACAGGAAACTACATTGAATGGACACACTTCAAATAAACAGAAGAAAGCATATTTTTATCTAAGCTTCAAGTTTATTTTATATATTACTACTCGATCTAAAATATAATTCATATTTAACACTATTCATCTATATCCTTTTAAAGAATTTTAATTAAATTCATTGGAGTGACATTGTTTAATACGATTACATAGGTTTCAAGCGTACAATTCCATGATTATCACCTGTATATTGCATTGTGTGCCCACCACCCAAAGTCAAATATTCTTCTGTCACCATATAATTGACTTCCATTACCCTTTATATTACCCCACCTTCTTCCTCCTAGTAACCACCATATAATCATCTGTGCCTAAGGGTTTTTGTTTGTTTTTATTGTTTGTTCCTTTGTTGCTTTCAGTTTTATATCCCACATAAGAGTGAAATCATATGGTTTTTAACTTTTTATTTTCTAAATAGTGAAGAATTAAGATACAAAAATTAAAATTCTCACAGGTCTTAAAATCAAATCATTTATCTGAACCTAGCATACATCCCACACAAATAAGAAAATGCACTCTATAATTGGAGATGGAATAGATAACTAACTAAATAAAAATATACATTTTATTTATTTCAATAAAAATAATCACCATAGGTGCCCTTGGGAAAGGTTGCAAGAGAGATTAACTATATAAATATTTGTCAGTGCTGCAGGATTCTTTTTTTAAGGGAACATAACCTCCTCTTCATTCAAAAAGTTCTGGGTCTATGAATTGACAATTGACAATGGAGATATCTATGAATATCTCCAATTGAGATATTATTGGAACTGTGACTTTCTATTTTGGTGATTTCAGTCAGCAATCTGTTTACTAGGTCTAAAGCTTGTCTGTTTAAATAGATTGAGTTGGACTTTGGTAGGCTGCCCAGCTGTTTGGTTCTCAGGACAGCATTGTCAAACAGCCAAACCAAAATTCTCTGAACATCAGATTATTCTAAATAGTGATTTGTTTTGTGGAAATAAAAGAAGACCAACATAATGAGAAAGGCAAATTCTATTTATTGAGAGCTTGCTAGAGGAAGAGAGTCACCCACCATCACCTGTGTTCTGGAAGACTCAAAGGTAGGCATGGGAGTTGGGAAGCTTTGTCATAAAAAATAGGAAGGTCTTAAGTAGAGCTTAAATGGAGACTTGACATGGGGATGCTGAGGGAGGCTAACTAGATGCAGAGCATCCTATGGAATTGGCGAGAGTATATATTTGACTTTTTCTGGTTGGTCCTTTGTGGGAATCAGAAACAAAAATAAGGAAAGCTCTCAGTTATTAATAAAGTCCTCAAAACTTGGATGCCAATTGTTTCAAAAGTTATTGTTTAGCTTCCTGGATTCTCACCAGAGATAGTAATCTAGGTTTCTGCAAGTCTAATTTACAACAGGTTGGCTTCCTGGGTCGAATTAGTGTTTGGGTTCATTGGATATTCCCACAAGTGGAAACATTGGGTCATAAAGCAGTTCTATTTTTAAATTTTTGAGGAAATTCCATATTGCTCTCCACAGTGGCTATACCAGCCTATATTCTCACTGCCAGAGGGAAAGGGGGGTTGAGAGGCTGGTGAACAAAGTGATGGGATTAAATGCAAAATAAAAGCAAAACCCTCATAGGCACATATAAAAGTATGGGGATTAGCAGAGGCAAAGTGAGGTGGCTGATGCAGGCCCTGGCTCGCATCATTATGGATAAAATGAGACATTCACACAGACTACCGAGTCCTGTTGAGGAAAAGGGACAGCATGGCTTTTCTCTCAAGGGGAGTAAAAACCTCAGCCTTTGCTCCAATGAGCTTTTATTGCCTTACTGGGCACATTACAAGAAGGTCCTCATTAACTGTGCACAGGCTCACTTTAGGTGGTTACCTTTTACAGAAAACAAAGGAGCCAATGCTGCTAATTACATCACAGAAGAGGGATATTTGCAAATGAAAAGGCAAAAGTAGTCAGACCAGTTATACTCATCCTTGGAAAGTTTAGCATGGTTTTTAGGAAGTTGCTTTGCAGTAAATGTCCTCAATTCAGGGTGAGGGGGGTTTAGCAAAAAGCAAGATTCAAAACGGCCTAGGTACATTGCAGGCCTGATTCCCCACAGAAGAACCTATCCATGGGCATGGGTCCTGTGCATCTCTGAGTGGGAGCTGGGCCCATGCCACACAGAAGGGTCTACTACAGGTGTGGGTAGGTAGAGGAGGGTAAAGGGAGATAAATGGTGATGGAAAGAGACTTTAGTTTGTATGGTGAACATGTTACAGAGCACAACAAGGGGGGCCTGGGATGATATACTATTATTGAAAGAAGCCCCCAGGTCCATTATGTCTGCCGCCAGAGGAAAGATGTCTCTCAATGCCAGAGATTCCTGAAAAGGAAAGGAAATGTTTATTTAATGCTATACAAACTTAAAGTAGTGACCTAATGTCTTCATCAAAAATCCTCAAGTCCCTTAAAACACCCAGAAACACACACAGTCCTTTCTTCCTCCTTTGCCCAGTCCAGAGTACCGTATCTCAGGAAAGGGAATAGAAGTCCATGGCTCAGGCAGTCCTCTGATTATTCCCAGTTAGTACTCCATCTCTACTGGGAGACCTCCCTGGGTTCCTGGCACCTTCAGCTGAGTCACTGGGATCTCTGCTAAAACCAGGTGGTGGTTCCCTCTTCTAAAGCTTCAGGGGTCCCCACTCTGGCAAAGGCATGTGGTCCTCTCTCCCAGGGCCACGGGAGTCCCCACTCAGCCAAAACCACGTGCTTCTCCTCCCAATGGCTGCTGTGTCTGGGTTTAAATCCCCACACCAATCTTCCTCTGCACCCCCATTTCCGACTCCTCCTGCAATCAGCTTCACATGCCATAACTCTGCTGTCCTTTCCAGCTTTTCTGGTTGCCATCGTGGGTCTGGGCAGATGTGACCCCATGTCATGGAGCCAATCTTCTCTGAGCTCCCACGTAGGTGCTGTAACTCGGTGGACCTGCCCCTCAGTCACATCTTGGGAGGGGAGGTCCCTTTCCATCCCCCTGGCCTAGAGCATGGCCATAGATATTTAGCATATTTAAGTGACCAGCCAGAGGCTATAGGCATGTTAAATGACCATGCCATGGATTAGCTGCAAAGCTGCCCTGCATGTTCTTGCTCTGTGTGCCCCTTCCCCCAACTCACACCTGTGGGGGAAGGGGTGAAGACATCTTAAAATCTCCTGGACACCTTCAGTTCTGAACCCCATTTCAAATGCCCATTTGGGGTCCCCCTCTTGGCTGTACCCTGTAACAAACATAATACAATATATTATGATGTATTATAGAATGATACATTTGTAACTTACGTAATTTTATTATCCAATATCACCCTAATGAATTAAATTAAAATAAATAAAGAGTTCAATGCTTCCAGCTTCATTGGAATCTACCCATACAGCAGCATTCAAGATTTCATGCTTTCCTAAAATATACTGCATGACTAGGAACATAATTTGCACTGTAATTCAGCAAACTGCAGGAGTAGATTTTGGATATTGTTTTCAGAAATCTCATCCTTGTGGCTACAGATGTGTTTCTTTTAGAACAGTCACAGAAACTTTCAGGTCCCTTATATGGATCTTGAATTCAAAACTAATTCATACCTTGAGCTTAGCATTTTCTTTCCACATGGTCTCCAGTGCACTTATGAGATGACAATATAATTCTCATATTTACTAACATTCTATGGCAACAAATGCTTTTTCATTAAGAATTTTGTCTTTTGGAGATATTTTCATTATCTACAGGTAATGATTTTCCACTGAATGCCAGGAGCTATCATTACTATCTTTATCACTAGAGAATCATTAATACCATTTAATCTAATCAGATCAATTCCAGATAACCCCAAAAATCAGAAAGCATATGCTTAAGATTCTGTTCTGTCAGAAACACTATCAATACCAAATTTTGTATTAGAGCTCAATAAGAGAAGAATAACTACTCCTTTATGTAAAGTGAAAGAGCCATTGCAACGATTTGGCATTATGCAGTTGTGACTAATGGTTCAAGAGTCTCTTTAAGGCAAATGCCTTTGTGTTTTATAATGGAGGTTTTCCATGACCAGCACAGAGTGGAGGTCCCTGAGTGGGGGTAATGGGAGATGAAGAAAGACACAACACAACAGTTGAAGGAAAAGCAGGGGCCAGTTGGGTCATTGTCCTCTGATGGAGAGGCAATGATTCTGAACATGGTCTCTGCATTTAATTTATAGGGGTTGGTTATCTAAAGCTCAAGGAATTTTGCAGACTTAATGGGATACTGCAGGTAAAGATTGTTCTGTTCTCAGGCTATCTAAAAGATAAATATGTCTTCTGCAAAAATTACAGTCACATTCAACTAAATCTTTCGATTATCTATTTCATTCTCAACTCCCACTGGTGCTGGCTGCTGGTGCCACCTGCTTGGACCTGCTTTGCAGATGCAAGCAGCCAAGTGTGGCTTTGCCACGCACTCAACCTTAGCTTTGACACCAACCTTCACCATCCTCCACAGAGGTTGAAGTCTAAAGATCAGGAAATGAAGATGTGGAGAAGGGGAGAGTAGAGACAGACTTAATCCCATGAAAATGATCTGAGACCTATGAGCAAGAGCAGGCTGGAATCCACGAGAAAAGATAAAATTTATGTTCATCTTATCATCTCCAACCCTGTTAACATGTATTCTTAAAGGGGAAGTTGGAATTTGTCTTTATGGTACTAAGTGCACACCTGCTCCAGAAGGCAGAAATGCTGAAAGAGGTGGTTCAATTGCTTGCCCAGAGCTTTTCCAGTGAGGTAAAGTCAGCAAACAAATGGTGAAAGGATTAAGCAAAACAAACAAACAAACAACAATTCCTAAAAAATACAAAAAAACTACCCTTATAGACACAGACAACAGTGTGGTGATTACCAGAAGAAAAGGGAGGTGGGGGGAGGTAGAAGAGGGGGCATAAATCGTGATGGAAGGAGACTTGACTTGTGCTTGTGAACACAGAATATAATATGCAGATAATATGTTATAGAAATGTACAGAAGAATCCTATATAATTTTATTAATCAATGTCACCTCAATAAATTTAATTAAAAAAACAAAATTTTTCTTAAACTTCCAGGCCAAAAAAAAAGGCTATTGGTTTCCAAATCTCATGAAATAATGCTCCTTGTCACCCAGGCTAACTAGAAACATGCAGGGAAGGGAATCTGGGGAAATGTAGTTCAGTCTAACCCACCTGACACATTACAAAGAGAACACTGTAGAAATGCCAGCTTAGTTATACACAAATAAGTTGCCTAATAACAAACCAATTAAATAAATTTATTAATTACCTGCATGTTTACCATAACCTGTGCTCACAATTGCTTATTGCAACCCTTTCCTTTGAATTATTTTAAATATACTAATATTTTCTGGTATTTTTAGTAGATATCTTCCATTAGTCCACTGATCAATTTTTAAATTGACTTTCATTTGTTTAGCATTACTTCTAATATTTCCTATCAATATATTTTCCACTGTGTATTTAGATATAGAATTAATATGCATTAACCTTCTAGGACCTAAGTGTGTCTTTTCAATCTAGAAATATATGACTTTCATCAAGTCATTAAAATTGGCTGCTATTATCTCATTTAACATGACTTGTGCTTCTATCATGTCCTGTAGTAACTTAGGACTGTTTACAAATACACTTCTACAATTCTCCTTTCTGTGCTTGTTCAAATCTTTCATCACAGCCCTCTCAAATTAGGCCTGGATATGTGACTTAGTATGGTCTGGATATGATACTTACCAAAAATGGCAAGTATCACCTTTCAGGTCCAGTCTTTAAGGTCCAGTACTTAATTTGCTATGTTCCTTTCCCTCTGTCAGGAAAACTGTCATTATTCTAAGTGATAGAAGTTTTATTAGTTTATGAGAGTTATCTGGGATAATTGGTGGTGACCTTCATGAATGGTCTAAACTTCCATTCTGAAGGCAATGTTCTGACTATGAAACCCAGAATTTGAAAGGGTAAGATAAATTCTTATTTATTCCTAGGAAATGGTTTCCTTTACTTTCACTTCTGCTTTTCTAGTTTGAAGATTAGCTGATACTTTGACATTTTATTAAAAACCAGGCTGCAAATTTTAAAATAAATGAACATAAAACCTAACATGTGCATGTTCCAGAAAAACTGAGATATTTTTCTTAAAAATATTTCCCTACCTGGCAAGGATGTTTAAAGACTAGGAATTGCCTCAGCCAACAATCAGATGACAGCATCTGGACACTTTATGGTCAGAGATGAGAACACAGCAATCACCCTCTGTAAAGACTTCATTTATGTTTTCTTATGCCATCTAAGTCTGCTCTGTCCAACGCAAGAATTGGTCGTTACATGCAGCTATTGAGCATGTGAAATGCAGCCAGTCCAAATTTAGCTGTGTTTTAAATATAATACACATTGAATTACAAAACTTTAGGACAAAAAGAAACCAAAACAATAGGAAGTATATCAATATATTTTTTAACTGTTGAGTACATGTTAAAATGATAATTTTGATATATTTTTAAAACTATATTAATTTCCTCTGTTTCTATTTTAGATTTTAAGTATTTTAAGAGAAAATTTTTTAATTATTTAACTTTAATTATATTTCCATTCAATAGCATAATTCTAGACATTGAAGGTCAAATATTTTTGTTATTTATACAATGATTTCTAGTGAATTTTTCATTAAGCAAGTACTACACCAAAATTCTCACCATTTTTAGTACTCCTTAAATGAAATATTTTAAAATATTAACTAATTACTAATGAATACATTTTAATTGTTAAATAAAACTTTACAAATATTTATATTAATTTATACTACCTTTATAGAACTTGTTCTATTCAGGTATATTTTTGCTTATGCAGTTTTAATATTGACCAATTTATTTATATTTATGTTTATACTATATGTGTGTGGTATAAACATAAATATAAATAAACATAAATACATACTACATGAATGTGTAGTATAAACATAAATGTGTATATATATATATGTGTGTGTGTGTGTGTGTGTGTATAGCCAGAGAGAGGGAGGGAGAGACAGAGAGAAGGCTGAGATTTGTTTATAGAGTATTTGATGGAGATGATATTTTATCTTTTATATTAGACATCCTAAAAATTGCTATCCTTCAAGGTTTTATTAAAATGGGATTAGAGATACCCAAGTTTGGATTTTATGTCTAGAGTTTCAATATCAAGCTTTTAAGATGTAAATTTCATTCCTTGTCACTCAAATATATCTTTCAATTTGACTTAAAGTTTATGACTTTCAAATTTGATAAGATGGCTGAAATTGTTTCTTATTCTTCACTGAACTTATTATAAGTCCATACCAAAAAGTTAGTGATATAAGTAATTGATCCAATTTCTCCTCTTTCTCAAGCACATTGGACTGTAACCCAAGTGCCAAAGCTCTTCAAATTTGATTTTTGCTAAGAGTGTAATATGAGGAAGGGAGAGACTAAGGTAAAAAGTATCTGATGTCTGATAGTAAGTTGTGAAGTCCATGGATACATTTTCAAATCTTTTTATAATATTATATATATGAATTATATTATATCATATATAGTAAAAATATTGATAGTTTCAAAATTATTCTAATACTGGACAGAGATGAACATATAAACAAGAAATATGGGCTACTGACTAGAGGATCTTCTAGGGAAAAATGGCAGTAAGTTTTATTTTTCTGTGACATTTTGTTTTTTCATATTACTTTCATGTATTTTCATAAATATTTTCTTCACTTTTAGGAAGCATTACAAGAAGATTAAAAACACTATGTTTATTATATGACAGGCAATCTTCAAAGTAGTTTATATGTATTTACTCCTTTTTAGATATCATAATTATTCTTATTTTACAGATGAAGGACCTAAGGAACAGAGAAGCTATATAACTTGTTAAAATTGGCCTTGCTGTAAATGGTGGAACTAGGGTATAAACCAGGCAATTTAGCTCTATGGTGTATGTTCCTTCTAAAATGACACTGATTTTAAGGAGAATGTTAAATGCCTTGATCCAAATGCTATGATTTACAGGTAAAGCCAGGACCACAGGACCACAGTCAAGATTATCAGATTTAAAGTTTATTATTGTTTTCATTATATGGGAATCTTAGTGAATAAAGGACTGAAAAATAAAAGTAGCAAAAGCATAAACAATATGCTTTTAATTTGAACATATAAATGCTATGCAAGTGCTTACATTTTTAAAGTTTTTAGCTTAACTTCTTTTTTAACTTACTACTTAAAATATAAATCAAGTACATACAACCCTCTAATAAATTATTAGGTTAAATTTTTAATTTAAAAAATTTTTAAAACAATGTCATAAGTAGAAATGTTTTGATATTACATCAGCAACTCATTCTCTTTGTGGTACTGAAAAAAACACATACATTGGAAATTTATTAATGCTCTGGCCAGCATGACTCAGATGGTTGAAGCAGTCATTCTATAATTGAAAGGTTACTGGTTCAGTTCCTAGTCAAGGCATATGCCTGGGTTGGGTGCTCAATCACTGGTTGAGTGGAATGCAGAAGACAGTCTATTGGTGTTTCTCTCTCTCTCTCTCTCTCTCTCTCTCTCTCTCTCTCTCTCTCTCTGAGAACAAGGTAAACCTCTCAAAAAAATTTACTGATTTCTTGTCATCTCCAATTATTGAGTTGTCTGGTGAGGTTTTCATTTTGGTTATTTCAGTTTTGATTCTGTAATTAGGTTTTATATTTCTATATTTGCTAAGATATTCTATTTATTCTTTTGTTTCAAGAGTGTTTGTAATTGTTAATTAACTTTTTTCTAAATTATACTTTAAATTTTTATGTAATCCCTAACATTAGTCAGCTAATGTTATTTTCTGTCCATTGTCTTTTAATTCAATTTTTTTTCCTAACTCTTATTATAATGACTAATTTTCAGTGGTTTCCTGGACTTTTAAGTATTTTGCGATGAGACTCTGGATCCCACTTAATCAGTATTTTCAGCAGTCAGTCTCCTTACTTAGGTATGGCATTCAGGTCCAGTTGGGGTGGATATTCCCCTCCAACTGTGACCTTGGTACCAATCCAGCAAAAATGGAACACTGAAATATACTGACTCAGTACACGTGGGTGAAGTATAAGGGTACCTACTCTTTTAGCCCCAAACATACTGAGGGTACTGACTTGCCTCCATGTGACCACTACCTCTGGATATACTACTGGGTATAACCTCAATTTATGTGTGAGATCTGCTGACACAAGACAGAAAAGATGGGAGAAAACAAAAGGCCATCTTGCATGCACTGCTTCACTGCTGCTCTGCTGTTGGTTTGTGTAGGGAGATTACTTTGTAATTTTCACCTAGGACATGCTTATTGATTTTAGAGAAACAGGAAGGGAGAGAGAGGGAGAGAAACATCGATGTGAGAGAGAAACATTTATTTGCTGTCTCTCATATGCGCCCCAACCAGGTATCAAACCCTGAGAATCTAGGCATGTGCCCTGACTGGGAATCAACCCTGCAACTTTTTGATTTATGGTATGATACTCCAACCAACTGAGCCACACTGGCCAGGGTGAGGACAGAACTTTTTAATTCTAATACAGCTTAGGAGTCTTTGGCATGAAACTAGGTAAATTAAAGTAAGTACTAGCTATTAGGTCAAAAGATAGGAAGGAGTACATAGTTACTAAACAAGAGAAAGGCAATCAAACGTGGGTCAGGAGAGGCCATGAGGAAGGAAAAACCAAGGATCTTTCTTTACATCAGGGGATGAGTTTTCTCTATGAAGGAAAGTATAACTATTGGGATGGTGAGGCTTGATCCTAATAGAAAGTGATTGATTACATCATGCAGGTTAGAAAAACATGTAGATAGAGGAATGCTTGGATTTCTAACAGGCAAATGAAGATGAATATATTCATTGTAATTCAAGTATTGAGTCTTTCTTATATGACTTAGCTCAACTAGGGACTAAAGATGCTAAACATGGCCTTTCTATACTATCCAGCAATCACATAATTTGGTATTTACATAACTTACTTAAAAACTTATGCCTTCACTTTACTATGTGTATGATAGTTTTATACATAATTACTCCAAACTGGAAACAATCAAGATTCCTTTTAATAGATAAATGGATTTAAAAAATTGTGGTACACCTCTACTATAGATACCACTCAGCAATAAAGAAGAATATTATACAGTCTTACAAAGAAATAGGTCATAAACATATTTTGCTAATTGAAGTCAGTCTGAAAGGCTATATACTTTATTATTGTTGACCTTCTAGAAACAGCAAATACAGAAACAGTAAGCAGATCAATGATGGCCAGGATTTTCTTTGGTAGGAGAGGTTGAATAAGTGAAGAAGAAAGGATTTTTTTAGAGTAGTAAATCTATTATGTATAATTCTTTCATTGTAGATATATAAAACTATTTATTTGTCAAAGCTCATAGGACTTTATAGGCCAAAGACTAAACTTTAATATATGCAAATTTTAAAATATTGTGGAGATTGGGTGATACCAGAATGGGCAAATATTACTTTAGACAGTGCCAAATGTCCGATGGAAGGAAATATTATCTTAGATTGAGAAATATTGCTCTTTTTCCAGTTCTACCAATGTAGCACAGTGAAAAATGTGAGGGACATTTGGAGGACATTAAGTGAACATAGACACAAGTTGTCTGCATTTTGCCCATGCGGTAGCCTGCAGCAAAAAGATTATAAAACAAGATATAGTAAAGTATGCTTGTTTTGTGAATTAGGAATATCAATATTTCTTTTCTGAATGCTTGTTATAGAAAAATAAGTAATCCCTATGGCTTCAATGGAGCACATATGATGTGAGTTCTAGAAAGGAGCACATGAGAATGAAGCCCAGGAAACAGAGCTACCCATCTCCAAAATGTCTCACCAATGGAAACTGCTGGTCTGAAGCTGAACAATTTTCCAGGAGAATCACACACAGCAAATACGACAATATCATTACTGAGAGAAAACAACTGGCTCTTCTATTTATCCTAACCTTGGAATTAGAGCTTTTGTGGGAAAGGGTGGGAAGATAAATTCAGATCATGTTTTTGGGACCCCAAGTCTCACAAACAAATACCTACCTGGATTAAAGAAAACATATGGAAACTTTATCATGCCACTGTAATCCTTATGCCAAAACCAGAAAAGAATAACACAAAAATTAATATCATTCATGAATATACATACAAATATTCTTAATTATTCTTAATTCAAAAAACTAGCAAATAATATCCAGAAATACATAATAACCAAGTTGGAATACAAATTATGTCAATATATAAAATTAATGTAATTCACCACATTAACAGAATAAGAAAGAGATATTAGATAAGCATTTCAAGACATGCAGAGAGAGCACTTAACAAGATACAACACTTATTTCTTAAAATAGTTTACAAACTAAGAATAAAAGGAATGTCCTCAAGCTTTCAAAGAAAGCTTAGAAAACCTGCAGTATACATACTGGTAAAATATTGCATGCTGTGCCTCTAAGACAGAGACCAATGAAAAAAGTACAATCTCTAGAGACTTCTGGTCAAGACTGTGGAGTAGGTAATGCTGTGCTTGCCTCCTCCTCAGAATTACAACTATGCTACAGAACAATAATAATTAAAAACTACCTGACAAGAAGCTGAACAGAAGTTCTACAACTAAAGTGTACAGAAGAAGCCATATAGGGACTAGTAGGAGGATCAGGCCCCATACGCCCAGTGTGGCAATTAAGAAGTCTGAGAGATATCTTGGCTGTAGGGGTAACCCCACTGAGGAATGAGGGGTCCCACCCCTACATTAGGTTCCCCAGCTCAGAGTTCCAGTGTCAGGAAGAGAAGTCCCTATAACTACTGGCTGTGAAAAGCAGCAGAGATTGTATTGGAGACAAGGTACTTCTGGAGTCCCAGGTGCTCCTTTTAAAGTGCCTATGCATAAATTTATTTGCTAAATGATACACTCTCTCTGAGCTCCAGGCAAGGTCAGCAGCTCAAAAAGCTCCACAGATATAAGGGGGAGAACTGAAATGTCTGGCTTCAGGGCAAGGGCCAGAAGGGCAGCTTTCTCTCAGACAGAAGTGCTGGCAGATGGCACTGTTCTTTGACTGAACTTTTCTCCAGTCCAGCCTGTAGGTGCAGGCAGGTCCAAAGTCTGAGTCTCCACAAACTTGATTTACATCCATTTGCTCCATCATGGTGATTCCTTGAGACTGTTTCCTACCCAACTTTTGATACTTTTAACACCACCCCACCCCCCACAAGCCATTTCCAGGGGATTTTCCATACAAATGGCCTGTCTGGGCTCATGCTACAAGCTTTCCTAAATCTCTCAAAGGTTCTGGGTTTCACAAAACCCAGACAAATAGTATCTAGCCTCTGTATGCCAGGTACCCCTTATAAAGAAGCCTCAAGCCCGGTACTAGTAGCAAACAGCCATGGTTTGTAGCTTACCTTCTCCCAGGCACCTCCAAGACCAGCACAAGTGACAACCATCTGCAGATCTCTTGTTAGCTCTTGCTAGGTGGCTTCAGGCTGAGCATAACCAGCAGCTGACCTTGGTTTTCACAAAGGCCCATCCAAAAAGTTTCCTCAAACTGACATACATGGTGACCAGCTTCAGACCACACCAGAAAAACAACCAAACAACTGCTTTCACAAACAACATGCCCAAAGGGAGACTCAGCAGGCACCAGCATTCTCCTAAAACAACTCCTGCTCCTTAGGGTCAGCTCCTGCACAACAGTTCCTCCATTGTAGTCACAGTCAGTCCTCACAACCAATCAGCCTGAGGGTCAATCCCTCCTATTGGTGTGCCAGCAGGAATCAAGGCTCAACTACAAAAAAAAAAAGAGCACACACAGTCCACAAATGAGACATACCTGGAGCACCCAGCTCAGGTGCCTAAGGAGATGATATCACTGGACCCCACAGGTCACCTACTATGTAAGACCACTCTAACAAGACTGGTATAGAGATATAACAGTTCTACCTAATATGTACAAACAAACACACAGAGACACAAAAATGATGAGACAAAGAAACATATCTCAAATGAAAAAAATTAACAAACTTCCAGGAAAAAGATACTAAACAAAATAGAAACAATCTATTAGATGCAGAGTTCAAAACACTGGAGATAAGAGTTCTTGTAGATGTTGTGGGAAGATTAAATAAACTCAATGAGAACTTTAACAAAGAGATGAAAAACATAAAAATGTAGATATAAAATGTAAAAAAAAGTAAAAAATAAAGAACACAATAAATGAAATAAAGAATAAATTAGAGGGAATTAACAAATGAAGGAGAGGGTCAAATCAGCAATTTAGAAGACAAGGTAGTAGAAAACAACCAATGAGAAAAGAAAAAAAAATTTAGATGAGGATCGTTTAAGAGGTCTCTGGGACAGTATCGAGCATACCAACACTCATATCATAGGGATACCAGAAAGAGAAGAGAGAGTACAAGGAGTAAAAAATCTATTTGAAGAAATAATGAAGGAAAACTTCCCCAACAGACATACAAGTCCAGATGTGAAAAGAGTCTCAATCAAAATGAACACAAAAAGATGCACACCCAAACACATCATAATTAAAACCCAAAGATTAAAGACAAAGACAGAATCTTAAAGGCAGCAAGAGAAAATCAGTTACCTACAAGGAAACTCCCATAAGACTGTCAGCAGATTTCTCAACAGAAAGTTTTCAGACCAGAAAAGACTGATACAAAATATTCAGTGATGAAAATGAAAGACCTACAATGAAGATTACTCTACCCAGCAAAGCTATCATTTATAATCAAAAGACATACTGTAAGTGAACAGAGAAAAATCTAGGACCCTACATATATTTTTTAAAGTGACTTCAGATCAAAAGACACACGTGGACTGAAAGTAAAGGGATTGAAACAGGTATTTGTTGTAAATGGAAATGAAGAAAAAGCTGAAGTAGCAATACTTCTATCAGATAAATTAAACTTTAAGTCAAAGTACATAACAAGAGACAAAAGGACCCAGCAATTCCATTGCTAGGTTTTTATCCCAAGAAACCCAAACCACAAATTTAAAAAGACATATGTATCCCTATATTTATTTCAACATTATTTACAATAGACCAGATATGGAAGCAACCTAAGTGTCCATTGATAGACGAGTGAATAAATAAAACGTGGTGCATAAAAAATGAAATATAACTCAGCCATAAGAAACTGAAATCTAGACACTGTGACAACATGGATGGACTATTATGCTAAATGAAATGTCAGACAGAAAAAGACAAATACCATATGATTTCACTTATATGTGAATTTAAAAAAAAACAAAATAAATGAACATACAAAACAGAAAGAAACTCATAGATACAGAGGACATTTCAATGGTTGCCATATGGTTAGAGGGTTGGAGAGATGTATGCACAAGGGGAAGGGATTAAGTTATAAAAATTACAATTTACAAAGACAGTCATAAGGATGTAAAGTATAGTATAAGGAGTATAGTTAATAATACTGAAATAACAATGTAGATATCAGATGGGTACTACTTCATAAGTCGCATAAATATCTAATCACTATGTTGTATACCCGATATTAATATAATATTGTATGTCAACTGTAACTGAAAAAAATCTTAAAAAAAAGAACAAAAAATGTGCAATATCAAAATTTCTATTCAGCATTGTACTGGAGGTCCTAATCAGGATAATAAAAAAGAAAAAGAAATAAAAGTCAAATAAAACTATAAAAGAATTAAAACTCTTATTTGTGGATAAAGACTAAGGAATTTATAATAATCTTCAAGAAATGATAGATAAATTCAGCAATACATAATCAACATAGAAATATCTATTTTATTTTATATACCAGTAAACAATAATTAGATTATGAAATAAAATACAATTTTTAATATCATTAAAAACTATAAAACTTATAAATATATCTAAATATGTGCAATCCCTTTACACCAAAAACTATAACACATTTCTAAGAGATATGAAAGAAGCCACAATGAAATGGAGAGATATACCACATTCAAAGAATGGAAGACTCAGTATTTTTGAAATATCATTTCTCCTCAGATTTGTCTACAGCTTGATTGCAATCCCAACCAAAATACCAATTGAAATTCAGCCTCTAGAAATTAATAGAATAATTTAAAATTTCACCTGCAAATGCAATAAAAGCCCAAAAATAACCCACAAAAAACTTGTCTGTCTTGAATTCAAGTCTTACTAATAGGTATGCTAATCAAGATAGTATGATATCACTAAAAATATATATAAATTAAACAAAATAGAGAATCCAGCCACTTACGTATAATTAAATAATATTCAAAAAGAAGGCTAAAACTGTTGAGTGAAAATGGTAAAATCTCTCACCTTTTGGTGCTAAAAAACTGGATGTCTGTGTAAAAGAAACCATACACAATAATCAACTGTGTTAACTCCTAGACCTAAATGTTAAATCTAAGATAATAAAACTACTAGAGGAAAACACAAAGGAGGTTTATGACCCTGAAATAAAGAAAACATTTTTTAGAAAAAATGGCTATGAAACATAAGAACAACTAAAACAAAAAATGGTCTTCATAAAAATTAGAAGAAAATATTTATAACATCTAATCTAAAAAGGAGACTTGTATTCAGAATATGAAGAATAATTATAGAATTCAAGAAAAAAACATTAAATAATGAAATAAAAAATAGGTAGAGGATTTGATCAGGCATTTCCCAAAAGACATACAAATTGTCAATAAGCACATGAACAAGTGCTTATAAATTATCAAGAAAATGCAAATTGAAATCACAATGAGATAGTGCTATAAACCTGTTAAAAAAGGTTAAATGGAAAAGACTAAAAACACCAAATGTTGGAGATTAACTGTCATAATTTCTAGGAGAGTGACATAACAGCCACTTCAGAAAATTGTATGATAATTTATTAGAAAGTCAAACATTTATCCTGTGACCAAGTAGTTCCTATCCTCTGCATTTACCCAAGAAAAAAGAAAACTTACACCTACAAACAGTCTTTTAAAAACTGATCATGTTAAGTGGCATTGTTCCTTCTCAGATCCCTCTTCTCCATACAGCGCCACAAGGTAGTGATGTGGGTTGCCCTGCCCTGAGAAATACCTAAGGCTCCACCCCTTAATACCTAAGGAGCACGCCAAGACAAAAAAAAAAAAGGCCCTAATAAAAGAACAGATCAAAGCTCCAGAAAAAATACAACTAAGCAATGAAGAGATAGCTAACCTATCAGATGCAGAGTTCAAAACCCTGGTAATCAGGATGCTTACAGAAATGGTTGATTATGGTCACAAAATAGAGTAAAAAGTGAAGGCTAGACAAAGTGAAATAAAGGAAAATATACAGGGAACCAACAGTGATAGGAAGGAAATCGCGACTCATATCAACAGTTTGGAGCAGAAGGAACAAATACACAATCAACCAGAGCAGAATGAAGACATAACAATTCAAAAAAAAAAAAAATGAGGAGAGGCTTAGGAATGTCTGGGACAACTTTAAACATTCCAACATCCAAATCATAGAGATGCCAGAAGGAGAAGAGGAAGAGCAAGAAATTGAAAACTTATTTGAAAACACAATAAAGGAGAAGTTCCCCAACCTGGCAAAGGAAATAGACTTCCAGGAAGTCCAGAAAGATAAGAGAGTCCCAAAGAAGTTGGACCCAAGGAAGCACACACATCATAATTACATTACCTGAGATTTAAAGTGAAGGAGAGAATCTTAAAAGCAGCAAGAGAAAAGAAAAAAGTTACCTACAAAGGAGTTCCCATAAGACTGTCAGCTGGTTTCTCAGAAGAAACCTTATAGGCAAGAAGGGGCTGGAAAAACGTATTCCAAGTCATGAAAGGCAAGGACCTACAACCAAGATTACTCTATCCAGCAAAGCTATCATTTAGAATGGAAGAGCAGATAAAGTGCTTCCCAGATAAGGTCAAGTTATAGGATTTCATCATCACCAAGCCCTTATTATATGAAATGTTAAAGGGACTTATCTAAGAAAAAGAAGTAGATCAAAAAATAAATAGTAAAGGACAACTAACTCACAATTATTAACAACCAAACCTAAAAAAAAAAATCAACTAAGCAAACAACTAGAACAAGAATAGAAGTGCAGAAATGGAGATCACATGGAGATTATCAATGGAGAGGGGAAGGAGAGGGAATGGGCAAAAAGGAACAGGGAATAAGAAGCATAAAATAGTAGGTACAAAATATACAGGGGGAGATTAAGAATAGTATAAGAAATGTAGAAGCCATAGAATTTATATCAACAACCCATGGACATGAACTAAGGGGGAGGTAGGGAAATGTGAGTGGGAGAAGGGGTTCAGGGCAGAGGGGAATAAAGGGAAAAATAGGACAAGTGTAATAGCATAATCATTAAAATGTATTTTAAAAATAAAATAATAAAATAAAAGTTGAAAAATAAAAATAAATAAAAATCGTTCATGTTAGTTTTGTTAATAACAACAAAAAATTAGAAACAACTCAGATGCCTATCACAGGAAAATGGATATTTATAAAATAAACTACTATAAATCAAAGTAAAAAGAACTTCTGAGACATGTAAAAACATGAATGAAATATTTTTAACACACACAAAAAGGCTTTACATGTCAGGTATATGAAATTCTAAAATGGGCAAATTAGCTTATCTACCATCTCTATTAGAGGTTTGTCTTTCATGGTAACTTGATCCTGAATCCCATCACGCTGTCCCTCACTAACTCTGGTCAGAACAACATCAACCACTTCCCTATACTGATTGTGGTAGACACGGACATGAAACACCCAGAACCCACATCAAGGAAAGATTTCCTGCTCACCCATCAGCCACCAGTAGTGCTGTCAACTGCCAAATGCCATCCATTCTTTCCTTTACTGTCTCCCCCAGCTTCAGAGTCTCTTACCTGAGTACACATAATGGCCTAGATGGCCTGAGTGTGGTGACTGCACAAAACAGGTGTGTAAAGGCTTGTACATTTCATCCAACCTAGGACACTGATGGATTGACATTCAATCAAGAGCTGGCAGAGGTCTTGTAGGACCTAAGTGTCAGTTTAGGGCCCAGGGGTGTCCAACCTTTTTGCATCCTTGGGCCACACTGGACGAAAAAGAGTTGTCTTGAGCCACACATTAAATATATAGTGACACATAATCACAAAAAAATCTCATAATATTTTAAGTAAATTTACGATTTTGTGTTGGGCTGCATTCATAGCCATTGTGAACTGCATGTGGCCCGAGAGCGAGGCTGGACATCCCTGCAAGCTATCCTGCTTCCTTCTTCTTCTTGGTGTTGATCCCTAAATAAACATCTAACATCTCAAGCCTTGTCTTGTCATTTGCTGCCTAAGAATCCAAGTCTTTCTAGTGATTGTTAAACTATTTGATTAGGCAGTAATTTGTTGCCCAGATGCAATGGGATATATTATGTACATTAAATACAATAAGGAGTATGGTGTCATACCAACATACATACTTAACTATAAAAATCTTAGAGCAAAATTTATTATGATGCTGACAAATATAGTTAATTTGTGTTCTTCAAGCATTACTGGTAAATGTGACACCTAAATTACTTTTTCTGTGCTAGTGGTTGTGGTTTGAAAATCAATATACACAATGGATTTCTCATAGCAACCCAGTCACCAGAGATAAATATCTCTGTTATTTATGGATTTGGTGGGGGGTGTGCTGTAAAAAAACACGGTGTGAGCTGACTTGCTATCAAATCAGAACATTTTTGTCAAAAGCATTTCTCCTTGGACTGTCTAAAGAAATGCTGAAGAGAAAACTTGAAAGCAAATGTAAAAAGAGAAGAATGTGATTTGGGATCTTGTGCTATGACAGTCCTTTTCCGTGTGTTTTAATGAATATATTTCTTGCTAAAACTTTGGTATGTCATACCTTAGATGCAGGTATAAAAGTAGAGGCTGTTTCCACACAACATGCCCTGAGATTTACCAAACTATAATGGATACTTCGAGTTTTGTCCTGAATTGGACAGAGTATGCATTTAATAATTTTTTAATGGTGAATACTAAAAAATCACCCTAACATTCAATTTCAATTTTAAGTGAGAAAAATATTTGTTTGTAAAATATCTCTACAAATATTTACAACTTGTGTGCCTTTAACCAATAGACCTAAAATATGTTATCCATTAGCACAGATAATATGAAGTTACCAATAATTATGTATCCACAAAAATAATTACAATTCAGGTTCAAATGTTCACTGCATATAATACTAAAATATGGCTGTATATACTTGTTTAGTAAGATAATGATCTGAAAATTATGCAGAATAATATTGGTATCTGTGCCTTTTTTATTTATCTGAAACTTCTTAAAAGCTCTATCTTGTTGACAAGTATAAGCTAAAAAAAATAATTAATTTTTATTTAATCTTTTCACCAAAGGTAATAGCTAAAGGAATTCATTTATTTAGAATGGATTTGGAAAATGTATTAAATTATAGGAAAACTGTGATTTCCATGTGGTAATTCATCTGTGTAAATATACACATTTAAAATAATGCTAGACTTTGTGGAATTGCAAATAAAATGCTTCCATTGGTCCTAAAAACTGATTTTTATAATATTTCATATGTCACAGCATTCTCTATCCTGCCACTATCCTTTGCATTACAGTGATCCCCAGTACAACAGATGAATTGCTGTATGTTTTGGTAAAAAGCAGCAATGTTACATACAATAAATAAAGTTTTCAGTCTGATAATAAAATAGAAGAAAGACCACATTTTAATTCTATAAATAAAACTAGATAGACTTTCCACAGAATGAAGTCCACTGAAATCAAAACTCTGTTAAGATATGTACCCATTTCATTGGGCCAAGATGTTTTTCATGGACAATTTCAGGTTTTTAACTACTTCCCATCAAATGCTTTCAATTATTGCATTTCAGGATAGACAGGGAATAAATCTAGTCTGCATATTTTGAATGACTCTCAATATACAAAATCATCCTACCTTAACCATTTTACTTGTTTGCCTATTTCATATTCACTAGCAAAAATAGAACATGCAATTATAAGTTTACTTATATCCCAATATCTACTTGGGTCAGATAAGTAAGTACATTCTTGTACTATAGTTATCATATTCAATAATTATGAATAAACTTTACATAATTAATTTATTATATAAATCTAGGACTTACAAAGTTGTGTTCTCAGAAACTATCACTTGGCAAACATTTTGAAGACTTTTGTCTTAGCCTTTTAAGAAATTTCCTATATCTGCAAATTAAATGAGATACTCTGTTATATTGATTAACACATTGTAGTTTCATTAGTTTTAGTAGGTTTCTAAAAGTTAATTTAATTCCTTTATCTTCACTCCTGTGATAAATCATTGCAGGTATAGCTTAATGTTAGGTTTAATATTTTAAAATCTCTTCATGATTCTGGAACTGTTGTTAAACATCTGAATATATTCTTATGTTAAGATTTCTGATTACCTAGATATTATCACTTTCTTTTGTTAAGCTACAACAAAACCCAACTGCACTGAAGAGATAAAAACATAATCCATACTTCCTACAATTCCAGATACATTATTATTTAAAACACTAGCAGAAAATGGGAAAAAAGTAAGCTATGGGAAAAAGCCAAAAAATATGAAAAAAAAATGTATTGCTTTAGTGCATTTGTGCAAATATTGTAAACAAACTATATACATCTCATCTTGAGTTATAATAGTCACATTCTATGGGAAGCCCTCTCTGCTGAATATATTTTCATAAGTTATCTCACTTCTAATTCCATCAATTAAATAAATCTTATCATCACAATTAATTTTGGGAGGATGTAATATCTTCCATTAATAATTAAACTTAATTGTGCTTCTTTGGATGTTAAGACCAGTTATTTCTAACTACTCTACAATACATCATTTTTCCAAAAACCAGTTACCCAGATATAGCTCTCCTTTTTCACCCTCAGGTCCTAATAATATATTATTTTAAAGACTTAAACATCACCCTCTAATTTGTCCAAAATCAAACAAAATTTGCCCATAGCATTACTCTAACTGTACTTAATGTAAATGGCTTTGAATTTATATATTCATGTTGAGATCCAGACAGGGAAATAAATTTTGTTTCTATTCAGGAGAGCTACTTAATCTATAAAAACACTACAGATATTAATGTTTCATGTCTGAAGAGTAGTAGAATGTTCGATGAACATTTGAAGAGGGTAAAACTTTAAATATTTGTATTTAAGTTTTTCAACATTTAAAAGAGAAATATACATTTGCATAAATCCATTTTAAGAACTCAGTGGCAAACTTCTTTTTATAAAATATTTATTACATATTTTATGCTGTAAAGTACAACATATATCTTACTATAAATATTTTTCCTTAATATGATTAATTGGTATAAGAAAAAATCAATTTTAGAACACTAAAATAATTAGACTTTTTTTCTAGCATTGCTGAAAATGTTTGGAAAAAATAAAAGTATATTTTATAACGAAAAGCCAATTAAATACAAATTATTCTCCAAAATATGTGAGGGCTAAATGAATTTATCTTTCAACTCATCACTAACACAACAGTACAAATAATCAGGCAATGTCATTTTATCTAAATATGATTTATTTTCTGTATGCTATAATACCATCAACACCATCTCATGTCTATTACTTGAATAAATATAATTTACATGATTTACATGTTTTATATATTTTATTAGTAGAAAATAATGAATATTTAATGATGTTTGAATGTAGCAACTTCCACTGGATTGAAAACTTTCCTACGTAGATTGCTCCACAAAAATAGTTGCCAAAACTCTTTCAGTTACTGATGAGTTATCATCTAACAATTTACAAGCTTATATATTGACACAGCTTCATAAGGATAAGTATGCCTATATATATATATATATATTTAAAAAACTTATCTTTATAATTCAACCTCAATCTTATTACAGACACGTACCTGGCACTTGTTACAATTCCCTTGTCAAGTCTTCTTTTAACTATCCCCACATTTCCATTGGCAAGCAGACATGCAGTACAATGCCCCTCAAACCTTCAGAATACTATACTTAATTTTTCTGTTACGTTTGCACTTCCAGGTACTATAGTTCTATTACATTTAGTTGATTTGTCTTCACTTAGCCTAAGGTTTTGTCTTTATAAAAAAGATATGTGAACCAATGCTTACTATTTTTTAAATCTCTAAGACATACTTAGAACAAAAATCTTTACAGCAATTCCCACAATGTTTAGTGCCATATTTGTGACAATTTAGTGATCACTTTGTTGTTTGTTTGAAAAATGCTAATTATTAACCTTCAAACAATGGAAGAAGAAAAATTCTACTATTTCTTTGTTCACCTTGACTGACAACTTAAAAGTCAACCATTTTAAAATTTGTACAATATTTTGAGAGGTAGTAAGGGGAAGTATTTTACTGAGGAGAGAGTGTGATGAATCATATGAAAGTACAAAATGGGATGAGAAGAGAAAAATTATTTCCACCTAAAAGAATGGGGAGATTGTCACAGAAGCAACTTTTTTTTCTAAACAAAACCAACAAACATAAAATAAAATGTTTCCCTGGCCAGGGGTCTCAGCTGGTTTGAGCATCATCGCATACACTAAAAGATGGAGGGTTCAGTTCCAGGTCAGGGTTTGTGTGGGAGGTAATCGACTGATGTTTCTTTTCATCAATATTCACCTTCCCTTTTTTTTCTTTCTCTCCTTTCTGATCTCTAAAATGAATAAACATTTTTGGTTAAGGATTAAAAAATTAAAAATTAAACAAACTTTCTTTTTTCTTAAAAATAATTCTTTTAAAAAAAAATCCAAGAATTCACTTGAGGACTGGCATTTGATGCACAGCAAAGCTGTTTAGAGATAAATTGTTTTTCTGTGGGGCTTGAACGAGGATGAAATTGCTCTATACACAGGACCAGGAAAGACAAGAGATTTGGCTGTTAATTCTTTTTTTAAAAAAGATTTTATTTATTTATTTTTAGAGAGGGAAGAGAGGGAGATAGAGAGAGAAAGAGAAACATCAATGTGCAGTTGCTGGAGGTCATGGCCTGCAACCCAGGCATGTACCTTGACTGGGAATCGAAGCTGTGACACTTTGGTTCACAGCATGTGCCCAATCCACTGAGCTACTCCAGCCAGGGGTTGGCTGTTAATTCTTAAAGCAGAGAGAGGAGGAGGACAGAAGTTGGGTGGGGAACATGAAAAAAATGGGTATGTTCCTGAAATTTCAATAAAGTTACCAAGGAACCAAACTCTTAAAAAGAACTTATTTTTATAGAAATCAGTAACAGTGCTAGACTCTGAACACAGCCTTGTTTTGTTAAAACATAACTTGTATCCAAAGGACTCTGAAGTTGAAGTAACAGGATCTATATTATGAAAACTGTGAGAAAGCCAGGAGAGGATACAGAAACACCCCAGGATGTAGGACTTGGTTACGAACTTAATTGTATCAGATATTGCAAAGCCAACTTCAAGGTTAAACATGTCAATCTTTCCTTTGTGATTCTATTTCTACTGTCTCCCATTCTCCCAGAAAAATTTTGACTCATTAGTTATTCTCTATTTCTTACATATATACGAAGACTGTTAGGGAAATCAGATTAGACCCAAAATGGAGTTGCCTGGAGCTAAGCTCCATGTCAGCAAACCAAAATTTAACTGAATGTCTACCTGGACTATGGGGGGAGGGGTTGGGGCCTTGGTCAATCAATCAGCGCTTGCTTGCTCAGCTCAGGCTAGCTGACACAACTCCAAAACTTTCCTTTGCTCCATATAAGGAAACTAACCTTATTTCAACCAGTTTGTGCTTAGCATTATTTTCTTGTTTAATTCCTACTAGCTGCCATAAAAAGTAATAAAGCCCTCTTTTATAATAGAATAGTCCTCTTTTCTTTATTTGGCTATAAAGAAAACTAAAAAATACATATGTTTATTGATATATATTTTCTTTTTAACTTTTATGAGCCACATAATTGTTTTAAAATATTACATATAGGATGGGGCAAAAGTAGATTTACAGTTGTGAATACATGAAATACAGTTTAATATTATTTCGGAATGTTTTCTTTTTAGTGTTTTTCTTATCTAATCTCTAATATTTGATCCCAATAAACATTTCCTATTTAAATGATTTGTTTTGATTACTGCAACATTATATATTTCTATTATACTTTTTTCTTTTCCCATTCAAAATACAATTTGCTATCATAACTATTTCTCCCTCTATATATTTTTTAACTTATTTTATTTTTGTTCAAATACAGTTATCTGCATTTGCGCCCCCACCACACTGACCAACCCCAGCTATCCCCACCTCCCTCACCTAATTCCACCCACCCCTTGGTTTTGTCCATGTGTGCTTTATAGTTTTTCCTGAAACCCTTCACACTTTCTCCCCTATTTCTCCCCCTCCCACCTCCCCTCTAGGTACTGTCAGTTTGTTCTTAATTTCAATGTCTCTGGCTATATTTTGCTTGCTTGTTTGTTTTGTTGATTATGTTCCACTTACAAGTGAGATCATATGCTATTTGTCTTTCACCGCCTGGCTTATTTCACTTACCATAATGCTCTCTGATTCCATCCATGCTATTGCAGAAGGTAGGAGATCCTTCTTTCTTTCTGCTGCATAGTATTCCATTGCGTAAATGTATCATAGTTTTTTCATCCATTCGTTTACTGATGAGCACTTAGGTTGCTTCCAGCACTTGACTATTGTAAATTGTGCTGCTATGAACATTGGGTGCATAGGTTCTTAGAATTTGTGTTTCAGGATTTTTAGGATATAATCCCAGCAGTGGAATTGCTGGGTCAAAAGGCAGATCCATTTTCAGTTTTCTGAGGAAACTTCATATGGTTTCCACAGCGGCTGTGCCAGTCTGCATTTCTACCAATAGTGCACTATGGTTCCCTTTTCTCCACATCCTCTCCAACACTTGTTGTTTGTTGATTTGTTTATGATGGCCATTCTGACTGGTGTAAATCTCATTGTGGTATCTCATTGTGGTTTTAATTTGCATCTCTCTGATGGCTAGTGATCCTGAGCATCCTTTCATTGCCTCTGGGCCCTCTGTATGTCTTCCTTGGAGAACTGTCTGTTCAGATCTTTGCCCATTTTTTTAACTGGGTTTTTTGTCTTCCTGGAGTGGAGTCACGTGAGTTCTTTATATATGTTGGAGATCAAACCCTTTCTGAGATATCATTGGCAAATATGTTTTCCCATATGGTTGATTCTCTTTTCATTTTAACGCTGTTCTCTTTAGTGATGCAGAAGCTTTTTAATTGATGAGGTCCTATTTGTTTATTCTTTCCTTTATGTCCCTTGCTTTAGGGGACATATCAGTGAAGATAAGAGATTTGACTTTATTTCTGGTCTCTCTATTCTGTTCAATTGGTCTATATGTTTGTTCTTACTCCAGTACCAGGCTGTTTTGATTAAAGAGGCCTTGTAATACAGCTTGATATCAGGTATTCTGATCCCTCCTACTTTGTTCTTGTTTCTCAAAATTGCTGCAGCTATTCGGGGTCATCTATGGTTCCATGTTAATTTTTTGAAATGTTTGTTCTATATCTGTGAAATATGTCATTGGTATTTTAATGGGGATTGCACTGAATCTATAAGTTGCTTTGGGTAGTATAGACATTTTAATGATGTTAATTCTTCCAATCCATGAACATGACACATGCTTCCATTTGTTTGTGTCTTCCTTAATTTCTTTCTTCAATGTTGTGTAGTTTTCTGAGTATAGGTCTTTTACCTCTTTGGTTACGTTTATGCCTAGGTACTTTATTTTTCTTGTTGCTATAGCAAATGGGTTTTTTTTCAGGTTTATGTTTCTGATATTTCATTGTTGGTGTACAAAAATGCTTTTGATTTCTAAATATTGACTTTATGTCCTGCTGTTTTGCCATATTCACTTAATAGGTCAGTTAGTTTTTTGTGGAGTCTATAGGATTTTCTATGTACACTATCAAGTCATCTGCAAACAATGACAGTTTTGCTTTCTCCTGTCCAATTTGGATGCCTTTTATTTCTTTTTCTAGACTGAGTGACATGGCCAGGACTTAAAATACTATGTTTAATAGAAGTTGTGAAAACTGACATCCTTGTCTTGCTCCTGATCTTAGTGCGAAAGCTTTTATTTTTTGCCCATTGAGTATGGTATTGGCTATAGATCTCTCATATATGGCCTTTATTATGTTGAGGAATGCTCCCTCTATTCCCACTTTGCTGAGTGTTTTTATCATAAATGGGCACTGTACCTTATCAAATGCTTTTTCCCACATTTATTGATATGATCATGTGATGTTTGTCCTTGCTTTTGTTTATGTGATGCATTATTGATTTTGGTTCATTGATTTGTGAATATTGTACCATCTTTGCATCCCTGGGATAAATTCCACTTGATCATGGTGTATGATCTTTTTACCATATTGCTGGGTGTGATTTTCTAATATTTTGTTGAGGATTTTAGCATCTATGTTCATCAGTGATATTGGCTTAAAGTTTTCTTTCTTTGCTGTGTCTTTATCTGGTTTTGGTATTAGGATGGCACTGGCTTCATAAAAAGAGTCTGGGAGTCTTCCCTCTTTTTGGATTTTTTTGAATAGTTTGTGGTCATTAGGTCTTCCTTAAATGTTTTATAAAATTCTCCTGTGAAATTGTCCAGTCCAGAGTTTTTGTATGCCAGGAATTTTTTTATTACTCTCTTGATTGTGTCAGCTGTTATTGGTCTGTTCAGGCTTCCTGATCCTTCTTCATTCAGTTTTGGAGGATTATGTATTTCTAGAAATTTTAATTGAGAGCCTTGCTGGATAGAGGAGTCTTGGTTGCAGACCTTTGCTTTTCATTACTTGGAATGTTTCTTGTCATTCCCTTCTGGCTTGGAGTATTTCCATTGAGAAGTCAGCTGCTAGTCTTATCCAAGTTCCCTTGTATGTTACTTCCTGTTTCTTTCTTGCTGCCTTTAAGATTCTCTCTTTGTCTTGGAATTTTGCCATTTTATTTATGTAATGTGTCTTGAAGTGGGCCTCTTTGGGTTCATCTTGATTGGAAGCCTCTGTGTTTCCTGGATTTGTGTGACTTTTTTCTCTCATCAAATTAGGGAAGTTTTCCATCATTACTTTTTCAAACAGGTTTTCTATCCTTTGCTCTTCTTTTTTGTCCCTCTGGTATTTCTATTATATGAATATTATTCCATTTCATGTTATTCTGCAGTTCCCTTAACACCTCTTCATTCCTTCTGAGTATCTTTTCTTTTTTTACACTTTCTGAGTGTTTTTTGCTAACTTGTCCTCCAGCTCATTGGTTCAATCCTCTGCTTCATCAATACTGCTTTTGATGAAAGATTGATTCCTTCTACCATGTTCTTCAGTTCAGAAATTGTATCCTTCATTTCCCCTTGGCCCTTGTTGATAGTTTTGATTTCCTTTTTCATGCTGATATAGTTTGCAGTGAGTTCATCGTAGTTTACCTATAGTTTTTGTTAATTCTCTGTGAGCTCATTGAGCTTCCTTATAACCATTGCTTTCAACTCAATATCTGATAGTTGACTTGCCTCTATTTCATTTACCATTCTTTCTGAGACTTCCTCCTTTCCTTTCATTTGGGGATTATTTCTTTGCTTTCCCATTGTTTGTGAGACTCGTCTTGTTAGTGTCAGCATCTTAAATTGATCTGTTTTGACTCCCTGGGTATTGGGTGTGAACTTCTATGGTAGAACACTTGTGAGATTCATTGATACAGTCTCCTTTATCCCCTGAACTTGCTGTTGTTGGGCTGTCATTTATGTTGGCTTTCTGTATATCTGGGTTCTGGTTGTTGTTGGGTTTTTCTTTGGTGGGTCCTTACCTCCAGCTGGTTAACTGAAGGTCACTCTGTCCACCATGTCTTGTTTACTGTTGTGTAGGTGAGGAAATGTTGTGTCAAAGATGGTTCTTCTGTCAGAGGTTTGAGACTTCTCTCTTGCTATTGTTCAGTTGTTTGTTCTGGGTAATTTTTCCACCATTTAGTTGTAATTCCAGATTGGTCCTGTGTGGAGGTTAGTGGGGCTTCCACTCACTCCTTCACCATCTTCCTTTATTGTCTGTTGGTGGTTCATTTGTTGGTGGGTTTCCTCTTCCAGCAGGTATGCTACTGTCCATAGCTCCCACCTCCCTGGAAAAGATTGATGGCAAATATCCAAGCTCCCTGTCTGGTTGGCAGAAGCACTTGGACACTTAATATTTAAATTTAAATTCTTGGGCCTCCTGCTGTCCTCCTTAGCTCCTATCCATCCTAAATTCAGGGTCAATGAGGGGTGGTCTCTCTATATTTTTAAAGGTTGGTGTTAATCAGGGCCCTTTACTTTTTTTTTTACCCTCTTCCGGGTTTTCCATTCACAAATATAAATTCAGTTATCATCTTGAAAAGAATAATGAAAACAATAGTTATTGACTACCTATTAAAAACTTTTGATAAGAATTTTATATGCATTTTAAAAACTTAATCTTTACAATAACTTTGGGAGGTAGAAACTCTAATTTTCAGATGAGAAAACTGAGACTGGATAAAAGTAATAATATGAACAAGATGATGCAATTAGTAAATTGCCAACTCAAGATTCACAATCAGGCTTCTCTGACACCAGAGTGTCACTCTGAGTGTGAATTGGATCTTCTCTCATAAGCTTGACCTCTTTGATCAAGTTCAAACCCTGACTATAACCTTGCCAGGTTATGAAACACACAAATATGTATCTAAGGATCTTACCATTTTTTGAGAATTAGAATGATGATTATTTTCTTATTAGAGGAAAGTGAGAAAGTATAAGGTAATGGATATAAAGGAAGGGAGACATATGGGATACATTGGGACCAGATAAGTGGAAGTGAAAGAAAGAAGTGGGGAGGCAAGAGTGATGGACAAAGAAACAGGAAAAACTTGCAATTCTTAAATACTGATGCTTTGACATGCATTAGCATGTTTATCAGTTTAGTATTCTCAGTTCTGTGTGATTGACTTAATTATCTATGTTCTTATTGATGTGGACATCAATTATTTAATCCAGTGAAAGTCATACTAAACTTATTAATTCCACTGAGAAACATACCCAGTTAAAGGCAACCTCATCATTCAAGAACTCAAAATAGAGAATTTAGAATTGTGTCTGACTCATTGTTTATCCTATTGCCCATGATCAATGTAGTAGAAGTAAAGTTGGCAAAGTCAGGTTAAAATAATATAATTTACTAGTATTTCTAATTCAAGAAGAAAAAAAAGAAAAAAGGTGAGTAGAGAGATATACTGAGATATGTCCCAACTCCCTCTTTTTTTTAGGGCCTAGGAGTTACAATTTTTCAGAACTGGTAAGAGAATAAGTATTCAAACTTGAATAAACCAAGAGTCTTTCACAAGACTATTTTTCTGTGTTCAAGAGTCTCTCTCTTAACACAAGGAATCATGGAAAAGGATAAATTGAAAACAAGTGTTGATGCTGAATCTGTGGGTGCTCTGACCCAGGAAGAATGAGTAAAGTCAATACAAAATTGTCCTTTTGAGTTGCATATATAACTCATTATATATGGTATAATACCTAATGTAGAGTATTTTTTTAAGTTTTAAGATCACATGCTCAGATGATAGATGAGGATTACACATGTAACAGAGACAGAGATTACACATAAGACAGAAGTTAACTATTCTTATCCATCAAGGCAGGAGAGGATATTGGTAGAAAGAAAACAAACTATAAAGATAAAAAATTAAATATGAACTCTCCTGAACAGTGTTAGCCCAGAGATTTTTAAAGACTAAAGTCACTTGAACAATATCTTTAAGTATTTCAAGACTTTGCAAAACTCACTATTTAATCTTTGTATTGTGTCTATCATAAGGAAATCCCTTTTCACTCTAGGTTAGAATTTATACAGTACTGCTGAAAATTAGGTGTTTCATTTTAGAATTTAAAATTTATCCTGTAGCCCTGGCTGGTGTGGCTCAGTGGATTGAGCATCAGCCTGTGAATCAAAAGGTCATCAGTTCAATTCCCAATCAGGACACATGCCTGGTTTGCACACCAGGTCCTTAGTAGGGAGTGTTGGAGAGACAACCACATATTGATGTTTCTCTTCCTCTCTTTCTCCCTCCCTTTCTCTAAAAGCAAATAAATAAATAAATAAATAAATAAATAAATACAATCTTTAAAAAATATTGACCATAAACTTTAATAGAAAAAATTTTAAAAATAAAATTTATCTTGTAAATCTTAATTCCTATGAATAATTATGGCTAATATTGCCAACTAGTTTCAAAAAGTTTGTAGACAATATTTTATTTATAAATGCACACATTTAAGCATTTAAAAATCTTTTTTTTTTCAATTTTTTTATTGTTGTCCAAGGACAGTTATCTCCATCCCCCCACCCACTCCTACCTCCCACCCTTGATCCTACCCCTCTTTGGCTTTATCCATGTGTCCTTTATATATGTTCCTTGATGACCCATACCCCTTTAATCACCATTACCCCCTGCCCCCTCCCCTCTGGTTACTGTTAGTTTGTTCTTTATTTCAATGTCTCTGGCTATATTTTGCTTGCTTGTTTGTTTTGTTGATTAGGTTCCTAAAGTAAATGTCACTTTTAATGGACTTTAGTATCTCACCTAAAAAATAAAACCACCCAGAATATTAAATACTTCTTATAGATATAACAAGAAGTACTACTAAATGAATAGTATTTAGTATTTAGTTAAATACTAAATGAAATGATCCAAAAGTTGTTTTAACAAATTTAATAGATTTTGACTTAAAACAGTGTAAACAAATACCTTAAATAAACATTAAGTTGGAATTATAAGACTTTATATATCATAGTCAAAATCATGCACTATCAGTATACCGAATACCAAACATGTAGTGTCTCTTGGCAAGAATATATACCCTGGTTCAAGCAGAACATATCTCTACATTTAAGTTTTATTACCATTTATTTGTCTTTAAAAATTTTGACTGCTACATGAAAGTGATCATTCAATTGAGTTTTGTATTTAAAAATTTTAAATATAAAATTGTTCTTCTAATAAAAAGTAATAGAACATCAAATGTACATTTATCTTTTTATATTACACTTGAACTTGATGAAATATTGAATTTTCTGATAAGCAGGGTGATCCAAGTCACAGATAGATATTTTAAATAGTATTAATTAGTGATTTGAACATAGTGTGTAATTTTCTTACTTGAAGTCACAATATGTGGACCATTCAATTGCAGGAACCCTTGAGAGGAAAAAAAAAAGTAGTTTTAAGTCACCTGTTGAACATCAAGTGATTTCCGTATTCTACATTGATCCAATAAATGATTAAGCATGGACATGAACATACGATGACCAAGGAGCATGTTCCATATTTCTATCCCAGATATGGGCTGGACTATTTTTTTAAGAAAATGATGTATATTGTTTGAGAATTATGTTAAAATTTAAAAATAATTAGACAATGCTATCATTATTAAATGGCTTCCATATTTTTTGGTAGTCTCTTCAAAACCAATCTCTGGTTTTTCTCTCTAATAGAATTTTCTCTATCCTGTGGAGAAAAATAAAAAATTAATATTTTTAATTTCACAATTATTAGGTTAAATCCTGTGCCCCTCTCTTTCCCATTTCACCTAGTAAAATTTAACAGACTCAAATTTTGCTTCTACAAATCTAACCCAGTTTTAGAGAGACTTTAATGTTTAGTTCTTTATAATTACCAAATATGGTATAAAAAGAGATCATCTCAATATCCCTTCTTACCTACATCCATAGATGGAAATATCACAGTACATTATCAAATAATTTAGATAATCAGATTTGATAAAATATGAAATTGAAAACTTTTAGACTTATGGAAAGAATGCATAAGTAAGTAGAACAACAAATTGATTTTTTTTCTTTCTTCCTCTCTCTCTAACATGAATAAGTAATTTTTTTTAAAAAGTTCAGTCAAAGAGACTCAAAGTCTGAATAGAATCCAAGAGAGTTTAATAAAATAAATTCAACAAAATACCAAAGAAAATCCTTGAAATATTTAAAATCAAAGACAAAAGTCTTTTAGAAAGGCATTATTTCTTCTATTAAAGATCTTAGGCATCCTGAGAAGGCAGGTGTTCAGGAAAGCAGATGTTTCTCCCATTTTGTTCTTATATAGAATATTTCCTTTTATGTGACAGAGAAAAAGACAATTATGGTTACATTTCATTTTATTTCAAGTTTTATTTTGTTTTTCATCTCAGGATGGCTTTAGACATCATTTAAAAATGTTCATTCAATGCATGTGTTTAATAACTATCAGAGGCTCTGGCCCTTCTCTGCCTGCTTTTTTTCTTGTTTTATTTAAATTATCTAGCCTCAATAAGTAAATTAAAACATCATCTCTTTTTAAAAGCCTTACCCAACAAAATCCTCAGACCTTCCCAGATCTTCTGTATTAGTTAGAATTACTTTTTACCAAATATGTCAAAACAAAGTAAAACAAAAGACTAGTTTGAAAATTTATTTTGTACTCACAGAAAACTCCACTGAGAATTAGACTCACTGGCATAAAGGCTCTATGGCCATGAGGCCTACACATGTCCCCATTTCAGTACTTTAAGTCATTGTTTAAAATAATTGTTTTTTTGTTGAAACTTTTTTCCCTTTATTTCACTTATTTTAATTGAATTAAGATGATTTAAAGAAGTGTACATTAAAAGGAGAAAAGATATTGACTGAAGAACAACATGAGTGGAGGCTGGGATTAGATAGGAAAACTCGAAGCTGGTTTTGGTACCACAGTGGGGATTGGAGTGTTTGCAGACTTTCCAAGAATAGGATAAGATATGAATTAAAAAAAAAGAGTCAGAGAGGGAAACTAGGCTGGGAAAAGAGAATGTAAAGATTGATATGCCCAAAGAAAGAGTTTGATCTTTTTTTGGAGTGATATAGCAATTGCAGTATGATTACATACTTTTTATCAAAATACCTATGAAGAAGAAACCACTAAACATTGTGAAGATTTATAGATTAAGAAATTATCCTGATAAGCGAAGAGGAGGCTTAAATTAGGGCCAAAGTACTAGAATTGGACAAGCTAAATAAGATTTTATATTTAAAGTCTCATTGCAGAGGCTACCTTCTCTTCCCAGTAAGTGCTTTGTGTTCTTACTGTGACAGGGAAAGATTATTTTGCTTCTGTAATGAGGAGACTAAATACTTATATTTAGTGGAGAATTAAAATGTCTTTGGCTGTTTCAAATGTAGTTTCAATGGTCTTAAAATTACTAAGTAACAGTTTCAAAGGCAGAAAAATGAATGAAGGTGCAAGCTAAGCAATTACGCTGATGAGCTCCAACTTGACCTCAATCAAGTAAAAAGTGTGTGGCCACATGAGTCAAAAAGGTGAAATTTAAATTGAGCCAACCAAATTGTTCCAAGATATCTAAGAAAGTTGTTTGTAAATATTCTATTTTTCATCTTGTTTCATCCAACATTTTACATGCTCTTTCATATTCATATTCTCCTCTAAATGCATCCAATGTTACAATGGGGCATAAGTCAGTGTAAGTAACAGAAAACTCCATATCCGTTCCCTTCTAATATATTGAGAATAGGGGGCTCAGGGATTTCAGAAAGGCAGAGGAATTTAATGGATTTAAAGTGCACGATTTGTGATATAAACATCACCGTTGATTCCTAAAATTATTATTAAAAGAGAGTGAATATATATGTGTATGTGGCAGAATATATTTCCTTCCATTTTTTATAAAATATACCTCATAATTTAAATTTCAAAATATCTTACAAACTTACATACACATTCAAGGTCTGTTCAGAAAGTATCCAGCCATGTGATATGGAAGAGACATTTATTGAAGAAGATACAAGATACAAGAAACATTGTACACAGGACAATGACACCTCAGTCCCCTTGAAAGTAGGTACTTTGGGACCTCACGCAGTTCTCCCAATTGCCATCAGCTGCCCCATCGTATTTTCTTGGATCTCACTGATGGTCTGAAATCTCTTCCCTTTCAAAGGCGATTTTAGTTTTGGGAAAAGCCAGAAGTTGCAGGGTACCAAACCTGGGCTGTAGCAGGGCTGAGTCACCTAGGTGAGTTGATGCTTCTCAAAAACACTCTGCACAAGATGTGATGCATGAGCAGATGTGTTGTTGGAATGAACATGACAATCACCAGTTGCCCATAGCTGTGGCCTTCTGAATCATCCAAATAGTTTCTGTGGAGGAACACTCAGCTTAATGAAAAGTTTGATGCAGGTTCCTTGCTCTACTTGCTTAGTCATTTTGAATGTGATAGCCACACAGTACCTATGCTCACTCCACAGCATCTACTGCCCCCACTGACTATTATTATACCATGTCAATACCATTATGGTCTCAAATATGGTAAAACAAAAAAATGAATATATTGGATAGACATGGATATTCTGTATGAGGTCAACCTCAAATATTCTGGTTTCACTTAATCACTCTTGAGATGTACATGTAGGTTTCAGAATGAAATCCAAGGTACACCTCTTTCAAAATACTCCCTATGTTTGACAATAGCACTTTAAAAGTAGAATTTGTGCCTGAATCATCTTCCTCTTCTAACTCTATTTTAAATACCCATCACTTTCCTTTTATTATAGTAGACTTTGGGGATTACATGAGGCTTTTAAGACACCTGTCATGCTTGAGATTCTATGATTGGTGTAAAAAAAGGAATAAAGATAGAAATAAAATCATAAAAATTCTAGGATTATTTCCTCTACTGATTGATTTTACCCTGCCTAGTATTTGGGGTATCCATTCTTCCTGAGTTTAAAATCAATTTAAGTTTCAGTTCTATCTGGAGCCAAAAGAGAATAATTTTTCTAAGCTTTGCCAAGTTTCAATGGCAGACAAAATTTTATAGAGATTGTGCAATAAACTAGTAAGTTTCTGAAACAGTTCTTTCATATACCTGCAGAGATAAATAAGCCCTTCCTTTTCTAGTTAAATGAGTTTGTTATCGAGGAAAGGCAAGGAATTTTCAAAGATAAAAGTTATTATAATAAATAAAATACATATAAATGAATATATCTGTGTGTAAAACCTACTTACAGAGCAATGCACCTAAATGTGTGTACATATTTCTTCAAAACATTCACTTCAACCAAGCAAAAATGTCATATAATCATTGGATTTAAAAAACTACTAATTTTAGTGACTCTGTGTATATCATGCTTAATACATTTTAAGTTCATACTGACAAATGACAGGCTGGAAGTAACACTGTTTACTTTTCTGTAGTTTTATTTATTTAATTTTTTTAATTAATCATACAAATATTATCATGCCTGGAGTTAAATACAAATAAAAGCTAACACATACATAACATAAAGAGGTTTGTAGGATATTAGTTAAAAATGGCAAAATGACTATATCCATTTACTTCCTTTCAAAAAGTCATGAACCTGAGAGTAAGATTAAATAAAAGAAAATATTGTTTTTACATGAAATGAGAATAGGAAAAAATATTGGGTTGGCCAAAAAATCAGTATGTTTTCTCCATAAAATAAAAAACACATTTTTCATCTTCACCAATAACTTTACTGAGTTGGATATTTTGAGTATTCTGGCTATCTCCCATATGGTATAATGTTACCTGACAATTAATGTCTCAATTTGATCACTATCGACTTCAACTGGTCTACTCTACCATGGAGGAATATCCAGCAAAAATCTATAGCACAAAAGTTGGCAAACCACCTTGGACACATTTGGTCAGTCACAGTACCTTCTCCATACACTACAGAAATCTTTTTTTGTGTTCTTACCTTTCTTGAAATAATAAAGCAGAATATGCTAAAAGTATTATGGATCTTCTTCCATCTTCAACATAAAAATGGCTACATATAAATTGATCAATTTTGACAAGTTTTTTTAAATGCACACTGACAGCTGTCACAAAACATGCAACAAAATTGTTTTGAATGAAGTTAAAGACAACCAAGTGCTCCTAGAGTTATCTTACAGAAAAAAAAACAAAAACCAAACTTTTTGGCCAACCCAATAGTAGCTATGTGATTTCAGTAAATTTTGGAAAAGGAAACAATTGGCAGAATCTGTTTTAACTTATGAAAGAAATTACCAACTTAATGTTAGAAGTAGGAGAGACAAGAGAAAAGGGAGATAATATTACCTACCCCTCCTCTGTAGGCTGGAAATTGGCAGTTTCACATTCAAGGCAATTGGTGGTCAGGAATGGGGCTAAAAATCAGGAAATGTACAAAATTTTGTGTTTGAATAGGAGCATTTATCACCCTTGTCTTCCAAAGTAGTCCATAAACTATCAGGTATACACGTCACAAAACTTGCATGCAAAATGCTGGTAATGAAGTGTCTATTCCAATGCAAGACACCAGACTTCTGAACTAAGCAGCTAAACAGAAATGATTTTTTAAAAAATGCTGATCATTGAGAGTATCACACTGGAAAAGCTGATGTGCTTCCTAATTATCCTATTGTTACTGGACATTCTTCTGCTGTGTCACAAGAAATGAATTTTAGAGATACACAGGTGGATAATTTTAAGCAACAGTGGCAAGATAGAGTAAACAGGCAGAGAGTGAGCAGGCTGTCTTTCAAATTATCAACCTCTTTCCTGGCTTTTTCCAGGACTGTGCTGGTCCCTTTCCCCCATCCAATCTCTTTCCTGGATCTTCCGGGGTTTCTGCCCTTATCCTACTAAATTTTTTCCTAGATTTTCCAAGGCTAGTCTTCTTCCCTTTATGGTTACCATTTTGACTCATACTGTGCATGACTTATAGTGTTCCTTCATGATTTGGCTTCCACTGTACATGCACTTAGTAAAAGGATGTCCTTGTGCACCATTTTCCCTTCCCTGTTATTTAATGGTACCTGGTTATTCTCTGGGGTGACTGGAAAACCTGACTTTCCTCCTCACACAGATGTTAATACATTTGGTAGAGCAATGCTGGTTATCCCTTACAGTGACTGTAAAACTGCCCTTTTTTGGTTAATCTGGCTTAATCAGATATCTGGCTCTCTTCTTTTTCATTAATAATGAAAAGCCTACTGTAACACTATTGTAAAACCCATTCACTGGAAAACGCAATTTATGACAACATTGATTTCAATCCATGTTTAATACCTTTTGACTATAAATGCTCCATCAGAAATCTCCAGATATTTGAGAAAATGCCTCCATTATAAAAAGCAACTAAAACTTAAAATGAAATGATTAAAAAGGCAGGAAACCCGGAAGAAATATAAAAATATAAATAGTACAAAAACATCTTTTTAAAACTCCAAACTATAATTAATGTCCTTACAAAGATAAAAGAATGTATTTTGTCCACAGAACAAAAATATGATGAAATAACAGAAACCTAGAAAAAAATCCAGACATTAAAAAAGTGGATGCCTAGGTTTCTGGCCAAGATGAAGGCTTAGGTAGATATACTTCACTTCCTTGAACAACCAAAAAGAACAATAACAACCAATTTACCCACCCCCCCACCAAAAAAGAAAAAACAACCAGAATGGCCAGAAAATCAAACTCTATGGAAGTCTAACAATCAAGGAGTTAAAGAAGAAACATTTGTCCAGACTGGTAGAAGGGGTGGAGATGGGAAGCTGAGGTGGATAGGATGCACAGCAAGGCAGCGGCTAGAGGACCAGATGGTCCCACATTTGAGTGCAGATAAACCAGGAGGAACAACTGTGGAGCAAGACAGACTGTGCAACCGAAGCTTCCATCTCTGGGAAAAGAAAGGTTCAAAACCTCTTAATATAAAAATTGGTGGGGGGGGTGGGGCGTGGTGAGGCTGCAGGATAAACTTCTAGCCTCACAGGAGAGTTGGATGGAGAGACCCACAGCATCCTAGAATGTACACAAGCCCACCCACTTGGAAATCAGAACCAGGAGGGCCCAATTTGCTTGTGGGTAGTAAGGGAAATGACTGAAAGCCAGACAAGAGCCAAACAAGCAGCATCGTTCCCTCTCTGGCCTCTACCGCACATACAGCGCCACAACTCAGTGATGTGAGTTGCCCCACCCTGGTGAATATCTAAGGCTCCACCTCTTACAACGTAACAGGTGCATGCAAAGAAATATGGCACAAATGAAAAAAAAAACAGATTAAAACGCCAGAAAAAGAACTAAGTGATGAAGAGATAAAACAACCCATCAGATGCAGAGTTCAAAACACTACTAATCAGGATGCTCACAGAAATGATTGGGTATAGTCACAAGATAAAGGAAAAAGTGAAGGCTAGACAAAGTGAAATAAAGAAAAATATACAGGGAATCAACAGTAAAGGGAAGTAAACCAGGACTCAAATCAATCATTTGTAGCAAAAGAAAGAAATAAACTTTCAACCAGAACAGAATGAACACATGAGAATTCAAAAAAATGAGGAGAGGCTTAGGAATGTCTGGGACAACTTTAAACATTCCAACATCCAAATCATAGGGGTACCAGAAGGAGAAGAGGAAGAACAAGAAATTGAAAACTTATATGAAAAAATGACAGAAAACTTCCCCAATCTGGCAAAGATAGACATACAAGTCCAGGAAGCTCAGAAAGTCCCAAAGAAGTTGGACCCAAGGAAGTACATACAAAGGCACATCAAAATTATATTACCCAAGATTAAATATAAGGAGAGAGTCTTAAAAGCAGCAAGAGAAAAGGAGACAGTTACCTGTAAAGGAGTTCCCTTGAGACTCTCTGCTGATTTCTCAAAAGAAACCTTGCAGGCAAGAAGGGACTGGAAAGAAGTATTCAAAGTCATGAAAGGCAAGGACCTGCATCCAGCAAAGCTATCATTTAGAATGGAAGAGCACATAAAGTGTTTCCCAGATAAGGTCAAGTTAAAGGAGTTCATCATCACCAAGCCCTTATTATATGAAATATTAAAAGGAAAAGAAAAAGACAATCAAAAGTATGAACAGTAAAATAACAACAAATTCACAACTATCAACAACTGAATCTAAAACAAAACCAAAAACAAACTAAGCAAACAAGCAGAATAAGAACAGAATCACAGAAATGGAAAAACCATATGGAGTGTTATCAGTGGGAATGGGAAATGGGAGAATGGGAGAAAAGGTACAGAGAATAAGAAAAGTAATTGGTAGGTACAAAACAGACAGGGGGAGGTTAAGAATATTCTGGAAATGAAGATGCCAAAGAACTTATATGTACAACCCATGGACATGAACTAAGGGAGGGTGGGATGCTGGTAGAAAGGGTCATACAGGGCAGAGGTGGATAAAGGGGAAAGAAAAATGAGACAACTGTAATAGCATAATCAATAAAACAACTTTAAAGAAGTGGATGTCTAAACAAAAAGGAAAAAAATAGAATGATAAATTTAAGAAATAAATTTAGAATAAAACATAAAGGAGTATTACTGTAGGAATTTCTAAAAGAAAGAAGACAAAAAAAACAGAAAGAAATAATGTATCAAGGGAATATTACAAAAATGTGTTTCCTAGACTTGCAGTATCCAAATGTACGTATTGAGAGGGCACACTTAGTAGCCAGCTTAATAGCTAGATCCCAATCATACCAGTGAGAGAGTTCAAATTGTGAATACTTTACAAGAGAACCAAAAACTGATTCCAACACCACAAAGGGTATTCAGAATGGCATACAGAAGTTCAATAATACATTTATTATATCCTAGAAGACATTGGAAACAAACCTTCAAAAACTTCTCAGGGACCGTTACTTTATCTTGGAATTTTATACATAGCCAAATTAGTAAGGACTCAAAAGTGATTTTTTTATTCAGCAAAGTGAGCAAAATAATAAAAAGAAAAAAGAAGATACAGGGTTCAGGAGACTAGGAATTCAACAGAGGGTCAAGGAGTAAGGGAAATGTCATGATGAAGACTCAGAGGTGGAACAGGAAGCAGAGAAAGTTTCCAATTCATTATCACAGCAGAGATTCAGGGAAGTATATAAGCAAAGACTACTGAAAAAATTAATAATCTCAAAAATCCATTACTTATTTTGGGGAAAATATATTTGTGTTTGAAAAAATGTCAAGTATTTGGGACTTACAAATTTAACAATCTGGACCAAACTGAAAAGCGAAGTAATGCTTAATTCGAGTGAAAAAATGTATGACAAAGGAATAGCACAGTAACATTGTTATTTATTTATTTGTTTGTTTGTTTATTTATTTATTTATTTATTTTTGGCTGCGCACACTTTATCCCATATTCAATTTATATTTCAGAAACAGAAGCAGAAATAGGATGGAATTGTTAAACTTAGTAATTAACACAAGTCTTTCCTGCACCTATCTTGAGAGCAAAAAGGTAAAATTAGTCCAATTGTAGTGTAAATAAATCACAATTCATAATCAAATGTGACTCACCAGTTCTATTTACTGCTGCCAGTCCTCAAACTGTATTACCACAGGGCAAGGAGATAAGTACCTTCTGACAGATTTTCTTGAGCAAATCATCTATATCAATAAGCACTGTGTTTTTTACATGAATTCTTTCTTTTTTCATACACGATTTTCCCTATGAAAAAACTGTATTGATTTTTCTTCCCTACACGGGATCCCCTTTTTGTCATAGGCCCAGCAGTTTGAGTTCTATTGTATCAGTACAGCTTACTAGCTGAGTTTAAACAAAAATTCTGACAAAGGTGCTGTGACAGTTGGTGGAAGAGGAACAGAGAATGTCAATGGTAAAGACACCTATACTTTCCAATTATATAGCAGGAAATTAACTTTTACCTAAAATGTATGACTCAGAAACGACAGTATAAGAACATTATTAAGATATATTGGGATTTTCAGGAACTTCTATAAAGGACACACAGACAAAACCAAGGCGGGGGGTGGGATTAAGAGTGGAACGTGGTGATGATTGGGGTCAGGGAGAGTTGGGGGAAACGGAGACAACTGTATTTGAACAACAATAAAAAAGTAAAAATTAAAAATTAAAAAGAAAAGATATATTGAGACATTTTTAAAGAGCTAAAAATGCTAACATTGTCTCTGCAAATAATAGGAATGGTAGATAAGAGTTGGACAGAAGTGATTGTAGCAACAAGTTATTTAGTTAATCTTCAACCATATATATTTATTAAACTGATAAAATTCAATTTTTAAATAAGAGTTTATAAGAACTGTAGGTTTCATAAGAGTTTATAATACAAATTTTACACATATTGATAACCAATTTACATATCAAAGATCTGAACATTTGAAGTAAAACAAATAGTAGAGCCATGTGTAAGAACTTTGACAAAAATAATAAAGTTTAATAACACATTAGATGAATCAGATATAAAACTGAAACAGATGAAAAGCACTGAAGAAAGAGAAGAAACACTGCAAAGTAGAGGAAGAGGAAAAAATATTAAAAGTAAGGAGTGATATTAATAAATCATCACTTACTTGTAATAAATACAGAGAAATACACAGAAAACATATTTTATAATTCTGAATGTTGCAGCAAGATTATCATAGACAATAGCTGAACAGTCTGTATGACTGTCAATAACTGCTAAGAATTTTTGAAATAGCATATCTTGAATAATATAGAGCTTGTCACAATTTTGTAACTAATAACACTTGTAGCCACACACAACTTACTATTCTTAGGAACCTGGATCTATTAGTAAAGTGAAGTATAAAGAAAGATACAGAGAATATGTGACTAGATTTTAAAACCACAATGGAAAATGACTCTTTTTCTGAGAACTCTGTAAGTTTCTTAAGAGCTAACCTAAAATAGAAACTTCAGTCTCCTGCTGACTGCTGACTAGATTAATTAAAGTAGGTTGAACTGACTGCTGTAATTAAATTACAATCTTTTCCAAGAGCAGTTGTTGCCTTATTCTCTGTATTTTATTGACTCTTTTATGAGTTCTATTGCTAAGTCAATTCTAATCACTGCATCAACTGGAAAAAAATCCACTTTCCACTGCTAGATCAATTATAGTCATACAATCAATAGCTGGTACTTCAGCCTCTTTGATTAAAAGAATGTATAAAAAAAAAGAGAAATGGAACTCTACTAGAACAGAAAGTGAAAATAAATCTATTTCTGTATTAAAAGAAATAAAAAGCTAATTTAACACAAATATTCACATTGAATATTAGGTTTAATAATAAAATTATTTGCATTGAGGTAATATTTTCAAAGTAACTGCTTAACCATTTTGATGAACTTTTAGTGAATTATTTGTCAGTTTACAAGAATCTTTTGTGATAGTTATGTGCCTCATATTGAAATTATTTAAAATACTAAGATTTCACACTAAGCCTTGGACCTGTTGGCTTTGCCTGTATATATTTTGTCATTTCTTAATTGTCTTTGATGTTTCTCCAAGAATTTTCTCTTTTGAAGGCCACTCCACCTTTTCTTCTCCTGTTAAAAATAATCTCTAGGATCAATTCCCACTATTTTTAATACTTTTAAAACTTAATTGATAGTTTTAATTTCTCTCTACATTATCCTAAATGACTACAATACTATTTTAAGTCTCTAATAATATATTTCTCTTAAATGTCTTTAATCTCCTTGAATATAATAATTATTTATATGACATAATTAGAATTTAGAACACCAAGTTAATCAATTTTCAACCATCAAATTTTATATTTTATTTCATATTTTGTAACTCTAAGTAGCCTGCTGCTGTTTTCTTTTCCCTGTTATTATTGTGAGTTTCTTATTAAGAATTGTATTCATGTCATGATGATTTTTCAAGCCAACCTCACTTCCCTAAATAACTTCACTCTAGGAGTAGCTCAAAGCCAGTAAAGTTATTCCATTTATTATTGTTGTTCAATTACAGTAGCCCTCATTTTCCCCCATTACTCTCCTCTGCCCTGCCCACTCCTCACCTCATATATTCATTCTTCCCACCTACCCTGTTATTTCTTTGATCTGCATTATTATAGTGAGCTTCTGGTAGCACACTCTCATTTCCCACATGATAAAGATAGTACACGCATGAATAACAGTAACAAAGTCACCATCAACTATGTTCCCATAATGCCCAATGCTGGGTACAGTACAAACATTTGTGCAGCATTACAAGCAATTCTTAGGGGGTGTCCTGTATCATCACCAAATACTCTTTATCTTCTGTGGGTTGCTGAGATTCAAAGAGAAATAGAATTAGTGAAATCTCGTTAACTATCTTAGTTTAGTCTTTCATTACAATGCTGGAAGGAAATCCCTTATCATTTACAGTTGTTGGTGAGATTAGGATGTGTTAGCACCAAAAGTATTCCTCTAGTACTTGATTGATAAACTCAGTTTAGCTGTCAGTTTGTAGCTGGCACCTGATTATTGAGCAGTGGGTGAGGACATGGAGTCTTGGAGAGTACAAAAGTTTCTTTTTCTACCATTTTGTTAACATATATCGTATAATCTCCCATTTAGTAACAATATAGTTTAAATGTGATTAAGATTATGGACCTTGAGATGGGAAGATTATCCTGCATTATCCATGTGGCCCCAATCTGATTATGTGAGTCTTTAAAAAAAAGAGCCTTTTCTGGGGATCAGTAGATGGAACTGTAATAATAATAGGAAGGGTCAGAGAGATGCAGGTTCTTGGCCTTGAAGATGAAAGAAATTTGCAAGTAATGAATGCCAGTAGCCTCAAGAAGATGAAAATAACAATAAAATGAATGTCCTTCCAGAGCTTGCAAAACAAAATACATCCTTGCTGACACCTTCATTTTAGTCCTTTGACATCTGGGTTAGACTTCAGACCTCCAAAACTGAAAACAATACATTTATATATAAGCTAAACAGTTTGTTGTAATTTGTTATAGCAGCAATAGAAAACAAATATAGCCAACAATAAAGTGAATCCAGGAAAGAGATGACTGATTCTACAAAATACCTTGAAGGTACCTACAATACATAGTGAATGCAAGCATTGGTATTAATGGCCATGTAAAGAGGATGAAACAAACACTTGAGTCCTTGCAGAGTGGATTCACCAAAAAAAAAAAGGAATATATGTAAAAGTTTCAAACTTTAGGTTAAGATAGTAAAGCTTTCCTTTTTCTTTCTTGTTTACTTTTTGTTTATTTGTTTTGTTTTGTTTTTCTTTTGTCCAGGTAAGTCTTGGCTTTGATTTGAAATAAAATATATCCTCCCCCAGAGATAAGTGACCATAAGCCAGTCATTGAGTGTATAGAAAAGCCAAATTTATTAAAATACTTTTTTAAAAAAGCAAACAATAATCTAATCTTAAAATGCTGTAGATACCATGTTAACTGATGAAGGACATACAATGAGTATTATGTACATGATTAAACAAATAAAGAAGTAATAAAAAAATAAGTAGGAAAATGCAACTAAAATTACTAGATTTTATTTAAAAATATAAATTCTAAAAAAGAAATATGATACTTAAAATTATACCTAAATAAATAGAAGTTATCCATCTTGAGTTTATTTTTGTGTATGGTGTAAGTTGGTGGTCAAGTTTCAATTTTTTTGCATGTAGCTGTCCAGATCTCCCAACACCATTTGTTGAAGGGGCTATTTTTATTCCATTTTAGGCTTCTGCCCCCTTTGTTGAATATTAATTGACCATAGAGACTGGGGTTTAATCCTGGGCTCTCTATTCTGTTCCACTGATTTATGTGTCTGTTATTATGCCAGTACAAGGCTGTTTTGATTACAGTGGCCTTGTAATACAGTTTGATATCAGGTATTGAAATATCAGGACACCAGAAAACTCTGAGAGGAGAACATGGGGAGGAAAATCTCAGATATTCCACACAGCAATGTTTTCACCAATATATCCCCTAGAGCAAGGTATGTAAAGGAAAGGATTAAAAAAAAATGGGACTTCATCAAAATAAAAAGCTTCTGCATGGCTAAGGAAAACATAAGCAAAATTAAAAGGGAAACGACTGTATAGGAAAACATATTTGCCAATGATACCTCAAACAGGAGTTTGATTTCCAAAGTATGTAAAGAACTCACACAACTCTACTCCAGGAAGACAAACAATCCAATAAAAAAAAAAAATGGGTAAAGGACCTGAACAGACATTTCTCTAAGAAGGTACAGAGGGCCCAGAGACATATGAAAGGATGCTCAGCATCACTAGTCATCAGTGAGATGCAAATTAAAACCACAATGAGATACTACTTCACACCAATGAGAATGGTCATCATAACCAAATAACCAATAACTGCTGGCCAGGATGTGGAAAAAAGGGGACCCTAGTGCACTGTTGGTAGGATTGCAGACTGGTGCAGCCTCTGTGGAAAATAGTATGGAATTTCCTCAGAAAACTAAAAATGGATCTGCCTTTCGACCCAGCAATTCCCTGTTGGGACTATACCCTAAGAATCCTGAATCACCAATTTAGAAGAACCTATGCACCCCAATGTTCATAACAGCACAATTTGTAATAGCCAAGTGCTGGAAACAACCTAAGTGCCCACCACTAAATGAATGGATCAAAAAACTGTGGTACATTTACACAATGGAATATTACACAGCAGATAGAAAAAGTGAACTCCCACCATTTTTGACAGCATGGATGGAATTGGAGAGCATTATGCTAAGTGAAATAATCCAGGCAGCGAAAGACAAATACCATATCATCTCACCTATAAATGGATCCTAATCAACAAAACAAACAAGCAAGCAGAGTATAACCAGAGACACTAAAATTAAGAACAAACTGACAGTAACCAGAGGGGAAGTGAGAGGGGATAATGGGGGAAACATGGGAAGGGTTTTCAGGGACATGTATAAAGGAGACATGGAAAAAGACAAAAAGGGGGTGGCTCAAGGGTGGGAAGTGGGGATGGCTGGGGTGGGGGGATTGGTAGGGGGGAAATGGAGACAACTGTACTTGAACAATAAAAATGTGAAAAAATAAAATAAAATGAAAAAGAGAAGTTAATTACTGAAAGACAAAACCAAAAATTTACAGCAAATGCAACATAAAAAAACAGAAGGGATATATGAAAGAAAAGTCCAACAACTTCTAAATAGAATTTTGGAAGTAAATTATAAAGAAATATTGGGGGAATAAACAACATTTGATGAGACAATAGTTGAGGATATTTTCCAGAGTGGATAAGATTCATTTATTCAGATTTAATAAGCACAGAAAATTCTAATCAGGTAAATAAAATATATTCATTTAGCTGCACTATAATAAAAACACAATACCAATGATACTGAGGAAATATTAATAACAGATATAGTAAGAGTAATAGGGGGTACTAATAATAACAGTTATAAAAACATCTAAAAACTCCATATGTCAAAGAAGAAATAAAAATGAAATAATATTTGCAATTGAATGTCAATGAAAATATGACATGTTGAATTTTGTAGTATGTACCATCATCTGTACTTAGTGAAAAATATATAGCATTACATGATTATATTAGAATAGAAGGTTGCTAAAAAATTAATGACTTAAGAAAACAACAAAACAGAAAGCAAATGAAAGTAAACAAAAAGAAAAATAAAAAAAAATACGTCAGTGTTAATGCACAATAAAGGAAGGGGTCATCCAGCACTTGGTTCTTGGAAAAGATTAAAATTTTTAACATAGCTCTGGAAAAAGTTACCACAGAAAATAGAGAGAAGTCCCCTTCCACAAAAACAAAATATATTTGGAAAAAATGGGACAACTGATGATACACAGTAAAAATATTTTAAAGTAAAAGATAATTCAGCGGACTAATTTTCTTTCTCTGAAATCTTATATGATACATTGCCATTGACTAAAGAGAATAAAAGTTGTAGTAGGTATAATAACTATTTGATTTTACTACTGACATTTTACTTTTAATTTAAAATACTCAATACTGGAAAATGGGATTGCAATATAACTAATATATAAGTCAGCTTTTAAACTATCTTTTCTGCCCTCATCTACCACAGAACACGATGTTATACTAATCCTCCCAATTTAATAGATTTAACACTTGTTCATTATTTTTAACAAGAAATTCAGTAATATCCTTGCTATTCTCCTCATTACATCCCTGAGATATCTCAAGGTAACCCAAGTAGGATGAGGGAAGCATAAAATATATTCATCTTATGCCATTTCTCTGGTCCTGTTGTTACAGTTGCTCATTTTGTGTTCCATTGGCCTCTTTTTCTGTAGCATGTGATTTGTTCTCCATGTGCCCTTCCTTGAAAAAGTCTCTTTAGACTTACAGAACACTTTCATTACTGGTTAACAGTTCTTTCAGTGATCTTTCTCTGTATTGTCGCTCCTACATTCCATTCTCTCCTTTATTCCACAACCCCTATCTTCTGTATGTTACATGTACCTTTTATGGATGGGCTAAACCAGGAAATGGCAAGAAACAGCTTTTAAAATGCATGTGTAATCAATGCTCTCTCCATTATTTAAGACTTGCTTCTTAGTGTGGCCCACATTCCAAAACTCTTCACCTACAGCAAATTTCTCTCAATTCTATTGCCGTACTTTTACGCCTGGATTACACTTTGATTTTTTTTTCCATCTAACATGTCTGTACACATCTTAAAATGTTTTGCACTATCTTAAATTAGGGACTTTTTCACTCTAAGAAAATCAACAAATGTGGCTAATTCAATGTCCCTGTACTGTTCTCAACAGTGAAGAAACTCCATAAAATTTGTATCAGAATAGACTGGTTATATCTAAAATGCATAATATTTCTACCATTCTTAAAATGCTTTATTACAATGGCGATTATTAGTTTTATTGAATTATGCAGATTCAATAGGTAAATGATTCATCTCAATTTCTGTGGCTTTCTCTTTTATTCAATGTATTTTAGACTCTCTGCTGGAGGTAGAGTATTTATTACCTTTCACTTTTGCTATATGCTAAGAGAAAACACTGACAATGGCATATGTATATAATTTGAAGATGTGCTAAATGTCATACTTGAATAATATCAATTCCTCAGATTTGCTCCAGAGGTGGAAATTCAATTTTTATTAACTCTTTGGAAATTTTTTAAAAGTCATAGTACAGAAGTCACATTATATTTGTTGGGACTTTTACTGTTTATAAAACATTTTTGTAGATCTTATGTCCTATAATTTCTATAATAATCCTTTAAAGTAGACAGGACAGAGTAAATGGTTTTGCACAAGATCAGTGAAGTGAATAATGGCAGTCAAAACTGGCATTCAGAGTTCTTGTAATATATAAAACCTCACAGTAATTCTTTTTCATTCTACATACATGCAGCCCAAAACTTATTTTGTTGTGACTTCTTTAAAAATATCTTTTAGCCCTGGCTGGTGTGGTATGGTGGATTGAGTGCTGGTCTGAGAACCAAAGGATCACCAGTTCAATTACCAGTCAGGGTACATGCCTGGGTTGCAGGTCAGGTCCCCACTGAAGGGTGTGCAAGAGGCAGCCACATATTGATGTTCCTCTCCCTCTCTTTCTCTTTCCTTTCCCCTCTCTTAAAATAAATAAATAAAATCTTTTAAAAAATATCTTTTAATCTATGCCCTCTTCATTTATATTACCAACTCTCTATTTGACATAATCATGACTCATCACCAGAGTAGTGTACAGTGATAACCAACTTGTGTTTCCCCTCCATCCCTCAATACCAATTCTAATAGTATTCCATGGTCAAATTAAATACACTTGTGACACTGTGATAATCACATGACTTCCTTACTCAAATACTTCAATGGTTCATTATTACCTAAAGGATGAATTCCATACATCTTAGCCTGCCTTCAACCTTCTTCTTAGAATTTCTTCCCCTTTTCAATTAAAATTGGCATTTTCAGCCCTGGCTGGTGTAGTTCAGTGGATTGAGTGTGAGTCTGTGAGCCAAAGTGTCACCCGCTTGTTCAATTCCTAGTCAGGGCACATGCCTGGGTTGCAGGCCAGATCAGGTAACGAAAAAGAGTGTGCATGAGGCAATCACACATTGATGTTTCTTTCCCTCTCTATCTCCTACCCTTCCACTCTAAAAATAAATAAATGCCTCTTTAAAAAATAAAATAAAATTGGCATTTTCATAACACTAATTGTGTGAAACTAATTGTGTGAAACTAATTGTTTCACCGTGAAAGTCAGGGAAGTGTCATGTAAAAGACTGTCAACTTCTGAATCAGAGCAACCTAAGTAAAATCTTCCTTCTGCGTCTTCTAGCTATGACAGCTAGATATTTGTATCCTCATTTAACTCAACTGTAAAATGAGGAAAACTGTACTTAACCCATAGTTTTGTTTTAAATATTTGAGGTAAGCTATGGAAGTGTGCTGCACATAATAAATATCTGCTTTTTAATTTATTTATTATCAAAGATTAATTTTTTACTATTGCTTGATGAAAATTGTGTCATCTTAACATATCTTAAGAACAACATGGAAATATGTTTTCTTGCCATATACATCATCCTGTTTGCCTACTTGCATTGTGTTACCCAATCAAAATCTCAGAACAGGAAGAGGTAAAGAGAAATGCAAAATTTTTAAAAAATCTCAGGTGAAATAGCTTTGAGAAATTCAATTTAGCAATTTTTATCATAAAAAATAAGCTAAATTAATAATAAAACCAAATTATCGGACTGTAAGACACACTGGACCATGAGATGCACCTAGATTTTAGAGGAGAAAATTAGGAAAAACAAAATTGAAGCAAAAAATGTGGTAAAATATTTAATAACATAAATAACATAGGCCACTGCCCCCCGCAGTAAGCCAGGCAAGCTACATTTGGACTATAAGATGCACCCTAATTTTCCTCCCAAATTTGGGGTGTGTGTCTTATAGTCCAAATATACAGTATACTTTTATGAATTTTTTAAGAGGAATGTCAAAGAGTTTATTGCCTGTTTTCTTTTAGGAGTTTTACAGTTTCAGGTACTCCATTTAAGTATTTAATCCATTTTGAGTATTTTCTTGTATATGGCATAAGAAAGTGGTCTATTTCGTTTTTTCTTCTTCTTCTTTTTTTTTTTTTTGCATGTATCTATCTAGTTTTACCTACAACATTCATCAGGTTCATCACACTTTTGTAAATAAGCCTGAATTTTCTTTCTTTTTTTAATTACTTTATTGTTGTTCAATAACAATTGTCTGCATTTTCTTCCCCCCACCCCAGTCAAACCTACCTACATTTAAAGTACACTAACAACAAAGATAAGCATGTAGAATCTTTATTTGGATAGAGCTTATTCATAGTAATGGTCAAATATGTTCAAATGTTTGAAGTTAAATAACAGAAAGATTAAATGAAGAAAAAACTAGCTCTTGATATAGTCAAGTATGATAAGTTTTGGTTCTAAAATCAACTAACCAGGAAAGATATTGATCTTCTCTATAATAAACTTGAAAGGTACCAGTGAATAATAAGTTGATTTTCAGTATATTCATACGTTAGGTTGTTATATCAATCTGCATAGCATTTTTTTTAGTTCCTTAGAATGGTAATCATATATATCTTCTAGCCTCCATTAAACTTTTATAAGCTCAATGATCCCAGATAACATACATATTCATTGGTTAACCAGTTGCTTATTGAATATTCTATCAGTAACATTATTTGCATTTACTATCAATACTCTAAATATTTCAGTAGCTCACAGTCTATTAAATACAATTAGTATAAAATGTCTGCAAATAACAAAATAAGAAATTGAGTTATTAGCAATCAATCAGAGAATATTGCAGGGACAACAGAATTGAAAAATAATAGTTCCATGGTGGAGAAACTCTTGTAAAAGCAAATGTGTTTGACTGTTTTAAGAACTGAAGTTGGGAACACTAGAACAAAGAACAGATCTGTTCTTTGATGGAGACGCACATAGATAGCATTTTACAGGAGCAGGATAACATAGTAATGCCTTAAAAGCAAGGAAAAAAAAGTATACTATGTTAGAAAATAGTTATATGAGATAATGTGGTGAACATTACTCTTAATTATATTAGGTTAATACAAGGGGCCAAATATTAGCAATTTTGCCATTATCCTTGTAAAGTTTGAGCACAGTTAGAGAATTCTAATTTCCTTTTCTATGACATGGAAACCATACTATTTTACACCATCAACCTGACTAATATATAAAATAATTTATGTAAAATAGTCTACCAGTTCAATGTGAAACCTTACTCATTGGTCTCAGTCTGCTGTGTACACAACTTTCCATCTCTCAGTCACAACAACTTTATCCTTCTGGTTTTTCAGGCCAAAAAATAGACTCATCCTTGATTCCTCCCTTTCCTGCACAAGCCTACCTCCAATCCATTAGGAAATCTCCTTAGCTCCACCTTCAAATTATATCCAGGGTCTTTTAAATTCTCATCATTGCCATTGAAACCACCATAACCTCTGCCTCATTTATTCTCTGGTTCATTGCAATAGCTTCCATAGGTTGTATGCATCTGCATTTGCATTTTCTCACCATTCTCAATACATCTGAAATGATGTGGTAAAAGAATATCACATCACATTATTCCTCTGTGAGAAACCCTAGAGAGCCATTCCAGTCAGAATAAATGAGAAATTCCTTAGAGTGGCCTCCAGTTGCATATTTACCACCCCAGCCTCACTCATTCTCATTCCAGCTACACCAGTTTCCATCCAGTGCCTAGGACAGAAAAGTATGCTGTGCACACATTAGGGTCTTGGCTCTAGCAGTTTTCTCAACCAACTCTATGCGCAGATATCTATGTGATGAATTCCCTCATATCCTTTAATCTTTGGTCAAATTTCTACTTTTAATCTTATTACTGGTTGACTATATGATCAACTACCTGCTTCCTTCCAGTCCCTGCACTCTCTACTCACCAACCCTGCTTTAATGCTATTTTTTGTTTGTTTGTTTGTTCTTTCCATATCACTTACTTATCTCTTCTGCTAGAGTAAGCTCTACAGTGGTAGGAGTCTTTTTTATTTCGTTCACTGATATACCACAAGTCCCTAAAGCAGTGCCTGAAATCTGGTAAGTCCTCAGTATGTATTTGTTGAATAGAATATGAAGGGATGCTCTGTAAACTTAATGATTTGATGTAAATGAGAGTGGTGAATGTTATTTGTGCAAGCATCTCTACTTAGAAAACAATTCATAATTCTCCCTTCTCTGCCCAGTAATTAACTGCCTTATCAATTTGTAATAAGCACTCTATTCATTCACAGAAAATACACACAATGAAGAATTAGAGGTCTTACTTTTAAAAAAAACAGACCTAAAAACCACTGTTGTACAAAATTTCAAATGATTTTAGCCAAATAAAATAAAATACATAAAATGAAACATATTATATTATGTTCTACACTATATTTTTTAAAGTTATTTTTACCCTTGGGTTTCCTCTTAAAAGAGTTGATAGTAATGTAGCTCAGTGGCATGTCATATTTGTTTCCTTTCCCAATTTGAAGCAGATCTGATGATATCTAGAAGACCGTATATTTTTAAGGAGTAAATAGAATCTTTAATAATATTGTTCTTAATACTTGGATTTATTGTCCCTCCTGCACATATTTACAGTGCTGTGTTTCCCTCCTGTGCTTCATTTTTCTCCCATCCTGGTTTTATACTTCTATACTCTGCATTTGCAGTGCAGTTCTCCTTCTACACAACTATCATTTCTCTTCCACTAAGCTCTTCTACCCTCTTTGAAAGCTATAGTGTATGGTGTGCTCAGGGTCTATCTATCTTAAGTTCTAGGATTAAACAATCTCTCTATGCAAGGCATACTTATTTCTATTAGCATAATGTCTTTGGGGAAATAAAAAGCTTACTTTATTGAAACTCAAATCCCTATTTCATGGGCTTTAAACATTTCTGGAGAGCATTATGCCAAGTGAAATAAGCCAGGCAGTGAAAGACAAATACCATATGATCTCACCTATAAGTGGAACCTAATCAACAAAACAAACAAACAAGCAAAATATAGCCAGAGACATTGAAATAAAGAACAAACAGACAATAACCACAGGGGAGGGAGGAAGGATATAATGGGAGAAAAAGGGGAAGAGTCATCAAGGGACATGAATAAAGGACATATGGACAAAACCAAATCAGCATAGGATCAAGGGTGAGAGGTGGGGATGGGTGGAGGGGGAAGTGGTGGGGGGCAAATGGAGACAACTGTACTTGAACAACAGTAAAAACAAATAAAATAAAAGTGTTCATAAAACTTCAAAAACAAAGCATTTCCAGCACAATATTTATAACATCTCATTGCATATAATCTTTTCAGGTAAACTACATAGGTAATATATATGTTCTTTAAAATGCAGTATATTTAATGTATTTCCTATTTACCAACTTCATATTATACCAATTAAGTTTGGCATTGCAACTGCAGTCTTTTCTCTCCTTTTATATCCTTTAATAATTAAAGAGTTCATTAAAAATCCCACTAGTCTTGTAGGAAGGAATGCTCTGAAATATTAAATCCATGTATTAATGAGGTTTGTGAATAGTTGAATGAAAATTCTTGTAGACTTGAATTCATTGGTAAATCCTTTCTTTTTGAATGTCTAATTTATAGCTGTGGAGATGTATATATGTACATGTTAAATAGTGACACCCTCTATTATTTATTTATATCTTTTTATGCTGCCAAATGATCAAACACAAAATTTTGTTTGACCTACTGTGTCTCCTATAGATCATATAAAATTGTTCATTACTTTATGGTCCTACTGGAAACAATGATAGTAATTCAAACTTCCTTTCACGTTATTAAGATCTTTGCTAATATTATATGAAATGATACAAATTACAACAGAATGGTATATGCACTGACAGTGAACTTTTGGAAGTCTTCTCAGACTGTATGGGGCCTGGCTAGTTCCCTCTCCCTGATGTGTCTACATAGTTACCTAAAGCTAGACACATCTGCCCTCTCAGATACTGCCAAAAACAAAGAAATAAGCCACCATTATGAAGAAAAAAATTGCTCAATAGTTGCCTGTGTCACCTAATTGACTTTGTAAGGAATGATCAAAGTATCATCCAAAAACCTCAGTGAATAATATATCCTTTTGTTTTTTTTCTCTTTTTGCCAAGACAATTCCCCAATGTTTCTTTAGATCAACAGCTTGGCTCTTTACTTAGTTGAAAAGTCCAGGTTAAGACCATAACAAACAGCAATTACCTCTGTAGGCAACAGAAAGGATATTGTTTATGTTTATATATCTAGGTTTCAAGTAGGCACGAGTTAATAAATATCTCTGCATATCTTACCACAGTAAGACAATTTTCAATTATAAGGTACACTTACTATGATAAGAAATGCTGTCAGTTATTATCGGCAGGTGTTACTGATTGTGGGATGCAAACTGTTTTAGAAATGTTAAAAAATAAATGAAAAACATTATCTTAGATTGAATGATTTAAAGGAAGAGAAGTTACTTTTTTCTCTTATGAATAGAAAACATATATTTACATAACATGTAAATGTGATTCACCCAAATCATGCCCAGATTGCAATTGAATATCATATATGTGAAATTTCTTGAATATTAATTTTACCAAGTTGAAGTTCAGCCAGACTTCTTTATGGCAAAACATTTTTCCTTTAAAAAAATATCCTAAAGTAATATTCCATTTCATCCTGTTTTGACCAGTACTTTCCTAGTTTTAGCACTGGAAGTCCTTCACCCCATGTGTATCAGTCTGCAATGGCTTCCATAACAAAATAAGAGACTGCCTGACTAAATAAGAGAAATTAATGTTCTCAAAGTTCTGGAGGCTGGAAAGTCAAAGATCAAGATTCCAGCAGTGCTGTTTCTGATGGTAGCTTGCTTCCTGTGTGGCATAGGGCATCCTGCTCACTGCATTCTCACATGGCCTCTCTTCTGTGTGAGAGCAGAAAAAAAGAAATCAATCTCTCTATCTCTTCTTATAAACCCATCAGTCCTATCAGATTAGGGCCCCACCCACATTATTTAACCTTCTTTATCTCCTAAAGGCCCTATCTCTAAACACTGTAATACTGGGGGCTAGATCTTCAACATATGCATTTTGAGGGGATACAATTCACTTTATAGCACAGGAAATGGCTCAGTCCTGGGAAACTGGAGGATTAAAAACAAAGTTATACTTTATTAAAAAAAATAAACAGAAAATCCATTTACTTAAACTCTTGCATAAAACAATTTAAAAATGATTAAGCATAACCTTGGTGGGTATGATCAGTTTGTTGGAGTATCATGCTGTAAAGCAAAATGCTGGGGGTTTGATTCGATTCTCAGGCAGGGCATATGCCTGGGTCACAGGTTCAGTCTTCAGTCAGGGCTTGACACAGATGTGAACAACAATGTTACTCTCTCACATTGGTATTTTTCTCCCTCTTTCTCTTCCTCCCTTCCTCTTTCTCTAAAATCAATAAGCATGTTTTGGGTGAGGATAAAAAAATAAATAAATAAAGATTACCAAACATAGATAAAGGTGTTGAACAACTTATTATGTTTTTGATGAATTACCTTGTAAATTATTTAAACACACAAAAAATATCTTATATGTAGGTTAGAAAATATAAGACATTAGATTAAATGATCACTGATAGATCATTGTACCAGGATGTCTGAATTTTTCTTTCTCTTCTCAACACTCTGCTTGTTCTGCTGGGGAAGAAGCCTGAAATGTATATTTTACAGGCCCCATTGCCATCAGGGTTCCAGTTTAAGTTTCTTTCGTAACAAAAAGACTTTGCACAAGTTTTGTAAGACAGAAGAAAGTAAATGCTATTACTGCCTCAAAAGCTTATACCAATAACTTCAGTTATCCTTTAGAAAATACCCACTTCTTTGTTTTAGACGGCTGAAATCATGAGTTTCCTAAAATTCCTGCTTTCTGATTCCCTGCACATTAACAACAGCTTCTCTGACCTCCACCCCTATAACTTTTAATTCTCTCTGTTACATATATTTCTCCTTGACATATCTAGAGTTATTTCTACCATGCTAATAAAATTATAATGAATAAAAATTGTAAACTGTGTTCTACAAGTAATTCTGAAAGAATTTTGTTTAGTTATTTAATTTTTTTCCTATAAAATTTATAAGAAAAAAAATAATTAATTCAGGGATGTTGACTTTGTGATTCCAGAAGATTAATTGTTTTTCAGATACCACTTCTAATATTTTGTAAAAATAAGAAAATGTAATCTTATCTTTTTAATAGAGCAATGAATTTTAAATTAAAACAAAACAATTATTTTCTTGGCTGCATTCACTATAACAGTGCCTTTTACTTTCTTAAATCTTAAATTTTTATCTTCCAAAAAGTCAAACTAACTTTTTAATGAATACTTTTTGGGTAACATTGGTTAATAAAATTTTATAGGTTTCAGGTGTACAATTCTATAATACATCATCATCTGTATATTGCATTGTGTGTTCACACCCCAAGTCAAGTCTCCTTCCATCATGATTTATTCCCCCTTTACCTTCTTCTACCTCCTCCTACCCCACTTTCCCTCTAGTAATCATAATACCCTTGTCTGCTATGAGTTTTTTTTCTTAATCCATTCACCTTTATCACCCAGTCCCCTAATCCCCTCCACTGTCCCCTCTGACAGCTGTCACTTTTCTGTATTTATGAGTCTGTTTCCATTTTCTTTGTCAGTTTTTTGTTCATTAGATTCCACATGTAAGTGAAATTCATATGGTACTTGCCTTTCTTTGATTCACTTATCACTTAGCATAATACTCTCCAGGTCCACCTATGCTGTCACAAAGGGTGAGATTTCTATTTTTTTTATGGCTAAGAAGTACTCTATTGTGTAAATGTACCATAGCTGTTATCCACTCATCTACTGATGGGCACTTGGGCTGCTTCCAAATCTTGGCTATTGTAAATAATGCTGTAATGAACATATTGAGCATATATTCAAGTTATTGTTTCTGATTTCTTTGGATATATTCCCTGAAGTGGAATCACTGGGTCATAAGGCAGTCCATTTTTAATATTTTGAGGAAAATCCATACTGTTTTCCACAGTGGCTGCACCAATCTGCATTCCTACCAACAGTGCATGAGAGTTACCTTTTGTCCACATCCTCCCAACACTTGTTGTCCATTGATTTACTGACGATAACCATTGTGATGGGGTGAGGTGATATCTCATTGTGGATTTAATTTGCATTTATCTGATGATTAATGGCAATGAGCACTTTTTCATGTGTCTATTGGCCATCTGTATCTCCTCTTTGGTGTCTATTCAGGACCTCTACCAATTTTTTAATTAGATTGTTTATTTTTAGTATTGAGTTGTAGAAGTACTTTATAAACTTTGGCTATTAACCTCTTTCCAGATGTACCATTGGCAAATACATTCTCCCATTCAGTGGGCTGTCTTTTCATTGTGTTGATGGTTTCTACTGATATACAAAACTTTTTAGTTTGTAGTCCCATTTGTTAATTTTTTCTTTTGTCTCCCTTGCCTTAGAAGATATATCAGAAAACTATATTCCTATGAGAAATAACCTCATATTTTACTGTCCATGTTTTCTTCTAGGATTTTTTTATGGTTTCAAGTCTAGCATTTAAGCCCTTAATTCACTTTGAGTTTATTCTTATGTATGATGTATGAAGGTCATCTTATTTCATGTTTTGCATGTATCTGTCCAATTATCACAACAGCATTTATTAAACAGAGTATATTTATCCCATTGTATGTTTATGCATCCTTGTTAAGTATTAATTGACCTGAAAGGCATGAGTTTCTTTTTGGGCTTTCCATTCTCTTCCATTGATTTATAAGTCTGTTTTTATGCCAGTACCAGGCTATTTTGATTATCATTGTCTTGTAGTATAGTTTGATATTAGATAGAGTTATTTCCCCCCAACTATGTTCTTCCTTCTCAAGATTTGGGTTCTTTTGTGGTTCCATATAAATTTTTGAGTTTTTCAAAAGATTTTAAAAATTTATTTACTTTTAGAGAGAGGTGAAGAGAGGGAAATAGAGAGGGAAAGAAACATTGATGTGGGAGAGAAACATCAATTGGTTTGCTCTTGCATGTGCCCTGATCTGAGATTCTACCCACAACCCAGGCATGTACCTTGACTGGGAATCAAACTGGCAAGCTTTTGCTTTAGGGAACAACACCCAACCAACAGAGTTATATCAGTTAGGGCAAATTTTTGGAATATTTCTTCTAGTTCTGAGAAATATGCCATTGGTATCTTGATAGGAATTGTGTTGAATCTATTGATTGTTTTAGGTAGTATGGACATATTAATCATGCTAATTCTTCCAACCCGTGAGCAAGGTTTATGCTTACACTTATTTGTATCATCTTCAATTTCTTTCTTCAGTGTGTACAATGTTCCAAGTCCAAGTCTCTTACCTCCTGGGTTAAATTTATTCCCAGGTATTTTATTTTTGTTGAAGCAATTGTAAATGGTATTGTCTTCTTAGTTTTCCTTTCCAATAGTTTACTATTGGTGTATAAAAATGCAACTGATTTCTGAATATGTATTTTGTATTCTGCCACTTTACTGAATTCATTTATTAGTTCTAGTAGGGATTTTTTTGGGGGGGGGTGTAATCTTTAAGATTCCCTATAAACAGTATCATGTCATCTACAAATAATAATAGTTTCCTTCTTCCTTTTCAATTTGGATACCTTTTATTTCTTCTTGTCTGATTGCTGAGGCTAGAACTTCCAGTACTATGTTGAGTAAGAGTGATAAAAGCCGTCATCCATTTCTTGTTACACATAGAATATATTGTAAGATAAGTCACTTGTTAGGATGCAAAGCTAGTCTCAATAAATTTAAAAAGACTAATATTATATCAAGCATATTTCCTGACCATAATGGCATGAAAATAGAAATCAGTCACAAGAAAAAACTAAAATGCACTCAAAGACATGGAGGCTAATTAACATGTAACTAAACAATGAATGGGTTAACAATGAGATCAAGGAAGAGATTACCTTGACACAAATTTAAATGAAGAAAAATTAATTTAAATAATCAAAAATTACCTTGACACAAATTTAAATGAACACACAACAATATAAAATCCATGGGACACAGCAAACTTACACCTAAAGGGACTGGAAAAGGAACAACAAACAAAACCCAACACGAGTAAATAATAATAAAGATTAGGGCAGAAATAAGTGACATAGAGACTAAAAAAATCAATACATATGATCAATGAAACCAAGAGCTGGTTTTTGAAATGGTAAGCAAAATTGACAATGCTCTAACTAAATGCATCAAAAAAAAGAGTGAGGGCCCAAATAAATAAAATTAGAAATTAAAAAGGAGATGTAACAACTGATATCACGGAAATACCAAGAATTGTAAGAAAACATTATAAATAACTATATATCAACAAACGGGACAACCTGGATTAAATGGATAAATTCCTAGAAAGACATAGTCTTCCAAAACTGAAATCATAAAAAATATCTTAAAATCTGAGCAGACTAATCACAACTAATGAAATCAAAACAATATTTTTAAAAAAGCAGTAAATAAAAGTCCTGGACTGAATGTTTTCACAGTTGAACTTTACCAAACATTCAAAAACTAACTAGCACCTACATTTCTCTAACCAATAAAAAATTGAAGAGGAAGAAAGACTCCCAAGCTTATTATTTATAAACATTGTCCTAATTCCAAACCAGACAAAAACACTACAAGGAAAGAAATTTATTGATTAATGTCCCTATATAGTAGCTAATAACCTTAATAAAATATTAGCAAACTGGATACATCGATACATTAGAAATATCATACACAATGATCAAGCAGGATTTATTTCTTGGGATCCAAGGATGATACAATATCCACAAATCAATTAGTGTGATACACCATATAAAAAAAATGAAGGATAAAAGAACATGACCTTATCAATTGATCCAGAAAAAGCATTTGATAATATCCTGCACCCATTTGTGATCAAATCTACCAGCAAAATGGGACTTGAGAGAGCTTATTTCAATACACTAAAGGCCATATGTGATAAACCCACAGCCAAGATCAAATGCAAGAGGCAAAAACTTGAAGTGTTTGTCTTAAGATCAAGAACTAATTGAAAATCTTCACCAAAATCATCAAAAACAAAAACAATAGGTTTTCCCATTCACTCCACCGCTTCGTCTTTTCTCTGAGAATGAGATCTCCATCTAAGTATCTTAGGAAACCAAGCTCTAGCTTACAGTATATCAAGGAATCGTATTACTAAAACTACTTATTTATTTGACTTGCATTTTAAATCTTTTTCAAATCAATGCATTCCCATAAAAAAGAATCAAGTCAAAGAATCTCTCAAAAGAGTTAGGAAGATCGATCCACTGCAGTAGATAAGTAATCTTCAGCAGTATCTTCTGTTTGTTTATATCTAAAAAATGATACCTTAGTTTCAAAAGAATTTCAAAGTATTTCAATTGCACCCACGTTATCTTCTTATGTCTATTCCCTTGTGCTCCAGAAATAAAGAGTTTTAAACATTAGTCAACACTGTTTGAAGAAGAAGCTCTTTCCTAAATTTGTTTTGTCAGCATCAAATCAATGCAGCTAACACAGCAGGAACACTATTTAGTGTTGAATCATTTTATTTGCTTATCATTAGGCACTTTGGCATTGTGTAGATATGCTTGCATACTAACACGATTGACCTAATCCAAATAACTTCCTTGATTCCATAGTTCATAATTCCGTTGAAAGATTCTTTCCTCTGGTTATCAATATAGATTACATCATTAGCTTTGTAACAAAAATATATATCTCAATGTACTTGTGATATTTTCAAATATTACACCAAAGTAAGATTAATGTTCAAGATATAATTATGTGTTACTAACACATACCTGTCTGATGCTTCTCTGTAAATTATGGGGTTTTTTTTGAAAATTATAATTTGTATTCAAAATTACAGTCAAAATAACAATCAGAAAAATTAATTATACTTTTGAAATGGAGCCAAAGAGAAACTGGACAATTTTACCATATGTCATTGGATATTGTGGCAAGGATTTCATACTTTGCCTGTAGACTTATATTTTTATATTGTTGGCTCTCAGCTACTGTGGCTAAATATGGGAATTGAAGAGATAAATAGGCCAAGAAAGTTTATTCTCTAAATGCCATGTATGTTTTAATATGAAATTTACATTTTAATTCATCACCTTCCTAATTTGTTTTGGGGGGAGGGGAATATATTCTTTACTTACAGGGCATTGTAAGATATGAAATTCCACTCAGAAATGAGAAACCTATTGAAAGAGAGAGCTTCATAAAGTATGTATAGTTTGGAACTGTTCAAGTATTATTGAGTGTCAATCCTAAGGCAAGACATATTTTGGGTTACACTTGTATAAAACCACATATTCCCAGATATTGTATCCTATCCAAAGTTAAGCATATTATTTTTCTGTTCTGCAGAGAAAAATGTATGTATTTCAGGGATTAACACAACATTAAAAGATATGGCATTGTCAAGTAAATAGGACAACAATCTTCTTCATTTTTATAGATTTTCCATGCATTTCAAGGAACTATAAATATCTGTGGTTTTGTATAAATGTAGAGAAATGCACTGATATATGAATTAGATTGCAAATAAAGGAAAATATAAATGTGTTTTATATGGCTATTAAATTTACTTCATGTTAACATCAACTCTCTGAGAAAAATTGTTGTTATTGCTTAAACGACAAAAGACCAGTTGACTATAATGAAGCAGAAATACTTTGTTATACAATTAAAACTGAACAATAAAGTGATTGGTATGCCCTCGTCAAAAGGCAACATACACATGCACCTTACCCAGACACCAAAGCTGATTAGTTGGAATAGAATGTTTTCCCATGGAAACCATAGAATTCTAAGCATTTCTTCTTTCTTTATTTCCTTCCTTCCTTCCTCCCTCCCTCCTCCCTCCCTCCCTCCCTCTCTCTCTCTCCCTCTCTCCCTCCCTTTCTTCTTTCTTTCTTTCTTTCTTTTTCTTTCTTTCTTTCTTTTTCAAAGTTTTTGAGGGAAGGGTGTAGAAGATGTAGAAAGAAAAATGTGAGGTCTCTTACTATGTTTTCACACAGTATTTCTTATTCATTCTTTAGGTCAGATCACTAGAGGAATATCACAACTCTTTGTTGGAATGTTAGACCAGCCAGCACCACCAACCCATTTCTAGAAGCAAAGTTTTTTTTACAACAATAATTACTAGCATGTATTTAGCACCTGTTGAAAAGCCAATCTTATTAAACCATTTGCATGCATTATCTTTTTATTGTCTCAGAAATTCTGCTAGCTAAATGCTATAATTATTTCTATTTTACACACAAAGAAACTAAATAATAGGAAGATTACAGAGAGAAAGCAGAAGTGGTATTTATACGATATTCAGCTTCAGAATCTGAGCTCTAAAATCCTTTAATAAGTAACATATTGAGAGTTTATTCATCATGGCAGTGATTTTACCAAGACATGCTTGACTGAACTATAGACAGGCTTCTTCTGACTATAGTCCACACTAATGTCTCTTTTCATAATGTTCAGTTTAGGAACTTAAATTGTAAATTATTTTTCTGCCCTTTTGTTATGTAAGTCTTCTACAGTCCAGGAATGTCTTTCTCAATGAACTGGATGCCATCAATTTGCAACATAATTATCAATAAAGTTAGGGGCCCTGTTCTCTCTGTGAAAGGGTAGGAATATAATTTAAATACAAAAAATAGAAACACATATGGCCTAATTACATTAATCTCCCTTCTAACATCCTTCAGTTTCTTCCCATTAGCTTACCCCCCAGGTTTTCAAAATCCCCCCATCTTTTGTTTCAGCCATATTGAGTTCTATCTCTTTACCCTATTACAATAGTATTGAAAAAAGCCTCCTTTGTGTTTTTAACAAGTGTGCAGTGAATTTCTTTTTCTTTTATATGCTCTACATACCAATGGCCAGGTCATAAGGGCTGTAACTTAATTATTATATTAGGTATGAGAGGTAGTGCAAAACATCTGGATGAGACTGGAGAGGTGAGATTCAACTCACAAAGAGCTTTGTCAACTCCATGTTAAGAGTGTTGATTTTTATTCTAAGAGTAGTATTCAGCCACTGAAGATTTTTAAATTTTTGATGCAAGGTAAATGGGGAAAGGAGTTGACTATAACATATTATAATTTGAATGTTGAAAAAAATAAATAACAGCTAGTATATAAAAAAATAGGTACAAGGGAATACTAGGCTGTTACATAAACCAAACAAGAGAAGATGGTAGATCAAAATAAGTAAGAAATGTCAGTATACAGTAGGTGTTTAAGAGGTAACACTCAGGAGTGAATAATGAAATTGAAAATGGCATAAGGTAAAATTAGATAAAAAATTATTCTGAAGAGTAGTCTCCATGCCTGGAACACATTCATTTAGTATCTCCAACCCAGCATGTTGTATATAAATGTAGATGACTGATAAGTGTTAGTGTTGCCAATGGAAATCAGTCTCTTCCACAGGATCATGAGAAAAGCATTTCACAGACCCACACATAGGAGACTGCGGTGTGCCAAAGTTTACTGGGGTGGAAATCTGCCCTAGGATTTCCAACTTCCCATCTTCTTCATCCTGCCATGGAAAAAGTCCAACCATGTCTTCATCGAGGCCAAAATGAAAGCAAGTGTACAGTTTCTGTTTCATACTAAAGTTTAGTCCTTTGAAAGCCATGAGGTCTGCTATAGACCCACATGATTGCTAGATGCACACAATTGCATGTGTTCCCAGGCAAGAGAGAGAACGCATGAATGCATGGGCAAGTGTGGGTCACTAAGGGAGAAAAAGAGTTTCTGGGATTATATCATCTCATGTTTGGGATGCATCGGAAAATTTTTCAAAATAATGAATCAACTTTCCAGGCTTCCACAGGCTTCTGACTGGTCCACCCCCTTGTTAAACTAATAGACCTTCAAGGTCAAGCACCTATCTTTGCATCCTGTACAGTGTTCTAGGGAAATTTTCTGTGCTTCTAGGATTAAGCCTCCTTGGTGGCAGTCCCCTGGAGTATGTGAATGAGCCTATAAATGCTATAGCTTTTTGGTTAAGCAAGCATATTTGTGCCCCCCAGTTTATTAAACTTAGTGTTTAATTCCTTTTTTCCCCTTCCTTGTTAATAATTAGATAACTATGGGAACATTACATATGAATAAAGAAAAATTAGTTTCTAAAAGATATTTTAGAAATTTTAGTTAGTTAGTTAACATTAACAGCCAGATAGTTAACATTTAATCAAATTCATGTGAAAATTTGATTTTTTAAATTTCATATAGGCATAGCCCTGACTGGTTAGCTCAGATTGAGTGCAGGCTGAGAACTGAGGGGTCTCCAGTTCTATTCCCAGTCAGTGCACATGCCTGGGTTGAAGGCCAGGTCCCCTGTGGGGGATGTTTTTCTCCCTCTCTTTCTCCCTCCTTTCCCCTCTCTCTAAAATAAATTAATTAATTAAACCTTTAAAAAATTGGTTCTGGAAAATATAGTTAAGAATTTCACCTAGATAGAATTTAATCAAATAAAATTAATAATTCTAATTTATCCCACAAATATTTTTGTAAGTTTCCAAAATAAATCAAAAACTTGCTTTTAGTATTCCTAAATTCTTTGCAAATTCTGACTCAGGCACTATCAAAATATTGTCATTTTTTCTCCCACAAATATGCATATTGATTTTTCTAATATTCAGAAGCTTCAGTTACTACAAACACTTGTAAAGTAAAATTGATTATGAAATTATTGATTATTTGATAAATGGAGTATGTGATCACCTGAATCAGAGGAAAAACACAAAGAAAAAACAAACAATGCACATTATTCATACCAAAAAATTTAAACTTTGAATGGAATGTAATTAGAATAATTTAAATATAAAGGCTGTGACTTCCCATTGCTTTCTTCTTCATGGAATTTATCATAAACAATCATTCATGATCCCTAAACAAGGAATCTAAAATTAAAAATATAATTATGATAAATTAAGAAAGTTCACTATCATTTCTAATATAGGAAGGCTAAACACCATTCAAAAATCATTTAATTTCCCTTTCTGATAATTCATTATTGGCATATAAAAATGTAACTGATTTCTGGATATTAATTTTGTATCCTGGTACTTTCTTGAATTCATTTATCAGTTCTAATAGTTTCTTGGTGGAATCATTTGTACAGTATCATGTCATCTGCAGATAAAGACAGTTTTACTTCTCCCTTTCCAATTTGGGTTCCTTTTATTGCTACTTCTTGTCTGATTGCTGTGGCTAGAACTTCCAGTACCATGCTGAATAAGAGAGGTGAAAGCAGACATTCCTGTCTTGTTTCAGATCTTAAAGGGAACACTTGTAGTTTTTGCCCATTGAGTATAATGCTGGCAGTAAATTGGTTACATATGGCCTTTATTATGTTTAGGTATGTTCCCTCTATTCCCACTTTACTGAGAGTTTTTATCATAAATAAATGCTGGATTTTATCAATATTTTTCTGCGATATGATCATGTAGTTTTTATCCCTCATTTGTTTATATGGTGTATCACATTTATTGATTGATAAATGTTATACCAACCTTGCATCCTTGGAATAAATCTCACTTGATCATGGTGTATGATCTTTTTGATGCATTTGTTGTATTTGGTTTGCTAATAATTTGTTGAGGATTTTAGCATCTATGTTCATCAGGGATGTTGTCTTATAATTTTATTTTTTGTAGAGTCTTTATCTAGTTTTGGAATTAGAATAATGGTGGCCTCAAAAAATGAGTTTGAGAGTTTTACCTCCTCTTAAATTTTTTGGAACAGTTATGACTCAGTGATTTCACTTCTGGAAATTTATACAAAGAAACCCAAAACATTAATTCAAAAGAATATAGTACCCTGATGTTCATTGCAGGGTTATTTACAATTGCCAAGATATGAAAGCAGCCCAAATGTGGATGAGTAGATAAAACAACTATAGGATATTTACACAATGGAATACTAATTAGTCACAAAAAAAGATGAAAATTTTACCCTTTGTGACAGCATGGATGGACCTGGGGAACATTGTGATATGTGAAACAAGCCACTCAGATAAAGACAAATACCATATGATTTCATTCATATGTGGAGTCTAATGAACAAACTGAACTAACAAACAAAAGAGAGACAGACTCAGAGAAAAGGCTGATAGCTCTGGGGAGTAGGTGGTTAGTAGATGGATGAATCGAGCAAAAGAAAATGGACTCAGACATGGACAATGGTGTGGCGATTGCAGGGCTGAAAAGGCTATAATCAGGATCAATGGTAATGGAAAATATACAATTAAGAATATTTAAAACATAAAAATAAGCATATATCTTTTTAAAATTCAGTCTTTTTTAAGTAATTTATTTATTTTCAGAAAGGGAAGGAAGGGAGAAAGAGAGAGAGAGCGAGCGAGAGAGAAATATCAATGTGCGGTTGCTAGGGGTCATGGCCTGCAACCCAGGCATGTACCCTGACTGGGAATCAAACCTGCGACATTTTGGTTTGCAGCCTGCACTCAATCCACTGAGCTATGCCAGCCAGGGCTTAATAAGCATAAAATTTTTAAAAATCATTTAAGGATCCTTTTAATGTGACATACCACGATCATTGTTCTACAAATGACCCATGCATACAAATCAATAGTAAGGATCATCTTTCCTAGAGTTCTATGAGGTAACTGCACTTATAACTGTACATAAAAATAAAACAAGTTATGAAAATGAATAAAATCAGTATTAAAGACATTATGCAATATGGTCTTACTCATATTTACCCTTAGCTTTTAATCTCTGAACACCAAGTTTCATCTCACAAAATTCTTCTAGATGTTTCACATCATGTAAATTTAGTTCCAGTAATTCTAAAACTCACTCACAACTCTCCATCCTATGTACTTTATCCCTGGTCATAAAACTACCTTGCTTCTAATAACTAGGACTTAAAACTGCTGATTTTCTTAGATGCTTCTCATCTTTTTAATATTGTATCAGTCCCAAAATACCATTAATTTTTCTTTTCCACATTACTATTCACTTTCATTTCTTCTTTCTCTCCCTAAAAAGAGTATATGAAATGAAACAGGTTCAGGACCAAATTACTGAGTGAACATCTACCATATATTTAAGTTACAATGTATAAAAATTAAGACCTAGCTATAATTTCAGGAAATTTATGTTTTAGATTAAATATGTAGTGTTTTTAACCTGGGAGATTCGTATGCTGGTTCATTTACCAATTGTTAGATCTTTCATTTCAAAATGCTTGGATTTCAGTACAAATACTTCAAACATTTATATTGAACCATGATAGACTCCAAAAACCCATAACAATCTTGAGAAAGATGAATAGTGTTAGAGATATCATACTACCTAATATCAAACTAAATGACAATGACATTTTTATACCATATAAAAGAATAAACCCAAAGTGGATTAAATACTTAACTACTAGAAGAAAACAGGAAGTAATATCTCAGACATTTCCCTCAGTAATATATTTTCTGATGTATTTCCTCAAGCAAGAGAAACAAAAAATATAAAATAAATAAATGGAAATACATCAAACTAAAAAGTTTTTGCACACCAAAAATATAAAGACAACCCACTGAATAAAAGAAAATATTTGCCAATAATACACATAAGGTGTTAATATCCAAAATTTATAAAGTAATTTATTTCAACCCCCCAAAAAGGTCCAACACTTCTCCAAAGATGACCAATAGACATATGAAAAGATACTCAATGTCACTAATCATCAGAGAAGTGCAAATTAAAAACACAATGAGATATCTCTTCATACCTGCCAGAAAGGCTATCATCAATATATCAACAAACAAGTGACAGCTCTTGGGGGAGGTTGAGAAGGGGTGGAGGGATCAAGAAATAAAGGAAAACAACTAATAGACATGGGCAACAATGTAGTGGATGCAGGGGGAGGGAAGGTGGGTGGAGGTATAAGAGGGAATTAGGGATAAATGGTAATGGAAAAAAAAGTGTTGGCAAGGGTGTGGAGAAATTGGGACCTTCACCCTCTGTCAGTAGGAATGCAGCTGTTGTGGTAAACAATGTTGAAGGTCTTCAAAAAATTAAAAATAAAACTGCCTATGACCTAGGGATTCCACTTCTGAGAATATATCCAAAGAAACCCAAAACACTAATTTGAAAGAATATACACACTACTTTTTTGTTGCAGTTATTTACAATAGCCAAGATATGGAAGAAACCCAAGTGCCTACCAATAGACTAGTGGATAGACTAGTGGATAAAGAAGAAGTGGTACACATATACAATGGAATATTACTCAGCCATAAGAAAGGAAATCCTACCATTTGTGACAGTATAGATGGATCTAAAGGATATTATGCTCAGTGAAATAAGTCAGTTAGAGAAAGACAAATACAAAATGATTTCACTTATATGTGGACTCTAAAACCAATATAAACAAACAAACAAGACAGAAACAGATTCATAGATACAGAGAACAAGACTGATGGTTGCCAGTGGGAAGGGTGGCCAGGGAACTGGGTAAAAAAGGTGAAGGGATTGAGAAGTACAGATTGGTAGTTACAAAATAGTCACAGGAATATAAAGTACAACATGGGAAATACAGTAAAAATTATTGTAATGACTATATGTATGGTTCCAGGTTGGAAATGTCAGGGGGAATAATTTGTATAGTATTTGATCATCTAACCACTATGCTGTATACCTGAAACTAATATAAAAAACATTGATATAAAATTTAATTGAAAACATTTTAATTTTAAAAATGAGTAGATTTCTTGTTAAAGAAGTACATAACCATTTCCACATGGAAGGATGTTTGAAAAGTAAAAGAAAAAGAGAGGAAGAAAGAAAGAAAATAGAATATGTGTTTGCAATGCTTAGGAGGATATGAAACAATAGACAAGAGGAGGAAACAGACAATGAGAGAGGAAAAGAAAACAATATTAAAGGAAAAAAAAGAAAGGAAAGAATCAGATTTGACCTTTGGAGCCTCTGAAATCTCTCAGAAGCAATCACAATAGAAAAGTGAATTTATTATTATTGTGTTTAAATATAATTATTTCAGCAAGAAAGTTAACTAGACTGTTATAGACAGTTGCAATAAAAAATAACTTAAAACAACAGGGTGCTAGAGAGCCAGATACTTGGTCATATTTTTCTAATGAATTGTTGTCAGTTTTCTATTTAAATAGGAAATACAGGTTTCATGAAAACAACAAAGGCTGATATTTGAGATTTCAGAAGCATAGTAATTTGTCAGATACAAATACTATGAATATTTAATTCAAGGTTAATCAATGTTTTATTTAATCTTAACCAAATAATGTACACATTGTTACATTTAAATTATTATTTTTAATTAAGTCTCCATTTAATATTGATATCGAATGTTGATTTGATATAAGTCCTCTGTTATTCACTGATGGGCTAGAGAAAAATGGGTGGAAAGACTAGACTTGATCTCTCTAAGGATTGACAGCCCTCTAACAAATTATAAGGCTAATAAATTTGGGGCATATTAATACCTGTCTTATCCATAAATTTCCATATAAATTATTCAATGTGTTTATAATTCCATGATAAGTGCCCTGCTTTTTTCTCCTGAAGATCTGTTTTGGAATAAACTACTCTTTAGCCATAAGGGGATAAATGATCCAAATGAAGAATTATATACCAAAAATATTTTAAGGCTTATGATATTTATAGAGGCTTCTTCTTTTTATCTAAGTTTTAGTGTATTTTCCATCAAAATAAGTAGCATATGCTTAGTGCGTTCTCCATGCCAGATTCACAGAAGTACACAGTGTTGTCCACCTAAAGCCTCTCCCCATGTATTTATCAAGAGTGGAATACAGGTTCCCATAATGACAGAATCCTTCTCCTACACTATTTATACCTAAAAGGACTTTTACTATTTAAGAAAAATAACAAGACTTCCAGTCAAGGTGGCAGCATAGGTAAACACAGCTTGCTTCCTTTCACAACCACATCAAAATTACAACTAAATCACAGAACAGCCATCATTCAGAACTATCAGAAATCAAGTTGAATGGAAGTCTGACAACTATGGAATTAAAGAAATCACATCCATCTAGACTGGTAGAAAGGGCAGAAACATGAAATGGGTTGGTCCCACATCCACATGTGATAAATAAAAATTTGTGAGGGATATCCCGGGAGCAAGGAATCCTAGCCCCACATCAGGACTTCCAACCCAGGGTTCCAGTGCCAGGAAGATAAATCCCCATAATTTCTGCCTACAAAAACCAGCATGGATTGAGTCAATGGGAGAAACTTCTGGAGTCCCAAGCAGTCTTTCTGACAGAACCCACACACAAACTTAGCCAGATTCACTCCTTCAGAGCTCAAGCACTGGGGTAGCAGCTTGAAAAGCACCAGAGCATACAGGGAGAATCTGAAGTGTCTGCCATCAAAGCAAAAACTAGAGGACAGCTTTCTCCCAACCAGAAAGGTGGGCAAAGCCACAGAGCTGGCAGGCAGGTGCCACATCTGAGACTCCATCAACCTGGCTAATAATCTTTGCCCTACCCTGGAGGTTCCCTGAGGCTCTGTCCCACCCAACTTACAGCTGTTAATGGTGGCTTTTCCATATGAATGGCTGATCTTGTCTTATGTTTCACAACTTACTACATCCTTTCAAACAAGCCACAGCTGGCCTCAGAGATCCCCCAGCCACCATACCTCTTGTTAAGTGGCCCCAGGCCCAGCACTAGTGGCAGCCAGCCTATATTCACAGCTTGGCTTCTCTTGGGAATCTCAAAGCCCAGCACAAGTAGCAGCCATCTCAGGTTACTCTATAGCTCAGGCAGAGTGGCCCTGGGCAAAGCACAGGTGGGTGCTGACCTTGGCCTGCAACACCTGGGGAACCTCAGAGCCTGCTCAACCAGTGGACAGCTAGAGACCTTGTTGGAGTGCCAATCCCTTCCCCTGCATAACTGAACCTTCATGGAGGGTGGGGGCTGGTGGTCAGTAGTCACAGCCAATCCTTGCAATTTACTAACCTGGGTAAATCCCTCCCATTGACCTGTCAACAGCCACCAAGGCTCAACTACAATAGATCAGTGTACTCAGCCTATACGAAGGGTACACCTCAAGAACCCAGCTTGGGTGATAAGGGATGCTGTGCCAATGGACCCTACAGGACACCTAGTACATTAGGCCATGCTACCAAAACAGGGAGTCATAAAAGCTCTACCTAATATATAGAAACAAATGCAGGGAGGCTGAAAAAAGTAAGGAGACAAGGAAATATGGACCAAATGAAAGAACAGATCAAAACTCCAGAAAAAGACTTAAACAAACTGGAGATAAGCAATTTATCAGATTCAGAGTTCAAAACACTGGTTATAAGGATGCTCAAGGAACTCAGTGAGAACCTCAACAAAATAAAAAAGATCCAGTCAAAAATAAAAGATACACTAATTGTAATAAAGAATAATTTACAGGAAAACAACAGTAGAGTGAATTAAGGTGAGAATCAAATCAATGATTTGGAACATAAGAAAGCAAAGACAAAAAAACAACCAATCAGAACAAGAAGAAGAAAAAAAAATACAAAAAGCAAGGATAGCCCTGGCTGGTGTAGCTCAGTGGATTGAGCGCAGGCTGTGAACCAGTGTCGCAGGTTTGATTCCCAGTCAGGGCACATGCCTGGGTTGCAGGCCATGACCCCCAGCAACCACACATTGATGTCTCTTTCTCTCTCTCTCTCTTTCTCCCTCCCTTCCCTCTTTCTTCCTCTCTTCCCTCTCTAAAAAATAAATAAATAAATAAAATCTTAAAAAAAAAAAAGCAAGAATAGAGTAATGAGCCCCTGTGACAACTTCATCAAGCTTCCAACATTTGCATTACAGGGCTGCCAGAAGGAGAAGAGAAAGAACAAGAAATTGGAAATTTATTTGAAAAAATAATGAAAGAAAACTTCCCCAATTGGGTAAAGGAAGTAGACATGCAAATCCAGGAAACACAGAAAGTCCCAAACAAGATGGACGCAAAGAAGCACACTCTAAGACACATCATAATTAAAATGCCAGAGGTTAAAGACAAAGAGAATCTTAAAAGCAGCAAGAGAGAAGCATTTAATTACCACAGGGGAGTTCCCGTAAAACTATCAGCTCATTTCTCAAAATAAACTTTGCAGGCTATAAGAGACTGGCAAGTAATAGTCAAAGTGATGAAAAACAGAGACTTACAGCCAAGATTGCCCTACCCAGCAAATCTATCATTTAGAATGAAGGGCTGATAGTTTCCCCAACAAGAAAAAACTAATGGAGTTCATCATCACCTAACCATTATTACATGAAATATTAAAGGGACGTATTTAAAAAAAAAGACAATCAAAACTATGAACAATAAAATGGCAACAAATACATATCTATCAACAACTGAATCTAAAAACAAACTAAGCAAACAAGGAAAACTGGGACAGAATCATAGTTATGGAGAACATTTGATAGTTGCAAGATGGGAGTGTAGTGTAGTGAGGAGGTGAGGGGATTAAGAAGTATAAGTAGTTACAGAATAACCATAGGGGGGTGTAAAGTACAGTATAGGAAATGGAGTAGCCAAAGAATTTACACGCATGCATTAACCTCTGGACAGGAACAACGGTGTGTTATTTGCCTGAGGGAGTGAGGGTGTTGGGTGGAAGGGAGTAAAGGAGGAAAAATTGGGACAACTATATAGCATAGCCAATAAAATACAATTTTAAAAAAGGAAAATAACAAATTTTAAAACTAATTTATTTCAACTCTTCAGCATAAAGTACTTCTTCAGCTAGATCTGCTATGCATTGTGTGTTCTTCTCAGCCTATAACAGTGTAATAAGAGAAGGTGATTTGAATCCCTCAAGGCCCTTTTCATAAGGTAAAATATATTTTTCTGCATTTGGAATGTCTTTCTAGTAGGTATTCTACAACCCTAATATATGCCTCACACGGTAGCCACATCTGTTCCACCACAGGTGATATGGGCAAAGCTTCCACGGAATTGCTCAAACATCCAATAAAGCAGCTAGGCAGATGTCTTTGAGTTTCTTTGGTGTACAGTTTTGTTGGATTTCATGCTGATTATGCAACAGACAACTGCTAAAATGTCTGCAGTGGTGAAATATTATTGGCTATATTTTGAAAAGCTGAATTTAAATTTCAAATCCTAACTGTACAGCTGCTTACACAATGTGCCTAAAAGGGAATAAAAGGTAAAGGACTGATTCTCTGCTGAGTGGCCTAGAAGAAAAGCAGGTAATCATACAAGGTTTTCATATGGCAACTACATATTATTAGGTGTGTCATTCCCTTTAAAATGTGGCCTCATATTCAATCAATGTTGTATCATTAAAGAATAGTGGGGATTGATAGCTAATATTAGTCTATTTTTACCTTCTTAGATGAAAACTATATAATGGAGCTAATTAAGTGTCTGTCTTACTCCCCAAGCTATTCTGATAATGGTTAATTGAACCTGTGGTTCCTTTGAAGATTGCAAAAGCTTGGGTAATAGCTTGCAGTTAGGTGGGCAGTGTTACATTCTCTTACCTTGAGTTATTCTATTTATAACTAAATAGATAAGTGGCTTGGCATTAATGCCATTATTTTAGTAATATCAGACATATTAACATGTCATTACTTTGAGAGATTTTAAATTGTTTGCATAGTATTTTTGTATTTTTTTTTACTGTTGTTCAGTAACAGTTGCATAGTATTTTTAAAGGTAAGAGAAAATGGTTTTAAGAATTAAGATTTTTAACGTGATTGCCTTTACACTTGCTGGTATAACTTTAGAGGAATAAGAGAAATAATATTGCTTCCTGTTTTTCATCGTGTATACAGATATTGTGGATTGAAAATACTCTTTTATAAAATCATAAAGCTGTACTATAGTTTCTTTGTAATTTGATGGTGCTATGATATGTCAGCCGAGGGTTCTATTTTTTATTCATTTAAAACTCAATAGTTACTTTCTCCTTGAAAATTTATACTAAAAAAATAAACAAAATCTTCACAGAGAAACAAATAACCATGAAGTAATAAGTTCATTAATTCATTTAACAAATAATATTAACTACTTATGTTTTCTTATTTACTACTTTAGGAGTTAAGAATAGAAAAATTCATTTTTCCTGAAATTTATATTTTAGTGGAAGATGACAGATAATAAGTTTATATAGAGATGTATAAACTATCAATATATATCTATATATTTTATTTATATATTTTGTATTTATTTATTTATTTTATTGTTGTTCAGTTACAGTTGGCCCACATTTTTCCTCATTGCTCTTCCTTGCCCCGTACTGCCTACAGTCTATCCCCTCCCTGCTTTCCATGTCCATGGGTCCTCTACACATGTTCCTTGACTTGCTCCTTCCTGTTCCTTCCCCTGTTAGCCCTCTCTTCCCTCCCCTCTGGTCACTGTCAGTTTGTTCTTTATTTCCATTTCTCTAGTTCTATTTTGCTCATTTGTTTGTTTCATTGATTAGGTGCCACTCATAGGTGAGATCATGTATTTTTCTTTCACCACCTGGCTTATTTCACTTAGCATAATGCTGTCCAATTCCATCCATGCTGTTGTGAAGGGTAGAAGACCCTTCTTTTTTTCTGCTGCATAAAATTCCATTGTGTAAATGTACCAGTTTTTTGATCATTCACTTACTGATGAGTACTTAGGCTGTTTCCAGCACTTGTGCCTTGCAAATAACACTGCTATAAACACCAGGGTGCGTAGGTTCTTTTGAATTGGTGTTTCAGGATTCTTAGGGAAAAATCCCAGCAGTGGCATCACTGGATCAAAAGACAGTTCCATTTCTAGATTTCTGAGAAAATTCTATACTGTTTTCCACAGAAGCTGCACAGTCTGCATTCCCACAAACCAATGTGGTGTGGTATCTCATTGTGTATTATATTTAAATAAATATATTTATAAATTAAATTTATACATTTTAAATAAGTAAATAGTGTGGTAAATGGCAGCGAGAGCAATGTAGAAAAATATAAAAGAAAACAGAAGGCATGTCAGGGTTGGAAAGCTTCTCAAAATTTTATCTTAGAGTCAAACACTTTTGCAAAAATAATGACTAAAAAGAGAATAATGCCTCTAGTTAGTTAGTTTTATTGCATACATTAATATAGACAAATGTATGCGTAGTCCCTCCATGCTTTATTCAGTATAAATATGTCAAAAACATTGCTCTTTTATTTTTAGGGAAAATGTTTAAAAGCATCACTTTAAAAGGAAATCAAAGTACAAATAAGAACTATGAGTTTAGAATTTGCTTTTCTGCTAAGCAATCTGTGAATTTAGAATCTCTGACCTAGGTGAAATTGAATCAATATAAAAAACAAATGAATCAAACAAGTCTAAAGGAGAAGCCTTGGCCTATGGAGCACACATAGAAGGCAGATGAAACAGGCTAGAGAGTCTCATCTGGATGAACTCCAGAGCAGGGGCTTCTTTTATCAAAGTTGGGCTGCCAGCTAGTAAGGGACAGTGCTTATTGGAGCATCAGTTACTAATTTTTATCAGGAATTCTGCATGGTAGTTCGAAAGGATTCCAAAGCAGTACTCTAGAGTCACCTTGGAACTGAGGGAAGGACAAGAAATACATGTGTCCCTTGAAGTACTATTCTGGAGCAATCTGGGAAAATACCTTTCTATACTTTTTGCTCATTCATTCTATATTCTTTTGAAAGGTATTTGTTATCATTGCAAAGTTGCATATATGAAATTAAGTAAAATAAGTAAAAATATACAATGAATCAGGTACAATTTTTAGATATTGTACCTAGTTAGAAGTATTGTATATGAATTTCTATCAGAATAGGCCTTCTAAATACTATTATAATGAAAAATATATGTCAATCTTACCCTCTGTCTAGTGACATGTTATATGCTGGAATAAGTTCATAAGAGAAAGCCTAAAATTTTATCACCACAATAAACTGAATTGTTATGAATTTTATGGTTATTTTTATAATTCATAGAGTGAACAAAATTTTAGTGTTCATAATAACACTTGAGGCTTCAAGTTCAGAGTCTAAGAAGTATACTCAAAAATTAGAAAAATTTATTGTATTTTTCCATGTATAATGCACGCTGTTTTGCCTAAATTTTTGAGAGAAAAATAAGGATGGACATTATACATAGGTATAATGATTACACTATAGCTATAATAATGGACATAATAATACCATATATAATGCATACAAAAACGTGAGTCCACATTATATGTGGCAAAATGCTATATTGTTTTTGAAAATGTAGTATATAAAGTATGAGAGCATAATCATATTTTAGTAAATGTATATAACACATTCAAATATGCATGTATACACTATAAGGAGATAGAAGTTTACACATTAGCTTATTAACAGTTATTTCCCTTGACTAATGTAATGATGGATATTTTAATGTTAAAAATGTATTCTTTTGTTTAATAAATTTTTTAAAGGTTTCATTTATTTATTTTTAGAGAGGGAGGGGAGGGAGAAAGAGAGAGAGAGAGAGAGAGAGAAACATCAATGTGCGGTTGCTGGGGGCCGTGGCCTGCAACCCAGGTATGTGGCCTGACTAGGAACTGGACCTGTGACACTTTGGTTCTCAGCCCGTGCTCAATCCACTGAGCTATGCCAGCCAGGGCATTGTTTAATAAATTTTTTAATAAGAGGAAATAAATAATTAAAATTACAGGGGTGGGGAATGTATGGAATGCACCCTGTAACAAAGGTATGAGATGTTACTGTTTCAAAATTACTGTGAAATAATGCCTGTCTGTTTCTTTGTTAAATGGCCCATGTGCCAAAATGGATGCATTACCCTAGAAGTGACATTGTTCCCTGACAGGGCTAATATGCAGTCATTGCTACCATTATAGAATAAAAATTCTCATTTATTTTCTTCACACTGATAAATTTCTGTTCCTCCCACCATGTGTCATATTTATTTCTTCTTAAAGCTTAAGCAGAATCTTCATTTTCATGTTGTTATTACTAGTTACAGGAATTCCATAACTATCTCTTGTTTCCAACTACCTGTAAAAATCAATGAGTATTTTAATATTCTAAATTATTAAAAACAATAACCCTATAAAACCCTGCTATATAATAGCATTAAAATAACTTTCATTCCTAATACACCTAATATTCCTACTTGCTTTGTGAACATTTTTCCACATCATGGTACAGAGATTATTTAAGTAAACAATTACTGATTTGAACTTTTATTTTTAAATATTTACATATTCTTACTAAAAATAACTGGATAAGGTGTTTTGGAGCTACATTTTGAATTATTTTTAATATATTTTTTGGAAAAATTTAATTTTCTAAAATCTCAATTTCTGCTGCAATGGAATCTCAGTAGAGTATACTCCAACAACTTAGAAGTTGCTCAAATAAACTTGAAGCTTGTCGTGATTTTGTTTACAAAGATTAGTGACGTTAATATTAATAAACAATAGGAATTCTTCCAAAGTTCATAAAATTGGTTTTGCAGAAAAATATTAATTTTACACATTAACAAATTAAGATTCAGGTCAAAAAGAAAAAGGTTCACACTATCTGAAATGGCTCTGAATATATATCCTCATTAGTAAACTAAAAAGAGAATCCTGAGGAGCGCCAACCTTGTGTTTGTATCAGAGAGGCACAATTTATCACAATGGAACACAACTTTCCAAGGGTGTTTCAGAATGGATGACAGTTTCATATTGTTGTACTCTTAAAAAATGAAATTACTCTAAATAACTCAATTATTAAAATGATATAGTCACTCACTGAAGATGTTTTATCATTTCTGCATAGAAAGAAGAACTGAAGTACACTGCATGAAATTAAGGTCAGAGTTGGATCTGAAACTAGCAAATAGTAATAATTGAAGAGCATATATAGGATTCTCATGTTCAGTTTTAAGGACAGAAAATTTCATTTTCATTTGTTTTAATTTTTATTTTTTAAGCTCTTAAGCCTTGATATCATATGTAAAATGATATAAGCCATAAATAAATTTTAGTATGCTGTTATTTCAAATAACCCTCTTCAAAGGTAGCTGAAAATGTAATTGATAAGTTTGCAACTACCATTTTCTACTATAGAAAATCTGTTGCTACAGTACAATATGATTTACTCAATTAGAAGGTAAAATACGATTTATATTTTGTCAATTGAGTGAGAAGAATTTGTGGAAGTCTTGTCACAGCAGAAAAGACATTCACAAATGAGTTTTATTTCTATGTAGCTGCTTAGAAAAAAACAGAAAATTAAAAAAAAATACGCAAAATGTTCAATGTTCCATAAAATTTTATCTTTGCATATAATTATTTCATACATGTTAGCATTGGCATATTATATTCCCCTTCATTTTATATGACAACAGGGTTTTTAAACAATACTTTAAAATAGTATTTATGTAAAAATACATGAAATGGATTTCTTTATCTAAAAATGTTCAAAAGACCTTTTTTCATTTTCATTATGTTGAAAATATAATCCATTTGCATATTCAAAAACCAAGCCTATCTAAATTCAAATAAATATATTTTGAGTAATAAATAAAACACTGACATTAAATACTGGTGAAATGTTCAAAAGAATAAAAGAATGTAAGGATTTATCCCTGTATTTATATAACAAAATCTACTAAGAAAGATACAAATCATGTGTCTGTTCTTATGCCAGTACCCAACTGTTTTGATTACAATGGCCTTGTAGTATAGTTTGATATCAGGTATTTTGATCCCTCCTACTTTGTTCTTTTTTCTCAAGATTGCTGCAGCTATTTGGGATCATTTTCTGTTCCATATAAATTTTTGAAATATTTGTTCTAGATTTATGGCATATGCCTTTGGTGTTTTAATAGGAATTGTATTGAATCTATAGATTGCTGTGGGTAGTATGGACATTTAAATAATGTTGATTCTTCCAACCCACAGTATATGCTTCCATTTATTTGTATCTTCCTTAATTTCTTTCTTCAGTGTTCCATAGTTTCCGAAGTCAGGTTATTTTGTTATTTTATTTTATTTTATTTTATTTATTTTTACAGAAGGGAAGGGAGAGAGAAAGAGATGGAGAGAAATGTCAGTGTGTGGTTGCCTCTCATGTGCCCCCTACTGGGGACCTGGCCCGCAACTCAGGCATGTGCCCTGACCAGGAATCAAACCTGTAAACCTTTGGTTTTCAGGCCAGCACTCAATCCCCTAAGCCACACCAGCCAGGGCCCAAGTCAGGTCTTTCACCTTGTTGGTTAAGATTATTCCTGGATGCTTCATTTTTCTTGTAGATATAGTAAATGGGATTTTTTCCTAGTTTCTGTTTCTGATATTTCATTGTTGGTGTACAAGAATATCATCAGTTTCTGAATGTGGACTTTGTATTTTTCCAAATGCTATTTTTCCAAATTCCCTTATTAGGTAGAGTAGTTTTTTGGTAGTGGAACCTATAAGGTTTTCTATGTACACTATCATGTCATCTGCAAATGATGACAGTTTTACTTCCTCCTTTCCAATTTGGATGTCTTTTATTTCTTTTTCTTTTCTGATTGCTGTGGCTAGAACTTCCAATACCATGTTGAATAAAAGTGGTGAAAGTGGACATCCTTGTCTTTTTCTTTATCTTAGTGAGAAAGTTTTTAGTTTTCCCATTGTGTATGATGTTGGCTGTAGGTTTCTCATATATGGCCTCTATTATGTTGAAGTATGTTCCCTCAATTCCCACTTTGCAGAGCATTTTTGTCATAAATGGGTGCTATACTTTACCAAATACTATATGATCTCACTTGTAAATGGAACTTAATCAACAAAACACAAGAATGAAGAAAATAGAACTAGAGGCATGGAAACAAGGAACAGACTTACAGGATGCAGAAGGGAGGAGAGAAGAGGATAATTAAGGGAGGAAAGAAAGGGAAGGGCCTATTTAAAGAAGAAGTATAAATGACCCATGGACATGAACAAGAGGATGGGGACTGACTGTAAAAGTGGGGTGTGAGCAGGGCAGGGGAGAACAATGGAGGAAATTGAGACAACTGCAATAGAAAAACAATAAAAAAAGAAAGATATAAACTAAAGTTGTATTTCCTTATTTTTATCTTACCCAACTGTTTCTCTTTATAAGAAATTCTTGCCCTGGCTGGTATAGCTCAGTGGATTGAGCATGGGCCTGTGAATCAAACAGTCCCAGGTTCGATTCCCAGTCAGGGCACATGCTTGGGTTGTGGACCAGGTCCTTAGTGGGGGACACGTGAAAGGCAACCACACACTGATGTTTCTCTATTTCTCTCCTTTCCTTCTCCTCTCTCTAAAAATAAATAAATAAAATATTTTTTAAAAAAAAGAAATTTAGTGAAAAATTTTATAAAATATTTCATAGGTTCTATTAATCTGTATCAACATATTTAAAATATATCTATCCATATTAATCACAGAGAAATTAAAATTGCCTTGAATTTATCTCTGAATTGTTTATTCATTATTGGAATGTAACTGTCATAGAAATACCTTCATTATATACATTAACATCATTAGTTTGTCAACTAATCTTTGATTTTCCTCAGTAAAATTACTTTCCAGGGAAGTGGCAAGGGAATATGTATTGACTCACATACCAAAGCAAAATTCAATAAACAGGTGATTAACAAAAGGATGAATTTTAACATATTATTAATAAATTTTCATTGATAATCTTTTATAACTAATGTAAAGAGCTAATACAGTATATACAACATTTTTGCAGTCAGACTGACTGAAAAGGGGCCAAATGTGGCCTGAAAACATAGTTTTTGGCCAATACTGTATTATAAAATTCACAACAAATGCCCATCTTTGGCACATATATGCTTTATTTACTTATATTCTTTACCATAATCTTGTCCTTACCATACACATTGCCTTCTAAATGTAGTTACACATTTTTTTACATGCTTAGTCCTAGACACCTTTTGAATTTGTGATAACTCACTAGAATCTGGGGCTACAACAGTGATGAAGATACATGCAGGTCCTCAAGGTTTTACAACCTTGTGTAGGTGACACAAACAATAGCTGATAAGTATGGTGAGAGGAACATGGATATGGTGCTTTAGGACCATAGTGTATAGGCAATTTATACAACCATGGGGGATCTGGAACATCTTTACTCTGGATGGGTGCCATCTAGGGTCAAAGTATATCAGAAGTTGGTTACATACAGAGGGTATTTGGAAATATAACTTGTAAGCAGAAGGAAAAAAACAACAAAGCCTTGAATAAACACATGACAAGTTTGGAGAAATTCATGCAATTTATCATGGTGTGAAGAGAAAGGGCTCAGAGAACAGACATGTTAATGAATTCAGTTAATAAGGAATTTATACCTTAGTTTGAGGACAATGAGTGGTGGCAGTATAGTCAAGAATGAGGGTAGGATATAATAAAGTATATTGAAGGAGTTTATGTGGGAGGAGTCCATGCTTTAGCAAGATCATTTTGACAATAAGTGAAAAATGGTCCATGAAACAAGACAAAAAGAACAGAGAGAAGTTAGCAAGCTCTTAAGAGCTGCAAGCAAAAGGAAGTGATTGGGGCCTTAATAAAGATAATGAAGAGCTGAGCAAATTGTTAATGTGTATGTCAGGGCAGGAGAGAGACAGAAATTCATGACTATATTCTAATTCTAGCTTGGCAAAATCATAATGCTGTTCACTTAAAGAGAAGTAAAGAAGAAGGTTGAAAAGTCTGATTTTTTAAGTGTCTGATTTGTACTTTGAGGGTACGTGCCTACAGTAAAAAAAGTAGAGATATTTCTAGTCAATTGGTTATCCATGTCTGAAGTTTAGGAAGGAGACTTGGGCCAGAGATATTCTTTTGAGAGCAAATATCTAGATGGTAGGTAAAAACTACAGGTGTGGCTGGGCAGAAAAACAGAATAAGAGACACTAACCAGATAAGCAGAGAAAAGGCACCTCACATAAAAAGATGACAAATAAAAAGCAAAAATGTGGGGGAAAATATCTGTAATAGGACTCTTCATTTAGAATCAGTATTTTCTAAACAACATGGATCTTCTCCATTAACTCCTCCTGACAAATAAAAAAAATTATGAGTTTGGAACCTAATTCTTATATTTGAATATAAGAGTGGCTCATAGTCCACTCTTTATATTTCCTGAACATGATAGCAACAAATATAAACACCTGTCATTTAAATAAAAAAGATTAATTATACCTTTCACTGTGGATGCAGAGCAACATACATGCAGAAGACCACTACCTACATATACAGTAATGTTACTGGTATTCTACTGTCTTTAAATGTATCATAACTCATTCATCCTATTTTAACCTCCAGTTGCTATCAACAAAAGATGACAAAATTTATTATATACATCTAGTCTCCAACCCTTTAGATGCCATCTAATTAATTTATATTATTATTAATTATATTATTGGAAGACTTAGGGTTGCTTTACCCAAATTCATTTAACACTTTTATTAGTTTCCTGGGGCTACTGTTACAAATTACTGTATACTTGGTGACTTAACACAACAGAAATCTATTCTTCCATAATTGTCAAGGCAAGAAGTCCAAAAAATCCAGGTGTTGATAGGACCACCCTCCCTGCCCCAGAGTATCTGGGGAAATTCATCGCTTGCCTCTTGCAGCTTCTCGTACACTCAGGTGTTCCTTGGCTTGTGGCTGCATGCTACATTCTCTGCTTCCATCTTCACATGGGCTTTTCCTCTACTGCGCATTCTTTCCTTTGTGCTTTTAAAAAGATTTTTGCCATTGAATTTAGGACCTATTGGTATAACCCAAAATGATCTCATCTGGAGATCTTTAATTTAGTTATATTTGTGAAGACACATTTCCTAAATAAGATCGCAGTCACAGGTTACTGTTAGGGTGTGGAGATATCCTTTTGAGGGTCACCATTGGACCCACTACAACAAATCTGTCTGACAGTGAGAACTATGTTTCATTAACTGGTCATTGGAGGGGAGACAAATTTTGAGCATGTAAAGATATCCTGAAATGCCATATTTAAAAACGGTTTCACTAGCCTCATGAAATGAGTTGGGACATTGCATGAGATGACAATTTCATGAAGTTTGAAATCAGTTAACACATTGATTTTTCAGTCTTTTTTTCTTTCTGAACACATTTATCATAGGTTATAACTGTCGAACTAATCACTGCTGAATAGTGTTCATTTTAAATAAGTATATAAATATATTCTATCAATATATAAAAGTCTTTAGATATTAAATTTTCATTTATTCTCTCCAGTAACACTTTTACTGTAATATAAGGTATTCTTTATTTTGTTACATGCTTAACCTCACTTTACTATTACATTTTTTAAATTTTATTTATTTATTTTTTTTTAGAGAGGGAAGGGAAAGAGAGAGAGAGAGAGAGAAACATCAATGTGCGGTTGCTGGGGGCCGTGGCCTGCAACCTAGGCATGTGCCCTGACTGGGAATCAAACCTGCAATGCCTGGTTCGCAGCCCATGCTCAATCCACTGAGCTACGCCAGCCAGGGCTACTATTACTTTTTAATACAATTAATATTTATTTTCTTTATAGATATTTACCAATTCCTTTGGTCCTCATTTTGTTTTTATTTTTGGACATTTCTTCTAAGCTCACTTTTCCATTCCTGAAAAAATATTGCTTAGAATTTCTTTTAGGAAAAGTCCTCATATGACAAACTCATATTTTGTGTGTTGGATAAAGCCATTGTTCACCATTTCAGTTTGAAATATTTTTTCAAAATATAAAATTCCAGGTTAGTACTTATTTTCTTTCCAATTATTGAATTTGTTGTTCTACTATTTACTGATTTCTTTGGTTGCTATTGAGTAAGTGGTGTGCTAACTTATTTCTTTTCCCATTTCCTCCATCATTTTTAATATTTATCTTTTTTCCATATTAAATGCATATTTTATTTATTTATTTATTTATTTATTTTTAAATTTTATTTTAATCATTGTTCAAGTACAGTTTTCTCCCTTTTACTCCCATTCCAGCCCACCCACCCAACCCTCCTCACTTTCCTCCCATTACCACCCTCCCCCTAGCTTTTACCCATGTGTCCTTTAAATTTGTTCCTGTAAACCCTTCCCATTCTCCCCTGAAATTCCCTCTTCTCTCCCCTTTGATCACTGTCAGTCTGTCCCCTATTTCAGTGTCTTTGGTTATATTTTGCTTGTTTCTTTGTTTTGTTGTTTAGGTTCCTGTTAAAGGTGAGATCATATGGTATTTGTCTTTCACTGCCTGGCTTGTTTTGCTTAGCATAATGCTTTCCAGCTCCATCCATGTTTTATTTATTTTTTAATTTTTAATTACTTTATTGTTGTTCAATTACAATTGCCTGCATTTTCTCCCCACCACTCCCCCAACACCTCAGCCAAACCCAGCTCCCTCCCTTCCTTCTGCCCTCCCCCTTGGTCTTGTCCAAGTGTCCTTTAGAGTAGTTCCAGAAAACCCTTCTCCTCACTGTCCCCTCCCCCTCCCCTCTGACTATTGTTAGATTGTTCTTAATTTCAATGTCTCTGGTTATATTTTGTTTGCTTTTTTATTTTGTTGATTATGTTCCAGTTAAAGGTGAGATCATATGGTATTTGTCTTTCACTGCCTGGCTTATTTCACTTAGCATAATGTTCTCCAGTTCAATCCATGCTGTCAGAAAGGGTAGGACCTCCTTCTTTCTCTCTGCTGTATAGAAGTCCATAATATTTATCTTTTTAAAAATTTTATATAGCTTTTTAATAATTTGTCTTTGTGTATTATTTAATCTCCACCTGTTATGTCTAGAGTCATCATACTCATTTAATGTATGGATTGTAATCTTTCCTCTTAGCCATTAACTCTTAAATATTTTATTCCAAACCATCCTCTTAGTTTTTTTCCTCTGGAATTCCTATTATTCATATGTTAGATTATCAGATTCTTTATCTGATATCTCTGGATCTTCAATCTTGTATTCTATAGATTCCATGTTTTCCTTTTCTGCTTTTGGATAATTTCATTTGCTCTATCTTTCAAATCATTAATTTGCAATTCCATTCTCAAATTCTGCTACTTCTTGTAGACATGAATAACAGTATTGTGATTATTGGGGGTGCGGGTATAAGGGGACTAAATGGTAATGGAAAAAATATACAGTCAAGATTAAATCAAAACAATCTGCTACTTATATCCAACAGATTCTAAATTTCAGTTATATTTTTATTTATTAATGTCCTACTTGATCTTTATTTTCACTAGCTATGTCATTTTTACACTTTCCTATTTTGTAGAGAAATTTTCAATTTAACACAATTTTATCAAATTGGCCAAAAAGTCCATTGGTTTTTTTTCCCTAAAAACCCTGAAAATAAAGACATTTTTTATTTTCACCAATAACTTTATTCATTTGAATATTTTTAGGATTTTGGCTATCTTCCATGAGATATAACGTTGGCTGTTCTCAATTAATGTCTCAATGTGATTGCTATCAATTTCAACTAGTCTACTCAGCCAGGAAGCATTGTCCAACAAGAAATATCCAGCATGAAACTTCACAAATCACTTTTCACATCTGATCACTCACAGCAACTTCTCCATACAGTGCACAAATCTTTTTGTGTGTGTTTCAGTTGCATTTTTACCTTTCTTTTTTAAAAAATATTTTATTTATTTAGTTTTAGAGAGGGAAGGGAGGGAGAAAGAGAGAGAGAGAGAGAGAAACATCAATGTGCAGTTGCTGGGGGCCATGGCCTGCAACCCAGGCATGTGCCCTGACTGGGAATAGCATAATGTGCCAAAAATGTTGTTTATTTTCTTCCATCTTCAATATTAAAATGGCTACACAAAAATACACCAATCTTGATATTTTTTTCAATGCACACTGATATGACAGCTATCACAATACATATAACAAAATTGTTTTGAATAAAATTAAAGACAACTAAGTGCTACAAGAGCCACCTTACAGAAAAAAAACAAATTGGTCAACCCAATAACTAACTTAAATATAGCTGGTTTAAACTCTATTTCTGACAATTCCACCATTTGAGTCCTATGAAGGTATGTTTTGTAGTATCTATTGTTTTATTTGTTTGTTTGTTTATTTATTTTTACCTTCATCCAAGGACATTTTCTCATTTCTTTCAGAGACAGAGGAAGAGAGGGGGAGAGAGAGAGAGAGAGAATGGTGTGAAGGATAAACATGGATTGGCTTCCTACTTATATGCATCCCAACAGAGGATTGAACCCACAACTTGGCATGTGCCCTGACTGAGAATTGAACCCCAAGACCTTTCAATTTACTGGACAGTGTTCCAACCAACTGAGCCACACTAGCCAGGGCTGTTTTGTGCATATTTAAACATTACTGTATGCTCAGTAATCTTTAAATGGTAGCTATATCTTACAGTACTTGTAAAGTTATTTGTGGCAAGATCTTGAAACCATGCAAGAATGTGTTCTCCTCTGAAGAAGATTTGCATTTACTATAAGGACTAGGTATTTAAATTATGTTCAAGATTTGTGAGTCTCTGGTCCCTCTAAACAATGTGGACCTAGGGAGAGTGTAAATCTAAGGGAGGGTGTGCATCAGTAATCACCCCCTCCTAGAGAGGTTTATACACTTTTCCCCCATTTGAATCAGTGCCCTCACAGCTGCACAACTTCTTTAATTTCCTTGTTTTGTTTTTTTTTTTGCTTTTTAAGTTAAAATTTGATGTTGCATTAGTTAGTGGAATTATGGAGGTTTGAAGTGTCCATTACTATGATACAGGATCTGTATGTTGCATTGTGTGTTTCATTTGTTTTTATAATGACTTTATGGAGATATTCACATAACATTACAGGGGTTCACATCTGTACAGGTGCAGAAAAAGAATTTAAATCTTCTTTACATGAATACCCACATCCCTCAGTGTTATTTGTTGAAAAGATTGTTCTTTCACAATTGAATTACCTTGAAGCCATGTCAAAAATCAATTGGCTATAAATGCAAGGGTTTTTATTTTGGGGCTGTCAACACTATTCCACTGATCTATATATCTAACCTTAAGTTAGTCATATGCTATCTTAATTACTGTAGCTTTGTATGAAGTTTTGAAGTTGGAAATTATGAGTCCTCTAACTTTTCTTCTTTCTCAAGATTGTTCAGGCTATTATAGCTCACTTGTCTTCCTTAAGAATCACATGATCAGCTTGTCAATTTCTGCAAAAATGAAGCTTGGATTTTTGTAGAGATTGTGTTGTCCATACTTAAAATTTAGGAGTATTTCCCTTTCTGCCAAATGGAATTGTTCAATAGATGAGCATAAGACATCTTTCCATTTATTTTGGTTGTTGGAAGGCTATTGGTTTTCAAGTCTACTGAAGGATTTGGTAGAGAGAATGGAGAGGAGCAGGTTAATTAGCCACAGTGTCTGCTCTTACCAAAATTCAGTAATTGTTCTAGTTAGACACTTCCTGGGCTTTTACAAGCTTTTACTTTGGCTCAGATTACTGAAAAATTGATATTAAATTATTGTGCTATAGTTTAACTGCTTTTCCCAAAGAGTGAGTTTTTGAAGGTCCTTACTTTGCCACACCAGAAATGCTTCTTCCTTTCATTTTTTATGTCATTTTGACAAGTAGAGAATTGTCATTCAAATGTAATACCCCCCACCCAAAAGTAATTGTCCCCTCTGACATCATATTCAAATGAGATCTCTAACAAGACTTCCTACCATAAGTGGCTCTGGTCATAATCTTTGCTATGTAGGTAAGTGCCTATGTGATACAGTAAATAACTTTAATGCTTAGAAACTGCCTTACTTCTTTGATCACAAAATTCATGCAGAAACCAGCCTTTGTGTTTCTCATTGTGTTCTATCCTTTTTTAAAAAATTTACAGTTGTCCCAATTTTCACCTCTGTGCCCTCCTCTGCCTAGCCCACCCCCACTCCCACAGTCAAACTCCACACCATTGTCCATGTCTATGGGTCATTTATACATGTTCTTTGACTAGTCCCTTCCCCTTCTTTATACCACAAAATAAACTAACAAGCAAAATAGAATCAGAGGGATGGAAACATGGAACACTCTGATGATGGCCAGAAGGGAGTGGGGAGGGAGGGATAATGTGTTCTATCTTATTAGCATATCTTCAATAATATGAAGGATATATTTTTTAAAAATATATTTTATACAGCATTTCTTGTTATTATCAATCAATGGAACAATCCTGAACTGAATGAGATATCCACAGGTGAAGATAATATGAGAAGAGTTTTAAGCAGAGAAATAATGAGGAAAAAAAGCAATTTTGAAAAAGTCCTCTTTATCTTAGATGTAGATATACAAAGAGATGAAAATTCTATTAGTGCAACTAATAAGGACAGTGGTGGAAGAAAATGTGAATAAGAGAAAAACAAGCAAGCTCAGCAAACAGCTTAGAGACTACGGTAACCACATATGCCCTTTATTCCTTCTGTCAGGTAAATCATTATCATGATCTGCACTAAAATTTGTAAATGATTACACAACATGAGAAGCATCAAAAACTAAGCAACTGATCATGTATTAATATATGATCCTTAAAATATTGACTGATTATCTAGGTCACCATTTTCAAAAGTAGTTCTTCTGATTAGAAAGGGGATTCATTATGGTAAAAATACATAGGAAACACTCTCTTGTAAGATTTCACAATAGCCTATAAGAAAAATTTCCAAAGTTAATTTAGCTACTGTTTTAGTTCAATAGTATTTACTTTAGAAAATACTGTTTGGGTTATTGTACACCAATCACTCTTCTGCTTTTCTGGGTTTTAAATAATATGTTTAATCTTTGATGAGTTTAACATTAAAACAAACATTTTATTTTTATTTTTATTTTTTTAGATTTAATGTGACTATAAATTGAAATTTTATTGAAAGTAAGACCTGGGAATCTGTGTCATCTAAATTGAGATAATTGAATCCATGTGAACATATGTTATTTGCAATAGTATTGTGGTTTTGTCTTGAACGAGTAGTACAGAAAGTGTACAAAGCAAAGTTCACATGAAATTGAACATTTATAAGAGACCCACTCAAAAAATGAATGCACATAGTACATATTTATCTGAACAGGTGGCATTTTATGGCCTGTTTCTATAAAATGAATAAAAGATGTTAGTGTAAATTATCATTCTTCCAGTGTTTGAAGGTTTGGAAAAATATTCAAGCATGAGAAGTGATTTTTTTTCTTTTTGTGTGATTAATTTTTTAATTAAAATTTAATTTTTTAAAACAATTTGACAACTCAATTCCCCACCTACTTATTATTTGTTATTAAAACACTTTCACTTTTGTGTTGTCTTGAAGAAATATTTATCTGGTTTGACCAAGTCAATGTGAATTTGAAAGTTATGATAATCAATTCTATGTTTTTATGAAATATATAACTATTTTGAAAAATTGCAAACTTTTAGATAATATGAGCCTTTTTTGCTTTACTGATTAATCATACCATTTTGATATTTAAGAGAAATGCAAGAGTAGTCATATTCATATAAATGTGACAGTTACACCAAAGTTTTTCCTTTAAAGGATATTTTCTCCTACATAGTTTGATAAATGCATCCAACTTATTGTGTATTTTTTTTGCATTAGATTTCACCATACTTACCTTTTACTATGAACAGGATAACAAAAAATGTGAACATTTTAAAATACAAATCCATTTTAGATATTTTGCCTGAAAATTTGCCTTTACTAAAAGTGAAAGCTTTCTCTTTATATCATTAGAAAATATGCCTCATATTAAAAAGATCTAAAAAAAAGTGTCAAGAATTTCACTTTCAAGATTTGCCATGGGGAAATAAATTATTTATTTAAATTTATCTTTGAATAGAAGTTTTATGGTGCATATATCCATCTCAAAGCTATGTTTTCATATTTTAGGATATAATTTTCAATAGATTTCACCCACCTTTCAGAGGAAAGATTTTAGACATTTTAGAGATGAGAAATAGCCATTAACTTAAATACAATTTTTCAGTCACTTGAGGTAATTTTACCACAACATTAAATTGAATACCTTTTGTTATATTAAGTGTCCTCATTGAATAGGCTAATATTGAGAAAGCACTACATATACCCATTATATTTGTGTCAAAGAAACAACTTTCTGACCTTTGAATTTTTCTGACAATAATATAGAGCTGAGATTTGAGTGATTATTCTTGCTCTAATCAAGTTCATATTTATGTTACATTTCCCTACTCTTCTCTGTTATTTTTTCTAAATCAAAGATTATGTACAAATTATAATTCATTGAACTACTTAAAATTAATCTTTGGTAATTCTCAAATTCAGAATGAAAAATAATTAGAGAGCCAGATGTGCATTTTACATTAATAGACTTTTGATGAATTATCAATAATATTTGGGGGATGTGTTGTTTTAAGGCATAGTCCTATTAATAAATGACTTCAAATAATGTCATTCATAAACATTTTTGCATGATATTTAATGTACAAGAATAAATATTACATTTCTTGTAAAATCTGACTAATTTGTTGTAACAATCTCTTGGATATTTCTCAGAGAATTAACTGGGAAGCCACTGAAAATCAACTTGGTTTGTGGAAATATTGTTTTGATAATCAGATTTAATCATTGGCCTTCTCTTCTTATTTTTCTTACCTCATTGTGACTTTTCCTTTTTGATTTTATGAATATAAGAAATAATTCAGGGAAATTCATTCTATCACAAGGTTATATAAAATCACATTTTTATCACTTCCTCCACGGTGCTTCTTACTGACTCCTAAATTGAACAGTAACTCCTCAAATTTACCATGTTTAATGCCTCATTTAAGAGGAACATAATGCTAGAAACCTGGGAATTGTTTTAAAGCAATTCTCTCTTTTTCACTACTGAAATATTATATTTTATATCCTAGTGATTCCCTCTGTGACTGCTTCAATTGATCTTCTCATTTCAGCCCCACTTCCAGATTCCAGTTCAGGTCTTCAGTGTTGTTGGCTATGATATGTATGAAAGCAACAAATAATTCTATCTGCTTCCAGTTCCTTCTTCTCTACAGTCAATCTGTTAATGGAACAAATTGGAGGCAATGGAAACAAAAGAAAAAAATAAACAACTGGGACTACATCAAACAAAAGTTTTTGCACAGGAAAGGAAATCATCAACAAAATAAAAAAAAAAGAACCCAAAGAACGGGAGAACATATTTGCCTATACATCAGATACAGGGTTGATATCCAAAATTTACAAAGCACTTAGAAAACTCAATACTAAAAAAAACAACTAAATAAGAAAATGGGAAAAGGACCTAATAGATGCTTCTCCAAAGAGGACATATAGATGGCTAAAACATAGGAAAAGATGCTTAATGTCACTAATCATCAGACCAATGCAAATTGAAACCACAATGAGATACCATCTCACACCTGTCAGAATGGCTGTCATCAATAAATCTACAAACAAGTGCTGGCAAGCATGTAAAGAAAGGGGAGCCCTGGCTGGCATAGCTCAGTGGATTGAGTGCGGACTGGGAACCCAAGTGTCCCAGGTTCGATTCCCAGCCAGGGTACATTCCTGGGTTGCAGGCCATAACCCCCAGCAACCGCACATAGATGTTTCTCTCTCTCTCTCTCTCTCTCCCTCCCTCCCTCCCTTCCTTCTCTAAAAATAAATAAATAAAATCTTTAAAAAAAATGAAAGGGGAACCTGTTTGCACTGTTGGTAGAAATGTAGACTGGTGCAACCACTGTGGAAATCAGTATGGAGATACCAGAAAAAAATTAAAATAGATCTTCCTTTTGACCTAGCAATCCCACTTCTGGGACTATATCCAAAGGAACCCAAAACACTAATTCAAAAGAACATAAGCACCCCTGTGTTATTTCAGCATTATTTACAATCACCGAGTATGGAAGCAGCCCAAATGTCCATCAACAGAAGAGTGGATAAAACAACCACAGGATATATACACATTGGAATTCTACTCTGCTGCATAATAGAAGAAGTTTTTTTCTTTTGCAACAGTATGGATGAACCTGAAGAACATTATGCTAAGTGAAATAAGCCAGTCGGAGAAAGAAAAATACTATATGTAGAACTCATATGTGGAATCTAATGGCAAACTGAACTAACAAGCATAACAGAGACAGACTGTTAGTTGGAGAGCACATGACCACTAGTGGAGGGATAAGGCAGTGGAGGGATTGAGCCAAAAGGAAAAAGGATTCATGAACACTGACAACAGTGTTGTGATTGCTGGGGGAAGGGAGTATAAGGGGACTAAATAGTAATGAAAAAAATATAATAAACATTAAATTAAAAACTAAATTATTTTTAAAAAGCCGATAATAGAAGACCTATGACACTTCTGAAAAAGATGGAATATTTTGGGGTACTTGGTTATCAAGATACTATAAAGACTTATTTGAAGTTACAGTAATTAAGGTATCTTTTTATAGCATAAGAATACACACATGAAATTGGAACTAATTAGACACTCCAGAAACAGAACCATGCACTCCAAAAACAGAACCATGCATACATGGAAATTTGATTTAAAATAAACATGTCACCACAGATCAACTTTGTATTAAACCATGCTGGGCCAATTAGATATCTATATATAAACTGATGAAATATGAAATCTACTCTATATTAAGCAGAAAAAATAAGCTAGATGCAAAATGCAAAATAATATTCTAGAAGTTACAAAAGAAAAATAAGTTAAATGTTGTGGGTTCTGGTTTTCTTTAGTTTCTTAAAATGATTAGACTATGTTAAAATTAAAAATGTCTGTTCATTAAAAGAAACTATTGAGAGAATAACAGTGAAAGGGACAGAGAAGAAGGTTATTTGTAAGATACATAACAGGCAATGGGCTTATTTCTTGAATATATAAATAATCACAATACAATAAGACAAATGGATAATAGATTTGAAAAGGTGCTTCACAAAAGAATATAATAAATACCCAATAAAATATGAAAAGGTGTTTGACCTCATTAGGAATTATGGAAATATTTATTAAAATCATTATGACATACCATAAAACATCAAAATGGCTAAAATAAATACAGTATCATACCTTGTCATATTGAAGATATGAGAATCTGTCCATACTCCTGGTAGTAAATCCTCACAGACACTGAAAACTGGTGTCATGTGGGGAGGTTGATCATAAAAATTCCCTATGACATACAAATTGCACTCATATTTATACCCAATATAAATCCATGTTTACTTGTATAAGAACAGAATGACTACAGCTATATTCTTCACAATAGTACTAGATTTATTTGCCATAGCTACTATAGAAAGTACCACACACTGGATGGTTTAAATACTAGAAATCATTTCTCACAGTTCTGGAGGTTAAAAGTCCAAGATGAAAGTGTTGACAATATTGCATCCTTCTGAGAGCTATGAGAAAGAATCTGTTCTATGCCTCTTGCTTAGGTTCTGGTAGTTTCCTGAGACTCTGGCATTTTTATCCAGTTGGCCTATATTGGTCTTCTTCTCAAAGCCTTGGATGTTCTATTATATACCTCTGCCCATAATCTTTGGCCCTCAGGTACCTGTGGGTCTGCCATTTACACACACACTCTGCAGCTTCTAGTTTGAAATCCAAACTACCTTGCCATTTCTGTTCAAACTCCAAGTCAGACAAGACAGATACCTGTCCTTCACGCAGCTGTGAGACAAACCAGAAAACTGAAAAAATATTTCTGCTCCCTTCTTTCCAGGCCAAGGGAGGGAACTAGGAATTGAGCCCCTTCCTACCAACCACACCACACCAGCCTAGGCAGTGCATGGAATAAGAGCAAATAAAAACATCATCAAATACCCTACTGTTTTACTTAATTTGTGTTTTACGTGTTTTTCACTTGCTATGGAGTTAGTTAGCTTGGTTATTTTATATATATACACATTTTTAAATTGTTTTCCAGAGGTCCTTTTTGTTAACCAGTCTCTGGTTGTTCATCTGATATTTAAGTAATGAGGGCCCAGCACTCCCTATTCTGCCATTTTGTAGATGGCTATATTTACTTTTGATGCCTCTAAACTTCCTCCTTTACTTAAGGAAAGTGCTCATTTTCTCCTACTCTGACAGTGTTAATAGTAGGTCCAGTCATGTTCCTTATGTTTATATAACATTATAATCTGACTATAGAGTACTGTAATGGGTATTTGGATCTGCAATGATTATATAAATTCAGATTATTGAAAGGACATGGATACAACTTTAATAAAGCTGAAGTATATGGTATAACATTTTTAAAAAGCAGGCTAGCATTGAGGGACCAAACAACTTCTATATTCAGTTCTCTTGGCCCTTTCTTAGTCTTGTGGGATAAACCATCTCAGTATAATTAACTACTAGAATCTTCATTTCAGAAGAACTGAGAAAAATTTTCATGGGAGTCCTTTATGCCCTGCAGGTCACCTAGTCAAGTAAAGCTGTGTAGGAACATTGAACCAAGTATAAATGTTCAATTTATACATCTCTTAGCAATGCAAACAACCTAGTCCTGCCTATCTGCAGGAGAGATTTAAACATTAAACAGTACCATATAAATTACTAGCCAGTTCTATCTGTCCAGACCATGGCCAATAATCAGGAATATACTTCCAGACATTCTTGGAATAAGCATAGTACTTTAGTTTACATAAAACTTGGAAAACAAAAGGGTAATTATCCTATCCCCAGAAATTTAAATTGTTAATAACAGATTAGTATTAATACATATAGTCTGGAATATATTACAGCATTATATGCTGGAAAAGATGATGCAGAAATAAAAAAATTAAACAAAGGAAAATAGAAATGGGAAATGAAAAGACAAATTATTTCACTGTATTCTTATTATATCTCATGCATATTCTGGGAGCAGGGATTTATACCTTCATAACTATCTGCCTTTCACACTTTTCCTGGTCAAAGCAAATGACTAGGATGGTCTATGGCTTAGTCAAAATTGATGTATTTCTTCACTTTTTGTTGATGATAGTCCACACTTTCCAGTTGACAGGACTCAGATCATAATATTTTTGTTGGAAAAAAATCTTAAGAAATCTATACAAATTTTGTGTATTTGAAACAGTTTATGATTGTTCAATTTTCAATATAAAGTTAAAACCTGACTACTGGATAATTTTACTTATTGGTTTTTAACCTATTTTTCAAGTGGGGTATATTTATGGGATTGTAAAATGAATTTGTAGGAATTACATGGGTGCTCCCTTAATGATTTATAGAAACCAAGAGGGCAGACCTAGACCCTCCAGAGTTAGCTTTTCAAATGCCTTAATATTTTTCTATTTCTTAATAGCTTAATTATTAAATAAAATATACAGTATTTGATAATTGGACAGTAATCATTAATTAAGGGCTCACAGAAATCTATAAGAAGGTTCTTAAGTCTTGCTAATATTTAGACAATAAGGAAAATAATAAAGTTAAATACATTTTGTACTATTATATTTGAACTCAGAAAACAGAATAAATGAATTGAAACAGGGTGTCAATAATACATCTCCTCAGGAAAAAGAGCTCTATTTAATCACTATGGATCAAATGAGTCAAATGAAATCATTATCTTATAGGTAATTAAGGAAATTTTGCCATTAGTTGTTGTACTAAGCATTTTTCTTGGAGTTATTTGATGTCATCTCTTTCTAAATTAAACCTTTCTTTCCATTTAACAACACATGGATATGCATCTAAAATAATTAGTAAATGTTAGTGAAATATTTCAAAGAAAGATATTCTTTAGAAAAATAATTTATCTCTATGAAAGGAACCCATTAAAATGACATAATTTACCATATATCTTGAAATATTCATTAAAATCTATTTTCTTACCTTTAGTGTTTGTTCTGCCTCATGAATACAATCTTTTTGAAAATTACCTTTTTAGTACCTCTTCATAATCTGTTTGTTATTAAATGTTAATGTAATTGCAAAAGAGAACGAACCAGAACAAACTGTTCATGAAAATGAGACACATTGCAAGTTTTGTAGACACATTTCACTGAATTCTAAAGAAACATGAAAACATGCAACTTTTCATGTTGTCACAAAACCAGAGTGTATGGAGAATATATATATACATGAATATATATATTCATTGTTAAATGTCTTATGATACATTCACATTCCTGTTTTGAAATAAGATAATTAGAGAATGAAGTAAATTCATCAAGAAGTCATGTCTCTTTCACAGAGATGGCCACAGGTTTGTGTTGGGAGAAAGTAAAAAATATGAATATTGTACTTTTCAAAGAATCATAGTGATTATCTTAAATATATATTTTCTGCTTAAGACTAGAGGAGAAATAATAAAAAATCCTACAACTTGAAATCAACAGATCAATATTTAAATAGGCAGAATTCATACCCCTGTTAAGAGTATTTTCCTTGTTTTCATGCACTGACACTAAACCTAAATAGAATCAGAAGGTGTAACACAGTACCTCTCTAGAAAGTGAACTTTCACATTAGATTTACTATATAACACTGAAACACATTATTTTGAGTTTACAAAAACACAGAATATAGAAAATATTTTTAAAACATTAAAGGGGAACCATGAAGTACCATAAATTTAAGCAAATGTATCAATCTTAACATTTTTTAAATTTGATACTCCTACCCATGTGTTCAATACAATAAAATAAGATGGGTATACATTTCCATTTAATACAAATCCCTAGAATTCAATAAAGATGATTTCTAATATTTTTGCTCATTCTGGCACCCAGAATCTTAACTTAAATAATCAGTTTGTATCCACCTGAACAGAGTATCTATATATAACAATACCTGAAGTGGTTTACTCTCTTTAAAAACAATTAGAAGAAGTAACTTGTTAAGAATTGTATTATTTAGTTCAAACTTGCCATCAGTTCTACCTCCATAAACTGTGTAAGTCCTGTGCTAGAGAGCATAATTCTGGATAAGACAGGATTTCCATCATTCTGTGTTATATTTTTTCAATTACAACACTTATCTATTACTGTGTGATATATCACTGACAAACTAAATGGCTTAAAACATTAACAATGTATATTTCTCACAAATCTGCAATTTGTACAAGGTTTAATATGGGTATTTTAGCTTTGTTCCATATAATATCAGCTGAAGCGAATTATCGGGGACTCTCAGCTTTCAAGATGGCATATTTACAGGGCTGGCAACTTGATGCTAGCAGCTGAATGCAATCTCAGCTCTTGCTGTAAATTATGGGTCTTTGTTTCCACTGATTCTTCCTAGAATGATTTTATATATATATATATATATATATATATATATATATATACACACACACACACACACACACACACACACACACATATATAAACAAGAAAAGAAACAAACTATTTTGACAGAAAAACCCCACATTGTAATAAGAATTAAGATGAAATAGTTATCTTTTTTATTTATTAATATATATGCTATCACACATCTGGGCAACATCATTAGTTTGTCTAACTCCCCTGGCTGGTGTAGCTCAGTGGACTGAGCATGGCCCTGTGAACCAAAGAGTTGCTGGCTCAATTCTCAGTCAGGGCACATGCCTGGGTTATGGGCCAGGTCCCCACTGGGGAACACATGAAAGGCAACCACACATTGATGTTTCTCTCCCTTTTTTCTCCTTCCCTCCCCCTCTCTCTAAAAATAGATAAATGAAATCTTTTGAAAAAACAGTCTACCTATCTCTCACAATGATAAGTAAAAAGGAATTCAGAATCTTAATAAGTGAGTAGCTTCATCCTAATATTTTGTGTCTTATACTGGCTTCAAATTCAGTATAAAGATAGCATCTTGTTCATTCACTAATTCAACAATTATTTATTGAACTACTAATATATGTCCCTTACTTAGATAGGTTCTGTGAACAAAGCAGTAAACAAAACATATGAAAATCCATGTCTCTGTGGAGCTTATATTTGAATGAATGAAGATAGACAAAAATGCAGTGTGTAAATGAGATAGTATAGTAGGTAATAAATAGAACAGTATGGAGACTACAAGTGGTTGGGCACAGGCAATTTGCAATTTAAATGGAGTAGTCAAGAAAGAGTTAATGAAATATTTTTTAAAGGCTTACAAGAAGAGAGGGTGAATTCCATGAAGATAGTTATGAGCATTTCAGGTAGAATAACTGAAGGCAAAATTCTAAGGAGAGTATGACTTAGGTATGCTTAAAGAAAAACAAGAAGAAAACTGGCTGCAGTACAGCAAGCAATAGCAGAAGGAAATGATATCAGACAGAGTGAAACAAAGAAACCAGTTCCAAGAAAATTGCAAAAATGCAGGTGAAAGATTGTGAATTTGAATCAAATGGCTGTCAGTGGAAGTATGCAGAGTGGGTTAATTCAGTGTGCTAAGTTTCAGATGTCTATTCTATATCTAATGGAAGAGATCAATGATGGAAGAATATAGAGGTCAGGGGAAAGGTCCTACTTTTAAAAATAACTTTGGGAATTAAGAATATAGAGATGGCACATAAAACACAAAACTGGGTCAAGTCTCCTAGGGATTGAATATAGACAGAAAAGATTTAGAAGCTGGAAAGAATGAATATGAAGAGAGTATGGGGAAAAGGCTAGCGACAGAGAAAGAAAACAAAGCTAATGTGACTTAGTAGCCAAGTGAAGGAAGTGTTTCCAGGAAGAAGTGACACTATACATCAAATACTACTGGTACATGCAATATGATATTTGAGAATAACCATCTATCTGTCTTATGAGTCCATGGCCACAGTTATATGTAGTAGTGTACTCTTGTATTAAAAGTTGTCAAATATACTAGCACTATTGTATCAATTTTCTTTGAAAAAGTGTTGAGAATAAGAAAAACTGATTTGTAGTAACACCATTGTAAATATATTTTAATTAAGATATATTTTAAGTAGATAATTTCTAGTGTGATTAATACAATTGAAATCTGGTTTTGAGATATATGTGTAAGTACCTGTTTATACTAGTGTTTATTTTGGCATCCACTTGGATAACTTGACTCCGTGTAAGAGATGGTAAACCACAGTAAATTTGAGTCAGGCCAAATTTAGATTCTAAGGAAGTAAAAATAAGCACATGGGGAATTTTTTTTTCAGTGTTACAGCATTCACCTTTTAAGTACTGCATGGTAAAGAGCTATGCTGGTGACTATAAAAGGGAAAGAAAACCTTCTCTGCTCTCTAAAATGGACTGAAAAATTACTTCCTTGTGTTCAAGAGAATCACCAGTTATGCAGTTTGACACAGTTCATAAAGAAATACAGTAGAATGCTTTGCTTTTTATTTCTGTAATTTAAACTGGTATTTGAGAAAATAAAGATCTGGCAGTTCTTATCTCTGTTTTCCTTATCACAGACAAAGGCCAATTAAAGAGTTTAACAACCGAATGGATTTGAAAACCTAGTAAATTTACAATGTTAAGTAATAATTTACTATACTGTATTTGGTTTTGGTTTTGGACAACACCTTGGTACAGAAATGTTTAGGTTTACATTTTGTTAAGTTATAAAGACAAAAGGAGTAAGAATGATTAAAAATTAATGAGAGGAGAACCACAATGCATTTAGGTATTTATCTAAATGACAAATAATTTTGAAACACATTTTCCCAAAATGTGTGTTTTAGCACTTTATTGAATTAAAGAAATATAGTGAAATTATATTTTGGAGGCAATGGTGACTAGGTGTAGAAGAATAGGATTCAGGACTTATTTTTCCATTTTTGATCATCTGACATAAAACAATAAAAGCATTTATTATTAAAAAGCATTAATTTTTAAAATTCTGTTTCAAAAGAGCTTGTAATATGTTTTCATCTCTCTCTACAAATCTCACTGTAACAACAGTAAAGATATTCCCCTAAAATCCATAAGAGCACATGGAATGAAAGAGGACTTATGATAAAATTCAGAAAACATATGGAATCATATTGTTGTGTAACGAAAGCAGAAGCTACACAGTGAGAGAATCCTGAGTAATAGGCAGCAGTGGATGAGTGGGAATGTATATAATGTTTCCTATAGGCAGAATCCTGGAGAGGCACTAAACTTGGAGCTGAAGTTGACATGTAAAATCTGGATGAGGACTCTGGGATCCTGGGTAACAAACCATAATGAGACACAGGTGGGGAAGGAAGGTAAATTAATCAGAGGAATTAAAGACCAGCTGCTCTTTTAATGGCATTCTCATGTCTCCATATATAGAAAGATGGTAAACTCTAAATCAAATGTATTCTCTCCATATTTAAATTATCTGCCTAAGAAAGGACAAGCATTTCATTTGCACATTGTCAATCCTGCACATTGTTATCCTTCAGTGGGAGACCACTTTGTGACAATATAAATTAAATTGAAGTATGGAGTTTACACATCCTACCATACACCCAGGTCTTGCTGACAGCCATTTCATTCAGGGCAGAGATTTACATAAATAGAGAAAAATTATGTAGCCACCTATGCTATTTCATGGAGTATTTTCATTCAATTCAAAAGGTATTTCAAGATATCTAACAGCATAACAGAGGACCACAGTAAATAAAAATTATTATCCACTAGACTAACAGGTAGTACATGGAAAGTAAAAACTTTAAATTAGCCTGGCTGGCGTAGCTCAGTGGATTGAGTGCAGACTGAGAACCAAAGCATTGCAGGTTCGATTCCCAGTCAGGGCACATGCCTGGGTTGCAGGCCACGGCCCCCAGCAACCGCATATTAATGTTTCTTCTCCCTCCCTTCCCTCTCTAAAAATAAATAAATAAATAAAAATTTTTAAAAGAACTTTAAATTAACATTTAATTAGTTTACACAAAGATATCTGACATAATACTACATCTGTAAGAGTTACAAAAGGGAAGAAAGATTTATGGTCAAAATGTGAAATTAAATAAGGATATTGTATTGATCAATAAATAGAGTTTATAGAAAAGAAAAGCCTCTAGACCTTAAAACTTGGAACATCTTTGATTATTAGTGATTAAGGCAACTGGGGTTATATTCTAATCTCTATGGGTACAATCACATTACTTGGTTAACAGAGAATAATAAACACTGTTTATGGATTTTTAACTTAAAAACAGCTAAAGATAAAGCATGTAGGAAAATAGATGTTAAATATTGTCAAGTTAAATATGGTAAAATTTGACAACTTAAATATAATGTTAGAAATTTGAATTAATTTTGTTGACTGAAAACATTGTAGACTCTAACTTAAATCAATGAAACTAAAACAATAATAATTATAAATCAATAAATAATGTATTAAAACTAAGAAAATTTTCTACTAGATTTCATGAAAGATAGCTCAAAGACAGAAAGCATATCACAAAAAAAGAAAGTAAAGATCCATCCAAAACATACATGGAAGGGAATAGGCAAAAAATGTAACAGGAGCCTCTTGGAGTCTGGGGTTGTCCTGGTCAACTGACAAAGTGATTAATTGTGGGGGCACAGCAGAAATGGTCAGGAGATCCTCCATTCCTCTATTCTTCCTCTACAGGGAAGCAATCAGGGTAGTATTGGTGCAGGAGCAGCACGGCAAAAAGGTGGGATCAAAAAGTCAGTACAGTATCTGTGATAACTGGTGATTTCAGGAGAAACAGGCAAAACTTTTATACAGTAAACCTGATGCCCAACACTGTAACAGCAGGTTAACAGATTAGCCCCAATTCATCAGTTTTTCTTTTCCAAGGACCAGAATGGAATGAGGAGATCTCAGGTCAAAACCAAAGGAAAATTGAATTATCACCCTTCCTTCCTGAATTAGAAGCCACAAAACTCTACTGTTGGTCTAAACAAGTTTGTGGAGGCTATGCAGAAAGAAAAATATTGCCCTAAAGACAAACTTTTGATGTCAGGTGGCTAAAATCCCCCATGAACTACATGTTAACTTCACCCAAATTTGTACATGAAATCACAGCATTGTATAAACTTCATTATAACAGATAATGTAATCAATTAATATGCATAACTCCCTACTTTTCACCCTGTAAATCTTACAGAAAAACCCTGGTGGGGAGAGAGATTTGATTTTTGTCTCCTGTTTCCTTACTGCTAGACCTCTCAATAAAAGCTTTCCTTTTCTCAAAAGCCAGTGCCTAATATTGGCTCTCGTGTTCCTTGAGCAATAGGCCCTTGCTTGATAACATCACCTCCATAACTCTCATTATAGACAAGCAATTTATATATAAGCCTTCATAGCTCTTCATAGCTCTTACTATTCCCCTATCAAAATTTGCAGAGATAAAAATGCATCTTACCATTCTAACTAGAAATTGACACCACCAGGAATATTGATGAAATAATGGAGGAATCCAATGTCATGAAAGAGACTAACACAATTCAACAACCAGAATTACTCACATTAAGAACAATTAAGGTAATATAAACATGTACATTATAAAATTGGAGTTTATATTATTGTCCTCAGAAAGATGAGAGAAATTATTGCCTCTATAAGATTTAAAAGAGACATACTTTCAATCTAAAATTTAATGATTACATGAACATACTATTAATAAAACAGGCATGGCTAAAGAGCATATAGCATGCTGAAAATATAAGTTAAAGGAATATTTAGGGAGAAACTGAAGACAGTGGAAGAGTAAGAGGAAGCTACATGAACCTTCTCCCAAGATCAAACTGGAATTACAACTAAGTTATAGAAAAATCATCTTGAATAACCAACTGAACACTAGCTGGAGAGAAGCCTTATAATTATAGACAGACAGAAGAAGCCACATCACCCCAACGTGACTAGTAGGGGTGCAGAGGATATGTGAGAGGTCTGGCTGGGCTGGCTGGTAGCATGGGAGCATGGGTAGCAGTTAAAGTTCTGGATGGATATGTCAGCAGCTTCAGGGGTTCCCCCTGAGAAGTGTGGGATCTAAATCCCAAGCAGTGCCCCCCAGCCTATAGCACCAGAACCAAGAAAGGAACTCAAATAATATACAGCTACGAATAGCAGCAGTTTCTGTCCACCAGGGAGAAATAGCTGGAGATGCAGAGAGGCTCCTAAGGGCCAACACACAAAATTCTGTTTGCAACCACTTACCCTGGGCTTTAGCAGAGGGAAGGGCAGAGTGGACTAGAAAAGTGTGAGGAGAGACTGTGCTGGTAGCTCTGGGGAGAGAACTGCAGGAATAGCCATGAGGATCCCTATGCTGAGTCATTCCCCATACTGCAGAGAGCATTTTTCTCAGGCAGAGTACTCCTCTCCAAGTGCCATTAGCCTGAAGAGAAGTAATAATGCTACCCACAGGAATTACTCTCCCCACCCTGTGGTGCTTAAGCCTTGCTGTTGCGGAGTACAGCTGGAAGGCATTCACTTTTTAAGCCTAACACAGAAAGACTGCAGGAAGAGGCATATCTCTATGAGCTTTGAAACTGTAGCAGACCCTCCCCCAGGCCCAGTGCTAAGTTGGCCTTAGTGTGCAGCCTGGTTCTTTCTGCACACTCTGGGCCAGTGGAGGAAGCCACAAGCTGTGGATTGCTGATAGGTACAAAAAGGTTGCCCAGGGCCAGTCATAGGCAGGATTTGACTTAGGCATGCACCTGAGTCTTGCATATCTAATACATAGAAACAAACACAAAGAGGCAGCCAAAATTGTTGGGAACTGCCCTGCCTGGTATCAGAAGCTGTAACCCCCCACCAAGGCCAAAGCTGAGGGAGCAACCTTGGACCCTAACCAACCAAGGAGACAAAAGCTTATCTCCCTGGCAGGAGCACCGCTTCCGCTCCTTTTACTTCACCCTGCCTGGACCCCAATGCTTGGTCGGTTAGCCAATGACAGGTAAGATTCCCCAAGGGGGGAATGACCTAAGACAGGCACAATCATATGGGAGGCCCCCAAGGAAGGACTTTGGGCGCTACAGCAAAAGGGGGTGATGAACCCTCACCCCTTGGCTTTGACATAGCCTGAGTTCTCATTGTCTGCGAGAAAAACTCCTAATCTCTTGGCTGCCTTACTTCCCTTGCTCCACCCAAGCCTGAAACAAAGACAGTGGGGGGTGTAGCCCTGTGCTGGAAAGGGCAGGTTCCTCGGGTGATCAGGACTAAGAAAGAATATGTAAAATCCTGTGAAACCTGCTTTGTTTAGAACTCTCTCAATTAAATAAGGGTCCAAACAAGAAGCAGTTTGTTCCTCAAAGTTTTACAGCTCTTTAGCTATCTGACCCTGACTCAAAATAGGCCCTCAGACTTCCTTGTTACCTATTGTTTGATCCTTACTTCCTGGCAATGATTAATGAGCTTTACCTGAATTCCTGTGTAAATGAACCCAATAAAATCCTGCTCAGGTGGGAGAACAGGGCACTCTCCACTAGAGAGAGTGGCCATTCCATACCTATTTCCCCACAGGACTCTGTTGTCCATGTGTATGTTTTTCTCATGTTTCAATGAGCATCCACAGCTGCGATGGATACCTCTGGCCTGGTATCCTCCACACAAAATGGGAAGACAAAAAAGCAGGATCTGAATGAAAGAACAAGAATATTCTAGGGAAAAACTAAATGAAATGGAGGCAAGTGATTTATCAGATAGAGAGTTTAGAGCAGTGATTATAAGGATACTCAACTACATGACAAAAACACATAGAAACCATAAAAAAGGATCAGTCAGAAATAAAGAATGCAATATCTGAAATAAATAATACACTGGAAAAATAAATAGTAGGTTAGATGAAGCAGAATATGGAATGAATTATTGGAAGACAAGGTAGGAAAAAACACCTAAGCAGAGCAGCAAAAAAAAAAAGAATTTTTGTTTTAGATTTTATTTATTCACCTTTAGAGAGGGAAGGGAGGGAGAAAGAGAGAGAGAGCGAAACATCAATGTGCGGTTGCTGGGGGCCATGGCCTGCAACCCAGGCATGTGCCCTGACTGGGAATCGAACCTGCGGCACTTTGGTTTGCAGCCCGCACTCAATCCACTGAGCTATGCCAGCCAGGGCAGAAAAAAGAAATTTTAAAAAATAAGGAGAGCTTAAGAAACCTTTGGGACAACATGAAATATAACAACATCCACATCATAGGAATACCAGAAGGAGAAGAGAGTGAGCAAGGGATCAAGAATCTATTTGAAGAAATAATGACTGAAAACTTCCATAATCTGGTGGAAGAAAAAGATCCAAGTCTTTTTTTCAAGTCCTTAACAAGTCTTTAACACAAGTCCAGGAAGCTAAGAGAGTCCCAAACAATTTGGACCCAAAGAGGCCTACACCAAGACACATCATAATTGAAATGGCAAAGCTTAAAAACAAGGAGAAAATCCTAAAGGACACAAGAAAAAAACAAGTAGCTACACAAAAGGGAGCACCAATTAGACTGTCATCTGATTTCTCAACAGAAACATTTCAGGCCAGAAGGGACTGGTGTGACATATTTAAGGAAATGAAAAGCAGGGCCTACAACCAAGGCTACTTTACCAGTCAATGCTATCATTTAAAATCAAAGGAGAAATAAGGAGCTTCCCAGACAAGTGAAAGTAAAAGGAGTTTATTAACACCAAATAAGTATTGCAACAAATGTTAAAGGGTTTGCTTTAAGAAATAGGAAAAGAAAAAAAACAGAGAACAGTCTAACAATAAAATGGCACTACATTTGTATTTGTCAATAATCACCTGAAATGTAAATGGTTTACATGCTCCAACCTAAAGACTTAGGGTAGACCCATATATATACATATATATATATATGGGTACACATATATACATATACATTCATGTTTATATACACATACACACAAACACACACACATATATGCTGAATCCAAAAAACCTGTCTCAGTCTAAAAGGTACACATAGACTAAAAGTAAGAGATGGAAAAAGATATGTCATGAAAATGGAAAGGAAAAAAAAAAGTTGTAGCAGTATTTATATTCCACAAAGTGAACTTTAAAACCAAGTCTTTGGTATGAGACAAAAAGTGACACTATATAATGATAAAGGGAACAGTCCAACAAGAAGATATAACCCTACTAAACCCTTACCCACCCAATATAGGAGCACCTAAATATGTAAAGCGAATCTTGATAGATACAGAAGGAGTGAACAACGAAAATACAATCAGTGTCGGGGATTCTAACACCCCTTTGATTTCAATGGTTAGATCTTCCAGACAGAAAATCAACAAGGAGATAGCAGCCTTAAAAGACATACTAGATCAAACAAATTCAGTTGATATCTCCAAAGTATTTTACCCCAAAGCAGCAGAATATACATACTTTTCAATTGTGCATTGAATAGTTCCTACGATAGACCACATGTTAAGACACAAAATAAGTCTCAATAAATTTAAAAAGAATGAAATAATATCTAGCATCTTCACTGGCCACAATGCTATGCAACTAGACATCAATCACAAGAAGAACACTGAAAAACATACAAAGACATGGAAGCAAAATAACATATTTTTAAAAACTGAATGGGTCAACAAGGAGATGAAGGAAGAAATCCAAAGATACCTTGAAACAAATGAAAATGTGAATACAACAATCAAAAATCTGTGGGACACTAGGAAAGCATTCCTAAGGGAAATGCATAGCCTTACAAGCCTATCTCAAAAAAAAGAAAGAATAGAAAGAAGAAAGAAAGAAAGAAAGAAAGAAAGAAAGAAAGAAAGAAAGAAAGAAAGAAAGAAAGAAAGAAAGAAAGAGAAAGAAAGAAAGAAAGAAAGAAAGAAAGAAAGAAATAGAAAAGCTCAAATAAAAAATCTAACTTCACACTTAAAGGCACTTGAAAAAGAACACACAAAGCTAAAATTAAAAAAAAAGGGAAGAAATAATAAACATCATTTAGCTTGCCCTGAAACTATCTCTTCAAGAGACAGTAAAGCATTGTGGTTAGGAGTACAGTGTCTGGAAGCAGACGGCATGGGTTCAAATCCTGGCTCTGACACTAGAATAAAACAAGATAATAAATGCAATGAACTTAAAACAAAGCCTGGCTAACAATATACCCTGAATAAACATTACCTGTTATTATACTGCAAACTTTTCCATTACATCCATCAACAAATTTGCTTTTGGACTTAAGCCATTTTGATTGATACTGATGTGTACTTTTCAACTAGATTTGCATCTTTGAACTTACTTGAAAATTGTATTGACAATAAAATAAAATCAATCTGTTCTCCACACACAAAAAAATAAACATCAGAGCAGAAATAAACAAAATAGAGTCTAAAAACACAATACAAAAGATCAATGAATCCAAGAGCTGGGTTTTTGAAAAGATAAACAAGATTGACAAACCTTTAGCCAGACTCAAGAAAAAAAAAAGAGTGAGGACCCAAATAAATAAAATCAGACATGAAGGAGGAGAAATAACACCTGGCACCAAAGAAAGGATTGTGAGAAAATATTATGAGCAACTACATGACAACAAACTGTATAACCTGGAAAAATGGATAAGTTCCTAGAAAGGTACAATCTTTCCAAACTAAAACGGGACGAATCAGAGAAACTGAATAGACAGATTACATCTACTAAAATTGAAGTAGTAATCAATAAACTCCCAATGAACAAAAGCCCTGTACCAGATGGCTTCACAGGTGAATTTCACCAAACATTCTGAAAAGGACAAACACTTCTCCTTCTCGAACTATTTCATAAAATCAAGAAGAGGGAAGACTCCAAAACACATTTTATGAAGCCAGCATTATCCTAATTCCAAAACTAGATAAAGACACTACAATGAAAGAAAATTATAGACCAATTACCCTAATTAATATAGATGCTAAAATCCTCAACAAAATATTAGCAAAGTGAATACAGAAACCAAAAAGATCATACTCTGATATCAAGTAGGATGTATTCTAGGAATGCAAGATTAATGAATTATTTTCAAATCAATAAATATGATTTATCATACAACCAAAATGAAGGAGAAAAAAATGATCACATCAATAGATGTAGAAAGAGTATTGGATAAAATCCAGCACACATTTATGAACAAAACTCTCAGCAAAGTGTGAAAAACAAACATACCTAACATAATAAAGGCCACATATGACAAACCCAGTGCCAGCATTATACTCAATGGGCAAAAGTGAAAGTGCTCCCCTTAGATAGGGAGCAAGAAAGGAATGTCCACTTTCACCTCTCTTATTCAACATAGTACTGTAGTACTGGAAGTCCTAGTTCCAGCACCCAAACAAGAAAAAGAAATAAAAGGCACCCTAATTACAAAGTAGGAAGTAAAACTGTCTTTATTTGCAGATGACATGATACTATACATATCGAACACCAAAGATTCCACCAATAAACTATGAGAACTGAGAAATGAATTCAACAAAGTAGTAGGATACAAAATTAATATCTAGGAATCAGTTGTATATTTATATGTCCATAGCAAACTAACAGAAAAAAAATATTAAACAACCCTATTCACAATTGCTTCACAAAGAAAAATGCATAGAAATGAACCAAACCAAGGATGTCAGAGACCTTTACTCAGAAAATTATAAGACACTGAAGACAAGATTTGAAGAAGATAAGTGGAAGCACATACCGTGTTCATTGCTAGGAAGAATTAATATCACTAAAATGTCCATACTATCCATGTATAGATTTAATGCAATTTCAATCAAGATTCCAATGGCATATTTCATGGAACTAGAACAAAGATTTTGAAAATTTATATGGAATCCCAAAAGGTCCCACATAGCAACAGTAATCCTCAGAAAGAATTACAAAGTTGGAGGAATCACAGTCCTGAATATCAAACTATACTACAAGGCCATAATAATGAAAATAATGAAAACAGCATGGTACTGGCATAAAAACAGACACATGGATCATTGGAACATAATAAAGACCACACAAATAAACCCACACATTTATAGTCAATTAATATTTAACAGAGGAAGCAGGCACATACAATGGTCTAAAGATAGTTTATTCAATAAATGGTGTTGGGAAAATTGGACAGATACATGAGGAAAAATAAAACTAGACCACCTTCTTAACCACACATAAAAATAAATTCAAAATGGATTAAAGACTTAAATGTTAGACTGGAAATCATAACAATCACAGAAGAAAACATAAGCAGCAAGGTCTTGGATTAAGCTCATAGCAATATTTTATCCAATATATCTCCCCAGGCAATGGAAACAAAAGAAAAAATAAACAAATGGAACTACATCAAACTAAAAAGTTTTTGCACAGCAAAAGAAAACATCAACAAAATAAAAAGACAACCCACAGAATGAGAGAATACATTTGCTGATACATCTGATTAGGGGTTAATATCCAAAATTTATAAAGAACTTATAAAACTCAACTTCAAAACAACAACAAAAAAAACAATTAAAAAATGAGCAAAGGGCCTAAATAGACATTTCTCAAAAGAGGACATACAGATGAGCAGTAGATATATGAAAAGATGCTCATTGTCACTAGTCATCAGACAGATGCAAATTAAAACCACAATGAGATATCATCTCACACCTCTCAGAATGGCTATTATCAATAAATCAGCAAACAAGTGCTGGTGAGGATATGGAGAAAGAGGAACCCTTTAGCACTGTGGTGGGAACACAGATGGGTGCAGCCACTGTGGAAAGCATCTTGGAGATACCTCAAGATATTATAAATGTATTTGCCTTTTGATCCAGTGATCTCACATTTGTGAATATATACAAAAGAACCCAAAACACTAATTTGAAAGAACATAAGTACCCTTATGTTCACTGCAGCATTATTTATCATTGTAAAGATCTAGAAACAGCTCAAATATCCATCAGTAGATGAGTGAATAAAACCACTATGGAACATTTACACAATGGAATACTCCTTGGCTGTAAAAAAGAATAAAGTTTTACCCTTAGTGACAGTATGGATGGACTTAGAGAACATTATGCCAAGTGAAATAAGCCAGTCAGAGAAAGACAAATATCATATGATTTCACTCATATGTGGAATCTAATGAACAAACTGAACTAACAGACTAAACAGAGACATACTCATAAGAGCAGGATGACAACAAAGCAGGGCGAAGAGGATTGGGGGTGGAGGGACTGAGCAAAAGGGTAAAGGACTCACAGACATGGACAATAGTGTAGCAATTGTGAGGGGAAGTGGGGTATAAGGTGTTAAAAGATAATGGGAAAATACAATAAAAATTATTTAAAAAGGAAATATTTTGGACAAGATGAAAACAAAGGTAAAATATTGTAAGGGAAATGTTAATGTATATGAAGGGTAGATCAAGGGTAACATTATTTAAAAGTAGTTCTAAAAAAAGACAAATGTTAAAAGAAGAGGAATAAGGAAACTCAAAGAAATGACCAAGTGACATCTATAAAAATGAATGATTAAGGCATAAAGTTTACCTATATAACATTACAAGAAGCATCCTGAAATCAAATTAAACCAAAAGGTTGAAAAAAGATTAAAAATTTATACCTGACATATTCACAGAAAAAAATAAAACAAAATATACTTCAAGCTAAAACACTTTAAACATATGATGAATATAGAATGTTATTACAAAAAGGTGATTTTAAGAGACTATGACAGTTATGAAAGTATTCATTTAACATTCCAGTTGTAGGTTACCAGAGAGGAAGTGGGATAAAAGGAGGAAGAAGAGGTAAAGGGGTTGTAATATAAGGTGATGGAAGAAAACTAACTTTGCACAGTGAGCACAAAACAGAGTATACCGATATCATATTATAAAGTTGCACACCTGAAATTTATATAATGTTGTTATCTCAATAAATTTAACACAAATAAATAAATATATATAATAAAAACTAATAGAACCACATTAAGAAATTTACACATAAATAATTATATGTGGATAAATATCAAAGACCCGTGAAAGAAATAATCAATAAGGTGTATTTCATTACAATTTAAAAAACTGTTCTGAGAATAAGTGTCTGTAGAATAAGACAAGCTACAAACTAGGCAAAACATTTGCAAAAGACACACCTGATAAAGGACTGTTGTTCAAAATATACAAAAATCTCTTAAAATACAACAATAAGAAATTAAACAACTCAATTAAATATGGGTCAAAGACTTTAACAGACATTATGCCAAAGGATATATTCAGATGGCAAAAAAGCATATGAAAAGATGCTACATGTTATCTATCACCAGGGAAATAAAAATTAAAACAACAATGAGATGCCACTGAACATCTAAGACAATGGCCAAAAATCTGGAACCATGACAACCTCAAGTGAAGACTAGGATGTAGAGCAAAAGTAATTCTCAATCATTGCTGAAGGGAATGCAAAATGATGCAGCAATATGAAAGACAATTTGGTGGTTTCCTATAAAACTAAACATATTCTTACATACTATGCAGCATTTGTGCTCCTTGGTGTTTACTTAAAGGAGTTGGAAACTTATGTGCATACAAAAACCTGTACACAGATGTTTATAGCAACTTTATTCACAATTGCCATAATTGGAAGTAACCAAGATGTCCTTCAATAGGTGAATGGATGAATTAACTGTTGTATATTCAGATAATGGAATATGATTCAGCACTAAAAAGAAATGAGCTATCAAGGCATTAAAAGGCATAGAGGAAACTTAAATGCATATCGCTAATGAGAGAAACCCATCTGCAATGTCTGCATACTGAGCAATTCCAATTTTATGACATTCTGGGAAAGGTAAAATTATAAAGAAAATCAAAAGATCAGCAGTTTCCAGGAGCTGTGAAGTGGACCAGGATGAGTAAATACAGCACCAAAGATTTTTATGGCAGCGAAAATATTCTATGATATAGATAATATATGCTAACATATTGTGTGGTATGATACCATAATGATGAATTCATGTCATTATAAATTTATCCAAATCCATACAACACAACCCCAAGACTGAAACTTAATATAACCTATAGGTTTGGGATGATTAAAATGTATCAAGGTAGGTCATCTTTGGTAAAATATATATATGTGTGTGTGTGTGTGTGTACATATACATGTATATGTATACACATACCCACATACACATATATATGCAATGCATGTATGTATATGCATTGTAGTGAGACATTCCTGTACCTTCTGCTCAAAAGTAGTCTTTATAGTTTATACACATATACATATATACATGTGTATTCTCATAACAATTATTATCGAGTTTCTATTTACTTTTTCAACTTCTATTCATCCTCTCTCTTTGGAATCCCATGTTCAAGACATATCAAATTACTGGTATGTACTAAATGCACCTCAGTACTTCTTCAGAGATGCCACATGGATCTAAAACATCTGCTCTCCTCCTCCTCTCACATTCATCTGGCTCATTCTTAACTCCTACAGTGCTTAAGTATAAAAGAATAATAAATCTTTTTATGTTCCATTTTCTAACTTAGTTTTTACAATTTATTTTGGTTCAGTGTACACTTATACCTGGACTGCCAAAAGAAATACTTAATATAACTTACTTTAATACCACGTAAAAGAGCATAAAATAAATAGTAATACAGAAACATATTTAATCAAAATAATAATTTAAAATAAATAGTTGTAATCTGAAAGTGAATTTTTTGCCTACTTTGTTCAATTTACTGGCCTAAACCTTCACTTCATTCAAAGATTAAAAGCCATTAGCATTTCTCCAAGTCTCATTAAAAATAAATTAATCTTTGTGAAGCACATTTTAACATTTATTTCAAATTAAACCTGAAAGCTGTAATTAGTAGAATTCTTGGAACAAGAGCCTCATTTACATCATGTATCATTAATTGGAAATTCACTTAAGAATACAAAACAAAACACAAAAACAAGCAAACACATTAAAAGAATCTGATATCATTGGTATGGCTTTGACTCAGACAGCCACTGAGGATGTTTAACTGTTTTGGAAGTTTACTAAAATATTGGAGCTTTTCCACATTGCTCATTCTATTAATGTAGTTAACTTTCCTCCTAAAATAGAAATAATTCTCAAAATGCAATGGAACTAAATTTATTTGAAACTAAATTTGACAACTTACAAATGCCAAAGAGGAAAAGAATCTTTAGGAAAATAATTATGAAACCCATTATGTTTAAGAGGAAATTATTTCTAAGATTATACTAGGTCTGTCCGGAAGATATCTGAAGATAATATGAAAAATACAGACATTTACTGAAGATCAAAGATACAAGAAACATTGTACATAAGACAATGACGCCTCTGTCCCCTTCAAAGTGGGCACCCTGGGACCTCACAGTGTTCCCTCAATTGCCATTAGCTACCCTGTCGTATTTTCCTGAATCTCATCAGTGGTCTGAAATCTCTTCCCTTTCAAAGGTGACTTTCATTTTGGGAAAAGCCACAAGTCATAGGGTACCAAAACTAGGCTGTGGGGAGGCTGAGTCACCTGGAGGATTTGATATTTCATGGAAAAACTCTGCACAAGACCTGATGCATGAGCAGGCATGTTGTCATGATGAAGCTGCCAATCACCAGTTGCCCATATCTGCACCTTTCTGAATTATCCGAATGGTTTCTGAGGAGGAATGCTAAAGTTTAACACAAAATTTAAACTTTAGTGCATTTGATGAAGACTTGTTGCTTTACTCACTCAGTCACTTGAATACCACGGCCACATATTACACATGCTCATTCAATGGTATCTACCGCCCTCATTCACTAGTACAGAGAAGTAATCATTGTTCACGCATGTGCATTCCAATCCATTCTCCTTGTCTACCAGGCTACACTGATGTCACAAAAAAATTTTGTTATATTAACAGAATTTCTTGGCTGGACTTTTTCCAGACTGACCTAATATATTAGCTTTTACTTTATAGACATGTGATAAACCTGATTTATAACAAAGACCATGTCTTAAATTCACAAAAGGAATATTCAGTGTGTATATTGCTACAAATATTGGCCTCCAATAAAGTGTTATCCTCTCAACACCCCTAATTCTTCTTAGCCTGTTCTACTCTGCCCATAGCACTTGAGTTTTATAATATTTTACAAAATTTAGGTACTTATAATATTTATTTTTATTTGTTTCTTTACTAGCTTTTTTATTTTATTCTCTGATAGAACTTAGAACTAAGAATACTGCCATACAAGAGCTGCTCTATATGTCCTAAAACTAAGGAAAGTCAATCATACTAAAGAATAAAAGAGCAAAAGGCCTTTTTCCTCACTGAAACACAATAAAATAAGCAAACAGAACCCTATCAGTCCTGGATCAGGTCACAGTATTAATTTCTCTGTCATTAGAGCCAAGGGTCACCACCCATTATTCTGCATCTCAATACAGCCACAGAAGTAAGAGTGTCTAACATGTCCTGGTTTCTGCATTTCACTTTTGTTTATTTTTATTTTGAATTCTAAAAGTTAAATAATAAAACACTGTAGGTATAATATGTATGATTCTCAAATTGAATGAATTTTTACTCATAATATTTGTAAATAGTTTATCTTCTTTTTCTTCTTGAAAGTATCTTTGATTTATTAGTTTTAAAACTCTAGTGAATCAAGAAAATTGCAATTATTGAAGAGAACAGAATTTATTATTTGCTCTTCTTAATAGATAGACAGAAAATTAATCTAAGACAGCTATAAAGAAGTAAATGCATAATAAAATTACTAACTTATTGTTTCTTTTCAAGTGAATAATTCCAAGTCTGAAAAAAACATCAATACTTGATAGATGGAATAACCCTGTTATTTACACATCAAATTCATTTGACACTAAACAAAAACAGTGGTTTTGATGGTCTTGCTTAATCTGTAATAAATATGTCATCCATGTTTCATTCTTGAAAAGAAGTACAATATTCTTGCACTCTAGTTGGTATGTTTTCTTTTTTCCCTGATAATTTTTCCAACATATTATATCTTATTATGAACTGATTTTCACTACACTACTTTGAGTTAAGAGTAGCCAAAGTGAGATTAACAAGCCAAAGTGAGACTCATACAAATGAGATAAATATTTCCAAATATTACTTCATGAAAGTATCATAAAAATAAAGCTGGGTATTAGTATAAAATCTATAATATTGCAAATGATGATAAAATAAATTCAACATTAAATTTGAAAAATATTTTTCTCATATATGGAATTTGATTAAAATGAGACAGTTGCTGCTGTATTTTACTGTTAATAAAATGGGAGCAGGGATTGATGATTCATGGGCTCAGTATATGGATTTCTAGTTACCAAAGCCACGCTGGCTGCAGCCACTGCTGAGTGCCCAATATAATACTAACAACAGAGATCAACACTGAGTCCTTAATGTGGCCCTTTTCTCCAGGGATAATCAGCCAGCTACCTGGCAAGTTAATTACACTAGACACTTCCATTGTAAAAGCAGTGGTTTTCCTTAGTGGAATGCATACTTATTCCGTGTACAAATTGGACTTCCTGCACCCACTGCATCTGCCAAAACAACCAACCATGGACTTAAAGGCTGCCTTATCTACTGCATTCCCATACCACAAAACATTGCTTATCATTGAGGAACTCTTTTCACAGCAAAATAAATGCAACAGTTGCCCCATACTCATGGAATTCACAGGATGTACCATGTCTTCTACTATTCTAAAGCAGTTGTCTTAACAGAATGGTAGACTGGCCTTTAGAAGACTTGAATAACCACATCACTCAGGTGACAGCACTTTGCAGAGCTGGAGCAAGATTCTCCAGGAGGCTTAAATGCTCTGAGTCAGCATTCAATATATGGTGCTGTTTCTCCCACAGTGAGGATTCACTGGTCCAAGGGGTGAAAATAGAAGTGGCACCCCCCATATTTTCCTGAATTTCCCACTAGCTAAATTGTTGCTTCCTAGTCCCATGACTTTAGACACAGCTGGCTTAGCAATCTTAGTTCCAAAGGGAAGAATGCATCCACCAGACACAACAATGATTCTATTCAGTGAACAGAAAATTAATACTGCTGCCCAGACACTTTGGACATCTCATGCCTCTGAATCAACTGGCAAAGAAAGGAGTTACTGTTCTGGCTGGGTTGACTGATGCTAATTCCTCATGGGAAACTGGATTTATACTCCAAAGTGGAGGTAGAGAAGAGCATGTCTGGAATACAGGAGATCTTTTAAGATTTCTCTTAGTTTCAACATGACCTGTGATTAAAGTCAATGGAAAACTACAACAACCCAATTCATGCAGCACTACTAATGTCCTGGACACTTCAGGAATGAAGGTTTGGATCACTCCCATCTCTATTCCAAGTAAGGAACCACACCATCTGAGGTGATTGATGATAAGGAGAACACAGAATATGTCCCAGGAAAAGGTAAACAGGAACACCAGTGATGACCACATGATCAGCTATATAAATGAGGACTGTAATTATTACAACTATTTCTTCCTTTTTATGAATATGTTTGAGCCTGTGTCTGTGTATCTACCTCTCTATCTATCTAGCAAATATCTTTGTTTTCTTTCATCTATCTTTATCATATAACATAAGATGAAATGATTTTATATCATAGTATTTAAGTATTGTTAAATAACTTGACATCATAGTATTTAAGTTACAGATATCAAGAAGAGTGAAATTATCAAAGAACTTTTCATACTTTCCTGTGAAAAGAGTTAATATGTTTTCAGTTGTATACGAATTAGTTACATCATGTTAAGCAGAAGTATAATCTTGTTACTGTCTTTAATGTGGGTGGGCCTCATCTAGTCAGTGGAAACCCTAAAGAGAAAAAAGGTGAAGCTCTCCTAAAGAGGGAATGTGTGTGTGTGTCTCTCTCCTCTTCCTCCTCATCCTTTTCCTCTCTATTGGTCTCTTTTTCAGAGAACCCTAACTTATGCAGGAAGTAGGTTATCTCTATATTATGGATGAAGAAAGAAGTAGACAAGAATGAGTTGGCTTGACTTGCTGGCTTATTTCCAAGTATCTGTTCAACCTCATCTCCAGAAAAATAAATCCCCACCAAAGAAACAAAACAAACAAAAAAGGCTACTTCAGGCCTCTGCAATTTTGCTATTCTGCTACCATTTTCTGGAATTCTAGTCTACCATTACTTTAAAAGCCTAATTCTTGTCCTTTAACATTCACTGCACACAGCACCTCTCAGCATCATCCCCTAACATCTCCACTGTAGTTGGATTTGAGTTATTTCCCATTCTTACAGATGTTTAAAAACTACCATATCCATTATCAAACTGAATTCTAATTACTTATTTTGTTTTTGGTCCCTTTTAGTGAGTTGAAAGCTCACTTAATTTAATAAAATACTTTATTTCCTTAGCATTTTTAGTTTTTGTTATTGTATTGTATATCACAGTACTCATTCTTAAAAATGTTTAATGACAATAAGCTTAGAAAGTGATTACACTCCTTGTACAGCCCTTTATCCTAATTATACTGATGATAATATTATACTCCTCCATCCCTGTTTGTAATGGATTTGGCCTTCTTGTTATCCATGTGTTTTATTTCATTGTCAGTGAAGTAAGAAAACAGCTATTTTATATATCAGCTTTTTTTGTCTCTCCAAACCCTGCCATTATGGCTGAGCCTGAGTCAAACAATTCAATTTTTTCAGAGTCAGGCAGGCAAAAAGCCCAAAGTAACTACTGAATAAAATAAATGTCAATAATATTTAATCACATTTCTGAGTAAGCAGGAAAAAATTGTTAAAGTTATCTAAATATAATCCCAGGTGCGCATGAATATGGCTCCATTCCAATATTGGCTTGGGTTTTATGAAACTGTTAAAGAGCATTGTTTAATAAATATTCTCTGTTAATTGGCCACCTGGTCAGGTCAGTGTGCTCCACTGTAAAAATCATTCTGTTCCCATATGGCCTTCCTGTTGTGAAAGCATTAAAGTTCTTTGAAACATTTGTTTTGCACGTCATGTTAATACTGGGACACTGCCAGATTAAGTGAGGGTAATGGTGAAAAATTCAGCATTATTTTAAAGAAATAAAGACATGTAGAACATAAATCCTTATTTTTCCATTCACAACTGAGAAAAAACAAACAAATTAAAAGTGGTTCTATAAATTTCGGTCAAATTTAGATAGATAACTTTGATGATACTACAGTAATTAGAATTATGAAATGTTTTGGGGCTTTCAGATGTGGGTTAACAATGTTCCAGATATATTTTCATTAATCAGCTCCCAGCCCCCTTCCTGGACCCACACCCATATAACATCTAAAATCTGTATTTTCTTGTGATTTCATATCTTAATAAATAATAAATGTGTAAAATAAATCTATGTATTTCCTGAGATATTTTTCTACTGTTAAAAGAACTAACTTGTAGATGCATTTCTTTAAAATATAAAAATCTCTTTAAAAATCTAAGAAATTATCTTGCAGTATATGCATATAAAGTTAGGAAACATTGAGAGTACAATCATATCTCAGTGCTCATCTATTTCAGAACTTATCAAACCCTGTACTTGTTACATTTTGTTGAGAAAAAAAAATGTTTCAGCATTTGGCCCTTGCTTGGGACTCATTGCACTTGCTAGAACTTGTATGAGTCACTATGCCATCCTGCAAGAGAAAATGATTCATCACTAATTGCTTTCTTGCCACCCAGTGTCCCTCTCTCATGATGAAACAGAGGTCAACACATCAGTCTCATGATAGCTCGTAAACAGTGCAGAACCTCCACATATTTGTCATTAGTCTTGTACATTTGTGCATTCTAAGTACTGATCATGGGTTGCAAAAAGGTTAAGAGGGATACTGCTAAGCCTAAAAGGCAGTTAATAAGAGCCATGATCAAAAACAAAAAAGAGATCATAATTAAGCATGAGAGTGGTGTAGGTGTGACTGATACCTCTCTTATATTCAAGATGCTGAGAATGACGATCTTGACGATAATGAAAAATAAGGAAGTAGTTAAACCAGCAAGTGTTGCTAAAGGTGTAAAGTTTGTGAGTAACCAACATTCATGGACATTTGAAAAAGTTGAAAAACTGCTTTACATCTGGATTAACAAAAAACAGCAGGTGACAATATTTGTAAGGCAATAATTTGTGAGAAAGCTAAGCAAGCATATGCTGTTTGTTAAAAGACAGGTCTAGAACAAGCAGGGAGAGCATTGAAGTCTTTGAAGCCAGTTGTGGATGGTTCAATAAATTTAAAAAGACAACTGGTGTTCATAGTGTGGTGAGGCATGGAGAGGCAGCCAGTGCCAATAAAAAAGCTGCTGAAAACTATGTCACTGAGTTTAGTGAGGTACATAGAGGCTGAGGGTTTTGTCCCCTAACAAGTGTTTAACTGTGACAAGATATCTTTGTTTTAGAAGAAAATGCCTAACAGAACTTATATTAACTCAAGAGGAGAAGACTTTGCCAGGGCACAAGCTGATGAAGGGTAGGCTAACTCTGTTGTTGTGTGGAAATGCTAGAAGGAATTTAAAACTTAACTCTTGACTAGTGTATCACAAAGAAAACCCACAAGACTTCAAGAGAAAGAGAATATGATGAAAACCAATTGTGATATGGAGAGCCTATACTAAAGCTTGGGTGGCAAAGCAGCTCTTTCTAGAGTATATGAACAAAGGTTTTGGCCCCAGTGTGGATAAATATTTGTAGGAAAACAAACTGCCTCTGAGGGCTTTGTTATTTATGGGCAATGCTCCCACTCACCCTCCAGGTGTGGAGTATGACTTACTGGAGTTCACTTTCATAACAGTGAAGTTCTTGCCCCCTAACACAACTCCACTGTTCCAGCCCATGGGCCTATAGGTCATTTTGAACTTCAAAAAACTCTATAGAAAGGTCCTATTTCCAGAAGTGTTTTGAAGTAACATCAGATACACAGTTGACACTCAGAGAGTTCTGGAAGGACCATTTTCATACCCTCCACTGTGTTACTGTCATAGATGAGGTCTGGTATAAAGTGTGTCACACCACCACAAACTCTGCCTGAAAGAAATTATAGCCAGATTTTCAAAAGATGGTGACCAAGTAGGTGGAAGCCAAGCCCACTTACTTGTGCCCTGCACATGGATTTTTGGCTGATCTTATTACAAGTGACATGAACAATTAATGGAATTTCAACATACATGAATTTTTGAAGCCAAAGAGCACAGAGGGTGCTTTTCACCATCCAGGAAGAAATTTTGTAAGTGGAGGGGGAAATGCTGTGCTTGAGGCCCCTACAGCAGAGCAGAGAACTGACAGAAAACACAGCTTAGTGGCTCTCTCTCCTCCCAGAGCAGGCCTTGGGCCTGCCCAGGGAAAAACAACCAACCCTAATTGAGAGAGAAGTGGAAGGATTTATAAATTCTGGGAGGTTTAGGCTGCACACACACAGTGAGCATCACATCCATAGCTGCAGCACCAACTGGAAGCATTCTGGAAAGAAACTCTATCTTCCTAAAACTGTCAGTGGCACTGGCAGGCTGTGGACAGCCTTGACCAAGACAGACTGTGCTTTTTGGGGATGTGGAGTGTGTGAAGAACCAACCCAGCATTCAATGCTGCAGTGTGGGGGCCACATAAGTATTCTTTTAGAAGAGGAGCTGAGGTGGGACTCAACAGGCACCCTTAGCTCGCACACATGCTCAGTGGCTCTGCTGACAAAAAAATCCAGAGTGAAAATGCAGCTTGATTCTATTGAGTCCACCTGCACAGGAAGAACAGAAAATGTCTTTCTAAAGGTACTGTAAGACCTGACCCAGCATGGCTGGTGAGCAGGAGGCTGTGCAAAGTAGAGAATTCAAACTTTAATCTCCAGTGAAAGCAGCAGCCTAGAGACTGGACAGCCAGGAGCTGAACTCCAGAGATTTGTTGCAGCCAGGAAGGTCCCCTCATAGACAGACATTCCCAATTCCCTCTTGTGGGACTGCAGGCTCTTCAGATCAGTGAGGCCAGGCCCAGGAGCCCCCTGCCCAGCATATATCCAAAAGGGAAAGAAGGAGAAACTCTAAAAGGGCCATTTCTGATTTTCTATCAAACACTACCAGCTAGGTTAGTTCCTTAGACCCTGATCCACTGAAACCAGCAGAGCAGAGAAATTACAGACAGGCACAACAAGGGGTATTCAGGGCTCCACCCAGTCTCACTCTTATACACAGCTGCTATCAGCACCAAGCAGTAAAGAGCTGTGCCTTTTACACAGGTTGGCCCCTCACAGGAAGCAGACATTTAATTCACCAGAAACTATATATTATTGGAAATAATCTGGGACAAACCAAGACATGTGAGGGATGTGGAAACACCCCCACCATCTTCCCAGAAGACTGAACAGTGCCCCCCAAGGGTGGCCCAGGGATCCTACCCTCCCAATCACACCACAGGCCCCTCTGGAGGCAGGTGGAGGTGGCACTGGCAATGTTCTTGGACAACAGATGAACCACTCCTGGGCCCAGGGCTGATGGAAAGCTTGCAGGGCAGAATAGTAGGAACCAGCCAAGCCTGAAGGAGATAGCCACAGACTGTGGATCACTTGTAGTCTCAAACAGGCTGTCCAGGGTTATACTAAGACACCATCTGATATTATCAGGGGTGAATCTAGAAAGAGAAGACGGGGCAAACAGTAGATACTGTTGAGATGAATTCCCCTATGGTCTTCATTAATTGCATTGTTTTTGTTTTGTATAGCTTTTTAACATTTTTACTTCTTCTTCAAGTTAGTTCCTATTATTTAATATTTTTTTAATTTTTACTTTATTTCAAATCTCATCTTTTACTCCTCCCTTCTCTTACTCCACCTTGTTTTCTTTTTTCCCTTATTTTTGTTTTAAATTTTATTTTTCCTTTTCTATGACTTGTTTATCTCCCACACTCTTATTATTTCTACTCTCTACAGCCTAATAAACTATATTTTTTGCCATTCATCATATCACATTCTTTGTCCCTTTCATATAATATCCTTATTCTTTCTCCACCTTTATTAACCTTTGCCTGATGGTTGTTGATATGGTGGTTGTTGTTGCATTTCTTCAATTTTATTCTTAGATGTTCACTATTTTTGTATTTCAAACCTCAAATTGTACTGTTCCCCTTTCCTATTCCATTTCGCCTTCTTCTTACTCTGTTTTTAATTTTAAATTTCATTGTTTCCCTCTTTTAACCCAGTTTTCATTTCTCAGTCTTATTATTTATTCTCACTCTATCCTCTCAAAATCACTGTTCCTTCCTTTACATTTCTCATAATCTATTTTTTCTTTCTTCCTTCTATTGCCTTTCCACCTGTACTAATCTTAGCACATCTGGCATTAATATTGCTGTGGTGGATATTTTTCCTCAATGTTTTTTCCCATGTTTTTACTATTTTTAAAATATTTTTACAGCTCATATTATACTCTTTCTTTATCTTACTTCATTTTGCCTACTTCACTCCCTTCTTCATTTACAAGGTAAATTTTCTTTTCTTTCTTTCTTCACCTTGTTTCTATTCCCTGCTCTCATTATTTTTCCTTCCTCTATCCTCTCAAAATTATTTTTCTTTCCCTTAATCATGTCATATTCATTTGTACCTTTTTATAATACACTTAATCTCTTTCCACCTTTATTAACATTTGCTCATTTGCTGTTGATATTGTAGTTGTAGGTGGGGGTTATTACTTTGAGTGTGGGTTTTGTTTCCTGAGTTGTTTTGTCTTGTTCTGGCTGTAGCTGTACAACAGCATTCAAAACATGGTGGACAGTGTGACTCTCAGTCAGCCAGCAGGAGGGAAGAACCCAACAAAGAATGACCAAGCAACCACCAAAAACCCAATTGTAACAATATAGCCCACATAAATGGCATAAAAAGCATCACAAGAGCACCCACCTTAGGAGATCAAGGAGACAGCACCACTGAGTCCCATAGGCCTCCTACCACAGAAGGCCACCCCATGAAGACAAGGAGTCAAAGAAGATCAATCTAATACACATAAACTAAAAGAGTCACTTAAAGTGCGGAGATAAGAAACAACCCCTTATTGAAAGGACAGGAGGAATCTCCAGAAAGAATACTAAGTGAAACTGAGGCAAACAATCTATCAGACACAGCTTTCAAATAAGAATGCTCAAGAAGCTCAGTAAGAACTACAAGGAACTTTATGGGAGATGGGAACTACATCACCATGAAAAAAGGACATAGGAACTATGAATATGAGCCAGGAGGGAATGAAAAATATAATATCTGAAATGAAAAAAATACTAGAAGGAATTAAAAGCATGCCAGATGAAGCAAAGACTGAATCAGAGAGTTAGAGATCAAAATATAAAAAAAATCAAGCAGACAGAGCAACAAAACAAAACAAAAAAGACTCAAAAAGATGAAGATAGCTTAAAAGAGTTGAAGGACAACTTGAAACAATAATATTCATATCATGGGGATACCAGAAGGTGAAAAAAAGGACAAGAAATAGAAAACATATTTGAATAAGTAATGGCAGGAAACTTCCCTAACATGGTGAGGGAAAAAATCATGCAAGTTCAGGAAGCACAAAGGATTCCAACCAAGATGAACCCAAAGAGGCCTACTCCAAGACACATCATAATTAAAATGGCAAAATTTAAAGACAAAAAGATAATATTAAAGGCAGCAAAAGAGAAACAACTAGTACAAGGCAGCTCTGATAAGCTCATCGGCTAATTTCCCAACAGAAACACTACAAGCCATAAGGGACTGGCATGAAATATTACAAGTAATGAAAAGCAAGGACCTGCAACCAAGACTACTCTATCCAGCAAGAATCTTATTTAAAATGGAAGATGAAATGAAAAGCTTCTGAGAAAAAAGAAGTCTGAAAGAGTACATCTCTACCAAGCCTTGCTGCAAGACACGCTAAAGGGACTGCTTTAAGAAGATGAAGACATGGAGGGGCAGTGCGGGGTGGATACAGGTACAAAGAAAGAAGATGGCAATGAATAAGTATCTATCAATAATAACCTTAAATGTCAATAAATTCAGTGCTCCAATCAAAAGACATAGAGTAGCTGAATGGATAAGAGAACACAACCCACCTCACAACAAAAGATCTACACAGGCTAAAAGTGAAGGGATAGAAAAAAACTACTCCAAGCAAATGGACAAAAGAAAACAAAGTTGGGATAACAGTACTAATATCAGACAAAATAGATTTCAAAACAAAGTCTATAACAACAGACAAAGAAGGTCACTACATAATACTTAAGGGATTGTCCAATAAGAGGATATAACCCTTGTAAACGTATATGCACCCTATATAGGAACACTGAAATACATTAGAAAAATATTGGAGGACTTCAAGAAAGATATCAACAGCAACACACTCACTGTAGGGCATTTTAACATCCTACTGTTGACAATGGATAATTTCCCAAACAAACAATCAATAAAAATATTGTGGAATTGAAAGACGCTCTATATCAAATAGACTTAATTGATATATACAGAATCTATCACCTCAAAGAAGCAAAATATACATTCTTTTCAAATGTGTAGAGAACATTTTCAAAGATACCATGTAGTAGGACATAAACAAGCCTCAAAAAATTCAAGAAAGTTGAAATCATATCAAGCATGTGCTTGGATCACAATGGCTTGAAACTAGAAACCAACCTCTAGGAAAAAACTCGAAAACATTCAAATAAATGGAGACTGAGTAACATGTCATTTAAAAAAAAGAATGGGTTAGCAATGAGATCAAGGAAGAAATCTTAAAAATCTCTGGAAAGAAATGAAAATGAACACACAACAACCCAAAACCTTTGGGAAACATCAAAGGCAGACCTGAGAGGGAAGTTCATAGCAAGACAGGCCTACAACTGAAAGTAGATATAAAAATATCAAAAATCAACCAAACCCTACATCTACAAGAACTAGACAAACAACAACAACAAAAACCAAAGTAGGAAGAAGGAAGAAAATAATCAAGATTAGAGCCTAATTAATTGACAAGAGAATAAAAAACAATTCAAAGGATTAATGCCAGGAGCTGGTTCTTTAAAAGATAATCAAAATTGACAAACCCTTAACCAGACTCATCAAGAAAAAAAGAGAGAAGACTCAAATAAATAAAATCAGAAATGAAAGTGGAGACATTACAACTGATACCACAGAAATACAAAGGATTGTGAGAAATTACTATGAAAAGCTATATGACAGGAAATTGGACATCCTCAGTGAAATGGAAATATTTCTGGAAACATACAATTTTTCAAAAGTGAATGAAGAAGTGAATTAGAACGCCTGAATAGACCAACAACAACTAGTGAAACTGAAGCAGTCAAAAAATTCCAAGCACACAAAAGCCCACATTAAAAAGGTACACCGGAAAATGATCCATCTCAACAAGTAGAGTACAAAGTATGGACATATCATCTTTAATTCACAGCTCCCAAATGCTGACTTTCCATTCTTAAACATTTTATTTTTTCCTCCTTTCAAAGATATATCTTCTTTTCTTTGCCTATGATACCTTTTCTCTAACCCTCTGTACTATTTATATCCCTCAAATCTTTACCCATATTCGCAAAAGTTCCTAACTGTCAAGGGGCAGATCATCTGTACCTTTGGAGACACAGGTTTGCCAGCCCCCCGCCTGCTGGCAAAAAAAAATCATTAGATTTTTTTAAATTATAGATGTTGCTATGACTCCTACTGATATAATGTTATACAATATAGGTAGGTCCTGCTGCCATAGCAAAATTAAGTGGCAGATTCTAACAGCAGGGCCTCTGATGATAACAATTTAAAATGCTTCTGAATAAACAGATTTCATATGAAGGATACATAGTATTTTTCATAATAGAACCATCAAAACATGTTTGTCGTGCATCTGCAGTACTGTTCTGGCTCTGTCAAAGCAGAGAAAGATGGCATAAACTCTGGTGTCCTCTCTGACAAAGGGAGCCCTGTAGCCCACCTAGCTCAGCATGTGCCCTTGTTCTGCTTAGAATAGATAAAACAAAACACAAACCAAAAGCTAACATCAAAATAAAATTTGAGAGGAAAATTTCTGCCATTATAATTTATGGATTTCACTCTAGGCAAATCAGGTGTACTACTAATAATTTTAGGAGAATAAAGAAGGTGCTGCATTTCTAATGTTTTTCAGAGTACAAACATAAATTTAATATTTAAGGTGTTTTTTAAGTGGTAATACTAAAAGTTCCTCTTATATTTTGCCTTGGTTATCAAAAGACAAATAATTAAGTGTACAGGAGAATACATACATTACTTAGATCATATGTTCATTTGAATAACTGATATTATCTACTAAAAGATTTCCACATGGAACATAAATTCCTAAAGCCTATTTGCCAGCTGTATATCTGCTTGCTATTCTTGGGATTTGGGCTGATGCATTCTGATTCTATTATAAATTATACATCAGTATACTGTATTAAAAATATTTTACTGTATGCTAATAAGAGAATAAAAATGATTTTATATACACAATAGGATAGTGCCATGTTTATACACATATTAATAATTGATTACTTTGTAATATAGGCAGTTTGTTGTATGTTAAAGAAACCAGTGGCATATACATTATAAAATCAATTGATAGAGTAATTTAGAGGCACTTTTTTAAATATTTAACAATAACTAAATGAATTATACTACAGCAGTAACAAAATTATTTTCTGTGGGCCCAACCCTTGCTGTTTATATCTTTTAGTGTCCAAAATATGGCCAATGTAAATTGATTACTTAGTAAAACCTTTGGATTAATATGATATATTCAATCCAGGAAAAAAAGCCAGGCATATAAAATAATGATAACAATCAAAGTCAGGAAAATAGAAAAGCAAAAACTACACCCTCTTTTGACAGTGAATTTAATGTATGAAACTGGCTAAACAGGTACTGAACAAGCACTAACAAGAATAGCTCACATCTTTAGGGCAGAAAGAACAAAGGGAAGAGATTGGTGCTATTAGAATCCAGAAGATTAATGGAGTCTCATATCTGAAGTAGAGGTGCTGTCGATTGATGTTGATATAATCAGGAGTGCACTGAGTCTGGTTTGGGGAAGATGGAAAAATCAAACTTGGGAACTGGAAGCTACTGCCCCTACTGAGACTCTTCTGAGTTAATAATATGAGTAGCACCCTGGCTGCTGTGGTTCAGTGGACTGTGTGCTGGTCTGTGAAGCAAGGGGTGGCTGGTACATTCCCAGTAAGGGCACATGCCTGGTTGTGGGACAGGTCCCCAGTGCGGGGGTTGCATTAGAAGCAACCACACATTGATGTTTCTCTCCCTTTCTTTGTCCATCCCTAACCCCTCTCTAAAAATAAATAAATAAAATATTTTTTAACTAATACGAGTAGGAAGGGGGAAGTCTCTCCTTCCTCCACCTGCCTTTGGAACTCCCTGTAATGTCTCTTCTTGGTAGGGTTCAAGAGTGATTCATCTGGTTAAGGAGAAATATGGTTAGCTGAATCACAACCCCAGCATCACAAAGCAGAATATAAAAGGATGAACTAAAGATTAATACATAATAGCTTAGTAAGACACACTGATAGAAATCCCAACATTTATGAGAAGTTCCAATGTTTTCATATTTACTGTCCATTTTACTCTTAAACATATCGTGATGTGGAAAACAAATTATATGGGCACTTTATAGATAAAGCTATTATCTAAATTGAGTCAGATAAAGCCTCTGAAGTAAATACATTCCCAAGATGGCCACCTCAGTTTCTTTCCTCCTCTTTGTAGTTGCTGCTTCTCACATGAAGAATTGAGATCTACATCCCATCACCTGGAATCTGGGCTGATTTTAGTAACTTCCTTGATGAAAAGAATGTGGTAATAACAATATTCTGAAAGTGTTGAGGCTAGGTGGTTGAAAGCTTTGCAGTATCTTCCTGAGTCTTTTGAAATGCTTGCTCTTGGGATGAAACCCAAGATTCAGCCACCATACTGTTTGATGCCCAAGCTGCATAAAAATATCATATGGAAGAAACTATGGACTGCCCCACTGAAGTCTCAGCTAAGAGTCAGAATCAAGTAACTATAGCAACCTTTTCACACATCAAGCAATGATGTGATAAGCCTTCAGATGATGACAGCACCAGGTGACATTAAAGTATGGCCACATGAGACACCCAAATGAGAACTGGTCATCTAGGCCACATTAACACACATGAAAGATAATAATAAATTCTAGTTTTAAGCCACTAAGTTTTAGGAAGTTCAATTATACAGCATACATAACTAAAACGATATATCTACTTAATTTTTCAAGGTCTTTTGTTAATGAGTTGTCGCCTGACAAATAAACTGATCTCTATTTCTTCTAACTAATGCTATGTTTGTCAATAACCTTGTTTTCCTCACCACAGAGTCTTGCATTTTTCACTTGCCTCTCCAAATAGATTATAAACATTTAAAGCAAAAGGATCATGTCCTATTTTGATTCTTTATTTTTTATCTTTTAATTTTTAAAAAATATATTTTATTGATTATGCTAGTTGTCCCATTTTTTTCTACCGTTTATTCCCCTCTGCCCCTTACCTCCCCCCACTATCATTCCCCCACCTCAGTTCATGTCCATGGGTCATCCACATAAGTTTTTTGGCTTTTCTATTTCCCCTACTATTCTTAACTCCCTCCTGTCTATTTTGTACCTACCATTTATGTTTACTATTCCCTGTACCTTTTCCCCCATTCTTTCCACCCTCTCCTGTTGATAATCCTCCGTGTGATCTCTATTTCTGTGAATCTGTTCCTGTTCTAGTTGTTTACTTAGTTAGTTTTTGTTTTTGTTTTTAGGTTTGGTTGTTGAGAGTTGGGGTTTGCTGTCATTTTACTGCTCTTATTTTTGATCATCTTCTATTTCTTAGATAAGCCCTTTTAACATTTCATATAATAAAGGCTGGGTGATGATGAACTCCTTTAACTTGACCTTATCTGGGAAGCACTTTATCTGTCCTTCCATTCTAAATGATAGCTTTGCTGGACAGAGTAATCTTGGGTGTAGATCCTTGCCTTTCATGACTTTGAATACTGCTTTCCAGCCTCTTCTTGCTTGCAAGGTTTCTTTTGAGAAATCAGCTGACAGTCTTATGGGAACTCCTTTGCAGGTAACTGTATCCTTTTCACTTGCTGCTTTTAAGATTCTCTCCTTTTCTTTAATCCTGGGTAATGTAATTATGATGAGCTTTGGTGTGTGTTCCCTTGGGTTCAACTTCTTTGTGACTCTCTGAGCTTCCTGGACTTCCTGGAAGTCTATTTCCTTTGCCAGATTGGGGAAGTTCACCTTAATTATGTTTTCAAATAAGTTTTCAATTTCTTGATGTTCCTCTTCTCCTTCTGGCACCCCTATGATCTGGATGTTGGAATGTTTAAAGTTGTCTCGGAGATTCCTAAGCCCCTCCTCAGTTTTTTGAATTCTTGTTTTTTCATTCTGTTCTGGTTGAATGTTTATTTCTTCCTTCTGGTCCAAACTGTTGATCTGAGTCCCAGTTTCCTTCCCTTCACTGTTAGTTCCCTTTGTTTCACTTTTCATAGCTTTCACTTTTTCCTCTATTTTGTGACCATACTCAACCATTTCTGTGAGCATCCTGATTACCAATGTTTTGAACTATGCATCTGATAAGATGGCTATCTCTTCATTACTTAGTTATATTTTTTCTGAAGCTTTGATCCGTTCTTTCATTTGGGCCATATTTTTTTTGTCTTGGTGCACCTGTTACCTAGTAAAGGGTGGAGCCTTAACTGTTCACCAGGGCAGGGCTACCCACATTGGTGCACTGTGGTGCTGTATGTGGGGGAGGAGTTCAAGAGGAAACAATGCAGCTTGCGGGCTGTCACCTGGCTTTCAATCACTTCCTTCATTAATGACAACAAAATTAGGCCCTTCTGGTACTGATTTTCAGGTGGGGGATTTTGTGTAAGTTATAGGACCCTGTGGTATCTGCAATGAACTCTTCAGGGAGGCTGGATGTTTCTCCCATTGCCAAAACCCCCATAGGTTTTTTCAGTCAGAAGTTTTGAGGCTTTATTTCCCTGCACTGGAAACCTGGATTGTGAGGTCTGTCTCATTACCCAATTGTTCCTCCCAGTTTATCCACATGCAAATATGAGACCGCCTGCTTTGCCAGCTGTCACTTTGCCTGACCTGGTCCTCCATCCACCACTTTGCTATGTGTCCTCTCCTGCCCCTGAGACTTCTGGTCTCAGCCCCTCCTACCAGTCTGAATGAATGTTTCTTCCTTAACTCCTTGGCTGTTGGACTTCCATACAGTTCAATTTTCTGGCAGTTCTGGTTATTTTTTGCTTTTAAATTTGTTATTGCCATCCTTTTTTTGGTTGTGCAAGGAGGCAAAGTGTATCTACCTATACCTCCATCTTGGTTGGGTATTTTGCTTCTGTATCTCCCACTTGAAAACTAATTATTAACCAGGTTTAAGATCATATTAGCCAATTACTGCTACATCACCACTAAACTCAAAATCTCACATGCATGACTGGTAGGCTAATTGCAATTCAGCTGGTCGAGGCTGGGACTAACTACATGGCTCTGTATCAGGATGTGTTTATCTGGACTTGTATTCAATCTGTGGGCTGACTTTAGGTTTACTCTACATGTTTTTCTTCTGAGGCCAAGGTTTAAGGAAAGCAACTGCTATGGTCATTCTCTTCTTGGTGAGGGTCACTGTAGCATAAGAGCCAAACCAAATATTGCAAACACATTCAAAACTGTGGCTTAAATCCTACCTATAGACATTCCATGGCTGAAGGAGTCACATGGTCCATGACATCAATGGGGTGAGGAGGTGTACTTTGCCCAAGTATTTCATCACCCTCTTTGCCAAATGGAGCATGGAAAGCAAAGATTTGCTGAACAGTAATCTGAATAAATTATAAATATCATAAGAATGGTTTTATCATTGACTCTGTAATTCAATTAAATCCTATAACATTTGTAAATGATGGTAGTAGATTTATTATATTTTAAGTACCTACTCAGAGTTGAAAATTATTTTAAAGATCCAGTGATAAACCTTAATCTTCAGGAATATACATAGGAAATACAGTATTTTAGAGAGAAGTGTTCATTGGTGAGGCTATAAAAATTAAAGCCATCAAAGAGTTATTTTCCTTCAGTTAAACATAACATAAAATATAGACTCCAGCACAAATAATACTCCGTTTTTATTATAAAATCTTTTATTACACAATCATAAGCATGCAGTTCTGTAACATAACAAACCACACTCAAGCACACCATATGACATTTTAGGTGAAATGTTCAAATAAAAGTTATAAATTATTGCATCCATATTATCCTATCAGCCACACTCAAGCAGGCCTTACTTCTGTGGAGCCCTGTAATATACCATTGACCTTTAGCATATAGCTAGAAAGTAGCTGGCACTCTAAATTTGTATTTTTATTATTATTTATTATCAGAACTCATTTAATTGGATACTGGTCAAAATTTAAAGGTAAGCCCTTTAAACTGGAAGTATAGCTTGTAAAAAGTAATTGTGTTGGAAAAATGTATACTTTAGTATTGTACCATCTTTCTTCCAATTTTGTAAGAACCACAGTAAATCCACCAACATATCAATGCCTCCTAGGTTATATCATTAAAATGTACTGAGTTTAGATATTATGGACATCAATATTTGTCCCAAAGGAACACTTAGAAGCACAGGAAACATCAACCACATATGTACAGCATGAATATTATTAAACAGAATAAATCATCAATTCCAAATACTTTCTATTTCCTGCTGTACATCACTGATTCATGTTAGAATGACAAATTATTTTAATTCAGAGTGAACTGTAGAGGCATGTCTAAGATTTATAAGATAATCCATGATAAATGTTTACACTTTCAAGGTAAGGATGTGTCCTGAAGTATAAAAGTAAATAACTATGGAAAAATTATTTTTTTATGTTCAGTTAGATTTACACATTTGAGTATTTATAGACTATGTTTTGTCAACATATTGATTTTTTTGAACAAAGTAGTATTGAAACACTAGAAACCTTTTTTTTTCCTGGCAAACCACTTTGAAGTTCTAGTCTCCATGTGTTTATAATCATTTACATTAAGACGTAGAACAGGTAAAACCAATTCATAGTAAAAATAAAAAATAAAAACTGAGGTTTTATGAGAATGAAGTGTTAACTAGAAAGGCACATGTAGAAACTTTTTGGTAAAAAGGAAATAATCTATTTTGTGAAAAATGTGTGGATTACATAGCTATGTGTGTATGAAAAAATTATTGAATTGTACACTTAAAATTAGGTATCTAGGATGTTTCCAATTTGAATGTATTATTAATAAAGCTATTACAAATATTTTAACACTCCTAAAAATGTACATACGTATTAATTGATTATATGCTGAGTTGTGAAATTGCTTGGTGTATTAGTCTGCTAGGACTGCTATAACAGTATCACAAATTGGTTGGCTCAAACAACAGGAATTTACTTTCTCACAGTTCTAGGGGTAGAAAACTAAGATCAAGGTGCCAGCATAGTTGGTTTCTGAAGAGGCCTCTCTCCTTGGCTTACAGACATCCATCTGCCTTTTTGCTGTGTGTATATAGCCTTTCTTTAGTATGTATCCACTCCTGGTGTCACTTACTTGTCTTATAAAGACACCAATACTACTGATTAGGGCCCCAATTTTATTACCTCACTTAACCTTAAATATGTCCTTCTAATCCTATGTCCAACTATAGTCATGATGGAGGTTATGGCTTCACCATACAAATTGGAGGGTGATAGTCTATAACACTGGGTGCTGTTGTCTATGGGTTTTGGGGTTTTTTTTATGAAAAAAGGATGTTTTAAAATTGCTTGAGAGCTTTTTGGTTTAGGTAGACGTGTCCATAATTTTATGGAACTATAATTTCTGCTATACCTTATTTTTAAAGTTTGTATTTAATGTCTGCTCCGTGTTTTAAACTTCAAAATAAAAAGCAATGTATCACACTACTCTTCAGACACAGATCGCCATGTACTTTTGATAACCCCGTTATAATAGCAACAAGTGTGCTTCAGGGACCACACCTACTAAAACAATTCAGTGCACTCCATTGCTCAAACTTGAACATGTATTACTGTTTCACAGTTTACTCAACTTGGAATGAATCCATTCAGAAAACAAGACAGCATAGGAAATGTTGCAATCAGCATTAACCTGGCCAAGTGCAGCAGAGTTTCTGAACCTTGGCTCAACCTTGGCTGCATATCAAAATCACCTGGGGAGATTTTAAAGTCCTTATGCTCATTCTTCACCCCAGACTAATTAAATCAGAACCTCTACATGTGAGAACCAGGTATCAGTATTTTTAAAAAACTCCTCAGGAAATTCCTATATGCAGCTGAGACAGAGAACCACTGATCTACAGCTTCAAATAACTGCAGTTCACACAAGGATAATTTTATTAAGTCTGATTGTTCACCCAAACATTATTTTTAGACCCGTGCTAAACTCCTTCCTTTGCATGCAAAGCACATCTGGTACTTAAATTAATGGTAAAATATTTCAAATTAAAAGCCTACATATGAATATGATACAATTCAAAGGATAAATGTGATAAGATTATCATATTAATTAGTGAACCTTATGTTCTATATAATGAATGTCCAAATTGTAGGTGGTGCAAAAATATTAAATACAAGAAAAAACTTGAAATCAAATTGTTAAAATAAAACTAAATTTCTCACTTTTATAGAGAAAAGTTATTCATAAATATAAAAAGTAGGTTAGAATAAACCATGTGGTACTAAATTAGAGTCAGGGGCAACAGAATAAACAAATATTTAGCATAATATATAGACAGATGTAAAGATATCAAAAAACAATTATGAGTAACTTTTTCAGTCATGTGCTGCTTAACAACAGGGCTATGTTCTGAGAAATGTGTTGTTAGGCCATTTTCACATTGTGCAAACATCACAGAGCATACTTAAACAAACCTGGATTATATAGCTTACTATACACCTATGCTGTATGGTACACTGCCATCATATATGAAGTCCATCACTGACAGAAATACTGTTATACTCTGCATGAGTGTATACCTCCATATATTTTTAGCCTGTCTATAGATAAGTCTAAAATGACTCTCCAGCAACAACCATGACCTCAGTGCCCAGATCTTGTTTTCTGAAAACCACATTCTAATAAAAGGAACCAGGTTTCTTGGAGAAATAACTGGTTCTAATGGTGAAGCTACCAAAATACAAGGTGACCTTTTAGCATCTTACAGTCCTAGAAAGTAAGAAAGTCCTCTGAGCACAAAGGGTTGAGGGCATATTATAGTAAAAATGAAGCCAAATGTAAAGGACTCTGCTGGCCAAAACTGGAACAGTATAAGCAGCAAAAGAAAAATAATGTGGTATCAAATTTTAATGCAAGGTATAAAACAAATATACATGAGTCCATACTGATATAAATAATAATTAAATAAATAAATGGTAGGGAACAGATGAATATTTCTTGCAGAAAAATTCTATTCGATATATGTAGATGTTCCCACTTTCAGAGGTTGGAGCTTTTTACACACACACACAGATGTACACACACCTTTAGATTGGGCTTGACTTAGCACCTTGCTTCCAAAGAACAGGATAGGTAAGGGGAGACATGACAACTTCACCTTGGAGGAATGTGGCAAAAAATCCTAAACCAAGTGATAAAATATAATGTTCCCAGCAATGTCTGGTGCATATCATGTGCCCTCTGATATTATGTAGTGAAAGAAGCATTTCAGCTCTAAACCCATAAACTCAGTCTAATCATCAGGAAGACACTGCAAATTGGAGGATGTTCTACAGAATATTTGGTCAGTACTTCTTGACACTCAAGGTCATAAAAAACAAAGGAAGACTAAGAAACTGCCTCTAAGCAGAAGACACTGAGGAGACTTGACAACTAAATGTAATGTGATGCTCTAGATTGGGTCCTAGAAAAAATGGGAACAACAATGGAAAAATTGGTAAATTGAAACTAAACCTGTAGTTTAGTTAAAAAGTAATGTACCAAGGTCAGTTCCTCAGATTTTAAAAGTGTACCAGGGAAATGTAAAATGGTAACAATGGGGGAAAGTGGACAAGGGATATTTAGGACCTCTCTGCACTCTCTTTCCCATTTTTCTGAAAATCAAAAATTATTCCATTTTAAAGGTCATTAAAACTATATAATTGAAAAGATATTCACTTCAGTATAAAAACATGGATAAATACATTTAACTATTACAGACACCACCAAGATTCCTTCTTTTTCTACTGTTAAAGAGTATATTTTTAAAAAAGGATGGGTGATAGCCATTAAAACCCAAATTGCTCTTCCCCAATAAGTGAAATTGTATATTGTATAGTTACCAAAGCAACTACTTAAGAACACACACTATGCTCACTTTGAGTATAAATCAACCATGGAAACAAAAAACCCATTTACATAAATGTTCCTTCAGAGATTTTTTTTTGCACTATTTTGTGTATCTGAGAGTCTAATCACATTGAAGCAAAGGCAGGAAGTCAGCTGTCTAAATTCTTTGTCTTGTCATAAATTTATTAAGTGGAATTTTATTTCTCTCAACATCTCTTGAAACTGATTTCAATTCTGCAATGTTATTCTGTAGAAAAAGAGTTCAGCTTAATATAGCCACTGCTCCAACATATATTGTTTCTATGAAATTTTATTTGGGTCTTAGAATATTATTGAGTAAGGAAATGTTTCAGAAGTTACATTTCAACTTTAATTTTTAATTCTACTAAACCACAGTGGACCTAAAGATTGTTTAAAAGACTGCTGCATAAAATTTAAGGTTTCAGCAGTCAAGATCTAGATATCAAGAGGTAACTAAATGGGCTTTTCCATAATTTAAAGCAAGAGATGCTACAAGCATAGACTTTCACAGATCCATATAATTATGGTAAATTAAATGTCATAGTTACTTAATGAATAGAATAAATACAGTCCTAGTTTTTATTCTCAGCTTTGTATACATGTTTGCATGCTTTCCCATCTCTCTCACACTTTTTCTTTTCATTCATTCTCTTGTTCTGTTTTTCCCTTTTTGTCGTTTTTAATTTATTTTATTCTTGTTCAGTTATTGTCCTCATTTTCCCCCATTACTCTCCTCTGCCTTACCCACACCCCACCTCCCTCATTCAATCCTCCCCCAGGATCATCTTTGTTCCTTAACTTAACACTTTCCCTTCTTTGCCCCACTATCCCTCTATCCCCTCTCCTCTGGTCACTGTCAGTTTGTTCTTTATTTTTATTTTTCTGGTTCTATTTTGTTCACTTGTTTGTTTGGTTGACTGGGTTCCGCTTACATGTGAGATCACATGGTGATCTTTGTCTTTCATCACCTGGCTTTTTTCACTTAGCATAATGCTCTCCAGTTCCATCCATGCTGTCAAAAAGGGCAGGAGCTCCTTCTTTCTTTCTGCTGTGTAGTATTCCATTGTGTGAGTGTACCACTGTGTTTTGATCCATCCATTTACTGATGGGGACTTAGGCTGTTTCCAGCAGTTGGCTATTGTGAATTGCATTGCTATGAACATGGAGGTGCCTATGCTCTTTTGGATTGGTGATTCGGGATCCTTAGTGTATAGTCCCAGCAGTAGGATTACTGGTCAAAAGGCAGTTCCATCTTTAGTCTTTTGAGGAAATTCCATACTGTTTTCCACAGTGGCCGCACTAGTCTGCATTTTCACAAACAGTGTACTAGGGTTCCCTTTTCTCTACATCCTCACCAGTACTTGTTTGATGCTTTAGTTATGATGGCCATTCTCACTGGTATGAAGTGGTACATCATTGTAGTTTTAATTTGCCATCTCACTAATGGATAGTAATGTTGAGCATTTTTTCATGTATCTATGTGTCCTCTGTATGTCCTCTATGGAATATCTGTTCAGATCCTTTACTTATTTTTATTTGGATTGTTTGTCTTCCTGGTGTGGAGCTGCGTGAGTTCTTTATATACTTTGGAGATCAAACTCTTGTATGAAGTATCATTAGAAAATATGTTTTCCCATACAGTTGGTTCTCTTTTCATTTAAATGTTGTTTTCTTTAGGCATGCACAAGCTTTTTAGTTTTATGTGGTCCCATTTATTTATTCTTTCTTTTATATCCCTTACCCTAGGGAATGTATCAGTGAAAATATTGCTGCGTGGGATATCTGAAATTTTCCTGCCTGTGTTTTCCTCTGGGATTTTTATGGTGTTGTGAATTATATTTAAGTCTTTTATCCATCTTGCATTTATTTTTTTGTATGGCATAAGTTGGTGGTCAAGTTTGGTTTTTTTTTTTTTGTACTTGTCCAGATATCCCAACACCATTTATTGAAGAAGATATTTTTACTCCATTTATGTTTCTACCCACTTTGTCAAATATTAACTGACTGTATTGATATGGGTTTATTCTGTGCTCGCTATTCAGTTTCATTGGTCTATGTGTCTGTTCATATACCAGTACCAGACAGTTTTGATTACAATGGCCTTGTAATACAGTGTGATTTCAGGTATTGTGATCTCTCCTACTTTCTAATTCTTTCTCAAGATTGGTGCTGCTATTTTAGGTCATTTTTGGTTCCATAATTTTTTTAAATATTGTTCTATAACTGTGAAATATGCCATTGGTATCTTCATAGGGATTGTGTTGACTCTGTAGATTGTTTTTTGTAATATGGATATTTTAAATATGTTAATTATTCTAATCCATGAGCACAGTATATGCTTCCTTTCTTCTGTGTCTTCCTTACTTTCTTTCTTCAGTGTTGTATAGTATTCTGAGTACAGGTCTTTCTCCATGGTTAAGTTTATTCCAAAGTATTTAATTTTTCTTGTTGCTATAGTAAATGGGATTTGTTTCCTAAATTCTGTTTCTGATATTTCATTGTTGGTGTACCAAAAATGCCTTCAATTTCTGAATTTTGGATTTTGTTCTGCTGTTTTGTCAAATTCATTTATTAGGTCAAGTGATTTCTTGGTGGAGACTATAGGCACTATAGACTATCATGTCATCTGTGAATAATGACAGTTTTGCATCTTCCTTTCCAATTTGGATGTCTTGTATTTATTTATTTTTTGTCTGAATACTAATGTCTAGAACTTGCATTACTATAATGAATAAGAGTGTTAAAAGTGGACACCATTGTCTTGTGCCTCATTATAGGGGAAAAGCTTTTAGTTTTTGCCTTTTTAGTATGATGTTACCTGTAGTTTTCTCATATGTGTCCTTTATTACTTTCAGGTATGCTTCTTCTACTCCCACTTTGCTGAATGTTTTTTTCAGAAATGGGTGCTGTACTTTATCAAATGCCTTTTCAGCATCTATTGAGTGAGTATATTGTACGATCCTTGCATCCTTGGGATGAATCCCACTTGATCATGTTGTATGATCTTTTAAATGCATTGCAACATATGGTTTGACAATATTTTATTGAGGATTTTAGTGTCTATGTTCACCAGAGATATTGGCCTGTAGTTTTCTTTCTTTTTTGTGTCTTTATCTGGTTTTGGAATTAGGATAATACTGTCTCATAAAGGAAGTTTGGGAGTCTTCCTTCTTCTTAGATTTTTTGGAATAGTAAGAGAAGAATTGTGGTTAGCTCTTCTCTAAATGTTTGGTGAAATTCTCCTATGAATCTGTTCAACCCAGGGCTTTTGTGTACTGAAAGTTTTTTGATTACTCCTTCAATTTCACTATATGATATCAGCCTTATTTAGGGTTTCTGCTTCCTTTTGATTCCATTTTGGAGGATTGCATGTTTCCAGAAATTTGTCCATTTTACCCAGGTTTTCAAATTCTTTGGCATAATAATTTCTTATGATTCTTTGTATTTCTGTAGTATCAGTTGTAACTTTTCCTCTTTTGTTTCTGATGTTATACATGTGGGTCATCTGTCTTTTTTTCTTGATGAGTCTGGTTAAAGGCTTGTCAATTTTGTTTATTTTTTCAGAGAACCATCTCCTGGATTTATCAATCATTTGGATTTTTCTTTCATTATCCTAGTCATTTAATTCTGCTCTGATCTTGCTTATTTCCTTCTTTCTACTAACTCTTTGCTTTGTTTGTTGTTTTTTCTCTAGTTCTTATAGATATAGGGTTAGGTCATTTATTTAAAATTTTTCTATCCTTTTTAGGTAGGCCTGTATTGCTAAGAACTTCCATCTCAGGACTGCCTTCATTGTGTCCCATAGGTTTTGGGTTGTTCTATGTTCATTTTCATTTGTTTCCAAGGACTTTTTGATTTCTTTCTTAATCTCATTTTTACCCATTTGTAGTTTAATAACGTGTTGTTCAGTCTTCATGTATTTGATTTTTTTTAGTTTTTTTCCTTGAGGTTGGTTTCTAGTTTCAAGCCATTGTGATCCAAGGAAATGTTTGATAGGATTACAACTCTATTGAATCTTTTGAGGTGTGCATTGTGTCTTTTCATGCCATCTATTTTTTTAAATATTCTATGTGCATTTTAAAAGAATGCATATTTTGCTTCTTTGGGGTAGCCTTCTTCTTCTCAGCCTTTGTGAAGGTTCTGTATATATCAGTAAAGTCCATTTGATCTAGCATGTCTTTCAGTGATACAATGTCCTCACTAAATATCCTATTCCTAAAACACCAAGCACACTTCAATACTGCCTTGTGGATTTTGGCAGTCAGTGGTATGGCTGGAGGGATGTTGTGGTTTTGTGCACATCCCAGGGTGAGGTTCTCCTACAAGAGGAGGGTAAATTGGGAAAAGAGGTTCTCAGAAAAGGGAAATAAAGGGGATCTAGCTGAGACACCAAGGGTTATCCATTAAAACTCTCTGTATGAGGATTCTGCCATTTTTTTCCTGATGTTGGAGTCTAGAAATAGCTATATCTAGGATTCAGCTTCCAATTTTTGTTTTACTTGGTTTCCATTCTTCCTGCAACTCCATCTAGTTATTCCAAAAGTTTTGTAAAATGCACATGTTTACAGTCTATGCACAGTTAATATAAGGGGTTATTTTTTAAAATGCAGCAAGCTTGGTGGTATTAGCACTGAATTGAAAGAGGACAAGTTTCCAAGAATTCCAAGTGGCAATCTCTAACCTAATTTTAAAATATCACACTTTAGGGGGGATATGGAGACAAGGTAGGTGGGAGAACCCACTTGCTCATGTACATAATTGGGACACCTAGCCAATCTTCCAAGGAACAGAATTCCAGCTGATACAAAGATTGGAAGGCAAAAGTTGCAGAGGACGTTTAAAAACAGATGTTAAGGAGATATTGTGGGCCAATGGGAGGGTCCCTGGGCCCTGCCCCAGAGACCACGGCCACTGTGGCAACTTTGGAGAAGAGCCAGGTCAGTGATTGTGACTGTGAAGCTCCCCCCATCTTAAAGCAGCAAGTTTGCAGACACACTCCAGAAGAGACTTGGATATTTAAAGTCACTGGTGGGGATAAAGACACAGAAAGAGACACACAGTGGGCCAAGTATCCCTGCTGGGACTGTGGTTGAGGCCTGGGACAGTACCAGAGAAATTGAGGTGCTGGGTGACTCCTGGAGATGGGAGAAGAGAAGGGCCATGAGTAGCTGTGACCCAGATAGTCTCTGGATTGGTTAGAGAGTTGGTCTGTGTGGAAAGCCAGGTCCTTGATTGGAACATCCTATTGTAAACCAGGGGAATTCACTCAAAAAAAAAAAGACACTCTCAGCCTTTGTTCAAGGATTTCTCACATTAAGCAGCCAGGTCAGCAAAGACGGAGGAGGGAGGGCATGATTTGCTCCCACTCAGGGCACCTCACAGATGGATCAAAGTGGGGTACCAGGGCTCAGAGAGGTAACAGTGCCCAGAGATCCTTAATTCGATACAGGAATTAAACTGCCCCAAAGAGACTTTGAACATGCACAGGCCCAGGCCAACAAAGAGGGAGGAAGACATGCAATTTGTTTTCACTCACTGCACCTCACGGACTAATCAAAGGGTTGTACAACAAGGTGGATTAGAGGTGCCAGCCTGGTATGTATACACAGTGGACAGTGTAAGCTGCACAACACTCTGACAGTGTGGGCCTGAAACTGGACACTTGTGAATATCGTAGCCCAGACCAAGCCCCCATCCTTGTGGAAACACAGAAAAGGGAAAAGGGAAAGAAAAACAAAAACCAAAAAAACAATAGCCCAGCTCCTCCCTGCCTACAGCACCTGGGAAAACAACAAAACTCACTTCGCAGGTATAAAGTCAGCAAGACGTTTTTTTCTTTTTCCCAAGTGTAAGACAACAAGACCTGCAGCTGTGAGAAGACCAAACAAAGACAGACCCAGGAAGAAGGCAAAAGGCTAATACCAACAGCTGAGACACATTTCACTTCACTATCCTTCAGAACTTGCACATCATTTTTTTATTTTATTAATATTTTTATTTCTCTTCTTCCTGATCAGTTGTTTTTTGGTTTTGTTTGTTTGACTTCATTATCTGATTGTTTTCTTTACTCTCCCCTTCATATTGCACTTTCATTTTTCTTCTTTCACTTCTCATATTCCAATAACACACTATTCTTCATATTTTACATTTTATTCTTTTCATTCATATTATATATTTCCATATATATTATTGTTATTTGAAATCCTACACAGCACCCTACCCTGTTCTTAATCCATTTTGCCTTTTCCCTGAGCTTAATTACTATTGCAGTTAATTTTATACTCTCACACACTATGTCAAGTTTCTATCCCTTACTCTCACTGTATCTCACCCTCTAACCATACATAAGCATTCTGCTTTCTCAAGTCAGCTCATGTTCTTTTTCCCTCCTAAAAGAGTTTTACCTCTTTCACCTTTTATAAAAAGTGGCTGGTTGGGTGAAATATCAGTTATTGCTGTACTTCTCCAAAGGATCTCTTATCTGTTCTTTACTTGCTAGTACCTTAAATCCCATAGAATACTCTCTCACTGTCTTACTTCATTTCTCCTTCACCCTGCCCCTGATCACATACAAGACAAGGTGGGAGTTGTAAGTACTAGTTAACCTGCTGGAGGTGAGAACTCACGAGCAAAGGACCCACCAACAAGCTACAGAACAAGTACAACAAGAGAGTCCACACAAACAAAAGAAATGGAAACCCTAGAGCATCCAGACAAGGAGATCAAAGAGACCACACCACTGAGTTCTATAGAACTCCTATCATAGAAGTTCACACTATGAATATGGCTGGCAAAGCACATCACTAGGAATTGCAAAAACAAACAAAAAGGGTACCCAAAAATGGGAAGACAAAGAAAGAACACACAATCAAAAGAAATGGAAGACTAAAAGAGCTAAAAGAGCTAAATGAAATGGAGGTAAGCAAACTATCAGATACAGAATTCAAAAGAATGGTGATAAGCATGCTCAAGGAACTCACAGACAACTATAAGGGATTAAGTGAGAACTACAACAGTATGAAAAAAATAAATAGAAACTATACACAAGAACCAAGAAGAAAGGAAGAATACAATTTTCTGAAATAAAAATATACTAGAAGTAATTACAAGCAGCCTGGATGAAGCAGAAGACCAAATTAGTGAGCTGGAAGACAAGGTAGAAAGAAACACCCAAGTAAAACAGACACACACAAAAAAGACTCAAAAGGTATACCATACCTTTCTCAAAAGGAATACCATAAGGAGAAGAAAAGGAGCAAGGGATAAAAACTCTGAAAAATAATGACAGAAAACTTCCAGAACCTAGAGAGGGGAAAAGCCACACAAAGTTAAGGAAGCACAGAGGGTTCCTATCAAGATGAACCCAAACAGGCCTACTCTAAGACACATCATAATTAAAGTGCCAAGTTTTAAAGTCAAAGACAGAATCTTAAAAGCAGCAAGGGAGAAATGAGAAGTAACATACAAGGGACCTCTGATTGGCTAGCAGCTTATTTCTCAAAAGAAAGACTACAATCCAGAAGGCAATGGCAAGAAATATTCCAAGTAATGATAAGCAAAGGCCTGCAACCAAGACTACTCTACCCAGCAAGGCTCTCAATTAAAATTGAAGGTGAAATAAGGAATTTCACACACAAAAGTAGGCTGAAAGAATACACCTCCACCAAACCAGCACTACAAGATATGCTAAAGGGACTTCTTTAAGAAAAGGAAGAAACAGTGAGAAAGAGAGGAACAAAGGTACAAAGGGAGGGAAATGAATAAGTACCTATCAATAATTACCTTAAATGTAAATGGATTAAATACTCTAATCAAAAGACATAGCATAGCTGAATTGATAAGAAAACATGACCCACACACATACTGTCTACAAGAGAACCACCTCAGAACAAAAGACCTACAAAGACTGAAAGTAAAGGAATAAAAAAATTTTTGAAGAAAATGGGCAGGAAAGAAAAGCCGAGGTAGCAATACTTATATCAGACAAAACAGACTTCAAAACAAAGGCCATAAAAAGAGACCCAGGACACTTCATAATACTCAAGGGAAAAATCCATCAAGAAGACATAAACATTATAAATATATATGTAACAACATAGTGACACCCAAATATATACACAAAATCTTACAGGGCTTCAAGAAAGATATAGACAGCAACACAATTATAGTACAGGATTTTAACACCTGCTGTCAAAAATGGACAGATCTTCCAAACAAAATATCAACAAGCATGTTCTGGCATTGAACAATGCCCTAGATCAACTGGACTTAACTGATATATATAGAAACTTTCATCTCAGAGAAACAAAATACACTTTCTTTTCAAATGCACATGCAATATTTTTAAACACGGTCCACATGATAAGATACAAAACAATCCTCAACAAATTTAAGAAAATTGAAATCATATCAAGCATTTTCTCAAACCACAGGGTCCTGAAACTAGAAACCAACTTCAAGGAAGAGACTCAAAAACACTCAACTTCATGGAGATTGAATGACATACTATTAAACAATGAATGGGTTGATAATGAGATCAAGGAAGAATTCAAAAAATGCCTGGAAACAAATGCAAAGGAACACACAATAGTCCAAAACCTATGGGACATAGCAAAGGCAGTCCTGAGAGGGAATTTCATAGTGATACAGATCTACCTAAAAAAGATATAAACATTTCAAATAAACAACCTAAGCCTAAATCTACAAGAACTAGAAGAACAACAAAGAAAGCTGATAGCAAATAGAAGGAAGGAAATAACCAAGATCACAGAAGAATTTAATGATATAGAACTAAAAGAAAATATCAAAGAATCAATAAATCCAGAAGCTGTTTTTTTAAACATAAATAAAATCAACAAGCCATAAGCACACTCATTAAGAAAAAAATAGGAAAGACCCAAATAAATAAAATCAGAAATGAAAGAGGAGAGATTGCAGCTGATACCACAGAAGTACAATGGACTATAAGGAATTACTATGAACACCTATATGCCAAGAAATTTGAAACCTGGGTGAAATGGACAATTTTTTTTAAAAATGTAATCTTCCAAAACTGAATTAAAAAGAAGCAGAAAATTTGAGGAAACCAATAAAAGCTAATGAAATCAAGGCAGTAATCAAAAAACTCCTGACACACAAAAGCCCTGGACTGGATGGTTTCACAGGAGAATTTTACAAAGCATTTAAGGAAAAGCTAACCCCCATCCTTCTCAGATTATTCCAAAACTCCAAGAAGGAAGACTCCCACACTCTTTTTATGATGCTGGCATCATCCTGATCCCAAAACCAAATGAAAACACAATGAAGAAAGAAAACTCTAGGCCAATTTTGCTGATAAACATAGATGCTAAAATCCTCAACAAAATATTGGCAAATTGTATCCAGCAATACATTAAGAAGATCATACACCATGCTCAAGTGGGATTCATCACAGGGATGCAAGGATGGTACAATATTTGCAAATAAATAAACATAACACATAACAAACAAAAGGAAAGATAAAAATCATATGATCGTATCAACAGATGCAGAAAAGACGCTTTATAAAGTATAGCACCCACTTATGATCAAAACACTAAGTAAGGTGAGAGTAGAGGAAGCATACCTCAACATGAAAAAGGCCAGATACCAGAAACCTACAGCCAACATCATGTTCAATGGGCAGAACTAAAAGCTTTCCCACTTAGAGCAGAACAAGACAAGGATGTCCCCTTTCACTACTTCTATTCAACATAGTATTGGAAGTCTTAGCCACAGCAATCAGTCTAGAAAGAAAATAAAAGGCATCCAAATAGGAAAGGAGGAAGCAAAGCTGCCACTGTTTGCAGATGACATGGTAATATACATAGGAAACCCAAAGAGTCCACCAACAAAATGCTCGACCTAATAAATGAATCTAGCGAAACATCAGAATACAGAGTCAATATTCAGGAATTAAAGGCATTTTTGTACAACAACAATGAAATATAAGAAACACAAATGAGGGGGAAAATCCCATCTGCTATAGCAACAAGAAAAACAAAGTACCTAGGAATAAACCTTTTCAAGGAGACAATGGAACTATACTCACAAAACTACACAACACTGAAGAAATAAATTAAGGAAGACACAAATAAATGGAAGCATATACTGTGTCATGGATTGGAAGAATCAACATAATCAAAATCTCCATATTACCAAAAGCAATTTATATATTTAATGCAACCCCTATTAAAATACCAATGACATATTTCACAGATACAGAACAAACATTTCAAAAATTTATATGGAACCATAAAGGACCTCAAATAGATTCAACAATTTGGAGAGAGAAGAACAAAGTAAGAGGGATCACAATACCTGATATCACACAACATTACAAGTTCACAGTAATCAAAACAGCCTGGTACTGGCATAAAAGCAGGCACGTAGATCAATGGAACAGAAAAGAGAGCCCAGAAATAAACCCAAGTATCTGTGGTCAAATAATATTTAACAAAGCGAATAGACACATAAAATGGAGTAAAATTAGCCTCTTCAAAAAATGGTGATGGGAGATCTGGACAACTACCTGCAAAAAATGAAACTTGACCACCAATTTACACCAGATACCAAAATAAATTCAAGATGGATTAAAGACTTAAATATAAGTCATGACACCATAAAAGTTTCAGACAAGAACATAGGCAGGACAATTTCAGATATTACATGCAGCAGTATTTTCACCAATATGTCCCTTAGAGCAAGGGACATAAAGGAAGGAATAAACAAATGGTACTTCATCAAAATAAAAAGCTTCTGCATGGCTAAAGAAAACATCAGCAAAATGAAAAGGGAAACAACTGTGTGGGAAAATATATTTGCCAATGATACCTTGGACAAGGGTTTGATCTACAAAGTATATAAAGAACTCACATGACTCCACTCCAGGAAGACATGCAATCCAATTAAAAATGGGCAAAGGATCTGAACACACACCTCTCCAAGGAAGACAAACAGAGGGCCTAGAGACATATGAAAGGATGCTCAGCATCATTAGCCATCAGAGAAATACAAATTAAAACCACAATGAGATACCACTTCACACTGGTGAGGTTGGCCATCATAAACAAATCAACCATCAGCAAGTGCTGGCAAGGTTGTGGAGAAAAGGGAACCACAATGCACTGTTGGTGGGAATGCAGACTGGTACAGCCACTGTGGAAAACAATATGAAATTTCCTCAAAAAACTAAAAATAGAACTGCTTTTTGACCCAGCAATTCCATTGCTGGGATTACACCCAAAGAACTCTGAAACACCAATTCAAAAGAACCTATGCACCCCAATGTTCATAGCAGCATAATTTATAATAGTTAAGTGCTGGAAGCAACCTAAATGCCCATCAGTAAATAAGTGGATCAAAAAACAGTGATACATTTACACAATGGAATACTACATAGCATAAAGAAAGAACTCACTCCCACCTTTCACAACAGCAGGAATGGATCTGGAAAGCATCATGCCAAATGAGATAAGCCAGGTGGTGAAAGACAAATACCATATGATCTCACCTATAAGTGGAACCTGATCAACAAAACAAATAAGCAAGCAAAATATAAAAGAGACACTGGAGTAAAGAACAGACTGATAGTAACCAGAGGGAAGGAGGGAGGAGAATAACGGGGGAAAGAAGTGGAAGGGTAGTCAAGGACCATGTATAAAGGACCCATGGACAAAGTCAAAGTGGGGTAGGATTGAAGGTGGGAGTGTGTAGGGCATCAGGGAGGGGATGGGGATAATGGAGGCAACTAACTGTACTCGAAAAACTACAAAAAATAAATAAAACTTTAAAAATAAAATAAAAGAAATAAATCTTAAAGTGAAAAAATAAAATAAAATAGCACATTTTATTATATTTGTTTCACTCATTCTTTAAAGAAATAAAATAGTACAGATATTTATAAACCTTTCAGAATTATATCTCTATCCTATTTCTCAAAGGAGTAACTCCCCTGCTGATTTTGTACAAAATGTTTTTGTTGTTCACTTTTAAGTTTGAACTATATAATACATTGTGCCTAAAATTAGATAATTTATGTGTAAAATTATTTAGTGTGTTTTTAAGATTTACTAAAATTATGTGTAATATTTATCAAGCTGTTCTGTCTTCCCATGATTCTAGTAACTTATATTGGTATAGTTTATATAGTTTATTTTAAACACAAGTTTGAGTAGCATTTTATAAATACCCTACAATTTATCCATCCCTCAGCTGTGAACACTATCATATTTATTCTTCCCAACTGCAAACAGTGATGAAACAAACATCTTTGTTCAATTACTTTGTGCACATGTAAGATATTTTCTATAGGTTATATTTCAAAATAGAATTGCTCAGTTGCATGTTATGTGCATTTTCAAATTTAACTGATATTTCAAAATTATTCCCCAAAGGTATGCAAGAGCATTGTAGGTGAATGAAGGAGAAAATATAGCTTTTTCCCATTTCCCAAATATACTAGAACAGAGATTCTCTAACTTAACTGCACATCTGAATAGCCAAGGAACTTTACAAAATTACCAAACCATCAGCCCATGCCAGAGATTCTGATTATAATTGGGCAAGGGTTGGTCCTGGCCATCAGTAGGATTTTAAAGCCCTCATCACCTAGATGATCCTAATGCAAAATCAGAATGGAACACCACTTCACCAGTGGTCCTCAAATGTTAGTTTTTATGAGGATCATCTCTATGGAGGGCTTGTTAAAATGTAGATTGCTTAGATCCACCCACAGAGTTTCTGATTCAGTATGGCTGGGAGTTGGGCTTGAGAAATTACACTTCTGACAAGTTCCAAGGTGAAGCTGATGTCCCATGCCTTCAATTGAGAACAACTCTTCCACAATACAGAATATGGGTAGGGGCGGGGCAGAAACAAGCTTTGACAGCTGGCACTAACAGCTAGGCTATGATGTTCCTACTTAAACAATTTCACACATACCAAAATAATCTGAAATCATCCTGTGTCAACAACATTGTATAATTGTGTCTCAATAGACAAAAACTGGAACTCAGTGAAAACCACAGAAATAATCAAACATCTTTTTCTCTTGACTAACATTAGTTTAGTGATTGCTGTTTCTTTCATCAGTTACAATTTCGGCTCCTTTCCTTTTGCCCCCTACATTAGTCATAGAATTACTCCCCTTTCATACATGACCCAATCCAGCAAAAATTCCTAATAAAGCCCAAATCACCTAACCCAGCTCTAATACTACAACAAGCACTTCCCCATAACCTCTTACCAAGACACCACGTTTCCCCATAGTGTATATTCCCCATCCTACAACAAATTATAACCCCAAATTTGCTTGTTACAGGTGTGTTTCTGGTGGTCTTTGGTGGACACTGACAAAGGTGGGGATGGGATATATATATATATATATACATAAATAAATGTCAATATAGATATATATGACATAGATATAGATATATATGAAATACTACTGAACACACTTAAAAACATATTTTTCCATTGTACATATTAAATAGAATGCTTATTCATAGAATTAAAAAGGAATAATTCACAAAGAATAAAGAATAAGAACAGTCAACCAGATATCTGGTCAAAAATATCAATTATTAAATTGAGATTATTATTTTACTTACCTTTTTCCCCAATGTAAAAATCTTATAACCAATTAGTTATCAAATTATTCATAATGCTTTATTTTTTTCACCTAAAGTATGTCATAGATTTTTCCTATGTCACACAGTGGGAATTAACTGATGATTACTATTAATATTAATTTAATATTATTACCACAATATTAAATTAATATTAATAACTTGTATTAATATATGCATTACATAATTTAGCCAGTTCCTTTCAGAGCTGAACTTCAACAGATATTTTCTAAAGTATAATTAATTTTAAATGACTTCAAATTCTTAATTTTTTTATTATTCTTTTCTTTTACATGCTAATTTTCTTCCATATTGAACTTTAGAAACATGTTTCTGCAGAGGAAACACACCAACCTAAATTAAAGCTGTTCTTTCATTTAAGCTTCTTCCTTTAAATTTAATAAAATATTAAATTGTATTGTATAAATTCTGTGACTTTATTACAAAAAATGTATTTGTATGTCTCTACTTATGCATGCATATATACTTTTATATACTGAGGCCTGTCCATAATATTTTCCTACTGTTACTGATATTTTCATCTATATGGTAAAATTTAAATAAAAGTAATCGTTACTTTGTTTTTATACATCTAAATAATACTGGCATAAACACTACATAGATTGGTGTAGTTGTTTTAATATATTGCTAGTTTTGACTTATTATGTTCAAGGTTTTTATAATGGAGGCAGTGAAAGACAAATACCATAGGATCTCACCTTTAACTGGAACCTAATCAACAAAACAAACAAGCCAGCAAAATATAAACAAAGACACTGAAATTAAGAACAAACTGACAGTAACCGGGGTGGGGGGAGGGGAGGAGATAATGGGGGAAAAGGGTGAAGGATTTACAGGAACAACTATAAAGGACACATAGACAAAAACAAGGGGGGGCATGGAAACAGGAGAGGAAGGTGGGGGATGGCTTGTGTGGCAGGGAGGGGTGGGGGGTAAGGGCAGAAAACTGTAGTTGAACAACAATAAAATTCAGAAGTATTTACTTTAAAAGAATTTTTATAACAGTTCATCAGTAAAATATTTCTATTGCTTTTCTGTCATATTTCGATGTGTTATATTCATTTTGTAAAAATTGTGGAAAATTTTATGTCTTTTTAATAACTAAACAATTTATGTAACAGTAATTTTCTATCATTCAAAGGTTAGAAAGAAACCTGTGTTATATATTTAAAATATTTTTCTGACAAAATTAGTATGTATTCTGTTTTTAAAAATAATGTACGTACTTCTTTGTAGAAGTATGATCTATACTTTACCTTTGTTTCATTAACAATGATGACATAATAAAATATGTGTCAGTAATGCCCAGGGGCTTGGATTTTTTGTTTCCACATTGAACTTATTGCCAAAGATTTAAAGTGTCCACCTTATACTGTCACCTAAAGAATGAAGTGTCATATGTGAGAGGAGAAAGAGGCAGCCAAGTAGTGGAGGCTGGGTCAACTTGCTCTTGTCCCCAACTCAGATTCTCAGCTGATCTTACCACAAATAACCTGAACAATCAACAGAGTCTTAGCCGATATGAAGTTTTCAAGTCAAGGAGTACAGAAGACATTTCACAATGGGTGGTAAGGAGATTTTATAAATCGAAGAGGAAATACGCCTTAAGTGGTGCCTACTGCAGCAGAGAAACAAGTTAGAGATTGCAGCTTTGTGGCTCCTTCCCCTCCCAGGGCAGAGGGCCCCAGTCCTACACAGGGAATGCCCAGACCCTGGCTGGGAGTGACTTGGAAGGATACACAGAGTCAGGAATATCCAGGCTACACACACACAGTGAGCAGCACATCCATAGCTGCAGTGCCAAAAGCCAACAGGGAGAATTACAGACAGAGACAGGGACTCTATCTCCCAAAATGATCAGGGACTGCACCTGGGTTGGGCACAGGCAGCCTGCAGCCTGTAGTAACCATGAGAGACTTTTGGCTTTTTGGAGAGGTGATGTGTGTGGAGAATTAGGTAGTGACTTGGTGCTGCAGTGGAGGTGCCACAGAAAGAGACTTTTTAAAAGGGGAGCTGAAGTGCACTGGACAGGGATTCCATATGTTCACTTGTCCCGCCAGCAAAGAGACAAGACTGAAAGTGAAGGTTGACCCCATTGAATACAGCTGGGCAGGGAAATCAGAAAGTTGCACAGCAAAGGGGTTTCTGGGCCCCAGCCCAGTCCAGCACAGCTAGCAAGCTCAGAGCTATGCATAACAGAGAGTTTGGGACTATGTTTACTTCCAGGACAGCGGCCTGGGAATGAGACAGGCAAGAGTTGAGCACTTGAGATTATTTAGAGCCAGGAAGAATGCCCTTGCCCAGCACAGTTCAAACCTCTGGGAGCTCCAGTCTCATGCAGGATTGTAAGCACCATGTCCAACCAATAGGAAAGATCTGCAGAACAGTCAGGACAGGCTCAAGAACCCCCTGCAGGGTGCATATCCTGAGAAGAAAGACAGGAAGAAAAACTTGAAAAGGATTCGTTTTGAACTTCTCTCAGGGAGACAAAATATACTGGTTCCTAGGGCCCTATTCCACTGAGGCCAGTCAGCCCAGGAGACCAGAAATGCATGCAGCAATGGGTAATCAGGGACCTGCCCAGTTTTGGCTCTCACACAGAGCTGCCATCAGCACCAAGCAGGAAAGAGCAGACCCTCTTACACAGGTTGGCCCCACCCTTGAAACAGACAGGAAGTTCATTACAAACTATATGTTATTGGAAATAAGCTGGGACACACAAGACGGGTGGTGCAGGGACAGGAGGATGCACCCACAACCTTCCCAGAAGACTGGAAAGTGACTCCCAGGGGAGACCTAAGGGTCTCACTTTCATGTCACAATAGAAGCCCCTTCTAGAGACATGTAAAGGTGGTACATGTGGTGCTGCCAGAAGTTGGATGACCCACCCCTGGACCTTGAGCTGATAAAAAGCCAGAGGCAGAAACAGAAGGAGAAAATGGAAGGCTAACACCAAACTCTGCTGAGACAAATTCCATCTCTTTATTCTTCAGTATTTGCATTATATTTTCTCTCAATAGCTTTTTAACATTTTTTCTTTTTCTTCAAATATATTCCAGCTAATTTCCTATATTTTCTCTTATTTTTTATTCTTTTTATTTACATTTTTATATTATTTAATTTTTATTTCAAACCTCACCTTTTATCCTTCCTTTGTCTTACACCATTTGCCTTCTTCCTTTCCTTTCTTATTTTCAAGTTTTATTTTCCCTTGTTCTACTCCTTATTCCTATTCCTTACTCTTACTATTACTCCCCTCTATATATTCTCAGTCATTTTTATTTCCTTTAGTCAGCTCACATTCTTTTTTCCATTCTTCTAATATTTTTATTTTCTTTCCACCTTTATTAATTATTGCTGGTTTGGCATGGATATATGGTTATTGCTATTTTTCTTCAATTTTATTCCTATTTGTTCACTATATTCTTATTTCAAATCTCATAGGTTACTCTCCCCCTGTCTTACTCCATCTTGCCTTCCTCCTGCCTTTGCTTATTTGTGTTTGTAATATTAGACATGGTGGGGGTTATGAATCTCAGTCAACCAGTCAGAGGGGAGAATCCACCAATGAATGAGCCATCAAATCAAAGTCCAAGTACAACAAGAGAGCCCACATAAACTGAATAAAGGACATCCCTAGAGCATCCAAATCAGGGCATCAAGGAAGTTGCACCACTGAGTTTCATAGAACTCCTACCACAGAAGACCACCTACAAAGAGGAACATCAAAGCAGAGCAATCTGAGACATAGACACAAATAAAATGAGTCACCTTCAATGGGGAGAAAATGAAACAATTCCCAACTGAAAGGAAAGGAGGAATCACCAGAAAAAGAGCTAAAAGAAATTGAGGCAAGCAATCTATCAGACATAGAATTCAAAATAATGATTATAAGTATGTTCAAAGAACTCAGTGAGAACTAAAAGGAACTTTAGTGGAATTACAAGGTATAGCAAGAACTACATCAGCATGAAAAAGACATAGATTATGAATAAGAACCAAGAGGAAATGAATAATACAATACCTGAAATGAAGAATCCATTAGAAGCAATTAAAAGGAGACTAGATGAACCAGAGGACTGAATAGACAAAGTAGAAAAAGCATCCAGTCAGAGTGACAAGACAAAAAAAGACTCTAAAAGAATGAGGATAGTTTAGGGGAATTTCAGGACATATGAAATGCAACAACATTTGCATCATAGGGATACCAGAAGGAGAAGAAAAAGAGCAAGGGATTAAAAACATGTTTGAATAAGTAATGACAGAAAACTTCCATAACTTGGTGAGGAAAAAAAGCCATGTAAGTTCAGGAAGCACAGAGGGTCCCAATTAAGATGAACACAAAGAGGACTACTCCAAGACACATTGTAATTAAAATGGTAAAATTTAAAGACAAAAAGATAACCTTAAAAGCAGGTAGGGAGAAACAGCTAGTAACATACAAGGAACTCCAATAAGGTTATCATCTAATTTCTCAACAGAAACATTACAAGCCAGAAGAGATTGGCATGAAATATTCCAAGTAATGAAAAGCAAGGACCTGAAACCAAGATTATTCTATCCAGCAAGACTCTTGTTTAAAATGCAAGGTGAAATAAAGAGTTTCCCTGACAAAAGAAGGATAAAAGGGGACATCTCTACCAAGCCACACTACAAGAGATGCTAAGGGGACTGCTTTAAAAAGAAGAAAGGGAGACAGATGAGAGAGAGCAAGAACAAGAGAGAGAGAGAGAGGAACACAGGTACAAGGGGAAAAAACAAGTACCTATCAATAACAACCTTAAATGTAAATGGAATAAATGCCCCCTTCAAAAGGCATAAAGTAGCTGAGTGGATAAGACAACACAATCTACTATTTTCTGTCTACAAGAAACCCACCTTAGAACAAAAGATATACACAGGCTGAAAGCAAAGGGATGGAAAAAATATCCCCAGCAAAGGGACAAAAGAAAAAAAGGAAAGAAAAGCTGCAGTAACAATACTTATATTATAGAAAATATACTTCAGAACAAAGGCCATAATGAAGACAAAGATCAGTACATAATACTTAAGGGAATTGTCCAACAAGAGGATATAACCCTTGTAAACATATATGCACCCTATTTAGGAACACCTACATATATAAAGAAAATCTTGGAGGACTTCAAGAAAAATATTGGTGGCAGCACAGTTCATAGGGGATTTTAATGCCTCACTGTCAACAAAGGATAGGTCTTCCAAACTAAGAATCAACAAGGATATTGTGGCACTGAACAATGCAATACATGGAATGTACCTAATTGCTATTTGCAGAACATTTCACCACAAAGAATCAAAATATACATTCTTTTCAAACACATGTCCATTATTTTCAAAGATAGACTATATGGTAGGAAACCAAACAAACTTTAACAAATTCAAGAAAATTGAAATCACATCAAACATCTTCTTAGATCACAATGGCTTGAAACTAGAAACCAAACTAAAAAAAAACCCTCAAAAACAGTTAAAAATATGGAGACTAAATAACATATTATTGAATAATAAATGGGTTAACAATGAGATCAAGTAAAAATTCAAAAACTGCCTGGAAGCAAATGAAAATGAACACACAATAACCCAAAACCTCTGGGACAAAACAAAGGCAGGCCTGAAGGGAAGTTCATAGCAATATGGGCCTACTTAAAGAAAATACAAAAATCTCAAGTAAACAACCTAACCCTAAATCTAAAAGAACTAGAAGAACAACAACAAACTAAGTCCAAAGCAAGTAGGAGGAAGAAAATAATCAAGAACAGAGCAGAATTAAATGATATAGAGACTAAAACAAATCAAAGGATCAATGAATCCAGGACCTGTTTCTTTGAAAAGATAAACAAAATCGACAAACCTTTTACCAGACTCATTAAGAAAATAAGAAAGAAGACCCAAATAAATCTTTAATGAAAGAGGAGAAGTAGCCCTGGCTGGCATAGCTCAGGGAATTGAGCGTGGGCTGTGAACCAAAGTGTCGCAGGTTCGATTCCTAGTCAGGGTACATGCCTGGGTTGTGGGCCACGGTCCCCAGCAACTGCACATTGATGTTTCTCTCTCTCTCTTTCTCCTTCCCTTCCCTCTCTAAAAAATAAATAAATAAAATCTTTAAAAAAATTTACAAAAGAAAGAGGAGAAGTAACAACTGATACCACAGAAATACAAAGAATTATAAGAAATTATTATGAACAACAATATGCCAAGAAACTGGACAAATTCTCAGAAACATACAATCTCCCAAAACTGAATAAAGAAGAGGCAGAAAGCTTGCCCTGACTGATGTGTCTCAGTGGATTGAGTGCCAGCCTGTGAACCAAAGGGTTGCCAGTTCGATTCTCAGTCTAGGGCACATGCCTGAGTTACAGGTCAGGTCCCTAATAGGGGGTGCGCAAGAGGCAACCACACATTGATGTTTCTCTCCCTCTGTTTCTCCTTCCCCTCCCCTCTTTCTAAAAAATAAATAAAATCTTTTTTAAAATCTTAAAAAATAAGAGGCAGAAAGCCTGAACAGACTGATAACAACTAGTGAAATTGAAGCAGTAATCAAAAAACTCCTGGCACACAAAAGTCCTGGAAAAGATGGATTCACAGGCAAATTTTCCAAAATTCAAAGAGGAACTAACAGCTATCCTTCTCAAACTATTCAAAAAATTCAAGAAGAGAGATGACTCCTAAACTCTTTTTAAGATGCCAGTATTATCCTAATTCCAAAACTAGTTAAGACACAATAACAAAGGAAAATTACAGACCAAAATCTCTGATGAACACAGATGCTGAAATCCTCAACATATTAGCAATCCAGATCCAGCAATACATTAAGAATATCATACCCCAGTATCAAGTGGGATTCATTTCGGGGAGGGAAGGTGGTATAATATTCACAAATCAATAAACATAAGACATCACACAAACAAAATGAAAGACAAATATCACATGATAATATTAATTGATGCTGAAAAAGCATTTGATAAAATACAGTACCTATTTATGATAAAAAATATTCAGCAAGGTGGCAATAGTGGAAGCATAAGGCCACTTCATTGTAATAAATGTCATATACAAGAAACCAACTGCCCACATTACTCATTGGGTGAAAACTAAAAGTGTTTCCCTTAAGTTCAGGAACAAGACATAGGTTCCCACTTTCATTCTTACTCAACATAGTACTGGAAGTGCTAGTCATAGTAATTAGACAAGAAGAGGAAATAAAAAGCATCCAAATTGAAAAAAAAAAGAAAGTAAAACTGTCATTATTTGCAGATGACCTGATAGTGTACATAGAAAACCCCCTAGTCTCTGCCAATAACTACTTAACCTAATGAGTGAATTCAGAAAAGTAGTGGAATATAAAGTCAATATTCAGAAACTGATGGCATTCTTGTACACCAACAATGAATTATAAGAAAGGGAAACTAAAAAAATATCCCATTTACTTTAACAACAAGAAAAATAAAGTACCTAGGAATACATTTAATCAAGGATGTAAAAGACCTGCGTTTTGAAATTTGAAGAACACTAAAGAAAGAAATTGAAGAAGATACAAATAAATGGAAGCATATATTGTGTTCATGGATTGGAAGAATTAACATCATTAAAATGTTCATACTATTCAAAGCAATCTATAGATTCAATGCAATTCCTACTAAAATACCAATGGTATATTCCGTGATGCAGAAAAAAATATTCCAAAAATTTAAATGGAACTAAAAAAGACCCCAAATAGCCTCAGCAATTCTGAGAAAGAAGAACAAAGTTGTGGAGATAACAGTACTTGATATTATACTATACAAGTCCACTGTAATGAAGACAGCCTGGTACTGGCCTAAGAACAGACACATAGATCAATGGAACAGAATAAGGAGTCCAGAAATGAACCATGTCTCTAAGATCAAATAATATTTGACAAAAGTGGCACAAGCAAACAATGGAGTAAAAACAATCTCTTCAATAAATGTTGGGAGAACTGGACTGGTAGATGCCAAAAAATGAAACTACACCACCTGACTGACACCAACTGACACCATATACCAGAATAAGCTAAAAATTAATAAAAGACTTACATATATGTTGTGATACCATAAGAAAATTAACTAGATGAAAACAAAGACAGTAAAATTTCACATATCCCACCTAACAATATTTTGGCTGATATATCTCCTAGGGCAAAGAAAATAAAGGAAAAAATAAACAAATGGGACTAGTTTGAATTAAAATGCTTCTGCATGGCTAACAAAACCATCATCAAAATGAAAAGTGAACCGACCACAAAGGAGAACTATTTGCCAATGATACATCAGACAAGGGTTTAATTTCCACACCAGGAAGACAAACAATTCAATTAAAAAGTGAGCAAAGGATGTGAATAGACACTTCTGCAAAGAGGACATTCAGATGGCTCACAAACATATGAAAAGATGTTCAATATCACTAGCCATCAGAGAGATGCAAATTAAAACTACAATGACTTATCACCTCACATGGGTCAGAATGGCCATCATTAATAAATCAACAAACAAGTGCTGGAGAGGATGTGGAGAAAGGGGAACTCCTAGTGCACTGCTGGTAGGAATGCAGACTGGTACAACCACTGTGGAAAACAATATGGAATTTCCTAAAAACAAAAAAAAAAAAAACAAAAACAAAAACAGAACTGCCTTATGATTCAGTGATTCCACTGCTGGGAATATAACCTAAGAATCTTGAAACACCACTTCAAAGGAACTCATGCACCCTTATGTTCATAGCAGTGCTATTTATAGTAGCCAAGTGTTGGAAACAGCCAAGTACCCATCAGTAGATGAGTAGATTAAAAAGCTCTGGTCCATTTACACTATAAAATAGAAAGAAAAGAAAGAAAACAAAGAAAAGAAAGGAAGGAAGGAAGGGAGGGAGGGAGGGAGAGAGAGAGAGAGAGAGAGAGAGAGAAAGAAAGAAAGAAAGAAAGAAAGAAAGAAAGAAAGATTCTATCTTTCAACAGAGCATGGATGGAACTGTAGACTATTATTTTAGGTGGTAAACCAGTCAGCAAAAGACAAATACCATATGACCTCACTTATAAGTGGAATCTAATGAACAAAATAAACTAACAAGAAAAATAGACCCAGAGATATGGAAACATGGAGCCGACTGAGAGCTGTAGCAGGTGAGAAAGAGGGAGAAATGGTGGAAAGAAAGGGAAAGAATTAGTCAAAGAACATGTATGAATGACTCATGGACATAGACAACCAAGAAGGGATTTACTGTGAGCCAGAAAGGTGGGCTGGGCAAAGGGAGGCAAAAGGGAAATGAATTGGGATAACTGTAATAGAATAAAGTATAAAAAAGTAAAGTAAAGAAAAAAGAAAATATATGGAAGCATAGCAATGATACAGAAAAGTACAAAAATCTTAAGTGAACAGCTAGATGAATTATCACAAAGCTAACCACCTATGTTAACTATGACAGATAAAGATAGTAAATGACACAAGCTTCTCTGAAGCTGCTCCAATCATTTTCCAATAGACAAACATTATCCTGACTTCTAACGCCAGAGCAGTTTTATGTGTTTTCAAATTTTATATAAATGGAATAAAACAGTAAAAAAAAGAGTGCCACATGCATATTCTTCATATAATAGAAACTTCCATGAAGAGAGATCTTCTGTCAATGATCAGCACCATTTAGAAGCTACTAAGACGTGGTGGGAGGTAAGAGGGTAAGGGGTGAATAATGGTGATGGAAGGAATCTTGAATTTGGGTGGTTAGCACGCAATACAATATACAAATGATGTATTATAGAACTGTATACCTGAACCCTGTATGATTTTATTAACCAATTCACCCCAATAAATCATAAAAACAATAAATATAAAGAAAAAAGAGGGGGGACGGAAGATGGCGGCTTTGCTCTAGGCAGCGTTTTTCTCGGCTTCTGTGAAGAGGGGGGAAACTTGCGGATCGGTGGAAGAACAGAGCAAGTGGGCTAGGTTACCGAATCACTTTTGAAAGCAGGACATCAAAAATTATTGCACTCACTGGAAAACCAGATGGTAAGGAGACTGCTGCAGGAGAAAAGGGGTCCAGGGATCAGCATAGGGTTTAGGGGTGAGCAGACCCCAGGCCTGCCCGGTGCTCCGGGGTCTGCCCCAGGGCTCCCGAGAGAGGGAAGTCACTGCTCCCTCCCCTGAATACAGGGGTGAGCAACTCCAGGGGAGAAAGTGTTGCTAGAAGGAACAGATTGGCCAGTTGGACTGGGAAAAAAATCGCCCAGGGACTATGAACACCCACCCAGAGACCTGGGAGAAGTGAAGGCCTCTAGCTGACAGGACCAGGGGCAGCCTGGAGGACTGACAGGACCAGGGGCAGCCTGGAGGAGCGCCCGCACCCCTAGCCCGGTGGAGGTGCAGATCAGTGGAGAGTACAGAGCCGGGCCGCGCTCGGCTCGAGCCCCATAGGGAGGCCTGGGTCGCGCGCTGCGATCCCGGGAGGGACGTGGTGCTTGGTGCGTTCCTACGGTGGTGGCTCAGAGATTTCCAGCCAGCCCCACCAGGGAAGCCGAGAAAGGCGCCGACACCTGGTCAGAGTGCGGTTGGCGGGGAACACGGAGCTGGAAACAGCTTGGCATGCACACGGTCAGGATGACTGATTCTCGCACGCTTTGATCCCGGAAGGGTCGCGGCAAGGCGCTTAGGGCGATCCTAGACCCCGAATCTCAAAAGTTTGGGGGAGGGGTGCACCCTTTTACCATCCCCAGGGAGGGCGCAGTGAATCCCAAACGTCGGGGGTGCCTCCTGAGATCGTAGAGCTGGAACCCTGCAGGACCCCGGAGTCCGGAAGAACGTGGAAGTGAGATCCAGAGAGCCAGTGTGTTCAGGAGCACCCAGGGTACCTGACAGACTTGCTGAGATCTGGCTGGGAGAGAGAGAAGCATTTCAAAGGTCCCTCAGTCAGCTGAAGACAGCAAGATCAGAAAAACTGGTCTGGCCAGTTAGAAACCAAAAACAGGTGTTTTTTTGTTGGGTTTTTTTTTTGTTGTTTTTGTGGGTTTTTTTGGTTTTGTTTGGTTTTGTTTGGTTTCTCTGGCTGTTGTTGGTTGATTGATTTTATCTTGTGTTTTACGTGCCATTTTATTTTTCAGTTCTTATTATTTTTATCTCGCAATCCCTTATGTTTCTCTTCCATTCATCCTAATATTATTCTTTCCACTCCAAATTTATCTCTCCTGCACTACATCTTCTGCTTTTCTTTCCTTTTTTTTTAATCTTGCAAGTTGCTGTAAATTTGTTTTATATTTTTCTCACTTTTCTGACATTTTTTATTTTAATAATATTTTGGTATTCTTTTTCTTTCTGTATAATCTTCTTTGCTTGGCTGGTTATACTGTCATTTGATAGGTTCCCCCTGGTATCTCAGTCACAAGGTGTTGATAAGTTACTATCCTTCATCTGTGTTCCATTATTATACCTCTCAAGGTTCTATATTCTTTATTCTTGTTATCTAGACCTCATCGATTCTGCCACAAGACTGTCACTTTACTCTTAGTCCTAGTAAGACCTAGTCTATACAATTGTAAATGTTTCTCAATGCCCCTACCTGATCTCAGGCCACTTTGCAATTTTCTGAACTATACTATTGTGGGGGTTGTCTCTATTCTTGTACTCACTACTCCTATATACTAATCTTTAGTCCAACCCTACCTTAGAATCTGACCTCCCACAGCCTCACAGCTTTCTAGATCCAACTAACAATCCTCTCATCCCCAATAAGAGTCTTACCTTCCTTCCATCCTTTCTAAAATGTGGATAGTGGGGTGGAGGATCACAGTTAACACTATAAGGAGCCAAAGGATAAGCCATCTATTCTCTACTGGCTGCTAAAGTAAATATCATAGTACACTGTCTTGCTGTTTTAAACCATTTTGCCTTACTCCTCCAACTGATCACAAAAAAGAGTAGGGGGAGGCTGTGAACACACCAGGATACACGAAGGAGATTGCACCACTGAATCTCACAAATATTCTACCACAGAAGTTCACACCATAATTACAGGGAATCAGAACGGATCAAATTAACAAACAAGAAGAAAAAAGAAGAAACCCATGAACAATGAGAAAACAAAGAAACAACCCCCCAACTGAAGGGAAATGAGGAAGCCTCAGGAAAAATGCTAAATGAAATAGAGGCAACTCAACTATCAGATAGTGAGTTCAAAACAATGATTACCAGGAAGTTCAATGAACTCACAATGAGCTTTCAGAAATTAGAGGGAAACGACATCAATCTCACTGCAAACTATATAAACATGAAAAAAGAAATAGAAAATCTCAACAAAGGTCAAGAGGAAACGAAGAATACAATTTCTGAACTGAAGAACACAGTAGAAGGAATGAAAAGCAGTATCAATGAAGCAGAAGATCGGATTAGCAAGCTGGAGGACAAAGTAGAAAACAGCATCCAGAAAGAGCAAGAAAAGGAAAAGAGGCTCAGAAAGGATGAAGAGGGATTAAGAGAAATGCAAGACAATATGAAATGTAATAATATCCATATAATAGGGATACCAGAAGGAGAAGAAGAGCAAGGGATCGAAAACCTAGATGAACAAGTAATGAAGGAAAACTTTCCTAATTTGATGAGAGAAAAAGTCACACAAACCCAGAAAACACAGAGAGTCCCAATCAAGAGGAACCCAAAGAGACCCACCCCAAGGCACATCATAATTAAAATGACAAAATTTCAAGACAAAGAGAGAATCTTAAAGGCAGCAAGGGAGAAAAAGGAAGTAACATACAAGGGAGCCCCAATAAGGCTAACAGCTGACTTCTCAATGGAAACACTTCAAGCCAGAAGAGAATGGCAAAAAATACTCCATGTAATGAGAACCAGAGGTCTGCAACCAAGGCTACTATATCCAGCAAGGCTCTCGATCAAGACAGAAAGCCAAATAAGAAGCTTCCCAGACAAAAGAAGTCTAAAAGAATACACTTCGACCAAACCAGCTCTGCAAGAGATTCTAAAAGGACTGCTTTAAGGAAGGGAGGGAAAAGAGAGAGAGAGAGAGGAACACACGTACATAAAAGACAATGAATAAGTACCTATCAATAATAACCTTAAACGTAAATGGATTAAATGCTCCAATCAAAAGACATAGAATAGCTGATTGGATAAGAAAAAAATGACCCACATATCTGCTGTCTACAAGAGACCCACCTCAGGATAAAAGACCTACACAGGCTGAAAGTGAAGGGCTGGAAATAAATCTTCCAAGCAAATGGACAGGAGAAAAAAGCCGGGGTAGCAATACTCATATCAGACAAAATAGACTTCCAAAAAAGGTCCATAAAGAGAGACCCAGAAGGTGACTTCATAATACTCAAGGAAAGAATCCACCAAGAAGACATAAATATTGTAAATATATATGCACCCAACATAGGAGCACACAAATACATAAAGAAAATCTTAGAGGACTTCAAGAAAGATATGGACAGCAACACAATTACAGTGGGGGATTTTAACACCCCACTATCAAAAATGGTCTTCTACACAAAATACCAACAAAGATATTGTGGCATTGAACAATACTCTTGATGAAATGGACTTTACTGATATATACATAGCCCTCCATCCAAAAGAAGCTAAATATACATTCTTTTCAAATGTACATGGAACATTCTCAAAGATAGACCACATGATAGGACACAAAACAAGCCTCAAGAATTTCAAGAAAATTGAAATCATACCAAGCATTTTCTCAAACCACAAGGGACTGAAGCTAGAAACCAACCCGAAGGAAAAAAAACAAAAACACTCAAAATCATGGAGATTAAATGGCATACTATTAAACAATGAATGGGTCAAGAATGATATTAGGGAAGAAATCAAAAGGTTTCTGGAAACAAATGAAAATGAACTCACAAAAACCCAAAATTTATGGGACACAGCCAAGGCAGTCCTGAGAGGGAAGTTCATAGCGATACAGGCCCACCTAAAAAGGTTAGAAACATTCCAAACAAACAACCTAACCCTACGTCTACAAGAACTCGAGGAACAACAACAAAGGCAGCCCAGAGCAAGCAGAAGGAAGGAAATAACCAAGATCAGAGCAGAATTAAGTGACATAGAGACTAAAAGCACAATTCTAAGGATCAATGAATCCAAGAGCTGGTTCTTTGAAAAGACAAACAAAATCGACAAGCCTTTAAGCAGACTCATCAAGAAAAAAAGAGAGAAGACCCAAATAAACACAATCAGAAATGAAAGAAGAGAGATTACAACAGATACCACAGAAATACAAAGGATTGTAAGAAATTACTACAAAGAGCTGTATGCCAAGAAATTTGAAAACCTAGGTGAAATGGACAACTTTCTAGAAAAATATAATCTTCTAAAACTCAATGAAAAAGAAGCAGAAAGCCTGAACAGACCAATAACAACGAAAGACATTGAAGCAGTAATCAAAAAACTCCCAACACACAAAAGCCTGGGACCAAATGGTTTCACAGGAGAATTCTACAAAGAATTTAAGGAAGAGCTAACCCCTATCCTTCACAGACTATTCCAAAAAATCCAAAAAGATGGGAGTCTCCCAAACTCTTTTTATGAGGCCAACATCATCCTAATTCCAAAACCAAATAAAGACACAACAAAGAAAGAAAACTTCAGGCCAATATCACTGATGAACATTGATGCTAAAATCCTCAACAAAATACTTGGCAAACCACATCCAACAATACATTAAAAAGATTATACACCATGACCAAGTAGGATTCATTCCAGGGATGCAAGGATGGTTCAATATTCACAAGTCAGTAAATGTAATACATCACATAAACAAAAGCAAAGACAAAAACCACATGATCATATCATTTGATGCAGAAAAAGCATTTGATAAGGTACAGCACCCATTCATGATAAAAACATTCAGCAAAGTGGGAATAGAGGGAGCGTTCCTCAGCATAATAAAGGCCATATATGAGAGACCTTCAGCCAACATGATACTCAATGGGCAAAAATTAAAATCTTTTCCACTAAGATCAGGAACAAGACAAGGCTGTCCACTTTCACCACTTCTATTCAATATAGTACTGGAAGTTCTAGCCACAGCAATCAGACAAGAAAAAGAAATAAAAGGAATCCAAATCGGAAAGGAGGAAACAAAACTGTCACTGTTTGCAGATGACATGATAGTATACATAGAAAATCCTATAGACTCTACCAAAAAACTCCTTGACCTAATAAATGAATTTGGCAAAACAGCGGGATACAAAGTCAATATCCAGAAATCAAAGGCATTTCTGTACACCAACAATGAAACAGCAGAAACAGAGATCAAGGAAAAAAATCCCATTTGAAATAGCAAAAAAGAAAAAATAAAATATCTAGGAATAAACCTAACCAAAGAGGTAAAAGACCTGTATTCAGAAAACTACACAACACTGAAGAAAGAAATCAAGGAAGACACAAACAAATGGAAACATATATCATGTGCATGGATTGGAAGAATTAATATCATCAAAATGTCTATACTACCCAAAGCAATTCACATATTCAATGCAATTCCTATTAAAGTACCAATGGCTTATTTCACAGACATAGAACAAACACTTCAAAAATTTATATAGAATTATAAATGACCCCAAATAGCTGCTGCAATTTTGAGAAAGAAGAGTAAAGTAGGAGGGATCACAATACCTGACACTAAACTACACTACAAGGCCACTGTAATCAAAACAGCCTGGTACTGGCATAAAAACAGGCACATAGACCAATGGAACAGAACAGAGAGCTCAGAAATAAGCCCAAGTCTCTATGGACAATTAATATTTGACAAAGTAGGCAGCAACATAAAATGGAATAAAAATAGCCTCCTCAACAAATGGTGTTGGGAGAACTGGACAGCCACGTGCAAAAAAATGAAACTTGAGCACCAACTTACACCATATACAAAAATAAATTCAAGGTGGATAAAGGACTTAAATATAAAACGTGACACCATTAAAGTCCTAGAGGAGAATGTAGGTAGGAAAATCTCAGATATTTCACGAAGAAACTTTTTTACTGACTTTTCCCCTAGAGCAAGGGACATAAAGGAAAGAATAAACGAATGGGACCTCATCAAAATTAAAAGCTTCTGCACAGCTAAAGAAAATAGTATCAAAATTAAAAGAGAACCAACTGTATGGGAAAACATATTTGCCAATGATACCTCAGACAACAGTTTAATCTCCAAAATATATAAAGAACTTACACGACTCCACTCTAAGAAGACAAGGAATCCAATTAAAAAGTGGGCAAAGGACTTGAACAGACACTTCTCCAAGGAGGACATACAGAAAATCCAAAGACACATGAAATGATGTTCAATATCGCTAGCTATCAGAGAGATGCAAATTAAAACCACAATGAGATACCACTTCACACCAGACAGAATGGCCATCATAAACAAAGCAACAAACAAGTGTTGGAGAGGTTGTGGAGAAAAGGGGACCCTAGTGCACTGTTGGTGGGACTGCGGACTGGTACAACCACTATGGAAAGCAGTATGGAACTTCCTCAGAAAACTAAAAATGGATCTGCCTTTTGACCCTACGATTCCACTGCTGGGACTCTATCCTAAGAATACCAAAACACCAATTCAAAAGAACCTATGCATCCCAATGTTCATAGCAGCACAATTTACAATAGCTAGATGCTGGAAGCAACCAAGACGCCCATCAGTAAATAAATGGGTCAAAAAAACTATGGTACATTTACACAATGGAATTCTATGCAGCAGAAAGAAAGAAGGAGCTCCTACCCTTTGCAACAGCGTGGATGGAGCTGGAAAACATTATGCTTAGCAAAACAAGCCAGGCAGTGAAAGACAAATACCATATGATCTCACCTTTAACAGGAACCTAAACAACAAAACAAAGAAACAAGCAAAATATAACCAAAGACACTGAAATAGAGGACAGGCTGACGGTGACCGGAGGGGAGAGAAGAGGGAATTTAAGGGGACTTAAAGGACACATGGTCATAAACTAAGGGGAGGATGGTACTGGGAGGGAAGTGGGGAGGGGTGGGAGGGGAGACTGGGTTGGGAGTAAAAGGGAGAAAACTGTATTTGAACAATGAGTAAAATAAAAAAAAATTTAAAAAAAAAGAAATATGATGGATTATACATTAAAAAGGAAGCTATTGCCCTGGCTGGTATGGCTTAGTGGGATAAGCTTCAGCCTATGAACCAAAAGGTTGTTGATTTGATTTCTGGTCAGGGTACATGCTTGGGTTGAGGGCCGGGTCCCTCACTGGGAGTATGCAAGAGGCAACTGATTGATGTTTCCCTCTCTCCTTTCTCCCTCTCTCTCCCTCTCTATAAAAATAAATAAAATCTTTTAAAAAAGAAGCTATTGAAGAAAACAGCAGCACAGATATTTAAAATTAGGTATTGTTTGTTTGTTTCTAATATAATACTATATCTAAAGAAATTATTTTAGATTTCTACACCAAAAAACAATTTCCCTGAGCCAATTAATCATATACATAGTCCACTAGGATCTTTTTCTACTCCAAACTAATAACCCCCAGGTGTGAAATCTGGATTGAATCCTCTATGTATACATAAATAATTCAAGCAGATGTATTCAGTGCCTGTGGCACAGATACAGTTGCCCCTTTCCCAGTTCCCTGGAGCCTTTCTTCACTCTGTGGAAGCCTTCCTCCTTGACCTCTTCCTATAGGCCATCAATCTTTCCATTCACCTCACCTCTTATAGCTCAGCCTGCCCTGCTCATGCTCAATCAGAGGTTTATTCTTTCTGTTCTATTTATTGTATCACCTTTATTGATAGAGCTGGAAAGAGCCTTTGAGGTATGAGAGTGGACAAAGACATAGAATATCTTGTTCCTTTATAAATTCCAGTTTAAATTTTTGTGAGACAATTAGATCATTTATGATGTAAAGAACAGGAAATATTAAAACCTTAGTCCTTTAGATCTACAATTTCCACCTCACCTAGAAAGTTCAATCATTTCTTTTAGCCTTTTCCTATTCTAGTCTTGGTTCTTACATGAGTAACATGTATACTAATAATCATAACTGCATCTTATATTCACTTGAACAACAGTAGTGTACTCATTGCCAAACACCATATTATTTCAGTCTACAAAGTATGCATAAGATATACAGGATTCACAAATATAGGAGTATCCATAGTAAGGGATTCACTACAGTGAGGGATTCTGGTCTGATGCTAGAATATAAAGAGAAACATCATAGTTTTTTCATTTATTCATCAGCATCACTTACCCCTTTTAATAATGCAAAGACTCAAGGAAGCCACAGATCAGTCCTTTCAAAGACTTTCTTTCACATAAACTCCATTTTCATGAATCTTACTACATTTTTATGACTTCTCCATTTATTGAATCAGAAATAGAGAATGGGTTTTTTGATAGATTTCTTTGCTTAGCTATGCAAGTGGTATGCCTCCTTAAGTAGGAACACTTCAAGATCACCTTGTCAATATATTAGCACTGTACAAGTTTTCAAAATGAAGGTGTTTACTCAGAAATGTAAAGTAATTTCTACAGTAAGGATTTCTCACTTCTCAAATTAGTAGGAAAAATATTTGTTCTACATACATCTTTATTTTATTCAGTATTTTATTCCTTAGGCAGTGTAAGTTGATTTGGTTTTACTTTTCCATGTTAGAGAGTTCTTTATTATTACAAAGTTCTTTATTATTACTGTCATATGGCTCTTTATTTTCTATGGCAAAAAATAAATTAATATTCTCTTACTGTTCGTTAAGCTTACCTATTTTCCTGAAGAAAGTTTTAAACACTGTCCTAACATGATATTTCTTTAAGCAATTAAAAATAAGTTGCTTAATTGCCTTTTAAGGCTAATAAATTAAGTGTCATAAGACCCAGCAATTCCACTTATGGGGATTTATCTGAAGAAAACAAACCCACTAACCCAAAACAATATATGAACACATGTGTTCATTTTTCTTCAGTTACAATAACCAACGTATGGAAGCAAAGTATCGTCAATAAATGAAAGGAAAAAGAAGATGTGGTACATATACACAATGAAATATTACTCAGTCATAAAAAGAATGAAACCTTGCCATTTGCAACGACAAAGATAGCCTGAAAGGGATTATGCTAAGTGGAATGAATCAGACAGAGAAAAAAAATATGATATCACTTGTATGTTAAAGTCTAAAAAACAAACAAAGAAAATAAAACAGAGAGTCATAGATAAACACAGAACAATCTGATGATTGCCAGAGGGGAAGAGACTGGGGAGATGGGGAAAAAGATGAATGGATTAAGAGGTACAAAGTTCTAGTTATAAAATAAATAAGTCACACACATGTACAGCATAGGAAATATAGTCAATAATATTGCAATAACATTGCACAGCAGTAAGTGGTTCCTGGACTTAGTGTGGTGATCACTTTGTAAGGTATATAAATGTTGAATTATTCTGTTGTAACCCCTGAAACAAATGTAATCTGTATTCCAACTATAATTTTTCACAAAAAAAAGAAAATAGAGAAAATAAGACTAATCAATATCAGTAGCATTGCTATCTTTTAATAATTATAAGTATAAACTTGGCCAAAATCTTGATCCCATTTTGTTTGTTTCCTTCTGAGTTCAGTTTTGTACCTGCCAGAGTTTTTGTTGCAAGTAACTACTTGTCTGATTTAATAAAAAAGGAAGCAATTGAAAAAATATTGGGTTGACATAATCTCTAGGAAAGCAGAAGACCTCTAAGGAGGCTCAGACAAATGATAAGACTAGTCAGATAGGTCTTGAATTGAAGACACTGTGGCTTCTGCTGCTCATCACAGGACTTGGGCACCGCACAGGCTGCTGGCCCCTCTGGCATGTAACTCCTGAAACCTGGGCTCAACTGCTGCTGGACGTGCTGCAAATGACTATGTTCATAATAAGTATAAAGATTCTACTGCTGAGGAAACATATGCAAATCCAGATTAATTTTCTATTCTTCAGGGAATATACAGTAAGGAAAAAAACCCACAGAACATGTCATCTCATTCAGTAGGTCAGGAGTCAGAGCAAACTTTTTCTGTAAAGGTCGGATAGAAAGTATTTTGGCTTTGTAGGCCATTTAGTCTCTGTCACAATCAGTCCAAGGCCTTTAGAATACAAAAACAGCCATAAACAATACATAAATAAATGTGTGTGGCTTTGGTTAATAAAACTTTATATTTGAACACTGAAATTTGCATTTCACACAATTTTTACATGTCATGAAATACTCTTTTTTTCTAAATGCAATTACATAAAATACATATATACTCACACTTTAAGCTAAAACTTCTGTGTCATCTATGCTCTAACTTGTTTATTCCAAGTCTATCAAAACCACTAGGTGATGCATACTCTAGCCAGTGGGGTCCATGTGGTGTGGATGCAATGAACAAATTCACATGGACTGCAGAAGTCTGGTGGAGAAAAAGAGACAGCATGGCCACTCCTTGAGTGAGAGAGTGTCCTGACCCTTGCCTGGACAGGCTTTTATTGCTTTTCTGGGAGCACTACCTCAAAGGTCTTCATTCATCATTGTCACACAGTGATGATCAAACAATAGGTAACATTCAAAGAACTGTGAGGGCTTATTCTGAGTCAGGATCAGTTAGCTAAAGGGCCATAAAACTTTGGGAAACAAATTTATTTTATGCTTGAACCCTTATCAGAAAATTGGGGACACTTAGCAAAGCAGGTTTCCAGGGATTTTATGCATTCTTTCTTAGGCCTGATCGCCCCAGGGAACCGCCCATTCCTGCCCAGGGCTGCACTGCCCTCTAGCATTGTTTCAGGCTTAAGTTAGGCAGGGGAAGTAAGACAGCCAAGAGATTAGGAGACTTCTCACAGATGGAATGGGGACTCAGGCTGTCAAAGCCAAGGGGTGAGGGTCCATCACCCCCTTTCCCAAGTCCTTCCCTGAGGGCCCCTTCATGACCTTGCCTGTCTTAGGCCATCCCTCCCTTGAGGAATCTTATTCATCATTGGCTAACCAGTCATCTGCCCTGGGGCCAAGCAGGGTGAAGTAAAAGGGGACAGAGGCCTTGCCCCTACCAGGAAGATAAGCTTTGTCTCCTTAGTGGCTTATGGTCCCAAGGTCTCTTTACTCAGCTTTAGCCATAGGGGGTTATAGCTTCTGAAACATGGCAGGGTAGTTCCCAACAATTAGGTGCATAGATATTAACCTTAGGTTAGCTTTATTTTCAGATATTTACAAGTATGTTTTGGGTTTAAACAATTAATTTTCAATTTACTGAAGTTAAAATGTTAAAAAGGAGCTCTTCAGACCATTATGTTTAGCTAGAATATCATTTTTCCTATGTTTACAAGTATAATATATTTTTTAAAAGCACTTTCTAGGGAATTTGGTTCCACATTAGAATATTAAAGAAAAACCTTCAAGTGTTTCACAACACATCCCATTTAAATGGGTTTGCACATCCAGGAAGAACACAGGCACCATCTCAGTTAACAAAAGTTATTTACAATTCAGTTTCAGTCAAATGTGAGTCCTGGAGCTGCTGCCATGCATACTGAGTATTTTCCTTTTCTCTTTTTTTAAAGACTTTTTAAACTTATTTTTAGAGAGAGGAAGGGAGGGAGAAAGAGAAGATGAGAAACATCAATATGTGGTTGCTTCTCAAGCACCCCCTACTGGGGACCTGGCCCAGAGCCCAGGCATGTGGACTGACTGAAAATTGAGCTGAGGACCCTTTGCTCACAGTCTGGCATTCAGTCCACTAAGCCACACCAGCCAGAGCCATACTGAGTGTTTTTAATGAGCCATTTTAAAAATAATTATATCTTTAGCTACAACAGTCAAAGGGTGATTAATCACATACACATATAACTCCTACCTAGGTTGAGCAGTAGAATTATATTATCTGTTGTTATTAAAATGTATGCTTATTAACAATTTATCTTTAATGACCCTTAAAGGGATAATGGGATCCTGAGGTTTATTTTCAACCTAAGAACAAAGACAACTAAATATTATGAAATATTACATTTTTTCATATATCTGCTATAATAACAATTGATATGATATTCTCATTGAATTTTGGATAGTTCACATTGTTTCATATGACTTGTAGTTGAAATCCTGACATCCTTCTATTAAAGCAAGCTAAGATAAACAGTGAAATATAATGCTCAGACATCTGTTTTCAGTGTACCTTTTTCTTTCCCTTCCTCTTCAGCGCCACCTGAAGCCAGTGCCAATGTATCACACAGAGTCATCTGTGATTCAGGCTCAGCTGTGTACTAAGAGACAGCCAGCAATGTGGCCAAAGGAACATTTGGAAGAGACTGCTTATGCAAACTACTTACACACACGGAAGCCCTATAGTAGGGATGATGGTTGTAACCAAGTTTTGACTAGGTCGATGAACATGATGAACTGCAAATTTACCTGCTGCCCTATAGTTGATGCTTTAGTATATGTGAAGTAGCAGGAGTAAGCCAAGGTATATTTCTGAAGAGCAGAGTTATTTCACCAAGAAGGCTCAGCATTATTTCAAAACACCAGGGCCTTCAATGTAATATTTTCATTGTGTTTGGTACCCATTTCCTACAACACCACAGTCAATCAGAGAATTTTTAACCACCATAAGATCCAGTTGGTCACAAAGGATAAATTGGTATAGATTATAGTGTGGACAAAGCTATTCATGACACTTCTTAACCTATCAAAGCTAGAAGCATTTTAGAACATTAAGTTACTGTGAGCAATACACTCAAGTCCAGTATGTACTGCACACAAATCAAATATATCAACATAATGCTGTTTCTCTTCATTAGAAGAAGAACTGGTCACTCACTTTAGTGTTGATATCCTTATATGCCCCTTATAGTGATCAGAAGAAACTTCACTGAAACATGTCTTACTAAGGAAACTATTCCTACTCTTTCCTGCTATTCAGTTCCCATGATCAGCATGTTATTATAATAGTGAACCAGCACAATGCTTTGCCATGTGATGGAGAGACTGCTAGTGTCACTGAAGACTAAACTGTGGCACAGAGGTAGGTGGTAGTTGTGCTCTAAGACATGAGGGTGAAGGTATATTGCTGTCCTGATTGGGCAGAAAAAAATTATTTTTAAAGTTCATGTCTTCCTGAAATAAAGAAAAACACTGATGAGACCAATGATTTCATTTCAGGTGTCTGATATAATATTAACTTGTTCCAGCAAGAATATGACATTTGGCAGAAGGTCTCCAATGAAAACCTCCACCACGTTAGGCTTAAAACTGTCCATCATCATTATCATGTTTAATTTTTTAATATAATTAGCAAACTGGAGAAGTAAATGACAATATGATACAAATAATCATATCTGAATATCTCGAACCTTTAATGATTACACTAATCTCTGCCATTCCTTCAAGAATGTGATAAACATTTTTCCATTTATTATTTAGTAAAAGGGGAAATCTAGGGACTTCTAGGATCTTCAACTTTATTTACTTTCATTATTTCCTTTTTTACCTATGCATCCAATGGAATGTACAGATTTTGCCACTTTCTGGTGATATATGTGTGTGCGTGTGTGTGTATATATATATATATATATCCTACATATAGGTGTGTATATATATATATATATATCCTAAATATATGTATATATATCCTACATATGTGTGTGTGCATATAAATATAAATAAATAAATAAATAAATAAATATATATATCCTACTTCTGGATTTTTGACTCTGTACATAAACAAAAGTCCAGAAATACCAAAATAAAAACACTAAATAAAAAATAGTTTTATAAGTGTTACCAAAGAAATACCCAAATGAAACAAAATGAAAGCAACAAAATGAAAAAAGAATCAAAAAGTATCAGGATAGTTTAAGGGAACTTCAAGACAACATGAAATATAACAACATTTGCATCATAAAAATAAAAGAAGGAAAAGAAAAGGAGCAAGGGATTAAAAACCTGCTTGAAAAAAATAATGACAGAAAACCTCTCTAACTTGGAGAGGGGAAAAGCCATGCAAGTTCAGGAAGCATAGAAAGTCCCAATCATGATGAACCCAAAGAGGCCCACTCCAAGAACATCATAATTAAAATGCCAAATTTTAAAGACAAAGAGAGAGTATAAAAAGCAGCAAGAGAGAAACATGAAGTAACATACAAGGGAGCTCTGATAAGGCAGCAGATTTCTCAACAGAAACATTACAAGCCAGAAGGTATTGGCATGAAATACTCCAAGTAATGAAAAGCCAAGGCCTTCACCCAAGACTACTCTACCGAGCATGGCTGTCATTTAAAATGGAAGGCAAAATGAGGAGTTTTCCAGACAAAAGAAGGTTAAAAGAATATACCCCCACCAAACTAGCATAGCAAGACATGCTAAAGGGACTGCTTTAAGAAGATGAAGGAAAAGAGTGAGAGAGAGAGAGGAACACCTAGGAAAAAATGGCAATGGATGAGTACCCATCAATAATAACCTTAAATGTAAATGGATTAAATGCTCCAATCAAAAGTCACAGGGCAGATGATTGGATAAGAAAACATGACCAGCATATATGCTGTCTACAAGAGACCCAACTCAGAGCAAAAGTCCTACACAGACTGAAAGTGAAAGGTTGGGGAAAAATATTCCAAGAAAAAGGACAAGAAAAAAAAGCCAGGGTAGAGTTGAAAAAATATTATAATGTGGTAAAATCTATATAAGTCATTAAAAACAGGTAAAACCCTTGTAATGGATGGAAGAGATCTATTTTGTGGATATGTAGCTGTGTGTTGAGATCTTCACTAATGGCATGACCAAAAGGAATCTGTTAGTGTTTTTGTTTCTCAGCATAAGGAGCTGCTAATTCAAAATTTTGGATTGTTATTTCTATCTGTCCAAGGCTAGGTTAAAGTTCCTGCTCATGGCTCTTGTTTGTGAATGTGTAGCAGGAGGATATTTTTTAACTTTATTTTTATCATTGATACTATTTTAGATGTTCCTAACACATACCCCTTTGTCTGATTTCACCCAGCTCCCATCCTACCTCCACTCCCAGCCACACTGATGTCTTTGACTAGAGTTATACTTATTTGAGATCTGTTCAGAAAGTATCCAGCCATGTAATATGAAAAATAGAGACATTTTTTGATGAAGATACAAGATATGAGAAGCATAGGTCACAGGACAATGATGCTTCAGTCCCTTTCAAAATAGGCACCTTGGGACCTCACACAGTTCTCCCCAATCACCATCAGCTTCCCCATGGTATTTTCCTGAATCTCATCAACTGCCTGAAATCTCTCCCTTTTCAAAGGCAATTTTAGTTATGGGAAAAGCCAGAAGTTGCAGGGTGTCAAATCTGGGCTGTAGGGGTCTGAATCACCTAGATGATATGATGTTTCTCATAAAAAAACTCTGCATGAGAAATGACACACAATTGGGTGCATTGTCATGATGAAGCTGCCAATCAGCAGTTGCCCATAGTTGTGGCCTTCTGAATCATCCAAATAGTTTCTGTGGAGGAATGTTCAAACTTATCCAAAATTTGCTGCAGAATTGTTGCTCTCCTCACTCAGTCATTTTGAATGCAACAGTCACACAGTACACATGCTCACTCAATTGTGTCTATTTCCCCCAGCAACTATTACAGTGAAGTCATCATTGTTCATGCATGCACATTCCAGTCACTCTCCTTGGCTGCCAGGGTACATCAATGTTGCACAAACCACTCAGGTTATATTAACAATGGTTGGTTTTGTTTTCAGACAGGCCTCGTATGTTCTTTACATAATCCCTATACCTATCATCTAGGCTTCTGCTTTCCACTCTCCTCTGACAGCTGTCAGTCTGTTCCATGTGACTATGCCTCTGTTTCCATTTTGTTCATCAGTTTATTTTGTGCATTAGGCTACACAGAGAAAGATCATACATTTATCTTTCTCTGACTGTCTTATTTCACTTAGAACAATATTCTCCAGGTCCAGCCGTGCTGTAACGAAAGGTAAATTTCCTCCTTTTCTGGTCTGAGTAGTATTCCATTGTGTAAACGTGTCACAACTTTGTTATCCACTCATCTACTTGTGGCCACTTGGGCTGTTTCCAGATCTTGGCTGTTGTAAATAATGCTGCAATGAAATTAGGCATGCATATATTCTTTCAAAATAGCATTTCGGGATTCTTAGGATATATTCTCAGAAGTAAAATCACTGGGTCAAAGTCGGTTCTTTTTTCATTTTTTGAGGAAACTCCATACTGTTTTTCACAGTGGCTGCACCAGTCTGCATTCCCACCAACAGTGCACTAGGGTCCCCTTTTCTTCACATCCTCACCAGTCTTTGTTTATTGATTTATTTGTGATAATGATTCTTGGAGGTGTGAGATAATATCTCATTATGGATTGTTCTTGCTTCTCTCTGATGATTAATTACCTTGAGCATATTTTCATATGTCTATCAGCCATCTGTAAGTACTTTTTGGAAAAGTGTCTATTCAGGTCCTCTGCCGATTTTTTAATTGCATAGTTTGTCTTCCTGGTATTGAGTTCAAAATATATAACTTTTTTATATATTTTGGAAAATGACAACTTTTCAGATGTATCATTGGGAAATATATTCTCCCATATAATGCACTCCCTTCTCATTTTGTTCATGGTTTATTGTACTGTACAAAAACTTTTTTGTCCAATGTAATCCCATTTGTTTATTTTTCCTTTTTTCTCTTGCCCTAGGAGATGTAACAGCAAAAAAAAAAAAATTGCTATTTGAGATATTTGAGATTTTACTGTCTATATTTTCTTTCAGGATTTCTATGGTTTCACGACTTACACTTAAGTCTTTTATTTTATTTATTTTGAGTTTATCTTGCATGTGGTTTGAATCGGTGGTCTGGTTTCATTTTTTTTTGCATACCCCTGTTCAATTTTCCCAATACCATTTATTGAAGATATTGACTTTACTCCATTGTATGCTTTTGCCTCTTTTGTCAAATATTAATATTAATTGATGATAAATGCATGTGTTTATTTCTGCACTCTCTGTTCTGGTTCACTTATCAATATGCCTTTTCTTATGCCAATACCAAGCTGTTCTGATTACAATGGCCTTATCGTATAATTTGATATCAGGTATTGTAAAACTCCAAATTTCTTTCTCAACATTGCTGAGGCTATTTGCATTCTTTTTAAGTTCCATACAATGTTTCAATATTTGTTCTAGATCTGTGAAATATGCCATTGGTATCTTAATAGGAATTGCTTTGAATCCATAGATTGCTTTGGGAAGTATGGACCTTTTAATGATGTTAATTTTGCCAATCCATGAATTTGGTATATGTTTCCATTTATTTCTATCTTTCTCAATTACTTTCTTCAATATCCTATAGTTTTTCAAATACAAATCTTTTACTTCCTTAGTTATATTTATTCTTCAGTACCTTTTTCTGTTGTTGTTGTTGCAATAGGAAATGGAATTACTCTTTTTGATAGTTCATTATTGGTGTGGAAGAATGTCATGTTTGTGAATAATAATTTGTATCCTGGTACTTTGCTATATTCATTTATTAGAAAGAATACTTTTTTGGTAGACAGTTTGGGATTTTCCATGTACAATATCATATCATCTGAGAAAAAATTAAAATGAATACGCAACAACCTCTCAAGACACAGCAAAAGCAGTCCTGAGTTGGAAGGTCGTAACATTACAGGTCTGCCTAGGAGAAGCATGAAAATTCTCAAATAAACAATCTAAGCATACACCAAAAAGAACTAGCAGAAGAACATTCAAAAAGCTCAGAATGAGTAGAAGGAAGGAAATAATAAAAGTCAGAGTGAAAATCAATGATATAGAGACAAAAAAAATAAATGAAACCAAGAGCCTATCCTTTGAAAAGGTAAACAAGATTGAAGCACCTCTAACCAGACTTGTTAAGAAAAATAGAGAAAGGACACAAATAAAATCAGAGATGAAGGAGAAGTAATAACTGTATCACAGAAATATCAAGAATTGTAATATAACATAAACAACTTATGCCAATAAATTTGACAATCTAGATGAAATAAATTCCCAGAAACATAAAATATTACAAAACTAAATCAGAAAAAAAAAACAGAAAACCTGAATAGACTGAATAAGCCTAATGAAATTGAAGCAATAATCAAAATTCTCCCATCAAACTAAAGTTCTGGAGCAAATGCTTTATGGAGAATCCTTCTCAAATTCTTTCAAAAAATTTAAGAGAAGAGAAGACTCCCAACCTCTCCTTATGAGGCCAGTATTATCATAATTCAAAAACCAGTAAAGACACATCAAAGAAAGAAATTATAGACCAATATCCCTGAGGAACAAAAATGCTAAAATCATCAACAAAATATTAGCACATGGGATCCAGCAATACATTTAAAAGATCATACATCATGACCAAGTGGGATTTATTCCAGAGATTCAAGGTTGGTACAATATCATCAAATCAATAAATGTGATTTATAACATAAATAAAATGAAAGATGAAATCATGTGATAATATCAATTGATGCACATAAAACATTTGATAAAATGCAGCAGCTATTTATGATTAAGAACTCTTATCAAAATGGTAATAGAGGGATCATATTTAAACATAATAAAGGCCATATATGAGAAACCTATAGCCAATATACTCAATGGGCAAAACCAAAAGTGTTTCCCTTAAGATTAGGAACAGGACTGATATCTGTATCTGTTTTCACCATTCTTACCCAGCATAGTACTGGAAATCCTAGCCATTGCAACCAGACAAGAAGAAGAAATAAAGGCATCCAAACTGAAAAAGAGGAAGTAAAATTGTCATAATTACTAGCAGCAGGGATATTCAGGGAATTTGAAAATCAAAGCATCTTTTTTTGGTCGTAACTGATGGGGACATCACTTTTCCTGTAATAAACCTCTAGAATTTAAACTCACTGAAGGCAGTGACTTTGCCTAATTTATTTTCTTGAGAAACATAACATTTTAACAGATGAAGTAAATATCCCAGCATATGCAAGGTAAAAACTTGACATTGGTGGGAAAAACCATTTACAGTACAAATAAGAAAAAACACACACTCACAGTAGATTGGCACCCCATCCCTCCATTTGCAAATCACATGGCAGAGTCATGGTATAATATTTAGAACTCTGGACTTTGACTTTTGTCTATCCTGTCACCACTGCATATTCAGGCCCATGTTCATATAGCACTCTATATGTTTGTTAAATCAGTTAATTTTTAAATGAATGAAAAGCATTCAGATGCTAGACAGCCCAAAAAATGACAACTGCATCATGGTATTTTTAATGATGTTTTTCCAACATTAAGTAGTCTTCCTGATTCCTCTGCATTTATTGATACTCTCACCCTACCAACCTCTCTCTTTCCCACTATGACCTAGCTCAGCAGACAAAAAGAATTCTGAACTGAATATTATGGCATCATAAATTCATAAAGATTCCTTGCTGTAGAGATTACAGTGGGTATAAAGAATCTACTTGTCTGATTTTAATAAAATAGAGATAGACATTATCTATTATAATTTTCAAATAGAAAATTCTAGCCTTCAAGTACTAAGTATGGATAAAATAATAAAATAGCACCTTAATAACAGCATCCATACTAATATGGTACATTTATCTTTCTATAATTACAAACAATTTAACAAAATTTTAATTATTTATATTCTATATATACATGAATTATGTCTCAATTTTTTAGTTTAAATAGTTAAATCTTTATTTTCTTTTTTGTAATACAATGGGAATATACAAATTATTTCAATAATTTAAAATAGAAACTAGATATTCAAAATATTAGTTTTAAATAAATAATGTGAGAATCCAAATGAGAACTTTGAAATAATGTATTTTAAATTTTCAATGACTAAGTTGCTTTTTGCTCAGTGTTTAGCACTGGCATTATTAAGTTACCCAATTCAACTTTGCAAATCATCCTTAGTCTTTGTTTGCTCAGCTCATAGAGGCTACCCATTTTGCCTACATAAGTTAGGGAGAATAAAGAACACAGCTCATTTCTTACATCATCTTTTTTTCTGTTGAATCACTAAGAAGGAGGGTGAATGGAAGAAGCAAACTAAAAACAATTAGATTTCATAAGAAAACTATAATAATACCGTATGTTAAGTAAGAGGGAAATAGTGTGAAGGTGTGGGTCATTCTATTATAAAAAGGCAAGACATGTTCTTGTCTCTATATCTTCTACCCAAAGACATAAGTAAGATCTATGTTATTCACTGATAAGTTAAATATTTGATTAAGAAACACTAACCTGATTCTAAGTTTCTGGAAGCAGAAATAGAGGGTCAGAAAGAAGAAAGTTGAAATTCTCTACTAATTCCTTTGCAAATGTTTTGTTATTGATATTGTTTTTCTCGAAAGTTATGAATGTCATTATTTGCACAGACTTTTAGTAAAGGATTTCTGCACTTAACCCTCACAATAACACTGTGAGGTAGGTAGTATTTTTGCCTGTTTTCATGCATAAAAGCTGAAAATCACTGAGTTGAAATCATGACTAAATATCCCAAAACTAGATAAAACAAAATTTCAAATACAGTCTTTTTGGCTCTAAAACTATTTCTATTTGGAGATCTAAAATTTTAAAGCATAATATAAAACTATGTCTTAATTATGATATGGCAATTATATCTAGCAATCATTGAACCTTACCATGAGTGAGAAAACATGCTAAAAGCTTTGTATTTTCTTTTTTAATTCTTTTTTAAATTAATTTTATGTACTTCTTTTAACTTTTTTAAATTTTTATTTATTTATTTTTAGAGAGGGAAGGAAGGGAGAAAGAGAGAGAGAGAAACATCAATATGCGGTTGCTGGGGGCCATGGCCTGCAACCCAGGCATGTGCCCTGACTGGGAATTGAACCTGCAACACTTTGGTTCACAGCCCGTGCTCAATCCACTGAGCTAAGCCAGCCAGGGCTTCTTGTTTAATTCTTAAACAAAGCTGTAATATTAGTATTACCATTTTATGGATGAAGTAACTGAATGAAGACTTTGAGAAGTTGACACACTTGTTTTTGCTGTACATTAAATTAGTTATGGCCCCTATTAAGGAACAAAAGAAGTTCTTTGATTAGGTGGACTCCAAAAAGGGAATGGGAAGGTGATAAGTCTAACCAATGCATAGAGAATAGAAAGGAAAGCAAGACAGGATGAATTATCTACATTACAATTCGGATTCACTGCAGCCTGAGTCTAGTCATGCTAAATAACTTCAGTATCCCCCTTTGGAAAGTAAGATTACTGCCTACACTCTCTTCTATGAATTACTGATGATTATCAATGCCCAAACACTTTTTTTGGCATTATGTTTTCATTGCATTATATTTTAAAGAAAATACACAGTGGCATTTCACAAAGTTCTGTTAAGGGGATACCAGTGTTCATGTATAATCTCCCATTTTCTCTAAATACTAATAGAATAACCTTTTTTTCAAGGTAGCATTTATGAATAGTATATCTCTCAAAGGTACTTAAGATGATTAAAATAGCACACACCTTTGGCCCTATTATCACTACATGTGTTCAGTCAATAAATAAAATATGATCCCATGCAAGAGAAGATGAATTCTCACTTCAGGATAACACTAGCATCTGTAAAGGACTTGGGTACTCACAATAACCCTACGACATGTTTAGCATTATTATTACACTTTTATAAATGGAACAGTTGAATCTGAGACTAACTTGCTTGGTATTAGGACAATAGTAAGGGCAAAGCAAGGGCTTGAACTATTTTCTTATAAAATCTTGTATTTTATGCACTTCAGAGAGCAGAGATTATGCTTGAATAAATAAGTACTGAACTTCCTATCACAGACTATGTCCCAATACACACAGGAAAACTTGGCAGAGAGGCACAGGTCTTTAGCTATAAATGGAGTAGATAGTTTCTGAAGTGCCTCTTAATTCTGAGAGGCTGAGTTACATTACATATTATGTTTTTGTAAATCACGACTATCTCAGTCTCAGCTGTGTGTTCCATGTCATTGTTGCTCTCAGGTTATTACATTTAGATTGAAAACTCAAGGAAATGTAGCGGTTCTTCATGTAAATGAATGGCTTAAATTTTAACATTATGCTTTAGAGTTTTTAACATATTTTACATATGTGATTTTGTTTCAGTTTTGCTACAACTTGTGCAGTAGAGAACACAGCTGCTTTAATTTCTGTATAATGAAGTTGATAATTAAGCCCCTACAAGGAAGAAAGTAGCTTTCCCAGATTTCCAAATTAATAATTCATAGAATTGGGGTAGACTTTAGTTCTTTCCCCTGTATTTTCTGCCTTTAAGATTTGTACCTAATACAATTCCTCCTAACTCCACCCCTCTTAGTTTTTCCAGGAATGGAAAAAAAAACATATTTAAAAACTACATTTCTCTTGAAATGTCCAGTGCCTATTAAGTGACACTCTGTTATCTGTAATTTTATGCTTGCTTTACACCAGGAAAATGCAAACATTAACCAGGTAATGAACTGTTTCATCTCTGATGCCAAATAGCCTTTATTCTATTTGCCTCCTTTTAAATTTGCTGCTTCAGTGCTTTGTGGAGAGACTTGGTCTTAATCTATAAGAGCAGGCTGCCAGCAGTTAGTTGGAAAACAATTTGCCTTAGCCTTTGCATGGCTAGTTTTTTATATTGCAACGGTATTGGCACAACACTTACACCATTTGATAACTCAACTGCACTGACAAGAGAAGTTAACCAAGGAAAGAAAGGACGGCCAACAATGTTGCTGGCACTGCTATCTAATCAAGTGTTGCTACAGAACAAGCTAGAAGCTTTGCAGAAAGGAAGCTATCTTGAAGAATCAGCTTGCATTGGATTGAGGAACATGTGTAGCTCTGTGACCTTTACAACCTTTTATATGGTGCCAGTGTCTTCTTACATACTCTGAGATATGTTCCTTGGTGTTAAAAAGACATGTGGGCTCTCAGCAGAAGCAAAGCTAATTCTACATTATTGAAACTTCCTTTTCTCTCAAAGGAGAGAATCTGTTTACCTCGCTGTTCTGAGAAAAAACAATAAGTACTCATGAACACAACCTGATTCCTTACCTCCTAACTACACACATAAGCTTCTAATCCTCTTAGCTATATGGATTCTTTTAACACACCTACATGGAAACTCCACATTGTGGTGCAATGCTATCTAACTTAATGAGGGGCAAAAAGAGTCTCCTTTTTACACAAATGAAATCACCTTTCAGCACTCAAATTTGTAATTTAGCAGATGCTTGGAAACTGCAGGTTGGTAATAAAGGTGAACATATGGGCAGTAGCCTCCAGGGATGGAATGCTTCAGAAGCTGTAGGGAGTCTGGAGAGCAGAACAAATGCTGTGCATGGGGGAGGGGCCCAAAGTTGCCTCATCCTGCATATTGAGTCATATTTTCTCTAAGACTGTTGTGTTTCCTGAAGTTTAATATCTTGCCAACACCTGCCATAAATGAGGGGACAGCAGCAGAGCCTGAGATAAATGGAAAGACTGAACATCAGTAAAATTCAAGTATGTCATTTTAGATACTTTAAATGGTGAGAACCAAAAAGCCCAAATCAAACAGGCCTGAAAAATTAGGAAATGCATTACTTCACAAACTTAGTTCAGTAGAGCAAGCTCCAGAAGCAGGACAGTCAGTGGAACCATTCTGCTTTGTGCTCTGCTGTCTCAATGTCAGCTTTACCCCAAGTCTGCATGATCCCTTCTGCCACTGGTTACTGTATGATCTCCCTGGCAATCAGGGAATCAGGTTAACTAAAAAAGATTGTCATTCTCACTGGAAAGAAAAATATTGCTTAGCTATGAACAACTAAATTTGTGATAAATTTCTTCAAGGAAACATAAAGGAAAAAATATAAACAATCAGTTGCCTAGTCTCTAGTGTGGTCTTGCAGTGGGAAGAGAATTTCAGAGGGCATTTACTCTGTGCAGGCACATTACTTATAGTTTTTTATTTAAAACTTGAAATTGTTGTCAGACTTTGAATGCCAGGTTCTTGAGTCTCAATATCATAGAAACGGGCACTAAATTTAGTACAAAATCAACCAGACAGAGTTTACTGAAAATAGCTTGCACACAGGGAGTTGACCAGAAAAGAGAAGTTGAGCTCCCTAAAGGATTCTTGTAGATAGCTTATACAGGTTTCTTGGGATGGGTGCACAGTTTGGAATTAGGATGAAGTTCATTGTCCCATAATCATCATCTGGTGGTGGTTGATCCCAGGGTAGATATAAGATGCTTTCCGTAGTCAACGGACTAGTCAAAGAGCTTGCAAAATAATGTTTGTGCAAATATTCTAGTCACCATTTAATCAACAAAATGACTATTTTGCAGAACGTGGTGATAAGACAGCATGTGCCCTGACTGGGGGTTCAGTTGGTTGGAGCATTGGCCCCTACACCAAAAAGTTGAGGGTTCCATCCCTAGTCAGGGCACTTACCTAAATTCCAGGTTTGATCCTGTCAGGACAAGTATGGGAGGCAACCAATCAATATCTCTCTCTCTCCTTTCTCTTTCCCTTCTGCTCTCTCTAAAATATATAAACATATCCTTGAGTGATGATTTTTTTTAAAAAAGGATGTTATTATCATCCATCCTTTCCTTTAAGAATGTGGTTAGGTTAATTTCAACTATGGAATTTTACTGAAAGCAAGGATTCAGAGTTAGGCATCCAAGATGCAACTCAATTTTACCCCTATAACTGTCTCAGAAGAATCCAGCAGAATAGATACTATCCCAGATTATACAGCTCAGACAACTGAGGTTCAAATGGAATAACTTGTTATAGATACAGTATCATCATGACTAACTTTTCCAAACTCATTAGTTGGGATAGAATCAAACACTTACAGAGAAAAAATATTCTTGTATTTAACTAAAATCCATTGCATTAGGGCAATCAGAGACACCTATATTGAGATATAAGAGTTAAGAGGAGGAAATAGCCTCTAATTAATGGGACAAAATCAAGAAAGGATAATATGAGCTGGGGATTAAAGGGCAGGTGGGATTAGGATAGGCAGTACAATGAACAAAGGCACCTGAAAGTACAGATTAACTTGATTAAAATAAGCATGTATGAAACTAATCTGGTCTGTTAAATGTAGGCTAATTACAGTTAGCCAGACATTTCTTATGCACTGCTTCACATTCTCTCCATTCATCTCTTATTCTGGCAATAACTGCAGCAACTAGCTCTAAGCACTTTTCACCAGCGTAGGCCAGCTTCTTGTAAGTGTAATTCAAGTGTGCCTGCCTTAGCTACCTATTGTGAGTCTCTTTATTTCTGCCCTGAGGTTTCTGAGAGACACAGAAGTCAGATAACTGCAGAATCTCAACCAGAGACAATGAAACAAAGAACAAACTGACAATAACCAGTGAGGAGGGATGAGAGGCATAATAAGGGATAGCAAGGGAAGGGCCATCAAGGAACATGTATAAAGGACACATGGACAAATTCAAAGGAGGTAGGTTCAAGGGTGGGAGGTGGGGGTGGGTGGGGCAGGGAGCACAGTGAGGTGAAAATGGAGACAACTGTACTTGAACAACAATTAAAAAGAAGAATCCTGTGACACTCAGATGCTTACAACTCAGAGGTCTGGAAGAGTTAAGAAGTATAGCAATCCCTATCAAATAGAGCACTAAAGACCTTATCTAAATGCCTAACCCTTCCATTCTTCCAGTTGATGGAATTTAGCTACATGCCATAAAGTTTCTCAGAAGTCCTCTGCAAAAAGGAAAAAGGACACATGAACATGAACAGCAATGTAGTGATCGCTGGATGGAGAGGGTATAAGGGGACTAAATGGTAATGGAAAAAATACAGTAAAGATTAAATTAAAAAAATCACATGCTCATAATCTCCAACTCCAACTTTAATCTGCTTTCATTATATCTGAGAATTTACATACCTTTATCTCCCACTAATACTTTGAGATATAATGATCTCAAAATATTTTGGAAAAGAATGAACAAATAAAAGCAAGACAAATAGTGGTATCCTTTAGAAAATAGAAATAAGTTAAAGGTATACCAAGTTTGCTTACAGATTCTTAAGTTTGAAAAGTGAGTGGGATATTCATATAAAGCTGTTAATATAAATACATATTTGTACTTATATTGGAATTTAATAGATAAAAATGTGTCATGCTTTCATACAAAATAATAGTTGAAGTGATCTTAATCATCAGTGGAAGACTATAGAAAGAGAAGGACAAACATAGAATCTGAACTAAGAAAGAATCATCAGAGAGTATGGAGATCTAAACCTGCATAAAACTGGTTTTCCAGGAGAGGGTAATCAGCAGGTATAAATGTTAAAGAAAGTCAAAGATAGAAGGATTGTGAAACATCTTCCATTCAAAGACTAAAATAACTAATGATTTGAGAGTACAGTTTCATTAAAGTGACAAAAGTAAGTCATATTATAATATTTTGAAGAGTGAAAGATGGTAAGAAAGTAAAATTATATAAATTCTGGTCCTTGCAAAGTTTTTCACTTAATGTGCAGATATGTGGAAAGGCAAGGGATAGCAGTTTCAAGACTTGGCGAACATAAACTTGTATGACATCTAAGGGAAAGGATATAAACTAGAGAGAAAAATCAAAAGTACAAGAAACTGACCTGATTAGCATTAGACCATGTTCCTAGAAGAAGCATGAGTAGCATTCAACACAGAAATGGGTAAGAAGGATTTACGTATAAAATGAAATGATATATAGCTTTCTCTGAGGTGAACGGTCAAAAGAGAGATGGGTATAATTTAAAAAAGATTTCACCTGAAAAGAAAAAACAAAGCCCACGTGCAGGCCAGGTCCCCAGCAGGGGGTGCTGAAGAGACAACCACACACTAATGTTTCTCTCCCTCTCTTCCCCTCTCTCAAAAAATAAATAAATAAAATCTTTTTTAAAGTACATTTAAAAAATAATTAAATAATTTAAATTTAAATGATTATCTCAAACAATATAAAAGTCTATTCAGATTCTCTTAGACTTAGGAAAACTCCCATCTTCACAAAAATATATATTAATTATAATGCAAATAAAAGTGAATGATAATTTTTGGAAAAGTATTTTAAAACAATACTGAGTATTAACTTGGTTCTCAAGAAAATAAAGTAAACCACACTTGAAATATAAAAAAGTTTTAAAAATTGTGATGTAACAGCAAGAAAGCATTGATTTATTACCTCTAAAAGGAAAATATTTTCCCTTGACCCTTCTCTGGCTTCAATTTGGTTTATCCTCTAATGTCTCTCCATTAATTGCCAAGTCCCTATGCACATGAAGAAAAACCTCCATTTTGCTGATTTAGGTAGGTCTACCCATTTCTCTTCTTGATACCTACTCATACTTTGAAGTCATTTTAGACTCCAGTTTCTCTTCTCTGATTTTCAGTCAAACACTAAGACCTCTGAGTATTTATCCAAAGAAAACACAAACACTGACTCAAACAGGTGTATGCATCCCCATGTTCACTACAGTATTATTTACAACAGCCAAGATATAGAAACAGCTTAAGTGTCCATTGATGGATGAATGGATAAAGAAAATTATATATATTATTGATACTATGCATTCATTAAAATATAAAATCTTGATACTTGCAATAACATGGATGGTCCTTGAACTTTGAGGCCACTGTGTAAGAAATTGGTAAGACAAAGAAAGACAAATACTATATGATCTCATCTATATGTGGAATCTGGAAAAAACAAACAAACAAGTTCACAGATACAGATTGGTGGCTGCCAAAGGTGGGGAGGTGAGGACTGAGCAAAATGCATAAAGAGTATCAAAAGATACAAACTTCAAGCTATAAAATAAGTGATGGGGTATAATGTAAAGCATGGTGACTGTAGTTAATAATACTGTATTGCATATTGGACAGTTGCTAAGAGTAGGTCTAAAAAGTTCCAAGAAAATTAACTATGGATTGTCACAAATATTAACTATAGCTATTGTGGTGACCACTTCAAAATATATACAAGTATTGAATCATTATGTTGTATGCCTGACACTAATATAATGTTATATGTCAATTATACCTCAATTAAATAAAATCACGAGGACCAATAAATTCTGCAGTGGATTTAGGGATTTTTTTTTCTATTCTTGCTTTTACTGTTCAGAGTGATTTGCTTACTTCCTCTCATCTAAGATATTATTATATTCTCCTAATAGGTCAATTTACTATAAACCGCCTTTTCTAATCCATAAAATGTCAGTAGTAGTTTACCACTCCTAAACAGATTATCTAAATCAAAACTTTTCAAAGAGATTCCTCCATCAGAGCCTAACAAATTAAACACATAATCTTCATCCTAATTTTTAAAAAGTACTTATAAAGTAGCCCTACTAACTTCCAAATGCTGTCTTATATTTCTTTCAGATTTTTATTGTACAAAGTTGACAGACAGTATGACCAGCTGTTATTTGGAAATATCCAACAGTTTGAACAGTTCTTTTTCAGCTCAACTAATCATTTTTTTTTTCCTGGAGAGTGCTTGTGTCACCCTTAACCTTCATTATTTCCTGTAACAAGTATAGCCATTCCCCAATCCTTTAAAATCCTTTCAATAGCTTTCACACTGATACAATTTTTAAACAAGCATCAACTTTACCTTTAGATTAAAAAGAATTCCCTTTTATTTAAATATAAAAAGACATAGACATCGAACCCTTGTAATAATGATTACTTTGTGCTTTGTATTAAAATTACATATTAAAGTGTGAAAATATATTAAATGTAAGAAAGTGAATGTTCCTTAAATATCCTTGAGCTAAATCTTGGTTCTGTATCTTATGTTTCCCCAATCACAGTGCCTCTTGCACATTTAAGAATTTAATAAACATTTTGTGAATTGAACCATATTTTACTAAAGAAGAGCAGGAGTATGCATGTATACCATCTCTGAGAAGAACTCTACTATAGGAATTCCATTGGAGTGGTGTGATGCACAGCTCAGGAGAAGTCTGGATCGGGAGAGTCCAATGGTGCAGAGGTGGGTTGCTGCCACTGGGGAAGCCTTTTCTATGATACGGCTTCATCCTCTTTTCTGGCAGCTCCAAAGGTCCTTCTGAAGAGGAGACATAAGCATACCCTCTTTTAAAAAAATAGACTTTTATTGTATTTATTTTTAGACAGAATGGAAGGGAGAGAGAAAGAGAGGGAGGGAAACACCAATGTGTAGTTGCCTCTCATGTGCCCCCAACCAGAGACCTGGCCTGCAACCCAGGCATGTGCTCGGACCAGGAACCAAACCAGTGACCCTTGGTTCACAAGCCAGTGCTCAATTCACTGAGCTACACCAGCCAGGGCATATCAGGCCAGAGTCCACATCACTCTACAAAGCAAGTTAAATGACAAAATTTAGAGATTCTTCTTATTATCCTTTTTACTTAATTTAATATTATTTTATTTTATGTTGTTTTAAACTAGTATACCTGGAGCCATCTCAGCAACAAGAAAATTGTTTTTGTTAAATGTACTGCAGCTTTAAAATGTGTTCAGTCCTATTTGAATTTTTTGTACCTGGACTATAGTTGTTGAGTTGCACAATAATAATAATATCATAAGCTAAAATATTTAACTTTTTATTGAAGTATAGTCTTCATAAGAAAAGTGTAAATAATAAGTCTACAGCTGAATGAATCATCACAAGGTGAATACAATTCTGAAACAACTATCCACTTAATCAAATTGAAAGAAGTATCTTCAGAGGACCCCCTTTCCTTCAGTGTCCTAATTGCCAGTCCCACTCTCTTTTCCCAAAGAAATTGTTATTCTGACTTCCTTCAAAATACAAGTTTTTCTGTTGCAGACATTTTTTCCTCATTAAACTTTGTTTTAATGTGTCTCAATATTCTGTTTTGTTTTAATGGATTTCAAAATTCTGTTTCCATTTAAAAAGTACTGATTTTAAGACTTAAATTTAAAAAAGGCCACTGCTGGGATTACATCCTAAGAACCCTGAAACACCAATGCATAAGAACCTATTCACCCCAATGTTATTAGCAACACAATTTACAATAGCCAAGTGCTGGTAGCAACCAAAGTGCCCATCAGTAAATGAATGGTTCAAAAAACGGTGGTACATTCATACAATGGAATACTATGCAGCATGAAGAAAAAAGGAGCTCCTACCCTTTGTGTCAGCATGGATGGAACTGGAGAGCTAAGTGAAATAAGCCAGGCAGTGAAAGAGAAATACCAGATGATCTTACCTTTAAGTGGAACCTAATCAACAAAACAAACAAGCAAGCAAAATATAGCCAGAGATATTGAAATTAAGAACAAAATGTTGGTAACCAGAGGGGAGGTGGGAGGGGATAATGGGAGGAAAAGGGGGAAGAGTTTTCAGGAACAAGTATAAAGGACACATGGACAAAACTAAAGAGGGGTGGGATCAGGCATGGGAGGTAGGGATGTCTGGGGTGGGGGGGAGTAGTGAGGGGGAAATGGAGACAACAGTACTTGAACAACAATAAAACAAATTAAATTAAATTTTAAAAAGCCACATACACTCACACATACACATGAAACCCAAATAGTCCACAAAACAATTTCCTTTCTTTCTGAAGGTTTTATGATGCATTGCAATCATTAACCAATGTTTTCTATTAAACATAAGTGACCAATTGAGACAAAGCATTCTGAGAGCATCCTTATACCACCAATTAAAACTAGGGTGGCATATATTGAAGGTAATAGTCGTTTAGCCTGCTGAGCTTTCTGGGAAGACTTGGTTATTTTGTCAGCTTCAGCTGCCATCTTGTCCACTCTTTGATGACACCCACAGCAACTGTCTCTCATGTCATAAATAGCAAAATGGCCCAGAGGAGGACAGTAAGAGAAGCTCTTAACACACATGGGCTCGCCAAGAACCCCAATAGTAGCATCACAACAATAGTAGCATCACCAGATTTCAGAAAATTTGGGCCATCTTTCAGCTTTTTCCCAGAATGATGATCAATCTCCTTCAGCTCAGCAAATCTGTGAGCACTGTGAGCTGTGTGACAATCCACCACAGGTGCGCATCCAGCACAGGTCGGTGTCCAGCACTGATTTGGCCTGGAAGGTTCAGGATAATCACCTGAGCTGTGAAACCAGCAGCTTCAATTGATGGGTCATTTGTGCTGTTACCAGCCACAATGCCACAATAATCATCTTTAACAGATATGTTCTTGACATTGAAGCCCACATTGTCCCAGAAGAGCTGCTCTTAAAGCCTCATTTCAACAGACTTTACTTTAGTTGTAGTGCTGACTGGAACAAAGGTGACCACTGTGCTGGGTTTAAGAACACCAGTCTCCACTCAGACCACGGGGATGGTACCAATATCACCAATTTTGCAGACACCCTGGAGGGCCAAACACAAGGGATTGTCAGTTGGATGAGTTGGTGGCTGGACTGATCAATTCAGAACTTCAAGCAGCAGGTTTCACTGGAACTGCCATCTTTAGGGGTGACTTTCTATCCTTTGAACCAAGGCATATTAGCTCTTGGCTCCAGCACATTGTCCCCATTCCAACCAGAAACTGGCACAAATGCTGTGTCAGTGTAGCAGTCAATTTTCTTAATGTTGGTGCTGACTTACTTAATGCTTTCCTCATATGTCTTCTGGCTGTGAGGCAGCTCAACAGAATCCATTTTGTTAACAACAACTCATCGTTTCACACCTATGTGTAAGCCAGAAGGGTATGTTCACGGGTCTGCCCATTTCTGGAGATACCTGCTTCAAATTCACCAACACCAGCAGCAACAATCAGGACAGCAGAGTCAGCCTGAGATGTGCCTGTCATGATCATTTTGATAAAGTCTCTGGGACTGAAGGCATTAATGATGGTCACACAATACTTGCTGGTTTCAAATTTCCACAGGGAGAAATTAATGGTGATACCATACTCACATTCAGCTTTCAGTTTATCTGAGACCCAGGTACACTTGAAGGAGCATTTTTCCATCTTGGCAGCCTCCTTCCCAAAGTTGTCCATGGCTGTTCTGTTGATCCCTCCATAATTGTAGAGGATGGCCAGTAGTGGTAGGTTTGCCCAAATGACAATGGTGTTGATATGAATCTTTTCCTTTCCATTTTGGCTTAGATTTAGTGGTGATTTTCATGACACTTATGTTCTCGAGTCAAATCCATTGTGAAAAGCTGTTTTTGGACTTTATATAAGTGAGATTATACAATATAGCACAATTTTGTGTTTGCTTCTTTTGCCCAATGTTGTACTTCTGAGATTCATCTTTTGTTTTTTTTTTAAATAGCTGCAGTATACTCATTCTATGAATATATAACAACTTACTTCATAGATGATGGAAATCTGGATGGCTTCCAATGTGAAGTTATTACAAATAAAACAGCCATGAACATTCTCAAGTATGTGTTGTGTGTTATATGTGAGTGCATTTCTGTAGTATGTGTATCCCTGGGAGTGAAATGTTTTGGTAATAAGTTACATAAAATTTTAGTTTTAGAAGATAGTGATAATTTTCCAAAGTTGACCCTATGTATATTATAACTTGGTAGAAGCTTGCACTACCTTATAGTATTGCCTCTAGTGTATAAAATTTTTCATTGCTTCATAGTCTTTCCAATATTCACTATTGTCTTTTTTAATTTTTCATGTATTTAGTCATTTATGTCCATGTTTTAGCCATCCAATCACCTGTGGTTATATTTCATTATAATTTTAGTATGCACTTCTCTGATGACTAAAGAGTTGAACATGTCTTCATATATTTTTGGCTACTGGTATCTACCTGTTTTTCATGAAGTGACTATTGAATAACTTTGCCTATTTCTGTGGGATAGTTTGTTTTTACTTTTAAATTTTACATAAAATTTCTTCATGCTTTCAAAGCAATAGGTAGCTTACATATCTTGCAAATGTATTTCCTGTTACATGGCTTGCAACTTCATCATCATCCTCATGTTATTTATGAATTGATGAACACAAGATTTTGTTTCCAATACCTCTCTTTCCAGTTCATGCATTTTTGTGTTCTATTTAAAAATGTTTTTTATTCAATCAATGTGCGCAAAAGCATTCATGGACAACTCATTAAAAATGCCCTACATTGACAAGTATTTAATTTGGGGGGATCTTGTATTTAGTGGTTTTCAGCATCACCTTCAATACTATCACGTTTCATAGTATTTCACAATTATGAATTTTCACAGAGAAGCAATGATTCTATAGTAGGTATTTGTGTTGAATTCAGTTATTTTTTGCCAAGCTATTGATAAAAAATTAAGTTTTATAACTTTACTTTCAATTGAATTTTAATGATTCTTTGTGAACTTTTAAAATGTGGATAAATGTAGCTTAAGTAATACAAGTATTCTTTTTTAATATTATTTGAGAATTTAACTATTAGGAATTGCTTGCCTTTTCTAGAATTTTATTTTGGCCATATGTACAATTGCATAATTTTTATTATAACATTATCATACAATGTCTTCTAAAATCAGAAGCAATGCCATTATAAATAGTAGGTAGGCATTACCATTTAAACAAAAATTTATTGAATTAATTACATGCCAAAAACAAATTTATGACTGATAAAGTGAATAGTAATCACACATGTATAATTTTTTTAAAACATTCAAAGAATGGCATAAATTAATAGCTAGTATCAATCACTGTGACAGAACTAAAACTGGTTACCTAAAAATGGTGAAGTAAATGTTGAGAATGTGAGCGGGACACAAAATTCTCATACAGTGGCTAATTCCAAATGTCTTATCTATTTATCATGTTAACCACTTCGTGCAATGGCTCCCAAAACTTGAAGTACATAAAAAGCATAGGGGGGCTGGTTAAAACTACAGATTCCCAAGTCCTACACTTAATGAGTTTAGTTCCATAGGCTTGATATTGAGTGTAGAAATCTGAATATTATCTGGTGCCTCAAAAGATAACTGATACAGGCAGTAAGTACAAAATCCACTCAGGGTTAATCTTGTACTGGGTAAATCTATACAATAAAAAAAATCTATCACTAACATCCAGTGGTTCCCATTTCTTTCTTGCACATCCTTTCTGCACACTTAACTCTGGTGTTCACACTGACCAGGCCCACACTGAGCAAGGTTTGTGGCAAGGGTGTCTCTCCCACTCAAAAAGAACTTTTAATTTTATTTCTATTGATATAGTCAATTTCTTAAGAAGTACTTATATATAAATAATACTTATGAAAATTGCATAATTTCTAGCTAAGAATGTCATATACTTTAGAACTATTTAATAATAATAATGGCAAACATTGATATTCACTTACTTTATGCCATGCACTAATATATCAAATTATGTCTCTGCTATTTACTTGCTGTATGACCAATCATAGGGGCATAGTGTCTCAATCTACTCAGTTCTAAAATAAGGTTAATACTAGTAGCAGAATCAAAGGTTGTTGTAAAGATTAAATGAGTTGCTATATTAGAGCTACAACCACAGAGGCACCCACAGTCTGATAAAAAGTGTTCCAACAATCCCTAAAGGATGCTTCAAGGTCAGAATCAACATGTTGAAAGGAGCTGTGCATCATTGACCAAATAGGACGATAACTGAAAAACTGAACACAAAAAAACTTGAGTCACTTAGGCCACTCCCTCTTTCAATTGCTCATACCAGGGCCCAGAACAATTTTTCTGGAAGATATGAGAAATCAACTGGATACTCCTATTATGAGTATTTGGGGGAAAGGGAGAAATGGAATAGAAAGAAGAAAGAAAATATATCTCTAGCCAAGATTGAAAATTTCAAATATCTCTGCTGTCAAAGTAAAAGCATTTCTTACTTCAACAGTAGGAGGAGAAAAATCTGCCTATGTGTATCCTACAAAATGCTCCAAACAGAATCTAACCACTTAACATCAGCACCTATTCCCTTTTGCCAATCTGCAGTCACCCATCTAATTCAAGGAGACCTGCTGAAAAATCAGTCCTAACCGTTCATATCTGAAACAGTGCCTTTTATATCTGAAACTTCTATTAATCAATATAGTTATTTGAATTTTTAAAAAACAGAGATAAGGATTAATGCAAACAGAACTCTCAAGATAAAAAAGATAAATTAAGTTTTAATTCATTTATATTATTAATGTCAGAGATATTTAAGAACATAACATATCCATAAAATAACTACAGACTACTAGGAAAAAAATAGCTATTAGAAAACAAAACATACTAGAAATTAATACATATAATTGCTGAAGTGAAAAAAATTAAGTGGTCACAAAACAGAAACAACTTGGTAATATAAGAGTAATGCCAAAATTATCTACTAGGATATAGAGCTTAAAAATATAAATAGAAAATATGAAAGAAAAGCTAATAATCACAGAGTCCAACATTGAGTCCAACATCTGCCAAAGGATAGTTTCAGAAAACTCAAGAAAGGATTCAAGAGAAGAAAGTTCTCAAAGCTACAAAAAAAAAAATACTACATTGTGCCCACACAGAGCAAGCAGCATAAATGACCAGAGCAACAAGCCGATTAAATGCTATGCAATTTTAATTCTAACCATTTAGAGAAAACAACATTTTTAATGAAAAAAAAAATTCCTAAAAGGGTAAGATTAAGAATAACACCAGACTTCTATTCAGCAGAACTGAAAGCTTGTTCTGGCAGAAAATTATATTAAAACCAGAATTTCTTGCCTGGTCAATCTTTTTATAAATCTTGAAAGCAAAGTAAAAATATTTATAGATTAGTATGCATTTTAAATTATTCAAAAACATTTTTTAAAAAACACTGGAAAGGAAAGCCAAGAATTTGGAGAACTTAGAATTAAAAAAAAAACAGACATACCGAGTATGTTACAAGATTGGTGTTGATAACTGGATCCTTAAACTGCAGAGTCTTTTTCAGTAAATACTATTCACATAACTATAATATTTCAGTCTATTTATTGATTCTCAATTTTATCCCCAACCTAGAAGCAAAATACAGGCTAAAAAATTATATTTTCTAGCAAATAATCAAGGCATTATATATCATTTATATTTTAGTTAATGTGCATAAAATATTATAAGACACTAAAAATATGTAAAACAAGTATAGGTAGCCTACAGTAAAAGAGACAGTGGGGTAGGGTATGAAATGAAGAATAAGTCTATTATAGAACACTTCAAAAAAGTAAAAAGAAAAACTATATTGATATAAACAAATGAAGAAGAATATTTAAAATTACTACAATGTACAGCTCTATAAATAAAGCAGAAATTAACAATAGTTTTCTTAGGTAGTGGACCTCTAAGAAAGGGGGAGAAACTTTCCATTAAATTTTACTTTATGTGCTGTTTGAATATCTTAATATGTTACTGTTATAATTATATCAATTATTGAATTATTCTAATCTATATTATATAATTCCCATTTTAAAATGGTTTTGGCATATTGATTTGCCTATTCATAGAATTAAATTTTAAAATAACTCAAAACCAAATCAGTATATGTGTTCAGCACCTATGAAAGTTTTGTGTCACACTCATGGAGTTCTCTGTGTATGGGTATCATATTTAATTAAGCAAACATTTATTAAGCACTTTACTATTACTTAATTTCTTAATCTGGACATATTAAAAGATCCTCTAAAGCAAAAGCTGGAAAACTTTTTCTATAAAGGGCCAAGTTGTAAATATTTAGGCTCTGTGAGCACTAAGGTCTTTGCTGCAACTACTCAGCACAGCTGTTGTAGCTTGAGAATAGCTACAGTCAATGCCTGAAGAGTGTTCATGGCTGAGAGCCAATAAAACTTTATTTAAAAAAACAAATGACTAGCCATATTTAGCACACAAGACATTATTTTGTCAAAAGATGTGCTCTAAAGTAATCCAGACTTGTCTGCACTTCTACATGCCTATTTCCTTGTTTCTTATTCGTATAATTTTGTTCTAATATACTATACATGTTAATATTAAAATGCTGGGCAAGTCATAGCAAATTATGAAGTAGGTCTAAATCATTTTTGTCTGCTTCATGCTGAGCATATACTTTTCCCAGTGCCTTTTTAATCAGTTAATTTAATAGAATTATAATTGATTTCATGATCCAGATCCTTTATATTGATTAGAAAAAGGAAGGTTTCCAATACTGACCCTTGAGAGAATGCAATTCACACTTTCTTTCATGTTGTCTATCTGAAAGGATATACTTGTGTTCAAGTCTAATCCCTCCTGCTTGTAACTAAAGAGGTTAAATGCATTGTACGGGTTTTTCTTTTAAATGCTTGCTACACTAAGATAAAAAAGATGTGCATTGCAATTCAATTGGGTCACTCACAGAATGACCTTAATTTCTATTCAGAATGATATGGTACACTTTCAGATATAGATGAGAAATAATGGGCCTACGCTGAATATTGCCTGCCAGCTTGATAAAACTGACAAGAGAGAGTGATAAGGAAGTTCTACATCCTCTTATTTTCATGTTTAGCCCTTGGGGTGTTTTGTATTAGAGTATTGTTGCTGCTTTGTCTGGTAAAGCCAGGTTAAGATATTTATGCTCAGAAGGAGATAACTGACAGCAATTTGAGACACACACAATGGACCTTGAAATCTCTAAACAGAAATTCAAGCTGATGTGAGGATAAAAAAAATGTCAATTGAAATCCACTGATGTTTAGCTTTGATGATACCACACAAAGAGTACATTATATAGAGTGGCTCTTCCTGTTTTTATCAGACCTAAAAAGGGCATGTGCAGAAAGTTTTATGCTCTGTTGTTGTATAGTTTTGCCCTCTAAAGTTCAGAAAAGGTGTCTGTCTTCACATACCACAAACTTCAGCCATCATAGAGGAGGCCAAGTTCACAGTAAGCAGAATTAGGGTGGAAAGGTCTGGTACTACGTCATGCTCATTCCTTTGTCCCCACCTACACCTGAGCTGTGGCTGGAATGTCACTCCTTACTGAACCCTAGCAATTTGTTTTTGCTCCCAGTCCTGAAAGCTCCTCACTATGCACATACCTCCAAAGAAGAAAACATGTTTTTCTTTCTTATTGCTCTTCTAGAAAGACTTACCTCTCTCCACTTTTGGCAAAGCAGAAGTGAAGACCTATATATCCTAAAAATATGTTTGATATATATGTGTGTACTTTCCTCACAGGTATCCCTTCCATTGACAGCCCAACATCTGTCTTCTCTTCTTTTAAACGGAATAAAAAATTCTCTTGGAGATTTTGTAAGTACTGCAACTCAGAGTTTGACTGCAACACAATTCTTCCTCATAAACCTTCAAACCAGAGAATGGGTGACTTCTGAAGGAGCAAGCACAGACTATTACTGTTTAATCTCCCCAGCACAAAAATTTACATTAATTTGTAGAAGGCAAGTTACTTAAAGCCAACAGTCACAAGCTATCCCTCTTTTCCACCTCTGAAGCAAGCACTAGACCACCTCATCCTCTAAAAACTCATTATTTTCTACATATGAGGATCTGTGGGACATCATAGACAAAGGCTGAATAACTCTACCAAGTCAAGTTAGGGACTTTTGGCCATTCTGAAATCAAATCAGTTATTGAATCCCATTTTCCAGATACTAAACTAGCTCTGGAGGCACTTGGTTGGAATTCATTGATCTTCTTCACAACATGGTAAACACTGATGACTGGGAATTGTTTGGAGAATATAATTAAAAATGAAATCTGCCATCCCAGAAAACCTCTTCACAGTAGAAGAAAAGGAACAGTTTTATTATTGAATAAGCATTAAATCAGAATGTAATGTCCACAGGCAATCACCGAAGAGTTTACAAACACAGAAAAAAACCCTCATCCTTTTAGCCAAATACAAATCATTACATATATGTTGTCAAGGTAAACACTAACTAGTCCTCAAGTAAGAGGACTTTATAGCACCATTTATCACACATAGTTCACCTTCAATTCTCCTGGGTGGTTCTCCTGATTCTCTCAATCAAGCTGTCCATTTGTGTTTGTTAACTGCCTGGATCAGAAGGGATAACAAAACTTTGCACTCACATCTCCATGATGTTACATAGAATTTGGAGCTTGATGACCTACATTAAATTCTCATGGTTGATGGGGCACTATCTTCTTTTATGATTACATTTCCAAATGACAGATCCCAGGTCCTTGAGAAAGATGTTCCCCAATCATAGAGCTCACAAAATGCTTTTAAAATGCTTTTAGCATTTTAAAAGGCTTTTTAATTAGAGATATTGTGAGTTTGGTTCCAGAACATTGGAGCATCACAATAAAGAAAATTGTAATCGTTTTGCTGGTGGAGGGTCTTGCCTTCAATTTGAGTGCAAAGTACAATAAAATAAAGTACAGCCTTGACAGTGTGGTCAAGTTGTTTGGGTGTCATCCTGCAAAACTAAAGATCATTGGTTCGATTCCCAGTCAGGACACATACCCGGGTTGTGGGTTAAGTCCCGGTCAGGATGCATACAGAAGACAACCATTAACGACTCCCTCTCACATCTATGTTTCTCTCCTTTTCTTTCTCCACCCCTCCCCATCTCTCTAAAAATAAATAAATAAAATCCTTTTAAAAAGTGAAGTACAATTATGCCTGTATATACTGTGCATCTACTTGGGCAGAGAAAGAGTTCATAATTATAAACATTCTAAGGTAAATGCTCTAAGAAAAAGGAGATGGGGAAGTTTTTTTTCCTTTGCGCAACAAGAAAAATTCTGTTATTTTTTTCTTATTTAGACTTATATTTACACTTTACAGAGTCTACCTTGAGAAACTGTCCTAGCACCATGCATACACAGCCATCTGTGTCTGCCCTAGGTACTGCTCATTGTGAAATTGCAAGATACGCATTTGTTTTCTTCAAATCCTTGAATCAATTCATGTATATTGAGAATTCATACAGCCATTCTAAAAGCAAGTAAGTCCAATATTATTTATTATTTACTAACTACAAGTGTCTTCTGCTCAAAGTTCCCTAAAACCTTGAAAACTCAGTTTAGGAGTTTTGAGTCCCCTGCCCTCATTTTTCTGTTATTCCTCAGTAAAGAAAATTTCACTAATTTGTTAATGTGTCACTTTGATACTCATATAAACATCAGTTAGTCACTAATTTAAGGGCAGTAGTTTAAAGAACAGCTAAGAAATTCCATGAGCCATTAAAAAGAAGAAAACCAATAACTGCAGTACTATTATGTGCAAGTGTTAAATTCTGCAAAGCAGTTAGTCCATAAGGAAGTTATTACTGCTGGGAACCACTGGGCTTTTAAACAGCTAATCAGTTAGTCAGTCGATACATATGTACTTCCCTATACAGGGAAAATATCAAAGTTAAGTACTTGTTTAGTACTTAACAGATTAAGCAGCAAAAATTACTAAGAATTTAGGTCATATGAATAAGAAAATTTGTTTGATTAAGTAAAAATATATCAAACTCTGTCTCTAAGACACCAAGTTAATTTTCCTATACATGTAGAATATTGACATAAAGTGAACTGCCTTCGAAAATCAAAAGTAAACAAAAATTAACAAGACTATAAACAGAGAAAAGGAAAATATCATTTGGGGAGAAAAATCCATTTAATGTCTGAATCAATGAGTTAAATCAGAATGTTAATTACAGAAGTTTTAAAGATTAAATAATGAAAACAAAATATTAAAATACATAAAAATTTTATAAATCTGTACTTAAAATATGTAATACTTAATTATTTGTGTTATTAAATAAGAAACAATGATATTATATCAACTAAGATTAAAATTAAATGTATAAATTCTAATGTAAATTGCAATTTTAAAAACATAACAACAACGCAACCTGCCAAAATTTAGAGATTTTCTTCAAAACTATATTCAGAAACAAATGCAGTCTTTAACCATCTTTATTATTAAACAAAAATAATAATAACCATAATTAAAATTGAACATAGCTTTAAAATTTACAATTAAACAAATGTAAATAAAGTAGAATTGAGCAATATTAAATGAAATATAGATATATTTTTAATAAAAAAGAAATAAAGGTAGCATCAATAAATTTAAGAATTCTTAATTTTATGTAATGTATATATGTTGTTTTCTGTAAGCCTAAACCAAAAAAAAAAAGGTAAAAACAAAACTATATAGATTTAGAAGGACTAAGTATTTTACCTTTGAATATAAACAATTTAAAAATGTATAAGTACACATTCAATATTCATTATCTTGGAAACTAACTTGAAAACTATAAAAATGATAATTTTAGGCATATGCACACACAGTCTGTCCAGAAGAAGTACAGCCATTCTTAATATAATGAGAAATGCTTATGTAACATTGATGTAAGCTTGTAGCTAAGCAGAGTGGACTGGGATGTGCGTGCATGAACAATGACTTCACTGTACTAGTCATTGGGGCTGGTAGACACCCACTGAGTGAGCATGTGTACTGTGTAGCTGTCACATTCAAAATGACTGAGCAAATGGAGCAATGAATCTGCATTATATTTTGTGTTAAGCTTGAACATTCCTCCATGGAAACTCTTTGTATGACTCAGAAGGCCATGAGATAAATAAAATCATCCTGCATGCTCCAAATCATTGATAAATAAATGGTCCTATTTCCATATGCTCCCCTGGTCACATTCTCTCTGCTTTTGTTTGTTTGTTTGTTTGTTTTTTGTGCTATGGGCAACTGGTGATTGGCAGCTTTATCATGACAACACATTCACTCATGCATCCTGTCTCATGCAGAATTTTTTGGTGAAACATCAAACCACCCAGGTGACTCAGCTCCACTACAGCCCAGATTTGGTGCTTTATGACTTCTGGTTTTTCCCAAAACTAAAATCACATTTAAAAGGGAACAGATTTCAGACAATCGATGAGATTCAGAAAAATGTTATGGGGCAGCTAATGGTGATTGGGAGAACTCTGTGAAGTCTCAAGGCCCTACTTTGAAGGGGACTGAGGTATCATCATCCTAGGTACAATGTTTCTTGTAGCTTGTATCTTCTTCAATAAGTGTCTCTACTTTTCATATTACATAGCTGGACACCTTCTAGGCAGACCTTTATACTGGTAGTAAAACTGCTACACAGTAACTTTAAAGAATAATTTAGTATTATATGCAAAGTTAAAATGTTTTTACCTTTAGATCCTAGCAATACTCTTCTAGATACATATCCTAGAGAAATTTCTACATAATACACACAGAAATATATGTGAGTGTATTCACTGTGACATCCTAAGCAGCAGCTTACTATGCTAAATGTAGTCAAATGAAAGATAAAATGTAGCATTATCATGAGTTGTAATACTATGTAACTAATGAAATACATCACAAAGTCTATTGACTTTTTTAGCATGAATTATCTCAAATTAAAAAGAAAAGGCTAAGTAAAAAAGCAAGTTGCAATGGAATATTAACATTAAATATGTATAATTTTGAAAGCCCATATAACATATTATATGTATATCTCTAAATGAAGGCAGAGGTAGGGGATTGACAGGTTAAGCGTTAGTTGTGATAATGTGTTTTTATGATGATAAGCAAAGGTATTAAATTTATTTAAATTAAAAAAGTGATGTCTCAAGGTGAATGATAAGTGAATCAATCTAAATCTGTGTACCTAAGATCAACCATAAAATGAATAACTCAAATTAACTAAAAATATGCAATATGAATATATAAAAATAAAGGTCTTGGGGTTTTTTTGTTTGTTTCTGTCAATCTATGAAATAATTGTGAATATGACAATATGTAAGTGTGTGTGTCTATAAAATTTTTTGCAAACTTTCCATTCCATATCAAACAGAAATATAACCAAATTAATGTTTTGGTAGCTCCATATGTTTATAAAGTATGACAGCTGGCTTGCTCAAGGCTGAATTGGTAATTGTGCATAAGAGACCACCACCCTTGAACATCGAGAGGTAGAAATTTCACTTTTTCAGATGACTAATTCCTAACAACACAATGGAAATTTAAATGGACACACTGAGATGCAAAAAGGAAAACTTCACTCAAAACAATAGAATTGAATGGGTTAATGTCATGTAGTAGCACTTCTAAGTGAATGGCTGGAATAATTTTCAAGACAAACTTTCAATGAGGGAATTGATCGTGTACTGCAGTGCAGAGGATTTGATTAGATACTTATGATAATGTGCTTTATTTATTACATTCAGACAGGTGCTGAGAAGTAATTAAAAAACAAAATAACTTTTAAGAATCTTGTAGATTAAGGTTTAACTAATATATTAATAATATTGAGATAAATAAAATCATCCTGCATGCTCCAAATCATTGATAAATAAATGGTCCTATTTCCATATGCTCCCCTGGTCACATTCTCTCTGCTTTTGTTTGTTTGTTTGTTTGTTTGTTTTTTGTGCTTGTGGCTAGGGATACCAGTGGTCACTTAATCTCTTCTCCTGGCCTTAGATATTGTTTCTGTTGTTGTCTCATAAGCTAAATCTTCCAGTCACCTTTAACTTTGCATACCTGTTCAACATAGACATGAAAATGTCAAGATCCCATCTTTTAATTCAATAATTACAATATTCTTCCTATCGAACCACAATGTATTTAAAATTCATTTAATAGGACAAAAATAGAGCTCTATTAGTTTTTTACAATCTCTTATACAATCTTAGATTACTTTTTTACTTTATGTATAGTTCTCCTGCTATCACGTTTTGATTCAAATTCTGCCAGAGACTGGGTCAAAGAAAACAGAAGTGTCATCACACGGTACATCCCAAGTCATCCCCTCTCATCAGCAGTTTCATGTGCACATAAACCAACTTGAAAATCTCTTGCTCTTCTTCCCCTGAGTCTTTCATTTCAGGTAAACTGCTTTGGAGCCTAAAGTTTGTATTCCCCCACTCCCTGTCGCCTATCTGCTCCTATGTCATTGTGACTGGCAAGAACTGGCATAATTAATTGGGTACCTGGAGTAAAATATAATAATCACATTATCTTGCCACCAAAACCCTAAATTCTTGAAGTAAAATACGCAATAAACACTTCCCCATAACTTCACTATGCTGTTAAAATTTAACCTTTATTTGTAACTGAAGTGCTACAGCCTATTATTTGGTAGTAGAAACATGTTATATTGACAAAAAAAAACAAATTTCAAAGCTATAAATTTTTTAAAGAACATTTAAAACATTACATTATGGAGCTTCTATGTACATCTTCCCTTTATTTATTTCCCTAATATGTACTCTAAACTCCAGGCAGACTGAACTAATTATAGTTAATTAAATATGGTATCTTATTTTATTTCTGTATGCTTTATATCTGCTCTTTCTTATTCCAGTAATGCAAATACTTTAAAACTTTTGAGATGTTGACTCTCAAAAAGGATGTGTACTTTAAAGACCAACCAAGTACAGAAATATGTACATGTATGTCTTTGTATATGTATACAAGAAAAAGTTTCACATAAAAATCCTTAATCTTACTACATGTAATGTATCTCATAATTTCTATTTAATTTTCTTTTTTTATTGTTCAAGTACAGTTGTCTCCATTTTCACCCCACCATGCCCCCACACCCTACCCATCCCTACCTCCCACCCTTAAACCCACCCCCTTTGGCTTCATCCATTTGTCCTTTATACATGTTCCTTGATGGCCCTTCCCCTATTATCCCCTATTATCCTTCTCCCCGCTCCTCTCTGATTATTGTCAGTTTGCTCTAATCAATAAAACAAACAAACAAGGAAAATACAACCAGAGACACTGAAATAATTTTCTTTAAAATACTGATCAAAATTTACTAGACTGGTGCTAAGAATCCTTAAAGTGTCATGACTCTAAATGGAGAAGGATTTTTTCTTCTTTCAACTTATGTATATCACTGTTTTTCATCATTTTTTCCACAAGCACATAAATTCTTTATATAATTTATGCCTTATTAAAATTTACTTGACCATTATCACCATGTGCTTTTTAGATTAGGGTCCTTTTTTTTTAACTTGGGTATTTTTAATATATTTTATTCACTATCCTATTACAGTTGTCCCAATATTTCCCATCTTGCCCCCTGTACCTCATACTCCCCATTCCCTCTGGCAATCCCCCACTCTTAGATCATGCCCATGGGTTCTGCATGTAAGTGCTTTGGCTACTCCATTTCCTATACTGTTCTTAACATCCCCCTGTTTGTGCCTACCAATTTGTACTTCTTAATCTCTTCACCTTTTCCCCCATTCTCCCTCTTCCTCCTGCCAATTGATAACCCTCTAAATGATCACCATACCTATGATTCTGTTGCTGTTCTGGTTTTTTGCTTAGTTTGTTTTTTAGAATCAATTATTGATCATTGTGAATTTATTGCCATCTTAATGTTCACAATTTTGATTTTTTGATTTTTCTTAAGTAAGTCCCTTTAACATTTCCTATAATAAATGGCCTGGTAATGATAAACTCCTTTAGCTTTATCTTGTCTGGAAAGCACTTTATCTGCCCTTCAATTCTAAATGACAGCTTTTCTGGATAGAGTAATCTCAGTGGTAGGTCCTTGTTTTTCATCACTTTGAATACTTCTTGCCAGTCCCTTCTTGCCTGCAAAACTTCTTTTGAGAAATCAGCTGACAGTCTTATGGGAACTCCCTTGTAAATAACTGATTGCTTTTCTCTTGCTGCATTTAACATCTCCCTTTATCTTTAACCTTTGGTATTTTAATTATAATGTGTCTTGATGTGGTCCTCTTTGTGTCCATCTTTCTTGGGACTCTTCATGCTTCCTGGACTTGCATGTCAACTTCCTTCACCAAATTAGGAAAGTTTCCTTTCATTATTTTTTCAAACAAGTTTTCGATTTCTTACTCTTTCTCTTCTCCTTCCAGCACCCCTATGATTTGAATGTTGGTACATTTGAAGTTGTCCCAGAGGCTCTTTAGTTTATCCTCATGTTTTTGGATTATTTTTTCTTCTTGCTCTTCCAATTATATTTTTCTTCCTTATGTTTCAAATCATTTATTTGATTATTGGCTTCATTCACTCTATAGTTGTTTCCCTGTAGATTGTTCTTTATCTCAATTAGTGTATTCTTCATTTCTGACTGGATCTTTTTTATGTATCTGATGTCCTTACTAAATTCCTTGAGCATCCTTATAACCAGTATTTTGAACTCTGTATCTGATAGATTACTTATCTTCATTTTGTTTAGTTCTATTTCTAGAAATTTGTTCTGTTCCTTCATTTGGGCCATATTTCTGTTGTTTCATTTTGGCAGCCTCCCTGTGTTTGTTTCTGTGTATTAGGTAGAGCTGTTTTGACTCCCAGAGCTGTGTGGCCTAATGTAGAAAAATACACCCATAAGCTTAATGGGGCAGAGTCTTAGGTAATTGCCAGGGTGGGGCATCCTGTGAAAATCAGATTGATGGACTCTCAAATATGGTGCTGCCACTCAGTGGCTCTGTGTCAGGACGAGCTCAGAAAGGAGACAATGCTGCTGCCTGGTCTCTGGATTTTTATCTAAGAGGAAGCTGTCCCCTAGCACTCGTCCTGATGCCAGAGACCTCAGTTCTCCTTGTGTGCCACTGGTGCCCTTCTGCTGCTGTTCCAGTGTTGGAACCCAGAGGGATTGAGTATACGTAAGTCCTAAATCCATTGTGGGCTCTTTAAGAGGAGATGCCTGAGAATCCCGCAGTTCTTTCTGCTGCCCCAACCCCCACTGGTTTTTGTATCTAGAAGTTATAGGTCATATCTTCATGACACTGGAACCCTGGGCTGAATGGTCTGGTGTGGGGCTGGGAACCCTCATTCTTGAGGTATCACCCTTGACTTTTAGCCATCACCACACATGCATGTGAGACCACCTGTTCCACATTTCCATGCCTCCATAACCCCTTCTACCAGTCTAAATAAACATGACTTTTTAAATTTCTTGGTGTCAAACTTCCATGGAGCTCAATTTTCTGATAATTCTGGGTTACAGTTGTTTTGTAGCTTAGTTGTAATTTTTGGTATGGTTGTGTTATGAAGGTAACTCCCAGGAACTGGGTTCTTTTCACTAATATAATAAAAAATATGGGTCAGTGAGGTTACTGGTATGCAAGCAAAGTTCTTTAGTGCTAAGTTCTAATGGGAAAGTAAAAGCAAGGGTGCCTTGAGCAGGGGTGGCAAAAGCAGGGTGGCCAGAGGCTGGGTAAAAAGCACCTGAGTGACCACAACCCAGGTGGCTAGGGGCCCCATGGCCAGAGGTCAGCTTGCCAGTGACTCCCCCATGTGGCGAAAGAGCCAAGAAGCCAAGAGAGAGTTCTTTGTTCTGAGGACTTATATAGTTGGTGGAATGGGATGAGGGAGTTACATATTAATTGATGGGTAAAGGTGGTACCAGCTTCCCCACAGGGACACGAGACTACCCAAATGTAGGTATGTGTGGGAGTCTGTTAGCCTGAATCCTTATCTTGCTCCAGACTCTATTTGTTCATTTTGTATGTGTGACAGGAGGTAGGCAGTTAACCAAAGTCGTTTAATGTTTTTTCCCCTTGGGCACTGTCATCCCCCTCCTCTCCTCTCTTCTACTCCTTGGGATTAATACACAGTCTCAAGGTTTTCCTTTTCCCAGCTAGTGGAGATGATACACATAGACTTTCAAGTGCTCCCCTGTTCCTGCAATATCTTGTTCAGAATGCCTGGGAACCTTATCCAACCAGGCTCAGGATGACTAGATCAACATGTGAGCTTTTGCTTTTAGCCTCCTGTATTAAGTTCTTTGTTAGATTGCAATAGTGAGGGTCCTGCCTTTATTCCAGCCCCAGCCACTCTACCACTTCTACCATAACAGTTGTGCGAAGAGAGCAATGTTTACCTATGCCTCCATCTTGACCAGAAGTCTATATTAGGGCACTTTTAATGCATTTTTGTATCCCCAAGCCTTAGCACAGTGTTTAGCATATAGAAGACATTTAATAAGTCTTTATTCATTTAATTTGTTACAATTTGAAATAATACGTTTGGGGGAATGACAGATTAAGCATTCCCTCAAACATATTATTTCAAAAACCTGAAATGGAAAAATTTATGCTACCAATATTTAGTTCTAGTAAATTAAGATAGTAGAGTGGTGAAAAGATATGTCATGGTTCATTATAATACAGACCCAGATTAGATATATGGAACAATGCTGACCCATTTAAGAGTCAACTAGTGTTATGAACTGAAAATTTGTGTTTCCCCAAAATTCAGATGTTGAAACCCTACCCTTTGGTTTAATATCAGGAGGTGTGGCCTTTGAGGTGGAGTCTTAGGACTAGATGAGTTTGTGAGGGTAAAGTCTTTATGAAGGAGATTAGTATCTCAATAAGGTTCGCAAGAGAGGTAACTTCCCCTCTCTAGTCTCTGCCATGTGATGCAGGCAGCCTACAACCCAAAAGCACATTCCCATCATAATAAGACTGCACTGGCACCCTGATCTTGGACTTTCAACCTCCAGAACTGTGAGAAATGAATTGCTGTTGTTTATTAAGCCACCCAGTCTGTGATATTTTGTTATAGTAGCCTAAGATTTCAAAGATACCTGGAAATGGCAAAATTATCCTCACTAGTCTCTATGATAGAAAGGTTTTTGAAATAGTTCATCCTTATTACCACTAAAAACACCAAAATTAAACAGTTTGACATTTCATTAATTAGGCTTTAGTTATCTGAAAAATGTTCATGCTCACAGTGACTTTTTCTTTGATCAAGCCAGAAACAGAAAAAAAAAATCTTCTTTTTTCTGTTCCTTAAATCTTTACTCAAAAACACATGGGTAAAACTACATTTAAAGTCTGATATGTTTTAAAGTAACAAAATATTTTTTAATCCGACATAATTTGTAAAAACATAGCAGACTTTCACAAAATTTCAATATTTTATTCCTAAAGGACAAGTATAGTTAAATTAAGTATTGTTTTTTCTTCAACATCTGGAGGTTGTCATGATTAAAGTTTATCATAGTCCTGTGAATTATTACAGATGAAAGATTTGTGAACTCTGTAAATTTTATAACCCTTGGAGAAAATTTTACTCTTAGAAGCAGGGAAATTTTTCTTAAAATGGGTCCACTGAACTGCAGTTTCCCTGTCACCAGTATCAGAAATAAACATAAATGGACTAAGGAAATGTTCTAGAAATGATATAAATCCTTTCTCCTAATATCTTAGCTGTCAGGCTAGCATAGAATACAAAACAATACTTCTAAAAAGTTACAACTCAGATTAAAAATATTTTATAGGTGGAATGTCACCACATATCTCTCTTGATTAGAGATGTGCTTACTTGATGGACAAACTAATTAGAATTACAAAAATTTTAAACTCAAAGACAACTTTGAAATTTAATTTAAATTAAATTTGCATGTAGTCAAGTAGAAGGCATTATATATATTGACATGGAAAAAAATTTTAGAGACATATTGCTTTTATCTTGGGGAAAAATGAATGAAATTAATATATTTGTGGTACCCATGTGATGGCAAATACAGTGCACCTTGGGGAAACTTGGAGTAAAATTGCTTGAAATTACTGTCAGCATCAAGGTTCAGACTGATAAAAGCCTTTCACTGTCACAACTTAAACTGAACAATTTGTAGTCACATCATGTACTCTCTAGTCTACTTCTAGTAGCACAAGGCTTGGTTTTAGTATTTAATGTGCAAATAAATGCATTAACAGATAACTCATTTTAATTATTAATTATCAATTTTTGAAGTGTGTGTAAAATTAATGCAAATTAAAAATTAAGTAACATTACCAAAACCATATGCAACCAAATTAAAGATTACTTTAAGACAATCTTATTGAAATATATTATATTCACTGAGAAATGCACAAAGCACAAAAGTACAGTTCAACCAGTTTTTACAACCTGCACTTACTTGGATAACCATGACCCAGGCTGCAAGCAAAAAGCTTGCATGTGCCCTCCCAGTTCCTTGTCCTCAGTTGCCATGAGTAATCTCTATCCTGACTTCTATCACTATCATATTGGATATTCCTGTTCTTATAATTTATATAAATTAAATCATAGAAAAATTCATGCTCTTGTATGTGGTTTCTTGGGCTCAATATCTATGTGATTTATCTTTCTCTTTGAATGCAGCAATAATTCATGAATTCTTGCTCTAGTATTCATTATCATGTGACATCACTATTTACTTATCCATTGTACTTCATGTTAAACATTTGGGTTATTTCCAAGTTGGGGTAAATGCAAATAGTGTTGCTATAAATATTCTCCATGTCTTTTGATACATATATTAGGGTAAATTCCTAGAAGCAGCATGTCTAAGTAATAAGGTTTGTATATGTTCAACTTTTGTAGACACAATTATGCTTTTCTCCAAAACAGTTTTACCAAATTAAGTTCCTAACAGCAATGTATAAGATTTTCAATTATTTTATATGCAAAACTTGGGTGGTCAGTTTTTGTTTTTCTTAATTTTAGCCATTCTTGTGGATGCATAGTAGTATAACATTGTGTGTTTAATTTGCATGCTGCTAATAATTCATTAGCTTAAAGATATATTCACATTTATTGGTTACATATTCTCTTTTGTTACCCTCTAAAAGTTTACTACATCATTTTTTAAATGAAGATGTATAATTTTCTTGCTCATTTGCAGAAGTTCTTGATATATTATGTATAAAAGTTCTTTGGCAGATATATGTTGAAAATATCTTCTAATATATGCACTGTACTTTCACTTTTTAATGGTACTTTTGAAAAATAAAAATTATTCATTTTAAATTACCAAATCTGTCAATGTTTTATGATTAATAATTCTTTTCTTTGCCTTTTCAGTTTTGTGGGGTTTTTTGCTTAATGTCTTGAAGGTATTTCCATCTGTTATCTTTCATACATTTTATTTTCATTTTTACATTTAACTTTTAATCCATTTTTATTTAAATTTTGTGTATGAATTGCTTGTTTGCATTTTTAAGGTAACTACCCAATTGACACAACACTCTCATGAAAATAACATCTTTTCTCCAAATGCACTACATTGTCATTATGAAGCAAATAGCAGTTTTATTTCATATTTTCTATAGAACAGCAGTTCTATAGTAGACCTTGTTTTTTATAGATTCATTTTCTTCTATAACTATATTTGTGTGTCCTTGAACCAATAATAAACATTATTAACCAGATTTATAATTATAACTGGTAGTGTAGGTCCTTCAGCTTAGCTCTGATTTTTAGGGTATAGTGTGAGAGACAGAATTTTACGATGACCTTGAGTTTCTGGACCTTTGGTATATATACACTTTACAGGCCTCTCCCCTTGAATATGGGCAGAACCTGGGGATATGGTGGAATAATTACTCATTTGATTAATTTATGATATGTAGACAAAGAAATGGTATTGCCACTCCTATAATTATATTACATTATGAAAGACTATCAGGTAGCAAACTGGAAAAACATTCTCCTGCTGCCTTTGAAGATATAAGTTGTCATATCATGTGAGGGCGATGTGCTGAGTATGTGAAGGCAACCTCTAGGAGCTGAAAGTCACCCCTGGCTGACATGACAGCCAGCAAGAAAACAGGGACTTCATCCTCATACGTGCAAGGAACTGAATTCTACGAACAACCAGAATGAGCTTGAAAATGGATTCTTTCCTGGTCAGTCTTCCAGATGAGCATGCGGCCTGGCTGACACCTTAATTGTATCCATGTAAGATGCCATGCAGGAAACCCAGCTGAGCTGTGCCTGGTCTTCTGTTCTAGGAAAACTGTAACAAATAGATTTTATTTTAAGCAGCAAAGTTTGCGGTAACTGTTATGTAGCAATAGGAAATGAATAAAAATTTGGCTTTTCTTACCATTTTCATTTCCACATATATTTTAAAATTATCATGTTGATTTCCAATTTAAAAACCTGTTAAAATTTGAACAAAAAGGTATTTAATTTGTAAATAAAATCGACAAGATTAATTTAGTTTTTCTTAAGTTCCTCTCACTACAACTTTGTCTTATCAGGTTATAGGACTTCTACAGCTTCTGTTAGACTTATCCCTAGTTATTTAATTTTCTTTAGTTGCTCTGAACTTGAATATTTCAGTTTTAATTTTCAGTTATTTGTTGAGATTATATAGAAAATACTAACTAAATGTGGGAATCACAACTTTTATTAAGAAATTTTGATTAAATTAAAAATTGATTTTCTTTAAAAATATAGAATCTGTACATCCTTTTGGGTTTTCTTTTCTTGTGTGTGAGTAGAAGATTGTGATGGTTAAGTTTCTTTTTTTATTTATTTGGAATTCTGCAAATATTCTTTTTTTTAATTGTTGTTCAAGTATACTTGTCTCAATTTTTACCACCCCACCACAGCCCCTGCCCCTTCTATATACATTACAATGTGATACTCATCAGTTTTTATTTATTCCTTTATGATGTTTGTATCTTTTGTCTCCTAACTTACTACAATGGCTAATAACTCAGATATAGTACTGAATACTATATACCTATTCCTAGCAGATATCCTTTTAATTATCCTAGTCTTAAAGTAAAAATTTCTAGTAAATAGCTATTAAGAATGATGGCTGTTCTACATGTTTTAACTAAAATATGTTAAATTAATACAGTTCCATTCTACTCCTAATTTTTTACATTTCGAAACAACTTTCAAAAAGTATGGGTTGAATTTATCAGATGCTGCTTCTGCATCTATTGAGATGACCATTTGTGTTTTTCCTTTATTCTTTTAATGAGGTGGATGTGATCATTGATTTCAAACATTAAACCAACTTTGCATTTCTGTAATAGGTCGTACTTCATCAAACTATATTACCCTCTTTATATATTGCTGGAATTTATTTGAAACATTTTATTTAAGCTATCTGTATGTGTGTGTGTATGTTCAAATGCAGAAAGAGATTACCTTGTGATTTTTGTCTGTGTTATTCTTGTCATGATTTGGTATGAAAATCATGCTCACTTCAAAAAGAATTAGAAAGCATTTCTTTTTTTCGATTCTCAAGAAAATTCATATAAAATGGTATTTGTTTTGCTCTTCATTATTTAGAATAATTTACTCATTAATTTGCATGAACATTACTTTTATGAGGGAAGAGTATTTTGGAGTTTCAATATTTTAAATAAATATGAATCTTTAGTAGACATACATTTTTAAATATAAACTTGGGTCACTTTGGGTATAGATGTATATGCATATGTACATGCTCATAAAAATATGCATCATATAATTTTTATTACCTTTACTATGGTATATTAACCTTTCATTACATTTTTAATATCTGCAGTCTCTTAAATCATTACCTTTTACCAACTAAAATGATATATATATAAATTACTATGATATATATGATATATATAAATTACTATATATCATATATATATTTTATTAGTCATATCATTTTTACCAGAATGTTGTGAATTTTGTCAAACATTTCCATAAACCATTAGCTTTGTTGATTTTCTATATTGCATATTTGTAAATGTATAATTTTTCTTCTTTAATTTGTTATCTTTCTTTTATCTTTTATTTTAATTTTTTTATTGCCTTTAGAGAAAGAGAGATATTTATTTGTTGTTATACATCCATGCATTCATTGCTTGAACTGGGCTGTAACCCACAAATCTGGTGTATTGGATGATGCCTAACCAACTGAGCTACTCAGTCAGGGCCTTGTTGTTTTTCTAGCTTTTAAATTCAGAATATTAAAATTTCTAGTTTATGCCTTTAGGGCTTTTCTTCTGAAATACAAAGGAAATAATGTAGGAAAAATTAAAATGAAGAAAAGTTTAAGAATGCACTTTTCTATTTTTACCTGAGGGTTGTACATGTCAAAGGAAACAGCAAGGATCACCTCCAAAAATGTTGGTTGAACTCATAACTTAAGACTTAAATATTTGATTAAGGAATTGTAGTTAATTCTAATGGAAACTAACTGGTCCTAGAAAACATATCATCAGTTATTTTAATAAGGTTATTTTTAGCAGTATGCATAACACATTGGGGCACAGGGGTAGCTAATTTTAATTTCGCATGCAGCAGCACTGCTGATTTGTATTATTACAAACACCTCTCATGGGCATAAAAACATGACAGAGGTCATAGGTGAGAAACATGACAAACTGTGAAACTATTAATTAGATTTTAAAACAAAGTAAAAGGAAGAATCAACAATATCTCTAAAGTTTTAGCCTGAGTGAAGATGGTGGAATGTGGTAGCTATGTCATCAAGGGAAAGTGGGACTTCTAAAGAGTAACTGTTTTGAATGAGACTAAGCATAGTGGAAGTAAAGAGATAAAAGCGTTAAGGATTATAGGAGCTTCTGCTTGGTTTAGGATTGAGTCCCTAAATGGTAAGTAAGGAGTAGGGATTACCCCAACTAGTGACTACTCTGAAATGAACCAGAAGCCATAGATAAGAAATTGAGTAATATAAGGATGTCAATGTAAAATGCAACTAAAAAAACAGGTTGTTATTCTAAAAAGCTAGATCATAAGATGAAGTAAAGATTTATTTATTTATCTTTTTAGTTATATTTTATTGATTATACTATTACAATCACCCCAACTTTCTCCTCTTTGTCCCCTTCCACCCAGCTTACCCCACTCCCTCAGGCAATCCCCATGCCATTGTTCATGTCCACAGCTTATGTATAGGTTCTTTGGCTACTCCATTTCTTATACTGTACTTTACATCCCCATACCTATTCTATAACTATGTATTTGTAATTCTTGATCCCCTAACCTATTCACCCATTCCCTCACAGTCCCCTCCCATCTGGCAGCCATCAAACTGCTCTCTGTATCAATGATTCTGTTCCCATTCTTCTTATTTCCTTAGTTTGTTTCTTAGATTCAATTGTTGATAAATATGTATTTATTGCCATTTTATTATTCATAGTTTTGATCTTTTTCTTAAATAAGTCCCTTTAACATTTCATAGAACAATGGTATAGAGATGATGAACTCTTTTAGTTTTTTCCTTGTCTAGGAAGTTCTTTATCTGCCCTTTAATTCTAAATGATAGCTTTGCTGGGTAGAGTAGTCTTGGCTGTAGGTCCCTATTTTTCATGACTTTGAACATTTCTTGCCAATCCCTTCTAGCCTGCCTAGTTTATTTTGAGAAATGAGCTGATAGTCTTATGGGAACTCCCCTGTGGTAATTAATTGCTTCTCTCTTGCTGCTTTTAAGATTCTCTTTGTCTTTAACCTCTGGCATTTTAATTATGATGTGTATTAAAGTGCGCTTCTTTGCATCCATCTTGTTTGGGACTCTCTGTTCTTCCTGAACTTTCATGTCTATTTCCTTGACCAAATCAGGAAAGTTTTCTTTCATTATTTTTTCAAATAGATTTCCAATTTCTTGCACATTCTCCTCTTTTTCCAGCATCCCTATGATGCAAATATTGGAAGCTTGAAGTTGTCCCAAAGGTTGCTTATACTACCCTTGCTTTTTTGGATTCTCTTTTCTTCTTGTTGTTCTGATTGGTTGTTTTTTGCTTCCTTATGTTCCAAATCACTGATTTGATTCTCAGCTAAATTCTCCCAACTGTTGTTTCCCTGTCAATTATTCTTTATTGCAATTAGCATATCCTTTGTTTCTGACTTGATCTTTTTTATGCTGTTGAGGTCCTCACTAAGTTCCTTGAAGATCCTTATAACCAGTGTTTTGAACTCTGAATCAGATTGCTTAACTACATTTTGTTTAAATCTTTTTCAGGAGTTTTGATCTGTTCTTTCATTTTGACCATGTTTCTGTGTCTCCTCATTTTGGCAACCTCCCTGTGTTTTTTTTCTATATATTAGGTAGAGCTGCTATGACTCCCTGTTGGTAGAATGGCTCAATGTATTAGGTATCCTTTAAGGTCCAGTGGCACTGCCTCCCCTATCACCCAAGATGGGTACTTGAAGTGCACCATACATGTGGGCTGAGTACTCCTCTTGTAGTCGAGCCTTGATTTCTGTTGGCAGGTCATGGGAAGGATTTACCCAGGCCAGTCATTGGCAAGGATTAGCTGTGGCCACTGACCACCAACCTCTGCCCTCCATGGAGGATCAGCTGTGCAAAGGCAGGGTCATGATGTTTCAATGTAGCCTGTAGTTACCTACTGGGTGACCAGGCTCTGGGGTTTCCCAGGCGGTAAAGGCTAAGGTCAGTCACCATTTGTGTTTTGCCCAGGGCCACCCTGCCTGAGCTATAGAGTAATCTGTGATGGCTGCTACTTGTTTTGGTCTTTTAAATTCCCAGGCAAAGCCAAGCTGTGAATCTAGGCTGGTCACTGCTAGTACTGGGCCTTTGGCCACTTATAAGAGGTACATGGACTAGGGATTCACTGCAGCTAGCGATTGCTTGTTTCATAGGATTTAGGAAGTTGTGAAGCATGAGCCAATGTCACCCATTCATATGGAAAAGCAGCTTGAGTGGGCCCATAAGTTGGGTGAGATGGAGTATCTGGGTGTCTCCAGGGTGGAGCAAACAGTGTTAGCCAGGTAGATGGAGTCTTAGATATGGCACCAGCTGGCTGGCTCTGTGGATCTGTGGCTCTGTGTGGAGAGGGTTCAGAAAAGAGACAATGGCCTCTCCCCATATTTCTGTTGGGAGAAAGCTGTCTCCCCAGCTCTTATCTTAATGCCAGACACTTCAGTTTCTCCCTGTGTGCCACTGGTGCCTTTTAAACTGCAACCCCCATACTACAGCTCAGAGGAAGTGAATCTAAGTCAGTGTGTAGGTTCTTTAAGAGGAACTTTTTGGAACCCCATGTTTCTTCCACTGACTCAGTCACCACTGGGCTTTGTAGCCAGAAGTTATGGGTTTTATCTTCCCTGGCACTGGAACCCTGGGGGGGGGGGGTGTTGGGAGGGGCTGGGACTCCTTGGTCCTGAAATATCCTTCCCAAATTTTTATGCATCACGCATGAATGTGAGACCACCCCATTTCACATCTCTGCCCTCCTACCAGTCCAGATGGATGTGTTTTCTTTAATTCTGTAGTTGTCAGACTTCCATTCCACTCCATTTCTGATAGTTCTGAGTGATGGTTTTTCTCTTTTTCAGTTGTAATTCTGATGTGGTTATGTGAGGAGGCGAGCCATGTTTACCTATGCCACCATCTTGACTGGAGGTGAAGATTTAGATAGGAAATATTCATCAAGGAGGGATCAAGAAAGCTAAAGATGAAGTTAGCAGCAAGCCTTGGGATTTGTTCAAAAACACTTTGGTAAAACGGGCTTCCTCCAAGACTTTTTAAAAACAAATTTCTCAAAAAAAGTTAAATCTCTCTTTCAGTACCTTTGTTTTGGTTTTATGAACATTTCTCTAGTTAAAACTATTGCATTTTCAAGTACTTTTGAAACTATTTTATATATATTCTAGGATTATCCAAATCAGTAAATATATTACAGAAAAAGAAGCTAAGTTTCTCACTGTCAGAGAAACAAGTTACATATAAGGATAGATGGAAATCTAAGATGCAATAGTGGAATTAAAATAAATATAGATATCAATGTGTTCATGAATTAGAATGTATACATATATTGTCTAGTTCTATAGTTCTAAGGGCCTAGAGGTAAACATACCCTTGTAGCAATGAGCACACCAAGTGCCCAAAACCTGTGGGGGGAAAATATATAAAAGTATACATAAGTGTAATTATTATACATAATAAAACTATATATATAATTATATATCAATATATACATAATCATTTGAGGAAACTAAAAATCATATCCAACATAAGGGAAGCACAGCTTCGATTCTTTTTTTTTAGTCCTCGACTGAGGATATGCCTGTTTTAAAAATGGATTTTAGAGAAAGAGGAAGGGAGAGAGAAGAACGTCAATCAGTTGCCTCCCTTACACTCCTTGACCAGGGATGAAACCCACAACCTAGGGATGTGCCTTGACCAGTAATCAAACCTGCAACCTTTTGGTTTATGATATGATACTCCAAGCAACTGAGCCACTCAACCAGGGCAACCTTAATTCTTTTTGTTTTAAAGTCTTTATGGTCATCTATACATAGTGATTCTATCTATCACCTATCTATCTATCTATCCATCCATCCTATCACCTATATCTATAATGTCCTAGGTATATGTTGTATTCCTGCTCTCTAACCATACACAATACAGAAAAGCTTTCTTTCCTCCTGCCTCTTATTTTCATATGTAGGAGACAGATGTTAAAAAAATAGAAATAAAATATATCTTCGGATTGTAGTTAATTACTGTGAACAAAATAGAAATGTATCACAAGACAGTGACTTGATTGGGTTGATAGGGAGAAAGAGTGGTCTCCGAAATAGGAAATGATGCTTGGCAAAGCTCTCCTGCTTGGATACCTAAAGGACATTAGTAAATTTTCTCTAGCTGCAAAAATGCATTTGTGAACAAAAGCCTAAGAAACATTTTGGCATATTGACAAATAGTAAAGAAACCACTGTGCCTAGATCTTAAAGGAGAGTAGTGTGTGTATTCTGAAATTAGAGGTAGGTAGAAATAAATTTATGAACATCCAGATTTGGATTTTACTTCAAAACTTTAGCAAAAGCTCAACATAATCAGAGATTAAAAATTTTGAACATAGAACATTCAGCAGAGGGTGAAAATTTTACTTCGGTACTCACAAAACTAGAATAGCCTTTTATTACATGTATATATTACTTTGGAGAATTAAATTTCAAATATCAAAACTGAGCAGAAGTATATAAAAAAGTTTCCAATAAGGACTACATGGCAATTAATTTCCCACCCTACCTCAAAACTGAGCCAAAAGCTCTTTTCTTCCACATAACTCATTAAACACAAATAAGTATCTCCAGGAAAGTGGACATACCTAAGGAACACAAAAATCATCTGGCTGTAGAAAATCCGTACTACTGGCCCAAAACATAATTTATTGATAATATATTACTATTTTTTTCTTTACCTTAAAACAGAATAGGTATACATTAAATAAGCATTTCTCAAAGGCTCTTAATTGTACTCTACTTTTATGACAGCTTTTGGTATGACATTTAACTCTGTAAAGAAGTATTCCAGGTCATGCCTTCATTGTTTGTGGTTCTCTAAGAATAGCAGATACTAGTTAACAAATTCATAGATTCTGTAACTCTGTTGCCATTTGTGCCTTTCTGCATAAATTTATTTTGGAAAGTCTCTGATAAATGGTTATCTGTTTCTATTCCTTATTAGGTTATCTCTGAATTAGCTGTCTCTGGTCTCAAGGAGGATTGCAGAAATATGACCATAAGATAGTAGCTTCTCATTACACCTGGAAGCAGTAGGAGTATATAGTACTTATAATCTCATTATTTCAATGGATAGTTGTGGTTGTACATATGCTCTCATTATCTCTACTGGGGATTATAATGAATATATATATAGTCTCATTTACTGTGCTGTGGTATTGGAAAGTTACACATAAAATTGAGTGTTCTTCACTGTAAGTAATATGAGGTGGGTGGATACTAGTTGAAGTACAGCTACTGGTTTTTTCTTAGAGTTTCCTGTTTTTATTTCTATTTGATATTTGCTCCTCAAAGTTTTACAATTAGAAAATTCTGGAAACAGTAGACAAATAAGAAAAGGAAATGAATAAAAATACTGAAGAGAATATGAGTTTAGAAAAAATAAGACAAACTGTCAATGTTATGGATGACACCCTCTTCTCCCAACTCTTCCATCCTGAGATTATCATTCAAGTAAAATACAAATGAGAGATAATATGGTAACAAGTTCACATGACAAATAAATAATTTTAGCTTTAAACTTTTCTGTTTTCATTTCAATCCATTAGCTATCAACTTTCTTATATAAGGAATTATAGAAAATAACCTTGGCTTATAATAATTCTAAATGAAGCAGTTTGGTTTAGAGCACTTTTATAAAGACAATGTTAAACAATCTCATAACAATTTTAGAGAGGTAAGTAAAGTTCAGAGAGAGGAACAAAGAAAAACCCATAGTTCGCACAGCTTATAAATTATGTTTCTAACCTCCTCCAAAGTGAAACCAGAGACAATAGTAAAATTTTAGCTCTCAAAGACTAAATAGTGATATATATTTCCAAGCAGTCTGCTAATGTATTATACAAACAAATCTCCTAAACTCAATTTCCCACTTTTTATTGAGAAACTTAATAGTTATTTAGACTTATGGCTTTAAATAAAGAGGATGTACATATACAAATGTAGATAGTATTACTGGTAGGTTTAACTCACTAATATTGGGAATAATTAAATCGCCTCTCTTTTTAGTATTTCCATTAAATTCTGTGGCCCTCATCAGCTCATATTAATAGGACATCCAATGTCTTTGTCTTGGAACTTCCCACCTAATTTTGGTCCTTACAAAAATCCAAAGAGATTAATTTACTTTACAAATTCACAGCAAAAAGAGAACTAGAGAATTAAACATTTTTGGCTGCTATTCTCTCATGCAAGGTTTGCTGTGTGATAAAGTATTAAATTGGTAATACTTTACCACTACTAAGTTGGTCTTGTTAATCTAAGGCTCTGTGCAGATTATACAGTCCCTGTCTGGCCTTCAACCAACAGTGGCTATCTGAGTGGTCCCCTAAGTTAATAGGTCTCTAGTTTACTTTCGAATGGAAATATCACTCAGTATTTCATTCAGTAACTCCAGCACCAAACTCAACACTACTCTACTCGCTTTCATCCACTGATAATACTCACGCACAAGTACTTGAGTATAAAGCTGGACCCAGATTCACTCCAGTTATACCCAAGGCAACCACCCATGTCAAGGTCCTAAAACTTCATTCCTGATCACCCCATACATCAGAGTTCCTAGTAATATTGAACTCTGTTAAGGAGTTCCTTTCTACTCTTCAATTCTCTCTTACCAGTGGGCACCTAGGCATCCTTTAATCCTTTTCAGGAAACTAGGTAATATTAAGCATGGTAACATTTTTCTCTGGCTGGATGGCTCAGTTGGTTGGAGCATCATCATTCACTGGAGCATCATCCATAAATCAAAAGGTGTGGCTTTGATCCCTGGTGTCAGGGCACCTATGGGAGGCAACCGATCAGTGTTTCTCTTTCACATCAATGTTTCTCTGTCCCCACCCCCACTGTCTTCCTCCTTTCCTCCCTCCCTCCTTTTCTCTCCCTCTCTAAAATCAGTTAAAAAAAAACTCACAAAATATATCTCAGGTAAGGATTAAGAAAAAAAGAGTGTTAATGTTTTTTTTAAAGATTTTATTTATTTATTTTTAGAAAGGGAAGGGAGGGAGATAAAGAGAGAGAGAGAAACATCAATGTGCAGTTGCTGGGGGTTATGGCCTGCAACCCAGGCATGTACCCTGACTGGGAATTGAACCTGCAACACTTTGGTTCGCAGCCCACGCTCAATCCACTGAGCTATGCCAGCCAGGGCTGAGTGTTAATGTTTTGATTAACACAAAATATCTTGTCATAGTTCTCTCCTAATCCAATGACTGCTTTCAGAACTTAGATTTATATAACTAAGAGGGTCATTTAAGTGGTCCTTTAAAGATTGTAGGAAATCCCTCTCCTAGTAACATTCTAAAAAAATCTGGCAACTTAATTGGTGATCTTTCTACATCAGACTATACCACGCAGATTATTATTCTATTAAATTATTTCTCTAATGGAGAATTAAGAAGTGATGTTTTTTTAATTCAAATTTGTTTTTATAACAGTACAGTGTATCATTCATTCATGGGGGCAAATACTTACGAGTTAACATGAGCTACACACAGCAGTGAATAGAACAGCCCAAAGCTGCCACCTTAGAGCTTATATTCTGTTAGAGCATGAAAGATAGTAAACAGTGAATAGATTAAGTAAATTGCATACCACATTTAAAAATTCAAAGTGCTAAGAGAACAAATGAACAAGATAAGAGAGATCACAGTGTGGAGGGAAAGAGCTGTGATTTAAACTACAATAAGGTAGTCTAAGCAAATCTCCTTGAGAAGCAGGCCTTAGGATGGTAAAGGGATTAGCCACAGGACTAGCTCTTATCCTTTGAGACAGCATGGTCGGACCTGAAAAATATGCTAAGCAAAATAAGCCAATCAGAGAAAGACAAATACCATATGATCTCACTCATACATGAAATCTAATGAACAAAATAAACTGACAACCAAAATAAGACCAGAGGCATGGGGCAGATCACAGAGGGAAGTAGGGTAGGTGGGGCTGAAAGAGATTAGCCAAATAACATACATGCATGGGTGCATAGCCCATGGACACAGACAACAATGTGGTGAAGGCCAGAGTGGAGTGAGGAGGGATGGATGGAGGAGGACGAAGGAAAGACAATGGGGGACATCTGTAACTATGTCAACAATAAAATGAAAAATATATAAAAATAGAAAAACTTTCCAATAAGAGGAGTATTCAGAATAAAGGCTCTTTATTTTACAACTCTTAAATATCATATAAGGAATAAAGGCCTTCAAATCTGTATAAGAAATTGCAGGGCTCTGGATGTGGGATTTGGGGAAGCTATTCATAAATTTATTCTTGTTGGATATTACCCAAATTTCCAAATCTTTTCTCCAGAACCTTCCTTAATCTTATTGTTCCAAAAGATATACTTTGTGAAATGGGCACTATTAATATTTGCTAAAGGACAGTTAGTTGCTTTATTCACATTTCAAAGAAGGAAATGGGTCCCAGAAAATTAAGAAATCTGATCAGCATCTACATTTTTATATAATTAGTCTATTTATAATAAAACTGTAATATCTATATTCTCATGTAATTAAAAATTCCTATCTCATTTTGTCTCTGGATAGCAATCTTATCATAGTTTACAAATTTTATCATAAACTTATAAACTGTATGTACATATCAAATAATTTTAGTTTATTCTGCCAACATACCACAATACTATTCTCTTGCATTCCTTACTAATTCTGGTTGGCTAGCCAATTTATTAGTGAATAGCTCTTGGTTAACATAGACCAGACACTGGATTTGATTTCTAAGTGGGATGCTTGATGCATAGTCACAGATCCATACCATTAGCTGACTGAGGAAGCTTTGCTCCTCTACACAAAAATAACTACTTTGAAATCTGTGCCTTTCATTCTGACATATTTCTACAATTGTATGTATAATTGTATCATCACACCCATGTAAGAAATGTATTGCACTATGATGTTATCATAGCTACAATGTCAGAAGGCAGTAGGAATTCCTCAGCTTTACTATAATCTCATGGGAGTACCATGATATATGCAGTCTTTTGTTGACCAAAACATTATTATGTGGTTAGTGATGATACATTATAATGATTTAATATTTATATACATTATGAAATGATACCTATGATAAGTCTAGCTGTTATCTGGTACCATACAAAGTTATTACAAGGTTATTCAATGTTTTCCCTAGGTGGTACATTACATCCTCGTGACTTATCTACTTTATAACTAGAAGCCTATACCTCTTAAACCTCTTCATCTATTTTGTTCACCTCTCCCCTCTGTATATATGTGAGTTTCTTGCCTCTATAACTCAGTTTCTCTTTTGTTTATTCTTTTGTTTTATTTTCCCTTTTTTAGATTTCACACATAAGTAAGTCCAATTGGTATATATCTTTTTCTATTTCACTTAGAATAACACCCTCTGGGTCCATCCATGTTGTCACAAATGGCAAGATTTAATATTTTTTTATGGCTAATATTCCTTTGTGTACATATATCACTTCTTTATCCATTCAGTGACCAATGAGAACTTAGGTTGCTTTCATATCTCAGCTATTTTAAATAATGCTGCAATGAACATAAGGGTGAGTTACTGTTTTCATTTTTGTCAAATAAATACCCATAAATGGGATTGCTGGATCATGTGTTACTTCTATTTATAATTATTTTTTTTAAGATTTTATTTATTTATTTTTAGGGAGGGAAGGGGGGAGAGAGAGAGAGAGAGACATCAATGTGATGGGGGGAGAGAGAGAGAGAGACATCAATGTGCGGTTGCTGGGGGTGATGGCCTGCAACCCAGGAATGTATCCTGGCTGGGAATCGAACCTGGGACACTTTGGTTCCCAGCCCGCGCTCAATCCACTGAGCTATGCCAGCCAGGGCTTCTATTTATAATTATTTGAGGTAGCTCCATACTGTTTTCCATGGTGGCTGAAACATTTTATATTCCCACTGACAGTGTACAAGAGTTCCCTCTTCTCCACATCTTTGTCAACACTTTACTTTTTGTCTTTGTGACAATATCCATCTTGACAGTTGTGATGTGATATCTCATGGTGGTTTTAATTTTCATTTCCATGATGATTAGTTATGTTGAACATCTTTTCATATGCCTGTTGGCTAACTGTACGCCTTCTCTGATATAAATGTACATTTTCAAGTGCTCTGCCCATCTAAGAATAGGGTTACTTTGTTTCTTTGTTTAATATTAAGTTATATAAGTTCTTTATTTTTCATGTAACTCCTTACTAAAGGTGTGATTTACAGATACCTTCTCCCATTCAGTAGCTTGCTTTTTTGTTTTGTTGATGGTTCTTAAGATGTGCAAAAAGTTTTTTAGTTTGATGCAATCCCGTTTACTGTCTTTTGTTGTACTTGCCTGAGAAGACTGATCCAAAAAACTATTGCTAAGACCAATGTCAGAGCTTACTGCCTTTGTTTTATTTTAGGAGTTTTTGTTTTAGGTCTTACAGTCAAGTCTTTAATCAATTTTGAATTTATTTCTGTAAGTGGTGTAAGACACTGGTCCAGTTTCATTCTTTTACATGTAGCTGTCCACTTTTCCCATGCCATTTACTAAGGAGACTATCTTCTCCCCATTGCATATTCTTGCCCCTTTTGTCATAGATTAACTTACCATATATATGCATATGTTCATTTCTGGTCTCTTTATGCTATTCCATTGATCTCTGTGTCTGTTTTTGTGCCTGTACCATAGTCTTTTGATTACTGTAGTTTTATAGTGCAGCTTGAAATCAGGAAGCAGGAGTCATCTGCTTCATATTTCTTTCTCAAGACTCTTTTGACTATATGAGGTCTTTGTGGCTCCATACTAATTTTGGAATTGTTTGTTCTAGTTCTGTGAAAACTATCATTGGTATTAATGAAACCATGAAAGTCAGTGTTTTGCTGCCTGTCACTATCAGAACCGATAAATAGAGACCAGGATTGAATCTTTATGGTCACTTTATTCAGATCCCGGTGATCTTAGAAGATGGCAATTTTAGTACCCTCAAAAATTGTCTAAACCTCTAATTTCAAAATGACTTTTTTAAAAGAAGAAGAAAAGGAAGGAAAGGTTGGGGGGAAAAGGTTAATTGGATAAGGCTTGTAATCCTGCAGTGATTTTCCTAGTACTTCTTTACCTGTTGATCATTAATTACTTATCTATGTGGTGACTCCCTCCATGGAAAACAATGGCTCAGAGACCATCTCAATCACCTGAAGACCTCCTGGAGTCACATAGGTCATGCATTCCAGTTCCTGGAATAACACCTATCCACATGCATTAATCACTTAAACCTATTGTGACTGAAGCTAAAATCTTTAACTCAAGTCCTCCTGTCCTTCTGATGAGGATTGCATTGAATCTGTAGATTGCTTTGACTAGAATGAAACTTTAAACACTACTAATTCTTCTAGATGATGAACACAGTATATCTTTGATTTTATTTATGTTGTCTTCAATTTCTTTCATCAATGTCTTATAGTTTTCACAGTATAGGTCTTTCAACTCCTTGGTTAAATTTATTTCTAGGTATTTAATTCATTTTAATTCAGTTTCATAGGAGAGTCTTTTCTTAATTTCTTTTTCTGATAATTTGTTATTAGCATATAGAAATGCACCAATTTCTATGTGTGATTTCTACATCCTATGACTTTACTACAATTATTTTTTAGTTCTAACAGTTTTTTGGTGGAGTATATAGGGTTTTCCATATATATAGTAACATTTATCTGCAAACAGTGGCAATTTTAGTTCTTCCTTTTCAATTGGGATGTCTTTTATTTCTTTCCCTTGCCAAATTGCTGTGCCTAGACATTCCAATACTATGTTGAATAAAAGTGCCAAGTGTAAGCATCCTTGTTCCTGATTTTAGAGGAAAAGATTTCAGCTTTTCATTGTTGAGTATAATGTCAGCTGTGGGTTATAAATTGCCTTTATTATGTTGAGGAAGGTACGAGGAAGGGAAGGCATTCTATAGGTCCTATGATCAGGTCTCAGTATTTTTGTGAGTCTATGATTCCAAAGTATAAATTTAACACATAGTTCCTCTCCTCTTTAGATGTGACAAGAATGCCTAGAGCAGACTTACAGGCCAGAGCCTTCTGAAGTTGGTCATTTCACTTCCCTAAGTTGTTTAGACTATGATAAAATCCCAGCATGTTCAGCTCTGCTCAAACAGTTTGTCCTAAGGGCAGACCTCATCATGAAGAACAAAATGATCTGGTATAATTCCAAATGGTTCATTTTTCCCTTCTCCTTTCTAGAAGCATGAAGGCACAATTCTCTGATATTTACTGTGTAAATCTAACAGATATGTGAGGCAAAACTCACAAAAGTGTGAGATCTCCCTCAAAACTGGGTTATCTTGCAGCTTTAATCTCCCACTTTTCCACACTGAGCCTCCAGAAAGTCATCAATTAAAGTCCAGGTTTCCCTAAGTTAGTACTGGTTTCTGTGGAAGTTTCAGCTAGTAAGTTTCTGCTTTGGAAAGTTGTGATTCTCTGTATTTGCCTGTCACACTCTCCAACATTGGGACAGCAATTTACCCTATGACCTCATTTCTCTTAAAATGAGGATCTGTTAGGTAGCAGCCAGAGGGCAAATAAAGGCAGAGATCTCACCATCATAACCTACCAAAGAACTTAATACAGGAGGATAGAAGCAAAGGAAGACATGTCCTACCTGTTGACCCAGCAGTCCTGAGCCTGGTCCAATAAGATTGCCAGACATTCCAAACAACACAAGCAAAACTATAATAGTACAGGAGGAGGGGACAGTCCTTGAGACTGGGCTTCTGTAAGCTTCCATAACATTATTAAGATTGCCAGGTGTTCCAAAGCCTAGAAGGCAGGAGGGGATACCTTGAAAGTCTATGCACCATTTCCACTATCTGGGAAAGAACCCCCACAAATACGTATGTTTGTGTAGTCACATCCCCCCCGGGAGGAAGCTAGCACCACCTTTACCCACCAATCAATATGTAACTCTCTCACCCCAATCCTGCAAATTATATAAGTCCTCAGAACAAAGGACATGATGCTTCTTGCCACCCTCGCTTTTGCCACCCAAGCTCTTGCCTTTCACCCCCACCTTAGCTATGCTCCTTCTCTTCCATGAGAACTTAGCATGAATAAACTTTGCTTGCATGCTAATAGGCTTGCCGATCTGCAATTTTTGTGTCAGCGTGAAGAACCAAGTTTCTCCCATTACAGATATAAAAAGAGTTATTAATATTTTATTTTGTTCAGATTTTTATTCATTGTTGGAAAGGAGTGGGGATTTCTAAGCTTTTTATGTAACAGACCAGAAACTAAAAGTCTGCTTCAGGTTTTTCAGAAATATATTTATCTTATACATAAAACAGATTGTCTTTGTGGCCTACCCTGCAACTGCCTATTTTTTAACTTGTTTAGAATTTGATAGTTAGAGGTGCTAAAGTCACCTTACAACCAGGATGGAAGACTCTGCTGACATCTAAGGAGGGCAGGTCAGAAAGGGGATTAAATTTGGGCCCCATATTATCTCTTCTATATCTGAGAGTGTCCACTTCTGGAATTCCTGTTATGTGAGATAAAAATAAGCTTGTGTTAACCAAGAACACTTAAGAGTAAATGGTTTATACTTCTCCTCAATAAACAGAGGGTAAATATAACTTAAAATACTCTACTCACACCAGATAAAGACTTCCGGCCAAGATGAAGGCATAGGTAAGACATACTGTGCCTCCTTGCACAACCAAGAGAAGTACAACAAATTAAAAAAAAACCAGAACTGACAGAAAATCAAACTATATGGAAGTCTGACAACCAAGGAATTAAAGAAGAAACATTTATCCAGACATGTAGGAGGGGCAGAGATGGGCAGCCAGGTAGAGAAGACTCGGGGTAAAGTGGTGGCTGGTGGACCCTGCAAGGCAGGGGATTACAGACTGGGTGGTCCCACATTCACATGCATATAAATCAGGAGGAATAACTAGCGAGTGAGATAGATTGCATGACCCAGGGTTCCAGTGCAGGGAAATAAAGCCTCAAAGCCTCTGACTGAAAACACCTGTGGGGATTGAGGTGGCAGTGGGAGAAACTCTAAGCCTCACAGAAGAGTTCATTGGAGAGACAAACAGTGTCCTAGAATGTATACAAGCCATCTCACCTAGGAATCAGCACAAGAAAGTCCCAGTTTGATTGTGAGTAGACTGGGAAGTGACTGAAAACCAGCAGAGAGCAGAGCAAGTGGCACTGTTTCCTCTCAGACCCCTCCCCCACATATATCATCACAACGCAGTGACGTGGGTTTCCCCACCCTGGTGAACACCTAAGGCTCTGCCCCTTACTGCGTAACAGGCATATGAGACAAAAAAAATGACCCAAATGAAAGAACAGTTCAAAGTTCCAGAAAAATTTCGACTAAGTGATGAAGAGATTGCCAACCTATCAGATACACAGTTCAAACCACTGGTTATCAGATGCTCCAGGAACTCACTGGGTACTTCAACAGCCTAAAAAAGACCCAGGCAGCAAGGAAGGTTGCATTATGTGAAATAAAAAAAAGTCTACAGGGAACCAACAGTGATGGGAAGGAAACCAGGGCTCAGATCAATGATTTGGGCCAGAAGGAAGAAATAAACATTCAACCAGAAAAGAATGAAGAAACAAGAATTCAAAAAAAATGAGGAGAGGCTTAGGAACCTCCATGACAACTTTCAACATTCCAACATCCGAATCACAGGTGTGCCAGAAGGAGAAGAGGAAGATCAAGAAATCGAACACTTATTTGAACACATAATGAAGGAGAATTTCACCAATCTGGCAAAGAAAACAGGCTTTCAGGAAGTCCAGGAAGCTAAGAGAGTCCCAAAGAAATTGGACCCAAAGAAGCACACACCAAGACACATCATAATTACATTATCCAAGATTAAAGATAAGAAAAGAATCCTAAAAGCAGCAAGAGAATAGGAGACAGTTACCTACAAAAAATTTCCCATAAGATTGTCAGCTGATTTTTCAAAATCTTGCAGGCAAGAAGAAGCTGGAAGGAAGTATTCCAAGTCATGAAAGGCAAGGACCTACACCCAAGATTACCTTATCCAGCAAAGCTATCATTTATAATACAAGGGCAGATAAAGTGCTACCTGGATAAGGTCAAGTTAAAGTAGTTCACCATCACCCAACCCATATTACATGAAATGTTAAAGGGACTTATCTGAGAAAAAAACTATCAAAAATATGAACACTAAAATGACAACAAACTCACAGCTATTAACAACTGAACCCCCCCTCAAAAAAAACTGAACTAAGCAAACAACTAGAACAGAAACAGAATCACAGAAATGAGCATCACATGGAGGGTTATCAGCAGGAGAGTGGGAGGGGGAGAGAGGGGGCAAAGGTACAGAGAATAAGTAACAGAAATGGTAGGTAGAAAATAGACAGGGGGAGGTTAAGAATGGTATAGGAAATGTAGAAACCAACGAACTTATATGTACGACCCATAGACATGAACTATAGTTGGGGGAATGCAGGTGGAGGGGGTGTGCAAGGCACAGGGGAATAAAGGGGGGAAAATGGGACAACTGTAATAGCATAATCAATAAAATATATTTAACAAATTTTAAAAAATAAAACAAAATACTGAGGGAGACAGCAGAAATTCAATTAGTACTGTGTGTGCCAGCCACACAGAAATAAATATCATTTTGGCACATCCGCATAAAGCTGATGGATATTCTATTGAGATCCTCCCTTAAACCACCAGCTTTTAAAACTCTCAAGACAAAGGACCCAGCTGTGCTCTTCCTTCCAGGAGCACGCCAGTGCCTTTTCCTTCCTCCTCTTCTTCCCCGACAGGTGTGCATCTCCTAAACTCTAAGATTGCAACCAGGTCAGCAATGGGCAGCAGCAGCTTGTATCAGGTTAATTCCCTGAACCTACCTCCAAGGCCCCATTTTCTCTGACTTCTTAGTAAGCCAAAACAGCCCTGCCTAAGCTCTCTCCTATTGATTTTTCTAAGCCCTTCCTTGTTTCACTATCTTCAGCTTTAATAGACAAACTCTAAATAAATAAATTAATTAATAATAAATAAATAAACAGATAGATAAATAAATAAATAAATGCCTGTGCTGTCTAAGTCACTTCTGGTCAGTTATTCTTTTGTTTTGCAGCTATAAGTAGTCCAACTGATAGATTTTAAAAAGAAGAAAATGTCCGATGTTAAATCAGCCAATATATGATATTACAGACTCTTCCCTTCAAATTATTAAAGCTGTCATCTCCGTGTTCTGTTCCCTCTCTATCATCCCCAAGATGATACGTGAGACTACATAAAATATTACTATGATTTTGAGGTCTCTGAAAAGAATTGAGTGTTATGTCTCCACTGCCTTCTGGTTCTTCTTAGGTCCCTGCTGCTAAGTGGCTGGCAGGGATCAGTTTCTGCTGAGTATAACTGTTCTCCTTGACCTTGGCAGCATGAGTACTACTCTCCACTTTTTTGTGTTTGAGAATAGTTTGTTCTCTAGCAGTTCAGCTCCATGAGTCCCTGCCTGTTGATTCTGCCTCACTTCAATTATTGCTGGTGCTTCATATCCCCCAAGATGGCTCTGATGTCTACTCAAACCCTACTGAATGATCCCCTTGTGCTGTTTGATCACAGAATCACATGTTGCTACAAAGCACATGAGGGTACTACTTGATAATTTTTGTGTTCATTGAAATCGATGAAGTCCAGGGGTAACTCAAGAAAGTAAAAAAAAAATGACAATAATAGAGGCTAAACACTCTACTACAGCATAGATAATATTCAGGTGTACATATCCCATCTTGTCATAGCTCAGTCAGTTTCAACAGTCCAAAACAGATAGCTGGGGAATAAAAGGCACTTACTTCTTTGATTTTTCTACCCATGCTTTTAAATACTCTCTTCTTCAGTAGCTTCAGTCCTAATAATAGAGAAGGGCACATTTCTGTCACTACCTGCAACCCTCTCTCCTTGTTGCTTGTCTTAAAATGTATTAGGGACAAAGAGAGTAGATTTTCAACTTAATGTTTCTTTTCACCCAGACTTCCTTAATACCATATCTTCCATACTCTTACCCCATTTCAAATGTTATAATGATAGAATAGCACTGAGGAGCAATAATTTATGATGAGAAAAATGAAAAAGTTTAGCAGTTAAGCAATGTAAGATATCATTCCCTTTACCCAAGCAACTTAAATTGATAAAAGCTAAGTTAATAAGAGAGGGTTTTTATTGAAATGATAGTGGGTAAATAGCTCAAATATCTAAAGAGAATGCTTTATAACTGATCAGAAGGAAACCAAGAGTAACTCAGTAGGTAATGAAAACAAATGTAAGACTCCAAGGTACCAAGAATTAGTATGCATAAATAAGTTCCAATCTTGCTCAGTCATTTTACATTCAGTTAGCTCTAAGTACAAATTCCCAGGGAAGAAGGTAAGCTTGGCCCAGTTTGGGTTTTATTCCCCTTTCTTAGCTGAGACATGACTCGGACAAACTCACTAGCTTGAATGGGAGGGATAAATGCTCACACAAAAAATCAGGGTGCTATTTTGAGAGAGCTAAATAGATGTCCATATCAAAAATGACAGATGTCTATTACATGAGGAGAACTTTGGACAAGGAAGATTTCTCAATCTCTTCCTTCCTCTAAAAAATTTCTATACTTAATAATCCTTAACATAATACTGCAGTCACTTCCTCTAGAGCAAAAAATGTAGTTCTACATCAGTGAGCAAAATGAGAATTATTTTACAATTAACACATTTTATTTTCTTAATAATTTTAGCTAATGCTAAGGGGAGTCAAAAACATTGCAGTCCAACAAAATAGCACAACTAACTAACAATAAGCATGTGGATTTAGTTTTAGGAGCATGTCACCAACATCATTTTGAAGTAAATACATATTACTTATTTATCCTGTGGGTAAAGAAGCAAAAAATGTCCAATGTCAGTTACATAACTAATAGAGAATTATGGCAATGGAGTTTAAAGAATTTGGATTTGTTAGTTGATAGTCCTTGACTCACCCAATATGTAAGATTGGGACAATAACTGTTTCTCTAAACTATCTTATAGAAATCAGGGAAAAACAAATAAGAGTAAAAATAGTATGTTTTAGAGTACAGCTATGCTCTTTACCTTCAATACTAAAAGTTTGCATTAAATTAATGCTAGCTATATGAAAACTTTCATCATTTTCATCAAGAAATAATATACAGAATATGGCTTATATAATATATATTATAAAATGAATCTTCACAAACAATTTTTGAATCAATATTTATTCATAACTCACTCAAGGCTAACTTCAAAGTGTTCAACTGAATCTCACTAATTCTTCTTCTTCCCCAGAAGAGGCAACATTTAATAAACTTCAACAAATATTCCTTTCCTCTTTCTAAAAGGAAGATAACTGCCAGAGATGCAAAACCATGACATAACAAAGATATATATCAACATACCAAAAAAAACCAAGCCCCAATCTTATCCTTCTTCTATAATGCAGCATTAGTCAAATTTTATATAATCAGAATAAACTTTGGTATTTCATTGCCAACATTTCATAAAGAATATAAAGGGATTTTTGCTCTTCTCATTCAAGTGTTTGGCAGAAGAAATCCTTACAACATTATGAACAGAGTCCTTAGATTACATTCCAAGGCAAAAGCAGACCTCTCTAGGGTATGTGATATTCTAGGACTTCAGAAATTTACGATTTTAAGAAGCTCTACCTTAGAGTATCCATTTTTCAGTCTGTCCCTAATGCCAATATACAAGACACAAACAATTTATAATGCAGTAAACAGACACTCAAATTGGCCTTTTTTGCTGAGCAATTTAAACAAGGTCACTAAAACAATGACACCCTGATAATGACCTCTTTCATCTTGTGTATATGCAATCAATATTAAGACACTAGAATGACTACTACATCAAAACAAGTAGTTTGAATTAACTTGATCTACTTGCTCTAGAAATAACAGCATGGATAATCATCTAGAGTGTGGAAATTATTACAAATATATGAAATATGAAATGTATATACATTATATGAGATAAAATGAAAATTAATGCATGAAATAATGATTGTGCTTTAAGTCATATGATTGTACTGAGGGTACCTGAACAATAAATAAATAATTAAATAAGTCACCTGGTTGATTTGGCTAGCCAAAATCAAGTACCCTCAGTTTCCATTGATTTATCATTTTTAAAAATGTTTTGGGAATTCATTTATTATTTATACTTGCATATATAATACACAAACTATATACAAAACTTATGTTTATTTTTCTAAAATAAATAAAACCTACTTCATTAAAAATAGTGTAATCACACTTCAGTTCAGATAAATAAAATATATTATTTACTATTTAAGTATCTTCTTAGAATAGAATGAGTTATATTTGAATATGCAATACAATAAACTCATTAAAAAGAAGTCATAGCTTTAAATGCAATCATTTCTCAAAATAACAATATTCAGAATTTTTTATAAATGAAGATAATAGCACTATTTATTATATATTATGAGTATGATTTGAAAGGGCAGATGATATGGGGTCTTGTTCCCAAGGACTACAAAAGAAGAAAATTATATATTAAATTATGACTTCATCTAGAATTTGCAAAAGCTGATATAATTTACATGTATACTATAACCTCAAAGAATGAATAAACTGATATCCAAGAAGGAAAAATGTTGTTAGTCTACACCTTTGCAGAGGTGATTGTAACCTTTTCTAAATAGCTGCTTTTATTAAACTAAATGTAACTATTAGCAATTCTCAATTTATAATAAAAAATATAATAAAATATCATCAGCTTTTATTTATTGAATATCTAGTCTTTACTAAGCATTGTGCTAGTTACTAGTAACATGAATACAGTCTCATTTAAAAGATATTAAATCACAATAACTTAGATAATTTCCATATACTGATAGGTACTTGATGTTTAGAGAAACTAAAAATGATTTCACTCTAGTAACCTATATAAATTCTCATCTGTAAATTCAATAAATGATAGGTTATGTTATATTTTTGATAACAGAGTTACCAGCTAGTCCTTGTTCAGTTTATCTAGATGAACCTCCAATCTAGTCAAGGGGCTTAATTTTTCTCAAGACATGTCAATTAGGAGGGAAAAGTGTAGTTAGCATTATTTTTCATATACTTTATTTATCTCTACAGTACATAAAGAGCAAAAAACTTAGGCCATAGTATGAAACATAAAGAGAAGAAAGTAATAGTCAATTTTATTTTCCTCTGTGGTTATTTCTTCAAACTCTGAATTAACCATTTTTACTTAACTTAATTTATTGTAAATTAATGGCAATTTAAATTCTGCAGAGCATTTTAGTGTAAAAACTAGAAAAATCTCCCACTGATATATTTAAGAAATTTTGGGATTATCTATTTCATTTTTGCTTCACAGCAAATAGAAACTCAGAGTATATAAAATCTACCATGTACTAACAGAGTTCTTTAAATGATTTTAATATGTTTTCACAACTATTTATTTTTTAAACTCTTCTTAGAGAATGCAAAATTAGATAGAACTCCAATCCATTTTTAAAAAGTTAACAGTACAGTTATTATAAGGAAATTCAAGAACATAATGAAAATTCACATGCCTTGATCATGCCCTTTCTTTTACACAATTATACACATTATTCAAGGTTTTACTTGTCATTTGACTCAGGTTTTCAAGTGTAAGTGAAAAGTTACTCAACAAAGATCACTGAATTTAAAACAACATAAAATTTGACAATATGTTTATTTTGATTGGATATAAATTAATAGTCTACTTTACTCAGTTTAACTAAATGTTTCCAAATAAGGCATATAATGACATATCATCGATGACCTCTCAACTAGTTCTATTAGCTTCCTTCTTGAAGTTCTTTGTCTTCAGTCTCCAAATCATCCAAACAGTTTTCCCACTGAAAATTAAGTCCCTTGAGTTCCATGATGCTATTTATCACCTTATCTCTTGGGCTGCAACTTCTCTGCTTCAAGAGCCAGCTGCTCTTGTTAATACTGTTCTCCTTGTACATAAATTCACAGGTCTATTCACAGAAAATGTTCTTCTTCAGTTTCATTGGCTCTCACTGATTGCTCTAGAACCTTCATGCATATAACTCCAAACTTTTCTTTAGAAATGGTGGGGTTTGTTTTGTTTTGTTTTAAATATCATCATTTTCTTACATAATTATATTTCTTTATGGTTTCTGCCTTCAGTTTTGTAAAAGAAAAAGTTATTTCAAATACAATGTTTCATAAATATTGGCAGGGACATTCTTCTACAGACTTTAATCTGGAGTGTATTTTTATAACACATGAAAGGTTGAAAAAAGGCTTTGGTTAGTTCACTTCATTAAGCAAAGTATGTCTATTTTGAAATTATGAACTTATTGAACTTTAATTTGGGATAAAACAAATAATGTTTTAGTTCATCTGCTGAATCTAGCCAGTAGATATTCATATGATTAGATGATTAGAGAAAAATGAGAATTTTATTGTCACTTTTCTAATATGTAATTTTTAAAAATATGAATAATAGTTTTAAAATGATAATAGCAAACACCCTTAAATTATTCCAGAAGAAGTTGACCATGATGTTTTATCAGTAATTGTGATGGTAGCTACTAAGGATTATTTGTTGTGATATGGAACTATGAGTAATTTTTTTAAGAACACTGAAAGCTTTATTTACTTCACTTTATAAATCATAAATACACCATCTGGTAGAAATAGAGTTTTCAAAATTCCTTATATTCTGAAAAATTTGGATTATTTTAGTAAGATTTTGTACTTTATAAGTTAATAAAAATTGCCTTTAAAGCTATTTGGTCAAGCAACTTTGAGTTAAATTTTATAAAATGTATATGATTTTTCTGTTTTATTCTCACATTTTTACTTACTTTTTTGTTTGTTAATTAGCATGTTTGTGAGGATGTGAGGGGAAATTTTGCATTGTGAAGAAAAAACAATTTAAACAGAAAAAAATCTGAGGAAAATCATGATGTTGGAATTATCACAAATAAGCTTCAAGCTTGCAACTACAAAAACGTTCAAAGACTCTAAGAAGAATGTGATAAGTTAAGGATGCATATTATAATACTGCATAGAGCAACTATTCAAAAAATAACGCAAACAAAATTAGTTTACAAGCCAGAGATATTAAAATAGAATACTGAAAAACAATCCACCAAACAAGAAAGAAAATAATACACAGGGGAAAAAAAGGAAACTCAAAACATGATGTGACAATTAGAAAACAATTAATAAATTTTCAGACAAATACAAACATTACAACAAAACCTATTTATTATAAATATGCTAAATTCTCCAATCTAAAGGCCTTTATTTTCAGACAGCAAGATCTAAATAAACATTGTCTATAAGAGACAGACATACAGTGGGCCCAAAAACATATGAAAAGGTGCTCAGCATCTCTAGCTATCAGGGAGATGCAAATTAAAACCACAATAAGATACCACTTCACACCAGTGAGAATGGCCATCATAGCCAAATCAACAAACCAGTGTTGGTGAGGTTGTGGAGAAAAGGGAACCTTAGTGCACTGTTGGTGGTAATGCAGACTGGTGCAGCCATTGTGGAGTATGGAACAGTATGGAAACAGTATGGAATTTCCTCAGAAAACTAAAAATGGAACTGCCTTTTGACCCAGCAATTCCATTCCTGGGATTATACCCTAAGGATCCTGAAAGACCAATTTAGAAAACCTATGCACCCCAATGTTCATAGCAGCACACTTTACAATAGCCAAGTGCTGTAAGTGCCCTAAGTGTCCATTAATAAGTGAGTGAATCAAAAAACTGTGGTACATTTACACGATGATAATAAGCAGCAGAAAGAAAGAAGGAGCTCCTACCCTTTGTGACAGCATAGATGGAACTGGAGAGCATCATGCTAAGTGAAATAAGCCAGGCAGTGAAAAACAAATACCATATGATCTCACCTTTAAGTGGAACCTAATCAACAAAACAAACCAGCAAGCAAAATATAACCAGAGATATTGAAATAAAGAACAAACTGACAGTAACCAGAGAAAAGGGGGGAGAGGGATATGGGGGATAATGGGGGAAGGGCCATCAAGGGACATGTATAAAGGACACATGGACACATTCAAAGGAGGCAGGTTCAAAGGCGGGAGGTGGAGATGGGTGGGGCAAGGGGCCATGGTGGTGTGAAAATGGAGACAACTGTACTTGAACAACAATAAAAAAATGATATCTAATGTATCATTTTGGCCCCTTAAAATGAGATGGATTTTAAATATAAAGATGGCTATCCCTTAAAAGATAAAAAATGCATATAAGAGAAAGAATAGTAGATGGAGCAGCTATACTAATATCAACTAAAACAGCCTTCACAAAAGGATTGCATGTCCTGGCCAGTGGCTCTGGGTATTGAAATGTCGTCCCATAACAGAAGAGTTGCAGGTTCAGTCCCTAGCTAGGAAGCATACAGGAAGCAAGTGATCACTGTTTCTCTCTCTCTCCCTTCCTCTCTCTCTAAAAGCAATGAATAAAATGTCCTCAGGTGAGGGTAAAATAAAAGAAAGAAAAGGATTATAACTATACAAAAAGTGGGACATTTCAAAAAAGGATAAGGGCCAATTAATCAGGATAATATAACAATAATAAATGTGTATGTACCTAAAAAACTGAATTTTAAAATACATAAAGAAAAATTTGAGAAAAATAAAGGGAGAAATAGAAAAATTCAAAGTGATAACTAGAGATTTTAACCAGATGTAATTCATAAACTCTTTGGTGACATCATCCCAAATCCAAGCAAGTCTTGGGATGTGGTCATAGATGTTGCAATCCTTCCAGAATTGCAGCAATGTCTTTTCAGTGTTTTCCTCAGTTGTAACAATAACCTGGGCAAAGGTTTTTCTCAGGTAGTAGGCCTTGAAAGCTACAATAACTCCTTGATCCACTGGTTACATCAAAGAGATAGTGTTTGGAGGGAAAAACAGTAGTAGTAGTAATAATAATAATAATATGCCCAGGGTCATTACAAACAATAGGCAAAACTGAAAGGTGTGTTATTCTCTACATAGTAACAATTCAAGAGGGCATCATGGAAGAGGAGCTAAATCATCCATGACTTCTTAATGCTCCTGTAGTGTACTGGCAATGTGTGCTTACTGATATTCTTGGAGACCTTGGGGTTCTAATTGTTCCAGATCACAAAGAGTTTTAATTTGTAGACTGTGATATTGCCCACAACCAAGATTATTATCCTGTCCTAAAGACCTGAAACTTGGCATTGACTTGGTCCCCTTATGTGTATGAAAGTCCTTTCAGGCATCTGTTTCTACAATAGTAAGATTTCATCCATACTAAATATGTGTTTTGGCAAGTAACATTTTTCCACAGTTTATAAAGTTTCCAAAAATTCTTCAGCTACTTTCATATCAGTATTCACAGACCCACTGCTCCCTTTCATCTTTTGTAATGAATAACAATTCTTGAACCATTTAAACCACTCAAGAGTTAGCAGTAAATTCAACATCATAGTAGAGCCCAAACTCTTCTTTCCATATGGAAAACAAACATGTTGCCTCAGTTTTGATGGTCATGGTGCTAAGAGGGATACACTTCATCATCTGGTCTTCAATCAAGGTCATAAGAAGCTTCCCCATGTCTAATATAGGTCATTTTTAAATTTGTTTGTTAGTCTCCTTGCCTCAGATGAACCTGATCCTTTAGCAGCTTCTAACACTTTGTTCTTCCTCTTCAGGATCATAAATATAGTGCAATGGAACATACCTGACCAGTGAGCAATAACCATTACTGACTTTCTACCTTTGTCATCCTAAATCACTTATAATTTTATTTCCAAATCAGTCAACATGACCTCTTATTGTCAATATTAGCAGTGAATTTTGTTCATTTAGGGGCCATGATGAACTAAAGAACATGAAATTAAATCAAGTATAAGAGAAAATGATACAATCAAGACACATGGTAAACACCAGATATCTAAGGCTGCTGCTTCCAATAACAGCACACACAAACTGTTCTTTAATTAGTAAAATACACTTTAAAATAATAAAAATAGAGTAAATAAATAAAGCAGTAACATAGTCATTTATTGTCATTATCAAGTATTATATATTATACATAGTTATATGTGTTATACTTTTATATAACTGGCAATGAGGTAGGTTTGCTTACACCATCATCATGCCAAACATGTTAGTAATTCTCTGCACTATGATGTTAAGATGACTATGACACCACTAAACAATGGGAATTTTTCAGCTTCATTATAATTCTATGGGACTACCATAATACATGTGTACTGTACACAAGTGTCTAGCCTAACTCAGCTTAACCCAATAAATCACAAAGATGAAAAAAAATAAATCAATTATTCATGCAACATCAGAATTTTTTTCATTTCTTTAAATGTGCTGAGCTCCCTCTTCTACATGGGACTAGTTGGATATTATATGTACTTCCTCAGAAATTCTCTCTCCACATCATCAATTTCTTGACCTCTTACTCATACCTTAGATATTTTAAAAAGTCAGTGCTGTTGCATTTGCTTGACTTTAGTCTCTATCAGAAAAAAGGGCAGTATCTTCTATACTATGTGTTTTGTCCCATGCAATTAGAATAGTGCTTGATAATAATACATGCTTACTAAATATTTAAAAACAGTAATCAAATGAGACTATATTTAATACATAAATTCTATTCTGTCTTTCATATTTTGCTTTTATGATTCATCAATTTCTTAACTTTGTCCTCTATTTCACTAAATGAGTTTTTCTACCACCCTATCTTATATTACTCTATCCAATGTGTTTTATAAGCAAAAATAGTCAATCATGTTTTCCTCTACTGTAACCTTTTCATACTTTTTTCATGACTATGCTTTTAATGTATTCAATATCATTAAATAGCCTTTTGAATTTTATTAAATGTGAGTTGAAGATTTATAAAGTTCCCCTGTTTGTTACACAAACACTATTTTTCAAAGGGCCATGATTTTGTCCCAATACAGAGGTTAGTTCCTCTTCTTTGTATCTTATGCTAAGTTTTTTTTCAAGTTACATGAATTATTTTCATGATATTCATAAGCCATCTCCAGACCCTTGACCAGGAAATCCATATTAACCAGGGCTCTACCTTGCCAAGAGGATTACACACCAAGAAGTAATAAAAATAGCATATTAATTATAACTGGACCTTTGGTCCAAAACTAACATGCAATGCACTAAGGATGTAAATAAATTGACATGGAACACTGTTTTGCCTCATATGCAGTAGACTAGTACCTAAAGCCAAAGCAAATAAAATGAATGATTTCCCCTAAGCTATGAAAATATCAAAATTTACAATTTCATTGAGATGACATGTCCCAGCACTTGAGAAAACCTATCTAGAGAGACAAGAGTAAAAAACAGAATTCATGCTCAATGTCTAGAACCTTTGACCCAAACTGTAGCAACAACTTTTGGCAAGGTTGTTATGTGAGACCAAGATGGACAAGGAGAAGGCAACAAACATAAACACAGAGGGAAAAGATAAGAAGAAGACAATAAAAGGAGAAGGATTTACTTTAACAAGCAGCCCTGGCCTTGGAGATAGTATTTTCCAAAGAGAGTTGCAACACAATCTCTCAATATCTGTGATCTTCTCCAAAGTGACCATGCCGCTCTTCCCACAAGATGTGGCCTATTTCTCTAGCACCCTGAATTTAGATAGACCTTGTAACTGCTTTGAGTAACAGAATATGGCAGAAGTGGCACTGTACCAGTGCTAAGCATAGCCTTTAACAGGCCTGGCATCTCCTGCTTCCTGAAGCTTCTTGCATATCTTTGGGATGTACCCTCTCAGAACCTAGGTGCCATGTTGTAAAAACCCAGCATCACATGGAGAAGCTATGTTTCAGTCAACATGCCCACTTATCTTTCGGCCAACATCAACCACCAGCTATGTGAATAAATCACCTGAAATGTGCTGCCCAGTCAACACTTCAGATGACTTCAACCCTAGCCAACATCTGACTGCAATACCTCAGAAAGAACCACCAGGTCTTCACTTGAGTCTTATCAGGAGAAAGGGCAGTATCTTCTATAGCATGTACAACACCTCAAAAAGAACCAGTAGGGAATCCACTCAAGCCACAAAGTTGTAAAAGATAGTAATAAATTGCAGTTCTATAGCACTATGTTTTGTGGCAGTTTATTACTCACCAATCTATAACTAGAACAGAATTTGGCACCCAGAAGTAGAGTACTATTACAAGAAAAACTTAAAATAACAGACATAATTTCTTTGGGACTGGGCAGTGAGCGGAAGACTTTTCATGGGACTAAAATGACAGTGGGTAAATTGTTATCAGATGATGAAGAAAAGATGATTAATTTATTCTACAGAACAAAATTATGGGGTGTTATTTTTAGAGTATTTTATTATTCCTCTTTTACAACTAAGTAAATTACAGCTTAGTATAAATTTAAATATCTTTTCTAAAGAAAAGCATCTATTAGTGACACATTAGAGATCCATAGCCAGGTTTGTCTGACACCAAAAGGTATGCTTATTACTACTACATAATATAATTTATGGATAGAAAGATATTGCTATTTTCCTATAAGCAGAGGTGTTTCTCCTTTCTGAGAGAAGTAAAACAAAAAAGATTATTGAGTAACTCCTAGAAACAAACACTAAGTCAGGTAAGTTGTCTACCTCTTTTTTCCCTGAAGTGGCTAGTCTGTGTTTGCCTTATAGGGAACTGGTGCTAGTTTATACTATCAGTTAATTAAGTAACCCAGCCTCTTGAAAGGAAAAGGAAGGCTGTTGACATGGGCTGTTCTAGTAGTAACTATATTCTCTGTATAGACTCTCCCTTGTTTCTAGAGAGTCCTATGCACCAGGGCCAGATCCCATGGCATAAATATAATGAGACCATGTTCAACCTCTATTCTAGAGCTTCTGAAGTATATATATTAGACTTGTTGTACTAAGAAAAAGTCACGTCAAAGAAACAGACTGACAGTGACCAGAGGTAAAGAGGAAGGGTTTAGTCAAGGAACATGTATAAATGACCCATTGACATGGACAACAGGGTGGGGATTGACTGTGGGAGCAGAGAGTGGGTGGGGCAGGGGAGAGCAAGGGGGGAAAATTGGGACAATTATAATAGAACAACAATAACATTGAAAGAAGAAAGAAAGAAAGAAAGAAAGAAAAAGAAAGAAAGAAGAAAAGAAAGAAAGAATGAAAGAAAGAAAGAAAGAGGAAAAAGGAAGGAAGGAAGGAAGGAAGGAAGGAAGGAAGGAAGGAAAGAAGGAAGGAAGGAAGGAAAAAGAAAGAAAAAAGAAAAATCAGTTATGTGAGAGGGAGGTCACAACTTCTATTTTTATTGTCACATGTACCTTTGGTCCATAGTCTAAATACATAATGTGATTATGTATAGCTTCTCAGGTTCTTGACTGCCATACAAGTAAAGGGCAGCTCATTTTGAAAATCACTGATAACAGTGGAATACAAAAAGGCCACCGCTGAATTTCCCAATCTGTCCCCTAATATCCACTATCTTCATCTCTATTACCTCCAAAGAGGTATACCTCTTATTTTGTTTTCACATTTGTAGGTAGATGTGTTTTGAGTCAATGATTTGATATCGTCATTCAATATTATGACATATTCACTCAATCTAGGAAAAAAGTCTTTGATATTCATGGCCAATGGAGAGGAACCACTTGCTTTCCAGTATTACATAAATTTCTTCTATTTTCATATTACTTTATTATAATATTGTTGCATACAATCCTTTTAAGAAGCTTATGGGTGGGTGTTATTACCACATTTTAACATGAAAATAAACTGAAACTCACGGGGGCTGAGATGTTCCATGTCACAGAAATGAGAAATGGCAAGTGAGAGTGTGCAACCTGGCCTGTATGAGTCCTTCTTTGCACATTCTCTAGTCCTTTATGAGATACTACCTGCCATACATATTTCCAAAAAACAGAAGTATGCATCATGGAGGAAAAAAGTGCTGTGGCAGACAAAATTTTTGAGTTTAAATGTCTGGTTAGTACCTCACAGATTATGTGATCTTAGTCTCTTTTATACTTAATATATCATCTATAAAACATTCAAATTATCATGATGAATTCAAGCATTCTCAGACAGGCAACAATACCTGAAAATCAAAATATCCAAATAAACAATTTCTTCTTTAAAATCTGCTCTTCATTTTTCTTCCAATTTGTTAACACATAACAGCATCAACGATCTAAGTTTGAAGCTAATTATCTTTGACTCTTTTCTCACCTTAATTTTAAATGTTACCAAAAGATATTAATTCTAACTATACCTATCACAATTCTAACTCAAAACTACCTATCACAATATTCTTGTTTTTTATTTATATTGCCAAAAAGAATTTCCATTTCTCTGGATAACTGTAACTACCTCCTTACTGGTTCCAGGCAAGAAATGCTTCCAAAACAATGTTTCTAAATTCTAAAGTCATTTCTTCAACAAACTGGCCATAGCCAAGTTTCAATTCTAAATTCTAGTGACCATGTATCTTCCACTGAAGCAAAAGTGAGGTATTCTCTGCTACTAAGAACATGTTCCACATTCTCATAGTATGTGCTCACACTGGCCTTTCAGCCTCTAGTGCTTTTCTCTGCATGTCTGCCTACATGAAATTTTAAAGACAGGACTCAGCTACAACTTCTTCACATAGAGTGAAGTCAATAAGTTTAGGTAGATATAACTGTGCATCTGTTTTACTTTATTATAAAAATTAATTTTTGTTAATTGCATTAATATATTACTAAACTTGGCCTTGAACTAAAATGATTGAATATAAACTATTACCAAGCATAGAACAGCATAAAAAACACTATATGACTGCATCCCAAAGTCCTTGAACATAGTAAGTTTAAATTTGTTGATGATTATTTCCCCCATAATTATCTTTGTCACATATTTTCATTTTCAAATCATTTCTTAAAGTCCTCTCTGGTCTGCTTATTCTGGAAAGATTCACTTTAAGACTGCACATATGAATGTGGGAATATATCAAGCAATTGCCAATGAGGCCCAGAAAACAAATTAAGATGTGACTTTGAGAAATAGTACCAGTCAAATAAAATTTTAGAACTGGGCAAACAAGACACTTGTTGTATCTTTGGGAGGACCTTCATTGCCAAGCCTGAAAATGATGAAACGTTGGTCTCTGTGAAAAGAAGCTCATGCATCTTGAGTTCTAGTTGGAAAGTAGCCATATGTATGCATCAACTTAGTCATAATTGTCTAGTTAACTATATAGCACATAAAAATTATTATGTGTTCTTTGATTTTTTAAAAATCTGAGTGCACAATATTTTCTTAAGCATGTCTACAATATAAGTTATAAATCAAAGCACATGTGCTTTTTTTTGCAAAAATTCAATGGCATTACAAAACTGAGATAATCCAATAAATGTTAAATTTTTGTCAGAGTAATAAATGGTTAGTGGTTTCACCTTTGATTGATGTAATATTTAATTAATTTAATAATATTTATTACTTTAATAGTAATCAGGTTTCCACTAGGATTTTCTTAAGATACTTTAATAATTTGATTTTATGAATCAATTAGCAATTTAGGCAAAAGAAATCTACCCATGTTGGATTCTAAATTGTACAGGAAACATGTCAGATATAGAGCATAATACACTGTTAATTAGAAAAGTGATGTTTTAAAGTAGGGTTATTTTGAAAATTATATTGAATTACTATATTTCTAAACCAATATCATAGGAAAATTAAATTGAAATGCAGACAAAGTAATATATAGGAGCAGGAAAAATATCACCTGATGATGCAATTATTCCACACACTTTAAGATATGATTTTTTAAAAAGATTTTATCTGAGTACATTAGATTATTTATAGTACCTGCAAGGATAATCTCTAAAATTATTACTATAGTTTAAATCTGTTAAAATATCAAAAAAATCAACATCATAGGATGCTACTATTATTAAGGACTGGTTTGTCAGTGATTCTATTTTTGGCTCTGATCTACTAGTGAAACCTATAGAATGATCACCTGGAATTCATCCTTTAGTCTCTAATTTGTACAGTAGCAGAATGAATAGAATTTGCTGCAGAATCAGTTACAGTGTCAAAGTAATTTATTTCCCCCTTAACATAAAATTTATATTTTTAATGTGGCAAAACTTTTAAAATGAAAAGAAAATATGGTGACATTCCCTATGGTCAATACCTAAAGTATTAATGGAACATCTAGATGTTCTCCCTAAAGTAACAGAGCCAGCAAACTTCAAATGCCCCTGCTGCCTTAGACTACTAGTATTTCAAACCAAAATCACTTAGCCCTTATTTGGAAAAGGGGAAATAACACTTCAGCAAAGTCCTCAAGTATTTAATAAATCTGTATTCAAATAAGTTAGTTAATTGCTATAGCATATACCAAAAAAAGTATGCTTAATGCACTAAACCAAGCATGTTGTATATACATATGTGTTGTATTTGTGGAAGATCTCAAAACATTCGACACTCGGAAAAGACTGGCATGCCTGCTGCCTGTCACATACCAAACCCAATCGGCAGGGATCTTCTTACATTTTCATTTCACACCAGCCTTTTAATAACAGAGAACAAAGTGCCGTGAGGGGTTTTGAAATTCAGGGGACATTAGATTAAAAACTGTAGTATTCTCACCCTGGGCAGTTAGCTGTTCCCAGGGACAGACTGTAGTCTGCCTCTCCCTGGAACACAATGGCCTGGATGCTTCTACTTGTTCCTCAGGCAGTAATCTTTAGCAGTGCCCCAGGGGTTCGGCTGTTTCTCCCAGGAGCCAGGATGGGCCTTATCTATAGTTTCTGAAACAATAGCTCTAACACATGCATTACCTTCAAGGCTTATTACCTCAAACTAATATTTTCCAACTCTTGAGTCCCCTATCGCATTCACTAGATACCCTTGAACATTTTATCATGAATTTTTACTTAAGATTCTATTGAAATGTTAGCATAAGTGTGCCCCAAAATATTTAATGCAAAAATTAGGTCACTACAACATACTCAAAACTGTTCAGGTATTATCAACTAGAATTAGTTGATATGGCAATTCTTAGACATTTAAAATACCTGAAATCGATTTTTAAAAATTTAGGAAAAGAGGCATAGTAGAACTTCCATTTTCAGTTTGCAAATATTAATATAAAGGGCTTAGAAGTGATCACTGTCATCCTTACAATAATAGAAAACCTGGGAAACTGAAAATCAGTGACTTTTCTTGGACCCATTAGAGGACTGAAGTCTAGGGGGCAAACTGCCACTCTGAGACACAGAGAAAAAGGTAAATCACAACTGAGATCTGCTTACCTACAGCAGAAATTGCTGGAGCTGAAAATTGGCAGTAACACTTAAATGACAATTTTGATAAATCGCTATACACTGATTGTAGACTAACAGGAAAGTAAAAAATTTCCTGGGGTCCTCCTGATTATGGGGTACATACTTTCTGAACTTTCCTTCCAGGAACAAATCCATTGTTAAGGTAAAGATCTAAGAAAGATTCACTGTAGTCATGACAAAGTAAGGAGAAATAGTAACATTGTGAAATACATCTAGAGCATTCACCATAATAAAGGCCCACCCTCCACGGGACAGTACTCTATCAGGGCACAGTGTTGAAATATGCAACCCTTACTCCAACTGGGGAGAGGAATTCCTCCCAACTATAGTCCCCACTAGATTTATTATCTCACCAAAGGATAAAAAATAGCATGGCTCACAATATCAAGAAAATAGACTGAGAACATTGCAATCAGGAATGTGGGGGACAGAAACACTTGAGAAGGTCAGAACCCTGGGATGGAGGCCCACTGAAAGACTGGCACTTAATTGGAATATAGAATACTCCCCTCCCCTACACTCTACCACCACACTAATGCTGCTCCAGTAGATTATAGCTGAAAGAGCTGCAAGATGCATGCTGTCCCTGAGAACAGTTTACACAGTCAAGAGGGAAAATAAATATAGGATATTATAGGAATTTGAAGCCTCTGGCACCTACTGCTATAGCAAACATTAAACACAACCCAACTCCTAGCCACATTAACATAAATACTCACACTAAAAGCCTACTTACTTCAGTTCCTATTATCCAATATAAACCTGTCTGGTGTACAACAACAAAAAAAATTAAAGGCCTGCTGAAGAGCAAGAACAAATGTCTGAAGAGCCAAAACAATGATCAGAACCACTGATTTAACACAGATGCTGGACTTGGGAAATTTAAAATAATGACAATTAATGTTTTAAAGGCTCCAATGAAAAAAGTAGACAACATGCAATATTAATAGAGTTATATTAACAGAGAGATGAAAACTACAACGAATCAAAAGTAAATGTGAAAAATCAGCAGCACAGTGAGGAAATGCAGAATACCTTTGATGGGCTCACTGAGTAAACAGTGAATTTAAAGGCATATGAATAAAAGTTCTAGAACTATGAAGAGTGAACTATAATGTAAATTATAGACTTGGAGTGATGATGTGTTAATATGGGTTCAAAGATTATAGCAAATGTACCACTCTGTTACTACATACACATTATGAGGAAAGTTGTATGCGTGTATGCTAGGAGGTCTGTGGGAACTTTATGTACCATCTTCTAAATTTTGCTGTGAAACTAAAACTGCTGTAAAAAAATAAAGTCTATATATATAGACTCTATAACAGCTTCCCAATCTTAAGTGCAAAGAGAATAAAATGAAAATAAGAAAGAATTGTGGGACAATTTCAAAAGTTGTAACATACCTATAATTGGAAGGAGAGAAGAAAAAAGGAAAGAATGAAACAAAAATATTTTAAATAATAATGGCTGAGTACCTATTAAAATTAATGGCAGTGATCAAAACACATATTATTGAACACCAAGGAGGATAAACAAGCAAGCAACATTCTACCCAGGTATATCATATATAAGTTGTACAACACCAAACAAAATAGTGGAAGAATCAAGAGATAAACAAAGAACAATAATTATAGTACCCATCTCATTAGAAATCATGCAAGAAAAGAGTTGAGAAAAATATTTAAATAGCTAAAAGAAAAAATATGCCAACCTGAAATTTTATATCCTGTAAAATTACTCTTCAAAATAGAGGAAAATAAAGACATTATCAGACTAATCGGAAACATGACATTCATTGCCAGCTGACTTGCCCTTCATGAAATATTTTAAGATTTTCAGGCAGAAGAAAAATAATACAGGTCAAAACTTCACTCTGCATAAAGAGAGGAATATCAGAGAAGGAATAAATGATGTTAAAATAAAATATTTTTAATTTTTTAATTCCTAACTGGTCTAAAAGATAATAATTTGCTTAAAGTTATGCTAGCAAAAATATATTGGGTAGTTATAGTGTATGGGTAAGTGAAATAAATGACACAAATTGCTACAGACTGAATTGTGTCCCCCTAAAATTTATGTTAAAGCCTTAATAATACCCAATTTGATTTATTTAGAGATAAGGCCTATAAGAAGGTAATTAAGGTTAAATGAGGTAACAAGGATGGGACTCTGATCCAATGGGATTAGTGACCTTATAAGAAGAAACACTGGAGAGTTTAGAATCTCTCTCTGCCACATGAAGACACAGCTTAGATACATATATACATACATATATACAAACATATATATACATATACACATACACATATATATATGACAGAGAGTTCTCATGAAAAACCAAGTTGGCTAACACCATTTTCTTGGACTTTCCAATGTCCAGAACTAGTAGAAAACAATATTCTGTCATTTAAGCCACCCAATCTGTGTTATTTAGTTATAGTGGTCCAAGCAGACTAACACAGTAATATCACAAGCAACAACAGGTACTGGAAATATTCTGAGTATCTATACCACATTTGAAGTGGTATAGTACTTTTTAAAGGTGGACTTAGATAGAATATAGCTTGTAAAATCCAGGGAAACCATTGGGAAATAGCTTTTTTAAAAGCACAGTTGAGCCCTGGCTGGTGTGGTTCAGTGAATTGAGCACTGGCCTGTGAGGCAAAAGGTCGCTGGTTGAAATCCCAGTCAGGGCACATGTCAGGGTTGCGGGCCACGTCCCCAGTTGTGGGTGTGCAAGAGGCAACCAGTTGGTGTTTCTCTCACACACTGATTTTTTTCCCTCTCTTTTTCCCTCCCTTCCCCTCTCTCTGAAAAGTAAATAAAGAAAATCTTTTTTAAAAAATGTACAATTGATATACTAAAAAAGGAGATAAAACTGAATCATATAAGACTTCAAAACCAGGGAAGACAGAAAAAGTGGTGGGGAGGGTAAACAGAGCAAGGGCAATGGATAACAATGATTACAAAGAGTAGGTAATAGTCAACTATAACAATGAACAATTATCACTTTATACGAGCATGATCTGAAAACATCAACTGAAAAATGGAAATTGTCAGAGTACATAAAAATAAAACAAAAGAAAACAAAATCCAAAGATACATTGTCTGCAAGTAATACACTTTACATTTAAAGACTACATATACTGAAAAGTAAAAGGTTGGAGAAAGATATGCTAATACCAATCTAAAGAAAGCTGAAATAGCTTTATTAGTTTCATATAAAGCAGATTCAGAAGATTATCAGGGATAAAGAAGAGCACTGAATAATGATAAAAAGATCAATTCTTCAAAAAACATGAAAGTGCATATGTACCTAAGAACAGAGCATCAAAATACAGGAGGAAAAAAATTATAGTCAGAGAAATCACCATCCCTCTCTCCATAGTAGGTAGATTAATTCAGTACAATAAACTTGATCTAACTGACATCTATAAACTATTCCACTCAACAGCAGGAAAATCTTTATTTTTCTCAAGCTCACATTAATATTTACCAAGACAGACCACATTTTTGGCCATATCTTTTAAAAGAATAGAAATTACACAAAATATGTTCTCAGCCAAAAATGAAATGGACTTAAAAATCAATAACAAAAAGATAGATGGAAATCCTCAATAATTTGCAAAATAAACAACACATTTCTAAATAACTCATGGGTCAAAGAAGAGGCTCCCCCCCAAATTTTTTTAATATTTTAACTGAATGGAAATTAAAATACAACTTAACTATAATTTGCAAAAGGCAGCTAAAATGTGGCTTAGAGGTAAATGTATAGGAATTTAGAAAACTCCTTGATCCTTCAAGCTCTCCCCAGACCTGGGGAAGACTTGAAAACCAAGTGATAACTCCAGGACAATTTGTTCCCCTCCCTTAGAGAAAAGCATTGCATCCACATCCATAAACCTAGAAGATCGTGTCAGGATAGCCTCCCAAGACAGAAGGAGGAGCTTCTCACTGAGCCGCTAGAGCGAGCTTGCACCAGGCTGTGCCTCCTCAGTTTCCTGTCTGGTCCTCTGAAGGTAGAGGGGAGATGTCCCCAAGACCTCAGAAAAAAAGAGGCCAAATGGCTAAGTCTTGAAGGAAAGGGCCTCAAGGCAAGAATCTGACTTCTCTTAAGATGCTACCAGCAAAAGGCCACCCCCATCAAAGGAAGTGGAAAGGGATACCAGTGTGAAAGCTTCCCAAGACCAGAGGCAAGGCAGGAAAAATTCCCTGACAAGGCTGTAAAGGTCCCATTCTCCCTCCCTGGTGGCCTTACAACCTGGACTAGGACAAGCTGGGTGATCCAAATTTTAATCAGTTAGAGATGGCAATGAAACCCAGCTCCCCAGGTCACCCCCCACCCAAGCAGCCTGGCCTGGCATGTGGCCACAGAAAACTCACCTCCAAGCCAGCAGGTGCTTTCAGCTTCAGGGGATGACAGCCCTGTGGAGTGGACCACAGAGTGAGCTATCGAGGGAACAGCAGAGGAAGGAGGGAACCTCAAATTCTTTGGGTGCACCTGCTCATGCCAGCAGTTGGGGTGCACCCCCTCCTCTGCAGGGTTCAAAGCCTGCTTTGGATCTGAATGAGAGCATTCTGGGGCCCAGCTGATGCTCTAGGGACAGGGACCAACGTACATTATCTAGAGCCTTTGGTACTTTCCATTTAAGGAGCGGGCCTTGAGGAAACAGTCCTTGTATCTCACGTTCCACCGGCTCTGGAAGGCAGAGAGACCTGGGAAGACCCGAGACAAGCCAGGTGTGTGCGCAGGAGCGCCTTCCTCCAGATATCTGAGGTGGAACTAGTGGAACTTGATTTCGGAAGAGTTTGGAAGTTCCTGTGCCCCGCCCACCCGCATGTGTTCTGGGGCCCAGCTTCCGTTTTGCCCATCCAGCCCATCATGGATGGGCCGCAGTACCAGCAGAACAACACAGAACTGGTGGTAGAAGGGATACAAAAGGAGAACCTGTTGCTGAAGAGCCAGTGTGAGGAGCTTCATGGGAAGAACCTAGAGGCGGGGCTGATCATAGATGGGTTTGAGGGAATTGGGCACCAGACGATGGAGGTTCAGAAAAAAAAGAAACTTGGCACAGCCAAAATCCAGAAGGTTCTGAAAGAAGAAGACCAACTTACTGCAGTCCTGAGCTCCATGGAAAAATTTTTTTCTGAACTCTTCAAGTGGTTTGAGAAACAGAAGGAGGTGATCAAAGGCTAGGCACGAGTGAAGGACAAATTGTTGCCAAAATGTCTTGAGGATTACATAGAAGAATTGAAAAGGAAGGCCAGAGATACCTAACCCTGAAGTCCCACACAAAGGAGAAACTCAAGCTGGCAAATGTGAACAATGTCCAGAGCCAAACCAGCGAGGCCTTGGCCTTCCAGGTGATCCTGAGGAAGGAGCAGATGTGCATTCACTTGCTAGGGAAGACTACTGAACAAAGACAGAAGAAAACGATGGACTGTCCAGAATTTGTGACGTGGAAGTCAGGAAATGGCAGGAGGAGGGCAAAAATTAACTCCAAACTATAATCTGTGCATATAGAGACATAAAAAGTGTGACTATATTTTAAAGAAAAAAGTATGACCATATTTATATAGTCATATAAAATATTGTTTTAAATAGACAATACTGCCGTTCTTAACAGTGTGTGATCTATTATGGTTTATCTTAAATACCAGAGACATGCTACAAGATCTAGATCTCCTGAACTTTGCTGTAGATTACTTCTAATGTCAGAATGTGAGGCATCATTTGAGTAAGTATTAAAACTTAAAATAATAAACAAGCTTGCCACTTGGCTTCCACCAAGATCCTAATATCTTCACAATTCTTCTTTATACTAATTTTAAAATGGAAGGGTAAAAAAAGAGGGGGATGATACAAATAAATGAAGATAATCATAAAAATGATTAAAATAAAATAATAAAAAACAGAACAAATTTAGAACTGTGTAAACCAGTCTGTTTTAAGTGTAGGATTTAACTTTTTTACACATGGACAATATAATATATTTTAATGAGTTGCAAGTCCAGGGAAATACAGCATACTTTTGCTAATCTGAACCAATAATTTAAAACAATTCATGATGGTGCCAGGTGGATTCTTGAAATATCAGTGAGATCACTGTGTAAAGTATATGCTGTAAAGTCTGATCACTATACTGTACACCTGAAACAAATATGAAATAATATTGATGGTAAACTTTCATTGAAAAATAAAATATAAATAAAATAAAACAATCCAGTTGAGGATTTAACTCATTTGTCCCATGAGCATTAAAAGAGACTTTTTCCCCCCATAAAATAGCTTGACGAAGTCATGCTATTTGCCAAGATCCAGGTGCAATTAAAAGGCTAGTAGAGTACATGTATATCTAGGTCAGGAGCTGTCCTTTGTTCTACATAATGGGCCACTGAATAAAAAGTTATCTTATTGCTGTAAAATCTATACTTAAAACTTTTAGTAAGGACAAATTTAATATAATAAGTAGGCATCATAATGAAATCAACTCTCACACACCCACCATACAATTTTAATAATTATCAAATCATGAGACTCATGGACTCATCCATCTCCCAACTCCATATCATTGTGAAACAAATTTCAGACACTGTGTCATTTCATCCACCTGTATTTCACTGTATCTCTCAATGATAGTTTTAAAAAGCATACTCATAATAGCAATATTAGAAGAAAAAATTGATTCTTATTATATTTATCTTTATCTAGTCAAATTTCCAAATGTATCATAAATATCATATTTCTTTTTTGACTGTTTAAATATTCAAATAAAGTCCACACTTTGTGATTAGTTGATATGCCTCATATTTCTTTAATTTTCTTTTTTCCCCAAGTTTTTAAAACTTAGAAAAAAAATTAAAATTACATAAAACCTCTGCCAGAAGAAATTTATTTGAATTTATTGAGTCATAAACAAAATTATTTTTATCCTAGAAGAAATCATTCATTTGAATATGTGTACTTTATAAAGGAATGCACAAATGAGTGCACAAATGAATTAAGTAATTTTTCTCAATGAGTGTGTCAAAGTTCAAAGTTATTAAAGATAGTGCCATATCTACTCTTTCCTACTCTAATGCTTTTGTTTCACTAGACCACAGTGCACCACATACTTTTTAATTTACTTTTTAATTTCAAATTCATGAGTTCCTGTATGTTCTACAAATGTAAAACCATAACAAGACCATGTACTATTTTTCCAGGGGTACATATTATTAGTAAAGGAGGGAAATATAACTAATAATTATTGATGGGCCTGCTTAAGCATTTGAAATAGGTGTCTTTCAGCCAATAGTTTTCAAATCATTTTTCCTTGAAATTTATTCAAATAAAATTTTATAAGATCCTTTAGATTGTACAGAGAACTCTTACAGATGTTTTTTTTTTAATACTAACTCTCAGAGATTATCCGGACATAATTTTCTTCTCTGATCATGTTAAAATCACTCTAAAACATCCTACTATCATAACAATTCTTGAATGGAGAAAATGAACAGAATTTCATTCTTTGTTTCCAAAAATTTTATTAATTGAGGTGAGCCTCCTCTCAGGACAGAAGGAATACATTTTGTCCATTCGTTTCAACATTTTGAAGGCAAAAAAATTGCTTCTAGGCATTTCATTACATACTGGTGTGCCTATTCATTTTCTCCTGTCACCAGAAATACTTTATCTCCTGCCTGAACTTTAGCTCTTTTCCATTCAACATATAATTAGCTATGAGATGGTTCAAAGAGATACAGCAGAATGAAATTATGCAATATATGCATTTGCACTGATTTTTTAGAGAATGGATATTTGCTGTCCAATAAATCAAGTCTATGAAGAAATCCCCATTTCACAATTAGTATAATACTCTAATGCCCCTATATATCAGAAAATAAAGGACAAATACTTTCTGCCCATAATTAAACCTTTTTCAAGTTTACTTCTTAAATATTTACCACTATGCCCATATAAAATCAGGGTGTTCAACCTCTAGGGATGAGGACCATTAATGATGGACAATGCAAGTACTGAAAAAAAGACATTAAAGTAGACACAGATAGCTTATTACATTTTGAAAGTCAGGGAGTTTTCTATATTTGAAAATTTTTCATTAAAAGAGTCCTCTCACATTTTTAATTTATAATGCATATTAATTTCAAACATGTGAAGGATATAATTACAGGCTGTCATAAGGAATGCTATCAATGTTTAAAATGGATTAATTACTAGTCACTGCTAAATATTCATTTTAAAAAGTATTTTTATAAACAGCAATTGAAATTATAAATGTTTGATTTATTCTCCACTTCTTTTTAATTTTTTATTATTTGACATTCAATATTACTTTATATTAGTTTCAGGTGTATGGAATAGTGGGCAGACAATTATATAATTTGGGAAGTGCTCACCATGATAATTCTAGTACCCAGCTGGCACCACACTCATACGTAGTTAATACAGTGTTATTGACTCTATTCCCTACACTTATTTTACATCCCTGTGGCTGTTTTGTAACTATCAATTTGTGCTTTTTAATCCCTTCACCATTTTTACCTAACACCCCAACCCTCCTTCTCTATGGCAACCATCAGGTTGTTCTCTGTGTCTATGAATCTATTTGTTTTATTTGTTCATTTATTTTGTTCATTACATTCCATACATTAGTAAAATCATACAGTATTTGTTTTTCTCTGTCTGACTTATTTCACTTAGTATATAAAACCCTGTAGGTTCATCCATGTTGTCACAAATGGTAAGATTTCATTCTTTTTTTTCTGACTAATATTCCTTTGCATATATGTACTACTTCTTTATCTAATAGTCTATTGATGGGAGCTTGGGTTGCTTCCATATCTTGGCTATTGTAAATAACACTGCAGTGACCATAGGGGTACATATACCTTTTTGAATTAGTGTTTTTGATTTTTTCAGATATATTCCCAGAATTGGAATTGCTGGATAATACAGTAGTTTTATTTTTAATTATTTTGAGGTACCTCCATACTGTTTTCCATAGTGGCCGCACCAATTTGCAATCCCAACAATAGTGCACAAGGGATTCCTTTTCATCCTTGCCAACATTTCCTTGTTAATTTATTGATGATAACCATTCTGACAGGTGTGAGGTGATAACTCATTGTGGTTTTAATTTGCATTTCTCTAATAATTAGAGATGTTGAGCACTTTTTCATATATTCTCTTTGGAGAAGTGTTTATTCAGCCCTCTGCTCACTTCTCAATTGGATTTTTTTGTTTGCTTTTTAGTGTTGAGTTGTATGAGTTTTTATCTTAAATCTTAGATATTAACTCTTTATTGGATGTACCATCAGCAAATATCTTCTCTCATTCAATAGGGTGTCTCTTTGTTTTATTAATGTTTTCCTTTGCTATGCAAAACCTTTTTGATTTGATGTAGTACCGATTGTTTATTTTTCTCTTTTTTTTCCCCCTCCAGGAGATAGATGAGAAAAAATATTACTAAGAGCATTATCAGAGAGCTTATTTCCTATGTTTTCTTCTGAAAGTTTTATGGTTTCAGACCTTAACCACTTCTTTTGATCATATTTATAAAAGTATATCAGTCTATGGTTAAGAATCACTATATTCATATAAATCCCTTTTATATTACAATATTTTATATTTTTCTGTTTTCATTGCAGATTTAGTTAATAACAACCATTCTTAGGATAAATCAAGTCAGATGCTTAGCATCAAAAAATACTTTGTTTTCTATTTCTTTTAATAAATTTAGCATATATGCAATTTTTGGTAGATTTTCACTAAAAGAACATGCTTTTTTTCCAAAAACTGTCTACACACAAATTTATATATTAAAATATATAAAATATAAATTTATATATTGAAAATCACTATGAAGTACAATTTATAAGACACTAAAATACTTATTGATTCAAAAAATGTAGGCAACTTTAAATAAGTATATAAATTAATAGATTACAAAACATATCTGATAAAATATATAACTTGACTGATAGCTAAGATGATCCACAAAAAATGATCAATCACCTTGCTCAATATGAAACATAACTTGAGGTAAATATGTACTGACACATTAAACAAATGATGATTTAGATGGTCAGTTTTCAATGCCTATTCCTTATAATCCATAAAACTGAAATTTATCTAGAGAAAACACTTTCTTTCAACTATTAGTATATTAATACTCTTGAATTCTCAGCAAAAGCATTTGTAGGGTCTTGCTTTGGAGAAATCATATTGTTCTGTTTGTTTTACTCGGAGTCCATTCAATAATCTAAAGATGTGTCATTATATCAAACATTTCTTATGGATGTTCAAGATAGATTGATAGTTTATTCACTTTTCTCTATTAGTCTATAAGATATGTACTTTATTTCAGATGTTTTTGTACTTTTTATAAATTTAACTGCCTTCTAAACTTATCAAACTCCAAATCATTCTATAAAAGTTACATATTGCCCTGGCTCGCGTAGCTCAGTGGATTGAGCGCGGGCTGGGAACCAAAGTGTCTCAGGTTCGAGTCCCAGCCAGGGTACATGCCTGGGTTGCAGGCTATAACCCCCAGCAACCGCACATTGATGTTTCTCTCTCTCTCTCTCTATCTCCCTCGCTTCCCTCTCTAAAAATAAAAATAAAATCTTAAAAAAAAAAAGTTACATATTTACCCTTCTAGTGAGTACTTTACTCCTATCATTCTCTTCCTGATTTACATGCTATCTTTTTTATATTTGAAGTCTATCTTGTGTTAACCCACAGAAAATCTATTATTGCTTCAGATAATGAATATTTGTGTAGATATATAGCTATAATTGACATTTTCCTTTTTCATCAGATCTTCATATATCTCAGGCTTCCTGAGTTTAATTTCCTTTTGCTTAATTAATATTCTTTTGAATTTTATTTAGTGAGGTCCTCTTGGTAACAAACTCAATTCTATTATTATATTGTTGTTTTGTTTTGAAAAATGGAATTGGTTGTTCAATTCTACATTGGCAGTTTTGTTTTGTTTTGTTTTCCTTCGGTCATTGCAGTTAATTGCTGCCTCCTCTCCTTTGACACTGAAGAAGTCAGCTGTTGTTGACTGGCTTTGTGACTGGCTAAAGTGAACTGGCTTTGCTCTCAGGCTGCTTCTGAGATTCTTCTTTGCCTTTAGTGTGCTGCAGTTTCATTTTGATACTGTATGTCAGGTGAGAATTTCTTTAAATTCTTCCATCTTGAAATCCAGTGGACTATTTGGGAGGCAATGTCTTTGTTAAGAGGCAATTCTCAATGGGTCCATCTTATACTTCTGTACATCTTATGAAGAGATACTGGCAACTTTGTTCTATGTTGTCTTTTTAGGGATGTCTTCATAGAAAACAGCCTTGGAATATAGAGAATGTCTTCCTTCAGATTAACGGACAAATTTTTTCTTGATCAGAGTAACAAAAACAATGTGTTTCTCCAGGCAAACATGGGATAGGGTTACTAATAACACCTTTAAGAATTTATGTCCCTTAAGCTCAGAGTTGCTCAGCTATCACACAATCCACTATACACACTATATCTTGTCAGAATTAGAGGTCAAGAGGAACTTAAATAAACATGAATCCAAGATTTCTACCATTCCATGAGTAATAAAATCTTCTTTCTCTGACTGGGAATCTTGTGTCCCTCTTGTGTCTTCCTGCCAACTTCTGTAAAACTGTGGTGGACTAACTTATTAGCCTACAAGTAGTATAAAATCTCAAACCCTTCAAAGCTCTTGACAGACTTTTACTAGTCTGCAGGATTCTTGGCAATTATTTATTTGTACATTCTACTTCATACATTTCTTTTTTTTTCCTCTCCTTTTGGTACACCAATTAAATATTCTTAGTATTTTTATTCTATTTTTCTTCCTTGATATATTTTTCATGTGTTTCATCTTTTTTGTTGACACGTTACATTTAATATCTTCAGATATATCTTTCTAGTTCATTAAAAATATAATCTACTGTATTAGTCAGCTAAGGCTGCTATAACAAACTGAGTGGTTTAAATAGAAATTTACTTTTTCACAGTTCTGGAAACTAGAAGATTAAGACAAATCTGTCATTAAGGCTGGTTTCTGGTGAGACTGCTCTTCTTGGCTTACAGACTGTTGCTTTTTCATGGTGACCCTCAAATGGCCTTTTGTCTGGGCACATACAACCCTGGTATCTCTTCCTTTTCTCATAAGGACACCAGACCTTTTGGATTAGGGCCTCACCTTATTACCTCATTTAACCTTGATTACCTCCTTATCCCCAAGTACAAGTTCTATTTTCAAATACAGTCACATTGTGTATTAGAATGTAATCATATAAATTTTTGGTAGACAGAGGATAACATCTTTCAACTTATAATATCCACTAATGGTCATTTTTTTAATTTTTTTAAATATAGAACAGAGTATTTGGTAGTGGGGAGGGGTGGAAGGATGCAAAAGGAATTTATATATAGTTGATGCTATTGGGAAGAACAAGAGATCAGTAGCTACTATTGGAGAGAACAAGAGATTACATTTCATTTTCTTTTATGAACTTCATGTTACATATTTCTGCATGACTTTAATTTTTACCACATAGTAAACAGTCTCTAAGGTGACTCCCCATAATGTCTATATCCTGGTATTTATTCCTTGTATAATTCTTCACTCTAATATACTTCCCTCCCCTTGAGTGTGGAGGTCTGTGGCTTGCTTCTAAACATTACAATAACTCAAAGGTGATAAAATGCCACTTCCATAATTACATTATATTAAAATAAGGGATTTCACCTTATTTTCAGTCTCATTCTTTCTCTTTTGAATGGCTTCATAAAATAAAGGACTATGTTGGCAGGCCCATGTGGAAAGGAGATGAGGGGAATGTAGATGATAGTAAGAAGCCAAGACCTTCAGTCTCACAACTGCAAGGAAATGATTTCTGCAACAACCTGGGTGAACATGAAAGCAAATTCATACTCTATCTAGTTTCCAGATGGGAACCCAGTCTTGGCCAACACCTTGATAGTAGCCTTGCAGAGTCCATAGCCAACTCATGACCCACAGAAACTATGAGTTATAAATATGTGCTGTTGTACACAGCTGTTTGTAAGAATTTGTTATACAGCATGGAAACTAATATATGCCATATACATATAAACCTTTAAAGTACAAAATACATTTGTCAAAAAGTTATAACTCCATGTTTCAACAGGACAAATATTCACAATACAACAATTTAAGTTTGTTTAAAATTATATATCTTTTTCATTTCTGAAATTAGTATTTTATTCTGTTCCAAATATGCTTGGTCATTTAATAATCTGTTTCTGTTTATTCATATTTTTAAATTATCTTTTCATTCCTTTATGAAGTACTTTTTAAAAACACTGTGATTAATCCAATATTTCACATGATTGTGATTCTGAGCCTTCTTTGCGTTGTTGCTTCTGCTGAATCTCGCTCTCGATACTTTGTTATCTTGAGTTTTCTGACTTCCTATAAGAAAGCTGACATTTTCTGGAACATTAAGTCCGGGAATTATTTGCGGTCTGTGTGGAAATGGGTTTCTTTTGCCAGGCTCTGCTTTTGCTTCTCACAGACAATTAGGGCCACTACCAACTCAGTCACTTCAAACTAAATACAAAGCTTGAGGTTTTCAAACCAATCAGATGGTGAAATTTCATGTTATGACTGGCACATATTTATTGTTCCCCTTCTGTTTTTTTTTATTAAGCTTTGAGGTCAGCCTTACCACCCAGATTTTTGAAGTTTTCTATAATGTTTCCTCTATATCAATGCACATTTACTATCGAATTACTATGGTCAATGTGTTTGTTTCCCCCAAATTCTTCGGAAAGTACACTCAAGAGACACCAATACATTTTATGTTCAAAGCACTGGCTTCTCTTTAATGTCATTATTTTACTGCATTCAACGCTATATATCATTTTTCCATGTCTTCTGTATGATAGCTTTTCTTGCTCCTCCTACCAATCATCTCCTTATCTCTACACTAATATCCTCCACATTCCTCACTCTTTTCCTGACAGCCAAAATTCTTTTAATACACAATTTTTGTCGTAACTTTCTTCTTAATTTTTAATGATTTTCCTCAAATTTTCCCTTCATTTCTTGACTTCAAATACTAACTATAAATTTATGTTATTGCTACCAGTGAAGGAACCTATATACTTGCCTGCCCCTTCTCTGCAAGAGAAGATGCCCAACATTCTGCAGACTGTGCCAAGCAGCAGGGAAGAGGGTGCCCCTATGCAAGGGAGCATGGAGTTCAGAGGCTTGACTAATTATGGCACCTCGGCCAGGTCAGTGGCAGCCAGATCTCTGGTGGATACTGCGAGCCACAGAGCTCACCTCCTACCATGGGAGTGGTGATTGGGCCCAGCTGCAGCAGAGCTTTCACTTGGAGATGGCAGAGATGTCTCAGTGCAGCCCAAGGACCTAAGAGCAGCGAAGCCAGGCATACAGTAGAGTCAGGGGAATCTCCGCTACTGGCCAGGATGGCAGGATGGTGGCATGGTGAAGTTCTTACATTAAGTGCACTAAGGGCTAGAGGAATGAGTAGATAGGGTCTCAAGTGGGCTGAAAGCTAGAGATATGAATGAACAGAGCCCAAGCATGCTAGAAGTTAGAAAGATAATTAAATGAGGGGGAAGGCTCTTGGCCCCTGCCCTTCTCCAGTAACAGATTAGAGGTGGGACCAGGGGAAAGCAGGCATATGCTCCATAGAAGTTAGAGTGGTGGCAGGGGGAGGTACTGACCCAAAGAGCCCTGTCAGTCTAGCCTGGGGAAAGAAGAGATTGTTTGGGAGGTAGATCCACCCAAAGCTCCTAAGAGTTTAGGAAGTTAATTGATCATTCTTAGAAAGCACATGGCCTGTCCCATACCCAAACTAATATAAACCAACAGGAATGAAGAAACACATTGTTGCTCATGGCTCGCTGCGGGGGCCTGTACTCAGTGCACTGGCTTGTCCTCTCCATGGGCCACGTGGCCTTAGGAGCCACAATGGCCCATGGCCTCCAGGAGGAAGTCCTTCTCTCTCTCTCTCTTCTCTCTCTCTCTCTGCCCTGGTGAAGCACTCACTAGTGTGTTTGCATGCTCTCTTTTGGGGGAGCACATGACTTTGCAGCCCTACCAGTGGCATAATGCATGATTGCGCCAGCTCCACATGCAGTCTCCAGGAAGGAGTCAGTAGCTGGACAATAGGTAGGCATATGCTAAGCTACCTGAATGACTGCTTAGTAGCTCCAAAGGATAGTACTTTAAAAACAGAGCAGGCATTCTGGGCATTGCCATTTCTTCTGATATTTCTAAGGATGGCTGGGTTTGGTCTGGGTTTTATGGAGGAGATGAGGGTTGAGATGGGGAGTTCCCCATTCTCCAAGATGGCACAGCATCCAAATAAAACCTCTTTCCTTTTGCATCAGCACACACCTCACAAGTTTGACTTTTGTGGTGGCAGACAGCTGAACCTTTGTTTTTCTTTCTGTTTGGTAACATTACACCAAACTATAAACCTCAATAATTCTGAAAGATCTACAACTACACTGTCATAGTCAGAATGGACTTGTGTATTTTAACTATTCATTAGATTTCTAGGTAACATCAACATACACCAATTCACTATTTTTCAAAGTCTGTCTCTACTCCTTATTTGTAATAATAATAACTGCTTTACCATACTACCCAGAGAGCCCCCCCCCACACTGCCATTGTTCTCGGTCCCCACATAACTTAAAGGGAAACTGTCACAACGTCGGGAGCTCTTGATGTCCAGCAAATAAAGGAGGAGGATGTCCTCAAATTCCTTGCAGCAGGAACCCACTTAGGTAGTACCAACCTGACTTCCAAATGGAACAGTACATTTACATAAGGGAGAGTGATGGCATCTATATCATAAATTTAGAGAGAACCTGGGAGAAGCTCCTGTTGGCAGCTCGTGCCATTGTTGCCGTTGAAACCCTGGTGAGGTCAGTGTCATATTGTCTGGGAATACTGGCCAGGGAGCTATGCTGAAGTTTGCTGCTGCCGCTGGAGCCACTGCTGCTGCTGGTTGCTTCACTCCTAGAATCTTCACTAACTAAGTCCAGGCAGCCTTCCAAGAACTGATACTTCTGGTGGTGGTTACTAATCCCAGGGCTGACTATCAGCTTCCAACAGAGACATCTTATGTTAACCTGCTGACTATTGCTCTGTGTAACACAGGCCCTCTTCTGCACTGTGTGGATATGCCATCCCTTGCAACAGAAAGGGGGCTCACTCAGTGGGTCTGATGTGGTGGATGCTGGCCTGGAAAGTACTGCAAATGCATGGCACTATTTCCCATGAACAACTATGGGAGGTCAAGCCTGATCTCGACTTCTACAGAGATCCTGAAGAGATTGAGAAGGAAGAGCAGGCTATTGCTGAAAAGGCTGTGACCAAGGAGGAATTTCAGAGTGAATGGACTGCTTGGGCACCCGAGTTCACTGCTGCTCAACCTGAGGTTGTTGACTCATCAAAGGTGCAGGTGGCCTCTGTGCCCATTCAGTAGTTTCCACCGAAGCCTGGAGCTCTCAGCTGCACTGAAGGCTGGTCTGCAGCCCCCACTGCTCAGGCCACTGAACGGATAGGAAAAAAACATTCTTCAGCTGTTCTTCCACAAACTCTTAACAAAATGGAAATAAGGTTGATATAAAATAAAGTTTCTAAATAATAATAATAACAACTGATACATATGTAGAACATATGTGCCAGATACTGCTCTCAGTGCTTCACATACGTTAAGCTATTTAATCCTAAAAAGAACCTTATAATGTAGGGGCTATCATTATTTCCTCTTTACAGAATGATGGAGCTGAGACACAGAGAAATTATTTGCCTGAGGTCACACAGCCATTTAGTGGTTAATCTAGCATTCACTATGGCTCCATAATCCTGTCTTGATTGATACTCCCATAAACAGCCAGTTAATACCATTTTCTTCTTCCCAGGAACATATATACATATGTGAATTCTATGTCAAAACTCTTCCATTAACCAAACTGTCACATGTCATAATAATCAATAGAAATAAATTAAATTTAATATAAACACTAAGTCCTCAGTTCTTACTGCTAGATTAATTAATGTGCTAGAGGTAATTAAATCAGCATAAATATCATAGCTGGATTTTATGAAAAAGATCAGAAAATGTTATGCCCCTTAATAACCTCTGTAGCTATTCAAGCAAATATAAAGCAATAAGGATAATTAAATCTTATGCTTGGGGAAGCACATAGCTTTGCTTAAGGAACAGGAAGGAAAATGTGCCTCTATTGTCTGCCCTAGAGAGAATAGTTGAAAAACTGAGTAGGTATATTAATAGGGTAGAAGGGGTAACATCTGCTGTTTTGTGAAATATCAATGAGGTAGAATTCACTCATTTATATTTGATATTGAGTTATAATAACTTTCATTCACAATGAGATGGAAACAAGCTGTTTTAATTTCACTTTAGTTTTAATTTACTAACTATAGTACAAAAAAATGTTACCTTGTAAGTGCAAAAGATATTACATTTTAGAAATGCCTGGCAGGAAATGCTTTTAATGATTTTTAATTTTTGTTTTCAAAATTAATTTCAGTCATATTGAGTTCTCAGAGCAAAAGTTTACTTTTTTCCCCTGTTGTTCCCACACTGGCCTGAATCTGAATTATCAATGGACTACTGCAGGCAGCAGAAATAAACATGATGTGTTTGAAATACCAAACCAGTTACAGAGCAAAATGCTTAATTATAATTCATTAAAAAACTGTACTATTTTTAATACTTTAAGAATAAAGATGGTCTAGTATTGGCAGCAATTACCTTAGCAGACTGTATAGAAAATTCAAATTTAATGTCTGAAAAAATGAAAATTTCCAATTTTAAATATACATCTGTGTGCAGTTACTAATCTACTTACTTTAGTGGTCTCATACACTCATAGCAATGAGTTTTATCAGGCTGAAGAACTCTAATTCAAGTTCTCAATTTCATGTTGTAAGTATATTTTTATTTTAATACTTTTCTAAAATTTAATTTTATTCCTATCTGCCCTCATTTTTTTTCACAGCTGGGCCTCTGGGCTGTGCCAATTTGCATATCTGAATTAATTCACCAAAAAATGTTTGAAAATCTAATCTTATTAAATGTCTTTAAATTCAACACTTCCACCTGACTGGTTAGACCTTATTAATTAACCCATATGTTATCAAAACCTCATGCTGGCTGCACTTGGTTGTCTCTGGGGGTCAAATTGACCAACTGGTTCCCTTAAAAAAAACATAGCACTGAAAGACTGAGTTAGATGTCCAAAATATCTCAGTTTTCCACTAACATGAGGCTCCATGTATTATAGAATTTACTGGTTGACTAATTGCTTAAGAGTTGACAGTTATTGAGCTAAGGATTTTTCATCTCATTTTCTCTCCCCCGAGTAAATCTTTTGCATAAGCAAGTTTAAAAAGGAAAGTAAAATGATTTATACATTCCATATGCTACATTTGCACTTATGGTAACTTCTTTGAGTAGTAATGGGCCTAAGGGGAAGGAAGAAAACTGACAGTTAACTGTAAAAACATATTAAAATATTAACAACATTCCTTTCAATAAATAAAAGCACAAATAAATACCAATGGCTTTATACAAGCAAAAGGGAAAAATGTCCAAAGTGTAGATATTGTGTAAACTGTATGGAATATATTTATTTATATTTAAATGTACAGATATATTTAAAAACTGTGACTTGTCCTGTCAATTATGTATGGACATAACTAGTGATGAAATTAAGCAATAAACTACTATTAGTTACATGGTACAAGTCTCAGATGATACTCTATTTTCCAGCATTAACGAGTTCAAGATGGGAGATGATTTTCATAGCTACCTGAGGCCAAGAAATAGAAGTCCACCCAAGGGCTACAATTATTCTAGAGAAAAGCATTATAGATGAGAACTTCTAAGTAAAACAGCTAAGATAAAACATGCGACTATCTCCCCAAGGACTAGCCCTTGTGCATCCTTGGACCTTATACATCTAGATAAACATTTATGGAATTCTAGCCTTTACCATCAATAAAGGTCTCCTTATGCATGAAGCTCCAAGAGAAGATCTGGAGAAAGCCCACTTGCCCACTTGTTCTTAACAGGCAGATAGATAGTCAAGGTTTCCTTTTGCCATTGTGTGGATAGGAATACTTGACAGTACAGATTCTAAATTCTCATCACGTCTAAACCTCTGAGCATGAATCTTAGGGACAGCAAGTCCAGTGTAAGCTTTGTTCCAGTGTAACATAAGCAATTTGTTATAATTGCTCAGTAATATTAACCTACTAAAATTCATTTTTTTGCTTCTTTTTGTAGCAGATGTAACCAAAAATTTTTATTTACATGGAAAAGTTATCAATAGCTTATTATGTGTAGTCAGGGTTTATGATACACACTGCCCCCAGTCCCCAACCCCTGAATGTGTTTGTGGCTATTTATGTGTGTAGTAAAGGGAAGGATCATGTCCTTTTTAAAACTTGTGATATTTTTCTAAAACATGGTGCAAGTTTGGGTAAATGTGACTGTCATAATAATTGCAATAGAGTGATTAACAGAATATCACAAGTGCTGTTACAAGTGTTGCAATGGCAGCTCATTCCTGGTACCAATTTCTGTAATGGTCAGCTACCACCATAATAAAATGTACACAATGGTGGTTGAATGGTCATTTTAAAAAATTAAAATATAAAGCCAAAATTAATATCTACAGACTAACTACAGTATCTGCTTAGCAAGTGGAAATTCTTAACAAATGGATATTTTTAAAAAACATTTAAAGAGGAAAACCTTGCCTAAAACATTTTAATAAGTACGCTAAGACAATTAATATTCTCTTTTCTTAGCAATTTATATTTTGTTCTTATAATTAGTACTACAAAAGTTTTGTGACCAGAATTTATGGTTGAAATTAGAAGATACTACTAGCATAGCTGTACAAGTACACCATATGTCATTAAAAATTGGATATTTTAACAGCCTAAATTTCTGTGTTAATAGTGGCATTATAGGTAAGAACAAAATTATAGTTATAATATTTCATTAGTTTTCAAAGTCTTTGTGTGTCATCATGACTATTTACTGCATCAATAAAAATGCTGTTTTTGTACTATGCCAAAAAGAGGTATAAATAAATTAAAACTGGCAATTCAGTTGAGAACAACATGGACAACAATATATTGAACCATTATAGTGTGTCAAATATATGGTAGAGATTTGCATAGAACACATTGTATATTCATTATAATATTAGGTGCATATTACCATTATTTTAAATATAAAGTATAGCCAAGAGTTAGTAAGTATTTAAAATCCTGGTTTAGCTACTCAATATACTCTTAACCCAGTAGGCTATGATTTCTTATTTAGCTATCTGTATATATTTAAGTGTTAAGATCATGTCTTCCCAAAAGCATCTAATTATTTCTCCTTTAATCATCACAGGAATTGAAAAAAACCCAATTATAAAAGACAACACAAAGTCCAGGACCTCATGATCTGCATGAGGTCTAGATGCAATGTCTCTTGATCTGGAGACCTCTGAACTAAAAAGTCAAATTGTCTGTCATATAATGGTCATGTATAGAGAGACAGGATAACTACAGCAACACTCTTACCAACAAGGAAAGAATAGGAGGTATTTAGCAGTCACTGCTCCATGATAATTCTGAAATCCCACTTGGTATTACTTGGGGCTAGAAAATATTTCTTGATATAAGTTCTGCCAGTATGTCTATACCATTGTTTTCAACTCTGCCTTCTCAGAGGTTTTTTTTGTTTGTTTGTTTTTTAATCATCTTCTTTGGCCAATTATGAAGAGAGGATTGAAAAATATGTCATTTTTGGCACTCTGTTAATTACTGGCAGAAATTTGAACCCAAAAATTATATAACAACTCAAGAACTCAACTTAAGGTGATGGTACATTTTGCTGACACAGCTTTATTTTACAAGATTATGAGTTTTCTATGTATTTTTCAGGTCTACTCTGCCAAAAATCTATGTCCAGAATTCTTTGCACAAGCCTCTCTCTCCAGATTAAATTATGTGGTTTTTGGATATATCTGTTTCATTAAAAATACTACTTCATTCACCATAACATCACTTTTCTCCTGCTGAATGGCCTATTAGTTATTTTAGAAGCATGATAGCCAAGGCATGTTAATTATTTTAGAAGTTTGAACAACAGGTTTGCTGACAACACCCCTCTTTGGATCTTTACCCTCAGGTGATTTTTTAGGCTATATCTTAATGGCTGCATCTATAATTTTGTGAAAAATAATTTTATTTAGTCACCCTGAAACTCTGAACTGCTCTATTACTGTAACAGGGTGCAGCCAAGGCAGGAGTGCCAAATGGGGATTTGTAATGGGATCCAGAACTCAGGGTATCCAGGAAATATTGGAAAAAAATATATATAGGGTGTCCTTACCCCCACAAGTCTGAGCTGGGGGATGGGACACATGGAGCAGGGCCATTGAGAGTTGTTTGGCATAGCAACTGTTTTGCAGATAACTTCTACAATCGTTATTTAACATATCTATAACCTTTAACTGGTTTCATAGATATGTTAAATAGCTGTGGCCCTTTTTTAAGCCAGGGTGATGGGAGTGACTTCAACCCATGATGTAACTGGGAGGCAGTCTGGGTACAAGCACCTGTGTAAAAGTTTGCAGATGATTGGCTCTACTCCATGGGGTCACACCTGCCCGGACTTACTATGGCAGCCCAGTAATGCTGAAAGAATAGGGAATGCTGGCAGGTGTAACTGATTGTGGGAGGAGTCGGAAATGGTGCTATAGGGTAATGTTGGTGCTGGGATTTAAAAATCCAGGCACAACAGCCATCCAGGGGTTTTTTGGGACCACTTGGCCTTGACAAAAGTTGGGACCATGCAGTTTTAGGGTGCTCCTTTTGTGCCACATGACTTAGTGTAGGAGGGTGCAGCCAAAGGGTCCCCAAAAGAAGGATTTGGAATGGGGTCCAGAACTCAAGGTGTCCAGGTGATTTTAAGATGTCTTCACCCCCACCCCCCAGGTGTGGGTTGGGGGAAGGGACAAATGGAGCAGGGCCTTTGAGAGCTGTTTCGCATAGCAACAGCCTTGCAGCTGCCCTCCCGGTGTGGTCATTTAACATATGTATAACTTTTAACTGGTTGCATAGATATGTTAAATAGCTGTGACCAGCTCTGAGCCAGGGGAATGGAAGTAACTTCCCCACCAAGATGTAACTGGGGGGCAGGTCCCCCGAGTTAGAGCGCCTGCGTAGGAGCTCAGAGAAGATTGGCTCCATGACATGGGGCCATGCCTGCCCAGACCCACAATGCAGTCCACTAAAGCTGGAAGGCTTTGAGAGTTCTGGCATGTGAGGCCAAGTGTGGGAGGAGTCGGAAATGGGGCTGCAGAGGAAGATTGGTGCAGGGATTTAAACTCAGGCACAGCAGCCATTGAAGAGAGAACCATGTAGCTGTGGCAGTTCAGGGAGGACCGCAGCCACTGAGGAGAGAACCACGCAGCTTTAGCAGAGTGGGTACTCCCACAGCCCTGCAGACACCATCCTTGATGCAGCCACCTGTGGCTCCTCTACTGCCTGGCTCGAGCCCCAGCTGGCTCTGCAGCCGCGGCCACAAGAAGGGGCCACCAGTAAATGACTCGGGAGCACAGGGTCACCGCCCTGCCACCGCAGCCACCGCCAGGCCTCGGCGCGCTGCACCCACACTCACCGCTCAGGCTCACCACTCCAGCTCTCGGAGCCTCAGGCCAATGTTGCAGCCACCTGCTCTGGACCTGGGGCCATGACACAATAAGCTCTAAGCTAGCCCTCTGGGTGCTGCTGCTGCTGCTGCTGCTGCTGCTGCTGCTGCTGCTGCCTGCGTCACTCTCCCTGAAAGGGGGATCACACCCCCCAGCCATGAGAAGAATCACCACGAGGCTTTAGCTGGAGATCCTGGCAACACAACCAATGGTGCTGGGAACTAAGGAAGACCTGCCAGCTGAGCACAAATTACTAGGAAAAACCAAGAGCTGCCTAAGCCACGGACTTCTATTTCTTTCCCTGAGATACGGTACCCCAGACTGGGCAAAAGGGGGAAGGAAGGACTGTGTGTGTTTGTGGGTGTTTCAAGGGACTTTAGGATTTTGACAAAGACATTAAGTCACTACTTTTAGTCTGTATAACTTGAATAAATAACTCTTTTCTTTTTCACCAATCTCTAGCTTGGAGAGCTATAATTCTTTGGCTTAGGGAAAGGTGAACCTAGTACAGGGGGACCCCAGGAAAAACGGGGATCAATTCGGTAGCATTGTGGGACCCTCTTCCCTGATGGCCAATGGGGAGGATCATGGGAAACCACATGCGCAGTAGCTTTAAAGTAATGCAACTACTTGTACATACTCAGTAAAAGCCCACCAAAACTAGCCAGGAAGGATCCTCCCTATAAGAATAGAGTCCCTTCAGCCCATGAGGTCAATCTCTGCTTGGAGTTGGCCTGCTCCCATGTTCTCTTCTATAAACTCCGGGTGTTCGGTTCAATTCTTTGTCCCGATCACTAAGAACCTGGTTACCTGTGCCCACCTGTGACATTAGGAAGCAGGAGAGACTTTGCCTGGAAGAAAAGAGGTGAAAGGATTCTTGCTGGTGGGCCATGAGAAGGTGCCACATGGTTTTAGATTCACTGAAGATCACAGCGACAACACAGCTGATGGTGCTGGAACCAAGGGGCTTCTGGAACCACAAACTTCTACTTCTTTTCCTGAGATATAGTACCTGGGACTGGGCAAAGGGGAAAAGGAAGGAGGGTGTATTTGTGACTATTCTAAAAGACTTTAGTATTTTTAATGAAAACATTAAGTCATTACTCCAAGTCTATATAACTTTTTAAATAAATAATCCCTTTCCTTTTCACCAATTTCTGGCATTGAAAGACATCTTTCCCTGGTGGAGGGGCAAGGTGAACCTAGTTCAGGCAGGGAGGGGACCCCGGAGCACAAGGCTGGGTCCATTCAGTAATAGTATATCATTAGCCATCCCCCAGGTCTGTTCTGTAACATTACTTTTAAATGCAGATTAAAAACTAGATATTTCTCTTCAGATTTCATCATTTTATTTTAATGCCCACGTATATTTATCAGGTACATAATCGTCCCACTATTTCAGGCAATAATTTTAGTTTTTCAATTCTACATACCATAAGTCACACTTTTTCTAGTGTTCCATTATAGTTTCTCACTGCTTTTCTAGTCATTTATATCACTGTTCTCTCAGCCTATGGCCTTGATCACAACTATATTTCAAGTTATTGTTCCAATGGCACCTCATTCCCGATACCACCTTCTGTAATGGTCAGCTATTGCCAAAATAAAGTTGCATATTCTATCACCCCAAAATTCACTGGCTTAAAATAACAAATACTTATTCATGTGTCTGTAAGTCATATGAGTATCTCTGCAGGTACCAACAAGATGTAAGTAAGGTAGCTCCCAGCTGCATATATCTCATGCCTCTGAGACCAGCAGGATTCCTGAGGCCGTTTGTTCTCATGTCTCAAGTGTAAAATGGCAACTTTAACCACACAAGCATAATTCAAACTTTTGCTTCAGTCACTTCTGCTACTATCCCATTGTCAAACAAATTAAATGGCCAAGTTCATAGTCAAGAGGCAGAGAAGTACACCTTGAATTAGGATGTACAAAGTCACATGGCAAAGACGCAGTCATAAGGGTGGATGAAGAATTGGGGCCCAAAGTTTTTTCTGCCACAGCCAGTCTTCACCTTCTTAGCTCTGGCCACAACATTTCTAGTAAAGGAGAGTAAGGTTGGCATGTTTATTTTGTTAGCAATTTTACAATGTTTGCCCATGATGACACCATTGCAAGGTCTTGATTCTTACATCAGCCTAGGAAAATATGTATAGAGAAATCATATTTTAGGCTTGAAAAACTTTCCACTCCCTTAAAAAAACACTGGGTAAATTCCAGTTTGTTCATATCATACTGTCAGGTAAGCTGCCTTAATAGACATAACTTTGCATGGCATTCTATGAAAATATCACAATGAGCAGGTGCCTTTCTATGAGCAACAGATCAATTACCATGTCAAACACTATCTCATATCATTGAGAAAATTTTGACTTTGCCTCCAATTGATGATCATGTCAATAATTTGATCAATGTGTGCCTATGATAGGTAGGGGTTTTAGGCTACATTTGTAGGATGATCATGATTCTATAAGCAGTAAATTTTTGTGAAAAGAACAGAATTTATACTATATATGTAAGATGCAGCTGGATTTTCATAACCAACTCTTTTGAGTGTAAAAAATGAGGATAACAGCCCTTTTCCTGATAGCATATTCCAAATTGTGTGTGTATGTGTTCAGATGTTGTTCAGATCAATTTTGGGTGATAGAGAGACACAAGCATCTTGCTGATTGTGTAGTGTTGGACCTTGTACAAAATCTACTACAAAAGATGTTCCTGGAAAGCATACTGGTGATATAAAATTCCTGTATAGTTTGTGTCGAGCAAAGATAAGATGTGCAATGGCTCTTCTGTTATTTTTATGTATCACATTATTTTTTAACAAAAAGATATTTTGGAGAAATCACTTAATGTCAAAGCCTGAAATTGGAGAATAGAATAATTTCCCACTTAATCTGGCAGTGACAAGATTATAACTCACCATTTACCCAATTGTCATCTATTTATCTGCTTTGTTGTCAAGTACAGACCAAAACATAGAGACTTCTCATTTTCTTTCTACTGCATCTGCTCTTACCGATACAGGTCATTTTTGCAGGTGCAACTATGGAAGCCATAGTTTACCTGGCAGACATCTCAGGGCCTTATACAACTGGAGGCACATAATCATTTACCAGTGGAGAGGGGAAAGTAGCAGTGAATGGTGTTAGAGCAATAGAGTAATGGTAATGGTAACATGGAACCTTAAAACACTGTGTTAGACCTTTAGACATGTATCTGTATGTATTGTGAATACAACTGGAAGCTGTGAGTGGTAGAATTGGGCAGAGCATGAAGCAAGTAGCTATTATTAAGTGTATAACTTACACATGACATAGTGATAAAAAGTGAATTATTTTTCTTGGCAAATCAAAGAATCCCTTGTCAGTATAGAGTAGACACTTTGAAGGAACATCAAATGCCCTAAAGGACTACACTGCATGACAGATTTGTGACCTGGTGCATCCATTTCAGAAATAAAAACGCTTCATAGAGTAGATTAAACATATCCTTCAGTCATCAGAAAATATATATAAAGGGTTCTACACCCATTTCAAATATGTCTTGAAATGTTTTCTTAATTCTCATGTTAAGAAAACATTAAGAAAATTTTAAGAAATTTGTATCAATTATATTAAGAAATTTCTTAATTTTCCTTTAAGGAGAAAAATCCCAGTAAAACTATGGACAGTGATAGAGGGTCCCAGCCAATAGTGCATTAAATCCTAGAAAGTCAGCAGTGGGATGGATGGAAGGAATGTGGGAGAAGAAAGTCATTGCCTTGTGTCTCTCACAGTTACACCCTCCACCACCTTTGGGCCTTAGGTAATAAAGAAAAGTCTGAGAAAACACAGTTTATATGTTACTAGGGTGCATTGGTTTTGAGACAGGTAGAGTGGATTGGGCTCTTTTTTTATTACTGTCTGTCTGAACTTGGGAAAATCTCACAAACAACTAAATCTTGACTTTTCTCCTTTTAAAATGATTATCATAGTAGTGCCTTTTGTATATAATCATTGAGAAGATTAAATGACTTTATGCATGCAATAGAATTACCCCTGTACCCAGCAAAAAGCAAATACTGAAAAAATACCACCACTCCTCTTTCCTCCCTCTCTCTCTCCTTCTTTTTCTCCATTGTTTTTCTTCTACCCATTTCAGGACATCTTCTTCCCTGTGTATTTCCCCTATCCCCTCATATTCCCCAAAATCTGGGGGATACAAGACATCAGATAGAATAATACACATTAGATAGAATAATTATTTGATCAGGATACAGAATTGAACCCTAGAAGGAAAATAGTAAAAACATCTGAGACTTAAACATAAATACCTAGGGATTTAAATATAAGGCTGAACAAGTCAATATCTGTATTAAAGACTATATCTTGTGGGCACATGAATAACATTAGATGTGCAACATCTTGGTGTTAATGGCTTAGTTTTGAATGGATGTTCTATTAGATATTCACCTGCTCAGAACACAATTTGAAAATAAATTTATAACTTTAAATAATATCTTATATTTGATTCATTGCCCACCTTTATTTTAAGTGCTTATTTAAAGCAACTAGAGAGACATATCATAGAAAAAAATACTGGACTATGTATCCAGTCCCAAAAGAACAAATTATAGCCAGTCTATTTCAAGTCTTTTCTTAGTAGCTGAAGGACAAATGAACAGATACATTTTGTTAACATTCAGTTCTATAAAATGTAGATTTGAGAGTTCTTTGAGAGAAAGAGAATATTGTGCAGTGCTTTCTCCTCATAAATGCAGATTTTAAAATGTGGTCTTTACCTATAAAGGAAAGAGATCATTGTCTAGAACTTTAAATAACTCAGAGCTTTATTTTCCCAGATTACAAAAAGTTAGAAGCTAGGCAGTTGCTGACATTAATATCAACTGGTGTGGCTGTCAGGGCCCAGGAGTGGTATCATCTTCACTTCACCTTCATAATGTGAAGATAGGAAAGAAAGATGCTGCAGCTCCAATTCTTACATTAGTATTTGAACCAAGAACAACGAGGAGGGGCAAGCCCTGGCCGAGGAGCTCAGTTGTTTAAGGCATTGTCCCAGTACACCAAGGTTGTGGGTTCAATCCTTGGTCAGGGTTATATACAAGAATCGAACAACGAATGCATAAATAAGAGAGGTAGGGTTAGGGTTAGTGGACAAATTTAATTAGAAAAATCTTTGAAATACTACTACAACAATGTTATTTTTTTGTGTGTAAACATTTAGTTTAACCAAAACCATTTATCGAAGCTTTTTTTTCCAATGAGTATTCTTGGCTCCAGTGTCAAAATTAATTGGCCATGTATATGGGGGGTTATTTCTGGGCTCTTATTCTGTTCCATTGGTCTACATGTCTGTTTGTGCGCCACTATCGTACATACTGTTTGATTAGTATAGCCTTGTGGTATAGTTTCAAATCAGAAAGTATGATTCTTTCTCAAAACTGTTTTGACTATTCGGGGTTATTAATGGTTCCTTACAAATTTTAGGAATGTTTTCTTCTATTTCTGTGAAAAATGCCATTGGAATTTTAATAGGAATTTCACTGAATCTGTAGGTCATCTGCACTGTGACTGCAAAGGCTAACCACATATGTATTCTCAATGGTGGGAGCAAGTGATGGGAGTTGGGACTAGCAGTGAGCAAGTATGCAACTACAGAGCCTAGCTGTCTACATGCGTGGTAGTGTAGGCTGTGGGCAGCTGGCAGGGCATCCCCTTGCACCCAAGTAGCTACAGGGGCCAGCCATAGTTTCAGCCTGTAGTCATGGAGCATCAGGGACTAGCCATGGGCATGTGCATGGCAGTGGACGCTAGTGACAAAAGTTGGCACTGGTGATATGCAGGTGTACAACAGCAGTGGCTGGCTGCAGGCCCTGGTGGCACTGTAGGCCAGTGACAGGAGTTAAGGCAGGATCCAGGCCCATGAGCAGCTTTGTTGACCTTGGTTGTTGGTGTGCACTGTGCAGCTGCAGGTGCTAGCTATGGGCAGACACACAGCAGGGGAGGCCAGTGACAGGAGTTGAGGCTGGGGGCATGCAGGTGCATAGCTGCAGGGGTTAGCCATGAGCACATGTAGCAGTGCAAGCTGGTAACATGAATCAGGACTGAGTCCAGGCCCATGAGTAGCTTTGGGGGCCTTGGCTGTCAACATGCACTTATGTGACTACAGGGGTTCCCCCTGGGGACACAATGCAGCGAAGGCTGGTGGCGGGAGTCAGGGCTGAAGGCAAACAGGTATGTAGCTACAGGATCCATCCATAGGTACACGTAACAGTGTAGGCCAGTAATAGGATCCAGGGCCAGAGAAGAACCAAAAGCATGAAGCCACCTCTTAATTATTATCATTCCTTCTTTATTTATGTCAAGCCAAACTGACTTGAAAAGTTGCTAAATAATACAGAATGAAAAACTTAATGAGGGAGAAAAATTCAATATTCACAGCAGTCAATACTAACTAAAGAAAAGCACCACAAAGAGAGGATGAAGTTATATAAAAGGGAAAAAATGCAAAAATAGAAGTAGAATTGTAAAGAATAAATAGACTGCATCATCTAAATTTTACTCTGCCTAGTGACATTACCTTACTCTGGCTTTTCCTTTAGGACATATGGTATTATGCTGAAATAAGCTGGATATCTTGAAAAGTTTTTGTACAGGTAAAGCCATCTGGCTGTTAATTTGCCTTGAGATTTCTGGGAGGTGTGGAGGGCAAAGCAGCAGATGTCATCAATGAACTGTGGAGAGACAATAATCAAATCATCTCCTCCTGGTTTAACATAGGAAACAAAGAGAGAAAATGGCATAAGCACAGGAAGAGAAATTTAAATGTCCTCATAATTTGAATCCAAAAGCAAAGAAGATTATTTGGTTGAGCTTCAAGAGTCATTAAAATGGGGAAATGTCTACTAAATAGGAACAAATAAATTATGTTGATTTCTATTGGGATATAGAGTCATATCTATTCACATACACAGAGGTCTACCAAATAAGGACATTATTAATATTACCTTATATTAATAATGTTAAAACATTATTGATATTTTCTTATATTAATAATGTTAAATAGTGGAATATTATATTTTAAAGCAGTGGTTCTCAACTGAGGATGAATTTATCCCCCAAGGGGACATTTTTCAGAGGACATTTGTCAAAAATGCAGACATTTTTGCTTGTTGCAGCTGAGAGGTGCCACTGGTATCTAGTGGGTAAGCTAGGGATGCTGCTAAGTAGCCTGCAATGCACAGAACACCTTCCTACAATAAAGAATTTTTAGGCCTAAAATGTTACTGTTGCCATTTTGAGAAATTCTGATTTAACAAAAACATTGTATTTTTGTTATTTTAAAAATGTGAACTATAACACGATCCAGAATTTTTGAGTTATAAAAATTAGAAAGATTGAGGTCATTATTAAAAAAATACAGAAAACCTTTTGGCAGAATTCCTTCTATAGAAAATAATGAGTTATAAAAAAGTGGATAGATCCTATATTATATAGTTATATTTTAGACATTTATAAGTCAGTGTGATGTATTATTATGCTTTTGATCTGTTTGCCTTTTAAAGTATGTCCCCAACAATTTCATATATATGCATATATAAGTACAGTGTATAAATATAATTTTTTAATATTTTTACATAAGTATGATTTAGGAGTAAGGAGAAACCTTTGCCCCTAAGAGTAATTAGACTATGAGAGAGGCTAAAAGAGGCAAATTGGTGGGGGGGGGGGCACATAAAATCTATAGCTACAGAGACGTAAATGTACAAGAATTGATGTTAAAGAACAGTTAACCTTTGAAAAATTATCATGAAGTTAATAACAGAATTCAGGGACAAAGAATTTAGGCTTTGGGTTATCAGATTTCAGTCTATCACTTATCTATATAACATCAAAAATATTCAGTGAAAACTTTAAAATAGTGGCAAAAATATTGTCCTTTTTGCCTTCCTCACAATGTTTAATCTCTGTGAATAATATCTACAGTCATAGGGTTTAGAAAGATTGACTCTAGAGTTGGAGGGTTCAATTCTTCTACTGCTTTTGCCTCTACTACACTTGTCTGATTGCTGTCAGTCCTCTTAATTAGTTGTGAAGAGTCAAGAAATATCCCAAATCATTATCTAGTTTTTTCTAACAAAGAGCATCTGCTTATGACAGAGACTGTGTTTAGAAGTGCTATAAGTACATTAGCAGGGGAATGTATTAAGGATGGTGGTTTATCAGGCATTTGAAATATGTACTGCTAGAAATATTTTTGCCAATATACAAATTTCAAAAAAGAAACATCAACTTCTTATAACACTGTTTGAATTAATTACGCAGATGTCAATAAATCCCATATAAGCCATTTCTCTTTTGTTGTACAAAATGCTAAGACAGAAATATTTAGTGCTACTCACATTTCATTGACTAAAATAATTTTTCAATTAACATGTATTGCTTTAAAAGAGTAAGAAGCCTTTGTGGCATCAATTTTGAAAAATGTGGTTAAGAACATTTATCACAGGAGAGTAGTTTCTGAACACAATCTGATCAAGCAAAAGCAAACTCTTTGCTTTTGGTGATTGGGGAATAAAATACAGCAGAACCTCAATGTAGTGGTCTCATATATACCTTTTAATACTTTGTGCTTTCTTTCTGTTTTTCTGAGTTGTTTACCTACATATTTTCAAGAAAAACCTTATATTTTCAAGGAGTGAGGTTGGTTGACATTAGAAGATTTCAGCAAGTTATAACATTGGAGAGGAACACAGAATTTTTACTTAAATGTAGAATACTATAGTGGAAGTGTTCCTAATGTAAATGAATGCGCATCTTTGCTTGTGATTTAATAAATCATTCAAAAAGTGCTAAGGGTTTGTGTTCCCTTAACTGTAGTATTTCTTGAACACTGAAAAATCACTGAGTGGTGGTAAGCAGAACATGTTTAAACATGAAAACCCAGACACTTCTGAAACGGAAGCTTCCTGTTCCCATGTCTTCCCCAGAATAAGCAGCATTCCTTCTCCATCTGTGGGGATGAGAACCTTTTAAAGGCATCACTGATATCAGAGGGATCCCAGCTTCTCTCCAGAGTTCATATGTTATCATCATATTAAAGAAATTAATGGCTATACAGAGAAGTATGGATAACAGATATCTGAAAGAATGTGGATGACAGGGACTAATAAGGAGAGTGGTTTAGTAAGGAGACCAGAATGAGAGTTACAGAGTGAGATGACTTGGAAGAGTTTAAGACTGCAGGACACTTGGGGTGGAGAGGCAGGAGGACTTACAGCTCATGCTGTGAGCTATAAATTAAACTTAAATGGACTTGGGAAAATGAAAGTACATGTTTTATTTCTAGATTGCATAGTGTTTCTCTGAATTCAATATTGCAGTAAGATTGAAACATAAGAAGGAGTTCCAGAATTAATTCAAGTACATTTGCATCAACTTAATTATTTAAATTCTAAAAAGAAGATAGTCAGGTCCTTGAACTCAAATACAATTTTAGCTAGTTAATCACTTCTATATTTGTATAGTAACATATAAAAACTATATTTACCAAATTCATTAGAAAAAATATTTGGGGTTCTAGATAATTTTCTAAATATCCCATTTTATTGTATGTGTAGAAATACCTTAATTTTGTGCTTTATGTTTTATAAATAAAGTGCATAGCTCTGATTTACTATTAAAATCCAAATAAGTATAATGCCATGCTATAAAATGCAGTAAAGATGGATGGATGGTTATGGAAAAATGTTATTGATTTCATTTTTTCTTTCTGAATGTAGAGTGTAATTTTTCTTTGTTTCTTCTCTAGGCAAAATCTGCATTTGCTATCAGTCCAGGTCAGTTTCTATAAACTGGATTTGGGTTTTATGAAGAAGAGTTGTCCCCAAGGATTGGTAACATATTGTACAAAAAAATATGGCTTACAACAAATATGTTTCCAAGGACACCCACAGTCCTATGCTGAATCAGAATGTAAATGACCTTTGAGCAACAGCCAGAATTTTTAAGTATGTCATTTCAATGTGCTTTTTGGTTAAGTCAAGAGCGGTTACTTACAAAACATAAACAAGTGTTATTAATAAAGAACAACTGCAAATTATTATGGACTGACTTGTGTCCCCCCAGCTTTCAAACTTTGAAGTCCAATATGACTGTATTTAGGGATAGGGCTTTTTTGGCCATAATTAAGGTGAAATGAAGTCATAAGGGTGAAATTCTGACCTAATAGGATTAGACCCTTATAAGAAAAAGAGATATGTCACATACACACTCACTCTGAGAATAGACCTCAGAGAGAAGGTGGGAATCTGTAAGCCACAAGAAGAGCTCTCGCCAGCAACCGAACTGGTCAGCAATTAAATTTCAGACTCCCCAGCCTCCAAGGCTGTAAGAAAATAAATTTCTATTGTTTAAGCTACTCCTCTACTGTATTTTGTTATGGCAGCCTGAGCAGACCAAAAAAGATTTTGGTACCAAGAAGTGAAGTGCTACTGTAACAAATGCCTAATAATATGCAAGCAACTTTGGAAGTAGGTGATGGGTAGAGAGCCTGGAAGTGTTTTGAGGTGAATGCTACAAAAAAGAATGTTAACAGTGATTTTGGTGAGAGCTCAGAAAGAAAAAAAGAAGTACTTGAGAGAAAGCTACTGTCTTCTTACAGAATACAAGAATGATCATACACAGAATGTTGTCAGAACTATGGACATTCAGGCCACTCTAGTGAGCTCTCGGAGAAAAACAACAAACATGTTACTGGAGACTAGAAAAAAAGGCAAACTTTTTAAAAAAGTGGCCAAGAACTAGGCAGAATTGTGTTGTTGTGTTCTGTGGAAGGTAGAATGTGCAAGTGATCAAAATGAGATTTCTAAGCAAAGTGTTGAAGAAGGAGCTTAGTTCCTTCTGACAGCTAGTAGTAAAATGTAAGAACAGAGAAATCAATTGAAGAAAAACTGTTATGCAAAAAGAAACCAAAACTTGAAAATTTGAGGAATCTGGATCTATCCCTATGACACAAAGTGAGAAAGCTTGTCCTAAAAAGAACACTAAGGGTGGAGCTCAACAACAATTTGATAAAAAGAAAGGGGCTGTGACTCAGGGACTTACCTAGCCATCTCAGCAGAAGCCAGGAATAGAGATGGAATTATACCAGCAGACAGAATGCCCTTTTGAACTAAATGGGAAAAATAGTCAAAATAAAAGATTACTTAACTTCTTAGATCCTATAGGAATGGACCATGTTGCTATTCAAATGTGAACACAATAGTGTGAAATTGATGAGGGGGTGGGGATGGGTGGAGGAGGACAGAGGGGGAAACACTGAGACACCTGAAATAGAATAACAATAAAAATAATTTAAAAAAAGAAACGAATGATCCTGAAGGCAAGTCAGAGAACATCAGGACTAGTCATTGGTTTTAACATGTGGGGCCATTGCCTCTGTTTCAACAGATCAAAGGCTTCTGACTAAAGGCTTAGGGGCAGGGCTGCTGCAGAACCTCAGGGCCAGAGTTCAATTGACAAAGATTTCAGGGTATGATCCCTCCACAGCAGAGCTATGGATGGGGGACTGTCACTCGGGTAGGTCCAGAAGATGAGACCATTGCCCCACTGCATTTGGAAAGTGGAACACAGAGTGAAAGAGGATTATACTTGAACCTTAAGATCTCACGGAATATGGCTTGTTAGGTTTTGAACGTGCTTGACACCACTCTTTTCTTATAATTTATCCCTCCTGAAATGGGATGGTCTGTCCTATGCCTTCTCCATTATTGTATTTAGGACGAGTATAGCTTGTCTGGATTCACAGGCTCATAGCTGCAGAGGAATTTTTCCTTAGGATGAATTCATATATTTAGTCTCACCCATATATATTCAGTGGTACTTAGATGAGCCTTTGTACTTCAGAGTTAACGCTGACATGAGTTAAGATTTTGGGAGCTGTTGAGATGAAATGAATATGTTTTGCATGTGAAAGGTATATGAACTTGGAGGATGCAGTAGGGGAATTCCATGGACTGAATGTGTCCCAGTAAAATTTATATATTAAATCCCTAGTTCCTATTGTGACTATATTTGGAGATAGGGCTATTAGGACGAAATTAAGGACCTTCATCTATTGGAAGAATTATCATTAAAATGTCCATACTACCCAAAATAATATCTATAGATTCAGTGTAATTCCTAATATGATACCAATGACATATTGCACAGATCTGAAATAAACATTTCAAAATTTATATGGAACCAAATAAGAACCTGAATAGCCTTAGCAATCTTGAGAAAAAAAAAAAACCAACGCAGGAGGGATCACAATAGCTGATATTAAACTATACTATAAGACCACTGTAATCAAAATAGTCTGGTACTGGCATATGAACAGACACATAGATCAATAGAACTGAATGGAACCCAGAAATAAACCCATGTCTCTATGGTTAATTAATATTTGACAAAGGGAGCATGAACATACAGTGGAGTAAAGAAATATCATCTTCAATATATGGTGACATATGCAAAAAATGAAACTAGACCACCAATTTACACCATACTCCAGAATAAGTTCAAAATGGATAAAAGACTTAAATATAAGTCATGACACAATAAAAGTCCTAAAGGAAAACACAGGCAGTAAAATTTCAGATATCCCACATAGCAATATTTTTGCTGATAAATCTCCTAAGGCAAGGGAAAAAAAGGAAAAAATAAACAAATGGGACTACATCAAATTAAAGACCTTCTGCAGGGCTAAAGAAGCCATCATCAAAGTGAAAAGGGAATCAACCATATTAGAGAACATATTTGCCAATGATACATCAAAAAATGGTTTGATCTCTAATATATGTAAAGATTCCATACAACTCAACACCAGTAAGGTGAATAATCCAATTAAAAAATGAGCAAAGGACCTGAACAGACACTTCTTCATAGAGGACATACCGATGGCCCATAGACTTATGAAAAGATGTTCATCATCACTAGTCATCAGAGAGATGCAAATTAGAACCACAATAAGATATCACCTCACACAAGTCAGAATACCATCATGAATAAGTCAAACAATGGTGGTAAGGATGTGCAGATGTAGAACCCTAGTGCACTGTTGGTGGGAAAGCAGACTGGTACATCCACTGTGGAAAACAGTATGGAATTTCCTCAAAAAACTAAAAATAAAGCTGCCTTTTGACCCAGTGATTCCATTGCTGGGAATATATCCTATAAACCCCAAATCACCAATACAAAAGAACTTATGCAGCCCTATGGTCATAGCAATGCTTTTTACAATAGCAAAGTGCTAGAAACAGCTTAAGTGCCCATCATTAACAGAGTGGATATAAAAACTGTCACAGTTATACAATGGAATACTATATAACAGAAAGAAAGAACTCCCACCTTTTGTGATAGCATAAATGGCACTGGAGAATATTATGCTAATTGAAATAAGCCAGTCAGTCAAAAACAAAAAGCATACAATTTCACTTATAAGATAAATCTAATGAACTAAATAAACTTATGAACAAAATAGAAACAGAGGCATGGAAACATAAAACAGCCTGACAGTAACCAGAAGGGAGGGAGGATAATGTTGGAAAGAAAAGGAAGGGCTAGTCAAAAACATATATGAATGGCCTACCAGCATGGACAACAGTGTGGGAATTGACTGTGGGAGTGGGGTGTGGGATGGTGGAGGAGGGCAAAGGGGGGAAAATTGGGACAACCACAATAGAATAACAATAAACATGTTTTTGAAAAGAATATTGTTTGAAAAATGCTCAATGTAAGGTTTAATCAGCTCAGAATGAACCAAAGAAATTGATAATATTCATTGAGGCTTTGAGAAACAACTCATGGCAAGACACAAATATTTTAGAGCTATGCTACAGATAAAGGAAACTCTAAGCATTCAAACATCAAATGAATAAAAACTTAGAGTATAGAAGCAGAAGAGAAGAGGCCAAGGGTAGATTCCTGAGAATTCCCATATTTAGAGATCAAGCACTAGGAAAGAGATATTCAAAGAAAATGAGAGGTCATTGAATAATATGAAATCTAGGAAAAAGGTTTTATGGAAGCCAACACAAGAAAAATTTTAAAGGAAATTGCTAACTGTAACTAATGTTGCTCAGAAGTCAAGTAAGACAGAAAAAAGAACAATGGCAATTGCATATCATAGGTGATCTTCAGTTGTAGCAGTGTTAGGGTAGTTGTGGGACAGAAGCACACTTGGAGTTAATGAGAAAAGGCACTTTAAGTGTATAAAGGATGGAGGTATAAAGAATGACTACAGACTAAACATTTTTTGAAAAGAGTACTGACATGTGCCTTTCTCAGTTTGGCTCAGTTGGCTGAAATGTCAAGTTCCATAACCAAAGGGCTGCAGGTTCGATCCCCAGTCTGGATGCATGTGGGAGGCAACCAATCAATGCTTCTCACTCGCATTGATGTTTCTCTCTCTCCATTTCTCTCCCTCTAAAGAGCAATGAAAAAATGTCCTACAGTAAGAATAAAAAGGAAAAGAAAATAGTACAGATAATGCAACTGTAGAATGGAATGAGTTAAAGGAGTTGTTTGATTTTTTATTTTCATAAATAGGAAAAATTTTTATTGTGATGAAAATAAATCTGTGAAGAGGAATGACAGCAGAAAAGAGAACAACTTTGCAAACTATTTTCAAATCAAGAACTTTGGAAGCCCATGCTAAAATGAGGGGTACACTTCAAACAACAAAATAGTTATATTTTCAAATCTTGTTTGTGTGATCAAATATGTGGTACATAGAGAGATGCCAGTCCCTCTAAAAAGTACATGCATTCATTTGTCTTGAACAGGGTGATTTGAAATGGGCATGAGGCTACTATTACCCAGACTACCAGGGAAGCAGAACAAAATATCATGAAGAATGTGCACATTACTGTGTCATTGTGCATTATAAAGTAGAAACAGTAATGCATCCAGTTTGCTTTCCATTGGGTGGTTCAGAAGCTTAACCACCAAAGTCAGTGATTTCCAAGTTCTTTACTTAATGGGGCTTAAATACTACAGCAGGTTTAGGCAAATGTATCACTGTGATAATTTAGATGCTAAAAATATTATAAGTTATAGTTATCATGATTATTAAAAAGTAAAAATATAACTCAATAGAAAGGATCCATACAAAAGTTGGGAATAATTAAATAGTCATATAAGGAAAATATTTTTATAAAATTTAATTTCAAGTGGAGTAAACATTGAAATTTAATAATTAAGAGATAAAGGTACAAATTAAACAAAAGTATATTTATGCAATCTTGCAGTGAGGAAGGTATCTAAGTCTGAAGTAGGCCAATAATCATCAATGAAATATGTAAAATTCACTACAAATTTTTAAATTTCCATTAAAAGTAATCTAGATATTTAACTATAAAGAATAATTTGAAGATAATATATGCATGTACAGTGACAGGATTAACTGTTGTATTGTTACCTTTAACAGACCATTTAAAAATAGTATGGTAGCAAATAGGCAATTGTTACAAATAGGTAAAATAAACATCTATAATTTGGCATCAATTAGAAGATATTTTACTTTAATGAAAATATTTGGTTAGTCAACACATGGAAAAAGTAAATGTATGAGTTTATGAAAAAGTGCCCATTTTCACTAATATTCAATGATATTTAAAAAATAAATAGGTTTTCTTTTATCTAACCAATTCATAAAAAAAGTATTCTGCTTTCATAGGATTTCTTGGAAATATATGCTGCCTTAATTTATTGATGAATGTATAAATGATGCAAAGACTAGAGAAAAATTTTACAATATACCCCTCTCCCAATGTTCAATCCTGAATGTCATAATCATGACGTCTTTAGGTTTCTGTCAAAAAGCAACACATATTGAAAATGTAAAAGTTCAATTAAATACAAACATTCTAGGAGTTCAACACTAAGAAAATTCTTAGGTAAATTTTAGTACACTTACATAATAGACAGATATAACATTATTCAAGTTATATTTATAAAAACTATGCCATCTTAAATGATATGACTTCAATGCTAAAAGTAAATATACACTGAGAAAGAGAAAGAGACATCCCTGATCAGTTTGGCTCAGTTGGCTGGGTGTCATTCCTCTAACCAAAGGGTACCTAGTTCAGTTTCTGGTCAGGACACAAGCCTGGATTGTGGGTTCAGTCCCTGATTGGGGCACTTATGAAAAGCAACCAGTTGATGTTTCTGTCTCACATCAATGTTTCTCTTCCTCTCTTCCTCCCTTTCCCTCTCTCTGAAATCAGTGGGCATGTCCTGGGGTGAGGACTAAAAACAAAAACCAAAAATGTTCCAAAAAATGGATGTTACTATTTAAAAAGAAAGAGAGACACACACACACACGATTTTAAAAAACCAGGAGAGATGCAAAATAGTAATAAAAGTAATAGCTGGATAAGTATAATTATAATTCTTACCTTACTGTCTACATTATTCAAATTTACTATAACTATAGTTTAAAATTAATGAGAATAAAATTTAACAGTCATAAATAATGTGATGAAAAACTTGCAGAAATAGCTGAATTTATACGGAAGTGCTCATTTTCATATCTAACTTTTTTCTATACTTAAATAACATATGTGAAGGATTACCAAGTAAAAGAACTGCTATTGCAAGAAAATAAAAATTATTCCTGTGGAAATTATTTTTCACTTTAACCAACATAACTTTTAAAAATCAAAACCTTTTCTTCAAACAAAACAAATATGTTAATATGTAAACTCAAATATATCACTCATCTATGGAATAAGAATCATAGATTTTAATGAATGCTATAGTCTAGAGGCATTTGTGAGTTAAAATACCTTATAAAATTGACAAATAATTGATTCAAAAGACAGCAAAAGCCAAATGTATTAAAAATAATTTTAAAATTTAATATAATGGATTTTCCCTTCCATTTAGTCACTTAAGAGATATGTATTTCATTAAAATATATTTTTAAAATGTCACATTTCCAAAGGATTTATTCTACTTTAACCTTTATAAATTCCATTGTAACCATGACTACTTATATAATTGCTGTTTTCCCTTTATACTGCATATTCTATTTTATAAATGATGGGCAATTATTAATCTATATAATCCCTCAGTAAAATCAGTATCATAATTTTAAAGAAAAAGGAAGAAAAAATTTAAATTGGGATCAGGTTTTGAGGGTAACAGATAAAGTATATTTTGGAGTGGGTTTTCTGAGGTCTGGTATAATGTTCTATACACTAAATACTATATGTCATTAACTAAAAGTAACATTAAATTTTTGTGACCAAAGTTATTTGTGCCTGTTTCTCTTAACAAAAATATTTCGGACTTTCAAACTGAGATGAAGGTATTCTGACTCAGAAAGAAATGTTTTATTCTGAAGTTATATCTAAAAACATGATCTGTGTTGACATCTAGAAGGGTGATTACAAAAATTCTGAACACTGCATTAAAGATCTCCAAAATGTGGTCATAGTCACACCACTCATTGCATGCTCACTCAATAAGACAAACATTTTACATTTGTAACATGTTTCCAGAACATTAAATCAATGAGAGAAATTAGGGAGATCAATAATAGGTCAGAAAAAATGTGAGTCATAGTGACAGTCACAAAACTCTATTAATTTCTTATTCCAATTGACTGTGTGGAGATTCAAGACCACCATTGCCATCTCTATTCTTGTCCTCCTGAATGAAAATGCTACAATAAAGTTTCAGAAGTATAAGCATATATATGTGTGTGTGTGTGTGTGTGTGTGTGTGTGTGTGTGTGTGTGTGTGTGTATTCATATGCATTCATTTGCTGTTTCTTGTCTGTGCCATGAACAGAGATCTAACCTGCAACTTTGGCATACTCGGATGATGCTCTAACCAACTTAGCTGCCTGGCCAGGGCAGCAATTTTTTTCAGTTTTTTTTAAAATATATAATCTTTATCATTGTTTTCCATTACCATTTAGACTCCTTACAAACCTCTCTCCCCGGTAATCACCTCACTGTTGTCCATGTCCATGAGTCCTTTGTCTTTTTGCTCCATCCCTTCAACCCCCTAACTTCTCCTCTCACGCCATTAGCTGTCATCTGTTTTCCATCTATGAGTCTGTCTCTGTTTTGCCTGTTAGTTCAGTTTGTTAGTTAGATTCCACATCTGAGTGAAGTCATATGGTATTTGTCTTTCTCTGACTACCTTATTTCACTTAGCATAATGTTCTCCAGGTCCATCCATACTGTTGCAAAGGGTGAAATTTTCTTTTTTATAGCTGATTAGAATTCCATTGTGTAAATGTCACATGGCTGTTTTATCTATTCATCTATTAATGGACACTTGGGCTGCTTCCATATCTTGGTGATTGTAAATAATGCTACACTGAACATAGGGGTTCATTCAAATTAGTGTTCTTTCAAATTAGTGTTTTGGGTTCCTTTGGATATATTCTCAGAAGTGGGATTGCTGGGTCAAAAGGCAAATCCATTTTAATTTTTTCTGGTATCTCCATACTGACTTCTACAGTGGCTGCACCAGTCTGCATTTTCACCAACAGTGCAAAAGTGTTCCCCTTTCTCTACATGCTTGCCAGCACTTGTTGTTTGTTGATTTATTGATTATGGCCATTCTGACGTGTGAGATGGTATATCATTGTGGTTTTAATTTACATTTCTTTGATGATTAGTGATGTTAAGCATGTTTTCATATGTCTGTTGGCCATCTGTATGTCCTCTTTGAAGAAGTATCTATTCAGGTCCATTGTCCATTTTTTAAATTAGGTTGTTTGTTTTTTTGATGGTGAGTTTTATAAGTGCTTTATAAATTTTGGGTATTAACCCCTTATTATATGTAATAGTAAATATGTTCTTCCATTCTGTGGGTTGTCTTTATATTGTTGATGATTTCTTTTGCTGTGCAAAAACTTTTTTAGTTTGATGAAGTCCCATTTGTTTATTTTTTCTTTTGTTTCCCTTGTCTGGGGATATATATCCAATAAAAATTTCTATGAACATGTATAAAGGACACATGGAGAAAACCAAAAGGGGTAGGTTTGAAGGTCGGGCAGGGGGCCATGGTGGGGTGAAAATGGAGACAACTGTACTTCAACAACAATAAAACAAAATTTCTGAGCAACATCTGAGATTTTGCTGCCTATGATTTCTTCAGGATTTTTATGAATTCATGTCTAACATTTAATTCTTTGACCCATTTTGAATTTATTCTTGTGTGTAGTGTAAGAAGGTGGTCGAGTTTCATTTTTCTGCAGTTATCTGTCCAATTTTCCCAACACCGTTTGTTGAATAAACTATCTTTATTCCATTGTTTGTGCTTGCTTCCTCTGTCAAATATTAACTGACTATAAAGGTGTTGATTTATTTCTGGGCTCTCTGTTCTGTTCCATTGGTCTATGTGTTTGTTTTTATGCCATTATCACACTGTTTTGATTACTATGGACTTGTATAGTTTGACATTAGGTAGCATGATTTCTCCAACTTTGTTCTTGTTTTTCAGGATTGTTGTTACTACATGAGGCCTTTTGGGGTCCCATATAAATTTTTGAAATATGTGTTCTCCTTCTGTGAAATACATCATTGGAAACTTGATAGGTATTGTATTGAATCTATAGATTGCTTTGGGTAGTATGGACATTTTAATCATGTTAATTTTTCCTATCCATGAACATGGCATGTGCTTCCACTTATTTGTATCTTCTTCAATTTCTTTCTTCAATGTCTTATAATTTCCTGAGTACAGGTCTTTTATATCCTTGGTTAGATTTATTCCTAGGTATATCATCATTCTTTCTGAAGCAATTGTGAATGAAATTGTTTTTTTAATTTCCTTTTCTGTTAGTTCATTATTGGCATGTAAAAATGCAACTGATTTATGAATATTAATTTTGTATCTTGCTACTTTGCTGAATTCATTTATCAGTTCTAGTACTTTGTGGAATCTTTTGGATTCTCTATGTATCATATGATGTCATCTGCAAATAAAAACAGTTTTACTCTTCCAATTTAGATGCTTTTCATTTCTTCTTCTTGTCTGATTGTTGTGGCTAGTTCTTCCAGTACTCTGGCATCCAGAGTTAATTTCTTTTTTGACTCATTTTAATAATATCTCATTATTCTGATAAAAGGAACAATATTTTTGATGCCTAATTAAAAGGCTGTTCTGTGGTCTGTTAGAACTATTTTTGCCACTGACCACATGCTATCTGCTCTATCTCTGTTAAGCTTTCTAATCTACTCTTTAAAGAGTGCTGATTTCTACTCTGTGGTTCCTTCATGTCTAGATTTTAACTACCTCTTGATTTGTGTCCAAGCACCCCTACTTTACAAGACCAGTCTTACTCTTGTGGGGTTGACCTTGACAACCCTTCACTCCTGCTTCTTTTCCTAATAACAACCTAAACCATTAACCAAATCTTTAATGTGTAAGATCAGAGTAAAATGTGTTGAATTAAAATAGAGAAGTTTATTGCATAAAGGTTAAGTAAATAAAATTTTGTGCTAGATTAGAGTTTTTGTAACATAAATAGTATAATTATAAAACTCACCATAGCCAGAGCTATGATGTGGTTGTTTTGCTGTACAATTTCAAGATGAAAATACAATTCATTTCTCAAAAACTTAGCTTCATAAATATACCTATGGCGAGAATAAGATCAAATTTATTTTAATGATAAGCATCATTGTCAAAACTGGGAGGAAAGATACAGTTATTCAATACTTGAACATAGAAAGTATGGTATGCCTGGGGTGGTCTTTACAGATTAGGAAAATATATCTTAGAGATATATTTTTCTTATTTTCTTATATTTCTTATATTTTTTCTATATTTTCTTAGAGAAAAATATAGTTGCATAAAATCTAATAAGTAGAAATATGTCTTGAAGTAATTGAACCTACTTAGGAAAGTGAAGCTTAGGAATAGCACCATGAGATTAGAAATAAGCAAACCTAAAGGAGAGAAAATGTAGATTAAAAAGTGAAAGAAGAAAAGTAAAAGTTTAACATTCAAGGTATCTGATAGTCAATTATTTCTCCTGCTTAAAATTTCATTGGAATGAGAGGAGGAGCATAAAAAATACAAACACATCCATAGCCATGATAGAGAACTGAGATGAGTCAGCAGCAGGTATAAACCTGGAGAATTTCTTGAAATAGAAGGCAGATATAGGAAAATTAAAAGAAACTTATGAGAAATTAGAAACTTGAAACCTCTTAGTGATCCAAAGGACTTCTTTAAAAAGTTAGATATTAAAAAACAAACAAACCTTAAAATAATAGAATAATCCCAGGAACAAGGAACAGGTTACATAAGTAAAAGTAGAATTTGGGTTTTGTCACTAGGATAACAATGGAAAATTTACAAATGAGTTTTACCAGATCTCAGCATTACTGCCACTAGCCTTTTCCCTTGGGCAATAAAGTGGAAATTTGACACAGAAACCTGCTAAACAAGTTTTTGGGGTTGGAGCTAAAGTTAGGCAGTGGCCCAAATAAATTCTGGACAAAATGGAATATGTACAGCCCCACACCCAGAGAGCAAACTGCCTCACCATTCTAAACAAAAGTGACAATTTGAAAATTGCAAAAATCCCTCTTCCCTGCCCAGTCATCACAATGAAGATTTTACCACTGTAATCTTAATACACCACCATAGGGAGAAATTTTAATTATACTGATGATATCTACTCCAGCTGTCTATGCTTTTCCTTCTCAGTCTTCATTAATAAATACAAGAAGTTAAGCAAAGATCTAAAATATGTAAGGAAACCATTGGATGCCATACAGACAGCCAGTTAAAGAAACTAAAGAATTGACATTTGCAGAAACACAGTTAATACAGGAAAGAAATCACAATTATATATACATATATATGTATATATCAATTTATTTATTATTTTAAATTTTATATACAGCTAATTTGTTTTTTGGTTTTGTCTACTATTTTATGAGGTTTTAAAATTTATTAGGGTGGCATTTATTAATAACATTATATATTTCAAGTGTAAAATGTTATGATACATCATCTATGTATTGTGTTGTATGTTCACCCCCAAAAGTCTAGACTCCTCTAGTCACCATAATGTGACACTTTTATGCGCTTCATCCTCCCCCGTTCCCTTTCCTCTTGTAACCACACTTCTCTTGTTTGTCTCTGTGAGTTTGTTTGTTTGTTTGCAAACATAATTTTAAAAATAACTATAGTTAGTAATTTCAACAAGCTATCGAGACCATAATTATTAAATACACCAAAGGGATATCAAATAATTTCTTTTAATTACACTCCTGGGCTTTACAGAAAGAGCAGAGCACATGCAGGCTGGTCTGAGTGGCTGGTGAGTTTTGACTGCCCTGTGGCTAGGAAATGGGGCGGAATCAGGGATCCAGGGAGTGGCTTCAACTTCATGTAAGCACCAAGGGAGGGTAAGCACCACTTATTGGCTTTCTCAGGTTTAAAGTAAAAGGAGAAGAGGAATGGTTCAAAAGATGTTTGGGTTTAAAACATAAGAAATGGAGTCTCCCCCTTTATTACAAAAAAACCCTGCAGAATTGGAGAAGATATTTGCATATATTTACAATGAATTGAAATATCTAATAATTCCTATGAATCAGTTTTTTTAAAAAAGATAAATTACCCAACAAGACAATAAGCTTGAAAGTTTATAACCGTTTTAAACATATGAGACTCAATTGTAATCAGAAAACTGCAAAATAAAATCATAATGTGTTCTCTTTATAAGGACTTTAGGGGCAAAAATTAAGAAGTAAGACAAAGATATCTAAGGCCAAAAAGGGAAGTCCTTTACACTGATGGTAAAAATAAAAGACAGTATAACCACTTTTGAAAACAATTTTGTCTTTTGCCTACTAAAAATAAACATTCACATCTTACAACTAAACAATTTCACTCCTAGTTATTAAAAATTGTCAGCCTTTTTGGCACATGAGACTGATCTGAGAAGATTTTAAAATCTTATTCTCTTAGGCAAACCTCAGACCAATTAATTCCAAATCTCTGAGGATGGAACCCAGACATCAATATTTGTTTAAGACTCCTTAGGTCACATTAATATACAGCCAGGGATGAGATCCATTGCTTTAAAGAAACTCTTGTACATAGGTCCTAGCAGATATGAACAAGAATTCTCCCTGGAACATTTTTTAAATTATAAGAAAAAAAACAAAAAACAAAAGTTCAACAGTAGAATGAATGAATACAGAATGATAAATTGGACTCATCTTATTCTGAGACCCATTTATTTCAGTTTTCCTATGGACTTCTACATCCATTTGAAACATTATATTGTTGTTAATATCTATTTCAATCCATGTCCCAAGGCAAACCCAGAGTCATTCATACTATGTCATTATATTTCTAAAATAAATTTAGAAAGTAAAATATAGGCCCACCTGGGACAGAGTTCAGGATCGTAACCCTCTACAGTGTGAAGGAATCTGGTTGCCTGTAAGTAAAATCAGCTATACAAATTGAATACAAGTATATTAGTCAGGGCTCAACCAGTGAAATAGAACCAATAGGATACACACACACACTAAGAGATTTTTTGCAGGGAGCTGGGTGATGCAATTGTGGTTGGCTAGGCTAATTCAGAATCCTTAGGGCAGGCTCTCAGGGCAAGCTGGGACCCTCTAGCACAGGATGAAACTGCAATCCACAGGCAGTAATTTTTTTCCTCAGAGAAAAAAGCTTCAACCTTGTTCTCAAGACCTTTCAACTGACTGCCCCAGGCCCACCCAGTTTGTATAGGATAATCCCTTACTTGAAGTTAAACAAGTATGGACTTTAATCTCATATGCCAAATACCTTCACAACACCTAGAGTAGTGTTTGACTGAATAGCTGCTGAATGCTCTCTGACAAAGTTGATGAATAAGCCTGACCATTGCAGGTAGAAGTTAGGTTCAGAAACATCCAATTTATCACTATATGAAGAGAAAACCATGATTTTCACTGATGTGGTCTAAAATAGTCATTTACCTATAAAATATGTCAGAGATGATCATTGAAAATTTTAATATAATTTTGCTTTTAATTTTCAAGGAATTTAAGAATAGTTTCTTGTGTTTATTTTACTTGGAACTGTCTGTTCATGAGTATTCTTTGATTCTTATTGAGTTTTAATCAATTTAACAGCACCTTATATGTAAATGAGATTTTATTGTCATATATTTTAAACATAATTAGAATTTTGACACATGTAATTTTTCTTAGTTTACATCATTTTCTTGTTTTATATTATTAAACATTTAAACTGATATATCAAAAATTTCTAGATTTTGTATCTTACTCTTCAATCATAGGGAAAAATCTCCCATCACATTTCCTAGAATTTTGGGGGTTTGGGATTTATCTGGAAATTCTTTGCATAATTGGTGAGATCAACATCAAATTACTGTCTCAGGTATCGACATTATTATTATAAACATTATTTACTGAATAATCTCTATTTTTCAGAATAATAAACACGGCTGCCTTTATTGTATAGTAAATTCCTATATGGCTTGGTCATTTCCATACCCTCTATTCTGCCCTTTGATGAACCTGTCAATTATCTGTAAGTAGCATGTGGTTTTCATTTCTTTAGTTGATAACATATGTTATTATTTGGAGGTGCTTGTTTCATTTTTTAATCTTCTTTGTAGATTATTTTGCTTCTTTGTTTCTCCACTCAAATATTATAATAAGCCATTCTTGTTTTTAAGTTCAGTTTCTATTTGCATTATAATTATATCTTTTATGGATTATTGTGGAAATATTTTAAATAGTTATGCTATTAAATTTTTTTAGCCCTAACATGTATGCTTGTCTGCTCATTCCTTTTTTTATATCTTTGAGTAGTAATTCAGGTTTTTTACACATACATTTTACACATTTCTACTTAACTTTATCCCTAGCTAATTTATCATTTTCCTTACTCTTGCAAATATTATTATGTGTTGCATTACTTTAAATACTTTTTATAGAGAAATGTTGACATTTGTTTATTAATTCTATAACTTTGTGACTATCAAATTCTTCTATTTTTTGTTTGTTTTATTCCCCGAGTTTATTAACAACAAATCTAATCATCTATAAACTATATAACTTTAGTTCCTATTTTGTGAACTAACACATTTGTTTCCATCTCTCCCCTTTCAGGAATTGGGTTTTAGACTGGCCACCAGGACTTTCATCATTGGTTGTTCATTTTTCTTCTTTTTGGCTGAAAAATAGTTTCTTCAAAAGGGTCTACGGAAACTATTTTCCTTTAATTCTTACACATGTAACAACTGTATACTTATATCTTCTATAATTAGATTATGATTTGGCTATGTATAAGATTTTTAGGTCATTAGAAGAAATCTAGGAACATTGTTCTATATCCTGTGTGGTAGTTTTTTGCTTTTCTAATTGAGATAACATTGTTTTATAAGAATACACTGGTTTCAGCTGCATATACTCCATAGTTTGCTCACCGTCAAAAGTTTAGTTGTACCCTTCACCATACATTTGACCACTTTTTAAAAAAGAGATCAATTAACATTGTTATTTTATTTCCCGAATGGTGTCTAGATCATGTCACCTAGATACTAAAAACATTTTTTCTCTTTTTGACAAACTCATCACCAGGCTTTTTCTCACTGTTAATCATATCGTGTGAATATTTTCCGCATGACACAGTATGTCATTTCAACCTACATATTCAAGTCTTTTCTTATTTGTGAAAATTCCCTTTGACATATATTATTAAATGTTTATTTTTCTTTAAACTGCTTATTTTACCTTTGTGTGGACACAGTTTATAGTTAATGTACATTGTTTCATAGACATTGGTTTGTTTCTAATCCTCAAAATTATTTGTTCATTTTTATTCCTTTTGCTTATTAAAAAAAATCCTGTCTGTCATGACCTTCATTGTTTTTTCCATAAATATCTTCATATGTGCAAATGTCAGTGTTAAGTTTATTTCTGTGATTATTTTATTTTTACCTTCTGAATATCCCCTGGCTCCTGTTCCTCGTGCTGCTTCTTCTGCATATCTAGTCTCACCTTACACACTTAACCTTTCATTTTTCAGACATAAGTTTATGTTTGTTTCCTTAGCTGTGCTCTTTCATGCTGGTGTTTTAAATCACAATTTATCTAATAAATGACAAGTTTGGGGGGTACATTTTCTTTATCCATCATTTATTTTGGTATATATTTCATTCTTTCTCTTTTGCCCTTTTTTCTTTATAGTCTGTTTGCACTGACTCCTTTTTTAAAAATGAATACTTGCCACCATGGCTAGTGTGGCTCAGTAGATTGAGTGCAGGCCTGCAAACCAAAGGTTCACCAGTTCAGTTCCCAGTCAGGGCATATGCATGGGTTGCAAACCAGGTCCCCAGTGGGGAGCCCACAAGAGGCAACCACACATTGCTGTTTCTCTCTCTCTCTCCCTTTTTCCCTCCCTTACCCTCTAAAACCAAATTAATGAAATTTTTAAAAATTAATACTTACCTTCAAATGACAAAATTTTTCTCTATCAGTGTTTCTAGGGTTCTTACCAGATGTATGCTGAGCAAGATTACAAACTAATAAGAATTCTCTCTGGGTTATAATATAGGTAATCTTCATGTCTGGGTTGTTAAACTTTATTTCTTTCCATTTAAAAAATCTCCAGGAACAGTGCTACATAAAATGCAGCATCTTTTTTCATGCCACATTTCTAATGCACTTATTTTGTATTTCCTGTTACTCTATGTGGAGAGAGACCAGAATCAAATGAAGTCCCATGCCCATTTCTTTTTTAATTTTATTTTTTATTGTTTGCACAATACATATTCATTCATTCATTCATTCATTCATTGTTATTCAAGTACATTTCTTAAAAAAGATTATTGTTTTGCTCCCCAGAGTAAGAATTCTTCACAGTCAGCTTGGCTCAAGACTTGTAGTCATAGAAGCTTTCAGAATTTTCCCTATGCATTTGACAACCTTTTTAATGATCTGATTGTTAAGGATAACAGATGCCCTTAGTTTAATTAAATGTAGAGCTTGCATTCTTATTTCTTATGCTTTTTTGTTTGTTTATAAAATAGAGAAGACAACATTATAAAACCAGGTATCTCTAAACTCATGTTATTCAGGAATGGCCTCAAACATAGTTGAGCATGATCTATAAAATCACTAAATCAAGTTTTCTTGATCTGAAAGTTTATGTTTAGTTTAATTACTTGTTTCCATATATAAGAGAACTTTAAGTAATATAGTATTTGACCTCCTTCTACTAATCTTAGTCTATGATTCTACAATAAGCAAACTCTATAAGCATTCAAAGATTAATATGTTGACTCTGTCCCACAGTGAACTCTGCTGTTCAGGGCAACACACTTCATCCTGGCTAAGAATACTAATGGGAGACCACCATGTACTGCAGCATTACTACATACCAAACATTAGGTTATATACTTTATGTTCATAGTCTTCTTTAATACTTAAAATTGCCATATGAAGTAACGTTATTTTTATCATATTATCTTTTTAAAATTTTCTTTATTTATTTTTTTAGACAGAGGAGTAGGGAGGGAGAAAGAGAGGGAGAGAAACATCAATGTGTCGTTGCCTCTCATGCACCCCCCACTGGGGACCTGGCTTGCAACTTAGGCATGTGCCCTGACTAGGAATCGGTGACCCTTTGGTTCACAGACCAGTGCTCAGTCAACTGGGCCACACCAGCCAGGGCTACTTTTATCATTTTATGAGAGTAGAATATCAAGGCTCAGAGTGGTCTAGTAATGTAACCAAGGCCAGGTAGGAAGTAAGTGGCTTAGCCAGAATTAGAACCCTGCTGTATTCCAAATTCCAAAGCCTGTGAGCCTTACCAATTAGTTTATAGAATATCCAAATACTTTTTAAACATTTTCAAAATTGCTATTATTCCAATCACATGGAATCATAATATATAGACAGAGAAGACATACTAGATTTCTGGAGAACTTAATCCTACAATACTAGTCACATTAAATAGTTACTAATAAAAATGTATTTGTAATGGTGAGCTCAAACACGTCCTCCAAAAAAATCTTGTATTTTTTCCTTAGTGTTAACTAAAATCTATCATCTTATGTTTCCCTCAAAGCAGTTTAGTTCTATTCATAGTTTGTAATGGAAAAAGATTATACATACTCATATGCTAGGTCTGTCCAGGAAAAGTTCTTCCATTGTTAATAAAATGTGAATGCTTTGCACGACATCAATGTAACATGGCAGCCAAGCAGAGTGGACTGGAATGCACATGCATATACAATTACAACTTCACTGTACTAGTCAGGGGTGCAGTATATGCCATTAAGTGATCATGTGCACTGTGTGGCTGTAACATTGAATATGACAAAATGAGTAGAGCAACAAATCTGCATGGAATTTTGTGTTAAGCTTGAACATTCCTCCATGGAACTAATTGGATGATTCAGAAGGCTTTCAGAGTCTATGCAATGAGTGCAGTGCAAATAAAAGTGTCACAAATGCTTCAAAGGTGGTCGAGAATCTGTTTAATGTGATCCACTTTCTGGAAGGCCAGAAACAAACAGAACACCTGGAAATGTTGGAACATGTACAGGCGGCAATCAACAAAGATTGGCGACTGACAGCGGAGAACTATGAATTGAAGCTGATCTGGGGATTCCAAAAACTACTGTGTCCAAAATTTTGATGCAGGATCATGAAATGTCATGACAAAATTTGTTCCATGGGTTCTGCCACCAGAGCAGAAGGAACATCGTGCTGCCATTGCTAATAATGACTAGACTCAAACCACCACCAACAAACCAGATTTCCTCAAGAAGTTTATAATAAGAGATGAATCATGAGTCTACAACTGTGATCTGGAAATGAAGGCCCAGTCATCCCAATGGAAGATGCCTGGTTCTCCACGCCCAAAGAAGGTGTGGCAAAGTCGCAGCAAGATCCACACCATGTTATTAGTGTTTTTTGATTGGGAAGGTGTTGTCCATCACAAGTATGCCTTTCCAGGCCAACCAATTAATAAGGAGTGCTATCTCAATGTTCTGCATGGATTGAGAGATGCAATATGACAAAAACGACCACACTTATGGGCAACTGGTAATTGGCAGCTTCATCACACCAATGTGCCTGTTCATGCATCACGTTTCCTGCATAGATTTTTGGTAAAACATCAAATTACCCAGGTGACTCAACACCCTTACAGCCCAGATTTAGTACCCTGTGACTCCTGGCTTTCCCAAAAACTAAAATCACCTTTCAAAGGTAACAGATTTCAGACCATCAGTGAGATTCAGGAAAATACAATGGGGTTGCTAGTGGCCAGTAGGAGAAATGTGTGAGGTCCCAATTTCCCTACTTTGAAGAGGAAGGAGGTGTCATTGTCCTATGTGCAATGTTTCTTGTATCTTGTATATCCTTCAATAAAGGTCTCTATTTTTCATTATTACTTGGCTGGATACTTTCTGGACAGACCTCATATGTAAGCAAAAACTTTCTTTTCTCTGGTTTGAAGATCTTTAGTTCCTTCAAATATGTCTCATATATGAGGTAACTATTTATCACAATAGGAAACTTTTGAGAGTGAAAGGGGACATTAATTAATCAGTATACTGGGAAAACATGAGCAAACTGAGAAAGTCCCAGACAAACTCATATGTCCTACCTATTTTCATATGTAGTACTTTTTGGGTTATTTTCCCAAAAACTCAGGAATGCAAAAATGTACATTGGCTTATTTGTAATATAGTAACAGATGAAGAGCTGTTACTTATGATATACAAAGAACTCCTAAAAACTGACAACAATGGAAAAAGTATAAAATAGTTTGAATTGGTGATCCACAGAAGGAAGTACATCAAATAATAGATATATTTAAAATGTTAAAACTTTCTAACAGTCAGCAAAGTATACTATAAAATAGCTCTCAGCAGTCATTTTACACCCACAAAAATGACAAATTATTAAAAAGTGATCATTCTTATGTTGGTGATATATGAGACAATCTATATGATAAGTGAAAATATAAATTCTTTTCACTTAAAAAGTAAGTTTAGCAACATCTATTACTTCACACATAATTAGTAATTCCACTCATAGGCTTCTATACCACAGAAATAAGTGCCAGTATCTAAAAATATACATGCAAGGATATTTATCATGCAAGTATGTATATACATGCAAGAATTATTTATAATTGTAAATACACAGAAATAAAATTATTGCACTTCAAATAACAGAATGGTGAAATACATTATGATGAATTCACAGTATGAAATATGAGGCTACTAAAATAAATTATATTTATAAAAGTTGCTCTGCAGTACTTCTTATTCAGTGAGATGAGTCTACAGGAATATTTATTCCTTAATACTGAGTATCTGGAGACTCTTCAGAGGGCACAGCTGAGAAATCAACATCAGGATATACCAGATGTATAAACAACAGAGTTCTGCTTCTGTATTTCATGAAAAAGATAAAGAACTTCAGATATGGTTACTCCAAGAAAAATCTAGAAAATATGAATATCATACTTGTCTACAGACTTATCTAAGAGTAGTGGATGCAAGAATGCCTGGACAAAGTGATTTTCATAGAGGTCTTCAGAGGCAATCTGCTACTTTCAACAACTTTTGGACAAGAACTGGGTCTGGGCCTAGAAAGACCTGCCAAAGACTTAGAGACTGTATCCAAGAAGGACAAAGTATGGCAAGATATTGGCAACTTTTAAGCAGACAGGACTCATCAGAAATTGAGAAATCCCAGATGCAACAAGAATTTTCCTGATCTCATTCCTTCCCAAATTTACTAAGATAAAGGCAGGAAAGTTGAGACTGAAAAATGGAAATAACTTACACATTTGAAAAATTGTAACATTACTCTAATAGTAGTAGCAGGAACCAGTAATGCAAAGTGGATATGTTTAACACATTCCTGATTCATCATTCAAATTTTGGTAAAAACAAAAAGAGTAGTTCCTCGACAGCAGTGGCAGCTGGCAGCATCCACAGACTAGATGCTTTGGGTTGGGCTAACCAGAAGTGAGCTTCATCCTACAGCTATAATTCAGTTAATCTAGACTATTCAAAAATAGTAAAACCTGAATGATCACTCTCTTACTTTAGTCCCCAAACACAAAAAAAAGCTTCCATGCTCTGGGAAAACAAAATTAAACAATAGTACAACCCAATATTTCTGGTTCTTCTACATGGAGTGACTGGTAAACAATAAGAATAATGAGCCATGTGAAAAACAAAAAACTGGGCCCCGTGATCAAAATAAAGTTCAAAACAATTCAATTCCTAAATAACCTAAGTATTATAACAGGTAAACATGAATTTTAAAATATCTATACTAAATAAGCACATCAATTTACAGGAACAGCAAGTATGGAAAAACACATAGGAGATAGTAGAAAATAAAAGAAAATAACTAGAACTTATAAATTCTAGGATCTGTAATATAAAATGGGCTTAACACTAGAATTAAATACTATAATTAAATTTATTGCAGAAGAAATGATCAGTGAATTTACCAACTGGTCAATAGAAATTGACCTCAAGAAATTAGAAAGGATTCACACAACTCAACACCAGAAAGACATAAAATCCAATCAAAAAATGGTTGGAGAACCTGAATACATACCTATCTAAAGAAAACATACAGAGGGCCCATAGACATATGAAAAATGCTCAACATCACTAGCCATCAGAGAGATTCAGATTAAAGCTGCAATGAAATAATCACCTCATACCTGTCAGAATGGTCATCATTAATAAACCAACAAACAAGTGCTGGTGAGTTTGCAAAGAAAAGGGAACCTTACTGCATTGTTGGAGGGAATGCAGACTGGTACAGCCACTGTGGAAATTGAGTAAATTTGTGGATCATAAACCTTTGGTACATTTACACAATTGAATACTATGCAACAGAAAAAAGGAACTCCTACCTTTTGCAACTGTATGGATGGAACAGCAGAATATTATGCTGAGTGAAATAAGCCATTCAGTGAAGGAGAAATGCCATAGGATCTCACCTATAAGAGGAATCTAATGAACAAAATAAACTAATGAGCATAACATAAACAAAGGCATGGAAACAGGGAACAGACTGACAGCTGCCAGAGGAAAGAGGTTGAGGGGGAAGGGTGGAAAGAAGGGGAAGAGAGTAGTCAAAGAATATGTATCAATGATTCGTGGACATGGACAATGGGTTGGGGATGGAGTATGGGAGCAGGTGATGGGGTGGGATGGAGGTGGGCAAAAGGGGAAAAATTGGGACAACTGTAATAGAATAAAAAAGAATAAAATAAAACTCAATATTTCTAAAAAAAACAAAGTGAAAAAAAAGGAAATTAGAAAGGGACCAAAAAAAAGTAAAACCAAGTAATCAGAATACTAATTACCAGGGGGGAAGTATCAGGCAATTTAATATATGTGTAATTAGAAAATATATCATGGCCAGGAATTCAAGATTCCATTAATATTCCAAAGTCAATGAATGAAATCCATCACATTTAAAAGAATAAAGGAGATAAGTTTTATTGTTATCTTAACAGAAGCAAAAAAGAAATAGACAAAATCTGGCACTCAATAATTTAAAACCTCTCAGGATCTAAAAATATAAGAAAATGCCCTCCATCTGAAAAAATCTGTGAGAAAATATCATATAACATTAAATTTATTGATGAAATACCAGACTTCCCTCACTACCACTAACACTTGGGAAAAGGAAAGATTGTGTATTGTTCACCATTTTTATTCAACATATTTTATACTAGAGGTCTTAGCTAGTGTATTTTAAGAAAAAAAAATAAGGGCCCTGGCTTGGCTGAGTGGATTGAGTGCTGGCCTGAGAACCAAAGGGTTGTCATTTGGATTCCCAGTCAGGGCACATGCCTATGTTGCAGGTGGAGCCCCTGTGGAGGGGTGCACAAGAGGCAGTCACACATTGATGTTTCTCTTCCTCTCTTTCTCCCTCCCTTCCCCCTCTAAAATTCCTTTAAATAAATAAAATCTTAAAAAAAATTTCCTTAATCTTTCCTTATTCTTAAAAAGATTCCTTAAATAAATAAAATCTTTAAAAAAAGAAGAAGGAAGGAAGGAATGAAAAGAGGGGGCAAGAGAGAGAGGAAGAAATACACTTTTTTTCATATAAAAAATTGTTTACATTGAAACTTCTAAGAAATATGTTTAAAACATACTAATATAACAGGTGAATTCAGCAACACTGTGGGATTTAAGATAAATATGAAAATCAATTTTTCTACAAAGTGAAAGCAAACAATTGGAAAATGAAATGTGAAAATCAATACCTTTTACAATATCATTTTAAAAGCCACCTAGAGATACATCTAATGAAACCTGAGGAAGATATCTACTCTGAAAACTACAAAACTTTAAGGGAAATTAGAGATGACCTAAAAACTATTATAAAAATATTCTCTCCAAATTAATCAAAAATATAATGCAGTTTCAGTTAATATCCAAGTAGGCTTTTCTGTCATTACTGACAATACTACTAAAATTTATATGGAAATATGAATGACCTAGATAGAACAATCAAATATTAATTAAAAAGAAAAAGAAAATTTGAGAATTTATACTACCTGATTTCAAGATTTAGTATAAAACTACCCAATTTTTGGCCTGAGCATAGATAAACAAATAAATCAAGAAAACAAAAGAGATTCCAGAAATAGTTCTGCATAATTACAATCACATGATTTCAGCAGGCAGCAAAGTAATTCAATGGAGAAAGAATTTTTTTTCAGCAAGTGGTATATTGAAACAACTGAATAAAGAATTTCTCTGCAATACATGTTGTTGCAATTCATGTCAGAAACAATGAAGTTGGACCCCTACTTCAGACCATACACAAAATTTAACACAAATTGAAGGATAGATATAAGTGTAAGAGCTAAACCTATAAAACTCTTAGAAAAAAAAATCTTCATAACCTTGGGTTAGGCAATCATTTGTTAGATAAGGTAACACAAGCACAGTGATAAAACAATAGTGATGATAAATTTGACTTCATAAAATTAAAATCTTTTAATTTCAAACAATACCATCAAGAAATTTAAAATAAACTATATATTATAGAAATAATTTGCTAACTCTATATTTGAAAAGTGATTTCTATACAGAACATATATAAAGAACTCATAAATTAATGATAAAATCACAAAAAAACAATTAAAATGGGCAAAAAAATTGGATAAATATTTTCTAAGACACACAAATGACTAATAGGTACATAAAATATATTCAAAGTTATCAGACATTAGTCAAATGCTAATTAAAACCACAATGAGATAAAATTTCTTATCGCTAAGGTGGTAATTATTTTTAAAAGTAGGCAATAACAAATATTGACAAGAATGTAGAGTTTTTTAAACTTCTGTACATTTCAGATAGGGGTGCAAATTTTTATAACCCCTATATAAAACTATTTGGCAGTTTCTCAAAAAAAAGTTAAACATGGACCCAAAAATTCCAGTCATGGGTATCTACCCAAGTGAGATAAAAACATATGTCTACACATTGCTTTTTGCCCAAATGTTTATATCAGCATTATCAGTAATAGCCACAAAGTGGAAACAACCCAAATGGATAAACACAATTTAGTATGTCCATACAATAGAGTAATGTGTGGTAATGGAATGAGGTAGTGATGCATGCTATAATATGGATGGTCCTTAAAATCTTTGTGCTAAATAAAAGAAGCTAGTCACAATAGCTAACATATTATTACATTATTCAATTTATATAAAAGCTCCCAAAGAGGCAAATTTTAGAGAAGGAAAACACATAGATTAGTAGTTATCTAGTGCTGGGGAAAGGGGGAATAAGTGACTTTGAATGAGCAAGAGGTTTCTTTTGAGGAGAATGAAAGTATTTCAAAGTAAAGTATTATACTAGTTGTTATAACAGGACTCTGAAAATACACTAACAAACATTACAATATATACTTACACTGGTGAATTTTTAATATATTACTTACATCTCAAGAATCTATTCAAAATGAAATATTGCTAATTCCTACCTTAATGCATTACACAATAAAATTCATTTCCCTCCCTATTTAATTGTCTCTGACTCACTCTTCTCAGAGCATCTTTGTTCCCAATGTAATGACTCAATGCAGCAATTTCTTTTAATGGATTTTTGGCTCTTTTACTCTGAAGAAAGGTATCATATAGGGTGGTATCACCGCAAATAAAAATATATATAAAGTACAACCGATAATGCACAAGTGACTACATAAAAGAGTTTACTTCTTCCTAAATGATATTGTTCTGTCCAATTCCTCTGTGCTACCCACCACATCACCACCGGAAGCATCACCAGTATGCATGCATTTAGCAATGATGTTCCAAGAAGAATGTTCAGTAGTTATTGCACATTTACTTAAAATATTTTTAATGTATCTTTTAAAACCACAGAATAAACCTGAGGTTATATGAAGTTAATGGATTTAGGATAGGACATGAGGCCAAACTGCACCCTTCTCCTCCGAGACTACACAATGCTCTCGAACTGAAAGGTGGGGAGTAATGTGTGCAATTTGGAAATCTAAACTCTTCTTACTCCAGTTAAAATCCAGATTAATACCCTCCACCAAGCCTCCAGAAACTTCCTTTTTTTCTGCTTTATAATTCTGCTACAGTTCACCCGACACAATATATCATATTAATAGTTTAGAAAAGAAAGGAGGAAACCTATAGTCTCTATTTTAGTTTAGTTTTGGCTAATTACTGTTTTCCATCTTACTTCTTCCTTTCTATCAGAATGTTTTTCCTAAAGCAATTTTTAAAAATAAAGTTGAGGCCCTGGCTGGCGTAGCTCAGTGGATTGAGCACAGGCTGTGAACCAAAGTGTCTCAGGTTTGATTCCCAGCCAGGGTACATGCCTGGGTTGCAGGCCACAGCCCCCAGCAACCGCACATTGATGTTTCTCTCTCTCTCTCTCTTTCTCCCTCCCTTCCCTCTCTAAAAATAAATAAATAAAATCTTTAAAAAATGTAATTACTTTAAAAAAAATAAAGTTGAACAGAAGTCATTTGCTTACATCATTTTATTTATTTTTTATTGTTTAAGCTGTTACATTTGTTCCCACTTTTCTCCCCTTTCTCTCCTTCCCCTAGCCCTATCCTCTACCCACCCTAAGCCAATCCCCAATCATTGTTCTTATCCACGAGTTGTTCACCAATGTTCTTTGGTAAATCGCTTCACCATCTTCATCCTGTCTGTCCCACTCCTTCCTGGCAGCTGTCAGTCTGTTCCATGTATCTAAGCTTCTGTTACTATCTTATTAGTTAGTTTATTTGTTCATCAGATAACACATATAAGTGAGATCATGTAGTATTTCTTTTTCACTGACTGGCTTAATTCACTTAGCATAATTTTCTCCATGTCCAGCCCTGCTGTTGCAAAATGTAAGGTTTCTTCTATTTAACCATTGCATAGTATTCCATTGTGTAAATGTACCACATGGTGTTGAGAGGTTATTATATCACTTAAAAATGAAAAGAAAACAAACTTGATTTTTATAAGATTACAAATTTAGAAAATTCTGATGATAACATAGTTTTGAGTTACTAAACTAACATATTTCATCCACAACTGTATTTGAGATGAATAGAATGTTTAATAAATTATAGTTGCAGCATTCTCTTTTGTGAGAAATATAATTTATAAAGTTCTAAAATTAATACATTTTCAGAATCCTTTAAATAGCAAATACATGCTTAAATAACAAACACCTGCTTAAATAGCAAACAATTGAATTTTTAATTCAGATGACATAATCTTTCAATTTTTGATATAGAGAGAATCATTAAAATTTGGTGTGAGTCCAGAGACTTACAAGGAAACATTGATACCTTGTTTTCTTTAAAAATCAGAATAGAAATATAGTCTTCACTCCTTGCCTTAAAACAAGGAAGATTCAGAAAGATCTTTTCTTATTCTTCCTCCCCTACTTGATTAGAAATCCTTATCTTTGGTGTACTTTTAAAAGTTGACTATGCACTAAGTTTTATACATTAATTTTATATGATTTTCTACTGTCTTCACAATAGGATTTTTTTAAATGTTAAGAATCTGAAATTCTTTGAAGCTATATTCCATCCCAAAGAAACAGCAAAGTAATGCTTAGCACATATGTGTTTAATAACTAAGTACTTATCAAATGGCTAATGTTACTTATTGAACATGTGATATATGCCATGTTTCAAATTTGCTGCAGCATCAATTAATCTTTTAAGCAGTACTTAAAAGGTTGTAATTATTATCACTATTAAGTACAACATATTTGAAGTTTAATGAATTTAACTAGCTCATCTGTCTGACTTTTGTGCATATTATCATGCCTCGCTGCTTCCCCACATTGAGCTGAAAACTATTTATTACACACATTGTTGATTCAATTACATCCCCAGTAATACCTAAAAATTTTTAACCCATTCAAAACAGAGATATAATTATTGAAAAGAACACCAAATTCTTAAACATCACTTTATTCATTTGGAATATTTATGAATGAAATATCTTATATAAATTAAATTTACTAAAAAACTATTATATAATTTTAAATAACCCTTTGAATATAACAATTCTGGATGACAATCTTCTTGTATGCTTGTTCTCATAACATGATGGTAAACCAGATACTTGAATAACTCTCCTCATAAAATAAAACTGTTTCTTCAATGAAATACAACAAATATAATTTATTACATCATTCAGTTCACTAGAAAGTAATCTAAGTATCTAGGGTTAAACTCTTACACACACAAATACACTCATACACCAGTTGAAAGCAGGGAAGGAGCAATAGGATAGGCATCATTTACTGTAGCTCTAAAAGTAAATGCCAAAACTAGCACTGCAGTGGTCAGGGTTACCAGCCTTGGAACTTAGACTGAAAGGTCATTCTGATCTGTGTCTGTTTTTCATCCAGTACCACGCTGTTTTGATTTTTGTAGCTTTCTAATATAATTTAAAGGCAGTGAGTATGAAACCTTCAATTTTATTCTTTCTTTTTAGGATTTCTTTGGTTATTCAAGGTTATTTGTGTTTCTATAGAAATTTGATGATTTTTTTCTTACGTCTTTACAAATGCCATTGGGATTTTGATGTTGCATTAAATCTGAATGTTGCTTAAGGCATTATGGCCATTTTAACTATGTTGATTTTCCCAGTTCATGAGCACAGAAGAGGACCTGAATGGACATTTTTCCAAAGAATACATTCAAAACGTCAAAAGATGTATGAGCTACATGAAAACATACTCAACTTCACTAGGTATAAAGGAAATGCAAAACAAAATCAATACAATATACCACCTCACACCTGTTAGAATGGCTGTTATCAATAAGACAACAAATAACAAGGGTTTGGAAAGGTTGTGGAGAAAAAAAACACTGTACACTGCTGATTGGAATGTAAACTGGCACAGCCACTACAGATAACAGTCTGGAGATTATTCAAGAAAATTAAGAATAGGGCTACCATACAATCCAGCAGTCACTCACTGAGTATCTACCTGAAAAGTTCAAAAACATTTATTCACAAAGATATATGCACCCCTGTGTGCATTGCAGCATTACACATGGTGGCCAAGATATGAAAACAACCAGTGTGGTGCATATATACAATGGAACACTGCTCAGCCATAAGAAAAGATGAAATACTGCCATTTGTGATAACACAGATAGGCCTTGTAAATATCATGCCTAGTGAAATAAGTCAGATAGAAAAGGGCAAGAACCATATGCAAGTAATTGAACTCATATGTGTGATTATAGGACAGACAGCAAGAAACTCATAGACACGGACAACAGAATGGTTAGTTTCCAGAGGGGAAGGGGAGGATGAAGAGGGCGAATGAGGTCAAACATATGGTGAGAGAGGAAGATTAGGCTTTGGGTGACAAGCCCCATAACACAATATACAGATGATGTATTATAGAATTGTACACTTAAAACATACATAGTGTTGTTAACCAATGTCAGCCCCCAAAATTAATTAAAAAGAGAAAAAAATGTAAAAGCTGATGTGATAATCCCATAGTAATCCAAGGCTCTTATGGTAAGATAACATGATTCTTAGACTCTAGTGACCCCTACCTAGCTTCTGAAACAACCTAATATACAGTATAAATCTTCTGTAGAGAAAGACACAGTCTCTTCCATATTTACAGTGATAGAATGTTAAACACAATAGCAAAATTATGAGTGAGAGTGGACAGAAAAAACAAATTACACATTTATTTTTTTATTGTTGTTCAGTGAGAGTTGCACCATATTCCTCCCATTATTTTCCTCTCCCCTGCCCTACCCAACCCCACTTTCACCATTTAATCTACCCCCCTCCCCAGTATTCTTGTCCATAGGTTTTTTATACAGTTCTTTGATGACCCTTCCCCTTCTTAATCCATTATCTCATCAGTAAATTAGTGGATCAAAAAACTATGGTACACGTACACAATGAAATACTACACAGCAGAAAGAAAGAAGGAGCTCCTATCCTGTGTGACGGCATGGGTGGAACTGGAGAACATTATGCTAAGTGAAACAAGCCAGGTGGTGAAATAGGAATACTATATGATCTCACCTTTAAGTGGAACATAATCAACAAAACAAACAAGCAGGCAAAATTATCCAGACACATTGAAATTAAGAACAACCTGACCGTAACCAGAGGGGAGGTTGGAGAAGATAATGTGGGGGGGAAGGGAGAAGGGTTTTCAGGAACAACTATAAAGGACACACGGACAAAACTGGGGGTGGGGGGTGGAATCAGGGGAGGGAAGTGGGAATTGCTGGGGTGGGGGTTTGTGGTGGGGGAAAATGCAGACAACTGTACTTAAACAACAATAAAATGAAATTTTAAAAAGTAAGTAAGATTCAGAGAATGAAATGAGAAAGTATAATGTACATCTAATTGGAATTGAGAATAGATGTCAATTTGGTAAATAGAATAGGTGATTAGAATGAAGAAGCAATAGCTGGTAATTGTCCAGCATTGATAAAATTATAAATCCACAGATACATAAAGTACAAATGGGACAACTAAAAAACTCATTCTCATAATGTACATTCCTTTGAAGCTACAGAACAATGAACAATTTTTTTTACTTTTTTAAAAATATATTTTATTGATTATTCTATTACAGTTGTCCCATTTTCCCTCCTTCACTCCCCTCCACCCTGCACACCCCCTCTCACCCACATTCCCCCACTTGAGTTCATGTCCATGGGTCATACATATAAGTTCTTTGGCTTCTACATTTCCCATACTATTCTTACCCTCCCCCTGTCTATTTTCTACCTACCATCTATGCTACTTATTCTCTGTACCTTTCCCCCCTCTCTTCCCCTCCCACTCCTCTGTTGATAACCCTCCATGTGATCTCCATTTCTGTGGTTGTGTTCCTGTTCTAGTACTTTGCTCAGTTTGTTTTTGTTTTTGTTTTAGGCGTGGTTGTTAATAATTGTGAGCTTGCTTCATTTTACTGTACATGTTTTTTATCTTCTTTTTCTTAGATAAATCCTTTAACATTTCATATAATAGGGCTTGGTGATGATGAACTCCTTTCACTTGACCTTATCTGAGAAGCACTTTATCTGCCCTTCCATTCTAAATGAAAGCTTTGCTGGATAGAGCAATCTTGGATGTAGGTCCTTGCCTTTCCTGACTTGGAATACTTCTTTCCAGCCCCTTTTTGTCTTTAAGGTCTCTTGAGAAATCAGCTGATGGTCTTATGGGGAATTCCTTTGTACATAACTGCCTCTTTTTCTGTTGCTGCTTCCAGGATTCTCTCTTTATCTTTAATCTTGGCTAATGTAATTACGATGTGCCTTGGTGTGTTCCTCTTTGGGTCCAACTTCTTTGGGACTTTCTGAGCTTCCTGGACTTCCTGAAAGTTTATGTATGTTCTAGAACCCTGTGGGTCTCTCCAACAAACTCTCCTGTGAGGCTGGGAGCTCCTCCCACTTCTGTCTCAACCCCCACAGGTGTTTTCAATCAGTGGTTTGAGGCTTTATTTCCCCATGCTGGGACCCTGGGTTGTGTGGTCCGTCCTTATCACAAGTTCTGCCTGGTTTATTTGCGTGTGAATGTGGGACCACCCAGTCCACCAGTTGCTGCCTTGCTGGCCAGCTACAGCCTTGTGCACCATGCCCCGTTCCACAATCTGCCACCTCACTGGGTCCACCAGCGGCTGCCTTGTGTGCCCTAGTCTGCCAGCTGCCACTTTGCTGCCAGCTGCCCGAGGCCACCTATCTTACTGGTCTGGAAGAATGTCTTCTTTAACTCCTTGGTTGTCAGACTTCCATACAGTTTTATTTTCTATCAGTTCTGCTTCTTTTTTATTTCTAAATTGTTGTTGTCCTTCTTTTGGTTGTGCAAGGAGGCACAGTGTGTCTACCTATGCCTCCATCTTGGTTGGAAGTTCACAATGAACAGATTTTAAAAGCAGCCCCAGAGAAATACTTACATAGAAATGACAATTAAACATCCCAATAAAGGAATGCAGATAACAAAGAATTTTCTTAGATATGCTGAGATGACAGCAAGAAATGGGGTTCACAGAAAATCTCTCCTTTCATTAGATTCCACATATGATATCATACCATATTATTGTTCTCTAACTGGTTTAATTCTTTTAACACAATGTTCTTCATCGACACTGCCACAAAGGGTAAAATTTTCTTCTTTTTTACGACAGAGCAGTATTTCATTGTGTAAGTAAAATCGAACACTTGAAACCTATATAATTGTATTAACCATCACTCCAATAAATTTAATTTAAACTAAGTCATGGAATTTGAAAGTTTAGGTAAACTTATAAAATTCATAAAATAACATAATTTATAAAAATTGATACTAATAGAATAATTAATAATTCTTTTATAAGAACTTTAAAGTATTTTTCACACAGAGAAAATTCCAGGCTTAGAAATTTTAAAGACAATTACATTAATCTTTCAAGGAACAAATCTCTCCAATGTTAGAGAACACACAAAATGAGGAAGCTTTCTTCAAAAGTTTTACTTTACTATCATTCTATTATACAGTAAATATGAAATTATAGAACCATAGAAAGACTCTGAGAAGGGTCAATATCACTTATGTACATAGTTGAAAAACTTCCCAAAATATTACCAAACCAATCTAACTTGAGAAAACAATATAATTCAGTTAGTAGATATCTTGAAGATGAAATGTTTTAACATAAAAAAGAATCAATATGCACATTAAATCTTAACCATCTTTCAATAAATATAGTCTTATTTTATATTAAATATTATGTGTTGTTAATAATTGACTTTTTCACATTTTTATTAATCCTGGTTTACCATTATTATTATAGTTATTGTTCTCTATAAAAATCTAGTAATATTATAGAAGCTTTTGAGGTGTTTCAAACTCTGTTCTTATATTAAATGACCCAAAATAAACTTCTATGTGTATATGGATTTGCTTATACATATGTGTTAATATTTTGCATCCTTTTTATTTAAGGTACCATAAGTGTAAGTTGAAATCCAGTTTCCATCCTCTTAATTCCTTTAAAAAAATTTTCCAGATTGCACCATAATGTATTTTCATTATACTTAATCCATGCGGTAGAGCAAATAAAATGTAGAAAACAAAAGTCTAACAACAGAATTGTGTATCCTCAAAATTCACATGTTAAAGTCCTAATCCTCAGTACTTCAAAATGTAACTATATTTGAAATCAGGATCTTTGAAGTGGTAATTAAGGTTAAATTAAGTCATTATAGTGGGCTCCAATTCAATATGACTGGTGTTCTTATAAGAAGATTTGGACATAGGTATGCTCAGGCAGAACACCATGTGAAGACACAGAGAAAAAATGGTCATTTGAAAGCCACACAGGCAAGCCTTTACTAAAGAACCATGCTGACACCTTAATCTAACCTTCTGAACTGTAAGGAAGTAAATTTCAGTGGTTTAAGCTAGCCAGTCTATGGTACTCTGCTATGACCAGCCTAGCAGAAGGGAACCCTCCACTGCTCAATTTGCCAGATGAATGGAATGTCATTTTTACCATGAAAAAGGTAGTAAGCATTAAATTTTAAAAGTAATGCGAATTTAATTCCATTTCTTGTCAAATGAGTGTGAAATTTTAAGTCAAACAAAACTCATATTTAAAAAAAAAACAAAAAACGGACCTACCTAGTATGACTCAGTGGGTTGAATGTCAGTCTGTGAAGTAAAGGGTCACTGGTTTGATTTCTGGTCAAGGCACATGCCTGGCTTTCAGGCTGGGCTTCTCTCCCACTCTTTCTCCCTCCATTCCCTTATCTCTAAAAATAAATAAATAGATAAATGAATAAATAAACCTTAATAAACGAATCTAGTTAATAGGCAATTGTTTTTACTGTCAACCTTTTATTTGGCTTACATCAACAGATAAATTTTTCAGTCTCTCAGGTACCAGTGTTCAACCCACAAGCTACAGGCTGCAAGCAGCCTAGGATGGCTATGAATGTGGCCCAGGATAAAATCATAAATTTACTTAAAACCTTTTTTTTTCTTTTTGCTCATCAGTTTTTGTTAGTGTTTGTGTATTTAATGTGTGGCCCAAGACAACTCTTCTTCTTCCAATGTGGCCCAAAGATGCTAAAAGGTTGGACACCCTTGGAAGTTTTCAATGCTTAGGCCCTGGCCAGGTGGTTCAGTTGACTAGAGCACTGGTCTGGTACACCAAGATTGAGGGTCCAGTCCCCAGTTGGGATTAACCAATGAATGTATAACAAAATTGAAAAACAAATTGATGTTTCTCTCTCTCTCTTTCTCTCTAAAATCAATCAGTAAAAAATATTTAAAATTTTCAATGGTTAATTGCAGATAAATATGCCTGCCTGATGAGATGGTTGTAAGAAAAATACTAAGTAAAAGGTTTTGCTAATAACACAAAATCAGTTACTAGAAATTGCAAAGAGTATCTTTAGGAAGAAACTCTCCTGGGCTCATAATATATCACACAAGGTTACAGCTTACCAAGTCAACTGATGAAATATTTAGATTAATATTTTTTATTATTATTGGTCTTGAGGTATATAAAACAAGCTGTATATCTTTAAAATAAGAAAAATTTAATTTCATGTTTATTTAACATAATCACATAAGACAGTTAAAAAGTTAATAAACATGTAGGCATTTAAAATATAAAAAATATGACCTTGGTTGTTGTGGCTTGGTGGATTGAGTGCCGGCCTGTGAACCAAAGGGTCACCAGTTCGAATCCCAGTCAGGGCCCATGCCTGGGTTGTGGGCCAGGTCGTCAGGTAGAGGTCCATGAGAGGCAACCACACACTGATGTTTCTCTCCTTCTCTTTCTCCCTCCCTTCCCCTCTCTCTAAAAATAAATAAACTAAATCTTTAAAATATAACAATATGTATTGAGGCTTCCAGCCAAGACAGAGGTGTAGGTAGATATACTTTACCTCCTTACAAAACCAAAAGAAGGACGACAAATTTATAAATGAAAATAACTGAGAACCAAGGAGTTAAAGAAGAAAAATGCATTCAGACTCATAGGAGGGGCACAGATGGGCAGCCTGGGTGGGGAGGATGGGCAGCAAGGCAGCAGCTGGAGGCAGCACTGTCCCACATCTGTGTGTGGATAAACTGGGAGGAATAACTGGGGAATGAGATAGATCATGCAACCCAGAGTTCCAGCACAAAAATTTAAAGCCTCAAAACCTCTGGCTGCAAAAACTGTCTGGGTTGCTGCAGCAACAGAACATCCCAACTGACTGGAGAGTTCATTGGAGAGACCCACAGGGTCCTAGAATGTACACAACCAACCCACCCAAGAATCTGCACTGGAAGAGCCCAATTTGCTTCTGAGCAGCTGGGGAAGTGACTGAAAGCCGGTGGAAACCTGACCAAGTGTCATTGTTCCTCTCTGACTTCTCCCCAATATACATGGTTGCCCTGCCCTGGCAAATACCTAAAGCTCCACCCCTTACTACATAACAGGCATGCCAAGACAAAAAGGTATGGCCCAAATTAAATAACAGATAAAAACTTCAAAAATAGAACTAAGCAATGAACAGATAGCCAAACTATTAGATGCACAGTTCAAAACATTGGTAATCAGGATGCTCACAGAAATAGTTGAGTATGGTCACAAAATAGAGGAAAAAGTTAAAGCTATGAAAAGTGAAATAAAGGAAAATGTACAGGGAAGCAACAGTGATGGGAGGGGTACTGAGACTCAAATTGATGATTTGGAACAAAAGGATGAAATAAACATCCAATCAGAACAAAATGAAGAAGTAAGAATTCAAAAAAAATGAGGAGAGGCTTAGGAACCTCTGGGACAGCTTTAAATGTTCAAACATCTGAATCATAGGGGTGCTAGAAGGAGAAGAGTAAAAGTCAGAAATTGAAAACATATTTGAAAACATAATGGAGAACTTCCCTAACCTGGCAAAGGAAATAGACTTCCAGGAAGTCCAGGAAGCTAAGAGAGTCCCAAAGAAGTGGACTCAAGGAAGCACACACCAAGGCACATCAAAATTACATTAGCCAAGATTAAAGATAAACAGAGAATCTTAAAAGAGGAAAGGAAAGACTTGCCTACACAGGAGTTCCCAGCAGACTTTCAGCCAATCTCTCAAAAGAAATATTGCAGGGAAGAAGGGGCTGGAAAGAAGTATTCAAAATCATGAAAGGCGAGGACCTACATCCAAGATTACCCTAACCAGCAAAGCTATCATTTAGAATGGAAGGGCAGGTAAAGTGCTTCCTAGATAAGGTCAAGTTAAAGGATTTCATCATCACCAAGCCCTATTATATGAAATGTTAAAGGGACTTATCTAAGAAAAAGAAAATGGTAAAAAATATGAACAGTAAAATGACAATGAACTCACAACTATCCACAACTGAACCTAAAAAAAAAACAAATAAATAAACAAACTAAGCAAACAACCAGAACAGAATCACAACAATGGACATCACTTGGAGGGTTACAGGTGAAGATGGTGAGGAGGAAGAAGTGGGGAAAAGATACAGGGAATAAGAAACATAAATGATAAGTACAAAATAGACAGGGGGAGGTTAAGAATAGTATAGGAAATGGAGAAGCCAAAGAACTTTTATGTGTGACCCATTGACATGAACTAAGGTGGGTAGGGGAATGCTGTGGGATGGATGGTGCAGGGTGGAGGAGAATAAAGAGGAGAAAAAAATGGGGCAACTGTAATAGCATAATTAAAAACAAAATAAATTTAAAAAATAAAACATAACATATATTGGAATACCATATCAATTTTGGTCATTAACCTCATCTAATTTTGACATATTAATTCAATAAAAATTATCACATGAAGATGAAATAGATTTTATTTAGATGAAGTTTTGGCTTTGCCTGATTTGACATGCATTTTCTAATGCACTCTCTGAATATCAAGCTCTTTTAACCACTGAACACAAACATCAGATTTTATTGGTAGAATATTTTGCTTGGTGCTAAAATTCACAAAGTGCACTTTTACTAGAGGCATGTTTTTTATTTCTTATAAAGCTCTGGTGTGGAATGTACTTTCACTGTTATAAAAATAAAAACAGCAGATAGGAAAGCGCAAGGCACCAATAGCAATATTATTTTGCCACCTCTCCCTTGAGCTGTAACTAGTCTAGTTGGTTCAGCCTAGAAAAATCATTTTATTGTATGCAATATTCATCTCAAAAATATTTAACTAGCTCAAATTCAAATCATAAAATAGGACAAAGAACATGAGACAGTGTGTTTGTTATCGCCTGGAAAGATCTCAGTGTTTAAATCTACTTTGTGCAAAGCAGAAATGTGAAATTGTTTAAACAAATTGCAATTACTTTTTTCATTGCTATGTAACTAGTAAAAATATGTAGTTTAGAAATCTTGTTTATATTGCTGTTTCATAAAAATACAATTACTAAAATAATATCCTTTAAAAATTATGTTATAACCTCACTATTGCTATCTAGTTTTAACAAAACTTTTAAGACAACAGACTTTTTTGACTTAAATGTCCAGTTTTATACATAATCACTAGTTAAAATAATTCTCTATCTAGTTGCTTGCATGTTAAATTTCCATGTTTTGAAAAGTAATCAGTTATCACAATGAAATTTTGAAAAGTGCCAGAAAAATCTATCTTCAAGAGTATAATTTATATCTTATTAGAAACCATATTCTTTATTACATAAAGAATAACCATGTAGTTATTCTTTATATAATAAATTGTCAGGAACTGCCCTGCCTGGTTTCAGAAGCTGTAACCCCCCATGGCTAAGGCTGAGTGAGCAACTTTCAGACCATAAGCCACTAAGAAGACAAAGCTAATCTCCCTGGCAGGGGCACCACCTCTGCTCCTTTTACTTCACCCTGCCTGGTCCCCAATGCTTGATTGGTTAGCCAATGATGGGTAAGATTCCTCAAGGGAGGGATGATCTAAGACAGGCATGACCATGGGGAGCCCCCAGGGAAGGACTTGGGGGGCTATAGCAAAAGGCGGTGATGGACCCATGCCCCTTTGGCTTTGACATAGCCTGAGTCCTCATTCTGTCTGTGAGAAGTCTCCTAATCTCTTGTCTATTTTACTTTCCCTGCCTGACTTAAGCCTGGAACAAAGACAGAGAGAGTGCAGCCCTGTGCTAGAAAGGGCAGGTTCCCCAGGTGATCAGGCCTAAAAAAGAATATATAAAATCCTATGAAACCTGCTATGTTTAGAATACTCTCAATTAAATGATAAGGGTCTGAGCAAGAAATGAGTTTGTTTCCCAAAGTTGTATAGCCCTTTAGTTAACAGACCCAGATTCAGAGTAAGCCCTAGTAGTTCTTTGTATGTTATCTATTGTTTGATCCTTATTGCCTGACAATGATTAATGAGCTTTTACCTGTATTCCTGTGCAAAATGAACCCAATAAAAGCCCATTGAGGAAAAGGCTCTTGGTTCTTCTCCTTTGAGAGATCAGCCACCTTTCCTCCCCAAGCAGATCATGTCTTGGTAGACTTATTCTCATCTGTGGAGGCTGGGGGCGAGGAGGCAGGGAGAGGGGGCTGTGGGCAGAGCCCCCACACACACAATAAATTATTTTATAATCTTTTAATTTTAAAGTACAATTAAAATAAAACATATTGAAAATTGTTTAAATTTTTCATTTGTTTAACATTATTCTAGAAATATAAGCTATATGATAAGCAAAAAAAGAGATTTGAGTGAGCATGAATTGGATCAACAAGCTATTAAACATCATGGGAAAAAAGAAATAAAATTCAAGGCTTACATCATTTCATCACAAAATATGCATCTTTCTGTATTTCTGTTTTAGATTCATACATTCTGAACCCAATTATGACAGATGGTACCACTTACCTGGAAAAGTAGCCTAGATGATTTTTTATCATTTCTTTGAAATCAGTGAACAGTTAAAATGAAACTAAATCTGCTAGGAATTTTTTTTCTGGGATATTAAAATTATACCATGAAAAGGGCCAAGTATACATTGTTAAATAAAATGAAGTTGTGTGATAGAAAACTACCACAAATATCTAATGTTAACATGACATGTATATTAAATCTTCAGATGTCCTGACTAATAAGTAAAGAATGCCATATAGTTCTGCTCAGAAAATAATTAATCAAGATAAAAGGTAGAAGAACATCTTATTTCAAGAAGTGGCTATTTACTGTCTTTTAAACAAGTCTATGGTTAAAAAAAAAATCAGCCCTAGTTTCAATCATGTAACATTTAAAAATATAACAAGGTTTACTGACCTTAATACTTAATGTATTATCTGCAAAATATAAAAATTTAATTAACATATTATTAGTTAAATAAGTTAAATATAAATTTGTAGTCTCAAATCCTAACTAAAGAATTAAAAATTACCCAAAATGGCTCTATCCAGTACCTTTGCGTACATTTGGATTACGACCACTCTTGTGATTTTAGATAATTCATTTTTGCTCCATTTGGGGGTTTTACGGCCTTTATAAAAAGGGAAGGCTGTATGCCATCTTCAAAAAAATAATTTTTTAAACTGCAATATAAAAATGACATTTTTAACTGCGTTCAAATTATTGCAGGTAATTATCCATTGAGTTTTCACTGTTATACATACCATCCTATTGTGTGCATTCTGAAACTCTCAAGTCAAAATAACTTGAGTAATCTCTTGCCTGTGCTAATACAGTTATATTAGTTGTGAACATTTCTGCTTATATCCCATGGTAAACATACGTGACAATACATTTGTGTTATAATCCTAGGAGTAAAATTGATGAAACACTGATGACCATATTCAGCTTTACAAGATACTTTTTAATTGCTTTCCTATGGAGCTGTACAATTATATGTCAATATTAATATATGAGTTTTTCTTTCATTCATGTTCTCAGAAGTTCTTGTTAACTTTTGCTATACTATATTATGCAAAATGCTATGTCACTATGGTATGAATTAGCATTTTCCTAATTACTAAATAAATTAAAAATCATGTTGATTGACCATTTCTATTTTTTCTTATATAAAATGTCACTGAGTTTTATTTTTCTTCTGTCTTCTTGTACAGTACTTCATATATTATAAACTATAATTCTCTGAGGGCTATATTATTTATTAAAAAATCTTCTCCCAGACTTTTTGCTTGTTTTTCATTTCATCATTTCTTTGATGTTCAATATTCTTAACATAATGTAGTAGAATTTATCAATCATGTTTATTATGCAGTGGTTGGCACTTTTATGGGTTATGCGAGACATCCTTGAATTCATGAAAAAAATATTTCTATATTGTCTTCTAAAGTTGTTTTGGTTTTCATGTGTCTTCTTTTTTTTAAGTAGACCACTTTTTAAAATCTAAGATAGAATCTATTGTGGCTATGTTGTAGCGTGCAAATAATTATTTTAACATCTTTTCAGACTACAAGGAGAAACTCACAGAAACACATACAAACATATATGAAGATCCATATGGAGTTCTATTGTCTATTAACTAAGATTGCTTTCTGTTAGTTTCCAGGTATCATTTGCAAAAGCTATCAGCAGAGGGAGCTTTGAATGTTGTTGTTTATCATTTAAGGAAACTAATTATTTCAAGCAAGCTACTTAAAATGACCTCAGATAATTAACTGTCACTGTCTGATATCATTAGTCGACACTGTTAAATACAATTATATGCCTGACAAGAGGATCACTGTATTTCCCCAAAGACATGCTCTTTCTTTTGTGTACCTGTGGGCTCTTTCATTTATGGGGCGCAGAGGGGGTAGAGAGTGGTTAGAAACTAAGAAAACATTCTGTAGGATCACAGCAGTTTTAGCTGTGTGATCATACAGAACACAGGTGCTCATCACACTTACACTGAGCTGATAATACAAAATTCTCAAACTGACTATAAAAGTAGGTTTCTCAGATCTGTTCTACACAAATTATACACTGAGTTTTCTTGTTTGTTTGTTTGTTTTTCCAGCTAGCCTAAATTTCAGGATTATCATGTTGCCAAGGACAATACTTTTTTCTATCACTTCTAGTAAAGATCATATGGAGGTACATATGACCCTAAAACACACAAGGCTGGGGATAATTTCCAACGTGTTCAGAAGGTTTAAAGCACTTATGAAAAAGGTGGTTGATAGGACTTATCTGTCAAATATTCCACAAGTTTCCAAGTATACTTTTTATAAGTACTGCACGCTGACCAATTGGGCCACTGGAGGTCCTCAAGGAGGTCCTAAAGTACAGTCTTTAATTAATATGTAATATATGGTTCTGTTCCCGAACTGAGGACACTGAGTTTGGGAAAATCCACAGGCCCAGGTAACATTTTAGAGCATATGGAATTTGAAGTAAGTAGTTTATATTATTGGTCATCCTTTAAGATAAATGGCACAGGATCCACATCTCCTATCCATTACAAGTAGTCACTAGACACAGGAAGCTATTTAATGCTAAATGTAAACTGATAACAAAGTCAATAAAATGTGAAGGTAAGTTCTTCATTGCAAGTGTTGATAGTCATTTTGGCTAGTGGCTCCCATATCAAACAGCACAGGTGTGTACTATTTCTGCCACCACAGGAAGTTCTATCAGATATCTCTGGTCTATACAGCTTACATATATAAGTTGTATAACATTTTACAGTGTATGCATTTTTCTAAAACTAGAAAAATGCTTTTGTCATATCACATTTTTATTAAACTCTACTGTTTCTTTTATATATCATAAATTCTAAAGTGTTTTATGTACATATAACCACGGCATCTCTTGGTTGAAGTTATATTATTTTGTATAATTATGCTGAAGAGCAAAATGAAATAAGAATTATTCTTAGGAATAAAGTAATTTTAAAAATTAATTTTAAGATATTTGAGGAAAATACTTGACTTATTTAAATTTAGAAAATTTGTAGAAAATACACTTAGGCTTCTATGTTTAGACCATAACTGTAACTAACATAAGGAATGTGAGGCACTGGTTTCACACACAAAATTTAAGAAAATGACAGAAAGACTCAGTAATAACAATAAATAATATTTATTTTAAGATTTTTATAAAGTGTAAAAATTAATGCAAAATCTGTAATAAACAAAATATTAAAACTTTAGATTAAAATAAAGACCCAACCCTTGCATAATACAAGTCACTTACCTCATTGAGCTTTGTGGGACCCTGTCACTTTATTAGTTCTAATTTCATATTTGTCCAAATTTTAAACAGTGAACAACATAAAAATGTAAATAATAAGTGACATTGGTGAACCATTACACCCCTGAATAGTCCAAAAGTTTTCCTATATTGGACACATGTCTAGATGAGTCTAAAAATCGTAGAAGCTGCTATGTCATTTTATTCACTACTCAATTTATATTATCACCTATTAAAATTGTAATACACTAAGGAAGAATTGATGAAATGGTCACCTTTACACACGCTGTGAATTTACTTGCAAATAAGTGTAGTTTATTAGAAATGCATTTAGATTACATATAATTAATCATGTTATTATTCATATTATTTGATCTGTTAATTATGCTTTGAAAAACCTTTAATAAAGGGCAGTCATCCATGTTTATTAAGAATAAAACTATGCCAAAGGATTTTATCTCAGTAAATAATGTCATGATAAATATTGAAACAATTTGAGTATTCAACAAGAAGTTAAGTAGCTAAGTAACCTATTCAACATTCAATGTTACATTTCACAATTATTTTAACTAATTCATTTAAAGGTATAAAATATAAATTATATATGTAATGGTATGATTTTTAGCTATGTAAAAAGATGCTAAACTTATAGAAAATCTATCAGTGATTGTGTTTGAATAGTTTGATTAGGAATAAACATTTTCCTTCTTTCTTTTACTTACTAAATTTTCTTTATCATTACATGATGTTTTTACATGGAAACATGGTCTAAGGGGAAAAATCATATTAATATGCATGTTTAAAACAATTTCAATACTTACCAGAACTGTTGGCATTTTATTTTCCTCTATGTAAACAAAGGACTATCACAGTGTAGGAATCTTTCTTTGTCTTATTTTGGTCATCAATTCACATGAACATTTCACTGAGGTTCCTGATCCCCAGGCAAGAGTGAATGCACTGAGCATTAGTCAAATTAAAATCAATGCTGTTCCACAGAGAAGCCTTATGACAGATGTTGTCAGATGAGAAAGTAAAAAGACATTTTACTTTTCTCATAACATGCATGTTCTAGGATAATCTGTCTCTTATGATACAGGCAGAAGATGATAAATGAACACTCCAAGTTACTAAACATCTAAATACGTGGGTAACATCAATTGATCTATTAACTCTATAGATTTTCAGTGTGCCCCTACCCTTATGCCAAATAATTCTGTAAATTCAAACTTCTTAGCTTATTCTTAGAAATTCAACTGCATTCCATAATCTAAAACTAACCCTGACGCCAGTCATTGGTGACATAAGGAGTCTGAGCAGCCTCCTGATATCAAGTATGCCCACGTCTGTAGCAATCTGACATGACTTTCCACTTTTAATCACAGAGATTTTCTTGTGAGATTAAGTTTTTTCTGGTATAATGGGTGACCCAGGAAGAATTTCCCTTATAACCATGTAGAGATTATTTTTCTACTTTCTGGATAGAAAAAAAGGATTGAACTTATTTACCAGGTCTTCGGGATGCCTTCTACTAAAAGTAACAAAATCCCAATTCTGATGTAGTTAAATAGTAAAGCTAATAAGCAACTCATGCAATAATAGATGGTGGATGGCTGGCTCCCTGGTTAGTTAATTCAGAGAAGCTCAATGACATCATCAAAGATCTAGTTATTATTATTTATTATTATTATTATTTTATCCTCACCTAAGGACATTTTAAATGTTGCCATTCTCTCAGCGTCAGCTTGTTCTCTGGTGTTAATTGTTTCAGGTTGGTTGTGTTGTGGAAAATCCACCCACACGCGGGGAGATAATGAAGCACAAACTTTATTACCCGGGGGGACTCAGAGGAGAATCCCAAATTCTGAGCCCAAAAAGGCTGGGTTAGGGGTCCTTTTTATATACCAGTTACACAGGCAGAAAGGGAAGGGGAACCAGCTGCTGAAAGCAAGCATTCAGAAGCAGAAGCAAGGTTAGTGACCTTGAGATGTTGTTACGTAGCAACTTCTGCTAGCCGCTCCTTACCTAAAAATAACTTTTACTCAGCTTTTGTCCCAACGAAACTTGCAAGTGTTACAGAGAGCAGTTTCTTTTCCTGCCACAGTTGTAGGAGTTCTGAGACTGAAGTCCAGATATAAGTATACAGAGAACACAGTATCTTGTTGCAGAAAAGGGTTATGGTTTTCATGATGTTAAGAAGTCAGAAACTCATCCAATACCCTTCTGTAGACTCTCACTCATGCCTCAATTAGAACTGAGAACTCTCTACTTCTAAACCAAATAAATCCATCCCTGGATCAATGTAGCCCCTTGAGAATCAGGAGGTTTTCAAGGTCAAACCTATTTTATCATGATATTAAAACATTGTCTTTTTCACTATATTTAATGATGGGGCATGTAATGATGTGTAAAACCTCCAGCACCTTAGCACCAATCAAAGCAGTGGTGTCAAACTATGCTACTGGTCATCATATTCCTCACTGTCATGCACTTTCCATTAAAAAACTCCAGTTTCATTTCAAAATGTCTTTGATAAAACAACAAAATATTTATGTTATTTGACTTCAACCCTTCAGTAAATATTTTTTTAATATTAAGTGTGTATAAATGAGGAATAGGCATAATGCACTTCTGCTACATTATGAAGTACAATGGTTGTCACAAAGAAAAGCACTTACTGTATTTTAGGATGAACCAGTAAATTTTCCACAGAACTCCACTTTTATTTGAAAGAATAGCAGAAAAGTCATAAGAATTCACATTTGGATATATGATGGGAATTTTTAAAAATAAAGTGATGGTATTTGTTGCTAATAAAAAAATCATCTTTCAGGTGAAAATAAGAATTTTTGAAAACTTGTGGCTATTCTATCTGCATGAACATGAGAGTTTTTAATGCCCAAAGGTTTACCTGATGAAATTGGTGGTAATATTTACAAATTATATTAATTAATGTAATCTTTTAAAATATTGTGTCATGTGTGTAAATATGTTTGAAAATCTGTGAACTCAGTTAATCAATGTTTTCCCAATGACCAATACATATTACATAATTATTCAAAGGGCCAAAAAGGCCCTTTGGTATATTTGGTATAATATTAAGAATTGGTGATATAATTTTCTACTTAGGTTATTAAAATACTTCTATTTCCAACTACTTATCTCTATGACACTGGATTTTTTAGTGCAGAAGTAGTCACAAAAATCTCTATTAAAGACAAACATTAAAGGTGCTTTCCCTCCTGAGAGTGTGACTGCCTTTCCCACCCCTCTGCTTTCCCCAGGCAGTTATCTTTACCTTCCTCTCTCCTATGTTCCAAGACTCTTCTTTTTTTTAATGGTTTATTTTTTTATTGTATTTTTCCCATTACCATTTACCAGCCTTATACCCACTTCAATTTCCACCCCTGCCCTGGCCCCCTTCCCATTGCAATCACCACACTGGTGTCCGTGTGCATGACTTCTTTCTCTTTTTTGTTCAATCCCACCATCCCCTATGCCGCCCTCCCAGAGTTGTCAGCCTTTGCTTGTTAGTTCTGTTTGTTCACTAGACTCCAAAAATGAGTAGTATTATACGGCATTTGTCTTTCTCTGACTGGCTTATTTCACTTAGCATAATGCTTTCCAGGTTCAACCATTGCAGAGGGTAAAATTTTCTTCTTTTCTATGGCAGAGCAGTATTTCATTGTGTAAATGTGAGGACACTTCTCTTACTGTAACTTGTTTCCTAAGCCCATTTCTTCAACCACTGATTATATCTTCTACCTCTGTCACTTTTTAAATAAGCTTTCTCTCTAAAAAAAAAAAAGAAAGAAAGAAAGAAAGGTGGGGAAGAGGGAAGGAAAAGATAAAATTGAAGAGATTTGCTCCCTGGCTGGCATAGCTCAGTGGATTGAGCGTGGACTGGGAACCAAAGTGTCCCAGGTTCGATTCTCAGCCAGGGTACATGCCTGGGTTGCAGGCCATAATCCCCAGCAACCGCACATTGATGTTTCTCTCTCTCTCTGTCTATCTCCCTCCCTTCCCTCTCTAAAAATAAACAAATAAAATCTTTAAAAAAAAGTGGAAATCTGATTAAAAAAAGAGAGAGATTTGCAAAAATATAAATAACCTCACTCTTTTCAGAAAGCCTACTTGATTTCTGATAATTATTTTAAATGTTATATTAACATGACAAATTTTCATTATTTTAAAGAAAATAAATTTTTTAAAAATTTAAAATTGTTCATTAACAAAGCATACCACATAAACAAAAACTGAGGACAAAAATTTGATAACTATATTTCAGAGAAATGAAAATTACTCTCAATCCTTAAATTAAGGACATAAACTCTAATTTGCATATCCTTGTCCCATGTTGTCTGTCAATATTAGGTCTTTCATAAACTTGTATTCAGTAAATGTTGAATAACATTGCATCTCATTTTACCAGTACTTGACAAAAGCAAAATAAAATATGGAAATAATGCAAAAGAAGAAACAGAACCACCTAAGACAATATATTAAAATAAGAGATTTTTAGCTGGATTTTCAAAGTGTAAAAAGATAATACGAAAGCATAGGATCACCATTTTGACAGTGTTTTATTTGTTTGACAATCAGGTAAAATTTTGTATTAAAATTGTAGTCATAAATTTAGAAGCAAGAAGAATTACACATTATCTTGACCTTTACTCACTCTATCTTCCCTCAAATAAAACACTAAAATCAGATTAAACCCTACTTCTTCACATCTGCTGTCAGTGTAACTATGTTATAGGAAAAGGCACACTTAGAAAATTTAGTCAATGACTAAAATTCATTTTAGTAGTTTCACACTTTAGTAGTTTGTGATATGCCAAAACTCATCAAAACTGTAACAATTTAAGGATGGTACACATTTTTAAATTTAGAATAAGAAGCTTTATTAGTTGGGATGTGCCAAAAGTACTAAATTCTTTTCTTTAAACTAACTTAAAATCTCATTGTATTAAGACAAGAAAAGACTGTCTTGTGCATGCAAAGTATAGTATGGATATTGTTAGCTCACTGGTTCTCCTATTAGCAATAATTCAGTAACTGAAGGTCCTTAAGTCTTGTGTTACTAGTGTACCCTAGGACTATGGAATCCTATGCTGAATCTTCTGAATTCAGCTGGGAGACAAGAGTTAAAAAAGAAAATGTAGAATTTCTGGGAGATCTAGGCTGCAAATGTTGTTCTTTGCTCTGCCAATATTCTTTTGGTCATTAGGAACAATCTCTCCCTAAAAATACAAGGAAAGCTGGGAAGAGGAAATAGTAATGATGATCCTATGACCAATTTTGGCCACAGAAAGATTTGTAAAATTTGGGAATAAATAAAGAGATATTTCAAAACACTAACAAATGTTATTTGGTGAAAAGAAAATTCAGGGTATGAAAAAGGCACACATCACAGATTAACCATTAGATATGGCTGTGAGCTAATGATTATTATTTCTATTTTAATGTTTTCCAAGCAAACATTTCTTTAAAGGATACCATTATTTCAAGATGCTTTTGTAGTGCTTTATTTAATAAATATAGCTTCTTATTGGAAATGCTATATCTGTATTCAAAGAGAAAAACCAGCACAATAACAAAATTGTTTTAAACATGCAGCTTACCAAAAAATTTAAATGGATTCATTTTAGGATCAAAATATTTTGATCCCAAAAGGTTATACAAACATAATTGTCCACCACCTCGAGACTCTGAATCCATTTCATGTTTTGGGTCACCAACTCATCCATCAAGGTCACAGACATAACTTTCAATTTCCATGGTAATGAAATATCGTAACCATTTGGAGTTATTAGTGCTTCAAGGATTGTTGAGCAGGAGATCAGTGATGACATGATTTTGCCTAGAAGTTCACCTAAGGAATTCTACAGCTATGCAAAAATCATCCAAAAATTCAGCACATTAACAAAAAGAGTACATTTTAGGAAGTATTCCTTCTAGACTTTGTGGGCATATTGGAAAAATACTTCCCTTTTAATCTAAATGAAGTAAAGTTTAAAAATATATTTGACAACTAGGTGTATAGAAGTTTAGTAAAATATAACCCCTGCCATTATTTCAAAAAAGAAGAAAAAAACAAAACATACTTAAAAAATAATACAGCATGGTCTTAAAAGTTGATGTGACATACAGAAGATATGATCAGACTATAGCCAAACTATCTCATAAAAATGAAAATTTGATTTGCAGCCTATGCGTCTAAAAGTCTTTGATTATTTTACCATTTCAAAAGAATGAGAAAACAAATGACAACTTATGAGAAGTTAGAAGTTTATTACATCAGGTTATTTATTAAAATATCACCCTTTTCCTAATTAAATATTATAAAAATGAAATTATAAATTAGAACTGAGAATAGATTAAAATTTACTCCTGAAAGAAAATGTAAACACTGTATCAATTATACAAGTATCATGGGAAGAATTTACAAGACCCTAGCTTATATGCACATATTAAATCTTTAATAAAGGTAAAAGACATAGCACATCAAAAGAAAAAAAGCACAGGCAAGACTGGAGAGCCTAATAAACTTCCAGGCACAGTTCTCTAGGGTCCATTCCGATTAGCAGATGTCTTTATTTTATTATTGTGAACCACCAAGACATGTGTAAGGAAACAGATTTTTTGGAGAGCTTTAGCACATTTCCAGAAGGGCTTTCTAGCAAAGCCAGGGTATGTGACCTGTTAAACCTTGTGTAAAGCCGTTAATCAATACAACCCAAAGAAATGTAAACAAACTAGCCCTGGGTATCCCGGGAGCATTTCAAAATCCAAATGTCATATCATAAATCACAAGGTACTCTGTCTCAGCCTTATCTTAGCCAAGGATCAGCATCAGTTATCCTGGAGATGAGCATGGACTGCATGACTCAGCTGAGTTATAGAATAACACTCTCTTACACAAACACAAAGTAGATGTTCAGATAGCACATTAGCTTCTTAAAACTCCACACTTGGACTGTGAATAAATTTTAAAACCATATAAAGTTTAAACCAGGATTATTAGTGTTTGAAAATATAGTAAACTCTTCTAAACACTAGTTTTAAAAATAGTTCTTTAAGATAATAAGTTATAGGGCCCTGGTTGGTGTAGCTCAGTGGATTGAGCATGGGCTGTGAAACAAAGTGTCGCAGGTTCGATTCCCAGTCAGGGTACATGCCTGGGTTGCAGGCCATGACCCCCAGCAACTGCACATTGTTTCTCTCTATATACATCTCCCTCCCTTTCCTCTCTAAAAGTAAGTAAATAAAATCTTTGAAAAAAAGTTTTTTAAAAAGATAAGTTATAGGGGATAGTCTAAACCTTCATATATGTAAAATTGCAAGTCTTCTACATTTGTCAGTGAATGATGAAATGGTTGTTACATTTCTTGTTATTGCTCATTCAAATTTTATAAGGCTTTACTTATCCCCCTGGACTTCTCAGACAAATACTAGAGTATTTGTGTAGGTGGGAGTAGGGAGTTTCAGATATCTCCTGATTCCTTTATTTTTATTTATTCATTCATTTAGCAAATATTTATTACATGTGCCTAATCAGGGTCTGGAGATACATAAGTAAAAAAAATGTAAATATCCCTATCCTTACAGCATATATATTCCAGCAGGGGAGACAGAAAATAAAATAATAAAAAGTAACAAGTCAACTCTACAGTATATTACAGTGTTTAAGTGCTATAAAAATGACAGAAAAGCATATGACATAGCATATGTGGATGAAAACGGGGTTCTGTAATAAAACTGACAAGTCTCATAATGGAAAATAATTCACAGTGTGATGTGATCATGTATTCCTAACTGGGCTGGTCATGGTGAGAAGTCACTGTCCAGACATATAACTTTCTAAGTAAAGGTCTATCTATTGTTTTTATACATCTAGGTTAACACACCTTTGAAATACCAGAGTAATCCTTTTTTCCAGAGCCCTTGGAGATATAACTACCTTCAAGACAGCATATAATCTTGTTTAACTATTCTGTAATTCATCCCCTGCCTTATTTTTTCCCACCTTTAATTTCTAGGATAACAAGAGAGTAAAATGTTGTATATCTAACAAGTTAATATGGTGAGGAGAATGAAATAATAAAAATATATAATGAATCTTTTTAAAAAGATAAGAAAATATGGAACATGTTCAACTTTACTTATATATTGCAGAAATTTAAAAATATAAATGAATGACAGCTTTAAATTGATGAATAAAATAAACAAATAAAGAGACACAATTCTATGCTGCTTATGAGACAAGTTTTCAATACACTTAGAAAAGTTAAAAGTAAAATATGGAAAAATATGCACAATATGAACAATAATAAAAAAATCTTGATGTAGCTAAATTGATATCATCTAAAATAGATTTTAAGACAAGAGTTTTGACAAGAGATAAAGAAGAAGTATGGGAAATGGATAATTCATCAGGACTAGACTGCTCAAATCTTGCACATTGCAAAGAAATTTCTTTTGGAAAACACTACTCCAAAGAAAAGTTAGTCTTCAAGAGTTGCCCATGAACAGACCCTGAGAGATCTTTTCTGATCCCTGGCATAGTGCACTTGATAAGAGTGTCAAGGGTGCCTGAGGCTTTGGGCCACACGTACCTTGTGACCAGGTTAAGTTTATTCTAAAAGCATGATTTATGGTGAAAGCCTGTTTTTGCTCTGGGGAACTAGGTTGTGAATAAATGAGATTAGTCACGTGAGTGCTACTTGCATACATGATTGCCTCCCAATAAAACTCTGGACACTGAAGCTCAGGTGAGCAGCTCCCTGGTTGGCAATACTTTGCACCATTGTCACACATTACTGATGGGAGGTTTAAGTGTGCCCCTGGGAAATACCACTGGAAAAAATAATACTTGGAAGCTTGCACCTGTTTTCTCTTGGACTTTGCCCCATATGACCCTTCCCTTTGATGATTTTAATAGATATTCTTTCACTATAGCAAACCATGTACTGAGTACAACAACTAGTTATGAGTCCTGTGAGTCCTTGTAGTAAATCAGCAAGCCTGATGATACAGGGAGATCTGGCTAGACCACAGGGCAGAGGAGGGGCTGAGTGAGGGAGGAGTTGTAGGAAATGCTGGAGGCAGCAGGACTGAAGCTATAGAAGGGCTTTGAGTCATACATTACCCTACCCCAGGGTAAAGCCTAAAGGAACCAACAAGGCAGTCTCAGAGTGCTCCAGCAACAGAGTTAGCTCCCAGTGTGTGGTGGCAGAGGGAAACCTCACACAGAGTTTGTGCAGGCTGGTGAGGGTGACTGACTGAGGGAAGAGCCCTCGTACTCCCTTCCAGAAGAGGGTGGCAGGAAGGAGATGCAGATCTACCAGTCTAGCCTGGCAAAGGGACAGACTGGCTAGGGAAGTTGGGTGCTTCTGGAGTGTATGGAATTTGGGGCCCAGATTTTAAAGGAGGGAGGACAGAGACTCGGCCCTTCTCCTTCCCTTCGTTTGTTCTGTCAGATGCTGGAGCATTTGCAGACTGGTGGACCCTAGCAACTGTGTGGTCCAGCAGCAGCCCCAGACCCCAGGCATGGGAAGTGACAGAGGTGGCATGGCTGCATGAGCTGCATACATGCAGACTTCAGAAAGATGCTTGAAGCCTGACTACAAACAAGAAAGCTAAGCTACTTGGATGATCCTCCTGCAGCCAATGGCATTTCTAAAAGGACAGATTTTTAAATGGAAGAAGGAACTACAGGTGCAGACTTGAACAAATCTTGCAAAGGATGATGGGGCTTTCTCTGGTCATTCTGAGGGAATGGGCTCTGAGGCAGAAGCCTGCCATTCTTCCAAAATTGTGTAGCTTTTTACTAAAAGACTCCTTTCCTTTTTCACCAAACCTCTGCCTCCCGAATTTGACCATGGGCGGCAGGCAGCAGGACCCCATCTCTGTTTGGTAATGTGAGGTGGCCTTTGGTACTCTAACACAGACCCCATCCAATATTTAAGGATCCTATCTATTCTACTCAGTGACCTAACAGTATCAAATAGACCCTGTATGTTTGAGAAATCAATTAGCATCATAAATTAGTCACCCAGAGGATTAGCCTTTGTGTTTGTTTTTCACAAATATCTTCAGAATTTCTAGCACAAACATCATTTTCTTTAACAAAAGAAAAATGTATTTGTGTCCACAATAAATTCCATCATACATGTAAGGGTGAAATAGTACCAATAAAAATAAAAACTGTGAGAACATGGAAAAGGTGATGTTTTTCAAGTTATGTCATAAGTCTAAGTAGCATAAAACCTAAGCATGATAAAAACATTACAAAATAAGAGAATCCAATATATTTCAAAAACATAAATGCTATATAGTTATAAAGATGGGGCAAAAGTACAGTTGTATGTGAATAAAACAGTTTATGCTATTATTATTTATTATTATATTATTTTCCATATAAACTGTAAACCTTCTTTTAGCTTACCTGTATAGATAAGAACAATCTGGTACTGCTGCCTTGTCCTCACATTATATCTGCACTGCTTGTTTTCAAATAATGGAATTCACCACATTTAGGGAACAAAGAAAAACTGTCTGACCATCTCAATAGACAGAGTAAAGGCATGATGGAATTCAGTATCTAAACATTCACTCATAAATAACCTAGGAAGCAAAAATGGTGAAGTTGATACTACCAGACAGCCTGTCTGGAGCACTGGGAGGGAGCTGAGGGCAGGGAACAAGAGGGACCACCAGGGGAGGTAGAACTAGGCCATTAGGATGGGACCTGGAGCCACTTGTGCACCAAGCCGTGCTCCTCTAGGATGATGGTCAGAGGTTCTAATACTGAGGGTATGCTGCCAGTCAAAAAAATGCCTTTGTGAACCACCCCAGGGCCATGGTGAGGACATTAAGTTTCACAGTGCAGCATCAGGTTTCACTTTGGGTCTGGGAGGCCACATTGCCCAGAAGCACACGCCTTGCTGATGCTAAGCCTCCAGTACAGAGGTCCTGCTCTTGGCTGTAAATGCACTGCCTATCTTGCTCAAGCCATCCTTAGCACCACCTAAGGGACCATGCACAGTTTCCGGGATCTTTTTATTCAGGCCTTTGGTTTGGTCACTCTCTGTCAGTGAAAATGAATGTGGGCAACTCACTGCATGCAGGAACTAGGGCATGGGGGTGCAGAGTTGATGGAGCACCGGGGGAGTCTCCCTCCCCTGGCCAAGATGACAACAGAGGGAAGTTCTTACACTGAACATATGCAAGACTAACAAGATAATTGGATAGAGGAAAAAGCCCTCCTGCCCCCTTCCAGTACCAGATAGGGGTGGGACCAGGGTAGACAGGTACATGCACAATAGAAGTTAAAATTGCAACAGAGGAAGTGCTAGACCAAAGAGGCCTGTCAGTCTACCTGGGGAAAGAAGGGATTGGTTGGGAGGTGGGTCAATTCAAAGCACAGGAGAGTTTGGGAAGTTAATTGATCATTCTAAGAAAGTACCTGGCCCCATCCCAGACCCTAAACAAATGTAGTCCCTGGGAACAAAGAAATATGCTCTTGTTCAGGACTCGCACTTAGATGGTGCATGAGCCTATCCTCTCCTTGGGCCACGTGATCTTAACAGACACATGGCCAACATCCACCAGGAGGGGTTCTCTCACTCTCTCTTTCACTGATCTGGTGGAGCATTCGAGAATACGTTTGCATGCTCTCCCTTTTGGGAGCACATGACCTTGCAGTCTTAGCACTTGCATGGCCATTGTTGTGCCAGATCAACATGCAGATTTCAGGAGGGAGTCTGAAGCTGGATTACAGCTGGAAACAAGCTCAGCTACCTGAATGATCACTTAGCAGCCACCTGCAGGTTCCAAAGGATGGTAATTTAATATACTTCAGTAAGATTGTTTATTAAGAAAGAAAAATATAAAATAACTATGGGACATTTACATAATTGAATAGTATTCTGCCATAAAAAAGAAGAAAGTTTTATCCTTTGAGACAGTACGGATAGACCTGGAGAACATTACACAGACTGAAATAAACCAGAGAATGACAAATACCATAGGATTTCACTCATATATGGAACCTAATGAACAAGCTGAACTAACAAGGAAAATGGAGACAGACTCACAGATTAAGAGCAAGATGACAGCTAGTGTGGACAGAGGTTAGAGGGTGAAGGGATTGAGCAAAAAGGAAAAAGAACTCGTGGGCATGGACAACATGTGGTGATTGCTAGGGGGAGGGAGTGTTAGGGGGCAAAAGGGCAATGGAAAAAATATACTAAAGATTAAAATAAAATATATAAATAAATAAATAAAAAAGAAAAATATAAACTTAGAAATTGAAGGAAACATTATTATATGATAAATAATATCTTCTAATAAAACCTATAACAATCAGATTTAATGATAAAATACAGAGTTGATATTGCCACAATAACGCTGCTTAATAACTCCATTCCCAACCTATTAGATTTCCTTAGTTTAACTAATCCATAATGAGTGCAAATGAGCTTGGTACCACTCTGAAGTTTTGTCTAGGTCTATCCAATATGACCCATATCACAAGGACCAGTAAGCTGCCTGAGACAGGTTTACATCATGATGGTGGAAGAAGTATAAGAGGTCAAGCTCCTCTGAGAAAGCTATTTGAAAACTTTGCTATTATCACATCTACTAGCATTGTTTGTCCAAAAAGTTCACAGGACTACTCCCACATTAACAGAGCAGGAAAGAGTAATCAATCCATTGTAGAGAAAGTAAATATTTGCTTAAAAAAAACAATTTACATCCATGTCCATAGCCACATTATGCACAATAGCCAGAAGGCTAAACAACTCAAATATCCATCAACAGATGAATTAGGAAAAAAATATTTATATACACACAATAGAATATTATTCAGCCTTTAAAAAGAAGGAAATTCTGACACATGATAAAACATGCATGAACCTTGAAGACATTATGCTATCAAATAAACTGGTCACAAAAATATAAATATTATATTATTCCACTTGCATGAAGTAGCTAGAGTTTCTTTTATATAAGTAGATCAAAGTCATAGAGACAAAGTAGTATGGTGGTTACCAGGCACTGGGGGCAACATGCAATGGAGAGTTATTGTTTACTGGTTACAGAGTTTCAGTTTTGCAAGATGAAGAGTTCTGGAGGTTGATAGTGGTAGTCATTGTGCAACAATGGAAATATACTCAATACTATGCAACAATACACCAAAAATGGTTAAGATCACAAATTTTATGTTATGCATATTTTATTGCAATTTAAAGAAGAAAACACAATAATCACAACCCATCTGTACTATTTCTCTCCAGTGTTGTACTCCAGGTCCTTACAAAGGCAATAGGCAATATTAAAGCAAAACGGGTAGAATAGAAAGAAACAAAACAGTTGCCATGAATAGATCTTATAGTTTGTTTATGAAGAAAGTTCAAAAGGATATACAGAGAAGCATTAGAATTAGAACAGATTTTGGAATATTATTGAATCAAAGGTCAATATACAAAAATCAAATGAATTTCTGTACTGACTACTGACAATAAAATAAGATGAAATGAAATGGTAAACTATACTATTCAAAAGAGCATCAGCAAATATCAAATACCTAGAAATATAGCTAATGAAAGATATGTAAGAACTCTAAAGAGAATATTATTAAGGGAAATTTATAAAATATCTAAATAAATAAATGAATAAACTGTTTTTAAACCTCATTTTTATAAAGATGTCAATACTCCCCCAAATATTTTATAAATTCAGTGCAAGTTCCTCCTAAAAATGCTAAGTCTATCTCTAAAATTCATATAGAAATGCTAAACATCACTGTAAGAATAAGTTAGGAACTCTGGCTGGTGTGGCTCAGTGGATTGAGTGCAGGCCTGTGAACCAAAGTGTTGCCAGTTCAATTCCTAGTCGGGACACAGGCCCAGTTTGCAGGCCAGGTCCCCAGTAGCAGGTGTGTGAGAGGCAACCACACATTGATATTTCTCTCCTTCTCTTTCTCTCTCCATTCATTTCTCTAAAAATAAATAAACAAAATCTTTTTTTAAAAAGACTTTAAAATTAAAAAAGAATAAGGAGATCTACCATATCATACATCAAAACTTACTATAAAAGTACAATAATTAATACTTGGTATAGCCAAGAATATAAGTGAATAAATAAAAGAGAAGAGAGCATTCAGAAACAGGCTCAAATCCATGTGTAGTCTTCATCTGTAATAATAAGGGTACTATAGAGAAGTGGGAGAACTGCAATTTTTTTCTACAAGTGGTTCTTGATCAATTTGAGATCCACATGGGAAAAATAAAACTTTACTGCTATTCACAACATACAAAAATCAGTTTCAGATGTATTACAGATCTAAATGCAAAAGGCAAACACAGGCTTTAGAAGTTAATACTAAAGAATATTTTCATGTTCTAGTGTAATAAAAGGTTTCTTAATTAGGATACAAGAAGCATGAACCTAATAAAAACATTAGAATATTAACCAATTAGAATAACCAATTAGAATATTAACACAGAATTTCTTGTGACTTAACTCTTTATTAAGAAAACGAAAATGCAAAAAAATGGTTTTTAGACTATAAGTAACTAGCAAAGGGCTTATATCAAATATTTATAATGCATTTCCTCAAATCAATATGAAAAAGGAAGAAAGTCCAACAGAAAAAGTGATAAGAAAAGTAAATATACAATTTCTTAAATATATGCAGGTGACCATAAATTACATGAAAAGGTACTCAATTCATAAGCTACAAAGCCCATTCTAATGAACCAAGAGCAATATACTCATAGTCACAGATGGACAATCAAATTCACAAGACACAATAGGCTTCACTCAGCACCAAAGACAGCAACACAACATGCACATTAAGCATATGAGAAGGATTATAACTCTCAGGTGCAAATTTTGAGGTTCTACTCCCCATTTGGACTGCATGCAAAGGGAAAGAACAATTGAGCTTGGACTGTCTATAAAGCTATATACAGCATGCTATCCCTATAATCTCAAGAGTATATGATTAGCTGCTATGTTCCAATATACATAAAACTTGTCAATTATTTATTATTCAATGAACAATCTCAATAATAAGACACAGGTGACTGTACTAGTACATAATAGTTATATGGGATACTATACACTCCATAAACTCACTGAGTTCACGTTGCAAGGAAGACTCAATGAAGAGTCAAATCGTGGGTTATCCTTGAGCCTAGAGGAAAGAATGTTAACATCTGTTCCATTAGTCATTAGGAAATGAAATTTAAAACTACTGTGATACTGTCACACACACTTTATAAAAGGCATTTAAAAGTTTGAAGAGGATATGAAAGAGAAGTCTCAAACTACCAGTGACCACTAAAGGCGTCCACTAAAGGTGAGCACAAAGATTGTCTCTGATACTCCATTTCCACTTTAAAGTATTTTATCTAACCAAAATGCATACTTAAGTATAAAATTGGATGTGGGAATTGGTACAAATCTGGCAAAACTGAGACTAAGAGGTTCAAGAAAACACTGGAACTCAGACTACAGAGGCATCCTGTTACTTACATGTCCATGGTTTTAAAAAAGACAACAACAAATTGTTCTAGAAATCCCTTAAATAACTTAAATTGGTTTCTTTGGTAATCATTTCAGTATCTAAAGAAAGAAAACCATTGACTGACATATTTACTTACTGTCAGATAATCAGCAACTTGTGGAAGAAAAGGAAAATGGAATGTACTATTTTAATAACAGTATTTACTTCTTTATTTCCCTTCTTTCTTGTATATAAATTCTGTTTTTGTCTTTGTCAGAAGAAACCAGTCCATCATTGTTTTTTTTCTCGTATACAAGAAATAACATGTAAATAATCATATATGTTTGTGTTATTTGCTGATATTAACCAACAGACATATACAGGAGACAAACTGAATTGTGGTGTTAGAAATCAGAGAGTTTTTTATTTTATTTTATTTTTATGGGGAGAGATCAGAATTTACATTTGGGAAGGGACACAAAGGAGGCTTATGAGTGGTAGTAATATTTTTTTTACCTGAGTAAAGATTACAATTGTGTCCATGTAATGATAACTTACTGAACTGTACATACTTTACTATCTGTATGTTATACCATAATTTTTTTATTTTATTTATTTTTAGAGAGGGAAGGGAGGGAGAAAGAGAGAAACATCAATGTGTGGTTGCTGGGGGCCATGGCCTGCAACCCAGGCATGTGCCCTGACTGGGAATCAAACATGCGATGCTTTGGTTCGTAGCCAGAGCTCAATCCACTGAGCTATGCCATCCAGGGCAGAGTTATACCATAATTTTAAAAATTATTAAGAAAATAAGTGTTTTAAAATATCAAGAAACTTTGTGGATATATTCATTCAGCATCTTAGAATGTTTACGAATTCAAAAAGTTTTTACCTTTTCAAAATATGTTCTTTACATAATTTCTTCTCTTACTAAAGAAATTGCCTTATTTACTAAGTAAGTAAATTTGGGCATGCCTAATTCCAATGTTAAAGGGCAACACTGAATACCAAAGGAAGACTTTTAAAAATGTTTTTAAAACAAATAGAAAAAAAAACACTTTCTTATAAAACACAATAATGATTTGAGATGAATGTCAAATAATTGAATTTACAGACATAGAAATAAAGAAAAAAATATTTTCTTATACTTGAAGACTACTAAAATGCCCAGACAATATTCATGCAATCTTAATGATGATCTATTCGCTCCAGTCTGTATTTTAGATACACATTTTCTGATACAAAGGAAATATCCATGTTCCACATGCCTAGTTTGACTGTTTTTCATTACAAGTCATTCACTTGCACAGAAAACTTTGATTCTACAATATGGCTCAGTGGTATAATGAAATGCTTTTACAACACTACAGGGGTTATATCACAGTTTGATAGGTTATGCTACAGCTGAAAAACTTTTATAATGATGCACTTAATGGGCATAAAGTATGATATATATATATTTCTTTTAGTGATTGTTAGTTAATGCCTTTTTCACTAACAGCATATTTTATATAAATATAAAAATATTTATATTTTATACTTGTACAAATTTTTATTTTTTACAATACTGTTTCACAACTAATCCTATGTTCCATAAATATCTCTAATATAGTTTTACCATACTAAGAAACAACACATTAAAAGAAAATATTGACTTCTTTAAAATCCTGAAATAAAATAATAGAATATTCTAGATACAAATGTATGCATGAAATGCCTATAGGTATAGATGCTTTCATGTTCTATTATCCAGAAAACTATGCATGGAAATAATGGATAAATTTGTTTTATATCATATTTTCCAGAAGACTTGGTACAAAATGCTTTCCCCACTTTAATGTACATGAGAATTATTTTATGCTGCTCATTACAACACAGTTTTATGCTCTAAGAAATTTTCATTCAGTTAATTGGATCTAGAAATTTGCCTCTTAACAAGAAGCTTAGGTAACTATGAACCATATTTTGAAAAACACTCTTCAAAGGATTCAGCCTGTATTTACAAGTAATTTTGTCCCTTCAAAATATAATCCTAAAAGCAAGCAGAAATCTTGAATTCCCATTAGCACTTAGAATAATTGCAACAATATCCTGAAAGGGAGCTTGTTAATTGGCAAGATTCTCGATCTGTGAAACTAAATTAGAAATTGTTCGTAATCACATATCTCTCAGAAAATAGATTTAAATAACTGTATGTTACTAAAAATTCCGCTTATAAAAAATTGAAGATTTTTCAAAAGCAAAATTTATATAACATAATTATAGATGGAACATTACAATTTTCTTATTTTGGTTTTAGTTCTTTTATTTTGATTTTAGTTCTTTTATTTTGATTATCTCTTTGGTTCACGGAACATGTAAATGACCTAGAAATAAAGAGTGAGCTTTCTTCCTAGTTCTTTAGTTTTTTTCTCTGTGACTCTTAGAAGATCCCTTACACTTACTGTATTTGGTTATTCTTAAAAAGAAAAAAATCTTTTTCTGGGATGCTAAAGGCTCACCTAATTTTTAAAAAACTAAAGAACTTGCAGATACTTTTTCATAAATGATAATCGAGAAAGCACATTTGACTACCTTTACAATATGATCTATAGTAACTAACAAAGTTCCTTTTGCTTAACCATCACCCATTATTCCAAATACTCAGGTCAGTAAAGCTAACATCTTGTTCACCCAAGTTCAGGAGTTTAGAAGCATTGTTAATTGTTACCTCATTACCACATTTGCAAACCATCCCCTATTTCTTCCCATTAATCATTACTATAGGTCCATCCAGTGCAATTCTTACAAGTCATATACTGCTGATATGACATGACAACAAGAGAGCAGACTTAAAGTCAATAAAGGAAATGTGATTATAGTCCATCACTGTGAAAATATAGAAAATATATATACTAATCTGTGCCCCTAGTTCCTAACACAGAGCTCCTAAATCCCCAGTATCTCCTGGGTAATAAGGGTGGGGTTTTTTGTAACCAGGAAGCCCAAGATCTGGCTGCTTGCCACGTTGTTTACAAGTGACAAGAAGATTGAAGATTCCTGGAGAAGGAAATAGGTTTTCGTTAACAGAGTTCCCAATGTGATGGGGCTGGGAGCATTCCTGCTCCAAGCCAACCTCATCTGCAAAATACAGAAAACCAGCCACCTCCAGGAGGATTAAAATCTGACACAAACCCAGGAGTTTTCCATTATTTCTTATCTGTAGCCCAAGAAATTACTTGTAATTGCAAGCTGGCTTATTTAGAGTTGTGTTTGTTTACAGTTTACTTTGAGCAATCTCCATTCTCTGGCAGCCCCGCCCTTCTCTGGAAAGGCAGGCTGCTTCAGTCTGCCACCTTTGCAGCTTTCCCCACCCCCTGCCTCCTCTTGGAGGGAGTGGGGAGCAGCCTCTTACACCAGATTAGGGTTCCCTGGTTTGCAGTCTCTCCTAGTCCCTAGCAATTTGGTTGGTACCCTGTTACATTTTGATCCAAAGGTCATCAGAAAGATCAAACCATGATTAATTAGAAGCTTGGAATTTTCCCATTCTCCAGGAAGGGGAGATGGACTAGAAACTAAGTTAATGATAAAGCTTTTAATACTATGACAAGTTCCTAAAAAATCAATTAAAAAATTACACTATACTTTTTGTCTATAGGAGAAAAGTATACTCATATTAAAAGTAGTAAGAAATGCTTATAAGAAAATAAGGAAATTAAGTTTTTTTTTCCTGTAAATGTCCATGAAGTCCTTTTTAGACACTCCTGGTAACCTAAGTATTGATATCTTGCTTGACAATCTAATAAACAAAGTTTAGGATAAATCTAAGACCAGAAAAGTTGGCATTTATGTTGCCTGTCACTACCAGAACTAGTAAGTAGAAACAAGGATTGAATCTTTATGGGCACTCATTCAGATGGCTGGCAATCTGAGAATATGACAGGAAATGTAAGACCATCTTAACATTTCATTTCAAGCCAACTTTTTATTTTTTTAATTTTGAATAAATGTGTTATTCCATGTATGATTTTGTAACATCATGCATTGGTCTTTTATTTTTTGTTATTTACCATTCAGTCCCCTTACACCCACTTCTCGTCAACAATTGCCACACTGTTGTCCATGTCCATGAGTCCTTTTCATTTTTGCTCAATCCATCTACTCCCTAACTCCCTGCCATTAGCTGTCATCTGCTCTCCATCTATGAGTCTGTCTCTGTTTTGCTTGTTGGTTCAGTTTGTTCATTAGATTCCACATATGAGTGAAATCATATAATATTTGTCTATCTCTTACTGGCTTATTTCACTTAACATAAAGCCAACCTTTTTTATAAGGAGAAGAAAAGTGTAGGTAAGGGGCTTGGAATTCAGGAAAAAAGTAGGTAAGGGTTTGGAATTCAGGGAAAAGATTAATCAGATAAAAGCTACAGTAGAGCAATTTTCCTAGCAACTTCATCTGTTGACTGGAGATTTTTTATCTGTGTCCTGGGCAGTGGATATCTCTCTGTAGGAAACCATTCTTCATGGTGTGGGCCCAGATCCCACTTGGAGATGTATAGGATCCACACCCATGGATAGGTTCTCCTGTGAGGAATCAGCTTTGCAATGTACCTAGGCCACTTTGAGACTTGCTTTTGCTAAAAACTCCCTCACCCAGAATTGCATCAAATATTTACTCCAAAGTAACTTCCTAAAATCCTTGCTAAGCCTTCCAAGGACAAGTGTAACCAGTTCAACTACTTTTCCCTTTTCATTTGCAAATATCCTTCTTCTGTGATGTGATTAGCAGCAGCATCTCCTTTGTTTTCTGTAAAAGGTAATCACCTAAAGCGAGCCTGTGCATAGTAAATGAGGACCATCAGGTAACTTGCGGAGAAAAGAAATAAAGGCCTGTCATGGTGGAGACCTTGGTTTTTTCTCCCCTGAGAGGAAAGCCATGCTCGCCCTTTTCCTCCACAGGACTAGGTAGTCTGTGTGAATGTCTTGTGTCTCATCCACAAAGTGGCAGACCCCACAAGCTGGGGTGTGCATCATCTCTCCCTGAAGCACAAAGGCTCAGTACCATCTTGATTGTTTGCAGTCCTCCTGGGTCACAAAGGTCAAATTGCTTGTGGTCTCCAGGAGTCAAGCTGGGACATGCCTTCAGTTCCTGGAACAATAGCTTTTTATATGCATTAATTATTAAGCTTATTAACTATAACTTAAAACTAAAAATTTTCCAAGTCTTTCCCCATCAAATCCAAATATGTATGTTGATCTATAATCACTTCAGAAATACTATTTTAATATGTTAATCTTATTTTAAAACATTCAAAGATATTTTAATGATATATGAAAATATAAAAAGTTCTAATACTCATGTACCACAGTGATTTTAAGCCACAAGAAGTTTTAAAACATGTAATACCTGACTATTTAGTCATGAACACTGACCTCTTTTTCCTTAGATTGTCATTGAAATATAACAACTAACACAACAATAGCTGTCTGGTGTGAATTAATCAAATGTATACCTATTTTTTGTCAGATCAGCAAAAAATATATCTTTTCATGTGCCACAGAATTTTAGTAATTGATTTATGTGAACCATGACATGAAAAAGGTGGGAAATTGCTACTCTAGCACAATATGGATCAGCCCAGGCAAGAGCCACAACTCTGACTTTGGTAACTGCTGTTGTCTTTATTGAAGAGCTTCCTGATGGGATTCCTAGGGCCTCTTTTTTCTTGCTGTTCTAATCGAACAATAAGAGATATTTTCTTGAAGCTCATTATTTTATGAAATATTCCTATACTTTAACATTTTCTATGAGACAGTTCATGATATTATTCTCTTATTCTTTATATCTTTGGAAATATGAAATATTTCATAAATTTTAATGTGCATTTATTGATCCCTCTCCAGTACTATTTGGGGCATATAATTTTTGATACTTTTCTAATTTAAGAAATATTTTTGGTTATAAATTTTATATCTTATTACTTTGTGACTCTTAGAGATTGGGTCTGGAAATCATAAATAAATCAAGGAAAGGCAGGAGAGACAGGACATGCAAATGGTGCTAAAAGAATAACAAGTTTCCTTTGGAAGAATAAAGAAAGAATACAAAAAGAACGCATTTAATATGAAGATCTATGTAAACATCCAATGGAAAAGGGAAAATGACACAGCATTTATAAACATCGCATCCAGTATAATCCCATTTTGCACAGGGTAAATGTTCTAAAATCAGTCCTTAATTTCTAAGTTATATGTAATCAAATTACCATGAGTAATCCCTTTGACCATGGCATAAAAATTCTGTAATATAAACGTCATTATACTTCAATAACACTACCAAAGCTAGCTTTTCCTCCAACAATGGATAAGCAGATGTTTTGTCAGCTGGCAACAGATGGAAGTTTTGACTGGCACTTAATGCCATTAGCATCTCAATCGTGAATCCTCAAACACTAATATTACACTCAGGCTAAAAGATGCTTACAATATAAGGGCCCTATGAAACTGACACTTTCCTTGATCAACTCAGCCTCCTCTTCCCCCACCCCTAACAACAAAAATTCCACTTTCCACTTTAGGTTCATCCTGGTGCATAAGTGCCTTAAATAAAATAGCAAGTAGAATTTCTTTTGTTTTTAAATTATTCTCCCTGGTCCCCTCCTCTTTCTGTCTCTCCAAGAACATATTGTTCATTACAAAATTCAAAAAACATAAACAAATGCAGGGTGTAATTTCACACCACTCAGAATGAGGCATACAAAAGGCAAATTGCAGGGGGAAATTTGGAATGAAACAATAGAATGTTGAAATACAAGGTAGTGTTTAATGATTAGAACCTGTGGGGCATTATGCTAATATTATTGAGGATGTCTAACTCTTGCTACATTTTTCAAATATCTAAACAGCATTTTAATATTTTCTTTACTTAATAGGTAAAGTTATTAAAGCTAAAACCTTTACAGTAATGCACACAGAATTGATTTTCAGTCACTTTTCTCTCTTCACTCTACCCTAGTCTCTATAGCTTTTATTTGTATAATACGTATAATTAGGACATCAAATTTGAATATTCAAAGTTTAAGCATGATGCCCCCATTTCTACAAAACACACACAAAAATACAATTTTTTAAGATGTTAACTAGTAAAAGAAAATTAGGCTACATTCTATGTAATTTTAGGAATGCAGGGTGAATCACAACTTTAGTGACCAGTAATTTTTATACCTAGTGTCACTCGAAAAATTCAGAGATTTTCAAAGGAAAATAATTAGCATTCTTGTACCACAGAATGAGGGGTACATATACTGCTCTTTTGCTGTTTTGTTTGAGGTTTCATTTTTTAAATTTTGTTTCTGTGTGAATGAAAACAAAAAATATTGTATATGTTTGCAATTTTCATTTTCTGCACAGGTTATTCCCTTGTCTTATATGTATGAAGGAGTAGAGAGCAAAATAAGAGAATATAAAACAGAAAAAAATGTTTTGATGTTTTTTCTCTCTTTATGAATGGAGAAAATGCAAATTTTAGATTAGCTACTTAGATTCCTGTTTCCTTACTTATTAATTAGTATTTTAGGAGATATTTTTGGTAAAGAGATCTCTTAAAATAAAATGTTCTTTGTATTAGGAATATTAAATATCAATATAAATGTGTTATTTACATTTGTCTTTATATAAAGCATTTTTCTCAATTTTGTAATAAAGAAACTATCTTTTATTATTTATTAAAATATGTTTTTAAGAAAATAGCAATGAGTTTTGCGTACTTGGTTTCATCATTTACAGCACTTTCATATTTAATGAATGCTAATTTCTTAAACTTTCAACACCAAAAACACATGAAGAATTAAGATTAAAGTGCTTCAGAAGATTTATTTTACTGTATTCTTTATGTACAAAGTAACTATTTTCATATATAATTTTATTTTTAACAGTGTTTAATGAAATATATGAAAATTTAAAATATTCTGCTAAGAATTTGTGTCTATTTTTTAAATTTTACTTTTCAATAACAGTTTAGATTTAATATTACTTATATTAGTTTTAGGTATACAACAGAGTGGTTAGTCAATTATATACTTTACAAAGTGATCACCCTAACAAATCTAGTACCTACCTGGCAACATACATAGTTATTATAATATTATTGACTATATTTCCTATGCTGAAATTTATACCCCCAAGACTATTTTTTAACAACCATCTTGTACTTCTTAATCCCTTCATTATTTTTACACACCCCCACCTCCCCTCCCTACTGGCAACCATCAGTCTGTTGTTCCTTGTATCTAGGATTCTCTTTCTATTTTGTTTGTTCATTTAATTTGTTCTTTAGATTCTATGTATAAGTGAAATCATATGGATTTATCTTTCTCTATTTGACTTATTTCACATAGCATAATACCCTCTAAGTCTATCCATGCTGTCACAAATGATAAATTTTCACTCTTTTTATGGCTGAATAATATTCCATTGTATATATGTACTGCCACTTTTTTTATCAACTCTTCTGTTGGTGGGCACTTGGGTTCCTTCCATATTTTGACTAGTGTAAATAACACTGCAATGAACATACGGGTGCATATATCTTTTTGAATTACTATTTTTGGTTTCCCTAGATACATACTCAGAAGTGGAATTGCTGGGTCATGAGGCAGTCCCATTTTTAATTTTTTGTAGAACCTCCATACTGTTTTCCATAGTGGCCACACCAAACTGCCTTCTTACCAACAGTGCACAAGAGTTCCTTCATATATAATTTTAAAAGACAGTTTAATTTTATTCCAAAATAGGTATAAAATATTTAATTTTAAAAAAGGTAAAATATATAAAACAACTGTAAAACTATCTTAAATTTATGTTCAGAATCCTAGGATTTCTTTATACAGTATTTAGTCCCAATGTGAACTAGAACTATGTAGTTTTAAAGCCCATAAAACAAAAGTTTACCTCAGTGAATGTGACAGGAACCCAGCTCACACCTAGGTTTTCCCTACATTCCTTTGTAATTAATAGTTCATATCAACCATATGACAGAGCATTATCCCAAAGCGTACGAGAATATATAAGTATACCACTGCCTCAACAGTACCATAAGAATCTCTGTCATCTATGCTACATGACTTTGACTTTCTGGCTTGATTAATGACAACATCCAGAGTAATCTCAGAAGCTACATGTTGAAGCTGACAGAATTACTGGAAGGAAGATGCCTGGATCTCTGAATTATTGCATGAACTTTCCATGAGTTAGAAGTGAACTTGTTTTTCATAAATAATCTGGGGTTTTTTTTAACTGAAAAATAATTGACAAATATAATTGTACATATTTAACAGGTACAACATGATCACTTATGTTGTGGATATAATACACATTGTGAAAAGATCACCAATATCAAGGAAATTAACACATATATCACCACATATAACTAACTTTCTGTGTGTGGTGAGAATGTTTAAAATTTACTCTTAGCAAATTACAGGTATACAATATTGTATTATTAACTTTAGTCACCATGCTCTATATGAGATCCTTAGAATTTATTCATCTTACAAATGAAAATTTATACACTTTGATCTACAGCTCCCTATTTCTCTCTCCTCCCAACCCTTGGTAACCACCATTTCTATTTACTATTTCTATGAAAGTAGCTTTTAAAAAATATTCTATATATAACTCACTTTTTAGAGTTTAGTGGTATATATTAAAGGTCACAAGATGATGAGGCCTACCAAAAAGAAAATGGGAATAAAATCCAAGGACAAACATCAAAAAGTAATCTTTTCTTTCTTAATATTCCTCTACACTCTTTGTTACACAATACTGATGGACCTATTGTATGTTGTACAAAGCTAAACTTTCATGGATATGTATAATGTGGTATTAGGAGAAGAGTGGTATTACAAGCTATGTAAGTCCTGGTCAAAAATATAGATGATTCATAAAGCATTGATATTCAGATTATTAGCTAATTAGGTTAATAAAAACTCACCAATAAACTAATATATGTCTTTTTAAAAGTCACTGCTAAAACTAATATTTGTCTTTTTAAAAGTCACTGCTTGACATCAATCAATAAATCTCAAAAAATAAAGGGAAATGGGTGGCATGTTGAACATAAAATTTAATATGTAAATTACCATCTCCTTCTATTAATGCATCCCTTGCTTTCTGTGCCATATTGGACATCATTGGTCTTAACACATTTACCTGAGTTATTCTTTGACTAGGAACCACTAGAACTCTTCTGCCCTAGATTACAGCCGACATGGTATAAACTACCACATTAGTCTAGCAAATGATAAATATTTTCTAAGCAATTACTGTCAGAGAAGCCATATCAGAGTAGTAATAAATACAAAAAGGAATGGCTTCTTTCATTATGACACTTTCAATCTAATTTTTAAAGTATTTGATGTGTGGAGATAGTTTATAAGTAAGACTTTATAAAAAGCACTAAATGGATAGCAGAGACTATAAATCAAAAGTCAGTTCAGAAGAGGTAGAGAGTTAAAATATAAAATCAAAGAGGTAATATTTGAGTTACAAAGAAAGAATGCTTATGATTTATATCAGATGAGAGAAAAAGGAAAATTTTTCTAAGTGGTAAGACGTAAATCAAGTCATGGATATTGGACATGTGAGATTAATAGCTTGCAGAAGAGGTAATTTCAAATTAGGACAAGGTTGTAAAGGATCATGAATGTACAATAAAGGTGTTTTGGTTGTATCTAGTGGACAATAAAAACACAAAGTTTTCATCAGAAAAGTTATATTAGAAAAGGAGCATTTAATAATTCCAAAAAATTATTAAGAGGTCTAATATTCCTACATATCTACTTTAAGCTATGACCTTAGAACAGAACGAGGAGTCCCAGATGGTAAGGTATTTGCAACAGGCAAGGGCGGCAAGCCATGTGCAAGCTAACGAAGAAAAGAATAGGTATAATAAATTCAGTTTACTATGCCATTTTCTACAACCACAAAAAAGTAGGAAATCCTGAAGGAATCAGAGGAAATAAAAAAATGAAAACCAAAGCTGAAAACAATAAATGAGAATTTGGTAAATTGACCAGAACCAAAAGAAGCAAAGAATGCTCTGGAAATGTATAAAAATCTAAAAAAAAAATCTAATTCATATGATAAGCAAGGCAATGACAGACAAAACAACTATGTTAATCTACTGAGCCAAATTCAGCCTCACCTTACTTAAAAAAAAATTAACTCACTAAGAACAAACATGTTTGTATCTCTGGGCACGGGTGGTATCTGTTCTTCCTCTCCAGGTAGAAGAGCTATTTGTAAAATCATTCATCCTCAGATATTTCTGTCAAATTCCACTCTGGTTGATGCCAAATCATCAATGTTATTAAAATGTTTTGGGAGAGCCATGGCAAAAGCTGTTGCTGAATCATACTGCCACCAGAAATATTCGACAACAAAAGTTAAGTAACTGGCTCAGCAACAAACTGCTTTATAGGGTAGTAGATACAGTCTAGAGTAAGTGGCAGATGCTCTTACTATCCACAATAAAGGGCAAGAAGCTTCCGGTTTCTTTCCACCTCCAATTTAGCTTTTTTTTCCCCCTTATTAGAAACAGGATGCAGTAACTTTCAGATTAAGAACAATAATCACCTCTATGAAGAACTAAGGCATTTAAGAGGAACCAAGGGATGGAGGGAAACAAAGTCAAACACTTATTTTGTGTCTGCTCATACATTCTTGTGTAGTATTTTCTTTTATTTCCAAGTGTTTTTTTCCCCATAGTAACCCAGAGGGAGATCAATCTTAAAAAGAAACAAGTTGTCTTTCTTGCAAAGCTTTGTAGTCAGACCAGCCCTTTGTGTTCTGCCCTCACTCAGCTGTGTGCTCTCCTTTTTCATCATGAAAATAAGCGCAAAGTGAAGTCATTAATGAATTCTAGAATGTTTTTGATTGCCAGCAAGTAGGCAACAAACTAGAGGTTATCTGACAGATGATTTTCTTGATGCCCTACTACTCACCTGCCTCTCAGAACTTTTTCCCTAACCAATAGATGGGGCAAGATGCACTGGAATTGGTGATGACACAACCCAGGGAGGTAAGTCAATCTGAGCTAGCTTCAAAAAATTAGTAGGCTTTTGAAAGGAATATGAACATAAAAAAACAACCCTACCCACTGGAGAAAAAAATATAGTGAGAGGCAGAGTAAGGCTCAAAGACTGCTGAAGGTAAGACCTGTTTCTGGAGAAGGGTGGTAATATACAGCATTTAAAAATGAGCATTATTCATGGTGTAGATGTAGAGAACATAAAATGTGAAGAGATAAATTCACCTGCTTTGTATGTAGTGCAAACTCTTCATTAAATCCAATGTGACTTGTGCAGATGAGGAAAGAAAAATCTATCCATAAAATCTCTTTCTCATTGTGTTTAGTACAATTAATTACATTTTATACTGGTAGTGGAAATCTTGATACCCTATTTAATCCCGATATATTTTTAATCTTATTGAGTCTTTAAGAGGTTTCATATGCATGATATTTTATTACACATTTCAAAGAAGGAAATAAAGGTGTTTTAGCTCCTTGAAAGAAAGGAAGTAAATCTTATGATGTATGAAAGAAGCAATTCGTGTAACTACTGTAAAAGCACCTATTTGAGATCCCCTGATGTCTGATGTATGTGTTTTACCTCATACTGTGGGGACTGCTCCTTTCTCTCACTCCTCTGTTCCACTTGCCTTTAAATTGCCAAATTAAACAAGTTGTAATTGGGTAATTTAGTGCCTTGTAGTGATACTGTTCATTTGGGAAAAGTAAAAACTGTTCTTAACTTTATTATTTAGTAGAGTTGGTGAATAAATCATTTATATTTTCTATTATTATAGGATTTTAAGCATTTTATATCTTCTACTTTAACTTCTATTTATTATATATGTTATTTTAGAAATGACTCTACTGATACAGGCAAACAGTATTTTTAAATCTCTTAATGTTATGCCTACCTAGCAACAACTACTTGTCTATATAACATGCTGATTTTTCCCAAGGTCAAGAACAAACAGACAGTCATATATTTAACATTTAATGAAAGTCTTCCTCCATTTAGTGTCTACTTCTCTGTGAACATCTGTGAGGGAACCATCTCTATTTAAATGAATTGCTTAAGCTTGTTTCATTCAGGGCTAGTGACTTACATCTTCTAATTCCAGAAATGTATGTGTGGTGCCAGGTGGGTACTGTAAAAATCAGGGGGACACTTTGTGAAGTGTATGATTGTCTAACCAGTACTGTATACCTGAAACTAATAAAAATACTATTGACTCTAAACTGTAACTGAAAAATTTTTAAAAATTAAAAATTCTTTCTGCAAATAACATCTTAGTTCCACTGAGTTTTTGTGTAGAGCTATATAGCATGTAAGAGAAAATACATCTTAGGCACTTTCAATTTAAAAGACCACACTGGAAAATTATGAACCAACTTAAATATATTCTTTGATAAAGGCAAGTGGATATATGTCTAAGGACTTGAGCCTGGGGAATAAAAATCAGGTGGATCTGTGAGGTACTGAGAAGTTTTGAGGCTTAGCAGGTTGGCCTGAAAGGGCTTTGTATGATAAAAAGCTTCACAATGAAGTGGATTTGGAAAGTGATCAGGGACACTGTTAGGATGGCTGGAGGAGAAATAGATACTTCTCCATGTCCTTTTTGACACAATTCTCTCAACCCTTATTTATAATTTGTAGACTTTTCTAAAAATAAAATAATCTTGGTAAATGCTTTACAAATAAATGTTTTAGAACCTCAGAAAATGTACATATGTCTGTATATTGTCACCTTTCTCCCCCATAAAAACAATTATGTCAAGTTAAGAAAAAAAGAACAAGATCTCCAGTCTAACTGGAATAATTCGTATTATTCCTTCCTTTTTTCTTCAAACAAGTCTTTGAATCTGATGTTAGCTATTTGACCTTCCACAGTAAATATTTTTTTCTATTACTTACAATTATGGAAATATAAAACTATAAAATATAAAAAGTATATAAAATATTTTGAGGACATATTATTAAAATATTATATAATATTTATTGCCTAAAAATATTCTTAGAATTCTCTAAATTAAATTGGAAGAGGTTTTAGTTTATGAATCCTGGACTCCTTTTTCTTCACTTTTCAAAAAGGCAAAAGAAATTTGAATCATAACTCAAAAGACACTGTTTTGCTTGCTTTGACTAATTTCATTTGTTTTGTTGTGCAGTGAGGGATACATACCAAGGCAGTAAGGAGTCTACTGGTTGATATGCTCTGCTTAGGTTATAGATATTATTTATTTCAAGAAAAAAAGATGTTATTTCTTGCCTTGCATTCAGCATTAGTCTGAAAATATGCCCTCAGTATAGCAATAACATCTAGCTTTCCAGCTTTAGTGTGTTTCCTTTATTTAAATTCTATCCTTAGGCTCCAAATATGTGGAAAACTTCTCTCAGATCTATGATGTGTTATTGTACAGTTTTTTAGCAGTGCTTATCTTGACTCTCAGAATAGGTCTTCTCATGTTAACTTGGAAAAAGAGAAAGTCACTGAAAAGCTAGAGAATATAAGTCCATCTGAGGAAGTAACTAGTGCCAGAAAATAATACATTTTGAAGTAAAGTAGTATACTGCTTAATGATGAAATATGTTCTAAGAAATGCCCCCTTAGGCGATGCCATTATGTGAATATCAAAGAGTGCACTTATACAAACCTTAATGCTATAGCCTACTACATACCTGGGCTAGATGGTATAGCCTATTATCCCTAGATGACAAGCCTGTGCAGTATGTTACTGTACCAAATGATACAAGATTGAATCAAGCACTGGAGAAAATGATGCAATCAAGAAGATGACTCATGAGAATACTGCCGGTGTAACCTGCCATACTGCTATATAGCCAACATTTCTTTTACAAGTAAAAATAGTACACTCTAAAATAACAATAAATAGTGTTGTAAATACATACACTGATAGCACAGTTATATATTATAATTATCAAGTATTATGTATTGTACAACAGGGTTGTTTATGCCATCATCATAAACACATAAGTGATGTGTCCCACTATGAATTTAGGATGGCTACTATGTCTCTAGGTGATTAAAATTGTTTAACTTAATATAATCTTAAGGGACCAACATTGACTTATGTGGTCTGTTGTAGACAAAAACATTATTATACACTGAATGACTATAATTTCTCTTTTCAGAAAGACCTCCTCTCAAATATCAAAAATTTTTCATTAAAAATTACAGAAAAAGTTTCATATTGGTTTTATATTTTTCCTCCCAGATTTGATCCAGACCCTAGGCACCAAAATGGATTCATATGTCTTTAGATTTTAACTTTCTATAAAATAAAAATAACAAATAAAATTTGTTTTATTTGTCAAAGAAATATTGGGACAAGAGATGTTTTAAAATTGTTAGTTTTTACTTCAGTTTGGCACAGTGGAATGAGGGTAGGCTTGGAACTGGGCAGAATGTTATAGTTACTAAACCAATAACTACTCTAGCTGTATAATCTTGGGCCAGTTATTAAAACTGCTGAATCATTTTGATCAGCTTTACAAAATATCATAGTAATAGCTATCATGCAGACTTATTGTGACAATCCAGTAATATATTAGAAAGCACCTGTCTCCGAATCTAATCTATTACAAAATAAAAATGTCCTTAGGTTTTTAAGTGCTTTTGTGAAAAGTCCTAAGCTCCTGAAACATGTAAATACATATGGTGTAACATAGGAATGAATGCTTTCAATTTCCCTGGAAACAGTTTACTCTTCACATACCATACAGGTTAGATCAGCAGCCACTTGTCTACTAATCGCTCTGGTCCAAGAGCACCAAATGTTCTCAATGAGGCTAAGCCCTAACATTCCAGGAAGAGATGAGCACTATCTCTCCAGGTATTTACATTTCAAAGAATATAAACCTGGAACTTTTAAATATTTCTAAGTTATAAAAATAGGAGATACCCACAGTTTATGACTCTTCAAAAGACACACTTATGTTTCAAAAGGGTATAGTGAAAACAGATTCTTTTCAATCCATCTCAGGATAGAGAAAGGGTCAGCAGTCTCTCTCCTACAGATAAATGGAGAAAGTTCAATGTTTTCTGTTCATCACCTACTATTAATTTTGAAATTTGTATGTTGTAGATATTTGACCTGGCTTTCTTCATAGAGTCCCTCCTAGGGTAAGAATCAAAGTGTGGGAGAATAACATGATCATTACTTTCTTTTTAAATAGATAATAATGTGATAATAATTCAAGATACCTTATGTGTGCATTCAATATAAAATTAATAATAAGTATTTTAAAAATAGAACAGTGGTCAGTCATATCAGTGTTTCAGAATATTTTGCTTTAAAAAAATAACAGAGTATTGGTTTCAATTACTAAGTTTAGATAAGGTCTCAAGTTAGGGTTGTAGTCATGTGTTCCTAAAGGAGAGGAGCCATATTTCTATTTATCTAAAACATCCATAACATTGATCAAGTGGTGAGCAGAGACCACAGGTCTCAGCATCATTACCACAGACACAAACTCACACACACACACCCCAACACAGACTCAATAGTTCAATGATATTACCTAAGTAGAGACAAAACCACTAAATTGGATGCTAGACCAATTAATCAACATGAATTCTTTTAACTTATAGAGTGCTCAGTAAATAAAAGTCATATCTATGTATTCATAGGTTTTTGTCACTTAGATCTTGTTTTCAACCTGTCAATATTATACAAGGATGCTCAATGTCATTGGCATTATTATGTCATTCTTCTGTGCTTCAGGAGGTGGTTTAAGGAATGGATATCATTTCCCAAGGTCATAAAATCTCACTGCTTTAAAAACTTAATCAGTCTAGAAAGTGGCATCAAAATGTAGAATCATATTCCCAAATGCCTTAAAAATGCAAATTATGAGATGTTGCAGTGACCTTTCATCTATACCTATAACTTCCATGATACTTACTAGGAAGCAGACAAGCAGCATGGTTAGCCTGTTTCTGACCTTGAGCTACTTACTCATTCTCCAAAGCTCTATTTGAATTCAACATTGGCATTCATCTTGAACTCAGAATACGAACAGGAATATTGCATGCATATAAAAGTGACTAATTTCAGAATTCAATTAACTGATAAACTCTCTTATAGTTCTTTTAGGTGTCTTTTTTGTCTCTGGTTTTAAAATTAAGTCCTTGCTTTCTAATTTTTAACAAAATTGCTCAAATCAACCTTCTAACAGAGTTTTTCCTAATGGTATCTGTTTTTCTCAGTTTATACCAAATTTCTGTTTATTCATTCAAAAATATGTATTGAGTAGACTACATGCTAGGCTCTGGTGGGGACAAAGAGGTATAAAAACTATTGAGAATTTTATAATCTCATTAGGAAAGCAATTCAGTGCCAAAAGGGCATAGTGCTGAGTATTAATTCTATAGAGTTCAGAAAATGTGAGAACACTGTGTACCTCTATAACAGGAAAGGCTTCATAGCAATGGAGGAAAATATTCCCAACACGTGGAGGTGGATTAAAAACAAACAAACAAACAAGTGATTGCCAGAGGCAGGGTTTGAGGTGGTGGGCACAGTGAAGAAGGAGGTCAAAACTACAAAGATTCAGTTACAAAATAAATAATATGGGGGTATAATTAAAGCATGGTATTATAGTTAACATTGTATTGCATATTTGAAAGTTGCTAAGAGAATAGATCTTAAAAGTTCTCACCACAAGAAAAAAGATTGTAACTATGGATGATGACAAATGTTAAGTAGACTTTTTGTGGTGATCATTTCACAATAAAACAAATATCAGCATCAGATCATTACATTATACACCTAAAACTAAGATACTGTTTATGTCAAATATATATTAATTTCAGAAACAATAAAAGCATTCCTGTGTAAAGAAAGAAAAGTGAAAAGACAAGAAAGAAAAGTTGATGTCTGTGGAAACTGAAGCAATGGTCTTTGCTGAATCAGCTGGTTACCATCAAGATAAGCTGGAAAACAATTTGTAAAAATACATAAAGGCCAGATTATAGTGCCTCATTGAAGGAAGCCAGAAGAATATTTATTTCAGTGATTTAAACAACTGGGAGTCTTTTTGGGTAATGAAAAACCAAATTGTATGGTTGAGTTGCTGGCATAGGTAAACATGGCTGGCTTCCTCTCACAACCACAGCAAAATTTACCATTAGACTACAAAACAAATATCACCCAGAATCATCAGAAAATCAAGCTGTATGGAAGTTCAACAACCAAAGAATTAAAGAAATCACATTCATCCAGATAGGTAGGAGGGTCATAGATGTGTATGTGTGGAAGAGGTTGGTCCCACACCCATGTCTGGTGGATAAAAACCAGGAGAGATACCTCAGGAGAGAGGGACATCAGACAACCCAGCCCAGGGTTCCAGTGCCAGGAAGATAAGTCCTCATAACTTCTGGCTGTAAAAGCCCCTGGGAGTAGGGGTGGCAGAAGAACTTATGGGATTGTCAGGTGTCTTGTCTTAAAGGGCCTGCAACAGACTGAGGATTTATGCAGATTCACTCCCTCTGGGCTCCAGCATCAAGGCAGCAGCAGGAAGTGCAGCAGCAGTGGCACACAGGCAGAAACTGAAGTGTCTGACATCAGGGTGAGCACCAAGGGACAGCTTTCTCCCGGATAAAACTCCAGAGGCCAGGCAATGGCCACAGTCCCCTTTCTGAGCCCTCCCCCACACACAGCCACAGAGTGGAAACACCATATTTGAGACTCTATCAACTTTACTCACATGGGTTGCTTGGCCCTGGCAACTACCTAAGACTCCACCTCATCCAAATTACAGGTGCACTTTTCAACAATAGGCCATATTACTAAGACAGGGAGTCAAAGCAGCTCTGTCTAATACATAGAAACAAACACAAGGAGGCTGCCAAAATGAGGAGACAAAGAAAGATGATTCAAATGAAAGAACTAAAATAAACTTCAGAAAAAGAACTAAACAAAATGGAGATAAGAAATCTATCAGATGCAGACTTCAAAACTCTGCTTATTTGGATGTGCAAAGAACTTATTGTGAACTTTAGCAGCACAAAAAAGAGCCAGGCAGAAATGAAGTTTACTAAGTGAAATAATGAAAATTTACAGTGAATCAACAGGGAAGTGGATGAAGAAAAGATTCAACCACTGTTTTGGAATATAAGTAAGTAGAAAACATTCAATCACAACAGGAAGAAGTAAAAAATATCAAATAAATAAGGATAGACTAAGAAGCCTTTGGGACAACTTCAAGCATACCAATATTTACATCATAAGGATGCCAGGAAAAGAAGAGAATGTGCAAGAAATTGGAAATATTTTTGAAAAAATAATGAAAGAAAATTTCCCTAATTTGATGAAGGAAATAGACATGCAAGTCCAGGAACCACAGAGAGTCCCAAGCAAGATGGACACAAAGAATTGTACTCCAAGACACATCATAATTAAAATGGTAGAAGTTAAAGGTAAAGAGAGAATCTTAAAAGCATCAAGAGAAAAGTAGATAGTTACCTACAAAACAGTTCCCATGAAAACAGCTGATTTCTCAAAAGAAACTTCAGGGAAAAAGGACTGGCAAGAACTATTCAAAGTAATGAAAAGTAAGGACCTACAACCTATATTACTCTATCCAGAAAAGCTATCATTTAGAATCAAAGGGTAGACAAAGTGCTTCCCAGACAAAGTAAAACTAAAGAGTTCATCATCACTAAGTCATTATTACATGAAATAATTCCATTGTTAAATGGAATTATTTAAGAAAAAGATCAAAACTGTGATCATGAAAATGGCAATAAATTCACAACTATCAACAATTGAATCTAAAAAAATGAACTAAGCAAACAAGCAGAACAGAAACAGAATTGTAGATATGGAGAGCACTTGGAGGGGGCAGGGGAAGAATGGCAGAGAATGTGCAAGGATTAAGAGATACAGATTGGTAGGTACAGAATAGACAGGGGAATGTTAAGAACAGTATAGGAAATGGAGAAGCCAAAGAAGTTATGTGCATGACCCGTGGACATGAACTAAACGGGCAAGATTATTGGAGGGAATGGGAGGTACTGGGTGGAGTGGAGCAAAGAGGGAAAAATTGGGACAACTATAATATCATAATCGATAACATATATTTAAAAAACTAAATTGTTATCTCCAGGGCAATTTCTTTTCTTTCTCTTTTATTTTGAAATAGTTTAATATATTTTGTACTGTTGTTCAGTTACGGTTGTCCCCCATTTTTCCCCATTGCTCTCCCTTGCCTTGTATCCCCCGACTTCCACAGTCAACCTCCCACCCCCATTTTCTGTGCACATGAGCCCTCTGTTCATGTTCCTTAACTTGTCAGGGCAATTTATTATCTTCAAAATGAGTGATTCTTTGCACAGTTAGTGCAGATCTATAATCCTCTTCCATATCTTTTAGGGAAAAGGAAGGGACCCCTAGCCCAACAGAATTACTGTTATTCACTATTTCCTATGGGTTACAGTATCTGCTGACAAAGAAGCCTGGAGGAAGAAAGTGAGTCTAGGAGTCTCCAAGTACCCAAGGATCCTGGTTGACCCTGCAGAGAAACAACTCTGAGGGTCTCAGTAGGTGTGACAGCAGCAACAGATCAGAGCAGGTACTGTTATCTCACATGGCCCTAAGAGAAGGCCACAGGCCCCCTAAAAGTATATATCATTCTATTAAGAGTAGCCTTGCTTCTAGAGCCAGGTCATAAATATAAGTAATACACCAGTCTTTTCAAAACATACTGAAAAACATCTGGAACATGGTACTGTTTCCTCAATTAAGCCACACACTTAAGAATATACCTAAAATAAATAAAACAAAAAAATAACAAAATAATAGACATGTACCATTCAGTTTCATATGAAGTCTCTAGTTTACAAAAATTTTTGTTTCTACCCCTAGCTGGTATGGCTCAGTGGACTGAGCACAAGCCACCCTTGAGTAGAAGGCAGAGAGGGGTAAAGAAAGATTGAAGTAAGAAAGAAACATTGATTGGTTGCCTCTCATACATGCCCCAATGGGGGAATGAACCCATAACCTAGGCAAGTGCCCTGATCTGGAATAAAACCTGTGACCTTTTGATTTGCAGGAGGACACTCTGATCAACTGAGCCACACTGGCCAGGGCTCAAAAAGCAGTTATAATGAAAGAGCAAGAGGAAGAAGGCAGATAATAAGCCACCAATACATTCAAAAGTTCATTAAGCAAATGTGCTAGATTTGAAAACTCAAATACTAATCAGATATTTGATAGTGTTCTTAAGAACATTTATAGTGTCAGGAGCTAAAAGTTTCAGGAAGATAAAACATGAATAAATAAACAGGAAATAAGAAAACTAAGTAAAAGACATGTATTCAAGATTTTCCTTTAAAAAAGGAGAATGGAAGCTCTCAGAAATAACAAGATTTTGTTCAAATTCTGAATTTTGGTTTAGTGGGTAAACTAGTCTGCAAGTTCTTAGAATAGAGTAGCATTGGACAAATTTAAATCAAGTCCTTAGAAAAATGCTTAGCTTCATGAGCCAGAGAGAACAGAAAGAAATGCTAGGACCAGAGGGTTGAAAGCAAAATTTTAAACGTAAAATGGAATCCAAAGTGATAAACTCTCATTAAAGCAGGTGGAACAAATACAAGGAGCATTAAGTCACATCATAAGTTATTTCTTGAACATTAAGTATTTATAATAAAGAAGAAAAATCTTAATATCTTTCCTGATGGAGTTTACAGTTGACTAGCAAAGGCACATATTTAATAATCACTGATAAAAATGCAAAGTTTTAACTGAAGGAAGTGCTAAAAACAAGAGTCATCAGGATCCTAATGACTATTATGGAGTAATTGATTTGTCATGGAGAAAGAAATACTTGCATTGCTATTTAAAACTAAATAAAGAATTAAATAAAGAGGTAACACATACTGAGTACCCTATAAACAACAGAAATATATTTCTCACAGTTCTGGAGACTGGTAGAGTCTGAGATTATGGTCAGGTAGAGGCCCTCTTCCAGGTTGTTGACTTCTCATTGTATCTTCACAAGGCAGAATTGGAAAGCTAATCCCATCCATAAATGCCCAGCCCTCATTACCTATTTACCTATCAAAGGCCCCACCTCTTAATACTCCTCATTGGCATTAGAGTTTCAACATATGAACTTTGAGGAATATAAACATTCAGGCATAGCACATTGTAACATGTTTCACCTATACCAGTTCAAATGTAAAAGGCAGCTTCATTTATTTATGCCAAATAAATTTGAATATACTGAATTATACTATTTGCAGGAAACCAGCAAAGCTGATGGAACATCTAATGTGATAATTAGCTGGCAGAACTTCTCTTCTCCAATGACACATCTCTCCTAATTTAAAACCATGACAAGAAAGGAGCGAGTCACATCTGTCAACTGTTAAGACTGTCATAATATGCTAACTAAAAATGCCTTTGCAAATGTATTATATTTCTTGGACAGTTTAGAAAGCTATAGTTAGGATGTTTCCCTATCTAGTAGGATTTAAATAATTTCATAATCACCACTATAGTAAAGTGAAAAAATGCATGAGCCAATCTATACATAGTACATGGTATTACAGTTATCAAATAGAAAACAGGTTTATATGCAACAAATTCTTTGATTCCTTCCTAGTATGAGTATGCCCAATTACTCCAGGAAGTTGTCTCAATTACGTTTCATGCTCTCCATAAATTGCAAGTTTCTTTAGTCCCACTTTGTGAAAATTATGTAAACTAAAATAACTTTGAGTATCACATATAATTTCTATTGCAATTTCTGGAATAAATATTTTGTATAGCATTTTAAAAAATTCAACAATATAAAAATATCAGTAAAACTTTATAAGATTTGCTTGAAAGGCAATAATGACTTGCCCTTTTTTACTTACACATCCTGAATTTTCCCTTAGACACACAGAAAAGTGAAAAAAGTATGGGAATAATGAGATATAAACTTTAATCCCATTCAACCCTTAACCTACTCAAAGAATTAGCCAAGTAGACAGTGGAAATCAGTGATGAAAGCTATCTTTATATATATGACAGGCTATCTTATTAGGTAACGACATTTTCAATATTCACAAGATGTCACACCAGGGCTCTTGTGACTTGGTGGGACACATAAACAAAAAGAGGAGTGTGCTAGATGGCCTCTGTGTTCCATTCCAACTATGAGATAATGTGAGATTCTCTGAACCTCAATTTCCTTGTCCAAAAAGAAGCCATAATAGTTAAGAATAAACCAGTCATTTTTAAAATTGAGATAAGGGATACAGGACAAAAAATGTGAGCTCTGCTCAGTAAACCCCTCTAGGAACCTACATTATAAAACTTTACTCTTCCAGCTTAACTATTGCTAACTCATGCTTTTCTTACCCTGGTTACACAAGTGCTTGGGCTCATCTCTGCAGCATTGTTAAATTGGGGGGGGGGAAAGCACAATAATTTGTTACTTTTGGATTAGTATCTCAGTATTGTTGTATGCACAGAATTTTTTATACTTTTAGTCACTGAACTTTTTTTTTGGCTGTTTGTTTTTCCTTCTATTCACACAAAAATGATCCATAATGAAATAAAAAATAGAACTTCAAACTTCCTGTTTGATCTGAAATGACTTTCTTATGCATTTTGACTAAATAATGCATTCTTTTATAGTTGACATAAGAGATGTTCAAATATGGAATAATTTTGTTATGGGTTATCATATGTTTAAATGGAATATGCATAGCTCTGGCTGGTGTGGCTCAGTGAATTGAGGGCCAGCCTGCTAACTAAAGGGTTGCTGGTTTGATTCCCAGTCAGGGTACATGCCTGCGTTGCAGGCCAGATCCCCAGTAGGGGGTTCACAAGAGTCAACCACACATTGATGATTCTCTCCCTCTCTTTGTCCCTCCCTACCCTCCTCTCTAAAAATAGACAAACAAAATCTTAAAAAGAATAAATAATGTATAGTTTAATATTGGTGTAACAGTTAAATGTAAACCAGCATTTCATATGCCATAAATCTTATAATTTCTTATAAAACTTCTTATAGGGACAGGATATACATATATATAAAGTAAGCAGCTCTTTAAAGTTACATATAAATAACATTGGTATTAAGACAATTGTCGTAGCTGAGTTAATGTTTATTACATCTAGTTCTAAATTCTTTCACCTGTCCCAGCTTGGCACTTTAGATGATATTAACAAATAAGAAAGTCCAGAAATACAGGGGATTTAATTTAATATTTCCCAGTTCTTTTATTCTGAAAGGTCTCCACATTTTAAGAAAAAATTATTTTTATCCAGAAACTCAAAGAAATATTATATCCACTAAAATTAGACTCTTGGCAATAAACTTAAATGTGCATTAAGCTCACCTTAATGTTCAATCTGTTTCTCTTTCATAATCCCAAGCATCTAACATTTACTCAGGGGGACAACTCATGTTGTTCATTTCAGAATGTCCTTTCCTCTTCTGTCAGCCTGGCCAGCTATAATTCATACTTCAAGGCCTAGTTCAAATGTCAGCATGATGCAGCTTACTTCAAAACCTTCAGAGACAAGTAATTACTTCATCATCTGAGGTTCCAAAGAATTTCATATTTATCTCTAAGAGTACTTTTTTCCTACTTTAGAAATATTTAGCAAATAGTTGGTAACTATTTATGTTATATTGCAATGATTTTTAAAACTTATCATTATTCAGTATTTCCTAACCATTATCCCATAGGAAACCACTGCATAACAAAATGCAAACCAAACATATTTATTTCCATTGATGTGTAAGAAATCATCACAAACTTAGTGCCTTAAAACAATACCTATTTATTATCTCCATATTTACACTACCTATTTATTATCTGTATGTCTGGCTCTCTGCTCAGAGTCTCATTGAGCTGAAATCACATGGCTCTCATAGGTCGTGCACTATGAATGTGTTTCTTCAAGGTAAGCAGAACTGCACATTTTTTACTACTTCTAACATCTAGAACCCTGTAAAGAAGTTCATCTGATTAAGTAAGGCCCACCCAGGATATCACCTCTTTGATTCATTTGACTGATTAGAGACCCTCATTACATCTGCAAAATACTTTTTGCCACATAATAGCAATCATAAGAGTGACATCCCAACACAACCCCAGGAGAGAGTAGTAAAGTATTCTGACCCAGAAAAGAGGAGCATTTTCTCAGTGACATTGTTCAGAATTGCTGCTCAGTGATGATACTTTAAAGGAGAATGACAGTTAGCTTCAATATTATATTTAACTTTTCTAAAGAGTATGCATTCCTTATTGCCTGCCCTCTGGGTGGACTATTCTGACCAGTTTTCCCATGGTGCATTACTGTTGGTGATGTCAAAAAATTTACCTGATGGGATATTTAATAGAATTCAGGAGATTTTTTCTAGCAGAATCTCAAAAGTACAAACTGATTATTTCATTTTAGCTGCATATGAAAAATTATATGGAAAGTACAGCTATATAAGACACTTAAAATTTTTATCAGGATTTTAAAAAATGTAAAGAACATGGACATGCTTGCTAAAATAAAAATTGTTTTTCATACCTAGTTATTCCAACACAAGAAGTTTCTCAAAGTAAGAAATGACATTTGGGCAAAGATAAAATTCAGGGCTTTTTGTAAAATATGGCCTCAGGATAAATTTCAGGTTGAGAGAGCATCTGTAAGACCCTTTGTTAAAGCTTCAGAGGATTTAAGGTAATTCCTCATAGGCTTCCTCAGCTAGAAAAAGGGATGACTTCCACAAATAATAAGGGGAAGCCTTCTAGACCCTCTCAGAAAAAATATTTTCCAAGATCTTAATGGTATGCTTCTCATATTTTCTTGCCTAAAGAAAATGTTAGCTATGAATCTGAAGGTCTTGCCCTTTAGATCTTCTTTACTAGATAAAGACTTAAAAATTGTGGGAGTGATCCCAGTTAGAAAAGGGACTCTCCCAGAAAAAAAAAATATGGATATGGCCCTAGTCTAATCGAGCAGACTTATAATTTGATACATAAACACAAATACAATTTTAAAATAATTATACCAACTTGTACTGAAAAGGACAGTTAAAATAAAAAGATGTCTCAGGCCCTACAAATTTCCATGAGTAGGATGCAGGCTATAAAATATATTTAGTTGAGGACATGAGGCTTTTTTAAAAATCCTCACCTAAAGATATGCTTAGAGAGGAAGGGGATAGGGGGCGGGAGGAGAGATTGAGAGAAAGAAATGTTAATGTAAGAAAGAAAGCAATTGATCAGTTGTGCCCTGACCAGGGATGAAACCTGCAAACTGAGTATGTGCCTGGACTTGGGATCAAACCCACAACTTTTTGGTGTATAAGACAATGTTACAACCAACTGAGCCACCCAGCCACGATAATGAGGCATTTTCTATAAAAAATAAGAAATTACTCAATTTGGAGCTAAGATAAAGCCAAATCAGAAGTAAAATATCCCAGGAGGCACAACTGGGTCTTAAGCATGTTTCCTGCACCCAAAGCAGGGTGAATTATCACCTGCTGTATTTCAGATTGCTGTAGACCAACAACTTCTATGTGCCTTCTTTCCATTTTAAATGGGCATGCCTATCACATTAATGTATTTGGTCAACAACCATCCCCAAGCCGAGTGTGTGTGGGAGGGAGATAAATTGTTTCTTTGATCCACAGATCTTCGTACTAAGAAGCATCTTATTTGAGGAATCCTATCCATACCTGAACCTGATTTAGATCATGGAATTCCAGATTCAAAACCTGATCCTGACAGCATAGTGTGATAAAACTTTGGGAGTCTTGGGAGGGGCTGAGTATATTTTGTACTAGAGAAGAAGAATCACTGGAATCCAGAGTGGAGACTGTGGAAGTTAGTCTCCAAAGAACCCCCTAACCCCCACCAGTGAATCACACCTCCCAGTATTTACTCCCCAGTATGATGGACACCATCCACACTGAATCTCAGCTGATTTGTATATCCAATAGATTGCTGCAGAAATTATTTAAAAAACACTCGCATTTTCTGCATAGGTCTCTTAAAATGTTTACCATTGGATCGAGTTCCAGCCAAGATGGAGGCATAGGTAGAAACCCTTCACTTCCTTGTACAACCAAAAGAAGGATAACAACCAATCTAAAACAAATAAATAACCAAAATAGCCAGAATATGAAACTGCACAGAACTCTGACAACCGAGGAAATAAAGAAAAAATCAACCAGAATAACTAGACCGGCAGACCACGCAGGTTGACTCAGAAAAACTGCAGTGAGGAGGTGGACAGGGTGGGCAAGGTAGGCTAAAGGTGAAACTGAGGCTCAGAGTTGACTGTGGACTACGGTGGTTGCCATGGTGGGAGAAACTCCCATCTTACACAAGAGTCTGTTGGAAAGTGCAATGAGCTGCACTGTTCCCTCTCTGGCCCCTCCCCTACAGGTAGTGTTGCAGTGCACCAAAGCCGGTTGCCCTGCCCAGGTGAATACTGAAGGCCAAACCCCCTTACAGCATATCAGGTGTTCCAAGACAAAGAAATATGGTCCAAATGACAGAACAGAGAAAAACTGCAGGAAGAGAACTAAGCGAGGAGGAGATAGCCAACCTAAGCCAAGAGGAGATAGCCAACATATCTAATGGAGAATTTAAAGCCGTGGCAATCAAAACACTCACAGATCTGATCAAGCTTGGTCAAGAAATGAAAAAACAAATGAAGGATACCCAAAGTGAAATGAAGCAAAATATTCAGGGAACCAACAGTGACAGGAAGGAAACCAGGACTCAAAGCAATGATTTGGAACAAAAGAAAAAAATAAACATCCAACAGGAACAAAATGAAGAAACAAGAATTCAAAAAAGTGAAGAGTCTTACAAATCCCTGGGACAACCTGAAATGTTCCAATATCCAAATTATAGGGTGCCAGAAGAAGAGGAAGAGCAAGAAACTGAAAACTTATTTGAACAAATAATGAAGGAAAGCTTCACCAATCCAGTGAAGGAAGTAGACTTCCAGAAAGTCCAGGAAGCCCAGAGAGTCCCAAAAAAGTTGGACCCAAAGAGGAACACACCAAGGCATATCACCATTAAGTTACCCAAGACTAAATATAAACAGAGAATACTAAAAGAAACAAGAGGACAGGAGTTAACTACAAAAGAGTGCCCATAAGGCTATCAGCTGATTTCTCAAAAGAAATCTTGCAGGCAAGAAGGGTCTGGAAAGAAGTATTTAAAGTCGTGAAATGCAAGGAGCTAAATCCAAGATTACTCTGTCCAGCAAAGCTTTCATTCAGAATGGAAGGGCAGATAAAGTGCTTCCCAAATAAGGTCAAGTTAAAGGAGTTCATTATCACCAAGTCATTATTATATGAAATGTTACAGGGACTTATGTAAGAAAAAGATGATAAAAAATATGAACAGTAAAATGAAAACAAACTCACAACTATCATCAAATGAATGAAAAACAATGAAAACAAAAACTAAGCAAACAACTAGAACAGGAACAGAATCAGAGAAATGGACATCACACAGAGGGATTTCAGTGGGGAGGTGAAGGGGAGGAATGGGGGGGAAAGGTACAGGGAAGAAGCATAATTAGTAGGCATAAAATAGATGGGGAGAGATAAAAATGGTATGAGAAACAGAGGGCTCAAAGAACTTATATGTACAACTCATGGACATGAACTAATGGTGGGGGGATGTTGGAGGGTTGAGGGGGCAGGGTGGAGGGGAGACAAAGGGGGGGAAATTGGGAAAACTGAAATAGCATAATCCATAAAAAATACTTTAAAAAATGTTTACCATTGGGATGTTCAACTTAAGCATCCAGAATCCATGATGTGAGAACAAGAAGGGTAGGCCACATAGAAAGAACAAGAGTAAGTTTTGGAAAACAGTTCCAGCTGATTTACTAGACAACAGGAAGCATCATCTTCCATGTAAATGAACAATGGTTGCATCCCAGTCAAGAGCTGACTGCCATAAAAGACTCAAAGCAAGAATCACCCATCTGAATTCAGTCAACTACAGAATCTCCAGAAGTGATAATGATTATTGTTTAAGCCAGGGGACAGAACTTTTTTTTGTAAAGGATCATATGATAAATATTTTAGTCTTAGCAAACTACAGGTGGCATATTCTTCACTTAAATAATTATTGTAAAATGTAAGGATAATTCTTAGCTCATAAAGGTCACACAAAATAAGTCCAGGTTTGTCCCATGGACTATAATTTGTGTACCCTGCTTCAATCTACAAATATAGAGTGTTTTGTTACATTGAAAGAGATGAACAGATATGAAATGGTGTGCACAAGAATTAGCATATTTGTTTTTCGATAGAATAAGCTTCTAGAAAATATCATGTTTTAAATATCTATGTAATCCCCTTATCTATAGCATGATGTGCATGTCTCAAGTATTTGTTGCCTATAATTACTTTTAATTATTAAACATGACTCAGTTATATTTCAAAATCTTAAATATGCTTATAAATAAATCTTTGTATAATACACATGAAATGTTTTGAAAATGAAGTGACAAAAATATCTTGCTATTAGCAATTATTACCTTTGGGTTGACTTAGAATGCACCTAAAGGCAAAAAAGAGGAGGCCATCAATCATGCCACCATATGGATGAGCCTAAAAATACTATACTGAATGAAAGAATTCAAATGCAGATGATTACATATTTTACAGTTCTATATTTATTAAATTTCCCTAAAAGGCAAATATAGAGAAAGAAAGCAGATTAAGAGTTACCCAAGTTAGGATGGGAGCAGAGTTAATGGCAAACTGATGTGAGGAAATTTGGGGGGTTAATAAAAGTGTTCTAAAACTGGAATACGTTGATGGCTGCATAACTATGAATATAAAGTTACTAAGATTATTAAATTTCATAATTAAAATGCATGAATTTTATCGTATATAAATTAAATTATGCCTAAATAAATGTATTAAATATACAAAGTATTCACATTTTCACTGTAGCAATATCATAAAATGGTCAAATCTCTTTGTGTAAATTTGAGAGAATACTAAAATATATTTTTAAAATATATTTTTAGCTTCCAGATGATAGTGTCAGAGTCGATGGAGTTGCGCTCACCTCCTCCCAGCCCCAAACTAGAAAAATAGACCTGAATAACCAACTGAAGATTAGCTAAACATAAGTCTTAGAATCAAGTATTTACAAAAGAAGCCACATTAACAATGGTAGGAAGAGCAGAGTGGCTAGGAGGGTTGTTCCCATGCCCATGTGCCATGGCTAAGAATCCCTGAAATGTGAAAGTCCTCCCTGAAGAGCATGGGATCTAAACTCCAATCTGTGTGGAAGTAACAGAGGAGAGGAGGTGCTCATATAACATCTGGAGCCCCCTGAAATAGCCAGGTGACCTCTTAAAGGACCAGCACACACAATCTTTGTAGCCACTTTTCTTGGGATCCTGCAGAGGAAGGACAAATGACCTCAAACTTAGCACTGGTATTGAGTTTAGATCTGTATCAGTCTGGTGAACACTACTGTCCTCTACCTGGTGAGTCACTGAGAGCCTCCTGTAAGCAAATCATGTACTACTATGGGCCCTTTCAGCAACTGAGCCTAACAGGCAGCAAACAAGAGCAGAGCTTGGAAATCCTTGCTTGACCTGCTCCCAGGCTTTGAGCTGGTGAAAACTGACCTTGGTGCATAGCTGGACCCCTTCTATTCACATCCAGGCACAGAAGAGGCAGCTGAAAACTGTGGATCTCTTTGTAGTTCCAAAAAGGTAGCCCAGAGCCCATCACTGGAAGCACCTGACATTGATGGACACTGGTTTCCCTCCCTAGAAGCCCCAGAACCAAAGCAACAAGTGGTTCAAAACACATCCAAGCATGACCTAATTAGCTCCACAAGTGGCATACACAAAGGGAGATGTCCACAGATACCCAACCTTGTTGGGAGCTCCCATAAGACTGTCAGCTGATTTCTCAACAGAAACATTTCAGGCCATAAGGGAGTGGCATAAAATATTCAATGCCCAACAAAGCTATTATTTAAAATTGAAAGAGAAATAAAGAGCTCCTAAGATAAAAAGCTAAAGAAGTTTATTACCACCAAACCAGTATTATAAGAAATGTTAAAGGGTTAAAAAGAAGAAGAAAGAAGAAAAAGAAGGAGAAGAAGAAGGAGGAGGACAAGGAGGAGGATGAAGAAGAAAAGAAAAAAACAGAAAAACATAGTTATAAATAAAATGTTAGTAAATATATACCTATCGATAATCACTCTAAATGTAAATGAATTAAATACTCCAAAGAAGAGACATAGGGTGGCTGAATAGATAAGAAAAAAAAAAGACCTATATGTATGCTGTCTACAAGAGACCCACCTTAGAACTGAACACACACACAGACTGAAAATAAATAGATGGAAAAGGATATGTGATGCAAATGGAAGCAAAAAACAAAAGCTGGTGTAGCAGTACTTAGAGTAGACAAATAGACTTTAAAACAAACAAAAAAAACTATAATAAGAGGTAAAGAAGAACATTACATAATGATGAAGAGACCAGTCCAACAAGAGGATATAATCCTCATAAACATTTAAGCACCCAACATAAAAGCAGCTAAATACATAAAGGAAATCTTGATAAACATAAAGGGAGAGATTGACAGTAATACTGTCATAGTAGGGGATGTTTTTATGTTAAATAATTGGATTTTATTTTATTTTTCTCTCTTTTTTTAAATTGTTGTTCAAGCCCTGGCTGGCATAGCTCAGTGGATTGAGCACGAGCTGCGAACCAAAGTGTCGCGGGTTCGATTCCCAGACAGGGTACATGCCTGGGTTGCAGGCCATGACCCCCAGCAACCGCACATTGATGTTTCTGTCTCTGTCTCTTTCTCCCTCCCTTCCCTCTCTAAAAATAAAAAATAAAATTTAATTGTTGTTCATGTATAGTTGTCTCCATTTTCTCCCTATTGCGCCCCCCAAGCCATCCACTCCTCCCACCCTCTATCCTACCACCCTTTGTTTTTGTCCATGTGTCCTTTATACATGTTCCTTGACAACCATTCCCCCTTTTTCCTCCATTATCCCTTCCCACCTCTCCTCTGATTACTGTCAATTTGTTGATAGTAGGGGATTTTAATATCCCATTGACATAAATAGATCTCCAAGACAAAATTCAATGAGGAAACAGGAACTTTAAATGACACTTTAGACTAGATGGATTTGATTGATATTTTCAGAGCATATCACACCAAGCAAAAGAATATACACTTTTTCAGGAGCTCAAGAAACATTTTCTAGAAAAGACCACATGTTAGGGTACAAAACAAGTGTTTTGAATTGAAGATTGAAATAATATCAAGCATCTTCTATGACTGCACGCACCTGACCATGTGGCCTGGCTGCTGCCTGTCCAGCCCCAGCAGCGCTTCAGAGTGCTCAGGCCCAGACCTGCAGCCCCACAACCCAGCTGCTCCCACCTGGGCCCTGCACCCAGGGCCCTGCAGGGCAGACTAGTTTTCTAAGAGGAAGGCAGAGATGCCCCACAGAGGAGAGCTGCAGGGTTCAGGGAGTAAGTAATCCCTAGAAAGATTTAACTCAGTGGAGCGATGAACTACCCTGAAGGGACTCTGAGAGTCCCTAACATCTAGGACAGCAAGATCAAGAAGGTGGTGTGTGAGTTGTCCCTAATTGGTGCACCTCAAGGAAAGCACAACTGGTGGACTGAAGGTGTAGGCTGGGCACAGAAGGGCACTGGGGACCTTGCAGCAAACTGAGGAACTGGGCTGGGGGCTGGGCAATAGCAAAGAGTGTGGCTTAGGAAGTGAGAAAAGTGAAACCACTTGCTCTTCACCCTGCTGCAGCCAGGAAGACCAGAAGAACTGGCTTGGCTGGTTTAAAGCCAGCAGAAGGCTTTTTTTTTTAAATTCCTTCTTCTTTTTTTCTGTCTTTCTTTTGTATTCCTCCTTCCTTCCTTCCTTCCTTCCTTCCTTTTTTTTTTTATTCCCACAAGTCGGACAATAAAACCTGAAGCTCTGAAAAGACCAGAGTTGGACCCAAAGAAAGGTCATCCCAACAAATGAAACAGTAAGACAAATTTCACTTTGCTACTCCAGAGAACTTGCAAGTTATTGTATATTTGTATTATTATTATTATTTTCATTATTCTTACATCTTTTATTTTGTTAGTATTTTTGTATTTCTCTTCTTTCTGTTTAGTCTTCCTCACTTGGCTGATTAAGTTGCATTGTTTGACTGTTATAATTGTAGCTCCATTACTATTGTAAATAATTGCTGTTCCATACAATTGCAAATACTACACAGCATCCCTTCCAAACCTTAGCTCACTTCACTGTTTCCTGAACTTTATTACTATGGTGGTTAACTCTATTCTCTCACATAATACACCTATTTTCTATCCTTTACTCTTTATCACATAATCTGATCCCCACACAAGCTCACTGCTTTCTAGATCCAACTCATAATCCTTCCCTGCCCCTTATAAGAGTCGTATCTTTTTCCCACCCTTTATAAAAAGTGGCTAGTTGGATGAAACATCACAGTTAACACTATATATATTCAAAGGATCTCCTATCTCTTCTCTATAGGTTGGTATTTTAAATACCATAGAATACACTCCTGCTATCTTAAACCATTTTGCTGTCCCCCTCCAACTGATCACAAAAAAGAGTAGGTGGGAGCTGTGAACACCAGGATACCTGCTGGAAAAGGAAACCCACCAACAAAGAAACCACCAACAGATAACAACATAGGAAGGTGAAGGAGGGAGAGGAAGCCACACTAACCTCAATACAGGACTAATCTGGAAATACAACTAAATGGTGAAGAAATTACCCAGAACAAACAACTGAACAAGAGTAAGAGAGAAGCCTCAAAACCTTCTACACACAGAAGAATCAGCTTCAACACAACCTGTCCACATATGAACAACAGATTACAAGACATGGTAAATGGAGTGACCCTCAGTTAACCAGCTGGAGAGAAAGAGCCACCAAAGAAAGACCCAACAACAATCAAAACCCAAAGACATACAGAGAGCCAATAGAAACAACAGTATAAGATCAGTGAGCTCAGGAGATTAATGAGACTGCACAACTGAATCTCACAGATATTCTACCATAGCAGTGCACACCAGAAACCGAGGGAGTCAGAACAGATCGATTTAAGAAACAGAGGCTAACAAGAAGAGTCTCACAAATAATGGGAAGACAATGAAACAATCTCCAAATGAAAGGAAAGGAGGAAGTCTCAGAGAGAATGCTAAATGAAATAGAGGCAAGTCAACTATCAGATACTGAGTTCACAGGAATGGATATCAGGAAGCTCAATGAGCTCACAGACAATTACCAAAAACTACAGGGAAACTACAATGAACTCACTGAAAACTATATAGATATGAAAAAGGAAATAGAAACTATAGACAAGGGCCAAGAGGAAATGAATAATAATATTTCTGAACTGAAGAACACAGAAGGAATCAAAACTAGGCTATATGAAGAAGAGGATCGGATCAGCAAGCTAGAGGACAAGGTAGAAAAAAACACCTAGAAAGAGCAAGAAAAGGAAAAGAGGCTCAGAAAGAATGAAGAAGGGATGAGGAAAATCCAGGACAACATGAAATGTAATAATATTCATATAACAGGGATACCAGAAGGATAAGAAGAGCAAGGGATAGAAAACCTGTTTCTGTCTAATGATAGAAAAACTAATGATGAAAATCTTCCCTAATTTGATGAGAGAAAAAGCCACACAAATCCAGAAAACACAGAGAGTCCCAATCAAGAGGAACCCAAAGAGGCCCACTTCAAGACACATCATAATTAAAATGGAAAAATTCCAAGACAAAGAGAGAATCTCAAAGGCAGCAAAGGAGAAACAGGAAGTAATGTACAAGGAAGCCCCAAGAAGGCTAGTGGCTGACTTCTTAATGGAAATGCTCCAAGCCAGAAGAGAATGGCAAGACATATTTCAAGTAATGAGAACCAGAGGCCTGCAAACAAGGTTACTTTACCCAGCAAGGCTCTCCATCAAGATGGAAGACCAAATAAGGAGCTTCCTAGACAAAAGAACTCTAAAAGAATACCCCTCCACCAAACCAGCTCTGCAAGAGATGCTAAAGGAACTGCTTTAAGAAAAGGAAGGAAAAGAAAGAGAGAAAAACACAGGTATGAAAAATGGCAATGAATAAGTACCTATCAATAACAATCTTAAATATAAATGGATTAAATGTTCCGATCAAAAGACATAGAATAAATAGCTAAATGGATAAAAAAACATGAACCACACATATGTTGCCTACAAGAGACCCACCTCAGAACAAAAGACCTACACAGACTGAAAGTGAAGGGTTGGAAAAAAACATTCTAAGTAAATGGACAGGAAAAAAAGCTGGGGTAGCAATACTTATATCAGACAAAATAGACTTCAAAACAAAGGACATTAAAAGAGATACAAAAGGACACTTCATAATACTCAAGGGAAGAATCCATCAAGCAGTTATAAACACATATGCACCAAATGTAGGAGCACTCAAATATATAAGAAAAATCTTGGAGGACTTCAAGAAAGATATTGACAACAGCACAATAATAGTAGGGCATTTCAACACTCCACTGTCAAAACTGGACAGATCATCCAAGCAAAATATCAACAAAGATATTGAGGCACTGAACAATGTCCCAGATCAAATGAACTTACCTAATAAAGCCTTTCATCTCAAAGAAACTAAATACATATTCTTTTCAAATGCACATGGAACATTTTTAAAGATAGATCACATGATAGGACACAAAACAAGCCTCAACAAATTCTAGAAAATTGAAATCCTATCAAGCATTTTCTCTGACCACAAGGGACTGAAACTGGAAACCAACCTCAAGGAAAAAAAAAAACAAAACACTCAAACTCATGGAGATTGAATAGCATGTTATTAAAAAATGAATGGGTGAAGAATGAGATCAAGGAGGAAATCAAAAAGTTTCTGGAAACAAATGGAAATGAACTCACAACAACCCAACATTTATGGGACACAGTGAAGGCAGCCCTGAGAGGAAAGTTCGCAGTGCTATAGTCCTACCTAAAAAAAAAAAAAAGAAACATTTCAAATAAACAACCTAACCCTACACCTACAAGAACTCAAAGAACAACAACAAGGATAGCCCACAGCAAGTAAAAAGAAGGAAATAACCAAGATCAGAGCAAAATTAAATGACATAGAGACTAAAAGCACAATTCTAAGGATCAATAAATCCCAGAGCGGGTTCTTTGAAAAGATCAACAAAATCGACAAGCCATTAAGCTGACTCATTGAGAAAAAAAAGAGAAAGGACCCAAATAAACACAATTAGAAATGAAAGAGGAGAGATAACAACTGATACCACAGAAATACAAAGGATTGTAGGAAATTACAAGAAGAACTATATATGGCAAGAAATTTGAAAACCCAGGTGAAATGGACAAATTTATAGAAAAATATAATCTTCCAAAAGTGAATGAAGATGAAACAGAAAGCCTGAACAGACCAGTAATAGCTGGAGAAGTCAAATCAGTAATCAAAAAAACTCCTCAAACAGCAAAGCTTTCAACTGGATAGTTTCACAGGAGAATTTTACAACGCATTTAAGGAAGAGCTAACCTCTATCCTACACAGACTATTCCAAAAAATCCAAGAAAATGGAAGAAGCCAGAATCATTCTAATCCCAAAACCAGGTAAAGACACACAACAAAGAAAGAAAACTTCAGGCCAATATCGCTGATGAATATAGATGCTAAAATCCTCAACAAAATATTGACAAACCGCATCCAGCAATACATTAAAAAGATCATACACTGTTACCAAGTGGGATTCATCTCAGGGATGCAAGGATGGTGTAATAGTCACAAATCAATAAATGCAATACATCACATAAACAAAAGCAAAGACAAAAATCACATGATCATATCAGTAGATGCAGAAAAAGCATTTGATAAGGTACAGCACCCATTTATGATAAAAACACTCAGCACAATGGGAGTAGAGAGAGCATTCCTCAACAAAATAAAGGTCATATATGAGAGACTTACAGCCAACATCATACTCAATGGGCAAAAACTAAAATCTTTCCCAATTAATCATAAACAAGACAAGGTTGTCCATTTTCACCACTTCAGTTAAATATAGCATTGGAAGTCCTAGCCACAGCAATCAGGCAAAGGAAAAGAAATAAAAGGCATCCAAATTGGAAAGGAGGAAGCAAAACTGTCATTGTTTGCAGATGACATGATAGTGTACATAGAAAATCCTATAGACTCCACCAAAAAATTGCTCAACCTAATAAATAAATTTGGCAAAACAGTGGGGTACAAGTCAATTTTCAGAAATCCAAGGCATTTTTATATGCCAACCATGAAACATCAGATGCAGAAATCAGGAAAAAATCCCATTTGATATAGCAACAAAAAAATAATAAAATACCTAGGAATAACCCTAACTAAGGAGGTAAAAGACCTGTACTCAGAAAACTACACAACACTGGAGAAAGAAATTAAGGGAGACACAAACAAATGGAAATATGTACCATGTTCATGGATTGGAAGAATTAACATCATCAAAACATCCATACTATCCAAAGCAATTTACAGATTCAATGCAATCCCTACTAAAGTACCCATGGTATATTTCACAGACGTAGAACAAACATTTCAAGAATTTATATGGAACTATAAATAACCCTGAATAGCTCCAGCAATTTTGGGAAAGAAGAACAAAGTAGGGGTGATCACAATACCTGATATCAAACTGTATTACAAGGTCACTTGTAATCAAAACATCCTGGTACTGGCATAAAAACAGGCACATGGACCAATGTGAGAACAGAGAGCCCAGAAAGAAACCCAAGTCTCCAAGGTCAATTAATATTCAACAAAAGGGGCAGCAGCAAAAAATGGAGTAAAAATAGCCTCTTCAACAAATGGTGTTGGGAGACCTAGATAGCTACATGCATAAAAATGAAACTTGAGCACCAACGTACACCATACACAACAATAAATTCAAGGTGTATAAAAGATTTAAATATAAGCCGTGATGCCATTAAAGTCCTAAAAGAAAACATAGGCAGGAAAATCTCAGATATTCCATGCAGCAATATGTTCACTGATATGTCCCCTAGAGCAAGGGACATAAAGGAAAGAATAAACACATGGGATCTCATCAAAATAAAAAGCTTCTGCACGGCTAAAGAAAACAGTGTTAAAATGAAAAGAGAACCAACCGTTTGGGAAAACATATTTGCCAATGATACCTCAGACAAGCGTTTAATCTCCAAAATATATAAAGAACTCACATGACTGCACTCTACAGAGACAAGCAACCCAATTAAAAAATGGACAAAGGACTTAAACAGACACTTCTCCAAGGGGGACATACAGAAGGTCCAGAGACACATGAAAAAATGCTCAGTATCACTAACCATCAGAGAGATGCAAATTAAAACCACAATGAGATACCACCTCACTCGATCAGAATGGCCATCACAAACAAACCAACAAACAACAAGTGTCGAGAGGTTGTGGAGAAAAGGGAACCCTACTGCACTGTTGATGGGACTGCAGACTGGTGCAACTACTATGGAAAACAGTATGGAATTTCCTCAAAAAAATAAAAATGGAACTGTCTTTTGACCCAGCAATTCCGCTGCTAGGATTATATCCTAAGAACCCTGAAATGCCAATCCAAAAGAACCTATGAACCCCAATGTTCATAGCAGCATAATTAATAATAGCCAAGTGCTGGAAGCAATGTAATTGTCTATCAGTAAATGAGTGGATCAAAAAAATATGGTACATTTACACAATGGACTTCTACACAGTACAGAGAAAGAAGGAGCTCCTACTGCAACAGCATGCGTGGAACTGGAAAGCATTATGCTAAGCAAAATAATCCAGGCAGTGAAAGACAAATACCATATAATCTCACCTTTAACATGAACCTAATCAACAAAATGAACAAGCAAACAAAATATAATCAAAGACACTGAAATTGAGAATAGGCTGATAGTGACCAGAGGGGAGTGGGGAGGGGATTACAGGGGAAAAGGATGAAGGGTTTGCAGGAACAGAATTATAAATTATGGAACACAATTATAAAGGATACATGGATGATAACAAGGGGGGTAGAAACAGGGGAGGGAGATGGGGAGGGCTGGAGTGGTGAGGAGGGGTGAGGGGAAAGGCAGAAAAAGGTACTTGAACAACAATAAAATTGTTTAAAAAAACTGTGATACATTTACACAATGGAATACTACCCAGCAGAAAGAAAGAAGGACTCTTACTCTTCATGACAGCATAGAGAGAACTGGATAGCATTATTCTAAGTGTAACAGGCCAGGTGGTGAAAGACAAATACCATATGATTTCATCTACAAGTAGATCCTAATCAACAAAACAAACAAGCAAGTAAAATAGAACAAGAGACATGGAAATAAAGAACAAACTGACAGTCACCTGGTGTCGGAGGAAGGGGGACAATTGGGTTAAAAAGGGGAAGGGACATGTATAAAGAACCCATAGACAAAGAAAATGGGGAGGAGAGGGGTTTAAGGTGAGAGGTTGAGGTGGGTAGGGCAGAAGAGATTAATGGGGGGAAAATGGGAACAACTGTAATTATACAATAAAAAAGTAAAAAGTAGAATAGCAGAGACCATACTCATAAAGAAAGTTTAAAACAATTTTATCTCTGGAGACTTGAGTAAGATTAACAAGCCCTGCAAATCATTTCTTGTAATAACAAATCATAAATATTCAGAAAATACAAAAAAAAATCAGCCGCGAATAATAGAAAAGTTAAGACAAAGTTAAATCTTAGTTTCTCATTAAATAGCATTCTCATATCTACCCAAATCATTATTGTCAGACCTGTGCTCCTTGTTCATATGGAATGAAGGTCAGATTCTCTACCTGCTTGCTATTCAAAATTATTTTCAGTAGAGGTATCTACATGCTTCATTAATGTTGCCTCACTTTCATCTCTTCTTCTCTACACCATTATTCCCACAATATATCTAGTGATCTTCTAACATTTTAGCTTTGTTCATTGTTTTTTTTCATTTCTTTTCTTTTTTAAATTTTTATTTGTTATTGTTCAAGCACAGTTGCCTCCACTGATACCCCAACCACCCCTACCTCCCATACTCAGTCCTACCCACCTCTGGCTTTGTCCATGGGTTCATTACACTTCTTCCTTGACAACTCTTCCCCCTCTTTCCGCTGTTATCCCTACCCCCTGCCCTCTGGTTACTGTCAGTTTGTTCTTTATTTCAATGTCTCTGGTTATATTTTGCTTGCTTATTTGTTTTATTGGTTAGGTTCCAGTAATAGGTGAGATCATGGTTCACCACCTGGCTTATAAATTTATAAAGAACTCACATGATTTCATTCCAGGAAGACAAACAAACCAATAAAAAAATTGGACAAAGGACATGAACAGACACTTTTCCAAGGAGGACATACAGAGGACCCAGAGACATATGACAGGGTGTTTAGCATCACTAGCTATCAGAGAGATGCAAATTAAAACCACAATCAGATACCACTTCACACTGGTGTGAACGGCCATCATAACCAAATCAACAAACAAGTGCTTGCCAGGCTGTAGAGAAAAGGGAACCCTATCACACTGTTGGTGGGAATGCAGACTGGTGCAACTACTGTGGAAAACAGTATGGAATTCCATCAAAAAACTAAAAATGGAACTGCCTTTTGACCAGGCAATTCCACTGCTGAGATTGTGCCCTAAGAATCCTGAAACACCAATTCAAAAGAACCTATGCACCCTGATGTTTATAGCAATACAATTAACAATAGTCATGTGCTGGGAGCAACCCAAGTGCCCATCTGTAAATGAGTGGATGAAAAAACTGTGGTACATTTACACAATAAAATACTACACAGCAAAAAGAAAGAAGGAGTGCCTACCCTTTGTGACAGCATGGATGGAACTGGACAGCATTATGGTAAGTGAAATAAGCCAGGCAGTGAAAGACAAATACCATATGATCTCACCTATAAGTGGAATCTAGTCAACAAAACAAGCAATCAAGATACAACCAGAGACATTGAAATAAAGAACAAAACGACAGTAACCAAAGAGGAGTGGGGAGAGGGATAATGGGGGAAAATAGGGCAAGGGCCATCAATGAACATGTATAAAGGACACATGGAAAAAGCCAAAGGGGGTGGGTTCAATGGTGGGAAATGGGAACAGGTGAGATGCAGGGGTATGCTGGGGAGAAAATAAAGACAACTGTACTTGAATGACAACAAAAAGAACACATGAACACACACTGTCTCAATTAATATTACATTAACAATATAGAAACTAAATATAATAACTTTACTCCAGTTCATATATCTCAACAGTTACTCAAGGTCACTCAAGAATCAGAGTCATAAGTGGAACTTAGATCTCAGGAAATCTATGTCACTCTAATAGTGTACTGATTAATTTCCAAATTGTCTAAATACCATGTACAGCAATTTTAATGAGCTACCTCATTAATCAGAATAAAATCTCTAAGGAAAATTACAGAATGAAGAATTAAATTGTATCATTTCTTAAACCTAACTTTCTGGATGAACACTTCCATAAACTCCATGTATTATACATATTCTAAGGAAAAACAGTGATACCACTTGAATGAATTTTTAATATCTACTGAAACTACATGAGCCATTTCACAAAAAAATGGTCAGCATGAGAGAAGTATTGCACCTGAAGGGAGGCAGAACTTAGAGAGTGGTTTCAAGGGGCTTCTGCTGCCTTTACCTAGAGCCATAATGCTCAGAGTTAAAGGAAAACCATTTAACCTGTAACTTAGATTTTTAATATTTGATGAAAAGATGAAAAAATACATATCTTGTACAAGGGTGATCAAGTAATGAAATTACTATTTCATCAAATTTTCATCCTAGAGATCTTGAAGCGAGAACAATCATCATTTCGGAAACTGAAGCTAAAATTCTCCTTATCTGCATAAAGGTGAATTGGATGACATTCCATGTCAGAGTGGTCTGTCTTTTGCACAGAAGAAATGGGATGCATACAAATTAAAGGACTCACCAGAACTTACAAAAAATGCTAGTTCATGTGAGGGAATATTTGGAAATGGTGTAGTAACAAAATATTTTTACTTCAATTTATGTTGACACTGTCAAGTAGGAGACGCTGTGGATCTTATGACAAATATGATGAAAATTGTTTTCACTTATATACATTTTTATTAAAAGCATGACAAATTTCTCACTTTAATAATTTAGATGACCTGTAATTGGTTACTCACTCATTTTTCACAGTGAATACATAGCCTCTTGAGAAAACCAATGCATATCAGATGCTTTCATTCATTTAAAAATATGTTGCCAATAAAAATGGATTATATTATTTCACTCCTTTGTGTATATGCCTTTTCATTTCAGCTGAAATTCTTTCTTTTCATACTTCCATTGAACATCACATCATTTGAAAGGCAGACAAATCCCTGTGACTGGCTCTCTATAATATTTCACTAGACCTGTTCAGGGCTGACCTGTCCAAGGCTAATCTACTAATTGCATAGCAAATGCTTTATGCAGCAAATTCCTTTACATCTTGTCATTCAGAGAACTAAATACATTGGGTGATTATCATAGAAAAATTTCTTCCACAAAGTTATAGATTAGCATCTTTCAGGAGAGTAGACATCCTTCAACTGGTCCATTAGAATTCTGTCTGCTTGTCTACTTGGCAAATTATATATGCATCTAAAATATATCTGGTATTGGCTTGGTGTTAAATCTAATCTGTAGTGATTTCATACTAAAAAAAATCCAGAATTTCTCAAGTAAAATGATCAATTGATAACATTTGAAACTTTACAATATTTCTAAGATATCTATTGGGCTTAAGCACTCTTAACAATAATCACATTTCAAAGAACTTGCATCAGAAAATTTTTTAATTATCCAGAAAAAAGTTTAAATGTTACATATGTCATTAAAAGATAACTTTTATTTAGAGCTGCAAGAATTTTTAAACTTTCCTCTTTCCATTATAAAGTTGCCAATTTAACAGTTGGTAACTTTTGAATATAATGATGAGTTCATTTTGCGTCTGTGTGCAATCAGTGTACCACAGGGCAGCCTGGTAAAAAGTCCTTTTGTGGCTCATATTCTTTCCTCCTTAACTCTTATTACATTGTTTGCTGCTAAGAGTCTTGGTTTCTTCATCTATTTTTCTCTGAATTATGCTTGTATCTCATTAAGAAGCAGCTGGAAGCCCATGACTAACAAAATGGACTATTATACCAGCAGAACAAAGTTATGTCTCTCAAAATGCTTTCTTTTGACTCAAGAATATAGCAAATAAATGCTACAGATATTCAGACCCTATATAAAATTTTAATATAGACTGAATGGCTTTTTAAATGTGACCTGTTAATCTTTCATGGAGTATATCAGTGATACCAAACATAAAACCAACGGTAAACTTTTGCTTACTGCTCTTTTAGCTTCTCAACAAATACTTCCTTTTTAGGAAGCGTGAACTTAACTCTAAGACAACAGAAACAAGCAAAAACATATATGTAAAATGAAGAGGATTGAGAAACAATAATAGAAATCAAAAATAAAAATACATGTATAAGAAATGTTAAACAGGAGAGATTTATACTATATTGTTTACTATAACAGCATTCTAAGCTATGAACAATTAATTAAACCACAAGAGTATGCCAGTCAAGCCATCAACATAAAGTAAAGCAAAAGCACTTTTTCCTTAAGAAATATTAAAAAGTCAAGGGATGGTGGGAATAAAGGGAGATCATCATTGTTTCAATCAAGAAGTTATGTGAAAATAAGATAAAAGCTGCCCTGAAAAAAATACTTATTGCATATAAAACAACTGTATTTTCCACATATGTGGGTTACACAGACTGCTCCCTCAGTTTTATGACTTTTCAGTTGCTCCGTTTTATTAAGGTGATTATGCTTTGTCCTCACAACTAGGTTGCAAGCTTTTTGAGGGGTTGTAGAACCAATAGTAGAGTTGAACTTTATTTCTCCCACCATGTAGTGAAAGAAATGCTTGTGTAATACTTTTAATAAAAAAAAAGCAGTCTGCACATTAAGTAGTAAATCTTGCTAAAATATTGACTGTTTTGTATACAGACCAAGTAACAACTTGCAGGTGTGTCAGCTTCTTAAGTTCCCTGAACAGGAGGAATCTGATTACATTAACTGCACTAGAACATTCTTTTGTTCTATACTCTTATAACTGTTTCCTCAAAATATCTGTATTGTCAAAAAACACATTTCAAACACAGCTATTTGAAATTATCTGCTACAAAAGCAAGAAGGCTCTGAGTAAACCCAGCACTTAACACTGATATACTTTGTCCAGGTAAGAATGGCATGCTTTCCCTCTCACTGCAAGGACAGGCTTTGCATGCCCTGACAATGTTTTGTTCTTCTAAACAAAGTTCAGAGGCATTCAAACAAGTGCTACATTGTGAGAGCACCAGCATTTTTCAAAAGAGGTTCTATTTCTAGATTGCCAACCTCCTACCACAAGTCATAACCTATATATACAAAAGATGTTTCTAAATAATCAGTTGTTTTACATATTGCTTACTTTATAGAAATTCATTCTGCTGGACATGTATTATTTTCCTGATCTAACAAAAGTCACAATTCATAAAGTTAGCCTCCTTTGTATAGATTAAAATTAATGAAACTATTTTAAAAAGAAAATAAAATCTGTCATCTCAACATATCTTTAACGAGATTACTTAAGACAAATGTTTCTTTTTCTGGTAAACTAATTTCTCTTTTTTATTGTTGTTCAAGTATAGTTGTCCCCATTTTCCCACCACCATTTTTTCCTGCCCCACCCACCATCACTAGCTTCCACCCTTACTCCTTCCCCACTTTGGCTTTGTCCATGGGTCCTTTATACATGCTCCTTGACAACCCTTTCCCTTCTTTCCCTGATTGCATATCACCCTTTCCCTGATTACATTTCAAGAGAAATAGCAAAATTAAGAAACATTTGTCTGATTGAAAAGACAAATGTTTCTTAAGTTTGCTATTTCTCTTGAAATGTAATCATGGTATCAGGTCTGAGAAGCATTGCTTTCCTGCCTTACTAAATTATTCCAAAATATAACATCATAATTTTCTGTCTTGCCCATCACCTACACATATAGACTATATCAGAACCGATTTTCTTTAGCTCTGTGCTCCAGGCAATGTATGACCCTGGTGGCACATGCAATAATCCAAAGTGTTAATTGAGAGGGCAGAACCCAGGGCATTGCAATTTGGCATCTCCAAAAGGTCCAGATGCAGATGCAGTGTGGGGGCATTTTCTACTCATCCATTAGCATTCTATCATCATAACTCATGAATGATGAGCAGTGTTATTTTCCAAAACTTACTTTATAAAAAAAGTCAAATTGTCTCAGACATGGCAATTAAGTGAATCTACATTTGCACATAAACCTAATGCACTAATTGGCATGTTTATTTGCATCTTCAAATAGCCTCTACACCTGTTTCTCAATGTGTGAAACAAATAATTACCTTTGCCTCCAACTCATTTTAATGAATTTTATGAGAAAACTCACAGGTTACTTTTTTTTTAAAGTTCTAGATTTTCAAGGCATGAATTTTCATTGAATACATCAACTGTGCTTGATTTTTTTAAAAGGTCTTTAATGTAAATAGTTGAAAGCTCACTATCTTCTAGACCAGGGGGGAGGAAATGGAGAAAGAGGAGCAACAAGGAGAGGCAGGTATTTTACATCAAGAGAGGACTTTCAAAACTATGTCAAAAAGCTTTCTGAGAAAATGGATGTGAATTTACTACCTGAATGAGTCTGACCCCATCTATCACCTTCCAATGAATGATAGATTGTTCAATACAAGATGTTTGCTTTTTCTATATTCCTATATTTGACACTTAAAGACAGAAAAACAGAAACTCTTCAAAGACTAACCTTTTACAACAGCAATTGCTTCTGAAATATGTGAGAGTGAGAGAAAGCAAGCTGAGGAAACTATTTTCTGAAAAATTGTGTAGCATTTTATAAGGAAACTAGATCAGAGATATTTCACTTCAGATAAATTTGAAATCAGTGGTGCCATGTATATAACACTAAATTAAATAACACTAATTATATTTTAAAAGTCATTTACAAGAGGATTGGTTTTAAATGGCTATAGGAAGGTAGTCTTTATCTTATAATATCAGTGAGATGATCAAATGAATATCAATGCAATTATACAAACTCAATGAAATTGGCACAAATATTTTTCAGATTCAGTGATGACTTCATAAATGTATGTAGTGTTAATAGAATCTGGACTTTGATATTTTTAACTCTGAAATTTAGTTTCTATAAGAGATATTTCCAATGATACTTTTCTAAGGAGTTGAATTTCCTTCAGATTTTATGCCATGTTTCATGTATGTTTTGCTCTTGTTTTTTTTTCTTTTTAAATGAAGTTTCTGAGGACTCCCATATAATAGTAAAATACCAGTAAAATATAACATTATTTTTACCTAAAGATCTAACAGATTCCAACATGAATGCAGTGGTAAATTTTTACTAAAAATTAAATGTTAGAAACCATTGTCTTAGTTCAAATTCCCTTGATAGAAACACCTGAGATAAGAAGTGGGGTGAAAGTGATTTATTTGGGAAATAATCTCAGAAAGAATGGGGAGAGTGAGACAAAGGAGCAAGAAAAATGAAGTGTGCTTATTCAGGTGGCCATCTCTGAGGACAGCTGGGTTTCAGTCCACCAGGAGCCCTTCTGAGGAAGGTGCCTCATATGCAGAAGGTGCCTCAGATTTGTCCCTCAACGGAGAGAAGACAGGGGCCTTCATCGACCAGACTACCCTCCTCCATTGGGTAAGAGTTACTTCAGAGAGTGCTATAACACCCACAAAATTACCCAGGGTGAGCAAATCCCATTGTTTCAGGGAAAGACCAAGGGCAGAAAAACATAGTATGATGTGGGTGCTTGAAGTGCAGCATTGGTGTGGTCTGGAACTGAGCACCCAGCTGCAGCTGAAATCAGAGGTGGCCAGTGAAGCCAGGCTCAAGGGGCATCCACAGCAACCACTAAACTCCTAACAGATCCTTACATGTGTATTTAAGCAGCAGTAAGGCATTAGTAGAAGAATTTGAGATAAAAGATATTCTGAGGTTTAACCTCAGATCTGTATTTGAAAAGAGTCCCTACCTGATTTTGTTCAGCAACGGGAAAATTCATCAGTCTTCCTGGGAGATATCTTCTCAGGATATAGTTAGAATTACATGGATTAAGGTGTAAGAAGTATCTGACACATGACGTGTCCATGAGTAATGGCTACTATTGGCTTGCCCCACCTAGAGTGAAAACATCACATTCATTTAATATGATTTTTAGTCACTGATACTATTGTGGGGTTTTCTGATGCCAGGAAGTTTGGTTTGCTCAGCTTGCTCATTTTCTGTTTGTAGATACAGGTTACCACTGTGCTAGAGAAAGTGAGTGTACTCTACCACAGCTTGTTACCAAGCTATCAGGCTTTATAAGTTTCATTGTAACTTATAGTCACTCAGGAAAGATTTCTTTAACTCCCTGGACTAGGTTAAGCACCTTAAAAGAGACTACTGAATTTCTTAATACGTCTTCTTTCATAACACTTAAGGTGCTTGTTACTAATTACATACATTTATGCTAAACGTTAAGTTCTATGGCAAAGGGAAATATCCATCTTGTTTTCAGGACTATCAATTAATATTTCTTGAATTGTATTAATGTATGTTAATCTTATACTCAGCAAATTCAATAGTTTTTACCCCTCATCTTTATCTAAATGCAGAGACTGTGTGAAATCCTGGCTACTGAGAATAGTTACAGTATTACATGTGCTGGCAACAATACAAGTTTTGTTGCCAAAAAATTGATCTGGGAATAATTTTTATTTTGATTCTAGAGGACACAGTTAAAATTAAGTTTGCATTTATCATCATTATTCTTTCACAAGCATCTGCCTAGCTCACCATGGAGCCCCTGTCTCCCTCCACTAGGGCAGATAAAGAGGAAAAAAGTGGTCAAGAAACAAAGTGAGGACAAGCACCAAAATTTAAGTAGCAAAGGGATGCTAAGTTGGAATCCCTGCTGTCTATTCTCTAGAATTATCTTTTTTCTACAGTCTCAGATGAATTGGAGCAGACAGCACAACCCTCCCACCTAATCGCTCCCCTCTCCCCCTGCCAAACCTTAGTTCCTTCCTGCTTAGATTACAGAATGGGTACAATGACAAAGCTTGCTTTTCTTTGGGGCCCACCTTCAGGAATAAAAAGTATTAGGAGTCCTGGAACCCTAACATTTTCTTTGTATTAATTTCTAAATGAAAACAAAAGTGTAAACTCTAATATTTTCCTCTAATTCCCCCTTCTCTGTTATTCAAACCAGCATATTAACCTTCACCATGTTGTTCTCTTCTCTAATGTTTTCCTGGATTTTCTGATTTGGTTTGCAGTCTAAATATGGGTTCATCTCTTCATTCACTTGTTGGTATTTACCAAATACCAAGTATGGTTTGATCCAATTTTCAGCCCTCGACCCTTCCTGACCTGCATCATGATATTGGACATTCTTCTAGCTCCCTCTACCCCTGGAATCATTTGCATACTCACTGGCATTGGATTTATCTTTTATGTTCTCTCTTGGCTCTTAAAAATGTTAACAGTGCTTAGATAAACTCTTCATTCTGTTTGGTTTCACTTAGTTCCAAATTTATTGGAAATTAATCAATAATTGGTAAAATTATTGACATGATCTTCTGTCAGGATCCAACTCTGTCAAAACCATATATCTGACTTGCTGTGTGTAGATTTGAAAAAGGGAACTGATCTGGAATTGGAGTGGCTGGGCTGCCAGCATTGCTGATCCTCTCCCAGTTGTACTCATTCAATTGTCTTCACTCATTGCTCATATGTCTTGGATAAAGGTTCACTACATAGAATTATAGTTGTATTGAAGGGAACCATCCTGCTGGGTTTCCAAAAAATTCCTTACTGATTAAATTTTAAGACTGTTACTTTGCTTCAGGGATTAGCATGACACAAACTATTTTGCATATAATGGGCATGCAATAAATATTTGTTAAATTAAATTAAGTGTTTTCCAAATGTTCAGCTTTCAACAAGTCTAAAGAAAAATACATGATGGCACCATTTGGTATTTGATTTGGAGTCAGCCCTTCTGTAGCCTATAAACTTTTATATAGGCCATAATTACACTCATTTTATTTCGGAACTCAGATAATCACAAGGCTAGAGATCACTTTGAAATCAACCAGCTTTTCACCCAGCTGCTGTACCATCTTGTGCAATATTTCAGATATGGAAAATATTCAGTTGGAAAACTGGCCTCCTCCAAATAATGTGTTGAGAATGCAGATAGTCCCAAACAGTGTTAGCAGAAAAATGTTTCATATTTGTGAAGTATTATGATTACATCATGTCCCTGATAATACCTAGAACATTTGGCAAAATTATAGTAGTTTCAAACCATGGGAATCCATAGGAGAACTGCTCTTATACAAACAAAGTAGTTTTTCAAAATAACTCATCTTAAGTCAGTACCTGAAGATCCTGTGAGCTATGAATTTATATATCTTCCTAAATAAAAATAGATGTTGAATATAACAATGAAATATGTTTCTGTATATTAGGTATGAATGACTAAGGCCTTGAGTGATATGAAGATGGTTCTCACTGATAAATTGATATAGTACCTGGTGTCAACCCATGAAGGATGTTACCTAAAGCCAGGGTTTCTGTGATTGACATTTTTTTCCCCAAAACCATATGTTACATCAAGATTTGCTGTGTGTGGAGTTATTTTTAAGTTATGAAGTCAAAACTTTGAGGAGTCAAGGTGCTGAAGGAAGATAGAGAGAGAGAAAGAAAGAAAGAAAGAAAGAAAGAAAGAAAGAGAAAAAAGAAAGATTCTGTAAATAAAAAGTTTTAGAAAACACAGGCTTCTGTGTATATTCCTTCATGAATCCCAACACATATTAAAAGCTGCAAGAAATCCCGCAGTAAAAAAAAATCTTTACCTTATTTCACTTAGTAATTCTTTCTTATTCCTTTTCACTTAACTTTATCAATATCCCATGAACATAATTTTCTTTATACACTTTTGGAGATGCTTCCCCGGAATATAACCCAAAAATGAAGAGGATCTCCTGAAAATTCAAGTTATTCTCCCCTTTTCACTGACATGAGAAATACTAAAAAGCCTATTAAGCTCAAGAGTGTTATATACTCTGTTATATACTTCAGATTTGCAAACAGCTGGCAAACAGCTTAATTGACTAATCTACTATGGATTCTTCTCTGATTGTAATATCTATAGTTACTAAAATAATTCTTTCTGAACACATAACTCCAAAGATTCTCTGCCTTGGGTTTTTCAATTAAAGATTTTGACCTGTCACCAATTTTTTGTTAAATTTTGAATTCTCCTCTAAGGAAAAAATACTTTTACTAATATGTCTCAGAATAAAATTTATTATTGACATTTAACCAATATATTCTTAAAATCATTTTAATGAACATTACTCAAATGTTACAGTCAAAATACTGTACACAGAGAACACAAAATAATGATCATGACAAAGACCCTGACCTAAGAGAATTCATAATGTGAAGAGTAAAGAGTCTAGTTAAACAATTAAGTACAATTCAGTTGGGAATAAGATACTTTGTTGGTCATTGCAAAATACTATGGTAATACAATGATATCATTAATTCTGCTTTGAGGGACTTAGGAACAATCCAAGAGAAGGATGCACCAAAGAAGACAGTGTATTTCCCATCAAAAATTCATTCATTTTTATGAATATTCATTAATAGATAATTATTGAGCACCTACTTAGTGCCAGACACCCATATAGATACAAATGATATATTGTTGAGAAATATTGCATCTTGCATCATACTTCTAGCACATACAGAATTGAAAAGATAGGAAAGAAAATAATCAATACCTGGTTTAAAAATGTATAAGAGATACAAACATACAGTTCTTAATAAAATAAAGTGGGAGATCCTGGAGTAGGTGGAAGCTGCACTCATGTCCTCCTGTGACCACATTAAAATTGCAACTAAATTATACAACAATCAACCTGGAAAACCAACTGAGACTAGCTGAATGGAAGTCACATAACCAAGGCCATACAGAAGAAGCCATGTTAGGACTGGTAGGGGAGAGACAAGAAATGAGCTGGCCCCATACCTATTTGAGGCAGTTGAGAATCCAGAGAGATCTCAGCTACAAAGGTCCCTCCTGAGGAGGAAGGGATTTAAGCCTCACTCCTGGGTCCCCAGGCCTGAGCACCAGTGCCAGGAAGAGGAGCCCACACAACATCACACTGTGAAAATCAGCGAGGGTCCTGTCTGCTAGGTGAGATGGAAGCCTACTGAAAACAGAGACATCCTCTTAAAGTGCAAATTTGTTGCTCATAGACCTTCACCCTGGGTGGCCCATGAGGTTCCAGAGTCACACAAGGAGAGACTGAGTGGTGTGACTTCAGGGAGAGGACTTAAGACAAAGCCTCCAATGCACCTATTGAGTCCTCCTACCACACAATCTACAACACCATCTTACATGGGTTAAGCACTCCACCCCACAGCATTAGCCTGGTGAACTACACTAGCTCCAGTCTGATGACTCTTTGGGGCCTCCCTCTGGCCAATTCACACACAGCTAGGAGCTCTCTCAGCAGCCCATAGCCTGGGCCCACACTGCAGTCTTTCTTAAAAAAGCTCTGGAGGAATTCAGGTAGAGTTAGGGGGTGTCAGAGACACACAGGAACAAACTGTGGGCTTCAGAATGAAGGCCATCTTCTTGCATGGCCAGCATTGCCTTTTCTGTGTCAAGAGTCCCTCCACATGGCCAAATTTTAATCTGATTTAGCCTGGTGAGCTCTACTAGCTCCATCCTGACAATTCCCTGAGACCCCAACTCACCCCACATCAAAGACCCTAGGAGGGTGGCAGCTGGCCTAGGTGTACTCTGATACTTTTGCTGAGTGGCCTCAGACCCAGCATTGGCACAGAGATTAAAATTGTATTAACCTATAAACATGACTCGACCTACCTGGTGACTCCCTGAGAACCTGCTTCATGGAAATTACATACCAACCAAGCCTATTTCATTGGCTGGCAGGTGACAGTGGATTCCAGGGTACCTTGGGTCTTTTGCTGACCTGTCCCAGGCCTGGAACTGGTGACACCTGGACTTGGTTGAAAACTTGGCCTTTCCCACATGTACCCAGGCCCAGCAGGGAGAGCTACACAGTTACCACAGCTATTCTACCTAAAAGTTAACTCTCTCCACAGATATGCAACAGCATCAAGACTAAACTACAACAGGATGGTACACATAACTGAAACAAAGGACATTCCTGGGGCACCTGTCCTGTGTTGCCAGGGAGACTGTGCCACTGAATCCCACAGAACACCTACTGCATTAGTCCACCCCACCATGACTGGGAGTCATAGTGGATCTACCTAATATACAGAAACAAACACAGAAGGGCAGCCAAAATTGGGAGACAAAGAAAGATATCCTAAACGAAAGAATAGAAGAAGTCTCCAGAAAAAGAACTAAATGAAATGGAGACAAGTAATCTACCACCTATGGAGATTAAAACAATTAGAAGAATACTCAAGGAATGTAGGGAAAGAATGAATGAACTCCATGAAAACTTAAAAAAGAGATAAAAAACATAAACAAGACAAAAAAAACCTTAATAAAGAACTAGTCAGAAATGAAGAATATAATAACATAAATGAAGAATATTCTAGAAGAAATCAACAGCAGATTACATGAGAGGATAAAATCAGCAATTTGGAAGACAAAGTAGCATGAAACTTCCAATCCGAACAGCAAAAATAAAAAAGAATTTTTACATAGGAGGATAGTTTAAGTGACCTCTGGTATAACATCGAATGTGACAACATCCATGTCATAGAAGTACCAGAAAGAGAAGGGAGAGAGCAAGGAATTGAGAACCTACTTGAACAGAAATTGGTAGCTACAAGTTAGTCAAGGGATATAAAGTTTAGCATAGAGAATATAGTCAATAATATGATAATTGTGTAGCATGCCAGGGGGTGCTTGAATTATTGGGGGATCATTTTTTAAATTATATGATCATCTAACCACTGTGCTGTACACCTAAAAGTAATATAAGATGATATTGAATGGCAACTGTAATTGAAAATAAAATTTAAATAAAATGCCAGTAGCAGTTAAACATATTAAGAGATGATCAACCTTACTCACTATAAGAGATATGAATAAAACCACTCTGGATTATACACTAAGAACCCTGAAACACCAATTCAAAAGAACCTATGTACCCCAATGTTCATAGCAGCACAGTTTACAGTAGCCAAGAGTTGGAAGCAACTTAAGTGCCCAACAGTAAATGAGTGGATCAAAACACTATGGTACATTTACACAATGGAATACTATGCAGCAGAAAGAAAGAAGCTCCTACACTTCATGGTGGTATACATGGAACTGGAGAACATTATTCTAAGTGAAATAAGCTAGGCTATGAAAGACAAATACCGTATGATCTCACCTATAAGTGGAACCTAAACAACAAAACACACAAGCAAGCAAAATATAACCAGAGACACTGAAATAAAGAATAAACTGACAGTAACCAGAGGGCAGCAGAGAGACAAATAATGGGGGAAAATAGGGGAAGGTCCATCAAGGAACATGTATAAAGGACACATGGACAAAGCCAAAGGGGGTAGGTTCAAGGGTGGGAGGTGGGGATGGGTGGGCCTAGGGGCCATGGTGGGATAAAAATGGAGACAACTGTACTTGAACAACAATTTAAAAAAAAGACATGACAAATCCAATTTGAAAATTAAACACTACACTGGCCTCCCTTGCAAAAGAAAATTAAGTATTTTCTTTCTCTGAGCACAAAAGACATTTTTCTATTAGAAACCATTTATACCAACTTTTAAACAACTTTTCTTTTCACTGTTATCATTCATTGTAATTATTATAATAATCTCTCATTTTTCTATGTTAAATGGAATCAAAGGCAAATTCAGTCTTTAAGACCTGAAGTTCCTTCCTCCAGCATAGTTGGTATCAAAATTTAATTTTGTAATATTTAATTTTTAATTAATTTTTCATACTTATAATTTAGAACTGTTTCAGCTTTATACTTTATTAATGATCATACTATTTAAATATTTATGATTATTGTCAAGTTTGGGACATCTCACAAGTTTCATATATAAGTTGTACAATTTCACAGCTTTCAAGTGTTCTTGTGCAGTAATCTTAAGTATTCTTTGAATTGAAATAACTCATTAGCAAGTGTGCCAATAATTTGAAAATGTTCCCATGAATTAGCTGTGCCGCCATACAGCTCAAGCACAGTTTCTCTTCCACTACCCACACACTCCTACTGCCCAGGGCCTTAACACTTGTTTACATTGCACTGAGGTCTCTGGCCCTGCACCTGTCCCACAGAATCAGTCAAATCAGTGTAGTGGGTATTAGAGTAAATCTGGACATCATTCCTACACCAGAATAGCAAACAATATTTAACTATGTACAAAATGACTGCAAAAGATAACTATATCTCTCTGAACTAATATTTCCTTTAGTTGCTATTCCAATACCATTTGACTTATAGAATGTGTAATGAACAGGAAGTCAGTATGCTAAAAGATAGTGGATCTTAACTAATAGCAGTTAAAATAGTTTATTTTTGAAAAATTATAAAAATATTCAACCACATGAATATATTACTATGGCCTTCCCAATAAATCCACCTGTAAATAGAATATATAGTTTTAGAAATAAGCATCAAAACTTTCATTTATCAACTTTGTGCTGATGAAAATTCTCCAAAAGATAATGAAATATTATGCACTGAAATAATTCTATGTGGTGCCCAATTAAGAATTTATAAAGTCATTGGATGGATTGGGAACAGGGCCAGGGTGAAGGCGTGGTATTGATAAGAAGAAATGCAGCTAATAGAGAAGATAAGTAACTCCAGCCTCATGATTCTAATAATCAGAAAAGTTACAATGGTTCAAACCTAGTAATTTATTCAAAGTTTTCCCTAAGGCAGGCCGTTGTACCTTCTTATACTTTAAAATTGTGGAGAGGCAACAATCTCCAAATTTATGTACCAACTCACAACCTGCCCTCAAAGCATTCATTAGCTCACTCCACTCTGAATTGTGACAGTAAGTTTGCATTCTAGGGCTTGACTTTTTTTCAAAAACTTATTTTAATAGTTTCTTTTTCTTTGGAACATATTTTCTAATGTTATAAAGAACCTATAGCAGGAAATTTTTAATATTTTATTTATTCATTTTTAGAAAGGAAGGGAGAGAGAAAGAGAGGGAGAGAAACATCAATGTGTGATTGTCTTTTGTGTGCCCCCTAATGGGGACCTGGCCTGCAATCTAGGCATGTGTCCTGACTGGGAATTGAACCAACAGCCCCTTGCTTCTCAGGCTGGCACTAAATCCACTGAACCTCACCAGCCAGGGCAGTATGAAATATTATTGATATGTGTGGAATTTGATTAATATGCCATTCTATTTTTTTCTTTAGTCTAATAAAGTGAATAAGTAGGTTGTAAATCATTGTCTATTTTAAATACTATAACTAGAAATTTTCAAGTAAATCATCTAATAAATGAATACCATATTTTTCAGACCATAAGATGCACCTAGGTTTTAGAGGAGGAAAATAGGGAAAAAAATTTGAAGCAAAAAATGTGGTAAAATATTTGATAAACATAAGTAATATAATATTGCACCAATGTAAATGTGAACAGAACTCAACAGCAGCATTAACAACCATTATTCCTCCCAAATTTGAGGGGGGAAAGGTACATCTTATATTCAGAGAAATATGGTACCTAAAACTTGAAATATTACATTTTCCTAAATAAATCTTTGGGAATGAGACAATAAAATATAAAATCTAATTTATACACATGAGCTAAAAGCATTTCTATAGCAAAAGAGGTAGAGGTTTTATTTTATTTTTAAGAACAAAACATAAATGCAGAGCTCACCATTAACTCCAGTTCTAAAACTTCAACAGCCTGGTCATTTGAGGCACATACTGAGCTAAAAGCAATCCAATATATCAGAAACATTAACATAACAACAATCTAATTTTAGAGTTTTCTACTATTTACAATGAAAATATCCTATTATGCTCATACTGGCTTTTTTAATGGCGCAATCATTCCAAAGCACACTTGGTTTGATTTTGTTCAGGAGACCAATAACAACAGGATATTTACTTCTAGAAGCATCTCCATACTTAACCCAAATGTAGATAGAGCTCATGTTCCCAAGAATTTAAAGCAAAATTTTGGGAGATAATGAAAGTTTATGGTTGTGTGAAAATAGTAAAAACATTTAATCAAGCTATGGTTCAATCACTACACAGCTTCTAACCATCAAAAATGTGAGTGATAAAAGAAATAAAAATAAAATCCCAAGTTATATTCAGGTGCCATAGCTGAATTTTGAAAATCAGAAAATGCCATAAGGCTAAGTACTCTATCATACACTATATTTACACATTCCCTCACAGACCACAAACTCTCTTTCCTAAAGAGTCTATACTTACTCATTTACTAACTCTGTTCCTTGCTCCTGACCCCTTCTAGTAATACTAATAAAAATTTTACTGAAACTTAGGAAATTTCTTCCCAATCATACTTTCAAACTCATACTCCTTGATTCTCCCTGTTGAACTTTGATAATTATTTAGGGAATAAATGCCTATTATGTGCCCCTATTTTAAACTCTTTTCATTGTTTCACTTTTTAAGATTTTATTTATTTATTTTTAGAGAAAGGGCAAGGGAGAGAGAGAGAGGGAGGGAGAGAAACATCAATGTGTGTTTGCCTCTCACATGCCCCCAACTCAGGATCTGGCCTGCAACCCCCACGTGTGTCATGACTGGGAATCGAACCAGCAACCCCTTGGTTTGCAGGCCAGTACTCAATCCACTAAGCCACACCAGCCAGGGCTCTTTGCATTGCTTTAATATGTTCACCTGTCTGTGCTGATATGCAGATTGCTTATGTGTTCTTTCCCATTATGGGGGAGACCCAGAATCATAATCTTGACTAGTGCCAATGTCCACTCTAATATCCATACCTCATATTTAACTTGGGTCTCAGAGTATAAAAGAAGTGTAAATTCACCATCCCAACCTCTACCCTCTGCCTTGGACAGTTTGAACAAATTATAAAGATAATAAAGGGATGACGATGAATTCTCAACATAGTGGTATAAAGGCAACCAATAAAATATGGAAAAATGCATGAGAAACTTGTGTCACAGAACTGCAAACTAAAAATCACAAATAATTGTGCTCTTGTCTTGTCATAAGCCAGTCTTACAGGCTTTCAACATTTTCTCTGGCATCACTTCATTCTTCTCTGTGAAGTGCTGAGATTCTGGTATTTCCCCCACTTTCTCAAAGTGCCTTTCTCCTCCATTCCACTAAATGTATGTTTATGTTCATTTAATCTTGTCACCTGGTGGGACTATCTGAGCTTAAATTTTTTGTGAGACCTTTAGAAAAAAAACCCCTCTCCTTTAAAGTAAATAAATTTGAGAGCTATATATTTTCATGTGAGTAAAAGTGTCTCCCTTGGAGACAAGAATAATCTTTTATATATCTTAAATGTTCTCACAGAATCTAAAATGTGCTAATGTACAGTGTTCACTCAAAAATACAAATGGCATACAAACCACTTAATGACAAAATTCTAAAACATGTGGCATTTCACTAGTTCTAAGTTCTCGAAAGCCTCTGTGTTATGGTGACCAGAGGCCATCGCTGCCACAGAAAGAAAAAAAATCAGTTGAAAATTTAAATTATTGTTTATATTTTAATTGTGTGTTCTGACATGAAATTTAAGAGAAATCATAAATGGATTCAGGATTTTTCTTTAACAAGTTAACAAAAATGTTTCATCCTTTTTCACACTTGCATACACATACCTACACAACATTGACTGAGAGGTTCCTGTTCAGTGGACAGCTCTAGCAGGAAGTAAAACAAATTGGCACCCATTGAAAAATACTCTAATAATTTCTGTTTTAAGGCACTTTAGTATAAAAGCTAGATGTCTAGTACAAACCCATCTTGCCTGTAAGGACTCTGAGAGGTATTTTTATTTTCATAGTGTTTTCATAGTGTTTACTTAATATATTAATGTATAACAATCCCAGTCACAAACGAAGATAGATAATGTAATAGTATGCAACAAACTTTAGATCAAAGTGTCTTAAAAGTCAAGATGTTTTTTGTTGTGCTTATTGCTGTTTGTTTGTTTGTTTGTTTGTTTTAGTTTTCAAGGATCTGGCATTGAAAATCTTTTTCCAACTGTGGAAAACTTTTTTTTTATTAAAACATTTCATTTGAAATTTATCACCAGCCAGGCTTACTACTCACACAACGGTATTTCCTCGTGCACAATCTCCCACACTCCTGTCATTCCTTTTCTTTTTATCTAAACAGCTCACCAACATAAAGACATTTCCTAATTCAAATGCAACTGTAATCAGGGTCACAATTACTATTTCCTAATGGCAACTCACATTATTTCAGTCTCATTATCTTATTGAAAATGTATTGAACACTCAGAACTACATCATAAACACTACAAAATTTGCAGCATCCCATACTGTGTGGCTTTGGTGAGATCTAGTTTCCTAGGGCTACTCTGGTCATAGGCAGATTTTGCCCTTTGCTCACTCAACATTTAGTCTATGCCCTTGGCTCTGTCTTGTAATTCTACCTTATAAAATGCAATTGTAGATAAAATATCTCTTGAGACTAATTTTTCATTGTCTCTACAAGTACATTTTCTTCATGCATTAAATTATATCCCAGAACATCCCACAATGCTAGCTGTAGCTTGAACTTTTGTTCTCTCTGTTAGCGGTCAATTTATATTCTCATTCTAATACTTCTGAGTTTTGATCAGTTCTCCAGATATACTTGTAGTTGCAGTCACACTGTTTTTATACTTATACCTCCAACTTATTTTGTTATTTTTTAACTTGAATTTATTGGGGTGGTATTCGTTAATACAATTATATAGATTTCAAGGGTATAATTCTTTTTTTCCTCATTGCTCTCCCCTTCCCTGCTCACCCCCCATCTCACATTCAATCCCCCTCCCCTTGTCCTTTTCCATAAGTCCTTTATACATATTCCTCAACTTGATCCTTCCCCGTCTTACCTTATTATCCCTCCCCGCTCTGGTACTGTCAGTTTGTTTTTTATTTCCAAGTCTATGGTCCTATTTTGCTTGCTTGTTTGTTTTGTTTATTAAGTTCCACTTATAGGTCAGATCATATGGCATTTGTCTTTCACCTCCTGGCTTGTGCAATCACACTTTTTCAAAACAGAGTTCTTGATATGTTAATATGTAATCAGTAATCATAACTACTTAAAGTAAAATTTAAAAAAATAGATTTAAAAAGTAAATAAAATTGTATCCTATTTTGCAATCAACTTTCAACATTAAAAAAAATATTTCCCATCCTGTACCTTTTGTTCTTTCTGCTCTCACCTCCACCCGCATTCTGCTCTGCCTTTCAGTGCTTTGATGAGATACCTGAGCTCTCCCCCAGCAAGTCTTACAGCCTGCGGAGCAGAGAACATGTGGCTCTGCTTTGGCTCTCAGATTAGTCCACCCCTCTGACCAAAGGATCACGGCTATGACCTATACAGTGGTGATGATTACACAGTACCACCTGTGGAGAAAGCCATTGTGAAAACCAACATTCGGATCGCTCTTCCTTCCAGGGGGCTATGGAAGAGTAGCTCCACTTCCTGGCTTGACTGCAAAACACTTCAAGACCTAGGAGCTGGTGTCACAGATAAAAATTTGGAGGAAATAATGGTGCTGTACTATGTAGTTTTGGCAAAGAAAAGTGTGAAGTAAAATAAGGTGAGCCAACTGCACAGTTCTTGTGAATGGAATTTTGTTTTAATCCAGAAATAGAGGAAGTTCAAGTTTTGGATGACACCAAAAAGGGTTAAGGAGGTTGTGGTTCCACTAAAAAGAATTAAAATTTATGCCAGGAATAGAAAATGAAAAAATTACTTTCAACAAACAACAAGTGCTGGTGAAGTTGTGGAGAAAAGGGAACCTTAGTACACTGTTGGTGGGAATGCAGACTGGTGCAGCCACTGTGGAAAACAGTATGGAATTTCCTCAGAAAATTAAAGGGCCTTTCAATCCAGTGATCCCACTGCTGGGACTATACCCTAAGAATCTTGAATAACCAATTCAAAAGAACCTATGCACCTCAATGTTCATAGCAGTGCAATTTATAATAGCCAAGTGCTGGAAGCAGCCTAAGTGCCCATCAGTAAATGAGTGGATCAAAAAACTATGGTACTTTTACACAATGGAATAGTAATCAGCAGAAAGAAAGAAGGCACGGGACTCCTACCCTTCACCACAGCATCAATAGATCTGGAGAACATTAGCCCAAGTGAAATAAGCCAGGTGGTGAAAGACAAATACAATATGATCTCACCTATAAGTGGAACCTAATCAACAGAACAAACAAATGCGCAAAATAGAACCAGAGACATGGAAATGCAGAACTAATTGACAGTGTCCAGAGGGGAGGTCAGAGGGGGATAAAGCGGGGGAAAAGGGCAAGGGACAAGCAAAGGAACATGAATTGAGGACTCATAGGCACAGACAAGGAGGGGGATTGGCTGTGGGACTGGTGGAGGATGAGGTTGGGGAGAGCAAGGGAGAGCAAGGTGGGACAATTGTGATTGAACAATAAATTCTTTAAAAAATTATATTAAAGATATAATTTTGCAAACTTTTGCAATCAAAAAATAAAATAAAGTTTTGTCTAGTATTTTGGTGTCTCACACTCCTGTAAACTTAATAATAGCTTTAGCTTGCAAAAATATTTGGTTCTCTTGTGGCTTTTTACATTAGATTATTATATAAATCTGCGTGATATACTAATACAAAGTTTCTTTTTTTCAATCAAATGCATGTCAATTACAGATCCCCCTGAAAAAGGTTATTTGTGTAGAAAATACTGATCCTTCAGTGAAGGAAATCTTCCTCTGGAGCAATCATCTGTGCTAGAGAAGGAAAGCTGCATGCAGGGGGAAGTTGAGGCACAGCTCCAAGTCCAGTGTTTTCTATCCTAGGCTGAGGGTTTTCCAGGTCCAAATTTCACATATTTGTTTTCAAAAGTTATTGTGTGTTAACCCCTGAAAATAGTAAAAAATATCTATTTTCTGATTCCAAAGAAATATTATTCAAATACTAAAATACTTGAAAAGACTTGAGAAATTAGTATTGCTGATTCATTGATTAAAAAGACAGATGACTATTTCAAAAAAACTGTATTATTTAAATGCTGACCCTTCAACAACTTATTTTTAATTGCTTTATAAACTATAAGCAAAGCCCTTTATTCAATAAATTTGAATTCTTTCACAGATACAAATTATTGCATAATCTGAATTAAAAATCATAAAGTTATTTCTTGTTCTTCTCTTCAAAATACATGTATGTATATTGTCCCTCTCCTTATATGTATTGCTGCTATCAATTCTGTCGTCCAAAGTTTCATTATTACCTCTGAAGACAGGATATTTGTAGAGGTTTTTCTGTAGAGGACCTTTTATATGTCCATGAATGTTTTCCCTAATATAAAGTAACAAGGTAAAAGTCTTTCTCTTTTACTGTTTGAAATTCCATACTAATCTTTGGAGGCAAGCAGAACAGAATTATCATTTTCCTTAGCAATAGTTTTTTTAAATTTAAAAGATTTTACAAGAATACATGTCCTTATTCTGTCTCAAACATTTTAATCCTTTTCACTAGCAGCTAGGATATTACTACAGTTTTAAAAAACAAAAAACAGAGATATCGACTTGGGACACTCACTTTTTTGCAAAGTTGCAAGTCAGGGAGACAATGGTTGCTATTAGGACATGTCTGAAAACGGGGCAGGAGATAAATAGGTGAATTAAGCCACCATATGCCCAGTCAATTAAGTAAAGCCCTGGCATATTAGAAAATGCTTATCTGATTTAAATAGAAAATGCCTTGCCTAAAAATGCAAACAAATGGAAATAGAAATTAAATCATATACTGCTAACTAGTTATAGACAGCCAAAATGCTTTACAACTACAGCATAAAACTCTTTCAGGAAAAGTGACTGTATTTCACAAATACTTTGGAAAATTCCTTTTTACATCAAGGCCTTGTAGAAAATCTCACACAACCATGTATATGTATATATACATATATATATATATATGTATATGTATATGTATATATATATATACACACACATATGTATATGTATGTGATTACTAGTAAATATAAATCTACTTCATTGCTAAAGTGCAAACTCCTCAGAAGAAATAGACAATGTTTTTGGAAAATCCATGGTAAAATGAAGAATACTTTCTATAATATTCTACATTTTTTGTTAAAATTGTACATGTTAAAGAAAACATGAGTAAAGGGTGATTTTTTGGCCTGGACAACACTAATCTCTTAAATACTAAATTTATGAGTAAAACATTTAAAGATTTTAAAATATTTATTTCACTCTCTATCAGAGTCTGTGGAAATAATTACATAGCCATATGGCAATGTTTTAAGAAATTAAGTTTTGTCTATAAAATCTGAGATTCTATTTTTACTGTTTGCTTGAGTTCAATGATTACATCATATAAATGTTTAAATAGCATTTATTGAGCACTTACTGTGCTAAGCATTGTGCTAAGGTAAGGAATTTATGTTGCCTTATTTCACCTTCACAGCAATCCTGTCATGTGCTATGATTATCCTTACTTTGACATATGGTAAAATAATCTTTGAAAAAAATTATGTAAGTAGCCCAAAGCTACAGAGCTAGTTGCCCCACATCTTATTAACTTATAATTCCATGGTGTTAAAAATTACTGTACATGAATTCCTCGTAATTTTCATTCAATTCCCAAATTTTTTGTTAAAAAGTGGACAAATATCACTGCAGTTTTGTTTACATGAAAGACAGATCCACTCCAAGGCCTATCCTTATGACTGATGACTGCTGTGTAAAGAGAATTACAATGACTCATCATGCCTTGTTCATTTATTTAGTATTGAAAACTATAGGACTCACATATGTCTGTCTTATTCTTAGAGAATTGAGAACCAACATGCCAGCTATATTTGTTGAATAATCTGTACTGTCTACTGTACAGGCAAAGCTGTGTGGTCATGTGGCCAGTGATGAAAAAAGGAAGGTGGAAACGGAAGAATCTATTTTGAGGTCACATCCTTCCAACTGGTCAATATAGTCAATCCAACTCTCCTTTCCTTGATTGTCTTCTATCCACACTTGATTCAGTGCAATCCAAATACACTCTGACCAGTGATTCTTTACTTACAGAACCGATAGAGAGAAAATGTACGACCCCAGTAAACACTGACTTAAGTGGCAGCCTAATTAATAAAAGTAAAATGATCTAAAATACTAACTTAAAGGACCAAATAATAAACTTTTGTTTAACAGATTATGGGACTTGAATCATAATAATAGTGTGTTTTTGATTATCAGTGATTTTACAAGTAGTGTTGAAACATCTCCAATCAGTCAAGATGGATGCTCAAAGACTTATTAGACATTCTTGTATATAACTAATGTTCATCTCTGTTTTAAAATGGACTAGAGATATTTACATTTGGAAAAAAAATTCCTAATCTTTGGAGAGGCAAAAAGAAAATTATCTTTTACTTTATAAATTTTTATTCATAATTGATTTTTACATGAGTCACTTTTTCTACATTATCTTCTCTCCCAAATTAAGGTCCATTATATGTGACAGTTTTTATTAATATCCCTTAAATTTCCCAATTACTTATATAATTTTAATAAAGATATATATTCAATTGCCTTTGCTGATGAGCTAATAAAGTGTCATTTCATTTTTAGGGACAAAACAAGAACAAGTTACTTTCAGGGCCATAGAACATCTTGACCCAGATATTCAATGTTCTCAAGTAATAGGATAAGAAATAAAGTCAAAAGTTGGTCTATAGCTATTTTCATTAGATGATAAGCTTTCATTAGAACAACAGTCAAGTATCAGCCAATTTGTATACATACTCTCAAAAAAGTACTTTTGCATTATCACAATACAGAAGAGAATTCCAAAGAAACGTGTGTTGTTTAGTCAAACAATGAGGTTTGTATGTCCATTTTAAAAATAGTTCCCCTGGCTGGCATAGCTCAGTGGATTGAGCACAGGCTGTGAACCAAAGTGTTGCAGGTTCGATTCCCAGTCAGGGTACATGCATGTACCCTGATCCCCACGGCCTACATGCATGTAGGCCATGATCCCCAGCAACTGCACATTGATGTTTCTCTCTCTCTCTCTATCTATCTCCCTCCCTTCCTTCTCTATAAATAAATAAAAGTCTTAAAAAAAATAGTTCCCCAGTTTCCCAAGTGGACTATTATTGCCATCCTCACCACAATCGAATTTAGGCACACTGGAGTGAAATATTTAAAATTAGAATTAAATTAATAGCAGAGAATAGATGATTTGGTTATATGTAAAATAATGAAAGAGTAACTTTCCTTATATTCACTACTGGAGGGGAAAGAAAACTCTGCCAACATGACCCTACAAATGAAATACCTTAAGTGCTAAGCTCTAATAACCCGTTTCTCTAGTCTGTCAGTCTTAAATATTGCAGAGCTGACTTCCCAGATGCCAGCTGGCAGCCCAATTTAAAGAAGCAGCAGCCTAGAGAACTGTATAAAGGAGCTTATAAATTACCTCCAAGCAGCATGTCATGAAGTCTGCTGCCATCTCATGAGCAACCAGAAAGGATACAATGCAATGAAAGAGTTAATTAGGAATCTAGGCAAAACTCCTGGCATTGTGGTGCTAACTTCTTTTTTAATCCTATTTGTTAAATTTTTGTAATATGCTGTTTGTACTTTCAGGCTGCATAATAAATTCATTTGGGGATTTTCTGAATATATTCACATCCTTCAATTAGATGAACCATTGAAAAGTCATTCTTCTAAGAATGTATTTGATGGAAAAATTTACTTGGTCTTTCATCAAAAATGCCATTACATTTTCAAAGAAATTGTTTGAAGCAGTCAGTTAAATATCTGAGTTTTACACAGACTTCTCATTTTTTGGTTGCTCAAGGGAAGTCTGGCTATGGCATGCTACTGCTTTGAAATGAAAAGAAGCAAAGGAATATAAAGGTAATTTAACTTTAAATAAACCTACTGTTCAGCTCTGCAGATATAAATGAATACATTTTTAGGAGCTTTGAATACTTTATCACAACCATTGTTCTTTTTAATGTATTTTAGACTCATTGAAAGTACTATAATTTCAAATGATTTCCACTTAAAGTTTTCAATAGATATGGTTTGCACTTAAACTCAAAAGGTCAAGATGAGCATGATCATCGAGACACTAAACCACAGAATTATAAAGGCTCTCAATGTGCAGTTTATAGGCATGCAAACTGTGTGTACGTGCTAAAAGGATGGAGAATTAATTAGATGACCAGAAATGTTTAAGTATTTAGGGCTATTTACTAGGCTTATTAAATAATCATGTTTCTCTTTAAATTTCTCTTCTTTCTGGTTCTCTAGTTGGCCAGCTTTGAGATATTTAGCTATAGATCAGCTTATCCAACAAAGATGAAGACACATATTAGTATAAGTCTACAGAGACTTATTAAACTGATAGTAGGCCTATACTTTCAGATTGGAATTAATGGTCAAAATTACATTGTGGAGGCAATTTAGGATTTAATTAAAAGTTAATCAGGAAGAACCATTCATTTGTCTATTCATTTTGTGTAGGACAGTGGTTAGGGGTGAGAGCATTTACTATAATGTTCAAATCCCAGTTTAACCACTTATTTACTATATGTTCTTTGATAACATGTTTAACTTTCCTCTTAATACTTCAGTTTATTGTCACAAATAGGGAACAACTACAGAACTTTCCATTAAAGTCTATAAGACAATTAAAGAGAATTCCATATAGGTAAAGTATGTGGAATAGTATAAATACTGGATTGGCCAAAAAGTTCATTTGTTTTGTTTCTTTTTTCTGTAAGATGGCTCTAGTAGCACTTAGTTGTCTTTAACTTCATTCAAAACAATTTTGTTATATTATTTTCTGGGAGCTGCCATCTCAGCATACATTTAAAATAAAACTTTTCAAAACTAGTGAGTTTTTCTGTAGCCATTTTAATATTTAGTCTGGAAGAAAATATGTAACATTTTTGGTATATTATGCTTCCTTATTTCAAGAAAGGTAAAAATTCAGCTGAAAGGCAAAAAAAAAATGTGCAATGTAAGGAGAATGTGCTCTGACTGATCAAATGTGTCAAAAGTGGTTTGCGAATTTTCATGCTGGAGATTTCTTGCGTGATGATGTCCCATGGTTGGATAGACCATTTAAAGTTAATAGAGGTCAAATGTAAACATTAATTGAGATCAATCCACATTCCACCACATGGGAGATAGCTGACACACTCAAAATATCCAAATCAATATAGTTATTGGTGAAAATGAAATATGTGTATTTTATTTTACAGAAAAAAACTAAACAAACTTTTTGGCAAACCCAGTAATATACTTGTACTAGTTATAAGTATGCTTAGTACAGTAGTACCCAATTTAGTCATGACACAGAGAAAAGCCCTCAAAAACTATTACTTTTCCTTTTGCAATCCTTGTTTTATACTTATTATGGATAAGTATAAGCTTGGGATATAGCAATGTATGATATACTTCTAGACTCAATAAATACTGCTTAGTTGAGGAAACAAATAATCACAATATAAGAGAATATTTACAATAAAAATATACAGAGTTTTTAAAGATCCTTGATATAATCAGAAAGTGAAGGAAAGAATTCCAGGAGAAAATGCCATTTGGGCTTATTTTTAAAGCACAAATAATTAACTTCTATAAAGTTTCATATTATTTTTATTTAATTGGGTCCTTCATTGCTACTGGAAGACTTGGTTATGTTTTCAAACCTCTTTCATCAAGAAATCTTTCATTCATCTATGTCAGCAGAGAGGTGAAAAAAATATAAGGTATAGCAGAGGGATACAAAGAAGATAATTTAAAAATAGACAGAAAATTGGTCTTAAATCCCCCTTTAGTATAACCCTCATGATACCTTAGTGACAGGCTTTTCTAGACTTAAAACAGCTCAATATAAGTTCTTTATAGTAAGAATTCTATAAAAAGTGACCCAATATAACTTTCTAATAAAAATAAAGGGGAAAACAATCCCTTTGGAAAGACATGACATTTCTATTGTATGCCCAAAACTGAAAAATAAGAAGGCTTTGAAGTAAAGGCCCTGGAGAAATAATTTTTTTAAGTACAGGGGAAAACCATGAAGTTACAGATTCCCTGATTGCAAGGGTCCCCACAAGCCCAACCCTCTCAGTACACTTAATTGAAGTTCTCAAAGTCCTAAAGCCAATGAAGGTGTCAATCATGATAACTAAGGAGGTGCTCATACTTGCCATGTATTGTGTTAGGATCAAACAGGGACAAATTAACTACAGAAGGAGATGACAAAAAAAGACAAGTGAAAATTATATGAAACTTGCTCACAATGTTGTATATAACAAGTACTCCCAGAAATTTTGGGGGGCTAATGCTTAGAAAGTGATTGCTCAAAGCCTTCCTATAGACAGTCAGAGCACTGGGGATTCTCCCCCAATGGCTAAGATGGCTGCAGGGGGAGGTTCTTATCTGAGCACACTGAAAGCTAGAGATATAAAGGAAAAGGGCACAAGCTTGCTGCAAGCTAGAAAGATGAATAAATAGGGCCTCTGAGTGCACCAAAGGCTAGAGAGATAATTCTATATGAAAAAAAAAGCTCTCTCCTCCCTACCCCTGTAAGAACCTCAGGCTTGAGCAGAAAGAGATGGTCTTTGAAACAGGAGTCCACCATTCTTCCAGGTTGTGCGGCACCTGCATAAAACCTCTTTCCTTTTGCATTAGCATCTGCTCATGAGTTTGGCTTTTGAGGTGGCAGGCAGTCCAACCTCCATTTTTATTTGGTTACAAAACCATGTGGTAAAGGAAAGGAGGACATAGTATGTGAATGGTGATTACGATTTGCTTTATCTTGGCCTTTTGGTTCACCATAAAACTCAATCTCTTAACAGTCAGAAAATTTGACCAGCTGTGTTCCATTTACATTGATCTCTTTTGGATAGAGAAGATTTACCACAGGTCAGTCAAAACCTGAAAATGATAATGCTACAGTTTCTAAGACTGTATTTATTCTCTGTACAGAAAGGCCACTATGACATGTTTTTCATTTTACAAACAGCTCTTCCAAAACATATTCAAATGGAAACTTTTGAGATTCTATGAATTATTCCTCACTAGTCAAGTACATAGAATGGTGGGGGAAGGTGAAAATAAATATCAAGAGGAATTTCATAAGACTTCAAAATCCATATGGGAAAGGGGTAAGAGAAAAAGGGGTATATGTGTAACAAGAATGACCTAAGAGAAAAAGCTTTGAGGAAAGCCTTTTGAGCATGAATTTTATTTTTATGGAGAATAATAGGAGAATCAGAAACATCCAGAATTCTAGTTCATTCTTTCCACCAAGTACTAAAACAAAATCCTACTGTAGCACATATGCTCATAAAAAAATAGCTTGAATTAACATTACTTATCTTCTTAGAAACTTTTGAAAAAATATTTTAAATTGAGAACTAAAATATACTTTTTTCTTAAATAGGGGTTGGAGGAGGATAAAAGCTTTGGCACATGTAGACTAAAGATTAAAATTTTGAAAAAGTTACAAAAGGGAAAGACTAAAATAAATGTAATTGATTTTTATTGAACACACACATACACACACACACACTTATAGTGGTGACAGATATTAGCTTTGGAGGGAAAAATATATGGCCAGGGGTGACTAATTGTGAGAATAACCTATTTCTGCAATTGGTGAAGAAATAAAAAAAGTAGGGCTAAAGTTTGGAAAACTCATAGGTATAGAGCACAATAGAAAGGCCAGAGCCAGTAATTTATCATCTAATTTTAAATGTCAAGGACCCTGGTTTAAGAAAGAAATGTGTTGCTTGAATAGATCAGGACCTCAAGATGGCTCTCTAGGTGAGTTCAATATTATACAGACCTTCAGACACAGAAAGCTAATTTTCTCAGCACTAAGAAACTAATTTATAAAACTTGGAATGCCTGAGCAAAGAACAGAAATGGGAAATTCACAAGGAAGGATTAAAAATGATACAAGTCTTCAAAAAAATAGTGAAACTAAGAAATACTACTGTTAACTTTAACACTTTAAAAAATATAACTAATGACAATGCCAAATTGTCAAGAATGTCAGGATATCAGGTTTCCCACCTATTTCTTTTGGTAACATAAACTAATACAAATATTCTGCAGGGCAACTTAATAAAATGCAACAAATCTCTATACGAATATTTCTTGGATTTCCCAAATCTATGAAATTATGTTGTTAAAATTAGTTGGGAAGTATATAAAACTATATATACAAAAATGCTCTTCAAAATGTCATTGAAAAAATAAAAGGAAGAGACCCAAACTTGAAAATACTGGTTTGGGAATAATCTAAGGGAAGTAGAACTGGGAGAACTGCAATGTTTTAATAGGAAGTCCAATTTATTTTAAGTTCTCTGTCTGGAAAGAGATTAACTTTGTGAACAAAAGGCAGATGGTCTGCCATGGAAACATACAGAAAGGAGATCCATTATCCAAGCCTTGGCTAAAGAAAGCAACGTTGAACACTATGTCTATGTTCAAAATATCTGCTGAGGGATGACAGTCTCAGGAAAACTTATCTCAGAGACTTTTCTCAATATCATCTTTCACTTTTTCATCTGGTTGCATGTCCACCACATATATTCCTGATGACAGTTGTATATTTTATTAAATAGAAAAAAATGATGTTCTCTTGGGAATTATGATCTACTTGCTAACTGAATTTATTCCTAACATTTAGTTAAATTATATATTTTTTTAACTTTTAATTTTAGAATAACAGAAAAGTTGCCAGGAGAATATACAGTCCCAATATATCCTTCACCTAGTTTTCCCCTGTTGTTGATATCTTCCATTACTATTGTGCTCTTGTCACGACTAAATAATAAACATTGGTACAATACTATTAACTAAACTACACATTATGATTTCACTTTTTTATTTTTCATTTAACAAAGAAATAATGGGTTTAATCTCCCCATGTTATTTCTTTGGTCAAGATGCCTAAACATAGAGCTTTGTAAATAGTTATTCAATCTTCTTGCCCAAAAAAAATCTCAAAATCTTTTCTTTATTCTTGATAATCTACGTAAATCTATACAGTTACTCTATTTTGTGATATTTGAAAACTTGCCCAAATCTTTGCAGTGAGGAAGATAATTCTGCTCTGAAAACCAGATAGTGATTTAAATAAAATAGAATAATTTTAATAAAATAAAATAGATTTATTTTATGGAATCAGTCACACAGTTGTGGGAGCTGACAACCTTAAAATCCACAAGGCAGACTGGCAGCACTCAGGCAGATGCTGACTCCCAAGTCTTGTGGCAGAATTTCTTTTTCTCTGAGGGACTGAGTTTTTCTTCCTCAGATCTTCAACGGATTAGATTAGATATGCCCATATTATTGAGGGAATCTCCTTTAGCTAAAGTTAACTAACTGATTGTAGATGTTAAACACACCTACAAAATACCTTCACAACACCAAATTAGTGTTTGACCAAATCATTGGATAATACAGCCTAGTCAATTGACACATAAAACTGTCACGGCAGGGCACATAACCTCTCCTCACATCCTATTCACCAGAATTCAGTCAAAAGTGACCAGATAGACAGATAGATAGAATCAAATGAACAAACCTCTCAGTATTTTAATTTTTAAATAATGGTTGCCATTAATTAAAGCAGCTGTATTTTAGGGAAAGGTCCGTCAAGGAACCTGCATAAAGGACACATGGACAAAGCCAAATGGGGCAGGTGTGAGGGTGGGAGGCAGGATGGGTGCGGCAGAGGGCCACGGTGGGATGAAAATAGAGACAACAGTACTCAAACAACAATAACAACAAAAAAAAAGTAAAAAAATAAATAAAGCAGCTTTATTTTCCCATGGTATCTGCTAAACTTTCCATAGGAATTATTAAATTTACTTAGAATAAGTGTTTATCTTATTGGTAACATTCTTTTTAATAATGTTTTTAATTGTTTTATAATGATCTCAGTGAACAATATGAAAAAAATTAAGAACATTATTTCTATACTTCTTAAAACTCTTGAAATAATCTTCTGTTCTTTTGTTTTGTTTTAAAGGTAATGGTTGGGGACCACTTTGTGTGGTATCAGAAACTAGTCCCATGTGAGCAAGGCCCTGCCTGTAAGCCTCAACCAAAACTCTGGGAACGCAGGTGGCAGGCAGGACCCATACTAACACGGAGAGTTTCCAAGGGAAATCAGGCCTGAAGAATACATTGTGTCCTTTGAAGCTTGCTTTGCTTTATAGCCCTGCTGGTGTAAATCAGATGTTTAAATTTAGAGGGAGTGAACTTCTAATCTCATGAACCACGCCTTAACTACCCTTTGGCACCAGCAAGTCTAACAGACCCTGACTGGAGGCAGATCTTTGTGTTTCCTCCATTGTTATCTATAGATATCTGTTTTCTTTAACTGTGGCCTTTAGACATTGATTGATGAGCTTTGCATGCATACTGTATACCCCTAAACTTACTGATCCCAATAAAAGATTAACACTTATTCTAAGTAAATTTAATAATTCCTATGGAAAGTTTAGCAGATACCATGGGAAAATAAAGCTGTTTTATTTATTTTTTTTACTTATTTTTGTTATTGTTGTTTGAGTACCATTGTCTATTTTCATCCCACCATGGCCCCCTGCCCCACCCATTCCCTCCTCCCACCCTTGAACCTGCCCCATTTGGATATGTCCACGTGTCCTTTATGCAGGTTCCTTGATGGACCTTCCCCTAAAATACAGCTGCTTTAATTAATGGCAACCATTATTTTAAAATTAAAATACTGAGAGGTTTGTTCATTTCATTGGGATCAGTAAGCTCAGGGCATTCTTCACTAGAGGGAATTGCCCCCCTTTCTTGCCTGAACAACAGACTGTGTCCAGGAGGACTCATTTTCATCCTTGGTGGCCAGGAGAACTCCGAGGGAGGGGGCATCCTACAAATAATCTTTATTTTTTTATTGTTGTTCAGTTACAGTTGTTCCTATTTTTACCCCTTTGCTCTTCCATGCCCCACCCATCCTATGCCCTCAGACAGTCCCCACCTTTGTTGTACTTTTCCATCAGTCCTTTATACATGTTTCTTGAGTAGACTCCTCCTCTGCTTTTCCCTGGTATCCCTCTCCCCACTCCTCTCTGGTCACTGTCAGTTTGTCCCTTTTATTTTTTTAAAGATTGTATTTATTTTTAAAGAGAGGAGAAGCGAGGGAGAAAGAGAGAGAGAGAAACATCAATGTGTCATTGTCTCTTATGTGCCCCCCACTTGGGCACCTGGCCTGCAACCCAGGCATGTGCCCTGACTAGGAATTGAACCAGTGACCCTTTGGTTCACAGGCCTGCACTCAATTTACTGAGCTACACCAGCCAGAGCAGTTTGTTCCTTATATCCCAGTCCATGGGTAATAAGTTCTTTGGCTACTCCATTTCCTATACTGTACTTCACATCTCCATGGCTATTCTGTAACTACCTATTTGTACTCTTTAATCCCCTCACCTCTTCACTCAACCCCCTATACCCCTCTCCCATCCAGCAACTGTCAAAATGTTCTCTGTGTTTATGATTCTGAAATGTTAAAGGGACTTATTTAAGAAAAAGGAGATCAATACTATAACAATAAAATGGCAATAAGTACATATCTATCGATAATTGAATCTAAAAAACAAAGAAAACAAGAAGAACAGAGACAGAATCCTGGACATGGAGAGAAATTTTTGTTGTTGTTGTTATGAATATAAAATCCAAACCAGGTATTCCCTATTTAAGGGGAGAATTGTTGGAATTCTTGTAGAAGCTTGGTGAAATGCAGAGGTTCTTAAAGCATATTAAAATCACTTAGGGAGATTCAAAAAATATCGATTTTAAATTAATCACTCTGGGCTTATGATGGTGCATTACATTGATACTTTTAAAGCTTTTCTAATTATTCTAGTGGGCAGCCAGGGTTGAAAAGTTCTAAGGCAGAGAAAAAAAGGAAACGAACCTCCAGTCACATGCTACATGCTGAACATATGTTTTCTGCATTCCTCTGAGTCCCAGTGACTCGATAAATGAGTCCATCTTGCACCTGACAAGAGCTTCATTCCTTGAACACACACTAAGCCATCATTTTTCTTCTTAAATGTTCTGTGTAAAAACCTTTTATGTACTAAATTTGTTTCACTATTCAGAGTTTTCTTGGATGAGGTAAGGAGTAGCCTTGAGGTTCTCAGGAGCTGAAGGTTTGTGTCATGTTTATTAATATCATTTGAAAATGGAAATTTCTCATCATTCAAAGACTCTGTCTGATTTTTCCACATGTACAAATGTCACAGGGACAAATGGCACCAAATACTTGTAGTTCTGGCAGGACTTTCCTGAAAACAATTTAAAAAGTCAGTGGCCACCTGGAGAACTTGAGATATAAATATGATAATCCACAGTGTGGTGCCTTAGAGTCAAAGGGCTCAACAAATTTAAATTTTCCATTGTCCATTTTTAAAATTCATATGAAGAGGCCTTTAAAAGATAAAATATTTCATCCCTTAAGGAATCCTTAAAGAAGAATATGAACATCAAGAATTTAAAATCCAGGCTTAAATTCTCCTCTCCTGCTGACCCAACTCAGGGCTGCCCTGCCTCCGGGGCCTTTGTATGATGGTTATCTCCTCCTCCTTTACACTTATATGTTCCTCTTGCTGCACCTTTGTTGGACCCTTTCTCTCCTCCCCCTACCACTGACCCAGTGTGAACATAAGCCTCCTACTGGACTACATCTCCTCACCATGTCTTCTAATGTAAGTGAGGAAGAACATCACCCCAAATCCAGTGGAACTATACCTTCAAATTAGTCAAGGTCACACCTACACAATTGATTTTCCTAGTTCACACATTAAAAAACAAAAATTTAATGAAGAACTGAGAATTGTCCTAAGTCATATAATCTGAGACTCCCTGGCCTTTATTAATTAATATATCTCCTCATAAGACCCAGAAATAAAAAAATCATGTTTTATATAAAAAAGTAAAATATATTGATTACAAAAGTATATCAAACATAAGAAAAAACTTAAATGTAAGTTGATAACAAAAAAGGTATAAAATAGTACAAGATCTCTTAGCTACTATCTCTGATGTATTTTTGTTACTATCAAAATTGTCTAGCAAAAATTTAGTCAAATAAACAAGTAAAAATCAAACTTTTCCCATGCTTTAGAGACTATGACCCTACTACCTCTAGAGACTATATCCATTGCAATCAGAGAAAACATATCTACCCTATATATTGTTGATGATCTTAAAAATGAGGGAGCAGATTTATTAAGGAAACATAAAATAAGATGTTTTATTTGCCTTCTGTATGAATTATAAGAGCTAGTAAAAAAGACTTTGAAGATTCTTTGACTACAAAATAAGAAAAATTGCAGACCAAGTTAATACCTCTTTCCATTAAGCAACAATACCACCTCCATGTCTCACATGGACAAAACCACAATCATACCATGAGGAAAAAGGACACTGGAAGAACATTAACCCTGCTTTAACTCAGAAGATAGAATATCAATAGACACAAAACAAATTTTTCTAACAGAATAACATCTCTGTAACATCTCTGTTCTGCCCAAAGGATGTAGCATCTCCATTCTGCCCAAAACTGCCCTTACCATAAAAAAGAGACATTTCCACACAAGTGGTAAAAACACTATATGCCATGTCCAGTTGACCCTACAACCATTTTATTATTCCTTCCTTGTAGTAACAAAAATATTTCATGGGTAATATCTCAAATACCCCTCCAACATCTGCTTTGATCTCAACTACTTCTTACCTCACCTACCAAGTGTCTAAGACAACATGCTTTTTTAATGAGATATTTCTCTCCAATGAATCTGCTGGTACAAAACCTACTTTAGAAATGGAATGCCCTTATTAAATTTGGATCAGATAGCAACATTTGCCTAGGTTCCTAATTAACTCTTTCATTGCATTGTGTCTTTTTCAATTGCTCATGAAGTGGCAGCAGACTTTATGACATGCAGCATGAAGATCACTTATAAATCTTTTGTAGAGTTCTCTAGCCACTTTCTGGACAAAAATCTTTTGTCTAGATTTCATTACCTGAAACCTCCTCTATAGATACCTCAAATTGTGAATCTGTCTCCAAAAATTGTTGGGCTAGAAACAGTTCAGATGTTGGACTCATAAATGAGGCCAAACCATTAATGGCTTGAATGGAGTTGGCTGAACCCTTCATGAAATTAGTCCAATAACCACTCAAAAAGAGATATTACTGAAGAGCTGTGGTTAATTATATCTGTGTATCTCCTGAAACAACTCACTATTTCTTGTCTTAGCCTTTGTCCTTCTTCTGCCCATCAAAATGCCAAAAAGGGGGGTAGGCAACTACTGATTTATTAAAAGACTGTGCTTCTCTGCTTCTTTGTGTTCCCCAACCCTAATGTCATCATACCCTTGATTACTGACATAGTTATTTACTTTATGTTGTTAGATCTATGCTCAGCATTCTTTAGTATACTTATACCCAGACTTATGGTATCTATTTGCATTCACTTGGGAAAATCAACAATAAACTTGAATAGTAAGCCCCCTGGGTTTACACAAGTACCCTCTTACTCTTTGCAAATACTTAATCATAAATTTAGAGACATTCTATTCCCAGGAATCCACTCAAATGCAGTATGTTGATGATCTTCTATTGTGCTCTTCAAGAGTGTTACAGAATTAATTCTCTTCACTTGAGAATAAAATTACCATAAAAAATAAAATGCTTATCTATAAACTCTAATATTGTCAGACCTAAGTTTCTGTCTAGGCTATAACTTCAGACAAAATGAAAAGTTGTTTTCCTTCAAAGACTAGAAGTCAATCATGACTTTACCTGGTTAATTATTAAAATGATTTCTTTGCCCCATAGGATACTGTATATATTGGATTCCTAACTTTTCTGAGGTGATAAATGCTGACAAACTTAAGCTTTTTCTTTGTATAGATAGTAAATTGTCTTTTATAATTTAAAGAACTTTCTTAAAATCCCCCATCTTAGGCTCCCCAATTACTATAAACCTTTTTTTCTTTTTATCTGGAAGACCAGGTCCCATTTAAGGTGCTAACTTCACACACAATGAATATCAGAAACATATTACTTATAATAGGTGCTCATTGATTCCACTGTGAAAATTGTCTCTCCCAGTTAATGTGCCATGGCACCAGTAGCACAGGTAACGGGGGCTTCTGCTGACTTCATTTAAAAATATTTATTTTATCTCATGATTCTTCAGGCCAATTACACCTTACTCTTAACTGAAAATACCCACCATTTTCTGCTAGATTTATCTCCTATTTAAGAACCAAACAAGGAGGCTATTAATTTGGATATAAATTTATTCTACTAAGTCCTGCTCAACTCTAACCCTCTGCCAGAAGCCAAGTCTGTACAAGGGACTGAAAACTGTAGCCTTTACATGGACCTTTCAACCAATGGAAATAAGAGAACAAATATGTATACAGATTGTATAGATACACTTTGGGGGTAGTTCACAATTTTTGCATGTGATGGAAGCAATGCAATTTCCTAATTGCAGATGGTACTTGGATTAAATATGACAACCATATAAAACTCCTCTTAGATGCCTTATTTTTTCTAAAAGAATGGATATAGTTGGTTGGTTGCTAGATGTCCCATATATTCCTGAGCCTAACCCTTTATTTGACTCTGCTTTTTTGTAAGTTACTTTGGCCTAATATCAGAAAGATTTAATGTCTATTCTTAAGATTATCATCAATAGGTCCAAGTGACTTTACAGAATTATAAATCACAGTAACCCCTAAATGCCCCACAACCTGGAAATCTGGTTTCCTGGTAAATGACACTAACGTAACTGATCTTAAAGTTTATTAAAGAGGACTTTGTCAGGTATGATTAACTACAAATGCTGAAGTAACACTCTATAGATATAACCTTTAAATTTATATTTCCTAGATAGAAAAAAGAGAGAGAATGAAAACAAGAATTTTTTAATGTGTATTTTTGTATTTTGTTGGTTTGTGTGTGTATATATATACATATATATATGCACACATACACACATATACAGATTTGTATACATATATCTAACTTTGTGTATATATAAATTTTAACAATATATTATGCCACAAAACAAATCTTAAATAATTTCTAAGCACTGTAACCAAACATGGCATGTTCTATAGCTTTAATACAACTAACACTAACAACAAACAGATAACTAGAAAACCTACATATCTTTAAAAAATAATTAAATGAATCATTGGCAAACATATTTTTCTATATGGTTGGTTCCCTTTTCATTTTGCTGATGTTTTCTTTAGCTGTGCAGAAGCTTTTAATTTGACATAATCTTACTTGTTTATTCTTTCCTTTATATCCCTTGTTTTAGAGGACATAATGGTGAAAATACTCCTGCATGGAATATCTGAAATTTTCCTTCCTATGTTCTCCTCTAGGACTTTTATGGTGTCATACCTTATATTTAAGTGTTTTATCCATCTTGATTGTATGTTGGTGTATGGTGGAAGTTGGTAGTCAAGTTTCAATTTTTTGTATGTGGCTGTCCAGATCTCCCAAAACCATTTGTTGACCATTTTATGCTTCTGTCCCCTTTGTCAAATATTAATTGACCAGAGAGACTTGAATTTATTTCTGGGCCCTCTATTCTGTTCCATTGATCTATGAGTCTGTTCTTATGCCAGTACCAAACTGTTTAGACTACATTGGACAAGGGTTTGATCTGCAAAATATATAAAAAACTCACATGACTCCACTCCAGGAAGACAAACAATCCAATAAAAAAAATGGGCAAAAGACCTGTACAGACATTTCTCTGAGAAGGACATACACAGGCCCCAGAGACATATGAAAGGATGCTCAGCATCACTAGCCATCAGAAAGATGCAAATTAAAACCACAATGAGGTACCACCTCACACTGGTCAGAACAGTCATCATAAACAAATCAACAAACAAGTACTGATGAGGTTGTGGAGAAAACGAAACCCTATCACACTGTTGGTGGGAATGCAGACTGGTGCAGCCATTGTGGAAAACAGTATGGCATTTCCTCAAAAAACTAAATATGGAACTTCCTTTTGACCCAGCAATTCCACTGTTGGGATTACACCCTAAGAATTCTGAAACACTAATTCAAAAGAACCTATGCACCCCAATGTTCATAGCAGCACAATTTACAATAGCCAAGTGCTAGAAACAGCCTAAGTGCCCATCAGTAAATAAGTGGGATCAGTAGAGCCAAAGTTTGGTTTGTTGGAAGTATTAAAATAAATGAAAAATCTCTAACACTGATAAAGAAAAGTGACAGCACAGTATAAGAAACAAAGAAAGAGGAGCTAACTGTAGATGATGCTAATGCTAAAGAGATGATAGAATATTATAAATAACATGTAACAAATTAAAAACTTTTATATAAAATGGACATTTCTAGAAAAGTATGTTATCAAACTGGTTCAAGAAAAAACTGGAATAGTCCTATTATTACCTGAGAAACCGCCTCCAAAACTTGGTCTCAAATATTTAAGAACAAGTCATTATCTCACAAAATCTCTTCCTGAGATGAAATATGATGAAACAGTGTGTAAAGCTAGCATAATCTTTATTGCAAACCTATAAAACACATTATTAAAAAAAGAAATTTTCAGTTCACTCTAATTTAAACATATATACAAAGTCTTCAACAGAACTTTGTCAAAATGAATATAACAAAATACAGAATACATGACAAATTATAACAAAATACATGAATAATACAAAGTACAGCAGAATTCATTTGATTTATCATAAATGCAGGGTTGATTTAATATTAGAAAATCAACTGTTATTTGTCATATTGGTGGATAAAAGAGAAGAGTTACAAAATAATGTTAATGGTTGCAAAAAATTATATATAAAATTCAACATTCAGAATTACATTTTGACAATGATGTGTTAATTGTTGACAATCATTCATCAGTTCTTAACAACTTACTACTCGGTTGTGGAATGGAATAGTGGAAGAGTGCTATACACTGAATTGTTTCCTGCCAAGTTCATGTTTTAAAGCCTTAAACCCAATGTGAAGGTATTTGGAAATGGGATCTGTGGGAGGTAATTAGACTTAGATGAGGGCATTAGGGTAAAGACTTCATGATGAAATTAGTGCTCTTATGAGAGTATCTGAAGAGATCAGAGAGCTAACTAGTTCTCTCTCTCTCCCTCTCTCTCCCTCTCTCCCTCTCTCTCTCTTCCCCCTCCCTTCCTCCCTGTGTCTGTCTGTCTTTCTATTTCTGCCTTATAAGGATATAGCAATATAGTGAGAATGTGGCCACCTATAACACTGGAAATGGGATTTCACAAGAAAACAAGTTGGCTAGCACATTAATCTTGGGCTTCCCAGCCCCCAAAACTGAAAATAAGTGTCTGTTGTTTTAGCTACCAAGTCCATGATATTGTGTGATACTAACTCAAGCAAACGAAGACAGGAAGACTGGGTGAGCATCAGGAAGTGGGTATGAAAACTCTGTACTTTCTACTCAGCTGTGCTGTGAACCTAGAACAACTCTAAAAAATAAAGTCAGCCCTGACTGGTGTGACTCAGTGGACTGAGCACGAGCCTGCAAACCAAAAAGTCACTGGTTTGATTCCCAGTCCAGAGCACATGTCTGTGTTGTGGGCCAGGTCCCCAGTAGGGGGTGTGTGAGAGGCAATCACATATTGATATTTCTCTCTTTCTCCCTCCTTTCCCTTCTTCTAAAAATAAATAAATAAAAGCTTTTTAAAATAAATAAAATAAATTAAAAAATAAAGTCTTTTTTTTAATTCTCTTTGAAAATAAACCAAAAAAAAAAGATGAAAACTTTCTTAACCTGCTAAAGGATATCTTTGGGTGGACAAAAAAATACCAACAACAAATCTACAACCAACCTCATATTAATGGCAAATTATTGAGATCATTCTTTTGAGATCATGCTCAAAAGACAGATGCCTACTTTTACTGCTTTCAGTCAACACGACATCAGTGGTCCTAGGCAGTTGAGTAAGAAAACAAAAAGAAATAAAATTTATTCATATTGGGAAAAAAACACCCCATCATTATTCACAGATGATATGATTATTTATGGAAAAAAAAAACTTTTAAAAACAGGCTGAATGAAATAAGCCAGTCAGAGAAAGACAAATACTGTATGATTTCAGTTATACATGGAAACTAATTAACAAACTGAACTAATATGCAAAACAGAGACAGACTCAGAGATAGAGACCAGGATGACCACTAAGCTCAGGGGGAGATTAGAGGGTAAAGGGATTGAGCAAAAAGGAAAAAGGACTCATGGACATGGACACCTGTGCGGTGATTGTGGGGTGGGATATAAGAGGACTAAATGATAATAAAAATACATTAAAATTACTTGAATAAGTAAAAGTTATGAAAGATTGGTGTATTCCAAATCAATATAAAGCAATCAATACTATTTATATACCAGAAACATATAGCAGATATACTATAATTTTTAAAAAATCATGTAGAAGAGCACAGAATAAAATTCCAAGAATAAAAGTTGTGTATAGCTTATATAAGAAAAATTATAACATTTTAATCTTTTGCTGAAAAATGAACACCTAAATAAGAGAAAAGAAAGATTATTTGAATGAGTTAGAAAATAATACAAAACATAAGTGAAACAGGGGAGGGCAATGAAAAAATGGAAAAAGACAAAATAAGAGTATACTATGAAGTTTGAAATAAAATTTAAAAAATACTGAACCAAAGGGAACAAGATTGCACAAATTCCACAACAGGGTCAAAAACAATGACAACTGAGCAAAAATTAACAAAGGTGGAATGATAATAAGAATATTATATGGGAGACAAAAGGAAGTGTGAGATGTCTACAGTAAAGAAAAATGATTTTGAGAGGACTGAGGGAGGGGAAATAATAAGAGTAAGGAATAGAATCCAGCCTAAGAAAGGGGAAAATAAAATTCCAAACTCAAATAAGCAAGGGCAGGAAGAAGGCAAAATGGAGGCAGATAGGGGGAGAGTAAACTTTGAGATTTGACATTCAAAAACTAATAATGAGAGAGTTCTGGCCAAGATGAGGCATAGGTAGAAACACTTCACTTCCTCACACAACCAAAAGAAGGACAACAACCAATTTAAAAACAATAAACAACCAGAAGTGCCAGAAAATCAAACTGCATGGAACTTAAACAACCATGGAGTTAAAGAAACATTCACCCAGACTGGTGGGAGGGGCAGAGATGGGCAACTGAGTGGAGAGGACACTGCAAGGCAGCAGACCACGAAGGTGAAGTGGGTCTGGCTCATGCAAAACTAAAGATTGAAAACTAGCTGTAAACTGTGGGGGTGGCAATGGCAGAAGAAACTCCCAGTCTCACAGGAGAGTCTGTTGGAAAATGGGGCTACAGAAGAGCAAATGTGCAGCATTATTCCCCCTCTGACCCCTCACCCACAGACAGCACCACAATGCAGCAAAGAGGGTTGCCCAGCCCTGGCAAACACCTAAGGCTCCACCCCCTTATAACATAGTAGGTGCACTGAGACAAAGAAATATGGCCCAAATGAAAGAACAGATCAAAACTCCAGATAAACAGCTAAGCAATGAGGAGATAGACAACCTATTTGATGCAGAGTTCAAAACACTGTAATCAAGATGTTCACAACTGACTGAGCTCGGTGCAAAATGAAGGAAGAAATGAAGGGTACTCAAAGTGAAATAAAGAAAAATATTCAGGGAACCAACAGTGAAAGGAAGGAAACTGAGACTCAAAATCAATGATTTGGAACAAAAAGAAGAAATAAATATCCAACCAGACCAGAATGAAGCAACAAGAATTCAAAAAAATGAGGAAAGGCTTAGGAACCTATGAGAAAACTTAAGTGCTCCAACATCCAAATCATATGGGTGCCAGGAGAAGAAAAACAGCAAGAAATTGAAATCTTATTTGAACAAATAATGAAGGAAAACCTCCCCAATATGGCAAAGAAAATAGACTTCCAGGAAGTCCAGGAAGCCCAGAGAGTCCCAGAGGAATTGGACCCAAGGAGGAACATCAAGGCACATCATAATTACATCACTCAAGATTAAAGATAAGGAGAGAATCTTAAAAGCAGCACAAAAAATGGAGAGAGCTACCTACAAAGGAGCGCCCATAAGACTATCAGCTGATTTCTCAAAAGAAACCTTGCAGGCAAGAAGGGGCTGGAAAGAAATATTTCAAGTCATGAAAGGCAAGGACCTACATCCAAGATTACACAATCCAGCAAAGCTTTCATTTAGAATAGAAAAGCAGATAAACTGCTTCTCAGAAAAGGTCAAGTTAAAGGAGTTCATCATTACCAAGCCCTTATTATGTGAAAGGTTAAAGGGATTTATCTAAGAGATAGAAGATCAAAAACTATAAACAGTAAAATGACAACAAACTCATAACTATCAACAACTGAACCTAAAAAACAAAAACAAAAACTAAGCAAACAACTAGAAGAGGAACAGAACCACAGAAATGGAGATCACATGGAGGGTTTTCAGTGGGAAGGCTGAGGGGATGAACTGGGGAGAAAGCTACAGGAAATAAGAAGCATAATTAGTAGGCATAAAATAGATGGGGAGAGGTTAAGAATAGTATAGGAAACAGATAACTCAAAGAACTTATATGTACAACCCATGGACATGAATTAAGAGGTTGAGGGAATGCTGAAGGGTGGGGTCCTGCAGGGTAGAGGAGGTATAAAGGGGAAAAAAACTGGGAAAATGGTAATAAGATAATCAGTAAAATATACTTAAAAATAATGAACAAACAGGAATACAATTGAACATGAACAGCAATAACAGTAATATCTATGCCAAGCAAACTAAAATTTACAATGGTGGAGAAAAAAGAATATTGTAAGGAGAAAGAATGAGAGCTGACAAAAGGAAGGAAGAATGATATTGAGAGGATAGAGGGAGGAGAAATACTACGAGTAAGGAATAGCAACATTTTTTGCTTTAACAAATTTCCACACACTTAGTATCTTAAAACAAGAAAAATTAATTTATTATATGTCTATAGTTTTAAAGTTTGACAAAGGCTAAACTCAAGGTTAGTCACAGAGTTGCATTCCTTTCCAAAAGCTCTAAAGAGAATGTTTCCTTGCTTTTTCCAGCTTCTAGACACCACCCATTTTACTGGACTAATGGCCACCTTCCACCTTTTCAAAATCAGCAACATTGTGCATCTCTGACCTTAGCCTGGAAAATCTCTTCCCTTTTAAGGAACAATGAGATTAGGTTGGACCCAGAATAATAAAATGATCTTCTTATCTCAAGGTCCTTAACTTTAATCACATCTACAAAATCCCCAAGTCCATTCTACCTTGTAAAATATAACAGTTACATGGTCCGGGACATCTTTGAGGAACCATTATTCTGCTTACCACCCTGGAAATCACCCACATATCTATGTCCTATCTGTATTATATCAATTTAGTTAAACTGGGAACTACATTTTCCAGAGTCCCCTTCTTGGCGTAGTTCTGTGTAAGAGTTGACTAAAGGAAGGACCTCTGTGGGAAGGAGGATGCAAAGCAGCTGCCATTATTCTCAGATAATTGTGGTTGGGAAAATAGAAAAATGTAGAATTTCCCAATGGGTCCCAGTTTACCCTCACTCTCCTCTGTTTTGGGTTCAGCTTGTCTTTTCACTTACTGACCTTGCCAATCAAATTAGCCCCTGGTCCACCACAAAATGCTTAGTCTCTCTTAATGCACAGAACTCTCCACAAGCTCCTTCTTCACAGTCCCACCTTGGTGGTTGAATGTGTTTGGCCTCTTGGTTTTACTGCAAGTTTTCACTTGCCATTCAGGACACTGTTTCAAGAGGGATTTGATAACTCTCTTTCTGATCCCTAAACTTTCCCCTCCAAAACTTCACTTTCCCAGTTACTCTCATATTTGTGTAAAGTCTATTGCTATAATAAAACTTTTATTTTCATAATATTTTAGTACTGCCCTCCTGAAGGAACCCTGATGGATACAGTCAACAAAAGTGAAGTGGATTGTAAAAATGTGGCCTTTCTGTATATACATGATATCTCACAAGAAAATGAACAAATGAAGGGATTCAGTGCATAAAATGAACACCTGCTGCCTCAAATAAGTCACAAACACTCAGTATGAGTCTGTTCCAGAGGGAAGACTTCTTTGCCTCTCTTTCTTATAATGCTAATCCCTTGACAAAGCCCAGCAAGTGATTAACCCTAGTAAGCACTGACACCACCATGTACTGCTCCCCCTAAGGAGACAACTTCTTCATGGAAAAGGGTTTTCCTTACTAACAAAAATGTCCCAGGATGAAGACAGGAAAGAAAATTCTTCTACAATGGATTTTAGACCAAAATTTTATCAGAACATAGAGCAGTCTCATTCTTACACTTCCTATTTATTGAGCTCACCAGTGATTGACATCAGTTCATTTAATCCTCACAAAAACCCAAGGAAAAGCATACATAACTCCTTGCTCTGCACATGAAGCCACTGATGCACTTTGAGTAAAGTACCAGTAGCTTTCCTCAGGTCACACAGTGAAGGGTGGATCTGGAAAGAAAATCCAGACCATACCTCGTTAACTCTGAAGTCTACATACAACCAGCATGGGATCCAAAGCATGAAACAAAGTAATAGAGTTTGTCTGGCTCCATAGTAAGTTACGAGTTGTGTTTCATGATACCCAGCACAGGCTGTTTGGACAGTATTCATCACTCTCATTGGGTTCAAGAAAATCAACCTCTCACTCTTAGGAATAAATTAACAGATATAAAAGGAAGAAGCAAGTCATGTGAAATAAAGAATAATCATAGAAAGAGGTAGTGAATTACAAAGGTTTGGCCCCCAGTCTCTGGAGCCAGATGAATCTGAGTCTATTTCCCAACTCTGCAGAAAGAGAAATAGAAATAGGAGGGTACAAATCTCTGACAGCTCTGGTGTTTTATTATTACATCTGCAAAACATCAAGTTGAACCCTAAAATATAAAATTCAATAATTTTTCTTATTTTCTCATTACCTACCACTGCGGAAGACAAAATGTTGCTTTCATAACATAAAGGATTTATTTTTGTTTTCAACTTTTTATTCCATGTACTCCTAAACAAACATGATTTTTATAAACCAGGTCCAACAGCCTTCATTAAGAAGTCCACATTGAATATAAACACCTTACATTAAGCTGAGCCTTGTGTCACAATGAAAAGTTCAGACCATAACAGAACTGTGTGGTCAATGTCAAGGCCAGGTCTTGGATGGCAATGGGACCCATCAAAGGAAAGAAGAAATAGTGTAGCCCAGGACTAAAGTAACAGAGCTACATCTTGTCATTAAATCCAGGGATTAATACCAGGCTAAGTACTTTGAGATAACAATGTTAAGAAAAGTTTAATGGCAGGAGTTGCATGTATGTGAGTGAAAGGGCCATTACCAATAATTTTATTCTGAACCTAAAATCAGTGTCTCTTCAAATAGCAACAGAGCAGTCAGCTGGAAGAGGTCCAACTATAGTAAGTGTGAAGGTTCACCTAGGCAGATAGGCATTGCAGAAGATTGTTATCCCACTGAAGAAATTATATTAGAGCAAAAGTTAATCAGAAATCCTTTGTAACATACCTCTTTACAGTCTTCAAGGCCCAAAATTTCACTGTCCATGATATTTCCCATCCTGAATTACATTCAACCACACTGTCCCATAGGGGCTAGCAGGGGTTCTGCAGTGGGATCAAATGACAATATCAAGAGATTGCAATAATAAAATATCACCATCATAAGAGATGAGACAAATTTGAATGTAAAATCCCTTCCATTTTAAGATTTTCTGGGAAAAACTGAATCTAAAAATTAAATCTTTTTAAAGTTAAAGTCCAAATTTAAAGTCCAAACACAAAATATCTTGCTTTTCTGAATTAGTTAATATTTGGTAATTATCTACCCTTTCAACCTTTTAATTCTGCTCAGTTTCAGCTGTTATAGTTAGGGTTCTTTTTAACAGCTGAAGCCTTTTTTTTTATTGCAGTCTTCTTAGTATAGTCTTTCAGGAATCAAGTTGTTGAATTATTCAATAATAAGTCTTTCTTAAGTCTTACTTGAAGAACTCAAAGCATTAGGATTATACAAGATTTTTGCAGCTCTGCACCCATACCCTCCAAATTTAGAAAATAAGCCAAGTCTCAACCTATAATATTATCGTCACAGAGCCCAATGCTTGGAAGCTCAAAAGTTGGTAAGAATACAGTAGAGTCAGTTTATAACAGTTTCGTTTTAAGAATCCAAGAGCTGTAAACATAAACTGAAATGGAAGACCTATCCCATAAGATTTTGATTATGCTAGTCTGTTTATTTTAGCAGGCATAGGCATTCAACAACACAAATTATTCATTCTCTTAGAAAGAGACTAGCATTGGAAATATCACTGTCTTTTCTCAGTCAACAGAAAATTTATCATGGTGATAGCTGGCACAAATTCTAGTTTGAAATATCTTTCTTTCTCAAGCAACACATTACTCTCCAGTATCAAATGGGGATTATTACTAAGTTAAGTGGGGTTCTACTTGGAAACATTACGTCCACTCTGTTGTGAGCAGGCATTTTCAGTCCTATACCAAAGTGGCTATTTCCCTTACCTCTTGTAAAATTGTTCAAGACTCCTTTGTCTGCTTCCTAAGGATCATGTCTCCTTCGTGAAGCTTTCCCCTATAGCATTCTCTGACACAACACTGTGTTGTGAATGGCTTACTCATGTACTGAGTACTCCTCTCCTCTAAGCAAGTCATAGCCTGGTTCATTTACTACAGTGAACAGCAAATATATTATCATGTTCCTTATGTATAGTGGCATGAAAAAAAAATGGTAAGCACTGAAATCAATCCAGAGCCACACTGAGAACATCTAATGACATATATCTTGGGCCTGTGAATAAGCAATATAAATATAAGATTATTTTCTTTCTAAACCCTCAATGTCATAAGCAATAAAATGCAGTTTGGAACAGCTGGTCTCACCACCTGACCAATCTGTCACTGTTAATTTATATATGGAACTTTATCTAATCTCTATAGCCTTCATAGGACTCAACTGCAACTCAAAAACAGTAAATAATACTATTCCACACTTCATATAAGCAGAATATATATTCCCTATAACTGAGTCCTTGCCTGAGTTGTTTCTGACTCACAGGATTTGATAATTAGTCATACACTTTAGATCATAAAATAGAGCACTAACTACAAAGCATTAGCTGAGACTTCCCTGGGAAAACTGGGGTATGTAGTCACCCTAGTCATTGAGAAGCAAGATAGCAACCAGGAAACAGGTTAGTTAGGTTAAATAAGATCCTGAGAATATGAATTACTGACCTAGAGATAGAATTAGTTCCTTAATACTGAGTAAGATCTCTACAGACAGATGGAAGTTGAGTGGCCCAAGTTAGGAAGATTAGAACATTAGAAAGAAGAGTAGTTCACCAATGGTTAGTTCTATACCCTTGTCTTCTTTTCAACAATTTTTGATATGTTGAATTATTTTCATTAAAAACCTTTATGTACTACTGGATAATCACTCTTCTCAGATTTTCCTACTGCTTTACTGCTCACACCTCCTCAGTTGCCTTTGTTGCTTCCTCCCACCCTTGTCAGATTTTTAAATGTTGGATTGTCCCTAAGGGCCCTCCTTTAACCTTTTCGTGGTGCACTCTCTCTATAGGTGACTGTCCTTTTTATCAAATGGCTGTAAATAGCATTTATGCTGATTATTTTTAAGTTATATCCCAGTTCACATTTGCTACAGGTTCATAAAATACTTACTAGTCATCACCATTGCAACTTAATAAAGTCCAAGTAAAGTATAAATTCTATCCTGGGAAATGTACTTAGCATCAGACCTTCCCTATTTCAACTCTTATGGTTTCTCAAACCTATAAATTGGCTTAATCCTTGAATGATCATTTTCTTTTCTTTTCACTCATCAAGTAGTCCATCAGAATCCTTCCTTTGTCTAATTCAAATATACATATCCAACTGAGTTATTTCTTACCCTTTTCAATGCTACAACCTAGTCCAAGCCATCATCATTTCTTACCTGAAACACCACATTAATTTCTTAAGAGTACATCCTGTGTACCACTCTTAATATCTCTAGTGATCTTTCCTCCAAAGTGTTTTTCTAGTCTTATGTCATTACTTCCTCCCTTTCTGAAAACTTGCCAATGGAATTCCATTACAACAAAAATGGCTTTCTAAGATCCTATAAAATCTGGTCCTTGCCTACTTCTCTGTTCTAATCTCCCTCCAAGTTCATCACACTGGAGCCACATTCTCCTTATTTCTATCTCTTTAAAAGATGAAGATTATTCTTATTCTTGAGCCTTTGATCTAGCTGTTTCATCTGCTATGGATGATATTCTGCAAAATTTTTACACAACTGACTCCATATTCCCTTAAGTCAATCTTCTCAGAGGTACCTTTCCTCACCATACTAATAAAAATGCTCCCCTCTTTTTGTTATGTCCTGTTTTACTTTATATATCATTAAAAACACCTGAAAATCTGGGCCAATATAACCTCCTACATATGGGACTATGAATTATTCACTGCTTAAAACAGTACCTGGCACTTTGTAAGTATTCATTAAATAGTTCTTGACTGATGAATATGGAAAATCTGTCATTCTGAAAAATATAACAAAAATTCATTGAAACACTACATCTCAAAATTGTTGCCTTTGCATGTTTTCCCAGATCATTATTTTCACAACCAATCTCAACTCTGAACTTCTTTGTTCATTCCCCTGTTTATGTTTCATCTTTTCCCACAAGTCTAATATAGCTTCCTTTATTTCAACAGTCTATGAATCTATCATAATGGACTAATATTTTATAAGGTAATGAATTTATAATGTGCTTGTTATTATGTACTATCGTACTGATACAGATCTTGGTCTCTCTTTTTCCTTTCTTTATTTGTTTGATGTACAAATATAGATAGAGGTCTTGCAGATCTCCTTTAAATACTTTTTTTGTTTGTTCAACCCACTACCACATCCTCCTCTCAACTACACATCAACCATCACTTTCAACATCTGGAAGTTACAGAACACAAGAAAAAGGAAATACATTTATTTTCTTATTGTCCACCTATACTGTTCATTCCCTACCTATGGCAAAGAATGCCTGGACCTCAGGAAGGACAACACCTTCATTCTTCTCCCAGCTCTCACTGACCCTTCATTTTTTTCAACCACAGTTTATAAATGTATGCAGGTACCTTAGAAAGTTAATACCATATTACCATTTTTAAATTATATTCCTGAAATATCTGTTTCAATTGTTAGAGGGTGGAAGAAAACTGATTTTTGAATTGACAAAAACAGTGTATAAAAACAAATTCTCTTCCTAGGTCTCATCCACTGATTAAGTAGAATCCACGTTAGAAAAAATTCTATAAAGTACATCCTACTTTCTTGTAGTTCTTGTTTTCTTTTCAATTTTCTTTTGCATAGGTGAGAACCAGACTGCTTCCTGGGAAGCATATTAGAGGAACTAAATTTTGATTAAATTAAATTGTGCAAAAATAACTCATTCCAAATAAGCTACATTAGACCAGTCATTATTCAAGTTCAGAATTTGAGCAGGCTACAACTTCTGACTTCGGATCAGTGCAGCTGCAAGTATATGGGACAAAACTTTCAGCCAATATATCAGTACTTGAGAATCATTTCATTTTATTCTTTAACTTTTTATTTAAGGGCACTGTCTATTTTGGCAGGAGTGTGACCAATTTACATTTTTTCCAGTTATGTAAGGAGTGATGTGTGGAAATTTGGCTTAAACAGTTCTGGTTTATTTTAGTGATATTTTAGCTTCTCTCCTAGATGGTGCACGAACAATTGTTGCTTGGCTATGCAACAATTGCATAGCTAAGGTTTGACCACCTTGTCCAGTCTTTGCTTCTCCTGCCACAAAAAGACCAGTTGTACTTGGTACACTGGGGCTGTCCATATACAGCCAACTGACCGCAATGCTGGCTTTTCAACTGTCCTAAGCCCAACTCACAGAACACATTTTATTCCTACTTGATATATGGAATGTGGAGTTGAGAGCAACTAGACCAACACTCAGGAACCTCACAGGATAGAGGAGACAAAGAAATATTAGTGAATGATGAGATGTCTCAAAAGTAGAGAAAAACCAGGACATGAAAATAGAAGAACTTGAGACCAGAGAGACACAGAGAAGAGATAGAAATAAAAGGGGGAAAATATATTAGCAGTACATTGACTCATGCAAAAGTTTTAACATGGTATTTTTAGATATAAATCACTTAGATAATAGGAAAATAGGATTAATTCTAAATTGATTCAATTGTTTAAAACTAATGCTACTCAAGTCATATACTTTAACCACATATAATTTATGTTTTGTTATGTTGTAGGAGTGAATTTTTAGGATTATTTCAAAATTATAAAAACATTTTCAAACAAAATGAAAATAGGTTCAGGTTATACAGTAATAGACAAAAACACTGTAGTGTTATATAAGTGTATAAGTGTTATACAAAGTGTTATATTCTGTAGGCTTTCTAGACAGTTCTGTTCTGCCTCTATTTGCTACACACACCTCACACATATTTAATATACAATTTAATTTAGGAAAGTATTATATACTGTTAAATGTCAAAGAGACCTCAGTGAGTTTTAGTTGATTACAGCAATAAATACATTCTGTCTCTATTCTCAGTCTTCATGGCTTCATTGTTTCCTTCTCTGAATTGGCTCACCTCTGAAATGTCTGCCCCTACCTGAGAGAAAATCTGATTTTACTACAAAAACACAGGAAAAGTACCTATTCAGAGATGCATATTTTTACAGTAACCCTGTTGATTAAAGCAGAATACAAGAAATTTTATACAAAAAAAAATAAATGGTCAGCAGAAAAAAAGGATTTGTTTCAGCTTTAGCTCAATTTATAAATAGTAGAATTTATTAGTTGTTTCAGGTATTTGGTTTCAACAAATGTCAAATCCTTTTATTTCTACCTACTCCCACTTAGAAACATATAATAAATGAGAAGGATTGTGATACTCCACTTTAATTCTCTATTATAATAATGCATATCTTTTTACCCCAGGAACCCAAATTTTCTGAATGGAAATAAAGAATACTCAGAAAGACATAGCTGAAAAAGAGGCAGGTAGCCAATAACAAAAGGACAAAACTGTTTGAAAATACTGCTCACCTATCCTTTTCATCATTTCAGCTATAAGAAAAACCATTTACTATTCCCGTTTTTTATTAAACAGTGCACATTTCATTTGTTATTAAAACAAATCTATATGCTTAAATCACATATATAAAGTTTTTCATAAATTTAGAACCCCATTAATCCTAAACTATGAGAAAATAAATGTACTATATTTCAAGTTATACTAAATGCCTTTAAAATTTCTGTGTCTTCTTAATTCTTATTAAGTCCTGGTGTAGTTACAGGTGTATAAGTACATGCCCACATTATAATTTTATTCTTTAAGGAATAATCTGGTATAAAATAGTTTGGTATTTCATTGAAACAAAACATCTATTGTATATGGTTGAGAATAATGATAGTTTTTCAATATGTGCATATAAAGTAGCAAATATATGTGTGATTACTATGGCATTACTAATGCACTGGATGTTTTACAGAATAACTGAGCTGGCAAAACTTAAATGATGCTGACTACAGAACCCATCCCAACCTGAACCTCTGAATAAAAGTTCATATAAAACTAGAATAGATGGTTCCCTTCTCTGTAACCCTAGTGGTATTAGTAGCCCCTGAAATATTAACACTAATAAGAGTGGGCATTCTTTTTCATTCTATTCTAAAGAAGAAAGCACCAGAAATATGGGTAAAATTTGGAGTAGCACTGAACATTGTATCCAGAACCTTGAGCCTGGAAATAAGCATCAGCACTCTTCATCCTCATGGATTACCTAATTTTATCAAGAATCCATTCATCTTCAGCATAACCCAGGTATGGTGCCTTGCGTTAAGCTGACCAACTCAGCCAAAATTAGCCCTAATTTATTTCAAAGAAATTCCATTGATCCCACTTGCCATAGACTGGCCCAAAATGATCATGTGTGGTATGCCACAACCAGGTTTGCTGCCTGAAACCTTGTGCAGGCCAGATAATGTAGTAAGAAATGCAGCATGGAACAACATACTGAAGTCTCTTAGATGGTAATAGGTGGAAACAAGTGGTACATATCCACCATGACCCAAAATATTATAAAAGGCAGCAAATCCAACTGGATGTGTAGACTTCAAAAAGAGCAAAGGGAAATACTAAGACCTCATATTCTTGAAATATAATTTATATCTTATTCAATAAATTTATATCTTCTTCTACAGGTACAAGAGTACACCAAACTAAAAGTAGCATAAAGTCCTGTTTGTACTGTCATCCTAGTACTGTTTACAATGGCATTCCCTTTTAAAATATTTTACTAACCAAGTTAGCATTTCTCAAACATGAACCTGATGATTTTATCTGGCCCTGTTCTTGGAAGAGTCAACAGGATTAATAAGAATAGAACAAAAAAGGACCAATATAAGGATGAGACCAACAAGCTTCCTGGCTATCCTATCATCACTGATAGAATCAAGGTGTAGGATCTGAGAAAATCTTTTGGGAAGATAGACGGTATTAAAGCAGCAGATTTGCTAGCTCTGACAAATTCATTTCTTAAGCCATCATCCCAATGCTATTAAATTGTGGGTTTCTTGATGGAGATTCAAAACAGTATAGGTGTGGAATGTCCAAACCTATAAAAGCTTAGAACCAGGAACTAAAAAGGCTTAGGACCATGGACTAGATACAGGGTTGACTGTGGATGTGAGCTGGGTCTTGCTCCTAGAATTCCTCAGCTGTTTGTGATCTACTGAAATGCCCATTGGACCTGGGAGCCCAGAAGGCCAGGTGTTCTGGCCATGTGATTACTATCATTTCCACTTTCTGGCCTCTCCTCTTGGAGGGTTCTGGATGTGAATCTCCCTTCCAAATTTACCATTGGGCTATAGTTCCAAGTAATGTCTCACTTTGGGTGGACCTAATGGGCAACTCATAGTTACTGTAGACTAGGTCATATGATCAACAATGCTATAATCAAGGATATTCAATCCAGGGAATGGGAAAACAGGATGACTTGAAAATCCTCACCTTGTCCTTCTGAGTCAGCTCTGGGCCGTATACCAAACTTGACTAT